>NC_085844.1:42995440-47995440 GCF_035594765.1 Anolis carolinensis | reverse complement strand
GAATTTTGCTTGCTTCCTGCATTAAAGTGCTTGGGTTTTCCCCCTCCAAGTTGGAAAACTTATTTTTGAAATGCCGGTGCTGCATTGCCTCCAGGTCAGCAGTGCCAGAGAATTCCAAAGACCAAGACCTAAACTACATTTCCGAGAATTCTGCTCGCTTCGCGTGTTAAAGCCTCAATGTGAGTGTGGTCTCTGCCTCTCTCTCTGGACTGACTGTTTGCTGGAGGGGCTTCTTCATTGCCCTGCCATCCAGCCAGGCATGCCTCCCTCCCTCCCTCCCTCCCTCGCCATCCCCTTTGGGGGAAAAGCAGGGCTCCTCCCTCCACTCTGGTCTCACCATCCTCCTCAGGGCCCTTTGGGGGAACCAAACCCAGCCCTTTTGGGGGAGAAGTGGTGCCCACAACTGAGACTTGGAGCCATTTACAAAACTTACATAACTCATCTAAAAGTTATAGGTCAGTGTATTGAATCTTAAGTTTTTTACATGGCTGCCTCTCGTGTTTCTAAATACTGCTTCACATGTATAAATCTAATGAATTAGATCCAACTAGCAAGTTAAAAACAAAGTTTTGCACACCTCTACTCAATATTGTTCCAAGATTTAAAATATTTGTGATAAATATGTGATTTCAAATACAATGTGTTAATGGTTTAAAATTAAAGCATATATACACTACTTTTCTCACTTCATATGCCTGTTGCATTTAACAAAAAGGAGCTCCCAGTGCAGTAGTGAGTTAAAGCCTCATGACTTGAAGGTTGGGTTGCTGACCTGAAAGCTGCCAGGTTCGAATCCCACCCGGGGAGAGCGTGGATGAGCTCCCACTATCAGCTCCAGCTGATAGATGCCTCCCACAAGGATAGTAAAAAAATCAAAACATCTGGGCATTCCCTGGGTAACATCCTTGCAGATGGCCAATTCTCTCACTCCAGAAGCGTCTTGCAGTTTTTCAAGTCGCTCCTGATATGAAGAAAAAAATTTTTAAAAAAGGGAAAAAACAATTTGGCTCTGATGCATGATCCTTGGGACCACTACTTTCGTAAATCTGGTTCTGCATTTTATTGGTGAGGATTTAGGGAAACAGGCTAATTTTGGCACATCTGGCCTTTGTTATGGAGTTATAAGGTTACGTTACACTAATCATGTTCCACCTAACATGACAATATAGTTGTGTCAATTGAGTATCACTCATCTTTTTCATTTTTGAGGATGGAAACCAAACTTTATAGCATGAATTTTAATGTCATGTAGCATTTAATATTCATGCTATAACAATTGCTAGCTTAGACATACCAAAATTGACATGCAGCTTCAGAAGAGGACTAAAAAAGAACATTTAAAAAAATTAAAATACAGTCTGTTTTATTACATTTTTAAACAAGAAATGTTCTCACTATGGGCCACTTAACACTTTGAATATATTTTTTCTGGTATGCCTTTATTACTTTGGAAATGTTTTATGAACTCATAAGTACAACTTGCTAGACTCCATGGTGATTCAGTTCTTGCATTAGTGCTTGTTCTGGAATTCTGTTTTTTCATGCTGATTTTTTAAACATATTCAGTTGAAAGATGTCTGAAAGAATTAAAAATATAAGACACTGATGCTTTCAATCTTTTAAAAATGGGGTGGTGATGAAACCAAAATTTAGTTTTCTAAGGGCCACAGATAACAAGGTCCCATTGCCTGGTGAGATCCGCTAACTGGCAATGTTCCAGGAAGAGACTAGGACCCATCAGGTGAAGGCAAATGATTGCGGCTTTATTCAATCTGCAGAAGGGATGCAATGTACCACAATGAATGCCAAAGTGTACAAGCATAAACAATATGGGATGTGCAATCACTTTTATACAGAAGAAACCCCATGCATTGACGTTGTCTAGTTTTGAAATGCCCTCCCTTGTTCCTGATTGGCTGAGCACTAGAAGCCAGCTGACTCCTCTTCCACTCCTCATTGGCAGAGGGGCAGGTTCAGGTGAGCTCACACTGTGTTTGGTCTTAGCACCAATGATGTGATGACTCATGGGCCATGTAGTCCCGTTCCAAGTACTATTGTGGGAAACTTGGGTTTCCCACCGTTTCTGCCAGATTTGGAGCCCTTGCACCTGCAAGATGTTTGCCCACAAGAAGACAGCCAAACAAGCCTTGAGCAGAAATCTCCCCCATTTTCTCGCCGGGTTTATTATAATCAAGATAGAAGCGCTCGAGAGGCGACTCGCCGGAGCGCCAGGATAGCTGCCAGACAATTAGCTGATTAAGTCTGCTTCCCTTGGGAAACTTTAAGGAGTCATGCATCTGGACACAGTATAGGTTTCGTTTCTTGTTCCCCAGAGAAAGTGTTCTTTGGCGGGAAAACAAGATCCTATATAGGTGTTTGCCCGCAAAGGAATCCTTGCGGAGTCAATTCGTCAGCTTCGGGAGTAGATTGTGTGTGGACTACGCTACTCCAGTTTCCAGGACCTTACTCTCGTTCCAGCCCTGCCTTGTTCCCCGGACCTCGCCACGGATTTCACCACGGACCCTGTTCTTGTTCCTCGCTTCTTGTTGCCTTGAATCAAGCCTTGTTTGCCAAGAATCTAGTTTGCTCTCCAGCCTTGCATCAAGTTCCATGGACTAAAGGACCTTGTCATTTCCCCTCACTTTGCTTGGCAAAGTGTGTGTTTCGGTTATTGGATTACAACTTTGGACTTTAATATCTCATATTGGACATTGTTTTCCTGGACTATATTTGACCTTTCCTGAAAGGTCTACTTCTGAACTATATTCTACACTTGTTTTTATTAACTTTATATATTTCCTTAATAAAGATATTAGATAGATTCTGGTCTCTGCGCATGGTTATTGGTGTTCTGCAGCCTGGGTCTTGACAAATGACGTGGCTGGGGGTTCCCTCCCAGTTGGGCAGGAGAGTCCTAGGGCTTCCAGTCAACTGTTGGAGGCATTTCTTGGGATGGAGAGGACTTCTAAGAAGCTGCACCCAAAGATGGAACTCTGGAGACAATGAGTGTCTAGGTGTGGAAATGATGGTTTAAGCAACGTGATGAAATGATTTTAATAATTATTTTTAATATTGCTACTGATTTTTGGTTTTAAAGTATATGTTTATTTTTACTGTGTGCATGTACATTGCATCAAATTGCTGCCTTTTTGTAAGGCCACTCTGAGTCCCCCTCTTGGGGTAAAAAGAACGGGATATAAATGGAGTGAATAAATAAATCAATAAGCAAATGCCAAGTCCAGAATGTTGGGGACAATGGGTGGCAATTCCTTATGTCAATTCCCAGAGTGGACCTCCAGATGTCTAGTGAAGCAGAAGAGCCATCATATTTCCTTTGTGCATAGCTTAGTCTAGCTGATGTCTTGGGTTCCCCTAGAGGGGGATCCCAGGTGACAGTTATAAGGTCACCACCTGGGTGACAGGAAAATAATGTCCAGGTGATAGTTGTCTTTGCTGTACCTTCATCTTAAGACACTGGAGGAAATTCTAGGATTGTTTGCCCAGGGGTCAAGCAGAAGTTAAAAGAATTTATTGAAGTTTACCTTTTATTTAATATATTTACAGGAATAAAATGAAATAGCATAAAATGAAATGAAATCAAGCACAATTCATATCCAGGAGAATAGGAGAGAGAAGCAATGGAGTGGGGGAGTTGAACTTGCTGCATAGTGGTCATGCATGAGGGGGTTGGAAGAGTTATTTCTTTTTTTCTTTTTATTATCTGGTTCCTGCACATGTATGCATATCAGTATTGGAAAAGAGAGAAATGGAAACATAGAGTAGAGTCAGGGAATGAAGGTATTATGACGTCCATGAAGGAAGGTACATTGTAGCATAGGATATATTTCACTTTGGTTAGCTGGATACTTTGTTGTCCCTAGAGAGACCTCACAAAGTGGCCAGGGTCCATGAGACAAGTGCCAGACCTGGCTCCATACAATCGGGGCAAAGTCAGGACCTGGCACTCATTAAAGATTCCTGGATACAACAAGAGAGACTCTTGGTTGGACCCAACTCCATGAGATCCATGCTCGGCCTTGGCTGGCACACATTTAAGGAGATCTGGCTCCCTGCGAACATGCGCTGATCCAGATCAGCACACATTAAAGAGTGGGGTCAAAAAGTGTAAAACAGGAAAAAAATTACTTCTTGGGAGTGTGGACTCCTGCTGGTCCATGGCAGGGTGGGAGAGACTTCATACAGAATAGCTTTTTTGTCATTGTACTATTGCGCAACTAAATTAAATGCATAGCCACCAATGCCACATCAATGTGAAACCATGGAGGGTGCTGCTGTAGATCATTTCAGACCCTTGCCCTTGGAGAACTATAAATCCTTTTTCATTAGGAGTGGGGGAGCGATGATCGAAAAACAGTGAGAGGGAGGTTGAATGTATCACTCATTTTTTGTAGAGTCACCAAATTCAGTTCTGAGTAGTATTTCATAAATACATTGTTGTCTGTAACATGCATTATTTTACTTAAATACCACACATAATCAAAAGAACAACTTCATGAAAGAAAATTTTATCCATATTTCAACTTAGTCTAACAATATTTTCCCCACTTTGCACCTCTAATCGGTGGCAAGATAGCTATATTGCATGTATTATGTAAGATAAATTAAAGATAGCAGCTGTAAGACAGCAGGCATTATTATCAAGATCCTGAGCAAGAAATGGTGTGCAGCAAATGTTTGCATTCTGAATTCATTTTAAAAAACAAAAAACTCCTTCATTTTTAAAACAAAAAAAGTTAGTTGGAGATGCTGTGTTCCTTTTCCTTCTTGATTTATGGATGCTGTCACTAATAAATTTGTAAAGAGGTGCTCCATGTTAAGTCTAAGCTGTTCTGTCTAGTTTACAACAGACACGGCTCAGTTCCCTGCTGTGTCATTTGATCCATATTCCAATCAGGCCCAGCTGCCAAGCAATAAGGCTTATCTAACACAGTTATGCCTCTTTTTATCGTTAATCAGAGTCTAGGCTGTCCGGGGAGAAGTATGAACACCTTCCAGATGCTTGCTCCAATGGCAGCTATGTTGTGCTTTTGTCTAGGGACAGGTTACATGACTTTGGATGCTTCCAGGGAGATGGGGCTTATTGGTACCAATTAAAAGGCACTGCATAGGTATTACATCATTCTTTCATTAATTATTTTTGTTTGGTTCATTTTTTGATGGTAAGAGATAGGAAGACATGGTTAGGAAACGAAGAGAAGATAATTATGTTTCCACTACTATCTATTTACATTTTTTATGTTTGAGGCAGATCAATTGCACAATAAATTTTACATATAGAATATCCTTATGCATGTCATTCAAAAATATGTGTGATTTCAATGAACCAAGTTGCTTTTTTCTGTCATGTTATTACAAGTTCATTATTGGGTTCAGATCAGTTGAAAATAAAAAAGATAGTTGGCTCAAGGACTAAATGTAAATACAAGCTTGTTTTATTAAAATAACAATTAAAAACATTCATATTTTCTCTACATATCTTGAGAAAAATTGAATATGTTATTTAAATGCTTTCTTTTTCTTTTTATGTAAGGATGTTTCCCAATTCTGAGTGTAGAATTTAGTTCAATGCATACAGGTAGAATAGATCAGAGATGTGGTTGAATTCCATCTTCCAGTGTTCCTTCCCTTTGTTTATGTTCATGGGAGATGCTGACAGTTAAAGTAATATGGTATTAGTAAAGCTGCGTAATTAATACCCAGATATTAGAGAGTTACCAAACAGTTGGGAGATGTATAATTCTGCTGTTTTATGCTGAATCTGCTCTATGGCCATTTATTAAGATGGTTCTCTTATGCAGGATTCCACAACCTAGCACTCAGCAGAGGTTCTAGATTGCAACTTCCATAAAATCTAGACTAAAACATCCACCATTCCCTACCTTCATAGAAGTTGCCATCTAACAAATCTGGATGGTGTCAGGCTGAGAAAGACTAGACACCATCCAAGAATCAGCCAGGCTTTGAAGCTGCAAGGCTATTTAATGCTAATCAAGGTGGCCAATTGCAACATTCACACATGCCTCAAACAGACAAGAGTTCTTTCTCCCAGCCTGGACATTTCACAGATATATAAACCCCACTTGTTTAGCTTCCAACTGACCTCACAACATTTGAGGATGCCTGCCATAGATGTGGGTAAACGTCAGGAGAGGATGCTTCTGGAACATGGCCATACAGCCCGAAAAACTCACAGCAACCCACTAGACCAGTCTTTCATGGAATAAAAATAAAGATTTGTTAAACTTCTAGTAATATCTTGATCTTTGTAATGATCTTTACACTTTTCATCTTTACCACTTGTATAATATCATTCAATCATACAGTACTCACTGAATGTTATTTCTCAGTGATGCTGATGTATGCCTTTGTACACTTAATATTGCCTTTAAAGTGTGAAATCCATGTTGCAGTGTGGTCATGGTTGAAACACACACATGAGAGAACACATTATAGTCCTGGGAACACAACACCAATTGCAATATGGCATTCAAGAATGGAAATAAAAGAACATTATTTCAAATTGGGAAGAAAATAAATGAACCCATGAATGAATGATTGCACAATAAGAACAAATTTCAAAGGGATAACAGATTATATAAATAAATTTTCAGCTAGAGGCTGTTGGAGGCAGAGATTTTTAAAAACAATAATATTAATCTTGCAGGCTTAGCAAGTATTTCAGGCTCATATCATGCCAGTAATGTTAGAGACACTAATTACTAAAAATCTTCTTATTCTCATCTCCATGAAATGTGAGATGATGCAAAAATATCAGAGATGTACTATGTCATCATCTACTAAAACATTAATATTATGCTTAGAATCTGTCTTTGCTCCATTCTAGTTTTAAGTCAAGATACCCAAAAGTGCTGACATTCAGAACTTAATCTTCACAAGGTAGGCAGGTAATCCATAAAGGCAATGCATGCATTTTTTACTGCAGTCCTGCCTTTTCTCAGATACTTAAATTATTATGAACTTTCTGCTAGTCGCAAAATGATGCCCTAAATTCTTCTTGCTTTTGAACTTTTTGAACTAGGTCAGGGACTTGCCTCAGTACAACTGCTAGAAATCATTTTCAAAACAATAAATACCTTCACATAAATAAAATAACAATTACACAATAATACTTCGATTTTGTTTTGTTTTATATACCAAAGAAGCTGCTGTATGCCATTGAAAAAGAACTCCACTGTGAAAAGTAGCATTTCATTTATCTAGGGGACTTATTGGAGCTGGGCCACTGAACTGTTGTTTGTGAACTTTTGGGGTGAAATTCAACTGTTAATGACAGCCAGATTAAGCCTACTAAAACAATGAAACACAAACATTGTCTTAAGACATACCACTCATTCAATGAATTAGCTTTAGTAGGAACTAATTAAATTTAGACCTATATGTCTCTCGCTGTAGTACTTAAAAACCTATTGATGCAATTATGGTTTCTTTTGTAATGCAAACTATTGAGAAAAAGAGAACGTTTTTTAATGGAAGACTTATTTCACCTGGACCAGAACATGTGGTCAATACTTTTTGAGCAAACCAGCACTAATAGGGAAGGTGTAAATTTGCGCTTCATCATATTTCTGCTTGATCTGTAATATTTTGAAAGTAAAGGTAAAGGTTTCCCCTTGACGTTAAGTCTAGTCATGTCAGACTCTGGGGGTTGATGCTCATCTCCATTTCTAAGCCAAAGAGCCAGCATTATTCATAGATGCCCCCAAGGTCATGTGGCCGGCATGACTGCATGGAATGCCGTTACCTTCCCACTGGAGCGGTACCTATTGATCTACTCAAATTTGCATGTTTTTGAACTGCTAGGTTGACAGAAACTGGGGCTAACACCAGGAGCTCACTCCCAAGTTCAGCAGCTCAGCGGTTTAACCCACTGAGCCACCGGAGACTCCTCTGAAAGATAAAGTGTAGAAAATTGATGGGAAGAAAATCTAGTCATTTGAGATATGATGCTGCAGAGGGTTTTTTTTTTTTTAGATGTCATGGGCAGTTCAAAAGATAGATACATCAAGACTTATTACGGTCTTACCATTTATGTGTTTTAAATGAAATTTTTATCTTGTATTGTTGTTTATATTGATATATTGTATTATTGTTTTATCTTTTTATATTGTGATTTATTGTGTTGCTTATATTTTGTTCTTATGTTGTTTGGGCCACTGCCCCATGTAAGCCGCCCCGAGTCCCCGTGGGGAGATGGTGGCGGGATATAAATAAAGTTTTATTATTATTATTATTATTATTATTATTATTATTAACTCTTTTCATATGCTGAAATTACTAAACTGAAGTTACTGTACTTCTGATACATTGTGCAATGACATATCTCACGGGAAGATAATAATAATCATTAAACAGGAATGCAGCAGCAGAAGAAGACCACATTATAGAGAAATGTATTACATCAAGGAAGCCACAACCCTCACTTTACAAGATCTCTGCATGACTGCTGGAGGCTGGAGATCTCGCATATGCTCACCATATGTCAAAGCCAACTTGATGGAAAATAACAATAAATTAGCTGTAATTTTGCTGACTAGTCAAAGAAGGTATGCAAGCCAACTAGATTAGAATGATATTTCCTTTAAAAAGACCACTTGACACCTTATATATGTTTTTTTTAATATCTTACTTTAAAATCTGTCATATAGAAACAAGCTTCTGGACTGTTATTTGCCTGGCAGAAATCAAAGCAGAATAAGCTTTTGAAAATATGCCAAAAGATTGTCCAATTTACAGCATATCTAACCCTGAATAATGTAGCAGAAAAAATGAAGTACTGTATAAAACTACACCATAAATGCCAAATCCTGTCTTTTAAATGTCTCTTTCATTTAAACAGTGGCAACTAGTGATTTCCATGTCAGTGAAGAGCTAATCCACTCCAGATTTTATTTATCTAAGGTACTGAACCTGTTTGAAGGAATAAGGCTCAGTACCTTGGATAGCTCTTTTGGAATGAAAGCTAAATCTTAGGACGGTTCTACACAAACTCTATAATCCAGTCTCAAACCAGCTCGAGAGTAAGATGTTCACAAAACATAGCCCAATGCATGCTGCACAATCAAAACTAGCATGTTAAAAACGCTCATCAGAAAGTATGGAACAAGCAAGGAAATCTGCAGCAGCCAATCAGAGTATATCCTATGCAGAGCACTGATACACATTTTAAAAAATGCCAAAACATATCACTTCAGAAGGTAAATAAGTATTCCTCTTGTTGATGTGCATTATCGCATCTCAGCAGACTGGGGGAGGAAATCCTGGGTTCAGTTCAGATCTGTAATCAGTGGATACTGTAGCCACTGTCCCAGCCACAAACCAGTTTCCTGGGGTTATTGTGTAACAGCTCTGCCGTGGAACTTGTTTGGTTTAGATCACTTCCTAACTTGATTTTAGTGTCTTTGTAGAACCACCACTAAAACTGATTCACTACTCCACTGATATGAAAGCAACTATTTTAACACATTTCTTTTGCAGTAAAGCTCAGAAGAACTAGAATCTATGCTGGTTAGACATTATGAGTTCAGAAACTGAATTGTAATCCAAAAAGTAACTTTTAAGCAAATGACGCCTCAGTGTCATTTCATTAAGCAAATGACGCAAATTAATTTGGGACAAAGCAAGTAAATAGATACTTGGTAAGACCCAGATCTTTGATAAGATCTGGGCCTTACCAAGTGTAGGTCCAATCTACACAGCGCTCTCAGTTTTTCAGGCTCCATGAGCCCAGAACACCAAGAGGGCTCCCCCCTCCCCAACTCCCCCCCCCAAAAAGCACATAGGATACATTTCTCAGATCTCCAGTTTATTTACTTACTTATTTACAAATTGTAAAGCTATAGACTGATGCACTTGTTGGAGGACTGTGGCCCAAACACTAATGGCAAATCTATTGGGATTGGCACTTATAAAATGAAGGCAAAATTACTCTTCTTCCTTATATCAAATATCCATGCCTCAGTTTAAAGGTCTGAATCATTTACTTATTAATGTAAAAGGAAGTGGGGAGAGTGTAGCCTGGAGGCAATCATTTTGTGGCTGCCCTGACAGTTCTCCAAAGGCTTCAAAACTATTTTTGAGGTTGTGATTTAGTGATGCATTTTGGCCAAAACATATGTGGTAAATCCCCCCCCCCCCCCGCCCATGCAAATGCACGAAAATGTGCAAAACACATCAATTCTGTCAATAAAATGAGCTGTGTTTTCAGATAAATCTTTTTTCCTTCAGGAAATTTTGTACAAAATTATTCTCCAGTATGAAAAGCAACCTGAATAAAAACCAGTCTGCAAGTATATTAACTCTTAAAATAATTTCAAAAGAAGCATTTAGCAGGGATGCAAACATTCTTTTTGACTTTCTTTCAAATATATTACTCATTTGCAAAACAAAACAAAAAACCCCTACCATCCAAAGATTGATGACATATGTTGTACAGAACCACACAGCCAGAATAAAAATACAGGCAGAGAAAATGGGAAGCACAATTACTACTTGCAATCACAAGAATTTATTATTTATTTATTATTTATTACATGCATTTATACCCGCCCTTCTCCCCGAGGGGACTCAGAGCGGCTTACATTCTTCCACGAGGGCCAGCAACAAATATGCTATAAAACAAAACAATTAAAACATGATAAAAACATGATAAAAACGTGATAAAAGTATATAAAAATTAAAACGCTGCAAGGCAGCGATATTGCAGAACAAAGATTCAACCTTGTAAATATACATTCAAATTGCACTACACTTTTGTGGCAGCTGGTATTCAGTGGGAAGCCAGTCAATTTGCTTATTCCACATAATAAAAAAGAATATCCTTTTTATAATGATCTGTACAGCGAGGCCATCTATTACAACCAGGAAGTTCACCTCTGTTGCCATGGGCAGCTGTACCTTTACACGAAGTGAGGTAACAGTAGATTTTAGGTAAAATGAAAAGGTTAGGACACTTTTATTTATTCTGTTTGCTTTGAGTTCCATTTTGGTGAGAAGGCAAGGATATAAATAAATCAAAGATGCAAGCAAACATACAAACAGATAGATAAATAAATAAATAAATAAATAAATAAATAAATAAATAAATAAATAAATTTAGTGCCCCAAATAGGAATATGTTCTAACATTTCCTATGGTACTGTGTAAAGCTCATTCTTACATTTGTCTTAGGCAGTAAAATAAGCCGAGCTGGCCATATCCCAGCTATCTTCACTAACATGCCCATGCCAGGTAATTATTTGCATATCCATGCAGAAATAAACCTGATTATGTTCAGTAGCTCTGACTTTTCATCCAGTGTTTTCAGGATTGCAACCCAGGTCCAACTGTGGACCAAATCCTATTATTAGTCTCAGGTAAAGCAGACACATTTATCTACATAATGCTTCACCATTCAACAATGATTTAATGAGTCTACTGTAGCTAGGACAAAACAAAGCAGAAGCAAAGCATTTTATCAGATGGAACCACTATAAATCATTGCTGTTCATTTTGCACAGGATAATCATGAATAACTTTTTTATATATAAAAGCAATTGGCTAGCCTCTCTTTTTTTCCAATTAACACACTTTTGTGACTTATCAACACCGAGTGAGTGTAATACAAGAACAGAAAGTTGTGGTTAGCCTATCAATATTTTTTCATACTTCTTTTTCATGGCATATGGAAAGCGAAGATGGCAGTACAAGCATATGGCTTCAATCTAAAGATCTCATGAATTTGGTTCCACTCCTGGGGCACTGTCGCTGACAGAAGTGAAGAAGGCAATTCCCTTTGATCCACCCTGCAGCCTTTTGTAACACCCAAAAATCAATTTCAGAACGTTAGTTGGGGACAGAAACCCATAGCTTGGGGAGGAAAGTTGCAGGAGGAAAGTAGGCTGTAAAAAACTGCCTTCATTAGATCATACATGTTTCTATGAGTGCAAGAAGCTCTCATGGAAGAAACTCTTACTCATGGAAGAATTAGTCAAAGTCTAGGAACCTCTTCAAACGGCCTTTTCAGGCCATGCCGTTGCGCCGGCAATCACTGATGAAAGGGAAGGCGCATGGGGCTGCTCATCATATGGAGGGGACGGGGGAGGATGCTTTGGCACCCTTTCCCTCCCCCCATCACATGGTAGAAAAGACAGCAACATGCATTGCCCTGCCACCCTTTCGTCCACCGGAGCTACCAAAACTACACTTTCCTCCCTGTAGTCGTGGAGGAAGTGCTTTTTGGTGCTTCCTCATGACTTTGGGGGGAAAGTAGACAAGGTCTGCCATGCATCACGTGATGTCGAACAGCAGGCCCCGTCAAAGCCATGAAGCAGAGTGGAAAAATGGGACAAAAATGCCCCATGTGAAGACATGGTAACTCTCTGTAATACAACACTAGCTCTGGTAAAAGAGTCTCAAAGCGGAAAAACAGGTATTGCTGTCTACATTTATTTGATTTCTTTTTATTTAAACATCATCCCTCTCCCAAAACTAGAACACAAGGCTATCTGGAGAAGTGGTTCTCAACCTTTGGGTCCCCAGGTGTTTTGGCCTACAACTCCCAGAAATCCCAGCCAGTTTACCAGCTGCAAGGATTTCTGGAAGTTGAAGGCCAAAACATCTGGGGACCCACAGGTTGAGAACCACTGATCCAGAGCTTGAGAATTAGGGCCAAACCCTTAAATAAACAGCAGTTTTCTCATAGTTGCAAAGAAGCCAGGATCAAATGTGAACGCGAGGTGATTTAAATGTTCACTTGACTCTAGCTCTCCTCTGTAGCCACAGTCTAGTTCCAGTTCCCTGGTTATCTAGGGTTCTGTTTCTTTGCATGAATTCCCATTCGATTCTCCTGTGTACTACATATGGAACAAAATCACAAGAAGCAATCCAATAAACAATATTCTTTTATTAGGTTAAAATGAATGAGTTATTTAACAAAATAAGCTGCCACTGGTTTCAGATTTAGTTATACTGCATACACAAAAAAGTCAATATATTAGCATTAATTAACATTTAGAAACCTTATTAAATTCCTATTCCTATTCAACCTTTCATTTTTCAAGGTTGCCAAGGACTCTGTTTGTTTTGAGGCTGTAAAAATTGCAGGTGTGTGCACATAGCATTTTAATAATGTAGCAATCAATATTTAATTTATAATTTAGCAATTGTTTCCTAAAATAGAATAATGAAATTGCACTGCATAAACATTTTTAAACCATGTAATGTGATTAATTTGAACTAGACATTTAGTACCAATAAAATGGTAGGTGTTTCAAACAAATATTAGTTGTATTTTTCTCAATGGCATTTAAAATATTTTAAATAGACATTTCATGATACATAAAGAAGAAAAGCTTAGGAGCTAAATTCCATGCTGGGTTAGTCAGTGCAATACAATTATGTTCCCATGGATTCCTCTGATAGATCTCAATTTACCTTTCTGCACCAGGACTTCAGGCTCATCACATTTGTTTCCCAGACTCTGTGCACTGATATATAGCTTCTTGGTTCTCACCTTTAATTTGCTGTATCTCCCGTTCTCTCCTTCAGCTACTCATCCACACTCCACATCCTTGTGTCTAGAACTTGCCTTTAGGATAGTGTTGAAAATGTCATTTCCATTTCACATTTTATGTTTTAAAAGTTCTTTAGTTTAAAAAGTTTTCGTGATCAGATGATTTATATTGTGCATTTTGATAATGCCATTCGATTGATCTCTAAAATCATTCTGAATAGTTTTGACATGTGCCTATAAATGTGTGTGAATACACACACATATACATATATATTTATTTCAGATGATTCCAAATGAAAGTAGTTCTTTGAATGACAGCCAGATTAATTTTATTGTAACTGTATTTAGGTTTATTTTCCTTGATTTTTGTTTTGTTTTGTTTTCAGCAAAGAACATCTGATATCTGGGACACTGGTATTTAAAATGTACAAACATGAAGTTTGAAGGTTCGACAGATACTTTCTGGATGATCTTTGTGTTACTGGATCTGACACTATTGCTTAATAGGACAAATACTGATGCATTGCCAAAACCAGACCTTTAAGAGATCATTAATTATTTTAATGGAGGCAACTTCCTCCTTGTGCTGCAGGCTGTAAGACAGTTGAATCTTTATCACTACCAGCTGATGCACCCAAGCCTCTATTAGAAAGGAACAATAAGAAAAAGAGAAGTATTTGCTCCTTTCGGGTAAATCGGCCTTTGGAATTTCTTAATACAGTGTTATTCTGTCAATTATAATTTGGAGAGTTTATAATTTTCCAGTTGTATAGCAAAGAAATAATATAGAATAAAGATTGAAAGGGGGATTGGTGGTAATGCAGGGAAGTAGCTATCAAGAGAGAACTGTGCTTATTGGGGTTTTTTTTCTCTTCCTCATCTTCCTCCTAGCTGGAGCCCTGGTGGCAAAGTGTGTTAAAGCACTGAGCTGCTGAACTTGCAGACCGAAAGGTCCCAGGTTCAAATCCCAGGAGGGGAATGAGCGCCCGCTGTTGCTCCAGCTTCTGCCAACCTAGCCGTTCGAAAACATGCCAATGTGAGTAGATCAATAGGTACCGCTCCGGCGGGAAGGTAACAGCGCTCCATGGAGTCATGCCAGCCACATGACCGTGGAGGTGTCTACCGACAACGCCGGCTCTTCAGCTTAGAAATGGAGATGAGCACTAACCCCCAGAGTCAGACATGACTGGACTTAATGTCAGGGGAAACCTTTACCTTTACATCTTCCTCCTCCTAATAGATATGAATCTCACGCACACAATGCCAATAACCAGGAATGACATCAACTCTAGGACCTTATGGAAGATGCAAAACAGTGATCCAGCTACTAATAAAATGGCTGTTATTTCTAGAATCTTACCCACTCCCTATTAGATAAATTACATAACATGTTCAGTTTCCCAAATTTTCCTCCCCCCAAATAGGGAAGAATTTTGAGAGACCACTTGCTTATGCACTACTCTGGTTCAACATATTACCTACCACCTCCCCATACTGAGCTTTTTTGGCCCTGGCTCCTCTTCGGGGACGGTGCATGTCAAGCGCCATCAGACAATGCTTGGCCACACCCCCATTCATTCAAAAGTGGCAACATGCATCATCTGTCCCTCATCTGATGGGGACAGGGCACCAATGCACCTTGTTCTGTTACCCCCCTCTGATGGGGGAAGAAATTAGGGTGCATAGAGCGCCATAAGGCACCTCACACAGCTATTGTTTCACCTGCTATTGCTGGTGAAATGAAACAAAATTGGGGGTGGGGGCAGTGTGAAAAGGTCCCTAGACAGAATTATTCTTTAAAAGTCACATTCATTTTGAAATTGACTGTTATCCAACAATATTTCATCAAGTTTTTCCAAATTTTATAGCTGACTGTGGAAATTTCCCCTCCATGAACATTTAAAAGATCAGGGGAAAAAACCTCTTGTTTAATGGCTGTAATAAGAAGATACAAGTTGCTTATAAAATGCACAATAAAAAATAATTTTAAAAAAAGATCCAAGGTGTGGGTCTAGAGCAGGCACGGGCAAACCTTTTTGCCTTGGGGCCACCTTGTGGGCCTGGCTGGGAGGGCTGGGCTAGGAGGGAGGGGACCGGGAACATGCTGGGCGGGAAGGGCCTGGGAAAGGACAGGCCCAGGAGGGGGCAGGACAGGCCCAGGTCATCCTCAGGTTGTCCTCCCAGCATAAGGACAGGGCTACCCCTATCATCCTCGTGCTAGAAGGTGGGACATGCAGCAACTGCCCAGATCCTCCTCCCCATCCTTCTTCCCCCGATCCTAAGGCTGTCCTCTTGGCATTATGCTGGGAGGAGGGCAAGGCAGGCAGTGGCTGAGTGTGCTCTGGAGGGCTCTCAGCCACTGCATGCCTTTCTTGAGCTGTCCTCTCGGCGTAAGGATGGGGTTGCTCATGCCAGGAGGAGGGTGAAACACACAGTGGGTGAGAGAGCCCCAGAGGGTTCTCAGCTGCCTTCCTTCCCCATCTCTTTGGCATAAGAATGCAGCAGGCCACCTTGTCGTAATGCCAAGAGGACACAGAAAATGAGGAAGGCCTGGTATAAATGCCCAGGGGAACGCCTCCAGCCCCTGGGCCTTAGTTTGTCCATGCCTAGTCTAGAGTGTTTGTACTGTATCAAAAATGGTAGCAAATCATAGGGCCAAAAGGAATGCTGTTGTTTTTATTTTATTTTATTTATTTTTAAAAAGTCAGGCTTTGGGCAGATGGTATAGCTGTGTGGCTAAACTATACATGTGAAATCAAGTACAGTAGAGTCTCACTTATCCAAGCTAAACAGGCTGGCAGAAGCTTGGATAAGCGAATATCTTGGATAATAAGGAGGGATTAAGGAAAAGCCTATTAAACATCAAATTAGGTTATGATTTTACAAATTAAGCACCAAAACATCATGTTATACAACAAATTTGACAGAAAAAGTAGTTCAATACGCAGTAATATTATTTTGTAATTACTGTATTTACGAATTTAGCACCAAAATATCACGATATATTGAAAACATTGACTACAAAAATGGCTTGAATAATTCAGAGGCTTGGATAAGTGAGGCTTGGATAAGTGAGACTCTACTGTATTCTGCTTTGACAGAAATGTGTGTGCTTATTTGGGTGTATAGATTTCTACATGTTCAGATGGGTGTCCAAATATCAACATATACAGTGAAGTGTGTGAACCTACTGTTTTTAGAAATCAACAAAATCAATTATTTCGCACTCATACTATGTGAGTAAACATTTAATTGATCTGTAATAACAAAATGAACTCTAAGTAGCCATCATTCACTTGTTCACACTGTGACAGATTATTTTTGAAGTCTAATCCCCATGTTAAATTACTTTCATAAAAGGAACAATATGTGATTAAATTTGAAAGCTCTTCTGTTTATTAGCCACATATTTCTTCTACTCGGAGTTGGCATTCTGTGAGGTTGAAATAATCAGTGACTGTTATTTCTCAAAACTAAGGCGGAGATAAACAGTGAGGAAAAAGTCATCAGAACATCAGTCCTCTTAGTCAGCAAGTTACTTTTCAGTGAACTTTATGAGTACCATTTCAAAGGAACAAGAATCTTGCTATAGGACCACATGCTAAATGCCCTCCTCCCATTTCCACACACTTTTAAAACTGTTCACAGATGAAGCAACACAGATCCTTTCATATGAGGCAAGGAGACAGCCTCTCACCCATGCTGCTTCATCTGATGTTGTCAGGGTGCAACAAAGAACAGCATCATCAAAGCTGGTCTTTTCGCAGCCTGACTACAAGAGGACAGAGGAAGGAGACCATTTGGCGGGATAGGCTGATTTATGACAGGGTCTGGTCTTCAAACGTGGGAAAGGACAAAAGGAAAGGGAGGTGTGGATGGAGAAGGAGGAGGGGGGAGGCAACAACCCCATATACTGAGGGGAAAAGCGGAAGAGGGTCAGTAAAAGCTTTTGCAGTCATCTTGGCAAGGCGGATTCAATAAAGTTTTCCATTGCGACCAGCGGTGTGAGCCTATTTCTTGGGTCCTACACCTTCCAGGAACGGACATTAAGCTTTTACTCCCTTTTTTTTTTTCGGCTCATCCCGTGAGGAAAGGTCTCTCCGGTGAGAGCATGAACCCTGATGGAGGAGAAACCATGAAGGAATTCCTCTTCCTGGAAGAAGAACAGGCGAACCACCAGAGGGCGAAGGGGGTGAGTTGAGAAGAGTAAATTGTGACATTGTGAGAGTCAGAGTGAGGCTGTTGAACCCAGAGACAGGGATTCAGGTAGAGGCAGATGCTATGTTGGACTGTGGGTGCACGAGATGCCTAATTACTCCCGAACTAGCAAACAGGTTGGGGGTGGAGCCAAACCCACTAAAGACACCAGTAGTCTTCGCACAATTGGATGGAAGCCCAGCATACGGAGTCCCAGTAACAGAAAAAACAGGGTTTTTAAGAATGACTATGGGTTCTCATGCTGAGACATTGCAATTTGTGATTTCAACAATGGCACATCAGCCAGTCATTTTGGGCGTTCCTTGGCTGAGATGGCAAAACCCTCAGATTGACTGGAAAAGGGAGACATTTACTTTCTGGGATGGGAATTGCAATTTTGAGAGTACCCCGAAAGACATAGAGGTACTGGAGCCAGAGGGGGCGATAGCAGCCATGTCACAGGGGGTACCATTGGAAAGCGTTCCCAGAGTCTACCATGAATTCGCAGAGGTGTTCAGTGAGAAAGAGTGTGACCAGTTGCCCCCTCATAGGAAGACGGACTGTGCAATTGAAATAGACCCCAATGCCAAACTACCTAAGCCAAAACTCTATGCAATGTCGGAACCAGAGAAAAGGGCACTCAGAGAATTTATTGACAAAAATATAGAGAGAGGCTTCATCGAGCCATCTCAGTCCCCCATGGCAGCGCCAGTATTTTTCAGGCCAAAAGCAGACGGCCTAAGATTGGTCGTGGATTATAGAGGTCTTAACGCAATATCCACCACAAACCAATACCCGCTTCCCCTAATGTCAGAGATGTTGGCGCAATTGGGCGAGGCACGCATCTTTACCAAACTGGACTTGCGGGAGGCTTTTTATAGGATTCGAATCAAAGATGAAGACTGTTGGAAGACGGCTTTTAATTGTCACCTTGGGCAGTACCATTTTAAAGTTTTACCTTTTGGCTTGTGCGGAGGTCCAAAGGTGTTCATGCAGTTCATAAATGAGACCTTTCGTGACATGCTATATAAGGGGGTTATTATATATCTCGATGACATCCTTTTGTACAGTAAATCACTGGCTGAACACATTAGGCTGACTCGAGAAGTCTTGCGGAGATTAAAGGAGAATCAGCTTTATGCCAAACTCTCCAAGTGTGAATTCCACAAAACGGAGTTAGACTACTTGGGGTTCCGCATTTCCACAAAAGGCATAGCTATGGACCCCGCCAAGGTGCAGGATGTATTGGCGTGGGAGCCTCCAAGGACTCGAAGACAGCTGCAGGGATTCCTAGGCTTTGCAAATTTCTATAGACAGTTCATCAAAGACTTTGCCAAGCTGTCTTTGCCTTTGACAGAATTACTAAAGACTAAGGGAGTGGGGGAGACTCGTAAGACTAAGACTCCGGGTGCGAAACTGAACTGGACGCCTGAGTGCCAAGAGGCGTTTGAGGAATTAAAAAGGAGGTTCACAAGTCAACCCATATTAGTTCATGCCCAACGGGACAAACCTTTCGTGGTTCATTGTGATGCATCAGAGGCGGCCTATGGAGCAATACTGTTGCAGGCCGATGATGAGGGTGCTCTAAGACCGTGTGCTTATTTATCAAGAAAGTTCACGGAAACGGAACGGAATTGGCGGGTGTGGGAGAAGGAGGCCTTCGCAGTGAAGGCTGCCCTATCCCATTGGAGGCATTTCTTGGAGGGAACCGAGGCCCAATTTGAGGTATGGACTGATCACAAGAATCTGCAAGCTTTACGTACCCCTCAAAGGCTGAATGCAAAACAACTGCGATGGGCACAGTTCTTTAACCGTTTCAATTTTAAGCTGAAGTTCTTTCCGGGGACCCAGAACAGGATGGCAGATGCCCTATCTCGAATGCCCGATGCAAACTATTCGGCCCTGGGGGAAGTCGGAACTGTGTTCACGAAAGAACAACTGGGTTTGATGGTGCAGACAAGAGCCACAGCGAAGGAAAAGCCCCCACCTAGTGGCCAACCACACGAACTGTCCCAGGAATTGAGGCTAGCTGCAGATGCAGACCCCTGGCTCCAGTCTCATAGGGATGAACTGTCTCAAACAGGGGGATTGTGGACTCACGGTTCCAAATACTATGTACCGGAGGAACTTCGGGGGAGGGTGCTGGCCCAAGCACACGACTCCAAGCTCGCTGGTCATTTTGGGTTTACAAAAACTCTGAAACTGTTGAATAGACAATTCTGGTGGCCAACCATACGCAAGGATGTAAAGGGTTATTTGCAGGAATGCCCAGTGTGCGCTATGGCAAAACAAAAGGTGGGCAGACCGGAAGGATTGTTGCAATCAGTAGCAGACCCCTCGAGACCGTGGACGGATATAGCTATGGACTTTGTGGTAGACCTGCCCAACAGCAATGGTTTCAACACAATCTGGACTATAATTGACCTGTTCTCCAAACAAGCTCACTTCGTGGCCCTTAAGAGACTTCCAACGGCACCCGAGTTGGCCAAATTGTTTCTGCAACACGTGTTCCGCCTGCACGGGTGTCCCAAGCGGATCATAAGTGACAGGGGCTCTCGGTTCACATCGAGGTTTTGGAAGTCTTTCCTGGGTATTTTAGGAACCGAAAGGGCCCTGAGCACGGCCTTCCATCCAGAAACAGACGGAGCCACCGAACGGGTTCAGAAGACCCTTCAGCAGTTCCTCCGTTGCTACAGCACGTACCAGCAAGATCAATGGTCCTCGATGCTACCACTTGCCGAATATTGCATTAATAATTCGGATCACGCGTCCACTGGGGTCTCGTCGTTTAAAGTTGTGAACGGCAGAGATTTTCCGCCATTCCCCGCACTGCAAAAGGAGTTGCCTTCTGACGAGAAGCCAGGGAATTGGGGCGAGAAGATCGCTGCCGCTTGGCCTTCGGTTCAGGAGGCCTTGCGCACCGCCAAAGTGGATTACAAGAAATATGCAGATAGAAAGAGAACAGCACCACCGGACTACAAAGTGGGGGAGTTGGTGTACTTGTCGACAAAGCACCTGAAATCCACACAACCATCCCGGAAGCTGAGCCCACGATATGTTGGTCCCTTTCCCATTTCGGCCGTTGTGAACCCAGTGACAGTACGGTTACAATTGCCTCATAGATGGCGCAAGGTGCACCCAGTGTTTCATGTTAGCCTGCTGAAACCAGCGCCAAACACTCACAGATGGAGTAAACCGGGGGCAGATCCGGTCCCCATTATGGTGGGGGCACACACCCATTTTGAAATCAAGGATATCCTGGACTCCAAGAAGTCTCGGGGGAAACTGTACTACTTGGTCCAATGGTCTTCACAGACCTTACACCCGGAATGGGTAGCAGCAGAGCATGTTAAAGCCCCAAAGTTGAGAAAACAGTTTCACACAAAGTTTCCCCATAAACCTGGACCATGATCCCGAAAAGGGGGGGGGGGTTGGACTCTCTCTCTCCTTCTTCTTTCCTTCTCCTGGCTTTTTCTGCTGCTGTTGTCCTTAGCTTGTCGGAACTTTGTCTCTCCCCGCAGGGTCGTCGTCCGAAGGGGGGAGTCATGTCAGGGTGCAACAAAGAACAGCATCATCAAAGCTGGTCTTTTCGCAGCCTGACTACAAGAGGACAGAGGAAGGAGACCATTTGGCGGGATAGGCTGATTTATGACAGGGTCTGGTCTTCAAACGTGGGAAAGGACAAAAGGAAAGGGAGGTGTGGATGGAGAAGGAGGAGGGGGGAGGCAACAACCCCATATACTGAGGGGAAAAGCGGAAGAGGGTCAGTAAAAGCTTTTGCAGTCATCTTGGCAAGGCGGATTCAATAAAGTTTTCCATTGCGACCAGCGGTGTGAGCCTATTTCTTGGGTCCTACACCTTCCAGGAACGGACATTAAGCTTTTACTCCCTTTTTTTTTTTCGGCTCATCCCGTGAGGAAAGGTCTCTCCGGTGAGAGCATGAACCCTGATGGAGGAGAAACCATGAAGGAATTCCTCTTCCTGGAAGAAGAACAGGCGAACCACCAGAGGGCGAAGGGGGTGAGTTGAGAAGAGTAAATTGTGACATTGTGAGAGTCAGAGTGAGGCTGTTGAACCCAGAGACAGGGATTCAGGTAGAGGCAGATGCTATGTTGGACTGTGGGTGCACGAGATGCCTAATTACTCCCGAACTAGCAAACAGGTTGGGGGTGGAGCCAAACCCACTAAAGACACCAGTAGTCTTCGCACAATTGGATGGAAGCCCAGCATACGGAGTCCCAGTAACAGAAAAAACAGGGTTTTTAAGAATGACTATGGGTTCTCATGCTGAGACATTGCAATTTGTGATTTCAACAATGGCACATCAGCCAGTCATTTTGGGCGTTCCTTGGCTGAGATGGCAAAACCCTCAGATTGACTGGAAAAGGGAGACATTTACTTTCTGGGATGGGAATTGCAATTTTGAGAGTACCCCGAAAGACATAGAGGTACTGGAGCCAGAGGGGGCGATAGCAGCCATGTCACAGGGGGTACCATTGGAAAGCGTTCCCAGAGTCTACCATGAATTCGCAGAGGTGTTCAGTGAGAAGGAGTGTGACCAGTTGCCCCCTCATAGGAAGACGGACTGTGCAATTGAAATAGACCCCAATGCCAAACTACCTAAGCCAAAACTCTATGCAATGTCGGAACCAGAGAAAAGGGCACTCAGAGAATTTATTGACAAAAATATAGAGAGAGGCTTCATCGAGCCATCTCAGTCCCCCATGGCAGCGCCAGTATTTTTCAGGCCAAAAGCAGACGGCCTAAGATTGGTCGTGGATTATAGAGGTCTTAACGCAATATCCACCACAAACCAATACCCGCTTCCCCTAATGTCAGAGATGTTGGCGCAATTGGGCGAGGCACGCATCTTTACCAAACTGGACTTGCGGGAGGCTTTTTATAGGATTCGAATCAAAGATGAAGACTGTTGGAAGACGGCTTTTAATTGTCACCTTGGGCAGTACCATTTTAAAGTTTTACCTTTTGGCTTGTGCGGAGGTCCAAAGGTGTTCATGCAGTTCATAAATGAGACCTTTCGTGACATGCTATATAAGGGGGTTATTATATATCTCGATGACATCCTTTTGTACAGTAAATCACTGGCTGAACACATTAGGCTGACTCGAGAAGTCTTGCGGAGATTAAAGGAGAATCAGCTTTATGCCAAACTCTCCAAGTGTGAATTCCACAAAACGGAGTTAGACTACTTGGGGTTCCGCATTTCCACAAAAGGCATAGCTATGGACCCCGCCAAGGTGCAGGATGTATTGGCGTGGGAGCCTCCAAGGACTCGAAGACAGCTGCAGGGATTCCTAGGCTTTGCAAATTTCTATAGACAGTTCATCAAAGACTTTGCCAAGCTGTCTTTGCCTTTGACAGAAGTGGGGAGAGACTCGTAAGGGAGTGGGGGAGACTCGTAAGACTAAGACTCCGGGTGCGAAACTGAACTGGACGCCTGAGTGCCAAGAGGCGTTTGAGGAATTAAAAAGGAGGTTCACAAGTCAACCCATATTAGTTCATGCCCAACGGGACAAACCTTTCGTGGTTCATTGTGATGCATCAGAGGCGGCCTATGGAGCAATACTGTTGCAGGCCGATGATGAGGGTGCTCTAAGACCGTGTGCTTATTTATCAAGAAAGTTCACGGAAACGGAACGGAATTGGCGGGTGTGGGAGAAGGAGGCCTTCGCAGTGAAGGCTGCCCTATCCCATTGGAGGCATTTCTTGGAGGGAACCGAGGCCCAATTTGAGGTATGGACTGATCACAAGAATCTGCAAGCTTTACGTACCCCTCAAAGGCTGAATGCAAAACAACTGCGATGGGCACAGTTCTTTAACCGTTTCAATTTTAAGCTGAAGTTCTTTCCGGGGACCCAGAACAGGATGGCAGATGCCCTATCTCGAATGCCCGATGCAAACTATTCGGCCCTGGGGGAAGTCGGAACTGTGTTCACGAAAGAACAACTGGGTTTGATGGTGCAGACAAGAGCCACAGCGAAGGAAAAGCCCCCACCTAGTGGCCAACCACACGAACTGTCCCAGGAATTGAGGCTAGCTGCAGATGCAGACCCCTGGCTCCAGTCTCATAGGGATGAACTGTCTCAAACAGGGGGATTGTGGACTCACGGTTCCAAATACTATGTACCGGAGGAACTTCGGGGGAGGGTGCTGGCCCAAGCACACGACTCCAAGCTCGCTGGTCATTTTGGGTTTACAAAAACTCTGAAACTGTTGAATAGACAATTCTGGTGGCCAACCATACGCAAGGATGTAAAGGGTTATTTGCAGGAATGCCCAGTGTGCGCTATGGCAAAACAAAAGGTGGGCAGACCGGAAGGATTGTTGCAATCAGTAGCAGACCCCTCGAGACCGTGGACGGATATAGCTATGGACTTTGTGGTAGACCTGCCCAACAGCAATGGTTTCAACACAATCTGGACTATAATTGACCTGTTCTCCAAACAAGCTCACTTCGTGGCCCTTAAGAGACTTCCAACGGCACCCGAGTTGGCCAAATTGTTTCTGCAACACGTGTTCCGCCTGCACGGGTGTCCCAAGCGGATCATAAGTGACAGGGGCTCTCGGTTCACATCGAGGTTTTGGAAGTCTTTCCTGGGTATTTTAGGAACCGAAAGGGCCCTGAGCACGGCCTTCCATCCAGAAACAGACGGAGCCACCGAACGGGTTCAGAAGACCCTTCAGCAGTTCCTCCGTTGCTACAGCACGTACCAGCAAGATCAATGGTCCTCGATGCTACCACTTGCCGAATATTGCATTAATAATTCGGATCACGCGTCCACTGGGGTCTCGTCGTTTAAAGTTGTGAACGGCAGAGATTTTCCGCCATTCCCCGCACTGCAAAAGGAGTTGCCTTCTGACGAGAAGCCAGGGAATTGGGGCGAGAAGATCGCTGCCGCTTGGCCTTCGGTTCAGGAGGCCTTGCGCACCGCCAAAGTGGATTACAAGAAATATGCAGATAGAAAGAGAACAGCACCACCGGACTACAAAGTGGGGGAGTTGGTGTACTTGTCGACAAAGCACCTGAAATCCACACAACCATCCCGGAAGCTGAGCCCACGATATGTTGGTCCCTTTCCCATTTCGGCCGTTGTGAACCCAGTGACAGTACGGTTACAATTGCCTCATAGATGGCGCAAGGTGCACCCAGTGTTTCATGTTAGCCTGCTGAAACCAGCGCCAAACACTCACAGATGGAGTAAACCGGGGGCAGATCCGGTCCCCATTATGGTGGGGGCACACACCCATTTTGAAATCAAGGATATCCTGGACTCCAAGAAGTCTCGGGGGAAACTGTACTACTTGGTCCAATGGTCTTCACAGACCTTACACCCGGAATGGGTAGCAGCAGAGCATGTTAAAGCCCCAAAGTTGAGAAAACAGTTTCACACAAAGTTTCCCCATAAACCTGGACCATGATCCCGAAAAGGGGGGGGGGGGGGGGTTGGACTCTCTCTCTCCTTCTTCTTTCCTTCTCCTGGCTTTTTCTGCTGCTGTTGTCCTTAGCTTGTCGGAACTTTGTCTCTCCCCGCAGGGTCGTCGTCCGAAGGGGGGAGTCATGTCAGGGTGCAACAAAGAACAGCATCATCAAAGCTGGTCTTTTCGCAGCCTGACTACAAGAGGACAGAGGAAGGAGACCATTTGGCGGGATAGGCTGATTTATGACAGGGTCTGGTCTTCAAACGTGGGAAAGGACAAAAGGAAAGGGAGGTGTGGATGGAGAAGGAGGAGGGGGGAGGCAACAACCCCATATACTGAGGGGAAAAGCGGAAGAGGGTCAGTAAAAGCTTTTGCAGTCATCTTGGCAAGGCGGATTCAATAAAGTTTTCCATTGCGACCAGCGGTGTGAGCCTATTTCTTGGGTCCTACACCTTCCAGGAACGGACAGATGTGTAGGGAAATTGAGGGAACTGGAGCCAGTTAGAAATAATCTTCTGAGCTCCTTATTCGCATGGAAATGGGAGAAAGTGGAGAAAAACATGTGAGATGGGATCTGTCAAATTTGCCCATGCTGAATTACTTCAATGACAAGGAGCAATGGACATTCCTATGGGTGGTCTCCTACCGAACATTGTCATTTCTTTCCCAAACTCTTACTTCATGAGCCTGGCATGATCATTTCTTAAATTAATTTAATCATTAAGATATACCAAAATTTTAAGATAGCACTACTTTACTTTTCCTGTAATTTCTCCTTCATAGTAATCTCAGCTATCAAAATTGCACTACTGTTAGTTTTTAAATTTTGTTTTCCCTTTAAAAAAATGAAATACAGTAAGGTCTAGTGCCTAGTAGGTCGCAGACCTCTGCAATTGGGAGTAAGAAGATTTGGGGGGGGGGGGGAACAGAGCCCATAGAAAGAAAGGTTGTTTGTCTTAAGAATGATGCCTTGTGTCTCCTTGAGAGTAGGGAGATTGGGAAGGAAAGTACAGAAGCCCATAATAGTGGTGTCTGCCTTAACACCACGCCTTGTGTCTCTTTAAGAGTAAGAAGATAGGTAGGGAAAAGAAATAAGCCCAGAGAAGTGGTGTCTGCCTTAAGAACAATGCCCCATGTGTCCTCTACAGATGGATGAGCTAGAGGTGGGAGTAGGCAATCCTGTGTGATGGGAGAAATAAATTCTTTGTCTTCTTTAAAGATGTAATCCCATGCAAAGAAGATTATTCTATATGCAAGGAAGATAATTTCCCCCGCTTTCCTCCATTTCTCCCTGCTCCATCTGATGAAGTTCATAGATTTTGCTCAGATGTATCTACTATGAGCAGATATGGCAGTGGATATTAACATTTCCTTCACATGGGCCAAGGAATAATTTATAGCAACTAGTTAATAATATTAAATATTTAGAAAGGATAATAAAGAATATATGTACATAAGTCCACAGCATAACCTGAAAAAAACAAAACACTTTTATGGACCTGGGCAGTTCAGAGCGAGACAACACAATGCAGACTGTTTTTAAAAAACTTAAATTGAGGGTGCCATCTTATCATTTTCGTAAAGCTTTCCCATTGGCCACAGAAGTCTTCTTCCAGAGACTTCACTGATTTGATAGTAAAAAGGTAAAAAAGAGGGCATTTCAGGAGCATAAACAATGGATCCAAAACTTTCTTCTCCCCACAAACTATCAGAAAGGAGTAAAAGAAACTCTAACAACTCTGGAACTGGAATAGTTGTTTTCTTTCCCACTGGAACCAATGGGAGGGAATGTCAGATTATTTCAGACAGACCAGTGTCTCTGTATGGAGGAACAGATTTATTTAAAGAGCAATAATCTCAATTGGTCACGTCATGGGGGGGTCAGTTTTTGTAAATATTTTATATGAGGCAATTGATGTTCATTTCTTATTCTCGTGAAATCTTTATCCCACTCTCCAGTATATTGACTTTTGGCTGATTTTTTATGTTCAGTAAATATTCATTAAAGCTTGAAAGAAGCTCTTTCTTTTTAGAGTTCAGCATATTCTTCAAAAGAATTTCTGATAGTAATCAATTATTTAATCTTTCTACATTGAATTTCATACATATTTGTACAAATTAATACAAACGTGGATTCATTTTATTCATCTGCTGCTCAGTCATTTAGTCGTCTCTGACTCTTCGTGACCTCATGGACCAGTCCATGACAGAGCTCCCTGTCGGCCGTCACCACCCCCAGTTCCTTCAAGGTCAGCCCAGTCACTTCAAGGATACTGTCCATCCATCTTGCCCTTGGTCGGCCTCTCTTCTTTTTTTCTTCCATTTTCCCCAGCATCGTGATCTTTTCCAAGCTTTCCTGTCTTCTCATGATGTGGCCAAAATACTTCAGCTTTGCCTCTAATATCCTTCCCTCCAGTGAGCAGCAGGGCATTATTTCCTGGAGGATGGACTGGTTGGATCTTCTTGCAGTCCAAGGCACTCTCAGGATTTTCCTCCAACACCAGAGTTCAAAAGCGTCTATCTTCCTTCGCTAGCCTTCCTTATGGTCCAGCTCTCGCATCCATAGTTTACTATGGGGAATACCATTGCTTTGACTATGCGGACCTTCGTTGCCAGTGTGATGTCTCTGCTCTTCACTATTTTATCAAGGTTGGCCATTGCGCTCCTCCCAAGAAGTAAACGTCTTCTGATTTCCTGGCTGCAGTCTGCATCTGCAGTGATCTTCGCGTCTAGAAATATAAAGTTTGTCACTGCCTCCACGTTTTCTCCCTCTATTTTCTAGTTATCAATCAGTCTGGTTGGTATAATCTTGATTTTCTTGATATTTAACTGCAATCCAGACTTTCACTTTGTTCTTTCACCTTGGTTGTAAGGCTCCTCAGCTCCTCCTCACTTTCAGCCATCAAAGTAGTATAATCTGCATATCTAAGGTTGTTAATGTTTCTTCCAGTAATTTTAAGATCAGCACACTTTGCTTTTTAAAGCCATATGTATAAAAAGATATTTTAATAAAAAGGAATCAGGAAAAGAGGGAAATGTATCCCTTTTAAAATCAATTTTTAAACAAAGCACACTAATTATTTTTTAAACTTGGTATTTTGCTAAAATAATGGCCAAATATGTGAAATGTATGGAAGACGTAAGCAGGTTTGCACTGATATGAGAAGTCTAATGAAATCTTTGCATAGATTTAGTACAGGTTTTAAAAAATGTTCATGAAACAAAATGAGTGTTTATTGCACCAAAAGAAAGTCATCGTAAATAAGTATCTACACCATCCATGTGGACAAGTTTAGATTATGGAAATGGGGATAAGGAATGTACAACATCTACTTTTGTTGTTGCTGAAATGTAAACTGGTCTGTAAACTGCCATGACACAGTGCTCTTTAATTGTGCTTATAAATTAAATCCATTGAGAATTTATAGGAGCCATGAAATCTTCCAAGAAGGGCAAAGGCTAGAGGGCAAAAACTCAGTGCATGCAGAAGGATCTTTCAAAGAGCTGCTGGTTCTAATCCCTACTCCCTATGTTGCTATGTGCTTAGAGATCAATTGTTCCATGGAGTGAAGCCACTGACTATCTCATCTTATTAATCTCTATTTATGTCTCAAGTATTAGATTTTCAGCCATATGCCTGAATTAAACCTTCTTGTAATAATATCTGCAAGCCACAATAAAACAAACTATTAAATTAGAATGCTAATATATGTGCTGTTAAAGTCTGGATATTAAACAAGGATTCTTGCACAACATCTTGAGAATTTAGGATCATATTGAGAAGAATATTGCATATTACAGACTGAGTGTTTTTATTGCACCATGAAATGAACATTCCTGCATCATTTTATAATTGTAAGCCTTCATTTCACAAATAATTTTTACTTGCATGCCAATTATTTTTATGTTAGACCCTTCTAAAACAAACTCTAAGTTTGTTTTCTACTAAGCAATGTGTGCTTCATGTTCATTGGATGTTATCCATTGGGTGGGAGGGAAGCTGGGAAAAGCATCTGAAAGAGTGGGAACTCTTCTTACCCCACAGAAAGTTTCGTCTTCAGGGATGGCTAGCCATCCCACATCCTTCCCCTGTATTCTTAGCACTCCCCCTCCCCCCTCTTTCTTCAGTCAGGAATCGGGTAACACCCTATTCCTGAAAATGGAATCTTCTCTCCATTTTCACACACTGGCACAGATTTTCATGAGTGGCCTCCAGAATTGGCTGTGCATCATCTGATGGCCTCCGTGGGATTCTCTTTTGCCAGCACATGAAAACTGAAAGAAAACGGGGGGAAACCTACATGGGATAAGGGTTGTTGTGTGTTTTCCAGGCTGTATGGCCATGTTCTAGAAGTATTCTCTCCTGATGTTTCACCTACATCTATGGCAGGCATCCTCACAACCTCTGAGGATGCCTGCCATAGATGTTGCCAAAACGTCAGGAGTTAATACTTCTAGGACATGGCCATATACCCCGGAAAAACACACAACAACCCTGCAATTCCAGCCATGAAACCCTTCGACAACACATTCTACATGGGATAAGGTCAATTGTGAAAATACTGGCACCTTTTGTCATTTGTCATCTCAATAAAGAGCCAAAAATAATGATATTATCCTTAAATATCTCTGGTGGTATTTACATATATGAGAAGGTCGCTGGGGGCAGTTTGCACCAGTTTCCACTATTGTGCCGTCGCGCCTGGGGCTGTAAACTCTTAGTGAAAGAGGCATGGACGTGACATCTTTCCCCAGGGGATTGCTTCTTGCCCTCCTTTAGGGAAACTGGAACTCCCAAGGACCAAAACACTGTAGTTAACTCAAAACTGGGTTTATTCTTCACAAAGGGGGTAAAAGAAAATATACATTACAGTCTTTGGTTGTTTAAGTCCATGAAGCTTGTCTAGATCCCTCTTTCTCTGGCTGTGAATGCCGGAGCAAACTCAGCCTCAGTCCAATGACCTATATCTGAAGACAAGAGTCTTCCTCTGTTGCCAAAGGACTGATGTGAAGGCGCTTGAGACTCCTCAACGTTGTTCAGGTTGGCCCTGAACATGAAGTGTGAGTCCCAAGGGTAAGAACCTCAGAATTGGTGCTGAGAGGTAACTTTTGAAGGGCTTTTAGTGCCAAGTCTCTCTCTCACGTCCATCCGATATAGATCTTGCTGGTGGAATAAAAGGGAGGAAACACAGTCCTACTCCAGGAAGAGGTGGAGCCAAACAGTTTTGCTGAGTGAGCAATATAACAGGTACAAACAACATTGATTGACAGATATAAATAACCAATCCAACTACATTTACAGGGTAAGGGCAAAATCAGGCATGATACAACAATTCAAATCTTGAAACTTATAGTTCCAACACATAGATGGCGCCACTCGCGCCGTCACACTCCCGGCCTAGATTTCCGGACTTTCGGAAATCTAAACAAAATGGAGTTAAATACCTTTAACTCTAATAACTTTATGACTGTACGTCTTGTGAAAATAACTCAACCATGTCGCTAATAGGCCTGTCAAATAAAGAAACCTTTTCGTTAGAGACGACCTCAACCTGGGCCTTGCGCACTCTATTGTCAGAGCTAGGATACAATTTTGACACAATACCCTTAGCCCATTGGTATCTAGGAGCATCTTTGATTAAGTAACACCAAATCCCCAACCTTTACGTTGGCACCTAACAATCCAAAACCCATAGTTTCTTAGGGCAGACTGAGTAATTGACCTTCCTTGGTGTTTGACTTTTGTGTGGAAATGCTGTGTCAACAGCAGAGCTATGTGGCTATGGTGTGGCAAAATAACAGGATTTTTAACACAGGATCTAATCTTTGCTCTTTTTAGTCTACCTCCAACCCTAAGGAGACCCTCATTGTCCAGGAAGGGGTTCAAGTCCTTTAAACAACTATTTTTGGGCAAGGATGCTTTTCTTTCTAGACAAGCTATTTCTTCTAAAAAACACTGTCTTTGAGTGGATCTCAGGATGACTGTTGAGGCTTTTGAAAGATCTTGGGGCTGAATTGCACCACTGTTTTTGTAGTGATGTAATGTATGAGCCTGGCAATGGCTGCCTGAAGTCTAGTCCGTTTTGAAAGTCTTTCAAACTTGGCTGGATTTAAACCTTGCCTTGATAAGTCTTGGCCATCGATGGTAGATTTGCAGGACTGAATTTCTGGCAACTCAGTGTCTTTGAGCACGGAAATGCTTTCTGGAAAGGAAGGATTTTGAAGACATTTGGGTCCAGTGATCCAGGATGACTTGGACAACTTTGCGGCTGATGTTCCTCGGGATGTCACATCTGCCGGATTTTCTGAAGTGGATATGTAATGCCACTGCTCTTCTCCCTCCACACTCACGCTGGCTGGTTCAGCGTAGTTGCTTCTGAAGAGGTCTTCCACAAATTGGGTGATCTGGGTCTTTACCTTCGGATCCTTTAGCATCCTTCTTCTTAAGGACAGGAGACGATGAAGGGCAACATCTCTGTTGTTGGGTAGAGATGGTCTTTCCGGCTTGAAAGGTAAAGGTGCTATCCAATTACCTTCAGGGTCTTGAGTGACTTGGTTGTTCATCATCTCAAGAAACTTCTGATCATTTTTAGAGAAGGCTGTTTGCTCATCTCTCTCTGTCACTTCGATGATGGGAGAGTAATCTGGCATTACTCCCTGGCAGCAAACTGAGATGTGGCTGGCACATCCTTGCATTAGTGAAGGCCTTTTAGTGACAGGCTGGAACATCTTGTTCAGGCAGACTGGGCCTAACACCGTCCATCCTAAAGGCAACTGCTGGGCCATGGGTGATCCCTTAGGACCTTCAATCTGGTTGCTAACACGGAACAGTGTGGGACAATTTGCACCGATAAGCATTACGATGTCTGTTTCTAAGTCCAAAGCTGGAATTAGGTCTTGAATACCTTTGAGATGAGGATGGGCTTGTACCACCTCCTTCGTGGCTATCTGGTCTTTGTTCCTGGGAATCAGGCTGCATTCTATAAGGTCAGGAAGATCGTACCTGGCCTTTTGTCCAACAGGTGAGATTTTGAACTTTGTTGCAACTCTGCCATTCATCTTATTCTTTCCAGAACAAGTGGATATGGTGTATTCTATTGTCTCTGTATGAAGGTTGAACATGTCGAAGAACTCTGGGGTTGCAAGAGATGCGTCACTTTGGGCATCCAAGGCGACGTAGACCCTTTTCTTATTCCACGGCTGCTTGTCTGGATACACCTCTGCCAGGCAGATTGGGTGGCAAATCCTGGGCTTGTGGCTATTTTGACAAAGCTTGGTGCAGGCAACCGCAGGAGCCTTGAGGGCTACCTGAGGTTCTGTAGGCTTTTGGTCTTCTTTGGTAGGAGAATTTGACTTTGCTTTGAATTGAGGGGAATCGAAGTTGTGCATTGCAGAGCAATGCTTGATGCTGTTGCAGTGTTGGCATTTAACCTTTTCTTTGCAGTCTTTGGAGAAGTGAATAGTGGCGCCGCAGCATCTAAAGCACACCTTGGCCTTTTGAACTATTTGGAGTCGTTCTTTGTAAGGCTTCTTTGCGAACTCTCTGCATTCAGCTAGGCTGTGTGGCCTTTGATGAATGGGACAGGATATGGTGTTGTTGCTGACTGGTTGAGCAGAAGTTGCAGGAGTTGCGTCTGTCATCTTGACACTTAGGTTCCTTCTAAGATCTTTGCCCTGGGCTTTGTCTTCTTTGGAGGTCTTTTCAGGCTTTAGGTCTTGGTACAAAGCGAGAAGACCTGTTTGAGGGTCATTCCTCTCACGGGCTGCTCTAGTGACGAAATCCACCAAAAAGGTGAAGGGCGGGTATACATTTGCATTCTCCTCTTTGTACTTGAACACCTGTTTCCCCCAAGCTTCTCGAAGAGGAAAAGGAAGTTTGCAGAGAATGGCACTCTGTGACATGTGCTGGTCCAGACATGCTAAACCTGGCAGCTCTGGATTTCCTTTGGCTGAAGCTAGCTCTAGTAAAAGATCACTAAAGTCCCAAAGCTGTTTGCAATCTTTCATCTTCAGTGATGGGAACCTCTTGACTCGATCCATGAGGGACGCTTCTATGTCAGTGCTCGCACCGAAGCGCTGGTCCAAGCGAGACCACGCTGTGGACAAAGCTCTTTGGGGGTCTGCTACATGAGCAGCATAAAGTCTTTTTACTTGCTCGGCTGAGCTGGGTCCAAGCCACGCCATAAGAAGGGACAGTTCTTCATCTGCTTCTAGCTTGAAATCTCGAATGGCCCTCATGAAGGTGATTTTCCACAGAAGGTAGTCATCCGGTCGGTCAGTGAATTTCTGGATGCCTTTGTCTCTGATGTCTCTTCTTGGATTTCGCAAGAGGGAACCCAATTGAGACTTCAGTGTGTAAGGGTACATCTGAGTAGTGTGATGTGGCGTGACAAACTCAATGTTCTTTGGTTGAACACATCTTGTCGCGATGGTAGGCGATGCTGGGTTCAGCAGATTGCTGGCAGGCAGCACCTCTGAAGCTTTTATCTTCAGCGATGGGAGAATTGACTTGGTATGCAGGGATGAATGTGGTGGTTCACTCCCGGCCATGCCTTGCCAATCTGAATGGACATCTGGATGTTGTTGAAAGACGTCATCCTTTCGTTCCCAAGTAGACAGGTGGTATCTCTGAGGCTTAAGTGCAGGGATGGACTCTGACAGAGACGATGGCACTCTCCCGGCCGTGCTTTGCTGTACTTCTGAGGAATGGGCAGGCCTTGAAGTTGCGAACACTGGAACAGGTGAGCAATCTTCAAGGTGGCGAAAGGAGATATGACTCTGCACTACAGGTGATTCCAGTTGTAGATGTGCTGAAACCTTTGCTGTAGGCTCTTGTGTTGGCAGGAAACTAAGGTTTTCTTGGGTTAGTTCCCGTGATAGGGCTTTGGCTAGAACGTTAGCTCTGACTATCTTTTGTGCTGTGTCTCTTTTTACTTGAAGCAGATCTAGATCCCGTTGCAGCTCATCTTGCTTGGCTTCAGCCATTGCAAGCTCTATTTCTCTCTGGGCCCTGGCCTGTGCTAGAAGCAGTTTCTGCTTGATTTTAGCCTGTTGAAGGAGGAGTTCCTCTTCATTGAAGGAAAGGTCTTGCTTAGCCATTTCTGCAGACGCCTGTGCTTCTAAAACCTCTTTTCTAATTTTCAAACGGACAGCCTCTCTGTTGTAGTGGGCTGCTTTGGAAGAAGTACTGATGAATGAGTGTGTGGATTGGGAGGAACTGCTACGCCTAGATGAATGCTTGGATTTATGGCTAGCATCATTAGATGGAATCTTGAGCAGACTGGATCTAAGGCTTACACATGGGGAGCCTTGAACCCTTTCTTCTGCACCTTTGAATAAGGAACTGGGCTCTGGTTCAGATAGAACCGCGCTGTAGCGCCTCCTCTCTTCTTGTAGGCTAAAAGAAATTTCCTTAGCCCTATCTAAAGACTCTGGAGTGTTAATTTTGTTCAGTACATAGATTATTTCTTCTGCAATAGCACTCCCATTATTGAAGGCCTTTAAAAATTCTTGCCTAAGAATTTCCTTTTCCTTAGGGCAAAAGGATGCCTTTATTGCATCAGCTATGGTTGGCAGGTTTTGCCAAGCTCTGTTAAACCTCTGCCTAAGCTGGCCTTCCTGCTGCAAAAGGCAGAGCATTGTTTTCTCTGTGGGGTGCCTTTCTCTGACTGGGCGGGGGGATTTGACCCTTGTTTGCAAAATCTCATTGCTATGACTTGACATTCTGTAATTCAAAAGGAAACTTATCCCAAGTTTCAAACAGTACAAAATGCAATACTATATAACTATACAATTAAAGGCACACAAAAGGGCAATGCAATACTTTAAACAAGACAATTAAAACAGCTGCTTAACTGAGAAGTTAAGCTTGGGCTTTCATAAACTTGCAGCAGGCTCTGAAGAAATGGCAGGAACTGCAGAAGGTTGGAATTTATTGCTTTGCAAACTGGGTTCTGGAAGAGGCTTGGTTGGTCTGCAAAGGCTGACTTCTGGAGAAATGTATCTACTTTGCAGAAACCTGGATTTGCTGCAGCTGCAAGAGCTGGATGTATCAATTTGCTGGTGGCTTGAGATGCAAAAGAGCGGGAAAGCTTGTAAATGTATCAATTTTGCAAAGGCTAGGCTTCTAGCAAATGTATCCACTTTGCAGAAGGCTTGAACTTGCTGCAGCTACAAGAGCTGAATGTAGCAATTTGCTGGTGGCTTGAGATGCAAAAAGAGCGGGAAAGCTTGCAAATGTCTCAATTTTGTGAAGGCTGGGCTTCCCTCTGGAGGCAAAGGCAGGCTTCTTTTGACTTCTTTATCTTTAGGAGACTATGGGCTTGGCAAATTCAAGGCCCTTCCTGGCTCCTTCTTTTCTTTTCTTAGCACTTCTGGAAGGCTTCTTTCAGTACTTCTGGAAAAGAAGGCTTCTCTCAGCACTGTGCCGTCGCGCCTGGGGCTGTAAACTCTTAGTGAAAGAGGCATGGACGTGACATCTTTCCCCAGGGGATTGCTTCTTGCCCTCCTTTAGGGAAACTGGAACTCCCAAGGACCAAAACACTGTAGTTAACTCAAAACTGGGTTTATTCTTCATAAAGGGGGTAAAAGAAAATATACATTACAGTCTTTGGTTGTTTAAGTCCATGAAGCTTGTCCAGATCCCACTTTCTCTGGCTGTGAATGCCGGAGCAAACTCAGCCTCAGTCCAATGACCTATATCTGAAGACAAGAGTCTTCCTCTGTTGCCAAAGGACTGATGTGAAGGCGCTTGAGACTCCTCAACGTTGTTCAGGTTGGCCCTGAACATGAAGTGTGAGTCCCAAGGGTAAGAACCTCAGAATTGGTGCTGAGAGGTAACTTTTGAAGGGCTTTTAGTGCCAAGTCTCTCTCTCACGTCCATCCGATATAGATCTTGCTGGTGGAATAAAAGGGAGGAAACACAGTCCTACTCCAGGAAGAGGTGGAGCCAAACAGTTTTGCTGAGTGAGCAATATAACAGGTACAAACAACATTGATTGACAGATATAAATAACCAATCCAACTACATTTACAGGGTAAGGGCAAAATCAGGCATGATACAACAATTCAAATCTTGAAACTTATAGTTCCAACACATAGATGGCGCCACTCGCGCCGTCACAACTATAGTTTCATGGGATGTTTCCGATTAAATGGTAGTCTAGAAAATGACAGAACAATAACCCTCGCAGGAAATGTGACATTTTGCTCTTGACAGTAATGGTTACCTAATGACTGCTGTTGTTTTGAGCTGATAAAGCTAAAGCTTTGCCTTGAAATGAAATGAAAAACACATATGATGTTTTTCGCACTATATTATATATAGCATTGTAATGCCACTTTAACTTCTGTAGCTGAGTTTAATCATGAAACTTGTAGTTTGGGCAGAGCATACCAGAGGAGAAGTCTGGTTCAGGATTTTAGGTAGGACATTATGGCCCTCTTTTAATAGTCCACGTGGGATTAAGGAGAAGGGAAATATACACATAAAATACCGCAAAGGAATGAAAAATGATTTGATTCAAACTAGACCAATTATCCAATTATAGGAATACAATAGCCACCCTCCATCCCATCCCAAAAGGGGTTAGAAGTACAGAGCCCCCATGAAAATAGAAAAACATGGAATGCCTAGAGATTCTAGTGAGAACATTTTAATCAAATCTACCAAAAAAATCAAACTCGAAAAAGTTAAACTCTTTTCTTTTTAAACTTTTTCCCTGAGCACTAGGAAATGGTAATGAGCACCAAAATTCTGGCTAAATAAAACATAAAATGATGTGCAAAATGATATCTAACTGTTGTGCTATTGTTTTAAGACAATAGTTTTACTCACCAGTGAATATATATTAAAGCATTGCATTTGAAAATTCATTTAATTATGTTAAATATTTGAAATTTGAAAAGTAATTCAGAACCATCAACATCAGTAACTGAAATAATCAAAGAGGTAAGTCAACAAATTATCCTCGCAATACATGTCATTCAGCACTTGAACTCATTTTCCACCCTTCTTTCATATACTTTTTAAATTTCTCTCCAATTCCAGCAAAAATATCTACAGACCAGTCAATCCGACCGCCACATCAGGGGGGAGGGGGAGAGCCTGAAGAACCGGAAGTCAATCTCCACAGGGCCCACACCTGGAAAGATCCGAACCTTAGATTAAGGTCCAGATCTTTCTAGGTGTTTAATGTGAAGTAAACTGGGAAACCCTATTTACTGCATTAGTTAACTTTTACCTAAGGCATCGTTTAAATGCCTAAGAGCCCTTATTTACTGAATATACTGCAAGATAGGAACATAATTTAAAAAGACCCTGATAAACTGCAAAACTAGGTAGAAATTAATAAAATGAAATTCAACAGAAACAATGCAAAAGTCTATATTTAAACCATACTAAAAACAAAACACAGATTCACAGGATGGGGAATACATGGCTCAGCAGTACCACATGCTTGAGATTATTTTTGGTCATATGTTGAACATCAGACAGCAGTGTAATGTTGAGACAAAAAAACTACGAATGCTATTTTAGTGTGTGTTAATTGCATCATAGTTTTCCGGTCAAGGAAAGTAAAAATCGGTATATTTCTTTTCATCTGGCTTCATCTGAAGTACAACATTTGGTTCTGGTCTCATTTTAAGAAGGATCTATAATTTCATCATATTGACCAGGCGAAGCGTTCTGCTCCGCCATAGAAATGAGGAGCAGCTGGGGTGAATCCAACACCCTGCACGCTGCTCCCTCACAGTGACACTCCCCCCCATCACACAGAGAAAAGTCACCCAGGTGGCACAGAATTGTACTGGCTCAATTGGAGAGTGAAGCATCACATGACACTTCCACTCCAGTTGGAGGAGGGGCCTCGACTGGAAGTTCCTCTGTGTCATATGATGGGCGACATGTCCATCTGTCTTCCAACTGGAGTGGAAATGTCGTAGGGCCCTTCCAGAGCTAAGTATGATGAGGTCAATAGTCAAGTTGGAGAAGATTCAGAGAAGGGCAATTAAGATGATAAGACGTTATGGAGAACAAAACAAATGAGGAAAGAATGAAGGAGCTGAGCATATTCAGCTGTGTAAAGACTGGAGGATAACATGATTGTGGTCTTTAAATAATTCAAAAACTGTCACAGAGAGGATGGAGCAGGACTATGGGGTGGAAGATCTAACTATTTGAACATACAGGAGGCTAGATCTCAATTAAACATTACGATGAATTTTCGGATAGAAGGGTGATTTGGCAATGCAACTAATTGCCTAGTGAGATTGCGTTTGTCCTTGTTTAGACATTTTTTAAGAAGAAGCTAGACAGCAACCAGCTGGCATGCATCAGGTAGAGATTTTGCATTGCGAGGGATTATATGGCCCATGAAGTCAATTCTAACAGTATGACTCAGTGACTTTGTGCCTTCTTGTAATAGTCTGGGCTGCTTTTAAAATTTCTGTTTCCCACATTTAAGCTTTTGGAGTTGTAGAAGCATATTGCAAAAATAAACCTATGAATAAACAAGGATATTATTATGGTAGTAATTTACATATTATAACTATCCCATTATTACAAGGTTATTGGCCTTCTCACCTGTACACAAAAAGGAGGCATCAGAGGAGGAGAAAAAACTTGGGAAAGAACAGGAATGTACACACTGACTGAAACAGAATAGTAATGGTGCCCACCTTACCTCAGATTCCCTTTTGTTTGTATGTTTGTTAAGCTAAACAAATACTGAAGAGAACATAAAAAATACAAAGTCTCTAAGCCGATTTTGCTCTTGACACACCTGCTACTGCTGACAAGCAATTACTGAAAACCTGAATTTAAAAAAGTGATAAGATATTTCTTTCCTGATGAAACTTCTATTTCATTTCCAATCTCATCCCGGCATAGAGATAAGGTTAGACAGACACACTAAGAGAGGGAATATATTGCTTTGCTATATACGTCTAACAGAGATGTAACATGTCTCAACTGATTCAAGGTCTATGCTGCCAAGGACAGTATATTTAAGAGTGCTGTTTCTGTTAGTAGAATAAATCTTACTATAAACTTGTCCTCTTGTTTATTTCCTGATAGACAAAGGCTTAGAAATACTTAAAAATACATATGCTGATATGAATATTGAATAGGACCTCAGCCTTGGGAGTTTAGATAACGAACACAGTAATTCTCAGAGAGGCCCAAGGCAAAGAATATTTGATCATCTACAAAAGATAGGGGTGAAGGAACCACATCTATGTCATTCTACCTAAGTCTTCCTCATTCTATTCAAACATGCATCACCTCATCTAAAGACACTTAACATTCTAAAACCAATTAACTTTCTTAACTTTGATATTAATCAGGAAATTAAGTGAATCAGACCACATGGGTGAAAAACCCTAGAATTTAATAGCTTGTTGAACCAATTACGTAATTACTTTCAAGCTCTGTATATCTGCAAATCTAGCTAGCTACCTGATTTAATGTTAAATTAAAATGATTTTAGACAAATGAGCTGGGAAAAGGGGTCCTCTTTCACCTGAATTCACTATCAGCTAGTACTGATAATCTTCAGCTGAAAATATGTATGAATACACTAGCATGTATTCATCTGCTTATTTTATTTTCTTGAATCATCCCATTTTGTAATGGAATTGGAAGAAATATGAAGGAAAGAAACCTGGAACAACTCTGTGAAATTCAACATTTTGCTTCAGAAATATTCTCCATGATCTCCTTGTCCTCTAAACCTTCACATAGAAATGCTATGTTCTCCTAGTTTGTTTATGTGCTATTTTCATTTCTGACACCAACAGCAATTAGTTCTATGTCCCCAGCTTGTCAACATGTCTGACAGTAAAAATATTTAACAATGAAAAACAGGGCAGATGCTTTCTACCCGAAAAACAAACAAGGAAACAAAAGGAGCTGCAGCTCTTTAATTCATTTTTAATTTGTTGAGGTTCTCCAGGTTTGGAGGCAAGGTTCAGTGCTGTCATATATATTCTGTTAAGGCTCTCAGAACAGCATAGGTCCATTTCCACCTATCAAATCAGGTTGTTTCTCTGAAGCAGTGAGTTTATATGAACCTCCATCTCCACAGCTTAACATTCAAAACATATATAACTGTAGATCTCTGAATTAATCCTGCCAACCACCACACTGCCAACATAGTTCTTGTTGTCTGAATGTTCAATGCATGCCAGAAGGAGATATTGATATACACATGCATGGAAGCATATATGCTGAGAACCTTCCTGAATCTGAAGCATGTAAGCAGCCCATGGTATATGTCTAGAGCAGGCCTACTGCTGTAGACATTCAGCCCTAGATTGTGGGGGGCTGTAGGAAATACCAAAGCAACATTATATAAATAAATATTATTTCAGTACTTAGAAAGCTAATTTTTAAGATTGCACCTCCTAGAATGCGCTTGCCAGTATGCTATTGATCATGATGTTTGGGAAAATCTGGAAGGTGACATACACAAAAGGAACTTTCCAAACTCTGATTTATTTGCGACTACAGTAGAGTCTCACTTATCCAACACTCACTTATCCAATGTTCTGGATTATCCAAAGCATTTTTGTAGTCAATGTTTTCAATACATTGTGATATCTTGGTGCTAAATTAGCAAATACAGTAATAACTACATAGCATTGCTGCGTATTGAACTACCTTTTCTGTCAAATTTGTTGTATAACATGCTGTTTTGGTGCTTAATTTGTAAAATCATAACCTATTTTGATGTTTAATAGGCTCTTTCTTAATCTCTCCTTATTATCCAACATATTCGCTTATCCAACGTTCTGCCAGCCCATTTACATTGGATAAGCGAGACTCTACTGTACTTGTAACAATGAAAAATTACTAACAATGCAAAGTGTTCTACTTAACATGTAAAAATACATTAGCCTCCGTAAAGTTTGGAAATATTTGAGATAATATGGAAAATTTAAAATTCCTCAGTCAGTTTTGCAGATAAATAAAATTCCACTACATAGTTCACACCCCATGTGTTTACATTCAAGTATGTTTAAGGGAGAACACGGTCTCAAATAGCAACTTATTTCCCACCACTATTCTTATTATTAAAGACAGATGTTGAGATGCTAGGGGGGAATCTGATGTTCTCCTTTCTACTGCATTTCTCTGCATATCAAAAGAGAAAATGTTTTTCCCATGAGAAAAGCTTTGCAGAGCCATCTTTATGCATTGCCTGTGGGCTTTGTGGATATGTGAGGTGTATGCTGGCATGCCAATAACCAATTATACTAATATGTTTACTGAAAGTTTGCCTTCTGGGGAAAGTAGACTGCTCAGCAAATTGTCAGAACTGTTGAGCAGTACAATCTCTACCTTAGCTTCTGTATTTACAGTATGATTTGCTTTTCTGTGTGTGAGACAACTCCTAGTTTAAAGGGTCCCATTTCATAAATGGATTTGTATACCATTACTTTTTAGATAAATATTTTGATATAAACTTCTCTCTTTTGCCCTTGTCTTCATGAGAGAAGTGGTTCTACCATGAAGCTGTGAATGAAAGCCAGATTTACATGGCAGTAGGAACTCAGATATATTAGTGGAAATGTCTTGTTAGGATTGTACAGAATGGCAATAGCCTTTTATCACTGCAGAAAATAAAAGTAATAAGCTGTGGTCTGATAAAATAATGATTTTAAAAGATTAATATAAGTTGCTTTTCCTGTGGAACAGAGAGAGTAAGAAAAACAATTCCATGAAATGGTTAATATTTATTTCTGCATCCTCTGCTTTGTCAAACAGAATGCCAGGGTAAATGTATATTCCTCATTAAATCTGATATGAATGTGCTCCCTTTTTTTTAAAGGAGAAAGCAGTAAATCTTGGCAGTGATAGCTTTTATGTTCAAGAAATCACTATTAAGATAATTTGCTATTGAGCTGTCAAAGGTAGCTAGAAGCATAGGCTGTATGAAACATAGGCTGAGATTCAGTACATATGCTGGATGAGCACAAGGCTTTGCCAGCATGTTTTTATCATTGCCTGGGGAAACAGAGCCTGATGTCTCTTTTTCCACTTCCTTCCTGACTGTCAGGCTCTCACAGAAGCAGTTTTCTATTCCCAGCCAAGAGGGAGGAAGAGCTAGTCTTCACATTAGCTCTTTCACCCTGGATGCCTAAGTGCAGTTGCAATGTGCCAAGGTACTCCTCCATCACTGGCTGTGAAAATGGAATTGTGCCGATGAATATCCTGGCAGCTGTCACACGTTTAGAATAAGGGATGATGTACAAGGGGATACAGCATAGCTTCTTTCCATTCAAAAGCATTACTGAGAGTTATTTCTGTCAACAACAGGATTCTTGTCATAGGGTGCATTTACATGGGCAATGTATCCCCAAAGTAGGTGAGAATTGGCTCAATGGCATTTACATGACACATGGGGCTATGATCATTGATAAGCCGTCTTGCCCTGCATTGGGGTTAATAGAGTCTTATCCCAAATTAGGAAAAATCGGGGAACTCTCAGTAACATCTCCACACTTTGGGATAGTGCGAACACTTGAAAAGATTCCAATTCACAACTCGCTTGACTGTTTATATGGGCCAGTGCTGCTCATATTGTTTTACTGGGGAAAATGAATGAATTACCTGTGTCATTTTTTTGTCTCTGTGGCTCTTTGCTGATGCCATTAAAGGTGGCGGGGGAGGAAAGGGTTGATCTCTCTCCCCTCTTAGAGATGCCATTGCCTAGCAATGGCTTGAAGCTGCTACTACACATAAAGAAAAACAACATAGGCAAAGATGGATGTCTGAAGGGAAGGAGGGCATTCCAGGAGAAATAGGAAAACAATGTAGCCACTCCTAGAACTAGTTCAGAATATTGCTGTGGTCAGTTTCACAGTGAAAATGCATCTTTAAGGTCTTAAAACATTCTTAACTCACTTAGAGGTGAGGGCAATCTGGCTGTGACATCTGTCACCCCATTGATCACCAAGGTTGTTTTGGCTGATCTGGCTGGCTAGGCAGGTGTCCCCTTCCTCCCTCACCACTCCATGTGTGTCCCTCCCGAAGCCGCGTGCTCGCTGTAAGAGGATGCCATCCCAGGTATAGAAGGAGTGTACTCCTTCTATACCTCCAGTCTTTGATTCCGGGTATACGATAGCTGCACTCCCCTGCTAGAACCTCCAAACAAGCTCAAGGTTTGCACTCACTTTTTCCTCTGAAGTTTCAAAAAACTGGATTTGGTGTGTGTCACTATTTTATTTTATTTGTTTTGTGTTTAATAAATATTACTGAAGGCTAGTGGGACTTTTGAACCGGATGCAAACCCTTTAAAATGATCATATATACTTATATATAAGTTGACTTTATCCATAAGTCAAGGGCAGACTTGAGGTCAAAATTTATGGATTTTGATAAGATCTGTGGATAAGTCAAAGGTCATTCCACAGTGAGGGGAAAGCACCAATGCCAACTCAGGTGGACAGCCACTGTTGCCCACCACTGCCATTTCCCTCTCCAGGCATTTAAAAAGGGCAAGAAGTGGCACCAAGGTACAGAGAGTAGAATGAGTCAGTGCTTCTTTTGGGTTCTCCCACAATGAACTAAGCTTTTTGCTGTTCCACTGTATTCATAGACTTAAGATACAGTACTCCTACTAACCTGTGCATAAGTTGACCCAGGTTTGAAGATTGATTTTCTGACTAGTTTCTTATACATAGTTATAAGGTAATATGTATGCTTGTACGTATGTACGGGAGATAGTCAAAGCTCAACTATGTGTCTAAGCCAGTGACTATCTACCTTCCCTCTTCCTTCCTCATCAGTTTGCTTTCTCACATGAATGACTTGCTGAATGACTGATGGAGGAACATTCTCTTCCCTTTCCCCCAGCTGATTGCCTTCTCGCCTGAGTAAGTGACTGATTAAGAGACAGTACCCTCCCTTTTCCCTTCCTGTCCGACCACCTTCCCATCTGGATAAGTGAATGGTCACGGTAGAAATGGCGGGGTGCCCTCTTTCTTTCTTTCTTTGCTCATGGGAAGGTTGGAAGTAAAAAGAAAATGTAGACATATGGTAAACCCCTTTGGGACCCTTCCCATCATGAACTTCTCCCATCTTCCATTTCCTAATATCTGAGATTCTCTGCTTCCTGTTGTGGGCATGTTACATTTCATTGGCCAGGATATCAAATCATCCCACTTCAGCAGGCTATGTAGAACTGTCCACAGATGCCAATCAAATAAATACTCTAAGGCACACAAAAATATTTCAAGGTAGTTACATCTGTAGTAAGGTTAGTGTTTGGCAAGACAAACTATTTTTCACAGTATGTTGTTGAAAGATATTGTAGTTTGCATATAATTTCTATAATTAAATAAACTGTGGCACATCAAAATGGAACCATCTGGCAAAACTCCTTATTAGAGGAACAACATGTTTCATTTGATAGAAACATTTGAGGAAAAAGGAAATTCAAAAGACAGGCATATTTTTAAAATAAATGTAAATTATCGTGTTGACAGTCACAAAATATATAGACATTTTAAAATAATTGCAGTTAGGAATAGACTTCATGCTGCAAATGAGTGAAAACATTACTGAATGCATGTTGCTGGCAAGTAACTAAAAGGTGGTTGCAGCATCTCTGTTATCCTGTTGTACAGGTTTATCTGGTTATTTGGACAGATTTTTTTTTTAAAAAAATACTGCATTGCATCTGAAATTGCATCTGAAGAATGTTAGTTAAATGTTATCCAAAGAATTGTGACATCATGGGAAAAAACAAGGTAATGTAGAAAAAAGTGACACAGATTGGTGTGAATTCAGGTGAGTATAATGAGATACTTTAAAGGTAATGAGGTTCCCTAGGATTCCCCTCTCCAGGTGTGTGTGGAATCCATGGAGGCAGGGTATTGCAACCTAAAAGAACCAGCTTCATTATCCCATCTACCCAGAATATTGGGTTATGGAGTAGGGCAACTAAAGAAGTGGTAGTTAATTGTCCTGCCTCTTAGGGCCGTGTATGGGGTTCAACCAAAATTTTTCAAAAGCTGTGAGATGCCCCATGAATTAATAGTACAGTGTTCCCTCACTACTTCGCGGTTCAATTTTTTGCGGATTCGCTGATTTGTGGTTTTTCAATAAACTCTAAAAGACTATTATAACTCATAAAAAATTACAATTTACAGCCTGAGGAAGGGAGGAAGGAGAAACCGAAGGGAGAGAAAAGGAGCCCAAGCGGCAACAGGAGGAAAAGGAGGCGATTTATCAAGACGCGATTGATTGATGAAGACGTAAAATAGTGTAGAACTACTAAAATAATGTATAAATATTGAAATAAATATAGTGTCTCTACTTTGCGGATTTTCACTTATTGCGGGTGGTCCTGGAACCTAACCCCCGCGATAAGTGAGGGAACACTGTATCACAGTATTGTGATCATTGCAGATCACATTCTGTTAAATAGGTTTCCAATCTGATTATTTTGAGTATGGTTAATGTAGAATGATTTGACCTTAAAAAATGGCAAATGTGCTCACTTGCCAACATGTCCCACATAGGGCCCACTGATTCAAAATCAAACTTTGGTGACTACAAAAACAAGGAGAATGCAAAATTCCTGAAGTTTAACTTGTTTCCCCTCCCACAACAGAATTTCTTCAGTGATACATATTCCCCATCAATCACATTTGCAAATTATGTCTATGTTATCTTTAAATGAACAATCACAACACAGAGCATGCCAAAACCAATATACATGGTGAGGAAAATCACAGACTACAGCAGATAAGAAAGGTCAGCATGGCAACAGTCAGCAGTTATCTATGACCTGTTAGTAGATTATTCCAAAAGTATAATATTAAAGATTGCTACTTTTACAGTCACAGCCCAAAAATTCATAGAATCGTAGAGTTGGAAGAGACCTCACCGGCCATCCAGTCCAACCCCCTGCAAGAAGCAAACTAAATTCCAAACTAAATTCACAAATTCCACAGCAGAGGCTAGAAATGAAAATGGAAATAATTTGGGATAATACAAATTAGATATTGTTATTGTTAACATGCCTACGGGGATTGTCACTGCTACTGTAATTTTAAAGAGCCAGTTTATAGAATAAGTTTTAATGTTTATATTGGAAAGTGTATACTGTACTTTCAAATGTTGTATATTATTTGATATCATGGCCAGTACAATAAACAATTCATTCAATTCTTGGAAGGCATCTTGGCAAAACATGTTTCGTTTGACCATCAGAAATTTTGAGCTTAAGACAGGGATGGAAAATTGTGGTATTTACAGTCTGCAGAGCTTATTTTTGTAGTCCTTAAAGCCCCCTGTGTTACCATTATTGAATGAAATGGAATTTAGTGTGATTTTTCAGACAATTTCCAACTGTTATCCTTGCTCCTTTTCCTAAAATGTCCAGCGTTTCCAAATCCTCTTTCTTCTCTAACTGTTGGTCAAAAATGGTGCCCAAACATAATGCAACTATACCTCTGGTAAACTGAGACACAGCAGGATGGCCTGGGCAGGGGGGATTGCAAGATCCTGCATTGTTGCCTGCACAGTTGGCTATTCTTAATGGGAAAATAGCTGCAGAAAATGCAACAGAAGGCAGAAGGTGAACAGTTCTGCATATTAATCTGAATGTGAAATCATCACATCTTGGGAAGATTTGATATAAAGGTGAAAAGAAACTACAAACAACACAATTAGAATTTGGCTTATGTGATTTTGTATAAGAGTTTCCTTTTTATACAATATATTTTGAGTTTTCTCACTATTAGCTTTGAAAATGACTGTGGGATATAAAAGAGCCATTTTCGAAATAATGAAATTTCGGTTGGTAACGTCAGTATGAAGGGAGTGCAAGAAAAGTGAAGTCAAATATCAGTGACAATCAAAACAGTGGTTATAGACGAGAATTACCCCATTTCAGGTATAAATAAGCTCTCAGCAAGTATTGTGTAACTTGGGCTGAGAGTTCTGCTATTGATTTTTCCCCCACAACATTGACACTGAGTTTTTGAGGCTTTTAAAATATTTTTTTAATTGCAGAGGTGTTGTTGGAGGGGTGGACTGTCAAAACACTTCCACTCCTAAGCAAGATATCTGTTCCCCTTATGTAGCCAAATGTAAACAATGCACTTACAGACAGAAGTCATTTGAATGCCTGGCTGTTAATGCTTCTTAAGGCCAACACACTCATCGGTCTGCCATTCAGTGCTTGGACATGGCATCTTCTGGTACGTGCATTACTCTGCAGATCTTTTCCACCATCTCATAACTGTTGCAGTAACTAAAGAAAGGAGGAACAAGAAATGCTATTACTACATATAAAATTAATCAAGCTCCTTAATGAGTCCATAATTACAGGTTCTAAGGTCTGCATTCCCTCACATGCATCTTAAAACCGTTTTTAAAAATAAATAAATAAATGAAACACTTTATAATTGTCAAAGACTTGGGCAGGTTCTCCTCATGCTTCTTAATTTATAAAGTTTGCTTGGCAGAAATGGTAGTAGAAATTGTGGTGGGATAAATGAATTATTGGGCATTGAGCCATCCATCTGCTCAAATTGAATTTGTCTTCTCCCTCTTGTTTGATTTCCCAAAGAACATAGTACCACCTGGTACTAAGAATAAATGACTCATACTAAAACATTTTCCAACTTGAAGTTGTCATTAGTAGGTTCTGAAGATCTACTATTTTGTTTTTTTAGCCATTATATTTCTTTCTTAAATCTTTGGTGTTATTTTTTTTTCTGAAATATGGTCTGTCTTTATATCAGGGGCTTGATTTCTTGTTTTTCTGTGGTGCTTTAAATAAACCTTACAATGAATTACACTTATGAATAGCCCAAAGTCATCCCTGTTCACAAATCCTATATTCCCTAGAAGAGAGCACCCATTTTGAAAGTAAGAGTATGAAAATATGTATGACATTTCTGTCTCCAGTGCATTTGGTTCCAATATCTCATTCAGCAAGACAATTAGTTTTGTAGTATTTGTTTTCCCAACATTCAAAATGGAGAAATATTAGGAAAGTAGCATGTTATCTTAATAGAAAATCCAAATAAGTGAATGTGGCCATGTTGCGTATATTTGTATTGTTGTGTAACATCTACAAATAATCATACAATTTGTTTTTCCCTTGTGGCTTTTAGCTTCTCCTTTTCTTTTAGAGTTACATCATTATTTGTTGTCATAGTAACCTGCAGTACTTTATCAGACAATTTTGAAAGGCATTTGCACACATTGGGGAAATAGAAGCATGAGGATAACAAAAACTGTATGTTTCTTGTTCAGATCAATAGGTAACTATCTAACAAGTAGATCAAGATCTTTGGTGATCATTGGTTCCTATACAGTACTTGCCTGCAGGTCCCAGTCTATATATATAAAAGAGTGATGGCATCACGGCAATTCACAAAACAACAAAAGTACAGGCTCCCCAACCTCAAAATTTGACAACACAACCCATCATCCACGCCTCAAGGTTGATACAACAAAAAGAAAAGAAAAATAAAGTCCTAATTAGAGGGAGAGCAATATTTTTTTTTATCCAATTGCTGCCAGTTTAGAGGGCTAATCTCTGCCCACTTGGTTGCCTAGCAACCAAGGGACAGCCAGGTTTCAGTTAGGGGACAGGCAGAGTTAGGCCTCACTGAGTCTTCTTCCACAGATTATCTAATTTGCACTGGATTATATGGCAGTGTAGACTCAAGGCCCTTCCACAGATAATCTGCTCAGATAATCCAGTTCTGAGCAGATAATATAAGATTAGAAATATACAGTAGAGTCTCACTTATCCAACGTAACAGGCCGGCAGGATAAGTGAATATGTTGGATAATAAGAAGGGATTCAGGAAAAGCCAATTAAACATCAAATTAGGTAATCGTTATACAAATTAAGCACCAAAACATCATATTATACAACAAATTTGACAGAAAAAGTAGTTCCATGCGCAGTAATGCTATGTAGTAATTACAGTAGAGTCTCACTTATCCAACACTCGCTTATCCAACGTTCTGGATTATCCAACGCATTTTTGTAGTCAATGCTTTCAATATATCGTGATATTTTGGTGCTAAATTCATAAATACAGTAATTCTATATAGCATTACTGTGTACTGAACTACTTTTTCTGACAAATTTGTTGTCTAACATGATGTTTTGGTGCTTAATCATAACTTAATTTGATGTTTAATAGGGTTATCCTTAATTCCTCATTATCCAACATATTCGCTTATCCAACGTTCTGCCGGCCCGTTTATGTTGGATAAGTGAGACTCTACTGTACTGTATTTACAAATTTACCACTAAAATATCACAATGAATTTAAAACACTGACTACAAAAACATTGATTATGAAAAGGCAGACTGCGTTGGATAATCCAGAACATTGTATAAGCGAATGTTGGATAAGTGAGATTCTTCTTTAATATGAAATAATTACTGGGATAGAATAATGCAGAACAATATAATCTCTAAAACCAGGACAGTAAATAAACAGGGAAATTCCACACAGGAAACAATCAGGGCCAGCTAACACCTCCCAACAAAATATTCCCATCATCAAAGTCTGGCAAATCCTGTTTTCTCAGGGCCACAGACAGTAGAAGCACATAAAATATCGCAAACAACATCACTCTGAAAACAAGGGTATTCCAGATAGGAAACAATCAGGGCCAGCTAACATCTCCCAACAAAGTATTCCCATAATCAAAGTCTGGAAAATCCTCTGTTTTCTCAGGGCCACAGACAGTAGAAGCACATAAAATATCGCAAACAACACCACTCTGAAAACAAGGGAATTCCAGACAGGAAACAATCAGGGCCAGCTAACACCTCCCAACAAAAAATTCACTCAGGGAGGAAACAGCCAGGCTTTAAAGCTGCAAGGCCATTACATCCTAATCATTTTTCCTAATTGCAGCATTCATACTTGCCTCCAACAAACAAAAAAAAACCAATCAGAAATATTGTATATTCACAACCTTTAGGAAATAATATCCCCTGATGGCGCAGCGTGTTAAAGCGCTGAGCTGCTGAACTTCTGGACTGAAAGGCCACAGGTTTGAATTGGGGGAGCGGAGAGAGCCCCCACTGTTAGCTCCAGCTTCTGCCAACCCAGAAGTTCGAAAACATGCAAATGTGAGTGCATCAATAGGTACTGCTCCGGCGGGAAGGTAACGCCGCTCCATGTAGTCATCCCACATGACCTTGGAGGAGTCTATGGACAACGCCGGCTCTTCGGCTTAGAAATGGAGATGAGCACCAACCTCCAGAGTCAGACAAGACTGGACTTAATGTTTGGGGAAAACCTTTACCCTTGACCTTAACTACCACCAATTCCTCAATACTTTATTTCCCATACCACCAGACTTCACCACAGCAACGCGTGGCCGGGCACAGCTAGTAATACTATAAATCATGTTGACATGAAAATATCCATCCTCATCCTCACATATATATAGTAGAATATTTCAGATATCTATGGAAGGCTTAGAAAATGAAACCCTTGGTCTCTGATGGTGTTATGCACACAAACTTTACTTCATGTACACAATTATTAAAATATAATGTATTAATAGTACCTTCAGACTATGCATATAAAGTGTATATGAAACATCAATGCATTTTTGTTTAGACTTGGGTCCCACCTCCAGGATTCATCAATGTTTGCAAATATTCCAAAATAATAAAACATTCAAAAGTATTTTGGATAAACAATACTAGGCAATATGGAGTGGGGAAAATAATATTTCCCAGAAGTACGACGGACTCAGCCATTTCAGTTTGATAGGTTGCAGAGTAGAAACCACAGTTTTCAAAAAGAGAGAGTGAATACAGCAAAGAGCAAATACAATCCATCTGACAAATTGCAGTAATACCAAAATGTTTAGTGGCCCACACTAAGCATTTACGGGATGCTTCCCTTCCAGTAGAGATTAATGTGTCTTTTTACAAGTGACAGTCCTGCTGGCAATCTTTCTAAAGTTTTTGTTGTTGTTTTAACTTCATCTTGAAATTGCCTCTCTGAAGAAGAGGAATTATCAAAGGTTAATCTCTGCAGAAACTGACAATGATAAAAAAGCTCAGCATGGATACATTTCCTCTTGCAATATAACAGTTTAGTGGTTGTTATGGATGGTCTTTAAATTGTGAAAGAAAGTGTATATATTTGTAAGGTATGTTGAATCAGCACTTGACCCACCCCAGTCTTCAGTGCTGTAACTATTCTTCATGCATAGAATAGTAGTAGTAATAGTAGTAGCAATGATTTTTATGACAATAATAATAATAAATTATTTGTTACTCTTAATGGCTTAAGGTGTGGTACAGTTTAGTTAAAACACAAAGGTACAGCACAAGACCATTAAATACATTTTTACAAATGAAGATTAAAACACCTATACTAATTAAATGTAAATTAAAATTTCATAGTTAAAATTTAACCCGGTACCCCTCCTGGAAGAGATAGGTCTTTAATTGTGTTCAAATTCTGACACCCCATTCTGCTGTTGCAGCTTTTCTGGCAGGTCATCCCAGAGTCTTGGGGTGACTGATAAGGATCCCCGTCAGAAAGCCCTAGCAAAGTGTCTGCTTTTCCGGGCTTTTGTGAAGAAAGGGGGAGCAGCAGGGCGAATCTATCACCCCGTGTGCAGCTCCCTCTCAGTGACGCTTTCCCCACCACACAGGGAAAGCATTGCCATTGTGGGGAGGCTCCGTGCTGCCTTCACTGCAGCCAGCACAACATGGGAAGGCTCCTGTATTGGGGGGGGGGGGCAGACGTCCGGTGACATTTTTACCCTGGTTGGAAGCGTGACCTATGCTGGATGTCACAAAATGTCTTATGATGTCTGGTGTTCGTCTCTGTCCCCCGAACAGGGTGAAAGCATTCTAGGACAGTAAAATCACCCCGTCTGGTGAAGCTGAAGGTCCTCTTGATGACCCTTGCCAGTCAGCTTCTGGCTAGTCCCCCAGGGGATCTCAGTGTGTGGACAGATTCTTATTTTTTTTTGTGCCAGGAGCGACTTGAGAAACTGCAAGTCACTTCTGGTGTGAGAGAATTGGTTGTCTGCAAGGACTCTGCTCAGGAGACGCCCAGGTGTTTTGATGTTTTTTTATCATCCACCTGTTTAAATTCCTTACTCCCATCAATGTGGAGTGCCCCCAGGGTCAGGTGTTTTGCCCAGTGGTTGGCTTGGCAGGTGGTCCCAAAAGATACCTGGCCTCACCATTACCCATGTCGCAGTGCTCTCCCCCACAACTAGTCAATTGGATTCAACACGCACCTCCGGACAGAAGGAGCCAACCAGAGGGCCGGAGGGAAGCAATTGAATCCCCGTGCAAAGGACCAGTTGGTTCTGGCAGACATTCCCGCCATTTGGCAAAAGGGGAGGGGCTAAAGAAACCTTGCCAGGTAGCCCCCTCCTCTCTGCATTCCCTTCCCTGCAGCACAACACCCCCTCCCACCCTCAGTTCAATATGTATTAAGCTGGTCTCATTAGGGCCGGGTAGGATTTTTTTCCCTCCTTATAGAGGAGCATTTTTGCCCACTCCATATTGAAGCTGCTGGGAGTAAGGAATTTAAACGGGTGGGGGCTGTATAAATAGGTGTCACTGGCAGGAAGTGGGGGAGGACTTGGATCGGTGTACACCTTGGCACCCTTCCATACTGGGGTGAAGGGGGGATTTTGAGTTATCTCTGTAGGCTCTATGGCTTAGGGGGTTCCCCAAAATATCTCCCTTAGGGCTTACCTTGGGGGGTTTGCCTCTCTCCTAGGTGGCTTTATGGTCCGGGGGAGAGGTGCCCAGGGACGGCCTTCCAGTAATGACCGTCTGGGACAGCAAACCATCAATGTGGAGTGCCCCCGGGGTCAGGTGTTTCGCCCAGTGGTTGGCTTGGCACGTAGTTCCAAAAGATACCTGTCCTAGAGAGAGTGATCCTGTAGATAACCTGGACCTAAACCATGTAGGGCTTTAAAGACAATAACTAACATTTTGTATTTTGTCTGGAAACCAATCAGGAAGCAGTGGAGTGATTTTAGTAGAGGTGTCGTATGCTCACTCCTAGATGTTCCCATATCCAATCTGGCTGCTGTGTTTTGGGCTAATTGGAGTTACTGAAATTTCTACACTACAGAAATAGGCCAATGTACAGCTTATTGCAGATCCAATAATGAGGTCATTTTTAAAGGCAAGCATCCTTCACAGCTTCTTATTGTTACAGCTAAAAATGAAGATCACAAAACTGCAAACGTCCTTTGATTTGGGTTAGAAAAGATCAAGTTTATCCAGCTCTGGGCCTGGAGCCGATTTGTATTGAAAAGTACCCCAGCACCAGGAATATAATTTACACAGACCTTTTATAGGTATTGAACAAAGAATTCTACATCACAAAAGCAATAATGGACATTTACCAAGCATATTCAATGTGCTCCTTTTGAGGGGCCCTCCCATCAAAACCACAAAGCAAGGGTTCATAAGTTCAGCACACTTGTTGTTTTTCTCTCCATTATTGTCAAACCACAAACTGCTCTCTGCACATAGACAGGAAAACATTTGCAGACTCTTATGCAAATCGCAAGCCAATTTCTGATGCAAGCTTTGTTACAAACTGCACTTAGGGTTAAACTATGTCCCATGATTTCTGAAACAAACATTATTAATAAAACATGATTAAACAAATTTAATTAATGGTTATTCCTAATAATCATATATTGCCTTGCCTTCTCATTATTACAATGAAAGAGGTGGAAAGGAATAGTTCTGGGAATCTCTCAGAGGAACAGAGCCCAGTATATCAGGACTGTCTTTTATTTTAGGTACAGTGTTCCCTCACTTATCATGGGGGTTAGGTTCCAGGACTAAGTGAAAATCCGCGAAGTAGGGACACTATATTTATTTTAATATTTATACATTATTTTAGTAGTTATACACTATTTTAAGTCTTTATCAACCAATCGTGTGTTGATAAATTGCCTCCTTCTCCTTCCGTTGCCGCTTGGGCTCCTTTTCTCTCCCTTTGGCTTCTCCTTCCTCCTTAGGCTGTAAATTGTAATTTTTATTATTTATAATAGTCTTTTAGAGTTTATTGAAAAACTGCAAAACAGAAAATCCGCAAAAAGTGAACCGTGAAGTAGTGAGGGAACACTGTATGCTATACCTGAGACGTTCGCAAAACATTATTTGCAGACACCTCAGAACTCTGAAACAGACATCTCTTACTGTGCCTCTGATCCTTCCTAAAACAAATTTGTTGGCAGAACTGGTGGTTGGGATTACAGTAAGAGTACGGGGAATGAGTCATAGTAATAGACAAAATTCAGCAACAGCAGAATGAATTGACATAAAATGCATAGGAGCAGAAATGATGTTTCATAAATATTCTTTTGTCAAACAACAGGAGCCTCCGGTGGCCAAGGGGATAAAAGCCTCGTGACTTGAAGGTTGGGTTGCTGACCTGAAAGCTGGCAGGTTTGAATCCCACCTGGGGAGAGTGCGGATGAGCTCCCTCTATCAGCTCCAGTTCCATGCTGGGACATGAGAGAAGTCTCCCACAAGGATGGTAAACATCAAAAACGTCCCGGCGTCCCTTGGGCAACGTTCTTGCAGACGGCCAATTCTCTCACTCCAGTTGCTCCTGACACGAAAAAAAGTCAAACAACAAAGAGTAGAAGAATAACAATAGTTTGGATTTACAGAAACATGGGTGCGTTTTAGGCCCTATCTACACTGTCATATAATGTTTCAGAATGCAGTCTAACTCCATTGAATTGTATTATAAGGCATTGTAGACATATAATGCAATTCAGTACAGTTAAATTGCATTATGAATGCATTATATGGCAGTGTAGCCTCAGTTCTCAGTGGGTCCATAATTCTCAGTGTTTCTTGAAAACCAAGTCTTCAGGGTTGGGAGACACTTGCATTGCTTTGCGGGTCACTGAAATCACTGAAAGGGTGTTTCAAAATGATGAACCCAATTTGAAAGCCATGTATTTCACAATGGCATCATGTTACAATTAGACAATAAGTTGTCTTAACAATAAACAAGCCATTAACATACAAGCTGGACCGCAATTACAGATTCAGTTTCGTTTAAATGCAAAATGCGAAACATCTCACATTGTGAGGTTGCTATCTAGCAAATGACTGAGGCTAGGAGTTTTTTATATGCTTTCCCACTCTTTGTGGTTGCAGAGAGATAGCAATTTCAAATCAGGTTCATCTTTTTGAAACATTCCGTGTTTTGTTCTAAAGCAGATTACTTCATGCAGAAACACTAACACCCCAGTGGTGCAGTGGGTTAAGCCCTTGTGCAGGCAGGCCTGATTACTTGAAGGTTGGTTGCTGACCTGAAGGTTGCCGGTTTGAATCCAACAAAGGGAGAGCGTAGATGAGCTCCCTCTATCAGCTCCAGCTCTATGCAGGGACATGAGAGAAGCCTCCCACAAGGGATGGTAAAAACATCCAAACATCTGTCACGACCCAGGCTGCAGAGCACCAATAACCATACACAGAGGCCAGAATCTATCTAATATCTTTATTGAAGGAATATATAAAGTTAATAAAAACAAGTGTAGAAAATAGTCCAGAATTAGACCCTTCAGGAAAGGTCAGAATTAGTCCAAAAAAGCAATGTCCAATAAGAAATATTAAGGTCCAAAGTTGTAATCCAATAACCGAAACACTCACTTTGCCAAGCAAAGTGAGGGGAGATGACAAGGTCCTTTAGTCCATGAAACTTGAGCGAGGCTAGGAAATAACTTGATACTTGAAACAAGGCTTGAACGTGGAACAAGGTAACTAAGAACAAGAACAAGGTCCGTGGAATAACTTGATAAAATCCGTGGAACAAGGCAAGGATTGATCCTGGGAAACAAGGCAAAGTCCGTAGATAAACAAAGGCTGGGAAGCAAGGCGAAGGCTGGATAGCAAGGCAAGGCTTGAGCAGGAGCGAGGCTTGAATCGGAGCGCGCTGTCCAGACACAACTCGCTCCGTAGGCTGACGAATTGACTCCGCGAAGTTACTACGCGGGTAAAACACCTAAATAGAGTCTAACTTTCCCGCCGAAGCAGTTCTCTGGGAATCAGAACCGAAAGCTAAACTCTGAGACCAGATGTGAGACTCCCCAAAGATTCTCACGAGAAGCAGTCTTAATTGGCCACATTCTTAGCTGCAATCCTCGCACTCCTGCGCGAAGCTGATTCCAAACTTCTCTGTTGTTTACAAAACTCCCGGCGCAAGAACACGGGAGAAGTAGGCTCTGGGCTTGTTTGACATACTTCTGGGAGACAACTTTCTTGCAGGTGCAAGGTTCCCAGATCTGCCTGGGAAAGATCTGGCTGAGAGGAATCCAGTTCAGACTGGGAAGGTAAAAAACCCAAGTTTTCATCTTCATCAGGAATTACAATGTCCTGAGCAGGACTACAAGGCCCATGGGTCATCACACTATCCCCCTCCTCAAGGCCCCTCCCAAACTGGGGCCCTCTCCCCGAGGCGCGAGGTCGCGGTTTGGTGGGATAGGTCTGATGAAAGCGACGGGTTAGATCAGGAGCATGGACTGTGGAGGCGTCTTCCCAAGAGCGTTCCTCAGGGCCAAAACCCACCCAGTCAATGAGATATTGTAGGCGGCGGCGGTGAAAGCGAGAATCCAAAATGTCCTCAACCTCGAACTCCTCCTCCCCATTCATCAAAACAGGAGGGGGGGCCGGTTGGTCTGTATCAGGTCGCACACCATCCGCCGGAAGGAGCAGGGAACGGTGAAACACTGGGTGAATGCGCATTGAACGCGGAAGTTGGAGTTTGAAAGTCACGGGGTTTAATTGCGCCACCACTGGATAGGGGCCAATGAAACGGGCATCTAACTTCCGGCAAGGGCGGTGGGAGGGCAGAAAGCGAGTGGACAGGAAAACCCGATCTCCTACCTTGATTTCGAGGCCCGGCTGGCGATGTTTGTCAGCGTGGCGTTTATAGTCCTCCTTGGCTTGGTCCAGTTGCTGGAGCAAAAGTTGTTGCACCGCTGTGAGTTCCTGCAGCCAATCCTCTGCTGCGGGAACTTCTGAAGTTTCAATGACAGGGGGGAAGAAACGTGGATGGAAGCCGTAGTTTGCAAAGAACGGCGTTTCTTTTGTAGAAGCTTGAACTCCATTGTTGTAGGCAAACTCAGACAGTGGTAACAGAGAAGCCCAATTGTCCTGTTGGTAGTTTACATAACAGCGAAGATACTGCTCCAAAGTGGCATTGGTGCGCTCCGTTTGCCCATCTGTTTGGGGATGATGAGCTGAAGATAAGCGAGAGTCTATGCCCAATAGTTTTTGTAGTGCCTTCCAAAAACGAGAGGTGAATTGAGATCCACGGTCTGTGACTAAACTCTTGGGCAATCCATGTAGTCTGAAAACATGTTGAAGAAATAGATCCGCAGTTTCTTTGGCCGTGGGGAGGCCTTCGCAGGGAATGAAATGGGCTAACTTGGTGAAAAGGTCCACCACCACTAAGATCGTGGTGAATCCACAGGAAGGTGGTAGGTCAGTGATGAAATCCGCGGAAATTATTTCCCATGGGCGAGATGGGGTAGGAAGGGGGTGTAAAAGCCCTGAGGGCTTCTCCCTTCGTATCTTGGAGCGCTGGCATACTGGGCAGGTGTTGACATATTTTTCCACATCCTTGCGGATCTTGGGCCACCAAAAATCCCTTAGGATCAAATGCATAGTTTTAAATAGTCCGAAGTGTCCTGCTGGTTTGCAGTCATGACACAGACGAAGCGCTTTTTCCCTGCCCGGTCCGGGTGGGATATAAACATGATTTCTATAGCAGAGCAGCCCATCTTTAAGCGAAAAGGGAAAATGCAGACCTTGGCGAAGTTGGTCCTGCGCCCAGGCATCTGCTTGCTGACTAGCCCTGATTTCTTGAGCACAGATGGGTCCTGGAGTAGGGGAAGTTGAACCAATGGGAATGGATTTGGTGTTCCCCACCGTGAGCGTGGCAAAGTTCTCGGGTTGTAGCAGTTGGGATTCAAAGGTCTCCTTGCGTCCTGCAGCGTATTCCGGTTTACGTGACAGGGCGTCTGCTTGCTTGGTTTGGGCTGGGGTCACATAATGGATCTGGAAGTTGAAACGTTCAAAGAATAAAGCCCAACGTTGCTGCCTCTGATTTAGTTTGCGGGCAGTTCTTAGATGTTCTAGATTACGATGATCAGTGTGGACTTCAATGGGAAATTTGGCCCCTTCTAGCCAATGTCTCCAAGTTTCAAAGGCTGCCTTTATGGCCAGTAGTTCTTTTTCCCAAATGGTGTAATTCCTCTCTGGTGTGGTTAGTTGACGAGAATAAAAGGCACAGGGATGGAGGTGATCTCCCACCGGTTGTAAGAGTACAGCCCCAATTGCCACATCAGAGGCGTCCGCTTGCACCACAAAAGGGGTTCCAGGATTTGGGTGCTGTAGAATTGGCTGGGAGGTGAATAGTTTCTTTAGTTGCTGGAACCCCTTCTCTGCTTGATCAGTCCAGCGGAAAGGCTGCTTTCCACGGATGCAGCTAGTGATGGGGTCGGACCAGCGGGCAAAATCTGGAATGAACTTGCGGTAATAGTTCGCGAACCCCAAGAAACGCTGCACCTCTTTCTTGTTAGTTGGCGCCCGCCATTCCAATACTGCTGAAACCTTGGCTGGATCCATGGAAAGCCCTAGAGGCGAGATGCGGTAACCAAGGAAATCTACCTCTTGTAGATCAAAGGCGCATTTTTCCAGCTTGGCATAAAGTCCATGATCCCGCAATCGTTGTAACACCATTTTGACGTGGTTCTCATGTTCTGATTGTGATCTAGAAAACACCAAAAAATCATCCAGGTAGATTATCAAGAACCTGTCTAGATAGTCCTGAAAAATGTCATTGACAAAATGCTGGAACGTTGCGGGGGCTCCGCATAAACCGAAATTCATAACTCGGGACTCAAATAATCCGAATTTGGTCTGGAAGGCGGTCTTCCACTCGTCCCCTTCCCTGATGCGAACTAAGTTGTAAGCCCCCCGAAGATCCAGCTTGGTGTAAACCTTGGCTCCTCGAAGCCGATCCAGTAGATCCGAGATTAAGGGCAGGGGATAGCTGTTCCGCTTGGTGATATTGTTCAATGCTCTGTAGTCCACCACCAAGCGTAGTTCCCCTGACTTCTTCTTCACAAACATCACTGGGGAGGCGGCTGGGGATTGAGAGGGTCTGATGAATCCCTTGCGAAGGTTTGTCTCTAGGAATTCCCTGAGAGCTTCTTGCTCTGATTCAGTCAGGGAGTAGAGATGCCCTCGCGGGATCGGGGCCCCCTCCACCAAGTCAATGGCACAGTCATAAGGTCTATGTGGGGGTAATTTTTCGGCTTCTTTCTCATTGAATACATCCCAATACTCGGAGTACTTCTTTGGCAAGGTGATGATGGGCTCGGTGTCTGTGGCATGGCATACCTTGGCTACGAGGCAATGGTTTTGGCAGTACGGTGAAGCAAACTGCAGTTCTCTGTTGGACCAGGAGATGTTAGGGTCGTGGAGAGTCAGCCATGGAATTCCCAAAATCACAGGGAAATGGGGGACCTCGGTAACAAAGAAGGAAATCTCTTCCATATGTTCCCTTATCCACATCCTGGTGGGTTCCGACCACTGACTTACGGGGCCCGTCTTGAGGGGGCGGCCGTCTATGGCTTGCACCACACGGGCATTCTTGAAATCATGATATTGTAATCCCAGAGAGTCGGCATACTCTCTATCGATGAAATTGTTGGTAGCTCCAGAGTCTATCATGGCGTGGATCATGACGGGTCCCCTTTTTGCTGACCATAATGTGACCACGAGAAGGAACAGGACCCCGGTTGGCGGCTCTTGGATGGATTTTTTGACCGGGTTGGCGAGCCTCTCTACACCCGGTCGTTGGCTTCCCCCGCCGGCTGTGTGCCAGTCGGCTCAGACGCCTTCGTCTCCGTGGAGGACGCCGCCGCAAGACGGGCGGCAGGCTTCCCTTTGGCTGGGCACTCTCTGGCGAAGTGGCCCCCGTTCCCGCAGTACCAGCAGAGGTTTAAGCGTTGACGACGGGCCTTCTCGGCGGCATCTAGTCTGGGACGCACATTGCCCAACTGCATCGGCACCTCCTCGCCTCCTCTGGGGTATGGGGTTGGCGGTGGGGGTCTCCACACCGGACGTGGCTGAACGCTGGCGGGAGCGGGGGGTTTTGCCCCGGCTCTACTGCCCTGGCCTCGAACCCACTGTTTCCTGTTAGCAATCATGACTTCAGCCCGTAAACATTGATCAATGAGTGCCTCGAGGGTCTGGGGAGGATCCACCTTGGAGATTTCTTCCAGCATTTCAATGTTGAGACCCTCCCGGAATTGTCCCCTGAGGGCTACATCGTTCCAGCCGGTGTTGTGGGCCAGTACTCGGAACTCGGCTATATACTGAGACATAGGTCTGTCTCCTTGGAAAAGGCGACGGAGTTTGTGACCGGCTGCCTCCAAATTGTCCTCGATTCCCCAAGTCTCCTTGAGGTGGTCCAAGAAGTGTTGCGCTGATCTTAGGTGTGGAGAGGCTTGGTCGTACAGTGCCGTCGCCCAGCTGGCCGCTGGCCCGTCTAGAAGACTGTAAACCCATGCCACTTTGATGTCTTCTTGGGGAAACTCGGCAGCACGGGCCTCTAGATAAGCTTGACATTGGCGACGGAAGACATGAACCTTAGAAGCTTCTCCAGTAAACTTGGTTGGCAACGCCATGGCCGGAAGACGAATTCCGCGTTCCTTCAAACCCCTTATTTCTCCATCCTGTGCATTGAGCTTATCACGGATTCGGTCCACCTCATCCTTGTCGATGGTGTAGGTAATCGGCTGGCCGCTCGGCCCAGGTACGACTCCGGTAGACATTCTGGCCGAGGTTAATTGGTGCTTAGGGTGGCGGAGTCAAACTGTCACGACCCAGGCTGCAGAGCACCAATAACCATACACAGAGGCCAGAATCTATCTAATATCTTTATTGAAGGAATATATAAAGTTAATAAAAACAAGTGTAGAAAATAGTCCAGAATTAGACCCTTCAGGAAAGGTCAGAATTAGTCCAAAAAAGCAATGTCCAATAAGAAATATTAAGGTCCAAAGTTGTAATCCAATAACCGAAACACTCACTTTGCCAAGCAAAGTGAGGGGAGATGACAAGGTCCTTTAGTCCATGAAACTTGAGCGAGGCTAGGAAATAACTTGATACTTGAAACAAGGCTTGAACGTGGAACAAGGTAACTAAGAACAAGAACAAGGTCCGTGGAATAACTTGATAAAATCCGTGGAACAAGGCAAGGATTGATCCTGGGAAACAAGGCAAAGTCCGTAGATAAACAAAGGCTGGGAAGCAAGGCGAAGGCTGGATAGCAAGGCAAGGCTTGAGCAGGAGCGAGGCTTGAATCGGAGCGCGCTGTCCAGACACAACTCGCTCCGTAGGCTGACGAATTGACTCCGCGAAGTTACTACGCGGGTAAAACACCTAAATAGAGTCTAACTTTCCCGCCGAAGCAGTTCTCTGGGAATCAGAACCGAAAGCTAAACTCTGAGACCAGATGTGAGACTCCCCAAAGATTCTCACGAGAAGCAGTCTTAATTGGCCACATTCTTAGCTGCAATCCTCGCACTCCTGCGCGAAGCTGATTCCAAACTTCTCTGTTGTTTACAAAACTCCCGGCGCAAGAACACGGGAGAAGTAAGCTCTGGGCTTGTTTGACATACTTCTGGGAGACAACTTTCTTGCAGGTGCAAGGTTCCCAGATCTGCCTGGGAAAGATCTGGCTGAGAGGAATCCAGTTCAGACTGGGAAGGTAAAAAACCCAAGTTTTCATCTTCATCAGGAATTACAATGTCCTGAGCAGGACTACAAGGCCCATGGGTCATCACAACATCCGGGCATCCCTTGGCCAACGTCCTTGCAGATGGCCAATTCTCTCACACCAGAAGTGACTTGCAGTTTCTCAAGTTGCTCCTGACATGAAAAAAATATTGCATCATTATGCCATTGTCCTAAATATCCTGTAGTTTCAGAACTGTTTGATCAAACCAAGAGGCTCAAAGCATTGGTCCAGACATAGTAGAACTCAAGCCCAATAAAAAGAATGGAAACACTGACATTTAGCAAATCCAAGAGTACAAATGAAACCAATATTGAGCAGTTTTAAGTGCCACAGTGCATAAAAATGGCCGGGGGGGGGGAGGGGAGTTTTTCTTCCGTATAGTAATCAAGTGCATGAAAAGGCTAGGAATATCAAGTAGCTCAGCTTCCAGATCCAATATCCTCATTCTTTTGTTTACTTATGGCAATATTCCCCAAGAGGCACATTTCAGCAGCCAACTTGATGCTTTAAAAAAAAACAACAGTGTTGTCATTTCTTTTCTTTTTTAAAAAAGTGTAAATTTGAAAATGAAATTATATTTTAATAGAAGAGCTTACCAGCAGTGAAATTCTCTTGAAACCCTTCACTGGGGTAATTTAATCAAATATTGGTCATTGTTTGAGTGATATTGAGCACACTTTATTCCATTTCTTCATGCTGGATATTTTGTAATGAGATGTTCTAGTCTTGTCTCTAGAGCCATATTTTTATTCCTATGTTCACTTCTCTAAAGTACTTCAACTATAATTTCAGTGCCATAAAAGCTCTTACAGATTTCATGTCTTTGGATGGCTTGCCTTATTACCAGTTATTTCATATTCTTAGGGTTGCCTGAAGCACAGCAATGAATGGCAGGGTGGGATGGAGAACTGAAACAATAACGTTCTGCACTGGATTTTGCAATTTCTGCAAGAGCTAATCTTTTAAAAACACCCAGATGGATATTCAGAATACTCAAGGGAGAAATGACAGCTGGCTTTTCCATTGACCTCGGTCATAACCATAATCATAATCATAAGCCATTGCATCCAATTCTCTCACACCAGAATTGACTTTCAGTTTCTCAAGTTGCTCCTGACATGAAAAAAAATCCATTTCATGTAATACAAAGAGCTTGAAATTCCACTTGTTTTTTTTAAAAAAAATACACTAGATACTTTGCTCATTATTCTGATCACCCAATAATCATTACTTGTTAATATTGTCAAGAAAGGTAACTTCCTAAGTACTAATATATCATTCCTGCTACTGCACACTTTAACATAGGAAAATGATATCTGTTTAACCACCAATACCATCCCAGGATAGTTAACAACGTAAGGAAAAAAACCCATAAAGGTTGAAACAACTTAATAAAATTCCATTGATTATTATATCAGTGAGCCTTTTATTAAAATGCTAATAAATCATGTTTCCCATATAAGCCTCTCCTTTTTAATTGTGTACTCCTACTGCTGATGTCCTCCAGCTTATGACAAAATGATTCATCTAAGTGCTACCAAAGGCAACATAAACACACCTCTTTTTTGGCCTTGAACCACTGCAGCATCATGTCTTCAACAATGAATGAATGTATGAATGAAATGGAAGTTGAACCATCCTATAATTCAATCAGGGCAATTAGTATGACTTCTTATGTCACTGGTCTGTTTATTAACAGCTATCATATTGCTAACTCATCTGGATAGCCTAATCATTTTAATATATTGAAGGGAAGATTTGATGTTATGGATTTTCACTGTCATAAATTGAAACATTAGAGGACAATTAAATGTTGTTTAAATTTGCAAAATGCACAGACATGATAGGACCCAGCTTGCTTCTAGTCATCATTCAGTTTAAATTATAATGAGTTTAACACTCCAGCTGTTAGGAACTACTTTTGCTCTAGTCAAGACAGATGGATAATAAATTTTGGTGAGGAAAAACCTGAACCACAGCAGCAGACTTTTTGAAAAGTTGCCAGACTGCTGAGCAAAACAGCTGACAGTTATTCCTCTGAATGATAGGATTCTGCTTCCCTGAGGGCTAACCATTAATCTTACTTTACTATATGGACTAAATACTTGAAGAAAAAGAAGGAGGTTGCCTCAGTGCCTCTGTATTGTCTAGTATTGTGAATCTGAATAACCATGGCTTATTATGGAAGGCATATTTTTATGAACAGTGATTTTAGTTGGTTGAATGGATATTACTTTGAAGCTCCTCCCGCACCAAAAAACTCCAGTGGTCCATTCACTCGTACAAACTATAAAGCTATTCAGAGTGTACTGGTTTGTAAATTAAAAGATGGATACTTTCTTTAAAAAGAGGAGGTTTCAGATATAGTTCAATGTCTGAACAGCTCAGTTACTATCTTCACAAATTCTAGAATATATTTCAAATGTTTCAATGTGGTTTTCCATAAACATAAAAGCTATTGACTTCAAAACTATCTAATGCAGTTATGTCAAATAGCTAATGGAATTAAATGCATTCATAATAAAGTGTATCAAATGTCTGTGGCATATCTGATATCCTCAATAGTTCAAAAATTAGAAAACTAGGGTACAACTACGCTGTACAAATAATGTGGCTTGACATTACTTTAATTGCCATGTCTCAGTGCCATGGAATTGTAGGAGTTGTAGTTTCTGCAAGTTCTTTAGCCTTTTCTACCAAAGAGAACTACATATCTCATAGCATTGAGGCATGGCAGTTAAAATGATGTCAAATCATATTATTTTTACATTGTAGATGCATCTTTAAATACAGAAAACATGACATGAGTACCAACAGTACCCTGATGATGTTTATCTTGAGGTGTTTTTTAGGGGGAACATTAATTTTAAATTTAATTATTTAAATTATAATTGAGACTTGCCTCTACCTTGCAATGCTACATGAGGTTTGCAGATATTAGTCTGTCCTCGTTCTCCCAGAAGTTTTCCCAATGCTTGCAGCTGGTTTCAAGTGGCACAATGAAGGATAATCTACAGAAACCTTTATTTCTGGTCTTTCCATGGCTGGAACTACACTAGAACTAGTCTGTGTAGCCCAGGGCACTTCCAGACAGCACCAAATCACAGGTTTCATGAAGGGCAAAAAGACCCAGGACCTGAGAGCAGGTTTGTACATAGACCTTTTGATCTCAGGATTTCTGCTTGCAACATCCAGACTTGCTGCTTTGTTACCGGATTTTGAAGCCTGCAAGATGGCTGCTGAGGGACATCTGCCAGAAATTTTGGCTTTTTTAAAATAAAAAAACTTTAAATGTGCAGATGCAAATATGCACATTGCTTGTACTAGTTTTGTTCCTGGGTCATACATATCTGCTCCTCACTGCTTTTATCCTGAAAAGATGGCAAAAGTTTATTAGAGAGCGAAAACATTGTCCTGGCAAGAGAAACTTCATCCTCCACACGTTTAATGAAGTTTGTGGTGCATAAAAATGTTTGTGGAGGTGAACCACTACTTTCAAAGTCAGGACTACATTATTAAACAGGAACTGGCACTTTCAAGCCAGGAAAAGGACTTTGTCATTATTATTATCATACAGAGGCTGAATAGCCATCTATCCAGACAAGTTTGGTAATGTACTTATACCTGGGAACAAAGGGATGGTGTTCCTGGGTTATACATGTCTGTTCCTCATTGCTTTTATCATAAAAACATGGGGAAAGTTGATTACATGGCAAAACCTTTATTTAAGTGTCACAAACTTCATTAAACATGTAAAGGACAAATTTTCTCTTGCCAGGATAAAGTCTTCGCCCTCTAGTCAACTGTTGCCATGTTCTTAGGATATAACCAATTAGGACCCGATATGTATAACCTGGGAACAAACTGACATAAAAAATCCCATATTTTCTGAGTGTAGGCACACTATCAGAGATTCAAATATCCACATTTTCCATCCAGAACCGGGATATTCCTGCAACTGAAAATCTCATATTTTTAGTGTTCTGAAGCGATTCCTCCCGTGTTTTCAGGGGACGTCATTTGGCCACCCACCATTTTGAACCGGGAGCTCCTGAGAAAAAGGTACTGTGTGGATGACCCCCTAGCTATCTTGTAAAGCAACCCTATTTACCTGCATGGTGGGAAGATTTTAATGTGAAGGAGAAATATTTGTCATTTATCCTGAAAATCATCCTATGTCTATTTATTTATACCACTGATACTTGCTTTTGAGAATGTGTATAAATAGAAATCTAACATGCATTTAATTTACAACAAGAAATAACTTTATGTATTCTGTACATGCAGACTGAGAGGTAATTTGCCCTCAGGATAGATTTAAAAAAGAAAATGAAAATAAAGTATTCCATTTATTACTATAAAATGTGCAGGAAATGTTACCTTAGTTTTTTGTCAATAAACTTTTTTGATGTGTATTTTACTTTTCAACTTTTTCCTTAGCAAGTAAATTTAATAACAATACACTCTATATATAAATGACGGGCTTTTTGAAAAGTTGTTCTTCTCAATGTTACCAAAGAAAATCTAGCTTTTGTTAGTGTTCACGAGTATACTATAACTGTTGCCTGTGTTTTAAAAGCATGGCACAATTTGTGATTCTTAAATGCTACATGGTCTTTGATACAATGCATATCTTCTCTCCCCATTTTAAACAATTTAGATAATGGGGCTGGGAAATTGGAAGGCTGTTTTATAATTGCTTTTAAATTGCATGCCTCCCCTTCCTGCTGTGAATATAAACTACAGAAGCTTTTTATTCTAAACTCTAGATGTGAATATATAATTGTGAAGACCTGGTTTCATCGCTCCCTAAGATTTCTTTTCAGCATGCAAGTGACTGAATTTCATTCATATTAATTAAAACATTGACATCATTATTTTCTTTATGTGGGGGATAACATTTAAAAACTGCTTTTAAAATATCAGTAAGAAAATGAATAGAAAAGAATTAGAGAAATGGGGAAAATGAAGTATCTAGGATGTTAACAAAGCTAAGTGTATACACTATAATGATATAAAATAAGCATAACTCAAAAATACATTTTCCTGAAGCTGATAACTGTAAAATATCTTCATGTATAGCCAAACCAGTAAATCTCACTACTGAATGATAGACATCTGTCAGCTCACCACAGCCGCTCCTGAATGAACACACGAGACTCTCTGTGATATCACCAGAAACTTTTACTGTAGGAAACATGAACATCAAAAAAGCCAAGAATGGGAGGCTCCAGCCAACCATCCTTTATATACCCTCCCCCTCATTTGAAAAGTCTCTTCCCGCTCAGTAAAACCCCGCGCAAATTCCCCGCCAAGTCCAGCAGCCGTTTCTTCTCCGAGTCCTGAGCCGCAGGTGTCTTATCAATGTCAGTGACCCTGAAACTCAGAGCCACATCCAGGCTCTAGTAGCAGGGTTCTGACATGGCGTCCTCCTCCCCTTCGTCCTGGAAGGAAAAGATTAAACACAACTATTGTTCTCCGCTGTCCAGAGTTCCTTTATACTTTTTTAACAGGCTGCAATGGAATACCGGGTGTACCTTTCCTAGGTCCTTGGGTAGCCTCAGCTCATAGGTCACTTCGTTTATCCTTTTCGCTACCCTGAACGGCCCTATATAGCGTGGAGCCAATTTTTTAGATGGGAACCCCAATTTCAGGTTTTTTGTGCTCAGCCAAACCAGATCCCCTTCGCCCAATTTGTCCCCCTCTCGGCGCCTACGATCCGCAAAGAGCTTGTACTTCTTTTGTGTTTCCCGCAATGCCTCTACCACGGTTTGCCACCCTTGCTTGATTTTGGCCGGCCATTCCTCGTCGGTCTGGCCCTCCCCTTCCTTCCATTCGGGTAGCCTGGGGAAAGGTGCCACCTCCTGTCCGTATACTATTTCGAATGGGGCACGACCTGTGGCCGAATGTACGGCCCCGTTAAAAGCCATCTCAGCAAACGGTAGAAGGTCCGCCCAATCATCCTGTCTATAATTGGTGTACATCCTCAAGAATTGGCACAGTGTTTGTTGGGTGCGTTCGACTCCCCCGTTGGTTGCGGGATGAAAAGCCGAGCTCAGGTTCCTTTCTGCTCCTAACAGCTGTAAGAATTTTCCCCAAAATTTTGCAGTAAATTGGACTCCCCGGTCGCTAATTATTTTGTCGGGACACCCATGTAGGCGATATACATGCTTCACATACAAATCAGCAAGTTTTTCAGCTGAGGGGAGTTTTGGCAGGGCCACAAAGTGTGCCTGTTTTGAGAATAGGTCCAATATTGTCCAAATGTATCTGTGGCCTCTGCTGGGGGGTAGTTCGCCTACAAAATCCATTGCCACGCATTCCCATGGCCTCATGGGCTCCACCACCTTCTGCAATAGCCCCTGGGGCTTCCCCGGTGGTGTTTTGCCCTCTGCACATAATTCACACTACGTGACGTACCCCCTGGCGTCTTTCCTCATTCCGGGCCACCAGCATTGTTTGGCCAACAGTTTAATAGTCCTGGTGGGGCCTAGATGACCCGCACCCTTGTTATCGTGGCACTTCCTTAACATTTCTCGTCTTAAACATTCAGGAATATACAATTTCTTATTTACAAACACCAAATCCCCACACAATTCTCCCTTTTCTTTGTTAGTTTGTAACCATTTGTCCATTCCATACGCTCGCTTCAACTCTTCCTCCCATATTTCTCCTCCCCCCGTGGAAATGGCAGTACGTTTGTTTTCTTTGGCCGCTTGTGCTCGAGTTAGTACTGCCAGGCCCCACTGCTTATCTAGGAACAGGCTCCCTTCAGATTCCTGAATTCCTCCCCCGTGCTGAGGCATCCGAGAGAGAGCGTCAGCGAGTATGTTATGTTTCCCCTGGAAGAATCTGAGTCTGAAATCAAAACGGCTGAAATATTGGGCCCATCTAATTTGCTTCGCTGATAGTTTACGAGGGGATCTTAGATACTGTAAATTTCTATGATCAGTCCACACCTCAAACGGTGTTCCACTTCCTTCCAGAAAGTGTCTCCAGCACTCTAGTGCTTTTAGAATCGCTAAGGCTTCTCTCTCCCAAATCGGCCAGTTTTTTTCTGTATCGCTAAACTTTTTTGACAGATAGCCACATGGCTTCAGGTTCCCCCCCTCGTCTTTCTGCAGCAGAACTGCCCCATATGCCCGGTCTGACGCATCGCAATGTAATACAAAGGCCTTAGACATATCAGGGTGCTGTAGGACAGGTTCCTCAGTAAAACGCTTTTTAAGGGCTTCGAAAGCTTCCTGGCATTCTATTGTCCATGTCAGTTTGGCCCCTGGGGCCTTCACTTTGGCTGTTTCTCCCCTGCCTTTAGTTTTTAACAAATCCGTTAATGGCAAAGTGAGGCGCGCAAAGTCCTTGATAAATGTTCTATAGAAGTTTGCGAACCCTAGGAAGGATTGCAGCTGCTTCCGTGTTTTAGGGGCTTCCCACCCCCTCACGTCTTCCACCTTCGCAGGGTCCATCGCCACTCCCTGGGAGGAAATCCTATACCCCAGAAAGTCTATCTGGTCTTTATTGAACTCGCACTTGGCAAGCTTCGCATACAGTTTCGCTTCCCTCAACTTTTGTAGGACTTCCCTGACTAGTTCTACGTGTTGCTCCTTAGTCCGAGACATTATCAATATGTCATCTAAAAAAATAAAGACTCCCTTGTACAACAATGGATGCAATACTTCGTTGATTAATTGCATGAACGCGGCCCCTCCCCCGCACAAACCGAAGGGGAGCACACGATAATTGAATAATCCGAATGCGCAGGAGAAGGCCGTCTTCCACCTGTCCTCTGGTTTGATCTGCAATTTATGGTAGGCCTCAATTAAGTCCAATTTAGTGAATATCTGTCCTTCCGATAACTGGGCGATCAAGTCCTTCACTAAGGGTAGGGGGTATTTATTTACAGTACTGATTGCATTTAGGCCCCTGTAGTCAATGCAGAGCCTCAGCGTTTGGTCCTTTTTCCGCCTGAACAACACAGGCGCCCCTAAAGGGGAATTTGAAGGCTCTATGAAACCCCTCGCTAGGTTTTTATCAATGTATTTTCTCAGTTCCTCCTTTTCCCTAGCTGACATCGGGTATATTTTTGCCTTGGGAAGCTCTGCTCCTGGGACTAGCTCTATTTTCACTTCAACTCTCCGCTTCGGTGGGAAATTGTCTGCTTCCTTCTCATCAAACACGTCCACAAAATCCCGATACTCTGGGGGTAATTTATCTGCCAGATCTGCTATTCTGATAGAGTCTTCCTCCCCCCTTTTCCCTGGCTCCCTCTCCCCTTCCTGGCTCCCTTCTTCCAAATTCATCCTGAAGATCATGCTCTTATCCTCCCAGTTGATTTGCGGGTTGGCCTGCCCCAGCCACGGCATGCCTAGTATAACATTATAGCTGGCTATTTGTGATATCACAAATGACACCTTTCCTTCCCAACTCCCTATCTTACACTTTACATCTTCGGCACTGTACTTAGCTAACGATCCCGATGCTGTGGATCCGTCCAACTGCGAAAAAGCTATTGGGGATTCTAGGTTCGTTCTTTCGCATCCCAATCCCTCGGCTAATTCAGGGGAGATGATGTTCCTGGAACATCCACAATCCACAAATGCTTTGCAGGTTGCTTGTTTGCTGCCATTTTCAAGCTGAATGGGGACCACTATCATAGCTTTGTCCTGACTTACCAACCCCCCCGAGTGGTGCCTCATCGGTGGTTCTTCCTCGGCGCGTTTCCCTGCCACGGCTCTTGGTTTGGGCGGGCCTCCGCCTTCCCCTTTTCTCTGCCAGCACTCGGCAGCCCTGTGGCCCAACCGGCCGCACACGAAGCAGCCACTCCTGCTGGCGCTCACGTTCCCTGTCGGCTCCGTTCTCCTCCCGGCTGGGGTTGATCCCTCCTTCCGGCTCCCCTCTTTCATCTGCGGCCGCTGCTGTAGCCCTCCTCGGTGCCTCCTCGCCTGGGCCAGCGATGTCTCGACGCGCCCCGCCAGCTGAATCCATCCGCGCAGTGTGTCAGGCTCATCACGATGCACCGCCCAGGAGAGGATCTCCCGCCTGAGACCCTCTTTGAAGAGTTCTATCTTTGTTACTGCAGACCATTCCGGCACCTTTTCGGCGAGGCATTGGAACTCCTCCGCATACTCAGATACCGACCTCTGCCCCTGGGAGACGGTCTTCAACTTCTCCCTCGCCCGGATCTGCTCCAATGGATCTCGGAAACGGGTCTCCAGGGCCCCCATAAAGCGTCGGAGTGACCCCAGACATGGGTCGCGCCGCGCGTGCAGCTGAACGTACCAGCTAGCCGCTCCCCTCTTCAACACTGCACCAATGGCCCGTATCCGGCTGGATTCCGTTCTAAAAGTGTGAGCATTGTCCTCCATATAGCCCCTCACCGTGGTCAGGAAAAAATCCAGTTCAGAGGACTCTCCCCCAAACTCGATCCTTAGTTCCTCTCGTCTTGGTAGGGGTCCCTGTGGTGGCAATCCCCAATTCTCCGCCCGTCGCAAGCCCCCTTGCGGACCAGTGGGCCCCGCTGCTGCTTCTCTTGGCCCTGTGCCACGCCCGGCATTCGCCAGGGGCACCAGGGTCTCAGCTGGGAGCGTAGCTGGGATTCTCGGAGATTTTTCCCCTTCGTCGTCACTCTCCTCCACCCGCGTCAGGCTTGGTTGGGTCTTGGGCCGGGCGCCGGGCTCCTTTCGCATTTCCCTTCCCTTCGGTGCTGGGAGGTCTGCAAAGCCCTGGCTGCTTCCCACGCTCACGTCCCACATTGAGCCAGCCCGAAGTTCCCTTCCTCTCTCTGGCTCCGCCAAAAACGCCAGGCGCTCCATCGCCCTCGACATCACTGCCAGGGTGGTCTCCATCGCCGACATCCTCTCCTCCAGAAACACCATCCTTTGTGGGCCTGGGGAAGGTGAACCTTCCTCTCCTCCGGTGCTGTCTCCCCGCACCACTCCACGCCTCTGGGTTACCCCATTTGGCTGGGCATAAGCGGTGGATGACGCCAGGGCCGCCAGCTGGTGGAACTCAGCGTCCGGCTCGGGAGTGGCCCTTTCCGACCTTCCTCCTCCTGCGCCCAAGAGCTCTTCATCCTCCACTTGCATGTTACACCTCACCGCTACAGCGGGATGGTGTCCGTATTCTTGGCTTAGTGTCAGCTCACCACAGCCGCTCCTGAATGAACACACGAGACTCTCTGTGATATCACCAGAAACTTTTACTGTAGGAAACATGAACATCAAAAAAGCCAAGAATGGGAGGCTCCGGCCAACCATCCTTTATATACCCTCCCCCTCATTTGAAAAGTCTCTTCCCGCTCAGTAAAACCCCGCGCAAATTCCCCGCCAAGTCCAGCAGCCGTTTCTTCTCCGAGTCCTGAGCCGCAGGTGTCTTATCAATGTCAGTGACCCTGAAACTCAGAGCCACATCCAGGCTCTAGTAGCAGGGTTCTGACAGACATCATTGGTGGACGACCTACACGGAGAGCTGGACAGGAGAAGTGTGTCCCTGTTGGTCCTCCTGGACCTCACAGTTGCTTTCTATACCACTGACAATGGTATCCTTATGGACCGTCTTGCTGGGATGGGACTTAGAGGCACTGTTTTACACCCAGAAGGTGGTTCTGGGGGACTCCTGTCCAAACCTCTGGCCATTGACCTGTGTGGTCCCCTAGGCCTTCATTTTCTCCCCCGTGCTACTTAAGATGTACATGAAACTGCTGGGAGAGGTCATCCAGAGATTTGGAGTGTGGTGTCATCTATATGCAGATGACACCTAACTCTACTACTACATTCCACCTAAAGCCAAGGAAGCTGTCCTGATCCTAAATCAGTGTCTAAAATCAGTAATGTGCTGGATGAGGGCAAACAAATTGAAATTTAATCCAGATAAGACAGAGGTACTTCTGGTTAGTTAGAAGGCAGATCAGGAATTAGGGATCCAGCCTGTTTGGATGATATCACCCTCCCCTGAAGACACAGGTCCACAGTTTGGAAGTACTCCCGGGCTCAGTGTCAAACCTGGAGTTCCTGGTTTCTGCAGTGGCCAGGAGTGCCTTTGGCATGGCAAAATAGCCAACAATTCTTGATCATCTATTCTGCATGATCCAAAAATAAAGCAGAGCCTGTAGAATGAACAAAATGTAAACCATGCAGAGTCTGTATAATAGTAACAAAAATGTATATACAGTAGAGTCTCGCTTATCCAACGTAAACGGGCTGGCAGAATGTTGGATAAGCGAATATGTTGGATAATAAGGAGAGATTAAGGAAAAGCCTATTAAATATCAAATTAAGTTATGATTTTACACATTAAACACCAAAACATCATATTAGACAACACATTTGACAGGAAAAGTAGTTCAATATGCAGTAATGCTATGTAGTAATTACTGTATTTATGAATTTAGCACCAAAATATCACGATATATTGAAAACATTGACTACAAAAATGCGTTGGATAATCCAGAACGTTGGATAAGCGAGTGTTGGATAAGTGAGACTTTACTGTATTGGTGAAATTACTTACTAATGGATATCAAGAGAAACTCTGGGAAAGAGAGCCAGATTTTAGACAAATGCATCAAAATGTATACAAGCATTTAGGACTTTAAAAACTGTGGGACCAAGACAAAAGGGATGTACGTTTGTCAGCATGAGGAAGAACAATTGAAATTAACAGATTTTTCTGTTCCTAGTTCTGGCATAGGAAGGAACAGCATAGTTCAGGGTTTCTTAGTTTGCTATGGCAGCCTGAGAAAGAGTCCTCTTTTCTTCCTACCACTGAAATAAACTGAACACTGGACTACTGTCCTAACTAGATGTAAGTCTGATAAACTTATGCACATGTATAAATAATCTAGACTAAGTGTGTCAAACTCATTTTCAGCAAGGGCCACATCAGTCTTATGGTTGCTTTCAAAGGGCCGGCATGGCCAGGAATGTCAGAACAGGGTACCTCCATGATCATAAAGAAGGACGGGGATCAACATTTTGTCATGCCCTCACCACTCTGTCATGGAGAGTTCATCTTCCTCAGAAAATGACAAAGCATACAAGTCCTCCTTCAGAAGTTCAGCCTGATAACATCTGAGTCCCCCTTCTGTTCAGCAGGAAAGGGAAATGTAGAAGAGGTCTCCAAGACCTCATGAAAGAAGACAAAGTAAGCATTTGATGCAGACACAGCAAAAGATTAAATGCTCACAGCTGTGAGACCTACACTCTAAATCAGGTATGGGCAAAGTGCGGTCCTCCAAGTATTTTGGATTTCAACTCCTACAGTTCCTAATATCTGGTAGGCTGGCTGGGATTTCTGGGAGTTGAAGTCCAAAACACCTGGAGAGCTGAAGTTTGTCTATGCCTGCTCAAAATAGTATCAGATATATGGGCATGGTCTGAGCTGAGTCTCATTAAAAGCAAGCCAGTGTCTCCCAGACTGGCCATTGAATGCAACTTCAGTCCACCTTGTGCCCAGCAAACCCTGTTGTTGTATGTCTTGGATGTTTGACAACCCAATTGCTGTCTGGGTTCTCTACTTGTATTTTATTCTGATTTATGGCTTCTTGATTTTGGACTATTATTACTGCAGATTTGTTGCTCCAGTTTCTGAACTCTTGTAAGAGTGGGAAACCTCCCTTTGTGCTGGTTCTGTTAGTAAAAGTGCCCACAACACCTAGGTGTTCACACAGAGGCCCATGGCAACTCAGAGCAATGGTGGCAAAGGAAACACAGAGGAGGTAAGATACAGGCTGGATCTACACTGTCCTATATCCCAGGATCTGATCTCAGATTATCTGGTTTGAATCAGATTATATGAGTCTCCAGTTCAAAACAATCTGGATTTTATATGGCAGTGTAGGAGGGGGCTAAGTTTAAAGAGGAAATGGTTATAAAATAGTTATCCTTGAACAACAAATGCAAGAAAAAATATGGACTATATCTCATTTGTAATTTTCTTTTTCTTGCTTTTTCTATTTTGCTTCTGAAGCAGTTAAAGCAAAATAAGAATGCTGAACATTCAGTCTGAATTTTTATATTCCCATTTGTTATTGCTATTATTCTAAATCAACTGCAAGCTATATAATGTCCTGTCACATCTAATGTTAGTGATAGTGCCTGTTGTTCAAGAACATGGGCCTGCCTTTATCTGGCTGCCAACTACTATAGTCACGGAACAGTGAGCCTCCTGCCATAGCCATACATTTGCAAAGCAAATTCTCCAAATATCTATATTTGGGACATATTGAAAAAAGGAAAAAAATCATGGCTGTTTTCTCATCCCTAATCTTTGCCATCTCTTGGTAGATGTTATTCAGATACCAGTATTCATTTAAAAGAAATGAATTGAATTTTATTGAGAAGCAATGGCATGAAATATACCATTTCAAGTGTATGAAATTTAATCACCAAAGCTCTTTACTTTCCTCCCTCATGTTCAGCATCAGTCATCCAATTTCAATTACTAGATGAGTTAATGATTAAGATCAAATTATGAATGACTTTGAGCAGATTTCCCAAGCTATTCTGACTTTCTAATTTTAGACTGAGTATTAAAGATATATTACTTAAGAAAATTAACAGGATGGGGAACAATTAGAAAAAGGAAATTTTGATCTGGGATGACTAGAATTCAGTATATCATTGTTTATATCACACTTTATTACAGTTGAAGTATATTAGATTGCTTCAAAATGGAATTATATGCCATATGCTCTTTCTCTGGAAATTAAAATAAGAAGTATTTTTCATAACACTTTATTATAAATCCTAATCCCTTTTTGAAAAAAAAGAAAGAAGAGAAGAAAGAAAAGATAGAAGGGAAGAAAGAAAAGAAAGAAAAGAAAAGAAAGATCAGCTACTAGAGTCTTGGAGAAGGTCACATTCTGAATCCCTTTTCAGAAAGTGTCTTACTATTTCTAGCTTGCTTCCAGAGATGGCTTCAGTGGTGATTGTCATGCAAGGTAAGGTGGTGGTAGCTCCAGTTGAAGAAAATTCTTTCCAGATAAGGGAGGAAACACGGACTCACCCCAGAACTTCAGTTCCTCGTGAAGAAACTGCTAGAAGCAGAGATCATCATGGGTAGAGTGGTAAACTGAATCTTATAATAAACTGATGCATACTTCTTCTAGCCTGTGCCCTGCCTGAAATGCATATGTGTGTGTTTATGTACATTCGTTTCTTAAGTAATTCTCTCTTACTATGTTTGCCATCTTGCCATCTCTCTTGCTATGTTTGCCATCAAGATTAAAGAGTATTCCTCATAACAGGAGCAATTGTTGGCTTCCATATCAATAGGACTAGGTTTTAGTCCAAACTCTAAAGGAGGAAACTCAGATATTGTTCCCTATCCCCTCCCAGCTCCTCAGAAAACTCATTTAAAGTTTGGATTCTCAATTCCACTGACATGTAAAACATTACCACCACTGCGGGGGCTGGGTTTCTCAATTGTTCATCAGTTTTCATTAAAATACTGTTTGTTTTGACCCGAGTTCTGAAATCATGAATATTTTACAGCAATAAAATTCTGCACAAAGAGTTCTTATTCTTTTTAGGCCTTTATGCACCTTAATGTTTCATCATGGTTCATGGGAACATTCTGAGCTCATGGAGATGACAACTGAAGAGACTAACAGTCTCCTTGTACTGCCATATTATTTTTGTGACTCTACTGAGTTTTGCCAGCAGAGTTGCTTTCTATCTATTTAACAATTCTCGGCAAAAGTAACTTCTTCCCCTCAGAAAGATTATTACTTGTAAGGATGGTTACAGAATTATCATTTGTAAGGATCCCTGCAAGTTTACAGTGCACAAAGAGGAACATCTAGTTCACTGTGATGCCCACTGAGAATCCTTCATTCATTTTTTTCGTGCCAGGAGTGACTTGAGAAACTGCAGGTTGCTTCTGGTGTGAGAGAATTGACTGTCTGCAAGGATGTTGCCAGGGGACACCCAGATGTTTTTGATGTTTCTACCATCCTTGTGGGAGGCTTCTCTCATGTCCCCGCATGGGGAGCTGGAGCTGATAGAATATATGAATTGTTGTTTTTACATTGTTTTTAGGCATTGAATTTTTGCCATTTACTGTAAGCCGCTTTGAGTCTCCTCAGAGAGAAAGGCGGGGTAAAAGTGATGTAAATAAATAAATAAATAAAAATAAAATAGAGGGAGCTCATCCGCTCTCTACCTGAGTTGGATTCGAACTGGCAACCTTCAGGTCAGCAACACAACCATCAAGTCATAAGTCTTGTCAGCACAAGGGTTTAACCCACTGTGCCACCGGGAGCTTCTTCTACATTCAATGGGAGATAGGGTCTTTTTCTGAGTTATTTCAATCTTTTTCATAGTAGAGTAGTGATTGAGCAGAGGAAAGTGTTTTGACTACTGTTTTAATTACTTGCTTTTATTGGGTCAATTTCTTTAAAATCTTTATCAAGTAACATGGAAGAAGTTATGACACGTTTGCTCCCATGCTGTCGCTGGTTGTCTTGAGCATGGTAATTGTCACCAATAAAACATTGTCTTGGATACCTCCTGCATCACAACATGCTATTTCATACCCCAATATTGATATGGAATAGTTCATTACATTTTCCACAGTATAGAGAGAAAAACGATGGTAGAAATATTGTTTATCTGTTGCTAAAGTTCTTGCGGTTTTTAAAACATCCACATAATGTTCCTTTTTTCATAAAACATCCAGAGGCAATTCCCAGCACAAATAAAGGCATTTTATTTGTAATGAGAGATACAACATAAAACATAAGTACATTTAAATGCTAATTACTATACCCTACATCTAAAATAAACCAAATTAAACGAACAGGGGTACAAGTCATCTCCAACTTGCCAGATCCCAATTATAAGTAATATAGTAACTCTTCCTCTTTTACAAGTATCAAAAGGTGTTATCTTAATCATACCAGAATATATATCTTCTACATATAGATGCAGCTGAAGGAAAGCCGGAAATTCATCTTGGGCACCATTTCAATTTCATGATTTCAATCACTAAACTCCAATCTTTTTATTTCTTTTCTGTCTTATTTCTAATCAATATTATTTATTATCTTAGTTTAATCTTGCATTTTCAGCATGAGTTCCATCCATGCTAGTGTTTCTGTTTATTTCAATTTCTTCAACATTCTTCACAGGGAATGCATACACCTGGGGTGTTGTGTTGAAACAGATGCAATGTCTGATGTAACTTGGGCACCCAGCAGACTCTCTATGAATGGAAATCTTGGCTTCCTATCAGCTGGACCATCTGTTATCTGTAATGAAATACCTGCTGCACCCATTTGTAGACATTAATAATATAAATTTAATATCAAATTGTTCTCTTAGGGAGAGGCTTTTAGTGAATCCAGTACTAATATTCAAACTGCACTTGAATTAAAACAAAATTAAAAGCCAAAGCCTGAGTCCATGTTCTAAACTACTAGAATGTTTGTGTGTATAAATACCAGTATTATTAGTAATACATACATTAGACATACATTCAATACCTCACTATAAAATATTTTTCTATGTGTTATACTTTGCAAAAAAGAAAAAGAGTCAGCAAGGAGATGTTTTGTGGCCAGAGACATCTTGAAATTTCTATGGCCCTGTCAAGTAACTGCATGTATACATGGACACATTGATATACATTAACAATGGGTAAAAGAGCAAATGGTAAAAGTTCAAGATGGACAGTGTATATAGGATAGAGGCACTCAAGAATTCTCTTTATATACTATAGTGTCTAAATTCCTATTGCTCTAATAGCAAATTGGATAAAAGCATATAAACATAAAATAATGTTGAAAAATATTCATAGAAAAGCAAAGAATAAACAACATCAATGAAGCAACACCTAATATTGTATAAAGTTTCCCCTCCAAACATACACACAATGCACATGGACACACACTCTATGATATACTGATCTCTCCAACAATCTATAATGTTTATTTGGCGATACATCTTTCAATACCTTTAGGCAGGCTGAAGACCTACAGTACCTCATCAAGCAATATAGTTAAAGGTTTTATTTCACCTCTCCCCATCAATAGATAACTCAGCTATACATACATAAATGCACACACAAAAGAGGTGAGAGGCAGAAATCGAGATAGCAAGGGTGGGACCCAAGCACAACAGCTGATTGAACAGAAGAAGAAATGAAATGAAAAGGAAAATAATTATTGGGGGTAAAAGACACTACAGAACATATCTCTAGTTTAAATAATTGCTTCAGTTTATCCAAGAAAAATTGAAAGGGCTTCTTTCAAAAAGACTGATAATTGTGTTAAGTGGTGGCTTAATCTTTTTAAAATTCCATATAGATACATTTCCTCTTCATTAGGTCAAACAAACAGCTGCCCAAATAAAAGCAGCATTGAAAAGGCACATTGTGATTTTAAAGCACTTGAGATGTCTCAGTGCTTTCAATATCAGCCAGTCATTTGTGATAATAATATGGTTAGTATACACAGACCTAGTCTATGGATTTGTCAGGGTTATTTTCTTACAGAAGCAAATAGAATTGTTTGCTTTGAATCATATTGCAATTATAGTGTATACAGTCAATGCAACTTGCTTCTTACTCCTAATCACAGAAAGTCAGTAATGGTACACAAACATGGCAAAATCCATCTACAGGAGACTTGTAATCTATATAGGTGGGCTGGATAACTGTTTGTTGTCACAAGTTGTATGTGTCAATAAGGAATGTAGATATTGATGTATTTATCTACATTCTCAATCTATTTCTCAGAAATGGGAGGTTTAAGTATGACTATGCTAAGCTCCCTTTCAGGGCCCATCCAGACAGCCACTTGAATGAATGAATGGATGAATGAATGAATGAATGAATTAGTTGTTTATTTTACTAGCCATAGGTCATAATATCAAATAATATATAACTTTAAAAAGTACAGTATGTACTTTCCAATATAAACATTAAAACTTATTCTACAAATTAGCTCTTTCAAATTATAGTAGCCATGACAATCCCTACAGGCATGATAACAATAACAAAATTTGATTTGTATTATCCCAAACTGTTTCCATTTCCATTTCTAGACTCCACTGTGGACTTTACTAATTTTATTTTGATTTTTTTGGACTGCAACTGCAAATGTGGCAACCTTTAATGTTACATTTTTGGAATAATCCACTAACATAGTGGTTCTCAACCTGTGGGCCCACAGGTGTTTTGGCCTACAACTCCCAGAAATCCCAGCCAGATTACCAACTGTTAGGATTTCTGGGAGTTGAAGGCCAAAACATCTGGGGACCCACAGGTTGAGAACAACTGCACTAACAGGTCACAGATAACTGCTGACTGTTGCCATGCTTCCCTTTCTTCCAAAAAAGCAGTCTGCCACTTAATCCAGACTAGAATGTGGATTAAAGAGATCCAGTTGCACTCCTGAAAGTCTCCACAGGTACCTTAGGAACTGCAAGGAAGCTATTGTGGGGTTCACAAATGTCCCCTCATGCCAAATCGATCTGACATAAAGGATTTTTTTTTTTTTGCCCCATTGGGAGAAATGTGCTGGATGGATGATGAAATGAGAATCAGCAATGGGAATCATGGCTGGGGAAAAACAAAAAAGGAAAGTGATTTCTTCTTGTGGAAAAGGTGTTCACTTACCTTCCTGAGAGAGCAATATCTGGTTGACATGATATTGACACAATAGCCATGTACAAATATGTGAGGGGAAGTCATAGGGAGGAGGGAGCAAGCTTGTTTGCTGCTGCCCTGGAGACTAGGACACAGAACAATGGCTTCAAACTACAGGAAAGGAGATTCCAACTGAACATTAGGAAGAACTTCCTCACTGTGAGAGCTGTTAAGCAGTGGAACTCTCTGCTCCGGACTGTGGTGGAGGCTCCTTCTTTGGAGGCTTTTAAGCAGAGGCTGGATGGCCATCTGTCGAGGGTGCTTTGAATGCGATTTCCTGCTTCTTACAGGGGGTTGGACTGGATGGCCCGTGAAGTCTCTTCCAAGTCTATGATTCTATGCTATATCCAGATATGCCAGTGGTGACGCTGTTTACATGAGCACTGTGCATGTTACTCTCAACTCTTGCTCTGCAGTGGCCATACACTGGTCAGCTGCTAATTTTGGTCTGTCCTGTGAGTTTTTTTTAATGCTCATTGGAGATGTGCATTTTTTGTACCCCTCTCTCTTTATCCTACTTCCTTCCAGATTTTCAGGCCTTTATAGATCAGTTTTATGCACACCAATAAGCTGGATATGGGTGGGATGCATGTGATTTTAGTGGAGATTACTTCTCATGTATCATTTTCCCTAATTAACTCATGTTCCCAGAGACTCACCAAGCAATACTTTGGCAGGCTTCAGACGCATGATATTCTGGACTCAATATTCCTCTCATGTATCCTTTTCCACAGTGGAGACACACTTCTGCTAGCTCACAAGTACAAATGGTCACACTATACCATTCCTCCATACTGTCTTCTCTTGGGCTCAGTTTCTTCACGAATGGATCAATCAATGTAGCAGTGTATGTTATTGCTCATACAGATCTAACCAAAGACAGGATCAGTCTTATAGGTTGTTTACAGCATGTGGATAATATATATTGAGCTTGAAGATTGATTGCAAAGTTAAGTAAAATAAGGCCTGGTTAGTACCTGGAAGGGAGATTGCTGTAGAGTACCAGGTGTTCTAGGATATATGCAGAGGAGGATATGGGATAAATCTTGAATAAATCTGAATAAAGCTTGCCATGAATACCCTATCATATGGTCTCTATAAGTGAGAGCTGAACTGAAGGCATATAACAACAAATATTGGACTTTAGTACTACAAATTCTGATTTCTGGAGATTAAAGGGCTGGGAAATGGCATTCATATTATGTTCTTGGTCATGGGATACCTAAATATGAGTATATTTAATTATGTCAACAGTCAATGAACATATTTTATCCATGTTCTAAATTAAACAACAAGACTTTGGAAATTGAGGAGGAGATTTGTTCATTGCAACTTGTGAGATTGTATAATGGAACATACATAGCAAGTTTCTCAAATTGCTTCTTGGGCTGGTGTTTTAATATTGATTCCAGGTGCCTCTAATTCCAATCCTCCTGCTCTTGATAATCAATACTATCTTAACTTTTGGAACTTTTAATGAGTGCAGACATTTTAGAATGGTGGAACAGTTTGTTGACTTCTGCAGCCTGAGGAAGCTTGTTTATCCGCTTGTTGACATCCTCCTTTTTCCCTGATTAAATGAGAACATAAACTGTTCAGACTTTGGGGTCATGGACTGAATTGATTGGTGTCTGCGTTTTCCTTTACTTTCATTTTCCCAAGTGAGATTTATGTCTTATAATTAATTTCTAAAGCATTGTTTATCTCAAAACAATTGAGCTTCCTCCACAAACCAGAACACTGTCTTTCATAAATGCTAGTGATTACAACTAGGCTTGTACAATCTGTTTCCTGGGTTGTGGTGGGGCCCAATCCATTTTTTCAGTAGCCTCCAAATTCAGGAGGACATTGATCTGTTTTCACTATGGGGAGCCAAAAGATTTGTTTTGTATCTGGCCTATTATTGGGGGGGGGGGAACTTCCCAGGCTTCCCTTCCCATCATTTTAGGCATTTAAGCTGTTTCTACTCTAGAGGAGAAGCGCTGCATGCAGGTGCATGCACTTTCTCTCCCAGGCCTCCATGCCACACACACTTTCCAAGGCATTTAAACGAGGTAAGTTCTTAAAGCAGTTTCTACTCTAGAGGAGAGATGCTGCAGAGAGATGTACGCACTTTCTCTCCCAGGCCTGCACCATGCCATGCACTCTTTCCAAGGCATTTTAAGCAGGCTTCTCACTTCCAGATAAGGAAGAGTCATGACCTCCTGGAGCTATCCTCCCTGGGGTACCTTTTAAAAACCCTCTTTTTTCTTGGCATGCTTCAATCCCCTTCTGCTTTGCTTTCAATGCTTCCTTAGAGCTCTTTCTACTTTCTAGTAGAAAAGAGGTAACTAAGTGGCAGTAGTTTTCAGGGAATGAGGAGTTTTTTTGTTTGCTGGGGTTAATAAAAAATTAAACTGTGATGCCGAATAGGGGAGGAGGAGCCAAGATTGCTGCCAAGTGGTCCTGTTAAGCAGGGGAACCCATGATGCATGAGCACTTGCCATTTCATGCACCTGAAGAAGCCAGATTGGCTGAAGGAAATGACTAAAACCAGATCTATGCACAAGTCTAATTACAACAAGCTATTTGTATCAAATACGTGGGCCATTATTTTCCAGCAGAAGTTTAATTCAATAACTTTGGACTTGACACTGTTTTTCTACCTTTATTTTTGCTTGTGATCTAAAGGGGACAAATGTGAGCTATATGGCAGCAGGTTCCTCCTTGTTTTCTTTTGGGAATTAAATAACATCTACAAAGTTCTGTATTGAAACTTGAATAAAACTTTATTAGTTATAGAGTTATTTGAATGATTTCATGTCTCTCAGCATCTGCTATATGCTTTTATTCCATTCAGATTAGTATTCAAGTGTTAGTCAGGTCTACAGTTGCAGAAGAATCCCACAAAGATGATTTAATGTTGCAACACTTTTCATTTGTTTACACACACACACACACACATCTCTTTGGGCTGTTGTTGTGTGCCTTCAAATTGTTTCCAACATAATGGCAATGTTGGTGAACCTATCACAGGGATTTCTTGGCAAGATAACATAACTGCCACCCCATAGCAGCAATGGTCTAAGTGAAACTGAACAATTTCAGCAATTTGGTCACTTTAACTGGTCCAGGTATACGCTAGCTCTGTGCAATAATGTTTTTACTGATTGTCATGTTTAAATTCATTGTTTTTTAATGTGGAATTTTTATTATAATGTGTATGTTATTGCCATTTTATACTTTTGATATTATGAAGAAACTGTGGCATTGAATGTTTGCCATTTATATGTATGTTAACTGCCCTGAGTCCCTTTGGGGAGAGAGGGTGGTCTAGAAATAAAGTTTTTATTATTATTATTATTATTATTATTATTATTATTATTATTATTAGATCTAAAGAGATTTGTCATTGCACTCTTTTGACTAGGGACCTCATCACTTTGAGGTCCAAATCCATGGGGCAGTGGGGGAAAACCATTGCCCCACGCCCTGCATCGCCTGCTGCACCCCTTACTTCATCCCACGAGGGGACGTTTTGACACCTGGCTTCCCCCTATTCTTCCCTATGGAACACAGGAAGCTTCCAGTGTTCCCAGGGAAGCATTCTAGCATATTGCCAGGATGATTCCTATATGAAGCCCCACCAGAACTAGTCTTAAATTTCCTGATGACATCCAGTGGGCTCTGTGGTGGAAGTGTTCTGGCAATGTGATAGGATTTTCAATCTCTCCATATAATGATGTTCTATGACTTGCCCAAGGTCACCTAATGAGTTTCCATGAGCAAGAATTCAAATCAAGAATCCTATTTCAATATTGAAACCATAACACCATGCTAGCTGTGACATACTTGTGATACCTGGATTTAAGTTTATTTTGAAATGACGCCCTACCTCCTCAGAGCTAACTAAAACAATCCCCTCTGGATATGAATCTATGAAGCATTTGGATACACACCTAATCTAATTTTCACTTCAAAAATTGAGTAATGGCGTCTGATACCACCCTACATAGTCCATAATCCAGGAAATGAAGTCCGACTGCTTACTTTGGCCACATAATGAGAAGACAGGAAAGCTGGAAGAAGATAATCTGGGGAAAATGGAAGGAAAAAGGAAGAAAGGCTAACCAAGGGCAAGATGATTGAAGTTATTGGCTTGACCTTGAAGGAGCTGGGGGTGGCGACAGGGATCTCTGGTGTGGGCTGGTCCATGAGCTCACGAAGAGTCGGAAGTGACTGAACGAATATACAATGACAAAACCTCACTGCAAGGTATGTAGAAGCCCAATGCAAATCATATTGCACATGCAATTGTACAACAGGCTTGCATCCATGCACATATAGCAGTGATCCACATAGGTTCTGCCACAATGGCATTGTATAAGAATTAAAAAAGGAACATATGTGGAGGTGTTTGGTACACACAGAAAAATGCTTTCAGAACTCATGTTAGGTGTGAATTAAATGTTTTGCCCAGGTATGCACATTGCAAACTTGCATTGGAATCCTTCAGTCAATCATTTTTTTTCGGTGTAGTCTGTGTTAAGACACGTAAGCATAAATCGTTAGGTGCCTTGCCCAGTCCTAAACAGGTTGAATTAGAAATCAAGTATGCATAACATTTCAGCCTTTCGTCCCAGTTTTTTTTTTTTTAAGAAATAGCATTCCTAGTGAGAGAAAACATCATAGACAGCAATAAGTCATTTAATTTCTTGAAACTCAAATAACATTGTATATCTATTTGTAGTGGTAATTTATTTGGTATTGATCAAAAGTGAAAGCAAAAAAAGGAAAGGAAAGGAAAGGAAAGGAAAGGAAAGGAAAGGAAAGGAAGGAAAGAATTGTACTGGGGTATTACATAAAAAATGTTTTTAAAAGGAGCAGATTAAGTGATAAAATAGCTAAGTATTTAATTACAATAATTAAATACACAATACAAACTGTAATCCTAACTTCATAATGTGCCTTACCAAGAGCTCAAGGCTAAGGACTGTTTTGAGTTCTGGTCACATTGTAGATCATGTGGGTGGCACCACAAAGATTTCAAGCTGCATTCCTAAACATACGTAATGAAAAAAAAATCCCATGGAGCTCATTAGAACTTACATACTAGTAAATGTGCTAAAGATCTTCCTGTAAATTAATTATTCACTGTTTATGTTCAATTTCATTTGCGGCTGTGGGCGAATCATTATAACTTTTATTAGTTTTAATAGTTTAAACCATAATACTAAAATTTGAGCCCTTTAAAAACTTTACTCTTGGGGGGGTCTACAGTAATTTGATGAGACACGATTCCAATAATTAGAAATGTTGTGCATGGCTTTTTATAAATAACGGGAACAATTTTCCCAGTGCAATCACAGATTCTTTGGTTGTTTGGTAAAGTTAATAACATTATACAAAGTGTATTTTCATAATGTATCAGAACTATTTTAGTTTAATGGAACACTATACAAAGGTATAGCAAATAAGAAAAATATATAGAGTATACAAAAATGTGATCTAGAAATATAAGCACTAAAATGCACAAAATCTAGAATGAATCTAACACAACAATTCAACCATCATCACACAAAAATACTATAATGTGTCCAAGCCACATAAAAATATGATACAACCAAATGATTGTTTATCTGAATCAAACAATTGAAAATATGAGGAAAAAACAGCATAAAGGTCCTGAGTTGTAAGTGTTCTAATGCTAACAAGATCAAAGTGCTATTGACCTTTCAATGGTGAAGTCACTTCTAGACCTTGGATGCCATTGAGGTGCCTAGAGATTCCTAGATAGATATCTTTTCTAGGATTTTGTTACGTCCTCCAGCACAGCTTAAGGTAACTTGTTAAGGTCCTTGTCAGACATGTTGCCAAAAATGTCTCAGATCACTGCTTTCTGCCAGCAGTCACAAAGGGGCATGGAGACCTGTCGCCCCACGCCCCATTCTGTCATGATTTGTCACCTTCCTCATCACATGGAGGGAAACCTGTTTTTAGCAGCTCAGACCATCTTTCTTTATGAAAATATGAGGAGCCTGCCATTGTTTGCAGTTGCCATTTTTTTCGGTGGCAGCAGCACTTCAGCCATGGAGCCGCTCCGGAAGTAGTTAGCCGGTGTGTGATGGGAGCCATCAGGCTCTGTGGCTGAAGGCTGAAAATACTGTCAATCAGCAGGAAAAAAGATATGTGTGAAGAGGTCTTAGGAAGTAAACTGCAGAATCAACTAGAGAAACTAGAAAATTCATAGAGAAAGCATTTTCCCCTGGGTGGGGATTAGGGGAAATGCAGATATAGGGCCTGTGGTTATAGGAGTGTTATTATACTTTTAAACCATTGAGATGCATAGCGATACATTCTTTCAGTGACATTTATACAGCTTTCCCTTAAATGTCATTTCCATATATTACTGTCTATATATGTGGCACTTATTCTAAATTTTATAATATTCATAAAACTAATGGTACAGTGGCTCATAAAATGTAGTATCCTACTGCCAATGTGGAGGCAACATAAAGTATCTCATGTTGCTGCAAAAACTCAATCGTTCCTATATCATAGAAAAGCAACAGCACCTTTTTACCTTTTATTTATTGATATAACAGAGATAAATCTCTGTCATAGAGGAACACACAAACAAAGCACTCCTGACAGATGTCAATTCGCCCTCTACTTAAAAACCCCCTGAGAAGGACACTCCACCACACAGAGAGACATTATATTCCACTTTCAAATAGCTCTTACAATAAGAACATTCTTCTTAGTGTTTAGGTGAAATCTCTTTTATTGCAACTTGAATCCATTATTTTGTGTCTTAGGCCTCATTTACACTGCATATGAGTTTACACTGGCCAGATAATGTAGTTTCAAACTGCATTGTATGGGCAGTGTAGATGAGGCCCTAGTCTCTAGAGCAGCAGAAAACAACTTTGCTCCCTCCTCAAAGTGACAGGATACAATAGGATTGTTACTTCCACGCAGTATTCTGAGAGTACAATGGTGGGTCAAGCATGATTTGGAATGCCAAAAAAGCCAGAGATGCTGGGATACCTCTTACTCTTCATCCATGTTAGAAGTGGCGAAGAGGTGTTGCATCCTTGGTGTTCACCTGACTTTGCAGGGAAATGGTACTGAAAAGTACTTTCTGGCCTCTTTCTGCAACTGTCTTCAACTAAATATTTCAGTGAACAGTTTTGAAATACAAATGAAAATGAATGTTTTTTTTTTTTTGGATACATAATTTCTGACTGAACCCCTTACTAAAAATAACAGAGCTTCAAATAGAATTGCTGCCACACTATGAAGTAGATTTATTATTGAGAATATTTCTGATGAGAAAAAAGCTTATTTGTTCTTTTTTATTTGTTTTTTTTTCATTTAATAAAAAGCATCTAATATAGGGGAATGAGATTGCATTGATTCATATATTTATGTATATGTGTGTGTGAGAGAGAGAGCAAGAATATATGTATTTAATATTCTGCCTTTCTCTCAACATGGGGCCTAAGAGATTTAAGTTTATAAAGATAATGGTGTGGAGATAATAGCATGTATTTTCTTGTTCTCATCCAAAGTAGAGTCATTTAATGAAATTGCTAGATCATACATTCATAACCGAGGAAATATAGTACATTTTCCCCTCCATAGAGGAAAAGTTTCAATATTAAAATCAAACTGAATTTGTTTCATAGTCAGATATGGAATGAAGAAATCAACAAAGAGGTGGCAAGCATCCCAGCCACGGCCACATTGAGCTGTTAGCAACTTCTGGGGAAACAAATCTTTTAATGAGAAGAGAGAATTTGTACCTGCCATTGTGCTGATTGACCTGTGAGCTGAAACTGTCATGCTGCATGCTGCGGTAGCACCTGTACATTGTTTCCCTGCCAAAGGAATGAATGGGATTCGGAAGGAGCTACCCAGGACTTAAGCACATAAAATCAGTTCAGAGATGCAGCACTTGAGGAGCTGTCCAGCATTTCAGCATCACAGCAATACGCTTGGGATTCACAGATTGCTGGTGTGCCTCCAGATCAGAGCAACCGGGAAACGATGCAGAGAAGAAAGACAGAGCCCTGGTTAGTGAGGTAAGGAAAGCATCCTAAAGATTCATTAATAAACCATTCATGCTAGATTGTGTGCGATAAATAGTACATGTATGCTTCAGAGAGCAAGAAGAGCAGGCAATTTGCATGTACATGGAAATGAGTTTCCTTTAGGTTTTTTTAGTCACAGAAGCATGTGGGATTTTTAAAAATGGTTTTCATTTTGTCCATACAATATTATACACACTGCAAAGAAACACAATGCTTTTTAATATGAGAAGGAAGAAACTTTTGTGGTTTAAAATAACATTGTATATATATCTGTTGACAATTCTGAGCTAAGTTGAAAACATTTTGAAATTTATTCATATTTAAAATGTATTTGTCTTAGGGCACCTGGACAGTAGGAGTGGTCTGAAGTGGAAAGATTAAAAGGAAGCACAGAGCAAGCAACTGACTGTGTGATGGTTTAAATAAAAGAAAAAGGGAGTGCTATGCAAAATAACTTTCATGAAAATCAACTTATTCCAGTTAGCTGGAAGGATATAGAATCTGAATGCAATCTCTGATGCAAGGCGTTTCAAATGGATTGCTCTCATATACAAGGTTTTACTAAAGGTCTGAAACTATTAAAGTGACCTATTAAATATCATTTATCAGAGGAAAGTAAGCCTTGTCACTTGTGACAATGGATAATTTTTCATCTCAACCTGAACTGAATGCTTCCTGCACTGATGTGGATATTGGTTGCCACAGAAGAGGACATCCTTGGAACAATGTGTCAGACCCACAACTGATTCCTAATTTCTATATTGCTGTGCCGATCATCTACTCTGTGATCTGTGCTGTAGGACTCACGGGAAACTCTGCTGTCATTTATGTTATCTTAAAGGCTCCCAAGATGAAGACAGTCACCAACATTTTCATCCTAAACCTGGCAATTGCTGATGAGCTCTTCACTTTGGTGCTTCCTATTAACATTGCAGATTATCTACTGCTTCAATGGCCCTTTGGCGAATTCATGTGCAAACTGATTATCTCCATTGACCAGTACAACACTTTTTCAAGCATTTATTTTCTGACCATCATGAGCATTGATCGATATTTGGTGGTGGTGGCTACTGTCAAATCAAAGAAAATGTCTTATCGCACCTATAGAGCTGCCAAAACAGTGAGCCTGTGCACCTGGGTTTTAGTCACAATCATTATCTTGCCATTTAGTATCTTTGCTAAAATACATACTGAAGAGGGGCGCTCCCAGTGTGTCTTTGTTTTCCCAAGCCCTGAGAGTTTCTGGTGGAAAGTGAGTCGTCTCTACACCCTGGTCTTGGGTTTTGCCATCCCTGTATCTACCATTTGCATCCTGTACAGCACCATGCTCTACAAGCTAAGACACATGCACCTCTGCAGCAATGCCAAAGCCTTGGACAAAGCAAAAAAGAAAGTGACAATAATGGTGCTGGTTATTTTGGGAGTTTGCCTGTTCTGCTGGACTCCCTATCACCTCAGCACTGTAGTCGCCCTCACTACCGATATCCCCCAAACGTCTCTCATTGTTGGAATCTCTTATTTTATCACCACCCTGAGTTATGCTAATAGTTGTCTCAATCCATTCCTTTATGCCTTTTTAGATGATACATTCCGGAAGAGTTTTCGAAAGTTGGTTGAATGTGGAACTTCCCAATAAAATCCCAATTTGTTTATATTATTTTTTTGGAAGAGTTAACGGACTTCAAAGTAACTTCTATGAAACACACTTAAATGGGAGAATCTGTGATCGTGAACCAAGTCTCTGCTCAGTAACAAGAACTGTATGGCCCATTTATTTATTTATTTATTTGCAGTATTTATATTCCGCCCTTCTCACCCCGAAGGGGACTCAGGGCGGATTACAATCAACACATATATGGCAAACATTCAATGCCAACAGACAAACAACATACAGTATAGACAGACACAAAGGCATTTAACATTTTTCCAGCTTCACGATTCCGGCCACAGGGGGAGTTGTTGCTTCACCGTCCACTAGTGGCTGTACTTCCTCATTCCTTTCCTCATGTTTTGCTGGCAGTTTTATGGTGTTGTAAATTAGTTAAATTAGCTTCCCACATAAAGCGTACCTAAATTTCCCTACTTGACAGATGCAACTGTCTTTCGGGGCTGCATAGGTCAACAGCAAGCCGGGCTATTTAGTGGTCGGGGGCTTAACCCAACCCGGGCTTCGAACTCATGACATCTCAGTCAGTAGTGATTTATTGCATCTGGTTACTAGCCAGCTGTGCCACAGCCCCGCCCTCATCATGAAATTTTCATTTCATTTCATCATGAAATGTTCCTGACTTGATGGAGAAGCTTACTGATTCACCAGTATATGTTGTCTATGCATTCTTTATTTCCTTTCTCCTTTTTCTCTCCCTTCCATTCCTTCTCTCTTCTTCCATTTTCTTTTGTACTTATACTTCTATTCATTATAGGTTCCCATCATTTTAATGTGATTTGCAATATGGTTTTTGGAATGTGAAAAAAGTAAAATGCTGGACAGTATTAATTGAAAATTAAATTTATTTGATGTTTTGGATGTTTTGTAAAGCCAAATAAAGTTATGCAAAATGCATTTGCATAATATATCTGAATTATGCTAGTTTAATGGATCATTATACTGAAATATAGAAGGCCTAACAAAAAAATATAGATTATAGAAAAAATGTAGAAATAGACACTAGAAATGCATCATCTCTAAAAAAAATTACACAATATAACCCAGAAACACAAGGTCACAACATGAAAGTACCATAATGTATCCATGCCACACATCACATTAAAAATATGATACAATCAAATGAATTTTGGATCTCAAAGAACTGAAAAATATGAAGAAAAAAACAGCAAAAAAAACCTGAGTTATAAGTGTTCTAATGATAACAAGACTAAAGTGCTACTCAACTTTCAGCTGCTAAGTCACAGAGTTTGTACAAAAATGCCTCCTTTCTGAAACTCTGACACATACAAATGCAGAACATACAAAGTGCCAGCTTCCTTAGTCTGTGAGGAACAAGGCTAGCTATCACTTTGCTTGTCAGTTACTGAAAGGTATATTTTACACCCCTGAGAGATTCAGGTTGAAATGTATTTGGTTGTTTCATGTTTTTAGTGAAGTTTGGATAGAATGTGCTATGTTATTGCTCAGCACAGTATTTTAGATATAATACTTTTTAATATCTATATTTCTATATTTAAAAAAAGTTTAGATTATTAAATTTTGTACACATGTGTATTGTCCATGTATTTGGCATCCCAAATTTCTGTTTTATGTTAAGATTTTGTTCTTTGTTTGATTGATTGGGTTGCTAGTTTTATATCTGCATTTTGGACAACTTGATGCATTACCTTCCTCCCATCAAATTTTATCAAAAATTTATTGTACATATGGTAAATAATATGTTGTTATCAAAAAGTGATATGTTCTTCAATGGCAGAGAGACTTTTTTTTCAGTTGAGGGTTGTATTTACTGAAGACATCCGAAGAAATAACAGTAGTCATAATAGTGGTGGGCAGAACCAGAAAGAAAAGTTTTCCATCTCAATCTTGCTCTCTTTTGGGTTCTCCTCACTCAACATCCATCGGGCTTCTAAAGAAAAGAGGGATTTGTTTATTTGGGACATTTCTATACCATCTTTCTAGGAAGGCCTAAGGTGGTTTACAGCAGCATTTACACACAATATAAAAATAACCATCAAATAAAAGTCTGTAAAATAAATCCCAAAGGCAATTGAATGTATTGTTTTTAAAGAGCTTTCAAATTTCAGCCTAGAGTTATTCATTCTCCGGTATTAAATTCTATGGAGCATTATCAAGTCTAGAAACACATGGTAGTAATTCTCCTCCTCCTCTTCCATCTCTTCTTCCTTCTTGTTACTATTATTGGGGGGGGACGGGACCTGCAATTACTACTTTTTACAGATAATCTGAATACAGATTATATTAGAGGAAAGCCTCTGCTAAATTATCTTTAATATGACGGTCATTTTCACTTCCAATTACATTTTATGTTCTGGTGATATCAATGGCCACAACTTTAAAAGCAACAATAATTGGCTCTGATAAGATTTAAATATTCAAAATTCCATTCCAAGCAGTTTCTTTCTGAAATAGCCAAGAAAGGATAGGCAAACACATTTCTGTTATGCATGAAGCAATAAGTTTTGTGAGCCCTCTTCAGTAGGAAGAGAGAATTTCAGGCTAAGTGCACTATTCCTTATTTTAAAACCCAGAGCAGCTTTTAATGCTTTCATTAGATGGAGTTTGTCATAAGGCTTACTCAAGAATTGATGTCTGCCACTTAAGCAATGTGTATCAGAAAATAGGTTTGATGAACACCTAGAAATACAGTAGAGTCTCACTTATCCAACATAAACGGGCTGGCAGAACGTTGGATAAGCGAATATGTTGGATAATAAGGAGAGATTAAGGAAAAGCCTATTAAACATTAAATTAGGTTATGATTTTACAAATTAAGCACCAAAACATCATGTTATACAACAAATTTTACAGAAAAAGTAGTTCAATACACAGTAATGCTATGTAGTAATTACTGTATTTACGTATTTAGCACCAAAATATCATGATGTATTGAAAACATTGACTACAAAAATGTGTTGGATAATCCAGAGCGTTGGATAAGCGAGTGTTGGATAAGTGAGACTCTACTGTAATGCTTTATGTACAGAATACCTTGCCAAATACAGTGGACTGATTTCCTTCAACACGTGTGCCAGGTACTATAACTTTAATTATTCCATTAATTGCTTTTTCAAGGCCTCAGCATATAGGTTCCCAGCCCCACATATTCATGTAGAGATTAAAAGGAATTTTGATAGTGTAAAGATTCTTTTTAAAAGGCACATCCTGACTGATGGAAAAGCCCCAAATTTAATTCCTTTTTGATTTTGTACTGGGTTAAAATAAACTGACCTGGGGACCTGGTATAAAGAATTCTGATAGTACAGGGAACTGACAGAAAACATTATAAGATAAACAAAACATATATGGCTCTCCAAAATAAAATAATAAGAACAACATTTGGACTTCCTATCACCTCCCTTGCTCAGGTGACCTTAAACTGGCTAAATGCATTTACTTGGGCTATATTCACAGTGTTTCATTGTTTTTTGTTCCAAAGCATTAACTTTTTGATAAAATGAAATTGAAAACAATTAGGGAAAATATACAGGTGTGTTCAGAAAACAAATTTACATAGTTAAACATTTTAATCTTCCTTGTCAGAAGACTCAATGTCTCTATCATTACTGTCAATATCTGATGTGCTGACCTCAGCACTGCTTATGGCAGATATTCTTTCCTCCCCATTACTCTCCCTCAGTTCATCTTCTGATCCATCCTGTGCATTAGAAATGCCAGTTTTTAAAAGCTTTTTACAACAATTTCATCTGGGATAAAGAGTCAACTCTTAATGACCCATGTGCACATCAGGTCTAAGGACAGGTGCTTCACATTTCTAGCAAGTGTCCAATTGGTCATCATTGCTCATCATCTACTCATTATACAAACGGCACAAGTGGTCTTTAAAGGCTTGCTCACTGATACATCCAGTGGCTGCAAGTTAGAGGTTAGGTATTCCACACCAGGAATACTGTGTCACACTTGGAATACTGTGTCCAATTCTGGGCACCACAATTGAAGGGAGATGTTGATAAGCTGGAAGGTGTCTAGAGGAGGGTGACTAAAATGATCAAGGATCTGGAGAACAAGCTCTACGAGGAGTGGCTGAAAGAGCTGCATATGTTTAGCATGCAAAAGAGAAGGCTGAGAGAAGACATGATAGCCATGTATAAATATGTGAGGGGAAGTCATAGGGAGGAGAGAGCAAGCTTGTTTTCTGCTGCCCTGGAGACTAGGACGCGGAACAATGGCTTTAAGCTACAGGAAAGGAGATTCCATCTGAACATTAGGAAGAACTTCCTCACTGTGAGAGCTGTTCGGCACTGGAAATCTCTGCCCCGAAGTGTGGTGGAGGCTCCTTCTTTGGAGGTTTTTAAGCAGAAGCTGGATGGCCATCTGTCGGGGCTGCTTTGAATGCGAATTTCTGCTTTTCAGCAGCGGGTGGAACTGGATGGCCCATGAGGTCTCTTCCAACTCTATGATTCTATGATTCTATAAGCCACCAACAATCACTAACTCTTGTGTCTTATTGTCACAGAGAAGTTGCTTCACTTCCTTGACAATGTGATTTTGGAAACTGTCCAAAACTACAAGAGCTTTCTGTTTCCTACGTGCATCTGCTCTTCTGTTTCACACAGTTTTAATCCAATCCACCATGATTTCTAAGTTCATCCAACTCTTTGTCTGCACTCATACATGAATTCCCCAGGGAAACTGTACTCCCTTAGGCATTGTTTTCCTCTTTAAGGTGGTAACTTCCTTTCATCAGCTGTAATGGCAAGCATTATGGTGCACCATAGTCTGTCATGACCACTGATTCTCATGGTGATGCTGAATGAACCTTTTGGTGAAATTTAGTGGTGTTGCATGGCATATCAAAGAACTCAGCAGTCTGATCAGCATTAACTATTTAAGAAGATGGGTATGGCATTTCTTTATTTATTATTTATTTATTTACAGCATTTATATTCCGCCCTTCTCACCCCGAAGGGGACTCAGGGCGGATCACATTACACATATAGGCAAATATTCAATGCTTTTTAACATAGAACAAAGACAAGACAAACATGGCTCCGAGCGGGCCTCGAACTCATGACCTCCTGGTCAGAGTGATTCATTGCAGTGATTCGTTGCAGCTGCTCTGCAGCCTGCGCCACAGCCCGAGCATTGTGCATATGTAAGACAAATTGTTGAAAGCTTGCCAGCTTCTTGGTGTAACCAGATGGCAGCTTTTGGTACAGAATAATTCTCTTTCACACAGATAGGTTGTGTTGTCACATGAACCTCATAACCCAACCATGACTTCCCTTAAACTGAGTGGCGGAAATGTTGTGTTTGCTTTCATCTGCAACATCTCATAAGATACACTGCAGTCATAAATTGCACGACATCTCCCGTACATACACAAACACTTCCTCATCAATTTGTGGAAACCTGCCTGTTTTGGGACCTCTAAATGCAAACCAAGTAAGGATAGTGTTCTGTAGCTTGTATTTCACTTTCCAGTCAGGTACCAACTTCTCATTTACAGAAAACTGTCACCCTACAGCTCTGCTTTCATGCTCCTCAGCAAAAGGAATTACTCTCAGCTTAAACCGTGCTGATTACCTTTTGTATTTGTCCCTATTCATGGTCAGCACACAGTGTGGAAGAAGGCAGCTTCCATGATGTAAACACTCTAGTGTTCCCTCCACATGTTTTTCCGTCCCATCCCAAACAGTTTAACTGCTTGCTGCCCCCATTAACAAGATCACATCATTGGCTCTCCCAAAGACTCACCACCCACTGATTTGCCCAAAGACCTACCAGCCCATTTCACTCACTTGCCCATCCCCTCAACCACCCATCTGTCCAAAGACCCACCTTCTCACTTCACTCACTAACTCACTCACTCACTCACTCACTCACTCACTAATCCACTTTCCCATCCACTCACTCACTTGTCTATGCACTCACTTACTCACTCACACACCCATCCACTCGCACACCCCAAAAATTGAGGTGGAACTATTATGCAGTGGTGACTATTATGTGATGAAATACAGTATAATAGTTTGACACTATATTAACTGCCTTGGTTCAATGCTGCAGATTTCTGGGATTTGTAGTTTTGATAGCTATGTATTCTTTTCTGTCAGATAGAGCTCCGGTGGCACAATAAATTAGAAACCCCAGGATTCTACTACACCATGCTGGCTCCTAACAGGAAGTAGCTAATCTCAAATTAGTTAATCCCATAATATTACATTTGTCAACTTGGTGGACCTAACTATCTGAAGTTTGCAGTACAGTCCCTGAAGGACTCGCATTACAATATCAGTTGCTAGAGAATAACCAGACACGAGTTATTATCTTCATGTCCTGATCATCAGCCACATGTATCAAATTTCCCACTGGGGAAACAGAGTACTGTGCTTGATAAACCTTCAGTCAGACCCAGAAGCTCTCTGTGCAAGTTAGAACTCTTCAGTGTTCTTGAATCTGCAAGACTCTTTGAATGTCTTTGTGATTTCCTTGCATGTATGCATCATAACATGATTTGATTTTGTCTTTACACCATGAATCCTTCCACACTGCACAGAATTAGTGCTACAAATCCATTTTCACTACCTTGATTCCATTTTGTGAAATGCAGGGATTTGCAGTTTAGGAGGTAGCATTCTAAATTCTTAGGCTTGACTTCTTCACTGAACTATCAATACCAGGATTCCATAGAATGCAGTCATGGCAGCTGAAATAAAATCACAGTGTTATAATCGGGTGATATGAAAGGGCACCCTGAATATTCTTAGCTAATTATTGTTTCGGGGGGGGGGGGGGGTGTGCTCTGATCTTCAATTTGTGTGAAATAGAGAGCTATCCCAAACTGTGAAGGCAAGCTTTGCTCTTCATTTCTTCATTCAGAAATGAGAAAACAAACTGAGGGAGAAATATACTTGTTTGTGTGCATAGCAAAGTATAGCCTGAACTAAACCACAGAACTCCAACTCTAATAACTGTAACTCAGTAAAAACATCATGGCCTGTGGACATTTATAGTAGCTGTAGCTTTTTTCTTTTCTTTTTTTTCGTGTCAGGAGCAACCGGAGTTGCTTCTGGAGTGAGAGAATTGGCCGTCTGCAAGGACGTTGCCCAGTAGCTATAGCTGAACGTTTAGCTGAACGTTTAGGTTATGGAAGTAGAATGGCACAAGTGCTGCCCTTGCACATGGAGGTCTAGATATGCATGGGCATTTTGCAATGCATTTGGTCACACCTGTGGTGTCTTTTCTCATTTGCTCAACACAGCCATTAAATAGCTCAGATAGTCATACAACTCTGTGGAGATTTATGCTACACTATCTTAGCCACTATCATGAAATCATGATGCTGCAGTGGCAAAGATGATGATAGAAGAGTGAAGTTCAGGATTATTGCACCATCTCATTGATATTGTTTCCTCACATCCTACTCTCTGCAAATCTGTAGTAAAATGTAGTTTTTCTCACTCACACAAACCTGGATGACAAGAACATAGAAAAAAATACATTTAAATCTGCAGCTAAACTGATAAGCAAAATAATTAAAATGAGATGACAGAGTCATGCAGAAAAGTTACAGAATGACGTGAAGTACAAGATTAAAGTATGTTCAATAAGTTCCCTATAGTAGTCTTCACTTTTCTGGGGATAATGAAGACAGAAACTGGAACAGGGGCCATTCCTAGACTCAGATTTCTAGTATGTTGGAGTGTCATATCAAAGTATTCTCTTTCTGAATTGTTAAATGTGAACTATCATGTGCTGCAGGCTATACCTCTGAGGAAGGAACTGGAAAAATCGCCATTGAGTTAAGTACTCTTTGACTCTCGTTAGGAGAAATAGAAGCAATAGTAAAGATGAAACAAATGTCTCTGTAGTAGAAACATGAAGATATTTTCCTGTGACAGTTGAATTGGAGGTAATAATCAAACAATAAATGTGCCACTAGGGTGTGCTACAAGACCGTTTTTCCACTGAAGATAGTTTTAGAGGGCTTATTTGCAGCATTTTGTATGGTAAGCTCTCTGTAACTTAAAACTCATTCACTCCCACCTGAAAATAAAACAGGAAGCAAACCTTGATTTTGCCATTTTATATAACATATAACAGAACGTGAATATCCACAGATTTTGGTAACCACAGAGGATCATTTTGGTAACCATGGAGGATCATGGAACCAAACATCATTGGATACCAAGGGCCCACTGTATACCCATTTGTTTAAAAGTGAGCATGGCTTAGCTAAATCGGTTTTTGGGGAACAGTTCCCTGACTTCTAAATCAGCCCAATGATTCATGATGCTTAGGAGATTCAGGAAGCTGCATTCGAAAAAGTACCTCTTCCAAACTCTGTTTGTTGGCATTATAGAAATTGATGGAAGAGTTAAATCAGTAGAGAAAAATGGCTTCAGAGTTGAACAGAGATTATCTGTGAAACCAAAGATTGGAATGTTATTTTTGTAACTTGATTTCGGCATTTCAGGTGTCCTCAGTTTCAACTTCCCTCCACAGCAACAAATCCTGTTCCATTCCTCTGGCAATAGGAGCACCAGATCTTTCAGGTTAAAAAAAAATCTTTGAGCATCCAGGAATCCGTCAGAATCCATAAGTCTTTATGAGTGGGCCATGCCAATTTGTCCCATCTCCTTACATGGGAAGATAGTCACAGCCAGTCCAATGGCAATAAGTTCACATTTACTTCCTTCAGTACTGGTTCACTACTATTCATCACTAGAGCAAGCATGAGATTGAGAATATTTCCAATATGCGTTTAGTCAATGATGTATTGAGACAGTCCAATAGTTGTTAAAGTGTCCATGAAGTCCCACGTTGGCCATACAAATCAGCATCTTCAAGAATGTTGGGTCACCACCTCTGGGTTTTCTGGCAACAGAGTGGAGATAGCCCCCATCAACTGATGAGATAGCCCAGGAGGTTGTTGGACAACAGTCTGGAGAGTACAACAACGTCTTCTTTCTATTTCTCTTGATCCAGCACCAGTTTGATTTCCTGGTGAAGAAGACAAATTTCTTATGGACTACTGTAACAACTTTGTGCATCTATGCATCTAAGCAGACCTGATGCCATATTTGGTGTCCTGGAGGGCAGACTTGGGCCAAAAGGGACCCACACGGATTCCCTACAAGGTCAATCCCTTCTGCTATGACCGAATGATATTTTATTATAGACTAAATTTTTGTTCAACAGGAGTACCACCAAGCTAGAAGGCTGGCATACCTTGGAACCTAGACCTTAGGGGAAAATGAGATGATCCAGAGTCACTTTTGAACCCTAACTTTATGATTTAACTATAATTTCATTTTATCCATCAAAATAATAGTTTTGAAGTGCAACTAGCCCCCAAACCCTGAGCACTTATAAAGTGTTCCCCTTACTCTTTATTTACTCTTACTCTCGTCATGATGTTTTGTTTTCTGGATAAACAAAATCAATATTTTTTGTAGAGCTTTGCCTCTCATTTTGGGAACCATAATGTACTGCATAATATATCATTTTCTGAATGCAACCAGCAGATGGTAGCCGTGTGCCAGCCAAGAAGTACAAACTGTTATTTAATATTTAATCAGCAATCTCAGGTTGTACAAGAATAATATCTGAACAAACAAACTCATCTCTGAATAAACAGTACTGAGTTAATTGTTCATTGCTTTTTTATAGAAACAAATATATGTCAGCTATCTGTGTGTATACTTTATTTAGTTATTTAAAAAGGGAATATCTGATAGTTGGTAAGTAATAGAAAAGAACAAAGAATTGAGGAACAAATTCAATTAGAAACATAGAAAAGTCATGCTGGATCGGACCAGTGGACCATTTAGCAAAGTTTTTCCTTTTTTTTCTTTAGCTGTTGGAAGCCAACCCACTGGACATGAATGCATCAATACTCCTATTTAATATTCTTCAACAAATGATATACAGAAACATACTGTCTCCAATAGTGCAGGTGAAATACAGCCATTAATGACAATCAGATAATGCAAAGCCTCATTAATTTGTTTAATGCTCTTTCAATAAAGGTAACTCAGTGAAACATCAACTCTGCACATTGTTACTGTAAAATAGATGAATTCCATATTGAGAATTGTGCCCATGCGTTTCGCCTCCCCAGCTGACTTCCATTATACTCCCAATATATATTAAAACAAGAAATCGGTCATTTCCTCCTTAGCAAATTCAATTTGCAAGACTGAAAATGCCACAGCTATATTGTTATGACTGCATACAAATCTGTGGGATGGCCCTACATAGAATATTAAGTATAGTTTGAATTTCCATGCCTTAAAACAGGTAATACAACAAAGGCCATGCAAACACTGAGAAAGTTACTCCAGAAACCATACTCTGGATGGATGCAGATCAACATGTACCTGCTGAATCTGGGGCCATGTGTCCAGATCATCCAGCTTCTCACTTTCCTGGCCCATGTCCCCATGTCACCCCTGACATTCCCTGAAGACTGCAGAGCTCCTTGCAAATGGCTGGCCATCACCTATTGCATCTGTTAATGTCAGAACGGGGCACATACATGAAAAGTAAAAATGGATAGTGCATTGTTATGTTTCTTGCAAAGTTTAGCTAATTGCTGAAAACCTGGGATACTCACCAGAAGTTGCTATGTATCATGTAGGCTTCCAGCATTGGATCTGAGATTTTTTTAATTCATATAGACAAGCCCAGAGCTAAATCAGTATTTAGGCAGAAAAACCTACCAATATGATCAAAGGGCTGAGTCAACATCCATATGAGGAAAGCATAGTTAGCAATGTACCTTAAATAAAAGGCAAGAAACAGAGGGTATGATAACAGAAGTCTATGAAATAATGTTTGGTTGAAAGAGACAGATAGCAAGAAGGTTCTTCCAATATAACCAAAGTCGTGTCAGAACGGTGAGAGATTCAGGATAGATTAAATAAACATTGCATTTATTAGCAATCTTGAGTCCTCACAGGGAGAAAGGTAGAGTAGAAATAAAGTCATAAAGTAAATAAATAAATAAACAATTTAATAGATTAAATAAATATCATAAAATATATTGTAAATATTGGTTGGAATTTTACTGATTACTTCTAATCAGAGGAAATCAATTCACTCAACTGAATAGTGAGTCAACATACAGGTAAATCCCACTGATTCAGTGGGTGTACCCTAATAAGGGTTATTAAAATTCTTAGAATTAACAGAATTCAAGCTTAATTAAAATATAGAAAATACATATTATGCTTCTGGGGTCAATTTAGCCACTCAAGTATTTTTTTTTCTTTTATAACTAACTGTACCTAAAAGCTAGATTCTTTGAAAAGTCTGGAGTGTTTTTTTTTCTTTCATTTCTTGATTTTTCTGCTAAAATAGAAGGTGTTACTTAACAGGGCTTTCTGGTTCAGATGCTAAAGAAAACCTCTAGTTGGCATAGTGAATTATCAGCATGGTACTGTATAAAGCTTGAGAAGAAATTTCATTGCATTTCTACAGATGTTGTTATTGGAGCCATATTAGCTAGGCTTGGTTAAAGCTAGACAAATACTAATGAAGTCTGGCTAAGAGTACCATAACTAATTTGATGACAGTTTTATATGAGCCATTTGGTAAGATGAAAAAAACATGCTGACCTCGAGATAAATGTAAAAAGAAAGTTAAGACACCCAAGAGTTCTTGTAATTCTCCAAAGAGAATGCAGTCTGGCTTCTATCATCATGCTAGTTTCAAAAATAAAAATGTAGATCTATTGACCAGAAGGACAAAGAGAAATGTAACATTTTTATTGTTTTCAAACTTTTATTAAAGAGCTAAAATCCAGGAAATAAACCCAGCCCTACCACAATCAGGATGATTCATTCACCAAACAATCCTGTATGACTAATTGGAACATCAAGAAAGAATAGAAATAGAAATAGTTAAATACATTAAATTCTTCCTTACACGATACTAATTTACTAACAGATTAAATTAAACTTTTAGATTTGCTATAGGTAAAGGTAAAGGTTTTCCCCTGACGTTGTTCAGTCGTGACCGACTCTGGAGGTTGATGCTCATCTCCATTTCTAAGACGGAGAGCCCGTGTTGTCCATAGACACCTCCAAGGTCATGTGGCAAGCATGACTGCATAGAGCGCCGTTACCTTCCCACCAGAGCAGTACCTATTGATCTACTCACATTGGTATGCTTTCAAACTGCTAGGTTGGCAGAAGCTGGGGCTAACAGCGGGTGCTCATTCCGCTCCCGGGATTTGAACCTGGCACCTTTTGGTCCACAAGTTCAGCAGCTCAGCGCTTTAACACACTGTGCCATCAGGGGCCCTTTTTATTAGATAAAAAGTTTTAAATAAATAATTGAATACATATAAAATATAGTACTGAAGATAAATTTAATCAATGGTTATTGAATTCTACTCAAAGAAATATAAAGCTGTGTTTTATAATAATAATGATGAAGATAAACTCTTAATGAAGAGAAACTGGGAAAAGAGACTAGAAGATCACAAAATAATACTGGAAGAAGATATAGTATTGGACTTACTGTTTGGTGACAGCAACACTCTTCCCTTTACTATAGTAGATACATGGAAACTTTTGGCATTTTATATAATCCTTGTAATTGATATGAAGAAATAGATGTATTAAGTAGACTTGTCCGATCGATGGAAAAAATGTTTCAATTCTCGTTTCTAAAGTAGGGGGTGCCGTCTCTTCGATGTAGAAATTATTTCTTAATGTTTCACCCAAAATTTTCGGATATTTCCGAAAATTCGTAATGTTTCTAAAATGTTTGTAAAATGGCGGACACGCATGCGCAATCGCCAAAAAACAGGACACCGGGGGGGGGACTTTTCTGGGGGTCTCCCGCCCTCATTTCTTGAGCTATTCTCATCAAATTTGGTACAGTGGGAGAACACATTCCACACTCTTTACTCAACAAATTGCAGAATGTTTCCTGTCTCCTATGATTTTTGGTGAATTTTCATAACTTTTTATAATACACTATTTTTCAATATTTGAAGAAACCTGTTCCTGGTTTGAAAGTCTTATTTCCTGTTCAATTGGGTTCTTATCACTGTAAAAGTCCCTCTTCTACTTGTGTAGACTTTGGATTAGAAATGCAGCACACGCCAAGCAATGCCTTGACAGGATTGGCAACGTCCTTTGGAAACTATAAATTGCCTTTGAACCTTTTGATCAATGGTGCCACTGGCTGACCTTGTGATTGCAAAAATGAAACTCTGGCTGAGGACTTTGGATTAGAAATGCAGCACACGCCAAGCAATGCCTTGGCAGGAGTGCCACTGTCCTTTGGAAACTATAAATTGCCTTTGAACCTTTTGATCAATTGTGCCAGTGGCTGACCTTGTGATTACAAAAATGAAACTCTGGCTGAGGACTTTGGATTAGAAATGCAGCACACGCCAAGCAATGCCTTGGCAGGAGTGCCACTGTCCTTTGGAAACTATAAATTGCCTTTGAACCTTTTGATCAATGGTGCCACTGGCTGACCTTGTGATTGCAAAAATGAAACTCTGGCTGAGGACTTTGGATTAGAAATGCAGCACATGCCAAGCAATGCCTTGACAGGATTGGCAACGTCCTTTGAAAACTATAAATTGCTGTGGACCCTCTATTGAATCAAATCAATGTCTGACTTTGTAATTGCAGAAATAAAACTCAGCCCAAGGCTTGGGAATAGAAATGGAGCGTGAGGGAAGCAATGCCTTGGCGGGTGCCCCACGTCCTTTGGAAACTATTTCTTCCAATGTACCCTTTAGGTTTGAAAACAATGTGTGTCTTTGTGATTGCTGCAATAACACTCAGCCTGGGGGCTTGGGATTACAAATGGAGCGGGAGGGAAGCAATGCACTTGCAGGAACGCAGACGTCCTTTGGAAAAAAAAAGTTCCCTAAAGCCAGCCACAGCAAGGACTCTGCCCCAAGCTCCCAGCCAATTTCCCCCCAAAAAAACACAATATCGAACCAGCAACAACAGAAACACTCTACCCCCAGTTAGCCCTCTCTCCCCCAAACAAGCAAGCAGCAGCTTCCCAGCGCGCGCCAAACACCCTCTCTCCTCGGTATCCCAATCCAGAATGGCTTGGGTCGCCTGCGGTTGGGGATTTTCATAGAGATCCTCCACGTGGACATGGAGGACGCTAGCCCCCACCTTTGGCAGCCATCGTGGAAGACTCTGATTGGCCAGGGAGCGGCCATGTTAGGCTGCGCTAGGCTCCCATTCATGTTAGGTTGCAGAAACAAAAAAATAAATAAAAAATAACTTTTAAAAAATATTAAAAAAAAATTTGGAAGGAAAAAAAATAACGAAAATTTTAAGAAACAATTAGAGAATGGGCCAATGATGGTTCGAATTACATTGCCAGTTGCACCCAGGGAAAACGTTTCAATACTCGTTTCAAAAAACGAGAACAATCTGAAATAATTACAAAACGAGAAACATAACGAATATTTGGACAACCCTAGTATTAAGAAGAAAAAAATGCTTTAATGAAATGTTTTTAATGCAATAAGGACATTTAGCAAACGTTGTACATTGATACTTGTTCTTTTTCTTTACCCTCTTCCCTTTACTTTTGTGACATATTTGTCACAGTTTAATCTACTAACAATAATTCTGGCTCCCCTTTTTCCTTTTTCGTTTTCCTTCTTCTTGTTTTTTGTTGTATAAATTGAAGAAGAAGAGGAAGAGGAAGAGGAAGAGGAAGAGGAAGAGGAAGAGGAAGAGGAAGAAGAAGAAGAAGAAGAAGAAGAAGAAGAAGAAGAAGAAGAAACATTAATTCAGGCCATGACAAGGGTTTAGGTTAGCATGGGTTTCATGATGTGATGAACTGATGTTCCTCATGCATCTTAACAGACAGAGAGCACATTTAGCAAATATTTCTATAGTGTACTGAACGAGTGTGGTATAGTGGTCTGGGTGTTAGACTATTACTTGGGGAGACCCAGTCATAGAAAATCACTGGGTGACCATGGGTGAAGTACACTCTCTTATGGTTCATCTACACTGACTGCTTATTGTGGGGTCAGTCGAGAGCAGATATGCTCTGGACTGGCCCCAGAGACCCTGGAGCCAATTGCACACTCCATTTCCAATGCACAGGACAAAGTCTATACAATCCATTTGCACCAAAACCACTTCAGTCTGGCTGGACTTTATCTTACTGTCCTTGTTACCATCACCGCTCTCCATGAAAGCTCGTGGTCATGTAAACACCACATGTAAACATCACCAGGGAGAAGAAAGTGTCACTACCTGCAGGATCTATCTAGCAATGTAGACCACTCACAAAAGTCCTTTGGAATTGGTTTTATTACTCAGATCTCTACAGCTCAAAAAAACCCCAACCTCCCTGCTTTCCTTCTCACTCCTCGCCTCCCATGCGCTTATCAGGCTTTTCCTACAAGAAAGATTAGTCCATCCAGCTGTTTCCCAATCTTGCTGACTCCGAGATGTCACAGAGAAAATTTATGGTGACTTTTTGAATGGCAGAAATCAGCTCCTGACAGAGGAGGCAATTTCTAGTTTGCTACAAGTCATAGAGGTATGGACAGACAGCAGTGTCAATAGACATACAGAGGTTATCCAGAGGCCACAGCTTTATGTACGGGGAATATCCGGAAAGTAAGGATACAAGATTTTTTTATGGTCATGTGCACCCAGCCCAACATGCTGCCACTGGTGCGAGGAGGAGGAGTTGGTGGCAGAAGCTGTTTGGCAGCGGTTCCCTAAAGTGGCAGTCCTTCTCTTCCTCCCTATCACCTTCCTCTTCCTCCTCCTCCTCCTCCTGCTCCTTGCTCCAGCAGCAGCATGTTGGTCCAGGTGCGCCCGGCCATGGCGCAGCTCAACGGGAGGCTTGGCATCTTGGGGAGCTCCTCCAGCCAAGAAGTGGCCTCCGCTTCACCTCCGCCTCCGCCACTGCTCCCAACTCTGGCTCTGTTGCTTCTGCTTCCTCTGATAGGAGACTAGATACAGACATCAAAAAACTCACCCCATGGATGACAAAATGTTTATTCCCCACCATTTATACACCCACAGCCAATGTACTTGTCCTGGTGATTCTCCGGTGCCCTTAAAGACTATTTACACCAATATAGTCATGTTACTCAGCAGGATTTTGAACTTACCTTTTAAATTCATGGTCTTTGTATGTAAAAACGTTGTGTTTTATCATCTTAATTATTCAAAGCACATTCACAAAAGCCAGCGTTAACATCATTAAGGTTTTCTTCAAGACAGGCTTTTTTCATGGTTGAATAAAGTATAGGAAAAAGGATAATTAGCAATGCCACAAGGAAATGAAGCTTCGTATTTACTGGTTCTACCAGATGGCACGAAATAAACAACACACATTTCCAAACATTGAATAGTAACTTGTAATATGTATTCTATTCTTTCCTCGTGGTTGGATAAATGAAACAAATAAAAAAGCAAAAGAAATGACCAATACCTTTTTCCTGCTCCAGTTCAAATGACAAAATACATGGTCAGTGGTTTTGCATTAAAAATTAATTTTTAAAGGTGGCTTAACTGATGGCCATAATTTTCTTTGTGTTACACCAAGCATTTTATAAATAAATCAGTGCACAAATCCAGATGTAATTAAGCCTGCAGGAAAGGGAGAAAGTTCTGGGATTTCATTTTTTTCCGTGGGTCATCACTCCAGAATAGATGAACATTAATTAAAGAAAATTTTAAAAACTGGAGATATTTCAACAGGAGAAAAGAGTGTGACCAGAGTATAAATGGCGGAAGATGTTTCAAATCAGAAACACATCACAACACAGTAAGTGCAATGACAAGGGTCACTACAGCAGTGGTTCTCAACCTGGGGTCCCCAGTTGTTTTTGGCCTTCAACTCCAAAATCCTACCAGCTGGTAAACTTGCTGGGATTTCTGGGAGTTGTAGGCCACTGCCCTAGAGAATCAAATACCTGACAATAGCCTTTTTCATATTAATTTCAGCTGCTGAGGTACTTTGACATGTAACATGGTAACATAAGTGTAAACCACACCTGATATAATGGAAAGGGGGGGGGGAGAATTGAGCCCAATGTATGAAAATGACCAATAAGGGAAACAGCAGTGGTCCACCAGTGAATTACCTGAACCCACAAATGAGGATGCAACTATGATATTAGAGTATATCTACGCTGTAGAATTAATGCACCTTGATACCACTTTAATTACCCTGAATCTTTGCTATGGAATCCTGGCAGCTGTAATTTTGTGAAGCACCAACATTCCTTGGCAGAGTACACTAAAGACCTTGTAAAACTACAACTCCCATAATTCCATAGCTTTGAAACATAGCAGTTGAAGTGTTGTCAAACTGCATTAATTCTATAGTGTAGATGCATCCATAGAAATAGGGAGCCTTCTTCTGACTAGATGTCTGTTTCTACTTTCAGTTGTGGGTTGTCAAAAAGGAAATGAATGTAAATGTGGTCACCTTAGCCCCATTTGTATAAAATTTAAAAATGTGTGTGTGTGTGTGTCATTCAAAAGAAATAGAATCCTGGCTTTTAAAAAATAGCACATTTCTGCTGCATTCTGCAAGGCTCAGTGTAGCATAGTAAGCAGAGGCGGTCCAACCATAAGGCGAAATAGGCATTTGCCTGTGGCGCCATCGTCCTGGGGGCACCATCGTCCTGGGAGGAGGGCACCACTCTCCACCTCCTTCTCTTTCGGGCCTTCCAGTGGCCGCGCTGGGCCTTCCGGCCAGCGCAGACCCACCTTCGCACCACGCAAGCCCACCTTTGGGGCCTTCAGAGATTGTGAGGTCTGTAGGAACTTGGAAGCTAGGTATGTGGGGTTTATATATCTGTAGAAGGTCCAGGGTGGGAGAAAGAACTTTTCTTTGAAGCAGGTGTGAATGTTGTAATTAATCACCTTGATTAGCATTTAATGGCCCTGTGGCTTCAAGACCTGGCTTCTTCTTGCCTGGGAGAATCTTTTTTTGGGAGGAGTTAGCTGTCCCTGATAGTTTACTGTCTGGATTTCTTCTGTTTTCAGAGTGTTGTTCTTTATTTATTGTCCTGATTTTAGAGGGTTTTTTTTTAATACTGAGGGCTATCTGGGTTATCTAAGTCCACACTGCCCTATATCCCTGTTCAATGTTTAGTGCTAAATTTGCAAATATAGTAATCCCTACATAACATTACCATGTATTGAACTGCTTTTTCTATTGATTTGTTGTAAAGCATGATGTTTTGGTGCTTAATTTTTAAAATCATAATGTAATTTGATGTTTTATAGGCTTTTCCTTTATACTTCCTTATTATCCAACATTTTCGCTTATCCAACGCTTTTATTTTTCAGTGATTGGTTTGGGGGGGGGGGCAAAATTCTGTTCGCCTACACTTGAAAAATACCTAGGGCCGGCTCTGATAGTAAGTCCACATGCAAAACTTTGCTAACCTCAGCTTATTGAATAACCTCTGAAGCACTTCCCTCTGCTTCTGGGGAGCAAGCAGGACAGGAGAAGCATCTACATGAAGCAAGGCAGGAGATAATTACTACACACTGAGACTCGCAGAGAACCATGGTGGAACCCCACACTGATGTCATCATTGTGTACCTGCTGTTGGGAGACACTTCTCTGATCCTGCCAGCTCATCCCAACTCATGGAATGACCACGCCAAGCAGACTTGGGGTTTTTCTAGTAAATGGTAAGGTATTTGGAGAGGGAGAAGACAAATATAATACAATGCCTGTATCCTTGGGAGGTACTTTCAAGACCTCCTGTAGATACTTGAAAAGCTATACTTTTACTACACCTGTGCTATATGCATATCATAGAATTGTAATGGAATACCTAGATAAGCTCACTTCCAGGATGGAAGAATTATTTGTTGGAGCTCAGGTAAATTAAATCTTGGGTATTGAATCCATCATTAAGGGGGCCATACTGTACCAATTTCCTCAATGCCCCAGTTGGAAGATACACTCACATCAGGGATGCACATGCTTACAGTCCTTACTACTCATGAAATATTTTTAGACGGGGTTAACAGCTTCACAATTTCCATCCATCTCTCATGTTTTGTAAGAAGCCTATCTTTTGACAAACTCCGTTCTTTTTTGCAGCCTAAAGCAGGAAGAATAAGATCTGGTGCCTCATGAATAAACTTCCCTCCTCATACAGGTAGAGATGACTTGCATTGTGCTGAAGTAAGTGCAAGTCTGCTTCTAGTAAATCTATATCAATAGCAATAAAATGAATAATGGTCCTCACAGTTATTATTGGACTGTATACTCCAGCAACCCTAGTCAGAATAGCTAATGCTGAGGAATGCTATGAGCCACAGTGCAACAACATTTAGACAACTTCTTGAGCCATACTTCTTAACTAAAATGACAACAGTCATGATAAAATACATGCCTGCTTTTAACCTGCTCTGATCAATATTCTGTTTTGTTATTCAGTGCTAGGTGCCTGAGAAGAATGTATAAAATGGATACAGAAGGGTATGTGAGGAAGAAAAATGATACCTCCTTCACAATGTCGCATGTTAAGACTAATGTATCCTGAAGCATGAAGAATGAAGTTAAAAGTTTTGGCTATAAGAAGCATCCTAGAACTGCTCCCAAGGTTATCATTATCACTGTTCTGTGTAAGTGGCATTTATCTTTCTGTCAGGATAGTCCACAAAGTTTAGTCAGAAATCATTAGTTTCTGTTCTTAATAGAACTGGTCATATGCCATAACATTTCTATCTTCTTCCTCTTCCTCTTCCTCTTCCTCTTCCTCTTCCTCTTCCTCTCCTTCTCCTTCTCCTTCTCCTTCATGTTACTATTTCTTCAGGATAGAATGAACAAAAGTAGACCAAACTAGTGTGTATCTGTGAGAATTAAAGAAACATGAGGAAATACAAAAATCAGCAGTGGTATAATGTGAAGAGGAGGCAAATAATGGGCTGATCCTTTTAAAATGCCCATTAAAATGCATTTTTTTTTCTGTGTCAGGAAAGACTTGAAAAACCGCAAGCCAATTCTGGTGAGAGAGAATTGGCCGTCTGCAAGGGTGTTGCCCAGGGGATGCTGGATGTTTTACTATCCTGTGAGAGGCTTCTCTCATGTCCCCGCATGGGAAGCTGGAGCTGACAGATGGGAGCTCACCCCACTCCCCAAATTTGAACCACTGACCTTTCAGTCATCGGTCCTGCCGATCTACCATGTGGTTCTGTACTCTTGTGACAAATGGGGATGTCTATATTTGATCTAGAGTTAAATCTTACTGAACTGTGGCCCTAATCCTGATTTTGGGTTAGAATAGAAAGAATATTCAAACTGATTGAAAAATATGTTTTTCAAGTATCAGGAAATCCTGATGGGATTTATTCTGTGCAAAATTAGCATGTATTTGATTTTCACAGAAAATAACATACAGGAACAGCCTTTTCTTTTTTGCATTGAAAAGGTTGTTCCCGGATCACTGAAGCCTGGTTTTTAGCCATGCGTAATTTTTGCAAATAATAAGCCTCAAATTGCCCATGGGCTTAAAAAAACGGCAGTTTTCAAATTGCTGGGGAAATTGCTAAAATTACTCATTGCTTCCTTTGAGAAGAAAATTAGTGACAAATTACATCACTAATATTTCCACGTTTGGTCCAACGTTCTGTTCAAGACAAAGATGTATTCATGTGTGTCTGTGACACTGAGAAAATAAAATTATCCAAGAAAGTGACAGATGAGAAAAAAGGACTTTAAGGTAAAGTCAAGGTTTGAGAATATTATTTTTTGGACAAGAATCTCCCAGCCAGAATAAACAGTGACCATGATTCTTAAGGGATTTTAGGAATTGTAGTCTCAAAACTCCCAAACTCTGTTCTACCATCTCATTACACAGAGAGATAGAGGTGTCCTAACACACTGCCAGGATGCTTCCTTGACAGAGCCCGCTGGGATACCATCACAAGACATAAGGCTACTTCTGGTGGGGCTCCATAGAGGATGTGTCCTGGCAGCATGCTAGGATGCTTTCGGGTCTTGCCTATCTTTGTGATCGCACCCCCTACTACAAACCTGCACGAACTCTGCGATCCACCGGAGAGGCCCTACTCATGTTGAAACATTCCATGTTTCAACCTGAAGTTTTAATAACCTGTCAATGATATTGAGCCCTCTGCCAAAATTATGTGTAGTACTTTGGATAGTTCCTTTAAAGTTCAGACTAAAATCCATAGCAGATTGAGCAGCCCCACTCACATTTATCATGTCATCCACTTTTTCTCCCAAAAATTTTGCTCAGCACATCTGACCCATCCTCCCAGCTTCATATTCACAACAACCCTCTAAATTAGGTATGGCTGAGGGATTATGATTTTTCAACTATGTTTAATGATGTGTGCTTTTGTTTTAAAGGATATAAACTGCTAAACCAAGTGGCTGTGCTGAGCAGTGCTCCTTTGACTCTTATAAGGCTTAGAGTGATTCAGTTCCAGATTTTAATTGCAAGCCCCTTGTAGTCCATCCCATCTGTGCAAGTTCATTTCTTACAGAGACAGTAGCAGGTTTTCTTAAGAAGTCCTACAGATCCTGATGCCACAAAATGCAAATATTATAATCTTACCATCTATTAAGGTCATTCTCTAAACAAACTGTAAACAAAGGCTTTACAACATAGTTTAGAAAGATGGTCACTGAACAGCCTGGGATTAGCACTGCTGTTGTAGAATACATCCGGCTTTGGAGAGCTGAAAGTCCACATAGTGCCATTATAGGTCAACTACTCTTTGATTTGTTTCCCTTTAATTTATTTTTTAATTATGTCTCATCCTTGAAGAGTATGCAGTTGTTCTTATCTTCCTTCAAGTATACTCAGGCTTACAGTGAACCTCTCATGGGGTTTTTGGTAAGATTTATTCAAAGGAGTTGCTGAGAGAGAGTGTGACTTGCCCATACTCTGCAAAATGGGTTCAGTACCATGAAAAGCTCAATTTTAGGCTAAAGTTTAAAATAAAGTCATTGACTTGTGGATATCACAACCACCTAGCAAAGTCCTGAGATGATCTTCATTAACCTGCCTTTCTCTTCCAAAGTATACAACAGTGTGGTCAAAATTGCCATGGAGTATGCGTAAAATGATCTGTTATATTTATTTTGAATTATTTTAGTCTATTGTTGTATTTTATGGCATTGAATGTTTGCCTTTTGTGTTGTGAACTGCCCTGAGTCCCCATGGGAAGATAGGATGGGATAGAAATAAAGTTTTACTTACTTACTTGCTAAAATAACAAAACATCACAATTAAAGCAAAACCTTGGAAAGAAAGAAAAAATAATAAATCACGCCTATTTAAAATGACTGAACAGGAGATGTATTGCAGGATTAAGTACATACCAATTATTCATTTTTGTCTTTCTTTCTTTCCCTAACAATGTTTCATCCATCCTTCTATGCTCTGCCTTGCAATAAAAAGATATTTGTAAATATTGCCTTTTTAGAGCTAGTCATAGAAAATTGAACCAGCAAAATCTCTGAGAAGAGCGCAAATTAAACTCACATCCCTCTTATTGCCTGGTTCAATTTTCATGTCAAAATGAAAGAGAAGTTTTCCTTGGAGAAATCAAATACCATTTTATTCCATGTAAGAAAGATAAGTCATTGTTCCTTCCATACCATCCCTAAAGAGTACATTAAGTTATAATTATGCTTGCAGCTATACTTTAATACTTCTGAAATAATTGTGTTTCAAATATGTGGTATTTTTCAGGACTTCTTAGGGTTGAACATAGGGCTTGCTTGTTTCACACTCTGACAAGGCAAGACTGTTGTCAAAGTATTGCAAGCCAAGTACAGTATAGTTCTGGTTCTCTGACATAAATGAGTGGGCAGAATGTCGGTTAACTGGAATTTACAGATAATAGGGAGGCCCTATTATCCTCTCCCAGCAAGTGCGGACAGTTGCCAGAGGGACAAGGCTCATCCCTCCGTCCAGCACCTGCACGGTTTAGGGAAGCCACTGCTATCACAGATTATTCTCCTAAAGCCCCCTACCTCATTAGGTGCCTTCAAATTTATATTATTCTGATTTATAGCAACTCTATCCTAGTCTCTATCCAATGGTTTGGGATTGTTATGCTCTAGGGCTGAGAGAGTGATTTGACCCATTAGGTTTTCATGGTTGAATGTTGGTTTGAACCCTGGTCTTTCACTATCTTGTGTAGACAATTGTGGAGCAGTTCAGACTTCAAGATAAGGGATATTCAACTTGTACAAGTTTTGCACTAGAGCAGGGGGTTCTCAAACTTTTTCAACCTTGGAGCCCTTTTTGAAGCAAATATTTCTCATGGAGCCACAAGAAAAGTGTATACATCTTTCTTCTTCATTCACTCAGTCGTTTCCGACTATTCGTGACCTCATGGACCAGTCCACACCAGAGTTCCCTGTCAGCCGTTGCCGCCCCCAGCTCCTTCAAGTTCAGGCCAGTCACTTCAAGGATACCATCCATCCATCTTGCCCTTGGTCAGCCTCTTTTCCTTTTCCCTTCCATTTTCCCCAACATCATTATTTCCTCATGATATGGCCAAAATACTTCATCTTTGTCTCTAATATTTTTCCCTTCAGTGAGCAGCCGGGCATTATTTCCTGGAGGATGGACTGGTTGGATCTTCTTGCGGTCCAAGGCACTCTCAGGATTTTCCTGAGATAATATAATGTTAAATGTATATATATCAGGCATGGGCAAACTTTTTAATGCTTTGCGTTTTAAAATTTTACAGTGGTGGATAGATGGAGAGTGTTTGTTTAAACCAGTGGTTCTCAACCTGTGGGTCCCCAGGTGTTTTGGCCTACAACTCGCAGAAATCCAAGCTAGTTTGCTGGGTGTTATGATTTCTGAGAGTTGAAGGCCAAAACATCTGGGGACCCACAGGTTGAGAACCACCAGTTTAAACCAAATGAAAAAGATATAAACAAATTCCTTTGCACATTGCACATATCTTGTTTGTAGCTCAAAAAGAAAGAAAAAGAACAATACAATGTTTTAAATGAAGAATAATTTTAACCAACATAAACTTAATAGTATTGTAGTGGAAGACCCCAGGGACCATTAAGTCCAGCCCCCATCTGCCATGCAGGAAAAGCACAATCAAAACATCCCCAACAGGTGGCCACTCAGTCTTTGTAATAATAATAATAATAATAATAATAATAATAATAATAATAATAACACCAACAACAACAACAACAACAACAACAACAGGAGCAGCCCCAGGGGCTATCCCATTCAACTCCCTTCTGCCAGACAGGAAAAGCACAATCAAAGCACCCCATGAGCGATGGGAGGGAAATAGGATTTTGGAAGCAAGGAAGGTGAGGGGAAAAGTTTCTGGGTGGTGGGGAAGGCAAGGAAAAAGGCTTTTGGGAGCAAGGAAGGCAGGGGAGAGGGATGAGCAGGAGAAAGAAGGAAAAACTTGGATGGGGAGGAGGGGAGGGGAGGGAGGAGGAGGAAAGCACAGAGCCCCTTAGTATGCTCTTCGGAGCCCCAAGGGTTCCCTGGAGTATACTTTGAGAATGGCTGCACTACAGGAATGAAACTAACGGTTACATCCTCTATATCACAGATTGACTCCAGTTTAAAAAGGACAGTTGATTGATAGTAATTTAAACAACTACAAAAATATCAGCTTTCTATGATAGTCTGGGGAGTGCAATGATTATGCTCTGTACAGAAGTACATAAATATCTAATAATGTTTCCCTGAGAATAAACAACCTTTCCTTTTAGATACTATAAAATTTGGTCTTGTAATAAATTAGCTAAAGGTAAAGAGGGAAAAATTGAACCCTGTTTTTTATTGTGCTTCACAGAAGAGAGAAAGCAGAAAGCATTTAATTCTCGAATGGTCTGAAATTGCTGATGTTTTCAGATCAATACTCACACAATTAACCAAGGAACATAAACATGTATAATAACATACAATAATTTAAAGTTTCAGACTACAGGAATGAAACTCACACTATACTCACAGCTAAATTGCCTCCATTCATTATCAGGAATTTAAAACAAGTACAATCGTTTACCAAATGGATTGCATAAATTAGAAAAAGACAAGGCAAAGAAAAAAAGTGGATGATGTGATGGAGAAAAAGACCAGACTGGCAATGTGTAGTAGAAAAGGGAAGGTTCAAAGCATCTCTAATTATGTTTTTAATACCTTAGCAAGAGTTGTAAGAAAGCATCCTATTCATCAGTTTGTGCTTTATTTCTCAAGGTGATGCAGAAGTGTATCTGTACTACACAATTACAACAGGTTTATACTGCTTTAATTGCCCTGGATTCACTCTATGGAATCCTGAGATTGGTAGTTTAGTGAAGTACTTAAATTTTCTGCTAGATACCTTTAATTAACTCTCTCAGGCTACAAGAAAGATTTCTATCTCTCTTTTAAAACAATCTCACAAATCCAACTTTTCGCAGCATGGAAATTAAACTATTAAAGTGATATCAGACTGCTATAACTGTGTAGTGCAGATATACTCTAGGAGTAAGGCTATGGTTAAATGTAACTCCCAGAATTATGTCTCTATTATACACCATCAGTGTTTGCGGATGGTTGCTCTCCTAGGAACACTGATAGGCAACAGCTGTTTGAGTAGGAGTGTATGTGATTGGGACAATACCACAATTAATGACACAATCCTCAAAGCCTTTTAAAGGCAAAAATAAAAGCACAGTTAACACAATGAAGTCCTGTGGATGGGGTGGGCAACTGCAGAAGGGCAGTAGTAACTTTCTCCTTTGAAAGATTGCACTATCACATTTCATTGTGCTGGAAGTGATGTCATATAATTTCAAGTCAATATTTTCTTCTTTTTTTAGAGATACCCCAATGTAGCATGTTTATATTACAGTACTATGAAATCAGACATATTTGGCGGTATCACAATATTCTGAAACCAAATCAGACTGAGGCTAGCTCTTTACTTCAACAGGATAATATTTTCACTCCACTTCCAAAGTCCATAAATTATCACAAAAGTAGAGAGAGATTTTGTAACGATGGGATTCTTACAAAATTTATTTCCCTACATACATTTATGACTTGTTTAAATTGTTTTTAAATTGTGTTGTCTGATGTCTAAATTGTTATTTTATGATTTTATGTGATTATATTGGGCTTGTTCCCCTTGTGAGCCGCCCCGAGTCCCCTGCTGGGGAGATGGAGGCAGCATACAAAAATAAATTTATTATTATTATTATTATTATTATTATTATTATTATTATTATTATTATTATTATTATACATTTAAAATTCCTTTCCCTACATGCATTTTGACTCAATTTTACTCTGAAATAAATAATAATAATAATAATAATAATAATAATAATAATAATAATAATTTTATTTCTACCTGCCTCTCCTCACAGCTTGAGGCAAGTTACAACATTGCTAAAACACATATCAAAACACATATTCATTTAAAAGAAGGTGCATTACATAAAGTCTTCCCTAGATCTGGACAATGTGCTCATGCTGATACAACCCAGAATTGCATTGACTTTTTTGGCTGCTGCATCAAATTGTTGATTCATGTTTAACTTGTGGATAACTTTGGCTGGATCTACACTGCTATTTAATTCAGTATAATCCAGTTTCAGAATGCAGATTAACTGCATTGAACTGTGTTATATGCGTTTACACTGCCATATAATTCATCTTAATGCAGTTAAACTGCATTCTGAAACTGGATTATATGGCAGTGTAGATCCTGCCTAAGATTCCTGAAGCTGCTGGAAGTCAGTGGAACATCAGCCTCTACATGTAACAGAGCATTGATTTTGTGTTAGGAAGGAGACTGGGAGGAAGCAAATGAATCACACTTGTTAATGAAATAGCATTTTCCTCCTTTTCGTTGTTGCCGTCATCATTATCATTATCACTGTTATCATCATCATCACCATCATCCCCTCTGTTTTCCCATCTACTAAGTCATGCTATTTTACTCAATTAATTCCTACCAGACAGTATTGAATGTAATGGATCCATTTCATCTCATGGGTAATTTAATTGATTTAAATATCTCCTTTAATTTGAAAAAGAAACATCTGGACCTTTTCCTCCTAATTATCAAGTGCCTATCAAGAAGCACATTCAGGGAGGGGGTCCCTGTTCATATGGGTGATATGCTGGGCTTACTGAAGCATTTCATAGTTTTCTCTGAGCTCAGCCCATCATTTGTTCTAGAGATTGAATAGAAGACTCCAAGAGTGGGAGGCAGAGGGCAACAACAATAGACAATCAATTTGTGCAGCAATGCTGAATGGTTCATGCCTCCTTCATCAGGAAGAGGCAGAAGGCACTTGTAGCACTTGGTGGATTGAAGCTAGTTTCTTAGTGGGAATGATTCTGAAGAAATCTCCCAGGAAAGGCTGAGTATCCAAAAGAGAGGTGTAAATATATATATTGATTAGACAGAGGTGATGAACCTTAGGTTCTCATACAAAACATATCACAGAATAGAATCATAAAGTTGGAAGAGACCCTAAGGGCCATCCAGTCCAACCCCCTGCCAGACAGAAACATACAATCAAAGCACCCAAGAGAGATGGCCATCCAGACTCTGCTTAAAAGTCTACAGAGAAGTAGACTCCACCACACTCCAAGGCAGCATATACCATTGCCAAACAGCTGTACCATCAGGAGGCTCTTCCTAATATTTGGGTAGAATCTTTTTTTACTGAAATTTGAATCCATTGCTCCATGCTCTAGTCTCGAGAGCAGCAGAAAACAAACTTTTGGTGGGGGATTTCTTGATCCCTCCGCAAATGGAACATCCCTTAAAATATTGGAACATGGCTCTCATGTCCCTGCTCAGCCTTCTCTTCTCCAGGCTAAACATACCCAACTACTACAGTTCTTCCTCATACGGCTTATTTTCCAGTCCTTTGATCACACTTCTCTGGATGTGGTCCAACCTGTCAATATCCTTCTTGAATTGTGTCCTACTCTCTAAAATATTAGAAATGTGGTTATTGAAAAAACATTTCACAGAGGATGTAATTCTTATCACTATGATTTGTTTCATTATTTATAATTTTGTCAAATTGGTTCCATAGCCTTTATGTTAGATGTCATTGAATTGCAAAGTTGATGAGAAAAGAATTATATATATAGATCATTGTTTATAAGGAATAGCTGTGGATGTGGCAATATAGCTGGGTGAAAAACATAGAAAAATGAGGACATTGACCCTCCAATAAGAATTTTATTTCCCCGTGAAATTTTCTTACAGTTCCCACATTTCTAATATTGTGCAGAGTAGGACATCAAAATTATTTGTACCTAGCACCTTTCTACTTGCTGTGTTTGCATTCCCCTGGTCGCTTTCCTCCTTTTTGTTTCGCAGTCTACATTTTGTTTCCAACTATTCAGCTGAGATTTTCTGTGACTGATGTACTAGAAATAGGAAGACCGAAAGAAACCTTCATGGAATGAAGATAAACATTGCTATTTGAAGAGGGAAATGTTCTCCATTCTGCTTCTCCCCCATAGCTCCATCTCTGCATGGAAGATACACTACACCAACTAAAGCCTGCTGGTTTGTTGATGCCAAAGGAATAATGTAGTTGATCTTATGTTATCTTGAGGGAAGGACATGGGGGTTCATGATAGTGCGTGAGTTTGAATTACTTGGTGTTAGAATCGTGTGTGTGTGTGTGTGTGTGTGTGTGTGTGTATGTGTGTATATATATATATATATATATATATATATATATATATATATATATATATATATATATATATATATATAATTTCTAGCTGTGATACAGTTTCATGTGAAGAGAGTGTTCCTGGGGCTGACTCCCAGTGTGGTGCTGGATATTTTCCCCCCCAAAAAAACAATAGTGAGCTTATCCAGCCACTTTTATCAGTCAGTTTTCCTGCACACATTTGCCTTTATCCTCCACCCACAGGCAGAGTCTCACCTGCCTTCTTGTGTTTTTGTGATTATGACAAATGCATGCAGGTTTTTGGTCAGGAAAATGTCACATACCACCAATTAACCTGAAGGTTTATCTACATGTTTAGTTAGAACAGCAGCCTCCGTTCTTCCTAAAATAGCTAGGCTATGTTTAAACACTATAGAATTTGAAAAACTGAATTAAAATGGCACACTGAGCAAGCACAAAAGGGGGAAAAGTTGTTGGTTTTGATTTCTTTCAGTTTAGTTTGAAAAGAATGTCTATAGTACTATATAACTGGACAGTTTAATAGCTGAGAATTTAATTTCCATAAATTGTAGGTTTTTCTTGAGGGAATTGTGGTATATTTTTATGTTTTTGTATTGGCGCTTAAAATGATGTTTTTGAGTTGTTTTTCCTCCTGTAACAAATGCCTTTTTAAAACTGGTGCCTGCAATTTACCTTACCTGCGTCAAGTTATATTTTTGGACTGCAGCTACATGAATTCCCCAGCAAGCAGACTTCAGTTGGGCCTGATGGATGACTGAATTCTTGGAAAAGTGATCAAGAAAAAAATGTTTTCCCAAATTCCAGTACATATCATTTATTTATTTCAAGTTGCATATTTTAACACATGGGTCAGATAACACATAGGAACCAGAACTCTAATGCGAACTTCAGGAAGCCTACTTCCAGATCTCACATGTAGTACATACAACTATCACACATATACACACAGAGAGAAGCCTAAATTTGAAGTGTCCCAATAAACAAACAAACAACTCTTTATTGATTAGTCAATTTTGACCATATCAAAACATGTGAAACATACAAAACGTACACACCTACCCATACATACAGTAAAACCATGTATAGATACAAAGGATCCTGGCCTGCAGGCCTAGGTAGTTGTGCAAATACAGAATAAAAAGATTAAAATTAATTATTCCCTTAAGGTAAGGTTTGAGCGGGAGCAAGGGTAAGTGAAACTAATAGCTTGTCCATAGTAAATTTTAAATTTGGATTTTGTTAATGGCATTAATGTCACAGCTCTCAGCTTCCATCTTCTCGCGGATGACCAGCGCTTTTTACGTAAAAAGGGTCAGTTTTAAAATAGAGTTTTTATCTGAACCCTGTAGAAGGATGTGCAATTTCTCCTTATTCTCTAAATGAGTATGGTTCTCTATATAGGCTCTAAATAGAAAGATCGAATCCTGTTGTAATAGGGGCATTTTAAGAAAAAGTGTTCTGAGTCCTCCACTTCTGCATCTACCTCAGGTTCTCTTCGTATAAGGGATATTCTGATGTCTCGGGGACTTCCTGAAGTCTGATCACAAATATTCCCTGCATCATCATTTCAAGGCCATGGAACATGTTCACTCTTCACAGGGCTGTTTTCAATTCTCCATAGCTGTGTCTTCAGGAGGGCCTTTTCCCTTTTGTCTTTTATTATTGTTGTTTGGTTTCCTTTCTTTGATTCCTTTTATATTCTACTAATTATGAGAATTTCCAGAACTTGCTGATTCCTGCCTCTTGAGAGTGTATTGTCCTGTTTTGGCTTCATTAAATGTCTTCACATGGGGAATGACTGTATGGATTGACTCATATTACAAGAATATTATTGTATGTTGTTTATAAAATTTATGGCCTGGATTTGGGATTTGAGAGATGCTGAAATCACGTTGGCTTGTTTCAAAGTAATACATTGTGCTTTGTCAGTAGGGAAAAACCAAGTACAAGCTGGATCAATTATTATTTTATGTTTGAACTGTTTAGGCTACAGGAACTGCATCTATCATTTGAAGCTTGTAATGATGAAACCATTGTGTCCTTATTAGTTATAAAGCTGTAAACCATTTGAATTATACTCACTGTATTTTTATATCTATACATGGACAGATTCTAGCTGTGCCGTTTCAGTTTTACAGAGTTTCCCTTAGATAAAACAATGTTCCCCAAGAAAGATTACAACTCACCAATAGCTTATTCTTTATGCTCACCGAATTGTACCAAAAAGGTTACAGGCCACTTTCTATGGCATCCCAAGAAAACAACACACTGGCCAACACACATTTTAGTGCCTGAAATGCTATACCTGTTTCTGGGTATATTTGACCTGTTGATTCCAAAAATGGCACCATTTTCCCCTTATCAGTTCTAGTGTTTTAGATACAGAATACATACCATATATCAGTTGCCATATTCTCACCCATAGAAAATCATGATAACCATATCTAAGAAATTAGAATTGATGGCAGTTTACCCAATGCAATTTTCCGATTCAGTGCTCCAAATAACCCCAGGAACAGGCCTAAAAACAAGACACAAAGAAAAAAACTTTAATAAATTGTTTCATCTAAAGTATTTATGTATTAATCTTTATAAAGGGACTATCTTGTGCCCATTAACTTGTTTTGATCCTATGGGATAGCTAATGAGAACATTGTAATGAAGATACATTTGTTTGATTGAAGGGTAAAAACTGCACATTAGCCTTACTCTGAACTGAGAAGTAACTAGTTTCAGATAATGAGTTATGTGTAATTAATTCCTCTTTCCTATAATGAAAGTTTAATCACATTACAGTTGTACCTTTACACAGCTGTACCTCCAAAAATTGAAGGCTGCTCATTATAATGTCCCAAAAATGTTGCAACCCATGAATAAACTGTTTTCACTTAGTGTCTGTATACATTGATCAAATAAATGGACTCTTCTGTACACATTAACCAGCTTTGATCCAATAGAACAAGTATTGAGCACACTGACAGAGATACTTTCCCTTGTTTTTAATATAAAAAATGGATGTTAGAGTAATGAAGACCTTTTTGGCTTTGATTTGCTTTGCTTGTGCTAAAAATGAAACTGACTTTGGGAGGCTTCCAAAATTTGCAAAATGCAAACAAAAAGTATTGGTTAAGTTTCAATTCTTACATTTTTGGTGTAGGCCATGGCTTACGTTTCTGATATTGTGTCATAAGTACGAATTTAACAAATTTGATATGATTTACGATGACTAATGAAAAATTGCACATATCTGCTATTTGCATGTAACAAATTGCATGCAATTCATTCCTTTTTTCTGTCATGAAAGCTAATTATATTATATTATAACATTCATGAAGGATAACTTTATCCCTTTGGTGGTATAGCCAACTTTTAAATTGATAGTCATAACTAAAGTAGACCTAATGAATCAATGAGAGTTACACATAAGTTGCCATTTCAATAGGCTTTCCCTAGTTGGCGCTAGCAATTAAATTTAGACAGGAATCCTTTTTATAATTATTAAAACAAAAGTGAAATATGACATAATTCAAATATTGTCTTTGTTGCACTTTTTTATCATTCTTTGATGGAGTTTAATGGATGTAAAGGATGATGGGAGGAGATAGTACTTTGTCCCATAGGTTGGTGGCTCTGGCATTCAAATTTCCCTGCCTGCAAAAGTGCCTGAATGTAACTATTTTAGATACCTCTAAAAACAGAGGCCCCATCTTCACTAAGTGCAGGTTAAATACCTTGAAGTGGATTATATGGCAATATAGACTCATATAATCCAGTCCAAAGCAGTTAATCTGCATTCTGAAACTGGGTTATATGGCAGCATAAATCTAGCCAGAGAAAGATAAGAAATAGTTTTTAAAGACATGATAATTGTAATGGCAACTAACTATATTTTTGAAACTAGATCATATAATTTGAATTTTTAAAAAAATAATATTCAAAACCATGGCTATTTGCACCAAAATCTGTGTTGTTATACATAATATTTTCACCCTATAAATTAATGCATCTGTATGGTATTCACAGCTATTTTTGGTGGCATACCAAAAACCACACCAGAAACTAACGTAAATAACAATTTTTGTAGGATGTAATTGGCTGATGTGGTAGTTAATCTATTCATACACAAACAAAAGGGAGCATTATACATTTCTACAATGATGTTGTTGTTCAGTGTGTGCAAACTGTCTGTTGTCTGCTTTTTGTGAGCATTAACAATAAACTTCCACAATGCAAAATGTTTTTTTTTTTTTTACCTGCTGTCAACTTTCAGAAAACACCTACAACTCATTTCTCAGAAATGGTTGTTTCAACACAAGAGGTGTAGCAGGGATTTTAAATTGCAGCTGAGGGCATTTGTAACAAATTTGAATACAGCACACTGCACCATGATTAGAGGACAAAAGTTGAAATTCTCAGTGCTGCCATATCAATTGGATTTCTTTCCTTAATTATTCTCAACAGTATTCTTTTTACCCCTTTGCTTAGCTGCCAGGGATTTACTATATTGTTGACTTAGATGATGTGTAATTGGTTGAGTAACAATGTAACAATTAAGAATATGACATCAACCGGAATGAAATGTAGGGTTTTAACAAAAGTAAGTGATCTACATTTCATATTCACATTAGCATGATCCTAATTATATGATTTGTTCCTTGTGAATTATGATTACTCACATCTCTCTTCTCAAAAATGAGTTATGAGTTCAATATTTTCTCTAAATGAGGCTGAGGCTGCAATCTTTTAGCCAAAGTTTCTATGATGGCTAACAATACAATACTTTAAACCAATTGGAAAACCAATAAATCAACACTTCCTCAATCAGAAAAAACATGTAATAATTGAAAACAAAGGTAAAAACAGTATTACAAACAATAATGGAAATAAGATGATTGATTCAAATAGAATAAATTAATCTTCACGGGACCCAAATGTTATCAAAATCAGACCCCAAGAAAAACAAGGAATGGATGAATTGCTTCATGAGGCCCCACTCTGTCTTTTCTCCCAAGCCCAAAAACTTTCAATAATACTCTCAAGTGCCCATTATCTCCCAGCTGTGCCCAAATCTCATTCTCAGACATTTCCAGGAGGCAGATTCATCAGGCAACAGACAAGCCGTAGTGGTTCAATGGCTTAAACCCTTGTGCTGGCTGAACTTCTGACCCGAAGGTTGGGTTGCTGACCTGAAGGTTGCCAGTTTGAATCTACAAGATGGGATGAGCTCCCATCTGTCAGTTCTAGCTTGCGGGGACATGAGAGAAGACTCTCTGCTAACACACTCCTGGGCAACATCTCTGTAGACAGTCAGTTCTCTTACACCAGAAGCAACTTGCAGTATGTTCTCAAGTCACTTCTGACTCGATTAAAAAAAGCTTTAAATTCAATCAATGACCATTTATTTTTTTAGATATTCAGAAATTCTTATATGGGCAGAGACACAAGGGCACGAGGGTGGCACTGACATGCAAACATTCAGTGTGGTCACAGGAAGGTTCCAGCATAGCACTTGAGGACACACACTATGCAGGTCAATGCTTGGCTAAGAACACCCCCAGTCACATGACAATTTCATGTTTAATTTTGGTGCACAGGAACAGAGCAGTCTTCAGTGACCACTCACTCCCAATTCAATCCCCACCATATGATTTTATACTGTCAATCTTGCTATATGACAATGAGCTGCCCTCCTACTATTCCAGTTTGCCATTTCCAAAAAGTTTTTCCCAGGGGCTACACTTTGCATTGACATCATTGCTCCATTTTAGTATACCAATACACTACACAAAGCCTAATTTGAAGTGTCACTTTCTTGAACTCCCAGAATCCTGCAGCCAATATGGTTATCGCCCTTGGCAGCTGATGATTCTTGGAGTTAGCTTCTAATAAGAACTTTTTGAACCTCTGGTACTGAGGATGCCCCACAATCTCCATACTGTAAGCTGTTGTGCTAGGTTCCACAGTTCATCTACTGTACATTAAAATGCTTCTAAACGAATTAAACAGCATTTTTAAACCCGTGAGCAAGCAACCTCTTTGAACCTTGCGAGTTAAATAAGGAAGGTCACCACTTGTTTTATGTACATATAGGGCTGTGCATATAACATTGTTCTGTAACAGCGTTATGAAGTATTGAACACAGGGATCAGCATCCTGAGACCTTTTGAAAAAAGACCTTTGGTGACTTGGCAGGGTAAGGTAGTGAGTGCCCTTAGTTTATCTTAAATTCATGAAGGAATTCTTTACTTTCATGGTGTGAGAGGGTTTAGTCTTAAATCTGTGGCCCTGCAGATGTTTGTCCTGCCAACTCCCAGAAGTCTTAGCCAGCTTGTACAAAGGAATTCTAGGAGCTGAAGCCCAAAGGCCAGGAATTCTGAGATCTGAAGTCAAAAACACCAGGAGGACCACAAGTTTGGTACTAGTGGTTTGGCTGATTCCTCACCTTCTGCAGTACTGTGTTTGCATAATAAGTTGTCACTTATAGCTATCTTATCAGTTCTGGCCTTTTTCAATGTCAAAAATGTGTGAAAGGGCCATCATTCCATCTTCCAGATCTCAGCAGACCATATCTGCTTCCCCTTGAAACTGAAAGTAACTGGAAAACTATTTTCAAGTATGAAAAATACTATTTGTGGTAGAGGTTGGGTAAATAATGCTTTCTTATAATCAGTTGAAATAATATTCAACTCCAAGTCCACTTATATCTGTGGGTACAATGGGGCGCCATCTTTTATTTTAGGCAGCAACACATCTTTATTCTCTAGAATGGGCCATCAGGAAACCGAATATCCGGGTTCTCAATGAACTCAGGTTCTCAGGGTTGGGACTTTTCCTTGGAGGCATCTCTAAGTTCCCAGGGGAAGAGGCATACTTCAAGAATAATGTGGAAATGTGCAGACTCGTATGTTCCCCCATGAAGCCAGAGCATTTTCTTTCATGTCAGTGGTGTCCGCTGGTCACATGTAATGAATGTGTGATGGAATGTCCCTCTAAAAAGGTTATGGTTCAGAACTATAATTTTCAGAATCCTCACTCAGAGTGGGTTGTGGGGATTTTAGGAGATGTAGTCTACAGACATATCTTCAGTGAGATCTGGGAGCTGCCAGTTGTACCAGATTCAAAATAGGCAAATGGTAGGCCTTGGAATAATGCATTGCAAGATTAATGCATTTTAAAAGCTCTTCAATGTTCAGATTCCCTATTTTTCTATAATGTGTCCAGAGTATTTTTTGCTGACAGGCACTGTAGATGTTTTGGTAATAAATAACTCTTCACACAAACTGATATAATACAGTGGAAAATAGCATCATTATTCTTAGCAATAATAATTTGAACATCTTTCAAAACTAATCTAATCAATAGAGGAGTTAATTTTGTTTTCAAAGAACAGGTCATCCAATTAGAAAAAGATGTATTTGCAATTAACAATTTTAAATTTTGTTTTCTTTATTCTTCTGAATCTGTTGTGTTTCCAAATTATGGGGAACAGTTTAATTATTCTCTGCTCCTAGATAAATGTAGCACTTACATTTCCTTGCTTCAGCTGGGAGATTAAATTAACACTATTGGCAAGATAGTGGAAATCAACTGAAAATTCTGTGCACATAAGAAGGAGCATGAAAGATCCCCATGAAGCACCATTAGAGTTGAAATATCTAGTTTTCCACCACTTGCCTCTGGAAAGTATAAACAGTGGGCACCACAGGAGCTCCTCAAGGATAACAAACCTGCAACTGCAAATCAGTTTCAAAAAGAGCTTTTTTTCTCTTAGGGCACATCCAGACTGATTGAAAAGACCAGATTCTTTTCTTGTTCTTTCTGATTTTATACTGGGTTAAAATATGGATTTAAATATGATGGATTTTAAATGCATTTTAGTGCAGTTTGTATTTAATTCTGTTTAATTTTTTGTATATTTGTATATTTTAAATGGTGTGCTAATGCTTTTATGTCAAGTTGCTTTGAGTTCCCTTTGGGAAGATAAGGTAAAGATAAAGGTTTCCCCTGATGTTGTCTAGTCGTGACTGACTCTAGGGATTGGTTCTCATCTCCATTTCTAAGCCGAAGAGCCAGTGTTGTCCATAGACACCTCCAAGGTAATGTGGCTGGCATAACTGTATGGAGCGCCATTACCTTCCTGCTGGAGTGGTACCTATTGATTTACTCACATTTGCATGTTTTCGAACTGCTAGATTAACAGAAGCTGGGGCTAACAGCTGGCACTCACCCTGCTCCCAAGATTCGAACTGCTGACCTTTTGGTCAGCAAGTTCAACAGCTCAACAGTTTAACCTGCTGCACCACTGGGTTATAAATAAATAAATAAAGCACAGTATAAATAAATATAATAATAATAACAGTAATAGTATACGATAGAGCTAGTATAAAAAGTCTCTGTACCAAGAGTAAATAAAGGTATTTTTGAGTAAACACAATATATTTCTATTTCCAGAACAAAGTCAAATGAACAGGAACAAAATGTGGGACTTTAGAGCCTTTTAAATCAAACTGGATGTGTCTTAAGGCTACTCTTCTAGTTCCTGCTTCTCAGTTGCAAACATGAAATCACTGTTTCCCTCCTTTCTACCTCTCTTTCCACATTTCCCAGCTAGCCAACCTTTAGTGTGGTGGTATTGGTGTTCTTTCATGTCATTTCTGACTTATGACAATCCTTTCACAGGTGTTTCCAGAGCTAGAGTCCAACACTCATATCACTACACGAAATGTGTATGTGTATGTGCCTTCAAGGCACCTGCCAACTTATGTCGATAACATTAGTGGGTTTTCTTAGAGAAGGAAAACTCAGAGGTGGTTTTCTCAGTTCTTTTCTCTGAAATATAAAAATATGGCCTAAAGCACCTGGTGGCCTCCCATTCAGTATCAACCAGGGCTAGCTCTGCTTAGCTTTCAAGATCAAATGGGATCTAATGCCTTTAGAATATAACTTGAAATAAAGGACAATTTCCCTTAACTCTGAGAGATAGCTAATTGAGGGTCCAAACTCAGTAATACATTTTTACATGAGATGCTGCCTAAATCATAACTCACATGTATTATTCTTATGCAGAAGTCAAATGACAATTATTTATTTGGTTTTAATATACAACTTAATACTTTGTTCTTCATTTCATTCTGAATGCCTCTTAAAAGCAGAATTGACATGTGTGTTTCAAGTTACTATTCTCATTCATGTAAACTGGACAAAAACAAGCAGGACAGAAATGTACATTTTGGTACATAAACAAGACATTTGCTATAGAATAGAATTCCACAATTTTAATACATTGGAATATTCTAACCAGTACCACAGGTGAAGGTTTGAACCAATAGCATTGCATCCTGTCCGACAATATGGTGGAACAGTTTTAGTCATTCTGGACAATTGTACAGATGTGAACTATACATAGCATTTATATACAGCTTTTAGAACACTTTATTTTGTGATTGCTGTTTAGGACTTGTAGTGGGGAGAAGACCAAATGCAATTTCAGTCATCGTCTTATGATTTCCCATATCAGGTCAGATTGCCATATTGATTGGGCAGTACATCTATTACTGTATAATATTTTGATGCAGTCATTCATGTATTTTCCACAAAACATGTTTACTGGACTGGAAAATTCTGTACATTTTTGCTTGGATTTTCTCCAGTTGATGAAAATGCCAAGAATCTTGTGGCTGTTCTTCTTTTTTTGCTGTTATGCAATGGAGTGAGAACCCAGAGAAGCCGAGTTCTGTGTTTTTGTGCTGATATGTTATCTAGAGCTTGCTTAATTAATATGATTGATGTTCTCCTATCATCTTCTGAAAGGGTAATCCCTAGTGAAAATATTGACACTTACACATGAATTTGTTTTAAAAACTCCATTAGGAAGTGAATGTCAGAAGAAAAGACAAACCAAACAAGACTATTGTTTTAATGTTTCAATTGTTGTTGTTGTTGTTGTTGTTGTTGTTGTTGTTGTTATGACTACTACTTTTATAAATGCTTTCAGTAACTGAAATGCATTTAAAATGTACAATTTTTTCAAGGCTAAATGCTATTATATGGTTTCTCTGTTACAGTTCTCTATGCGTATTGAAGGAACATTGGCAACAGAGTTGTCATCAGTGGAAGGATGAAAACACCGAAACCTTGGAATTTAAATGACCTCTAAATACATTGTATGTGTTACTTTGGTGAAAAACTGAGGTTACCATTGTTTAAGTAGATTTTTTTAATGTCATTATCACATGTAGTTGGCCTTCCTGATATGCACATCTTTATCTGTTTTTTCTTTTTTTCCCAAAGGGAATTTTTATTACAAAATGGTTACAAACATTAATTCAGTTGGCACACATGATTCAGAGATTAAATCCCAAATGTTGGCATTGTTTTTATGAATGCTGATGTAAATTAATAATTTTAACCTGATTTATGTGTACTGTATAATTTTTATATGTGTGTTTATTGTAAGCCGCCCTGAGTCCCCTCTCGGGTGAGAAGGGTGGGATATAAATGTTGTAATAAATAAATAATAAATATTGTGGGAGTAGGGAGGCATGGTATTCACATCTATGGTGGGAATGTGAAGAGATAAAAAAAAAAATTGGAACCAAATTCTAACCCAGGCTGAATTACATACTAAAACCAAATTTGATATAAATTTGCAAATTCTGTTAATAGGGATATATGGGGATAGAAGAATTAAGGACCAAGACCAAGAATTAATGGTGATAATGTTTAGAGCCACACACACAGTAATACCGTGGGGGTGGAAGGATAAAAAGAAATGGATACTTGAAAAATGGTATGAATATATGTGGGATCAAATACAACTGGATATTATGGACATTATAAGAAGCAAAAAAACATGGTCAGAAAAACAAGAAAATTAAAGAACTATGTACTCCATTTAACAGATGGCTACAGATTGTTAAACCATATGACAAAAGCTGTAAGAAAAAATTGGAAAGAATGGAAAGAAGGTTCACGTAACAAGAAAATAAGGTTTAAGTTGTCAACAGGGAAGATTGGGTGAAATAGCCTAGCTCCTCCTCTTCCTACTCCTCCTCATTCTCCTCATGGCAGGAACCAACAGCATATTAAAGTACAATGTATACAGTCAAGAACACAATGTATACAATCAATACATGTTAAAACAACCAATACATAATTTGTGATGCTGTATGAGAATCCATGACTACAAAAAAAAATCAATATGCCTAAGAGCAATTTTAGTATGGATTCTGACTAGAAGTCAAAATATTTAATTAGGCTATCATACTTTGGACACATCGTGAGATGGTGTGACTCATTGGAAAAGATGATAGTAAGGCAGATTAAAGCCCTGAGTTTGCAAGAACTGAACAGAGCTGTTGATCACTAGAGCTCATGGAGGTCTTGCATTCAACAGGTCACCATAAGTTGAAGCTGACTCTAGGGCAAATAACAAGTGATATCTCATGTTGTTATAACTGTGCTGGACCTAGAGGAGTAAGATCAGAAAATTGTAAATTGTATCCAAATTACCTGTCTATCCAGAGTTATTAAATTGTTATAGTTTACCTTCCTCAGCATTTTACAGGACTGACTAAGCAAGAGATAGATAACAAGTTGGCAGCCATCAGTCCAAGTCAAAGCATATAATATGCAAGACCCATGAAGTTATGTTGCCAGGTGAGATGCAAAATCCTACAAGCACTTCTCCCCCTCATGTGCAGTTTCTATTATTATTCCCCCCTCAACCTATCTAGCCAGACTCTCTGGTTTTACTGCATCTTTTTTTCCTCTACAAAAAAAAACTGAAGCCATTTCGAATTGCTAGATGCTGTAGGCTATTCAATGGGAGAACAAATAACCATATTTTAGATTCCAAGTTTATTTATTTGGAAAGGTGAGAAGTATTTGATTTAGAATTTAGTGAATGATTTCCTTTCTAGAAGAACCTAGTTGGTGAGATATAAATAACACAAACACAGAACAAAAAGCTGTCCTCTTTATCTGCTGTACTTGTCCATGAAGTAACAGAAAATCTCCTAGGCAACAAGTCCAGCTGTTCAAGTTAAACACCGTGGTGTGTTTTCTTTCTTTTTCAAGAAAAGAAAGCTCAGCAGCAGAACAAATCAAGCTTTTTAAAAATTAAACTTGACCTCTGTATTGAAATCTCTCAGCTGTATAATTCAAGCACTTTAATATATACAGCTCTTTGGTAAAGGAATATGCTCAGTGGTATATATATATTCAGCTAGCTACCTATGGTCTTAGATGTCCCCGCCCTAATTTTAAAAGTGATTTTTACAAGTTGTCACTTGTACAAGACCTTTGACAGGTATAATCTATTTCTTTTTTGGTAGTCAGAGAAAAATGGGAAACAGGGTTGGGAAACATTAGGAAGAACTTCCTAACTGTGAGAGCTGTTCAGCAGTGGAACTTCCTGCCCCAGAGTGTGGTGGAGGTTCCTTCTTTGGAGGTTTTTCAACAGAGGCTGGATGACCATCTGTCAGGGGTGCTTTGAATGAGATTGTCCTGCTTCTTGGCAGGGGGTTGGACTGGATGGCCCATGAGGTCTCTTCCAACTCTATGATTCTATGATTCTAAAAGAAACAAAAAGAGAGGAAATGGGTGACTCCGCCTAAACTTGGTTCTAAGGTCCATTCACACTACACAGTTATAGTGCTATGATTTATGTGAAGTCTTGGCTTTGACTTTTCTTCTCCTTTGCTTTAGTTCCCCCTGTTTAGGTTTCCCAATAGTATAGAGATCTCCATTTGTTTTAGTTTTTGTATGGAGCATTAAAAAACCCCTAGTGGCCAGCTTTAGTTGGTTTAGTCAATTTTCCTGCACAGAGTTCTCTTTCTAGACTCTTTTCTTTCTGCAACAGAGCCATAGTGATTAGAGATCTGGACATTTCCTAGAAATCCTAGGCCTAGGAATCCAAAACAGGCATCCTTAGCATTAACATCTGCATTTAGCAGTGTTCATATACTATCCGTCCCAGTGACAACAGAATCTTGTGTCAGCCTAACAGAGGATTCCCCCGGGCAGGAAGCAGTCAGGCTTTGAAGCTGCAAGGCCATTAAATGCTAATCAAGGTGCCTAATTGCAGCATTCATACCTGCCACATTAATTGCTATTGGGAAGTGTTAGTTAGCCCTGATTGTTTCCTTTCTGGAATTCCCAATTTCCCTGCTTTCAGAGTGTTGCTCTTTATTTACTGTCCTGGTTTTAGATATTATATTGTTTGGTATTATCATACCACAGTAATTATTTCATATTGTATTTATAATCTTATATTATCTGCTTAGAAGTGGATTATATGAGGCCCCTTCTACACAGCGGTATAAAATCCACACTGAAGTGGATTACATGGCAGTGTGGACTCAAGATAATCCAGTTCAAAGCAGGTAATATAAGATTATAAATGGGTAATATAGCTGTGTGGAAGGATCTTGAGTCTACACTGCCATATAATCCAGTTCAAATCAGATAATCTGTATTTTATAGGCAGTGTGGATCAGGCCTAAGTGCACTCTGCCTGTGCCCTGGGCGCCATTTTGGCTGAGGGATTTGCTAGGATACAAGGGGGCAGGGCCTAAGGCAGCCGGGGGGGAGGGGGCTAAAGGCAGCAGAGCCCGCCTTTCTAACTGGCAGTTAGGGGGAGAAAGGCTCTTCCTCATCCTCTGTAATTTGGACTATTTTTCTAGGTTTTTTTTATTGAAAGGCATATTTTGGTTGACTATGACTTTTGTGGCCAAATTTGGTGTGATTTGGTTCAGTGGTTTTGTTGTTTACTCCATAGTAAAACAAACATTACATTTTTATATATAGAGATGGTATTATGTACTATGGCAAATGGATTTGCTGAGTATTGTTACAAGGCTTTTTTATATTCTTATGTTTTATTGAATTTGTGTTTTTAACTATTTTGTTATTTTTTTACGATGTTTTTATTCTAACCTTGTTTTTGCTTTGATGGATTGTTTGTATTTGTTTCTATGAGCATTTTGTCCCATATGAAAGCTGCCCCAAGTCCCGTTTGGGAGATGGTGGCGAGGTATAAGAATAAAGTTGTTTATTATTATTATTATTATTATTATTATTATTATTATTATTATTATTTATAATAATAATAATTATTCATTCCTAGCTTAGTTTTATAAGTAGACTAGCTGTGCCCGGCCACGCGTTGCTGTGGCGAAGTCTGGTGGTATGGGAAATAAAGTATTGAGGAATTGGTGGTAGTTAAGGTCAAGGGTAAAGGTTTTCCCCAGACATTAAGTCCAGTCGTGTCTTACTCTGGGGGTTGGTGCTCATCTCCATTTCTAAGCCGAAGAGCCAGCGTTGTCCGTAGACTCCTCCAAGGTCATGTGGGATGACTACATGGAGCGGCGTTACCTTCCTGCCGGAGCAGTATCTATTGATGCACTCACATTTGCATGTTTTCGAACTTCTGGGTTGGCAGAAGCTGGAGCTAACAGTGGGGGCTCTCTCCGCTCCCCCAATTCAAACCTGTGGCCTTTCGGTCCAGAAGTTCAGCAGCTCAGCACTTTAACACGCTGTGCCATCAGGGGATATTATTTCCTAAAGGTTGTGAATATACAATATTTCTGATTGGGTTTTTTTTTTGTTGGAGGCAAGTATGAATGCTGCAATTAGGAAAAATGATTAGGATGTAAAGGCCTTGCAGCTTTAAAGCCTGGCTGTTTCCTCCCTGAGTGAATTTTTTGTTGGGAGGTGTTAGCTGGCCCTGATTGTTTCCTGTCTGGAATTCCTTTGTTTTCAGAGTGGTGTTGTTTGCGATATTTTATGTGCTTCTACTGTCTGTGGCCCTGAGAAAACAGAGGATTTGCCAGACTTTGATGATGGGAATACTTTGTTGGGAGGTGTTAGCTGGCCCTGATTGTTTCCTGTGTGAAATTCCCCTGTTTATTTACTGTCCTGGTTTTAGAGATTATATTGTTCTGCATTATTCTATCCCAGTAATTATTTCATATTAAAGAAGAATCTCACTTATCCAACATTCGCTTATACAGTGTTCTGGATTATCCAACGCAGTCTGCCTTTTCATAATCAATGTTTTTGTAGTCAGTGTTTTAAATTCATTGTGATATTTTAGTGGTAAATTTGTAAATACAGTACAGTAGAGTCTCACTTATCCAACATAAACGGGCCGGCAGAATGTTGGATAAGCGAATATGTTGGATAATAAGGAGGGATTAAGGATAAGCCTATTAAACATCAAATTAAGTTATGATTTCACAAATTAAGCACCAAAACATCATGTTAGACAACAAATTTGGAAGAAAAAGTAGTTCAATACACAGTAATTCTATGTAGAAATTACTGGATTTATGAATTTAGCACCAAAATATCATGATATATTGAAAGCATTGACTACAAAAATGCGTTGGATAATCCAGAACGTTGGATAAGCGAGTGTTGGATAAGTGAGACTCTACTGTAATTACTACATAGCATTACTGCGCATGGAACTACTTTTTCTGTCAAATTTGTTGTATAATATGATGTTTTGGCGCTTAATTTGTATAACGATTACCTAATTTGATGTTTAATTGGCTTTTCCTGAATCCTTTCTTATTATCCAACATATTCACTTATCCTGCCGGCCTGTTTACGTTGGATAAGTGAGACTCTACTGTATATTTCTAATCTTATATTATCTGCTGAGAACTGGATTATATGAGGCTCCTTCTTCACAGCTGTATAAAATGCACACTGAAGTGGATTATATGGTAGTGTGGAGTCAAGATAATCCAGTGCAAAGCAGATAATATAAGATTATAAATGGGTTATATAGCTGTGTGGAAGGGCCTTGAGTCTACACTGCCATATAATCCAGTGCAAATTAGATAATCTGTGGAAGAAGCCTAAGTGAGGCCTAACTGTGCCTGTCCCCTAACTGAAACCTGGCTGTCCCTTGGCTGGTTGCTAGGCAACCAAGTGGGCAGAGATTAGCCCTCTAAACTGGCAGCAATTGGATAAAAAAAATTATTGCTCTCCCTCTAATTAGGACTTTATTTTTCTTTTCTTTTTGTTGTATCAACCTTGAGGCGTGGATGATGGGTTGTGTTGTCAAATTTTGAGGTTGGGGGGCCTGTACTTTTGTTGTTTTGTGAATTGCCGTGATGCCATCACTCTTTTATATATATAGATCAGTAACCAAATTAAAAAAACCTTAGAAACTGTATACTATAAAATGTCTGTCCCATGAAAATAACACAATCCCATACACATTCAGTTACCCATCAGGATCTGATATTGCAGCACCACTTTAAAAAAAGGAGCCCCTGATGGCGCAGCAGGATAAACCGCTGAGCTGCTGAACTTGCTGACCACAAGGACAGCGGTTCAAATCGGGGAATTGGGGTGAGCTCCCACTGTTAGCCCCAGCTTCTGCCAACCTAGCAGTTTGAAAACATGCAAATGTGACCTTGGAGGTGCTTATGAACAATGCTGGCTCTTCGGCTTAGAAATGGAGATGAGCACCAACCCTCAAAGTCAGACATGACTAGACTTAATGTCAGGGGAAAACGTTTACCTTTTACTTTAAAAAAATCCATCTTTTCAAAAATCTTCAAAATAGACTGCTTTCCATTTGTCATCAGTTTATCTTCTCTAGAGAGCTCTTTTGTATATTTGTACAAATCCTTCCTCCATAAAGATTATATTTACTTATTTTCTTACGGATGAAAGGTCTGAGAATGGAAATTGTGATGAAATTGGTCATTTTATTTTTCTTTAACTTCTCTCTACTCTTTTATGGTTGTTTATAAAAGATTTGCTACAAAAGACCCTTCAAGCCTTCTTGTGCATGTATACCCTAGGAGCACCTTTCTCAATATCAAAACCAAATTGTGACTGATCTGAATCACTTTGATCCTATCTCATTAGCTTCCCCCACTCACACACTTGATGGCACCAATGATAATAATAAACTTTATTTATACCCCACCCCCTCTCCACAAAGGGAGATCACTGCACAGAAAAGTTCTTCCCCAGAACTATTCTGTGGGGGTGGGACTAGCTCTGCCCAGCAGTCCTGCCCCAGAACTCATTCTGTTTGGATCGCTGAAGGAGGCAGCAGCAATCCAGGACACTCTAGCATGTGAGTATGGAGGAGAAGGGTGGGTGTGGGCCTATTTGCCCACCTGCCCGCCCCTTCTCTCCTTGAGTTGGTTCAGGTCGGGGATGCCCAACTTGGTGACCCCATTGCCTTTTGGAGATGAGGACACGATGACTGAAGCCCTCAATGCTCTGGTGGCTTGAGTGAGCACTTTGGGGGAAAAGAAGGGGGTTTCAGCCCCCCCTCCAGTTCCAAGCCTTTCCTCTTGTGTCTCTGCTTTAGAGGTGAAGCACAACATGAAGGGGAGTCTAGGCTCAACCCAGCCAGCAGTCGTGATCGAGGGCAAACAGCAGGCAGCTGTAAAGCCCCCTGACAATCAGCATCACCTTTCACCGGGAATTTTGAAAGGCTGGAACAAGTTTGGTCCCATTCTTGTTCTTCCCACTATGAGGAGCTCCTTTCCTTCAGCAGCACTTACTGCCTTTTTTTGGTGCTCTTAGAGTAAGCGAGTTGGTGGTCAGCTCCAAGGAAGATCAATTGCAGAGGGCATTTATGTTTTATGACCTTCAGTTAGCTCCTCAGATGTTATAGTCGTTCATTAAAAGGTCCAAGATGGATCAAAAGGGCAGATGCTCCTCTATAGTGCTCATTGAATGTAACAATTAGATGAGCAATGCTTGCTGTTGCATAGTGTGGGGAAATGACCCCCCTCCCAACACATTGGTAATCCACCTCAGTGGCAATGAGTTGGGCCTGCTAAAAGGCAGGGCGCCAGTGTCAACTGGATGGGGCAAAGATGCTGCCACTGGGATGGGCTATGGCTGCTGTTGCTTAGTGTGGGGAGAGGACCTTCTCCCGATATGTTGTTGATCCACCTCAGCCATTAAGGAGGCATGGCTTCGTACCCACATTGTTTGGTCGGCAATTATCCATAAGGCTCAATCAAGCCAGAAAGAGAGTAAAACAAGAGAATTCCAAGACCTTGAACAAAGGTCTGGGATTTTACATTCCCCATTAACAAACAACACATCACAAAAAGGATTTCTTCCAGGCCAAAGGTATCCTCCATCTCTCGAACTCAGGGAACCAGCAATTTCTATGTGGCCTGCAAGAGCATAACAGGGCTATTTCGGCACTTGATAGGGGATAGGGGCAAAGTGGATGCTTACTCCTAATCTGTGGTGGGAAACAGGGATGGGTTCACAACTCAGTGTGCACCTAAGACCCCCTTTTTGGTGGAGGCCAGGAACAGGAACCCTCACTTACAGTTTGCATAACCAAAGTGCGGGTGAACGGAAATGGCTTTGGAGCAGGGGGAATTCTGGCCTCAATCAATCTTCAAGACTTGGGGCAGAATTCATTGTGCCGCTTCCCTAAGTGGTCACCCTGGAAACAGAGCAGTTTGATTGCACACAGAGGACCCAGGTGTCTCACCCAAGTTAGCTGAGGAGGTCTTGGATGGCCACTGCCTCTGCTTATTCCATACCAAGTTCATACCCTTTAAGATCTGACTTGCAGGTCACAAGAAAGTTAAATAGTTAACATCAATAAAAATTGCCCATATTTATCCTATTTTGTTGTATGGTCTCATTATTTCAGTGGTGCAATTGAAATTTTCCATTTTTCAACAGTTTTACTGGTTGGTTTTCATTCAGTACTTCACTTTGAGGGCTAGTTTGCCAGGGATTTATTTTTCGAAATCCTTTAAACATTGTTCAGAATTCTTAAAGTAGTGGTCTACTGGTCTTGATTTGATACATTGTTTTTGTTGCTTTTTTATTTACTCATTTTAATTAGTGAAATGCTGCCTTTCTTTTGCAGATTATTACATTTATCCAGTTCATATATCAAATTCAACAGCAATATCATGTCAGCGGGGATGATGGGTAGCAGAGTGAAATCCAAAAAATTCACCATCCCGGTCTTCCTCCTTCTCTCCAGACTGTTTCCCCGTGTGGAAAAACAGCACTGGACAAACTCACTCCAGCAGATGAGGGTTCAGTTGGTAGTCCAACGGCAAACAACTTTATTTACATGTTCTATTTACAGACAGAGCAAATTCAGTCCTTTCCCCTCCATGAGTCCTTTCCGAAAAACTCATGACTAACACAGCACATTGCTCATCGCTGTTCTCCGCTCTACACAGGAAACCTTACTCCCTCGCATTCCACAGGAACCTAGATAGTACGTCCCGGTCAAAACAACTTGACCCCATTGGTCCTGTGATACATCAATCATAGCAGACTCTCATTAACTCCATAATTGCTGTATCCAGATTGATTTTAACATTTCACAATACACAATACCCTGACATATCAGACCTTTGGCCTTAGTTAAAATAAAACAGATTAACAGATTAAGGCTGCAGCACAATACACATATACTTAGGATCTTATAACCACAGAACAATTAATTTATTTCTGTCAGGAGCCCTTTTAGTAATGTGAAGAGCAAGAAGAGGGAAAATTAAAAAAGAAAAATAGGTAGCATAATCCTATTTTGCAAAACTGCTAGGTAATCTTAGCCTGTGCTGAATTCCACATTTAGTAGGGGCTAATGTTTAGTATGTTAAAAGGATTTTTAAAAAATAGATTTTGCCTCTAAAGAAATAAAAAAAGACCCCAACTTGCTGAGATGTAGCCATCATGGATATAAACTATGTAAGTTACCATAACAAGGCTTTTTATGACAAGTAAGCATGGCATAGTCCATGCATTGCATCATATTTTGTCTAACCAATGATGAGCTATCACATTAAATGCCTCTCATGGAAGGAGCCACTTTTACTATGTTCCTTTTACTATTTACTCTTTTTTTCCCTTTCTCTCCTGGCAAAAAGGGCAAAATGTCAACAGTACAATGTAAAATAATTTTAGTAAAAACATAAAACAGAAAAATATAACACATCAATGTCCATTCCATGTTTGCTCATGGAAAAAAAATATTTGGGCTGACTAGCCCACCCCCTTGTCCTTCTGTCCCCATGGGTACAAGCCTGAGTATAATGTACAGCAACATTTTCTGCCAACATACTGTGAATCAATTCTTATTTTCTTTTTTTGGTGAATATGGCATTGAATTGCCTCCAGTAGACTATAAACCTGTTGGTGACATGCATGTGTATAGTTTTTTGGAGGATGCTATACAAAGGGCTAGTCACAGTTTGGGACCTCCTTCTTCTTTTTCTGTCTGGAGGATCACAATCAGGCAGTGCCTGCTACATGGTTGCTTCCTCTGTCTCTTCCTCAGCGACTAAATGGCTGCAGCAGTACTCCATGGGGCTTGAAGGTTTCCTTGGAGGCACGGGACCACAAGCTGCATGCACAGCGCTTTACTTTCTGGACACCAGATGCAAAATCTCAGCCAAAGTATCAAGGGAGGTTCTATTCCTTTTTTGTACAATAATACTGTGGATGCACCACTTTCATTTTCTTTACTGCATTACGACTGACATTTTTTAAATATATTGTTCGAGCTCCACGGATGTCTCAGATTGGCTATATTTTTTACTGCATTGTAATCTTGGCATTTCAATCTCTGGTCCATTGCTTATTTAGCATTGGAAATGGAAATGTGCTGCAAATGTATGCATGGAAGATAGATTATCTTGTGTATGTAAGGAGTTCAGCATTTGGTATGGTTGCTGAATGCATTAATGCCATTGTAGCGCTTTTTTCAAGTAAAATCTACATGTTTGAAAAATGGCTACCAAAAGCCAGATACTGAAACTGTATTTGAAATCTGTTTGCATATACATCCTTAAACTTCACAGGTCTCTTCTGTCACAATGTATCATCAAGGTCTGGTTGTCTCCTAGAAGGAAAAATGTTCTTCTCTGATCTTGTTCCACCATTAGGCATAAAGAGGGTCACTTCAGGTAACCGAAATATTAGGTTATAAAAGAGCTGCAAATCTATCCAAAAGTAGTTGTCAAGTCCAAGGAGGAATCTCTGCTTCTTTCTCCTAACAGTGGAACAGTGATTCCAACCATAAAGATTTAGCTCAGGGGTTCCCAAAATAAGGGGCACAGGATGAATGAGGCCTTCCAAGGTCATTTACGCAGACCCCCACCCTAAAATTTTAGACTTAGGGTCACTCTAAGTCTAAAATGACTTGAAGGCACACAACAACAACTATCCTGATTAACTTGACTATATCATCAGCCAAAAGCAGGCCCGTACTTCCCATTGAAACACTGGTAAATTAATGTTGGTTAAAATTGTTCATTTTAAATATTGCATTGTTCCTTCATGTTTCTTTGCATTACAAATATGATATGAGCTGTGTGCATATGCATTTGTTCATGTTTTTTTAAAAAATTATATTACAGCTGCCCAACAGTCTAGAGCAGGGGTCCCCAAACTAAGGCCCGGGGGCCGGATGCAGCCCTCCAAGGCCATTTACCTGGCCCCCGCCCTCAGTTTTAGACTTAGGCTCGCCAAAGTCTGAAATGACTTGAAGGCACAACAACAACAATCCTACTTGATTATCTTATTGGCCAGAAGCAGGCCCACACTTCCCACTGAAATCCTGATAAGTTTACAGTATGTTGGTTAAAATTATTTTTATTTTTAAATATTGTATTGTTCTTTCATTTACTAATATTGTAAATGAAATATTGTAAATGAATGATATGGTAATACTGTAATATAATATATTGTGTATACATATAATATTGATAATAATATTATAATGTAATACAATATAATATTTACTTATTTATAACAGTATTTCTACCCCGCCCTTCTCACCCAATAGGGGACTCAGGGTGGCTAATAATAATAATACAATATAATAATACTGTATAATATAATAATATTATTTATATATTATATATTAAATATAATATTACTAATAATATTACGGTATAATGGTATAGTACAATATAGTAATATATAATGCTAATGTTGTGCTATGCTAATAATATAATATATTGTATGTACATACAACTTGTAAGCCGCTCTGAGTCCCCTTAGGACTGAGAGATGGTGGGGTATAAATGTAGCAAATAAATAAATAATTGTTGTTGGGTTGTTGTTTTTTTGGCACTACAAATAAGACATGTGCAGTGAGCATAGGAATTTGTTCGTTTTTTTTTTTTTCAAATGATAATTCAGCCCCTCGGCAATCTGAGGGACCATGAATCGGCCCTCCACTTAAAAAGTTTGAGGACCCCTGGTCTAGAGGACTGTGAAGTGGCCTTCTGCTTAAAAAGTTTGACCCCTCATATAGCTACTCTGTGTTCCTAGAGGAAGAAAATGTGGTTATACTCCATTTGTGGTTGCAATTCATTTGAAAGCATACTGTCATTACTCTACCTGTTCAGACCAGCTGCTTCTCCATGTTCTGAATTGTCTTCTGATCACTCTCTACTCCACCTGACAGTAGCAGAGGCCTCTCCAAGGGCTTGACAACTGCTGGATGGAGGAAGGAAGGCCATGGATCAGCATGTGTGGAACTACACATCAATGTAGGATCTCAGCTATAGTTGCCATTTCACACATTTGTAACAGACAAGGAAGGAATAGGACGTGGACCTTGGTACCAGAGCAGCATATTGACCACAAACCTGGGGTCAGATTGAATATATTCATTAACCTTCTCATGGTGATGATAGACAAGTGAAAACATGTGATATTTCCTTATAACGGCTTGGCATCCCTGCCTTTGGCAATTACCCATCAGATTCAGCCAGCGCTCTCTGACTTTAGTTCTGAATAAGCTCACTCTACTATCAAGGATGATGAAGATGCTGCCACATTAAAAATGACCATGGTCCTTTTAAGACAGGAGTGGCATTTCCAAGTGTCATTCTAACCAATTTTCAGGTCCTCTGTTCCAGAGGGCTGTAGTCACACCATTCTAATCACCATTTTTGGCATCACACATGGCACACAAAGAGATTTCTTCAACTGTTTTTCAGCCAAAAAGGGAAATTTAAATTCACATTTAAGCAGAAAATCCTGCTGTTATATCCTCCTTAACAATTACAGGAAAAAAGAGAAAAAATACTACTGTTAGCTTGAATGCTCTGACAAGTAGCTAGCCAGCACATTAATATCCAGAAACATTATCAAAGAATTGAAATGAATACTCTGGCAAACCAAATCTTTGATTTGATTCCAGAGTGCACAGCTGCTACTTGTGCAAATGAGGCCAAAATTAAACAGGATATACAAAGAAAATAAATTAGACTGAAAATTGTGCAATGACTGTGACTTCCAAGGTGAAGAGAAAAGTTCCTAATTGCAAAAAATTGCAATTTAATACTTCTTGATGTTGAGCCATGCTACTGGCAGAGCATGAAAAATAAAGACACCCAAAGCAGCCCCTCAGTGATTTTCTATGTCATAATTAGAGACATCATTAAGTCCTTAGTCTTGCATAGTTTGTCCTGTTTCTTAGTTGCTTCCTTTGCATTCCTAAAAGGTTGTCAAAGTCCAACCCTTCTTCATTTTCATTATTTTGTAAACTTCTCTCTCTCTCCTAGCTTAGTCTGTTAAATGTAAAAATATTTAAAGGTTCTAAATATACATCATAAAAGAACTGGTAAATTCCAACTAGTTGTAATATTGTGAACTAAAAAGATTACCTGTCAATGTTAGTTTAGAAACTAAAGCCAAGAAAGGTTTCACAATGAGATTTGAAAATCTCAGCTGCTAACATAGTGTGTGTGATAAAGGAGGCATTATAAGAATAGATTTCATTATGCATTAACCTAGTATAGATTTTAAATATTATGGGAAATAATATCTTTATAATGAGAAATAATTTCTATGGCCTATTACGTATAACTGCTAGTCATACCGTGGCTCCTTTCTCTGGCTAATATTCCCTGGGCTTCCATTAGAATTTTCTTGTTTGAGATGGAATATGAGCCCAGGGAAATTAAATGTTCTATATTGGTCTCAGGGGCATGAGCAGCTACAATATAATGAATTGTGGAAATGGACTACAGAATTCCGACTTTCATTTTTGTATTTCTAATTCTAAAAAATTTACAATCTCTCCACTTATATCCAAAGAGAATATTAGAGGACATGTAAGGTAGGGGAAGGGAGGTCCAGATTCCGACAATAGGATGCCCACTGAAAAGCTCAGCAAAGTACAATTTGGTGGCTACGTGTTGAAACATACAAAAGGACAAATCATTATTGTGGCCCAAGACTTCATCCTAACATCACTATTTTACAGAAGAAGAAGAAATGAAACTGCCACTCTTTTAAGTCTCCAGAAGCAACAATTCACCATTTAGATCACTATTCACAGTGCCCTGTACTATTGGGTAACAAAATAGTGTGTCCTTCAAAACTGATAGTGGCTTCAATTTTTCCCCATTGGGTGCATCTTTGGTGGCTGAGGTAGCTGATGATGCAGATGACACCCAGTTCTACTATTCCTTTGCACTTCAAGTCAGGGAGGTTGTCCTGGTCCTAAACCAGTGTCTATCATAAGTAATGGATGGTGGCAAACTGTACCTTAATCCAGACAAGACAGTGATGCTCCTGGTCAGTCTGAAGACAGATTAGGGAATATATGGAAGACACAGGTCCTCGGTCATTGAACCTGGAGCCCCAAGTTTCTGCAGTGGCCAGGATTGCCTTTTCAAATTTAAACTTGTGGATCAACTGATCTCATTTCTTGATCTCAATCTGGCCTTAGTGGCACATGCCTTAGTTAATTCCTATTTGAATTACTATAATTCAGTACTTGGGGCTGCCTTTGAAGAGTGTTCTGAAATTTTGGCTGGACCAAAGAGTCATGGCTGGACTGGTAACTAGGGCAGACTACAAGAAAAGCTCACAACCCCGTTGCAACAGCTCCACTGGCTGCCAGTTTTCTTTCAGCTACAATTCAAGGTAATGGTCATAACCTATAAAGCCTGTATGGCTGGGGTCCTGGCTATTTGGCATGCCGTCTCTCCCAGTATGAACCTGCCTGGGCCCTGAGATCCTCAGGATAGACCTTTCTCTCAGTCCTACCACCATCACAAGCACAGTTGGTGGAGATACAAAAGAAGGCCTTCTTGGTAGTTGCTGATTCCATGAAGTGCTATCCATCTTGGAGCAGAACAATTACTTTATACAAAAGATCAGGTAAGGGAAGTACGGGATATCCAAAAATTATCATTACAATTTCAATACTATATACAGCACAATCAAAATACATAAGCTCTTTCACATTTATGAACTGGTGTGTCATTCATCAATACAATTGTGAAAAAGATCTGATAAGTGAATGTGAGATATTTTATGCACAATCTTAGGCCAGAAGTTTCTAAACTTTGACCTGGAAATCCTATAGTTCATCGGAAGGGTATCATCCTACATTGAGAAGATCAATAGTTCTATTTAAGCTTTATTGAAATCCAATATGCCCTCTGCTCTTGATCATTCCTTGAAACACACAGGTGTATTGGGTATGTGGTATTGTTTGTTAATATGAAACGAGACACAGAAAATCTTGGCAGGGATGCTGTTTTAAGAAAATGATCCACAGTCTGTAGTCTTCCTGATGTTTTGGACTTCAAATTGACTGGAGTTTTGAGCTGAAGACCAAAACCTTTTGAGAATCAAACTTTGAGAATTACTAGTTTAACATACTTAAAACCTGAGAGCATTACCTAGAATTCTCTGTAACACAGAGTTCCATGACAGGCAATAAGGAGTCTACCAGAAGACATGTAATTGTAGGAAGTCAAAACGTAATATTGACCTGGATTGATCAATAGTTACCACAGAAGAAAGTACTGCAACTGACATCTGTAGACTGAGGTCACCGTTTGTATAATCATTTTAGCCCTTCCTATAAAAGACCCATGTTATTTAATTCCATGAGATATTAACTAACGTTCTGTTTTAGAGAATTTTTCAAGTTATCGGCAATGGAGATGGTATTCAGTTGTGACCATTCTGCTATTTGCTAGCAGAACAAGGAGGAAATAGAACCCTGAACATACAAAATTTTCTTTGGGGAAAATTAGAAAGTTGATTTGAGAATGTAGAGGCTTGCATGAGAGATATTCTGGTCAAATTTGTGTTTAGTGAGACACTGAAATGTGTAGCAAATCACATGAAGATCAATACAACCTTCAACTTTCTTCTATAACTTTAACAACAACTAAGAAATATAATACATAAGAATGGAAGGTTGAAGATAAAATAGACAGAAGAAAGGCAGAGTAAGAATCACAAACTTTGTGACAATAACTTGTTCCGCATAGGCAACCAAGTGCCTCTGTTGCACTTTTGCACAGCTCAAACTGTATTTTTCCAAGAGTAAAAAAAAGCCAAACAAAAAACCTTATTCTTTAAGGTCATAAATTTTGGATACAGAAACTCCAGAATTCACAAGACAGCTTACAATAATTGCATCAAGTGGCAGGGATGACAAAATACTAACTATAGAAAGAGTTTTGAGGGAAACAGAAAAAATACATATTTAAAAGTGGCAGTGACCTTCACAAAAGTATTTGTGGCTTATTAAATGTAATGGTTTTCCACTGACATAAGTCTAGTCGTGTCCAACTCTGGGGGTTGGTGCTCATCTCCATTTCTAAGCCGAAGAGACTGTGTTGTCCATAGACGTCTCCAAGATCACGTGGCATGACTGCATGGAGCACCATTACATTCCCACCGGAGCAGTGCCCATTGATCTATTCATATTTGTATGTTTTCAAACTGCTAGGTTGGCAGAAGCTGGGGCTAATAGTGGGAGATCACTCTGTATTTATACATGGCTATCATGTCTCCTCACAACCTTCTCTTCTGCAGGCTAAACTTACCCAAGTCTTTAAGACACTCCTCACACGGCATGGTCTCCAGACCTTTGATCATTTTATTCACCCACCCCTGAACACCTTCCTGCTTATTAATATCTCTTTTGAGGAAGGGTATGTTATTAGGAAATAAAAGTGTCAAAATTGGTGACCAAAGTAGTGATTATGAATATTAAACAGTTTCTGATTGTGGTCCTCTCCTGATCTAGATCTATAGTTCTAGGTCTTTTCATAAAGCTCTGTTTCTAAATTTAAAAGCTATATAATTTTTAAATGTGCAGTTCTTTTCCTGAGATGTATCGGGGTGCTGCTCCTGAATGCTGATTTCAGCTACACAGAATATTGAACAGAAAATATTGAAGTGTCTTCTGTGAAGTGGCAAAGCGCACACTGCTCTTATATTTCATTATGTGCCTAATAAAGAACCATGAGAATGAATAGATCACTAACATATACCTTTTACCAGTATAATAGTTGCTAGATAATAGAAAGCGTGAGAGGTATGTTCAAGTGAAAATCCCATTTGTTTAATCTAGGAAATACATTACAGCTGTGTACTCATTGACACTAACAGACTCTATTTTATTATTGCAGCAAATATAGATATAGCAGCCATCAGCACATGCAGGGCTGTGCAGAAGCAGAAAAGAAGGGCTAGCAGGAACCAGAGGAAATCCTTTATCTCCATTTTGAAGTTTTATATTGACTCTTCCTTTACTCCCTGAATTAGCTATGAAAAGTAACTGTTAAGGTTTGGTTTCCTTTTCAGGGTGGGTGGTATTATAACTAATGGATTTTGACAATTAAAGACTTAACAATATTCTGATTTGACAAATGCTTGCTTGTTATGTAGTCTGTCTTTGTAACTGTATCAATTAGGAAAAATATTTGAATGCTGGACAACAGCAATTTTATGTAATTTTCCTTTATCACACCTGAAAAAGGAATCTTAGCAAAGGCATTCATAGATGGTAATTGCATGCAGTTTTATAAAAGGATGTGCTTCTGTCATCTCAGTTTTAGGTAAGGAAAGATATTTTTATTATAGTCTTTTCTATATGATTGATAGTTTCCATCCTCGTGAAAGGCATTCTGTCACTCTTGGTAAGTATACATATTTTGAGAGAACCACACAAAGAATAACTCCATGAAACATTGTGGCTATATATATATATGCATTTGTCTTTAGTTAAAAACAACAACTACACTGAAGCACTTTTGTTGTAGACAGACACAAATATACAAACCAGAAATCATGCATAAATCGGAATTTCATAGTCCAAACATATGCCGATATTCAACAATGCCACAGGGAGAATAAATTAAGCATATTTACACACAACGTTTTGGCTCCAAAATGTATGTGACTTTTCTCTGTGTAACTTTTGATGGAAGAAAAGAACAGAACAGAAGGGAATAGAAGGCTAAAACATCAAAAATATTTCATTTAGGACAAATAATTAAGGCTTTGAATTAAGCAATGTCCCCTTCCTGTTGGACTTCTAAGATAAGGTGGAAGGTTGGATGTAGTACATAAATAAATAGGATTCGCAGAACCCATTTGCATAGCAATCATGTAACATGATTCCCTTAGGATTAAATAGCTATTAAGTTCATGCAGAAAAACTTATGGATGTTTTATTTTCACTGATCAGTTTATGAAGTAACAGATGAAATCACCATATGAACCAGGATTGTGTGAATTCACCACTAAGGTTCCAGAAAACTTCACAGCTTGTTAAAATAGAAGACTAAATTACATAATTCATCATATGATTCTTTTCACTCAGTGAATGTAAGGAGAACACCAAATTTGAAGTTCTGGCAGATACTGTTGACCTCATAATCATCATTGTTCATTGTAAGGTAATACAATAAAGTAATTTCCTTTCTCCTTAATTAATATTCAGCAGTTACTAAGAGACACGTGGAAGGCAACTGGAAAATAAATATGAGCAGAAAGATCAGAATAAAATAAATTGCTACTTCCCTTGCAATTAAAAGCAGCAGTTTTGTGAAGAGCTTTTCCTTCTTCTGCCAAAAGAATTGTATTTTGATTTGTACAAAGACGGTTATTAATAGAGATAAAACTGACAATCAATAAGTGGAAATGTGATGATATCAATATCAGGCAATGTCCAAATGTCAGTCCAGACTGTAATGTGTGTTGTTGGTTATTTCACACTGCACTGGTTATTTGAGTTATTCCAAGATCATTGGATTCCTCTCGGCCGGGAGAACCATAAGATGACATTTCCACGACTAGTCATACTGGCTTGTTTGTGCCATCAGCATCCCTAGTATACACAGGCTCTTGAATGACACTTCGAACTCTGCAGGTGCTCTGTCTATCTGTCTTTGTCTTAAAAGGAAAGCAAAAATCTTTGAAACACCGCTTAAAATTTTCATCTAGGAAAGCGTACAGGATAGGATTTAGGCTGCTATTGGTGTAGCCCAACGCAATGCAGAAATAATAGCTGGAAATAGCAGCAGTGCTGTGTGACACGTCCCCAAGGGCTTCGACTAACACAAAAATATGAATTGGGGTCCAGCAGACAATGAAAACAGCCACCACCACAAGAACCAATCGGGTGATGCGACGGAGGTTCCGGTCCTTTTCCCGCGACCCAGACAGAAGTCTCACACTCTTCAGGCGCAGAATCATCAGAGTATAGCAAACAACTATAATTAGCACTGGGATAATAAATGCAAAGACAAAGACACAGATTTTCATAAAAGTGTCCCACCAGTCATAGTCATCATCAGGAAACTGCAAAGAACACTCAGTAATGGCTGGGTCCACATCTGTCAATGAAAAGGGAGGAGAAAAAAACAAAAATGTTTACGTGAGCAGATTTACAGTAAAGGAGGCATAGATTTTTGATCACTATGCACAGTCAGGATCAAGTGTTGCAGGGATTAATCCAACAAGACTGGCATTATCTGGCACACATTCCTTCTTCCCATGTCTACTACTTCTTGTCCTTTCCAAATAACCACTAGTCAAGGAGTACTACAAGTCTTGAGCATTGAGCATCTTGTTGTTACTGGGAATAAAGCAATACAAGGGTGGAGTGTAGCCTTTGCTAGTGATCAGAATAGAACATTTGTGAATTGATAACTTTGACTCTTTTTTTTTCATCAACATCTGTTCTATAACATAACTTATCTAAACAGTAGTTCAGTTAAAATAATCAGAAAGCTGAACATTAGTGGTATACTAGATATTTGGCTTGGGGTCAGAGTAGGACCCAGAAGCTTTTAGATTAGTTAGTGGTTCTCAACCTGTGCGCCCCCTGGTGTTTTGGCCTGCAATTCCCAGAAATCCCAGCCAGTTTACCAACTGTTAGGATTTCTGGGAGTTGAAGGCCAAAATATCTGGGGACCCAAAGGTTGAGAACCACGGGATTAAATAGAGGCTTCCTTCCCAAACAAAATGAGGTCAAATATAATAGCTTTGAAATATTTCCTGAAATGTTTCCTTAGTTCAATAAAAAATGATGTAAATATCTTGTTACCTTCACAAGAGATCTCTCTCATTGAAGGGGTTCAGAAAGCAGAGTAGCCCTGGTACATTGTTATCTTTTGCAACAGTGCAAATACCATTGAGGAGTAGTTTAAATGCTAGGCAAAGACATCAGATATCATCTGATGTTGGAAGGTAAGCAGGATCAAGCAGGATTAGGTCTGATTAGCACTTGGATGGTGAACCACCGAAAAAAATCAGGTGCTATATTTCAGAGGAAAGTAATGGTAAACTACGTTTGAATATTCCTTGCCTAAGAAAACTATATGACATTCACTAAATTTCCCTAAGTCTACAGGGGAATTTTTATTTTGTATTAGGAGCGACTTGAGAAACTGCAAGTCACTTCTAGGTATGAGAGAATTGGCCGTCTGCAAGGACGTTGCCCAGGGGACACCCAGATGTTTTGATGTTTTTATCATCCTTGTGGGAGGCTTCTCTCATGTCCCCACATGGAGCTGGAGCTGATAGAGGTAGCTCATCCATGCTCTCCCCGGGTGGGATTTGAATCTGGCAGCTTTCAGATCAGCAACCCAACCTTCAAGTCACAAGGCTTTAATCCACTATGCCACCAGGGGTTCCATTACAGGGGAATTGAACACACAGACACTCAAGGGCCTGTGTGTGTGTGTCTGTGTGTACAGGGGAATTGAACATACAGACACACACAGGCCCTTGAATGACAGAAAATTGAAAGTAGGTGATGTTTCCTAATGAGTTCCGGCATATTAAACTCCAGTCCCTTATCCTCAGTAAATTCTGCAGCTTGTTAAATGTATCAATTCTGATTTACTGCTGATTTTAGTGGGTGAACCCTAGCATGACCTCACAAATGTATTGCAAATAGAGAGTTTATTGTCTCTACCTACAGGCAATTTTGTATCTCTCTAATGAACAAGAGCTCTTTTCAATTACAGTGGTTAGAAAGAGAAGCAGTCATTTTTAGAAGGGTGGTTCTTTAAGTAATGAGGAAGAACGGCTGAGAGGGGAGATTCATGATTTATAGAGATGAGAAATTTATGGTGCAGGGGAAAAGATCTGCAGACTAGTATAATACTCCAGCCTTCTTGATTGAATTGATGGCCTTATGGTTTCGCTTCTTTGAAAATAATGTTCCAAGTGCCTCCTCCCAATCTATATACAGAGGTATACCACCCTGGCCTTAAAATGAATAGGAAAATGATAGAAAAGTGAAGGTTGCTGCATGGAAGTTAACAGTAGCTGGTCTTGTCAATGCTATGCATAGAATAAATGGCATATAGAATACCGTACTGTATAGCATTTGTTCGTACCATTACCAGATACTTTATGATGCACTGTAAACTCTCCACTAAATAGCCCATACCAGGAGAAAACTAGGATATTAAATAAATAAGTAATTTTAAAAGGGCAAGCCACATAGCAATACACTATTTGCTGCTGCTACAAGAAACACTTTTAACAGGAAGGCATTTTCTAGACTCCATCCATTATTGACTGGTCGACTGGATTTGACATTATTTCTCCCAATTGAAACACAGAACATGATCAACTACAAATCAGAATTAAATTACAGTAGAGTCTCACTTATCCAACCTTCGCTTATCCTAAGTTCAGTATTATCCAACACAGTTTGCTTTTTAGTATTCAACATTTTTGTAGTCAATGTTTTCAATACATTGTGATGTTTTGGTGCTAAATTCGTAAATACAGTAATTACTACGTAATGTTAATGTGTATTGAATGCTTTCTCTGTCAATTTGTTGTAAAACATGATGTTTTGGTGCTTAATCATAGCATAATTTGACGTTTAATAGGCTTTTCCTTAATTCTTCCTTATTATCCAACATTTTCGCTTATCCAATGTTCTACCGGCCCATTTATGTTGGATAAGCAAGACTCTACTGTAAATTCCAAATGACAGTGATTAAAATATCATTTAAAAACATATTCCTAAAGCAAGCTGAGTGGGACTCCACTGGTAACAACTATTGTCCTCAGCACCTACTTATTTGCTGAGAACCTGAACAAACAAAGAAGGAAAACAGGGTAATTTCCCTTAATAGATCATTACAGAGTCTGGAAGCAACCACTAAGAAAGTCTTCCCTAACAGTTCAAATATAACTCCAAGGTTGATGGGACTATTTGGTTGCCTCTCCTCATGAAATCTGAAAGCCATGTTATCATGTTATTCAGAGAGCCTGGTCCAAGAAACTAGATCAAAACATGCGAATATGGCACCTACAAGATATTAAACGTAGTTGAGAGGCAGTGTTGTATGGTTTAAACTAGATGCAGGCACAGCCTCAATCTGATCTTTGAAGCAACTTCATATGGCCCATGATGCTATTCACATTTCTTAAAAATGGTAGGAACGTATCAAAAATAAATTAGGCAGGACTGTTTGAGGCTGTTTTTTAAAAAATATTATTGATAAACAGCAATCATTACACAAACAGCCATCCCAAGACATTTTACTACTTGGGGTGAACTAGCCAATGGCACCCCATCCATGGACCAAATAAATATGCAGATAGGAGCCAAAACTGACAAAAGATTTATTGTGCAATGAGACAGAAAAACCAACCCCCTTTCTAGCAATATAAATTCAGGAATTATAAATTAAATAACTAATAACTTGCTGCCATGTCATATCACTTAAATCTTTCTCAGACATCAGCTTCATTCTATCTAATGAGAAGGTCAGCCTTCATCACATCCCCAGAAAGAGTCTGTACTCACCATCCCTGACCTTGGTGCCTCCAAGGACTATGGCTGATATGCCCACAGATGAAGATAACAGCCAGATACATATATTGATTATCTTTGCCTTCAGAGGAGTACGGAAATCCAGTGCCTTCACTGGGTGGCAAACAGCAATGTACCGATCAACGCTCATCATGGTCAGGGTGAAGATGCTTGTAAACATGTTATAGTAGTCAATTGAAATGACGATTTTACACAGCACATCCCCAAATGGCCAAGAGTTCATTAGGTACTCAGTACTTTGGAAAGGCATTGTTGTGGTAACAAGAGCATCTGCCAGAGCCAGATTAAAAATGTAGATGTTGGTTGCTGTCTTCATCTTTGTGTACCTGGAATACAAGAAGATATTGTATAATGTATATAATGTGATCTTTTCATCCCTCCTCCCTGTTGTAGGACACGGCTCTACAAGGGCCGGAAAAATAGTACAGGTCAATAACTGGCTCAGAAAATGGTGTCAAGAGGAGCATTTTGGCTTCCTTGACCATGGTCTACTCTTCCAAGAGGATGGACTACTGGCAAGCGATGGGGTGCATCTCACACAAGTAGGAAAACATCTTTTTGCACACAGACTCACAAACCTCATCAGGCGCACTTTAAACTAGATCCACTGGGGGAGGGGAACAACAGCCTGGCGAACACTATATTACCCACGACCACAGGGAACCGCCGAAAGGCTAAACGGAGGGCTGCACAAACACAGCAAGGACCAAGTACAGAGAGCACAATAATCCCAAATAAACAGTTCGAGGGGAGGTCACGGGCTTACATGTCTTTACACTAATGCTCAGAGCATGGGAAATAAGCAAGACGAACTCCAACTCCTAGCACAGCACCACACATACGATGTCATAGGCATCACTGAAACCTGGTGGGATGACTCCCATCACTGGAATTTAACCATTGAGGGCTATAACCTCTTTCACAGAAATAGAACAAAGGGGAGAGGAGGGGGAGTAGCTTTATATGTCAAAAACAGTTACGTTGCAGAAGAAATGCAAGACTGTAATCCGGGAAACCAGCTTGAAAGCATCTGGATAAGAATCAAGGGAACCGGGACTCAAAAAGATCTTGTCGTGGGTGTCTACTACAGACCTCCGAGTCAGGATGAAGGACTTGATGAAGCCTTCTGTCAACAGCTGACCAAACAGGCACAAAGAAGAGATATAGTAGTCATGGGCGATTTCAATTATCCCGATATCTGCTGGAAAACAAACTCAGCCAAGAGTACAAAGTCCAACAAATTCCTCACTTGCCTTGCAGATAATTTTATGGTCCAGAAGGTAGAAGAGGCAACAAGGGGATCAGCAACTCTTGATCTAATCTTAACAAATGTGGAAGACCTGATCAATACAGTTGAAGTGGTTGGATCCTTAGGGGCAAGTGACCATGTGCTCCTGCAGTTTGCAATACAAAGGAATGCTGAAACTAAGACAAGTCAAACACGCATTCTGGACTTTAAGAGAGCTGACTTCCAAAAAATGAAGGAATTACTGAGCGGCATTCCATGGACGCCGATATTAAAAAACAAGGGAGTTAAGGATGGATGGGAGTTTTTCAAAAGTGAAATACTCAAGGCGCAAATGCAAACAGTGCCAACAAAGAAGAAAAATAAGACAAGTGCAAAGAAGCCAGAATGGATGTCCAAAGAACTTCTAACTGAGCTAAAGCTCAAAAGTGACATGCACAAGAAGTGGAAAAGAGGAGAAATCACCAAAGAAGAATTCAAACGTATAGCCAACACCTGTAGGGAAAAGGTTCGCAAGGCTAAAGCGCAAAATGAGCTCAGGCTTGCCAGGGACATAAAAAACAACAAAAAAGGCTTTTTTGCTTACGTTGGTAGAAAAAGGAAGAAAAAGGAGGCGATAGGGCCATTGCAAGGAGAAGATGGGGTGATGGCGACAGGGGACAGGGAAAAGGCAGAACTACTTAATGCCTTCTTTGCCTCGGTCTTCTCAGAAAAAGAAAGCCATCTTCAACCTCAGCAACACGGAATGGACAAAGGATTGGGGGAAATCCAACCCCAAATAGGGAAACAAGTTGTCCAGGAACACTTGGCCTCTCTAAACGAATTCAAGTCACCAGGGCCAGATCAGCTACATCCAAGAGTACTGAAGGAACTAGCGGAAGTTATTTCAGAACCACTGGCAATTATCTTCGAGAGTTCTTGGAGAACGGGAGAAGTCCCAGCAGATTGGAGGAGGGCGAATGTGGTCCCTATCTTCAAGAAGGGAAAAGAGAACGACCCAAACAATTACCGTCCGGTCAGCCTCACATCAATACCAGGCAAAATTCTGGAAAAGATCATTAAGGAAGTGGTCTGCGAACACTTAGAAACAAATGCGGTCATTGCTAATAATCAACACGGATTTACCAAAAACAAGTCATGCCAGACTAATCTGATCTCTTTTTTCGATAGAGTTACGAGTTGGGTCGATACAGGGAATGCTGTGGATGTAGCATACCTGGATTTCAGTAAGGCCTTCGACAAAGTCCCCCACGACCTTCTGGCAAACAAACTAGTAAAATGTGGGCTAGACAAAACTACGGTTAGGTGGATCTGTAATTGGCTAAGCGAACGAACCCAAAGGGTGCTCACCAATGCGTCGTCTTCATCATGGAAAGAAGTGACAAGTGGAGTGCCGCAGGGCTCCGTCCTGGGCCCGGTTCTGTTCAACATCTTTATTAACGACTTAGACGAAGGGTTAGAAGGCACGATCATCAAGTTTGCAGATGACACAAAACTGGGAGGGATAGCTAACACTCCAGAAGACAGGAGCAGAATTCAAAACGATCTTGACAGACTAGAGAGATGGGCCAAAACTAACAAAATGAAGTTCAACAGGGACAAATGCAAGATACTTCACTTCGGCAGAAAAAATGGAAATCAAAGATACAAAATGGGGGACGCCTGGCTTGACAGCAGTGTGTGCAAAAAAGACCTTGGAGTCCTCGTGGACAACAAGTTAAACATGAGCCAACAATGTGATGCGGCTGCTAAAAAAGCCAATGGGATTCTGGCCTGCATCAATAGGGGAATAGCGTCTAGATCCAGGGAAGTTATGCTCCCCCTCTATTCTGCCTTGGTCAGACCACACCTGGAATACTGTGTCCAATTTTGGGCACCACAGTTGAAGGGAGATGTTGACAAGCTGGAAAGCGTCCAGAGGAGGGCGACTAAAATGATTAAGGGTCTGGAGAACAAGCCCTATGAGGAGCGGCTTAAAGAGCTGGGCATGTTTAGCCTGCAGAAGAGAGGGCTGAGAGGAGACATGATAGCCATGTATAAATATGTGAAGGGAAGTCATAGGGAAGAGGGAGCAAGCTTGTTTTCTGCTGCCCTGCAGACTAGGACACGGAACAATGGCTTCAAACTACAGGAAAGGAGATTCCACCTGAACATCAGGAAGAACTTCCTCACTGTGAGAGCTGTTCGACAGTGGAACTCTCTCCCCGGGGCCGTGGTGGAGGCTCCTTCCTTGGAGGCTTTTAAGCAGAGGCTGGATGGCCATCTGTCAGGGGTGCTTTGAATGCGATTTCCTGCTTCTTAGCAGGGGGTTGGACTGGATGGCCCATGTGGTCTCTTCCAACTCTACTATTCTATGATTCTATGATTCTATGTGTATATACTTAGCATAAATCAGTGAGGGAGGGAAAACAGTTTAATATACCTGTACACAGGAGTTGAAACTGGAGCCTGACACATTTTACATATGCACACCAGTCCCTAAGTACACCTCTTACCAGTGATTTGTGTTGTTCACTGGCCAGGGTGGAAATGTTTTTTCTATGATGTGAGTAACAAACATTCCTATATTTCTAAAGCAACTGGGCAACACTTCCTGCATATCCATGCTGCACTGCAGCTATCTTACTGCTTGCTTCAACAATGCAGAAGAAATACATTACTGTACTGCCTCCCTTGGCCATCTGCACCTTCATAATGAGTATGGACAGAATTCTCTTTTCAGTCTTCAGAGATGATTCTGCATAGTCACATCTAAGGGCTCATACTGTAATAAGTGAAATTTGATCAAGCAGGAAGGACAACAGGATGGATCCAGAATGTATCATCTTTATACCAGACTCCCATGAAGAGAGTCATGATTAATGGAAGTCCCATTGATTATAATTGGTTTAATCTAAGTATCTTCCCATCTGGATCCAAACAAGTACAATTGGCCCGCTGTATCCATGGATTCTGTGACCATGGATTCAACTATCAATGACTCCATAATATTGTTTAAAAATCTTAAAAGCAAGCTTGATTTTGCCATTTGATATAAGGAACACAATTTTACTGTTTCATTTTATATAATAAGATTTTGATATCCTGGAACCAAACCCAACAGATAAATAATAATAATAATAATAATAATAATAATAATAATAATAATAATAATAATGATAATAATAAATCACATGGTCCTAAACACTTGGGAAGTGTTCGACTTGTGATTTTGTGATACGAAATCCAGCATATTTGTCTTGTTTGCTGTGTCATACAATGTCGTTGTGTCAATAATAATAATAATAATAATAATAATAATAATATATCTTTATTTGTACCCTACAACCGTCTCCCCAAAGAGACTTGGGGCGGCTCACAGAAGCAGTCCAAATACAATAACATATGTATAAACAACAGCACATACACAGAAACCAGGGTATTTAGAGTTATGGAAGCTATTAAATTTTTCCCAGTTAAAGAAAAAAAGGATGCTGTCATGCTATTGTTAACAATATATTTGTATTCTTTGTAATTTTCTCCTGGTTTGTAAATGGTATGAGTTGTTGGTTTTATAGTGCTAACAGCTTTGCCTATAATGTATTTCAGAAAAGCAGGAAATACAAATGAATGCACAAATAAATGAAATGATTACCTAACTCATTCTTTGAACTGTGGTTGACTAGGGACCTTATCAGATGGCAGTATTGAGAGGCATTGCTAAGTTAATTAAAGAGAGGAATCGGGAGCGGATCATACCTTTCAGTCCTCCCTCGCTCATTTTTCATTTGTTCTCCTCTCATCAGACTTTTAGTGCCTTCCCATTGGCACTCATTATCTTTCTCAGCACACTTAGACAATAAGTCTCCACCCATAGCTTTGTTTTCTTCATTCAAATCTGCCAGAATCTTTTTCCATGGGATGCAATAGTTCTGCATCTAAACCCATTGGATCTTTGAGACAGGGGTGCTTTTTTAAACTATTGCTTTGAATGGGATCCAATTGTTCTGCATCTAAATCCATTGGACCCTTGAGACAGGGATGCTGTTTTAAACCACTTCTTTCCATAGGAAGGAGTAATATGCCTTTCTATAAACAGAGATGAAAGCTCACTACTAAGTACAATATTACAATTGGAACAAACCAGCAAAAAAACCCTGCCTGTTCTCTGTTCTGCAATGCCTCTATTATGCCATATCTGTCATTAATAATTAAAAGAAGAGATTTGCGACGGGAAGGAGTTATTATGCTCTTCTGTAAAGAGGGATGACACCTTGCTGCTAAGGATAGCTCGCTGCTAAAGACCATCCATTGGAATGCCTCTTTTCACCATGGCAAGCTGTGAAACAGAAAGGAGACTGTCACAGACCCCATCACATATTGTTTTGAGCCAAAATAATCAGGGTCCTTAGTGCTATTTTGGCTAAATTTACAATTTCTCCCCATGATTATAGATCTGCCCCATTTCATGATTGCCCTGAAATTCTGTGATGGGGGGCATGAGTAAAGACTGGCAGTCATATGATGGCAGTTGTGACTCCCAATAAATTTACGGTGGCTGCCCATAAAATGGGGGGAGGGTGATAAGTGTGATTTTTTTTTCATGTCAGGAGCATGAAAAAAACTGAGAAACTACAATTTGCTTCTGGTGTGAGAGAATTGGCCATCTGCAAGGACGTTGCACAGGTGACTCCTGGATGTTTGATGTTTTACCATCCTGTGGGAGGCTTCTTTCATGTCCCTGCATGGGGAGCTGGAGCTGACAGAGGGGGCTCACCCACTCTCCCTGGATTCGAACTGCTGACCTATCAGTCAGCAGTCCTGCTGGCACAAGGTTTTAATCCATTGCGCCACTGGGGGCTCTTAAGTGTGATGAGGACAATGCAATGAGAAAAGAAGAAAAATACTAAAGAAAAAGAAGAGAAGGAAGACACTAACTGCAACAACAATTTCTATGTGGAGGGTTAAATTGTATAGTCTGGGGCTTTTGAGACATTCCAATCCTCATCCCACACCAAAATTGTCCGTAGCACAAAATCTGGACTACTTTTAAGTTGGTTGCTCAATCTGTCTTCCAGATAAGACTGCTGGCACTTATCTCAGCTAAGATTCTATTCTATATATTCTCTTTTGTCCTTTACTGATTTACTGTTGCACTGCTGTGTTACCAATTAAGTTTTACTTGCCACAGGCAGAACTGAATTTGTGAGTGATTTTAATTAGATTATGCAAATTAGTCAAGCTATCATAATGTTGCGAGATTTATTTTCATCAAATGAGATCAAACAACAGCTAAATGAGAATATAATTTTCCCTGTCGGTTACAAATAGCCCCCTCACCAGCATTTTTCTTCTAGAAATATCTTACCTATCCTCTCTGCTCTAGTCTCTCTTTCTCCCTCTGTGTTTATTTAGCGAGCTATTACCATCACCCTATAAGACAACATTCATTATTACTACTACATTGCCAAAAGCTAAATGGACTCTGCTTGAAGTTCTGAAACACATATTTGATTACACTAATTCATATGTTAGTCTATAAAACTTACATATATAAACAGAAGCAAATTAGTCACTGCATGTATGTGCTCGGGTTTTCAAATGTACAGTATAGAAATGATGGAAATAAATAAATAAATAATACAATAGCAAGTGGAATCATAATGCAATAACTATGAGATGTGAAAAGGTCTAAAGTAAAACTGTTTAGTTCTTTGGAAGGCTGTCAAAGAACCCGAAACATTTGAGATGTTATCTGTAAACAAATGTAGGTGTCCTTTGGAGAGTTTTCAACACTATTTAATGGGTCAGAGTTGGTAAATACCTTGAAGTTCAAAACCCAAAGCAAAAGTATTTTTATAGAGCCCTATATGGTGTCCTGGAGCCCCCAGTGGCTCAGCTGGTTAAACTGCTGAGCTGCTGAACTTGCTGACTGAAAGATCAGCAGTTCAAATCCAGGGAGTGGGGTGAGCTCCTGCTGTTAGCCCCAGCTTCTGCCAAACTAGTAGTTCGAAAACATACAAATGTGAGTAGATCAATAGGTATTGCTCCAGCAGGAAGGTAACAGCGCTCCATGCAGTTATGCCAGCCACATGACCTTGGAAGTGTCTACGGACAAGCTGGCTCTTAGAAATGGAGTCATCTTAGAAATGGAAATGAGCACCAACCCCCAGAGTCGGACATGACTAGACCTAATGTCAGGGGAAAACCTTTACATATGTCTATATGCTGTCCTTGGCAGACTAATCAAAAGGATATATGCTTTCTAGCCTGCTATCTGTCTAAATTGTGGTATATAGTAGTTACAGAGATAGCCAGTTTGGATGGAGACTATGCATCTTGGGAATGGTCTTAAGAATAGAAGGACCCCTTTCCATAGTTGCATTTTCTTGATGAACTCCTCAGCTAGAGGAAATAAAATTCCCTTCCTTGAAATAGCTGCTGTGTCTGCTATAATGGCTCACATTTCCCTCTTGCATAGAAGGATGTCTCTCACCTTTCATCCTCCTTCACATTATGACGATATGCCCCTTGGGCCCCATCTACACTACCGTATAAAATTCAGATTATGTCCCTTGAATTGGATTATATGGCAGTGTAGACTCATATAATCCACTTCAAAGCAGATAATGTGGATTATCTGATTTGATAATCTGCATTATATGGCAATGTAGAAGTGGCCCCAGTGACTTGAGCAGGGATGGACTGGAAATGTTTTACACTCCTTGCTTTTTATCTTTATTTCTCAAGTTTAAAAAAAAAATCCAGTGACTCATCTCTTTCTCTAAATCGTTCAGAACTATAAAACTTTGTCCATTAAATATTCCAGACTCCTGTCATCATACTTGATAGAAAAAAAAAATCACCTCACTTGGAAATTTACTTCCTGCTGGTTGTGAAGTGCTCAAATGGGGATTCATCTCTTTACTGCCATAAAGCCCTGAACACATTTTTCTCATTTTGGAAGTTAAGTTGTGTCAAATTTGATTAATACTTTGATGGGAAACAACCTGGGAATGTCAAGGATCTTCAAGCAGAGTTAATGTGAAAATTCATATTTCACTGCATACTTTTGACAACTCAAGGATGCCCTACACGTTCATGTTACATGCCCAGACCAAGAGAAAGTAAAGGCGAAACAATGATGGTTAAGGAATGAGACGACGGGTGCTACTCCTCCTGGGACTTGTTTATGCCACCAAAATAACCCATCTGTAATTCAGATTATTCAGCCCTGGAGCTGCCCCAGATTCACACCATTAGCACATCTACCTGTAATATACCACACTGAAATTGCATTGCTGCCTACACCTCATATTCAAATTGGCATCGTTTTTATTTCTCCTTCTTCTCCAAAGTGATTTGTCTGCTGTTGCTTTCCCAGAAAGACAGCATGGTGAATATGGGACTAGGGATGCATCCCCACCATATAATTAATGCTGTTTGATACCACTTCCTTCACTGGAAGGAAGGATATTAGAGACAAAGATGAAGTACTTTGGCCACATCATGAGAAGACAGGAAAGCTTGGAGAAGACAACGATGCTGGGGAAAATGGAAGGAAAAAGGAAGAGGGGTTGGCCAAGGGCAAGATAGACGGATGGTATCCTTGAAGTGACTGGCTTGACCTTGAAGGAGCTGGCCAATAGAGAGCTCTGGCGTTGGCTGGTCCATGAAGTCACAAAGAGTCAGAAGTGACTGAACAAATAAACAACAACAATAACAACAACAACAACAATAATCACTTTAACTGTCATAGCTCAATGTGACTGAATCATGAGAGTTATAGCTGTACAACATCTTTAGCTTTCTCTGCCAAAGGATAGCGCCTCACCAAACTACAGATCTTAGGATACCATAGCATTGAGCCACTGCATTTTAGTGTTAAACTGCATTAGTTATATGGTGTAGATGCACCTTAAGATGTTCTTAGGAGCTCAGAAGAGCAGCTGAAATATATATTAATAGAAGTACTCATTGATACTCTCTGGTTCTAAGAAGTTTCTTAGGAACTTTTACTGCAACATAAATCATTGAGTCTGACAACATCATTTTTTTCTTTTTCTGGCAATGTAAGCTCAGAAAATATCTATATGTAACTGTCTAGCCATCTGATTTAACGCTTCAGAAAATATGAGCCAATGTGATGATCATGGCCTTTTTCCTTAACTCTGGCTACGTTCATGTAATCCAGCCCAGAGTACAACTACAAAGTATCAATATAAGTAAGACATGTGCTCTAATTCCTCTTTCAATATTAAAAATGAAATCACAGTGGAAATAAAAATAAAGAATTCCTTGCTTTAATTTTCAGCTATAAGGAAGCTTCGGTCTGACTGAATTTTCTCCTTCAAGAGACTAACTAGCTGGTAAAACTACCTCTGAACAAACACTGCGAAATTCAAGTTATGAACAAGATAGGTTCATGTAGGTTAGTTCTTAAGATGAATTTGTATGTAAGGCAGAACAGATACAAAATTTAAATCTAACTCCAGCCAAATATATGTGATAATTCGATTTTGAAAAGTGTGGCTTCTTATGGAAACAAGGATTGGCGAGAAAGCTTTCCCTCATTGCAACTCTTTCAGGTGTGAATTTCCCTTTTTAAGGGTAGATTTCTCTTACTTCCTATTGTCTCACCCCTGTTCTTAACTATGAATCATATACTATTTGGATATTTGTAACTCAGGGACTGCCTGTACACATTACACACACACACATTTCACTTCCTAATGATGACCAACAAGAAAAACATGGGATCAGATGGTATCAAATTCAACAGTTCTCCCTTCCCATCTCTGTGTTTTACTTTCTGCTTACAGATGGAGAGATTTATTTATTGGAAGAATAGGATTTTGTTTTGTATAGCTTGGACAGATGCATAACAGGAAGTGTTTTGTGTGGATGATGACGTTGCTGCGTGCACAGCTTAATATACTTTCAATTAGTATTTATGCTTGAAATGCATGCCTCTTATAAATTTGCATATTTTAATAGGCAGAGGTTAGATCATTGTTCTGAGATAATAAAGAGCAGAAAACAAGTAATCGAGGATTGTGCGCAATCATACTCAGAAGTCCCATGGTGCTAATTCATTAATATTAGCTATGCAACTGGTTTAAATCTTGTTAGCTCAACAAGCATACCTATTGAATTGATTAAATCTGCCCACATGATGGTTCACTATTTATAACAGATTCAGTGGGTCTACTCTATCTAGGACCAAACAACAGGATGCAGGCTATAGTCAACACAATAAATGGAAATGTTTTCTATATTTTAATATCCTTATTTGTTTAGTGAATTCACATCCCATCTGCCTTTTAATAAGGTTGACACAGTATGCACTATTCACAGCCACCACTTGATACTCACAGCAACTCTATGAGGGAATCATGACTAGTGGCTTCCATGTCAATGGGTGGTGAATCTTCTGGACTTTAAAGGAACTAATCAAGGTTCTCAACCAAGTATAGCTTCTCTGAAGTTGAGACTAAAGCCTAGAATGACATGGGAAACACCAACCAGACTAAAGCCTAGAATAACATGGAGAAATACCAACCAGACTAAAGCCTAGGGTGACATGGGAAGCACCAACCAAACTAAGGACACTAGAGCAGTGGTTCCCAACTTTTGGGCCTCCAGGTGTTTTGGACTTCAGTTCCACAGTTCCTTACAGCTGGTAAGCTGGCGAGGATTTCTGGGAGTTGAAGTCCAAAATACCTGGAGGCCCAAAGGTTGGGAACCACTGCACAAGAGCATGGATCCACTTTAAATCTGGTTGCTGCTTCCTCCAGTATTCTGGGGCTTGTAGTTTAGGGGAGTGGCCTTTAATATGCTCAGCCAGAGAGTTTCTGGGCCCCACTAAACTACAAAGCCCAGAATTCTGCAGGAAGCAGCAACCAAATTTAAAGTGGATCCATGCTCGAGTCTAGTGAGACACTAAATCAGATTGGAGAATGACCAGCCAATGATTACTTAATGCGTTTTAGCCTCATTGGAGACTTGGAATCAGATTTCCCTAGTCCCGGGATGGTAGAATTCACTAGAAACTGTGTCCATTCATACGACACAGTTATAGCTCTATAATTCTATTTAACTGCCATGGCTGCATTCTAGAAAAACCTTGTTTAATTGTTGTTTCTTTAGATATTCAGGTCCTCTGGCTGATAATTGTAAATATTCCAGCATGCTGACATGACACTTAAAGTGGAATCATATCACTATAATTATGTAGTGTGAATGGGCTCCTGTTCCCATGCTAGCACTTCAGGAGATGAGGCAATCAGCTGGTCAGGTGGTGCAGAGTCAGCTTTTCATGTTTCGATGCAAGTAAGCAGTAGTCATGCAAGAAGTTACTTTTTAAAAGTATTTGATTTCTGCCTAAATAACTTTCAAAAGCTACTTTTAAAGCCAAATTTTTAACTTGGAAAATAATTCAAGCCAGCAAAGGTAATTTTACAAACTGGCTATCTCAGCTCTTGATGGCAATCAGCTATTTTTCCATCCCAGCGGACACTGGCCCTGGTATACTAAAGAAATGAATTCAAAATTACTGGATGAATCACACATTGCCAGCAATACCATTTACCAGTTGAAAACAGCCTCATAATGGCACTCTATAACATCGTAGCTCCTATTCCACTCCTATTCCATTTTTGAGTCTATCCCAAAAATCTTAAATAAGACGAAAACATTTCTAATTTAGTCCCTACTGTGAAAACAATCTTGTGCTGAAATGGGAAAGCTTTTTCTCCATTTATATGAATTAGAAATGCATCAGAAAGCAACCCTGATGTCTTGAGAAAGACAAAGATTTCCATCTTTGTTGCCATTATAGAAATTAGCTTTATGGAGATTCAGCTCTATTAAAAACAACTTTGCCTATGTCTTACTCAAAATGAGAAGAGAAAGTTGGTATTCCTGCTTCTCATTTTCTTAATCCTACTCATGTCCAAGACATGATAAAAAACATGATTTCACTCCTTTTTAGGAACTGGGCAGAAATGGAAGCACAGAACAGATCACAATTACCATGCTGGCATCACTCTTTCAGCCAGATTTAAGACTAGTGCCTAGGCTTGAAATTATTTTTATCCACCATATCTTTCTTTTCAGTCTGCTATTCCCAAGAAAATTATAATTCTAGGTCAGCTGATGGCTTAGGAAGTTGCTACAAGCTCATCTAATTTCTCACAACCGCATTACAGTCAACACAGTGATGATCACTTAGAAAGCTGTGGTTATGAGATTCTCAAGAAAGAATTCCAAAATCCAGAATATTCTATATTATTCAGTGTGGTTTTGTTTAGAAGAGCAAAAAACTTTTGCTTAACCTCCCAATCAATACTGTGGAAGTAGGGTCTGAATCATTTATCTTCTAATCGAGACTGTTTATGATATGTGACAATCTGAATCAACACTAGACCAGGGTTAGGGACCCTGTAATCTTTTAAACGTTGGTAAACTCCAGTTCCCTTTTGCACTAGGCAATGATGAGCCATGATAAAAGTAGTATGTCTTCAATATTAGGGATCCTGTTCTAGACATAATATGTATGTATGTATGTAGTATATAACATCCTTTATCTAAAGCTGTCAGGGTGACATACAATAAAGCCAATCTGCTTAGTTTAAAACAGTGAAAACAATAAAACCAAATGTGACACTAGCTTTTTGTGATGGTGGGATTGTGTGTCCCTGTGAGGCAACAGCCTTTACACAAGATGCAAGTACTGACATTGGCTGAGTCTCCCTATCACACAGGCTTTTGCCAAGGAGCAAGACTAAATGTATCAAACTACCATTGGGCAGAAGAAGTGTGGATTGGGAGGCAGAAAGACCCTTGTGGGATATGTGTCAGACTATGGCAATGTTAGTTTAGTTAACTCTTGTTAGTACTGCACAGAAGACAGCGTGGTAAATCACTTCTGAATGTCATCTGCATTGAAAACACAATGAGACAATCCAAAATGAAGCAAGAAGTAGTGCCAGAAAGAAGAGGAAACCATAGGATGAAATCGTTGTGTCTAGTGATGCACATGGGTTTAAGTTGAAAGGCTGTTCATCTGTTACTATATTTGCATGGTAAAGAAAAAGCCAAAGCCATACAATACATATAATAGGAACTAGAGGTTTGTGAAACAGCAGAAATCTGTTTTGATTTCATTTCGAAATTTGGATGCCCCCCTGACCCCGTTTCATTTCAAGGAGATTTGGGTGGGGGTTGTTCTGATTCATAATTCAAAACCTAGAGTTTAGTTATGGTTTCAGTAAGATTCAGTCCATTAGTGCCAATGGGGAAATTGTGAGGGTCCTTTCTCTGTCATTTTTATGGCTCTCAGGATAAAACTTGCCACTCTTGTAGGCCACATTTACAACTGTTGGCTTGTCAAGCTCCAGAACATTTTGGTCATCCAGTAATTTTTAGGAATTTTTAAAAAGTTTTTACAAATAAGTTTTTAAAAAAAACAAAAGAGGTATCATTTTGAATTTCTCCATAGTGATAGAACATGAGTAAGGCATTATTCCTGCAAAGCACACAATAACAACCCTAATTAACTTGACTATCTCATCAGCCAAAAGCAGGTCAGCACTTCTGATTCAAATACTGGTAAGTTTATGTTGGTTAAAATTGTTCTTTGTTTTAAATATTGTATTGTTCTTTCTTTCCATATTTCTTTCAAACTATCTGCCCCCCCCCCAACAGTCTCAGGAACAGTGAACTAACCCTCTGTTCAAAAAGTCTGAAGTCCCCTATCCTAGAGTCTAGTAGAAAATATATGATGTACCAAAATTCTGTGATTCTAGTATAATAGCAGTAAAGAAAGCAAAACAAAACATTGTTGGAGAAATTAAGAAATTAGTTATCAAATGTTGTGAGGCCAAAAGTTTGTGTTTTGCAAATGCATTATTCAGATGAGTGTATACATGAATGTCATTAGATGGCCATTATATAAATTAAACTGCTTAATTAGATGTAAATGGAGAAGTGTCATTCTCTTTGTAAAAACAAGACTGGAGCAGATTATGTTTTCCCCCATTTTTACTATTATGGTAAACACAAGTAGAGTGATACAAATCTCAATTACAATACTGCAAAGTTAAATATAATAAATAATGATATTCTACTTTTCTTCTAGAACAGATTATGCACAAAACCAAAAATCTAAAAATTAGACCATAGCTAAAATGCACTAAATCACGGTGCCAAAAAGAATTTACCTGTAGAATATAAAGAAGAATAGATTTATGCTATTAAGCCGAAAAGACTAGAGAAAAGAAGAACTCTGAGCCAAATTCAGGGGCCCTTTCATGTCCAAAGAAAACCAATAGAGCTGGTTCAAATGGTCAAGATAGAATACATACAAATTGTAATAAAACTCTGGCAACAAACATGGAAAACAAAACAAAGGCATATAGAAATGAGCAACACATATCCAATTCCCAAGAAAGGGAGCACCAGAGATTGAAGCAATCAGCAGATCATAGCATTAATCTCCCATGCAATTAAAGTAATACTCAGAATTGTACAGCAAAGATTTTTACCATACGCAGAGAAATGCCAGGTATTCAAGCAGGATTCAGAAAAGCAAGAGGAACCAGGGATCACATTGTAAATGTATGTGAGATAATAAAGTGCACCGTCTTAATCTAGTGCTTTATGATTCCTTAGCAGGTTCTCCGAGCTGCAAATTATCAAATAAAATGTTTCATAAAGTCCTAGATGGGATTTGGAGTTCTGGGAAGGATGTTATACTGTTTGGCCTACATCAAGTCACATGTATACCTTAAAATATTTGACTGGTGGAAAAGCAGGAAGCATGACAGTAACATCTGGCCATCCCTATGGCCAGATGCAAAGTGACTATATCATCCAAAGAGACCTCCAGAGGAAATATTGACATTGAGATTTAAAGGCACTGTCTTTAGAGGGCTGCGATGGGGTGTAAATGTTGTGCTGCTGTCTGTACAACATTGTAGAGAATTCTTCATTTCTTCTCTATCCATCACCTTTACCTCTCTGGCTTGCTGGGAACTGATAAATCAAATTTAATCATGTTTTACATTCAATTGCAATCTATAATGGAGGCCAGCAAAGGTTTTAGTCACAAGGTGAAAGGCAATGAAAATTCCCTACAGTGAAATCCATAGAAAAAAACTTTTAAAATTACAGGAGAAATGAGTACAATACAGTAGGCTTGTACTAGAGATCTGCAATCAAGGTTTATGGGGATTTTTAAAATTTAGAACAGTTGTTTGTCACACCGATTTTCACCTGAGAAGCAGTGCAGAAGAAAGGATGTTTCACTCTAAACTATTCCTTCCTGAAGCTTTGATGATCTCTGCAGGATTATCCAGATGGTGCTTATGCTGTTCCACAAAAGAGCCATCAGCAGTTCTGGAGAGTTACTCATGGCCTTTTTGATCAGGAAAATTGCCTGATGGAAATGATACCACTCTCCCTTACTTAGCAAAAAGGAAAAAAAAACTAACCCCATATCTGCCTTAAAATTGAAAAGGGCAAAATCTAATTATATATTTCTTCTATTGCATCTGGTTTTGCATACCCAATATCCATCATTTATACTGGCAATGAAAGTGTGAATATGTACAAAGCCTTTATATGAAGCACAAACCTTTTAAAAGTAATGATTTTGTGAAATCTAACAAGAATCATGGATTTAAATTAGTCATGCACACATTTCATGCACACATATATAGCTCAATAACAACCCAGTCAAGCCCAAGGGCAGTGTAAAAGCATATAAGGTCAATACAATATAATACAAGATATATTAATGGATATGAGTAGAGCAGCAGTGGCTAATGGACACTAGGGCTGATAGGATAAAGGAGTCATCACTGACAAAGCAAAGAACCAATGGTTAATTCTCTACCTCCTCATAAGCTGTAAATATCATTTATACCACTCAGAAGATGGTTGAGGGAATAAATGGGCAACGCTCCATTTGCCTAAATAAGAGGATGCTCCTTAGAGCCAAGGCAGTGCTGGGAACCACTAGGATGAATGAAAGATTATTGTGATACACTTCTCAGTCCTCCCCTTCCACTTAGTGCAAATTAGTCATTTTCATTAGTATATTCCATTTGTATTGAAACCATAAGGATTGGAAGGTGAGACATGCAGCAGCTACTCTGCTTTCACCCAATTGACTGCATACATCTATGCTTGAGCAAACATGCATGTATGAGAATCAGAACAGGTGAGTCTCAAATGTTGGAAAGAAAAAGATATGTGATTGTGTGCAAAATCTAATTACACTATTATTCCCACTATTGTCTCAACAATAGTGGGAATAATAATAAAACATTAACCACTTCTTATCCCTTGGGGGAGCTCTACTCATATATTTCTGCAGAGTTTTCCAACTTCTCTGTTTCATCCTCCAAGCTATACAACTTACAACTTTGAAGTCAGTTTTCCAATTCAGTTTTCTCTAACTCTATTCTCACAAGCCAAAAGAGACAGTCTCTAACTTGTACTTAAGCCACTGCACATGTGTTGAGTTGGCAGTTTCTCCCACAGTAATATAAATCAGAATTCTCAAGGAATGCGTCTTAGGGAAGAAATTAATATATATTTTTTTCTCCCACTAACAGTTAGTCATTGGGGTTATGGCATCTGTAAGCATGATTCTTCTAGACATTGTAATGTTTGGATCTGGCAGAAAAGTATCACTCCAATAAAATTTTTACTAGAAAAATAACAACCAAGATATTGATAACTTTTTCCTTCTTCTTCATTAACTTATCCTTCAGCTCCTTTTTCTTTTCAGTTTACATGATTTTCCCTGAGAACTGGAACATCGTATCCACTGTATTTTTGCTAACATAAGACCATAAATGACATGGGACAGGGAATCAAGATTTCCCATACGCATTATCATTTCCCCAAGCATCTTTCAAATCCCATAGGACTGCAAAAACCCCTTGAGCTGGCTTTTGGGCAACTCTCAGGATTGCAAGGGAGAGAGAAGCGAGCAAACAGCTCAATACAAGTATAACAGGATGTTACCCAAAAAGACTTAAAGAACTCACCAGACACCTCCCTGATATTTCTTACCTTATGATGACAAACATCACTAGAGAGTTACCAACCAAGCCCACCACAAAGACAACAGAGTAGACTGCAGTGATGATGATGGGAATAGCTGGGGAGATGTTGGTGTGGTTCTGCTGCAGGTCTTCATACATGCCACTACCATTGTTGCCATAATCTGCCAAGTCCAAAAGCTTGCTTTTGCTGCTTGGGGTTGGAAGTGAGCATGGTCCAGGGGAGCAAGTAGAGCTTGGCTCCTCTCGGAAAATGTGCACTGGGGGATCCATGGAGAATTTCACCTCCAGCTCAAGAAGGGAAGAGACAAGAGTGGCCAACGACACTGGAAAGAGAAGAAGGTGATAATGGATGTACTATTCATACAGAAGTCCCTAAAGATGCTAAAGTTACATTTCCTGAAGTCCTAAACACCTTTAGAAACACTACAAGTGAAGAGAAATAGAAGTGAAATAGGATAGCACACAGTGTTCAGAAACATTTTTTAAAAACAACCATGAATTCACATTTCTGTTGTGTCAAAGATTTGCTTTAATTTTATTTTTCATCTTGTAGGAATCAGTGAGGAAAACCCTTGCATTCCTGATACCAGGTTAGTGAAGACAGGTTTGAAACTCCTTTGAACTTTTAAAATACTGAGCTGGAGCATCAAAATGTTAATGAGTTGCCCAGATAAGTTTCATTTATTTTGCATCAAGCAACATCACATCATGGTTTAAAGATCAAAACACAGTTCTTTCTGATCCCTTCTCCTTCATCCCATCATTTACTTGTTCAAACAATAAGGAATCTTTCCCAACTCTGTAATATAAGAAGGGAACACAAGCTATAGCTGTGTTTCAAAAGCAGGTGGAAGACAAATACTGCATTTTAATAATAGGTCAGCCATAAAGATTTTAAAACACAAGAGTAAAGAAAAATTAAGAAACACAAGAACAGCAACATTACCTGCTTAAATTGAAGGAGGAAAAAAACACAGTCTTCCTGAGAAAAAATCCTCATATGCTGAGCAGCATCCTCTCCCTTCTTGTCTCTTATTCACTTTTGTAACTTAGAGTCTGGAGGATTTGCTTGCACTCCTGGGAATGAAGAACAGCTGGATCTCTGAATGATTAGCTCTGGACCTACAGCAGCAGCAACAGTCCCTTGTAGCCTCAAATTTTCCTTTGTAGCAAGCAGTCTCCCTCACATTCTCTGTCTCCAACTCTCACTCTGTCAGCTTTGTCGGTCCGTCGGTACTCCAGCAGCCCCTGCACACATTCTCTTCTCAGCTCACATGACTTTTTCTATAGGCACCAAAAGGCAGGCAAAAGTATGAGGCAAGAGGGAGACAGCTTGTTCTGTGCACCTGAAAGATTTTATGCCACCTTCTACATTGCTTTCACATTTCTATCTTAATCCTTCCCCAGCTTTAAAGGTTTTTTAAGCAATTAGATCCCTTCAACCTATTACTGCTGGTTCTCTCAGCATTAGTTATATGAGATGACAAAAGAGAAATTTCATATCAAGCATATTCACCTGCCCACATGATATGTTCTGAAAGCATTCAGAATTGTTCTCTTAGGTGCAGACAGACACTATGTCCCCTGTTCTATTCAGTCTGTATTAAGGAAATAAAACAAAAGTGTCCTCCTTAAAATGCAGCAGAATGAATGAGGCAGAATCACACTAATGCTCCTAGATCCACTGCATATCATAATGGTTTTGTCACGTTTTAGTATTATAACTTCAGTACATTTGTGAAAAGAACAAAACAACTTGTCACTCTTTGTCTAGTTGTACTTCTCTATTAAACTTTCCAAGGAATCTATGATGCCTAGAAGAATATTACCATAAACTGACAGTTATCAGATTTTTTTGTAATATTTGTCCAGAGAAGACAAAGGTAAAATTATTTGAACCTGCGCCAGTAGGAAAACTACAGGTTGTGTTGCTGCTGGAGAAAGAGGAGGAGGAACTGGAGTACCAATAAAATCTTATCATGGGTCTCTGCAAAAAATAAGATCATGGGAAGTTAGCATCATCAAAAGGATTAGAAAAAGACAACAAGAGGTAGTGGTTGGAGTAGGATTCAAGGAGGTCAGGTTTCAAATTCCTACCTAGCCATGAAAACCCAATATATGGCCTTAGAAAAGTCATATTCTCTCAGGCCCCTTCTACACTATCATTATATCCCAGAATCTGATCCCAGATTATTTGTTTATCCCAGATTAAATGACAGTGGAGACTCATATAATCTAGTTCAAAGCAGATAACCTGGGATCAGATCCTGGAATATAGAAAAGTGTAGAAAAGTGTAGAAAAGGCCTCAGATGGACCTTAATGACACATTCCCTCTGAATACTCACCAAACTTTTGGATTGTGTCATCCCATGAGTTGGAGGAAACTGTAAGGTTAACAACTACTTCGATGCTAGCCCTACTTTTAAGCATTGGGAGGTGACACCTCAATTTCCTGATGCTAGGAGATAGTGGCAAATATCCTTTCTGTTGTATCCTCAAGAAGCTCCTTTTCCTAGGACTGCTAAAGCAAACAATTTGAAAGACAATGAGCCACATCTTTGAGAAAATCCTCTGAGGGAAGTTCAATCCTGAAATACATAATTGTTCAGTAACTCTCCATTTAGCATATCAAATATGCCAAGGGCATCGACTGAACCAGAGAGAAGAGAAAGAACTGCACAAAGTGCAGAAAAATTAATTATGCAAACATGCCCCAAAGGCAAGTTTAAACCTAATGAGCCTATCACACTAAGAAATTTGCAATGTAGACACATTATCCAGATTATTTTATATGACAAATTCCTTAATCTCATCCTTAATATTTTACATAGTGTAGGTACTAAAACCACTGTTAATTTATGAGTCAGTATAATTGAGTATTATATCTTCACATTTTTAGTCTAACTATACATGCTACCCCTATTGATTTTTATAGTACAATGCTGCTTGGATACACTATTGACCTTATCAAACAGGGGACCCCCCCCCCTCGAGTGCCATTTTGTCAGCCTCCAGGGTGAAACGGCAGGGATGAGGGGTGACTCTGTCACACAGGGGAAGAATTGCTGAAATGGTGTGGATTCATGCTGACTCCCGTGTTGCGAGGAAAGTGTTGTACAACGCTTCAACTCCAGTTGTGGGTGGGGCCTCTGCTGGAAGTCTAAGGACATTGTGTGATGCCCATCTCTTGCTGGACTGGCTGGGACTGGCAGGGAAGCTAAAAAAGCCCCATGTGGTGACATCATAAGTCACTGCATGTAAGTTGAATATCTTTGTAGAAAAAGATCCCAGAATATACAAAATGTGCTTAATTGAATAATATCTCTGCACATACCTTCCTGATGGAGTAAGCAGATGGCATGACTTTTTTCTCCTTGACTAGGCACCAGTTATTAGCAATATAAATCAATTGAAGCATAACTGAAGCTCCACAAAGCCTTCCATTTGGGTGATAATAAGTTCTTTTCTTTCTTCGCAGCAGTGGATATTCATGGAACGGAAAGACTGTTTTTTCTGATCTTCCTAGTTAGATTTTCCATGACTTACTTGAACAAAAGGCTGTTCAGTGTCCGCACCAAAAATGTTTATGAACAGTGTATGGAAGCCAGACTTTTTACAGAAATAATCATGTAGTTTTATAGGATTTTCTTATAATGCAGCCTTGGGAATACATATGGCCCCTCAAAACTATCCTTGGCCCATTCAGACTGCCTAGATTGCCCCCCCCCCTTTTTTTTTTTGGACAAAAGCTAATGGACAAAATTACTTGCCTCTAAAAATGGCAATTTGACTCTTTAAAAGGTCACAATTTCCTCTGCCATGCCAAAACCCCATATCTTCCAAAACTAGTAGTGGACTTCTGAGCACGATCATTGTGGGAGACAGAAAATTGACCCATGGACCCATGTGCATTGCCGATTGCTAATTTTAAGGATTTGACTGTAATTCATGTCCAATAAACTCTAGGAACATTTGAATTAATTTTATTTCAATTAGATAAAATGTCCTGTATATTTGTACACTCTCTGACACACACACACACACACACGCAAAATTCAGGAGGAGGAGGAAAGATTATTCAATGATACTTTACTGATTCCTAGATTCCTGGATAGAACTGAAATCACTAATAGTCCAAAACTCTCAGTAACACTTAATAGGTTACAAAGCCAAGATCCATTAATAATATTGATTGATTATTTATGAGGGTGATAATGCTAGTTTGAAAAGCATACGAAGAGGAAGCAGCCTTCACTTCTGTACATACAAATATATCTTGTAGTAAGATGAGACAAAGTAAAATTTTGGCTAACAACAGATTTACCTCTATACAGCCTAGACTGGTCCTCTATGATGCTTTATTTCAACTGAGTCCTCTAAAAGACAGGTTGATTTTAAGGTTGATTATAAGATTGATCTTAGGTCATATTAAAACCCATAGGACAACTTCTTCTTATTTTAATCCCATCTATTCCAATGGAAATTAAGTATTTATTTTATTATCATTTATAATATTTATATTCTGCCCTTCTCATCCCGAAGAGGACTCAGGGCGGATCACAGAACATACATATGCAGCAAACATTCAATGCCATTTTATACACTTGACAAGACAGATAGAGGTATATAGACTTTCCCATCTTTGGCATCCTGGAGGCTTGTGCTCGGATCTGGTCACAGGGGGTGCTGTCACTTCCTCTCCCTCCCAAAGAGCTTTGTTTGTAAACTTCCTCCTTTTTTTTATCAATCGCCGGCATTTTCTGGGTGCCTTTAAAATACTTCCCCTCTTTTAAGCAGTCTCCTCGTGTTTTGCTTTTGAATCACTAGGTAGGCGGAAGCTGGGCTAAAGGTCAGGAGCTCACCCTGACCCGGGCTTCAAACTGTCAACCTCCCGATTGGCAAGATTTATTGCAGCTGATGGTTTAACCTGTCATAAAAAATCTGGGGAGAGGGCGGGAAGTCTGAACAGTCAGAACTGTATAAGATGACTCATATTTCTGTATGATTATGCTTGTGCCTTTGAAGAAAATTGCTGTACTTACATCCTTTTTGGCCAAATCGTCATAAATCTCTGTGGCTTTTCTTCAACCTGGTGAGTTGGTTTCTCTGTCCTTACTATCTGGATTAGGATATGCTCACCAGGCATGGATCCTCTTCCGCAGTCCCAGTTAACAACAACAGTACCTCAAACAGAATTGTAAATTGTTACCCATTTTGAAAGACTTAAATTTACAGTACATGCACTGCAGTCTTTAAACATTGACGTGAATCTTTTTGCCACAGGTAATGACAAGCACCTTTTTGACTCAGGTAGGAGGAATGTCTATTTGTCCCAGCTTTATCAGTCAAAATGTAATAAAAGGACTGTCATATGCCAAGACAAAATATTTTGTTTTGTATGGAATAAACTCAGTATTCTGGAAACCACTATGCATTAATGCCTGCTCCCAGAAGAAAAGAATAGATCAAAAAGTTCTACTCCCAATCTTATTTCATTTTAATGCATACACTTGTAATATACATGAATTACATGCAGACTAAATATATTCATTCTCTGGTGATCAGGCATGTCCAAAACAGTAGCTGGACACAAATGCTTGTCTGAATGTGCCACACATTCAGGACAGCGCTATACATACCATTTCCCAGTGTACTGATCTGTAGCACTGTCAAATAATAATAATAATAATAATAATAATAATAATAATAATAATAATAATAATAATAATAATACTTTATTTGTATTCTGCCCTATCTCCCCAAGGGGACTCAGGGCAGATTGCAACGTACAATGGCAAACATTCAATGCCTCCGTAAACAAACATATACTGACATAAAATCTCAGAGAAACCCCGCATATAAAAATATCATTAAAACCTGACATCAAATTAAAGCCTAAAATCAGTAAATTAAACATAACATCAATAAATTAAACTACATGTAGTCAAACAAAAGTATATAATAACTTAAAATCCAAACAAACATCAACATTAATTTACAACAGCCAACTAGAGTTCACAGTGTAGGTTAGTTATGTGATCAAATGATAACCATTGGGCTGGCGTGGACTAGGAAGGTCCAAAAACTAGATTTTGCCAAGCTAAAAAGGTGGGATTTGGGTGAACAAGTTTGATCTTTACAGTAAATGTGAATCCCTAGCATCTACAAAAGCAAACATACATAGCTGAACACCATAACTACTATACATAATGCCAACCCCAAGTCTCTTGACATGTAAAATTTAGTAAAGTTAAAATGATTAAAGTACACTTTTATACTACCACCTGAACAAAGCTGAATGATCATTTCTCAGATACAGTATTAGTTCTTGGGAAACAATACTCGTATTTAAACAACAGATGGTGCTTTTGCTAATACAAAAATCTCTGTCTCAAGGGGTTGGCAAACGAACAAATGATGCAGAGGAGGCAGATGATTGTTATATGTATAAGAAGACAGAGAAGAAAGAGATGCAGCCAGCCATCCATAGCCGGGTTCTTTTAATACCTCATAGAGCAACAAAGAAAGAAAAGTCTCAGTAATGCAAGGAGATGTTTCCAGACCTTCATGTAGCTTTTGTTGCTAAGGGAACACAGTTTTCTTTCCTATACAGATTCACAATGCCTTTGGGAAATTTGACTGTCATGTAATTCACAGGGGGAAAGGACATACAATTAAAAAAAAACCTTTTTTATTTTAAATGGCTGAGATGTGTTAAATCTGATGATGTGACATTCATGTAATTAGACACAGTGCATTGCAAATGCTGCATACAGGGTTTAAGTTCAGTTGCAAAGGGACTTGTCAAGTAGACTGTAAATTACGACACTACAGTAATGGATAACTACTCTTTCCAGCTAGCCTTTTATTTTGTAATCAGTCATGGTCTTAATAGTTATTATCCTTCTAAAAGCAGAAAGATATCCAAAGTTTATCAGAACGTAAATGATCAGAACTCCCAAATATCTGGAGCAGCTAGAATTATAAACTACTCCAATCTTGAAGGGCAGGGGTTACAAAGAAATCTCCCAAATAGGTGATAAGTATAAGGTTTATTGTAAGGGAAAGTGACAATTGGGTGCCATCTATACTCCACCCTTGGTTGATCACACATTCAGCAGAAGTGTGTACAGACCAACACCACCAGACTAAGCCACAGCAACGCGTGGCCGGGCACAGCTAATATATATATATATATATATATATATATATATATATATATATATATATACACACACACACACACACACACACTAGCTGTGCCCGGCCACGCGTTGCTGTGGCTTAGTCTGGTGGTGTTGGTCAGTCTACATTAGGTTGTATTGATGCTGTGATCTCCACCCACTTGGCGACACAACGCAAAAGCCTTCCCTCCTGGTTGTAACAACACAACCACACCACAAAACCACAATCCGGACCCATAAAACTCACAACATGCATCGTGACTATAACAACACAACTAAAGGCCCCAGAAATACGAAACTTGGCACACAACTAAATGCCCCAGAAATACAAAACTTGACAACACAACGCAAAAGTCTTGCCTCCAGGTTGTAACAATACAACCACTCCACAAAACCACAATCCGGATGCACAAAACTCACAACAAAGCATCGTGACTATAACAACACAACTAAACGCCCCAGAAATACGAAACTTGGCACACAACTAAATGTCCCAGAAATACAAAACTTGACAAGACAACGCAAAAGCCTTTCCTCCCGGTTGTAACAACACAACCACACTACAAAACCACAATCCGGACCCACAAAACTCACAACAACTCATTGTGACTATAACAACACAACTAAACGCCCCAGAAATACAAAATTTGACAAAACAACGCAAAAGCCTTGCCTCCCGGTTGTAACAACACAATCACACCACAAAACCACAATCCAGACCCACAAAATTCACAACAACGCATCATGACTATAACAACACAACTAAAAGCCCCAGAAATACGAATCTTGGCAAAACAACGCAAAAGCCTTGCCTCCCGGTTGTAACAACACAATCACACCACAAAACACAATCCGGACCCACAAAACCCACAACAATGCATCGTGACTATAACACTACAACTAAATGCCCCAGAAATACAAAACTTGACAACACAATGCAAAAGCCTTCCCTCCCGGTTGTAACAACACAACCAAACCACAAAACCACAATCCGGACCCAGAAAACTCACAACAACGCATCGTGACTATAACAACACAACTAAACGCCACAGAAATACGAAACTTGGCAACACAACACAAAAGCCTTCCCTCCCGGTTGTAACAACACAACCACACCACAAAACCACAATCTGGACCCATAAAACTCACAACAATGCATCGTGACTATAACAACACAACTAAACCGGATGGCCATCTGTCTGAGAGGTTTGGGTGGGTTCTTCCTCCATGACAAAAAGAAAGAAAGGGGTTGGACTGGATGCAAACTACAAATTCCAGCACCCCATGGCATGGAGTCCATGCATTTCAATTAGAGGCCTCTTCCTTCTCCCTTTCCCCGCCATCCAACCTACTGGCCCAGTTCCATGGCTCTGCAGGCAGGAAAGGCTCTAAGAATCAGCCATGCACTGAGTCTACAAGGCCATTCAGTGCTCATCCACCTCCCCAATCCCTACATTCACACTTGGCCTCCAAAAAAAAACAATTACAATAATAACAATGACAACAACAACAAGAAGAATCTACACCATCACAGGCAAGAAGCAGCCAGGCACTGAGGCTGAAAGGCCAGTCAGTGCTACACTGGGCCTCCAAAAAACAATACAGTAGCATCTAACTTATCCAACCTTCATAATCACTACAACAACAATAATAATAAACACCTACACAGGCAAAACAAAAAAAAAGACTATTGTACCACAATAAAAATATAAACCGCACTCAGCAGAATCAGACATTACAATTAACAACAAACCAAAGACAACAGGGATCTCAAGCAATTATCAATCAACACAAAAATTGAAGAAGGTAACAGACTTCAAATACTACTACTAATGTGAGTATAAAGAAGGTGGAGGTCACAGCATCAATACAACCTAATGTAGACTGACCAACACCACCAGACTAAGCCACAGCAACGCGTGGCCGGGCACAGCTAGTATATATATATATATGCATTCTCAAACGCTCCCTGACCTTGTGCATATATGTATGTATGTGCACGTGTGTGTGTATAGAGAGGGGGGGGGGGGGGGCTGAGACTGGATCTACATATAAAATCCAGATAATCTGCTTTGAACTGAATTATATGGCAGTGTAGACTCATATAATCAGGCTCATAGCAGATAATGTAGATTATCTGCTTTGATAATCTGGAATATAAGGCAGTGTAGATCCAGCCAGAGAGAGAGCAAGACAAAGAGATAGAGAGACATACATACACATCTTGAAAAAGTTGCATTTTTGGATGAAAACTCATCCAAAACTACTGGTTGACACGTTAAAGTAATTATAACCCAAAAACTAGCTTTTTCATTCTCTGGCTAATAGTTTAAATGCACACACACACTTTACAAAAACTGACATCCACTTCATGTTTTTGCTAGTTAAGCAAGCAAATACTTGAATATAGCAGTTCTCCCTTTGATGGTTGCTTCTTCAAGGATTGTACCACAGTCCCCTTCTACACTACTATATAATCCAGATTATCAAAGCAGATAATCCACATTATCTGTTTTGAACAGAATTATATGAATCTATACTGACATATAATCCAGTTCAAAATAGATAATCTGGATTCTATATGGCAGCCCAAGAAATACATCCCTTTTAAACTTCAAAATGAGAACTCCTTCTATTGAAAGAAGGAAATGAGATAGAAAAGATGTCTAAGGCATTGAGCGTGAGCAGAGCTGGGCCAAGACGTTGTTATTTGAAGAAAACATCAAGCTGATATATCCTTTGCATATGGAAATAAACTGGCTTCACCCTTATTTTAATAGGAGATGGCTTCTAACACAATGGAAGGGAACATGTAATCTTAAATAATAGTAGTACAGCTACACGATGCACGCAGCTTCAAAGAAGATGAATGTTGACCATCTTGGAAGGAAAAGAGGAACAACTAAAGCCACTGTCCTCATTTTCCAACATCTGTTTCACCTTGCAGAATGACATACAAATCATTTCATCAGCATTATGTGGACTGCTAAATTCCCTCTTGTTGACATTTGTTAATAAGACTTATTCCTCATACACATTTCAGCTTTTGCTTTTCATCTCTTTTAATTGTATTCACCTGTTGTTTGGATAGTATTGGTTTGTCTGGAGCTGGTTCCAGTACTTCATTTGTTTTATTATGCATACAACATTGTTAAATACATTTGGAGGAACTTTTGAAACACTGGTGTATGGTTTCTGGTGACTTTAATACACTTACTAAATTGTTGTTAACTAGAGTGAATGTTACTGTGTATGAAAGCGTTATTGAACATTACTTAACAAATGCACAGATGAATCTAGAAAACAATGTTAAGAATAGATTTATCTGTAGCAATGTAAGTCCTTCCTTTTCTTTGTTTGCTTGTTTAAAATATTTATACTCTATGCTATGGGATTTCAAGGCAGCATACAGATAAATCAATAAACTAAAGAAGGGCATTGCTCCTTGTATGCTTGATTTTAACTTTCCATCCTGTCTGTCTGTTTCCTAGTGCAGGACCGAAGGCATGAATTCAACATGAATTAAGAACAAATACTAGGCTTGAGCATTTTGGGTGAATTGCTATCTGTTTCTACTTGCTGGATACTTGAAGCCCCCACTTACTTTCGTATTGGGCGGGTTTTTGTACCGGAAGGGCCCTTACCGTTACGAGCTCCCGAAGTACCGAAGGAAATGGAGGAAATGGAGGAAACAAAATCTGTGCACAAGCCTACTGAATACAGCTGTTGTACTGAAGATAAGAAATAAAATAGATAAGCAGTTATATAAAAAGCAAACATAATAAAAGTTTAAAAGCATTTCAAAGCATAACAAGAATGTGAGGAAAGAGTAATTTACTCACAGTCTTTAGAAAATACTCTTTTACAAAAGCCAATTGTGATCAAAAGGATTTGTACTGCAGCTTGACGGCAGAAGAAGAACACAATAGCCTCCCATTGATGGTAGTTCCAGAGACTGAGACAGCCACTAAGGAATCCTTATCTTATGTCATCAATAAATGTGCCTGTGAAGATAGTTGAGATAAAAAGGAAGTTACAAAACCCATGCAGACTCAGATCAAACAGTCCCAATGAAGAAGCCTTGACTTATACATTACTAGGATAAGGGCCTTGCTGCAAAATGTTGTACCATGGATTGGTCCATCCAAAATTTCTTCCAGCCAGCCAGCCAACCATTCACTTTTTTTCCATTTATGAGTGTTGGCTTCCAAGTGAGTTGTATAGTTCAATGTAGATATTAAATGGGTTACTCAAAGTGCTGATCCCTGTCTTTCAAATAGGACCAGCACCTTGGGTCACCTTTAAAGATCAAGTTAAATTCCTGAGTGGTTTTCCTATTCTGCAGATATGAAAGTCACCAACCACCCTCTTCCAGACAATTCATTCATTAGCTGTGCTTGTTAATGGGACGTGAGTATTGTCATCCAAAAATGTCAAGTTTCTATACACTACATTTGATTTATGTAAATGCTATTGTATGGAGGGTGGTCTGAGGTAAAAACCTAAATACTGTACAGTTTTGTTGTGTCTAGGGAACTTACCTATTTTAATAGCCATTTGCTGTTATCAGGTATCTTGGGAGCTGTTGTATTATCACCCAACTACAGTTTTCAGTATTTTGCATAGTATTTGTAACCATGGTATAGTGGAGTGTAAAGTCAATATGAGGTAGTTAGACCTCGGTTTATTAAAGCAGCGATCAGACAGATTTGTGGTTCTTAATGTTGAAAATGAAGCTATATATAATGCAAGTTAAAGCACTAAATCTGTACTGAAAGAACATTTAGCTTGAAAATACTGTGGATGATGTTCAGCTGTGCAGTTCTGAATTATTACTTTAAAATATATGGCTAAGCTGATCACCTCCACAGAAGGGCATGTCCAGAAGTGTAGTAAGGAAAAATACGTTAATTTGGTAAATGGTGACTTATTAAACCGCCCTGAGTCCCCTCGGGTGAGAAGGGCGGGGTAGAAATGTTGTAAATAAATAAATAAATATTCTCTGGGACTTGATCAGCAGTGATTTAACAGAGCATGCCATTTCAGCAAGATGGCAAAAATGACAAGATGCATTTCAGCAAGCTGTCAGTTGGCATTCTATATGGCAGCTACAGATATGTAAGGGTTATATATTCATAGTTGCTCTGTGTCCAGCAAGACCATGTAATCTCATTATAAAACAATTTAAATGCCCATTAAGTCCATCTTAAAAGCCAGCAACTGCAGTCATAGAATCATAGAATCGTAGAGTTGGAAGAGACCTCACAGGCCATCCAGTCCAACCCCCTGCAAGAAGCAGGAAAATCTCATTCAAAGCACCCCCGACAGATGGCCATCCAGCCTCTGCTTAAAAGCCTACAAAGAAGGAGCCTCCACCACAGTCCGGGGCAGAGAGTCCACTGCCGAACAGCCATCACAGTGAGAAAGTTCTTCCTGATGTTCAGGTGGAATTTCCTTTCCTGTAGTTTGAAGCCATTGTTCTCCGTCCTAGTCTGCAGTGCAGAAAACAAGCTTTCTCCCTCCTCCCTATGACTTCCCCTTACATATTTGTATATGGCTATCATGTCTCCTGTCAGCCTTCTCTTCTGCAGGCTAAACATTCCCAGCTCTTTAAGCCGCTCCTCATAGGGTTTGTTCTCCAAACCCTTGATCATTTTAGTTGCCCTTCTCTGAACGCTTTCCGGCTTGTCAACATCTCTTCAACTGCGGTGGGGGTCCAAGGATGTTTCCAGCCTCCTCCTACTAGTGAACAAGATAGTAAAAATAGAAGCAGGACTCCAGTTGCAATTCCTGGTCACAGCCTCACTTCCTAGTAGAAGGAGACTGGGAACATCCTCCTTGCACCTCAATATGCAGATGAACAGAATTCCTATGTACAGTGTAGAAATATAGTGACAGGACATAAAACACCACTGTAATGACTCTTGAAGTATGAGCTATGGAGAAAATTGCCAGTATAATTCAACGCTCTGGATGTTGCTCAACACATCGTTTCCTTTGCCAATAATAAATAGGGTTTTTAAAATGAATTCTACAACCAAAAGAGAATTAGAAATGGGAGAAAGTATTAGTACGAAGAGCAAAAATATAGGACTGCACTTTCCTTCATCAATCTTGAGGTGTTTTACTGATCGCCTCACCTCCAAAATTAAGCTTCTTTCTAGCAGTATTCTTCCTCTCTCAATTGCTATTTTTCTCTCTCTCTCCTTTAAGCACTTCACTGAGTAATTGCATATATGGCCAATATTTATTCAGGAACAATGGTCATCTTCTCTTCTTATTTCAGAAACTTCAACATTCTAGACATGTCTTTGTTTTCTGCAAAGTTCACATTCATCACTACCCTTTTGTGGTAGCTTTTATCATAATCATGAAGGACCATTTCCATTTTATCTGAAACACTTTAAAAAGGTTTAGATGAGCTGAAGTTTATTTTCTACAATAGTACCAAATGTTTTTAATAGCTATGCTCCAATAACTCTTCTGCCTTTCAGAAAACCGGGTGAAGAAACAGTTGGCATTTCTCTGAAAATTTCCTTGGTGATTAATAAGAAAACTTATAATTCTTTTGCTCAACACAACTTGACTGATGGCAGTATTATTCATGTCTAGTATGCCTGTTTATCTGTCTTTCTGTTAGTCCTGTCATTTCTGATCTCATATTGTCTGTCATCAGTCAGGAGTTATCTATCGATCGCTATAACATTTTCTGAGCTAAAAATTGAAATTATTCCAATGTGCAAATGTCACATTTTGGGTTTTTCCACCCAGTGTGCCACTGAAAACTTAAATGAGGCAGTTCTCATGTTACTTAAGGTAAAAAGATAATCAAATATTTAAATCACTGACCAAAGGATTTTCTTGTGCATTAGAAAACTCAAATGGAAAATATAGCAGATAGCTAAGATTCTTCAGCATCAATAATTCTGTGTAAAATTTGTCATTTAATTTTCTGCCCAGGAAACTTGGGATTTTTGTACAGCAAAGTGGGGGAGGAAGATCTATAGAGAAAGCTAGTTCCTGTGCAGAAAATCCTATTTATGTAAAATTAAGTTTCCTCTGAAGTGAAGAGTGATTTTTATGCAAAAGAAGGGGTTTATAAGCAGAATAAGTCTCAAGTGTGAATCCGGTTTGGAGCTATGTAATATGTACATAAAACCACTTAGGGCCCTTCTACACTTAGCTAAAACCCAGGAGGAAGCATGTTAAAATAACCAATTTTCTCCTGGATTTCAGTTCCTACCCCCTCCCACAACCTGGGTCTTTCTCTAGGGGGGTGGCTGGAAGATGCAATTCCAGCCCCTATTCAAAAACCTTACCCTCCCCTTTCCTGACATTCATTTCCAAGCAGCAGGAGAACTGTGCAGAAAGGTCTGTGCTCCTTTCATGCCTCTCTGATAAGGTTTTTGTTTTTTGGGGGGAGTGAAGCAGGAGGAGAAGGGTGGGCACCCTCCTGCCCCTTCAGACTCCAGGAGTCCAAGGAACTAGGATGGCTGTGGGGATTGACCCCCGGGATTGTGGAACGCAATCCCGGGAGTCAATCCCCACAGGGCCCATACTTGGAAAGATCCTTGCCTTAGATTGTCCAGAACCTTCCAGGTGTTTAATTAATGCAGAGTAAACTAGGAAAACTCAGTTTTCTCTGCATTAATTCTCTTTTATTTATTTATTTATTTATTTATTTATTTATTTACAGCATTTATATTCCGCCCTTCTCACCCCGAAGGGACTCAGGGCGGATCACATTACACATATAGGCAAACATTCAATGCCTTTTTAACATAGAACAAAGACAAACAAACATAGGCTCCGAGCGGGCCTCGAACTCATGACCTCCTGGTCAGAGTGATTCATTGCAGCTGCTCTCCAGCCTGCACCACAGCCCGTTTGGACGCCTCAGATAAAAGCGAGACAAGTCCTGCACTTGGAGGTTCTCTGCAAGGGCTCTCAGAGAGATTGCCTGGAGCTTGAAGGTTTGGTGGTTAGATATCATTATGCAAATGATGCCCAACTCTATTACTCCTTTCCACTCCAAGCCAAAGAAGCTGTCTAGGGACCTCATAACATTTGCCACCAGAATCTCCATGAATCATGACAAATCCAGTGGTACCTGGAAAATCACCCAGCATCCCCCTTACCTCATCCCATGGGGGAAAGCATCCGCTGCCTGGTTTCCTCCCATTGATCTCTATGCAATATGGGAATCCTCCCATGTTGCTGCCATGGCAGCATATGCCAGTTCCACTTCTCTTTTGTCACAGATGCATGTCATGGGATGAGAGCTGGTGGGCTTCTTGGCAAAACTGAAGAGGAACTGGCATATGTTGCTGAATTTTAGCCTGTGTGATGAGGTCGTTGGTCCTCTGTCAGTTCCGGTCCAGTTTACCTGTCCAAATGTATCTTCCTCTATGAATCACCTCGGAGATTAAGATCGTCTGAGAAAGCCTGCTCTCGATCCCACCTCCTTCACAGGCACAATTGACAGGAACAAGAGACAGGGCCTTCTCAATGGTGGGCCCTCGGCTGTGGAATTCGCTTCCTAGCAACATAGATCTGCCCCCTCCCTCTTAGTCTTCAGAAGGAAAGTAAAAACCTGGCTCTGGGATCAGGCCTTTGGGGAATAGTGCAGTGCTGGAAGCTCTGGAGTGGGCTGGTCCAAGAGGTCACGAAGAGTCGGAAGCGACTGAATGAATAAACAACAAATGATAATAATGTTGGAACATGTGCAATGACCACAGTATGGCTCAGGCTATGATTTTTGGATGATACAACATACAACATATTGAACTTGAAATTAATTAATACATATTAAACATTTAAAATTGCAATCAGTATTAAAGATTGCAATTTTAAATGTTTAATATGTATTAATTAATTTCAAGTTCAATATGTTGTATGTTTTTAAGGCATTGAATAATTTCCGTATGTAAGTTGCCTTGAGTTCCCTTCAGGTTAGAGAAAGGCGGGGTATAAATGGGGTATAAATAAATAAATAATAAATCTGTCATCAGCCATTTCAATCCTAAATCAGTGCCTGTTGCCAATAACATTATGTAACACAATTTTTCTTCCTGGGTTGTAAATGTCATTTCCTAATTAATTCTATCATAACAACATGGAAAAGGTTTTTTAAACTGCAAAAAATTTTGTTTTTGCAGGACATTCTGTAGCATATTTTACTATAGATTTTCAATGAATATCTCACTGAGTCTCAACCAAGTCAACATAGTTAGTGGCAAGCACAAAAATGAAGTTTCTGAAGTATTTCAAAGTACTGCACACTTAAATAGGAAATAATACTTTCAGACCAGAAATAGAAAAAAAATGTTGTTATGTAGTGTAATAGATTGAATTGGGATGAGCACATTGAAACTTAATCCAGATGAGACAGAAGTTTTACTAGTTCATCACAAATTATATTGGAATATAAATACTGTAAATATTACTTTAAGTTTATTCCCATTTATGGTTATCTTACCATGGGGTTTCCTCAGCAAGATTTATTTGGAAAAGGTTTGTAACTGCCTTCTCTAAGGTTGAGATTCAGAGTGTAATTTGCCCAAGTTGGCTGAGTTGCTTTTAATGGTTGAACAGGGATTCAAACCCTTATTTTCCAGTGTCCTACTGCTACATGCTGGCTCCAAGCTTATAGTATTGGACAAAATGTACAAGTGAAAAAGAATAATTTACAAAGATTACATCCCTTCCCATTTCCTATTTCTCTTATCTAAGGTTGAATAAATATCAGTCACTGATTACGGCTATGTAGAGTTGGAAAAAATATAAGAAAAAACATACACCTTTACAGTTCAGAAAATTGGGAAAAATTAAACATTTATTATACCTTGGAGACATAGCACTGCAGCACATAGAAACCCTTACAGAAATTGTTATGGTTGAGCCTTCGGGCTCCGATAATAGAAGAAGGGGGCATAAGACTCCTCGAGAGTCAGACTCTTTCGAGGAGCGTGAACGAAAACGGCTCCGGGATTTGTTTACAGACCCGACAGATGAGGACTCATTTGAGGGTTTTTCTGAGGGTTTGGAGGAAGAGATGGCCAGCTCGGAGGAAGATGACATGGAATGGACTCGTGTGAGGGAGGATTTGGGTGTTGGGGAAACAGGCAATGAAAGCATGGGAGGTGAGTGGCGGGTTGCAGGATCAGACCCATGGACTGGCTGGAGGGATGGAGTGGGATCCACAGCTGGGGATGCTGTGGGGCGTAGTCAAAGGTGCTTTAGCTCTGATGAGGATGATGAGTTTGGGGCGCCTGGAATTGGGATGGCAGCTGACAGCGATGATGAGCTTGAACTGGGATAAATTGGGGTTTGGGATCAATGTCTAATTGCGTTGGGCAAGGTAATCTGGACGGACGCTTGGGCTTTTGTTGGGGAACTTCCTGAAGACGGGTGTGATTCGTTGCTGGATACGTAAGTTTACCAAGGACACTGGGCATCGACGGCGGGAGGAACTGTGCGGGGTTTTTCTCTGTGCAACTTGTGTTTAATCTCAATAGCTTGGACCTCCGTCGTCTTTTTGACGGGCAATATCTACTCACACTGGATTGACGCTGGACTGACTGACTTCGATTCTGGATTATCCCTTCTGCTGCTTATCGGTGAGACCTTTGGATTCCTAGACGACTACGTTTGGCTATTGACCTCTGGACCGGATTGGGACCCTGCTGACTGCCGTTTCCCTGACTGCTGAGCCTGGACCTGGATATCGTTGGCTGTTGAACCTTAAATTGAATCCTGACTACGACCACGTTTTCCTTCGCTGCAGGGAGGAATAAACAAGCCTGGTTTAGTCTCCTGCTGTTTCTGAGTAGCAGAGAGGAATCTGCTACCAGTCTGTTGTTTACATTCTGACTCCTGTTGATCCTCCTTTGTTTGCATTGTTTGCCAGGCTGAAGTAAGCACTTTTGATTTAATCCGGATTATACTTCTGTTTAACCCGGTTTTTCCCTTTGAGTTGTTTAAGCTCAATCTGAGTTGTTTTTTGTTACCTATCACACTGAAGTCAAGTGTTTGCCCTGTTCTTTGTCTCCTACGGGCATTTTTAGTTCTGTAATCTCAATAAACTGAGTTTTGCTTTACTCACTGGCGTTCTGTCTATGACAGAAATTTTAAAGATGTTAAGGATGTGTTCTCTGTTGATGTTGGCAAAATAATAAGTGGATGGTGATCCTGTGAGATAGTCGTAGATATCTACTCTAGGACTAAATCCAAAGAACAGATGGAAAATAGCTGCAAATTCTGTTCTGTAACTGGGTAAGAATTCAAAAATGTCTATAAATGATTCTGTTCTGTTCTATTATTTTGATTTTTATACGAAAGAGTCCATGTATATTTCCTCTCTGAAAAATGAAATGTCACCTTTAAGCCAAATGTTTTTCATTCCAGGAACTGCTTTTCTGAGCTTTTTACTAAAACAAATCATGCCTTTGTTTGGTTACCTTGAACTCTTAGCCTACTAGTTTATAAGTTTTATTTCAGCTACTTAGCTTACAGCAGTATTAGCAGATGGGTGTGTGCGTGCACATGCACATGGTTTCATAGATCAGAAACAAAGCAGACACATTTATTTGTTGTTTGAGTAGAAAACTAAAATGGGTTGACTTAGTCCCACTTATAGGGAGTGCTTATATGATCTCATGGGTGAACCTTTTGCCTGTGTTTTTCTTTCATTTCTCCCCATAGGCTGTAAGTAAATCGACAAATTTAACTATGGCACAAAATTCATCTGTTGTTGGCAATGTTTTTATAAGGCAAAAAAGATTAGATTTACAATTGCATGTATTCATGGATGCTACTATCTTAATTTTAAACATGGTCCCAAACGTATCAATGAATTTGGATTTTCTTTTTCATCTTCTGTGTTCACCTCTTCATGCCAGCATCCTCTTAATGATTTAGTATGTCTTGATATCTTCCCTCTTTTACTTATTAATTTCTATAGTCCTGTCTTGATTTATCACTGTTAAAAGTTATTTGCAATAGACTTTCAGTTAACCGGCAGGCATACGGACTGATGGATAAATCTTCTGGTCACTTTTGAGGTACTGTTAAAAATAGACCTGAATAATACTATGCCCCATACTATACCATATCATAAATTCTGTATTGACTTGGTGCTGTTGATATCAAAGTACAGTAATGAAATGAAAACTGAGACAAACAAAAGCAAACTTGACTTCATGCAAGATTGGTTTATTGTTTTACTGTATTATGCAAACCGCTTTTCTATTTAAAGTATGATTTCTTTCATTTTTGCTTGGCTGGTTGCTTGAGAGTTCTAGTTACTTGAGTTCCAAAACCAGTGGCAGCAATTGGGCCAAAATTGGTTCAGCTCTACAGGACCATCATCTTATACCATCCTTATCACTACCACCACTGGTGGACCAATACAGCTTCAGACGAGCTCCTGGCCTTTATAGCACCCATGCTGACAACAGAAGTGCCCATCTGATCAGGAAGGAGGAGGGGTGATTGTTTATCCCATCATTAGGATCAGACATGCCAAGACTTCATGTAGGTATCCACAAGTGACTTTGTGGTCAGTGAAGTCTGCTGAGCTCATGTCGCAAGCTCTTAGAAAGAAAAAATAAGCCTGAAAAAAACACATTTGAGTTTCCCTGTAAAACATATCAATTGTTGATACTGTTCCATTATCCAGGTAGAGGCCACAAGGGGGTGCTAGACAGAGAAGGATAGTACATTTTATGGGGGGAATTGAAGGAGTAAAACAATTTTCCCCATTTTCGCTGGTTATTCCCCCCTCCCCACTTCCCATTTCATAAATGAGGGTTGTTTCCATGATGGCAACATGGATGTGTGTGTGTTGGGGGGGGGGGGGGAATAACAGAAAAACAGGGGAAATTGTTTTTCTTCCTTCCAACCACACTCCACCCTCCTAAAATGGACTATCCTCTGTTTAGCGCCCTCTTTTGGCCTCTGCCTAGATTGTGGAACAGAACCTGATTGATTTTTTTATTGAAGTTTCAGAGCATCCTTCTGTTACCCATCAGGGAGGGAAAACAGCTCCCAAATTCACAAACAGGTAAAAATGATGCAGGTGTTGCTTGGATCAAGACAAAAAGTTTATTTAGGCCTACAGAAAAGAGAAAAGAAAAAACCCAGAGCACATCTTGTGTAGATAAGACAATGGCTGATACTGGAACAATAGTTTTATAGTTCATCTTACATCTACCAGTTAGCTTCATCACATGACCTTTTCTGGTCAGTAAGAGGGGAGGGAGTATGGCTTTGCTTGGTTTACTCGGTTATTCTTTTCTAATTATGAGCATTACTTAATAACATTATCTAATAACAAAAGCATGGAAGCTCAGGCTAACTAAAGATGTCTCCAGACAGCCTATCCTTTCTGTGTATGTGGATCTATCAGACTGCATTTTAGATCCTTGTTTTCAGTTCCTCCATTCCCTTCCCCAAAGATGGCATTCTGGAGATCAAGCTCTTTATGAATTTAGAGCACTGTTGTATAAAGGGAAAACAAGCAGAGAACAGTTATAAGGACAAGAACACAATTATCACAAAACAAGATTGTTGTCTCAACCAGGCCAAATCTGGAAGCTATGAGAAAGTTAGGGAAAAATCAGACAGAAATAGTATCAGAAATGTAAAAGAAATAGCAGAGAATAATGAACAACGTAGCATAAACAGTCATTTGGACCATCCAAATGATCTGTCTGGAAGAAATATGAAGATCTGTCCTCTGGGGCAAGCTAGAGCTTAGTTTTCTTGAGGAGCAGGCAAATTTGGAGCCTTGAGAATGGGTAAGCAACATCTAGGATCCTGAGCATGGAGGTGAATGATAGAAATACAAATATAAGAGTCAAATTCACTGTAGATATAACAAGATTAATGGGGAAAGAGACTATTTTTATCCTTGTCCTCACTTCATACCTTATGTCTATATGTGGGCCATCCTCCTTGCCCTTGAGAGGAATCTAAAGTAACACATTGTTTTTTGTTTCCTTCGTTATTTTAGAATGAGGTACATTGTGGAAACTCGTTTTTTAAACTTGTTTGTATATTTAAATGCTATCAAAGCAGTGCAGTCTTCAAGTCTTCTTTTTTAAAAAAGTTTTATTGGGCAGTTCATCATACGGTGTTTATATCTGAAGTACACAGTCACACATTTGACATATCCAGTACTGGCTGTCTTTTATGAACAATTAAATGGACCATTAAGTATTTATCTTAAATCAAGCTAAGTGCCTGAATTAATGCAGTATCTCTGGCTGAGGGAAAATTAAAGATGATATTTACAAGTAAAAGCATATTTTGTTATATGTGGTGTAGATAGCACATTCTAAACAGTCTTTAAAATTGTGGATGGGATACAGAGATCTCCTTTCTTAAGCAGAAGACCCTTTATCTCATGCAAGGAGAATGTCCACTGTCTTTCATAAAACAGAATGATTTCATTCTCAGAAATATTGTGGAATAGACTAGTAATGTGAAACAGCTGATATCATCATTCAGTTTTTGAAACTGATGATCTAGAATATTGTATATGCAGTCCTTCAGAGAGCCTCTCACACTACATAATTATAGCAGTATGATTCCACTCTAGCTATCATGGCAACTAGTATCATCCTTAGCCATGTTTTGCCAATTAGAGCATAAAACATCTGAAATGGATCAAAAGGTAATAAATTGCTGCTTTACTCCATGCCCTATTTAATCTATATGGAATCAAGACAGCTTGCAATTAAAATTATATACACAGCTGATATAGAAAATGAATGCAAACATTAAAATATATAATACAATTTTAGAGCATGTCAATAAAAGGAAACAGGCATTGTGTAGTTAAAATTTACTTCCGTGGAAAGCTGTCAGTTGTCCAAGGCCTGTTTAAAAAAGGTCTCTGCATAGAATAATAGAATCATAGAATAATAGAGGTGGAAGAGGCCTCATGGGCAATCCAGTCCAACCCCCTGCCAAGAAGCAGGAAATCACATTCAAAGCACCCCTGACAGATGGCCATCCAGCCTCTGCTTAAAAGCCTCCAAAGAAGGAGCCTCCACCACAGTCCGGGGGAGAGAGTTCCACTGCCGAACAGCCCTCACAGTGAGGAAATTCTTCCTGATGTTCAGGTGGAATCTCCTTTCCTTTAGTTTAAAGCCATTGTTCCGCGTCCTAGTCTCCAGGGTGGCAGAAAACAAGCTTGCTCCCTCCTCCCTATGACTTCCCCTCACATATTTATACATGGCTATCATGTCTCCTCTCAGCCTTCTCTTCTGCAGGCTACACATGCCCAGCTCTTTAAGCCACTCCTCATAGGGCTTGTGCTCCAGACCCTTGATCATTTTAGTTGCCCTCCTCTGGACGCTTTCCAGCTTGTCAACATCTCCCTTCAACTGCGGTGCCCAGAATTGGACACAGTATTCCAGGTGTGGTCTGACCAAGGCAGAATAGAGGGGTAGCATGACTTCTCTGGATCTAGACACTATACTCCTATTTATGCAAGCCAAAATCCCATTGGCATTTTTAGCTGCTACATCACATTGTTGGCCCAAGTTTCACTTGTTGTCCACAAGGACTCCGAGGTCTTTTTCACACGTACTGCTGTCAATCCAGGCATCCCCCATTCTGTATCTTTGTATTCCTTTTTTTCTGCCTAAGTGGAGTATCATACATTTGTCCTTGTTGAAATTCATTTTGTTAGTTTCAGTCCATCTCTCTAGTCTGTTAAGATCATTTTGAATGCTGTTCCTGTCTTCTGGAGTATTCGCTATCATTTGGTGTCATTTGCAAACTTGATGATCGTGCCTTCTAACCCTTTGTCTAAGTAGTTAATAAAAATATAGACCAGAACTGGGCCCAGGACGGAACCTGCGACACTCCACTTGTCACTCTTTCCAGGATGAAGAAGATGCATTGGTGTGCACCCTTTGGGCCAGCAAGAGGCCAGAGAGGGTGTCAGGCTGATTGATATATATATAAAAGGAATGCTCCTTAGAGGGAGTTACACAATCTGGGTTATGTATGGTCTCCTTTTTTCACTGTTCCTTCACATGGTGTTCCCCACAAGTTGGCTCCAAAGAGCCTCATGGCAATGAATGGCAATTCAATTACTAAACGTCCTTTCACACTACATAATTTTAGCGCTACGATTCAACTTCAACTGCTATGGTTCCATCCTATGTAATCCTGGGATGTACAAATTAAAGAGAACTATTTTTAATTATCTGCCAGAAAACTCTAAGTGTGTTCCTTCATGGCATGAGGTTGGACCGGGCAGCCCTTGCAGTCTCTTTCAACTTTATGACTCTGTAATTCCCAGGGTTCTATTGACTGCAGACATGGCTATTATTAACATGAAATCATAGTGCTATAACTTTCTAGTGTGAAAAAGTCTAACAAAGTATAATTATTAGTCCATCTTGCCCAAAGCCTTCTGAGCTGGATATTACCACCTCTCCATAATCTCAGGTGGAAGGCTTTCCCTTCACCTGCTACCTGTTCATTTCAGTTTGATATGGCACTGATTGAACCTGGAACTGTGTGTATAAAAATAATACCCACTCCTGAATAGAAACAGGCAAAAGCACCAAATATTTTCTATAGATTTTAAAAGCAAGAGCACAACATATTTGTAGTCCAATTTATTTGTCCTTTTAAAATGGAGTCAACACAATAAATAAATCAGCAGCAAATGTTAATTATGCTTGACATCAGTCCTGAAAGAAATTTCAGCACTTCTGTTTTTTTATATTTGCTGTATATTTCCTAGGACTCAAAAAAGTTGGATAATAAATAAATCATTCTATTTACAACAAAGAAAAACCAATACTTGGATGGAAAATATAATGAAAAAATCACAATTTCTAGCAAAAATGAAACCAAAGCATCTCAACTTCAGTAACACAATTTATTATTGCAAGAGAGAAAGAAACCATTTACACTTAAGATAATATCTGCATTTGAAGCCTCATAAGGGTCATAAATTATGTCTTCTGACTTTGTGAATGTATCAGCAGTAACGTGAAGTAGTCATTCAAAGGAGCACAATAATATAAACAAAGATAAGAATGTGAGATGGGGTTCTATTAATGAAGCAGTATTCCACATTATCAGAAAGTGCAGCCTCTCTGAAATAAGTATGAAGTTCTTGAACAAGGAATGTCAGGTGTGAAAAGGAGATGAGATTGGTGCCTTTGGACTACGGATACCATGGACTGTTAAAAAGACCAATTATTTAAACAGCTCAACTGGATGCCGATAAGTTTCTGGACTCAATTCAAGGTGCAAGTTATCACCTATAGAGCCCTAAATGAGGACCTGCCTCTCTTTGCAACCGCATCTTCCCCTACGAACCTGCATGATCTCTAAGATTGTCTGAGGAGGCTCTCCTCTTGCTTCCACCCTGTCACAAATGTGGTTGGTTGGGATGAGAGAGAGGGCCTTCTCAGTGGTGGCCTCCTAACTCTGAAACTCTCTCCCCAGGGAGATTAGACTGGCACTCACCCTGTCCACTTTCCACAAAGATCTAAAAATGTGGATGTTCCACTGTGCTTTTGATTAGGCAGTTCCCCAGATAATTTTGACCCCAGCTATGGTCTAAAGTCTAATCCTTGCACTTTACTTCTGCTCCCTACCCAGAGATATAGTGCTCTACTTTATACTTCCCTCCATTTCTAAATTTGTCATCTAGCTTCTGCACTTTATCTATCAGCCCTCTCCTTGCAACTGACTTGCACTAGCCCTGCCCGTCCCTCAGAAACTACTCAGGCCATTGGTGGTTGTTCAATAGTGTTTCATACTGTATTTTGTTGTGTGTTGTTTTATTTTGTCCTATTATGATGTTGTTTTATCAATGTTATTATGCTATATTTTAACTGTGTTGATTGGGATTGTCCCCATGTGAGCCACCCTGAATCCCTTCGGAGAGATGGAGGCAGGACATAACAATAAAATTATTATTATTATTATTATTATTATTATTTATTATATGAATGCCTCTTAGAGCAACCTTCCATAGAAGCCTACACTGAGACTGTCATGAGAAGAGATGAGTTACTAGAAAAAACAGCACAGCCACCCAAAAAACCATTCTTCTTGACTTGATTTTTAGGACTTTTCCTGGGGCCTAGAAGAGTCACCCCAGAAAGCCACTTAGCACTCTTCCCTTTCCTTAAAACTCTTTGTAATAATAAGCTTTATTTATATCCTCCCCCCTCTCCAAAGGTGAGACCTGCAACCCACATCCTGTCATGCAGCTTCTTTGAAAATACAGTAGAGTCTCACTTATCCAACACTCGCTTATCCAACGTTCTGGATTATCCAACGCATTTTTGTAGTCAATGTTTTCAATACATCGTGGTATTTTGGTGCTAAATTTGTAATACAGCAATTACAACATAGCATTACTGAGCACTGAACTACTTTTTCTGTCAAATTTGTTGTATAACATGATGTTTGGTGCTTAATTTGTATAATCATTACCTAATTTGATGTTTAATCGGCTTTTCCTGAATCCCTTCTTATTATCCAACATATTCACTTATCCAACGTTCTGCTGGCCTGTTTATGTTGGATAAGTGAGACTCTACTGTAAAGACTTTTATTTAGCGGGGTAGTAAAGTAAGAGTATTGATAATGATGGGGGAAATACAATATAATATGATATTATATAAAAAGAAATTGTTGAAATACAGGAGGACCATTCTAGGGTCAGAAGCAATCATCTTCATTTCAAACCTAACCATATATCTGCTTCATTTCAGCTACTCCAAGTTTACTACATTCCTAGCTCTTGGTAGGGCTTTCTCACTGAGCATAGGGCTTAGCCCCCTCTTAGGGCCCTTCCACACAGCCATATAACCCAGAATATCAAGGCAGATAATCCACAATATCTGGTTTGAAGTGGGTTATCTGAGTCCTCACTACCATATAACCCAGTTCAAAGCAGCTAATGTGAGATTTTATACAGCTGTGTGGAAAGGGCTTTAGTCTCTCTCTGGGCTCTCATCTATCTTGGAAGGGCCTCCCTAGAAAGATAAGTCCACAAAAACTTCATTCTACTTAGTATTCACCCTTTTCCTTAAGACTCTGCATCCTTGATACTCAGCTTCAAATGACAGACCTGACCTGCATCCTCTGCATGCAGCTTCTGATAGGTAGTCTCCTTCTAGTTTTTGCTGGTGCTCTTTTATTGGCCTCCTGGCCCTAGCCCTTTACAGAAGCTTTAATTGAGGCCCCTGGATCATCTTTTTTTCTGAAGCCAGGGAAATAGAAACAGCTGAGACAGTGCTGCTGGGAAATACTCCTTTTCTGCGGTCAGGAATCCTAAGCCAGTGCACACTATGACTTCACCAAAGAACAACCCACAGGATTCAGCTATGCCAGGGAGATTGAAGGGGATATTATGTTCTTAAAGTAGTTCTCTTTCTGTTATGTAAAGAATTACACTGACAGTGAAAGACATTTACATCTTCAGGCTCTATTCAAACCAATAAGCAAACCCTATGTGAGCTGTATGAGAGTCCATTTCAATAAGAGAAACTTGTTAAAACCCAAAAGATGTTGCTATTTGAGATACATCCTGCTGTTAAATATTGAGAATGGACTGACATAAATGAACCCAGAAATCTGAAAATATTTTTAGAAAATAAGTTTTTAATACAGCAGAGTGGATTGGAGAAATGAAAACATTGAGAATACAATATGATATTATAAAGAAAGAAATGGTAGAAACACAGTAAGAGCACTTTAGATAAGAAGTTAGAATTGGGGCCATATTGAGAGGATGTGTAAAAGATGAAACCACAAGAACTGAATGTGAGTCAAATTGTTCAGATTGATTGTATGAATATAACTTGTGGCTATGGATTAATTGTAATATATGTGACTATATTTAATAGTGGTGGCCTGGGAACTGCAAATGTATTGCCTTTGCCTATATTAGCAGAGGCACCACAAGACTTGGAGTGTGGAAGAGCAGAAAGGAGAGGAATCAACCTGTATAGTAAAAACTCTGGGATGGTTTGGGAAACCACCATGTAAATACCATGTCAGAATCCAGGGTGTTCTGCTTTGAAACAGTCCTGGGGTTTCCAGTCTAATAATACATGTCTAGGTTTAATGTTCACTGTTTAGTCATTGTACCATGCTGCTTTTCCTTTATTTATTTTCCATGATAGTACAGCTAAGTATACCGCATTCAGCCAAAGTCTACTTTTCTGCCCTTAAGCATTTTTTACTGATTACTGACTCCAAGAAAAAAAATGAAGAACTATCTGTCATGGAATCATTCTCCTTCTGACTGTTGTTACTTCTTTGGTTCTTGATAATATTGGAGGAAAAAATCAGCGTATGTTTTTGCATTGCAAGGACACTCATTGGTGCATAGCTGAGGGCCACATTATTTTTCAGATTTTCCATTTCAGTTTTCTGTTAAGCTTGATTTAGTGGTATGTAATGAGCGGTACTTCTGCACAGAAAAAAACCAAAACTTATCTCCCTCTAGCAGATGTTATTTCCATTGGTATCGCGTTACTGTGTGTCATACATCATCAGGAAAACATCTTCAGAATAGCAGAATTCACACCTGTGTCATTAATGAAGTGAAGCTTCTTTCAGAGTAAACAAGTTTAAGATCATATTGAAAATATGTTATGGCTTCAGGTGGACTATTCTGTTGTTAGAAACTAATAGCCTAGAACAATTGGTTAATGTCTTTCCCTACAGTAGGAATCGCATCTTGAGGAGAAAATCCCCTTTTAGCAAAAAATCGGTCTTAAGAATTATGAAATACTAATCAGAGGGTTTGAGAGTAGGTGGTAAATGTAAAATATGTAGGTGAATGCATTTAGCTTTAACTCAAATGTACCAGGGCAGGACATTTTAATCTCCCATAGTCACATTTTTATTACAGGATCCACACTGAACTAGGTGCACCATAAAATGCAGACATGACAGTTAGTGTGCAATCACGCTGCTGCAATTGTTCAGTGTAAAAGATTCCTGGAAATCTCATAGGGAATATTAAACTCTAAGTTTTACTACAATCCTACTTATAGATCTCAGTGAAACCCTTAAAATATTGGGATCATAAAATACTCCATGACTCTTATGCTGCAAGTTTTTAATATAAAACCTTAGTGCTTTATGCAATCCTTTCTCCTTTAATCCATTCTGGCTTTGAACTTGTGGCATCATGCTCTTTTTTGCCACAGTATCACTACAAAGTGTAGGTGTTTCTTATTTTTTGCACATACATAACCCCCAGCTACACCCCCTAAATTACCAGGGCATGGAATTACTTCACCTTGGCTGCTTTGTACACATTTTGGAGAGATATTAAATGGTGATCTCTGCAAGTTTTTAACATTATAGCAAGTTTTTTTTTAAAAAAAACACACACACACACACACACTATTGAAGGAAAATTAGTGCATTAGTGGATATGTCCAAGTTAACTTTCTGTAGATTTGGTAGGATTTTTATATGGTATCTTCTGTCTCACTAAATTTATTCATAATGATAATCTACATCTTGTTTTCATGGGTTTCAATAAATCTTGCAAGATCAATTGTGATATTAGAGTTTCTGTACAAGATCGTTTAAAATAGGTGCTGCTTAAAGCAATTTTATGGAAGGGGACAGAAGAGAAATAAATTCATGGTTTGGTCACTGCCTTCCAATATCCCTAGAAGAAAATAGAAGACATAAATAAATTAAAAGTTTGGCCATTGCCTTCATGTTTCAGGCATTTTTATGACCATGATTCACTGGAACTGTGAATAATTTCAGTGGACCTTTAAAAAGGAAAAAAAATACTTTTTCATTACTCATCCCTCTAGTGCCTGATTTGTACAAAGTCATTTCCAGCCTCAAGTGTTTTTGCAGTCATTCTTTAAGAGATAATGAACAGAAAGAAGAAGCAATGCATGGCCTTCCAGTGGGTCTGTGGCACAGCTGGCCATTTGATCTGTATAATTTGAATGTCAAATCTAATTGTGGGTGAAGGTGGTACGGAGTACAAAATGAAAGGGGAAATGTCTTAGAACAAATTGTTTGTGGGGAAAACCTACCAACTAAATGCAGTTAGCTCATAGGAATCCATTTAATTTATGTAACAAGTTAGTAGAGCAAGCAAAACTGTGAGCAGTGGGCATACATTTCAAATGCAGAATCAGAAAAAGGCAACGTGAAATAAAATTATATAAAATAATACAGAGTGCATGCTTCTTGTAATGTTGGGAATTTCCTAAATGTAGTGAGTACCAGGATATTGCCAGAGGAAGAAATTTGAGTGAGACCAGTAGACTACAATGATGAAAGCACATCACTTTTGTTTTCCCACATCGATATGTGCTGAACAGTACGTGTTTCAAAATGATGGACCCAATGTCAAAGCAATATAGTTCACAATGGAAGCATACTACAACTACAAATAGTTTAATTGGTTATCCAGCTTTACTAACCATTTTGAGCCACAGACAAATCTATAAAATAACTCCACAGGTGGAGTATATCTCATAGGCCAGGGATCCTCAAACATTATAAGCAGAGGGCCAGTTCACGGTCCCCTCAGACTGTTGGGAGGCCAGACTTTAGAACAAATTCCTATGTACACTGCATATATCTTATTTGTAGTGCAAAAACAAACATAAAATAACAATCAACATAAACTTGATGATATTTCAATAGGAGGTGTGGGCCTGTTTTTGGCTGATAAGATAGTAAAAGGTAAAGGTTTCCCCTGACGTTAAGTCCAGTCATGTCTGACTCTGGCAGTTGGTGCTCATCTCCATTTCTAAGCCGAAATGCAGCGTTGTCCGTAGACACCTCCAAGGTCATGTGCCAGGCATGACTGCATGGAGCACCGTTACCTTCCCACTGGAGCGGTACCTATTGATCTACTCACATTTGCATGTTTTCGAACTGCTAAGTTGGCAGAAGCTGGAGCTAACAGCGGGCGCTCACTCTGCTCCCGGGATTTGAACCTGGGACCTTTCGGTCTGCAAGTTCAGCAGCTCAGTGCTTTAACACACTTCACCACCGGGGCTCCACGAGTTAATTCAGATTGTTGTTGTGTGTCTTCAAGTTGTTTCAGACTTAGGGTTACCATAAGTCTAAAGTTTAGGGCAGGGACCAGGTAAATGACCTTGAAGGGTTGCATCTAGCCCACGGCCCTTAGTTTGGAGACCCCTTTCATAGGTCTTCCATTGTGTGGTTACCATCTTGCAAATGAATGAGTCCAGGATTTCCTTGTGCATTAGGATTGGTATCTAGCAACAGTCCTTTGAAACTCTATGCCCCACCTTTTCAAAGGGTAAGGGCTTCATTTATGGCCAGTTTGTTGTTGGATAGATATAGCCATTTCAAATTGGTTCCATCTTTTTGAAACACTCTGTAGTATGTTAGCTTTTTAAAAAAACTCTTAGTATGTGACTTTAATCAGGAGAAAGATACCACAATGATAAAAGCAAAACATTTGTAGAGCCATTTTGTTGTCTTGCTTGTCCTCAGAAAAACAAGTACATGACAATATCTGTAGGTGACATTATCACACTGTGACAATCACTACATCTAGTTTCATACAAATCCTTTAAAATAAAATGAAGAACTGAAATCTCCCACTGTAGAGCATGAGGAATGAACGAGCAAAACTCCTGCAACCATCTATCTGGAATTAGCAAGATGAAATGTATTCTGAGGAAGGCAACCAAAATGATAAAAGATCTGGAAACCATGCCGTATGTGGAGTGGCTTAGGGTGCCGAGAAGAACTAATTTTGTCATGTCTAGATTCTGATTCAAATCTGAAAATAAGAGAGCAAAGGGAGTTATACATTTATCCAGAGTTTAGAGCAAAGTCTATTCAACAGTTCCTCCTCCTCATCAATCTTTATTATGGTCCAATGACCCAATTTGCTCAGCAGAGAAAGTGCACAGCAGATTCATAAACTGATAAGACCACTTAAATGCAGTGCTAGACGCACATGAACAAGGGTAAAAACATTGCAAATATATACAAGGCAAGTTTCAACCTGAGTCTTATCCTGGCTACCTCAGAAAGTTGCTGCTTTTATGCAGAGAAACAATAATTAATATAAATATATGATATTACATAAAGCTAACAATAGCACACACCTGAATGTTTTTCCTCTAATGGTTTGTCTTTATATGAGCAGAGCATGCCTATTAGGCAAAAATTATTTTATTGTCCAGTTAGAACTTGAAAACTGTGCCAAGGGCAACATTTACAATTTCATTTTACAATTTGCTCCACCATTCTATTTCAATACAGATTATTTTTATAAGCAAATATGGGGAGAATAAATAAAACGAGATGCAGAAAAAATAAATTGGTTGTCTAGATAGATTATCAGACTCCACGAAATATGGGGAAAAGGAGGTGTTAGGACCACCATCTCAATTAATGCCCTCCAGATGTTTCCCATCATTCATGACCACTAGCTGTGAAGGGTGCTGTGGATTCCACTTTGAGGAACACAATAAGATGCGCAAAACTGAGTTAGGAAAAGTGCTTGCCCACATACAGCAAATCACTGTTAAAAAGAAAAAAGAAACTGGATGCCCTTCACCAATCAAGTAGTGAACACATGCAGTTGTAGAAGCAATTCTACAATTCACACATGTTTGTCATTGTTGTGTGCCTTCAAATAATTTCTGTTACTAATTTCTTAGTCAGCATAGGCAATGCAAAGAGGAAATTATACACTGAAAAAAATATACATTTGGTTCAACATATCATGAATATAATAGTTCCAGGTTTTCTTTTCTTTGATGAACCCTTCTTTCTGTTACATTTCCTTTTCATATATTATTATTAATATTATTATTATTCTATTTATTTATTTATCTATTTATTTATATTTATACCCCGCTTTGTCTCTCCTAAAGGAGACTCCAAGTGGTTTAGCTTCCAGATGTTTTGGTTTGGTAGCTTTTCTTACCATTAGCCAAACTGGCTGGGACTGAGTTAAAGTCTAAAATACCCTGTTTCCCCGAAAATAAGACATCCCCTAAAATAAGTCCTAGTAGAGGTTTTGCTGTATTGTAAAATATAAGGCCTCCCCTGAAGACCTAGCAAAGTTTTTGTTTGGAAGCATGCCCACCAAACAGAACACCAGAGAATGCAGGATCGGTAAATGTATGTACCAGAAATTGTTGTACGTGGAAATAATGGTAGTAACAAGAAATTCTTGATAGGATTCACAATTTGTCTGGTTATGCTGGTTTGTGATGACAACTACTGTACAGTATATAATAAATGCTCTTTTTTTTGTTCAACAATAAATATGAATTCTTCTTCATTGAAAAATAAGACATCCCCTGAAAATAAGCCCTAGTGCATCTTTGGGAGAAAAAATATATATAAGACACTGTCTTATTTTCGGGGAAACAAGGTATATGGAAAGCATCAAGTTGGAGAAGGCTGGCTTAGAAGAAATGTAGCAGAATCATTATTTTTTCTCATGCAAGCCTCATGCTCAGTAACATCATCCAGATATTGGCTTGTATTAAGGAAGAACTAGGGTATCCACAGGGGAGGGGTTGCCTATAAGGTTCTTATTGACCTACAGTTCCCATTAGTCAGCATAGGCAATGCAAAGAGGAAATTATACACTGGAAAAATATACATTTGGTTCAGCATAATGTTATGAATATCATAGTTGCAGCTTTTTTTTTCTTTGAGGAACCCTTCTTTCCATTACATTCCCTTTTCTTCTTCCTCCTCCTCCTCCTCCTCCTCCTCCTCGTCCTCGTCCTCTTCTTCTTCTTCTTCTTCTTCTTCTTCTTCTTCTTCTTCTTCTTCTTCTTCCCTGCTTTATCTCTCCCAAAGGAGATTCAAAGTGGCTTAACATAAAATCATTAGCATAACAATTTAAAATATACAAATGTACAAACATTAAAACAGAATGATATCTATACAGTATTTAAAAATTCACAGTTAAAATCTATTAACCATATTCAAAGTTAAAAACCACAGCACCCCCTGAATTGATCTTAATCACTTTCATCTGTAAAAGCCTGTCTGAATCAAAAGACTTTAGCCTGCTGCTGGAAGGACAGCAGGGAGGGGACCATTCTGGCTTCCCTGGGCAGGGAGTTCTAGAGTTGAAGGGCAGCCGCCAAGAAATCCCGCTCTCTCGTTCCCAGCAACCGAGATTGAGGTGGGACCAAGAGAAGGGCCGTTCCTGAAGATTTCAGGGCTCAGGCAGTTTCATTTCTTCCTTTCCAGAATGGAGTTTATCTTTGCTGTCTGAGTGGAATGAACCACCTAGACTGACCATTGGTTAAAATTCCATGTGCCAAATCCAATTAGCTAGTTTCAAACCTAGTGAATTAATATGATTTGCAAAAATGTTATCTTATATCCAGCAAATGATTCAGTGTATCTGCACTAGTTAGGGATGTATCCACACTACACAATTATAGCAGTTTGATGCTACTTTAATTATAATAGCTACATTCCATGAAATCCTGAAGTCTAATGCATCAAGGTAAATTGAGGAGAATAGAGGATTAAACCAACTTAATTTGTACCTTGTGCATTATAGTTCAGGGGTATAGACTAATGTTCCATGGTAAAGAATCCCAAATCTTTCTTTAAACTACAAATCCCAAGATTCCCTAGGATGGAGCCATGGCAATTAAACGAGTTTCAAACTGCTGAAGCTATGCAGCTTGGAAAGATCATAGGAATACCAATCAGATTTAGAGCAAAGTTACAAATATATAATTTAAAATTACACAAGCATCTACAAATGTCAAAGATTTTAAAATACAAAATTAACAACCCACAGAACCTCCAGGCAAAGAAGAGCCACCACTGGGCATCGCCCCATCCTATGTTTCAAAGAAGCCTTTTCTGCATATTGGTCTGCACATTTAAATCCAAATCATAACATAACTCAATGGGAAGTCTTGAATCAATCGCTAGTTCTCAAGCTTCATTCCCCACTGGACAGAGAGGCAGTGTATTAAACAGAGACAATTGTAAGGTATCATGCAGGTGGCTTTGAAGATGAATGACATATGATTCATAAAGTACTTTGGATACTCAATATGCTGTTGCAATGATAAGATTCACCATAAGGTGTATCAGAGGTTTAATGTCTTGCTCTCCGTGTGACGTGCACACACATAGGCTCACAAACTCAAGGCCCTTCCAGACAAGCCCTATATCCCAGGATCTGATCCCAGGTTTTCTGTTTATCCCAGATTATCTGGCAGTAGGGATTCATATAATCCAGTTTAAAACAGAAAACTTGGGATCAGATCTTGGCCTGTCTGGGGCTCCTTCCACACAACTGAATAAAATGCCACATTATCATTTTGAACTGGAACATATGGCAGTGTGGACTCAGATAACTCAGTTAAAAACAGATATTGTGGATTATTCTGCCTTGATATTCTGGGTTATATGACTGTGTGGAAGGGACCTCACCCTTGGCACATCACCCCATTATTAGCAATCAATGTTCAGTTTGGTTTTTCAAGCCACCTTTTTTTACAAACTTTTAAGTAATTGTTGGGTGACACTTTTGGATGATAAATGAATGAGGAAGAAGTTAATAATGAATGCTGGACTATGTGTTCTGATATTAATAAAAGCTGAGACAGTACAGTTGTTTCTTTTGGTGCAGCCTGACTTCCTTTCTCACTTCCCCCTTGACCATACTTGCATATATGTATAAAAGTATAAAGGAATCTAGTAGTGTCTTTAAGACTAGCTGACTTTTTTCCATCTTGAGATCTCTTGAATATCAATCCATGTCTTTAGATGCACGGAAACCTCATGGCACAATAAAACCAGTAAGTCTCAAAAGCATTCCTGGATTCATTTATGCTTTTTGAAAAGTTGAAAAAGACTTTTAAATGTTGAAACAACCACATTTCTCTTTGTCTACTTTTGAGAGGAAAGCAGGATGGCTGATAGTGAAATTCATTTTAAGATGGCAAACAGAGAGGGATTTCATGATTTTCTTTCCTCTGCAGAGAGACAGTGATTAGGGATTTCAATGAAACAAAAACATCAGGTAAATGTTCATCTGTTTATATAGGAGCCCCCGGTGGCACTGTGGGTTAAATCCTTGTACTGGCAGAACTGATGACTTGAAGGTTGGGTTACTGACCTGAAGGTTGCCGGTTCGAATCCCACCCAGGGAGAGCGCAGAATCCTCGATCAGCACCAGCTTCATGTGGGGACATGAGAGAAGCCTCCCACAAGGATGGTAAAAACATCAAGGCATCCCCTGGGCAACGTCCTCGCAGACAGCCAATTCTCTCACATGAGAAACTAATGACAGATTCTCAAGTCGCTCCTGACATGAAAAAAAAATCTGCTTATATCTACTAGGGGTATGTGAAACACAAGAAATTCATTTTTTTTTAATTTTGGGTGCCCCCCCCCAACCCTGTTTTTGGGAAGATTCTGGGAGATTAGGAGGGGGGCTGTTCGGATGCAGGATCTGGAGTTCTGTTTCCATTTCTGGAAGATTCCATCCATTTCCATCAACGGGGAAACTGGTGAGGTTCATCATTCCATTATTTGTGGGGAGGTAATAGGCTGCTGGTGCTGGAGTACACACACACAAACTGGTAGGTAGGTAGGGCTGGCACTTCAAGTTTCAAAAGCAAAAAAGTCTAATAATAAAATTATTGTACTGTTAGAAGAATAAAATAAAAAAAATACTCAAGATGTCCCTTCAACTCACAGATCCCCCCAAACGCAAGCCCTCTCCCACATCTCCCTAATGGAATTTGGAAAATAAAAGTTGAAATAAGAAAACAAGATAAGAATGAGGTTGAAAGAAAAAGGATTTATGTAATTTTCAAAAAGCTAGTGCTAGCACTCTACATCCTCAGTCACAGGCAGCAGCACTGCACAGGAACAGAAGTAATAGGAGAGAAGAGAACGGAGCTACAGGTTCTCTCCCCAACACACCACCAACACATGTCACAAAAAGGAGGCACTCTCTCTGGAATATATATACAGTAGAGTCTCACTTATCCAACATAAACAGGCCGGCAGAATGTTGAATAAGCGAATATGTTGGATAATAAGGAGAGATTAAGGAAAAGTCTATTAAACATCTATGCTGTAGAATTAATGTAACTTGATACCCCTTTCACTGCTATGGAATCCTGGGGGCTGTAGTTTTAAAAGGTTTTGGCACTTCTCAGTCAAAGGGTGCTGCTGCCTTACCAAACTACAAATCCCATGATTCTATAGCTCTTTCAAAACCCCACTTGCCACATGGGCTTCCTCCGTCCCAAGCTATTTCCAGGCTTCTCCCTTTCTCTCTCACTCACTCATGCACCCCTCACCTTCTTCCCACCTCAGAAACCATCTCCTGACATCTCTCTCCCACTTGCCACTTGAGCTTCCTCCTCATCTTCCAAGGAATCCCAAGCTTTTCTCTTTTCTGGCCTTCCTCTTTGCCACCCAAATCCTGCTGGCTAGATGCTCCTGAAGTGGTTTTCCAGGACTGGATGTTGCACTAGACTGGCACATTGTAGAATCTCACATATAATGTTTTAAATTTAATCCAGATAAAGGTATATACTCTCAAAGTTGTTACCTTGGTCAAGAATATAGCAAATCCTGGAAAGCAGATGAAGGCAAAAACCCTTCCAATTCTGATATGACTTCCTTGTCCTATTTCTGAATAGATGGTGAAGTTATTAGCTGTCTCTTTATTTAGCAAAAGAGCAATACATTTGAAGGTGCAATAACTCACACTGGCCGAATATCTATCATTCCCATTCTCAGTATTTGACAATCCAAGCAGAGAAGAAAAAGTCATGAGACTCATTCGCTTTTATGCCAAATCCATACAGCGAGTAGCAGCCTTTGATCAAGTCTGTATCAAAATGCAAATACCACACTGACATCCATGCATTAATCTAGATTTATAGCACCTCCATAGAAAGGGATGCAGTTGTGCAGGCAATCATTTCTTAGGAAATATAGGCAGTAAAAAATTGCTTCAATAGACATAAATAAAACCATTTGTTACAGTGTACCATTGGAGTTGCGAGGTGGAGATATGAAGCTTCTAGATTGCCCGCAAGGACACTTCCGGGTAGTCAGATTATATCAGAGACAGCAGCTTTCCTTCTGAAGTCCTTCCCCCACTGATGCCCCACCACCAAAATGGAATACCATTTCATGCCTCTCTCCCCCTAGAAAAAAAGTCAACAGTTGTAGCAGCAGCTCCTTGTGTTGTGAGCAGAATAAATAGTTGGCTTCCCTAATGAATAGAGAGAAGAGAAAAACTTGGGTGCGTATGACCTGTAGAATTAATGCAATTTGATACCACTTTTACTGCTGTTGTTCATTGCCATGGAATTTCAGAAGTTGTAGTTTTACAATTTCTTTAGCCTTCTTTGCCAAAGAGTGCTTATGCCTTATTAAACTGCAGCTCCCATGATTCCATAACATTGAGCTATGGAGGTTAAACTGGTGTCAAACTGTATTAATTCTACAATGTAGATTCACCCCCACATCAGCCCTCTGACATTCTCTGTGGTTGAAAGTCCTAGGTCTGTCATTTCCTGAGGTTTTAGAACCAAAACCCAATATCTGAAAGCAATCTCTTGTGATGAAATGGGGACTAGCCTTAGTGATAATGTTAAACATGATATATACACAACAATATTTCAGAATTGAGGGTTTTTAAAGGAAAGATTTTTCAAGAAAAAGACTTTCAAGAGAGTACTGTGTTCTTTTACATTGATATTGGCCAATGCCTGGATCCAAACCCATAAAAAGGGCCTCACCTAGTAGTAAACATCAAGAATATGGCCAAATTCTATTCCAACTAAATCTCTATGTACAGTAATTAAAGCAGAAGTGGCCTGTCACTAAGTCTGCATGTTTTAAAAAGCCAACAATCTAAAAATGTATGGCTCACTCACCTATTTGCAGGAAAAGAGCTGCGTGTTTAATTAGTTCTGCAATCCTATGTAAATTCAAAAGACCCACTAATTTCAATGATACTAATGCCGAAGAATGTTTGAGGTATGATATCATTATGATTATGATTATTATTCCAATAATGGGACTCAAGGTAGCTTATTATCTCTACTTTAAAAAGTACAAAATTTAAAAACAATGCACAGTTACTCTCTCTATATATATATGTGTGTGTGTGTGTGTGTGTGTGTGTGTATATATATATATAATAGTTTTTCCATATATATCTTAAAATATTGTGTGATTTCAGCTTCTGCAAGAGTAGCTGTTTCAGAGACTGGTGTGTCTAGCTTCCCAGAAGGCTAAATGACTCACTGACGGATCAAAGGCAAAATCAGAGGCTTTTATTTTCTTATTTTTGTAATTAATTTTTTATTTAGACAGATTAAAACAAAACCTACATACAAACATACAAAACAACAACAACAAAAGCAAAAAGAATAGGTCCCAGTCTTTCTTAAAGTTAGAGGTTTATCTTTAATCAATGTAGAAAGTTTATCCAGTAGAGTCTCACTTATCCAACGTTCTGGATTATCCAATGCATTTTTGTAGTCAATGTTTTCAATGCACTGTGATATTTTGGTGCTAAATTCATAAATACAGTAATTACTACATAACATTAATGTGTAATGAACTACTTTTTCTGTCAAATTTGTTGTATAACATAATATTTTGGTGCTTAATTTGTAAAATCATAACCTATTTTGATGTTTAATAGGCTTTTTCTTAATCTCTCCTTATTATCCAGCATATTCGCTGATCCAATGTTCTGCCGGCCCATTTATGTTGGATAAGTGAGACTCTACTGTATTTGGCCCAGTATTTCTGTGCCTTTTAGATGACCACATATGATAAAAAGTGTCCACCTTTCTCCTACATTTCCAACAATCGCTTGAACTATTTTTATGCATCTTAGCAATCCTTTCTGTTGTCAGGTTCCATCTATACCTCATCAGATGATACAAGAAAAATGGCCCAGGGACTCTTATGGAAGCCCATAGTGTGTTCCCCCTCAAGTCTCCCAGTGCATTGTAAGGGGAATGTGGTAATTTGAGGAATCATTTCCTGAAGTCAGAGGTGTGGTGAGGCAGCAGTCCAAGAACATTCATGATACAGGGCAAAATGTGGACATGCTGTATGTTCCTGTGGAGCTGCGTCTCATAATTCATAATTTTGGAGTCTAATTTTCTATAACAAAAAGGCAATGAACCCATTTATGAATTTTTAAAAACATTAAAATTCAATAAAAGACTATGCAAACCATAAAACAGCACAGCACTAAAACCCATCTTATTCTGTTTACAAAAGCCTGATAGCAGAAAATGTTTTAACTTCCTGGCAGAAGAAGAACAAATATAGATTCATCTGGACTCTCAATATATTCAATTTTTCAAAGAGCAGCTCCAAATAAATACAGATATGAAGATCCACCTGAACATGATTAGCTTTTCCCTACATCTGGATAGGAAACTTGATTGTAAAAGCTTTTATTCATTCATATTTATTTCTTATATTGAAGCTTAAATGCAGGCTCTTAACAAGAGGCGGAGAACAAATATTCAAGATATTGGTACAATATTTCCCAACAGATGTTATTTTAGCCCTCTGACATTAAACAATAGCATTTTCCTATTCAGATTGAAGCATACCATCTTGAAAGGAATCACAATACAATATGGGTACTAAATATGTTCAGCTTTCAAAATATTCACCAAATACCTTTTTAAATGTGTGCTTGTTCCCAGGGAAATGCAGCAATGAAAACTCAAGGGAATTGGAGACAGAAATATAACAAGTTCCAGAAAAGCTTCATCTGGTTTATTGCTTGACTCAAAGCAAAATGAATACACTGGAGGATTTATGAAAAGCAATAAGGTACTGATAAAACACAGCATTTTGAAACTAATACGCTTTTAGATTAAAGAATACAAATAAAAACAAACCTGAAGTTTTTTGAAAAAACTCAAAACTAAGTACTGCAACTTTTCTTTTTGTTCATTATAGCTGGGCAATGAATCCCATAAAACAAAGATTGCAACTAATAAATGGTGTGTCTTTTATAATAGCATTATAATAATTGTTACTTTTTAAAAAGAATTTGAAACATTTCAGCAGATACACAAACAAACAAAGGATTTTTCAAAAAGTTACATTCTGGAGTTCATATCCTCAAATTTAATCCATTAATACATTTGACATGCATCTCTGGTGAATGCTTTGCTCTTAATATGTACTAGCTTTTTTCATTTTTTTCATTAATGTTTTAGTTTTCATGTAAGTGTTCTGGTTTACAAAATTGAGAGAAAGCATGGACAGTTAATAGAATAAATTTTGAGATATATAAACTTTTAATGTAATTTTTGATTCCTAGAATGTTGTTTTTAATGCCATTCGTTTTTTCACTGCAGTACTCCAACGAGAAATTCTGTGCAGTTTCTTCTGCTTGCCCTCTCTTTCTCTTTGTATAAGACATACACTGTTTTGAAAACCACATAGAAAAGAAAGAGATACTGACTAACACAGTCCTTTCAGATAATATGTGGCATTCAACCTAAGTCTAGCTATCAATGGAATAGCTTCCGACAGCAGCACAAAGAAGAAGACAAAGCTCTGGAAAGGATTTTGTGGGAGCTTAAAAGACTGCAGAAGGAGGCAGAAAGGGTTTAAGTTTGTGGGGGAAAACATTACATATTCATTTATTTTATTTTTTAACATTCCTAATGTGTGGTGATGCAGTGGATTAAACCACTGAGCTCCTGAACTTGTTGACCGAAAGGTCAGCTGTTTGAATCCAGGGAGTGGGGTGAGCTCCTGCTGTTAACCCCATCTTTTGCCAATCTAGCAGTTCAAAAACATGCAAATATGAGTAGATTATGAGGTGCCTCTCCAGCAGGAAGATAACAGCACTCCATGTAGCCATGTCCAGCCACATGACCTTGGAGGTGTCTATGGACAACACTGGCTCTTTGGCTTAAACATAGAGATCCCCAGAATCGGACACGACTAGACTTAATATCAGGGGAAAATCTTTACCTTTACCTAATGTGTAAGTTATCTATGATTAAGATTCTCATGAAAGCACATAGACCAGAAATCTTTCTTTGTTACTGTATGTTGAGCGAACATACTCAGGGGAGCCTTGACTGTGGTTGCTATGAAATGGATGATTCAAGATGATAATGTGAAGATGCTGGGAGGGAGAAGCCCTGGGGCAGTATGGTGTAGTGGTGTGATTGTTGGGTTGATAGTCTGCAAGACTAGAGTTCAAAAGCATGCTTGAGTTGAAGACACAAATCACATTCTCTCAGACTAAAAGCAAAGCCACAGCAAACATTTTTTGAATAACTCCTGGCAAGAAAACTCTATTATAGGGTCATAGATGTCGGAGTTGAGTTGAAAACAACAACAAAAAGGGAGATTGTGCTTTTCATTCATACAAGGATCTTGTTGGCTAATGGGTGGTAGATAGAAGATCCATCAAGAGCAATTAGTTAGGTGCTGTGGTCAAAATTTGAAAAAGAAAAGATCATTCAGCTGTTGACAGATGGAGATTCATTGGTAGATAGCTGGTGAATGAAGAAATTGTGATTTGAACTAGTTACTGAAGGGAGTAGGAAGCTGCACTGTGAGATGATGGCAAAGATCATTTCAAAAGTAGTCTTGGAAGCTGAATGGTCTCAGAAGCCAGGCACAAAGAGCTTGAAGCAGACTGTGAAACAAGTGGGACCAGAGAAATAGCATCTGTGAGGAGCTGCTTTATAAAGGAAAGGCTAGCCCAAAGATTAGGGATATCTTTAAAATTGTAACTGCAGGCATATTTAGGTTAAGAAGACCTTTATTATGAACCATAACTGAGGATATTGAACCAAAGTAATCCATATTTAAGCAACCACAAGCTATCTGAAGACTGACTGACTCCTTATTAAAACAAATCATTTGATATACATCTTCGGTTTCTTAACTTTACAGGTTTTATTTTTGTGCTGGTGATGATTGCATCCCAAATATTGTGTATTTGTGTATTTAAATTATTTGTTTTAATTATTCATTTTTAAAAGTAGTCTCTTAATAAGAGAATATATTGTTTAATGCTCTTTAACTTTTATATCCCATGTTGTTTTGGTTTATAATTATGTGTTTTAGTTTATATAGTAAACTGCTTTGAATTCCACTGGAAGAAAAATGATATAAAATCAAATAGATAAAGGTAAAGGTTTCCCCTGATGTTAAGTCCAGTCATGTCTGACTCTGGGGGTTGGTGCTCATCTCCATTTCTAAGCTGAAGAGCCAGCGTTGTCCATAGACACCTCCAAGGTCATATGGCCGGCATGACTGCATGGAGCTCCGTTACCTTCCCACCGGAGCGGTACTTATTGATCTACTCACATTGGCATGTTTTCGAACTGCTAGGTTGGCAGAAGCTGGAGCTAACAGCGGCCGCTCACGCCGCTCCCGGGGTTTGAACCTGGGACTTTTCGGTCTGCAAGTTCAGCAGCTCAGTGCTTTAACTCACTTCGCCACCGGGGCTCCTTGCCACAAAATCAAATACCTAAAATCATAGAACCGTAGGCGTGCCCCATTCTGTATCTTTGCATTTCACTTTTTCTGCCTAAGTGGTGTATCTTGCATTTGTCCCTGTTGAACTTCCTTAATAAAGATGTAGAACAAAACCAGGTCCAGGACTGAACCCTGCAGCACTCCACTTGTCACTTCTTTCCGGTATGAATAGGAAGCATTGGTGAGCACCCTTTGATTTCGTTCGCTTAACCAATTACATGATCAACCTAACTGTAATTTTGCCTAGTCTTTGCCAGAAGATCATGGGGGACCTTGTTACTGACATCCAGATAGGCTACATCCACAGTGTTCCCTGCATCAACCCAGCTTGTAATTCTATCGAAAAAAGATATCAGCCATGGGCGAAACTACTGGATTATTCTATGTATGCAGGGCTTCTATTAGAGACTACTTGTGCTTAAAAACTGTATTTAAAAGTGTGTTAGGAAGTTTTCTAGATCCAAATCTCAATATTTAAAAAAGCAAAGCAAAGCAAAATAAAACTGCCAATACCAAAAAGCCTTTATACAAATGTATTAAGTAATCACGCTTGAAACCCCATGTACAGTTCTGTCCACAAGATCTAAATGGCATTGTACAGCTGGAAAAATTGAAGAGGATAGTGCAAAAGATCAAAGAGCTGGAACCCCTCTTTGTAAAGAAAAATGACAACCTTGAGACTTAATATAAACAACATGACAGGTACCATGGGGACATTATGGAGTTCTGTAAAATCATAAATGGTCTAGAAAGAGACACAGAAAGGGTTTTTTTTTTCTTTGACTCCCACTAAAGTGGAAGCCAAGGTCATTCAATCAAGCTAATTCTTGGAAGATGCAGGACAAGTGCTCTTCCACAAAGCAATGTAGTGAACTTTTTCAACTGAGAAGACTTTTAAAAAGAATTCACATATAATAAGGCTGTTATTGGTGACTAGCTGTGATGGTTGTGTGTGATAGCTCCCATGCCAGTGGGATAGTGAATCCCTTCCAAGCTTTCATCTAAAACTTAAAAGAGAGATCCAATTGATGAGCCAATTTTGATGATAAGATCTAGGACAGTGATTCCCAAAGTGGGTGCTACCGCCCCCTGGTGGGCACTGCAGCGATCCAGGGGGGCAGTGATGGCACCTATTAGGTCATGAGGGCGGGGCCAGGGGAGGGGCGGGGCCTCTTCCCAAGTGCCGGAGACAGGGCTGGCACCTGAGGCACCTGTTAGGACACAAGGGGCGGAGCTAGAGGAGTGGGTGTGGCTTCTTCCCAAGAGCCCAAGACAGGGCTGAGAATCTATAGCTCTCCTGAGGCGCTTGTTGGGACACAAAGGGCGGGGTATAGAGGTTCATCCCTGTCAGGCACTTGGGAAGAAGCCCTGCCCCCTCCTCTAGCCCCGCCCCCATGTCCTGGCAGGTGCCGCAGGACAGGGATAGAAGCTCAGCCCTGCCTCAGAACTCAGAACTCCGCCCATCCCAGTCCTGGCCACCCATTTGTGGCCCCGCCCACCTCCCCCTTCCAGCCCTGCATCTTGGACTAGAGGAGAGGCCCAGCCACGCCCTCTTGGGCAGGAGCCACGCCCACCCCTCTAAGCCACGCCCCCCATTTCCAGGGGGCACTGAGTAATATTTTTTCCTCAGAAGGGGGCGGTAGGCCAAATAAGTTTGGGAACCACTGATCTAGGACCTTTGATAGTTTCTTTAAACTGCAGATACGATTTATTGCCCAGGGATTGCAAGCTTACTCTGGGTTCAGGTGCAGTATGTATCTGAACACCAGTTGCTGCTTATTCTGTGTATGGCCATCTCATAGGGATCCAGTAGATTGATTTGGGAAATAGAAGCTAAACTACTTTACTAGTGTAGTGTAGCTGTTTGAGTATTCAACAACAACAACTCAGGAGATTAATACTCAAATCCCCACTCAGCCAAGGAAACATTCTCAGCCTCAGAGGAAGGCAAAAGAAAAAACCCTTTGAACAAATCTTGCCAAGAGAACACCACTGCAGATTTGTTTTAGGTTCAGTGTAAGTCAGAAATGACGTAAAGCTGCACACAACAGCAGCAACAATTGCTGAACTACATAGGATACTGGTCTGATCAAACAGCCTTTGCCTTCTATTCCTAAGGTCGGGGGGGGGGGGAAATCCTGGATAATTCTGGGCTTTGACACAGTCTTCAGAAACCATGAAAGAAAAAAAAACAATGAAGAATTATTAGCCACATAAGGGGAAGAATTAAGGACTGAATGAAAAAAGGCCCAGTGAACTACTGTAACTAGATTGTCTTTTAAAAGTTGTAACAAACTTTCACTTACTCTGTATGTATATGTGCTTCCAAATTGCATGTTGGCTTATGATGACCATAGTTTTCATAGGAATTTCTTAGACAAGAAATAGTGGTGGTTTTTCCAGTTCCTATTTAGACCATAATTGCATAAACTAGTAGCATATAATCTAAGATGCATATGTTAGAAATCTAAATTCACCAGCCACCACACATACACACACATTTTAGCCATCTTTTATAATAATAATAATAATAATTATTATTATTATTATTATTATTATTATTATTATTATTATTATTATTATTATTATTTTCAGAATTATTGTAAATAGTGCTTCATAATATTATACAAACATTCAGAACATTGTTTTGGGAAGGTTCTAGTTATATGAGCTAATTGCACAGGGGTTGTATACCATTTTGTCTGGATTTTGTGTTGAATTTCCTTTATCTTTAAATGTTTAATTTTATTAATTATTTAATTAAATATTAAATATTTAATTTATTAATTTTATTAATTTATCCAGTTGTCTATTTCTCTCTCGCTGCAATTTAGTTCCTCCTTCCAGATTTCTGTCAAGGTATTTTTTTATATTGTATAGTTTTCCTGTGATTATTTTGTAAATGTAACCCATGATTCCTTTCCCTTTCTCTACTTTCCATTTTATTATTTTATCAAAATCTACCTCTGGGATTTCCTTACTCTTCCATTCTGTTAACTTTTTAGATAACCCTCTTCATAACAGCCAATTTCTGTGACCGTGCTGATCTTTTAGCTCCTCCCATTGCATTACTGTTCTGTCGGGTCTCAGTATATCCTGGATCTTAGCCATCCCTTGTCCAGGAATAATGTTTGATGAAACTCCATTGTTAGGATTAAACTAGACTGAGGGTGCATCTGCAGTTAGTGCAGTTTTACACCATTTTAGCTGTTGTGGCTCATTTTACAAGGCATTTTACAAGGCTTTTAGCCTTCTCTGCCAAAGGGTGCAGGTGCCTCATTAAACTACAACTCCCAGGGTTCCATAGCATTGAGCCATGGCAGTTAAAATAGTGTCAAGCACCATTAATTTTACATTGTAGAGTACACTGAGTGAATAATCTAGAAGCCCTTGATGCTGTTGAAGCTAATTACACCATAGACAATAACATAGTAAATTGGATGGGTAACCATTGGGAAGTGTGAACACAATAAATTGATATTATAAGATGAAAGGTTAGAAAAGCAGAGGGATCCATATGTAGAAACAAATGGTACCTCTTCTCATCTTGTGAATCTGTCAGACATAAATTAGACATAAATTATATAAGTGAAAACATAAATGAGGAAGGAAATTATTTTAATGAAATCACTATCCTGCCCCACCTGTTCTTTCTTCTGTCTCTCCATCTGTTTCACACCCAGAATCCTAAAGAACTAATTTTGATTTATGCCTTATAATTTTCTGCCCACTCTCGACAGCATTCACATTCTGTATTGTATTCTTCCAGCAGTGAATTTTTCCCCCTATTATATTCCAAAAAAGCCATCTTCAGAAATATATGGCTAATTCCATCTGCTGGGCAATAGCTGTGCTAATGTGATTATTTTGGTGAGAGAATGGCCAGTTACAGTAACTGTGAACATTAACGCATTTATAACTTCATACAGTTCCACATGAAGTCACAGCTAATAAAAGTTAGCTGTGAAAATCAAAATTCTACCTGCACAAAGAATAGCCCAAGGACTCGAACACATTTGGATCCAATAAAACACAACTGAACAGCTCTAATTTGTCAACAAAATACAATATGCTAGTGCCTGTATAAGAAATTGCCTCCCTAGAACAGGAAAAATGAAGTGGTAACAGAAGAGGTGTATGCTCAATTTTTCAAATAACTTTTGAGATATTTTTCAAACTTAGAAAAACAGTGCTTAACAACACACCTGCAAACGTGTTTCACATCTGAAATCAGACAAACTGATTTTTTGCGTGTCAGGAGCAACTTGAGAAACTGCAAGTAGCTTCTGGTGTGAGAGAACTAACTATCTGCAAGGACGTTGACCAGGGGACGCCTGGATGTTTTGATGTTTTTCCATCCTTGTGGGAGGCATCTCTCATGTTCCCGCATGGAGCTGATAAATGGACTGATCAATGAAAATGTTTGCTGTCGAGTAATTGCTTAGTTGAGAATGCAATGAGCCTTTGGAAAATGGAAAGCAGATAAGAACACCAGGTAATGCAGAACCCTTTCATGTTGCAAAACCCCACCTAGGCAACTCCATCCTTAGTTAGAGCAGTCTATATCATGATCCATAAAGCTTTTATCATTTTGATGTCATTTTCTAATGCCATTGTGATGAAGATGCTGACTCCTGTTTTTGTTCAGTTGGGGTTTTATTGTTTTATTGCTGTCTTTAATTATGCTTGTGTATTACATGCATTAAAAAGAGGGTTTATTTATAAGTAAGTTAAATAAATCAATTTAGTTACCTTTTTAAAAAAAAAAAAAACAGTTCTTGAAAAGGAAACTTTTTGAATTGCAGTTTTCAGAATCACCCAGCTATGTATGCAAGGTACATGCTCAATATTTTCAGTTGTGTTTTTGTTGCTTTAAGATGGCATGGGAAACAGTCCTAGGCTGATGACAAAATACCACATCAGTGCAGTTCTTTCTATCTAGAAAATGGTGTGTACAAAAACTAGCAGGTTGGATTAAGGTGTAAAGAAACCTATGGCTAAAGAAACGAACTAAGTGTGTGGGCTAATATCTCCATTAAGACACAAATAGTCACCAAAAGTGCTAAGCTAACACTGAATTAAGATGCATTCACTTTTAATAGAAGAACAATAGTAAGGGGAAGGAAGAGAAGACATGAAAAACTTGTAGATTCAGAATAGAGATTATTCAGAAGGCAATTCCCCTTTGCAGTTTGTGAAATTTGGCCTTTCTTGTGAATCAAAATATAGTTAAGGAGTCAGCCTAGAAATTAAAGTTCATGCATGTGGCGAATAGCCCTAAGAATAAGCTAGACACAGGAAGAACAAAAATAAAAACACAGAAGAAAATCTGAGAGGAAATGGGAGATCAAATTGGGCAGGTCATATTTTTTCTCCATTCCTGTTGTAAAGTGGTCTTACATTTCTTTTCCATGCCTTTGTTTGGTTTTGCCTGAAGTTTCCGCCACTTCCTCCTCTCACCATTGAGTTAATTGAATGCAAACTACTTTTGCTCTTTGAACCCCATTTACAGTAACTGAAATAAACCAAGGACAAAGGAGAAAGTGGAAGGAAGAGAAACTGTGACAACAACAAATAACAAGGTCATGGTTAAAGTCATGTGTTTGTGTGCACCATTAAGATACCTGCCAATTTATGGTGACAGTATGAATGTCATAGGACTTCAATAGATGGATCCTACCACCAAGATATTCAAAGTATTTGCAAAGTCTTCTCAGCACTGAATTCTGAATATGGATAGTATCCTGGAATGGTACCTGATGTTTCAAATCTCAGGAACATCATGTTGATTGGTTGATGGATTAATTGATTGGTTGAATGTATAGCCTATCTTTCCCTCAAAGTGAGATTCAAGGCAGCTTAGATTGTAGGGCTGACACACAATGATTCCACACAAATGCCAGAATGGTAGCAGGTTAACAGGCTAATTTTAAACTATTATAATAAAATCTAAGTAAGGTCTCATCTATCCTAGAAGGAGCACCCGGTGGCACAATGGGTTCAATTTTTGTGCCAGTGGGACTGCTGACCAAAAGGTTGGTGGTTCAAATCCAGGGAGAGGTGTGAGCTCCCGTCTGTCAGCTCCAGCTTCCCATGCAAGGACATAAGAGAAGCCTCCCACAGGATGGTAAAACATCAAACATCCGGGTGTCCCCTGGACAATGTCCTTGCAAAAGGCCAATTTTCTCACACCAGATGCGACTTGCCATTTCTTAAGTTGCTCTTAACACGAAAAAAAACTGTCCCTGGAAAGGTGTCATTTTCTATTTTCCATGAGTTATTTCTGTGGTCAGAAGAACTCTATTACAGAAGGCATGCTGTTTTGCTATTATTTGTGGCTTCATTTTTTTATTTCATATGTATTTTCAGCTGACACAGTTAATCTGGACAACTGGGGTTTTTTTTTACTTCTCCAATTATACCTTTCTAGCATCTATGCATATTTTGTTTCATATTAACACCTAAAAACAGAAATCACAGGGCCATGTAATCTTACGATGTGTAAATCAGCACTTCAGCAGATGAGATTTGCCAGGGCTTGATTTATACTCCAGTAATTGTTCAGATGCTAGCGGCTGATTGATCCTCTAACTAAAAGGAAATCCTAACAAAATTTTCTTACAAAGAAAAAAAATTCCTACTGCAGATTAATAGTTTTAAACCCAATCCCTAGGCAACAGCATAAAGACCTTTATCTTGGAAACTGTTTTGGAATCAATAACAGTATGGGAAGAGGAACTGAGGTCAAGATTAAATTACAATAGAAAACTAGCAGTGATGGCTGGACATATGGGCTTTCAGTCTGTCAATTGTTAGCTATTCTGTAGATGTTCCTAATAAAATGCAGAATGGAAGCAAACTCTCCAACCTTTTATAGATGAAAACTGAAACATGTGTGGTCAAGCGACTTTAGTTTGTAGACAAGATGGCAATGTTATTAATGAGAAAAAACCCTAAACTAGGAGAGGCTGCAACCCTTTCTGTTGCCTGATCCCACGGGGAAGTTAAAGATTCTGCCTTCTCTTAGTTAACTGAGTGCAAATGATTGGAGATGTGCCATTGCAATTGAAATAATCGTAGGACAGTCTACAATTAAACTAAGATGAGGACAAAGGGAGGGAGTGGAAGGAGAAGAGAGAAAATGGGATATTTTAAGGGTAATTGAAAAAGTAGAATGGCAGCGGATTAACCAGGATTTTTCTTCCAAAATTGGGGCATTTGAAGGATATGGAAGTTTACATAAAATAAAAGCAACAAAGGCATTAATTAATTCCCTGTCACTCTACTTTTCTTGATTTTTTTTTGTCCTACTACTTCTTCACTCCTTTATCCTAAGCTTATGTCAGTTGCTGCAAACTGCCATCAAAGTGCAACAGTAGTTTGTTCTTGATTAACTCACCAAGGGGTAAGATTAGAAATAGTAAAATCATGGAAAATACCAGAAGGTCATTCAATATGGATCAGATAGCTTCAGCATGTGACTGTGGAATTAATGCAGTTTGAAACCACTTTCACTGCCTTGACATAATATTATGGATTTTTGGGAGGTGTGGTTTTACAAGTTATTTAACCAAAGTGTTCTAGTGCCCCACCAAACTACAAATCCCAAGATACCATAGCATTGAGCCAGGGCAAAGTGATGTCAAAATACATTAATGTTACAGTGTAAATGCAGTATGAGTATGGTCTAAAATCAGAAAAGCTGAAACATAAAATGAGATTAGTGAGAGGTGAAATCAAAGACAATAAATCTGTAGATATTTGAAAGCCCTTTAACACTGAGAGTTACCGAGATAGACAATGATCAATGTTTAGCTTTATTACCCAAGAGTGACAGGAAAAGGAAGAGGAAATTGAATGCTATAATTTAAGTTAAGAGATATTTGTGATGAGGAAACTCTAAATAATAATAATAAGAAAGAAAACATCCAAGTGAGAGAAGAAGAGAAAGTGGATTCTTGTCCTTCCCAGTACCTTCAGGCAAAACCAAACTGCTGCTGCTTCTCATAGCTTGTGCATTCTTCCTCATTGATATCTTTTGCCATCTTGAACACACTCTGATGTTTCTTGGCCACACATGTTCTGTTTTAAATCACGTTTTAAAGTGGTTGGTGTCATCAATATGGCAAATGTAGTTGGTAACCTAGCAGATCTGCTTGACAGACCCCATGACTTACAATTTAGGGAGAGTTTTCTCATACCCAATAATAGATTATGCTTATCTAGAGAGTAAAATGTGTGTTAACTAATTTTCTGGTTTTGTGGAACCCTTGTGATCTCCAAAGATACCAGCAGTGAATGGGACCACATTCTCCAGCTCAAACACATGTTCCTTTTGTAACATCTGATAGTAAGGAATTCCAGCAGGATTGTCTCTGCTTCTGTACTTTAGCAAGCTCTTTTGCTAGAAGTGACTGTCTTAGAAGAACCAGATGAAAGGTTTTAGCTTATCTAGTGTTGTTGCTTGCAGCTTTTTTTTTTAGTTTCCATGGAAGCAGAAATACCAGTGAAACGGTTTAAGTGGCAGACATTAGAAAACTGCAACCTTTCCCATTTCAATGGAAAGGGCAATGTAGCATTAGCAGAAGGGTTAGCACTTCACCTCCCAACCCCCACTTCTATTTATCTGGTTTGATAGCTCAGCTCTTTACAAAACCGATTCAGTAACAGTGCATGTGAAAAGTGTACAGATAAATGGCAACACTATCAACTTAATAGGAAAAGCATTTTGCTGTCTCTGTTTCTTTTTCATTTTGATTACGGCAGGCATAAGATTGATAATTTTAAATATTTGGTTTCTAGCCCCATTACAGATGGGAGTGCATTCTCAATTTCTTCTTCTTTTACAGCTTCCAATAATTCATAACAGAGCTTCCTCTCAAAAGCTTTATTTGAAGCTGAAGAAAGCTTCACTGAGGAAAACTTTCCTTGACTCTTAGCAATTTTAACTTTTAACATTGGATAATATCTTTTGAGTAGTGCTGCTATGAATTCCTAATGGGAAACTGTCAAAGGACGTATTACGAGATACTAGAGGGAAAGATGGGGGATTAATGGGTTACCTCATTCTGAGCGGCTCATTTTGCCCTACCATATGTTTTGATGTTAGTTTTTCAGGAATGAAGTTTATCAGGAGTTCCTCAGCTAGTCTTGAGGCCAAAAATCAATTATTTAAGAATTTATGGATTTTCCCTTCTACTGCTTTCTGAAGTTGGATGGGAGACTCTGATTGTGTCCTTATGGACTGTGTAAGGCTAGATTACAATGCTCAGTGGAGTTCTGCATTGTATACAAAAGGCTGAAACACTGAGTATCATCGTGTTTTCATGAATATTTAAGATGATGTTTAAGACATAAGGCCCAAGGTTGAAGGGCCAATACACAAACTCAGAAACTGGGGAAACATTGTCTAAGGAAACCCAATGAAATTCTTGAGATTGCCGTAAGTCAACAGGTAAGCACGTACAAGCACACTGGTTGCTCAAAGCTCGTCCTTCAAATGCAGGGAGAGAATATATTTTACCATTTGTATGTTATATTAAGATAGGAATCTTAACTTAAAGGGTTATTTCCACATCAAGGTAAAATGATGGGATTGTTTCTTTTCACCTGCTTAGAGAGTTGGGCTCATGGTGAATCCTGGAGTCACAATGACAGGCAGGAAAGGCAATCACAAGACTTACAAACATCTGGCAAATTTCTGCTCTCCCTGGAGATATGCACACTGCCATTTCCTCTAAGGTCTTACCAAGCTATTTCATTAAGGATGTAGGTTTATTCCGTGTCAGGAGTGAGTTGAAAAACTGCAAGTCACTTCTGGTGTGAGAGAACTGGCTGTTTGTAACAATGTTGCCCAAGGGAAGCTCAGATGTTTGATGTTTTTACCATCTTTGTTGGAGGCTTCATTAATGTCCCCGCATGGGGAGCTCGGGTTGACAGAGGGAGCTCATCCACGCTCACCCTGGATTCGAACCGGCAACCTTCAGGTCAGCAACCCAACCTTCAAGTCAGCAGTCCTGCCGGCACAAGGGTTTAATCAATTGTGCCACCGGGGGCTCCTTAAGGATGTACTAGGTAACATGACAGCAATCAGTTTAAATGGAAAAATTTACAATTATGAAGGCTTTCTTTCCTCTTGATCTCTGTTCAGGTGGGGGTAGAGATATTAATCTTGAGCAATAGTGCAACAATTAAGATAACTGCTGCTAACAGTTCTTCATCTTCCCAGAGCAAATGTAACTTTTCTTTTACAGCTAAACCATTAGCATTTTACAGGAGTTTCCTTTAAAGCCTACATAGTTTATACAAGGGAAAAAGTAGCCAGCTCAAAAGTGTGATTTCCAAAGCTTAATTAGCAGAAACCTTACTCTAGAGACCATTTTGCCCTACACAATTACAGCACTGTGTTTCTTGGATGTCCTATGGGATTTGTGGTTTGCGGAGGCTCTAGAGCTCTAAGATCTGAGTCATAACAGAAAAGTTTAACTAACTAAGGAAAGTTGTAGTTATATGACAAGAATCAGGCAAATTAATTGGGGTTCAGAATTTGCCCAGCAGAGAAAGAGAAGTAAAATTGAGATTAAAAAGTGTGGGGAAAATAATCATCTTTCTTTAAAACGATAACACACACACACATAACAATAAGTGTGGGAGGTGAGAAAGTACTCCCTGAAAAATAGATTTGAAGTTCCCTGAGATTACCTTTCTGGAGTCTGATTAGATTTTCTAGAAGAGAAGCTTGAGGGCATGATTTTGATCATGAGGGTGAGGGTGATGGTGATGTGTATTAGAGAGGGAGTTTTTTTCTGTCATTGATTTAAACTTTAACTGGAAACAGACAACATTCCTGATCAATTACATTATACACAAACACGCACATTCTAGCAGGGAAGCTTTACCACTTGACACCAACAATACTGGTGCATTTTCTTCAACACAGGCCCTTCAGATGTTTTGAAATAAAACTCCTCTAAGTGCCCAACAGTTACAGATAATGAGAACAAAAGCGAAAAACATCTGGAGCATGGTAGGTTGGGGAATACTGATTACAATGAACTAACATATCAGTTCTTAGAGCTGAGCTCTTATATGAACCTTACAGTACATTAACTAAACACCAAAACCCATTATATTTTATTTTCTTGGAAAGCACAGTCAACCCTCCCCATCTGCTGATGTTAAGGGCATGAGACCAAGACCCACGCTCATCCCATGAAATTGGAAAAATGCAAATAAAAACCCACTAATTTTTCGACCCTCTCTAGGAATCTCTAGATTTTCCAGCACAGCTCTATGGTCAGCTTCCAATGGGTGTTAACTAGAGAGTCATACTCAATATTACTCAAATTCAAAAAAAAAATCAAATCCATAAAGATTAAACTCGCAATAGTGGAGGGCTGATTGTAGATCTGATTCTGGCTTTGTATTTGTGTAAGCATAAGGGAGCCAGGTTTGGGGGGGGGGGGGGGGCAATAAAAGCGAAAAAGCAAAAGCAAAAAAACAAGGGTGAGAATGATGTACCTATGTCCTTTTACATAATGTAAATCTTCATGCACTTAACTGGCAGCAGAGGTGCTAAGAAATCTGGTTGCAGAACTGTAGAAATGTGTAACCGATTTGCATTGGGAGTCTCTGGAAACCATTGTTAATGCCTCATCACACTAGGGCATGGATCTACTTTCAATCAGGTTGCTGCCTCTTGCAGAATTTTGGGGTTTATAGTTTAGTGAGGTCCGGGACTACAAACCCCAGAATTTTGCAAGAGGGAGCAACCGGATTTAAAGTGGATCTATGCTGAGATCCTTATTGTCCCATTGTAAAAAGGTCTGTTCGTTCTCTACTGGATACAGACAATGCATATGTTTGTAATTCTATTTCCCAAATGCATAAACCCATTCATGAACTTGCAGTACCCCAACAGGATTCCAATAGAGATCATTCATATTGTTCATATTTTCTTTAGCAAAAAAAATGTTATTTTAGTTCTGTAGCTATATTTCCATACTATGTACATCCCAGAAACATTAGATGTGTGGACTAGGTATTAGAAACAATTCCAAAATCTTATTCCGCATATGGAGAACAGAGCAAGTCTTCTCAAAAAGACAATTGTCTATGATTTAAAAGAATAGGCAAATTTGCAGGAAAGAAGATAGTTAATATCTAGAACTGCAACATACACATTTGTGTCATGTTATTTTCAAAGATGATCTACAGAATGCATTATCCTTGAAGGATTACTTCTGTTATCTCACCCCTGCTCTTAACCATGAGTCGTTTGTAAGTTGGATGTTTGTAATGTGGGGATTGCTTGTATTAAAAAACTGATAGTTGTGTGGAAATTTCAGAAAAAGAGATTGCAAATGCTTCAGTCTTCAGATACATTGCTATTCACTCCAGTTCTAGCAGGCCTGTAGCGAGGGGGCGGTTTTAGGGGTTTAACCCCCCCCCCCCGAAATTTTTCAGGTTATAAAAAAAACCTGGTTTACTCATGAATTTTATCCCCATGCTAAGTCTATGAGACGCAAAACATTAAGAGTCACTCCAGGCACTATTTCAAGCAGATATTGACAGGTTTGTAGCGGGAAGAGGTGTGTGCTAGGGGTTCGACCCCCCCCCCCCCGAAATTTTCAAAACCCCTCCCGAAATTTTTTTCTGGCTACGGCCCTGAGTTCTAGTATAATTATTCCTCCAATTTTCTTTCAGAAAGCAGACAGGACATTATTTTAACACCTTTGCATATATTCTCTTATTCAGAATGCCCCCTTTCAAGTGCTCAATGCAACTCACATACATTATTCTGGTACAAATCAATGACAGCTCCATATTGTGGATCACGGTATTAGACCAGGAATCTATTCACACTATACCATTTTAGCAATTTGATACCTCTTTAACATGGGCTATATCCATTGTATGCAGAGCTGCTTAGAATAGTATTTTGGTTATTTTAGGCCCAAGACAGACCTTTTCTCAAAACCCAAAGTAACCCTGACTTCTAATTTTGACTTAGGAACCCAAACCATCTTAAAACTTGCAGGACAAGTATAGTGAAAATATCCATGGCCACCTTGAGTCCCCCCAGGGGTTGAGAAAGGGGGGGATATAAATATGGTAAATAAATAATTAATAAATAAATTGTGAAAGGGCACAACTGGAAATGTAGAGGAGGAAAACATGCAAATACATTTTATCCACCTCATCTGTATCTCCTCCAATGTGATACTGCATTTTAGAACCAGGATTTTCTCATTATAAGAGGGAACTGTAACTTTTTTTCCTTTCCCTTTTCTTCTGTCTCATGGGTGCAATGATAATTTGCACAGTTATTATGAGAACCATTCAACTCCTAGCTCTACTCTGAAAAATGGGTGCTTTATACAAAGGGCTTATGTAGTGCGATAATTTATTTCCTGGCACAATCAATCTTGTCCAGCTGGCTTTGGAAGAGATACATTCATTTTTGTTGCTTCACAGTTTCCATTATAACTCACCAAAAGAAACTGAAACCTAAAATCGACACACATAATATAATATTTCCTAACTAGGTTTTTTGAAGTAAATATCCTTTTGGACATATAATTTTTGGTTTATGCATTACCAGGTTTATGCATTACCAGTAGTAGATGGCTTTTTCCCCTGCACTGTTATATTTAATAGTGGTTCACCTTACTCTTAAGAAAATCTTCAAATGTTCTTATACTTTCTGCTGTCAATTTCTGTCTTTACAAGGAATTTAAGATTGCTGCCCCCCTTCTAAGAAGAGCTCAGAAAGTTTTCTTTTTAGACTGCAACTCCAGAATCCCGCACCAGCCTGGTGGGCAATCATGCTGATTGGAGGATTTTGGAAGCTGTAGTTTAAAAGAATTCAGATTTTCCCAGTTGTGATGCAGAAGACCAGACATCATAGATAATCTTAACAAATACATTTGTCATATATTGAATACCCACTTTCCCTGCCCAAAGCAGAGTACCCACAATGATCATCTATACTCCATTCAGTGCTTGATATGGCATTCAGAGATAGCTAATAGTGCTTCTGCCAGTGGAACAGTGAATCAGTGAACTCTGATACAGACCATCCAAAGTGCTGAACACTAGGCAAAAAAAGATTCAGCACCTGGGATAACTTCTATAAAGTTTTGACAATAGCCAACCTGAAATCAGCATCCCACTGATTATGGACCTATCAGTCACTTTGGTGACATCAACATTAAAAGCCCAATTCGGTGGAAAACAGGATAAGGCAATGATGCCCTGGCTATGTTATTTCCAATTAGCTATTTCAATACTGGTGTTTAGAAGAGTTGTTCATATTGTTGTTGTTTTGATGCTCTTTAAATGACGCCCCTTTCCCCAGTTTTTTTTTTTTGTCCTGCTGTTATTGTTGTGCATGTCATGGATTGAGTGTACATTATAAGCTGCTTCAAGATACTCTTGGGGTAAATATATTTTCCAGCAAGAAATTGACATTTGACAAATGAATACTGTGTAAGGTTTTGTATGGTTGAGATGTGTGTATGACAGGTTGTTTGCTTAGGTTGCAAACTGCCACAGGGTGTGCGTCTTTCCATGCTTGGCCATTTTCTGATAATGGTATTATTGGGTTAGAAAGCCCAACATTTGTCCAGCAAGGGTTTTAAATTTGACAAATGAATATAAGACACAACCTGAATAAAGTTTGTAAGTTTCAAAGCTTCCAAATCAGTTTATTAAATCTGATGTTAAGATGTATATGCAGTTGTTCATAATTTAGAGTTCTTCTAGTGAGTTGTTTTTCAACCCCTTGGCTCAACCATGATGTAGAAGAGCTTTCTTGAAGATGGAGCGAGATTTTTTTCTGCAGCTCCAGAAACTACAGTACAAACGGATGGATTCAAATGACAAGAAAAGAGATTTAATCAAAACATTAGGAAGAACATTTCTACTACAACAGCTGTTTGATAATGAAATAGATTGCCTAAGAATATGGTAGACTCTCCATCTTTGGAGGTCTTTAAACATAGGTTGCTTGCATCTTTCAGGAGTGTGAAGTTTTTCATGAGAAGTGATTGAATTAAATGGTCCTAGCTGTACCTTCCAACTCTAAGATTTTAGTGAATGTATTGCTCATGCCTATTGCCTTTGGGTTTATTACCTTACTTTAACTGATATACCTTTCTGTTTTGTTGTTTCTCATATAAATCCATAAGTCTGTTAAGCTTAGTCGGTTTTTTATTTTTTAAAAATCCACTTTGGCATTATAATAGAAAATGAAGTGAGACAGCTTCTTTTTAAGTCAAATTGTTGTCTGCCTAAAAGTAAATTCTGACTTATGGCAATTCTAAGGCAAACCTCTCATGGGATTTCTTGGCAAGATTTCTCAAGATCAGAGTTGCCTTTTCTTTCTTTTCCTTTACTTTAACTGGGCTGAAGGAAAAGCTGTTAATTATTTGTGCTGATTCCTTTTTCCCTTTCTTTTTTGGCTTGGTTTGTGTGCTCACTCGCTCATCCATTTTAAAGCTACAGAGCTGGTATTTCTCCAGTTCCTTCACTGCAAATAAAGATACTAAAACAGAGGTGAAATCCACAACCTAATCAGTACTGAAGTCAGAGTGTGTGACAGCCATTGGGAGACAATGCCACACAAGCACAAAATAGCAAACCAAATGCCACAGACAATTAGCTACCACTTTAGTCAATCCAAAATAAGACAAGTATGGCTGATAAATCAGTTTGATATAATTTTGAATTTTGTCTCAGATCAAAATTGGAAAGCACTTTTATGTTTCTTTAAAAAAAGAAAACCTGATGTGACACATTTGAGAATGTGATGTAGAGTGGAATAGGAAGAAGTTTAATCTCAACGGAAACATCCTGCAGAAAAGAAAACTTACCAGTTTTTAGGAACTGGCATTATACTAAAAAAAAATTAATGACATAATTTTCCAAAGAAGCCTTTTATGTTGCTTCATCTTCAACATAATTCCATAAATTAATGTATGGTACAAGAACAACAGAAGTAAGCCATGATTTTGACCGCCCTAGACACACAATTGCATACATATTGACAGAGAGAGAGAGAGAGAAGTCACACTACTCTTTACTCACTCTTAATTCTTCTCACAGACACTCTAAAACTCTCCCCCATACATGCCCTTCAATAGATGGATGCAACATGACCACTACTAATTATATCTGCATTGTTCATAAGCAATGTATACTACCTGAAGCGAGCTGTTATTTTGGCACATGAGGCAGAAAATCTGATGAATACTTTTCATTTTTTGTTGCATTTGAACTGCAGCTGTAATTAATTAAATAGGTGACAATTTCCTGTCCTTTCATGTTGCCTAAAAACAGCTTCCTGGGATGGATTCCTCATTCTATTTCATGGTAGAGCAATGGAAATGCCAGGAGTGGGAGGATTGTGCTGCAGCCTATGATATCTGTGTTGTAGAAGCAAATAAATTAATCATTTGTTTTCAAATCCCATGAAGACAATTAGTAATATAGTCTGTTCTTGAAGCAGCAAATATAGCCATAATATATTTCCACTTAAGTAATTTCAGCACCACATTTGGTACCATAGGCACATTTGCCATGACTTTTTTTTTGCATCCCCAAAGTCCAGTTTCCTACCAGTGGCATTATTTTTCATGGTGGTGGGTTTGCATGCTCCTGTGAGATAAGAAGCTATGCCAATAGTAGCAATGCCACTGGTAGATTCTCCCACGTCAGTTTTCTTCCAAGGAACCAGACTAAATGTGCCAATAAACTACTGAGTAGCAGCAATATTATGTGGCGACACTGGCATATAATCCCTCACAGATAATGACAGTGGCACTGATTGCTGCATTTTATCACCCTATCTGTTTAATGTGTGTACTAAGTATATTGTACGTGTCCCTCTTCCAATATGTGAGATTTGGAGGGTATGAAATTGTCACTGCCCCTGGAATCACAGGTAACTTTGGTGGTACGGCAATGCATAGCCTTTTATCAGCTTGTTATCAAGAAATTAGACCACCCCACCACCACCACCCCAACAATATGAAAGTTATAAAATATTTGAATTGTAAGATGTGTCTCCATTGGAAAATATAGACAGCCACATAGTCATTTCTAGCTGCCCTATAAAGTAACCTTCCATTAATGTCATTGGAATGTTGCTTCACCGCAACTTGGACTCCAGGAAACAATGCCCCAAATTAACATAATCCCTTTACAATGGCAGGGAACACCTGGGGCGAGTTCAAGAGAGAATGGCAGAGAGCTCCTGTCCCTCTATTGATGAAACCTTTCTATATCTCTATATACACTATTCATGGATTTCCCACCACATTAATGGATGTCTCATATCCACTTCTCATATCCCTTGCTTTAATTCAGAAATCCCATGTGTTCATTAATTAATTTCCTGCTTTCATTGATAAAGCCAGAAATATGTGTTTGTGAGGTTCAGTGCATAGGTTTCAGGCAAACCTCATCCATTGAACTTTTGAATTGTTTGTAAATCCCCACTCTATATAAAGGATGTTTCCTATTGTGTTTCAAACAAGTACACATTTGCATGTTGCTACATCACATTCCTAGAGTTTGTGCCCCTCTCATGGGGCAGATTAACAGATGGGCTGACAATTTGAATTAGTGAATGGCACTTTATTAATTTTCCTGCCAAGGGGGAGCACTAACTAGAGATGACATCAGAGGGCATCTCTAGCCAATGAGAGCCTGGACCCTAGCTGAGCAGCTTTTCAGACAATCAGAGGCTAGCCTGGGTATTGTGAATATACAAAAAATGCTCTGTATTTTCCAATGCTTTAGGTCAGTACTTTGAGTGATTACTCTGTTTGCATCTTCTCTGGCCATTGAGAGGATGCAAGCAGAGGATGGGCATTCTACCCGTCCTTGTCCTGACTTGACTTTCTGGAATAGCTGGGGCACACCGGGCTCCCGAACTCCATAATTTATGGAGCTGAAATCACCTAACAACCTTAAACTAATATATCAGCTACAATGATCTTTTATGTTGAACAGCATTTGAACGTGCTGCAGAAATTTCAGCTTGATAGATACAGCAAAAGGATTGTTAACAGGGACTGACCACTGACATCATACCCAGTTAATCTAAATCATTTTGAAATGTGCTGATACGGCTGTACTAGAAGCTCCGACTTTATTTTCTTGCTGCTAATGTTTGCAGTCATAGGACAGGCCGCCTGTCCATCATCATTAAGTTTGGTTTCGCCCCTTGTTCAGGGCTCTGGGAGGGAAGGAGCCATTTTTAAGTCAGTCTCACTTAAGGAAGCTAAGCTATAGGACGTAGACCAGCTCATCCCGTAGAAAAGCTTCATATCTCAAGAACATCCGGGGATATAGAACATCCGAGAAAACAGAAACAGAAATTCCAGGGGAAAAGTCCCAAAAGCTCTGGCTGAGAGCTCACAGCCTCTCAGCCTCACAGCTCCTGAGGGAAACAGCTCTAAAGTTTCCAAAGAAACCTCGGAGAGAGAACAGCATCACAGATCCACGGAACCCCAGCTGAAACATCTGCAAGCCTTTGTTGGAAGGTCTACTCGATGCCCAGACGCATTTGGAATCGGTAGTAGGTTCCACATCAGCTAGGCCCATATGATAGATAGCCTGGGAGAGGTTATAAGGGGATTTTCTTCTTACAGAGAAAATATAGTTATCCCAAGCCAATTGCCCGTCCCCTGAGGACAAGATTGAAAAGCCAACAGTTTATTAAGGAAACCTTGAAGTGTTATTTGACTCCTTGAAGATTTATTATTTGTTCATCAATAAAGACTTTGTTATTTCAAAGAAAGACTCAAAAGGCCATCCTTTTCAGGGAAATCCTCAAGAACCTCTCTTTAGGTGCCCTGGCTTCCCGCTGGGCATAAAGTATACGTCCTATACAAAAGACAATAGTTACAGGCCCAGTGCGTGACAAAACAGGAAACATGGTGCCTGATAAAATATCTCTTCCCATTTGAACCTTTACATACCTTAAAATCATCCTTCTTTGAGTGCCATTAGAGGCCTTTTCCAGCTAAGTTGCCTTAGTTGAGAAACATCCCCTCCTCAGAAATCAAGTACAGACATTTGCCCTTTCAAATCCAGATAGGATTGCTCAACATATCTGGAAGCTGCACAATACTTTACAGTGGGGGGCGATGAACAAGTCTGAGCCAGTTTGGCAGGATCTCCATCCAACAGAACTAAGTAAGACATTTAAACACTAATTACTCTTCTGAATGCAACAACGAGACCATTTCCTTGTCAGCAGCTGGGAGTGAGTTTTGTAAGGAAATGAAGCTTGACTTCTTTAAGAGGGACAAATATTCAGACTCTTACCACCCAATTCTTACAACTCCTGCAGACTCTGGCAAGATGCATCAAAGTCTTCTTCCAACTGATATTTCTTGAGCATAACCCCATTGTCCAAAGAACTTATTGTTAATGGGTGGCATAAAAACTTTGTTAATAACATTACAAGTAAGGCATTCATTTTAATGGGAATAAGAAGCATCAGATTTCAGAAAGAATTATAAATATGCATGAAGCCATTTGTTCAGCTCATAATTACTCCATTTTAAATATCCGGTGACAGTTCTTCAAAACTGTCAGTTCCTACTGAGATCCTTTATGCTTTTAGTGTGATAATAGCTCGTCACTTTGGATCTTTCAAAAAAAGGTAAATCTAGAAAGCAAATTATGCTCATCATCTATTTGTAGTTAATAAATAAATATGACACTGCAATGTGTAAAATTTTAATTAATCAGCAAGTAAGGCCCTCTTAGAAACTAGGCATAACATATGTTTGATATATGTCTTACAGTTCAATCAATCAGTTTATATTTAGAAAACTGTTTTCTCTTCTCACAGCTTGTATAGGCGGTAAGCCGTCAAATCAAATAAAAGCAGGAAGCAGAAATGTAGGTGTGCTAGACAGAAATACCAACAAAAGATGGTTTCAGGTAGTACATAAAGTGATTCCTCCATATTTGAGGGTTTGACTTTTCCAGACTTGATTAAAACATTCTGTCTAGGACGTTTTAGGTCCTCCAATGCAATTCTGTGTTCAGCTTCCAATGGACATTGACCAATTGTGTTAAAGGTCCAAAAAATTCTAGAGAGGTGGTCTCTCAAATAAAGAAACAGCATTTTACCCCCCCCCCCTTTTTTTTTTCTTCTTTTTTTTCATGGAGATCCCATAACCACAGCAAATGTGGAGGGATGTCTGTATTTCCTTTTTCCTTAGCTGAATCAGAATAACTACATATATTTTTATGTTAAATTTATACTTATTTAAATTCTTATGAAACTAAAGGTAATTATTTTGGTCCTTACAATCACATACTTATTTGATATCCCAATGGTTTAAATGGGAGGAATTCTTCACTTTTGCTAAGAGGTATTCAGAGTTTTACTGCCTTGGGTCATAAGAGAAAAGCAAAGCAATGCAATTCTTTACCTTCCAATTTTTTCCTTCCAATACATGCTAATGCACTGCTATCACATTTTCTTGGAAAATTAATGATGATACTTCTGCGCAACACTTTTAATACAAAAGCATTCATAGAATATTTTAAACTAAGGAGTCTGTTATCAGTGAGTGTTACATGCAAACAAACAATTTTTTTTAAAAAAATGCTAGATACATTTTGGCATTTCATTATACAAAGTTTCAGCAAATTATCAGTTTAGGATGCTGCTATGGTTTCAATTAATGAATGCATCTTTTTAAACAAAGCAAATGTGATGATGAATGGTCTCTTCATTATTATTATTGGAAGAAATAAGAATGATTAGTTGCTTGAACGTGTGAGTCATTCTGAATGTGCAGTGATTGCGTCACATAAATTTTAATTAAAACATTAGACATGTCCTAGGTGATGGCAATCTCCCAAGTTAATGAGGTTTAACATAATTTCTGAGATGAAAAAGCCTTATTTGATTAAATTTTTATTTTTATTTTAAATCAAGTTTCTATTTTACTTTGTAGATTCAAGAATTCTTTTCTGGAAAAATTATCCAGAGCACTGACTGTCATCATCAACATCTTGAACTCCGATTGGAAGCAAATTGACAGGCAGTGCACCTCCTTAAGACCAGTGCCATCTCTTGTCTAAATGATAGACAAGAGGTCCCACTGCAGTCAGAAGTCCTGCTGCAACATTTTCCGCTACCTGTGGCCTTCAGTCATGTGGAGTGCATTGCAATAGTCTGATCGGGCAGCCTATCGAGGACACGGATTGTTATGGTTAAGTTGTCCTTGTACAGCAGAGGTGTCAAATTTGTGGCCTTCCAGGTGCTTGGACCTCCAACTCCCTGAAACCCTAGCCAGCTTGTCTAATGGCCAGGAATTCTGGGAGCTGAAGCATCTGGAGGGCCACAGGATTGACACCACTATTCTGTAGGAAAGGCTGTAGCTGGCACACCAGTCAGAACCAGTGTGGATGAGCTCCCTCTATGAGCTCCAGCTCCATGTGGGGACATGAGAGAAGCCTCCCACAAGAATGGTAAAAACATCAAAACATCCAGGCGTCCCCTGAACAACTTCTTTGTAGATGGTCAATTGTCTCACACTTGCAGTTTCTCAAGTTGCTCCTGATACAGAAAAAACAACAGTCAGATCTGACACTAAGCACTTTAAGCCATGGAGTCCACTTTGGACTCCAGTGAGAGTGACAGATCTAGCAATATTTCCAAGCTACAAACCTACTCCTTCTAAGTAAATCCATCCAGATACAAGAACCACCAACACAGAGAGAGCACATATAATCAGGATTCAGCTTCAGTTGATCGACCTTCATCCAGATCATTACAGCATCAGGCAAGAGTCCAGCACTTCAGCAACAAGCAGGAGCAGACCACTCCAAATCTGCTTAAGGACTCACCCATTGATTTCATGCAAATACCTAACAGTATCGCAGACAAAATGAAACCCTTCATCATCCCACAAACTTTGGGGCAGGACAGAAATTCCCCAAAGGTATCCTGTGGGATTCTAAGCAGGGACAAACTTATATTTCCTTGAAGTGTCTGGCAGTCTTATCACAGCATGTCACTGAGATGCCACTGTTCTCGAAGCCTGATCTCAGCAGTGTCCGTTTGGCTTAACTCTGCTGGGCAACATTAAAATAATGCAATTATGAAATCATAGTATGACCTTTGTTCCAACTTTGCTCCTGCTTAGCAAACAAAAGGCAGAGCTCTTGCTGATCTTCAGGTGTATTCACTCCATGACTTATAACCGTGTGAAATCTATTCATCACCCTCCAACCTTATTATGTATAAATCTTCTGTGCACCAGTATGTAACGTACAGTCCACAGCAGGGGTCCCCAAACTTTTTAAGCCGAGGGCCGGTCCACAATCCTTCAGACTGTTGAGGGGCCGGATTATCATTTGAAGAAAAAAATACAAACAAATTCCGATGCACACTGCACATGTCTTATTTGTAGTGCAAAAACAACAACAACAACAACAACAACAATGAAAGAACAATACAATATTTAAAAATAAAAACAATTTTAACCAACATACATTGATCAGGATTTCAATGGGAAGTGTGCTCCTGCTTCTGGCCAATGAGATAGTCAAGTTAATTAGGGTTGTTGTTGTTGTTGTTGTTGTTGTTGTTGTTGTGTGCCTTCAAGTCATTTCAGACTTTATGCGAGCTGAAGTCTAAAATTTATTTATTTATTATTTATTTATTTACTGCATTTATTTACTACATTTGTATCACACCCTTCTGACCCCAAAGGGGACTCAGAGTGGCTTACAAATTATATGAACATACAATATATTATATTATTAGCATAGCACACTATTAGCATTATATATTACTATATTGAACTATACCACTATACTGTAATTATTATCAATATTATATGTATATACAGTATATTATATTATAAAACTGAGGGTGGGGGCCAGGTAAATGACCTCGGAGGGCCGCATCCGGCCCCCGGGCCTTAGTTTGGGGACCCCTGGTCCACAGTCCTGGATTGGATGCTTAAAATTGATTGTATTGATGATCCTTTTTATCTCATGGTTCCATAATGCCACAATTCTGTAGTATGTACTACAATGCAAACTCTTTAATTTTGTTTTGCTCAGTTTGTGGATATGGGGTGCTACTATTCACATATATGATTATATCACAGCACTGCACCACATTCAAAAGGCCGATGTTGCAAGAGTAATTTGACTTGCTTAAAGAGTAAGAGACATGGAAAAAAACAAATTAAGTTGCTTTGAATCCCATTACAAGTCAGATTTCAATAAGGTACCACATTTCATTTTAATTCTCTCTGGGTTTCATGTTTATCTTCTCTTCATGTATTGACAAATGTTGTCACAAGAAGACAAAGTGAGAAGAATGAAGAAGAAAATCAAAGTAATATAATGATACAGTGGATAGATTATGCTGGTCTGAAAATTAATGAGACAAAAAAGCAGTCAAAAACTGTTAGAACAAATAATTGTTCCTTATGTGCTGATGAATTAAAAGTTTCTGGGCAACACAACTGCATAATTGTGCATTCCAACAGTTTGTTCTTGTTATACCTTGGTGCATTGCTAGCTTTTAGCCATATCTCTGCAAAATATGTGCAGAAAATGAGCTTTAAAAATCTGTTGAATTCCCCCTGGTTACTGTGCTTTGGCAAGCAACATTCATGTTGGATAGCATCCAAATGAGACTTGCTCCAGTCTCGTGGAAAAAAATGTCCAGAATGAATTGTTCTAAAACAGCTAAATACTATAGAATTCATATATTGTAGGAGTGCTGTGCAATACATGGCAAACATGAGAAACAGATTCTGAAATGTAAATCAAACATTCCAGGCTCTACAGGTTATCCTGAAATGGGAAAAGTGTGATATATGCATATTAAAATAGCCTTTATGTGTTAAAATATCACTAAGTACCATCATTTTATTTTTAGCCTTCCACACAGTTATAAAAGAAGAAAACACATCTCAGCATATGTACGGGTTGGCTCTCACCTGCAGGTGCCTACTTCTCCACGTGCCTTCAGTTTTCCCATTAACTGTGACATAAAATGCAGCAACTCAAAGGTATTTCTCTCCCTGCCATGTGCATTTCACTTGTCACTGTCAGCCTCCTGTGTAACTAGCTCTCCCAGGAATAACAAAGGCTGCATGTTATTTATTCTATGCACCTTTCCATGGGAGTAGGTTACACTGAAAGCCAGCATGGTATAGTTGTTTGAGTGTTGGACGATGGTCCTTATCACATGAGCAGGGATAAAGCAGGGAACAGAGGGAGAAATCATGGGATAATCGTGAGATAATCGTGGGATAATCGTGGGGCAGCAGAGGGAGACTTCAGGCTCTGTTACCTCCCATCAGGGCCTTCCCACATCGTTTCCCCATCTATCCCCACTTCCACTTTGGCTCCTCTTCTGTTCTTCAATGAGGAATCAAGTCTACACTTGACTCCTCTGGGCACTGTAACAGTGCCGGCACAAAGCCCCACAGAGACCTGCCAGAAGTAGCCCTATGTCATGTGATGGGTTCTGGGGGACTGGCAGAGGAGAGAAGCAGGGAAAATGTGTGTCTGATAAAGTTGCTCTGAAGACCAGAGTTCAATTCTCAGTTTAGCCATGGAAAGCACTGGATGACATTGGTTGAATCACCCACTCTCTGAAAAACCTGATAGGTTTTTCTTAGGGTCACTAGAAATTGGAAATAACTTGAAGGGACATTTTAAGGATTATTCACATTGATGTATGGTGAGAACAGAGGTTAGAGCCTTCTGTATAGCTGTTTCCGGGCTGAGAAAAACCCTTCTCTGGGACTTTGGGTTCCCCCCTTCCTGTTTTCTATCTGCTGGCAAGTGAAGAGCTTTTTATTCATATAAGCCTTTTGAGTTTTAAATAATGTGTGCAAAGTGATATGCTTAGTTTTGTTTTTTCAACAAATTAGTAATAAGGTTTTGAAATGAGTTTTTACTGGTTTAATCATGATTTTAATAATATTGTTATTCAATTCTTTCTAAAGTTTGGTAAAATAAGCTTTTAATATAATTTTGTTTTAAATTCCTGTTATTTATCCTAGGAGAAAGGAGGGCTATAGATTTAATCAGTCAATAAAATTGAATGATAATGGCTGGGAAAAGCAATTTGCCCTCCTCCCACCTGTGCTCTAGATCCAATTCTCTATACCTTGAGCTTTGTCGATACATGTATTTTGCATTTTCTTTTCAGTGAATTCTGTGTGCAGTTTTGTACCTTCTAACATATTTCCATGAATTTTGCTTTTAAAGTAATGTATTGAAGAGCAGGATGTGACAGGAGATATTTTAGGCTCTGATGCTTCCACTTAATACAGCCATACTTTCCACTTTACTTGATATATACATTGATGAAAGGTCAAATGCAGGGTTATAGTTGAATCTTAAGGAGACAAAAATAATGACTGTAAATGGATTACATCACTTTAAGGTAGGTAATTAAAACTTTGAAGTAGTTAAAAATTTCCTATATCTTGGCTGACTCATTCATCAAACAGCTCTTCAGGATCTCAAGTTATTTTCTAGTTATTGCTTGATCCATTTAAAAACTTGAGCAGTAGAGGCAAATTGGGGCATGAATTCACTTTGGTTTTAGTCTGAACTTTAAAGGAGCTATCAAAAGCATTGAACCTATGATATATTGGGGATGTATTTCTGTATTTTGTATGTCATCTTTCAAATTGAATTTAAAACTCAATTATAATGTCTGTATAAGGAAGCCACTAGACACCACAAAACTGGCGTTATTGGGCATTGGGTTTGGAACATGTTCTCTGCTAGTGAGCCTGGACTTGTCACTAAATTCCAGCAGTGGATTCCCCCTTCTCCAGTGCAGCACATCCTAGAGAATCCTGACAATCAAATTCCATGCTGTTTTTTTCTCTTTCTTTTTTGATTTCAGGTCTATGACCTTTCAAAAATGTTTGGCTGGATCCATTTATTAACACAGTTAACTGCAAATATATATTTCATACCCACAAGACCACTCTTAAAAGTTCAGACTGGTAAGCAGTTGCACAGGGGAAAGGGCAGAATAACTTTATGTACATAATTTCAAAAGCTGCTTTGCTCTTTCTTGTGAAATGTTGGCTTCCCTTCTTCAGGGGTGATTTTACCTACCTGGGTCCTGTTTTTTCACCTGTGTCAGATTCTATGGCAGTTTTCCTGTCTCCCTCACTCTGAAAGGTGATAGCTGTTGTAGCTCAGCAGCAATTACAGTAGGCAGGAGCTGATGGGTTCACTGATAATTTAGAGTCAAATGGGATTGTGAAATTTTCTGGGATTCATGCAGAAGGCCCTGGGATTCATTCTCATGCAAAGCTAGAAAGTGAAACTGCTTTAGACACAAGCAAAGATGGGCCTGAGAAGGCCTCTGATCCTCAAGGCCTTCAAGGATAGCCAGGGGATTTGGAATCATCCTCTCCAAATAGGGAGTCTAGAAAAGATGAATTGACAAGAAATTCTCATGGGAATGCACCTGGTGATACTGACCCAAGCCAGGAGGCTCACCTACAGATTGCTGGCTTTGATTGCATGCCTCTGTGGGAAGCAAAAATTCCAGGGGAGACATAATGCTTTCATGTCTGTATAGGAGATACAAGCTCTTTGCTCTTCAGTTTAGGCAACGTGGCTTTTAAGACCTGGGTTCTCTAGTTCTTTTTTTGGTTTTGGGATTTGAGTATCCTGGGAGTTTTTCCATGTTCGCGTTGTGTATCCTTGTTCACGTTTTGCTTATGGACTCAAGTTGCTTTTGGATTTTGGGACTATTCTTGAACTGCCTTGCTTTTGGATTTACAAGAGACATTTGATTGCTAACTTTTTGGATTTTACATCTTCTGTCTTTATCTCTGCTTTTTACTATATATCTTTTGTGTGTTTTATAATAAACTGTTTGCCTTTACTCTGGACTCCTATGTGATGCTCTGGTCATAGGTGGCTTCAGGTTTGGGGTGCGATAATAGCCCTGTTCATGCATGTATAAAAATCTAGAAAAGCATGGGAAGAGAGGATGGAGGTAGGTGACTTTCTCGTCCTCTCCTCCCTTATCTTCTATTTGTGAATCCAATTTAAAAGGAACCTCCTTTTTATCTCAGTATCCTTCATCACAGGCCATGCCATTCAGCAAGGCCTCTTGACAGTCACAATTAAAAGGAAGCAGAGGAGAAAAGGGGATGAAATCTGTTCCTCCACATATTACTCTTGACCCAGCTCAATGTGATCCTATGTTAGACATGGAAGCAGCATGACCTTTTTTTAATGACTGCAAACCAACTGTTTGCAAGGAAAGGTTATTTCTTCCAGCCTGTAGCTCATGGAGGTTCTTCAGATCTATAATCTATAAAGTAACAACTTTCATTATCATACCTTCCTCCATCAACTTGGGCATTTATCTAAACAGCATTCCCGATGTGCAATATTGATTATAGGCAATACCAACATCATTTGTGTTGAACAATGTCTAGCTATAACTGGTACTAATTGTTATTCAGTAACAATGATTAAAGGGTAGCAATTGATTTTCATTTTCAGCTAGCTTTCAGTGCCTTGTGAACTTTCATGAAAATGGTATCAATGACATCCAGATTGTGCTACAGAGCTCAATCGAGACTAGAAATGGATCCAAATTAATTTATAGAGCCTTTATCTTGTAGATAGATTACATAATGGCCAATTGCTCATCTTGCAATTCTGTTCTATTTGGTGTCTCTCTTTTGGTTTCTCACATAGTTCCCTCTGAGATTTGACAATGTAATCAAAAGGCATTGGAAGTTCTCTTATACTGAGTCAGACTATTTCTCCAGCTAGTTGAGTAATGGCTGACTGTGACATCTAGGATTGTACGTCTCATTCTTTCAGACAAGTTTAAATTCCATCACTATACCTTCCATTGCACAAGAATGCAAAGATTTCTGCACAATCTTTGGGCCAAATTCATGTATCAGCATCTCAGGAATACACTTTGTTGGGTGTGTGCAGAAAATATTTATATATATAGTGAAAACCTGTTCCCTTCTACACAAGATACATGATTCCTTTCACAGGAAACACATTGTCTGTGCAGAAGATGTATTTATGTGTAAAACCTTTCTTCATTAATATTTTCTGCTGTAACTTCATAAGGGAGTTACGAAAGTCCTAAGAACCTCATAGCTGGTGTTATTCTACTGCATCACATTTCTCAAGCATTCAGAAACCTTATCTTGATAGCCAAACAGATTTTTTAAAAGTTCATATTCTTTTCATTACTACCAATAACTGTTCTCCATGGGATCGGGTTGGGATATTTTGCAGTCTTGTCATAAAGAAATAGTAATTAGACCTTGGAACCTCTGAATAGAAGCCAAGCATAGTAAGAGCTTTGTTTCAGTATTTTTTCCCCAAGGGACTATATTGCTATCCATCCACAGATGCCAGAGCGGGGCAAGCAAACTGAGTCAGGAGGAAGACTTTATCCTTGCAGCAAGAACATTTTTTAAAATTACAGTTTTTAGAGTAGAGAGAAAATTGAATAAATTATCTGTTCCCCTGGAGCGATCACATTCAAAGACGAATCACATCCCAAATACTTTCACATAATTTCATTGCCTGAATGAGCTGACAAAAAGGCTGTATCTGGCTGCCATACAGGCTGCCTGCCCATTAACTCATTCTAGTCCTACTTTTCCCAACACAGTGCTCTCTAAATGGGCTGGACTATAGTTATGCTGGTGATTGAGGGGAGTTGTAGTCCAACACAACTGGAGACCATCCAGCTGGAGAAGACTTGATCTAATAATCTATAAAAAATGGCTGGATCACTGGGCTGTCTGCCATTATTTCTGTGAAATTAAGTGTTTCGGAGTGAATAATTTCAACCTGTTCTGAAAATATCGGGAGTAGTTAGATACCTGGATGAATTAGAATTTGGGATTAGAAAGTCACTGTTGGTGCTAACATTGAATCAGTAGATTTTCCAAAAGCAGCCTTTTTCTTTCCCCAAGGGATTAAACATAGTCTAAAAACAGTTAAATATTTGTTATTTCTTTTTCAGAATCCTGAGATCAAAACACAGTGGTTTGCGTTTGGATTTCTTTGTTCTTACAAATTAAATGCAGTTAATGCACATGCTGGTAGTACACAAACTGTTGAAAATAGAACTCTAGCTCCAAATTATACTCCAATGCTTGTATTAGAATTAATAGCACCAATCCTGCTATGATTTTGTAGACTGCATAATTAATTTCAAAGAAGAAAAATTCATATAGTGTTGGTAGCATCTGGCAGCATTTTCAACAACCCCATGGGAACAATCAAGTGTTGATTTCTGCATATATATGTATTTTAAAAGCTTTTCAAGATCCTACTTTTGACAAAGAGAACGAGATTGCAGCAATATAATGGAGGTAGTGGAAACCATGTTTAGTTTTACACAGCTGCAAACCACTACCAAAGATTGATATTAAGGAAGTGTGAATGGACACTGGGGAACACTCTTCTCCCTCCCCTGGAAAGTTACATTTGCATTAAAATGGTGAAACTGCTTGAAATCCAAGAAACTATTTTATTTTATTTATTATTTCAAATATTTCTATCCCGCCCTTCTCACCCGGAGGGACTCATATGGAACTATATGGAACTGCTCAGTCTTTGCTTATTTCTAGTTTAATTATTGGGTTTCATTGGTGTTTCAACAGCATATAATAGATGTAGCGCTTAGATGCTTTAAACACATTGTATCCTGTAGGGAAAATATTGGGTATAAATGATTAACTGCATGATTAAATCTCTTTTGCATGCTTTTAAAAGCACGAATGCACATTTTCAAGTGCACACTTTTTCATGAGAAAACTGCAACACTTATTCTTCAACTTATATCTGTTTGCTCTTCTTTGTGATCTGCTGCCAGGCAAGTCAATTAATGTTCAATTCCCAAGTGTTGGGTCAAGTATCCTGATGGCCAACTAACTAATGCATATAAAGGCTCACAAAAGGTATGACAAGTTCCACTGAATCTAGGAGAGCTGAAGTCCAAAGAAGCCTTGGTTAAGCAACAAGATCCTGGCTTGGAGTTCAGTTTCACAAAAGCAATATATTAAATGAAGATCTTTCTGAATATCAATTAAGCTTTCAATTTTGAGTTTAAAACATATTTAAAATGTACATATTGTATTTTGCTCTAAGATCTCATGATAATGAGTTGTATAGAACTATCTAAATATATAAATAACCAGCTTCTGCTGTTAGTCAACATTTTCCATAAGAAAGGAGATGGCCAGAGGACAGTCATAATTGTTATTTGTATGGAATAGAGTTTTGTTGGAGTATCAACACTTCTGAATGTAATCAAAACATTCTAGATTTGGAGCTAGGATTCAGTGCCGTGTATTACTTGGGTATATTTAAGTTCTGGGGCAATGACCTTATGTTCACTCAGAAGTAAGCCCCATTATGCCCACTATGCACTCCTTCAAATAGCTTTTATGTGGCTTTCATCCACTCAAGACTTCATTCCTCCAGGAATTCAAATGAGTCATTATAAGATATGCCTGAGCTGTGATCGGAGAAGCTGCCAACATTTGCACTGGTCCTGTTCCATTGTATGGAAATTATGCTGAAAGTTAAAACCATAAAAAGCAAAATGCATAAACTAATACATGATTTGGATATGATATTTTCAAATGTTTTATTAGCTATAATGAATATTAAATGGCAGATGAACTGAACGAAAAACTGTGACTAGGCTATTAGAAATGTATTCCTTCCTTCCACAAAATTTTATTATTATGAAGCTTCTTGTTTCCTTGATGTCAGGCATTACCTTCTGACGTTTGAAGCTAATACATCAGTTGCCAGTGGGAAGTTCTGTCATTTGGTGAAGTAAATACAGAGTTTCAGAAACTGGATTTCTTCAGGATTGCAGTTCAACAAAATAACACTGCTTTAAGTCAGCCATGTAAGCAGACAAAACCATGCAGTATCATCTTTGCTTCAGGAAGTATTAGGAAGAACCTTTATTTTCTGTAATTCTAAGGTGATGCAAAAAGCCATTCAAGCTTTGTGCTAATGAACTAAATCCCCTATTGGTTTAAGACTGCTTGATATTACAAGTAAATATACAATGAGAAAGCAAAGGAATTAAGAAGTAAGCAAAAGGAGCCAGAGTAACAAAAAATTGCTTAGAATAACAGGGGAGACAAATTGATTCTGCAAAATGCACTGATATAGAAGACATACAGAGCAAGCCATTGAACTGGATGTTGGCACGTAATGTAGAATTACCAGGTTCGTTTATACCAGTGATTCCCAAAGTGGGCACTACCGCCCCCTGGTGGGCGCTGCAGCGATCCAGGGGGGTGGTGATGGCACCTATTAGGACACGGGGCGGAGCTAGAAGAGTGGCCGTGGCTTCTTCCCAAGAGCCCGAGACAGGGCTGAGAATCTATACCTCTCCTTAGGCGCTTGTTGGGACACAGAGTGGGAGCTAGGGAAGGGGGTGGGGCCTCCTTCCAAGAGCCCTAGACAGGGCTGAGCCTCTATACTTCTCCTGAGAGGCCTTTTAGGACTAAAGGGCGGGGCTAGGGGTGGGGCGGGGCCTTTTCCAAGAGTGCAACACAGGGCTGTATACCTTCCCTGAGCCGCTTGTTAGAACATGGGGGCGGGGTATAGACGTTCAGCCCTGTCAGGCACTTGGGAAGAGGCCCCTCCCCTCCTATAGCCTCGCCCCATGTCCTGGCAGGCACCGCAGGACAGGAATAGAAGCTCAGCCCTGCCTCAGAGCTCGTAACACTGCCATCCCAGTCCTGACTGCCCATTTGTGGCCCCATCCACCTCCCCCTCCCAGCCCTGCATTTTGGACTAGGGGAGAGGCTCAGCCCCGCCCTCTTGAGCAGGAGCCACGCCCACCCCTCTAAACCACGCCCCCCCTTTCCAGGGGGCACTAATATTTTTTCTGGAAAGGGGGTGGTAGGCCAAATAAATTTGGGCACCACTGGTTTATACAGATACCCATTGGAAAGTTTTTGAAATTGGTTATTTTCTAAAATTTCTGATATGTGATTCATGAATGCTTTTCACATTAATCTATATTCCATCCATATATGATAGAAGAGTGAATAGGAAAAAAAGTCAAGTTCTTTTTTATGGCTTGGATTCAAACCATGAGCAGAAGGAGAAAGAGTATGCAATCTGTTCTTTGGCATTAGCATTGCAATCCCTGATTATTTTGTGGTGCTGTCCTGGGAGAAATCTGCTAATGTTTTCACAAGAGCTCATGAAACAGATTGAATCTTTCTTCTACTGCTCATAGGTCAAATATTAGGGGGTTATATATGATTCTCCAGATCTGTGGCACTGTAAAGCCCATCTGTTCAGAAAATCCAGAGGGGAAGAGATAATGGAAACTGTAACCTGAATATCTTCAAGATCACATTCCCTGTAATTTGTGGGATTTGTAGTCTACCATCAGAAGGAACAACTATTTGAGATGTGTGTACCAGTTTGAGAAACACAGTATAAAAAAGAATTCAGATGAGCCTTGCCAATTCTGACGATTCTTTCAGAACTGTTTAAATAAATAAGAAAAAAAAGATGGATTCTAAGGCCACAACTCTATAAGTTCCACTGCTGCAGTAAGGAGAAGGCAGGAGACAAAGGTCATAAGGAAAAAGAGATTTGTGAGGATGGGGCAACTGACTTGGAGAGATCCTTGGCACCAAAACATAATGGGAAGAGTGACCTGAAAAATTACCTGTGCTGTGGCAGAAGTGGTTTTTCAAATCAATCTGGCTGCAATGATTGGTTTTGAGAACCTTTGAAACCAGGCACTTGAATACAATGGCAACTTCAAAGTGTAGATTCATCTTCATCAAATTGCCAAACTTCCATAGAGTACCACAACCACTCAAAGAAAATTGCAGTACTGACATTTTAGGGCATCATTTAGGGCAACAATTACTTGTAGTAATCGTTTCTCCTTTATAATTAGCAAGTTACACTTGCAACTTATTAATCATTGCAATGGAAACACAAAGATCCCATTTATAATTTTATTTGTCCAATAAATAGTAATTGCCTACTTTAACCATATACCAGCACAATACTATCCTGTCAAGAGAAATTTAGTATGTTTCTACTGACTGGGAAGTTGATGGGTAATATATAAAGAGCTTTGGGGATCAACCAAACCATCAATAGAAATAGAAATTGATTTGGAATAGTTAAATATTTGCCATCCCTGTGGCTACCCCTTGGCTAGCCATAGATTCCTTGAAATGTATTAGGATTTCTGGGTTGTGTGCAACATAGAGCAGCAATGTCTACCTTTAGGTACTTTCTTCATTCCCACTTACTAGTTTGTACTACATCTTCATACTTCTACCTTCTCACAAATGCTACACTTAATTACTAGAAAGTCCAGCCAGTTGCTAAACATCTTGCAACATCTTGATTAGAGCTCTTTGTCACCACTTCCTGAAATTCTTCAGTTTGCTCTTAAAAAGTAAAACACTTATTTACAAAAGAAAGCTGTGAAGGAAACCAAAGTAATTCGTCCGATTATGGTTGAAAGCTGGTAACAGACCCCTTGACTAGAGAATGCAAAAATATTGTTTACTTTATTCTATCTTGATAGATTCTTTTATAGAAGGGGTAACATGGAAGAGCACAACATGCTACAGATGTTAGTGCATTAAATACAGACTTTGGATTTTTTTTCCTCTCTACTGCCCATGATCAACCAGTTGTGTTCTATTGCATGAAATATGTTTGTTTGTTTTTCAAACCTATCAGCCCAACAAATGTATATAGGGGATGTGCACACTGAAATCTAAAAATAATGACTATGTGCAACATGCCCTTTCTATTTTTTTAAAAAATGCGGCAGTGTCATAGCCATATAGTTACTGTATTTCTGTCTCATCTATGTGACTTGAAGTCCTTTGAAGTTTAGCAGCGGTCCTCCCCTGTGTTGTTCTGCCTGAGGTACTGGCCTCTATCAGAAAATGCTTAATTAGTCATGCCATGGCTAGCTGTTATCACGTTGCACATACATCACTTCTCTCCGGTAAATTGGGCTCAGGGATTAGAGAATGCACATCAATAGTAGCTGGTCTGCTGCCCATCTTAAGTATTTGAAAACAATCTCCATAAATGTGCGTCACTATCCTCAGTTCCTCTCTATGTGTTTCATTCTCCTTTTGTAGTCTGATAACATGTACCGACAAGATCACCTGTACCACCTCATCTATTTAAACCTGTATAGAGATATAATGGATCTCTTGTTTAGAATCAAGACCAAGCTATAACTTTTGAGCAGGCAAGTTCAATCAAAGTTGCTTTAAATTGACAATAAAAAGGTTTTAAAGGTCTTCACTGCTCACCCACCTGCTATCAATCTAAAGATGAATGCATTTTCTTAGTCTCCATCCACTTACAATAAGAGAAGGCAACATATGGCTTGCAAGTCCCATGATCCTTTCTCACTAAGTATATTTATTAGGCGTGGAGGGAATTACAGTCCATCATTGAATGAATACATGCAAGACAAAATGAACAAATTCGTGAGGTTTTGTTTTGTTTTTTGTAGTCACCAGCCACTCAAGATTCTATTCATTCATTGTAAATGTATTTTTAAATTCAGAAGCAGACAATTATTTCAAAAGTACACAGTTTGTTGTCCCACTTTGCTCTCATTTAGCTAATATTGCACTCTTGAAGTTGGCTAACCTTGAATGTACACTTTGGGAGTAATGAAATTTTGGTGGACAATTATTTTTAATACAGTACATTATGTATACACTTTCTTTGACTCCACTATAATTTGAACAGTAACTAAGGGATTGTTAAAAACACTCAGGGGAGTCATTTTACTTCAGCAAGATAATAAGAGTAGTTTTTCAGGAAGAGATCTTTATGGAGGCTAACTGAAAAAGACAACTTTTAAAATGATTTCATTTTAAGATCAGGCAGTTCTCAAAGGAATCTATGAGTATTGGGGGGAGGTATTAAGAAGCAAGTAAGAAAGGCAAAAATTGTTTACCAAGAACAGAAATAATTGTCTCGTGGGAAAGCTGGTCATGTGCTTAATATTCAAGTCAATGAAACTGTAGATCATATCAAGTCTAAATTCATCTGATCATTCAAGTCCAAAAAAGACATGCCAGTTCAGTCTTAATAGTAGCCTAAACTTATTTCATAGCCCAAGTTTGGATAAACCCATTCAACCAAATGCTGAATGATAACTCAATACTTATACACATCCCATTGGTTGGCTAGGAATATCAACTAAATTCAGGCATGTAAGCTTATCTTGGGATTTGACTTGGTGCAACATAGTTGGAATTGTAGTGGCCTGGATTACTAGAAGTTGAAAGAATGCAGATAGTAAGGTCCAAAATTATACTTGAGAATCATACACTTTGCATACATAACATAGAGGAAGGAAACAAGAAAACAATGTGAAATGTTACACAGATAAAGCAGAAATAGATTAAGCAAACTAGAACAAATGTAGGTTAAATTCATACAATTCCAGCCAAATGGAAAACAGTATTATAGAGAAGGTAGTGACACAAAAAGAAAACAGAAGTGTGTGTGTGGGGAGGGGGGATATATTTGCAAAAAAAGCTTTAAAATTTGGCAAATCTGAGCAGGCCTCTGAAGGATGTCACATGACTACTATCTCTTCTTGTTACCATTGCTGCTGTTTCATAAGGAGGTTTAGCATACCTCACTATTTGAATAAAGAGACTACTAAACTGCTTAAGTTATGGGCTACAATGTCTGTAGCTTGCGATTATAATAACCTAATAATAAACTTCTTTCCTTTAGGCAGCTAGGACAGCACTTCTATATCAACTTCTCCAGACATAGGTTTAAATGGGAACTCATTTTCAGGCAGACTTGTGTAGAGTTGCAAGAATGATCCATGATGTTCTACTTGATATTTTAAAGGCACATTTGTTCATTAATTTAACAATAATATGCCATATCTCTGCAGATATTATACTGTTCAGGGAATTGAGAAATTGGTCTTTCATTAGGCTCACGCAGCTTTTACAAAACACTCTTTGAGAAAATTAATAAAACCATAATTTTCCAAAGTGAATACAATTCGCTGCAGGTGGAGAAAAACAATCAAGACAAACAGTTGATGATATGGAATGATTATATTTTAATTCATTTTTCTCCCTTCCCTCCCAAAAGACAATAAATACATAAAATAAAGGCAGCACATATTATCTATATTTTTTAGATTTGCAATACAGAAGGAATGAAGCTAACAAACTGTCAGCAATGGCTTACTAGACAATAAGATTCACTCCAGATATTTTGAAAGAAATCTACACAACAGCAGGAGAGGCTGTGAGGAAATTGTGACCACATTATTTTTTCTTATTTGAACTTCAGGTTAGCTCCAGTTACTCCTGTTACTCCCACCAAAGGAAAGTGGTTTCTCAGCTTCGGGCTGTTGCTGTTTGAGGCTGCTCGGACTGTAGCTGCTTTCCAAGGTACTCCCTGAAAGACCACAATAGGAAGGGGGAAAGAAGAGTCGGATTATAAAAAGCAGCTGCACTGAATTTTCAAGAAAATAGTACTGAATGCAATTTCCAAAACAAGCATTTAATTTTCTGCTTGTCAGTTTGGCTTTAGCCAGTTGAGAAATATCTGAAGATGGAATTATAAAAATCTAATACCTGAACAATAACCATTGAAGATTATACCAACAAGGGGATTTCATTGGGTTTTATGTGATATATTTAAATTTTTCTGCACATCACATGAAGTGCCCAGAAGCTGAACTGGCTCATAAAATCTAACCCCACTGAATATCCTCTACAATAGGGCTCCTCAAACTTTTCAAACAGAGGACCAGTTCACGGTTCCTCAGACTGTTGGGGGGGGGGGTGCAGATTATAGTTTGGGGGGAAAATGAACAAATCCCTATGCACATTGCACATGTCTTATTTGTAATGCAAAAAAATAAAAGAACGATACAATATTTAAAATGAAGAACAATTTTAACCAACATAAACTTAACAGTATTTCAATGGGAAGTGTGAGCCTACTTTTGGTTGATAAGATAGTCAAGTTAATTTGGATTATTGCTGTTGTATGACTTCAAGTCATTTCAGACTTAGGGCAATCCTGTGTCTAAAGTTTAGGGCGGTGGCAGGGTAAATGACCTTGGAGGGCCGCATTCAGCCCACAGGCATTAGTCTGGAGACCTAAAATGTCTGAACATTTTGAGAAGATTGGCCTATGTTGTCTAGCACTAGCCCTCAAGGATTTTAAGAAGAAGCCCTTTATTGTCTGGAGATGTTTGAACCTGAACCCAGGATTTTCTATAAAAAATATGTTCTGTTCTACTGAGCAAGTACAGAAGCCCTAATCAGCAGCTCACCTCTCACTGTTGTTCAACTATGTTCTGGCTTATTTATTTCATGTCAAAAGCATTGCATAACAAATACATTTTTAAAATGATGGAAAAAAAACAGGAAATCACAAGCAACTAAATAGTTTTAGACCAAAAGCGGGCTTATTCAACAACTAAACGGACTCTCAGGCACTCTAAAACGAAACTGTCCCATTTGTTCAGCTTTTTTTTTTACTTTGTTATTACTTCTCACTGTGTTCAGCTGAGTTTGATAAAGGATCAAAATTCAACAGATTCTAATAGGTGTTTAGACGGAGTAATGAAGACAAGGGCTCTTCTGCCTCACCATGAAACTTTGGGAAAGGCAGAACAGCTACAACTTCCTTGGCATATTACCTTTCAAACTTAAGATAATGAAATTAAGGAAGCACTATGCAAGGGATCTGTGGTAATCACTTGTGTATCCTCCTCCCAAAGCCACCCCCAAAATTGCACACAATGGTCTCAGGCTTTAGGAAGAGATACATTAAATCTGCAAATAATCAAATCCATGAATGCCAAAACCACAAATGTTGCCGGGGGGGGGGGGGGGGGGACAGGACGGGACTTTAGTGTAATGTGGAAGGATGGACAAAAACAGTTCAAAGAAAGTGACTAGTTTATTTTGAAAAAGCAAAACTGTTTTGTCTGAAAGAGCTCTTCCACAGAAAGCAACATAGTTAAATGTGCATTTTGTCTTACAAGTTACTAAGATTAGAATTCAAGATCAAAACTCTACCAAGCTTGGCCGTATAACTATACTTACTTCACTGTGTGGGCAGTGCTATTTATGGAACTGTCACAATTGCTACAAAATGTGAGTTATTAAGTGAAAGATGATTTGATGATCCTGCCAATCGCCAGAGAAAAGATGCAAGTCACAGTGAGAAATTTATTGACGGAGAAATAATCACAATGTTCTGTGCTTTTTATATTGCAATTTTTATGACCATGGAGAATGAAATCTAGAGACACAAAAGGGACTGAGACTCCCAAAAGGGAGATGGTAAAAAGCAATGGTCCAAAAGCTAATGAGTAACATTCAATTTATAACACGATGTTTCAAATTTATTTAAAAAGTAAACCATGGGCAAGATTTGAGGAAGTGACAGAAGCAATTACAATGTTTGAGGGTGAAGTTTAGTGGAAGGACTGCTATCTAGAAAGGGAAATGTTTGAAGCTACTGAGGAAAGTTCCTTCTATACTGCTTTTTCTAATCAATAACAGTAATTACAACTATTAATTCTTTTCTCCAAAAGTTGGTCTCAAAGCCACTTATAAATGAAAATGCAATGTACAGTAGTTAATGAGTGTGTGTGCCTTGAAATAACCTGCTAACTTATGGCAACCCCATGGACTTCTTAGAGCTTTCTTAGGCAGGAACTGACTTTGCCATTGCCTTCCCCCTGAAATATAGCCTACTTAGTATTATCTTGCAGTCTCCTTTCAAAATACTGACCAGACCTGACCCTCCTTACTTTCCAAGATCAGATAGGATCTGATGCTTTCAGGGCAGTTAAAACACGTCAACTGTCAACATTAAATGAACTTAAACAACATTTTGAAACAATTTAAATCATAAAGCTAAATAAAGAGCAGCTTAAAAACAGCACAATAAAAACAGTACACAGCACCCTCTAGAAGTCTTTTCTTTAAAAAGTTCCAGCACACAAAAGCAAGCCTTTGCTTTCCACCAGAAGAATTTTAGACCCTTGTGGCAACTACTGAGAACACTGCCTTTAGCCAGGAAGACCATGCAGCCCATCAGATATTGACAACAATTCCCAGCATTTCTCACGAATTGGTTACATTGGCTTTTTTGGCTGATGGGGGCTACAGTTGAATAATAGCTAGAAGACATATCTTGGCCATCTCTTATCTAGGGTCTAAGAATCACTTCACAATCAGATCAGCTTGACAACTTGTAAAAGAGTGATGTGGTCTCTGTTTTGGGACCAGTTTTAGTTAAGAGCTGACCTTTAATCAGTAGATTGCAATCGCTCTGTCATCCCTTCCTACTCAACCTTTGGGTGAGTAATCATCCCTCTACCCACCATTCCTTGTTTTTTCAGCTAGACAGGATTGCATGCCTTCTGAAAATGTACAGAGATTTGGGGGGACATCAAGGTATTATCTACATTAAATCTGTTCCCTTCTACTTGGTTGAGGACACGAGAAACTTCTCAAGTATGCATGGGCCAACAATGTGGAATTATAGTGGACAGGTAATGTGAGCAGTGAATTATTCTTCCTCAACAATAACTTTTTAGAAGCCCATCTTTATTATTTTTACCAAGGAACAGAATGGTGGTAATGGCCTATGCTAGCCAAATGCATACTACTCAGGATAGATAAGATTTTTCTATAGCTTATACATCTTATAAAGTATATCTGTATAAAGAGATTGTGCATGAAGGAGATAAGCTACTGATGAGTTTGAATCACAGGTAAATTGTCTTAAATGACCAATAGTATTAACAAAACTACTCTTTCATAAAGGCTTTTTTCATTCTTCCTGCAAATGACATAATCAGATATTTTAACAAAATTGATCCTCAATAGGATATCTAGGGAATGGGATCAAGGCATAAATTATGACTCCTACCAGAATGAGGACTCAAGGTATGCCTGAAGACAAAATACATCAGCTATGCTGAGGAAGTCTCCCCATGGATCAAAGTAAAACAATGCTTTACAAGATGAGGTGCAAAGCATTAGCCCTTAACTCAATGTTTTAAACCTCCACTGCTACTTTTGAAAACAGCCACTCATGTCAAATCAAATATGTCAGGATAAAGCAAATGAAATATATCAGAAGATGTAACAAAAGCACTGGAGCAACAAGAACACAAGAAAAAAATGACCAGAATGTGGCTTCAGATTGCTGTACCAGTTTAATTACCCTAAAAAGCTATTTCAGACTTACCACATTTGAAAGCAAGCTCATGTCCTATAATTTTATATACTGAGTGTCAAAGTAGGAATATTTACAGAGGTATGACACGTATGAGACACTGTCAAAATCATATACTCAAGATGAAGGACACATTATACTATCAACCATGATTTTCCACAGACATTGTTTCAAATGGGGAGAAGAGGTAGAGTTGGGTATTATTAACACATTGCTGACACCAAACCCCAAAACGCTAGATGACCTCTCTCAGCAGTTTCATGTAGATGTTCAACAGTTTGATGGGGGGACAAAATAAAACCCTAAGATAGCCTAAAACCCAGTGATCAGGGCATTGAACAGGAGTCCTCCAGTACAAACTTATGAGTTTGTGCCTCTAAGAAAGACTAGGGAAATGGCATTGTTAGAAGAGGTCACCCAGAGTTTCGGGCTTTGGTGTCAACAATTTTCCAATGACACCCAATTCCACCTATCCTTCCCATTTGAAACAATGTCTATTGTCAGTCATGGACAAACAAACTAAAAATGCATCCAGACAAATCAAATATGCACCTAGTCAATTCAAAGGTATATGAAGGTATGGAGACTCTGTCAGTATTCTATAGGGTCATACCCCTCCTTAAATCTCAGGCGCAAAGCCTGGGTGCTCTCCTAAACTCAACTCTGAGCCTGGATGCTAAGATTATAGCAAAAGCCAAGAGTGCAGTTCCACACCTAAAACTAGTTGCCAGCTGTGCCTATTCCTTGAAACATTAGATCTGGTTTCAGTGACACATGCTTTAATTACATCTAGTTTGGGTTACTGTAATGCATTCTATGTGGGGTTGCTGTTAAAGATTAATACCAATTAACATATAAGTGCTTAACCATTTCAGTTGTCTCATCTGGCCCTGGAAATCTGCAAAAATGGCTCACTTTTGCCAGTAACAAAAATCACTGGGTAACCCCACTTGCAGAGATCTTATGTATCTTATGAAACCAAGACATTTTATAAACAATGAAAAAACGTTTTAACAAGAATAATTTTTTTCTCTTAAAGATTTACATGGAAGCATCTCACAACCTATGAGAAATATATCAATGGTGTCTATCATAAGTCCTCCTAATTGCTAGATGAAAAATAAGACACTCTAAGTACCAAGTAATAAAAGCAATCATATATATATATATATATATATATATATATATATATATATATTTCAGTTTAATTTCCTTTCATTGTTGAGCCTATGATTTGTTTGAAGAAAATTATGCTTTGAAAGCAAAAGAAAATCAATGCAACCCAAATCATTTACTTTGATATAAGTATTATTTAAAATTGCTAGGTTCATTCTAACAATCAATAGTTACCATTACAGTAGTATAAAACATTCATTTATGCTAAAACTGGAAGTAGTTTCAGGCCTTGTCAAGAGTTCTTGCAGTAACAAACACTTGACCCACTAATAAAGTATAAGCATCATTAGTGGTCCCTGACTATCCCTGGCAACAAATTCCACATTGCTGATATTATGGGGAACCCCACAATTCAAGGCCAACCGAGAACCAAATCCAAAGGATTATACAGTGTTGAAACAAATAAACAAAATCAAAGCATACAAGTGTAACCTATTCTGCTCTCCCCATCCTCCCAACACTACACAGGAAAATTCACTCCTCAGTCTGTTCCTAGTTTTCATATATTTTCTGAACCTAAAACTGCCAAGATAGTGCAAAAGTTATCAGATAAGGTCATCAATGCATGGCAGGGGGTTGAACTGGATGGCTTTCATGGCCTCTTCCAACTGTATGCCTTTATGATTCCGATATAGATTGACTTTTTTCTGTACACTGAACAACTGTTAATGTTTGGCCTTGATCCTAACGAGGACTGCAAAAAACATCTAACTGGTGGCAGACGGCCAACACACTACAGGCATCAAGTCTCCATTCCTACCACATATTTAAGATATATAATCATTAATGACATACACTTTGTGCATTGCAATAAGAATTCATTCTGTCAGCACTTAAGTACAAGTTAACCACTACATACCAGTTGTGAACCATCAGCTTCTGCACAGCAAGCAAAGCATTATAGCGAACCTGCTGGTCTTCATGATGCATGTGGTTCATGACAAGCTGTTTTCCACCAAGCTGTTCAATCACACTAAAAGAGAAAGGGAAGAAAACATATTAGAAGAAAGTTTGTGACATGGGTGTGTTTAAAGAATTTTGTACAAGGCTTTCTTCTTATTTCTACTTCTGATTATTAGTGGGCATCAACATTTCACTATGCAACTTTAAAAAGTGGCACATTTCTAAGTATCTGTAATACACTTCTGATATTCAAACACCATTGAAGTTTTCTAGAACTGTACACCTTGTAACAAGATAGCAAATCTTATATTGGCCTCTTTATTCTGTTACATCACTATCAGCAGAAGCAAATATTCCTCATGTGGTGCATTTTACTATAAGGCGCTCCTCTCTAAGGGCAGTATAAACAGCTGCCAGAAAGATGAACTTTTCCATCCTAACCACTCATTAGCTTCCCTGCATTTTTATGCTATACAGAAACTACCACATTAAAACATAATACAATTACAAGAAATCTATAAAGTCTATCAGTAAAACAATGCAGCAACTGTAGTTAAAAAACCCAACCTCAGCAGCCAGTCAGATGCTGAACAGAAAGATCTTTGTCTTAAGGCAGAAGGAGAAAGTTCCATATCCCAGAGAGAGATACCAATAAATCCCCATTTATTTGTTTCCCACCCACCCCTCTCTCTCTCCTGGTTCTTTGTACTATCTTAAAAATAAGAGCAGACTCATATGGGAAAATATGCTCTTTCAAAAATTGTATGAAGTTAGGCCCTATTTTTGGAATCTAAAAAATATGTGATACTGCTCAGTCTGTGAAATAACAGATGGTAATGAATGAGACAGCAAGCATGACACTACTGATGTGCTTTGAAAAGAGAACTAGAACACTTATGATCATCCCCCAAAATAATAAATATTATGGGCATTTTAAAAAATCAGTTGTGAACCAAAATGCCTTATGTATTGTGCACAGGCCCTATGTTTTGTGTTGTTTCATGAAGCCAGTACTTTCAATTTCTGTAAAGTATCAGCATTTAATAAAATAATAATAATGAAACTTTATTTGTTTTCCGCCCTATCTCCCTGAGGGGACTCAGGGCGGATTCCAACATACAATGGCAAACATTTAATGCCTACGTAAACAAATAAATATTGACATAAAATCCCAGGTGTAGGTGAACTACAACTCCAAAACTCATGGTCAATGCCCACCAAACCCTTCCAGTATTTCCTGTTGGTCATGGGAGTTCTGTGCCAAGTTTGGTTCAATTCCATCGTTGGTGGAGTTCCGAATGCTCTTTGATTGTAAGTTAACTATAAATCCCAGTAACTACAACTGGAGAGAATGGATTCCGGGCGGGCGATCCTCTCCTTCTCAAAAGCCAAGACAGTCACCAGGGTCTTATACAAAATCCATAGTACAATAAGACTGTCTATATGGTATACATCTGAATCATCCTTAGTTAACTTCTTAAAATGACATTTAAATGTCATTTTAGAATCTTAAGGGATGTTGATGAGTTTGCATAGGAATTGAAGATACTGCTTCATCTAATCGAGCTTAACCCCAGTCACAAAACATAAAAAATAGCTGTGTCATTCCAACTTGATGCCAAATCAAGGTACAGATGCTTCCATACCGTTTCCCTCGAGGATAGTGTCGGACATATTCTCCCACGTCGTGAGCCGCCACAGCCAATACCTGAGGGTCATCAGATACCTCCAGAAGCTTTGTCAAAATTCTGTAATAGGATTGCAAGTAAAAAGTTAAAGCACCAGTTTTCTTAAACTATCTGATTGGGCGACAGCAGTGTCCCCAATGTGCCAGGGACCAATGCCCAGATTGTGCTCATTGGTTAGAAATATTTATTTCCTGGAAACTTATCATGGAGAAGCAGTCAATGGATCTCAAACTAGCACTGGTCCACAGACCACCAAATTAGAGTAGTACTGATTTATATGGTTATTCCAGAAAAAACAACTCAGAAACTCGAAATGATGGTGAAGAAATTAATTATTTGAATTACCACAAAAAATGATTTCACAACACAATCCTATGCACATTTACACAGAAGCAAGTGCAATTGAGTCTAGTAAGCTTCTTCTCAACAAAGTGGGTGTAGGTTTGCAATCTTAGTCTCTTCATGTTAATAAAAGTATATACAGGGCATTCAGAGCTAAGCTTCTCAAAAATCACAAAACATGTGTGCTGCAACAGACCTGAAAAGGAACTTGGTTGATATTATGCTCCATTAGAGCTTCCAGGGATCTGGGGAAGGATCACACAAGACTTCAAATGCTTTATATACTCCTGTTATTCCAACTTGTTAACATCGACCTCCTGACTATCAATCCTGTATGTAATGAATTTTGGCTTATTGTTATTTTGAAAGCCTGAGAATATTGCTGTTAAATTATGTTGAATTGCAACTCCCAATTAGCATGTCCTGTGCCTAAATATAATAGGGGCTGTAATCCAGAATTTAGTTGGTCTCATTCTAAAAGTAATCAGGTTCAAATGAATCATTGATATAGAACAGAATACATTTTCAAGAGAAGACACTGAATGCTCTAACAGGCAAATCTAAATAGGGTGAACATTTTTTTGTTTAGATCCCATATTGTATTTAAGTATTTTTGTAACAAAATGAAAATACTGTCCCTCTACCTTGTGTACATATTGTAAACTGAACTTTGGCAATACCCGAAGCAATACAGTCTTTACAATTGGCAGGTACAAAATTAAAGGGGAAGGGAATGAGAATAACTTACTTCAACAGTTCATAATTCTTCTCATTTAACCTTATAGCATTTTCTCGCCAGAATTTCTCAGATTTGTGAACAGGACTCCATTCTAGCCTTCCTGATTTAAGCTCAGAACTATACTCATCAAATGAACTGCAGAATAAACAGAAGATGAGATTGAAGAACATATCTGGAGTTCAAAAACAATGTTTGCATTAGTCATACCATACAACAAGGTGATATTTAGTTTTGTACATTTCAAGTGGGAGAAATAATCCTTTTAAAGCTTTTGCTACAGTAAGAAGCTTTATAAGGCTTACTGCAGAAACAACAGGTGCCACTTACAATCATGGTTATGAGCACATATACGATAAATATGATAACATCCTAAATTCACTAACATACTTTTTTATTATTGCAATAACTACTGTAAGTTTCATCTGTTTCCGTTTTAAAGGGGCAAAGCTTCCTTTTAGGGAATAAATAACACCAATCTGCCTATCTATAATACGCATCACGATGTCAGCATTTTATTTACTTCAGTCTCCTTTCCAAATCTGCACTGAATTATTCTAAAGATTTTATATTCTTGGACTTATTCTAAAGATTTTATATTCTTGGATGAGGTGGATCTCAGGACAGAAATTATATCAAATCCCAGAATCTCAGAAAGTAAATCTGTAGCACAAAGTATACTTATTCTCTTTAACAGGAAAAGGAAACACCTTAATCAAAGTTGGGCTCCATATAGCTTTCCAGATGCTAATCGACTCTAGTTCCTATCAAACCCTGATGACCTATAAATGGAGAAAGATTACGAATGTAATGTGTTTATCCCTAAATACAGGGTCTGTCATCAGTATGACTCAGCCAGATAAGATCACGGAGTAGAAGATCACAAAGGTTTATTTTGGCTGCACAAAAAAGGTGTTTGTGACTTAGGACCATACAACCAGCAGAAGTGCAATGTGGACCAGGCCCTACATTCAGGAATAACAATATCTATCAGCATTTTGACATCTATAGGCACCACTTCTACTAGTATCAACTTTATTCATTACAGTCTTGTCCTAAACTGGTCATCTTAGTTTATTGTAAAATATATCACTGGGAGAGGGAGCAAAATGGTGAAAAATGAACAGCTTTTTGTCTTATCTTGACAGATAGTCATTTTAAAAAGTGGGACTGTTGTCCCAAGAAAGTGAGATTCAGTTTATCACTTTCTATAGAGAGACTACTATAAAAGAGTAAACTCTCTTACTCTGTTATCATGTGCTAGAGCCCTAGGAAAGATGCTTGCCTTCCTAGGTCTTGGTACCAGCTTTAGAAAATGGGTGCATTGTGATCTTAATATCCTATAGGATCTTATTTTAGGTTAGATGCATGTTCAGATTGAAAAGCTTATGCTATTTTTAAATGCCTGCCAAATTCCAGTGATTACAACAGTGATGCATTGCTTTTTGTAAATAAAACATTACTGTGTAATTACATAAGATAAGAGGGCATCTCCCATATAGACGTCTAAGCAAGGTCTACTTGTGATGGTTAAAAGTGACAGCTATTAATCTGTGTTCCTTTCATGGATTATAAGAGGGAACTCCAGAGGTACAAAGCAGGTAGTCATATGTTAGCATTATTTTTAAAAGACTTTTTGATCCTAGAGATTTGCACATTTATTTCTTTCAAACAGTTCAAAATTTGCAGCATCTGAAAAGTATGGTTAATATAGCTAAGCTATCTGCCCAATAACTAGGATTTTATTTCATCTTTACAAATGGTTAGCATACCTTTACATACTAAATGCTGCTTTGAACAAAAATATTTCCTAAAATAATATTCACCTGAGATCCTGGACACTCTCCCCAAGTTTATCCAACAGGAACTTGATATCCTCACTTATGTCTTCATCATCATATTTTTGTTGTTCCAAGTTCTCTAGCTGCTTTAGAACTTTGCACTGGATCATGGCAAGGGCATACTCCTGTCGGGTTTCCCTTTCAGTAGACTTCTCTAAAAGGTTCTGGGAAGTGAAGAATAAAGGACCCCAACTACAATCAGTTAAAAAAAATGATTACAGCATCCTCTGCAAAGGCTTTGAGATTCTCAGTAAGATCTCCAATCTTGCCTTTTGATTAAAGTATATAGCTTCAATCCACTTATTCAATTTGTCATTGTTGAGTTCAATTGCTGAGCTATCATCCTAATTTTGAATATTCTTCTAGAAATAATCTAACAAGCTGCTAGAAACATATGGCTTTTAGAAAGCTGTACTGCCAAAAAGGAATTAAATTTCAGTTAAATATATAAAATTTAATTATGGTATGAGGAAGAGTGATAGCAATTAACTTTTAAAAATTAAGGCATGAATGAGGAAGTTACAAGAGCTGCATAACACTGAGATGACTACCTGGTCTAAGCTCCGTCCATGCTCAAGAAAGCTGCATGAACAGGCCAAGGAACACAGGCAAGATGGTAGTTTACTCAGCTGAAACCTCCTCTCCAACATGAGCTAACTACTCTGTTAAGCACCAAAAATATGTTTGTCATCTCTTCTGATAAAGGCCCCCATTACTGTTTGACCAACAATATTCTGACCAACAATACTGAAGTGAAAATAGTGGGGATTCCTTAAAATCCAGCAGAACTAGGATCAAATAAGCATGGCACTGATCATGTGATGTCATATGAATAACTGATTCATCCCAAATCAATGCAGAAGGGGAGCAACCCATCCAGAACTGGATTAGAAATAGGGAAGCTTTAAACAATTGTTGCAGGGGAGATCATGATTGCAACAAAAATGGAAGAGTTCAAGTCCTTCTGATTGGATCACAATCATTGCCATCAAAACATTACAGATCTCCTTTTTGTACTAGCCTTTACCTCACTACTGGATCACTTTCTATCAAAATGCATGTGTTTAGTGCAGAACAAAACAGAGCATCACATCCAGCAGCTGAAACAGTGGACACAGGTGTTCTCTCACTGTCAGACTCTTGGATATCTTGCAAACTACTGAAAATTGAGTCTTCTTCACTGTCTTTCTGCTGCAGATTCTTCTCAACCCTATTTTTCCAATGATTTCAGCTCTAGTCCCACAATCCGTGGTTCCTTCCAACTCTATGGTTCTATCAGAAGGATCTGACTGTGATGACTCATGGGCCTTGTAGTCCCGCTCCTAGTGTCCCTGTGGCAGATGAGGATGAAAACATGGGGTTTTCTCCGGATCAACCACAGCCGGAATCCTTTCAGATGCCTGATGTTGATGTTTTTGCCCAAGAAGCAATTAAAAAAGACCTTGAGCAATCCTCGCCTCCTTTTGCCAGGAGACAGTCCTATACTGTGGAAAGGAGAGAAAGGGAGCAGATTCGCAGGAGTCTGAGAATCGCAGCTAAACAAGACACTGATTAGCCATGCTTCCCTTGGGAAAATCTAGGGAGTCTCACATCTGGAGAAAGCTGGGTTTTGTTTTCCGTTCTCTAGGGAAAGAGAACGCTGGACACCTGCTTGGCGGGAAAACGAGACCCAGATATAGGTGCCTGGCACGGTTGGTTCAGTGCCGAGTCAACAGAGCAGCTTCAGGAGTGATTTCGTGTTCCAGCCTAGTGTGGACTTCGCAAGTCCGCAACCCCAGCTTCCTTGCCTTGCCAATCCAAGTATTCAAGAACTGCCTTGTCTTTCCAAGTAATCAAGAATTGCCTCGCCTTGTTCCTAGCCACGGACCTTGCTCCAAGAATCAAGTTTTGCCCTCGTACTTTGTTGTGGTTTTTTACCTTGGACCCTGAAAGACCCTGGACGTTTTCCCCACACTATTGCCAAGCAATAGTGTGTGTTTCGGTTTGGGATTTAACTTTAAACTCTAATATCATTTATTGGACTAAACATTTCTGGACAATATTTGACCTCATTGGATAGGTCTGCTTCTGGACTATATTTTCTACTTGTTTTTATTATTCTTATATATTTCCTTAATAAAGATATTAGTTATTGGCCTCCGTGTTTGGTTCTTGGTGCTCCGTTGCCTAGGGCGTGACACTGACTTATTTCCATTCTTCCTGTTGTCTTCTCCTTGAGTCTTTACATCTTGAATTTCATTGGGAACACCACCTTTTATGCATCCTAGTAAACTCAACAATCTTAATCCTTCCCTTGGATGGACACTTTTCAAGAAGGTTGGTAATCCTCTCCTCTCCCAGAGTGGTTGAATCTGGAAGTCTTCATTCATATAAATAGCTAGCATTAGATCTGGCCTGACAATCACTCTCTGGCAGTTGAAAAGCCAGCAACAGCCACTCAACTCATTAAAAATTTATCTGAAATGCTGAACTCAAAGAACTTTTCCCATGCCTTTTCTGGTTGGTTCTTTAAATGTAACTGTGGCCATTATACACCAGTTAATGTTGTAGTAACACTCTGCTGCACATCAGGGCTGCTTCTCTGTGTGATTCTGCTCCCAATGTCCAATGAAGCCCATCCACCATCTTTCTTATGGCAGCTATTGCTGAGAAAACAAACAGCTACACAAATCCAAACTATGTTCCAGAATTTGCATAAAGATTTGCATCTAGGCTTATAGCAACATTGGCATTCATTCCAGATTATTTACATCACTTACCCGGAAAGCTGCCAGAATGATCCTGGTTACTTTCTCTTTTACAGATTCCTGAAGGATGTCAGAAAGGACTGGAACAATGTTATAACGCCGCAGATGCTCACACATCTGAGGACTAAATGCCAACAGCCACACAGAGAAAATCATTTGATACTGAAGCTGGAAGCCACATTTGTTACTCAGTACTCCCATAATACTGTAAGGGGAAAAGGAAAATGGAATAGACCATTAAAGAGAAGCCAAGCACCCACTATTTGTGACTCAAAGTGTCTGCAATCTTTTGAAATATCTGCAATCAAAATGAAGAAGGAAATCTAAAACTAAAATGCCACACATTTTGGTAGCCATTTGGAAGCACTTCAGTTCTAAGTACCAATTTACTCAGAATGTGTTCATATCAGACATTTTGCATTTGTAAAAGAAAGGGTTTTTGAATACACGCCCCATTATTTGGCAGCAGGTGGGCAATAAACAAAGACCATTATTTAGAAAGTCTGGAGCTTTCAGACTTTGAACAAAATGACAGCCCATAAGATGCCATAGTTTTGCTAAACTGACCTTAACACAGTGTTTAAAGAAGTAACATTTCTAAAATAATTCCCAGGTTTCTATATGACACTCAAGGATTAGTCTGACATAGGGAAGATTAATCAGAACTGTAACATTTACACGCAGTGAGCAGAAAAGTCATAAGATGGCAGCACATTACATATTGATCTCAACACAATCCAAACTATTAACTGTGAACAGACAGTCAAATAAATAAGATATTTCCCTTTATTTTTGGAAGTTCTGTAAAGTTAGTGGATCATCTGATTCATACATAACGGAAATGCAAGCACACAAAACATTTCTGAAAATGTTTTCAGTTAATTTCAGCCAGTGAAACATTAGATGCTATTGTTATTGAATTTATATTTCGCCTTTTCTCATAAGAGCTCAGGGAAGGTAATCGTGTAATGCTGGCACTACTATCAATCTTTCTGAGTTTGCAAAATACAATATACCCTAAGAGCTGGATTACTCGCTGCTGGCAACAGTTTGTCCTGTGCTTAGAAGGCAGTGAACTCAGTTGGTTTCAAGAAACTGGAGTAGTGTATGAAAGTATGACAAATAGTCTTCTGAGTTGCGGACATATCACAGCAGAGTTTTGAGAAGGATATCAAAGTATAATCAGTTCACAGACACCCAATTCCCATTCACAGCATGGAGGAATAAAACTTCACAAGTTGAAAGAGCCATTTACAATTCTCATGTTGGTCTTCCACTGTAATAGCATTTTACTGAAATTTCTCATTTTAAAAAGAACTTCTTTCTATGATAAACTACAAAACAGAGGTCTTTTGACAGATGGTGGTATCTTAGTAAATCTATTTTTTTCAGAACATTCATTCTGATTGTATTTGCTGCTAATATTTATTTCTTTTCTTGCACATTTGAAAAAAATGATACTTAAAAAGCCCAAACTTTTTGGTCTTTAAGGGAAATGTTCCAGGCTAATGATTGTTCTAGTTGCTTTTTTGTGAATTTACTACCCCCATCCACATCCCCCAACCCCACCCCCAATGCTAAGGTCAATTCAAAAAGGAATCAAAACTGCCAATATTGTAATTCCGTCAATCAGTGGGTTATTGTATATTTCTGGTTGATCAGGCTAAGAAGTGGTATTATGTAGCTTGTAAATTTATTCAGGAGACCTCTGGTGTCTTATTTTGTTACATTAAATAAAACCCAAAACATTACATCTGCTCTGTTATTCCTAACCACATGCTTGTTGATATCTCAAATAATTCCAAGCTTCTGTTTATAAAAACTATGCTAAAATTCCTCCCCAGTAAGATTTTTCTTAAGAAAACACTAAAGTACATCCCTGCTTTCACCCACAACATGATTCACCTCACCAGCATTTTGAATCTGGCTACAGCGACACTTTTCTAATAACAGCTCCTGCTCTGCTCTCCATTGCCCAATAAATGACCATGGAATAAGGACTACAGCAAATAAAATGCAAGTCCTGATGAGATATTTGTCATCATTGTGCAGTCTCAATAAAGAATTTCAACCCCTGCAATGCCCTAAAAAAAGACCAGAAATGATAAGTTGGACATATCCCATCTTAAGTTACTAGCAGAATGCCAGCAATTTGACTTTAACATAACTATCATGGCGCCCCTAAAGGGCAGATAAGTAATTACACAACAATCCCCCTTAAAAAAATACACACATTTAGTTCCATTTTTTCACAATTTAAAGCAAAGGAATGAGCTTTCACTTTTAGTCCTCTTATCTCCCTTCACCCTAAACGAAGCCAAGGGACAAAAATATGGCAAAATCTCCCTGTATCCTACAGGATACTTTTAAGTAGTTCTTTTCAATTGTTTGACGTATTTGGAGATCACAAGTTGCCCATACATGCTGTGAATACATTGCGACCAAACAGTTATTAAATGTCACTACCCCCTTTCATGGGTATAAAGGATTGTTTGGGAAGGTTAAAGAGTCTAAATCTTCTCTCTAAATGACTGTATCAAGAGTTCTCTTGGGCATGAGCATAACCCTATTTTAGGTCTGATATGTAAACCTTCTCCAAGACTTTAAAATATCAACAAAAATAGGCTCATCAAAATATAGAATGGTAGGTGATCACCAAGAAAATATAATAGGCAAATAATAAAAGTTTGCCTTTTGTTTCTAACAAAAACTTACCAGTTTACTCCATCTGATTCTACCCACGCAAAACGGTATTCATTTACTCGGAGCATCAACTGCAAACATCCAGCGACACACTGGACATACTGTGAACTCTACATGAAAAAAAAAGATACTGATAAAAATATTTTTAAAATCTTCGGCAAAAGTGTTGCAGTCAAATATGTAAGAACAATTATGAAGGTTCTGCTTATCTATAGATTTTTCATTACAATAAAGACAACAAGTGCCTGCAGTTATTACAAAGTTAGTTCCAGATTTTAGTACAAATAAAAAGAGTGCTGGTTGGACCATAGTATAGTTCAGTGAATGATGAAATTAAGTCATCAGTTGTTTAACACATTGATACTTTCACTCGAGTAGGTTGTGGATCCTAGTATACAATAACAGAAAACTTTCAACTCCGTCTCCAATGTCATTAACAACATATTTTCTGTTCTCTATAGTCCTCTCCTTCCTCGGGTAAATCTATCAGACACTTACTGGAAAAAAATACACCAGATGGTCAATACACAAGTCAAGGCCAAACCTTTCAAAATTTCTCCTGAAACAACATTTTCCAATAATACTCTGCACTAATGGAAACATTAACAGGTGAAATGAATCATCAACAAAAAACCAAAACAACAACTGAATACAGACAACTCTTAGAGTTCAGAAATAATATATCAGAACAAAATGTATCTTTGCTATTCCAAGGTTAAATTCAATCAACTATGGAAACTACAGACAATTTCTTAAGGCTCCATCTGTATCATCAAATATGCCTACCTCAAATTTCAAGAATTATCACATGCTGACATATAAGCAAGAATATGAAGCAGTGGTTTTAGCCCTAGATTCTGGAGACCAGGGCTCAACTCCCTGCTCAACCATGAAAACCCACTGAATGATCTTAGGTAAAATACTCTCTGCCACAGAAATCTCCATGTAACCCTACCTTTGGTCAGTGTAAGCCGGAAATGACGTGAAAGCACACAATAAAAAATTTACTACACTATCCATTTTTGTAAATGAGAATGGGAATTTACTTCACTAAGTTACTTCACTTAACTATTTGTTAGGTACTAGCAAACTTGATACATCACTAGATGTATTTCATGAGGCTGTCTATTTGCTGCTGGTTGGACATCATTTGGAGAGCTGTCCTCTCTCAAAGGTTAACACAGCACTTGAGCCTGGCAAAAGGACTTAGGAAATACAGAAACATTTAAAACCATTTAATTAGAAATGCAAACATTCTCGTACTCATGGTCCACAGGATGAATAGCTGAAACATTTTGAGAAGCACCACTTAAAACAGAGTAAACAACACAATACGGTCACATAACTCACTGAAGTCCTACTGAACGTTAGGTAGAAATACAGTAAGCAAGTTATTTTTGGAGTCCCCTAGCTCCTTCATATTTTTTTTAGGCAAGTTATATTTAAAAATCCATAGACCTTATTTCTTTGTTATGATGTTTTGTGTTTTGGGCACTATTTAAATGCTTTGTTTGTGATTATCTGCCCATGATTGCAACCAGTTGAGTTTTTCTGCGCTCTTAATCTATTGGTGCAACATGTGCATGTATTCTTATAAGCAAACAAAAACATGACAGCCTCAAGGCCATTACAGGACTGAACTTTTTCCAAGAAGTCCCTGAAATGCCAAAAGACATGTATGACATATAACAAGGAAATTAATACCAACAGCCTGAAACAGTATCAGCATTTGTTCTGCCATGAGAACACTAGTTAGGATGCTGAGTTAGAGCATTTCAACCTATTTACACAGGAAGATAGGCAGTAGCTCATTCTGCAATTCATGGCTGAAAGATCTCTTTCTTAAAAGGCTGAAAGTATTTCTGATCTGCATTGCTGGGGGTGGAGAATTTAATCGTTCACAGCACTTATCTATCACCCCCCAACCCACCAGTACATACGAGACAATTTTTTTTTTCCAGAATTTATACCCCGCCCTTCTCACCCAGGGGGACTCAGGGCGGCTTACACAGTTGGCAACATTTAATGCCAAGAACATAATAATAAAACAAAAAACAGTACATATAATCAATTAAAACTATAAAAATACATCATTAAAATACATTATAAAAATTAAAACATAAGTAAATTAGATCCATTTGTCTAAAAACCTCATGCTTCAGCCTTCAATCGGACCATGTCGACGTTATCATATTACTCGTTAAAAGCTTGTGCACACAGCCATGTTTTCACAGCCTTTCTGAAACCCAGAAGAGTTGGGGCTTGTCGGATATTTGTGGGGAGGGTGTTCCACAGCCGGGGAGCCACCACCGAGAAGGCCCTGTCCCTCGTTCCCACCAGCCGCGCCTGCGAGGCAGGTGGGACCGAGAGCAGGGCCTCTCCAGATGATCTTAAGGATCTAGCTGGCTCATATGAGGAGATACGTTCGGATAAGTAAATTGGGCCAGAACCATTTAGGGCTTTATAGGTCAAGACCAGCACTTTGAATTGGGCTCGGTAGCATATCGGCAGCCAGTGGAGCTGGCTTAGCAGGGGGGTGGTACGCTCCCTGTATGCCGCCCGAGTTATTAATCTGGCTGCCGCCCGTTGTACTAGTTGGAGCTTCCGGGCCGTCTTCAAAGGCAACCCCACGTAGAGAGCGTTGCAGTAATCCAAACGAGCTGTAACCAGAGCGTGGACCACCGTGGCCAAGTCAGACCTCCCAAGGAACGGGCGCAGCTGGCGCACAAGTCTCAGTTGCGCGAATGCTCCCCTGGCCACCGCCGAGACCTGGGGCTCCAGGCTCAGCGATGAGTCCAGGATCACACCCAGACTGCGAACCTGCGTCTTCAGGGGGAGTGCGACCCCGTCCAACACAGGCTGTAACCCTATTCCCTGTTCAGCCTTGCGACTGACCAGGAGGACCTCTGTCTTGTCTGGATTCAATGTCAATTTGTTGGCCCTCATCCAGTCCGACACAGCGGCCAGACACCGGTTCAGGACCTGAACAGCCTCCTTAGTGACAGGTGGGAAGGAGCGACAGAGCTGGACATCATCTGCGTACAGATGACACCGAACCCCGAAACTCCGGATGATCTCTCCCAGCGGCTTCATGTAGATGTTAAACAACATGGGGGACAGTACTGACCCCTGCGGGACCCCACAAGACAATGGTTGTGGGGTCGAGCAGGTGTCCCCCAATGACACCATCTGGGAACGACCCTCCAGGAAGGACCGGAGCCACTGCAGAACAGTACCTCCGAGACCCATCCCAGCAAGGCGCCCCAGAAGGATACCGTGATCGACAGTATCGAAGGCCGCTGAAAGGTCCAGCAGAACCAGCAGGGACACACTCCCCCTGTCCGGTTCCCGGCGTAGATCATCGACTAAGGCGACCAAGGCTGTCTCGGTACCATGCCCCGGCCTGAAACCAGACTGCGTCGGATCTAGAAAATCAGTGTCAACCAAGAATGCCTGGAGTTGTGCGGCCACCACACGTTCCACGACCTTGCCCAAAAAGGGGAGATTGGAAATAGGCCGAAAGTTCTCCAATTGAGTGGGGTCCAGTGATGGCTTTTTCAACAGCGGTTTTATCACAGCCAGTTTGAGGCTCGCTGGAAAAATGCCTTCCCGAAGGGAGGCATTCACCACCACCTTCACCCACTCGGCCAACCCCCCTCTGGCTTCTCTCACCAGCCAGGATGGGCAGGGGTCTAGGATGCATGTGGTCGCCCTCACCTCTCCAAGCACCTTGTCCACATCCTCGAGCTCAACCAATTGAAAAGAATCCATCAAAATGGGACAAGCAGGTGCTCGTGTTACATCCTCGGAAGCTGCCGTTAATATGGTGTCAAAGCCAGAACGGATCAAAGCGACTTTGTCCGCAAAGAACCGAGCAAATGCTTCACAGCGGGCTGCCGAGTTATCAGGGATCCCGTCTTGAGGGACGGGATATATCAAACCTCTGACAACTCGGAACAGCTCCACCGGACGGTTCTTTGCAGACGCAATATTAGCTGCAAAGAAAACGTTCTTTGCAGCATCTATTGCCGCGGCGTATGCCCTAAGATAGGAACACAGCCGTGTTCGGTTTGGCCCGCTCGGCTCTGAACGCCACACGCCCTCTAGTTCTCTCTTCTTTCGCTTCATCGCTGCCAGCTCCTCAGTGAACCAAGGAGATGGTTTAGCTCGGGTACTCGAGAGGGGACGTTCCGGAGCGATCGTGTCTATTGCCCTAGTCGCCTCCTTGTTCCAGAGAGTGACCAGAGCATCGACAGAATCACCAGCCAAGGTGGCGGGAAACTCCCCAAGAGCCGTCAGGAATCCGTCCGGATCCATAAGCCTCCTGGGGCGGACCATTTTGGGTCCTCCACCCCTGCGGAGGTTGGGGGGCGCAGTGATTCTAAACCTGATCAGGTGATTGTCAGTCCATGGCAAAGGAGCGATGGTGAGCTCCTCCACACCGCCACCTTCCTCCCCTCCCTGGCAGAAAACCAAGTCAAGTGTGTGCCCTGCTCTGTGGGTAGGGCCAGATACTAATTGGGACAGCCCCATGGTTGCCATGGCGGCCATGAAGTCCTGAGCTGCACCAGAAGGAGTGGTCTCGGCATGGACATTGAAGTCCCCCAGCACAATGAGCCGTTGGGACTCCAGCGCCAGGCCAGAGACCATCCCTGCTAGCTACAGGGAGACTGTAGTGCAGCGGGGTGGTCGGTACACTAACAGAATCCCTAAACTGTCCCGGCCCCCTACCCTCAGATGAGCACACTCAAACAAGGTAGACTGCAGGATGGGGCACCTGGTCAGGGGGATGGACTCCTTATAGACCACTGCAACCCCTCCTCTCCTGCCTCCAGATCTTGGTTGATGCTGCACGGCATAACCTGGTGGACAAAGCTGGGTGAGATTGACACCCCTAGCCTCATCCAACCAGGTCTCCGTTATGCACGCCAGGTCTGCCCGCTCATCCAGGATAAGATCCTGGATGATTGCAGCTTTATCATTGACAGACCTGGCGTTCAGCAGCACCACCTTCAGATCGGAGGACCCGCCACCTTGGGCACCCAAATTTACTGTGTCAGGAGGCCGTTTTAAATCTACAAACACTCTGTTACTCACCCTAGGCCGAATTAAATTATGCCTCCCTTTCCCGTATCTCCCCCTTCCCTGAATTACTTCAATAGGGGCCCCCCAGCCGATACATGCCCCCCTCTCTCCATGGTCCATCACAGCGGTAATGCTAGTAGTTAAATATGAACAAGATCTTATCATACCGCTAACGTGACACATGCCAAATAAAGGGGATGATTCCACAGCCTTTAGTAAGGTACTCAAGTTAGTTCTAAGGCTAAAATGTACTTACGAGATAAGATCAGAAGGAACCCATTTTTTTCCCACCCTCCTACCCACCTTCCCTGCCCCTTAAAATTAATGCCTTAATTAATTGCACAGTTGGAACTCATAACAGATGGTAGAGACAGCAGCACATATAAACTAAAGTGCTTCAGTGCTCGCATATAGTCTAATAGTTAGTTTACAGGGCAGTTTACAGGTCAGCAGGGGTTGAACGATGTATAAGATAAGGTGGTTCAACTCAATTCCATCAATCAAAGTTTTTCCAGTAAGGTGCTCCAGTGCTCAAAAGTGCCAGTCCAGCAGAATATTTAATAGGCAGCAGCAGCAGTTTCTGCAGTTCTTGTGGTCCAGAAGGCAGGCAGCAGGAGTGCTGTTGTAGAGGCTCTTACCTTCTGGACCTTATTTTTTTTATACAATTCAACTCAACACAAAGCATGTGCAAAGTTACAGGAACTTAGACATCGTATAAAAAATTACACAGTTAAGATGGTTTCCCCCTTTCACAACAGATTAACTACATTCTCAACACTGATATCTTTATCCTATAACCTTCTCTGTCCAACCTCTTAAAATTCTTAGAATGTTTCAAAAGAGGGAACTAGGGGAAAAAAAGGGAGAGAAGCAAAAAGGCAGTTAGTGTGGCCAGTGCTAAGGAGGACAGAAAGGAGAATGAGGTAGAGTTAAGAGACTATGAAATAGTGACTGAGGATGAGCGTTAGACTATGTCTCTGGAGACCAGGGTTCACATTTTTGCTCAGACATGGCAACCCACTGGGCAGCCCTGGACAACTCTTCCCTCTCAGCCTCAGAAAATCAAAGGCAAACTCCATCAGAATAAATCTTGCCAAGAAAGCTCCATCAAAGGGTTAATGTATCTGAGTTAGAAACAACCTGAAGTCACACAACAACAACAAATAAGGAATGTTATTCTACTGTATTTAGTGATGCTTATATTTAAAGAAAATCCTTGAAAAGTTCTCAATGAAATGTTCTGACTGTAACTATGTCTGTTTTAACTGAATTGTTTTGCCTTGTTATGATGTGTTTGTTATGTTTTCTGTGTTCCAAGTTGTTGTATGTTGTTTTGACAATTGACTGTTTTTGCATACATGTTGGAAACCACCCTGAGTCCTCTTGAGGAGATAGAGCGGTATATAAATAAAGTTTTATTATTATTTATTATTGAAAGTAAAGCCTTTATTGTTTAGCATTCAATTCCAGCATGAGCCTACTTTGTCAGAGGAACACTACCAGAGGCCTGAAGACACTTATGCTTCCTACCTTTTAGAATCATTTACCCCATGGTAACTTAGTGTGTATTCTGGAGAAGTGGACATCAGAATGCATTACAAAGCATTTCCCAATGTCGACAAGATAATGACTTATGAAAGGCAAACTGAATGATAGAGGGTTGTGATGGCACTAATTGCACCTTTGTGATACTCAAAATTACAGGGCAAAGCAAAGCAGCCGCAATCTCCCTAACAAACCACCTCCTGAACTTGAAGCAGCAAAGATCAGGAAGCAGTTTCAAAGGGGGACAGTGGCTGCACTGCTTTGTTCAAAGTTACAGGGTGAAGCATAGCATCTGCGATCTACCTGGCAAACCACCACCCAAACTAGAAGCAGGGAAGTTTGGAAAGTGGTTTGCAAGGAAGAAAGAAGTTGCATTGCCTCCCCAAAAACTGCAGAGCAAAACAGAGCAATGCAATTTCCTGGCATAATGCCTCCCAAATTCAGAACCTCTAAAATTATTATGTGGTCAGGAGAAGTCCTAAATCTGTAGCAGCAAGGCTCAGAAAGTGGTTTTCCAGGGATATTGCTGCTGTTCCACTTCCCCAGAAGACAGAGGGAAAGCAGAAGTGCAACAATGGTCCACCCACTGCCTCCTATACAGCAGCTGGCTTCCAGAGGTGTTTGGTGACAGACAGCAGCGTTACTCGAGCTACCCAAAGTCTGGGGTTGCTGTACGCACATTGACACAGCAGCCTCAGTGGTTAGCAGCACTACGGTGATCATAAGTGCTCCCCGCAAGGAATCCCAAGGGCTCCACATGAGTGCATACAGTAATTTCAGGAAAGGGTGCAGCAAATTCAAGAATATTCAAATCTGCAAATGCTGAACTTGCAAATGTGGAGGGCTGACTGGAAAAAAAACCCCTACAACTGTCCAGCCAGTCTCAGGGTGTTATACATAAAGGAGGAAACTGACAATGCAAAGCCTACCACCTCAATCTATAAAAAAGAATGTAAAAGATCAATTCTTCATAAACAGCATGATATTATTTTTTACACAGCTCACCTACTTCATTACAATTTGGTAGGCGTTATGTCAAAAGATTTTACTGTATATGTCAAAATGTCAAGACCATGGGATTTTGTAATGCCATTTGTCTCTGGAAAATGCCTACAGGTATCAAGAGTTATTTATGAATGCTGACAATTACAAATAGTTGACAAGTTGAACAAGCAGTAGCCAATCTCCATATTTATTTTATGACATGCATTTAATGTTTCAGCATGACTGCTAACTATCCCTAGAGCTATCCCACAGCTTCTACTTTTTGGCATTTACAGCAACATGTACAGTACATAAAGCAGCATGAAATCTATCAGAAAATTCATGCAACTTTCAGCTTTCCTTGGGAAAAATAACCTCTCTTTAAAGTCAGCTCATGCACAATCTGTTAGAGAACCACAAGAACCAACATTTTATATCCTGGTTATATAAACAGTGCACAATCCATAGCTAACCCTGAATAAATGGTTGCTACTCTATTCTGACAGCACAAAAAGGAAGCCTCATGTCACTGTAAAGCACAATAAAATTTGGACTGTTGTAATTCTTGCTCTACTTATTGACTTCCACTGAACTGAAAGGGACTTGTGAATAAACATATTTGTAATTGCCCACACTAAGCACAGGGGTTGTGTGTGAACTTGTTAATCAATATCAACTACATGTAAAAGCAGACAGTTAAAATAGACAGTAGATGTCTATTGCCATTAAGCAGATGTATATGTAACAATACTATGAAATTACCAAGATTACTCTCTGCCAATTGAATACTGCCAGTAAGTGGTCAAATTTATTTCTAAATCCAATAAGCAAGTAAAAATGTACTAAATAATTTAATTTTCAGAATAGCTTTGAGTTAACTCACAAACTTGAGGGCCACAGATGATATGCTAACATCAAATTTAATGACAATGTAACAGGTTCTACTGTAGGAACCCTGAAATAGATCATTAGAATTAAAGCCTTTTTAACCAATAGGAATTTTTTTAACTGTCACACTTCCAGCAGGAATACTTTCAAACCCCTGCCCCATTTCCACAACAATGCTATGCTGAAAATCTTAATACACTTCATACCTAACACACTTATAGTCAAGACAAGCTGCTGCTACTCACCACTGACTAGGAGCATGTACCATTTTGTGCACACTCTACTTCTGAGAATATAGCATGGATTCCTCGTCATATTATGACTTCTATTTTTTGCCACAAACAATTATCAGTTTCTTCTTCCTTGTCTCCTATATCTTTGAGAGTCACAGCCACAACTGCTGGTTCCAGAATAGCTAAAGCAAAAATGCTACTTATTGTATCTGCCTACAGTTAGTACTAATAATGCCATCAATCAAGGGTGAAAAAGTACAGATACTCCTTCCAGCTCTGATCCACAATTTCTCCGGCAAAGGGTCAGGTGCCTCTAGGAATGCTGATTCATCTTTTTAATTGATCATGGGATTTTCCTCTGCAGTTTAACATATATTCCTCAAATGCCTGTTTTTCGCCAAATGTAGATTTGGCTCCTATATTACATACAAATGTGTTCTTTCCATTTCATTTAAAAATAAATCTGGCAGTTCAGCTAGATTCCTGACAGTCCCAACAATGGAAATTTGGTCCCAAAGCTCTATTGAGGTTGTCCACAGTGCCACAAATGTCCCAGAGCTTGCAGGCAGATAAAACTAAAGTCCCAGACAGATATAATCCCAGGGAAGATTCAAAACTCTTTAAAAATTTGAGAGTTAAAGCTCTACTGTTCAAAGCTGAGAATAAACTTACATATCACTAACTTTAAGAGCCAAATCCCCCAAACTACATTGAGCTTTTGTTACATAATTAATGGCACCTAAATCATTACTAACTACCTCTGCTGACTTCCCTTGCTTTCTCTGGATTTAGACCATAATTCCACTGAAAAACTATGACATTATGGGCATACTTACATCAGTTCCAGGATCATTAGCACTTCCGGTACCGCGTAGTTTCTAGTGGAAAAAAAAAGATTCACAGTAAGAAATACTATATACTTATTTTATTTTTCTACCAAAGCAGGATCTGAGGTTGCTTACACAATGGATTAAAACAGCATAGAGCTAAAAATCAAATATTACAATACAAAACAACAATTAAGCTGTCCTACTAAAAAACACTGAATCATAACAAATGAGAAAAATACAGCCTCACCCAAAAGCACCAAGAACAAAAACATTTTCACAACAACCAATTACTGTCCAAAGTCTGTTTAAATGGGGAAAAAAACTGCTTGCCTACAAAAGAATGGAGTGGGAAGGCCAACCTCACTTCTGACGGGAGGAGCTGCACATCAGGAAGGCCTTCTCTTCTGTCCTCACCAAATGTGCCTGTGACAGTGATGGGACCAAGAGAAGACCTTCCTCTAAGAAGCTAAAACCTTGAGAAAGTTCATATGAGAAGGCATAATCTTGCATATGAAAAGACACAGCTTTTATATGCAATAGAGAAAAAACAGAATAGGAAAACATCAGATGACTATACCTGTGAACTAAGCTGGGTTTTAATCCAGTTAAAATAATAATTTAAATCACTTCCTTCCATCAGTTCTCTTCCCCAGGCTGCTAGCTTGGCAATAATTCTTGCTGCCTAAAAGAAAATACAGAAAATAAGTTTCCAGACACGAAAATAAAAATTAATTGGAGATGACTTTTGGAATGCCTCTTCTATCCCAACAGTTACTAATATCTCATTTCCCACACTTTTTACATGGTCCCTGAACTCTTAAACTGAAGAAGAGTACACAGAACAGTTCATATGCTGTATATCACGTCATCTTTTTATAAGGTTTAAGCTATTGTTCTTAGATGTATTTTAGTCTTAAATTTATGTTAAGTGTTATGTTTGTAGGGGTCATTTACATTCTTACTGTTGATTTTTTTTTGTTATCAAATTTAAAGTTAGGTTGCTTTAATATTGCTTGACATGGTTTGTCCTGATGTAATTTATTTATACGTTCTCCCTTTTGGCATTAAATGTTTACCATACATGTCGGAAACCACCCTGAATCCCTTCAGAGGATTTACAAATAAAGTCCTATTATTATTATTATTATTATTATTTTATTATGACACAGCAAACAAGATAGATATGCTGGACTTCATATCACAAAATCACAGGTCGAACACTTCCCAAGTGTCTAGGACTGTGTGATGTATTTTCGGATGATGCGCGCAGATCCCAGTAGGGTGGCCTTTTGCAGTTGGCAGATCGTAATTTTGTCAATGTCTATTGCTTCCAAATGCCGGCTGAGATCTTTTGGCACGGCACCCAGTGTGCCGATCACCACCGGGACCACCTGCATTGGTTTCTGCCAGAGTCTTTGAAGTTCAATCTTGAGGTCCTGATAGCGGCTGAGTTTTTCCTGTTGTTTTTCGTCAATGCGACTGTCACATGGGATGGCAACATCAATGATCCAAACCTTTTTCTTTTCCACAACTGTGATGTCTGGTGTGTTGTGTTCCAGAACTTTGTCAGTCTGGATTCGGAAGTCCCACAGTATCTTTGCATGCTCATTTTCCGATACTTTTGCAGGTTTGTGATCCCACCAGTTCTTTGCTGCTGGAAGGTGGTACTTGAGGCATAAGTTCCAATGAATCATTTGGGCCACATAGTTGTGCCTCTGTTTGTAGTCTGTCTGTGCAATTTTCTTACAGCAGCTGAGGATATGATCAATGGTTTCATCGGTCTCCTTGCAGAGTCTGCATTTTGGGTCATCAGCTGATTTTTTGATCTTGGCCTTAATTGCATTTGTTCTGATTGCTTGCTCCTAGGCTGCAAGGATCAGGCCTTCTGTCTCCTTCTTCAGGGTCCCATTCGTGAGCCAGAGCCAAGTCTTCTCCTTATCAGCTTTTCCTTCAATTTTGTCAAGGAACTTTCCATGCAATGTTTTGTTGTGCCAGCTGTTAGCTCTAGTTTGTAGTGCGGTTTTCTTGTACTGGTTTTTTGTCTGCTGTGCTTTGAGGAGTTTCTGATTTTTGACTTCAATCAAAGCAGGTTCTTCACTTTGCTTTACATATTCTGCCAGGGCATGTTCTTCTTCTTTGACTGCTTGTTTTATTTGTAAGAGTCCTCTGCCCCCTGATCTTCTAGGCAGATATAGCCGGTCAACATCACTGCGGGGGTGTAGTGAATGATGAATGGTCATGAGTTTTCTTGTTTTTCTGTCCAAATTGTCCAGTTCCATCTGTGTCCAATTTATGATGCCAGCAGTATATCTTATTACAGGTATGGCCCAGGTATTTATGGCCTTGATGGTGTTGCCTCCATTGAGCTTGCTTTTGAGAATTTTTCTGACACTTTGTGTGTATTCTTTACTGACCACAGTCTTCACATGTTCATGCTTGATGTTGTCCAGCTGTAATATGCCCAGATATGTATAGGCCTCTGGCTGGTGACACTTAATTGTTTGGCCATTAGGCATATTTATGCCCTCACTTTCAATGATTTTTCCCTTCTTCAATGCCACTGTCGAACATTTTTCCAAGCTCGACAGTGGCATTGAAGAAGGGAAAAGTTATTATTATTATTATTATTATTATTATTATTATTATTATTATTATTATTATTATTTCTAATAAGACCACAGGCCAGAAATGTCTAGCATTGGCAGTGAGGCTTTTTAAATTTGGTAACATAAATGCTTTCACATGTCTGCAGCCCCCTTTCAAATCCAATAGTTTTGACTGATTGACCTTACCATATGTACAGTGAAAAGATCCTGTCGATTCAACATGGGAAGGAAATAGGACCATGCAGTGTTCTTGCCCCGTCTTGCAAGGTCAAAGAAAATACTAACACGCTGGTGGTTCTCCTATAAGAGATATGAGCAGAAGTGTGATACCACAATTGGACATATTGCAAACATGTTGAAGAAAAGTGTTAATCTGAGCAAAATAGGAAACATGGTCATGATGAACATAAGACTTTATATATCCTATATACTCATATACTCATATATAAGTCTAGAAATGTTAGTTAAAAAATCAGCTAAAAAACTGGGTCAGAGAAAGGCAGGGAGGGAAAGAGGGCAGCAAAAAAAAAGGGAATGGAAAAAGAGCAAATCCCTTTGGAACTTTGAGGTTTTGTCCTGTTATGCCCCCATTTGTGGGGGTTATCCACTCCCCATGAATGTGGAGGGACAACTGTATAATTTATCAGCAGCATGAATTTAGTTGAATTGTTTTCCATTCTACACTGTCTGTTATTATTCATATGTGTACCTTGTTGCACTCCAATTGTAAATATTTTTCTATTGGCAAGTTAACAATACAGGATACCAAACTAACAATTTTTTTTCCAAACTATGATCTCCATCTCTACATTATACTGCAATTACTAATGTACCGATATGAATACTCTCTCTGCTTTGGAAAGGATTCCAGTGTTGGGCAGGATATTTGATGATCCATTGGGTCCCTACATGACTTGAATGACTGCAAGTCTATCACTAAGACAGAATTCTTGTCCTGATTATCAACACAATGAGTTAGGCTATTGTTGTTGTTGTTATTTATACCCTTGCTTTATCTCCCCAAAGGGGACTCAAAGCAGCTTGACATAAAAGCATTGGTATTCAATTTAAAATATACAAATATACAAACATTAAAACAGAATTAAACACAAACAGTATTAAAAATTCAGTTAAAATCCATCAAAACATATTTAAAGTATTGATAGAATAGTGAAATATCTGTTCATGGGTGCACTTACAAAATTATCCTTAGCATGGTTAATCACTATAATTCAAGCTAAAAATGTCTAATTTTTTAAAAAGGTAACTTCTACATCTGGGAAAATGAGTATGATCTGATTGATCTCTGGAGACCAGAGTTCAATCCCTGTTTGGATATGGAACTCCACTGGATGGTATTATGCAAGTCAAGTGCTCTCACTCTTAGAAGAAACCAAGGAAAATGTCCTCAGAACAAATCTTACCAAGAAAATTCCATCATAGTGTCACTTTAATTCAGAAATGACTTAACAGCAAACATTGACCATAACAACAACAACTTTTATACTGCTAAAACATTGATGTAAATGTAAGGCAATTTTAAAGGGATCAAATACCATAAAGGCACTTTCAAATATAAGTAGGGTCAACCATGGTTAGAACTTGGATGGTAGACCACCAAAATTGAAGGTGTTGTAGGCTATATTTCATTGGAGAGAACTGTCAAAATCACCCCAGCATTATATTCTTTGCCTAAGAAAACCCTATGAAATTCATGGGGACTTTAAAAAACTAAAGAGACTCACCTATTGAAAGAGCTACCTAGCATCATACACTGGTTTTAATAAACAGGAATATATATGGACATCAAGGGCATTAATTATGGTCTCTAATATGACTTGACATATGATATGCTCATCAGAGGCATAATATTAATGAACAACTATTTAATGCTAAAGGAATAGAAGCATGTCTCTTTAAGAAAAAATGTGCAAAAGGCTAACTGGTTCATGCATTAATAGCTTCAGTCATATCAAATTCAGTTATACATTCAACGTGAATATTCTTCAAGTACTTTCTCCAGAATACAAAGTAAAGAGAGAATTTAGCAGGGAGTCTGTTTTACATGGCATTGCTACACAGCCCCAATTTTTCCAGCTAAATGAGTACACAAGTACCATCAAAATCAAGAACAGCCACTCAGTAAGAAGCCTCTAGCTCTTTAAAATTCATGTATAAAAGGTGGATCAAGCAGAAAGATACCCACACTGAGGTAATGTATCACTGAACACTAAACATAAAAAGGTTAATTGACTTACCTGCAGCATATCATCAACCATAGTTAGAATATATTGAACTGTCTGTTCCTTGGAGATATGAGTCATCAGGTTTATGAAAGTCTTAGCACACTAGGGACAAAAAATTCAATAAATTGAAATACAGGTATATCTCAGTTAATGAAGTACATGTGTTCCTGAGCATTACTTCTTCAGCAGAAACTTTGGTAGAAGAGGAAGAAATAATGAGAAAAAATACAAATAGGTTCCTGCACCATAAACAAATAAAACAAGAACAGTTCAATAAGTTTCAGCAAACCACTTACCCAAAAGCAATAAAATATATGTGTGAAATGAAACAAGCAAATTAAGTAAGCCTAGTGCAAGCAAACAAAAACTTTTTCAATCTCTTATATATCATGTGAAAGCTTCTTCCAAAAGGTATTTTTGTTCAAGCAGCCTCAAACTATCTTATGATGTGTTGTTGAAGGCTTTCATGGCCAGGATCACAGGGTTGTTGTATGTTTTCTGGGCTGTATGGCCATGTTCTAGAAGTATTATCTCCTGACGTTTCGCCCACATCTATGGTAGGCATCCTCAGAGGTTGTGAGGTATGGAGAAACAAGCAAGGGATCCTCTCACCTCTGCAGGTGTGAGGTATACCATGCAGCTGTGGAGCCCTCTATTGCTGAGGCCCCCACAAGCATGGTCCTCCTATGCCCTGGCATCTGGAGGCAGGGAGGTGTTCTTGCTGGGCCTTGCTTCGCAGAGTCACTGAGTCACAGGGTCAGGGCCTCAGTTGTGTAAGGAGTAAATTCCAGGAGCTGAGCCAGAGGCAGCAAAGAAAACAAAGGCTGCCTCTTTCCTCAAAACTCCTGGTGATGGTACTTTCACTCTCTTGATGGTCTTCTATGGCTGAGGCCCCCACAGGCATGGTCCTTTTATGCCCTGGCCTCTGGAGGCAGGCAGGTGTTCTTGCTGGGCCTTGCTTCGCAGAGTCACTGAGTCACAGGGTCAGAGCCTCGGTTCTGTAAGGAGTGAGTTCCAGGAGCTGAGCCAGAGGCAGCAAAGAAAACAATGGCTGCCTCTTTCCTCAAAAGATGGTACCTTCACTCCCTTAATGGTCCCTGAATGCAAAATTACATTGCATTCAGAAACAGGGGCCAATGAACTAATAACAAAAACTACTGGGAAAATAGAAAGGGATTCTGGTTCCATAAAACACAGGATTACCTGACTGCCTTCACGTTGTATTAATTCTTGTTTCTCTTCTGGGGTCCTTTTCTGTTCAAACTTTTGAATAAATTCACAGTCTTCTCCTGAAATCATCTGACCTCTGGCAATAAAAACAAAACAATCATTAATCTAGTGCTTTTGAACTTATTAATTTTAACCATTTGCATTCATCTATGTTTTACACCCAGGTGACTGATGTACTACCTTATAATTACTTGACTTCTAAACATATTCAATATATTTGGAGACGTGTGCTATGCCAAAATAAAGAATCTATGTTACCAATAAACATAATCTGCTCAGAGAAATGGTGATAAAGACCATAATCCCAAACATCACAAAAGCTACTATAGGCAAAATCAAGTTTGATTCCAGTTAGCCTTCCATATTCGCTGGGATGAGGGACAAAAGGCCCCTATGAGAGTGAAAAACGGAATTTTAAAAGGTCTTTTTTATTTTACCTGAAAGAACACTTCTTTAGGAATCTTTAGGCTCTTCAGCATGACACTATGATTGTTGGAAAATGAACATAGAATCACACTGGGGGATCTAGACAGAACATTTTAATCAAATCCATAGAAGCCAAACTCACAGATGTGGAGGGCAGGCTGTATTTCCTTTTACATGGATAAGTAAATCTCACCCTGTGCCTTGGGAAAAAGCTTCTTCAGATTCAAAAGAGATATATATATATATATATATATATATATATATATATATATATCCTGCTTTTTCTCTCCCGAAGGGGACTCAAAGCGGCTTAACATAAAAGCATCAGCATAACCATTTAAAATCTACAAGTATACGAAAATTTGTTATGTGTCATATGGATCTGGTGTTTCAGAAACACAGATTCAAAACTTCCTTACACTCAGAGGAACATTCATGCATTTCTCAGCATCTCTGGAGTATGTGCCTCTTTTTGAGTCATCCAAATTCTTTGGGCATATGAACATAAGATGCAATGAATAGAGACATGCAAGTTGCACATTTGACCAAGGAAATAAATAATGAACACATGAACCTTAAAATATGTTTAAGTGTCTTTCAGAGGAGACCCATCTTCCACTTTTGAAATGTATACTTTGTCTATGCATCTGGAGTTGTTCAACAAAAACCTAAGAAAAGCCAACTATAATACTGCTTCTACAGAAAAATGGGGGCAAGGATCTCACTTCTATTAAAGCATATGCTTCACCTTACTTTCACTTATAGGTTTCCCACTTCAGATAAGGAAGCATTCATTGTCTTCCACAAACAGCTGAAACCCGCAGAGGCCAATCTATTTTGACATATTACAATAAATTACGCCGTTTATAAATATTTATAAATATTTCAATAAAGCAATTGATAAAACAGGCTCTTTGGTATTACTTGCAGCTTTTACTTTTAATATCTCACATGCCCTTATCAAAAGCACTTGAATATCTGTGTGGCTACCATGACAACTGCTTCTCCAGAATTGAGACAAAGATAATGCCCCTTAAGTGCTCACACATATACATGCCTAACAAGGACAAAGGGGAGGGGGGACAACTCAAAGGTTCAATTTACAGCTTATGTGAGGTGGAGGAAACTTCAAGAATCTCTCAACTCTCCTTCTCCTGCTCCCACCTTTTTAAGTACTTTTTTCTATCAAGCAGGATCATAATAGGCATTACAATATCTCATGAAATACAACAGACCTTATATTTTCAAGAGTTTAGAGATACAGAATCCCTGTAAAAGTGGAAAAACATGATTTTTATTTTTAAAAACAGCTATTTTATCTGAGAGAACACTCAAAGAAACTCTATGTCATCTAGCATGTTTCTATGGTCAGCTTCTGTCAGACCACAGTCACAGTTGATGACCTAGAGATTCCTAGAGGGAAAAAATTAACATTCTGCAAAAAGATAAACCTGCAAATGTGGAGGGCTAATGGTACATTCAGAAGTCTCAGAACTCACTAAGTTATGCCATCATCAAATGAGTTCTACACTATTTCTAAAGCCATCTATGAATATAAGAATCCTCCTATCATCAAAGTGACAAAGCTGACAAGAAAACACACATTATTCTTTCAAGAAGATTTAAAATCTCACTTCAAAGGTAAAGGGACAACACCAAACATTTGTAGGCTTTATGAAAGATTGAAAGAACTGAGCGCACTTGACAGATACAAATTATGGGAATAGCAAAGAACCCAGTCATTTCAAGAAAATGCTTCTGTTGTGGGTCAGTGTCTATACAACCAGCTTATTACCTGAAAAGGCCAACATCAGTCAAAGGATGAAAGATTTGGAAGAGTTAGTCAAGTTTTCCGGGGGATGGGGGTGTGTGACTGTAAACATTCAGAGAGAACAATGTTTTTTCCCCAAAATAGTTTTGGGAGGAAATCCTTATTGTTCTTTGAAAATCTGTCCAGGATTTATCAATGAGATCAGTAACGGCAGACAAGCTGCCCTGAAAAATAGCTTTCCTACCATCGAGAATACACAAGCAACTTCAAGCTGGATTCTAGTCTACATTCTCATTTCACTTAAAATGACTGCGAAGTTATTTATTTATTATTTATTACATCACTTCTACCCCACCCTTCTCACCCATCAGGGGACTCAGGGCGGCTTACAATAAAACATATACATCAAAAAACAGTTTACATCAAATTTAAAAATCCATTAAGATTAAAAATTACAATAGAATTAAGACCATACATTAAAACCATACATAATTATACATAATTATACATTTAAATATACATTTAAGGCGCTTTTCATGTCCAGGTGGGGTCTGCCAGCGAGTCATATATTCATATCTCATTTCTGCTGCTACTCATGCTCAAATGCCTGGTCCCATAACCACGTTCTCGTTCTCTTTCGGAAAGACAGGAGGGAGGGAGCCTGTCTAATTTAGTTCTGCTCATGTTTCTAAGACTACTTCAGTAGGACAGTCATCCAGTAATATTATTACCAAGTTGGTGGCAAGCTAGGGTTTTAGAATGGCAGAGGAACCTTGCTGCTCACATTTTCCTCTTACTTAAACAGAGATTAAGGAACAAATTCCTTTTTCTTATTCTAAATCTGAATCATTAATGGATCTTTAGTTCTCCCCTGCACCTTCCTCCCAAACAAGAGGAATTTTTCATGTCCAGATGCCAGTAGCTGTGTGCCTTCCAACCAAGATATATTTATTTCTACCTAGATGATCAAATGCTTTTTTCTAGAGCAGTAGTTCTCAAGGTATGCTCTGACCCTCCAAATGTTTTAGAGTACCACTCCTATAAGCCCCGCTTGGCATGGCTAGTAATTAGGAACTGTGATGATTCTAGAGAAAAATATCTGGAGGGTCAAACTTCAGATAACTGTTAGATGTCTACCTAATTATTTCAGCTCTTCATAAATAGAACTATTCTGGATTCAACCTGTAACATTATGTAAAAAACAAATCAAGATGAAAACCTTGCTCACTTTAAATGTCAAGATTATAGTTTTGCATTCTTTTACATTTAGAACAAGGTGGAGATTGTCCAGATATTATTGGACTGAAAGACTCAGAATCCCTAAGACACCATAGGAAAAATTGAGAACAATCAGTGTTCCATCCTAGCAACATCTTGGGAGCCACATACTTCCAGACTTAGAGAGACTGAGAATGTGGATTGTGAAAATTTGATACAGCCAAAAGTTTTTAAGCAAAGTACAAAGGCAATATTTCTACTTGCATTCACTATAAGCCAAGCTGGAAAGCAATTACAGTACATTAACTATCCACTCATGGGTGGTTGTGTTATTAGGACAAGAATGGGAAATGTTTGGCTTTCCAGAAGCTTAGAATACAAATGCCACTGTAGCATACTTTTAAGATCATACCGCTGATGACCACTCTAACATCTTTTTAGTCAAATAACAATACATACAATTCCAATATTATGATAGAAACAGCTGTTCACTAGAGATCTTGCAAATCTCCCAAAGGGATACTAATTTTGAAAAGCACTATTTCCATCAGTCAGTGACACAGTAGCTTGTGATTAAATTTTCCTCTTCCACTGTCGATTTCCTTTGCAGGAAGTAAAGTCCATATTCTATTCATATGATATAGCAAATACTTGCAATGTTGTGTTTATCAGCAGTGCTCTCATAATTTTGAATTTATCAGCCTGTGTCTGGAAAATAGTGAGAATATCTTGACCGATATAATTGGGGAGCGATGGAGACATGTCAGTGTAAATATCAAAAGGGATCTAATAATTTAAAGTCCCAAAAACACTGACTGTATATAGCTGTTTTTAGAAATCATGAATTAAACATTCAAACAGCAGGTATTATTTTAAGTTTTAGAAAGTGTAGTTATAATTATTTAAACAACTAAAGCAAAATGTCTTTAAGATGTCCCCATAAGATCTGGTGGAGACACTTTTCCAACTGTTTCCAATGACACAAGAGTTTCCTACGTCTCATAATGGCATAAAAACTGACACTATACAAGAGGTCTAAAATTATACTTAGTGTGGAAGTCTATGGTTAGGCTTCTTAAAGCAACATATGAGACCTTCATCACTTACTGAAGATATGATTGCCAATTAACTTTGTTAGCCCGGACCTCGGCAGCTTTGGCAGCAATTATATTGGTAGGCACAGCAGCATCTACAGCACCCCGGATATCCATTTTTATCTTGATTTAACAATTCTGTTAAGAAAAAAAGATGATAAATTCACAAAAAAGTGAAAATTATTTTTATCTAATATGGTTTCACTAGAACAATTAAGATTAGAAACTCTAACCTGTCATAAGTACATTATAGTTCGCACAATAAACTTTCTAAATTCAGAAATGTAACCAACATGTATGGCGGAACCCACAGGTGAACATTTCAATTATCATAAAAAGCATTTATATATAAGACTTATATTACAAGGGAAAGATCCAGTGTACCACACCAAGGCAGGACCAAATCTCAAACGAAGAGGTGAGAGATTGCATTTCACAACCTTGTATGAATATGTATTTATTTATTTATTTTATCGGGAGTGAAACAGAGGGTACAGTTGTAATGTATTTATTTATTTATTTACAGTATTTATATTCCACCCTTCTCACCCCGAAGGGGACTCAGGGCGGATCACATTACCCATATAAGGCAAACATTCAATGCCTTGACATAGAACAAAGACAGAGACAAACGCAGGCTCCGAGCTGGCCTCGAACTCATGACCTCTTGGTCAGAGTGATTTGTTGCAGCTGGCTGCAGCTGGCTGCTCACCAGCCTGTGCCACAGCCCGGGCCTAGAAATACAAACAAAGTTTTAAAAAACTTGGCATTATATCCTTTGACCAGAATCTGGCCACTTGGAGTGCCTCTGGTGTTGTTGTGAGAAGGTCCTCCATTGTGCATGTGGCAGAGTTCAGACCACATTGTAATAAGTGGTCTGTGGGTTGCTATTCCCAAACTCGCATGTTGTGGACTCTACTTAGCCCCATTTCTGAAGATTGGCTCTGCACCTCATGGTGCCAGAGCGCAATCTGTTCAGTGTCATCATGTCGCCCAGTCTTCTGTGTGCCTTGCTTGCTGACATGTTCCTGCAAGTATCTCTGCAGATCTTAGAAAGCTACTTCTTTATGTAAGGCGTTGGATGTATTGGATGATATCTGAACAGGGGTTGGGCCGGAGATGTCACTGCCTGTGTCCTTTCATTGGTGACTGCTACTTCCTGGTGGATGTCAGGTGGTGCAATACCAGCTAAACAGAATAATTTATCCAGTGGTGTGGGGCGTAGACATCCTGTGATAATGCAGCATGTCTCATTAAGAGCCACATCCATTGTTTTAACATGGTGAGATGTGTTCTACAGTGGGCATGCCTACTGAGCAGCAGAGTAGCAAAGCATAAGGGCAGATGTCTTCACTGTCTCTGGTTGTGATCCCCAAGTTGTGCAAGTCAGCTTTCGTATGATATTGTTTCTAGCACCCACTTTTTGCTTGATATTCAAGCAGTGCTTCTTGTAAGTCAGAGTAAGGTCCAGGGTAACTCCAAGATACGATTTTGTGTGCTGCAATGCTCCAGTGGAATTCTTCCCAGGTATCATGGTATACCCAGACTGGCAGCATGTAACCAACCTTGTATGAATGAAAGTGCTAGAATTATTGTGGTACATAACATATTGTTTTTTCTCCCTCTTCCGGCTAGCTAGCTTGATTTAAAGCAGGGTTTTTTTAGTTCCTAAAATATACATATAAAGATTCATGCTTCCTCTTTCCTTGCACAACTGAACACAGGAAGCTGACTTATAGTAAGCATTGGTCCACTTTGTTCTCTATTGTCAAAGCTGACCAGCAGCTCACCAGAGCTTCAGCAAAAATAAATTTTGGGAGTTATTGTATTTTAGCATAAGAACCAATGTTTGGTTTATGTTCTGTTTCCTTTGACAACTGGCTGTGGTTCCCTTCCTACTAACCCTATTATTTCCTTTTTTCAACTCATACTACAATCCTTTCTTAATAATAACAACTACTAAATACAGAAGGTATTTCCCAGTAAAACTGCATAGCTCACTTCCTTAATGTATTAAGGATTTCTTTGTCAAATTGTAAGGAACAACAGCCACACAGTCTAATACCATTATGTACCAGAAGCAATGACCTTCACCATTTTTGTTTTCTCCTTCCTGAAGGAGCTTCTGGTTTAGTCTGACTCACTGCTGCCAAAACAACTTCTCTAGTTTTACTGTGTTCATGGAATCATGGTTGGGACAGAACTTCCATAAACACCATCAGATTTTACTTGACAAAACCAGCTCAACCTCCCCCAAGACCGCTTTTCCATACACAAAAGCCAGATCAGTCTTTTCCATTCATTAAATGGAAACATACACTTATGTTATTAGATGAGACAAATACTACTGCCTTCTACATTACACTGGTATCGGGAAGAAAAAGTCTCAAGTCAGAGGCTACACTACTGTTCCTTCCTTCTGGTACACAAGCAAAGCAAGTTCACCTCTACTTTAAACAATGATATGAAGATTTTATTTTAATAAGGAATAATTAAAACTTACAACAGATTGATGGGGGGTCAGGATTCAGCCATTCCCATGGACCAGTGGTTCTCAACCTGTGAGTCCCCAAATGTTTTGGCCTACAACTCCCAGAAATCTCAGGCAGTTTACCAGCTGTTAGGATTTCTGGGAGTTGAAGGCCAAACATCTGGTGACCCACAAGTTGAGAACCACTGACATGGACAAATATGAAAACCCAAAGTCTCCAACATAACCATAACAGAAAAGCTTCAAAGATAATTATAATCATTATCGCTATCATATTCATTTGTCATCATCATTATTGGATGGGAGAGGGAGCATTAGTGGCAGTAACAGCATCTGTTCAGGATAAGTATACCTTGTCTGAAATTTCAAAATGTTCCAAACTCCAAAATTGTCTGCATGGGTGGCTGAGATAATGAGATCTTTGCTTTCTGATAGTTCAAAGTATACTTATTTTATTTCATGCATAAAAATACTAAAAATATTGTAAATAAAACTACATACATATGTACATATATGCAAATACACTGGTGCCAATCCTAAGGCAACCCTATCCCAGGGTTTTCTAGGCAAGATTTGCCCTTGCCTTCCTCTGGAGCTGAGTGAGTGTGACTTTCTCAAGGTCACAGTGCAGATTCAAACTGTAGTCTCCAGAGAAATAGGACAATATTCAAACCACTACACCACACTGGAAATACTAGTATTCCAAACTTGGAGGGAGTCTAAATCCAAAACATTTTTTATCTAACACATTTTGGACAAGGGATACTTAATTTGGCCCAATTAGTTCCATAGAGAACACTGTAGGATGAATCGTGGTAGTTGTAGTACGGTGAGGCTCCAAAACTATTGGGCACAAAGCTACAGAACATGTCAAACTACAACTCCCATGATTCCACAGCATTAAGCCAAGGTAAATACAGTGGTGTCAAACAGCATTAACTCTACAGTCCAGGCCTGAGCAAACATTGGCCCTCTGGCTTGTTTTGGACTTCAACTCCACAATTACAGCCGGTAACACAGAAATGCTGGACCACTCTAGCAACCACCATATCAGATTACACAGAGAAGTTACTGAAATCCACAAGCATGTGGATAATTTTTACAGAAAGGGGAAAACCATGAAAATGAAGAAAATCTGGCTAACAGTATTAAAACTCCAAAATCAGGACAGTAAATAAAGAAATATAACTCAGAAAACAGGGGAATTCCAGGCAGGAAACAATCAGGACCAGCTAACATCTCTCGACAAAGGATTCCTCTGAGCAGGAAGCAGCCAGGCTTTGAATCTGCAAGGCTATTCAATGTTAATTAAGATGGCCAATGGCAACATTCACACTTGCCTCAAGCAGACAAGAATTATTTCTCCAACCCTGGACATTATTCATATCACAACCTCTGAGGATGCCTGCCATAGATGTGGGTGAAATGTCAGGAGAGAATGCTTCTGGAACGTGACCATACAGCCCAGAAAACGCACAGCAACCCAGTGATTATGGCCATGAAAGCTTTCAACAACACAGCTGGCAGGCCAGTGATTCTCAACCTGTGGGTCCCCAAGTGTTTTGGCCTACAACTCCCAGTAATCCCAGCCAGCTTCCTAGCTGTTAGGATTTCTGGGAGTTGAAAGCCAAAACATCTGGGGACTCCAGATTGAGAACCACTGCCATAGGCTATTAGGAATTGTGGGAGTTGAAGTCCAAAACACCTGGAGGGCCGAAGTTTGCCCAGGCCTGGTGTAGACTCACCCTTCACCCATGCCTGAAAATGCTAAAGATTGGTCAAATTCTAGGCCAACCAGGCTTGTTATAAGCAATGGTGGTTCTATGTGTTGTCGAAGGCTTTCATGGCCGGGATCATAGGGTTGTTGTATGTCTTTCGGGCTGTGTGGCCATGTTCCAGAAGCATTCTCTCCTGACGTTTCGCCCACATCTATGGCAGGCATCCTCAGAGGATGCCTGCCATAGATGTGGGCGAAACGTCAGGAGAGAATGCTTCTGGAACATGGCCACACAGCCCGAAAGACATACAACAACCCAATGGTGGTTCTGTAAAAAAGCATCTTGAGAGCAAAACTTAGGAGGCAAGCAGCGAGCGAGCTCTAGATTTAATGGAAGGGATAAAAATATGAAAATGCAGTAAAAATAACAATGAAGTAAATAAAAATACGTCACGCTGGGCTTAGGATTTCCCCTCCGGCACCAGCACGACCCTTCCCGTGGCATCCTGCAGGCCTTGGAGCCTAGGAGAAATTAATCAGAGACCCCTAGGCCCTTTTGCCCAGCCTGTGAAGCCCCTCCAAGCGATGCCTAACCCCCGGGCCCTCCCCAGCCGAGCCCACGGCCTCAAGGCTTCGCTCACCTTCTGCTCCTCCTCGAAATCCCGGCAGCAACGGGAGCGGCTGACCCAGACGCGGCGGCTGAGCACTGAAGGAGCAGAAGCAGCGGAAGGTCATGTGACCGCGCTCAGCTGACAGCTCAGTAGACTCTAGCTACGGGTCGGGAGGAGACTCAGTTCGCCAAGCCTGAAAGAGGCAGTACATGAAAGGGAAAGGAGCTCAGGGTATTTTAGCTTCCTATTATTCGTTTTATTAGATCAGTATTAATTTGTGGAAGATTCTGATTGCAGGGGGGGAAACAATATGGTCATTTTGAGGTCAAGTTTGTTAACACTTATTCAGATATGATGTTCTACATTTGTTATCTGACTTGCTAACTCAGGCCTGGGCAAACTTGGGCCTGCCCTCCAGGTGTTTTGGACGTCAACTCCCACCATTTCTGACAGCCCTCAGGCCCTTTCCTTTTCCCCCTCAGCATGCATAATGAGTTTTCAGCTTGTTTCGAATAACAATTAGCAGCATTAATTGGAACTCAATTGACAGACCCAGTCCTTTGAATTTGAACACGCCCATTTTAGAATGTATTTTAGAATGTTTTTATGAATGTTGATGTAAGTTATAATTTTTAAATTGATTTATAGTGTATTGTATAATTTTTATATGTGTGCTTATTGTAAGCCACCCTGAGTCCCCTCTCGGGTGAGAAGGGCGGGATATAAATGTTAAATTATTATTATTATATTCCATGCATCTGTATAAAATCCACATTGAATATGGCAGTGTGGACTCAATCCAGTTCAAGCCAGATATTATTTGTCCAAATATTCTGGGTTGTTGTTTTTAATCGTGTCAGAAGCGACTTGAGAACAATATTACAAGTTGCTTCGGTGTTAGAGAATTGGCTGTCTACAGAGATATTGCCCATGTGTTATCTGGGAGGCTTTTCTCATGTCCCCACAAGCTAGAGCTGACAGACGGGAGCTCACCCCATCTAGCGGATTCGAACCGGCGAGCTTCAGGTCAGCAATCCAACCTTCAGGCCAGCAGTTCAGCCAGCACAAGGGTTTAACCCATTGCACCACCGCAGCTCTTATTCTGGGTTATATGGCTGTGTGGAAGGGCCATTAGAAGAGTAACTTTAGAAAAGGAAATGGAACCCTGCCCTTCCCAAAAGGCTCGGGTGATTGCCAAATGCGTCAGCCTCTCCTGATTTGTTTAGTCTTCCTCATTAGCAATTCCTGCCATCTTGACCACACCATGGTGTTGTTTTTTTTACATGTGTTTTAATGTTCACCTGCGAAATATTGGGGGATATGCCATGCTGTCAGTGGCTCCTTAAAGGAGATTTGGTTTCTCCCCTTCTCATAGCAGTCTTAATGTGACGATGGGGCTTCCATAGCAGAGAGGTCTCCACTTATACTAGCCAAGATAGAAATTGAGAGAGATGGAAACATCGACTGGAGGATCTAAAGAGGCCACAAATAGTTCCAGGGGAAATGTCTTTAGACCATGAATAAATAAAACTGGGAAGGCCCATGGATAAGGGGGTTATACTGTAGAGCAGTTCCAAAGTACTGTCCTTTTTTCTTACTTTATGTCCTTGGAACATGGGCATCTTGGATTCATTAAATCCAAGAAATCTTTCGATAGAGTACTAGAATTCCTCAATTGCAGAGCATCATGATTTTATTTATTTATTTATTTATATCCTGCTTTTCTCCCAGAGCAGGACTCAAAGTGGTGTACAACATAACAAAGACAGATTACATAACATAAAATACAGTCATAAACCCTGACATATGTGACATTAACAATTTGTCACATTAAAAAGTATATCCCTCTTGCTCTCATATATTTGGTCTTCTTACTTTCATCTGCCCAGTCCAGGGAGGCCAACAATAAAGGACTGTACTATTTGTAGTCGAAACCATTTAGGAAGTCAAATGCTTCCCACCTCTTTAGCACAACGTTCTGGAGAGGCCTCCAGAATGCAAGGCTTGGAAATGTGACTTGTAAATAGAGATGTGCGAAATGTTAGAAATTTCATTAATTTTTTTCGAAATTCAGATTCCCCCCCCCCCATTTCAATTTGAAAATATAGTGGGGGGGATTCCATTTATAATCTGAATTCCAAAGTTTTGTTGTATTGTGTTGTCAAAGGCTTTCATGGCCAGAATCACGGTTGTTGTGAGTTTTCCGGGCTGTACGGCCATGTTTTTGTAAGATCCATTCCATTAGCAGCAGTGGGGAAAGCTTTGAGGTATGTTTCTCTATCATGGCTATCGGGATGACACTTGCCACACTTGTAGGCCTCATTTATGGCTATAATGTTTCAGAATGTTTCGGTCATCCACCGATTTTTAGGAATTTTTAAAATTATTATTGTTGTATTTATGTATACTATGCTTTATCTCCCCCAAAGGGGACTTAAAATGGTTTGACATAAAAGCATTAGTATACAAATTAAAATATACAAATATATAAAATATACAAAATATACAAATATACAAACATTAAAACAGAATAATAATAAAGAATAATAATATAATAGTAATTTCTGATTGGAAGAATGGGGTGGGATTGGATGGTGATTGGGATCCCGTCCAACTGTATGAGTCTAATAATAATAAAAATAGGATAATAACTCTAATAATGATAATATAATAGTAATTCCATCTTCGTACTTGGCAGAATCAGATTGGACTGGATGTCCTTTGAGGCCCCTTCCAACCAGGCCTGTAGCGAGGGGGGGGTTTTAGGGGTTCAACCCCCCCCCCCCGAAATTTTTTAAGTTATAAAAAAAATCTCGTTTACTCATGAATTTTAACTGGTTAACCAAATCCCCATGCTAAGTCTATGAGATGCAAAACATTAAGAGTCCCTCCAGGCACTATCTCAAGCAGATATTGACAGGTTTGTAGCGAGGAGGGGTATGTGCTAGGGGTTCAACCCCCCCCCCCCGAAATTTTCAAAACCCCTCCCAAAAATTTTTTCTGGCTACGGCCCTGCTTCCAACTGTATGAGTCTAATAATAAATAATGAATAATAATAAATAATAATAATATAGTAATTCCATCTTCCTGTTAGGGCTAAGGAAAGAGGAGTGCAATTTTAAACCACTTTCTAAGTTTAAGTTTTAACAAACAAAGAACAGATCTCTCAAGCACACATCTTTTGCTGAGGGGAGGAGACTAGCCTTGCAACTGCCACATTCAGCCTTGCAACTGCCACATTCCCTCCCACACCAGGCAATTATGTTACATTGTAAAAAAAACACTCCAAATCAATGAATAGTTTACGAATTTTCCAAAAGTTTCTGAGGGGATTCTTTCTATTTGTATTGCTTCGGAGGGGGCCCATTCAATTTGTAATTCGTAATTACCAAATCATGCGAAGCTCCCAAATTACAAAACTACCTCCAGAATTTCTCACACCCCTACTTTTAAACTGGAACTCCCAGTATCCATCAGTCAGCATGCCCAGTGAAAGCAGAATTTTGGAAGCTGTAGTCTAACATGGCAGTAACTTCTGTCCCCACCCATCAACATCAACAGTATCTAAATGAAACCGCTTCTTCCTTAGGATCTTGGAATTAATTTCCTCAAACTTCTTTTCTTGCAGCTAGAGCATAAAGGTGGTTCTTAGTTTTTCTTAATGATGTATGGTCTAGTAATCAAGTTGTCTTGGCAGAAATAAATAGAAGTGAATCAAAAGGAGCCGTAGGACACTTTATGCACTCAAAGCTAGTGTAGAATTATTTTTACAAATAAGAATTCAAAGCCAGAGTTGCAAAAAACATAAGTGACCAATAAAATTTAAGGAATATAATGCTTTGGGTTTTTTTGTTTTTGTTGTTGTTGTTGTTTTAAAACCTTTTGGTGGCTTCAAAGACCCAATTTTTATTTTATTTTATATAAAGCAAATGAAAGATCACATGTTTATATTTCTGAAAATTGCAGTTATATGGTATACTTGTAATACTTGACCTTTACCATTTTAAACTGGCTTTTATTGCATTTCCTCTACAGTATTAGCTGCCAGGAAAGAAAGAGGATGGAATCCCCTGAAAACAAAGAATAAGCAAAAGGTCAAGATAACATAATATATCCATGTAATTCACAGAACTTACTTGACATTAAAAAAGAAACCAAAATATGGCTAAAGTTCAAATCCTTATATATATTGTGTCCATATATGTGTCCAGAGGAGGGCAACTAAAATGATCAAGGGTCGGGAACAAGTCCTATGAGGAGCAGCTTAAAGAGCTGGGTATGTTTAGCCTGTAGAAGAGAAAACTGAGAAGAGACATGATGGCCATGTATAAATATGTGAGAGGAAGTCATAGGGAAGAGGAAGCAAGCTTGTTTTCTGTTGTCCTGGAACTAGGACGCAGAGCAACGGCTTCAAACTACAGGAAAAGAGAGTCCACCTGAACATGAGGAAGAACTTCCTAACTGTGAGAGCTGTTCAGCAGTGGAACTCTCTGCTCCGGAGTGTGGTGGAGGCTCCTTCTTTGGAGGCTTTTAAGCAGAGGCTGGATGGCCATCTGTCATGGGTGCTTTGAATGCAATTTTCCTGCTTCTTGGCAGGGAGTTGGAGTGGATTGCCCACAAGGTCTCTATGATTCTATGACTCTATGACTGCAAAATTTAAAGGTATAACAAATTAATATTAAATTTTTCTTAATTAAATTTTATTGTAACAGTTTGAGTGGAAAACATTCAGAGAATTATTAGATGAGAAGCTCTTAAGACTAATTTTTGAGGCAAACCATTGAGCTTGTTGTCAAACCATGATTATTATTTCCCAAGACCTTTTTGAAGTTTCACTATTTCGGAGCATCAGAGTTCAGGAGCGGACTGGTACTTTTGCGACATCACAATATGATGCCTGGGACAACTGCCTCCGATTTCCTAATGATAGGGCTGGGTTTAATCTCAAAACACTACATGTATGCATGGTCTCTTCATGCATATATGCCATGGACAGCTTTAGCACATACACTTTGGTGGCACAGAGACATGAAAACATATATTTATAACAAATTAGTCCCTCCTGTATAGTATTAAAAATGCTAGCTGATTGTTGTGCCTTCTTCAATTTTTTACCCTCCAGAGGTGATGAGAACAACATATTCATCTGGGAACAACATACATTTCTGTACAACTCCAAGGGGACCAGCCTGGAGAAAACTGGTCTATATGTTTGGTTAATTGATGTCTCATCTGTGGAAGATAATTATGGCAGAGCTGTAGTTTTGGGGAATGTTTGAAATACCCATTTAAGTTCAGGAAGATGGTATTCTCTATCTACGAGAGCAGGGGTCCACTTTAGGGTTGATAACAATATAATAATAACAACTTTATTTTTGTATCCCACCTCCATCTCCCCAAAGGGACTTGGGGCAGCTCACATGGGGACAAGCCCAGTCAAAATAGATTAAAACATAGATCAGTAAAATTAAAACATTATAGCCACATAAAACAACATCAACAGCAATTTTAGAACCTGAACAGCAATAATTACTGGAAATTCAGAGGGTAGGAGTTTGTGCATAGAACTCTGGGTTGGATGGTGTAACAAAAGGATCTGAGATCTTCTCAGTCAGGCAGGGGGAGTTTTGTTATCCCACCCCTGCCACCAATAAATACTGCAACACAAGATGCACATCACAATCAGACAGGGGATGATCTTTATTTCAAGATCCCAGCCACTCCCAACAATAAACACATAAGCATGTGCGTGCACGCGTGTGAGGCAATGAGGCACTGAGGGGGGAAGTGATGGATGAATCTTTGTAGACTATGTGAATTGCGGCTCACAACCAGAAGACATTATCTTTGTCTTCGTGTCTTCTCTATAAGTTTGTTACAGGATTTTAATTGCAAATTGTCAGTATATGTCTCCTCAACATACACATAACCCAAATACGCAGCTTCCAATTTTTCCTCAAAAAAGGTCACTCCAATATATATACTGGCCATCTCTTAGGTTTTAAACCTCTTTCCTGTAACTTGACACACAACTAATATATATATATATATATATATAGATACACACACACACACACACACATGCTTATTTATGAATTCTCTGGCACATAAAGCGTATCTTGTTACAAAGTTCTTTCCTTCAGTTCCACTTGCATATAATAGATATTATCTTTCTCTCTTTAATATCAATAAATGGACTGAAACTTTGTCTCAAAAGTGTCTCTTTTTCTCTCAGCTGTACCCAACTGAGAACCTGGACAAACTAGTCCTTTTATATTTCAATACAACATTGGAAGCTACACACTTAAACACACATATCATCCTCCCTCTAGCTCATCAGACTAGAGACTCAACTAACTTTTAAAATGTTCCCTCCTTTTTTCTTCCAGCTAGCTCCGCCCCTTTCTTGCTAGCCTCTCAGAATTGATAAATTTCTACAGCAGTAGCTATGTCACCATGGTGATGCAACAACTAATCAGAAGTAGCTAACTCCTGCATACCTTTACAGCAGAACCAACATTAAATAACATAGAGAAAAAATCCCATTACAATAAGGTTTTCTGTTACAGATGGTGTTATGATTGAGCCTCATGGCTCTGCTTCTGGCAGACGTGGACGTAAGACTCCTCGAGAGTCAGATACTCTCGAGGAGCGAGAAAGAAAGAGGCTGCGAGATATCTTTGCAGAACCATCTGACGAAGAGTCTTTTAAGGGGTTCACGGAGAGAATGGAGGAAGAGCTGGTTAGCTCGGAAGAGGATGAGATGGATTGGACTCGGGTAAGGGAGGAGTTGGGTGCCACTGGCAATAATGGGATGGAAGATGAATGGGGACCTTCAGGATTAGACCCATGGACAAGCTGGAGGGATGGGACGGGATCCACAGCTGGGGATGCTGTGGGGCGTAGTCAGAGGTGTTCCAGCTCTGATGAGGAAAGTGATGAGGAAACGCCCGGGTTAAGGAGGGCAGCTGATAGTGATGAGGATTTGTAACTGGCATAAAATGAGGCTTGGGAGCAATTGCAAATTGCGTTGGGCAAGGTAATCTGGACGAACGCTTGGGATCTGTGTGGGACGCTTTCCTGAAGACTGGTGTGTTTTCGTGTGCTGATACGTAAGTTGTTTTGGAATTTGGGTTCAGACGGCGGGAGGAATTGTGTGGGCTTTTGTTTGTGCAAAACCTCTGCTTAATCTCAATAGCTTTGACCTTCCGTCGTCTTCTTGACGGACGCCATCTGCTACTCTGGATTTACGGACTGAAAACTGACTACGGGCTCGCTTTCTCCTATTGAACTTGGAAAACTGCAAACGTCTGATTCTGCCTCTCGACCTACGGAACGAACTGGGACTACGCTACTGCTTCAATCCTTGGCTGCTGAGTTTGTATTGGAAATTTGCCTTGCTGTGTGAAGGAGTGACTCCTAGTTACTCAAAACATAGTGCTGGCAGCAGAGAGGCATCTGCTGCCAATTAGTTGCATTCTTTTGAACTCTTTGTTTCCCAGCTTCTGTTTGTTTTTCCCCAGGCTGAAGCAAGCTGTTTTGATTTTACCCGGATTAGACTCCGGTTTAATCCGGTTTATCTTTTGAACGTTTTTCTTGCCCCTTTTTGTTTTTAAAGGCTAAAGTTGCCTTGCCCTTGTCTTTTACGGGCATTTTGAGTTCTGTAAATCCAATAAACTCTGTTATCTTTGATCTTGTGGCGTTCTGTCCTTGACAGATGGTGTAAGGGCAATCATAGGGATGGAAGAACAGTATCAGTAAAACACTAAAACCTATAGGACAAGGGACAGTGATAAAGTGTAGTAGCTGATAGTGAGTTATAACTGGGGGCCATGTATCTAGTGAGACTACTTAAGCAAAAGCACACTGGAACATCCATGTTTATAAGTCTTTACGGAAAGTGAACAGGGTGGATGCCAGTCAAATCTCCCTGGGGAGAAGGCCCTCTCCCTAGTCCCCACCAACCATGCCTGAGACAGAGGTGGAAGCAAGAGAAGGGCCTCCCCAGCAGATCTTAGAGCCCGTGTTGGTTCGTGGGGGGGGGGGTGGATGTAATTGTAAAGATAAGCAGGTCCCAAACTTTCCAGCTTTATGGATGATAACCTGCACCTTGAATTGGGACCAGAAACTTATCGGCATTTAAGTGGAACTTATGATCCACTTTTAAGATTAATCATTACTGTCCCTGTCAAACTGGGACAATCATATTTTCCAAAACCACCCAGCCAACCAATTTCCAACTATTTGCACTAGTAGTGTAACATTTAGTTGGACCCTGTTTCTTAGTTTGGCTCTCTTCCTGCACATTGGCTCTCATGCAATATAATATATAAAAATGCAGAATGTAATAATTCATTCTCAAAAGCTGAACAAACAGGAATTTTACAGCATGAAACAAAATCTATGAAAGACTCTTTACAGTAATTGGATTAAAGCAAGAAAGCACAGAGTGAAACCGAAGGGCACCCATTTGTCACAAATATAATTATGGAAGTATTGCCGACAGACTGAAGTGGCCATATCATTAAGAGGGCTTAATGAATGAATAGGTGATAACAATTTAACCTCCAGTTTTTATTCTGTATTCTGCTCTCACAAATGATGAATGTATGCAATACAAATGGCAATGTTGAACACAACCAGTTAATCAGGTCTTCTTGAAAGAGATAGATGCCTTTCCTGCTATTCAAGAGAAGATCACAGAGTTTCTAATAATAATCCATCTGAAATCTGTGGAAGTGATTGCTTCTACTGCTAATATGGAATTTTCATTTAGATTGAAAGGATTAGTGAAACACCATCTGCTCAATCAACTGACAAATACCACTGGTCTAAATTGAACTGTGTCATCCTCTGCCTAATCCAGTCTGTCCCGGGCTATATGTAAACCCCAGTTAATTATACAGTGAATCTTGACACTCTGCATTAATTGCAAGAGCTATTTGAAGTTTAAATGTCTTTCTAGATGCTTCATCTTTGATTCTACAATCAAACAGCAAATTTTGCAATAATCTCAATCAAGACATCAAAACATGCACTCAGGATTTAGGTACAAATACTTTGTGGACTAAAAAAAGGAACTGCTACACGGAGAAGATCCTGTTTTTCATCACAAGAATAAGCAGTGCAAGAAACATCGAGCAATCTTCTGGAGATGAGAGTCACATACGTGTTCCCTTGCTACAAAGGGAAATTGATCTTATTCTTCTTCCAGTTATTTCAGTGTCCATATTTAAAGTGGAGTTCTTTAAAGCTGGTGCCATTTTTCAAAGATAGCTGAGCGTGGAACTGGGTTCAGAAACATGCCTTTTTATGACCTGTCAATGTGGAGGCAATGGCTATTTTCCTTTAGGACCCAAAGTACAAGTGCGGAAAGTGAAAATGAAGACACTCGTAAGAAAGCTCAGGTGTTTTTCAAGGTAAGAAAAAAAAGCAAATACTAAAAAGAGAATGAAAGTAAAATTGTTGTTTCAAATAAAATCTATTTAAGTGTGAGTACAGTGCCATTTTTATTGTCCAAGATGTGAACTGTAATACAAGTGAGTAGAAGAATTGCTGCAAAAATCATAACTTGTAGTTGAGGTCCTGTGACCAAAAATAGATAGGTAGTTGATCAATGGATGATTTCAGCCCGCTATGAGATAGGTTCAGTAGTGCTACTTCAGGTTTGTCCATCTTGTTTTTCAGTGGCCCTGGTTTGACTCAAATTCTGTTTGCATATAGAAATACCTATTAAAGCAAGCATTAAATACCGTATGCATAGCACAACGATGTTCTCTTGTTATGTATGCCAAAGTTAAGACGCAGTTGCATCCAGGTCCTGATCTGTACAGTCACAAAACTCTTGATCTGTACACTCTCAGAAAAGCTACAATGCTCAAGTGATAAATGTTGTACAGATTTAGCATGTTTTTATATGACCTTTGAGTGATGAGAAAGGGATCTGTTGCGCTGATTTTATTTTGTTAGAGAAAAAGCACCACACATTTCTTGTTTAGTTGTTGTTGTTGTTTTACAAATAATCCATACTAAAGAAGGGAGAAAGTAGCTGATCTGCAACTCAAGATCCCTGACACAGACCCTGTATCCTTATTGTTGCTTAAGTCATATCTGTCTTATGGCTGTCCTAAGGTGGACCTATAATGAGGTTTTTTGAATTTAATTGTGTGCAACTTGCTAAGTGGTGATTTGAACCCTGTTCTCCAGAGTCATAATCCATTGCTCAAACTACTATGCTGTGCTTCAGAATCAATGTTCAGTACTTGCTGTCCCTGTCTCTCATTCCAAATTTATTATTTTGATCTCCACCTGAGTTAGAGGTGACTTGGCCATTCTGAAATCACATACTTTCTTTTAATCCCACTGCAGCTCTAATACAATGTAAATTAGGCAAATCATAGTGATGTATCCATTTACATAAAAGGAACAAAGGCCAGGAAGGAAAAAAAATGGAATGTGGCTACACCTTTAAAACTAATGGTTTTTATTTCTGCACGAGCTTTTGAGCATATAAACCAGTAGTTCTCAACCTGTGGGTCCACAGGTGTTTTGACCTACAACTCCCAGAAATCCCAACCAGTTTACTAGCTGTTATGATTTCTGGGAGTTGAAGGCCAAAACATCTGGGGACCCCAGGTTGAGAACCACTGATATAAACCCACTTTTTACAAATGGATTACAATTGATTTTAAAGCCTGAGGTTATAAAGAATATTTATGCAATTGTAGGATGGGATGCAATGGGAGACAGAAAAATATGAATGTTGTAGCCAAACCATAGGCTGTCCATAATATCAGAATTGCCTGACTGAAAGTCGGACCAAATCCTGCCTCGTGCACTGAGTTTATTACACTTAGTAAATCTACTGACTATCTATGCTAGCAGGCCTCTAGTCATCTGCAGTTGTAGTGTGCATCCACACTATAACATTCCTACATCTTGACATCACTTTAACTGTGAAGACACAATACTATGGAATCCTGGGATGTGTAGTTTGGTGGTGCAATGGTACTCATTGGCAGAGAAAGCTAAAGGCCTTGTAAAACTACCTGGGAACCTGGGATTCCATAGTATTGAGCTATGGCATTTAAGGTGGTGTCAAACTGCAGGAATGTTATAGTGTGGATGCACCCTTAGTAGTGGTAGTAGTAGTAGTAGTAGTACTATGCCAACCCAAGAATTGAAAGTGGAAGGTTGGTGGACAGGAAAAGAGATTTAAAGGTGAACTTAAAGCCAACCTTAAAAACTGGAATAGACACCAAGAACTGAGAAGCCCTGGCCCTGTTACCAACAGTGCTGTGGAATTCGAAGAGGCATGAATGGAGCGCAAAAAGAAGAAACGTGTCAAGCCAACCCTTGTCGGGACTATCTTCTATCTGGAAATCAATGTCCTCACTGTGAAAGAACATGCAGATCAAGAATAGGTCTTTACATTCACCTATGGACCCACCACCAAGATCATACACTTGCAAGGCAATCATACCCGGCCATGAGGGATCACCTATGATGATGATGATGATGAGAAGTAGTAGTAGTGCTAGTACACAGCGCCTCAATGTGATTTGTGTATGTTTTCTAAGGGGTACTATATGTGGTCTCAAGCAAGCCTTTCATCCATGTACACATATGCATGTTCCTTAAAATTGACCCAACAATCCCCTGCCATTCTATGTTGTTGTTGTTTTTTTTTTCAAAATATAGGATCCAGTTCAAAGAAGCTACTTTCAAAAATAAGTACAATAAATTCCTAGCTTTGTATGACTTGGCATTGCTGAATCATGTTGTTATATTGCTGCAGAACTAGATAAGGAAAAATAGTACAGAATATCTGTAGCATATTTGTTTTTCAGTAAGCAGCCTCCTGCCACCTGAGCATTCACTAACATTGTTTCAGCCCAAAACCTATTTATTTGTTTCATTTCCCATCACAAACCTAATCTTAGGACCTGAAGTCTATTCTTTTGCTGTGTCTCAGTTCCTACACAGAAGCATTTTTGTTGTCTGTCATCAGTTTTGAGTCTTGGGACTTGCCTCTAGGCAGCCTGGATTTCCTTTAGCTCCCTGCATTATTTTTCTAAATCCTGTCCTGCTCCTTTGTTTGCTGACACTGACCTTGCAGAGCTTATTGGTTTTTGAGTTAATCTTCTCTGGTATTTAGCCTTTGGCCAGTTTCCAGATAGATATCTTGTCCTTCTCCAGTCTCCATTTACCTCTTCTAACCACCATAGGTGGATCAATAGTCTTAAATCCTATTCTGCTTCTAGCCCTTTTTTAAGATTAAATTGCATTTACTCTTAACCTTATTTCTACTAATAATATAAATTATTAAGGAAACATACTAGTCAGGATTTACAGACCTTTCCAAAGATTCATCACAACACTTACATTGGCTTTTTGAGATGTTTATGGATAGCTTTTTTCTTGCCAAATGTTGGAGAGGTTTAAACAAGTAAATTAAAGTAAAATTTGTTGTGCAGCATGATTGGGCCAATCCAATTTAGCAAGATTTATTATCCCAGTCAATGAAAGCAGAGTTCTAGGAGAACTTAAAAGCAAAATATTTATGTTGTCTGAAATATGTTCTATTTTAGTGGTGAGAAATACCTGCCCTTAGATATTGTTGGACTGCAATTCTCAGTAGCCCTAGCCAATGGAGAGGGATGATGGATGTTGATGTCCACCAACAAATGATGGCAAGCATATTCCTTATTCCAGACCTAATTTAAACTCAAGATAGGCACAGTGTTGACCCTGAAGGATCTCACAACATAAAAATGGCCCGTAGAGTTGCCATAGTTGCTCATCCTTGCAATATTTAGACATTAGTACTGTATTTGAACATCAAGTTGTATTCAAGAAAACAAATCTATAAACAGAAACATATACAGAAAAACAGTATTTCCCCCACAGAAACAAAACAATAAAAAGTTTCTCTTAATATATAGATGTAAATTACAACTAACAGTGAGGATATCAATTTCCATTATCATGAAGCTCAAGGCATTATTACTCTTCAACGGGATCCTTGAAAAATTAGCATTTCTTTAAAGCTCTGTGAATATTTCATGTGTTTTTGAAAATCAGCAAGACACCTTTCAACATAAGCTCCCAGGGTGTCAAGTCTGAAATGCAGTTTAAAGTGAAATTACTTTGAAGTGTAGATCTTGTGCGCAACTTCCCCAAATGTTGGGGACAGAAAGGCATTCAAGCTTGGGAATTATACAGAACTCTTCTTCAGCTTAATGGAACAGACAGCCATTCCTTTGTGCCCAAATACAGATCCTTTTCACAGAGCTAGTTCAGTCACTCATAACTCTTGTTCACATGAGCTCCAAGATAGGATGGAGTGAGATAAATTGAGATTTCCATGGGAAAATTAATCTTTTATATGAGCTGTGTTATAGGGATGAGAGAAACAGTGATAATGTATTAGATGGAAAGTTGCAAGAAATAACAGTCACACACATCCATGTACTCTCCTTAAAAAGTTATTTGTTTCATGTCTGGTTGTTGAATCTACTTTTGTTTATTTTTTAGGAATCATAAACACATTTCCAACTAGTATTGAGTTATCTCTCACTTCTAATATAACCAGTTTGAGTTCTTATTTTTGCTATGTCATACTGGGTGAGATATTACAGCAGGATTCTTTGGTTTGATTTTCTGCATGTGTAGTTACTTAATTTTGCTATGCATCCCTTTCATTTAATTATAACATGACAGAACCCAAACAAATAAGCAACCCAATGCACAACTAAATGTGCATCGTATACCCACATGCAATGGGCAAACTGAAATATGAATCCACAAACAATGGCATTGAAGGCACACACCCTTGAACATAATGTGTTCCACAATGGACAAAAATCCCCAATAATTCTTTAAGGAATCTTCAGCAGGGTTTAGGCTACTGTGTGTCTGTATTACTGGGAGCATAGATTTGGTCACGAAGAGTCGGAAACGACTGTGTGATTGAGCAGCAGCAGCAGATTTGGCAATATCTTTATCCAGCATGAGAAAGGGGCCCAATAAATAAACAGTTACCTTTTTAACCTATGTATAGGTTTATGGGAGCTAAGAGGTACTGTATATAATAAATTGGGAGAAGATGTGTAATGTTGTGTCAAGTGCATAATACCATGTGAAGAGGAGGAAAGATTCTTGAACCGATTTGTTTCGTGTCCTCCTATCCCTTTGCCTAAGACATTTCAGACACATTTTCCTGGTACAGTTTCTACAGGGACAACATAGGGGATTTGCTTTGTGACCCATTAAAGATGAAAAGATGCATGACTCCATGGAAATGAATACCTTTTCAAACAACAAAAAATGTCATCTTTAAAGTGTTACAGGCACCTTATATGAATTTGAAAGTCAGCCTGGCTGTACTCAGTGGGACTTAGTACTAAGTCAGTTAGATAATAATGTTCAAAAAGGAGGAAAGCGAGACTATGTTTTTACGTTTTACACTGAAAACCTAAGCAGTTCTTTGGAATATGAAGGTGAAACGGCATTTGCCGCAATGCTAATTTGCATTATAATTTATGCACTTCTAAGTCCCCTTCCACATCAATATGAGCAAGTGCTCATATAAATGATATGTGAAGTGGTCAAAAGCACTGTGAGTTGCATATTTAAAATACTCCAAGTAAATAAATGTCTTCTATATGCTTAACCACAATATGCTTGTTTTTATTGTAAGCCTATACTGACATCTGCTGGCAGATTTTAATTTATCGATGCAAAATGCCACTCTAATGTGAATCATTCATTTCTGATTTACCATTAATTAAAACTTATCTAAAAATGTTAGCTATGTCATTTAAAATCGGGATGCTTATGGCACTCTTCAGTAGAAAACTAATAAAATATCTGCCCAACATTTACTGTTCCTCCAGTTGTATGCCATTATTCTTCCCAGTACAGGTAGGTAAAGTCAAAGGTTTTCCCCTAACATTAAGTCTAGTCGTGTCTGACTCTGGAGGTTGGAGCGGGCCTTATCCTTAGACGCCTCCAAGATCATGTGGCCAGCATGACTGCATGGAGCACCATTACCTTCCCACCAGAGCAGTACCTATTGATCTACTCACATTTGCATGTTTTCAAACTGCTAGGTTGGCAGAAGCTGGGGTTAACAGCGGGAGCTCACCCCGCTCCCCGGATTCCAACTGCTGACCTTTTGGTCAGCAAGTTCAGCCTCAGTTAAAAAGTAAATGTTTCTGCAGGGACATGAGAGAAGCCTCCCACAGGATGGAAACACATCTGGGCATACCCTGGGTGATGTCTTTGTAGATGGCCAATTCTGTCACACCAGAAGCGACTTGTAATATATTCTCAATTCACTTCTGACATGATAAAAACATGCACACACACAAAAAGGAGAGCTGTTCAGGTTGTTTCAGCTATTTTTGTATTCAAAACCAGCAAGATAAATATGTGAAATGAAACCAGGTCATAAGCCTTGTGTAAGTAAACAAAAATATTTTGAACTTTCCAGTGACCACTTAAATACTTCTTCCAAACTACAACTAGGGCAGACTTTTCTTTTACAAACCTCCACTTTTCTTGTGATTTTTGTTAGAGATCAAAATCAGGAAATAAGATTCTGACTGTAAATAGAAGGTCAGCTGCCATCCTCTCCTCCTTTTGCCTTGTTTTTATTTGTGCTGTATTTTGAAATGGTCATATGACTGATCAAATAAATAAAATTATTATTATAGAGATCAGAATTAAATGACCTACTTCTTTTGTTAAATAGTTGGTTTGTTAGTTAAGGATCATGAAATTATTTACAGCAGGACCCTGGTATCCTCAGAGGTTTGCTTCCAAGATGTCCTGTGGATATCAGAATGAATGGATGCTGATGTCCTGTTATATACAGTGGCATAGTTAAATGGCACCCTATATATTAAATGGTGAATTCTTTGAACAAGTGCTGAAGAAAGCCCTAAGGATCTGTGAAGTGGCAGGAGCCAATAGCAGGGTCATACCAGTACATTAGCATAGTGCCCAATGCATGGCAATATCATGATTTGCTTTTTGGAACCCTTTTTTCTGAATATTTTCATCAGTGGTTGATTGACTCCATTAATGCAGAACTTGTGTATATGGAAAGAACACCTTATTTTAATACCATAATCTCCCAGGCCAATTGAATGTTTCCTGACTTTCCAACCGAAGAGAGATAAAAGCTTCCTGACCATACCTTCCCCAACTCAGCATTGCCTTTCTTTAATTCACAAAGCACTTAAGTAGCTCTTGGCAAGGAGTGTGTGGGGGAGGGGGCGGGGGCGGGGGGGTAATTGCAGAGCTGGTGTCAATCCCTATGAAGCTGAAAATGAAATGCACACACAAACAAGAATGTGAGACTGAAGTCTGAAAAAAATAGGGGAAAGTATTTAGGAAAAAAACATTTTTAAAGCAATAAATACACCAAATTTCAAAACAGGCATACTCATGAAACTCAGGGTGAATCTAAACTATAGAATTAATGCAGTTTGACACCACTTTCACTACCATAACCCAATACTACAGAATCCTGGGAGTTTTAGTTTTACATGGTCTTTCGCCTTCTCTGCAAAATATTGCTATGCCTCACATAATTACAACTCCAGGAATTCTATGTTATTGAGTCATGGTGGTGAAAGTTATTACAGACTGCATTAAATCTACCATGGAGATGCATCCTCATGAACTTCTGTAAGAGGATAGATGAGTGGTTCTCAATTTTCCTAATGCCATGACCTCTTAATACAGTTCCTCATGTTGTGGTGACCCCCAAACATAAAATTATTACCTTTGCTACTTCATAACTGTAATTTTGCTACTGTTATGAAACGTAATGTAAATATCTGATATGCAGACCAAATTTGGAACACATACCCAATAGGGCCAAATTTGAATACTGTTGGGGTTGTGGGGCGGTTTGATTTTGTCATTTGGGAGTTGCAATTGCTGGGATTTAAAGTTAATCTACAATCAAAGAGCATTCTGAACTCCACCAATGATGGAATTGAACCAATCTTGGCACACAGAACTCCCATGACCAACAGAAAATACTGGAAGGATTTGGTGGGCATTGACCTTGAGTTTTGGAGTTATAGTTCACCTACATCCAGAGAGCACTGTGGACTCAAACAATTATAGATCTGGACCAAACTTGGCACAAATACTCAATATGCCCAAATTTGAACACTGGCGGAGCTTGGGGAAAATAGACACTGACGTTTGGGAGTTGTCATTGCTGGGATTTATAGTTCACCTGCAATCAAAAAGCCCCTTTGAACCCCACCAATGATAGAATTGGGCCAAACTTCCCACACTGCACCTTCATGATCAACAGAAAATACTAGTCTTTGACAACCCCTCTGACACCCCCTTGCGACACCCCCAGGGGTCCCGACTCCCAGGTTGAGAAACTTTGGGATAGAAGGAGGCATTCTGAAAGAAGGCAATGCTGATGAGCTGTCACACTGGTTAGATTGGATGAGTGAGATTTTGAGTGAGATTTTGGTTGCACATCCTACTTTCCAGTACTGCAATAATTAGAAATGTTCATTGTGCCATCCTTGAAATGCTTATTTTCAAATCTTGGTTGAACCCTTTCATAAAGGTTTCAACCACACCAATATAGAATCACCATATAATGCATTAAATATTTATTCCAGCACATTTTAGTAAATAGGATGCTAATTTCTGGAAATACTAATTCATCTCTTCTTTATTTCTTCTCCGGGTCAATAAAGGGCTGCCAGCATTTGCCCTCTTGTTATTAAAGCAAATGATTCAAGAGAGGGGGGAGTTAAAATGGATAAATGTTTAAAGATAAAATTTGTCATTCTTTTGAAACAGCCCCCCACCCCTTTTTTAAAAAAAAATCTCCCCCTAAATGTTTGAGGGGTGCATATGGTAGGTGCCCACAAGTGTCTTGACACTACAAAAATGGATGAGGACACATGCTGAGTATGTGTTGCCCACCTTTATTCTGACACTTTGCTTTGTTATCAAATAATAGCTATAGTTGCATATTCCTTATCATGGGTTTTTTCTTGTGATATAGCCACAGGGTTCACCCCCCCCCCCCACTTCAAGGTCCTCACCCATGATCTTATAGCACTTTTAACTTCTTCATGCTTACAAAACTCAGTGCGCTTTTGCCCAGTTCATTTTTAATGCCTTTATTGCTGTGTTTTAACTTGTGTTTTACTAATGTTTATGATTTTATTTTATGTCACTTTTAATTTTTCATTTGCACGTGGTTTTTGGTTATTTAATGTTGTTCTATGTTTGTTTTGTATTTGCTTGGGCTTTGGCACCATGTAAGCCACCTCGAGTCCCCGGGGAGATGGAGGCGGGGTACAAAAATAAACTTCTTATTGTTGTTGTTGTTGTTATTATTATTGTGGGGTTTTTAAAAGGTCATGTCATTATATGTTTTAAGACAGGAAAAACTACACTCTCTCCATCAAAGAGGCATTAGCTATGTTTAAAAGCTGGTTATACAGGGGACATCTGGACAGAGAACAATCAAAGGAAGGTTTGAGTTCTCCAGGTAACTTGCCCATGCTGTCAGGCCAATACTTAAAAAAAATGGATATACTGTAGGGATGGGGCAAAAGTTATTTGTTCTCAGGTCAAAAAATAGAATTCCCAACCGTCAGGAAAACTCCAACATTCATAACAAGATGAGCATATAGTTTACTTTTACTAGAATCTAAATATACTGTATCTGAAAAAAGACTGGAAAGATCATTCTACTTCCCAAAAATACCCTAGATGTACAGAATTAATGCATTGTTTTGAAGCCTTTCATCCTGAAGGAACATCTCTGCCTATATTTACCTAATCTAATCCTAATGCCATCAGCAAAGATCCTGATTCAGGTGCAGCTGTTTAATAGATTACTATGCAAAGAGACTTCTTTATGGTACTGGTGCCGTCTGCATGTGGTGCCTATCAGCTTTTATATCCGTAGCCTGCGTCATGTAGTCCAAGATATATTCTTATTAAATGAACTACCCAAGGTGCTAAACCTATTTTGGGAACAGAAACTTGGCCAGCTCTAAGGTACAAACAAAATTTAGTATGGATTCACTGCTCCACTGGCATAAAACCCACCAGCTCCATTGCCCATCTGCTCTCCCTAAAAAAGCTCAACTGGCACCCCCATTACACATTTTAGTTTTGCAACAAAGGAAGCTCTTTTTTTCTAGGAGAGATGAATGTCAATTTAGCAATGTTTTAAAATGGAAAGTGAAGCTACATGTACAGTACATCATTTGATGTTTTTGCAATAGGCTCTTTATACAAGAAAAGAGGTGAAATCATTTTATGCTCCCAGAGGGTAGGGGTGAGCAAAAGCAAAGACCATTTTAATGGGGAGAAGGGAATGCAATGAGAGTGTACTCTGAAAACTATAGGAGTTTAGGGCCATTTTGACTCTAAAGCCCAACAGTTTCCATCCTTGCCTTAGGACGGTGGTTTTCCTAACACAGTGGCCAAAACATCTGGGGACCCCAGGTTGAGAACCACTGTCCTAAAACATATAGGATCTGTGGGTTCCCAGATGTTTTGGCCTTCAGCTCCTAGAAATCCTAACAGCTGATAAACTGGCTAGAATTTCTGAGAGTTGTATGCTAAAACATCTGGTGACCCACAGGCTGAGAACCCAACTGAAGCAGATCAGATATCCATTGGTTCCAGCATCCTATTTCCCACAAAGTGCCCTTCAATCAGCTCCCAATGTTGGACACCAACTGCTGTTCAGTGGTATACCAGTTATGAACATGGACATTCATTAGAACCTTCTGAGAGCTATTGAGAGACCTATCCTCCAAGAGTTTGTTGAATTCCCGTTAATATAATTCTAATCTAGTGGTTATTGGTACATCCTGTTGTTGTTCTATGCAATGTGTTCAGAAGTACTTTTTCCTTTGCTTTTTTGAACTTGAGAGACTTAGAACATCTGGGAAATAGCCTCTTAAGTGTATCAGCTCCATTCACTGCATTTTCCTTGCATTCAGTGATGTTTACTTCCCACCCTAACTGTGCCGAGAATTACAGCCTTAATGAAAACTTCTGATTCTCTTTTGAGATCACAGTGAACCAAATAGAAAGCTCTCAGCTATAATCACATATTGATGTGCCTTTTCCAATTACCTTTCTTTATGAAATACTATTATTATATTAAGGCTCTGAGGAACACAGGGCTCTTCATCACAAGGCTATTTATCAAATACAAAGAAAACAGATTTCAAAATACAAATGAAACATCTGCTTCCTTTCTCCCAGCATTTTCCCAGACATTCCATTCAATTGTCTTTTTGCTTTCCTCTCCTCTCACCCCATCTCTTAACATTCTCTGCCAACTATGCATGCTAGATCCTCATTGTCTGCTTTAGATGTTTAGATGGTGCCATTTTGATTATGTATGGATAGGGATTTGGAATCGGTATTGCAGCCATGTTTCTTTGTCCTTATTAGTGTTGTAAGTAGTAACTCGAGCTCCAGAATATGTTGGTTGGATTTGGCCCAATCCAAAACAGGTCTTGAATCGAATCACATTGGGCCAAATGAGTTCCAAACATGGTTCTTCTGTCTTGAAAGAATGGCACTTTTTGAAGCATAATAAATGTTTCTGTGCCAGAACAGTGCACTTTTATTTCAGTGCAAGGTGCTTTGCAGTTTGGTAGGGCAGGGTTTGCAGTGGAGTAGAAGTACCAGCTTCCAATCTGTGACAAGAAGATTATAATTTTTTAAATTGCAGGTGAGCCATTGGAATGAGTTGTCTGTATATTTAATCTTGGATGTGTCTGATCATTCAGAATTGTAGTAATCAAATGATCTGGCACTTCTAGATGAATATGTCAGTCAAGAATGGCATACACAGGCTTGTTTGATTGGAAAAGCAGAATACACAATGCACAAACAACATTACAATTTACTCAGGCAACTTCATGCAGAAGTAGAATTGCTCCATGGTGTAAGATGGAGGACAGTGGCTGGAATTACCCCCACATTCCACACTATGGCTGGATATGGGGCCATGCCCCAGTTTTTCAAAGATTGCTTTGGAAACAGAATAAGGCACTTGCAGAAGAATACCAATAGGCATTTATGCTTTACCGTCCTGAACAGAACTTTAAATCCCATTGGTGAGATTTAGATAAAGAAGCTTGATTAAATCAGTTGCTGAATTATGTCAGTTTGTAGGTAAATCCCATTGATTACATGGGCCTATTCTAGTTAGGTCTGGTAATTGAATTCATGCTAACATCTCCACCATTGTGTGATTTTTTAAACAAAAAATAATAATCACCCTAATTACATTCCTGGTCATCCCAGCTAAATTCTTGATAAAGTCACAGACTTCCAAGATTTCTAAACCAAGACTAGATTAGATTAAACTGGGATCAAGCCATCTTCAATGAACTGAGAGATAGAGATGGCAAGGATTATCTTGACATGATGGAGCAGCTGAGCTGAAGAGCATGAAGAACACACTAAGGCCACCAAGGTTATGTGTGGATTTATTCCAAAATGTATGAAACAACTGTATACCCTATAATTTTTAATTTGTTTCAGTGAGAAATAAGTGACCATAATTTTGTTTAGTTTCTCTGATTTCTTTCAGGATTACTGAAACTGATCAGAGGCATGTTATGGCATAACACTGCAGATTGGTGTGGAGACCAGTCTTGAGCTCTGATGGTGGACTTTTGCAGTCCAATGGAATGATAGTCCACAGCCATTTTAGTCCATCTTGGTGCTCATTCTCAGTTGTGGGAAGGGAGTGTTGCACCTACGATCTTAAATAGCCATTAAGTCATCCATTTATAACAGGTAAAGAGGAATTACTTGCTTAAGGGGATACTGGATATGTCATTATACAAACAAGTAATACGCAGGACTCTTGACATAATCAAAGTTACAGAGATTTATTTATTTATTTAATAATACAAGAAAATTAATTGGCATAGTGTCCCCAGAAGAGTTCTAGTCACATTTACAGGGAACATTGCCTAATTAAATTGCTACAACCCCATTTTAACTTCCATGTCTGCATCCTATGGAGCCATGAGATTTATAGTTTGTCAAAGCACCAGAGGTCATTGGTAGAAAATTACAAGTTTACTGTTAAGTCAACTTTGACTTATGGGGAACTCATACATGAGAGATGTCCAGGTCACTCTGTCCTCAGCAGCCTTGCTCAGGTCTTAAAGACTCAGGGCTGTGACTTGAGTCTATCCACTTGGAATGTGGTCTTCCTCTTTTGCCATTCTCTGAACTGCAAATCCCAGGATTCCATGCGTTGTTGCCATGGCAGTCGAAGTGGAATCTTAGTACTATAATTGTGTCATGTGCAAGCACCTTTAGAGTGCTCTGAAGATGATTGCAAAACTGTCAAGTCTGAAGTTAATTAGAAATATCATTCCAAAATTCTTTAAACCATTTCTAAGGCAAACTCCCCAGTTGTCACCTTTAAGATGTTTCCTGCTACAGTTTCTATTTATCCTGGCCAGCATAGTTAATTGCTAGATATGACATTGTAATCCAATACATTTTGTGGGCACCAAACTGCCAGGATCATTAGAGTAAAAGCAATGATCCTGGAATGCTCTGAATGTGATGAGATGTGACGAAATGGGAAACATAATTTTTAATCTCAACCATAAAGCAGCAAGCAGTTCAGAAGATGTCACCCTTTTTAAAGTGGTTTTGTCCCATCTTTCTGAAACATGGGAAATACGGTGCTTTTCAAGAGTAAAACAAGCAAGGAAAATGTTCTCCCATTTGGGTGGAAAATCTTACAAGGAGGGCAATGGAGGAAAGGTTCCCATTGATAGCAATTAGAAGTTTTGAAAACACTATGCCTTTTTATTTAATTAAAAATTGGGATTTTCACCTGTGCTGAGCTTGACTGATGTAATGACTCAAAGGAAATGTCAGCGTGCCTGCAGGTTAAATGCAAATGCCAAAGTACTGATGTCCCTGGTGGAGCCAAGGAAAGCCCAAAAGGCTGAGCTTCCATTTTGATCGATATGCAAATAAGATTAAGTGAAAATGAGAAATAAATGAAACCATAATTAAAGATAATGGAAATGAATGAGGTAATAGAATACAAAAAATTGGCGGACCAAAAAAAGCAGAAATACCAGTGCATGATCCTAGGCAATTTTGTGTTACCACACAGATTTCTTTATATGAGGCCCTTTAATACTAGAATCATAGAATCGTAGAATAATAGAGTTGGAAGAGACCACATAGGCCATTTAGTCTAGCCCCCTGCCATCCAGGAAAGCACAATCAAAGTATCCCGGACAGATGGAATACTCCCTGACAACAATTATAACGCTATTGTTTCACTCAAATCTCATGGTGCATCCCACATAATACTAGGTTTTCTGGTCTAGTGAGGCACTGGAGCTCTTTGGCTGAGAATCCTGAACCCTAAACTACAAATTTCAAAATTCCATTGGACAGAACCATGACACTTAAAGGGGGATAATATTGCTCTGATTCTATAGTGTTAATGGGCTTCTGATCCTAGGATTCTATTGATACAATCAAGACAGTTAACTTGGAATTGTAGTTTAATGTGCGATGTGGAAGAGCCTATGATACCACACAAATTAGCCCTTAGTTTGAACTTTTATTTTATTTTGTGGTGCTTTTTAGTAGTAAATAGTATACATATAGAATGGTATATTCTTAATTTTTTCTTGGAAGGAATATTTTTGTTTTTGTTTTTATCCTTTTGAAGAATATTGCAAAATCCATTAAATCAACACCATTCATTGTATATTACTATGAGGGTTTTTTTATTGTCATTTCCTCACCACCCACATTTGTGTTTTTTTGTCCACAAAAGAAAAACTGGAAGTGTGGAGAGAAAAATGTGTTGCTTTGTGGCACAAATGCCAAACATAGCTGGAATCTATTTGACAATATACAACATCCAATTAATTTCTCAGACAGCAGATGAAATTTTCTTTCCTGAAGTGTCTCTCACTGTGAGAGAGATCTTATTGTTCATCAAAGGTTCTTCCAGAGTTATATCATCAGTTGTCATTATGTCTTTTCTCAAGTCATTCCCAAGGAGCAATGCATTTTGCATTAGAAAGAAGCAGTCTGGAGAGAAAGAGAGGCAGGTGATGGGCTTGTAAAGAAAGAGTATTAAATGCAAATCCCATTTTGAAATGTCTCAGAGACAAACTAACAGTTACATAACAGGATGTGATGACTTTCCCTTCTCACGGTTACCCAGCATATGTTTATACTGCCATTGAGTATGTATATTGCCATTAAGTCAATGTGTATTTTGTCAACATGGAGCTCTTTTTGTGGTTTGCAGTGAAATATGATTCCATGGATATTCTTACATATCCACATTTGTATTTTGCCACATTAATGATAATAACAATAATGATGATGATGATGATGATAAAAATAACAATAAAACGTTATATCCCACCACCATCTCTCAAAAAGGGACTTGGGGTGGCTTACAGAGAGCACAATGTAGTGCCATAAAATACATAAAATATGAATAGATTACATCAATATTTAAACTATAACAATATCAATTAACATAAAACAACACTTAAAAGCCCAACTCAGATTAAATGAAATACTCAATAAAACCCAGCAATAGCTACGTATAGCACATTAAGATACTGTATTAGATGGCAATAATGATGAAGGACCAACACAGAAGTGACATCCAAATAATCTTAGACACACAGTCCCATGAACTGGCCATTTAGTTACTGTTTTTTTCTCATTACTTTTTCTGAACTTTTGGCTTACTGCCAAAGCAGTATCTAATAACAGGAAGCCGTGCCATGCTAATATTTCTGGATCCATATTGACAACGGGTGAATCAACACTGTAAAACTAATGCAGTTTGGCACCACTTGAACTTCCATGGATCAATTATATGGGATCACAAGGGTTGTGGTTATAAAAGATCTTTAGCCTTCTCTGACAAAGAATGTTGCTGCCTCCCCAAAGAACTCCCAGGATTCCATAGTGCAATTAAAGTGGTGTCAAACTGCTTTAATTCTACAGTGTACGTAAAGGTAAAGGTTTCCCCTTGAAATTAAGTCTAGTTGTGTCCGACTCTGGGAGTTGGTGCTCATTTCCATTTCTAAGCTGAAGAGCCAGCAATCCCATAGATGCCTCCAAGGTCATGTGGCTGGCATAACTGCATGGAGCACCGTAAATTTCCCAAAGTGGTACCTATTGATCTACTCACATTTGCATGTTTCTGAACTGCTAGGTTGACAGAAGCTGGAGTTAACAGCGGGAGCTCACCCCCTTTTGGTTAGCAAGTTCAGCAACTCAGCAGCTTAACCCACTGGGCCTCCGGGGGCTCCTTCATGCACCCAATATTGCTCTCTTATTTAAATAATTTGGCCAACTACTGTAGCCTTTTAATTTTAATTTGACAGAGCTATAGGTCTACCATAGCATAGTATGCTAATCCAGACCTAAAACATAGCTGCTTCATTCAGATTGGTTAACATTGATAATGCCTGTTTTTGTGTTTCTCTCCCTCTCTTTCCCCCCTACTTCTGCCCTACCTTGCTGTCACACTGCTCTCCAGATTCTCCAGTCCTTCTCTGACTTGCTTCCCAGTTTCTCAGCCTTCTCTAGGTCATTCTTCCAACCCACACCCTGCCGCCTGCTCCTCCGAACCCTGCCAGCTGCCCCTTTCTCTAAGGTCTCGCCCTTCCAAACAGGGAGTGTGCTCTGGAGGGAAGCAGCGGCTGTAGCTCCGCTTGACGCCTTGCTAGGAGGCCTCTTGGCAGAGCTGGCCTTGCACAGCTACCTTTCCTCGGTGCCCATGAGATGCCCAAAATGTAAAGAAGCAGCATTCAGGAAACATGGACATTTCCCCAAACAGCCTAGAGATGTGAGTACCACTTCTATAGACAACCATCTGTTTGTTTTTTTCTCTTAGCAGGGTGGTTGTGTGTGTACAAGCACAAGTCTAAAAATAAATTAGCCATCAGACCACATAATTAGTTCATCAATTTATAAATTATTATTGTTGTTGTTGTTATTGCAGTATGTATGCCAACAATGTCCAAAAGCTAAACAGTAACAATGAAGCACTACTATAAAACAAGATAAATTCAATATTAATAAGATCAACAACAATAATGTCTCAGAAGCACTAAAATATATGTTGGATTTAAAAGCTTAGATACAATGAAGGTTTTCATTTGGCACTAAAAATATGATTACGAGTCAGGTACTTCCACAACTGGGGTGCCCAGATCAAAAATGCAATTGTGACATTTCATTATCTCTAGGAAAACATTTTGGTCAGACAAAAGCTTCTGTGAAGTTCACCAGCAGGTCATGGACACAGCGGTAGCATCTATAGCATTTTGAAGTCAGAAATGTGCTGCTTCTGGAACACTTTTTCCCTAAAAGGAGAGGTGATGATACTTCATCCTTCCTGTCATTTGTGTTTTCTGCTTCAGCCAAATCCCAGCTGCGTAGGCTTAACTTCACTGACTCTCATACAGAAGATCCTGACATACTGTTGTATGCCCATAAAAATAGAAGCAATTTCCAGTGCCTTCACTTGCCATAACATTTGTGCCATACACATCTGTGGCTGTGCCCTGGAACTTTGTTACTGACATTCCTTGCTAATAACTGTAGTTATTAAAAATTCAAAGTGGGATGAACCAGGCATGAGTGAACCTACATTCAGTAGTCTCCAATTCCCATCCAAGGCTATACCGCTTGTAAGGGATGACCCTGCAGTCAAGACTTGTTGCTGCAATTCACTGATCTCATTTTATATACATACTGAAGCTATGTGTGAACAACTTTAATAAGATTAGAAAGGCAATCTGTATATCTTCAGAGACACTTAGTTCCAGTACAAATTAAAGGCTGGACCTCTACTTCCGAAACCAAGTTCCAGAATGGCATCCTACACATTCAAAATGTATGACTTTTCTCTATCCCAATGGTTTTAATCAAGAACAATGAATCAGTTATATACTCTCAAGGTCCCTTTTGTCTCTGTTACTCTTCTGTTGTTTGGGAATAAACTCCAACGCTTGCCAAAGCTATGGAAACTTTAGTTCTTAAGCATGCATTAACAAAATTCAGCATGATCTATAGTTTAAAATAGTGGTAGTCTATAGTTGTCCCTCTATATCAATTGATTCTGCACCCACTGCTTCAATTGCCTGAAAATATGTTTTGTTAATTCTAAAAAGTCATCTTAGAATCATAGAATCACAGAATAGTAGAGTTGGAAGAGACCTCATGGGCCTTCCAGTCCGACCCACTGCCAAGAAGCTGGAAATCGCATTCAAAACACCCCAGACAGATGGCCATCCAGCTTCTGCTTAAAAGCCTCCAAAGATTTTGTCATTTTACATTCAAGACATCATTATGTATAATGGGACTTGAACAACCACAGATTTTGGTGTCCATTAGGGACCTGGACCAAACCCCATCCAATATCAAGGCCCCTCTGTAGTTTTAAACATGTATATGATTAAGGAATCTCCACTATGTCATTGATAAAATAATTTTTGGGCCAGTTTCCCCCATCAGCATAGACCAGGCCAAGGACTTGTGTGTTCTGAAATGTAAAACTTAAGCCCGTGGTGAGTTTGGAAGGGGGATCTATACTGTAAAAGGAATGCAGTTTGGTAACATTTTAATTGTCATAAATCAATGCTACTGAATTTTGGGAGTTATAGTTTTGCAAAGTCTTTAGCCTTCTTCTCTGTCAAAGGGTGCTGGAGCCTCACCAAACTAGATCTCCCATGACTGCACAGCATTGAGCCACAGGAGTTAAAGTGATGTCAAACTGCATTCCTTCTAGAGTGTAGTCATGCCCAAGAAGAAATAGGCTGGTGTGTTATGTAAGTATTATTGGGTCAAGTAAGGAAACTAGGTCAAGTTAACAGCAATGGCTTAGGAGATGCAGCTCCTAACTCTAGTAGTAAATAATTATCCTCCTTATTGTTCTTTTTTAAATGGTCTAATTGTTTATAATTTTAAGTAAAGGTAAAGGTTTTCCCGACATTAAGTCTAGTTGTGTCAGACTCTGGGGGTTGGTGTTCATCTTCATTTCTAAGCTGAAGAGCCAGCATTGTATGTAGGCAGCTCCAAGGTCATGAGCGCTGTTACCTTCCTGTCAGAGCAGTACCTATTGATCTACTCACATTTGCATGTTTTCAAACTGCTAGGTTGGCAGAAGCTGGGGCTAACAGTGGGAGCTCAACTCACTCTCCAAAATCGAACCACCAACCTTTCAGTCAGCAAGTTCAGTGGTTTAACCCACTGCGCCACTTCATATGATCTAACACTTTAGGGTCAGTGGCTTTACCTGTTCATTCAATATTCCTATGAGAACACTTCCAGTTCTAGATGGATCTTCCCCATTCCCGCCAATATCGATATTGATTGTACCTTTGTACATTTTGTCAAGTCTAGCTGGTGTGTCAGGTACCATTTTGAAGAAGAAGAAAAGTATTTTAAATTATAATTTAGTATATGTATTAATCCGGTCTTCCATGTTATCTCCCATTTTTCTAATTTAATGTTTTGTCCTCATTCCAAGAAAGTGCATTAAATGCAAATCCCATTTTAAAATGTCTCTGAGACAAACTGACAGTTATATAACAGGACGTGATGTGATGCCTTTTCCTTCTTCTCACATTTACAACTATAGGGGGAGAGTGATGGGACACAAAGGGCCACCAAGGAAGGGGAGGGGGTCACACGACCCAAATCAGGGGAGGGAAGGAAACCCCGAAAGCGCTGAGCTGCTGAACTTGAGGACCAAAAGGTGCCAGGTTCAAATCCCAGGAGTGGAATGAATGCCCGGTGTTAGCCCCAGCTCCTGCCAACCTAGCAGTTCGAAAACATGTGAGTAGATCAATAGGTACCGCTTCGGCGGGAAGGTAACGGCACTCCATGCAGTCATGCCAGCCACATGACCTTGGAGAAGTCTATGGACAACGCCGGCTCTTCGGCCTAGAAATGGAGATGAGCACCAACCCCCAGAGTCAGTCACTACTGGACAGGAGAAACCTTTACCTTTACCTTATATCCTGGTTGAGGTTTTTCCCCTCTTCTTTCTGCGGGGACCATTGGCTTGGTCCTTGCATCCACCTTGCTGCTAGGGGTTCCTCTCCTGTGCCAAGATAGACCCACTTTATGAGGACATCAGGACCAGGTTGCCCTTTGCCCAAGCTGCCTCCGCACTGATCGATCGGACGCGCCTTTGTGCAATTCGAGTCCACATTTCAAAAGCAACAACACTGCCGCGCAGGTTAAGCAGAAGAAGGTGCCCTTGGGGCAAAATCAATGCCAGTTTGACACCAGAACAAATGCCATAGCTCAACGTTTGTGGAAAGATGGGATAGGCAGGGTTGTTGTATGTCTTTCGGGCTGTGTGGCCATGTTCCAGAAGTATTCTCTCCTGACGTTTCGCCCACATCTATGGCAGGCATCCTCAGAGGTTGTGAGGTCCTTGCAGACAGCCATACCTCACAACCTCACGTTTCGGCGAAACGTCAGGAGAGAATACTTCTGGAACATGGCCACACAGCCCGAAAGACATACAACAACCCTGTGATCCCGGCTATGAAAGCCTTCGACAACACATGGGATAGGCAGTTTGCTGAGTCCCCACAAAGGCCTTGTAAAACTCCAGCTCTCATGATGCTACCATTGAGTCTGGAAGTTAAAGTAGTGTCAAACTGCATTCATTCCTCAGTGTCGATGTACAGATGTGGTGTCCCCTGAGGCTTGCACTGTTCCCACCCGGCTTCCGTCAGCGGGGAGGGATCCTGGGGCAACAGGACTCTTTCCCGCTTCCCTCCCTGGCCTACTCCGCCTCCTCTCCAAACAGCCTGTTTATGCCTCCCCTTCTTCTCCCCGGAGGAGACCGGAACAGGAGTTCGTGCCGCCCTCTACTCCTCCCCTCCCCTGCCCTGCCCTCTTCCAGCTTGTTTGTCGCCGGGTTCGTGGCTCCCGCTGCATCCGCGCGAGGCCTCGGGGGTGTTTTTGGGAGGAGAGGCGTTTGGCCGGGAAGCAGAGCAGGGCGGGGAGGAGGAGGAGGAGTGGTGCAAACGCGCCGCTCTTGGGTTTCTCTCGATCTCTTGGTGATTTCGTTTTCCCGGGTGCTGTCCAGGGTCCTGAAGCATTGCTGGAAGGCGGACGGGAAGAAGGTGCTGCCGGGCTCTCTAAGGGAGGGAGGGAAAGAAGGGAAGGGAAGGGAAAGGGAAAGGGAAGGGAAAGGAAGCCCAGCTAGGTGGGAAGGAAGGTGGAAAGGCAGGAGGGAAGGTACTTAGGAAAGTGGGAAGGAGAGTAGGAAGGACGGAAGAAAGGAGAGAGGAGGGAGCAAGGATAGGAGAAAAAGAAGGAATGAAAGAAAGAAAGGGGAAGGAGTGAAAAGAGGTTAAAAAGAAGGGAGAAGGAGAGAAGGAAGGAAAGGGGAAGGAAGGAAGGTAGGACGGTGAGAAGGGAGGGAGGGAGGAGGAAGCCCAACTAGGTGGAAAAGAAGGTTGTTTTTTTTGTGTGTGTGTCAGGAGCAACCAGGGTTGCTTCTGGAGTGAGAGAATTGGCCGTCTGCAAGGACGTTGCCCGAATGTTTTGATGTTTTACTATGCTTGTGGAAGGCTTCTCTCATGTCCCCGCATGGAGCTGGAGCTGATAGAGGGAGCTCATCCGCGCTCTCCCCGGGTGGGATTCGAACCTGGCAGCCTTCAGGTCAGCAGCCCAACCTTCAGGTCATAAGGTTTTTATCCCCTAGGCCACCGGAGGCTCCTGGAAAAGAAGGTGGAAAGGCAGGAAGGAGAGGGGAGGGAAGGAAGGAAGGAGGGAAGGAAGGAAGGAGAGAGAGAGGAAGCTCAGCTAGGTGTGAAGGAAAGTGGGAAGGCAGGAGGGAAGGAATTTAGGAAGGCGAGAAGGAAGGGGGGGAGAGGGAAGGAAGAAGGTAGAGTGGAAGGATAAAGGAGGAAAGGGGGAAGGAAAGAAAGAAAAGGGTGTGAAAGGAGATTGAGAAGCCGGGGGAGAGAAGGAGCAAAAGAAGGAAAAGGGAAGGAAGGGAGGGAGGAAGATAAGAGGAGGGAAAGGTGAGAAGGAAGGGAGGTAGAAAGAAGGAGGAACCCAGCTGGGTGCAAAAGAAGGTGAAAAGTCAGGAAGTAAGGAAGGACTGTAGGAAAGTGGGAAGAAGGTAGAGGGGAGGGAGCAAAGAAAGGGGGAGGGTGGGAAAGGAGGAGTGAAAGAAGGTAGGAAAGTGGGAAGAAGGAGCCAAAGAAGGAAGGGGGGAGGAGAGAAGGAAGGAAAGTGGGAAGGAGGGGCGGAGGGACGCAAGGAAGGGGGGGAAGGAAGATAGAAAGGCAGGAAGGAGGTAAAACGGAAGAGGGAGGAAGGAAGGGGAGAAAAGGGGGGAGAAGGGAGGGACGCAAGAAGGTTGTATCCCCTCCCGGTTCCCCAGACATCGGCCCTTTCTTCTTGCAGCCTCCAGCCTCCCCGCTTTTCCTCCCAGGGCCGAGCCCCCGGCGGGGAGGGGATGTTCTCGGCGGGCTTGGCACGACTGGGAAGCGGGGCAGGGAGCGTGTGCGTATAGCAGCGAGGGACGGGGCCACCAGTCCAGCCCGGCCGTGGGCGCCTTCTCGACCCCAGCTCCCTTCCCAGCCGGGGAGAGAGGGCGGCGCATGCGCAGATGGCGGGCGAGCTGCCCTCCCCGGCCGAAGAGCCCTCCGCCGCCGTGAACGGATGCGAGCCATGCCAAGATTCCCACCCGGCGCCGGAGACCGACGAGGACACGGTGAGAGATCCGTGGGGAGCCCTGCCAATCCCACCCCACTCGGCTCTCCCATTCCGGGAGATGGAGGTGTTTCTGCCTGTGTTTTCCTTAAGGTTTGCTGGGTTGTTGGTGCTGTGTGGGTAGCAGGCTGAAGCGGTGGTTTTGCTTTTGGTTTCAACAGGCGTCCAAGAGAATCGTCCAATTCCGATGGATTGACAGGTCAAAGATCTAAGTGCCCGTCTCCCCAAGCACAAAACTAGAACCCGCAAATCTAATGGGGGTCGAGAAGCGAGTAGTCCCCATATGAGTGCTCTGTATACATCTGGATCCAGAAGGGAACCCCCTCCTAACAGGGATAAGCAAGGCATGGGGTGCTTGGAGCAGAGTCAAGGACTGTTGAACTGGGAAGAAACTCCAGAGGGATTCCTGCGATCAAAACGCGGAGTTGGGAGAGACTCCAGGAGCCATCCAGTCCAACCACTGGGCTCCTCTTTTGGGTTAAGGTTGGGCAGGAGAGCTTTTGTGAGGACTGACTCCCTAGGAGTATATCCAGCTGGAGCTGGAAGGCAACTGAGGCGGGTTTGGGAGCCACCTGAGACCCCAAGCTGCCTTTAAGTTGCATGTGCGACACTGGCAGGAAGGCTGCTATTATTGATCTTTCTTCCTCAATCACTTTCCCCATTCATCACTTTCCCCATTCATTATCATTCAAACATCCTGAGATGGGAGACTCTTGAAAACACAAGACGCTTTCTCCCAAATCTTTGCACTTAGGATGGTGGGCAGCCTTTATCTCACAGCTGTTCCAATGTGTATGTATGCATACATACGTATGTATGTATGTAATGATGTGTGTTTGTGTGTGCACGTGCACACACAAACACACACACACTTACATACACACCTATATAAATTGAGCCCCCGATGGTGCAGCAAGTTAAAGTGCTGAGCTGCTGAACTTACTGACCGAAAAGTCCGTGGTTCGAATCTGGGGAGCATGTTGAGCTCCCCCTGTTAGCCCCAGCTTCTGCCAACCTATCAGTTCAAAAACATGCAAATGTGAGTAGATCAATAGGTACTGCCTCAGCATGAAGGAAAAGGCACTCAATGCAGTCTTGTCAGCCACATAACCTTGGAGACGTCTAGGGACAATGCCGGCTCTCTGGCTTAGAAATGGAGATTAGCACCACCCCCCAGAGTCGGACATGACTAGACTTAATATCAGGGGAAAACCTTTACCTGTACTACAATATATAGAATCCTGAAGGTTGTCAGTTGGAGAGGCACCAGCCCTCTTTGACATCTTGTAACACTACAACTCCCATGATCCCATAGCACTGAGCCATGACAGTTAAAGTGGTGTCAAACTGCATTTATGCTACAATGTAAATGTCCCCCAAGGCAGTAGAAAGCCAAACAAGAGTTGGACAAAGAACAAGGGCGACAGAGCTCAACCAGGCACAGACAGCAATTTAAATGGGTTTTCTAGAGTGTTTCCCCTTCCTTGCTTCCCCTGTTCCTCTTCTCAGGGAGCGATTCCCATTTCGGGATGACAGGGTTATTGTATGTTTTCCAGGCTGTATGGCCATGTTCCAGAAGTATTATCTCTGGACGTTTCGCCCACATCTATGGCAGGCATCCTCAGAGGTTGTGAGATATGCGTTTTCATTTCTCCTGTGGTGCCCTATTCCCTGTCGGGCTCATGTGATAATACTGATGAATGTGTGTGTATGTGAATGCATCTACTTCACCTTATGATGCTTTCCTTACCACTCAGTGTCACCCAGTCTGTCTGATTTAGTCAACAAGTGAGAAGAAACTGCTCACGAACACCTCTTGGTTCAGGCTTTGGTTTATATTTACAGCATTTGCACTGTGTGTGTGTATGTGAAAACGCCTTCATGTCTCCTGTCAATTTAGGATGACTCTGTGATATTTATCGGGTTTTTCTTAGGCAAGGAATACTCAGAGATGGATTTGCCTGTTCCTTCCCCTGAAATGCAGCCTCTGGAATATAGCTTAAGTCTCCTGATATTTGTTGACAGTCTCCTATCCAAGTAGGAACCAGAGCTGATCCTGCTTAGTTTCCAATATCACACTGCATCGAGTGCCTTCAGGGAATTTAAACTTGGAAAGATTTTAGAAATGTGCAATGCACAGTGTTTTCAGATGTTTGTTGTACTGCTGGTAAAATGTCCTTCCATTTAACTGTACATAATCAGTAGTCATGCTGAAAGGGTGCAACACCAATATAGACACACGCATAGGACTCCCAGTGAGGGCTCCTTCAGATGGCCTATTGCAATTATCCTGTTTCTCCTCATAGTGGTATTTCGTAATTCCCCATCCAAATACTAACCACAGCAAACCCTGTTTAGCTTTCAAAACCAGTTAAGATCTACTGCTTTATAGTTGTTGAGTCCTATTTGCACTGTACAAAGTTATATATCACTTTGCAAGCCTAAGGGGGGATTACCAGAATGATGGCAATGTGTATGAGTGTGAGTATATCAGCTATTATGGAAGACCAAAAGGAAAAAAATAAAAGCATATAGAAAAAAACACCCAAATTTATCTTGTAAACTCAGATGAAAAGAGTAAACAAAATCAATAGGAGAAAGGAAAGGAAAATGTTGACGGCTGGCATGACCTCTAAGGCATTTCCAAAGCCATAGACAGAAACATCTTTCTTTTCTGTGACAGTATGATGGGTAGTAGGATGACCTGAATAACATATGTTTTACATACAAAAGAGGGGTTCATAAATAAATTGTGTACACATATAGAGTAAGTGTTTAACAGTTAAACGGGTTAGCTCCCGCACTCTTAACTGATCAAGATGTGGAACTCAGAATAGCGTTCTTCTCAATAGCAGACTAACAGAAAGAAATATTCAGTTAGAGCTGACTCGCATTTCCTCTCAAATAAATGAATAGCTGTCATTCACTCCCTCAGGGAAGAGTAGAGTGACAGTGGCCTAGTCAGAGGGAAAATGTGGGTCATACTTCAGTCCAGATTGGATAACCCTTTTTTCTTACTGACACAGAGCTTGGAAGAAAGTATTGCAAAAACTGACTCCTCATCCTCATAATATATAATATATAATGTCTGAACGGGGCATAGGGTGGCAACCTGTGCTTGACGGAGTTGCACTCCCCCTGAAGGCACAGGTCCGCAGTTTGGAGGTCCTCCTGGATTCGGTGCTGACACTTGATGCTCAAGTGTCGGCGGTGGCAGGGAGGGCCTTTGCACAACTAAGACTTGTGTGCCAGCTGCGACTGTACCTCGTGAAATCTGACTTGGCCGTGGTGGTCCATACCTTAGTCACCTCTAGACTGGACTATTGCAACGCACTCTACATAGGGTTGCCATTGAAGACGGCCCGGAAACTACAATTAGTCCAATGTTTGGCAGCCAGGTTGTTAACAGGAGCGAATTACAGGGAGCGGTCAACCCCCCTGTTTAAGGAGCTCCACTGGCTGCCGATTATTTTCCAGTCCCAATTCAAGGTGCAGGTTCTTATCTATAAAGCTCTAAGTGGTTTGGGACCTGCCTGACATCATGACTGTGTTTCCCCCTATGAACCTGCACGATCTCTTCATTCATCGCAAGTTCAGCTAGTGGGGACAAGGGAACGGGCCTTCTCAGTAGTGGCCCCCCCGGATCTGGAACTTCCTCCCTAGGGAGACCAGGCAGTCACCCACCCTTGCATCTTTCAAAAAGGAGCTAAAAACTTGGTTCTTTCATTGCGCATTTGAATAATTTAGTCCCCATGACTTAAACTTAAAAACCAATACATTATTTTTTGCATTGTTACCTTTCTCTATATTTAATTGGACGTCCGTCCTCACTCAAACTGTTGAGAAACACTTGCCCTTTGCCCTGAAGCAGTTTATAACTACATTATTGCACTTTAGTCTTAATGCCCATCCCCCATGCTATCCCCCTCTATCAACCTGGTTGGTCCATTTTATTTTATTTTATGTTTTACTCATTTTATGCTCCAAATTAGTTTTTATGGTTAATGTATTGTTCTTGCATAATGCCGATTTTACAGTGTTTTTACTCATTGTAATATGTTTTTATTTGTTCTACTTTGTGTATTGCTTCGGGCCTTTGTCCCATGTTAGCTGCCTCGAGCCCCTGCGGACAGATGGTGGCATGATAGAAAAATAAAGTTGTTGTTGTTGTTATTATTATTATTATTATTATTATTATTATTAGTTCACATTCCATTTGCACTCTATCAGAAATAGCTATGGTTTCAAAACTAACAAAAACTATTCTCATATCTCACATGATACCAAACTGAATGCAAAATAAGCTTTCACAGTAAATGGCCTGATCTTTACAATGCCACAAACCTGTTGTTTGCTCACTTGCTTTTGTGCCAACTGATCATTACAGATATTGTTACTCAATTTCAATCAAGATGTGTAACCCAAGAGTTATAAAGTTTCAGTTATTGTTGCAAAGTTATTACTGTAAAATTGCAATGAGTGAGATGTCTAATGAATTGTTATAAAGCTTTGGTCAAATACTACCTCTTTTATGTACAAAGTTTTGGTCAAATGTTATCTGCTTTATTTATAATACCACCCTCAAATCCATGGGGATGCATTAATGAACTTACCACAGAAAAAGAAAATCTTAGATAATATTAAGATTGCTATTAGATAATAATAGCAAGCTTGTTTTCTGATGCCCTGCAGACTAGGACGTGGAACAATGGCTTCAAACTACAGGAAAGGAGATTCCACCTGAACATCAGGAAGAACTTCCTCACTGTGAGAGCTGTTCGGCAGTGGAACTCTCTCCCCCGGGCTGTGGTGGAGGCTCCTTCTTTGGAAGCTTTTAAACAGAGGCTGGATGGTCATCTGTCGGGGGTGCTTTGAATGTGATTTCCTGCTTCTTGTCAGGGGGTTGGACTGGATGGCCCATGAGGTCTCTTCCAACTCTACTATTCTATGATTCTATATTAAATATGGCTTCCTGTAGGCAAGCAGATGGCGACTTCTGGATGGCATATGTTCTGTATCAGAAACTAGAGCTAATGTGGTCTATCCAATGCAATATTTTGAATCAGCACCCCGATTAACCGAACCGAATCTAAAGTTGACCAAAAACTGATTCGTAACCCTTTCGGTACTAATGTTGGAGAGTAGTCCCTGATCAAAGTGGTCCTTGGTTAAGTGGTCGCTGGTCAAAAAAAGGTTGGGAACCACTTGTCTAGTCTGAGATAGCTTGTTGATTATTTATGGTATTGCTATTATATTTGAGATATTTGAGCATGCTTAGTCTTTTAAGCTAGTGAGCTGAACTTAGGCACAATGCACATGATCTAGAAAACGTTAAATATGTATATATTCAGCCAAATTCATTTTTCAAGTTACACCCAAATGAGTCTCATTCCAATCAGTACATGGCTGCAGCTTAGTGTGTGAACCTGTCAAAGCCCCGAAGTTAATCGTGTGTTCCTAACAAATATATCTGCATGATATATTTGTTTCTATATACAGACTTTGCATTCTGGAGTTTGGTCTTAAAAATGTAGGCATACAATTATAAATGAAGTCCCTCACAGATAAATTGTCATATGAAAACAAGATGTCCCTAGATTTGTGAGATGTCCCAAGACTTCCATTAGTTTATTATTCATGCAATTCTGAATGCTAATAGTAATTCATAAAAAATAAACTCTTCTTCGTTGCTTTGTGCTGCTGCTTATGTGTGAACTGGATAATTATTAATTTGATTCTGTGTAACAACAACTTATATTTTGTTTCAATTCTCTCCTATTGAAGAAGGGAATTATATAGAGTCTCACTTATCCAACATAAACAGGTTGTCAGAATGCTGGATAAGTGAACATGTTGGATAATAAGGCGGGATTAAAGAAAAGCCTATTAAACATAAAATTACATTGTGATTTTACAAATCAAGCACCAAAACATAATGTTTTACAAAAAGTCTGCCACTTGTTTGGGAGCATGGCTGCACTTGTGTTGTTGTTGGGTGTGTTGGTCCGCTGTGCATTGCTGCCTAGAGAAACAGTTGTGGATCCAGGCAGGAGGCAGACTGCATTGGATAATGTAAAATGTTGGATGAGCGAAGGTTAGATAAGCGAGACTCTACTGTACATGCTGTTATGGTAACACTCTATTTTTCCATTGTCTGTGAATTACTTTGTGGGTCATGAAGTGCAAGGTTTCCTATTGTTCCTAGCTCATTGTTCCATAATGACAAGGATGTAAATAAACAAATTAAAAAAGGTTATTCTTAGTTTGTTGAAATCTCAACACTAGAAATACATTATGCCGCAAGAATGCTATTACAGTATGACTCCTGTATTAATAGGGGATACATTACTTGACTTCATGTGGATACACAACTCATGGGTATTAACAACCCTATTGAAATAAAGGACTTCTGGCCCAAGAATATCAAAGAGCTGTATTAAAGGACAACATATTTTGTTGGATGGAGATAAATGAAACCAGATACAAGAGCCATATTGTGTGGAGATAGATACTACCAGACATTTGCCCGGCCCATTATAATGGTTTTCTCCATTTTGAGCTTTGTTTGTGCAAGATATATTTTATTCCAAAATGAGAGTGGGCAAAATGTGACTTTCAGGCCACACAGAATCATAGAGTTGGAAGAGACCATGTAGTCCATGCAATCCGATTCCCTCCCATGCAGGAAAAGCACCATCAAAGTACGCCCAACAGATGACCATCTAACCTCTGTTGAAAAGCCTCCAAGGAAGGAGATTCCTCCACACTCCAAGACAGTGAGTTACATTGTTGAACAGCTCTCATGGTCACGAGTTCTCTAAGTTTGGTTTTATGCTCCCTGGTCCCTCTAAATTTCCTGGATTTTTTTCCTGGTTAAAAAAAGGTTCATTCTGACATGAAAGGGAGAGGGTGTCATTTCTGGAAATCCCAAGGAGTGGTAATTCACCTTTAAAACAGTTTGCATGAACTCTGCAATATTGAACAACTAAAAGCACTGATTTTCAAATCAAGAAATGGATTTTTTGCTATTTCCGATTTTGTGGTTTTGATGGGTGGTATTTTTAGCAATATATGTTACCCAGAAAGGCAGAAACATGGCCCATTCTTGGTCAACAATATCCCTTGTTCCTATATGGCTATTGGTGTGTGTGTGTGTGTGTGTATAAACATAGGTCTACTACACATATAAATTATTCCTTTAAGATTACACAGAAATGAAATAGTGACTTGCAAATGGGAATAAGTGAATGGTTTCAAAGTAAATAATTGGTTCAGACAGATCATTGGGATAAGGCTTACATACAATAAAATAGAAAGAGAAGACTGGGAGGATGTCAGAAAAATGGGAAATTGATTATTATACAGGTTGAATGTCCCTTATTGTTATCTATTTGAGACTATTATTATTAATAATAATAATTACTAGTTGAGGGATTTTGGAATGAGTGAATTTTGCATAAATATACACAATGTGATATCTTGGAAGTAAGACACAAGTCTAAACACAAAATTAGTTTTTGAGATGCAAACCATATGCCATATTCCTGTCTTAATCTGTTTGCCCATAGAAAATAATAATAACCATATCTAAGAAACTAGAGCTGATGCAATTTTCTGAATCAGTACCCCAAATAATCCCTGGAACAGGCCTAAAATACAAAATACCAATATTTTTGGTGGGCTGTGCAATTATGTACATGAAACAAAATTTATCTACATCCATCAGACTGCCAGAAAGCAAAGGTGCCACTATCTCAGCCACCCATGTGGATAATTGCACATCCTGGAGTATTTTGAATTTCAAATTTCGAGATAAGGGATGCTCACCCTGTAATCAGTAGTTGTATAGATTGTATTGGCATGCATGTCAATAGCATATAGACTATCATGGAAATATTCCAATCGATTAGTTTTTAAATTTCTAATCAGAGTATCTCATATTAATATATTGTATATGATAGTTATGCATATTAATAAAATATTAATAATTGAATTATGGAGAACTAATTTTTATTATTTTATGTAGAGCAGCATTTCTTAACCTAGGGGTTAGAACCCCTGGTGGGGGGTCACAAAGGGGTTGTCAGAGGGGTCACCAAAGACCAGTATTTTCTGTTAGTCATGAGGGTTCTGTGTGGGAAGTTTGACCCAATTTTATCATTGGTAGGGTTCAAGGGGATCTTTGATTGTAGGTGAACTATAAATCCCAGCAACTACAGTTCCCAAATGTCAAGGTCTATTTTTTCAAAACTCCACCAGTGTTTACATTTGGGCATATTGAGTATTCATACCAAGTTTGGTCCAGATCCATCTTGTCTGAGTCCACAGTGCTCTCTGGATGTAGGTGAATTACAATTCCAAAACTCAAGGTCAATGCCCACCAAACCATTCCAGCATTTTCTGTTGGTCATGGGAGTTCTGTGTGCCAAGACTGATTCAGTTCCATTGTTGGTGAAATTCAGAATGCTCTTTGATTGTAGGTGAACTATAAATCTCAGCAACTACAACTCCCAAATGACAAAATCATTTACCAGTATTCAAATTTGGCCCTATTGCGTATTTGTGCCAAATTTCGTCCAGTGAATGAAACTACATCCTGCATAACAGATATGTACATTACGATTCATAACAGTAGCCAAATTACAGTTATGAAGTAGCAACAAAAATAGTTTTATGTTTGGGGATCACCACAACATGAGGAACTATATTAAGGGGTTGCGGCATTAGGAGGGTTGAGGACAACTGATGTAGAGCCAGGCAACACACATGTATACATATTTCATTTCTATATCATTGACTACAATGAGATAACTAAGCATATGCTTACAGAGTTTAATCCATCTATTAAGCAAAGTTTAGATACCTCATGTGGTAGAACAGCATGAGCAGTAAACAGAAAGGTTGCTGAAAATGCCAGACCCTGGGGTATTTTCTAAATATGTGAGCCAGTAGCCCTGGGAGGTTACCCATGCTGCTGGCACAATTGATTTTCCTCGGCAATCGTGCCTACCTCTGAGGAAACTCCTTAGATCTGCTATTTGTGTAAGATTGCAGCTGCTCTCTACCAGAACCATTTCCTATCTTACTCAAAGATGATGGCTGGTAGAAATAAGGGGAGGGGAGATGAGCAAAAATAAGGAATGAAGTCGTGATGGGAAAATAGAAAATATACTGGTGGTAGTGGTGATACCTCTTCTTCTGCTCAGCTGATGTAAAAGCTTGTAGGGTTGCTGAGGATCAGATCAGATCAGATCAGGATATCCTGCATTTATCAAAAGCCCTGTAATAGTTCAGGATTTTTTCCATGCTTTAGCTCAATCATTAATCAGAGTGAAGAAATTTGGAGAAGACTAGGAAATGCTCTAGACAAGATCCCGGAGTGAGTGTAAAAATAGATATATATTTATTACTGAATGCTAAAGTTAGATGATCCATGCCATTGTAATGCCTATTTTGACGTGATGTTTTAAGGGTAAGCAGTAAAGAAAGATGATAGCAAAAAATTCAACTCCTTTGAAATGTCATGTTGGGACAAATTTTTTGAATTTCTTGTACAGTTGTCAGATCTTAATGTAGTAGAGTGAAGATCATAACACTTGCACTCAAAAGGGAAAGAATAATGTATGATTTAATGAGCAATATACTCCACAGTGAGTCACAAGGATGCAAAACAGCAGGCTGACCAATACAATGCCAGTTTATGTTTGATTTGAGTTGTATTTGAGCACCTAATACAATACAACGTGAGTCACTGCTTCATGCACTACGCCCGCACCCATTGCATAACTCCACACCAGCACCCACTGCAACCTATCAGAGCCTCTCCTTGTTTGAATCGCTCCATATTACAGCAAAACTGTCTTTGCTGAGACAATTCAAAGGGTTCATCAGTATCCTAAAATGACTTGGACTAATTTAGAGAGGCTTTGGAGATGTCTGAATAAAAGTATGACTCTTCAGAAGTAATTGAAATTCAGTTTAGAACCCTCACAAAGCTTTACTGCTGGTTCACTTTCAAAGGTAGACAGGGATATAATAGTGTTCCTCCAAAAACCATGCATTTCCCTGCAAGTACTCTGTTAGGAAAATGCTATAGGAAAGAGAAGGGTGATGTGGTTTTATGATGTATAGATCTAGCTTCTTCGTTAATGGGTTTCCCAAGGGACTCCTGCCCTGGTATTTTGTGTCAGGAGTGACTTGAGAAACTGCAAGTTGGTTCTGGTGTTAGAGAATTGGCCACCTGCAAGGAATTTTCCCAGGAAACGCCCGGATGTTTTGATGTTTTTACTATCCTTATAGGAGGCTTCTCTTATGTCCCCACATGGATATGGAGCTGAAAAAGGGAGCTCATCCACACTCTCCCCGGGTTGGATTCGAACCCGAAACTTTCAGATCAGCAACCCAATGTTCAAGTCATCAGTCCTGCTGGCACAAGGATTTCACCCACTGCATCACCAGGGGCTCCTTGAAATTTGAAGTAATATATTTCAAGTGTGTGCCTTTGTTCAATGCTCCTTACTAGGTTTGGTTTTTATGGTGCCTTGAAATCCCAGCTGGTTCTATCTTCAGGCACCTGCTGGAAAATGATTGATATTTAAGATCTTTTGGTTCTGCCACTATATGCTTCATGGACCTCCATAGTCTCTATATACTTCTTTACACTTAGAAGAAAAGAAAAAGTCTTAGCTATTTTTCACTCCTTATAACTCTCTGGACTTGTATGCCTATCCGCCTCTGCACTGCAAAAAACAACAATAACAACAACACGTTTTGGACTTCATTTCTGTAAAAGCAAAACAAAACAAAAAACAACCTCCACTCCATCCCAAAATAAAACCAGTTTGCTTAAAATACTTATTTCAAATTTAAATCAATTACATTTTGCAAGGTAACAATTGTTATGAATTTAGCATTCCCCATCTTTTAAACTTATTGATTCACTTTCATTTTATACCATGATTGTCAACCATTTATATATACAGTATATATACACATATATTTGGGGGGGGGGGGGGGGGAGAGACCGATCCAGAAATGGCAAGATCACTTCGCATCCACACTCACAAACCTGGCAAAACAGCCTTAGCACATAATTGTCCCCATTTAAACCCTCTTCATTCTGTCAGATTGCTGTCAAATAGACAGTGTATAAATCAAATGCAGACTTCTGACTATTAGTGAATAAGGCAGCACAGATTTCCTACTGTGTGGGTGTGTTACAGTTTCAATAGTGTTTGCTTTTGATGCTTTAATGTTTACAGAAGAATTATTGTAGTCTTTTCAAAACTCTAGTCTTCCAAAAGAGTGGAGGACAACATATTTAGGTGTAAGTAATCTAGTTTCTGCTTTTGTGTTTGCACTGAATGTAAAATTCTTCTTCTACCACAGAGCTGGTACAATCATTTGTGAGATCACAAGTTACATTTGTGGAGTATAAATAATTGTTGACCACATCACTGTTTTTAATAATCCTTTAGGTGGAAAAAAATGACCTATGTGTGTCACATAGCTTATCTTGTGTGTTTATTTGTTTTCAGTTCACCTGTCAGTTTGTTATGACCACATGGATTTCATGAATGTGGGTCTTTCTGTGTCTAGACTGCAATAAAAGGACTATTGCGAATACCTGAACAGCATGCCTGCTTCTGTTTGAAGGCTGTTATCTGGTGTTTACATTACTCACAGGACAGAGGAAAAGTTTTAGAGATGCATGCCACAGCTTATGCCATTCATCTGCCAATGGGGGAGGAAAAAGCTCCCACAGTCTGCCCCCCCACACACACATCCCATGAGTAAGGTCAATAAATCTTGGATGATGGATATTGCATTTACAGTAGTGATATCATGGCGATGATTGTAGTGCCCACTACAACTGATCATTGAAGCTAAGAAACCATCTAAAATACACTGTTCGGCTTCCCTTTCTCAGAGAGAGGGAAGCCAAACATTGCTGCATCAAGCTCCCTCCTGCAAGTGTGGTGTGATGTGACAAGTAACTGCAGCAAGACCCCACAGGGGTCCCTACCCAGTTTTTCTTAATTCATCTCCCTGTAGGAATGAGCTGAACTGTTCAGTGACCAGTTCTTCAGTGCCTTAATACTGCTTTGGTTGGTACAGCTGCCTGCCTTCAAAGGTGGATTTTGGCATGTGAAGTCATCAGATGTAGCTATGACAATTGATTTCCATCATTATAGCTACATCTGATTATGCAGGATCTCAGTGACTGATTGTATTTGTACACTACCCAAAGATCTTGTCATAAAGGATGTGATTTCCATATTTTAATACATAAAAGTAAACAAAAATGTGCATGTGTTCAGTGACAAGCGGCTGCCAAGAGAGCAAGAGCCGTTTTCTGGATATGTATCCATATATAGAGGCAGGCTTGGCCCCACTGGGTGCACCCAGTACATGAAGCCCAAATTATGCCTAATAATGACTGAGATGCAACTGAAGGGCCACAGTTTGAGGATGCCTGAAGTTTCCAGAATCCCCCAGTCAATATGGATTGGCCACCAGCTGAAGAAAAGTACTATTTCCAAGATGTGTTTTAAGGATGATGGTAATGTGAATATTAGCAGGAATTTCTGTAATAGGGCCAGTAACAGTAGCAGAAAGATTGGCACAGGGATAGATGTTTCATCTTTTACAAGCATGTAGGCTGAAACATCCACTTGAAATTAAATTTACCATGGAAGTTACAGATCCAGTGAGTAAAACTGGGCATGGATGTTCACGCTATAGTTTGCCAGTTCAAAGTAAAATTTTGCCATCTGCTAAGCTTTGAATTGCATAAGTGCTGAATTTCTCCTCTCCACGATGCTGTTAAAGGAATCGGGAATTTTGAAAGAAACGTGAGGAACTAAAAGAAAGCTTAATAATTTTGACAGTAATAAGGAATGTATACAGACTGTATTTCTCGAGGACAGAAAGAGCTACATAATGCAGTTAACACATACAAAAATAGTGCTTTCCTGTCTCCTTCCTCCTGGAACCTGTTTTCTTTGAATCTACATGCAAGATCAGTGTCTGCTTAATTTAGGAACAAAAGTAAACTGGAATAAAGCAGCCTCCAACAATATGCCATCTGCTTTATTATTGCTCTCATTTGCTGAGAGAGTCAAAGTACTCTTGAAAATAAAGACCAGGCCAATCATCTTGTCAGTCTTACGCATACAGAGAGAGCTTTTCAGTCTCGACCAGCAACATAAGCACTATTCACAGATTTCTCTCTAAACAAAGAGAGTGACAAAAATACAAGGAGATAGCCAATGGGCTTCATTTAACTGTTCAGCAGTGGAATATATTGCTTTGGCATGTGGTGGAGGCTCGTTCTCTGGAAGTTTTTAAACAGAGACTGGATGGCCATCAGGAGTGCTTTAATTGTGTACTCTTGCATGGAAGTGGGTTAGACTGCATGGTCCTCATGGTCTCTTCTAACTTTATGGTTGCTTGGAAGGGGATAAAGATCTAGAACAGAGCATGTGCATAGCATGCAGAAGAGTACCACATGGTCCATACACTGCACTTTTCCCGCCATGTGATGGAAGGAAGTCATAGAATTATAGAACTGGATGGGTTCCAATGGATCATCAAGCCCAGCCTGCTGCTCACTGAGGGATCTCCAGCTAGAGTATCCCCAGCAGGATGACATCCAGAGAATGAGACCTCAACCACCTCTCTATTAGGCAATTGGTTTCATTTCCAGAAACACAGGAAAACAATGAGTCAAATTTCATGTAGATGTGGAAGGGGGAAATCTGAAGTGAGCAAGGAGAGTGTGATGACTTAGTGCGTATGCAAGGAAATAAAAACAAAAAAGATAGCGTAATTCTAGCACATGGAAGACGATATCTGCAAGTGTGTGCCTCTGACAAAAACAAAACAAAACATCAGTACTGGCTGGGAACAAAAAGAAGAGATGAAAGGGAAGGGGCAGGGGAGAGAAAAGTCCAATCACTTCCTGATAGATGTATTTCTTCTGATAGATATCTATCAGGGAATGTCATTCTGGAGAGCTATCACTGGTTAATACTGACAATATTGCATCAAATTGAGAAATAGTCTGACCTACCACACGGAGCTACCCACACTTTCCTCTCCTTTGTGCTGTGTGATGGTCGAAAGGGCGTTGCTGCCTTTTCTGCCATCTGATGGGGGAGCGAAAGGGTGCCCAAGTACTCCCTCCTGTCCCCTCTATGTGATGAGGGGAGGATGAGCTGAGCACCACGAGCCACCCCACACACCTTCCCTTTCGCTGTAATTACCGACGCAACAGCATGGCCCAAAAAGGCTATGTGAAAAGGTTCCTAGTATAATTTGACAGTTGTGGACAGAAAGAAAATCATAATTCTTCTTTTTCTCTTTCAAATGAATCTTCTGGTCCATAGGACATGTCTCACTCAGCCTCTGTTTCCTTATGCAGCTGTTTGCATAGTAAGAAGAAAGAGAATCATGTCAAGCCTTCTTAAATCGAATAATCTGGCTATCTTTTCCTGTCTTATAATCTCTCTTAAAAGGTAATGGTGTAGAATATTTTGCAGGCTGTAATACAAATTGTATGTTTAAAAGAACCAATGCTGAATAGCCCTAGCGAGTGACAAAGGCATGAACACACAGGATTCCTTATCCAATTAAGAACATGAATTTCATGTAACCAGGTTGCAATTATTCAGCAGGCCAAACCTCCAATTAGCAATAATTAGAGTAGCTAGCTACTGGGTACTAATGCTGAGTGGAATACAGCATTGTACAGGAACCTGGTGACTTTCCCACAACATTTAACCTCCTTCCTAATCTTCCTTCTTGCAGCCCATGGGATCGGAGCGGATGGAGATGCGCAAGAGGCAGACATCTGTGTCCCAAGAGACACCGAGCTCCATACAAGCACAGCCTGGGGTAGGGAATCGAGGTTCCAACGCCTGCTGCTTCTGTTGGTGCTGTTGTTGCAGCTGCTCCTGGTATGCCTTTCAACCACATTCAGACTTCCCAGGGGTGGGAGGGAGAAAGATGACAACTAGTCACCATGGGAACATAAACATACACCCTTGGGTAATCAGACAAATGTTATAAAACAGAGACGGGGAGGGAAGGAGGGAGGGATAATTATTGCCTAGCTTCCTCTGGGTACCTATATATTTTTTAAATCCTATGGAACTGCATGCAAAGGCAAATAATACTGATGCAATTAATATGCAGTCATATTTATCAGCTACTCCAATAGGCTGATTGAGTATAAAAATACAATCTAGACCCATCTAATTGGGGAGAAAGCACAATTGAGAGGTAGAGCAGATGCTATGCATGCATCACATACAGGCTAAATCCCTAGCCTCTTCTGTGGATCTCAGGTAGAAAGTCCAAATGGACTATTGTCATGCAAAATGGATGGAAGTTCTTTATATTGTGGAGAAGAACATGTAACCCTTCAGATTGTGTAGACCATGAATCCCACAGTCACCACTAGTGATGGAAGTTGTTGTCAAGAATCACGTACACATGCAGTAATCAAAGAAGCATTTAACAATGGCATGGATAGTGTTCAGTTTATATTGCACAAATAAATCAATTAAGGACAGCCAGCAAGGTGTAGTGGTTTGGATGTTGGATTAAAACTCTAGAGACCAATTGGGTGACTTTGGGCAAGTAGCATTCTCATCTTCAGAAGAAGGGTAAACATCCTCTGAAGAAATCTTGCCAAGAAACCCTCATAATAGATTCATCTTTAGAGTTGCTATGTCAAAAATGACTTCAAGGCACATCACCACACTACACTTGGTATCCAAGAAAAAAAGAAAGAGCAAGCTGTCAAACTGAATGAGTCAAATCACTGCTTCAACCTACACAAAGCAGAAAAGCCGACAACAGCGTTTATGCATGCACAATCCAATTACGTCTTTGACATCTTCAAAAGGGAAGCTTCTGCGCATCATCTGTTTAAGAAGAGAACTGTAAAGATGCAGATGCTGACATATTTGGGCTTACTCTGGCAGGATTTAACATAGAATAAAATGTGCTTCCTGAGTATGGTCGATCTATATAATCCACTGAACACAGTATCTGCTCAAAAACTATTGACATCAGTTAGTCATATCTGCAATCTGCGACTATCCATAGTTAGCAGATTTTAACAGAGAGTCTCCAATTAAAGCAAGGGCAGATTTTGTAAGATAAGTGACCTGTGCATTAAAAGCATGGCTCTATGAAGGAATTCCTAAAAGGAATAATGAGATGGTTGGGATAATGTGTGTTGCCTAAGGCCTATTCATGTAGTATCAGGTGTGTTTCAACTTCAGGAATTACTTTGTTTGTCCAGTGGTCCGGAAAATTCTTGTTATGCCTTAAGCACTAATATTCTATTAAGCATGCAAAGAAAGCACAGAGGGGCATGGGACCTCTCTCTCAAGCATGAGATCAGATATAAGTACAGAAATGGATGCTATATTTATTTACCATAATCTGGGGACTTCAAGAATTCAGTGGGGAAAATAGCTGAGGATTCTAACAGTTTTGCTAGAACTTTCACTGCCTATAATTGTATAATTTCATGTGCATTTCTTTCTTCTATGGTGGAGGGAAAGAAAAACAACAAGAAAAACTCAGCACAAGTTAACAAAAACAATTCTGCTAGAAAGATAAGATATTGGTAGTGATTAAAAGTGATGGTTTGCATTTCAAAGCAGCTTGGCACTCCAGTGAAAGCAGAGTAACCTCATTTAACATCTAAAATAAATAATTCCTTCAAAGCAACTGTTCTAGTATAAGAAAATGTGAAACAAATTGCAATTTAATGGTCTATTTATAATCATAGTTTAAAGAAAACATTTCCACAAATAACCTGAATGAGTTGAGGAGAGTGGGAGGGGGATGATGAATAGGAACAGAAATAGCATGCCAAGTGAGACAATCTCCAAAATCTGAAGCCCTTTGGAAAAAACAACTCAACAATTTTATTTTAAAAAAACAAAGGGGAAAGAACAGCCACCAGATGGGTTTTTGTTGGTTGAAGCCATAACTTATGCTCCATACTGTCATCACTCGTTTAGGATCAATTAGACTTTTAGCTGGGCAATTATGATGAACGGCCATTCTTAAGTGGCTTTGGCATTGGAAAGGGCACAGCTGTCATTCTGAAAGGCATGACAAATGCATAATTTGAAAGCAGAGAAGGAACATGTTCACCTTGTGATACTCTGCATGGGATTTCTCACACTTCCAAGGAAATCAACTGCCAGTGGCAGTACAGATAGTCTTTTAAAGAAAGGACATTATTGAATTACTCCATTGGAACCCCACTCTTCAATATTTTCATTCTCAGGATTGTTCTTTTGAGTTAACCTACATTTTTCATAATGTTGTTTAGGCATGAATTCATCTTTGGACTCAAACCTGCCTACTCATGTATCATGCTGTCTTCCTCTCCCCTTTTCAATAGAACACAAGTTAATGGAGGCTACATCTTGTGTTTCTGTTTTACAGCTTAAGTAAATAAACAGGTCTTGAGGTCCTACATCATATAATTGTTTGAACATTGGATTATGATTCTGGAGACCAGGGTTCGAATCTCCATTCAATCATGGAAAACCACTGAACAAATTATATCAAGAACACCCAGTGATAGGGTTTTCTTAGAGTTGCCATAAGTTGGAAAGCAACTTAAGGCACACAATAACAACATCAACCAGGTCCAAAGATTACCAAGGCAGTATCTCAACAGTGTTCACAGTTGTGTTGAAGAAAAATACCTCACAATCTATCAAAACGTAGAAAAAATGTTTTAAAGAACATAACTGATCTGGGATTACACAAAGGGTATGTGAATGTGTGTCTCACATCTCCAGTTGACTTACAAAGCAACCCTCTAAATTTCATAGAGTTGTATTAAGCTAGGAATATTCAGAAAGACTTCCTCATAAATAAAGCCTGCAGCACCTGGTATTCCTTGCACCTCCCAAATACTGATTCAAATTGCAGTGGAGGTGAGAATCTTGCAGGTGACTAATTAAGTTGTATATGTTCATTAATCTTTGGCAGCAGTGCATCTACATTGTAAAATTAATACATTTTGACACCATTACCTGCCATGGCTCAATACTATAGAATCCCATGGCTTGTAGTTCTCTGCTAAAGAGTACTTGTTCCTCAACAAACTACAAATCCCAGGATTCCATAGCATTGAGTTATGGCAGTTAAAGTGGTGTTAAAATGCATTATTTCTGCAGTGTAGAACCAGCCCGAATGTCCAAAAGCTAGGACTGCATGTTCACTGGGACACAGGAATATTACAAATGTAATGCCTTGACAATGAGCTGAAAATGTCTTCTTTTTAATGGAACTTCAAAGTAGTACTTTAAATGGCAATAACATATATGCAAGAATATCTTCATATTCAATTAAAAGCTGACTGGCTAAGAAACTAAAATGTGGTGTAACCATCACTGAGTTCAAAGGCATATAAAGTATTGTAGCCTCTCATGAATGTAATTGTGACATTTTATTACTTATATTTGCATGTTTTTGATGCCTTTTTAATTCAAGATGGAGTTATCTCCCTTGAATATAGATAATAGAAAACCCTGGGTACATTAAAGCTTACCAAAACACCACTGACTAAATGGCATACTATAACCAGGTTGGCATTTTTCTGTGATCACTATCAAGTTAATCTGGAAAATCGATACAGCCTGGAGAAGGGAGCCAGTCACCTAAAAGATGCTGGCAATTGGACTTGAAAGTAGATGTTTCTTATGCCAGCCCATTAAGACTAGGGAAGGAAAGAAATATTATTCAACTCATCGATCTTGACAAAAGGGATTTTGGAGAAATAAAATGTGCACAAAACAATGCACGATTTCACAATGCAAATGGCTAAAAAGTTTCATAATTGGGGAAAACTTCCAGAATCATACATTGCAAAACTTTCTCTTTTATGTAAATTAGATATGTGCTGACAATTAAATGCACTTGTTAAAAATGTTCTTAAAATGTGCTCCAATTTCAATACAGCAAGAAAACATACAATATAGTAACTGGGTATAGGACAAGGAAGGGTGGAAATTGTAGCTAGGTTTCAAAGACACTCAACACAAGGGAGGTGGAGAGATTTGCATGTCCCTAGTTAAGACCTTCTGCTAAAGAGCTTCAAAATTTCATTCAGTGGTTTTTCACACTATAATATTCAGATGCCAGTACTCATTTCCCCAGAGTGTAAAAAAATATGGATTTGCCTCAGCTGTCTATGAGTTAAATATGGAGCAGCAGATGGACGTCTTAGATACAGAAACCCCAGGTGTGTAGTTGTTTAGCTCAGAGCTTGGAACTGGCTGGGGAATTTTGTCAGGTATGGTTCAAAGAAGCAGTTTTCAAAGTATATCCCACTGTGAGGTTTACCACACACCTTTGGGCAAGCTGCTGTTTTTAGATATAGCCATGTGAAGCAAAGATCCCATTTTGAAAACACAGTACAGGAGATCTGTGATGGAAATTTCCACCAACATTTATTTTTAGATGCAGATCTTGTTTTGATTGCGGCAGCAATACTGTGCTTCTTTCTTGATCCAAATCAAAAGTGGATTGGAGTGGCTATCCATGTGGGGCTGAACTGCATTTCTCAGGATTCACAGCCAGCAATTCACCAACATTTGGAGGGTTTCATACCATGTTTTTAAACCTTCTAAGCTGCTAATAGCTTCAGTGTGCCTAACAAAGCTTTGTGAATATACTTTTTTGGCTTCCTAGAATTCTTCCAGTCAGTATGGCCATTAGGCATTATAGTCCAAAATAGTAACTTTCCCAAGCTCTAAATGGCCTGGTTAGTTGGGAATGCTAGTTAAGATTAGTTGGGGAAAGAAAAAGAGTGAGTTTTAGATGATGATGAAATGACACTGGAGAGAAATGTTAAGCAAACCAAGATGGTTGTTATCATAAATCCAGATGTCCTTTTAAAGTAAGTAGACTCTGATGATCCAGTGAGAGATGACCCAATGAGATACTCCATCTACTTTCATCCTCAGCCTTTGAGAGAATGCCGGGGGACTATAGTTTACCCCATATCCATAGGAGATATGTTCCTTAACTTACCATGGAATTTTAAAAAACATGGATAATAGTGAATCTTATGAAATGAATGACTTCTATCAGAAGTTGTCATATGGTCATGCTAGAGAACCTAGAAAGTTCCTAGAGTTGACATATTTTGCCAGATGTGGATAGGTGAAATCATGGATACAAGAGATCCCACTATATAATATAAATATTGCCCTAAATTTAACTATCCAACTACAACGAATCTCCTTCAGAAATACTTTAGTGTATATTCTTTGTTGTACTGTGAGGGTTAGTGCACACCTTTGGGCAAGTTGTTTTTGAGGTCTTTTCCCACTGTAAGTTTCTGTGACTCTGGAGCAGCTCAACTGAATGAACCCATGAAAGTATTGGTAGGTTAGTGTTTATGTAAGTTCCATTGACTCAGTGAGTGTAATGGGAACTAAGCATTTAGGCCAGGATAAAGTGTGCAGCCTTCCAGATGTTGCTGGGCTGCAATTCACTGACACCTTTAGCCATACAGCCAATGATTAAGAATGCTGGGAGCTGCAGTTCAACACTACAGAACCACATAATTCCCACCTCTGAGTTTGATTTAGAAAGCTAACACCCTGACTTCTTAAAGGACCTTACACAACTATGCTAGGCTGCGTGGGCAGCATGAGCTATCTTCCATGAGAAGGCTTCTTCATTCATTTAAATAGAGAATGCTTAGAAAAGTAAGATGTACTCGCAGTTACCATGTCCACAGAGACTGTGATGATAGAACCTTAACATAATCTGAGTTTTGGCAATGCCATGGTATTCTCATTGTCATCAGGAAGTCAGCCTGATCTAGTGGACTGCAATTCTGGGAATCAGGGTTTGAATCCTCACTGAGCTATGGCAACCCACTGAATGATCTTGGGGAAGTCACACCCCTCAGCCTCAGAGATAGGCAAAGGCAAACCCCCATTGCCTGCCTCTGGGGAAAATTGGCAAGAAGACCTTCTCTATTTTGTCACTAAATTTAATGGAATGGAGGCCCAGTTGGTGTCAAAATTAGTAGGCATGAAACCTGGAAAAAATTCCAAGCACCAGTAAATCATTTCAGTTTGATCAAACTACATTTCATACTTTGCAAATGATTTGTTATTTTAGCTTGATGAAGCAATGTTTCTTATTTTGTAGTCTTACTGTTCGGAATCAGGATGAAAGAACAAGATCAGCATCACATGAACTCAGATCAGAAACCATTGCAAATTGTGAAGAAAGGTAGGCTAAACCAGCAGGATTTATGGTGGTTGAACAGTACGTCAGGGAAACTGCACCCTTTGGGTATTGCACAATGCTCAGATTCCCAGTTTCATTTCTTTATTTTTTAAACCTAAGATGTCAGCGTCTGCCACTGTTTCCCTATTTTGCCTATTTATTGCATGAGAAACTAGACTGCATCTGCTTTTCAGTGTCTTTAGACAGTGTGTGAAATCACTGCAAAGTCTGGACACCATCCAGAGAAAAAAAGCCCTTTTGTTCATTTTAAAGTCTTTTGTGAAAAGGTATGGGCAAATTCTTTTTTAACTTAAAGTAATTGCTTCTCTATTTCTCCCTCCCTCTCTTAAGTGCAAACAGAAATCTAAAATTTTAGCGGATAGTAAAAGAAAATGTAGAAAAGAGATTGGTGTTCATTGTCTAAATTAAAGAAGGGTGTAGTTTCCAAGGGGATATGTATGTATGTATGTATGTATGTATGTATGTATGTGTATGTTTGTATGTATGTATGTATGTATGTATGTCCTAGTTCTGCATGTGTAAAGTTCAGGGCTATTCTGTGCCTATAATATGAGTGGCTCTGTGACTGAGACTCTGTGGGTTCTGCTGGTTCTGCAAAGTATCTCAGTAAACACAGACTCTGCCATGCTGTCCCGGGATTTTCTTCTGGTTCTTGTGTTTTTGTGTGTGTGTGTGTATGTGTGTTTTAAAGCAATATATAATGATATAAGCTCTGAAGCTGACTGAAGCAACAACAGTGCAATATAGTAAGCACTACGTGGAGCTATGATTTGTATAGGAATATAAGTTTAAGAGAACCTACAAGTTTTTGTTTCTGCAAGTGGCCTGGGGAGTTCTTTTCTGGACTCCAGCACTGGTCATGGTGCTTAAACTGTGTCATGCAGATCCACAGAAGCATTGCTCAGAATAGGTATTTCCTTAGACTTAAACTGCAAGTGTCACTCAGCCAGCATTGCCATTTGACAAAATGTCTGGGGAACTGTGGAAGCTGTTGTACAAAAGGTAACTTTTCAGAAGTGTGCAGATACAGTATGTATGATTTTATGTATACTACAATAGTGCAGAATCCTGGGTCTGTTGTGTACCGAGAAATTGTCAGAGTAACTGCAGTGAAGTCAAGAATCTATTTTCAGAACACTCAAATATTTGAGAGCCACATTTGGAAAAGGACTTTAAACAGGAATAGAAGGAATGGAATGGAAAGGGAAAAGTTGGTTGCAATAGTAACAGTTCTCTACTTTATTGACACATTTCTATAGGCAGTACAAAGGGATGGAGGTCATGTACTCGCAACTGGACATGTTTAACTTCTTCATAAACATATCCTCTTTGCTTCCTGCTGAACAATGAAAGTTTTAGCACTTCCAATTTCTAACAGAATTGGATACATGACACTTTTTTCTTTGTTACATTATGGGAAGACATTCAACTTGCACTAAGTTAATGCAACTTTCCCATTTCTATGAATCACCCAAAACTGAGTTTCACATGCCTAAGTTTAGTGATTCCTGTGCTAATACTATTCCTTCTCTTAAAGCTCCACTCCTACTCTGGAAGAAGTGGACACTTGGGCTCAGTCTTTTGACAAACTGATGAAAACCCCAGCAGGAAGAAATGCATTCAGGGAGTTCCTTCGGACAGAATTCAGTGAAGAGAACATGCTTTTCTGGATGGCCTGTGAAGACTTAAAACGGGAATCCAATAAGAGCGTCATTGAAGAGAAAACAAGACTAATATATGAAGATTATATTTCTATCCTCTCTCCAAAAGAGGTTTGTAATATTTTTCATAGCTATAACTAAAAAATAAAGCAAGGGTCTTAGATGAAACACTGAATTCTCAAATATGCTTCTTTGCTAGTTTAAAAGGAATGTTTGTTCTAAGATGATATTTTTCTTCATTAGTTTTTAAAAGGTAATGTGGCTTCTTCATAAGCCTACCTTATAGAGTAAAAAGAAACTTAATCCTTCATCTACTTCTTCATTTCACACAAAGGCTTTGTGACATATAGAATTTGTTTTCTGCTTAGAATACAGGGTCTTTCAACATAAGTCTTAACAAATTGGGTGGTTTGAGCTGTCTTGCTTACTGAAGTGGGAAGCAAAATATTGACTTTCTCACACATAGAGACTGGCAGAGGAGGAATACCAAATGTGACAACAGATGCTGGTCCCCAAAAAAGGAAAATATAGGTGCTGCTCCCTTGCCTACCAACCCCCCATGCGCGTGTGCACACACACACACACACACAATCTATATGGAGGAAATAGATGAGGAGGATGCAGTGATGGTAACCTAGAAGAAATGAGACAATAACAGCCAGGAGGTTTGAATATCTGCCATCAGCAGCACTTCCTGAATGCCTAGCTATTAAATATTAGATTGATTTCACAGTCTACTAGGTAGCAGGACAGGTAACTAGGCTCTGTAGTAGTGGGATATCTAAGCAAACTCCCTCTGTTGAGTCCACATCTTCTTTCACTGGCAACCAGCTCTAAAGGTCATCAGCACACTCCAGAATGGCAAGAACCCTGCTACCGGGTTGCCAGGTGTCGAAGGTAAAAATAAGGAACAATCTGGGAAGAGAGGGCTCTGCCCCCTTTCCCTCCCCTGCCACACTTGATTGATTGGCCATGCCCTTCCTTCCCTTCCCACTAAAGAATAAAACGGAATGTGTTAGGTTAAAAATATTAGTAGGGTAAGAAATGACTGTTGACACAGGAACACATCCATGTCAAAGGTACTGGAAAACACCTAGGTACTTAATTGGTCCAGTTAAGCCAGCACAGTTCAGTTATGACAATTTCAGATCTTTTCCTTGGTTTAGTGCAGGGGTCCCCAAACTACGGCCCGTGGGCCAGATGGGGCTCTCCAAGGTTATTTACCTGGGTCACGTCATAAATTTTAGACTAAGGGTCACCCTCTGTCTGAAACAATTTGAAGGCACACAACAATCCTAATTAACTTGATTATTTCATCAGTCAAAAGCAGACCCACTTTCCATTGAAATACAATAGAGTCTCACTAATCCAACATAAATGAGCAGGCAGAACATTGGATAAGCGAAAATGTTGGATAATAAGGAGGGATTAAGGAAAAGCCTATTAAACATCAAATTACATTATGATTTTACAAATTAAGCACCAAAACATAATGTTTTACAACAAATCGACAGAAAAAAGCAGTTCAAAACACGGTAGTGTTATGTAGTAATTACTGTATTTACGAATTTAGCACCAAAACATTGCAATGTATTGAAAACATTGACTACTAAAAAATTGACTACAACTAAAGATAGAATTGCATAAAATGAACTTCTAGTAACACATTGTCCGAAATTAAATCCATAAAAAGTTCAGTCTTTACTGCCTAGAGAAACAGCTGTGGATCCAGGCGGGAGGAAGACTGCATTGGATAATCCAGAATGTTGTATATGCGAGACTCTACTGTACTGCATTTTGTGTTGGTTAAAATTGTTCTACATTTTAAATATTGTACTTTTCTTTTTTCATTTTTGGACAAGTAAGATATGTAGTGTGCATAGGAATTTGTTCATTTTTTTTCAAACTATAGTCTGCCTCTCCCCCCCCCCCCCCCCCCAGTCTTAGGGATTGCGAACTGGCCCTCTATTTAAATAGTCTGGGAACCTGGATCTAGTGTAAAGGATGTTCTTGTGTGTTATTAACACGTTTCCACTATTCACAGGTCAGCCTAGACTCCAGAGTAAGGGAAGTTATCAACAGGAACATGTTGGAGCCATCACAACATACTTTTGATGACGCCCAACTCCAGATTTACACTTTGATGCACAGAGACTCCTATCCTCGGTTTATGAACTCTGCTATTTATAAGGACTTGATTGAGTCTCTCTCCAAAAAATCTGCTGAAGCATAGAATTTACATATATTTATTGTACGCCTACTCACTCTCCACAAACAAAACTTCAAGGTACCATTTGTTACACAAAATTTAGAATAATTATTTCATTACCTGAAAGAAACATAAAATGCATATTTTAATACTGTTTTCAAGGCGTTCCAAAATTTCTTGAACCACAAGCTGTTTCCAGCCTCTTCAGAGTTATACTGAAACATTGTGACAGAGCATATGAAGGTGACAACAAAAACGGAGGCAGCACGTTTAGCCAAGGGCTTTAAAATGAATCGATCAACTAAAGGCAAGAGGATAGTTACTATCTTCTCTCCCTGTTCACATCAGAGCACTTTATAGCAGTTGTAAGATTACAGTAGTTTAATTATTGGAATTAGGCTTAAACTGATGTGCATGTGTATCTTCATACTCTGAACTAGAAATACTCTCAAGGGATCATAAAATGAATTGGTTTAAGTATTGGGGGGGGGGGGGGACACAATGAGCTCTGCACACTCAAATGACTATTGGATTGCACTTACTGGCTATTTATCCTGCCCCCCAAATCTCCTATCCTATCTGCACTGAGAAAAAGTTTATTCCTGGAACTCAAACCTAGGAGAACAGTCATCTTCTATTGGAGTCAGCTGGCATTTTCTTCCAATGCAAATGGAATTGCAACCTTTCTTGGACATGAACAACATGCTTGTTACGGACTTCAAAACAGAGACAAGGAAACATATTTTACAAAGAAGGCCACTGGTTTCAGCACATGCTGCCTATCAAGTGTTATTTTATTACTAGAATCTATGAAATGCATTTTAACTGATGTGTTATGTTTCTAGACAAGTCAAAGCACTTAGAAAAGGAAAAAAACTGGGGCATTTGGTCCTTTAAATAAAACAGAAAACACACATTTCCTGTTTTCATTCTATAAATGTGCTTGCATGTTAACCCATTCTACAGAAGTACCATTATTCTATGTATACGAATTCAATCATTATTTGACTTAGAAATGGATTCCAGTAAATAGATTTGGACAGTTTCATTTCTGTCACTCAAAAGATGAACCAGTTGAAACTACAGCATACAGCATGGCTCTTTTGAGGATAATACAGTTGCTGTGGTTTTAAAAAAGCATATATATGAGAATTTGTAAAATTTTCTAAACTCAAAGCCAGATTTTTGAAAAATGCAAACCTACTGAAAACTATCAGCAATAAATACTCTTCCAGAGAGAGCACTGTATCAATTTCCAGTCTACAATACTGCACAACACACCAATCCAGAGATTAATATGTACAATGAGAGAGTATATGGTACACGGTAGTGAAATCAATATAGCTTATCAGATTAAATCCTGATTATAATCATCATCATAGGCTATAATCGTGACTATCTATATATATAAAATGATAAAGTTGTTTGCGCAGTGACTATAACAACAAAACTAAACATCCCAGAAATACGAAATTTGGCAACACAATGCAAAAGGCTTGCCTCCAGGTTACAACAACACAACCACACCACAAAACCACAATCCAGACCCACAAAACTCACAACAACGTATCATGCGATAACAACACAACTAAACGCCCCAGAAATACAAAACTTGGCAACACAATGCAAAAGCCTTGCCTTCCAGTTGTAACAACACAACCACACCACAAAACCACACAGGACCCACAAAACTCACAACAACGCATCGTGACTATAACAACACAACTAAACGCCCCAGAAATACGAAACTTGGCAACACAACGCAAAAGCCTTCCCTCTAGGTTGTAACAACACAACCACACCACAAAACCACAATCCGGACCCACAAAACTCACAACAATGCATCGTGACTATAACAACACAACTAAAAGCCCCAGAAATACGAAACTTGGCACACAACTAAACGCCCCAGAAATATAAAACTTAATAACACAACGCAAAAGCCTTGCCTCCCAGTTGTAACAACACAGCCACACCACAAAACCACAATCCGGACCCACAAAACTCACAACAATGCATCGTGACTATAACAACACAACTAAACGCCCCAGAAATACGAAACTTGGCACACAACTAAACGCCCCAGAAATACAAAACTTGACAACACAACACAAAAGCCTTTTCTCCTGGTTGTAACAACACAACCACACCACAAAACCACAATCCGTACCCACAAAACTTACAACAATGCATCATGACTATAACACAACTAAATGCCCCAGAAATACAAAATTTGATAACACAACACAAAAGCCTTGCCTCCCAGTTGTAAGAACACAACCACAACACAAAACCACAATCCGGACGTACAAAACTCACAACAACGCATCATGACTATAACAACACAACTAAATGCCCCAAAAATACGAAACTTGGCAACACAACACAAAAGCATTCCCTCCCGATTGTAACAACACAACCACACCACAAAACCACAATCCGGACCCACAAAACTCACGACAATGCATAGTGACTATAACAACACAACTAAACGCCCCAGAAATACAAAACTTGGCATACAACTAAACACCCCAGAAATACAAAACTTGACAACACAACACAAAAGCCTTGCCTCTCAGTTGTAACAACACAACCACACCACAAAACCACAATCCGGACCCACAATACTTACAACAACGCATTGTGACTATAACAAATACAAAATTTGACAACACAATTCATCCACCTCCCCAATCCCTACATTCACACTTGGCCTCCAAAAAAACAATTACAATAATAACAATAACAACAACAATAAGAATCAACACCATCACAGGCAAGAAACAGCCAGGCACTGAGGCTGAGAGGCCAGTCAGTGCTACACTGGGCCTCCAAAAAACAATACAGTAGCATCTAACTTATCCAATTTTCATGACCACTACAACAACAATAATAATAAACACCTACACAGGCAAAAAAAAAAGACTATTGTACCACAATAAAAATATAAACCGCACTCAGCAGAATCACACATTACAATTAACAACAAACCAAAGACAACAGGGATCTCAAGCAATTATCAATCAACACAAAAATTGAAGAAGGTAACAGACTTCAAATACTACTACTAATGTGAGCATAATGAAGGGTGGAGGTCACAGCATAAATACAACCTACCCTGTTTCCCCGAAAATAAGACAGTGTCTTATATTATTTTTTGCTCCCAAATATATTCTAGGTCTTATTTTCAGGGGATGTCTTATTTTTCCATGAAGAAGAATTCACATTTATTGTTGAACAGAAAATGAACATTTATTGTATACTGTACAATAGTTGTCATCACAAACCAGCATAACCAGACAAACTGTGAATCCTATCAAGAATTTCTTCTTACTACCATTATTTCCATGTACAACACTCTATGGTATGTACATGTACCAATCCTGCATGCTCTGGTGTTCTGTTAGACAGGCGCTTGGCCTGCTTCCATACAAAAACTTTGCTAGGTCTTACTTTCAGGGGAGGCCTTATATTTAGCAATTCAGCAAAACTTCTACTAGGTCTTATTTTTCGGGGATGTCTTATTTTCGGGGAAACAGGGTAATGTAGACTGACCAACACCACCAGACTAAGCCACAGCAACGCGTGGCCGGGCACAGCTAGTAGAGACCTATTTTGAATCCACGTGTTTTCACAGTGAGGTCGATGGAAGACGGTCCCAACAAGGCTTGGCTTGACTTACCTTCCTCTAAACATGTTTTCCATTTTGCACCTCTTTGAATTCCACAGATTTGAATTCTAACAGATAGGTGGCTTTTGTGGTTAATGGGCATGCTAATGATATTAATAGTGTATTTGGTACATGTTGGTATCACTACAACTGCATCTTGTAATGTGAGTGCACAGCATGCAGCCATAAAACCTCCAGAATAGCCACCATGAATGCATACTCCAATTTCCTATTGATTTTAACCATATTGCTTCCTTGTTGTTGCCACTGCAAAAAAAAAAAAAAAAAAAAAAGGGGGGGGGAAGGAAAAAAAAGAAACGTGACTGAAGAAATCTCTCTACTACCTTCCTAAAGAGTGTTACATAGTTCATACTTTTTGCAGTGAAGCAAGGCAACTGTATGTATAGAAATCTTGGTGGAAGGACTTCACCTTGCTCTCAGCTAAGGAGAGGATCATTGGGTAGGTATATGTGGATTCCTTAAGCTGGCATCACAAGAGCTCTCAGATCCCTAAATATGTGGTCCCAGGTTTAAAGACAAAGCTAAACAAAGTGATATAATAAGATATTGCTGCTATATAAATGAAGTGAATTGGCCCATTATGGTAATACAGATTTATTTAAAAGGACCAAAGAAATTTACTTCAATAAACAGATACCTAGCACTTTTAACTGTAGATTAGTCCTATGACAAATTATGTTTTAAAATATAATATTTGAATGCTCAATCAATCATTTATGATACAGTACAACAAAGGCATCAGATCCTGTCTGATCTGGGACATGGAAGGGAGACTGCCAACAAATATCAGGTGCTGTAGGCTGTATTTCACAGGAAGGAAGTGGTAAAACTACCTCTTATTACTTGCTTAAGAAAACACTACAAAAGTTGTGACAGGAAATTTATAGGCACACACACACAGTTCAATTTAAAATGCTTTTATAAAATGGACGATGTGATCTGTAGAGTAGGTGCATAAGGACCAGTGAAGAATTAACAGGAGATGTGTGATGGGTTTCCTTGTTTTTCAGCAATAATAACTGTCTGTAGTTTTCCTCAAACAAGGGGGAGGATATCCCTAAAAAAAACAACATGAGGTAGAAGTGTTAATCCTCTTCTCTTGTAGATACTGTTATCTTTGCTGCTGCTTATTTATTTAATCATGAATTTCCTGTTGTTGTAACTGGTTTCCCTATTAAAATGAATGGTTAGGGACTAACAAGACGTTGTTCTTAAAACAGAATCCAGTAACGCATGATTTTTTATTTTCTTTCTTTTCTCTTTTTCTTTATCAAGATCATCAGTATACCCATCTGGGCTCTGCTAAACAAAAACATTAACTAAGATTCTGGCCTGCTGGGATAAAAATCACATACACATTCATTTACATGATTGTTCAATGCAACATTTTCTTTTTCCGTATTTACCCATTAAAATAAGCAACTGTCTGACAACAAAGGAGATGACTTTGGGGAAAATTCTATATTGTCAGTAATACTTCACTTGTGGCCAGAAGTTATATTGTCTTACTACTTAAATCATACCAATTACAATTACTTGATTTTTGCAACAAGGATGTGTTTTATCCACTGTACCTGCAATTCAACACAAGTTGATTCCTCACCACCATTTTGCTGTGAGTGCAATGCATTAGATCACATAAAATATGTGAGGAGAAAAAGACAATCCTTGAATTACACAAAATAATTATTATTAGTAGTAATAACTTGGCATTTACATGAAAATTGCAAAACCAATCCAGTACATGTTTATTTTATATTGTAACATGATTTACTCCAAAGGACGTTTTTCTAGGTGCTGTCTGCAAATACAGATGCCCTAGTTTCATAAAAACAAAAGTGGGAACCCTATGCTAAGCATAGATATCTTAGTATTTGGTGAGAAGCAGGAAAAGATGCAAGTGCCGTTTTTTGTGAGTGTAAACAAATGACATACATTCAGCATATATCCAGACAAAACATTTCTTTCTTTGGAGTGTTGTGTGGTTTCTGGGCTGTATGGCCATGTTCTAGCAGCATTTTCTCCTGACATTTCACCTGCATTATGCAGGCGATAGATGCAGGCGAAACGTCAGGAGAAAATGCTTCTAAAACACGGCCATACAGCTTAGAAGCCACACAACAATCCAGTGATTCCGGCCGTGAAAACCTTCGACAATACATTTCTTATTTCCAATGTATTGTTATCTGAAAGAACATGTAAGCTCAATAACTAGATTTTAAGAGTGAAGGCCAAGTGTCTTGTTCATAGGCTCTAGAAGAGAAGTGATCCTAGTTTAAACAGGTAAAAGAACCATTGTAATAATTCCATTGCTAAGACTTTCAACAAATTTGATATTGAAAAAGCCCCTTTAAAATTTTATTTAACATTTTGTAGGAAGATATGCATTTACCAGAATAATAAGTCAAGTATAATGTCGCAGAATCAATATACCTCAGGGTTTGGAGAATGGAAGCTGTTATTACATCAAGCTTGGCATTTATCAAGCAGCAAGACACCCATTAGCAATTTTGCAACATTATATTCCCCTGACATTACCCACTAGATGTCTGCCCTTTATTCTATCAATAACTTCCTGAGAGCATTTATAATGCCCAGGTACTCTTTTCATTATACAGCATTAAAATAATATGGACACTTCTAACTAGGGCAGCCCACTGATCCTAACCTCAGGAGTCTAGCTTAGTTACCTTTTAATTCTTGGCTTCATTAGCAAAAGTAACCAGTAAAGACAACGTGAGATAGTAGGAAGGTTTACAAAATGCATTAAACTGCTGCAATATAGACCCAGATAACCTTAGATTTTAAAAAATGAAAGAACTAAGAGATAATTTAAGACACTTTAAAGCGTTATTAACAGACAACCTGAAGGCACAATATGCATGTTTCTCACTGTCTCTCAATCCAGTCAAATCTATTATCACATCTCAAAATATTCTATAAATATAAGTAAACATATTCAGGAGTAGCTGCATTGGCCATGAAGCAAAATGAAGCCAAGCAAACAAACACCAACCCCAAAAGATCTGACATATTATTTGTAAGAACTGTTAACAGGATTTTTTATATATATAGAACTAGGTTAAGAATCAGATGACTGCATTTTTTAATTTCAGTTTTGTAAGAAAGAATGTTTAATGTCAATCTGACACTAAGGAAAACTAGATGAGACAAAATAATTAATGTTGAGATTTCTACTTTTTATCATTTTTGCCTGCTCCTAATAAGAGAAAAAAATCCAAGTAACTGCCTTACAGCTCATTGTTTCCTACATTTCAACTTCAATTATAACCAACAAAAATTAAAAGTATATTCAGGTTGTAATTACATGAATAAATTTTACTTTCAATATGCTGCACATGGTAGTGTTATGACAGACCAAAATATACATGATACATTTTTCACTCCTATACTACCAAAGTGACTTTTAAAATGTAATAACAATAATAATAGAAATGAAATTATTAGCAAGCGAAAGCAAAAAGTCAAGAATTGGACATCGCCTGGTAGTGATCAACTGTATGGTTTTTGGCTCAAATATCTGATTAGTCTACATGGAAAAATGACCCAAATATTTAATGAGATGCTGCAAAAAGGAAGTATCAGTGAATGGTTAACAATTGGGAGAACATATCTGACAAAGGAGCAGCACCAGGAAATTACAGGCCAATAACGTGTCTGCCCACTATGACTGACTGGCATCATATCTGACATAATTCAAGACTATCTTGAAGAAAAGAACATTTTGCCAGATGAACAGAAAGGCAACAAACAGAAAAGACCAGTTATTAATTGACAAAATGATTTGGAGAACTGTAAAAGCCGAAAAACTAATTTTCACATGACATGGATTGACTACAAAAAGGCCTTTGACTCACTCCCACACAGCTGGATCATCAAATGCCTGGACACCATCAGGATTTGTAAAAATGTTGGCATGTTTATTGAAAATACGATGGAGCTCTGGAAAACCTAACTGTTTGTTGGAAATGAAAACTACAGACTTGTCAACATCAGAAGAGGAATTTTCCAGGGAGACTCATTATCCCCACTGCTTTTCATTATTGCCATGATCCCCCTGTCAACAATCTTTCATAAAACAAACCTCAGTTATAAAACGTCTAAGAAATCTCACAAAATTTCACATCTGATGTACATGGATGACCTGAAGCTGTATGGCAAAACTGAAACTGAAATCAAGTCTCTGACTAACACTGTCCGAATCTTTAGTGCTGATATCAGCATGGAGTTTGGTCTGGAAAAATGTTCCGACAGTGGCACTGAAGAAGGGAAAAATCATTGAAAGTGAGGGCATAAATATGCCTAATGGCCAAAAGATAAAGTGTCACCAGCCAGAGGTCTATAAATATCTGGGCATACGACAGCTGGACAACATCAAGCATGAACATGTAAAAACTGTGGTCAGCAAAGAATACACTCAAAAGAGTTAGAAAAATTCTCAAGAGCAAGCTCAATGGAGGCAACACCATCAAGGCCATAAACACCTGAGCCATAAGATATACTGCTGCCATTATAAATTGGACGCAGGCAGAACTGAACAATTTGGACAGAAAAACAAGAAAACTCATGACCATTCATCATTCACTGCATCCTCACAGTGATGTTGACCGGCTATACCTGCCTAGAAGATCTGGTGGCAGAGGACACTTACAAGTAAAACAAGCAGTCAAAGAAGAAGAACATGCCCTGACAGAATATGTAATGGAAAGTGAAGAACCTGCTTTGATTGAAGTCAAAAATCAGAAAGTCCTCAAAGCACAGCAGACAAAGAATGAGTACAAGAAAACTGCACTACAAACTAGAACTGACAGCTGGCACAACAAAGCATTGAATGGACAGTTTCTTGGCAAAATTGAAGGAAAAGTTGATAAGGAAACTACCTGGCTATGGCTCACCAATGGAACACTGAAGGAGACAGAAGGCCTGATTCTTGCAGCCCAGGAACAAGCAATCAGAACAAATGCAGTTAAGGCCAAGATAGAAAAATCAGCTAATGACCCAAAATGCAGACTGTGCAAGGAAGCTGATGAAACTATTGATCATATCCTCAGCTACTCTTAAGAAAATTGCACAGACAGACTACAAACAGAGGCACAACTATGTAGCCCAAATGATTCACTGGAATTTATGTCACAAATACCACCTGTCAGCAGTAAAGAACTGGTGGGATCACAAACCTTCAAAGGTAGTGGAAAATAAACATGCAAAAATACTGTGGGACTTTCGAATCCAGACTGACAAAAGTTTTGGAGCACAACACACCAGACCTCACTGTTGCGGAAAAGAAAAAAGTTTGGATTATTGATGCTGCCATACCAGGTGACAGTCGAACTGATGAAAAACAACAAGAAAAACTCAGCTGTTATCAGGACCTCAAAATTGAACTGCAAATGCTCTGGCATAAACCAGTACAGGTGGTCCAGGTGGTAATCAGCACACTGGGTGCCGTGCCAAAAGATCTCCACCAGCATTTGTAAACAATCAAAATTGACAAAATTATGATCTGTCAACTGCAAAAGGCCACCTTACTGGGATATGCACGCATCATCCGAAAATACATCACACAGTCCTAGACATTTGGGAAGAGTTCGACTTGTGATTTAGTGATACGAAATCCAGCATATATATCTCATTTGCTGTGTTATACTATGCCTTCGTGGCAATAATAATAGAAAAACACCCTCCTCTATCATTACAAATTCTGAGGGATTTTATGTCTCCAATCAGGTACTTGCATATAAAAGGTCTATAAAAGTTAAATAAAAGTTGTATTACACTTTCTCTTGAGATGGGATTAATGGCAGCTTACAAAAAATTAAAAGTAAAACTAACATAAAACAAACAGTAAGAATTAAATAAACAATTCTATTAAAACTGTAATATTAAAACAATTTTTTGAAAGATTAAAACACGGCACTCTGTATTAGGACTCTTCTGCCACATATATTAAAAAGCAAAGGTTTAGCTGAATGAAAAGGTCTTTGCCAGAGTGTGGAAAGAGAGAAGAGAGGGGATAAACATGAAAAGACTCCCACAGCTTAGCAGTACCAACTGTAATGGTTATCTCTTGTATCCTCATTAAACATGATTTAGAGTGATGATGGGACCGAGACCCCCACCACGAAAGATCTTAACATTTGTGCTGGAGCTTGGAGGCCTCTGAACACTCTAGTGCCTTCTTCCAATAAAAGGATATTGGAGATTGGATGGCAGATTTCAAGTGTGGTGGTGTTCAGGTAGCATCATTCCCACCCTAGTCATTGCCTTGCCAAAGCTTCTTGCAAACAAAGTAGAAAGTAGCTTCGTTAGGCATTCACTAAGTCCCTTACCCTCTTAACCAGTCTTCCTTTGGCTGTTTTTAAGAGCCAGGAAGCGTGTGGATCCAGTACACACATGGTTCCTACCTCTCCAGGAATTCTGTCTATATGCTCAGGTTACACAAACTAAAATGTAACCAAGCAGGAGTCAAGATTACATCCATTACACTTGCATCAAATACAACATTCAGGTCAGAGCACACTGGAGTGATTCTGTCTGCACTTAAGACACTTGGATCCAAATTATGTTAAAACAATAATCAAAATCTGCTTAATTCGGCTATAAGAACAGTTGTTTTACATAAAGGTGAATGTATTATCAGATGCTCATTAAGATAATTTAAAACACTAATATCTGCACTGTTACCCAAGGTTATCTCGTACCTAATTTTTTAAGAAAAGCTGAAGTTGCTGGAAGCTACAAAGCACAAAAACTGATGCTTTAAGAATATAATAACCATATCAATTTCCTCAGACTAATCTTCCATCTACTCAATTACTCTCTTCTTAAGAGCAAAAAATCCTGACAAGCTCAAATGCAAGGGAATAATGTCATCTGATAGTGAGTAGAAATGAGCAATGCTTATCAGATGTAGTCTGCAATTATCATGTCCATGGCAATAAATGTATAAAAAAGTAAATTGTCTAGTAAATAAATGCTTCTTTAGTGTGAAGAGAAATACCTTTTCAACTGATTCAGTGAAGAGATCAATCTTCTCAATATCATGCTAATAAAGATTTGGGGAGGAAATAGAAAAAGTCTTCCACACACAACTCAGAAAAGATGTTATTTCCTGAAACTAAATTCTTAAATAAACACATAAACACTAAAGTTCTTTGATTTGTTAACATCTTTTTTAAGCATTTAAGGTAATGTTTGAGAAATTGTCTAATAAAATTCCACCAAACCAGGTGGTGAAAAAACGATTTTATTTCTGACCTCTGGGTCCAGGAATCAGTACATGTAAAAAAAATTGTACTAAAAGAGTTCATATGAACTGAGATATATAGCAAATATTAAATTTTAACCTCCAAGCTAGGCAGCACACAACAGAATAGCATAATCGATTAGCAAAATCTACAGTGAATTAGGGAATCTAGAATATGAAAGCGAACAAAAATTAAGATCAAACCAAACGTTCAGGAATGTCTCTAGAAATAAAGACAAAGTATTCATACCATGCTTTAAGGCTGCACAATAGATCTACCATTTGAGTTGAGTAAAGCATGTATCAAATGTAATTTAACAGGAGGCCATGCATATTATAAAGCATTAGATATCTGAAAGCTCTGAAAGGCCAATGCAGAAGTTTATACAAATGGCTCACCCAGACATAATGTAGCTTCTTACATTAGTGTAATTCAAAACAATTGGCTCTCACACACCAAAATGGTTAAAAAGGAATATATTCATGAATTGTGAATTCAGTTCTACAAGAAAACATTTCAGTGGCTATGCCAAATGAAAAGATAGACAACACTCTGCTCACAACATTAAGAAAAAAGCAGTTACCCAAACGTCATTGATAAAAGTTTAATGTAGACTTGCTTATAAAAATGGGGGTTGAGGGCGAAAAGGAAGAAATTACATCATACATGAGCATCCTGGCTCTACTGACTATTAACTACAGGGACTGATGTGTCAAAAACAGATTCTGACTTCAAAGGTGTTGGTTAAAAGGAAAAGCAAAAAAAAAAAAAGGCTTTTGCAGGAAGCTAGATGCATGGCCTAGTTCTTAAAGCTAATTATAAAATCATCTTTCATACTGGTCCAGGTTTAAACAATTTCTTCTTTTAGCAGAACTGGAAGAAAAGAAGAAAAGGAAATGTTCACTAGAGTTATATAGCTACGTTTACATCATTATTTCGCAAACAAAGACCTTCAGGTTTTTTAAATACCCTTTTATCCACCCTTGAAACCTTGCAGGCCCTCTCCCCCTTCCATCTGCCCCATTTTCATTAGGAACTACAGAAAATACATGGAAACCACAATCACTAGGCCTTTTTCAAGCATGACAGAATGAAAGATTTGCTGGGCAGTTTATGTTCAGTTTCTAAACATTTGAACCACCTTGAAAAATAGTTACCAGTATGCATGGCGCCAATGGAAAAATGTCTTTTGTTATTTAATGTACTAGAGCTTGATTGTCTGTGGTATTGAAAACTTTATGGTCTGCGATCAAGTTTGATCTATGTATTCATATTTTACAATAGATGTTTGAATGGTCTATTTCATTACTGCCTCAATTTTGAAATTTCATTGCAGATGTAACAGTTCAGGCAATACCCTACATACTAACGTATAAGTGTAGAAATTTTAGTTAAAAGATCAACCCCCAAAACCTGAGTAGACTTATCCACAGGTCAATGTGAATACTGTATCTTAAGCTCTGATTTAATAAGGAACCACCCCTTCTCTGACTAGAGAGGCAAAAGGCAAGAGCTTAGTCCAATTTTGGGAAACCTAAAAGCACTGATCCCCTCTACTCTCTGCTGTGGTGCTGCTTCTGTCATTTTTAATGTCTGAGTGGTGACTGGATGATGCTTTTCCCTCTCTTAGTATAACCACTGACATCAAAATCGATAATTCTGGCCCTCAGACATGCCCTGGACTTACATATGAAGTTGACTTATACAGTATATGTGGTAATTGCTTTGCTCTGCTGGAATTTAATTCACTCTGTTTCCAACTGAGGCCTACTAAATTGTTCTAGGAAAGCCATGGAGATATTTCCCATTTTTATCCTCCAGATTCAATAAAAATTTATGAAATAGTATCTGACCACATTCCAATGACAGTATATGACTTGTCAACAATCTGGCATCCCAGTCTTTACCTCTTTTTACATTTAGGCTGCAACAAATACAGTTTCTGAATAAACATCCCTGACAAAAAATACACTAATAAAACAGAAAATATAGCAGCCACCTTTGTATTAGAAGGTAGTCTGCTATACAGAAGATAAACAATACCAGTCCTTTTACCTTCCATCTGTTTCCACATTCATTACATACAACAAACGTTGTCATAGGTTCATCAGCACTTCGTGTCTGAACCTAAAGAAAACAGAAGAAAACAGAAATATTTGATTAATATTACAGGGATGAGTGGTCAATGCAAGATTATTTTATTCCTGACAGATCGAAATTCTATGCCTGTTTCTTCTGGTGCAATTGTATTCCCAAAGGCATAAATTACTAAATGTCCTTAATACTGTATACAAATTCTAATGTAACTCAGTAGTAAAGCTTTAATGCTAACTCTCAACACATCCTGAGACTCTTGTTGGCTTTGCCACTTTAGTGCTGACATGCACTCCTCTTGGAGCTCTGACATGTGCTCCTCTTGGACTGGCATCAATACTAGTTTAATTCTAGCACAATTTAAAATAGACTTTTTAAATAAAGCTGATGTATTCAAAAATATGGAATATTCAGGAGCAGAGGTTGCTGCTCTTGTGAGTTTCAGATGATCTTCCTGAAGTGCTCTAAATAAATGTCAATAGAATCATAGAATAATAAAGTTGGAAGAGACCTCATGGGCCATTCAGTCCAACTCCCTGCCAAGAAGCAGGAAATCACATTCTAAGCACCCCGAACAGATGGGCATCCAGCCTCTGCTTATAGCATATGCATATGATGCCACAATCCAAATGTCCAGATTTTGTATTTATTGTTGCAGTGAGGCGATGTCCTCCAAGCATTTGACATTATTGTGTACTTATGTACTTCTTTCAATAGTTCATTTGTATTTCATTCACACTGCTATTCATCTAACACAGGTATGGGCAAACCCAGGCCTGGATGCGGCCATTTGGGCTCTTTTCTCAGGCCCTCCTCTCTTTCATTTTCCTGTAAGCATGAGGATGTGGAAGCCCGCCCATGTCCTCATGCTAAAGGAAGACAAGGGAAGTCACACGAGGCTGCAGCACCAGCCTCAGGCAGAGCATCTTCCTCGCCTGCACCTTGGCCTCCACTTCCAAAGGACTTAGCTGCTTCTCACTGGCGCGTTTGAAACCAGCGTGTTGCCCTTTTTCCGGGTCTCCACCCCTGGCAACGAGAGGGGTGGCTCCTCTTCCACCTCTTCTTCCTCCTCCTCTGCTGCCGCCACCTTCCTCAAGGGCAAGTTTCCCCTTGGAAAGAAGAACAACGGAAGCAGGAAGGAAGGGAAAGAGAGCCCTAGGCAGCCACATACTCAGGTGGAGGCAGTGTAGGAGGAGGAAGAAGAGTTGCCCTCCTTCCACCAAGGGCAGAGACCAGAAGAAGGGGAGTGTGCTGGCGAGGAGCAACAGAGTCTTGTGGCAGTGGAGGCCAAGGTGCAGGCCAGAAAGAGGTTCCCCCCAGGGCTGGTGCTGATGAGCACAACTTCCTAGGTGCGGCCATGGATCATGTGTCAAACCCTCCACCCACCCCCCAATCCCTCTGGCCTCCCCCCTCCCTTTCTGCCAGCCCACCCACCCTGCTGCAGTCCACCATGTGGCCCTCAAGTTAAAAAGTTTGCCCGTGCCTGATCTAACATATCAAGGCAACTTGTGGCCCTCCAACCACTGCTAGCTTGCAGACCCCATAATCTCTCAACACTGTCATGCTAACTAGAACAAATGAAAGCTGCTGCTCATCAGTTAGAAAGCTACAAATTTTTTGTCTGGCTCCGCAACAGATTAAAAAACCCCTCTCTATAACAAAAATAAACTAATTTCACAAATAATGGTATTATGGAATCTTTACAAGTATGTTAGAAAAAGTGGATGAGAAATATGAATGACTAAATGTGGGGAGAATATCACTTGGCATACCTGGGTGTAAGTACAATTCTTCTTTTTACATTTGCCACACGAAAACAGATCAGTTTGGGTTCCTCCTGTTTTAGCCATTTGATGTTCTCTTATAGCTTCTTTGGTAAGATTTTTTCTCATCTCTTTCAGTTCATCGCTTGCCATCTCCTGTGGTGACGACAAAGAGATTACCACAGTAATTTAAGGGTGATTCATTAGTAATTTACTCCAACAGTAGGTAATGTAGCTGAAATAATGGGTGAAGTTGTTAAATTGGTTTTGACCATAGTTTCAGATTACTGATCTATGTTTTATTTTTCTCCTTGGAACCCTGAAAAATACACATTTCTTTAAATTACAACTTTGGTGAAATTTAAGGCATGTAAAATCAGCTCTACTTATACAGTAGACAATCATATGAGTGGATGAGCAATTTATGATACCAACCTCAATTCATTTCCATACCAAATTAGCAAGAAATTTCACCTTTATGATTTTGGATTCTTGAACAAACATCTAGAAGCTGCCTTCTTTCAAGTCAGATCATTGATCTTCCACAGATCTAGTCTACAATGGCTAAAGGTAATCACCAGACTTTCAGACAGGAACCTTTATTAGTTCTATAATACAGCCCTTCCTTTGTCAAAGAAAACATAAAAAGCATAATCTGCAGCTTCCTTACATCGCCATGTGGAAGAGGAAAGGAAGTGCCTCCTTGTGGCTGCCAACTCGGGGGGGGGGGGGGGGAGGGAGGAGCACTCCTCCCTCCACCCCCATGAACAATGTATGGGGCGTGGATGGAAGTGGACCACAGACGGCAGGGTAAAGCCCAACTACCATGTACCTTCCCTCTCCGGGCACAACCAAGGAAAGCTTTAAAAAAGGGGAGGGAGGTATCTCCGAAAACAGGTGGTTGGGAAAGGCCACTCTGCCTCATGCATAGTGAGGGGAAGGCCCCTCCCCCCCTCCCCATCAAACAAAGGGGGGGGGGGAAAGCCTGGGAAAGGCTGATGGCGGCCTCCCCCAACAAAACAGCCGGAGAGGGAAACAGTAGGGCTATGAAAGGAAAAACACTAATCGAGGCCTCTGTGTATAGGCCCCAGGAGCGAGGGGAAGGCCCTTTCGCCCCCCTCCAAGTGAATGGCTTCCCAAAAAAAAAAAAACAGCCAGAGTAAAGAAAAATAGGGCTGCATGGTAGGCCTGGTGCCACTGCCTCCACACTGGGGAACAATGGGGCCCCATTGAGGAACAATGGAGCAGCGCGAGGGCAGGCGGGGAAGAAAGGGCCTAAAGGACACCCCCCCCCCCCACGTTCACATGGTTAGGAACATTGGGGCTCTGAGGCAAGACCAAAAAACCCTCTTCCGTGAATGACCATGGACTAGGTCACCCTCACAGGCCCACCAAGAAGGGGCCCTGATGCCATCTGGGGAGAAGGATTTAAAGTATCCCCTTCCCCGGCCTACCCACAAAATGTCTTCAGGACTTCTCCCAGACATTTTCCTCCCAAGCAGGAACTCCTCTTTGGCAGAGGAAGCAGCAAAAACCTCCCTCCCCCGGCTTTGCCGGGGTGAGAAAGGCCCAAAGCATAATCTGCAGCTTCCTTACATTCATCAAATGCATCTTTCCAAAAAAATTAAAAACTTGCATAAGCATTCTTTTACAAATATATTACCAAAGGTAAGTCAAATAGAATTGCTGTACAAGATAACGTGCAAAAATTTGCCAGATAAAACCTCAAGATGTAGGCAAGAAGGCTAAGTACATCGATATGCACCCTCACCTAGCTGCTAACATTCATCCTGTTAACCTGCTGTTTGCCATCTCCCCTCCAAAAATTTTAGCCTAATTTTAGAGACTTTTAGGGAGATTTTAGGAATTTAGTATGTTTTTAATTAAGTGGATTATGTTATGTCTTGTTTTCTTTCAGTTGTTCTATAATTTACTGAGTTGTTTATATACTATTGTCGGCATTGAATGTTTACCACTGTGTATTTTGTTGTAGGCTGCCCCAAGTCCCTTTGGGGAGATACGGCAGGCTATAAATAAAGTTTCATTCATTCAAAAATCATTGGCATCGAGTCCTACCATTATAGCATGCCATTTCCAAAATACCCCGCTCCCAGTAAGATGAACAGCTTTTCAGAAAATGAAACATGAAGATGAGTAAATTACTTACCTCTGCTGTCATTTTTGCAAACCTGTCAGGAGCTATATTTCCACATAAAACATTTTTCCTTAGATTAGGATTTTTTGTGTCCTTAAGGTTTGCTATCCTGCTGCGCACCCTATTTTTGTATTTCATGTCAGTGTTTTTTAGCTCCTGAAATATAGGTGCTTATGAGTTAAGAACAACAGCAATTTAAACCACATAGAATTGCATTCTATTCTGGTACAAACATTTAGCCAAAATTAGCACTGCAACTTATATTGATTCCTTTATTCATTTGTTTGAAGAAACTTAAAACATTTAAAATAACATTACTCATTGGCAGGAAAATATAGAAACCTTCCCCCACTTCAGAGTCGACACCCCAAATGGGATGGTGCACTAAAAGGAACCATCCTCATCTCTCATAAACAGGAGAATTTCTTCTGGATGACATGCCATAAGGGCTATTGTTTGGAGGGACATATCCAAGTAGTAGCTGAGTCCTTTTCTTCATGCTAAAAGGCCAGAACTCTCTTTCAAAAGGAAATATACAGCTGGAAAGGGAGACTCCCAAATCCTGTGTTATTCAGCCTGAAAGGTCGCTCCCAGGACCAGGACCAAAACAGTAATTTACCCCTGCAGTATGGAACCTTGAACAGGGTATCAGACTTTCAAATGGAAAAATCTAAATTCATGACTGTGCTACTCAGCAACTACGTTCATGAAGGAACCATAAGACACCTGCATACTCAGTCTAATCTGTTTGGTTACAAAGATAAAATGGGAAAATTTGATGCCATGCTGAATATTTTAAAGGCAGATCTTGCATTTTGTTATTTGTTGAAGTATATATTATTTGACTGTTTAAAATGTATGTAAACCAAATATAGAAAACCATTTCTATATTTGGTGAGTTCCATCAAAAAATTTAAGAATCTAATGACTATGATACAGTTGATTAATCAATTATCACAGGCATAAAGTATAAAGTACAAATACTCCCAACCCCCCCCCCCAAAAAAAAAAAAAAAAAGAAAAGAAAAAGAAACTATATGGCCAAACACTCAATGGACAGAAAAGGATATCTTCTTCAATCTGAGATCCCAGCTCTTCCTCATCAGCACCAATAGCAATGTAATCATCTAGGAAAAAAATACAATTTGTGACCATTAATATGTGTTTAAATACATTTTAATTGTACCATTCTTCATCAAAACTTATTCTAAGGCTGTTAGAATCATTATTACAAGTACTCTGGGAAAACAATAACATTTATTCCCAAGCAAGTGGATGTATGATTGCAGGCTTAATTTAAGGTTTTCATCCTCGAAGTGAATAATTTCAGTTCTAAAAATATTAACCATTGTTATACTTGCTACATTCACATAATTATTCAACTGTACTTTTAAATGAACCCTTAGAAAGATACCATATGTGGTCACAAGACATTTTCTGGTTATTGAAGTCCTGTACAAATATTTTGCAAAACATTTTGTGCAAGACTGCTGTTTTCTATGTAGAATACATCAATCTTGCAACTTATAAAATAAAAATACAATTAGCCACATGGGTTTCTTTTTTTCTACAATACTCTGGGTTTGCACAATAAACAATCCTGCACAGAATCCAATGTGGCTACCTGAAAATAGTGCCTCTTTCACAAATAAAACAAACACGCAAAACAATTTACATATAAGGACACAAATTCATGTATATTTCTGCCATAATTTCTTTAAAATTTTAGGATGTGCCAAAACTATGCAACACCTGAGCAGAGATATTTGTTTTGCCTGTAGCAAAGAGGAACCTGTGAAAAGAAATAATCTTCCATTGTGAGAACAAAATAGTTGAATATTAATGTCCCTACTATTCAAATGCTTACCTCCTGTTTTGAGAGCTGCTGCCAACATTTCTCTGCATTTCATTCTTACAGAATCAGATGTGATTGGAGCCCGAGGAAAAGAAGAAATAAATGCGTCTGAACCTGTATTACTTTCTTCTTTCCGGTTGCTTGAATTGCTACTGGAACTGCTAAAATGACAATACATACCCACATGCATAAACATTTCTTCTATCCAGTTTCCACAAATCAAATTACAATCTCTTTTGAAATATAGTATGATACATAAAGAATCCGAGAGTTGGAAGAGAACACATAGGCCATCTAGTCTAACCCCCTGTCAGGCAAGAAAAGAACAAGCAAAGCACACCTGACAGATGATCATCCACTACACTCTGAAGCTATGAATTCTATTATTGAGCAGCTGTCATGGTTATTATTATTTAAAATATTAGAGGAAAACTAACATTTAACATAATAAACCTTTAAATAATCACTTTATCCACTCACATGTTCCTCTCTAAAGGCACAGGCTTTCATATACAGTAGAGTCTCACTTATCCAACACTCGCTTATCCAACGTTCTGGATTATCCAACGCATTTTTGTAGTCAATGTTTTCAATACATCGTGATATTTTGGTGCTAAATTCATAAATACAGTAATTACTACATAGCATTACTGCGTATTGAACTACTTTTTCTGCCAAATTTGTTGTCTAACATGATGTTTTGGTGCTTCATTTGTAAAATCATATCCTAATTTGGTGTTTAATAGGCTTCTCCTTAAACTCTCCTCATTATCCAACATATTCGCTTATCCAACGTTCTGCCGGCCCGTTTATGTTGGATAAGTGAGACTCTACTGTATCTAAGAGGGTGGTTCTCAATCTGGGGTCCCCAGATGTTTTTGGCCTTCAACTTCCAGAAATCCTAACAGATGGTAAACTGGCTGGGATTTCTGGGAGTTGTGGGCCAAAAACATCTGGGGACTCCAGGTTGAGAATCACTGATCTAAGGTATCACATGCATCTGCACAATTCTTCATAATTCTCCATTTTTAAATATTATTTTATCAGGTTCTAGAATCTTATCCTCAAGCCTTTAGCCTAGGTTAGCCACTGTAGAAAACCCTTTTTTCTTATAAAAGATCTGCTTCCCTCACACTAATTTTGACAAACTGCAAGTAGTAGTGTTAATTCTATCATCACAAAGGAAAGAAACAAAAGAAACACCTTTCTTCCCTTGCTTCTGGGCTGTTTTGTGATGACGATGCTGCTTCTTTTTTCTTATCTTCAGAGTCTTTATCATTTGATGGTCCATCTGCAACATGTACATATTTTAAGTGTATAACCTACACAGTCAAATCTACTTTTTAATGTATATAAACTACAAGTACTCAGGTTGCAGACATCAACTTAATTTCTCAGTATTTTTTAACAATCCTTTAAACCAGTGTTTCTCATACTCTGTTCCTCCAGGTATTATGGATTTCAGCTCCCAGAAATCCCAGCCAGTTTACCAGCTCTTAGGAATTGTGGGAGCTAAAGTCCAAAACATCTGGAAGAGCATAGTTTAAGAAACTCTGCTCTAAACCATACAGTACAAGGTAAGAGAGTATGACCATCTGTATAAAAATGGGGAAGGTGGTGATGTTATATAAAAGTGTAGCCCCTATGATAAATAAATAAAAATGTAAGCAGATCCTTTAACAAACAATATACTTTAAAGAAAATCAGACTTTTCCCGTGAATAACTAACAACCTATAAAATAATAATTTGAAAAGAAGCAAAAGAAAAGCTAAAAACCTTAGTATAGCTATACCTAATAACTTCTTCCATGATTTAATGAGAGATTTTGCTAAAGATGTAACTTCTTCATCTGTGCTTTGTTTGCGTATTGCATTCACTGACATTCCAATTCTTGTAGACTGTAAACAAAGACAGGTATTCAAACTTTAAACAGATGTTTACAAAGAAACAAGAAAAGTTCAGAATTTAATTTAAAATGTAGCAGAGCATGCAAGATTGTATGAAACTGGAAATCAGGCATACAATCCTTAAGTAATTATCACTGTAGTCTCTTTAAAGACACAGCCAGAATACTTTTTTTCTAGTTAAGCATTGTTCAAAATGGCAAGGGTTTACCTTTAATGGTAGCAATACAATACTGAAATTCATGAGAGTACAGTTTAGGTTATACTCCAGGCTTTTCTCTTTGGTTCTCTTGAATCCAAAGAGTATTCAAGAATAATCAGAATGATTAACAAACTTTCCTTGAGAGCAGTATTGCTTGACTTCTTGCTGGTAAACATTAAGAACAATCTACTCTAGAGAATCCAGTCTACTGTAGGGAGAATATCTATAGCAAGATACTGAGAATTACTGTATTAGGATATATCTTTTAAAATATCATTGAGGCAAATGGATAGTAAAGCAGAGATAGCTACTGCCATCTACAGTGCTAGAATAAAATTATTTAAAGTTAGCAAAACAGAAAGGGAATCTAATTAACTCAACCTAAGATGGATCTACTGAAATTAGATGAACTTATTAGTTGTGACTAGCAAGTCCCGTTCCTTTCAATGTGTTTATCCTAAAAGGGTTTAATAGCAGATTGAGCTCTAGGCATAATATGAATTTGCTATAAAAATAGTTTTTTACTTTATAATTGTGTCTTCAAGTTGTAAACATTGGTTCTGCTTTAATTATATATGAAATTTAAAATCCAGTTCAAGGATATTAAGGCAATGGTAAACCCACTCTGAACAAACTTTATTGAGAAAACCTTTTCTCAATAAAGTGTTACCTAAGGTAGAAGCAAGTCAGAAACAACTTGAAGGCATTTATCACCAACATCAATGAGAAATGTAAAGTAATTGGTGGAACCATGCAGATGTTGTTGGACTGCAACATCCATCATTTCTGATTATTAGCTATGATGACCAGTGTTGTGGCTCAGCCACTGCGGTCTATAGTTCATCAAGAGTTGGAGTTGGAAACAGACTATGCTACGAATCCAGGCCCAGAACGAGTCCCCTTGGCCTTGAAGCTGCCTGATATTATTACACAGGAGGATCCGATAATTGGAGAACATTCCGATGCCTTAGCGATCTTGCCTACACCAGATGGTACTGTCCTGGGCGAAGATTGAGTTTTCAATCGGAGGGAGTGTTTTACGAGAGATAGGAGCAAGAAGGAAGGGATTTGAAGAAGCAAGAGGTTAGCTCTGAGGCTCGATAATGACCGTTTCCCATGGGAAGTTTTGTGGGTCCTGCACTCCCTTAATCTCACAACCTTGGAATCTCCTTAAAAGTGTTCCCCTTTGTGTTCCTCATTGCGGTGTCAACTTTGCCTTTCCCTGGAAGAGGTTCCAGTATCCAGCTCCCAGCCTTGACTCCTGTTTGGAAACCGAGCCAGGTTCCCAGTTCCTTGCAAGCCGTGCCGCTACTCCTGAGTAGACCTCGCCTTGTTACCTTGCTCTCCTTGTTCCTGAGTCAAGACTGACTTCGCTTTGTACCCTGCCATCCTTGACCGGCCTCAGTTGGCACTATAACTCTATCCTGAATTTTATTAGGTCCCTTTTATTCTGGTATTTTAAGTGATGATGTTATTTTATATTGCTGCTGCAGTCCCCCCCACCAATGAAGTCGACTGAATTGTACTTGGTGGTTGATTGATTTATTGCTGTATTAACTCTTGTTTTATTGTCTTACTGTGTTTTACTATTTTTTGTATATTGCTTAATGTATTTATGCTGTTGTGTTTGTAAATTGTGCTATTTGGGCCTTGCCCCATGTGAGCCGCCCCGAGTCCCCATGGGGAGATGGTGGCGAGGTATAAATAAATAATAATAATAATTATTGTTGTTGTTGTTGTTCCTGAGTCGAGGCTGACTTCGCCTTGTACCCTGCCATCCTTGTTCCTGAGTTGAGACTGACTTTGCCTTGTTTATGTTGCTTTCCTTGTTCTGAGATGGGACTCACTAAGTGGATTACAGTTGTAGTTTGCAGCGTTTGGTTCTTGGTTCTGGTTTAAGAACTATCCTTGACTTTTGGGTGAAACTATCGAGTTTCACTGGTGGATTACAGAAAGGACTTTGCTGAACTTGTTTGGAAACGCTAAAGACTTTATATTAAGGACTACTTTTAATACTGACTTATTTCGCTAACTGCGCATATGCTTCAATAAACCGCTTGTGTGTTATACTGGTTTCCTGTCTGTTTCTCAGAGTGCTCCCGCAGCCTTGGGGTGTAACAACCAGGGCTGTAGGGAACAGATAAGAACAAGTCCATATGATGCCAGCCATTGGCCTCATAGGCCAATAGCTAGTCCTAACTAATCAACAGAATTTAGTGTTGACTTCAGCAATTGTTGCAATGTCTCAAATTTGGAATTAAAATTAGATTTAGGCTATAGAGTTGTAGCAAAATTGAATTTTTAAAATATCATTCATATCTGATTATGTTTTAATGTTTTATATTTGTAGATTTTCAAGTGTATTGAAATGCTTTTAATGTAAGCCACTTTGAGTCACCTTGTAGAGAGAAAAAGGGGTGTGTAAATAATAATAATAATAATAATAATAATAATAATAATAATAATAATAATGGCAGCCAAAGGATATAATGAAAAGTGTGACTGAATAATATCATTAAGACTTCAGGAAAATACATCAAATTACTCATAATCTGAGTTTATGTTCCAACTACTGAAACACAAGAGTAATACATTTTAACAGTCAATGATGGATTCAGGATAAAACTAATCACACACCAAATCAAGAAATGCTGATAATCACAGATTATTTGAACACAAAAATAGGAAGAGAAGAACCAAACATTTTTGGAGAATTCAGGCTAGGATCAAGAAATGAATCAGGATAGCAACTGATTGATTTGCATGGACAAGATGTTTTCATTGCTAACACATTCTTCAGGAACCCAATGGGATGACTACATACATGGATGCCACTTGATGATCAATACAGAAATCGAACAGGCCACATAACTGGAAGAAGATGGGAGAAGCTCTATTCTTTCTGCAAAAACAAGACCAGTTATAGACTGTGGCATACTATAAACTACTAATACAAGAAATTAGAGTGAAGCTAATGAAAAATACAAGATTAATTATTGTGCAAAATTATATCTTATGGAATGTAAAGTCCTTGTAAAAACAGATTTGCTCTATTAAGCAAGTGGACTAGGAATGGAAAGCACCCTGGATCAAAGCCAGGGATTCCTTCAGAAAAGGAAATAAAAAGAAACGATCTAACGCCAAAAAGAAAGAAAAGTCACACTGGATGATAAATGAATCACCTAAATCTATTAATGACAGGCATGAAAGAAAAGATAACAGAAATAGGGCCAGAATCCTGAAAACAAGTGTTCAGCAACTTGTTCCTAGGGATAAAGACAACTACTACAGTAATCAACACAAAGACATAGAATAAGGCATTTAAAAAGTTCTAATAAGAGGTTTCTTCAACAAGATCTCAGAAACCAAGGGAAATTTTAAATTAAGAGTGACGATGATATATAATCATCAAGGGAACACATTGTATGATCAAGAAAAAAAGTAGATGATGGAACTGAGATATAGAAGAGATTCAAGGGTGATGCATTCCATTAAGGAAGAACTACTAGAAGAAGAACATACAATTTTGCAAATTTAAGAGGAGGATGCACTCAGGGCACTTAGGATAAAGAAATCACTAGAACAAATAACATACCAACAGAGCTATTTCAAGCTACAGAAGCAGAATCCATCCAAATTCCAACTAATATCTGCCAACAAATATGGAAAACAGAACAAATTTGAAATGCTCAATATATATTCCAGTCCCCTATAAAAGGTACGCAGGGATTGCAGTAACAGCAGGAACATTTCATTAATTTCAATGCTCAAAACTTAGTAACAAAGGCTTTTACTATATAGAATGAGAAATGTCAGGTGTCCAAGCTGGGTTCAAAAAAGGAAGAGGTGCTAGGAATAATATTTCAAACACACATTGGATGCATACCAAACATATATTTTTTCAGAAGGGTTTGGCTTTGCCTTTCTTGAGGCTAACTTTCAATCTGATATGTACATCTTTGGGAAATAACTTTTAATATCATCAAGAGTATGCATAAAGAGTGAGTTACTATGGCTGAAGGTGTGTATGTGTGTGTGTGTGTGTGTATATATATATATAAATCAGAAATATACAGCGTAGTTTCACTGATGGTAAGAATTGCTCTATAGGAGCAACAACCTAAATGCTGTTTTCATATTTGATATTATAGCTCAAATGTAACTATTAGACTCAGAGAAGATTCAGTCAATCAATGAATTTATATTAGTGTTGGCTTACCATGCTTACACTGATTGAACAGATCTATTAAAACTGAGATCTGGCCTGCATTTTCAACATAAGCAACAACGGTACCAGTGACATTACAATGACTCTTTGTCAAAGGCCTAAAATGCTAAAGTGCTACATAATTTTGCACTTGTTATATTAAGCATATGTTTGCATGATATTGAATCTTAATCAAATTATTGATAATTATGGCATAATGACGTGTGATTTAAATACTGCAGAACTGTAAACACATACCTGTAGTAATTCCAGAGTCATGGGCATATTTTTGAGTTCTTTCAGTAAGTCAAGAGCCCCAGCCTGTAAAAGAATGTTAAAGACTGAATATCCATATTATCATACACTCATATTCTTTTCACCATCACATGGCTATTTCATTTATTTGCAAATCCATACTATGAATGTTAAATATTCTTAATAAACTGAAATAAAATTCTATTTCCGAAGCTTATATATCTCCTGTTTGGCTACTTTGCTCATTCAATCACTATCCAATTACCAGCACAGCAGTGCCTCCTAGCCACAGAGAAGGCATATATCTTCACATGAAGTATAAAACCTTCCATTAGACACCAGATATTAGATATTACAACCCCTCTGCTGGCCAAAGGCTAATGAAAACATTTGCCTTCCAGAATCACAGCCCTAAAGACTGGAACACAGCAAACAACTGTTCCCATCAACTTCCACCACAACTATCCTCCCTGAAGAGGAATAGTTCTATATTCATCTGCTCTTTTGTTTACTCTCATAGGTACATAATTTGAAGGAAAAGCATTGCCTCAAATGCAACTACTCCCTCCTTTCTGACCTGCCCCCCCCCCCCCCCACACACACACACACACGATTCCTGTATAATTTTGATGGCATATCAATGAACATGTCAGGGCATGACAGCTAATCATAGTGTGTATAGAGTAGACAGATTGGAATCAAAGAAACAAGTCATTTATAAATTACTTAAATCTCCAAGATTGTAATGGGTCTACTCGGTGAGGAAGCCAACGTGGTGTAGTGGTTTTAGTATTGTACTATGACTCTGAGAACCTAAGGTTCAAATTCCCATTCAGCAATGAAAACCCATTGGGTGGCCTTGAGGAAGTCACATTTTCTTATACAAGGGCAATCACCAACCTCTTCTGAGTAGATCTCATGATCAGCAATAAGAACAACTCCTCTAAACGTGATTAAATGCTCACCACTTTGCATAAAGTGCTCAAGATGGTGAACAAAAAATCCAAATTCACTAGAACACTCTGGACAAACTGCTATCCATTCCCTTGTTTATATTGTGTCTTGAGCATGTCTTTCTCTCTCTCTCTCTCTCTCTCTCTCTCTAACTTCATCTGTTATAGGAGTTGATCAGGTTAATAAAACTAGTCAGCTCACAAATGAGGTAAATGTCAACATGAATTGGTTTCATTTCAAACTTTCATGAAACAATTATTTCACAGTCCAATGCAACCAATGTTAAACAGTTACTGTCATGCTGAGTGCACATTACGGGCTTGTGATTCCCACTGCTTGAAAAGTCAAAAATACATTTTCCCTGTTCATTTACAATGACTTCAGCATGCCTAAAACACCACTACTGGTGCCTTGTTTTAGCAAGAGCTATTGCCCTTCATTCTATTGCCTTTCCAAAAACTGCTCCATAGCAGCTGGCACTGGGAGCAAGTGTTAGATACAATTGTTTCCTGAATAATCATTGAATCTATAAGCTACTTACAAGAGAGTCTTGTTTAAGGCTTCTTCTGAGTGAACTTCCATCTATTGATTTCATGATCTTGATCTGTTTGAATCTGTTATTTATTTATTTAAATTATTTGTACCCTGCCCTTCTCATCCAAGGGAACTCAGGGCAGCTTACAAGTGGCAATTGATGCCGTTAGAATGTTTTCAGATTTAACTCTATGAGCTGTCACTGAGATGGGGTCCAGTCTATTGCCATACACATGAGACTGATGTAGGCTGAGGGAAGACTAAGGTAGGAGGTCTGCCCTGGCATCCGCTTACCTCAAAGACTATTACAGTTGTTATGAACAACTACTTCTGCAAAGGGGAGGGAGAATTACCACAAAAACTGCTTCACTTCCCATTGCATTGGCAAATGATTCCACTGGATCAAAGAGCCATTAACCAGAGAAAGGACATGAAATGGATGCAATTTTAAATCAACAATCAGTTTAATTTTAATCCATAAAATAAATTTGATTCTTATTAATGAGTATTTATAGGTTATGATTACCAAAACTGCATTTTTAGCCCATTATCATCAGCAGCCACACTCCCACTTAATAGTAAACAAATATTTGCTTGATAATAAGCCTCTGGGAAAACAGTAAGACACTTTATCAAATACTGTGATCAGAGAGGGGTAGTAGGACAAAATTGCATTTTCCTGGAATCTTCCCTTTCTCTCTTTGTCTTTCACCAACTTTATCAGAACTCACTATGTTTTTATTGCATCTAGGTAATTCTCTTTTAAGAATTTTGATCATTACGGTGTGTTAACAAATTAATAAAGAAATCACTAGAACAAATAATATACCAACAGAGCTATTTCAAGCTACAGAAGCAGAATCCATCCAAATTCCAACTAATATCTGCCAACAAATATGGAAAACAGAACAAATTTGAAATGCTCAATATATATTCCAGTCCCCTATAAAAGGTACACAGGGATTGCAGTAACAGCAGGAACATTTCATTAATTTCAATGCTCAAAACTTAGTAACAAAGGCTTTTACTATATAGAATGAGAAATGTCAGGTGTCCAAGCTGGGTTCAAAAAAGGAAGAGGTGCTAGGAATAATATTTCAAACACACATTGGATGCATACCAAACATATATTTTTTCAGAAGGGTTTGGCTTTGCCTTTCTTGAGGCTAACTTTCAATCTGATATGTACATCTTTGGGAAATAACTTTTAATATCATCAAGAGTATGCATAAAGAGTGAGTTACTATGGCTGAAGGTGTGTATGTGTGTGTGTGTGTGTGTGTGTGTGTGTATATATATATATAAATCAGAAATATACAGCGTAGTTTCACTGATGGTAAGAATTGCTCTATAGGAGCAACAACCTAAATGCTGTTTTCATATTTGATATTATAGCTCAAATGTAACTATTAGACTCAGAGAAGATTCAGTCAATCAATGAATTTATATTAGTGTTGGCTTACCATGCTTACACTGATTGAACAGATCTATTAAAACTGAGATCTGGCCTGCATTTTCAACATAAGCAACAACGGTACCAGTGACATTACAATGACTCTTTGTCAAAGGCCTAAAATGCTAAAGTGCTACATAATTTTGCACTTGTTATATTAATTTTGATCATTACGGTGTGTTAACAAATTAATACTTAATTGAAGCATGTAGCCCAAGTCTTATAAACTCATTCACATGCGCTTGAAATAATTCATTTGATAAGATCTGTACAAAAAGCTTTGCCATCTAAGTATATACAGATTTTACAAACTGTTTTGATATGGTATATTGCTTAAAACATATGGAGATGACTGAATCTGTCACATAAGCATTCACTATCAATAGCTAGTTTTTTTTATTCTCGAGCATGAAACACTTTGCTTACAAGCAGATTTTCACAACCAAATACTGTATCTAGACTACTTTTAATATGAGTTCAATTATATGGAGAAATGTTCTAAAGCAAAACGAAAACAACCAACATTCTTTAAAATGAAATTATAGAAACCTACCATTTAATAATAGGTTTGCTGAATATTTAAATCTGCTTCCCACCAAAAAGAATAAAATGAAGTTATGGTTTTATGCTTCTTGAGATTTGCAGTAATTTACATACAAGGCTTCTGATGTATTAAAGTAGGTTCATAAGGGCAAGGGATACTCTCTACCACTTTAACTAAAGAATCTGCCCTTGTTCAAATGATGCAAAGAGCAGAAAAAACACATGTTTTAATCACAAAAATGAGGGGCTGTTTGTTGACTTGAAGCTATATAATTCTGCCTTGTTTGTTCTATGGTATTCAGAGACAAGTCCTTCAATGTGTTTATGGTACTATTCTAGTACTCACAGTCTGTAGATGTCCCACTGTATTAAACGGCTTCCTATGAAGCATGTAAATACAATAGGTTGAGAAACTTCTTGTTGGCTAGTGAGACTGGTAGTCAAATATATTTATACAGTGGACCCTTGGTATCTGCTGGAGTTTAGTTTCAGGATCCTTTCTGGATGCCATGAGTTGTGGATGCTCAAGTCCCATTATATGCAATGGAGTAGAAAAATAGTATCCTTTATAGAAAGGCAAAATCAAAGTTTCCTTTTTGGATTTTTAAATGTATATTTCTAAGCTGCATATAGTTGAATCCAGAGGGCTGACTATATAGTCAAAGACTTCCCATTTTCGGTCTAGAGAATGCAGCCTAGCACACATGAAATATATTTAGTATACTCTGGTTCTGTATCTATGTCTTACCTTTTCTTCTCTAATCTTACTCAACTGCTCTTGAGTTTTGAATATTCCTTATGTGCAACACTACCTCTGCCAACTTGAACCTATTCATTACACAATAAGGTAAGTTATTATACAGTACTGCTTATACTATAAAACAAATATTCTAACTAATATCATTTGCATTTAACACCAATACATAGATCATCTAAGCACAGCTTTATGAGAACTTCTTTAATACACACTTGTTCTGAATGAATGTGATCCTTAGGTATACATTCCTCAAAAATATGACAAGTGAGCCAGCAGAAGGTGTTCTCATAGGGAATGAGATCCATGAAAAATATGAAGGCAAGGGAATGAAGCATCCAAAATTTAAAAGAGAGGTGGAAGGAGCGATGCTGCACATTGCCTAATTGGGGCTCCTCCATTTTTCTGATAGCTACCATTCAGGACAACTGGAAAAAACAATGCATCATACCTTTAGACCATTTCTCAAGGTGTTTTTTTAAACATTTCAGTGTGAGGGTTTTAATTGGAAAACGGCCAACAGGGGAGGGGTGCCTGCACTACAAGAACACATGCATAGTTTTTACCCATGATGTCAAGGATTATATCATAAATCTATAGGAACAGTAGGATTTATATTCCTAATACATCATTATACTGTGTATATATAAGATATGCTTAGCTAAGAGTGTACCTATACTGAAGAAATAATGCAGTCTGACACCACTTTAACCACTAAGGTTCAAAGCTATTATCCTTTATCCAGCATGCTTGGGATTAGAAGTATTTAAGACTTTGGATTTTTAGGGGGGGGGGATTTTGGGATACCTATATTTACATATATGCACATAAAGAAATATCTTGGAGATGGAACTCAATTCTAACCACAACATTCATTTATGTTTCATATACATCTTCCATACATTGCCCAACAATAATTTCATTTATTTTAATACTTTTGATCAGGAAACAAAGTTCCGAACCACCAGAAAGCAAAGGTGTCACTATCTGAGCAACCCATGTGGGCATTTTTAGAATACAGGCAGTCCCTGAGTTACATACATCTGATTTACAAACAACTCATAGTTAAGAACAGGGGTGAGAAAGCAGGAAGTGAGATAAATCTACACCAAGAACGGGAAATTCACTCCTGAAATAGTTATTACGGGGAAAGATGTCTCAACTGAAGCTTTATCACCAATCCTTGTTTCTACAACAAGCCATTTTTTCAAAATCCAATGATCATAGGACAGAAAGCAAGGTGAAATCTTCTGAACAGAGCATACAGCAAAACAAACACCACAGGGGTGTTGACCCTTTCATAGGCTGTCCAAAGAACAAGACCACCCCCCTCCCATCAGGAAGTTCTTCTAATGTTTAGGTGGAATTTATTTTCCTGCAATTTGAATCCACTGTTATGTGTCGTCTCCAGAGCACCAGCAAACAAGCTTGCCCCCTCCTCCTCAACATGACATCCTTTCAAATGCTTACATATGGCTTCATGTTCCTTTTCAAGCTTCTTTTCTCCATGCTAAACATACCCAGTACCCTAATTTACTCCTCCTAAGGCTTGGTTTCCAATCCTTTGATCACTTTGGTTGCCGGTCTCTGGAAATGTTCCAGCTTGTCAATATCCTTCTTGAATTGTGGTGACCAAAACTGGGTGCAGTATTTCAGGCGAGGTCTGACTAAAGCAGGTCAGAGTGGAACTATGAGTTCCCTTGATCTAGATCAGGGGTGTTCAACCTTTTGGCTTCCCTTGGCTACATTGGAAGAAAAAGAACTGTCTTGGGCCTCATACCGCTATAAAACTGAAGCCACTATTTTTGGTTGGACTACATTCATAGCCGTCCTGGGCTACAAATATCAAGAGCATACAGCATGCAGTGGCACTATGTATACTACACAATAAACATGTGAATTCCTTTTCACAAGTCATTGTATGTAACACTGCAACAGAATCACCTCACTTCTTTATTAGCTAATTTTAACTGTTTTTCATTTCTTCTGTACACACTGTTAGCAATTATAATGTGAACTAGCTGTGCCCGGCCACACGTTGTTGTGGCTTATGGGAATCATTTGTTGGCCAGGTGGAATAGCAGTGAATAGCCTTGCAGCCTCAAAGCCTGGCCGTTTTCTTCTTATAGGGATCCTCGTTTGGTGAGCTGGAATACAATGGAATAGGCTTGCTGCTTGGAAGGCTGGGTACTTGCGTTCTACAGGAATTTTTGGGGGGGCTGCTAGAATTGCAGCCCAAATTGCTGCTTCTAAGCCTGGCTAGTTGCTACCTAGGGGAATCTGGTTGGTCAGCTTCAATAGTACAGAGTAGTATCACTGGTTCAAAGCCTGGCCACCTTCTACCAAGGTTAATCCTTTGTTGGTCTAGTTGAATTGCACTGAATAGCCTTCCAGCTTCAATGCCTGGCTGGTATACCTAGGGGAATCCTTGTTTGGTGAGCTGCAGTAGCACCCCCAATCAAAGAGCTGCTTTGAAGCCTGGCTACTTCCTTTGTAGGGGAAATCCATGTTTGGCCAGCTTGAATTGCACTGAATAGTTTTGCAGCTGAAAAGCCTGACCACTTTTTACATAGGGCATCCTTGCTAGGCCAGGTAGCCTCGTGGCTTCAAAGCCTGGGGGTTTTCTACCAAGGGGAAATCTTGGTTGGCCAGGTTGAATAGCATTGAATAACCTTGCTGCTTGCAAGCCTGGCCACTTTCTACCTTGTGGAATCCTTGGTTGCCCAGGTTGAATAGCAACGAATAATCTCAGTGCGGCAAATATAAATCCTGCTGTGTGGAAGGGTCCTAAGTCCTTTCACGTGGATTGTTTTTAAGCCAGGACACATCCTATATTTGTGCATTTCATTTATATTGCCTAGGTGTAGTGCTGTATATTTCTCCTTGTTGAAATTCATGTTGGTCGTTTTTAGTCCAGCTCTTATAAACTGTTTGGGTCATTTTGGATTTGGATCCTGCCCTCTGGGGTGTTAGCTATTTGGCTAACACAGGTATGGTCCAACTTGGGCCCTCCAGCTGTTAGGAATTCGGCTGTTAGGAATTCTGCGAGCTGAAACCCAAAACACCTGGAAGGCCGAAGTTGGACCAAGCCTGGGCTAACATATTTCCCAGCTGTCTATCCTGCATGTCATGAATTTACACTGGCTCTCAGAACCCTTCCACACAGCTATATAACCCAGAATATCAAGACAGGAAATTCCACAATATCTGCTTTAAACTGGAAAATATGGCAGTGTGGACTCAGAGCCCTACCACACAGCCCTGTATCCAGGAATATCAAAGGAGAATGTCCCGCAATATCTGTTTTGAACTGGGTTATCTGAGTCCACACTGCCATATATCCCAGTTTAAAGCAGAAAAAGTGAGATTTTTTTCAGCTGTGTGGAAGGGGCCTCAGATAAGCCAGTTCAAAGTAGATATTGTAGAATTTCCTGTCTTGACATTCTGGGTTATATAGCTGTGCAGAAGAGCCCTGATAGACAGTGTAAACTCGACATGCAGGATAGACAGCAGGTTAGTGTAGAAGAGCCCTTGGTGTTGCTTTTAAAGCAGGCATGGATAAACTTTGGCCCTCCAGGTGTTTTGGACTACAACTCCCACAATTGCTAACAGCTTACCCACTGTTAGGAATTGTGAGAGTTGCAGACCAAAACACCTGGCGGGCCGAAGTTTACCCATGCCTATTTTAAAGGCTAGCATCCTAATAGGGCGCCCTTTCCAATTCTGACAATGACATGAGGCCTTCAAGTCACGCACAAAGCAGGTGACTCAAATGCTCTTAGCAATGGGATGCCGACGAGGGAAAGCGAGGGAAGATGCTCCCCTTCCCGCCACTCCCCCGCCCGCCTCCCGCCTAAAAGACGGCTGTGCTCGCAAGAAGTTCCCGGATGTGACAGTTGAAGCCCCTCAAAAAAAAGGGGGGGGGACGCATTTACCCCCTCAGAGGGGCAAAAAGGGCGGGCGCCCAGCTGAGCGCGCGCCGCTGCTGATTGGCTCGCCGGGCGGGCGCTCGAGCCAGGCGCGTGAGGGGTCCCTCGCTTTCTCTCTCCTTCCCGTCCCCCCTCCCTTTCCGAAATTCATTCTCTGTGTGTATGTGTATGTCTCTCTCACCGCGTTTTTCTTCTGCACCATTTTGTCCATTTTCTTCGCGATGCGTATGATCTCGTCTTCGGCGCTCATGGCGGCGGCTGCCAAGGTAAGGAAGGCTTGCTACTTGACGAATTCGCCCGCTCCGGCCAAGATGGAGGTAGCTGCCTGCCTTCCCAGCAGCACCGCCGGCCTAGCCTGGCCTGGCTCGGCTCGACGCGACACTGGGCTGCCGCCGATCGTCAAGGCTAAGGCCCAGGGAGCCAGGCCGCGCGGCGGAAGGCCGAGAGCATCGGTCGGAGTTGAGGGGAGGGGAAGGCGGAGAAAGGGTGGAGCTTTCGGGCGGCCTCGCAGCCTGCGCCCGCCCAGCGGAAGTGGCACAAGGGGAACGCTACTGCGTGAGGCCGCCGCCTGGCCCTCCCGCCTTGGGGATGAGGACTGCCTCTTGAGGGAGGAGCGGCACGCGCGCGGTTTTGTGGCGTTCATAGCAGTCGGTGGCAGAGCCGGGAGGAAAATGATTTCGGATCATATTTTCCAGAATGCTCCGCATGCCACGCCCATTCTGGAATTCTGGGAACTGTAGTCTTTTTTATCCGTTTTTTTCTTTTGTTTTCTGTTTCTGTGTCGTTGCCGGCGGTGCTGCTGCTGTTACTTTAAGCGAGGAAGGGCTTCTAGCAGCGGATTTGGGATGCGAAGAAATTGTTATATAATGTGTTGTTGCTGTGGAATTTTCAATGCCCAGTGTTGTTTATTCGTTCAGTCGCTCTCGACTCTTCGGGCCCTTCTATACAGCCATATAACCCAGAATATCAAGGCAGAAAATCCCACGATATCTGCTTTGAACTGGGTTATTTGAGTTCACACTGAGATATATTCCAGTTCAAAGCAGATACTGTGGGGTTTTATGCAGCTGTGTGGAAAGAGCCTTAGTGACCTCATGGACCAGCGCAAGCCACAGCTCGGCCATCGCCACCCTCAGCTCCTTCAAGGTCAAGCCAGTCACTTCAAGGATACCATCCATCCACCTTGCCCTTGGCCAGCCCCTCTTCCTTTTTCCTTCCATTTCCCCAGCATCATTCTTTTCTCTAATCTTTCCTGTCTTCTCATTATGTGACCAAAGTATTTCATATTTGCCTCTAACATCCTTCACTCCAGTGAGCAGTAGAACATTATTTCCTGGAGTATGGACTGGTTGGATCTTGTGGTACAAGGCACTCCCAGAATTTTCCTCCAATACCACAGTTAGTCTGTCTTCTTTCGCTCAGCCTTCCTTATGGTCCAAGCTCGCATCCATAGGTTACTACGGGGAATACCATTGCTTTAAATATGCGGACCTTCGTTGCCAGTGTGATGTCTTCATTGCCTAGAAGTAAACATCTTCTGATTTCCTGGCTGCAATCTGCATTTGCAGTAATCTTCGCGCCTAGAAATATAAAATCTGTCATGTCATTGCCTCCACGTTTTCTCCCTGTTTGCCAGCTATTAATCAATCTGGTTGCCATAATCTTGGTTTTCTTGATGTTTAAATGCAACACAGCTTTTGCACTTTCTTCTTCCACCTTGATTATAAGGCTCCTCGGCTCCCCCTCGCTTTCAGCCATCAAAGTGGTATCATCTGCATATCTAAGGTTGTTAATGTTTCTTCCAGCAATTTTAACTCCAGCCTTGGATTCATCAAGCCCCACAAGTCACATGATGTGTTCTGCATATAAGTTGAATAGGTAGGGTGAGAGTATACAGCCCTGCCATACTCCTTTCCCAATCTTAAACCTTAGTATCCCCATACCACCATGAACGTGCCAAAGTTTGACTGATCCCCACAGTCAAAGGCTTTAGAATATAGTCAATAAAACAGAGAGACACAGGCCCTATATCCCAGGATCTGTTCCCAGGTTTTCTGCTTTAAACTGGATTATATGAGTCCGTACTGCCAGATAATCTAGTGAAGGGGACAAGGGACACATGACTTAATTTGATTAATAAATAGCAATAGTATAGAAGAATATGTTTAGATTAAATAAATAGCCTTAGCATTAGAAGAAATCAATTGAAGACAGTCATGAGAAAACACAGGCTGAAGGAGTAATGAAACACATGCAAGAAAACAGAACCCAATAATAAAAAGTTCATCACCTTCTTTACATATGCAAAAGGGAATGAATTGAATATCAAGCCAGAAAGAAGGCTCACACAGGCAGGACAATGAAACACCAGATGGACAATACATACTCACACAAGGGGACAGAAGGAGAACTTGCTAAACAATTAAAACACACCAAATGGAAGTGTAAGACATTTAAGGGGAAGAAATAAAGTCAAAACAGAACTCAAAAGTCCAAACGTTTGATGGATTGAATTAATTGCTGTTTGATGGATTGGATGATTGTAATCGGGAAATTTGCTCTCCTGAGCTGTTTTGATAAGCATCTGATCAAAGTACCCATGTGCAGGATGAAAAGAGAAAAGAGACAGCATGAAAGATGAGGGGCATGAGAACCAGGATTTTTTAAAAAGGTGCTAAATGTACTTGTAAAAAAAACTATAAGAACTTTGTTAAAGACGTCATTGGTGTGCCATTTTCCTTTCAGAGTGATCACCTGCAACTTTGTTTTGAAATAAAGCTGGGTAATTTGTTTCCTTTGCCTCCTAGTTCCTCATTGGAAAAAACGGGACTCAGAGATTAAGGCATTTGCCGTTTATAAAAGATTCCTCACAACCTAGCCTCTTTATTGGGATAAACAGAAAACCTGGGATCAGATCCTGGGGTATAAGGCCTGTCTGGAAGGGCCCTGAGAGATGTTCAGCTGCTTTGTTAACATGGCTTGGGATGTTGGCTATTCCTATGCCTTTTGCCTAAGGAAAAAACCTACTTTAGCAGTGCTTGGAGGACTCCACGAATTTCATAGGGTTTTCCTAGACTTAACCTCAAATGTATTTCAAAACAGAAAAATCTCTCCTGGACAGCCAAGGGTGCATCTACATCAGAGAATTAATACCGCTTGACACAACTTTAGTTGAGACAGTTCAATTCTATGGAACCATGGGAGCTGTAATTTGAGCCTTCTTTGAGAAAGTGTTGGTGCCTCAACAAAGTACAACTTCCAGTGTGTAGTGTAGTGCCTCAAGAGGCAAATAAAACAGTAGAAATGAACCCTTACAATTTTAGGAAATTTAATCATAAAACTTGTAGCTTCTATTGTTTATAATTATTTTATTTTTAACCCGCCTCTCCTCATGGCTTGAGGCCCTTGGTAAGCAAGTCTCAGACACTGAGATTTATCTGAGGAATGAAAAATGAAATAGGTAAGTAAACTCTACTATATAACCTTTCACTGTCCTACATACCTAATCTATTGTTTAACCTGTAGCAAAAATTCTAAATTGAAAGGTTAGTGTTGTTTTTATTCACCATATGCCCAGGTACCATAGCCTTCTCCAAAGCTGTCACTTTAACGTATTGATGCCTTTATAATTTTACAAGGAACCTTAACTTAAAACTTTAAAACTTTTCGATGTCTATGCCATCTTTAGTATGTATAAACAGACAAACAGAAAGGGCAGTTTTTTCCCATGCTTTTCTGATCATTCATGAAATCAAGAAAAAGGAACATCAGAGGAGGAAAATCTGGTTTGGATCTACTTGTTGATCAGGATAAGATGGGTAAAATAGGTTTGAGGCTTTGTGTAGCAGAACTTTAAAAATGCATTAGTATAAAAGAATCATATGGAGAAAGGAACTGCCACACCTGGCTTCTCCTGTGACACATCCCCCTTTAATGGATCAGATGTATGAATGGAGGCTGAACCCAAAACCCTATATTCCTCAGAGGAAGAATGTTGGTACATCTGTTTTGGATGAATCTTGGACATTTAGATATGGGTTTACTGAGGAGACAGAGATGTATAGGCTTCTTGAAGCCTTTGGGTTCAGCCCGAGGGTTTTTAATAATCCTGTATTTATTACGATTTTACAATTTATGTGTTTTAAATGCAATTTTTTATTCTGTATTTTGTTTTAATTGATATATTGTATTGCTGTTTTATCTTTTTATAGTGTAATTTGTATTATGTTGCCTATATTTTGTCCTATGTTTGGGCCTCTGCCCCATGTAAGCCGCCCTGAGTCCCCACGGGGAGATGGTGGCAGGGTATAAATAAACTTTTATTATTATTATTATTATTTGGTCAATGGCAATTATTTCTAAATCAAGTTGTGAGACTCCTGTGGCAACCTTTGCAAAATGGGATGTGCACCAAGATTGCATTGGTTTAAACACCTCCTTGAACCACAGGATTTCAAGGAGAAAATGCATTTCCAGAAAAGATGCTATTGAAGGAATTTTATGTGCTTGTTAGCACAAGGAAAGAACTAGTGCAAGATGAAGCTTTAGGGGAGGAATCCAGTCCTTGAGTGAAGGCGGTAAGAAACCAACGGCAAACTACAACAAGACTTCTGAGACTTGGCCCTAGGAAGCAGAAGGAAGTTCTCGTGGAGGTTCAAATTCAGGGAAGGTACATGGGTATGACACAGGTGGCACAATGTAATTCCACGTTATCCCCTGTAAGAAAATGTAAAGGCTTTATACTTTTTGATCCCAAGGCAAGGAGCTTCAGGCAAGAATGCTCACAATGTGCATGTATGCAGTAATTCTTGCCCATGGCCTCTAGCCTTCTACACATGTGCATTGGTCCTAGGAGGAAGCAAAAGCACACCATCACATCTTCCGTATTCCTTCTGAGTTGCCTTGCAAAACTGATCAGGAAGGCATTGTTCAGGGCACCCTTCCCCAAGCCACTCTATCTTATGACCAGGCCCGGTTCTCCATGGACACCGCTGAAGCCCCCACCTCAGGCGCAGTGCCTTCCTGGGCGCACCTAAAGCGGCGGGGGCGGCAATGACCACTGGGTCGCTCGCTGCAGAACCAGGAAGTATTTTGTATTCTCACAATATTTCGCGAGATCTCGTGAAATCTTGCGAGATTTCTGTGAGATCTCGCTGAAATCTCGCGAGATCTCGTGAGAATACAAGCTACTTCCTGGTTCCGCGGCGAGCAACCCAATGGTACCTTGGGTTTTACCACCTGGAAAAACCTAGGGCCGCTCCTGTTTATGACGAACCCTATATGGTAGGGATGAGCAAGCTAACTGTAGATGCCAAACACTGCTTCAATATTTGTAATTTCTAAATGCCATTTATTATTCTTTGTGTGCTTAATTGTTTACCAAAAGCCCACCACTGTTGTTTCCCTCATGTTTTAAATTTGAAACTTTCCCTTTTTAATATTTTAGAGCTGCAGCATTTACTCAACCTTAAAAATTAGTCCACATATTGATTGTTCTCAATTTATTTCACAGTAAAGAGAAAGGTTACAATTTTCAACTACCAGAAAGCCATATCAACAACAGATTTCTCACCATAAATAATATAAAATCTTGAGTATGGGTTTCTACAACTTGAAATAAAAGAAAGCCAAATTAATGTTCCTGTTTATAAAATATTGCGGCCTCAATATATGGCTTCATTAACTTCCTATACATACATTCTTAAAATTATATTTGAGTCAATAGCACCTGTTTATAAAAAAGATGCATTTTGCAGTTTAATGAAGTACAATGCAATGCACTTCATTAAGGCAAACATTTAATTAACAGATTTAAAATACAAGTTATAGAGTACAGTATTTTTTTCAGCAATTCACTGTATTGACCATTATACAATACTTCAGGAAAGACTAAAGGCTACATCGTATCAGCAGCAATTCCAATGACATCATTAGTTTTGCCTTTGTCACAGCGTTGTGCTATGATTTACAATACAATTAATATTTAATAGCAAGTTGGCAAGTACATATTTCACACAAATACTTCAGATAAAAGTAATTTAATACTGAATAAAGATTTTGTCAGAATGTTAGACACTAAATTTCAAAGTGAAATAAACATTTTGTTAGAATACCACCAGTGTGATTTCAGTAGTTTGACACGTGTTTAATGCAATTATGCTATTATACTAAATTGAAATTTAAACTTGCAGTTCTCTTTATTAAGAGAAAAACTGATCTTTGCAGTAACCCATAAGAGATATTTTCACCAGACCATCTTCAGTAAAGAAAACAGGGTTTTGAGAACTTGATAGAATGGTGCAAGATTACTATTTTCCAGTAAATACAGGATGAATATTGAGCAAAGTTACAATGTTAAAATATTCAAATACAGACTCTTGTTGCAGAGGTCTCCAGCATATAAATATCAGAAGGAACGATTAAAGGCATTTACTGCCTTTAAGTGTCACAGTCTATTTAGAATTTTCTGTTGAAGCTTTCCTTGAATAGTAGTACTTTAAAACTACAAGTTTTAGTTCTCCATTCAACTGTTTTTTTTGCAGAAAACAGAAAACCAGTGTTTCTGAGGAAGCTAGATTCAAATTTCCCTACTAGGCAAAAAATGTTGTTTTAAGATATAGGCAAGGTTCCTAAAGTATGATTTTTCAGCTAGTAATCTCAATTAGTACAATCCACAGATACTTTTGCTTCTCAATGTTGCTGGCTCTCAGTCTAGTAGGCTATAGAAGCCCAGTAAGGGCTAAGGAATGTGTCAAAAAGTTGTATGAATTGAAACCACAACACAGATACAAGAAGTGCCAGTTGGCAAGATTAAATCACAAACATTTAGGGCATTCAACTATCAAAACAAGCATTTTAATTAAATGCTTGTTTTGGCAACCAATGTAATAAGGTGGCTAAGATTCGATTCATGTGTATGAAAATAGAGACTCAAACTTAGAACAATTTCAACATTATACTAGCAATTTCACATCAATCAATAGCATATTATCATGGTAAGGGTATAGCATATTTGCAGTCCCCACCACCACTACATTTGCAAATCCAGTTGTAGAACTCTGAAACTTGTATTATACATATTGCTGAGAAACGTTTGTTTGTACCCAGCATATCTCGAGACAGAATATTTTCTTTTTCTCAGACATTTGCTATAGCTTATGATTTGGTATACTGAGGGAAAATACATTTTCTCCTTTGACCCTTTAGAAGTTACCAAAGAAAAACACTGTATCATCCAATAAGATACACTTATGTGAGGTGAATAATGATTTTCATTTGCATTTCTGGCACCAGCTTACTATATGAATCCTTGCATACTTAATAGTTCGAGTCCTGATTTCTCTAAAGCAGAAAAAGTTTTTCATAAAGCATATAAAATGTTTCCTTGATTATTTTAATTTCTCAAGCAGTTTACCAGACTATTCAGGAAAACTTCCAAGAACTTAAATTTTACAGTTTACTAGGAATTATAGTGATATATTTTTGAGTTCTCTGTATTTATCTGAATGACATCTGAGCCCAAACAGACTAGACATTTTGTCTTGAGACAGACACCTCTCAAAGTTTGAAAGTAGCCTAGTGTATATTTAATGAGATAACCATAGAGTTCAAAATGCATAGGGATAAAAATTGAACAGTCTTTTCTTGTACATGCAATAATACTTTTGCCTTTGTCACAGCATCTGGGCTATGATATATAGTTATGATAATACTTATTCTACTTCTGCAAGTTCATTACGGTTATGGCATGTACAATACTTCAGTGTCAATTAGCAAGCATTAATAAAACAAATCTTGAAAATACTGTTCTTATTCAAACAATAATTTAAAATAAGAGATCTATCATTCTTAATGGACAGTTTTAAATTTAAAGCACTCTGAAAGTGTATCCCAACACATCTTTCCTCTGCCATATATTTACATGACTGCCAGTAAAGTTTTAAAAGAGCATCATTTCTCTTGAACGGATGCTATCTAGTCTTTGCATTACAGCTAGCACTGTAGGCACAGAGATGCTTTAGAAACAGCTGCATGAAAAAAATCTAGTAAAGATGATGCTGGTGATTTAACAAGGCTCAGTTTCAGTCAACTGGAGGTAGGTGCTTGTCAATGAACTGCTTAACATCCATCATTTCCTGTTCAAGGATTGAAAAACAACAACCATCTAGTTAATTTATTAGTAATATTTCAGGAGTTATTCATAATACAATTCAAGGAAAAAGAGCATATATTTTCAATACCTTACAATGTAGGGTAGTGCTTACTTATATAAACTACATATTTCCTTCTGTTCCCATACTAAAATCTGATGGTTTTTACATACAGGTGTAAAAGTGCTATAATGAAAGATATTTGGAAAAAATAAGACCCTAAAACATGAATAGTAAAGAAGAAACTAAACAATGTTGAAAATAGTAGTTTAAATAACTTCTGTGGTATTTTTTTCTGTAGTCTCTGAGTATATATTATATTGAAATCTTGTCAGGGACATTAACTTAAAAATAAATCATTTTTGGAATTTTAAGATCTGATTTGCCTGTTTTCTTTATTAAACTCAACATGATGCACTGATAAGAGTAAGCACAGATTTACTTAAGTGCCACAGTTTCCATGACAAAGAAGAATAAATAGTTTGGAGAAGTTTTCTTGCAATGTATTGGAGGAACTGAACAGCAACAGATAAACAACATTTTAAAGGAGGGGTGGGGAATCTTTCACTTTCCAAAAGTTTTGGCCCACAATTCCCATCAGCTGCAGCTACTATGGTGCTAGAGGGCCATAGAGTCCCCATGCTGAAACATCATTCTAATGAGTTTCTACTCCATCTAATTAAAAGATTCAACTTTTCCCTTGTAAAACAGTCCTTACCTCAATACATGAGCTATGCATCATGCCTGAATATGTCTTGAAAGTTACATTGCCAGGATTTATCATAGTTTTTAACGTCTCAGAAGTGACAGAACCAAACATTAATGGAACTAAAGGGTCACGGTCACCGTGACACTGAAGAATGGAAATGTCCTTGTTGACACAGTTGATGGGGCCCTATGAAAAAAATTTAAAAAAAATAGAATAATAAATGAAAGATATGTCATTCAGTTAATTACTATTATACAGTACTTTTATTTCAGTTTTGTTTTGAGCAATCGAGTTCATTCCATTGCCCCTTTCATGCACAAATCAACCTCTTTGCTTAGGCTGACTCGTACTGGATTTTCAGTGTCACTTAATCAACTCAGTGGCTGGTGAGAATTAAAACACAAATGTTCCTGGTCTAGCACTTCACCACTATACCAACATGGAGATCATATGGCTTGTGGCTACCATGAAAACCTCTGTACTCCCTAGCCTTCCCACAAACTCGTCAGTTTTGAAAATGTTTGATCCAAAACTCAGTTTTCAGTCAAAAGTACCTGTACAGTTTGGGTTTAATCATGATTTAGGAGTGGGGAGAGGGACAGAAAAAATCCTATCAAAATATGCTACCTAGGTTCAAACACTGCTAGGGGAACAGATTTGGAATCAAGGGAGATACTCTTTCAGAATTTCCAAATCTATTAAAACAGTAATAACAACTTGGAATTTCCCTTAAGCAAATAAACCTCAGCTATTTAAGTGTAAAACAATTTCATCAACGTTTTTATCAGCTCCTGTCATATTTCACTCAATTGAATGAAAACAAATATTACAAGTTTCAAAATTAATGACATTTTAAAAATTACGTCAATTGTAAAAGGTTTTCATGGAAGTGATACAAGTAGTATTTAACATTCTCAAATGCAAAAACAAAGATTACTTTTTGTCTAAGATGGAAATAAATATAAAGATGAGACTTTCAATATAGTCAGGACTATATCACTATTCTAGGAAGTATATTCTTGTGTATCAGTTGCTCAGAAATGTAAGCAACAGGTGCAACTGCTCCAATGTCCTGATGGTGGGCCTCTACAAACAACTGATTGTATTAACAGAAAGTTTGGGTTAGAAAAGCCTGTTCCAGCATGGCTGTTACTATACCCTGAATATATATTTAGGTTAATAGTATGAGTCCAGATTTATGCAAGATATTAGGGTATCAAGTGGGTTTTATTATACTCTAAATGGATATTTAGAGCATAATAACATTCACTTGGCATTCTAATATCTTGCTTAAAATCATAGAACTCTGGATTTAGGTTAGGAATATGGCCACAAAAAGAGGCTCGGACATAAATGATCTTTACGTGACTGTCAGGGTAACATTGGGAGAAATTTGCTTACCTGTTATGCTTTTTGAATATAGCAATATGAAGAAAAGCTAAATATACTGTACTTTAATAGTGATCTCTGTTATTATGAATTCAAGGAAAACAGTATATCACCTGTGGAAAAGAAGTCCGCAGCGGAAGCCAACAGCTGAGTGCTACAATACCTCCTAACTGCTGATGCGTTGTGAGGGCTGTGTACAATGATAAAGCTCCTCCCTAATGAAACCAAATATAAAGTCTTAAATCACACAATGACCAACAGTACTGTAACGTATCATTTCAAAATGCTGTAATTTCAACTATGTTTCTGACCCAAACTGTATTTGTGCACCTTTAATTGGTCATCACAAAAGGAAGTCAAATTAACAGCACACATAAATTTTAATGTATCCATATTTACTGGAGTCTAATGCACCATCGAATCTATTACGCAACTCAACTTTCAAAACCCGGAAACAAAAAAAAGGATTTGCTGCCAAATGTAATGTGCAATGGAAAAAAGTGCACTCTTTGTAATTTGGCCAAAAAAAGGTGTGCATTATTGTTGCCACCTGCTTAGAATTCATTATAAACAATTGTGTTAGAACACCAAAGCTTCCAGCAATGGAAAAGAAAATCTTGGGATGCATCTATGCTGTAGAATGAATCCACTTTAATTGCCTTGGTTCAATGCTATTGAAACCTGAGGGCTATAGTTTGACAAAGATTTGAGCCTTCTCTGCCAAAGAATGCTGGTGCTTCACCAAACTACATATCCCAGGATTTCATAGCGTTGAAACATGGCCATTTAATTAGAGATGATGTCCCTCAAAAAGGAGTTCCAGGTGCAGCTTCTAAAATACCTTCCTTTTGCTTTGGCTCAGCACTAAGATTACTGTATGGTGTGAATCTAATGCGTACCCCAATTTTGGCAAGGTCATTTAGCCAAAAATGGTGAACATTAGATCTGAGTAAATACGGTATTTACATCTATCATCCTCAAAATATATGCTCTTTTAATGCATTACGTACATCAATTACTACTTTATCTGAGTCACTTTCCACCCTATTATGAAATGTTTCCTAATGAACCCTGCTCCAAGGATTTTGAAACATGCAAAGAATCCGTGTAAACTATTCTTTCCACCTTTTTGCAGAATGTTATATTCTGTATAGGACTGTTAATCATACTACAATGGGGATGCGTGAAGGGACTACTACATGACATACTTCCTACAAACACTGAAAAACTATTTTTATTAAGAAAATGCGCAGCCCTTTTTGATGTATATTCTATGGAATCTCAGTAAGACCGAGTTTGCAAGCACCCAATTCCTACATCAAAATCTTAACTTACTAGGTCTTCACTTCACTAGATCTTGCTGATATTTTAGATCACAAAGAATTGCTTAATTCTCTATAGCAGTCATATGCCAGAGAAGATTGATCAAGACATAAAAAGTTGTTCTCAATAGTTGTTCCAATCATTGTGCAATTTTCCTTTGGCAAGCTGACAGAAGTTATGAAAAAAATATTTTAGACAGTAATGTGCCAAGTTCATTGGGAGCCGGCACCTATTTTAAGTATTTTCTGTATAAAATGTATACTTTTGAGCTTTAGGGAAAGAGAAATAAATTTAAATTCCTTTAGGCAGAAAATTCATAGAAAGTGCAAAGTGCAGAAAACCCTATTAATTTCACGTTACAAACTAGTAACAACAGACTTGTAACATTGCAAACATAGTCTGCATTCCATAAAAATAGGGTTCAGTGGGGCAGAGGAGAACATAGTTTTACCTGAGAAAATCCTCCCAATATTATTCTGTTTGAAGGTATTCCATTTCTTACTTCTTGCTCTATAAGTGCTTTCACTGCAAAAAAACATCTAGTTGTTAACAAATATAAAAAAATACAAATTACTATCATGTAAAAGACTAGTAGTACTAAAAAGTAGAACTGGTTCACACAGATTCTCCGCTCCCTAGATTCTCAAACCAAGTGGTGGGTACTATGCATGATAGCAACCAACCCCAGAGATCCCTCCGTTCTGAGGACCAAGACCTATTGGAAGTTCCTAGTTTTAAGATCTTGCGCCTAACAGCAACTAGACGCAGAGACTTTACAGCAGTGGCGCCATCTCTCTGGAACACTCTGCCACCTGAAGTTCGTGCTTTGCAGGACATATCAGCATTCCGCAGGGTGTGTAAGACACACCTGTTTCGGCAGGCTTTTGATTTCGGTTATTGCTGTTTTTAAATTGTTTTAGATTTTAGTCTGTTTTGGAAACCGCTCCAAGCCCTAGGGGAGTGGCGGCATATAAGTTCGAAGAATGAATGAATAAATAAATAAATATATCCCTTACTCCTTCATTCAAGTACTTTGGTAATCTTTAACCACAGCTGGAATCACAATTATACACATTCTCTATTAGCCATCGCCTTTAAAGTATGAAGGATATGCTGCCTTCTCTTTTCAGGAAAGTGATGTTTTTAGGCCAAGACATAGTCCCTAAATCTTGCAACACTTCCAGCTTCTCCACTGTAGTATTACACTGGATATTCCTTCATGCACTGCTAGAGCTTTTTACAAAAAAAACTAACTGTGGCCATCAGCTGTTTTATTCCACTGCCTTGTCATTTCTTTGAACAAGATTTACATCTCAAACTTGACCAAAAGTAATCATAAAGAGACAAAGATTTCAATAAACCACTGGAAAGAAGTCAAGAGATTCTATTAATAATATAAATTACAAAAATGACCCAACATATCCACATGATTAAAACACTTTTGCTGGTACATGAGGTTTAAAGCAAGTTGGAGACAACTTTACACAATAACAACTAACTGCAACTAGAAATCAATCTCACATGTTTAAATTCTGAAGGAATTAACTTTTCTTTTATTAAGTACAACAGTGATATGTAATATACCATTCTCTGATGCCTGCTTGATTCCAGCTTCGTCCTCCTGTGAATCTGGAGCCAGTCCAATAATATCAAACCTTAAATAAAACAGTTGCTCTGCTATATTACTCAGGTCTGCAAATAGTGACAGTATTTATTAGAAAAGGCAAATAGTTCAATCTAGTACAATAAAGACCAAGAATTCTTAAGATGTAAGAATATATGTGAAAAAAATGTAACTCACAATAAGGGAAACACATTTTGTTGAATGCGTCTTCTTACTATGCTATGGAAAGGAAATAACTGGAGAAACATGAATCTATAGCATAACCCAAATAAAGCCATAGGATGGGAGAAGTTTGAGCAAAGAACAGCACTCTCCCTCTGTCCTTCCGTATGAAGTAGCATGTGCCCATGTACATCTGCTCTCATGATCCTCTGAACGTAAGAGAAGGAGAAGTAATGGAGAGGGGAGAAGTAATGGAGAGGGGAGAATAATATAACTAAGAAAAGAAGAAATCAACAAAAATGGCACAGAAAAACATGAAAGATGACCTAAAGGTTTAAATGCTCTATGTTTATAATAGGAAAAGCTTTTGGGGCAGAAATAGTGTTCGGCAGTGGAGGTGCATGATTAGAAGGCACAGATGGTGATGGAAAAAACTTGATGTAAATATGAAGACAACTGAAAATCTGAGGATGGATGTAGTTGAAGAAAAGAGGAGATAAAAAGAGATGGGTGGATGTAGTTGAAGAAAAGAGGAGATAAAAAGAGATAGGATTGAATGGAACATGATTATAATTGCCTATTTATCTAGCAGGGCTCCTACGCTTTTAGACATAACACAATAAATTTAGATTTTCAGCCATGCTGTATATCTTGAAAAGGCTCCTACTATACATTCTTGCATTTTGTGCAGATTTTAAAAGCACCAGCCAGTTTATTCAACTATCACAAGTTTTATAAACATGATGACTTTAAAACAGTTATTTTATTTCTTGGCTTATTGCTATGCTATTCAACAGTTCCTTCTTACAATGAAGCATCACACAATTAACTAAAATATTTGCTAAATAGTGTAGAAATCTAAACTTTCTTCATTTCTTCTTGCCATCTGCTGTCAAAGACAGAGAAACAGATAGTAGCCATTTTCATCCATCATTTTCCCAAGTAGTAGCCAACACGAATCTTCTCATATTTCTTTCAGTATAATAAATATAGTTCTTAAGAATATGAGACTGCATGGTCAGAATAGAGAAGGCGATAAGCACCCAAAACTCACAATTTTTCTTTATTACTTACCAAGAAGGCATGGCCATATTCATGTTTAGAGAAACTGGCATAACTGGCCTAGAAATTGAAGAATACACAAAGAAAGACCCTGAATCTTGATAAATACAAAACTTGTAAATTGTATTAAAACTATCACCTTCTCACTGTAGGACAATGATTCTCATGATAACAGATGAGTTACCTGAATGGTGCTGAAGGCAGAAGAAAAAGTATTATTTTGTCTTCCTCCTCCTGTTCAAATGCCTGCCCTGTTTTATCTTAGACAGGCAGTAAGTTTTGAATTACATGCACTGCTCCATTTGTGTACTATAACACCACCAGTAGTTAAGCAGAAATATATATCAAAAGTTTACTTTTGGGGGTTGTTTCTATCATAGAACATAAGACATGCTGCATTCAAGTCTTCCCCTACTTTTTCAACTGTAGTTCCTACTAATATGACTAATACTGAGCATATCAAAACAAGATTTGGGGGAGAAGACAAAACTACTTCTGAAAGATTTCATCCAGGCTGTCTTTCTAGAAAAAAATACATTAATTAATAATTTTGGATTTCTCGTGTGTTCTTGAGATTCTCATTGTCAGCCTCATCCCCTCACATCGTACATCTGTTACCACAAACACTGCTCTCATGGGCCCAAACCAACATTTGAGAAATTGAATCCCACAACAAAAATAGTTATAAGTTGTTTGGAAAAAACATGCACTTAATTTAACAACATCCAGACCCTCTTCTTGGGGTTTAAGTTTAGTGATTTGACACAGACATCACTTCTAGTCTAATAACTAGTAACCGCAACAACAACAACATGGGAGATTTTTTATTGGTCAGTGTCTACTGCATGCAGATGCACATCACAACTTACTGTACTTGAGCGAACCTGATGCTCACTTCTGCCAAATAAGCAAACACTAGGAAAAAACTAACTAGGCCTAAGTAAAACTGTTAAATTGCATTTACTGGCAATAATGAACACTGTATGAAGAACCACAGCAATTTATTGTTTCTTACAGAAAGCCATTAAGATTCCATTACTTGATCTCTATTGGCAATTTAATCTTGTTGGGAAACTAGCCAAAGAACATGAAAGTACTTACGCATGTGGGCAAATATATTTTATGTGTGGGCTTCGAATGCCAGCAAATGCTTCTGCCCACCCATGCCTGTTGGAACATGCAGAACAAATGATCATTCAAATTCTTTCATTAATACTGAAATTAAAGTTTTGTAATCTCCACAGCTTTCTCAAAAGAAAATACCCCAAAGGCAATACAGATATAACATGACCATTAGAAATACCAAATGCAAGGACTGTAAAAGTTATTTAAGCCAAACTCTGGCTACCATAGGTATCATACAAGAACTTCATGACCTGTGGTTGAGGGTCATTCCACAGAGAAAGGGAAGCTTTACTTAGGCGCTCCCTCGTAGTTTGAGGATTATGGTCCTCCATTTCTTGGAAGACGCCTGTGTGTGATTTTTTTTAATTTGTGGAGGCCGGTGCACAGCCGGTAAACACACAGTCTTCACAGATTGAGGTCCCAGCAGTGGTGTGATTAACACAACGAGAGTGGCTTCACAGTCTGTTGCAGCCTTCTTCCGCCTTCACAGCCATTGTAACATGTACCATGTTATCCTCCGCCTGCTCCGCCATTGAAAGAGAAGCACCAGTACTGTTCCAGTGATCCAGCTGGTAGGCTTGCTCAAATAATTCGTTTTCCCCGTTTACCGTTATTGATTCGTTTTTTTCGGATTTTTTGAAGCAATATTGAATCTTGGCTGTCCACACGCCTGGATATCGCGGTTTCGAACCGCGATTGGCCGTTTTCCGTAATGGCGCCTTTTTTTTCGTTTTTAAAAAATGCTTTGTCAAATCATCCAAACTTTTTTAAGTCCACTGGGGCAATCTAGTGTGTTGTTTGCCCCTTGTAGCCAATCAGAGAGCACGTTTAACCAGGGGGAGGGGCTGGTAGGACGTGCTTAATGAAAACAGCGTGCACACGCCTCGTGGCTCAGTCGCACTGGGACTTTGGGAGAGGGTGGAAGGGTAGATTCATTGGTGTAGGCAGGCAGGAAACATTGCTGCGTCACAGCATGGCTGTGTGAAGACCAGGACAGGAGAAAAGGTGGGGTGGTCTGTGGCTGAGTTTGGTGGTGTGGGTCTTAGGTCTTTCTATTTGTTTTGTTGTTGCAAACTTGCAAAGGGCTGTCCTGTGGGTGTTTTTCCTGTTCAAAATACAACTCCTTTTGGGGAAAGGTTCCCTTTGTGGCTTGCCTTGTGTGTGTGTCTGCAGGGACGCTTTGAAAAAGAGTTTTATATCCCATCCTCTTCAAAATACAACTCCTTTTGGGGAAAGGTTCCCTTTGTGGCTTGCCTTGTGTGTGTGTCTGCAGGGACGCTTTGAAAAAGAGTTTTATATCCCATCCTCTTCAAAATACAACTCCTTTTGGGGAAAGGTTCCCTTTGTGGCTTGCCTTGTGTGTGTGTCTGCAGGGACGCTTTGAAAAAGAGTTGCATATCCCATCCTCTTCCAAATACAACTCCTTTTGGGGAAAGAAAAGCCTGCCTTTGTGTGTGTGTCTGCAGGGACGCTTTGAAAAAGAGTTGCATATCCCATCCTCTTCCAAATACAAATCCTTTTGGGGAAAGAAAAGCCTGCCTTTGTGTGTGTGTCTGCAGGGACGCTTTGAAAAAGAGTTGCATATCCCATCCTCTTCCAAATACAACTCCTTTTGGGGAAAGAAAAGCCTGCCTTTGTGTGTGTGTCTGCAGGGACGCTTTGAAAAAGAGTTGCATATCCCATCCTCTTCCAAATACAAATCCTTTTGGGGAAAGAAAGGCCTGCCTTTGTGTGTGTGTCTGCAGGGACGCTTTGAAAAAGAGTTGCATATCCCATCCTCTTCCAAATACAAATCCTTTTGGGGAAAGAAAAGCCTGCCTTTGTGTGTGTGTCTGCAGGGACGCTTTGAAAAAGAGTTGCATATCCCATCCTCTTCCAAATACAAATCCTTTTGGGGAAAGAAAAGCCTGCCTTTGTGTGTGTGTCTGCAGGGACGCTTTGAAAAAGAGTTGCATATCCCATCCTCTTAAAAATACAAATCCTTTTGGGGAAAGAAAGGCCTGCCTTTGTGTGTGTGTCTGCAGGGACGCTTTGAAAAAGAGTTGCATATCCCATCCTCTTCCAAATACAAATCCTTTTGGGGAAAGAAAAGCCTGCCTTTGTGTGTGTGTCTGCAGGGACGCTTTGAAAAAGAGTTGCATATCCCATCCTCTTCCAAATACAAATCCTTTTGGGGAAAGAAAAGCCTGCCTTTGTGTGTGTGTCTGCAGGGACGCTTTGAAAAAGAGTTTCATATCCCATCCTCTTAAAAATACTAATCCTTTTGGGGAAAGAAAGGCCTGCCTTTGTGTGTGTGTCTGCAGGGACGCTTTGAAAAAGAGTTGCATATCCCATCCTCTTCCAAAAACAAATCCTTTTGGGGAAAGAAAAGCCTGCCTTTGTGTGTGTGTCTGCAGGGACGCTTTGAAAAAGAGTTGCATATCCCATCCTCTTAAAAATACAAATCCTTTTGGGGAAAGAAAGGCCTGCCTTTGTGTGTGTGTCTGCAGGGACGCTTTGAAAAAGAGTTGCATATCCCATCCTCTTAAAAATACAAATCCTTTTGGGGAAAGAAAGGCCTGCCTTTGTGTGTGTGTCTGCAGGGACGCTTTGAAAAAGAGTTGCATATCCCATCCTCTTCCAAATACAAATCCTTTTGGGGAAAGAAAAGCCTGCCTTTGTGTGTGTGTCTGCAGGGACGCTTTGAAAAAGAGTTGCATATCCCATCCTCTTCCAAATACAACTCCTTTTGGGGAAAGAAAAGCCTGCCTTTGTGTGTGTGTCTGCAGGGACGCTTTGAAAAAGAGTTGCATATCCCATCCTCTTCCAAATACAACTCCTTTTGGGGAAAGAAAAGCCTGCCTTTGTGTGTGTGTCTGCAGGGACGCTTTGAAAAAGAGTTGCATATCCCATCCTCTTCCAAATACAAATCCTTTTGGGGAAAGAAAAGCCTGCCTTTGTGTGTGTGTCTGCAGGGACGCTTTGAAAAAGAGTTGCATATCCCATCCTCTTCCAAATACAAATCCTTTTGGGGAAAGAAAAGCCTGCCTTTGTGTGTGTGTCTGCTGGGACGCTTTGAAAAAGAGTTGCATATCCCATCCTCTTCCAAATACAAATCCTTTTGGGGAAAGAAAAGCCTGCCTTTGTGTGTGTGTCTGCAGGGACGCTTTGAAAAAGAGTTGCATATCCCATCCTCTTCCAAATACAACTCCTTTTGGGGAAAGAAAAGCCTGCCTTTGTGTGTGTGTCTGCAGGGACGCTTTGAAAAAGAGTTGCATATCCCATCCTCTTAAAAATACTAATCCTTTTGGGGAAAGAAAGGCCTGCCTTTGTGTGTGTGTCTGCAGGGACGCTTTGAAAAAGAGTTGCATATCCCATCCTCTTAAAAATACAAATCCTTTTGGGGAAAGAAAGGCCTGCCTTTGTGTGTGTGTCTGCAGGGACGCTTTGAAAAAGAGTTGCATATCCCATCCTCTTCCAAATACAAATCCTTTTGGGGAAAGAAAAGCCTGCCTTTGTGTGTGTGTGTCTGCAGGGACGCTTTGAAAAAGAGTTGCATATCCCATCCTCTTCCAAATACAACTCCTTTTGGGGAAAGAAAAGCCTGCCTTTGTGTGTGTGTCTGCAGGGACGCTTTGAAAAAGAGTTGCATATCCCATCCTCTTAAAAATACAAATCCTTTTGGGGAAAGAAAGGCCTGCCTTTGTGTGTGTGTCTGCAGGGACGCTTTGAAAAAGAGTTGCATATCCCATCCTCTTAAAAATACAAATCCTTTTGGGGAAAGAAAAGCCTGCCTTTGTGTGTGTGTGTCTGCAGGGACGCTTTGAAAAAGAGTTGCATATCCCATCCTCTTCCAAATACAACTCCTTTTGGGGAAAGAAAAGCCTGCCTTTGTGTGTGTGTCTGCAGGGACGCTTTGAAAAAGAGTTGCATATCCCATCCTCTTAAAAATACAAATCCTTTTGGGGAAAGAAAGGCCTGCCTTTGTGTGTGTCTGCAGGGACGCTTTGAAAAAGAGTTGCATATCCCATCCTCTTCCAAATACAAATCCTTTTGGGGAAAGAAAAGCCTGCCTTTGTGTGTGTGTCTGCAGGGACGCTTTGAAAAAGAGTTGCATATCCCATCCTCTTCCAAATACAAATCCTTTTGGGGAAAGAAAAGCCTGCCTTTGTGTGTGTGTCTGCAGGGACGCTTTGAAAAAGAGTTGCATATCCCATCCTCTTCCAAATACAACTCCTTTTGGGGAAAGAAAAGCCTGCCTTTGTGTGTGTGTCTGCAGGGACGCTTTGAAAAAGAGTTGCATATCCCATCCTCTTAAAAATACAAATCCTTTTGGGGAAAGAAAGGCCTGCCTTTGTGTGTGTGTCTGCAGGGACGCTTTGAAAAAGAGTTGCATATCCCATCCTCTTAAAAATACAAATCCTTTTGGGGAAAGAAAGGCCTGCCTTTGTGTGTGTGTCTGCAGGGACGCTTTGAAAAAGAGTTGCATATCCCATCCTCTTAAAAATACAAATCCTTTTGTGGAAAGAAAGGCCTGCCTTTGTGTGTGTGTCTGCAGGGACGCTTTGAAAAAGAGTTGCATATCCCATCCTCTTCCAAATACAAATCCTTTTGGGGAAAGAAAAGCCTGCCTTTGTGTGTGTGTGTCTGCAGGGACGCTTTGAAAAAGAGTTGCATATCCCATCCTCTTCCAAATACAAATCCTTTTGGGGAAAGAAAAGCCTGCCTTTGTGTGTGTGTGTCTGCAGGGACGCTTAGAAAAAGAGTTGCATATCCCATCCTCTTCCAAATACAACTCCTTTTGGGGAAAGAAAAGCCTGCCTTTGTGTGTGTGTCTGCAGGGACGCTTTGAAAAAGAGTTGCATATCCCATCCTCTTAAAAATACTAATCCTTTTGGGGAAAGAAAGGCCTGCCTTTGTGTGTGTGTCTGCAGGGACGCTTTGAAAAAGAGTTGCATATCCCATCCTCTTAAAAATACAAATCCTTTTGGGGAAAGAAAGGCCTGCCTTTGTGTGTGTGTCTGCAGGGACGCTTTGAAAAAGAGTTGCATATCCCATCCTCTTCCAAATACAAATCCTTTTGGGGAAAGAAAAGCCTGCCTTTGTGTGTGTGTGTCTGCAGGGACGCTTTGAAAAAGAGTTGCATATCCCATCCTCTTCCAAATACAACTCCTTTTGGGGAAAGAAAAGCCTGCCTTTGTGTGTGTGTCTGCAGGGACGCTTTGAAAAAGAGTTGCATATCCCATCCTCTTAAAAATACAAATCCTTTTGGGGAAAGAAAGGCCTGCCTTTGTGTGTGTGTCTGCAGGGACGCTTTGAAAAAGAGTTGCATATCCCATCCTCTTCCAAATACAAATCCTTTTGGGGAAAGAAAAGCCTGCCTTTGTGTGTGTGTCTGCAGGGACGCTTTGAAAAAGAGTTGCATATCCCATCCTCTTCCAAATACAAATCCTTTTGGGGAAAGAAAAGCCTGCCTTTGTGTGTGTGTGTCTGCAGGGACGCTTTGAAAAAGAGTTGCATATCCCATCCTCTTCCAAATACAAATCCTTTTGGGGAAAGAAAGGCCTGCCTTTGTGTGTGTGTCTGCAGGGACGCTTTGAAAAAGAGTTGCATATCCCATCCTCTTAAAAATACAAATCCTTTTGGGGAAAGAAAGGCCTGCCTTTGTGTGTGTGTCTGCAGGGACGCTTTGAAAAAGAGTTGCATATCCCATCCTCTTAAAAATACAAATCCTTTTGTGGAAAGAAAGGCCTGCCTTTGTGTGTGTGTCTGCAGGGACGCTTTGAAAAAGAGTTGCATATCCCATCCTCTTCCAAATACAAATCCTTTTGGGGAAAGAAAAGCCTGCCTTTGTGTGTGTGTGTCTGCAGGGACGCTTTGAAAAAGAGTTGCATATCCCATCCTCTTCCAAATACAAATCCTTTTGGGGAAAGAAAGGCCTGCCTTTGTGTGTGTGTCTGCAGGGACGCTTTGAAAAAGAGTTGCATATCCCATCCTCTTAAAAATACAAATCCTTTTGGGGAAAGAAAGGCCTGCCTTTGTGTGTGTGTCTGCAGGGACGCTTTGAAAAAGAGTTGCATATCCCATCCTCTTAAAAATACAAATCCTTTTGTGGAAAGAAAGGCCTGCCTTTGTGTGTGTGTCTGCAGGGACGCTTTGAAAAAGAGTTGCATATCCCATCCTCTTCCAAATACAAATCCTTTTGGGGAAAGAAAAGCCTGCCTTTGTGTGTGTGTGTCTGCAGGGACGCTTTGAAAAAGAGTTGCATATCCCATCCTCTTCCAAATACAACTCCTTTTGGGGAAAGAAAAGCCTGCCTTTGTGTGTGTGTCTGCAGGGACGCTTTGAAAAAGAGTTGCATATCCCATCCTCTTAAAAATACTAATCCTTTTGGGGAAAGAAAGGCCTGCCTTTGTGTGTGTGTCTGCAGGGACGCTTTGAAAAAGAGTTGCATATCCCATCCTCTTCCAAATACAAATCCTTTTGGGGAAAGAAAAGCCTGCCTTTGTGTGTGTGTGTCTGCAGGGACGCTTTGAAAAAGAGTTGCATATCCCATCCTCTTCCAAATACAACTCCTTTTGGGGAAAGAAAAGCCTGCCTTTGTGTGTGTGTCTGCAGGGACGCTTTGAAAAAGAGTTGCATATCCCATCCTCTTAAAAATACAAATCCTTTTGGGGAAAGAAAGGCCTGCCTTTGTGTGTGTGTCTGCAGGGACGCTTTGAAAAAGAGTTGCATATCCCATCCTCTTCCAAATACAAATCCTTTTGGGGAAAGAAAAGCCTGCCTTTGTGTGTGTGTCTGCAGGGACGCTTTGAAAAAGAGTTGCATATCCCATCCTCTTCCAAATACAAATCCTTTTGGGGAAAGAAAAGCCTGCCTTTGTGTGTGTGTCTGCAGGGACGCTTTGAAAAAGAGTTGCATATCCCATCCTCTTAAAAATACAAATCCTTTTGGGGAAAGAAAGGCCTGCCTTTGTGTGTGTGTCTGCAGGGACGATTTGAAAAAGAGTTGCATATCCCATCCTCTTCCAAATACAAATCCTTTTGGGGAAAGAAAAGCCTGCCTTTGTGTGTGTGTCTGCAGGGACGCTTTGAAAAAGAGTTGCATATCCCATCCTCTTAAAAATACAAATCCTTTTGGGGAAAGAAAGGCCTGCCTTTGTGTGTGTGTCTGCAGGGACGCTTTGAAAAAGAGTTGCATATCCCATCCTCTTAAAAATACAAATCCTTTTGTGGAAAGAAAGGCCTGCCTTTGTGTGTGTGTCTGCAGGGACGCTTTGAAAAAGAGTTGCATATCCCATCCTCTTCCAAATACAAATCCTTTTGGGGAAAGAAAAGCCTGCCTTTGTGTGTGTGTGTCTGCAGGGACGCTTTGAAAAAGAGTTGCATATCCCATCCTCTTCCAAATACAAATCCTTTTGGGGAAAGAAAGGCCTGCCTTTGTGTGTGTGTCTGCAGGGACGCTTTGAAAAAGAGTTGCATATCCCATCCTCTTAAAAATACAAATCCTTTTGGGGAAAGAAAGGCCTGCCTTTGTGTGTGTGTCTGCAGGGACGCTTTGAAAAAGAGTTGCATATCCCATCCTCTTAAAAATACAAATCCTTTTGTGGAAAGAAAGGCCTGCCTTTGTGTGTGTGTCTGCAGGGACGCTTTGAAAAAGAGTTGCATATCCCATCCTCTTCCAAATACAAATCCTTTTGGGGAAAGAAAAGCCTGCCTTTGTGTGTGTGTGTCTGCAGGGACGCTTTGAAAAAGAGTTGCATATCCCATCCTCTTCCAAATACAACTCCTTTTGGGGAAAGAAAAGCCTGCCTTTGTGTGTGTGTCTGCAGGGACGCTTTGAAAAAGAGTTGCATATCCCATCCTCTTAAAAATACTAATCCTTTTGGGGAAAGAAAGGCCTGCCTTTGTGTGTGTGTCTGCAGGGACGCTTTGAAAAAGAGTTGCATATCCCATCCTCTTCCAAATACAAATCCTTTTGGGGAAAGAAAAGCCTGCCTTTGTGTGTGTGTGTCTGCAGGGACGCTTTGAAAAAGAGTTGCATATCCCATCCTCTTCCAAATACAACTCCTTTTGGGGAAAGAAAAGCCTGCCTTTGTGTGTGTGTCTGCAGGGACGCTTTGAAAAAGAGTTGCATATCCCATCCTCTTAAAAATACAAATCCTTTTGGGGAAAGAAAGGCCTGCCTTTGTGTGTGTGTCTGCAGGGACGCTTTGAAAAAGAGTTGCATATCCCATCCTCTTCCAAATACAAATCCTTTTGGGGAAAGAAAAGCCTGCCTTTGTGTGTGTGTCTGCAGGGACGCTTTGAAAAAGAGTTGCATATCCCATCCTCTTCCAAATACAACTCCTTTTGGGGACAGAAAAGCTTGCCTTTCTGCCTTGCCTTGTGTGTGTGTCTGCCAGGGACGCTTCCTGATTTTCCCAAGACAACTTTGGGAAAGAGTTGCATATCCCATACTTTCCTGTAGAACTGGAAAGTACAGGTATCCCCTTGTAAATAAATAAAACTAACTAAATGTTATAGACTACGCTTTTGCAACAGTACATTGGCCAGAATATAACACGTTGCCAATCAAGATTCAACAAATATTTCCCACCAGTAACACAACACCTAACCATCATCCCTTCTGTTACCTGAAAACACTCCCCTTGACATGAAGCGCTCAGCTGTACGCGGGTCTGGGGGAGCAAGTCCTAGTAGTGGTCAAGCCACGGCCAGGACACTGTGGGGGGCCAAAAAAGTTAAGGTGGGTCCCATACGTCTGGAACGCCGAACTATGGGAGTGGGTGGACTTGATGAAGAACCAGGCTGTTCTAATGCAGACAGATCACAGGCATCCACCCGGAGCCGGCTGTCGCATGGAGCTGAGACAACTGGACGATCATTGGAACATACTGGTGTTGCCGTCCTGGAACTACAGGTGGTGGATACTGAGGATATAGATAACCCCACCCCTCCACCCGCTACTGACAGTGAGGAGGAGGTAGAGGAGGTACTACCATCCAAACGTAGACTTCCTCATGCTGCTGAAAGGGTGCCCACGACTCCCATCTCTGAGGGCGTCGCCACAGTGGCTGTGGGGAGGCCAAGGTCATTTATTTGGGACCATTTCCATGTCCACTCTCAGAGTTCTACTTTGGCAGTTTGTAGACACTGTGGGGCAAATATCAGCAGAGGCAGAGACACGAGACATCTTGCGACCTCGGGGTTGAGCTCTCACATGAAGCGACACCATCCCTCCATTTCGCTGGGAGGGGGAACTGCAAGCCCTTCCAGTGGCAGCCTTAGCACGCAAAGTTCACCAGGTGAAGATAGTGGAAGGCGGACACAGTCCACCATGGAGGATTGGGCCATTCCATTACCCAGAAAGAAAACGGGGGAAACATTGCTCACACCCCAGCAGATAACCCAAACTGTGGGAGAGATGATTGCCCTAGATCACCATCCCTTCCGCCTGGTAGAACAAGAAGGCTTTGTACGCCTTATGAAACGACTGTGCCCCCGCTACAAAATCCCCTCCCGTCACACCTTTTCCAGAAAAGTAATCCCCGGCTTGTACGAGGGCTGTAAGGAACGCATTATCCAGATGTTGCGTAGCGCCATGGGAGGACACATCCATTTTACCTCTGATATTTGGTCAAGCTTGGGAGGAGGCCACTCCTACCTCTCTCTCACGGCACATTGGTGGGAGAAGGAAGGCACTATGGATACATCCCATCGTTGGGCACTCCTCGCATTGGAGGTAGTTGATCGTGATCACAAGGCAGAGACCATCTGCAACTATCTGGAAAACATGATGGGGGAATGGATGCAGTGTAGGCCGGAAGAAATGAGGAGGGGCTTTATGGTGACGGACGCAGGGAAAAATATGATCAAAGCGGTTGAAAGTGCCGGGTTTCAGAATGTGTCCTGCATGGCCCACTTGCTTCACAATACCGTCAAGGAAGGTTTAAAGAGCCAGGAAGAGCAGTCGGGCAGCAACACAAACATCTCCCTGCTGATCGAGCGCTGTAGAAAGATCGCGGGCTACTTCCACCGGAGCATCAAGGCAGCCCGGCAGCTGAGAGACAGGCAGAGCCTTGAAGGCCTCCCGCAGCACAAGCTGCTCCAGGACGTCTCGACTCGGTGGAATTCAACCTTAAAAATGCTCGAACGCATGGTCGAGCAGCAGAAGGCGGTACACGGCATCTCCCTCACTTTGGTTGCGCCTGTTAGCAAGCTTGTTCCAACTAAGCAAGAGTGGGACACCATCTCCCAGCTAGTAGACGTACTAAAGCCATTCAAACATGCCACTGAGACACTTTCGGAATCAAAAGCTCTTCTGAGCCAGGCAGTGCCCATGGTCTTGAGGCTAAGGAGGCACCTAGAAAGGCTTGGGGCCGGTCGAACAATTGACTCCCTGGCTGGACCGCTGACACCGCCGGTCCAGGAGGTGGTGAGGAGGTTGTCCTTTGCTGTACGGAAACGGCTAGAGCCACTTCTTTCCAGCAAGGTCCATATGCTGGCGGCCTTGTGTGATCCACGGCTAAAGTACAACGTCTGCCCAAAAGACTTTACCATGTGGAAGGCCCAACTTGTTGACCTTGTGAGGGAGGTCTTTGCTGCCAGGGTGGAGGAAACGGGCACAGCGGCCCCTCTTCCAGAACTGCCTGTCACCCCAAGCACTAGCGCTAGTGGCGAGACGGAAAGTCCCGCGGAGCCGGTAGGGGGTTGCCGTAGGGATACGGATCTCCAGCCGCGAACAGGAAACGTTTTCTTTGCAGAGACGGTGGCCATACTTGCCTGCTCTGAAGAATCCTCTTTGCTGGCTTCTGCTCAAAAGGTAGACTCGGCCGAATGCTCGGTCAACAGGTACTTTGAGGAGCCTCCGGAGATAATTTCTTGTGATCCATTGTCCTATTGGGCTTCACGCGAACACATGTGGCCGGATCTGTCGCACGTAGCCCGCCAGTTCCTCAGCTGTCCTCCCACCAGCGTCCAGAGCGAAAGGGTCTTCAGCATAGCGGGAGATGTAGTCACGCCCCACCGCAGCTTGCTGGACCCTCAAACAGTTGAGAAACTTGTTTTCCTGAAGGCCAACCTTCCTGTGTTGAATTTCCCAGATTTGGATTTTGAGACCGACTGCTCCTAGAGCAACAGTTCTCCTCCTTTAACCAACTCTGCTTCAGAGTAACTTTGGCCAATTTTTTTGGGCGTCCGGGCGGGGGGGTGGCCCCTTTGGACTCTGTCCAACAACTCTCTCCTCTATCCTACAATGCTTTCCTCTCTCTTTTCCCTTCCTTTCTCCTCTTTTTCATCACTCGACGTTGCCCCACTGACGTTTTTGGGTTCATCCATCTCAAGGGGCCGTTTCACGAATCATGTAATCATGGAATCATAGAAAAGTAGAGTTGGAATAGAACTCATGGGCCATCGAGTTCTCCCCCAAGAAAGACGCAGGAAGTATCATTCAAAGCATCCCCGACAGATGGCCATCGAGCCTATGCTTAAAAGCTTCAAAAGAAGGGGCCTACAACACAGTCCGGGGGAGACAGTTCCACTCCCGAACAACCATCGCGGAGAGAAGTACTATCTTTCATTTGTCCCTGTTGAACTTAATATACTTTTGGCCCATCTCTGTATTCGGAAGTTACAAAACGTTTTCTCTCATGTAATACTGGCTCTGTAGAGGTTGAAGGATATTCTGTGGAAAATTAGACCATAAAAGCCAAGGTAGATAGCTTCCTTTTTGTGTTCTGTTCGGATTTCATTCAATTCCCTTTTTATTTGGGGGGGGGGGAAATATTACCATCACGAGCCATGACTGTTTGGTCTTCTACAGATCCTCGCAGCTCCTGTACAGAAAGAGCACTGTTATATTTGATGTGGATACTTCAGATAATCATTTCAGGTGTAGGAATACGCCAGACTCTCACTTTACAGAGGTATACTATCTGTCCATCTGAACCTTTGAGGATGTCTTTATCCACTGGAATTAATACACCTCGACTTGGGACAGAACTTCTCTAAATTGTCATCTTTCAGTGTCCCATTGTCTAGAGCGGGTGTGGTTGCCGCAGTGGTCATGGGACGGCCGCCTTTGGGTCCCCTAGCCCTCTGCCCGCTTACGCGGAGGGTGCCTTTATAACTCGGAGGGGGGAATCATCAAAGACAGACCAGTTTTTTTGCTGCCTCTCGGACTACGTGACGCCAGACTCTAGAGGTATATGCCCTTCCCCCTTCAGGGCGTGTTCCTTTGCGGCTGCTTGCAATGTGTGGGCGCAGGTTACCCAGAGTGGGAACAGCCTTTTGCTGGCTTGTTGGCAGGACGATAGAAGAGGTACACGGCCTTCCCCTGGGGTGGTGGAGTGTTGCTGTGGGTAGAGGCTTAAATCGCAAAAACAAAAAACTTTGTGGGAGGGCCGTGCCGAATTCTCCGGGATGCATGCCGGCCAACTGTGGCCGGCTGGCTCAGGGTGGGGTCTTTGCTGCCCTTTGTTTTTTCCCCTTACTTTTCTTTTCTTTTTGCTGCCTCTCGGACTACGTGACGCCAGACTCTAGAGGTATATGCCCTTCCCCCTTCAGGGCGTGTTCCTTTGCGGCTGCTTGCAATGTGTGGGCGCAGGTTACCCAGAGTGGGAACAGCCTTTTGCTGGCTTGTTGGCAGGACGATAGAAGAGGTACACGGCCTTCCCCTGGGGTGGTGGAGTGTTGCTGTGGGTAGAGGTTTAAGTCACAAAAACAAAAAACTTTGTGGGAGGGCCGTGCCGAATTCTCCGGGATGCATGCCGGTCAACTGTGGCCGGCTGGCTCAGGGTGGGGTCTTTGCTGCCCTTTGTTTTTTCCCCTTACTTTTCTTTTCTTTTTGCTGCCTCTCGGACTACGTGACGCCAGACTCTAGAGGTATATGCCCTTCCCCCTTCAGGGCGTGTTCCTTTGCGGCTGCTTGCAATGTGTGGGCGCAGGTTACCCAGAGTGGGAACAGCCTTTTGCTGGCTTGTTGGCAGGACGATAGAAGAGGTACACGGCCTTCCCCTGGGGTGGTGGAGTGTTGCTGTGGGTAGAGGCTTAAGTCGGAAAAAAAAAAAACTTTGTGGGAGGGCCGTGCCGAATTCTCCGGGATGCATGCCGGTCAACTGTGGCCGGCTGGCTCAGGGTGGGGTCTTTGCTGCCCTTTGTTTTTTCCCCTTACTTTTCTTTTCTTTTTGCTGCCTCTCGGACTACGTGACGCCAGAGTCTAGAGGTATATGCAATTCCCCCTTCAGGGCGTGTTCCTTTGCGGCTGCTTGCAATGTGTGGGCGCAGGTTACCCAGAGTGGGAACTGCCTTTTGCTGGCCTTTGGGTAAAACGATAGAAGAGGGTGGAATGATCAAAGACAGTGTTACAGTCTCCCATCACCCTGAGAGGCTGTGATTGACGCTATTGCTGCGGAACGGCCGCCTTTGGTTCCCCTTGCCCACTGTCCGCGCACACGGACGTTGCCGATTGCCCGTCAGGGCGTGTGCCTTTGCGGCTGCTTTCAAGGTGTTGGCAGAACGTTTCGCCGAGTGGTAAATGTTTTTTGCTGGCCTGTGGGTAAAACAATAGAAGAGGGTGGAATGATCAAAGACAGTGTTACAGTCTCCCATCACCCTGAGAGGTTGTGATTGACGCTGTTGCTGCGGAAAGGCCGCCTTTGGTTCCCCTTGCCCACTGTCCGCGCACACGGACGTTGCCGATTGCCCGTCAGGGCGTGTGCCTTTGCGGCTGCTTTCAAGGAGTGGGCGCAAGTTCCGTCTCGTGGAAACTGTTTCTTGCTGGTCTGTTGGTAATAACGAGGGTGGAGTGATCACAGACTGTGGGACAGTGTCCCATTCACCTTAAAAGGAAGTGTACTCAACGATGTGGCGGCAGAACGGCCGCCTTTGGTTCCCCTTGCCCACTGTCCGCGCACACGGACGTTGCCGATTGCCCGTCAGGGCGTGTGCCTTTGCGGCTGCTTTCAAGGAGTGGGCGCAAGTTCCGTCTCGTGGAAACTGTTTCTTGCTGTTCCCCTCGCCCTCTGGCCGCGCACGCGGAATCACTGAAAGAAGTGGGACACCTTGGCCTTTACCACTTCTCAAAATTGTCTTCTTTTACTGTACCATTGCCTTGTGCGGGTGTAGTCGAGAGCATGTGATGATAATCTTACGCAGAGTAAGAAGTAGAGAATCAATTCACTCAGAATCTCTTATGCTATTAAAAACAATTACTTAATAATGCCTTCATGTTTCCTTTGGAATCCACATTTCTGCTTTGTTTCTACTTTGAATTACTTTCTACTACATTACACACTATATCTTTCATAATTGTACTTCCTCAAGTTTACTTAAACTGTATGTATACCAACGAACTGAAGTCATTTCCCTCTATCCAGGTCATCTGCAGGAGAACTTTAATTACCCCTGAAGAACACACTAGTCTTACCTGCAGTGGAACTGCATGGAAACATGTGCCTAACATCAGAGCCTTAAAACCTTCCCCCTCCAAAAAGCATTATAGGTCTGTGTGGTCGTTTGTAGCCTATTTAAGAATAGCTTGACAGGCCAATAGTATTTCGCACTGTATAGTTTTTTAACTGTCAAACTACCTCCTCTTCAGTCCTCGGACTCGAGCCGTGTTTTTACACCACTGTTTTTTAAGCTGGTAATGCTGTATGCTGACTGTGACTTCAGTTATATCTTATGTCTTATTGACCCAACATGAACACAGAAGAGTCTCACTGATCAAAGCCAAACGGGCCTACCACTGCTGAAATAAGCAGATTTCTTGGATTGGACTTGTTGAAGAAAAGCATATAACACATCATATCAGGTTATTATTATCCAAATAAAGCACCATAAATGCATGTTATACAACCAAGGAGACATAAGAAGTCGTTCTATATGCTGAAATGATATGTTGCTATTGCTTACTTTATGAATTTAGCTTCAAAATATCACAATATAATGGAATCATTGACTACAGAAATGGCTAGATTTTTCCAGAGGCTAGACGGTTTGCTGTTATGGAGTGTATCTTTGTGTCATGGGTTGTGGTGTGTGGGCGTGGGGCCGGCCAACGGTGGCCGGCCCCCCGGGTCTGATGGGCTTGGGCCCACATTTTGAAAGCAGACGTGAAGAAAGCATGCCCTTCCCCCTCTGGGTTCAGCGGTGTGGGCGTGGGGCCGGCCAACGGTGGCCGGCCCCCCGGGTCTGATGGGCTTGGGCCCACGTTTTGAAAGCAGACGTGAAGAAAGCATGCCCTTCCCCCTCTGGGTTCAGCGGTGTGGGCGTGGGGCCGGCCAACGGTGGCCGGCCCCCCGGGTCTGAGGGGCTTGGGCCCACATTTTGCAAGCAGACGTGAAGAAAGCATGCCCTTCCCCCTCTGGGTTCAGCGGTGTGGGCGTGGGGCCGGCCAACGGTGGCCGGCCCCCGGGTCTGAGGGGCTTGGGCCCACATTTTGCAAGCAGACGTGAAGAAAGCATGCCCTTCCCCCTGTGGGTCCAGCGGTGTGGGCGTGGGGCCGGCCAACGGTGGCCGGCCCCCCGGGTCTGAGGGGCTTGGGCCCACATTTTGCAATCAGACGTGAAGAAAGCCTGCCCTTCCCCGTGGGTTGCGGCGTGTGGGCGTGGGGCCGGCCAACGGTGGTCGGCCCCCCGGGTCTGAGGGGCTTGGGCCCACATTTTGCAAGCAGACGTGAAGAAAGCATGCCCTTCCCCCTGTGGGTCCAGCGGTGTGGGCGTGGGGCCGGCCAACGGTGGCCGGCCCCCCGGGTCTGAGGGGCTTGGGCCCACATTTTGCAATCAGACGTGAAGAAAGCCTGCCCTTCCCCGTGGGTTGCGGCGTGTGGGCGTGGGGCCGGCCAACGGTGGCCGGCCCCCCGGGTCTGAGGGGCTTGGGCCCACATTTTGCAAGCAGACGTGAAGAAAGCCTGCCCTTCCCCGTGGGTTGCGGCGTGTGGGCGTGGGGCCGGCCAACGGTGGCCGGCCCCCCGGGTCTGAGGGGCTTGGGCCCACATTTCCTTTTTTTTGGTCTTCTCTCTCTTTCTCTGGGAAGGGTGCCGGCCAACGGTGGCCGGCCTAGTATTTTAAAGTGTGGGCCTTTTTGGCGGTGGCTTTTTCTGTCTTTTCTTTGGTCTTTGCTGCCTCTCGGCCTACGTGGCCGAGTTTCCCCGATGTACCGCCTCTCTCTTCTCTCGCCGGCTGTCGTTCTTTAGCCCTTTATGCTATTTTGCACAGAAGCCTCCTTTGGGGCGGTGTCCTCTGGTTTTTTTTCTCTCTCTCTCTCTCTCTCAGGGATGCGTGCCGGCAAACAGTGGCCGGCCCGGCTTAATGTATGGGCCTTGTCGCCTGTGGCTTTTTTCTTTCTTTTCTTTTCTTTTCTTTTCTTTTTGCTGCCTCTCGGCCTACGTGGCCGAGTTTCCCCCGATGCACCGCCTCTCTCTTCTCTCTCGGCTGTCGTTCTTTACCCCTTTATGCGAGTTTGCACCGAAGCCTCCTTTGGGGCGGCAGCCCCTCTTTCTTCCTGTCTGGGAATCGTGCCGGCCAACGGTGGCCGGCCTAGTATTTTATAGTGTGGGCCTTTTTGGCGGTGGCTTCTTCTGTCTTTTCTTTGGTCTTTGCTGCCTCTCGGCCTACGTGGCCGAGTTTCCCCCGATGCACCGCCTCTCTCTTCTCTCTCGGCTGTCGTTCTTTACCCCTTTATGCGAGTTTGCACCGAAGCCTCCTTTGGGCCGGCGGCCCCTCTTTCTTCCTGTCTGGGAATCGTGCCGGCCAACGGTGGCCAGCCTAGTATTTTATAGTGTGGGCCTTTTTGGCGGTGGCTTCTTCTGTCTTTTCTTTGGTCTTTGCTGCCTCTCGGCCTACGTGGCCGAGTTTCCCCCGATGCACCGCCTCTCTCTTCTCTCGCCGGCTGTCTTTCTTTACCCCTTTATGCGATTTTGCACAGAAGCCTCCTTTGGGGCGGCGGCCCCTCTTTCTTCCTCACAGGGAAGCGTGCCGGCCAACGGTGGCACGCCTAGTATTTCAACGTGTGGGCCTTGTTGTCCTACGTGGTCGACGTGTTTCCCACGATGCACCGCCTCTGTCTTCTCTCGCGGCTGTCGTTCTTTACCCCTTGGTGCAATCTTGCACAGAACCCTTCTTTGGGGCGGCGGCCTCTATTTCTTCCAGTCAGGGAAGCTTGCCGGCCAACGATGGCCGGCCTAGTATTTCAGTGTGTGGGCCTTGCCGGATGTGGCTTATTCTTTCTTTTCTTTTATTTTCATGAAATCAGCGGGGGAGGATGGGCGGGTTGTGTTTCCACAGAACACCACTCAAAGAAACAGTTAGCGGTATCCTATACTGTTCTAAATTGCTCGACAACATAATGATAGAATCATAGAAACATGGCACCAAACATCATATAATCATAAAGCTAGAAGAGACCATCCAGTCCAACGCCATTCTGCCATGCAAAAACAATATACAGTAGAGTCTCACTCATCCAACACTCGCTTATCCAATGTTCTGGATTATCCAACTTATTTTTGTAGTCAATGTTTTCAATATATTGTGATATTTTGTTGCTAAATTCGTAATTACTACGTAATATTACTGCGTATTGAACTACCTTTTCTGTCTAATTTGCTGTTAAACAAGATTTTTTGGGGCTTAATTTGTAAAATAACCTAATTTGCTGTTCAAAAGGCTTTTCCTTAATGTCTCCTTATCATCCAACATATTTGCTTATCCAACGTTCTGCTGGCCCGTTAATGTTGGATAAGCGAGACTCTACTGTATCCAGAAATATCTGGTGCTGTAACCGATATATCATTTACCGTCCCGGAATACTAGCCAGATGGCCCATGAATGGTCAGAAAAGTCATAGAAATATGGTCACAGAAGTCATGGAATAATAGAAACATGGTCCCTAAAGTCATAGACTCAAAGAACCAAGTAACAGAATCATCCCAAAAGTCCTAGAATCCTAAAATGATAGAATCATAGAGTCATGGCGCCAAACATCATAGAATCATAAAGGTAGAAGAGACCATCCAGTCCAATGCTATTCTGCCATGCAAAAGCAATATAACACTCTTGCAGGCTTCATCATTACTGGATCCGTCCTTCAGGACTTTTGCAAACGTTGGATGTGCAATGTTGCTATTTCATCCAAGGCAGAAATTCAACTCATTCTTGGATGGACAAACAGAACCACAACTGCTAACGTTCCCTTAAGGCAGTGTTTCTCAACCTGTGGATCTCCAGGTGTTTTTACCTACAAGTCCCAGAAATCCCAGCCATTTTACCAGCTGTTAGGATTTCTGGGAGTTGAAGGCCAAAACATCTGGGGACCCACAAGTCGAGAACCACTGCCTCAAGGGAGAAACTGTGGCATTACCTCCGAAGTGAAAAAATTGGAAAAACCAAACTCTTCCTTGAAAAGCTGTGATTGTCTAGACATGTGGGGGTTAAATCTAGGGCAAAGGAGGGTAAAAATAGATGGGAGGGTCCAATGTGAAAGGTTTGGAACCCCTCCCCTTATATATAAAACAAAGACTCCGCCTCCAATATGTGGCATTCAGTGTGTGTCCACACCAGGGTAGAATTGGCACCATGCTCTCCAGATCAGCCATGCACGTGCCACATTATGCCCCTTCCATGTTCAGGGAGTTTGACAGATGGAAGGGCTATCTGAGCCTTGCGAAAGTGGTTACGGAGATCATCGCGGAACGCAAGAAGGTCCCATTTCCATCTCAGAGTTGGGACACAATGGAGTACGACATGCAGCTAGTCCTCAACGAGGACAACTTTGAAACAGCATCACAATGGGTTAATGGAAGCAGTTCCAGCAGCAAGAGCTCCAAAGGTAGTGCCAATGGCCAGGCTTCCCAAAACAAGGAGATTTGCAATTTCTGCAAACACAACGGGGAATCCAAGCAGGTCTATTCGTCCCACCGGCTGAAGGGGATGGACGGCACCGTGGAGTGCCCCATCTTGCGCAAATACACCTGTCCGCTCTGCGGTGCCACGGGCGAAAAGGCCCATACTTTAAAATACTGCCCACTGAGCCAAGGGAAGAGGTCGCTGTATCGCAAGTGCGGACGTAACTCGGCTGGACGCAAGGTGAGGAGATAAGAAGATCAGGAGAAGACCGAAGCATTTATTCTTAGTTTTAGTTTGACTTTGTAAAAGAACAACATTTGATTTCGAGCATCATTAACACTCTTTACCTTTCCTCCCACTTTGTTTCAGGTTTGGAGAATGGAAGCCCAATTCTCTTAGACTACATTTGTGAGTCCAGAAATGTTTTTTTATGTATATTGTTGCCTTCTTTCACATTTGTTGTACCTAGGTTAATTATATTGTGTTTCTTTTAGATGTGTCAGTTGCCTAGTGTGATGACTCATGGGCCCTGCAGTCCTATTCCTGACAGTATTGTGGCAGATGAGGAGGAAAATATGGAGTTTTCCCCAGATTTCCGGTCGGAGTCAGAGCCTTGGCAGCTGCCTGAAGTTCTAGTCCAAGAACCAATTAAACCTGACCTTGGTGGGAACTCTCCCCCTTATGGGAGAAAACAGGCTTACACGACTGATAGAGGATCGAGAGAAAAATTTAGAAGTAGTGCTCGCCTTGCTGCCAAATATGCCACTGATTAGAAGTATTTCCCCTGAGAAAATACGGGGAGTCTTGCACCTGCAAGCTGGTTTCCTTCGCTCCCTGTTCTCTAGGGAAAGTGATTGTTGTTTGGGGAAACGAGACCCAATATAGGGAAATTGCGCGAAGGATTCCTTGCGGAGTCAATTCGTCAGCTCCTGGAGAGAGGTCATGTGTGTGTGGACTTCGAATCCTGTTCCTTGCCTCCTGAATCTAGTTCCAAGCCTTGTCCTCGTCTCACGGATTTACCACAGATCTTGTTCCATGCTTCAAGTTGCTTTGCCTTTAGCCACAGCTCCAGCCACGTTCCAAGTAACTTTCAGCCTTGTGTCAAGCTTCATTGGATTCAAGACTTTTTCTGTTTTCCCAACGCTTTGCTTGGCAAAGCGTGTGTTGCGGTTATTGGATTATAATCTTTGGACTCTAATATTTCATATTGGACAATAATCTGCTGGACTATATTTGGCCTCATTTGAAAGGTCTGCTTCTGAACTTTATTCTACACTTGTTTTTATTGACTTTATATATTCCTTTAATAAAGATATTAGATAGAATCTGGCCTCAGTGTATGGTTATTGGTGCCCAGCAGCCTAGATCCTGACACCTTGTATCATGCTTTTTTATACATATAATCATGTTTTTTACATATGTAATATCACGTTCCTTTGACATCTGTAATTGCCTTATATCATATTTTATATTGTGTTTTATATATGCAGTTACTTTACATGTTTCTTTTATGTATGGATGTATAATTTTTACATGTTTAATTATATTATTTGCAACTATAATTGCCTAATATCATGCTTCTTTTATATATGCAATGACATCATGTTTATTTAACGTATATAAGTGCCTTATATCATGTCCGGGTTATCATGTGTGTCTCCAGAGGGATGCAGCCCTATCCTTTGCAGGGAAAATATAGAAATATCTTCTAAATGGCTACTGTCTAGAATTTTGTTTTGTAAAGAAAGGAAAAGTTTATATGCTATTGGAAAGAAAGATACTATTTTATGTTTAAATTTTGGAAAGGAATAGAATTGGTTATTATTACTGTGGTCTAACCTTCAATTGTTTGCAAGTTGTTCTAAAGTTTGGATCGTAGAGTTTAATAAACAGAGTTTATGGTTTTGGCATCAAAACTGTTCATGTTGTGCTTAAATGGGATTGAATTTTCTTTAATTTGTGGCCCATAATAGGCTGGTTATAAGCCTGATCTGGAAGGCAGCCAAGGCAAAGACCATTGAGCTGCTGAACTTGCAGACTGAAAGGTCCCAGGTTCAAATCCCGGGAGCAGAGTGAGCGCCCGCTGTTAGCTCCAGCTTCTGCCAACCTAGCAGCTTGAAAACATGCCAATGTGAGTAGATGAATAGGTACCGCTGTGGCGGGAAGGTAATGGCACTCCATGTAGTCATGCCGACCACATGACCTTGGAGGTGTCTATGGACAACACTGGCTCTTGGGCTTAGAAATGGAGGTGAGCACAACCCCCAGAGTCAGACATGACTGAACTTAACGTCAAGGGATACCTTTACACACACACATATGCAGGGACTACACCAATTTAACAAAGTTTCAGCCACAAAAACAAAGTTTCTAAAGTAGAGCAATGACTTTCACAGTAAAGACAACCCAATTTAACAGGAAATAAGACTTTCAAACCAGGAACAGATTTCTGCAATTATTAAAAAATGGTTTATTATAAAAGCTATGAAAATTTGCCAAAAATCAGAGGATAAGGGAAACGTTCCACATTTTGGTGAGCTATCAGTGTTAAATGTGTTCTACCACTGTACCAAGTTTGAAGAAGATCACTCAAAAAATGAGGGCGGGAGAGCCCCCTAAGTCCCCCCCCCCTTCGGGCTGTTTTCGGGCCACCGCGCATGCGCGTCCGCCATTAACGAATTAATTTAGAAAATAACGAATTTTCGTTAATTTCGAAAAATTTAGGGGGCCAAATTCGTTATTAGCAACAAAAACGAAAAAATGCCCCCTCTAGTTTTGAAACGAGTTTAGAATCAAATTTTTCATGGATCGATCAAGCCTACCAGCTGGCCCTGACTGCCACTGCTGCTACATCCCACCCAGGCATTTCAAAAAGGCCAGAAACGGCACCATAGTGGAGAAAATAAAGGGAGTTGGTATTTCTTTTAGGTTCTCCTGGGATTAACGAAGTCAGGGATCCCCAAACTAAGGCTCGCGGATACAATAGAGTTAAGATATAGTACTTACATAGACCTGTGGATAAGTCAACCCAGTTTTTCGGAGTCAATTTTTTTACTACATTTTCTATATTTACACATGAGTATATACTATAAGGGATGTTTTCAAAGGGCAAAGTCTCACACAACATGCAAATAGTTTACTTACCCAGTATCTCCTAATCCATGAAGAAATATAACCTAGAAAACAATGACATGAAGATGATATCATTAATATAAAAGATTACATGGCTAAAAGCCCGTGTGAATAGATCTTATTCTTCAGTGCAGCACTTGCTTTTGAGCACTAACATATATTCTTGTGCTCTGTGCAACAAGCCTTGGTGAAAGTAGCTTGTATGATCAGGACTGAAGTCATCAGGGCCAACAAAACCATTTAACTGAGCTCTTGCACAAGTGCTAGGCCCATTGATGTTATGATCTTCATAACATCATTTATGTGAAAAACTGCATCCTTGTCTGAAAAGGTATCTATCTATAGCTATATATACATGTAATGATAGGAGTATGCAAGGTAGATTATTATAAAGGTTACAAAAATAATGGCAGCTATAAATGTTTGTTACTAATAAACCCTTTAAAATATTTTCATCTCTCCTTAGTTAGCATTCAGATTGTTATGCTGATTTCATCCTTTCTGTACTCTAATAAATTGTCTTTTTAAAAAAGTATTGAATAATTTTTTTGTAACTACTGATATTCAGAACTCTCACTTGTGAAGATACTTGTTGAAATGTGTCTGTTAATCAACTGTTTAAAAAAATCTACTCCCCCCACTCCACTCCTGTTAAACTCTTCTAGGGCATTCAAAACGGACTTTGTTTGGTGCAATGCCAATACAACGAATGGCATGAGTTCTGTTATTCTTGTCTTGATGAGCTCCCTCCACATCATTATTTGCTTACTAGTATAAGAAGCATTCATCAGCAGCATTATTAATATTTTTGCAACATATGCTTAAGAAGTAATCTTGAAATCTGGGACACTACCAAAGAAAAATACAGAGGACAGTGCTGCACGTACTTTAGGAATAAAACCATGGGGCAAGGAGGGAGGAGTAATCCAACAATGAAATGCATATACAAAATACCCATCAAACAAAGCTGATGTTATGTACAGACACCTTTTAAGGAACTTTCATTTAGCCTCCATATCACAGGAAACAATCCATTTGTGGTAGTTTGAGTGGTATATACAATAAGATTTCTAGAAATCTATTAGCATCACTAATATACTTGTGGTTTAGACTGATAAGGTCTAACCAACTGCAAGTTTTCCAAATAGGAAATGTGAGCACTCAGAACCAGTTACCAGTAAGAAGCTGGATGCTGCTTTATATATCCACATTTGTTCTCTTTTATTATTGTAGAAGATAGAATCAAACTAATCATTACCGTACATCATATGCCCTTGAGAGAAATGACTACATTTTTTTTCCTTTCCTAATGAGCACAATCAGTGTCAGGAGTCACACAAGCCTACAAAAACCTGGATAACACATGGATTTCTTACAAATAGAAAAAAAAGCTGAGAAATATCCAGCAGCAAGAGAATCACATGAAGAGCCTTGAGAACTCAAATGTTTTCATTCATTCTCAAGAACTGTTGATTTTGGACTTTCTTGTATGGTAACTGACACTACAATAATTCATTTAACTAAATTCACAGTTTTGGTTCCTTTAATCTAGTTTCACATTCACACAGCTTTGGAAAGAAATAAGAGGTGATGAAGTGTGATACTGCAACCAATTATTTCATCCAATAAGTACATGAACATGCAGGCTTCTGAAAACAATTTGTGTCACTCCCTAACACTCAGGGTGCATCTCCACAGTGCAGTTTAACACCATTTTAACTGCTATGGCTTAAGGCTATGAATCCTGGGAGTTCTACTTTGGTGAGGCACCAGCATTTTTTGACAGAGAAGGCTAAGGACTTTGTAAAATTACAACTCCCAAGACTCCATAGCATAGAGTCATGGCAGTTAAAGTGGTGTCAAATTATATTAATTCTACTGTATCAGCTGTGATTTAATTTCTACTTAAACACAACTGCTCCCCCCCCCCCACACACACACACCATCCCCCATGTATCAATAAGGCAACAAAATACATGATTTGGGATCCTTGAAGAGTGGCACTAAGATTATTACTTATATATTTTTCACAAGTTAGGACAATAGAATCTGAAAAGAAGAAGCACTGGTCTTTCTTTAGCTGGTGTTTGGAACTGCCTAAGGCAGGCATATCTACAGTGTTGCTTACTCAGAGCGGTGTCTAGGGGCCATTGCATTCCCTGCCTATCTGTAGTGTGTTTCCAAGAAGGACAGCAAAAATTATAGGCAATGAACACAAACAGGATACTGATCCCTGGAACCTTGGAGGAAAAATTATAATAATTGTTTACCTCACCTCAAATAGCTTTGGAAGAACTGATCTGTACAATAAGAAGCTTTTCAATTAAACCTAAAGATACAAGCAGGTGGCCAGAGCAAAGTCCCAGACTTAAAGGGGAAGTAGGGGCACCAAAATCTTACCAAGAGTTTGAACTTTCTAGCAATAACTACTATGCTAGAAGAACTGAAAAAGTATTTCGCTAGAAAGGAAGGATGGATATATTTATACAGAATGTTTCAAAATAATGGACCCAATTTCAAAGTAGTCTAGTTCACAATGGCAGCATGTTACAATTGCACAAAAAGTTATGTTACAGTTCTATTATCTGAGTGGAGGCCACAATGGGACGCTAGACAGAGAAGGATAATCCATTTTACGGAGGGAGGGAGCCTCCGGTCGAATAATGGAATTGTACCAAAGTTACAAACAGTTATCAAGTTTTACTAATCATTTTTTGAGTAAAAAAACAAATCTTAAAAATAATCCTGCAAATGAAGTCTTATATTATGGGGTCGCCATCTTGCGAAAGACTGAGGCTAGAGACTGTTTGTGCACTGAGAGAGGCATCTAGTGATCATCATTTGAAGCTCTGCGTCCTTTGAAACTCTATGCCAGACCCTTTCAAATGGTATGAATTTCATTCCTGGGCAGTTCTTGTTTGCAGAGAGAGATAAAGCATTTTCAAATCAGATAACCTTTTTGACAATCAGTATAAGATTGTCTTCAGTTCAAACAATGGGATGCTTGGGGGCGAGGAAATAGCATAATTAGGAACTAACACTGTACAAATGTTAGGAATTTTCTTTAAGGAATATTATGTTTGTGCATATATGAATCACTGTTCTTTTTTGTTCTTAAACATTTCATTTATATGTTCAGTTGCTTCCAACTCTTCGTGACCTCATGGATGAGCCCATGCCAGAGCTCCCTGCCTTCGCCACCCCTGGCTCATTCAAGGACAAGCCAGTCACTTCAAGGATAACATCCATCCATCTTGCCCTTGGTTGGCCTCTCTTCCTTTTTCCGTCCTTCCCAAGCATCATTATCATCTCCAAGCTTTCCTGTCTTCTCATGATGTGGCCAAAGTACTTCATCTTTGCCTCTAATATCCTTCCCTCCAGTGAGCAGTCAGGCATTATTTCGTGGAGTATGGACTGGTTGGATCGTCTTGCGGTCCAAGGCACTCTCAGAATTTTCCTCAAACTCCATGGTTCTAAAGTGTCTATCTTCCTTCACTCAGCCTTCCTTATGGTCCAGCTGGAGCCCCCGGTGGAGTAGTGGGTTAAAGCCATGTAACTTGAAGGTTGGGTTGCTGACCTGAAGGCTGCCAGGTTCGAATCCCACCCGGCGACAGCACGGATGAGCTCCATCTATCAGCTCCAGCTCCATGCGGGGACATGAGAGAAGCCTCCCACAAGGATGGTAAAAACATCAAAACATCCGGGCGTCCCCTGGGCAACATCCTTGAGACGGCCAATTCTCTCACACCAGAAGCGACTAAGGTTGCTCCTGACACGAAAAAAAAATGGTCCAGCTCTCGCCTTCATAGGTTCTACGGGGGTGTAACATCGTTTTAACTATGCGGACCTTCGTTGCCAGTGTGATGTCTCTACTCTTTGCTATTTTATCGAAGTTGGTTATTGCTCTCTTTCTAAGAAATAAAACGGCTTCTGATCAAGCTCCAGCAACACAACAAGGTAACGATCCTTTGCAGGAGTGTTAAACATGCCACATACTATATATTGCCCTGAGAGGCAAGAGAGGAAGATACCAAGTGATCTCCTGAACTTTACCAAGCCCCAGGGATTTGTCCACATTGCAGTATTAAAGCAGTTTGTTACTACATTAATTACCATGGCTCAACGCTATAGAATTCTAGAATTTATAGTTTTTAAACATTCTTTGACAGAAAGCCCTGAACCAGGGTAATTGAAATAACAGAATTATGTTTGCAGTGGTACTCCCCTGGCCAGCCTAGGGGTGCAGAAAGGATGCAGTTTGGCCATGGTTCTATGCTGTTAGACCAGGCACGGGTAAACTTTGGCCCTCTTGGTGTTTTGGACTTCAACTCCCACCATTCCTCACAGCCTCTGGCCTTTTCCTTTTCACTCTCAGCCGCATAAGGAAGGTGCCTGAGGCTGTTAGGAATGGTGGGAGTTGAAGTCCAAAACATCTGGAAGACCAAAGTTTGCTCATGCCTGTGTTTGATCCTGGTATCTGTGGCTTGGTGCCTGGGAATAAAGACCTTATCAAACTACAGCTCCCAGGGTTCCATAGCACTGAGCCATAGCGAAGTAGGGCAGGAGGCTTCTTTTCGCTTCAGAGGGGTAGGGCCGGAGGGACACTGTTCCCTGAGGCCTCCTCGGCTATTGAATCGGCCGCCACACCCTCCCATGGCCGCTTCCGTCGCTTCCTTCCCGCAGAGGGCTCTCCGGCACCTTGGGCCTCACTCACCGCGGCGGTGGCCTTCCTGGCGGCCGGGACGATGGCGGGGAGCGGGGCGGACATGTTGTTGCCGCACATACACTGGCCTCCTCTTCTCCTCCTCCTCCTCTTCCTTCTCCGGCGGCCAGTGAGAAACTGACAGGTCGGGAGGCGGGGAAAAGGGATGGGCCTGCATTAGGCGCTTAAGCCTCCTGAGGGAAACTAGGCGCGTGCGAGGCTCCGCCCCCTTGCCTCACCCCGCCATAAGGAGAGCCATTAAAGAAGGCATGACGGGAGTCGTAGTTTCAACTACAGCTCCAGGCTCCATCCTGCCTTCTGCCACTTTTGAGTGACTGCTGTGGAGCCTCTGAAAACCAGGCATTGGTTTTGTGGCAAAGGCCGGTGCTTGCTCGTGGACCAACTTCATGGTGGCTCTTGATGCCGCATATCGTTTCTCTCTCTTATTTCCCAGCTCCCAGGTGCCCTAATCATTAGCCACGACAGCGGAGGCTTCTGGGAGTTGAAGTCCTAAGCTCCTAAAAGATCAGAAGTAGGGAAAATTGAATTACAATGAAGAGTTTTCCTCAAACTCCACGGTTCTAAAGTGTCTATCTTCCTTCGCCGCTTTAACCGCCATGGCTCAGAGGGAGTTGTAGTTTTACAAGGTCCTTAGCCTTCTCTGCCAGAGTGCTGGTGCCTCACCAAACCACAAAACTCCCAGGATCCCATAGCAGTGAGTAGAAATCAAACTGCATCCATTCTACAATGGAGAACCATTCTGTAAACAATTCCGAGGGGGGCGAGTGTCTTTCATTTCCTACCTCTACGGCACGGGCGACGGGGGCGGTTCTGCGCGTGCGCGGAGCTCACTCGCTCGCTAGGGCTTCTCTGACTCTGCAGCGGACAGGATGGCGGCGAAGGGAGGGAACCGCGGCAAGGCCTTGGAGCTGCTGCGGACCTTGCCCCGCGTGAGCCTCGCCAACCTGCGGCCCAACGATGGCGCCCGGAAGAAGGTGAGTTTTCCGGAGCTCTTTACGCAACGGCTTCTTGTTTAAGAGGTCTTCCTCATCATGTTCTCTCTGCAAGGGGCCCTGCGCCTTTAAGGGCAGCAACACCGGTCGGAGGTCAACAAGCATTGCTTTCCCAGCTTGCAGATGCAACAAGTAGGACTCATCAAGACTTGAGTTTCTGCCTCAAAGGTGCTACATGCGGGTCTATTCCTGGCAAGTGAGGCCCCTTCCACACAGCTGAATAATATCCCACACTATCTGCTTTGAGCTGGAGTATGGACTCAGATAATTCGGTTCGAAGCAGATATTGTGGGTTATTCTGCCCTGATATTCTGGGTTATATGGCTGTGTGGAAGGGCCCTGATTAATATTTACATCAGATTTAAAGTCAACATGTATGTGGTGTTGGTAGTGCTGGACTAGGGGCTTAAAGGGGATTTGAGTTCAAATCCTAAACAGCCATGGAAACCCGCAAGATCCAAATGCTTTTGGATCTTGGCCATACCGCCCAGAAACCTCACAGCAACCTATTTTACAGGATCTGGCAGCTTACTAAACTACAACTCCGCAGTGTAAATGCATCATGGCAAACCCTTTGTGAATCAATCTTGCCCAAAAAATACCCCATGAATTGTTTGCCTCGTCATAGAGTAGAATCACAGAGTGGGAAGACACCCCCAAGCACCACCAGTTCGACTCCTTTCCATGCAGGAACACACAATCAAAGCACTCCTGACTGATGGCCATCCAGCCTCCGCTTAAAAGTCTCCAGGGAAGGAAACCTCATCACACAGCTCTTACCATCAGAAAGTTTTCCTAATTATTTTTAGGAGGACTCTTTCTTCCTGTAATTTGTATCCTTTGCTCCAGAGCAACAAAAGGCAAGCTTTTGGTGGGGATTTGTTGTTCCCTCCTCAATGTGACATCACTTAAAATATCTAAACATAGCTCTCATGTCCCCTCTCAGCCTTCTGCAAGTGAAACATACCCAGCTCCCTCAGTTGTTCCTCAAAGAGCTTGGCTTCCAAACCTTTGATAGTTTGTGTCACCCTTCTCTGGACACATCTAGCTTGTCAATATCCCTTTTGAATTATGGTGCACAGAACTGGACACAGTGCTATTCCGGGTGAGGTCTAACCAAAGTAGAACAGAGGGGGATTACTCTGGATCTTGACACTATGCTCCGATTGATGCCGCCTAGAATCTCATTGGCTTTTGAAGCTGTTGCATCACACTGTGGACTCCTGTTCAGCATGTGGTCTGCTAAGACTCCTAGAACTTTTTTCCATTGACTTTTTTCAAGCCAGGTGTCACCATTTCTGACCCAAGGCAGGCATATCACAATTTTTTTCTGCTTGAGGGCCTAAGTTGGAAATTTGAAGGCACACAACAACAAACTGCAAGAATCCTCAGGCCACAATAGATACTGCTTGGTATTTGGTTTATAAATCCTGGCTTGCTTAAGAGCAACAGACTAGAATCCTGATTCAGAAGTAAACTCTTTCTCAGGTCCCTTCCACACAGCCATATAACTCAGAATATCAAGGCTTGATAATCCACATTATTTGCTTTGAACTGGGTTATCTGAGTCCACACTGCCAGTTCAATGTGGATTTCATTCAGCTGTGTGGAAGGGGCCTCAGTGGTTTATCTGGTTTTCCGAGAAGGAAGAGCATAATGACAGTGAATATACAGTATAGCAGAAATCCTGGATTGCTTTATGAGTGATCCAGATAATGTTTCCAAATGGTTGAATCAGAGAACAAAATATTTTCAGCACAATGCTATATGTTTATACAAAAGTAAATATGCATAAAATAGAAGCCTCAAATATTGCATTCTTCAAAACTGGTGCAGAAGTATCTCCTTTCTCTAATGCATTGAATTTATCATATATAACAAGCTGATGAAAAATTATTGCTTTTAGGAAAGGAGACGTGGGCGTGGCAGGCATGGAGGTCGGAAAAGTGGCCGAGGTCATAAAGGAGAAAGGCAAAGAGGAACCCGCCCACGTTTAGGATTTGAAGGAGGCCAAACTCCCTTTTATTTAGTTATCCCCAAATACGGCTACAATGAAGGGCACAGGTAAGATTAGTTCCAGAGTTACTGTTGTTCAAATTCTTTTCTGTAGTCCTTTAACTGCTTAAGTGTTCCTTTAATCACACTGTCACATTTACATTGACTTAATGTCTCTCCTCAAGACTTAAGGAACTGTACAGTATAGTTAAAATACATAGCTTAAAACATTTAAATACATATGCTAAAAATCATAGACATGAGATTGAAACAAAAGAAAATCATATCAGTAAAGTGCCAGTTTAAATTCATAGTTTAAAATGAACTCTGTAGGCCTGCCTGAAGGGATAGATCTTTATTTCTGTTTAAATTCAGTGTGTTTAGCTATCAAATCTCTTCTAGCAGATCATTCCACAGTTTGGGGAGGCAATTGAAGAGGTCTTCTGCACATATGTGTGCAGTCATGCACACATGCTACTCTGAAGATTGCTGTGTGTTCTTTTGCCAACCTATATCCATATACGACGAGAAGTTATCTTGGTAAACAGAAACAATACACTGGATAATTCATGGCACCTGATAAAGCAAAAATAGAAACCTTTCAATAATGATTAATGAATTACTCGGTGTGTCTTTGGAGTTATTAGCTTCTTTTTCAGGAATCGAGAAAGATGCCAACAGTACATGGCATTCCTGAAGGACAAAACTTAACAGAAAATAGAGAGGGTATTGTTCCTCTCTGTTGCTTGAAAGCTGTGCTGAAAAAGATTTTGTCCATTAGAAAGCAGGAAAGTTGTGTATGGTTGGAGTTAGTAACTCCCTAGTCATTTTTGATTCCAGAAAAAAGGAGGTAATAATTTACAAATGTGTTGCGCAATTAATGAGCCATCATTAATAGTTTCATTATTTATTTATTTATTTACAGTATTTATATTCCGCCCTTCTCACCCCGAAGGGGACTCAGGGCGGATCACATTATAACACACATAGGGCAAACATTCAATGCCCATAAACACATCAAACAGAGACTGAGAGACACACGCAGAGGCAAGTTAACGTTCTTCTGAGGGGATGTTCGATTCTGGCCACAGGGGGGAGCAGCTGCTTCATCATCCACACTGACGGCACTTCCTCATTCCAGGTCGTAAATTAGTTAATCTTGCCTCCCCACTTTATAAGTAGTACCTTATCTCCTACTTGATAGATGCAACTATCTTTCGGGTTGCTAGGTCAGCAACGAGCAGGGGCTATTTTTTATTTTTAATTGACGGGTGCTCACCCCGCCACGGGCTGGCCTCGAACTCATGACCTCATGGTCAGAGTGATTTAAGGCAGCTGCTCAACAGCTGCGCCACAGCCACAGTTTCATGTTTTTGTCCATCACTGGGTTCACTTTCCTTTGGTTTGGAAAAATAAAAAGAAATATTTGTTTCTCCTCAGAACAATGTCTTCTTTATTTTTGCACTTTAAAAAAATTGAAGTGTGATTATGTTGTTTGTACTGTGTGTAGAAGTATTTGTAGAGCCTGTAAAATAATTTCCAGATAAAATTACAAGGGTATAATTTAAGAATTAAAGAAGAGGGGAAAAGAGTGAAGGGTTTCTTGCTCCTTTCATGGAAATGAAGTTGGGGCATGGGAAGACCGTAATCCCTTCAGCCTCTTGCCCTTGGTTGCTGGAGGGCTAGCAGCCTGATCTGCTTTACCCAGATTCTGAAACAGCCTTTTGCTGTATGGACATGTTTAGGCAGTAATACAACACTCCAGTTTCCTCAGATGTGATGGAAGATACAGCTGTGCACTGCTCTCAGAATCAGCAGGTACTATTTGGTGTACTGTGTTAGTTTTGCAGCCTGGCTTTTGGGTTGTCTACAAAAATAAGTTGATGCACTGCACAATCTTATACTTCTCAAAGGCAGAAGCACTGAAAGTATTGCCAAAAAGATGATAAATCGAGGTATAGGGGGCTGTCCATAAAAGGGAGACATGTGAAAGTTGTATCTACATAAATATTGTGTCTAAATGAAACAGTAAGCCTGTTTTCTGGCATTTAAAAGGATTCATGCATAAGATGGACTGTTTTTATTTCTGCATTTCTTATTGCGTTGTGAAACAGTTCACGCTAAGTTTCCACGATGAAAAACAAAGTACTCTGCTGAAATATACACTCAAGTAGTATGGCAGCCTTGAGCCCTCTCAACAGAGCTTGACCAAGGGAACTGTCAGCTGGATAGCTCCTTTAGCATTCATAATTTGTTTTGAATTAGCTTTGCATTTTGAAAGCCTAAATCTGTTTCCTTTTATTTCATCATTGCTACAGTTTCAGGCATCAATATCCTCCCTTGTCTCTCCAAAAGCTGCAGTACTTGATAGATTTAGGTAGAGTTGATCCCACAGAGCCAATAGATCTAACACAGCTGACAAATGCCAGAGGAGTAGCAATACAGCCACGGAAAAGACATTATGGCATCCAGCTTGTGGAGGAGGTAGGTCTATAATATATAATATTCATTTTAGTTGTCTTAGTTTTTTTCAAGTGCAAAAGTGTGATTTATTTATAATTTCTTTGTTTGAAAAGTGTATGGAGGAAATAATGATAATAATAATAATAAAGCTTTATTTTTATCCCGCCCCCTCTCCCCTTGGGGGCTCAGGGCAGCTAAGGAACCATAACTCTACCAGAGAGCATTGTAGACTATGAGAGTGTTTATATATTCCTACATAACGATTCAATAGATTTAATAAATGATTTGCAGCGAAACCAAGTTTGGAAAGTTAAAGTAAATTTTGATTGGCATCCTAATTTGAGTTATTTGAACCACATTAATAACAGTATCATATTTTCCTCACAATCTTCTGAAAAATTACACATAGAAGTAGAAATGAATGCAACAGAAATAAAATAGATGGTCCTCTTAGGAATATATTCTTAGGGCAGACTGTTAAAATAGATGCAATTAATTCCGTGTGTCATCTGGAAGTGTGCCATAAACAAGTTGCTCTTGAATCTCAGTGTGCACAATTCTCAAAGTAGTTATTGAATATTTTCAACAAAGTTCCAAAACTATTATTTTTTTGCTCTCTATGTTTAGAAAGAATGAAAACTATTTATATTCCATGTCCTTGAATGACTGAAACTTCTCAATATTTATTGAAAGCATTTCACAAAACAATGTATAAAGAACAGGCACGAAACAAAGTTAAAACTGCTTCCTTACCATGCATGTAAGTTAGAGTGGTAAGCTTTTCTCTAATGTGTAAATGATTGTAATCTCAAACTAAAGGCAAATTCAGCCCAAAGATTTTCAATTCTCACCTGGATATCTGTAGAGAAGGGATGTGCCATTAAAAAGGGTTCCAAAGTTTGGGAGTCACCACTGACAAGGGTCATATTTGATGCACCTATATATATGGACTTGATGAATCTGAATAGAAGGGATTTGAGTAGGAGCCTTTATGTGGAGTTTAGTATGCAGGCAGGACTGTATGCAAGAAAATGGTCCAGATGACCTATAGCCAAGGCATTTCAGAGTTGTATTGATAACACTTTACACTTCAGGTTACATCCAAAAGCGTATTGTCCTATCAGTGTAGCTGGGACAGATCTGGAGTTTTGTTTTCAGACTTCTTGGATCTCACTGGTATTCAAGTGGCTGCATGTAAAAAGCAGCCCTCTCAGTGCATAGTGGTCAGACAGTGAGAGTAATGATAGATTGAATCCTGTGCTGCAAATGAAATTGTCGTAGCTTAATTGCTGTGTATATGATCCACCACATATGACCTCTTCATATATACTTTCAGGGGTCTGATATATTTATGGCAAAAATAAATATTGAAGTGCAGATGGCATCGGAATTAGCCATTGCTGCTGTTGAAAAAAACGGTGGTGTTATTACAACGGCTTTCTATGATCCAAGGAGTTTGGGTAAGAAAAAGTCACTGTTTTGCTTGAAGTCTTAGTTTATTACATGAATCAAACACTATTTTTTATTCTGACCATTTTCATTTTGGTTTCTTGAAAAATAAGAAATGCTGACATTATCTCCTTTGCATTTGATTTTACATTGTTGTCAGTGAATTCTAGTAAAATATCCCCATCTATCACCTCAAAATAGAGATAAGTTTCTCATATGTATTAAAGTCTGTCCCCCCTCCCCGAATTTTCACAAAAAATGAAAAAGCATGATGAAAAAAATCTGTTGTTAAATTAGGAATATAAAATATATTACATATGATATTGCATTTTTGTGTTTGGTATGTGAAAAGAATTCAATAATTACAGTTCTAATAAAAAGAACTGTGAAAACTTACTGATAGCGCATGGGGTGCAGACCCAAAATTAATAAGAACATCTGCTCTGGCCTTGTTTTACTCAACTGTTGCGTATGCCTGTCCCATCTGGCATAAATCTGTCCACGTGAAGCAGGTGAATATAGTACTGAGTGAAACATGTAGAGTAATCACAGGATGTCTTAAATCTATACCTGCAGATAGACTTTATAAGCTAGCTGGCATTGCCCCCCCCCCCCAACGTGCAACAGGAAGTTGCTGCCAATTGCGAGAGAAATAAGGTTGAACACTGTGAAAGCCACTCACTGTATGGCTATCAGCCTCCTCCCAGTAGATGTAAATCAAGGAAAAGTTTCATGAGAACCACCACTCCTCTAAATATTCCCCCAGCAACAGCAAGAATATCCCTGTGGGCAGCAAAATCAGGCAATTCCAACTGAATAGCCCCCTACAAGGGTCTTCCTCCAGGGGCAAACCGAAAATGGGCAACTTGGAACAGACTTGGAAGTGGAGTTGGCAGATCAAAAGACAATCTAGCAAAATGGCACTATCTAGAAGAATCCTACACCTTGTGCAATTGTGGAGCAGAACAAAAAACTCGGCATCTGTATGCTCGCCCACAGTGCCCTGCCTCATACACAGAGGAAGAATTGTTTAAAGCTACAGACAGTGCGGTTGCTGTTGCCCGTTTTTGGTCTAAAATTATTTAGCTGCTTATGCTCCCTTTATTTTGCTCCCTTTGTTTTATCAGTTTTATACTTAATTATTTATGCAATGCTTTTGACATGAAATAATAATAATATACTGAAAAAAGAAAATTAAGATCAGTAATTGCAATTATAAGGTACTGTACATTGTCTTAAATGGAAGTGTCTTTAATATGTAGTTTTTGGAAATAAAATATATGAAACTTATCTTAAACATTTTATACTTGATTCTGTAATAAAATATTCCATCTTCAATTGTTCCATTATTTTTCCTGGAAAAATGTATTTGGAAAAAAGCAGGTTTTTTTTTCATTGACCTTGTTCCATCCAGGTTTTCACACTTCTGTGTCAAAATAAAAGTTTTACTAAGATTATAACACAAAGTATTTTTTAAACTTCCAGATTTATTTATATATCACATTACAGGTATAATTGTAGCAATAGTATAAAAGGGAGTGGATGTCTATAATAACATGCAGATATAAGTAAATAAAATGCTCATAAAATAAATGTAAATATAAGTAAATAAACTGTACCTATCCGCATTACACCCATCTTTCTGAGACACTTATACCACTGTCACTAATACTATATATTTCTCTTCATACAGAAATTCTTTGCAAGCCTGTCCCATTTTTTCTGCGAGGCAAACCTATTCCAAAGAGAATGCTTCCTTCTGAAGATCTTGTTCGTTACTATACAGATGCTAATAACCGTGGCTACCTGGCCGATCCATCAAAGGTTCGAGAGGCAAGAGTGGAACTTGCCAAAAAATATGGCTATGTATTACCAGATATTACACAAGATGAACTGTTCCAAATGCTGAGCCGGCGCAAGGATCCTAGACAGATTTTCTTTGGCCTTGCTCCAGGATGGGTTGTAAACATGTCAGAAAAGAAAATTCTGAAACCAACAGATAAGAACTTGCTAAAATACTACAGTTCGTGAGCATTCAAATTGAAGACAACTCTTGGAGTTCACATAAAGTCAGTTTAATACATGAACTTGTTATTTTTTGCTGTAGAACAGACCTAGTTATAATTCAAATAAAATGTTAAAAATATTTGTTATATAAACGTATGTCTTATTTCCAAAAATAGTGTACTTAGTTCTTAATATCCTACAATGGGAAATATAGGTGTTTCTCCCGTCACAGTATTTATGTGATTTGCTCCTCTAAAACACTTTGTCAAAATTTCCTATCCTTGTTCTTTCCAATATCCTCTTTTTTTCTTTTAAATATTCATGAAACATGCTTTCCACAACAAAAAAGATGATTTTTGTTTACCTTGCATAGGTAAACAAAAATACAAGATGTTTCGAAATTACCCAATTTCAAAGAAGGATTTTGGACGATGGCACCATGTTGCGATTACATGCAAAATTACAAATGGTTAAATGAGTTACCATGTTTTTCTAACAATTTTGAGCTAGAAACAAATGTAAAAAAATAACCTTGCAAATGGGGAATATCTCATTAGGTCTTATGTTGTAAGGTTGCCATCTTGCAAATAACTGAAGAGAGACATTAACAATACTTCTTAAAATTCTGTTCCCGGCCCTTTCAAGGAGTGCGAGTTTCATTCCTGGCCAGTTCATGGTTGCAGAGATACAGCTATTCAAATCAGATGTATTTTTCTGAAACACCCTTTTTAAAAACCTAAAATCCTTTTAAAGACTATCTAAAAGACATCCAGGGAAAGGTTTGCCACATAAACAGTGCTGTGCACATCAGTAGAACAGACAATAAATCTTTACCTGTAGATCTTAAATTCCTAGATGATGCATATACTATGGTAGCCGAGCTGCTAGATACTGGAGGAGATTGGAATACGAAGCCCTAAATACAAAACAAAAACAAAAAGTTTGAAACATGCCATGGAACCAACTGGTAGTTAATGAAGGGATTTATGGGAGGAAGAAACATGTAGTGATACTTCCATGCCAAATGAGTGTTTAGGCAGTAGCATTTGCTAAAAATAAAAGGTCCCTCCTGCCTACCTTTTAACCCATCACATAATGTAAACACAGGTTTCATTTTTTTCAGGGTATCCTGTCCTGTATCCTGATGATTATCAGATTAACAAGTGATACCTGTTGTTGTTACAGTATTGCTGGTTTAATTTGAGGGGTGTGGGAGGATGCAGAAACATTTATTGCTTTCCCTTATTTGTGCTTCTAGGGTTTTTTTTAAATAAACCAATTCACAATTGTACTCTGGAAATGGAGACGTTCAACAGGAAAGCTGTTCCACTGGTAGCTAGAGAGGAAGTTAGTCATCTTAATTAAGACTAGATGACAAAAATGTTACACTATTGGTATATTACAACAGGATAAAAAACGAACATGTACTGAATTCTTTTCAATAGGATGAAGAAACAATGTTGTTAAAAATGCTGCCCACGGATTCTTGAAAGACAAAATAGCACAGTTTTGGATAAGATTGCGTTCTGAATCAGTGTCAAGTGAAAGAGAAATTCAGACAAACTCAGACAAAATGATAAAGGCGAAAGAATCAAAACAGGAAACAGATGTCTAGTGACGCGCACACATTGGAGATGACTTGCTTCTCAAGCACCATCTTAGTCACAGAGCAGCTGTATCCTGACACCAATATTTTGGTGGTATCAATACTTTAAGAGCCAAAGCAGCCACGTTCCACAAAGTCTGATCATTTCATTTTAGACTAGCACTCTTCCATTCCACTCACAGTCAGAGGAGACATTGATAGCCATGCAAAGTTTGTAAAACTGGAATTATAATATTGCAACTGTCTCATCCCATTTTTGCTACACTTCCTAATGTTTTGTGATAGGAGGTGTTTTATTTACTCATTAAGTCTGATGAGGCTATAGAGGATTTCCTACTCACAGTGTTATTTTAATAGACTACCAATACCCCAGATAATGTAATAATGACCAAAGGCATAAAGACATTATCATCACAATATTTCCTAATCCTCTCAAATGGCTCTCACTAGAATATAACTAAGGCTAAATCTACACTGCCATTTAATGCAGTTTGAAACTGCATTATATGGTTAGTATAAACTCATATAATGCAGTTTAATGCAGTTAAGTTGCATTATATGGGTGTACAACTGCATTCCAATGCCATTAAACAGCATATACTGGCCATATAATATAGTTGCAAACTGCATTACATGGCAGTGTAGATCTAATCTGCTTATTTAATTTATATCCTCGCTCTCAATATGGCACCCAGTACAGTTCAATATATGAATTGAAATTAATGTGGTTTAAACAATGGGTAAAGCAAGCATTTAGAAAATGTAAATTCATGCTTAAATACAAGAATCTAAAACCGTTTTAAGAAGCTATTAAAATATGCAGTGAGTTCTTGGTATCCAATGCAGTTTCGTTTCAGGATGCCCTGTGGATATCAAAATCTATGGATTCTCAAGTCCTTTTATACACAATGGTATAGTAAATTGGTGTCCCTTAAATAAAAGTGCAAATCAAGGTTTGTATTTTGGATAGTTAAAAATATTTTAAACTATAGATGGTTGAATCCATTGAAGCTGAGTCTATGATATGTAGAGTTAACTGTAATAATGATGGCAGAAATACAATACAACACATGCCAATTAAAATTCTTTTGCAATGTATAATTTACACTCAGACCTGAGTAAACAGAAAGGTTTTCTCTTCCTGGCAGAAAGAAAACAGAACCCTAGCTTCCTGTGGGGAGTATTTTTGCCTTATGTTTTGTCTATTCTGTGTTGCCAAACATGGGGTAGGCAACTGTGGTGGGTCCAGAGGAAGTAATTCTTTGCCCTTGGATCCTTCTAGGGTCACAAGGACCACCAAAACTGGAAAAAATGGGGTGAGGGTGGGAAGGAGTCAGAAAACTATTTTTAGTTTTCAAAGAAATGAAATGTTTGTGTGAGTCTTGCAATTTATTTAAAAAGGAATTGTTGGCCTTGGAAATGTTATTCTGAAGTGATCAAGTGCCATATGAACACCTTCTGCGAACACTAGGGGGAGATGTTATACTTAGGCTAAGATGGTGAATGTTTCTTAAAAACAATTGGTCCTAATGACCCTGCCAGGTACTAACCTTAGTTAAAAACAAGCATCACGAACTTATCCACTATCTCTGGATGAAAGCACAATTTGCTTATGAATCTGAGTCCCTTTCAGGGTGAGAAGGGCAGGGTATAAATGTAGCAAATAAATAAATATCTTAAACTCGGGCATCCTAATTTGCATTTTTAAAAAGTTCAACATTTGGGACCATTCGAGAATTTGAAGTCTGGATGGAAACCATTTGTGGATGTGAAATTTTAACTCCACAGCCCTGCTTTCAGTGTACAATTTCAACATTCCTCTGACTGCTAAAGTTAAAAAAAAAAAAGGGGGGGGGTTCTGTGTTCGGTTGTTTGTTTTTATTAAGGATAGCCACCATACCAGCTTGCCTGGCAACAATACACACTATTGTCAAAGAAGAAAAAAGTCTTGGGTTTAAGGAAACAGATTCTCATGTTGAGAATCTGACTGGACCAGCAGTATAATCTGATTTCCATTTCATCGGAGGGGAATTTTTTTATTGCCAACCTGACAAAGAAGTATTAGCCATTACAGTTGCCATGAATGCTCAGGTACTTCTGAATACATTTGGTCTCGTGCCAGATGGGAGCCAGCATGGTGCAGTGATTTGAGCATTGGACTATAACCTGGAAACCAGTGGATTGAATCCACATTTCACCATGAAACCCATTGAGACTCGAAGGAAGGAAATGACAAAACTGTTCTGAACTAATCCTGTCAAGAAAACCCTGTGATAGGGTCACCATAGGTCAGAAACATCTTGAAGGCACACAACAACAACAACAACAACAACAAGCAATTGATGGTTCCTGCAGTTCAACACTGCCACCCTACTTTGTAGAAAATGAACTCCATGAGTAGTTTCTGAGCAGCTTTGCTTTCTTTTATGGATAAAGTGTATTCACTTGGCCACAATTCATTCAGACTTTGTGAACAGATGTAATCCAGGGATTTTGTTCATTAGTTTTTCAAGAATCAGAACATGTGATCAACCATATTCAAAAGCCATCAGAGATGTCTCTCAAGACATAAAAAGTGAGATTACCTTTTTCATCTAAAAAAAAAAAAAGACTGAGAAATAACCCGTGTCTCCTTAAAATGCCTAATCATCTCTTTGTTTCAGGAAACCAATACTAATGCCTACTAGGCTAAATCATGCTCACATTTCAATTAGATCTACATGGAAGGACACAGTATCTAATACAAGCAAACAACAGTGGAAATTTCTCAAAGGGAGGCCATTGCTTAAAATAGGAATCTCTTGCATATCTTTTCAATCTAACCATAGTTGGATGTGTGCAGAAACTAGTGCTTCAAATAAGAATTAAACACCTTATCTTTAAAAAGGAATACATATTATTATTGAAAATATATCTGGAACCAATGCCATTTGATTTTAAGATGCTGCATTATACTTTAAGCAAGAAGCTGCAGTGTAATTTAGTGTAATTTTCCCACAAAAATAAAAAGGGGGGGGGGGGGAAGAGGACTCATATCAACAACACAGTTTATTTCCATAAATTAACTCCTAGACTGGCAGAGAATGTTCTAATCTCTGTCCCTAAAACCCTGGTTGACTGTCAAAAGTCAGAAAAATCCAGACCTTTCAACTTCTTACAGTCTCCTGCTGAGTGTAAAATATGGCTCCCTGACACAAGGTCAGTAAAGCTTCCAAATGCACCAAGATGGCACAAATCAGACAAAGGGAAAGAACATGTTGTGCCACTTGCTGATAGAGACACAGTGAAAAGGAGAAATACAGGGTCAAGCTGGTTCCTGCTATAATAAGTGAAAGCAGTGCCAGTTGAAAATGATTTGCCCAACTTGGATGGTGACATATGCCTTTTTTTCCCCAGAATCCTGAGACTCTAAAGAGCAGATTTTGAAAATGTGGGGTTCCTAAATATAACTATTCCAAGCTCTGCCTAGAGAGGATCCTTATGAATATGAGTACGTTCTCAGAATGAAAGACATGAGAAAAAGTATAATTTATTATGAGTTGCTTGCCTTTGTTTTGGAAGTCCTGAGTAATATTGTCAAGTAAGGCTGCTCTGGGTTTATGAATGAGTTATGAGTTTACCAATACAAAAAACAGTATGAGTTCGAGGCCCGCTCGGAGCCTATGTTTGTTTGTCTTTGTTCTATGTTAAAATGCATTGAATGTTTGCTTATATGTGTAATGTGATCCGCCCTGAGTCCCCTTCGGGGTGAGAAGGGCAGAATATAAATGCTGTAAATAAATAAATAAATAAATAAATAAATAAATAAATAAATATGGCTGTCATTATCCCACCTTGGCTAGCTCATCATTTGGATGACTACAGTATGTGCCCTGTGGCAGATCTGCCTTTGAAAATAACCCAAAAAAATTGCATTACTCCAAAATTGCTTGTACTTCTGGTGCCAGTATCAATGTTAACGTTTGAAATTCTACATGACTTCCAATCAGATTGTACCAGGTTGAAAAAGTGTCTCTTCTTCTAAATCCCCACCTGGAATTTGACAAAAGCTATTTCTTGGATTATAACTTCCACGATCCTCTAGTTAGTACAACCTTCTGGTTGTAGGTTTCTAAGAGTTACAGTCTAAGGACTTCATCAGACAGGCAGGGGGAAAGTGGGTTGAAAGCGGGTTGAAAAAGGGAAAGTGGAGCAAACCGTCCTTCTTCATCCCCTACCACCTTTCACTGTCTTCTTGGATGCCCTCCCATCACACGTGGTTTCCCATCCTTTCCCCATTCTTTCCCTGCTTCCTCTTCATGTTCTTCAATGTACCTGACTCCTCCAAAGCCACTTAGGCTCCGTTTCTCCACGTTGCCAAAACGGAGCCCCAAGAAGTCCCACCTGAAGTTGTCTTGCATCATGCGATGGACTCCGTGGGACTCTGCTTTGGCAACAGGGAGAAAATGCAGAGAAGACTGCATCTGGTAAGGTCCTAATAAAGTAACTTTTCCAAGCTCTATGTTCTTGCTCAGACAACACCTGGAATACTGTGTCCAATTCTGGGCACCACAATTTAAGGAAGATGTTGACAAGTTGGAATGTGTCCAGAGGAGGGCGATTAAAATGATCAAAGGTCTGGAGAACAAGCCCTGTGAGGAGCTGCTTAAAGAGCTGGGCATATTTAGCCTGTAGAAGAGAAGGCTGAGAGGAGACATAATGGCCATGTATAAATATTTGAGGGGAAGTCATAGGGAGGAGGGAGCAAGCTTGTTTTCTGCTGCCTTGGAGAACAGGATGTGGAACAACAGCTTCAAACTTCAGGAAAGGAGATTTCACCTGCATATTAGGAAGAATTTCTTAACTCTGAGAGCTGTTCAGCAGTGGAACCTCCTGCCCCAGAGTGTGGTGGAAGCTCCTTCTTATAAAGGCTTTTAAGCAGAGGCTAGATGGCCATCTGTCTGGATGCTTTGAATGCGATTTTCCTGCTTCTTGGCAGAATGGGGTTGGACTGGATGGCCTACGAAGTCTCTTCCAACTTTATGATCCTATGATTCTCACATGCACTCAGGGTAAAAATATAAGGCATTAATAAAAAAAAAATCTTGCTGCATGTTGAGAAGTAGAATGGAAGGAAGAAGCTGTAATAACTCTCCTCTATTTGATAGCTTTATTTTTTCTTATGGTTATTCAAAAATTACATATATATTGGATTATAAAATAATACATTCTATTTTACTACTTCATTTTGCTAAATTTTGAGACCATTTTGTTTTATTAGACAGTAGTGGTGATTGTAGATATCAAGGTCCTACTTAGTTTTTCATCTCCATATTTTGCATTTGAAATATAGAGTGGGTTGTGTTGTCTTCCAAACTTCAATACTAACAAATAAAATTATATCTCTGTGATATATTCAGTTTATTGCAGAATCTATATTAACTTTCCAGAAGGCAGAGTGAAATCTGAGTTGCCAGGAAAGGGCAGCAAATTGTTTGTTATTTAACTGGTCATGGATATACACTGATATATGTAAATATTGGGTGGCACTCTACTGGAAAATTACATCATCATAAACCATCTTAGGGTTGTGTAAATGAAATTGCATTGTTGTACAATATTTATATTCTTCAGGAGGGGAGCAGAGATCTAGCTATGCAGTTGGGACCATTGCACAAGCAGAGCCAGCAGTATGGCGAGTCCACTTCTGAACATGTCCCAATGTGCAACATCTCCCAAGTACAACATGTTGCAATGAGTAACATATCCATTGTACAATGATAGCCCCTGATACACAGTGCCCCACTGTGCATTGCCACAGTTTCATTTCACATGGTTACAGATAATATCAGTAATGTAGCTCCATCACTGCAAAGTCTTACAGAGTAGTCTCTGGTGCAGGATCCTTTTCAGTTTGCTCTAAATATCCCATACCTTCTTCCAGTTTAGACTACCACAGCTACCTGCAACTAGGAGTCCTCCAGATGTGTTGGAGTGCAACCTCAACTAGAAGATCTAGAGTATCAATGTCCAAAACATCTGGTTAGTACTTGATTGGGGAAGATGAATCTAACAGAACAGTGGCTAGTAGATGTATTCTTTTTTTCTATTTAGTCAAATTCTTCTGTACAAACAAGTGCAGCAAAGCTTATTCCTACATAACCTTCTTAGAAACAAGATGGTATTGATTGCTACGTCCATGATATGTGGTCAGAAGAAACAATATGGATTACTATATTTATAATGCAGCTTTGTGCATGTTTTGGCTTCTTTGCCTTCCTTTTTTTTAAAAAAAAGTGGCTGTTTTTTAAATATTGGAGTATATAATTGATAGAATGTTTTGAATGATAATATTAAAAGGACGCTGAGTTTTTCTGTGTTTCGTCAACATGTACCTTTCCCCCTTTTTCTTTTATGCTGTCTAGATTGATAGGAAATCTACACAGCAACAGTGAGATTATTTATTGTCCAAGAAGAACTTTTGCCCTGTGAAGTCACCTCCTACTTGTCTTCAGTTGATTTCTGGTATTCTATCACAGGAAATTCCTGGTAGCCCACAAAAGCAGTCCCCTGAGTACAGCTGCTAGGAAGAAAAGTGTTGTACTCTGAATCCACTGTCTCCACATGGAGGGATGGTGCACCTGTGTCTTGGAGAAACCCAATGTTCAAATGAACTATGGAAGGGGCAAAGGTCAAGTGAGTCCTTATTGTGCTGGACTTCATTGAAAACAAAAAAGAAATGTATTAGAGGATGTGCTTTGTCTCCTATAAGGTACTATAGGATTATATTTAGGATTTGTGACTTTGAAGAACATGTTTAATTCTGTATAATTCCTGCTCTTGTTGCTCATGAGGAAGTTATAAGTCAATGGAACTAAAGGAGAAAAAAGCAGGCCATGGCACTTCATGGTGTAGACAAGACATTGTTCTTAATCATCAGCACAGCACCTTTCACTGGATGGCAAACTTTATTTTGTACTTCCTGTGAAGTACGAAAAACTATAAGATGATAGTAATGAGAATGATGATGGTAAAATTGCACACAGGGAAAATAATGTGAAGGACAGTGAGACCATAAAATGAACACAGCATGCAGAGTTTGAACACCATTTCTAAATTTAAAGTGAACTTTATGGTTAAGGAAGGTTATGGTTAGTTATTTGCTGGACACAATGCAGAGAGACATTGGGCTCTGATTAAGGAATTCCATCATATATGCCAGGGGTATGGTTTGGATTTGGATGAATTCTACATGGGGCAAATCACAGATTTCTTAAACTGGGTTAAATATTTTATTATCCACAAAAATCTGTGGGGTTGAAAAGAATATCTGTAAACTGGAAAGTCAGCTATTATACATAAAATATCTTCACTTGACATTTGGAAGGCTTACAACTTTTAGAAGGAAAAAATATCCCTTGAAATTTCACCTAATTATGACAATATGCCCATATCTGTTTATAAAAATTTCTCTTTTTAAAGGACCTTCTCAGTAGTTACTCCAAGGCAGTGGGATTCTTTTTCTTTTCTTTTTGTATAATTTTTATTGTGGTATATAAGAAAAAAACATCAATAAAAACATAGTCTTCAAAATTCAACACTCAAAATACAAGTATTATTTCTCCTATCCCACCACCTCCCCATTCCCACCTGTGAACCACCACCCATCAGTGGGATTATTTTTCCACAGGAAGCAAGGCTGGTGTTTCTTTGTTCCCCTCCTAGGTAAAAATTTAAAGATTTAATCAGGCATTGGATGATTTATTCATAGTGGAAAGGCCTTGTCTTCATTTTGTTATATTTTTAAAAATTTTTAAATGAATGGTATTTTAATATAAGAGCTTAATTGTGCTTCAGCCTTTTTATAATCAGGATATTCGCTATATCTTGTTTTAGCATTGTTGGTAAGTCACCTTGCTGGAAGAAACATGGAGCATAAAACAAAGGACCACAGTATGAAATATCTACAATTTGTTGTGTGCTTTCCTACTGCTAAGTAGCATTTATGACTGAACATTTCCATTATTTCTGTGAAAGGGAGAAAAATTAAGTATTATGTTTGTTGTTTTCGAGTCATCATCAGTGGAAAGCACAACAGCTTTTATTTCTAAATTGAAGTTTGGATTCCAACCAAAGTTTGGGCAACTTTCTTATCAGTTCATATTAAGTGGCTACGCTGGCTGGGACTTTGTAGCGTAAATAATGTTTTCCAAATTCTAGTACCCAACCCTTATGTATTTTGGAGAAAGGAAGCTGGAGCCTCCATGTCCTCTTCTAAGACCTGCCCACTTTCTCTAGGTTCACATATTGCACTAGTGTTGCATGCTGTAATTAATATGAGTGCTCAGGTATTGCAAACTCAGGGCCATGACTAAATCAATCCACCTATACATGTCTTACTGACATCAGCGTTATCAAAGCTTACCATTTTTTCCAGTGAGTCTTCATATATTCAAAGCAGCATACTCTCAATTTAGTATTTTTGGCTTCTACAAAGAATTCAGAAGGACATTTGTTTGTCCTTTTGATCAGTCCTTCAAATATATAAAAGTTTTCTATAAAACATTTCAAATAAATTGACTTTGGAAACCAGGGTTTGAGTCCTTCCTTGGACAGGAAAATTCACTGGGTGACCCTGGGCAAGCCACAAATTCTCATCCTCAGAAACTCTATGATAGGTTCACCTTAGGGTCTCCATGAGTTGGAAACGGGATGAAGACAGGAATTAAAAAGTAGTAATCAGCTGCATATCATAAGTTACTAAGGATCCTTCTTATTTTCAACCTCTTTCCCACCAAATCTTATCTTGCATTTTGCATGATGTGTTCTGCATATACATTTAATCAGTAGGATAATCAGTAGGATAATAAAATGCAGCTTCATCTGATCCCTTTACCAACTCAAAACTATCAGTTCCTTCATATTCTCTCATCTTGGTTACATATCATGGCAAATGTGCACCTCAGTTTGTTTTAAAACATTTTACGGAATGCAAATAGTACATCTATCCTCATGAAAAAATAAAACCCCAAACCCTAGAGGAAAGATAGGAAATAAGTGAAAATAAAAGTTAAAAATAGTGGACAAACATTATGTTTAATGAAATGAACTTCTAATCAAATGCTAATTTTATGTTAAATGGAATTAGGAGGTGTGGGAGGAGGACTAACAAGTTTTTAAAACACAAACTGCAGCCTGTAAATGTCTTAAAATGGAATTCAGGTAAAACAATACAAAGTGCAAAGCTGGTTTTAGGGCTGTTGGGAGAAAGAAATAACAATTGTTGATGATCCTCCATTTTATTTTATTTGGAAAATATACAATATATCTGCTACTTTGGGACTACATGAAGCAGACATCTAAATCAGGGCAGGTAGCTTCTTTTCTAGGTTGGAAGAATGCAAATATCCTCTTACTATTGAATAAGCAAAACAATTGTGCAAAGTTTTCTCTAAAGAAGAAGAGAGGAGAGATATGGCTATCCTCAGTATACTTTAATCACTTTATCATCTCTCTTGACAATCGAAATACCTCCTGTTAGCTTTGGAATAAAAAGTTACTGTACTTGAGGATCCTTCCTCCTGTACAAGAAGATCCTGCTTTTTTGGTAAGTCCTTTCATCCACTTGCTTCTTGATGATGCTCTCAAGTTCTGTACAAGATGACCCATAGGAGTCACAGTCTGTAGACAGACTCCAGTCATATTCATGCTTCCTTCACAATGTACAGGGATCCAGAATGTTTCCACCCATATTTGCAGCATGTATCTCGTAACTTACCCTGTTGGAAACTTCAATTCTGAATTTTTAGCTCTTGATACTTTCAAATCCCAACATGAAACGTAGCCTTTTGATTCCCTGGTTGGTATGATAGTTCATCTGGAGAATTTGCTTTTGTGTTTGGATAGCTTACCCCATCTTGTATTCAAATGCAAAATGGATGATCACAGAATAGGAACATATTGCTCCCTACATGCTGTTGGATGGCAGCTCCTAATATCTCTGGTTATTTTGCCAAGTTGGCTGGGATTGATAGGACCTAGAGTCCAGCAGCCTCGCAAAATCTGTGAGTTTCCAGAAGATGACACAAGGGACCTTTTCTGTTATTAACATAATTGCCCCCTCTCAGTTTAGGCAGAGCAGGTTTTCACTGTTGTTTTTAAAATCTGTTCAACACAATGCCATTCATTTTACAGGATGCAAATATCCCAAGGCACCTTATACAATAACTCTGACAAAGGCAAAACACAAAAGTAAACCAAAGAACTTCACAAGAAACAGGATAAAAGAATAAAATGGCACATTGCAAAAACCATAGGGCAAAAGAAAATCAAAATGCTTTAAAATGCTAGAAGTTTTGTGAGGAAATACTTTCCTAGAACAGAGATGGAAAGAGTTGGATGGCTGAGGAACTTCAGGATACTTGCTTGCTTTGTATTCCCATTTTAAGTAGTATTGAAACATAATTGTAAAGTAATGACTATAACACTAGAGACCAGGATTTGAATTTCCACTCTGCCATGAAATTCACTGGGTGATGAAGCCACACTCTCTCAGTCTCAGAAGGCCCTGGTAACACTCTTCTAAAGACATCTTGCAAAAAAAAAAAAACCCATGTGATAGATTTGCATAAGTCAGAAATAATGTGAAGACACACAACAAAATTAAACAAGAATGTATGTAGCTAAAATTATGTCATTCAACAATACCATTTATTCCTACATGATTACCACATTTCATGAATCCCACCTACAAGTTATCATATTTGGTATTAATGAATGCATCTTTTGAGGCAGAGGATGCCAAATCCATTTTTGATGTCACGGCCACTTCTCCCATGGCTGCTCTGAATTGTAAAGGAGATTTCTCAATTTCTGGAAATACTGTAATACTTCTGATGCTGAACTTCTGATCCAATGACTGATCCAATGGTCCTCTCTACAAATTAATGTTGATTTCTCAGTCAGAAAATCTATTATTATTATTATTATTATTATTATTATTATTATTATTATTATTATTATTATTTTATTGTATGACACAGCAAACAAGATAGATATGCTGGATTTCGTTTTAGAAAATCACAAGTCGAACACTTCCCAAGTGTCTAGGACTGTGTGATGTATTTTCGAATGATAAGCACAGATCCCAGCAGGGTGGCCTTTTGCAGTTGACAGATCGTAATTTTGTCAATGTCTATTGTTTCCAAATGCCGGCTGAGATCTTTTGGCACAGCACCCAATGTGCCCATCACCACCGGGACCACCTGCACTGGTTTCTGCCAGAGTCTTTGAAGTTCAATCTTGAGGTCCTGATAGCGGCTGAGTTTTTTCTGTTGTTTTTCATCAATGCGACTGTCTCCTGGGATGTCAATAATAATAATAATAATAATAATAATAATAATAATAATAATAATAATAATAATAATAATAACTTTATTCTTATACCCCACCCCATCTCCCCAAAGGGACTCGGGGCGGCTTACATGGGGCCATGCCCAAACACAACAGTATAATAACAACAGCAAGACAATAAAACAAATTACTCAACAATAACACATCAGAATCAATAAAACAGTCATAAAAGGTCAACATACAAAATAAAATGTTAAAAACAAGAGATGAATACACGGATCTGAGCCAAAGTGCAGAATATTTCAGAGTTGGGGAGAGGTAGTTTCACAGCTAACGTCAATGATCCAAACCTTTTTCTTTTCCACAACTGTGATGTCTGGTATGTTGTGTTCCAGAACTTTGTCAGTCTGGATTCGGAAGTCCCACAGTATCTTTGCGATTGTTGTTGTTGTTGTTGTTGTTGTTGTTGTTGTTGTTGTTGTTATTGTTATTATTATTATTAGACACTTTTTTCTTAAAGGAGAATCAAAGCTGCTCAAATCTATGTGAGTGCACATAATTCTGGGACTCAGAGAGGATTTAATATGTAAGCATTCCTCAGATGTCCACAATAACAGCAGGGTTGAGAATATGATGCCTCCTTTGATACAAAGCTGGGAAATCTCTTATTCTCCCTCTCTCCTTCAGTAGGTCTACAGCTACCAGAAACACCCAGCTTTCATGGCCACCGAGGGATTCGGAGTGATATAATATATAATATATAAAATAACTTCTCACCTCTGGCTCTACAGCTTTTTTCCCCTCATGTGATGACCCTTCATGTGGAGAATGTATGATGCAAATGAGTGTCTTCCACATCTCTACATAACATATATGTAGCCAGTATTTAAACATAAAAAGACTGATATCTTCAAACTGCCATAATTCTCCTATTGCGTTGCCCCCAATTCACCTTATAAAAATGTAAAATGTAAGACTAAAAACGTAAATGTAAAAGCAGTTCCTAGTTCTCAAGAATTGCCACTCTAGGCTTAGTGAAATCGAATTGTCAGATACATTTGGTTCTCCTACGGCTCTATGATCATGTATGCAATTTCCATAAAAATAAAAGTTCAAGTTAGGATAATGTATTCACATTCTATTATGACATTAAAACACTGTTCTATTCAACAGTTCTCAGAAGTATGTCCTGCTGAATTCAATGGGCCATAATCATGTGTGCCTAGAATTGCAGCTGCAGGACAAAAAAAAGGAGAGGAGTTGCAATTAAAATATCGCTTTGGGCATCTCCTTTGGCAGCATCTCAGTTTCTATCTGGTGACTGCCCAGTTCCTTCAAATGCAAACAATTTGTGGAAATTAATAAACATAATTACTGAGAAGGGTCACTGGCAAATCAGGACAATTAGTCTCCCAACTTTCAAGGTCACTGTTTGGATATCAGGTCTTGAAATCTAGAATACCATCTACAATGATTTCAATTTTTTGAGTCTTCAAAACACGTTTTAAGAGAGTCCTGCTTTAAAACTATTTTGTAAGTGGAAAGCTACATAGATATTTTATTTAAAAAAATACAGGGTATTTGAAAAAGAACTCCTTATTCAACATTAATTTAATTTAAATGGTGAATAGGGAGTTCTTTTTCAAACACCCTGTATAATCTCCCCACCCTACCTATTCAACTTGTAAGCAGAACACATCATGCTAAATGCGAGGCTTAATAAATCCAAGGCTGGAGTTAAAATTGCTGGAAGAAACTTTAACAAACTTAGATATGCAGATTAGATGGCTGAAAGTGAGGAGGAGCTGAGGAGCCTTATAACCAAGGTGGAAGAAGAAAGTGCAAAAGTTGAGTTGCAGTTAAACATCAAAAAACCCCAAGATTGTGGCAACCAGACTGATTGATAACTTGAAAACAGAGAGAGAAAATGTGGAAGCAGTGACAGACTTTGTATTTCTAGGTGCGAAGATTACTGCAGACACAGACTACAGTCAGAAAATCAGAAGACGTTTACTTCTTGGGAGGAAAGCAATGACAATTCTCAATAAAATAGTCAAGAGTAGAGACATCATACTGGCAATGAAGGTCTGCATAGTTAAAGCAATGGTATTCCCCATAGTAACCTATGGATGCGAGAGTTGGATCATAAGGAAGGCTGAGCAAAGTAAGATAGACACTTTTGAACTGTGGTGTTGGAGGAAAATCCTGAGAGTGCCTTGGACCACAAGAAGATCAAACCAGTCCATACTCCATGAAATAATGCCCGACTGCTCACTGGAGGGAAGGATATTAGAGGCAAAGATGAAGTACTTTGGACACATCATGAGAAGACAGGAAAGCTTGGAGAAGACAATGCTGGGGAAAATGGAAGGAAAAAGGAAAAGGGGGTGACCAAGGGCAAGATGGATGGATGTTATCTTTGAAGTAACTGGCTTTACCTTGAAGGAACCAGCCGTGGTGACAGCCGAAAGGGAGTTCTGGTGTGGGCTGGTCCATGAGATCACGAAGTGTCGGAAGAGACTGAATGAATAAACAACAAAAAATCTCCCAATGTCCCAAACTGTAGCAAGCCAGTTGGATGAATTTGTCAAGTGTGGGGGTGGGGGAGAAGGTAGACCCAGGGCTTCTTAATAGAAGCTGAAAAACTAGGGATTCAACATCCTTGGTCTAGCTGTCCCATTTATCCATGCCTTTCCTAGCTGATCTATGACTGTTTGTGACTATGTATGAATTATCTTGTTGAGTGATGCTTATTCACTTCACACTTTATGCGGTTGATGAACACCCAAAACAATCATCAACAAGATATGAAGCAGACATTACTAGGCGCAGGTGCAGTGGTTTTCAATACCTAGTCCTCTAGATATGTTCGACTTTGGATCTCTAAATCTCTATTGAAAATATTTGAAAAAAATCCAGTTTGAAGAGTCACTAGTTTGTAAGAAGAAAGGTGATTGTAAAATCCTTCTCTCTCATGTGGATAAGATGGCATTCTCACCATAGTGAAAGTAGATAATAACAGTAATAGTAATTAATAGTAATTAATAATAGGACTGAGCTGTAATATTTGATCGCAACATCCAATCCTCTAACAAGTAAACCGTGGAAAGTATTTCAAAAACTCTAGTAAGGTGATGGTGTGTATCCTTCTGTGACACCTAGTCTGGCTCTCTGCAGGAAGGCTAAATAATTTATCTCAGAGGAGAGGTATGTCAAGAATGTTTATGAAACAATAGTACCCAAGGCCTATTTGCTATGAAGAAACTGCATATCAGCTATGCTTTTTGGTTAAAATGTAAGAAAATAGGCATTCTCTCTTATAGATGGTATAAATGAACCCGATTTTATAAGGAGGTGGATACTAGCAGCTGATATCTGTGCAGGGTTTTACCCTGAACTTTAATTTTCAGCAGCTTGGAGAGTTCCTTTAAAATTCAGACTAATGAACAGGGTTGTTGTGTGTTTTTCGGGCTGTATGGCTTCCAGAAGAATTATCTCCTGACATTTCACCCACATCTATGGCAGGCATCCTCAGAGGTTGTGAGGTATATATATATAAAACACAACAACAACCCTTTGATTCTGGCCATGAAAGCTTTCGACAACACATTAATACTGAACAGTAGAATTCACTATACATTGATGTGGAAACTGTTGAAATGCTGATCCTATCAAACACTTGAGGCATTTTCTCTGTAGTAGCACTCTGGCTGTAGAACATCTTTTGAAGGCTATGGGACTACTGTGATCTGGAATAGCAAACAATGAAAACACATCTATATTGTCATTATTTTCATTTCTAAATGGAAGAATAAATAAAGCATGAAACTGGTAGATATTTTCATACTTTCTAGTCCTGAGATATTTCAATACTATATATAAAAAGTGAATTCTTTAAAAGTTTTCATATTGATGATTAACCTGAAAAATACAGGAACTAGGATTTCAAAAATTTAGTTTCTTTGCATGGATATACATTGAATTAGGTTTCGATAGGGGGAGTTCTCTCTAATATGCACAGATGGTAACAAACTTCTCTATTCAAGCCATGTTTTATCTGTCTTCATTTTTCAATTATGGTACCATACAAAGTTAGCTCCTGTAGAAGGAATTTGAACTATTCAAATAAGAATTTTTCCATGGAAGCCAAGAGAGAAAATAGATACATAATCTTCTATAAATCAGTTCTCAAGGACAGATGCAAACCATTGCTTATGTGCATTATTACAGTAAACCAGGTCCTGCAAGCAGGCATAAATCAGCCCTCTCTCAGTCTTTCGGCCATCTTGGTGTTTTTCACAGTATTGTAGAATTTTGTTAGTAGCACAGATATTCCTCTGCCTCTCAATAGGATTCAGTCTTTCCCTTAACTTTTGCTGTGATAGCTATCCAATTTGTCTTAAAGTTCTCAGGTACTGCATAACGAGTGTACAAATTGCAAAAAGAAATGCAATGCCTGTTGATACTTTTAGTAATAAATGAATCAAATAGTAATTTTCCTCCAACTCTAATTACTAATTTCAAAAATGGACATATTATATTCTACAGGCAGTGACCCACCAGCCTGTTAATCTCTTATAAAAGGGGAATTTATTTTCACAACCTAGCAAACTGTCTAGATCTATTCACACTTTGAGGAACTTTCCAGGGATGATCCTTCCTGGCCATTATTGTTAGATTCTGTTCGTGCTCTAGCAGAGGATGGAAAAAAGGTTAGCCAGCATGAGAAATACTAGGTGTTACAGTCCCCAAGGTAATTTTTCAATGTGGTACAGATTTTCATAAAATTAGCATATGTTACATTTTATTTATACATTAGATATAAATATGCAAATTACCAGTATAATTTAAATCAAAAGACAAAGCATCTTACTATGGTGGATGATGAAGACTATGACCAGAGGTGCTTCTTCATGACTTGTTTTCCACTGCTCTGCCCCATTGATGGAAAACTAAAGGGCATCCAAATGGTACAGTCTTCCACTTGTAAGTTTCTCATGTTTTTCATCACTTTCGACATCTTTTTTCCTTCCATAAAATGTCATTAACATGTATTTCTCCTAAACATACCCATGTTAGTTTTCTCCTATTCTACTTCATCTGAAAATACCTACCAAAACTTGTATACACTACTTACTCAATCTATTACTGGTGGACAACTCTTTATGGTTCACTCTCCTTAAGACAAACCAGGGCTGAATAAGGGAGGATCCTTTTAAAAATAAACCTGCTCACCTCAAACTGAAAAGTGTATTTTATAAAACTGAACATAACACTCTTTTTTATACACCTATTTTTTTAAAGTTTATTATTTATTTATCTTTCCTCTCCTGGTTTTATCTTCTTTTGCTTTTTGGTCTCTGGTCTCTACTTTCACCCCACTGTCTACACACAATTGTTTTCCTCGCTTTCACTGTAATTATAGATAAAAGCACAATAAAAACTATTATAAAAAAACCTCTTTTTTAAAGTTCTGGTGTGTTTTCTCAAAAGAGAGTTTGTATTTCAGATGCCAATGTTGATGTTTCTAATGTTGTTTCTAAGGTTGCATTCTTATCCCACCATTTCCATATAGTTGACTGCAATGTTTGTAAAAAAAAGAGAGAGAACCTTTTGACTGTGGAAGACTTGGCAGATGTATTGGGCACATAACAACCTTTGACCCTAAGTCTTCAATTGTGGCTTTCGGGATTCATGATTACTTGTCTCTCTGGAGTTCAAATTCACAGTGATAAATCATGCTTTTAAGACTTTTTACAAAGGTGGGTGTGGTGGTGTGTTGATAGCACATATGATTAAGTGTTTTCCTGTGTCAAATATAGCCTGTAATATACTACAAACAGATTCTTGGTATTTTTTTAACAAACTAATCTGGCTGCTATCGAACTCTGGGATATTTTATATTAATACTTAAAATAAATCTCGACACAGGAAAGAAAGTACAGAATTATTGTTTTAAGTTACTAGTGAAAGCTTATCTTCAAAGTGGCAGGGTTTCCATTGTATTTTGAGAAACTGCTCACTACATGGATTATAGAGTTTATGTGGCATGCAAGAGGCTGGAAAATCCCAACATGTATTCCATGTACTGTAGTAAATGCTTCAAAAAATAAAGTGAAGCATAGTTCAAATTTTCTTTGCAGTCAAGAAAGTTCACACACATTTTTCTTTAAAGTTATTAGTTTTCAATGCATTACCAATTTTCTCATTGTCAGTGTGGGTTTTCCCTTTCTATTGCTGATAATGAATCCAGAATTCTCAGCCAACAATGCATAATCTGGAAGAAATTGAAAGTGTAGTTCATATTTGAAAGTGGATCTGAAGCTGTAGTCCTATATATACAGTAGAGTCTCACTTAACCAAGCCTCGCTTATCCAAGCCTCTGGATAATCCAAGCCATTTTTGAAGTCAATGTTTTCAATATATCATGATATTTTGGTGCTAAATTCATAAATGCAGTAATTACAACATAACATTACTGTGTATTGAACTACTTTTTCTGTCAAATTTGTTGTATGACATGATGTTTTGGTGCTTAATTTGTAAAATCATAACATAATGTGATGTTTAATAGGCTTTTCCTTAATCCCTCCTTATTATCCAAGATATTCACTTATCCAAGCTTCTGCTGGCCCATTTAGCTTGGATAAGTGAGACTCTACTGTACTCCCATTGAATTGGTGGGACTTACTTTGATTCAATTGAAAATGTTGTTTATCGTCGCCTCCAAAGGAGAGGGGATGATACATTAGAAACACTTAAAATACCCAGTTGGATTTTGTTTTAGAACAGTATTGAAAAATAGTGCTAAACCTTGAGCTTACATAACAACCCCCAGGATTGCATGAGATGCAGTCATAGGAGCTACAGTGGAATCACAGTGTTATAACTGAAAGGGCAAAAGTGGTAACTGAAAAAAGTTAAGACATTCAAGAAATCTAAAATTAAAACAGAATTAAACCATTAACAATTTTAAAGCATACATTTATAAAAGTATATAAAGAAGAAAAATGTACAATCTAAAACAATAGCCTCTTAAAAGCCCTTTCCTCAAAAATCTCATGTCCTAATGCCTTGTTATTGTTGTTGTTGTTGTGAATCCTTAATTTGTTGCAATCTGTGGTGACTCTAAGGCAACCCTCTAATTGGGTTTTCTTGGAAGATTGCCCCAAAAGACGCTTGCCATTGCCTTCTTCTGAGGATGAGAGAACATGAGGTGCTCAAGATCACCTAATGCATTTCATGGCTGAGTAAGGATTCAGATCCTGGTCTCCAGATTCATATTATTTATATGACTATGCTTTTATCAATCCCCTTCAACATGCACCAGCAATGGATGTAGAATCAGGAAATCATATATGGTAACAATGTTAGGCCATTGTTGTATAAGATAGCTAATACAGTATGTAGCCCTCTAGAGGTTGCAGGTCCCATCATTCTGTGTTATTGGCTATGATAGCTAGTGCAAGTGAGAGTTGCAACTCAACAATATCTAAAATGTCAGTCATTCTCCACTCCTGTCAGGGAAATAGATCTAACTGTAATCATTTAAGCTTTGAAATATCTTGGAAACCTGATAACAAAAGGGGAAACTTAATCAGTTAAAAATAAACTAAAGCTATTGATTGAGTTGGAATTTCAACAAAAACATTTTGTGACAGTTATTAATTAATTAAATGGCAGACAGTCGACAACATCCAACAAATGTTATATTTCCAAGTTGGCTCTTTATCCAATGTCAGGTTTCTTTGTATTTTTCTTTATACAAAACTACTCATTACCTTTTGTTAGTCTCTTGGGCATGAGGGCACTGTATGATTTACGTCAACAATTCAGTTAAATACATCATAAGTATACATGTTAATGAGCAGATGATTAAATATATACAAATTACTATATTATTACTATATTTATGTCTCATCTTTTTCTCAGTGCACAGTTCAGTGTGGCTTACAAAGGTTAAAACAGGTACAGTTTTAAAATTTGCATCATACAAATAATTAATTAAAAAATAACAACATGGAAATCATTTGAAAGCATGACTATTACAAAAGAAAACAAATCGAAAGTACAGCACATTCTGAATCGTTCTTTCTACCTGAGTGATCAAAGGCCTGCCAAAACAAATAAGGTCCTCAGCTGCCTATGGAAGGATAGCAAGAAGGAAGGGAGCAGGTCTAAGCTTTCTAGAAAGGGATTTTCAGAGTCTGGGAGCAGCTACCAAGAAGGCCTTCTTCTGTGTTCCCACCAGGTATGAAATATGTGGGACAGAGAGCCTTTGAAATACAGAAATAATTATTTGAAGGACATGTTAAAGTGTGACAGTTTAGTTAATTCTAAAATTAAAGTCTATAACTGGTACTAAAGGTAACTTAGAGTAGGACAGTCTTTGCATTAGAATGGTTTTTCTGTATTCTATTGTGTACACCGCACCCTATCTGTTCCTTACGTTGGGGCTTTTTCTGAGATCCATGTGACCATTAATTAGGTAAAGAAAAGGGAAAGGAAAAGAGAAGATGTTACAAAGAAGAGAGAAATCAAAGACATGTTTTGAGAAATTGGATTTTCCAAAATCCCTGCAGCTTTTTCCCTTTCCTCAAAATTCAGGCACAATACTGTTTCGTACAAACATATTAATATGTTGAGGGGAAGTGTGCATTTTAGAGTGGCAGACTTTGCATACATAGATCTTTTGGGCAGCATATCTCTTGTATGCCTAAAGCAAAAATATTTTGCTTTGCTCATTTAGAAAGGCTGAACCACAGGCATATGACAACATTAACACTTGACACAATGTATGAGTTCTGACTGATATTATTATTGTTTTTAGATTGGGATAACAACCGAAAGGGAGGAATGAACATTAGTAGAATATAAAATAAAGGTAAAGGTTTTCTGTGTTGTCGAAGGCTTTCATGGCCGGGATCACAGGGTTGTTGTATGTCTTTCGGGCTGTGTGGCCATGTTCCAGAAGTATTCTCTCCTGACGTTTCGCCCACATCTATGGCAGGCATCCTCAGAGGTTGTGACTTCTGGAACATGGCCACACAGCACGAAAGACATAAAACAACCCTGTAAAGGTTTTCCTTTGCATTAAGTCTAGTCATGTCCGACTCTGGGGATTAGTGTTCATCTCAATTTCTAAACCGAGGAGCCAGCATTGTCCATAGACATCTCCAAGGTCATGTGGCTAGCATGACTGCATGGTGCGCCATTACCTTCTTACCTATTGATCTACTCTCATCTGCATGTTTTCGAACTACTAGGTTGGCAGAAGCTGGGGTTAACAGTGGGAGCTCACTCCACTCCCGGATTCAAACTGCCAACCTGTTGATCAGCAAGTTCAGCATTCAGCAGTTTAATCCACTGAGCCACTGGAGGCTCCTAGTAGAATATAAGGTCACCATCTAAAGTGTGAATTGAGATTCCAGAAATTATGAGATGTGATAGATTGACCTGATGAGAAAGTGCCAGTCTTTTTAGCTTCAATCTCCTTGGACCAAAAAGTGGGTGAGATGCCCAAATATTTTGCAAAGAGATTGGCAAACATCCTTTGCTTTGCATGTCTGATTCATAGAGAGTCTTCCCCATGTGTTATCTTGGGTTAAGCCTTCCGTAATTAAATCACTGTTAATCTCTACAATTCTGAGTTGTCAACTAGCTAAGAGAAATGAAGGGGGAAAAAATCAAGATATGAGTCAGGGCCTTACTGCATAAGAAGAGCTTCTGGTTAGGAAGCTCATATATTAGTTCTGTATCTTACAATTGCAAATTGAAGTCAATGTGTAAAAATAGTGTCTACTCCATTGGGAAAAGAGCAGAGAAAGATGGAATTGTGTTCTTCCCAGTAGGCCCTGGCAAAAGACTGCTGCAGAATTCCCTAGCCTGGCTGTTCTTCCTCATTATTAATCTTTGTTGTCTTGAACAAATGCTGATGTTCATTAGCCACACGTGTCCCAATATTGGAACATATAGGGTTATGGCAAGTGTTGTGAGGTCAGAACTATCCCAGGTCCCAAGATTTCCAAACGAAGTCTGAAAGTGATTGGGATAGTTCCCTGTCATGACCTCCTATGGCTACCAAAATCCGATTAAATACAATGACATAGTAAAATAGTGTCCCTTATATACAATGACTAAATCAAAATTTATTTGAGGTAAAAAAAAATCAATCATGGATGATAGAATTAGTGAATACAGAATCCATCGATGTGGAAAGCCAACTCTTTCCAGCTAGAGCAGTGGTTCTCAACCTGGGGTCCCCAAATGTTTTTGGCCTTCAACTCCCAACAGAAATCCTAATAGCTGGTAAACTGGCTGGGATTTCTGGGAGCTATAGGCCAAAAACATCTGGGGACCCCAGGTTGGGAATCACTGAGCTAGTGTATAATTCCTATTACAAACCCAAGAGAAACTGACATCTAGATATAAGATACCAACAATGAAGCTCTTTTATTTCCATAATTTGGTAATAATTTTGTCCAATGTTTCTTGATGTGGATTTTGACAGACAATTAATAATACACTAAATGATGACTTTCAGTCTTGGTTTTTGAGTATTCTCCTTAGCTTAGCAAATCTTACACACCAAAAAGCTCTATTAGCCTTTTCTAACTGAGTCACAAGTTAGACAGGAGTTATCTCTTCAACTCAGCTCAGCCCATAGGATAAAAAGGACAACCAGGAAGCCTGGAAAGCTCCATGGCAAGTGGCAGTAAACAAGTCTTGTGCAAATTCTGTCTCAGCCCTTGTTAATTACCTGGTTGCTTTGTAAGTTGCCAGTGGGGGCACACTGGAAGAAAGGACCACTCCTAGAGGCAGGTAGCATTGGGGCCAGCTCCCTGCAGAGCAGGTACAATGCTTCATCAGGCTTAAATCTCCAACTTAAGGCTACACATCCCTAAACATCCTGATAGGGACCCCAACAGCAAAGACTTTCCCCCCGCATTCACACATTAACTGAAACAATGCCCCAGCAGAATTTCAGATTAAGAAAATGGTAATTATGCAGATAAATTGTTCACTAAGCATTGGCTTGAAGTTTCTTTTGCTTTTGCTCCCCCCCCCAGTGGCATTGTTTGCAATCAGCTTGGTATCATTCCCATTGTGTTCTTGTGTACCGTTGCTGATAATGATATGAACTCCAGGGAAAATGACTCTCTGTTTAAAGCATCTACATTTTAAAATGTTTATCACCCACCCTTAAAGTCACATGCAACTTGTCAGGCTATAATAAAACTCAAATCCTGTTAAAGCCTTGCTGATTAGAGTGGAGTTTAAAATGGAGCATTTTCCTTTCATAGAGGATTTAACCAAATCTTTTACTCACCAGGATATTTGCCACTGGTTCTGATTTCAACAAGAGCAGGTCTTAATGCCTGTGTTATTTCTCTGAATAACACTAAATGGGGAATACACACCCAGCAAAAAGAGAACAATATTCTACTGACAGTACATTCTGAAAATAATTTTGAGAGCTTGGAAAAATTACTTTTTTGGATCACAGCTTCCAGAATCTACAGTCCCTCTCACTTGTGGTTGGAGGACTCTGGATGTTATAATCTAAAAATCAACTTTTCTAACCTCTGAAACTACAGTAATCTCTACTAAATTGGAACAGGCGGACCTGAACATATATATAAAGAAACAGTGTTTATTCTGTAGAGAAAAGGGGCAATTTGGGAGTGCTCATCTAATAAACACGTGCATGTAGAAAAACCACATGTATAAATGAGAAAGGAGCCCCTGGTGGTGCAGTAGATTAAACTGTTGAGTTGCTGAACTTGCTGACCGAAAGGTTGGTGGTTCAAATGCATGGAGCAGGGTGAGCTTCCACTGTTAGCCCCAGCTTCTGCCAACCTAGTAGTTTGAGAACATGCAAATATGGGTGGGAAGGTAATGGCGCTCATGTGGTCATGCTGGTCACATGACCTTGGAGGTGTCTACAGACAATGCTGGCTCTTCGGCTTAAAAATGGAGATGAGCACCACTCCCCAGTGTTGGACACGACTTAACTTAATGTCAAGGGGAAACCTTTAGCTTTACTATAAACAAGAAAACAGAATTTAAAGTAAAATATTACAGATATAGGTCAGATTATAGATATAGGTTTAGGTAATCTATTGTTGCATTTTAAATTATTTGCATCTAAAACTATTTTATACCATAGCAATGTGAACAATTATTCTTTCCAAACATAAAATATCAGTAATATATTTTCAATTTTGAAGGGATTCTGCTCTATACATTTGCTGAAATGAGCTAATATCCATGAAACCATGTGGCGAATACAATTTGTTAGTATTAAAATACTGTCAAACGTAAGACACACTTTGAAGTCTTACCAGTCCTCTAAGGGAGGATAACAGAAAGATCTGTTTGCATAAATGAGTTCCAAATAAATGATAAAATACTGAGGCTTAAATCCTATAATAACTATTTTTCACAAAAATTAATCTTTTCTCTCTCTTTCTTCTCCTTCAACTACTTCTGATGTTTTTTCATTAATTATTATTATTATTATTATTATTATTATTATTATTATTATTATTGTGGAATATATATATACATACACAGAGAGAGAGAGAGACAGAGAGACAGAGAGACAGACAGACACATAATCAAAATATAAGTCTTTTCCCTTTAACTACTTCTGGAAGATCATAGGAGCAGCCCAGAAGATGGGGAATGTGATGGGAAAACAAGGAAGGAGGGGAAAGAATCAATCATGTTGTGAAGATTGTGAAAAAATCAGTTTGGACTGAGGAAAACTCACGTGACAGCAGTCACCACTATTTCTAAATCTAAATCTTGCACAATTTTGATTGAACATTGATCTTAGTGAAAAAGTGGCTGATATTTCTGAAAGTGGCTGATATTTCTGAAAGCACAGCCAAATTCTTTTGCCTTTAATGACATGGACCCACCCTAACTGATGTGGTGGAATGGTCAAATGACATCCATTGCTAAGCCAGTCGAAAGGACTTCATTTCAGACATTTGGGATAGTCGAGCAGATAGCTGAAGAATCCAAGTTCAGATGAAAAGGCTAGGTGCAATTCAACAGGATTAATAATTACTAGAGTTTTGCCATAAAACACATTGGAAGAAGCTGCAGCATTACTTTGTATTTATTCAGATTACAGTTAATTTGAGTCATGGAGCCATCGAAGGCCTACTTTTCTTTGAAGTATCATCTCTCCATCTCTCTGTCTCCTTCTCTGTAGTTACTCAATGGATAAGTGAAGTTACTCATTTAATAACTTTTTTTTAAAAAATTACAACTCCTAGAATCTTCAAAGTAGCATAGCCAGCAACTGTTCTAGTTGAGAATTCTAGGACTTGTGTTTTTAAGTAACTTTTTCAGGTTAAGGATAGACTAGAGAGAGGACCAATTTGCTTATTCTGAGCCTGAATTATAGAGAAAACAGCAGAACTATTATTAAAGCCTGCATGACCCTGTTTTTTCCAGTTTAGCAAAATCAGTTTCAATCTCACAATCTAAACTCAAGGAGTTGGACTTACGAAAGTGGCTTTTATCAGATACACACTCTCTGTGGTTTTTCGGTTGTCTCTGCAAAGCCACAACAAAGATAACATTAATCATCATTTTATTTTCCCAGGCTCACATCAGCTTTTATCCGCATGATGCAATTCCATTTGTAAGTATTAGCACTTACCGTTTCAGTGGCAGATGAAATTGAGTGATTTTTCCAGAAGCATTTTCTGAAATTATTAAGGAAAATTAAAAGCACACATGGTTTCTGTTCCATCCCCCCTCCTGAGTATCTTTCTTTTATGAAGCCTTTCTAAACAGCACTGCACTAGCTAAACCGTTCAATTAAAGTCTTTTTTTCTCAGGTGACAGCTTGGCCCAGTGCAAGAAACAGTCTGTCTTCTATGAAAGGTCACCAAACATATTTGCTGAAACCATAGTTTCCTCATATATCAGAGTAAAATAGATAATCCAAAAGGAGTTTCCCCAGTTGGTAAAAAAAAACTTGTTAAAGAACATATACAGAAATCCCTTTAAACTTCAGCATCTGTGGTACTGAACAGAGGTGTATCCTTGGGAAAAACGAAAAGGCAGCAGCTGGAGCCATTGGTTCTAAGTCAGATGAAGCCCATTCTCCAGATTCAAGACTTCCAGTGGATGAGCGCCCAAGAAGAATTGTAGAAGGAATATCCTAGTCTGCATAGGCCGAAGAGGACACCAAAAATGTGAAGGGGGTCTGAAACACTGGTATTTAATGCACTGATCTCTGTTGCCATCACAATGAGGCATTGTTGGGCATAGGATCTGCTAAACAATGAGTCCTTGATAGGACATAATACCTATTCAGCTTCACACAACTTGCCCTGAAAAACATCCTCAACTCAAATTTACCTTTGTTGCACACAATGCAACGAAGTGACAGACTGTTTCACTCACTCATTCATTCATTCATTTTATTGAGTTCCCTGATGAGCTTACCTGTTCTTTCTCAGAAAAAATTAACTGCAGCACAGGCCCTAAAATTGCGAAACCTTCACTTTGTAAACCTTAGCCAATCACAGTAGATGACACAAAAGATTTCAGAGAATATTATTCCTTGCCTGTATGATCAAATGAACAGTGACAACCCACTACTCATCAGATTTTGTGGAAGGGTGAAACATAAGTGCAAAAAATACATACATGCATGAATGCTTGATTTGCATTTGCAGTTTAAACTCTTGCTCTACATTGTCTTCTGATAGTTACAGCTTATGATTCAAGTTGCTATCTAAAGCCTTTGTATATCACTAAATAAAGATAAACCTGCAAGGCTTTAGCAATACAAATGAGTCTCAACTTGCAAGATTAATGGAATACTTGAATACACTTTCCCATCTTTCCTTATTCCAAAGCTATTGGAATTAGGTTTCAAAAATCTGATTTTTGAAATCATTTTTTACTTATTAGTTTTAACTTCTTTTGACCTATAAAAATAAGTAAAGGGGTGTGAGTGAAAGTCACTCTTGCATTCCCCACCACCTACTAGAACCCCCATTTCATTGTTATAGATTTGTCTAATGTCCTTATCAGCCATTTCAGATGATCTGAGTAATGCAATACATAGGCCATACTGCTGTAAACGCAGGCATTAAAAGGCAGCTTCCAACCTTTCATTAAAAGACATGCTTCAGTCATTTCAATAACTGTTCTTACAAATGTCATGAAGAGGAACAGAGGAGTGTGGTCATCAAGAATGAAATCAGGAGGTTCCCAGTGGAACCAGTTAAGAACTATTTAGAGAATGTATTAAGATGTGGAGTGGAAAAATTAAGATTGAGATTGATATTTCAAATGTAACTTCTGTAGTTTGTTGTATAAAGTGTATGTACAAGGAGGGGGTGGGTGGGAGGGGGGGAGTGGGATAAAATGACAAAACAACAATAAAAACAAATTAAAAAAAAAGAATGAAATCAGGAGGCAGGGTTAGACTTTGCCAACCTACAACCGCTGTCATATATTCTGTAAATATGCACGTAGGAGACATTTGACTCTGTCATATATCCATTATGGAAGGCAGTAATGAGAAACTGGTGAGTTACTCCAGCCGATGTTTATGGGCCAGGATTTGAAATGAATTCTGCACTCTAAAAAATATCAAATCATCACTTTGTGCTATATGCAACTTTCTGCAAATGCGAAGGCACTGTTGTCAAACAGCATTATAATTCAGGGTTTAGCAGCCCTTAGGCTTTTAGGGTTTGCATTGAACGCCCCACCCAAAGACCTCTGAAATTAGAGTTGAATTCAAAAATATGTAATTTAAACTTAGTTTGTTGCTATCTACCTTCGAGTTAACTCTAGTATAAGTTTAATTGACAGGAGGCTTGTTATTGCCTTCCTCTTAGACAGAGAGAGTATGACCTGCACAAGGTCTCTCATTGGGTTTCCAAGGCTAAAGCGGGATTCAAATCGTAGTCTCCCAGAGTCCAGGTCAAACCAATACACCATGATGTCGCTCTACAGCTATTGTGGCCCAACAAAAGTAAATAGGACTTGTTAGTCACCACTTATAGAGCACGTGTTGATTTCAGCTGCGGCCAGGACTGTAGTTGGGTTTAGCACTCAGAATTTTGTTTTTTAAAGTTGACACAAGGAATTGTGTTAGTGGTTAAAGCAAAACTAATGAACTGAGCTTACTTTCTTTTCTTTTTTATGGTCAAAACCTCCAGGTTATCTCAAGATTTCTTAATGTGAACAATAAAATACTTAATTTGGTGTGTGCATATGGCCAACGCAAATACCTGAAGGCACTAGGTGCTTTCTAATCTTGGAAGCTAAGCAGGATAAAGTTGAATTAGTGCAACCAGCCCTGCTCCAAATTCAAACAACCACAGCTCAAAATATTTTTCAAAAAACATTCAAAAAGTAAGCCTTCATTTTGTTTCATGTTGAGCAATGAGCACTACCCTGTTGTAGTCTCCTACATTTCACAGATCCTCAAGCTCTCTCTGACATTTGTTTGACTTGTTCACAATTTTATATAAGTGACACCAGTTTACTTCACTCTGCTATTAAGGGGGTTTCAGGACCTACACATTTGGTATCCACAAGGGAGAATCAACCTCAGTGAACACTGAGAGCTATAAATTAGGATGAATTTGAATGTAACTAAGGGCCCTTCAACACAGCCATATATCCCAGAATATCAAGGCAGATAATTCACAATATCTGCTTTGAACTGGATTATCTGAATCCACACTGCCATATAATCCAATTCAATGTGGATTTTATACAACTGTGTGGAAGGAGCCCTACACAAACAACAAATGTTTGTATGTGAATATGGCATTTGCTATTGTGCTATTATTATGATCAAAAGTTAAAAATTGGGTGTCCTTTCCTTTCTCTTGAAAATCACCCAAGGATCTGCCAGCCCCTTCTGCCCACCAGTGTCAGAACTGGTCAATGGCAGAAAACTTGAAAGGGGAATTTGTGGGAATGTGTTCCCTTATTGCTATGTCGATTCTTCTTTGTACCTCTGTTTACTTATTTATTGATGATAGACGATATTATCCTATGCTACATTGTTGTAAGACAAGGCCTGATGTGGCATAGGTCACAGGTTTTGTATTCTCGGGGCCCTTCCACACAGCCATATGACCTGGAATATTAAGGCAGATAATCCACAATATCTGCTTTGAACTGGGTTATCTGAGTCCACACTGTTATATAATCCAGTTCAATGTTGATTTTATACAGCTGTGTGGAAGGGACCTGAGTTATGCCCTGACTGCAGTTCAATTTTATTTCTAGTACCCAAAAAGTGTTCTGGAGAAAAGCATAGTTATAGTTCCCTTATTGTTTTGCCTCTTTTAAGAAAAGGAAAAACAGGGGCATGGTGTAAAAGTTCCCATCTGAAACCTCCCCACCATCTGAATTCACTGTGCTTGTTTTGTTGGAAAAGAGATTTAACTGCTCAAAGTTAAAAGGTCACATTTATTTTTATGCTCTTTAGCCTTAGATTGCTATTACTGTCCACCTATTGAAGCCTCGTTGTGCGAAACATCCCTTACCCTGTTTGTCCCTTGAGAATACACTCTGCCAAATCATCATTCCTAGTAGGAGAGATGCTTTTCTGGACAAAGGAAACACCTTGCAAAGTAAGTGAAAAGCCTTATGTTAGAGAAAGTATGCCTTGAATTTTTTCAAAAACAGTTTGTCATTGCTGGAATTTAAAATGCCAAATTCCTTAGACTTACCTCTTCCAAATAATGAATACACACACACACACACAATCACAACCTGTGATTACTCAACCAGGCGGCCATGTTTTCTTGGAGATATTTGCGCAGTGGCATTTTCAAATGACGTCAATTCTTTTCCTGCTTAACCCAGAAGACTGCCGTGACTCAGTGCTGGTGCTAAGCCTTAAACAGATTAAATCGAGGACACCAGCTTAATTGCTTTAACAGCTACTCTAAAGGATTTCCCAAGCAGAAGCATCAAGACAAATTGAAGCTCCAGGGATTTCATTAATTCCTGGAGTTAATGATGTAAACCAGGATACATTCCGTGATCTGTTTTTAAAATGTTATTTGTAAAAGAATGTGCTGAAGGGTTGTTAAATAAAAGCAGAAAACACAGCAACTGTGATTTTTAATTTTTTCCAGGATTTTAAGGATTTTCTTACAGCTAATCAGGGCTATTGGTAAAAGGCGCTGATCTATCTAGATATTGTGCTACATCAAAGATAAATGGAAGAGAGGCGGCTTTTTAATTTATGACAGCAACAAAAGGACAGAAATATCTGTGAGCTTATACTCCCCAGCAATACTTCAGACTTTACCTACTTGATTCATGTATTTTCCTAACTCAGTAGCCAGGATCCTACATGGAGGAAACGGCATAACTTTACTGTGCCGAAGTTATGCTCCACTTATGCTACACCTCCTCTTTATTGCAATGTTAAAGAACTAATGTGAAATGAGCATTTCAATGCAATATTCAACCAGTAAATGCACAATGTGCAATATTCAATGATGTCTAATGGCACCACATACATTACTCCACTGATGTATCCATAAACTGCATATGGTTGATAAGCCTTGGCCAAAAATGCAGAATCCTAGACAATGCTTCCTCAAGTTCATTGAGGACTTCTCATGATCACAATCACTCATTGAGTTTTAGTAAGAGATGGGGGTCCACTGAAAAAATTAATCACAAACCAACCTAGCTGCTGTCTCCTCCACAGGTTGCTTGGGTGACATTATGCAGTTCACGGTTCTTCACAAGTTACTGAAAAAAGAAGAAGAAGAGGTAGAGTTTATTCTCTGGAAAACCTCACTTTCTATTTCAATATCAGTTCTCTTTCTTTCTCCTGCCTCAAATGGAATGGCCACAGCACACAATCGTTTTGTAGCATTTCACACCTTGGTGGGACAAGAGGAAATTGGATGCCTCTTCTGAAATTATGGTCAGTCAGGTACCTTTTGCCTTTTAAAGGTTTCCCTCTTTGGACAAGAAGCTCCTATTGCTGGGAAACTTGCTGCCCAAAGAGAACTTTGTGCTTTGATAATGACCTTTTGAAAAGAGGTTTGAGAACCAATTCTGGTCCATCTCCATGGATACTAAATTGGGAATGCAGGTTGTCCTGTACTGGTGTAAGAGACACTAACAACCATATGGATTGCAAACAGAATATGGTGCTTTAAAGCAGGGATAGGGACAGAAGTCCACCTCAACCCAGGTTTTTAACACCCGGGTTGGAGCAGACTTTTTCCCTGTATGGAACTGATCTTCATAATCTGAATTGCCTCTTCCACCTTTCACATCTCACCAATAACACTAAATAACAAATTTGAAAAATAAATTCTGTTCCAGGTTTGAAAGTGTTATTTCCTGTTTGCTTGTGTAATACTTACTTTGAAAGTAGTTGTTATACTCCAGAAACTTCGTTTTTGTGGCTGCCACAAATTATGTTGAATTGGATGAGGCTCTATATTCATTGAAAAACTATACCAAAATGTGCTGCAGGATGAACCACAAAAACAATATTTTTTTTCAGTTTAATAAATGTTTTCCTTGTTTTTATGATGGAGCAAATTAGGAAATGACATTTATAACCCTGGAACAAAATCATGTTACATAGTATAATCTGCAATATGGTTTCATAGTTGCTGAGGTAAAGGGTAACAGATGCAAAATGCATGATCAGAGAGTAGTCCTTAACCTCAATATAGTAACTCTACTATCATTATACATATGTTGGTCATAGTAAATCTACCATCATGATACATATGTTTCTATGCAGTGCTGAAACATTATTTCAGACACCTGTACAGCTTCTCATAAACAGAAAATAGTCGATGGAAAGCATCAAGAAAATATTGAGACGTTCTGCCAAAACAGACCTTTATCCATCTACTGATCACTTCGTAGAAGTAATATGCAATGACCTCAATCAAAGCTCTCTGAAGTGAGTGGAAAGTCTTCTGTTGACATCAAAGGGCCTTGGATCAGGTCCTCTAAGAACACTGGGAGAGAACTCCAGTGTGTTTAGCCTGTTTACCTTCTGATAAGGTCTGCAAGAGATGCAGATAGAATAATTTACTCAGCGTGATAGGTAGGAGTTTGATAAAGGACAGCAAACTCTAGCATACAACGACACGTCTTGGGCTTAGAAACATCTGAACAAGATATGGAACACTTTTGAGGAATTCTTCTTAGGTTATCTTACGTGGACTAACATGATCATGGAATAGTGCACTGTGCTGATAGAAATAAGAAAAGCTATACAGTATGTGTCTGTTTATTTTGTCCAGCTCATTTTCTTTTTTGTAAACAGTCTCAGTATGGTACAGTTAATTATCTCGCTAAATAATATCCAGATGACAGGATAATGAGACATGTTGAGTAGCTAAATGGGAACAATTTGTATAGCGGGTTAAACTGACATAGAACTAAACTGAACTAAATTGAAAAAGCATGGCAAGTCAAGTTAACATGCAGAATTTTTATGTAGATTGAATGAACCCCAACAACTGAAATGCAGAAGAAGAAAACTTGATAGAATAGTATGGAAATGGTGATATGTTTAATTGGACTGGGGTTTAAGAGGTCCAAGCTGAAGTCCCTTGTAAGTCATGAAACCTACTAGGTGAGCTTGCTTGAGTCATTTAGCCATATGATTGTCATGAGGGTTAAATAGGAAGGAGTAGAGGCATGTATGTCATCTTGAACTCATGGCAAATAAGGCAGAATGGAAATCTAACAAGTAATAGACAGTCATTGCATCCTACATTGGCTAGAAATTCCGTTCAGGAACTCACAAATACGTGAAAATCAACATTAATTTCACTCTATGTGGCAATATTTATTTTTACATGAAAATTGATTCAATATTCTGCTCCAGACTCTAAATAAAATCTGAGTAATGTAAAAGTAGGAATGTTTTACTATTTGTGGTTTTATGAAATTGATTTTTTTTTGTCAGTGTTATTTGCTGCCAAGTCAGCTTCAGTGTCTGGCAATGTCTATGAATGAGAGATCTCCATGGACAGAAGAGGATTAGGTAATGGACTGCAAAGAGTTAAGCAGTCTATGAATGTTCACCATTCTATTTCACTGAAAAGTAAACACGTGATTCGAAACCCAATATTGTCCTTGTAGACCAGAGGTTCTCAACCTCTGGTCCTCCCAGTGTTTTGGACTTCTGCTCCCACAACTCCTAACAGCTGGTAAACTGGCTGGGATTTCTGGAAGGCAAAGTCCAAAACACCTGGAAGACCAAAGGATGTAAACCACTGTTGTGGATTATAATTTTACCCTGATTACAATCTAGTATGATATACTAAGTTACTTAGAAAATCAAACATCTCACATAATGGGATTGTGTGTCTATGTGATATCTGATTACAATGATGTCTAACTTTTTGGTTAGAGGATTTTGCATTAGCTGATGCTTCCATATGTACTTTAATGGCAACCCAATTTACAGTTTAATTATAGTAGTATATCCTAAAAGCAACAAAACATGAATGCCTATAACAAGATATTAATGTCTTCTGTGTCCACTATACTGGGGGAAAGAGACCTTTTATAGATTTTTGTATTTCTTGTTCTTCCTCAGTCCTGAAACTAATGAGAGGGATCTTAAGAGAGAAAAATTGCATGGAACTAGCACCAGGAAGAAACCAGTGCATGGCTCCTGATGAAATTCTCCTATCTTCCCAGCTATTGTGTACTTTATCTAATTTTCACAGCTATCTGATCAGCCATGTTTATTTCATAGCTGAATTATTGCTGAAGTTGGAGAGGGCATGGCTGGAAACAATGGAGCAAGTTAGCAATGTTAGCAATTCGTTTCCATAAAAATCTGGCCCGGTTTCAATAGGCATAGCTTTTGCCTTGGCCTTGGAACTTTCTTCTTTAAAATCTTAATGGGCTTTCTGGTCAAATAGTATGTCACAAAGAATATAGATTATAATGATGATTTTACAAATATTGGTAGAATTAGAGAGCTTCCATTTTATACAGGTAAACATAACTGCAATTAAAGAAATGAAGAGGTGGGATACAACACCTACATATGAATATGTTGTAAGAGTTATCCAAACTGTAGCTCAAGGCAGAGGTTGTGTTTAAAGTTTTGTTACACTGGTGTTTCATTCAGAATCTTATGCCTTTCCAGAAGCATGGAAAAAATAAAAGAAAAGACATGTTGCAACTTTAAGAGGAGGGTTCATGGTATCCCTTGAAACATCACTAAAAATCCACCAATTGCAACTGCCCTCACTGGGGATACAGCTTTGATGACCATGCACAGAAAACATCAATGCATGAGAATGAATGAATCCCATAAAATCACCCAACCTCATCAAACCTATCATACACAATGTACACCAAGCATTAAGGGAGGGATGAAACCAGTACCATCTCATCTAGTCCATATAAAACTTGATGTTGTTCTCAGCAGGAGAATTACAACTGCTATCAGTAGCTGCCAACACAGCTATAACAGACAATGCTATGAGTTTCCTGGCAGTCCAGGTTTGAAATACCCTGCATACCATACCATGCAGGGGAGATGAAGAAATAAGGTTCAAATATCCAGTTAGCCATTTGGCCGATTAAAGGCCTTTCCACACAGCCATATAACCCAGAATATCAAGGCAGAAAATCCCACAATATCTGCTTTAAACTGGGGCCCCTTCTACACAACTGAATAAAATCCCACATTATCTACTTTGAATATATGCCAGTGTGGACTCAGATAGCCCAGTTCAAAGCAGATACTGTGGCTTATTCTGCCTTGATATTCTGGGTTATATGGCTGTGTGGAAGGGCCCTGGGTTATCTGAGTTCAAACTGTCATGTTTTCCAGTTCAAAACAGAAAATGTGGGATTTTCCAACTGTGTGGAAGGGACCTAAATTAATCTCATAATGGATTTTAATGTAGCCATCACATGTATTTTACTAAATTCTAAAAGTTAGAGGAATCGAAGCAATGCAAAACTGACTTTAACATAGATTAACCATCTCATGGGAGGTGGGGGCAGATGAACTGGTAGATCCTCACTTTCTCATTGATCACAAACTTTGTTAATTATTAGCAGTCTGTATGACAGGGGACATAAACACTCTATGAGTGTTGGAAAGGTTCTTCTGAAAGTGCAGGGGGGGAGCTGAATTTGCAAATGAATGCTTGTGTGGAAGTGGGCTTACAGCTGCATATTTTGCCATTACATGTGCTCTGACTGAATGTTGTGTTATTGATAATCCCTTGAGGTCTATATTTGGTGGGGGCAGGTGTACATTTTGGCACTAGGAATGAAGATGTCGTACTATGTCATTTAATCAATCTACTAATTATTGTTCACTTCTGTTCCCAAAGAACTGGGATGGTTGTGGGGATCAACTCCCAGGAAGTCCAGGCAGGAGTCAGTCCCCACATGCCCAGCAACTGGAAAGATCCAGACCTTAACTTAAGGTTTGGATCTTTCCAGGTGTTTAAATAATGCAGAGCAAACTGGGAAAACCCAGTTATCTCTGCATTGATTTGCTTTTACCTGAGGCGTCATTTGGATGTCTCAAGTAAAAGTGAGACAAGTCCTGCACTTTGGATCTGTCTGGAAGGGCCCTTAGTATACAACATTGAATTACTTATCAGAGGCAAAGTAGGATATAAATGTGACAAATGATTTAATCTTCTCATCTCCTGTATGTGGGAGATACCATTCAAACCTTAGGGCTTCCCTGGGTATGTCCATACAATGGGCCCTAAGTGTTCACTAGTGTTTGATTCCAGGACATCCACTCTCCCACCATGGATACCAAAATCTGTGGATGCTTAGGTCCCATTATATACAATGGCAAAGAAAAATGGCCCCTTTCTGTCTCCATTTCTGTCATCACAGGAGCACTAAGTTTGCTATTTAATTGGGCATGAACCTTTTCCTACCCACTGCTCAGAAAGCTCTACTCAATGCCTCATTTACACTTTCTTTAAACATAGTTGGCCATCTCCTTTTGAGTATAGAGAAAAGCAGCTATTTCACATGTGAGGTACAACTTTAATAATCTTCCCGTTCTGTACAAACATCCCTGAAAGCACAGTACAAGTAAATTGGTATAATTACGCATATTTGAGAACAAAGTGTACTCTTTTGTGTTTTTGTCATTGGAAAGTCTTCAGCAACATTTTAAATAAGCCACTCTCCCGTAGTCTTGCCAGATCAGCATTTTGAGTGAGTTCCAAAAGCATAGCCAGAACTTTCCCATGGTCACCCTTAGCCCCAAATGAGACCTGTGTCCACATGTACAGGTTTCTTGATTTCTATGCATATCTGGCATCAAGTACAGACAGAAAGTTCTGTAATACAGAGTGTCTAGTCTACTCAGCCTTATGGGTTGGAAATATTATTTTAAGTATGCCAGTAGAACTTAGGAATATTACTCATTTGGGGTGACAGGTCCCACAACCCCCTGCCAGAATATAACTTTGACAAAGTTTGACAAATCTACTCATCAAGATATATGTTAGACATTATTAGCAAACATTAAAAAAACTCCATGATATAGTATATATTATTAGATAGATAGATAGATAGATAGATAGATAGAATAAAATATAGAATTTGTATCACAGAGACAAATGGATTACTTCCAAAATAGATTTCCCATTATTTCCTTGGGTCAGAGGTTGAGTTGCAATACTTATCAAAATGGCACATCAATAGTCAAGAGGAAGATATCAACAGACTTAGGAAGGGAAACCAAAGTTTGCTAAAGATATCCACATTTTCAACAGAAGAAAATTCATAAATCCCATTAAAAGATTGACAGGATGCTTGGCTAGAGCACTGTAGAAGACTGATGGGAACATTGAAACAGAGTGTGCCATTCTGCAACATGATTGAAAGACGCCTGTGTGTGAATTTGTTTTATGGGTGGAGATCAGTGCATACCCTATCAACACACAGTCTCCACAGAAGAAGTTAACATCCAGTGGCATAGTTAACCCAATGATTGGTGGCCTCTCATCTGTTGCAGCTTTCTTCCACCTTCACAGCTGTTGTAACATGTGACATGTTATCATACGCCTGCTCCGCTGTTGAGGACTTCAGATTGTGCTTGGTCTGGCTCCTCCCCTGTGACCTTTCTGCCCTGGGAGATCCCCTTGGGAGCACATGACTCCAATGGCTTTGCCCACAGATTCACTGCAAGCTCCTTCACCATGGCAAGGTGACAATCCATTGTGGGGGAGAGATTGTGATATGCCCAAGATCATCCAGTGAGTTTCCACAGCTGAGAGTAATCAAGCTAATCTAGTCAAATTATTATCTCATGGAACTCTCTTCAGCTAGAGTGGGACATGAATAGAAATAATTGGTCACCACTTATGGAAGTCTATGGATTTCAGCTCTACCTGGAACTGAAATTGGTTTTAGCACTTAGAATTTTGTCATTTAAAAAAGTTGAGCCTATCCCCACAGAGGAAATGCGGAACGATGTTTGACCTAAATTGCCAACTTAAATGTTTTATGAACAATATTAATGGGCTAAATTCCCCCAATAAAAGGAAAGCTGTTATGAATTCAATAATAAAAGGGAAGTTTGACATAGTGGCTCTACAAGAGACACACATTGCACAAAAACATGTAGCATACTTGAAGAAACCTAAATTGGGCAGAGAATTCTTCTCAGCAGATTTAAAGAAAAAGAGAGGGGTAGTCTTATATATAAAGGAAAATATTGAGGCAGAACTAAAATTTAAAGATACAGAAGGAAGATTTGTGGGAGCTGAAATTAAATTGGGGAATCGAAAAATCCTGATTTGTAACATTTATGTGCCAAACGGCCCTAAAACAAGTTTCACAAAAGAGCTAAGAGAACAGATTATAAAATCAGAGGCCGAACATATTATGGTTTTTGGAGACTTTAATGGTGTATTGGATTCCAATTTAGACAAAACAGGGAAAGTGAAAAGGCCAAAGAAGGGCGACTGTGGAAGATTACCTAGAAATATGTTCGCAATGATAGAGGAATTTAACTTACATGACATATGGCGATACCACAACCCAACTCACAGGGACTATACCTTTTACTCGAACTGACATAATTCATGGTCAAGAATCGACATGGTATGGGCATCTAGTTCCCTCGTAACTAAATCCTCAGAAATTAGGATACTTCCCCGAGACAAGTCAGACCACTGCCCAATTGTCTTGAACTTTAATTACAAACCCGTACAACGCAAGTGGAGATTAGATGACAACTTAATAAAATCGGAACAAGATATAAACAGATACAAAAATATCACTAATGAATTTTTTAAATTAAACACTCAGGGCGGCACCAAAATCCAAATAATCTGGGACGCCTACAAAGCCGTTATAAGGGGCCACTTAATTCAACAGAAATCTAGGAAGATTAAACAAAAATTTCCAAAAATTAATGAAATAGAAAGAGAAATCGGGAGAAAAGAAAAACAACTGAAACAAAATCCACAAGACAAATTAATACATCAAGAATTAAAAGAACTGAAAAAAGAAAAAGGACGTATTGAACTAGAAGAAACGGCAAGAAAACTAAAGTTTATAAGGCAAAATAACTTTGAGAATGCTAACAAGCCGGGGGTCTGGCTAGCAAGGAAAATAAGGAAGAAGAGACAACAACAACAAATTACCCAAATAAGAGGTCATAACAAAGACTGTATTACTGATAAGAGTATCATCGAAGAATTTCACAAATTCTATACCCAATTATATAAACAGGAGCAAGTAGATCCATCAAAAATAGCCCAGTATCTAGCCAAACAAAAATTGGAAAAAATTACAGATTCTCAAAGGGAACTTCTAAATAAAGAAATAACTGAAGAAGAAATAAGGAAAACAATAAAATTATTGAAAAGTAACAAAGCGCCGGGACCAGATGGATTCCCGGCATCTTTCTACAAAACATTCCAAGAGGAATTAATTATTCATCTGAAAAACATTATGAATCATATCTTGCAAGGCCATGAAATCCCAGAGTCTTGGAAAACAGCAGATATAACTACAATACCAAAGGAAAATACTGACCCTGAAGAAGTAAGAAACTATCGTCCGATATCGCTCCTCAATTTGGATTACAAAATTTTTACGGGAATCCTAGCCAGCAGATTTAAAGAATTTTTGAATACTTGGGTTTCGGAGGAACAAACAGGCTTCCTACCAAATCGGAAAATGGGGGATAATGTAAGGTGCATCCTGGACATTATTGAATACTACAACAAGAACCACCAAAAAGAAGCGGCGCTCTTATCCATTGATGCCGAAAAGGCATTCGATAACTTGAATTGGACCTTTTTTAAATTACTTTTTAAAGAATTGGATATCGGATACCATTTTTATAATGCAATCGACATGATATATCAATGCCAGTCGGCCAAATTACTTATCAATGGCCAGAAGTCAGATGATATTATAATAGAAAAAGGAACCCGGCAAGGGTGTCCCCTTTCACCCTTTATTTTTGTATTCACATTAGAAATCCTTTTAAAAAATATCAATGTTGACAAGGATTTAAGAGGGGCAAAATAAAATATTTGGGTATCTGGCTGACGAATAAAAATGCACAGCTATTAGAGAATAACTATTATGTAAAATGGAAAGAGATAAGCAAGGACTTGAAGAATTGGACCAATTTAAATATTTCAATATTGGGGAGAATTGCTCTAATCAAGATGAATGTCCTACCGAAGATGCTTTATCTCTTTCAAAACATTCCGATCATCAGGAATGCCAAGATATTCAATGATTGGAGCAGGGAAATCTCAAAATTCATCTGGAAGGGGAAAAAAACCAGAATTAAAAATTTAACATTAACTGACTTAAAAAATAGAGGAGGATTCGGCCTTCCGAACTTGAAATTATACTTCGAGGCGGCAGCATTAACATGGGTACTAGACTGGGCAAAATTAATGAATGAGAAATTATTGGACCTAGAAGGATTCGACTTGTGTCGTGGATGGCATGCATACATTGGATACGATAAAAGATCAGTGGAAAAAACTTTTGGAGACCACTTCGTAAGATCTTCAATTATTAAGATCTGGGAAAAATACAAAAATATATATATATTCAAAAATACCACTATGGATTTCACCTTTGGAGACCAACCAAAGGAGAATACTTGGATGGAAAAAATGGCCCACATACAAAGAAATTTTAATAAAGAAATATGGTCGGTTTCAGTTGAAAGAATTAGACGAATTAAGGGAGACATATTGTAACCTATCATGGTTCCAATATGCCCAGATAAAAGAGCAATATTTAAAAGATAATCAAATAGGTTTTAACGAAACGGTAACAATTTGGGACAAATTACTCATAAATGGAAAGAAAAGTATTACACTATTATACAACAAACTATTAGAATGGTCAACCGAAACTGAAACTGTAAAAGTATGTATGGTGAAATGGGCCAGAAACATCGGTAGACAAATTAAATTTGAGGAATGGGAACAAGTATGGACCAAAAAATTAAATTACACTTATGCTATTGCTCTAAAGGAGAATTGGCTAAAAATTTTCCATAGGTGGTATATCACTCCAAAAAAATTAGGGATAATGTACAAAACAAGTGTTGGAAATGCAGGAAACAAGTGGGATCCTTCTTCCATGTTTGGTGGTCTTGCGAGGAAACACATAGATTTTGGAAAGTGATCCACATAGAAACTCAGAAAATACTAAAAAAGACTTTCCCATTAAAACCAGAATACTATCTGCTGGGAATAACTGATAAAGACACAAAGTTTGATAGAAATGATGATATTTTATTTACTTATATAAATACGGCGGCAAGAATTATATTTGCAAAATATTGGAAATTGCATAATATTCCTAATATTGAGGACTGGCTTGACAAATGAGATGAAATATATGATATGGACTTATTAACATTTCTGGTCAGAACACACAGAGGAAAACCAATTAAGCGAACAGACTGGACATCTTATGAAGAATATAAGAAATCAACTTGAAGATTCAATGTAAAGATGAATTTACAGGATTTGGAACTGATAGACTAAGATACAAATCCACCCAGAGAGAATTGGGAAAAGAGACTAACAGTGAATAATTAAACCGAGGTGCTGAGAATGGAAGATCGACAATTACCCCCTAACTTTCCCATCCCCCCTCTTCCACCCTATTTTATTCCTTTATCCCCCTCATTGCCTCTTCCCCCCCTTTTTTCCCTCCTTTACCTTTCCCCTATCTATGTTTCTTTTATAATAACTGTATATAAAACCCTTCAATAAAAATATATTGGAAAAAAAAAGTTGAGCCTAGGAATTTGGAACATCGCCATTGAATTGAGCTGATTGTCATTCTATGCACAAATCTGCTCCCCAGCTATCTCAAGCTCTCTTGAGCAATAAAATACAGAATTTATAGAGTCTGTGTTTAGACCACCTAAATACTAGAAGGCATGAAATCACATGGGATCACAAAAACTAAGCAGGGTAAAGCTTGGTTAGTACTTGGAAGGAAGACTTCCAACTATTACCGGGAAGCATAGGCTTAATCCAGAGGAAAGTAATAGCAAAACTCCTCAGAAAAATCTTGCCAAGAAAATAGGATTACTGGAAACCTAGTTGAGCTGAAGACATGTAACAACAGTAGCAGCAGCAGTAGCAAATAATAGTTTGTGTAAGCTGTAAGAAGGCTTACTTGTGTGCTTGTTCATGTTCTTTACCGTTTCGTATAAAGCCCAAATACTCTGTCAAAGCACATGGGCTAGCTCTACACTGTAGAATGAATGCTCATTGACACCACTTTATTACCCATAGCTTGATTCTATGGAGTCCAGGTATTTATGGTTTGATTTTTTTTAAATGTCAGGAGTAACTTGAGAAACTGCAAGTCGCTTCTGGTATGAGAGAATTGACTGTCTGCAAGGACATTTGCCAGGGGATGCCAAGATTTTGATGTTTTACCATCCTGTGGGAGGCTTCTCTCATATCCCCACATGGGGAGCTGGAGCTGACAAAGGGAACTCACCCGCTCTCCGTAGATTCGAACCATCGTCCTGTTTGTCAGCAGTCCTGCTGGCACAAGGGTTTAATCCATTGCGCCACTGGGGTCTCTGACCTAGAACTCTTCAGCAAAGTAGGCTAAATATCCTGTAAAATTACAACTCCCATGATTTCATAGTAATGAGCTATGGCTGTTAAAGTAGTACCAAACTGCATTAATTCTACAGTATAAATGCACTGTAAGTATTGGGATGGGGACAACTGCTGAGAGGAAGTGAGCCAGACACTTCATTGATGGAGGAACTAAAAGCTACTACCTCTCTATATAGCTGCAGCCCCATTACTTTGAGCTCAATGAATAGAAGTTTGGCTAATAAGCAAGGCCAACGCCACATGGCATTTAGTAAGGAAGTTTTGAAGGGCATTCTCAGCGTTCTATTTCAGTCCCTATTTAAGGCTACTGAATATGAATGTGAGAGCCCTGTGCAGTATCATAAGATACCACAGTTTCAGAATACCTGGTTTATAAAAAACAGAAGTATTCTTCCATCCAGTTGCATCTGCTGTTGGTGCTGCTGCCGTTTAGTATTTTTGGTCCTCCATGCAGGGACCCAAGGCCAAAATTGATGCTCAGATCTGCTGTAATTCGTCACTCTGTGGTAGTACAACATCCAACCTTGACCAAGTATGGTCTGGACAAGGGCAGTTTGATTTCAGTCTGTTGTTGAAAAGTGGTAACACTGAACTTCCTGGAATTGATGTGGGTGGCTTGAAAAATTGGACACTGTCCATATCTGAGCTCATTGTCTTCAAGCCCTGCTTAAGCTTCATACACTTTTTAACTTGGGCGAGAAAACTGTGTTTTAAAGAAGGAGTACAAAAGTAGTAGTTGGAAAAGAAGAGAAAGACATTAATTATGTAGAACGTTCTAACATAAAATAAGTGTAGAAATACCAGCTATTGTCAGATTCACTATTTATCATTCCTACATGTTTCCAGTCATTGTATTTTGCCTTAGATGTTGTCTGCTATTTTGCTTGCTGTTTTGTAGTGACCAGACAAAATATCATACAAGCTGTCTGATAAATCAGAACAGACAGACATAGGTACAGTTTAATTATGTTGGACAAATTCTTACCTGAAATTGGTAAGTTAAAAAATTGAAATATTACAGTGAAGAAATCAGATGCAAAGGAGTTATGACCATCATGTAACCTTTCAGATTGTGTTGGTTTGCAACTCCCTTACCAGTATTCCTTTCCACTGGGGGTGTGGTTAGGGCTTCTGGGACTGGTAGTCCAACATTTCTAGAGGCCAACATGATTCTTGTATCTCAGGAATATGGACATATGTCCTTGTTAGTAATTCTGACTATGTAGAAAACGTTTTGCTGTCTGAGGCAGACCAAAAAAATGGTGCTCACAGGCTAACCATGTCAATCTGTATTGCCCCAAAAAAACAGCTGAGGTATTTTAGTACTTGGCCTCTCCTCAATTCTGGCAGTGAAAAGATAATAATATTGAACTAGATAGCCAATGATTTGCTGCTCTTTCATGACACACAAAATCTGCTGCCTGAGACATCTGCTTCACTCCAGCTAATGACCACCCTGCTAATCATGTGAAGATAGTCTATAGATATTCATGCATAGGTTTTTTAAGAGATTGAGCCTATGCTGTGATCTGAGCCCTGGTTGGTATCAGACTCTACTCACATCTAAGGAAACACTTTCTGGTGAGAAAGAGAGCAGGATTCCATGGCAGTCCTCAGGAGAGTAGAGGACATTCAAGATATCAAGGTTCCTGGATATTACAAGATTCTCCCCAGTCAGCCACTTCATGACATCCCACCAAAGTAACCAGGAGGCCCAATGCCCACCCTCAACCTGATTCTGGATGTTCTTTCGTCACTCCCAGTGAAGATGATGACAGATGGTTTAGAAGTTCAGAAACAATGAAGACGTGCAGAGCTGTATTTGCATTGGGGTTTCTGCTTGTTTAATTCAGGGCTAAACAAATCAAGTATTACTTTGTTTGATCTCTTTCTTGGGATTTCCCACGTATTTTAAGACAAAGCAACTGCAAATTAAGATAAGGGAAGGAAAGCTAATCTTTCCCCCCAATACCATGTTCCCACTGAAACCAGTTCCCCGTGAACCTGAAAGCTGCAACCTCTAACAGCATGATAGTATCCATTAGAAATAAAGCTTATGTTTCACAATTTTGATAATGCTTCATCAGAACTGCAAGTATTGCCAAGTGGGTTTCTCTGCTCAGATGAAAAGAAATACTTTTAGTTTCAATCTGGAAGCAAAGTAGCAACAGTAGAAAGAACATAGCAGAAATAATGTAGATTCCTGTGTTCAGATAAGAGTATTTTTGGAGAAATTCTTTGTATCTGCTTTGAAATTACGCAATTTCGCTTTCATGGAAACTCATTAGAACTCCAGATTGAGCATTTTCAAAAATGGCTCAAAGGCTTTTTCAAACATGGCATGGCAAAAAGTCCTGGGTTTGTTTCTTATTATATCATACTTAACTGGAATCTACAGCTTGTGTTAAATGTTTTCAAACATTATACATTTCTTGGGTCTGTACTTCCAGAAAGTGCTAATAAAGAAGCCACTGTGCTGTTAATTAGATTATTTTTCCTGTTGGCACTTTGTAGGGGCAGAACATACTTCTGGTGGATTGCAAAAGCTTTACTTTTGTCATTGTGCATTTCATTGGCTTTTTTGGATTTTTAATGGGCCCTTAGTGGAATATTTTGGAACCTTTGGGAATAAGACCTTGGGTATTACTTTCCTCTGGGTGGGTCCTCCAGAAGAAAAAGGCTGCCAGAAAGCAGGACTGCCCTTGGAACAGCAGGTTCTCTGAAGAATGGAAAAAGAAGCCAATTGTGTGACATTGCAGTCAGTGGTCCCTGGGGAGAAAAACAGAATGGGAGGAGGGGGTGAGGCTGCTAAAACCCAAGTCAGATTAAAATCTATCCCTCTTGTTCCTTGTTGGCTGCAGCTGGGCCTCACCCAGCTTTGAAGCAGCTGGCAAGCCAGTGCCAAGCGCTACGGCCAAGAGCTTGCTGATGACATGCGAGCTGTATTCTTTCCAGATTGCCCTTCCTGCTTTGCTGCAACTAAAATAAATGAAAGTCGTACCCCAACAAACACGCCAGGAAAAATAACAACACTTGCAAGGGATTGATAACTGGCTCTACTACCACCAGCTTCTTTGCCCCTTCCTGCTTGTGCTTTGAGTCTTCTCCATTATGTCACAAATGTGAAGGGCAAGATTAAAGGGATAGCCATTTTAAAAAGGCATACGTGGAATGTGAAAAGCTAATTCTATAAAAGACTTTAAAAGTCCAGCTCCAATTTAGAATTCTCACAGAGCAAAGATAAGGTTCAATTCAACAAAATGAGAAAACAGAAAAGGGGAAAAAAGAGAAGAAGAAAAAAAACAGTCAAGACACTTTCATATGGATATGTTTGTATTACCAAGTACATTTAAGAAAATTAGTCCACTTCCCAGTAAAGTCAGCTACTCCTTGATACCTTTACATTCTGATATACCTGAATTAGGATCATGTTCTCATTCTGGCAGTGAGCTGTTTAGGACTTTCTGTTGATTACTATGATTCTTAGTGCAACATACTGAGATATTGGATAACAACTACAAAAGTACAATTCATAATTGAAGGTGTTCTTAAACCATTTTTCTTGCACAACCTAAAAAGCCATAGCTGAATACTGTGGCTTTTTGACTGTGCCAATATTACAAGGTCATCTTTTACACAGATCAAGTGTGCCATAATTTATCCTGTATACAAGACACAAGTATGATCTATTTTGTCAGCAAACACACTTTTCTTTCTACCTTTTGTATTACTAGATTAGTAACTCCAGTTTCTCAAACAGTCCACTTCCCCATCCCCTTTCTATTTATAAGGCAAATCCATTTGGGTCCAACTAAAAATCAAAACAAGTAGACTGTGTATCCATCTAAACCCCTTCACAAAAGAAATGATTGATTCAAGATTACTCTGCTTGTTTGTATTCTTCTGTTCATTTCCCTTTTGCTGTTGCCTAATGTACATTCATATTGTTTAATGTAGGTAATATTTGTAGTTCTTGGAGTAGTACGGCCGATTTAAGGCAAAAACACTTCATCTATTAAACTGAACTGAACTGAACTGAACAGGGTATTAAACACATATAAGATTGCAGAGCTGATCCTGTACTTTTGTTATGGCTGTTTTGAGTGACTCCTTTTCAGAGGAGGGTGAATTTATACAATTCTACTATCATATAGTACTTCTTTCAAAAGCAAACACATTGCTTTGCATTGTTGGATCAATCAAATGCAGCAATCAATGCAGTAGTTGCAAAATCTTGGTCTCATATGTTGTTTATTTACAGTTCTTGGGATCCATGACCATTGGCTATATTGGTTAGGAATTCTGGAAGTTGAAGTCAAAAAAAGTAAGTAGTTGAATATGGGGCTCACTGAGGGCCCTTCCACACAATCATATAACCCAGAACATCAAGGCAGAAAATCCCACAATATCTGCTTTGAACTGGGTTATCTGAGTCCACACTGCCATATATTCCAGTTCAAAACAGATAATGTGGATTTTATTCAACTGTGTGGAAGGGGCCTCAGTTTTGTGTCAAACTAGTGACCCCATTTCAAAGTTCAGCCTGTGAATCACATTAGTCAACTTTGGTCAAGTAATTTATTCCCAGCCTAACACAGTTCATAGGAATGTTCTGAAGAGAGAAGGTAAGGAAGGTAGCAATCTATGCTTTTCAGACCTCCATGGAGGAAGTGGGGGAACATGAATTCTAGTTATGAGACACAAGGCAAGGTCAATTGTGAAAAGAAAATTATGCTGAGAGCAAATGAACTGCATGCATGTCTCATCTGTTTTATGATGGAACTCAAGGTGACATACATTGTGACTTCTGCAGATGCATCTCCACAGTGTTTAGTCTCAGACTAGCTTGTCCTGAGTAGCCTTGCTGTGTCATGTGCCTTCAAACCATGAATGAGGGCAGTTATTCAACACTTAATTCATTGAGTCTAATTCAGTTAGAAATGACACAGAATTTATGCATGCATACACCTCCTCAACCTAGAACTCTTTAGATGTCTTCCAAAGCATTTCGGGAGTACACAAATCATATACTTAATAATTTCTCATTACTATGTGTGTCTACACTGTTTATATGGTATATTCAAGCTGCCTGTCAACTCATGATGACCCCATGAATTTCATAGGTTTTTCTCTGGCAAGGAATAACTGGGGCCCTTCCAGATGCCCTATATCCCAGAATCTGATCCCAGGTTTTCTCTTTATCCCAGATTAACTGGCAATGTGGACTCATATAACCCAGTTTGAAGCAGAAAACCTGGGATCAGATCCTGGGATATAGGGCCTGTCTGGAAGGGCCCTCAGAGTTGATTTTGCCAGTTCTTTCCTCAAGAAAAGCCCACAACATCTAGTATTAGTTGGTGGTCTCCCATCCAAGCAGTACCCAGATCTGACACTTTCAAGATCAGGTGGGATCTGGGGCCTTTGGAGTATTTATTGGCTACTATGACCTTATGACAGTATGGTTTGCAAATGTGCAGTGCTAGCATTGTGATGTGGTATTCACAGCCGAAATACTTTGCAGTCACAAGACTCTTTTGAGCCACAGAAAATCTTGTTTGTTTGCTGGTCTACAAACCATTGGAGAATTTTTGGCACCTGATAGCCAGATTTTAATTGGGTTTAACGAGTCTAGCTTTAAACAATACTAATCTAGGTCTCCCATGGAAATTGCCAAACTTGTATTACCACTAATCACAATGGCTCTACGTTGGTGGTGCATGTAGATGTTTGCTGGAGTTTTAATGGCAGGTTAGTTTTTCTTTCATTTATTTTATTTTAAAAAACCACAGGTGCCTTACATGTTCATTTAAAGAGCTTTTAAAGGTCTCTTTGTAAACAGAAGCTGGTCAAGATTATGAATGCATTTTCATTCTTTTTTTAAAGCATCTTTTGACATTGTATTGTCAAACAGTTTCAGTATTTACCATTTAACAAAATATTTTGTTTAATGTATTGGGAATTTGTATACATGGAGTTGGAAGTATGCAAGGTATAGAATGTATGTTTCTGCATTCCAGAACTTGGAAAAGGTTGTTGTTGTTGTTGTTGTTGTTGTTGTTGTTGTTGTTGTTGTTGTTGTTGTTATAACTTTCAGAGTCTCTTAACTAGTCCTATTGGCCATGCAATTTGAAGGATTACTACTACATAGGGTGACCATATGATCTATGACTTTAATAGTTATCTAGAAGAAAGTATTTGGGCAGATTTAGGCTACATAGTGAGCTATAGTTCTTAAAATTCCTTTGACAGCTGAAAGAAATGGAAGAGTCTCCTATCAATTCACATAATTGTGGGATAAATGTGACAGCAATTTGTGACGAAAATGTTCTAAAGAAGTAAAAACATTCCCAAGCACATAGTGATTTCAACTTCAAATGTCCATTGGTTTCTATTCCCAGTTATAAAGCAATGAATTGCAATTTTGAACATTTTTAATCATCACTAGAAAGGCCCATAAGTGCTTTGATTGATCAAAGGCAGAACTGCTGATAAAGGAGGGTTTAAATCTTACCAGGACTTCCAGTGGATTAAGGTGAATGGTGAGAAGCTGCATACATTAATCCATAGACAGTTTCAGTTGCTGGGGCTTAATTAGTTTCATTTCCCTTGGGGAGATACTTGCACATTTGACACTTCAACCTGTTTGTTAGCACAGGTTGAACTATTAACCTTTTGGATGATATCTCCCAAAACTGGAGGAATCTGGAAAATATATTTGTTTTATTTATTTATTTATTCTTGGTGTCTTCACAGCATGGGAGCCAACATGACTTAGCACCAATTGTATGTTTATTAACCATTGTCACAAACATCAGTTGTATGATCTCTAGGTGTTCCTTTGAAGAATAGTCAACACCTGTCAATCTCTTGAACACTATACCACTCTTTCCATCTCTTGAGCTCTGTCAATTTAAAGCAAGCTGTTTTATCATAAGAAGAACAAAAATAGCCACAGACCATTGATTCAATGTGTCTGAGAAAGATTTCAATTTTCAACAGATCTTTCCACTTAAAATAGTGGAATTGAAATGCTATTAATCCATTCTGGACTCCCAACCACAAATATTTGTTGACTTTTTAAATAAGAAAATGTGTTTTATAAATAAAAATAATGTATAAATGCACATTTACACAAAACTATAAAAAAGATCATCTTTAAAATGGTAGGAGCACAAAGTTGTGGCAAGGAAGTATATTTAAGGCAACAAAATGTGTGTTGGCTAGTGTAACAGCAAAGGGAAACTTGCACATGTACATGGAACAATAAAAAAGAAAGATCATCTTTTAAATGGTAGAAACACAAAGTTGTGGCAAGGAAGCACAAAGTGAAGAGGAAGAAGCATCATTTTCTTCATACTGTACTTATTCCAGCCTCCCTCCTTCTCTTGCTCTTTCCCTCTGTGAACTCTCACGCTAGCACTCCCGCTGGTGCTAGCTCTTAACTCAAAACACTGCTCTTATGTCAAAGCAAACCCGAGGCTAAACAACAGCTCTTAACTCAAAACACTCTTAAAACTTGGGAGGCTCTTAAGTCGAGATTACACTGTATTAGGAGGCTTTAGGAATAGAAACATAGAGTTGGAAGAGACCACATGAGTCACCTAGTCCAACCCACTGCCATGCAGGAAAAGCACATTCAGATGGCCGTCCAGCATCTGTTTAAAAGCCTCCAAAGAAGGACCCTCCACTACACTCTGAGACAGAAATAACTGAAGGTAAAAAATGCTGCTGTCCCTCCATTAAAATAATAATGGAGGGACATTATTAAAATAATAATGGAGGGATGGGGAGCTTTGGGAGACTGGTGGAGAACTTCAGGAATCATAAAAGTTGGTTGAGAGGCTTCATACATTTTTCTTCATACTATGCCCAACCCTACTTTAAGCAAATTGCAATGGCTTTCAGAAATTCTGTTAAATGCCTCCTGGTTCTGTGCTGCACCTTAAAACTGGGAATGATTTCATTTTCCACTGAAATGCAACCATTCATTGAATGGCTCACAGTGGTCACTGTTTAACAGCGGCTGGCGCGCCACTAAAATAGTTCAAGACATACAATGAAAAATCACACATATTCAATTGTTAACATATGGGTAATTTTAAAGAGAAAGAATGTTAACTGTGTTAGATTTTAAAAGTCACCCAAGATGTCAAAACTAAGTTTGTGTGTGTTTCTGAAAGTTACCATGGAATCTTAATACAAGATTTTTTTGCCATAAAATGTTTAGTCAGTATAAAGCAAGTGGAACAAAAAGCAGTCAAGATTTTGCATTCTTCTTCTAAAAAGAGCAGGTTGCTCATTATATCAGGTGCAAACATATCCCTAATTGTGAAACACAAATTTACACTTACATGATTGCTGTGTATGTGGGAAAATTGCTTGCAAACCTAAGTATATTACTAGCAACTGGCATTGAACATTTCAAAGTACAGGACTGACACTCCCTTAAGTAAGGTTCATGTACTCTTTAGAGAGAAACAGTGCTGAGTTATTTTACTCTGTCCGTGTCTGGATGCAACATCTATGTGTGATACTGAAGCAGTAAATTATAAAAGAATTACCTCAACTACAAGATATATATTTAGAAGTTTCAGAACAATAAGCTATTTAACTTTCAGGGCTTTCCTTTTTTAAAAAAAAAATCACATTAATATTTAGCCTTTAGACTGGTTTCTTCCTGTCTTGCTTGTAAATGAATACAGAATTGTCAAAAAGATCCTAATGTATACACTGGAGAAAAGAAATGTTTTTTTACAAACAAAAGGAAGCAATAAGTGACACCCAGCCTCCGCAGTGAATAGTACTTTAGTTAAACAAACATATCAGTAGTCCTGTTATATAGCACTTTCCCTCAAGTACTTATTTATCCTATTTACTCACACTGCAAAAAACAAAAGAACTTTTCTGACATTTATGTTTTGCTAATAAGGTTATAATCTGAGACATAGTTGCTTGGGTGTAAATTTAATTTACCCATAGAAGTGCAACTGTTTGTTCCACAATGAATGTAAAATTCAGGTCAAGTAAAATGTAACTCAGGGTGCATCCAAACAGCTCAATAACCCAGGAACATTCTCATTTAAAAAACGTGAATGTTCCCAGGTCCCCATCCACACACACCCTAGAAAGTGCATGCTTTCTGGGGTGGGTGTCCAGATGTTCTCCCAGAACTTTCCGGGAGAACACCCGGACACCTTAACCCCCTAGATGGGTCCCCAGTAAAGTCTCCATAAGTTTTGGAATGGCTTGTACAACAACTTGGTTGCTGATGGTGTGATTTTCCACCATGTCAGCATTGATGTCTCATGTCCCTCTGTGAGCTCTTGTCATTACACTCAGAACTATGACTTTCTTTATTGAATACATCTGTTTGTAATGTGGTTTTCCTTTTCCCCACTACCTTCTACTGTACCAAGCATTATAATATTTTCCAATGAATCATATCATGTACTGATATGTTCTAAGTGTGAAAGCCTCAGTTTATGATAAATATTACTTTGCTCTAAACCTATTCAAATGGCTGTTCAGTATCCATCATACTCAATAGTCTCAGGGCCCATGCAGACAGAACTTAAAACCGAGAGGAACCGAAAGATCTATCAGTTTCAGAGGTGAAAAAAAACAATGTTCCATTGAACTGTGTATTATATACAGGTTAATTTCCCATATTCTCTCACTTTTGGCTATGTTAGTTCACAGTGATGTACAGCACCTGTAGAGCCATGATCTCCAAATTTTATTAATCTTTGCTCTAAACCTAAGAAGAACCCCAGAAAACTTTCCCTTTTGTGCGGTAATGTGTTTACCATCAGAGTTGCCTGGATTGGTGAGGAGGAAGGGAAACACAGGTGGCTTCTGGAACTGAGCCCTCGGAAACAGAGCCACTCACTTTCAGCTGTGGCACAAAATGAAGCAATGTCAATATTCAATCCATTTCCTTCAGTATGTTCAAGGTCAGTTTGAATTGCCATAAACAAGTTGCTTGGCTTCCTAGCACCAGTGCCGGAGGAGCAGTGTTTTTGCTGAAATCTTGGCAAAGCTCAGAGGCAAAACAAGTGTAGCAAGGAGAAGGAGGTACATTTTCAATAGGCACTAAGTAACAGCTGTGCAGGTTTTCCCCATGTAGTATTGTTTATCTTTGAAAAATAGAGTAGTTGTTATAGCAGTCTGAATACGCAGGCCTCCCCTGTTCCCTTTTCTTTACAGTCCTTCTCTCCGGCTTGATAGTACTTCCTTCCTGACCTCTCATGGCTTCCTGCTCTGAGCCTTATCGCTGCAAAAAACTTGACACTGGACTGGCTATGCCACTTGGAATGCATGAATTCTACATTCCATAAATGGAAATCTTTTTTACCTTTTTTTTTTTTTAATCCCTATCATCTTCTAGAGGTCAGTCAGTTATTTCCTCCTGATATACTGATTTGTCGTGTTGCTTCCAGAGTAAGGTACAAGTAGAAAAATCAGTGCAAACCATACATGTTGCATTGGAAAATGAGAAATCTGTACCATTTTTACCATCAGCCTTGCACATGTGGGCTATCAATATTCTGTAGAATGCTACATATGCCAATAACTACTTTATATAATCACGTATAAGTTTAAAATTTTTAGTTTAAAAAATCAACCACAAAAACTGAGTTAAATATCCATAGGTCAATGTTTAACTCTTATCAAAAAAGGAACCATCAGATTAGAGAAAGGCAAGCGCTTAATCTGTCCCAGGAGAATCTAAAAGGTGTACTGTGCTCTACTCTCTCTCTGGTCGCAACAGCACTTAAAAAACTAAGATTTAGTATTACATTTGTGTAGCATTTGGACAGCATATATGATCAAGTCCTATTTGGTCTTCAGCCTTCAAAGTGATGCTTGTTTGTTTGTTTATTAGATGCACATGCAATTGAGAGAGGCAGCATAGTATAGTGATTTGAGTTTTGGGCTAAAATCTAGGACACAAGTGTTCAAAACCTCTGTCAGCCATGGAAATCCACTGTAAGATTCTGTGAAAATTATACACTTCTGGCATCAGAAGAAGGCAATGGTAAATCTTATTTGATTAAATCTTGCCAAGAAAATGCTGTGATAGGTTTTTTGCTGGTTACCTTGATGTGTATCTATCCGAGAAAAGTGGGATAAATATATACTGTATTGTATATATTTGGGGGGTGGGCTCAAATTAGACTGAACCTGAGGCATCTTTCAGCAAAAGTATCAATTATTCAAAAGCACCACATAATTTAAAAAGGCATACTAAAACTGACTGGCTTATACCACTATAAAACCGACAGCTTCAACCTGTGGTTGGCCAGGAGAAGCAAGACCCTGAAATCTTTCCTCACCTCCATCTTTTACCTGTGCTCTGCCTATCCTGCTTTAAAGGCCATGACAAGAGATCTACTTTACAAAAATGGTGTGTGGGTAGCTTTGCTAGATAGGAGGAAAGAAAGATCATTAGTAGTACAGAGTGACTGCCCTCTGTATCAGTGGATTCTGCAACCATGGTTTCAACCATCCACAGTTTGAAAATATTAAAAAAAATAAAACGAAATCCCAAAAGCAAATTTTGATGTTGTCATTTTATAGAGAGGGCAGCTTTTTACTATGCCATTATTGAGGGCCATAGCCAGAAAAAAATGGGGGGGGGGTTGAAACTTTTTTAAAGCAAATCATGAGGAGTAGTTCCATTACACAAAATAATATAGAAATAAGGCTCTATTGAAAAATTTCAGTGGACACTCAAGACAGGTAAACCTCAGTGGACACTCATGGGGATTTGGTTAAATGCATGAGTAAACCAGGTTTTTTAAAAAACCTGACAAATTTTTTTTGGGGGGGGGTTGAATCCCTAACACCCCCTCCCCTTGGCTTCAGCTCTGCCATTATATGTAATTGGACTTCGGCATCCAAACACTCTGGTATTCATAGGGTGTGGATGTTCCTAGAACCAAGCCCCAGTGGATACCAAGATCTAAGAATGCATCTACACTGTAGAATTAATGCAGTTTGACACCACTTTAACTGCCATGGTTGGGTGGCATGGAATCATGGGAACTGTAGTTTTAGAAGGTCATTATGTTCATGTATATTCTTGTTTAATTATTTTTATTATGTTCACATTGTTGTATGGTCAAGTGTATGTTTTGCGTTATGTTGGAAACTGCCCTGATTCCTCCAGAAGAGATAGGGCGGTATATAAATAATTATAATTATTACATCAGCCTTTTCTAGCTTTCTTTAGCTTGATAATGCTGATATACTGTGATATGCAGCTGAATCAACAGAACATCTGTATTGGATTTTAGCCCTATTTGTTTCTCTACTTCTCCATAAATGCCCATTTACCATCCCCATATGCATTGTTGTTCTCACTTATAGCAATCGCAAGGTGATCCTCATGGGGGTTTCTTGACAAGGTTGGTTCAGAGAAGGATTGCCTTTATATTCCTCTGAGGCAGAGGCAATGTGACTTGCCCAGGGTCAAGCGGTCAATTTATAAGGTAAAGAGATGGTTCAAATAGCGGTTTTCAAAGTTCTATGCTCAAACCACTGCACTATGTTGCTTTCTCACACATAGACCAAGGAGGGATTTGTACAGGTCACCAGCTACACTGCCCACCATCCTAGCCAGGAAAGCCATGGTGAACGGATATAGAACTGCAGTCACACAACTTCTAGAGAGTTCATTGTTGCCTAGTCATGATGGCGAAGTTCCCATCATTTTACTGTTTTGCTGTTGTTAAGGTCTTTTGTTAAGAATACTTGGTGCCAATTTGCCCGAGTATATTAATATTCCCTTCACAGTGTGTGTGTGTGTGTGTGTTTAAACAACTGTTTGCCAAGTTGTCTTTGCCTGATAGTGCTATGATTTGTATATGTGTGCAGGGCCATCCGATAACAATGTGGAGCGCCATGAGATAAGTAATGTTTAAGATGGGTGCCAGCCAAAATAGTACCGTTTCCAGTATAATTTTAGAAAGTCTCACCGACAAAAGGGAACAGTTCAAGGAATCTGAAAAGAGGTCATGAATGTAATGAACTTACTGTCTGATCATTTCAGGCAAAACCTACCTGGTTTTTTAAAAAACCAATGATGAATGCTAGTTCTTGTTGTCCATAGACACTTCCAAGGCCATGTGGCCGGCATGACTGCATGGAGCACCGTTACCTTCCCGCTGATTATAAATTTAGTCATATAGCAATCACATTATCCCTTGGACAAGAGAGATTTGGGTGGTGTCTGAGATAGCTACAAAGGCCAGTTGTACCAGGAATACTAAACTAAAAAAATAATGAATCTACTCTTTGTAAACATTTGCTTTACCAAGTACAGGCAGTTTCTGAGTTACAAGGGTTGAATGAAAAGTAATGCCTCCACCTTCATTACCTGGGTTTGGATAGGAGTATTTTAATAAACCAAACACAGAAATAATCCTTAGAATGTGCTCTTTACCACTTTTCACTTTTCCTCATAATCACCAGACAATTGGATACATTTCTGCCAACGATGAACAAGTTTTCTGAAGCCATCATGGAAGAAGTCGACATTCTGATCCGCAACCAGAGTCTCACGGTACCCATCGTGCACAGATCTTCCAATAGCCAAGCAAAGCAAAGGTTCTTGTGAAATACCGATTATGCTTGAAATTTCTCTCTGAGTGATACAACGATCATCCTGAATCAATCTGCCAACCTTTTTCTTGTGAAACTCGGTGGTTGCTATCACAGGACGTCCAACTAGTAAAAAAAAAGTAAGTAAAACTTTATTTATATACTGCCCTCTCTCCCCAAAGGGGCTCAAGGCAGTTTACAAGCATAAAAACAGCAACATACATTACAAGCAACACAATGCACACATTATTAAATAAAATTAAAGACCTATACAACTCGTAAAACAGTGAAGACCATAAGAAACAATCACAACAACCAGAAGGAACAAGAATACATAATCAGATGGGTTGACAAACTCTTTGTTTGTCACGCAAGTCAGATGTTCCCACCTTAACATCTTTAAACTTACCCGCCCAACAATGCACAGTACTCACATCAACACCATCACCATAAACAGCTTGCATTCTCTGATGAATCTCCTTTGGGGTGACAGCTTCTGCTGTCAAGAATTCAATGACTGCACGTTGCTTAAGTCGCATTGACCAACTGTCTGTGCAGGGTTCCATACTTTGCACTTTAAGTTAACAACACAACCGTTCAATGCTAAGGCTTCCCACCAAATGGAACTGTAGAGGAGAGTCTACTGAACAAGCCAGTACCTGCCACATACCAGTACTGCCATCTGTTGAGGAATTATGAAGGTGGAGGCATTTCTTTTCATCCAACCCTCATACAAATATTAGATTTACAAATGATTCAGAGTTACAAATGGGGATGAGACAACAGGAATGTAGAGAAATCTGCCTCTTGAAGGAAAATTCGCTCCTGAAAGAGTTATCATGGGGAAAAGGAGTTTCAACTGAAGTTTTAGCACAAATCCTTGTTTCCACAAGATGCCAACATTTTCAAAATCCAATTATCACATGGGCAGAAAGTGAGGTGAAATCTTCTAAACAGGGGCACAGACAGCAAAACAAGCACCACGGGGGTGTTGACCCTTCTCTATGCTGTCTAAAACTAATGCCGGTGTGTGTGTGTGTGTGTCTGTCTGTTCCCACTTCAACTTGAGAACAAACCTACAGAACCTATCTTGTTCATAACTTGGAGACTGCCTACTGAGGCCCCTTTCACACAGCTGAATAAAATCCCACATTTTCTGCTTTGAATTGGAATATATGGCAGTGTGGATACAGATAACCCCATTCAAAGCAGATATTGTTGGATTTTCTGACTTGATATTCTGGGATATAGGGCTGTGTGGAAGGGCCCTGAGATCAAGGGGTGGATAATTGTTTGAAGCAACTATGTTTTAATCACTGGACAATTATTCACATCTGACCACTGCCTGATAAATAGTTTCCTTTGCTGTCTGATTTTCTTCTTTATGTCTTTCAAAATAACATTTCATCCTTCCAAAATAAACACAGAAGGGAAATAGATGAGCGATACATCACCTCAGAAATATCTGAAGTGATATACTCTGAAATGAGTGAAGACCCTGAGTACTATTTTTATTCTGCTTATTTTAGAGACTTTTAAATAAATTTTAAGTTTTTACTTTGCGTGTATTTCTTTAGAAATTATGTAAATTGTAGTATTTACAAGAGAAGCAGAATGTGTGGTGTAGTGACTCTGGAGACAAGAAATCAGCCCTGGTAGTGACTGTAACTTTGGGCAAGTCATACTCTCTCAGCCTCAGAGGAAGGCAAAGGAAAACTCCTCTGAACAAATCTAGGAAGAAAAACCCTGTGATGACAAAGGTCCCTTATACACTGCCATATAATCCAGATAATCAAAGCAGATAATCCACATTATTCTCTTTGAGCTAGATTATATGAGTCTACACTGCCATATAATCCAGTTCAAAGCAGAGAATCTGGATTTTATATGGCAGTGTAGAAGAGGCCTTCACCATCATGGGGTACCTTAGAATACTTCTACACTGCCATACAAAATCCAGATTATCTGCTTTGAACTGGATTATATGGCAGTATAGACTGATATAATACAATTCAAAGCCAATAATGTGGACTATCTGATTTGATAATCTGGATTATATGGCAGTGTAGGAGGGGCCTTAGGGATGCCATAAATTAGAAACAACTTGAAAACAAGCAACAGCAATATTTAATCAATGATTCCTGCCTACGTGGAGTATTCTTCCAAATACACTCCCACTTTTATTGCTTCAGTGCTTGTAACCTGAATTTTAATCAAAAATAAATTGCATTGATCCTTAAAATAATACAATCCTACATGTCCTTCAAATGGGAAGTAAATTTCTACAGGATTACCGAATTGTAAACTAGGTTTTCAGAATTATGAAACAGTCCAGTTATTAGCCTCAAATAGAGCAAACCCATTGAATTGATTGATGACTGGTAGTCAAACCTAGGTAATCTCATTCATTTAAGTAGTCTACTTTAGCTGAGAACAGCCATTGTATTTAGGATATATGCTCTTAATTTGGTGAAAGTCTTGCTAATTTCTGTGATAGTACCTAGTATGAGTAAAATCACAAAGGATCAAAGAGTATTGGCCAAGGTATTAGATATATTTTTATTGAATTGATCAGAAATAGTTGTGCTTATCAACAGAAGATATTGGATGACTAATAGCTTCTTCATGACTTTGTAAACTGCTAAATCAGAGCTTACCCCAAACACCTTGGATGTTGGATATGGTCTGAGCTGTTGAAGGAGAAGCTTTATTCTCAAAACATGCCCATATTTGATTCTGATTTTGTTTCACTCTAAAACTAGTCCATGGGTGCCATAGAACTTTGCTAAGGTGTCCTTGTTTGTTCAAATACGGGAGGGAAACCTGAGGATGTCAGCTGAGCAAGTCAGTAAGTTACTTGTAATGTGTTACCTCAAAACTATGTGTTCACTAAAGGCTTTTCATGTTTATCTCTAGTAAATTGAAATGCTAAGCAAAATACCATATTTGGGTATAAAACAGAAGATAGGGCAATTTTTCTTAGTTCATACCATTTGGCTCAAGGAGAGAAGGCAACAAGTTGACTTGTTTACTCAGATTAAATCACAGCCTGCCCTTTGGTTTCAGACCTTCCACTTATTGAGTAAGGCAAATTTTAGCCAACTCAAGGTTTAATGCATTCTAATATTTACACTGAAAGATTGCAGGTTTGTAGGTATTGCATCCCATGATTTACTGTGCTAATATGCTTTACTGTGGCTTTTTTGATGTTCAGTGACATAGAGCCAGATTTCTTTGTAACATAGAGTCGCTTTTTATTTATAAATCTGGCATCCTTCAATTGTCTGACATTTTATCTGTATTGAGGTCCATATATATGGGTGGTGGAAGCTGGCACCTCCCATGTATTGATGAGGTAAATCTGCTTTTTCTTCCTAAAAACTGTCCATGGTTCTGAATCTATTGAGGGTGTGCTAGAATTCAGCACAATGGGCAACCTCTTTGAAGTTTAGCCTAAAACACAGAGACGTTTCACTGCTCCACTGACAAGGAAGTCATGGTTTACTATATCTTTTTGGTAAAATAAAAGTTGCTTATTTAGTATACAGTATATCGTATCTATGTAGAAAACGTAACATGGTGGAATGACCTGCTGGAAGAGCTCCGACATCTAAATGAATCATTGGAATTTAAAAACCATCTAAAGACCTACCTCTTCTGGCAGATTTGCACAGCCAGATTTTAAGCATGAATTTAAAACTCATGTCCTTTGTTTAATCTTTGTTTTGTGTATTTTAATATGTATCTTATATAGAAATACATTTTAATATGTGTATTTGTGGTATTTTTACAATGTTTATGTGTCTTAATTATTCTGTAACCTGCCTCAAGCCATGAGGAGCAGTGGATAAGAAAGGATGATGATGATGATGATGATGATAATGATGATGATAGCACACATCTTATTTAATTTTCATTATGTCATGTCTTTTAAAAAATTATTTTCATAATGGAAGAGTGTATGCTTTCCTTACCAGCTTCCAGAAATTAGATAATCTAATACAAAAACAATAACACAGGTGATGCTGATAATTATGGTTTTTCTTCTTTGAATTTCTTATTCCAAAATGCCACAAGCAGCACCCACTTTGTCATAAATTCTGCAAAATATGCTTCCCTTCTTCAAGAAATTTTTAGACATATTGCAATATTCCAGACTTTTAAATATAAATCTCTAATATACACACTGTTTTCATGGTTTTTCAGAATAACAAAGAAAACAGTCCAGCAGCATGGTAATACGTTCCACCAATTCCCTCTGGGAATAGCCTTTATCTTGATCACTTGTAGCACGTAGACCTTGTAAATAAACTGAGGTTTTCATTTCCCTGCTTTGTTGGCCAGTTCTTTACTGAATCATGGTGCCACACTGGCCTTTCAGTTAAGACACTTGTTTATGTGTTGTCTCAAAACTGGGCAGAGGAGGGCTTGCATGATAGGGAATTCTGTTATGTCAGCAGGAAAAACATAGCCTTAGCTACTTCCTAGCTGAGCCACATAACTGATAATGCTTGCTCTATGAAGAAGCAGACATTTCCGTGCTGAGAAATCTCTGGAATTTGCCCATTAATATTCCTAGTGTAAGGTGAGATTGACTCTGGGGTCTCCAATGCATATCCACTATCATTTGCATCCATTCTGATATTATTCTAGGATATAAATGTACAAATGACATACACAAACTGGCATCCAGCTGGTTAATACTAACGAGAGTAATCTCATTCAATTAAATGTTCAATGCTGAGTCAATACATAGATAGCTATAATGGATTCAGTAAGTCAACTCTAGTCAAGCCTAACTGCAGATGTAAGCCTTGACAAACAACTGTTACTCTGTGAAAAATCTTAGAACTTTATTGTTATTGTTGTGATGATGATGGTGATGATGATGATGATATCAGGAAACAGTGGTGAAAATAAAATGATTGTGATACCACCAGTACAATTTGCTGGGAATATAGCAGCTATTGCCTACTTGCTTCATTGCATTTGAATGCATTGTTGATTTAGGTTTATTGTGCAGCAAGACAGAAGTTTCTCAAAACAGGGACAAGAAGCTGATGGGGTGCAACTCCCATCAACCCTAGCCAGTGCTGACTACAACAGTGCCATAGGTCTGGCGCAGCCAGCATTAGCAGAATAGTGAGTCTGTTCTATATTTTAGTCTGAACTTAAAAGTAGTTCTCTCCAAGGTGCTGAAACTATTCTGATCCAGCATATTGGATAACTCCTAGGAAGTTCAGATTAATCCTGACATAGATTCATTGCCCTCTCTTGGCTACCAGCCAGCATCAGTGAAAGGGTGCACTGTTTTGATCCAAAGAACCATGTTTTGAAAAGTGGATGTAAAAATATCTGGAATAGGTTAAAAAATTGTTTTCAAAGTGATGAGTACTCTTAATGCAATACAGATGTGTTTCTACTATTAATAGATTATCACTTTTATTTTAATTTTCAAAATTATTTCCAGGATGGAATTTACATATATTTTTCTGTTCCAAATAAGAGATGTGGCCTACTTCAACATAGGGTTATTGATAGCAATTCTTTGCCTCTGAGAACATGGCTTGCAGGTGCTCCTCGAGGGGTTTGCCTTTCTATAGCCTGGAATAGTGGTTCTCAACCTGTGGGTCCCCAGATGTTTTGGCCTTCAACTCTCAGAAATCCTAACAGCTGGTAAACTGGCTGGGATTTCTGGGAGTTGTAAATCAAAACACCTGGGGACCCACAGATTGAGGACCACTGGCCCAGAAGATGATAGAAACAGACCATCCAAGTACTGTTGTATTTAATATTTGAACATGGGCAACTCAAGTTGATTTATAGATTTCTTATCAGGAAAAAAGTGTCCCTATATCATCTTCTACAAGTGTGAAGAACATTTTGAACTTGATGTGGGTCAGTCCTATGAGATAGCACCTGCTCAGCCCTGCTGAAACCTGGAAACATTCCATTTTGCCCTAATGTTGTTTTGGGCACTGTTGTTAGGCTGTGTTGATTAAATACTGTGTAATTACAGGATTCAGTGTCATTTTACATGATGGCTAATAGAAAAAGCCAGAAGTTTGACATTTATAAGTGAACAATCTGGAAGGAACTGGTATTCTCCTAGTCTTATAAATGTAAAAACTGTGCATATCTGTTGACTCTTCCAAAAGTATTACAGCAGAACAGAATTTGTTTGTAATTCCACAGTAATGACTGCACGTTTAAGGATGTTCACACATATCATTTGGCACATGTACACTCTTTGTAAATGTGTACACAGGTTGTCGGTCGCTAACATGTACAGCGTATAGAGTCTATGGGCTGGAACCAAATGCATCATTGTGTTGAAAGAAGCATCCACCTGAAGTCTGCTCCTTGACCCCCTATCTGTTTTGGAGGATTTGGCAATGCCACAGAGTCAATTTTAATACAAAAGAGTTTAATAGGAGCATAGAGGAAGAAAGTCCCACTGATAGCATGACTTTGTGCACTACCGTATGTGTTTTGATAAACTGTACGTTTGCAATGGTGGCTGGTAGCGTCCATGCCAGGAAGGTGGCAGATTTGCTCTGGTCTTTAGTCTGAATTTTAAAGAAGTTATCCAAGATGCTGACATTTATTGCAACATCAACTTGTATAAATGGAGTAAATTTCAAGAGCATCCTTTCACACTCAGAACAGGTGACCAAATACTGTACACCATATATTATTTCTATACTATCCAAACTTGTTGGTTCATTAACCTAGAAATAAGGAATTTTTGTGATCTCGATTAATTAATTTAATAGAACAAGCAAATGTGGCAAAACCCCACGTCTTCTTCCATGTCATTTATCAATATGTGAAGCCACACAAAGTACTGGATAAAAAACTGACATATGCCACTGTTAATTCTTTCAGTTAAAGAAAAAGACAAATACATTTTATTTTTGGTTAATCAGTCAGCTGCAAATTCATATTTTTGTAGATTTGGTTAAGAAACATAATGTATTATTTGTTCAAGGTTTACTTTCTTTATTTAACAAAATTCAAGAAAATTAGCAGTGTTCTTCCAAAGGGAACAATATAGTCAATGGTGATTTTTTTTCCCCTCATTTTTTTGAACATGGTATTATTCATCCCCAAGAATACTAATAAAAATACTGCATCCAGGAAAAAGGAAATAAGACATAATACAGTGTAGTTGATATTGTCTGCATTATAACTGTACTTCCCTGACTAGTAGAAAACATTATGCATTCATTAGGCTTAAAAAACAAAAGCATTTTTTCCATGAAGCTGCTACTGGTACATAACTGATGTTTATAACGCAGCATATCCTATAACACTTCACAGAAGAAAACTAGGAGAAGTATGAATAAGGAACACATGGATATGGTCATGTTAGAACAAGTTATTAACAAAGAACAAGCTAAAAGCAACTGCAAACAATTGCAACTTCTTCCTATCTTATGGGTTCTTCCCTATTAATATGTTTTACTTGACTACATCCTGACTCTGATATTGCTTTGCTACATGTACTGGTTTTCATCTGTGAAATGTTGGGGAACATAGAATCTCATTTTGTATTCTGGGTGCAGAGACAATCAAGTCCAAATCAACTGGAATAAATAAGGGATGGATCCAAGTGCTAGTTCAGGCTGTAGGCTCATTTTGGAGGCAGGGGACTTACAAGTTTATACTGTGCTAGTAAAAATAGGGGCTTGTTAGAGCAGCAGCTAGGATTTTCATAGATCAGTGGAAACCTCTTTGGACTCATACAGAACTGTTACAGAGAGATGGGGATAAATGTCTTCAAGCCTGTATAACACTGAAAGTGACTGGATCTGGTGCAATCAGTTGGAAACAAAAAAAGCTAATAACAGATCTACTGCAAAGAGTGAGAAACTAATGAAAGCCTTTATCCACGAAAAAGAGGCAGTTTAGAAGAAAATCAGTTTAAAAATGCAATGTGTGGGTTATGGGAACATTCAGAAGTGTGCATTTTACACTTATACTAAAATCACTCCACTGATTACCGGTTAGTTTCTGGTTTGGGTCCAGGTTCCCTGGAGGATCGCCTCCTCCCGTATAACCCTCCCCACACACTTAGGTCTTCTGGGGGATGTTTACTTTAACCTTCCAGAACCCAATGGGAATGGTCACCCAGAGAACATTTTCAATAGCCACCCCTAAATTGTTTTAATTTATTCTGTAAACTGCCTTGAGTCTCTTTTGGGTGGAAAGCATGATATAAATTAAATGTAAATAGGCAAACAAATAAAATGGTCTATTACAAACAGCACCTGCCACAAAGTACTGTTGTTTGGAGTTGACCTGTTTGGAATATATCTTTCTGTATCATATTGAACTGTCAGTCATCATTTAGTAAATACAGACTTGTATTCATACATATGTACACACACACATCTGGACAGAACTTGGAAAATATACCTTCTTTGGAGTACAGCTCCCAATATCTCACTATGTCAGAGGCAATGATCATCATGTTTTTCTGAGAATGTTGGAAATTGTAGTCCCAAGATGAACATTTCTCCATTCTGAAGCCGATTTACCAATTGATTCCTCCTCCCTGCTTGAATTTTGGAACTGCACCATCTTATTCCTATTTTTAACTTGCAAGCCATTAGCATCTGTGGCACTTCTGAGTTTCTGGGAAACGGCTTGAAGAAGGTACAGCAGCTACAAATTAAGGGCCAAATTTCTGCCTCACACAGAATGTACCTGTGATAAATTAAGGTCTCACTGACCTAATAAAAAGCTACAGATTGATACTCCTTTTGTTGAACAGCCTGCAGTTTCATTAATATTATTGACAGTAATTATAACAAGTTGAATTTATGGAGACCATAAAGAAAAATTAGTGAACCATATCAGAATGTCAGCATGCTCAGCTTGCTATGAGCTGCCCTCAGTATTTTTGTTTTCCTTCATGCAACTGGCAGACCTGTTTACAATTTATAACTGGATTAATGTGCCAGAATTAAACACTGACTGCTCAAGTTTAAATATAAAGTGAACTTGGTGTATCTACTTCTCCCTTTTCTCAGCAATCAATGATCACTTTCCACTTATTGTAATCATTTTCTCCCCCTTTGTTTCCTTTCTAGGCACATGTTAGTATTAAAGATATTTAATTGAAATAGGCAAAGTACTGTTAAAATACTGCACAATGACCCTAAAATAGGTGCAGACAGCATGACATCGTGCCATCTGGGATCAGGAAGAGTCTGAATGACTGTTGCATAAAGCCTACAGTTGTTGTGGACTGCTTTATTTCCTTACATTGTGGCCCAAACATATCTGTCAGCAGCTTTGTGGGTGTGAGTCAATTTTCCACTCTCTAGTATAGTACCAAAAATTAAAAGAGGACAAAAAAGAAATATAGCACTCAACATACTGAAAGAAACATAACATATATTTCTGATCTATACATTCCTACAGTCTAGATACATTTGCTACAGTTTTTGTGACTGCCACAAACCATGTTGAATTGGGTTGTTGTATGTCTTTCGGGCTGTGTGGCCATGTTCCAGAAGTATTCTCTCCTGACGTTTCGCCCACATCTATGGCAGGAGAGAATACTTCTGGAACATGGCCACACAGCCTGAAAGACATACAACAACCCTGTGATCCTGGCCATGAAAGCCTTCGACAACACATGTTGAATTGGTTGAGGCTTGATAAGATATTCACTGAAAAATTATAGCAAAATGTGCTACAGGGTGTCTCACAAAAACAAAATTTTTGCAGTTTAATCAACTTTTTCCATGTTTTTATAACAGAACCAATTATGAAATGAAATGTATAATCTAGGAACAAAAATCATGTTACTTAAACCCCTTCTACATTGCCATATAATCCAAATTATTAAAGCAGATAATCCATATTATCTGATTTGGACTGGATTATATGAGTCTACACACTTTAACACACTAAGCCTCCGGTGGCACAGTGTGTTAAAGCACTGAGCTGCTGAACTTGAAGACCGCAAGGTCCCAGGTTCAAATCCGAGGAGCAGAGTGAGCGCCCGCTGTTAGCTCCAGCTTCTGCCAACCTAGCAGTTCGAAAACATGCAAATGTGAGTAGATCAATAGGTACTGCTCCAGCAGGAAGGTAACGGTGTTCCATGCAGTTCCATGACCTTGGAGGTGTCTATGGACAACACCGGCTCTTCGGCTTAGAAATGGAGTTGAGCACCAACCCCCAGAGTCGGACACGACTGGACTTAACATCAGGGGAAAACCTTTACCTTTTATATGAGTCTACACTGCCATATAATCCAGTTCAAAGCAGACAATCTGGATTTTATATGACAGTGTAGAAAGGGCCAAAGTGAAATAAGGAGCAACTTGCTGACATCATATAATACATATGCGCTATCCTCACTTTTCACCAAGGAAATCACTTTTACATAGGCCTTTAACCTACGCCCAATTGGGTTAAAGAAACCCGGTTGGGCACAAGTTAAAGTCCCCCCACCTCCACCCCCCAAACCCACATTTTCCTGAGGGGTTGTCTAGATGCTCTTCTGGGCCTTCCAGCAGGGCACCCAAACACCAAACAAAACTCCCCATAAAAGGGCTAAAAAAGAATAAATTACTCTAATGTCCACCATTAAACTGATGCCGGAGCTCTCCTGGTGCATCATTTCTATCATCAGTTTAATGATGGCCAGGTGAGCAATTTATTATTTTTAGCCCTTTTCTGGGGGGCGGGGGTGGAAAGGGATGGGTGCTGTCTTGGGTTTTCCAGGCTCCAGTGGCCCAAAAGACCCAAGACAACTGTGTGGATCGAACGACACAATCCCTGGGCCCAAACCACACAGGGGCCACACCTGAAAAGAAAGTCTTTCGAGGTGTCTAATTTCTGGACAAAGCAGGGTTTTTCTGCTGCTATATCACAATTGCAGGGTTTTCCTGCTTTGTCCCAAATTAAGTTGGTTTTACCAGAGACGTCATTTGGACTCCTCCGGTAAAACCGTGGGCTCTCCCACATTATGGGCCTTGTCTGGATGGGCCCTGTGTTGTAATGATACTAAAGGGTGAACCAGGATGCTTTTTAAAGGAAGTTATCTAAAAATGGGCCTGGCCTTTCAAATCTGTCTAGAGTTTGAGTTGGAGAATATAACTCTTCTTACTGCACCAATCCATCCCACAAACACTTGAATAAACTTGACAAACACATTTGAAGACCTTAGTATTGACAGTTTCATCCACTACTCTATCTACTAGGAAACTTGTAAGAAACTTGAAAATACGTTTAGCTTATGGCAACTGTCTCCTCCCAATCCATGCTTTGGTCCTGTTCATCCATGAATCCTCCTTTCCCCCAGAAAAATTGCACAACTCTGTAAACTCAAAATATAGCAAGACTGGGGCATTGTAATTAAATACTTCCACACATTTACAAGCATATTCCCTTTAAACACTTGGAATATTATTTATAAAGGAAAAATGCAGTCCACAATTACTAGCCTTTCTGTTTTGTGTATTACCTGCAAGGGAGAGGGGTCTTTCTCATTGACAAGCCTGTACAAGCTGCTGATTTGTGAAACCTGGCTATTTTGCAAAACTGATTATTTCAAGTAATAAAAAAGGAAATAAGCATTTTGCTATTACAAGCCTTTCACTGGTTTGTGTAATATGCAAGGGAAAGGGCTTCTTCTCATTGCCAAACCAACTCAGGCTGCAGTTTGCAACAGTTTAGTTCCAATGCATAGCTTGAGTGCTTGCAAAAAGAACTGCTAGATAAAATTCAGATTATCCGGTTTGAACTGGATTATATTAATCTACACTGCTATATAATCCAGTTCAGCTCAGATAATCTGGATTTTATCTGGCAGTGTGGATGGGGCCCAAGAGCATAATGTGTGTCCAAAGTACAACAGTCTCATTATTTTGACTTGAAGAGAGAATCTGTGCTTGATTGTTCTCAAATTCATTTGTTTGTCCTTTTTCTTATCCTTGATATCTGCACAGACACACACACACACCAGCAACATATTTCAGATGAGTGTTTTGTTACATATCACCTTTCTTGACTTTCACAAGCATACAGTAAACTTCCATGTTATGGGAATTAGGGGAGCACGACCCTTTTGAAAGTGGAAAAAATATTGCGAACGAAAAGTGACATTTAGGAGTCCCTCTTAAAAATGGCATCAGAAATGGCAGAAAATAATGTGTAAATAACCAAATCTGTGAGTTTAACCAAAAATTAAACTCGTAAATGGGGAGGATGGGTTGCACATAGAAACTGGAAATATTGTGACACTGCTTTTGGTATTCAGTGATATATTTCAGCATCTGTAGATCTTAATTGGTGCTTAAAAAACTTTCTTTCCAAGTCTTTGTCTACTAATTTCTTGACAAGTCTACATTTTGAGTTATTATTATACAAAGGTATGGAAGGTTTTTTAATATTTCAATGTTATCATCACCAACATTGAGCTTACAAAAATGTGTGTCGTCACTATTTTTGTTTTCTTAACATTCAGCTATAACCCTGCCTTTGCATTTTCTTCCATTACTTTTCTCAGTACTTGTCCCAAGTCTTTCTTATTTTCTGCTAAGAATATAGCTTCATTTGCATATCTCAAATTGTTGCTATTTTCCCGATTTCACAATGTATCCCTTTTCCTGATTATTTTTAGGGTTGCTTTTTATAAGTCTCTGTTATTTTCTTATCTGTGCCGAATGTTTTTTCTTTCTTTCTTTCAAAAAGAACAATAAAATTATGGAAGGGCAATGAGCAGTACTAAAATAACTTGGTCTATTTATTTTCATCATTGTTAGTAAATCTACCATGGTGTAGTGGTTTTCATATTCAGCTATGGCCCCATCTACATTGCCATTTAATCCAGTTTCAGAATGTAAATTAATTACATGGAACTGGATTCTAAGGCCTCTTCTACACTGCCATGTAATCCAGATTATTAAAGCAAGATAATCCATATTATCTGCTTTGAACTGGATTATCTGAGTCTACACTGCCATATAATCCACTTCAAAGCAGATAATCTGGATTTTATCTGACAGTGTAGATGAGGCCTAAGGCAGTGTAGACTCTACACAAAATGGGGTAAATCTTGCCCTGTTTTGTGTCCCAGCTTTTATTGGGGTTCATAACTCGGATTTTGGGACCCTCCTGAAATTAGGAGGGTGTTTTCGGTTTGGGCCCCCGAAAATCAGACCATTATGGGGGGCTTTGCACTCACAGGCTCCACTTCCTGTTGCACAAGTTTCTGTTCTTCTTACCTGGTACCTGCTGTTTCTACTCAAGAGTAAGAGGTGTTCAGCACACCTGCAGCCAAGCTCCGGGCCTGCCTGCACACAATGCCACACACACTTTTGTGACAGGACGTGCAGGCAGACTTGGAGCTTGGCTGCAGGCGCTCTCTGGGCCCACCTGTATGCCCTGCCATGCAACACAACAACAACAACAACAACAAACAACAACAACAACAACAACGTAACAAGCAACTTCTAACAACTAGCACTGTAATCAATGTAACATGTTTCTAACTTGTAACAAGTAATGGGATTTATTACTTAATAAAAAGTAACTTTACAAGCTCTCGTCCTACCACCTCTGCTTATAAACTGGTGGTGGCACTGATCAAAGCTTCTCACCCTGGATAAATAATAGCTTCAAAAAGTTTATTTTGAAACCAGTCTGGGTGAGATTAAATATTTAGTTATTGTTTACTTTATTTATATGCCACTTTTCTACCCGAGGGGACCCAAGGCAGCTAACAACAACACACTTTGATCTATTTAAAACAAAACAAATACTAAAAATTTAAAAATAATTAATTAGTACTGTGTGGCTAATCTTCTCACCCTCAAAGGCCAAAGCAATGGCAGTCAGAACATGGAAGGCAACCTTTCGCCACCTATGTGCCATTATAAGGTGAGATAACTCCACAAAGTGAATATTGAAAAATATTCATTATGCCCTTCTGCAACAAAAAATATTGAAGGACAACATTGAGTTATCAGAAGAAATGTGATAAAATGTTTAGAGTGAGTAGTTGGACTTGGGAGAGCCAGAATCAAGACATCATCCCTTTATGAAATTCACACAGTGACTTCAGACCTGTACGCTTTCCCCATTGGCCTACCTCACTGATATAAGGATAAAAATTGACGAGAGTTATAGTAGTCCTCTTGAGCTCATTGGTGGACAGCCTGTATAGGGGATATACATGTAAAAATAATAAAAAAAATATTGCAAGAAATATTCCATTGTTCTATCAGATTTTTCTAGCTTTGCTCCCAACTTATCCTTAGGATTCTGTCACCCAAGAGATCTCCCAGCTTTGTGTCCAAGATGAAACATGACCATATCTGCTGCTTGTCAACCCGAGTATTGATTTCTACACCCTACAGTTGGCATCTCCTGAAAAATCTATGACCACCAACCACCATGGTGTATTGATCGCCCTCTCCCTGTCGCCAGCAGAATGTATGCTTGCCACGCAAGGTGTCTTCCCATACATCCTGAGCTACAACACAGAGGCTGTCTTGAGGAGAAAGGTCACAGATAAAAGGGTCCTATCTGCCAATGATTAATAATAAGCCTAACATGGAAGCAGAACAACTTCCTTCACATATTTCTGCATCTCTTTCTTTCCCCCTCCCCAGCCCATACCAGACAACTGACAGTCAACTTTGAGACAAACTAGATGTAATATTGGGGATCTATAATCTGATTTCACATCTCTTTAAACTTTTTTTATTGCTACCACCACAACTCTCCCACTTGGTTTGAGATCATGCTTCTGAAAAAAGGAGGATTCAATATTTCCCTGTACCTATCCTTGATGTGTTGTATTGTTACTAGCCCATTAGAAAACCCAAACAGATAAGCACATTTTTTCTTATGGCACTAATAGAAGCTTGTTATATAAATGCTTGGTGTGGGGTTTAAAAAAAATTCCATCCTTTCCCCTGCTGCTTCTTTTGGGGAGGGAGTAAGAGGGACAGAAATATTATGTCTGCAGCACTAAATGTTGCAGGACTTTTGGTGTAAAAGGGAAGTTGATATTGTTTTTTAAAATACATCCTCCCCACACTATTACCTGATTTGTTGTAGCCATAATTTCAAACATTCCCACGATTTTCCAACTATGGATCTAACTATATTGGTGCCTTCAGTTGTTTGGGGATTGATCAGTTTGAGCCTACAGCTGTTGAGCCTTAGTCTTAATTATCAACACAGAATTTATAGGCTTTGTCATTGAAAATTTGTAAGAAACTACATTGTTTTCTCCATAAAAACAATTTATAAGTTGCAATTATAGTTTTGATTATGCAGATGTAAAACTAGGTCTTAAATCAGAAAGTCAGCAAAAATAATTAACAGAACTTTTACTACTACTACTAACAATAATAATAATAACTTTATTTTTGTACCCCGCCTCCATCTCCCCAAGGGGACTCGGAGCAGCTTACATGGGGATGAGCCCGGTCAACATCATAGAATATAATCACATTAAAATACATACACAGTATCATAAAACAGGATAAAACAACAATTATAAACAACATAGCAGTTGTAATAGAATAAAAACAATCTCAAACCAACCACCAATGGGCCTGTAATAAAGTCCATTTCTAGGCATGGATGAGTGCACTTTATGACACTTTGTATCATAAGAATGAGAAAAGCTCCAGGCCTTGGCTTTAGTCTCTCCATTTTACTTTTGGTGCTGCCCAATTCTGGAATGTGGCCCTCAAAGCCACTTCAAAATTGGAATCCAACCTTTGGGCATCAAAGGGTTACTCATATCTGCTTTATGCTTCACTGTATTCTTTGTTTGGGAGAAGAAAAAATCCCCATCATCAGCTACTGAAGTAATGGAAAACCAAAGGTACCAAACAGAGACTTTTTGACTTCTCTTTGACGTGATTCTGCGCACAGGAGAAAGTGAGAGTACTCTTTTTGAAAATGAATTAAGAGTTCCTCAAGGAGGTTGGCTACTTCACAGAGGAAAGCTAGTAGCCACACAGTGAGTGAAAAGCTTTCTAAATGCATTTAGGTGTGCAGCTAACAATGAGGAAAGGCCTATCCCACCCGCACTCCCACCCCCACTCCTCCCCAGGGTGGTTTTCCTGCCAAGTTCCCTGACACAGTTCCAGCATTCACAATGCAGATTAAACAGCGATAAAAATGTGTAGGTCACGGTCATGAGTAACTGTGCACCCTGTCACATGAACACTTACGTTCTCTTTTCACAGCTATTGTTTGTTTTTCAATATTGACACAGAGAGCTGAGATGTTGTGGTCTTGTACAAGTTCACTTCAGAAATGACTGTTTCTTCACTCAGTGTGGCAAATACCTCTTGGGGCAACCAGTGGATCAGCACAAGGCAGGAGACCATTGGCAAATGACGGCAAGATCACAGGGGGGCTACCTCAAGGAGCTTTTTTACACAATTGCTCCGAATTTTTGTAGGCAGCTGCAGAAAAAAACCAGCCATGCCAGCTCCAGTTCCAGATGGTTAGCTATATTTGCCACCATGGTATTTGGCACACCAGTGGAAAGTTCAAACAAATGACATTTCTTGTTACAGTGTACATAAAGAGTCTAACATATGATGGTCGAGCTATATGTGCAGATGTTCATGGGCTGAGAACAGAGCTGGGTCAGGACGTTTTTGCTACCTGAGATATAGCCGCAAAAAAAAGTTGCATAGTACCAAGGACTGGCCAAGTTTTTTTGGCACCTGTAGCAGAAAATCTCACAAGCCTTTCTCCTCCTTCCTGGTCATAAAAACCACGAGTAATAAATTAAATCAGTAGCAATTCATTACCTTTTCATAACAGCCAACATTTGTTGCCTGAGGCAATTCAATTCCTCACTGTGCCTACCTAATGATAAGGTTGGCCATAGCTGAGTGGATCATTTTAGATTTTTGCTGCTGCAGTTACACTTCCAGTGCTGACATAAATTATTTCCTTTTTAAAATGAAATTGTTTTAATCATCACACAAACACAAATGTATGCTTTTTTTAAAAGAAACAAATCAGACCTTAATCTCAATTTGAATATACAGTTCCCACACCAGTAAAAAAAAGGATCTGATGTGAAATGTTTTAATGATTGAGGTATCAATATTTAGCTAGTAAGTAAACTTTTATTACGGTCAATGATCAGCTCAATGTTTAGCTATATTTCTTGAAATGTGAACCTCTATACTAAAGACAGAAAATGCTTTAATATTGTATATCATAAACCTTGTCCCCCCCCTCCCAAATTAATTGAGCTGAATATTGCATCCAATGTGTTTCTTTGGTTTGAGTGTTTATATGAAACAGCTTAGCCACACAGTGTCAAATAGAGACATTTGTTGTATTAAAAATCTGCTATAAACCATTCTTGCAGTCTTCATTTTATGGATTAACTGAGCTCATTGCTAGAAACCTGAGTTGCAGAGAAAAAATGGGTGATATGAATCCAGTGTAGCCCCTTAATTACTACACCAACTATTTCTGGTTGATGAAGAACAATAAGAGAGAGGCGAGCAAGCAGATGATCACTGAACTCAGAGATCCAGGTACAAAGGACAGTGGCTAGAGCACTGTGATATCCTTGGATGTTATTTTTCATGGTTACATTTCTGAGCTCACAGGTGCACCTGCCTGTCTATCTCAGGCCTCTTTCTTGCTCTGCAGCTGTAAAAAAGAAAAGACAGAAACTGGTAGGCACCCACTAGGTGTAGGCACATTCCTATCTCTTTAAAGCTTTCCTTGTGTCTTCCTTGCAGCAGGAGGATTACTTCAAGTAAAAAACACCTGATGCGGCAGCAGAGGAGATAAAATATTGGCATGGCAGAGGAGTGGGTCATGGAAAATAACTGGAGGGCAGAACTTGATGAAGAGTAATCGTGGGGTTGGGAGAAAGGGAAAGAGAGAACAGAATGGAAAGTGTGTGTAGTGTAATTGTAATCCTTTGAACAACTCTATAAGCTCTGTTTGTTTCCATTTCAACTGGACAGTCAATCTACGCCAAGTTTAGCCAAAACTTTATAAAGGACCTATCAAAGGTGGTTAATCCTATCATCTGAACAATTTCAGGACCTTAGATGGCTCCTTAAAGTTGAAACTAAAACCAAGGTGCCATGGAAGTCAACATGTGTGATTCGTCTAAGCAACCCAAAGCCTTTGACATGTTGTTGAGTTCCAGTTCTGGTCCATACCAGTTTGGTCAGTACTAAGGGATGATTACTTTTTCAATATGTGGAAGTCTCTGTGCTCTACGACAAGTCAGTATCTGTATGCCCCATATGTAAACCATCTATTTATCTATTGAATGTTTTAAATCACATTGAGGAGGGGTCAAGCTTGCTTTCTAGAATACAGAGCAATGAACTCAAATTGCAGGAAAAGATATTTCACCTATTAGGAAGAACTTCATGAAGGTGAGAGCTGTTCAACAGTGGAAAATGCTGCCTCTGAATGTGGTGAAGTCTTCTTCCCTGTCATTTTTAACTAGAGACATTTTTAACTAGGACATCTATCAGGAGTGCTTTGATTGTGTGTTCCTGCATGACAGTGGGTTGGACCTGATGTCCCTTGTAATCTCGTCTAACTGAATGATTCTATGAAATATTTGTATCTGTTGTAGATCACTTTGGAAGCTCTAGTGGTTTGTAAAATAATAGACAAAGGCTTTAAAGAAGTTAAATAAATATTGCAGATGGATAAGGAGAGAAAGGCTGAAGCTGGAAGACAATATGGCTTACCTATGATCTCCGAAGATGTTTACGTCGGATGCAAGATTCAGCCTGTGGCATTCCTGTTCAACATCTTATTACGTAGGATACACACTTCACCAAAATCTCCCAGATTCAACCCATAGATTCTTATGACTCAGGTAGTAACTGCCATGAAAGACCTCTGCTGGAGAGGTGCTTCTGATTTGACCAGGATGGGAAACACATGACTCCTCTGCTGCTGTTGGACTGTATCACTCAACAACCTTCAGCACTAGCTATGGTGTCTGAAAATTATAGGAGCTACAATATTTTTGTAAGCATTATTTTACATGATTTAAACTGTTCAAATTGATTTCAGATAGAGGAGCAGATATTACAAAAATTAATAAATAGGCAAAAACACATGACAAAGGACCGCTGTCGACCAGAAGCAACATGATAAAGCGGATCGAGTGTTGGATGATGTTTCTGGAAACCAGGGTTTGAATCTGCACTTAGCCGTAAAACCTCACTGAGTGGCCTTGAGCAAGTCACTCTCTTTCAGCCTCATAGGAAGTCAAAGACAAACTCTCTCTGAACAAACGTAGCCAAAAAAACACCATGAAAGAGTTGCTTTAGGTTTGCCATAAGTTGGAAATTACTTGAAGGTGCACAACAACTGTTTTCCAGCCCTGGGGCTGGTCAGGTTAAGAGGGAAGGGAATACCAGTAATCTGGTCTCTTATAAGAAAAACCTGGTACACATTTGAAAGCTGATACACATTCTTACACAAATATTACTCACAGATTGAAAACAAGATCCTAAACCATTTGATGACAAGCAATGCATCAACCAATACCTTTTCTGATTTGGAAGGAATAGTAATCAAAAACAAATATGTGTCAGGCCTGGAGATGGTGTTGTTTGGTTGGGCAATTTTATAGCCCAAGTAAAAAGTGAAATAGCACAGCAAGGATTTGTCCAATAATCTATTGGATTTGGATTGAATTTGTCCAATATTCAACAAATCCTTTTGTACCTTGCTAGGCCATAGGGATATTAGTTACTTTAAACAGCTCTCTCATACACCAGTGCAAATGCCACCAGAAAAGGAAGAAAGAAAACCTCTCAACAAAAACAGTGAGGTGGAATGAGGGGGGTGAGCCAAAGGAATGGTCCTCATAAAGAAGAAGCCACCAAGTCTGGAGCTGTAGCCAGATTTCCTTTGCAAGGTGAGGTGTGGCTGCCTCTTTGTGGGGAGCTGCCTGGGAGAGATCCACGCCTTCTTCCCCTCCCTGACCAAAGACTGCAGAGCCTAAGACTGGGCTCTAAGCCAAGCAGGCCGACGCCAGCCGCTGGGCTCTCAGCACTGGGAGAGGTCGCTCAGCCTGGCTATACAATGGCATTATCTCAGACTAACCACCGCTGCAGAAAGTCTCAGTGTTTCCTGTCCTTCTGGTCGCAGCACAAACTGTCCGCTTTTCCAGGCTGCTTTCTTACACACTCACCAGCACTCAGTCGCCAGGCAAGCTGCACGAATGTCTGTCTAAACTTTGCATTCCCTCTAGGGATCTGCAGCCCTGTCAAGCTGCAAGTCCAATGTATTTTTATCCCATTTGGTCATGATTGACTGGGCAATTCATCACATGGAAAAAGGAGTTGCTCCCATTTCAGCCTCTGTTGTGCCAGAAAAGGTTGCAGTTACAGTAAAATGCCTTCAGCTTTCCAAAAACAATACTTGTCACTACCAGATGGTCATCGTAACATATGCTCACCGTCCATTATTGGGGGATTAGCAATGGTCATCTGGATTGGGTCTCTGTGGGGGATTTTTTGTGCCTTCAATATTGTGTATTCCTGCATATCAGGACTGGATGGTTCTTAAGATCTCTTCCAACACTATGATTCTAAATAAATTTCAACTGATGGCAACACTACCATAGCATTTGTTGTAAAAAATCTTCACAGGAGGTTTGGCACTGCCTTCTTTTAAGGCCAAGAGAGTGTAATATTCCACTCAGTGGGTTTCCATAGCTGGTCCCTCAGATGTCATTGTCCAACATTCAGACTACTACACTAAATATGCCGCTACTGAAAACTTGTTGACTGGGGAGTCTGGAGAAAGACTGGAACTAAGAGAAGAGAAGAGAAGAGAAGAGAAGAGAAGAGAAGAGAAGAGAAGAGAAGAGAAGAGAAGAGAAGAGACGAGAAGAGACGAGAAGAGAAGAGAAGAGAGAGGGAGAGAGAGAGGATAGAATTAGAGATATCTTGCCAAGATTAAGTTATTTTGAAAGAGCTCATGTCTATCTCCTTCTACTACTACAGACTCACAGAGTGTGGAGATATGTGTCAGATCCTATTGAATATATATCACACAACACCTTGAATATTCAACTTTCATTTTTAAATTAGTCCGGCAAATCTATTCATAGTTACTTAGAAGCAAATATGTAGAGAAGCTTTGTGTTAAACAGAGATTATTGATATGATTTTATATATTTGTTTGTTAAGGGAAAAGGGAGTTATATATTAGCAAGGAAAAGCCTAACATGGAAACTAGCTGGAAGCAGTATTTGGTAGGTTGCCATGGTAACACAGCTTCCCTTGGGAGAAAAGGGGTGTGGCTAAGATGACAGTTGGAGCATATTCCCTTTTAAAAGTTCAGTTGCTGTGAGGGTTTAAAAAGGACAGTTGCGGTTAGGTTTTGGAAAGATTAGGAGCTGTGGAAATCAGCTAAGGACGGCAGCTTATGGTCACTCAGGGGAAAGGCTGGGAATATAAGTTGACCGGGGGAGTTTAATATATTGTTTTGAGGAGAAGTTATTTAAGAAATATCCATTCAAGAAAGACTACATTGTAACTTAAGATCCTGAAACGTTATGTATTGGAACCATACGCTTATGTACCAAAAATAAACTTGAATTTTGTTATTGTTCATAAAGATAAGACTCCTTGCCTCTCTGTAAGCCTGTTACCTCACATTGGTGGCAGTTACCGTACCTATCTATATAAGTTACCGTACTTTTCTATATAAGTTACCATCTTTACTCATTTAAACCCAATCAGTTCCGTTATCCTTCCTTATCCACTAAATCATCCCTGTCATACATTCACACATCCTCCATCCCTCCCTCTCACATGCGCGCACATCTCCTGAATTGGAGGCAGCAGTGGGATTTAGAAAAAGATTTCCCCTGCCTGAGTTGAGTACCACAAATTGGGCTCTCTTCAATTGGTGGCAGCGGTGGGATTCAAAAAGGATTCCTTCCCTGCCTCACCTCTCTTCAAATATTTATCTGTTTAGTGAGACTTTCTACTGGGAAGGCATGCATCTGACTGAAGTTTAAGTATCTACTTTTTTCCTTGTGAATACATAGCTCATGTAAGGATGAGTAGACTCCTCACCACCCATCTCCATCAGAGCTATCCTAGATATCAAAATTCCTATCACAAGCACCACAGATTCCTCCACATTTTACTCCTTTTAGGAAAACAGAGAATACCAATTGGTATTTCTAGTAAGCCTCTTTTAGGTGTTAGCACTCTGATCACTGGATTACCCAGTTCAGTCTCACAATTCCTGTTGTATATCTATATATGAAACAACAACAAAAATGAAAACCCAATATAACATGTTTTCCTCAAAATAAGACCTACCCTGAAAATAAGACCTATCATGATTTTTCAGCATGAGGATGCTTGAAATATAAGCCCTATTTCAAAAATAAGCCCTAGATATATTTCATTTAAATATTAATATAAGGCCCTGTATTATTTTGGGGAAAACAGGGTATATGTAGAGAAGCAGTGACAGAGAACTTCCATAAAAATGGAGTAGTCAATGAAATCTAGGTTTTGGGTATATTCCACACAACTGTATAAAATCCACATTGAACTGGATTATATGGCAGTATGGACTCAGATAATCCAGTTCAAAGCAGATATTGTGGATCATCTGCCTTGATATTCTGGATTATATCGCTGTGTAGAAGGGTCCTTAGTTTGAACTCAAATGGAGCTTTCCAAGGTACAAGGCATTAGTTAAAGCTAAAGGTTTCCCCTGATGTTAAGTGTAGTCATGTCCACTCTGGGGGTTGGTGGTCATCTGAATTTCTAAGCCAAAGAGCTGGCATTGTCCATAGACACCTCCAAGGTCATGTAGCCAGCATGACTGCATGGAGCGCCGTTACCTTCCCACCGGAGCAGTACCTATTGATCTACTCACATTTGCATGTTTTCAAACTGCTAGGTTGGCAAAAGCTGGGTGTAACAGTGGGTGCTCATCCCGCTCCCCGGATTTGAACCGCCAACCTTTCAGTCAGCAAGTTCAACAGCTCAGTGGTTTAACCCACTGTACTACCGAGGAGCCCCAGAATAAATTCAGTAGAAATACTTTACTTTGTCCCTTTCCACACAGCTGTATAAAATCCACATTGAACTGAATTATATGGCAGTGTGGACTCAGATAATTTAGTTCAAATCAGATATTGTGGATTATCTGTCTTGATATTCTGGATTATACGGCTGTGTGGAAGGGTCCTTAGTCTGGATTAAAACGTGGTATGGATTCATTGGGCTCTTCCACATAGTCATATAACTCAGAATATCAAGGCAGAAAATCCCACAATATCTGCTTTGAACTGGGTTTTCTGCGTCCACACTGCCATATATTTCAATTTAAAGCAGATAATGTGGAGTTTTATTCAGTTGTGTGGAAGGGGCCATTGTCACACTGATCTAGGAATCTCTAGCCACCATGACACATATTCCAGGAATACTATTTTTGGACTTTAAAAATACTGTTGGTAAAAAGTGGCTTTAAACGCTTCATTAATTTGTGCATGGGGGATCAAAAACTGAACTTTTCTGTCTCCATATTCCTCACCAAGACAAATTAAAAGTTCTAAAGGCTTCAAAGCCTCCGTTTTTTAAAATAAAAATGTTTAAATGGTATTGCTGTTTGAGAAATGGTACAATGAGAAATAATGCAAACTTGAGCCTAAAATCTAGATACACATTTTACTTACAGGGCATTCTCAAATCAAGTCAAATGTGTGCTGTTAAACTGAAGGGAGGAGGGAATGATGGGAAATGTGGCCTGACACATTTAGAGAACATCAGGTTGGTCTAAATGGATAAAGGCACCAGAAGGGTGTGGTTCACAAATATATGTTCACACTATTTGACAGTTTAGCTAATTCACTTAAAACAAAACCTTGAGAATGTGCTTTGGGACCCATGGAAATCAATAAAGCAATATATGGGACAATTTGATTTAATTACCAGCTGATCTTTCCCTACAATTGGGCACTGCACAGCAAGATTGCACATGTGTTTCAGTTGGAAATAGCCAGTCGTCACTGAAACCCACATCAAGGCAAGTATTCACAAGACCATAACTTTATCTCTCCATTTCGTGTAGAATGAACATTATTATTTATTATTTATTATTTATTTATTTACTGTATTTATATTCCGCCCTTCTCACCCGAAAGGGGACTCAGGGCGGATTACAATGAACACATATATGGCAAACATTCAATGCCAACAGACAACAACATACATTAGACAGGCTCAGAGGCATTTTTAACATTTTTCCAGCTTCACGATTCTGGTCACAGGGGGAGCTGTTGCTTCACCATCCAGTAGTGGCTGTACTTCCTCATTCCTTTCCTCGTGTTTTGCTGGCAGTTTTATGGTGTTGTAAATTAGCCTCCCGAATTAGGCTTCGAACTCATGACCTCTCGGTCAGTAGTGATTTATAGCAGCTGGTTACTAGCCAGCTGCGCCACAGCCCAGCAAATACAAATATGACATAAAACTGATTTGTGGAACTCTTCAGAATATAACAGTGATTTTATGATTATTTGCCATAATTGAACAATGTGCAATCCACAAATGTGTGCAGTGTAAATTAACACAACTTTAAATGTGTTATTGTATACATGAGATAGTTTCAGTACAGAACTCCACTCCCAGCACCATCAGTCTTCATTGGGTATAGTCTTCATTGCCAAAATGTGTAATGCAAGTTACATTTATGCATGATACTAAGACAAATCTAGTTATAATGTTTCATCTGCATATTTCTGGACTGTATTAATAAAACTTCTGATAATGTGCAACTTTGATTTGCTGAGCAATGTATAGGCAGCTCCAAAAGCTAGGAAAAGAGGAACATAAAATTTTTAACAGGGTAAGAGAATTATCTAGAATTCAGTTGTTTTTAGTCAATGAAATTTTCCTACTTGCATCAGAAAGACAGAGCCAATCTTTCCTTGGCATTTTCCAACTTTACTGAAAATAATATTATGACATTCTATGTCATCAATGTTTAAACTGAGGAATGACAATGGAAAGATACTAGCTTAAGTATTTTTCATTGTGAATGTGTGTGTAGTAATCTGAAGATATTTTCCATGAATTTTTTCTGGTTGAAAAACATTCATATCAACATCCTAGAATTGTCAGAGAAATAAAGCTGAATATATAATTGTAACTTGTGGTAAAAAAAAAACAAGCAAAACTTTCTTCTCATTTGGAACTAAACCTGGCAATTTTCTTTTCTTTTCCTTCATCTAATTTCTTCTCCAGCTGAAAACAAAACATTCCTTTTGAATTGCATAAGGCAGGTGACAAGAACATCCATAATATGTTGTTCTGTTATTGTTACAGATGCTCCAAAATCAACAGCTAATTTTCTCATGTCGGAAGTCTTTCACCATTGTTTTTGATACATTCCATTGCTGGATAAAAGCATGTTTGCCTAGACAACTAATCTTTTACGCAGTACTGGCTGGCTTGATCTGCCTGCAACTTTGGTGCCAGAAATGTACAAACAAGACCAGATAGACCACATTGATCTCTTGAGTTTTAAATCCTGAAGTGATTCTCTAAAACAGGAATTGGGAAAATGCAGCCTTTTATCTTTAAATGTCTAGTTTGTGGTTTCCCTGCTCTTGCATTATAAATGGTAAGTTGGATGCCAGGATGAAAAGTATTCAACAACTTGGCCCTTTGATATACAGTATCTGTTAAAGTCCAGAAAAGGCATTAGTATGTCTATCAATTGCCTGAATCCTACTGGTAGTCCAAACTTTTGCAGATCCTGTAAACACACTGCCTTCAATACATTGATTTCTGTAGTTGACCAGGACACACAAGACAGACACAAGGAAACGAAGTTAGGAGATGACTGGAGATGATTAGAAGGTCTCTTTCTAATTTTCTAATTTTCCCCCTCTTATAGATTTAAACCAATATCATTTAGGGAATGGCACCATCATATCATATATGTCCCTTATTAAAATGAATTAGGAAGGTCAATGCCCAGTTCTTTCTCTAGTATCTGCAAAGACCTCTTGGACTCCTTGCAAGCTGTCTGCAAGGAAAGAACTGGATGCATCCCATTCATCCTTCTACTTTCTCAGAACATGGAAATTACTACATTGGGAGCAGTTGGGTCACTAGGGGTATGTGGTGTGGGCGCAAACCTCACCAGGTGACACCAGTAAGGTAAAGGTAAAGGTTTTCCCCAGACATTAAGCCTAGTTGTGTCCAATTCTGGGGGTTGGTGCTCATCTCCATTTCTAAGCTGAAGAGCTGGCGTTGTCCATCGACACCTCCAAGGTCATGTGGCCGGCATGACTGCATGGAGTGCTATTACCTTCCCACCAGAGCGGTACCTATTGATCTACTCATATTTGCATGTTTTTGAACTGCTAAGTTGGCAGAAGCTGGGGATAACAGAGGGAGCTCATCCCACTCCCCACATTCGAACCACCAACCTTTCGGTCAACAAATTCAGCAGCTCAGCAGTTTAATCCACTGCACCACCAGGGGCTCAGGTGACACCACTATGTGACACCAATTTGACTTGTCTATAAAATTTTATTCTGTGTTTTAGCAAAAATATATAATTTTGAATAAAAATATCCCTGTAGTTAGATATAACCACAAAAACACTTTTCATAAGTCTAGCTTAAATTTACTATATAAATACATGTACTAATTTCCTTTTTGCTAATTTTCATTTTGAATCTTTTACATAATACCTATGCACTTTGGTAAGAGCTGCCATTATTACCCAGTTACAATGATGCTCCAAACTAAATGGTTTCAGCTGCATGTAGTATAAGCAGATGTTTTTGTTTTGGTTGCTGCTGGGTTTTTTTTTTAATACATAGCCATTGATTTTGACAAATTTGGGGGTATGTTGGTATTGTTATAATGTCTACTACATGAGGGAATCTATGGGGATGACACCAGTAGCAGACATAATTTAAAATGTTAGTTGCCAGGACTCAAAGGAGATCCACCCACAACTATAAGGCTATCATTTAATTTTTATAATAAAGATTTGAGCTTATATGATGTATGTGTCAGCCTCACATAACCTGAATCAGAATTATTTTTAATTATTTATTTTTTATATTCTTAAATATAAAGTATAATCAAAATGATTTATTACTTTTGAAATGAAAATAATAAAAATAAATTTTAGTTGCATATGATAATGATAATGGAACTTCAAATATATTTTCAAACTGCTAAAGCGTCATTAACATTTTTAACATACTGTCTAATGTTTCAGTGGGCTCATTTGCTATTGGGCAAACTGTTCCCCTGGGCAGTTCACGGCTGGGTGACACCATAAGTTACCCGACTGGATGATACAATCCTAGTGATGCTTACAAAGTGAGTTCGGGAAAAAAAATCTATGTGGTTAGAACAAAATTCTGAATTATGCACCAAATATAAATGTAAGTTGTGATGGCACAATGTAATTCATCTGCGAGGATGCCTGCCACGATGTAATCATTTATTTTGTGCAATTTATTATAAACAATAAAATACTATCAACTTCATTAATTACCTGACTTTTCCCAATATGTGACCAAAAGCAGCTCGCAAGATCAATTACTTATCTGCAAATGGTTTCTGCCAAGATACTGACAGATCATAACATAGAAACAAGTAAACCTTTCTTCCATTTCCAAATTCTCTTTTCTCTTAAGAAGACAAAAAAGTCCTGGTGGATCAAACAAAAGGCCAATCTATCCCAGCATCCTGTTTCCCACAGTGAACAACCAGTTGCCTCTGGGAAACACAAGAGCAGGATGCCGGGACAATAGCCCTCCCCCCTGTTGTTCTCTGGCAACCTAGGCACATAAGCATCGTGCTTCTTAATATATAATCACCTTTGCTGTTGATGCCCTTATTCTCTGTGAATTTATTCAATGAACTTTGAAAAGTGTCTACGTTGGCAATTATTATTGCTTCTAATGGAAGCAGTTTCAATTGTTTAATAATACATTGTGTGAGGAATTTATTTCTTTTTGTTCTGTTTGGAATCTCCCAGCATTCAGCTTTGTTGCATAATCCTAGGTCCTAACATTATGAGAAAGGTAGAAAACTTTCCCAGTACTTTTAGTTTTAGTGTCTTTCTTCCCTATACATCAAATTTCATTTCATCTTGACTACTCTTTTTTTCCCCATCTCCTACCATATGGTCTGGAATTACTGTCGGTTGGTAACTTGGAACAGGACTCTTATTCTGTTTTATCAAAAAACTCCCTGTTCTGGAAAATTACAGACAGACAACAATTATCCTCTAGTACTGTTGTAGTCCTGCAATTCCATTGGTGTCTCATCACTGCGGTTGCTAGCTAAGGATGAGGGAAGCCATATTCCAAAATAACTGGAGGTCCAAGTCCCTAAAGCCACCTGGGTTGTCATACTGTTTTCATAAAATGTTCCAATTTTGGGCCAGCAGTTCTGGGCCTATAGGTATCAGTTATCTAGCAGAAGAGAGCCAAGACCACACAGAAAAATTCTGCTTGATGCTAGACTGGAATTCTCTTAATTTCTGCTCCAGACTGACTGATTTTTCTGTACAAGTCAAATTATGTTTCAAATGTTAAGTCCATCCCAAGCAAGCAGGATAGCAGAGATGGTAGTCTTCCAGGTAAAGAACTTGTTTGGTGCAAATGCATTTGAGATTAGGTGCAAATGATTTCAAAGCTGTGGATTCCAGTAGAATGATTTGTGGATTTGTCTGCAAATGTGCATTTTAAATGAAGTAACAAACTTCTCATAGTTACAAGCTATTTTCAGTCTGCATCCCAGGCATCCTTTCACACTCCAACTCCTCCGCATTCACGTTTTTTCCTTTTTATCTTCTTTGTCACAATATTTGCTTGCCGATTCTGAAGGCATTAAACTGATAAAAGCAGTAGTCAGGTAGCAACCTTGTGACATTTTAACCTGGGTTCAAAGCATCTCTTGCAGGCCAGTTCCCTTTGATGTTCTTACTCTGATCCACTCCATAATTTACTATTGTCTTAGCTATTTGCCTTGGTGAGTTTTGTTTTTAGCAATATGAAGATATGGCAGAAAAATCTGGGTGTCATCTACATTAAAGAATGAATTCAATTTGATACCACTTTAACTGTCTGGCTCAATAAAAACATGGGAGGTATAGTTTTACAAGGTCTTTAGCATTCTCTTCCAAAGAGTGCTAGTGGCTTATCAAACTACAACCACCTCAGTTCCATAGCACTGAGCTGTGACATTAAAGTGGGGTCAAACTACATTCATACAGTGTAGATACATCCTCTGAGTTGTGCTAACACATTTATTTCAAGCAAAGATTCAGTTCAGTGATTACTAAAATGGTCAGAGGATTTAGAGTTTGTGATGTCAGAACAAAACTCTGTCTCCTGAAGTAATACAAGTTTTCACTGCTTCATCCTCACTTTAAAGTTGAATCTATGGGCTGAATTTTACAGGTAATCCTCATTAGTGTAGAGCCACTGAATCCACTGTTGTATTGTGAGTCAACATTTACAGTCAACATTCTATTGATCCAATGAGCCTTCTTTAGTTGAAACTACCAGAAGGATTCAGGTTCATATCTATAATCCGTGGAGGTCTAATTTCTCCTAAGTAGCTGTAATCTAGGTTTCAGATGCATATGCAATTATGGGTTTTCTACTTTCTGCTTTGAAGAGGAAATTTGTGCACGTGTTAAACTTTTCATCTCAAAGGGTTGGATCCAGACATACCACTCTCACTGAATTCAATGGGACTTAATAAATCACATCTCTTTGACTTCATCCAGTACTGTTCAAAGAGAGACCCTCCACATGTTGTTGGACTGCAGCTTTGATATTGAAGAATGCTGAGCCAGCCTACATGATGTTGAGGAAGGCTGAGAACTATAATCCAACTAGATCTAGAGGGCCATACCTTCCCCCACTTTTAACCTACTTTCAGAGTCTACTCTAAGTGTGATTAAAGTGTTATTCAACCCACAGGGGGGGGGAAAAAACATTGGTCCCCCTATCTATATTGAATTCAGTATTTTCTTGAAAGTCACTAAACTACAGCCAGTGCTGTAGGTGTTATTTGGTTTATTTTGCATTGGTGTCGGTCAGTTAGTTCTAAATGATGAAGCTCCATTCTCCATCTGAAACTGACCACTGTAAAACTATTTGTTTACCTGTGTTCTTTCTGTTCCAGGCAATGAGCAGTTCTCAAGGGTGTACTAAGGAATCATGGATCCAATTTGTTCCTGCATAGAAACTCATAGACCTTACAAATATATAGACAACCTCTTCTCCCTTCCACCCACCCACACCCCACAGTTATCCTGAGAGCTTAGGCTATGAGGAACTCTCATATGCTTCAAATGGACAGCAAACATAAAATGCTAACTTATACCAAGTCAGACCATTTCCTAAGGATTTGGTACATTAGGTTGAGGAACTTTGACCTTCCAGAAATTGGTCCTCCACAGTGTGAAGAATTTGACAGAATCCTTAGAGAACTGAGAACTACCACATATATTTTTATCAAAGATTGTGGTGGGGGCGGGGGTGGTAAGACAATAAATTAGTGGCTGATGCCTGTTTAGAGGAAGCCCAGGTTCCAATATCCCTAAAAGAGGCAGATGTAAGAGCATCATTTTACATGAGATCTCTGAATCCTATTATACTGGACCCAGTTCCCGATATTTCATTTTTGGAATCAGATATACAGGCCAGTTCAAAGTATGAGATAGTTATCTTGTTCTGTTACAAAGATATTTTTGGTTGCGCTGAATTATTTTTTCCAGGAACTAGATTGGGTCTCATCATCCTGTTAGTTCTAAAAGACCTCTCAGCCGGTCTCAGTACCACCCATCATAGTAGTGAGCAGTTTTCCAAAACCAACAGAGGTTCAAGTCCACTTCACTAGGATAGAAATTTTACAGTGGCAGCCATCCCATCATGAAGCTGCAGAGACACCAGACCTTATCAGAAGGATGAGGTCCCCTGTTTCATTTCACCAGCCTCCATGGTGAATTGGAAGGCAGCAAGGCAATCCTGGCACCCCATGTCCCACCTCGCCACCAGTTGACAATTCCCCATCCCACATACAAAAACATCACCGTGGGGGGAAGCCTCATAATGGGCAGTGTGAAGCTCTAAGGAGGAAGCATCCTGAAATCACCTCATGTGATTCGGGGCACAGGGTGATGCTGAGGGAATGGTTCAGAAAGGGCCTTGGCTGCTGATCTGCAGAATTTTTCAGAGTTTTGTTTTGTCTCCCATGCTATTTATCACTGGGAGATGTTCTCTAAAGTTTTGGATTTGATGCTATCAATGTGCTGAAGACACCCAACTATTCTTTCTTTCTTTCTTTCTTTCTTTCTTTCTTTCTTTCTTTCTTTCTTTCTTTCTTTCTTTCTTTCTTTCATTCTGTCATTCATTCATCCATTTATTTGCTTTTAACTCCAGGAAAGCTATTTTGGTTTTAAACCAGTTTCTGGCACTAGTTTAATAATAATGGATGAGAATGAAAAAAATCAGTCAAAAGACAGAGCACGGAACAGGAATCTAGTCTGTACTGGATGACATTGCTCTCCATATACATTTTAGCTCCAGATTATTTGATTGATCATATCCTTCCACAGAAGTCTATCACAGAGGAATTACTTCTTCTTTAGAATGCCTTTCCTCCTTGATATTCTGCTGTGGGCATGCAAATTCTGACAAGTGGCCAGGACTCCGTGTTTTTAAAGAAATGACTTTTAAAATGACATTGCACTGTATTCAATTCACTACTTATTTGCAAATAATATTTAAAATTGTACTTGTTACTGATAATTTAATTATCTTTAATGATAACTTTCATCTCTATTGTTTCCTTTATGCAATGTAGATTGCATTGAGTCCCACTTTTGGGACAAAGATGGGATATAAATAAAATCAGGGAGGGAAGGAATGAAAACTTTTCCCTTCAAACTAGAGACAACTCAAACTAGCATGGCCAGTGGTAAGGGATTCTGGGTAATACTGTGCTAAACATCTGATAGGCAAGTTTTCCACAACATGTTACTCAAATGTGTTAGACTACAATTCCTGTCCTCGCTGATCATGAATCCACCCTTCGATAGTTTGACAAAACTGGAAAGTGCTAAATTATAGAATACTGGCCAGCAATAGTTCAAACAGAAGTCTTCTCCAGCTCCGCTGAGGCCCCTTCTTCACTCCCATGTAATCCAGATTATCAAAGCAGATAATCCACAGTATCTGGATTTTATGAGGCTGGATTTGCACTGCCATATAATCCAGATTATGAAAGTAGATTATCCAGATTATTTTATTTGAATTTGATTATATCAGTCTATACTTCCATATTATCCATTTCAAAGCAAATAATCTGGATTTTATATGGCAGTGTAGATGGGGTTTTAGGGGCTTCTGCCACAAGCAAGGCATGTCCTTTAATACTGAATTATGCCCTTCCCCTTTGAAAACATGGGAAAGCTGCAGAGTCCTTGTAACACAAAATGTGATGTCATTGTTCATGTTTCCTGTTATGAGGCCACCTGGAGCTCCTTGTAGGAAGTGTAGAATAAGAATTTTCTCTACACTTCCCTAGAGTCTTCTTGGTTAAATGATGCTGAAACCAGTATGACATTTGCACAAAGGCTGCAGAGAGTCTCCATTGTTTGTACTACCAAAACTATCTTAAGGTGTGTTTTTTTCTCCTCCTCCTGAGCTATCTCTAGTAGGAGTTTGAAGATCATAACACTGAAACGTGTTCCCTAGCAGAGAAGGAAATTTCCATGTAATCTCTCCACAGAGTATTTTACCATAGGGATGGTTTAGCTGGTTCTTCCAAATTACAGGCTTTGATAATTTTATGCTCTTCTCATGGTATAACCAAGATAGATATTTTTAGACAGATAGTTCTGGACAATGTTTTCCATAAGCACATGCCTCTCATCAGGTCATTTGTTGGTATGTTTCCAGAAAGAAACTGGGCTATCTCATGTCTGTTCCCACTTTAATCCAGTAATAGTAGACCTACTTCATGAATTTCCTTTCTCAGATCCAGACCAGATACTTCTAGTGCAGACTAAGACTCACTGAACAGATAGGTTTAACTTCTGAATAAATATCATTATGGAAATAGTATTTCAGATATGCTATTGTTCAAAAGATAGATTGTGGATGACTGTGGTTATACTTACACAGAACTCAATAGGACCTTTAAGTAAGACATATGTAGGATTGTACTGTTAAGTCTCTATGGTCAGCATGCCATCTTCCTTACCTTTCTCATCAGTATTTCCGATTATCATTAATGTTCCTGGTGGCCTGAAAATCCTAGCTATATTTGTTGTGTCATAGTTAGAAGCAGAAACTAGGAGTAGTGTACCATTAGTTATCAGAAGTGAACCTGTGGAACAGGTGAGCAAATAATGGCTGATGAAGTACGTTAGTAGTAGTCTTACTGAATATTTGATCATTTGATGCTTCCTAAGGACATAGTTTCTTGTCTGAGACACCAAAAGTATCTGTTTCCCATTTCCATAGACTCCAAATGGAATATATTCTAACAAATATTCATAAGTGGAGTATCAATAGTCCAGAACAAAATTTGTTCTTCCGAGTAATTTTCCAAAAAGCTAACATATCAAAGTGTTGTTCAGTACAAACTGTACAGTAAAGAAACTGGGAAAGATTTAAATACAGCCTAGAACATTGTGACATTCTTCAGGAGACTTCGGAGTTGCAGGTAGTTTTAGTAACTTACATTGGGTGTTATAGTAATTTGGGTCTAAATATCCTAGGGACACCAGATCCTGTCTGATCCTGGAAACTAAACAGCAGGTCCTGTCAGATCTGAGATAACTTGCACCCCTTTGGTTCACATAGGATATATTTAACTGTAGGATGGACCATAGAGAACTGAGTGTGTTTTAAAAAAAAAGTTTTTGCAGGTTATCTGAACTGGGTGTAGCAACCTGGTCCTTCCCCCCCAAATGTATTTAGATTCCTTTTTTCTGATTGTGACTCCAAGAGCTAACCATTGTCTGACTCCCTCCCTTCAGCAAACAACTTTCAAAGGGAATCATGTGTTGATTTGAAAGATTATGATAGAGCAAGGAAGAGAGTGGAGATTTTCCAAACCCAATCAATCAAGCCTGGGAACTATTTCTACATGATAGAACCAAACTTTAATGAGATCAATATAATCCTGTTATGTAGACATAATCTTCATCAAGGATCAACAGCACTGAGCCCTGGTATCTAACCTAAATGCCAAGATTCAGCCCCGAAACATAGTAATGAAGAGAGCATCTCTGGATGTACACAGAATTATTTTCCTCAACACTGAATAAAGACATAATTTCCCACCAATTTGGGATATAGAAGGCAGATTTTGGGGCTGGGTGGTGGGTTCTTTAAGCAAATTCTGCCCCAACTACTGTATTATGAATAATTCTTTAACAATATTTTCAATTATACTACTTTTTAATCAAAGTTGTGTGTAAATTTTGGCATAGAGATTAAATTAATCAGATATTTATAATTTCAAGGCACGAAGAAGAGCAGAATTAGACTGGTGTTGTAGATCTGGGGCTACTGATAACAATTGGATGTGGCATACTATGCCATTCACATATTGATCATAAAGAACAGTTTCTTGGTCAAACTAGATGTAACACAACTTTAAACTCATTTTTTTTAAAAAAAAATTAATTCTATTTTAGTACTTCTGATGAATACATTACAAGGTGCCAGTTTAGTCTGAAGTTTACAATTCTTATTCTTGCAAGAAATCTTGTATATTTTATGTCATGCTTTCTGGGATCATAGGTTAGTCAACTTGGAAATAAGACCAATCAGATACGTTATTTGCATTACTTCATTCTTAGCCTTTGCTAGCCACCTAGGGCCCTTCCAGACATCCATAGAATGTCAAGTCAGATAATCCACAATATCTGATTTGAACTGGATTATCTGAGTCCACATTGCCATATAATCCAGTTCAATGTGGATTTTATACAGCTGTGTGGAAGGGGCCCCAGACTTTTATGCATGTTGGTGTAAATCCCATCAATACAAATCAGTACTCTGTGTCAATACACAGTTGGGTTCCCTTATGGTCATTTATTTAAAACTAAATACCACTGAATGAAAGATATAGATGACTGTGCTGCACTTCATTTCTCCCTTTTAATAATAAAATACTTTTTGATGTACTCATATTGGTATCTGCTGAAATTTGATTTGTGGATATCAAAATCCATGAATGCTAAAGTCCCATAATATCCAATGGCACTGCAAAATAGTATTGCTTATAAAAATTGTCAAATCAAAGTTTGCTTTAAGGATTTTTTAAATCAAGCTGTGGGTGGTTGAATCCATAAATACAGGATTTGTGTATATAGAGGATCAACTCTATTTTTCTTTAATACCAGTAGCTCATAGAAGAAGAAGGACATCTCACACCACGTGCTACTGATGGATCAGGCCATCCATGCATAGTACCTATGCTACTTTCTATGGATTTTCCCCCTCTTAAAACTGTAATCTCAAACGCATGCTTACCTGAATATCAGTCTGTCACTTCAATGGGATTTAATTCTCATTAAACATGATGAGGATTATATAATTCCAGCTGTGTTGCACTCAGATAAGCATGAATAAAATGATGTAGCTGTTAATACGTGGTAATGGACCCACTATCACAAGATCGTTCAAAGGGAAAGACAAGTAGTGGAGTAAAACATCCAAGCTGTGAGTTCTTGTTACAGTTAGGGTCCTTCTACACTGCCATATAATTCAGAATGTCTAGGCAGATAATCCACACTGTCTGCCTTGAACTAGATTATCTGATTCTACACTGCCATATATTCCAGTTCGAAACAGATAATCTGGATTTTACAAAACTGTGTAGAAGGGGCCTAAGAGACATAAGCAAATTTGGGAGACTGGGGCCCCTTCTACACTGCCATATAAAATCCAGAATATCTGCTTTGAACTGGATTACATGACAGTGTAGACTCATATAATCCAGTTCAAGGCAGATAATGTGGATTATCTGCTTTGATAAACTGGAATATATGGTAGTGTAGAAGGGGTCAGAGTTGTAAAAAGCTATACATTAAACCTAGCTATTACCTTCTCCCATATGAGAATGTATGAGATCTGAGGCCCCTCCCTTCCACACAGCTTTATAAAATCCACATTGAACTGGATTATATGGCAGTGTGGACTCCAGCAATCCAGTTCAAAGCAGATATTCTGGATATTGCCTTGATATTCTGGGTTATATGGCTACGTGGAAGGGCCCTGAGATCCTCAATGATTTTGTTGTGCATCTCCTCACCACCTGTGATTAAGGCCCCTTCTACAACTGTCATATAAAATCCACATCATCTACTTTGAAGTGGATTAGATGGCAGTATAGATTAAGATAATCCAGTTCAAATCAGATAATGAGGATTTCATCTTTGATAACGTGGATTATCTGGCAGTGTGGAAGGGCCCTGTAACAGGCCCCTTCGATGCTGCCATATAATTGAGATTACGAAAGCAAATAATCCAGATCATCTGCTTTGAACTGGATTATATGAGCCTACGCTGCCATATAATTCAGTTCAAAACAGATAATCTGGATTGTATATGGCAGTGTAGAAGGAGCTTCAGACCCCTACCAAAGGAAAGTAGCCTAACCCCATCTCTTCTAAAGCCCATCTACACTGCCATATAATCCAGTTTCTGAATCTAGATTATCTGCTTTGCACTAGATTATATGGCAATGTGTACTCATATAATTCAGTTCAAATCATATAATCTGTATTTAGAAATGGAATATATGGCACTGTAGATCCAGCCTAAGTTTCTAGTGGGCAACTAAGACAACTCCTCACAATCTTTGGTCCTTAATGTTTATCTGCTATTGTAACTGGTTTTTAATTATTTTTAAAGGAGTGTTTCTGGTTTACTTTAATAGTCCTTATCTATGTATCTAATGTTTTAAATGGTTTATATTTATTTCTGATACATACATGCAGAAACTGAGAGATAATACATATTTCAAATTAATACAATGTGACAGATTTAACCCTTTCACTCACATTTCTCTCCTTGCTTGGGACTCTGGGGGTTACAATAAAAAAAACAGTTAACAGTTTACAAGTTCTGCTTAGGAGTCAGATAAGCTGTGGGTGTTTTTGTGGATTGACCTTCTCCAATCACATAACTGGCAGAAAAATCACCTCCTAAATGGTCCCCTCCAAACAATCCTGAGCGCCCATTTTAACACCAATTTAATTGAAAGCAAAGTCTAGCACACTCATTAGAAGCTTAGAAAACTAATTAGGAGAGCTTAGTTTAGCTCAAGGGTGGTAGAGGAGGAAACCAAGCCTGGCTCTGATGCCAATCATAGATTTACTGTCAATATTGCTATCAAAGAAGAGATCTGTGACATCATTCCGCTGCAGGAATGCCTGCCATTGTCAGGTTCATATGAAAGCTTCTTCCTCTACCATTGGGTTACCCTTACAATCTCCTTGACATTTTCTTTGCTTAAGGCCTGTCCATAAGCTTAGTTTGTTCTGATTGTAACAAGCTATAAATGGACAGGGTAAGTCGAATGTATGCACTTCAAAGTTGCTGCCCCTCAAGGAAAGAAAAGTGGTGGTCCCCTATAATATGAATAAGCATAAGCACAAGCAGCATCTTCAAAATACTTGTTTAGAAACACATCCCATGGAAAATAATGGGTAGCATAGATATAGGTCAAGCAGGGACTCACATGTCTTCCACCGATATCAGCAGAACTGGAATGAAAACTTTTTCATTCTTGTTAGATCATACCTTTAACTTCCAACTGACAGTCACCTTAGGGTGAACATTAAACCAATGAGCCCATTGATCCTCACCCATGGGATTCAGAAGTCCCATTGATTTCAATTGAATGTACCTTTAGGGGAGTAGGTATTAAAAAGGAAGGGCCCATTCCACTGATAGTTTCCTCTGAGTTGGCATAGTAGAAGAATCTGAGACTTTGGTCTGATAAGATAAGAAAAGTATAAAATATATATGCTGTAATATAAATCGGTTTTATGCGCTCTTGGATGAATGTTACCTGCATTATTATGCTTTTTAAAAATTGTATTCTGTGTTGTTAACTGGTGTTGTGAGTTCAATGTGTGTATTTTTATCTGTTGTCTCCTGCCCCAGGCATAAGGTAAGAAATAAATGTTGTTGCTGTTTGATTATTTGGACCCTAAAGCAAATCTATCATGGGGATTTTCTTGACAGGATTTGTTCAGAAAGGAGTCTGCATTTTCCTTCCTCTGAAGATAAGAATTTCCTGAGAATTTCCATGGCCAAGCGGCATTCAAATCATGGTCTCCAGAATCCTGAGATCACTCTGTTGAACCATATGAAGGGAATCGCACGTGATTTAAATGATAACTTGGAATGTTCTGTGGAAGGAGCTCGATCCTAAAAGGCATTGGATTGTGTAATTGAGTTGCCGTGAGTTTTCTGGACAGTATGGCCATGTTCCAAAAACATTTTCTCCTGATGTTTCACCCACATCTATGACAGGCATCTTCAGAGGTTGTGAAGAGTTGGAAACTAGGCAGGTGGGGTTTATGTATCTGTGGAAAGGCCAGGGTGGGAGAAAGAACTCTTGTCTGCCTGAGGAAAGTGTGAATGTTTCCATTAGCAGGCTTAATTAGCGTTGAATCCCCTGGCAGCTTCAAAGCCTGGCTGTTCCCTGCCTGGGAGAATCCTTTTTTGGGAGGTGTTAACTGGCTCTGATTGTTTCTTGTCTGGAATTCCCCTGTGTGCTGAGTATTGTTCTTTATTTACTGTCCTGATTTTAAAGTGTTTAATACTGGTAGTCAGATATTGTTCATTTTCATAGTTCCTTCCTTTCTTTAAATTATCCATGTGCTTGTGAATTTCAATGGCTTCTCTGTGTAGTCTGACATGGTGGTTGTTGGAGCGGGCCAGCATTTCTGTGTTCTCAAATAATATGCTGTGTCCAGGTTGGTTCATCAAGTGCTCTGCTATGGCTGATTTCTCTGGTTGAATTAGTCTGTAATGCCTTTCATGTTCATTGATTCCTGAAGCCATTGAAATCCACAAGCATGTAGACAATTGCAACAGAAAGGAAGAAACCATGAAAATGAATAAAATTTGGCTACCAGTATTTTAAAAACTGTAAAGCCAGGACAGTAAATAAAGAACAACTCAGAAGACAGGGGAATTCCAGGCAATAAACAATCAGGGCCAGTTAACACCACCCAACAAAGGATTCCCCCTGGTAGGAAACAGCCAAACTTTGAAGCTAGAAGGCTATTCAATGATAATCAAGCTGGCCAATTGAAACAGTCAGACTTGCTTCAGGCAGACAGTTCTTTCTCCCACCCTGGACATTCCACAGATTTATAAACCTCATTTGCCTAGTTTCCAACAGACCTCACAACCTCTGAGGATGCCTATCATAGATGTGGGCAAAACGTCAGGAGAGGATGCTTCGGGAACATAGCTATAAAGTCAATATACATACAAGGCATTCAAAGCTGTGGAGTTAATGCAATTTTACATCATGTTAACTGCCATGGAGTCTTACACAAGGTGTTTAGCCTTCTCTGCCAAAGAGTCCTGCTTCCTCATTAAACTCCAACTCCCAGGATCCTATTGCCACAGTTAAAGTGGTGTTAAACTGCATTAATTCTACAACGTAGGCGCACCCTCTGTCAGGGAAGACTCAGTGGATTCAGTGGACCTTATAGACCTTATGATTCATTCAGTGCGGCTTAGAGATTTCGGTGGGAGGAAGCCAATACTCTGTGTAACTTTCCCTGCTAAGAGTATGAGTCACGGAGAGAGCTCCCGCACTTCTTTGCATTTACACAGGACGAAGTGAGTGGCTAAGTAGCAGCCAGAGGGGGAAGTGGCTGAGCTCCAGACGAAAGGTCTCTTGACCAGGGCCATTCCTCCAGTTTTACCAGACTCAATCAAGTCGGGAATCAGCCTTGAGTTCAGGGCTTTTATCATAGGCGATTGATGGATGCCTCTCCTTTTTTTTTTTTTTTTTGCCCAGTTGGAGATTTCTTTTAATACACAAACACACCACACCCCTCCACACACACAGCTGGGATAAAACACTGACTTTTCCAGGATGGGGAACGGAGAAAGAAATTGAATGACAGTTTTGGGCTTTGATTTCAATTGTAAAAGAAAATTAAGAATGCGGCTTGCTTTTAAAACTTTTTCCAAATTAGGTCCCCGTAGTGGGACAGCAGAACGAGGACTCATGTCTTGTCGAAGGCTTTCATGGCCGGAATCCCTGGGTTGCTGTCCCAGAAGCATTCTCTCCTGACGTTTTGCCTACATCTGTGGCAGGCATCCTCAGAGGTTGTGAGGTATATTGGAAACTAGGAAAGTGGGTTTTATATATCTGTGGAATGATGTCGCGAGTGGGAGAAAGAACTCTTGTCTACTGGAGGCAAGTGTGAATTTATTTACAACATTTTTACCCCGCCTTTCTCACCCGAGGGGACTTGAATGTTGCAATTAATCATCTTGATTAGCATTGAAAAGCCTCGAAGCCTCAAGACCATGACTGATTCCTGCCCGGGAGAATCCTTTGTTGGGAGGTGTTAACTAGCCCCGATTGGAGAATTTCAACAGAAAGGAGGAAACCATGAAAATGAACCAAATCTGGCTACCAGTATATTAAAAAAAACTCTAAAATCGGGACAGTAGATGAACTGCAACACTCAAAAAAGCAGAGGAATTCTAGACAAGAAACAAACAAACAAACTGAGACTCAGGCTGGATCTGCACTGCCATATAATACATTAAGTGCATTGAACTGGATTATATGAACTCTAGTTCATTGCACTTTAAACGGCATTGTATGGCAGTGTCGATCCAGCCTCACAGCACTAGATTGTGATATTTGAAGGAGGAACACGGTCGGAGGGATGCTGCGAGTCCCCACGCGAATACTGAGGCCCACGCGCGTGCTTTTGCGCAAAGGCGGCTCCCGTCCGCGCCCAGCCCAGCCCCGCCCCCTGCACCGTGGGCGCCTCCCCAGCGAGCGACCCTCCTCCCGGCCTTTCCTCTCCTCTGCGTGGGCTCCAGACCCTCGGCGCGGCTTGGGCAGGAAGCGCTCCGGATGTTTATGGCTTTTCATGCGGCGTTTGTGGCGGGCCCTGATAACGCCGCCCGGGGAGATCCCCGCAGCCCGACGAGGGAAAGAAAGGGGGCTGCGAGGGGAAGGCGAGCGAGAGAGAGAGAGAGAAAGAGAAAGGCCAGGCTCTCCGGCCCCACTTCGCCCCACTGGGAGGTGAAAAAGTCACTCCGGAGGGATCTTGGAGACCTTTGGAGAGATGCTTTCACAGAGGCGGACTGGGTTACCGAGAGAGAAAGGGAAGGGAAGATTGGTTACCGAGAGAGAAAGGAAAGGGAAGACACCTCAGTCTTCTGACCCTTTTACTTTTATGATTTGGGAAAAATATACAATTAATTTTTTTTTTTTTAAAAAAAAACAGCAGCATACAGTAATAATATTGCAACGTCTATGGTATTTTCAATGGAACCCTGGTGGCAAAGCGTGTTAAAGCGCTGAGCTGCTGAACTTGCAGACCGAAAGGTCGCAGGTTCAAATCCCGGGAGCGGAGTGAGCGCCCACTGTTGCTCCAGCTTCTGCCAACCTAGCAGTTTGAAAACATGCCAATGTGAATAGATCAATAGGTACCGCTCAGGCGGGAAGGTAACGGTGCTCCATGCAGTCATGCCGGCCACATGACCTTGGAGGTGTCTATGTCTTTGGCTTAGAAATGGAGATGAGCACCAACCCCCAGAGTCAGACATGACTGGACTTAATGCCAGGGGAAAGCTTTACCTTTACCTATGGTATTTTCAAGTTACACTGACATCACCATTTTTAGCCAGGCCAGTCCACAGCTGCTGCTGATCGAGAGCAAAGCTTTTCCACTTGGGACCCCTTCTGGCCCGAGAAAGGTTGGCGGGATCCCAGGTATGAAGCTCTAGAAGAGTGGTTCTCAACCTGTGGGTCCCCAGATGTTTTCGCCTTCAACTCCCAGAAATCCTAACAGCTGGTAAACTGGCTGGGATTTCTGGGAGTTGTAGGCCAACACACCTGGGGACCCACAGGTGGAGAACCACTAAACATTTGACAATGATGAATCATTATTTCCAAGGCTTGCTGAACAGGCCGATTTTCTGGGTTGCTGTGAGTTTTCTTGGCGGTATGGCCATGTTCCAGAAGCATTCCCTCCTGACGTTTCGTCCACATCTATGGCAAGCATCCTCAGAGATGTGAGGTCTCTTGGAAACTAGGCAAGTGGGGTTTATATATCTGTGGAAAGTGCAGGTTGGGAGAAAGAGCTCTTGTCTGTTTGAGGCAGGTGTGAATGTTACAATTGATCTCTTTGATTAGCATTGAAAAGCCTTGCAGATTCAAAGCCTGGCTGCTTCCTGCCTGAGGGAATCCTTTGTTGGGAGGTGTTAGCTGGCCCTGATTGTTTCCTGTCTGGAATTCCCTTGTTTTCAAAGTGTTCTTTATTTACTGTCCTGATTTTCCTTTTTATGAAACACAACTGAAGCTTCTTCTGCAAAGTCCATTGTAAACACTGCACAGCAGATTTGTGTAAATATCTAACCCCCCTTCTACATTGCCTATCAAGTCCAGATTATCTGCTTTGATGGTCTGGATTATATGACATTCCCGAAGGGGCCTTACATAGCACCAAGGTGAGATTTAGGAACATTTTTCGTGACCCCAACGTTGAGCTAAGGGTTTGAAATTGGGATCCACAGTTGCAGAAGCCATGTATTTTCAACTCCAAAAGATCACTGTGTTCGTTTGGAATGTCCGTATGTAAAGGCATTTTAGGCAATGTAAGCCCCTTCTACTCTGCCCTATAATCTAATCCACATGTCCTTTGAACTGGATTATATGAGTCTGCTATATAACCCAGTTCAAATGAGATAATCCCCAGGTAGGAAGAAACCAGGAAATGAATCTGGCAAGGCCATTAATGCTAATCAAGGTGATTAATTACAAGATTCACACTGGCCTCCAACAGACAAGAGTTCCTTCTCCCACCCTGGACCTTACACTGATATATAAACCATCCTTGCATAATTCTTTCTACTATACCTCACAACCTCTGAGGATGCCTGTCATAGATGTGGGCGAAACGTCAGGAGATAATGCTTCTGGAACATGGTCATACACTCCGAAAAACTTACAGCAACCCAGTGGTTCTGGCCATAAAAGCCTTCGACAACACAAAGTAAAGTTGCATTACCGTTATCAGTATCGTTACTTTCTATGGTTTAAATCCAACTGTCAGCCGACCCAGAGAATCAATTTCCATAGATTTTAGTTATATCAAGTTCCCACAATGAAACGGGTCTCTTCCCATTAGATTTAGGCCGGAGTTGGAAATAAAATGGATGAATAATGAATAAATAATCTCTTACATGGCCACATACAAAACGACCTCACACCAATTTCGTGTGAGAAACCGTTATGATTGCAAATATTGTAGTACCTTTGTTTATCAATACTGTTCATCCTGCTCTTTCTTTTAAGAATCCCCTTAGACTTTGTGTATGTTTTTAACTAAATCGCGAGTGGTGTTAAGAGTTAGACAGTTGAGGCTTGAGTCTGTTAGAACACATAAGCCAGTGAGAGGGGTTAGAAGACAGTTGAGGCTTGAGTCCCTTGGAAGTAGACTGTTATGAAAGAGAGCTGTACAGAGCAATATAGTTTTGAAGAGACTGTTAAAGGTTATAAGTTAAAGATACAAACTGAAATGTTTTTAAACCTTAACCTGACAAGAAATGTACCTGTAATTTAAATACATGAAGTTGTGAGTATTCTTTGTTGTGAGAATCTGCTTGTATTCTTTAATGATCTTCTATGCAAGGTAGGATTCCATAGGATGGAGCCTGGTCAGTTAAACGCAGTATGGTGCTTGTATTACCATGTAGTGCAGAAAGAAAGATAAAACGGGAGCAGATCTCCAAGGTCCTGTGTCTCTCCTCCAACGGAGTCCTTGCACTTCAGCCTCAGAAAAACAAATAGTGACCTCAGCTCCGTGCTCCAGTTTCCTTCTTCTCAGACCAAAGGATAAAATCAATAAGCTCAGCAGGGAGAGGTAGTTTGTGATTGTGGTGATTGTGGGCCTTCGTTTCTGATTTATGACGACCCTATGAGTGGCTAGCAGAGGCTGGAAGGCCATCTGTCGGGAGCGCTTTGAGTGTATGTTCCTGCATGGCAGAGGGTTGGACTGGATGGCCCTTGGGGTATCTTCCATCTGTAGGAGCTGTAAGAAGAGGCGGATCATCATCATCATCATCATCATCATCATTGTTATTATTATTGCAGTCTAAGAGGACGCATCTACACTGTAGATAGAATAAACCGTAGTTTGACACCACTTCAACTTGGTTCTCAACCTGTGGGTCCCCAGATGTTTTTGACCGGCAACTCCCAGAAATCCCAGCCAGGTTACCAGCTGTTGGGATTTCTGGGAGTTGAAGGCCAAAAACATCTGGGGACCCCAAGTTGAGAACCACTGAACTAGATGAATGTAGGTTTCTGTGAGTTTTCCGGGCTGTATGGCCATGTTCCAGAGGCATTCTCTCCTGACGTTTCTCCCACATCTATGGCAGGCATATTCAGAGGTTGTCTGTTGGAAACTAGACAAGTGGGATTTATATATCTGTGGAATGTTTAGGGTGGGAGAAAGAAATCTTGTCTGCCTGAAGCAATGGTGAATGTAGCAGTTGGCTAGCTTGATTAGAATGGAATAGCCTTGTAGCTGCAAAGCCTGGCTGCTTCCTGCTTAGGGAAATCCTTTGTTGGGAGATGTGAACTGGTCCTGATTCTTTCCTGTCTGGAATTCCCCTGTCTTCTGAGTGTTGCTCTTTGTTTGCCATCCTAATTTTAGAGTTCTTTTAATACTAGAAGCCAGATTTGGTTCATTTTCATGGTTTCCTCCTTTCTGTTGAAATTGTCCACATGTTTGCGGATTTCAGTGGCTCCTCTATGTAGTCTGACATGGTGGTTGTTATAGTGGTCCAGCATTACTGTGTTCTCAAATAACAGATGAATATGATGTGTAGTTTTGCAAGGTCTTTAGCTTTATCTACCAAAGAGTGGCCTTGCCCCACCAAACTACATCTCCCAGGATTCCACCGCATTGAGCCAGGAAAGTGAAAGTCGTGTCAAACTGCACTGAAAAAATTGGCCTGTTGTGGAAACAGGGATTGGTAAGAAATCTTCAGTGGAAATGCCTTTCCCGCATGATACCTCTTTTAGGGGTGAATTTCCCTTCCGATGGGTAAATTTCTCCTAAACTATGAATCACTGGGATTTTTGTAACTCGGGGACTGCATTATTCATATGCCCATACATTAGAAGCCCACCAATTTGTGTGTGATTCTGAAAGAATTACCCCATATATCCACGTCTTTGCACAGTCCTGGCTTAGACATCACTTGCCCGGGGCTTCTGCAGGTTAACTTGTCCTGACAGTTTTAGCTTTTGCTGATTCTTGCAGATCAAATCATGCTGGGAATCCCGGTTCTAAAAACCTTATTGCTATTTTATTTTTTGGCCAGGATAGGTTTAGGTTTTCTAGGGAAGTGGGGGGGGGCGGGGGCGGGCAAACAATGCTGGGAAACAATTCAAAAGGGCCCAGACTGGAGATGAAGGCAAAGGTAACGACTCACCCCCAGTTTAATTTTGGTGTCAGTTTGTTTCCTAAGCTGATATCCGTGACCTAATCCTAAATAGCAAAACTAGGCATCCTTTCCCGGTGAATTTCCCCCACCTAGGAATTTATCTTTGCCCTTATATAGTTGTGATCCAAATATCAGAACTGAATCCAACTTCCCAACGTGACATTTTGGGAACTGAATCCAACTTCCCAATGTGATCGCTGCATTTAGTCATAGCCTACCAATGTAAAATACTGTATAGTAGTATGCAACCCTATCTCAAATCCTGAATGCACTTGGAAAACCATTGCCACTGAAATCAGCACCATTTACGACTTATATGTGTACATTACCTCCTATAATACTTTGCTGTCTTCGCACGAGGTTGAATTAAGGAGAATTGTTTTTGTAGGAAGTCGTTCAAGTTCGTCTTCACCTAAAACTGTAAACTAATACAGCGTCTGTAGTTAGAATACTACATTTTGCCCTGAAAATACAATAATTCCTTTTAAAACTTTGCTTTAATTGGACTCATGGGGAGTTGCGCTGTTGAACTAAAGAGCAAATACATTGCATTCCTGCCTTCTTATTTATGGCTCGCAACTGTTTACGCCCCTAAATTGCAAAGCAAAAAAGGACAATAAAATATACACGACGCACAAGTGAACACAAGGCAAACAAACCGGTGTCGGCTTAGACTAAATAGATCAGAATGTTTTAAAAAAATAACTGGGAGCATTTTATTTCGTTTCGAGGTGGACAGCACCCCAAAAGGAAGCAATAACTTTCTGAAATAGTGATATTATTGCCCATATTGTCAGAGGAAACAGAAAACACCTCCCAACAAAGGATTCTCCCAGTTAGAAATCAGCCAGGCTTTGAAGCTGCAAGTGTTAATCAAGGTGATTAATTGCAAAATTCACACTTGCTTCCAACAGACAAGAGTTCTTTCTCCCACCCTGGACCTTCCACAGATATAGAAACCTCGTCTGCCTAGTTTCCAATAGACCACACAACCTCTGAGGATGTCTGCCATATATGTAGGCGAAACGTCAGGAGAGAATGCTTCTGGAACATGACCATGCAACAAGGGAAAACTCACAGTAACCCAGAAACAGAAAACATTGAAATGTTTATAAAAACCCATATATGGATAAGTGAACGGATGCGGCTATACCAAGAAAAAGCACTGCGACAAAAGGTCTAAGAATAGGACATTTGAAAGGTGATAAGAGGCAGTCAGAGGGTACATCTACATTGAAAAATTAATGTAGTTAGATACCATTTTAACTGTCAGGGCTCAGTGCTATGGAATCCTGGGAGTTGTAATTTGACGAGACACTAGTTATGGTCCACATAGACTTAACTCACACTTGGATTTAAGTCTACTATGGAGTGAATACACTCCAATAGCCTATCTTCAAAAAGGCATTGTTTACATCGGATTTGTCTTGACATTTCCCGTCTAGCAAACCCATCCAGCAGACAGGAAACAGACAAAATAGATCGAAAGTAGGTTTTCTTTTTCCCCTTTTTCCTGCCACACTGTTATGAAAAACAAGCCAAGACAGTGAGGGAGAAGGAATGCAATGTGATCCCATTAACAGCCAGGCATGGAGTCTTGGGAATTGTAGTTTGGTGGGTTTCCCTTGGGCAGAGAAGGAGAAAAACCTTGCAAAACTCCAACTTCAACGATTCCTTATTGGGAGTCAGGGCAATTAAAGTGGTGCCGGACTACATTTCTTCGACAGCTTGGATGCAGCCCGACTTTCCTGCCAAGAGCGGCATGTAAGGTGACAAGATGCCCGGTAGGAAAACACTCAGAAAGGGGGACAGATGTCGTCCAAAGAGCCTATTCTTGGAAAGAGATTGCTTACATCGGATTTACCGACATTTCCTGTCTAGCAAAAACATCCAGCAGACAGGAAACAGACCAAATAAAGAGTTTTCTCTCCCCTCTCCTCCTTTGCCCTGCCACGGTGCGCTTCAAAACAAGCCACCAAAACGGTTGCTGTGAGTTTTCCGGGCTGTATAGCCATGTTCCATAAGCATTTTTCCTGACGTTTCTCCTGCATCTATGGCAGGCATCCTCAGAGGTTGTGAGGTATGCTGGAAACTATGCAAGTGGGGTTTATATATCTGTGGAAACTCCGGGTTTGGAGAAAGAACTTTTGTCCGTTTGAGGCAGATGTGAATATTAAATTCGTTCGCTTGATTAGCATTGAATAGCCAGTTTCAAGGTCTGGTTGATTCCTGCAAGGGGAATCCTTTGTTGGGAGGTGTTAGCTGGCCCTGATTGATTCAAGTCTGGAATTCCTCTGTTTTCTAAGTGGTGTTCTTTATTTACTGTCCTAGAGTTTTAAAATACTCGTAGCCAGATTTAGTTCAATTCATGGTTTCCTCCTTTCTGTGTTGCTTTCATGGCCGGGATCACAGGGTTGTTGTATGTTTTCCGGGCTGTATGGCCATGGTCCAGATGTGGGCGAAACGTCAGGAGAGAATACTTCTGGAACATGGCCATACAGCCCAGAAAACATGAAACAACACTGTTCCTCCTTTCTGATGAAATTGTCCACATGCTTGTGGATTTCAGTGGCTTCTTTGTGTAATCTGACATGGTGGTTGTGAGAGTGGTCCAGCATTTGTGTGTTCTCAAATAATATGCTGTGTCCAGGTTGGTTCATCAAGTGCTCTCTGCTATGGCTGACTTCTCTGGTTGGATTAGTCTGCAGTGCCTTTCATTTTTCCTTGATCCCTGTTTGGGCAGTGCTGTGTTTGTAGACTTGTCCAAAGCTGCATGGTATATCAGCTGCAAGGGCTGATATAAAACAATCAGGACCAGCTAACACCTCCCTAGGAGCCCCAGTGGCGAAGGGCGTTAAAGCGCTGAGCTGCTGAACTTGCAGACCGAAAGGTGCCAGGTTCAAATCCCGGGAGCGGCTTCAGCGCCCGCTGTTAGCTCCAGCTCCTGCCAACCTAGCAGTTCGAAAATATGCCAATGTGAGTAGATCAATAGGTACCGTTCAGGCGGGAAGCTAACGGCGCTCCATGCAGTCATGCCGGCCACATGACCTTGGAGGTGTCTACGGACAACGCCGGCTCTTCGGCTTAGCAGTGGAGATGAGCACCAACCCCCAGAGTCAGACATAACTGGACTTAACGTCAGGGGAAACCTTTACCTTTTAACGCCTCCCAACCAGCTTAGTTAATCAAGTACTCTGCTGTGGCTGACCTCTCTGGTTGGATTAGTCTGCCACCAAAATTTGGCGACTCTTTGATCCAAGCCCAGCGTTCTCCTTTGACTTGAGCGTGGATTGCTCTCAATGGCGCCTCCTCCTCCTGCGTCTCCTCCTCTCCAAAGTCATGGAAAAAAACCCCGGCGAGGTCTGGCCCGGCGGCTCCGGCTTCGGGGCAGGTGGCCGGCGGCTGGAACTGGCCCCGCGAGGCCCCGCCCACGAGGCCCCATTGGCCCGGGCTCCGGTTTAAACTTCCCTTCGCGCGCCTGACTTGGGCCAGAAACTCACCAGAGTTTGAGAGAGAAAGAAAGAGAGGACTGCGTAGGCTTCAGACTTGCCTGCAGGAGAAAGAGGAGGAGGAGGAAGGAGGAAGCAGGAGGGCTTGCTCCCTCCCTCCGTGGCGATGAGCAGCCCCGATGCGGGATACGCCAGCAGCAGCGAGGACCCGGCGCAAGGACGGTGCGCGCTCCCTCCGCTCCTGATGCAGTGCCAGTGGGCCGAGGCCCTGAGCCCGCTCCCCGCCGAGGGACTCAAGGGCAAGGCGGAGGAGCACGACCCCGGGCAGAGGCAGCAGCAGCAGCAGCAGCAACAAGGGGTCCCCGGCCGCGCCAAGGGGGAGGCCCGCATCCGCCGCCCCATGAACGCCTTCATGGTCTGGGCCAAGGACGAGCGCAAGCGCTTGGCCCAGCAGAACCCGGACCTGCACAACGCCGAGCTCAGCAAGATGCTGGGTGAGTCCAAGGGCTGGCAGCCCACCCCTTGACCCATATGGCACCCAGATACAGGCAGCCCCCAAGTTACCCAAAAAGATCGGGTCTGTAGGTTTGTTCTGAAGTTGAATTTGTATGCAATACATACCTTTCCCTATGCTATCCAAAGTTTCAGCCATATAAAAAGGGGGCACAGACAGCAAAACAAGTCGCAGGGGTGTTCACCCTTCCCTATGCTATCCAAAGCTTCAGATACCTAGATAGATAGATAGATAGATAGATAGATAGATAGATAGATAGATAGATAGATAGATAGATAGATAGATAGATAGATAGATCGATCTGAAGCTCTGGATAGTATAGGGAAGGGTGAACACCCCTGCGACTTGTTTTGCTGTCTGTGCCCCTTTCAAGAAGGTTTCGCCTCAATCTCTGTCCCTGTAATTTTAGAAAACTGGGCTTGTTATGGAAACAAGGATTGGGTTGCTGTGATGTTAATTATAATGCCATCGTTTTGTTTATTCTCAAGTAGTTTGTGAAACAAGGTCTGTTTGAGAATCAGGCAAAACATGGCTTAGATAGCTCAGGACTGCAATGGGTTTGTAGTCCATGGAAGCTGGTGTCACAATTAATAGCATTTAAGTGGCAGCAAGACTCTGCTGATTTTACTACGAGTGACTAACACAGCTTGACACTATTATGAAGACCTTGCAAAAGCAGATCATTTGGACCTGTGAGGCACTGACAAATTACATTTCCTCTGGACCAAGAATTATCATCATTATGCTGGTAATATATTCTGAGTTGCTGTGAGTTTTCCGGGATGTATAGCCATGTTCCAGAAGCATTCTCTCCTGACGTTTCACCCGCATCTATGGCAGGCATCCTCAGAGGTTGTGAGGTATATTGGAAACTAGGCAAGGGAGATTTATATACCTGTGGAATGGCCAGGGAGGGAGAAAGAACTCTTATCTGTTGGAGGTACGTGTGAATGTTGCAATTGGCACTGCAGACTTATTCAACCAGAGAAGTTAGCCGTAGCAGAACACTTGATGAACCAACCTGGACACAACACAGAAATGCTGAACCACTCTAACAACCACTATGTCAGGCTACACAGAGAAGCCACTGAAATCCACAAGCATGGGGACAATTTCAACAGAAAGGAGGAAACCATGAAAAGGAACAAAATCTGGCAACCAGTATTAAAAAATCTTGTAAAATCAGGACAGTAAATAAAGAACAACACTCAGAAAACAGGGGAATTTCAGACATGAAACAATCAGGGCCAGCTAACACTTCCCAAGAAAGGATTTCCCCAGACAAGAAGCAGCCAGGTCTTGAAGCTGCAAGGTCATTCAATGCTAATCAAGGTGGCCAATTGTAACATTCACCCTTGCCTCAAACAGACAAGAGTTCTTTCTCCCACCCTGGTCTTTTCACAGATATATAAACACCACTTGCCTAGTTTCTAACAGACCTCACAACCTCTGGGGATGCCTGCCGTAGATGTGGGCGAAACGTCAGGAGAGAATGCTCCTGGAACATGCCATACAGCCCGGAAAACTTGGCAGCAACCCAGTGATTCCGGCCATGAAAGCTTTCGCCAAAGTTGAAACAAGGATTGGTGCTACATCTTCAGTGGAGACACCTTTTCCCCATGAGAACTCTTTCAGGGGTGAATTTCCCTTCTGAGGGGTAGATTTCTCTCAAACGATGAGTCGTTGGGATGTTTGTAACTCAGGGACTGCCTGTGCATTCATATCTCCATGCATCCAGGGATGGCTCATATATACATACATCATGTTATATACAATACATACATATCTCCAAACACTCAACATTCAGCATAATACTGTATTTCAAAATGCTATTGCCCCCTATATAAACACCTCTTTAAAATGGAGTGCTCATTTTGGGTCCTGAAATGAGTACGCATTTTCCCGTCCATGGTGTCTTAACTTTGGAGAAATTCTTAATATTTATTTATTAACTTGATTTATACCCCGCCTTCCTCCGTCCTTGAGGATTCAAGGCGGCTAACAACCATAACTAGTAATAACAACACAGCCCAACTTTTTTCCCTTGGTGTCTTTGTTTTTAGATCTGTTTCTGAGGTTATTTGGGACGCTGATTCAGAAAAATGGCATTGGATACACCGCATCAGCTCTAGTTTCTTAGATATGGTTTCGTGTGTGTGTGTGTGTGTGTGTGTGTGTGTGTTTGGTTTTTTTCGTGTCAGGAGCGACTTGAGAAACTGCAAGTCGCTTCTGGTGTGAGAGAATTGGCCGTCTGCAAGGACGTTGCCCAGGGGACGTCCGGATATTTGAGTTTTGTCCTCCTTCTGGGAGACTTCTCTTCTCACGTCCCCGCATTGGGGGCGGGGGGGGGGGGGAGCTGGGATTCCAACTGCCGACCTGTCAGTTAGCAGTCCTGCCAGCACAACCCATTGCGCCACCGGGGGCTCCTTCTCCTGGGTGAACAGATGTCAACGGGTAGGTGGCATATGTTATGTATTTGAAAAACTAAAGCGGGTAGTAGGGGGAAACTGCTGCCTGTTTTGGAATCGCCAGGAACAGAGCTAACGACTGAGGCACCAATATGTGTGTGGGACAGGAAATATTGATTTATACGCTGCTTTTCACTCTTAAAGGACGCGCTAATTCAAGGAAGCACCAAGGGAAGGGCGGCAAGGCAGACCAGATGGACCATCTGGCCCGCATTGCCGCCTCTCAACCAAGTTCCACAAAGGACGCATCACATTATAGAATAAATGCCGTTTGGCGCCACTGTGACTGCCATGGCTCATGGGAGGTGTAGTTTTGTGACGTCTTCCAAAAGGGGCTGGTGCCTCACCAAACTCTGCCATGGCTCAATGGTGTACAATCATGGGAGTTGAAGTTTTGTGCGGTCTTTAGTCTCTTCTTCCAAAAGAAGCTGGTGCCTCTGCAAACTTCAACTCCCAGGATGCAAGAGCATTGACCCCGGGCAGTTAAAGTGCCTCCAAGCTGCGTTAATTCTACCACATGAGATGCACTCACTGTAGAACGAAGGCAAGTTGACAGCGCTTTGACTGTCATGGCTCAATGATATGGAATCTGGGCCTCATCACACTTGAGCATTTATCCACTTTAAATCCGTTTTTTTTTCCTCCTGCAGAATTCTGGGGTTTATAGTTTGGCGAGGTCCAGGGCATGTCTGGCTGAGCAGTTTAAAGGCCCCTCCCTAAAGTTGATTTAAAAGGATTTAAACTGGATCCAAACTCTAGCGTGATGAAGCCCTAGTACTCTTCGACAGAGAAGGCTTTGTAAAACTACAACTCCAGAGCTACCATAGTGTTGAGTCGGGCAGTGAAGGTGATGTTCAAGTGCATCAATTCTTCACCCAAAAAGAGTCTCCCACAAGAAATGACTTTGGCATCAGAAAACGCAGGAGAGAACTTTTCAAATCTCAGTATAGTAAAATTGACATTATTTCCCCTCCTATTTGTAACTTTTGTTTCATTTCGAATACCATACTTTTTATTTTATTGTTTACATTTTGAATATGGAAACACCCAAATCTTTGATGTACAGTACTTTGAAAGCCTGGTTCCAGCCCCGCAGGCGACTACTATAGAAGGGGCGGACGTGCGAGTCTGTTGCGGCAAATCTAGGAAGGTTTACATCTTTACGTTGCGTGCAAAGGTTTGTGCCACGAAACTGCGTTTGTTCTACACTGAAAGAATCTCATATTGTAGAATTAACGCAGCTTAACTGCACTTTAACTGCCCTGGATCAATGCTCTTGCGTCGTGGGAGTTGAAGGTTGGCGAGGAACCTTTTGGAAATCCACAAGTATATGGAAAATTTCAACAGAAAGGAGGAACCCGTAAAAATGAACAAAATCTAGCTACCAGTATTTTTAAAACCCTCTAAAATCAGAACAGTAAATAAAGAACAACACTTTGAAAACACAAGAATTCCAGACATGAATCAATTGGGGACAGCTAACACCTCCCAACAAAGGATTCCCCCAGACAGGAATCAGGCAGGCTTTGAAGCTGTAAGGCAAATCAGTGGTAGTCAATTGCAACATTTAGACTGCCTCAAACAGACAATAGTTTTTTCTCACACCCTGAACATTCCACAGATATATAAACCCCTCTTGCCTAGTTTCCAACATACCTCACAACCTCTGAGGATGCCTGCCATAGATACGGGCGAAATGTCAGGGGAAAAAAGCCCGGAAAACTCACAGCAACCCTGCCATGAAACTCTTTGTGCTTTTTCTTTCTGCTCGTGGGTCAGACTATATTATTTCCATACCAAAGACTGATATTCTAGGACATGTAAGAAAGTTCTTTACACTAGATCTTGCTTGTTCAACCCTACACTCCGAATTAAATCCCACCGAATTCAAGGAAAGTAACACCTTCCCAAGTAAAACCGGCTGCGCCTATGATGTGATTCTGGAACACTATTTCACAGCTTTTGGTCTTCCAGAGAGTAAGTGGCAGGGGATTCTGGCATCTGAAGTCCGAAGTATCCAGGGTGAGACTCCAGGTGCATCTTCACTGTAGAATGAACAGCAGTTTGATTCCCTTTTAACTGCCATGGATCAGTGCAATGGAATCACGGAAGGTCTTTAATCTTTTCCCCTAAATATTTTTATCACGATTTCACAAGTATGTAGGCAGAAAAATTAAAAGTGAATTTTGTGGCAGATCTGAGACTGAGAAAAAATTCTAGCATAAGCTTTCTGCAGATGCCAGCAACCAGCCAGCAACCCACACTGTCAAGTTTTGCAAGTCCTAAGAAAGCATCAATTCCTGGCTATTGTGGCTCAAAATTGTGTGTGCAAGGGAGTGTGTGCTAATGGGTTGAAAACACCCAAGCTAACTGACAATTTCACACATATCCACACTTAGGAGTCAAAGTAGTTCTATACCACTTGAGAAGTTTTGGCTCCATCCTATGGAATCCTGTGATTTATATTCTCCTGAATTGCATAACGTTTTTGGCCAGAGAGCTCTAGCGCAGGAATTCAGGAACAGGGAATTTTAAGTACTTCACCAAACTACAAATTCCAGGATTCCACTGGACAGAATCATGACAGTGAAAGTGGTATGAAGCTGCTATAACTGTGAGGTCTGGATGAGTCTTTGGGTTTCCTAGGTGCATCTTCTACACTGTAGAATTAATACAGACAGACACTTTAACAGCCATGGCTCTATGCTAATGGTAGCCTGGAAGTTGTAGTTTTGCAAGATCTTTAGCTTTTTCTGCCAATGAGTGATTTACCAAACTACAATTCTCAGGATCCCACAGCATTGAGCCATGGCTGTTACAGTGGTGTTAAACTGCATTCATTCTACAGTGTAGGCGCAGCCTTAGTGTTCTTTGAAGGAGCTGACAGCACTTCGGGAGTCAGTGGCATCAGTATCCTTACAGGTTGATCAATAAAAGAATGAGAAATATAGAAAAGCCCAGTTTAAGAGTTCATTTGCACCCACGTTAGATGTCATGGCTTTATGCTATCCAGCGAGCTGACATTGTATAAGGTCTTCAGCCTTTTGTGGTGAACAGGTGAGCTGCCTCCCCAAATTACCACTCCAATGATTCCACAGCATTGAACCACAGTAGTTAAAAATGGGGTCAAAAATCCATGCACTCTACAGTGCAGATGCACCACTGGAGGGGATGAGGGTTCCGACCATTTTCTAATGCCTTCTTCCTTGGTCTCTCCCCTTTCCTCCTCTTCCTTCTTCCATCTCCTCCTCCTCTTCCTTTGCTCTCCTCTCCTTCCTCCCCTTCTTTTCCTCTTCCTTCTATTCCTTCTCTTCCTCTTTCTCCTTTTCCCTTTCCTTCTCCTTCCCTTTTCCTTCCCTTTTCTCCCTCTCTTCCTTCTCATCCTTTTATCCCTTCTCCTCCCTCTTCTCTTCCTTCTATCTTTCCTTCTCCTTCTGTCCCTTTCTCCTCTTTTTTCTTCTTCCCCTTCTCCTCTCTCCTTCCCTTCTCCTCTTCCTTCTAATACGTTTCCTTCTCCTTTTCCTTCCTCCTTCTATTCCCTCTCCTCCTTCCTCTTCTTTCTACTTTTACTTCTTCTCCCTCCTCTTCCTTCTAATACCTTTCCTTCTCCTTTTCCTTCCTCCTTCTATTCCTTCTCCTCCTTCCTCTTCTTTCTGCTTTTACTTCTTCTCCCTCCTCTTCCTTCCAATACCTTTCCGTCTCCTCTCTTTCCTTCCTCCTTTCTACTTCTTCCTTTCCTTCTCCTCCCTCTCCTTTTCTTTCTACTTCTTCCTTTCCTTCTCCTCTTCCCTCTTCTCTTCCTACTTTTCCTTCTTCCCAGGGCAATCATCCCCAAACCCTGCCATTAGGCAAAATTGTCTGTGTTGGGTCTGTGTGCCAAGTTTGGTGCAGATCCGATGTGGGACGGGTTCAGTCAGTACTCTCTGGATAAGGGTGAACTACAACTCCCAGAGCCAAGGTCAATCACCCCCAAAACCCGCCAGTATTCACAGTTGGCCATGTTGGGTGTGTGTGCTCAGTTCCAGGTCCATCATTAGTGGGGTTCAGAGGGCTATTAGATTGCAGGAAACTATATATCCCAGTCCCTACAACTCTTATAAATCATGGTGAATTCTCCCCCTTCTCTAGTATGTTCAGTTGCTGTGTGCCATAAAAAAGAATAAGAAAGTCTTAAGAGACAGGCAGTGGGCGGGGCCATGAAAATAGAGAGAGAAAGGAACACTGGGATATGGCTCACTGTAACCTGCAATGTCCTTGGAGGGAGGGCTATGGTGGCTCTTCAGCACTGTGGGTTAAGGAACTGTGGAGGCGGGACTCTGAGCTGACACCCCGCCACATACACACATACAGTAGAGTCTCATCCATCCTTCATTTATCCAACGTTCTGTATTATCCAACACAGTCTGCCTTTTAGTAGTTAATGTTTTTGTAGTCTATGTTTTCAATACATTGTGATGTTTCGGTGCTAAAGTGTAATTACTACATAACGTTACCGTGTATCGAACTGCTTTTTCTATCCATTTGTTGTAAAACATGACGTATCCAACGTTCTGCTGGCCCGTTTATGTTGGATAAGTGAGACTCTACTGTACGTATTTTCACTTTTATTAAGTGTATAGATAGATAGTGGTTTCTTGTTATAATTTTATGTGATTTTTTTATACTCATGTACAGTTTTTATGTTACATGCTTGTATTTTATGTTTTATGTTGTAAGCCGCCCTAGATGGTGACGGATATAAACAAAGTTTATTATTATTCTCTTCCCTTTTCCACCACCTCCTCCTCCCTCTTCTCTTTCTTCTTTTCCCTCCTTTTTTCTAATGGCTTTCCTTCTTCTCCTTCTATCCCTTTCTCCTCTCCCTTTTTCTACTTCTTCCCCTTCTCCTCCCTCTCCTTCTTCCATTCTCCTTTTCCTTCTAATACCTTTCCTTCTCCTCCTCCCTCTCCTCCTTTTATCCCTTCTCTTCTTTCTTCTCCTTTTTCTTCCTCCCTCTCTTCTATCTACTTCCTTTCTTTCACCTCTTCTTCTTTTCCTCCTCCTCCTCCTCTCCCTCTTCTCCTTCCTTCCTTCTTTCCACAGGTCAGTCGTGGCGGGCGCTGAGTCCGGAGGAGAAGCGTCCCTTCGTGGAGGAGGCGGAGCGGCTGCGTCTGCAGCACATGCGGGACCACCCGCACTACAAGTACCGCCCGAGGCGGAGGAAGCAGGTCAAGCGGCTGAAGCGGGGCGGCGAGGGCGGGGCCGAGGGCGGCGCCGGCGGGGGAGGCTTCCTGGCCGTGGCGCAGCCCCACCACCACGCGCACCACGCCTTGCTGGAGGCCGGCACCGAGGGCCTGGGGCTCGCTTATGCTGAGCAGCCCGGCTACTCCGCCGCGGGCTTCCACTACCGAGACTGCGCGCCTCTGCCCCTGCCCCACTTCGCGGGCTACAGCCTGCCCACGCCGGAGCCGGACCCGCAGAACGGCGCCTGCGCGGAGCCGGCGTTCCTCCCGCCGCAGCCCGAGGAAGGCGGCTGCCTCTTGGGCCCCTATGGGTATCCCACGCCTCCGGGGGCCGAGTATGCCTGCAACAGCGCCCCTGCCGGCGGGCACGGGAACAACAGCCTCTTCCGGGGGCGCTTCCCGGTCCCGTTGGCCGCCTATTCCGCCCAGGAGCCCCCGCCTTGTCGCCTGGCCGCCGAGCACCTGCCCGCGCACGACGTGGAGCTGCTGGCCGACGTGGACCGCGCCGAGTTCGAGCAATACCTCCCCTTCGGCTGCCGGCCCAACGACATGGCGCTCTCCTACCCAGCCCAGGAAGCCCCCGAGGCGGCTGCCACAGCCAGCGCCTACTACTGCGCAGGCGCGGGGGGTGGAGGGGCTTTCCCGGAACTCTGACTCTGGGGCAGAGCTGGGGCGCCGCAGGGCAAAGGAGCCGACGCCAGGCGGGGGGCGAAAAGCACCGACGGACCTTATTTATTGTAATTTATTGGCTTGGGGGGTTTATCATAGGCAAACTTGGGCCTGCCCTCCAGGTGTTTTGGACTTCAACTCCCACCATTCCTAACAGCCTCCGGTCCTTTCCTGTATCATTAAACTTATAAACTCTGACAGTTTCTTTATAAACGATAATGCTCTATATAGCTCCTTTTAATAAGTTTACTGCCTAAGAAAACACAAGCCTTAATAGTTTTATAACTTTCTAACACTGCCTCTGCATTCTGACAAACTTGTATGTTAAAGATTGTAAAAATGTAAAGGTTCCCCCTGACGTTAAGTCCAGTCATGTCTGACTCTGGGGGTTGGTGCTCATCTCCATTTCTAGAGCCGGCATTGTCCGTAGACACCTCCAAGGTCATGTGGCCGGCATGACTGCATGGAGCTCCATTACCTTCCTGCCGGAGTGGTACCTATTGATCTCACATTGGCATGTTTTCGAACTGCTAGGTTGGCAGAAGCTGGAGCAACAGCGGGCGCTCATTCCGCTCCTGGGATTTGAACCTGTGTCTGCAAGTTCAGCAGAACTTAAATAGAAGCTCTTGCGTCCACCTGTGAACCAAAGTCACCCTGCAGGGTGATGATGTGCCACTCAGCTTTGTAGGACAATTAACTGGGACTTTACTGACTTCAAAATGATCAAACAGCAATAATATTTACAATAGTCTCTCCAATTGTGTAAAGAGAACAGTAGGAACAAATAGTCCTTTTAATGTCCATAAAATTGTCTCAGTTCCTTAGAAATAACCAGGCCTCTGACAACCGACAGCCATCTTCTCTCCTGGCTAACAGTCAGCTTAGACTCTCTGAGGAAAAATCTGCTCAAAATCAGTTCCCCAGTAGCCTGGCAGAGAAATTGACCAATCAGATTTGTAGCTGTTTGCAGGCTCAGCCAATCAACTTCTTAGACATACTTTTCCCGTTAACCCATCCATAATGGTGTCTTTACAAACCTCCACATTCTAACACTCAAGCATCAATGCTCAAATGACAGCTCTAATTGTCATATGTTTCAAAACAGAACGTTCTAAACCAAGGGTCCCCAAACTAAGGCCCATGGCTGGAGGCCCATGGCCCTCTAAGACGTGCAGTGTGCATAGGAATTGGTTTGTTTGTTTTTTCAAACTATAGTCCGGCCCCCCAACACTCTGAGGGACCGTGGACTGGCCCTCTGTTTAAAAAGTTTGAGGACCACTGTTCTAAACTGTCACTGAATTGTCATATGACCCACAGCCTCTCCTGCTGCTTTAGGTATATAGAGATGAGGTAACTGCAAACTAAATACACTTATACTTTCGGTTATAAAATGACACAACATAAAACAGACAAACATCATCACACTAGAGCCTCGTCACACTAGAACATGAATCCACTTTAAATCCGGTTTCTGCCTCCTGCAGAATTCTGGGGTTTATAGTTTGGTGAGGCCCAGGACCTGTCTGGCTGAGCTGTTTAAAGCCTCCTCCCTAAAGTGGATTTAAAGTGGATCCAAGCTCTAGTGTGATGAGGTCCATAGAGTAGGCTTGAGAATGTTGCTTCCTCCAACAGCCCTTCTCAACCGCTCAAGCCGACGCTAATTAGTCTCATCTTCATGCTGTTGGTCCTCAAAAGTGCTCTTTGGCAAAGGCTTTTTTAAAATGCCTGCCACCATCTCTTTGGTTGGACAATAGGTCAACTTTATTGTTCCCTTTTGTGCAGGCTGTGATATCTGATTCCAATGTGCCTTGTGTGCACCATTATCTCCTGAGATTGAGCAAATTTGATGCAACTCTGCATGTCTTCAAAAACTTGGATTGGTTTCTGTTCATCAACTCCAAAGTCAGCCAGTAGTTGGTTAAGCCATATCAGTTCATCCGATGCAAGTGAAACCGCAATACAGTAGAGTCTCACTTATCCAAGCCTCGCTTATCCAAGCTTCTGGATAATCCAAGCCATTTTTGTAGTCAATGTTTTCAATATATCATGATATTTTGGTGCTAAATTCGAAAATACAGTAATTACTACATAACATTACTGCGTATTGAACTACTTTTTCTGTCAAATTTGTTGTATAACATGATGTTTTGGCGCTTAATTTGTAAAATCATAACCTAATTTGATGTTTAATAGGCTTTTCCTTAATCCATCCTTATTGTCCAAGATATTCGCTTATTCAAGCTTCTACCGGCCTTTAGCTTGGATAAGTGAGACTCTACTGTATATGCTGCTTCTGTAGTAGACTTTGCTACTAATGCTTCTGGCTGGCCCACAAAATAGGACCATCTCCATACAGAAACAGGTAGCCTTTAACAGATTGATAATCAATTGGATCACTTGCCCTATCAGCACCTGAGTAGAATACCAGCCTTGGGTCACTGCTTGCTGGTAGTCTCAATTGTAAGTCCATGTACCTTTTAGGTATCTTGCAACTCTTTTAAGGGCAGTCCAATCTTTCTGCGTGGGAGCACTGACCTTTGCTCATTATTCCTACAGTGTTGGTAGCCAAGTACAACAGCTTTCCTATAGCTGTTCTGTACTGATCGTTATTTGGCAAGATCTTATCTTCTTCATTGTTTTTGAAGAAATCCGTAACCATTGGTGGGCAACTGGATGTGCATCTTGAAGTCTAATCGTTTCCAACAAATCTATAATCTTTTGCTTCAGATTCAAGAGGAAAGATCCATCAGATTCTCTTTTGATCTGTATTCCAAGATAATATGCAGCATCTCCAAGTACTTTCAATTCAACTTGAGAATATTAGGAATTGTGGGAGTTGAAGTCCAAAACACCTGGAAGGCTGAAGTTTCCCCAAACCTGCTATAGAGTCAATGCAGTTTGGCACCACTCTATAGCTCAATCCTGTGGAATCATGGGAGTTGGGATGTGATGAGGCACCAGTTCTCTTTGCCAGAGAAGACTAAAGCCCTTGTCAGACTACAACTCCCATGATTCCATAGCATTGAGCCATGGCGGTCCAAGTGGTGTTGGATTGCATTAATTCTGCAGTGTAGATACAGCCCAAGATAAACCTTGAAAAAGACTCCTTGTCAGAAGATTGAGCCCTGAAGACTTCATGGACTCTGCTTTGTTAGTTTTATTGTCAAATAAACTTTGTTCATTGGAATAGACAAACAAATTCCCAACATATCAGGCTTGAAACTGCGATTTTTAAGGTGGGGTAGGGTTTTTTTTTTGTACAGAATAAACTTCGATATAAGTTTGACTTGGAAACAGACTCACCGATAATAAAGGCATAACTTTGGTGGTTGTACAGGATAGCGTTGTAACGTGGTGTCATTCTTGCCTATTTAGAAAGCGACCAAAGAACTTTTGGAAATTACTGCACCCACTCTCTGGGGCAATAACCTTTTAGAAATAAATGGCAACCATAACCTTGGGTTGCTGTGAGTCTTTTGGGCTGTATGGCCATATAGCCCGAAAGATTCACAGCAACCCAGTAATTCTGGCCATGAAAGCCTTTGACAATACATTGAGTCATAACCTTATTGACAAGGAAAAATGATGTCATATCCATTTGGTAAATGTGAATCTCCATGAACATGTGGAGACCACCTTTTGAAAACCACTAGTCAAGAAAAGCATGATCTTGTTGGAAGTAAACTCTTTGAACAAGTGATATTCACAAGCATTCACGTAATGGCACACTGGTATCTTGTCTGTTAGACTGAGGAACCATGTCTTTGAACTTCCAATGATAAAGACATGCCACTACAAAAATATATTTGGAGTTGTGAGTCTGAACATGTCTATAACTCCTCTCACACCAAAGAGGTATAGTCAAACTGGCAAATCAACATACACATAGAATACAGGTTAGCAAATATATACATTAATAAACAAGTGGAGGCTTGGGAGGTTGCTATTTCCAACAAACTACAACTCCCATGATTCCATAGCATTGAGCCATGGTGGTCCAAGTGGTGTCAAACTGCATTAATTCTACAGTGTAGATAGATATAGCCTGAGAGAAACCTTGAAAAAGACTCCTTGTAGGAAGATTGAGCCCTGAAGGCTTCATGGACTCTGCTTTGTTAGTTTTTTTTTTTGTTCATTGGAATAGGCAAAACAATCCCCAACACATCACAGGCTTAAACTGGGTTTGAAACTGCAATTTTTAAGGTGGGATGATCTTTTTGTGTACAGAACAAATTTTGATGTAAGTTTGACTTGGAAACTTGCTCACCTATAATAAAGGCATAACTTTGGTGGTTGTACAGGTCAGCATTGTAATGCGGTGTCATTCTTCCTGCCCATTTAGAAAATGACGAAATAACTTCATGTTAATTACCCTTTAAGGTACTTTATGTGAGAACGATTCGTTTATTTATTTACTATATTTATATATTGCCTTTCTCACTCCTGGGGGGACTCAAGACGGTTTAATGGCAAGAATTCAATGCCAACATACAATAAAAATCATGATAACTAAACACTGATATATAACTAAAATTTAAAATCATTAAAACCATAAATATAGGCATATGCACTAAACTCTAAGACAAAGCACTAAAAACATTCTAATATAGATATTAAAATCACATGATCCAAAAACCATATACCGTGGCCATTCCGATTATCATTGCACATATTTCCTAATTGTTCTTTGCACTGCATTACTGTGGCCAAATGCCTGGTCCTAAAGGCTAGGAGGGAGGGCGCTGATCTAATCTCATTGGGGAGAGAGTTCCAGAGCCGAGGAGCCACCACTGAAAAGGCCCTGTCTCTTGTCCCCACCAACGGTACTTGCGATACAGGTGGGAATGAGAGCAGGGCCTCCCCAGAAGATCTTACTCTCTACACTACAGAATTAATACAGTTTGGTACCACTTTAACTGCCATGGCTCAATGCTATGGAATCATGGGTGTCATCGTTATATCAGATCATAGTTATACAAGGTCCTTAGATAAGGAGTGCTGATGCCTCACCAAACTTCCAATTCCTAAATTCCCTACCGTTAAGCCATGACAGTTCAAACTGTGTTAATTATGTAGTGTAGATGCACCCATTGTGGTCCAGTTCTGCAGATTGTTTCTCGTGGAGGGAAGTGAGCTCAACTCTTTAGCTTGCTTTTAGAAACATCTCAAGCCGCTCCATTTTTCCTCCCAAGCTTTGTGGATAGTGTTAGGAAAGTTAATAGATTGTAGAAATTGGATCGCTGGCCAGTTAAAAAAAAACATTTCCTTGAATGTATGGATGGGATTCATGAGGCAGCCCTAAAGCTGTGTTTAGTTTAACCCACTATCCTAATAGTCTCGTCATCATTGAGTACAATCAAGGACTGCATTAAAGAGAAAGACACAGACACAGTCTCCTTGTTAGCAAAGAGACTCACATGTAGGTTTCATTCCACTATCAGGAAGATCTCACCAAAAACACCTAGGAGATAAGATAACCCTTCAGACTCTCCCGAACGTGCATGCTTCCACACAAGTTAAATAACATGGATTTTGGGAGAAACCCTTCAGAGATTGCAAATCCTTATAGCCCTAATAAACACAGAGCCAGCGTGGTTTGAACTTTGGACCTGAGGTGCATCTACACTGTTGAATTAATGTAGTTTTAAATCACTTTAACTGCCATGGCTCCAATGTTAGGGAATTTTGGAAGCTTTGGTGAAGCACCAGCACTCTGGCAAAGAAAGCCAAAGATCTTGCAAAACTCCAGCCCCCATGATTCCATAGCATTGAACCAAGGCAGTTAAAGTGGTGCCAAACTGCATTTATTTGACAGTGTAGATGCAGCCCAGGACTGAAGAACAGGGTTTGATTCTCCACTCCACTCCTTGACTGGGCACGTGGTGATGTCTTCTTTTCTTACTGCATAATATTTTCCAGTGACTCTTGTCTCTTATACTATAGCTAAAGTACAATTGCCTCAGTTGGCTAATTGGAGATTGTGCCCCTGACAAAATGATTTATCCTTCTGTCTTCCCCTATTTGCTGCCCTAAAAGGGACCATTCTTACATCTATTTGATTCCCCTCAGCCCTACAAGGTGGAAAGGCAGAACATTCAACTGGCTTTAAAGAAGACACTATGTGTCTTTTATAACTTTCTTTTATTTCAGTTCTTTGGCTCTCCATCCGGGCCGGGGGGGGGGGGGGGGTCATCATCATCATCTTGACCTGGATGTTTGGGAGTTAGGGAAAGATTCTCAGCCCAAGTTGAGAGGGACGCTTTTAGAAAATACTACAGAAAGATCATGTGCCTTCAGGCTCTGCACGCAATTCCTTTACCACTGCAAGGTTAAAAAAACAACTATCCGGTAGTGCAAACTAATGCATGGTTACTGAGTACCACGATGCTTCTGGTTTTACTTGCAGATAAGATTGCCACGGCCAGAAATTACTCCTAGATTAATAAATAACGAAGCCTTACACTGCAATGCTTTACATCAAAACTCAGGGGCTAGAGCTAGAGCCTACTCAGTTATTTCTAGGTAAATGAATGGTGGTTTACAGGCTAAAGCTACAATTTTATGCATGTCTCTCAGCAGTATGTCCCATTGTTTTAACCCCTGTGAAAATAGGATTCCCAGTTAAGTGTAGTATTATCTCAGTTTGCTCTTTCACTTTATCACAATAATTTTTACTTGAGATCATAGAAAATAACCATCACTGTATAAGATGAAAAACTGCAAAACTTTCATTGTTGTTCAATTTTAAAGCAGAACTGCTTAGACCAGAGCTCAGAAAAGTAATTCTGCCTAGTCTCAACTTGAGTAAACCCAATGGATGAAACTTACATTAGTGTCTGCTGACAAAACTATTATTGACTCAATGGGCTTACCTAGAATAAACATCAGGATTTAGGCCTTGAACAATCACCTCCCAAACTGGGTCCAAAAAGTAACTTTTCCAGGCTCCAATTTTGACAAAATCTCAGACTAACTAGACCAGAGGAACAAAAAGCCCAAGATCTGCTACTTCCACTGATTTTCTTTCCCTCTGTGTAAACTTAAGTCATATCATAACTGAATCAGATTGCTAAAAACCCAGACTTCTTAAACAAGCTCTGATCTTCTGCAGCAACAAGGAATGACTTGGTGGCTCATCTCTGCTGAAAGATTAACGTCAGGGAATTTGCCCCCTGATTTTTTTTATCTTCTCTCCTTTCTGTTCTTTTTTAGTTGCATGAGAATAAATATATCCTTTTTTAATTTGAGGATATGACAACACATGTGTTCCTGGGCATTACCTTTTTAAAACAGAAAATGGATACCAGAGGGAGAAATAACATGGAACAAATAATCATAGGTTCTTGCAATGAAAAAAAGAAAAAAGAAAAGCAGCTCAAATGTTTCAGTAAATATTGTATTGAAAACTAACAATATGGACCCATAAAATAAAACAACCAGATTAAGTAAGCCTTGCTTTAAGTCAGGGGTCCTCAAACTTTTGAAGCAGAGGGCCATTCCACAATCCTTCAGACTGTTGAGGGGCCGAATTATCATTTGAAAAAAAATACAAATTCCTATGCATACTGCACATGTCTTATTTGTAGTGTAACAACAACGAAAGAACAATACAATATTTAAAAATGAAAACAATTTTAACCAACATAAGCCTATCAGGATTTCAATGGAAAGTGTGGGCCTGCTTCTGGCCAATGAGATAGTCAAGTTAATTAGGATTGTTGTTGTTGTTGTGTGCCTTCAAGTCATTTCAGACTTTGGCCAAGCCTAAGTCTAAAATTAATTATTTATTTTCAGCATTTATTTACTACATTTATATCCCACCCTTCTCACCCTGAAGGGGACTCAGAGCAGCTGTATGTACATACAATATATTATATTATTAGCATAGCACAATATTAGAACTATATATTACTATATTGAACTATACCACTATAGTATTACAGTAGAGTCTCACTTATCCAAGCTAAATGGGCCGGCAGAAGCTTGGATAAGTGAATATGTTGGATAATAAGGAGGGATTAAGGAAAAGCCTATTAAACATCAAATTAGGTTATGATTTTACCAATTAAGCACCAAAACATCATGTTATACAACAAATTGGACAGAAAAAGTAGTTCAATACGCAGTAATGCTATGTAGTAATTACCCTATTTACGAATTTAGCACCAAAATATCATGATGTTTTGAAAACATTGACTACAAAAATGCGTTGGATAATCCAGAACGTTGGATAAGTGAGACTCTACTGTATATAATATGTAATATATAACATATAAATTTTATTATATGGTATTATTATTAGTATTATATTGTATAACATAATATTACTATCAATACTATATGTATATACAATATATTATATTATTAAAACTAATATAAAAATATTATATTATAAAACTGAGGCCGGGAGCCAGGTAAATGACCTTGGAGGGCCGCATCCGGCCCCCGGGCCTTAGTTTGGGGACCCCTGCTTTAAGTAAACAAAAAAACTTTAAAAACCTTCTAGGGCCAACTTGAAGTCTTCTTCCAAACTGCACCCAGGGATGGCTTTTTCTTTCATTAATTCCTGTTTTCCTTATTATTTCCATTCTCTGATCCTGTACTTTAAAAAAACTTGCTGGGGTTAACTTTTGAAGCATGCTTCTTTGCCAGAGAAGGCTCAAACCCTTGTCGAACTGCAGCTCCCATGAGTCCATGGCATTGAACCAAGGCAATTAAAGTGTATTCATTTTACAGAATAGATGCATACCAAGGTTTTCTTTTCCATCATTAGAAGCTTTGGTGTTCTAGCACAATTGTTTATAATGAAGGAATTCTAAGCAGGCAGCAACAATAATGCACATCTTTTTTGGGCCAAATTACATACAACACACTTTTTGCTGCTGCACATTACATTCAGCAGCAAATACTTTTTTGGTTTGAGGGTCTTGAAATATTGTATTAGATTTGATGGCACATTAGACTTGAGTAAATATGGGTAATTTTTCTACCCTTTTAAGGAAACCATGTTTTTGTCTTCACACAAGCATTAAATCCAATGCTTTAATTTTAGTTTCACTATAACACAAGGAATTCCATGACACAAGGGATCTAGTCCACTATTACTTGTGATTTCATTGGATTTGATACTATCTTACTTGCACTTGCAATTGAACAAAGATTTAATGAATTAATACTAATTCCTATGCTTTTTGCACTAGTATAATGCATAATCTGTCATCTGATCCTAATGTTTGGTTTTTTAAAGGTGTACAATGGCTTTCTTTCCTATAGATACAACAATATTAGTACAATATTTGTGAAACGCTTTGTAATTGTGACTACTAGAACAAGTAATGGCACCAGAAGAACTGTAATTTTTTTTTTGTCATGAACGGTATGCTTTCAATAATGGGCTATATGGTTGTATGGAAGGGCCCTGAGAAGAGGTAGCAGCCACTTGTCCTCATGAGGATTCGTAGCTGCAGGGGGAGGAGGTTTCAGATGGCATTCTGAGGGCTGGGGAATTTCTCCCTCTGTTCTGCCCCAAATGAGACACATGGGTTGCGTAAACTACCCTCATCTGCAATATGTTACAACCAGGATGCCACCCTTAGGGTGGCATGAAAGGACAGCAAATCATTCCTTTCAAAATTTGTTGTCATTATGTTTTCATTTTCAGTGAGAGGAAGAGATACTGGTGGAATTTTCTTCCCCATATGCCAAAACCATTTCCCTGCCTTTGGGTAATGCATGCATCCTGAGTTAGGTGGGTAAAAGAAGCTGGCCTACATTTTGTTACCCAGGGCCTTTCCACACAGCCATATAACCCAGAATATCAAGGCAAAAAATCCCACAATATCTGCTTTGAACTGGGTTATCTGAGTCCACACTGCCATTTATTCTAGTTCAAAGCAGAAAATGTGGGATTTTATTCAGCTGTGTGGAAGAGGCCTCAGTCTCAACTAGAACTGACTAATTGGATAATCTGTTTAATGGTTAGTAAAAACATATGTAAATTAACTAGGTATGCTTTAGTGAAGACAACCAATAGGATCCAAGAAACTATTTGTGGATTCTCCTTGGGTAGCAAAAGGTTCTGGATAGCCTTGCCTAGTTTTTTTATCTTTTGAGTTTTTGATTTTCTATTTGGCATTTCACATAGTCTTGTGACCTTCCTTGGATTGTAATATTATCTCCTGCTTTTTGTATATTGTGTACATTGTCCCCCCCCCCCCAGAACTAAACAAATTCTGCTATATCATGAAAACATGTACTTTCAAGAACGACTATGATGTTTACTATCTACATTTAAATAGGTTAATCAGCTTTCATTGTATTCCAGTTTTTCTTTAAAAAATGAAAGTCACACCATTTCAAAAGTCTGTTTTGTAGACTTTTACTTAAAGACTTTTTATTGAGGCCACCCACTATGGCTATTTTTCCTAATGTGTAAGTAGAACCTTTATTTGTCCAAACTAATAATGCCTGATCCCATCTTAGCAGGTGTAAATTGAGTAACTTGTGGAACTGTTGATAGTTTGGACCTTGACGAGCTCCAGAGTGAAAATGCTCTAGGGAGATTGCTAATGAGAGGCACTAATTAGTGGAGAACAAAGCTTACCCAGCCTCAGGGCATAATTATTGCCAATTAATTTGTTAACATATACAAAGCATAGAAACATACAGAATTAGATGATTACTTTTTGTAAGACTTCACAACTCACATGTTTGCAGGAACAGTTCTGGTTGTGAGTGTAGTTGATTTCAAGACCCTTCCTAAAATCTAAAGCAGATAATGTCTTGAGTCCAAATGGGTATCCTTGTTATCTCTGAAGCCAGGGAGTCCTATTTCTAGGTAAATATATTTAAAATCATTTTAAACACAATTCAAAATTAAACATTAAAGGAAATAGACAACACTCAACCAATTAAACTAAGCAAAAGAAAAGCCCACAGAACAATAACTTGCCTAAATAAAAATATTTTGGTGCTGTTGGAAACATCATAGAGAGTAATAGAAAATAGAAGCAGGAGGCTCTATCACTGGTGGGATGGTGAATGGACTTCACATTTTCATCCTTACTTTAAAGAAGCTATCCAATGTGCTGGATCAGTTTGGGAGATAGTGCTCAGCGTCTTGAAGAGGCTCCTCTAATGTTCAGACTAAAAGCCAGAACACAATTGGCATCTTACAGACATGGAAACTACCAGCCACTACTCTGAGTAAGCCGATCACCAGTCAGTATACAATGCCATGAAAGCATACCTACTGCCACAATGAGAATGCCTTTCTTGCTCTTCTAGTGGCCCTTCAGCACTATCAAAAAAATCCTGGTTCTAGAAGAGCCATTCAGTAAAGAATAAGGAGAAGGGCTTCAAAATTTAGCCTAAAAACTGGATTCACACATTCACTGACGTAGGAAGCAACCTAGCATTTATCAACATGAAGAATCATGGAGCAGGTAGTTCTTCCAGTTCAATGGGTAGTTATTGAGGAGCATCCAGTGATAGAAATCTACCAGGGCAATTTTCCCTACTCATTCCAATCTTCATTGAACCTCAGATCTATATTTCAGAGGGCAGGGTAGGTCCTAAAAGCTGGTTTTTGGTTGACCTTGATGTGTATGGGCAGGGAGGGGAAGAATTTTAATTGTAGTGGCATTATTTATTTATTATTTATTCATTACATTTATATATTACTTTTTTCACCCCTGGGAGGACTCAAAGCAGTTCACAACATAATCAATGGCAAAATTCAATGCCTCACATATATAAAAATCAAATATCAAATCAACAACATATGACAATAGAATTAAACCATTAGAACTATAAAACTGTGACAGCAATCACAGACCCAACATTAAACATTTAGGCCTTGCAACAATCCCAAGTGTCTTTCCATATTGCATCTAGACCTCAGTCTTTCGTCTTTTGGTCAGCATGTGTGTTGAGTGATTAATTCATTTGTTGAACATTATGTTGTTTGCTATTATACTTAATTTTGTGCATGTATAGAATATTGTAAAACAAGAACAGCAATTTGATATTGGAAAAAAAGATTTGAAATCCTAGGAGTATTTGAAGGCTGCGGGAGGGGGGAGGGAATGGAACATTGTAAAATGACAAAATATTTTCAGCTTTTACAACAACATTACATTTTTAAAAAGAACATAGAAAAGAAAGTTTTAATTTAGCATTGCTAATACCACAAAACAGAAAGCAGGCTTCTATCAGCCCACCTGTCTTGGTTTCCTCGCCTAACTGACCCCTGTCTGCCCTGTAGATGACAGATTAGCCGTGAACATCCTTTATAAAAGGAAACAGTGTTCTATAAAATTCACACCATGGTTTCTAATTTAGCATGAGAGCCAGGACATCCTAAAATAAAATTTGGGCCAAAAATAGATCTGTGTGTATTTGGGGAAACTGTCCAAGTTGAAAGCAAAATATTAATCTACTTAAAGTGAGAAAAGTGTGAGAAAACATGGATAAGAGAAGGTTCTTCTTTCAATGCTGTCAGTTGTGCTGAAAGGGAAGAAAACAAAACAACAATAGCTTTAGTAAATCCAGCCTGGCCAAGAGGCACATCAAAACAGGAAGGCGTGTTTTGTTTAAAGTTTTAATTTGGTTTGTAACACAGCAAAAGAACACCAACGGACACCCCCTATGCACCCCACCTCTTCCCCATTGTCTGCCCTCTCAGCAGTAACCTTATCGGTATAACCACACTGACATTATAATATTTAATTAATCTACATATAGAGATAGACAGGAACAGACAAAACAAAACCACAAGGAACAAAAGATGAGAGAAGAAAATAGGGGGAGAGGGAACAAGAAAGTTGACATCTTGTGCCTCACAATTTCCATATTGCTGCACAACAAAAGTTCCAAATATTTGATCCACATGGCCTTTCTTTCTTTCTTTCTTTCTTTCTTTCTTTCTTTCTTTCTTTCTTTCTTTCTTTCTTTCTTTCTCCACCTCTTTTTGAGGGCTGAATGAAATCTTCTGTTCAGTATTCTGTTCGGAATACTAAAAGAATGTAAAATAATAATAATAAATCTGTAGAAAAATGTACTTGGCCAGTGTGGATACCTATAGAGTCCCACGTCTGGGTCCATTTCCAGAATCCCATTCCCCACAAAAGTCATTACGCTCAGAGAAATAAAGTCTTGGCTCTAATACTAATATGTTTTATTATCTGTCAGAAATAGAGATGTAAATCATCATGAATTTTGTTCTGGCAGGCTAGAATGAATAATTTACTATTTTCCTCCTTGCCATGAAGAAGTGACTGAAAATGACAATTTTTGAAGACAAATTTCACTTCTTTCACTTAGAAATGTGCACCACTTCCAGAGTGTCCTAGCGCAGGACCATGTGATGTCATCTGCAATATCTGGGCCAAAATAAAAAACAAAAACTTAGACCTGCATATACACTCCATGAATCATAAGTCTCCAGGAAGCTAGAGCAACCAGTGACCAGGCATTTCAACTCAGAACATCACAGCCTCATGGCATTGAGGTGCCTTGCTTTTCAGATCCAATGACAAGGACCAGGCCATGCATGGATCCTTTCCTGTACACTAATGTTTATATACCCCAGTAATTGTGTCATAACACCATCTGTCTTTAATTTTTTTCGAAACTGCACAATAAGTTTCAATATTAATGACAGAGTTGTTTTTTTTAACTTGCTTTCTTGTTCTGAGCTTCAGTTGCAACAAATATTGTTTTGCTTTTTACATACACCAAATTTAATCCGTGTTAAAATTTTGTAGAATACCTGACCTTCTTGTGTCCTTTTAATCAGGTAGCTTCACATCCCATATTATGTATTTACTTAGTATACCCAGACAAGGAAATCCCCCCTTCATTGTGTAATCATAGATTTTGGCATCTGTTTCCTGTAAAGGAAACTCAGTGCTGCCTTTGTCCAGCAGGTGGAATACTTGCTGCAGTTTTGTCATAACCATGAATTGCATTACAGTATATCCTTTCAGCATTCCTTGCCTAACAAAACTCTATGAAATTTACAGGGTATACTGTAAACTGACAGGTGACTTGAAGGTGTGCACACATAAATACATGTTTGTTTGTTTTTTTTACAAAATCAGACATTTTAGTAATTTATAACAATGCACACATAAGGATACAGCTTTTTCCAAGCATGATAGCTGACAAGACAGTGTGATTTCAGGAAATTAAAGTATAAAAAATATTAGGTGAAGATGTATGCAAAAGGATTTTCATCAATATGTTTCATTTCATTGCTTCCCCCTTTCTCCTCTGTTTTACTTTTTGTGTCCTTTTTTGCCATCCTGGACAAAGAGCTGTGTAGAGGACCAAAATGCCCCCACTAAAAGATTGAAAACCCAGAAATGGCTGAAAAGCATCTAAAATGTTAAACAGTGCAGCTGTGAGGCCTGCAACATATTAATAGGTGACCAACTGCTAATTTAGAGGCATTCAGGAGAGGTAATCAGATTTTTCTTTTGAAAAGAAAAGTTAATAAAAGAAGTCCAAGGAACCTGGAGGGATGGATAGCAAAAAACAGTTCAGCAGGCTGCATGCAACATGAAAATATCACTTTACCCACCTTTGGTCCATAAAATGCCAAATGATTGCTTGTTGTATTTTCTAAAATAGATTAATTTACATCACTCTGGAAATTACCATAATCCAAGTTATTTTCCTAATAATTTTCCAAATGCAGTCTGAAAATATTACTTTTGGAGGAATTCCATTTTCCAGAAATCTCCAACCAGTGGTCATTGCAACTGGAGGATTCTGGGAATCACAGTGGGGAAAAGTAACAACTTTTAAGAATCTGTTCAAAGTTTTGAGTTTCTTAACAAACAAACGGGCTTGGCAGTATTCGTTTTATTCAACCCTATGGAGAAAAGAGCTCGAATCAGATTGTACTGCCAACAGCAATGTCTGCAATTATTTCAGCATTGTGTCAAGTTGCAATAACAACTGGAATTACTGCAGCAGTATTCAAGCAAAGCCTCACTCAGCTACTGTGTTTCCCCGAAAATAAGACGGTGTCTTATATTAATTTTTGCTCCCAAAGATGTGCTAGGTCTTATTTTCAGGGGATGTCTTATTTTTCTATGAAGAAGAATTCACATTTATTGTTGAACAAAAAAAATGAACATTTATTATATACTGTACAGTAGTTGTCATCACAAACCAGCATAACCAGACAAACTGTGAATCCTATCAAGAATTTCTTGTTACTACCATTATTTCCATGTACAACTGGTATGTACATTTACCAATCCTGCATGCTCTGGTGTTCTGTTTGGCAGGCAGACTTACAAACAAAATCTTTGCTAGGTCTTACTTTCGGGGGAGGTCTTATATTTAGCAATTCAGCAAAACTTTTACTAGGTCTTATTTTTCGGGGATGTCTTATTTTCGGGGAAACAGGGTAATACTCTACCCACCTGAGTGTAGGCACATATGTGATCAGCAAAATGTTGTGATTGTGTTAATGGAAATGCTGGCAGGGACTATTTTTTGTGATTACAGCTGCCTTTTCAAACAACTTTGCTTGGACAGGTGTCAAGGTACAGAGCATGAAACTAGTTACTTGTAATTAATGTCTTTACATAATAACTAAGAAAGGGTTAAGTTACATTACAACAACTGTTTAGAAGGCATCACTTCACTCTTTTATGGTTACTACTGGCTTATAATGGGATGGGGATGGGGATATTTCAAGGTTCCAGTTCCAGAATAATGCTCTATTCTGGATATTTAGGTAACTATGACAGCAGGAGAGAGTGTTTTGCGCCAGGAATTAGCCAATTCAGGCATTCAGAGATCATCTTTGAAAAGTAACTCAGAAATTGAAAAAATATTTTTGTTATTTATGTATTTAATTAATTCTAATCTATTTTCTTCCCAGTATGAAACCAAAGCATGTGTCAATACTTTGTTGTTGTTGTTGTTGTTGTTGTTGTTGTTGTTGTTGTTGTTGTTGTTGTGTGCCTTCAAGTATTTTCCAACCTAGGGTAGCCTTAAAGCAAACCTAGCCTAAGATTTGTTCAGAAGAAGTTTTCCATTGCGTTCCTCTGAAGCTGAGAGAATGTGACCCGACAAAGGTCACTGAGTTTCATGACTGAATGGAGATTTGAACCTTGGCCTCCAGAGTTGTAGTCCAATTCTCAAACACTACACCACACCAGTAGGAGATGCCTATTCATACAACCAGCCCTTCCATCCACTTCCGGGTGGGTATAACAAGAAACTCTCACTAGAACCTTTCTTCTGCTGTCAGCCAAGCATGAAAACACAATGGTGTAAATGGGGACTTTTAAACATAAGAAATACAGCTTACGTTATAAATAGCCTGTTTTTTTTTGTGGCTGAATACAATTGTCACATTTGAAAATAAGAAGGCAATAGAGCAAGTTCTTTTTTTATAGCTGAACAGAAGAGAAGGTGCTCCTAGTTCTAACGCAGTCTCTATTGATGTCACCTACAGAATACATACAACCAAGATTAGAAGTGTTTATTATGCATCATTTTCAAGTGCAGGTGTAGATTTAGAAATGGATGGAGCAGATGTCTGCAGCTTGTTAAAATTAATTCTATTTTAAATTGCTCTCGGTTTGATGTGTCCCTAAGCCAGTCAGGGAGGAATGCATTACAACAGTGGTTTAAATATAATGCTTGAGCAAGATTTAGAAAAGAACACACAATATTGATTGCATGATATTAAATTATCCAGATATGTCACATATGCATAAAAACACCTGACAGATTTGGCATTCAGTAAACTATTAGTTATTTAAAGCTAATTTGCCTAAAACCAGCTGCATTCAGCTGAAGGGTTTAAAAAAATCTTCTACAGAGTTCAGAACACAAATAATAATGTGACTAACACGTTATTTGGGATGAGGGGAGAGTACTTATATTTCAAGATGGCAAGTGCCCAGAAGGATATACCTTTAGCTCTAGAAACAAACAACAGAGGAGCCAGACCATCCAGAATCAGACACAGAAGATCCAAAAAAGTAGAAGACTAAGCAAACCAGTTGTGGTCTAAGCACAAAAATGCAGCCCAAGCAGGATCAAAAGCCAAAGTAACCAAAGAAAAGAATTCAAGAAGGTCCAGGAAACTAGTCATCAGAGACTACCATAATTCAAAGGACAGCAAAATTGTTGTGCTGTAGTACAGCTACAATCTTGGATTTTGCTAATTTATCACCAGCTGTAATTTTGCAATACTGTTGCTTGATGATCTATAAATCTCTATATGGTTGGGGCCCTGCCTATCTTCCTGATCACATCTCCCCTTACGAACCAGCGTTGGCTCTAAGATCTGCTGGGAAGACCATGCTCTTGCTTCCACCACCATCACAAGTGCACCTATACTATCCACCTTCAGGAGGGACCTGAAAACCTGGTGGTTCCTGCAGGTTTTTGAACATGATTAGTCCTTAGTCCGTCCCCCCCCCCCCCCCCGGGTTGTCATCTAGGACCCTGCTCTGCACTTTATCCACTTCCCTGGCCCTGTGATACTCTGTTGCATTCACCTTTGCATAGCCCTTCATAGATGCCCATGTTTATTCTGAAACTCTGGCCATTGGTACTTTAAATCCGTCTGATGGGGCAGACTGAAACTGGATTTTAATTTTTGTGGTTGTTTTTAGAGGGATTGTATGTTTTTTTGTTACATTATGTTTGACTTTGTTGTATGGTCTCTGTTTGGCAATTGAATGTTTTGGCTTGTTGGAAACCACCCTGAGTCCTCTAGGGGACATGGAGCAGTATATAAATAAAGTTTTATTTAGTATTTATTTCTTATCTCAGAATTTTCCTTTTAAGGCAGGTCACACTTTTGCTTGTATGTCTGCTACTGCCCTTTTAGTCTGAGGATGAGACTGGTAATATGAAATTTTCATGGTATAATGGTGTCTTTGGCAAGCTGGAATGTATCCAGAGGAGGGCAACTAAAATGATCAAGGATCTGGAGAACAAGCCCTATGAGCAGCGTCTTAAAGAACTAGGCATGTTTAGCCTGCAGAAGAGAAGGCTGAGAGGAGACATGATAGCTATGTATAAATATGTAAGGGAAAGTCACAAGGAGGAGGAACAAGATTGTTTTCTGCTGCCCTGGAGACTAGGGCACGGAACAATGGCTTGAACTACAGGAAAGGAGATTCCATCTGAACATCAGGAAGAACTTCCTCACTGTGAGAGCTGTTCAGCAGTGGAACTCTCTGCCCCAGAAGGTGGTGAAGGCTCTTTCTTTTGAGGCTTTTAAGCAGAGGCTGGATGGCCAACTGTCGGGGGTGCTTTGAATGCGATTTCCTGCTTCTTGGCAGGGGGTTGTACTGGATGGCCCATGAGGTCTCTTCCAACTTTTCTATTCTATGATTCTATGATTCGCCACTGAACACCGTCTGTTCTGTAGCAGCTTTATATTCATCATTATCATCATTTAATTACTTATTAATCGCCTTCCATCCAAGATGCTCTAGGCGATTTACAAGATAAAATTGTAAAGGATAAAAACATACATACAAATATTGATAAAATTAACATAGATCAAAAGCTCTAGTAAAAAGCCAGGTCTTGAGTTCTAGGGTAAAAGGCCCATTGATCCCAGAGTGCCCCTTTTAATTGATGCGTAAAGCTCATTGATTATTCTCAATTGTTTTTCCATAATGGATTTACATGCAAAAATGTTCCTCCTGTTGCATTTCTCCTTCTCAGGCAATCACATGATGTGAGCAAGCCTGATTTTATAGCATCACTGTATCAGCCCCTCTTTTTGATGGGAAAAGACACACATTCCTTCTTTTGTTGCGGGGTAGGGAGGGCATCAGTGGCCACATCTGGCTTCACTCCCATTGGGGAAAGACAGTCATGAGCAGAATAGGGCATGTAGGGCCCAGAAGGTGGTATTATGGCAGTGGAGTAGAAAAGGGATTATGTGACCACTGATTATTAAACAGCACTAATGTGGAGTAAGTGCAACAAAGATTGATACAAAACTAGTATGCTCTTGTAAGGAATTGTGGCAGGATCACAAGGTCCAGTGACAAAATTCCAAGACTTCAAAGCATGAAGGAGCTGAGCTTCCAACTTTGTTTCTCTAAGGTGCTGTTCCAGATTCTGCTTCAGGGCAGGACAGCGAGCCTCCTCTGGCTCTGATGAGAACTTATTATCTGGGCTCACTCCTTCCTTATCCAAGAAGCCTCCTGTAGCTAGTACACAACAGTACTAACAGCATAGTGATGATAATTGTTTAAGTGTAAGTCTTCCTAGTATAATTGCTGCTATATCATAAGGAGTAAATTTACTTATTACACCAAAGTGTAAATTGTCACTTTGCAGGATTTTGGTATTTATTTAAAGAATAAATAGTACCAATAACATGCTGTAGTTTTAATAATAAATAATGTGTAACTATAGCAAATTACTGTGTGGAAAGTACTAAGAAACTTTTATAAATGTTGCCTTGGATATCTGAAGAATTGTATTATCTATAGCCAACAATATGGAGGCATGCCATCGGCCCAGACACCTGCAGGCATCTGTTAAAGCCCCAGGGCTCTGAAAAGGGATTGATCCTCATTGTGCTGGATGGCAAGGCTCCCCATAATTCCTTGGGGTGTCCAAGGTAACATTATTCAATGGTATTGTAAAGACTTTTCAAAGTGCTGCATTTAATACAAGGGATTTTGTGCTTTGCCCTCTCAGCTCTACCACCGCATAACACATTTATTCTGTGGAAACATATCTCTTAACAGTGTTTGGCCTTTTGGCTTCACTTTAAAAAAAAACCCAAGTTTTATTCTATTTTATTCTCCTGCTGAATTCACCAACTCACTGAGATTATTTCATGTTTTGATGTGGATTTTGGCAGACAAAAGCCAATGTCAGAAAAAATTTTATTCTTTAAAGTAGCATGGTTTTGTTCCAATAGAAAAACAAAGCAACCCCGCTGGAAATTTGTGGCTATATCTTTGGAATACTTCTTTTAAGCTTCTCTGTATAACAAAGTTTAATTTATTTAACTTGTTTTCAGTGGTCTCTGCATTATTTTATTGGAATAATCTCTCACTAAAGTAAATGGAAGAGTGATAGTATGGTGAAGTAGTTTGAGTCTTGGGATATAAGGCTGGAGGTCAGAATTTGCAACCCAGTTCAGCTATGAAACTTATTGGTAACTTTGAACAAGTCTGATATTTTCAGCTTCTGTGAAAAGCAATGTGCCCTTAGAACAATTCTTGCCAAGAAATCCTATGAAAGCTCTGCCTTGGGATTGTCATAAGTGGGAAAGGTCTTACAACAAAAAAGTGGAATGTTTATTTGTTGCTAACTGCTGTCAAGTCAACTTCAGCTCATAATGACCCTACAAATGCACATTTCCAAGACTCCCTTGCTTCAGGACTTCCAGACTCAGCGCCATTGGCTTCTTTCATTAAGCCTTCCCACCTGGAATGTGTTTTCCCTCTTTTTGTACCACCTTCTACCTTATCAAGCATTGTCTTTTCTAGGGAATTATATCTTTTCATGATAAGTCCAAAGTTCAACAGTTTCAGTAGGAGCCCTCCATGGCACAGTGAGTTAAACCTTTTTGTACTGGCAGGACTGCTGACCGGAAGGTCAGGTTGCTGACCTGAAGGTTGCCAGTTTGAATCTGGGGAGACCACGGATGAGCTCCCTCTGTCAGCTCCAGTTCCCCATGTGGGGACATGACAGAAACTTCCCAGACAGCCAATTCTCTCATACCAGAAGAGACTTGCAATTTCTCAAGTCACTCCTCATACAAAGAAAAACAACAGTTTCTGTTTAATAATCTTGGCTTCTAGGGGATTTCAGGCTTAATTTGCTTTAGAACCCATTTACCTTGCTCTATCCAATATCATCTGGAAGCTAAGGTAATCAACCCTGGTTAGTAAAAGGGATACCGCCAATAAATATCAGGTGTGCTTTAGGCTATATTTCAGAATAAGAAAGAGGCAAACTACTTTTGACAACACATACTGAAAAATGGGATGTTGTCTCTTCTTCAGTGTTGAAGTAAGGTTCAACCATCAGTCTAGTTGGCTATTTTCCATGGACAGACAATGCAAGGTAGGGTAAGCAGGTATAAAAACATCATAAAACGCAACTTCTTTAGCAGAGGCTTTATTAACTTAAAGTTTGCTAATAAGACCAATCTTCTCTCTCCTTCCCTAGTCCTTATTTTTATAGCAGTGATCATCAGTAAATAGAAACAGGTTTCATTGTCAGAAGTTTGTTTGTTGTTGCTATAGGCAATGCTGATATTAATATTATATAAACATACACACATTTGCTTAGAGAGTGTGGGTACCTACAGTGGATCACAGCCACACAGGTGAACTGGGAAAGCTAAACCTCAAGGAAACAATTTATATCTTGGATTTGATTGTCTTCCCTAGTTTTCTTTCCCCTACAGAAGAACCCCAAGCCAGGAAGCAGATAATAATTCCTTCTCATCCTGGGAATGTCAGGTACAGACTTTAAGATTTATTGTGGAAAATACGTTATGGTCACTTTTTAGTATTTGGGATATATTTTGTCCTATAATTGTTCTGGGTTGTAATGTTTACAGTGGTTTGAAGTATTTCTGTTCTTTCCTTGGCATTAAATTAGCATTAATCTATCAGTCTAAAAACACAGATCTGCAATTTCTACACAGATTTTATAGTAAGGCAAAGCCACATTAATGAATTGATATCATGTATAGCTTGCTCGCTGGATTATGGGGGGGGGGGGGGTATTTATCCAATTATTATAGGATTCTATAGACTCCAGAAAGAAAGTCTGACTTGTACTTGAGCCCATGGGATCAAACAATAAATATCAAACATTTGATTGCAGATTTTCTATTTGTTGCATTCCAAGATCTTTCATTATCTATTAATAATTATTGTTACAAGATCATAATTCATACATCTTTCAACAGTGTAAGAAGTACGTTGGTGGGGCTGCCAGTTTGAAAACTGAAGAGGGCTCCTATACCTTTAATGCTTTTCCTAGCTGGGTGACTAGCTATACTTGCCTTACTTATGTCTTTCTATAAAACAATAAGATACAAAAGTCTTCTCTAGTTTTTATTCTGACAGCCCTAGATATTACTAATTAGAAAATACAATAGAGATCAGTAAAGTTGGGAAAAAAGAAAATCATGTTAAAGTATGTCATGGCCCTGAGTTCATCCAAATCATACCAGGGTCATGGTTTGGAAAGAATTAACCCTGTTAATTGATTGTTAGTAGAAAATTAACAACAAAAATGTTGAGCAGGAATGCTGATACACATTTTTTCATGCTGATCTTATTTTCCAGCACTGACTACACACAACTGTAGATTGGTTTAGTTAGTTCTAGAAATTCAAATAGGACTAGAACATTGTCTGACCAGTGAATAACATACTGAAAGTTGGATTCTTTCTTGCATATCCTCTTTTCAAATAATCCATTACATGTGTTTTGAAGCAATAAAATGTTACTTGCATTTGATTTGGTATTAATGTTAACAATATTTTTTCTGGCAATACTGAATAGACAGTTCAATTATATATTAATCTACCTTATGTAACAAACTAGCTGTGCCCGGCCACACGTTGCTGTGGCGTTGTCTGGTGGTGTTGGTGAGAAATTGTTGAGGTAGTGGTGGTATTGAATGTCTGTTGTATGGTTGTCTTTATGTTTAGTATGCATTTGGTTGTTTGTGTACTGTGAAAGTGGTGAGGGTAGAGGGGGTCTATGTCCCTGTGTAGTATTGTATAGTATTTATACGTTGTCCATGTGTTGTGAATGCTTGGATTGTGTCCTGCTGCATAGTAGAAAGAGTTGGGCTGGATGGCCCTTAGGGGTCTCTCCAAACTCTTGTGCCTGTCCCCTGGGCTGAGTAGGTTGCTAGGAGACCAAGTGGGCGGAACTTAGCCTTATAACTGGCAGCAATTGGATAAAAACAATTATTCCTCTCCCTCTAATTAGGACTTTATTTTTCTTTTCTTTTTGTTGTATCAACCTAGAGCCGTGGATGATGGGTTGTATTGTCAAATTTCGAGGTTGGGGGGCCTGTTTGTTGTTTTGTCTGCTGCCCTGATGCCATCACTCTTTTATATATAGATTGACAATGGGATTTACTCCAAAGTGTGTACAGTATTGAACGGGAAGACTTGACATCCTAGACACACAAAATCTCAATGAATTTGAGAGAATGTTCATCTGCTTGAATGTTTGTGCAGTCCATTTTAAAAAAATATTATTGTAAGTAGATTAAGTTTTTTCACAAAACCACCTGTCATGGATTAGTGTGCAGTTTGTTTAGTCCCTGTTGCTTAAACCTATCAGCTCTACATTTTCCTTTTCAAATGCCACTGCATTTTTTCACACTTTCCTGCCTTATTGCTAAAGCAGATCATGCCAATCTTTCACACTGAAAGAAGAATGATCTGTGTACAATGGGAGGTTTCCATTCATGCCCTTGCTAACATGAGCACGAGTAAGAGTACTCTAGTTAATTAAAAAAAAACTTGATTTTTGCCTGCGACATAGGTGGGGATCATGCAGATTTTCAGATTTGTTGGACTGTAATCTGTCCAACAATGTTCATTCTGTAAAACCCCAAACAAACAAATCTGGAGGTGATCTCCAGCCCTGTTTTAGGATATAATCATCTTGCCTTCAAAACCACCTGTGGCCATCTAGTGGCAGTTGGTGGTCTTCATATCAGTGGAGGTGATTAATATTTTAGCCCAACCTTCAGATGAGTTGTCTAAGTTATTGACTATGTGGTGAATGGTGTTTAGCACCTTGGATAGTAGCTTTGAGGTTGAGACTAATACATATGGTTACCACTCCTGATGTGGAAGCCAACAGTTGCCACTATGGTCTTCATTCTCTTATTCATTGTTTTAGACTTTGTATTTCAAAAAAATACATTCCATTTTTTAAAAAGACTCTCATTGGCTATTACATAGTAAAGAAAAAAATGTGTTACATGCTTTTCCCATTAGTAATTTCTCATTTTTGATTGTATTTGTTATTTAAAAAAATAATTTTCAAACTACTTTGTGAGTGCTACATTTCTGTTTCATAATGTTTAAAAGCTTTTAGCACTGTTTCAACTATGGTATAATTGTCCATTAACCTTTATATTTATAGGGTTTTAAAAAATAGTTGTACTGTGTTTTTAAAAGGCTGTAAGCCACATTGATTTCTGTGAGAAAGGCAGGATATCACTTGATAAACCAATTAAATAAGCAAATAAATCAATCAATAAATACTGCAAATGCAGCCCAACTCTCCCAAATAATTGTTTGAATAAACGAGCAATTCTTACTCATTACTCAAAAATATACAATGCTAATACTATCTTGCTGTGTTACTCCAAAAAGTACTGTGTAATGTAATTATTACTATTTGAAATTATTCTGTGTCCGCAAATACCTCACCATTTCTCCCATGCTTCCCACTGTGTATAGAATATCCTTCCAGAAAGCTGTGCTATGCCCTTCCCTTTCATTATTCCCCCCCCCCCCCCTCAAAACCAGATCCATTGTTCACAACATCAATTTGATGACAAATCTAAAAGTCCTGGAAAATAATAGTATACTAGTTCATAGAAACATAGAGTTGGAAGAGACCACAAGGTTCATTTAAGATGGTACAAACCAACACTGTCCTAAATCAATGTGTGGTCATAAAACAAGATATTACAACAGATGCTGTGACTAACATAACAGATAACCAAGCAGAAAATGTTCCAGATTTGGTGCTAATCACTTATAATAAATAGCATGTTATTTGAATAATTCATTGGCTTAGAAAGTTAACAGTTATGACATTGCTCAATTTGATTTATGGGTACAGTTTACTTAAACGGATGCAATTTACTCTCCAAAGGAGTATTGCTTGTCCTATGAAATGTTTGCGATTATTTGCATTCCATTCCTCTTGTGTTTAGTTGAAATCTCTGTTGACTTTAAGTATTGTTTGTACCATGGCAATATTGCCTTAGGTTTTGTTGATATCAATTACACCACCTTGGTACCATATCATTTAGATTAGTAACATATACAAATAAACAATGTCCTTAGCAACTGTAAACTGCTCCTCTTTGTTTTTGATTTACACTTCTGTGTGCTGATAGAATGGAAAGGTTTCTTGGGCATGGCCTGGTTGGTCAACAGTTGGCAGAAAATGACCAAGCCAAGATTACATACTATAAATGCACAAAGCGGGGAAGCTCAATCCTCGCTGTGGTTACACAGGTGACGTTCACAGTGGTATTTGTACCTTTTCAACAACTGAAAGCTGGCTGAAAGAGGGTTTGGATGGGGCAGAAGGAACTATGAGATACAGAGGAATGTGGTGACTTGAATGTGGGGTTAGGGCTCTTAGAGATCAGGATTTGAATCTCACTCAAACATGAAAACCCACTGAGTGATCTTGGGTCAATGGAATTCTCTCAGGCTGAAATGAAAGCCATGACAAATCCCTTGATAGACATTTTGCCATGAAAATCCTACAATTGGCTCCTCATAAACCAGAGTTAGTTTGAAGGCATGCAACAACCAAAACAACAGAGGATACTCAAAGCTGGCCACAAATGCTGGAAGTGGCCCTCGATTTTCCAAATGTTTCTCTAGACTGGTCTTCAAACCTAAATTTGCTTTGGGGTGGTATTCATATTTTCTTTCTCATTCCTTTTAATGGGAGATATATTTTAAAAAGCAAAAGCTGATTCAAAAAAGGAGCAAAAACCTCAACCTGTCCCATTCAAAAAGTGGTTGGAGAATGTTCACTGGGCTTGAAATTGGCAGATGAATCACAGGCCCCACCTACACTGTCATTTAGTATAAGTTGAAATTGAAAAATATGGTCACTGTAGACTGCATTAAACTGCATTATATGGGTCTACATTGACCATTTATGGTTGTATAGATGCTTCCCCCCCCCCCCCCCCCCGGGTCCCATAATGTTTAGGATTGCAAACTGGAAATGATAGAAAAGGCTAGAGCAGGGAAACACATTTCTCTCACATAGATATAATCAAACACACCTGTTGCATTTGATCCGTAGCAGAACACTGCTTTAACCCATAGTATTAAAATCTTATTACCTTCCAGCAATGGTAGAGAATTTTGATAGATTTTGCTTTTGAGCAAACTATATAATGCCTCCAGGGATGTAACTAAAGGGAGTACAAAATGTGGATATTGCCTCCTGAACAAATTTTCTTTCAGCACTCATAGTTCAAACTTTGCCAAGAGTTAAGGCACTACATATTGTCTACAACTAGAATGCTTCTGTATGCTGTTTTTAAATTTTCTTGTTGATATTGCCTGTATGTATGTTTATTTCTAAAGTGCCTTGCTAAATGTTCACCTGTGGTTTTAAGGTACTACAATACTAGAATTCTGGAGACTTAGAGTAAAATTCATTGCAGGACATTTTTTTTAAATGTACGAGCACAATGCACTCATTTTGCCCCCACTTCATCCCTATAGTTATGAACATTTCTTTACATTTGGGTGTATTTTCAAGTCCTTTAATGATACTAGCATTACCAATTAACTACCTAAATTTACTGTTAGGCCCACTCCTCTGAATGTTGAAATGATCTAGATGAGCAACATCTGCCTATATTCATGGTTATTTAGGCTGAACAAAGATGGATACTTAACAGTATCTGTTTAGTGTGAAGACATACTTATATGCTGACCGTGTATTATTTTTAAACTTTTAAAGAATGTTTAAAACAGCAGTCCAGTGATCTTTTCACACAAATATTCCTTCAATGGAGTATAAGCGAGTTCTGTTCGTTCTCTAGTTGGGTTTTCTCTGTTCAAAAAATTCTGATATTCTTCTGATGATCCTGTGCAATGAAGTGAATTAAATCTCATGAAAACATATGCTGTGCGATTTTTCCAATGAAAAAGATGTGTCAAGATGTACATAGGAGTTGGGGAGCACCTGAAAAATAATGTACAAAAAGTGATAGAGATTGAATAATAAAAGGTTAATAGACCACTCAGGCGTGGTTCAGCCATTGGGCGAAGTAAGCAGTAGCTGGAGGCGCCATCTTTTAGGGGGCACCTGGGAGGCGCCGTTGAGGCACCTCCGCCCAGGGGTGTCCTTCCTGCCTCCGCAGCCTGGCCTGCCTCTGCAGCCGTGGCCTGGCCTTCACCTTCAAGGCCAGGTCTCCAGGCTGCCTGGCCATGTTCCAGAAGCTTTCTCTCCTGACGGTGAACCCACACCTATGGCAGGCATCCTCAGAGGTTAGGAGGTCTGTTGGAAGCTAGGTAAGTGGGGTTTATATATCTGTGGAAAGTCCAGAGTGGGAGGAAGAGCTCTTGTCTGTTTGAGGCTAGTGTGAATGTTGCAATTGGCCAGCTTGATTAACATTTAATGGCCTTGCAGCTTCAAAGCCTGGCTGCTTCCTCCCTGGGGGCATCCTTGGTTGGGAGGTGTTAGCTGGCCCTTCGTGTTTCCTGTCTGGATTTCCCTTGTTTTCAGAGTGTTGTCCCTTATTTACTGTCCTGATTTTAGAGTTTTTTTAAACACCGGGGCCAGATTCCCTTTCGGTGGCTTTTTAATTCCTATGGATTACTAAGGACCCTCAGGACTCTTCCACACAGCCTTGCCACCCAGAATATCAAGGCAGAATAACCCACAATATCTGCTTTGAACTGGGTTATTTGAGTCCACACTGCCCTATATCCCAGTTCAATGTTTGGTGTTAAAATCGCAAATATAGTAATTCCCCGGTGGCAAAGTGTGTTAAAGCACTGAGCTGGAGACTGAAAGGTCCCAGGTTCAAACTCCGGGAGTGGCGTGAGCGGCCGCTGTTAGCTCCAGCTCCTGCCAACCTAGCAGTTCGAAAACATGCCAATGTGAGTAGATCAATAGGTACCACTCTGGCGGGAAGGTAACGGTGCTCCATGCAGTCATGCCAGCCACATGACCTTGGAGATGTCTATGGACAACGCCAGCTCTTCAGCTTAGAAATTGAGATGAGCACCAACCCCCAGAGTCGGTCACAACTGGACTTAACGTCAGGGGAAACCTTTACCTTTTTACATAACATTACCATGTATTGAACTGCTTTTTCTGTTGATTGATCTATATATATATATATATATATATATATATATATATATATATATATATATAAATGGTCTATCCGTTTTTATCTTAATCTAAACAAAAAAACTACAACACCCAGAACCACAAAACTTAACAACACAACGCCCTTGCGGCTGGGTTTAGACGACTAAGCCACAATTCACATCAACATCCGTGGCCAACACAAATCCAAAACCCCACAAAAACCATGTGCGCTTGCGCGGGACAGGCCCAGCACGCGAAATTCACCCACCCCACCCCCCTCCTCCATGCTCCCTCGCGTCCTCACTCGCCGGCTACCACGATCACCGCCATCTTGGCCACCAGCCACGACACACCGTCGCGCGCTGTCTCACAACTTCCCTGCATGCTTCTAAGTGGCAGGGAAAGAGAATGGCGAAATCTGTGGTTTTTACTATCCTACAGATCCGGCAAACGGGCATGAGCAAGGTGCTTTCCCTACCTGCGAAGCTACCAACAAAGAGGGAAGGAGGAAGACAAAAGCAGCGGTTTCTTCTCTCCTTCTCTTCACACAAAATGGCCGAAAGGTAGGTGGGTTTTCCATCTGAGGAGGTATCAGTTACGACATACCCCTAAAAACCATCCAGTCCAACCCATTTCTCCCATGGAGGACACAATCCAAACACTCCTTGCAGATGCCCATCCAATACCTCCACAATAATAACAAAAATCCCATCAGACAATCATACAGTTAGGACAGACCTCTAAACCCCATCCAGCCCAAACCATTTCTGCAATAGAGGACACAATCCAAGCACACCCAACAGATGGCCATCCAGCCTGTAAATAATAACAATAACAATATCATGGAATTCTAAGGTTAGGAGAGACCCCTAAGGATCATCCAGTTCAACTTCCTTCTACCAATCCAAACACTCCTAACAGATGGCCATCCAACCTCTACATAATAATGATAATAATCATAAAGATAATAAAAACAATAATAATCATAATACAACCATACAATCCAAGTGTTTGGAGAGACCCCAAAGGGCCATCCAGTCCAACCCTTCTACCATGCAGGACACAATACAAGCACTCTTGACAGATGGCCATCCACCCTCTTCATACGCCATAGCAACGCATGGCTGGGCACAGCTAGTTTGTTGTAAAACATGAGGTTTTGGTGCTTAATTTGTAAAATCATAATGTAATGGGATGTTTAATAGGCTTTTCCGTAATCCCTCCTTATTATCCAACATTTTTGCTTATCCAACGCTTTTATTTTTCAGTGATTGGTTTTGGGGGGGGGGAGGGACAAAATTCTGTTTGCTTACACTTGAAAATTACCTAGGGCCGGCCCTGAGACCACTCCTAAAATTTTATAAAAGGTCTATTAACTTGTTTTTCTTTTTTGTGGATTAATTAAGTTAAAATACAAGTATGAGAGAGTGCATTGCATAGGTTAACTGCTTATCACAGCAGGGGCTTCCCTATCTTGTCAAGGAAGAAAAAGCCTGACAGATGCCTGCTATTCTTGGTGTATCCTATTATAATGAGTCATAGAAGTGAATAGTGTCAGCACTATTCTTCAAGACATTGCAACAAGGTATGAAAACAGGCTTCCGTAAAAGCCCACTCTTTATCTGTCCCTGCTGTGGAATATGTGAGTGATTTTAGAATATGGCTGTATGATTTCTTGGAGGCACTGAAAGATGGAACTTGTTCTAAGACTTTCTGAAAATGCATGCCTATGCATCTTAAAAATAGTTTTGCCCTGTAAAGAGCTTCTTTTTGAAATATATTTTTGACAGCTTTCTTTCATAGAGTGTGATTTTTCTCCAGCTGAAGATGCTTTCAATCCAAATCTAAATGAGCATCAAATTCGGTGTTTTCTCTCTCTCCCCCATTGTCTTTTTAGTCAGCCATTGTTGGTTGGCAATTGCTCTTTCTGTGTAGTGATCAAAGAACACACATTTCATGTTGTACGTTTCTTTACCAAAAGTCTGTGGAGAACACATGTTTTTTTTCCTGGCACAGAAGAGCCAATTTACCACTGGCCACAGGATGTTTCTGCCTTACTTTCCAATTTTCCCAGACCTCAGATCTCCCAGAAAAAGAAAAGCTCATCCTTCAAATAGTGTAATTTAGTGCTTAAAAGTTTCCTGTGTTTCTTTTATTAAAAACTCAAAACTTTCTCCTTTCAGAGATGAAAGACTGAACCAGGAGCTAAATGCGATCCTTTCCATTCTTATGAAACATGGGTATTCTCTCCTCCCTCAACTCTATCTGGCTTAGAATGTAATTATTTTCAAAAGAATATCTTTTATCAGTATTTGAAATCCTCTAAGCAGTGGGGAATGCACAGCAGCAGCAGTAGATAAACAGATTTTGCTTTGTGTCTATCTTTTATGGTATTAAAACTTTACAGTATTTTCCTATTATTCTTGCAAATTATGGATTTTTTGTGTTTTTAATGTTCCTGCTCACACATGGATTTCTCATAGGTTTTCAAAATGTTGGAGTCTTTTATTACAATGATAGCCATCTGAACAAATTTGGAGCCTTGTGGTTCTCTTTCAGCTATGTAACGACATATTTATAGCTCAGCCTTAAATGTTGTATTCCATAGACACACATTGTCATCCACAAACATTCATATTAGAATGAATTAGTTAGCCATAGCATGCCAACAAAGTCCTCCCCATTCCTTTCCCTACTTTTTCAACCAAAATGTATGAACAAGATTATTTCTCTGGAAATTGTATACATTAGGCTTCTTTTGGTTGAATTTTCTGAACTTCTTTCAGCAGGCAGGCATCAACAATGTTATTATGGGGAAAGAACCAGTGGTTCTCAACCTGTGGATCCCCAGATGTTTTGGCCTTTAACTCCCAGAAATCCTAACAGCTGGCAAACTGGCTGGGATTTCTGGGAGTTGGAGGCCAAAACACCTGGGTAACCACAGGTTGAGAACCACTGTCCTAGATAATCTTAAAGGAGAAATTCAGATTGTGCCATTGGTTTTTCTTAGACCTTCTCTGCTCACAAATTCCAGCTCAGGGAGCCACTGGTGCAAGTGATGGGCAGTCCAAATTGTTTAAACCTAAGATGGCATGTCTAATTGTTGGAATCAGCCATGTGGAAGAAGATAGTAGGAACCCTTGATAAGGATGACGGTGACTAGTAATCCTACAAAAACAGTACAAAGACAAACTATCTCTGGCCTTGAGCCACTAGCCAAGGTTTCATGATCTCCAGCAAGAGGCCATATTTCTCTTTGAGTTGGAGGAGTTGAGGAAAGACCTTTTCTTTGTTAATGTTGCCAAATCAAGGACATATGATAAGCATTTTGCAAGCATAATAATGAATAGAAGCATATGGAAAAAATATTAATAGCAGAGATTGCCATAAAAATTCAGGTATGCTTGAAATATGTTTCAGAGATTTTTTTAGATGCTTCACTAAAACATTTGAGAGGGCTATGCTTGCAGCCTTCTACAACTCACCAGGTAACTTAAGTCTTAAAAAACAATCCTCTGCAAACATATATCAGAGTAAAGCCTATTAGGGAACACACAAGAGTGAGAGGAATTTGCTTTAGATTTTTAAAAATTATCTGCTTGTGGCTGTTTATTTTTCTATAGAATGCATTTTTGTTCTTGACTATTGGCAGTCCAAATGACCAAACCTAAGATTTACATTAATAGGAAAGCATAGGACTGAACTGTGCAATTATATTTCTTTTACAATTTAAAGACGGTAAACCCTCTCATTTGTTTTCCATCTGCCACATGATTATAGCCATAGATTACAAAGGAGGCAGCTTAAAGAGTCAGATGACTTCATCAGGTTCAGATAATTCACTCATCGCCTGTCCTTTTCTTGATAATAAGACACAAAGTAGTCTGAGCAGCGCGTGGTCTTTGACTCTCAGTTTTTCTAGATTTCCAAGTATATTAACTGGGGTCTTTGATAATGTGAGGTATATTTTAATGCAAATGTGTTGCCATTTGGCATGAGTAAAATCAGATGCTCACACTCATCATTAGTGAGGAGGCTCCCTGTGAAAATAAGTTTTGATGCCATCAAAGCACCAAAAGAATTTAGAAATTCTTCATTTTTGGGGGCAGAATTTTAAAGGGATTTTTGGCTCTTTGGTCAAAACTGCCTTGAGATGCTTTGAATTTTGATGGGGTGGAGAAACATCCTGTTCTTTTACTAGAAAAATATTTTGATCTATACCTTTGAAAGAAGGGTAAGTCAATAAACTGTTTTTGCACATGAATGCAAAATAACAGGTAAACAGATAAATATCAATAATGCTAGAAGCTATTTTGGGTGTGGAGGAACTCCCTCGACATCCATTTTTCTCTTCACAATGCAGTGGGAGCCAACTCCACCACAAGGAATGGGAAAGTGGAAATGGTTCCTAAGTATGGTTGTGAAAATTGACCAGCGAAGAAAGCCAGGAGGAAGCAAATCAAGACATTTGAGTCCTACAGAATAACATGGACCACTTAAAAGACAATACATGGTTTATAGAGAAATTAGGCCTGTTGCTAGAAGCCAAGTGGACTTAACTGAGGATCATGTATTTTAGACATATCCTGAGATAATGTGATTCATTATAAATACGATAATGTTTGGTAAAATGAAATAGACCCAGTATGGCATAGTGATTTGGGTGCTATTTTAGGACGTGGAAGCCAAGGTTCAAATCTTGTTTGGCCATGAAAATCTACTGCATTGCATTGGGAAAGTTGCACTCTTCTCAGCCACAGAGGAAGGCAAGGGCAAACTTCCTCTGAAGCCGTCTTGCCAAGAAAATCCCATGGTATGTTTGTGTTAGGTTTGTTATAAGTTGGAGACAATGTAAAAACAATATGACCAATGTGGAAAGGGACTAAAAAAAGAGTGAGACCATAAGAGATTGACTGAATCAAGGAAGCTATAGTCTTGAGTTTGTAAGACCTATGTGGGGTAGTTAATTTTTGGGGCATCTTGGATAGCTGTCATTTATAATGTCTCTATAAGTCAAAGTTGACCTGCCAGCAATTTTTTGAAAAGATGATCAGGCAAATTGTTCATGTGGTCAGATTGATTAATACAGTATCATCCATAGTGACCAGACAAACATTCTTCAGCTAGTGAGTGACGACAAAGCGATGTCTATTCAAATAAATAAATAAAAAAATAAAAAGTATAATGCTAAGTAGCTGTATACATTCCATTTTGCAGAAATAATGATCTTCATTTTCAGCTACCCAAAGTTAGCAGGAAAGGGTAAAGATTTTTTTCTAATTACTTTTGAACAGAATTTGACAGCTAAATTATGACTTTTTGTTCATTTTGTCATTCCTTTTCACTTTGGTATTTTGAAGAGTTTTGCATGTGTGTAAAAATAGTCTGCCAAGTGTTCTCTAGAGATCTTGGAGGCTAAACCAGAGTTGAAAGTTCACCATGTACAATAATACATTACTTTTGACATTCACATTCTTTTAGACATTTGGCTGTAGCAAAAGTCAAATGAAAAATGGGGATCTCTTTAAGTGAAGAATGATTTATCTCACTAGGGAAGGAACTAATCTTTTCTTCCACTTTTTGTCCACATGGGTTTTATTTCTGAGATAAGACTTGGTATCTTAGGCAAAAAATGAATACAAAGCAGCAAAAGTCCAGTGGGTGGAGACAGTATTAGTCAGGACTTTCACAAGAGCAAATGTGATCATCAGTTATAAATACCTTTTTCTTGATTGCTGTAAGTGATAAAAATAGGCTTACTTACCATATGAAAAGGAGATTTTCAAAGTTACCTTGGATGTAGAATCAGTAGGTATGTACTATTGTAGTGTTACTGAGTTTAACTTGAAAATTGGATTTAAGTGTGGGTTACTTGTTCTTTCTCTGTCTTTCTCTGTCTCCTCTCTTGGGTATGGACATGTGTATTTATAAACACATGCACTCATACATATACACATGCATGCATGCCCAACTAAAGATGATTTGTTAGTATTGTTGTTGTGTGTCTTCAAGCTGTTTCCAGTCGATGGCAACCTAAAGGCAAATCTTTCACAGGGTTTTCTTGACATAATTTATTCTCAAGAAGTTGGCCATTACCTTCCTTAGAAACAGAGGTCCAAAGAGTAATGGTGGCAGAAAGAGAACCAAGGGACATGAAAAGACTCACTTGCACACCCACATTGAAACATCAGAATATTGACTAAAAACAAGAAAATGCACAATTTCCCATCACACAGAAAAATACCAATTTCTAAGCATTTCTAAATGCAGGGAGACATGTGGCATCAATTCTAGGTCATCTTTAAAATCCACCCAATTCTACACATTGTGGAAACAGAGTCCCATTAACAACCCACAGAATGGGTCATTTGATAGGATCTGTGGGATTTCATCTTTAAAGTGTGTAGAAACAGAAGACAACTGCCATCTGATGAGTATCCTAGAGATGTTGAATGCAAAATTAAGATATTTCTGAGATAGTGTCTCAGATGTTCTGAAGTCATCAATCAGTTGGTGAATACAGTTCTGTCAAACTAACAGATGCTCTGCAATAGTTACCACTGAAATATCGAGGAAGCCAATCTTTGGGTGGAAAGAGATAATTTCTAAGAAATTTCGACAGAATCCATGAAAACCATTTTGGGTTTGTGATGGTCCTTACCCACAAGAAATCAAATGATAAAAAGGATTATAAATAGCAGAGGATGGTTTTCAAGGAATTCTCCAACACTAGAAAGCAAAAAACATTATTTTGGCTGCGCTTAAGGAAGGAAAACATGTTACCAGGCATGCTGAAACCCTACAATATAATCAGATTACATCTTTAAAAACCCCCAAAAAAATCCAGATTTTTTTTTTTAAACTACAGCTTCCAGAACATTAAGATCTACTGGGGAGGCCCTGCTCTCGGTCCCACCGCCTTCACAGGTTCAATTGGCGGGGATGAGGGACAGGACCTTCTCGGTGGTGGCCCCTCAGATGTGGAACTCCCTTCCCAGGGAGATCAGATCAGCCCCCTCCCTCCTATCTTTTAGGAAACACCTTAAGACCTGGTTATTTAAGAAGGCATTCAGTGAATGATAGAAACATGGAAATATGGAAGTAGTTAAAGATAACCTCAGGATTGCTGCAAGGCTTAAATGTTTTATGTATTGTGTCTGATTGTTGTTTTATAATTTTAATGGGTTTAATCTATTGTTATTGTTGTTGTTTTGATATGTGATGTTTTATACATGTAAGGCACTGCTTGTAATTCAAAACACATGTGAAGCATAATAAAGGAAGATAAAATACACACCCAATTAAAATCCCTTTCTGCCACATGAATTGAAGGCTAAAGTTCTGCCTAAATAAAAAGGTCTTAGCCTGCCAGTAGAAAGAGAGCAGGGAGGGAGACAACAAAATCTTCTGTTGGAGGGAACACCACACCTTGAGAGCAGCCACTGAGAAGGCCCTCTCCATGAATCAAACCTGTGAGAGGAAGGCTTCCCGCAAAGATGGGCCATATATATATTAATAATTGACACTGTTTAGCTGCATATAAGGAAGAATCTATCAAACTTTTGATGATACAGAATAGTGATGGAAAATCAAGTAGTGAGCAGTCAAAGAGCATGCACATAACCAAATTAATAAATTTATTCTTGTGTCAATTTGCCACTCAAAGTGTGAAGACATTTGATTTCTACTTTTAAATTTCACTTTAACAATGGCCATAAGTCTAAAATTAAAACAGAGCACACCAAATTTACATATTGTATTTTTCATTGTTTCTAATGCTATTTTCACTGGCACTAAGTATAAATGTCATCCAGTTATGAGATGTGCATAATGATAAATAGAGATCTAGCATAAAGCAGTACATTCCGATTTGTTTTTGAAGGCACAGTCCACAAGCAGGCATAAGCTCAAAATAGCACTAAACCAATAAGACAGTCTAATTGCTTAGAGACAGTTTGCATGACCAGATTACTGCAATGTGCCAGTTCTTTTCACATCAGCATCTTTTAAACAAATAGGAATCATACTAGGGTATCACTATCAATGAGCACGGGGAACATAAGGGCTATCTATTGATCCATTCTGTTTCCATCAGCCTTTGTCCTATTGCCTCAGGAAACTGCTAAGTAAGCCATGAAAACCATGGCTGTTGTTCCTCCCCACCATCTGGTATTTTGAGGTATTCTGTATTTCAGCATAAAGATTTGATTCAGTAAACACCGGGAAGGCGAAAAAGTGTTTATTTGCACCATTTGTACTCCACTTTTCTCATGGAGGCTTAAAGTGGCACAGAATAACTCAATGTGTACAGGAAGAGGAAAAAGAAGACGAGGTCATCTGGCCTTTTTCTGTCCCAAGATGACTGCCACTTTGCTTACCATATGGCCTTCTGCCACAAACTTCTCTGTGGGAAGGAAAAGGAAAGCAAGATAAATAATGTGTCAGGGCTATGTCCTGGACCATAGTCAAAGCAGGCTAGAAACCAGTCAATAGAATGAAACATTAGTAAAAAGGAACTATGAAGCAGGGATGAAGAGGAAGACAAAGGTTGATTAAAGAACAAACAAGGCTACATGATCACATCAGAGCTTAGGGTGACTTTATTCCTTGGGCATCACAAAATGAGATTGCAATATACTGTATATGTGTATATATATATGCATATACATATACATAATCCTGGTCAGGGTGATATAATTTGATTGAGTTGAGTCTGTCCAGTACTTGGTATGATTGCATTAAATGGCTTAACATGTGGAACAGTGGTCCACAATCACAGCAATGCCTGACCACAGCATGACAAAGTTACATTTTAAATTACAACTTCCAGAAACTCCAGTGGCTATGCTGGCCTGTACGTCCCAAAATAGTGACTCGTCCAAGTGGTGCTCCTGACCTATGACCTCATCAAATGGGCTGATTTGCCCATTGTACACCTCTTGTTCTTCCCTTTTAGCACGGAGCCCAGTACGTAAAGCACATGTACTTCCAGCCAGGTTTTGTGCCAAAAGAGGGAACAAGTGGTGTACACTCTCACTGTGACAACATGTTGCTTTAGGAGCAATGGGGGTAAGCCGGGCAGCAACACTGTGGGATGGGAGTCAATGTAAGGTGGGCGATGCGGGGCGTGGGGCAATGAGTTCTCCATCCCCCCCCCCCCCGGACTCTATGGGTTTGCCATGATGCGTGGTAAATCCATGGGCCTTTGTGTTGAGGTCCATAAGCAAAAAGACATTATGATTTCCTGCAGCTAGATTATCCTCTGTCTACCAAACTTTCAGTCCATTTTCAAATGACTTGTGCAAAGGAATATCCTGTACTAGCTTAGATTTTGACATTGTTGCTCTTAAAATACTGTATGAATGTTTGAAGGATTCAATATGCAGAAAGACATCTATTAAGAAAATGAATAGTCTGTAATGAATCAAATTAGTTTTTTTTCTATCTCACTTGATTATGCTGAAATTCTTTATAATCTTTGGCTGAGTGCTCCCTCTCTTTCTTTATATATGTGTGTATCCTATTCAATTATTATTTACTTTTCAATTATTAGGGCAATATGCAATATGCAAAAACAGACATCTGTTAAGAAAATGAATAGTCTGTAATGAATCAAATTAGTTTTTTTTTCTATCACACTTGATTATGCTGAAAGTTTTATAATCTTTGGTTGAATGCTCCTTCTCTTTCTTTATATATGTGTGTATCCCATTCAATTATTATTTACTTTTCAATTATTGGTGCCGTCGCTGCTTAAATAGGCTAAGTAAAAAGTATGATAAAATGAATATCCCAAGGAGTTGTAAAAATAGAAAACAATTTAATACTGTGCACTGTGTTTTCTATATCTCTCCATGGGCCCTTCTAGGGCCCTTCCAAACAGCCCTATATCCCAGAATATCAAGCCAGAAAATTCAGATAATGTGGGATTTTCTGCCTTGATATTCTGGGATATAGGGCTGTGTGGAAGGGCCTCCACACAGTCTTATAACCCAGAATATCAAGGCAGAAAATTCCACAATATCTGCTTTGATCTGGGTTATTTGACTCCACACTGCCATATATTCCAGTTCAAAGCAGACAATGTGGGATTTTATTCAGCTGTGTGGGAAGGGGCCTGTATCACTCAATATCTACTCCAGTGGGTTTTGCAACATCCTAGAAGTAATAGCTATTTTGGAATCCCATTCTAGGTAAAAGGCAGGCCATACGTTCAATTAAGTCATTGAATGAATTGCTAAGTTTAATTTTACATTAGGTTGTGTGATATGTGTATGTATGTTTTTATGTGCATGCATATATACTTGGCTGTTGTAATTTGCTGGGGTTAAGGGTGTAGATACTCCATGAAAGTGGAAAAATCACAAATTATAACCACTGTTCTGCCCTTCCAAAGCACCTGCACTTAGGAGTCCTATGTCTGGAGAAATGGGAGGGAAGAAAGATCACCGCCCCATCCCAACTCCCTATGAACTCCCCCGAAGCCTATGAATATACAAGCTTCAGGGCAGGTTGGCAAGTGAGATCACTGCAGCTCTGCCCTCCAGAAGCAATGGGGACAGCCAAGCAGCAGTGATAGGTGTCACCAACTGCCCCCCAAAATCCTATGCACTGGCAGATTTTGGGAGGTAGTTGGCGAGGGAGATCATTGTTGTCCTCCACCTCTCTGAATATCTGGGGAAGTCAGGGTGACAACTATGGCCTGACAAGCACCACCAGATGCCCAACACTGTATGGAAGATTGCTGGTGCCCTGTCCACCCAAACCCTGAGACTGCTGCATATATGCTCACACAGAAGCCACGGGTCTCAGGAGGTAGTTGGCAGCTACTATAGAGACTGCTGATGTTTCCTTCTCCCAAAGTCCATGGCTGCCATGTGAATATGCATGCAATGATCTCAGGAGGGGGAGCAGCAAAGTTGTGAATCATCAAATCTGTGAAGGGGTGGGGGTTGCCAACTATATATCAATTTGTCCTCATGCCTCTTCTGACTGATTGGATTCCATCATAGAATGACATCATTGATCTCAGAGCAAATCATGCTTGGAAAACATCTGGATCCCAAAATCAAAGGTTGTAATTGGAGGTTAGTTGGTTAATCAGTTACTTAAATTTTTTGTCATAGCAGCTGACAATAATAGAATACACACTGAAAACCAAGTCTTGGTTAAAACACAAGGTAAATAAGCTGAAATGCAATGAAAATGCAGATTTGCATTAGTAATTGGTGCCGGTTGTAAAATCCCCTTTCTACCCCACACCCCAGTGAAAACTGTGCTTGGTCTTTTTCAGTAACCATCATCCTTCTTTCTCCTATAACATTATTATTATTATTATTATTATTATTATTATTATTATTATTATTATTATTATTATTATTATTTGTTTCATAAATTTGTAAGGATTAACACAATTAAACATTCATATAAATCAAACTGCGGGGCTAACCAAATCTTATCAGCTGCAAAATGTTAATAATAGCACTTTTCTGGAAACCTCTGTGGAAAGGATGTTAAGTAGGTTGGGCTCTTTCAGAGAAGCTTAATCTAGGCCGTCTCTCTAATGCAATAATTTCCTTTTAAAATGGATAATAATTTCCTACTCCCATACCTTAGTGAATGGCCCAATTAAAAAAAATTCCCAGGGTTTCAGAGGTTGAAAAGACTTGAAATGTAAGAGACACAATGAACTTTTGTCATGTCACGAGGCCAACCGTATTAGTTTAACTGTTGTAGCAACTTAATATTTTAAAAGAGTGACTCACATAGGAGTGATAACAATATTCTGCTAACCATTGTCCTCTCTGGCAAAACTGAACAAAAAGGTGTCATTCAAAGGACACAGGCTGAAAAAATCACAGAAACGCAGCTCAAAAGCTCAATGTGCAACAGTTCTACTGCACTTCTGCTTTGAATTATTTATATAAAATGAACATTCAGAAAATCATCAGGACACTGTGAAGCCGAGACAGATTCCAGAAAAACATGCAAATCCCATCAATCCCCATTTAATACTATGATATTAGAAGTAACTGCAAATGTTGTTCTCACATATGTATTAGAGCTCTGGTGTTGTTTCCGCTGGCAGGGATTTTAAATGAAAAATCAGGGTGTCTTATACATTACCATGCTTTATGCACCAGATTGACTCACTTAGGCAGGTTCTCTTCCCATGACAGGGTTTATAATGTTTGTGAGATACACATTGACTCTTGAAATACTTGCTCAATTACTACTACTGTCATCTTGCATTTATCTGAAATGTAGAACAATGTGAGTCAGGCTGCAATGAAGGTTGTGCAAACCAATGCATTGATAACAATCCACAATCCAACCCAAGGATTTTATACTGTCACATAACATGATGCAAGATTGCTCTTATTCAAGGTAATTTTTTATACATACATACTTACATACATTATCTCAATGATTTTACTGAGAGATAGAAGAAATATACAACAGTGATGTCACTGGTACAGAGGGCTGGTACAGAGATAAGACCAGGAGTAAGGATAGATCTTAGAAAGCAATACAAATATGTTCAATGTCTTACAATAAAACTCCAAGTTCAGGACTTAGTTGTATTCTATCTTTTGATGGTGGTAGAAGCTGCTCTTCTGAAACACATACAGAGAATCTCAACTATCACTCCCACGGAAATAGTAATCAACTGATCAGTCAGTGGGCCTCAAGGCAGAATCGGAAGACACCTGTTGCAGTCGCACTGTTCAGATTCAGCATATACAGGTCTGGTAAGCATCTCAGTGGCTAATTTCCTGGAACCTTATCTTTCATCAAGGAAAAGTCTATGAGAGGATGCTATTAAATCGACTAGGACCTGTTATTGAACCCAAGCTTATTGCACAACAAGCAGGTTTCAGACCAGGGAAAAACTGTACAGGTCAAATTCTTCATCTGACTGAACATATCGAGGAAGGCTATGAGAAAGGCCGCATTACGGGAACAGTTTTTGTGGACCTTACAGCAGCCTATGACACGGTGCAACATAGAAAAATGCTGCATAAAGTCTACCATATCACCCGGGACTTTGACTTTACAAAAACTGTCCAGACCCTCTTAGAAAACCGCAGCTTCTATGTGGAGTTTCAGGGCCAGAAAAGCAGATGGAGGAGGCAAAAGAATGGTTTACCCCAAGGCAGCGTTCTTGCACCGACCTTATTTAATATCTTCACGAACGATCAGCCACAACCACCACTCACAAAGAGCTTTATATATGCTGATGACCTTGGCCTTACAACACAAGCAAAAGATTTTGAAACAGTTGAAAAGCAACTCACCAATGCCTTGAAAGATCTCTCCAGCTACTACAAAGAGAACCACCTGAAGCCTAACCCTGCCAAGACACAAGTGTGTGCTTTCCACCTACGTAACCGCGAAGCCAACAGGAAACTGAAAGTTACTTGGGAAGGCCAAGAGCTCGAACACTGTTTCCATCCTAAATACCTTGGTGTCACCTTAGACCGAACACTAACATATAGGAAACACTGCATGAACACCAAGCACAAAGTAGCTGCACGCAATAACATACTGCGGAAACTGACTGGCAGCGCATGGGGAGCAGACCCACAAGTAGTAAGAACATCAGCCCTGGCCTTGTCTTTCTCAACTGCAGAGTATGCCTGTCCTGTTTGGCACAAGTCTGCCCATGCAAAGCAGGTGGACATAGCACTGAATGAAACATGCAGAATCATCACGGGATGCCTTAAAGCTACACCTGTTGATAAACTCTACAAGTTAGCTGGCATTGCCCCTCCTGACGTGCGACGGGAAGTTGCTGCTAATGGTGAGAGAAATAAGGTCGAACTTTGTGAAAGCCACCCACTGCATGGCTATCACCCTCCTCCCACCAGACTCAAATCAAGGAAGGGCTTCATGAGAACCACCACTCCTCTTGATGTTCCTCCAGCAACAGCAAGGGTGTCCCTCTGGGCAGCTAAACCTGGCAATTCTAACTGGATGGCCCCCCAAGAGGGTCTTCCTCCAGGGGCAAACCAAGAATGGGCAACTTGGAAGTCCCTGAACAGACTCAGAAGTGGAGTGGGCAGATCAAAAGACAACTTGGCAAGGTGGCACTACCTGGAGGAATCCTCCACCTTGTGTGACTGTGGAGCTGAACAAACAACTCCGCATATGTATGCTTGCCCACAATGCCCTGCCTCATGTACGGAGGAGGAGTTGTTTAAAGCTACAGACAATGCGGTTGCTGTTGCCCGCTTTTGGTCCAAAACTATTTAGTTGCTTGTGATTTCTTTTTTTATTTCCATTATTTGAAATGTATTTTTAGTACAATGCTTTTGACACGAAATAAATTAAATCAAGGAAAAAACATGGAATATACATTCAGGGAGAAATCCACATTCTCCCTTCCACAGAAAAAGACTTCTGCTCACTTCTAGAGCATCCTCTCTCTCTCTCTCTCTCTCTCTCTCCCCCCCCCCCCCCCATTCCACCTTGCATTCAACTCAGCGTGGCTTCCCAATTAATTCATGGCAATATGAAGATGCTACAATGGAATGGTAAAGTGGGGAAGTCCATCTCAATTAGCCAGGCTTTGTTGTTGTTACTTTCTGTTATGGCTATGTTTTCTTGAGGCGTAATAGACCCCCATAATATCTTGTTACTAACAGTTTGCTCAGAAGTGGAATACCCTTGAGATTTGTTGATTGAGACTATTCCACCCATAATGTTATTTTTCTCATTGCCTCACACTTTATTGATCAAGATCATATTTTCCAATAAGCCATGTTATACCAGGATATGCCCAAAATACAATTACCTCAATTAGTTTATAAATATATAATAATAATAAATAAATAAAATAAATAAAGAGGAAGGAGGTTTGCAGACCGGATTTTCGTTCTCACAGCCCTCTGCTGGGCTGTGGCCCACAGGTTGAGAACCACTGCACTAAAGAAACAAAAGAGAGTGTGGAAGCAGTGATTATATTTTAGGCTTCATGAAAGGAGAAATCCAGTGTGACATGGAGTTTTGAACGATAGACGATGACTCTGGAGGCCAGAGATTGAATCCTTGCTAGGCCATGGAAACCCATTGGGTGACCTTAGATAAGTCTCTCTCTCTCTCTCTCTCGGCCTCAAAGGAAGGCAAAAAGAAATCCATTATGAAGAAATCATGCCAAGAAAATCCTATAACAGCTTCCTCTTAGGGTTACCAAAGGTCAGAAACTGTTTGAAAGCATACAGCAACACATTGTGAAAGGGTACTGTTTCCCAAAAAAGATTTCAAGATTCAAGAAGTAGGTGGACACTTGCTTTTAAAACATCATTGTGGAGTTTTGCCACATTAGTTTGAAAAAACCCCCCCAGTACTGAGTAGCAGAAATAATCTTTTAACAAAGGATAAAATAAACTTAATTATATTGCACAGTTGTGAATAGTACTCTATATCAACTGCTGTAGGTTTCTAAATTATTGCTTTAATAATTGTTTAAAGAATTCAGAGGTTGAGCATTATGCATTAAAAATGTAAGTCTTGAGCATTTCCTTTACTATATAGTTCCAGTCTCAGAAATATAAAACAATACATAGATTAGTTATAAATACTCAACAAAGGTGTATGTAATGAAAATACTTGAGAATGGGAGAGAAGTAAAGAAGGAACTTGAGGAGACTCTTATTATATTGCTCCATAGTTAGTATAGCAGGCTTGCTGTAATCCTGATTAAGTGAAGAAGCTTCAAATCTGATTATACCTTTGGTAGTAATTAGATGGAGCAGTTGCCATCTGGAGATACAAGCACTTTCATAAGAAGAACCACTTGTTTCTACTGACATGAAACATCAGAATTTGTTTTTGTCTACAAAAATACTGCATGAGATTTACTCATTTGATAATTAGTCCTACTTGGACTAGCCTTTTTAAAACGAACTGGAATCTGTCATGGATTGGGTAACAGCTGGTATTACATTCAAAACCAACAGGATTTGAAGATATAGAAGTATCTGGAATTATCTATATTATTTCCTCAAGTTCTCAAGAGAATAATAATTTCTGAATTATCAAATAGAATACTGCAGGCAAAGCTAACAAAGCAGTGCAGTTTGGATGACTACAGAAAGATTTTCATGCCATTCTGGATGTTTTCCTGAGGAACACTAATTTGAGGAAGAAACACAGTGGTTATGCAGCTCAGTAAATCACAAACTGGAATGTCTTCATTTTTTTTGAAATGGAAGAGTATCTCTGGATGAACAAGATGAAAAGTTTGATTTAGTGACATCCTTTTCCTTTCATATAGTCTATGACTGAGTAAGTACAAATTCCCCTTTGATAATATGGTTAATTCATGGTTAATTTTGATATGGAAAAACTAGACTTAGAATAAAATCATATCAAGTTCTGAAGCTTCATTAATATTACTGCAAGTCAATTAAACAAAAATGTTGATTTTAAATATTTTACAAGGAATGTTTGATACGTAGAAATATAAAACAAAATATTAGTTTTTAATTGTACTAGGTATAATTGAAAACACCACAGAAGTGGCATTCTTACCTTCTCAACTATTACTTTTTTCCTGTTGAGAAAAAGAATGGAAAACACAAGGAGGTTATAAAATGAAGGTGATGTCATGTAGACTAGTGCTCCTCAGCCTATGTGATGCAGGGAACCATCACTTTGCTTTTTTATTTTCTGGAAATGTATGAAAGAGCTAGAACTGTCATGATGGGTAGCAGTAATTTACCCATACCATATTTTAAAAATGGAATATTCACACAAATTGTGTCACACAATATTATAAAAGCATAATCTAGAACAGTGGTTCTCAACCTGTGGGTCCCCAGATGTTTTGGCCTACAACTCCCAGAAATCCCAGCCAGTTTACCAGCTGTTGTGATTTTTGGGAGCTGAAGGCTAAAACAACTGCAGACCCACAGGTTGAGAATTACTGATCTAGAAGCACCCTCAGAATCCAGTCATTAACACACTTGCTAAGGTAAATCCCATTCAATGTACTGTACTTCTCAATGAACATGTATAGAGTTTTCCTGTTAATTATAATTCCAGTATCAATGAATCAGGTATGCATCACTGAAGATAGAAAAGCAGTCTTCTGTGTGTGTGCTATAATTATCCATAAGACTTGTAGAAATCATATTGGTGGTCTGTGTGGATTTTCCTGTTCTTCTTAGAAATCATCACTGGAGGAATTGTATTGAAAGAAAGTTTTATCTTTCTTTCATAATGCTCCAAAACTCAACTGTTATAGGTTCCAGACAGATAAACAGAAGGCCTCCTTTACACAGATTATTTACAGAATCAAGCTATGGAATTTGCTCTCTCAAGATGATGATGGCTGCCAACATAAATGGCTTCAAGAGAAGATTTGGCAAATACATTGGGAATAAGGCTGTCAATGAACACTAGTAATAATCAGTGACAGCTGGTGGTTGCCAAGTCTGTGTAGCTGTTTTTGTGTTTCGACCTAAACGATACAGCAGCTATCCAGGGTGCTGAACCTTGCCTTCAAAATAACTCCTTAAAAGTTCAGACTAAAACTCAAGAATATTATTTTTCAACTTGCCTTTGAAAGGTGCTCAGAAACTTCAGTTGGTCCAAAGAGCAGCAGCTATCATCGCATCTTGCATTACCTCTATTGGCTGCCAACACTTTTCCAGGCACAATTAAAAGTACTGGTTTTGACCCACAAAGCTCTAGATCAGTGGCTCTCAACTTGTGGGTCCCCAGATGTTTTGGCCTTCAACTCACAGAAATCCCAACAACTGGTAAACTGGCTGGGATTTCTGGGTGTTGTAGGCCAACACACCTGGAGACCTACAGGTTGGGAACCACTGCTCTATATGGTTTTGGTCCAGGTTATCTGAACAACCATATTTCCCTCTATGAACCTGGGGAGGGCCTTCTTTCTGTCCCACCACCCATTCAAGTGCATTTTGTGGGAACACAGGAAAAGGCTTTTTCACTGGCTGCTCTGAGACTGTGGAACTCCCTTCCAAGAGAAACCAAAACAGGGTGGCTTCATATCTGCTTGCCCTTCACAAGCAGCTAAAGACCTTTCTCTGCCAGCAAGCATTTGGAGAAGGATATAAAAGAGCACATGACTTAAGAGGTTGTTGGTGGGATTTGGAGCAGGATTGTGTGTTTTAAAACGCATTTTAATTGTATTTATTTTATTTTTATTGTTTTTTTTACCTAATCCACACAGTAGTTGTTTTTAATTTTTGTATTTGTTTTGTTTTAATTGGGGACCAAAGTGTGTGGTTGTTAGTCACCTTCAGAAAAGCGGAAGAAAGGCTGGATATAAATAAAGTAAATAAGATATATTTGTTTATTTGAATCTCAAGTACTGACAAATAATTCTGGGGAAAGTCTCTTGTGCTTATGTACTGCTTATGGACTTCTTTGATAAGCATCTTCTCTTGTAGGAATCAAAATGCTCAGTGTAGTGTACCTAAGTCAGCAGGGAACTTTATATTCTTACATTTATTGTCTTATTTATGTAGAAAGCACATAGTTAAGTGTTCTATGAGCCTTTAGCACTAATCTCAAAAGTCTGAATCAATTGTGATGGGACTAGGCCTTGTTCACTGCTGTTTTGTTTTGCTTGCTTCTCTTTTTTAATAGGAGCATTATAATACTGTTTTTCCTCTTCATATTCAAGTTGTATGTTATAACTTTAAAAAACATAATTCAGGAGAAAGTAAAACCAGCAAGTTTTCCAATCCAAGCAAAAATATTTGATTTGCTTAGTTCTTAAAGGTATCACTTTGACTCTTTGTGGTCTTAACCATGTTTTTGGTGCTGGATTATACTTTTTCATGATGATAGGCTCCACATCCTTAACAAATAATAATAATAACAATAATAATAGTAATAATAATTTTATTATTGGCTCGAGGCGGGTTAAAACACAATTTAGAAACATAAACATAGCAAAAATTGAACAAATATAAAATATCCACATTAAAACTGCATTTCTATAAAATACATATTAAATACATGAAACAGACATCAAACAAAGGACATGAGTTTAAGATTCATAGTTTAAAACTGTCTGGGTAGGCTTTCTGGAAGAGATGTGTCTTTAGATGGTTTTAAAATACCGACCGCTGATTTAGCTGTCAGAACTCTACTGGCAGGTCATTCCAGAGTCTTGGGACAGTTGATGAGAAGGTCCTTTGGGTGGTGATCGCTAGACGGGACCTGATAGGCTGGAGCAGACGCCCCACAGAGGACCTAATTGTTCTCGGCAGTTTGTATGGGAGAAGGCAATCCTGAAAGTGACCTAACATAACATTCCATTCCATCAATCCAGAACCTCACTGTACTTTTGTGTTCCACATTTTGTATAATTATTATGTTATTTATAAAGTGAACCCAGCTTGTCAAACTTTTAAATATGTTTTTAGCCTTTGAAAAGCATTTATTGTTTACATTTTTACATTGGTCATGTTGCTTTCATTGTATGTCACCCTGAGTTTGTCACCTTTAGGCAAAAAGCAGGGTATCAATATTTTAATAAATCAATAAATAGGTAGATAATTAAAGAACAACTACAATTCTGTGGTATAATACATGGATCATAAACCAAAGTTGTCTTGGCAATAGTTAGCAACAACAAAATGAAACTATAATCAAGCAGGAAGTAGTCATAGACAAACCTGTTTGCAACTAAAGTGAACTGTGTAGGCACATGACTGAATTTCGTTCTGGATTTTGCTTCATTTTTGCTTTGTTAATCTTTGACTTGCAGTTTGGATCACCTGAGACATAAAATCATTCCTCTGTATGAAAATCTCTGCAGTATAAAACTAGGAAATGTTGCTATTACATTCATTAATGAAACAAAAAAACACCTAATTACTATTCTGGTGTGACTAAGTACCTTTTGCTAAGTAAAATGTTCTGTTGTACCAAAATGATAAGATATATGAAAATACATTGGAGAATTCTGCACATATTTGCAAGCAAAGCTTTGTTGGCTTAATCCTACCAGTCTTTGTGGAATTTAGAGATAACAGCATGAACCTATTTAAGCCACTGATTTTTTGGCAAGATTTACTGCTGTTGCTTTTCTTAAAATCTCCTTTGTGACTTCTCAGAAATGAGGGCTGTGTTATTGTTATCATGAGAGTGAACATTTACTTCTGTCTCCTTATTCCAGATTGCTGTCAAAATGAGTGAAATACCATCAACCAACTATTCGGTGGTTCAGCACCACACTTCAGGGAGTGAGCAGTCTTTCTCTGCACGCCCTCTCAATGTCACAGAACCCGTTGTGGCCAAGCGGGTCTGCTTTTACAAGAGTGGAGACCCACAATTTAATGGAGTCAAAATGGTTGTCAATAATCGTTCTTTCAAATCATTTGATGCCTTGCTGGATAACTTGTCAAAAAGAGTACCACTGCCTTTTGGGGTGAGGAACATCACTACACCACGGGGGATACACAGCATCAATAATCTGGAAGAGCTTGAAGATGGAAAGTCATACATCTGTTCCCAACAGAGGAAAGTCAAGCCCATTAATCTGGAAATGGCCCGTAAAAAGCCATTGCCCTGGCAAAACAGCAGGCCAATCAGTGCCCGCCGAAGAGCTGTACAGTTAGCTAGAGAAGGGGACCGCGGAATATTCCAGAGAGGTAGCACAGTCAAATTAAGTACTCCTAAGAAGCTGCTGGTTTTCAAAAATGGCAATGTAAGAGTTCGACGTGCAGTTATCTTGGGGAAGAAGAACACAGAAAACTTCGAGGCCTTTCTGGAGCACATCAGTGAACTTATGCAGTATCCAGTCATGAAATTATATACTACTGATGGAAGAAAGGTAAGACTATAGGAAAATATCAGAGATATTTCATCAATTTTGGTAGAGATAGTGGTCCTGGTAAGGTTTTCTTATAGCTGGCCTACACGCAAATGCTGATATGAATGAGCCATCACAAATTTAGTTGTTTGTCAAACAGAATGCATTGGACTGAAATACTTTCACAGTGTTTCTTATATTTGCTAGATTCAGAAAAGAAGAGTTCAGTCTTTACTTATGTTTCTGGCTAGTTAAGAGAACAATAAACCAGACATCTTAGTCTGAATGACACAACATGATGCAAACCTTAGTGAAAAACTCATACCATATTCATTTTCTTCTACCAGAAGGAGGTACTAGGTGGGATTGAGTGAACCCTCCATGGAAGGATACTTGATCATGTCGAATAAACTAGAATACTTACTGCTAACTGTGAATCAACTTCCTGTGATACATAAAGTGTACAATTATCAATGTATGATATAAAATATACCCAAATTATGAATGATGGAGTAGAAATAAGGGATCATTAATGAGACCCCTAACTGCAACCTTTAACTTCCTTAAAATTTCAGTCGAACTATTGCCCTGCTAGAGATACAGTAGAGTCTCGCTTATCTAAGCTCCGCTTATCCAAGGTTCTGTATTATCCAACACAGTTTGCCTTTTAGTAGTCAATGTTTTTGTAGTCAATTTTTCAATAAATTGCAAAATTTTGGTGCTAAATTCATACAGTAGTTATTACATAACACTATCATGTACTGAACTGCTTTTTCTATCCATTTGTTGTAAAACATGATGTTTTGGTGCTTAATTTGTAAAATCATAACATAATTTGATGTTTAATAGGCTTTTTCTTAATCCCTCCTTATTATCCAAGATTTTCGCTTATCCAATGTTCTGCCGGCCCGTTTATGTTGGATAAGTGAGACTCTATAGTATTCACAAATGTTCTTCACTTCAAGAAGAAAGGATGTCTCAATACATCAAGATGTCCTTCCCAATGAGAAAAGAAGTCAACATCCATTATTTTTCCACACGTTGGTACCTGTTTTGGAGGGAAATTTTAAATACATAAAACACATAGTTGCATTGCACAAAACCAATATTTTGTTTCTCCAAATGCCTTGGGTTTTTTTGTTTGTTTGTTTGTTTGTGTTTTGCCAAAAAGACTTTTACCCTTTTGGCAAATCTTTTCCATTTTTTTTTCCAAAAAAGCCCCCAAGAGTGAAAAATCATTGAAACATATACATACACTGGGAAGGAAATATATGAAATCACTGTATTTGTTCTTGTATGCATGCAAGATTTACATATGTGAAGAGCTACATTCTTACTCCATCATATCACAATATTTAAGGGAAATATCTTAAAAGAGAAGTGATCCTGAGGTCTTCTATACTGTTTTCTGTAACTAAGATATTATAACTAGGAAACACTTGTATGTAAATCTCTCTTTAATTTCTACTACAACTGCTGTTGCACGACTTCTAATGCACTAGCATCTTTGTTTTCACAAAGAACATGCCACGTAGTATAGATTTCTTGTTATTAGCATTTGAACAGAATGATCAAGAACAGTGGTCTGGCATTTTGGTATTTCACATCTCAGAGGGCAGGTTTGTGTTGCCTCTGTGCTTATCAGAGTCTGAGAGGAGGTCCTAGTGTTAAGGAAATCCGTGGAAACCTTGGAGATACAGAGGTGGAAATAAGGGGAATTTAAATCCTTCTATTTGTGACAAACTAGCTTGCTCTTAAACCACATCTTCCTGTTCTACTTCCAAGGTGTACTCATGATTACTAAGGAGCTTAATCCATGGTAGCCACAGGAGTGGCCTCAATCTCGTGACACGTGTCAGCCATGTCGTAATCCCATCAAGCCTATGTTTAGTTTGTGCATGAAGTGTGACACTCTCATTTTCTGTCAAGTATTTGGGGTTGCAGCCAGGTAACACTGTTATTGCTCTTTTTTGGCCCTGAAACCAAACTCCAACACTTGAACTATTGGTATTTGTTGGGGTCATTTCACAAGGCCCCATTTCAGAAGTTACATGCAACGACATTTAAAACAAAGCCCTAACAAGTTTAACGAAACAAAAATGGGAGTAGGTAGTTATTATTATTGCAGATTGGTACAGAAATAGGGAAGTTAGAGAAAAGGGGCTAATTCATTAATTGATAATTAACTGAAAAGTTCTCATTCAGGTATATTTATATTGAAGTGAACTTCTTTTACCTACTGTTCATTCTCACTTGTCATTTAAATTTATGCTATATTACTACTTTTAAATGTTTTCTAGAATAAAGGTGAAAAATAACACCCATTATTTAACTCATCTGTGTGCTTTTCCTATTTTCATCCTTGAAAAGAAGGAGGCAACTGCATTTTTTTAAAAAAAAATTATTTCTCATCCATCTCACCAAAATCTCCCCCCCCCCTCTCTCTCTTTTTGCATTCTCTCTGCATTAGAATTTTATCTCCTCACATTTTGTCTTGCTTGCTGTTTCCCATGTGGATTTCAGCAAAAGTCTCAAGAACAACAAAATTAAGTTTCTTGAGATGAAGTAGGAACCTCTATAAGGGGTCCAGTGCAGAAGACAACAGGACTACCTGGATCCAATGAACAATCTCTCCCCGCCCTCACTCCCATTCCAAGTTGCCAAGTTATAATTTCACAATGCAAGAGGGCTAAATAAAAATATATATAGCAAAATGTAGTTTTGAGAAAATGCAAGAAACTGAGGATTGGTCTAGAAGCAATGATGAGTACATGGATACGTCTTACTTTGCACGTATCATGAGATTACATGACTCATTGGGAAAGACAATAATGCTTGGTGAAGTGGAAGGTAGTAGGAGACAAGGGATACCACACTACAGATGGATTGATTCAATGAGCAGGACATTTGACCGGGACGTTTGAAGGGCTCTCATTTGTAGGGTCACCATAAGTTGAAGGTGACTTGATAGCAAATGACAACAACAAACAACAAAATGGGTAAGACAAAATTTGGTGGATATTTAGTTCTCTAAGTAACTTGATTAATAATTTAATTAGTAACCAAATTCTGTACAATTGTTGTGGCAAAATAATAGCTTAATTATTGAGTTTCATTAAAAATAAAATGTGTTTGCCCCTTTTGTGGCAAACTTCCAATGTATATGTTTAATTAATTTGAGCATATAAAACTTAAAACTTCAAATTCTATTTTTAATGAATTTTAATTCATTAATTCCTTTCACTGGATGCATATAAATTAGTGTATTCTAACTCATCACCACTCAGCATCAGAAGCTGGTCTACAAGATGCAATAACACTTTGTCTCTGAAATGCCTTTATTGAAATTGGACCGTCCTGACACTTCTAAAAATAATGGACGCGATAGTGATGTGGTTGGGTTCACAAATACAAGCTCGTCCAGTGATGACTGAACTAGCTTTACTTTACAAAGCCATTAATTTGGTTGCAAAACTTGGAAGAGAAATATTGAATCTTTTGCATGCTTTTCTCAAGCAGAAATTGACACTCTGAACTGTCACATCCATGAAAAGAAACACAGTAATTAGGATTTAAGATTGTAAAACTTCAAAAAACTTATCTTTATAGCTACATTTATCTCAGTGTCAAACTCAGGGGCTGAGTTGTTGGAGCTGGGAAATTATCATGATCAGAAGAACTTCAAGGTCTGAAGAAGGAGACACAACAGCCCAATGAGCTTGGCATTCTCAGATACCAACAAATTGTGATTGCTTATGAATGGGAAGTATGGGGTAGCCTGATAGAGGAGGTATGTGTATGTGTTGATGCACAAACACATGCCCATATGCACATGCGTGCTGATGCCACATGATGTGTTGTAGAGACTAAATTGTCAAACAAGACCTACTGAGAAACAAGAAAAAGGTTTTATATGCTCAGAGGAATTGCAAGCTTTGAAAAAATAAGGAAAAATGTAATACAAACATATTATCCACAAAGGTGCCCCACAAATGCACAAAATCTTGCTTAAAATGATCATATATCTTCAATGGGAATAGAATGCCAAATAAATGGTGGTGGTTATAGGGAGGATTGGAATCTCGGTGTTTAGAAGAAGGAAGAAATGGTTGGTTAGATGCTGTTTGGCTGGAATAACGAACATGAATACTCCACATGTCATTATGTTGTGCCAAGTCCCATTCATAGTTTCTGAAGCAGTCAAATGTGATTGGAATCACTGTTTTAATTCCAAATCCTGGCCCAAAGTACTCTGTTCTTTTTCATAGCAGCCAACCTTGTCTGTTGTTTATCTTCTAGGTTCCCAACCTTCAAGCTTTGGTCCTATGTTCTGGAACAGTTGTGGCTGCAGGGAAAGAACCTTTCAAAGCAGGGAATTATGACCCTCATAGGTACTCATTACCTGGAAAATTGCCTGGGGCCACAAATCGTGTATATCCAAGATCCAATGCCAAGTCAGAGAGCAGAAAAAGTAAGTTTCCTTTTCAACTTTCCTAAATAATTTTGGTCTCAGATGTAGACCATTCCTTTCAGGGAAAAAGTCTATAGGGTAGTTATTCACTTTATCCCAACAGTTACCTTAGTAAATCAACAACATGAAAGTGAATATCATGATAAATGAGGTACTTTGGTTATGCAGCATTTCAATTATGTTAAAGCAGACACAGGTAGAACTCTTTTTTAAAATTTGCAAATCAACAGAACAAAATCAAGAACTGACTAGGAAGAGGGCATATAATGGTTACGAGGAAGTACCACCTTGCATGACCCCATAGTCTGATGAGTTTATCTACGCTTTTCATATTCATTACCTTAACCGGGTTTAGCAAACACACATACATTCATTAATCTAAAATAATTATCAGTCTATAAAAATAAAAAGAGTAATAACCTAATAGAATTGATGGTGATAGATTAACATTCTTCACTTGAGTTTAGCTGAGTAGGCTGAGGGCATAGAGCACACTAAGTGGCACATATTTGCTATAATCATTTTGCCATCCTTAAGTATATATCTCTCTTTCTCTGCTTAATAAAAAGGCTAACCTCTACTTCTAATTATAAGCCCATCATATCTGCAAGAAACCTTTCTGAAAACCACTGAAAAGTGGCAATGACAGAGTCAAAGGCATAATTCTTGCTTGATATGTTTGCTTAAGATGGTGCTTTAAGTGGTCCTAAGGATGGTTTGATGGAGGCAGAGGCCTCATCCTTTTTTGACCACAAGGTAACTGAGAACAGGCAATATTAGTTCAATATAAAGATGTGTTTGTATTTGCAGAAACAAGGTAAGCTCCGTTTGAGATCTAGGCTATGGGAGTCTAATGCATATAGTTACATAAAAAAGCAGACCATCAGGGGCTTAGAGATTGCACCACAAAGGCTTATCCTCTGTGCACAAGCCTAAAGAATGTAATGACACAAAAAATAGGTATTCTATCTGGTAGTTGGTAACCAACCTGGTTTAAAAAAAAGACCTAGAATTCTCAGACTCAACACATTTATTAATTCAAATGTGCATAATGGAAATTCATATCTGCATATGAACTCATTTAAGATTCCATTGTATAATATCTGATTTTTATTTCACATTGAGTTTAACTAATCTTGAATAAATTATGCAAAGTAAATTTAAATAAATGTGTATATCTTGAAAAAAGACAGGTTTTATAAGGAATTGTGAGCATTGTCCTGGTGTGTCAGCTACTCCCATTTAAAAGAGTAGAGAATATTGCCCCCCCCCCCCAAAAACACCAAGAAAGAGTCTAGTGACATATTAAAAATGAATGCATTTTATTTGGCATATACTTTAATGAACTCCAGCCCATTTCACTAGCTGAATTTGCTGGAGAGGTCTGTAGTCCTTTGAAAATTATATCAAATACAATTTGTTACGATTAAGATGTTATTAGACTACATTTTAGTTTCTTGCTGTGGCAGGTTAACATACAGCCTAACCATACTGTGATCTCTCATAAGCAATATCTTATATTATTGCTCCCTGTGTATAATGATTTTGCACTAATAATCCTTTTGTGTGTTTTTCTTTCTCTCTTATCTCTTTGCCATGCCTGTCCGCTGCCTCTGTCCTTGGATCACTGTCTGATTACTGTCTTCTGTGTTTCTCTTCTAATCTTATCATTTGGAATTTTTCAACAAATTGCTTGAAAGTGAGTGCACAGATAGATTCAAGCTCCAGATCACAGATGTTCTCTGCTTCTTCTTCTAAAGGCTATAGTAATGATAACAATTCTGTATCTTCTTATGTACCTGATAATGACATGATTTTAGTGGGAAATAGCTCACAGACTGGTGAAGAATTCTGCATAGTGCCAACTGCAGATGACATAGAAAAGTCAGTTCATCTTAATCAAGATGGCAGTATGACAGTTGAGATGAAAGTTCGGCTGAACATAAAAGAAGAGGAAACCATAAAATGGACAACTTGTGTCAGCCGTGCTGGCACCTTTGCCACAACTACAGAAGATCAGTTATCAGAATTAAATATTTTGACATATAAAAACACTGACGAGGACTCCAGCCATGCTGAAGATGATGTGTCATTGCAACAGATCAGCACAGAAATGACCAATCAAAATTCAGTAGGCATAATGGAAAGTAGCACATATGATATCTGGCAGAATCCTTCTGTGAATCCAGATTTGAATCACACAGATAATAATAATTCAAAGCCGCATTTTTATAGACCTCCTACTCCTGGTCCTAGAAGAGTCCGGCAAAAGAAGGCACTAGTTGAAAGTGTCACTGTGGTATCAGATAGAGCAGTCCAAAAAAAGCTGGTAGGACAATTTTCTTTTAGTGAAGAAATGGACAGTGGAGAAACAAAATCTGAATATTGTATGGTTACTCATGCTAGTAGTCAAACATCAAGTGTTACTAATTCCAATCCTTTGTCCAATCACGATGATGCAACAGAGAGCAATCCACATTTCTTCAACACACGTTCAGAATGGTCTCGCTCAAAAAATGAAGATATAATATGCAATCAGTGTAAAGAATTGCTTTCTTCTCAAGCTTCACAACATCCATCACCTCCTGAAACTAACGAAACAGTATGCAAATGTGCTCAAATCACTTCTACGGTGATGCAGCTTTCTCATACCACTGGCAAGAATGACAGTGCTGAAGGCATGACAGCTAGACAACTCTCTGATGAAAGCCAAGCTGTGTCTACCTCTAGCAAGACTAAGAAGAACAAAAAGAAGAAGAAGAAATCTTCTGCACATATCATGAAACAAGCTATAGGTTCTCATGAAAACTTGGATGATGTGTCAATGGAAGGAAGTGCTGTGAATGATGTGCAGACAACTGAGGTGCACACTCCAAGGGAGAGCACACAGCGTTCCTCTACAAAAATCACCACTAAAAAAATAGTACTTGCATTTCCTGTTGGCAATTCACACAATTCTAATAAAAATGTAATCACCGAAGAAGAATTGTGTAGTGAGGATCCACTGCAGTCACAACCAAATGAATTACTCTCTAAACTAAAGAAAATTCCAAATAGACAGTTGCCTAAACTAAAAGTGAAATCAGACAAAAAACATAATTTGCCACAATCTACAAAAGCAGAAGGGCTGCTGTTAATTAAAAATAACTCAAACAATGACACTCAACATGCTCAAGAAATTATACATGATTCAATTAATGTAACAGATCAAACTTCAACTCATCTAGCTTCCTTGAAGCCAATAACTGATCAAGAAAGTGACCTAAATGTTGAAACCGAACATGCAAAGACCACTTCCAATCAGACACACAAATTATCAATGAAACATAAAAAAACAAAAAAGAACAAAAAAATTGAAAGTGCTCCAGCTAGTGAAGTTGAGGCTGACAGATCACTGGCTGCTTTGAGACATAGAGATTTTACTGATGAGATTACTGAGCATTCTCTCGAAAATTATGTTCAAAGCTGGTTGCAAAACATATTTCCTGATGCTGTAAGGCCTGACCAATGTTTAGCTCCCATAAGTTCTAATGACAGAAAAAAGCAACAGCCATCTATCAAGTCCTTTCCTGGAAGTGAATTAGCAGGAAAGAATAGTATTAATGTAGGGAAAGAATCCAACCATCTCAGTGAAATAGAGACTGTTGAAGAATCTGTTCAAGAGTTGAAAAACATATATGAAAAACACATCGGTTGTTTGACAGATGCTGATGCAAGCTTAATAGAAGAAGCCAAGTATTTATTACAGTCAAATATTCAAAACAATGCAAAACTATCCAAAATTATACATGAACATGAGAAAAAGAAGGTTCCAACAGAAGATGTTGGTCAAAGGCATATGTCTGCGATTGCTGCTCACGTTCATGCCCAAACCAACAATAACATTCTAGGAACTGATGTGGAGGAGGATTGTATGAGTAATGCATTGCTGCATGAATTGAAATCAGCAATTCTTAATGCTGAGAAAAACAATATTGGGTGCATTAAAAAATCATGCTGTCTTACAGATAATTATCTTCCTTCACTTCTTGGATCTCCTTCCGATCTCCTTCTAGCTTGGCTCCTTCTACTAAATCTGAAAGAAAGCTTATCCAATGTAAATAAAGATGACGTCATGCAAACTACCTGTAGATGTTCTGAAATATTTACACTGCTTACATATTTGAAACAAGTTGCAGTTAAAGAAAAAGCAGATGACTTGAAGAATGCTGTTTCTAATATGCAGGACTGCACAGCTAACTATTTAATATTGTCTACAAAGCAAACAGAAAGACAAGAACCTGTTTCTCTAGTTCAAATCAAAAACATCTCAGATGCTAAAGAACAGGATGATCTAAACAAGAAAATAAATTCAGAGGCTGTGGATTCAAATGAAAGAATCAGTGAAGAGCAAAAGAAAGGCAGTTTGTTAGTAGAGAATTCAAATCTACATGATTTAAATGTTAATGGTGATTGTGGCCCTGTTCCATTGAACAACTCTGACCTTATTTCAAATGAGAAATCATTAAAAGAAAATGAGGACAGTTCAATGCAGGAATCCCAGGAAAAACACACAGATGCATCATATAATAATGAAGAATCAGAAATATCAGAGGAACCTAAGTCAACCAGTCACAGCATAACCTCTCATGATAAAGACCACTTTTTTGAGATAGAAACTTCAGAGGTAGATGAAAAAGAGTTAAAGAGCACAGAAGAGCAAGAATGCAAGGAATCCTTCTGTAAAACAGAAAATAGAAATGAGATTCTTACTTCAGCTGCCGAAAATGCTACAAATGGTGACAAGCTAGAAGATTCTACACATGAAGATATAGAGGAAGATGGTACTTGTGAGGAAAGTTCAGATCGATTGTCACAGCAATCCCCATTATCTTTTTGTTATGAATCCAAGCAAATTCCAGCAGATGCCTGTGAAGAGGAGCCACCATCTAGAGTCAAATTGATAGTTAAGGAACTTGAATGTGGTGGGTTCCACTCAAGTTCTTCTATGGAATTCAAAAAATGTTTGAAAAGCCCAGCAACTTCTGATTTGTCAGATTATCGGCCAGAAAGTGATGAAAGTGATTATAACTTTAGGCAATCCAGTGATTTGACCAATGGAAGTGCAGATGAAGCATTGTATGAAAAAGAGTACAACAAAGGGTATGTGAAAAGAACAATAGAGAGGCTTTATGGGAAAACAGAAGCTTCTTCTAAACCTGGTCCTCCTTATTTGACTCAAGCACTGCAGAAAGATACTGAAGAACCTTTCCACACAGTCATGGAAAAAAACCATGCATTTTGCGAAGCACACAATAGCTGGTCTAATGATGATATGTCTTCTTCACTAGTGTCACATGAAATCCCACAAGATTTATACACTACTAACTCAGAATGGGAAAAAGAAAATGCTACATTACCAGCTCCGCAATTCAGTCTTAATGGGGAAGAAGCATATTACAATGATGATTATGTAAATCAGTACAATCAGTCCAGTGGGCCCAGTGCTGAAGATGGGGGAGTATTGATTGAGAAAGGAAAATGGCTTCTTAAGGAAGACCATTTAATAAGAAGGTCTCCTCCTGAGAACAATGGAATGTATGGCACTACAGATACATCAGCTGACACTGCATTTGACAACCATAGCGATGACATTCCATACTCACATTTTGGCAATTTGGATTCACGGCCTCCTCTCAAAGAAATATCATCTTCTGAACTTGAAGACATGATTAAACCATGTGACAATGGATGCAACTACTTCAACATGCCTCATAATAGTGATTCGGAACCATTTCCTGATGCTCTAAGTGTAAAAAGCCAAAATAGCCAAATTGGCAGCACTTTGCCTCTTAAAGCAACCAGAAAGACAACCAATTCCACAGACATTTCTGCTGATGTGAATGCCAGTCCCCCAGCTTTTACATCAGTAGAGTTCAGATTACCTGATAATAAGGTGCACCCAACAGATCAGCCTTTAAATGATGAGCCAATTCAAACCCAACCAAGTCGTAATTCAATCAGGAATAGCCGTGAGGATCAGGATTCTCTAGATAAACTTCATGCTATTTGTGGGCAACATTGCCCCATTTTGATGGCCATAATCAAGCCAACAAATGAGGCAATAAGAGGGTGTGCTTACCAAAAAGCCTCTGATATTGAGAATCAAGTGGGACTACGCTTATTCACGCATTCCCCACCCGTCATGTGGCAAGACAAACATGAAATTGGATTTGACAAAAACCAATCACAGTTGAAAAACAATAGTATTAATAAGATCGCACACAAAATTTTTGACAGGTTTTACGCAGACAATGCCTTAGATTTCATGAATGATGCTAATTTTAGGTTACTTTTATCACTAAAAGAAAACCCAGGCTTAAAGAAGTTATCCATTACAGAAAGTATAGCTGTAAATCTACAGGAAATCAACAATCATGAAAATTATGCAGTTGAAGAAGCACTTGGTGAGATAACAGTAGGACAGAATAACAATTTATCTGTATCTCAAAGCTCAAGAGGCAATATAAATCAAATACCTCCTTCATTTCCAGAGGCACTAGAAGATTGTGGCTGTGAAACTTTTCACTACCAGGAGACATTCTTAAACAAAACTGATGGAAACTTAACAGTAAATTTGGAAGAGGAAAATGCCCTCAATGTCAAAGATGAAACTCTGTCTTCTGTAAAAGAAAAGCAAAGTGGAACTGAATCTGCAGATTCCTAAAACATTTGTTAAGAATGCTATGGCAGTGTATATAAATAGCCATAATAATGGGAGTGACATCCTTTCCATGGATTTAGATATCTCAATAAGCTGCAGGTTGAATATTCTTTATCTAAAATGCCTCATACTAGAAGGATTTTGGATTTCAGATTGTGGAATATCTGTATTTGCATATATGTACATAATAAGATATCTTGGAAATGAGGTCCAAGTCTATATATGGAATTCATTTATGCTTCATATATGCCCTGTACATATAGTTGAAGGCAATTTTATACATTTTTTTTTAAAAAAAATAGCTCAAGAAACAAAGTTTGTGTACACTAAACCATCAGAAAGCAAAGGCATCACTATCGCAACATGTGGACAATTTTAGAATTTTGGAGTATTTCAAATTTCAGAATTCCAGATAAGGGATGCTCAACCTGGAAGGATATGAGTAAACACATTATTTTATAAAAATTCTATCTCTTCTTTTTTCTTGTGTGTTTTTCTCCTTGTTTTCCCATATTTTCTGAAACAAACCAATGTTTGTAATAGAGCAAATATTGTTTGAAATGAAGATACATTATTAACTGTGCCTAAAATACATCTCATTTTAAGATGCATGTTGAAATCCATGCTTTAGAACCACATAACCTTTTAGTTGACAAGGACAGAGTGGAAATGTTACTTCTACTAATTTGTGGATAGATTTATGAATGAAGCACTGTGAAAGCTGGGCTCACTCTTTCAGTGGAGAAACCATTAGACCTCCTCTGAGTGTGCTGGGAGAGAAATATTGGAATGAATTTTGTACAGCAGCCCATGTTAAAGTTTCTCACTTTAAACTGAGGTGGATAAAATGCACCTCCGATTTGAGGAATATGGAGTGTGGTAATCTAAGAACACTGGACAGTATTTTCTCAGGCAACGTTAAGACCTCATGTAAGTAGTCCGGATACCATCAAATGGCTTTGTTCACCTACAATCTGGATTATCACTTAATTTCCTAATGGTTCATATAGTACTTACTTTTTTTACAAACCAAGTTTATGAATGGTACTAGGAGCAAATAGAGTTAATGCATATAATATATATATAATTAACTATGTTGCAAATATGCAACTTTTATCTGTCAAATTTGTTAAGACTCTCTATGGATATTTTAAAATGTAAACTAATTTAGGTTTGTAATTCCCGTACACTTTCTTTCAATAACATGTTTTTGAGAGTTGTATACAGAACATTTTAATTTTATTAAACCATGTAAAGTATATGTAAAGTAAACAGTGATGAAACAAAAGAATGGTGTTTTTGTTGCAGACTGAATTACTATGTATACTTTTAGAGGACATTGACTTTGTATTCATATGCACCAGAGACCTTAGAAAATACAAAGGGGCATGTTTCAAAGAAGGGTTAACAGAATCTGGAGAATAATATCTCTAATTCCATATTTACATACAGCCAAACTAATTTTTTTCTCCTGTCCAGATGCTCTTTTTCATAATAATTCAGTTAAAACTTCAGCATGGACTAGTTCCAGTTGCTGAGGGTACTTTGGACATTCATCATAAATATTACTACTTCTATTAATAATTTTATTGTAGCTGTTTTTGATAAACATTGCTACTTTATTGTGCAATGTCTATAAGCAATTAGCATAGAAGAACATGGTTTGTATTTTTTGAAACTCCAAAGGCAGCTATGTTTTGTGTGTGTATGTAAATACTTGTCTTACACTGTTTTGAAGCCATGTTTGTCATTACTCTTACCTTTGACTTCTGTATCAGATCAATATTATGAACAATAAAATAAATTAACTATACTCAAATTTCGTAAAACTTAAATGGATGAACACTAAATAACCTTTAATCTTTTAAGGTTCTTCTCTTCTTCCAACCACTTTTTGAAATTATTTTATGGAAATCCAGGAAGACTTCATTGGTTACTGATCCCAATCTTAAAAAGTCCTTGTCAAGCAAGACTAAACTGGTCCCCTAGCCTGTTCTCCCCTAAGCAGTTATCATTGGCAGGAATAGTATTTTATTCAGGAAGGGTTTGGCATACAACTAGGTTTAAATATAAGGGTGGTACTGTTTCTTTCCACCTGCCAATTTTAATTGTTTTTAATATGCTTTTTTCCGTATCAGGAGCAACTTAAGAAAATGCAAGTCACTTCTAGTGTGAGATAATTGGCCATCTGCAAGGACTTTGTCCAGGAATGCCCTGATGTTTTGCCATCCTGTGGAAGGCCTCTCATGTCCCTTTAATATGCTTATCTGCCTTAACTGAGGTTTTAATTTGAAGTTATAGTTGTTAGGAGTCTTGAAAGTCATTTTTGGAAGAGAATCATTGAGACAGTGAGAGAGAGAGAGACAGAAACTCCTAACTGTGGTTTTCATAATGAATTATTTCATTGCTTATACCATCTTATATTTGAAAACTACAGTTAGGAATAGTATGTCACATATCCTTTAAAGCAAAAACCTACAACATTGGAGTTTACAGTGCTGGTTTCGTTTGTCCTTTGGATGTTTATGTTTCTATTTATGAAAGGAGAATGAAATCAGATGTGACTAGTCCATTTCTTACCAAACACTTCTGAAATCAATTGACACAAACAACTGATAGTAACATTACGGAGGCTATTTTATTCAGGTGCCTATTCTGTTCTTTACAGACTGCTTTGGCTCCCTCTGGCTTTCAGTTTTTCTATGCTTTTTGCATTGGTTGATTGCCTCAAATTAGTTTGATTTGAAGTTTGGATTGATCTATAGTAATTCTCTCTCCCTTTAGTGACTTGTTATTGCTTCTTCTGGATCCTTTATAAAGTGCCTGTGGGATTAAGATCTTTGTGTTCTTTGAAAGCCTTCACCCCACAAACATAGAAGAACCAATCTTCCTGACATAGGACACTATTACATGAGCAGACCTTGTTGGTTTCTGCTAAGTCGTCTTCATCAAATTCTGCATCTCTCTAGCTTGATCTTTCTCCACTAGAGAACTTCCCTGTTAACAAGAGTAAAAAGAGCAACACACACATACAAAAGATGATGGCACACTGAAGAGTCTCAAGTAGAATAAACATCTTCTCATCAGCTTAACCTGGAACAGGGTCATCAGTCAACAACTACTGAATTAGGGTCAGACAAAAAAAGATTCATTGCTCATAGAGGTGAATTCTGTTCATTTCTTCTCTGATGGTTAGATTGCACTTCCTAGAGTTGGGTTGCTGTGAGTTTTCCAGGCTGTATGGCCATGTTCCAGAAGCATTCTCTCCTGACATTTCGCCCATATTGATGACAGACATTTTCAGAAGTTGTGAGGTCTGTTGGAAACTAGGCAAGTGGGGTTTATATATCTGGGGAATGCCCAGGGTGGGAGAAAGAACTCTTATCTGTTTGAGGCAAGTGTGATTGTTGCAATTAGCCACCTTGGAGCTTCAAAGCCTGGCTGCTTCCTGCTTGAGGGAATCCTTTGTTGGGAGATGTTAGCTGGCTCTGATTGTTTCTTGTCTGGAATTCCCCTGTTTTCTGAGTGTTGTTCTTTATTTACTGTCCTGATTTTAGAGTTTTTAAAATACTGGTAGCCAGATTTTGTTCATTTTCATGGTTTACTCCTTTCTGTTGAAATTGTCCACATGCTTGTGGATTTCAATGGCTGCTCTGTGTAGTCTGACATGGTGGTGGTTAGAGTGGTCCAGCATTTCTATGTTCTCCAATAATATGCTGTGTCCAGGTTGGTTTATCAAGTGCTCTGCTATGGCTGACTTCTCTGGTTGAATTAGTCTGCAGTACCTTGATCCGTGTTTGAGCAACACTGCATTTGGTGATCCATATGTAGACTTGTCCACAGCTGCATCGTATACAGTAGACTCCTGCAGAGCTGAGAAAACCCCCCTTGCCCTTTGCTGAACGTAGCATCTGTTCGATTTTCTTAGTGGGTCTGTAGATAGTTTGTGGGTTGTGTTTCTTCATCAGCTTCCCTATGCAGTCAATGGTTCCCTTGATGTATGGTAAGAACACTTTTCCTCTGGGTGGAATTTTGTCTTTACTCTTGTGACTTGTTCTTTGCCTTGCAGCTCTTCTGATTTCTGTGGTGGGGTATCCATTGGCCTGTAGAGCTCAGTTTGGGTGATTCAGTTCACACTCGGATAGATACCTACATAAAAACTCCCCTCACACAAGAAAAAAAAGCACATTTAAAGCCCTTGCAGATCATGCAAAAAGAATCTGTGAACCCCACCTCCAAGGTGAACTAAATCACCTAAACTGGGCTCTACAGGCCAATGGATACTCCACCACAGACATCAGAAGAGCTGAAAGGCCAAAAACAAGTCACAAGAATAACGATAAAGATTGACCCAGAGGAAAAGTGTTCTTACCATACATCATGGAAACCACTGATCGCATATGGAAGCCAATGAAGAATTATGGTATCACAACTAGCCAGGAAGCCTTTTGTCTTGTGATCTCTATCTACCCAGGCAACAGCTTTTTTGTGGTGATTACATTTTTAGGACAACAGAAATATTCTGCACCCTCGGACTGCATCAACTTTACTTTCAGTTTCATCAGGGCCAGTTCTTTCTCAGGCTGGATATTTCTTTCATAAGTAAAGGTAAAGGTTTCCCTTGATGTTAAGTCCAGTCATGTCTGACTCTGGGGGTTGGTACTCATCTCCATTTCTAAGCCGAAGAGCCGGCGTTGTCCATAGACACCTCCAAGGTCATGTGGCCAGCATGACTGCATGGAGCGCCGTTACCTTCCCGCCGGATCTACTATCCTAGTGATCTACTCACATTGGCATGTTTTCGAACTGCTAGGTTGGCAGGAGCTGGAGCTAACAGCGGCCACTCATGCCGCTCCCGGGGTTTGAACCTGGGACCTTTCTGTCTCCAGCTCAGTGCTTTAACTCACTTCGCCACCTTTCATACCTGAGATGATAATGGCCTTCCACATCAATCAGGACATCGCATTGCATGCACTAATGCAGAACACGCCTCAGACATGGCATTCATAGAGGGCCCTAGCCTTCTATGTGGACAGGATCACTGGCTTACATGCTTCTCAAAGACTTTTCATCTTCTAGTCTTCTGAAAGAAAATGGCTGCCTATTTCTTCAGTGTTTTTTGAAATGACTTATGACCTTACCCAAAAGCCTGCCACTGATTTCTCACTATAGATTGGATGTGCAATCCAAGACAAATGCTGCTTTTAAGACACCAGTGTTGTTTTCCTGGCTAGCACGCTGCTCCTTTCTCTTAGGATTAGTATTTTGCTAGTTTCCTATCTGTGTAAGTCAAAGAGACCACAAAGAAGTAGAACAAGTTGCATACTTGTAACTGTAGTTCTACAAGTGATCATCTGTGAAGTCACAGCTCCCCGATCATATCCTGCTTCTCCTTAGATCTTTTGGAAATGATGCTTTATTGTCCATGGAACTGAGGGAAGTGAGTGGGTGAAGCACCTAATACTACCCAAAACGATATGTACGGAAATTGCTTTAGAAGTTTCCATACTATGCTCTGTGCAGGTGCAGATAACCCATTAGGGTAAATTCACAGACAACCACTTATTACAAGTATGCAAATTGTCCTTGCTTCCAGCATGAAGACTGGAAAGTAGAATGGAACTTTTAGTTTGATTGTAATAATTTTGGAGAGGGAAGGTCCCTGCTTCTGCCTTCATTCCATAAAGAGCTCAATCATTGGCCTAAATGCTCTGGCTATTTCCAACTAAGTACACCCATTGAATCAGTGGGATTTAATTATACATATTATAGTGACTATAGAAACTAAGAGTAAGCAGTTAAATTATGCTATCTAAACATTTTTGCTAATGCCTAGAAATTTTCATATTAAAATGTACCTTGGGAGAAAAAATTGTTTTGGATTAAGCAAGTTTAGAATTTCTCTGTTAAACAACCATTATGCATAATATTTATATTTTAGTAGGTTGAAAATGTAAGTATTGTAACAAGCATTTAATACATAGTAATTAAATCTGGGAAGCATGACACTCTGTAATCTGAAAATACAGAGAATGGCTTCCGCTTGACAGTTATATTTTGCAAGAGTCCCACTGGGCTAAGTAAGGAGGAACAAGAGTCTACATTCATTCATCTCTACAGTTCTAAAACCAGTTTTCTTCTTTTTATCTTATGGCTATTGCTAAATTGGATTAAACTAATGAGCCTAATATTCAATTATAACTAATGAAGGGAATGATTTAATAAAAGCAAAGCTGGAGAGGTCTTTTTGGATGATAGATTACTAGCAATACGTTGCTATTGAGGTACAAGTGCTGGAACAGAACTAGAAAGCCTAAATTGGCTGCTTGTCAAGGTTTTCAAGTCCTTTAATGGGTAATGGGAAAGACTATGTCAGCTGGGAAGAATGTTGCTGGAGAAAACTAGAGCTAAAACTAAATATGGTGGTAGATACCTTCCTAATGTGAATGTAATAACAGTAACAGTAATCAGTTCTGTGAATGGGTTCCTCTGTGAATGGGTTCCACTGTGAATGGGTTCCACTGCTTCCCCAAAAGCAGCCAATGAGTACACTCAGGTAACATAGGACTCAAGAAAGGTTTTGGTGGGACATCCTTTCAAATCTTTAAATACGACTATCATGTCCCCTCTTAACTTTCATTTCTCTGAATTGAGCATAGGCAGCTCCCTAAACCATTCCACATAGGGCTTGGCTTCCAAACCTTTGATCATTTTGGTTGCCCATCTCTGAACACATTCCAGCTCAGGCATGGACAAACCTCGGCCCTCCTGGTGTTTTGGACTACAACTCCCACTGTTATTAACAGCCAGTCAGAAGATCAGCAGTGGCATTGCAGAGGATAGAGCAGAGGGGGCTGGTATTTCTTTTACGTTCTCTTGTGATGGACTAAGTTCTTGTCTTTTGCCACTCAATTTAGAGAAGGGAATGGTTACTTTTTAAAATAGGAGTTAAGGTACAGTGCTTAAACATCAGGCTGCAAACACATTTGGGACATTTTAGGAGGTTGAAAAACCCATATCTAATGTCATAAGCAAAAGGCCTACAAAAGAAACAACCTGTCACATTTCTATTGCATATTTTAAAAAACAGAGAATGTTTAATGTGGAAGTATCAAGAAGCCTCAAGAAGCAACATTACAAAATGCAGTAAGTTAGCACAATCACTAGTGTAGATGAGCTGTAAATAAAGTTAATAATATCAAGTCATTTGTAATCCCTTGCTGACTGGTAGGAATTAAAATGGGTCAGAGATGCCCCTCTTATTCTGCTTCCAGTGAACTCGAGCAACTGTTCTATGTCACACCTCCAAGGTTGTTTACAAGTGAAAAAAAATGAAAATGCAAAATTATGTGTATTAAAAAATTCCTGTTGTTGTTGTGGCCCTTATGGTGATCCTAATACAAGCCTTCCATAGAATTTTGTTCACAAGATTTGTTCAAACTACATTTGACATTGTCTTCTGAGGCTGAGAGAGTAGTGATCCATGGCTCCGCAGGAATTAGAACCCTGGTCTCCAGAGCCATAGTCAATGCTCCAACCACTACACCGGTGATCAAAATAACTAGACAAACTAAATAGATATCAGAATGAATACAGTGATGCTGCTCAGTCGTTTAGTTGACTCCGACTCTTCGTGACCTCATGGGACCATTCCACGCCAGAGCTACTGATCCATGTAGTTTTCATGGCAAGAATACTGGGGTGGGTTGCCATTACCTTCCCCAGGGATCGTGCTTGGTCTGACCTCTCTGCCATGACCTTCCTGTCTTTGGTGGCCCTGCACGGTATAGCTCATGGCTTCATCGAGGCACTCAAGCCCCAGCACCTCGTCAAGGTAACGATCCAAGCTGGGGGAATACAGTGATACATGATTTCAAACTGAGTGCAGCTATACACATATAAATGTGCATTAATATGGTTTATTAATTTTTTAAAAAATTTGGGTAGGTATAAAAGTTCTCACAACTAATGTTTGGCCCTCAATACTACTGATGTAAGGACAAATAGTTGCCTCAAAGCAAGATTAATATCAAAGTGATGCCATAATGTCTAACAGTTATGGATATCTTTTTGTGTCTTTTGTATTTCTGTAGTTATGAAATGGAAGTTCACAATTTCTACTGGTGACCAGCCAATGGCTGGTACCAGCTCACAAGTTTATATTACTTTATATGGAGATCAAAGTAATTCAAGAGCTATTTTTCTAGATGGAGAGGAGAAAAAAGTGTTTGAAAGAGGAAATACAGACACATTCATTGTAAGTATACAGTTCTTTCCCTGCCTTGTTTTTAAAATATTGCTCAGTGTAAAAATAAGGGACAGTAAGTGTCTTTGTTAAGCAAAGTTCTGAGAAAATCACATTTCATCTATACCTGTAAAACCTGGGATACAACAGAAACAAAAAATGGTGCAAATTGCCTTTTACAGTATAGATTGTCTTTTGTAGCCCACGTGTGACTGTATTTAGATAATGGGGAAATGTGCAATTTGCCTTCAGCTTGAAGGCAAACTAGGGAAAAGTATATGTATATATTAAGTATATACATGGACACACACATGCAGGAGGACCATTAATATGAAAGATGGATAGTTAGATAAGTATAAAGAATATAAGTAATTTCATAACCCAAGCTCCTGCTATCTTTAGTCCATTTAAAATCTATAGAGATTTAGATCAGTAAAAAGTTCAGGCCACACTACTACCAACTCATTGCGCTGTTTACCTGGAGGGAAGTCCATTTAATAAAGGAGATTTCTGCATTTTGAGAATTATTGCTTCTACTATACTGGAAAAATAAATAAACAAGGATCTTTATAGGAAAACGAAATCATTCCAGACTAAATCAGGGCCGCCCAAACTGAGGTCCATGGGCTGGATGCTCAGATCATTTACCTGTCCTTGCTCTAAACTTTAGATTTAGGGTTGTCCTAAGCCTGAAATGATTGGAAGGCACAGAACAAGAAGAATCCTAATTACTCACATTTACTCAAGTCTACCATCGAATCTAATGCGCACCTCTATTTCAAAATCTTGAAACCCAAAAAAGTATTTACCATATTACATGAAACTAATGTGCACATTAATTTTAGGAAGGTAATTTAGTCAAAAAAGGTGAGCATTAGAATCAAGTAAATGCAGTAATGTAACCATCTCATCAACAAAAAAGAGGCCCACACTTCTCACTGAAATATTGGTAAGATGATGTTGGTTAAATTTTCCCTTCATTTTAAACATTGTATTGTTCTTTCATGAGGTTTTTTTTGCACTACAAATAAGATATGTGCAGTGTCCATAGGAATGTGTTCAACAGTCAGAGGGATCCTGAACCAGCCCTTGGCTTAAAAAGTTTGAGGACCCCTGCTCTAAACTATGAATTATATTCTGTGCTTAATAAGCTGAACATGTCTCAAAAAGCCAACTTCCCATTTACAATGCCATTCTAGCCCATTATTTGTTGCTTGAATATACTGTATTTAATGTATCATTGTTATTGTTGATATCTTTAGACTACCTTGGCTAAAATCTGAAACATATTTAGAAATTAAAGACATTGTTTTAATTTGGATTTTCTTCCAAGTAGAACCTTCTTAGGTTCACAGCCTTAAAGTGCACATTACACACACATGCTGCTGCAACTGAAGCCACCATATAAAAATTAAATAGCATTCTAGGCTGTTATACAGGTAGTCCCCGAGGTACAAGCATCTGACTTACAAATGACTCATAGTTAAAAACAACAGAAAGGGAGAGAAATCTATTCCTCCGAAGGGAAATTCACTCCTGAAAGAGTTATCATGGGGAAAAGGTATCTCAGTTGAAGCTTTATCACCAATTGTTTCTTGTTTAAAAAGTTTTATTGTGTGTGCTAATGGCATACAGAATGTAAGAAAAAATCTAAAAATAACTAAGTACACATAATACAGATATGCCATTCCCACAAATCCCCATCCCTCCCCCACCCGTGAACCACTACCTATGACTTCTGACACCATTCTGTGTGAAACTAATAACTCAACACCCCCCCCCCCCAATCCTTACCTTGCATTAATTCCCCCTGCGACTACTTTAAAGTCTAGTTTTGTCTTCCTTCCTTTCTAGATATCCAAATGCAAGCCTCCAATTCCTAGCAAAGTCTTCATTGCTTCCTCCTCAAATGTTATTGTACAGCTTGGCCATTTAGATATACACTGATACTTTTTCTCTCCAGTCCTTTAGCAGTAGCTCTTGCTGTAATGAAACCACATTGATAGATTTCTACATCTTCTTTACTAGTGTTTTTCACCATAGAACTTAAGAACAAACCTACAGAACTTATCTTATTCAAAACTGAAATTACTAGAGTAGTTATATTTTAAAGTAGCTAGCCAAACTTCTGTTTTATGCTATGTTATCAAACAGATTGACACAGAAGACGTAGGAGACCTCTACAAAATACGAATAGGACACAATAACTCTGGAGAAACTCCTGCCTGGTATTGCAAAGAGGTGAGATATTTGAATGTCAAACCAAAGATCTTCCAAAGATCTTAGCAATGTACAGATTTGATGCTCCACTAAAACATGAGTCACAATATTACCTGTTCCTGTTGTTTTACAAGCTCTTTAGCATTCTCTTCCATATAATGCTGATGCCTAACCAAACTACAACTCCCATGTTTCCATAGCATTGAGCCATTGCAGTTAAAGTGGCATCAAACTGCATTAATTCTACATTGTAGATGCACTCCAAACTTACTGGCAAACTAAAATTCACTATGTTTTGTTTTTAGCAAGTTTGAATAAGCATTTTGTGATGGCTATTGGACTGCATGTATTTTAGTGCATAACATAATGCAAATACCTTTTATAAATTATACCGTGTTTTCCCGAAAATAAGACAGTGTCTTATATTAATTTTTGCTCCCAAAGATGCGCTAGGTCTTATTTTCAGAGGATGACTTATTTTTCCATGAAGAAGAATTCACATTTATTATTGAACAAAAAATGAACATTTATTATATACTGTACAGTAGTTATCACAAACCAGCATAACCAGACAAACTGTGAATCCTATCAAGAATGTCTTGTTACTACCATTATTCCCATGTACAACGATCTATGGTACATACATTTATTGATCCTGCATGCTCTGGTATTATGTTTGGTGGGCATGCTTCCAAACAAAAACATTGCTAGGTCTTACTTTCGGGGGAGGCCTTATATTTAGCAATTCAGCAAAACCTGTACTAGGTCTTATTTTTCGGGGATATCTTATTTTCGGGGAAACAGGGTAGTAGCCATGCTCTTCAGTTGTGAATCATTTTTTTAATAATAAAACACATATAATGTTAAATAAAGTGGACATTATTCTCCAATATTTCATCTTGAACTAAGGCAAAACATTTTTTTCTCTTAACCTTAATGCTCTAATTTTCAAGATGATTAATCTCAAAGATAATAACAAATATTCTGCAAAGAAAGTATTAAGTATTTCAATGAAGTATTTTAGTATGCACAGTATTTATTTTCCTTACTGGCTATATATTTAAACAAAGGCCATTGTAATGAGTCAACGAAAAAGCAAAAGCAAAGCCTATACTCATAAGGCCAATATTTCCCTGTATTATGAAATCTTTTTGAGAATGCAAGGAAGAAACTAAGCAAAAAATGTTGCATGCCATGGTTGGAGAAACCATTGCCTAATTGTTTGCTCATAGATACTAGAAAACAAGCAAACAAACAAAAAACCCTGTTAACATCAAGCTAGAACTTTACTTCCATAAAGTGAAAAGAGTTAAAATGGGTGAAATGCCCACACCTTTCTGCAGATTGACAGCAGAAGTCATGGAGCAAATTTAATTTTTTTTCAATGAGGTTAACTCCTCAGTGAGGCACATGTTTGCAGTCTATTATGAATTGTCTTTCTTGGTTCATCATGACAGGATGGTTTCTGTTAGTCAAAGGCTTTCCACTTTATGTCTGGGATTTTTGCATGTCATTGTGTTATGCTTCAGAGAAAAGAGATCTTGATTGCTATCCCAGGATGTAAAACTATTAAAATGTTTTAAAATTCAGACAAATTTTATTTTCCACATGAAATGACTCAAGTTAGAATAGAATCCTGTATTTGTTATTATCTTTAAATTATGAAGCAGAGACACATGCTGCTTAGTTGTAGGTGGGTTTCTTTTCTATAGACAGGTTTCATTTTCATAGAGGAAAGGTTTCTTGTTTGAAATATGGTTCTGGAGGAGAGTTCTGCTAAAAAGACAAATAAGTAAGTCCAAGAGCGAATCAAATCTGCGCTTTTCCTAGAAGCCAAGATGATTCGATTGAGATTGTTATACTTTGGTTATACCATGAGAAAACATAAGTTACTAGAAAACAAGAAAACTTGGCGCAGTGGAGGCCAGTAAAAGGAAGACTTCACTGCAGGTGGATTAACACAGTCAAGGAAATGATAACCCTGGGTCTACAAGAACTGAGAGGTGATAATATCATTCATTGGGGTCACCATAAATCAAAGTTAATTTGATGAACTTTAACACGCAACAACAACAACAAGGATTAATCTAGAAGTTCATTTCTGTGATCTCTAAGCAATGTTAGCATGAATCCAACTGCTTCATCACACTAGAGCATGAATTCACCTTAAATCCAGTTTCTGCCTTCTGCAGAATTCTGGGGTTTGTAGTTTGGTGAGGGCCAGGACCTGTCTGGCCGAGCTGTTTAAAGCCTCCTCCCTAAAGTAGATTTAAAGTGGATCCAAGCTCTAGTGTGATGAGGTCCCAAAACTCAGGAGTACTTTGTTCTAGAGCATTGGTTTTCAACCTGTGGGTCCCCAGGTGTTTGGCTACAACTCCCAGAAATCCCAGCCAGTTTACCAGCTGTTAGGATTTCTGGGAATTGAAGGCCAAAGCATCTGGGGACCCATAGGTTGAGAACCACTGTTCTAGAGAAAGTAGATTACAGGAAATACATTACACCATCTTCCCTTCAGGCTACATGAGTTGTCAGTTTTCAATTATCTCCAGATACACAGGAAATGATTTTTACAATGATCTTCAAGCATTAGCAGAATTTATCCACATTTTTTTCTTATGCTACTACTAGATTTCCCTTCCCTAAATTCAAATCCGGAAACATTGGCAAGATATAGTCCGTTCTTTGCCATATAAAATATTCATTTGAAATAACAGGAAACATGTATGGGAATCAGCAAGATCTATACTCCGCTTTTAACTTAGGCTTTCAGTCCTCATTTGTATTTCTGATAAAAGAACATAAACGTGTTTTTGTTGTTGTTTATTCGTTCAGTCACTTCCGACTCTCCGTGACCTCATGGACCAGCCCACGCCAGAGCTTCCTGTTGGCCGTCACCGCCCCCCATTCCTTCAAGGTCAAGCCAGTCACTTCAGGGATACCATCCATCCATCTTGCCCTTGGTCGGCCTCTTTTCCTTTTTCCTTCCATTTTCCCCAGCATCATGATCTTTTTCAAGCTTTCCTATCTTCTCATTATGTGGCCAAAGTACTTCATTTTTGCCTCTAAACATAAACATATAGTATGCATTTTCAAAAATGTGATCATATTAAATTTGTACGTTTTTCTTAAAGTCTAGCATGAAACATGACTATTATACTTGAGTTACATCATGATTTAGTTCCTTTTAAAAAACACTCCAATAATCTAAACTTGGTGACTTATCTTTCAGCTGCAATTGCAGAACCTTGTCACAGAGGAACAGTTCGATTTCCCTGTTGACAAGTGGCTGGCAGAAAACAAAGATGATGGTGAAATCTGTCATGAATGTCCTGTTCTACGACAGGGTCAACCTGTTCTTCCAGGTGAGGAATACAGAGTAAAAGATATATACTTTAGGAGAGAGTTATTTTCTCTAGGAAATTGTGGAGCATCAGTATGTCACAGAAAATCAATGATGAAATATATAACAATTAGAGATAAATTCCCAAATAACTGAAACTTCTGAATTGTCTTCAAGGGCAGTTCTGTGTACAATGCATTAAAATAACTCAACTGAAAGCTTACCAAAGTATGAGCCATGCATTCTAGGCATTCTCATAGCAAGGTATGAACCAAAAGAAATTTGTAAAAGGAAAGAAATTGAACTAGAGTCTTGGAGGCTTGGGATCTCATCATGCTGAGGCCCTGAAGCCAGGCAACAGCAGGGGGATTCACCAGGCAGCATGGTGAATCCATGGGGCAGTGAGTGAAACCATTGCCTCATGCCCCACATCGCCTGCTGTATCACTTTCCTCATCATATGAGGGAAAGCAGTGCTGCCCAGCTTCCTATATCCTATCTAATGAGAACACGGAAAGTCTCCTGTGTTATCTGGGCAACATCCTAGGACTCTGCCAGGATGCTTCATGTATGGAGCCCCGCCGGAAGTAGCCTTGTGTCATATGATGTGGTCGTACACTTCCCGAAGATAAGGTGAAGGTCCCAGGCTTTGAATCGCTACTCAGCTATGGAAATCCACAGGGCAAATCACATTCTCTCTGCCAGAAGAAAGTAATGGCAATGTTCCTTGGAATGTATCTTAAAAAAAAAAAACATGACAGAGGTTGCTATAACTCAAGAGTTCATTTGAGAGCATTTAACATCAACAAGGCATGGATGCCACCTGGCCCTTGAATAGCAAGACTAGATAAAGGAGTACTGCAAGCTATTCACTGCTCGTAAATGCAGTTGAACTTATAAAAGGTTGGTACCTATTTCTCAGGCATGCAAACTCTGAAGTAATGGGTCTTTATCTTTTTGGAATTTACTTTCAGTAATACACATTTGCCATTGTTTAAAAGTCTGTTCTAGACAATGTTACTTGATATAAAATTGCATGTTTTCTTATCCTTAGTGGCAGTGTATGAGCTCATCGTGGTCACAGGGGATTTATGGAATGCTGGAACCGATGCTGATGTCTACATTGTAGTCTGTGGGGAAAAAGGTGACACAGGATCCCGACGACTCCTTAAGTCAAAGAATCCTAGGAAATATCTAAAGGGACAAGTGAGTGAATGAAAGAAATGTTTTGCAAGTTCTTACATGTTCCCATCCTCTCCTCTCCAAATATTATGAATATTTCTGAAGGTTTTATTAATGTGGCCAACACTTACATCCTTAAGTTTACTCCCAATAATATTTGTGTAACAAACTAACAAATCTAACAAGATTTGTCCATAGTTCTGTTATTATACCCATACACATGTACAAATTAAGAAGGAAATATGCTGAAGCTAAATTGCTTAGTGACCCTACCTAAATCAGCTCAGGCAATCTGGACTCATTTGCTGTGCAGGGAAACTCTCTGTTGAGAGATTGGCAAACAAACATCTCTACCAACTGTTCAGAAGTACGTGAACTCTTTGTCCAGCTACCAATTATAGAAACAATTTCTTCACTCAGGCTAGGCAGAACTTTGAAATATATGTACAGTATTAACTTTAATTTTCAGTGATAACTGGACATGAGCACTTTCATGTACAGAAAAATTGACCATTCAATTTTACATGGCAAAAAGAGTAATAAAAGCGGGCAAATTTGTAGCAACTTGGTACTCAATGCTTTTAATGTATTTTCAAGGAGTGAACATTAGATGGACCTCCAACCAAATAGGTTTTTTTAGCAAAGAAGATATTAATTCATGATACAAAATAGAGTAACTAAAAATATATGAGAATGAATAATAATATATATGCCTGAATACCAATAGATAGGTAATAAATAGAATATTTATAGGTGATTTATTGATTGACTATGTGATTTGGTAAGGAGCCTCCGGTGGCGCTGTGTGTTAAAGCACTGACCTGCTGAACTTGCAGACCGAAAGGTTGCAGGTTCGAATCCAGGGAGCGGAGTGCCCTCTGTTAGCCCTAGCTTCTGCCCATCTAGCAGTTCGTAAAGATGCAAATGTGAGTAGATCAATAGGTACCGTGCCAGCAAGAAGGTAATGGAGCTCCATGCAGTCATGCCAGCCACATGACCTTGGAGGTGTCTATGGACAATGCCGGCTCTTTGGCTTACAAATGGAGATGAGCACCAATCCCAGAGTCAGACATGACTGGACTTAATGTCAGGGGAAAACCTTTACCTAACCTAAGCATTTATTCGTTTGAATTCTAAAAAGAGAATAAATTAATTCTTTTTACAAAATACCCATGGAAATCCTAGCTATTACATGCCCACTTATTAGTAAAATATTAGTAAAGCATACCCCATCATAGTGGTGCTAGGTAGCTTCAATGTCAGAGGAAGGTTGAATCTTGAACCATTTTAGACAACCCAATTCTCTTATTTCACTGTAACTGCCATGGTTCAATCATGGATACCCCTGGAATTTACCGTTTGGGAGTGCCATTCAGAATTCATTGGGTTGTTGGATTTTTAATTCTGGATTTTCTGCTTTTTGCACATTTCCCTCCTGCATTTGATCCTACAATTGTTTGACTACAGACTGACATCTTCTCCCTGGAAGCTGTGCACCTTGGACATTTACGCAAGATTGTTATAGGACACAATGGAATTGGCTCAGGTCAGAAATTTCAATATACTTACTGGATTCTCTCTACATCTTTCTGTGGCATCGAAATGATGACAAGTGGGTCATTCATATGATTGTTGTAGAGACCACATTTATCTTGAAGAAATGACAGTCTGTTTTCATGGTAAGCAAGCTATTAAAGGGAAAGCTAGACAAAGTATGCCTTGCCTACCATCATTTGTGAGCATTGTGACAAAATAGATATTTGGTTCTCTCAGGTGAACATGAATACCTTTTATATATCTCTTAGGTGTCATCTATGAAAGCATGAATTGATTTTCAACCTTATATTCCCAGCAGCATATAGAAATCGGCCCTCACAATTATGCTTTAAACTTGTCAGAAACATAGAGTTCTCCCAGACTGATGACAGTCTACATTGTGTGTCTGTTCTCTATTTATGCCTAAATCACTGCATCTCTCTGTGTCTGGAATATGTCATACATTTACACCACCTTATAGCCCTTCACCATTCAATAAGAGTACCCCTGCAGATTATGAGCTGTAGGGCTGGATTGATTCTAAGGAGTATCACATATACTATTATTATATCTTTATAATATTAATATAAGCATTACTTTATGGTATGCAAGTTTTTAATTAGAAGCTAACTAGGCACGTGGATATTTTCATTTTGATAGGCTTTTAAAGATATATTAGCAGGCCTTTAATGATGTACTGCATTGCTTGTATCTGACATTTTTCTATTTTAATGGACATGCTGTGATTTCTTTTAATTTTATCGATAGTTTCATTTATTTTTTTATAATGTGAATTTTAATTATTTTAATTTTTGTAAACTGCCTTGATACCCAAGGTTTGGGGAAAAGTGATATATAAATGCTTATAAATGCACACACACACACATTAAGGAAAATGTGTGAGCAGAATTCATTGCAAAGTTCTGTGTTTTAAATGACTTCAAGTAAAATATACATTGTGGTTATCCCTCTTATAGCTCCTTCACATGCATAAACTATCTATATTTTAGTTGTCGTTTGATCAAAGATGCAGTAAGTTCATTGCTGACAGTGGATTTTTTTTATCATTTCTCCTAGGAAATGGTTGGTTTCTGGAGAAAATTGTAGTTAAGGACCCAATCACTAAATTGGATTACCATTTCATGTGCCACAGGTTTGTAGAATATATAATTTTGAAGGATGATGACAACCAGCTTAAGGTTTCAAAGTTCCCATCCTGATTTATCCATGCAAACAATGATAAGTAGACACTTTAGGCATGGTAGCCGGTAGGCTGTTAGGAGTTGTGGGAGTTGGAGTCCAAAACACCTGGAGGGCCAAAGTTTGCCCATGCCTGCTATATAGGCTACATTATATGTTCTGTGATAAATTCTGGCTCAGATTACCAGTAATCTTCCTAGTGTCTCCTCAGTTCTTCCTCACAAGAGACCTAAACAGGTTCCAGAACATTTTAAATCTTTTAAAATCTTTCATAATGAAAATACATTCCCATTTACGGATGGTTCAGAAGGTGAAGTCAAACTGTGAGCATATAAAATATCTTTGTTTCACATGTGTGCATACAATGGAAAGTCATCTGATATTTTCAGGTGTAACATCCTGGCATGGAGCTGGAAATTAAATGTGCCACATTGCCCCCTCCTGGGCAGGTCCAAACCATTTCTACTTCATTACAGACTAGGTGATGGGAAATATCCTAGGTTGGTTGTGAGAAGATCCAGGGAAAATGAAAAATTCTTTCTTACCTACTGTCTTTATCTAATATTTCCACTAATGTTTTGAGCATGATTTCAAAGATGGATTTAATAGCACATAACAGAGAGAGAAGGACAAACACACATACCATTTAATGATCTCAATAACCCAATTTTCAGGTTTTAGATTCATGATCACTTAAGACCCTTCCACACAGCTGTATAAAATCCACATTGAACTGGATTATATGGCAACATGGACTCAGATAACCCAGTTCAAAGCAGATATTGTTGAATATCTGTCAAGAGTCAGACGCCAGTTAACATACAAAACAGAGTTTATTCCGAAGATAAGCCAGAAAATAACATAAACACAGGAAATATCCTTGAAACACTTCACTTTTCAGTGTTTCAAGAGTAGATTGGACAATAATAACTCAAAAACGAGTCACGCTAATTTCCCATGCTGGCATTCAATAAAAAACTAAATAACGCTTCAATTCAGCTTTGGAAAACAAATAGAGTTAATTGCTGGAAAATAAACAAACTAGAAAAGCAATAAAGCTGCTTCCACGGTGCAGATAAGCCGAAAGCCTCAAAGGGATGATGAATAGCCGTCGTCAGAAGAATCCAAGGTCAGGTCAGGAGGCAGCAGAAAATCCGAAAGACAAACCAATAGTCAGAAGCCGGGAGTAGCCGTCAGTCCGAGGGAGTAGACAGAAGCCAGGTCAAATTCAATCCAAAGTCCGAAGTGGGTGCAGTCATCCAAAACAGGTCCACGATAAGACACAGCGAGAGCCAAGCTAGGTGATATCAGCAGATTCAAATCATAGTCCAAGTCCAGTCTTCATGGAAACACAGAGATCCCAATGGCGCCTCAGCAACACCTTGCCACACGCAAAGTGCAGTGGCCAAACATTCCCATTTTATTCCCCTTCCTCCTGGGTGACCAAACACTCACACCCAAACACCAGGTGTCCCAAATCTACTAAGAGTCTGAACTCCACACAGCTAGGGCTCGTGGATCTGGAGTACCTAGCAATTCGTCGGAGTCCCAATCATCCTGCCCACACTTAGCCCCATGAACACTTAAAGAACCATCCTCCCTTCTCCAAGCATCCCAATTGGGATCAGCTCCTGCAGAAACCCCAGGTTCAGAAGTATCCATAGGCCCCAAATCCCCAGACATCTCCGGTGGCTGTGCCCATTCAGTGCCCGCTTCCCCAGCCACCACCTGTTCCTCAGCATCCATCTCCCCATCTGAATCTTCCTCAGAAGATCCCCCATATAGCTCTCTAAGTCGCTTCCTGCGCAACTCCTCCAGTGAACCCTCATCACGAGGATTTTTTCTTCCTCTTCGAATTCCATCACCATCAACCATAATCCCCGAAGGCGCAGTCACAACAATATCTGCCTTGATATTCTGGGTTATGTGGCTTAATCTCTTATATTTTCATATATGTATATTCCTAAACCATAATATGCACCTACTCAATAGATATATGTTTTACCCCACATATCATTAAAATGAAAATTTGTCTCTGTGATACTCCAATTAGCCACAATGATGAAGGGCCATTTAGGTTGTCCTAAGACTTTACTATAAAATATTCTTAGTAGTTTGATTGATTTTAAGCCTAATTAAAATTTCTGTCCCTGTAATTGTTCTATAGAGATTGCTCTCATTTTGTACCTCAACTAATCTCAAACTCAGTGAATGTTTATTTAGAATGATAGCCTTTTACTCCAATGAAGCTTACACTCAAATAAATAGTTGCAGAATAAATGGATGCATAAACGTCTAAAGGTCTATTTGGTCTATATTGTCAGAACCCTGGCTGCTGGTCACCAATAACCTTACACAGAGGCCAGTCTCTATCTAATATCTTTATTAAAGAAATATATAAAAGCAATAAAAACAAGTGAAGAATATAGTTCAGAAACAGACCTTTCAAAAGAGGTCAAATATAGTCCAAAAATGTATTGTCCAATAAATGATATTAGAGTTCAAAGTTTTAATCCACTTGACTGAAACACACACTCTTGCCAAGCAATAGTGTGGGGAAATGTCAGAGTCTTAGAAGTCCAATGAAACTTGACAGCAAGGCTGGAAATAAACTTGATTCTTGACTAGGTCCGTGACTAGAAACAAGGCAAAACGTGAAGCGTGGAACAGGGTCTGTGGTTAAACTGCAAGGCAAGGCAAGGCTCGAAAACTTGATCCGGGAAGCAAGGAACTGGGGTTACAAAGTCCACACACGATCTCTCTCCTGAAGCTGATCAATTGACTCCGCAAAGAATCTCTCGCGCCAAACCCCTATATTGGGTCTCGTTTTCCCGCCAACAATCTCTTTCCCTAGAGAACGAGAAGCGAAACCCACTCTGTCCAGATGCATTACTCCTTAGAATTTCCCAAGGGAAGCAGACCTAATCAGCCAGTTGTTTGGCAGCGATTCTTAGACTTCTCCGATTAGCTTCTCTAACTCCTCTGTCTCTAGAATAAGATTCCTTCCTGGGAAACGGAGGGGAGTACTGCCCAAGGCCTGGTTTACTGAATTCTTGAGGGCAAACATCAACATCCGGCAGGTGAAGGGACTCCGGCTCTTGTTGAACCGGCGAAAACCCCATGTTTTCATCTTCATCTGCCACGATAGTACCAGGAACAGGACTACAAGGCCCATGAGGCATCACACTATCCCCGCCCCCAAGGCCCCCCTCATTCAGGGCCCCTCTCCGAGAGTCGCGGGGCCGCGGCTTGGTAGGGTAGGCCTGATGGAAGCGGTGGACTAAGTCGGGGGCATGGACTGTGGAAGCATCTTCCCAGGAGCATTCTTCTGGGCCAAACCCCACCCAGTCAATGAGATACTGAAGGCGGCAGCGATGGAAGCGAGAATCTAAAATGTCCAGAACCTCGAATTCCTCCTCTCCGTCCACTAAAACAGGGGCGGGGGGTGGCCGGCTCGAGTCGGGGCGTACACCATCCGCCGGAAGGAGCAGGGAACGGTGGAACACTGGATGAATGCGCATGGAGCGCGGAAGTTGGAGTTTGAAAGTCACGGGGTTAAGTTGCGCCACCACTGGGTAGGGACCAATGAAACGGGCATCTAACTTCCGGCAGGGACGGTGGGAGGGCAAAAAACGAGTGGACAGCAGAACCCGATCTCCTACCTTGATCTCGGGGCCCGGCTGGCGATGGCTGTCAGTGTGGCATTTGTAGTCTTCCTTGGCTTGATCCAGTTGTTGGTGCAAGAGTTCTTGCACTGCTGTGAGTTCATGCAGCCAGTCCTCCGCTGCAGGGACTTCTGAGGTTTCAATGACAGAAGGAAAGAAACGTGGATGGAAACCGTAGTTTGCAAAGAACGGGGTTTCTTTAGTTGAAGTCTAGACACCATTGTTGTATGCAAACTCTGACAGAGGTAATAGGGAAGCCCAATTGTCCTGTTGGTAGTTTACATAACAGCGAAGGTATTGTTCCAAAGTGGCATTGGTGCGCTCAGTTTGCCCATCCGTTTGGGGATGGTGAGCTGAAGATAAACGAGAGTCTATGCCCAATAGTCTTTGTAGTGCTTTCCAGAAACGAGAGGTGAATTGAGATCCACGGTCAGTGACTAAACTCTTGGGCAATCCATGTAGTCGGAAAACATGTTGAAGGAATAAATCTGCAGTCTCTTTGGCCGTGGGGAGGCCATCGCAGGGGATGAAATGGGCCAACTTGGTAAAAAGGTCCATCACTACTAAAATCGTGGTGAATCCAAGGGAGGGTGGTAAGTCAGTGATAAAATCCGCAGAAATTATCTCCCATGGGCGAGAAGGAGTGGGAAGGAGATGCAGTAGCCCTGACGGCTTCTCCCTTCGTGTCTTGGAACGCTGACATACAGGGCAGGTATTGACATACTTCTCCACATCCTTGCGGATCTTGGGCCACCAGAAATCTTGCAGGATCAAGTGCATGGTTTTAAATAGCCCAAAATGTCCTGCTGGCTTGCTGTCATGACACAGATGAAGTGCTTTTTCTCTGCCGGGGCCTGGAGGGATGTAAACATGATTCCTGTAGCATAGTAGTCCGTTCTTAAGTGAGAATGGAAAACGTAGTCTTTGGCGAATCTGTTCTTGAGCCCAGGCATCTGTCTGTTGACTGGCTCTAATTTCTTGAGTGAAAAGGGATTCTGGGTTAGAGGGAGTTGGTTCAATTGAAGTGGATTTGGTGTTTCCCACTGTGAGCGTGGCAAAGTTTTCGGGTTGCAGCAATTGAGATTCTGAGGTCTCTCTGCGTCCTGCAGCATACTCTGGTTTCCGTGATAGAGCATCTGCTTGCTTGGTCTGAGCCGGGGTCACATAATGGATCCGGAAGTCAAAACGTTCAAAGAACAGAGCCCAGCGCTGCTGCCTTTGATTTAACTTTCGTGCGGTCATTAGATGCTCTAAATTTCGATGATCAGTATGAACTTCAATGGGAAATTTGGCCCCTTCTAACCAATGTCTCCAATTTTCAAAAGCTGCCTTTATGGCCAAAAGTTCTTTCTCCCAAATAGTGTAATTTCTCTCTGGGGCTGTTAGTTGACGGGAGTAATAGGCACAAGGATGAAGATGTTCTCCCACTGGCTGCATGAGCACAGCCCCAATTGCCACATCGGAGGCGTCAGCCTGCACAACAAAAGGGGTTTTAGGATCAGGGTGCTGTAGAATTGGCTGGGTCGTGAATAACTGCTTTAGCTGGTGGAACCCTTTCTCTGCTTGCTCCGTCCAGCGGAAAGGCTGTTTCCCTCGGATGCAATTGGTGATTGGGTCAGACCAGCGAGCGAAGTCTGGGATGAATTTGCGGTAGTAGTTGGCAAACCCGAAGAAGCGCTGTACTTCCTTTTTGTTGGTTGGCGCCCGCCATTCCAATACTGCTGAAACTTTTGCCGTGTCCATGGAGAGCCCTAGTGGCGAGACGCGGTATTCCAGGAAGTCTACCTCTTGCAAATCAAAGGCGCATTTCTCTAACTTGGCATATAATCCATGATCCCGCAATCGTTGTAGCACCATTCTGACGTGTTGCTCGTGTTCCGATTGTGATTTAGAAAACACCAAAAAATCGTCGAGGTATATGATCAAGAACCGATCTAGATAGTCCTGGAAAATATCGTTGACAAAATGCTGGAATGTTGCGGGGGCTCCGGATAATCCATAATTCATGACTAGGGACTCGAATAATCCGAATTTGGTCTGGAAGGCGGTTTTCCATTCGTCCCCTTCTCTTATGCGAACTAGATTGTAAGCCCCGCGGAGATCCAGTTTGGTGTACACCTTGGCCCCTCGGAGTCGGTCCAATAGGTCTGAGATCAATGGCAATGGGCAGCGGTTCCGCTTTGTGATGTTGTTCAGGGCCCGATAGTCCACAACCAAGCGTAGATCCCCTGACTTCTTTTTCACAAACATCACTGGGGAAGCGGCTGGGGATTGAGAGGGTCTGATGAACCCCTTGTGAAGGTTTGACTCTATAAACTCCCTGAGAGCTTCTTGCTCTGGTTCAGTCAGGGAGTAGAGGTGTCCTCACGGAATTGGGGCCCCCTCTACCAGGTCAATGGCACAGTCATAGGGTCTATGTGGGGGTAGTTTCTCGGCTTCCTTTTCATTGAAAACATCCCAAAAGTCCGAATACTTCTTGGGCAAGGTGATGATGGGTTCTGCGTCTGTGGCGTGGCAGACCTTGGCTACTAGACAATGGTTTTCGCAATACCTTGAAGCGAACTGTAGTTCTCTGTTGGTCCAGGAGATGTTTGGGTCGTGGAGGGTCAGCCACGGGATACCCAAGATCACGGGGAAATGAGGAACCTCGGTAACGAAGAAGGAGATTTCTTCCATGTGTTCCCTTATCCACATTCTGGTGGGCTCGGTCCATTGACTTACTGGACCTGTCTTCAGGGGTCGGCCATCAATGGCTTGCACCACACGGGCATTCTTGAAATCATGATATTGTAATCCCAGGGAGTTAGCATAGTCTCTATCGATGAAATTGTTTGTTGCCCCTGAGTCTATCATGGCATGGATCATGACGGGTCCCTTTTTTGCTGACCACAGTGTGATCACCAGGAGAAATAAGACCCCCGTTTGCGGCTCTTGAGTGGAGTTTTTGACCGGGTTGGCGAGCCCTTCTACGCCCGGTCGCTGGCTTCCCCCGCCGGCTTTGTTCCAGCCGCCTCGGTCGCCTCCGCCTCCACGGAGGACGCCGCCGCCAGACGGGCGGCGGGCTTCTTCTTTGCTGGACACTCCCTGGCGAAGTGGCCCCCATTACCGCAGTACCAACACAGATTCAAGCGTTGGCGACAGGCCTTTTCCGCTACGTCCAGCCTGGGGCGCACATTGCCCAACTGCATCGGTTCCTCCTCGCTTCCCATGGGGCTAGGGGCTGGCGGTGGGGATCTCCATACTGGACGTGGCTGGACACTGGTAGAAGTGGGGGTTTTTACTCCAGCTCTTCCACTCTGGCCTCGGAGCCACTGTTTTTTGTTGGCAAGCAGGACTTCAGCCCGTAAACACTGGTTGATGAGTCTTTCAAGAGTCCCTGGGGGGTCCACCTTAGAGATTTCTTCCTGCATCTCGATGTTGAGGCCCTCGCGAAACTGTCCTCTGAGGGCTATGTCGTTCCAGCTGGTGTTCTGAGCCAACACCCGGAACTCGGCTATGTACCGGGACAACGGTCTGTCCCCTTGGAAGAGGCGTCGGAGTTTATGGCCGGCCGCCTCCTCGTCGTCCTCGATCCCCCAGGTTTTCCTAAGGTGGTTCAAGAATTGTTGCGCGGTGTTTAGATGTGTGGAACCCGCATCGTATAATGCCGTCGCCCAAGTGGCCGCAGGCCCATCTAGGAGACTGAAGATCCATGCCACCTTGACATCTTCTTGGGGAAACTCGGCTTGGCGGGCTTCTAAGTACGCCTGGCACTGGCGACGGAAGACATGAACCTTGGAGGCTTCTCCAGAAAACTTGGTTGGTAGCGCTAAGGCAGGGAGACGGGCTCCACGTTCCTTCAAGCCCCGTATTTCTCCCTCCTGCGTCCGGAGTGTGTCTCGGATCCGATTGAATTCATCTTGGGAAATGGTATAGCTGGGTGGTTGAGCTGGGGCGTCCGCTCCGGCTCCTGTAGACATTCTGGCCTTGGGTTGTTTGGTGCTTAGTAGGCGGAGTCAAACTGTCAGAACCCTGGCTGCTGGGCACCAATAACCTTACACAGAGGCCAGTCTCTATCTAATATCTTTATTAAAGAAATATATAAAAGCAATAAAAACAAGTGAAGAATATAGTTCAGAAACAGACCTTTCAAAAGAGGTCAAATATAGTCCAAAAATGTATTGTCCAATAAATGATATTAGAGTTCAAAGTTTTAATCCACTTGACCGAAACACACACTCTTGCCAAGCAAAAGTGTGGGGAAATGTCAGAGTCTTAGAAGTCCAATGAAGCTTGACAGCAAGGCTGGAAATAAACTTGATTCTTGACTAGGTCCGTGACTAGAAACAAGGCAAAACGTGAAGCGTGGAACAGGGTCCGTGGTTGAACTGCAAGGCAAGGCAAGGCTCGAAAACTTGATCCGGGAAGCAAGGAACTGGGGTTACGAAGTCCACACACGATCTCTCTCCTGAAGCTGATCAATTGACTCCGCAAAGAATCTCTCGCGCCAAACCCCTATATTGGGTCTCGTTTTCCCGCCAACAATCTCTTTCCCTAGAGAACGAGAAGCGAAACCCACTCTGTCCAGATGCATTACTCCTTAGAATTTCCCAAGGGAAGCAGACCTAATCAGCCAGTTGTTTGGCAGCGATTCTTAGACTTCTCCGATTAGCTTCTCTAACTCCTCTGTCTCTAGAATAAGATTCCTTCCTGGGAAACGGAGGGGAGTACTGCCCAAGGCCTGGTTTACTGAATTCTTGAGGGCAAACATCAACATCCGGCAGGTGAAGGGACTCCGGCTCTTGTTGAACCGGCGAAAACCCTATGTTTTCATCTTCATCTGCCACGATAGTACCAGGAACAGGACTACAAGGCCCATGAGGCATCACATATATATACATTCATTTTCTTTGACTTAAACATCTTTATCACTCTATATTTAGAACTAAATCATTTTACATTGATGAGTTATATGGAATGTTTTAAATAATGAAAGCATAAACAAAAAGAGCAAATACAGTAAAGCAGTTTGATTTGGATTATGACTCTGGAAGACCAGGGTTCCAGTTCCCTCTTGGCCATGGACATCCACTGGGTTGCAGTCTCTTAGCCTCAGAGGAAGGCAAAAGCAAAACCCCTCTGAGCACATCTTGCCAAGGAAACCCTGTAAAAGGCTCTTCTAAGGGTCATATAACCATGTGTCAGAAATGTGTTGAAGGCAAACAACAACAGCAGAACACAATTATTTTTGAACATTCTGATTTCTTCAAAAATATTTTAAACATTGCTTTTATTGCTTAATTTTGAATAAGAAATGAAGTAGTAGGGCTTTTTAAAGAAGGTAACTATAATGGTATTTTATTATATTTTTGTTATTTGGAACTATCACTGATACTAATTTATGGAGTCCAGTTGAATCCTCTTCTATTCCCTGACAAGAAATCTGTTTGTGCAATTATAATCTTGTGGCAGTTATGATTTTTAATAAAGAAAAAAGAATTATTTGTGCTTCTAAGGGCCCTTCCACACAACCATATAACTCAGAATATCAAGGCGAAAAATCCCACAATATCTGCTTTGAACTGGGTTATCTGAGTCCACACTGCCATATATTCTAGTTCAAAGTAAATAATGTGGGATTTTATTCAGCTGTGTGGAAGGAGCCTTAGAGATATGCCTTTTATCCTCCACACCAGTTTGGTTCAGATTTTTTACTCAACTAAAATGTTATTTTGTACTCACATTTTCTAAAACCTTTTTAAGGGCATACATTTAATCATACATATTTCTAAGATAAATTTATATGTAATCATGCAGGTATTTACAACTTTTTAATTTATAATCTAGATATATTCTTATTGTATCTTATTGTATCTACATTTATTTCTTTCAAAGGTGGTTAGATGAAGGAGAAGATGATGGTAAAATTGTCAGAGAATTATATGCCATTGATAATTACACTTTTGCAATGCGTAAGTATTAACCAATGTCAAATAAAAACATTTCATGAAAAGTCTTAACAGCACAGAATGAGTATTATTTTAAAAAGACAAAGATTGGGTTCTGGAAGGACAACATAAAGCCTATAGGCAAGTTTTCATGACTTAAGGTATAGAATCCTGGATCTGGCAGAGAAGGTTAAAGACTTTTTAAAACTATAGCTCCCATGATTTCAAAGCATTGAGCCAGGACAGTTAAAGTGATGTCAAAATGCATTATTCCACAATGTAGATGCACCAATAGAGGTTCTTACAAAGAAGAGGCAAGAGCCTTAAGAGGTTTGAGGCTACAGCGTTGTGCATACTTGCTTGAGAGTAAGTTTCATTGAGTAGAGGGACTTACTTTGAAGGGCACATTCAGAGGATTGCAAAAAGCAAAGCAATCATAACAAAGGTGGAGCAGAATGGGAGTGTAATAGTGGTCAGTCTGACAACCCATTTGTCCATACTCTGAAGATGACTTAGATCTATATGGTGATAGACAGTAGTACGCATTTATGAACTAAGTCTTATTAACTAAGATTGGTCAGTGGAAAGAATAGAGGGAGAGAAGGGAAGAGGAAATTTAATGCTGTATTTGTAAGCTAATATAAAGTAGTATTACATGAGATTAATTCCATAGGTAAATACTTAAATTCCATTGATTTTCTTGAATTTCACTCATATTGGTGTTGATATTTCTGTAGAACAAGAACTAGAAGTCAAGAAAGAAGAAATGGTAAATATCTTTGCTTTTCAAAATAGCTTTTCCAAATAAATGGATTCTCTATTTACACACATACACACACTGTTCAGGAGAGGTACTATAGTGTATACTTATCTGAATCTTTTCTGCTTTTCTTAATATACATTGTTTTGGGGAGAGGCTATAACTCATTGATAGGAACATTATGTTATTTAGAGAGAGACTTCTTGATGATTGCCCTGAGGATGTCATCATACGAGGGAATTTTAGTGTCCCAGGACACTTTCCCCCTAGTTGGGTCATGGAGACCCGCACTGCCCATCAGGCAACACAAACTCACTACCAGCGGGGGTAGTTCGGGGGGAAGCCATGCAGTGATAATTCTCTGCATGTGATGGGGAAGCATCGCTATCAGCCCGGGGTGCAGAGCACCAGGATTACTCCACTGTCCCACCAATTCATCACAGAGATTGGCGAATCGGAATGTGGAACATCATTAATGGGATGAGGTCCTTAGACTCTTGAACTTCCCAATGTGATTAGAATGGTTTTCCTCCTTGTTCTCCTTGAGGCACCAGGTTGAAAAAAAATTCAGACAAACTTTTCAAATAGATAGTTTTTTAAAGCTTAATATAAAGCTTAATAAGATTGAATTTTATTTTATCCTGATCTGAATTTTTTAAATGTTGTGATTAGTTTAATTCTATTGTAATTTTTGTGTGTTTTAATTGCATATTAACTTAAATAGTGGGCTGTTTTGAATCCCAATCTTAGGGGGAAAGTAGGATATAAGAAAACAACATCATAATCAACAGCAACTACATCTGTGTAAAGGAGCTTCATATGTTGCCTTTTGTGTGATAAATTATATGTCTTGCTTTTACTACGCATTCAGTGGGCTACAGAAAAGTGGAAATTTCAGAAAGGCAATATCCTTCAGTTCTACAACAAGGTGACCCATGGATTCATACGTCTCAGTCAAGATGGAATGGTTGATGCCCTTGGCAGCAAGAAAGACAAACATGGTACCTTTTGGTCTGTTCTTTGTGACTGGAGGATTATTGTCTAATTTTATTTGCATGAATAAACAGTATCTTGCCATGAAACGATATCAGTTAAATAACTAATTATTTCCCCCTACCCAACTCTAAATGTATTAGGCATTTTCGATGTGACTGTCAAGAAAGAAAACACATGGATATTTAAATGTCATCCGATGCCAAACCTTGCACTTGCTATTGCTCATGGTTCTGTCACTGGGATGGTAAGAAATGTTTTCAACATTCTTGTTATCCTTTGAATATTTAACATTTCATCACAAATACAACACAGTGACAGTTAAAAGAGTGTTTTCATCAGGAGAATATGATTAATCTTACTTCTTTCTGTTTAGAAAGTGATTTGCTTAAACTGAAGCTTTGAAATCTTAAGAGGTTTGGGGATCTATTGAAAATTAGCAAATAATGTGATTATCTTATAATTGATAAGTCTCAGAAACAGCTGAAAAAGGCCTTCAGGGTTTGTCCTATAAATACCAAAATATTATTTTACAATATATGGTGTGGGAGTAAATACTATAGCTGCTTTTTTTATGGATTTATGGATTTATAACATTGAGTTTCTTATAGACATCTGGTTGATCATTGTGGAAACAATGCAGAATTAGACCCACCATGAATATTTTTTTGTTCTTACCTTCCTAATTAATATTAGTAGCTTCTTTTCACCACTTAAAGTAAAGGCTGAGTAACTCTTATCTGTAATAATTCTGACCAGAAATGTTTGGGACCTTGGAGGGAGATACACACATATTTCTACACAGATTTATGTATGGTGTAGGTATATATATAAATATAGAGTATGTCGCTGCTATGTGGACAAGTGAAAAGTTCCCACACAGCAAGAACTAGTTCTCTGCTCATTTAAATGTGTTTGGAATAACTACAGTGGTTTACAACTTGCATTATCCACTAATGCCTATATCTATTTTATGCTTAATATTTCCAGTCAATACACTTGATGATACAAATATTCTGTATTTTTGGAACACCCGACTGAAACCAACAGAATAAAATATTCCTATACAATAGTTGTAGGAAACTGTGGGTTCATATTGTATCTTATGGCGTCAAGAATGGGGGACTCCTGGCTCGACAGCAGTACATGTGAAAAAGATCTTGGTGTCCTTGTGGACAACAAGTTAAACATGAGCCAGCAATGTGATGCGGGTGCTAAGAAAGCCAACGGGATTCTGGCCTGCATCAATAGGGGTATAGCGTCTAGATCCAGGGAAGTCCTGCTCCCCCTCTATTCTGCCTTGGTCAGACCACACCTGGAATACTGCGTCCAATTCTGGGCACCACAGTTGAAGGGAGATGTTGACAAGCTGGAATGCGTCCAGAGGAGGGCAACTAAAATGATCAAAGGTCTGGAGAACAAGCCCTATGAGGAGAGGCTTAAAGAACTGGGCATGTTTAGCCTGCAGAAGAGAAGGCTAAGAGGAGACATGATAGCCATGTACAAATATGTGAGGGGAAGTCATAGGGAGGAGGGAGCAAGCTTGTTTTCTGCTGCTCTGCAAACTAGGACACGGAACAATGGCTTCAAACTACAGGAAAGGAAATTCCACCTGAACATCAGGAAAAACTTCCTGACTGTGAGAGCTATTCGGCAGTGGAACTCTCTGCCCCGGACTGTGGTGGAGGCTCCTTCTTTGGAGGCTTTTAAGCAGAGGCTGGATGGCCATATGTCGGGGGTGCTTTAAATGCGATTTCCTGCTTCTTGGCAGGGGGTTGGACTGGATGGCCCATGAGGTCTCTTCCAACTCTACTATTCTATGATTCTAAGTGATGACCTTAATTTTCAGCATATCTGGAACTTTGTATAACTGATCACTCCCCCTTTGTCTCTGATAGGATCATGGTGCTGTCCACTGTGAGTTACAAGTTCATGTTCAGCCTAATCGCTGCATAATTCTGGAATCTGCCAAGACCCCAGGCCAAACAGTGGCTTTCAATCTCCAAGGCATAGTAGCTGATGATACTCCAGGCTATGCAGGATTGACAAAGGAATTTGTTGTTCACGTAAAGGTAAGATAGGAGGAGGAAGAGAATCAGATGATATGGGTCAAATAACCTAAGCCTACAGATAGTGAGCACATTCAAATGATGAGAGATCTCCACCCACTAGGTGGAGCTGAAGACTACATGTTCTGAAATCATAGACTAAGTTTTGCAAAAAAAAAAAAAAATCCTTTGTTGTTTCCTCTGGTCCCGCCTTACTCTGACAAAAACAGACAAAAGCAGATAAAGTTGTATGCCAAATCCTGGTATTTACACAGGCTACCAAGTTTGACAATAAGACTGTTTAATCCACATTTTGTGAAGCCCTTCTCCTGCCCCCATTATTTGTAGATGGAAATAAAATCAATTTTTCTCAGAAGCTGTCATTCGTGGAAGTGGAGTCTTAGTTTTATTTTGGTGTGAACATATTACCTCTTCACATCACTTTCAGAAGCCACTTACTTGTGACAAATAAATAGATAGAATCATAGAGATGAAATAGCCCCCGTATGGTCTTTTTCAACTCTTCCATCCAGATGTGCCAAATGTTTCATAAACAAATGTGCAAAACAAACATTCCACTTTTTATTGACATTGTGAAGTTATGTGTGCTAGTGTGGCTTTGTAGAGAGAACTACGAACTGGAAAATCTTTAGGCCTGTTTCAGCTCTCTCTTGTGCTGGGAAATGCTTTAAACCCAAATATCCTGTAATTATGGCTTAAATCCTATTGTTAGTCACAACGAGAGTAGACCTTGAATTGATGGAAACATTTAACTTCCATTGATCCAGTGATTTACAATCTGTGTACCTATAGCCAAGAAAAGTAATTAAACAGCTATAAATATATCACAAATGAGTTAAATTATACCTTTTTCCATTATAGCCATAATGTAACTTAATTATTGCAAAAAATAAAAACAAAAAATAGCAAGTAGCTCATTATTTGTAACAAGTTGATTCCGAGCCCTAAGATGGCACTAAAATCCTGACATCCCATGTTCTGCACTGCCTACTACTTTGAAAAAGACCTTCAACTAAGTATTTTTATGTTTTTTCCTTTTGTACAAGTGTACTTTGGATGTATTTCTGCCCAACCAGGAATGAGATCCAGAAATGCCAGAAAACTATCTGTGTATGTTCATGAAACATTCATGGGACCTTAAAAATAGCTCTTTATATATCTTTGTGTGAAATTAAAAGCAACCATTCATTTAGCTGAAGTAAAAGACAGTTTCTATTCAGTTGAGTCATGTTCATGGAAACATATGTGTGCCCTACTGCCTTCATCTTACAAGATAAATAATTTCTGTTCACTGGTTTCTTCCAGATACCAAGAGTTATATAGTCACTGTACCACTAAGAAGTGAGTGGGATGCAGATGAGAGGTAAAACAGAGAGTCTGAAAGGAAGTATTATTTATTTGATTCTCTTTCTTGATTTCTAGGGGGTGTTCCACAATGGTGCTGTAATTTTGCTCACTACTAACTACTGTCAGTCCCTCTGCCTGAGAGCTGATGGGAGCTGCAGTGGAGCAGGAAATCAGTCTGATGACTCTTATTGGAGGATACATAAAATCAGCTCTGGAGTGTGTATGTTTGAAAACGCAAGAAAACCCAGAATGTTTTTAAGGATCAAAGATGATCAGTGTGATGGAAGAGTAAGCAAATCTTGTTCATACTTCTTCTAAAGTGTATAAACACAGAATAATCTGGCTGAGTCTTGAAGATACTGGTTTGCGAGCAATCTAGTAGAAAAAATACACAGTGACCATCTCTATTTATGATACAGATTTAAAGAAATGTGTATCAGTGCATATGCTAGTGTTTCTTGTATAATATGGTGTATCTATCCTAGGATAATTTTGATCAGCAATAGGTTTGTTGTGGATGTATGTCTTCATGTCATTTCTATCTTATAGTGACCTTAAGGCAAACCTACCATGTTTTATTGGCAAGATTTGTTCAGAAGTGGCTTGAGTTTGTCTTTCTCTTAGACAAAGGGTGCATCTATACCGTAAAACGAATGCAGTTTAATACCCCTTTGACTGCCATTGATCAATGATATTGAATCATGGGAATTTTAGTTGGTTGAAGCACTAGCACCTTTTGGCAGAGAACACTAAAGAACTTGTACATTCCATAGCATTGAGCCATGACAATTTAAGTGATATCAAATTGCATTTATTAAACAGTGTTCTGTAGATGCACCCTTAAAGAGTATGACCTGCCAAAGATCACCCAATGACTTAGTCAAGAGGAGCATTTTGGCTTCCTTGACCATGGTCTACTCTTCCAAGAGGATGGACTACTGGCAAGCGATGGGGTGCATCTCACACAAGTAGGAAAACATCTTTTTGCACACAGACTCACAAACCTCATCAGGCGCACTTTAAACTAGATCCACTGGGGGAGGGGAACAACAGCCCGGCGAACACTATATTACCCACGACCACAGGGAACCGCCGAAAGGCTAAACGGAGGGCTGCACAAACACAGCAAGGACCAAGTACAGAGAGCACAATAATCCCAAATAAACAGTTCGAGGGGAGGTCACAGGGGCTTACATGTCTTTACACTAATGCTCAGAGCATGGGAAATAAGCAAGACGAACTCCAACTCCTAGCACAGCACCACACATACGATGTCATAGGCATCACTGAAACCTGGTGGGATGACTCCCATCACTGGAATTTAACCATTGAGGGCTATAACCTCTTTCACAGAAATAGAACAAAGGGGAGAGGAGGGGGAGTAGCTTTATATGTCAAAAACAGTTACGTTGCAGAAGAAATGCAAGACTGTAATCCGGGAAACCAGCTTGAAAGCATCTGGATAAGAATCAAGGGAACCGGGACTCAAAAAGATCTTGTTGTGGGTGTCTACTACAGACCTCCAAGTCAGGATGAAGGGCTTGATGAAGCCTTCTGTCAACAGCTGACCAAACAGGCACAAAGAAGAGATATAGTAGTCATGGGTGATTTCAATTATCCCGATATCTGCTGGAAAACAAACTCAGCCAAGAGTACAAAGTCCAACAAATTCCTCACTTGCCTTGCAGATAATTTTATGGTCCAGAAGGTAGAAGAGGCAACAAGGGGATCAGCAACTCTTGATCTAATCTTAACAAATGTGGAAGACCTGATCAATACAGTTGAAGTGGTTGGATCCTTAGGGGCAAGTGACCATGTGCTCCTGGAGTTTGCAATACAAAGGAATGCTGAAACTAAGACAAGTCAAACACGCATTCTGGACTTTAAGAGAGCTGACTTCCAAAAAATGAAGGAATTACTGAGCGGCATTCCATGGACGCCGATATTAAAAAACAAGGGAGTTAAGGATGGATGGGAGTTTTTCAAAAGTGAAATACTCAAGGCGCAAATGCAAACAGTGCCAACAAAGAAGAAAAATAAGACAAATGCAAAGAAGCCAGAATGGATGTCCAAAGAACTTCTAACTGAGCTAAAGCTCAAAAGTGACATGCACAAGAAGTGGAAAAGGGGAGAAATCACCAAAGAAGAATTCAAACGTATAGCCAACACCTGTAGGGAAAAGGTTCGCAAGGCTAAAGCGCAAAATGAGCTCAGGCTTGCCAGGGACATAAAAAACAACAAAAAAGGCTTTTTTGCTTACGTTGGTAGAAAAAGGAAGAAAAGGGAGGCGATAGGGCCATTGCAAGGAGAAGATGGGGTGATGGCGACAGGGGACAGGGAAAAGGCAGAACTGCTCAATGCCTTCTTTGCCTCGGTCTTCTCAGAAAAAGAAAGCCATCTTCAACCTCAGCAACACGGAATGGACGAAGGATTGGGGGAAATCCAACCCCAAATAGGGAGACACGTTGTCCAGGAACACCTGGCCTCTCTAAACGAATTCAAGTCCCCAGGGCCAGATCAGCTACACCCAAGAGTACTGAAGGAACTAGCGGAAGTTATTTCAGAACCACTGGCAATTATCTTCGAGAGTTCTTGGAGAACGGGAGAAGTCCCAGCAGATTGGAGGAGGGCGAATGTGGTCCCTATCTTCAAGAAGGGAAAAAAGAACGACCCAAACAATTACCGTCCGGTCAGCCTCACATCAATACCAGGCAAAATTCTGGAAAAGATCATTAAGGAAGTGGTCTGCGAACACTTAGAAACAAATGCGGTCATTGCTAATAGTCAACACGGATTTACCAAAAACAAGTCATGCCAGACTAATCTGATCTCTTTTTTCGATAGAGTTACGAGTTGGGTCGATACAGGGAATGCTGTGGATGTAGCGTACCTGGATTTCAGTAAGGCCTTCGACAAAGTCCCCCACGACCTTCTGGCAAACAAACTAGTAAAATGTGGGCTAGACAAAACTACGGTTAGGTGGATCTGTAATTGGCTAAGCGAACGAACCCAAAGGGTGCTCACCAATGCGTCGTCTTCATCATGGAAAGAAGTGACAAGTGGAGTGCCGCAGGGCTCCGTCCTGGGCCCGGTTCTGTTCAACATCTTTATTAACGACTTAGACGAAGGGTTAGAAGGCACGATCATCAAGTTTGCAGACGACACAAAACTGGGAGGGATAGCTAACACTCCAGAAGACAGGAGCAGAATTCAAAACGATCTTGACAGACTAGAGAGATGGGCCAAAACTAACAAAATGAAGTTCAACAGGGACAAATGCAAGATACTTCACTTCGGCAGAAAAAATGGAAATCAAAGATACAGAATGGGGGACGCCTGGCTTGACAGCAGTGTGTGCGAAAAAGACCTTGGAGTCCTCATGGACAACAAGTTAAACATGAGCCAACAATGTGATGCGGCTGCTAAAAAAGCCAATGGGATTCTGTCCTGCATCAATAGGGGAATAGCGTCTAGATCCAGGGAAGTTATGCTCCCCCTCTATTCTGCCTTGGTCAGACCACACCTGGAATACTGTGTCCAATTTTGGGCACCACAGTTGAAGGGAGATGTTGACAAGCTGGAAAGCGTCCAGAGGAGGGCGACTAAAATGATTAAGGGTCTGGAGAACAAGCCCTATGAGGAGCGGCTTAAAGAGCTGGGCATGTTTAGCCTGCAGAAGAGAAGGCTGAGAGGAGATATGATAGCCATGTACAAATACGTGAAGGGAAGTCATAGGGAAGAGGGAGCAAGCTTGTTTTCTGCTGCCCTGCAGACTAGGACACGGAACAATGGCTTCAAACTACAGGAAAGGAGATTCCACTTGAACATCAGGAAGAACTTCCTCACTGTGAGAGCTGTTCGACAGTGGAACTCTCTCCCCGGGGCCGTGGTGGACGCTCCTTCCTTGGAGGCTTTTAAGCAGAGGCTGGATGGCCATCTGTCGGGGGTGCTTTGAATGCGATTTCCTGCTTCTTAGCAGGGGGTTGGACTAGATGGCCCATGTGGTCTCTTCCAACTCTACTATTCTATGATTCTATGATTCTAGTAGCTGATCCTGGATTTTGTAGTTTGGTGAGGCACCAGCATTCTTTGGTAGCAAAGGCTAAAAATCTTCTAAAACTGCAACTCCCATCATCATCATAATTTAAACTGGCATCAAACTACACCCTACGACTTGGAAGGACAGACTTAATGGAAAGAGACAAGATTCTGAAGTCTAAAGCTATATTATTTAATACCACAGATAGGATTGTCCATTTCTATGTGTAGATGTGAAAGACAGAGAATGAAGGAAACTGGCTGGAATAAAATCATCTCCTTTGAAATGCAGTGCTTTAGAAGACTCCTATAGATATGGCAGAGTGTTAAAAAAGCTTCAACTCTCCTTAGAAGCCAAGATAACTATATTGAGATGGTCCTTCTTTGGCTTTATCATGGGAAGGCATGCTTCACTAGAAAAGCCAACAATGCTTGTAAGGTAGGAAGCAGTAGGAAAAGAACACATTGCAGATGGTAGGACTCAAGAAAAGAAACCATGGCCCTCGATCTGCAAGAACTGAAGAGGCCTGTTGATTATAGAATGACTTGACTATCTCATTCATAGGTCAAAATTGACTTGATGGTAGTTAACAGCAACTAATATTAATGCTAATGGAAAAAGCTGAAGTGTTCTATTTAATGCCTTTATTTTATTATTAATAGTATTGCAAATCTCTCAGAATCTTAGCCTTGGCAGAACAGTGACAGAGCAATAGCTGAATGAACTGGTATTATCCCAGAGAACCAGCAAGCGACTTCTTTCTAAGAGAGCTGTAATATGTTTGGAAATTAACACTGTGTTGTACACCAAACTGGAGATGTTTGAGCCAAGTTGTATTTCTGATTTACCTCTTCATAGACTGAATCTTTTCATGGAGCTATGATAGGTTTTGTAGTCATCGGCCGCTTTGTGATGTCTTACCTAGCTTTTCTCTCCTTTGCTCTTTTCCTGGTACGGCTTCCCTTGGGTGGACCGTTCCATTTGTTCTTATTTAGGGGTGGAGTTTAAAACTTCCCTATAGGCCTGGGTGAGTTGGTTCAGCCCTGCTGTCTGAGAGCTCAGCTCAGAGGCCTTTTCCCTCCTTTTTCATTATTAGATCAGAGCTTCTTAGAAATAGGTCAAAGAATTTGTCTGGGTTCCTTTTGGCCTGGCAACCCAAATAGGCTACCTATAGCACATTCTTACCATTAAGATTAGAGAATTTTACTTTAGCCTTGGTTCTGTTCTTACCATTATAGTTTAATGTACTTACCTATAGCCAGTATCAGTCAATATGGATCAGAGTACAGTAGAGTCTCACTTATCCAACATAAACAGGCCGGCAGAAAGTGGGATAAGCGAATATGTTGAATAATAAGGAGAGATTAAGGAAAAGCCTATTACACATCAAATTAGGTTATGATTTTACAAATTAAGCACCCAAACATCATGTTTAACAACAAATTTGACAGAAAAAGTAATAATCGTTAGCAATGGTCTTGATAAAGACCTTTGGTATTCATCCATTCATCCAATGCTTTTGGGTTTGGAAAGATCGGCCGCTTACAAGAAATTCTTCATCTGACTGAGCATATCGAGGAAGGCTATGAGAAAGGCTGCATCACGGGAACAGTTTTTGTGGACCTTATGGCAGCCTATGACACAGTACAACATAGAAAAATGCTGCATAAAGTCTACCATATCACCCGGGACTTTGACTTTACAAAAACTGTCCAGACCCTCTTAGAAAACCGCAGCTTCTATGTGGAGTTTCAGGGCCAGAAAAGCAGATGGAGGAGGCAAAAGAATGGTTTACCCCAAGGCAGCGTTCTTGCACCGACCTTATTTAATATCTTCACGAACGATCAGCCACAACCACCACTCACAAAGAGCTTTATATATGCTGATGACCTTGGCCTCACAACACAAGCGAAAGATTTTGAAACAGTTGAAAAGCAACTCACCAATGCCTTGAAAGATCTCTCCAGCTACTACAAAGAGAACCACCTGAAACCTAACCCTGCCAAGACACAAGTGTGTGCTTTCCACCTACGTAACCGCAAAGCCAACAGGAAACTGAAAGTTACTTGGGAAGGCCAAGAGCTCGAACACTGTTTCCATCCTAAATACCTTGGTGTCACCTTAGACCGAACACTAACATATAGGAAACACTGCATGAACACCAAGCACAAAGTAGCTGCACGCAATAACATCCTGCGGAAACTGACTGGCAGCGCATGGGGAGCAGACCCACAAGTAATAAGAACATCAGCCCTGGCCTTGTCTTTCTCAACTGCAGAGTATGCCTGTCCTGTTTGGCACAAGTCTGCCCATGCAAAGCAGGTGGACATAGCACTGAATGAAACATGCAGAATCATCACGGGATGCCTTAAAGCTACACCTGTTGATAAACTCTACAAGTTAGCTGGCATTGCCCCTCCTGAAGTTGCTGCTAATGGTGAGAGAAATAAGGTCGAACTTTGTGAAAGCCACCCACTGCATGGCTATCACCCTCCTCCCACCAGACTCAAATCAAGGAAGGGCTTCATGAGAACCACCACTCCTCTTGATGTTCCTCCAGCAACAGCAAGGGTGTCCCTCTGGGCAGCTAAACCTGGCAATTCTAACTGGATGGCCCCCCAAGAGGGTCTTCCTCCAGGGGCAAACCAAGAATGGGCAACTTGGAAGTCCCTGAACAGACTCAGAAGTGGAGTGGGCAGATCAAAAGACAACTTGGCAAGGTGGCACTACCTGGAGGAATCCTCCACCTTGTGTGACTGTGGAGCTGAACAAACAACTCAGCATATGTATGCTTGCCCACAATGCCCTGCCTCATGTACGGAGGAGGAGTTGTTTAAAGCTACGGACAATGCGGTTGCTGTTGCCCGCTTTTGGTCCAAAACTATTTAGTTGCTTGTGATTTCCTTTTTCCCCCCCATCATTTTGAAATGTATTTGTCGTGCAATGCTTTTGACACGAAATAAATAAATAAAAAACAGAAAAAGTAGTTCAATACACAGTAATGCTATGTAGTCATTACTGTATTTACGAATTTAGCACCAAAATATCACGATGTATTGAAAACATTGACTACAAAAATGCTTTGGATAATCCAGAACATTGGATAAGCGAGTGTTGGATAAGTGAGACTCTACTGTATTTCCCACTAGAGCCTTAAAGTACATACCTCATAGTTATTATAATTTATACTTACCTCCTAGTCTTTATAGCCTTCATTCACAATCAATATAGTTTTATTTCATTATAATTTGGAGTGTTTTACCTCACATTATAATTTAGTGCTTTGCCATTTATTTTCTGGATTGTACTTACATATAAGAGACATATTTCAGTGATTTTACCTCATATTATTTCACATACTGTAAAAGGTTTATTTTGTGTGTGATTAAGCTCAAACAACAATCTTTGTTTTCTATTATATGTTATTCTGATTCATTATTCTAGAATCCTGATTGAAGTAACCTTGCTTTTGTTCAATAAACATACTTTGGTTATATTTATCTAGTATCCACAGTATTTACTTTAAAGGTTCTGAGGTACATTAAAGGGTAAACCGATCACTGCTGGGTAGCCAGACAATAGCCTTCCTTTTCCCCCAGTGTGCCTTCACACTCTTGCATCTTTTCCTTACATAGTTACCTTTACATGTGGACTTCGACTCCCAGGGTCTGTTTTCTCTTTTGGATGTTATTTCAGAAAAACCAGGTTTCATTTGTATTGGATAATTTTCTACATTTTTTCTATGTCAATGAAGGTTTTTGCATTGCATTTCTAGACTGTAAAACTGGAGACATTTCCTATAACTCTAATGGTTGTGTGGAAGAGAGAATTTCAATATGTATTGCTTGTTATCTGCTTGACAAACTACATTTGCAGAAATTCTCCTATACATTAAAGATAGAGCTGTCTCCAGTTTTCAATCTGGCAGCTCTATTAAATTAAGTAACTGACATGTTTATGTGCATTTGTTCGCATTTGGTTTTACATATATCAGAGTCAAGCAGTTTCAAGAAAATTCTCCTTTCACAGGCATCCCCTTATAGTGTCTATAAGACATTTATTGTACTGACACCAGGGATGGAAATTTTCACAGTTCTTGTCCTGACATGCCAAGATCAATTGTTTACATGATTTTATTTAAGGGAAAAAATGAAGATTTCTGTAGAGTTCTTGTGATATATTTAAATCTGGGCTGTATGGCCATGTTCCAGAAGCATTCTCTCCTGATTTTTTACCCACATCTATGGCAGGCATCCTCAGACGTTGTGAGGTATATTGGAAACTAAGCAAGGGAGATTTATATATTTGTGGAAGATCCAGGGTGAGAGAAAGAGCTCTTGTCTGTTGGAGGCAAGCGTGAATGTTGCAATTAATCACATTGATTAGCATTTAATGGCCTTGCAGCTCAAGGCCTGGCTAATTCCTGCCTGGGGAAATCTTTTGTTGGGAGGTGCTAGCTGGCCCTGATTGTTTCATGTCTGGAATTCCTCTGTTTTCTGGGTGTTATTCTTTATTTATTGTCTTGGCACTGCAGACTGATTCAACCAGGTCCAGTCAAAATATATAGATATAGCATCACTCTCCCCCACCTTGTCTTTTATTTGTACCCTAATTTCCTTTCTAGATCAAGACCCAAAGTGGCTCAGAACTTTAAACAATACAATTTAAAACCTATAAAATATAAAATATTACAATTAAACCTTCAATTATTAAAACAAGCCAGTTTAAAGTCACATTAAAACAAATAATTAAACTGTTTGAAGCAATTCAAACACCATAAAATTAAAAACAATCCAAACACCCTCTGCCTCATTCTTTCTGCATCAAAAGAATGTCTGTACAGCTGGAGTCTTTGGTTGCCTGTGATCCTGATCGTATCAGTCATAATCCCTACTAGGAGATTGTTATGGGTCATATCAACTTCCATCTCACAGTGTTGTTGGAGGTGCAGCTGTTCTTATTCTTTATTTACATATGCATAGATGTTTTGTCTAGACTTAAACCACTGCTAGGTTCTCAATGCATAAATTCTAATGCACCTAGATTTCTGTACTATATTTTATGACATATATACCATATTCTATAAGTCACACTCTGTGCTTCATAGGTATACTCCAGGCTTCATAGCTGGCACTCAAACAAGCCTGATGTGTAACAAAGAGCTAGTCTACATTGGTCACATACCCTGGAATTGATCAAAGGTTGATTCTGGACATCCTGATGATGTCCAGAGATGTCTGGTTCATAACACAAGGTAAAACCAACTATTCCAATTTCAGCGCACATTAGGAAAAGTCAGAGGATGCTCTTTCTTGAAGCTCTGAAGCAGCCTCACAATTTAGGGTGTGTGTTAACAGCTGGGCCTGTTCTGATTCAGAACTATCCCCACTGTTCTCATGGGCCAGTACTGCTATCCTGTTATTCCCACTGTCCTCGGCCCAGGGAGAAGGGGATGACACCCATCTGTGTCCTTTTTTGTTGCTATAGTGGTGGCTATGGAGCTCCAGAGACCTCTTGGTCATTGCTCCACATCTTTGCCAATGTCAACAAAGATGCTCACACAATTTGGAAAGAAGAGGGTCTGGTGACAAAAATGACAAAGGTAAACATGACTATCCAGTAGGGGCTGAACAAAGTTTCCCTCCATTCCCTTCGCTGCAATACTTTGCAAATAGTTTGGCGTAAACACCATGGAAGCATATGATATTATTGAAAGCAGCAAAAATTCAGATTAGCCCTAGATTTTGTGGCCTCTGTAGATGGCCCAACATGTTCTTGTAGAACAACATGTGTGTCATCCTCCTCCTATCATCATCTTTTGAAGGGGATATGCAGCCCCTGTATTTCAGGTATTTGTCCATCATAGGGGTAAAAATTATGTAACACATCTATGATGTGTATTGAACGAGAAAACAAATTGCTTTTAAAAATAAAAGACTAGTCTAAGAGTCATTTATCTCAAAACTGGATCAACATATCTTTGCTGAATTAGAGGACTGAACTCACCATTTTTGTTTTCACAAAATCTTGCTGGGGGGGGGGGGAGATGGGGGGGGGTTGCCTGTGAAGTAGGTTAAATGTTTCCTGAACTGCTCTGACTCATGCAATATGATTCACATAGCTGGAACATTTGGTATCAGTATAACAGACATCCTACTGCCACAGTGGCTTGAGTGCATTGCTGAAGTATCTACATGGCTTAGGGTGGGCTTGAATTGTCCTCAGGCTTCACCTATCAAAGCGAGGTTTTATGTTTGACTCGTGTGTCTTTATAATTTTCTTTGCAACTATATGGCTGTTCTATTCCAACAATGTTCTCAAATGGCTTGCAGCTTGTTTCTGTCAACTTTTTGTTAGTATCTCAAGAGCCTGTTTCCTCAGGTGCATGCTCAGAGGAATAGGGTAATCTTGCCAGTTGCCTGTCTTCGAGGCTGCTGAAGTACTTCTTCAGGCATACGTCTTTAGGCTTCTTACAAAATAAGTCGGACTGATACCTAGATGGGGTTTTTGTGTGTAGGGAAAAGAGAGTGTACACCTGGAGTATTCTAGGGTATTTTTTAAATCTTCAAGAGCAAATGAAATCCAAATTATCTTTAAGGAAAAGAAGTAGAGGTAAGTAGATGTGCATCTCTATAACAATGCTCTTCCAACTGGTTTGAAAGTACACAAATGTTCATATAATAGCATATTTATCTCCAAGAAGGCCAGGCACACTGAAGACAGCTTTTATATATGAAATTCCTTTGCTGGATTGGGCCTAAAGATGTGCAAATGAGACCTTTATACATTATATTACTTTTTACATAATGTTTTCCTAAGAAGCTACATATTCCACTATATTTATATAAAAATGTTACTTACCTACAGGGCACCGGTGATGTAGACTGTCATTTTATAGTAGAGAAGAATTTGGAAAGTGGATCAATAAGCCTGGAATCTGTGCGAAACAGAGGAATATATATTGGTCTTCTACCTAATGGTCACACCAAACCAGTTGTAAATACTGGAGAAAACAACATTTTCTTTTACCCGCAAGTGGTCAAATGTAAGTATTAGCCTATCCAATTATTATTTACTGTATCAAAATTATCAATATTGCTTCTTAAAATATTGCATGCAGTATCTCTAGAAAGATATTTTAGAAAGGATAAAAATGGCAAGAACAAAAAAGAACAGATCTGCACTCACTATTCCAAAGCCTTTTTACAACTATGTGTTCGTTTAGTGTAATTGAATTGTTTTACTCTTTTCCTCCCAATCCCCAATAGTCCAAAAGCAATTTACAAAAATTGAGACAATATTAAATTTAATAACATATTCACTAAAACTATAAATCTCTCTGAAAATAATCTGAGGCAGAAATGAAATGGAGAAGGCAAAATTGGCACAGCAGTAGACTCATTAAACTCTTCAAAAAACATGGGGAAGGGGCCCGATCTTACTGCTGTATTTTAAAAAGTCAGGGCAAGTTGAGCTTTTTCTGAGGAGAGCAGTGAGTTCAAAGGCCAGCACAACAAGGCCATTCTCTCATACTCCCCTTTTCAGTATCTCACTAAGTAGTTCTCTAACTGGGAAACACTGATCACCTTCCTAGCCAATTTGCCTGACTCAACCAGCCATCTAGTTATAAGAGTCAAGAATGTTGATGAGCATCCCAACCTGTCCAGCTAACTTGTTCACATCCTTAGGACATAATCACCAAAACTGATTCAGTATAATCAAGGAATACAGTTCTTTGTCCACCCACTGAGACAAGTATACTACAATAGCAAAGATAAGGTTCCAGTAGATGCCAGTATTGTGCCCTCAAAATGTCTAAGGCATAAATCACAGCTGGAATCTTGGAGGTATTTCAACCAAAGCTGAATTGCAAACATATCCAACCTGTGGCCCATGTGCAGCCCAGGATGGCTCTGAATACAGCCCAACACAATAGTGTAAGTTTACTGAAAACATTATGGGATTTTATTTTGCAATTTTTGGTAACCTGATTATACGATTCTTGGGTATGAACTTTGTAGATGGTAACAGAATGGAATGGAATTATCTGTGTATGTTATATCACCAAATATCAAAGTATTATCTGTAATTCACATTATGATTGCAAACAATTCAGACAGAAGAAGCAAAAAACTGTTTAAATTAACTAATAAAATAAAGAACAACTCTGGCCTCTTTTACACTGCCATATAATCCAGATTATCAAATCAGAAAATATAGATTATCTTTTTTGAACTAGATTATATGAGTTTACACTGCCATATAATCCAGTTCACAGTAGATAATCTGGATTTTATACAGTAGTGTAGAAAGGAGCCTTAGCTACAATTCGCCCATCAGCTATAATTAGTGTTGGTGCATTTTATGTGTGGCCCAAGATGAGGCTTCTTCTTCCAATGTGGCCCAGGGAAGCCAAAAGATTGGACACCCCTGATATAAAGAGTTTCATGTTTGCATGCAATGGCAGTCTCCTGTTCAGCAGCAGAAAAATAGCCAGCAACACAGTACCCAATCTAAAAATTGGTTTAAAAACAAGAGAAACTCATCCACTCTCTCTTGCTGCCTTGTCCATTGCTTCAGATACTTCAGTTTACTCTCTTGCACTGCAAGAACCCAAAACATGACTTACACAAATGTTTATAGTACCTTAAACATACACACTGACAATTTATATAATCCATTTAATCTCAAGTAAGACATTGATGGTAAAGCCTCTTAAGAAATCAACCAGCCTGACTGGACGCTTTGTGGTGGCCAATCCACAAAGCGTCCAGTCCAAAACTAGGCGTAGATTGAAGCAGTGATGCCTCCAAACCAAACTAGAACACATTGTCAGCTTTTGCATGTTTTTTCCCCATTTGGCTCCACTGATAATGTGCAATTGCTGCTGTCTTGGTCCTTATCTGGTGCTGGTACAAAGTCATAAATATTCACACTGCAGTTTATAATTTCATATAAAGCAAATAATCTTATTAGGTTCAGACATAAATTGCATGTACAAGAATATTTTCAGTATGCCTCAACTGGGTATTCCTTCGTTTTTTAACTTGAAGTAAATCTGTACTTTGGTATCACAATGAAGCTATGCAAAACTTTCCCATTTGAACCAGTAACATAGCCTTAAGATAGCAGTGATGTTACAAATGCAACTCAATGTTACATCACTGTTAACCAATTGTGCCATTCTAAATGAAATAAAAAATATGTACATGAAATAGATTAATTTACAGACAAAAATATATCTTTGGAGAATTATTAAAATATGAAAATGGACTATCTGCATTTTTATATTAGGGGACTATTTTTCAAAATGAATATTTTGAAAAAAATAATATGCATTTCATAGCTGATGTAGCAAAAGTGGCATTATGTTAGAAAATCCTAGCTGATGTAACTAAAGGGTGTGTGTGTATATATATGTGTGGGTAAGTGTGTGTGTGTGTATATACATGAGCATAATTTGTATTATTTTTATTATGGTGGTTGGTAATGGTGGTTTTTAGTATCAATAAGCTTAGAGGTTGTTAGCTTGTTTGGCAGAATATGAACAGAAGGCATTGCTCGCTGTGTTGTGCTCACATTTAGTTTTGGCTGAAGAAAGCTGCTGACTTATGTTCCTTAAAAAAGAGAGAATGTAGGAGGTAGAGTGATGTGGTAAAGGAGTATGCCTCAGGGATAAGTCACGTGGATGTGTCAATAAAAATGAATTAAATTTTATAAGTGCTAAAGTGAATTTATTACCATCCCATTTTGTGCTGGGAGATGCTAAGGAGTGAGGAGCTTCAAAGTGCAAAAGTCAAGGATGTGTATCTATAAAATACATATGAAAAAGAAGTGTATACATAATATTATATACAGGAAACTTGAAAGGTCCATTGATGTCATGGGAAATTTCTAGAGAAATTTTTAAAAAGTAATGATCTTTTGCCTGTCTCACATTTTAGTTGGTAGAGAAAAACCAACGGGAACATCTGCAACTCCTGCCCAGCAGAAAGATATGATCAAAGAATCCAGACAGCACAAAACAGGTATGGAGAATCTTGTGTCTCACAAATAGTAGCACAGCGGTAGACCCATTAAACTCTTCAAAAATGCCCTTCCACACAACTATATAACCCAGAATACCAAGGCAGAAAATCCCACAATATCTGCTTTGAACTGGGTTATCTGAGTCCATACTACCATATATTCCAGTTTAAAGCAGAAAATATGGGATTTTATTCAGCTGTGTGGAAGGGACCTTACTTCTCTTCGCATATAAGGGTCAATGTGTTTTTTAAAAACCAATAATGTTACATTTTGTCTTGCTTCACTTTGGCATATTAGAGGCTCTAGTCCACCTTGCCACTAATTTTCTCACAATTTAAAATTTACAGTGAGTTATAGATGGTGTCATAAACTTTGTGGCATCTGAAATCTTCAGGTTCATAGAATCATAGACCTGGAAGAAGACCATAAGGGCCATCCTTGATAAAGTTCATAAAGTGGACTGTCCTCTTAACTGAAGGGAGAGTTCCATGAATTTTGGAAATATTTGTTTGAGATATAGTAGGTCTATCCACTATTCTATATTGTGCATTCACATGCAAATTATTGTAGTCATTTCCAATAATGTTATTCAAGTGACTTCCTCACTTTGTTTTCCTCTCAGTCCAAACAACGATTTCAACTTCTTCCTCGCTATTATCTTTATTTATACTTTAATTTTTCCCTAGAAAAGTAGCTTTCAAATTTAGATGTCACATAGTTTTTAAAAATTAGCATAGAATCAAACTATTAACAGCATTACAAATAATTCCAGACACACTATTACAATGGAAATAAATAAAACAACACTACACAATCCTAAAATTTCTACCCTTCAGTTTTCAAAAGGTTGTCACATGCTCTTCAATGTGGAGCTTGATGTAATAATTAATTTGACTTCTTGATCTAGGTTATACAACTGATGAAACATCTACTAATTCATCAGATTGCTGTTTCATCTTGTGTTTCCCCCCTCAAATGCCCTCCACAGGACATCCCCTTGTTTAATTTAAATTTAAAACAAGAAATAAGCAGGAAGTGACTTACATCCATTGTTAATATAAGGCCTCTCTTGGGTCTTTGAGGTTCTTTGAGGCATTTCTATGGCAGAGGGGTACTGTGAGAGAGTTGTAGCTCTCTGAGGTGTTCTGGGAGCTAATGCAGTCTTCTAGAAATGACCACATCTAATCTAGTCCAATATTGTTTAATCTGTCAATAAGTGGAAAACTGTCATTCTGTGGTATAGCACATGATTTCCATGCAAATGGCTCAATCCCAGGTACTTTCAAACAGAAAGGAGAAATATCCTTCTCTGTACTTTGGTTGTCAGTTGTCAAATAAGGCTGCAAACAAATAAAAAGAGATGTATTTTAATCCTGGGGTTTGCAGTTAAGGAAGAGATATTTATAATTCTCAATCAGAAAGCTGCAGTGACTCAGAAAGTGGCAAACCCCAGGATTTCCTAGGAATCGGTCATGGCACTTAAACGTAGAATCATAGTGTTATATCTGTGCAATATGAAAATGTACCTGGCTATGCTAATCCACTATGACCTTGCCTTTTGCATGTAAACAGCATTTTTCGTTGATATATAACTCTTTAAATATGAGCATCCAAAGTGATGGATTGCAAGTAATGCAATTGTGACACTTGAGATTTCTTGTCCCTGCTGACTATTTCACTTGCGTCTTAGGGCGGTTCCACACAAGCATGTATACATACCACCCTGTGCAGTCTAAGGGGCCTTTAAAGGGGCTGCACTATAACTCCCAAGATCTGCACCAAAGTGGGTTTTAGAAACCCTGTTTGGTGTGGATTTGAGTCCCCACACAGGCCACAAAGTCCAGGCTTTCATGGGGAGGGTGGCTACACGCAATTCCAATTCCATTCCAATTCAGGATGGTATGCAGCCACCCTAAAGCCCCCCCAAATTTACCCATTAAAAGTAAAAAAAAAAAACCCTACCTGGTCACCATTATGTTTCTCCCTGCGCCCTCCTGGCATGAAGAAGTGTCCCTCCTCAGCCCCCCTCCCCGTATCCTGATGCGTCATTTCCTCATGCCAGTAGGGAATGAGGAGGAACAAAATGGTGACCAGGTATTTTTTTTTACTTTTAACAGGTAAATTTGGGTTTGGGGTGCCCTCTTGGATTTTTGGGCTCCTGGAGCCCAAACATTCAAGAGGGCTGTGTGGATTGGGCCAGGGGATATCATGATGCAGTACCTGGGCCCAATCCACACAGGACCCACACCTGGTAAGAACAATCTTACCATAAGATCTGGATCTTACCAGGTGTTCTATTAATTTGGAAAAAACAGGGAAACCCTGATTTGTTCTGAATTAATTCAGTTTTACTGGAGGTATTGTTTGGATGCTTCTGATAAAACCAAGACAGGTTTTTGGACCTGTCTGGATGGGCCCTTAGATACACTTTTCTCTTTAAGTTAACTGATTCAGAATACCAGTTACCATAAGAATCCATTTCAAGTGTCACAAAAAAATTAAAAATTACAGTGGGACAATGGGAGCAACTGAGTGTGCAAAGCAACTTTTCATCATTTTTATTCAGGTGTATGCATTTAAAGAAAATAATAAAACAGTGCAGTGCCTGTTGATATGAATCTGATAATTTTTATGAATGAAGAAATAGGATCTGTATTAATGGGGCTAGCCCAAAGATAAGGAGGAATGAAACAGTTAATCAAGAAATAGTTCACCATTTTAGCTAGGAATGTGGAACAACAAGATGATAAAGCTTTTACAAAAATAAGTTTTCAGTTATACATTCGAATCTAGGTTCATTATAACCAGAGACAAAAGGGGGAAAAGATTTTAGGAAGCCTGGCTTATCCATCTATTTAGCCTCTGGAACATTGTTTGTCATGGTGGATTTGCATCTTGATCCCCTGAAGTGTGACTAATCCAGGGTAACAATCAACTCCAGTTTTCAGAGTAGAACATTTTTAGCCTGTAGGAAACAAATGTCTTTGGTTTACATGTCTACAAAGCATTATTTATAGAACAGAATTTCCAGGGCATTATTTGCTTATAGATTTTCTGAGGGAAGTTCATCATCCTGGCAGAACTTAGGTATTATCTGTCTACTGTTTGGCCACATTACCCATTGCCTTAGTTTTTCAACTCAATGAAAACATATTCTTCTTCCCCCTTTTTTTAATTCAGCCTCTGCAGTTTGGTAGTAATCCATTTCACCCAGTGGTTCAGTGAGTTATTCCAAGTCTCTGTAGTTATACTGGACCATCTTTCCACAAACCAATATCCAAAGGATATGCTGCCTCAAGATCTTGGGAGTTATAGTGCAGCCCCTTTAGAGGCCCTTTAGACTGCACAGGGCGGCATGTATACATGCCCAGCACAAAATGGGCAGTATGTGTATGATCTGAAAGAAAAGTGGATACAACTGATGTTTCAGTTTAGCTTGTTTCTGATGTTGTATACCTTGTGTTTATCTACTAGAGGTATGCATAATTATTGTTCGTCCTCGTAAGTCATATCAAATTCATTACATTCGTACTTACAGGGTGATATCAGACACCAAACACTTAAGAATCGAAACTTACCCAATACTTTTTCATTTGCATTTTGTAAATCTCAGAAGCAAACAAGCAAAGCAAAGCCAAAAAGCCAGGTTTCCTCTTTAGATCAATGGCTTCTCACCATTAGGAGATGGAAGCAACAGGGAGAGTTTGCTGGGAAAGAAAGAACTTTGGGAAATGTAGTTTGGGAATGTGTGGAACCCTATGGCAGAAAATGCAAAAGGCCCTGCCCTAAACTATATCTCCCAGAATTCTGCTTGCATCAGAAAGCCCCAATCAGGAAAGGAGAGAAATTTGCCCCTCTTAGCAGCAGCCAACCAGAGTTCCAATAAATTGTTGAATCTGCAAAGAAGAGGACTGACTGATACTTCAATACAAGTAAGTAAATCAGTGCTGGGCTGGGAAAAAACCCCTAAATGAATGGCCCTTGTGGATCCTTTCCAACTCAATTCGGGAAACATTAATGAGTTTAGAGGCCGGATGACTGTCTGTCAGGAAAGTTTTGATGGTGTCCTTCTGCCTGGAAGAGGGGAACTGAACTAGATGGCCCTTGGGGGTCCCCTCTATCTCTAGGATTCTATGAAAATGTAGAATTGGTTAAAATTGGTTTCTGTTACTTAATATATGAAATACATTCAATGAGATAGCTGTTGTGGCGTTCTTCAACATACTGTACGTTTTTGTCAAAACTTTAAAAATTTCCCTAAAATCAGTACATATATGAATATTTCTGAAAGTTAAGGGTAGTGATCATCTGTTATCTTGTGTCATTGTATAGATCATTCAAGGAGATAGCTCTTGTAGTGTTTTTTTTTTAAAATGTTGTTTATAAAAACTTTGTAAATTCCCCAATACTCCATGGATAAGTGAAACATTCTGAAACTTGATGGGCTAACACTGGTCAATGTGTCCTACCATTGTAGCAACTTTCACCCCAATAGCTGTAAAAATGAGGGAGAAAGGAGCACCTGAAGTTTCCCCAATTATAGTAATTATGTGCAATTACTATAACAAAAAAGTAACGGAAATTCATAACTCTCGTTATAGTAATTAAATTTCCACTAACTATACTTTAGAAACATGTTAGAAATGAAACGCCAGCACCCCCTAATTTTGTAATGACTTTTGAAACTTTTTTTTATTGATCACACATACCTATTAACTACTGAACATTCAAGGAATTGAATCATATACCTTGAGTGACGGGAGAAGGAGTTATTTTACTAACAATATTAGGGTTGCTAGATCAGGGATGTTGGTGAGCAGGAAAAGAGATTTGAAGATGGGCTTAAAACCAACCTTAAAAACTGTGGCATAGACACAAAAAGCTGGGAAGCCCTGGCCCTTGAGTGTTCTAATTGGAGGCCAGCTGTTACCAACAGTGCTGTGGAATTCAAAGAGCCATGAATGGAGGGTGAAAGGGAGAAACGTGTTCAGAGGAAGGCACCTTAAGCCAACCCTGACCAGGACTTCCTTCCATCTGGAAACCACTATCATCACTGGAAGAACATGCAGGTCAAGATTAAGACTCTTAAAGCCACCACCACCAAGACTTGGAAGGCAATCCTATTCAGACATGAGGGTTCACCAATTATGATATTGTCCCTTATATAAAATATCAAAACCCTAGTATGCTTTTGAGAAGTAAAAAATATTTTGAAGTCATGGATGGTGGAACTCATTGATGTAAGATCCATGAATATGGAGGGTTGACTATGCAATCACATTTCCAAGGCTGTGATCTCATAGTGATATTCTTCTTCCACCCTACTGAAGACTGATGAGGAGCCAGATCCAAGATCTGGCAACCCTACTTCAGGTGGTGTTGAGTATCAGGTCCCAGAAGTTGTAGGGTGTATCTACACTATTTATTTATTTCCCATATTTGTACTTTACCCTTCTCACCCCAAAGGGAACTCAGGGCAGCCTATAGAACTAATGTAGTTTGACACTACTTTTACTGCCATTTTCAATGCTATGGAATCCTGGGATTTGTAGCTTCAAGAAGCATTGATACTCTTTGTCTACCACTTCTATGATTCCATGATAGAGTTTGACATCCAACAAATACCAGAATGATTGAAATCTCACATTACTACTACATTTCTCCTTTCTTTTCCAGGAAGGCCTTATCCAGATCATCTGTCTGGCTTGGGGCTTTGTAGCAGGCATTCACAATGATATCACAGTTGTTTCTCTTGTTCTTAATCTTTACCCAGATATTCTCAACCTGGCTTTCAGGATTTAAGTCATACATCTCTATATAGTGTAAACATAATAGATATGTGATGCCTCAACTTAAGAAAATGCAAAACTCCAGAGGTAGCAATGAGGTTATTTATATTTCTCAAATTTATGCACCATATAAATGAGGGGAGAGGAGGGGAGCTTTTGTTCTGGAAGAACTTTGCAACATTCATTTTTCCATACAGAACTAGGTCTTCCACACTATAAATATTTAAAGGGTTCTTATAATTTATCGCCTTTTTGTGGTAGAAGAAAAGTGCTTATTCTAGCAGTTGAAATGCTGTCACACTTGAGGTAGAACAACACTTTGATAGCTTCTGCTTTCCATTCCTCTCCACCCACTTTGTAATAGCACATTTCACAAAATTGCTATCAGTTTAATCTGCTACTCTTGACACCAACAGATTCTGAATCAGAGATTTCTCACACACCCTCATTATTTGAGAATAAATGAGTCAAGTAATCCATAATTAAGTTGCACAGGATTTAAAGTAAAGAATAATTATTTTGATTTTACTGCATTCCTTTGTCCCTTGTTTAATGTTTGAGTTTTCAAGTATTTGCTTTCAGATTTCTTAGTGCACATCAGTCAGATAACTACATTCTTGATTTTAGCCCCACTGCTTATTATTGTTATTTTGGGGAGTTTCTTATGCAAGTAATACTCTGATATAGTTTTGCCAACCCCTTACTCCAAAATATAACCTGCAGCAGCAGGTATTCATTCACAGTCTCTCATCCAGGTACGAACCAGGGCTGATCTTACTTAACTTCCAAAAATCCAATGGGATGTGGCGCCTTTAGGATATTTAGTAGTCTTGTGCATTCGGGGTAAACCTTAATCTGTTTTGTGTCTCAGCTTTCGGTGGGGCCCTGATTCATTTCTACTGAGCCTCGTAAATTTGTGAGTACCGCTCCAGCAGGAAGGTAACGGCGTTCCATGCAGTCATGCCGGCCACATGACCTTGGAGGTCAATGCCGGCTCTTTGGTTTAGAAATGGATATGAGCACCAACCGAATCAGACACGACTGGACTTAACGTCAGAGGAAACCTTTTGTGGCATTGATATTGAGACAGTAGACATATCTAGTATTTAAGTTAGTGATTATTGAAACTTGATACTGTCTTAAGGATCAGTGCTTGCAACAGAATGCGAAGATAATTATCTTCTTTATTTTAATTTTAATTTTTAAATATAAGAGCTACAAATATGCTGTTCATTTTTAAAATAAAAATAGTACATCATTCTTTTGAACTACTTGCTTAAACAATAAAGATTCTGTACATCACTCATTTTTTCTCCCTAACTATATGCTGATTTTTTTCCTTAAAAAATATTTTCTGCCTTTGTTCTATGTGTTCATCAATATTGCAGTTCCCTGTGGCAACTGTCACCTCTGATTTGTTTTCCATGGGGCAAGTACAAAATTTCCCAGTCTCCAAATTCAAGCAAACTATATAGCTGCTGTTCTTCCTCCATTGCCACTTCCTCTTCCCACTCTTATAAGCCATTCTCCCATTGTTGCTCTGAATTTCTCTAATAATCTCCAAGGCTGTTTCAGCCACTGTGCCTTTGTCTGACACAAGATCCCTTCATAGTGAGACCTTTAGGCTGTATGGATTGCTCTGCAGACTACTTTCATAACGTGGCCAGTGGTGGCTGGCAGCTCCTATGTCAAAGAGCAGTTGTGAATCTGCTCTGAGTGTTCTTCTAAACTTCCAAAAACCTATTCAAGGTGTAGGGCCTATTTGGGGAAGCAAAGGCCAGAATTTTGCATAGCTCGTTAACTTCTCCAGAAAAGTACACTGATTTCTTGGTGATGCAATTGTTTCAAAATGCTTGGAAGCAATTGGAAACCCCAGTTGGAATGGCTACTCTGAAACTCCTTAAGAGTTAGGCACTCTTCGGCTGGAGAACCATACTACATCATTGTAAACTTCAATCATGAAATAAGGAGACCAGACAGAGAAAATGGATGTAAAGAGCCATTTCATAAGTTATTTATTTATAACTTCTGGAGCCACTTGTGAACGAAAACACTGTTAAGGTGAATTAACCTATAAAGACTTAATTCTTGCATTATTGGGCTGGGTGTCACTCCCTCTAACGATCTCCCAGGACATATAAGCAGCATAGATTTCAGAGGCCAACCAAATTTCTTTGGTTGTATCTCTCAGCAATAATCACTGGAAGGCTATCTTGGGGGAGCTCCCTCCCAAACCTCACAGGTTTTCCAAAATTGAGTACCCTCATTCCAGCCCTAAGGGTAGCCCCTTCTTGCAGGCCCCTGCACCCCAAAACATATAGGAACTGTTATGGTAGTCACAAGATGGATGGCAGAGAACCATCGGTTGTGTGGATTGCCTTTAAATAGCCTGCTAATCTGCCCTTGTCATGTGATGAGGGGCCAGCGAAGACAACTAGTCCTAACCAAATCTGGCCTCCTTCAAGTGCCCACTGACTGCAGATGGGTTTTCTACAAAGGGATGTTGGTGTTAAATAAGAATAAAAGATTCAGTTATGTGCTGCTCTGTTTTAGCAAGCCTAATAAACTATGGACCTCATTACATGGAGAAATTTCCCCGTCATATAACACTTCAGGTGCTTTTCAAATATGAAGAGGCATGGAGCCCATCAAATGAAGATTAAGCACTTCCAGCCATCATGAGTACCCCCCCCCCCCTTCCTTGAAATGCATCTGAAGTATTTTACGAGGAGGGAGCTCTGAACACGGGTGAATAATTGGGTACTGATCTAGCATGCACCAGATTCATAGAGCTGGAAAACATGTGGAATGAGATTTGTCTAATTTGTCCATCCCATTTTGTCATCACACAGTGGTGTTTTGAGGAGCATTCTGATGGGTGGCCTTTTTTTGGGGGTGGTGGTGCTAAGAACAGGGCTTTGGAAGGAAAGCAACTCATTGAAGTGTTGTAAGAATGAGGCTTGGTAAGGCAAGCAGCACATAGAATTGTCTTAAGAGTGGGGCTTGGGAAGGAAAGCAGTCCATAGAAGTAGAGTCTTAAGAATGATGTCTTGTGTCTCCTCTAAGTAGATAGTTGAGCTAGAGGCAGGAGGAAGCGATCCTCTGTGATGGGGTAAATTCTCCATCTTCTTTAAAGAGAAGATTTTCCCTTAAAAATATGGAGAGGACAGAGAAATGGCTTTCTGTGTGATGATTCTGAATTCAGGCAACAACGGGGTGAAAACTGAAGAGGCAAACGTGTGATGGGAAGGCAAAACTTGAAATGGGATGATTACTGATCGAAAGGGACTGCCTTTGCTAGACATATGGACCACTATGCTTCTCAATGTCCATGTGATAAAGGACAAAAGTTGATATCTTCCCAGAGCCTGTATCGGTTGCTTGTGTAATTTTAATTTTGTAAAAGTTTTAGTATGTTGGATATGTGCTTTATATGTACTAGACAAGTACCTGTGTAAGCCACCTTGAGTCCCCTTCGGGGTTGAGAAAGGCAGGCTACAAATGGGGTAAATAAATAATAAATATGCTGTAAATTTCATATTATGTGCCCAGGGTCATCTATCTGATGTTAGGAGTACATAAAGTGCCAGAAGTGTAACTATATAGCTCGGAGGTTCTATAAAATACAGATACTTGGAATAAACGTTTTGTATCTTGACCAATGCTGTAAATAGGTTGGATGAAAGCAGTGCTAGACTTGCTAGTTCTTTTGGTCAAAGTTATTGTGTCCCACCTGTAGGGTGGACATTTTAGTCCTACCCAACAGAGAGACCAGCCATAGGACTTTCCAGAGGCACAAAAACCTACCCTGTACTGCTTTGTGAGAGATCTTCAGAGCTGATGAAAGAGAGGTGGTTCTTCAGCTCTCAAGGACCTGAGGTGGCCGATTTCATGCTGCAACACTCACCATAGCATGATAACAATTCAAGTACTCTCTCAAGCACTCACTCACCCTAATGCCTTGTTCTGATGAGTCCTGATAAGGTAATAACGGAAAGGAAATGATAATCTCCCTGGAGGTACAAAATGAACTAATCTCATCTGACCCAATATACCAGTGACATCAGTTACAGAGCACCATGAATATTTTTTTACTCTCTGCAAGAGACCTGTGGACTCATTGACTATTGACATTCTTTACTTTACAGGGGGAATGACAAGTGTTCAAAAGAGTGAGTTGCCTTTTCCTTCAGATGAAAAATGGAAAGTGTCAGTATTAACAGGAAATTCAGGAACCCAAGCAAATGTCACTCTGTGGATATATGGAGACAAAGGATTTGCTGGTCCCATAACTCTTGACAAGGACAACAGAGAGCAGCTGTTTCTACCCAGGACTGAAAATGCATTTCAGGTAGCTAAAGAAATCTAAGGATATTCTTTTGCTGCATATTTTTCCTTCTGCAAAATCTTTTCTCTTGGGACCCCCTCCCTCTTTGTTTACTGCCTCAGATAAATCTGTCTAATGTGTTTGTATCCAACATTTAATCATCTAAGCATATATAACAAATGGCAAAGGGAATTCTCTTTTCTGCCATATCTATGGAAGGAAAGGCAATTGGAAACACAATTTTTTCTTTAAAACAGTTAGTTATAGGCAATTGGTTGGAAGCTTCTCTTTAAAACAGTGTATTATTTACAAATCATAGATAATGAAAAGAATGTACCTTGACTAATGAAAAGCATATATCACTTAACAGAGGGAAATTGGGTTGCATACACTTTGGTGAGATTCATGGCTGGATTTGTGACAAGTCATAACATGGGTCTTTCTGACAAGTGCTGGATATAGTGTGTATCTAGCAAGGTCATTTCACTCCAGTAAAATGAGGAACTTTCAAAACTATGAACACTCAAATGGTGTTATGGAGAAACAGACACCCCTTTTTAGCAGGATTTTGGGCTTTTCTGAGGACTATGGGGAAGAGAAAGGAAGAAGATCCTGGAGTGCCATGTAGAGGTCAAAAGACTTGATTTTATGGACTTTGTACTTCATATAAGACATTTGTTTTGTGTGTGTGTGTGTGTGACATAAGACATTTTAAATAGATCACACTAGTTTGCATATTACTTTCCTTTGAATTCTGCATTGAAATAGTTACTTCATGGTTTCAGACTTTGATCAGACTTTATTCTGCAGAGAAAACATTGGCATTCTACTCCACAATGTGATACTGTTTTTCATCTGCTCCAATTGATCATTTAAGCACTAGACTGATGATGTCATTGCAAAACGTAGGCTGATAACCTTAAAGTGGGTCATATCCAGTTTGGCGGCAATAAAGGAACTAAGATGTTTACAGTTTATGAGGCAAAAATGAATCAACAGTACTCAACCAAATGCCAAGATAGATATATGGTTAAACAGTCTAGGAGACTGCGTTGTTTTACTATATAATTCTAATACAGGTATAAGTTTATTCTAAGAATATGCCTTGACTGATTCAAGGTCTATGTGTGTTGGGCCATTGAGGACAGCAAATTTATCTGGAATCTAATTGAGAGATAATGTTGGCACCCCTGAAGCCAACTGCCACAAATATCTCTGATAAGTAAATGTTAAAATGATCGCTGTATTAAAAATGGCAAAAACTATCCTTCAGAACCCATTGCTTATGGAACATAAATACCACATTCACTCTGTTTTTCAAATTAGGATTATTCCCTAAAACTAATTTAGCACCAATATCATAGGCACTTAGAATGCAAAAATAGGAAAAAGATTGTTGGAAAATTTGGCCTAGGATCAAGAAATGAAGCAGCAAACTAAATGGATTTTGCATTGCAAACGGTTTAACATTTACTATATAAGGAGCAAAAATGCCAGATGACCAAACTGCATTCAGGACAAGAAGAAGCATTAGGAATCCTATTGCAAATTTACATTGGATAATGGAGCGAGCGTGCTTGTGCACACACACACACAAGTTAAATTAATTCTGCCTAGAAGTCAAGATGACTAAACTGAAGCTATTGTACTTTGGCCATATCATGAGAAGGCACAACTCACCAGAAAAGGCAATAATGCTTGATAAAGTAGAGGGTAGGTTTTTATATGCATGCTCGAGAAATTAGGTGCTCAACAAACCTTCTCCCCAAACCTTAAATTTATTGCCCAATTGAAGGCAAAGAGAACAAAGTAAAAGCCATCTACTTAATTAGGCAATAAAGGTCATCCAAGACTCTGAGAGACAGGAGGAGGATTGATTTATAACTCCAGAAAGAGAAGTGTCCTGGTGTCGAAAAGGAAATAAGAAGATTGAACTCAGTCTCAAAGAATTGGGACAATTAATGTGAGAAATTAAGAAAAATATCAGATCTGACATCAAATACCTCCAAAAGCAGATGGAAGAAGTCACATCTTGGTTTATCTGGCCCAGGATTGTTGACATGACACTTCATGATTTCAGACCTGATTATTTTCTAATGATACCTGGAGACTAAGCCTTGAATGACGACTATGATTACAAATACTGTTACTACTGACTTGTAATATTGCTTCCAAAGGAAGTGGAGCCATGCCAAGACAGTCTGCCATTCAAAGTCATGCCTGGCTCATCATGTCTACCACCTCTACTATTTGTGTATACAGTATGACTATCTGCTAACAGGAAGATTCCATGCATACATGTAAACTTACAGGGTTTCCATGCAAGTCTGAATGTGAGATCATCAGCTTGTTCAGCAAACCAAGTAATGGAATGCCAAACAGGGCTAAACACTTTCACTCAGGAACTCATCACATGGAGGCCCAGAAGCCTGAGAACAGTGGGGGACAGCGGGGAACCCTAGGGCAGTGCCCAGCTGCCATCCCATGACATTTCCCCACCATCCCTGGCTTCCTCCCGTGCTATCCCCAGCTTCTTCATTGAAGAGACGGCTAGTCACCCATCTCGTCAGAGCTTTCTCTTAGTGTGCTGCCAACAAACTGCCAGCATGCTGCCTTGACAGAACCCAATGGAGCCCTGCCAGAAGTAGACCTGCAACATATGATGGACTCCAGTGGACTCCGTTGGGATAGTGTGCCGGCAGTGTGCTAGGACAGGGGGGAAAATCCATCTGATGAGGTGGCCAAACTCAGGATAATGGACTTAAAACAACCTGATAGTGCTGAAAATGGCAGATGCGTGTTATATTGACTGTTACATTGCATACCTTAATGCATTTTATATAGCATAAGCGGTTACAAAGGGCATTGAGGACTTTCACTTTTGAATCCTCTGTATAAAGATCTCTGGGATTTCCTCTCTCTTTGCAAGTAAATAATTGATAACTGGTGTAGGTAATAGCTTGTCTGCAATATTACCTTTCCCTCCTACATGTGCATTCAGTACAATACAAGTCTATTGACCTTCAACAATCAGATATTCTTTAGTAGAGCATGTTTGAAACATATTGATCTGATGAAAAAGAATTACCTGTGTGCCATGATTCTGGATGTTCAAATTATTCATGGTGACCTGATTTGGTTTTAGAGCTAATATAATCAATAAAGTATCCATATCAAACAAACACAAAATAATGGACATGTAATCAAGACAGGATTTGACGGGATCTTTGTTTACTGTGAATATTGCAAGTTATGAAACATTAAACTTTTTAATTATAGCATTGGCTTTTCTGCATTCTTCCATCTGATTTGCTGCCATCAATGATCAGACTGATGAGATATCTGAATTAGACTTTTAAAATTATTGGCATCCACATTCCCATCAATATCATCTATAGGAATCAGGGAAGTTAGGGAGGGTGCCAGAGCACACCAAGCCTTCAAGTCATATTCTAAATCTTCTCACTTTCTAAATAGATGTCTAAATGCCTGTCAAGCTGTGAGCATTTTATGTCCCAGTGTTTGTGGATTTGTTAGCTTTATAAGCAGCATCATACGGCTGCACCAACTTTTAGGAAGGACAATGTCCAATGTACTTATATAGACATTAAGATAAATTAGGCAGATTTAAGACTCAAAGAAAATAACCAGACAGAAGCCAAGGTAGAAAGGAGGATCCCAAGATACAAAATGCACAATTAACCCACATACACACAAAGCACATTGAGATTACTGTGAGAAAGAAGGGAAAGAAGAGTGAGAAAGAAAAGAGCACAAGAGTGAATCAAGCCAACACAGCATAGGAGAATGATTCTGTGAGAAAAAATAGCGGCCAAGAATGAATCAAGTCAGAAAACTGATAATAAAGTTAAGGAATTGAACGAATGTTTCCATTTTTTTTTAAAAAAAAGATATTAACACCTCAACATCTTTGTAACTTTTGGCTCACCCTGTATTTAATGAAGTAGAGGGATTGCATAAACCACACTGTGATCATTTGGATAAAGGAAGAAGCAATACTTTGGGCATCACCAGAAGTAACTGATGAAACCAATAAATATTAAAAGAGGAAAGAACCACATTTGAGTAACAGCAAACTATGGTTTTGCAATACATGTGAACCAGTGAGCTGTCATATTTTCTAAAAGCCATGGAAAAGAATATAGACACATAGGTGTATATGGATGCTGCATTGGGATATCATTAGCAGTGCAATAAACGATGTTTGGAACCAATGAAATAAAATTCATTAAATACATGCCTAAATAAATAAATGAAAATATGGGTTAAGTGGATGGTAGAACCACTGAGATTTTTAATAGAGGAGCTGAGAGGAAAGCTACTCACAAAAGCTCTTTGAGATACAAAGCAGAGATGAGCGATTGAACTGTAATAGGAAAAGAAAGAAAACATGACAGAGGAACCTGCCACTAGCTTTTTATTCAGAAGAGCAATCATTTGAGAAATAATCTGACAGATCTGCTTTTTTAAGTGTCTGAGAATCTCTTCTTGTAGTGCAATATACAATACATAAAATGATTTATTGTCAGGTTTCATAATGGTAGTTTAGCTTCAAAAACCTGTGACAAATGGAATGCAGTTGGAACAGAAAGGGTGTCTTTTGTACTTAGCACATCAAAAATGCTTTGCAAACTACTAACAAACTCTCCATAATCAAAACGTTAAGGATTAATCAGCAATATTTTCTCCTAGGGTTATAAAGGTCTTTTTGCTTGCATATTGTTTTCTTTGATTGCTGGAGAGCATCCAGTAGAAAAAATTCTAACCTTAGCCACCTAGTCTGTCCCTGGACTGCATGGGCACTGGACTATATGGTCTTCCTGTCCTAAATTCAGTTTTTAGCCCCAACTAGTCTAGACCCATTGAATCAATGTTGGCATCCTGTGTGTTGTATGACCAAAGACAGTTGAATGCCACATAAAACCTAGTAAGTGCAGTGAATTTAAATATTTAGCTTTATTCGAGCTTCACACATTAATGAATCAAGTAATACAGTAATAGGCAATAATGCACAGAGTTGGATTAACCATTAAGCAAAGAAGCATGTTTTAAGGATATAAAGAGAAGGAGAAAAAGGTACATGGCTGATTTACCATGGACCATGTGGTGTAAAACTATAAATGGTGCAGCTGAGTCAGATTCCACAATTTAAAAACTTTTCAATTGGATTGTTGTTGTTCATTCAGTCACTTCCGACTCTTTGTGAACCTCATGGACCAGCCCATACCAGAGTTCCCTGTCAGCTGTCACCACTCCCTGCTCCTTCAAGGTCAAGCCAGCCACTTCAAGGTTACCATCCATCCATCTTGCCCTTGGTTGGCTCTCTTCCTTTTTCCTTCCATTTTCTCCAGCATCATTGTTTTTCCAAGCTTTCCTGTCTTCTCATGATGTGGCCAAAGTACTCCATCTTTGACTCTAATATCCTTCCCTCCAGTGAGTAGCCAGGCATTATTTCCTGGAGTATGGACTGGTTGGATCTTCTTGCAGCATTCTCAGAATTGTCTTCCAACACCACAGTTCAAAAGCGTTTATCTTCCTTCGCTCAGCCTTCCTTATGGTCCAGCTCTCACATTAGATAATTAGATAAAGTAAGATATTTTTTTCAAATCTGAATTAAGTGGAAATATATAAAAATAATTTTCTATCTTACTGTTTGTTTTATTTCATTTTGAAAATAAACGGTTCCGGCCCAGCTTATCTGTCTGAACGTGTCCCCCGCTACGACCCACCTCAAAGCTTAAGATCGTCAGGTGAGGCCCTGCTCACGGTCCCGTCAGCCTCACAGGTGTGGCTTGCGGGGACGAGAGACAGGGCTCCCCGCCTATGGAACGCCCACCCCATTGAAGTCAGGCAGGCTCCCTCCCTCCTGTCTTTCCGAAAGAGAACAAAAACGTGGTTATGGGACCAGGCATTTGAGCATGAGTAGCGGCAAAAATGAGATATGAATATATGACCTATTGACAGACCTCACCTGGACATGGAAAGCGCCTTAAATGTATATTTAAATGTATAATTATGTATATTTTAATGTATATTCTTAATTTTATTGTAATTTTTAATCTCGATGGATTTTTAAATTTGATGAAAACTGTTTTTTGATGTGTATGTTTATATTGTAAGCTGCCCTGAGTCCCTTGATGGGTGAGAAGGGCAGTGTAGAAGTGATGTAATAATAAATAAATAAATAAATAAAAATAGAATATTAGTTTCCATTTTAATATTGTTTATATTTTGAATTACCATATTTACTCAAGTATAATGGGCCATCAAATAGAATACACACCTTAATTTTGAAGGTGCCCATTATATAAAATGGATTTGCCCCAAAATATAATGCAGCCAGCAGCACAAGCCTAACACATCAGGGAGGCAGACAGCATGAATGAGGCCATTCGGGAATCCACACCCCTCCGTCAGGCCAAGGCTGGTGAAATTTCCAGCCTCGCACAATTCCCAACTAGACTTATTCACAAGGCCTTCAAAACTGAGGATGAGGTTTTTGAAGGCCTCATGAATGATACCAATTAGGAACAGCATGGGAGACAGAATCTGCAGCTAAACAGCATCAATTAATGGGCCACCAGCCAGGTGCTCCTTCTCCAGGTGTCACAGAGCCCTGAGGCTGCCACCTCCCTGTCCAGCTCCACAGGGTACCAGGTTCCTCCAAGCCTTTTCATATAGGTTAGTTTATGTGTATGATTCTAATGCACCATCAAATCTAATGCACAGTTCAATTTTGGAAATGTAATTTAGCCAAATAGCCAAAAAAGGTGAGCATTGGACTTGAGTAAATAGGATAGATATTCCATGGAAACATCAAAAAAAATCTAGATGCTAACGGCCTCTCAAGATCTTAGTCTGGCCCTATTTAAAACATATTCCCCTCCTTCCCAGCGTATAGCCTTATGAGAAAATAATGACAATCTGACACTTAGAAAAGTGAGTAATCTCAATATTGAATAGTTCTTGCTGTGTGTGTTTACAGTATGGTTAAATTTACTATAGTGAGAACTGATCCTTGTTCCTGTGTTGTATCCACCTTTGTGACTTACAATACAGATTGAAATCAAATCCATTGGAAAGATCTACAAAATCAGAATAGGACATGATGCAACAAGCAAACAGCCAGAATGGATGTTGGAGAAGGTAAGCTTTCTTCTTGTTTATTTTCTTGTTCTTATATTTAGTTAATTACTTATGGCATTGTGTATGTTTTAAAGTATTAAGTAGAAACTATTAAACTAATCATCCTGAAAGCATCTTTGTTAACACTTATTATCCATAAAGAAAAATAGACACATTTTCTCTGTAAGGAGAAGATCTTTTTAAATAGACTAACATTACTTGTTAAGTGCAATATTTACTCTGCTCTAAATCTTAGATCCAACCCACTCACTGAAAGCATAATCAATTATCTTTGTGCATGCAATTACATTCCAAGAAGTACATTTTTACTTTCCAGATGGGACTCTTCTGTTAGGAACAGAATAGTTCCATGAATAAAATATACTACATGAACTTTAAAAAGTGTAAATTGCTTTTATTGAATTTGCATTTGATTATTGATGGATGAAGATGATTTATTATAGTTACTCTGTATTTTAAAAATAAGCACAAGGTTCTGGCAGGCAGATTGCCTTTTTACCCAGGACGCAGAGAAATCTGATTTGTTTCCTTACTGCAAAGCTTTCATTCATTTAATGTTTCTGTACTTCATTGTCAATCTTGAGTGCATGTAGTATATGTTTATTATTCCCTAGATGCTAGTTCATATCTTTGATTTAAGGCTTTTGTTGCAGAATACTGTAAAAACTTTAAGGGCCTCAACCCAGCAAGTAATGGGTGGCTCTGAGTGGGAATTGTATAGTGCCTGACAGTAATCTCACTTTAGTCATAAAACACCCAATGGCACTAACGAAGCAATACTCTCTTTCAATGATACCTGAACACCCCAAAATGTATTATCATCCCATGTTGCATGTTCAGGGATGAGGACCACTTCACTGAAATAACGCTTCTATCCTGATCTGTATTGCCTTAGGCCAGTGGTTTTCAACCTGTGGGTCCCTAGGTGTTTTGGCCTTCAACTCCCAGAAATCCTAACAGCTGGTAAACTGGCTATGATTTCTGGGAGTTGTAGGCCAAAATACCTAGGGACCCACAGGTTGAGCACCACTGCCTTAGGAAGTGGACCCTATCTGTGGTTTGCATAGTGTCCCAACCTATCTTGGTATCTGATTTTTTTTCTTTAAAAAGGATACAGATTTTATACATATTGTTTTACTGAATTAGGAAGCATGGATGCCACAAAGATATGTATTTCTGCATGAGGAGAGGAGGGCAGAGAGATAAATCTCTATTGCATTACATGAGATTCTTTTGAAAGAGACAGTTTGCTCTTGCAGTTTTAATACAGTATGTGGTGCATTTGAGGAAGCCTGATTCAACATAAATATTCCCTTGTCTAGATCACTGCTTCATAGGGCCTCGTTAGAAAGGCCAGGTGAAGTGTCCCACTTCGCCTGGCCTTCGTGACAAAAGAGAGGGGCAGCAGGCTGATCTGTCACCCCACGCGCACATAGGGAAAGCGTCGCCCTCAAAGAAAGGCCCCATGCTTCCATGTCCTGGGGGAAGCCTCCTGTGTTCTGGAGAAAGTGTTGAATGACGCTTCTACCCCAGTTGGGGGGGAAGCCTCCGTCGAAAGTCACATAACATTATGTGATTTTTGATGTGGGGCTCCATCCTGAAGATGGCATGGAAGCATCCTAGGTAAGTATGATGACATCCTTAAACTGTGGGCTCCAACCCCAAATGGGATCCCCTTACCTCAGTGTTGGGGTCCCAGAAATTTGGCAGCAATAAAAGTTTTCTGAATGTCATCTAGTGGCTGTTTTAGATATTTACATGAATCTGCTGTGCAGTGTTTACAGCGAACATTGCAGAAGATGATCCAGCTGTACTTCATAAAAAGGAAAATCAGCCTGTTTAGCAAACCTTACAGATGCTGATTAGTTATCAGTAAATATTTGATTTTTATAACTATTTTATATAGCTATATATCCAGGTTCACATAAGCATTTATCTGGCTGAAAGGGGTTGTGAATGGAAAAGTTTAAGAAATCCTGGTCTAGATCAGAGTACCCGTGCAAGTTCTGGACTAGTACCATAAAACAGGCACAAAGTAAATATTCAATTTTCTTCACTTTTTTATAGGTTTTTTATAGGTTTGGGCATTATATTCCTTAAAAAATAATTTGTCTTCCAATTACCTCTCCAAAAATAAGGCATATTATAAGGTGACGGGAAGCCTGTGCTGACATCTATTACTTGGTAAACATGTCTTTTAAAGAAAAATGCTCTAGGCATTATCTATTTCGATAAGATGTGAAAAGCAAGACACATAGCACAGTGTGGTGGTGAGGAGAGAATGAGTCCCTGAAATAGTTGGAACTGAATATAAATGTTCCCACTATCTCTATATTTTCCTGAAGTTGCCATCCCATTTGTAAAGATCCTACTTTAGATAAGGATCTTTTCTGCTCCCTTTCCCTTCTGAGGGTTAGGATAATTGGGAAAGCTCCGAAATGAGTTGAATTAGGTCTGTAGGCTGAGTTTGCCCTCATTTAAGCTACAACTGTTTCACAATGAGAAACATATCTGCATCCTTTTGTATAGCTTGGCATTGCATAGATCTGTTTTATTTTGACATGTAGTCTTTTCAAGCTGAATTTTTAAAACTATGAAGTAAGAATAGCATCTTATCCTTGCTGGGGGGGTCTAGACTTTAGAATTAGAAAAACTGTAGCAGCAGGAATATTTAGATTCAGCTTTAATTATATGACAGGGATTTTTCTCTCCCCCCTCTGCGCAATATTGTGTTTCTTGCTTTTTGAAAACGTCTTGTCAAAGCAAATAATACTTTTAACACTTTTTTTTAGAAGAGGTGCTTTGTCAAGTCCTAAAAGATATATGTCATAGAATATGTTTGTCCTTTTGTATTCAGCAGGCTTTATTAATAATCTGATCATTGGAAAATAAGTGTGCTTCAGCATCATTTTTTTGTGCTCATGTTTATTTTCCAACTCCTATGAAAGAGATAGGGGAAGGAAGAAAAAAAGATATTTATTGCAGATAATTTACATTCCCCTTAATATTTTGTTGGACCTTGGGTGCAAAGTATATGAGAGAATATTATGGATTTCAAAGGATGACCTTCATGTACAGAAATACACAACAAACTCAAAAGTAACACTTTCTAGCACTGCAGCTAATGTCTGTCCTTGTCTATCAACAGAGGGAGCTGTGTCAATAAATATCCAGATTCTTACATAATAAAAGAAACCATCAAAATTGCTTTTGCAAAAAGAATGTCAAAAGTATAAAATCAGTTCTAAAATTCAATGCTCAGAAATTGACTGCTTCTTAATGAAATGTATGGTACAAAAGTTTTTTTCTAATAGTTTCTATATGATCAAGGCTAATTTCATTATACAGCCGTATTTTTTAGTGAGTTTACTTTTTTAATGGTTTTTTCCCTATCCTATCACAGAAGTCAGATATGCAATATAGTAATAGAAGTTACAAGGATATCATAGCATTTCACCATTGTTTCTTCCATAGGTGACACTACATCACTTGAAGAGTGGGAAAATTTTGAATTTTCCAGCAAAAAAATGGTTGTCAAGGAACCAGGGAAATGGAGATACTATGTGTGAACTTCCAGTTGTAGAAAAAGGAAGAAGCATGTACCCAAGTAATACGATGTACTTCTTCTGTTGAAAGACAGGACATAACAGTTATCACAACAGTTATTAAATTACATGGTCTATTTCCGGATTATACCAATTTTCACAAAAAAAGTATTGGATATAATCCAATTGATCCTTAGCAATTTTAAGATCATTAGGCCTGCTGGGATTTATTAAATTAGCTAGCATGTTAAAACACCTATAATTTAAAGTAGTATAAAATCATTTAAAAACATAACTATGAAGATAAAAATGAATCACACAAAGATAATTGCACATTGCAATAACCCTCCAGTTCCATTATTAAAAACAACATGCATGAAATAAGGACATTGTATATAAGGACATTGTCATGCACTTTAGTAATAGGACAACCTAGAAAAATGTATATTTTAAATCCCTTTTTAAATATTTATTTATTTATTTACAGTATTTATATTCCGCCTTTCTCACCCCTAAGGGGACTCAGGGCGGATCACATTATATACATATAGGGCAAACATTCAAAGCCCATATACACATAGAACCAAGACAGAGACAGACGCAGAGGCAATTTAACCTTCTCCTGAGGGGATGTTCAATTCTGGCCACAGGGGGGAGCAACTGCTTCATCATCCACCTCATTCCAATGTTGTTAATTAGTTAAATTTCCCTCCCCACTTTATAAGTGATAATATTGGTATTATCAGCGTAGTGATTGTATATTGTTTTAAATGTGTCAGTTGACCTGGGTGGCCATGAATTACTTAATTAATGGAAAATAAATTTCAAGTCATGTATAATTATTTTTGTTTTTTGAAAATGTGGATCTCTTTCTCTAGCTGTGAATTACCAGGTTTATGTGTGCACGGGACATCTGGAGCAAGCTGAAACTGACTCCCCAGTTTATTTGTGCATCTATGGAGAAAGAGGTGATTCTGGTCTAAGGCTTCTTCACAGATCTAACAATCCCATAAAATTTCAGAGAGGAAAGGTAATCATGCCAAATGAAAACTTTATTTTATCCATTTTACATACCTGTTTTGAAAGGAGTTGAAACAAATCTTGCACTAGAGGATTACTGTACAATGCCTGTATCCACTGAGTATAATAGAGAGCCTTACTGAATACATAGAGTCATGCCGGAGGACCTAGAAATTGCTTAGAGACTGCCTTTTTTTAATGTGATAAATGAAAATGAAGTTACTGGCCTTGTAAATAGAAGGCCGTACTGTATTAAATAATGTTATAGATGGTTCTATACTTTCAGTATCTTATAGGAGGAGAGAATATTAGTACCAGGAAAAGAATTAACAATGAATAAATAAAAGAAGTAATTAAAAGAAAATTTAAAAATGAAAGGATAATGGAGAAAATGAAAATAGACTTTGGAGATATTTACAGAAAGTTAAGAAAAATACAAGGGGAAAACTGCACTCAAAAATATGCAGAATATCAATGTTTGTTACAACTAAGATTACATGGCTCTCTTAGTGGAATTACTTACAGCATGTCTCATACATCTCTAACATGTGGTACTTTGTTGGTATTTGCTGAACTGAAAAGAATAGGCTTTTCAGGAACTTAATTGTAGCACTGAGTAATATGAGCACATGCTGAACACTTAACAGGCTGTGATGTCTAAGCACTGCAATGGGAAAGTAGAATAATTTGGGCCTGTGCATATACAGAGAAATTCTGTTATTTGGCAAGTTGACCATGTCGTCTTTTTATGTTGCCTGTCAACTGTAATTTGTCAATAAACATTACTCAGATCTTAGGTAGAAAGAGTTGCGGAGAGTTTGCTGTGTGACTTATTGCACAGCATTTTAATTGCCAAAATGCTTAGTATGCTACCTGCAGCTTGCATGTTGAGGATGCTCCTAAACCACATTTCATGTCTCAGTCTTTTAGCACAGCATATCCTAAACACATATGAGAGGATGGGCCCTTTCAGACAGGCCCAAAAATGTGGGGCCTGTTGCGTTTTTACCTTAGGTAAAAGCAAATTAATTTGGAACAAACCAGGATACATGGCCACACAGCCCAAAAGACATACAACAACCCTGTGATCCCGGCCATGAAAGCCTTCGACAACACAGGATTTACATACTTTGTTCCCAATTAATTAGATACCTGAAAGAACTGAGTCTAATGGGGTATTGGGTCTGTGGGGACTCACCCCCCCCCCCCCGGTAGTCCTGGGACTACTTGGGGATGATTCCTTACAGATCATCTCACTTCTTTGGGCTTCCAAAATAAGCACACCTGATCTAAAAAGTATCTGATGGTACTGTGAGCTAATATAAATCATTCTGGGAGAAATAAAATATGAATAAATAAATAAATTCAGGAACAAAATCTGAGACTTCCTAGTTTTTTTAATTAGTCTGAATGCACCCTCAATTTGCAACATCATATTTCAACACTGAGATGATTGTGACCTTTGTTTATTGCTGTCTTCATTAATGTGTATGCAACCTATTTGTTGTCTTCTAGATTGACATGTTTGAAATACAAGCCGTCTCTCTTGGAAAGCTACAGAAAATGCTGTTGCGCTGCAAGGCATATAACATGTCACGCAATTGGTACTGTGAGAAAGTAGTCATCAGAGAACCTGAGAAGAACTCTGAATATATTTTCATCTGTGAAAGGTAGTATTTAATTACAAGTCCTCTTCTAAAATTACCTTTCCAAACAACAGCTTAGTTCCTTCCATATAACAATTAGTACTCTTTTTTAAAAAGTAAATGCTGTTTATTCCTGCTCCATTTCCCAAAATACATGAAATTCCAATAATGCAAAGTTGGTTCTCTTTGGTTGAAGGAATCACTACACTTTTGTAACCTATGCCTTGTAACTGTGTTTTTGTTTGTAGGGTGGCACAGGTAGAAGGGGGTAACTTAATTCCTACAAACAGCTAATCTTTATCCCTCCTCAGATTTCTGGAACGATCCACTCAAGAACACCTTTTAAAATGTCATGTTAGGCTTCACTTTATCCCCTGCTCCATTCAAACAAAAGGAAATTCTAGGAATTTTGTTACATATCGCAGACATTGGCTGAAGTATATGCTAACCAAATGAGCCTCCCAATGTTGTTGAACTGCAATTCCTAGCATTCTTTTCCATTAGTTCTGCTGGACAGGGCTAATGGGAGCTACACTTGACTCACCCCCACCTAGCGAAAGGAAAGTTAAGCTAGGCTTAATGGAAGAATTTCACTAATAAGAATTGTTGGTCTAGTCTCCCTAGCTGAGCTAGGAAAATGCAAAAGACCGCAGCATTTCATTAATATGTGTGTAGAAGGAGATATGGAGTTCAGTGAAAGCAAAATCCTTGTCTCTCATGCACAATGCCACTCAGCAATGAAGTATTCATTTTCAGTCTCCCGAAGGCTTAGTATTCTATAAGATAAAAAGGGGAAAGAGAGGAGGAATGATGTGTGGTGATTCCATCAGCCAGTGTGAAGAATCTTGTTGAAAGCAGACCCTTTGATATAATCTGGACTTAAGTTAGCTGGTTATTACTACTACTACTACTACTACTACTACTACTACTACTTCTACTATGTAAGCTGTGACTCACAACAAGTTCTACCCATTTTAATGAATTTTCTTTAGACAGGATTTATGGTTGCGTTTGCCCTAGTGGCGAAGTGTGTTAAAGCACTGAGCTGCTGAACTTGCAGACCGAAAGGTCCCAGGTTCAAATCCCGGGAGCGGAGTGAGCATCCGCTGTTGCTCCAGCTTCTGCCAACCTAGCAGTTCGAAAACATGCTCATGTGAGTAGATCAATAGGTACCGCTCCGGCGGGAAGGTAATGGCACTCCATGCAGTCATGCCGGCCACATGACCTTGGAGGTGTCTACGGACAACGCCGGCTCTTCATCTTAGAAATGGAGATGAGCACCAACCCCCAGAGTCAGACATGACTGGACTTAATGTCAGGGGAAACCTTTACCTTTACTTTTGCCCTCTATCTGTACAGAAGAAATACTGCAAGCAGTGTTTTTAATGGAAAAGTATTTTGTAATTGTTTATTAGTTCAGTCGCTTCCGACTCTTCATGACCTCATGGACCAGCCCACACCAGAGCTCCTTGTCAGCCATCGCCACCTCCAGCTCCTTCAAGATCAAGCCAGTCACTTAAATCTTGCCCTTGGTCGGCCCCTCTTCCTTTTTCCTTCCATTTTCCCCAGTATCATGATCTTCTCCAAGTTTTCCTGTCTTCTCATGATGTGGCCAAATAACTTCATTTTTGCCTCTAATATCCTTCCCTCCAGTGAGCAGTCAGGCATTATTTCCTGGAGTATGGACTGGTTGGATCATCTTGCGGTCCATTATTTCCTGGAGTATGGACTGGTTGGATCGTCTTGCGGTCCTCAGAATTTTCCTCGAACACCACAGTTCAAAAGCGTCTTTCTTCCTTCACTCAACCTTCCTTATAGTCCAGCTCTCGCATCTATAGATTACTACAGGGAATACCATGCTTTAATTATGTGGATCTTTATTGCCAGTGTGGTGTCTCGACTCTTCACTATTTTATTGAGACTGGTCATTGCTCTCCTCCCATGAAATAAATGTCTTCTGATTTCCTGGCTGCAGTCTGCATCTGCAGTAATCTTTGCACCTAGAAATACAAAGTCTGTCACTGCCTCCATGTTTTCTCCCTCTAGTAAAGTAAGATTTTATAGTGCCCTGGGTTTTAACCTGGAGCCTGCTAAGCCCCATATTCAAAATGCCTTTTTTGTTTTAAAAATGTCAGATGCTTAATATATACACACAAAAGAGACAGAAAAAAAGAAAATAAAAATGGGCATGGGTAAAGAAGTACATAGAACATCAACAAAGAATATGCATATATGCTGAAAGAAAGTAATCATTGATCCAAGAATGTATTTTCCTGGATGGGCTGTCTATAATATACAAATTAATGAAAAATATATTCTAATTATTAGTTGCTAGATTATTTATACTTCTCTTTCCAACACTGAAGTCTTTCAGAAACAGCAACAGCATGAAGAATCCAACCATGCTGACCTTCAGTTAAATTCCAACTTGTAGCATAAAGTACATGCACCTCTACAAATGTCAAAGATTTTTCTAATACACACTTAATGCCATTTCAAAATCTCTAATTTAAAGTAACTTATGTGATTTTCAGCTAACCACTTATTCAGTTCACTCTATTTTTAGAAGCCCAAAGGATTTTTTTAAAAAAAAACTTAGTTGTGAAAAATATGTGCATGCATAATTATCAGTTCTTCACAAGATCTAATGCACAAGTAATCAGGTACTTCATGCATTTGATTAGACAAAGTCTTTTACTGGTTTGAAGCTGAGCATCTCCATCAAGGTGCTGAGTTCCCTCATTTGCATACCTAATGGAAAATCCATTTAAATCAAAGGATGAATATTTTAACCTTGTCCATGAAGTCAACAGTGCAACAGGATGTAGGTCTGTAAAGCACTCTGAACTGCAAATGTCTTCAGGGCTGCATCTAAACTTCAGAGTAATGTGCTCCAGAACTGCCCTGGATACAACACAGTGTCCTGGAGTCCCTTTTGACTGTCCAACAGTGTGTTGGGGCTGTTGCTGCTCCTTGTCAGAGCTTTGCTAGCAATGTTACTTTTAGTAAGGTCACAGCAGAATGCCAAGTCATGGAACCCAGCAGAAGAGATATCATCATCAAGGCTCTGTTGGAGAGCCGCTTCTAGTCAATGACATAGTGGTGGGTCTGCCTGATGTGCATCCAGCTGTTCATACCTCAAAAAATCTAGGGCCACTCTGGAACTTCCTGGAAGCTCTGAAGTAAATTGTGATTCCCTTTGTGCCAGATTAATGGCTGGAAGCAGTACTTCTTCTGTGAAACTAGCCATACATTGCATGGACTACTTGCAGTTGCAAGATGAGTCCATAGACACTCCCTCAGTTCTCACATAAAATCATATCTTTAGACCCAAGGAAGAAACAGAACTTCAGATAGGTGGTGCTGACCCTAAACCATAACTACACCAAGTCTTTCTCTCACTTCCTGAGTCTTTCACCCATTCCTGCCTTCATCTACCTCATCTCAGAGCCAACTGAATCATATCACTTCAACCCACTGCCAGCAGGGACGAATCTGCAAGCCAGACATAATTATTTGGGCCTCTGAGGCCTTGCTGTACAGTAGATCTTGTTTACTGGTATCTTTTTCTCCTATCTGAGGGGAAAATAGACAGGTACATTACATTCTGGGTAAGTCAGTGTGAAACATTTTTAATGTGGAAACATTTTTGGACAGGAGAAGACTACAAATAAATGGCCATCTGGCTAACTTCTCTGTTCTTCCAAAAATGGATGTAAGTGGGAGCTGTCTTTTTATATATATTGCTCATGACTTACGTGGCTATGTTAATTTCTGCTATGTTTAGGTTGGATTCTCAGTTTAAATCTAAACAATCTAATGTGTATGCAGAAAAATAAGCATTGATCATGGAAAGAGAAGGGACAGAGCATACTGTGTTCCAAATGTGAATTCTTATTGTTGTGAGCCGCCCCGAGTCCCCTCGGGGAGATGGGGCGGGATATAAGAATAAATTTATTATTATTATTATTATTATTATTATTATTATTATTATTATTATTATTATTATTATATTTCCCCAAATTATACATTGTAACTACTATTTTAAAAAATCATGTAACAATACCCATGTAATAACAACTCAGAGAACTACAAATTGTATTAATCATATTTTTTCTTTAAGTGAAGAATATATTTTTGTGTTGTTGTGAGTTTTCCAGGCTGTATTTTTTGTCTTTTCAGAAATAGCTAGCTTGCCCGCTACCTTAATCAGATTCTTAACTTTGTGTGGGGGCCTCTTTAGCCCTATGGCCTTCATTTGAATTGGCCCACTGGATGCTTGCAGGTTGGATGGGGAAATAGCTTCATTTTTTTCAACAGAAAATAATTTCCCATACTATTTTCAGATAGTTATTTGAAGGATAAAATTTGCCATGTTCATTTGCCAAAGCCCCTAGTTATTTCTAATCTAAAGCCCCACCCACACTCACAACCAAATCATGTGATATACATATCTAATTTACCTCCTAATTCTTTTTATTAAGAAAGTCTGGCTGTTATGCCTTGCATTGCCTTTCAGTCCTGTTCCTAAAGAGGTTGTGATGTATTGCTTGATCTCCCTGTAAATTAAGAGCATGATAGCGTGATGTCCTCCATGCAGAAATAATTTATTGTCTTGAGTTAATGCTTTGTATGCAACACCCTGTACAGTAGTATGCTCACATTAAAAATAATTTAAGTTAACATTATGTGCAGACACAGCAAAACTGATTCCAGTTTCTCCTTTCTTTTGTTCTCTCTCTTTTTTTACTCAGATGGCTGCCTTATATGTCAGAAGGCATAATTCATTCAGAGATAGAACTCTTCTGTCAAGGTAAAAAATATGACTGTAATTTGGGAAATGAAAAATAAATTAAAGTTTTGAAGGAGTCTCAGTGGTCACAGTGGGACTTACTTTAGAATAAACATGCATATGTTGCATAGGGATTCAGAGTAAACATGCAGAGTTGCACTTCAAGTAAATGTGTGCTAAAAGAGTGTCACCACTTATGTGTCCCATCACCACATCCTTGCCCCACCAGACCTGCAGGACTAGGTGATGATGATGGAGGAGGAGAAGGAGAAGGCAACACTCCCACAGCTGCTGCTTTGCTAGCTCTTGCTCTCTCCTCCTCCTCCTCCTCCTCCTCCCCCTCCCAACTGAGGGGGGGGGGGGGGGTCCAAAGGCAGCACAAGCCAGATTGACGCTTCTTTAAACAGAGGCAGGCAAGCGTTCATATGCATAGGCATTGGAGGCTAGGCTGCCATTACTAGCTTCCAGTACCTTTGATCTGCAAATAATGTGTTTTTGTAAAGCAGGGTGCAAAATCAGGGAGACAGCCCTTTCGCATTTATTTATTTACCAAATTTTAATTCTGCTCTTCTCAACCCCATTGGGGACTCAGAGCAGCCTTACAATAGACAACGATTCGATGCCTTATCAACAGAAAATGATAAAACAAACATATACATTAAAAGCAAAAAAATTAAAAAAACAATAAAACATTAAAACCAATTATTAAAAACCACACAATCCATAATCATAGTCAAGGCTTCTGAGTACCCTCTGGGACCATAAACCTGGCCAGGGGCATGGTGACCTGTCACCCTGCGCTCAGCACCGTCCTGGTTTAAAAAAGCCTCAATTAGCCATGTCAACCCGTCTTTCTTTATGGAAAGATGGGAAGCCTCCTGTCATGTGCCACAAGCTTCTTTTCTTTTTTTCTAGTTCAACCACAGAGCCACCTCAGAAGTACTTGTAATGGGTGTGATGGGAGCCATTGGTCTCCATTGCTAAACCTGAAAAACCCATTCTCTGCCGCCAAAAAGAAGTCTGTGTGAAGAGGTCCTTAGAGATTCCTAAAGAAGTCTCTAGATCCTTAAGCATAATTGAAGATGAACATAGCTTCACACTAGAGGACCTAGAGATTTCTGGAGACAATATTTTAAATCAAATATGTGAATAATCAAATTCACAAAAGTAAAAGCTGCAAATGTGAGGGGACAACTTTAGTGTGTTTAGGGGAAGTCATAGTTACCATTAATTCAGTGTACAAAGTAAAGAGACCTTCTTTTTAGAAATTTCTGTAATTCTGTTCTGGATCATGAAAGTAAGTTATTTTCTAATGCAGGAGCAGAAGTGTTAATATAACGTGAACACCTTCTCCCTCCTGCCTTCTACTTTTCATTGTAACATGACAACTCTATTATTAACTGCACTTCTGTTTTATTTTTGGCAGAAATGCAAATAAACCATCAGCCAAAAATGCAAGAGGAGGAAAATGGTAAATTATGCTGCTCTCTACCTTTCAGTCAAGAGTGGTGTTGAACTGAAACGTGTATAGTGGTGGTGGTTTGCTCATTGTAATTGTCATTCCCCACCCCCACCCCTTTGGAAAAAAATCCACTTTTATAATGGAAAGGTATAAACAGGTTGAAAATATTCATAATGCTGTTTTCTCCCTTACATGAAATCAACATCCATTGAACATCTTCCCTCAAGCCTGTCTCAACTATGTCTTCATCCCACAAGCTGTGCTTGGGTATCATTTAATGTAGTGAAATGTTTCCCTTTAACTGTATATTTTTAACATTGTGTATATTTTTAAATATTGTAGACATACATATTTACCTATTGATGAAAGCATGTTTGAGCTGAGCTTTTTAAAACCACATTTGAAGTATACACTTTCTTTATCATTATCTTTTTTAAAAAATGAGTATTTTTCCCATAAAGATTTTTATTGTTTCAACATTACAGCATCTTGCTTACATTTAGTTTCCATTAGTGCTCATACTTATACACACTTCATGTTCGTGTAACATTTCTTTTGTCTGCACCTTCTCTTTTTATACTTCCTTTTCTTTGATGACTTTTTATTGTTAACACTCCTCAACCCCACCCCCATTATCCTTCCCTCTGACCACATATTTACCCTATATCTTTATCTTTAACCATACACACAATTTCCTTAATTTCTGTACATTTGCGCATACAAAAGGTTGTTTAGAAATGTTCCATAAAACTTCAGTAACAAGCACTGTAACACTACTAAAGCCAACAAATAAGTGTGAACTCATATAATGCAATTCAATACAGTTAAACTGCATTATATGAGTCTACACTAACCATATGAAGCTACATTATAATACAGTTTCATACTGGCAGTGTAGATGGAACCCCAGAATGACCTAAATGAGCATTAAGATACAAATCCACAATATACAAAGGAGCCTGTGTATTCATATAAAGATCTCTGGCTGGCTTCACCATATCTGTCTTTGTGTTGTCGAAGGCTTTCCTAGCTTTCCTGATGTTTTGCCTGCATCTATGGCAGGCATTCTCAGAGGTTGTGAGGTCTGTTGGAAACTAGTCAAGTGTTATATTAGTGTTGTGCTTTTGTATGGAATTGCTGTTTGTTTTTTGTAGTTTCATTTATGTCATCTCATTTTCATATTTGGTTCCACCTATGTGACAATTTTTTTTTTCTGGCTAACAAAAAACACGAAAATTTTTGTGCCATTGGCGGCAATGCGAGAGCTCCTGAGGCTTATCCCCCCCCCTCGGTTTTTGGGCTAGAGGGGTGAAAATCGCCACACATGGAGGGCATTTCAACTCCTTTTAGCCCACCAACTTTTAAAATGTTTGGGTCTTCCCCAGAGTACTATTGTTATTATTAATAATATTATTATTAACACCCATTGTCACACATCAGCTGTCATGGGGAGGCTGTTGCAACACAGACTCCTTAAAGCGCCAGACCAAATGTTAGTAGAAATAGTTTATTAGTTCACAACCAAAAGGAGCCCAAAAACAAACTCAAAAGGCTCAGAACACTTAATCTTCAGTGTGAAACACAGAATTCCCAGCAAACACAAAACCCCAGACCCTGGAAAATAACCCGGATTAAACCGGAGTATAATCCGGTTTAAAAACAAACTTTGTAAAACAACAAAGAAGGCACTCCAATTCCCAGCAGGACGTCAGCAGGCAGGAATTGACGACCAGCAGGGGCCCGAAGACGTCTGTTGAAGTCACCCAAACACAATGTCGACATTGTTGAGTCCAATCCAGGTCATCAATACGAAATCCAGTCCAGGTCACACACAGAGCCAAAGCGTAGAATGCAGCATGGTAAATAATGCATAAGATCAACACAAAGCAGTCCAGAGAAAACCCTCACAGTTCCAACCTCCACAGCCATGGATAATCCAGATTAAATTTACATTCACAGAAGTCTTCCCAAGGCACGTCTTCCCAACAGCTCACATGAACACCCAACAACACTTTGCCGACTGCAAAGGTGATCCATTTACCAAGCCCACTTTTATTCACAAATCATCCTCAGAACTAGAATCAGCCAACACCTTGCTAGCAGCTGCAGCCTGTTGCCTTAATTCCTCCTCAGACCTAGAATCAGACAACGCCCCACCAGACGACCTTTCAGCTGAAGCCCCTTGCCGATCCCTCCACCCAGTCCATCTTTTATCCAAGCCCATAATTCCCCAAGACCCAGCTGGATCCTCAGTGTGCCAACCCGCAAAGGTGTCTCTACTTGTGGGTTCTCTACAGATGTCCTGGATCTCCCGCACCTTAGTCCAGTCCATTACCTCATCCTCTGAACTTGTCATCCCATCCTCCTGATTCTCAACCCCATCATCCCCCTCAAAGCCCTCAAATGTGTCATCATCAGTAGGCTCCATAAGTATTTCCCGGATCCGCTTCCTTTGTTGCTCCTCATCGGAGTCTTGCTCACGAGTAGTCTTTCTTCCTCTTCTAGTGCACCTAGTAATATCATTACTCAAAGACTCCATCACAGTAGAGGCACTCCTCTCCCAGACTCAGCTTAGGGTCCCAAAGTAGCTATTGTTATATATATATATATATATATATATATATATATATATATATATATATATATATACACACACACACACACACACACACACACACACACACATATACATACACACACACACACACACACACACACACACACACACACACCCTTGGCAGACATAAGATGTAATGGGGAGGCACTTCTCCCCCAGACTCAGCTTAGAGTCCCAGAATAGCTATCAATATATATATGTGTGTGTGTATGTATGTGTATATATATATATATATATATACATACACACATACATATATATATATACACACACACACACACACATACATACACACACACACACACACAGTAGGGTCTCACTTATCCAAGCCTTGCTTATCCAAGCTTCTGGATTAGCCAAGCCATTTTTGTAGTCAATGTTTTCAATATATCATGATATTTTGGTGCTAAATTTGTAAATACAATAATTACAACATAACATTACTGGGTATTGGACTACTTTTTCTGTCAAATTTGTTGTATAATATGTTTTGGTGCTTAATTTGTAAAATCATAACCTAATTTGATGTGTAATAGGCTTTTCCTATTCCCTCCTTATTATCCAAGATATTCGCTTATCCAAGGTTCTGCCGGCCCGTTTAGCTTGGATAAGTGAGGCTCTACTGTATATATATAATTAGTAAGACCCTTAAATATCAGTTCTCATCTAAACAGACCCTCTGTGATTTCCTATTCTTCCATGACATGTCTGAGCAGAACAATTACTACTGTTCCCTAAACTCTGTGGTGCCTAGTCTGTGCTAAAACCAAAACATGAGGCATTCCAGGCCTACTTTAGTTACTGAGATACTATTGATGGCATTCCTTTTCCATTTGTTTTTACCTGCAGAAGAAAATTGGAAAATCACAGTAGTCACAGGCTCTTCTGAAGCAGCTGGCACTACAGCAACTGTGTCCCTTTACGTTTATGGAGAATTCAAGGCTTCAAGTCCTTTTATACTGGGATCAGGGGAGAATCAGCTGTTCAATCCTTCCAGCATAGATACATTCAAGGTACAATGTGATTAAAAATGGATGAAATTGTTTACACAGTTTATTCAGAACAAATTTGCTCCATGTTTAAGAAGTGGCAGGTATTCACCATAATCTCATTGTAAGATTTTGATATCACATTTCATTTTCAGCAGTCTCCATTGATATAGATGCAGTATCCCCTGGAGAGTCGGATAATTGCATATTTATGGCAGTAATCAATTTAACAATACATTACTAAGATTAGTAGATTATTTTATTTTTGGTATCTTCTTGCCCTTCCTTTCTGTAGTAGTGTATGTAAAGCAACTATGCTTCATAAGCAAGGACTGAACTGCTGCATACGGTTAAACTTGAAAAGTTTCAGTCTGGCAGAATTGATCCTAAATGTGCACTTGAGCTGATGTGGCTATTCGCGTCACTTGTGTAGGGGCAACTCGACAGGATCTAGAAGCCACACTGCTAATGTGAGTCATTCCTTCCCTACAAATAGTTTTTCATAATTAAAAATCTCAGTTCGTCTTTTTAAAAATTGAAAAAAGTGTGTTTTTTAAAATAAATAAATAAAGAGAACTATCATTCCCAAAGAAGCAAAGTTATCCATGTTTTGAATAATGTGCGGATGGTGGGGAGATCAGTGCAAAAACTAAGACCACATACATCTTATTGGATGGATGTTGTCTTCTGCCACATGAAGCAGTAAAGGCATCCTTTCCAAGGGTTTACACATATTTGACAAGCAAAAAACAAGTTTAGATTTTGCAACACATGTGTCACAAAAAGTCTTACTATTTAACCATTATTTATCCTAGCACAGTCACAATCAAGAATCCAAATCATAAATGGTTCATGTTTCATTTTTTGGTTCCCAGTCTATCTGCTGAGTAAGGTAACTTTACATGCAAATCCAGGACTCTTGACATACTTAAAGCTTGGCTCCAGCCTCCAAAATAGAAAGGAATAGGTTGACTTACATCAGTAAAATTGTTTGAATATTTCTGGTTCAAGAGTTGAAGAAGAGAGTGGAAGGGTATTCTGCCCCCTTCTTTGTGCTGTTGATATATTAAAAAACATTTTTAGATGTAAGAAATGTTGATAGTGACTGATAAGTAAGCACACTTACTGCTTGTAGTGATGAAATAGAATAAAATATGACAGAAGAGCTGCCTCTCATCTATATACTCTGCTGACAGTAATATTCTTAAGGTTAGTAAGTACTGACAGAATGTCTTGCATAAGCAGTGGCTGCATAGGTTTAAGCTGTCTGCCCCTTCAGAACACATCACATAACTTGGCATATACCACACAACTGGCAATGTGCTTATGATAGTTAAGAAACTGAAATAGCAGATGAATTACTGAAGGTACACTGATTTACAAGCTGTATGAGAAGATGCTCAAATGATGCCTAGCTATTGCTAAATTCCTTCTGAAGATTAGATAGGTTAAAGATTCAAAATAGACCAGAGACAATTGTGGTTTGATTACTTGGGGCTTAGTTTCTATAAGTATGCTTTAAACACAGAGACTGTTTGGTACTGACAGATGGAAGCATACCATAAATACTCCTACTTATCGCTTATATTAGCAGACTAACCAGCCTTGACTATAAAGAAAAATGTTTTCTAAAATGTGAGAAAATATTCCCCAGATGTAAGTGCCTGCTGGATGAAATCTGAAACTAGATTTCTTCATATGTATACCCTATACAGATAACTGTGGAATGCCACTGAAATAGTAATTGGAAAAGGAAGACAAATTATAATGTTCCTAAATAAAGCAGCAAAGCAAAGCTTCATCCATATATTGCATTTTCATAGAATCATAGAATTATAGAATCATGGAGTTGGAAGAGACCTCATGAGCCAATCAGTCAACCCCCTGCCAAGAAGCAGGAAAATCGCATTCAAAGCACCCACGATGTTTATACAATGTAGACAGATCATGAGATTGGTCATCCTAATTCAACACAGTTTCAGGCAGAATTAATGCTGTTTGACCCCACTTCAACTGCCATGGTCCAATGCTGTAGAATCTTGGGCTTTGTAGTTTTATAAGGTCTTTAGCCTACTCTGTCAAAGAGTGCTTGTGCCTCATCAAAATACCATGATTCCACAGCTTTTAGCCATGGCAGTTAAAGTGGGGTCAAACTACATTATTTTTACAGTATAGATATACTCTACATTGTTTCTGTTCTCTACACCATAATAGCAGTAATGATTTCATTTTAACTGTCATGGCAGCATCCTGTGGAATCCTGAGATTTGCAATTTATGAAGGAATATTTATAGAGAAACCAAGGACTCCATCCCATAAAGTGGGGGAGGGGAACAAGCAGGTTGAATCGTCTGGAGACTGATAATTTACTCACTCCCATCACACAGGATCACCTCTCAACCATTTCAAGGATATCAGCACACCTTTTAAAGCAGTCATCCTTTTTGAACACCAGTTTGCATGAGATTGTTCCCCTAAAGCCCCTACACTAAAGGAAACTGGCACTTTTTCCTTTTGGAAATACCACTTTCCATGGGTTCATTCCTGAAGCCCCTACACTAAAGGAAACTGGCACACTTTTTAAAACACTTCTTTCAATGGGACCCACACCATCTTTAAACCACTAATGGAAATAGAAGGAGCATTAGCAGACAGCTCTCGTGAACACTTACACTGACACTGCACAAAGTAAACCAAACAAATCCACCACTTCCCATCACAAGGAAAAATACTCATTTTCAGTATTTATATGTGAAGGAAACGGATTGGAATAAATTTCTGCCCATCTTTGAAATCCTTCCATTTCTACACACTGAGGAGACAGTCCACCGAGCAACCACCAGAAGCAGTCCTGCATTGTTTTGTGGGCTTTGTGGGAGTCCATCTTTGATGTTTATAGAAATGGAGAAAAACTTCCAAGGTCCCTTGTACACTGCCCTGTATCCCAGAATCTGATCCCAGACTATCTACTTATCCCAAATTATATAGCACTGGAGACTCATATAATCCAGTTCAAGCAAATAATCTGGGATTAGATCCTGGGATATAGGGCAGTGTAGACCCAGCCCATATGGTGAGGTCTCTGATGCCTCACTGAACTACATCACTTTATATAAAATCTTGTGTATGAGACAAAGCATTCATGAAAACAATGACTTTGTTTTCAAAGTACAGTCTCATATGTTTGTGGCCCTTGATTTTTTCAAACTTTCTGGAGTATCCATGAGTGCCAATTCATCCTCTTGTACCTCCCATTTCCATTCAAGTTTTTACATATTACATCTCTTTTAAAATCAGAACTGGATTTCTGGCCATTTCTGAGTGGGATTTATTTTTTTGTTGTCAATTCTAGTGGTCTATGAAGTCTCTAGACCCAGTGGTGCAGTGGATTAAACTGCAGAGCTGCTGAACTTGCTGATCGAAAGGTTGGCAGTTCAAATCCGTGGAGCGGGGTGAGCTCCCGCTGTTAGTCCCAGCTTCTGTCAACCTAGCAGTTCGAAAACATGCAAATGTGATTAGATCAATAGATGGCAGGAAGGTAACAGCGCTCCATGCAGTCATGCCGGCCATGTGATCTTGGAGGTGTCTACAGACATGCTGGCTCTTTGGCTTAGAAATGGAGATAAACCCCCAGAGTTGGACATGACTAGACTCAGTGCCAGGGGGAAACTTTTGCCTTTACCTTTTATGAAGTCTTTGCTGGGATCCAGGGCCTATACCTTTTCAACCCTGCTGATCTTAGAGATAGCAAACCTTGTTGTTGTCATGTGCCTTCATATGGAAATCCTAAGGCAACCATGTCATGGAATTTCCTGGAGCCAAGAGTATGTGACTCATCCAAGGTCAACCAGTGGATTTTCCATGGCTAAAAATGGAATTGAACCCTGAGCTCCTGAGTCATCGTCCAACGCTCAAACTACTACACCATGCTGTCTAGTTTACATTTCTTTCTAAGAAACTGCAAGGCATAGCATGCATCCAAGTTACTACCTTGTTGGTCTTAAACACGCCCTCATTCTTCCTGTATCAATTAAGGTACATCTGCATTGTAAAATTAATGCAATTTGATAATGCTTTAACTGCTACTGCTCAATGCTATGGAATAAGAGGAATTTTACAAGGTCTTGAGCCTTCTCTGTCAAAGAATACTTGTGCTTCACCAAACTACAACCACTAGGATTTCATAGCATTCAGCCATGACAGTAAAAGTGGTGTCAAACTATTAACTATAGTATAAACCAGGCATAAGCAGATTTCGGCCCTCAGGTGTTTTGGACTTAAACTCAAATGCCTGGTGTAGGTGCACCCTCAGTCTTCAGTTAGTTGAAAAAATTATACAGTTGGCCCTCTGTATCTACAGATTCTGAACCAACGGATTCAACCATCCATTAACTGAAAATACTGGCATTCCTTCCCTCCCCAATCTAAAAAACTTGATTTTGTCCTTCTAGAAAAGGGACATTATTTTCGTACACTATTGTATATAATGCAGTTTGAGTGTCTATGGATATTGGGATCCATGAAGTGTCCTGGAACCAAACCCCAACTGATATCTATTCCATGATAATAACAGTAACTGATCTGACAGTGCGATCATCTGTTTCAATACACAGGAAAATATAGATTAATCATTACAATTTTCAGTGTCCTTTTAGAAGTATAATGTCTGGCTGAATTTCCAAGAGAAATGCACATGGACTGCTTGTCAAAGAAATGTGCTGCTATTATTTATAAAATTGGAACAAATATTACTGTCTGGACTTTCTAACGGCCCTTCCAGACAGGACCCAAAATACGGGCCCTGTTGGACTTTTACCTGAGGCGTTCAAATGACTGCTCAGGTGAAAGCAATGTAATTTGAGACAAAGCAAATAAACCCTGCTTTGTGCCAAATTACTTTGATACACTATTAGGCCCTGGCCTTTCTGAAAGGCCTGGTTCTAATGGAGTATTGGGCCAGTGGGGACTGACTCATGGGACTGCTTCCGCAGTCCTGGTGTCAGTCCCGACAGCCCACCTTGGTTCTTCAGACTTTCAAAACCCCAGCAAATCGAGGAGGGCGCCCACCCCCTCCCTAACCCCCACCAAAGCCTTAAAAAAATAAAAAACTTATTGCACAACCATTAGGCCTCTCTGGTGCATCAGGAGGCAGGAGGTTGGCAAATTGCTCCTCCCCCCACCTCTTGGCGCATCATTAGTACTCTCCAGGAGGCTTCTAGAAAGGCCCAATGGCAGCGTGGTAAGTTTTTATTTTCCTTTAAGGCTTTTTTTGGGGAGGGGGATTGGCCCCATTCCAGCACGGTAGTTCCCACACTGGAATGGGAATAAACCCCCAGGAAAGCCCAGGTCTTTTGGGTGCCCTTGGGAACTTAAACCCACAATGAAGCAGGTTTCTTAAATCCGTTGTGGGTTTAAACCCTGTCTGGAAGTGCCCTAACTGTGTCACCAAAATCCTCTCTTCACACACACACAATTCACCGTTGGCAAACTTGGGATGGGATGGGAATTGACTCTAGTGACATCACTAGATACATTCCTGATAACTGAAGAAAATACATTATTGAGCATGAGTCAGGTAGCCTCATTCAGCTTTGGATAAGTCAAGATTTGATGGGAGGAAGAGACGTTCTTCAATGTTTGTTTAAAAAGTGTATATATGAAAAAGCATATATAACCAGAGAACACTGCAAAGTAAGCAATTGTGGTTCTTCAGGTGTTTTTATGCCAATAATAATATTATAATATTAGCCCTAGCCGTCATAACATAAAGTATGGGGTTATGGGAGGTGCAAACAAAAAACCCAGACTGGCCACAGTTTCCTGTTTTCTGACCTAATAGAAGAGCTCTTCCCTTTGTTCTAAAAATAGAGGCCATTCTCCAGATTTCAACCTGAAATTTGTAGCATGATCCTAAGAGAGGCTTTTTGTGGGGATGTTCTTAAATGAGAGTGTTGCCTGATGCTATCTTTCTGGTGTCCTCAAAATATGTTTATTATTGGATTCCATTGAGTATTGTATTGTTTTAGCCAATTTGTGTGATGAATTGATTGATTTGCTTATATTTTTATGATTCAATTAACAATTAGCATATATAATTGTATATAAATTCTCCTTAAGTTTAATTTGAGAGCAAGTTTAAGAGCCAAAATTATAAATTGTGATATTGAGGGCCTTATATCGAGGGCCATTCCAGAGAGAGGGGAAAGTACCAGTGTTGAAGAGTTAGCACTGCAACCATTTTCTAGTGTTGTGCACAGTATTTGTTTCATCTGTTTCATTCATGTATTCATCTTGTACCGTCCATTTGGATGCACAATACGAAAGACTCAATTTTCGGACGAAACAAAAGGCAACACAAAAGAGAAAGCTACAGAAACACCATGCTTTGCTTTAGTTTTTGGGTCATGTGACATCCACTCCTGCAAACTTCTTCCTCATGCATCAAAGGAGGAAGTGGGAGGAGGTGATCCTTGGCCAGTTGGAGGCCAAGGAAACAGTGACGTGGATTGGACAGGGAGGGTATATTAGGAGTGGACTGCCACTAAAGCAGCCATTGTGGTTGCGTCCTTTGCTGCTGCTGCTGGATGCTGGTGGGCTGGCTGGCTTGCTCTCTCTCTCTCCGCTTGGCTTGTTGGTTGTCTTGCCTTGTCTTTTGCCTTGCCTTGCTGGTGAGGGCACTGGGCAAAGATTTGGGTTTTATTTTTTGCCTGGCTGCTTGGCATATTTTAAAAATGCATTCTTTGAAGGGAAGGGGCTGGGACCTTTGAAGTGGTAGGGGTGGGTTTGGCTGGGGAGCGCGTGTGGGGCTTTTCTTCTTTATTCTTTTTGTAAAAACCCCTTATTCTCCTCCCTATTGGTTTTTTTTAAAGAAATATTTTTCAAAGGAAAGAAATGGTTGGGCTTCCCTTCTCTGTTTAGAAATTAAACCTGTCTCTCTTTCTATAACTGGCCCTTGGAAAAAAACTACTCTTTTATTTCTCTCTATCTCTCTGTATTACCTGCAGCTTGGTCCTCCCTATCCTTTGGGCTGTATAGAGAGAAAAAATAGGATAGTCATATTATGTGTTATAGATTACATATATTTTTGAAAGCAAAGACCTTTTTGGGCTCCTGTCTCTATTCAAACATTCAGTATCTATTAGGGTTGTCCAAATATTCGTTATGTTTCTCGTTTCGTAATTATTTCGTATTGTTCTCGTTTTTTGAAACGAGTATTGAAACATTTTCCCTGGGCGCAACTGGCAATGTAATTCGAACCATCGTTGGCCCATTCTCTAATTGTTTCTTAAAATGTTTGTTAAATTTTTTCCTTCCAAATTTTTTTTTAATATTTTTTTAAAATTATTTTTTATTTATTTTTTTGTTTCTGCAACCTAACATGAATGGGAGCCTAGCGCAGCCTAACATGGCTACCGCTCCCTGGCCAATCAGAGTCTTCCATGATGGCTGAAAAAGGTGGGGGCTAGCGTCCTCCGCGTCCGCGTCCTCCGCAACGGAGCCAAGCCATTCTGGGCTAGGATACCGAGGAGAGAGGGTGTTTCGTGCGCGCTGGGAAGCTGCTTGCTTGCTTGGGGGAGAGAGGGCTAAGTGACTGGGGTAAAGTGTCTGTTGTTGCTGGTTCGATATTGTGTTTCTTTTGGGGAAAATTGGCTTGGGGCAGAGTCCTTGCTGTGGCTGGCTTTAGGGAACTTTTATTTTCCAAAGGACGTCTGTGTCCCTGTAAGAGGTAGGGGTGCTTTTGCTTTCCTTTCCTACTCCTGAGGGAGACCTTTTGCCTTTCTTTTTTTCTTTTTTGGAATCATTCACCACATATGCCCTTCTTTCCAATCCTGAAAGGGGGGAACTAGAAAATTATAGTTTCCTAAGGATGTCTGCTCCGTTTGTAATCCCAAGCCCCCGGGCTGAGTGTTATTGCAGCAATCAAATAGAAAACAAAGACACACATTGTTTTCAAACCTAAAGGGTACATTGGAAGAAATAGTTTCCAAAGGACGTGGGGCACCCGCCAAGGCATTGCTTCCCTCGTGCTCCATTTCTATTCCCAAGCCTTGGGCTGAGTTTTATTTCTGCAATCACAAAGTCAGACATTGATTTGATTCAATAGAGGGTCCATAGCAATTTATAGTTTCCAAAGGACGTTGCCAATCCTGTCAAGGCATTGCTTGGCATGTGCTGCATTTCTAATCCAAAGTCCTCAGCCAGAGCTTCATTTTTGCAATCACAAGGTCAGCCAGTGGCACCATTGATCAAAAGGTTCAAAGGCAATTTATAGTTTCCAAAGGACAGTGGCACTCCTGCCAAGGCATTGCTTGGTGTGTGCTGCGTTTCTAATCCAAAGTCTACACAAGTAGAAGAGGGACTTTTACAGTGATAAGAACCCAATTGAACAGGAAATAAGACTTTCAAACCAGGAACAGGTTTCTTCAAATATTGAAAAATAGTGTATTATAAAAAGTTATGAAAATTTGCCAAAAATCATAGGAGACAGGAAATGTTCTGCAATTTGTTTAGCAAAGAGTGTTGAATGTGATCTCCCACTGTACCAAATTTGATGAGGATAGCTCAAGAAATGAGGGCAGGAGACCCCCAGAAAAGTCCCCCCCTGGTTTCCTGCTTTTTGGCGATTGCGCATGCGCGTCCGCCATTTTAGAAACATTTTAGAAACATTACGAATTTTCGGAAATATCCAAAAATTTTGGGTGAAACATTTAGAAATAATTTCTACATCGAAGAGCCGGCACCCCCTACTTTAGAAACGAGAATTGAAACAATTTTTCCATCGATCGGACAAGCCTAGTATCTATCTATACTGCCCCTTAGGAGAAGTATAATTATTTTCTTCCAATGGTCCAGAAATTTTTGTTTTTTTCGGACACGAGACAAAAATCTCATTCAGATAGGAGTCCCATTTTCGGAAGCGGAGACAAAAATGAAAATGAGCCGAAAAGAATGAAACTAAACAAAACGAACAGTGATTCCATATAAATGTACACCACTACCATTTTCCCACCCAGGCATTTGTAAAGGCCAAAACCAGTATCATGGCTGAGTAGAGAATCCATGGGGGTGTCCTTCTTTTAGGTTTTTATGTGCTTTTTAAATATTCTCCCAGGAAGGGCTAAGCTTCAATTGTTTGCCAAGAAAGAAATTGTTCCTTTTTGAGAGAGTTAAGGTACCAATGAGATTTTTGGGCCATACTTTTGACTACAATTTCTAGCCACATACATGAATATGCACAATAGATTTTGCTGTTAGTTGTTTTGTATGTGAATTGGTTTTACACTTGGTTTTGAATGTTGATTAGTCACCTTACAAATGATTGCTGTAATGAAACTAACAAAAATAATTAGATCATATTGTAACACTTGACAGAAAGGATTAGTGTACCCTTTTTGCAATGTATAACTAGGTTATTTCAATGCTCAGTGAAAATGCATTTCCTGTTTTAATTTTGCAGATTAATCTAAAAGATGTAGGAGAGCTGTATAAAATACGGATTGGCCACAACAACAGTGGACGAGATCCTAGTTGGTACCTGCAGGAGATTAGACTTCAGAGAATAAGCACACCTCCAGAGGAAGAAATATGTTTAACTGTCAATGCCTGGCTCTCTGAAGACCAAGATGATTTAGATACTTGGCGAGAAATACCAGTAAGGAGACATGGAAAAAAATTGCTACCAGGTATGTCTCTAACATGCAGTTTTGATTTTTAAACTTCACATATAAATAAATTATGTTGAACATTACCAAGCATCTTTCAGGAGACTAAAAAGAAACATTCCTATTCTCTTTCAAATGCCTTCATTAAAGGTAGGACAAAAGGATTCTTAGTTCATTTATTTGTCATTGCAAACTCTTCCTTTGGTTTAAACCTATATGGGCTTGATCAACAGCCTTGTGAGTTTCAGTTGCATCTGAGGCCCCTATCCACCCACATTATAATGAAAATTGATCTCAAATTCCATGCAGTTAAACTGACTATATAATGCAGTTCAATCTGTATTATAATGGCAGTATAGATGGGGCCCAAGAGATCTGGATGTGTTCTTGTGCTACAGCTCTTTAAAAAGGGTTACATGAGAAGACAAAGTCAGTGTGATGTAGTGATTATTCCAGTATTTGTGGATAACCTGGTACCTTCCAAATGTTGTTACACTACAGTTCCCATCAGCCCCATCCTGCATGTCCAACTGTGAAGGATTGGGAGATCCTTAGTCCAAAACATTTGTTGGATTCTATGTTGCCTTTTATTAGTCCAGAGCCAGCTTCAAATTCCCACTCACCATTAATTTCATGGGTTATCCCTAGCACGATAAATATATTTCAGCCTAACCTACTTTACAAGGTTGTTGTGAAGTGGGGAAATGAGACAAAATTGTACTCTTTGAAGAAAATATGAAATAGGAATATCAAAAATAACTCAATTAGAAAAGCATAGTGCTTCCTATTAGGAATATATGTGCTGTTAGCTAGGCAAATATGTAAATTGAAGTAATATGTCTGAAAATATTCAGATATTCAAAAGGCACATTTAGCTGGGGTTTCTTATGCACTGAATTATTTATAGGATCCAATCATTGTAGGTCAGGAAGCAAAATGAAGGCCACCAAGGGCAAGCCTGTGCATATTCAAGTAAAGAGAACAGACCAGGTCATTCACATTGTCAAGCAAACCATACTAACAATTAAGGAGAAAATTAAGTATAGGAGACATATTTAGGGAAAGATAAGTATAGAAAAAAATACTCATAAAATGGTTCAAAAATATGAGAACAGGATACAAATGAGAAATCTGAAGATTGAAATAGAGAAGGGTTACATGGGGTCAAAAACTGGTCAGGGGTCAGTCTACCTGTGGTTCACCACCATTGGCTGCAGCCAAACAAAAAGAAGTTAGATTTAGATTCTTGGATGCAAAGGTTGCTTTTTAAAATAGGTTTTCTTTTCATTGTTTTTGTTGTATAGCTATATTGGATTTTCTAGTTTATACTTCTATTAGTGCTATATTATAAGCTCATGAAAGCAGGGTAGAAATATCCAAATGAAATATCCAGAGAGAGAGTTGCCAACAAGACTTTCATAGGTCTTCTCACTGTTAAATAGATTTTGCAGCTATTCAAATCCAATTGCTTAGGAAAGAGATTGGGCAAGAGTTTGGTCCTCTGGAATATTGTGACTTCAGACATCAAAACACCTTCAGATTTTATTTCCCTTTTTTCCTTTGGGCTGTTAAGGAAATAAAATAGCTGACCATCTGTCAGCACATGGGGCATGTCTCCTTTTTGTTTCCCCTTTTCTCACTTTCCTCCTCTAATGCTTCAATGGAAAATGGAAAAATGAACCTGACCATAAAGATATGGTCAGAAATCACCTTCTAGACCAGGGGTCCCCAAACTTTTAAAGCAGAGGGCCGGTCCACCATCCTTCAGACTGTTGAGGGGCCAAATTATCATTTGAAAAAAAAATCCTATGCACACTGCACATATCTTATTTGTAGTGCAAAACAACAACAATAACAATGAAAAACCAATACAATATTTAAAAATGAAAATAATTTTAACCAACATAAACGTATCAGGATTTCAATAGGAAGTGTGGGTCTGCTTCTGGCCAATGAGATAGTCAAGTTAATTAGGATTGTTGTTGTTGTGTGTCTTCAAGTCATTTCAGACTTTGGGCAAGCCTAAGTCCAAAATTATTTATTTATTCATTTACTACATTTATTTACTACATTTATATCCCACCCTTCTCACCCTGAAGTGAACTCAGAGCAGCTGTATGTACATACAATATATTATATTATTAGCATAGCACAATATTAGCATTATATATTACTATATTGAACTATACCACTATACTGTAATATTATATGTAATATATAACATATAATTAATGTTATCATCATCATCATCATCATTTAATTACTTATTAATCGCCCTCCATCCAAGATGCTCTAGGCGATTTACAAGATAAAATTGTAAAGGATAAAAATACATACATACAAATATTGATAAAATTATTATATGGTATTATTATTATTATATTGTATAAATGATAATATTATTATCAATATCATATGTATATACAATATATTATATTATTAAAACTGATATAAAATATTATATTATAAATGAGGGCAGGGGCCAAGTAAATGACCTTGGAGGGCCGCATCCGGCCCCTGGGCCTTAGTTTGGGGCCAACCCAATCAAATTCTTTACTGTGCGTGAGTGTTTAATGTGATTAGTATTTTTCAAGAAATATTTTTCTCAAAGCAAAATTTTAAGCTAAACATTTGATGGTTTAGTTTTATTATTCATCATAATCACAAATTCACAATCATTAGTAAATCAATCATTCTGTCTAGGATCATCTATTGCATGATATCAAATTTCAAATCAATGAAATTTTCAGGTTAATGTGAATGTATTTTAATTAAAATGCTGCCTCTTAAATAAGAACAATAAGATCAAAGGATATTTTATATAGTTAGTTCGGTGGTGAAGCAGGCCTTTTACTGAGATTTTCAGATTGCCACTGAACTTTGTTGCTTACTATATATTTTTTTCTGGAATGGTTTCATAAAGCCTAAACATAGTGGGAGCTTTTCTTATTTTTCCTCTTTAATATTTCTCCCTAGCTACCTCCAATTAGCCATAGATCTTTCTTTTAAAAAACATTTGAAATCTCGCTTTCATATTTCTCTGCATCTTGTATTGATTGTTTCCTTCTTCTTGCTTTTGTTATTTCATGATACTTTCCACTGCAGGCTGTTAATATTGAAATATTGTTTTCCGAATACATTGGCCCAGAATACTACTTTTTGTCAACTTTGGGATCCTTATGTTTCAAGGCTTTGTAGTGCTCAGTTAGTATACTACACATTTTATCTATCACATTTTGTATTTTATAGACTTTATTGACTCTCTTTTTCTTCCCCCCCCTTCTCTTGCTTCCTTTTCTTTTTCCTGTCTTTCAGATCTGTTCAGATACCTGGTCTTTTAAATTCATGCTATTGTTTTGACTCTGTATTTATAATCCTGTGGCCATACAGGTGTGTGTGAAAAGGCTTACCTGTTCTAGTTCTCACAATTGTTGTTGTGTAATTCATCTTGTGACAAGGATGAACTTGCAACCATAAATCTGCAATGTACAGCTTGTCTGATTAATTTAACCCTAATGCAACTTGGAGAAGGGAGGGAAATTCATTGGGACTATTTGCTGATATTGGCGAGAATGTTTAGTGATGGCCAGGTCTATGACTGCTTCTGTGGCAAGGAAAAAAGAATGAAGATAAGATTGACCTTCCAGCAAGGCCAAACTGAAGTCAGCCCAACTGGACAGTCAAAACTTTGCTCCCGCTCCTGCTGTTCTTCAGGAGTGGAAACATGTAAACATCATGGCAGAATCAGGGCTGGTCCAAAGCAGCAGTGAATTGGACCAGCCCCAGATTTTGTGTCCATGTAGATGGGCCCTCATTTAATGTATTTAAGTGTTGGACCAGGATTCTGGGAGACTAGAACTTGACTCTTCACTCAGACACAAAAATCCTGTCTGATCTTGGGCAAGTCATATTCTCTCAGCCTTAGGCTAGAAAGATCTACACTGCCATATAATGCAGTTTCAGAATAAAGATAAGTGCATTGAACTGGATTATATGGCAATGTAGACTCATGTAATCCAGTTCAATGCAGCTCAGTCTGCATTGTATGAGTCTGCACTGAACCATATAATGCAGTTCAATCTGGATTATATGGCAGTTTATATAGGGCCTTACAAGAATAAAAGACCAAATCTCTTCAGAATAAATTTTGCAACCCGCCCACCCCAAATAACAACTTTGTGCTGAGGTAACCATACGTCCGAGGGTGCATCTGCACTATTGAATTAATGCAGCTTGGCACCACTTGAACTTCCAAGGCTCAATGCTATGGAATTCTGGGTTCTGTAGTTTGGTGAACTGGCAGAGAAGGTTAAAGACCTCATCAAACTATAATGTCCATAATTCCCTAGCATTTATTCATGTTAAAATGGTATCAAACTGCAATAATTCTACAATGAGTTCTTTTGAAGACACATAAGAACGCAACAATTCAGATGAATATATACACACTTTTGTGAACTATGGTACAGAAAGATTAAAATTGCATGTTCTAATTGTTAGTAGGTTGGCTGTATTCATGGAAAATTAAAATATGGGAATTTCTATAGTTGAGAAATATCCTACAATACAAACTAATTTAATTTTATCACATTTAATTTTGTTAACATGTTGGCTTGTGCTTTTTGAGACAGGTTTTGGAGTAGAATACACTTGAATCTTGGATCAAGGGATGTTTTTTTGACCCTGAGTTTTCACTGAACTAAAAAAAAATAGCTCACAATTCAGAAAATTCATTTTTTAAAATAATTCTATTGCATGAGGATTAAATCATTCATGAAAAAGAAAAAAAGGCACAACTCCTGTCTCTTAAATTCACTGGTCTAGTTTTCTGACCTTTGACATTTAAAGCATTGAAATCCCTTCCTAGTAGTTTGAGTCTTTCTGAAGTTTCCCTGACATCATGAAAATTAGTTGTAAGAGACTTAAAACAGCCACGGTCTATTTTTAGAACATTAGTGCAATTGGCATCATAGCTAAGGAGATTAGAAAGCTGCCATTTTTCAGGGACCTAAGGCAAACTCATATTAAAAGGCTTGTTTTTATGTTCCTAACAAAACATTTCACCCTAAAGCAAAGATGGGAAATCTTTTTAAGTGCCAAAGCTTAAATGTCAATCCACATTGACTACTCTTTCAAGTTATGTTTTTGATATATTTGAATTTTTACAGTATTCTTACTTTTTTCAGATATATTTTGAAATATCATAGTATGGGTAGGTGGGAGAGAAAGAGAAACAAAATACGCATCTTGTGTGTTTTTGTTTTTTCTAGTAAATAAAGGCATTTGAGCAGGGGACTAGAACAAGCTGTTAGAAATTAAAATAACGTCCAATCAAATCTTTTTTTAGTAAATGTAAGTGTTTTAATGTAGGTGTACATTATGTTTATGTACCTAATGTCGTTTTGCATCAATGCTGTAAGACAAAAAATCATCACAAATAATCGTGTTTGTCCTCAGCCAAAGCTAGTGACTGACAAAGGCTTCTCCACATCACCTCCTCCTCCCTTCCACCTCCTCATTCCTAAAATGTCTATGCGCTGCATAAAAATAAAATAGTACAGGACCAGCCTCCAAACTAAATCCATGATTCTCACTTTATATGTGTCCTTGTTAATCATGCCTCATAGAACATAGTCCTGAATAGACCTGCTACATTGGAGAACAAGTAGCTATTTATGATGGAAACTACCAAGAGAGACACCAACATGATTTCAAATATTCTAGGAAGATTTTGCAGGGTTATTCTGTTGGCATTTGGTTGGTGCAAATGTTAAAGGTTTTTTTAAAAAAAAAAAGAAAGAAAAAAACTGCAACTGACAGGGATGCTGGATGAAGGGAAGAAAGGTCAATTTCAGTATCACGCAAATGCTTGTGCAACCAAGTCTTAACTGGATGTATTTTAAAGGTTTCAATATTCTTTAAAAATAACATGAAACATAGGCAAACCAACCTATTTTATCCCAGCAATAATTGCTACTGTGGAAATCTCTGTTACAAGGCTGAATTAAATAAGTAAAGATTTATTTTTTGCATCAAGTCACCAGCCACTGTAATTATAATAAATACAATATATGCCAGCAGACATAACCAATATAAAAATATACTAAGTTTCAGTTTAGAGGTTAAATCTGAGTGGCTGCACTAGTAAAGCAGTTGAAATTTAATTAAAGATAGAATGGGAAAAATATCAATGCTGTATAGCTCAGGTACCAGAAACTGGGTCCCAGAGTTCATGGTCATTTATCAAGAATTCTGAGAATCAAAGTCAAGCAACATCTAGACATTCATGGAAAGCAATGCTGTTGAAATGCTTGATAGCCTTTCAGATGAAATTCCAGCTGCTTTCCATTTCAAGTAGTCTCTTCCAGTGGCAAGAGAAAACTTAAATTTGGTGCCATGTTTATGAACCATGCCAGGCTTCCTTTCCACCTTGGGAACACAGCAAATAGCTGTTGTTCCCTCAGCCTTGAGAGAAAACTTCAAAAAGCAAAGCATGAAAATGGACTCACAAGTGGAAATAATTATATTATATTATATTATATTATTATTAGTTTACTCCTTTTAACCATCCTTTCTCACAATGAGACTCAAGGAGATTAACAATATTTCTCTGACATTTTGTCCAAGACTATGGTGGTTTTGTACCTGCATAATATACAAGGTAATTAAAAACTCCCCCATTCGTTACATGAATTTTCACTCCTGTGTTTTCCAAAATAACAACCTCACACCCAGCCCCATTTGCTTAAGTATCTGGAAACAGTAGTTACCCCTGTTTCTTGTTTTTTCGATTAATTTCTTTTCCATGAAGATGGATGCTTGCAAGTGTCTATGTATTATCTTACAAGAGAGCTTCTGCATGTTAAAATAATATCTTCAGACTTCAGTTTTATCTTGGAAAGTTAATTTTCCTTTATTATTTCTCATTTGATGGAAGATATGGCAATTCTTTTTCATTGCAATTTGATGCTGATATAATGTCATTGAATGCAAGGTACACTGGCTTCAAACTGCAGCAGAACAGCAGAGAATCAGGCCCCGAAGGAGGATTGTAATAGCTCACATATTGCTATGTATTACTGCTGCATTATGAAAAATATGTAGGCAATTAAAATTATTATAGTATTTTTCCTCCTGTACTGATAGATAGTGGTTTTGGCAAGATTTGGAGTTTTACAAGTAACAGCACATGGAATAAAGGGGATAAAAGAGATGCCTCAATTCTTTGAGCATTTAAATTAGTATGGAGACTCATGAGAGTTGATAGTCAGTCCCTGCCCACCCGATAAACCCTAAGGAAAACAGCATTCTTCAACACTGTCAAATGAAAGTACACTCTGAAAGCTGACTTGTATTCACACTTTCAGAGCATATTCAATTAATTTGTGTGCCTTATATCCTTGGCTTCCATATGTTCTGCAGAAAGCATGAATGGACCTCCTCCATGTAACTGTGAGTGCAGCATGATGTAGTCTACTGTTAAAATAAATGAATGTGTGTTTACATAGCCCAGTTGGGCCAACAACCACATCAGATGTATAGTTTCCCTGTTGTAGGACACTTTCACTCCAGTTCAATGATGGGGAAGCACAGGTACCATCACCCAATGAACCTGTACTTCCAAATATCATTTCTCCCCTCATTGTTGAACTGGAGAACAATCATGGCAAAAGGGGTGAGCTCTGAACATGGAGGAGGAATCATAGTCAGAGCTCCAACTGAATGCTAGATCCGTAGTACCAGCTGGAAAGCATGTATGAAGGGAACCATCACACTCTCCTCCTGTTTTGGTGCATGGTGGAGCGGCGTGGTCCTTCTGAGAGCAGCAGTCTCTTCCAAGGGAAAGCCAAGCCCTGGATAGGGCATCTTAGAAAGTGGCTTAAAATTACACTGCTCTTGCTAAGGAAAGCCAGGCCTTGGATGGGGCATCTTAGGAAGTGTTTGCTTTAGGTAAAGATTATCATTATTAATATCAAAGCCAAACACATTATGCTGAGGCACGAGGAACCAAACCCGTTGCTTTCTGGAAAAAATCCCAGGAGAAAAAAAGGGGTTGAGAAGGAGCTGGAGGCACCTTTTATTTCCTGGCTAGAGATGTCACAGCTTCCAATTCACTTTCTCTTGAGTCGCAAGCCTTCTCTGCCAAAAAGACAGTGTGATGGGAAGGAAGGCAGAGAACAACGGGGGAAAGAGGCAAGAAGAAAGCATGTGTGATGGGAAGACTTAACTTGATACTTGACGAAGGGCTACAATTGCCTACGAAATACAGATGAACCACCACGGATCTCATGGTCCATGTGATGAGGTGGCAAGACTTCATTTTCTATGTCGCCAATCAGCTGCAGAGCTCTGTGTGAGCTCCAGGTCATTGCTGGTATCTTGCGTTGATAACCTATTGAGGAAGAAGGAGGAACCAATCTCCCTAATGATGGTGCTGATAGAAGGATGGTCCTTTTTCTTTCCCATGAACTGATAAGCATTATCAGGTGTTATTTCCATATATACTCATATATAAGTCTAGAAATTTTAAATAAAAATGTGTGATGCCAAAGCCACTAAAAACAATGGTAAAATTATTTTCGGTTTCACTGCAGTGTCATACTAAGGAAAAAAATAGAAATTATTTATAGAAGCAAAACAATGACTAAAATACAAAATATGAAGTAATCATAACCTAAAACACTTAAAATCAAAGCTTCACAACATAGGTGCTATACTGGGCATAACAGTCAGTAAGAAAATAAACCCTGAGCGGAGTAGGGAATATAAAGAGTGAATGCTTTTTACACAACACCACTTTATTAATGAATTGTGTATTTTATAATTGACTTCAACATGACAGCTGTTGTTTATTGAATCCTGTCAGTGCATAGAGAACTGAGAGGTAAAGATCTGGAATCACAATCTCATATGCATTTTTTTAAAAAAATCTTTTAAACAGCTTTCTACAGATTGTGACTGAACCACATATTATCATCTGGGAACTATTGCCAGGTCCACTCCAATCATATGTCTGAGATAGGACATTTTGGGGCTTTACCTTAAGTTGGTGGTTTGTCACACTGAAATAAACATATGTAGAATAGTGACTTAAGAGCTAAGCCACATGGTGTGCATCTGAAGTTTTCTTTCATGTCTACACACAAGTATACACATGCTTCCCCAATTTGGATTTCTCCTCATACATAAAGACTATTTTAAAAAGGAAATCTACATTTGCCATTTTAAGGTCATGCACCAAGAATGCATTTTTTAATTTATATATAAAAAAACTTCTGAGGAAAAATATGTATACCTCAATTCACATAATGATCCTGGTTGGGCTCATGTGAGCTTGTTTCTCTGTAAAAAGAAATGGGCCGTCAACTTCATAATAAGGACTGAATCCAATGTGAATCCCAGTTAGAGGAAATATTTCAGGTGGGTAGCATGTGGCCCATAGTCTGCATTGTATACCTCTGCTGTAACAGTCCGCCATAGTCGGCATGATTAATTGCTTATGTTTTCAACTCTTCTTGCCTTCTACTGTCTCTGTACTGAACTGAAATCTGTTCTGAGCATTCTACAAGACATATGTTCTATTATATTTTGCACAAATTGATTCTTTTATCTGTTCTGCAACAGGTGAACAGGCTTGACTTTTTCTGAAGGCTCTTTGCTTTCAACCTTCTGTCATTTAAAGTAATTCTTTACTTATCAATTTCTTCAAAGACCAAATAGTTACTTTTAGGGCACATCTACACTGCGTGGTTAAGTCAGTGTGGAAAGTAGTCCGCTAAATGCTGCACAGGGCTGATCCAAATTAATATATTTTGTGTTTGTTTCAGTTGTACTGTATGATATCGCTGTATACACTGGATCAAACCCTGGTGCAGAAACAAATTCTAATGTATACATCACCGTCTTTGGAAACAGAGGAGATTCTGGAAAACGAAAACTTCACAAGTCAAGATTTAATAAAGTCAAATTTCAGCGTGGTCAGGTAAAGCTGCATTCAAGTGTCTTTGGCCCTGGTAAATTTGGATCAGGTCTCTGCAGTGTTTATTGCCATAGGGCTCTTTTTTGCCTAAGTGGCAAAGATTATATAGTAATTCTTTTTAAATTAGCAATGAGATTTCTTGAAGGCATCATCAGTGCAGGGGAAAGGGGCAGATCGGGCTTGTGTTGCCATCGCTGCTGCAATTAGAGATCTTGGAGATTTTGCCTCCTCATCTCCTTTCTCTCCTATTGAGTTAACTGAGGGCAAATTATTTTGAACTCAGTTTGTGGCAATTTTGAAATAAGCTGAGAGAAGTGAAAGAGAAAGAGGGACATGTTAAACATAGCTGAATATGTAGGATGACAGTGGATTAATCAAAAGTGTCCCTACTCATCCGGGATGGAGCTGCGATGGCACAATGTGTTAAACTCTGTTGGCTGAACTGCTGACCTGAAGGTTGGTGGTTCGAATCCCCGAGACAGGGTGAGCTCTTGTCTGTCAGCCCCAGCTTACCATGTGGGGACATAAGAGATGCCTCCCACAGGATGGTAACACATCTGGGCATCCCCTGAGCAATGTCCTTGCAGATGGCTGATTCTCTTCCACCAGAAGCAACTTGCAGTATATTCTCAAGTCACTTCTGACCTGATAAAAAAAAAACTCATTCAGGACAGTTGGAGGTTATGAAACTTGAGTGCTAAATATTATGCAAAATCTATTTATTAATCTATTTATTCAAGCCATAGTGCTAAACCAACCTTAAAAAACAAAAATGCTTATTTTTAAATGGTATCATACATTTCAATGACTTTTGAAAAACAGCATATTAAATCATAAAATTGGTTTGCTTAATTAATAAAGTACTGTGTATGTTTTATAATAAAGTCCATCTTTCATAACTCCCATCAGTTCTGCAGAGAGCATTCATTTCCTTCCATTCACATTACTTTCATATTTATGTTTTTACAGACTGATAACTTCTCCATGACAGCTGTATCACTTGGGGTTCTGAATAAAGTTCTCATTAGTCATGACGGAACTGGTCCAGGTAAAGCTAATTGCTTATTGACAGATAACCTTGGAGATGTCCTTTCTAGCTGAAGATGAGAAAATTTGAAAATATGTTTTGGCATTCCTAGTATATGATTTGCATGTGCTAAACAACAGTTGTGTTTAGTTTGACTTCTATGTCAGTGGTAAATTGGACCCAATTTTTTATTGTGAAATGGTACTCTCACAATAGATGACCAAGACCATCTTTTCCTCTGTAAACCTTCCTGAAATTTGAGATTCTCAGCAGAGGCTCTGTTATGTGTTCCACCTCAACATGGAGCTACAGTGTAGATGCGTATGGTAGTGCATCAGCACTCTGGTCAAATGCCTGTAATTTTAAAACTAATTTAAAGAGGAATTTTCCAGTGTTTTAGCTGTGTCATGTTTAAATGCTTTTACTGATTGTACATATGTATATCCCCATGAATAAGTCTCCAAATTTTATTCAAAACATCAATCCAAAAACCTGGGTTACCATATCCAAGGCTCAATGTAAATATTGTATCTTAACTCCTATTTAAAATGCAATCATCAGCATCTCTTAGGCTGGATCTACACTGTCATATAATCCAGTTCAGTGCAGTTAATCTGCATCTGGAAACTGACTTACATGGCAGTGTAGGTGGGGCCTTATTAAAGTGGTGAAAGGCAAGAGCTTAGTCCATCTTGGAAGAACCTAAGCAAAGCACTGATCCCTCTACTTTCTCTGCCACAACATAGTCTTTGGCCTTTTTGAATGCCCAGGAAGGAAAATGACAGTATTGGTAGCAATTCTCTGGTGCTTCCCTTTGTAAGATCACCAAGAGTATAGAGGGGATCACTGCTTCTTTTTGATTCTCTCTGAATGGACTAAGATGTTCTCTTTTGTTACTCAGCTCAGATAAGGAGATATATAAGAGTATATACTGAGATATATATATATATATATATAGTGTTAAAGGATTTCCCCTGACATTAAGGCTAGTCGTGTCCAACTCTGGGGGTTGGTGCTCATCTTCATTTCTAAGCCAAAGAGCCGGTGTTGTCCGTAGACACCTCCACGGTCATGTGGCTGGCATGACTGCATGGAGCTCCGTTAGCTTCCTGCTGGAGCGGTACCTATTGATCTACTCACATTTGCATGTTTTCGAACTGCTAAGTTGGCAAAAACTGGGGCTAACAGCGGAAGCTCACCCTGCTCCCCAGATTCGAACTACCGATACCTTGGTCAGCAAGTTCAGCAGCTCAGTGGTTTAATCCACTGTGCCACTAGGGGCTGTCCCCTTCTCTGAAAGATGAAAGGCCTTTTTGAATACCTGAGTAAGAAGATGATGGTGGTGGGTGCTAGAGGTAGATGGCCTCCTGAGGAGGTGTTGGCACCTTTCCATCTTTGCAAAAAGACTTATGCACCAGTCATACCAAAATCCAAAGTTTGGGTCTGAATCCTGCCCAATATACATACAGTGTGTGTGTGTGTGTGTGTGTATATATATGTGTGTGTGTGTGTGTGTGTGTGTGTGTGTATACACACACACACACACACACACACACACACACACACACACACACACATATATATATATATATATATATATATATATATATATATATATACATACAGATTTATATACCAGCATATATGATAATCTTAGATGCCCTTCTGAGCTAAAAGACTACTGCTATAATAAATATATTTTGAGGGAATATAGCAGGCATGGGCATGGGTGTTTTGGATTTCAGCTCTCACAATTCCGAACAGTTTCAGGCCCCTTCTTTTTTCCCCTCAGCCACTTATGCCTGGAATATAGGATGTTAGATTTAAGATTCATATCCTGAACTGTTATATTTAAATTTTTTTAAAAATCATCTTTTGTGATAAGTAGGATATTGGCATATGATTATCTAAATAGATTTTACCTTATTCAAATAAGTCTACTACACCCTGGAGTGTTGTACGGTTTCTGGGCTGTGTGGTTATGTTCTAGTGGAATTTTCTCCTAACGTTTCACCTGCATTTGTGACTGCCATCCTTAGATCCTCAGGGCGGGGGGGGGGGGGAATATGAGTATTAAAGGCCATTTTAGTATATTTACTGTACTTTAATTTTGTTTTTAACCACACTATTATTTAATTGTTTTTAAACTTTGGTATTGCACCTTTTAAACTTGCTTAGTGTAGAGTGTTAGCCACCTTGAGTCCCCAAGGGGAGAAAGATGAGGTATAAGTAATAATAATAATAATAATAATAATAATAATAATAATAATAATAATAATAATAATTATTATTATTATTATGGTCCATTTGCTGGTCTTGCTAGCCACAAGGGCTAAATGGCCATTCCAAAAATTACAATGTTATGCTAATGAAAATGTTTATTTGTCTAGGTAGTGTTTTTTTAAATAAATAAAACATTCAAATATAATTGTGAGATAGTTGTGTTATTTATTAATTCAAACGCCATTGTCATGAAAATATATTCTGCACAGAATCAGAAAATAATGCAGTGTTAGTTGCTCAAAAAGATTAATATCCCTGAAACAAAATAATTTTCTTGTGCAAAGACATCTAGATAAAAATGTCTGGAGAGCTTTGTTTCACTAAAATAGTTTTTTAAAAGTTTCTAAAAATAGGGTAATGACTCATAGTGTCCTAACTGTCCTTCACTGTACAATACAATCTTATTTTCCCAAAAGATAAAAAACTGAATTATTTAATCATATATTATGTGGCCCTAGAAATAGTGGTCAAATGAAAGATCTTCATTTGTTTACAGATTCTACTAAACGAGATGTCTTCCCTTAGATTTAATGGTCTCAAGCTTTTGAAGGAAAAAAAAAGTCCCAAATTTTAAGAGGATTAATTATGGGTTTTGCTCAAGGGAAGTTTGCTAATCTTTTGGTTCTGATTAACTGAGTTAGGTGTGACTAAATTATTTTATTTCTAACCGAGACATCAAGTTTCCTTCTATCCAAAAACATATACTTTTTGCCATTGAATTACAGGTAGTGGATGGTGCCTTGAAAAGATTGTAATTACATATGAAGAGGAGGAAGAAGGTGGAGTAGAAAAAGTAGTGTTTCCCTGTAATAGGTATGCAATTAGTGAATACCAGTAATTTGCTTAGTATATTTTAGCAAACCACAAGGCCTTTTTTAGGATTTTAAAAATATGTTTATTAAGGAAAAGGTAGAGAATTAAGAGCACTGTATTCCAGTGCTTCTTCTCCATGATGGAGCCCATATACAGATTGCTTTGCTGTTCCAACACTGGAGATTCCAGCACACATTTTATTCTTTTATCATTAAGATCCCTCTTTAGATTTAGTATGTGGACCTCTGGGGGCCCTTTCACACAGATATATAACCCAGAATATCAAGCTAGATGGATTCAGTGTGATAACATGTTCCCGGTTTTTCTTGTTAACTGTCAAATTAAAACAGCTAGACAAAAAGGGACAAAACAGTAAAGATTCATTAAATAACATCCCACAAGATAAAGATAATCTTTGTATTATTTTTCTGATTGGGGTGTAATTCTAAAACATTTATACAAATATATTTTCCACAAAATGAATGAGGCTTAAAATCTGTAGATACTGAGAGATCCAGCTTCAACCGCAACTGGAAACTGAAATGACATTGATGATTCCAAGCATGTACTCTCAGCTACAACTAGTTGCCAGTTGCATGCTCCTGGTCATAGTTTTTCATTCTCTGGAAACCTTCAAAGGTGGCTGATGCAGTTGGGACTCTGATTATTTCTTTTGGTCATTTTCAAGTCCAAAATACAGCATCAAGTCCAACGCATTCTAAAATGTAACTATTTACTGTGACGGTAAAGAGAATTCATTTTGGGAGCACACGGCTGCTGGGCTCCTATCTTTTAGTTTTAAGGTTTTTTAATATGTGTAATTTAGCTTTAGCTCCCCTGTTTCTTCATATTAAGGTGAATATATGGATATATATGTGGTTCTGATATAGTAAGGACAGTTTCATACATGTTTCCCAAAACAGGTTCTCCTATGGTAAATCTGTTATAACTAAAATGGGAAAACGTCTGCCTGTTTCTTAACACAAATCTTTTTTTCAGGCCCTTTAAGCTTGTACTGTGTGATGTGATAAGCCATTGGCAGGAAGATGACATCCATTGTTGACTCTGCTTCCCAGCCACAAAACAAAAAATTAACCATTTCTCTTGCATGACATGGCCACTAAAGAGGTCCAGCCTTCTATGCCAAAAAGTGCTGGTGCCTCACCAAATTACAACTCCCAGGATTTCCTAGAATTGAGTCATAGCATATATAGAGGTGTCAAACTGGATTTATTCTGCAGAGTAGAGGAAAGGTCCAATTTTGTCCACAAGATCAAATGATCAGGGGAGAAAGGGTTTTTTTTTTTTTGCAGGCTGTGAAACGAAGGACATCACACAGTGGATATCACATTTCCAGCATCCCCTTTGCCAGAAGCACATTTTTCTCCTTGCACAGTACTAAATCTGTATGGAAATGGGTTCAGAATCCAAAGGATGGGTTCCAATCATTTTATAAAAACTACTGCCCAAGTAGACTTTGCCAATGAATTTAGACCTGATATACGATAACATTGTACACATGGTTGCATAGGTTGTAGCTTGTGTTAAAAGGTAATGTGACAATCTCCTAAGTATAATTACTAACTGCCTTTATTATAATTACTTTTTTCCACAATGAAAGATGGCTAGATGAATATCAAGATGATGGAAAGACAGAGAGAGAATTAAGTGCCATAAGTAAGTACTGAAAATAAAGATTGCATTTGTTATAAGTCTGTCCTTGGTACCAAATACTTAGTGCTTGTTATGACCTTTCAAGCCATATGCAGCTTGACTCCATGTTATCTGAAAGACCATATCTTCCTATGTAAAGGAATCTTGCAGCATCTTAAAGACTAATTGAGAGAATGAAGTTAATAGCCCCTAAACATTAGTTGACTAGTTCCTCAGATTTGTAGACTTGGGCCCCATCTGCACAGACCATTTAATATAGATTGAAGGCAGCTTCAAAGTGCAGTGGCTATATAATACATATAATGAAAGTGTGCTTCAATGTGCTTTAAACTTTTCAAATTAAAGTAAGCAAAGTCCAAAAGAAAGCCCTTAATGCCAATGTAAACCATAATGTAAGATGAAATCAACTCCACAGAACATGAATCACCCAAAGTGCTTCATGGATCACCCAAAATGCATCATTGGTGTGCCCATACACATTCTGGAGTGGAGAATTAAAGCAAAATCCATATTTTCCACAGTTGTCAAAGCTGCAAATACAAGCTGTGGATCCTGGAACTGGTTTGAGGTCAACATCTGTGGTGTGTCTAATCATCACCATATAAGTCTCAAACTGGTTCCAGGATTTCCAAATTAATCATCCTCTGCTGAAGCTGCTTACTTCTATGCCAGTTTGAAATTGATCTAAGTACTCTAGTCAGTTTTACACCACTTTAACAGCCATGGCTCAATGCTATGGAATCATGGGATTGTAATTTTAGAAGATCTTGAGTCTCTCTGTGCAGAAGTGCTGGTGCTTCACCAAATGCCCTTGGGGGGTTTGGTTGGCTTCAGCCCTGCTGTCTTTCTGCCACTTCGCCATTTAAGAAGATATTTGATTTTTAACATGCAGCAGATAGAGGGGGTGGTATTTTGTTCTTATTCTATTATGTTTTAAATGTACTTTAATTTCTGTTTTTAAAATAAAACTCAGATTTCGTTTTGTTTAAAATTTTGTATTAATAACATGTTTTAAGTTTCAAACTGTTTTCAAATGGCTCTAAGTCACCTTGAATGTTATGCTGGGGGAAGGGTGGGATTTAAAATAAAGAAATAATAAATAGCACAATCAATTAAAGAACGAAGAATCTTTTGGTAAAAGAAAACAAGATTGTTTTTGTCTTTTTCTGTTTTTAGAGAATGGGAGTACATCAGTGGTGGAAACCAAGGGTAAGTCATACTCTGTATTCTCTGACAGTAGTTTTAGTATTGCTGCTTTAATTTAGGCTCAAGAGGACAAAAAAAGAGAAAGGAAGTTGTGTTGTCAAAGGCTTTCATGGCCGGGATCACAGGGTTGTTGTATGTATTCCGGGCTGTATGGCCATGTTCTAGAAGTATTCTCTCCTGACGTTTCGCCAACATCTATGGCAGGCATCCTCAGAGGTTGTGAGGCATGCCTGCCATAGATGTGGGTGAAACGTCAGGAGAGAATACTTCTAGAACAAGGCCATACAGCCCGGAATACATACAACAACCCTCAGAAAGGAAGTTACTGTCTTTTCAGAGCAATTATCCATGCAAAGTGTTTAATCACACATAAAATGCAGACAATTATTTATGTCAAAGAGATTTCTCACATAGTACTTTCCTTCAGTTTTTGCAGTTCTATTCTAGAATGAGTCATGGTTCCTCAGAGAGCAAAGGCAAGGGTTATTTTCTTTATACCAGCATCATTGCCTTTTAATAAATGGGGATAACTTCTCTAAGCAAGCAACTGGAACCACATTGTGATATGATAGCAAAAGCTGTTTCAGGTCAAAGTTCATTAGGAAATTCAGAAAGTATCAAAAATAGTGCCAGCTTAAGCTCTACCGTTACTAAGATCAACAACTTTATGCACATCTTTGCTCTGGATCTGCTGTGTTTCTCCAACCACATGGTCAAATGTTTGTTTCATAGAATCATAGAATAATAGAGTTGGAAGAGACCACAACCCCCTGCCATGCAGGAAAAGCACAATCAAACTACCCTTGCCAGATGGCCATCCAGCCTTTGTTTAAAAGCTTCCAAGGAAGGGGCCTTCACCATACACCGAGGCAGAGAGTTCCACTGTTGAAAAGTTCTTACAGTCAGGAAGTTCATCCTAATGTTCAGGTGGAATCTCTTTTCATGTAATTTGAAACCATTGCTCCGATGCCTAGTTTCGAGGGCATCAGAAAACAAGCCTGCTCCCTCTTTCTTATGACATCCTTTCCCATATTTATACATGGCTATCATGTCTCCTCTCAACCTTCTCTTCTGCAGGCTAAACATACCCAGTTCTTTAATCTCTTTTTTGGGGGGAAACTGAGACACATAAGATACTGAGCAGCTCTGTCTTTTCACTATCCCCTGTTAGCATTTCACCACCTTCTTCTAGCAGAGGCCCTACCATTTCCTTTTTCTTTTTTCTACTGGCATAACCAAAGAGCCCCTTTTTATTGTTTTAATCTCTCTGGCAAGCCCGAGCTCATTTTGTGCCTTAGCCTTATGAACCTTCTCTTTACATATGTTGGTTATTCATTTGAATTCCTCTTTGTTGATTTCCCCTCTTTTCCATTGCTTGTGCATGTCTCTTTTCAATCTTAGTTCAGTTAAAACTTCTTTAGACATCCATTCGGATTGTTCTACACTTCTATTATTTTTTCGTCTTGCTGGCTTTCTGCATCTCGCTTTTAAGAAACACCCATCCATCATTAACTCCCTTCTCTTTTGGTATTCCTGTCCATGGCATCATGCTCAGTATTTCCTGTAATTTCCCGACTTCAGCTCTTCTAAAGTCTAGAATGCATGTTTGACTTCTCTTAGTTTCAGCTTTCCTTTGTAACTCCAGGAGCACATGGTCGCTCCCACAAAAGGATCCCACCACTTCCACTCCATTGATAAGATCCTCAGTGTTGGTTAGAATCAGATCCAGAATAGCTGATCCCCTTATTGCCTCTTCTACATTATGGACAATAAAATTGTCTGCAATGCACGTGAGGAATTTATTGGGCAAAGTTTGTTTTCCAAGAAATATGAGAGTAGTTGAAAACCCCCATTACTACTATATCTATTCTTTCTGCATGTTTAGTCATCTGGTCAAGGAAGGCTTCATCCACTTCTTCAATCTGGCTTGGAAGGTTGTAGTAGACCCCCCACAACTACATCTTTTTCAGTCCTTGTTCGCTTAATTCTTATCCAGATGCTTTCAACCTGGTTTCTAGGACTGAAGTCTGGCATCTCTTCACAGGTGTAAATAATTTTGACACAGAATGCTACTCCAGCCCCTCTCCTATTTGGTCTATTTCTCTGAAATAGCTTATACTACTCCATTGCTACATTCCAATTATAGGACTTGTCCCAGTAGGTTTTAGTTATGCCTATTACATTGTAACTGTTTTGTCATGCTAAGGGTTCCAGATCATCTTGTTTATTTCCCATGCTCTGGGCATTAGTCTAAAGACATTTAAGCCTGTGGGAAATTCCCCCTAGCAGTTTATTTGAGATTGTCCTCTCAGTGCTTGGTACTCAGTGCTTGGCTGTCCAAACCTCTATTTAGCCTTTCTTCCATTCACTCTGGCCCTTGATAAACTATTGTTCCCTAGGATAATGTCACCCTCCCGCACACAACCTAGTTTAAAGTCTACCTGATCAGGATTGTTTCTTCATGTAATGTTGCCACCATAGCTCCGACTAATATTCTCTCCTTCTTCATGGCCAGTTCCTATTCTGTGTACAATTTCAGAACCTGAGATGATACTCCACTGAGTAGATTATTTGGATAGCAGGTGGCTTCATTACTTCTTACAACTTTTTCAAGGGATGATCATACACCACTTGAAGGAATTACCACATGGTCCTTTTTGTGATATAAGGAGCATTAATGCACACTTGGAACTGGATCTGTCAGAGAGAATTTCCATTCTATGCAAAACGCTGTGTAGTGTTCAGGGACAGCTGTGTGGCTTCTGGAAAACTATATGATTTCTTTCTTTTTTTTAAGAAGCTGAACTGCTTTCATAGGAAAGCAGCAGTTTCTTGAAATTGTAGACCAGTGCAACTAGGAGGAAGAGTAAGATTTGCATTCAAAGATATGGAGGAAAAAAGCTGATTCACTTGTACTCAGAAAATTGAGATTTACTATCATTAGCAAAATGCCATGTGCAAATCTTGGGCAGAATAAATCCCAAACTGTGAATAGCCTTGGAAAACTGTCAACGTTTCACAGATTTTTTTGTATTGAAGAAATTACTTGTTTTGTTTGAGCACAAAATTAAAACCCTACAGAAAAATTAAGATAGGCATCTGTTAGCTAGAATGGCTATGGGTAGGAGGATGAGTGAAAACACACAGATACAGTCAATTGTAGACCATTTGGTAAGAAGAGGGAGAAAAATGCCAAAACTTGGGAATGTTTCCTATTTTGTAATATAAGCAGTGGTGGATTCTTAATATTCCATTTCGCTTTTAAAATGTATATTAGATCATTTTAATCTTTCATACAAACTGCAATGAGGCCCATTAAAACAATTGCCCTTGCTACAAATTGCCTGCTATCCAGGAAAATAACTTGGAATGACATTTTGCCTTGTTCCTAGCCCTAGATTGATTGAAAGCCTAGTCTCCAGTCAGGACCGATGAGACTGTGTTATTACGAGAACTGACACGTACTACGTATCTGAATCAGCAGAACTGAATATCCCAAAAGTTATCTACGTTCTGACCTTTCTCCCCTGAAAGGCTTGTTGTGACATTCTTTGATGACCTGCATGACTGTTCGCTCTTCCACTTGTTTGCATTTCAGAATACTTGCTTTTGACAGAAAAAGATTTATGTGGGAAGGGAGGACAAGATAGAATAGTCATGCTGAACAATTTAAAGAAGAAAGTTGAGATGGGGAGAAAGGATAGAATCTGAGAATGAACAAACGATAATAAAAACACATAACACGGAGATGAAAAATAAGGATGATACAGCTGTTATTAAACCAAATGGCTTTTTTATGTCATAGCATGCAAACACTGCACAAATAATACATTTTAAAATGTTTAATTTGTTAAAATGTTACTATTATGCATCAACCTAACCTATATAACCTTATCTTTTCACCATCTATCTGTGGATGCTATAACATTCCTCAGTCTATAAGGAGCTTCAAAATGACCATGCTATTCTCTTGCTGAGTTGATATGTGTTGCAACCAGAAGCATAAAAATAAGGTCTTTACATATTTCTTCCATGTCTTCTCGGTATAGTTTTTTGTATTGGTTGCTTTATTTTTATTTCACAGGGAAATGGAGAGTGCGGGTTAAGACTGCCCACGATTCCCCAGAGCCAGGAGAGTGTAAGAGAACCCTTGTAATTTATGGCTCAAAGGGCAAAAGTGATGAACTTCTCCTCTCTTCACAAAGCTTGGGATATGTGCATTTTCAACCAGGAGCAACTGATGAATTCATTGTAAGTAGCAGCTACCCAGCACTCAGAGTTTACAATGACATCTTTCTCTAGCCAAAGGATATGTTAGAAATGCTGCTGTGTTTGAAACAAATGCCATCTCTGTTTACAAAGATGGGTTGATTTTGCTATTTAGATTTTCTCCGTATGTTATTTCTGTTCTTTTCCTATCTATAAATAGTTGGGAGGATGTAGTTGGAAAGCAACTGCATACCTGAAGTCATAAACTATTTGATCCACAGAAGGATTCCTTGGATCACTGTGTCATCTGCACACAGGCTACAATAGCTCAGTGATAAACCAACGCAAATGAAATAAAATACTCTGCAGAACACAAAGATGGCTCCTCAGGTAACTGCTGAGACCCTAAACTCTAACAGAAAACACTGTTGAATCAAATATTACAGTCCCAAGGTAGAGCCCCTCACAGGCCCCTCAGATTTAGTTATTTGCTTTTCTAATCCAACTTTCAGGTTCACTACTCTCTGAAGATGGCTCATGTGATTGCAAAAAAAGAACGTACAATTAGTTACACACAAAGAAAGATCCTTGTAGCAGCAGTAAAGAAATTTTAAAGCACCAAACAGAAACTAGCATTAATGGTATTTCAGGAATAGATATATCCCACTGAAATAAGGCTACATCTGTCTAGGGAGAGAGCTTCCAATTTGTGAGGTTGCTACAAAAAAAGCCCTGTTTCTATTACTCACCATTCTGATTGTTTTTCTTAGTGGGCCAGGGAGTAGGTCATCTGATGGTGAATATAATGCTAGAGCAGGTTTATAGAAGTGGACACAGTCGTGGGAAACTTTTGTAATGCCCTAAACATTAATGCGTTTCCTTTCATCAGATTACCTCCCTTATGTCTAGCAATTGTTACTCAAGTTATTTTTGCCATACCTTTCATTTTATCGTTGAAATGGCCGTTGCTTGTCAACATTCATGTTATTTTCTCACCTGGCATGTTTTTTCCCTTCTTATTAATTTTGATTGACTGCTTCACCTGTATTAGAAAAGGCCTGTCTTGCATATCCTCATATTTAGGGCAGTGAAGTGGAAAATATAGCCTGGCTTGTTACCTTAGCTGGTAGGTTTTCAAACAGTAAAGCAATTCAATTTTAAGTCCCATCTGACCTTTATAACATACTCAGAGCTGAATCTATTACAGCTAAGGTTTTTTGGGAAGAATGCCTCATTTCAATAATGGAGCAACAAGCTGCTGGAAAAGCTTGTTTTTCACACACTTGTAATTGTTTTGCCATCAGTTACCCTCTAGCAAGGATGTGCAATATTCAGCATAGTGGGAATCTTATTGTAACTGCTTTCTAAATGAGATAGTAATATATATTTTGCTAGAAATATAGGAGTTAGCATTCAGTATTTCTAGGTCCTCTTTATGTGGTATCCCAAGTATATATATAATCTTGTAGTTTCATAGTTAGTCTGGCATCAACACCTGGCACCTGCTGTTGCCAGGGCCCCTTGGCAAGATGTATTGCTGAAGTCCCACTCTACCTACTCCCAAAAGTGGTTTTCTGAACTCACTGTCTTAAAAGAGTGAGTTTTAGACATTTTTAAAAATTTTCCCACAATGCCCCCACGACAAATGAGCATTTACATTTTAAATCCTGCAGGGTAAAGTAGGCTGCAAAGCAACGTTTATTGACTGTTTTGGGTATTCCCTGCTATCCTTTATTTATTCATTTCCTCGATTCATATCCCACCTTTCTCTCAAAATGTGACTCAAGGTTTGTATATAAAGATCTGTTAGACCTTAATATGCAATGCTGATTAAAATGAAATGTCTAAAAAAATACAACATACACACATTTAATAATCAATTTAATTATAACATTACCATAAGATAATTGTTTTAAAATAATATACAAGTAGCCCAACCATAGCTCATCCTACTCCTACTAGAAGGCTGGGGGACTATTCAAGTAGGAAACTCTTTGCCTGACAGCAAAAGGAACAGGAAAGAGGCCACCTGAGATTTCCTGTGGAGAGAGTTTTATAGTCTAGGAGCAGCCACTACAAGGTTCTTTCCCATGTTCCCATTTGAATCCAGGAGGGTGGTGAGACACATACACTCACACAGAGATACCTATCTCCCACATATAATATTTAGGCAGAGAAGATATAAACTTTCAGACTGAAGCCATAAATAGCTTTATAGTTCATAATGATTACTTTTAGTAGTTCATGGAAGTAGCCAGTGAAACTATTTCAAGCTCCTGTCATCCAGCAACTTCAAACAAAAGGATTTGTCACTGAGAGTCCACTGTGAATTGTGTGGGGTCTGGAAATGAGAGACTATTGAAAAAGTAAAATAAATACTTCTGGTTTAGTTTTGTTACTTTTTAAAAATGGTGAAGCTGGAAGCCTTTGTGTTGTGTGCCTTCAAGATATTGTAAACTTATGGCACTCTTAAGTCAAACCTTTCTTGATAAGAGTACAGGTTTGCTGTTGCATTCCCCTGTGGTCACCCAGTGGGTTTCAATGGCTGCACAGGGATTTGAACCTTATTCCAACAACTACATCACATTGGCTCTTACAGCTTAGTACTCTACCTTGTTTTAATCCTCAAAAAATTACTTTGGAGGTCTCCAGGTAGAGGAAAAGACAGTGCCTCCTCATTAAAGTAGGGGTTATTATTGGGGAGGGAGGATTCTTGGTGGACCTTGAGAACTGTAAAAAAAAATTACTGTATTCATCGCATAATAGTCTCAATTTCCCCCTTTTGGAAAAAAGGGGGTGCGACTATTACACGAGGAATTTTTTTTTGCAGCTATGGGCAGGGCCGGCCCTAGGTAATTTTCAAGTGTAAGTGAACAGAATTTTGGCACCCCCCCCAAAAAAAACCAATCACTGAAAAATAAAAGCGTTGGATAAGCGAAAATGTTGGATAATAAGGAAGGATTACATTATGAATTTACAAATTAAGCACAAAAACATCATGTTTTAAAACAAACTAGCTGTGCTCGGCCATGCGTTGCTGTGGCGTATGTAGAGGGTGGATGGCCATCTGTCAAGAGTGCTTGGATTGTGTCCTGCATGGTCAAAGGGTTGAACTGGATGGCCCTTTGGGGTCTCTTCAAACTCTTGGATTGTTTGGTTGTATTATGATTATTATTGTTTTTATTATCTTTATGATTATTGTCATTATTATGTAGAGGTTGGATGGCCATGTGTTAGGAGTGTTTGGATTGGTAGAAGGAAGTTGAACTGGATGATCCTTAGTGGTCTCTCCTAACCTTAGGATTCCATGATGTTATTATTATTGTTATTGTTATTATTTATAGGCTGGATGGCCATCTGTTGGGTGTGCTTGGATTGTGTCCTTTATTCAGAAATGGTTTGGGCTGGATGGGGTTTAGGGGTCTGTCCTAACTGTATGATTGTCTGATGGGATTATTGTTATTATTATGGAGGTATTGGATGGGCATCTGAGAGGAGTGTTTGGATTGTGTCCTCCATGGGAGAAATGGGTTGGACTGGATGGTCTTTAGGGGTCTGTTGTAACTGTTTGATTCTGTGATGCGATGTTGATTATTATTATTGTTATCATTATTATTATTATAAAGAGGCTGGATGGACATCTGTCAGGAGTGTTTGAATTGTATGGTTGAAGAAAGTTGAACTGGATGTTTCTGAGGGGTGTCTCCAAACATTTGGATGTTATGATATTACAGAGGTTGGATGGCCATTTGTGAGGAGTATTTGGATTGTGTCCTGTTTTATGGTAGAAGGAAGTTGAAGTGGTTGTTGCTGAGGGGTCTCTGTGAACCCTAGGATTTTATGATATTAGAGTGGTTGGATGGCCATCTGTGTTGAGTGTTTGGATTGTGTCCTGTGTTATGGTAGATGGAAGTGAAGTGGTTGTTCCTGAGTGGTGTTAGAGAACCCTCGGATTTTATGATAGTACAGAGGTTGGATGGCCATCTGTCTGGACTGTTTGAACTGTGTCCTGTTTTATGGTAGGAAGAACTTGAGTGGGAAAGGTAGCGGGTGGGTGTTCTGGCGGTGGCAGTGCGGTGTTTTAAAATCTCTGGCATTCCCCTTTGGGGGCGAGCTCCGCCGCCGCCATTAGGCCATCTTTCCTCCTTCCCCCCTCCAAGGTCGATAGGTGTCCAAAGTCAAGAAGGGAAAAAAGCGGCAGATTCGCCATCCTCCTTCCTGATACTTCCTCAGACGGGGAAACCCACCTAGCTCTCGGCCGTTTGTGTGAAGAGAAGGAGAGAAGAAATCGCCACTTTTGTCCTCCTCCTTTCCTCCTTGTCGGTAGCTTCGCAGGCGGGGAAAGCACCTCACTCACGCCCGTTTGCCGGATCTGTAGGATAGTGGAAATTGCCGATTTCTCTTTCCCTGTCACTTAGGAGTGTGTGGGGAAGTTGTGAGACAGTGAGCGGTGGTGTGCCGGGGCTGGTGGCCAAGATGGCGGTGGTCACGGTAGCCGGCGAGCGAGGGTGCAAGGGAGCATGGAGGAGGGGGGGTGGGGTGGGTGAGTTTTGCGCGCTGGACCTGTCCCATGCAAGCACACATGGTTTTTTTGAGGTTTTTGGGTTTGTGTTGGCCACGGATGTTGATGTGAATTGTGGCTTAGTTGTCTAAACACAGCTGCAAGGGCGTTGTGTTGTGTTGTTAAGTTTCGTGGTTCTGGGTGTTGTAGTTTCTTTGTTTAGATTAAGATAAAAATGGACAGACACTTTATATATATATAGATCAATCAACAGAAAAAGCAGTTCAATACATGGTAATGTTATGTAGGAATTTCTATATTTGCAAATTTAGCACCAGACATTGAACTGGGATATAGGACAGTGTGGACTTAGATAATCCAGTTCAAAGCAGATATTGTGGGTTATTCTGCCTTGATATTCTGGTTTATATGGCTGTTTGGAAGAGCCCTGAGGGTCCTTAGGAATCCATAGGAATTAAAAGGCCACCGAAAGGGAGTCTGGCCCCAGTATTCAGAACAGTAAATAAAGAACAACACTCTGAAAACAGGGGAAATCCAGACAGGAAAAAAATCAGGGCCAGCTAACACCTCCCAACCAAGGATGCCCCCAGGGAGGAAGCAGCCAGGCCATTAAACTAAATGCTAATCAAGCTGACCAATTGCAACATTCACACTAGCCTCAAACAGACAAGAGCTCTTTCTCTCACCCTGGACTTTCCACAGATATATAAATCCCACTTACCTAGCTTCCAACAGACCTCCCAACCTCTGAGGATGCCTGCCATAGGTGTGGGTTTACCGTCAGGAGAGAAAGCTTCTGGAACATGGCCAGGCAGCCCAGAGACCTGAGGCAGGCCAGGCTGCGGAGGTAGGAAGGCCACGCCTGGGCGGAGGTGCCTCAACAGCGCCTCCTAGGCGCCCCCTAGAGGATGGCGCCTTCAGCAACCACTTACTTCACCTAATGATTGAACCGTCCCTGGCTATGGGGTTCCCTCAGCTGAATGATTGTTTTTCTTTCTCTCTGGCCTTCGCATGGTGGTATAGTTCCTAGGCTTGAGCGATCCATGAAAAAATTGATTCTAAACTCGTTTCAAAAGTAGGGGGCGCCAGCGTTTCGTTTCTGATGTCATTTCCGAATTTTGCCCCCCCAAAAATTCGAAATTAATGAAAATTCGTTATTTTCTAAATTAATTCGTTAATGGCGGACGCGCATGCACAGTGGCCAAAAAAAACAGCACGAGGGGAGATTTTACAGGACTCTCCCGCCCTCATTTTTTGAGTGATCTTCTTCAAACTTGGTACAGTGGTAGAACACATTTAACACTGATAGCTCACCAAAATTTGGAACGTTTTCCTTATCCTCTGATTTTTGGCGAATTTTCATAGCTTTTATAATAAACCATTTTTTAATAATTGCAGAAATCTGTTCCTGGTTTGAAAGTCTTATTTCCTGTTAAATTGGGTTGTCTTTACTGTGAAAGTCATTGTTCTACTTCAGAAACTTTGTTTTTGTGGCTGAAACTTTGTTAAATTGGTGTGTGTGTGATATATACTGTGTGTGTATATATATATATATATATATATATATATATATATATATATATATATATATAGTCCCTGCATATGTGTGTGTGTGTGTATATATAGGTAAAGGTAAAGGTATCCCTTGATGTTAAGTTCAGTTATGTCTGACTCTGGGGGTTGGTGCTCATCTCCATTTCTAAGCCCAAGAGCCAGTGTTGTCCATAGACACCTCCAAGGTCATGTGGCCGGCATGACTACATGGAGTGCCATTACCTTCCCGCCAGAGCGGTACCTATTGATCTACTCACATTGGCATGTTTTCAAGCTGCTAGGTTGGCAGAAGCTGGAGCTAACAGCGGGCACTCACTCTGCTCCCGGGATTTGAACCTGGGACCTTTCGGTCTGCAAGTTCAGCAGCTCAGTGCTTTAACACACTTTGCCATCAGGGCTCATGTATATATAATATACATACACATACACACAATGTGGAGAATATGTGGAAAGGTAGATGGATAAGTTGGGAGCCACAGCAAAGGCACCTTCCTGGGAGCAAGGTCTAATAATAATAATAATAATAATAATAATAATAATAATTCCCTTACAATATCCAAGATGGCTCACTGCTACAGAATCTTGGGAGGTTTAGTTTGGTATGGTACCATTATTGGCAGAGAAAGCTAAGCTGTAGGAGTTGAAATCCAATCATTTATCCTCCCTATAGAATCAATTTTATATGCATTTTTAGCTACAGAAAAGCTAAAATCAGGACAGTAAAAGAACAACACCCAGAAAATGGGAATTCCAGACAGGAAACAATCAGGGCCAGCTAATACCTCCCAACAAAGGATTCCCCCAGGTAGGAAGCAGCCAGGCTTTGAAGCTGCAAGGCTATTCAATGCTAATCAAGGTGACCAATTGCAACATTCACACTTGCCTCCCACAGACAAGAGTTCTTTCTCCCACCCTGGACCTTCCACAGATATATAAACCCCACTTGCCTAGCTTCGCACAGACGTCAAAATCTCTGAGTATGTCTGCCACAGATGTGGCTGAAACGTCAGGAGAGAATGCTTCTGGCACATGGCCATAGAGCCCGGAATACATACCACAACAGTGTGATCCCGGCCATGAAAGCTTTCGACAACACAACCATAGTATCCATTCAAGTTCATGTAGCGTCGTATGGAGACCTGTATTGGGGGAGGGAGGGTGCGAATCTGGGCCCCTGGGAGTCGTAGTCCTCCCTCCCTCCCTCCCTCCTCGGGAGCAGCCGAGGACGGGCCTGGCCCACACCCCCTCACATCCCGGGCCTCTTCCTCCTCACCGCCGGGCCCCGCGCCAGCCTCCATCTCTGCGTGTCTCTGTCTCTCTCGGTCTCTCCATTCCCGGCTCCATCCGCCGCCTTCCCGCCTCACAGAGAGACACCAGGCCTGAGCTGAGGCGAGGCGGTGGCGGCGGCCATTTCCCCCCTCCGTCTTCCTCCTCCTCCTCGGCCTCCTTCCCCCTCGCCCCCTCCCATTGGCTGAGCCCGTGACGCCCCTTTTGCTGAGGGGCAAAAGGAAAGGGCCTGAGGCTGTTAGGAATGGTGGGAGTTTGGGTGATTTGCAAAAGCTTTTTTTCCTTACGAAAAAAACGACGACATAACAAAAAACGGCCTCTCGCGGTTCGAAACTGCGATATCCAGACGTGTGGACAATCAAGGCCGTATATTGCTTCAAAAGAAACGAAAGTAACGAATTAATAACGGGTAACGGGGAAATCGAATTATTTGAGCAAGCCTAATAGTTCCATCACAATAAGGGGAACTGCTGAATAATCAAACAAGTTTCTTTCTATTAGACATTTATATGCAAAACAGATTTTTTCCCCATTAAAGATCCTACTTCATTTCTTTTTCTTTGCACTCTTCTCCTCTTCCTCAAATGTGCATGCGAATTTTTTTCTATGTAGTATCTATAGGGTCACAAAGTGAGGCATGACATTTATAGAAGAATTGGTACAGTGAGAAAATCTTGAAGAGTCATTGTACTGAAAGCTCATTTAAGCAACGTTAAGGCTTTGTTGCCCTCTTTCTTCCTTTATTGCTGAGGCAGTTTAAATGATCAGAGGCTTTTGTTTAAGGAGTTCACCTATTCCCATTTGTGGCAGCACAACTGGTTGCCATGGGAATGGCTGTGTAATGTTGCAATTAACAGAAGATTGCAAATTCAGCAAAGCAATAAGCAGGAGCAGAGGAATAACAAAGATCCTGATTTTTACAGTAGCATTTAAGGTACCAATAAAGTAGAGGCAATATAGCACAGTTTTTGCAGATTCTCTCTCTCTGAAAACAATAAGTCTCATTTGATCCATAACTTTGATTTCTAATTATCCCTCTGAATAGTGGAGCATTAGTTTTTTTCAGCAGAAAAGCTGAAGAGATGCAGCAGGAGACTAGATCCAATTGATAGTCTGAGCCAGAGTAGACCCATTGAATCGATAGTAAGTCACCATTTAAATTCATCCCAAGTCTACTCAAGTTTAGAATAAAAATTGGATTTAGACTCAAATTTCCACAAGAATATAAGTTTTTCTATTCACTTCCATGAGATACAGAGTGCTGAACAAACATGTGCAGTGTCATTTTTCTGATATTTCCCTAATACTCTAGATCAGTTTCAACTGTGAAGCCCTTTTTGAAAAAGTTTATTGCAGAGCCCCAAGAAATGTCTGTATGTGTGTGTGTGTGTGTGTGCGTGTGTGTGTGTATACTAGCTGTGCCCGGCCACGCGTTGCTGTGGCATGGTCTGGTGATGTTGGTGAGAAATTGTTGAGGTAGTGGTGGTATTGAATGTCTGTTGTATGGTTGTCTTTATGTTTAGTATGCATTTGGTTGTTTGTGTACTGTGAAAGTGGTGAAGGTAGAGGGGGTCTAAGTCCCTGTGTAGTATTGTATAGTATTTATCAGGCTTGCTCAAAAAATTTGATTTCCCCGTTTATCGTTAGTAATTCGTTTGTTTTGTTGCTTTTGAAGCGATATTCGAATCGCATTATCCCATCGTGTGAATCCCGCGGTTTCGATTTTTCTGGCAATTTTTCTGATGTCGTCGGTTTTTTTTGTTAGGTAAGCAAGCATTTGCAAATCACCCAAACTTGTTTCAGTGCACTGGGGCAACCTAGCATGTTGTTTCCACCTTGTGGCCAATTGGAGAGCAATCAGGGGAGGGGCTTGTACGTTCTGAATGAAAACTGCAGGGAGCCTCGTGGCTCATTCGGCCCGGGGATCTGGAGAGAGAGGGTTTCTTTCTCACTAGCTCATCCCTCAGTACCAGCAGAACTACTTGTAATGAGTACAGAGCAAGTAACATGAATACAACACTGGAGATAATTTCAAGAGCCACAGGTAAAAAATCACTTCTGTAGCCCTTTTATTTTCTTGCACTGCAGAAATGGCTGGCTCTCTTAAGCTTATCAATGCTTGCAAAGTCTGGCAAACGGTGCAATTCCCATAATCCACACAAATAGAACTTGGGCAAAAGGGAGGCTGTATTTTTCCCTTTTATTTTCTTGCACATTAGTGCAGTAAGTGCACATTGGCTGGGTATCTTACTCCCCCCCCCCCGGGCTGTTTTGGGCCACAGCGCATGTGCGTCCGCCATTAACGAATTACTTTTGAAACTAACGAATTTTCGTTAAATTTCGAAAATTTTTGAGGGCAAAATTCGGAAATGACATCAGAAACGAAACGCTAGCGCCCCCTACTTTTGAAGCGAGTTTAGAATCAATTTTTACGTGGATCGCTCAAGCCTAGTATTTATACATTGTCCATGTGTTGTGAATGCTTGGATTGTGTCCTGCTGCATAGTAGAAAGGGTTGGGCTGGATGGCCCTTTGGTGCCTCTCCAAACTCTTGGATTCTATGCTTCTATTATTATTATTATTATTATTATTATTATTATTATTATTATTATTATCATCATCATCATCATTATGTAGAGGCTGGATGGCCATCTGTCAGGAGTGTTTGGATTGTGTCCTCCTGCATGGTAGACCCCCTTAGGGGTCACTCCAAACCTTAGGATTGTATGATGATGATGATGTTGTTGTTGTTATTATTATTAGTACAGTAGAGTCTCACTTATCCAAGCTAAATGGGCCGGCAGAAGCTTGGATAAGCGAATAACTTGGATAATAAGGAAGGATTAAGGAAAAGCCTATTAAACATCAAATTAGGTTATGATTTTACAAATTAAGCACCAAAACATCATGTTATACAACAAATTTGACAGATAAAGTAGTTCAATACGCAGTAATGTTGTGTTGTAAATACTGTATTTACGAATTTAGCATCAAAATACCACGATATATTGAAAACATTGACTATAAAAATGGCTTGGATTATCCAGAGGCTTGGATAAGCGAGGCTTGGATAAGTGAGACTCTACCGTATTAGTATTGAGAGGCTGGGTGGCCATCTGTTGGGAGTGCTTGGATTGTGTCCTGCATGGCAGAATTGGGTTGGACTGGATGGCCTTTAGGGGTGTCTCCTAACTGTCTGATGCTATGATTTGATGTGTATTATTATTGTGCAGATATTGGATGGCCATCTGTCAGGAGTGGTTGGATTGTATCCTCCTGCATGATATAAGGAAGTTGAACTGGATGATCCTTAGGGGTATCTGCTAACCTTAGGATTGTATGATATTCTTATTCTTATTATTATTATTATTATTGAGAGGCTGGCTGGCCATCTGTTGGGAGTGCTTGGATTGTATCGTCCAATGGCAGAGTTGGGTTGGACTGGATGGCCTTTAGGGGTGTCTCCTAAGCAAAGCGAGTATATTACGCCTCTGTGATAGCATCTGCCAGCTCATGCCCGACAAAATTGTTTAAAATTATTCGATCTTTAACGACGGTCCTTATCGTCCCAAAAAGTGATGATCAGGCCCTTTCAGCCGAGGCTTTTCAGAGGTATTTTACCAACAAGATCTCGCTACTACGCTGGGACCTCCCTGCCACAATCGACACAGTGAGAGAACTTGAGACTCCGTGGCCACTCGCTGGACCCACCCTCGACCGGTTCATCCTGCTGGATGCAGAGGCTCTCGATAGGCTCATAGCTGCAGCTAGACCGACCACTTGTTCCCTCGATCTGTGTCCTTCTTGGTTGGTGAAATCTTGCCTGGAGGGATTACGCGACCCATTGCTGAAGATAATAAACAGCTCTCTTGAGCAAGGAGTATTTCCAGAGGGCTTAAAAGAGGCGGTGGTCTCTCCTCTGCTGAAAAAAACAGATTTAGATCGCTCAGTTCCCTTCAGCTACCGCCCAGTTTTGAATCTTTCGTTTCTGGGCAGGGTGATTGAGAGGGCAATAGCGGTGCAGCTGCAGCAGTTCCTAGACGACACAACTGGACTGGATCCTTTCCAGTCCAGCTTCTGTGCGGGGCATGGGACAGAAACTGTATTGGCTTCCATCATGGATCATCTTCGATGCCAGCTTGACCAGGGCGGGTCGGTGCTGTTTGTGTTATTGGATCTCACAGCAGCATTTGACACAGTCGATCACAATCTTCTGACCCACCGCCTTGCTGTTGCTGGAGTCAGGGGGACAACTTTAAATTGGCTGGCCTCCTTTTTTCACAACCGAGGACAGCGAGTAGAGAGGGGAGGCCTGGTCTCCAAAAGGTCCCCTCTACTTTGTGGGCTTCCTCAGGGGGTCATTCTCTCCCTTCTGTTGTTTAACATCTATATGCGACCACTTGCTCAGCTGGTCTGAGATTTCGGGCTTGAGTGTTATCAATACGCTGACGACACTCAGCTTGTGTTAAAGATGGAAGGCCGACCGGATTCTGTACCCGACAATTTTCATCAGTGCCTCGAGGCTGTTATTGGATGGTTGCTTTCCAGTAGGTTGAGGGTGAATCCAGCAAAGACGGAGATCCTATGGCTGGGTCAACCGGGCAGTGGGGATATCCAGTTGCCAACCCTGGATGGTGAAGCGCTATGCCTGTCTTCACTGGTAAAGAGTCTGGGAGTCCTCTTGGACCCTTTACTGACGATGGAGTCCCAGGTCTCCACTGTTATCAAAATCGCCTTTTTTCATCTTCGGCAGGCTAGACGGCTAGCCCCCTATCTGTCTAGGGACGACCTAGTTACGGTGATCCAGGATACGATTATCTCAAGACTGGACTACTGTAATGCCCTTTACATTGGCCTTCCTGTGTTGGTGATCCGGAAGCTCAGATTGGTGCAAAATGCAGCTGCCCGGCTCCTTGCGGGAGTCCTGATGAGATGCCACATAACACCAATCTTACTGCAGCTGCACTGGTTACCAATTGAGCACCGGATCACTTTCAAAGTGATGGTACTTACCTTTAAGGCCTTACATGGTCTAGGGCCGATGTACCTGAGGGACCGCCTCACCCCCTACAAACCTCAGAGATCCCTCCGTTCTGAGGACCAAGACCTATTGGAAGTCCCACGTTTTAAGACCTTACATCTAACAACTAGACGCAGAGCCTTTTCAGCAGTGGCGCCATCTCTCTTGAAAACTCTGCCACCTGAAGTTCATGCCTTACGGGACTTATCAGCCTTCCGCAGGGCATGTAAGACACACCTGTTTCGGCAGGCTTTTGATTTCTGTTATTGATGTTTTTAAAAGATGTTTTAAAGATGTTTTAAGGTGTTTTTAAATTGTTAGATTTTAGCCTGTTCTTGTAAGCCGCCCCGAGCCCTAGGGGAGTGGCGGCATATAAGTTTGAACAATAAATAAATAAATAAATAAACAAATAAATAACTGTTTGATTCTATGATTCGATTTGTATTATTACTGTGCAGATCTTGGATGGCCACGTGCCAGGAGTGCTTGGTTTGTGTCGTCCTGCATGGTAGAAGGAAGTCCAACCCCATTCTGCCATGCAGGAAAAGCACAAAGCACCCCAACAGAGGGCTTAACAACAACAACAACAACAACAAAATAGGAGCAACTCCAGGAGCCATCTAGTCCAACTTTCTTCTGCCTTGCAAGAAAAGCACTATCAAAGCACCCCCAACAGATGGCAACCCAGCTTTTGTAATAATAATAATAATAATAATAATAATAATAATAATAATAATAGCCCCAAGAGCTCCGCAGAGCACACTTTGAGAATTGTGCATATATTGCAAAATAAGTTTGACACCATTCAGTACTAATACAGATAAACACCCAGAATTCAAACTCAGATTCAAAAATTTAAGCGCTCAAAGACCTGGGCCTAGCCTAGTTAAATTTGATCAATTTTTTATTATTCCTCATTTTTTAAAAAATGTTGGCCATACTAGTAGCAAGACTTAACAAAGACCTGAAAGGGTTACTGAAGAAAATTAAAAGCAGGTTTCAGTTGATACTAAGAAAACAAAAATAATGGCCAATGCTGATGACATAACTTTAAAGTGAATCATGACAACATTGTAATGGTTCAGGTTTTTCCATTTCTTGTCTCAGTCATTAGTAAGTGTGAATACTGCAGTCAAGAAATCAGAGTAGACTGGGAATTGGAAGAGCTGCAATAAGGACCTAGACAAGATCCTGAAGTGCAAAAGGATATTATTAAATACTAAAATGTTAGAGTAGAACTGGAAATATCTGAATGCAAATCATCTATCAATGATGAATTTCACAAGGGAACCACCAGGGAGGAAGTGTAACAGAGGGGCCCCACCATCCTATTTTTGTTCCTCTGATTTTCCCAGATTGCCTGTCAATTTTTTTAGTAACTGACAAAAATATAAAAAAATAAAAATGAGGTCCTAGAAGCCCTCAAGCACTTCATTTCACATTTTAAACAGCCCACAAATCACCACAACACCAAACTGTACCTCAAAATATAAATTGTGTCTAAAACCAGAAAGGGACTTCCAGCCATTTCAAGTTTCCTTCTCTTTCCCAATTTTTTGCAGAACTTTCAGCAGTGTGCATGTGGTCCCCAGAAAGTCCCCTGGAAGAAGATTGTCCCCACCACCCATTATCCACTAAAGTTGCCACCCTAGTCCCTCAGCTTATTCTCCTTAATAAGATGGTTATGAGGATAAAATAGTGACAGGGGGGAAACCTGATCTCATTGGAGGATGTCTGTCATCAAGAACAGTAATGTACCAAATATTTGAAAATAATTTCTGTTGGAGTAAAGCTAACCACACGGGAGTGTGGTTTTGACTGGGGAGAAATGAAGCATTATGTGCATATTGCAAAACACCCACAGCGAAGCAAAAATCAGAGATATTTCTTATTAAGAAAAAAAAATTAAGCCAGAGAATGAAAAGACACAAAATTTCAAGCCACCATTCCATGTCCTCTCTGTGTCAGTTACAATCTTCCTTTACAATGAGCAATGCAATCCTGCCTCTGCCGCCCACAATGCCCTTTTCTAGCACAGTGGCTTTCAAGCTCTGTTATTTCAGTCAGTAAACAGAAGCAATTCCAGACAATGTCTAGTTATATAACTAGTGCTTATGAGGACTGTTGCCATGTTAATCCTTAGAAAAAGCAGTTATGATGGCACCCTTTAATGAAACCATGGTATCAGAAAAAGCAAAATATTTCTGTTCTATACAGTTCTCTTTAATGCAAAGACTTCCTTGGGTATTATCTTCCTCAAACACATTAGTGATTCCTATAAAACTAAGCTAAAGAGGGCATGGTGTTAACTGTTCATAGGATGTAGATTTGAGACCTCTTCAGGTTAATGGATTAGTAGATACTGTAGATCTGTTTAAACCACAAGGACAGAGAAGATCGAGTTGAAGATTTTCTGCCTGGCACAGGAACAAACGACGTTTATGTGAAACACTGGGAAAAAAACCCCCTGAATTCTGATAAGTTCAAAAAGAACATGTTTGTTATTACAAAATAGTTTATCAATGGCTTTAGAACATATAGCACATTTATTTGAAGCCAGTGTGAATTGAAGGAATAAAGTATCTTACTATTATTTCAAAATAGAAGCTCCAATAACACATTGATAAATGTTTATTCAATTGAGAAAATTGAAAAATACTTATATGTCCTCAAGATCCAAATTAAAAAAAACCCGATATATCTAGCTACTTGAATGCACTTTAAAAAATCTCAAAAGCGGAGAGTAGTGAAGTGAGGGAGTAACTGGATTAGCAACTGCTGGTGGGAAAAAAGAAATAGAGAAGCATCTGATTAACTCAAATTGTGGATCCAGCAGTAAGAGAAAATTACTTCATATGTGACAAGAATGGACACAGAGCACATTTTGTTGCAATAGAATAGAAAATGCCACAACTTTTTGGGTTATAGTTGAATAGTCATGGCACACTATCAAGGGTCCACATTCAAGCATACTTGCTGAGAGAAAGCCCTGAAAGGCTAATGCGTTTTAACCTGGAATTAATCTGTACACTCAGGTTAAATACTTTACTTGCAAAGATGTGGATACTTGCAGGTCTGTGGGCTGTGGGGACTATCTTCTGTGATCACCATCCATGATTCCAGGAGGCATCTCCACTGCCATCCCACATTCTTCAAGCAGCCTGGAGAAGTGGGATGGCAAAGCTATCCTCTCTTCCCTACCCCACCCCTGTTTTGCCCACAAAAGTCATAAAACAGCCTCTTTTCCAAATTCCCTTTCCAGAGCTCTCTGGCATCCTTTCACAGTTCCACTGAGCTAAGGCTATTCTCATGCCTCAGTAAGGGAGACTGTTTTGTGATTTTTGGAGGCAAATCATGGGGAAGGGAGAGGAGAGAGCTGATTCCCCTGCCCACCCGTGCTAACCACCCCCCCAGCCCAAAAGGCAAGCCCCCCCCCCCCAAGGTGTGGCTATAAAATGCGAACCAAATCAGCCTTTTAAAATGCTGGCTCATGTTGCATTTTGCCCTGTGTGGAAGGGCCCTTAGTTTCAAATTGTAATTGTGTTGCTCTTTGGTTCCAAGCCCCTTGGGAATCTTCCACACAGCCATATAACTCAGAATATCAAGGCACAATATCTGTGTTGAACTGGCTTATCTAAGTCCATCCTGCCATATATTCCAGTTCAAAGCAAAAAATGTGGGATTTTATTCAGCTGTGTGGAAGGGGCCCTTGTTTGCTATTTCAAATTTGTCCTATGATTCTGATAGTTGTGGAGTTTTTTGATCCCAAATCCTAGGTACAGATGTAAAACATTTACATAAATGGCCATAGAAAACATTTTCCCCCAAATACAATAATGTAGGGAATTAGCTCAGCTAATCAATAAAATCTTGGAAGATTATGATTGGGGAGTATATACACAATAGGGAATAAACATTTTTAATAAGAATCACCATTATGAAATTAGATACTCCCCACCATACTATGTGTTATGTTATGCCATACCATGCCATGCCGTGTTAGACCATATTAAGCTATGCTAATCCATATACCTGTCTGTCTGTCTGTCTATCTTATTCAGTGTATGAGTTACTATAATTTATATGCATTATCTCATTTTTCTATAGGGTAATTGATGTAGGTAACCAATAATGCTGACGATTCCAGGAAGTGGAATAACATTTAGTATATTACGGTATATACTACATTCTAGAAAAACATTTATCACTACCATTTTAGATGGTGTTATGAGACAGTCTGTAGTATCTTTCAAATGAGTGGCTGTTTTGTTTAAAAAGAGTTTTAGAATTACTATTTGAGAAGAAATATTAGAGCCAATAATTTTACAGGGGGGAGCCTTGCTGGGAAGAACTAAGCTAATGACTTCATCACTTACCAAAAAGCTAGAATCAAGAAATATGGAGGGACAGTGTACGTTCCCACATTTCTACTGTCATGGAAAGTGATCATTAGTGTTAGGGAGGACATTATACACTTGTTCAGGATAAAAATAGAACAACTTAATGCAGAAAATTCAGCAGAAAATCTTAGGCATCCTTGAATGAAAAGCACTGTGCTCCTGAGAGGATGAATTTCACCATGTTTGCATTAGCAGTGGACCATTTTTTAATCCCACAATCTCCCAGGGGAAGCACAAGTGGGCTTGGCGTGACCAGAAGTGATGTTGTGTCACTTTTGCGTTTGGCCTTCAGCTGCTTTTGGGAGAGGCAACTATAAAGATACCTGGAGGTTTTGAGCGTTTTGGGCAAAACCACTACATATTGCTGTGATTTTGAGCTGTAGTTTTCTGCTTGGCACTGCTGATATTTCAAATATTTTATTTACATTCAAAAGTGATCTCAGTTACATGGAATACTGTTCCAGTGATGTAATGGTTTAGGCACTGGAGTATGATTCTGGAGATGAGGGTTCGCATTCTCATTTGGGCACAAAATGCATTCAGCCTTAGAGGAAAATGATGACAAACTTCCTCTTAGCAAATCTTGTCAAGTAAACTCTGTCATAGGAAATGATTTAAAGGCACATAACGTAAGCAGGAAAGAAAACAAAAGTAATCACATTATTTGTATGTTTCTATAAAAGCTGGACAAATCCGAACATAGTCCATAATTATATTCAATACAGACAACATCTCCATGCCAGATCTTTTCAAAGTAAGTTTGGAATCTTATTGGAATTGGTAGGAAGTTCTCCAGTGTCACCCAGCACAGGATAGTCCTGGAGTGCAGTTTTGCTTTCTAACCTCAATGACCACTAATTGGCCAAGCAAGGCACCAGGATTGCCTGTTCCCCTGTGTCCCATCAGCTAGATGTGCTGTTGTATGATATAAAAAGGCCTTCTTTGCTGTGGCACCCCAGTTATAGTCTTGAAGGCCTGATTGGCATTTGGCACATGCGAATGCAAATGCGAGTGCAAAATGAACACGTATTTTAATACAAAAACTATTTTAATACAAAAGCTTTTGGGGTCTTACTGGCTTTATAGAAATTCACACATGTGGGGTTTTGAATTGGTTGATTCCTTTATTTCTTATATAATTCTAAAACTAATTGTATTGATTTACTGAGACCTTTAGACAGAGAACAGGATGCAATTACTTTAATAAACAATAAATAGTAAATGTAATCCTTCCTTCAAACAACCTACTTTCAGAATGGACCCAAGTAATTATTACCATTTTTCATAATAATGTAAACAGCATTTTTGTAAAAGGACCTCTACTGGTGACAATAATTCTTTACCAGTATTTTAATATAAGACCAAATATCTCCTGAAGTGTAAAATTGTTTCTGATTCATAGAATCATAGAACCATAGAATAGTAGAGTTGGAAGAGACCTCATGGGCCATCCAGTCCAATCCCCTGCCAAGAAACAGGAAATCGCATTTAAAGCACCCCTGACATATGGCCATCCAGCCTCTGCTTAAAAGCCTCCAAAGAAGGAGCCTCCACCACAGTCCAGGGGTGAGAGTTCCACTGCCGAACAGCCCTCACAGTAAGGAAGTTCTTCCTGATGTTCAGGTGGAATCTCCTTTCCTGTAGTTTGAAGCCATTGTTCCATGTCCTAGTCTGCAGGGCAGCAGAAAATAAGCTTGCTCCCTCCTCCCTATGACTTCTTCTCACATATTTGTATATGGCTATCATGTCTCCTCTCAGCCTTCTCTTCTCCAGGCTAAACATGCCCAGTTGTTTAACTTGTTGTCCACAAGGACTCCAAGATCTTTTTCACATGTACTGCTGTCTAGCCAGGTGTCCCCCATGATTCATTTTATGTTCTCTGTATCACTCATCTGTACATCTGGTAGCCACTTGTGGGTGATCAACCATGAGAGGGTTAATTTTCCTGTTTTACCAAACTAATCACTGTCTTCTTATCATAAATGATCAGGTATTTCAGGTGATATTGTATGTGGAAATATTGAATTAAAAGAATAAATTCCTCCCAACAGAAAATATTTTCAAATATTTATTTTATTTTATTTTATTTTTGAATAGGCAGACTACACCTTACATTATAGATAATGTGTTTAGTTTATGCATTATTTACCTCCAAGTATGCATATCACCTCCCAATCTGGACAACTGTATATATGAAGCTGGAAGATTAAATCTTTACCCAACCCATTGCCTTCATGGTATAACTCCCTATCCTTCTCAATGTTGAAGTTTTAGAAAAAATATGAAAAGAAAAATTATTCTCTCTGATGCCAAAGAAGTTTATGTATTTAACAATATTGAAAAGGAGGCTAACAGATTGCTGTGTGCCTTCAAGTAATTTCTGATTTATGAGCATCGAAAGGTGAACATTGTCACATTGCCTTTCTCTGAGAAGGCATGTCTTATCTATCCAGAGGTTTATATGGTTGAGCAGGAATCTGAACCCTGATCTCCTATCATCCCAGCACAGCACTCAAACCATTATACGTCACTGGGAAGATTTAAATCACTTTTCCTCATTCAAATGGTCTACACTGGAGCCATAAGCACTTAACTTGTGAGAACTAAGAAATTACAGCCATCTATATGATATATTTTGAATATTGCAAGTAGGCGGCAACTTTAAACATACATATTGTATATTGGGATGGGGGATTTATGATTATTCAAATATTGCATTCCATAATCTCAAATCATTGCAATGCTGGCTGGAAAGGATGATAGCTGGGCTCTACCATCAAGAGGTCCTACTCTTTATATTAATTATCAAGATACAAAATACTGAAAAGCATTGTCGGGCACATAGACATTCTGTCTTTGTATGGAGCTTTCCTTCTTATGAGCACTTTCTCATTATTAGCAGTGGAAATGCATCCAAAGCATGTTTTCTCCTACTTATTTAACACATATAGAATGTGAAGATCATAAATACTGGGATCCAGTGCAAGTGTAAAAGTCTACACCATTTGAAATATAAATATTTTGCCAGGCATTTGACCAATTCCTCAATAAATGCTTACGTTGGCGATTCATGTTTTCTGGCTCTATCTTGTAAGGTTCCGTATTTTAAACAACCTATCTCAACATCTGTGTTAATGTAGTCCATTTGCCATTAATTTTGTAATGAAGAGCTCTACAAATGAAATGAGATAGCATTAGACTGTTGATAATCCCCTGTCCCATGTTATAGCTATGTTTTAAAAATGATTTTATGCTGTTTGCTGACCAATCCCCGAACAACAAGACCACACACACAAAAAATAGGTTGAACTAAAGGCAACTTTATTAACATGTCATCTGTTTAAATTACATTCCTTTAGTTTTATAGGAAAGTGGAATGCAACATAATGTGGGAAGACCAATCCCAAGGTCCACATCTTCTAGCTGCATAACCTCTACCGAGGGCAAAACCTGAGACCAGCCTCTCTTTATACCTTCCAGTCACTTGATGCACAGGAGCAGTTCCAAAATCTGATTATTCACCAAAAGCATCCTTTCTCCCCACCACCTGCCATTGGGAACGTATTTAAGATTCCACCCTAGCCAATTCCCCAAACTGTAGTGTAGGGTAGGAAAAAAGTGAAATGGGGAAAGATTCTTACCCAGCCCCAAAGCAACTAAAGAACGGACACTGTGACACCTGTAGAAAGGTGGGTTAATGAACTGTAGCAGAAGAAGTAGAAGCCTTAAATAGGCTCCACTAAGGCTGTCCACCTCTCCCAACATCCTGGTATGTAGTGCTAAGATGCAATATTAAATCCAGCTTCAGTCCTGCAAAAACCACCAAAGCAACCTCCCATCTCTACACTGCATTAGCAGTGGTGGTGGTGGTGGGGGGGGGGTGTTAAATAATAACACATTTTAATATGAGAGTTAACTAAATTGTTTTTAAATTTGTACATCATCTGGTTTTGAATTGCACCTTGTTTTAACATATACATTGGTGAGAAAACAAAATATTATGCCAATCAATAAATGTAATATAAACTTTTGACAATGCCGACTCCTGACTTCTTCCTCCTAATGTGGTCTGCCATTTTAGGTTTAAAAAACAGAATTCTAAAATGGTTTTCTCACTGTCCTCTGAAATAGTAGAGCCCAATAGATTTGCATCATATGATTAAATTGCATGGATAAGAGAGAAAAAATGAAATAATAGACAGATAAAGTGAGACCCTTTCTGCTGATAGTATGGTGATGACAAGGGAATTTTGCTGTCTGTCTTGTCCATGCCAGCAACAAAGAGGGGAAAGTAATTAGGATTTCCTATTTCCATCAATGTCTTCTAATCTCGGTGTTATTTGCCATTGATTCGTTTTCTGTCTACATACATTGAAAAGTCCAGGGAAAGGTGAGACTTGAAAGGCATTACATTGATTTTCTTGGCATTTTAACCATCGGCAACAACAACAAAAAAAAATGACATTTGCAATTGAAGTAGCAAGGTCACGACAGAGCCTCTGGATCTAAAGTCTAGTCCATCAATAATCTGGAAACATCAATCTGTTGAAATAAATAACAGATATGATTCAAGCAATAGGCATCACAAAGTAAGTTTGGGAGATTAGTATTTTAAAAGACCACCACTGCCTTGAATGGTTAAGTTAAACATTGTCCCACCACTGTAATGTGAAGTAATCTTAGCTCTTGATCTGCCTCATGAATAGAAACAAATGTATTCATTCATATCACTCCTAGTCAGAAGGTATTTGCAACCCCTAATTTCACCAGGAATAGGAAATTTAATTAAGACATTATTCATCAACATGATAGCGAATGTAGATAGCACTGCCAGGAATATGGTTCCTGTTTTGCTTGTTCTGATGCTAGGAAGAGATGCCTTTTCCTCAGTAACCTATTCTATTTTTCTTAATTGCAGATCGAATCTGGAGACACTGGAGATGTGTACAAGATTCGGGTCAGCTGTGATGATTTACCAGGCTTTGAGGGCTGGCATTTGAAGTCTTTTGAAATGGAAGAGCTATACACTAATCGAGTGGTGAACTTTGACTGTAACTGTTGGTTTTCTCTTAGCCGGGAACATGGAGAGGTAGTAAAAGAATTCCCTGCAGTGAATGAGCACCAGAAACCTTTACCAGGTAAAAATAGCAGAGAAAGGGGGAACAATCTCAACTAGACATTGGGGAGGAAATCAGTGCAGCAAAAGTTTTTTTGTTAAGTCTTCATCACCTTAAAAACAAATGCTTTATGCTTCACGCTAATATTCAGAGTCATTCTAATTAAATGAACAACTGTGTATAACAATTGTTGCGTTCTGTGTTTAAGTCGGAGAGTTATAATTATACTTGTAAAAGATAAAGCATATAATTTAGCATAATAGAAGCCATTTTTGGTAGATTGAACACTGAATTATTTCACTTATGAAGACTTGAGTTGCTGAAGTGTTTATCAGGAATGATTTTCTTGTGAAATAAAAATGTTGCTTTATTTCTCGGGGTGTTTCTGCAGCGTTCTATATTTCAGAGCCACTAAATATCCTTCCCTTTGTGGTTGCATCAGTCAAAGTGGAATAGCTGATCGACAAGGGAGACTTGGGCCTGACAGAAGAGAGGCGGATTCCCATCTGGCCTCGTTCACAAGGCCTTCAAAACCTCTGGGTTTAGAAAGCCTTGTGAATAATGCCAGTTGAGGAACTGATGCTTTTTTGTTAAGCTGAGGCTGAGACCAGAGGGAGTTGCACAGCTTCCCCTTTCGGCTGACAGACAAGGGAAAGGGCGAATTACATTGCACAACAAATCTTTATTTTGGGAGGTTACATTACAATCGATGGCACACTCAAGTAAATACAGTATTTCATAATTCTCATCCCGGGTTAAGCTCTGAAGAAGCCAGTTCTCTCTCCATTCACAGTTCCCAGACACACCTTCCCCTTCAGACTCCCTAAACTAATGTTAAAGGTTTTCCCACTCCCATTCATTAAACTGGCCACTGTTTCTGCAACAGTAGCAAATAGGAGACAGTGGAGTCTTTCACCCTCTTCCTAACTACACCGCACTGAAGGCGCATCTGCACTATAGAATCAATGCAGTTTGACAGCACTGTCACCACCATGGATCAATGCTATGGGATCCTTGGATTTATAGTTTAGTAAAGCCCCAACATTTTTGGACAGACTTAAATTACAATTTATCTGGCCAAGAAAAATAAGGCCCTTTCTACACTGCCATATAATCCAGATTATCAAAGCAGATAATCCACATTATCGGCTTTGAATGGGATTATATGAGTCTACACTGCCAATTCAGAGAAGATAATCTGGATTTTATATGGCAGTGTAGAAGGGGCCTGGGAGAGTGTGGCTTACCCAGTGCATTTTGATGGCTGAGCAGGGATTTGAACCTTGATCTCCAGAGTTCTCAAAACAATTGCACTATACTGGATCTTGTGTCTTACCAAACTACAAACCTGGTCCAGGTTCCTTTTTTGATCAGCCGTTTGCACAGGACAAACTGGGGCAGGTGACATCATAACACTGGTAGTTTAAATCAACTTATTATTATCATATTTATTTATTTATTTATTTATTTATTTATTTATTTATTTATTTATTATTAACTTTATTTACATTTCACCTTTCTCCCTGTAGTGACTTAAGGTAGCTTACAGTTACACAATCCAATAACTATTTAAACCAAGGCAAATACAAAAATAAAAAAAAACAAATATTAATGTGGATATATAAAGTTTAAATGTAATTAAAATTACATTTAAAACACCATCACCCCCAAATCTCACCCACAACCTCCACAGCATTGTGCCCCCATCCTCCCCCAAATGCCTGCTGGCAAAAATGCCTTATAACCTCATCACATTTGGTCCGAGAAGCATCGTCTCCCTGCTTCTCTGTTCTACCATCACATTGCCAGCATGGAGTCCCCTGGATAAAAGCCTGGATAAAACTAGCTCATTATACCCCATGGAACATGCTGGGGAAGCTATGGAGGTATGTCTACTCAGTAGGCCTACACTGCCTGCTTTGTGGCACATTCCCATCAACTGTCATGTCTGGCATCGCTTTGAAACAGAATGCCTTCTTGTTTAGAATTGCACCACATAAGCAAAATCCATTGTAAATTATTTTGGGGGAAGGAAGGTGCCCCCCAGCCAACAGCCCCTGTGCTTAAGCGCACCTAAGCACAATGGTAAATCTGACACTGATCCTAGGGTTGGACAGTGGGCCCAGTTTGGATATAGGTTCCATCACAATCTCTAGCTTGGATTCTTCAGTGATTGTGTTCATAATAGCTGTGTAATGGCAAAAGTAGCATGGTTACTGACTGTGTTGCTTCATTTGTTACAACTATGTCGGTATTTTCCTGTTATCTAGCTACTAGGAGAACACAAAATCACAAAAATGTTAACTGAGTGTGCTGTTGGCACTGCCTTATTGTATCAGCCGCTACTGGTGTGACAAATCATTGGAATGGGCTACAAATAGTTTATTTATAGTGTTGCCATGTGCCCAAAAGAGAAAAATACTGTGTAGCATTGAAAGAAACATGGGTAGCAGGTGGCAGTTTCTAATTATGTTGTATTAGTTGCCAGGTTTTAGTGTGAACATTTGTGTGTTCCTAAAGACACCTGCCCAGCTACTGCACAATACCTTGTTTGGGCATTTATGGGGTTCAAAGCATAACCAAAAAAAAGAATTAGAAAAATAACAGCTGCACTTATCGATACAGTGGAATTTCAATAGATGAAAAAGAACAACAATATTGCAAATAAATCTTTATAGACAGTTATATATAAAATATAAGTAATTGATGTGAAAAAATTGCATTCTAAGTAATATCGAGCAGAATCCTGTCTTGTTCTTTCACAGATAGAGTATTGCCATTGCATGGACATAACCTTATCACAAAAGCCAGATGAAGTGTCCCACTTTGCCTGACTTCACCAAAGAAACAGAGGGGCAGGGAGGTGGATCCAATGCCCTGCACTCCACTCCCTTGCAGCGGTGCTTCCCCAATCACACGTGGGAAGCGTCGCCCGAGTGGCGAGAATCCATGCTGGATCCATTGGAGCCAGCACAACACAGGTAGGCTCCTGTGTTGAGAGGGAAGTGTCGCATGACGTTTCTACTCCAATTATGAGTGGAGCCTCTGCCAGAAGTCCAGTGATATAGTGGGATAAGCACTGCAGCATGCCCATCTGTCGCTGGACTGGCGGGAAAGCATCCTAAGATGCTTCCCAAGCCCCATCTGATGAGGTGGAAAATGGGCACATGCGACGAATTGTGCGTGTGTGGAAAAATAGTGGGAATGCTCTGACATATCCTCTGCCCACTCCAGCCCCCCATTGATAAACAATCAAACCCTTCCCATACAGAAATTAAAAATCAGAAAGAAATTATAGTTAGAGAGCTCCCTGAGAGCTCATGCCTCTAGGCTTAACTCTACCTTTAAGTACCTTTAAGAACATTTAAGTAGGAAAAACGACCGTAATTCTAGTGCGAGTTGCTGTTATAGGAGGTATACCATGAGATGTAAATTGCTCAGCTCCTGTTTCTTAATGAAAACAAGTTCACATCATATCTTTGTGCTTCCCATTTTAGACTCTCTGTTTCCAAATCTATATTTCTGGTATATCTTGAAAGTCCTCTCCAGAGCGAGATGGTTGTCCTGACATTATGATTAATACAAGACACCTACTATTCACAATATGGTGGGCAGTTGTAACCCTACAGATATTTTTGGCTACAGCCTTCATAATTCCTCATCTCCTTGTTGAGGCTGAAATAAAGTCTAGGTCAACAAGCACTTGGAGGACCACAGTTGCCCACAACACTACCATGCTATTATGGTGAAGTGTACACTTCAGATCTATTTTACTGAGCTGTTTTTGTTAGTATTAGTGTGGGTTGTTGTTTGTTTCCATCTGTATAATTGTATAGCATAAAAGCAATCCAGTAATACGAGTGTTCTTGACCTAATATTTTTCTTTGTAGTGCATAAATATATCATCTCTGTTCATACTGGTGATCTGTGGGGAGCAGAAACCTTTGCAAACCTTTATATAACAGTTTATGGTGAAAGAGGAGATACCGGCATCAGGAAACTGCAACACTCTCTCATACCAGGAGAAAAGTTTCAAAGGAACAAGGTGCTATAAGTATCAATATAATATAAAATATACTAACCCTCTTTGAGTATGAGTTGTAAAGACACAAAGAAGCCAACCTTAAGTCATAAAACGCAGTGGTTTGCATGTCACCAACAAGTCTGCAGTTTTATTATATTCTTCAAGACAATTAGAAAAGAACCCGTTAACTTATTTTTTATCATAGTAGCAAATTATCCAAGATTGGGTTTAGATAGTTGAGATCCTGCATCAGTTTAAAAGGTGGGGCTGGGAGCGGGGCGGGGGGGGGGGAGGGAAGGGTGTGTGAGCACTTTTGCCAGTTTCCACATTGGTGGTCTGGCTTTGTTCTGCAGTGGACTAGACGGTGGTGTTGCTGGATGGAGAAGAGCCTTCCATGGAAAACAAACCATTTCTGGGCTAAGAATAAATAATAGTTGTAGACATTTCATCTTGACTGTGTTCCAGTTCCTGTGCTCAAGACCAGAGTCTCAGAGCCAGTGACACAACCTCAGCAGACGCTTCATATTTTATTTCCCTCCACATCTGGAAATTTTTTATTTATTATTTATTTATTACATGCATTTATACCCCGCCCTTCTCCCCGAGGGGACTCAGAGCAGCTTGATAATGATATCAAGCTTTAAAAATGATGGATCAAGCCTTGAGTTGGACAAAGGGAAACATCGAGGAAGCCACTGTTTGCCCAGGATTAATTCTTGGCAGAAGGTGGCTTCCCAGATGATCCTCTTTGCCCTACTCAAGGCTTGTTATATCCTGTTTCTTTTTCCCAGATGTAGAGGGAGTGGAAATGCACATGCTCCAGCTGTGGGTGCATTTGCTCCAAATGCATTGGGCTTGCAGTTATTTCATTCAGGGTTAGTTTTTGACTTACAATTCCCAAATTCCTCAGCCTGTATTGTTACTGATCATATTGGCTGAAGCAATACCCTGGGACCTATAAGCCTCATAAGTAACCTTTCCAGTATCTGGTCCCAGCAGAATACATGGCAAAAGTATCATATATTCTGATGTATAAGTCTTGAAATTTTAATTTTAAAAATCTGTGGTTGAACTTAGGTTGGTAAAGGTTTCCCCTGACATTAAGTCTAGTCGTGTCCAACTCTGGGAGTTGGTTCTCATCTCCATTTCTAAGTTGAAGAGCTGGTGTTGTCAGTAGACACCTCAAGGTCATGTGGCCAGCATGACTGCATGGAGCACTATTACCTTCCCACTGGAGTGGTACCTATTGATCTACTCACATTTACATGTTTTCGAACTGCTAGGTTGGCAGAAGCTGGGGCTAACAGCAGGAGCTCACCCTGCTCCCTAGATTTGAATCTCCAACCTTTCGATCAGCAAGTTAAGCAGCTCAGAGGTTTAATACAAGAACTTTGTCTGTCTCTGGAGAACTTAATAGATGCACCAGTCTCTCCCCTATCTCTGCCACAACACTGCTTCTAGTCTTTTTAAATGCCTGGGCAGAACTATTTTGAGTTAGCAGCTCTGATATTTCCCCTCAAGGAATCACCAAAAGAGTAGAGGAGGTTGCCACTTATTTTAGGTTATCCTAATCCCTTGGTTTTCACCACTCAGTTGAGAGAAATGAGTGGTTCCTTTCTTTGAAAAGAGTTAATACTCTACCTTAACTTTTAATAAAAAGTTATCTCTTGGTAAGATAACAAAAAAAGCATTTTTGAATGCCTGGGCAGGAAAATAACAGTGGCCAGGGGCAGCTGGCCACCTGGGACAGCTGGCGAATTGAGACAGCACTGGCACTTTCCTGTCTTCATGGAATGACTTAATACTAGTTCTCAGATCATATCAAAATCAGTAATTTTGGACCCAAAAGATATCCTTGATTTATACATGAGATTGACTTATACATGAGTATGCTCAGTAGTTTTGCTGCTTAAAAAACTTCCTTCCTTCCTTCCTTCCTTCCTTCCTTCCTTCCTTCCTTCCTTCCTTCCTTCCTTCCTTCCTTCCTTCCTTCCTTCCTTCAGGAGTGTTAAAAAACAAGCAAGAGATATCTTTAAGGACCTTATCACATTAGCATATGGATTCACAATGCATTATGGCAAATTTGTGGGGTACCGGTGAGGTGAGGGACTTGGAGAACCCATCGCCTCATGCCCTGCATTGCCCGACTTACCACTTGCCTCATCCCACAGAAAGAAGGGCCCAGCACCTGGCTTTCCCCTGTTGTTGCAAATGCAACATAGGAAATCTCCCGTGTTGCCACCTCAGCAGCTCACAACACTTTCCCCTTTCACCATGGAGCCCTGCGGGAAGTAGATGTACACTGTGTAATGGGCTCTGTGGCAAAAGGGGAGAGGAACTGGCATACAACGGGCAAATTAACAAGTTTGATGAGGTTGTAAAAGAGACAATCTTAAAGTTATCTCAGATTCCAGGGCCGTGGGAATAGAAAGCTTTGCTCTTTCCTGAACTTTGTTGAAAATAGGCACTGGATTGAAAACAGAGTAGCAAAGGACATACAAAAAGATAAAAGACACAAAATGGTGTGAAACATAGGCATATAAAAAGAAAGGAGTGGGTTGCTTTTGCTAATGGCATCACATAGACAATAGACATGCTTGTTTGATCACCGTCCACAGATCAATTGCAAAAAATAAAAATAACAAGGGGCATATGAAGTATGAGCTGAGAAATAATTGTATTTCCCCTGAGAGAATCAAAAGACATGAGTGTTGAAAAAATCATTTATGTCTACTGTAACAAATGGTAACAAATGAAAGTTCCAATTCTGGAAAGTGATTTCATTTAGCAAGAGCTGCATAAAACTACACACAATATCTAGCTCAATAGGCTTTCACATATTTCATCTTTGTTGTTTGTCAGTTCTTATTAGGAGCCTTTTCAAGACTTAAATCCCCTTTTAGGCTGTTTTGCTCCTCCGATATCTAGAGCAGGGTTTTGTTTTGTTTTTAAACAACCTATGATCTATGTATCTCCAGGAGTTTTGTTGGTGAGCTTCAGAGAGGTCTGTAAACTGGGTGCAGAAACAATTGCTTTTGCTTTGATTTATTTTCTGTTACTTCGAATTTTTCCTCCCTCTGTAAATTTTCAGGATAAACAGATAGTGTTTTCACTGTTAAAGGCTGGTCTGTATGAAATAAATTGATTTCAAATACAGTAAACTAAATTAAATGCAAAACTTTGTGTTTTATACTTATGTGTTTTTTCCTAGAGAAGGGTCCTGAAGTTTCAGATTTTATGTTACATCATTCTGGCCTGAAATACAGTTATATTAAGATATTAACCAACTTTTAAAATCTTTGTTTCAAAATGTAAATCTTCTTCAGGTTGATTCATTTTTAATGGAAGCTGTGTCATTGGGCCACCTGAAGAAGATAGTTGTAGGGCATGATGGAGAAGGATATGGAGCTGGAATATTCTTGAAAATGATAACAATTAAGAAGTCAGAAAACTCAGATAAAGAATGGCTCTTCCTGTGTTGGAACTGGCTGGATACTCATATGGGAATCTGTGACACAGTCTGTGAGATTGAAACAATAGGTAGGTTCACACTATTGGTAGTGCTTCTATCTGATATTGCTAAATGTACCTGGCCGCCTAAGCATTTCTGTTTTTGACCAGTCTCAGAAGAGTGGGGCTGTTTACACACTGTGCTCTCAAACTACAACAGTAGTGGGAGCAAAGTCCAGACTTAACCTCATTCAGCCCTGCTGGATGGTCACGTTTATATGGACTGTCTTTTGTCACCACGATAGCCAGCCACAGAGCTCCAGAAAGTTCCAGGCTATTGCTAGTCCCCTTTGCTGACATGAGCAAAGAACAAAGGAAACAAGAAGGATTTGCTTATGTCAGCAAATATGTCTGGCAATAGCTGACAATTTTCTGGTGCTCCATGGCCAGTTGCTTTGGCAACAAAAGACAGCCTGGATAAATTCCATTCCCTTTTCCAGTGCTACAGAGTGCAGAGAAAGAGGGACGGCAGCCCTAATCGGTGTAGATAGTTGGGCTAGTTCAAATTAGAGTTGGCTGTCCTGTCCACGCCAAACTTGAAGTGCAGAGTTGCTCTGGAGTTTGGGGAAAACTCTGGAGCAACCCCTGACTTTTGACAATGGAGGGCAAAACTTGGTTAATCCATTTTAGCGTGCATTATGAGTCAAAGTCCCTGGAACAAAGTGTAGTTGTCCAAGAGGGACTTCTAGCCTGTTTCGGTTTTTTTGGCCATTATAGACAGGCCCTAAGAGGTATTTTATATTTAATTTTGATACTTGATGGTTGACAGTTCATATTAAACAGAGGATCTGGAGAAACAGACATGTCAGGAGTCTAGTAGAAGATGACTTCTTTGCCCTTCAGCTAACCCCAATCCTCACCCCAAAAAGCCTGGACAAATTTGCTGGATGCTGGCGCTGTGGCACATTAAATTGAGAAGGAAGAAGTCCATGTGTGAAAATCATGCAGAGGCAACTACATGAAGAAATAGCTCACATGATTTTTTATCGATTTTCCTTTTTCCTTCCTCCATCTCTGAACCATGCAGCAATGTGCTATCTACTCTTGGAGTACTTGGGAAGCTGCCAGAAGGAGATGTCAAACTCAGCTGTCCTAATTATGTGGCGAATATGCTAATAGCAGTAATATTAACATAATATTACATTGAAACAGAATTGTATTAGTTGTTTCCACTCTCTCTGTTTTCCTATTGAGAGACATCCTTTCTGACATCTATGAGAATCTATGACTTCTTCCAAAACACACATTAATTTCATATGTAATGTTTTTGGGGATTGTGAATTGAAATAGTAGCCTAGAACACATCTTTTGGCTGCATAGCACAAAGGGAAATCAGCAGTGGTGAACAATCTATTTTTAGGAAGGATTTTTTCAGTTGGAAGACAATTTTAAATCACGGATATATCATATTTGACTATATTTTATAACTGGGACATAAAAGGATTTAAAACTTCACATTTAAGGCATCACATAGTTGACATGGAAGGGTGGGCAGATGGCAGGTAGTGATATTAAATATCTGGCAGCATTTGGTAAATAACACTCAAGGGTAATGAGTATTTTGACAGTTTACATTTGAGTCTTCATATTTGAAGCATGCCAAAATCAAAACAAACACCCAAATTTTCAAAGAATCATTTAATATTCTAAACATGTAAGTGGATTTGAAAAGTTCTCATTCAGAATGTGAATGCTAGAAAATGCCCTGGAGTTTGAGTATTTACATATTCATTCCAGCTGTATCTAAGGATGGATGGATGGATCAGTTTATTTCTGGTTCATGTTAGTATTTCATTCATTTATAAGTCCTGTATATCCCATGAAGAATAACTCTGTGTGTGTGTGTGTGTGTTGTTGCATGAAAAAGTGCATATAGACATGGAAGTACTTCATATTTTGAATACATTTTGTCATAACCTATATTTCATCAAAACAGAAGGTTTCTAAATGTAATTTATGTCAAAACACACATTCTATTAGTTTAGTTATATTCTATACCATTTGGTACATGTTTTGATATATTGTATTGAGCTGAGAACTGCATTGCAAAGTGTGAAGAGGCAAAACGTGAAGGGTAATTACATCCTAATTTTCACATTATTCTAAGAACTGCAAAGAACATATTCCTCAGACATTCTTGCATCTTGCTAGTATGAATTGATCGCAATTGTTCTGATCCGCTATTCTATGTATGGAGGGACTTTGACAATCCAAATTGATTCTTTGAATTGCACCAGGTAATTGGACAGAAAGGAATGTCAGTCATAATTTTTTCATTTAAATAGAAAGTAAGGATTCCTGTCCCAAAAGAGTCTGGGGAGTCTACAATCAACACTGGGAATTCAGTATCTTCCATTAGGATCTATTCTAGAAGAACTCTTCTTGATCAATTGTTATGCAGGGAAATCATCTATAAAATTAAGCCAATTGTTGTCAGAGGTACAGTGACGCAGATAGTGATAGCAATAAAGGTGTAAATAACAAATATATAACAATAATATCAAGTATCAAATAAAAAGTTTCCTATGTCAGAGAGAGTTGCTTATGAGGTACTCACATAGGGCAGGTTATTGCATGTCTATGATGTATCTCTACTGTCTAATTATAGCTGTTTGATACCATTTTAACTGCCATGATTCCATCCTAATATACTACCTTATCACATGGGGAAGCCCCCCCCCCCCATTCTGTTTTGCCAGCAGGTTTAGTGAAACGGCAGGCATGGGGGCAATTCCGCTGTCCGGTGAGGCGACACTTCATACAGGCATCAGCCAAACTGGACAGGAGCATGTTGGTTCCATTGTAGCCAGCACAACACAAAAACCTCTCATGTTGCTGGGAAAGCATTTGGCGATGCTTTTACCCCAGTTGGGAGCAGAGCCACAGGTGACATTGTCTGATGGCTACCATGGGGTTCCATCCCCGAAGAAATCTCTAAGTGTCCTACAACACTTATTTTGAACAATGTGATGAGGTAGCTAATATACTCTGGAATTGCAGTTTGGAGATACCTCAAATGCTCAGATCACTACCCCAGAATGACTCTTATGCTGAGCTCTCTGGTAGTTCATTCAAAGCACCATATGAAACTGTAGATTGCAGAATGCTTCAGAATGGAGCTATGGCTTTAAGATGATATAAGAAATAGAGTTGTGTAATGTGGATACACCTCATATATTGAGACTAGAAAAATCTTCATTTGTTGAATTTCTGCTCTGCTTGCAGTCATAAAAGACACAAGAATGCTGCCATGGAAAGTGCATTCATGCTTATTATCCACAGTATATTAAACCTAATCAATCATCTACTCTTGATTGCTGACTTAATGGTGCAGATGTAGTGAACAGGCACAGAATTGTTCAGGGGATTTTAAACACTACTGCATGAAGATCTGGCAAATACCGCTTGTTTGATTTATTATACTTTCACTTAGCAGTAGTATCATGCAGCATGTTACTGTTTATGACCTGACTGCAAGTTTATTTCACTGACGCCATCTCCACCTGTCACTGTCTCTTGCACTAAATAGTGTTTGTAAGTGATACAGACTGGAGGATATAGTGGAATCTGTACTGTTTGCTTGTACAACAGTGAATTAGGCTCTGAAAGGTACTGCCTTTTCTGTAATAATATCAATAATGGACACTGAAACCAAACTAGCATTTTTTTTGAAAAATTCTGTATTTGAGATTTAAATTTTAAAAACTACTGTGGTTTTGTGTGTGTGTGTGTGTGTGTGTGTGTCAGGAGCAACTTGAGTTGCTTCTGGAGTGAGAGAATTGGCCGTCTGCAAGGACGTTGCCCAGGGGACGCCCGGATGTTTTGATGTTTTTACCATCCTTGTGGGAGGCTTCTCTCATGTCCCCGCATGGAGCTGGAGCTGATAGAGGGAGCTCATCCGCACTCTCCCCAGGTGGGATTCGAACCTGGCAGCCTTCAGGTCAGCAACCCAACCTTCAAGTCACTTAGTCCACTACGCCATCTGGGGGCTCCAGCTACTGTGGTGTAATAATGTTGTCATGGTTATAGCAAAACCCAAAAACATAGCAGTGGGCTAAAATTTAGCTAATATTAAACACTTTCAAGTTCCATTTCGGTACTTACACAAGTTAAGTACAAATGAAACACCTTGCAATCAATGGACATTAAAAACTACTTACTACTTCCTTTTACTATCAAAACTGTATCTAGTGGTATCAACATTTAACTTGTGTCTTCAATCCTTTTAAGGCAAAAAAAGGATCTCTTATTCAACGCATTCTGAAACCAGCAAACTGTCATCAGGTTTATGGATAATAGATATCATTGGGTCTGACTTTAGTGCTAAAAGTGATCCTATACATCTTACTTGCATCTTTTACGGAGATCAAGATCATAAAAAGCTGGCACTTCAGCTTTCAGAAAAAGAAACACAAATTAAAGTGAGTATTTCTTTTTGTAAAAAAAAAAAATCAGAAGTACATGATTTACAACAGATGATGCAGAAAATATATGTGTGCATGGAGTGAGGGTGTTTTCAGATCTGCAAGATCAGATGACCCCAGAATAAGTAAACATGATAATTTATTTGGGAGAGTTTGACTTAAATCTAAATGTTAATACCATCTGGTTTAATACCAATTTCATTGAATCAATGAAAGGTACATTGAGCTAATCATTACATTCAGATTTGTTAAGAAATATTATTTCTCAACTATGATCTCAATAATTAATCCATTAATAAATCAATGAATAAATCCAGGACACATTTAGATAATGTGCATCCAAACAGCACAATAAAGCACTCTATGGAATATACCACATTTGATGGCCTCTATGGTCAGAGACCAAGAGGCTTTGCAATAGGCACTATGCACTGAAATGCTGTAAGTAATTGGGGCAATGATAGTAGTCTATTTAAGGCCTGACCACCTCCTCACTAGTTTCTCCAATATCTGAATATGGCTGCCACTGCTCATAGGCTCTCATGTTTGTGAACACTGCTGGTACTACTTGTCTCTTCATTGCTGGGCCTGTTTTTAAAATTTTCTCCTCTCCCCCCAGTGCATAAAGCTCTATTAAGGTGTTCTTTAATCTAGACTGATTAAAATTCAAGTGCTGTAGAGCACTAGTCCCAGGATAAACACACATTTTATTTTCTACATGTGGGAAGTAACAGTCTAAAGAATGCCCACTAATATTTATTTACCAAATCTATTTATTAATCATTTTTTCAGCCCACAAGGCTTTGTGTGTACAAAGTGGTTCATAATGATATACTTATTAAATATTTTTACAACCAGATAAAAAACAATTGTCAAACCAAATTTTAAGATCAGTTTTAAAAACCAAGGGTTGTAATAGTTTGGGCTATTTGCTGGAAGCTGGAAGCCTGACTTCTCTTGGGAAGGAGTTCCACAACCGAGGTGTTGAAGTAGTATCCTGGTCTCAAACCATTTAGAGCATTGTAGATTTTTCATTTTTTTTTTTAAAGTAACTTGATTTAAGCTCAGAACCAAATTGGGCCCTATTATTAGTTCAAAACTGGGCTCTTAAATTCATACTAGACAGCAATCTAGTCGCCATCTTTAGTGCAAGTTATATCTTTCAGAAAATTTTCATATTTTGAATTGTATGGAGAGCCATTATCTGTAGCAAAGAGAGACACCGTATGAAGAAAGTGACATTAGAGATTACAAGCATTGTACTCTTAGTATAATTAATCCCCAGTCCAACTTTGAAATGATCTGGGTCAAATACCATTCCACCACTTTTGTGGTGTCAGTGTCCACATTCTAAAAGGTGCTAGAAATTGAGGGTAATCCCTATTTTAATTTTCCGTAATATCACAAAAGTATGCTATGCACATTCAAATGGTGAGTAAAATTAGTTGTTCAGAGATGCTTTTCAGTTCAAGACCACAATTTGTGGACTTAAGTATTGTGGATTTTGTGGACGTATTAAGAGTACTGGATTTGGAAAGCTTTTTTTTTGGAGGGGGGGGGGGCTGTTCCTCCCAGAATCCTCCAGCCAGCACAGCTACTTTACTTATGCCAAATAGTAAGCTGCTTTATTTAGACTCCATCTGGGATTATATTTCTTTCATGAAAGCACAATCCTTTGAATTCTTGCTTCTGTCACTGCAGCTGGTATCTCACAAGAAACAGGATGGCTGTAATGTTTAAAGACTTCTGAATGTTATATTATAAATCAAATAATCAATGCCTGTTAATTTTCCCATCATAACGTATAATTGGGAGAGCCAACCTGTGCCCCTCCAGATGTTGTCAGACCTAGCCAGCATTATCAATCATTAAGGAAGCTGGGAAATGCTGTTCAGACTATCCCAGGTTGCATACCCAGGGTAAAATGAAGATATTGCTTAGGATTTCATAAAATAACATGCATTTATTCAGTTTAAAGCAAAGTGATAGTTCCAATATTATTGTGGTTAAAGTGGATTTTCTTTCTCTCATTCCCTTAAACCCCCCCCCCTTCCTTTTTCTCCCATTACAATGTGTTTGTGGAGGCACACAGAGACTGCTGTAAAGAGAAAGTGTTGACCATCCTTCCTTCCATCACCAGCAGAAGTCTACCACTACATTCTAACCCTAATAGTATTTTTCATGAGTTGCACAGGCATCAACCAGGGATTTGTAAAATATGTTTATTGTTTTGTGCCTTCAAGTCATTTCTGACTTATGACAACACTTAGGTGAACCTATTCCTCTGAGACTGAGAGAGTATGGCTTGCCAAAGGTCACCCAATGGGTTTTCATGTCTGAATAGGGATTCAAACCCTGGTCTCTAAGTTGTAGTCTAGCATTCAAAACATTATACGTGGAATTCTACAACATATCCCAACCCCCTGTGTATGATACCCATATTAGCAAATGTGTTTGCTGCACAATCACACTTCATCTGAAAACATCTATATGGAAATATTATATTACTTTTGTTCAAATAAACCATTTTCCTTTTAAAAAAATCAGTCAGATTGAGATTAAAAATTCATTTTATCCGGATAAGTAGTTAATGTTGTTTTACAAAGAAATATACACTTTTATATTTATTTTACATGTCCATGTTGGTGCTTTAGGGAAATTTTTTTCGTATAAACCAGACATGCTGCTTTAGTATCTGAAATTGCTGGGAAATCTTATATAATGGATGGGCACATAGTGATATACAATTCAAAATGAGGGCGGGAAAGCTTTTGATTGCTTTTTTCACCTTCTCTCACAGGATGAACTAAAAAAGCTTGGCTCCCTTTACAAGATTCAGATATTGGGTCCACATGGTCAGCTAAGAGAGCCTTGGCATTTGAACATGTTGCATATGAAACATACAAGCACCAACCAAGAGATGTGGTTATATTTTAACTCTTGGTTCAAACCCAATGAAGAAAAATGTATTGAACTACCAGCATTCTGTTCCAATCAGGATCCTTTGCCTGGTAAGATAAATCTGCTTTCTTTATGGAAGTAAGAGATCTTGGATGCCTTCAAGCAGCTGATATAATCTGAACAAGGATGTTGACCTTAGATTTTAGATTGATGAATATCCTATTTTCCTCTTTTTGATTAAAATATTTAGTTGTACAGAACTAGTAACCCAATCCTACCCATGTTCATTTATACGTACAATTGAGAATGGTATTGCAGTCTTAGGTACAGGTAAAGGTTTCCCCTGATGTTAAGTATAGTTGTGTCTGGCTCTGGGGGTTGGTGCTCATCTCCATTTCTAAGTTGAAGAGCTGCCATTGTCCGTAGACACCTCCAAGGTCATGTGGCCAATATGACTCCATTGCACTCTTACATGTTGTAAAATACAGTCTCTGCTTGATACTTGGGACTCATACAGAAGCAAATGCAGGACTTGAGATGACAGTTGTATTACATGGAATTGTTAAACACTGGACTTTATCACATGACACTGGCAAAGTGGAATTTCAACAATGATAATTACTTTCTGTTTCCAGTAGCAATCATCCAATATGATGTACATCTTGCTGTCACTTTGCATTCCCTCAGAACTGTAGTGCTCCTTTTCACTGATGGGTTTCCCAATACTGCTGCCTTTCTATTACTAATTTACGAGTGGTAGACCCCCTCCCATTTCTGCTCTGGCAGTCACGTGGTATTGTGGATGCAATTGTTCCTCTCTCCCTCTCCCTTCCTCTCCCCCCTTTAACATGAACGTGGGAAAGGATTATTGATAAAATTAGTAACGATCTTATGCATGGCTACTTGGGGGTGATTCCCAAGGTATTCTAAGGGTTTATTCCCCAATAAGTGTATAGGATCATAGATAGTACCAATTTTTCCTCTGACACTGGGGCAAGAAATCTGCATGAAAAATAGTGTAATGAAGTGGGAGTTTCCTACTGTTGCTTTTGGACCAAAACTCCTTCTGCTCTCTATCTAAAGCCAGCCCTGCACATCATAGGTGCATATAGAATGGTACAGGTTGTGGCTTATCAATAAACCTTCCCCATGCTCATCTTAAAGTAAGTGTAGTTACATTGTGTGCTGACCTCCTTTTTCATCAAAATGGAGAAGAATAGCTTATACTCAAGACCATTCTATATTTTATAATATCTGTTTGCCATGAAAAGGGAAGTAATATCCCTGCAATACTCTCATCTAATAATGGTAACATTATGCGGGCACAACAGTCAATAATCCCTTTTGCTTCATGAAGGAGATTCAGAGTTAGTGCATTCCCAAGAGATGGCTTGCCAGTCAGGAGGAGGTCACCACTCCACAAGATAATTACTTCCTTTGTTGAATTGCTTTCACTCTTAAGAAATTTATCCTGTTACTCATTCAAAGTACACTCTCCTGTAATATAAGCTCATTAGATCCAGTACTGCCCTCTAGTAAAAAAACTTTCTGCTAGGCCTGTCGCTTCCTATTTCTTTTATTTTCCTTGTATTACAGTAAAGAGTTGCAGCACAAACAGTGGGAGGTGGAACAAAGATAGTGAAATTGTAAATAATGGCTAGATTGCCTTGCATGCAAGTGTACTGTAATGGAAAGGTCACATAATCTATTGGACACAGCTGTTGCAAAGCAAACAAAGAAGCCCTTGAATTTGGAAACTTAATGCCTTGGTGCAAAGGAAGTATAATTTCAATGAAACATCTCTCGTTACACAACAGTTCTGATAACTCCATCAATATTCTTTCTCAAAGAAGTGGCACTGAACATAGTAAAGCTGAAGCTGATCAAAATGTTCATTCATGGCAGACAGACATCATGGTTATTAGCAATACATTAATTTTACTCATTTCTCAGATTATTTCATATTCTAATTTTGCAATCTCATTGCAAAATTGGCTTTTAATTTACATAATACAAACTTTTAAAAACTGTACATTTGTGAGATCTGTACATTTATGTCTACTAAGGCTGCAACTGTTTGTACACTTATCTGGGAATTTACTTCTGGGCAGACCTTACATTTTCAGTGTGCTTAGATTTTATGGGATGAGAATTATATTCTTCCCCATAATGCTGGACTTCAATCCTTATTAGCTCTGACAAGGCTGGCCGATCAGGAGGTATCATGTGAGAAGCACTGTACTGATGTCTGGAAGGTCATTATAGGTCCCAGACATTTATAGCTCAATCAAATATCTGTTTGTTTAAAATTTATTAGTATTCATTTGAGCATTCCTTTTCCATAATTCTCAAATCTGAAATGCTTCAAACTCCAAAGCTGTCCATATACCGTAGTAAGTGTGTGTGAATCCGTTATGTTTTGTTTCGAATTTCAGGTGCCCCCCATTGTGTTTTTGGGAAGATTCCGGGAGATTAGGAGGGGGGCATTCAGATGTACACACACTTTGTTTCATAGACATAATTATTACTAATATTGTACATAAAATTACATTAAGACTATGTGTATAAGATATGTATAAAACACCTAAATGTTATGATTAGACCTGGTCTCATCTCCAAAATATATCAATATGTATATATAGTATGATTCCGCATCCACAGGTTTACTATCCACAGATTTACTTGTCTATGGCCCATTTCCCCTCTCTGGAAGGGCTTGAGGGCCTCTCTAGATCCTTCAGTGTGATTCTATGGTATGCTTCCAGTCCACGTAGAGTCAAATTATAGGGATTGCTATTATCCATGGTTTTAGTCATCTACAGATTGTCTTTGAGTGTATCCCCTGTGAATATGGGGATTCTACTATGCAAACAGGCCTTTTTCCACCTACGACAAGCGAGGCAACTGGCACCCTATTTATCTGATGAGGCTCTGGCAACAGTCATCCATGCCACGGTCACGTCTAGGCTGGACTATTGCAATGCCCTGTATGTTGGCCTTCCGATGTCCACGACCCGAAAGCTCCGTATTGTTCAGAATGCGGCAGCCAGGCTACTCACAAGAACACCCATGAAATGTCATATAACACCAGTGTTGCAGCATCTGCATTGGCTTCCAACCGATTACCGTGGTCTATATAAGATGCTAGTTCTGACCTTTAAAACTCTTTATGGCCAGGGCCCATCGTACCTTAGGGACCGTCTCTCCTTCTCCCATCATCGGAGGTCGCAACGACCATCCCAACGAGACTTACTTTATGTACCGGGTCCTAGAGAAGTGCACTTGGAAAGGACCAGACGCAGAGCTTTTTCTATTTCTGCCCCTGCCTTATGGAATGCCTTGCCGCCCTACATGAGAGCCATGCGTGAGTTAGGGCCTTTTACCCTAGCACTCAAGACCTGGCTCTTTACTAGAGCTTTTAATCTATGTTAATTTTATTAATACAGTAGAGTCTCACTTATCCAAGCTAAACGGGCCGGCAGAAGCTTGGATAAGCGAATAACTTGGATGATAAGGAGGGATTAAGGAAAAGCCTATTAAACATCAAATTAGGTTATGATTTTACAAATTAAGCACCAAAACTTCATGTTATACAACAAATTTGACAGAAAAAGTAGTTCAATCCACAGTAATGTTATGTTGTAATTACTGTATTTACGAATTTAGCACCAAAATATCATGATATATTGAAAACATTGACTACAAAAATGGCTTGGATTATCCAGAGGCTTGGATAAGTGAGGCTTGGATTAGTGAGACTCTACTGTATTTGTATGTATGTATTTTTATCCTTTACAATTTTATCTTGTAAATCACCTAGAGCATCGTGGATGGAGGGCAATTAATAAGTAATTAAATGATGATGATGATGATGAATGATTACACAATTTGAAGAAATCCAAAATCCAATACACTTCTGCTCCCAAGTAGTTTAGATAAGAGATACTCAACCTGTATACAGTTCAATGGGAATTATGGATAAACAATATAGAACTATAGCCTAAAATTGCTATACCATGTGTTTTGAGCATAATTTCTGTGATGAAAAAAGCCAGTCAGTTATGTAACTTGAAGCATAGATTTCTGTTCATTCTGTACTGTGCTGGGACACACAAACTAAGCCTCCTGGCTTCCTGCAGTCTGCCACAAATGAATACAACAGGGGAAGAGGGGGATGGAATTTTAACATAAATCAATTAAAGCAAAGCAAATGCTGAGAGAAACCTAAGGCCCTCTGCCAATGCAGCAACACTTCCCCACACACAACTGCAAGTAAATAATCTGATGAAGGCACACATGGAAAATTGGCACTGGATTTATAAAATGGATTTTATTATTCTGTTTCTGACAGTCTTCCTAAAATGTGTTCTCTACCATGCTTGTGCAGAATCAGAACTGTGAAGCTTGCAGCCATCTGCTTTTTTCCTGGTACATCAAATGAAAAGGCTTCCTTTGCTCAGGTACAAGGGCTCCTACCTATTTGTAGTTGCCAAGGGCACAAAGAGGAACATCTAGGTATATAGTTACTCTAAAAAAAAAGCAGAAACTGCAACCAAGCATAGTTGTATACAAATTATTGCAATGTTCATCTGACTTAAAAGGTGGTTTTGCCCAAAGCAGCAATAGGCATACTGATTTTACCAAAAATGTAACCACCTGCATATGACTCAAGGCATTTTCCTGCAGTCTCTTCCACCACACAAAAATGGATTAATATTGTAAACAGTTAAACATAGAAGTGTAGTTAGGAGAAAACTGTGTTTGATTTTTCTTTCATAGCTTTAAACTACCACCACACACGTATTAATAACACATGTAACCAAAGAGGGAGTCAATGATCAGGTGCTTTTACATTCCACATAAATCAATATCTTGATTTCATCAAGACTCTCAGCAAAGACCTCCACAATATTCTTGTTGACAGGTTGATAAAATGCAAATGAAACGCTGCTGTTCTTGGGGTGGAGATGTAGCTCTTTGGTGGGCCCAAAGGGGTCATGGATGACTCCATATTCTGCTGGATACAAATGACAGGTAGGGTCACTTGGGCCAGTTTTTATTTATTGGCACAGAATATAATATACATTTTAGATTACAAATAAAAAAATACAAATAAATCAAATATTGGTTTACACCTGAACTAAAAAGAGGTAATTGCTCAAAACTATTAAGTAGAATGTATGTGTGTGCCTTGAAGTTGTCTGCTGACTTATGGTAACCCCCTGAACTTCATAGGAATATTCAGATGTAATTTTGCCAGTTCTCTTCTTGGAAATATAGTCTATAGCAGCTGATGTTCACTGGGGGGTATCCCACTCAAGGACTAAATCATGGGCTACTTTGCTTAACTTCCAAGATAAGGCAGGATTCGATGCTTTTGGGATGTTTAGTCTTTCCAGAATGGAGACACTCCGGGGACAGGTAATGCTCATCAAAATGATACCAGAATAGGACGGGTAACTAAAACAGATGACAGGAACAATATTAGAGGTGGTCTTGATATGATGGAGAGGTGGAACAGAACAAACAAAATCAGGCCAGATATAAATGAATGCAAAAATCTGTAGGGGAAAAAAATCAATGAACAGACTGGCTGATGCCTTGCTTAAGAGAAAAATTGTAGAAAGGATTTAATGAATTCATTACATTGCAAACTAAGCATCTGTCAGTGTAAAGTGGTGACTGAAATAGGTAACAGTCTGCTCCAGTAGAAGTTTCCCATCTATATCACAAAAGGATGATGATACTCTACTCTGCTTTTAATCAAATTTTCTGTACTTTGTCTAGTTCTGGACACAGTGAAAGGGTGTCAGAAAACGTGTCTGAAGAAAAGTAGCTGGATATGTTTAATCTAAACAAGTGATTTATACAGGGCAATATTTGCCATCAGATACTTAGAAAGTGAGACTTTTTTCTAAGAATTAGGACCTCAGATGAGGTTTAAGAAAAAAAAACTTCTTATGAAAGAGGTCTCTTGGTTCTATTCATTTCCCCTAGCTATCAGTATAGGATTTAAAGCAGTGGTGGGTAATATGTGACCTTCTGCATGCTATTGGACTGCAACACCTATCAACCCTACCCACTAGAGAAAATGGTGAGGAATTCTGTGAGTTGCAGTTCAGCACTATTGGGCTTACAGTGAGATCTCTACATTTGTGGGTTTAACTTTGACAGATTAATTCCACAGAAAGTAGACAAATCTACATTTGTGGGTTTAACTTTGACAGATGAATTCCACAGAAAGTAGACAAACCACCACAGTCCCCATTTTCCTACCTAGATACCTCTCTAGGAATGTATAGGTCATCTAGGGTGGCTCAATTGTCAGGTTACAGCTAAAGTTGATCATAAAGTCACATTGGAAGACCTAGATATTGCTAGAAATGACACATCTCTAGGAACCTCTAGGTACTGTTGTGTGATTCTATTGTCAGCTTCTGGTGAAAATTGACTATAGAGTCACCCTGGTGGACCTAAACATTCCTAAGACCTCATCCCACAAAAGGGGGGGGGGAGGGAGAGAGAGAGCAGGAGGAATCATCTTCTCAATGTTCCCATTCATTTTAAAGATAGAGTCCCAGAGATCATTAAACAATGTAGGACTGCTTCCAGTGGATTTTGTCTTTAAAGTATATAGAAATGGAAGGCTTGTGAAGTGAGGGAGTAATTGACTCCACTGCTCTCTCTGCACACAGAAGTGGCTAAAACTGGGTATTTTAAGGTGGGATGGGAACCATTGTTAAATTTTCCATTTCCTTTGGAAATGGAAGGCCACTGAATGCCACTCTTATAAGAAAATCTCTCTCCCCCCTTGTGTGATGAGGTCCCATGCTCTCTCAGGTAAGAAAAAGTGTGTGTGTGGGGGGGGGGGAGCTTTATGATCGGCTGTCACAGTGATAGTAATGCTACAAAACATAGGAAAAGGGGACAGTGGTGCTATGCAAAGTGAACAGTGAACCAGTTCAAATTGCAGCTTATCCAGCTGTCCACACTACCCCAGAGTTTCATGAAAACTGCAGAGCATTTCCCAACTTCTCCTACTGTAGGGTAAAATTGGATCAACTAGTTTTACCCCATGTCACCAATTGGAAGTTCCCGGACATAGCTGGAACTAAAGTATTGGACCAGTATAGAGAAATCTCAAGAATTAAACCCGTAATTTGCTGTAGCTTGGAAGATGCAATCTTCCTCCAAGTATGAGGAAAAATTGTATTTTTCCTGCAACATTATACAGGAGTGTAAGGAAACTTTATATGTGAGTAAATTAATCCTCGGTTTTATGCAAATTTAATTAGGTCATTTTTTTCCTAGAGAACCTAATTAGCAAAATTGCTTCAGGGCATCAGTCGGTAAATACATCAGTGAAGGTTTATGTAGAGAGAACAAATGAATTGAGAGTGTGATGTAAAAGATGAGAACTCTTCAACTGAGATAAACGCAGGTTACATAAATATACACCAAGATAACTGCATTGACTGATTAAAGGAACTGTACTGGAAAACAGCAAGGCTTTCCCTAATGATTAGAAATATTTGTTTTGTGTAGATAAATATAAGCTTCTTTATTTTTTAGCTAAATTTACATTAGTCACATGACCATACCATGGTATATAGTAAGCTGTGCAAAATTTCCTTTGTGCCTCATTTGTTGTATCTATTTTGTAAGATTCATACATATGATGCAATATTAAGAAATGCAAGAAGCACCCTCACAAAAATCTTAAGATTCAAAACACTGATCTATGACTTTCAATTATTTAAGTTTCATAAATGGCTCCAGGTGTCCATTGCGGGCACTACTTCTCCCTCAAAAGGACTGGGTTTAGTTCCTCCAAAGGGCTCTGAGGAGGATGGTGAGGCCAGAGTGGAGAGAGAAGCCCCACTCTTTCCCCAAAGGGGATGGAAAGGGAGCCTGGGGTAGGCAGATGGGATATTTAGCTGGATGGCCAGGCAAGGAAGAGGCCCCTATCTCACATGGCTGGCCCAGAGAGAAACAGGCAGAGACCACACTTACATTGAGGCTTTAATATGTGAAGCAAGATGAATTCTGGGAAATGTCATTTAGGGCAGGACCTTTTGAATTCTATGCCATATGGGCCCCTGCCTTTCCAAACTACATTTCCCAGAATTCTGATTACTGCCTTGTGCCTCCTCCTCCCCCCTGAAAGTTTTGGTGAGGGAAAAACCATGTTCATTCTCTAAAGGGATTTTGAGATAAAAGGGGATAGTTGGGAGTTAAATCAATCCTGTGAGGTAGGCAAAGTTGAGAGGCAGTAACTCCAATGTTTCCTATTACTATTATTGCAAAGGCTAGCTGGGCATCTGTTGAGGATGCTTTGACTGTGCTTTGACTGCCTAGCAGAAGTGGGTTGGACCGGATGGCCCTTGGGTCTTCCAGTGAAACAGTATTGTTAAGTTTATGTTGGTTAACATTCCCTAAAAATCAGTAGATGTACAAATCTTTCTAAACATGGGAAGGGTTATGCCCTGGTTATGGAATATCATTGAAAATAGAAATTCAAGGAGATAGCTCTTGTAGGTTTTTTTTTTTAAAGAAGTGTTCATAAAAACCTTTTAAAATTTCCAAAAATCAGTGGATGTGTGAAACATTCTGAAATTTGGGGTGGGGGACAACAGTGGTAAATGTGTTCTGCCATTGTAGTGAGTTTCATCCTGATAGCTGTAAAAATGTTGGGAGAAAGGAGTCCCAGAAGTTTCCCCACTTGCTCAAATACATAATGAAAAATTAACGAACATTTTGTTATATGGTTATAGTTGTGATACGGACCTAATTTAGTAATGAGTATTGAAACTTTTTTTCATTGATCGCACAGGCCTAGTATATAGATATCTCTTCACAACAACCCTGTGAGAAAGGTTAGGCTGAAAGAGAGTAACTAGTCCAAGGTCACAGAATGAGCTCAGCAAGAGCTTGGACCTGGATTTCCTAAATCATGGTCTAACCTCTAACCATTATATCACATTGCTTTTCTTAAGTATTGCTTAAGTAGTACTTAACAGTCTTTGCGGAGAGAAATTCCTGTGCATCTTAAGCAGTACACTTTGTTATTTAATTACTTGCTTTTGAAGGTGATAGGTGGGGAGCTTGGATTCAGGTCTTGATCTGATAGCACAAAGTATAGCCAATTTGGTGAAGCTAAATAAATTTGATAAATTTGATATGAGGAAACCACCTCAGCTATTTCATATATACTGTTTAAAGTTACATGAATGAAATAAAATGGAAGAAAGCTGAGATGTAATTGTAGTAAATAGCTGTGACCCATTAACAGACATCAAGGACTTTCAGATAGCATATCCTATGAATTTTCACTTGCATATCTGAACTTGTAAAATGTAATTGACTGGGGTTCTATATATAATTAATGAAATGTCTCAACTGTTGCTAACTCTTTCTGGTTGATTTCACATTGAGGGGCTTATGAACTGATTGTGGTTTAGTATAGGATTTAAATTTGTAGCAACAGCAGTCAGAAGATCTGATCTACAGATATTCATTATTATTAATTCCCAGGTTGTAAAACAGGTCACGGATAGTCAGGAAATCCCATCAGCAAGTATAATAGATGGGCATTTCCCATCATCACAATGGTGTTATGACCGTCAATATAAATTGCAATATTTACGATGTCGTACATCTGGCTTGTAACATAATACATACTGAGCAGAGTGCCTGCTGTAGTTTTTTGTGTAAAATGGTTTTCCCAACAGGATAATTTCCCCACAACACTTCAGAATATTTTAATATTGGGAAAATACTAAAATGGAATATGTGTTTTCTCTCATTGCTAGGAGAAAACCTACTGCAATTATCCATACTATCATGTGAGGAAGAATGGTTTCCATAGTTGAAACACTTGATTAGAAATAATCCAATATGGTCAGTGCAATACATGTGGGGAAAAATAATGGACTAATGACATATTTATGGTAGCTAATCCTTAAGGGTGATATATACCTTTGTTCCTTAATTATATGCATCTATAAAATTACAGTAACAGCCTGGGAAGTAATCCTATTTTGTAGAAAGTGATAAATAGATTTTTATCCTTATGGTAATATATATTTCTTTTATTTACTCCAGTATTGGAATATTCAATCCACATGCATACCGGAGACAAAAAGAAAGCTGATGCCAGTGGAGATGTCTATCTTTGCCTTCAAGGGGAGAAAGGTGACTCTGGGAAACAACAGCTTAATAATTCTGAAAGTGGCCCAATCACATTTTGCAGAGGAGAGGTAAAAATGTATTTCTTGTATACATCTTTATAATAACAGCTCATGTCACCTATAGAACATTTTACTTCCAAAAGAATTATAGTCTGAATATTCATATCATAATTTCCTATTGTAGAATTCAAACATCAGTCTTTGCAAGCCCCTCTGATTTCACTTAAGATATCTACACTGTAGAATTAACACAGGGCTGTAGCTTGGGGGGGGGGGGGGCTAGGGGTTCAACCTCCTCCCTGAAATTTTCAGGTTTTTTTTTAAAGCTGGCTTACTCATGAATTTTAACTGGTTAACCAAATCCTCATGAGTGTCCACTGGAGTTTATCTGTCTTGAGTGTCCACTGAAGTTTATCGATGGAGCCTGATTCCTAAATTATTTTGTGTTATGGAACTACTCTTCATGATTCACTAAAAAAAAGTTTCAACTCTGCCCCCCTGAATTTTTTTCTGGCTATGGCCCTGGGGGAAAGAGTCATATATAAAGGACTGCAGAAGTTTCTGTACTGGATAAGGATACCCCTGGTTTCAACCTCAAGTCTTGCAAAAACCAAGTGAAAATGTTTCAGAGCAAATGCAAGCCTATAGTAAATGATAGCTATAGGTTAATTGATTTTATTAATTTTGTTCTAGAGCTTTTTTTTACAGATGAGTAGGTTATTGGAACTTCAGAACATTACCCTAATATTTGCAAAAGTCAGTGATAATTAGAACAAAAATTGTAAATGTCAATTTGGAGGGCATCTCATGGTTCCATTTCAATATTGGTTGAGGATATGGATAGGGCCAAGGCCAATTGGGTAGGTTGCAATTCGATGTAAATCATATCAATTTTCCTAACCGCAAACCAAAGTTCAGTTTTCATGCATAACCTTTGCAGTATACAACTTAGGGCTTTCATTCTACAGGACAAGCTAAAAAGAAATAGTTCCACACAAAATTTTCCAGTGCTGGAGAACCAAGTTTCATTTCATTGCAAAATCTTCCTAGAGAAAGAGGCAGAAGAAGTTATATGTCAGGGCTGATTTTGTTTAGGGACTTAAAACAGTGTATTAAACATGTTAAAGCTTTTTAAAATAAAATCCTACAGGAAATTATATATTCATATATTGTACAAACACAAAAAAATCCAAGTAAGATTTTGGCACTCTTTATATTTTACTGTTCCTCCTGGATGTTAGTTACAGATGATTCAGACTTCTTACAAACCAGCAATAATATCTCTTCCCAAATCACAGGTGGATGTTTTCAGAATCAAAGCAGTATACCTTGGGAAGTTGAATCAAGTCCTTGTGGGATTTAGAAGTTTGAACAAAGGTATGGTTTGTAAAGTGAAGATCTAAAAGTACAGAGCTTTTTGCAGCAAATATCAGAATGGTTAATATTATTTTGTAGTGGTAAAAAGAAAAAGGCCACTGTTCAAAGTAGAAACATTGTCATTTTGAAGTGAGAATATACCATCACACCACACACTTTGAAGTTTTCTCAGCAGCACTTTAATAACTAAGAAGTACACCATCTAGAACTGACTTACAGTACATTCTCAGCAGTTGGGTGTGCTGCAGCAAATATATTAAAAAGGCCTGTTCCTGTAAATCCTACCTCCAAACCTAAATAGCTCCTTTGGATTCCAGCCAGAAACTGTTGCATTGTTATAGTATGCACTTTTGGAGGTAGAAATATACTCAATCAGATACAGACTGTTTCTATAAATATACAGTAAGTCCCTTGTATCCATGGAAGATACATTCTCGGATTTTATGTGAATAATTGTGCCGATAATATCAAACCTTTTTGGTATGAAGGGTTTCCAGTACAAAAGTACCACATAATCATGCTGGAGAACCTACAGAATACCTAGAGAAGGTGTATTTTGAAGGCTGGGAATAAATGCAAGGATGGACATTGGTTCTGTGGATATGGGGGTTATATTGCATATGAAAAGGTCAAGCACATGAAAGACAACAATAAAAGTCTTATTTTACTGTGGAGTTCAATATGACAAAAAGGATTCTAGAATGCATATTTATACCAAGCAGGTTCATACAAAGAAATGTGATCGGCCAAATAGCCTGGACCTGAACTCTCTAGGGCAGGGGTCCTCAAACTTTTTAAGCCGAGGGCCAGTCCACAATCCTTCAGACTGTTGAGGGGCCGGATTATCATTTGAAAAAAAATACAAACAAATTCCGATGCACACTGCATATGTCTTATTTGTAGTGCAGAAACAACAACAACAACAACAACAAGAACAATGAAAAAACAATACAATATTTAAAAATAAAAACAATTTTAACCAACATACATTTATCAGGATTTCAATGGGAAGTGTGGTCCTGCTTCTGGCCAATGAGATACTCAAGTTAATTAGGGTTGTTGTTGTTGTTGTTGTTGTTGTTGTTGTTGTTGTTGTGTGCCTTCAAGTCATTTCAGACTTTGGGTGAGCCTAAGTCTAAAATGTATTTATTTATTTATTATTTATTTACTGCATTTATTTACTACATTTGTATCACACCCTTCTCACCCCAAAGGGGACTCAGAGTGGCTTACAAATTATATGTACATACAATATATTATATTATTAGCATAGCACAATATTAGCATTATATATTACTATATTGAACTATACCACTATACTGTAATAATATTAGTAATATTATATGTAATATAGAATATAATATTATTATATGATATTATTATTAGTGTTATACTATATTACATTATAATATTATTATCAATATTATATGTATATACAATATATTATATTATAAAACTGAGGGTGGGGGCCAGGTAAATGACCTCGGAGGGCCACATCCGGCCCCCGGGCCTTAGTTTGGGGACCCCTGCTCTAGGGCTTTGAATTGTCCTCAGAAACAGACTGGCAGCTAGTTTAGCTGCTTCAAGTGGGGGTTGTCCATTCCCTGTGGCCAGCCCCATTTAGCAACCTGGCTGCAGCTCTTTGGACCAGCACTCTTCAGAAGAAGCCCCACATGGAGCGTGTTACAGTAATCCAGATGGGTTGTAACTAAGGCATGTACCACCGTGGCCAGATCTGGCTTCCTATGGAACGCACGCAGTTGGAGCACAAGTTTTTATTGTGCAAAGGCCCTCCTGGCTACCTCCAACACCTGGGCCTCCAGGTTCAGTGCTGAGTTCAGGAGGACCCCCAAATTGCAAACCTTCACTTCACTTCACTTCACTTCACAACCTGTGTCTTAAGGGGGAGAGTAATCCCCCACCCAGCACAGGCTGAATCCTTATTCCCTGATCTACCTTCCGCTTGATCAGGAGTACCTCTGTCTTGTCTGGATTAAGTTTCAATTTGTTTGCACTCATCCAGTCCATTACTGATGACAGACACTGGTTTAGGAACAGGACAGCTTCCTTGGCTTTAGGTGGAAAGGAGTAGTAGAGTTGGGTGTCATCCGCATATAGGTGGCACCGAACTCCAAAACTCCTGATGACCTCTCCCAGCAGTTTCATGTATATGTTAAACAACACGGGGGACAAAACAGAACCCTGAGGAACCCCACAGGACAATGGTCAAGGGTTAGAACAGGAGTCTCCCAGCACCACCTGGGTATGGCCCTCCAGGTGGGACCGGAACCACTGTAAAACAGTACTTCCCAGTCCCATCCCAGTGAGATGACCCAGAAGTATACAATGGCTAATGGTACTGAAAGCCACTGAGAGATCCAGGAGAACCAACAGGGACACACTTCCCCTGTCTAGCTCTCTGTGTAGGTCATCCACCAAGACAACTAAAGCTGTCTCTGTTCCAAAGCCAGGCCTGAAACCAGATTGAAATGAATCCACAAATCCTGGAGTTGGGAGGCAACCACACACTCCAAGACACACTCCAATTATGACATTTGCTTTTATTTTAGATGATTGGTTCCTAGAAAAGATTGTAATAAAAGAAGAAAGTTACCCTTTCATCTCATATATCTTTGTTCACAATAACTGGATCAGTAAGCATTCAAAGAAAGGTTTTACAGAAACTACAATTCCACTGCAAGGTAACATTTTTGATTGATAGATTGATGGATTGATCGATTGATTTATACAAGTCCATGCTGGAGGATACACACACTTCTAAGACATGATTATCCATATATACATTCCCCTAGAAATTGCCAGTCAGGTGTGGGAAAGATTATAGTTAAAATCACTTGTATATATTAAGCCATTCAAGAAATACCCCAAAGATCAAATTTTATTAATAGTCAGTGGAATCTGAGCATTCTCATTTTCACTATTCAAAGTACTATTTCAGGGCAACTGTTGGAGGCTTAGTTCTGCAGAGAACTTTTTGTACTCTTCTCAAAAATAATAAAATCCACAAATGCCCTCTAGAAGGCATGGGGGCTTCCTCATCATGTTTCTAGGTACCCAGGAGAGGCTACACAACATATTTTTTCACTTCCTATTTAAGAAAATACTTTTCCTGGGCCTAAATGGCTGATGGGATCAAAAATGCAGTGAAAACTCTTAGATGGTGTCTGAGCAAAACAAATGGAATGTTTTGAACATAGCATGCCTTAGTGTCCACAAAGCTCTGGAACTGTATATGGACCATAGGCAACATTTTGCCTTCCCGTGATAAAGGGCATACTGATTGTATGAATCAATTGTTTACTCTACTGTGAGAGACTGTAGTATCAGACAGAGATGAGCAAACCCCAGTATTTTTACAACTTCAATACTCTGGTGCTTAGGATATAAACCATGTGATCCTGCATGTTATTCTACTATCACAAAACACATGTTATGGTAGAACCACAATTTCATATGAAAGTAAAAATTGGAAATTGAAAAAAAATTGGCACTGTTGAGAAGTAATTTGGAGATTTCTATTATCCTTTAAACTGAAACATATATCATTATGAATTTATATTTATTTTTCATTCAGAAACCATTGCAATATCTGGCTCAGTTAAAGATTTTGCTGCTAGAAGCCAAGGACGGTGGAGAATGTGGATGAATTGTGCCAATGTTCCAGAAAAAATGCCTGATGTAGAAGTGCTTGTGTTTGGAACCAGAGGGAAGTCTCTTCCAAAGAGAGTTAACAGTTTTAAAAATGAATCATTTCTGGTGAGTTTCTAATTTACATTAGGTAGCCTTTTTATTTTGCATTCTCATGCTTTGTTTCACTCTGCTATATTGATGAAATGGTCAGAATGATACCAGAGTGCCATTCAGCATATCAGACCTTTTCAATTCCCAAAGGATATGAAACAAGGAAAGTTCCTATATGAGGTGGATAAATCAAGATTTAGATATTAGGGAGCTATCCAAGGTCCTGAACCTGTTGTTGGAATTGGGTTCAGCATCTTGGGAAACTCCTTTGAAGCCTGGGGTGTACACTAGGCTTGAGCAAATTTTTCGTTAGTTCGTTAAATTCGTTTAAAATTCGTTTCGTAATTACTTTTGAATTAATATTTGAACCATCTGCTCACTGCCTTACAAATATTACGAATTTGAATAATAAAAGTACCTTTTTTCGTTTGTTTCTGATGTCTTCGGATGTAGCTGTAGCCCCTCTGAGAGGAGAAGCCATGTTGGCATGCCTCTCAGCCAATCAGAGCGGAAGAGGGAGGGAGGGAGATGCATGGCCATCGATCTGCTAGCATTTTAAAAATGCCATTGAGACGCCCCCCCCCCCCCGGGACCACCGGCTCCCTTCCGCATTGCTCTCTCTTCCCTTCTCTCTCTCCCCTCCCTGCTTCTCTCTCTCTCTCTCTCTCTGAGAGAGAGAGAGAGAGAGAAGCAGGGAGGGAGGGAAGAGAAGAGAGAAGAGACATGCCTGCCTGCGCTTGGCCTTCTCCTCGCCCTGCCTTGGTTTGGTTTGGTTTTTCTTCTTTCCAGACTTTCCAGCCAGGCTTAAAGGGGAATACCAGAGCCAGGCAAGCCTTCCTAAACGGAATCCTTAGAGCCAGAGGATATCCCTTTAACAGGAAAGGAAAGGAATCTGGCACCAGCTCACTTGCAACAGATTCAGTGCCATGTAATCATGTGAGTTGTAGTTTTACAAAGTCCCTACCTAGCCTTCCCTGCAGAAGAGAGCCAGTGCCATGCCAAACTACAGCTCCCAGTTTTTTGTCAGATTGTTTTGAATTTCAACTCCCACAATTCCTAACACCAGACATGGGCAAAGTTTGCCCTTGCCTGGTATAGAAGCATTCTATTCTTCTTCTCCAGACATGCCAACAGTATTAAGTGATAAAATCTTGGGCATTTTTTCCTTTAATGCTAAAAGTTCATAGGTTGTTCAGCAACAGCCTACTGGCTGGGTTGCTATGAGTTTTCCGGGCTCTATGGCCATGTGCCAGAAGCATTCTCTCCTGACGTTTCACCCACATCTGTGGCAGACATACTCAGAGGTTTTGACGTCTGTGCGAAGCTAGGCAAGTGGGGTTTATATATCTGTGGAAGGTCCAGGGTGGGAGAAAGAACTGTTGTCTGTGGGAGGCAAGTGTGAATGTTGCAATTGGTCACCTTGATTAGCATTGAATAGCCTTGCAGCTTCAAAGCCTGGCTGCTTCCTACCTGGGGGAATCCTTTGTTGGGAGGTATTAGCTGGCCCTGATTGTTTCCTGTCTGGAATTCCCATTTTCTGGGTGTTGTTCTTTTACTGTCCTGATTTTAGCTTTTCTGTTGATATTATCCATGTGCTTCTTGTGGATTTCAGTGGCTTCTCTGTGTAGTCTGACACGGTGGCTTTTAGAGTGGTCCAGCATTTCTGTGTTCTCAAATACTGGCTGTTAGGAATTGTGGGAGTTGAAGTCCAAAACATCTGGAGGGCCAAGGTTTGCCCATGCCTGATTTAGATCCATCTCAAAAAAGGGTATATTTGCCAAGCCCTTTGAGTACGACCTTGGAAATATGGCTATAGTGCAAAATGTTCTCAAGTGTTGGGTTTTGGAAGCTGCACAAGATGGCTTTAAGGCAATTTCTGACCCTCAGACAAAACATATGCAGCCAACTTCAGTAAGCTGGAAATAATGTCTTGATCATGTATCCAGCTCAAAAGCAGATTGTGATGGGAAAGTTCTGGAAAGTGCAGTATAGAGCAGGCATGGGCAAACTTTAGTCCTCCAGATATTTAATAATAATAATAATAATAATAATAATAATAATAATAATAATAATTGTTATTAATCTATTTCTAACCTGCCCTCTCTCCACAAAAGGACTCAGGGCAGCTTCCAAATGCAAAGGCAAATATTCAATGCCTTATACAATAATAAAAACACAACACAATAAAATAGCAAATAAATCATAGCTAAAAATGCATATAAAATTGATTCTATAGAGAGGATAAATGATTGGATTTCAACTCCTACAGCTTAGCTTTCTCTGCCAATAATGGTACCATACCAAACTAAAGCTCCCAAGATTCTGTAGCAGTGAGCCATCTTGGATATTGTAAGGGATTTATTATTATTATTATTATTATTATTATTATTATTATTATTATTATTATTAGACCTTGCTCCCAGGAAGGTGCCTTCGCTGTGGCTCCCAACTTATCTACCTTTCCACATATTCTCCACATTGTGTGTATGTATATTATATATACATGAGCCGCGATGGCGAAGTGTGTTAAAGCACTGAGCTGCTGAACTTGCAGACCGAAAGGTCCCAGGTTCAAATCCCAGAAGCAGAGTGAGTGCCCGCTGTTAGCTCCAGCTTCTGCCAACCTAGCAGCTTGAAAACATGCCAATGTGAGTAGATCAATAGGTACCGCTCTGGCGGGAAGGTAATGGCACTCCATGTAGTCATGCCGGCCACATGACCTTGGAGGTGTCTATGGACAACACTGGCTCTTGGGCTTAGAAATGGAGATGAGCACCAACCCCCAGAGTCAGACATGACTGAACTTAACGTCAAGGGATACCTTTACCTTTACCTATACACACACACACACACACACACACACACATGCAGGGACTATATATATATATATATATATATATATATATATATATATATATACAGTATATATCACACATACACCAATTTAACAAAGTTTCAGCCACAAAAACAAAGTTTCTGAAGTAGAACAATGACTTTCACAGTAAAGACAACCCAATGAAACAGGAAATAAGACTTTCAAACCAGGAACAGATTTCTGCAATTATTAAAAAATGGTTTATTATAAAAGCTATGATAATTCGCCAAAAATCAGAGGATAAGGGAAATGTTCCAAATTGAGCTATCAGTGTTAAATGTGTTCTACCACTGTACCAAGTTTGAAGAAGATCACTCAAAAAAATGAGGGCGGGAGAGTCCTGTAAAATCTCCCCTTGTGCTGTTTTTTTTGCCACTGCGCATGCACGTCCACCATTAACGAATTACTTTTGAAACTAACGAATTTTCGTTAAATTCAAAAAAATTTGAGGGCAAAATTCGGAAATGACATCAGAAACGAAACGCTAGCGCCCCCTACTTTTGAAACGAGTTTAGAATCAATTTTTTCATGGATCGCTCAAGCCTAGTGTACACTATAGAATTAATAGAACCACTTTAACTGCCATGGCTCAATGCTGTGGAATAATAGGAGCTTTAGTTTTGTGAAGTACCAGCACTCTTGGGCAGAGCAGGCTAAAGACCTTGTAACACTACAACTCTCATGATTCCATAGCATTGAAACATGGCAGTTAAAGTAGTATTTAACTGTATTATTTATACAGTATAGTATCTCCTCTGGAATAAACCTGGAGTAAATTTATCAAAAGCCGCCAACTGGCACCAAATTCCATGACCCTTGAGAACAACTGTTAGAAATTAGACATGCATACAAAGATAAGTTCAGTACTTTGAATGATAAAACACCATACATAAAATAATGACAACTTTTATTAGTCCCTTATTAAATGTATTCTATATCATTACGTGTAAGTAGGCCTCTGCCTATACATAAGCAGATCATAAGAAAACAGCAAATTATGAAACATGAATTCCAGCACAGGCAGGTTGATTATCCACTCCCAAATATTAAGAAATATTTCATATAAGGTTACATATGTTGGCCACCATTTGAGATCTGATTATTCAACACTGGTGCCTAAATTCTTTTAGAAATTGATATCTCCTTAGTGAGTTTCTGGAAATGAGGTTCTTTTGTGAACACTCATGACCATTGCACCTGAGAATAATAAAGATTCAAGTGTAAAATATAAGTGTTGGGAGCAGAGGCGGTTCAACCACCAGGCCAACTAGGCAGTTGCCTATGGCGCCATCTTGTTGGGGGTGCCATCGAGGCAACTCCTGTCTCCTGCGGCCTGCCTCCACAAGGTATTGAACTGCTTTTTCTGTTGATTTGTTGTAAATCATGATGTTTTAGTGCTTAATTTGTAAAATCTTAATGTAATTTGATGTTTAATAGGCTTTTCCTTAATCCCTCCATGTTATCAAACATTTTCGCTTATCCAACACTTTTATTTTTCAGTGATTAGTTTGGGGGGGGGGGCGCCAAAATTCTGTTCGCCTACACTTGAAAAATACCTAGGGCAGGCTCTGGTTGGGAGAGACAACTAATTTTGAAAAGGGGAACTGACCAATGGGAGTTTTGCTAATATGGAATGAACCGAAGAAGTTTATCCAATAGCTTTTTTAGCCACTAGTTTTATATAGATTTCACTGATTTGTCAACTTTGAACTAATAGTCGACAGTCTTTGCGTCAAATGCATATCAGGTGTCTCATCATTTTAAATTCTCATCTTGGGTTATTTATTTTAAGATTCCGACAAAGCTAAACTAAGATTTTGGTTTTTAAAAGAATTTCTGTAATCAAAATGAGAGTGTGACATACACTTTAGCTAACTTTTCTTTTCTTTTCTTTTCTTTTCTTGAGCAGTTGAATGCTGGAGATATTGGCAGCATAACAAAGATTTCATTTATATTATCCAGCCCACATTTGACTAAAGGAATCAAACTTTCCAAGGTACTTCATGTATTGTCCACATGAATTTATATTACCTTCTGTACTATAATGTGCAATATTTGGTACTTCAATAAAGTAACATCTAAAAAGACAGCGTTCTACTTATATTAATTTGAAAACTAATTTTCATGTTATTATGTTATTATATTTTTGACATTATAAGTTGCGTATCTATAAATGTTAATGTAACAAAATTCACAGTCCACTTATAACACCATTGGCTTATGCTGCCCCGTTTGTCTTCTCTTGTGTTTCAAAATCTGTTGCTGGACATGTGAAGAGGTCCCTAGTCATAGCTTTGATTACAGAGGGTCCACACATGAATTACATGAGTGAAGTTTGATCCAACTTTTTCTTTTTGTGTAAGTGCTGTTAACAAATTAAACAAGAGTATAATATGAGGCTATAATCTTTAGAGGACCAGAAGGCAATGATTCTAGTTGGCAATTTAAGTTCTTTATTGTTTATCTGCTAAGAAAAAATAGAATGATTCAAAAAGTTCCATTGTTCTGGAGTGTTTGGTATCAAATGGTAAAGACATTTGAAGCCATTGGTATCAAATGGTGAAGATTTAAAAGTAATGGAGATGGAACATCAGAGGATGCGCATAAGTTCCTGAAAAAATAAGAGGTTTTTAAGAACAATGCTTTCATTTATTGAGGCATATTGGAAATGCAAAAAGAGTCACATATTTAACAGAATCTTAAAATGCTTCACCCTTAAATACTCTTGATTATACTTTTCAAAAGATAGAATAAAGTATTCTGAAGATCCATCTGTGTTGTTTGTGCATATGCTGTTTTTCTGTTTTGTAGCTTTATATATGTGAATCCTTTTTCTATAACTGACAACTTCACTCTTATGAAATGTAAAAATAGTATTTTTATGTATAATGGGTGCCATTTGCTCTGCAAAGATTATTCACTCATCCTGGCACAGATATAAAAAGTAGTATTAAAAGGCCATCAAAAATGTTAAGTTCTTACTGTAATGTTATTAAAATCCAATTCTTAAAATAAATACAAAATAAGGAAATTAATTTTAATTGATATGTAAATTACTGTAGTTCTTATGTCTGAAAAACCATTTTCTATAACCTGGTTCTATATAGACAGATGGAGAAGTACTAGTGTCTATATGGAGCCCTACATTTAATTTCATCTGCATATCAAATTCTTATAAATACATGCATATTTAAGTTAATGCATTTGGAGGTTGCTTTAGCAACATAGCATTGGGGAAGGGAGATGGTACTGAAGGGCTGGGGAAATAGATACTTGGTGTCAAATTGCAGCGGTGTGTCTAACAATAAACAACACAATAAAATCTTGAGCTGGGAAAGAGCTGGATTCCACTTCAGCTTATCCTACTGTAGCCATGTGTGCCTATCTATATCAAACAAGATAAACAGTAGCTACCCTCAGAATCTCATAGTGAGCATGGGTAAACCAGGAAACAGTGAGAAAAGGAGAGAGGAAAGACAAACCTGTTTACCAGCTCCCCCTATATGTTGAAAACAAGGTTTGGCCACCAAAATGAAAAGCATAAAAAACTGAGGCTAGTGAAAGATAAAGTTATCTCTGAATATATTTCGGAATAAACTTTCAAATGATGTTTAGAAGGTTCATATATTTTTGTTTATTTGACTTGGTTTTTTCATTTCCCATATGTATTTATAATAAATATTTGCTGAAACTGCTCCCTTTTCTGTGTTGTAGGAACCTATTCTTATTCTTTCTGTCTCATATCCCAAATTTTCAGTTAAAAATGTAATGCCCAGAACACCATCTCTTATGTTGATTGAGGCATATCTATACCTGTTGACCAAAGGCTTTGCCATATGGGAGCATCTGCAACAAAGTGGATTTTAAAAATCTGCTTTGCTGCGGATTTTTGACCCCACTTCTACCAAAAAACCCAGGCTTTCCTAGGGAAGATGGCTACATGCCATCCCGATAACAATCAGGATGGCATGCAGTCACCCCAAAGCCTCCCAAATTTACCCATAAAAAGTAAAGTAAAGTTACATGGCTGCTTTATGTTCCTTCTCACACCCTCCTGCTGTGAGGAAATGATGTGCCAGGAGACCGGAGGGAGGGGGAGGAGGAAAATCCCTCCTTGCCCCCCCCCCCCGGTTGCATCATTTCCTCATGACAAAAGGGAGCGAGGAGGAACATAATGGTGGCCAGGCGAGTTTTCTTTACTTTTTACATGTAAATTTGGGTTTTGAGAGTGGGTGTCCTCTTTTTTGGGGCTCTTGGAGCTCAAAACACCAAGATAGCTGTGTGGATTGAGCCCGGGGATCCTGTGATGTGCTCCCCAGGCCCAATCCTCACAGGGCCCACACCTGGTAAGACCCGGATCTTACCAGGTGTTTAATTGATTCGGTTTTACTGGAGGCATCATTTGGATACCTCCGGTAAAACCCGAGACAGGTCTCAGGATATGGGCTTGTCTGGATGGGCCCAAAGTCTACTTGTTAGGAAGAGTCTGAGGAAGTTTTTGTGTTACCACCAAGACTAATGGTTGATGAGTGTTTGATTGTTCGTACAGTCATCACCCTCTCCCCCTCACTCTTTATTCAAAAGTTTGCAAAGACTATTTATTTGGTCTATAAAGATGCAATCCCTAAATGGATTTTGGAAGCAGAGAAGATAGAAGTAATACTTAGGCTGTTGTTTGAAACTTCTTTTGTTGTTGTTGCCTTTCTTTCTTAGAGATGTGACTCAAGGTGACTCATGATAAAATTAAAACAGGTACTACTAAAAACAGACAAAATATTATAATGTACCAATGCTACTAATTAATTTTAATAGCACAACTTTATAAAATTAAAAAGAATTTCAAAAGCATATCAACAAAAATCAGAGCACTAGTCACTAAAAGCCCCTTTCTCAGCACCCAGTTGGCTGTCAAAATTCTTGGCTGCTAATTATCTTTCTCACTTCCAACTGTCAGGAAAAATCAGCCACTAGAATTAAGTTCATCGAATCATGATCAGTGACATATTTGACCATAATCCCCATTCTTGGCTTTCTGTGCCCTTAAGCAGGAAAGCATTCAAAATTATCTGCCAGAGGAATTGCTAGTTGAGCATAACAAAACATTTAATAATAATTTGATCATTAACCTCCAGCCTAACTGATCTCATAGGTTTGTTAGCCTAAGTGGGGCCCTGAGCCTGAATTTCAGACCCTAGTGCTTCTTTTCTGATTTTCTAGAAAATCTCAGAGCAAGAGTATTGCACTTTGTGAATTTTATTTGAACGTCAAGCTTTGCACAACTGTGGTTGATGTCAAATGACATCAGCAGGGATCTCTCCTTATGATAATGATATTAATTCCTTGTAATATTTCCTGGGGCCATCCTCATGACAATGGGATCATTTCAAGGTCTTAAGCTTTGGCTCTGGGATATGGCAGCCCTGTTTGTGACTGTGAATTGCATATGACTTTAAGACATTCATGTCTTACAGCCACAACCTCCAGAGATTTAAGTAGCCCTTGTTTGAAAGCAAAAAAGATTCAGATTGTTATCTCTTTCCCTCCATCATCCATTGTCCTGCAGCTTCGGATGAAAGACTTGGATACTAAAGACGAGCTGAGCTTTCACCCTTTAAACCAATGGCTCTTTGAAGAAGATGGGTCAGAGACTGTGACAGAACTAGCAGCAATCAGACCAGATGTAGCACCACTTAAGGGTATGTTGCCAACTCACGAAACAAGTCAAAATAAAGGCTGTTTCTGTCAGGAATTTCCAGTGTAGAACAGATGATGGGGGATTACACATATTTTAGACTTGTGATTATTTTGACATGCCTTGTTCCTCCTCCATTTCCATTTCCATTTCTAAGCCGAAGAGCCAGCATTTTCCATAGACATCTCTAGGTCATGTGGCCGGCATGACTGCATGGAGCGCCGTTACCTTCCTGCCGGAGCGGTACCTATTGATCTACTCACATTTGCATGTTTTCGAACTGCTAGGTTGGCAGGAGCTGGGACTAACAGCAGGTGCTCATTCCACTCCCGGGATTTGAACCCAGGACCTTTTGGTCCGCAAGTTCATCAGCTCAGCACTTTAACACTGTGCCACCAGGGGCCCCTACATAGATGAATAACATCCTGTAAAAGAAAACACACTGCAATAATGTCATTCATTTGTAGGCTCCATCCTAAATACCTCACAAAACAACTAATCTAAGAATTCTAGTGTGGCATCTCACTGCTATAATTCTGCAATGTGAATACAGCCTAAGTGTATTTAGCTCAACTGATATCACTTGGATTTAAGTTATAAATATGCTACTTATCTGGAAATTGGTAAGATTTTGTCATAAATTAATATGTCTAGGAAAAGGACTCTCAACTGATTTTAAGCCCAGTAGATCTGATTTAACTAGATTCTGGACAGTGTTATATATACAATAAGACTTTGGGATTTCAAGTCAACATCATCAAGTGCATTTGCACAGAAAATATGAGTTGAGTACATTAGCTGGGGGAGGGGAGAGATGCTAAGAAGAAAATTGTGGGGTATTATGAACTGTTATTTTACCATCTGATGAAGAAAACTCTAGTCTACACAAACATATGCCATCATATCTTTGTTAGTCTCTAAGGAGCAAGAGGTTTCTTTGTTGTTTTTGCTGCGAAACAACTTAAAGCCGTTACCATAGTACAAAATTGAATCTAGTTTGTAGCATATTCCAGCACTGTATTTTTGACTGCTGAACTTGCTTCAAGAGGAAGATGAAATACCCTTTACTGCACACTCCTAGAGTTGTAAGAATGCAGGAATAGGCATATTGACTGCAAAACAAATTTCAAAATCCATATGGTGGTAAAACCTTTATTAGTCCAATGGAAAATGCACCAAAATGTACTGCTAGTTTTCAAAACTACACTTTAATTTATAATATTAGCACCAAGAGTTTTGTATATTTTTCATTGGACTTTTCATTCATGTATAAAGGTATTATCACAGTATACATTTCATGAATCCTAAAATGAGCATTCTTTAATTAATACACAAATATTTGCCAGTGTATCAGCATGGTAAAGAGCCCCCGATGGCTCAGCAGGTTAAACTGCTGAGCTGCTGAACTTGCTGACAGAACCTAGCAGTACAAAAACATGCAATTGTGAGGTACTGTGCTGGTGGGATGGTAATGGCACTCCATGCCAGCCACATGACCTTAGAGGTGTCTACGGACAATGCTGGCTCTTTGGCTTAGAAATGGAGATAAGCACCAACCCCCAGGGGAAAACCTTAACTTTACAGCATGCTCCATATTTTTGTTAATGTCTAATTTATCAGTACCATATACCCATAAGTAAAGTGTAAAATATAAAGCACAGTCTACAATGGTCCCTATAACCTCAGCACTACTGATGTGTAATAGTCTTCATTATTCAAATATAAGCAATGTTAGATCTGATAAATCTGTCCAAGAAAAAAAATCATTAAACTATTGCAGAATGACAATTCAAATAATCTTGATCTGTTTTTTGAATAAATCAACAGAAAAAATATTCTTTTCTTTAGATGAATTGCAAATAATTTCAGCTAGCATCTATTCGTTGCAGCTAATTTTCATGTAGGAAAAAATGTAAAATTAATTATGCTGAAGTCCTGCTGTTTGTTCCAAATCAGCAGACTTTGCTATGAGCCTGCCAGTTAAATAATTGCTGCCACTATCAATTAAAGTGGTATGAGATGCTAACTCAACTCTTCACATCGATTTGCATTAATACATTTCAATATAGACAGTAATAATCATTTAGTATGATGCTCGGATGACAACATGTAGTTTTGTTCTGCATGCTTCTTTTGGCAGAATAGCACATTCTAAAAAGAAAAGAAAAATACCTTAATTAACTCTATGTAAAACTCAGCACAGAAAAATTAGTTTTCTGATGTGAGTGTTGAATCACAATATAAATGAAATCCCTCTAGAAAGTTTGGTTATTGATGCTATCCTCGATTTCACAACTTAGGAGTGTTACTTTGAGGTCTCCAAGTATCAGATTTCCCAAATTCTGGCCATGCTGTCTTGGGTGTTTGGGGTACTGTGATCCAAAAGAAAATTGTTTCCCAAATATGTGGTCTTGAAATAAATTGGAAGTATTTAAAGTGAGATCGGGGAACTTAATAACTTCCGTGGTATGTATCAGTACTCTTCAAAGTGTTGATACACTTTGGTGGACCTACTCTAGACCATATGCTGCTGATCTCTGAAGAGACTGCAAAAAAGAAATAAACAATTGTAGCGAATAGGCAAATATGATACCAGTCTCTGGGACAAAATAAGCACTGCCCCCGGCAGGGACTATTCCACATCTTGCTAACTTGAATAGAACTTAAGGCAGTGGTAAACATTTTTAAAACAATTTTAAATATTTTGACAGCACAATACATAGTAATGTAAGGTGATAAGTGATAAATAGCAAACTATGAAGAAAGAAGCATAATAAATATTTGGTTGATTGCTTTCTTATTCTCCATCACTTGAATAGCCTTGTCACATTTTCTTTCACTGATCTTTATTCACAGAGGTTACGTATTCAGTCAGAGTCTACACAGGAACGTTACCTGCATCAGAAACAGATGCAGAAATCTTTATTACAATATTTGGAGAAAATGGAGACTCTTCCAAAAGAAGATTTAAAAACGTGAAGTCTTGTGCACATTTTGAAAAGGGTCAGGTGAGCACAGTTTCTTTTGGTATTTCTCCAGGACACCTGTCAACAGCTTTTGAAATGCTTTCAGTGGCATTCTTGTCTGAAAGCGTAATGAATGAAAAAGCTATTCTGTGCTGCAGATGTGTGCCCTCTCTACATGATTTGCAGAAGAAAAGGGAGTAAAATAATAATTGTCACAATCAAAGTACACAGTCAAAATCATACTGAAATGAGTACTAATATAGTTCTTAATCTGACAAAACAACCCATTTAGTCTTGTTTAACATGCAAATGCCAGAATGCAGGAGCAAGTGAAAAAGATAGAGAGTATAAAAAAGATTGAGGAGGTTGCTACATTCATGCATGTATGACTCTGTAGCTGTGTCTGCTAGTCTTCTGCATTTGTATGGAATTGCTATCCGTTTCGTTTTGTTTCTTTCGTATGGCCCCATTTTCATTTTCAAGCACTGCTTCCGAAAATGGGGGCCTTTCTGAATGAGCTATTTTGTTCTTTCTTCTGAATGAACAAAAGTTTTCAGACCACTGAACTTAAAGGCAGGGCTTAAGATCCCACTGATTCTGAGATGTTTCCCTCTGGATATGCAGAGGAGATCTATAGCTTGGTGACCACGGTTTTCTTGGGCTCTGATTGGCCCAAACACCACCACCATCACCTCCTCCTCCTCCTCCTCCTCCTCCTCCTCCTCCTCTGTCGCATGCGGAAGAACTTCCTGGGCCACGTTAGGAAAGCCACGCTGCCCGAAACCAAACAAAGAAACTGAAACCGTGCAACTTTCTCTTTCGTTTTGTCTTTTGTTTCATCTGAAAATTGGTCTTTCATTTCATGCCTTCCGAATAGATGGTACAAAACAAATACCCGAATGAAACAAATGAAGCAAATACTGCACTCTACTCTAGTGTATTAGCTGTGTCTAATCTAGAAACAGTCCAGAGCATTGTGCTGGTCTTCACAGTGGCATTGATGTCTAGTCACGCTGAGACTGCATTGGCCCTGCTACTCCATCGTCTCATCTCCTGTTTCCTGTTGATTGCCAGTGCTGGATTCAAACTCAGTCCAATGTTTTATTTATGTAGACAAGCCCTGTGAAGGATTCCTTGCCATGAAGCTGAAAAACTCATGTTTGAGTTCCCTTTACTTTCTTTAAGAGTAGATCTTTTGGCTGTTGCCATTGCAGAAATTTATGTCAGTTGGAAAAATTCCAGAAGTTTTGATCAATTTTTCATAATGTTCTTCATCAAGACTCTAAGGTTATTAAGAAGGCCTTATATTTAAGGAATGTTAAATAGTGGGAAGATATCCCAGAGTGCATAAAAATCCCACTGAAACAGGTATATTCAATAAAAGAGAAACTGGCAAGTCCTCCATGCTTTACAACAAAAGCATTTAAGGAATATTTCCAAAGTGTGCACAGAATGCAAAGATACAGAATGGGGGACTCCTGGCTCAACAGCATTAAGTATGAAAAAGATCTTGGAGTCCTCGTGGACAACAAGTTAAATATGAGCCTACAATGTGATGCGGCTGCTAAAAAAGCCAACGGGATTCTGGTCTGCATAAATAGGGGAATAGCATCTAGATCCAGGGAAGTCATACTACCCCTCTATTCTGCCTTGGTCAGACCACACCTGGAATACTGTGTCCAATTCTGAGCACTGTAATTGAAGGGAGATGTTGACAAGCTGGAAAGCGTCCAGAGGAGGGCAACTAAAATTATCAAGGGTCTGGAGAACAAGCTCTATGAGGAGCGGCTTAAAGAACTAGGCATGTTTAGCCTGCAGAAGAGAAGGCTGAGAGGAGACATGATAGCCATGTACAAATACGTGAAGGGAAGTCATAGGGAGGAGGGAGCAAGCTTGTTTTCTGCTGCCCTGCAGACTAGGATGCGGAACAATGGCTTCAAACTACAGGAAAGGAGATTCCACCTGAACATCAAGAAGAGTTTCCTCACTGTGAGGGCTGTTCGGCACTGGAACTCTCTCCCCCGGACTGTGGTGGAGGTTCCTTCTTTGGAGGCTTTTAAACAGAGGCTGGATGGCCATCTGTCAGGGATGCTTTGAATGTGATTTCCTGCTTCTTGGCAGGGGGTTGGACTGGATGGCCCATGAGGTCTCTTCCAACTCTACTATTCTATGATTCTATATTTCACATTTCTTTTAACTCTTCACTACACACACCATTTCTCTTAAAGACTACGTCTAGAAAATAAATGACATGCATTCCCATTCCATATCAACATTAGAATTACTCCACAAAACACTGGTGCAGTTCAACTGCCAGTTGTTTTATGACCTTATCACACGGGTGAATCCCCATACCGTTTTGCCAGCAGGCGTGGCAAAAAGGCAAACATGAGGGGCAGCTCTTTCGCTCCGCACTCTGCTCTGGTGCGGCAACACTTCCCCCATCATACAGGGGAAAGCGTCTGGCAATGCTTTCACCTTGGTTGGTAGTGGAGCCACAGCTGCAAGTCTCACGACATTGCATAATGGCTGCCATGGGGCTCCATCCCTGAGAAGGCTCTAAGCATCCTAGGACACTTATTTTTGGCAATAGGATGAAGTCCTTAGTGGAGCTTTACTGGGAGGTCAGTGAAATGTTGAATGAAATGGAAGTTAGACAAACTCAAAGTTGCATCTATGGGATTAGATAATATTTGGATTCACTTCTGAATGCACTTTATTCTTCTTCTCCTATCCAGAACTATGGTCCAAATTCAACCTAGGTGCAGTTTTTAAATTATATTTAAAGACCTAACTATCATAGATCACCAGAAACATGTTCAGTTTGAATCTTGATTACTGTCAAACTAAATTTCACCACTGCCACTAGTTCTGCTAAGACACTATCTATGGACACCAACTTTTACATGGGAGATACTAGAAAACTATTCTGACCTTAAATAACTAGGTTGTGGAGAGCATTTCCTTACTTAGGAAGCAATTCCTAAATGCAGCTAACCCCCTTCACAACACACACACAACGTTTCTTTAGTCCTGTTTTGCCAACACCAGCAACCCCTAGTATCTTTCTTACATGTTCATGATGGAAGAATATTTTTATTTCCAAGTTTCTGGATTGTTTAGAAACACTCTGAAACCATATCAGACTAGACTAATACACTCTAGATCTAGTATGCTCCAAATCAACCTAATTCACTCTGTTATTCTACCACTGGGCCTAGTTTCACTGTTGTTGAGCAATCTGCATGTCTGTCTTTAATTTTTGTCCCCTCATATTCTAAACAAAAATAAAATATACTTATTTTCTTGCTTTATCATTTACATTTCAGCTATTATTTCAGAATAAGACTCCAAACTTTTATCTGACATGATGTTTTCACAGTTAGTGAGAAAATAGTCAATAAAGTTGTGGCATTTCCTGATTTAAGAGAGGAAACTTGATGGATATCTATCAAGATAGGAAATCCTACTAATTCAGTGGTTGGACTGTGTGGCTCATGGGATACCTTCAAAAAACTGGGTTCCTGGGGAATAAAATGTCTAAACTAAATTTACTCCTTCTATTGGTATGTGTATCTATTGGAAGCAATTCAGTTATATCACCATGAATGAAGCTGGGTTATATTGCTTCCATAATTATCTTTCTAGCTAAATGATCTCATTGATTTAATGGGTTAAATGAGTAGGAAATCATTTCCTAAAGTAGGATCTAAATCAGGCAACCCAATTTAAATGTAACTGGTTTTCATCAGTTATGAAGAGAGTGTGCTTTTATACAAAGGGGGAAATGACGTGGGACAAAAATACATTTTGGCCAACAGCAAAGGTTGTGTAATTGAATGCATCATAAAGAGAAGTCATTGAGAACAGAAGAATAATTTTGACTACTGTTTTCTGAGGACTATGATGTACCTCCATATAGAATGGGATTAATGATCAAAAACAAATGTTGCTAGATGAACTATTCTTTAAGAAATTGTGCATAAATGATATGTAATTTCCAATGACAAAAATGGTACAATGTTGGTACAGTGTTCCAAAAATTATTTGCAACACATTCTTCTTGGCTATTGCCTATTTTGGACCTTTTATAAGATCTCTGTTTTGCCATGGTAACAGTTTTGTATGCTGACAAGTAAATAAAGAGGAAAAATCTGAAATTCTTAATAGGAACCATAGGCTTCCTATTTTTTTATTAGAATATTGCAGAACATACTTGTATCTAGGGGAGGGGAAATAGATATAGCCATCTGATTCATTTTTTAAAAAGTAATAATAATAATAATAATAAAAGTGTTTTGATTTCTTTATTTTATGGTTTATTTCACTTTTTTCTTTTTCTGTAGTACTTGTCAACAAGTGACATTATAGCTGCTACTGCTTTTTGTACGATCCATCTGGTCTTCTTCTTGCTGCCTACATGTGCTCTCACTTCCACCCATTTACTCACGTTCTTTTTCAAATGGAAAAGAATTTTTCAAATACTATGTCTCATTTCTCACCATGCCTTTCTGAAACTCCTGCCATGTTGTTCTTCCTTAGAAGCTATTTTGGCATTTTGGCATCTTCTTTTGCACCAACAAGAATACATCCCTTTTTCATTTTCATGATCTGTTTGCACTTTTGTTCAAAAAGCACTAGCAAATATTTGTGGTTCATATTAACATATCTGATACTGTTTAATAGGCTTCTCCTTAATCTCTCCTTATTATCCAACATATTTGCTTATCCAACGTTCTGCCGGCCCATTTATGTTGGATAAGTGAGACTCTACTGTATATGGTCCGTCCCCCCCCCCCCCTTAAGGAATATGCTTTTAATTGCTTTGAGTTCTATTGATGGATTATTTATCTTTTAACTTTTGCACGATGTTTACTTTTAGCTTTATCTGTTTTAACATTTGTAAGGCACTTTAGATACCAAAACTGAAGAAAATAATGGAAACAAACAAATAATATAAACTTAGAAAGACTTGCCTCAAGTACCGATTTACTTTATAGCTATCTGAAAAGTTCATTTTAAAACCTTGCACTGCTCCATTGACATGGGAATTACCGGTTACATAACTCTTAAAACACCATATTGATAAAGGCTAATCCCCGCACTTGCATATTCATCCACAGAATTGTAACTGGACAGATTGGGTAACAGTATACACAGTTGTCATATGGGCCAACAATCTTCAGACTTTGAACATCCAGATAATCTTTTCTACATTAATGCTACTGCCAAAGGATGACTGCAGATGGCAAATATTCTTTCCTTATGTGGATTGTTGACAAGTGCTGTTGCATCTCACTATAGCCCAAGAGTGAACTGAACGTGTTTGCCCTAGAACTGAATATTTGTCCTAGAGCATGCCCAGAACTCAGCCTGTTGTCGATTCAGACCTAGTTAGGGAACAAAGACCATTATAGCCACCTTGGTGGATTAGATACATGGGGGAAAGTATTTGATATAATTGCTCATGGTATCTTTCTGGGACACTTGGCAGAGATAGGACTTGGAGCAAGTTTTACTGTGATGTTGGGTATTTATGTCTGACTCTTCCCAGAGATCGATGATGGGCGATTGATTTTCAGTCCCATGGGCAATAATCTGAAGGTTTCTATAGGCTGGTGATATGTAACTCTATATCTCTTTTGCATCCAATGTCAAGGAGCCTTCGGAGTCTTGAACCGGTTTCAGGGTGAAGTAAAAGTGTAGATGTGGGTGAAAAATTGAGGCTCAGTTCAGACAAGATGGAAATTACAGGGGTTAGAAGATAGAATTACCATTTGATCTGGAAGTGGTTGTATTCTCTCTGAAAAACCAGATTAATCGCTTAAGAATATTTTGAACTGAGTGTTGCTTTGAGAAGTCAAGGTGATTTCTCTGACCAGAAGTGTCTTCAACCAGCTTTGGTGCAGATATGTCCTTTTCTAGGGAGGTCAGATCTGGCCATTGTAGATTGCATTTTAATTATTTCCTTATTATTTATTTATTTAGTTATGGTAATATTAATACCTCTTAATCTGATAGAATTCAGTGAGGCACTGTACAATTGATTAAATTACTATACTATAATGTACACGGGGCTGCATTTGAAAAATGTACAGATATAGCAACTGCAAAAATGTGATGACCAAATCATGCTTGGTGTATACATTAGAGATAACGTATTACCAAATTTATACCAAGTGTAATGGATTTCAGTTTGTTAAATTCAAAGTTTTGATTTATACCAAGTGTAATGGATTTCAGTTTGTTAAATTCAAAGCTTCCTTTAAGAGCCTTGTTATGTGTCCTAGCATTCTCGACTTGATCTTTAAAAAGTGAGTAAGTAAAAATGACATCCTTTCTCAGAAGTGGAACATCAGCTGGGGTATTCTTCCTTTTAAGGTAAGGCAGGGTAGTTCCATGTCACGACCCAGGCTGCAGAGCACCAATAACCATACACAGAGGCCAGAATCTATCTAATATCTTTATTGTAGGAATATATAAAGTTAATAAAAACAAGTGTAGAAAATAGTCCAGAATTAGACCTTTCAGGAAAGGTCAGAATTAGTCCAAAAAAGCAATGTCCAATAAGAAATATTAAGGTCCAAAGTTGTAATCCAATAACCGAAACACTCACTTTGCCAAGCAAAGTGAGGGGAGATGACAAGGTCCTTTAGTCCATGAAACTTGAGCGAGGCTAGGAAATAACTTGATACTTGAAACAAGGCTTGAACGTGGAACAAGGTAACTAAGAACAAGAACAAGGTCCGTGGAATAACTTGATAAATCCGTGGAACAAGGCAAGGATTAATCCTGGGAAACAAGGCAAAGTCTGTAGATAAACAAAGGCTGGGAAGCAAGGCGAAGGCTGGATAACAAGGCAAGGCTTGAGCAGGAGCGAGGCTTGAACCGGGGCGCGCTGTCCAGACACAACTCGCTCCGTAGGCTGACGAATTGACTCCGCGAAGTTACTACGCGGGTAAAACACCTAAATAGAGTCTAGCTTCCCGCCGAAGCAGTTCTCTGGGAATCAGAACCGAAAGCTAACTCTGAGACCAGATGTGAGACTCCCCAAAGATTCTCACGAGAAGCAGTCTTAATTGGCCACATTCTTAGCTGCAATCCTCGCACTCCTGCGCGAAGCTGAATCCAAACTTCTCTGTTGTTTACAAAACTCCCGGCGCAAGAATACGGGAGAAGTAGGCTCTGGGCTTGTTTGACATACTTCTGGGAGACAACTTTCTTGCAGGTGCAAGGTTCCCAGATCTGCCTGGGAAAGATCTGGCTGAGAGAAATCCAGTTCAGACTGGGAAGGTAAAAAACCCAAGTTTTCATCTTCATCAGGAATTACAATGTCCTGAGCAGGACTACAAGGCCCATGAGTCATCACACTATCCCCCTCCTCAAGGCCCCTCCCAAACTGGGGCCCTCTCCCCGAGGCGCGAGGTCGCGGCTTGGCGGGATAGGTCTGATGAAAGCGACGGGTTAGATCAGGAGCATGGACTGTGGAGGCGTCTTCCCAAGAGCGTTCTTCAGGGCCAAAACCCACCCAGTCAATGAGATATTGTAGGCGGCGGCGGTGAAAGCGAGAATCCAAAATGTCTTCAACCTCGAACTCCTCCTCCCCATTCATCAAAACAGGAGGGGGGGCCGGTTGGTCTGTATCAGGACGCACACCATCCGCCGGAAGGAGCAGGGAACGGTGAAACACTGGGTGAATGCGCATTGAACGCGGAAGTTGGAGTTTGAAAGTCACGGGGTTTAATTGCGCCACCACTGGATAGGGGCCAATGAAACGGGCATCTAACTTCCGGCAAGGGCGGTGGGAGGGCAGAAAGCGAGTGGACAGGAAAACCCGATCTCCTACCTTGATTTCGGGGCCCGGCTGGCGATGTTTGTCAGCGTGGCGTTTATAGTCCTCCTTGGCTTGGTCCAGTTGCTGGAGCAAAAGTTGTTGCACCGCTGTGAGTTCCTGCAGCCAATCCTCTGCTGCGGGAACCTCTGAAGTTTCAATGACAGGGGGAAAGAAACGTGGATGGAAGCCGTAGTTCGCAAAGAACGGCGTTTCTTTTGTAGAAGCTTGAACTCCATTGTTGTAGGCAAACTCAGACAGTGGTAACAGAGAAGCCCAATTGTCCTGTTGATAGTTTACATAACAGCGAAGATACTGCTCCAAAGTGGCATTGGTGCGCTCCGTTTGCCCATCTGTTTGGGGATGATGAGCTGAAGATAAGCGAGAGTCTATGCCCAATAGTTTTTGTAGTGCCTTCCAAAAACGAGAGGTGAATTGAGATCCACGGTCTGTGACTAAACTCTTGGGCAATCCATGTAGTCTGAAGACATGTTGAAGAAATAAATCCGCAGTTTCCTTGGCCGTGGGGAGGCCTTCGCAGGGAATGAAATGGGCTAACTTGGTGAATAGGTCCACCACCACTAAGATCGTGGTGAATCCACAGGAAGGTGGTAGGTCAGTGATGAAATCCGCGGAAATTATTTCCCATGGGCGAGATGGGGTAGGAAGGGGGTGTAAAAGCCCTGAGGGCTTCTCCCTTCGTATCTTGGAGCGCTGGCATACTGGGCAGGTGTTGACATATTTTTCCACATCCTTGCGGATCTTGGGCCACCAAAAATCCCTTAGGATCAGATGCATAGTTTTAAATAGTCCGAAGTGTCCTGCTGGTTTGCAGTCATGACACAGACGAAGCGCTTTTTCCCTGCCCGGTCCGGGTGGGATATAGACATGATTTCTATAGCAGAGCAGCCCATCTTTAAGCGAAAAGGGGAAATGCAGACCTTGGCGAAGTTGGTCCTGCGCCCAGGCATCTGCTTGCTGACTAGCCCTGATTTCTTGAGCACAGATGGGTCCTGGAGTAGGGGAAGTTGAACCAATGGGAATGGATTTGGTGTTCCCCACCGTGAGCGTGGCAAAGTTCTCAGGTTGTAGCAGTTGGGATTCAAAGGTCTCCTTGCGTCCTGCAGCGTATTCCGGTTTACGTGACAGGGCGTCTGCTTGCTTGGTTTGGGCTGGGGTCACATAATGGATCTGGAAGTTGAAACGTTCAAAGAATAAAGCCCAACGTTGCTGCCTCTGATTTAGTTTGCGGGCAGTTCTTAGATGTTCTAGATTACGATGATCAGTGTGGACTTCAATGGGAAATTTGGCCCCTTCTAGCCAATGTCTCCAAGTTTCAAAGGCTGCCTTTATGGCCAGTAGTTCTTTTTCCCAAATGGTGTAATTCCTCTCTGGTGTGGTTAGTTGACGAGAATAAAAGGCACAGGGGTGGAGGTGATCTCCCACCGGTTGTAAGAGTACAGCCCCAATTGCCACATCAGAGGCGTCCGCTTGCACCACAAAAGGGGTTCCAGGATTTGGGTGCTGTAGAATTGGCTGGGAGGTGAATAGTTTCTTTAGTTGCTGAAACCCTTTCTCTGCTTGATCAGTCCAGCGGAAAGGCTGCTTTCCACGGATGCAGCTAGTGATGGGGTCGGACCAGCGGGCAAAATCTGGAATGAACTTGCGGTAGTAGTTCGCGAACCCCAAGAAACGCTGCACCTCTTTCTTGTTAGTTGGCGCCCGCCATTCCAATACTGCTGAAACTTTGGCTGGATCCATGGAAAGCCCTAGAGGCGAGATGCGGTAACCAAGGAAATCTACCTCTTGTAGATCAAAAGCGCATTTTTCCAGCTTGGCATAAAGTCCATGATCCCGCAATCGTTGTAACACCATTTTGACGTGGTTCTCATGTTCTGATTGTGATCTGGAAAACACCAAAAAATCGTCCAGGTAGATTATCAAGAACCTGTCTAGATAGTCCTGAAAAATGTCATTGACAAAATGCTGGAACGTTGCGGGGGCTCCGCATAAACCGAAATTCATAACTCGGGACTCAAATAATCCGAATTTGGTCTGGAAGGCGGTCTTCCACTCGTCCCCTTCCCTGATGCGAACTAAGTTGTAAGCCCCCCGAAGATCCAGCTTGGTGTAAACCTTGGCTCCTCGAAGCCGATCCAGTAGATCCGAGATTAAAGGCAGGGGATAGCTGTTCCGCTTGGTGATATTGTTCAATGCTCTGTAGTCCACCACCAAGCGTAGTTCCCCTGACTTCTTCTTCACAAACATCACTGGGGAGGCGGCTGGGGATTGAGAGGGTCTGATGAATCCCTTGCGAAGGTTTGTCTCTAGGAATTCCCTGAGAGCTTCTTGCTCTGGTTCAGTCAGGGAGTAGAGATGCCCTCGCGGGATCGGGGCCCCCTCCACCAAGTCAATGGCACAGTCATAAGGTCTATGTGGGGGTAATTTTTCGGCTTCTTTCTCATTGAATACATCCCAATACTCGGAGTACTTCTTTGGCAAGGTGATGATGGGCTCGGTGTCTGTGGCATGGCATACCTTGGCTACGAGGCAATGGTTTTGGCAGTACGGTGAAGCAAACTGCAGTTCTCTGTTGGACCAGGAGATGTTAGGGTCGTGGAGAGTCAGCCATGGAATTCCCAAAATCACAGGGAAATGGGGAACCTCGGTAACAAAGAAGGAAATCTCTTCCATATGTTCCCTTATCCACATCCTGGTGGGTTCCGACCACTGACTTACGGGGCCCGTCTTGAGGGGACGGCCGTCTATGGCTTGCACCACACGGGCATTCTTGAAATCATGATATTGTAATCCCAGAGAGTCGGCATACTCTCTATCGATGAAATTGTTGGTAGCTCCAGAGTCTATCATGGCGTGGATCATGACGGGTCCCCTTTTTGCTGACCATAATGTGACCACGAGAAGGAACAGGACCCCGGTTGGCGGCTCTTGGATGGATTTTTTGACCGGGTTGGCGAGCCCCTCTACACCCGGTCGTTGGCTTCCCCCGCCGGCTGTGTGCCAGTCGGCTCAGACGTCTTCGTCTCCGTGGAGGACGCCGCCGCAAGACGGGCGGCAGGCTTCCCTTTGGCTGGGCACTCTCTGGCGAAGTGGCCCCCGTTCCCGCAGTACCAGCAGAGGTTTAAGCGTTGACGACGGGCCTTCTCGGCGGCATCTAGTCTGGGACGCACATTGCCCAACTGCATCGGCACCTCCTCGCCTCCTCTGGGGTATGGGGTTGGCGGTGGGGGTCTCCACACCGGACGTGGCTGAACGCTGGCGGGAGCGGGGGGTTTTGCCCCGGCTCTACTGCCCTGGCCTCGAACCCACTGTTTCCTGTTGGCAATCATGACTTCAGCCCGTAAACATTGATCAATGAGTGCCTCGAGGGTCTGGGGAGGATCCACCTTGGAGATTTCTTCCAGCATTTCAATGTTGAGACCCTCCCGGAATTGTCCCCTGAGGGCTACATCGTTCCAGCCGGTGTTGTGGGCCAGCACTCGGAACTCGGCTATATACTGAGACATAGGTCTGTCTCCTTGGAAAAGGCGACGGAGTTTGTGACCGGCTGCCTCCAAATTGTCCTCGATTCCCCAAGTCTCCTTGAGGTGGTCCAAGAAGTGTTGCGCTGATCTTAGGTGTGGAGAGGCTTGGTCGAACAGTGCCGTCGCCCAGCTGGCCGCTGGCCCGTCTAGAAGACTGTAAACCCATGCCACTTTGATGTCTTCTTGGGGAAACTCGGCAGCACGGGCCTCCAGATAAGCTTGACATTGGCGACGGAAGACATGAACCTTAGAAGCTTCTCCAGTAAACTTGGTTGGCAACGCCATGGCCGGAAGACGAACTCCGCGTTCCTTCAAACCCCTTATTTCTCCATCCTGTGCATTGAGCTTATCACGGATTCGGTCCACCTCTTCCTTGTCGATGGTGTAGGTAATCGGCTGGCCGCTCGGCCCAGGTACGGTTCCGGTAGACATTCTGGCCGAGGTTAATTGGTGCTTAGGGTGGCGGAGTCAAACTGTCACGACCCAGGCTGCAGAGCACCAATAACCATACACAGAGGCCAGAATCTATCTAATATCTTTATTGTAGGAATATATAAAGTTAATAAAAACAAGTGTAGAAAATAGTCCAGAATTAGACCTTTCAGGAAAGGTCAGAATTAGTCCAAAAAAGCAATGTCCAATAAGAAATATTAAGGTCCAAAGTTGTAATCCAATAACCGAAACACTCACTTTGCCAAGCAAAGTGAGGGGAGATGACAAGGTCCTTTAGTCCATGAAACTTGAGCGAGGCTAGGAAATAACTTGATACTTGAAACAAGGCTTGAACGTGGAACAAGGTAACTAAGAACAAGAACAAGGTCCGTGGAATAACTTGATAAATCCGTGGAACAAGGCAAGGATTAATCCTGGGAAACAAGGCAAAGTCCGTAGATAAACAAAGGCTGGGAAGCAAGGCGAAGGCTGGATAACAAGGCAAGGCTTGAGCAGGAGCGAGGCTTGAACCGGGGCGCGCTGTCCAGACACAACTCGCTCCGTAGGCTGACGAATTGACTCCGCGAAGTTACTACGCGGGTAAAACACCTAAATAGAGTCTAGCTTCCCGCCGAAGCAGTTCTCTGGGAATCAGAACCGAAAGCTAACTCTGAGACCAGATGTGAGACTCCCCAAAGATTCTCACGAGAAGCAGTCTTAATTGGCCACATTCTTAGCTGCAATCCTCGCACTCCTGCGCGAAGCTGAATCCAAACTTCTCTGTTGTTTACAAAACTCCCGGCGCAAGAATACGGGAGAAGTAGGCTCTGGGCTTGTTTGACATACTTCTGGGAGACAACTTTCTTGCAGGTGCAAGGTTCCCAGATCTGCCTGGGAAAGATCTGGCTGAGAGAAATCCAGTTCAGACTGGGAAGGTAAAAAACCCAAGTTTTCATCTTCATCAGGAATTACAATGTCCTGAGCAGGACTACAAGGCCCATGAGTCATCACATTCCATGTCTTTTGAACTTCTGATGAGTAGTGCCTTAGGGCAGTTCCAGACAGCACTTTAATGTGAGTGCAACTGAGTTTTTAAAATGCAATTGCACTCGCATTGAAGTCCACCTCCCCCCCCCCCCAAATATTTGTGTTTTTCGGACACTTTGATATAAAGTGGGATATAAACACAGAAATAATAATAATAATAATAATAATAATAATAATAATAATAATAATAATCAGTTAAGAACTGGTGGGATCACAAACCTGCAAAGGTTGTGGAAAATGAACACGCAAAGATACTGTGGGACTTCCGAATCCAGACTGACAAAGTTCTGGAACACAACACACCAGACATCACAGTTGTGGAAAAGAACAAGGTTTGGATCATTGATGTTGCCATCCCAGGTGACAGTCGCATTGAAGAAAAACAACAGGAAAAACTCAGCCGCTATCAGGACCTCAAGATTGAACTTCAAAGACTCTGGCAGAAACCAGTGCAGGTGGTCCCGGTGGTGATGGGCACACTGGGTGCCGTGCCAAAAGATTTCAGCCGGCATTTGGAAACAATAGACATTGACAAAATTACGATCTGCCAACTGCAAAAGGCCACCTTACTGGGATCTGCACGCATCATCCGAAAATACATCACACAGTCCTAGACACTTGGGAAGTGTTCGACTTGTGATTTTGTGAAACGAAATCCAGCATATCTATCTTGTTTGCTGTGTCATACAACGTCGTTGTGTCAAAAATAATAATAATAATAATAATAATAATAATAATAATAATAATAATAATAATAATATACCAATACCATATGGCTTTCAGATCTTCGAACTTGATTTGGATTTCTGCAGCTGTTTGAATGATATATGGCAATTATTTTTTAAGAACTTGTTTTTGCCTCTTTTAAAATCATAGTCTTATCTGTTTACATAGTTTCATCCCTTGTACAGGCTGAGATGTCATATACACATTAAATGAAATAATAAAAAAATAAATATTGGAATGTAAAGTGGAATTGAACTTCTTTATCTGTAGGTTTCTTGAAGAACTTCCAAGTACAATTTCATGGATCTGTGCAATACAGTTTGACATAAACTGAACCTAGGTGAAATACTTTAATACTTTGGACTGATAAATGAATTAATTGAAACAGATATGACCTCACTGGAATTTGGTGAAATAGGTGTATTTTTTTCTTTAACAGTATAATGGATTAATATTGACTATACAAATTTAACAATAATGTAAATGTTGTTTCTCAATTTACTTTTTCCATTAGATGATTACTTCTAACATCCGAACAATAGATCTGGGAATATTAAGCAAAGTGCTTGTGGAACATAATAGATATGGTTACGGAGCTGGCTGGTACCTTGAAAAAGTCATAATACAAGAACTAGGAAAACATGATGGCCAGTATGTATTCTCGTGTCAGCAGTGGTTGGATAGTGGAGTTGCTGATGGAAAGATGAAACGAGAGCTGCAGCTTCTTGGAAAAGTTAGGAGAGAAAAGCCAGTAGGAAACATTCATGGTGAGAAGCAAAATCATCAGACCATTTCCAGCTTTGTTTTGATGCATATTGTCCATGTCTTGCCTGGGTGGATAAATACAGCAGAAAAATACAATCCATGGGATAATACAGGTTTATCCTGAATAAAATCATTCATGTAAACTGTATCCCCTTAGTATTTTTCAGAGCTAGAAAATGCTGTTAATAACATTACAGGGGAAAAATATATTAGCATGCATACAGAGAAAGAGAGATTAAGAATTGTAAGCAATGTTTTAAAATGAGATTTGAGAACTGGATGCAGCAGGGAGGGAAATGAGAAGACTATAGCAGATTTGTCAAAGTGCAAGCAACTATAGATCAAAGATTCTTTCATTTGAAGCTATTTCTAACATTTCTTATCGGTTCTAGCACTGTTTTCATTTCCTCTGCTGTACTCACAGTCAAGACTGTCATTAGATGTCATGTTAAACTGAATCTTGCATGGCAATAGGATCCCATCCCAGATGAAATGCAGAGTATAAATTCAATCAATCAATCAATCAATCAATCAATATTTGTCCAGGCTATGGACAAAGAAAGGTTAGACTGTTGCTTCATAGGCAGGTTAAGTTCTTTTTATACCAGCAGACTTCTGCAGCTAACTCCTCAGGGGGAAAGGGTCTTTTTAGTGCTGTGTTTATATTCATTGTTCTCTTTTTTTAATTAGTTATTTTTAGCTGCTTTTAATTTTATTGAAAGTTTATTTCTATTATTAAAATTTGCATGACGTAATACTTTTAGATGTATGTGCTTTATAAGCAACCTTGAGTCCAAGATTACAAAAAAATGAGAAATATGTATACATATAATGGACAATAACACATTATAATTCTAAAGCAGAGAATTATATGGGGCTGCCTCCTGTAGAATTCTGGGAAATTTAGATTAGGATGGGGCCTTTGACCTTCTCAGCCAGAGGTGTCCTTTGCTTCCTAACACTATATTTCCTGGAATTCTGCAGGAGGCAGACGCACAATAGTAAAACAGGTGCCTCTGCTTTAAAACACTAATGTTATATCATCCGATGATGATGATGATGATGATGACGATGATAAAGATGATGATATAAACAATGACAGACATTACAATAATAAGACATCAGTGATGCCATAAACTGTCTCAGTTTCCTCTTCTTCTTAGGAATGTCTGTTTTGACCAGGCAAAGGAAGGGAGGTACAAGGCAAAACAGAAACACGTGGCACACAGGATGAAGAAGAGGAATTGGCTTGGTGTATGCCTACAACACTACTTGCATTGTGGATCCAGCTCCTTTCCCTCTTCCTATATGCCACATGTTTCTGTTTCAGCCAGTACCTCCCGGGCAAAGCAGACACTCATTACACACAAAAAACAAAAGAACAGCTGGATCCTCATGGTAAGTGAAGTGGCATGTGGGGCCTGACCCTCCTCATCCTACATGCTGTAAACCTCTACAGTAGAGTCTCACCTATCCAACATAAACGGGCCTGCAGAATGTTGGATAAGTGAATATGTTGGATAATAAGTAGGGATGAAGGAAAAGCTTATTAAACATCAAATTAGGTTATGATTTTACAAATTAAGCACCCAAACATCATGTTATACAACAAATTTGACAGAAAAAGCAGTTCAATACGCAGTAATGCTATGTAGTAATTACTGTATTTACAAATTTGGCACCAAAATATCACGATGTATTGAAAACATTGACTACAAAAATGCATTGGATAATCCAGAACGTTGGATAAGCGAATGTTGGATAAGTGAGACTCTACTGTATTTCTAGAAGAATTGGTGCTGTTCCTGCAAAAAAGAAACACAGTAGAAAATGAAATTTCGCACCCAGTTAAAATGCACAAGATGTCTTTGGGACAATATGTTTCTTATAAAGGGATCATACAATATACTGTAGCCCCCTGATGGTGCAGCAGGTTAAACCACTGTGCTGCAGAACTTGCTGACTGAAAGATCCCAGGTTCAAATCCAGAGGCAAGATGAGCTCTCGCTGTTAGCTCCAGCTTCTGCCAACCTAGCAGTTTGAAAACATGCAAATGTGAGTAGATCAATAGGTACCGCTCTGACGGGAAGGTAACGGCGCTCCATGCAGTCATACCGGCCACATGACCTTGGAGGTGTCTACAGACAACGCCAGCTCTTTGGCTTAGAAATGAAGATGAGCACCAACCCCCAGAGTCAGACTAGACTTAATGTCGGGGGAAACCTTTACCTTTACCTTACCATATACTGTATTTCTTCAATTCTAAGACACACTTTTGCTTACATCTCTAAGGTGCATTTTAGAATCGTGGGCATATCTTGTGTTTTTGTTGGTGGTGGTGGCACTGAAATTAGGATGCGTCTCACAATCAATGACATCTTAAAATTGAAGAAATATAGTATGTTGATTAACCTTTATGATTAAATACCTAGGTATAAATGCCAATATTGTATCTTTTTGTACATGAAGCTATACATTTTATATTTCTTTCTGATGTCTAGGAACTTGGGATGTCATTGCTTCCACTAGCAATACTTCAAGCAGTGATGTAAGCCCTAAATTGACTATAACGGCTTGTGATGACAAAGGTGCCTCTGCTTCAGTCTTGATTCCCAAGGGATCGTTTAAGGGAGCTGAAACTTATCAGTCATCTTTGGAGCTAGATAAGAAGTTTAGTATGATATCCAAAATTCGCTTAGAAGTGGAAGACATAGATGGGAGAACATGGCACTGTCATGAGGTAAAATCCGTTATAAATTTGCAAATCCTCTTGGGGGGGAAACATACTCACATAACCAGAAGCTACTTCTGGAAATCAGAATAAAAGGTAAAGTTGAAGAATTAGAGTAATTTACACAATATTCAAATCTGTTTAGAACCATAACACGTTATCCATTCTATGTCAAATTACCACACACCCACTAAAATCAATGGAGCCTCTCTTACACTGCTATATAGTCCAGATTAAGATAATCCGCTTTATCTGCTTTGAACTGGATTATATGAATCTACACTCATGGCAGTGTAGAAGGGGCCTGGGGCTTTGGTTTGTTAAAAACTGGGGTGACCTAGATGATGTCAAAGGCCTCTTCGACAGTGCCCTATATCTCAGGATCTGCTCCCAGATCATCTATTTTAAACTGGATTATAAGAGTCTCCACTGCCAGATAATCTGGGGCCCCATCTTCATTGCTGTATAATCCAGATTATCAAATCAGATAATCCACATTATCTGCTTTGAACTGGATTATATGAGTCTACACTGCCAAATAATCTAGTTCAACATAGATAATTTGGATTTTATATGGCAGTGTAGAAGGGGGCTGGGATAAGCAGATAATATGGGATCAAATCCTGCGATATAGGGGCAGTGTGGAAAGGGACGAAATCTGGATTCTTTATTTCACCGTTTCTGATTAATGGCATTAGGTAACTACCATTTTAAAAAGTGGAAGAAAGACAAGTGTCAATTTCTACAATGATAATTGAGATTTTGATTGATTATAACAGAATAGTTGTGCCACAGATATTTTTTTGCTGGCAAGGTAACAAGAGAAATGTGCCTGCTATAACTATGCTGAAAGAGACCAAAAGATCCCAGCTATGCTTCCTGAAATCTTGGATTGCTGGGGAATTGAAGTTGCAGCCTTCTGAGATCCACAGTAGACGTATGTTTCATCTATCCCAATGTTTGTGGTAAAGTATAGAAGATAATATCTGGCAGTTGCAGCTTGTCAAGCAGCAATAAGAAAACAACATCTCAAGTCGTAAGAGAATTTATTAACTAAGAAAAGTACAAAGGAAACCTGTCTTCCATTATGATCGATGAAGCTACTAAATTCTCTTATTGTCTCTGCCAAGAATACTTTTTCTGGTTTACCACAGCACCTGAAAAGACATAAAGTGAATTACAGAAAACATCAACAAAAACCCTGGCTCCACACATTGAGAAAGCTTTGAATTTTTAATTCTAAAAACAGCAATCTCCACCTTTTCCCCTATTGTTACAAACTATTTCCAAAAATACATATCTTGCTAGGCAGGCCTACAAATTCTGGATCAAGGAACAACTTGTTACCTCATCACTATGACACTAATCTTTGCACTTGGGTTTGGGTTTTTTTTCGTGTCAGGAGCAACTTGAGAAACTGCAAGTCGCTTCTGGTGTGAGAGAATTGGCCGTCTGCAAGGCGTTGCCCAGGGGATGCCCAAATGTTTTTGATGTTTTACCATCTTTGTGGGATGTTTCTCTCATGTCCCCACATGAGGCTGGAGCTGACATAGGGAGCCCATCTGTGCTCTCCCCGGTTTGGATTTGAACCAGCAACCTTCAGGTCAGCAACCCAATCTTCAAGGGTTAATCCATTGCCCCACCAGGGGCTCCTGTGCTGAAGATAATTTAACTAAAATAGATTTCCTCAAATTAGGGATCCACCCAGCCTATCCAATACCAAGCAATGATTGGAATTGTCGTTCAATTCATCTGGAAGTATCAACCTAAGGAAATCTGAACTAAAGGATTTTTTAAAAATGTTGGCATCACAACAGCATGAATTGCACCCCCCACTACTTTAGCAAGTTAATTTTCCTTTTGTGTCATATTTTATTTGTTTTTATTGAATTCATTTGCATACATTAGGTCTAAATGAAACGGTGGATACCTGCTGTGTCAGTTTGTTTTTTAAAAGGGTCTTTCTGAAATATTATTTCTACAGTGTATTTTAAAGTTATTTTTAAAATAAGGTTTTTACATGACAAACACTAAAGCAACAGCAGCCACAGAAGGTGATAATTGCACATCCTTATGGTATTTACTGGAAAGAATTATTTTTCTTGTAAACAAGCATTCAGAGTTGCTGGAAACACACACGCACACAGGGAAGAGATCCCTCTCTGAATTGGGTCTAAGGCTTATGTTTTTGCATACTGTGGTTTGTACAAAATAAACAGTGGATAAACATGAGAAAATAAGATTCAAAGCAATGTCTGTCTGATTTTCTGACTTAGTCTTGAATCTAGTACAGTTTCATTTATCCAAATAGGATGGATCATGGTGTGTGTACATGGAGCAACCAATGTACTTGGAAGCATCCCAACTGTTGGCATCTTGGACTGCGAGGTGCTTCTCACAATATGAGGCTGACAGATGGCTGAATAGTTTTCCTTTCCACACAGTTGCCTAAAATTTCAGGTGTCGATGTACAAAAAGCAAAATAGATTTGTGGTTTATACTGCAATCCACAAATGCCATATCTCTGCAGAATAAATAAGCTGTAGCTTCAAGTTTTTCAAACCTAGATACATTTTGAAACAAAACCATAAAAGGCATCACTCACCTTCATGCCCATTTGATTATATGTCTAATGGACTTTGTTTGAAACCAGCTGCAGAACACCTTGGACCTTGTGATCTCACTATTCAAATCTAATTTTGCCTCTGCAATTTATGCAGGTGAAACTTCAGCACAGAAAGAGCAAAGAAACTCTAGAATTTCCCTGTCTGCAGGATTTTTCAGATGCTGAAGGTTGCATTGAACTGCCAGTACTCATCGACGGTTGCAGTTTTTTAACAGGTTTGTAACTTGCCATAAATAATTCTTTATTGTATAAGGTTTAGTTAAAAGTGCCCCCCATCTGAAATACTTTATCTCAAATTGAACAAAAGCAAAACTCCCAGAGAAATCGAGTCAAGAATGAATTTTCTTGTCTAATAGAGCTGGCACAAAAGGAAAAAGGGATGAAGAGGGAAGATAAAAAAACAAGCTTCTTAAAGATATATCAATTCTGATTATTAACAACTGAAGCCAGTCAGTCGAGAAGCATTGTAGAGCTATTCCACCTTTCTTTCTTAACAGATTTGTTGGTATGTAAAAAGAAAAGAAAAAAGAAGGGATAGGAAAATCTGAAAGGGTTACAAGCACAGCACAGCAGTGCCTGGAATTGTCCCCCCACCCCATCTCTACAAAATTCAGGGAATGAGACACAGTGGTTTTCTCACAGAAGCCTATTCCAGAAGCACCCCCAGGATGGAAATGGTTTGGTGCACAGACGAACCCAGTGGACATGGTCTGTTGTCAGATCTGCTGGAGTCAGGCATGTAGCCGGGGGGGGGGGGGGGGGGAGGGGCTTCAGGGGCTTCACCCCCCCCCCTGAAATTCTCAGGATGGTCTGTGAGGAGGCCTTACATTTATTATTTAAACTGTTATGTTTATTCATATCATGATCGGATCACCATGCTCAATATATACCATATGCATGGGGGTATTGGGATAACGATACAAAAGGTTTGCTAGGGTAGATCCTCTCTCACCCAGACTCACCCCCCCCCCCCCCGAACCAAAATCCCAGCCCCTCTCGAATCAAAATCCTGGCTACGGGTCTGGCTGGAGTGTGTCTGTTTTCTCTGACCAATGGAACCTAATCATAGTTGCCAAGTGATAATCAAGAGTTGGGAAAGTCAAGAAAGTGCAAATGTTATGCTTCTGCTCTTAAGCAGGAAGAATTCACGAATATTACCATATCTAAGAAATGAAATGCGGTGGGCTAGTTGTAAAGCATCCTTTTAGGCTCTCACACAAACAGAGCCAGCAATTCATCCTGCAGCTTGTGAAAACCTGTAAGTAGGAGGCATCTGAGGAAGAGGAGGTGGAAAGAGGAGCAGAAAGCTGGATTGATATATAACCCATGATCACTGAGAGCACAAATCTAGTAGCCAAAGTCACCAAGAATCAACATTAGACTGGCTGAAGTTGTACTGAAAATATAATTTCCAAAAGCATAGGGATATTACTGGGGACTAACCTCTTCTGGTATAAGATTCTGTAGGCACTGTATTGTTATGTCTCTCCGTTTGAGGATGTTACACTTTGATATCTTAACTCCACCTTCATCCTGACCCTTCTCTGCTTCTTTTTCTTTTTTACTCTTCCAAGAGTTGGCTCTGTCAGCAGATCTCTGAAATCATCAAACAGAAAAGGATTATGTTGGCAGAAGGGAATTTCTGGCAACAAAAGAGCTTTTAATCTTAAAACTGATCTATTTCTTCACTGGGCTTGCACTATGAGATAGCTGGGTGACTCTGCAGAAGAGGATACTGACAAATGTGTTTTTACTGCATCTTCTCTCTGTATGGACTTCTTAACTGCAGTGAGTTAGTGCCTTTCTACACACAAGTCCATTATCCAGGCTTTTTCACACTAAAAATATAGTCAAGAACTTTATTTTATGTAGAAAAATAAATGGATGAAAAATGGTCATGTGAAATATCTCTCAATGTGAAGGAATCTAACAGAAAGTCTCGCCCTGGAATCCTATAAATCCCTGCACAAGTTGAAGTTCACCTTGACAAACCATGAGACCAAAAATACTGTATATTTGGGGAAGGCAGGGTGAGACCCTTCAGGGAAGAGGATTTCAGCTAAATATTTGGAGAAACTCCCTAAGAAGTATAGAGCGTTTTTGAAGGTGGTGTATCATTTGAGATATTTGAGGAGAATCTAAATAAGTGCTTTTCAACCTGTGGGTGCCCAGATATTTTGGCCGTCAACTCCCAGAAATCCTAACAGCTGGTAAACTCGCTGGGATTTTTGGGAGTTGTAGGCCAAAACACCTGGGGACCCACAGGTTGAGAACCACTAATCTAGATAAACATCTGCCTTACAATCCTGCATTGATGGTAAGGCTAGATCAAATATATATGCAGGCTCTGCGTTTCTAGGACAAGACAATGAATGACAGTGAACCTCTTCACATGGGGGTTTTATGGTCCCTTTTCCCTCTTTGCAATGGGGCCAGCTGAGTGCCATCAGAAAACACTAGCTTAACCCCACCCCCATTCCTGCCACAACAGAGAGGAAAGTGTGTTTTGGGTATCTCCAATTGAGCTAACCAAATTTTTTGCTCTTTCCTTTATATGATGGGGAAAAGGGCAACGCAGCAACACATGCTGACACCTTTTCACCCATATGATGGGGACAGGGAGGGTGCACAAAGCTCCACGAGGTGCTCTGCGTGCCTGCCCTTTCCCCAGCGACTGCTGGCAAAACGGCACAACCCCAAAGGCTGTGTGAAGAGTTCAAATGTTATGCTGCTTTATATGTGGTTACTGATTGAAATTTAGAACTTCATCTGATGGAGCTGGGAGAAATGGGGGGAAGCAGAGGAAATCATTGTCTTTGCATGTTGAATTGCCTTCTTTGTGTGCCATTCTATCTTTAAAGAAGAGGGAGAATTTACTTGCCTCTACCACACAGGCTTGCCTCTAGTTCAACCATCTGCTTAGAGGAGACAAAAAGTATCCTTCTTAAGACACCACTTCTATGGATTGTTTTTCTTCCTAAGCACCATTCTTAAGACACTACATCTATAGGCTGCTTTCTTTCCCAAGCCCCATGCTCTCAAGGAAATACAAGGCATCATTCTTTTCATATTAGGATGCCATTGCTTTTCCCTAGAAGAACACATATATATGTAGGCACAACTTTAAAAAATAAAGTTAGAAACCTGCAATGGCATAATTTCAAACACCTGGAATAATACAAAGGAGAAGTAACAAAGTGGTGATATCTGGAGATTACACTATTTCTTATAAATCAATTAATTTTAAAAATTACTGACCCAGAGGCAAGATTTTGGATGAGAAATGGATCAAGGTTCGGTTGGCCCATAGGAATGCCTACTGAAGTGATTCAACACGGGCAAATTCGACAGATCCCTTCTCACATGTTTTTCCCTGCTTTCTCCCATTTTTATTTTATTTATTTATTTATTAGACTTGTATACTGCTACTCCCAATTTGGCTCGGAGCGGTTTACAGAAATAGATTAAAACAATACAATTAGCTTTAAAATAACAATAAGAACAGACATAGCCCCGAGTTTTTCACCCATCGAAAGCTTGTCGGAAGAGAAAGGTTTTGCAGGCTTTCCGAAAGGCAAGTAGGTCTCGGATAGTTCGAGTTTCAACTGGCAAGGCATTCCATAAATAAGGGGCTACAATCGAGAAGGCTCTCTGCCTAGTAGAAGACAAATGATAAGTCCGTATGTTAGGCATATCAGGAGCCCAGAAGATGCTTTCTGACTGGCTCAAACCTCCCTTCCCCATTTCACTACACTTCAGAGACAGATCAGAAATGAAGCAACATGGGTAGGAGGCAGAAGTCCCCTTGCATTCTATGATGGGAACCTTGTTGCTTTGTTTAATGAAGTGAGTGGAAATGAGAGGGGATCTTGCATGTGATTAAGTACTTAGGCTTATCTAAACAGGGCCGGTTACTCCAGGGTATTGATGTCTCAGAGCTGCCCCAGATCCAGCAAGTACCTGCTCAATCTGGCAACAGTGTTCACATTGTCCAGCCCACCTACTTGTCTCCGTGTTGCCACCGCCACTCCTTGCCAGCCACTGAGCCCCCTACCAGTTCCTGGTTGTAGCCTCCTCCATCTTCTGATGTTAGAATGGCATACCTATGCAACCAGCAAGGAAGGGGTTAGGCAATCCCCTCCTTCTTTGTGATCATGCGGGTCCACAAATCTGACAACAGCAGATGCAACAGAGCCCTAGGATATGCCAGAGTTTTCTGCAAACTCGAGTATCCCCTGCTTTTGCCTAAAGAAGAGCAAAGTTGGGCTAAGGGCTGACAAACAGGGATACTCATTGGAAACCCCCATGCATCATGCAGACAGCCAATGCCGAATTTGAGGTAACTTCAAGTGGTGATTGTTGTTGTTGTTGTTGGTCATGTAGACAGACTCTTAATATGTCTTTATGTTTCTTTAGTTAAACAATATGTTCTGTATATCTCAACGGACTCGTCCTTGGAGTCAGAAACAGACTCAGATGTGTATATCACTTTGAAAGGATCAATAGGAGACACAGGGAAGAGGAAATTATCAAGGAATGAGAAGGATAGCTTTGCCAAGGGGAAGGTAAGCTGCCAGGAATGCTAATTTGTATCTTTTATCAATTAGCAGTTCCTCCCATCAAAAAACTACACATACATCTCCTTGTAATAATGTTGTCTGCTATGCATTTGGTCAAGATTTTAGTTCATTTGAGAAAACAGTGAGTGACATTTCATGAAAATATGAGCATTAAACATTTAATCTTCTCAATAGTTTCATTCCATTTGGGTTTCTCATCAATTAGTTGACTTGTATAGCATAAAATACTGTCTTTCAAGACTTTCAATGCCAATAATTTTTTGTGTGCAATCCTGTAAATGTTTTCCTCAGGAATATGTTGCATTGTAGACTGGGGATTACTAGCAGGCAGATCTGCTTAGCATAGCAATCCAAGATGAATTATTTTATATAAAAGTTTTGTAAGAAATGAGGTAGTATTCAAGTGGATGAGTAATCAGTGCTATCAGATTTATTTCAGAAATAATATATTTTCCTTAACTTGTTATTACTTCTAGTGTCAATAGTGTTACTGTATTTCTTGTTCTGTATTTTATAACCTATAGAAGGTTTCTTATGACTGTATATGATGTTATTGAATGTGTTGGAAACCTGCTGTTAACTAAAGATAGATTCAGTGCAAGTGCAGCAAAACATAAGGATTAAAGTGCAAAGGATAATGAAATGAAGAAAATTCTGTGGAGCAGTTACTTTTCCCAATTAAATGCTGTGAGAGAGGTTGCTCCTTAGTAACAACTGTACCACAGTTCTAAATTATATTAATATATTGTTTTAATAATTACATTGACATTTATTTTCATCTCTTTCCTTTTCATCTCCTTTATCCTTGTGAAAGATATGGCATCCATCCAGAGAAGCTAACTTGACTAATAGTTTATATGTAGATGCAATCACTAACAAGCTAATAGGATTTTCTACAATATAATTACCATCATCAAGAGCTTCCCTTTGTCTCTGTGTTAGTATTTCTCAAAATATATTTATGGATCATTACCTCCTAAAGGCCCTTAACTTGAGTGAATTCATTAAGTTGATAAACTGGTTTGCTTACTCCATGCTACAAGGGATCATTTCTTTCTGGATATATATCAGGACTAGATTAAGGCCCTGGTAGATATGCTTGTAGATATACTTGCAGGTTGTAGTGGGCTCCCTATCACCCTCAACATGGAACTCATATGTGATATTTACCTTCACCCATGCACATGAAATTTGTGGCTGGATCCAGTTGGCTAATGTAATATTGTTCTAGCAATGGTATTTCTCCCTGGATTATGCAGTCACTGCAAAGGAAGAAAAGGAAAGGCATTGTCCTCATAGCCAAGAGAAGAAGGTTGACATGCAAGATGCTTATCTTTCTACTCTTGGCTTCCAGATAGAATCTTGAAGGCAAGGGCTTGGAACGTCTAGCATGAGAGGTGGCTTGTACTATTTTCTGTCCTCTAATCTCCTCCTCTCTCTCCTATTTCTTCTACAGCCATACTTTCTCTCTAGTTTCTCATTTGCTTCTAGTTTTCTTATCTCCACCCATTACACAAACACATACACATTCTTCCTATGCTTATGTTGTACCATGAGGCACAATACCAAAGACTTACTTTTTCTGCTGCTCCTTGTTCTTTGCTGCCCTGGATTTCATGTTTGCTACTTACAGCCACCTGTCACTTTAGAGAAGAGGAGGGCAAAGATTGTTGCAAAGAAAAACCCTTCCTCATATTGATTTTTGTGACAGGGTCATGCCTATAAGATTATAATACCAGGGATTTTCCTAAGAAAAATTAGAGTGGTACAATGTGATCCAAAATTTGAATCCATGCACATTCATCTCGTGATGTGGTTTCTTTTTTTGTTGTTCTGTGTATTGTAGCCTAGGGTTAGATCTGCATATCAGATTGCAAGCAGTCTGAAACTGCTGATTGAATTTCACTAGAAAACTATGGTGTTTTCATTATTCTGCAGATAAAACATTCTTTAACTATTTAGTTCTTGTTATTCTACTTTTGCTGCTGCCACATACGCACAACCTCCCAACCCTAAATAGATTTATATCAAACACAATGTTTCATGAGTTGATGTAGCACTGCATATCTGCCTTAGATCCCATACTGGGAGAAAGTCAGGATAAAAATTAAATAAATAAGTAAAAAAATTAATAGTAACTAAGAGCCAGATATTGTTGGTTCTCCAGAGCTTTTCCAATAACATTCATTGTTTGCTATTCTGGCTAGAACTGATGGGAATAACAGATTCCTCATCTTTGCAATGCACTTTCTTTGTTCTATACATTTTTTAAAAAGTAAATAAAAGGAGCCATCAATCTTAATATGACTCCTACTAAGCAAGCAGCCTTTCTCCTTGACCCCTTCCCTTCCCTTCTCAGCAGACAGGGATCCAGAAGAAGGCAGGCTTTCACAATATCATGGACATGGAATCTGCATATATCACCTTAAAATGTTTTGTGACATTTGAAAATGTGCTTTGCCTACCAATATTTTACCTCTGACAGTGTAGCAACTGTCACTCAATGGAACTGCATTTCTGTTGTATAGCAAGTCAAAATATGGTCCTGGCTTGATACAAATGCTGAGGCTTGTTATAAACAGCAGATTGATGGAATATAAATTTATCAGAATATTTGAAAAATGTAATATGTTTTTTAAGAGGTGAAGAAAATTAGATTATTTGTGTGGGAGCTGGACATCATTACATACAGGTTTTATATATTTTGAACTTAGTGAAATTGAATAATAACATCCACATGAAGATTTTAAACCTTATATGACTTCAGAATAATTAAACTGGGGTATATGATCTGGAGATATTTTTTTAAAAAAACACTAATCTATAGATTATACTACTTTCGTAATTTTCTCTAATATGTATATAGGAAGGACTTAGAAGCTATTTAATGAAAAAATGCAGGATGTTCAATTGTATTGAATAACTGTGTTTTTTAATGGACCAAGATGGGCTGCAACTTTTAAACCCAGATCAGGAGGTGTGGGGGTTTTCCCCAACATATGATATTCTGATACAGGCAGGCTTAATTTTCATACCTGACTGCATTCTCGGAGTTCATCCTTTACTTCTGGGCATTTCTGGTTGAATATTTGTGTGGTCTTTGCCACCGAAGTTCTCCTTTCAACTTCTCTCCCTCCTTACATTTCTGGGAACAGAAAGAAATCACATCCCCACCACACTTCAACAAAGCAATGGGAGGGTGAGACAACTCCACTGTATTTCAGGCACGGATGAGTCCCCAGTGATACTCCACTTAGATACTCCACTTCAGCAGAAAAAATGAAATGCAAATATACAAAATGGGGATCTTCTGGCTCAACAGCAGCACATGTGAAAATGATCATGGAGTCTTCGAGGACAACAAGTTAAAGATGAGCCTACAATGTGATGCGGCAGCAAAAAAAGCCAATGGAAGTTTAGCCTGCATAAATAGGAGTATGGGAGTATATTCTGCCTTGGTCAAACCACGCCTGGAATACTGTGTCTAATTCTGGGCACCACAATTGAAGGGAAATGTTGACAAGCTGGAAAGTGTCCAGAGGAGGGCGACTAAAATGATCAAGGGTCTGCAAAACAAGCCGTATGAGGAGCAGCTTAAAGAGCTGGGCATGTTTAGCCTACAGAAGAGAAGGCTGAGAGGAGACATGACAGCCAATGTATAAATATGTGAGGGGAAGTCATAGGGAGGACCGAGAAAGCTTGTTTTCTGCTGCCCTGGAGGCTGGGACATGGAACAATGGCTTCAAACTTCAGGAAAGGAGATTCCACCTGAACATTAGGAAGAACTTCCTCACTGTGAGAGCTGTTTGGCACTGGATCTCTCTGCCCCGGAGTATGGTTGAGGCTTTCTTTGGAAGCTTTTAAGCAGAGGCTGGATGGCCATCTGTCAGGGGTGCTTTGAATGTGATTTTCCTGCTTCTTGTCAGGGGGTTGGATGGCCGGTGAGGTCTCTTCCAACTCTATGATTCTATGATTATTAGTTGGGAATAATTTCTACAAGTTCTGTAACCAAGGAGCATAATAGCTCAGCTTTTGCCAGGACTTTTAGCCTGTCTGGAAGCATCATGAATTAGATTGCTAGGTACCCACAAGCACCATACCTGTGAAAGGGGATCCCTCTAACTTATTTTTCTGTCATTATTTGACCTGTCTTTTCACTTTATCCTCCTGGAGTTTAGTGGTGGAAAAGGGATGGTGCTTTGAGATGGCCTGGGGCTAATAAAAGGGCTTGGGGGAGCATCTTGAAAGTCTTCCCAAAAGGAGTCTTAAAGCGTCTCCTTCCCAGATGAATAGCTGCTTGGATCTGAAGGCAGGGGATAGCTTCTTCATGATAGAGGTAGCAAGGAAATCAGATGGATCCTGACTACACTGTCAGACACAATTATATGTCCACATTGTATATCTTGTACTCAGTTAAATAATCCGATCCTTGCTACCCAGATTTTTGTGTCTGCCTTTTCCCCTGAATATGTTTCCAAAGGAAAATATAGCTTAAGAGAACTGGTAGAAGGGGAGGACAGCCCTGTAGTAGGGTCCTTTTTATAGTAGCTTCTATTCATAGTTGTCCCAATTTTGAATTTAAGGAGGTAACTTTATTCCTCTTTATTTCAGGCAATCTATCAGTAATTCTATTTTTAGCAGTGAGGTTATCTCCAAAAGAAAGAGAGGAATAATCAGGCCTCAGTCTAAAACCCATAGATCTCAGGTTTATTTATTTTTTTAATAAAACTAAGCTCATTTAAAACAGCCTCTACTATAAGTATCAAAAATTGAAAGTGAGTATTATGGGAGCTAAGTAAAAATGATGGATTGTTAAGAAATCACTTGACATTCAGGGCTGCAAGGCAAAAGATTCAAGATCTTTCTTGATTCACCATTCCTTTTTCTGTGGGGAAATAGTTTTCTCTCACCAGCCATTAAGCAAGTCTGGCTTACTAAAGATATATGATTGATGGTTATGCAAAGGTTTCCACTGCTGCCATGAAGGACAAGAGAAAGCTTTCAGAGCTGACACTGATGGATGCAGAATAAAGCCAATTCAGGCTGAGGAAATGGACTGGAATTCTCAGAACGTAGAGTCTTGAAGGGAAAGGCTCTCTATGAGTCTAGCTGAATTGTAAGCTCCTCAGTGGAGGGCTTTCTCTTATTCCCACCATTATCACGAGCGCATATGCTGGCAACACAAGAGAAAGTGGCTGCTTCCAGGCTGTGACTCTGCAGGAAGTTTGATTGGCCCTTTCTCTGTTCTTCCAGCAGGCAAAAATTGTTGCATTTCCAGCAAGGCTTTGGCTCTTACTTGATGTTGCAAAAGGACCTTTGAATAGGATGCACTGTGATATCTTTTCCAATGTGTTCTAAATGTGTTTTAAACTATATTAACTTTGTATTTTTAATAGATTGTATACCTAAACATTTTAAACTTTTGTATTAATAACATTTTAATTTATTGTTAAACCCCCTTGGATCCCATACTGGGAGAAATGAGTAATGTTGATTACATGGATAAATAAATGGCAGCAGATCAGGAGGTCCTGCAATAATTTTCACTTACAGTATATATAAAACTACTGACTTAGTAATATTCCTTACTGATTTACAGTGGTCGTACTAAAAGGGCTAGCTGTAGTTTTAAATTACTTTTACATGTTTTGGCAATAGTTTGGGACTGATGATCATCTTGATCTTAGGGCAGTTAATCTTATAAAGTCAGAGATTCCAAAAAAGGTCCCAATAAAAGTGGATGTTTTTTTAAAAAAATTATATTTATTTAAAAACATTTGCCTGTCACTTTTTACTTCAATATGCTAATCTGAAATGAGTTCACGCATATGCCGTATCTTTGTGGCCGTGTGCCTTCAAGTGGTTTTCAAATTATGGTAACCCAAAAGCCAACCTATCACTGGGTTTCCCTGGAGAGATTGACATATTTCCAGAACTACAACTGAAACAAATGAAAACAATAATAGGTTCTGGATTAAATCATCTTAATTAAGAAGATGAGGCAGTATTTCAGATATTCTTGTCCAAGGCACTTTAGAGCTCTGTAAATCAACATTGGAATTGATTTGTACTCAGAACAAACTCAACATGAGTGTGAAATTTTTTTTTAAATGTCCATCTACGTAGCAGTTGCTGCATAATAATCTGGCTAGTAGTGACTACTCCACTGTTTTCTGTTTTCTGAAGTTTCCAAACTTCCTTCTGAGGCACCCTCATTTATAAGAAAAAATGCATTTCAGTAGTTCTACAGAAATTACCTGAAGATAGTTCTAGAAAAACTGACACTTTGCAAGCTGATGTAACTAATTATAATTAATTTCCATAAATGCTTGTTGGTATCTGAAATCAGGCCTAGTTTTAATAGTAACATCAAGCTCCATGTCTGGTCCTCAAGAGAGAGTCTCACTGCAAACATTCCTGACACCTACCTATCCTTTTGTCCACAGGAGAAAATTCTGTGGCTACACAATCATCTGTGCAGGAACTAACTTTTAATGTGCTACTTTGTTCCTTCTCTTTCCCCCTTTTTATGGCTCTTTATTTTTACATTGGACTTGGACTTGATAGCCCTTCACCTGTAGGGATGTCCTCTATAAAGTAGGGCCTGTAGCCAATTTGCTTGTAGAGTAAAACAATAAATCAAAGAGATTTTAGACTTTTTGCATTTTTAATTAAATAATTTACGCATTAAAATGCAACCCATAACTTGCTTATCCAAGATTAATCTAATCAAGCATATTGGGATTGATGCAGGAAAAGAACCAATTTATTCAGCAGGAGCAAGGTTCTAAACCAGTGGTTCTCAACCTGTGGGATCCCAGGTGTTTTGGCCTACAGCTCCCAGATATCCCAGCCAGTTTACCAGCTGTCAAGATTTCTGGGAGTTGAAGGCCAAAACATTAGGGACTCACAAATTCTTGTTCTCCAAGAATTCTCAAAGACTATTGTCACTGGTTCTGAAATTACTTCTACTTGTTCCTTCAATACTCTTGGATGTAGTTCATCTGGCCCTAGAGACTTGAATTCGTTTACAGTAGCCAGATATTCCTGGAGTACTTCTTTACCTATTTTGGATTGCATTTCCCCTATTATCTTATCCGCTCTATATTGCTCAGATTGAACACCAATCTCTTTTTGGGAGGTGACTGAGGCAAAGAAGGTGTTGAGCAGCTCTGCCTTTTCCCTATCCCTGTTAGCATTTCACCACCCTCTCTACACAGAGGCCCTACCATTTTCTTTTGCTTTCTTTTTCTACTGACATGAGCAATGAGCCCCTTTTTATTGCTTTTAATCTCTCTGGCAAGCTTGAGCTCATTTTGCACCTTAAGCTTATGAACTTTTTCCCTACATATGTTGGTTATATGTTTGAATTCCTCTTTGGTGATTCTCCCCCTTTTCCATTTTTTGTGTATGTCTCTTTTAAATCTTAAATCAGTTAAAAGTTCTTTGGACATTCATTCTGGTTGCTCTATACTTCCCTTATTTTTTCATATTGCTGGCACTTTTTGCAATTCTGCCTTCTGTATCTCGCTTTTCAGAAACTCCTATCCATAATTAACTCCCTTCTCTTTTAACATTCCTGTCCATGGAATCATGCTTAGTATTTCCTTAAATTTCCTGACTTCGGTTCTCCTAAAGTCAAGAATGCATGTTTGACTTCTCTTAGTTTCATCTTTCCTTTGTATCACAAACTCCAAGAGCACATGTTTGCTCCCACCTAGAGATCCCACCACTTCCACTCCATTGACCAGATCCTTAGTGTTGGTTAGGATCTGATCCAGAATAGCTGATCCCCTTATTGCCTCTTCTACCTTTTGGACCATAAAACTATCTGCAAGGCAAGTGAGAAATTTGTTGGACTTTGTACTCTTGGCAAAATTTGTTTTCTAACAAATATCAGAGCAGTTGAAATCCCCCATTACTATTATATCTCTTTTTTCTATATATTTGATCACCTGGTCGAGGAATGCTTCACCCAGTTCTTCATTCTGGCTTGGGGCTCTGTAGTAGACCCCAGTGTTTACATCTCTTTCCATTCTTATTCCCTTAATTCTTATCTTATCCAGATGCTCTCAATTTGATTTCCAGGATTGAAATCTTGCATCTCTTCATAAGTGTAAATATTTTTGAAACAGAATGCTGCTCCACCCCCTCTCCTGTGTGGTCTTATCTGAAACAGGTTATACCCTTCCATTGCTACATATCATAATACGTTTGATCATGAAATTTACAAACAGACTTTTGTCAGTTGAATGCTCCCTTGAATTAAAGATATAGGCAAATAAATTGAAGACACTTTAGAGCATCATGGGGAGACTGCAGAATAACAGATAAATTGGCTAAAACTACATTGCTTTTAGTACAACTGGAGCATCTGTTAGACATTATTTCTTTGAACAGCGGATTTAAATCCAACACAAACGCTGTGTCCACTGACCAAACATCATTGTTGGACATGACTATGACAAAAACTGCAACAGCAGTAGAAGCCTAGTTCTAGACTGTATATAAATGGAAGGAGAGAGAAATCCAACAGTTTTTGCTTATGTATTTTTTAAAACAGAGTTCATGTTTTACTTTTTAGCAAATTGGTATGCACACACAGATGCATGCTCATTTTAGAATTTTCATGTGGTAGAGACAATAACTTGGTGGCACAGTGGATTAAACCGCTGAGTTGTTGAACTTGCTGACCGAAAGGTCAGCAGGTTGAATCTGTGAAGTGGGGTGAGCTCCCACTGTTAGCCCCAGCTTCTGCCAACCTAGCAGTTTAAAACACGCAAATGTGAATAGATCAGTAAGTACTGCTCCTGCAGGAAGTTAATGGTGCTCCATGCAATCATGCTGGTCACATGACCTTGGAGATGTCTACGGACAACGTTGGCTCTTCGGCTTAGAAATGGAAATGAGCACCAACCCCCAGAGTTGGATACAACTAGACTTAATGTCAGGGAAAAATCTTTACCTTTGCCTAGAGACAATAAGGCCTGTGCAAAAAGCTTACAGAGACTACTTTGTTCAGTAAAAAAAATGTAGCCCACTAGTACTTGTAGATGTGTGATAGCTGGCAAAATAGGAAAATCTAACAGAATTCAAGAAGAACATATGTGCCAAATACACATACACACACATGGACAGAGCTTTCATTCCACATACCAATTGATTTGGTTTAGCTGTCCATGAAATGTATTTTGCTTTGATCTTCATGTGAGTTGGGTTTTCCAAACCACCTCATTAATGCCTGCTAATAATGAAATATGTGAAAGTCTCTAGTTTACTTTCTCCTGTTGCTTTTCAGACACTTCACAGTACCATACGATGATGTCCTAGTCTTAACTATTCGGTTTATTAAGTCCCCTGTATGTTGGCTTCCTCCAGGTGGACATTTTTCATGTTGAAGCAGTAGACATTGGATCTCTGCATGAGCTTGTTGTGGAAAAAGGAAAAGGCTCTGATTGGCACCTTGAGAAGATTCTTGTGAAGGAGCCAGGCTTTGCAGGAAGAGAGATGCTGTTTATGGCTCAGACATGGCTGCGAGACAGAACTGATAAGAAAAGATGTGCCTCAGTAACTCTGAATGTTACAGGTTAGTAATGTTTGAGATATTATTTACTTGCTGAAAATATCATCTAGAATGCCAGAATATGCCACTTTTCCTATTTATTATAGAAGGCAGATCATGAAGAATCTCTGCTTGCCACCAGCCAGCTCAGCTGTTAAAGTAAAGAACATTAAGAAACTGTTGTAATGTCCGACCAAAAAAAAATATGGATTGGTTCATTTCTTTCCCATTCATTTCTTTCACTTTGACCTTGCTTGTCCACATTCTTTCCCACTGCTACCATTTGTTCAGTTGTTGTAGTGATATTTTGGCAGTACAATGTAATTATTCATTCTTTCTCTCCTTGAAGAAAATGATTTTAACAATTTTCTTCCCACTGTGAGAAAGTTTTTGAAAAGTGTACACAACTTTCACAATATTCACAACTCTGGACTTGCTCTGTACAAAATTCACACATTCTTATTTTGTACAGAAAAACAGCATTTTTCTGTATGTACATATTTGTATAGTATGTTTTCAATTACACCTTTCTAGGTGCAGGAAACAATTTTGTTTGCACACAAAATAAATTTCTGCATATAAATGTTTTCCCACTAGATGGACATGTTGTAGACCAGGGGACCTCAAACTTTTAAAGTGGAGGGCCGGTTCATGGTCTCACAGATTGTTGAGGGGCCGAATTATCGTTTGGAAAAAAAAATCCTATGCACACTGCACTTGTAGTGCAAAAAAACCCCCAACAACAATCATTTATTTATTTATTTGCTACATTTATACTCCACCCTCTCTCACCCTGAAGGGGACTCAGAGCAGTTCACAAGTTGTATGTACATACAATATATTATATTATTAGCATAGAACTATATTAGCACTATATATTACTATATTGTATTATACCACTATACCATATTATTAGTAGTAATATTACATTTAATATATAATATATAATTAATATTATTACATTATACAATATTATTACATTGTATTATTATTATTAGCCGCCCTGAGTCCCCTACTGGGTGAGAAGGGCGGGGTAGAAATACTATAATAAATAAATAAGTATTATATTGCATTACATTATAATATTATTATCAATATTATATGTATACACAATATATTATATTATTACCCTAGCACAATATGAATGAACAATACAATATTTAAAAATAAAAACAATTTTAACCAACATAAACCTATCAGGATTTCAATGGGAAGTGTGGGCCTGCTTCTGCCCCCAATGAGATAGTCAAGTTAAGTAGGATTGTTGTTGTTGTGTGCCTTCAAGTTATTTCAGACTTTGGGCAAGCCTAAGTCTAAAACTGAGGGCAGGGGCCAGGTAAATGACCTTGGAGGGCCGCATCCGGCCCCCGGGCCTTAGTTTGGGGACCCCTGTTGTAGACAATAAGTCTTGAAGTGCAAAAATTATCATGAACCCAGAATTGTTCTCACCAGGGTTTCTTGACAAACATGTCTTTTGATAATTTATTTGAATATTTTAGTATATTGATTCCATGCCTAGTTGACAAACATTCCAACTAGTGGAAGAAAGGGGGTATTATACTGAATGGTGATGAACCAGCATTTTTCATGATGTATGAAATTCCTTTTAACTTACCTTAATAACAACAACAACAATAGCAATAATAATAACTTTATTTTTATACCCTGTCTCCATCTCCCTGAAGGGACTCAGAGCGGCTAACTAGGGGCCAAGCCCAGGTAATCAAAATAAAACAGAATAAAATACATACATAAAACCCTCTTGACAGGTAAAAATTAAAACAGAATAAAAACACATTTATATATAATGGCATAGTAAAAATAGTAAAAAAGTTTTTAAAAAATGGCATAGTGAAACATAATTTAAAAAACAGAGTAATGATTAAACAAGAGCAAACTGGGCCAAAGTGTGAGGAGTGTATATTGTAAACATAATGGGTGAGATAGGTGGGTAAAGTGCAGCATTTGATGGGAGACTTGGGGATGGGAAAAATGGTGAAATTAGTTTTCCCAAAATTACTTTAGAAGTTCTAGTGTTATCACTGATATTTCTTCAGAGAACCTGATTTGGTTTACCTGCTAGCCTACTCTATCAATCCTTGTATTGAACTGAGGATCAGACAACTCTAAGGAAAAATAAGGATCCACACTACAAAATTAATGCAGTTGGACACCACTTTAATTGTTGAACACCACTTTAATTATTGCCATGGCATAATGTTATGGAATCATGAGAGTTTTAGTTTGGTGAGGCACCAGCAGTCTTTGGCAGTGAAAGCTAAATAGCTTTTAAATACAGTATGAGATTTAAATTATTTTAGCCCAGAACACAATTGAACATTTCTATTAGAAGAGCAAAGTCTTGGTGTATTAAAACAGGTGATATATTGTCATTAAACTTTTAATGGGATTTCAGCTCAGTATAGGCCCAGTAGAAATCTGTAAGAAAAACTTTAAGTGCACTTAATCTTGAAAATAAATCATGAATATTAATGTTTACCTTACTGACATATACCTAAGCATCATTTTTAATTTTATTTTATCTTTTAAAAATTAGAAATGCAGGAACAAAGCATAGCTGCTTCACTGTTACGAAGGCAACAAATGAGATCAGGTAATGTTCTAAACTGTGCCAGACAAATAATGGCTTATGAAAAAAGGGGTGGGGGTGCTTGTCCTTTGGATGTTTTTGGAAATAATATAAATTGTTTTTTAAGACATAGTAAATTTAAATAGCACAACATCATCATTTTTCTGTATTTCCTTGCACCCCTTAGTTAATGAGTACCAAAGAAAAATCTGTTAGTTCGTTTTTTTCTATCCTATTTGGTCTTATTTTTGCAGAAGGTCCATGGAAAATGTATTTCACTGAATGCCATCAAAATTCATCAAAAGAATTTCAGAAGTCTTTGGATAATATTTCCAGATTGATTGTGGTGTTTTATGGGGAAAATGGCAAATCAGAACCAATTTCCTTGGAAGACAAACAGGATCAAGCTGAGGACCAAACAACATACAATGTAAAATAATGTTTTCTTTATTATCATTGCCACACAGCATATGAATGGCTGCACAAATGAAATACTTAGCAGTAGAATAATTTACTTCTTCATAGTTGAGCCTGGGCCAACAAATCCAAAATATTGATGAGGTGTGTCTCTATCATATTTGTAGTATAAAACTTTAGTTATTTGAATGAAAAAATGAAACAGGGCTTTGACACTGAAACGTTCATAACAACCTATACTGGCTAATCATTTTCTATCTGGGCTTATAAGGAACATTGGTTTTTTAAAAAAAGAAAAAGCTATTTCAAATTATCCTTTAAAAATAATTGAACTCTAGCTGAAATCAGCTTGCTGTTTTGTTTCTTTCTTAGGTACATTTTCCATTTGATCTGGGAATGCTCTACAAAATCAAGCTGGGGCTTCATAACTTGGGAGAAAACATAGCCCAATTGTTTCATCACTGTAAAATGCAGAATGCAGTAACCTTGGATACTTTTACTCTGTATATAAATAAAACACTTCCTCTTCTTAATGGAGAGCGATGGATTGAGTTCCCTGTAGAGTGGCCATTAAGGCAACCACTTTCCGGTAGGTATATATCAGCATTACTCCATATAGTACTTCTGATATCACAATTCAAAATCTTATCAAAGCGGGATGTTTTAATTGCTTCTGATTAAGCATTTCAAAAATCGCAAGACTTCAGGACATGTTTATTAAAGAAAGCTTTACTTCTTTCAATTAGAGTGGTGGACTTACCTGTGTAAGAGACTGCTTGCACATGAAACATCACAAATATCCATGCATATAGGATAGAAAAGTGTGTCTTATTGTAGAGGCACAATCTTGAATGAGTATATTCAAACTGGCATGTTTGAAAAAATTATAATATATTATATATTATATTTATAATATAATATAATATAATATATATTTATATTATAATTATAATATAATATAAAAGTTGTAATAATTGCAGATGAAGTAAATATTTTACTAATTTGCATAATTAGCCCAATTTGCATAATTGGCATAATTCTGGTATAGAATTCGGAATAACCCATGACTCTGGGCATCATGCAAATAGTTGTGCCGGTTCCAAGATGGAACCAGCTGCAACTGTTTACACTGTCATCCTATGTTTCCCATGCTCAGGTGACTTGAGCACATAGAATCATAGAATCATAGAGTTGGAAGAGACCTCACAGGCCATCCAGTCCAACCCCCTGCCAAGAAGCAGGAAGATGACATTCAAAGCCATCCAGCTTCTGCTTAAAAGCTTCCAAAGAAAGCCTCAACTACACTCCGAGGCAGAGAGTTCCAGTGCCAAACAGCTCTCACAGTGAGGAAGTTCTTCCTAATGTTCAGGTGGAATCTCCTTTCCTGAAGTTTGAAGCCATTGTTCCACATCCTAGCCTCCAGGGCAGTAGAAAACAAGCTTGCTCCCTCCTCCCTCACATATTTATACATTGGCTGTCATGTCTCCTCTCAGCCTTCTCTTCTGTAGGCTAAACATGCCCAGCTCTTTAAGCTGCTTCTCATGCAGCTTATTTTGCAGACCCTTGATCATTTTAGTCGCCCTCCTCTGGACACTTTCCAGCTTGTCAACATCTCCCTTCTATTGCGGTGTCCAGAATTGGACTCAGCATTCCTGGTGTGGTCTGACCAAGGCAGAATTACGGGGTAGCATGACTTCCCTGGATCTAGACACTATACTTCTATTATGCAGGCCAAAATCCCATTTGCTTTTTTTGCCGCCGCATCACATTCTAGGCTCATGTTTAACTTGTTGTTCACGAGGACTCCAAAACCTTTTTCACATCTACTGCTGTTGAGCCAGGCATCCCCCATTCTGTATCTTTGCATTTCATTTTTCTGCCCCAAGTGGATTATCTTGCATTTGTCCCTGTTGAACTTCATTTTGTTAGTTTTGGCCCATCTCTCTAGTCTGTTAAGATCATTTTGAATTCTGCTCCTGTCTTCTGGAGTATTAGCTATCCCTCCCAATTTGGTGTCATCTGCAAATTTGATGATCATGCCTTCTAGCACTTCATCTAAGTCATTAATAAAGATGTTAAACAGAATCGGGCCAAGGACGGAACCCTGCGGCACTCCACTCGTGACTTCTTTCCAAGATAAAGAAGGCACATTGGTGAGCACCCTTTGGGTTCGTTTGCTTAGCCAATTACTTAGGCGATCCCTTGTAGTTCGAGGATGATGGTCCTCCATTTCTTGGAAGACGCCTATGCGTGATTTTTTTTAATGTGTGGAGCTCGGTGCACGGCCAGTCAACACATAGTCTTCACAGATTGAGGTCCCAGCAGTGGTGTGATTAACACAACAAGAGTGGCTTCTCAGTCTGTTGCAGCCTTCTTCCGCCTTCACAGCCATTGTAACATGTACCATGTTATCCTCCGCCTGCTCCGCCATTGAGGTCTTTGGGACTTCGGATTGTTCTTGGTCTGGATCCTGCCCTGTGGCCACTCCTGGGAGTGTGTGACTCCCGTGGTTGTGCCCGCAGGTTCATTGGAACACGCAAACCCCCTCACCACGTCAAGGTGACAATCCATCGATTTGGGGATTAGCCAATTACAGATCCACCTAACTGTAGTTTTGCCTAGCCCACATTTGACTAGCTTTTTTGCCAGAAGGTCATGGGGGACTTTGTCGAGGGCCTTGCTGAAATCCAGATACACTACATCTATGGCGTTCCCCACATCTACCCAGCTCATAACTCTATCGAAAAAAGAGATCCGTTTAGTCTGGCATGATTTGTTTTTAATAAATCTGTGTTGACTATTAGTGATGACAGTGTTTGTTTCTAAGTGTTTGCAGACTATTTCCTTAAAGAGCTTTTCCAGAATCTTGCCTGGTGTCTACGTGAGGCTGACTGGGCAGTAATTGTTTGGTCGTCCTTTTTTCCCTTCTTGAAGATAGGGACCACATTCGCCCTCCTCCAATCTGCTGGGACTTCTCGCATTCTCCAAGAACTCTCAAAGATGATTGCCAGTGGTTCCGAAATAACTTCCTCTAGTTCATAGCGGATCTGGCCCTTGGGACTTGAATTCATTTAGAGCGGCCAGGTGTTCATGGACAACTTGTTTCCCTATTTGGGGTTGGATTTCCCCTAATCCTTCATCCACTCCATGGGATGGCACTTACTGTCTCCTCCCATTCTCTGTGTCACAACAGTCTCTAGACTGTTGGTCAACTATAACTTGCAGTGATGTCAGTCTTGGCCATGGGACCATCGCTCTGGCACTACAGCCAATGCCACTATAGCATTGTCTGATCTGTAAGACCCATGTCATACCTGGAGTCCACTGTGGCACAGAGAACAGGAGAGGACAGTAAGGGCAGCCATCTAACATTGAACTGGGCTTGGGACTCCCTCCTGCCTCTGAAGCAGCTGGATGTGTAAAGCATCTTGGGGCCGATCTGGTGTATGCCATGCTGGATCAGTCCCGAGATAACAGGTCAGTATAGATCAGCCCTATATTACTGTAACAATAATGATAGCCTTGCTTACTGATAATGAGAATATTTATTTCCTTCCGTTTCTCATTTACTGCAAGTAACAATAAACCACAAGTCAGAGCACTTCTTGCAGACTCCTACCTCTATGCCATGTGTAAAGATGTCATTTCTGAATCCAGAATTAGGATTTCTATGTTCAACTTCCATGTGTTTAGGACTCAAAGAAGAGTGAAAAAAGCATGTGTGATTCAGATGCTATTTTTGCCTCTGGTACCAAATTTTCTGTTTCAAAAAGTAATGCCCAGGAACATATCTACTATGCTAATTGAAGTATGCCTGTGCTGAATCTGCACTATACCACAGCAGGAGCAGGAAAAGATCTGAATCACATTCTAGAAATTTTTGGAGGTAAAAAATGCTTGTTCTGTATAATTATACCACAACTATTTTGCATAGTGAATATATATGGAATGTGCCATGTTTTAATTGTGATTGTTTACCCCCAGAGATGCAGGGTCTTTCAAAATAATAGAAACAGTTGATAATTATGTTGCCATAATGAAATTGCATATTTTAAAATAATCACAAATGCATTTATCATTTTATTAAGTTACATTATGAACCAGAAGCAAAAAAAAATCATATACACCAGCTAGTGATTATGCAGAGTATTCACTTGAATATATGTAGCTTAAATAGAACATCCTCTCTATTTATCATTAGTGAGTCTAAATCCTGAATGTTAAAAATTGGCACACAACCTAGTATAGTTACAATACTTGTTTTAAGGCTAATTCAGTTTCACAGAGGTCACTTGGACCAAATCAGCTTAAACTCTTTGTAATGATTGTTTTGTGAATTTGCCTGGTACTCTTACAGTTACGTCTCTTATCCCCTGCAACATATTTGAACTCCTAACTCTGTAAGCCAATCAGCCATCTGGTGTTCAGTTCTTTCAGACAGCAAAAATATTGTCCAGATGTTGGCAAAGATCTGTATTCCCAAAAAGCCATTTAATGTATTATTACTAACACCAAAGAGTCAGTTTGGCTTAGTAGTCTGACAAGATTGATATGAAGGTCACTTTTCCTGACAAAAATGAGATTATATGAAACAATCTAAATGCATTTATTTGACTTAGGGCACGAGGTGAAGGAATCGAGTGGCTATTTGATGATGGGGGGGGGGGGGGGGTGGAACAGAATGAGATATGCTTTGATTATGCATCTATTCCAAAAAACAAACCACAGTATGAGCTCCTGCATTTGTTGGGGATACCTGAAAATCTAGATCACAGGAAAACTGCTCCCCCTGTGGCCGGAAGCTGGAAGCTGGAGAAGGTTTAAATTGCGTCTGCGTCTGTCTCTGTCTCTGTTCTATGTTATATGGCATTGAATGTTTGCCTTATAGGTGTACAATGTGATCCTCCCTGTGTCCCCTTCGGGGTGAGAAGGGCGGAATATAAATACTGTAAATAAATAAATAAATAAATAAATAAATCTTGTTTTGATTAAATGTGGACTGGAAGCATCCCATAGAACAGCATTGGAAGACCTCAAAAGGTCCATAAACACTCCTGAAACATGGATAAGTGAAAACATGGATATTGAGTCCATGGATAATGGTGTGGATCCCCATTTCCAAAAACTTTTCAGAAGCTCCTCCAGGCCTTTGAGAATTTCAAGGTGTATAGTTAGGTAGCTTCAAGACAAAATTAGGTGTCAGTAAAAATTGACTTCCCATTTTTACCTTGGGAGTGCCTCAGAAGCAGAATTTTGCTCCCAGAAATTGTGGATCCATGTCAGTTGTTTAAGCATGCTTCTACATCAACTGATACAGATTTCATGCATATTTGCTGCAGCAGAAACCAGAGGTCAGCATATGTAGAAATGCAGTACTTAGTCAGTTGTGCAGTGGTGACCACATGTGTATGTTATTGTGCAGTTGTAAAATTTCCATATAACTATACCAGTGGAAGGTTTGGGAAGGGGGAAGATTTGGTCTACTAGCATCCCAATGGAATAATTAAGTCCTGTCTCATAAGGAGTTCTCACACATTGTGGTACTCTGACATAAGGAGTTCTCACACATTATGGTACCTTTCCTTATATGCATAGTGGAATGTGGCAAATGACATAAAGCATTTTAAAAGGAACCATTTATGAACTGTCTTTCTAAAATGGTATGAGGTTTGTGGTATAATAGTTTGACCATTGAACTATGACTGTAGAATCCTTACAGAGACATGGAAATTGTGACCTTGTCACGTTACACTCTTCTCAAACTCAGAGGAAGGCAAAGACCAACTACCCTAAACAGATCTTGCCAAGAAAACAAGGTGAATGATTCACTTTAAGGTGGAAATGACTTTAAGGCACACAACAACCGAAACAATATAAATCCAATTTGTGAAAATTGTGTTATAAAACAGTTGTTGTATTTGGGCTGACTGACTTGTTTTATTTTACAGTGGTTACATACAATGTGGAACTATTCTCTAAAGATGATGTGAGCAAAATAAACTCAGTACATATGTCTCTGTCTATATATGGAACAAATGGAGACACTGAAGATCGAACACTTTCATTAGAATCATCTTCACGATCTCATAAAGGCAATGTTAATGAGGTAATTCCTTTCTTTTCAGTTGTAGGGCAGGTGAGGAGGTAAACCACTGAAGCAGTTCATTTAACGTAATACCAATGGAAATGTTTTAGTCATTTACAGGTCAGATTCATGCTGTGGATCTGGGAGAACTGAACAAAGTCATACTTCTTATCAGAAGTGAATCATGTAAGTTTCTTTAACACTGCAATGTAAGTATATTGGGCTAAATATGTTTCAATAGTAGCCAACCTAAATCCAATCAGCCAGTTGAATCAAAAGCCTCCTAGAGTCCTGGTTTTATGGTATAGTAGTTTGACCATTGAACTACGACTGTAGAATCCTTAAAGAGGATCAGGAAGTGGGAAGCAGCATGGCACCGTGGAGCCCCTCACAATCACTCATGGAGCCCCAAGGGCTCCACGGAGCACAGTTTGAGAACCCCTGCTGTATAGAATTAGACTCCCTGGTTGGGTTTTTGCACTATGCTGTTAAACATTTATTTGAAAGTGAGTTTTGAAGATATTACTGGCACTTTAAACAAGGCGCATTCAGGCAACAGAAAATCTAAGGAATTGAACCAGACAATCTTTACGATACAACAAACAGAATGAATGATAAAGGAAATGCATAACTGTTCCCAGGGGCAGGGGCGTGAACGGGAGAGGGAAGAGGGAGGGGGAAAAACAGTGGAAAAGACTGAGAAATGACTTATGACTTATGACAATGACTTATGAAATTCATTCTTTCTTTCGTTAAATTGTATGTGTGTGTGTGTGTGTGTGCGTGTGTGTGTGTGTGTGTGTGTGTGTGTGTGTATGTATATATATATATATATATATATATATATATATATATATATATACACACATACATACACACACACACACACACACACACACATACTGTATACGTCACCTGTGTTATCCTCTAAACTCCCTCAGGAGGAAATGTAGTTATGTTATACTCTACTTGTTAGACCCTAATAAAAATCTTTTTAAAAAACAAAACAAAACAAAAAAAGCTGATTCAGGATAAAAATGGTAGTTTGGCAAAATGAAAATTCAGTTTTTGTATTGTTAAGCTACAACTTTACTGTTTACTGAAGCCTACCTGAGCAATATTTTGTCTCTTCTTTTCTCGTTTTGTGAACAACTAGACTTATCCACTGGGCCTTGAACATAATGTCACTTCCCTTGGCACTTTTGAAGCTAGCCATGGAAACACAGAAATCTAGCTTAAACCAGTTGGTCCATCTAGATCAGTTTCTTGGACTGTTTATGGCTTTCCAGTTTACCAGGAACAGTGTCTTTCTGATTTCCTGCTACGTAATGCCCTTTTCAGGGAACACACCAAAGCCAGAAACCTCCACATGCAAAGCATGCATTCTATCAGTAATTGATAACACAGCCCAACAAAACAGATTCTTGGTGTCTTAATATTTTGGTCTATTCCTGGGGTTATTTGGGGCACCGATTCAGAAAATTACATTGAATAGACCACATCAGCTCCAGTTTCTTAGATATGGTTATAATTTTCTATAGGCAAGGAGATGGCAACGGGTAGATGGCACATTCTGTATATCAACAACTACAGCTGATGAGGGAAAACTGGTGCTATTTTTGGAATCAGGAGGTCAAATGTACCTAGAAATAGGGCTAACATTTGAGGAACCAAAAATGTGTGTTGGCCAGTGCAATCCTTTACTTGTAAGGCACGTTTCTGAATTTCATGTTCAACCACAAACTTCATTGCAAAGATATCAGACCCTACATACACAATTATGACTTAGTGTCCTTAATCAGTCTGAAGGACCAGTTTCTCTGAAGTTGGCCCCTTTAATGGGGGCTTATTCAAGCACTCTCAGTTTCCAGAGAAAAAATAACCAATTTTCATCTAGAAACTGAGAAGGATTTTGTAAGCATGATGTTATTCTTCTGCATGCTATTGCACACAAATCTATCAGAACTCCATAGTACAAAACTATGTTTAAATGTCCCTTAGCTCTCAAAGGTGAGCATTCTGCCTCAGCCATAGCAAAACGAATGCACTAATACTGAACTTTTGCCCCGGTTGGGTGACACTTCCCCCATGTCATGGTAGAAGTGGCACCACACCTGAGCAGTGCAAAGCGCAATGGACCTGCCCTGCATGCCTGTCATTTTGCCACATTTGTTGGCGAAATGGCACTGGGGGGAGGGGGCTGTGTGTTAAGGTGATTAGACTCAAGTGTGTTGTGTTTGTTTTTCTGGTCTGATCGTTTTACTCTTTGAATACTGCATTAGATGTTCACTTGCAATTACATATTTTCCATTTGTTTGTGTGTGTGTGTGTATATGTATGTATGTATGTGTGTGTGTATATATATGAAACTGTCAATAACCAGCTGTATCGGGTAAGTGTTTATATTTTTGGTAGGGTCTGTGCCTTCATCCACATGCCTTCAGTTTATTAAATTAAATTTGTTAAGTGGCCTTGGGGCTGCCCCTTTCCCCAGTTCTATTATTCCCCCCAGTTCTTGGAAATGCTGATTCAAATACTGATGCAGTAAAACCCCTCAACATTTTAACATCCCCTTTAAAATCAATGGAACAAAAGATCCCAAAGCAGCCATCCTAACATGACATCCTTCTTGGTAGAGATAGTACCAACTACAACAGCAAAATTTCTAATGCTACCCATCTATGAATGTATCGTATAATTTTATATAATTTCTTTAAATGGATTCAGATTGATCCTTGTGTAAAATGAAATATTTTCATTACTCTAGCCTGCAGACTGGGAGTTAAAGCTCTGCACTTAAAGAAAGCCCCAGAACAAGAGCCTGTCTACATATTTGAAGTGAATGAGTGAGTAAAATATGTACAAAAATGAATCATTCTAATGGTCAAGACGTTTTGTGAGATATGGCATGGTACCCAATAGTGCACTGTGTATATTTGTAAAATATATACTTGTTGAAATACTGAGTTGCTATCGTTATTCTTCCCTACTGTTTTCATGTTTAGTTATACTTTATGGTATTCTTTTTATGTGTGTGTGTTTTCTTTTAATTCAGATGCTTCTGTTTTATTGTAAGCACCTCAAAGAACCTTTGGCTTTTGGCCAACTTACAAAACAGTAAACAAGAAACAATCTGTAATTCTTTTTCATTATTAGAGAGCATGATGAATTCTAAACATCACTATCTGGTTTTGTTTTTAAAGAACATTCCCTTTGGATGTTAACAAACCCAAAATCAGGAGAGAAATCTTGTTATCTTCGATTCAGAAGAAAGATGAACTGGAAAATCTCACTGAATATATTATTAAGGTGTACACGGGTGACAAGAGAGGAGCAGGGACAGATGCCAATGTTCACATAATTCTGTTTGGAGACCTGGATACATCTTCATTAATTCAACTAAGCAAATCTCTGGATCATCGAGATCCCTTTGAACGAGGAAAGGTGAGCACCACAGCCCTAATTTTTCTGTTCTTCTTCTTTTTCTTTTTCTTTTTTCTTTTTTGCATTGTGGCCATCTAGCACATTATAACTTTTAAATGTATGCGTGTAAATGAAATACATTTTTCTGGAAATGTTTCTTTTCAATTTGTACATTAACTTCTGTGCTGGTACGGCTGTACCAGGAGCTCCGATTTTATTTTCTTGCTGCAAAGGTTTGCAATCATAGGACAGGCTGCCTGTCAATCATCATTAAGTTTGGTTCCACCCCTTGTTCAGGGCTGTGGGAGGGAAGGAGCCATTTTTAAGTCTGTCTCACTTAGGAAGCTAAGCTATAGGACGTAGACCAGCTCGTCCCGTAGAAAAGCTTCATATTTCAAGAACATCCGGGGATATAGAACATCCGGGGATATAGAACATCTGAGGAAACAGAAATTCCAGGGGAAAAGTCCCAAAAGCTCTGGCTGAGAGCTTACAGCCTCTCAGCCTCACAGCTCCTGAGGAAAACAGCCCTAAGTTTCTAAAGACTCAAAGAGAGAACAGCATCACAGATCCACGGAACGCCATCTGAAACATCTGCAAGCCTTGGCTGGTAGGTCCACTCGATACCCAGACGCATTTGGAGTCAGCAGTGGGTCCCACATCAGCTAAGCCCATATTGATAGACAGCCTGGGAGAGGTTATAAGAGGGTTTTCACAGTTATTCAAAACCAATCGCCTGTCCCTTGGGGACAAGACTCAAAGGGCCAACAGTCTATTAAGGAAACCTTGAAGTATTATTTGATTTATTATTTGCTCATCAATAAAGACTTTGTTATTTCATTAAAGACTCAAAAGGCCATCCTTTCAGGGAAATCCTCAACAACCTTTCTTTAGGCACCCTGGCTTCCCGCTGGGCATAAAGTGTACATCCTATACAAAAGACAATCAGTTACAGGCCCAGCGCGTGACAGAACAACTTCCTACTTTATATATACTCTGAAGCAAACCTGACTGCTGCCACTTAATGTGTAGGATAGCCCTTAATATCATCAAACAAATACAGATTGAGTATACTGGCTGGTAATAATAATAATAATAATAATAATAATAATAATAATAATAATAATAATAATAATAACTATTATTATTATTATTATTATTATTATTATTATTACCTGTCTCTTCCTGGAGCTCGAGGCAGGATATAACATCATTAAAACAAGAGATAAAACACTATTAAAAGACATACATCAAGATACACAGATTTCAAATACAAGTTTAAATCCACTAATGCAAACAGATTAAAATTCACAACTTAAAATTGACCAGATAAGCTTGCCGGAAGTGATGAGTCTTCCGTTGCGTCTCAAAATTTGGCAGCTGATCTAGCTGTCAAATCTCTTCCGGCAGGTCATGGGGAAGCTGATGAAAAAGTCTCTGGGTGACAGTTACCAATCAGATTCTGGTAGGCTGGAGTATGTAATGTATTCAGTGTATGGCATTGGGGTGGTGTCCCTGTGGGTGTTGGATAACATGGCAAGAATTCTTCAGCAATCTGGAAATGTGTTGTTGGTATTTTTAGTAAATAAATGAAAGATTAAAAATAGAACATTGCTGTGTTTGGTAGTTAATTGTATTAATAAGCACAGGTTTGAAAACATTGGGGGAGGGGGTAGACTAAACTAACTGGAATCCCAGAGCCAGAATGTCCAAGCAACCAAGGTTGGTGTTAAGATTCAGAGAAGTGTTCCCCCTCCCCCAAATGGTATGTTTTCCAAGCTCTCAGGCCATCAATTTCATTATTTTTCTGCACAGATAAATTCAATCCTGCCTAAAACAGAACTAAGAGCATACCAGTTCCCAAAAATCTATTACATTTTTATCTTTTATTCCTCTCCTTTTATTTAAAAGTTGGACACATTCAAAATTAAGACAAAGAAAGTTGGAAGGCTGCAGGAGATTGAAATTGGGCATGACGGAAAAGGATTTGGTAAGCATGGATATGTGTCATTTGCATGTTCCTATTGTGTTGCATATTGTGTTTTGTATGGCATTTTCACAGTGTTTTGAAGAAAATGGAAATCTGGGGTGCCATATGGACTGATGAACCAAGATCCAGGAAATCCAATTTTAAATTCTTCTTTAGCCATAAAGTTAATTGTGTAACCTTGATTGGTCACTTTTTCTCAGCATAACCTACCTCAAAGAGGCAAGAATCAAAGCAGGGAAAATCACATATGTTGCTTTGAGCTCCTTTGAGGAAGAATGAAACATAAAGACAATAAACTAAAACCATTTCTATGTTGCCTCATATTATAGCTCTCTAAATAAGTACTTCTATGGGTCCTGACCCCAAATGGGGATAATATTAGCTCAATAGTTGTGTCATTAAAGATTTGGCAACACTAAAAGGTTTCTGAACATTACTTAGTGATGTACTTCATAACAAGAAAAATCACCCTGTTTAGCACACACCTTCCCTGCTCCCATCAGATGAGGGAAAGGGCTGAAAAATGTGGGTAGCTCCGACAGAGCTACCCAAAACATAGCTTACCTCCCATTGTTAGTGAGGAAGCGTCACAATGGGGTGGGGCCACTGCCTGCATCATGTGATGGTACTTGGCAGGTCCCATTCCCTAAGACAATGGTTCTCAACCTGGGGTCCCCAGAAGTTTTTGATCTACAATTTCCCAGAAATCTCAGTCAGTTTACCAGCTGTTAGGATTTCTGGGACTTGAGGGCCAAAAACATCTGGGGACCCTAGGTTGAGAACCACTGCTCTAAGAGGAGCAAGGGGCCAATTTACCCTATGTGATGAGGTGGCAGGTGAGAAACAATATATCCTTGTGTGAAATCTACACTGCCATATAAAACCTAGATTATCTGCTTTGAACTGGATTATATGGCAGTGGAGATTTATATAATTCAGTTCAAAGCAGATAATATGGATTATCTGCTTTGATAATCTGGATTATATGGCAGCGTAAATCCATCCTAAATCCTATAATTGTTTGCAAAACTCTCTGTCTTAATCATCTTCTCCTCATAAAGTCTGGAAGTGCATTCTGGTGCAATGAATGTTGGACCCGGATTGTAGGCGACCAGGGGTTGAAATCTATGGAAACCTATTGGGAGATCTTAAGCAATTTTCTCAGCCTCAGGCTCCTTCTACACTGCCATATAATCCAGATTATCAAAGCAGATAATCTACATTATCTACTTTGAACTGGATTATATGACTCTACACTGCCATATAATCCAGTTCAAAACAGATAATCTGGATTTTATATGGCAATGTAGAAGGGGCCTCAAAGGAAGGTCCCATTCACACTGCTATATAAAATCCAAATTATCTGCTTTGATAATCTGGGCTATATGGTAGGGTAGATCCAGCAAAAGACAATTACTAATTTCTTTGGGATAAATCTTGCCTCGAAAGCTGCATGTTAAGACTGCCCTAAGAAATGAAGGCTCATAATATCAACACAGCTTAGTCGGAGGAGAACTGTTCCATCATGTCAATGTCTTAGCATTTTCACCTACATGAAGTAACCATATCAGAGCACATTTAATGCTGCAGTGTATGACACTTTGCTATAAAAAATGTGAAATATGTATATATGGGGATTGGTCTTCAGGATCGCTGAAGGCGGTCCCAAAATTCAATTCCCACAGGCCCAACACCTCAACAGATCCAGACCTTGCAGTAAGGTCAGAATCTGTTGAGGTGTCTTTTAAATTCAGAGTAAACTGGGAAATCCCAGGGCCCGTCCAGACAGTACCTTTATCCCAGGAGCTTCCTCAGCAAACAGGAAGGTGGCCAGATGCTGTTCCCTCAGAATGTGGGAGGAGGCACTAGAAACAGCAAAACACGTGAGATTTTCAGGTGAGGGGATAACCCAGTTGTGATTTGAAAATGCAGATCTCCGCATATCTGGATTTTCTATCTAGGTTTGCTCCCAGGTTTTAGATATTTGTTTCTGATTGGTCAGTTCCTAAAAAGAAGGTGACACTTGAGTAGAAGGATAAAACTTTGTTCTGGCAAGAATAACATCATCCTTCATGTTTAATGAAGCTTGTGGCAAAAAAACCCCAAAGTTTCTGGGGTGGAACAAGTACTTTCACAGTAGGTAGTAAGTAGTACACAATGAAACAGGACTTTCAAACCAAGAACAGCAATCTGTTGTTCCATGCTACAAGTATACAACCAAATCTGTCTGTACAGATGGCCAGACAGTAAGGTCAAATAATAATGACAGAGTTCTGTTCCTGTTTGATTGTGTAGTGCTGACTTGGGCAGAAGTGGTCCTAACCCGCAAACTTTATTTGTGTGCCAGAAACTTCATTAAACATGTTGAGGGCAAAGTTTCTTTGGCCAGAACAAAGAACTGAACTTTTGCAGCAATCCGCATATCCACATATGCACATATTCGCATCTTGAGGGTTTTAAAAAACAACAACAACAACAACACCAAAGTATCCTGCAGACCCCTGCGGTGGCCGTCTTGGGAGCCTCTAAATCTCGCAACAATGTATCAAGTGTGGGTGACAGCAGCAGAAGTCCCAGGACCAATAGTGTGTGGACCTCTTTTGAAGTCCCAGGATTTTTTTGTCACTAAAACCTGTGATTTAGTGCTGCCCGCAGTTTACTCTGGATTAATCCAGATTAACCTGAGGCATTGTTTGGATGATCAAGTTAATCCAAAACCCATCACAGGTTTGGGCCTGTGTGGAAAGACCCTAAGAAATATCCCAGCTATCTGAACTAATTTAAACAACATGTCATTAGACCATTTTGCTCTTTAAAAAAAAAAGATTACTAATGCAATATTTTTTACACACCATGAATTTCCATATTGTTTGTGGTAATACTGTGTAATTTTAGTAGATTGCAATGACAGGAAAAACTGAATTATTTCATGGTTATTCTGTATTCAAAGTTGCACATATTAACTTCTGTCCTTCCTTCACAGGAAGTCAATGGTTTCTAGAAAAAGTAGAAATCACAGATGTGTTGACAAATGAATCATACTGCTTCAACTGCAGCCGGTTTGTTTTTCTCTATCTCTTTTTTAAAAAAGAAGTTACTAATTTCCTTACAACAACAATAATATCCATCTCCTAATATTATTATTCAAACCTATATATATATATATATATATATATATATATATATATATATATATATATATACACACACACACACATACACACATACACACATACATATATATACAGTAGAGTCTCACTTATCCAAGCTAAACGGGCCGGCAGAAGCTTGGATAAGCGAATAACTTGGATAATAAGGAAGGATTAAGGAAAAGCCTATTAAACGTCAAATTAGGTTATGATTTTAAAAATTAAGCACCAAAACATCCTGCTATACAACAAATTGGACAGAAAAGGTAGTTCAATATGCAGTAATGTCTTGATGTAATTACTGTATTTACGAATTTAGCACCAAAATATCATGATATATTGAAAACATCGACTACAAAAATGGCTTGGATTATCCAGAGGCTTGGATAAGCGAGGCTTGGATTAGTGAGACTCTACTGTATATATAAATGTGTGTGTGTATGTATATATGTATGTATATTTTCTCAAATGAAATGTGACAAGAAAAATTTAAGTGATAAGAATGACCCTCTGTCCCCTTTTCCAAAGATAATATCTGATCTATGAATGAACCGAAATTGGCCAATGGGCTGAGAGTGGCTTTGGAACCTGGGAGCAGAAGGCAGAAGTTCACTCACTTTCTCAAGATCCCTTGAGTCTTTACGAATAGAAAAATATGCTGTGTATTTATTCCTACCCAGCCATGAAAACCTACTCGGTGTCCTTGGACAAGTCACATACTCTTAGATTCAGAAAACCATATGACAAGTTCACCTTAAGGACACCATAAGTCAGAAATGACTTGAAGGCACTCAATAACATTCAATATACTTTTGACCCTTTCTCTCCCCGCCCCCCCCCCCGGGCCCCTCTTTATTTTCCTGGTGCTTTTTTCTTTTGTTTCTTTTATAGATTTTTTTGTAATCACACTTTAAAATATATTTGGGGAAAGGACACAAAATTCCTGCCACCCATAACCATACCCTCCGCCCTCCCACATGCACGGCTTCCCTTTTAGACGTACTTGGTGGCCAATCTGGGCCAGCTAGGAGCTGCTCAGAAGGTTTTCCCAATGGGAGACAATTTAGCAAAAGATTTGGAGAGCTACTTGCCCAGGCCATGAAAGTGGCAGTGCTTGTTGTTGTGCTTCATTCTCTGGCCCCTTCTACGCTGCCATGTAAAATTCAGATTATCTGTTTTGAAATGGATTATGTGGCAGTGTAGATTCATATCTACATTTACAAACTTTGTTTCATTAGCAACATTGTGTATAAAATTATCTTCTGGATATGTGTAAACATAAATGAATTTCGTAAAGTTGGTCCCATCTCTAAGATATCTCCTTATGTGTTTGCAAGTATTCCAAATCCAAAAAAAAATTAAAAATGCAGAACACTTCTGGTCCCAGCCTATAATAATAGTAGTAGTAGTAGTAGTAGTAGTAGTAAATTTATTGATTAGCTCTTAGGTCATATCACAGTATCAAAAAGGCTTGATAAAACATGCTTACACACTATATAGTAAGTTAAATAAAACACTTATAACAATACAGTAAATAAATATGATAAAACTGAATATATATATCACGTTTCCGTATCACACCTACAATTTACCCCAATCAGCCCTACATATGTGGTTCTCAGATGTATTGATTTGCTTAAAAACAGAGCTGTTTTATATATAATAATAATTGAAAGAATTGAAATTAAAATATTAAAAAGTCAAGCAAACAATTAAAAAGACCCTGATTGTAACGGGAAATCAGTTACTGAATGAGTGTCTTGACAAAAAGGACTTTGCCTGCTGGCAACAGGAATGAGGCCAGACTAGCATTTTTTTGGCCTCCTGTGGCTGAATCTCTCAGGTTATTTTAAAATGATGAACCATTTGGAGCCAATCAACACCTTGTTGTGCCTACCTCTCCATAGCACTGAGGCTTCCACCTCACTCTGCATGTGCTATTGCTCTTCTTGTTCTAATGGCCACAACTGTTTCCTCGGCATATTTGTTCTTTTGGAAACAACAGCAGCAACAATAAAACACAGCAATTAAGCAAGCAGTTGAACAACAACCAAATCAAATGATCGATCCCTTTCTTATTTGGAAAGGGAAGCAGGTCTTCATTCTCATCTCCGCTAAAGTAGCTTTTGCCAAAGGAATTTCCTACTTCCTGCCGCCCTCTTTGGCAATGAACCTGGTGGTCCTTGCTGCCACAGGAGCCCCAAAACCCTCCACACTACATCATTGCGGCACTATGATTAACTGTCATGGCTTCAGCCTGTGAATTCCTGTGAATTGTAGTTTAAAGATACTTCTCAACCAGTAAGTTTTAGTGTCTCAATATTCCCCAGGATTCCATAGGATGCAGCAATGGCAGGCAAAGTAGAATTGGAGTACCGTAACTTCATAGCATGAAAGGGCCTTTGGTGTATTTCCCAGTTCTTACAGCTGTTGCAGATTGAGGTGGAGCAATGCACCACTTTCTGGCTAGAAGGTATTGACTCATTATCCAAGATTCTGTCTCAAGAAAACACTAGTTACAGTTTACAACAGTAATTCCCTGACTTTGGTCCTCTGGGTGTTTTGGGCCCCATCTACGCACCCATATAAAATCTGGGTAATCTGCTCTGATAATCTGGATTACATGGCAGTGTAGGTCCAGCCTTGGACCTCAGCTGCCTGACTATTAGTGAAATTACCAAGGGCTTCTGGGAATTGAATTGAACACTTGGTAGACCAAAATTTGGGAATCATGATTTAGAAGTCTCTATACTTCTTAGATTCTTACGTTCTTCTTTCTCCAGGTTTACACATTTTAGCAAACACATTCCTCCAGATCTGACATTCATTCAATCTGATTTTATATTGCATAATGTGTGACATACTGTTCACTGTGTGAAATAAAGATAGGCAAAGTAAGCCAAGAAAACAACAGGCAATAGCAGCATTAGCCTTATGGATGGAATATTTCCTTTATATAGATCCATTGTAGGTACATTCCTGAGGAGATTGTTTTCCTTCTATGATATTCTGAGGTCGGCCAATGGACAGGATCCAACCTACTGGTTAGCCTATCTGCCTCCAAGCATTTGCTACTTATTTCCAATTTGAAATAAGAGACTATTAAAAGGCAGTTAAAACTTCTTAAATGGGTTACTAACCATGTCAAATATTTCCATTATTTCTGTTTTCCAACTTTCCCCCCTAACACAATAAAACTGAAAATGGCAGTTCCAAAATCTGAATAATTTTTAGTTGTGACTTCATTGATGACTTCACTATCTTTACCTAGTGACGTCCATAAGATTCTATGATTCTATGACTCCATGATTCTATGATTAGAAACACCACTGTATTAAGACCTTCATGGGGATTTTATCTAGTTGTGTGCGTGTCTAATGTACCTTCTCTTCTAACCAAAATTGTTTTTAATTCATCAGGTGGCTTCCTGAAGAGGAGAGTGATGGCCGCACTGTAGTGCAACTTTACATATAATTATGCTGTCTTGAGAATCCTGTTGCAATGTATTTCCTTCTCTCCTTCAAACTGATTTGGTTCATTTGTATTTCCTAATTGTGAAAGAACTGTTAATTATCATGAAGAAATATCAAAACAGTCCATCACATTTCAGTACTCCTGTAAGAATGTTACTGAAAATCCTTAACACCTTTATCCAAACAGAAATAAACTAAGATGGGATGTTGCCATGTATTTTGTGAATGTAACCTATCCTTTTACAATATGTGTCCTCGCCAGTAAGTATCAACAGCAGTTGTGGCACCTCCTGAGGCTTGACAGCTGTGAGGAGTAGAGGTGAATAAGGTTCAAAAAGCCAGAGGGTAGCCCTTTGCATACTGTCCAAAAAGAGACATATGCAAGGTATGAACACAAAGCATTGCATCCTACTGACATGTTGTAGCCATTCAGTCTTTATTGACTTTTCTCTACATTATATGAACATAGAAAAAAGTGCAGACAGCAAAAGTTTGTTCTCACTGTTTGCATTTTTTAATCCAAATGTTTAATGAATAGTTAGGAATGTTTGAATTTTAAATCTGGTACACCTTGAAAGAATTCCATTTTAGACCAAATGGCTCAAAAAAAACAACAACATTGTCATTGTTGACGCTAAGAACAGATTTTGTTATTGGCATCTTCAGAGGTGTTTTACCATTGTTAGTGTTGGTAGTAATACACCAATTTACTTGTTTCTAACACTAAATATTACCAAATTAATTTTTAAACATAATATTCCAAGCAAAATTATGAAACCTATCAAATATATTTTAGACTATGAAACAGATGTAATCTTTCCTGTAAATTAGATCTGTCTCATAGTCATAAACTGACAGACCTATAGTATATCATTTGAATGAGGAAGGAAATAGAGTTGATTTAGTTTTCTTAAAAGGTTTTTTCTTTGTTTTTTTTAAAAGAAGCAACAGGACACATAGCTAGAGTATGTACTGAAATAAATTTAAAATTGTATTCCCCAAGAGCACAGATGTGTTCAGTTGGTATCAGTATTCATTACACAGAATCACTTTGCTGTGATCTATTATGTGATTTGTTTCATTTAGTGTGTCTTTCATTAATAGTTTGTAATATTAACTCGCCCTGATGTCATTTCTGTTTTTTCAAGTGTAAATAATGCCTTCTTAATTTGTTTGCCTTTACTAACACTGAATAGAATCTTTTAGCAGCTTATTTGCTTGTTTGTTCCACTTGTTCTGTTTGAAAGAGGGGAAAGCAGTATCATTTTTGTTAGGAATATAGAGGATCCTTTGAAATGATTGTAACAAAAACAAGAATAAAAAGGTAATGGGTGGAATCTTACAGGCAATTCGGGATTTTTCTGTAAAGCAGTGTCCTTTTCACACGAAACAATTAGAACACGGCAATTTCTCTTTAATAGCCATGGCAATTAGGGGGGTGCAATTCGGTTGAACCCCATTCTGGTTTTGGTATCCAGATTTTGGTGGGCCCCCTGAAACATTTTTCAGGATCCCAAATTCAGTCGGGGGGGGGGAACAGTTTTTCAATCCGGCAACCAAAATATCTGGGAAGATTCGTGTCAGGGATTCCTCTTCTTCAGAAGAGGAAGGGGAGCAGGAAAGTGTTCATGAATCTGAGGGCGAGTTGGAGTCTGAGGAGGATACTTTGCTAGTACCCTCATTCCAGGAGAGGTGAAAGGAAAGAGAGCAGAGACGTCAATCAGCTAGATTAGCTGCCAGAAATGCAGCTGAGTAATTAGGAACTGCCCTAGCAGCTGTGTGGGGACCCAGGGCTATAAAAGCCGAAGCAGGTGCAGCCAGCGCTTGCTGGTAACAAACTGACTCTAATGCCTTCACTCTCTGTGTGCCTGCTCCAAGTCTGCATCTGGATTTATGCCTGTTTATTTGTCTGAAGTAAGACTTCCTGGCTTTCTTTTGCATTATTTCACTGAGTGTACTGTACTTTGTTTTGTTGAAGTAAAGCAGTTTTCATTTACTTACCACAGTGTCTTAAGGCTGTTTTTGAAAGACAAAACAGGACAATTCAGCCCATTGGAGACAATGGGGAACTTACAAGCCTCTTCTTTCCATCATTTTTAGGGCATCAGTCTTTAGAAAATCATCCTTTCTGGGATCTTCTCTCCTTAGACCTTTTCACACATGCTACCGGTGGTGCTCGTCCCATGCCCCGCACCATCCAGGCTTCCCCCTTATCCTTCTCATCACATGGAGGGAAGCCTAAGCCCCAGTAAGCCAGCTGGGTCCAGGCTTTAAAAAGGGAAACCTGACTGTTTCTCCTTCACTCATCCTTCTTTCCTAAGCTGCTTTAAGCCTCAAACCGACTGGGTTCAGGTTTTAAGGAAGACCTTGCCATTTCTTCCTTTAAGCCTCAAGGCAGCTGGGTTCAGGCTTTAAGGGAGACCTTGCTATTTCTCCCTCCACTCTCCCTTCTTTCCTCAGCCTGGGTTTCAGATTGCCAGAGGCGGCTCACACCGTCCCAGCTTCTCCCTCATCACATGTGCAAAAACTTCTATTTAAACCAGTGTAAGAAACCACCCTTTCTGGAATTGTTTGCCCTCAATACCATTTCAATGAAACTGAGTTAAGGGAGGCACCATTTTTTAAAACATTTATTTCAGAGGGAGCCACACCACCTGAAGGAGCATTAGCTATTCTTTAAAAAAAGATAAAATTACCTCCTCATTTTATGGTGGCTTTAGAAAAGCTAAGATACATCCTTTACCCCACATTTGAAGTTTGCCTTGTGCGGCAGTTTCTTAAGTGTGTAGAAAGTAAACTGCTTATTTATTGCTATTTGAGTCAAAAATCAAGCCAAGCCATGCAGAGCTGCAAGCAGCACTGAGAATTTAAATGACTGATCGTTCTCTCTTAGAAGCCTGCTCACAACAGAAAAATGGAAGCTCAGCTTGACTAAAAGACACGTTATGACTTTCTTCTGTTCTGATTGGCTCAACAGGCAGGACACATCTCCCCATGCTCCATGTGTAGCCAAAATAAAGAGAAAGCAGTAGTTTTTGGCAGCCATGTGGTCTGTTGCAGCCGGAAAAAAATGGTGGTGGAGCCTGTGCTGTTATGGCTATCCAAAAGGGCCGAACCAGCTGGAGTCTATTTATAAAAATGAAAGTGTACACAACCTTAATGCCAATGTTTTATGGAGTCCTGAGGTCTGTAGTTTGGTGAGGTACAGGAGGTCTCTAAGAATTTTATCCCTTCCTGAACTGCAGATACAAATATTCCACAGGATGGAACAGTAGCTTTTAAAGTGGAATGATAGTGCTATAATTGTATACTGTGAAAGGGCCCTTGAATCATCCAATAGTGTTGATCAGCTCACCAGTGAAAATCAGTGGAAAATTGTTTTTCTACATAGCCTTTCTTGTGTCTTCAAAATCTAAAGTCTAGTCTTCAGTGAGTTTCTATAGAGACAGTAGCATTTTCTAAATGTTTATTTCTAGCCATAAATAACTAACCCAGTGTTGTGTAGAAATGGTACTTAGCTACAGCTTCCACTTCATTTAAAGGGGGCAGCGTTTTTGAGTTGGTGATCTGGAAAAACAAAACTGACTGAGCATTTAATGAAGTATTATTAAACGAGTAATACACAGCAGAAGTCAAGTGAACATGCTGTAACAGTATCGTAGCACTATTCTACCCTGAGCAAAGTGAATCTGCCTATTTCATATAACATTGTGTTCCTCTGTTATTCTTTGGCAAATATTTTCATACACTTTTTTGTACCCTATTAAAATGATTTGATGTGTGTTAATGGTTCTTTGGTTGGGAATATTTTAAGCAGAGCAAAAGGGATCCCAGAGGTAAAGAGATTTCTTTGGCATGCCTAGTTGAAGTTTCTGAAATAAAGCCAAGCAGTGCAGTGTTACTGCAGAAAATCACCCCACCTCTTAAATTTGGTTCAAGGTGTTCAATGACATTTCATTACTTCAGTAACTGAAAGAGAAAGCATCAACATGATCGAAAGCCACATGATTAAATTCATGTGCAGAGCCATGTGATTAAATGTATGGATAAAGTCACAAATATATTGATAGATCAAATATCTTAAACTATTACAGATACAAACAGATTCTTATTTAATTGCATAATTTAAAGTCAATGTGGTATAGTGGTGTGTTGGACTATGAATTTGGAGGGCATTTGGCCATGGGAAACCACTGATTGATCTTGGACAAGTGGCATTCTCTGAGACTCAGGGCCCTTCCAGACAGGCCCAAAAATGTTGCACTTTTACCAGAGGTGTCCAAATGACACCTTCAGTAAAAGCAACTTAATTCAGAACAAAGCAGGTTTTCCCTGTCCATGAGCACGGAAAACCGAAAAAGCACCCAGCCCCAAAAACCCAAAAACTACCCTTAAAAATGTAAAACTTACTTGGTCACCACTAAGGAACTCCCTGAGTCCTCCTGCTACGTAGAAATGACATGCCTGGAGATTTGGGGGGGAGGGGCAATTTTCCATTCTTATCTGTGTGAAATCACTCTCAGGCCCCTTCTACATTGTCCTTATATCCCAGAATCTGATCCCAGGTTATTTGATTTGAACTGGATTATCTGGGTCCCCACTGCCATATAATCTGGGGTAATCTGGGCTCAGATCTTGGGATATAGGGCAGTGTAGAAGAGACCACAGAGAAAGGCAAAGGCAACCAGTAAGCTGCCCTGAGTCCCCTGTTGGGTGAGAAGGGCAGGATATAAATATTGTAATAAATAAAATAAACCACCCCCACCCCCAAACAAATCTTACTATTTGGAAATGATTTTAAGGCAGTGGCATCTTAATGCATGGGCACACTGGGCAACTGCCTATGCTAATCTATGCATGGACTAGACTTTAACACAAATTTTCTGATCACGTACCTCAACATCCAAATCTGTCCATAACCTAGATGGAGTAAAAAGGAAAACTAGTAGCAGCGAGTTGACATGTTTGCATTTGTGAGAAAAATGTTACCATCTTTATTGCTTACAGTGTTATGGAGGCAGAATGTTGTATCAGATTCAGGGGAGGTAGTTAACGGCTCGGGATAACAGTTGCTGACAACATGCATTTCCATTATCAGAATGACAGCCTCTACTGTTTGTGTTCCAATAATTATATTTGTGTGGTGGAGGGTTAGAGCAGGCATGGGCAAAATTTGGTCCTCCAGGTGTTTTGGACTTCAACTCCCACAATTCCTAACAGCCTACTGGCTGCTAGGAATTGTGGGAGTTGAAGTCCAGAACACCTGAAGGGCCAAATTTTGCCCATGCCTGGGTTAGAGGATGTGTAAGAAAGTGAAGTGAGGAAAAAGAAACTGTAGACTTATTACATGTCAATGAAATTCATAAATAACCAATTGAGGAGAAATGAAAAGTAATGTTTTGAGTGAAGCACAAAAGAGGAAATGAGCCACAGAGAAAGATGAAACGAGTACTGATTTTGTTGGTGGTACCAATAAATATAAGCTTACTGATAATTTATATTTTTATTCCTATGAAATTGTATAGGCAGGACCCAGTGAACTGCTTTGCCAGGGGGTCTATAATGCTGTTACTATAGCCCTGATTTGAGGCACACAACAACAAATACTTTCAATCAAATTGCATCTGGATGAGCTTCAAAAGATTAAAGTTGCTGTGTTTCCTTCTCTCTCAGATTAGCTCTCTCATTTACATCAAAGAAGCATTTGAAAAGGGAGTGGGAACTTGCAAGAAAGCCTATCACTCTTTTCCTCATCATAAGATATTGAAAGTCAAATTGTTATATGTTATACTAGCTGTGCCCAGCCATGCATTGCTGTGGCGAAGTAGGGTGGTATGGGAAATAAACTATTGAGGAATTGGTGGTGGTTAAGGTAAAGGGTAAAGGTTTTACCTTACATTAAGTCCATTATAAATGGGTTATATAGCTGTGTGGAAGGGCCTTGAGTCTACACTGCCATATAATCCAGTTCAAATCAGATAATCTGTATTTTATAGGCAGTGTGGAAGAGGCCTAAGTGAGGCCTAACTCTGCCTGTCCCCTGGGCTGAGTGGGTTGTTAGGAGACCAAGTGGGCGGAGCTTAGCCTTCTAACTGGCAGCAACTGGATAAAAACAATTCTTCCTGTCCCTCTAATTAGGACTTTTTCTTTTCTTTTTGTTGCATGAACGTAGAGGCATGGATGAGGGGTTGTGCTGCCAAGTTTAGTGTTTCTGGGATGTGAAGTTTTGTTGTTTTGTCCTAGGCCGAAATTTCATTACCCTTTTATATATATAGATGACACTTCAAGTTTGAATATCTATCTATCTATCTATTTATCTATCTCACAGCCATAGAGGCTCCATTTGGGAATGTGATAATGATAAAAGGAAGGATTTTTGGTTTCTTTGTCGTAGTAAACTGATACCCCCGAAATGATCCAGTCCAGAAAAAGAAGCTGCCAATGATGCCAACGGCAGCTTATGCTCTTTGCAAACGAAGAGCTCTCTGTCTTTGTGTTTATATGTACATGAGAGAAGGACACAAGGCAAGAGAATGACAAAAGGGGAAGTAATAATTGTGAAAAGAAAGGTTTGGGTCAGGGAATACATCCTTTCCCAATCCCTGCCCATATCCTTTCCAGCCTTATTGGGGCTTCCAAAAATAATAATTCACACCTCATGTCAAGGTTTGGTAATTCACCCAAACACAGGCACAAATATTAACTGCAATTCAGCAAGCATTAGATTTCCATTGGTGAGCACATCTCACCTCAGTGGAAGTGGTCATATTAAAAGAGAGAAATGGGTTGTCAAAACTTCCTTCTTTCCTCCTTGTTTGGCTCAGAGCCTTAATCTCGTGGCCATGTTCCCTACAGCTGACTCACTTCTGGGTGCCGAGGAGATCTCTGGTGCATCAAAACCCTTAATACATTAATGCCAAACAGTGCACTCATTTCTGTCTTTTTCTTTTACATGACTAAATTTTCACAGATCTGTTTGGAAATATCATTTTCTTACCATGATGTTTTAGAGTGCTCACCAGGATCCATAAAGCCCTCCTACCCTCAGTGCGCCTCTGCAGTGACAATACTAAATTCAATGACTGCTTAGCCTTCTCCAGCCTGAACAATAGATGTAGATAACAGAGCTACTGTCAGCAACTTCCAAAAATAATATTTCAGTGTCAAGCCTAATGTCAAGGTTAGTAGTACACCCAAAAGTACACAGACAAAAAGGAATAACTCATTCAGTTTATACCACAAAGAGTAAATTGAATAACTTCTATTCCTGCAAAGATAACTGGCTAGTGCTACACAATGTGATACCATGAGTGGATGGTTGCCTCTTTGACTTCTATTGAGTCACTATGAGAAGAAGCAGTCTCACAACTGTGCCTCCTGCTGTGAACACATACTACAACAGCTTGTGACAAGGAGTCTGTGACAAAAAGAGACTCTGCCTTGCTTCTCAAGGGACAGATCAATGTTGCTCTTCACTTACAAATCTGTGAGGGAAAGGCAGATGTTTGCCCTAATTTCATGTATGCAGAATATGACTTATTCTTCAGGGCTTAATTTTCATGTTTGTATCTATATAAGAGGAACCCCGGTGGCGAAGTGCGTTAAAGCATTGAGCTGGAGACCGAAAGGTCCCAGGTTCAAACCCCCGGAGCGGTGTGAGCAGCCGCTGTTAGCTCCAGCTCCTGCCAACCTAGCAGTTCGAAAACATGCCAATGTGAGTAGATCAATAGGTACCGCTCCGGCGGGAAGGTAATGGTGCTCCATGCAGTCATGCCGGCCACATGACCTTGGAGGTGTCTACGGACAACGCCGGCTCTTCAGCTTAGAAATGGAGATGAGCACCAACCCCCCAGAGTCAGACATGACTGGACTTAACATCAGGGGAAACCTTTACCTTTATCTTATCTATACAAGATGAGTTTTGTCAGAATGTGCCGAATGCCCGCTACAGAACTCTGAAGGTCCTCTGGAATGACTTATAAAAATCAGGTACAATGGAAGCAGGACTCCTAGTCACTTATCTCTTAAGGAGGAACTGCTTTTGGGGGTTCATAGGGCCTGGCATTCAGCAAAGCCAGATGCTAGAACTGTACAGAACTGGAGTTGCCCCCTTTCTTCCCATTTTCTTCCCCTTGTTCTTAATGACATAGCACACCCCTCCCCTCATCTCATCCTTCTTTGGGGTGTACTTTGAATGCAAATATCACCACTGTCTTCTCCTCTTCCTCAGGTGGCGCACTGATCATTAGGAGAGATTGCCATTGGTGAATACATCATTCAAAGAACATTATTACACAGCCTGAAAACCACACAATGAAAGTTTTATATATAGATAGTACAGTACTCTTTAGCCTATTAAACTACTCACTGTGGCATGGTATTTATGGAGTATGGGGGATGAGATTTTTCCTGTGGGAAATTTCTCTTATCTACTCTCAGACTAACTGAAAAGACTGGAAGGCAAGATTTTGGGCAGTTGCTATGCTTCTCTGTCTTGAGGCCTGAACAACCTGTGGCCCTCTAGATATTTGAGCCTCCACCTCCCAGAAGCCCTAGTAGCCAGCTTGTCCAATGGTCAGGAATTCTGGGAGCTGAAATCTAAAACACCTGGACTACCACAGGTTGTGCATACCTTCCCTAAGGTAGCCTATCATGGGGTTTTCTTAGCAAGATTTGTTCAGAGTGTGTTTGTCACTGCCTTCCTCTAAGGATGAAATGATACAATTTGCAAAAAGTGGGTTGAGCAGGGATTTGCATTGGACTGAGCAGGTTCAGAGCCCAATTTTGTGCATCTAGACATCTCATGACTGTCCCCGTATGACATTGATTCCCAAACCTTTATCCTTTAGCTGTTTTTGACTTCAGCTGCCAGAAGCCTCAACAAACCTTTCAAATAATCAGGAATTATACAAAGTGAAATACAAAACATGTGGAAGACCAAAGTTTGAGAAGTAATGTCTTATGGGAAAAACAGAACCATCCTACAGTGTATGGTTGTCCAATTCTATTTTTTCCTTTTTTTTTCTTTTTCTAAAAAAAGTTAAAGTGATGCAGGGGATCATTACAATCTATTTCTGAGGTGAACTGCCCCTCTTGGAGATTTCCAAATGGGAAAATTACTCTTAATTCATCCAGAAAAAAATGAGGCATTTAGTGTAATTTGGAGGGGAAATATAGACACATTGACTTCCTGGACTCCACATTAGATAATCCAGTTTCTTATGTTAAAGATAGTATTTAGGAATTCCCAAAGATGTGTTGCCTGAAACATCAGTAATGTCTTCATTCATATCCCTATTCCACATACATAGAAAGATTCTATGGACAATTACAGGAATCATTCTATAACTGAAAAACTACTTAGTCTGAAATGAGAAGGGCCCTTACACTCTCTAATTATCCAGAAGTTGATTGATTTTACATGAGGAAGATGGGAGGGAAGCAAAAATTTAGTAAGACATTCAAGTCAAGGAATGCTAGGCATTTAAAACTGCATTTAAAAAAATCAAATGGTGGCCTTGAATGAGTTAAGAGAACATTCACAGAAAATACAGAGAAAAGCAAAGGAATTAAACAGATGCTTTCCAAATAAAGATAATTGGGGAAAGATGAAATGAAGAAAACTGCTAAAACAGAATAAAGAGTACTCACACATACAAAACAAAAACATACTAATGCACCTGGAGTTTTTAAAACTCTAGAAGAGAAAAAGGTAAACAAGGTTTCCAGTCTCTCGTCATCTCATGGCTCATAGCTTTCTTTTGCATTTAAAGGCAACTGAAGATGAATGCTGTGTAGAACAGTTTTGACATGATCCCTGCTAAGAACACAACAAAGGTTTCTTATTATGCTAAATGCCTCCTAGAGACAAATGGAACTGTACAGAATCCCTGCCCTCCTTGTCTAGAAAGAGAGATTAAAATAGCAACTTATTTAAAATTGTCTAGATTTAGATAAACACACATTTTCTTTCATTTGTGTAATTCATATAAAACAACAATACAATGTCACAAGTTTGAAAAATTTTTTAAAACACATTTGATGAAAAATAAAATCAACAAAAATATTTCTTCGTATTTAAATAACAACTTTATATGGACATATTCCAAGTAGATACTTACTGCCAATATAATCCTTGAAATAGAGAGAAATATCATTTTAAATGGGAAACCATAGCCATGCAAGCAAAGTTCCTGCTGTATAACCAGAATAACCTGGAGGTTGGTAGACATGGATGATGTTCAGATTATTTTCAGCCATGTTAAAAATCACACAATCAATAGCTAATTTGATTTATAAATGAAATATACTCTAGCAGTGGTCCTTATTATAGCTTGCAATTCCCAAATGGTATACAAGGCTATAGTTTGGGATGTCACTGTGATTTCACAGTAACTGCTGTGCAACTGTTAATGCAGACAAGTTGTCTAATCAAAAGGATGTTGAAACACTGAATTTTTTTTGGCAGGGGCACCACTAGGAGGAACAAGGGGATGCAAAACACAATGGTAACACCAACTCTAGTGACACCAGTGTTGCAATGGAAGGTAAAGGTTTCAAGGTTTAGGCAAGATGCATTTTTTTACTGTTGAATGGAAACCATGTTAATCTCAGGGAATACACATTCTCCTGAAAATAAGTCTGACTATGCATGTTAATAGCAAAAAAAAAAGGGAATTAGAATCCTGTTTCTTCTTCTTCAAGCTTAATTAGAAAGCCAGTAACCTATCCTCTATGTCACAGTGACTGCTATTTGTTTCCTCATTTATTTAATTGGGAGAGAATTTACAAGTAATGCAAACCTTGGTGATGCCTCTGAATCTATGGGTGAATCTATACTGTAGAAGTAATGCAGTTTTACATCTCTATAATTACCAAGGTTCAATGCTACAGAATCATGGGAACTGTAGTTTTACAAGGCCTTTACAAGGGTGGGAGAAAGAACTCTTTTCTATTTGAGGCAAGTGTGAATGCTGCAACTGATCACCTTGATTAGCACTAAATAGCCTTTCAGTTTCAAAGAAGGAGCCTCTACCACACTCCAGAGCAGCTCTCACAGTTAGGAAGTTCTTCTTAATGTTCAGGTCGAATCTCCTTTCCTGTAGTTTGACGCCATTGTTCTGCATCCTAGTCTCCAGGGCAGGAGAAAACATGCTTTCACCCTCCTCCCTATGACTTCCCCTCACATATATATGGCTATCATGTCTTCTCTCAGCCTTCTCTTCTGCAGGCTAAACATGCCCTGCTCTTTAAGCTGCTCTTCATAGGGCTTGTTCTCCAGACCGTTGATCATTTTAGTCTCCCTCCTCTGGACACATTCCAGTTTGTCAACATCTCCCTTAAATTGTGGTGCCCAGAATTGGATACAGTATTCCAGGTGTGGTCTGACCAAGGCAGAATAGAGGGGTAGCATGACTTCAGACCAGGCATGGGTAAGCTAAGGCCTAGGGGCTGGATGCAGCCCCCTGGGCATTTACCTCAGGCCCTCCTCATTTTACCTGTCCTCTTGGCATAAGGATGTGGTGGCCCATTGCATCCTTATGTAGAAAGGACGGGGGAGGAAGGCACGCAGCAGCGGAGAGCCCTCTGGAGTGTTCTCAGCCACTTAATGTCTCACCCTCTTCCCAGCATAAGGATGATGCGAGTGGCCCTGTCCCTATGCTGGCTCACAGAAGGCATGCGGCATTTGAGAGCCCCCGCGAGCACTCTAAGGTTTCGCCTGTCTTGCCTTCGTCCGGGCATAATGCCAAGAGGACAGCCCGAATTGAGGGAGGAGTATTGGGGAAATCACTGCATGTCACAATTTGGGAGGAAAGCAGGATAGAAATAAATGAATAAATAAATAATGTCTTGTTTTCCTCCCAGCATAAGGATGGTGTGAGCATCCCCGTCCTTATGCCAGCAGTACAACCTGAGGATGACTTGCCCCTCCTGGCCTTGCCCTCTCCCAGGCTCTCCTGGGCTGTCCCACCCAGCATGTGCCCGACAGCACTCCCTCTTGGTCTGGCCCTCCTAGCAGGGGCCATAATGCGGCTCCAAGGCAAAAAAGTTTGCCCATACCTGATCTAGACACTATATTCCTATTTATGCAGGCCAAAATCCCATTGGCTTTTTAATGGGTGTGCTCAGAAGCCTGTTGCCTCTTTTGGGGGCAACTCTTACATTTTGGAGTGATATTACTGGGCACACACTATCCCAGGCATGGACAAACTATTTTGCCTTGGAGCTACACTGTGGCACCGGCCAGGAGGGCCGGGCCAGGCATACGCTGGGTGGCCCAGACTCGAGAGAGGGCAGGGCCAGGAGGGGGGAAGGCAGCCCAGGTCATCTTCAGGTTGTCCTCCCAGGTTAAGGACCAGGCTGCTCACCCCATCCTTATGTCAGGAGGAAAGTTGAACACAACACGTGGCAACTACCCTGATCCTCCTCCCCAACCTCTTCCCCTGATCTTCGCACTGTCCTCTTGGTATTATGCGGGAGGAGGGCGAGACAGGTGGTGACAGAGTGCTCTGGAGGGCAAACCATCCTGCTGGCATAAGGATGGAGCCACTTGGGCCATCCTTATGCCTAGGAGTAGGGCAAGACACACAGTGACTGAGAACGCTCCAGAGGGCTGCTATGTCCCCCACCCCCAATCTTTTTGGCATAAGGATACCGCAGGCCACCCTGTCCTTCTGCAAGAGGATAGGGAAAATGAGGAGGGCCTGAGGTAAGCATCCAGGGGGCTGGGCCTTAACTTGCCCATGCCTGGGCTAGCCCCTGGAATGGGCAAATTTGGACTTTTCCTTCAGGTGTTTTGGACTTCAACTCCCACCATTCCTAACTACCTCCTTTTCCTCTTCAGCCGCTAGCTTCCCCCAAAACACCTGGAGGGAAGGCCCAAGTTTTCCTATGCCAGGGCTAGGAAAGGAAGGAGGCGCCCCCAATCCCTTTTCTTGGTCTCGCCTCCCCAATGGCTGCCTTGGCTTTGTGGGAAGAGGCGAGAAGGGCGTCTGTTGTGCGGGAAGCGGCAGCGCGAGGGAAGTCCCGCTCCCCCGCCCTTCACAGCCCTCGCGTGTCATCCCTCCAACGCCCCGCAGCCTCCCCAGCGTCGAGCGAGGCGTTAAACCGAGACGGCTCCCCCTCCTCCCCTCCCTCCGGGCACACATCCATAGCGCATCCCTGCTGTTACAGAGAGGCAGGGCGCCCCAGTGGCACGCGAGCCGCCTCTCCCCGGGTCCCGCCCCGCCCCTTGCGCCACCTGCTGCCTCTCCCCTCCTCCCTCCCCTTCGCCCTCCACACGGCCTGAGGTGACAAAGCAGCGCTAATGAGGCGCTCGACAGGGACAGGCGGGGAGCCAGTTACCACCTCCCAGACCTCCACTGCGAGCCCCGCATCCTTGTGGGGAGAGGGGCTGCGGTGAAGCCCAAGCGCTTTCAAGGGGTGTAAAGAAACCCGCCACGCCCTCCTTTCCCTCCCTCTGGCCGATACAGACACACACCTCTCCCTCTGTGTGTGTCTCTCTCCCTTTCCCTGGCAGGCCACTCCCCTCTCCACCCGCCCTGGCCCTTTCCACATCCTTCCTCCCCTTCGCCTCCCCTCCTCAAGCGCCCCCTCCTCCTCCTGTTGCGCCCTGCCTCCTCCCCTCCGCACGCGTGTCTCAGAGAGAGAGAGAGAGGGAGAGAGAGAGAGGGAAGGGGGATGGCTGGGTGGGGAGGGGGAGAGGGAGAGGGATGAGGTCATCCTCTTTCCCGGCGTCAGTCAGCTGGGTGGCGGCGGCGGCGGCGGCGGAGGCAACGGCGGCAAAGCCAGGCCGAGGCAGGCAAGGATGCGCCGCCGGAGCGGGGAGCGCTCTTTGGGGGGACCGGGCTGAGGAGGAGGAGGAGAAGGGGCGAGAGGGGCGCGCCTCGTCCGCGGGGCCCGGCGGGGAAGCCTCTCGCTCCGCGCTCCCCTGCCGCCTTCGCCTCCCTTCGCTCCCCGCATCATGGCCGCGAAGTCGGACGGGGGCCGGCTGAAGATGAAGAAGGGCAGCGAGGTGGCCTTCACGCCGCTGCAGAACTCGGAGCACTCGGGCTCGGTGCCGGCGCTGGCCTCGGCGGGCTTGCCTTCCTCGGAGGGCGCCGGGGCGGGGGGCGAGGACGACGAGGCGCCCGGGGGCGGAGGCGGGGGCTGCTGCTGCGGCGGCTCCGGCCACCGGAGGCAGGGCGGCGGAGGGGGCGGCGGCGGAGGGGGCTGCCGGTGCTGCTGCGGCGCGGGGGGCGGCGGGGAGGCGCCGTCGTCGTCGTCGCGGGGCCCGCGGGGCTCGGGCGGCGGCTCCTCCTCGCTCTGCCTGCGCCTCGGCCGCGAGCAGCGCCTCTACTCGCTCTGGGACGGGCTCTGGATCCTCGCCGCCGTGGCCGTCTACTTCGCCGACGTGGGCACCGACCTCTGGCTGGCCGCCGACTACTACCTGCGGGGCCAGCGCTGGTGGTTCGGCCTCACGCTCTTCTTCGTGCTGCTGGGCTCCCTCTCGGTGCAGGTCTTCAGCTTCCGCTGGTTCGTCCACGACTTCGGCGCCGAGGAGGGCGGGGGCCCGGCGGCGGCCTCCTCGTCTTCCTCGCCGCCCGCCAACCATGCCGCCAATGCCGCCGCCTCCTCGGGGCCCGGGCACGGCGAGACCAAGCTGCTGGTGAGCAGCGGCTCGGCGGCGGCGGAGATGGACGCGGCGGCCCGGCCGGGGACGCCGCAGAGGCAGGCCTCCATCGCCGGCAAGGGCAACCCCGCCTACGGCAACCCCGGGAGCGGCGGCGGCGGCCTCCCCAACGCTCCCAAGGGCCGCTCCGCCTCCTGCGCCTTCTGCATCTGGCTCCTCCAGAGCCTCGTCCACATCCTGCAGCTGGGCCAGATCTGGAGGTAGGAGAGCCGCTCGCCACCTTCCTCCTTGCCCCATCCCCTATTCATCCATCCTTCTCCGGTTGGGCCAGCCTTGTCTCTCCCGCTGCCCTCCCATGCCCCTGGTGCCTTCCCAGGAGGAAGAAGGAGCATCCCAGCTTCCTCTGTGTTGTCACCGGTGCTGCAACATACAATCACAGAATCATAGAATTCAAAGTGCTGGCTTTAGCCTCTAAAGCCCTAAAGCAGTGGTTCTCCACCTGTGCGTTCCCAGGAGTTTTGGCCAGAAATCACAGCCAGTTTACCAGCTGTTAGGATGGGAGTTGAAGGCCAAAACAACTGGGGACCCACAGGTTGAAAACTACAGGCCTATAAAGCCCTAAATGGTTCCAACCTAGCTTACCTGTCCAAATGTATCTCCCTTTATGATCCACCTCGGAGGTTAAGATCGTTAGGAAAGGCCCTGCTCTCGGTTCCACCACCTTTGCAAGTGTGATTGGTGGGATTTTTTTTGTGTCAGGAGCAACCTGAGTTGCTTCTGGTGTGAGAGAATTGGCTGTCTGCAAGGATATTGCCCAGGGGACGCCTGGATGTTTTTATGTTTTTGGTGGGATGAGAGACAGGGCATTCTCAGTGGTGGCCCCTTGGCTGTGCAACTCCCTCCCTGGCGAAATCAGAGCAGCCCCCTCCCTCCTGACCTTCAGGAAGAATGTAAAATCCTGGTTATGGGACCAAGCTTTTGGCTAGCAAGTTAGTGAAATATGGGTATATGTAATTGTAAAATGACTAATGGAACTGCCTTGCATTTGACTCTGGATGATGTGATTTTAATAATTATTTTAATATTGCTGCTGATTTTTGGTTTGAATGTAAATGTCCATTTTTTAAACTTTATGTACGTATATGTATGGCATCAAATTGCTACCTTTTTGTAAGACTGCTGTCAGTTCCCCTTTTGGAGTGAGAAGGGTGGGATATAAATGAAGTAAATAAATAAATAAATAAAGTTGGATGAGACCTCGTGGGCCATCCAGCCCCACCCCTTGCTAAGAAGCAGGAAAATCTCAGTCAAAGTGTTAGATGCCATCCAGCCTCTGCTTAAAAGCCTCCAAAGGAGGAGCCTCCACCACACTCCAGTGCAGAGCATTCCACTGCTGAACAGTTCTCACTGTTAGGAAGTTCTTCCTAATGTTCAGGTGGAATCTCCTTTCCTGTATCTTGAAGCCATTATTCCATTGCCTCCTAGTCTCCAGGATATCAGAAAAGCTTGCTCCCTCCTCCCTATGACTTCCCCTCACATCTTTATACATGGCCCTCATCATGTCTCCTCTCAGCTTTCACCTTCTGCAGGCTAAACATGCCCAGCTCTTTAAGCCTCTCCTCATAAGGTTTGTTGTCCAGGCCCTTCATCATTTTAGTCATCCTTCTCTGGACACATTCCATAGCTTGATCTATGTATGTGTCGGTCTCAGTGCCCAGGACTTTGCCTCTCTTCCTTGTGTGTGGTTGTATGGGGCCTCTGGTTCGCTGTCCATGTGCCAGGGCTTGCTTTCCAGGAGTGGCCAAGGCACACAATGCCGAGGCGGCCTCAATTCCTGACGGCCTGCTTGCCTCCACGCCCCTTTCTTTCCAAGAGAGACAGGCTCTGTAGTCACGTGCTCAGCCTACCTGGCCTGAGAGGAGCCAGCTCGCCTTTCTTGTGCCCTGGAAAAACATGCCTGCCTTCAGCAAAGGGGTGGCTGTTTCTTTCACCCAGGCTTGTCAGCTGTTTGTCTTGCAATACAATGCTGTGTCCACTCACTCTTGATCCCTTTTGCTTCTAGCCTCCCTCATTGTGTTGTTTCCAATGGTCTTACCTGTTGTTTGCTCCCAAGGCTATGATTAGCTGTTTAAAGAGACTGATACATTCCAGCCTGGTATTATTTATTTATTAAAAATAACCCTATGTTGTAATTTTATGGAGGTGATAATGGATAATAGTGTACATGGCAGGAGTATGTTTTCCAGACTGGAAACCTGTGCACATCAATGTATTTATTTACTGTACTTATACCCCACCCTTCTCACCCCCGAAGGTTATGGCAATAATTCAATGCCAGATTCAGACAGTAACAATATCAGTAAAACACAATATTATAAAACTATAAAAACATACACATATCAATTAAAATAGTTTCTCAAACAATTAGAATGTATCAAACAGATCAAAGTATCAAAAGCCTAGCACCAATTGAGCTTTGTAAATATTGAACTAATTGCTTTCGCTGTTCTTAAACAGATTCTGTCATACTTATGGGTCATATTAATCCCCAAAGGCTTGTTTAAATAGCCAGGTCCTAAGATTTTTTCTGAAGCTTAAGAGTGAGGGGACTGTTCTGATGTCACTAGGGAAGGAATTCCACATCTACATCTACTTTATCTCTGAGCAAATAAGCTAGAACATGTTCAGAGAAGGGCGGCCAAAATGATCAAAGGTTTAGAGGGTAAGCCTTTGAGTAGCAGCTTTTGGAGCCAGCTTTAAGCAGAGAAAGCTGAGAGGGGACATGATAGCCATGTTTAAATATTTCAAAGGATGTCACTTTCAGGAAGGCAGGCCTCGTTTCTGCTGCTCTGGAGACTGGGACATGGAGCAATGGAATCAAAGTGCAGGGAAAAGCAATTTCACCTAAATATCAGGAAGAAAAGAATACAGTGTTCCCTCACTTATTGCAGGAGTTAGGTTCCAGGACCACCTGCAATAAGTGAAAATCCGCAAAGTAGGGATGCTATATTTATTTTAATATTTATACATTATTTTAGTAGTTATACACTATTTTAAGGCTTTATCAACCAATCATGTTGATAAATCGCCTCCTTCTCCTCCTGTTGCCGCTTGGAGTCCATTTCTCTCCCTTTGGCTTCTCCTTCCTCCCTTCCCTAGGCTGTAAATTGATTTTTTTAATGATTTATAATAGTCTTTTAGAGTTTATTGAAAAACGACGAAACAGCAAATCCACGAAAAGTGAACCGTGAAGTAGTGAGGGAACACTGTACTCTGATTGTAAGAACTGTTTGGCTGCTCCAGAATGTGGTGGAGTCACCTCTGGAAGTTTTTAAGCAGAGACTTGGTGGCCATCTGTTGGGGGTGCTTTGATTATGTTTTTCCTGCATGGCAGGGGGTTGGAATGGATGGCTCTTGGGGTCTCTTCCAACATGATTCTATGATTTTATGATATGATTATCCTATAAAATGACAACTTTAATTGATGGTTTCCCCTCATTTTTCTGTACAATAACGTGTTAGCATATGTGCACATCAACTGGATAGGAATATATATTGATAGAAATAGTTTCTGTATGAAACATTGTGGCACTTTTTAGATATGATTCCAATCTAATTGGTTTTGTGTGTACTTAGTAGAGTTGACATTTAATGCCTAGGTTTTGGTTAAGTCTGAAATCCTGATACTTCTGGAAGGACTTTGGGGGTCTGAGGATTTAGTTTCTGAATGGCCCTGCAGGCTTCCTAACAGATGGTGATATTTATTTATTTATTTTAGATAAAGATATGGTAACAAATGAAAACTACCAATGATGACAATGTTAATGTGGGTGGATTAATGTCTGAAAAGTGTGCTCCTTTTTTATACTGCTACACTAAAAGCTAAACAGCCGTTGTATGGTAGTCTCTGTTTGTCTTTTAATTCTGTTGTTTAATTGTTATTTTAAAAACTCCTGGAATTGTTAGTCTGGTGAAGTACTTAGAATTCTCTGTAGACAAGTGCAAGTCTTTCTGAGCAGAGAGTTTTACTAGATCACAAATCCCAGGATTCAGTAAGTTGAAGCCATATATTTGAGATGGTTTGAAATAGACATACCCCTTCTATTTTGAAAAATTATCCTGTAATATTAAAAATGAAGAGTATTTTATAAATAATGTTGCCATTGTATTGTTAAAATACAGATTTTTCTTATTCTTAAAAAAGTGTTAATTTTATTTCCATTTTAACCCTGTTTTAATCAAATATCTCTTTACTGAACTGGCCACACCCAATGTGCACTTTTGTCAGTGAGGCATGACTGTAATCCAGATAGCTGATGTCAGAATATTATATCATGACCTTTGGAGGCATGTGAACTTGAGGAATACCAATAGCTTTACAAGCTCAAAAAGCAAGGCTGTTATCGACAATGCAAGAGATAATACTAATACCCAGGCTTGAAGTTAAGACACTGATAAAGAGAGACACTCTGGATAAGGCATAATTCAACAAAAGTCAATGGGGATTATGTAATTGGCTATATTGGGGTGGGCACTACTGTACTGCAACTTCCAGTAGCTATAGATAATGCAACCAGTGGTGAGGAATGCTCAGTTGAAGTTCAGTGAAACCTGAAGAGTTACACAAGTCCAATCTCTAGGTCTAATGCTAAGATAAGAAATGTACAACCAATCATCCTATTTTGTAGGTTTGACTTTAGTGGACTTGCTTAGTTGTGAATTTTATTAAAATGTTCTCTCTATGAATCTCTTGATCCCCCAATACATTGGAAGTTAATCATAGAGGTTCTGGAAGACCCAGAGTTTCCTAGAAAGAACCCCTCTCTAGAAATCTCTGTGTCCTCTACTATGGTTAACATCCAGCAGAAGTTAAACATAGAGTCATGCTGGAGGACCTAGAAATTTCTAGAGAGCTAGCCTCCTAGGTTAAAAAAGTGGATTTTTTATTCATCGTTTTTCTACATTTTTGGGGTTCCTGTTTTCCTAATCCTAGCAAAGGTGGAGGATTGACTGCAGTATCTAGCTCTGTTACTATATGCAGTTCTTTAACACTGTTTGGTCTTTTTAGGAATATATGCTTTTACTCCGTTATTTGTTACTCTTCTAACTATGAGTATTGATGTTTATTGGATATCTGTTGTGTGAGTGGTGGGAGAACATTTTAAAATTCTATATAACTGAGCTGGGTCAAAAATAGCATGAAAACAATGCTTGTTAAGTCAATTCCATGCTGGAGTGAATTGAAAGATCTGCACAGCAAATAGTGTATGTCACGTAATCCTTTTCAGTAAAATATTTGGAAAATGTTGTGAGTATTACTGGCATTTACGTTGTAAAACTAAGCTTAAATTGCTTTAACTGCAGGGGATATATATCATCTGAATCCATTATACCTATATATTGAATATGTGATATGGTTTATTTTTAGCAGTGCAAAGAACATTTTCACACCTGAATCAGGCCATCGTGTATTCTTCTTTTGGCCACTGAACTGATTTATTAAAACTAAATGCTTCTCCTCCTCCTTCCTCTCTGCACTTAGCAGAATTAATAGAAAGCTCCTAACCATTTGGCACATTGCAGTTGGACAATGGGATTACTGTAAAGATTAGTAGTACTGCTGGAGTTGGATTTGAATAATTTACTTAAAGATGTTACTACTTGATAAGAGAGAATGTGGGACATGAAACAGCCAAAGATGGGAAGAGTTCAAATATCTCTGAGCAGCAACCTTGGTCTAATTTCTTGTCATCTTCTGTAGTTCTAAGGGTATGGTAGGCATGTGATTGGTGATAATACAGAGAACAGTACCTTTCTCTTCAACTTCAGAAACCATCTAGCAGACCAGAGACATTTTCCCATTACACAATTTTTGCACTATAATTCCAGCTATATTCCATGAAAACATGGTTGAAGACACTAGAACTTTTCCCAGGATTTTATAAAACAGAAGCAAGGTAGTGAAAGGAGAACCCTAACATCTGCCACATATGCGAATCTTAAAAATACTTGCAGTGGAAATGTAACACTATGTAGGTTGAGTCTAATTTATCAGAAATGATAGGGCTGAAAAGTTGATGAATTTCAGATTTTTTGTTTGCTTTTGGAATACTTATATTTGCATATATATAGTGGATGAGAGGTAGGAGGGAAAAGGGGGCTAGTCACACATCCTGCTTTTTGTGATTTTTTTTCTTAAGAGCTGTCAGCACACTTTCTATTCTTCAGTTTATGTAAGTAGCTGGAAAGGGAGATGAAAACCCTCTCTGCTGTTCCCCATTTGTATTTTTCTTTCTCTCTGGCCTGGATACAGGTGGTAGTCAATGGGACTTCTTCACACTTATCCTTGTGATAATTTCCAGGGAAAACACTGCTCACTTCCATTGGCTGAGCAGAAGGCAAGTATGGGAGTGTCTAAGGGTACACCTAACCAGGCCTGTAGCGAGGTGTGGGGTTTAGAGGTTCAACCCCCACCCCCCTGAAATTTTTCAGGTTAAAAAAAAAACCTGGTTTACTCATGAATTTTAACTAGTTAACCAAATTCCCATGCTAAGTCTATGAGACGTAAAACATTAAGAGTCCCTCCAGGCACTATCTCAAGCAGATATTGACAGGTCTGAACCCAGGGGGCGGGTGGGTCAGGGGTTCAACCCCCCCCCCCCCAAATTTCAAAACCCCTCCCGAAATTTTTTTCTGGCTACGGCCCTGCATCTAACCTTGGAATTAATGCAGTTTGGCACCACTTTAATTACTATAAACTTAGTGCTATGAAATCCAGGGCTTTGTAGTTTAGTGGAATACCAGCACTGTTTGGCAGAGAAGGCTAAAGACCTTTGAAAACTATTACTCCCAAGATACCATAGCATTGAGCCGTGGCAGGTAAACTCATGCCAAACTGCAGTAATTCTACACTGTAGATGTACCATAAGGTATTTGCTTTCTACAGGGGCTTTGTATAAGATGAGTCTAATGTTTACATTACATTCCTTTATTCCTTAATAAAGCTCCTGTTCAATTTTTCTTTACAAATGCTATTGTTGGATATAGTTATGAATTATTTGCAATTAAAACACACTAATTAGAAATAAATAGGGGGGTAATACTGCATGCAGAGGGTAATGTTGTGAAAAAGTGATTTAAAATTATTACAATGCGTGTTGTATTATACAGCATGGAAAGTGGTGATACATGATTTATAAATAATAATTAAGCCTAAAGTCTTTGTGTTCTGTCTCATACTTCCAAGGATGTCACTCTGCCACAGAATGTGAAATTGAAAACTAGACAAACAATCAAGAAATAACTAGGGAATTCATGCCTCTGTAACAGCTTGAATACTCTTTTTAGTCAGACAAATTGCTTTGATTCACCCAGGAATCAGATTATATCATTGTTTGGGCAGTTATATTAGTTTTTATTCTGTTTGTCACCCCTTCTCATGAAATGTTTTTCTAATGTAGCTTTGAGAGAACTGCACCCCACAGATGGCATGGGCCCTTAGAATTTTTAAATTTTCATTTATTTTTGCAGTGTCAAGCCAATTTTACCATTCTCTTTATCAAGGTTTAAAGCCAAATGGATGCTTTAAAAAGAAACAGACATGAAAATGAGCTCCAGATTACTTCTTGGTCAAAAAAAATCCTGTCCTGAAGTAGAGGGAGAACACAGGAAAATGATTTCCCAGGGCGCTTCCAGACAGCACCCAAATCCGCACCAAAATGGGTTTTAAAAACCTGTTTTAGTGCAGATTTGAGTACACCCCCCATCCAAACCTAGGCTTTCTGGGATGGCATGTCACCACCCCAAAACCCCCCAAAATGAGATATAAAATAAAATAAATTTATCAGGCTGCCATTAAGATGCTCCGTGAGTTCTCCTGGCATGTAGAGATAACATGTCAGGGAATTGAGGGGGCAAGAGTGATTTTGCTCCTCCCCTAGTCTCTTGGTGTGTCATTTGTACACAAAGCAGCTTAATGGCACCCTGGTAAGTTTTATTTTATTTTTAAAGGTAAGCGGGGGGCTGGGGGAAGGGGATTGCCATCTCTCACCTTTGGACTCATAGAGCCCAAAAAGTGTGAGATGGCTGAGGGGACTGACTCCTGGGACTACCCAAGAGTCAGTCACAGGCCCAATACCCATTAGACGCCAGCCTTTCTGGAGGGTCTGGATCTAATGGGGTATCTAATTAATTTAGGACAAAGCATGGTTTACCTGCTTTGTCCTGAACTAATTCGCTTTTGCCAGAGGTGTCATTTGAACATCTCCAGTAAAAGCATGACAGATCCCACGTTTTTGGGCCTGTCTGGAAGGGCCCCCACATAGCCTGAAGGATACAGGGGCATTTTAGGTTTTTTAAAAAAATGTTCAGAAGATTTCAATCTTCAGCTAAAATTAGAGGAGACCAGGATACAAATCCATATTTGACTATGGAAATGAAGTATCAAACACACAATACCAGCCTTAGAGGAAGGAATGTCAAACCTCTATTGATTAAACTTGACTGAGAAAATCTTATCATAGGTTCAACTTTGGGCCACCATAAGAGAGAAACAACTTGAAGGCACACAATTACAGTAATAGATGGCATATTGGGTTGTATGTATTCTTGCTAAGTCAATGAGGGGATATGTGTGGCTGCCAAACATCAGGTAGTTATCCATTCCTGTTTTCAAGGTGCAGACATAACTATCTTTTGTTATATATTTGTGGTATATTTGTCTATATGCACATAGAGGTGCATGACATCTTTTCATTCACTTTATACTGTCAGAGTTGAAAAAACGACTTGCTGGAGATGGGAACCTGGACCTATAGATGTGCCTTCAGCATGTGTGCCAGATGAAGCAGTTGTTCAGATGAAGATTTGAAGAAGCCATCATGAAGGATGATGCCATTAGCGAGCATATAAATAGTGATCAGAATCCTGCATCAGAGGGGTAGTTATGATATAATACGGTAGCTGCACTTTGTCTCCATGAAACCCACTTCAGCTATCCTGAGTGAAGGAGGTTTGCAGTGCTGGTGAGCAGGGCAGGGTTGCAGGATGAGGAAACTAGTTCCTCTCTTGCCAGTGAGCAACAGGAGCAGAATCGGGGACCTCTTGATCATGTCGCAACGCTTTGTCACACTGTTGCTCACTGGTGGAAAGAGGATAGTAACATGTTCCTGCAGTTTCTCATTCACTTGCACCACAAAACTCTGTTACTCAAGATGGCTAACCATCTTTTAAAGCAGTTTGTGTTGCAGGTTTCAGGGACATTTATAACCATAGCAATCTGGATTTTATATGGCAATGTAGAAGGGGCCTTAGTGTAAGTTGGGAAAGTAGTGTTTCCTAAATCATTTTTAATCTATGTATATTTCATGATCGGGCCCATCTTTTTGAAGCACCCTGTATATCAATTTGATATTTGCTCCCACACATTTATTTATTTATTTATTTATTTGCCGCGCTTCTACCCCACCTTTCTCATTCCGAAGGGGACTCAAGCAGCTTTACAAGGGCAACAATTCATTGCCACATATACATATCAATAAATAAACAAATGCATTAAAATCCAAACCAATTAAAAACATAAACATTAAAACATCAGTTAAAATCATACAATCCAGGTCATATTCCAGGACCGATCCAAGTCGTCATTATGTTATTTATAGAATCTTATTGCACTGCTTACATTTACTGACCAAAGGCTTGGCCCCAAAGCCATGTTTTTAGTTTTTCCTGAAGGTCAGGGGGGAAGGGGCTGATCTAATTTCACTGGGGAGGGAATTCCATAACCGAGGGACCACCATTGAGAAGGCACTGTCTCTCGTCCCCACCAGTCACACTTGGGAGTGAGTGGGACTGAGAGCAGGGCCTCCCCCAATGATCTTAATCTCCAAGGTGGATTATAGAGGGAGATACATTCAGAGAGGTGAGCTGGGCCAGAACCAGTTACAAATAATGTTTATCCTTATAATATAGAACTAAATAATCTTTAAGTTCCATCATAGTCCTAGTAAGCTTTGTCTGTTCTCCTGTATAAGTCAGGATTTTCCATTAATCTTTTGTAACTTTCAGAAGGAAAAGATTAACCAAATTTTGACTATGGCCGGTTCCACACAGGCCCTTAATCTGGACCCAATAGGTTTAAGAAACCTGATTGGGTGCGGATTAAAGTCCATACACCTCTCCCCAAAACCCATGCTTTTTTGAGGTGTGTGTGTCTAGATTATCTACCATAAGGTCCAACAGAGCTAAAAGTAAAAATTACTTACCTGGCTGCCATTAAAGTGCTGCCAGAACTCTCCTGACACATAGAAATGACCTCCCAGGACGGGTGGGGGTGAAGGAAAATTGCTCCTTGCCCTGTTCTCCTTTCACATCATTTCTACATGCCAGGAGAGCTCTGACACCACTTTAATGGTTTCCGGATAAGTAACTTTTACTTTTTAGCTCTTTTTTTTGGGGGGGGGGGGGGGATTGGGAGGGGACACTGTTTTGGGTTTTTCAGGAACCCAGAAATCTTGAGGCAGCTGTGTGGATTGGGCCCAGAAATCAGGCGACATGGGTGTAATACTAGATTCAGCATGTTGATCCTAGAAACTCAGATTCTGTAGTGATCAAAAGTACATGTGCATATTTAAAGTTACTTTATTAGCTATAACTCTTCCCAGAAATGTGCTCTGGCCATGGCAAAACATTCTCTACTTACATCCCATTTGGATCATGACAATGTGTTCTGTGTGAAGCATCCTATAAAAAGAGCTCAGATAGTTCAGTTCAGCCAAACATCTGCAGCCAGACTTTAGATAGGAGCAGATTACATGGAGCACATGATTCCCTTATTGGAAAAGCTGCACTGTCCTTTTCTAGGCACAATTCAAAATGTTAATTATGACTGTAAAACTGCAAACATCTTGGCTAGTTGAAGGATCATATCTCTCTAAATGAGCATGTCCAAATTTTGAGTGGTTCAGGGAGGACCCTGGTTCCAACATCCTAATAAGCATGTCTGGCTAAAACATTAGAGAAGGCTTTCTTGGTGATTGCTGTCAGAGTTTGGAAGTCCTTTCCCAGAGAAGATGAGAATGAGGACAATGAGTGGAGATATGATATTCATACTCTATAATCTAGTATGGTCACACCCCTGTAACTTTGAATGGGATTTTAAATGTTGCATTTATACTGCTAGAGAATGAAGTTAACCCTAATCAAATTACAGTCGTAATACAACTTAGTTATACTTTCGTTATGAGTAAAAGAAACTATTCATTTATTTGTTTATTCGGTGTATGTTCTTCCTTTCTTCATAAGATTATAGGGAAGCTGACAAATTGCTAAAATGAATGTAGTTAAAACCACAAATTATAAATCTCTAAAATGACACAATAAAAATGTCTGCTGAAATACAATGAAAGCAATATCAACTAGCATTAGTCAAAGACGAATTAAACTTTTACTTGTTCCCTAAAAGCTTTTAAAATATATTTTCAATTGGCGCCTGAAACACAAATGCAGGGAGACAATTGTCTCTGGTAGGACTAATGTGAGCTCACTAAGAAATCCCTGACAGTCAACAGGATATTTGTGACTAATCAATTTCAAACAGTGAAAAAGGCAAGGTGATACTAGGTGAAACTTTCTGGAAAGAGGTTTCCGATGCCTAGACTTGGTCATAGTGGTCTTGTTTCTTTTCCTTACCTCATTTTCCCATGCTCTGAAGGAGAATATCTGAGGGTGCATATACACTGTAGAATGAATGTAAATTGACAGCCATGGTTCAGAGCTATTTAATTATGGGAACTGTAGTTTTACAAGGTCTTTTGTTTTCTCTGACAGAGTGCTGTTGCCCGCCCAGACTACAAATCACATGACTACATTGCATTGGGTCATGGTAGTAGATTCACCCTAAGGCCCCTTCCACATAGCTGAATAAAATCCCAGTTTAAAGCAGATATTGTGGGTTATTCTGCCTTGATATTTTGAGTTATATGGCTGTGTGGAAGGGCCCTAAGATAGGTAGGTTCATGTGCTTGAGTTTAGGCTTACTTGGAATATTTAAGACAATACCAGCATTTTAGATAGAAAATAGAAACAAACTTGGAATACCGTAGTTGTTTTAAAGATTCATATAGTATTGATTTATTGAAATGCAAAAACTGAGGAAAATAATAAAATCAACAAGCAATTTGTGATTTCTCCCTAACAATGGGAAAAAATGGGAAATCTGTTTGTTTGAAACCAGTGGTTGCTTGTAGGCACCATAAAATGGGTGTTATGCTTGCAGGGGAGCCATATGGGCAATGATTGTACAAGGCAGTTCTAGATTAGGGCGAATGTCAGAGATAGTCTCAAAAACTGTATTTTATATAAATAGAACATGAAATATTTTTTTCATAAATGTTGTGTGGCTTATACTACTCGATTATGTTACCCAAACTGTCCAATTCCCTTTCTCCTCAAATTAACATAATTCCATTTCCTGTATCTGAAAAAATGTCATGGTCTGGCAATCAAAATACATTATATTACATTTTCCACAATTCAATCTGTGTGATGAGTATGCAGAATCTGTGTTTTTGTTCAGCACAAAACCAGATTAAAGCAATTTAACAGTGTGGGAGTTTCAGGGTTCTTAGAAGGAGGGGAAACAAAGGCAAAGCATAATTAAAGTGACAGGGATTGATGTTAAAAGAAACTCCTCAAACATGATATTATATACTTGTGAGGTTAAAAAAAGCAATCATAGAAAAGGAAAGGTCTGTTGAATACAATAAATATATAATAAATAAAATAATACAATAATAAATTACGAGTTGCATACCATAAATAAGTTGGCCTCATGTACGTAATCTTTTTGTCCAAGATAAATGTATGCAAGCCTTAAGCCTTACTCAAAAGCAGGAATCTGTAATCAGATTTAAAGACAACTGATAGAATGGAGTGGCATTTTGGGGGACTGCTATACATGGAATAGTACACACAATAGAGAAGAAAAGGATTTCTGGTATTTAATAAAATATGAAGATATTTAAAATACAATGAACACCATAAGGCTAGCTTTTGAGATCAAAGTAATTACTGAAGAACATGAAGATTATTAACGTATCAATTTTATGGACTGTATAATGAAATTGTGGAAGAGCATCATGCTACAATGTTTTAAACAAGCAAATGAGGCCAGTAACAATAAATTCATTCTGGGAAATATGTGACAATCAATGCCATTTTGTTTCTAGCTCTTTTCATATGCAAATGAGAAACTAGAAAAGTTGGAATGGGCATTGGCTGACTTGTATATGCCTTAAGATTATATTAAATTATGTCAACATGATATGAAAGTGATTGAATCTAGATTTGATAGTATTGCTAAGTCAATCTCGACTTCTGGAAACACTGAGAAGTTTGGTGATTCCCTTTTTTTCTTTAATTTTTTGAACATGTAAAAGTGTTGATTGATTTTGAACTGATACAGTGAAATGAGAAAGATCACCCAAATAGCCTTCTCATTTTCAGTGACAGCAAGGGTCAAGAAAAGACATGTGCATGTTGGGCCATGTCCCTTTAGACTGTGTCTGATTGAAAGCTATGCAAGCTACATTTCTGATCCTTTAAATTCCTGCTGCTAACAGCACATTTCTCTTTTGTTGTGTGATCCTTGCTAGCGTTTATAACTCAAGTTTGTCTTTTCCTGCTGAATCATAATTGTGGAGGGGTGTGTGATCCATATCGTGAATGTCCAAGATAGATTTTGTTTTCATTTTAATGTTTTTGCCTGAACATTTTAAATGTTCATAGAATCATAGAATAATAGAGTTGGAAAAAAATCACATGGGCCATTTAGTCCTATCCCCTGCTATGCAGGAAATGTTCATATTGGCTATATTAATATGTGCTTACATGTAGCAACTGTGGTGTTCTAGTTTTATTATTAACCTCACATTTATTTTTTGCTCATATATGTTTGTTCTTGATGGTGTTATGTGCACTAAAATCATTTCCAATCTATGATGACCCTTTAAGCATTATTGTATTCACTAGAAGCATGTTAACACAATTATTGGATACTACCTGAACCTCATGTAGGTGTTAGAAATATTCACTATTGTTTCTTTGCAAGAATGAAGAATGTCAGATTTTTTTTCTCCTCCACTAGATGATATTGCAAAGGTTTTGGTGAAGTTTTTGCATTTTAGGGCTATTTACATAAGAAAAAATCCTTTTGAAAAATTCTGCTTTTTGTTTGAGGAACATTTTGTGCAGAAAGCAATGTCTTCTGTGCAAAATACTGGCTGGGATCTGTTCAATATTTATGAAGTCATAATCCAGACATGTATTCTTGTATCTTTTAGGATTTATGTTTATGGTCATTAATACACTGGCTGACATTCTGCTCAATATTTATGAGATCGTAAGCCAGAGTTACGATCTTGTAACTTTTGAGATTCATGTTTACAGTTGTTCATGACCACATGTGACCCCCAACAGTTTACTTTCAAGACAGGCATCTTCTAAACCATCTGAGATTTCTGAGGTTCTGCAAAGAGAGGAACTTTGAAATGATGAGTAGAGAAGTTTATTTGTTGTTGGATCCATTGAGACAAGCAGTTATGGCAGAACCCCAAAGGGTCTGTCCAGCTGCTCATGTCAGTGTGTCCCGTGACCAGTGCATTAGTCATATCCTAACATCATGGAACATTGGGGGGACATTAGTCATATCCTAACATTGGAAATCCTTAAGTTGGGATGCTGTCTGGCTTCAGAAGTAAGTGTTTGTGGAATGGCATCAGTAGGAATAGCTTCAGAGATGGCACTCCATCATCATATTTATGCCCTGAAGTATAACTAATAATTTTGATCTTGGTTTAATATCAAGTTGGCATTAGATTGCTGAGATAAATTGGAAATAATTTCTTCTTATTGTATGTCTCTGTCTGCCATTTTTGTTTCAGAAAACGCCATTGAACTTGAGAACTGAGTCAATCTCACTGCATAGATTTAGCCTCTCTTTGAGGATTTATTTGGGACTAACTCACCTCAAGGAAAACATGATTTGGATGACCTGGTTCTGATCAGAAAGCATTAATTAAAAAGAAATACCCACAAGAAGCACCCAGACCACCTTTGCTATACTGAAAGCCAACCCAGAGACATTTGAGATTAGGAATCAAGGTTTCTAGGTCACAAGCCAGTTTATGTCAGTGAAATCATGTGGATCAAATAAGGTGCAACTTTACTCTGTGGTGGAGGGAGGAGTCCCTATGTTGGTTTATGAGTAATTGATGACTTTTATGCAAACTTATTGTGAAGATTTTTTGTTTTTCTATTAGTTAAGCAGCTCATCATATGATGGAGACATTGATTCCACTGTTTTTCGGTTTGCTGCTCCAGCATTTGTGTTTGTTTCTTCCCTTCTCTGTTAGGGCCCTTCTACACACACCCTAAAACGTGGAAGGAACATGGATAAAAGGGAGAGTGGCTAAATGATGTTTCAAAAAATGTATTCTGATTCAGATTCACAGCTAAAAACATGTGTTAAAAAGGTGCACGATTGCAGATGAAAAATGTGCATGACTGTATATCCCTGCAGTCAAAGAAAACACATGGTTTTATTCATACACCCTGGTGTGAACTGCTCTAGTGCATCTGTGCATTTTAAAAGAAAACATGTGATTTCATTCATATACCCTGGTGTGGACTACTCCAGCACATCTGTGCATTTAAAAAGCTTGAAACAATGAGAATTCACTGTAAGTGTTCCTTTGTTCTGATATTTATGAAATTGAACAGAGCTTGAATTTACAGTAGGGTGAGGAGAGATAATAAGATAATTCTTAATCTGCAATTTTTTTAGAAGTAAACCTTTGCCAGATGTCCCCCATCCATCTTGCGGATTTCTAAAATCCACTACAAACGAAGGTGTCAGAATGGCGGGGGACCATTTACTGGGACTGACAAGTCTGTGTTCGAACTTACTGTTATTTGTCTCACATTTTGATGTTGTTTGGAAGCATCCTTGCAATGCATACAGCAGTTAGAGATCTTGATTCAGAGTTTCAGGGAGTAATTTTGGGGTAAAAATCTTTTCAGACTTTCAGCATCTTCCAGTAGTCATGTTGATTTTGGAATTCAGGGCATTATAATCTGAAATGCAACTTTTCAAAGCTCTGTATTTGTGTGTGGAGGCAGCATACAAATGTACAGGCTGTCTCCGCGTCACAAGCATCCAACTTACAAATGACTCATAGTTAAGAACAGGGGTGAGAAAACAGGAAGTGAGAGAAAGCTACCCCAAGAAATGGAAATTCACTGCCGAAAGAGTTATTATGGGGGGAAAGTATCTCAGCTGAAACTTTATCACCAGTCCTTGTTTCTACGAGCCACATTTCAATGACCATCCTTAAAATACTAAACCAAGAACTAATGAGCTTGATAACTCCATGTCTGCTATTACCACACTATGTGATATTTTTTGCATTTTCTGTTTTTTTCTGAATTACTGGTTTAGGATCCCTTCAATGATCCTATATCTTTTTCTGTTTGTGAACGTATTATACAATCAATGGAAGAGACTTTTGGAACAAACAAGGTCTCTCACAATTATTGCTTTTCATACTTGGGCAGAGGATCTACATTATTATTCATATGGTTCTTCTAGGTGCAGATTTGAACAATTTGGAAATGTTGTTGCATTTCTTCCTAATGCACTTTAAACAATTAATAATATCTTTGGTTTTCCTGTTAAGCCTTGTTGCTGTGAAGAAAAAACCAGCACATATTTTTTTTCCAATCTGGACATTCCTATGGCTTGTCAATACAGAAATCTTCTAGAGCTGAAAACTGCCAACACTGATAAATCTGACATCCTTTAATGCTTATTCTTCTGACACTTCTCATTATTCTTAAGATGAAACTGGTCAAAACATATACTGAACTGAATAAATAACTTTATAACTTAGAGGATAAACACTTCTACCTTTCAGAAAGTGTGCCATGTCTTGTTGAAAGAACAACTTTACAGTCAATGCTTCTTACGTAACCCTTTGCAACACAATTATCTCCCCCTTCCCCCAATGAAAAAAACAAACAAAAATATCGGGGACAAAATAGATTCAAACAAATCTCTTTATTTTTGCCACTGGGTTTCATTTTATTCCATCCATGGATGTCTGGAGATATTCCACAGTATAAGTGTATATTTTATTCTATCTGATTTTATTTTTATTTTTATTCTTCCTTATGTTTTCTGCTTCTTGGTATTTAGCTGGGAAGCCTTTGATTATGTACACATGCTCCTTCAGACTTGGAATATTTTAGAATTTTGAAATTCAGTTGTCCTTCCAAGGATTCCAAAAAGTAAACTTTGATTTTATTATTTGATATAATGACATCATTATATTTATTATGCTATCACATATAAAAAAAATTGAACAAACATGGATTTTGGTATCCATTGCGAATCCTGGCACCAAACCTTAGTGGATCCGAAAGGCCCACAGTATGCAAGGATTCTAATAAGGGTCAGATAATGCTCCACAATCTCATTCATGGATTGTGTATATATAAAAACAGAAGTACTGCGAACTGTGAAAAATCCCTTAGGTTTGCACATCTGCTTGTATGAGACTATGTAACATAGGCTATAGTCAAATGAAGAACTAACCAAATAGAAGAATAGAAAATGAAAAGCATTTAGACTCTGAAATTTATAAAGCACTGTGAGGATATCATTGTAATGAAAATGAATGATAGAAAACTGCACAAGCCATTAAATAAATGTCAAGTCTTGGTAAAATACTGGAGGATATATTATTGCTTTATTATTCTTTCTAATTTAAAATAAATACTTTCTGAATTAATAACTAAATGGTACATTACATCTAAAATTATCTTAAAGTGTGGTATTTAAGGTCATCACAGAAATGGACTGGCATAGGAATATTCATCATATATAGAGGGCCTCTTCCTATCATGATAAACCCTTGATCTAATAGTAGAAAGTATCATCATCACCTTTTCTTTCAAATTTGGAACTATGAGAGGTAAGAGGAGGTGCTCAGCTGCAGGCACTGGCAGGCGCACACGCTCTCTGGGCCTGCTCACCACAAACACTTTCCAAGGCAAGGAGGTTGCTCTGCTCATGAAAAGCAAGTGATAAGCTGGGATTGGCTTCCTCATGCTTTCACAAGGAGTAGATTTTCGTACCAGGAAGGGGGCTCCCATTAGGTGCTTCCGAAGTACCAAAAGACACAAAAGAAACAAAGGAAATGGGAGAAATGAATTCTGCACACAACTCTACTGCATAAATGACATAGATGTTGCAAATCATTGCAGCAATCCCTTTACCATTTGTGGTCCATCAATCTATATATGGGGTATAGCACTTCATGATTTCTCTCAAACTTTCTGTGAAATGCCTACACAACATGCCTGTGTTGCAGTTGCTAATAAAGGCACCAGCTGTATACATAGAACCCAATCCCAATGAAGTCATTCATTTACTTTACTCCAACATAAGACCTGCCCCTCTTGGACCATATGCTCAAGGAAAACACACAATCCCAAACACACAAACAGCTCAACTAAACAGTCTGCTTTAACTCCAAAGGCACAAGTTTATTATTTATTTATTTTATTTACAGTATTTATATTCCGCCCTTCTCACCCCGAAGGAGACTCAGGGCGGATCACATAACACATATAAGGCAAACATTCAGTGCCTTAACATAGAACAAAGACAGAGACAAACGCAGGCTCCGAGCTGGCCTCGAACTCATGACCTCTTGGTCAGAGTGATTTGTTGCAGCTGGCTGCAGCTGGCTGCTCACCAGCATGCGCCACAGCCCAGGCCTTATCAAGTTTATCTTATTCAATATCTTCCAGTGGTCCCATTCAAAACATCAGTTGTCATTGGGTGCATCTACACTGTAGAATTAATAAAGTTTGCCACTACTTTAACTGGCGGAATCCTTGGAGTTGTAGTTTTACAAAGTCTTTAGCCTTCTCTGCCAAATAGTGTTGGTGCTCCACCATACAACAATTCCCATGATTTCATAGCATTGAGACATTGCAGTTGAAGTGGTATCAAACTGCCTTAATTTTACAGTGTTTATGCATCCTTGGCCAGGTTGACTCAACTATTTTATCATAATGTTCAGCAGGATTCTGAAGATGTACTCTACACATAAATTAGATCTAATCAGCGTGTCTATCCGTTAGCACTATCAACATGACAACTGTATAAAAGGACTGCACTATAATACTGACTGCCCTTTTTAATTAGCAAGTCATCCTAGGTTTTTGAATGAGAAGATGTTATGTTGGAAAGTGAGAAGAAACACAGCAATGGCAATATGATGCAACCATGATTGATCACTACCTATACACCAGTTTTGGAAAATGCCAAATTTATCAGGCTATATTTTAGGAAGGAGGCTATGTTTTAAGAAAAAGGTAATGGAAACAGAAAAAACTTTAGTAAATTTGTAGAAGCTGACAATTTCACTTCAGATATTACTGAAGTTAAATATATTGTTTATGGCAAGGACTTCATATTGCAGAGATAATTTAATTTACTAAAGTTGAATAGCTTAAGGAGCATTGAATTATGATGAAAATTTTAGTGAATACTTGAAATGATTAACATGAAAGTTTATTTTTGTGGTTTTTATTTATAGCTATATTTCATAAATATTGGGGGAAACTACATATAACAATTTTATTACAGAAAATAAACTAGAAATCAGAATAAACACATCACATTAGGCCAACAACAACACAATTAGTATAACAGCTAACAAAGTCTTACCAGAGTGAAGCTGAATATAGTAGAGGATAATTATGGGGCTGATACAACTCAGTAATAACTACTTTAAACTCCAAACAACAGTGCACAAACATATGTGTCAAAAGGAGAGATTATAATTAGTGTCAGCAACAATTTGCTATGGGTTAATTAAAAACTTGTGATAATTGATTATCCCGATTACTAAAATAAGGGCTATACTAAGGTTTTAAAGTAAGCAGTTGTCTCTTCCTATCTGCAAATTATGCACTTCAGAAAGAAATATAAAAAGTCCCTCATCCACCATTAAAAAATGAGAAATAGGCTGTCTTGGCATATGGTTACATTTTTGGATAAATAAAATCAGTGCTGCGCTATGGGCTGGTCTGCAAGCCAGTTCTAGTTGGTGAGTTATCAACTGCTGGTCCACAGTTTTTCCATAAAATTAGGTGAGTGAGGCCCCATTTACACTACCATCTAGTATGATGAAGGTCTTACATTAGCCTGGGACATCCAAACAACGTGCCCAAACTCATGGGGATGAAACTTTTAGGGCCCTTCCACACTGACACAAAATGCCCACTCCACTTTCCATTGTGTCATCATGGAATACAATCCAATAAATATGTTTATGCTTTGGTGGGGGTTTTTTTGGAGGGGGGGGACAGGGGGTAGGATAGTCTAACCTAGTCAGATTCTGAGTGTTCAGATGAGGAAGCAGGGGATGCTGTGAGAGAATCACAGGGCTCAGAGGAGACTGAAAGAGGCCCAGAGAGAGATATTTTGGAATCTCCTGACAGTTCCCAAGAGAACGCTGAAGGTGATAGCCATTCCCATGGGAACCTGCCAGAAGTGCAGACCAGTTAAAATTCATGAATAAACCAGTTTTTCTAAAAAACTGAAATTTTGGGCGGGAGGGGGGGGGGGTTGAACCCCTAACACCCCTCCCCCTTTGGCTACAGCCCTCAGTGCAGACCAAGCTGTCAAGGTCAGAGAGATTGGAACTGAGAAAACAGAATTTGCAATTAAGCAGACTTGCTCCTAAAGCAGCTTAGAGTTAAGGAAAGCAGGTGCAGGAGAAATGATCTCATGGGAGAGATTTTGGCTTTTCAAAAGTGATTCATGCTGGTACAATCTTTGGGAGAGTAACTTTGCATTTAAGTAGGGAACTCTTGGTTTCATGGGCCTTGGAATTCATGCCTTCAAGTTTTTAAGCTGTTCCTATGTCATGGACTTTTTGGATACCTGGTTCTTTAACCAGAACTAATAAAATACAGAAGTTTTATGACTACATAGAACCCCTGTTATTGGTTATGGGCCTAGTGTAGCCAGTGTGATGAGTGCAAGGATTTTAAAGATCTATATCTGTGGGAGTGATGAAGAGCAGCTGAGCAGCAATGTCTCTATCTGTGAATAGTAGTTTGCCCTTTGAAATGCTACAAATGCTACAAACTACTCAATTAAACTAAGGTTTTTCCTGGTTAAAGAAGATTTATGGAATATAGTAGAGAATCTGCCAGAAGATGGGGCAAATGCAGCAGAATTCAGAGCTAATGAAAAAACCAAAACTACAATAATTCTGTTGTGGAAGACGACCAGTTAGTTTACCTCAGAAATACTTTAAAAGCCAGAGATTGTTGGGAGCATCTGTGTAGTGTTCAGCAGATTGAGACTGCAGGCATCAAAATCATTCAGACACAACAGCTTTACAATTTAAAGCTAAAAAGAGGAGACTGTGTCAGAACACCTACAAAAATTAAGGATATTGTTTGTGCAGCTGGAACACAGACAAATGACATTTACAGAAACTTAAAAAGCATTTATTCTCCTATTTTCTTTGGATGAAGGTTGGGACAATTTTGTGTACACAATGCAGAATGTAGCAGGGTAAATTTAATAAATAATAATAATAATAATAATAATAATAATAATAATAATAATAATAATAAACTATAATTCTATCCCACCCTCTCTCCCCGGGGGGTCTCAGATTTAACCCTGGACTAAGTGTCTGCTAGATTGTTGGAACAAGAAAAATGCCTGGAATTTGTCCAAGAGTGTTTTGCTGAGCAGAAAAAGCCTAATGAAGAGGTTAAAATGATGCAGAGAAGTTCCCACCTGTGTGTCATGCAAGGAGGTGTTTTGAATGTAGTAACATCAACCATTTAATTAAAAACTGTCCACAAAGAAAGAACAAGAGTAGCAGCAGCCTTTTAATCATTAGAGGAAGTACAACACTGGAAGAGGAGCAGAGTCAAATACAATGGCTTTGATGCAGAGTAACAAAGAAAAGGGAAAAACATGCCTCCTGGATTTAGGCAGTGCTGAACATTGTGTCAATGATATTTATGTATTATGCCAAACAAAAAGGTCACAAACTAGGAATATAACTCTCACTTTAGAAGAAACTGCCTAGTTTGGAAAAAAGTTTGAAAAATGTTCTGTTTTGTACCAAGTTTGGAATATTGTTTAGTTAGTGCATCAAGTTTGTTTGCAAGGATATAAAATATGCCTTGATGATAAGGGGCACAGTATGAGAAATTATAAAGTATGTGCTAGGGGGAAATGAATTAATAAGGTTTATGTTTTACTGATAAACAAAATGTGTTAAATGTATCAGGTACGAAAAATTGGCCTCTAACAGCGAAATAAAATAAAAATTTATATGTTTAAATTAGAAAATACTACAGTGAAGAAGTTTGAAAGTTCTTTTTTCTTTTTTTTCTTTCTTTTTTCTCTTTTTTTACTTTTCAGTGACCCACCCCAGATCCCTTGTATTTTTGCTGGTGGTTTTTTTTAAAAATAGTTTTGTATTTTTCACTCACTTAGACCACCATGTATTAGATACCTTTGACTATTCCCAATTTTAATGTTATCTTTTTTCTTTTAACTATATTGTATATAAGAAAACGAATAAAAATCATTTATAAAAAAAAGAAAATTGGCCTCTGCATAATGACTGTGTTCATTATATACACAGAGTAATTGGTCACATCGGTTTTCCTTATTTACAGAGATTGGCAAAAGTAGCAGACTTAAATTTGAAGCAATGCCAAACATTTTTAGACTGCGCAGTCTATTCTAGGTCAAAGTTAAAAGCATTTCCAATAGTAAGAAAGTTATAGAACAACTAAAAGGCCATTTGAATTAGCACATGCAGATCTTGTTGAGCTGGTTCCACCTGGGGAAGGAGGTTCGAATTATATTTTGGTATTAGGCGATGACTACACCAGCTTTACTTACTACATTAAGGAATTGAATTTAGTTTTAGTTACTTATGTCAAAGTCTTAAGTTTCAAGTGTTTCAAGATTCAAAGAATGGGTGGTAATGATTGAAAGAAAACTTCCCTAAAGATTAGGCTATCTGAGGTCAGACAGAGGAAGAGAATTTATGGGAAAACAATTCCAAGATTGGTTAAAGAAAATGGACTTGTACACCAGAGAACCAATTCTTATTCTCCAGCAGAGAATGGTGTAGATGAGAAAAAGTTGGTGTACTCAAAGTAATGATGATAACATAATAAACAATGCAAAGGTGCCTAGCAGGCTATGGGCTGTGAGGCTATGCAAGCAAACACATACTCTGAATGGAAAGCTGGAGCTCTTGTGTTAATGAAACTCCATTCTTGAAGTTATACAATAAGAAGCCAAGCCTAATATTTTTGAGAATATTTTGTAGTTTTGACAATATTCAGATCCCTAGGCAGTCTAGAAGAAAAGGGCAGAAAAAATGGAAAAGCCTTAAGTTCATTGGCTATTATGAGAGATCCAGGAATTATCAATTTGACTTGGAAAATAAAAGTAATGCTGTCCAAAATTGAAATAAAATTAAATATGTACACCAAAATTCAGAGGTATTTTTGCCAGTAGATAATCCTGATGAGTCTAATAGCCATGATGAGAGTAGTCCCAAAGGTACAATGAGGCAAGATTCAGAGTCCAGCAGACAAGAACAAATGTCTGAGGGGAGACAAAATGAAGAAGTTGAAGTGCCCACTACAATCCAAGTAGTTAAAGAAGAAGAAGTCTGGAATTAAAAGGGAACATCACTCCAGTAGTGATGAAGAGGGCAAAATCATTGAGTTTATTCAGATCCCTAAGAGACCTGAGAGAGTCAAAAAGGGGGTACCTCCAGAAAGGTTTATTGTACAGAGTGTATGAAAAAGGAACAGTGTTTAAAAAGGTAAAGGAAAAGCCTGATGCAAGAAACATGCACCCACTGAAAAGGCTAGATCACCAAATCAAGCACAAAATAGGAATGTTTATATATGTATTTCTGCTGTAAAGTAAAAACAAATCGGCTTTAATGATTTGTTTGAATGTAAGTTAAAACAATGTAATTTAAAAGTTTGTAAAATTGTAAAAGCAAGGTAGAGTTGTAAAATTGTTATAAAGCTGCAAGAGTTTTTGGCAAGGAAAGAATTAAAACTTTAAAAGTGAGAAGTTCTTTAAAAAGAATAAACAAAAAAGGAAGGCAAAAGTGCAGGCATTTTCACCTTCTCTGCATTTGCCTTAAGTTTAGTTAAAGAGGCAGAAGAAGAAAGTTTTTGGGTGATGGCTTTTGAAATGCAAAATGAATGTAACCACATCTGTATTGTGAAATGTTTTTATTGGTGGCACAATTGAAAATATACTGTACTTAAATTATGTAAAAAGTATGTATTTGTTTTGGAGCATATTTATAAAAATGAAAAGGGTGTCAGGATTTGGTAATTACCTGATATTTTCTTAGTGATAGCAGAGATAATACATCTGGCCTAACCACCTGTAAAAGAGTGAAGCCACTGTAATTAGGATCTGTTGGTTAATGCAATGGGAGTAGTATATAGATTGTAGTCATACAGAGTAAGTTTGAGGAGGGTTGCTGTGGTGATTTGAAGAATGTGTTGGAGAATTACTGCTGTGAGTAGTGAGGAAAAATAATCCATAAATTTTGTATATTTTGAATATACAGTAGAGTCTCACTTATCCAAGCCTCTGGATTATCCAAGCCATTTTTGTAGTCAATGTTTTCCAACATATCATGATATTTTGGTGCTAAATTCGTAAATACAGTAATTACAACATAACATTACTGCATATTGAACTACTTTTTCTGTCAAATTTGTTGTACAACATGATGTTTTGTGCTTAATTTGTAAAATCATAACCTAATTTGATTTTAATAGGCTTTTCCTTAATCCCTCCTTATTATCCAAGATATTCGCTTATCCAAGCTTCTGCTGGCCCGTTTAGCTTGCATAAGTGAGACTCTACTGTACTTTGTATACTGCTGCAACAAAAGAGAAAGAAAAGCCTTCTTGCTTATTTGGGAAAGAACAAAGGTCTCTGCGTGTTTTGTTGTTTGAGTAGAAGACCACCAGAACTGTGAACTGATAGAGTCACTTCTGCAAGAACAGGAGTTTTATGATTATATAACCCCTGGCATGACTGGTCTGTAAGGCCAGTCCCACCCACATGTGGCCAAGATGCATCCCACATTTTTTGCCAGTGTGGAAGGGCCCTATAATAACCACATGGTTTCAATGTGAAAAAAAGAACTAGTAGAGTACTTGAGTAGCTTACCTTGGGCTCCACATAGAAACTATAATTACTGAGAATTTGGTTGAACCATGGACATGCTGTTCAGGGGGTGCCATTGGTGATTTCTGGCTACTTTCCACATAGTTGCCATGTGCCTGATGTTTGAGAAAGCAGCTTGTGATGACCAGTAATGACAATTCACTGTGGATTTCTCCTTTTCAAATTCATTGTATAAATTTCTTTATTTTCAGTGTGATTTGCACAGGAAGAAATCCCTGTGGATTTTGTAATTCTGGTAGACCATCCCAAGGTTTCTTGGTGTCAGCTGTGCAAAAGGGCAACCAAAATAACAGCATTCTGTTGTGTCATATGCTTCTATACTTCAGTATTAGCTTTCACTTGCTAACTGCTCCCAGTGTGATAGTATGATACATTTTAAGCAGAAGAAGAGATCATGTCCTTCTGTATGAAAAAAATCATTTCAGTTTGTAGATTGTCCATACAGAAATAAGAATTTAATACGTGAAGCAACTGAAGTAGCATTTTCCCTTAATATGTATGATCTAAATAGGGTGTGACAGTTTAGGGTCTCCATTTGCCCCATGGCACATTAGGATGAAACTTGGCAAATGGCTGTAGTGCTCTTATATCTTCTGGAAGAGTGAATGAAAGATGCATTATTCAAACAATGTATTTGTGAGCATGTTTTTAAGATGGTAACTGCCTTTTCCATTTACACCATAATGAAAACTCTTATTTTGTTTTATTTCCACTCATAAACTAGAAGTTTGCTACAGCAATTAAACATATCACAATAATGAGTCGATACCCAAATGAGAATGTTAATTATGGCAGTATTTCTCCGGGAGGTCTTGAATTGCATAGATCAAGGGGTTAGTGCCATAAAATGAGATCTGCTTGTGTTTACTTAGAAGTATGTCACCACCTAGAGTTCAAGGTTGTCTTTAGAATAAATTGTTTGAAATCAAAACATAAGCAACTTTACTTACATTTCATTATCAACAATACATTATAAATACATCTGTGTTGCTGATAGATGGTTCTCTCATTTAAAAATGCACACCAGGATTTGGAAATTCATTATCTCTTGTCTCCATTATTGTTTTTAATGCTGCAATTTTAGTACAGCTGTGCCGAATCAATGATGTTGTGGACCACCTGCCTACTGTGACTTTATTACTGTCGTCATGGTGTCAGTGATTTTCTATATCTTAACTGTGTACACTTGGAAGATATCCATATCATGGCAAATATGTTTTACACTGTGTAATGTGTGAAGAAATCCTAACTTCCATTGCCAAGCTGTGTATGAAGCCAACAGTCTGCATGCCAGGATGGATATTGCTTTCTAAATTCAAGAGAGTCAGTAGAGCACTTTACAACATAGCATGAAAGGTTGTTTGTCAAAGAAAAATTATCAAAATCCTCATAAACATGTGCAAGCCTAGAGAAGAAACCTGTAGACATGTAAAAGTTTCATTGAACCAGTTTTGCTTGTATGGTGCTTAGTGGTATTTTCAGGTAGTTGGTACAGGCCTATATGTATAAGGTTCTAATATTTCTAACAGAAATGCCAGCTCCAGTGCATCCTTTGACCAGACATCTCATGCCAAAACCAGACACCTAGAAATGTCATAGAGGCTGCTATAGCAGGCATGTGCTGGTGATGTCATTAAGCACCAAAAACAAATTGCTCCAACTATATTATTTAAGTAAAAACATAATTCTAATACTGTAGACTATGGTTAACCAGAAGCAACTGAATCTCTCAAGCAACTGGCAGTGACATAGATGAAATGATACTTTACACAAACATTAATATCAATTTTAGTGGAGATGTAAATCTGTGTTACATTAAGTTTGCCTTAATTACTGTATTTCCATATTAATACCAAGACAAAACAGAGTTTATGGTATAGTATAGGCTATAATATTAGTCCTATTTTAATAATAGCTCTAAAAAAACTAGAAACTGCATTATTCCCCATGGATGCTGGTTAACCGAGAGTCTACTGTAAAAGAAAAAAAAACTACTTTAAATTATATTTTTCTCCGTACTCATTGAACAAGCAAAACCCATTTCCCCCTAGCTTTCGTTTTTTGCACCCTTGCAAACAGTTCTTTCTAGAAAGTGTGGGAGTTTTTCAACTTTGAACAGAAAACACCTAAACTTTTCCTTCTGTATTCATAACTGTTCCCCCCAGCACCATTTTAACAACACACAAAGATTTGCAGTCTAACCAGAGAAAATTCCAATTTCTGCTTTGAGTAGAAAAAAAAAACACAGGTTTGACAAATCTGCTGTAATGCTTTTGCAGGCACTGATTTTTAATCCTTGGAAGTCTAAAGTCTATCACAAAAATGAAAGTATTTCACAAAAAAGAGAGAAGGTTGACCACACAAACAAAATATGCATTTTTAGTTTTGGTTAAACAAGACTTACAATTGAATTTAAATATTGTGCAATGAAGCATGCTGTTTATAATGCAACTTGTGGAGAGAGTGCACATCACATCTAAGCAGGAAGATTTCTTCCAGCTTTTAAAGTTAGACTTGGCTTCAACTGTAATGTAACATACAATATTTTTCATTTAATATACTTCATCCCTCAGTGAGGGGTGGGTCAGAGAGTTAACTTAGAAGGCAACAAAGATTTGCATGCATGGAAGGCCTCTCCAGGCATGATTTTGAACAGATAGGAAACTTGCTGGTAGAAATGCAGTCACAACAAATTCAGGGTTGCTACAATTTGATTTTCTCCCACAGAGATACATTGTCACATGCTATGAAATCAAAATGTTTAGACACTAGACTGTAGAATTTTAAGTTTTTAGTAAATAACTTGCCAAATAGGATTCAGGCTCCTAGAGAAAGATTTATCTGGCTGGATTTTGTAGTCAAATTCGGGCTGCTCAGTAAATACATTCAGTGGATTTATAATTTATTAGTGTGACAACATGAAACTTAGTTTTTTGTGCCATATAGGCATACAGTTAAGTCGCTTAATTGATTTGATCATGCAATGTGATGCAAATAAAAGCCACAAAAGACACATGACATGGACAGATATACAAGGACAAGAGCCTGCTACAAGCACACATGCCAGTTCTGTCCCCATACCTACCCTGGCAGCAACTTCGTAGTCCCTAACCATGTCAGTCACAATATCACAATTAGATTCATGTTCCATGATTTTTCTTATTGTTTCCTCCAAGCCTGAGTAATAAGCGTTCCTTCTAATTATTTTTTTTATCAATTTACTTATACATGTTCTATTTTCCCCCTAGTTTTACTAATACAGTAGAGTCTCACTTATCCAACATAAACGGGCCGGCAGAATATTGGATAAGTGAATATGTTGGATAATAAGGAGAGATTAAGAAAAAGCCTATTAAACATCAAAATAGGTTATGATTTTACAAATTAAGTACCCAAACTTCATGTTATACAACAAATTTGACAGAAAAAGTAGTTCATTACACATTAATGCTATGTAGTAATTACTGTATTTACAAATTTAGCACCAAAAATCATGATATATTGAAAACATTGACTACAAAAATGCGTTGGATAATCCAGAACATTGGATAAGCGAGTGTTGGATAAGTGAGACTCTATTGTATCAATCTATTAATGTATCTCATAGTCAATTCTTTTGTTAATACGTAATGCATATGTAAATATATAAATACTTACTGTTTTAATCTATCTTCTATGCAGATACTATGTATATAAATGTCTTTACACACACACACACACACACACACACACACACACACACGTGTGTGTGTGTGTTTCTATAACAATGTGAATGCCAGATGACAAGAATTCCTTTGCATTTGGAGTATATGATATTGTACTTGGAACCCCTTTATATGTATAGTAATTTCCCCCTTCTTCACACCCCCAATGATATAACAGACTTATGTATAGAATTAATTTACTAACAAAACTCTGTGACCAACATATCATATTTTTACTATCTCCCATCTTTCCCCCTTCCTTTGTTTCCCTTTTCTTTATGTTATAAAAGTGTGAAAATGAAATAAAATATTATTTAAAAAAAGAAATACTCTCCCCCCCCCCCAAGAAATAATTAGATTTATTCGTGTAAGATAGTATATGCTCTCTTCTGTCAGCAAAGAGGACACCAAGACAACACTGCACACCAAGACAACACTGAAATTGGCAATGTTCAAAAGCTAATTGTGGAGCATTTCAATCTGCCTGGGCATACAGTCTCTGATTTATAAAAAAAAATACAAGGAAAATTGGAAAAATAAGCATTTGTAGAAATACAAAGATAATGATTTTTTTCCAGTTACATAACACAGACGCTCTTAACTGCATAGGTAACACAAAAAATCTTTTCTGAAAAGGGTTTTGACTCCAAGGACATTGACTTTTCATTAGAAGACTTACTGCATTCACATTTCAATACTGACATGTCACTTGAAAGACCTAAGTCATCTTATACAGATCTTTGAAGAATGATGGCTAGGGTCACAATTTGCATCTATATGTATTCTATTACATTCTATGACATTTCCCACAGCTATGTAAATGCACCTACATATCTGAGCCTTTAATATCACTCTAACAGTTTTTATGAGAAAGGAAACTATTATCCATGAAATATAATGCTAACATAAATCAGCTAGCTTTGAAGATAGCTAGATTGTTCCTTCACCCTTTGCATTTTTGTTGTTTTATGTTGACTCAGACTAACATGGTTGTTTTGTTGAAAGCTAAAGCAATGCTATATTCTGATTCAGTGAAATGCTGGATGTCCAGGAAGTCAAGGATACTTCCTTTCTCCTGGATGCCCAGGATGTTGTCTGGGTGCATCTCCACCCACTCTTTGTGACTGTGGGTCTCTCCAAAGGTGTTAAGTGTGGTAATGTTTGCTGAGCTTCATGCTTGTCCATGTTACTTCTTAATATCAGTTCTTGTCTCCTCTTTCTGTGGCCAATTTGCAAGATTTGTCAAATCAGCAATGAAAATTAGGAACATAGCAAGAGCATTACAAATTTTTCTTGTTGATGATGTTCATTTAATCATCTCTTACTTGCATACCTTTTCTCCTGTAAGAAATGAAGAAACATGCAGTAAAATTTTAAAGAAGAGAAATTGATGAACTAATAAAATGGTTAAGTGGATAATAGCAAAGAAAGGTTTCAGACTGGAAAACATATTGTGCCTTGTTTCTAGGTCACTGAAAAAAGTCATTCATACTGGCTGAAGATTTGTTCTTATGATATTTTAAATCTCTATTAATAGAACCTTAGGTTTCTTCAGCTTCTTGAAAAATGTGAGAAAATAAGTCCTTAGGGAGAGAGTTAGAGGTATAAGTTCTTTACATACAGTGATAAGGTAGTAATGGCTATTTTAGTGACTGCAGAAACATTTATAAAACTGACAACCAGGCCACCATGTTAAACTGAAACCTGTCTGCTTTGTAGAACATTTCAGATTATGACCAGATTTAGTGTGTAACATTGAACTGGCCATTGTTGGAATAATTCACTAGGAAATGTGCATTTGCATACCATAGATTAGGGACTTCATCCCATGCAGTCTTTGCTCTGTTTCTCTGTACTGCTTAAATGGAGTCCCACAAAAGCCACATGACGTAAGGTCATTTCCGGTGGTTGTCCGTGAGAGTCTGTAGTGGCAGTGCAGGGAAACTGAGCGAAGACTACTTATTCCTGGGACTTCATCTCACACAGTCTTTGTTCCGTTTCTTTGTGCTACAGAAATTGAGTCCTTTGGAGACAGTCTCATGACGTAAGGCCACTTCTCGTGGTTTCCTGTGGGATTCTGTTGTCACACCACAGGGAAATGGCACAAGAACTGCATGTTCTGGAGTCAGTTGCTACTGGATTCCCAACCAGAGAAGATGAATAGAAATGGGGAAAGGCAGAGAAAAGACGTGTCATCCCTGAAAACAGAAAGGCATAAGACCTTGATGATAGGGAATGAACCACGTCATTTCCATCTGCTTTTCCCTGCCCCCCCCCCCATGGGAAGAACTCCCAAATGACAATCACAGCCAGCACAATTTTCTACATGTTAACAAAAATAATTGAGGTTAGTGGTTTCTGAGGTGTTGCAAAGTGACTGTGGTGGGGACACGTTTGAGGTCACAAGATGCATGATGTTTTCCCAAATATGCTAAGGAACCCTATAAATCCTGTAGACATCCTTCTTTTTAGTACAGTAGAGTCACTTATCCAGCATTCTGGATTATCCAACGCATTTTTGTAGTCAATGTAATAATAATAAAATAAAACTTTATTTATACCCCGCCACCATCTCCCCAACGGGGACTCGGGACAGCTTACATGGGGCCATGCCCAGAACAATACAATATAAACAGCATATAAAAGAACAACACATCACAACACAGTGAACAATACAATAAATAATAATGTTTTCAATACATCGTGATATTTTGGTGCTAAATTTGTAAATACAGTAATTACTACATAGCAATACTGCGTATTGAACTACTTTTTCTGTCAAATTTGTTGTATAACATGATGTTTTGGTGCTTAATTTGTAAAATCATAACCTAATTTGATGTTTAATAGGCCTTTCCTTAATCCCTCCTTATTATCCAACATATTCGCTTATCCAACGTTCTGCCGGCCCGTTTATGTTGGATAAGTGAGACTCTACTGTAAATGTCAAAAATGCTTGGTTTGCAAAAGTATATGAGATGCATCATGGCAACCACTATCTAATTTAGTTTAAGAAGAAGTATTATATAACATGTTATCTGATCTTGTGCATTATATAGACTCTAAAAGCGGATCAATTTTATAAGGCCAATATTTTGTTGCCTGTAATGTTGTAACATGATGTATATTTCCTAGTATATATAGATATATATAGACATGAAGGATGGCTTTTATCAGAAAGATATGCGCATTGCATTCATGGAATTTTATCCAGAAAACTAGATATCACTTTGTGTCTGTAATCCTCAACTGCTTTTTTCATGCTTCTTCCACACTGAGTACATAATTAAAATTCACAATTTATAAATGATCTGGATAGGCTTGCTGAAAGAGAAAAATCTTTATTGCTGTTTAAAATTCTGACAGTGTGTTTTGCTGTCAAATCTCTTCCAGCAATCATTCTGGTTGACCGTTGCCAGCATAGTACTGACTGCAGTAAATGTCCCCCAGACGGACCTGAGAATATGGGTCAGATGATACAGAAAGAAGCAATGTCACGAATAGGTGCCTTTGTCCAACACACCTTGGCCATGACTCTGAACTATATTCCTTCAAAGTGAATTGGTGTCACTTGAGAAAATGTCAAGACTTGTGGAGTAGAGGGACTAGATATGTGTAGATTCTGTGCTAATCTTTACATCAGCTGAAAAACCTTGCTGTGTTTACCATGATAAGGTATAAATATTCATAGTTTGACATTATGAGATACTAATTTTAATTTTTAAATCAATTTTGAATCAATTTAATGGAATTTACATGAAAATTTAAATCCATTTACTTTTTTAAAAAGTTATTTGCTTTGCATAAATTATTGGAAAACGAAATGAAGAGAGGAGCTGGTAGCTTGTACGTAGCTTAAGAGTCTAATTTGTTTTTGATTTGTTGTTGCTGTCAAGTCAGCTACAATTTATGGCAGTCTTATGAATAAAAACCCTCATAGAGTCCCCTGGTCATCAACAGCTTATGTCTTTCAGACACAGAGCTGTGGCTTTCTTCATTAAATCAATACTCATCAGTAATGTGGTCTCCTTCATTTCTTACTACAGTAGAGTCTCTCTTATCCAACATAAATGGGCCAGCAGAACGCTGGATAAGTAAATATGTTAGATAATAAGGAGGGATTAAGGAAAAGCCTATTAAACATCAAATTAGGTTATGATTTTACAAATTAAGAACCAAAACATCATGTTATACAACAAATTTGACAGAAAAAGTAGATCAATACAAAATAATGCTATGTAGTAAATACTGTATTTACAAATTTAGCACTAAAATATCACGATTTATTGAAAACATCGACTACAAAAATATGTTTGATAATCCAGAACGTTGGATAAGTGAGACTCTACTGTACCTTCTATTTTTCCTAGGACTATCGTCTTTTTAGTGACTCATGTTGTTTCATGATTTGTTCTTCCTGGCAGTCCCCTTTATTGTTATCTGCCATCAAGTTGGCTTTAAATAATGGGGAAACTATGAATGAGAATGACACTGTTATTAACAGCCCTCTTCAGGACTTGCAACCTCAGGGCCATAGTTCCCTTTATTGAATCAATGCATCTGTAATGTTGTCTACCTCTCTTTCTAGTGTTTTCTACTTTATACCAAGCGTTGTTGTCTTTTCCAATGAGTAGTGTCAACCTAATAATATATCAAAAGTACAATAGAAGTTAGTCATTTTGGCTTCTAATGAGAGTTCAAGGCTTGCCCTTTTTGGGCTCCTTAGCATTTGTCTCTGCAGATCTTTGTGAAGACTACAGATAAAAACAATCTTAATCGGTTAAGATTATTAAGAGAGTGTGGCTAACTCTAGAACAGGATAAACTGCTAAACTGAAATATTTCCCAGTCTGGAAATTACTTAGGGCTATCCTTGCCTGATCAAACTTTGGGCACATTTACACATACTATTTATGCCAGGGCTGATCTGGAATGGAATACTACAGATAGCCCCAGCGAAATCTGAAGGGCTAGCCTCTGGGCTACCCTAGCAGCAAAAGGGTATCCTCAGTAGTCACCCTTACCATCACCATCCTGTCCCTATTGTAACTTCAGCCGCAGGGTCCAAAATTGCTCATGGTCATCACTTGTTGCAAGTGCTGACACTAGTCGAAGTGCCAGCACAACTTTGAGAGAGAAGGGGGAAAGGAGGGGTCAACTTTCTTTCTTTCCTCCCTCCCCTCTCTGATCATGCTGACATTTGGGCCAACATCAGCACATGTGAAGAGCGATGACCATGAGGAATTTCACATCTCATGGTCACTGCTGCAGTGGGAAAAGGATAGTGATGGTAAGTGCCATCCCATATCTCTGAGTTTCCTGAACCTGAGGAAAGTGGGATGACCCTGTAAACAGTGGCAGTTCTTTCCAAATCAGATCCAACTCAACTGTTTCTATGTGGCCAAACTGCTGGTAACTTCAGAAGCTTTAACAAGCTCCAGGGCATTCCCCTTCTTTGGGTAACATGGGTCTTGCCATTTAAAGGATGAATCAGCTTGTATAGGATGAATCAGCTCCATGTGTCATGTGGATGCCATGTGGATGCCATGGAGCCCATTCATTTGGCCTCTGTAAATGGGCCCTTTTGTATTGTAGCTGTGTTCCTGGAATAGAGAAGGATTGGGTTATTTAGCTCCTCACTTGTTCCACCCTTTCAACACCTCCTTTTTGGCCCTTCTGCCAATAGATGTTAGCAGAAAAGCAGAACCTTCTTCTGTCAGCTACTTGGAGGGATCTGTCCATGGTTCTTGTCCCCATTTCTTTTTTAAACATTTTAATGTAAGAATTATTTCTTTTTATAATATGAATCATTCTCTCATGTTCATTCCATTGCTTTTTGCTTTTGTTTTTGGTTTGTAAAATATGTGATGGCAAATTAATATAAAAACGAAGTGAAGGTGGTGATAAGATCAATTATCCTGTTATAATCAAATATGTGATTTTTTTTTAAAAAAAAATGTTATCTTTGCAATAAAATTTAAAAATAACTAAGCCCGTTTTCCCATTATCAGCATATTTCTTGATTTGCAGGGTGGAATGAGAGATCCTATCTGAAATAATCTAAAGCAAACAAGAAATAGCTCTCCAGCCTCCACTCTTCAGTCGCCCAGAATGAGCTAATTAGCAATGCAATTTTAGTTGGAAAATATGCCGGCTGTAGAGGTTGAGGAAAAGATGAAATTGTTATGAGCTGGTTGAACTGGCTGTCAGCCATCTGATCTGCTCTTATGCTGTCATAACCCCCTTCTGCCAAGTGATCTGAGACAGATCTGCTGGTCCTTCTGCTCTGCCAGCTGAGATCAGGCATCAGAAGAGCCCAGGGAAAGCAGGGAAGCTGCAGAGTGATAGAGGAAACTTCCCAACCCCAGAATGAAAGTCTAAAGTTAAACCAGATCCAGAGTAATCTTATACTGACAGAAGCATGCATTCCATTAGTCAATTTCTACATCTCTTCTAAGATGTTGTCTGCCAGTTCCTGCCAGTTATTTTCCAAACAGGACACTTTAGGGCAGTCAATGAAAAAGGGCTATAAGATTTCATAATTCTTTGTTAGAATAAAAAAATCTGGATATGTCATTGTTTATGAAATTTAAAGAGTTTTTTTTTAAAAAAAATCAAGAAAACATATGCTTTGACAGTTAATGAATTGAACAATAGACAGTACGATGAGAATGAATAATTATTATAAGCAAAGTAGTTTTTCCACTGTAAGTGGCAGCTACATGCTAAGTTCACCTCCCCATCAGTGTGTACTGAAACTACATTCAGCCAGATAACCTGTTACATATTACTCCATTTACACTTATGACTATTTATGAAAGGGTCTTTAGCTTGGTGAAAGTCCAGTTCAGAAACACCCAAAGATGTCCTTTAAAAAAAAACCCATTAAAAATACTTTTTTTAAAAAAACCCAGGCTTGATATTTTTAATCTACTAAATTTTAGACTTTTGCAGATTTAGTCATATTGTACGTTATATTGTACCATTATACTCAATGCTGCTGAAATTTTTATGGCTTGGTTGATCACTAATTTATTGTATTATTCCCTTTATTGTGAGTTGCTCAGGGAATGCATAAATGAATACATATAAACAATTCTGTGGGTTTGCATTTAGCAGAAGTTTCTTAAAATAGAGTATAATTAGTTAATTATTAAGTTCCTGGGGTAGCGGAATTATGGGAAAGGATTTAACTCCTTTGCTCCTTCACTCTCAGTTGGCTTCGTGAATCACATGTTGTTTCCTGACAACAGATGAAAACAAAGCCAACCTCCCTGTCATGGCCAAGTCATGGGATAAATATTATGAAAAGGACATGACACAATGATAAACTAACTCATAATATTGTGAGTGAACAGGGATTGGCTTTTTTTCTATAGAATTATTATAACACTAAACCCATGTCTTTTTCCCCTTCTTCACTTCACTTTTAAACATCAGAATTGCCCTAACTTGGATTTCCCAATGAAGTTTCAGGATGCACAGATAATTTTGCTGAAATAATTGGAGGTCTGTATAAGTGCATGTAATGTGGATTTTCATAGTAAATAGTTTTCTCAAATGTCCTTATTAATACAGAGTGCAAAAGTGAATTTGAAAGACCTCTTATATGGTTTAGGAAGACCTGCACATTGTAGATTGAACCACAACAAGAATAATTTGTCATGCTGATAAATCGTGCAAAGTGTTTCCAAATGTGTGTAATAAAGGTGTAAATCATTGTTCAAAGCATCAGCATCATTCATAATAATATCTAAAATTGTCTCTTACATTTTCTCTTTTTATTCTTGTCAATATTGGCATATCATTTATACAACTCTACCTTCTGTATAAATATTTCAGACTAAATCCAGTGTTAGTCCTATGTAGAGTAAACCTAGTGCAGTTCTATTTTTTAAAAGATTTAGTTAGTTATATTTATAATTCACTTCAGTAGACCTTTTCTGGCTACAATTTAGGCCTTCATGTTTTTAGGCGTGATTGTGAAAACCATAAAAAAAAGAAACGTTACTAAGAAAAATTGCATTTTATTATAATAATTGAATCTCATAAACTTATACAGTAATAAGCATACAATACATCTAAATTCAGATGTGGCAACCAGGAGATTAATTAGAAGAAAATAAATCTAAATTTAAAATCAATTTAAAATCAAATCACACTGACCTGAAACAAGGAATGAACTGAAGAAGTTACAAACATCTGACTTACAAATTACAAACAGCCCCCAGTTACAAACATCTGACTTACAAATTACTTATAGTTACAAATGGGGATGAGACAACAAGAAGTGGGAGACATCCACCCCTCTGATGAGAAATTTACTCCTGGGAGAGTTATCATGAGGAAAAAAGTGTTTCCAATGAAGCTATAACCTCAATCCTTATTTCCACAACAAGCCACTTTTTTTCAAAATCCAATTATCACAGGGATAGAAACTGAAGTGAAAACAAACACCACTGAGGTGTTAATCTTTCCCAATGCTATACAAAGCTTATATATACAAAGCTGTAGTTACTCTTAAAAATGTACCTGCTCCAACTTACAAATAAATTCAACTTAAGCACAAACTTACACAACCTATCTTGTTCTTAACTTAGGGACTGCCTGTATACCAAAAAGCATAATTAAATGGGTCTTATACAAGAGAACTCATTGGATCATGAGTAGCTATCAATTGGATTTTATAATATGTTTCCGATCTTTGATATTGGGTTGCATGTTTAATTAATTTATATTATGTGGATTTACTTGTAGAATGAATTTATCCCTCATTCCAGGATGCTTATTACAGCTAACTTTGCCTTAAGAATAATAATGTAATTTGTTTTTGTGTCATTCAGCTAGTGATAGTACTCAGTTTGTTAAGCAACTAGATGAAAACATAAATCGTATTTATAGTGAGCTTTAAAAATGCCAAAAATGCACTTAATTCTGATTGAAACTCACTCCCTCAATTTGCATTTTACACAAGGTATCTGGGGTTGACTGGTTTCCCGGGCAACTGTTCCTTGCTTTGACTGCATAACATGCCAGGGTGATATGGAACAGATTACTCTTGAAATAGTGGAATTAGTCTGATGTAATGGGATGTTATTTGAGCTGTTCAGAGTCCTTAATTCTATTATTCTATACATTATTCCTATTAATTCAACATTATTGTCAAATAACAAGTAGATTTAGTCTAATCACATTCCATTTTCACACATTTGTTGTAAGCCTCTGATAGGGATCTTTAGAGAGAAGAAATCTCTATCGCAAACTTGAATAAAGTATTTTATTATGAAGAATGAAGAAAAAAACCTAATTTCCTTTGAATCAATATACACGATAAACAAAAAATAAAATCATAATGCTATTTGCAAACGGTTGCTTGATTCATCCCATCTGTTTATCTCGTGATACATATTCTTGATGTATGTTTCTTCTATAATGTGTCAAACTCTATTAAATTAAAAAAAATCTAATTCACTTTCTCATACACATATATTTTAGATTTCTAAGAAAACTCGAGTACAAATCTTTTACCAAGTATAGAGGCTGCAATAACCACCCAACTGTAGAATGGTATTTTTGAAAGTTTTTCAGGCTAATTCCACAATATGAAAATAATTGTGTATTTCTTGTGGCACATTATACACAGTGTCTTCATCTCCCTCTTAATTAAGAGGGATGAGTTATTTCTTTAAACAACTGACTACAAAGGAAAAATCAAATTGATATATGAGAGGGCAGAAATTCACAGAGCATTAAGTTCAAAATGTACTTTGTAAAAGCTTCAGTCCTACCTGTAATTGTATAATGATTTAGCTGAAAATCATTATAAAGAGAATTTCAGTCTTACACCTTGAATAAATAACTACTGATTTTTTTAGTTCTCAGAGCTTAATCTGCAAGGAGAAGAGGAAAATATTATTGTGATGCTGGATTGGAATAGTGTATTACAGAAATAGCCACCATATTCACCTATAAACAAGAAGAAAAGCATTGATAATGGCTGGCACAATTTGGCTCATGCTTTTGCTGCAGCCTCCTGGGTAGAGTTTTCATGCAGCCCATTCAAATGATCTACATTTTCTTGTCTATGATAAATAGCATCTCATGAGCTATTGCAGCTTACTATAATCCCCAGAACCCTTTTACCCAGTACGACCAGCAGCAGTTACCAGCCCAAGGTTTCTTGTATCCCAGATTAGGTCAAGAGCCAAATGACAAAAATGTTCAAAAGTGACTTCTGCAAACTTACCGTATCACAGGCATCATGGCCACAGAGCAGTTGCAACCAAATACCCAACATGGTTTCATTTCTATCTAACAGAGTATACATGCCCTTATTCAGATTTCAATTTTAATTGATGGGTCTTCATCCAGCCTGTTTACAGACACCGGTTCTGCACCTATGCAACTATAGCCACCCACAACAACAAAAAGAAGTGTAGCTGTCATTGCTCATTGCTTATGCTCAACTTATCATTTATAGTTAGAAAGATGACTCATTTGTTGTCCCCTGTGAACGATCTGTTGGTGGAGATGCTTTGTGTGGCAATCTCAGGTCAAAATGACTTTGGACTGGTAAAATATATTCCCTGGATTGAGGGACCTACAAAGTTCACCAGACTCTACATCTGCTGATAACATCCCCTGCATTTGTGTCAAGTGATCACACATGGAAGGGAATGAAACTGAATCTACCAGTTTGCACTGCCATGAGGGGAACCTGCCCATAAAGTGATTATTCACTATGTCAGGAAACAAATATGGAACAAAATAAGACCTATAATGCTCAGCAGCAGGTCACAATATATCTCAGATACAGGGAAAAATCAGTTCTGCAAAATGTGAAATGCATTGTAGACACCCACTTCCTGCATTGCATAATCATGAAAGGGGCCAGCCATGACAAGGGCATTGCTGGGGAGTAAGAGCTAACTGACCCCTTGAGACTAATTACCTCCATTCTGAACTGTAGTTTTCCCCTTTGGGCGGGGGAAGTGTTGATGTACATTTCTGCATGAAATGGATGAGAAAATAGCACCGTGGTTTGAGGCCAGTTTCTATGTTCAATGTAATCACCACCCTAGCCTCAAACCAAAGCTATAAATCATTACCCGTGCAGCAAAACCAGCTCTTCTCAGACAGGTTCCCGTTTAGATCCCATTTAGATCAATTATTCTGGCAGAAAAAAGGAATCCTGAACTGATTCACATGGGGCAGGGCTTTCTTCTCACTCAAAACTAGAGCAAACATTTTTCTTTAACATTTACAATTGGAAAACAATAATATGTTTAGCATTATTTTTAATAATGTACTGTACTCCATATTAAATCATGTTTTAATGAATAATACACCTCAAATGCAGTATTCAAATGCAAGATTTCCACAAACCCTTTCACATTACAGTGGGCACTTAGTATCTGCTGAAATTTGGTTCCAGGAGCCCACATGAATAACATAATCTGTGGGTGCTGAAGTCCCATAATGTACAGAATGAGCCAGAAGTCACAAAGGGATCCTATATACACTTTACGTGACTTGAATTTTTACATGTAATGTAAGTATTGCCTGTATATATACTGTATATGCTGTTATGGTATTGTAAATGAAAAACAGAAAATAAAGGAGTTATTAAATATCAAAATCCTTTGACTTTTGGTCCTGTACAATGATGTAGTAAAATGGTGTCCAATATATTAAATAGCAAAATCAAGGTTAACCTTTTGGATTTTTAAAATAATATTTTCAAGCCATGGATGGTTGAATCCATGGATACTGAATCTGTGGAAATGGAGGGTTGACTGTACATAATACAGCACTATGGTTCCATCTGAGTTGTCGGCAACCTTTTATCACATCCCAGGATTTGTAGTTTGATGAAGCATTAGAGCCCTCTAATTAGAAGTCTAAGTGTCCTTCCCTAAACTCCACATCCTAGATTTCTGTAGGATGGAACCATGGCAGCTGAAGTGGAATTATACTGTTATAATTGCATAGTATTAGAGAATCTAATTAAGGGTGTACATCCCCAAAACAATTTCAAATAAGGTTATGCAATCTTCTCCAAACCTTCAAGTGCTTTAAAAAGAAATCTTTAACAGAATCTCATTTTTAAAGATAATATCGTTTGTTTGGAATGTAGTTTGAAAAAACCATGCAACTGGCTAGTGACATCAAACATGCCTAAAAACAGCTGGCAGGTTAAAGAAATGGATTCTGGACTAGTTTCCTCTAACTGTCTATGTGCAGAGATTGACTTATTTATTGTCAAGGAAATCATTAAATGTCAGTTCTTTCTATTTTGAAGACTATTCCCAAGAGTTACAGTCTTATTCAAGAGCAATTTGATAGTCTTGGATTGCCAAAATCCCTTAAAAGCTGGTTTGAACTTCAGGCCTCAAATGACAGTCCAGGCTTACTGAAATACTCTGAGAATTACAGACCAAAAATAAAACTAGTGCAAGCTCTGACTAAGAAGCACCATATGGATCAGGAGGACTGACATGAAAAATAAGAGAAAATGAACAAAATATGAAATGGGGAGAATCTGAAAAGTGAACAAAATGTGTTTCTTTAAATTGGCAGCATATTCTGTTACACTGTAATACCTCTTATGAAACAACATTATGTTAGTGGAGTTGTATCATTAACATTTGACTCTTTTACAAACTGAGAGGAATACAGTGCTTTTTTAAACAATCTAGCAACAAGTCTTATCATCAGCCTTACTCGTTTAAAGCTTAAGGTTAGAACAATTTAAATACCAATATCAAGGAGATAAAAATCCAAATAATTTCTGTAATCATTGGACACTGGTAATTTTAAGTCTGCAGCCCAACAGGAAAAAGGGGGAAAGAGAACTTTGTAGAAGAAATGAGAAAGAAATTGCCTATGTACCAGGAGAAATCTATGAAAATAAATTAGGATGTACCCATAAGGCAAAAGCTGTGTTGATGTGTATCTCCATTCAGGGAACTCCATCAAGAGAGTGTGTCCCTGTTGCCTCTGCTGGATCTTTGAGTAACTCTCAATACCCTTGACCTTGTCAGCCTTCCTGGAGGTCTTCCTGGGATGAGATTTGGAGGAATTGCTTTATAGCTGTTGTTGAGGGACTACTGTTCAACCACGTAGCCATTGGCCTGTGTGATCCCTCTTGTGATCCATGCTATTTTAAAAGGTCATGAAACAGCTGGGAGAGGTTTTGGGGTCCAATCAATATGTGAATGACACCTAACTTTCCTACTTCTTTCCAATCCAAGCCAAGTAGGCTGTCTTTGTCCTAAACCAGTGTCTGTCATCTGTAATGAACTGGATGGGTGCAAACAAACTAAAACATCATTTAGACAAGATAGTGGTCAGTCAGAAGGCAGATCAGGAAACAGGGATTCATCCTGTGTTGAATGGGACCAAAAACCCCTGAAGTCATGGGGAATGTGTATTTTTAGACTTAACCTTCAACCTGGAAGCTCAGGTTTCTGTGGTGGACAGAAGTGCTTTTGCACATTTCATGCTTTTTCATTTTTGTTTTCCTTTTCTTCTTCTCCAGTAGTGCAGAAACCTATCCTTTTTCTTTCCATGTTTTTTCTGCATTTGGTACCAAATATTCTGTTAAAGAAAAAATGCTGATGAATAGATCCATTTGGTAACTAAGATCTAGCCATGGGTTGGGGGGGGGGGGATAAGAGGATCCCTATACTATTAGAACCCTGATTTTTTAAATTTGCAAAGTTTATGGGCTAGTTTTTCAAAAGCAGGAATCGATCCATTTTACCATAACAGTAGTGATGGCATTATATGTGCACAGATTTGTGAAGCCACCAGATGACTATACATTTACTGGAATGTTATTGACAAGGCTCTGGGCAAACTTTGAAATTGTTTCTTTTTAAAGTATAACAGATTTTGTGAGACTTAAAAGTTCAATATGTCATTATAACCATTTGCCTTCATGCCTGTAAAATATGAAAATGATTTATAAAACATAGAAATCATTTCATGTCCAGAATGTATTCTGAAATATAATTTGCCAGCAATTAAAATCCCAAGCAATGTAAACTGAATTACCTTTCCCCATGAGGCTCCCTACATCATTTAATTTGTTCTTCTTTTATTCTTTAGCACTTTACTTTCGGATAAGTCTCTTAAGAGGAATGAAATGCTAGCTTTTATACTTCAAGTGAGTTAGTTTCAAATGTGCTCACTAGCAATTAGTAAATTCTCCTAGCCAAAATATCAATCTTTCTGTCGTCTGTGTCAAACCATAAAATCTAATGTAGAATGACATGAGAATATGTTGATGTTACATAGGATTACCAATGCTCTTTGGATATCTTAAAGGAGGATTCTAAACAAAAAAATACATGTTCTTGCATGATGTGGGAGTATATCATTCATTCTAATGGAATGAGATCACCAATGCATTAAAGCAGGACTGGATAATATGTTGTCTCCAGTTGCTGGGCTGCAGTTCCATGATTCCTCACCATTATCTTTGTCACCTAGGGCTGATGTGAGTTTCAGTCTATTGGAATATGGATGACCAAATGTTCTTCACCTCTATATGAAAGGAATGTGTATGCCAATTTTCTTTCTTTGTTAAGATGAATGTGAAAGTCTAGGGAGCAGAGAAGCTCTCTCGCTGTGTGACATTGTTTGTTCTATTAAACATTATTATATTGGGATGACTGAATATATTGTGCTACATAGCTGCTCTTTGATACAACAAATACGGTAATCTAAGGAGTTCCTTTACCCCTTACATGGCTTCTTCAGCAAGATACAATACTGAATAATAGTCATATTTTTGCCAGTTGAATTATTCACTGTGTTACAGGTTTCAATGTCTTTAACTTTTGCCCATTAGCAATAGTCTCTAGTCAAAAGTATGCTTCAAAACCTAATCCCTAAAGGGTTAGATAAAAAGATTTTTCTTTTCATCCTCATTGAACTGGAGATATGGAATAAATGGCAGCAATCTCATATGGGATCCAGGCGCACAAACTGTCATTCATACTCTTTTTCCTAGAGGCAACAATTGTTGAATTGAGCTTCTGTGGCTTCTCTCCGTCTTTTTATTTCCCTATATTTTAATTTCCAGTTTTTTCCCATTCAATTTGGAACTATAAAATGTGACAGTAATTGATACAGTTATGTTCTTGACATAATTGTATTAGGTAGTGTTGTTGTTGTAAGCTACATGAAAATTATAATGGGAAAATGTTGAAGTTAATTAAGGGGTTGCTATTTCTTTTCAAGAGACTTGCATCAACTCATATTGTTACTTAATCTTGAATCTGCTGTGTAAATCCATTAACACAGTATCTCTGTCAATTGTCAGAGGTCTGCTAACCACAAAATACTTTTTACATTCATTTATGTACTTTTTATAAGGATCAATTACACCAATTGATAGAACTGAAACCACGTTCCAGCACCTTTTGGGGAAAGGTTATTTTCCTGTTCAGAAAAAGTTTGCAATTCAATTGTATAATTAGAGAGTGAGTACAAGGTTATCAAGGTTTTCCATATGATCCAATGTAAATATAGTCAAATTACCTAAGCTGCTTTTTGTAACTAGAACAAATTGATTTATCACTTTACATCTGTAAGTAAGCAAGGAAACATTAATTACATAGGTGGCCTAGTCATTCAAGCACAGTTATTTATATCACCATACCTCCGTTGATAGAATATGCACCATCTGAAAGCATTTTTTTTATGAATCTGAAGATTCATTTTAAAAGACAATGGATTGGCATTTTAAAATAGTAACTGACAATTATTTTTCAGTCTTCATTGCTAAATGTAGCTTTTCCTGACCAAAGAGCCATGAATATCAAGAGTTCTTTCTCCCACCCTGGACATTCCACAAATATATAAACCCCACTTGTCTAGTTTCCAACAGACCTCACAACTTATGCCTGCCAGAGATGTGGGTGAAATGTCAGGAGAGAATGCTTCTGGAACATGGCCATACAGCCCGAAAAACTCACAGCAACCCTATGATATTAATGTAAGCGTAAGAGAATCAGTAGCTCAGTGCTTGTAAGGTGATATTATTTGATAGATGCAGCCTAATCCTAATAATGGTAAAAGCCATGCAATGATGTGTGTTTATATAAAATATTTTATGAACCATCATTTCTTCAAACACCAAAGAAGCAACTTTGTAGTGAATGGTAACAAACTCCTTGCTAATGAACATTTTTAAACAGTCTAAAGCTGGTTCTACACAGTCATATAATGCATAACCAGCCAAAGGCACGTAATGTGGCTCAGAATCTGCATGAAAAATGCTGATTCCAAGTTGCATCATGAGCAGGCTGGGGTGTCCTAAGCCGCATGGGAAGTAGGACAGTGGCCCCATAGTGAGTCCCTTCCCCTCCTCCCAGTCTGCTTTGCTCATTCAATGATAACAAAACAGGAAGTAAAACAGCACAGACCTCAATAAACTTATGTTTCCTTTTTTAAAAAAAGGGGGAATTGGGGTGCTGGGGAGCAGGAAGGAACTGCCACCCCACTATCCTAGGCTGCCTGAGCCCAGGGAGCATGTGATGATCCCCTAACAAAATAAGGATCCATGATGGCTGTTTCCATTGCCCCAAAACGGGAATACAGTAGAGTCTCACTTATCCGACATAAACGGGCCGGCAGAACGTTGGATAAGCGAATATGTTGGATAATAAGGAGAGATTAAGAAAAAGCCTATTAAACATCAAAATAGGTTATGATTTTACAAATTAAGCACCAAAACATCATGTTATACAACAAATTTGACAGAAAAAGTAGTTCATTACAAATTTATGCTATGTAGTAATGACTGTATTTACAAATTTAGCACCAAAATATCACAATGCATTGAAAACATTGACTACAAAAATGCGTTGGATAATCCAGAACATTGGATAAGTGAGTGTTGGATAAGTGAGACTCTACTGTATATGAATACTGGAGCTGAATTCCAACCTTCCCCAGTGCCTTTTAAACTCGGGGTACAGCCACATCTCAGGTTAAATCACATTAGCCTGTATGCATTGTGTGAATGCATGGAAGCTAATGCAGCTGCACACTGCATTACTTGGCAGTGTAGATGCAGCCTAAAAAACAGGGTAAAGGTAAAGGTTTTCCCCTGACATTAAGTCCAGTTGTGACCGACTCTGGGGGTTGGTGCTCATCTCTATTTCTAAGCTGAAGAGCCGGCGTTGTCCATAGACACCTCCAAGGTCATGTGGCTGGCATGACTGCATGGAGCGCCATTACTTTCCCGCCGGAGCGGTACCTATTTATCTACTCACGTTTGCATGTTTTCGAACTGCTAGGTTGGCAGGAGCTGGGCTAACAGCGGGCACTCATTCCGCTCCCGGAATTTGAACCTGGGACCTTTTGTTCCACAAGTTCAGCAGCTCAGCGCTTTAACACACTGCCCCACCACCAGGGGCCCCATTGGCATTAATGAGAGCAAACAGACCATCTTAGACAGTGTTGTTACCAATTGAGCTAGCACAGGAAGAACAGTTTAGATGAGGCTTGTATTTTTTTCCCATTTAGGGATTCCCTTGTTCCTCTATTTTGAAAAAGATGTATAATCAAGATGCCTTTGAAGTAATTATTTAAATAGCCCAAATGGAAGAACTATTGGAATACCAATTACCTGGAAATTGAACGGTACCATTTTACAAAGCAAATTTTGCAGGAGTCGCTTGAAAAATGAGATCATGTGCATGCTACTATTTATAGACCTCAGAAGTAAAACGAGTAGAAGTAGGTAGATAGAATTTAAAAGGAGAGTTGAGAAGAATCAGAAGGAGAGGTGGATGAGCCACTCTTTGGCTAGTATATATCTTTTTTGGCCAATGCATTTCCTCCCCTTCTCCACACTGCCCCAAAGCAATCTGTCCTTTGCATTTATTGCAGAGCTGTTGCAGCACACCCCATGGCCATCTCTTGCCTTTTGGAAAAGGGTTACAGAAATATCTGGGTATGCCCCCATAGCTAAACATGAAATGGTTATGTCATTAACACTTCCACAGGCCCACAGTGGACTCTCGTGAATGATGTGATCAATGTATCTTTGGCTAAAGCTGCATAAACAGATCCTTCTTTAGACTCAACCTTCTCAGATATTCTCCATGAGGCACAGAGTGGCTCAGGGAAGGGGATGGATGGCACAGCAGCTCTATAGTAAAATCAATGTGTGTGTTTGACCAATTGCAGAAATGGTTAGTGTAGCATTCCTAGTTTTACCTTCTAGGGACAAAACTTGAAATATTTAATGAGTGTCATTCCTGATATACTAAGGGGTGCTTCCTAATCTACTTTGTGACTGACCAGAAATACTTCTGGGATTAATTTTAAATTTCAATGTCAGTTTTAGTCAGACTGTATAGTGTATCTGCCCAATGTGGCCAAGAGATTCGGGTGTGGTCAAAACAACTGTAATTAAAATGTTTGAGAACTTAAATTACAGCGAGGAAGCTTTAGCCTCCCCCTCACATCACATACTTTTGTCAGAAAACAACTCAATGTCTCACCCGTTAACACTTGTTGTGTGATTGGGCACAATAAAATTAATTAATTTAAGGACAAAATAAAATCAGTGTGGGAACAGGATACAATTTGTACAGTGAGTCAGAATGCAGATCCTTTTTGGCTTTCTTCCAGTTTGTGTCCTCATTGACAAAGTGAAGACATTAATTATCTAAACAGACAGTTTGTAAAATGGATAAAGTAGAAAGCTAGCACTTCATCAGAAAAGAATAGCATCTTCCAGCACTATGAACAATAACTTAGCAAAGGAAAATTATAGCAGAATCTTTGGTATGATTCATGTCATAGGTTGGTTGTAATGTTTGAAGTGGTTTTGTCATAGAAATGACAATGATATATTATGAAAGGGAATGGTTTTCAGCCTTAAAATGAAAAGCTTTACCATCTACCTAGATTTTATGAATAGGATAGAATAGCTTTATTTGTCATTGTTCTATTTCACAATGAAATTACATGCATTCCCTCACATACCACAAACAACACATCCATGCCTCCACACCCCACCACAAACTCATCGCCCCCAATGCCACATCAATGCGAAACTACAGAGTTCAACATAGCCACAGCTCAAGAATAAAAACTATCCTTCAGTCTATTTGTCCTTGTCTTTGTCACCCTGTATCATCTGCCATATGTCAATAATTCAAAAACAGAATATGCCGGGTGGGATGGATCCCCAAGAATGCTCTGAGCTTTCTTAAGGCAGCAGGAATTATAAAGTTCTTCCAACAAGGGGAGAGGGAAGCCAATGATTCTCTATGCAGAAGTGGTGACCCTTTGGAATGCCTTCCTATCTACCACTGTGCAGCTACCAAACCATGCACAGCTGCAGTAGGTTAGTAAACTCTGTAGCACAGTAGTATAAAGTTACCAGCAGTTTTTCATTCAGTTAGTGGTGCCTTAGGAGTCTCAGGTAGTACAGTCTGCTGGGCCCTCTTAACCAGCGCTACCATATGGGTGCCCCACGTAAGATCCCCCTTTACAATAATACCCAGGAACTTAAAACTGGCCACCTGCTCCACTTGGTCTCCATTTATGACCAAGGGCTGAATTTCTGGTCTGTGCTTCCTATAATCCACGATGAGATCCCTGGTCTTGTTGATGCTAAGAACCAGATTTTGGTCCCTGCACTACGAGAGCGACCGATCTACCTCATCCTGATAGGCAGACTCATCCCCTTCAGAGATAAGCCCCACCATGGTTGTATCATCTGTGAATTTGGTAATGATTTTGCTATGGTGGATAGGGATGCAGTCATATGTGTATAAAGTGAAAAGCAGAGGACTTGACACAACCTTGTGGTGTCCCAGTGTTGAGAGTGAGAGCTGATAAGGCATGGTGACCTAATCTAACCCTCTGAGAACAGACAAGAAATGCACATTACTAATTGTAATGTCAGCATCATGACCACTTCCTCTGGGGGAAAAAAGAGTTTTAGTGGGACACAACAGTAAAAATTTTACCTTTACTAATATAAGAAGTCAATGAACAGAATGAATAATGACAAGGGAACCCTTACATAAACAGCAGATTCCATGCTTCCCATATTGATGTTGTTGTAGTAGCATTCTCATTTCCAGTTTGTCATGAAGAAACATATAGGCCAGTTTGTTCAATATATTTTTATTATTGCAGTCTATATGCCATTTATCATTTGATATAGTCTACTAATTTAAAACCCTTTGGGATCCATGTATCAGCTATCGAGTGCTTTAGCAATTCCCATTATGATAACTGAATCACAGAAACAATAAGTGTAGATCACACATAATTTTTACAAAAGCATTCATTGGAACCCATTGGATTTGATGTCAGTAGTATCAGAATGGCTTGAGTTAGACTGTCTTCACAATAAACAAATAGTGTATTATCTGACCCTCCAAATTTAGAACCTTTAAAGAGTTATCACTTAGTCACATGCTAATATATATTCAATGCATAGCAACTCCAAACAATTATTTTATGAAAGGGTGATAAAACGAATCAACATTTAAAATGGTTTTATTAAAACAAACAATTTAAAACATAAAACAATAAATAAGGCAAGACTACCACAAACAAGAACTACAAACAGCAAACTATAACAACATATTATTCTGAACTGAAACAAAAATGGGGGGAAGAGACCTTAGATAAAAATGGGGGTGGGAGATAAATGATTTCAGATTTGCTGCAGCTTGTACATATTTGGGATTGAGATGTTCTTGTTTTTACCATCCCCTTTTAGTACCCTGAGGAGTGTTTCTAAAAAGACAAGAACCAAATCTGAGTACACTGCTGGCTAACCTACTATTTTTCCATAACATAAAATATATTGTCACCAGCAGCCTCAGAGAAAAACAGCATCCTATTAATTAAACAGGACACGAGAAAGGGTAGGATGGAACTAGGATAATTGGACAAAGGAGAGAATAGACAAAGATAGTAAAGATATTAAATGGCATACTCTGTATGCACTGAGATTTTTTTCTGACTATTTATTGTCTGGCACATATGCAAGCAACTGTCTCAGTGCAAGCAATTGCAATATTGTTATATGTGAATGAGAGAAGTTGAAATGTTGCACCTTTTAGGTCTGAGTCTGTTCTGAAAATATTAATAGGTTGTGTAATTCCCAACAGGATGTTCAGTATGAAAGAAATGCAGATTTCCCCCCATAGGTCACTTTTTAATTTATATGCATCAGTGAACACAGCTGCCATAATTAGAGTAAAATTTCTGATTTGCTCTAGTACATGGTACCAGTATATAGAATATATCAATAAAACTGGCAGGGTTTCATGTTTCAATTACATAGAGGCAGTTTATAACCTAAGGCAGTTTACTAGTATGCTGCTGAGCCTGCACTGACAAATTAGCAACCAAATGAACAAAATAATAACGTGCTTCATTAATTTGGGATTGAAGGCTGTGGTCAATACCTCCTTGAAACAAGACAAAATTCCAAGGTGGAGGCAGTTGTGAGACCTATATTTTAAAAGCCATCCGAATCTTCCACTATCATCCAGTGTCCAATATTCCCCCTTTTAGCAAGGTTTTGGTGTGTGGCAGCCTCCCAGCTCGAGGGGTTTCTGGATGAAATGGATTATCTAGATCAATTTCAAACTCCTTTCAGGCCTCGTTATAGGACAGAGACAGCTTTGGTCACCTTGGTGGATGACCTACGCAGAGAACTGGACAGGGGGAATGTACCCCTATTGATTCTCTTAGGCCTCTCAGCGGCCTCTCAACTATGATATCCTTCTGGGCCATCTCGCTGAGATGGAACTTGGAGGCACTGTTTTACAGTGGCTCTGTTCCTTCCAGAAGGTGGTTCTGGGGAACTCCTGTTCAAACCCATGGCCATTTAGCTGTTTAGTTCCTTAGGGTTTCTTTTTCTCCCCATGCTGTTTAATATATACAGTAGAGTCTCACTTATCCAAGCTAAACGGGCCGGCAGAACGTTGGATAAGCGAATATGTTGGATAATAAGGAGGGATTAAGGAAAGCCTATTAAACATCAAATTAGGTTATGATTTTACAAATTAAGCACAAAAACATCATGTTATACAACAAATTTGACAGAAAAGGTAGTTCAATACGCAGGAATGTTATGTTGTAATTACTGTATTTACGAATTTAGCACCAAAGTATCACGATATATTGAAAACATTGACTACAAAAATGGCTTGGATAATCCAGAAACTTGGATAAGCGAAGCTTGGATAAGTGAGACTCTACTGTACATGAAACTTCTGGGAGAGTGTCTTTGGAGTTTTAAGAGTGTGGTGCCTTCTATATGTAGATGATAACCAACTCTACTGCTCCTTTCTACTTAAACCCAAGGAAGCTGTCCTAATCCTAAACCAGTGTCTGGATGAGGGTGAATAAATTGAAACTTAATACAGACAAGACAATGGTGCTCCTGGTCAGTTGGAACTGCCTTCAGGGAATAGGGATCCAGCTTGGTGCTACTCACTCCCAGCCAACCTCTCCCCCCCCTCCTCCTCACACCCTACTTTGCCATTGTCCACACCGGTGAAGGTCTCTCTTGTTGTTCCTCGGGGCACGCCTCCCTCCTTGCCTGCCTGCCTCCGGCAGCGAGTCTAGGAGGAGGAGGTGGGGGTGTGCGCGTGTGATGACTCATGGGCCTTGTAGTCCTGTTCCTAGTACTATTGTGGCAGACGAAGAGGAAAACATGGGGTTCAACAAGAGCCGGAGTCTCTTCACCTGCAGGATATTGATGTTTGCCTTCAAGAATGCAGCCAAACAGGCCTTGGGCAGAACTCCCCCCCGTTTTCCAGGAGGGAAAATTATTCTAAAGATAGGGGAGTCAAGGAGGCTAATCGCAGAAGCCTGAGAATCGCTGCCAAACAAATGGCTGATTAGGTCTGCTTCCCTTGGGAACTTCTAAGGAGTCATGCATCTGGACAGAGTTGGGTTTCGCTTCTCGTTCTCTAGGGAAAGAGTTCTGTTGGCGGGAAAACGAGACCCAATATAGGTGTTTGGCGCGAGGGATACTTTGCGGAGTCAATTGATCAGCTTGAGGAGAGAGATCGTGTGTGGACTTCGTAATCCCAGTTCCTTGCTTCCCGGATCAAGCTTCAAGCCTTGCCTTGTCTCACGGTTTACCACAGACTCTGTTTCATGCTTCATGTTCGTCTTGCCTCCAGTCACGGATCCAGTCAAGAATCAAGTTTATTTCCAGCCTTGTTGTCAAGCTTCATTGGACTTTAAAGACTCTGTTATTTCCCCACACTATTGCTTGGCAAAGTGTGTGTTTCGGTCAAGTGGATTAAAACTTTGAACTCTAATATCTTATATTGGACAATACATTCCTGGACTATATTTGACCTCATCTGAAAGGTCTGCTTCTGAACTATATTCTTCACTTGTTTTTATTGATTTTATATATTTCTTTAATAAAGATATTAGATAGAGACTGGCCTCTGTGTAAGGTTATTGGTGCTCTGCAGCCTGGGTCCTGACAGCGCGCATGCATGCATGCGTACATGTGGGAGGGCATGCCCCATCCCAGTGGGGAGGGGAAAAAAGAAAAAAAACAAATTGCTCAACTTGGAGGCACCTTAAGAGGAGCCTCAACTGCACCCCCCAGAGCATGGCGGCTTCAGCAGCCACCTAGTTGGCCTAATGGGTGAACAGCCCTTGCCCTGAAGAAACAGATTCGTAGTTTAGTACTCCTGGGCTCAGTGTCAAAACTGGAGGCCCAGGTATAGGCAGTGGCCAGGAGGACCTTTGCACAATTAAGGCTGCCTTTGAAGAGTGGTTGAAAACATCAGCCGGTCCAAAGAACTGTAGTCAGGTTACTAACTGAGCCTGGCTACATGGAGCAAACAAACCCCCTGTTAAGCAGCTTCACTGGCTGCCAGTTTGTTTCTGGGCATAATTCAAAGTTCTGATTATAACATTTAAAACCCTGTATGGCTCAGTTCTAGGCTATTTGGCTGAACCCATCTCCTCATATAACCCTGCCCAGGCCCTGAGATCTTTAAGAGAGGCCCTTCTCTCGGTCTCACCACTGTCTCAAGCTCAGTTGGTGAGAATGAGAGGGCGGATCTTCTGTCTTGGTGACTGCTCCTCAACCCTAGAAGTCCCTGCCCAGGGAAGCCAGAATAACCCATCCCTGCTATTCAGGCAGGATTTTAAAGAAGGTGTTTAAAAAGATTAAGTCATGGGGTGCTGTGGTTTTAGCTTTGAAGACATTTCTGATCCGTTTTTAAGTATTTTAACTGTTTACTTTTTGACACCATTAATATTTAATTCTATTTTAATGTTTGTATATTTTTAGGTTTTGGTTTTACTGTAAATCTTTTTGAGTCACTTTTGTAGAGAGAGAAAACAGGAGGTAATATTATAATCCATCTAGTTTATTATGGGCACTAGATGGATTGCATTGGGTCCATATAGGATGCAGCTACATTGTAGAATGAATGTGTTTTGACACCACTTTACATGCAATGACTCATTGCTACACAATCCCAGATCTGTAGTTCGGTGAGGCCCCAGATCTCTTTGCATAAAAGACTAAAAATCTTGTCAAACTACAACTTTTATGATTCCATAGTACTGAGCCATGGCAATTAAAGTGATGTCAAACTCTTATTAATTTTACATTGTAGATGTACCTTTTGTCTCCAAAATCTGCTTTAACCTCCTGATGGACTTTAGTCAGTTTTGATAATGTAGGTTTCTAAGGAAAACACTTTTAATAGACATGAGATTCATCCATGCTCTCAACATGTAATGTGTATGACTAGAAAACAATTACTTTGTGTCAAAATACTCAGCATTTTAAGATTGAAATGTGTTTTCAAAATGATACAGGATGGCTGTGTGTTACATAAACCAATTTGCAGAGAAAGCTCTTCGTAGTCCACACTTATATTTATTTATTTATTTATTTACAGTATTTATATTCCGCCCTTCTCACCCCGAAGGGGACTCAGGGCGGATCACATTATAACACACATAGGGCAAACATTCAATGCCCATAAACACATCAAACAGAGACAGAGAGAGACACGCAGAGGCAAGTTAACCTTCTTCTGAGGGGATGTTCGATTCTGGCCACAGGGGGGAGCAGCTGCTTCATCATCCACACTGACGGCACTTCCTCATTCCAGGTCGTAAATTAGTTAATCTTGCCTCCCCACTTTTTATAAGTGGTACCTTATCTCCTACTTGATAGATGCAACTATCTTTCGGGTTGCTAGGTTAGCAACGAGCAGGGGCTATTTTTTATTTTTAATTGACGGGTGCTCACCCCGCCACGGGCTGGCCTCGAACTCATGACCTCATGGTCAGAGTGATTTAAGGCAGCTGCTCAACAGCTGCGCCACAGCCCGGCCCCTATATGTGCACATCATCTACAAAATGCCACACAGGGCCATTTCTAAGTTTTTACATGCATTTTTGTCAAACATATGAGTGTGTGTTAGATGACTTACACACGTGGACAAATTTTATTATCATTTTTCAATCCTTTTAAAAAAAATTGAGTCAGGAACTATATTGAGATTCAGGGTCTGGATTCCTCTTCACTAAGAGCTCAGTGAGCCAGAAGATATCAGGAAAAGGCACTCTGACATAATCTTATCCTCCACTGAAATACTTATTGAAGCATTTCTACTAAATACTTAGGCTAGAGCTCTAGCATTGTTCCTTCCCCCCTTTTCTGGGGGGAGTGCCTAAAAATACTAGCTAATCACAGAGAATCAGGTTGGGATTCACAGAACACCCTTAATGTTACTTCAAGAACAACACATTTTCTTCTTTCTTATCCCCATGAGTGACAGGGTACATAACTTAGCGGGATTGGACCCAGATCCACTGCAGGTCAAATAATGTGTCTTGATAGGCTGGATGTTTCCCTGTGTCTTAACTAGGGATGCTTCCAGACCAGCCCCAAAATGTGATTTTCCTCCTTGCCCCCTCCTGACACATCATTTTTATGCACCAAGAGGACTCCAGAAGAACCTTAATGGCGGCCCAGCAAGTTATTTCTTCTTTTAAGGACTTGGGGAAGGTGGCTTGGGGTAGCCCCATGCCATCCTGGTATTTACTAGTATGGCATGGGAAAGCCTGTTTTGTTTTTGTTTTTTTTTGAAGGGGGGGGGCGTATGGACTTAAACCCATGCCCAAGTGGATTTTTAAACCCACTTTGGCATGGGTTTAAGCCACATCTGTAAGCACCCTAGGTTTCATAAAATGTATTGGGTTACTAAGCTAATCAAGATAATATTGCCATATTAATAGATAGTTTATATACAGAAAGTCTAAGGCTGCTTCTACCCAACCAGCTAATCCTGATCAGAATGTGGATTATAGAGATCTAGTTCTGCTCCTGGAACTATACATAAGCTCCCGTGGCATCCACAGAGCTCCCTCTCATGCTGAATCAATCAAACATAAAAAATATTTTTCCACCTAGTGGAGAAATGCACTAGCAGATGACCAGAAGCAGTCCATCAGATGAAAATCAGTTGTGGGAATCATGGTAAAGAGAACACAAAAAAGGAAAATGATTCCCTCTTGTTTGATTACTTCCCTGAGAGTGCCATATCCTGTTCTTCCAGATATTCCAGCTGTGGCACTTTTTCCACAAGTGCTGTTCACTTTGCTCCCAAATTCCTGCTCTGCAGCGATCATACACTTCTCAACTGCGGTACATTTTGTCATGATTTTGGACTTTCCAGTGAGTTTTTCATGCATTGTATTGAGCTAAACTCCAGTGCATATTGGTGGTGTGCATTTTCTGAAAACCCCCCTTTATCTCCCTTTCTTCCAGATTTTCAGGCCTCTGTAGATGGGGCCTTTGTTTATGTGCCATTAGCTTTAAGTAGAATATGACAAAATCTTATCTTTGACTCTTGCGAGTTGCCTCCAGTGTAGAAAATAACATTGCTTGAGCAGGAATTGTCCAAGCTCCATGGTCCCATGTGAAATGTTCCCATGTAATCTTCACCTCCCACATGCGCGCAGTTCTCTTGGAACTCAGCCCCTCAGATGCATTTTTGACTGAATGAAATCCTGTTGTACACAGTTTAGTTGTACAATGTTTCCCCTCCAGATCCATAAAACATTAAAAATTAGAGTGGAAATTCATTTCCTGTTTCACTATACAGTATGCATGGTTTTGGAGAACAATAAATGAACCACTTACCCTCTGAGTATAACCCCTGGTGTGGACAGTAGTAAACTAGAATAATACAGTTTTCTATGCCTATGCTTCAGTAATATTAGCTAATATATTAAATAAACGTCAAGCGTGATGGTAGGTGGTACTAGCAAAAACATTAATTATATTTAAACAGTGTTTGAAATTTTATAACAGCTCTGCAAACACGAACATGTTTGTATTGCTACTGCATTATTATGTTACAATTTTCTTAGTTGTGTTTTATATAAGACACTAGAGGTTTTCCTCCCATGTTCCTTTCCATTCAAGTAGGTACTTGTATGTTCTTGTTTGCAAAAGAACCATATATTTTCTTCCACTTTTCTCTTTGACCTTTAAGAACCTACATCGCTGGAGAATTTTTTTCTTATCAGGATATAGCCAATTAACAAACATGCTTCAGTTTTCATTCTATATTCAGGACTTGCTGTGTTCATTCAAGCTCCAAAGAGCACCTGAGGCTTGTAGATCCTTGCCCAAAATTTATATGGATTGCATTGATGTGACCTTCCAGATGTTTAAATTGAAATTTTAGCAATCCTTTCAGTTATAATGTTAGCCAGGGCAGCTGCAACTTGATGTTCATCAGAATCTGGAGGGCTGCATTATTCTCACTTCTAATGTAAAATTAAATGATAGTATAACATTATGTGCCAATGAAGCCAGAAGCAATCAAAATCTCTCACCACTTGTTTTTAAACTTACCAAATCAAAAAGATCCAGACTGGCTGTAACCTTCCTCAATATGGTGTTTTTATATTTAATTTGTATAGGAATTTGTATGTATAACAACATATATGCAAATTAAATTATAAATTAATTAACATATTGCTTGTCATTTTCAAAAGCTTTTAGACCCTGTTATTAACATTTATTAAATCTCTTAATCCTGGTTAGGTATCATTTTATAGAGACATGTAGCATGGTTACACACTTTACAAAGGGCGTATCCAGACAGGGCAGAAAATGCCCGCCCTCTTTAATCTTTATGTGGGGCATCAAAACGACACCCCACGTAAAATGAACTCTTTTGGGACAAAGCAGGAAAACCCTGCTTTGTCCTGAAGTAATTTGATAGTAGATTATATCCGGGTCTTCCTGAAAGACCCAGGTCTAACCCACTATGGCTACTGTCTGGACTGCCTCCTTGGAAGTCCTGGGACTTCCGGAGAGGCGGTCTGCACAGCTGTCTCGCGTTTTCCAGGCTGAATCCACCCAGAGTTCTAACCTCCTCTCCAAACCTCCCCAAAAAGGGCTTTAAAAATAAAATAACACCCTGTTGCCATTACCATGCTGCCGGAGCTCTCCTTGTGTGTAGAAATGACACGGCAGGAGAAGAGGGGAGGAGGGAAATCATTTCTATGCGCCAGGAGAGCTCTGACAGCATGGTAATGGTGGCCAAGTAAGTTATTTTCTCTTTAAAAGGCTTTTTTTTTGGGGGGGGGGGTTGTTTTGTGTCTGGGTGCCCTGCTGGAAAGTCCACAGGGCATCTGAATACCCCCCCCTCAGGAAAGTGCGGGGGGGGGGTTCCTGGTGTTAGGACAAAAGTCCGTCCTGACCTGGGTTTTTAAACCTGGGTCGGACCGGACTTTTCACCTGTCTGCAACCACTGAAATTCTAAAGCAAGGGGTGATACAATGCTCTTGAGTCCATTCATTTGGACTAGAACTGTTGTCGTTTCCTCATACTTTAGTCCTTCTGTGAGCAATTTCGAATTTGCATTTGAATAATTTGGAGCAGCGGTAGACTTGTACAGTCCTCCAGTGGCTGTCTACCCAACTCCCAGCTTTCATCTATATTACCTGTGCCAGCTAGGGCTGCTGGAAGTTGTAATACAACAAGACCATGAGAGCTGCACAGTTCCTGGATTTATAGGAAAGAAAAAGCAATAGTTCTTATATTTATATTCTGAATGCATCCTTTATCCTTTCAAGGTAGAGTGCTGATGCAAAAAGGCAGGACTCCAGCTGTGTTACTTGGCTGTAGGTTCAATTAAAAGTACGTGTAAATGATTTGACCCGCTTAGCCTATAATACAAAAACCCAAGCTGTAATTTGAGTACAGTATCAGACCAGCATTTGTTCCCGTTTAATGAAATTTCTTTCTCTTAGATGATAGCAATCGCAGAATGGCAATAAAAAAAGCCTCCCTCGTGGTTGGCTCTTTGCCTGCCAGGTTGTATCCACTCATGCAGAAAGAGAAAGCTGCCAATCAAGAGTTTCACTAAACAGTGGAAAAAGTCAAGTAGCTGCATTAGATTTCCGCACAAAGGAAAAAGATAGAATCTCAAAGTATCTTATCATGTGTATATTACCAGAATAACCCAGTGCATTTCAAATGATGTTCTCCTTTGAAGGATATTTCTTTGTACATTCAAGGGCAGCACAGTTTCTGTTTACTGCATGCCTTCTATTATCTCTAAAAGTGTTGCTCAAAATATATTAAATAAACATATAACCATCTTCAGATTGTGTGCCTGATTTCTTCAAAATTTCTGCCAGAATATTGTGATTTGTAATATTGCCATCTCCTGCAATTTCACTGCAGTGAAATTGAATGTTTTCCTATGAAATGTCCAAACCTTTGAAATACCATCTAGGCAGAGCTTATTTCCCCATTTATGAATGTCCCTGGATAGTTTGCAAAGCTTGAAATTGGTCTTCAAAAATAATAATTTATTAAATGGCCTGACATATTGAAATTGAAAAAAAAGTAAAGTCCACTTTAATGAATAACATGTATTTAGTGTAATTATTAACATAAATGCCAGGTTGTTGAAATGAATTTGCTGTTTTGCATAAGGCTACACTGGCAATTCAGCATTCTGTAGAATTCTGGCTCACTACCCTTTTTAGGAGCCAACCCAGGTTTTTATCAAAGTGTGCTTATTGTTTATTGGTATGTGTGATTTTATTTGTTTATGATTTGTTTTTATTGCTGAGTTTTATATTGCTTGTTGCCTGGGCTTGGCCCCATGTAAGCCGCCCCGAGTCCCCTCGGGGAAATGGGGCAGGGTATAAAAATGAAATTATTCATTATTATTATTATTATTATTATTATTATTATTATTATTATTATTAATAATTGTTTCCCAATCTTGGGGAAAGGTTGGATGCAGTTTTCCACTCATATGCTCTTGTTATGTTCTGCTTAGATCTTCTCCCAGTGACAGTCTTCTGCAAAATACATTCTCCAGTAAAGGCAGATATGTGGATTGGGATCCCAAGAGGCACAAGGGGCTGCAGCCGTAAAACAACATGGTTTCATGATACATATCTAGAATAGTACTTGCTAATATATGGGTGTACACATAGACTTGTGTTAGACAAAGAGATGCCATTTTTAATTAAAACTTTTTTGGAGGAAACAGAATTAAAAAGGGGCGAGTCAAAGGTAATAAAAGGAAGGACCAACCCAGCCTTTCCTATATTATCTTAAGCCCCTTCTACATTGCCATATAATCCAGTTGAAAGTGGAACATCTGGATTTTATATAACAGTGTAGAGGTCTTACACACTTCAACTTTGGAAACAATTATATCAATCATAGATCTTGGGAATGAGTTATAGTGATTTGTTGTGTGAAGGAAGGAAACTTTAGAGCAGGGTTCCTTAAACTTTTTTCCATTCAATTCACAACCCCTTTTTGCCCAAGAATTTTCTTCATGACCCCTTTCCTCTGATGTTTACATGACCCCAGATATAGAGGTGTGTAAAACAGAGCCACATTTCAAGAAGCAGTGCTTTAGAGATTACAGATGTGAGCAATGGAGATTATTTAATTTAAGGCTATATGGTACAATTAAAAAAGAACTAAAATACCATTGTTGTTGTTGTTGTTGTTGTTAATAAAAATAATAATAATAATAATAATAATAATAATAATAATAATAATAATAACTTTATTTTTATACCCCGCCCCATCTCCCCGAAGGAACTCGGGGCGGCTTACATGGGGCCTTGCCCGATAAAACAATCAAATATCAAAACACAGCAATAAAACAATTATCCAATAAAAACATCAATTACAGTAAAAACAATCGTTAAAAGCGACGTAAAACATACAATATTAACACAGGAGACTAATTCATAGAACACAGGCAAAGTGCAGAATGTGCCGAAATGGGCCGAAATGGGGAAGGTAGTAGTAGTAGTAGTAGTAGTAGTAGTAGTATTAACTCATGAGAAAAATGTGTTTACAGAAAAATATGTTTTATGATATACAGTATTGCAGTTTGCCTAACACAAAAGGCTCTTTCTTTATAGTGAGAACAAAGGGCCATAAGAAAAAAGATTCTAGTCTTTTTGCTATTGCTGAATTAGAAACTCCTCCCTACACCCACAAGAATCCATGGTATCGATGATAGTTTCAGTAAGGTTTCTTCTTGTGTCAAGAGACCCAGTCTCTAAACTCCTATTTCTGTCAAACGTCTGCCAACCCATTCCTAACCCCAAGCAAGCAATTTCTTTAAAGTAGAAACACCTGGTAATAGAATAGAATCTATATCATTACCACACACTGGCTGCAATCTAACAGTATAGCAAGGATAACTGCCTGCAATGATACAATGTGCCAGCATTACAAAGTCCCCGTGCAAAAGAGCAACATTGAGAAACATTTGTCAGGGACTAGGTGCTGTTGTGCAATGTGTAATCATAATGTAAAATGCACAATGTGCTACTGAATTGTGAAACATCGCTGTCAGTGCAACCTTCATTCAGCAGAATATATTTGTTGCATTATAGAGAATAATTAAGATATGTATGTCAGTCACAATCTAGCCAACCAATTTTTTGAATTATTCTAGAATTTGAAGTGATACTTCTTTTGTGACACGTACCCAAGACTTGTACCCTTTCATCTTAATCAATAAAAACATCCTGGGCCTGAGTTTAAAATTGAATACTACTGTCGTGGCAAGCATATTTGGGATGTCTTTTCCCAAAATGTTTCAGGTAATATAAAGGCTTGTCAGATCTAACAGACTATATGTTTTACTTTGTCCGTAGTGTCATCAAGTAAAGCAGCACTCTTTAGTAGCTAAACACAATTCAGTCCAATGCATGGGGAATCTGGTAGCTTCTATTCTGTTGTGATGCACATTTTGCAGTAGTACTAGTGCTACATGTAGAAAAGAAAGTCCCCTTGGCGAGATAGGGTGGAATACAAATAAAGTTTTATTATTATTAGGAAAGTGGTGGTTTTGTGAGCTTTATAAAGGCTAAATGTATTATTTCTGGTTTTTATCATTACAGACAGTCCTCAGTTTGCAGACAAGATAGATTCTGTAGGTTTGTTCTTAAGTTGAATTTATATATAAGTCTGAACAGGTACATTTTCAAAGTAACTCCAGCTATTTTAAAAAAGTTTTGGATACCAAAGGGAAAGGTTAATGTTTTCTTTTTTTTCCCTGTGCCCCTCTTCAGAATGTTGTACCTCACTTTCTGTCCCCGTGACACCTGAGTTTTGAAAGTTTTGGATTGTCATGGAATCAAGGAGCGGTGATAAAGCTTCAGTAGAGATAATTTTTCCCATGAAAACTATTACAGGAGTGAATTTTCCTTCTTAGGGATAGATTTTCTCTTTTTGTTGTCTCATCACCATTCTCAACTATGCGTCGTATGTAAAACAGATATCTGTAATTCAGAGATTACCTGTATTTTTAGTAAAGGAAAATGTGAACGAGATGTGCGGATCCAACATGACCATGGAGCAAAACATTGTGCTAATGTAGCTACATCCAATTTGATGTATAGCACAAAACAGCACATAAATGCAGTATGTTTCAGATTGGAAAACTGCTGGGTCCTTGAATTATACTAATTGTAGAAATGCATTTCCATGATCAGCATGAAACTTGTGCTGGTGCAATTATACTATTTGATTTAAAGCATTTGAATTCCCCAAGATACTTGTAAAAGTAAGCATGCACACACACACACACACACACACAAACTGCCAGCCATACAACAAGGGTAATCAAATTTAGTGACCCTTTGCTCAGTGAATATACTTCATTGAAAGTGCACATATATTTGGACAATTTTTTTCACACTCCTTCTCTTCCTCCTCCTCCTCCTCCTCCTCCTCCTCCTCCTCCTCCTCCTCTTCTCAATCATGTTTTCAACAGGATATCTATGGCAAGCAAGAAGGATAAGACTCATTTAAAGTCAAGAGTTAATACAGAATTAAATAGTTTCTATAAATAAACCCTAAAGAAGATATTGAATTAATTTTGAAAATAAGCAGCAGCTGGATCTTTCACAGGGTTTTCAATGAGCTGTGGTTTAGGTTATAGAAATATTTTGTGTCACATACGTATTTTGGATTTGTTCTTTAGATGAAAAATATTTGGCCGCCTTTGCTAGAAAATTGCATTCTTGTAAAGTTATGCTGTGTAAGTTTCCCTATATGAAAACTCCAGTCCATATGCCCAATCTATCCTTAGACAGCACTTGTGTTGCTGTCAAGTCTATGTTGTATTTCAGTGCTTTTCTTGTACATCCATTAGAATGGAGTGATGAGGTGTTGACTCTTCAGATGTTTTATATTCCCACAATGCTTAGTGGACACAAAAGCTGGAGCTTCTGAAATCTGAAGTCCCAAACATTTGGAGGGCCAAAAGATCTCTCATTAACATGTTTGAAAGAAGTAAAGCTTTTGCAGTTTGTATTGGGTACAAGCAAAACTTCAAGAAATATATGGAACTTGTGTACCAAAATCCCTTTGAACGGGACACGAACTCAGTTCGTGTCCTATGCTTGTATGGTGTTGAAGAAAAGTACTAGCAGTGCTGAACAGAACTTCATTTAAAAAAATGATTACAATTGAGATGCAAATTTAGATGATAATTCGGCCCCTCAACAGTCTGAAGGATTGTGGACCGGCATTCTGCTTAAAAAGTTTGAGAATCCCTGTCTTTGTCTCTGGAGCAGCGGAAAAGAAGCTTGTTCCCTCTTTAATATGACATCCTTTCAGATATTTAAACATAGCTTATCATATCCTTTCTTAGGGCCCTTCCAGACAGGCCCAATATCCCAGGATCTGATCCCAGGTTTTCTGCTTTAAACTGGATTACATGAGTCTGCACTGCCAGATAATCTGGGATAAACAGAAAAACTGGGTTCAGATCCTGGAATAAAAGGCCTGTCTGAAAGAGTCCTTAATCTTCTCCTCTCCAGGTTGAACATAACCAGCTCCCTAAGCTGCTCCTAATAGGCCATGATTTCCAAACCTTTGATTATTTTGCTCTCCTTCCTATGGACATAATACATGGACAAATTATTTTTTTTGTTCTATTACATACTTTATATGTAATACTTCATATATAATGTGTTATTGCTGAGTTTGTGTATATGTTTTAAACTCTCTTCACAGGTACTTGGTCAATTGACAGTGCTTCAATGTAAGAAATCAAATCTATATATAAAATCCAAATTATCTTTGAACTGGATTATATGGCAGTGTAGACTCATATAATCGAATAAAAAGCATATAATGTGCATTATTCTGCTTTGATAGTGGCAGTGTAGAAGGGACCTAAATTTACTTCACTTAATGATAGTCAGTCATATATAGAAATGAAGTCCATGAACATTTTCTTAAGGCTAGACTTTACACTGTGTTTTCTTTTTCTTTCAGCAAATTTCCAGGCAGCTAATATTATTTCAGCATATTTAGAACTGAAACCTTTATCCCTAATATAAAAACTAGTCTATAATGCCAGTGGATAAATATTGACTGTGTAATGTGTATCAAATTTCCTCCCATGGTCCATCCCACATTCAGAAATGTGGAACAGTGAAAGATATCCAAGAGAAAAAAGGAAAGCATTCTACATGCCATGATCATTTTGATTTACTGTACAGTGACAGTTTGACTGGCAAATATAGGACAATAGGAGAAGTGAATGGGGAAGTCATACAGTTCTTTCAGGGCAACCTTTGGATCATCTAGTTTGGAATGAAACAGACATTTGAGGGTTTTTTCCCCCCAAGATATTACGGCAGAAGAAAAATGTTGTGATCTGAGCAATAGAGGCAATTGTACTTCTTAAGATTTTCTACCCCAACAAGGATATTGTGTGTCATGGAATGTCACAGAGATATTGTGCTAACAAGAGGGAGAGAAGGTCTGTAATTTCACGAGAAACTGGAGACAATGGAACAAAGTGAGGAGAAATGTGATTTTTTTTTTTTTAAAGTAGAATCAGGGCAGGTACTTCGTTCATGAGTCAGTATGTATAGCTGTTTGAGTGCTGGGCTAAGCCTCTGCTTAAAAGCCTCCAAAGAAGGAGCCCCCAAAGAAGGATGAATAGGAAGAGGGGAATATTGTACTGGACCGTGTACTGTGGAAACAGGGCAAGACAGAAGGAGGGTCCAGGAAAAATAAGAAAAAGAAAAACACAATAAAGATTATGTATTTATTTGGATTAATCACCTGCATTAAGTTTTGTTGTCCATTCATTGTCAGAAAGTGGTCTCAGGTTTGCTATTTTTAAACAAATCCATATGTTCATGTTGGAAAATCTAGGAGAACAACCTGCTTTATTCTTTCAGCTACTCCAACCAATTGCAATAAGCCAAATTAAAATAACTGGAGTAGCTGTGATTGTAATGAATACAGAGTAAGAATTAACAAATCAAATACATCTACATAATAAAGTGAGCATAATTATAATATCCTTGCAGATATTTTGTGATGTGAAAAAAGCAGATAAATTATTCACTGTAAATTATTCACTCAGCTGTAATCACAGGCACAGGGGAACTTCGACAAGTTCAGTTCAGGAATGAAAAGCAATGAGGTAAATGAGTCACTTGGATTCTGAAAACTAGAAGCATAGGTAAGGGAAAATAATATCTTTGCTTCTTGGTAAATTCATTTTGCTTGCATGACCAATCAGGCATTTTGCTATTTTGCCTTCAGAATCATGTTTGGTTAAAGAATTTTCTATGGTTTCTTCAATCATATGTATTACTAGTTTTACTGGGCATTTTTTTTCCAAAGCAGGAAGCAGGCAATAATCAGCTTCTGGGCCCTAAATACTGTATCTTATCCAACAAAGGTCACCCAAAATGGTAATACAGTGCATGGATTATACAATGCTTCTTTAAAAGGTAGTTATCAAATGTTTGACAGAAATGAAAAAGAAAGTTCAATTCCCTCTTAAACAGTTGGTGAGCTGAATACCACATGTTATGTGTAGCACCTGTTTATACTTGTTGCTATGTGCCTTCTAGCTTTTTTCCCAACAAATGGTGACCCTAAAGCAAATATATCATGGTGTCTTCCCAGCAAGTTTTGTTCATAGCGAATTTGACATCATTTTCCTTTAAGACTAAAAGAGTACACCCATGTTCACCCAGTAAGTTTCAATGTCTGAGTGGAATTCTAACCTTGGTCCCCCAGTGTCCTAGTCCAGCACTCATACCATATGCCACACTGCTTATATATCTTTCTGCTAATAAATGAAAAGAGTTGTAAATATATATTTCTGAAAGCAAATAAACAAGAAAATGTGTATACAGCATTGCAGGACCATTTATATGCACTTACAACTGAAGCAGTGTCTACACCAGTGCTCCAAAGCTGTTCTGCTGTCCAGACATTCAGCTGAGTGAGCAGTCAGCTTATCAGCATCAGTGCCCTGTTCTTCTGAGGATCAGTGCCCTGTTCTTGCCTCACTAGCTAAAAGCAGTAAAGCCCTGTTGCTTCTGCTGAGGCCATGTGATGAGCAGAAGCAATTTAATTAGCAAGTCTCTACCAAGGCCAGGGGCCCAGCAATGGGATCTTCTGACATATGGACACTGGATTGATCCAAATTCATCCTGCTCCAGCCGTTCATGCATCAAAAATATCATGGTCACTCTGAAGTTTCCTTGAAGTTCCCAAGTAACCAAGGGTTCTTCTTGTGCTAGATTAATGGGTGGAAGCAACACTTCTGCTGCAAATCCAGCTTTATATCATGTGAATATGAATTCCAGATGTATACGTTTTACTTGGTCCATGTAGACACATGATAAGTTATATTGTATCAAAGAACAGTTTGAGGAAGTGTAGTGTTTGTGGCTAACTTGTGTATGAAGAGTTTTCAGGCTGCTTACTAATCCATATTCCACCCATATTTAAATGCATGCCTGTAGCCATAATACAGTTTTATACACACACACATATCTTCATGCTTAATCAAGAATCTTAATCATAGAAATAATGTGCCTCTGGCATGTATTACAATAACTCTAAATGTTTAATGTTTGTTCCTCTTATCCTATTTTTATTCATTATAAAAAGTAAATTACAATTGTTCTTAGCAGGCAGCTAAATTGCATGATGTAAGTGAGTTTAGCTTTTTCTTTCCTAACCTCTTTACTGTGGAAGTTCTCTTTTGGGATGATTCTATGAAAAATCTGAATCCTGGCTGTGAGAACTGCAATGTTTTCCAGGAATGAAACAAAGAATAAGACTTGCTGAATGACTAGACCATTAGAGTGGGGATGGTGCTTACCATGGGGTTCCAGGTTATGCCAAACTTTCAAAATTAAAACAAACCCATTTAGCAGAGCATTTGGGGGGGGGGGGGGCAGCCAGCATATCTTACCCAAAGCAAATTGGATGATGTGTCTGCTGTCAGGAAATATTCTGCCTCTGTTCAAGTTCTTCAAGGGCGGCTTTATGTTGAGTGTACTGCAGCAATCAACTCTGAACTTAAGGAAGCATAGCTAATACTGGCATAAGATTTGATTTTTCTAACAAAAGAAAACACCTAATTAACTGATGATGGCAGAAGGCAATTCTGGCAGTAACTCCAGTTTACTTGTCATGGGGCAACATGTGATCTAGTACTTACAGAATCATTATTCAGCCACATAAAATTGCATTAACAAGTGCACCTAACACAGACACCATCAACCCTGCTTCTTAATGGGAGAATGCTTCACAAATATCTCTTAGCTTTCACACATTCATTGAGTTAAATGGATTGTGAGTCTCCCTTTTTGTTTTTTGTTCAGTTAACTTTGATTTAACCAAGTGATTCATCAGGTTGTGGGGGGTAATGTATTTTGTATTTGGTGTAATGTATTGCTGGAGCCTCCGGTGGCCCAGGGGATAAAAGCCTTGTGACTTGAAGGTTGGGTTGCTGACCTGAAGGCTGCCAGGTTCGAATCCCACCCGAGGAGAGCGTGGATGAGCTCCCTCTATCAGCTCCAGCTCCATGTGGGGACATGAGAGAAGCCTCCCACAAGGATGGTAAAACATCAAAACATCCGGGCGTCGCTTGGACAACGTCCTTGCAGATGGCCAATTATCTCACTCCAGAAGCAACTCTGGTTGCTCCTGACACGAATAAAAAATGTATTGCTGCCTAGAGAGAAAGCATGCATAATGGTTTGAGCATTGGACTACTATTTGGAGACCAAGGACCTCATCACATGTGGGGAAGTGTTGTCATGTGGCTTTCCCCTACACTGGCCCCATTATTCCCAATGGAACATGGGAAGCATCATAGGACACTTGCACCATAGTTGATCGACAGGGCCATGCCGGAAGTTACTGTGCATCATGTGAAGAGTGGTGAGAGGCTCTGTGAATCAACTCCAAAGACACATATGATGAAGTCTCAATATTCAGATCACTTCTCTGACATGGAAACCCACTGAGTGGTTTTGGGCAAGTCATACACCCTCTGCCTCAGAAAAAGGCAAAGGTAAACCCTCTTTGAAAAAATCTTGCTATTAAAACTTCAGAGTGACTTGAAAACACTCAATAATATTGCTACCTGCCTAAAACCTTTAGCATGTATCTGATTATGAACAGAGAGAAAGAGAGAGAGAGACCACAAAGAAAAAGTTTTCTTCAACTAAACTGGTGCATCAGGTGTTAGAGGAGATACTGTTGAGATTTTGCTCACTGCTAAAGGATTTTTTCTCTCCAGTATAGTGCCATCATGTATTCAGTAAGTTTTAGCTTAGCAAGCTTTTCTTCTGTTCTTTTGGCAGCTAGGCTAACCTTAACTTCATTTCACATTTATCTGAAAAATGTGAAAGGATTATCAGATTTAAAGGATGCCCCTTCATTTCTCCACCTCCCCACCTCCCCTGTCCACTCATATTTATGAGGTTGTGAAACCTTTACTTCTTTGGAAAAGGGGGGGGGACTGGAATATGGGAATGGAAAACCCTTTGTTGGTGTGTGGAACAGAAAGTAGAATCCAGGCTCTCATTTACTTCAGAGTCAAGAGAACTCACATTATTCGATATCCATGCTAATCACCATTTCATGGCCTGTTCCTCTGAAATTGGCAGCATGAAACTTCATTTCAGACAATTACTTAATGGTGATAGTGCACTTGGGAGATGAGTGCCCTCTTGCATATTTTCTATAACTGCTATGAACCCATTTCCATAGATGATGCCAAGGATGTGACACTCATTCTTCAGTTAAGTTAACTGAGTGGAAACCAGTTTTTCATTTTGAACTCTTTTCCGGCATTTGAATTAAACTGGGAATAAAGGATAAAAGTGAAAGAAGACAGAAATACTGGCATTTTAAAAGCAGCTGGACAACTGTCTGGGGTTGTTGATTCTCAACTAAGGCCCCTTCTACACTGTCCTATATCCTAAAATCTGATCCCAGATAATCTGCTTGTCCCAGATTATCAGGCAGTGTAGACTCTTATTATCTAGTTCAAATCAGATAATTAGGGATCAGATCCTGGTATATAGAGCAGTGTAGATCCAGCCTGAGGGCCCTTCCACACAGCCCTATAACCCATAATATCAAGGCAGATAATCCACAATATATGCTTTGAACTGGGTTACCTGGGTCCACACTGCCATATAATCCAATTCAATGTGGAATTTATACAGCTGTGTGGGTCACAGACAGTTGGATGGTGTGTTTTCTCTCTCATTTCTCCTTTTTTGTGCAAAAGAAGAATGGAGAAATCATATCTTGATCAGTGAGGTGGAAAGCATTCCTTATTGAGGAAAATGATCAACTTCCCAGGAGGAAAGTGAGGGAAATAAGATGAAGACATTTGTTAATTATTTATTTACTTCATCTTTACACCACGTTTCTCAGCCCTGGAGGGGACTCAAGGCGGCTTACAGATCCGGCAAAAAATTCAGTGTCATATAGGTAAACAATAAAACACATCTCATCAAAATATAAACAACCTAAATATATAAGCAATTAAAACCCATATAAATCAGTTGTTTATCTTGAGATGCAGCTTCTAGGATGAGGAAAAACATCCCTAGATGTGTCATAGTTTGGATTTGAGCATTTCAATTTCAGAGGAAGTCCATGGAGCACAATTTGTCTTGCTTCATTGTATGTATGGCTTGCTCATATACTTTAATTTGCTCACAGAAGGCAAGAATACCTACAAGGGGAGGAAGCCGTACTGAGTGGGATCATGTATTTGAAAAGATTAAATTTCCTTTCCCATTGTGTTTTGCATTATGCATACATAAATATTATCTTATTCCTCTTCAACCAGTATATATATACACACAGACACACATGTACACACACACCATGGCATATTTAGGGGTGATGTCTTGTGTCTAGCTTGATATGTAGACTCTATTAATGATGAATATAAGCCTGTGCTCAGTGTTGGCTTATTAGTTAAACCACTGTATTTCAGAATTTGTGCCTGCAAATATGTCGCATCCATTCCATGCAACCACAATGTGCAAGAGTTTTCACATCCGCCTGACATTTTTTTCTCTGGATAAAATTTAAAGCCAGATTGGGTTGGACATAATGAGGGTCTAAGATACTTGTCTTCTTCAGCAGAACAATAATATCTGTGCAGAAGATTGAAGCTGGCAGTGCGTTACAGCATCCCTATATAGAGGCTGTTTTTGAGTATTCCTCTTGCATTCTGCAGAAGCTTTTCTTTTATTTTTAGCCGATTACACTTAATAGTTTTAAGTCCCTGGGATGGTTTTTATATTTTTTAAAATGATGATTCCAATTAGTATGCCAAAATAATTTAATGATGATTCCAAATTGGGCACTTCTAATGTGCTTTGTGTCATCGAAGCTTTTATGAATTATTAATTACATCAGTTGGAGAGGGTGTAACACTTTTTATCCTCTGTGTTGTGAGATGCTTAATTCTGCTTAGTGGTGTTGATTACAAACTGAAGTGTTGCTTACTCCCAATTACAGAGGGAACTGGAGCTAGAGACACTTGCTTTCCTCATTCTAAACCTCAAGATTAAAAAAGACTACATCTCTTTCTTCCTGTCCAGTGCAAAGACAAGAGATGTACTGATACAAGTACAGTATTACAGTAGAGTCTCACTTATCCAACATTCGCTTATCCAACGTTCTAGATTATCCAACGCATTTTTGTAGTCAATGTTTTCAATATATTGTGATATTTTGGTGCTGAATTCGTAAATACAGTAATTACTAAGTAGCATTACTGCATATTGAACTACTTTTTCTGTCAAATTTGTTGTATAACATGATGTTTTGGTGCTTAATTTGTAAAATCATAGCCTAATTTGATGTTTAATAGGTTTCTCCTTAATCTCTCCTTATTATCCAACATATTCGCTTATCCAACATTCTGCCAGCCCGTTTATGTTGGATAAGTGAGACTCTACTGTACTTATTGGACATACTTGGAACCAGAGGGGTTGTTTTTTTGTTTTTTGTTTTTTGGATTTTTGAATACCTGTATTTACATAGGTTATATTGGTGAGGGGACCCATTCTAGAGGCAAGAAAGTTTTTAGAACTTGGCAAAATGTTCTACAGGCTGTCTTAACATGACATAGCAAGATTTGTTCTCATTTCTCCTGCTAGGATAATGTCATCCTTATCGAAATATAAACCATACAACTGCAAATTCATTTTGAGTACAGTGGGGGTTTTTTCCAGAACAAAATTTTCATATTTCTACTGCAGGTTGACTAATCACCATAGTCTCCTCCTGGCAATGACTACACATTTGTATTACTTTCTCCCATTCTTGTTGTGTGAAAGCAGATGCATATGACAGGGTTTTATACCAAACTGAGATAGCCCTTTTGTTTAATTTTCACTTTTTGTAAATGTCCCTGAAATCTTGCACCCACTTACCTGGGAGTAAGTTCCATGAAACACAGTGAGAACATGCTAACGAACAGGCATACAAATACTCTATATTCTCATGTATAAGTTACAAATTTTAATGAAAGAAAACAACTACTAAACCTGGGTCTACAGGTCAATGCAAGTATTGTACTTTCACTCTTCAGACATCATCCATGTGCATGTAAAAGCATTGCATTTTTGAAATTTCAGTGAAATATCTCATCAGCTAAGATAACTGTATTTTGCAATTCAATTTGAAAGTGCGAGATAACTTCCCATATTTTTTCAGTTGTAGTTTACATTCATTATTAAATATAGCCAAAACATACTCTAAATCTGTCTAAAAATCTGCCTTGCAATAGTTGCAACGATGGCTAAACCTTTTACTTGAGCCTATAGCTTTCCTCTATAAAAATGGGTCACCTAGAAATGGAATATATCCAACCCTGTCTGCACAAATTTTGATAGTTTTTGCCTAGCAGGTATTCTAATTGTCTAGTGCTCTGTCGTCTCTCTTCTTTTAAGCCAGTCATTCAGCTAAGAAAATCATTGTATCATTTACCTTCTTAAATTGTCTTGTCTAGTTTAAAATCTCCTGAATGAAATAGTTATTAAAATTAATGTAACTAGCATGACTTATTGTTAAAAGTGTTTGCTTGCATGTGAATATTAGATTTTCACTCCAGTTACCTTTGTATCTAAGCAACAGTGGAATACAAAACCATAATATGTCACCAATTCTTTTCGCTGATTACTCCACTTTTCAAGAAATGTGCAGACCATCTAAAATCCTAATTAAATCATGCCAGGAAAATAGACTCTTCTGTCCTAGTTATGTCACCTCTTCATCCTGGGGTTTTGACTTGAGACATCATTGCATTTCATTGTCAGTGGTACCTGTCTAGACAACCCTTGTATAAGATAGACCTTGTGTAATTGCATTAATTTCATGTGTCATTTAAGATGATTTTGCATGTGAATTTATGAAAAACTTCCAGGATTTGACGGTCAGTTTTTCCACAGTTGTTTAAATGTGCTGGTTGATAAATATTTTAAGATTTTTCCTCTGGTGCTTTATATTTACCTGGGCATGGCCCCTCCAACCTTACATCTTTTGGACAACTGAAGGTTTTTTTGCCTATTTGTCTGTGAGGATATAAATAAATAAATAAATAAACCGAGAAGCAATATATACATATTTATTGATTTTTCAGCTGTGGTCTTGGATAGCAATATGTTGAATATATCCTGCTCTCTAACAAACTGATATTTATCTTATATTGGTTTAATCAGTTCGGTGCCCTCAAAAAGGGCCAAGAATTAGAGGCTACTAACTCTCAGTTTGGCACCTTGGCTCTGGTTTTCTTATGTGTTAACATTTCCCCTTCTACTCATTTATACCAGTGGTTCTCAACCTGTGGATTCCCAGATGTTTTGGCCTTCAACTCCCAGAAATCCTAACAGCTGGTAAATTGGCTGGGATTTCTGGGAATTGTAGGCCAAAACACCTGGGGACCCACAGATTGAGAACCGCTGATTTATACCTTCAAACTCCACAGAATCTGTCTACATGTTGCTATTTTCTTTAGCCTGCTGATAGACAGCTGCATTCCTTAAACATTCATCCTCTCTATTCACATATCATTTAACTCACAATTTCTTACATTGTAATTCTTCAGCCAACATGAAGAACAAAAATGGTAATAGATTATAGGCTTCAATATGATCATACTTTAACATCTTTGGTGAAGGCTGTTCGCTCAGTTTCACCACTTTCTTATGCACATTGAGTTCGAGTGAAGCTTCTTGGTTGCTGCTCCCATTCTTATGAAGTGTGGTGATTCACCTCTTTAGGTTCCCTTTGCATTATTTAATAGTTTACACTCTCTGTTTTTCAAAACCAGAAGTTGATCTCCAGCCTCTTCTCTCTGTGTGTGTGTGTGTATGTTTTCCTCCCTCCCTCCTTCATTTGAGGGCATTTTATGACTTTGATGGTCCATGCTACAGAACATTAGCCTCTCAACTTGCTGAAGTCATCCAGCCCTGATATATCTGAAGAAAAAGAAATGCTGATAGAATAGTGAAGCGTATTCTTAAATATAAAGCTACTTAGTGAGATGCTGTTTCCCATTATGTACTTATGCAGATATACCCTGACCTGTGTTGTCGAAGGCTTTCATGGCCGGGATCACAGGGTTGTTGTATGTCTTTCGGGCTGTGTGGCCATGTTCCAGAAGCATTCTCTCCTGACGTTTCGCCCACATCTATGGCAGGCATCCTCAGAGGTTGTGAGAGGATGCCTGCCATAGATGTGGGCGAAACGTCAGGAGAGAATGCTTCTGGAACATGGCCACACAGCCCGAAAGACATACAACAACCCGATACCCTGACCTGTGTAGATGAGTCTGAACTATGCGAAATTGTGTAGATTGAGTTTGGAGGGCAGAATGGTTGTTTTAGGCTGCTTGTGACTGATTGGAAGTCAGCTATGAAGACAGATGATGGTGGGAGGGGGCAATCTTCTGTTAAAGTACATCAGTAATTTCTAACAAAATAATTATACAGTACAGTCTCACATATCCAACGTTCTGGATTATCCAATGCATTTTTGTAGTCAATGTTTTCAATACATCGTGATATTTTGGTGCTAAATTCGTAAATACAGTAGTTACTACATAGCATTACTACGTATTGAATTATTTTTTCTGTCAAATTTGTTGTATAACATGTTTTGGTGCGTAATTTGTAAAATCATAACCTATTTTGATGTTTAATAGGCTTTTTCTTAACCTCTCCTCATTATCTAACATATTCGCTTATCCAGCGTTCTGCCGGCCCGTTTATGTTGGATAAGTGAGACTCTACTGTATTACTATTTAAAGAACATTGGTGTTTTTGTTTTTGTTTTGTTTTTTAATTCAGATTGGTTTCTTATCTCAGGTCAATTGGGAAAGGGGCACTTTAGGAGCTCATCATTGATCATTCTGCCCCTTATTTTTCTTCCCACAGCTAATATTGTTAACATCCCCAGAACCACTGCTACAAAGCCGCTTTCTGCTTGTTGTTACCTTTGGCTGCCTTCTCTGACTTACTGCCCACTTCAGCTGCCCCACAAGAACACTAGATAACTCTCCAAACACTTATGGGATAGCTGCTGCCTCTAAGTAGAAACCTTTTGACTGGTTGGAGCAACTACTCTCTGTCTTCTGTATCAGGATTCAACTATGAAAGGAAGAGGACATAGCAATGCTCTTTATGTTTGTTTTGGTTGGGAAATCTTCTAGTCCAGTATTTGTCAAACTGTGCTCCTCCAAGTGTTTTGGACTTCAGCTCCCAGAAATCCCAGCCAGCTTACCAGCTGTTAGAAATTATGGGATCTGAAGTCCAAAACATCTGGAGGGACACAGTTTGAGAACCACTGCTCTAGTCAAATGTGTAACATTAGGAAACAACTGACCCCTACAACTCCCATTAGAACAACTCAACGGCATAACCTGTAGTGGTTGTGGGTATTATCATTTAAAACATCTACATTCTAGAGATTCCAGAAGGCCAAATGTTTTCCAGCCTTGGTTTAGGCAGTACTTTGTACCTTGACTAAATGGGACACTTTTTGCCCCATGCAGACAAATATGCTGTTGTATCTAATCAGTTTTGTAATAGAAAATCATTATTTTGCTCTTCTCTTGTAAAATATAATAAAAGCACAGCAGGCAGTTCGGTTAAAAGAATTTGAAACTGCTGCTTGAGAATAGCTTGTGGTCATCAGACTCAAACTTTCAGAAGCTCTCTAGCCAGTATAACCAGAGGTGAAGAACAATGGGAATTGCAGCCAACATCATTTGAAGGGCCACATGATTCCTATCTATCATTGAAATATAAGAAGTATTAACAATGTTTTTCAATGAGTTTATCAAATTGCTGTTGTACAATATAGCACTTCTGTAGTATTTCTTTGTGTATCTCTGAATGTACATTAATTGCATACGGATTTTCCATCTTCTGCTTACAGTGAATATTAAAAAATGACTGTTTTTCTAAACCATATTTCTAATTGATTAAGCTCAGTAGAATGTTTAAGAAAGAAGAGGTATGCATAATCCCTGGAATCAGGAATCTTAATATACTTCAGGTGCAAGCCATAATTTTACAATTTCTGAAGGCAACTTCTACAAATATATCATATCTATATCTACTGGTTCCTACCTAAACAATATATCCAAACCATTTCTGTGTAAGAGCACCAAGAATCTGTGTTAGCAGATCAGTTTTATCTACCACAGGACTTGTAGCCTTTAAAAAGTCACAGTGAACTTACTCACTTTCAAGTTCAAAGGATGCTCAAGCTGTGCCCAGGCTGCATAACACTGAAGCTATTACTACTTTATTATAACAGGGTTTTTGTCCAAAATATACTCTGTTTTATACATCCTATGTTCTAGATGGCCTCAAATTTCTATTCTGTCACCGTATATTTCATCTAAGAGATCAAATCTAGTTCTATTAAACAAGCCTCAAATTCCTTCCTGTAGCCACATCCCACTTCCTTATATAGTGAACTAGCTTCAAGAGTATCTAAAAAGTACTACAGCACTGAAAAGGTTTCAGACATTTTGGAGACAGCCATGCTACCCTAAAGACGTCAGATCCATTTCATTTTGGAAGCTCAGCAAGATTAGTACTTCGAAGAGAGACTTTCAAAGAGCTGAGGTCGAGCTTGTGATGCAAGAGATCAGAGCTGCTTGATTCAATCTTGTTATCTGATGCAGTAAAGAAGGAGATATATCTCCTATCTGTTTTATTTTATTCATATCATATCTTTCTCCCATGATGGGGCCCAAAACTTGGAAAGAGATGTCTCGTGACCCTAAATCTTTGCTGTTTCCTTTTCTTTGTTACATCAACAAGACTTTTCCTGCATTTATATGCCTATTTTGTTTATTTATTTATTTATTTATTTATTTATTTATTTATTTGCAGTATTTATATTTGCCCTTCTCACCCTGAAGGGGACCCAGGGCGGATCACAATGTACATATACATGGCAAACATTAAATGCCATACAACATACAGACAGGGACAGAGACGAAGACACAGAGGCAATTTAACATTGTCTAGCTTCCTGCTTCATGAGGGCATGCCTACATCTTGTCGCCATCACCACAAAAAAAAAAACTCAACAGAAATCTTTCCAAGTGATGCAATGGTTTACTTCATCCCCATTTCCTCCTCCTCCACCTTCTCCTCCAATGATACTTAGATCAAGACCCTAATTAAAAACCTACCAAATATACATATTAAAACAGAATTAAGCATTCAATTGTTAAAGCAAGTTGATTTAAATCACAATAAACAAACAAGTAAAAACTGTTCAAATAGCATGCAGTGCCCACCAGCTCGTTCTTAAACATTTCTGGCTTTGTAAGCCTGCTAAATATAAGGGCTTTAGCCTGTCAGTAAAACTGAAATCTTTTTGGTTAGAACATACATTTTTCATTTTCTCTCAGAAGCATATGTAAAAATGGCTTCTGCCTGTAATCCAGGTTCTTTTACCTATTCTGCATTTACATATCAACCTCTGTGACCCAGACATTCAATTCTTTCCATGTTTTCTGCCAGTTTCCTACTATGGAGATGCCAATCCAGTTCCTTTGTATCTCTATATTATTTAATTTTTTGTATTGATTCCATTTCCAAACTGTGATTAAACTACCTTCTATGTTTTCTTTCCAAACTGTGGTTCGGCAGCTATCTCCTTGCACTTAAAGTCATAGCTTTCTATGGATATAGTTTGTATATATTAAAATAAAAACATCATCATGTGAACCTGTTACTCCACCACAGTTACATTATCATTGGTAGTGGATGTATGATGTCAAGCATTTTCAATACTCTTTGCATTTGTACAATTGCACTGATTCACCAATCTGTGGTCTTGTAATCCTACTCTGCACACCTTCATAACCCTGCCTTCCTGCATAGCCTCCATTCCTTAATTTATTAGCACAGTGATAACTTGAGGTAAGAGTTCCATTCATTCCATGACTGAGCTCTTAACTCAAATTGATCTTATCTCAAAATGACGTATTTCTGAACTCCCCTATTTTTTTGTTACGGATTTAAAATAAGCAAATGTACTTTATAAATAACAAATAATGTATAAATGCACATTCACATGGAACAATAAAAAAAGATTAACTTCAAAATGATAGAAGCACAAAGCACAACATGAAGAGGCAGAAGCAATCATTTTTTTCTTACTGACTGTACTCATTCTTGCTCTCCCTTCTGCTGTCTCTCTTCATGAAGCCAAACATACCAGGAATAAAAACCACATAAAATCAACTAACCCAAAGTTACTCAAAGTGAGCAAGAGCAAAGCGTACAGCAGTCTCCCAAAGCAGACAGGAACAAGGCTGCTTGAATTCTTAAAGCCCTGTACTCTCACGCTAGCGCTGCCTCTGGCACTACCGGTAGCTCTTAACTCAAAATTCTGCTCGTATGTCAAAGTGAAAGCCAGACCAAGCAATGGCTCTGACCTCAAAATGCTGTTAAGTTGGGGTGCTTTTAAGTTGAGGCTCCACTGTATTTTATTTTTAGCACAATTGCACAATTCCATACTTAAAAGTAAAAAAGGAGAATATTATATAAAACAAGACAGCCAGATTGGGAATAGTGAGGGAGAGGTGGAAAGGAAGAGAATCCTTCCCCCCGGCACAGAAGCAGAAGGGACTAAATACACCAAGATAAGTGGTAAGGTCATTGTAGGACTGGGAACTCTTGATGGGTTTTATCTATTAATAGCTTGGGGGGGGGGGGGCAGACAAGCAATGGGATACATACAGTGTTGTGTGATAGGTGACAATCTAGTTGCAGTGCCTCATGTGATAAGGTCCTAAGTTACCACTTGCAATTCTATACCTAAAGATGAAATGGGATTTACTATTCTGGACTCAATGTTAAAATAGTTGCCTTTTTAATGGATCCCTCAGATTACCCCAAATAATATGCCCTGAAGTATAAACTTTTAAGGACTGCAGTCTTTTCTCCATAAAAAGGCAGCAGTGTAAAGGATGCCTTCATCTTTAAAGTTAAATCATCATTATGGTATATAAAGGTGGTGTACTATAAATGAGATTTCTTTCAAATACAGTAGAGTCTCACTTATCCAACACTCACTTATCCAACGTTCTGGATTATCCAACGCATTTTTGTAGTCAATGTTTTCAATATATCATGATATTTTGGTGCTAAATTCGTAAATACAGTAATTACTACATAGCATTACTACGTATTGAGTTACTTTTTCTGTCAAATTTGTTGTATATCATAATGTATTGGTGCTTAATTTGTAAAATCATAACCTATTTTGATGTTTAATAGGCTTTTTCTTAATCTCTCCTTATTATCCAACATATTCGCTTATCCAACGTTCTGCCGGCCCGTTTATGTTGGATAAGTGAGACTCTACTGTACTATAAAATGATAATTTGCAGTTCAATTTATTTAAGTGAATAAAGACATAGCATTTACCCTTGGACTAACTTTGAACTTGCCTAGGAAAAAGACTATAAGCCAGAATATGAGCTAACTGGCTGAGCTTGCTTGAAACTAGCCAGAGGGCAATGATAACCATGAGGGTGTTTGGGATTTGGGCAGTAAGCAAAGTTATATAGGTTGTCTGTTTTTTTGTTTTTGTCTGCTTTTATTGGGAGGAAGCCAAAGATGTTTGCAGTAGCCAAGGGCTATAGTGGTGTTGGCTGAATGAACAGGAATAATACATAAATGAAGCCTTCTATAATTTGTAGTTAATATATTTCTCTGGCTCAAATTCAGGACTGAATGCAGATTACAGCTTGAATGGTTTTTGAGGAATCAAGAATGTTACCAAATTGTTAAGTAGGAAGTTATTTTAAAGAAACACTAGCAATGCTATGTATAAAAGGTTTTCATTATCTATGCAATAAATGAAAGGAATGAGCAAACGTAGAAGATTGCTATCTTTGATATCTTGTATAAGCAGCATTTATTAAGAGTTGGGATGTGATTCTGCCTAATTTTCTTCTCAAAGATAACAGGGAGTAAATTCCTAAAACACCACTGTAAGAAAGTCTGAAAACAGTACAATTTCTTAAGACTAAGGTTTACTTCATATAAAAGTCACACATTGTTGTTCTATGCAGAAAATAGCAGATCAACATTTTCCCATACCAAAAATGCAGTTTTCTTTTCAAAACAATCATATGTGAATTTCATGTAGAATTCTTCCTAAGCTGTGAAGATTCTCAGCAATCCAAGATTCTTCATATTGAAGGTGTCTTGACATTTAAGAAATATGTATTTAACCAATTTTTAGTCAAAACATTATTCTATCCCTTTTCAGAGGGTTACATGGCTACATTCTTGTAGACTACATTATTTTTTAACCATGATTTCTTGAATTATTTTGGACAGTCAGGACAGAATTTCCCTTTTCTGATAGAAAAGAGGCAACACTTTAATGAAAGATTTCATGGCATAATACTGAAGAGATTTGAGAGTCACACAGACTATTTTCCTGGTGAAATCCAGAATAATCCATACTTTATGACAGAAGTTAGGGAAAAGGTTCGCAAGGCTAAAGCGCAAAATGAGCTCAGGCTTGCCAGGGAAATTAAAAACAACAAAAAAAGCTTTTTTGCCTACGTTGGTAGAAAAAGGAAGAACCGGGAGGCAATAGGGCCTCTGTGAGGAGAAGATGGGGTGATGGTGACAGGGGATAGGGAAAAGGCAGAACTACTTAATGGCTTCTTTGCCTCTGTCTTCTCACAAAAAGAAAGCCATCTTCAACCTCAGCAAAATGGAATGGACGAAAGATTAGGGGAAATCCAACCCCAAATTCTCTAAACGAATTCAAGTCCCCAGGGCCAGATCAGCTACATCCAAGAGTATTGAAGGAACTAGCTGAGGTTATTTCAGAACCACTGGCAATTATCTTCGAGAGTTTTTGGAGAACGGGAGAAGTCCCAGCAGATTGGAGGAGGGTGTGATGATCCATGGGCCTTGTAGTCCTGCTCAGGACATTGTAATTCCTGATGAAGATGAAAACTTGGGTTTTTTACCTTCCCAGTCTGAACTGGATTCCTCTCAGCCAGATCTTTCCCAGGCAGATCTGGGAACCTTGCACCTGCAAGAAAGTTGTCTCCCAGAAGTATGTCAAACAAGCCCAGAGCCTACTTCTCCCGTGTTCTTGCGCCGGGAGTTTTGTAAACAACAGAGAAGTTTGGATTCAGCTTCGCGCAGGAGTGCGAGGATTGCAGCTAAGAATGTAGCCAATTAAGACTGCTTCTCGTGAGAATCTTTAAGGAGTTTAACATCTGGTCTCAGAGTTTAGCTTTCGTTTCTGATTCCCAGAGAACTGCTTCGGTGGGAAAGTTAGACTCTATATAGATGTTTTACCCGCGTAGTAACTTCGCGGAGTCAATTCGTCAGCCTACGGAGCGGGTTGTGTCTGGACAGCGCGCTCCGATTCAAGCCTCGCTCCTGCTCAAGCCTTGCCTTGCTATCCAGCCTTCGCCTTGCTTCCCAGCCTTTGTTTACCTACGGACTTTGCCTTGTTTCCCAGGACCAATCCTTGCCTTGTTCCACGGATTTTACCAAGTTATTCCACGGACCTTGTTCTTGTTCCTAGTTACCTTGTTCCACGTTTTAAGCCTTGTTTCAAGTATCAAGTTATTTCCTAGCCTTGCTCAAGTTTATGGACTAAAGGACCTTGTCATCTCCCCTCACTTTGCTTGGCAAAGTGAGTGTTTCGGTTATTGGATTACAACTTTGGACCTTAATATTTCATATTGGACATTATTTCCTTGGACTAATTTTGACCTTTCCTGAAAGGTCTGCTTCTGGACTATCTTTTACATTTGCTTTTACTAACTTTATATATTTCCTTAATAAAGATATTAGATAGAATCTGGCCTCTGCGTATGGTTATTGGTGCTCTGTAGCCTGGGTCGTGACAGTTTGACTCCGCCACCCTAAGCACCAATTAACCTCGGCCAGAATGTCTACCGGAACCGTGCCCGGTGGGCAGCCACTGAGCTACACCATCAGCAAGGACGAAGTGGATCGCATCCGCGACAGACTCAACGCCCAGGATGGAGAAATAAAGGGCTTGCGGGAGCGCGGAATCCGCCTCCCGGCCATGGCGTTGCCTACCAAGTTTACTGGAGAAGCTTCTAAGGTTCATGTTTTCCGTCGCCAATGTCAAGCTTATCTAGAGGCCCGTGATGCCGAGTTTCCCCAAGAAGACATCAAAGTGGCATGGGTTTACAGTCTTCTAGACGGGCCAGCGGCCAGCTGGGCGACGGCACTGTTCGACCAAGCCTCTCCACACCTAAGATCAGCGCAACACTTCTTGGACCACCTCAAGGAGACTTGGGGAATCGAGGACAATTTGGAGGCAGCCGGTCACAAACTCCGTCGCCTTTTCCAAGGAGACAGACCTATGTCTCAGTATATAGCCGAGTTCCGAGTGCTGGCCCACAACACCGGCTGGAACGATGTAGCCCTCAGAGGACAATTCCGGGAGGGTCTCAACATTGAAATGCTGGAAGAAATCTCCAAGGTGGATCCTCCCCAGACCCTCGAGGCACTCATTGATCAATGTTTACGGGCTGAAGTCATGATTGCCAACAGGAAACAGTGGGTTCGAGGCCAGGGCAGTAGAGCCGGGGCAAAACCCCCCGCTCCCGCCAGCGTTCAGCCACGTCCAGTGTGGAGACCCCCACCGCCAACCCCATACCCCAGAGGAGGCGAGGAGGTGCCGATGCAGTTGGGCAATGTGCGTCCCAGACTAGATGCCGCCGAGAAGGCCCGTCGTCAACGCTTAAACCTCTGTTGGTACTGCGGGAACGGGGGCCACTTCGCCAGAGAGTGCCCAGCCAAAGGGAAGCCTGCCGCCCGTCTTGCGGCGGCGTCCTCCACGGAGACGAAGGCGTCTGAGCCGACTGGCACACAGCCGGCGGGGGAAGCCAACGACCGGGTGTAGAGAGGCTCGCCAACCCGGTCAAAAAATCCATTCAAGAGCCGCCAACCGGGGTCCTGTTCCTTCTCGTGGTCACATTATGGTCAGCAAAAAGGGGACCCGTCATGATCCACGCCATGATAGACTCTGGAGCTACCAACAATTTCATTGATAGAGAGTATGCCGACTCTCTGGGATTACAATATCATGATTTCAAGAATGCCCGTGTGGTGCAAGCCATAGACGGCCGCCCCCTCAAGACGGGGCCCGTAAGTCAGTGGTCGGAACCCACCAGGATGTGGATAAGGGAACATATGGAAGAGATTTCCTTCTTTGTTACCGAGGTCCCCCATTTCCCTGTGATTTTGGGAATTCCATGGCTGACTCTCCACGACCCTAACATTTCCTGGTCCAACAGAGAACTGCAGTTTGCTTCACCGTACTGCCAAAACCATTGCCTCGTAGCCAAGGTCTGCCATGCCACAGACACCGAGCCCATCATCACCTTGCCAAAGAAGTACTCCGAGTATTGGGATGTATTCAATGAGAAAGAAGCCGAAAAATTACCCCCACATAGACCTTATGACTGTGCCATTGACTTGGTGGAGGGGGCCTCGATCCCGCGAGGGCATCTCTACTCCCTGACTGAACCAGAGCAAGAAGCTCTCAGGGAATTCCTAGAGACAAACCTTCGCAAGGGATTCATCAGACCCTCTCAATCCCCAGCCGCCTCCCCAGTGATGTTTGTGAAGAAGAAGTCAGGGGAACTACGCTTGGTGGTGGACTACAGAGCATTGAACAATATCACCAAGCGGAACAGCTATCCCCTGCCCTTAATCTCGGATCTACTGGACCGGCTTCGAGGAGCCAAGGTTTACACCAAGCTGGATCTTCGGGGGGCTTACAACTTAGTTCGCATCAGGGAAGGGGACGAGTGGAAGACCGCCTTCCAGACCAAATTCGGATTATTCGAGTCCCGAGTTATGAATTTCGGTTTATGCGGAGCTCCCGCAACGTTCCAGCATTTTGTCAATGACATTTTTCAGGACTATCTAGACAGGTTCTTGATAATCTACCTGGACGATTTTTTGGTGTTTTCTAGATCACAATCAGAACATGAGAACCACGTCAAAATGGTGTTACAACGATTGCGGGATCATGGACTTTATGCCAAGCTGGAAAAATGCGCCTTTGATCTACAAGAGGTAGATTTCCTTGGTTACCGCATCTCGCCTCTAGGGCTTTCCATGGATCCAGCCAAGGTTTCAGCAGTATTGGAATGGCGGGCGCCAACTAACAAGAAAGAGGTGCAGCGTTTCTTGGGGTTCGCGAACTATTACCGCAAGTTCATTCCAGATTTTGCCCGCTGGTCCGACCCCATCACTAGCTGCATCCGTGGAAAGCAGCCTTTCCGCTGGACTGATCAAGCAGAGAAAGGGTTCCAGCAACTAAAGAAACTATTCACCTCCCAGCCAATTCTACAGCACCCAAATCCTGGAACCCCTTTTGTGGTGCAAGCGGACGCCTCTGATGTGGCAATTGGGGCTGTACTCTTACAACCGGTGGGAGATCACCTCCATCCCTGTGCCTTTTACTCTCGTCAACTAACCACACCAGAGAGGAATTACACCATTTGGGAAAAAGAACTACTGGCCATAAAGGCAGCCTTTGAAACTTGGAGACATTGGCTAGAAGGGGCCAAATTTCCCATTGAAGTCCACACTGATCATCGTAATCTAGAACATCTAAGAACTGCCCGCAAACTAAATCAGAGGCAGCAACGTTGGGCTTTATTCTTTGAACGTTTCAACTTCCAGATCCATTATGTGACCCCAGCCCAAACCAAGCAAGCAGACGCCCTGTCACGTAAACCGGAATACGCTGCAGGACGCAAGGAGACCTTTGAATCCCAACTACTACAACCCGAGAACTTTGCCACGCTCACAGTGGGGAACACCAAATCCACTCCCATTGGTTCAACTTCCTCTACTCCAGGACCCATCTGTGCTCAAGAAATCAGGGCTAGTCAGCAAGCAGATGCCTGGGCGCAGGACCAACTTCGTCAAGGTCTGCATTTTCCCTTTTCGCTTAAAGATGGACTACTTTGCTATAGAAATCATGTTTATATCCCACCCGGACCGGGCAGGGAAAAAGCGCTTCGTCTGTGTCATGACTGCAAACCAGCAGGGCATTTCGGACTATTTAAAACCATGCATCTGATCCTAAGGGATTTTTGGTGGCCCAAGATCCGCAAAGATGTGGAAAAATATGTCAACACCTGCCCAGTATGCCAGCGCTCCAAGATAAGAAGGGAGAAACCCTCAGGGCTTCTACATCCCCTTCCTACCCCATCTCGCCCATGGGAAATAATTTCTGCGGATTTCATCACTGACCTACCACCTTCCTGTGGATTCACCACGATCCTAGTGGTGGTGGACCTTTTCACCAAGTTAGCCCATTTCATACCCTGTGAAGGTCTTCCCACGGCCAAAGAGACTGCAGATCTATTCCTCCAACATGTTTTCAGACTACATGGATTGCCCAAGAGTTTAGTCACAGACCGTGGATCTCAATTCACCTCTCGTTTTTGGAAGGCGCTACAAAAACTATTGGGCATAGACTCTCGCTTATCTTCAGCTCATCATCCCCAAACAGATGGGCAAACGGAGCGCACCAATGCCACTTTGGAGCAGTATCTTCGCTGTTATGTAAACTACCAACAGGACAATTGGGCTTCTCTGTTACCACTGTCAGAGTTTGCTTATAACAATGGAGTTCAAGCTTCTACAAAAGAAACGCCGTTCTTTGCAAACTACGGCTTCCACCCACGTTTCTTTCCCCCTGTCATTGAAACTTCAGAAGTTCCCGCAGCAGAGGATTGGCTGCAGGAACTCACAGCGGTACAACAACTTTTGCTCCAGCAACTGGACCAAGCCAAGGAGGACTATAAACGCCACGCTGACAAACATCGCCAGCCGGGCCCCGAAATTAAGGTAGGAGATCGGGTTTTCCTGTCCACTCGCTTTCTGCCCTCCCACCGCCCTTGCCGGAAGTTAGATGCCCGTTTCATTGGCCCCTATCCAGTGGTGGCGCAATTAAACCCCGTGACTTTCAAACTCCAACTTCCGCGTTCAATGCGCATCCACCCAGTGTTTCACCGTTCCCTGCTCCTTCCGGCGGATGGTGTGCGTCCTGATACAGACCAACCGGCCCCCCCTCCTGTTTTGATGAATGGGGAGGAGGAGTTCGAGGTTGAGGACATTTTGGATTCTCGCTTTCACCGCCGCCGCCTGCAATATCTCATTGACTGGGTGGGTTTTGGCCCTGAGGAGCGCTCTTGGGAAGACGCCTCCACAGTTCACGCTCCTGATCTAACCCGTCGCTTTCATCAGACCTATCCCACCAAACCGCGGCCTCGCGCTTCGGGGAGAGAGTCCCAGTTTGGGAGGGGCCTTGAGGAGGGGGATAGTGTGATGATCCATGGGCCTTGTAGTCCTGCTCAGGACATTGTAATTCCTGATGAAGATGAAAACTTGGGTTTTTTACCTTCCCAGTCTGAACTGGATTCCTCTCAGCCAGATCTTTCCCAGGCAGATCTGGGAACCTTGCACCTGCAAGAAAGTTGTCTCCCAGAAGTATGTCAAACAAGCCCAGAGCCTACTTCTCCCGTGTTCTTGCGCCGGGAGTTTTGTAAACAACAGAGAAGTTTGGATTCAGCTTCGCGCAGGAGTGCGAGGATTGCAGCTAAGAATGTAGCCAATTAAGACTGCTTCTCGTGAGAATCTTTAAGGAGTTTAACATCTGGTCTCAGAGTTTAGCTTTCGTTTCTGATTCCCAGAGAACTGCTTCGGTGGGAAAGTTAGACTCTATATAGATGTTTTACCCGCGTAGTAACTTCGCGGAGTCAATTCGTCAGCCTACGGAGCGGGTTGTGTCTGGACAGCGCGCTCCGATTCAAGCCTCGCTCCTGCTCAAGCCTTGCCTTGCTATCCAGCCTTCGCCTTGCTTCCCAGCCTTTGTTTACCTACGGACTTTGCCTTGTTTCCCAGGACCAATCCTTGCCTTGTTCCACGGATTTTACCAAGTTATTCCACGGACCTTGTTCTTGTTCCTAGTTACCTTGTTCCACGTTTTAAGCCTTGTTTCAAGTATCAAGTTATTTCCTAGCCTTGCTCAAGTTTATGGACTAAAGGACCTTGTCATCTCCCCTCACTTTGCTTGGCAAAGTGAGTGTTTCGGTTATTGGATTACAACTTTGGACCTTAATATTTCATATTGGACATTATTTCCTTGGACTAATTTTGACCTTTCCTGAAAGGTCTGCTTCTGGACTATCTTTTACATTTGCTTTTACTAACTTTATATATTTCCTTAATAAAGATATTAGATAGAATCTGGCCTCTGCGTATGGTTATTGGTGCTCTGTAGCCTGGGTCGTGACAGAGGGCGAATGTAGTCCCTATCTTCAAGAAGGGAAAAAAGAACGACCCAAACAATTACCATCTGGTCAGCCTCACATCGATACCAGGCAAGATCCTGGAAAAGATCATTAAGGAAGTGGTCTGCAAACATCTAGGAACAAATGCAGTCATTGCTAATAGCCAACACGGATTTACCAAAAACAAGTCATGCCAGACTAATCTGATCTCTTTTTTCAATAGAGTTACGAGTTGGGTTGATACAGGGAATGCTGTGGATGTAGCCTACCTGGATTTCAGTAAGGCCTTCAACAAAATCCCCGACGACCTTCTGGCAAACAAACTAGTAAAATGTGGGCTAGACAAAACTACGGTTAGGTGGATCTGTAATTGGCTAAGCAAACGAACCCAAAGGGTGCTCACCAATGCATCGTCTTCATCTTGGAAAGAAGTGACGAGTGGAGTGCCGCAGGGTTCCATCCTGGGCCCGGTTCTGTTCAACATCTTTATTAAAGACTTAGACGAAGGGTTAGAAGGCACGATCTTCAAGTTTGCAGATGACACCAAACTGGGAGGGATAGCTAACACTTCAGAAGACAGGAGCAGAATTCAAAACGATCTTGACAGACTAGAGAGATGGGCCGAAACTAACAAAATGAAGTTCAACAGGGACAAATGCAAGATACTTCACTTCGGCAGAAAAAATGGAATGCAAAGATACAGAATGGGGGACTCTTGGCTCAATAGCAGTACGCGTGAAAAAGATCTTGGAGTCCTCGTGGACAACAAGTTAAATATGAAGTTACAATGTGATGCGGCTGCTAAAAAAGCCAACGGGATTCTGGCCTGCATAAATAGGGGAATAGCATCTAGATCCAGGGAAGTCATGCTACCCCTCTATTCTGCCTTGGTCAGACCACACCTGGAATACTGTGTCCAATTCTGGGCACCGCAATTGAAGGGAGATGTTGACAAGCTGGAAAGCGTCCAGAGGAGGGCAACTAAAATGGTCAAGGGTCTGGAGAACAAGCCCTATGAGGAACGGCTTAAAGAACTGGGAATGTTTAGCCTGCAGAAGAGAAGGCTGAGAGGAGACATGATAGCCGTGTACAAATATGTGAAGGGAAGTCATAGGGAGGAGGGAGCAAGCTTGTTTTCTGCTGCCCTGCAGACTAGGATGCGGAACAATGGCTTCAAACTACAGGAAAGGAGATTCCACCTGAACATCAGGAAGAACTTCCTGACTGTGAGAGCTGTTCGGCAGTGGAACTCTCTCCCCCGGACTGTGGTAGAATCTCCTTCTTTGGAGGCTTTTAAGCAAAGGCTGGATGGCCATCTGTCGAGGGTGCTTTGAATGCAATTTCCTGCTTCTTAGAGGGGGGTTGGACTGGATGGCCCATGAGGTCTCTTCCAACTCTACTATTCTATGTTTCTATGAACTATTGTATGCACCTGCAGACAGCATCTCTCACTCTTATAGACATTATTTTCTCTCCAGTTGCTTACTGGGTCACTGACGGTAAATAAAATGAACAGGTCATTTCCTCTACAGTTGTCATTTAGATTTTCAGATCTCAGCCTTTGCAAAGCCGAGACCTGGTCTTCAGGCCATAGGAACAAATGTTAAGGTGAAAAATCTACCTTGAAAAGAGCATATTGGTGTCTGTTTTTTTAAAATTTGAATAGCATATTCTGTGCAGTTGTAGTTAATTATCCCTGTTTTATATTTAATGATATCCCCAGGTGTTGTCTCTTGTAACTTCATTCTTGTTAACATCATGTGGATACATTTGCTATAATATCACCATGCACTGTTCCTAGGCCTTAGATTATGGTGCTGGAATCAGAGGCACTAAATATATAGCTATGACCTGGAAACCCTGATTACATTGTATGAAATTTGAGTCACTATTGAGATCATTATGTTAATTGTTTCAAATGTTGTGATATTATACACATCATAATTTATTGTTTCCTGCCCAGAGCCATTGGGGTTTGTCAAGGTAAAAGTGTACATTTACTTAAATGTCTGTCAACTATTTTATTTGACATTTTTAATTGATTTCTGTATTGTTAACATCTATTGTTTTAAGGGGAAACACTTCATTTTATTGACACAGTAACAGCTAGGCCATATCATTAAACAGACAAGAAAATTAAGCCTTGACAGCTGTCAACTTTTACATAGCTTTGTGTGTTCAAACAATAGAGGCAATGATAGCTGGCAGTATTCTCCCAAGAATAGCATGATCTCACCCAGCCCAGCTGTTTCCAAATGTATAAAAGAATTTAAGGTGGGTTAGCTGACATTGTTGCAGCAGAATAGAAAGGGTTTTTCAAAAATGCAAAACATGTTTCTTAAGTGCCATGAAACTGAAAATATTTTTTTTCTCAATAAAACAACCATGTTAGCATTTTTATGGAGAATACATATTGATGTGCAAGACTTTGAAGCCAGCAATTTCCCAAACATTTCTTACAGCAAGAAGAATTTTTTTAAAAATTACTAATTGTTTCCTTCAAGAAAAAAAATCATCGGAAGTATTACATTCCTATCTTAGGACTTATGACAGTGGGAAATAAGCCATCTCTAACACCCCTTGCATATGAGTCCCTACAGGTATGATCAAATGACACACTGGCTGTTTTCTCTACAACCCATAGGTTGTAAAGAATATGCAGCCAGTAGCTTTTGTAAGATGGGTTGGAGAGCATCTTTGCCCATCCTTTTTCTTTCTGCACACATGAGAGGCATGGCTTTTGTTGTGTGATCATACATCCAACTGCATTTCATTGGCTGTCCAGTGACATCCCTTTTGGAGCATGTTTTGGGGGCGGTCTTCTCCTATCACTTCAGTCTCCTTTATTAAATCAGCTGACATTATCTATGAATGACTGGGAAACTGGATGACAAGAGATGAGGTGAGGCGGGGTCTGCATGAGAAAAGATCAGAGGGCGGAATTGGATAAGTGGAGATGGCAGAAGCTGGACAAGAGGAGATGAGGGGGAACTTCAGGAGAGGAGACTGGGGAAAACTGGATAGGAGAAGATGGGGAGAAATTGGATTAGAGGAGATTCGGGGAATTAGATAAGAAGAGATGAGAGGAAGCTGCAGGAGAGGAGATCAGCTGGAACTAGATAAGGAGATGGGGAGGGCCTACTTGTACCCAATGTTTCTCTTTTAATGAGGGTATGGTACCATGTTTGAATTAGGCTTAGAAGTTGCAGAGTTCTGCAACATTTGCACCAATTTAAAAAAAAATAGGGAAGAAAGTGATGTAGGTGCACATCCTATTGATTGAGAAGAGTCATCCGTCTGCTGTGTGGTAAGTCAAGATGCATTATTTTATTTGATATGGGAAAGAAAGGCAATAGGTGTGATGGGGTTGATATGAATCCAGTATGTATCCCACCTTCATTGTGTCTGCTTAAACCGTAGGTTGCCTAGTGAAAAGACATTTTCCATGGTACATGTGGTAAGGTACTTATAATGAGTATAATCATATCAACTATGCAGTAAGCAGAGTATTTGTAAAGAAGTACCAGTTCTTTTTTTAAAAAAGTCAGAATGGATCTAAGGACTTTATTGCAAAGAGGTGGCAAACCAGCATAGAGGTCATATTTGGAGATGGTCCCTATCACACAATTCTTGCGCTAACCATTGCTAGTTCACCACCTCCCCGTGAAAAAATCATCACCTGCAATTGATGGGAAAATCCTGCCAATAGCCCACAATTCTGTACCTTGCTTGATGAATGATCCTAACTCTTTAATGTGCTAAAATGCTGACAAACAAGTGGCATCTGGGGATGAGATTGTTCTGTTTTGTTCTCCCTCCCCCAGTCCTTCTCCCTGTAGTTAAAAATCATTTAACCTTTAACTAAAAACGTATAGAACTGCAGGGAAGCAGAATCCTTTCCCCCAACAGGAAGTCTAACCATGAGGCTATCAAACAGCAAAACTTGCATGATGTGTGATACTGAGGATGATTTTCCCACTCAGTTATACAGATCAATCATTGTGTGAAAGCCATCGGATTGCAATAATGTCCTAAGAAGAATTGCTGCTAAAATCCTCCAAAATGGCAAAAATTATTTTCAGGTGATGGGAAATCATTTTCCTAAAATAGTATGTCTTTAACTTGTCTATGGTAGGGTGGAATATAAAAGGTCAATAAAAATCTTTCAACCTTTGTTTTAATAGATTGCTTCTCAAAGTCCAGTATCCAAACTTAAACATCATTAGAATTCCTTATGCATAAAAGACCTTATCAAAATGAAGAAAAGGGAAAGGGAATGCTGCAAGCACAAATGTTATCCAGGGTTACTGTATCAGATGACATTTTAGATAGAGAAAGTAAAAAGCTGGTAAAATAATGCTGACCTTTTAGTCCAAACAAATAAAATAACAATTCCCAACTTCACGTGGCTATTTTAAATTCAGGGAATATGATGTCCATCTTTTGACATAAGTACTATCTTTTGCTAATAGTACCCTTGGCAATATTTACCCAAAAGGTATCATACAACAGAGTTTGAATGAAAAAAAAAACATTCTCCAGAATATAAAAACTGCAGAAGCAAAGATTCCTCCCCCACCATCAGGATTGTGCCAAATAGACCCCTGATGTCTCCTGTTTGAACCAAGTAGGCAATTCTAGAACTTTACATTTCTTGAAATTTGTCCACTGAACATTGGAATGGAAAATGTGTGGTCATCAAGTCTTGTTGGCCTGCAACTACATTGTTCTTGCAGTTGGTTTCATCATGGTGAAGATTAGACAAAAACCATTCATTACCTGAAATATATGCAACATATCACTGCATTTTGAAATCCAAACACTGCTTCTGCATGGATATATCAGAATTGACCAACTGGCTGCAGAAGAGGGGCAGTTTACTATTCCTACCATAGCAATGAGAGAAAGAGGTTTAGGATGTAGGGAATGTTAAGGTAAAGGTAAAGGTTTCCCCTGACGTTAAGTCCAGTTGTGTCTGACTCTGGAGGTTGGTGCTCATCTCCATTTCTAAGCTGAAGAGCCGGCGTTGTCTGTAGACACCTCCAAGGTCAACAACAACAACAGGAAAAGAGGGAGAGCAAGGGAAGGAGGGAGGCTGAAATGAATAAAGGATGAAGAAAATGATGCTTCTACCTCTTCACTTTGTGCTTCCTTGCCACAACTTTGTGCTTCTACCATTTAAAAGTTGATATTTCTTTTTTATTGTTCCATGTGAATGTTACTAGCTTTGTTACTAGCTTTGCCCAGCCATGAGTTGCTATGTCTTATGGGAATCATTTGTTGGCCAGGTGGAATAGAAGTGAATCGCCTGGTCGTTTTCTGGAGTAACTGGAGTAGCACCCTCAATCAAATAGCTGCTTTGAAGCCTGGCTACTTCCTTTGTAGGGGAATCATTGTTTGGCCAGCTTGAATTGCACCGAATAGCCTTGCAGCTTAAAAGCCTGGCTGCTTTCTACATAGGGCATCCTTGCTAGGCCAGGTTGAATGGGATGGAGTAGCCTCGTGGCTTCAATGCCTGGGGGTTTTTCACCTAGGGGAAATCTTGGTTGGCCAGGTTGAATAGCACTGAATAGACTTGCTGCTTGAAAGCCTGGCCACTTTCTACCTTGCAGAATTTTTGGTTGGCCAGGTTGAATAGCAATGAATAATCTCGGTGTGGCAGGTATGAATGCTGCAATTAGGCACCTTGATTAGCATGTAATGGTCTTGCAGCTTCAAAGCCTAGCTGCTTCCTGCGTGGGGGAATCCTTTGTTGGCAGGTGTTAGCTGGCCCTGATTGTTTCCTTTCTGGAATTCCCAATTTCCCTGCTTTCAGAGTGTTGCTCTTTATTTACTGTCCTGGTTTTAGAGATTATATTGTTCTGTATTGTTATACCACAGTAATTATTACATATTATATTTATAATCTTATATTATCTGCTCAGAACTGGATTATATGAGGCTTCGTCTACACAGCTGTATAAAATCCACACTGAACTGGATTATATGGCAGTATGGATTCAAGATAACCCAGTTCAAAGCAGATACTGTGGATTATCTGCCTTGGCATTCTGGATAATATAGCTGTGTGGAAGGGCCTTGAGTCTACACTGCCATATAATCCAGTTCAAATGGGATAATCTGTATTTTATAGACAGTGTGAATAAGGCCTAAGTGCACTCTGCTTCTGCCCTGGGTGCCATTTTGGCTGAGGAAGTTGCTAGGATACAAAGGGAACGGGGCCTAAAGGCAGTGCGGGGGGGAGGCTAAAGGCAACGGAGCCTACCTTTCTAACTGGCAGTTAGGGGGAGAAAGGCTCTTCCTCATCCTCTGTAATTTGGACTATTTTTCTAGATTTTTTTTATTGAAAGACATAGAATGGATGACTGGCCAAATTTGGTGTGATTGGGTTCAGTGGTTTTGTTGATTACTCCATAGTAAAACACCACATTATATGTTTATATATAGAGATTTGTTATTTATAAAGAACATTTTCTTATTTAAAAACATGTAACTAAAAATTGCAATGGGAAATTTGCTTTGAGATAAGAACATTTTGAGTTAAGAGCCCAGTCATGGAACAAATTGTACTCTTAAGTTGAGAAATCACTGTATATTACTTTTGGGGAATGTGAGCTATTGGGAAACATGAGTTATTATATCTTGTATAGGCCAGTGTGACAAGTGATTTCTGGACTATATAGGATTTTGAATGATTCAGTATGGTTCTTCTTAAGGAAGAGTTATATGGTAGTTTAATATTTCAATATTATATCCCAGTTCCCTTCAGGATTTAGTTAAGTGTAGAAGGGCCCTTAGTTAATCGGCATCTATATGGATTAGTAGATGCTAGATAAATGTAGTTTCTAGTTACCTGAGAGTTTTTATTTAAAATAGGCCCAACTAGTTCCGTACGTCATATTATACTATGCCAGAAATGACCTGATATTAATATTGAAATACAGTACCTAAAAGCAAATTAAGACAAATACAAACTTAATGTAACATAGTTCTACTGGGTTATAAAAACACCTTTGTGAATGTAATATTCTTTCTTTGCTTTTTGCTGATTGCTTGAGAGTTCTGATAAAATGGTAATCTATGGTACTAGCAACTACCTTTTATTATCCATCTGAAAATTTATTTGTCTGGAAATTAGTATGACCGTAATTTAATTTTGAGTGTTTGAGGTTGTGCCGTAAAACACTCATCAGATGAAATGTTATTTGATAAGAAAACAAAGTGGTTTCCCTCACACTTTTATATTCATATACAGATAATGAACAAATAGACAATTACTTTTTATGTAAGCAGTCACTTCTATTGAGCTAAAAATATGTTAAAGGTTTTTTTTCCCCCAAGTAGGTAGGCAGCAGGTGAAAAATCCATTTACCTGAATTACTGTTTGTTTTCTGTGTTTTCTTTTAAAATCCCAGCTGAAGTGATTTTGATTCCTTGTACTTATGAGATGGTAGAAAGAGTGGCTGTTTATGGTGTAACTAAATTGTTTAATGTACTGTTTAATGCAAGAAGCAAATCAGACATCACAGTAAATGTTCCCTATATATGTAACCAGCCATTAGAAATTTTCTTATTTTTTCATAAATATTTCAGTATGTTCAGTATGTTATGTTATATAATATAGGCAAGTTACCTCCCTTGACTTGGTTTACTGTTGTAAACATCATAGACCGTATCAGAGCATAAAGCATGAAAGCAGTACATTTCCAAGTGAAATACAAAGTGCTGTTTATTACCTTTAAAGCCCTAAACAGTTTGGACTCAGACTGTTTGACTGACCACATCTCCATATACAAGCCTGCCTGAGCTCTACGATCAGTGGATGAGGCCCTGCTCTCAGTCCCACCCTGTCCCAGGTATGGTTGGTGGGAACGAGAGAAAGGGCCTTCTTCATGGTCACCCCCCACCTTTGCAACTTCTTCCCTAAGGAGATTAAAATGGCTCCCTCCTTGCTCTCTTTTAAAAACAATTAACACAATTAAGAATCTAGTCCAACCCTTTGCCATTTAGGAATATATATCTGTATGTGTGTGTGTGTGTACGTATGTGTAACACACTGCAAAAAGATGTTCATTCAGCCTCCCTTTAAAGATCTCCAAAGATGGAAGTCTTTAAACAGGCCTTCGTGAGGATATGTGTGGGGTTTCAAGTGATGTACATGGCCTCCCCTCCTCAAATACATATATTGGTACATTACTATACTTTGAAATACTATCTGCAGGTCTTTTAAAATTATTTTTCCTCAAAAATCTTTCTTTAGGTATTTTCACACGATATACTTGGGCATCAGGAGTAGGAGGAGTGGAGATAATGACAGGTGGCGCTTTTATTGGAAAATGGTCTATGAGTATGCAGACGTGAGTATGCTGCACTTGCTTGCTACATTTCTGGAAAGTGCCCCACAACTGGTCCTGCAGCTCTGCATTGTTGTACAGACACGCACTCTTCAAGCTCTCCAAGGTAAGGATTTCCCTACTATTTATCACCAAGCTTGTTTGCATACATTAATGAATATTCCAAAATCCGTTTCAGGGTGTTTGATTTAATAATGCCATTTTGTTTCAATACATACATGTAATATTTTCAGTGGGCATCAAGGAAGCACAGATATCATATGATGTGCTACTATTTCTTACATGGCATTTTCTACAGTATGATGGATTTACAAAGAAAACCACCCTTTTAGATTGGTAGCAGCAGACACTATTATCAGAGAAAAAATGTCTTGTAGTCATGATGCCCTTGGCAATATCATGGTTGAGTTCCTTTCCCTTTATACTTCTTGATATTTTGTAGTGTCTTGCTTCTTTGAAAAGTCTTCTTATTGTAGCTGGGCTTTTTTTACTGCAGTTTGTCAATGTTGTACAAAACTGTCATAAAAACTAATATATATGAGATTCCATACAGTTCTTTCAGAATCAACTTCTCTTTAAATCGTTCTGTTGCTCTGTGCTTAAATATCCATTGTGATGGTACACCTGAGCCTTTAGGAAAAACTATAGTGTCTGGCTTTACTCGTGGGCTATCAGTATATCTTCTATTAAGATCAAGATCTTGAACATACAGAGGCACTTTAGGCAAGATGAAAGTTAACCAAAATTAGTTTACTGAAAACAAGAAGAACAAAGGGCTAACTCCACCCAGGACTACTGCAAAATAGCTTAAAAGAATACATTACTAGATAAGCAAATCTCAAGCTCAATTCTCCAGGTGTTTTATACCTCAGTGTTTGGAAGCTTCATCTGCCTTAGCTAATGAACATTGATTCTGGGAGCTGAACACCAAAACTAATGTTTGGGAAACATTGTAATAGATAAACTTTAGAATGGTGACATTCTACAACTATGGGCATTGTAATTGTCTCTTTAAAAAAAAAAGACATTGGATATTATCAGCTATCCTAATTCTCCATTTCACATGTTAGTTGGGGGGAAACACCTGTGCAGTAGGGAGATCTTAGTTATAACTATAGATGTCTCCACAAGCATGAATTTACCACTGGTCCTATTCCAGTGTAGACAGCAGCCTTTTTTTTGGGGGGGGGGGGGGAGGGATTTGATGCAACTAAACCAGGGGTCCCCCAGACTAAGACCTGTGGGCCTTAAAATTTAGACTTAGGGTCACCCAAGATCTGAAATGACTTGAAGGCACACAGCAACAATCCTAATTAGCTTGATTATTTCATCAGCCAAAAGCAGGCCCATACTTCCCCTTGAGTTATAAGTTTATGTTGGTAAACACTAAGCAGCTCCTTCTGGTATGATTTTGGTGTGCTTTAGAAGTGGTAGATAATTATTACTTTGTTTCCTCATCCTTATCACATATCAACCTTCTTTCCTCTCCAGTACATACTGTTAACCTCTGGGTCCATCCAGACAGGGCCCATATCCCAGGCCCTCTCACACTTTTACTGGGAGCATCCAAACTACGCCCCCAGTAAAATAGCATTTATTCAAGACAAAGTAGGAACCCTACTTTATCTCGAATTAATTTGGTAGGCCATTTGGTGCCTTCCTGAAAGACATGGGTCTAGTGGGCTGTGGGAATTGTGGGAACAGGATCCTGTCCACACACCCATCTCACACCTTTTGGACTTCTGAAATCCAAAGATGTGAGATGGTGCCTCCCCTTCCCATCCCCCCCCCAAACCCTTAAAAATAAAACAGTAACTTACCAGGAACCATTAAGCCTCTCTTCAGCCTGATGAAACATACCAATGACACACAGGGAGTCCTGGGGGGGGGGGGGAGGAATCACTTCTGACTCCCCCGTCTTCTTGCGTGTCATTGGTATGTTCCATCAAGCCTGAAGAGAGGTCTAATGATTCCTGGTAAGTTTTCGGGGTTTTTTTGTTTTTTTTATCACACATCAGTCTTCTTTCCTCTCCAGTACATGCTGCAAACCTCTGGGTCCATCGAGACAGGGCACATATCCCAGGCCCTCTCACACTTTTACTGGAAGCGTCCAAATGACGTCCCCAGTAAAATAGGATTAATTCGAGACAAAGCAGGAACCCTACTTTATCCTGAATTAATTTGGTAGCCCTTTAGACCCGCTCCTTCCTGAAAGGCATCGGTCTAATGGGCTATGGTCCTTGTGGGGACAGGCCCACAGACTGTTCCAGGACTACCCAAGGGCCTGTCCACACACCCATCTCACACCTTTTGGACTCCTGGAATCCAAAGATGTGTGATGGTGCCCATCCCCTTCCCACCCACCCCCCAAACTCTTAAAAAGAAAAGGAAAACTTACCAGGAGCTATTAGACCTCTCTTCAGGCCTGATGGAACATACCAATGTCATGCAGGAAGTCGGGGGAAACCAGGAGCGATTTGCCCCCTCCCCCATCTCCTCGTATGTCATTGGTATGTTTCATCAGGCTGAAGAGAGGCCTAATGGTGCTCGTTAAGGTTTATTTTTATTTGTAAGGGTCTTGTGGAGGGTTTTGTTTTGGCTCCATGGCAGCCCAGAAGTTACTGCGCTGCAATGGAGACAACCCATAGAAATGCTCGTTGTTTCCCCCAGGGTGTGCAGACTTTAACGTTCTTTGGAAAGGGTTAAATGTATGACTGGAAGCACCTTCTCTCATCACCTTTGTGCTTTTTGCCATTAAGCGCAACTCTATTTTGGTATTGTAAATAATATGTTAGATGATGAAGTGTTTGAACTACATTATCCATATGGAGACCAACTTTGTAAAAAGAGGAGTGTCCTCTATTTGTGGATGTTCTCCATTCAATCCAATATATTGCTTTTTCAAGCATTCTGGGGTTTACAGAGGGTCTACATCAGGCATGGTTAAACTTTGGCCCTCCAGGTGTTTTGGACTTCAACTTCTGTGATTCCCAACAGCTGGTAGGCTGTTAGTAATAGTGGGAGTTGAAGTCCAACACATCTGTAGGGCCAAAGTTTGCCCATGCCTGGTCTACATGCACAACTACAGAACTATATTTTGTGTTGACTACCATGCAATATACTATGGAATTCCATGATTTGCAGTTCATAGAGCCTTCCCAAATGATAAGAAGGATAACATTGTAAGATGTTTATGATAGAAAATAATAGAAAATTCAAAATATTGGCGTAAACCCCATTATTTCTGGGAATATAGGTGGAATCCCATTAGAATTTCATTCCCTACTCTGGGATACTTGTCATAGCCCACATAATAATAATAAATTAAAGTTTTTGAGGAATATTAGTTTCAAATCACTTTTAAACTAATATTTTTAAGAGAGAAATAGGCAAATCTTTATCCAAGAAAAGAACATGGTGAAATTTGAAATTATGCAGCATTTAGGAAGCTGACAGAACATCATAGAACTGCATAAATGAAGCTTAATTTCACACAGCTGCGGTCTGCTACAGATGATTTTATTTTTAATTCCCACAGCATAGTCTTTTCACTTTTTATTCAGCTAACTGCCAAATATGAAAAAGGACCATCTTAACTATTCTGATCACTTCAGTTAAAAGTGCAGATCCTCTTATTTTCCATTAGGGGACTGTGGCATAGAAAGAAACAACTATGTGGATAGCAGTTTGTTCTGTGCTTATGAGAAAACATATTTCTCCTGAAAATGTATTAAATCAGGATCTCTGAACTTAATTGTTTACCTCCTGAATAATATCTTTATGACACAGGTAAATAACAATGGAGGTTCTTCTTCATAAAAGAAACTAGTGGTGTATTTAATGAACAGCGTGTATTTTGCATTTATCTTCTCTCTGTCTCAAAATTTATTTTGAATGAGGATTAAAGTAATATATACATGTGATGTGAATGGAAATACACAGAGAGAAAGAGCAGAAAGGAGAGCAACCAAACCAAAAAGTCTCAGGATTAGTCTTGTCACTTTTTTGTTCTCATATATGTAAAACAACTGACTTTTTAATTACAGTATTGTGTTTGTGTGTGTATGTACTACATTTATTTAACAGTCTCTGCTTTAGAGTTTTAATGGGCTGATATGGTTTGCTATCAATGTTGATGGGCTGTGGCTGTGTTTTAAAGTTGCCATAGGGGCAATGTCATTTCCCAGACCATCTCTCATGTAGATGAAATTTCAGTAGCATTGAGTTCCTGAGAAGCAAAAACTTAGTTTATATGAAATATAGAGGTGACACTAAGGCTTTAGGCTAGTTTGGGGCTCCTCATTTAACAGGTTGCAAATTCAGAAATCCAGTTAAGCTTAGCATAGCATATCTGTCTGAACTCAATTTTATCTCCTTGTCTTAATAAGGTCTACCCTCAAGATCTGTTAAGGAGCCTTAAATTGGTACAGATTTTGTCAATGTGATTATTGTGTCAGCAGTACTCTTCTTACAAGAGGGCTTATTAGAGAATGTAAATTTCCTTTTTTTGTTCTCAGGACGGTATATGTCGTAAAGCTTAATGTTAGTTGCCTACCATACATTTATAACTTAACTTCACTTTATAAATCAATCCATTGCAAAATTAAATGGTTTTCAAATGTCTTTTATAAATAAATAGATGTAAATGTTTTAGTGCAGAAATCCTAAATGAATAAATAAAATGCTAACATATGATTAGACATTGGACCCTGCTGAGATCAAATTCTGTCTCATTGATCTTTTTTACCTACTTGTGCTTAAAAATGTACATAAAGAGCAAATATAATAGAACACAAATTAACCAGAAGTTATGTCAGGAATAAATAAGATACAGTCTGCATTGCATGCAGAGTGAGGCATATATATTCATATATTTTGGAGATGTGCTGTAACAGTGTTTTAAGTTTGCCCTTAAAGCTTCTGTTCCTGAAACTTTTTTTATTTCAGTGGCCTGAATAGTCCTGGTGTGCTATGCAAGTGCTTATAGTACCAATGTAGGCAATGGGATTGGCGGGGGGGGGGGGGGGAGCCACAGGCACAGTGCCCCTTTTATCTACACAGTTGCAACACTACCATTCCACTTGTTCCAGATGTTGCAGCCATAGCCAGTGGATTTGCAGTTTAAGGAACCATCTTTAGAGGATTTTTTTCATGTTAGGAGCGACTTGCACCAAGTCACTTCTGGTGTGAGAGAATTGGCTGTCTGCAAGGATATTGCCCAGGGGACGCCCGGATAGTTTTTGATGTTTTTACCATCCTTGTGGGAGGTTTCTCTTACGTTTCCGCATGGAGCTGGAGCTGATAGAGGGAGCTCATCCGCGCTCTCCCTGGGTTGGATTTGAACCTGGCAGCCTTCAAGTCAGCAACTCAACCTTCAAGTCACAAGGCTTTAATCCACTGTGCCACCGGGGGCTTTAGAGTTATTTCCCAGAGAGGTCTAGTTTCTCGACAAAGTACCTGTAGCAAGCCAGAAAGGTAACATAGAAATGGAGTGCTAGAACTCCTTAGTGTGACACTGGCAAACTAGGCTGAGTAGATTTTATTTGTTTCTTTTCCAAACCTGGAAAAGGTGCAGCTGTTTTTGCAAATGGGAATGAGACATAAATTAGTTGCTGTTCACAAAACACATGGGATCTTCATTTTTCCATGCCTTGAAAGCTCAAGTCTTTTCAAGCTCTCAAATTGCCAGCTGCTTACTCCAGGCATGAGAATGTGCAGATACTTCATTCGCTCAAAGTAAGGAAGACACTTCAGTAGGGAATTCAGTGTGCAGGAGGATTTTATTACTTAAATGCTTTATGCAAACGATATATCTGGCTTCAGACAGGGTACCAGGTCAAGCAATTAAAACACCAAGAAGTGTGACTTATTCTTCCTCTGTATAAACAACATGATTTCTTTGATTGAATGCTTATTATCATCTAAGCATAATTCTTTGTCTAAGAATTGACCACCAAAAAGATGTTATTTTCATCATTTAACTTTTTATTCTGCAAACACTCTAGTCTGGGGTGTCCTGTCTACGCAGGCAGATAGGATTGAAATCTTATCCACACTTGGCTTGGAAAATCAGTCCTATTGTGCTTCGTGGGATTTACTTGAAACTAGATCTATTTAGGCTTTTGCTCCCATAAATGTGTGGTACAATCAAAATAGCTGGGCTACCCAGAATTATGTTTTTGGACCTTTAGAACCACAATTCTTTCTTTAGGGCAGTGGTTCTCAACCTGTGGGTCCCCAGGAGTTTTGGCCTACAACTCCCTGAAATCCTAGCCAGTTTATCAGCTGTTTGGATTTCTGGGAGTTGAAAACCAAAACATCTGGAGACCCACAGGTTGAGAACCACTGCTTTAGGGTTTCAAAGATTTGCAAGAGTTACTTCTTAGTTGACCTCCTGTAATTTCACAGAATGGAATTATAAAGTTCAAATCCCCATTTTCCCACAAAGCTCATGTGCTTGTCATGCTCAATTTCATTTGTCTACTTTAATCTACTTCACAGGGCTTTTAGGATGAAGAGGCAGTCTCTACATGCATGCCAAACAGAAATCCCCTCTCATCCATTTTGATTGTTTGCTGGGGCACTGATGCGAAAAATATTACCTTGTGTTAAGGGAATGGGAGGTGTAAGACTTACATCTTTAAGTCTGTGTAATCCTCAAAATGTAGCTGTGGCCTTTAAAATTACACTGGAGTTCATTGTAAACCAACCAATATTTAAGTCCAAAGTGATTTCCAAAGATGCTTGCATTGCACTACACACCGCTGGAAGCAGACTCCTAGATAGACCTACCCACAAGTAAATCCCATTAGGTGCCGTGGGACTTCTTTCCTGTTCAGAACAAGATGCCTGACCCTGACTTTGTCTGTACTTGTTCTCACACATTTCATAAGTTTAAACACCTTGTCATTTTATGGATCCTCTTATGATGATCCATAGTTGAAGTGGGGAATCTTAAGGGGAAAAAGAAAGCAGGATCAAGCTTCTTTACAAGTACAGTAGAGTCTCACTTATCCAACACTCGCTTATCCAACGTTCTGGATTATCCAACGTATTTTTGTAGTCAATGTTTTCAATACATCGTGATATTTTGGTGTTAATTTCGTAAATACAGTAATTACTACATAGCATTACTACTTTTTCATAGAACTACTTTTTCTGTCAAATTTGTTGTATAACATGATGTTTTGGTGCTTAATTTGTAAAATCATAACCTAATTTGATGTTTAATAGGCATTTCCTTAATCTCTCCTTATTATCCAACATATTCGCTTATCCAACATTCTGCCGGCCCATTTAGGTTGGATAAGCGAGACTCTACTGTATTGCATAAATGAACAAAGTGGTCCAAAAATGTGAGAAATGAAGAAAGTAAGGAGTTTGAAAGAGATTTAGGAGGGAGGTCTAAAGGGGGGGGGGTCCTGTGCCCCTCTTCACAGGGGATCAGATTTGGGCAGAACCCTCCCCTTCTGCGTCCTTTGCACCATAACACCTGACATATGAGTTTATCCAAGCTTTCCTTGTTATGTAATTCTAAAGCAAATCTAAATACACACTGTGTGATTTCCCTAGCCCAAAATCATAATAATATAATTGGCAACCATGGCAGTACTTGTCCAAAAATGATCTTCACAGCAACTCTTCCAAGTAGGACAGGTCAAGTTGAAAGAAACTGTTGCTGGAGAAATATTGCTCTCATACAAAGTGGCAAAGTGGACTGAAATACTTTCAGGGCTTCCCCTCACATTTCTCCTTTAGTATTTTCTATGTGGTCTGTGGAAGAGACCAGCCACATAATCAGTGATGTCCCAGGCAGAATTAATTATTTAGGGACCCAATTCTACCACTGGCTGTGATGGCTGGAATGTTTCCTTGCTGTACATTATCTGCTGCAACGTAACTTACATCAGTAATGTGTGTCAGTAGAGAATACCAGACAAAGTGTGGAGGAAGCCTGAAACTATGCCTAGAAAAGAAAAACCTTATTTATACAGATGCCACGGGGCTTTGTCAACATGATGTTTGACCACTTATTTATTTATATATTTGGGAAATTCCTATATTGCCTTTCTCCAATGGACTCAAGGCAGTTTACAACAGCATAGAACATATGATATAAAATAGACCATTACAATTAACCCAAATAGGTTACATAGTCCTTTCTTGTAGGATGTTCAAATTATCATCAAAATAAGTAAAAACACTCTAAAACTTTCCAGATATGTAATAAATCCTTGCTTTTTTATTATCAACTTCACTGATTTTTAACATTTTAATAGTTAACGAGGAAAGCTAGCCATAGTTTTCCATATTGAAAACAATCACTTGTCAAATGTGGTAGTCGCCATGAGGCCAGAGTTCCAGATCCATAGAAGGATTGTAAGGGCAAAAGATCTTCAAAGGATTTAAGTGCAGAGTAAATCTGTTTGGGGGTTCAGGAATTGCTATGAAGCTCAGGAAGAATGATATATGTGCTTGCCGAAATGGGTGCTGGTAGTAGAGGTGGTTAAGTCTTTACCTAAGCCTGATAAAGAGGTGATAGATGTAACAGCCAATTTGTTTTGAGAGTAATCTCTAAAAATAAGATTTGGAGTTTACACATCCTTTCCTTAGTTTCAGTAAATCTGCATGTGTAAGAGTTAAGAAGCACTTAGTTTAGGAGAGAGAAAAGGAAAACACAGTAGTTAAGTCCTCAGGGCCAGAACAGGGACTCTAAGAAATAAACTAAACTAATAGAATTCCCTAAATGACAGGTGAGCCTAAGGGTTTTAAATCCCAGTTCCTCTCAGGATTGAAGCCACACAGAAGCCCCAAACCCCAAGATATGGAGGGGGCAAAATGTCAAAGCTCCTGGTGCATCAGAAGCATTCTCCAAGGGGCTTGAGGACACAGCCAGGCCATCCCAATAAATTTAGAGAGGAAATAGGGGGCTGGCTATATGCCTTCCTAGGTCGACCTCTGGATGACCAGGGAGGGCATATAGCCACTCCTCTCTGCAAAAAATCCCAGTTCCTCCTGGGATTTTGGCCTGTCTAAAAGAGCCCTTAGAATCCAAAGAACTAACATGGCCCCCGGGATCACATTAAATCGTCAATCCCCACAGGCCCAACACCTGAAAAGATCCAGACCTTGTAGTAATGTCTGGATCTTTTCATCTGTTTTTTTAATCAAGAGTAAATCAGCAAATCCAGTTTACTCTGGATTAATCCAAAACCTATCATGGTTTTTGGGTCTGGGTGGAAGGGCCCTGAGAGAAAGAGCTATTTCAGATCAGCCTAGAGTTTCAGGTTTCAGTGATTTTAGCTTTAAAGGCAAAGTCAAGCTAGAGATTTGAGGAAGGTTTCAATATCAGACTCCCAAGATTAACAGACATACTTCTAGGATCTTATAGGAACCAGAACGCAAAAGATGAGAGCAGGAATCAGAATCTTCCAAAAAAAGAAATTGGGTTGGCATCTTTTATGTGGTTTTAGGGGATAAAAATAACCCTATTGTGTTTGCTCAGCCTCTCCATGCTTGATATTTTACAGCCTTGTCTTAAGATATTGCAATATTTTACCAACAGACATAGTACAAAAGAATAAAATAATGACTACCTGAAGTCTCACTGCTTGAGAAGAGGAGAAGTGGTGATGATTAATGAAAAAAATGTGGAGTTGATCACTCTGCCTGAAAGATAATCTTCTCTATCAGTGTCCACAGAGCATTGTTTGCCCACTGCAGGATGTCACACTAAGAGAGAAAACTCTTTGTCTGAAGCTATTCCTGCTTAATGTCTGATTGATTGCTCTCAAATCCTGAGAGTATTTAACACGGAATAGTCACAATTATTTAGGACTTATATTTCTATCATTTCCTCTGGGTATTGACTGTAGGACTAAGAGAAGATTTCCTTTTGGATTTGGTTATCTGCTGAGCCAGATAATATTCCAGCCAGCAATTTCCATGTAATGCATGCACACACCCCTCAAACACAAGCAGTGTGATGACTCATGGGCCTTGTAGTCCTGCTCATGACATTGTAATGCCTGATGAAGAAGAAAACTTGGGTTTTTTACCTTCCCAGTCAGAACTGGAATCTTCTCAGCCAGATCTTTCCCAGGCAGATCTGGGAACCTTGCACCTGCAAGAAAGTTGTGTCCCAGAAGTATGTCAAACAAACCCTGAGCCTACATCTCCCGTGTTCTCTCGCCATGAGTTTTGTAAACAACAGAGGGGTTTGGAAGCAGCTTCGCGCAGGAGTGCGAGGATAGCAGCTAAGAATGTACCCAATTAAGTCTGCTTTTCGTGAGAATCTTTAAGGAGTCAGACATCTGGTCTCAGAGTTTAGCTTTCGTTTCTGGTTCCCAGAGAACTGCTTCGGCGGGAAAGTTAGACTCTATATAGGTGTTTTACCCGCGTAGTAACTTCGCGGAGTCAATTCGTCAGCCTCCGGAGCGAGTTGTGTCTGGACAGCGCGCTCCGATTCAAGCCTCGTTCCTGCTCAAGCCTTGCCTTGTTTCCAGCCTCCGCTCCTGTTTCCCAGCCTTTGTTTACCTACGGATCTTGCCTTGTTTCCCAGGACTAACCCTTGCCTTGTTTCACGGATTTTACCAAGTTATTCCACGGACCTTGTTCTTGTTCCTCGTTACCTTGTTCCACGTTTCAAGCCTTGTTTCAAGTATCAAGTTATTTCCTAGCCTTGCTCAAGTTCATGGACTAAAGGACCTTGTCATCTCCCCTCACTTTGCCTGGCAAAGTGAGTGTTTCGGTTATTGGATTACAACTTTGGACCTTAATATTTCATATTGGACATTGTTTCTTTGGACTAATTTTGACCTTTCCTGAAAGGTCTGCTTCTGGACTAACTTTTACATTTGCTTTTACTAACTTTATATATTTCCTTAATAAAGATATTAGATAGAATCTGGCCTCTGCGTATGGTTATTGGTGCTCTGTAGCCTGGGTCGTGACAGTTTGACTCCGCCACCCTAAGCACCAATTAACCTCGGCCAGAATGTCTACCGGAACCGTACCTGGGCCGAGCGGCCAGCCGATTACCTACACCATCGACAAGGATGAGGTGGACCGAATCCGTGATAAGCTCAATGCACAGGATGGGGAAATAAAGGGTTTGAAGGAACGCGGAATCCGTCTTCCGGCCATGGCGTTGCCAACCAAGTTTACTGGAGAAGCTTCTAAGGTTCATGTTTTCCGTCGCCAATGCCAAGCTTATCTAGAGGCCCGTGATGCCGAGTTTCCCCAGGAAGACATCAAGGTGGCGTGGATTTACAGTCTCCTAGACGGGCCAGCGGCTAACTGGGCGACGGCTCTGTTCGACCAAGCCTCCCCACATCTAAGGTCAGCGCAACATTTCTTGGACCACCTTAAGGCGACCTGGGGAATCGAGGACAATTTGGAGGCCGCCGGGCACAAACTCCGCCGCCTCTTCCAAGGAGACAGACCCATGTCTCAGTACATAGCCGAGTTCCGAGTGCTGGCCCACAACACCGGCTGGAACGATGTTGCCCTCAGAGGACAATTTCGGGAGGGTCTCAACATTGAAATGCTGGAGGAAATCTCCAAGGTGGATCCTCCCCAAACGCTGGAAGCACTCATCGATCAATGTTTACGGGCTGAAGTCATGATTGCCAACAGAAAACAGTGGGTCCGAGGCCAGAGCGGTAGAGCTGAGGCAAAACCCTCCGCTCCCGCCAGCGTTCAGCCGCGTCCAGTGTGGAGACCCCCACCACCATCCCCATACCCCAGAGGGAGCGAGGAGGTGCCGATGCAGTTGGGCAATGTGCGTCCCAGATTAGATGCCGCCGAGAAGGCCCGCCGCCAACGCCTAAATCTCTGCTGGTATTGCGGGAATGGGGGCCACTTCGCCAGAGAGTGCCCAGCCAAAGGGAAGCCCGCCGCCCGTCTTGCGGCGGCGTCCTCCACGGAGACGAAGGCGTCTGAGGCGGCTGGCACACAGCCGGCGGGGGAAGCCAACGACCGGGCGTAGAGAGGCTCGCCAACCCGGTCAAGAAACCCATTCAAGAGCCGCCAACCGGGGTCCTGTTCCTTCTAGTGGTCACCTTATGGTCAGCAAAAAGGGGACCCGTCATGATCCACGCCATGATAGACTCAGGAGCTACCAACAATTTCATTGATAGAGAGTATGCCGACTCTCTGGGATTACAATATCATGACTTCAAGAATGCCCGTGTGGTGCAAGCTATTGATGGTCGCCCTCTCAAGACGGGCCCCGTAAGCCAGTGGTCGGAACCCACCAGGATGTGGATAAGGGAACATATGGAAGAGATTTCCTTCTTTGTTACTGAGGTTCCCCATTTCCCTGTGATTTTGGGGATTCCATGGCTGACACTTCACGACCCAAGCATCTCCTGGTCCAACAGAGAACTGCAGTTTGCTTCAAAGTACTGCCAAAATCATTGCCTCGTAGCCAAGGTCTGCCATGCCACAGACACCGAGCCCATTATCACCTTGCCAAAGAAGTACTCCGAGTATTGGGATGTATTCAATGAAAAAGAAGCCGAAAGGTTACCCCCACATAGACCTTATGACTGTGCCATTGACTTGGTGGAGGGGGCCCCGATCCCGCGAGGGCATCTCTACTCCCTGACTGAACCAGAGCAAGAAGCTCTCAGGGAATTCATAGAGACAAACCTTCGCAAGGGATTCATCAGACCCTCTCAATCCCCAGCCGCCTCCCCAGTGATGTTTGTGAAGAAGAAGTCAGGGGAATTACGCTTGGTGGTGGACTACAGAGCATTGAATAATATCACCAAGCGGAACAGCTACCCCCTGCCCTTAATCTCGGATCTACTAGACCGACTTCGAGGAGCCAAGGTTTACACCAAGCTGGATCTTCGGGGAGCTTACAACTTAGTTCGCATCAGAGAAGGGGACGAGTGGAAGACCGCCTTCCAGACTAAATTCGGATTATTCGAGTCCCGAGTTATGAATTATGGATTATGCGGAGCTCCCGCAACGTTCCAGCATTTTGTCAATGACATTTTCCAGGACTATCTAGATAGGTTCTTGATAATCTACCTGGACGATTTTTTGGTGTTTTCTAGATCACAATCAGAACATGAGAACCACGTCAAAATGGTGTTACAACGATTGCGGGATCATGGACTTTATGCCAAGCTGGAAAAATGCGCTTTTGATCTACAAGAGGTAGATTTCCTTGGATACCGTATCTCGCCTCTAGGGCTCTCCATGGATCCAGCCAAGGTTTCCGCAGTATTGGAATGGCGGGCGCCAACTAACAAGAAGGAGGTGCAGCGATTCTTGGGGTTCGCGAACTACTACCGCAAGTTCATTCCAGATTTTGCCCGCTGGTCTGACCCAATCACTAGCTGCATCCGTGGAAAACGGCCCTTCCGCTGGACTGATCAAGCAGAGAAAGGGTTCCAGCAACTAAAGAAATTATTCACATCCCAGCCAATCCTCCAGCATCCAGATCCTGAAACCCTTTTTGTGGTGCAAGTGGACGCCTCTGATGTGGCAATTGGGGCTGTGCTCCTACAACCGGTGGGAGATCACCTTCATCCTTGTGCTTATTATTCTCGTCAACTAACCGCACCAGAGAGGAACTATACCATTTGGGAAAAAGAACTATTAGCCATAAAGGCAGCTTTTGAAACTTGGAGACATTGGCTAGAAGGGGCCAAATTTCCCATTGAAGTCCACACTGATCATCGGAATCTAGAACATCTAAGAACTGCCCGCAAGCTAAATCAAAGGCAGCAACGTTGGGCTTTATTCTTTGAACGTTTCAACTTCCAGATTCATTATGTGACCCCAGCCCAAACCAAGCAAGCAGACGCCCTGTCACGTAAACCGGAATACGCTGCAGGACGCAAGGAGACCTTTGAATCCCAACTACTACAACCCGAGAACTTTGCCACGCTCACAGTGGGGAACACCAAATCCACTCCCATTGATTCAACTCCCCCTAATCCAGGGCCCATCTGTGCTCAAGAAATCAGGGCTAGTCAGCAAGCAGATGCCTGGGCGCAGGACCAACTTCGTCAAGGTCTGCACTTTCCCTTTTCGCTTAAAGATGGACTGCTTTGCTATAGAAATCATGTTTATATCCCACCCGGACCGGGCAGGGAAAAAGTACTTCGTCTGTGTCATGACTGCAAACCAGCAGGGCATTTCGGACTATTTAAAACCATGCATTTGATCCTAAGAGATTTCTGGTGGCCCAAGATCCGCAAGGATGTGGAAAAATATGTTAACACCTGCCCAGTATGCCAGCGCTCCAAGATAAGAAGGGAGAAGCCCTCAGGGCTTCTACACCCCCTTCCTACCCCATCTCGCCCATGGGAAATAATTTCTGCGGATTTTATCACTGACTTACCACCTTCCTGTGGATTCACCACGATCCTAGTGGTGGTGGACCTTTTCACCAAGTTAGCCCATTTCATTCCCTGTGAAGGTCTTCCCACGGCCCAAGAGACTGCAGATTTATTCCTCCAACATGTTTTCAGACTACATGGATTGCCCAAGAGTTTGGTCACAGACCGTGGATCCCAATTCACCTCTCGTTTCTGGAAGGCACTACAAAAACTATTGGGCATAGACTCTCGTTTATCTTCAGCTCATCACCCCCAAACGGATGGGCAAACGGAGCGCACCAATGCCACTTTGGAACAGTACCTTCGCTGTTATGTAAACTACCAACAGGACAATTGGGCTTCTCTGTTACCACTGTCGGAATTTGCCTACAACAATGGAGTCCAGGCTTCTACAAAAGAAACGCCGTTCTTTGCAAACTACGGCTTCCATCCACGTTTCTTTCCCCCTGTCATTGAAACTACAGAAGTTCCCGCAGCAGAAGATTGGCTGCAGGAACTCACAGCGGTGCAACAACTTTTGCTCCAGCAACTGGAACAAGCCAAGGAGGACTATAAACGTCACGCGGACAAACATCGCCAGCCGGGCCCCGAAATCAAGGTAGGAGATCGGGTTTTTCTGTCCACTCGCTTTTTGCCTTCCCACCGCCCTTGCCGGAAGTTAGATGCCCGTTTCATTGGCCCCTATCCAGTGGTGGCGCAATTAAACCCCGTGACTTTCAAACTCCAACTTCCACGTTCAATGCGCATTCACCCAGTGTTTCACCGCTCCCTGCTCCTTCCGGCGGATGGTGTGCGGCCAGATGTAGACCGGCCGGCCCCCGTCCCTATTTTGGTGGATGGGGAGGACGAGTTCGAGGTTCAGGACATTTTAGATTCTCGCTTTCACCGCCGCCGCCTGCAATATCTCATTGACTGGGTGGGTTTTGGCCCTGAGGAACGCTCTTGGGAAGACGCCTCCACAGTCCATGCTCCTGATCTAACCCGTCGCTTTCATCAAACCTATCCCGCCAAGCCACGACCTCGCGCCTCGGGGAGAGAGTCCCAGTTTGGGAGGGGCCTTGAGGAGGGGGATAGTGTGATGACTCATGGGCCTTGTAGTCCTGCTCATGACATTGTAATGCCTGATGAAGAAGAAAACTTGGGTTTTTTACCTTCCCAGTCAGAACTGGAATCTTCTCAGCCAGATCTTTCCCAGGCAGATCTGGGAACCTTGCACCTGCAAGAAAGTTGTGTCCCAGAAGTATGTCAAACAAACCCTGAGCCTACATCTCCCGTGTTCTCTCGCCATGAGTTTTGTAAACAACAGAGGGGTTTGGAAGCAGCTTCGCGCAGGAGTGCGAGGATAGCAGCTAAGAATGTACCCAATTAAGTCTGCTTTTCGTGAGAATCTTTAAGGAGTCAGACATCTGGTCTCAGAGTTTAGCTTTCGTTTCTGGTTCCCAGAGAACTGCTTCGGCGGGAAAGTTAGACTCTATATAGGTGTTTTACCCGCGTAGTAACTTCGCGGAGTCAATTCGTCAGCCTCCGGAGCGAGTTGTGTCTGGACAGCGCGCTCCGATTCAAGCCTCGTTCCTGCTCAAGCCTTGCCTTGTTTCCAGCCTCCGCTCCTGTTTCCCAGCCTTTGTTTACCTACGGATCTTGCCTTGTTTCCCAGGACTAACCCTTGCCTTGTTTCACGGATTTTACCAAGTTATTCCATGGACCTTGTTCTTGTTCCTCGTTACCTTGTTCCACGTTTCAAGCCTTGTTTCAAGTATCAAGTTATTTCCTAGCCTTGCTCAAGTTCATGGACTAAAGGACCTTGTCATCTCCCCTCACTTTGCCTGGCAAAGTGAGTGTTTCGGTTATTGGATTACAACTTTGGACCTTAATATTTCATATTGGACATTGTTTCTTTGGACTAATTTTGACCTTTCCTGAAAGGTCTGCTTCTGGACTAACTTTTACATTTGCTTTTACTAACTTTATATATTTCCTTAATAAAGATATTAGATAGAATCTGGCCTCTGCGTATGGTTATTGGTGCTCTGTAGCCTGGGTCGTGACAAGCATATACATTTTGACAGGACTGTTTTGTAAATATACACCATTTGGAAACATTTGTATATGGTGTCAAAGAATTATTTAGTTGCCTCAGTGGAAAAAAATGATTGCAGTTTCAAGATGCCATTCTACTGATCTGGTAGAATTATGACTAGTTTAGAATCAAAGAGTTGGAAGAGACCGCATGGGCTATCTAGTCCAATTCCCTGCTATGCAGAAAATGCACAGTCAAAGCACCCCCGACAAATGATCATCCATCCTCTGTTTAAAAGCCTTCAAAGACTATGGCAACTTTCAGGAATCTAATTAATCTAATTTATGAAGTACAGCAGCTTCTCAATCCTTTTCAATATTGGTGCAGATGAATATGTAGGTACAATTTTTACTAACACTCATTCCCCTTGGGCCCCAAGCAAAGTTTAAGCCAATTTGGGCTTATTCTGTGCAAAATCTTCATGTGATGGTTTTGCAACATCAGAAAAGCCTAGTATTTTATGTACAGGAAAAAGCATGTTCTGCGCAGAAAATAGCCTTCCTGTGTTCTGTGAAGTACAGGCTGTTTCATGCATGTATAATGTTGTTTTCTGAATAACACAACCACATGAATATGTTGTGTAGAGTAAGTCTTGACCTGTACAGATTCTTATCACTCTAGGCTTTTTATCATCAAGGTTTATTGACATTTAACATGATGTTTTCTGGAAAAGGTTTGAACACATTCAAACATTAATTTCATCCCTAGAGTAATTAGAATAATACTAGTGTCCTATTTCTATCACAAACTGTTCATTTTTTTCAATTTGCATGGAATTTCTTTTTTTTGTTGTTATTTGATGATATTATTGATCTGTATAATAAAAATCCAAAAGAGGAAGAGAAATCCCTCAAGAGTGCAATGTGGTTGAAATTAAAAAAAAATCTTGGAGGGATAATTTGTGCCACAGTAAAAGCTTTGGAAGCCACTTTCAGAGAAGATATCCGAGCCATGATATAATCATATTGGGTTGCTGTGAATTTTCCGGGCTGTATGGCCATGTTCCAGAAGCCTCTGTTTTATGAGTGGTGTTTTTTATTTACTGTCTTGATTTTAGAGTTTTTTAATACTGGTAGCCAGATTTTGTTCATTTTCATGGTTTCCTCCTTTCTGAAAACAGAGAAATTCCAGACCAGCTAACACCTCCCAACAAAGGAGGGCCAGCTAACACCTCCCAACAAAGGATTCTCCCAGGCAGGAAGAAGCCAGACTTGGAAGCTACAAGGCCAATCAGTGCAAATCAAACTGATCAATTGCACCATTCACACTTGTCTCAAGCAGATAGAGTTCTTTCTTCTACCCTGAACCTTCCACAGATATATAAACCCCACTTATATAGTTTTCCAACAGACCTCACAACCTCTGAGGATGCCTGCCATAGATGTGGGTGAAACTTCATGAGAGAATGGTTCTGGAACATGATCATACAGCCCAGAAAGCTCACAGCAACTCAGTGATTCTGGCCATGAAAGCCTTCAACAACATATATTGATTTCTTTGGTATCTGTTTGCACCTGGTTTCTATAGTGTAGTTTAATTTGGAGGCATTATTTCAAATTTATAATTACATAAGTAAAAACGGGAACAATCTTTTGATACATTGACTCCAGATGGGATTTCAGAGGAGCCATAATGGGAAGAACTGAGTTTAATATCAAATCATTCGTTAGCTTAAAATCAAAGAGACTCAAAGGCACAATCTTACAATGTGGTGCTGATTGCAGTACAACAAGCACTGCTATGTACTGCCAAGGAAGTGGTTTTGTCAGCATTTTAATTCCAAGTTGATTCTTAATTATTTCAAGCATCTGCTTTGTTGGTTTTAAAAAAACTTATAGATGGAAATTGAAGAAACAAAGATTTTCAGTCCCAAACTCCTTTTTAAACATATATATTCAAAGGAAAGAGGGAAAATGGTAGCTTTTGTTTCAATCAGCTGAAAATGTTTTCAACTGCGGTTTTCTGACAAAGATCGTACCGTTCAAAAGAAGGTGGCAAAATGCTATTTTAAGGGGGAAACAAACTTAGAATATTTGTTTTTCTTTAGGGATGTCAAAAAAGTAAATTTCATACAACTGAATAGTAAATAAAAAATAGAAAATTAAACTGCTGAAGGAAAACATTCCCCCTTCATACAACAACGCACCTACAGATTATTACCTCAGGGTTTTTTTTGGGGGGTTTTTTTTAGTATTTTTAGTATATCTGGTAAAAATCATAATTGGGAAGTGGGCAGAGTAGGACAATGTCATAATGCATCTGAGTTGCCGTATTAGGGCAAAAGTAATGCTTTCATTGGGTTTTTTGCCTGAATCTGAATATTTGGTGGGAGTATATCAGTCCTGGGAAGAACAAAAAATAATCTTACATATTGACAGTAAACTTCCAGTGGGAAATTCTCCAATTAGAGATCCAAGACTTAGGAGTTGGGTTGGAGTGGTGTAAACAATAAACCCACAAAATACATTTTTGTCAAAGCTCAGAAACTCTGTTTTCAAAAGAAAAGAGGGGCTAGTTAGGAATATTATAGAAAAGTTACTCCTAAGTCCAATTAAAGGAGAAGCCTACACAGTAGCTGCTTTCATGTTATGGAAATCCCTTCCAATGGAGACTAGCTTGTCTCCATCTTTGTCATATTTCCATTGGCAGCCAAATACCTTTTTATGCAAGCAGACTTGTTTTTATTTGGATGTTGTTTTAATGTGATAATGTATATTTTAGTATTATATCTTATATCGGAAAAAAATTTAAGAGACACATTTGGTCTCAGTAACTGATTCTGTTGATATGTTACAAGCATCAAGCGTCCCTGACTGATGAACTTGTCAGTGAAACTGTGTGCTTCTAGGAATGTTTCCCGATATCACAACTGGAGAATGCCCAATTCATAGACTGCTCATTTTCCTCCTATTTCACTTTCAGAGCCAGTCTTGATCCTGGGGAGGGAAAGCTCATGACGTTTAAACTCAACCAAAACATTTACTGTATATGCAGCCAACTTGCTACTATTTCTGTGTAAATCCTGGCCAACTTCCAATAGAAGCAGTCAGGATTGAGATAGGAGCTATATTATCTGCATTCCTCCAAAATGATAGGCAATATAAGCATATATTTCTTGTGCCCGTAGGGGGAAAAAACAACCTCTTTCTATATTTCTCTCTGTGTGAGTGTTGGGAAGGGAATGTATATCATTGCCTATGACACAACTCAAGCCCATTCTAATGTTCATTGATTTCATCTCCCTTGTCTATTTCCACTAAAAGTATACCTAGCAGTCTAGTTACAACTTTGCTGGTTTATTTTTACTAAGTTGGCATTTTTCCCACAGATTCCATAAAAATGATTTATGCTAGTCAGACCATTGGTTCATTTAACTCAATATTTTTAACTATTATTAGCACTGAATCTCTGGTATTTCAGAATGGATTATTTCCCAACCCTATCTGGAGGCTTAATATTCCCTGGTTAGCTTACTTTCAAAACCAGGTGTGTTTGGGATTATCTCTTTATGGGGTCTACTTAACACAACAAAGACTTGCAATTGCCTTCAACAATGGCAGATCACAATAATCCTATGATCAACCAATATCTTCCTCTCTTTTCTGCTCCACTAGTTCCAGCTGATGAATGTTCAACATCTGCGGATTCATTTGAAAAGTCAAGATTAACAATGGATAGCAATGAGATTCAGTTTGAACATGAAGCAGAAAATGGGAACTAATAGCTTGTTTTATGCATCCCAGACAAAGAAAAGAAGCAGATGAGTGACTCACTGTATATATAATAATTAGCATTTAAAGTTAATTTTCAATATGAAGTGATGAAACTTGGGAGAAGTGCGTGCCAGAAGATGAGCGTGTTTTTCATGACATTTGGCATAAATTATGAGCATTCATAACCTTTATGTTATACTAGGTATAGATTTTTGTTAGGCTATGTATAGGCATGAGAGAATAAAAGAAGGCATTTCAGAATAGAAATGGGTGAATAACTAATATATAGAAGTGCAAAGGAGGAATAGAGGGGAGTGAATGGAACATATAAGAAATATGAAGTCTTCAAATATTTCCCACTTCAGTTTTTTAAAAAGGATATAATGATACTAAGGTTATAATGTAAAACCTCTCAATATGTAGTTTTTAAAATAACTTGCAGTTTTGTAGTGAAATATATGCTGAATGTCAGATGGAATCCTTTTCTCCTTCGTATCTCCCACTGTGATTTCTTCATATGAGCCAATTTTAACCTCCTATTTTGCACCATCTGTAGTATGTCCTTATGATAAGGAACTCCTACATTCTGGGAATTTATAAAATTGAAAGCATCTTAGATATTTGGCATTATTATTTTTTTCATGAGCAGGCATTTAGAAAAATGTTTCACCGTGTTGAGGCAAGTGTCATTCCAGTGGCTGACTGCCATGAAGCAGAATTTTTAAAACTTTAGCCCTATAGTGCATGGTATTTCTCTTCAAATATATGATAATTGAATACTTAATTTTTATTCTTCTGAGTCATTCCTCTCCATGACTTTTACTCATTAGCTCCCACCCAAAAGTGTTACCATATAAATTGGCTTCTGAGTCTAAATTATGAAGTATACCAGTCACACCTATTATTAGTATTCCAAATCATTAGTAATCCCTACAGGCATATCTAGTAACATGTCAAATCAAGCACACAAGTAGACAAGGAAACAATTACAATTCAGTTCAGAGGATTGTGTGTGTGTGTGCGTCAAGAGTGACTTGCAAAACTGCAAGTCGCTTCTGGTGTGAGAATTGGCTGTCTGCAAGGACGTTGCCCAGGGAATGCCCGGATGCTTTGATGTTTTACCACCCTTGTGGGAGGCTTCTCTCATGTCCCTGCATGAGCTTATCTGAGCTCTTCACAGATTCAAACCTCCAACCTGTCAGTTATCAGTCCTGCCGGCACAAGGATTTAACCCATTGCACCACCAGGGATGTGGGGACCTAAACCCACAACAAAGTGGGTTTCTTAAACCTGATTCATTGTGGGTTTAAGCCCTGTCTGGAAGAGCTCTCAATCACCTTAAGAAGGTGAAGTATAATCAAAATATGTGACACTAAACTAAACCAGGAAATATGCAATTAATCATAGATTCTCCATGGCATGCAAACTAAGAAACCCTGGTGCCCAGATTCAGAAAAGGGCAGGTGTCTAAATGTTTGGAACTGGTTTAAGACTTTGGCTTGTTCTGAACCTGGTAATTATATTTCTTAGTTTGTGCATAACAGAGTGTCATGGTTAATTGAAAACTTTTAAAGGCCAGGCATAGCACACTAAGAAGGAGAGAGAGAAAGGGAGGCATGGTGGATAGAAGGTCATTCTCACCATGGTGTTGTGACATGCATGTCTAAAACAAGCTTCTTCATTTCAAATTAATCTCAGATTGCTAAACAGGGCTGCCTTTAAAGCTAATTAAATTTTTCCACAGGTTCTTTATTTAGTGGATTGCAGGAACAGATTACACTCTTCATAACACCTTTAAAATTGCTGGGTACATGACACTAAGTCACACCACTTTGTTTTAAGTAGAATTATCCACAGTCATAGTCACTTTTAGGAAGTCTTTCTGAAATATAAATTAAAATTAACTGGAAAAACTTCTGGTACAAGATAAGGAAGATAATATAAAAGGAGTGCTACTGTTGAATCTTAAGAAAACAAAATAGTGATCATAGTTGATTTATATGACTTTAAAGTGGATGATGAAGACATTTAATCAAAGTTTTCTATACCTTGGCTTGGTCATTAATCAAAATGGAAATCATAAGTCTAAAATAGGAGATATTCGCTTATCCAAGGTTCTGCCGGCCCATTTAGCTTGGATAAGTGAGACTCTACTGTATATAAATACAGTAGAGTCTCACTTATCCAGCATAAGCGGGCCGGCAGAATGTTGGATAAGTGAATATGTTGGATAATAAGGAGGCATTAAGGAAAAGCCTATTAAACATCAAATTAGGTTATGATTTTACAAATGGAGCACCAAAACATCATGTTAGACAACAAATTTGGCAGAAAAGTAGTTCAATATGCAGTAATGCTATGTACTAATTACTGTATTTATGAATTTAGCACCAAAATATCACGATATATTGAAAACATTGACTACAAAAATGCGTTGGATAATCCAGAACGTTGGATAAGCGAGTGTTGGATAAGTGAGACTCTACTGTAGTACAGAAATACCTTAATAACAGAAATGCCAGTTGGCTTCATTTCAGTTTTTTAAAAGGTTGCTTTGTTTTTCTTTTTCTCTTTTATTTCATCTTTTTCCCAATTTATGAAAAAATTCAGCAGATATGTTTTATATACTCAAGCGCAATGGAGATATACAAATGGTGCGCTCGGTGATAAACATTCTCTTTGCACCAAGTGAGAACATTTCTTTAAAAGACTACTTTGGAATTCTGAATGAAAAAACAAGTAGTTTTAAATGATAGTTTTATATGATTATACTTCATGTATGGGATGTTTTGCCTCTGCAATACAATAAAATATTCAGACTACTTAGAAAAAACAAACTACAGTACAGTTCAGATACAACATGTCAAAAAAGGCAGAATAATTTCCAGAAAAGAAGCTGCACAGTTTTTCAGAGGTGGCTTTTTATTGCAATAATTATTGTTCTCTCTTTTTACTTCTTTTGCTGAGAGTTTTCAGCAACTATTAGGCAAATGTTTCATGAATTCTTGCCTCCAGACAGATTTTAAAAAGCAAACAAAAGGAGCTACTAATTCCTGCAGCTATAATGTGAAATAACTTGCACCAGAATTGATTGCTAAAAATAGTAGTGAATTGAAAAATTAAGGCAACATCTTTCCAGATAAATCTAGGTTAGTTTTAAATAATGTGGTACCTGCTTAAATTAGCATTCAAAAATGCCTTAAAGGAAGATGTATCCTGTTAATCAAACAGGAAATAAGTAGTGTTGGTTCCATAGAAAATCCAAGAATGGTCTATTTGATAAAGGCCTTCTACAATATAGAAGCCATTTATAAGTATGAATGGTACAACACTATTATTGAGAGAGCTATCTTGCAGCAGTTTTCTGCCATTTAGTAAACCAGTTTTCCAGACTTCAATAGATGGCCTGAGTTTTTATATAAACAAAATTCTGAGTGAAAAGTATGATATTTTACATAAAGATTATGGAAATATCTTACAAGTGAAGAAGAAAGATGTGGTAGTTATTGCTGTAAAATAAAAATATTTAGTGTTTGTGGTAGCCATTGTATTTTGAGCTCACTTGTAAAGTTTTTACTCCTGTTGTATGTTCTGAATGAAGCTCATTATAATATTAGAATTCAACTCATTAAGATACATTGCAATGCAGAATTTGTTTGCTATGGGCATACAAGATATTGCTTTTTTGTATACCACATTTTTATCCCACATCCTCAAAGGAGTTTAAGATGGCATACATTCCCTCCTTCATGTTAACCTCATAGCAGCCCTGGGAGCCAGACTGGGATTGAGAGATGATGACTCTGTCTCATGGCCAGGTAGAGATAAGTACCTAGTCCTGATGCAGCACTCCCCCAGTTCAAGTCAAACAACTCTTTTGTGCATGGCACAAAGTTTTGTGAATACAGTGTCCCTTATCTTAATCTCCCTCCTCAGGGAGATTAGGTTGGCTCCCTCTCTACCTTCCTTCAGGAAACAAGTGAAGACTTGGATGTTTCGGCAGGCCTTTGGAGATACAGTCATTAATTAATCAGCCCCAGAGGGTTTTTAATAATCTATCCCATTTTTATTACGATTTTACAATTTAAGTGTTTTAAATGCAATTTTTTATCCTGTATTTTTGTTTTAATTGATACATTGTATTACTGTTTTATCTTTTTATAGTGTGATTTGTATTATGTTGTTTATGTTTTGTTCTATGTTGTTTGGGCCTCTGCCCCATGTAAGCCGCCCCGAGTCCCCACGGGGAGATGGTGGCGGGGTATAAATAAAGTTTTATTATTTATTATTATTATCCAACCTTTGCTCATCCAACATTCTGTATTATCCAACGCAGTCTGTCTCCCACGGATCCACAGCTGTTTCTCTAGGCAGCAACACGCAGTGGATTTCTCCACACGCTGGGCACCCAACCGGGAGGGGTGAAACGTGGCTGGTGCAGACTTTCCCTGTTGGGCACAGCCTCCAGCCTCCAAGGAGGGATTAAGGAAAATAGGCTTTTCCTTAATCCCTTTTTGTTATCCAGCATTTTCGCTTATCCAACGTTCTGCCCGCCCATTTATGTTGGATAAGCAAGACTCTACTGTATTGAACCCTTCACTTATAACGGGAAGATCTTATTGCCTGCTAGCATGAAAAAGATTGAAATTCAATAAGCTGTCATTGAAGCAACAAAATAACCCCCAAACAAACCAGTTAATTCCATTCATTTATTTGGTTAGAACTGAAGAATCATACAAACTACTGGAATAAGAGTGGTTGCTTCTTCAAGTTTCCTGAACACACTTTAGGTCTGGGGTCCTCAAACTTTTTAAGCAGGGGGCCGGTCCACAATCCTTCAGACTGTGGAGGGGCCGAATTATCATTTGGGGAAAAAACCGGACAAATTCCTATGCACACTGCACATGTCTTATTTGTAGTGCAAAACAACAACCATGAAAGAACAATACAATATTTAAAAATGAAAACAATTGTAGCCAGCATAAACCTATCAGGATTTCAATGGGAAGTGTGGGCCTGCTTCTGGCCAATGAGATAGTCAAGTTAAGTAGATAGTCAAGTTAAGTGGGGGAGCCTAAGTCTAAAATTATTTATTTATTCATTTACTACATTTATTTATTACATTTATATCCCGCCCTTCTCACCCCGAAGGGGACTCAGAGCTGCTGTATGTACATACAATATGTATTATATTATTAGCATAGCACAATATTAGCATTATATATTACTGTAATGAATGATACCACTATACTGTAATATTATATGTAATATATAACATATAATTAATATTATTATATGGAATTATTATTAATATTATGTTGTATAACATATTATTATCAATATTATATGTGTATACAATATATTATATTATTAAAAATGATATAAAAATATTATATTATAAAACTGAAGGCAGGGGCCAGGTAAATGACCTTGGAGGGCTGCATCCGGCCCCCGGGCCTTAGTTTGGGGACCCCTGCTTTAGGTAGTAAAAAATCAAGGATATATTTCCACTCAAGTAGCAAGTAAGATTAGAGACAGTAGTGTTTTGTTTACTTCCTCTTTATGGTCTTCTAACCACCCCCCTGCTTCTGCCATTTGTTTTATTTATGGAATTTCGTTTGTTTTTGCTGTAGTCAAAATGTAATAAAAAAGCGGCAGTGATCAGAACTTGACAAAACAGAAAGTTGAAGATATAAGCACTTTCTGTTAGCAGATGGACCATTGATTGGGTAAATGTTTTTTCTAAGATATTCTAATAACATTGGTTGATATAGCTATTAAATTCGTAGCTTGCTTCTCAGTGTGTATTTTCTGTAATTCTGTGATGTCCTGCATACTCTCTGGGAACACATTACAATTGCACATGTGCCAGTCCTCAAACTGGCATCGTAAATGGCATTTTGACTACTTTCACTACATCTGCAGTTTTCTCATCACAATATTTTTCTATTTCCTTATGATCTGTCCAGTATCCTGGTAGCTGTAACTCTGGTGTCATCCTGTGTTCATATAAAACATAGCAACCCACTCAGCTTCATATCACTCACTTAGCTCTAACCAGAGGATCATTCCTAGCTGATAACAAGTTATCAGGACAGATGGGAAACCCCCAAAAAGCTGAAGGAGGGCTTAAATAAGAAAATGGCAGTTAACTGTATTGCACTGCCATCTAGCAGATGATATATATATTACAGTCAATTCTATTACATTTTCCTCAATTATAATTACCAATTTAATTTTGTTAACTGATAAAACACTCAGTACCTCAATTGGCAAGCTTTTATACGCTGTGTAAATAAATTTATAAAGAGCTATATTTTATCTACAATATGCATGCACATTTGTACCTTCCATTTTCGTTACCTCTTATTTCATAATTGCTTACAGTATGTGAACCAGCTCTTAGAATATGTGTTCGTAACCAGAGACTCAAGCCCCTACTACATTGCCATATAATCCAGATTATCAAAGCAAATAATCCACACTTGATTTGAACTGGATTATATGAGTCTACACTGTGATAAAATCTAGTTCAAAGCAAATAATCTGGGGCCTAAGTGTAGAACGGGCCTAAGAAAGTAGAGCTTGTTCTTTTGGAAAACGGCATTGTATTTTTCTTATAGCTTTACTAGTTGTAGTTTAAGGTTAACTCTAAAAGCATTTGGCCAGTGATTTCACACGGGGCAATAAAATATCCAGAGAACTAAACTAAGATATGATGCAAAAGAATGAGTAAGTTTCGTAAACATGAGGTAATTGATAAAGTACTGCAATTTTTGAGAGAGCAACTTGGGATAGGGATATACCCTGTGGCTATATCAAGTTGACAAAACAAGAAAAGTGTAACCGATGAGGGCATGGTCACAGGTACGAGATTTATCATGAAGATGGGCGATCCTTATCCAAAGACATGTTTGAATAGCCAAGTTTTCAAGCTCTTCCTAAATGCTACCAGAGTGGGAGCTTGCCTAATCCCCCTGAGGAGCGAGTTCCAGAGCCGGGGGGCCACCACAGAGAAGGCCCTCTCTCTCGTCCCCACCAACCACGCTTGTGATGGAGGTGGAAGTGCGAGGAGGGCCTCCCCCAACAAACAAAGAGATTGTGCAGGTTCGTAGGGGGAAATGCAGACATGAAGATAGGTGGGTCCCAAGGTCCAGAAGGTGAACAGCAGCCAATGGAGCTCCTTAAATGGGGGGGGGGGGTAGACCACTCCCTGTAATTAGCTCCAGTTAGAAGCCTGGCTGCCGAGCGTTGGACTAGTTGGAGTTTCTGGGCCGTCTTCAAGGGCAGCCCCATGTAGAGCACATTGAAATTGTCCGGTCTAGAGATAACTAAGACAGATGTTCTCAAACGTTAGAAGCAGTTCACAGTCATTCACTGTTGTGGGGCCGGACTATAGTTTGAAAAATACATAAACAAATTCCTATGCGCACTGCATATATCTTATTTATAGTGCAAAAATCATGAAAGAACAATACAATATTTAAAATGAAGAACAATTTTAACCAACAAAAATTTACCAGTATCTCAGTTGGAAGTGCATGCCTACTTTGGACTGATGAGATAGGCAAGTTCATTAAGATTGTTGCTGTTGTATGACTTCAAGTTGTTTCAGATTGAGGGTAACTGTCAGGGCCCTTTCATACAGCCATATAACCCAGAATATCAAGGCAGAAAATCCCACGATATCTGTTTTGAACTGGGTTATCTGAGTCCATACTGCCACATATTCCAGTTCAAAGCAGAAAATGTGGGATTTTATTCAGCTGTGTGGAAGGAGCCGAAGTTTAGGGTTGGATCCAGGTAAATGGCCTTGGAGGGCCTGGGAAAGCCTTATCCATCCCGTGAACCTTAGTTTGGGGACCTCTGCCTTAAGAGCTATAATTTTATTCATCACTTTTCCACGTGATAGCTTACAAAATATGTGAAATTACATGAGACAGTTCTATTGTCTAATTGAAACTTTACCTCCTTGTGAACAATTATCCATCATACCAGGCAGCATTTTGACTGCACCATTAATCTCTTGATGCAACAAAGAACTTGTGCTTATGAATATGATATCTTTGTTGCAATTTGCAAAGACATGTTGATGTTAATTTACATAGTTTGCCGTAATAACTTACTCTTTCAGAATGCTAAGCATCTATAAAGTGGGTATATGATGTCACAATAATACACCTACAGGAAGGATCAGATTTGTGTTCAATTTGTTTTTTTTTAGCTCTAATAACTTGATCTGGAATCCTGTCATTATCTTTATCATCTACATATTCCTCATAAAATGCCTTAGAAGGTGAAACTGAGCTGTTATCTCATCTGTACATTTTTCAGCTGTTTCTCAAGGTCAGATGTTTTTCAAGATTCTTCCCTTTATTCTGTCTTCTTATACAGAGAACATCATCTTATTTCTTACCAGTTAGTTAACTGCAATTCCATATGGTTGACTGCCTGCTTTCAATGTATGTTTATTGAAAACCTGTTTCAGTAGAATATCTTTTTCTGTGTAAATGATTCCCAAAAGGGTATTTTTCAAATGCAGCAATCCTATGGGGAGGATAATAGATTCTCAACTTGTCAAGGCCTTTTGCAATACATTGTTCCCTTACTACTTCACGGTTCACTTTTTGTGGATTTGCTGTTTCACGGTTTTTAAATAAACTCTAAAAGAATATTATAAATCATAAAAAATTACAATTTACAGCCTAAGGAAGGGAGGAAGGTGAAGCCGAAGGGAGAGAAAAAGGAGCCCAAGTGTCACGACCCAGGCTGCAGAGCACCAATAACCATACACAGAGGCCAGAATCTATCTAATATCTTTATTAAGGAAATATGTAAAGTCAATAAAAATAAGTGCAGAATAAAGTTCAGAAGAAGACCTTCCGGGAAAGGTCAATTATAGTCCAGGAAAACAATGTCCAATATGAAATATTAAGGTCCAAAGTTATAATCCAGTAACCGAAACACTCACTTTGCCAAGCAAAGTGAGGGGAGATGACAAGGTCCTTTAGTCCGTGAAACTTAAGCAAGGCTAGGAAGTAACTTGATTCTTGGAACACTAGGCTTGATTCAAGGCAACAAGAACGAGGAGCAAAACCAGGATCCGTGGTAATTACGTGGCGAGGTCCGGGAAGCAAGGCAAGGTCCGTGAAGCAAGGCAGGGTCCTGGGAAGCAAGCCAGGGCTGGAAACGAGAGCAAAGGACTTGGATGCGGGAGTAGCGTAGTCCACACACAACCTACTCCCGAAGCTGACGAATTGACTCCGCAAGATTCCTTCGTGGGCAAAACACCTAAGTAGGGTCTCGTTTTCCCGCCAAAGAGCAGTTTTCTGGAGAACCAGAAACGAAAGCTATTCTCTGAGTCCAGATGCATGACTCCTTAAAGTTTCCCATGGGAAGCAGGCTTAATCAGCTGAATGCTTTGCAGCGATCCTAGCGCTCCTGCGAGACGCCTCCTGAGTGCCCCTCTGTTGTTTACAATAATCATGGCGAGAAAATGGGGGAGATTTCGGCTCAGGGCTTGTTTGACAAACTTCTGGAAGACAAATCTCCTGCAGGTGCAAGGGCTCCATTTCTGGCTGAGAAAGCTCCAATTCTGGCTGAAACGGTGGGAAACCTAAGTTTTCCTCTTCATCTGTCACAACAGCGCTAGGAACGGGACTACATGGCCCATGAGTCATCACACCAAGTGGGAATGGGAGGAGAAGGAGGCGATTTATCAACACACAATTGGTTGATAAAGACTTAAAATAGTGTATGACTACTAAAATAATGTATAAATATATAGCATCCCTATTTTACAGATTTTCACTTATTGTGGGTGGTCCTGGAACCTAACCCCAGCAATAAGTGAGGGAACACTGTGTACTATTTACAGCTTGCTCTCTTCTGCAAATATAGTTTAGTTCCCATATTTTCAAAACATCTACAGCAGCACCAGCAAGATATAGAGAAGAGCTTTTCACGAACACATCCCATTCTCAGCCAAACTGTTTTGCAAAACAAGCAGAGTTTAACAAAGTAGTCTAAACAGCTTAAGTAACAAAAGAACCAGAAATTACATCAAAATTTTATTTGGAGTGCCATGTCTTTTGCAACAAATCCTTCAGCTACTGCAAGCCCATTACATTTTATTATCCATTTTTTACATATAATTGATGTATTGAATGTCTGATATGGAGTGTTACAACTTAATTCGCATAATTAAAGTTGGCTGCCAGTGTTTCAGGAAGTGCAGTGCAACACCTCTAGTTTAGTAGGAAGGATATGGTCCCGTGGAGTCCTCAAGAAATGCTCCACCTCTATCAAGGAAAGAGGAATGAAATGTAAAGCAGGAAACACTAGTTTCTGGCTCTTTGGATGTCGCTAGACTGCAAGTCCCATCAGATCTAACAGTGCTCCAGTGTAATTGAAATTAACAGTTGCAGTTTCAGACTACTTTAACTTAACCCTGGCTCAATGGTATGGAATCACGAGACTTTTAGTTTTACAAGATTTATAGCCTTCTGTGCCAGAGTGCTGATGCCTCACTAAACTCCTGGGATCCCATAGCACTGAGTCATGGCAGTTAAAGTTGTGTCACACTACGTTAATTCCACAGTGTAGGTATCCTTTATGTTACATAAGTATCCAAAGTTTGAAATTTAACCTCAAAAACAAACTGGTAGTCATTTCATATAGAATAATGTGGTCAACAAAGCAGCTGCAGATACCACTGAATGGTTTTCAGAGGCAGTTTCAAGTAAACCATGTTAAAGTAATCCAGTCTGGATTTTTTCAGTGCAAGTGTATCAGTTGCCAAATCCACTTTATCCAGAGGCATCAGACAAAGCAGTGCAAAAAGACCACATTCCTTCCCATGTCTGCTACTTGAGCATTCAGAAACATCTTAAGGAGATTTTCAGAAGACCACAACACCATCAAGAGTAGAACAAATGCTACTCTTCATCTTTCCAATCATATAGGCCCCTCATGGTTTCCATCTTTACATTTATTATTTAACTCAAAGTGTTTTGAAACATAAGTCATGCGGCATACATTAAATATTTAAGCATGTTGTGCTGTAGTACTCAGAGTTTTGGACTAGGATTTTAGGAAACAAGGTTTAAATCTCCAGTCAACCATGAAAACCCACTTGATGACTGTGAGCATGTCACACTCAGCCCCCGAGAAAGGAAATGGCAGTGCTCGTCTGAATAACACTTGCCAAGAAACCCCTAAGATAGGATCATCATGAATCAGACTTGACATGAAGGCACATAACAACAAGAGTAGGGCGAAATAGCTTTACTTCCCTTCTCCCTGCTCTATCACTGAACATGGCAAAATTTTACTCTACCTATTTTGCAATATTTCTAAAGTGCTCAAAATATTTCACCTTTTAAATGAAATTCAAAAATTCTTTTGAACTCTATCACTGACACTTTAATTTTCTAAGTGGGAACTTAGGGCCCTACCAGACAGGTCTTAAAAGTGAGTCTGGAAATCATGCCCTATGAGGAGCATCTGCAGAAGAGAAGGTTGAGAGGGGAAATGATAGCCATGTATAAATACAGTGTGTGAAAGTGTGTCATAAGGAAGAAGGAGCAAGCTTGTTTTCTGCTGCCCTGGAAACTAGGACTCAAAGCAGCGGGCTCAAATTACAGGAAAGGAGATTCCACCTGAACATTAGGAAGAACTTCTTGACTGTAAGAGCTGTTCAGCAGTGGAACTCTCTGCCTCAGAGTGTAGTGGAGGCTCCTTCCTTGGAGACTTTTAAACAGAGGCTGGATAGCCATCTGTGAGGGGTACTTTGAATGTGCTTTTCCTACATAGCAGAGGGTTAGACTAGATGGCCCATGTGGTCTCTTCCAAGTCTTACGATTTTATGATTCTAGACAGGTCTTCAGTTGTTTTGACAGCTGATTTAGCTGTTGGTGTTCTTCTGGCCGGTTATTCCACAGTCTTGAAAAGGTCCTCTGGGTGATGGTTGTCAGACAGGTTCTGGCTCGTTGGATTAAGCATCTCCCAGAGGACCTCAGGGTCCTAAGGGGTGAATTAAATGTGAGGAGGCAACCCCATAAGTAATCTGGACCCAATCAATGTAGGGCTTTTTAAAAAGGTTATCCCAGGGCAAATTAATTTCTTGCCCCTCATCACTCAGTTCAAAGACAGGGATGAATCTTTGAATAAGAATTTAGTTACAATACTTATATTGACCTGTGGAAAAGTTAACTCAGGTTTTTTTTGTGTTCTTTCATTGTTTTGTGACAGTTATTTTAAGACATCAAGAGCCCTCCCTAATTCCTAAATAATAATTATACTAATTATACTAATGATTACAAGTATTGTCATGAGTGGGAGATGCTCATAACAACAGCAACTACAACAATGATAATCCATCTTGGCAAACCAATTCAAGTAAGCCTTATTGAATCTATTTGAACAAACAAGTCAGCATATTGGGAAAGACAGAAGGGAGGAAAGAAGGAAGACTTAGAATTGAATTTGTGCTCCCCAGTGTATATGAGATATCACACCTCTCCTTCCCTCCCATATCTTGCACATATCCCAGAGAAGTCCAGAGTGCAACTGTTTTGGATGGATAAATGGATGGAAGCAGATAGCATGATGTGTTGGGAGTGTTCAAGTTGTACATTGTTGCTATCGTAATAAGAGAGTGGGCATGTATGTTCCCACACACCCCATCACTACAAGACCATGAAGTGTGGCTAAGTCAACATTGACATGGGTATGGATCACATAGTGATTTAGTTTTTAAAGTGTATTGATTGAATGGACCCAGATAACGACTGGACTTATCGTCAGGGGAAAACCTTTATCTTTTTAAATTTAAAATATTTCAGTAGCCTTCAGTTTCACATCAGCCACTAGGTGGCAGATTAGCCTATTCAAATATGTTTGAAGCCTACAGGCTCATCCAGCCAGTATTTGGTGGATGTTCCTCATCATTATGAAACTATTCAGTTATAGGCTGAATTTTTTTAAAAAAAGAGGAATTTTCCTTTTAAAAGAAATTGGTTTTTAATTATATCATCTTATATGGTTGAGTCATGAACAAAATCTATAATAAGATTGAGAACACAGAACAGCAGATAAAGTGGGAAATAATATAACCAGAACAGCCAGCACTGGGTTAGGCTTATGAACTATTAATTATAAATGGTACAAATGATATTTTTTCTACCTGCTCTCTTGTATTCAGAGGCTTAGGAGAACCTTCAGGGGTATGTTGCAGTGGTGGCAAGGTTCAGCGGCCACACATCAATACCTTTACCTTTTAAGAAGACCTCATGAGAAGACAAGTGAGGTGCCTACAAATCTCATACTCTGTGACTTCACTTTGAATGAACACAGACAATGTGTCTAATTTGGAGAGATCTACAATGGCTTTTGAAGGGTTTTGTACAGCATGTTGCAAGCTCTAGTTTGCAGTACTGGCTACTAGATTTTTAATAGTATTCAAAGGAGTGCTATTCAAATTCCTGTCTGAAAGGCAAATATAAGATGGGGCAGCAGAGTGTAAGAGCTGTAGAACAGCATTGGGAAGTTGTTGGTGAATCAGTAGAAAGCATTCGAGACCTTTGCTTCTCTCCGTTTTTGAAAGCATCCCCCCTCCAAAATAAACCGCACACACATTTGTGTAAACAGCTATGATTTTCATTTTTCAGCCATATGACTACACAAATTACTTGATCTTTTTCATTTGTAAGTAGCTTTGTAATTCTTAGATAAGTTGGAGTAATTGGTAGTCTGTCATAATGAGAGTTTGTTATTTTAAGAAATCAGGAAAACATGTCTCCACTTGAGTAACACTGAAAAACAGCTCAGCAGAAAAAATGAACTTGGACTGAGGGATTTAACATATTAAGTTGCTGCGAAAATAGTAAGACTGTGTATATTGCTTTCCTCGGGGATTAATGCAGGAAGAGAAAGGTTGAGTATATCATAAATATATATTAAATAATAGCCTTGCTTAGATAACTACTTCTCTAACGATAAGACACTCACATGTGTATTGTGTGGATTGATTTCTAAGGAGCTTTAATTCCTTGAGTGAATCAATATACTTATATGTAGTCAGGGGCAGTCCAACCGACAGATTAGGGAAGCATTTGCCTGTGGCGCCACTGTCCCGGGGGCGCAGTCGAGCCCCCGGGAGGATGGCGCCACCCCCGCCTCCTTCTCCTTCGGGCCTGGGCCTTCCCGCTGTGGCCCACGCACCCTGCCCCCGCCTCCTGCGCAGCACAGGAGGCAGGGACAGGGTGCACGGTGTGGGAGGCGGGGCCAGGGAGCATGCCGCGGGAGGCGGGGCCACATCTGGCTCTGCCTCCTGCACCGCACGGCCTGGCCCAGCCATCCAGGCCCAAAGGAGAAGGCCCATTCAGGCTGGCTGGGCCTTCCTGTCGTGGCCCATGTGCCCTGGCCCTGCCTCCTGCACGGCCTGGCCCAGCCATCTAGGCCCGCAGGAGAAGGCCCATCCAGGCTGGCTGGGCCTTCCCGCTGTGGCCCACGCACCCTTGCCCCGCCTCCCACGCAGCATGGGAAGCGGAGCTAGGGTGCGCGGCACGGGAGGCAGGGCCAGATCTGGCCACACCTCCCACATCGTGCAACCATGCCTCCCGCATCGCGCGGCCATGCCTCCTGCAGTGTGTGGCCATGCCTCCCTCAGCGTGTGGCCACGCCTCTCGTAGCACGGGGGGGGGGTGCAAAATTCGTTTTGCCTACTAAGGCAAAATACCTATGGACACCTCTGTATGTAGTTTAGTAGTAGTAATAGTGTTACGTCATCCCATAATATGATTTGTTCTAGAACCTATTCCTTTCTCTGTTTTATTCATGGAACACCAACACTGCATTTCAAATGAATTGATTTTCTTCCTGTTTGCCTTCTTTATTACTGATGTAACAAAAATAATACAATGAAAATTAAAATTGGAATAATTCTTTTATTATCTTTAATAGTTCTTCTGAGAGTCAAATTCTGTTTTCTCATCTCCAGTGTACTGTAGAGGAAGCTCAGATTGTAGCATCACTTCATCACCATTTTTTCCTTGTTTCCTTTAAATTCCATTATATGTCCCACATCCACCTTTGTGTCTTACTTTCTATGTTCAGAAAAAGAACAAATATAAAATCAAATTGCTCTCCGATTCAAATTCTTCCTGTCTTTGGCATTATGTAATAACAGCACATTCCTTCCCACACTCATTTGAGATTAGATTCTATTGAACCCATAACACTGCTGAACTCATACGTTGATCTTGTTCATCTTTCATTGAATTATGGCAAACTAAATGAAATTTTAAAATGATGAATCTTTATTCCTTTTGGCATTAATGATCATATATTGGGAGTTCACTGCAAACAAATCCAAATAAATAAGTGTTGAAAAGCTAGGCACATCTGAATTTCAAGTTAATATAGAATTTATATGTATTAATATCTAAACTTATTTATAATACATCTCTTTGTCCAAGTACTTCAGCCAAAGATGTCTCAAGTAAAGTTAAAATATAAACTCATTTTCAATATACAGCATAGGAAAATTCAAATTACTGTCAATTTGCATAGCACTTCGTGGATAAAATCATGTTGGATTCATTCAGATTGTGACACTGTGTACATTGGCTCTCGCATTTCAAAATCTTACAGAATAGAATTCCATAATCTATTAGAACATGTCAGAATATGGTCACCCAGCCAGCAAGAAATTTACATTTAGTAAGGAAGAACATTATCCAGAAGGGCGAGTCAACTCCATTGTGGTTGCATGATGCTTGAAGCTGATTTGAGTTAACATGGCCTTGAACCATATTAGCAAAAGTCGCAGCTGCAATTTTAGATCTACAGGGTTTGAATGTGTTTACCTAAAGGTATGGAGCTGGGATATAATAGAGATTTTGTTGGTGTTCTGCCCACCCCTTTGCTCAACAGCCTCCCATGTTGCTCTGACACCTCAGCCAACATCACTTCCAGCTATGAGCAGCAGACACAAACCACCACTATGACAAGTATTGGAGGGAGATGGTAACTGTGGCAATCAGGACTCCTTCCGATCTCCATTGTGGCTGTGGGGCTGGTGATCAAAAGTATTCTGGGGCTGATCCAGAATTGGACATTCAGGTTCAGCCCAGGGATAAAGCATCAATGTAGATGTGCCATTAGTATGAGTATAAACTCAAGTTACAAAGAGAGGTCAGTGCCAGAAAGGATATTTGCATACCATGATCCTACCTCTAGCAAATTTTCTGAAGTATTACATAAATTTTAGGCTGAGAACTGGGAACATAGTTATGTAATATATTATCATTATTTAAAATTATATCATTATAACTCAGGAAGGGGAAAAGATAAAAGAGCACAAATCTGCATGGGTTCTTGAGTCCCTATGGCAATCATAGAAGACATGCTGAAGGCACAGCTGTAATAATTGTATAACAGTACCAATTGGAAATGCTGCTTAAGTAAATGTAGGTGAGATCAACTGCTTGACTGAATAAAACTGACACTTTCACTTGGGTTGGGGGCAGAACCTACGTCGCACAACGTCATGTGATGTCCAGCGTGAGCCTCCATCCTCCAGACAAGGTGAAAGCATCATAGGATGCTGATTTCACCCCATCTGATGAGGCTGTATGATGCAGCCCTAACAGTCGACAGTACCAAAGAACATCACTGACGGGAGACAGTGACCAAAGTATATAGTGTGATAGTACTTTCTTTAATACATTGGTTAAATAAAGGTATTACCACATTATGGACTTCTGGAATTTGTTCTATAGTCAAAATGGCTATTAATAAATAGAAATTTTATAAACAAGAGATTTCAATAATCCAGAAGTGTTGCCACTATTGATGGAAACAGCTTCGCCTTCTGGAAAAATTAGGCTGGAGCTGCACTGCCATATAATCTAGATTATCAAAGCAGATAATAACTTTGAAAATGCCAATAAGCCAGGGGCTTGGCTACCCAGAAAAGTTAAGAAAAAAAGCAACACCAACAGATAATAAAAATTAAAAAGGCAGCATAGACCTCACTACAGATGAGGAAACCTTAGATGAATTTCATAAGTTTTATTCCCAACTATATAGAGAAGAAGAAATAGACCCAATAAAAATATCCCCGTATTTGGGGGAACAAGAATGAGAGAAAATTACGGAATCCCAAAGAGAACTGCTCAATAAAGAAATAACAGAAGGGGAAATAAGAAAAGCAATTAAGTCAATGAAACCAAACAAATCACCAGGACCAGATCGCTTTCCGGCTAGTTTTTATAAAACATTGCAAGATGAAATTGTTAATCATCTAAAGAAAGTCGTGAATCAAGCATTACAAGAAAATGAAATCCCAGACTCATGGAGAGTGGCGGACATAATTACAATTCTGAAAGAAAATACTGAGAATACAGGTGTGCGAAACTACTGCCCCATATCACTCCTAAATACAAATTATAAGATATTTATTAGCATTCTAGCTACCAGATTTAAGGAATTTTTGAATAATTGGATAGGGGAAGAACAAACAGGCTTTCTACCTGGCAGGAAAATGAAGGATAATGTTAGATGCATCTTAGATATTATCGAGTACTATGAAATGAATCACCAAAAAGAAGTTGCATTGCTTTCCTTAGATGCCGAAAAAGCTTTTGATAATTTAAATTGGATATTTTTCAAATTATTATTCAAAGAGATATATAGTGGTTACCAATTTATGAATGCAGTAAATAATATTTATGACAAACAAAGAGCTAGAATAATGATCAATGGACAATTTACGCAAGAGATTAGGATTGAGAAAGGAACTCATCAAGAATGCCCTCTATCCCACCTCCCACCCTTCATTTTCATCTTTCTCCTTGAGGTCTTATTGAGACAAACAGCTAAAAGGCACAAAGATTAACAACAAGAAAGACATACAACAACCCAACAAGGACTTTAAATTGAGAGCATTTGCAGATGAGGTCATCTGTATTATAGAAGAACCAAGAACCCAGATACAAAATTGGATAAGTAAAATAGAAGAATTTGGAGGATTAGTGGTATTTCACAAATTAATTAGTGGGATTAAACAAATAGAAGACTAAAACGTTAACAAAAAATATGACAAAAAAAAGAACTAAGGAGCATTGCAAGAAACAACAGGAATTACAGTTACAACAAAAATCAAATACCTGGGAATCTGGGTGACAAACAAATACACACAATTATAAACACACAAGAATAACTACTACTCGAAATGGAAGGAAATAAGCAATGACTTGCAAAAATGGAAAAAATTACACATTTCACTTCTGGGAAGAGTAGCAGTAGTGAAGATGAATATTCTACCAAAAATGTTGTACCTATGTCAAAATCTCCCAATAATAAGGAACTCTAAAATATTCAATGAATGGAATAAAGAACTCTGAAAATTTATTTGGAAAGGCAAAAAGCCAAGAATTAAATATAGAGTTATGACTGATACAAAAAACAGGGGAGGTTTTGGACTCCCAAATCTAAAACTGTATTTCAAGGCTTGTGCGTTAACATGGTTGAAAGAGTGGGCAACATTAAATAAAGAGAACATCCTGTACCTTGAAGGTTTTGACTTAAGACGAGGATGGCATGCGTACCTCTGGTATGAAAAAAGAACAATGGAAAAATTTTGGTAATCTTTTGTAAGGTCATCCTTAATTAAAATATGGGGAAAATATTAAAAAACACATTTATGATAAGACCCCAATGTGGGTATTCCCCCCTTGCAGCGAATCAAAAGAAAATTCTTGGATGGACAAAGTGGCCCAGGTATAAAGAAATTTTAATTAAAAAAATGGATGGATACCAATTGAGAAACCAAGAAGACATAAAACAGATATATTAAAAAACCTTTCGTGGTTTCAGTATGCTCAAATAAAAGAACAATATGTAAAAGACAAACAAATTGGCTTCAATGAAGCAGAGACATTTGGGAATAAAATGCTCCAGAATGATAAAAAGGAGATAACAAAGATGTATGACAAATTGTTAGAGTGGTGCATGGAACTAGAAGGGGTCAAAACCCGCTTGATGAAGTGGGCTAAAAACATAGGCCGTCCAATCAAATTAGAAGAGTGGGAATGAATTTAGAACAAAAAACTAAATTATATCTATGCATCAGATTTAAAAGAAAATTAACTGAAAATGTTTCATAGATGGTGCATAACCCCGAAAAAATATAATGTACAAAAATTCTCAAAACAATTGTTGGAAATGTAAATGTCACATAGGTTCTTACTACCATGTTTAGTGGACATGTAGTGAAACTGAAAAATTTTGGAAAGCAATACATTAATAAAGTCAAAAAATATTTTAAAAGACCTTCCCAATGAAACCAGAATATTATCTACTAGGAATGATGGATACAGATACAGATTTTTATTCAAATGAGGACATATTTACATACATGAACACAGCTGCAAGAATAACTTTTGTAAAACATTGGAAAACACAGGAAATACCGACAATAGAACAATGGCTGAAGAAGCTGGATGAAATCCATGACATGGACAAACTAACTTTTTTGCTGAAACAATATAGAGGAAAACCTGTAAAACAAACAGATTGGAAACAATTTGAAGAATACATGAAAAAATGTAAAGGAGATGAAAACAAGACTGGGGTCGAAATATAAAGGGAAGGGAAAAAACCAACCAGTAAAATGAATAAAAACAGACTCTAAATGGTAGCTAACCCACAACAGAGAAGATGGAAGATCGACAACCCCCCCCCAATCCCCCTTCTTCCCTGTTTCCTGGGGATCTATCCAAACCCTTTATCCTTCCTCTTTTATCCTTCGCTTCTTCCTTCACCCTATTTCTTTCCCTTCCCTCCTTTCCTCCCTAGGTCCTTTCCCACACACCCTTTCCTTACCCAGAACCCTTAAATGCTTAAATATGTATGCTTTGTGAAAACTGACTAATAAATTACAATAAAAAATAGATTATCAAAGCAGATAATCCACATTATCCGGTTTGAACTGGATTATATGAGTCTACGCTTCCATATAATCTAGTTCAAAGCAGATAATCTGGATTTTATATGGAACCCTAGAAATCTCTGAGTCCCCTTCTACACTGCCATATAAATTCCAGATTATCTTGTTTTCTGCTGCCCTGGAGACTAAGATGTGGAACAATGGCTTCAAACTACAGGAAAGGAGATTCCACCTGAACATGAGGAAGAACTTCCTCACTGTGAGAGCTATTCAGCAGTGGAACTCTCTGTACTGAAGTGTGGTGGAGGCTTCTTCTTTGGAGGCTTTTAAACAGAGGCTGGATGGTTTATAGGGTTTATATATATTACATTTACCTCTATCTTATAACATAGTAAAAGGTAAAGGTTTCCCCTGACGTTAAGTCCAGTCGTGACCGACTCTGGGGGTTGGTGCTCATCTCCATTTCTAAGCCGAAGAACCGGCGTTGTCCATAGACATCTCCAGGTCATGTGGCCAGCATGACTGCATGGAGCACCAGTACCTTCCCACTAGAGCGGTACCTATTGATCTACTCACATTTGCAAGTTTTTGAAATGCTAGGTTGGCAGGAGCTGGAGCTAACAGTGGGCACTCATTCTGCTCCCGGGATTTGAACCTGGGACCTTTTGGTCTGCAAGTTCAGCAGCTCAGTGCTTTAATGCACTGTGCCACCAGGGGACATGTTATGTCTTATAACATAAACCACCTAAATATGTATCTCTCCTGATCAGGTGTCAAGAGCTTGTTCAACCTGTATAATTAAGGAGACACTAATCTTTCATGGATTTAAAAGAACTTTACATAAATTTGCATAGATATAGGTGGTTTATTTAAGGTAATATTGACAAAGGTGGCATACGGATATTTCCTAAATTTAAAACAAATTAGGCTGAATTATTACAGCCTAAATTGCTACCATGTTGTGTACATGGTAAACGTGTTTCAACACTTTCTGACCTAAATCTTATTAGTTCCAAGTACAGGAGACTAGTTGAATAGTGAGTCAGTGCGTAGTAAAATTGCATTCCTTCAATACTGTAGGTGGAACCTAAGAATACAATTCAACCCTCTGACTAACTCGTTGGCTGATAAGAATTTATCTTCATAGGCCTAAGAGGCCGTGTCATTTCTATCAGATGCAAAAGGTCTGGCAATATAGATATTAAATTATATCTCTTCAAAACCTCACAAATGTATGCCTACATGTGTTATACACATTCTGTTAAACTTTATTTTTTTTAAAAAATAATAATTGATTACTGTTATTTATAGATAATATCCTGAAAGAACAGCTTCTTTCTAACAACAAACCTGCAAATGACAGAATTATTAAGATTACCATCCCTTTAAAATAAATTCAAATAATTTCTTTAAAAAAAAAAACAACCAAGGAAACAAATTGACTTCCTATGACTCTGTATAAGTACAAGTTACAGCCCAAACTGGGGCTAAAAGCAGTGGTTCATATTGTAACGCACATTGATATCTGTAAACCAGATGCTGTCAATCAACTCAATGAAATATATTTCTGTGGTAAAAAGGTTGAAAAGACAAGTTAATTTATTAGTTCTGATGCTAAAACTATGCAGCTAAAATCCTTAATGGTTTGTGGCAAACAATAATAACAAAGCTTGAGACTTTGCATTTAAAAAATGACAAGGGTTATTTTCAAGAGAGTGACAAATAAGAAACAAAGGATCAAGGTTAGCATTCAGTTTTGGGGATACATCTGCATTGTAAAATTAATGCATTTTGATACCAGATTAACTGCCATGGCTCAAAGTTAGGAAATCCTGGAATTTGCATTCTGCTAAGGCACCAACTTTCTTTTGCAGAGAAGGCTAAAGACCTTCTAAAACTACAAATCCCAGGAATCCATATCATTGAGCCATGGCAGTTAAAATGGTGTCAAGCTGCCTTAATTCTATGGTGTAAATGCATTCTATGTCACCATTAACACAATGAATTGACAAAATATTATGCTTATACACTTCATTCCTTAATTCATGCTATCCTTCTTTTAGGTTACATTTTCTCACTATGCCAGTATTTGAAATCAGTTACTGCTTTACTAGTAAAATCTGTATTTTATCATTTCTAATGCAGATGTTATGTACTGTAGTTTAACTGAAATAGGGAAATTGTGACTATTCAATTGATGAGAACTTTTCTCAAACATTTCTTTAAAGTCCAAAGCTACAGTCTTTTGTATATGAAAAAGTATAGCTTTTAAAAATAATAATTTTGGACAAAACATTGTTCTGCAAACATACACACACATTTGATGCAGGAGAAGAAAATACTCCTTGCAGACCAAAAGGTCCCAGGTTCAAATCCCAGGAGCGGCTTGAGCGCCCATTGTTAGCTCCAGCTCCTGCCAACCTAGCAGTTTGAAAACATGCAAATGTGAGTAGATCAATAGGTACTGCTCCAGCGGGAAGGTAACGGCGCTCCATGCAGTCATGCTGGCCACATGACCTTGGAGGTGTCAGCTTAGAAATGGAGATGAGCACCAACCGTCAAGAGTCAGACATGACTGGACTTAACGTCAGGGGAAACCTTTATCTTTTTAGTAGCAGCAATGCTGGTAGAAAATTTACATATACAACCAGAAGTGCTTCAACAAAAGGCCAAAAATAATTTGCATTAATAGCTGTAACATTACTTATCAATCTGAAATGCATAAGTATGGTTCAATCTGGTTTCTGGCTGTTCTTTTGTAATACAGATAAAGATCCTTCCGACTCTGAGGATGTTAACGTGCTATTCATTTTGTCACTCCTCCAGAATATTTCATGTGTCATTCATACAGTGTAGAAGAAGCATGTGGAGCAAGGGTTACCCTATGACAAACTCAGAGCAATAACACAAATAACAACATTGACTTTTTTCCACCCTGAGTCCCCCCTCAGGGCTGAGAAGGGCGGGATATAAATGTTGTAATAAATTGTTGTTGTAATACATTTCTTGTTCGCCTCTTCCCATGAATATATAACATATAACATATACTGGTTTTAAAGAGCCTCATAGTCATTTATTCATTTGTTTTCTTGTAAGCTGCCCAGAGTCCCTCTGGGGGGAGGGGGCAGGATATAGCTGCTGCTGCTTCCTCTTCCTGTTGTTGTTGTTATGTTTTCCAAAGCCCACCATATTTGGTGTTATTATTGAAGAAGAACCCATATCAGTATATTTAAGCATCAAAAGGAAAGAGAAATAGGGAAACTAACCAGCAGCACTTTTAAGACTTCCTGATCTATTTTACCATGCACATTTGTGGTTTTCTGTCCACTTCTTCAGATGCTATAATAAAGGCACTTCAAGGCACCTGAAGAAGTGAATTAATATTCATGAAATCTCATGCTAAAATGATCAGTAAGTCTTAAAGGTCCTGCTATGTTTCTCTCCCACTTTTAGTTGGTGTGCTTGGAAAAACATGTATAATTCTGGAAACAAAAGTATTTATGCAATCTAAATGGTCCTGTAGTTAAAATGGCACATTTTTTGTTGGAAGTACCATGAAGATATAGCAAGGCTTATGGACAAGTAGATAAAGTAACTAAAGTACAAATCCTATTGAATGGTAGATGCATGTAGAAAATGCTGTTTTCTGTGCAAAATGACCACACATGAATTTTGCATAATAGGGGTACATTTATAGTGATCATTTATCCTGAAGAGTGGGTGAATTAGTCCTTGACAGTTAAATGAGGCATGGGGGATATTCGGGATTAATGTGGCCTTGAACAACAATAGCCAAATTTGTGATGGCTCCAAACTGTGATTTTGGACCCGTATAATCAGTTGGGCCAGCTCCAACTGATGAAAAATCAGTTTAGATGGCAATCCCATATTCCTTGGGCTCAGTCAACCCAGAGATATGGAGAGACAGTCAAGTATCCTCCCTCTTCTCATTGTCACAGTGGACAGTGGGTGTGACATGGCTGGTTTCAGTCACTCATTGCCTGTGGTGATGCTGGCTGGACTTACCAGAAAAGCGAAGGGGAAAAGACAGGGTAATTCCTCCTCCCCCTCCCACATCACTCTGAGGCACTGGAGTATATCACTCCAGATGAAGGCTTGTTCCCACTGGCTACCACAACAATGAGAATGGCAGGGAGACAGTAAGGATGGCCATTTGGGCTTGGAGTCACTGGATGATCAGGACTCTCTTCCGCCTCCATAGCAACTGGCGGGGTGGCTTTTGAAACCATCCTGGAATTGATCCTGTATTTGCCACCCTGGAATGGCCCTGGGATAATTGTGTGCATCAGAATAAATGCACCCTAAATTCCAAAATGCAAAAATTCTTGTTGGTGCAGTATTATTCTCTTCAGAGATAAAACATTCAAAATATTTTTTCACCATTTTGAATATCCCTACCCACAACCAAAAAATGATCATATTTCATTATATCAATTATTTCAGAAGGAGGCTGGTTGAAAGTATCTCTAGAAACGCAGTGGCCCTCAGATGCCATCTTTGAAAATAGTATCCTATTTCTATTCTACTATCTAAATGTTTTGCTGTGAATTTCATTTTAAAAAATGTCACACACACATGTCCAGGTCCACAGCTTAATAAGCACAAAATTGTTCTTTTTATGATCATGTGTCAACATATCTGATTGAGCATACTAAGACTAATACGATTAAATTATATGTATGCAAAATAATGCCTTCTAAATACAGTAGAGTCTCACTTATCCAACATAAACGGGCCGGCAGAACATTGGATAAGCGAATATCCGGGCTGTGGCGCAGGCGGGAGAGCAAGCCAGCTGCAATTAACTGCAATGAATTACTCTGACCAGGAGGTCATGAGCCTATATTTGTCTTGTCTTTGTTCTGTGTTAAAAGGCATTGAATGCTTGCCTGTTTGTGTAATGTGATCCGCCCTGAGTCCCCTTCGGGGTGAGAAGGGCGGAATATAAATGCTGTAAATAAAATGAATAATAAATTAAGGAAAAGCATATTAAACATCAAAATAGGTTATGATTTTACAAATTAAGCACCAAAACATCATGTTAGACAACAAGTTTGACAGAAAAAGTAGTTCAATACGCAGTAATGCTATGTAGCAATTACTGTATTTATGAATTTAGCACCAAAATATCACGATGTATTGAAAACATTGACTACAAAAATGCATTGGATAATCCAGAACGTTGGATAAGCGAGCGTTGGATAAGTGAGACTCTACTGTACTTGACAATGTGGGTATTTCTACATCCCTTTTGAGTTCTTTTCTTACTCATCAGTACATTACTGCTACTCCTTTATATTACACATGTTGTGTGCATATGTAATCATTGGTTTCATACAATCATAATTGGTACCAAACAGCATATGATTATGACTAAAATCCATTTATAAGACAATGTTCTTATCAGTGTGGTGGGTATAATTATTACCAGCCAACACTGTATCATCATGCTTCAAATAAACATGTAGGAATTTGTGTCATCCAGTATTTGTCCCATATAGAATAATACTGCCATAATGAATACCTCACTGTTTGTGCTAGCAGTTCTCCCACACATTCTTTTGCACAGTTGACTTGCTTGTTATTCACTGGGCTCAAGCAAAAGAAAATAAGACCAGATTAGACATGACCGATCCCAAAGTGCTAGTGTGTCAGGAATTCAAGATTTTCTGGTACAGATTGAGGTGCTAGTTTTGACCTGGTATATCTCCGTAAAACCCATTCCTATTCAATGTCTCTGCCCCCCCCCTTTCTACTCCCCTTCTCATGTTCCTCATCTAAAACGTTACTTACTATTTCTAAATTCATGAAATTGTTTAAACAAGGGGGCAACCGCAAAAGCAAGAGGGGCAGGCAAATGTGCAGATGAGTAAGTGGGGGGGGGGGGGTGAAGGCGAGTGGGCAAGTGGGATGGTGAGTGATGGCATGCGTGCCAGTAGAGAGGGCTTTGCATGCCCCTTCTGGCACGCGTGCTATAGATTCACCACCACTGCTCTAGATCATTCCTCACTCCAGGCTAGATGCCTAGCTTGCTTTATGATGATTCCCTCACCTTGTTCCGTTGATGGCATCATCAGTCATTGTGATAAACCCCCAAGGTAAAGGTAAAGGTTTTCCCCTGACGTTAAGTCCAGTCGTGACCAACTCTGGGGGTTGGTATTCATCTCCATTTCTAAGCCGAAGAGCTGGCGTTGTCCATATACACCTCCATGTTACCTTCCCGCCGGAGCGGTACCTATTGATCTACTCACATTTGCATGTTTTCAAACTGCTAGGTTGGCAGGAGCTGGGGCTAACTGATTTCTAGGTAACAGATTTCTCTCTTTATTTTTTCTTTGAATCTCAGGAAAATAATTTCATTTTAAGTCCTTAGTTTAGAAGATGGGTTTGTCCTTTAGAAAAAAGATAGTTTCATTATTGGAGGACTTGCCATGAATGATGAAGAAATGTGTGGAATAAAAAGGGAGTGGCGTCTGTATGAACATTTAGATGTAGGCTACTACACTTAATAAATGGCAATAAACATTATTTTGCCAACTGGCAATTCTTTGGGCATGGAACTTTTGTCTCTACTGCAACTTGGTAGCCAACCAAAAGTGTGCTTTGGGTGACCTGGAGAATCCTTTCAGATAATTAACCATTTGGGTCTGAAACTTTTATTTGCACTTATATCCATTAAATCGTACTTTCATAATGAAAGACTGCCATTGTGACTTTTATAGTTTTATGGGACCACCGAAACAGAGCTGCAACTAAACCTGCTATCAATGCCTGGCTCAAGATGTCCATTCTTTCAAAATAAGAGTAAAGACATGGGATTTCCCTTAAATCATTAATGTTTCAATTCTGTACTCACTAACCTGGAAGCAAGCCCAATTGAACTAAATAGAACTTATTTCTGCATACATGCGTATAGGTGTCTCCTAGATAAAAGCAACCCATAAAAGCAATTTCTAAATTATTGATTATATACTGTATTTGTTTTTCCCTTCCTTTCTAGGTCTTACTGCTGCAGCATCTCTTGTGTCTTTGGCCTGGGCTTTGGCTTCGTATCAAAAAGCTCTCCGTGATTCCCGTGATGACAAGAAACCAATCAGTTATATGGCTGTAATCATCCAGTTTTGCTGGCATTTCTTCACAATTGCAGCCAGGGTGATTACTTTTGCTCTCTTTGCCTCCGTTTTCCAACTCTACTTTGGGATCTTCATCGTTCTCCATTGGTGTATCATGACCTTCTGGATTGTCCATTGTGAGACAGAGTTCTGCATCACTAAGTGGGAAGAAATTGTCTTTGACATGGTTGTTGGGATAATTTATATCTTTAGTTGGTTCAATGTCAAGGAGGGAAGGACACGCTGTAGGCTTTTTATTTATTATTTTGTTATCCTTTTGGAAAATACTGCTCTGAGTGCCCTTTGGTACCTATACAAGGCTCCTATGATTTCTGATGCATTTGCCATTCCGGCACTATGTGTGGTATTCAGCAGCTTTTTAACTGGCATTGTTTTTATGCTGATGTACTATGCCTTCTTTCACCCCAATGGACCAAGGTTTGGGCAGTCGCCAAGCTGTGCTTGTGAGGACTCTGTAGCTGCCTTCACACTTCCTCCAGAAGTAGCATCAAGTACTTTAAGGTCTATTTCTAATAACCGGAGTGTCACAAGCGACCGGGATCAGAAATTTGCAGAGAGAGATGGGTGTGTACCCGTCTTTCAGGTGAGGCCAACTGCACCTTCTACCCCTTCATCCCGGCCTCCAAGGATTGAAGAATCTGTCATTAAAATTGATCTTTTCAGGAACAGGTATCCAGCATGGGAGAGACATGTATTGGACAGGAGCCTACGAAAGGCCATTTTAGCTTTTGAATGTTCTCCTGCTCCTCCACGACTACAATATAAAGATGATGCCCTTATACAGGAGCGGTTGGAATATGAAACAACACTATAAATATTTTTTAAAGCAAAATAAACTCAATGCAGCGGCTGTGATACATCCAAATAAAAGGGTGCTATAAGGGCCGTGGCAATAACTTAAACTTCACTCTACAACAGAGCAGCAAACTATAATAGTATCCTTACTCTGGCTACCATCATGATTATCATTTGATCCACTTTTCCACAGTCTGTCTGCAATACACCTAGAAAGCAGCAGTATCGAAGAGCCTCAAAGAATCAGTAGTTTTGACTGAAAAATAGACCTGGTTCAATAACTTCCTATTTCCTTCAAAGTGCACTGCATAGCATTTTAAATTAAAGGAGGAGAATTTGAATGAATGATATCAGTTACCAGTTAGTGCTTTTATTAATGTTGTTTTAGAGAAAATTCGATTATTGATGTTTGCATTTATAGAACGAAGAATTTGCAAACTGAAGAAATCATTTAGAAAAACTTGTCAAAATCACTTATTTTGTAAAAGGCAATATTACTGTTATGTGAATTCTAGTTTCTATAAAAGAAATTATATCATCCTCTAGTCTTGAATAGGTAAATCATAAAATATTTACAAAAGAGTTATTATTGAAAAAAAACATTATTGGTTTTTTCTACTCTAGAACTAAATTAGATTCTAATATATCTAATTATATGTGTTGTAATCAAAGTAGCTATTGAGTTTCTTGATTTATTCACTTATTTTCTTTTTTTTATCTAAATCAATATTATATGTACAACTTCAGGGGTTTGTTTGTTTTTTTAAAGGAAATTCTATGCAGATGACCCCACCCCCAGTTTTCAGCAAATGCAAGAAGCTCTAGCATTTATCAATGTACATTAAATGATAATCATGATTAAGTTTTCAATTGCAAAAAAGAGAGAAATGAAAACAAGGTAAAATTCATCATTCTGAGCCTTTTACAGACTATGTTTAAAACAGCATCAAGAGATAAAATGTCTTTTTGCTTATTTTTTCAGGTTCTGGGATGCTTGGTGTTGTGTTTGTGTGTGTATGAGAGAGAGTGAATATAGATGTGATAACCAACCACAGCATATCACACCTTTCTAGTGCCAAACATTGTGTAACTGCAAATTTGATATTATTGTTTGACGGACAGAACATGTGTAACACAGGAAGCAAGAAGCTGGGAAGAAAAAACCTACATCCTTCATTTCCAGGCTCTGCCTAAAGTGAAAACCAAACACCTGTGTGTAAGTATATAATGTAATCATATAGGAAACCAAGCTGTGCACAAGGTATTCTTGATCTGGCCAAAATCTGTTTCACTACATTCAGACACAATGCTGAATCATGATTTAGCATTACACAAATGAACTTCAGCAAGTTTTTTGTACTACTCGTTCCGCCATAATGGGTGTGAAACTGGATGTTCCAAAGTACATTTTAGATTAACTGGGGATTATCATGTTATCTAAAGTCTTGACTAAGCAATTTCTCTTTGCTTATGTGAAATAAGACTGCTTTATTAACAAAAGAAGGCCTTTTTAGACCTAACCATACTTAGAATAACAATAGTTATTCTGGATTTACTACCTGAGGTTAATCTAAAAGAAAAATAAGCATTACTTGGCTTCTCTTAGTAATGCCACAGAGATGAGGTGGTGCAAAAATCATAGGTTTGATTCATTTGTACAGTGCTAAACTGTGGTTTAGAGAACTTATACAGGAGTGGCTTTGCTTACAAAATAAAATACCTCTTTACCTTGGTAAAGATAATTATGTATTTCCTTATATTAAAAGTATCCCTTGATGGTGCTTTCAGTTGCATTAAAGGTGCAAATCAAAATTTGATAGTATTTTTTTTAAAGAAACAAAACTTGGTGCAAACTGGAATAACTCATGGAGTATGTTGATATTTTTATAAAGCAAAAACACAGGACACAAAGGTGTTACTTTTTATAACCTTTTCTCATATATTTCAGTCTCTTTAATAACTTAAAAGTTTAAAGATTGGTCTACAGTTACATCAGCTGATCCTTTGTGCATTAATATGATGTTGTATTAATTTGTTTTACAATATAATGCCATATGAAAGCTTCCATGGGTACTTTTAGGCTATTGTAAGAACGATGAAATTTTCAGCTAAGTGTTTCAAACACAGCACAATGTGTATACTGGATGAAATAGTAAAATCCTGTTTCTGCTACAGAGAGATTTAACAAACAACTAATGTGTGATAAACAAGGGATACGAAGATCTAATATTTCAATACCATGATCTCACACATACTTGTGATATTGGATTGCTGGCTTCTGGTTCTATACATTTTCCAGGAAGTAGCAAACCACAATCTCCACATACATCTGCACAGCTCTAGAACCTTCAAATTACTGTTGGATACACAGAAATAATAACCTAAAAAGTAGTTTTATTGTGTTATTCACCAGCAGACACATCTCTTTAAGTGTATCTTTAAAATTACTGGCCGTAATAATGTACCAGTTATAACTGTAATAAGAAAATTGTGTGTAAACATAGCAAACTAAATCAACTTTTTCTCTAAGGAAGAACTCAGAATATCTATATGTCTTCTTCAGCAGAGTGAATAATGTCTTGAAATTTGCAATTCAATTATCATTGAACTCAGTCCAACTTGAACAAAGTTTTAACTAAGTACTTACATGTGAGATGATTATTGGCCTGACCCTAAGTTGAGATGTGCCAACAAAAACGTTCCCTGGGATATGACATGTTGAAAGAGCTTACCGAAACCAAATCTGACAGGTCTTGAAGGAAGATTATGGCAGTATTCCAGCAGATTTGAAGTTTAAATTTTAGATAAAACAGAAAGCCAGTCTATTACACGAGATGAGAAATCATGGTTTCATATGTTAGGGTTTTATCCAAATTAAGTCACATTTTAGTCTCATGTAAATGAGATGGAATAGTTAGCCAGAACTAACTTAAGTTCCACTCATGTAATTGAGATAGGGGATACAATCATGTTTCTATTAATGATGAGTAAGACCTAGTAAACCCAAAAAGACCTTTGCATAGACAAGTGTAGGCTTATGCATGACTGTCATTTGAGACCCCATTAAACCATAGCATGATGCAATGGGAATAGGGAGATAACCATTTCTGAACAAGTCAACATTGTAACATAAAAAACTGAATCTGCTGATAGATCCAGCAGATAGAGTCTTTTTTCTGTTACAGAATTTGTAACACAGAATGATTCGATGAGATTTTCTTATCCATAAGAATTTAGATATAATATATTTCTTGACTTTAACAAATTTTACACTGCCAAGTCTTGAAAATAAAACACCAGTGGAAGGAGTAAATCCATATTAAATACCTAGTGCATTCATGCAATAGCCCATGAGTATAATTCCAAGGTAGAAATGGCAAAGCAGACGATATACTGTAGCTAGCATATATAATATATGTGATGTTGAAATATCGTCCGTTTAGTACAGCATATAAAATATTGCAGCAGGTGGATGTTCTCTTTCCAAATCTAGTTTAGCAGGTTACTATTCATTCCCTAAAAAGATATTTTGCCATATTCACACCCAGCTAATAGACTGTTTAATTCCAAATTGGAAGGAGTGGAAGAAACAGATATGAAGGCAGATATTAGCAGATATGAGTGACCCCGTGGTCATTTTGCTGACATCAAGTGAGAAGGGGCATATTTAGTGGATGAAAGGCATATGCATTCCTGTATGGCTGGTAGAAAATAGGTAGACATTTCTATGGTGGGTGCAAATGGGTGGAGGCTGAGAAGATAGGCTTAGGGATGGAAAGAATATTTGAAAATGTTTAAAAACTTCTTTCTAAGCTATTTTCCCAATGGAGAGGTTAGCGTTGTGACTGTTGTTTCCACAGGGTTTTGTTTTGGGCATCCTCGGGTCTCAGGTTGGCAGCATGCATGTCTTTGTTAGTGCTGTCCATTCACCTTTTCTTTGGCCATCCATATAGTCATCCTGCAATCTCCAGATTTAGTGTTGTTTGTGCTGATGTTGGTTCTCTTCTCATGACATGGCTGTACCACCGTAGTCTTGCTTCCTTCATTTTCTTGCTGATCGCTTTTATTCCTAGTCTTTGACTAGAAATTCCTTGTTTTCTGCTCAGGTGATAATGCCATGTAATGTCTACATTACAAATATAGCTTTGTGTACTTTCAGCATGACTCTGAAAAATGCCATCCCAGTGCGCTGGGATTAAAATCAGCAAGAGATTTCAATATATTTCAGGGTGCTGCTGAGAAAGGAGACATTTGTCTGAATGTTCTTCTCATCCTTTTCCAAAATACTATTAAACTTTCAGCAACTCTAAAAGGGAGAAATACAATAATCTCTATCATTTCTGTTAGGGTCTTAACTGTAACTTATGCATGTATTCATAGTATCAGCTGAAGGATATTTTTTAGCTATTGATTTCAATCCAAGGAGCAGTTTCTCCCTCATCTGCCACAGGAATCAGTCTTCTTTTTTTTACTAGAAATAGTTCACTAAGATTAACCCTTTTTATCTTTTTTGCCTATATCCATGGGTCTACAGTCTTTACAGCATAATTCTAAAGACTGTGGAATACATTTCCAGCGATGACTTTATTGCCCCATAGCTTCATTTTAACTTCTGCTCTTAAACTTTGTAATCTGTCAGGTTTCGATGAGGCAAGTTCCAAATAAGATGTTTTGTTTTTCTTAGAAATATATTACCATCAAGTGATTACATGTTATTACTCACTATACTGTTTATTTATATATACTGAAGTAAGCATCCACTTGTGCAATAGGACTTACATTCAGTTAAGAGTATATAGGATTGCATTATTTATGCTTGAGTGAAATCATCTACATGGATTTCAAATGACATAATCTATGCAGCAAAGCCAGATTAAAAAGTGAAGAGGCAGCTCTATAAAAACTTTGTCACTGTCAAACACTGATAAACTCAATCTTCTTTCCCGCATATACAGAGTTTTCTACTTTGTCTGTTAATTTGATTCCATAGATTTCAACTTGTGAAATAATATTCCTAAACCCGAAAAGGTATCTTGCTTACTGGAGATGAAGAAGGAAATAGGGAGATGATGAAAAATAAATCTGGCAGAACCAGGGATAGATAGATAGATAGATAGATGATAGATAGATAGATAGATAGATAGATAGATAGATAGATAGATAGATAGATAGATAGATATTCCAAAATGAAAATATGAACAGAGGAAGAACTAATCTTATTCCAACATGACAAAATTTCCATGTCCTCATAAGATCCCTGAAAGTTGCTCTTATTTTACTACCCAGTCCAAGGGTCTCACATCATTGGATGGACGGCATAAGCTAACTACAACTGTTGACCATATCCTGTACAAAGGCTTGTAACCTTTGACATACAGCTCTCTGACATGGCCAATCATTTCTAAAGGTGCTAATGGGAGCTCACCAATGTGTTCTTAACCCTATGATCTCCACACTCATGCCATAAACGGTGAAAAAGGTATCCCATGTTATGTCACACTCGTATGATCACTAAATTTTGACAATGCAAATGAAGTGTTCATTAGAATGATAATGAAGTCCTGCTGCTGGTCAGAAGACCATACTACAGGTGTAAATCAGAATGTGCACTTCATTCGGTCCAGTCCAGCAATCTTATCAAAAAATGTAAATAAAAATTGAAATCACCAAAGAAAAATGCCAAAGGCTAATTATTCTTATGCCCTCCTAAACAGAGGAAGTAGTGATATCCCACAACAAAATGCCATCAAAGAAGTACTTGGCAATCTTTCTTCAGTAGTCATTGGATGAAAGAGACAAAGATACTTGAGAAAGGTGGAGTTGGCTTAATAATAACAACTGTGACAATAATAATAATGATAATGATAATAATAATAATAATAATAATAATAATAATAATAATGTAATACCCACCTCTCCTTATGGTTTGTGGCGGGGTACAACATAGTTACAACAAATAGATAAAATGCTATTAAATGCAACACACACATAGTTTAAATGCAAGTTAAAAATTACTGACAAATGCAAATAAAATTCACAAGCTAAAGTTGACTCGGTAAGTCTTTTTTAAGACAAGTGTCTTCAGTTCTGACAGCTGATTTAGCTGTCAGGACTCTTCTGGCAGGTCATTCCATAGTCTTGGGGTGGCCAATGAAAATTTCCTCTGGGTGATGGCTGCCAGTTGGGTTCTGGCGGCTGGAGTAGCAGCCCTCAGAGGACCTCAGTGTGTGGGCTGATTGTATGGGAAGGTAGGCAACCTAGACCCAAACCATGTAGTGCTTTGAAGGTCAAAACCAACACTTCGTATTTTGTCCAGAAATGAATTGACAACCAATGGAGTGACTTTAGTATGGGTGTAATGTGCTCGCTTCTTGTTGTTCATGTACCTTATCTGACTACAGTGATTTGAACTAATTGGAGTTTCCAAATTTGGTACAGAGGTAGACCAATGTAAAGCGTTTTGCAGAAGTCCCATCAGGAGGTTAACAATGTGTGCACTACCATCCCAAATTCTGCTCTTGCTAGCATGGTAAACTTCCACAAATTGCCCCCCCCCCCTTGGGTCTGCAGTGTCATGCAGTATTCATTTCCTTTTGAGTCGCAGATACTTTCTGAGTATCTTATATTAATCAAGGGTAACTATCAGTGGTGTGCATTTGTATGGAATTGCTGTTCATTTTGTTTAGTTTCATTCATTTTGTTTCAGTTTAGTTTTTGTCCCCATTTCCGAAAATGGGGCGCCTATACGACTAGAATGTTCGTCTCACATCTGAAAAAAAAAAAAAACCCCACTCGGTTTTTGGACTAGAGGGGTAAAAATCGCCACTGAGGGTATTTCAACCCCTTTTAGCCCACCAACTTTTAAAACGTTTGGGTCTTCCCCAGAGTGCTATTTTTTATTATTATTAATATTATTAACACCCATTGGCACACATCAGCTGTCATGGGAAAGCAGACCTCTCTCAGACTCAGCTTTGGATCCCAGAGTAACTATTGTTATTAATATTAATATTATTATTAACACCCAGTGGTACATATCAGCTATCATGGGAAAGCAGACCTCTCCCAGACTCAGCTTAGGGTCCCAGAGTAATTACTGTTATTAATATTAAAATTATTATTAACACCCAATGGTACACATCAACTATAATGGGAAAGCAGACCATTGTCAGTACCTGCTTATTGTTATGCGCCCCAAAACGAAAGAAAAACTAAATCAAGCACGGTGACTGTGCAGCTTTTTCTTTCATGTCACCTTTTGTTTCATCTGAAAATGGCATCTTTCATTTCATGCATCTGGATGGATGATACTAAACGAATAGATGAATGAAACGGATGAAACAAATACCACTCACATCTCTAGAAACTATGTCAATTAATTCCATTGTAGTTCCCGGTTGTGGAAAATCAAAATATGTTGTGGAATACTTTTGCAAGGCATACCTCGAAATGTTGTCCTCTGGCCATATTGTACCTGATTGTCCTGGAGAACATAATATTTTATTGTTTTGGGCCACTGAATCTTTTTGAAAAACTAGATCTGGTTTTAGATTAAGAAATGATGTTATCTGAGGGCACAATTGCTTTATAATGTGTAAAATGCCTGATTTTTTTTATCTTAAAAGCTTTTTTCAATATCACTAAAATGAATGACATCTACTTTGTGAATATACTTCAAACCTGTCAGTTTTCTAGATTTTCCATGTAATTATAATCCACACTGTGGGTTTAGTTTGTATACTGTGTGCCACTTTTAAACTTCAAAGGAAATATCAAATATGATGGACCTTGGATACTCCTCGAAAATCCAACAATGCCCTGATATAAAAGCTGCCTATATCCCCTGAATTTTGCACTACTGATGTAATGTAACAATAATATAGTCATACTGCTTGTATGTGTATGTTCCTCCTCCCATGTTCCTATCAAGGCCACCAATATAGGGTTGTTCTCATTTTCCTTCTCTAAAATCCATGAAGCTGACGCCCCAAGGAATGAGATAAGAGAGGATAGAACTACAATTTGCCATGCCCCTCTAAACCATACTCCCCATTTTCCCTTGGATGTTTTGCTCTTCCGATCCCATTATCCCCAACAGTTGTCCATGAAGAAAGCTGTAGTTCAAAAAATCTGGAAGGCATTAGGGTGAAAAAAAAAGGCTTGTCTAAATTAATTTGCCATCCTTGGGTGTTGCAAAAAGTGCCTATGTTGAAATAAGAGTTAATCTGGATAAAAATGTATGTGAAATTGGGAGAGGTGTGTGCATGACTTCAGCTAAATATCCCTGAGCAAAGTTGCATCAGTTTTAAAAGGAAATGAACTTCAAGAAGGCAAAAAAGTGTTTTTGATCCAGACAATTCTGAGACAGTCTTGTCCAAAAATCTATGGACTATTCAGCATTCCAAAATAGAGGGTTGTTATGTGTTTTCCGGGCTGTATGGCCATGTTCCAGAAATATTCTCTCCTGATGTTTTGCCCACAACTATGGCAGGCATCCTGAGAGGTTGTGAGGTATATTCCAAAATAGATTTGCATTGTTCACACTAGGGACTTTAAGGATAAACTGGCCAAAGAACTTCAACATAATTTTCCTACCAAATGAATGGCACATCTTAGCACTGTCAGGCTTGTAAATAATCATATTCACTGGTTTAAAAAAGTGTCTTGTGAACATACTGCTAGAAAATTCTTCGGAGCATTGACATGCTCAAATGTGGTTGCTGCCAGAATACTATAGCTATATTCTAGTTCTTATCTCCTATCAGAAAGCTACAATACTAGTGTAAACATGAATTAAAAAAAATTATATAAAAAAGTGAAAGCACACAGGGAAGCATACATCTTTATAGTGAAACAAATCAGTAACTGAAAATTTACATTAGTCTTTCCTTTTCCATACAATTACATAGTTGGAAAATTCACATCATACCAAGAGGATTCCCAAATATGATCCAGGAAATGTTGAGACCAGGTGGATATTTGAAAACTGTTAAAAACTGTTTGAATTCCAGAAACCAAGTAGGCATTGGAGTTATTTCATGTCGGTTAAATTGTGCCCTTTTTATTAGTATCCAAGTATCCATATTCTTTTACACCTTTAAGTAAGCAAATTCCAAGCAACCTTTGAGATTTTTGCTGTGTTTAGCTTTTTTGACAGCTATTTTTTAAAAACATCAAACTACCTCAGCAGTCTTTAATTTATTCCCCAAAACATTTTAAACATGCACTTTGTATTTTTTCAGGGTTTCTTTCTCATTCCCATGCTTTCCTGTTTCAAAAAGCCATGCTAGTTAGTTTGTAGAAGATTCTAAACAATAGACTCTAAACAACAGAATTGCTAACCATTGCAGAGCACACCTTTTCCATTTGTTCCGATTCCTAGGGTGATATTTGCACAGAGACAGGTGCCTGCATGTATCTCCTATGTTGCACTGTGAAAGAACATGCTATGTGTGTGGTTCCAGGTTGCATCGCATTTCTGGAGCTGGATTGCGAACTGTGAGCACAACGTGAGAGCTCATAATCCTTTGCTTGAGATGATAGATAACTTTAGAGGCTGAATGATGTGGTGAGAATATTAGCCATCTGGGTTAATGGTGCAAGATGTTGGGTAAGGTCCGTACATGGTTGGAACAGGACCTTGGGTCTATGATGTGCAATTTAAATATCCAGGAACAAAAACCACAGAAGCTGCTTGTATATGCTTAATTTGCCTTAAAAGAGTTGTGCTTTTCCTATTCATAATACTTAGTTTATCCTGTATTAGGAATATAATTGTATACACATTTTTTTCATAAAAAGAGAAGGGTGAAGTTACTGTTAGGAACAGACTAGAAAATTGAATAGAATGGACCAATAATTTCTTGGCTCCTGTTGTATCCTGTTGCATTATACAAAGATTGTGCTAACTAGTCATTATTACTGTGCTTTTACTCAAAAGTTACCATTATCAGAGAAACAAGTTCTGAGAGATCACCTTTGTGTTTATGGTAAAATGTAGATATATTTCCCTCAGTACAAGCACAGGGACTTGAGTTGGACCATATTCATGACAGTTCTTGTGCAACGACTTGTAAACATTGTACAAAGGTATTTGGTATTTTGTTTTGAGATGAAAACTCAAAATAGTTAATGAAAAGAAATCCTTCATGTAAATAGCTATATTCAGATTCCATGTATACAAACATTCCTTTAGAGTCCAGATTGTGAAGAGTGTCTTTATTGGCTAGAGATCACTGTCTTGCTTGGCAGTGGTTACATGTGCTATAGTAAAGAACACAGTGTGTGAAGTATTTGGTGTACTACAGTACCATAGTTATTTTGGTCTGTTAAGTAAGTTGCAATTTGTGATGAAATGAAGTTGAAAGTAGTGCTTCATACTTACAAATTTCTTCAGTTATAACTTGATTTTTCTTGTAAAACTTCAAAGGAAAACTTGAAAATTTTATATATTTGGATTTTGTAGGGTTTTTATTTTATTTTATTGCAACACAAAGTACCAAATCATTAAATAAAGTACACTGTGGTCATTTTAGTGATGGTGTGGAGTCTTTTTTTAAGCAGGGTGTGTTCTGCTCCTCAAAGCATTCTCTTTCTGACTATTACACAAAAATGCAATCTTCACATATCTAAATTAGGTATGGATGTTACAACCAACATGGTTTTGGTCCAGCACATGTATTAAAGCGTTTAGAAAAAGCAGAGAAAATCAGGGGGATCCTCAAGATAACTGAGGACTAATCATCCTAAGTGAATACCGTACTTGCTACTGATGAGAGGAAAACAACCGACATTGGCAAGGGAGAGTGTAATAGTATCTCTGGACATAGCATAATCCAATCCATATTCAGTCTTAGCATAATCCACTGCACATTCTAAGATTGGAAACATTGCTAATTACATTAGCCATTAATTTTTAAAACAATTAGATGATCCCAAGATAGTCAAAAGATTATCCACCTACCTGAACCAGAAACTACATTTGTTGGTGATCTCACCACGTCTGCTTCAGATCTTCTGCTACTACAAGAAATTGTGGGTGAATTTAGGATTTTTAAATTATTTCATTGGATTTTAAATGCATTTATGGATAGTACTTTTCCTCCAAAATTAAATTAATCCAGCTCTAGTTTTGGAATGGTACCTTTATCATAATGTTTTGTAATTTGAAGAGAGACACATGATTTTATTTAGACTTGAGATGTTGGTTATTGAGTCAAGGATGTCAATAATGGATTCTCCAAATTTGAATGTGGCAACTTCCAGATGCAATACCGATGAGTTGTCCCGAGATGGCTAAGGTAATCTTGGAGGTGGCACTAGAAGATGTCACAACAGCCGTTTTAGGGAACATAAGTATACACACCAAGGCTATCCTGAGAGCACTGGCTCAGAACCTTATGGCTACTGTGACACCTATGGAGCTATAGTAGTACATCATTGGTCTGATGTATGTGGCAGGACATACCTTTAACAGTGCAACTTCGTCTTACAGCAGTTCTGCTCATTTCTGCAAGGCAAACTGCAAAGAGTAGCTTTGAGATATTCCTGTTGAAACCCATAGCTGTGGAGTGCCATAGAGTTTTATGTTGCTCCTCTCTTCCTGTTCAACATCAATATGAAGCCACTGAAGAAGGCCTTAAGATAGTTTAAAGTGGATTGCCATCAGTATGTCGACAACACTCAGCCCTACATCTCCTTGTCATCAAGTGTTGACTGAGACTGAAAACTGTAATGAAATTAGTAACAATAAATGAATTAAGGAAGATATAGATACAATGGACAATTTGTAGGTTGCTGTTTCACAAGTTCAGGAATTGTGCAAGCGCCCTGCCCTCCTGGATAGCATTCTTTTCTGCTTAAGAAACAGATGAATAACTTGGAAATGCTCCTAGATCAATTTCAGTCACTACCGTGTTTCCCTGAAAATAAGACAGTGTCTTATATTAATTTTTGATCCTAAAGATGCTCTAGGTCTTATTTTCAGGGGATGTCTTACTTTTCCATGAAGAAGAATTCACATTTATTGTTGAACAAAAAAATGAACATTTATTATATACTGTACAGTAGTTATCACAAACCAGCATAACCAGACAAACTGTGAATCCTATCAATAATTTCTTGTTACTACCATTATTTCCATGTACAACACTCTATGGTAGGTACATTTACCGATCCTGCATGCTCTGGTGTTCTGTTTGGCGGGCATGCTTCCAAACAAAACTTTTGCTAGGTCTTACTTTTGGGGGAGGCCTTATATTTAGCAATTCAGCAAAACCTCTACTAGGTCTTATTTTCTGGGGATGTTTTATTTTAGGGGAAACAGGGTAGAGGCCAAAGTGGACTCCATAGCTGGAACTAATGGCACAATTCTGACCTGCACACTATGACTTTTCTAGAGTAGGTATAGCCTAGCATATAATTATTCACATAGTAGTAACTTCCCAAATAGACTACATAATGAAATCTACTTGTGCTGCCCTTGAAGAGGAGTCAGAAGCTATAGCTAGTGCAAAAGGCAGTAGCATGATAGTTGACTAGAGTACCATGCACAACATATAACATTGGTCTTTAAGAGTTGCACTGACCGTTAATTCAAACTGTCTAAATTCAAGGGGCTGACAACATTTAAATCTTTATGGCTTTTTTATTTAAGACCTTGGGGATTTGTTTACTTCAAAAAAAAAAAACATTTACATAGTAATAAATTTTATATCTTATATGTTTCTAATGGTTGTCTTTTATGATATGTTTTATCCTATTTAATTTATGGTTTTAATCTGAAATTATTTTGAAAATTTTTATATTGTTTGCCCCCTCCCAGACCTCATGATAAAGGGCAAGATATAAATATTTTAAATTAAATAAAGGAGGAAGATTATGGCAAGAAAGCAAAGGAAGAAGGGAGAGACTTTTAGTATCAGGTTATTCCAGATTTCTTGATGGTAATAATAAAATCCATAATGAATATACTATCATTGGTTTTTCAACTTTATTTAGCAGTTATTTTTATTTTTATAAATATACAATCTGACATACAAACATACAGAACACTGAATATCGAAAAACTATGAAACAGACATTTTAAATATATTTAAAAACAATGATATTGCATATTGCTTTGATACCCTTGTTTCAATACTTTAAGAAAAAAATGAAACTGTAGCACAGTAAGTCAGACTTCAATCTTTCATATTTCAGAAGGCCTACAGCACTTTCAAAATAGTATGCAATTGACGTAATTTTTCAAAACAACACATGTGGACTACATCTTCCACCATTATATTTACCACTTAATTTAGCTTTCATTTTATTTATTTTATATCCTGCCTCTCAAAGTAAAACATTCATAGCGGGGTAACATAATTCAACAATGCCACGTAAGTGCAAATGGATTGTTTTAAACTTCTGACCTAAACAAACAATAGATTTTGAAAGTAAAAACCTAGTGCTCTTCTCTCACTGGAACACTCTCCTTTTTTCAGTGGATGGAGCTGTTCTGCAATTACATTTCTTCATAGCTATCATGTTCCTTCATTTAAATGAAGAGCACTATGACTTGCCCAACAGGTCACTTCAGTATCTGGTAACCTCTGTATCCAGACAAATGTGTTAGAAAAGGTTGTACTGAACTAGTATATGGCTTCCCAAAAATTTATCTCATTGATAGGGAAATCTTATACATACAATACTCAGAAAGTGCATACTCTATAGAGATTACAGAGATTATTACCTATTACGTGTGTGCATGATTGCAGCCATAGACTAGTGTTCGATCTATTGTCATCTTCCTAATATGGGACAAAGTAAATCAATTTTTGTTTTAGTGCATTATTATATGGATTAGTATTTTTAGCATTTCAGGATCTTATCGGATGAGCAGGGGGGAAGCGGGGGACAGCACAGGGAACCGTCAGCCTCTGTTCCGTCCTGTTGGTGTCTGTGTTCTTTCTTTCCACGTTGTTTCCCGTCTTTTCCCTGCCACAATGGAGCCCCAAAGAGTCCCACCAGACATAGCCCTGTGTCGTGTGATGGGCTCTGTGGTGCTCCATTCCAGTAGCAGAGAGAAGTGAGGAGCATATGCTCCTCTTTCTGCTTCTGATAAGTGCCTTAATTCACTCCCATTTTGAAATCATCAGTGATAGAAACATCCAAGTTTCTTTAAGTACATATGATTTGATTAATACATTTACAGACTGTGGTAAAAAAAATACTGAAAGCTGCTACAAGTTATGGAGACACTCAAAAATATGAAAACCTATAAATTAAAATATTCTAAGGTTTAAATATCAGAGGGCATCAATAAAACTAAATTAAATTAAGAACAGCAGCAATAAGACTTTATATAATCAGTAAAAAAAGTAAAAACATTGGGAATGGTTAAAAGTATCAGAAGAACAAACATTCTAATATGCTTTCCAAGTGATAAGAACATTGGTGCCTCCTTTACTTATAAGGTAAAGATGTTCTACAAATGGAATGCCACTAAAAAGTCTGTGTAGCTTACTCATGGGAAGTACCTGAAGGCTATTGCATCTACTTGCTTCATAGCATTTATGTCCAAGCAGAATTGCTGTTGTTGGCTTTAATGGAAAGCAAAAGACCCAATAAAGAGCTACTTTTTGATATAGCTAATTAAATGGGGGAAATAATATTATTTTATTAATATCAAGAAATAATTACGAATCATGATTGATGGCTGATGGGTTCTGGGGACCCAGGGACTCAAATGAGCCTCAATGACATTAAATCAGAATGTCCTCAGAAGAACGCAAGATGGTATTTCATTAGATTATGGCCAGATGATGCAATCATAATAAAATACAGACACATAAATATGCAAAGAAGTTGGGCTGCTCATATAGGACTTTAAAAAACAGAGTAATATGCAACCATAATGAAATACAAACACATAGAAATGCAAAAAAGTTGGGCTGCTCATTTAGAACTTGGAAAGAGCAATATAGCAAATATTACTATGTCCTTCAACATCCTAAATAAGAAACACAATATATTTTGGAAACTAAGTTTTTTCTGGTTTGTGATTTAATGTTAGCAGTTTCTTAGTACAAAAATCTCAACTGAATAAAAAAGGCTTTATTTAGGAGTTTCTTTCCTTTTCAGAACATTCCAGCTGCAACAAAATGTTTTGCAGAAGACTCAATTTAAAAAGTTAAAAAAATGGACTTCTGGTTCCTGAAATTTCTTCCTTCCTTTTCCTTTCCTTCCTTCCTTTTGAGTACACTGATTTTGAAACTGAAATACTGACACAGAAGGTGGTATTATACACAACTGGGAATTTGTGTGAAGTGACCATGTTACGAGTTTGCGATACAGCTGCCAAAAAGAGGGACCTTTTCAGAAAACTAATAGTTTTCAGCACTAACATAATTTAAGAACCAAGGATTCAAAGTCATATGGTTGAGATTTAAGCTAAGCACTGGCTATTTTTTGTTCATTCTGCATTTGATCCTTTAAAAAAATACTAACATTCTTAAAATCACAAATGTATATAAAGAAAAGCATGCATTTTGGTGGAGATATATATACATACACACACATATACGTATACACTCCAAGGGTAGCCTTACATAATATATAAACCTGTTAATGATGTGTGTGTTCCAGATCTCAACCAAGATCAAAATTCAATGTTCAGAATCTGTGTAAGGAGGTATCCAGTACCCCATGTGCTGTGCAGTGGCAGTAAGATGTTAGGATTCAGCTGTGCCCATCCAAACCAAATGGGCACTGATTGGCCATAAATGTGCTCCAAAATTCCTTGTACTAACACCCAGCTGACTGGAGTCACTTTCCCAACATTCTTGGCCAACAGCAGTACCAGACAAGTAACTGATCATGTGGCAACTTTCCAGATTCTGGCTACATGTCTTTTTGTTGAATTGATAAAATCTATTAGCTTAAATGTAAATACATTTAGCTAAATTATTCAAAGTTTTAAAAAAGTTTTAAAGAGCCTTATGACATTTATTCTAGAATATCTGGGAGACATATTTGACCAGCTTATTTTATACTAGATTACTGGATATGTGTTTCTGCATGTGCCTGTGTGCGAGAGAAACTGAAAGGCAAGAAGAGCACTCTCTCTTTGGTGATAACACATAAGGCTCAAAATGGCCTGTCCCTCCCCTGCCAGACTGTTCACATTGGAATGGAATTTTTGGTACTTCCTTCTATTCAGTTCTTTCTTCCCTATGGTTATTTGGCCAGCAAATAATGTGGGCGGAACCGCTGCCCATTAGTGTGCCTGCCACCCTTCTTTGCTGCCTCTGTCTAATATGTAGCAAAGATCGCTGTGTAGCAAAGACACATTCTAAGGCAACTCTGATATAAAACATGGTATCTGGGGGTCACACATCTTGTTTTTAGTTTTGCCTTCCTGGAAGACTTCCAACAGAGCAAGTCTGCTTTAAAATGAGAGATTTGCTCCTTGATTATATTTACATCTTATTCCAATATAGAACTCTGCTTGTTTTTTTTATTTTTCTCTCGCTTTTTTAAAATCAAGTTGCTGTACGTATTTATATTGAAAGAACAAGATACCTGAGTTCCAGAGGCAACAATGATCTTTTGAAAAAGTACCCTAATTTTCTGTAAAATTGTAGAATTGCAAAACAAGAAGAATACAATATTAATATTCTCAAATGTTACATCACATTATGTACACAATCTAAAAAAATTCACAACAATTGTTATATCCAAGGTTATCAGTCTTCTTTTTCCCGTGTTTGAAATCGTTCCATTACTGCCCTAAATACATTTCCAGGGATTTTCTGATGTTTGTCTATTAAACTCTGTACTGCAGTCTTTGCCTATAAAAAAAAGGTTGGGATGGGAAAATAAAGAAGTAGTTCATGATTACAAAACTTTCAGTCATAAAATGGGTCAAAGATTAAAATTAAAACCAATATTCCTTTTCAAACTGAATATTTCCCAAGATACTTTTAAAAATCTTGACACTGCAAAACAGTACACACATGCAAAATGGAATATAAAAACCTATCTGAACGTCTGTATGTTCATAACATTGTGCTTTCTCCACAAATTTCATACTATCATACAGCATATGATAGTATGATACAATGTATCATGCAAAATGCCAGTGTCTCCACTATATCATTAACATTTGAGGTTTTCCCCCAAATGTAATGTGCCCAACAATAAAGACATAGTACACGAGGGAGGGAGGCAGCATCAATGAGGCAATCTGAAGACCTTATGGATATCCTGGAAACTGCCTGTGACTGAGCCAGGGCCTTAGTCAGGGTGTGTGTGTTAAAATCCCCCCCCCTTTCCCGGTCCGAAATGTGTCATGTTAAAGTAAAACCTGGTTTACTCATAAATTGGTTATCCATAAGTAAAACTGGTTTGGGTTGAACCCTTTTTTTTTTGGGGGGGGGGGGGGTTGAACCCTTAAACCTCCCTCCCTTGCTATGAGAGGCGGGGGCGGAACAGGGAATAAACCTTGAGGGCCACCTGGGAAGTAGGAATAACTGCGGTTGAGTGGCAAGTATAACTGGATCATAAGGTGGGTTGACCTTCTCCTGGAGCCACAAAGCCTCGAGGCTGCTGTCACCACTGGGAAAAGTTTCTTTTCACCCCCCAACTCCTGTCCGGCCTCCTGGATTCTGGGTCCCCCAAGCCTTTTCATGCAGGTGGGTTTATGTACACGATTCTAATGCACCACTAAATATAATGTACACCTCAATTTTGGCAATAAGTTTGAATAATAAATAAATAAACAAACAAATAATATAATTTAGCCAAAAAGGTGAGCATTAGAACTTGAATAAATATAGTATAATGTTCTAGAATCTCAGTTCTGGTTCCTTGTAATTTGAGTTGGAAAATAAAAATTTAAAATTGCACCTTTAAACAGTCTTCAGGAAGTAGAGAGAAAGCGTCCAAAATATTCTAAATAAATAGAATTGTGAAGAAACATCTAATAAACTGGCAGTGCCATGTTTATTAGCCTTTTTGACTGTCCGAGCAGGAATATGATGGCAACAGCAGCAGAAACTCGGTCATTCCCCTTCAAAGGGCATGAAGGGGTCGGAGCTTCTTTTTCTTCTTGGTTGGAATAAGTGATAATCTTTTGCCACTTTACTCAGAGAAATAGATGGATCCTTTTTATATAAGAATTAATACGGTACATTAACTGTTACCAAAAAGGGGCCCATCTCCTTTCTCTGATTATGAAAAGACATTTTAGTATTCCTGAGAACAAATATGGTGGCAGTGGCTAAGGGCACTGGCGTTTTCCTCTTTCCTGGAATGGCAACTAACTAATCCACAGCTCATGCCAAAATCCTAAACTTTGACCCCCAAAACTGCCCTTGACTTCTACCTGGACTTCTCTTGGAAATACCTTGCATTCAGTACACATCACTTCTCCAATTTAATGTACTACTAACATCAAGAATCCTCATTCTGACAGGCTGGCACTATCTAAGTGAGCAAAGTACAGCCTGCAAGGGGCCCAGGCCTTCCTGACTTCCTGTGCTGAAAATAATGTTGTAAATTTGGCCAACTGTACTCACATAAGCCTCTGGAGAACATAACTGATTATTTAAGTCAGTAGTTCTCAACCTGTGGATCCCCAGATATTTTGGACTACAACTCCCAAAAACCCCAACAGCTGGTAAACTGGCTGGGATTTCTGGGAGTTGTAGGCTAAAACACCTGGGGACCCACATGTTGAGAACCACTAATTTAAGTGATAGTTCAGATCTAAGGAGAAGACTTTTTAGCGACTATCATTTTTCCTTTCTGAAAAATAGTTCCTTCAGAGAAAATCAAGCCCCACTACTACAGCCTGCAAATATTCAATCATAGTAGTGCAGAATGGGCCACTGATATACATGGGAAGGCAAAAATGCCCCCCTCCCCGCCTAGAAAATTAGCCACTTTACTATAAATAATTGGAATTGAACATTCAGTGATATTAAAGTAAAAAAGTCTTACTTTGTCTGCCAGTTCATCAACAGTCACATTTGTTTTATATGGAATAGGATCGCCAACATATGTCCGCAATTTGACAGGAAAGTTTCCATACAATGGAACTACTGGCAAACGGAGATATTCATACATCAACCTAAACAGTCCTGTTTTATGAAAAAGACACATTACAAGTATAGCAGGTACAAGACAGCTATCTTGCCAAGATTATTTAATTCAATCAAATTTGGACACAATGGCTTATTACTCAAGTTGAACATAACACTTCTAAATTACTGTTACAAGCATTACATTTTGGGTTGTCTCCAGAGCTGTCTGGAAATATATGCAACACTGAGCTATTTCCATGTATTTATTATTCTGATTAAGAATTCTACAGCCAATAATTTTAAGAAGCTTAGAATTGCTTGCAACACAGAATGATATAAATATATGCAGGAATAATGTCTCTGGAAATAATTATATAGGGAAGACCTGTGGATTTCTGGAGATAAAATCTGTCCAATATAAATCCCACCATTTTCAAAGGCTGTCACTACCACATGCGCTGAGAACTGTTATATGAAGTTTAAAGAAGTGAGAAATAAACAGAAATTTTAATTTAAAAAAAACATATTTAAAAGGCTCCTTACTTAGTCCACCAAGGGATCGAATACTTTCCCGGACATTCTGTGTGAACATAGGAATGATGGGCTGCAATGCAGAAGAGGGGGAGCATTTATTAGGTCTTTCCCCCACACACAACACGTTACACTGTAGTCACCATAATGTCAATTTTATATAAAAACATTTGGTCTGAAGATTGTTCTTAGAGCTAATTTAAGTTCTCTGTATGGTGTAGTCTGTATGAACTGCTGCATATATAGTAGACTCTCAGTTAACCAGCATCCATGGGGGTTAATAGATCCCAGACAAATTTAGTTTCTGGTTGCTGGAGAGTTACTATTAAAAATAGGTGTAACTTAATGTTAACACTGAAATACAATAATTAAAGGCAAATAAAGACAAATTTTCCTTAACTGTATTACAAATGCTGATTTTACTATGTTATACAATGTTTTTATATAATTTTTATTTAAAGTAATATTTTTATTTTGTTTGCCACTTGCTTAAAAGTTCCGATTGTTTGAGTTCCAGTTAACTGAGAAACTTGTACTGGAACAACATAAACCAAGCACTCCGGGTACAAAACTCACAGGACAGGACAGGCAGGCTAGAATCTTTCTCATAAAAAGTATTCACAACCATACACTCTATTCACAACCAGACTACAATGATGTTGGGGACACTAATACATTTGTATTTGTCCATGACATTAGCATAATGCCAGGCAATTCTCACCCTAACAACTAAAAGTCAGCTATATCTGTTGGGATTCCCAGATTGTGTGTGTGAACAAAATCAACTAAAATGACAGAAAACAGCTAAGATTCAAGTGTCAGTCAGATCCATTCAGATGCAAACTTAAAAGGTACCTAAAATGGAAGAAGGGAGAAGAATTTACAAACTGATTGCCACTATATTAGAAGAACAGCAGCACTACCACATACGAGTAATTTTAATCTACATGCATCTGACCTTGCTCCTTCCAATATTCTGGAAGCATAGTTCCAAGGAGAAATGTGGTCTTTTTTTGTCTCAAATCTGAAAAGGCCCCAACAATTGTTTTTCTTACATTCAATTTAAAGTTCTATGAACACTCACCACTTTTGCATCAATGGCCACCTGAGCAAATCCTTTACGGTTCCCCCATATAAGGATATAGTTTTCATTACTGAACAGTGCTTCTCGAACCCCCCCTGGTGCAATGGCCAACAAATGTCCTTTTGTTAATGCTTTCCCACATTCTTCCTGCGTTCCATGCAGGACACTGAACACATCAAGTAAGAGTTTAAAACCTGAAAATGGTAAAGTAAAGCTATATTACTAATACAAGAAACAAAACTATAGCGTTTTAAAAATGCAATAGAAGAATGTAGTTTTACATGTCTGCACCTCTACTATGTTTAGTTTAGTGCGGTTCAAACTTTAAAAAATAACCAACTCACTTGTCCTCTGGTAAAGGACTATTCCTAGTAACCAACCTGACAAATTTCAATTGTCAAATGCATTTATGCAGGCCAAGAATTGTGTTTCAGAACTCACATGTCTTGGTCACGTAAAATAACACATTTTATCAGCACACTAGAAAAGACAAGTTTTTTCAAATTTAAGAAATTTCTAGTACACTTCGCCCTCAAAATGTTGGATTTCCCACCAATCCACACAATTAGCCATGCTGCCTACGGCTGATAAGAGTTGAACTCCCAACAATATAAGTAAAAGCCCAAATGTTTCAGCCATGTTTTAAGTGGCATACTTAGAAGAGTCATTTGTATTTTTTTCCCATACTCGTGACTTTTGAAGACAAAACCTAGAAAAAAATTCCATAAATAGCAAACCTATTTCCCAGTTTTCCCAGTACAAGATCCAAGACAGCTTGTAACAGGAATTAAAACAAAACAAAACTAAAACCCAGTACATTGTGGCATTAAAATGGAATCTTAAAATAAAAATAAGACTAATTTAAGATTTGCAATTCTAAACCCAGCACATGAAAAGAACATGCATCATACCTATAGGACTCTATGAATTCATACAACTGTGTTATACTGCACCTAACAGAATCTTTAAAAGTTCTTTAGTTTAAATTTACCCAACAACCTCTCCTATGAGCATAAATTGCCACCATGCTGGGAGACTCCTTAGTTCCATGGTTGCCAGCTGCAGCTTTACTAACTGAGGAAGACATAGACTAGATATTGATGACAACCAAGAATAAGAAGGCATCAGACTCAATGATGGTGGATCGTTAGAGTGACCCACAACCGGTGCTGGGTGAGGTGCCCAGGTCATTTGAAGAGAAGCCATTTGTGGTGGTGGTGGAGGAGGAGGCTTGGGTTGTGGGAAGAGGGTCAGGATTGTCAAACACATTGACTGGGTAATTTGATGGTCCCAACAAAGAGAGCTGTCCTCAAGCAAGGTGTGACCTCTAGCTGGGAGAGAGCTGTTGGCAAGAACTGTGACTTGTAACTTGGATGATAGTGTGGAGAGAGGCTTGACGTAAATCAGTTACTTTTCCTTCCGACATCTCAGACTGGACATCTAGGCATTTGGCAATTGCCGAGACAGACTGAGATGAGGCAAAATTCTGGAAGGGTGAGAAGGAGATGTTGGTGGTGCTTCCTGGTCCTCATTAAAAGAGGAAGGAGACTGCCTCAGAGGATCCGTAAGCCTCTTCTTGGAGCCCTTCTTGCACCAGAGGTTAGCCTCATATGTGTTGCCTAGTGTTGGGGGATTAGAAGAAAAGGGCTTCTCTGATGTGTCCTTTTTGCCTTGTGCTCTGTTGGCCTCCTTGAAAGAGCACTTGAGGGTGATGTGTATTGAAGAGGGTGATGAGATTGGCAATGATCGTGCCAATGTCAACGGTGGGGCAGTTGTCAAACTCAATGTACTCAGGAATGGGAAAATCAAAGAACAACACCTTCTCTTTTGTCTTTGAGAAGGAGGAAAGCTTGGAGGATGCCTTTGACCTCAGTACAGGAAAGGAAGAGGGTGGTGCAGAGTGGTAAAGCATTGACTGCAGTCTGGCCTCCCTCTTCTTTGTAGTCCGAGCCATAAAGTCCAAAATAATAATAATAATGATAACAACAACAACAACAACATCAACAACAACAGCAGCAGCAACAATTACTACTATTACTACTTTACTCTAATATCCCACCACCATCTCCCTGAAGGGACTCAGGGTGGCTTACATGGGGACCAAGCCCAACATAAACAAGGATTACAAGGTAAAACATAATTAAAAACATATAACAAATAAACAATATAATTAAAACAAGAAAAGTAAAAATATAAAAATAAAAAATCAACTGACATCAACAACCAGTAGCCGGAAAAAGTAGGCATGTTCAGATTTGAGAGGGCAGGGCAGGGCTTGTGCAAAACGCGGGCTATAGGGCCGGGGCTGGGAGTAAAGTGCTGAAAAAACCAAAACAATAACTTAGGACTGGGCAGGCCTGATTGGGAGCTAAACTGTCATTCAAAGGCACATTGGAACATCCAAGTTTTCAAGTCTTTACGGAAGGTGGACAGTGTGGGGGCTAATCTAATCTCCCTGGGGAGAGTTCCAGAGCCGAGAAGTGGGGCACCACCGAGAAGGCCCTTCTCTCTCATCCCCACCAACCATGCTTGTGACAAAGGCAGGAGTGCGCGAAGGGCCTCCCCATGAGATCTTAGAGCTTGCACCGGTTCATAGTATATATCTATGTGCATAAAATAAATCCCAAATGCACAAGTTGTGACATTTCCAAGCTTGTTCTCTTATCTGACCAAGAAACAGCATAATCAAGCTTGACAAATTTACCTGGTAGTGAGAAGACAAAGTGGTCTGCAACTATATGTAAGATTCTTTTTTTCTTAATCAGGACTACGGCCATGAAGTAGAAAAAGTCTATAGGAGTTGCTCCATGGTAGAAAACAACCAGTGCTGGCCCATCAGGTATTTTTTCTAGGCCGCAGACCTCATAGCCTGTAGTGAGCAGAACAGAAGACGTTCAAGGTTAGGATCTCATATCAAGCTTGAATTACAAAACAAATCTTTAAGTGTATTAGCATTCTAGAGACAAACTGCAAACACTTAACACAAAAATAAACAGTATCACAACCATGAAAAAGTAATTAACTATGAATTGTATGTGTTTATTACAAAGAGATAAGTACTTCTTTCCCATTCTCTTGCACAACTTTATTTTTACTTTGGCATCCTCTGAATGCCTGTTTTGTCTGGCAATGATGTCAATCCATAGTGTTGCCTTCTCTTTTGTCATGATGAGTAATTATTGGATTGGATTTAGAGTTATACTTCTATGGACTAGCTTCTGTTGATAAGTGACAGGAATTGACAGCTTCCCTCATGATAATTAAACAACATGTAAATGGGGCATCATACATTTTATTCAGAGTGCATATTTGATTTCATAAAATTTAACGTGCTACATATATACATATGGGTTCTGTTGTAAACATGAGTGTCATTATCTATCTAGTCAGTGGGTGAGTAGAATCTAGGAGTGTATTCACACTATGCAATTAAGGCACTATTATTCCACTTTAACAGGAATGGTTTCATTCAATGGACTCCTGGGATTTGTTGTTTGACGAAGCACTGGAACATTCCAGCTAACTATTCTAAGCACCACAACCTAAACTGCCAATCCTAGGAATCCACAAGATGGAACTATGGCAGTTAAAAGTAGAAGACAGGTATACCTCAGTTAATGAAGTGAATGTGTTTCTGGACTGTATTTTTAATAGAAACTTTGGTATTGCAAGGAGAAATAACATGGAAAGAATAAGGCTCCTACATCACACGTAACACACAAAAGGAACTATTCAATGTGTTTCAACAAATTTTTATTCAAAATTAAGATAATGCATATGCGAAATGAAAAACTCAGGTCAGCTACACCTTTAATAAATGAACACATTGCTTTGAATCCTCTAGAGATTGTTTGAAAACTTGCTCCAAAATGCATCCCCAAGATGACTTTTTTCAACAGCCTTATCTTTTCTTATGATACTCATTTTTGTGATTTTTCAACATGTCAAGCAGGCTAATCTACTTTCTCCTTTTTCTTGTGTTTTGCTCTTCAACCATGCCCAGTAAGTGATCCTACAGGCAGCTGTTTGCCTTGACAACTGTATGTAAGCGAACACAGCTATAGTAGTATTACACTATGTAACACCATTTTTGATCCTGGGTTATAAATGTCATTTTCTAATTGGTTCTATCATAAAAATATGGGACAAGTTTATTAAACTGCAGCACATTTTGCTATAGTTTTTCAATGAATATCTCAGAGTCTCAACCAATTCAACATTGTTTGTGGCAGCCACAAAAACAAGTTTATGGAGTATAACAATTACTTTTGAAGTAAGTATTGCACAATTAAACAGGAAATAGTGTTATCAATTCTCATCCTTTCCCAAGACAAGCTTTATTGCATTGTTTACTGCAGACATGTTATTGCAACCCAACACTGAAAGTCTGTCCTTATCGATTATGGTGCTCTCTCAAAACTGCAATAGTGTTTTGCCATTGCCAGATGATTGTTCTCATTAAATCACACAAGCATTTGGGATCTCAATTCATCTCCACCTTGCCCATGAGAGGTTTTCAAACAAGAGATAATCAAAACATATTGGATCATTAAAAGATCAATCTAACTCCAACCATGAGAATATATTCATGCAAATCAGTTGAGTCAATACCTCTTAAGGAGAGTTACGACATTACTCTACCTTCAAAAGAGCTCTTCTCTTGATAAGGAACTTGTCCCATCTGACTCAAAAAACAACACTGACTACATCATGGATTCATCTGTCCCCTGACAACTTTTACAAAGTGGGTAAGACCAACTTTTTGCATTTCACAATGTTGGCTCATGTTACTACTGATTCTTTAATCTTTAAGATGGGCATCTAAATTTCAGCATTTGTTTTATGCTGTCCCACATATTTTAGAATATATTCTTGTAATTACTTTGCAACATCTGAAATTGTTTTGTTTTACAAAATAATTTAACAGTTTATTTTTGCATGGGATAAAAAATGCTTCAGTACTGAAATAATTGTACTCTGCTTTATGTTTTTCAGAGGCAGAGATGGTGCTTGTGTAAAACCACTATTATCAACCTTCTTAAGTGGACAATAATGTTAAGTATTATCCTCTAAGTTGCAACCATACAGTGTTAAAGTCTTAAGTCTGTAGAATCAACATTTTTATCTCTTTTTTATCAAAGTACTTGGAAGAAATAACACTTCAGTTTCAAACACAGACAAATCAGATAGGCCAGTTTCAACAGAATTAAAATGTATAGTCCCTGTTTGTTCAGCCTTCCTGGCCAGGACTGCAGATTTTAAATTCCTGAAATATGTACATATTATCTATAGAAGGCATTATGTACATTTGTGTTCAGTGACATCAGAATGAAAGAATAGCAGGTAATGTTTTGTTTCATGCTAGTCACTGTGCTTCTAAAACTGTATCCTTGAGATACATACAGGTGATACTGCTTGAATTCACAATGGTACCACCCAAGACTGCTAATTTTAGAACAGTTTTTATCAACAATCTTTAAAAATGTGTTGGCTAACAAGAAGGTATAATGGGAAGTATCTTACACACAGATCTCCAGGCTGTTCTGAAACATTATTTGGCAAAAATCCAAGATACGTTCTTTGCACATGTATGCCTGCGTAGTTAAACTGGATCTCATAATTGCGTAGCTGGCACCACAACTTCCAAACTTACCCATTGCCTATTTGCTGATTTTCTTCCCAAAGTCAAAAGAGTTTGAGAGCGACCTATGCTCCTGGAACAATTGTCTGACTTTTGAGACTGATCTCATTGCATCAGAGAAAATGCAACTACAGTACAGGCAGTTCTCAAGTTATGAACAAGAAAGGTTCTGTTGGTTTGTTCTTAATTTGTATTCAAGTTGGATCAGGTACATTTTTGATTTATACCTCCAGGCATGCATGCATGCGTGTGTGTGTGTGTGAATGTATATATATGTATATATGTGTGTGTATATTCACATATATACTGGCACAATGATACATATACAAGTCTAGAACCCCAAGAGGATTCTGAATTATAGCTCCATATAAGGAAGGTGATACTGCTGCTTTGAAAATGGCTTTCTAAAATTGGTATTTTAAATGATAAATCATTCTGCAGTATTTTATCCTTTGGCTCACTTACATATTATTTCTCAAAAGCAATTACTTTTTTAAAAAAATTACTTGTTCTTAATGCCATTGTTTTTAAAGTATTTTAATCAAAATAAAGGCTTGATATGTTTTGCCAAGAACAGGAAGGAAAAAAGGAAAGGGAAAGTGCACATTTCCCTCCAAGTGCAGACCCAGCAGACAACAATTAAACTGAACAAATAAACACAAAATTAATAAATAGGCTATGATAGTGGGCAATAATACCATCTGGAGAAAATAGTTTCCAGCATCTCTTTTTGCAAAAAAAAAATCTTTTAAAATATCATGACAACATTGAAAGGGAGAAATACACTTTTTTACATATATATCCAGAATCATAAAAATGTCAAGCAATTTTCAAAGCAGAAAAAAGAACAAATGTCATGCAAATTAGCCAATCACATTTGGGAAAAGCGATAGTTCTGAAATAGAAAAGAAATAAATGTCATTATGAAATCCTGTAGTTTGCAATGTAAAAAAGGACAGATCCCCAAAAACTATTTTGAAATAAAACCCAACATAGAGGTAGAATTCTCTCACATGCTGTTGTCTCAATTCTGTTTGTAACTATTTATAAGTCAAATGTATGTAACTTGGGGACTGCCTGTACAAATTCAGAGAAGAGAGCCATAAAATATGGAGTGCCGCTTGAAAAAGAAAACAGAGGTGATTTTAGTTCACTTGAACTTCTCAGCTTATAGTATCACAAAGGAAGGCATGTTTTCTTCTAAGATTAATATGTTTTTATTTTCAATTTACATATTTATAAAAAAAACTGTGAAATAATTCTATATACAGTACCTGCATATATGCATGAACCAATACAATACTTCCTAATATCTATACAAGATTGGTTATACTCTCCCCTCCTCCCACCCCTCCCAGTTTAGTGACTTCCTGCCCCTTAGGTTGGAGACATTCACATATACAGTAGAGTCTCACTTATCCAACACTCACTTATCCAACGTTCTGGATTATCCAACGCATTTTTGTAGTCAATGTTTTCAATATATCATGATATTTTGGTGCTAAATTCGTAAATACAGTAATTACTACATAGCATTAATGTGTAATGAACTACTTTTTCTGTCAAATTTGTTGTATAACATGATGTTTTGGTGCTTAATTTGTAAAATCATAACCTATTTTGATGTTTAATAGGCCTTTTCTTAATCTCTCCTTATTATCCAACATATTCGCTTATCCAACGTTCTGCCGGCCCGTTTATGTTGGATAAGTGAGACTCTACTGTAATTCCATTCTTCCTTGCTATTACATTGTTTTTATATTCTTCCTTCTAGCCTGATATTTATTATTTATAAATTTTCTAGACAAATTGTAACAGGTTAAATTATAAAGCCTTCTCTAAAAAATTTCCTTCTTTCTTTTTTTCAAATAGTTTAGAAATGGTTCTGAGTCCTTGATAAAGTTTCTTATGTTTTTTATTTGTTCATCATTGCTAATTTGTCCATTTCTGCTACTTTAAAGACTTTAACCATCCATTCTTCTATTATTGGGAGATCTGCCTTCTTTCAGAACTGTGCGTACATTCCTTCCTGTTCTTTACATTTCCAGCACTTGTTTCTTCCCTTCTAACAGTGGTTCTCAACCAGCTGGGATTTCTGGGAGTTGTAAGCCAAAACACCTGGGGACCCACAGGTTGAGAACCACTGCCTTATACAAAGCAAAGAAAGGCATGTTTTGATGATTCTTTAGAGCAGGGGTCCCCAAACTACAGCCCACAAGACATATGCAGCCCATTGAAGCCATTTATCTGACCCCCGTGGTAGCAGCTCCCTCCACCTCCACCAAGGAAGGCGCGTGCAGCACAAAGGAGAAGGAGGGAAAGGCGTGTACCTTTCCCTCCTCCCTACGCACCTTTCCCACCACCGCTGCTGCCGAGGGATACGCATGTGATGCGAAAGAGTAAACTTTTTTTCATGCATGTCAGGTAAACCATGACAGATGATGTATGTGAAATCTAACAAGACATTTTCAATATTTATCTACCAATAGAATTTTTGAACCATGCATGTCTCACATAAAGATTCCCTCAACTTATATCTTATCTAAATGCTTTCCAACAAAACATATATTCAAAAGTATGGTCTGTGCTTATTCAGAAGACCTACAAGCCTTTGCATAAGCATACAAAAAGCTTGGCCTCTTACTGCACATTGAGAAAACCAAAGTGCTCTTTCAAGCAGGCACCAGACAATCCCTTTGCAATGCCAGAAATACAGTTTAATGGTGTAATCTTAGAAAATGTTGACCATTTCGGCTGCCTTGGCAGCCACCTCTCCACACAAATCCACATCAACACTGAAATATAACACCATCTGAGCTCTCCAAGTGCAGCATTCTTCCGAATGAAGCACAGAGTGTATGGGGATTGGGACAGTCATAGGGAGAACAAGATGCTTGTTTATAAAGCTATTATCCTCCCAACCCTGTTATACGTCTGTAAAACATGGATCATCTACAGATGTCACACTCAACTCCTGAAACGATTTCATCAGCATTGCCTCCAAAAAAATCCTACAAATCTTTTGGGAAAACAGGTGGACAAATGTCAGTGTGCTGGAAGAAGCAAAGACCACCAGCACTGAAGTGATGATCCTCTGCCATTAACTCTACTGGACTGGCCACGTTGTCCAAATGACTGATCACTGTCTCCCAAAGCCGTTACTCTACTCCCAACTGAAGAATGGAAAACGGAAGGTTGGTGGACAGGAAAAGAGATTTAAAGATGGGCTTAAAGCTAACTGCAAAAACTGAAACACTGGGAAGCCCTAGCCCTTGAGCATTCTAATTGGAGGTCAACTATTACCAACAGTGCTATAGAATTCAAAGAGGCATGAATGGAGGGCAAAAGGGAGAAACATGCCAAGAGGAAGGCACATCAAGCCAACCCTGACCGGGACCGCCTTCCATGTGGAAACCAATGTCATCACTGTGGAAGAACATATGGGTCAAAAATAGGTCTCCACAGTCACCTATGGACCCACCGCCAAGACACAACACTTGGAAGGCATCCTACTCAGACATGAGTGATTGTCGATGATGAATACACACACAATAAAATAATCTAGTATAAAATGTAAGGATCAATATGCAAGTTCAAACTTAGACATCATGGTCAACATCTGGAGAGTTACAAATGCATAACCACCATAATTATACCACTACTCTGTGAATCCTGTTCCACCTCCCCCACCCTACCGCCACTCCCTATTTACTAGCCAGCAGACTCTGTTATCAACAGTGATCTGTTTTCCTGTTGATAGGAATAAATTAATTGATGTTGCTACCCAATCTTATAAATTATCTTTGGTGTGACAGGCAAAATCAAGATCCTATCACAATTTGCTTTCATGCCTGAGAACACTGTTTCCCAGTTGTCTTTTTGGAAGTGCAGGTCTACTAACCTAACAGCACAAAGTTCTAGCTAATTGAATCCGTTGGCCTACTGAGGAACTGGCAGGCTGACATTTATAGTAAGAACTACTCTTGGAGGATTTTGTAAGGGGATTTCTAAAGAGATGGGAATGTCATTGGAAATTGTTGGGCTCCTAGAAGTAAAATTTCAGAACATGATGGAAAGCCTGCAATCTCTGATGAACTATGGGAGCAATCATTACTCTGGGTAACACCAGAGGAGCCAAGATCAACCTGAATTTGAATTAATAGTGGGCATTCTGGTTAGAAAAATTAAGTGCATGTTTGATGACGTATGATTTCCTTGACTTTTCCTTATTTTAACAGCTTTATCATTTTTGCTTTTAAAGATCTTTAAAGTAAGATTTTCTCACTATTTGTCTACACTGGTTGTATATAGAACAGTTATTGGATTCAGTTATGTAGATTTTTAGACTGTGGAGCTTCTCATTTCAATGATACATAAGGCAATGTATGGAAATTCCTACTGAGAACATGTTATTTGATTATTATTATTGTTAATGTTGTTGTTGTTGTTGTTGTTGTTATTATTATTATTGACATGTATGTCTTCTCCACAATTTATAAAAATCACCCCAATGGTTGGCAATTTCCAGGCAAAGTGTTTTTTATTACCTGTAAAATTCTACATAGTTTGAGTTCAGGTTACCTGCAGGATTAGCTTTTTCCTGTATAATTCACCCCATACACTCAGGTCCTCTGAGGGACATTTGCTTCAATCAGCCAGAACGTAACTGGCAATTGTCACCCAGAGGACATTTTGGTTGGCTGTCCTTAAACTGTGGAATACCTGCCAGAAGAGATTCAACATTAGCTTTTGGATTTTATAATAAAATTAAAGACCTCTCTCTTCATACCCCTACCCATTCAATTTAAAACTATACATTTTAATTTGACGTGTTATTAGTATGGAAGTATTATTGGTGTTTTGATGGTTTATGTTTCTGTCCATGTATTCTAATTATTTTGTAGTCTGCTTTGAGTATAGTCAAATAAGAAATAATAATAATATAATTTTGAAAACAAATCATGCTCCTTCCTACTCAAGAAAAACATACGTCCTCCCCATTCAAGAAAAGTGTGTCATACTAGTTTTTAAACTCTTTTAAGACGACACTAGCTACATTTAGCATACAATGTTAAAACCAAGATAAGTAAGGAAGGGTAGCAATTACAACTCAGAATACTTCTTTCATTCTTGACATTTCTAATATTTTAAAACAGGGTGGGAAATTGAGGAGGGAGCATCCCCAGCCCCATGGAAATCACAGATTCACTGCCAAATACAACCAGAAGTGATTCTGTGTCACTTTCAGTTCCAGGAATTTAAATCCAATTGTGGCCAATTTTTACTGTGCAGAGATAGAGAGGCCAGGGGACAGAAATTACATTGCTTTTATTGTTTCTTTCTTCTATTCTACTTTTTAAATAAAATATATGGAGGGGTCTAAGGCAGAGCTTTCCAAACATTTAATTCTGAGGACATACGTTTTAGACATGCATAATTTCACGACACAGTAATTCAGTTTTACTAGCAAACTGGAGGCTAAGTCAACCACTTATAAGATATACACATACATATATTGTATTAATAAAATGTATGGGGACACAACATACCTAATGAAAAGATATTGCTTATTTCACATAGAAGCAGAAGTGTCTCACTATGTCCGCATGACATACCTACAAACTGCAGCCAACACACTAATATGTTGCGACTCACAGTTTGGAAAACTCAGGTCTAGGAAATTTGGTTGTCTTTGAAGGGATCTCAAGATTCAAGTATGAAGCACTGTGGCCTGTACATTCATTAGCCCATTCTAAAAAAACATTTTACTGGAAAACATTAGTACCACATCACCGAAACTTGCACAAATAGGAAATGAATTAAAATATTTACACTGAGAAAGGGATCTTTTTCTGAGGCATACTGTATGAATTTAAAACAGATTTAATAGTGAGGCATCTTTCTGTAAAGTATAGGAACAACACAAAGAACGTTTAACCTACCTGTCTATGAAACAGATCATGTTGATTATGTAAAAAACTTCTTTGAAACCTCACAAGAACACCTAAGTCTTTAACTAAAAGTCTTGGCCAGCTGGAGGAATGTTCTATATGGCCACTTGGCGCAGTGGTTCCCAACCTGTGGACCACAGCCCAGCAGTCGGCCGCAAGAACGAAAATCTGGTCCGCAAACCTTCTTCCTCTTTATTTTATTTATTTCCGCTCCTTTCTGAATCAGCACTCCAAATAACCAAACCGAATCTAAAGTTGACCAAAAACTGATTCGTAACCCTTTTAGTACTAATGTTGGAGAGTGGGCCCTGGCCAAAAAAGGGTTGGGAACCACTGATTTGGAGGAACAACCTATAGCTGGGTCTTTCAATATTCAGTAGAGTCCCGCTTATCCAACCTTCGCTTATCCAACATTCTGTATTATCCAGCACAGTCTGCCTTTTAGTAGTCAATGTTTTTGTAGTCGATGTTTTCAATAAACTGCAACCTTTTGGTGCTAAATTCGTAAATACAGTAATTACTACATAACGTTACCGTGCATTGAACTGCTTTTTATGTCAATTTGTTGTAAAACATGGTGTTTTGGGTGCTTAAATTGTAAAATGATAATGTAATTTGATGTTTAATAGGCTTTTCCTTAATCCCTCCTTATTATTCAACATTTTCGCTTATCCAACGTTCTGCCAGCCCGTTTATGTTGGATAAGTGAGACTCTACTATAATGTCCTTGAGCATCACGGTGGCTGCAGATAACTCCCTTTCCACCTTTCTTGCACTCTGACCTTCTTGGGCTTTCTAGCTTTTGATAGATTGGGAGCAAAGTCTCTACTTGTATTTCCAAGGTATATTTCTGTATGCTGCCCCCCCCCCCCCGAGTATTACTGGTTTGTCTCTTGTGAAGTGGGTCTTTTGTGAAGATAAATATGTAGTTTGACACTTGCACATGTCTGCCACCTGTATCTTGAACTGAGATTCTCATCTACATTACTTGTCTATGAGACTCATCAATATGCCTTGGTGAAACAGATATCAGAACAAGAAACTACATAACTGAAAAAAATGTCTTTCTGTTCTCAGCTTCAAGGTGGAAATAACCTGGATTTAATCCAGCCTCCTAGGCCAATGCCATGCTCCATCCCCATAGGATCTGGTTTATCTCTGCAGCTGGGTGGTTATCAATTTGTTCTAGGGAAAGTTGCACCCCACTAAAATATAGAGAAAGAATTATCAGATTTAACAAGTAGGGGTTCTCCTATATCAGGAATAGAGTCTCTGGCCTGAATGGTTTTTCCAGCAGTCTCTCATTATTGATGGTCAACGAAAGTACACAATTTAAATCTGAGAAAACTGCTACATAAAGTTTGTTCTAGTTGTCAGCTAAGGGGGCTTTAAAAATCAGCTATGCTTGCATGCCTAGAAGGAAACTGTCAAAACGTATAACAACTGCATTGGTCCTATCTCTTAAAAATCCTAATTTGATATGCTTCAGTTTTTAGAAAACAGGGTTTTCACTTTTGAAAGTTTAAAACCCTGTTTTGGAGTGTAATGCCACTGATATGCAGATGACACCCAACTCTTCTATTCATTCCCACCTAAAGCCAAGTAAGCTGACCTACCCCTAAACCAATGTCTGTCCTCAGTAATGGACTGGATGAGGGCAAATTGAAACTTAATCCAGGCAAAACAGAGGTGCTCCTGGTCAGACGAGAGGGCAGATCAGGAAACAGGAAACTAACCTGTGCTGGATGGGGTTTCATTCCCCCTGAAGACACAGGGCCACAGTTTGGGGGTCCTCCTGAACTCAGTGTTGAACCTGGAGACCCAGGTATCTGCAGTGGCCAGGAGAGCCTTTGCACAATTAAAATTTGTGCTCCAACTGCTCCCATTCCTTGAGAAGCCAGATGTGGCCACAATGGTACACGGCTTAATTACATCCTGTAATGTGCTCTATGTGGGGCTGCCTCTGAAGAGTGCTCGGAAACGTCAGCTGGTCCAAAGAGCTGCATCCAGGTTGGTAACTGGAATTGGCTGCACCCTGTTGCAGCAGCTCCACTGGCTGCCAGTCTGTTTTCAGGCACTATTTAAAGTGCTGGTTACAACCTTTAAAGCCCTAGATGGCTCAGGTCCAGGCTATTTGGCTGACTGCATCTCCTTGTACGAATCTGCCTGGGCCCCGAGATCTTCAGGAGAGGCCCTTCTCTCGGTCCCATCTCCACCTCAAGCTCAGTTGGTGGGAACGAGAGAGAGGGACTTCTCGGTGGCTGCCCCTTGACTCTGGAACTCCCTGTCTAGGGAAGTCAGAATGGCCCCCTCTCTACTATCTGTCCAGTGGCAGCCTAAACTTTTTTATTGAGGCAGGCTTTTAAAGATCAATATGGGGGTGCTGTGGTTTTAGCCTTGCATATGTTTTAATCAGTCTTTAAGAATGTAACTGTTTACTTTTTAATGCCATTAATGTTTAATTCTATTTTTATTTTTGTATATTTTTAGATTTAAAATTATATTTCATTTAGTTTTACTGTGAGCGGCTTTGAGTCTTCTTTGTAGAGAAAGAAAACAACAACAAAAACAACAACAGCAACAGGCTAACTAAAACAGTTCAGCATACAGCAGGATCTTTTCCAAGAACATTAGCAGATTGGTTAAACTTGATAATTTGCTAACTTATTAAACCATTTGTAATTTTTTCTGTAATTGTAACATTTTGCCATCATTAAATATACTGCTTTGACACCAAGTCTATGATTTTGGAACTCCCTGTTTTTATTGTCATAAAGTACAGTTTCAGAAGATGGTATTCAGTAAAAAGCATGGTGTTGTAAATTAACTACAATTTTTAAAGAAAAGATCAAGGAGTATTCTGCAAATATTTTCTTAATATTCGTGGAATCTGCCCTGAGTCCCCTTGGGGAGATAGGGCGGAATAAAAATAAAGTTTATTATTATTATTATTATTATTATTATTATGAAGCATATATTTGTATCGTTTCTATGTGTGACAGAAGCAGATTACAACATAACATATTTTAATCAGTTTTAAAAAATGCTTGTTGCTAGCTGTTTTGTAAGACTTAAAGAGGTAGAATCAATGCAATTGTCTATTTTGACAGTTTCCTTTAGGCATTTAAACATTGATAATTTTTAAAGTTCCCTTGGCTGCAAACTAAAGCAAACTGTATGAAGCAGATACTACTACTACTACTACTAATAATAATAATAATAGTAATAATATTTTCCATTTTGACCATTGCTGACATTGTCATCTTGCGAATGTTTAAGGCTAAGGAGCTGGGTTAGGCATCTAACAGTAATCATCTGAAACTCTAAGTCTTACCATTTCAAGTGGTAAGGATTTCATTTATGGTTGCAGAGCTTTCCAAATATTTCATGTTGGCAATACTTTTTAGACATACACCATTTTGCAACACAATACTTCAGTTTTACTAGCAACTAGAGGTTAAACCAACCCCTTATAAGAGATATGGACACATACATACATTGTATTAACAAAATGTATGGAGACCTAACAAACCAGAAGGTGTTCAAGTTAATCAAGGTAACTCAAATGAATGTTATTTTCTAGCAAGGGTTAAAATAAATGACTGAAATGTATGAATTAAAATTAAAACAATAGCAGAATTAATACATTATTTTTTTTAAAAAAATAAACTATATGCAGAAGGCTAATCTCAAACTATCAGGTTTTCAAAAGAATTTTCTCCCACTAAGTTACTCCAGCACATATGATAAACAGGAGAACCCCAAAAAAAAAACAATGCCAAGGAAGCATACTGTAAAAAAGATCAGAAAACGTATTAAAATCTAAAGTACAAGCAGGATTAAATATTAAATGATTTAACTGACCATATAAATTGAAAGAAAATGTTGTAATAAAGATCGGGCATCTATTATAAAATATACGATAGGATCAGCACAAGCAACGGTTGCGCTGGGATGGACAGAATATAAAAATGGGAAATAAAAAATGGTATGAATATTTAGCAGACTGTATGCTCCAAGATTATATTATTGAAAGGAAAATGTATAAATGGATATCCTAAGGGAAACTGGATCTCGAAATGGAAAAAACTGACAGCCAGTGAAGGGAAAAAGAAAATATAAGGAACTAAATCAGACCATCTCTATGATCCAACAAACAGAATAAAAACCAGCATTGAATCACAACTGTTGCCGGAGAGAGGGTGAAGAGAGGGAGGAGGTGGAGGGAAAATATGGAGATAGGTATAAGTAGGAAGCTAAAATGGGATTAGAAAGGAGTAGAAAGCAAGTTATACCAGAAGGTATATACAGTAATCTCTTTTCCTTGTATTGGTTGATTTTGTTTCTTTAATACTTCTGTAATATAATGGCGACAAACCATACTCTACTTATACAATCTAATAAAAATAAATTAAAAATTAGGAAGAAAAATCTTATGCCAAAAGCTGGAATTGAACTAGGGACCCTCAGACCTTCAACCAAATTTCCTCCCATCGTGTTATTGCAAGCACATGGCTTTCTGAGAGAGTAACGAAAACAAAGAAAGCTGCAAAAAGATTAAAAACAATGGAAAGAGGAAATAATCTCTTTTTAAAAAACAAGCCTGGCCAGAAATAATTGAGCTAATAACCTCCCCTTCACATAGGTATCAATTGGCCCTCCCATCCCTATGCAGCATTGCCACTGCTGTGACCTGGGAGTGGCTACTCATCAGCACTTTTATGTGACACACCTACACACTAATATGTCACGACACACAGTTTGGATAGCTCTTGTTGCAGAAATATAACAATTTCAAATCAGGTCCATCTTTTTGAAATACCCTATAATAGCAACATGACAATTACTGATCTTACAATGGGTTCCTCTATACTTAAGAAAATAATTAGTTCAGATCGCCTACACATAGGAAGTGCATCTCAGAGAGTACTCACCATTCCATATTCTTGCATGGACATACCATAGAGTTGCCACCATTTGTCTTGCACCATCCCAGAAATCATTCAAATATGCCTCCTTTAGGTCAGTTCGTCTCTTATAAATATGTAGGATGACAATGGAAATGTAAAGAAGGACAAGGATGATCGCTGGAAGCAGGAAAGCTATGAGCAGCGGTGTAAAGAGCCACGTGAGGTAGACCACGTAGCTCAGATATTCCTCCAAGTGTTCCACTCCAGTCCATCCTTCCAGTATGTAAAGTGTGCATGTTAAGTAAGACATGGGTATCTGTTCAGCATTGCAGGTTTCATTTTGTCCTATCATATTCTGTTTAAAATAATAATAAAAAACATATTGAAGAAACTTCTGCAGAGGACATAAATGTAGGCAAATACAACACTTCAGAGATGTTAGTCACTTTCAACAGACAAACCTTAAAAGACTAGTACAATCTTATGCATGACTATATACATGTATGTGCCTTCAAGTCGTCTGTCAATGCATGGCAGCCCCATTTATTTTATAGGGTTTTCTTATGTAAATACTTAGAAGTGGATTCTTCCTCTGAAACAGGCTACAGCACCTGGTATTCACTGGCAGTCTCCCATCTCAGTATTAAACAGACCTGCCTTTGCTTAGCTTCCAAGTTCAGATTGGATCTGGTGCCTTTAGTCCCATGAGATAATACAAACTCTCCAAATGCACTGAAGCTGAAGAAAATTGGAGTAGGAATGGAGCCTTAAAGGGCCAAACAACTGCAACAAGGACTTTGCAAGTGATTCATCGCATCAAGTTTTAAATATGGGCAGGTAGGGATCTTCCCATACTTGTTTAACCTGTGCTTCCTGCAGCACAAAGAACAGAGTCTGGTAAAAGATTATTATCCTATGTACCACTCAGCAGCAGTAGAAAACAGGTTATCAGGATCTATTCATGTAAAGATTTTCCCTGGTTCCTTGCATCAGCGCTGTATCCCAGCATCAGTCTGTTTATTGTACATCAGCAAAGGTCCCCTGACAAAAAGCCTGTTCGCTAAAAGACAGACTAAGATCCATACAGATACTTCTAAATATTTCAGTGATCATATTTATATTTCTTACACACAGGAGTTTAATAGGATCATGACTAGATCTGTGGATCTAATCAAGATAAACTTAATAAGCTCTCTTTGATTATTGTAAAAGTGAGTTTCAAAAGTGCTCTATGTTTCTTCTCTAAGCTAAAGAGCACCTGACAAACACAAGTGAATACTTTAAATAAATATGATACAAAAGACCACTAATCATTTCAGCAAGACAGAGCCACTATTAGCTACTGATATTTAAGTCAGGTCATCACAAAATTTGGTAGGTAGCCTTTGGCTAACAGAGTTACGTATCTATAGCATAGTAGTATTACTACTCCACTTTCCAGGGTTGTTGCAAGGAAATGTATAATAAAATACAGTAGAGTCTCACTTATCCAAGCCTCGCTTATCCAAGCCTCTGGATAATCCAAGCCATTTTTGTAGTCAATGTTTTCAATATATCATGATATTTTGGTGCTAAATTCATAAATACAGTAATTACAACATAACATTACTGCGTATTGAACTACTTTTTCTGTCAAATTTGTTGTATAACATGAAGTTTTGGTGCTTAATTTGTAAAATCATAACCTAATTTGATGTTTAATAGGTTTTCCTTAATCCCTTCTTATTATCCAAGATATTCACTTATCCAAGCTTCTGCTGGCCCGTTTAGCTTGGATAAGTGAGACTCTACTGTAGCATGTATGAACTTCACAAAAACTCATAAACAATATGCATGCTTGCATTCACTCCACCATCACACAGATAAATACAGATAATGTGCCCTTAAAAATAACCCTGTTTGTTTTTGTTTGTTTTTTTTAAATGGATAGTTTAAAAGAATTTACACATTCTTAATAGGGTTAAAGATTCCAGTATAGGTTGAGCAGTTCTTATCTGAAACGGACGAAAATAGTCCACATGAGTTTCTGACATATTTGCTTTCTGGTGCTTCAAAGTACACAAATTTTGTCTCATGCACAAGATTACTGTGCATAATTAGGACCAAGTTAATAACAAAACCACTGGGCCAAATCACACCAAATTTGGCCACAATACTCATTACTTTCCAAGGAGTGACCATCAAAAAAGAAAAAAAATAGAGACAAGGCCAGAAAAATCCCCCAAAATAAAAATAAAAACCACTCTGCGCGTGCGCAGGAAATCTGCTTACCCCACCCACCTCCAGCGCTTTTCCTTCTCCATGCCAGTGAGCATCTGCAGCACAGCACGGTTGATGGAGGCATACTGGATCAGGTTGGGCAAATTCTTCAGCGCCCAGGCCTGGAACGATAGTTTGGAAGAGGAGCCAGCAGAAGAGGGAGGAGGAGGACGATGAGGGGAGGGAGCGCTGCTACTCCACGCTGAGAGATGGACCCGGCCGCTGAGCACTCGCATGGGGAGCCTTTTCTATGGCGAGGCCAGGCTGGGCCGCTGAGTGCCCTCCTCCACCCTCGCCACTCCGGCTCCATTCAGCACCCTTCCACAAAACTCTCACTGGCTTCCACAAAATCTACAAAACCTGGATCCAAGCATTAAGAAACTCTAATACCAAGTCAGAAAATAATGGACAACACTCTGAAAACAGGGGAATTCCAGACAGGAAACAATCAGGGGCAGCTAACACCTCCCAACAAAGGAGTCTCCCAGGCAGGAATCAGCCAGGGCTTGAAGCTACAAGACAGAAAACAATCAGGGCCAGCTAACAACTCCCAACAAAATATTCCCCCAGGCAGGAATCAACCACAGATTGAAGCTACAAAATAGGAAACAATCACTACTGTCCGACTAACATACTTATTACATTTTTTTTTTCAAAACTAGCAGACTACATCACAGCAACACTTAGGGCTTTGGTGAGGTGGTCACTCACAGAGCATTATTATTATTATTATTATTATTATTATTATTATTATTATTATTATTATTATTGTTTGAAACACAACAAGATGGGTCCACAGCAGACACTCTGCTGGCTTTTGTATTGGATCATACGTCAGACACTTCTCAAGTCTCTAGGACTGTGTGATGTATCGGCGAATAATGCGGGCAGATCCCAGTAAGGTGGCCTTCTGCAGCTGGCAGATGGTAATTTTGTCAGCACCCATTGTGTTCAAGTGCAGGCCATGGCCTTTAGGCACTGCACCCAGTGTGCTGATCACCACTGGGACCACCTTGACTGGCTTGTGCCACAGTCTTTGCAGTTCGATCTTTAAATCCTCATATAGTGCCAGCTTTTCCTGTTGTTTCTCCTCAATTCTGCCATCACCTGGGATTGCGACATTGACAATCCATACTTTGTCTTTTAACACGATCGTGAGGTCAGTAGTATTGTGCTCCAAAACCCTGTCTGTCTGAATTTGGAAGTTCCAGAGTAGCTTGACATGCTCATTCTTTTTCCGACTTGTGATCCCACCAGTTCTTTGTCGCAGGCAGATGGTATTTGTGGCACAAGTTCCAATGAATCATTTGAGCAACGGTGTTATGACTCTGCTTGTAGTCTGCCTGTGCGATCTTCTTGCAGCAGCTTAGGATGTGAACTATTGTTTGTGATCTATTATTATTATTATTATTATTATTATTATTATTATTATTATTATTATTATTACTACTACTACTACTATTATTATTATGGCTTTGACCAGGTGGTCACTCACAATAAAGGCAGATAATCCCTAATATCTGCTTTGAACTGGGTTATCTTAGTCCACACTGCCATATAATCCAGTTCAAACCAGATCATGTGGGATTTTATGGGCAACTTGAATACCATTGAATAGCCTTGCAGCTTCAAAGCCTGGTTACTTCATATCTAGGGAATTCCATTGTTAACCAGCTTGAATACCACTGAATACCCTTGAAGCTTCAAATCCTGGCTGTTTCATACCTAGGTGACTCCGTTGTTGGCCAACTTGAATACCATTGAATAGCCTTGCAGCTCCAACGCCTGTCTGCTTACCTTTCTAGGCCACCTTGAATGCCACAAAGAAAACTCCAATTAGGACTACACCACAGCAACACGTGGCCGGGCACAGTTAGTATTACAGTAGAGTTTCACTTATCCAAGATAAACGGGCTGGCAGAACATTGGATAAGTGAAAATCTTGGATAATAAGGAGGGATTAAGAAAAAAGCCTATTAAACATAAAATTACATTCTGATTTTACAAATTAAGCACCAAAACATCATGTTTTACAAGAAATTGACAGAAAAAGCAGTTCAATACACAGTAATGTTATGTAGTAATTACTGTATTTACGAATTTAGCACCAAAACATTGCAACATTTACTACAAAAACAATGACTACTAAAAGGCGGACTCCCTTGGATAATACAGAACCTTGGATAAGTGAAGCTTGGATAAGTGAGACTCTACTGTATATACATTTATCTTCTGAATATGTAAGGTGTATAAGTAACATAAATGAATTTCATGTTTAGACTTGAGTCCTATACCCAAGATAGCTCATTATGTATTCATATGTACACATATAATTTATGACGGCTTTGTGAAGTTCATGCATGCTATTGTATTACCATTCCTTGCAACAACCCTGCAAAATGGTGTAGTAATATTACTATGTTGTAGAAACCATGGCTCTGCTTCTCAAAGGCCATATGCAAATTCCAAAATCTCAAACGTCAGAAATCCAAAACTGTTCTGGTCTCAAGCATTTCAGATAAGAGACACTCAAACTGCTGTAGAGAAGTGTCACTTCAACAGAAACTTTAGGAATGGTTTGCAACTTTGTTTTGACAATGCAGGCACTGCACTGCTGCACAGGGACAACAATTACATACCATTTTAATTTAAAATGCAGTTGGTACCTCTGACTGAATCACTATTACACCATTGACTCAATAAACAATTTTATTAATTTGTTGTATTTGTATGGTGCCTTCTCCCACACTGGGACCTGAGACGGCATCAAATAATAGTTAGCATTCAAATGATTACAATACCTACAATTAGCAGTTAAATAGTATATAAATTTTGGGGACACACTATCTCTCCCTGTATATATATGTGTGTGATGTGTGTTAGTATATACTGTACTGTATTTCTTCCATTCTCAGATGCACTTTCCCCCATATAAGCATTTCTAAAAACAGAGTGCATCTGAGAATCACTGGTACTTTTTAAATATATAAATGCAGATTTTTTCTGTTGGTGATACTGAAATTGGCATGCATCTTACAATGGATAGTGATACGGTATATGTGTGTGTGTGTGTGTGTGTGTGTGTATTTCAGTTGTTTTGTGTTACTCTTGATTTGTTTTAATTTTATATGTTATCTACTTTGATTATATTATCGAGTATGTTTTATTTTATTATTGTAAGCCATTCCAAGTCCTTTCTTGGGAGATGGGGTGGGGTATAAATAAATAACATTATTATTATTATTATTATTATTATTATTATTATTATTATTTCTTCAGTGTTTGTCCCACTTGATGGTGTAATCCGCTTTACTAGTCTGCTGGCACCATTTCACCCGGGCACAGCTAGTATTATATACATTTATCTTCTGAATATGTAAGGTGTATATGTAACATAAATTAATTTCATGTTTAGACTTGAGTTCTATACCCAAGATAGCTCATTATGTATTCATATGTACACATATATTTTATGACTGCTTTGTGAAGTTCATGCATGCTATTGTATTACCATTCCTTGCAACAACCCTGCAAAATGGTGTAGTAATATTACTATGTAGAAACCATGGCTCTGCTTCTCAAAGGCCATATGCAAACACATACAAAATGAGTGCAAGGGTATATATTTTGGTTGTTTTGTGTTATTTTCATTTTGTTTTAATTTGATATGTTATCTACCTTTGAGTTCCTTTCGGGGTGAGAAGGGCGGAATATGAATGTTTTAAATAAATAAATAAATATATTATCAACTTTTATTTTATGATCACATAATTTAAGTTTAAATGTACGTTGCTGCTCAGAATTGATTTTATTTTAATGTGTGTCTAAAGTAATATTGTATTGTCGAAGGCTTTCATGGTTGGAATCACTGGGTTGCTGTGAGTGTTTCGCCCACATCTGCGGCAGGCATCCTCAGAGGTTGTGAGGTACCTCTGAGGATGCCTGCCACAGATGTAGGCGAAATGTCAGGAGAGAAAGCTTCTGGAACATGGCCATACAGCCCGAAAGATTCACAGCAGCCCTAAAGTATTTATGTGTGTGTGTGTGTGTGTGTTTTGCCCCTTGTTTGAATTCCAGTTAACTAGAAGAGCCTATTATCTGTGTCTGTCCATTCACACACACACACACACGAGTACAAGGGTAAAAAAAATCTGAGCAGCAACATACATTTAAACTTAAATTATGTCAAACTTCAAATTGTCTTAGTGAAGTCCATTCATTACATACTGCAGTCACAAAGCTTCTCTTTTCTAATGTGTCCTATTAGAATCGTAGAGTTGGAAGAGACCTCACGGGCCATCCAATCCAACCCCTTTTACTGGTCTTTTTTGCGGCATTTCAATATTAATACAAAGTCAATACAGAGTTTATAGCAGGCCTGGGCAAACTTGGGCCCTCCAGGTGTTTTGGACTCCAACTCCCACAATTCCTTTCCTAATAGCCTACAGGCTGTTAAGAATTGTGGGAGTTGAAGTCCAAAACACCTGGAGGGCCCAAGTTTGCCCAGGCCTGTTGTAGAGTGCAGCCCCCCTCGGCCACCGTCTCCGGGGGATGCAAAGACAGCCGGACCCGCCCCCATCTTACCTCGCCAGTTTCGGAAAAGGCGGCGGCGGCGGCGGCTGCTTTGGTGGCGCTCCGCTCTCGATCAGGGCCCGGGCTTTTCTTCCACTCCTCACCGCCCCCGCAAGGGCGGTATTGCGCGGAGGAGCCTCTGGGGGCGCGGAGAAGGAGGCACGGAGCGAAACGCGGCGCCCTCCGCCACACAGGGGCCGCTGCTCCGCCCGGACCCATTCGGGGGGCGGACTGCTTGGCTGGCTGGCAGGCCGCTTCCGGGTCTGCGGACGGGCGGGCACGCGCGCGCCATAGAGAGAAGGCAAAGAGGCAAGGCGCTGCAGACGCAGCACTTCAGGGTTCGCGTGCGGCGCTCTTTGGGAGTCTTTTTCTCCTTCCTCTCCATACGCCGCGGTTTACAAAAGATGGAGGGGCTTTGGGAGGGAGTGCTGTCTTGGGGAAGCCATTCCCAATCTAAATGGGTTCCCATTCGCATCTCACTTTGAAGGGAGAGGCAGCCACACGCAAGGACGCCCACCTGTTTCCCAAGCTTGGATCACCATTCTGGGAGTTGAAACCCTGAACAGCTGGAAGAACAAAATCTGGAAAGTACTGGACCACAGGGGTGCATGCAAGAAGATCCTACCAGTGCATCCTCCAGGAAATAGGGAAGGATATTAAAGGCAAAGATGAAGTACTTTGACCACATAATGAGAAGACAAGATACTTTGGAGAAGATGATGCTGCTGGGGGAAATGGAAGGAAAAAGGAAGAGGGGCCGACCAAGGGCAAGAGGATGGATGATATCCTTGAAGTGACTGGCTTGACCTTGAAAGAGCTGGAGGTGCTCTGGCTTGACCTTGAAAGAGCTGGAGGTGCTCTGGATGACAGGGAGCTCTAGAGTGTGCTGGTCCATGAGGTCACGAAGAGTTGGAAGCAACTGAACTAATAATAATAATAATAATAATAATAATAATAAACCTTTATTTATATACTGCTCCATGTACAAAACAGTCAGTTGTCAAAACAACATACAACATAAAACAACAGTAAAAACAGTTCAATCTAAAATGAACACAATTACACTACCAATCAACATGAAGGAGTCCAATAATCAGTAATCAGGGCAGAATAAACAACAACGGGTGCATGCCAGGCATGGGCAAACTTGAGTCCTCCAGGTGTTTTGGACTTAAATAATCATCAAAACATGCCTTCCTTTGCTTTGTATAAGGCAGTGGTTCTCAACCTGTGGGTCCCCAGGTGTTTTGGCTACAACTCCCAGAAATCCCAGCCAATTAACCAGCTGTTAGGATTTCTGGGAGTTGAAGGCCAAAACATTTGGGGACCCACAGGGTGAGAACCACTGCTTTAACCTCAGCCAAGTGTTTTGCACTACAGCTCCCAGGATTCCTGACCATCAGATAACCTGGCTAGAGCCTTCTGGAAGTTGAAATACCCAAAATATCTGGAGGGCCACAGTTTGTGCAGGCCTGATCAAGACTGTAGAATTACTGCAGTTTGACGCAACTTGAACTGCCATGACTCGGTGCTATAGAATCCTGGACGTTGTAGTTTGGTAAAGGCACCAGTTCAAGAATGGAAACCAGAATATGAGTGGACAGGAAAAGAGATTTAAAAATGGGCTTAAAGCTAACCTTTAAAATGTGGTATAAACACCAGGGATTGAGAAGCTCTTATCAATGGTGCTATAGGTTCTGTAGAGGCATAAATAGAAGACGAAAGGGAGAAACATGCCAAGAAGAAGGTGTGTTGAGTAAACCTGCCTTCCACCTGGAAACCTATGTCCTCATTGTGAAAGACCATGCGAATACATCTTCAGTCATTTACAGCCCAACTCTACTCCTGGGAGACAATCATACTCGACCATGAGTGATCACCTATAGTGATAGTAATGTGATGTGAGCAAATTTAGGTAACCATCACTTTTGGGGTGTTTGAGAGGTTTGTCATCATGTATTTAATATGTCTCCTTAAGCCATCCTCTACTTCAAATCTAGCATGAATGTGATGTCTTTGATTTTATTATCATGAAAACGTCACTTCTACTTTGTTGGAGTAAGAATAAGTTTTCCTTAACTTTATCAGCCTCGGGATTGCAAGGGCAAGTCCCCCTTTGAACAAATCTTGATAAGCTCACTTTAGAATCACCATCAGAAACATATAGACTCCCTTCTCACCCTGTTTTCTCTCTCTTTTTCTGGAATTTAATATTTCCAATCTTGCATCTACACGATAGAATTATTGCCATTTGATACCACTTTGAATGTCTTAATTCAATGCAGTTTAAGTTTGGTGAGGCATTGGCATCCTTTGACAGAAAAGGACTTGTAAACAGAAATTCCCACCTGCTGCTGCTGCTCAGTCGCGTAGTCATTTCCGACTCTTCGTGACCTCATGGACCAGTCCATGCCAGAGCTCCCTGTCGGCCATCGCCACCCCCAGTTCCTTCAAGGTCAAACCAGTCACCTCAAGGATACCGTCCATCCATCTCACCCTTGGTCGGCCTCTCTTCCTTTTTCCTTCCATTTTCCCCAGCATCTTTTCCAAGCTTTCCTGTCTTCTCATGATGTGGCCAAAATACTTCAACTTTGCCTTTAATATCCTTCTCTCCAGTGAGCACCTAGGAGCATGTTATTCAAAATGACGGGTTTGGGACAGTGGCGGTTTGCAAGCCATTGACAGTCAAAATGGAAAAGGATTCCAGGACAGAAGGAGGACAATTCCAGGACAATTGTTCCTGATGGGCAAAAAGATGGCACTGGCCCCTGACATTAAAAAAGAATTGCTGTTCACTCACATCAGATGACCTGAGAAGTCTTGTCTATAAGACAGTTATTTGTTGTTTATTTATTATTTACTATATTTCTATCCTGTTCTCATTCCGACGGAGACGCAGAACAGCTTACAATTATGGCAAAATTCAGTGCTGCATTACAAATACAAAAGATCCTAATGAGCATTCTTGTCCTGCTCACTGTTTCAGATGTTGCTTATGGTAACTCCATGAATTTCATAGCATTTTCTTAGTCAAGTAATAGTTATGGCTTTGTCATTTCCTTCCTCTGAAATATAACCTACAGCACTGGATCTTCATTGGCAAGTCTCCCATCCAAGTAGTGATCAGGGCTGACCCTGCACTAAAGCCAAGACCAGACAAGATTTGGTGTCTTTAGGGTAGCCTTTCCTTAATTATGGAGTGATTGTTAATGATGGGTTCAGAATGGTTCAGAATAATTCATTCTGAACCTGAGGCCCAAAGTCTTTTTATAGTATATGATTATGCTGGCAATACCTTTGCAACATTTGGGACATTATAAAAAGGAGGAAGGAAGGATGAAGTGGTGGTGGGGAATGTGGCAGCCTCTCGGACTAATTTTAAGAACTTTTGTGGAAATAAGCCATTTGTTCAGATGCTCACTCAGCCCTCCACATTTACGTTTTTGGCTTTTGTAGATTTAATTCATGAATTTGATTTAAAATTCATTCTCTAAAAATCTCTAGGTCCTCGAGTATGACTTTATGGCACCTAGAGGACACTGTATTCTGTGCTGGCATAACACATGGCGTTTTTGTGGATTTGAATCTGATTTAGTTCTTTTTCATTTCTAAAGACTTACATCCTAGTTTTAAAAGATTGTCCTGAACTTTTCTTGAAAATCTGGGGTTTTCTTTTAATATCTTGGTTTTACCATAGTTTTGAGCTTAGAGGGAGAGTGGGATAGATGGAAACCACACATATCCTTTTCAGTATTGGCACACAATTTCCTTTATTTTTTGGAAGATGTGAAGATACAGCTGCCATTTTTAAATAATTACCTATTAGTTTTAGAACACCTCAGTCTATTGGCATTTAAATACCCACCATTTAATAGGATAGCCAGTGCCTTTCAGAGGCATATGTGTATCTTTGCACACATGTGGGGTGAGCAGCATGGCTATGTGCTCAAAAATCATGTAAGGTATAGTACACATTTATCTTCATAAGATCTTCCTTTATCATCAAATTGAGGTTTTTAAAGGGCAAGTATGTGGCCCTCTCCTTCATTTTAAAGATGTGTGCGGCATTATTTCAGTCACTATAGACCAGTTACTGCAATAACACACAGTCAACAAGGAAGAAGAAAAAAAGGGACTGTACAGGTGTGCAAGGACTTTGTAGAGAGTCCTTAGTATTTGAGCTGTGTTAACTTTATATGTCAACACTATTTTATGACTCACATGGTAGTCATCCATTGGATCATAGAAACAAACCTGTTCTTAGAACTCCATCTTGTGGTGATTCGTTCAATCCAGCTAACGAAAAATGCAATGTAACTACTGTGATCAATCAGAAATTATTTCAGAGGGGAGATGTGTATGTTGCCTTGACTGAAGTCACTGTTTTTATTTTTCTTTGGATATATGTGTAGATGAATGGGTATACTGTACTTACATTTTTTGGGAAAGGGTATCTCCAGCTCTGCAAATTATCACTTATGATGCAGGCTGTCCTGAAGACTTAATCACAACTAGATGGGGCGTTATTGTTTTAATTGTGCTTTTAATGTTGTAATTGATTTTCATAATTTTAATTGCATGTTTCAAATTGCTTTTGAAACCAACATTTTAATTCTATTTTAATGTTAATCATTTCAATGTTTGAACTGTATTCTATTTTAATTTTATGTAACCCCCTTGAATCCTTGTTTTGAGGAAATGGTATGATAGAAATAGAGATACTAAGAAGAAGGAGGGAGAAGGAAGAGGAAGAAAAAGAAAGAGGGAAGGCGGTATTTTCTATTATTTAACACCCCCACCACCCCCACCCTTGAATCCCAGTTTTGGAGGAAAGGCATGATAGAAATATACATGATGATAATAATATAAAGGGGAGGAGGGAAAGGAGTAAGAGAATTGGAAGAGACCACCAGACCATGAGGTTGTTATGATCCCCTGCCATTTAGGATTACACAATCAAAACACTTCCAGCAGGTGACCTTCCAGCCTCTGCATTAAAATCTTCAGAAACTGAGACTCCACCACACTCTGAAGCAACATATTCAACTGCCATCAGGAAGTTTTTGCTCATGGAATCTGTTTTCTTTAGTTTGAATATTTAACTATATGTCTTAGTCTCTGGAGAAGCAGAAAACAATATTTAAGCATGACTGTCATACCTCTCTTTGACATTATTTTCTCCAAGCTAAGTATACCCAGTTCTCTAAGCTGCTCCTCATACCCCTTGGTTTTCCTACCCTTTGAGCTTCCCAGAACACATTCCAGCTTGTTAATATCCTTCTTGCATTGTGGTGTCCACAACTAGAAAGGTGAGGTCTGACAAAAATGAAACTGAATTCTGTTTTACTTACTTTCCCCTTGAAACTTGTTTCACAGTACACACAACATCTTTTATTCATATTTGTTGAATTTGTGTCCTACCTTTCATCCAAATATGGTACTCAAACCAACTAGCAGTAGTACAATACAGGTAAAACTGGATCAGAAATGTAAGCAATTTAAAAAGGCACAAGAAAAAACACATCTAACTGGCAAAAATTACCCTCAGTGACACATACCTTGATTACATCCTGTTCGAACTGTTGTAACACACTTTATGTGGGGCTGTCTTTGGAAACTTCTCTGGGTGTATTTTTACACACTGTGTCTTTATCAGGAGCTGATAGATAAGAATAAACCACTCCCTAAAAGATGACAAAATAAAGAGGTCATGATAAATCTGCCTTCTCCCATAAAGTACAAAGGGCCAAATTCTGTACACAGGAAACCTGCTTTTAAAAGGCCAATACAGTGATAAGAGCTGTAATAGATGCACAAATCATAACCTGTACAAATCAGTAAATGGTGGGTTAGAATTTATGTTGATTTATGCACAGCTACAGGCAGTTCACAAGTTACGAACAAGATAGGGCTGTGCAAAATTATTGTTAGTCCTTGTAAGTCAGATCAAATTAGTTAAATTCATACTTTTGACGCAATATCTGACATGTGAATGTGACCTGCACCAAAAGCTTAAGAATTGAAACTTATCCAATACTTTTTTGTTTGCATTTTGTAAACCTCGGAAGCCTCCCAAAGCCAGTTTCATTTTAGTGCAAACAAGCAAAGCAAAGTCTCCTTAAATTAATGGCCTCTTGCCACGAGGAGCAACAGGGAGAAAGCAGGGTTTGCTAGGAAAAAGACAGAAAGCACAGAATTCTGGGAAATATAATTTGGGAAGGCAAGGAGCCCTATGCCCTAAATGACATTTCCCAGAATTCTGCTCAGCATCAGAAAGCCCCAATCAAGATAGGGGAAAAATTTGTCCCTCTTGCCAGAGTTCCAATAGATTGTTGAATCTGCAAAGAGGAGGACTGACTGATACTTCTAGTAAGTAAATCTCTGTGTTGGACTGGGAAAAACTCCCTAAATAGAAGTTCTATTGGTTAATATGGGAGACATTCAAGGAGATAGCTGTTGTGGCTTTTTTTAAAAAAAGTTTTTGTCACAACTTTAAGAAAAATCCCTAAAATTAGTAGATGTATGAATATTTCTGGAAGTTGTGGAAAATGATCCCCTTTTATCTTGTGTCATTGTATAGAAAATTCAAGGAGATAGCTCCTGCAGGTTTTTTTAAAAAAGTTTATTATAAAAACTTTGAAAAATCTCTAAAATTTTGTGGATAAGCAAAATATTCTGAAACTTGATGGGCTAACAGTGGTTAGTGTATTCACCCGAATAGCTGTAACAAATAGGGAGAAAGGAGCCCTCAAAGTTTCTCCATCTGAGCAATTACTATAACGAAAAAGTAACAAAATTTTGTTACTCTTGCTATAGTAGCAAAATTTTCACTAAGATTACTTTAGAAACAAAACACCAATGCCCCCTAATTCTGTAATGAGTTTTGAAACATTCCTTTCATCAATTGCGTAACCCCCTAGTGGCACAGTGCATTAAAGCGCTGAGCTGCTGAGCTTGCAAACCAAAAGGTCCTAGGTTCAAATCCCAGGAGTGGAGTGAGCGCCTGCTGTTAGCCCCAACCTAGCAGTTTGAAAACATGCAAATGTGAGTAGATCAATAGGTACTGCTCCGGCGGGAAGGTAATGGCGCTCCATGCAGTCATGCCAGCCACATGACCTTGGAGGTGTCTATGGACAACACCGGTTCTTCAGCTTAGAAATGGAGATGAGCACCAACCCCCAGAGTCGGTCACGACTGGACTTAACGTCAGGGGAAAACCTTTACCTTTACCTTTTACAAGATAAGTTTTGTAGGTTTGTTCTTAGGTTGGATTTGTATGTAAGCCAGAACATGTATATTTTAAATGTAACTCCAGCCATAGATAGATAGGTAGATATCTTTTAACTTTGGATAGCATAGGGAAGGGTTAACACCCATATAGCTTTTGTTTTGCTGTCTGTGCCCCTGATCAGAAGATTTCACATAATTTTCTGTCCCTGTGACAATTGGATTTTTAAAAATGTGGCAATAAAGCTTCAGCTAAGACTCCCTTTCCCCATGATAACTCTTCCAGGAGTGAATTTCCCTTCTGAGGGGTAGATATCTCTCACTTCCTGTTGTCTTATCCCCGTTCTTAACTGTGAGTCGTTTGTAAGTTGAATGTTTGTAACTCAGGGACTGCCTGTATTTTTATTTTTTACTGAAAAGTTTATATTATTTGCTTTGCCCAGATTTGACACAACTATGAAACCTGGGTAGTCAGCACCACGTGTAAACACAAATTACAGAAACTCTTAGACTGAATTTTGTCCATCACTGCTATTTGCAATGATTGCTTTGTATAGGTTTCTTTCTGGAAAGTTATGAAGGAAAGAGGAAGTGTTTTCCACTTCCCTCACAGGAAAGCATTTTGAGCACTACTGAAAAGTAAACACTCAATGACAATTGAGATTATTGGGTGTTAATATGTGCACACAAAGAGGCGTCGTTCCAAAGCACCTTGCAACTGTAATAGCATCCTATTGATAGGGAAATTACCTTAAGGTGAGTGAGTGCCTACATGTAAATAGTTTTACTGATCAACCGAAAGGGTTGACATTGGCATTCTTTTTATCTCTGTTCTTCCAGACTTTTGACAGTGGCATCTGGTGACAGGGCCATCACATACAGAGCTAATCTATATGCAGCCAGAGAGCCAGCATATTATGATGGGTTGAGTATTGGATTCTGGAGACCAGGGTTCAAATGCCCACTCAGCCATGGAAACCTACTGGTGAATTTTACCTACCACCTTATCACATTGAGAAATTTTCCCCCTTGTAGGGCACTTCAGCCTCTTTTCAAACGTGGAGAGGCAACACTCAAACCATCATCACATGTTCCAAGGTTGAAAAGAAGCAGAAATGTTCTGAAAGGAGAAAACTCTGAACACGAGCCAACAATTGTATCAGAGCTCCTACCGCTTATCACACTTTACTCCCATTTTTGGGGTAGTGCTCTGTAGCAGTGCATTTTTCACCTGACATTGTCTGTGTATTGTTTCAGTTAGAATGCAACATTCGCCAGCTCCTCTGCAGAAGATTCAACTGGACCAATCCCTGGATTAAGCAATCATAGAATCATAGAGTTGGAAGAGACCACATGAGCCATCTAGTCCAATGCCCTGCCATGCAGGGAAATCATAGTCAATCCCTGAACTATCTTCAGAGAATAGTTTTTCTGCAAATTAACATATTTCCCATTAGATGCTTTGTCTTCATATATGTTCCTAAATCCTTTATTCCAAAACTCCTTGACCTTCTTCTTTGTCTTTCGCCATCTAAACTCTGCACAACTCTGCAAGCATGTTCAATGCTTTAAATGACATAATTGGTTTAATTGTTTTTAATTCTTACATTTATATTTTAACTTATTCATTTTTTAAAATCAGCATTTTTATATTTATTTTAGCTACCCTAGTCCCTTGAAAAAGACAGGATAAAAATTAAATAAATAAATAAATCTCAGTGTTTGTCTGTTTGTTTAATATCTCAAGTTTTCCCCAACATGGGACTTAAGCTATCTTCCTTCAAATAAGAAATAGCTATAAAAACAATTTACTAAAATGATCATATTGAAATCTAATTTGAAGCCTTTGAACAGAAGTAAGAACAGAAGTAAAAGGAAACTCACACATTAAAAGGCTCCAATTGTCTGCTTACATAAACATCTATATATGTTGATGGGAACAAAGGGTGTCATATCAGCTTCCACAGCCTCCACCAGAATGGCCTGTGGCAACAGAGAGTCCAAAAGAAAGCCTTTTCCTGAGGATCTTGATATTAGCACATGCTCTTATAGGGAGACAGAGAATGCAGTCTACACTGTACAATGAATGCAGTTTGAAACCACTTTAACATCCATGGATCAATGCTATGGCATTATAGGAGTCATAATTTGGAGAGGCACCAGCACTATTTGGCAAAAAAGCTAAAGATATTGGCTGAATCTACACTGCCATCTAATGCGTCAGAGTCGTACAATGCAATTCAGTGCTGTTAAACTATATTATATGGATCAACACTGACCATATAATGCAGTGTCAAGCTGCATATTATGTAGCAGTGTAGATCCAGCCATTGTAAAACAACTTCATAGCAGTGAGTCATGACAGTTAAAGTGGTGTTAAACTGCATTCATTCTACAGTGCAAATGCACCTAGGGTCTGGAGCCCCCGGTGGCGTAGTGGATTAAAGCCTTGTGACTTGAAGGTTGGGTTGCTGATCTGAAAGTTGCCAGGTTCAAATCGCACCCGGGGAGAGTGCGGATGAGCTCCCTCTATCAGCTCCATGCGGGGACACGAGAGAAGCCTCCCACAAGGATGATAAAAACATCCTGGCGTCCCCTGGGCAACATCCTTGCAGACGGCCAATTCTCTCACACCAGAAGCGACTTGCAGTTTCTCAAGTCGCTCCTGGCATAAAAAAAAAACCTAGGGTCTTTCAGATAATCTTGAGCTGCTGTTAAAATAGTAACTTATTTTAAATTTTAAAAGGGCCCGTTAACCATCACTTATGGAAGTTACATTGATTTCAGTCAGTTTATGCTACTTGGGATTAGCATTTAATTTAGCTCAGAGCCTGGGTAAATTCTGAAGTTTAACACATCAAGCTACTCACACTCTGGCAAATCACATGCCCTCTAAAAGAGGAAACTACTTGCAACCCTTTGGAAAACAACAAAGATGGATAGGAGTAGCTTCTCTTAGTAAAGAGCTTCACTTCCCAGCAAAATATACCATAATTCAGAAAGACACCAGCAGTAACTGATGCCCATATTTTTCTGGATTTGCTGTGCTAATTTAAGACAAGACAGCAAGTGTATTTTGCTTCCATTTGAGCATGTGCTCTTTCAACAGAAGTGATGGCAAGACCTCATGGCCAATCTGTTTAATCATATTCATCAGATAGATACTATCTGCAATATATCACTAGGCTGAGATATTTTAGTTATGTGTCTCCACAATGTCATGAGTGGTGAGAGGCATCAATCAGGGTTGTTTACTTTCAGAGGACGTCATTTTACACCTTTTCACATTTCAAAACATTTGACTCTATTTAAAAATAAAAGATAAAACAGAAATGGAGCACAGCTTACACATCTCATAAGATGACCACGTCTGCTGTTCCACATCAGATGTCCAGGATCTGATACACTTACAGAGCTCAAATTCAACCTTCATCATTTCATTCCAATTTTAGTTCATCTCTGCTTTTTATATGTGTATTATATTGTGTTATCCTTAGCTAGGGGAGGGGAGGTACAAATCCTATACAAATTCTGGGATGAGGGAAAATATGTAGCTAGTCAGTATTCTGCCAGCCTGTTTTGTGTGTTGTCGAAGGCTTTCATGGCCGGGATCACAGGGTTGTTGTATGTTTTCCGGGCTGTATGGCCATGTTCCAGAAGTATTCTCTCCTGACGTTTCACCCACATCTATGGCAGGCATCCTCAGAAGTTGTGTCTCACATAACCGGCTTTTGGAAGGGCTACCTTTACCTATTTTATGAGTGGCTCTTTGAGCTAGTTATTTCCTTACCACATTACACTATTAAAGTGCTGCATTATGTTCCACTTTAACTGCAATTTCTTCTAAAATCCTGGGATTTGCAGTTGAAGGAGTGGTATTTAGAATCCGCAACCATAGTTTTAGGCCATACTAATCTACAAATCGCAGAATTCCGCTATGGCAGTTAAAGTGGAATATAGTACAACAACAGCATAACGGAATAAGGAAATAAAGGAGTCTTGCTAAAGGTGAGCTGGAAATGAAGGCATTGCCCCCCAAAATTTTACTCTTATATGAAATTTCCTTTCAGTCTCCAAATATTCAACATCACAGTGAAGCACTGAAAATCATTTAAATCTAGAACTCTCACTTTTTTGTATTTACGTTATTTTGGAAAAGTCTCTCCCTTTTCTTGGTTGCCTAAATTGTATTTCTAAATACTGAGCTGGAGTTTTAGCTACATTCCTGGGCATATGTCTTATATCTTACACTTAAATAAATCTGCAGAGGAGATTTCTCTAGACATGATGGAGAGCAGTTATGGTGGACGAGCTCTGCTATATTGGATTAGCATTAGTTTTCAGATACATACTCCCGCATGCACACACACACACACACACACACACACACACAACACATGTATATATCTTATATGAAGTAACACATTTCACAGTTTTTAGGGGATATCAGTGGTAGTCTACTTCTGCAACAACAACATGGGATCTTGAAACATGTTACAGACGAATCAATGCTTTTTGGACTGTAGTTTACTCTCCCAGATTCATAAAGTGTTGCTTCATTTGCTAAATTATTATTATTATAAAGGTGTTTATGTGGAAGGATGTAATCAGTGGGGTGAGAGAGAACAACGATTAGACAGTACACCCTGATCTTCACCTTAATCCATCACATTAGTAAACAACATTCATGTGGCAGCACAGATACCCTGGCACAGATAAGCTGATAAAACACGTATCATTAAAAACAGACAAGGAAAGTTAAAGTAGAATATTTTCTAATTGTAATAAATTATTTAACAGTATATTTTTCTGATGGAAATTATATTTTCCCCATCTCACTTCAATTTCCACAATTCGCCTTAATTTTCGTGCAACATTTTTCCAGTGACTCAAATGACAATGTCTCACTTGTGATGGCTTCTTGTGATATGCTCATAAATATCTAGTTCTTTGTCACATAAAATGTGATGGCAGAAAACTAGAGTGACATGGGAAAATATTACTAGAGTCTCTCTGTGTGAAACAGAAGGTTATTATGAAATATCATTTACTTGTACATGTTGAATATTTCTTATCTGAAATGCTTGGAAACAGGAGTGTTTCGGTTTTGCATTTTTTGCATATATATATCTTGAAGATGGGACCCAAGTCTAAACATGATATTAATTATGTTTCATAAATACTTTATACAATATTTTTGTTAATAATTTTATGCAAGGAACAACATTTGTGCATTAAATCATCAAAAAGCAAATGTTTCTATCTCAGTCCACCACATCGATGATTCTGAATTTTCGAGCATTTCCAATTTTGGAATTCTGGATAAAAGAGATTCAATCTTATGACACGAGCAATGTGCATAACCACTTTCCACTCTTAATTTATCTCTATGATCACCCTGTACATGACTGCCCAAGATCCATTCAATAACATGACCATGCAAAAATTTGAATGTAGATCTCCCTGCACTGAGTCTGTCACTCTCACATTGTACTTTCTGTCTCTGATGTGTTTCTACTACCCACATTATATCAAGGCTCAGCCATAGTGGTAAAAACAAAACAACACTTAGTGTGCTTAGTTTGAATATTTGGTGGATAGTGTGCAATATTAACACAACTACCCTCTTGAAAATGTGAGTTTATTCAACTGAATTCCAAATTCAATGTTTCCAGCCTACCGTTTTCATGCAAATTAGACTTCAGGGATTTGTGGAACTGGAATATGATCGCCACACTCTTGTGGCAATTTGGTGAATTCTAATGAAAGTACTGCCCAACCAAGTATTTTAAAAATATTTCATTATTGTGAAAACACTTTGCAGGAATATCATGCCTATCAACATATCTCTTAGCCAAGAGAAATCTAATACTGAAACTTTTCATAATTTACAATATAATTTAATGTAATATAATGAAACAATTGGCCTAGAATGTTTTTCAGCCTAAATCAGAGCAGCTAATGCCACTTCCCACTTCCAGGCATATTAATAGTATCCCATACTGGTCAAGGTGCTTCAACACTTGAGGTAGAATATTTCCTAAGCATCTCTATTTTTTCCTGGGAGCAAAAATAAAACAATACATAATGGTAGTAAGAGTTCATTTCAGTCCTTTTCTTTTTCATTATGAAATCTGTCCATTAGTGCTTTAAACATGTTTCCAGGGATTTGCTGGTGCTTTCGAATTAATGACTGAAGTGCAGCCTTCGTCTGGAATTAAAGGAAAAGAAGAAAATCAAGCATTTATTAGTACCATTCCATGAATATGAAAAGACTCAACTAAAATGAAAGTGAAAAGTTTATGAAGTATATATATATATATATATATATATATATATATATATATATATATATCTTCATATCTCAAATGGTTTCAAGTCTCTGAGGGAAAATAAAAGACCTGTCAGTACTACTAAATAAGATGATGATGATGATGATTATTATTATTATTATTATTATTATTAACTTTTATCCCACTTCTCCCACATATGGGACTCAAAACAGCGTAATCTGCAAAAGTAAATCACCATAAAGCTTAATGTCTGTGTATAAGATCAGCCACATAAAATATCACACGAGATAACATGAAAAGTTGTTTAAAAAACAGTAAGAACATGCCACCACAGCATTTTCTTTAATAACTTTCACATTCTAAGCTTTAATTGTTATCTCAATGAGCTTCTGAAACCTGAAAATTTGCACACATTCAAACAGCTTCCTTTACTCTTTCCCGTGTCATTCGGATTCTTGATTTTCCCAACATGGACAATTTATTTTCAATTATTTAAGAAGATGTGAGCACACAAGAGAATGGGAGAGTTGCAAAATTCTATAGTATAAAGTTATAATTACCCACATTATAGATTTTAACAAAGAAAGCATTTTAAGACATAAGATGCAATTGGGGAGAATATGGTACATCTAGGAAAAAGTGGTGTGCACAAGCAAAACTCCTATTGACATTTCATGCAGATATCTCAATACAGAGTTTATCAAATTACCTCTATTTGTAAATAAGCAAACATATGGCCTGATCTAAAATTTGCAAGGTTTTCTGTGGATTAATGAAAGTTTCACATTCTCATCACGTTTATATCAATGGAAAAATAAATTTGAAAGAATATTAGGTTTAACAATGTTAACACTGTTAAACCTAATATGTTCAACATACATGTTTCCGTACTACTTTGGAATGGTACTGTAGAATATAGGGCATTGAGCTGGTTTCACTGTTACATGGTGAACTTCATGTATTCACTAACATATTTTATTTATTTATTTATTTGCCCCATTTATACCCCGCCTTGTATTTTAGATTACAAGCACGTGAACATATACAAAATCTCTTGTGTCTACAAACAAGTGGGCCTTCGGTATCTGTCTGGGTTGGTTCCAGGATTCCCTATGGATACCAGCATCTATGCATGTTCAAATTCCATTATATAGAATGGTATAATAAAATGCTGCCCATTATATTAAGTAATGAACAACTAAAACAAAGACTGGATATTTTTTTCTGAGTATTTTCAAGCCGTGATTAGTTGAATCCATGGATACAGAACCCATATGTACAGAAAACTCACTATCAGAATTCAACTTCCATATGGCTAAATACCGTAGTATAATATCAAATATGGCCGTATTGAATTCTAGGCACTTTTAGAAAATATGCAAAACTAAATTCTTTTCTTTTCAAAGGTACTAGTTTGAGTAATAAGTCAGTATTAAAACCAACAGTAAAACCAAGATAACTCATTTTTCTTTTGCATAAATTCACTTACAAAATCATGTTACAATAAAGTGGGCATTGAAGATGTTTTATTAACTGATAAACAAAGCATACCTTAGCAGCTAATTCTGCAGCAGTAATATTTGGATCATACGGAATGGGTTCTCCAATATATGTACGAAATTTGACTGGTAATCCACCATATGGAGGAAGGATAGGCAATCGACTATGTTCATATACCCACCTTGCTAATGCTATAACAATAAAAGAAAAGGATAGTCTCAAACAAGATGTCAAATTTAGTTCTGTAGGCAATTTCTGTTAAATAAATAAATAATTTCAACCTAAACATTATTTGACAGTCGTAGCTGTGAAATGTGTATATGGATATAATAATAATAATAATAATAATAATAATAATAATAATAATAATAATTGTGCGGTTTTCTGGCATTGTATATTTTTGCCGCTTCTGTGACTGTTCATTTGGGTTTTGATGATTCCGTAGCCCACTTGTCGATGGATGTCCAGAATCAGCAGCATCCACCGCGGTCCTTTTTATCCTGGGCGACGACCGAGCCAGTATAGACTTCGTTTGGGTTTGATTCTCCATAATGCTAATGGGTTAGGTGCTCTTGGTTGTGCTCCTCAGCTGAGGCCTCTCTGGCTTGGTTGGACCTGCCGGTAGTTACACTACCGCCAGCACAGCCCTCAGTCATCATTGGAGCAGCTAAGCCCCCCCCCCCCCACCAGTCAAGGGGGCTATATCTGCCTAGAAGATCAGGGGGCAGAGGACTCTTACAAGTAAAGCAAGCAGTCAAAGAAGAAGAACATGCCCTGGCAGAATATGTCAAGCAAAGTGAAGAACCTGCTTTGATTGAAGTCAAAAACCAGAAACTCCTCAAAACACAGCAGACAAAAAACCAGTACAAGAAAACCGCACTACAAACTAGAGCTGACAGCTGGCACAACAAAACACTGCATGGAAAGTTCCTTGACAAAATTGAAGGAAAAGCTGATAAGGAGAAGACCTGGCTCTGGCTCACGAATGGCACCCTGAAGAAGGAGACAGAAGGCCTGATCCTTGCAGCCCAGGAGCAAGCCATCAGAACAAATGCAATTAAGGCCAAGATTGAAAAATCAGCTGATGACCCAAAATGCAGACTGTGCAAGGAAACCGACGAAACCATTGATCATATCCTCAGCTGCTGTAAGAAAATCGCACAGACAGACTACAAACAGAGGCACAACTATGTGGCACAAATGATTCATTGGAACTTATGCCTCAAGTACCACCTCCCAGCAGCAAAGAACTGGTGGGATCACAAACCTGCAAAAGTATTGGAAAATGAACATGCAAAGATACTGTGGGACTTCCGAATCCAGACTGACAAAGTTCTGGAACACAACACACCAGACATCACAGTTGTGGAAAAGAACAAGGTTTGGATCATTGATGTTGCCATCCCAGGTAACAGTCGCATAGATGAAAAACAACAGGAAAAACTCAGCCGCTATCAGGACCTCAAGATTGAACTTCAAAGACTCTGGCAGAAACCAGTACAGGTGGTCCCGGTGGTGATGGGCACACTGGGTGCTGTGCCAAAAGATCTCAGCCGGCATTTGGAAACAATAGACATTGACAAAATCACCATCTGCCAACTGCAAAAGGCCACCCTACTGGGATCTGCACACATCATCCGAAAATACATCACACAGTCCTAGACACTTGGGAAGTGTTCGACTTGTGGTTTTGCGAAACGAAATCCAGCATATCTATCTTGTTTGCTGTGCCATACAACGTCGTTGTGTTGATAATAATAATAATAATAATCTTTATCAAGTTCTTTTGATGAACTTTCCACATGCTATAATATAACCACTTAGGAAGGCAAAAGCAGTCTGAAAAGTTTGACAGCCTTCCTTGGTATTTTAGATATTTGATTTTGCATCTCATAGATAGCCCTATCCAGACGTGTCACTTTCCTCAACAGGATAAGGAATTATTTTAAAGCTAGTAAGTTGAAATTGAATCTCCAAACTAACATCACATATTAAAAGTTTCCAGATGTCTTATGTCTCTTTTAGCATGCATGGAAGTCTCTCCCTCCTGCTAATACTCACACAAAAGCTTTTCTACTTTATTCACCGGACAGGGTGACATATGCAAGAAGGAGCTATGTGAGGAACGGAGTTGCAGACTGGAGAACACATTTTTTTTCAATGTCATACTCAATTATGTAAATTATACAACAAAAGTATGCCTTACTTGTTCGCCCAAAGACCCTAAATCCTTCCCGTACATTTTGTGTATACATCGGAATGATGGGCTAAGGAAGAACAAGAGAAATAATTGTTTAAAATGTATTTTTATCATTCATAACATACACATTATTTATCTTTAAATAAAGCAGCCAACTTCATTTCTATACAGTATGTTCCTGAGTAGTTTGAAGCATCAAGTCCCATAGGATGTATGGGCATTTTCTCACATTTTGAAGGTAGGAAAGGCTTTCTAGTCAGTTCAGATAGGCTTACCTTCACAATAATGTAAGGAGAGAGGAGAATTCAAGGACAACCTTTGAGTTACCTTCAAGTCATGTGCTTAATTAGAGATCACTATATATTTTAAAACTATGTTTACACAATAATATGGACCTCAGAAATGGCCACATGACACACACATAGCAACTAGAAATGACTGATTTGATCATATTAACTATATTATACTATTGTATCTTATATCTCTTACATAGCATGAAAAAATCTAGTGCTGCAACTTTCCACCCATCCACCAAACTACTCTTACAATGTGTCCCCGCCAAAGGTTTTTCCTGTTCCAACTCAAGCATGCATATTAGAAGACCTTTTCAAGTTATGACAGGCAATGATAACTTCCCTGTGTCCTTTCAATATCTGACATTGATAACAAAGAGTGCTAATGTTCTCCTTCCCTGCTTATCACCTTTGCAGATGTGCTACAAGAAGCAGAAAATGGAATTAAAGAGAAGTATGTGATGACCGTGTACAGGAGACCAATCACAAAATCAGGGTTTTAACCTTGTATTGTATTTTTTTTGGGGGGGGGATGTGTTGAATCCTACTCTTAACAAGGTACCTGAACATAAACATACACAATGCAGACTAATGGAACAAACAGTAATGGAACGATCAACTAAACTCTCATTTGCAAAAGCATTAGTTAGATATTCCTAATCATAACACATGTTGAATCTGAAAACATGTTTTGTTAACAGGCATTAAAGAGATTGGGAGCACATCTACACTGGCACTATGCTTCCAAGTCATGAGAATCAGCTCTATGCTCTTTGCATGATGCATGGAGACATCTCACCTCCAAAGCAGAGCATAGCTACTTAATGTGATTGTATCCCACATTTGGAAAAGTTAGTGGGTGCTCCTGGACTTCACTTAAGCCTCACACTTAGAGGTAATGTGAATAACTGGGAAGGTTCTGATTTGGAATTTGCCCCACTGCCCATACAGGTCATGGCTACTATCCTGTTTACCCTATACAATGCAGCATGGAATTTTATCATTTTTCATTGCCATAGTGGTGTCCACAGAACTCCAAAGAACTCTTCATCATCCCTCTGCACTTTTGCACCTGTAAGTCAAGGCACTCACAGAGAGGAGATTAGTATTACCTTCCTTCTTTTTCCTCTCCTCTCCCCTCTCCGAGCTGTGGGGCTTAACCCCACCGGATGGTCTGGTTTCTGCCCTATGTTTGCAATAAGACATAGACAGGCAGAATAGTCACCCCAGGACTAGTCCAAAGTAATGCCACTCAAGGTTTGTTAATAGTAACTCACTCATGTAGATTTGTCCTGTGTCTTTATGTGGCCCAGATAAACAGGGTTTGTGTACACCGTTTTTGGAAACAGAGAAGATTGAAACCATGCTTGCTCAAGCCTAGAGATGTAACTCTTCTCTAACTTTCTTCTTGGGGTGGTAACATTTAATTTCTGCAGTTTTCTGCCCATTGCAAGAAAGTTTTGAGAAACCACACTGTTTCTGAAGGCTATTTTACAATTCCTGAGTAAATCTGCACCAAATTTGCATATGGGTTTTTATTTTGCAAATAAAAAAGCATTTTATGCATGGAAAATAATATTTCAAAGCTAGAATGTTACTTCCTGCATAGAAAATTCTGTTTTCTGTGCAAATCCCCTGTGTGCATCTTTTAGTAGAATAAACTCCTTAATTATGGCTTTTTTTTTGCACAGAAAATATGATTTTCTGTAATATATAGCAAGGAATATATAGCATTTCTTCATGAAAATACATTTTCTATGCAGGAATTTATATTTATGCATTGAAATATTATTTTCCATGTGGAAATAATAAATGTGGAAATGTGTTAAAATACCCATATGTGAATTTTATGCAGAATAGGTCCTGAGCTGCAAAGATTCACACCAGGATTCTTCTCATCAGCAAAATGCCTATGTAAAGTTATGTATTTTTGATATTAATATTGAAATCAGAAATATATACAGAAGGTATTTCTCAACACCTCTAAAACATATATTCTGACCATGTTTAATATCCTTTCAATCCCAACATGCTACTACATGCTTAAAGAGGGCAATGCAGACAGGTAGTATTCCCGTGCCTATCCCACTGTGATGTTTCATTGGATATAAACTGATAGTTTCAGAACTGACTTCTTTTCTGTTCACCCGTCTTTGTCTTAATAATGTAGCAATAGCCGCAAGCAACAGTCTTTCCAATCATGTAATTTACATGTCATGTGAAGACATATAATTTTCTTAATAAGCTATTTCTTTTCATTTAAGATTTTCTTTGATACTAATTCCGGGCAGCCAGATTTCACACAAGTCCAAGGCAAATAAGAGCAACTGATTCCCAAGGAGTTGTTTGATCTATAGTAAAAATGCTAATGAGCTCCCAGAAGGCTCCCAGAAAGACAGAAACCTCTTCCTAAATGAAGTGTTGACATTTCGTGCCCAATCATGCATGCAAAGCCTGTTTTACTAGTTCTAGTTTTACCAGTCCCTGATCTTGTTATGAGATATTTGGTCTCTTAGGGAGATGATATCCTGACACTTTAAACTGTTTGAATCACAATTCTTCAAAAGACATGTAAAAATGAATTCTCATATATTATACAACAATTAAGTTTGATTCATCTTAATGTCGCTCTGTTGGGTTCCATTTGTTTTAAAATATCAGAGTCTCCTTTTACTCTTGTTCATCCAAATCAGAATTTTCCTTTTTCTTTTATTTTCTGCCTTGCAGCTCCTTTCTCTAGTACTAAGCGCAGACTCACATAAACAACAGAGTAATTGCCTGATGTTCCCCTCTGTCCTACATCTCTCTTCCTTATGGCAATGTCTTGAAAGTAAAGTGTATAACATGATATCATGTTGAAAATTTCTTCATCCTACATGTTGGAAGTCAATGAAGCTGACAACAGATATGGAAACCTATAATGTGATCACATTGCATTATCCATTTGCTTTGTTAGACCTCTCTTAAAAAGAAACAATCAAGACACTGGGTAGCCATTAATCATAGGCTGGATCTACACTGCTCTATATCCCAGGATCTGATCCCAGATTATCTGCCTTGAACTGGATTATATGAGTCTACACTCCCAGCAAATCTAAGATAAGATGTTAAATGCATTCAATTAATTTTAAAATGGCAATAAAAGGCTGTATATGCCAGTTTGAACACCTAACTAGGTCAAGTCTAATATTAAACTAATGCAGGAAAGTGTTTGAAAACTATATGGTTTAAAAAAATATTTTTTCCATCCCTATTTAAGTCTATATGAGATGATCATTTGGATGTAAAGTTTTTATCTTGCAAATATGAGTCTTAGTACAGGGTGTTTGAAAAAGAACTCCCTAGTTTTTATGTAACACCCTGTATTTTGAATGTAGTTAATTCAGCATATGTTTTCCATTATCTGAATGGGAGAAGTGATATCTGATCATTTTCCTTCCTTCCCATTCAACCCTATTTGCCCTGTGAAAACTTCCATGGGATCACTAGAAGATCCTCCAAAATAGTGTGGGCTGTAAGTTATGGGCATCTCTTAAGATCAAATGCCTACTTTAGAGTGTAAACAGAACACATTTTAGGGCATATTCTCATTGGGGCGAGAGGGAGAAAGATTTTCTATTACCTTATATATGAAGTACACATGTTTATTTTCTCTTGCCCACACACACAAACAACCATTTGCATACTACAGGAAATAATGACATTGAGCTGCGGTGGCACAATGGGTTAAACTCTTGTACCAGCTGAACTGCTGACTTGAAGGTTGGCAGTTCAAATCCATGAGATGAGGTGAGCTCCCATCTGTCAGCCGCAGCTTCCCATGCGGGGACATGAGAGAAGCCTCCCACAGGATGGTAACACATCCGGGTGTCCCTTGGGCAACGTCTTTGTAGACGGCCGATTCTCTCACACCAGAAGCGACCTGCAGTCAAGTCACTTCTGACACGATAAAAAATAGATAATATTCAAAAAAGAAAAGAAAAGAAAAGAAAAGAAAAGAAAAGAAGCACAACCCACAAACAAATTGTCAAACACCATAATTCCCATTAAATATTAAGCAAATGGGCATCCCTACTTTGGAATACCTATCTAATGGAAGAGAGAAACACAATATTGCAGTTCCCAACTGGCATTCATTGCTTGATCCTGGATACAGGCAGTCCCCAAGTTACAAACAAGATAGGTTCTGTCAACTCAATTCTTCAGTTGAATTTGTATGAAAGTCAGAACAGATACATTTTCAAGTGTAACGCCTGCCAAAAAGATATATATTTTAGCTTTGGATAGCATAGGGAATATTTAACCCCCTGTAGTATTTGTTTTTTTTTCTGTCTGTGCCCCAGTTCAGAAGATTTCACCTCACTTTCTGTCCCTGTGATAATTAGATTTTGAAAAATATGGCCTTTTGTGGAAACAAGGATTGGTGCTAAACCTTCCATGGAAACACCTTTTCCCCTGATAACCCTTTCAGGAGTAAATTTTCCTTCTTAAGGGCAGCGTCCTCTCACTTCCTATTGTCTCACCCCCATTCTTTTATTACATTATTTGTTAGCTTAAGAGCCAGAATGAGACTGAAACAGAAGGGATATTGTATGTGGCATGTTTAATTTCAATGCCATGCTTCTTTTAAAATGTTTTAAAATGACTATTCATTTTCATTTGCTTTATATATTCAAATTATTTATGTTTAATTCCCAACAATTGATTTGGATCTCGCCACTTGTTTTTTCAACCACATTTTAATTTCTAATACTTTTTTAATAATCACTGTTCTAATTCATAATGGGGAGATAGAGGTTTGATAGCTGATTAAATTATTTTCTCTAGAATCTCTGGGAAAATTATGGCCTTTGGGTCTTGATGAATCCAGATTGAAAGACAGGTTGAATTAAAAGAAGAGAGCAAAGAAATGCTTAAAGATATTGTTCCAACAATCAATCTGTACAGCAGCAATTTCCAAATTGGGATAAATCTCCTAATTATCAATGTGATTGTTGGGAAAATTTGAAGAAAGCAGGGCAGTAAAAATTGTAAAGAACAAGAAGGTGGATTTCCCTCCTCCCTCTCCCCTCACTGCTTTCTTGCTTAGCCAGCTTACAAAACCTTTATTGGATTTTGGGTGAGCTGGGCTGCTCTAAAAAAAAGATATAAGGAGGGCACCTTCTGCTGTTCATTGCTAAGATTGACTGGAATACTCTTGAGATGGTTAGTCCTGCCTAGAGTAGATCTGTTTGATTGACTGTTGAATAGAGAATCAACATATAGGTAAACCCAACTGAAACAATGGCTCTCTTCTAGCCAAGACTAACAAGAGGATGGACATAGTTATCTCCTGAATTTTCTTTTATCTGAAAAGGCATTTTAGGCAGCTTAGAGAAAATGACAGGGCTTCATTTTTAACTTTTCTTGTTCTTCTGATATGCATAAGCCATTTCCTTTGATTTCCATCAATCGCTATTTTATTCAGAGATTTCTTTTGTTAAGAAGAGTGTATATGTGTGAGAGAGAGAAAGGGAAAGAGATGTTTTCAGCCTTTGTGGCTGAGATGCATTTGGACTGTTAAAGATCAACAGGGTTTTTCGTCAAATCTGCCAGGAACTGGTACTATATTTGTGCCCCACTACAGATAGACATTCTGAGGCCCCTTTACATTGCCGCATAATCCAGATTATCAATCCACATTATCTGCTTTGAACTGGATTATCTGAGTCTACACTGCCAGATAATCCAGTTCAAAGCAGATAATATGGATTTTATATGGCAGTGTAGAAGGGATCGGCCTTGGAATACAAGTTTGAATGGTGTGGTTTTAATAATTGTTTTAATGTTGTTTAATATTCTTATTTTAATGTATATGTTTATTTTATTATACATATGTTTACGGCACCGAATTGCTGCCTATCTATGAGGCTACTTTGAGTCCCCTTCGGCGTGAGAAGGGCGGGATACAAATGTAGTAAATAAATATAAATATATTTATATTGTGACAGAAGCTAATTGAGAATATGCTTTTGGTGTAAGAAGATCAGCCGTCTACAAAGACGTTGCCCAAGGGACGCCCGGATGCATTACTATCCTGTGGGAGGCTTCTCTCATGTCTCTGAGTAGGGGCCTGAGTAGCATTGCTTTATACTTTGAGACTGGTAGACATGTTTTTTATTTTAAGAATGCTTAGTTGCAGTCCTACATACATGCCTAAGCTATATGATAAGCTCATACAAGGATTCTTATAAAGATAAAGTAGCTATTAGAACTGGTTTGTGCTAAGCCACTTTATAAAAGGTTTTCTTTGTCAATCTTTATGAAGTGTTCTATTCTTGTGGTAGTAAAAGGTAAAGGTTTCCCCTGACATTAAGTCCAGTCATGTCTGACTCTGGGGGTTGGTGCTCATCTCCATTTCTAAGCTGAAGAGCCGACGTTCTCCGTAGACACCTCCAAGGTCATGTGGCCGGCATGACTGCATGGAGCACTTGTGGTAGTATCTTAATAAAAATACACATTAAATATGGATCTTTATGCTTTAGAATATTATATCTAATCTGTAGAATTTTAATAGCATATGTACAACACTTTTCATTATGGTTGTGGGACTGGAATGTGTTGTCACCTAACTCTATTTTCCCTGCATTCTTTCTATTTTTTGTGGTTTAATCTTCATTGTTCACTATGTTGGCACTGCACCTTCCAAACTGACGAATAGTTCACACAAATGGACTCACACTAGTATCAAGCAGATGAGACGATTAATGATAACCTAACTAATTAGGTAAAGTAAAGGTAAAGGTTTCCCCTGACATTAAGTCTAGTCGTGTCCAACTCCAGGGGTTGGTGCTCATCTCCATTTCTAAGCCGAAGAGCCGGTGTTGTCCATAGACACCTCCAAGGTCACGAGGCTGGCATGACTGCATGGAGCACTGTTACCTTCCCGCCAAAGTGGTACCTATTGATCTACTCACATTTGCATGTTTTCGAACTTCTAGGTTGGCAGAAGCTGGGACTAAAAGCGGGTTCTCATTCCGCTCCCCGGATTCGAACCTGCGACATTTCCGTCCGTAAGTTCAGCAGCTCAGCGCTTTAACACGCTGTGCCATCGGGGGCTCCACCTAACTAATTAAATTCTCTCAAATATAAGTGTTTATTTAAGGAAATTAGTTTTATAGATTCTCACAGCTAACATTATCAAATTAATTTTCAAACCTATTGTTCCAAGCTCTGTCACTTCTGATGTTTATTTTTTTTGACGTATTGTCTCATATGAACCAAAGCACTGATTAAAGTAGGAGAATTCAATGTCCACTAAACATTACCATAATCCTGGCTTTCTTATTTTTTCAACTTTGAATTATATGCTCTCTTTTCCAGCTTTGTTGTAACATAAAGTCTCAAGATTAACACAGACAAGATATTTTTTTTTCCTGAGGGTTAGGAATATGAGCAAATGACTTACAGTAAGAAAAAAGTTATATGTAAAAGCATGTTCTATTTCTCAACTTTTAAATAAAACACAGGTATGGAAGAAAAATAATGTAGGCACAGTACTTACCACTTTAGCATCTAAAGCCAGGTGAGCAAAACCTTTACGCTTATGCCATACAAGTTTGTAAGATTCATCACTAAAGAGTGCTTCTCGAACTCCTCCTGGAGAAATTCCCAACAGATGACCATTTTTTAGAATATTTAAACATTCTTCCCTTGAGGAAGGCAAGATGTGCATCAAGTTTGTTAAAGATTTAATGCCTGTAAAAACAAGTATTGTGTAAGTTCAAACAGTAAAAGATAATAAAACCTGCATTTAATGTTACTTTTCTTTTAAAAAAATCCTGGAAAAGACATGATTAAAAAATTCATCAAACATATGCAGCCTGAATTGAAAGAGGTGGTCTGAGGTGGTCTGCAGTCACCAACTGTAAAAAGAAATATTTGTAGTGGCCACAAATACGTTAGTGGTATTTGCCATGTTGAGGCAAATGAAAGAATCTTTTCATCTGCCATCCCAGGTAGTCTGAGCAGCACTGCCCTAACCTATATAAAGCTGGGAAGCCTCCTTGAACCTGGTATCCTCCATATATTGGATTATTGCCAAGGTATGAAATATGTAGTCCTGTAGTCCTTACACATTGGTCTAGAACCGGATTGGAGAAAGCTATTCTAGGGTCACAGATTAGTAATAAGGAAGGGGTAAAGGAAATGCTCAATATGAAACCTCCACCCTCCAAAGCAATGAAAAGCACAGCAAAGCAAAATCAAACACGTGGTTGATGACAAGTATGTGAAGGTTTAGGATACTTCCAATATATTTTCTATGGAAATTAGTGGTCCATGAGTGAAAATTCAAGTGTATGCATATGTTTTGTAATAGCTCACATGACAATATGCTATAGTTATTCCAGGGAGCTATACAGTGCAAACTTATTAGTGATATATGCACATGCCTTTTGGGGATGGGGTGTAGGGAACTATTCCCTATCTTCTTGGACCCATCTATGAAGCTTCAGGAGTGTCTGCTGCAACTGCTGCTGCTCACTGGTCGGGAGAGGCTTTAGGGACAAGGCATAGTAGGCAATAAAAATACTACCGGGTTAGACTCCAAAGGAAAGAGAAATGAAGCTGCATTCCATCCTTGAATGTATCCTCATTTCTTTCACATCTGAGTCCAGACCAACTGCGTCTTTATTGACTGTAGTGCCTCCCGCTTCTGTTCCCTCCCCATTGGTAAGCAGGAGTAACAGTTCCTCCCAAGGCTTCACGACAGATAGAGTGAGGTTTATAAAAAAAATCCTCCTCCTGGTGGAGATAAAGCATAGCAAAATTGATTTGTTGATATTAAGGCAGCTGCTGAACTTGCTGACTGGAAGGTTAGCAGTTCGAATCCATGGGACAAGATGAGCTCCTGCTGTCAGCCCCAGCTTCTGCCAGCCTAGCAGTTCGAAAACATGCAAGTGTGAGTAGATCAATAGCCACTGCCCCGGAGGGAAGGTAACTGCACTCCTTGTAGTCATGCCAGCCACATAACCTAGGAAGTGTCTACGGACAACACCGGCACTTTGACCTTGAAATGGAGATGAGTACTATCCCCCAGAGTCAGATTCGACTAGACTTAATGTCAAGGGGAAACCTTTACTTTTACCTTCTATGTGTGGCTCTAGCGAGCCCTGAGCACCAGTGCTTCAACATACTGCTACACCATTTGTCTTCATTAGAAAATGGAACTCATGAAATCTGCTTCTGAAATTGCCATCTACTTAGGGAAAATGAATATGTAAAGGCATTTAGTATCACCCATCCTATTTGAAAGATTGGGGCCCTTTATATTAACAAAGTAGATCACCTGGAAATCTGAAAAGATAGTCATCTGCTATTGAGTAACAACACCGACGTTTTAAAATAAAGTATCTGGTTAAAAAGTACAGGTAGTCCACAGGTATTGCACCATGATAATAAATAAGTAGAGCTGGTCCATCTGGTAGGTTTTCTGTTCCATGTAGTTCATAACCTATTAAAAATTTCAAAAAAGGATTATTTTAAATTAAATTAAACCAAACTTGCATCCAATTTGTGCTACTACTAACACCATTTAATGACACTGTATAGGATCTAAATACCCTGAAGGGCTCTACTCAAGCCAGATCCTGTTTGCTCTTGGCTTGAATGGAGATAAACTCAGGGATCACGAGTGGGAGTAAATAATGGTCAGACCTAGTTAGTACTTGGACGGGAGTCTACCAGTGAATATAAAACTCAGCTAGCTACATTTCAGAGGAGAGAACTGGTAATATCACATCTGTCTATTCTTTTTCTTAAAATATATGAAATTCCTGAGGCCATCACAAATTTAAACATGGTTATAAACATATTTCTGCCATATAGTCATTGTATTTTATTGTGCATTCCTCATATTGTGCATTGCATTGACAAATAAGTAGTCACAATCAAGTAGTTACTTGAAATCCACTGAAGTACGTTGTAATATAATGATCTGCCCCTTATGAACAAAAGGGAGCTTTCTATTCACTGAACTATTCCAACCCAGTGAATTATTTCTACAAAATGAATGTACAGGAAGCAATATTTTTTTTTCATTTATGCCTCTTATCTTTGGTTTCAATTGAAGAGGTAGATACTCTTTCTGTCTCCTCCATTGAAACAATACTCTTTCTATCTCCACCACTAAAATGGCTTACACACTTTAGGAAAAAAGTATACTAATTAGCATGGAGGACTGCAGATGTTGCATTAAAAATTCAATATTGCACCTTACTGCAGCATCTTGGGTAAAGTTAAACTCAGGGATTACTAATCAGAGTAAATAATGGAGCTTTGACAGATGACCAAGTAGAGAAATGATTGGTAGACTACAAAAAGAATAAGAAAGCAAAGTGTTTGAAGTTTTGCCTTTCTTCCCTTGTGTGAAGCTTTGCCCAAATCAAGAATGGAACACTTTTAACATTCATAGAAAACGTCACATAGCGCAAAATTATCTTAGAAATGGCCAGGGACTACTATGGGAGTTATACGACCTCATCAGACAGTGTGTCTTTCAGCGCCATGCATTGCTTCCTCTACAGCTCCCATGACATTGAACTACTTCAGGTGAGGCTCTACTGTAAAAATGTAGAGAAAGTAGTGCATGCCGCCATCGCAGAAACATGGGAGGAGTCCCGTGTTGAGTGGCGATCAATGGGGGAAACCAGGCGGCCGATGCTTCTCCCCGTGGCATGGGGCCACAAGTGACTCAGGCGATGTGGGGTGACATGTTCCCCATGCCTCCCACCGGTCACCACCAGATTCATCATGATTCATAGTGATTCTGGCGGCCCATCAAAAGAACAAATGTATATATTTTTAGAAATATGTTTTAAAATGTATCTTTTATAGAAATACATTTTTAATATTGTATTTGTGGTATTTTTACCATTAATTTTATTTTAATTATTCTGTAACTCACTTCAAGCCACAAGGAGAGGTGGGTAAGAAATAAAATTATTACGAGTATCATCATCATCATCATCATCATCATCATCATCTTTTTCAACTCTTGCAATGGGATTAGAGTCAGTTAGGAATTGAAAATTAACAGCCACTTGTGTATTAAAAGGTAAGGGGGATTAAAGGAATGATTGTTTGAGTGAATAAGTGAATAAGAAGACATAGAGATTTAGGAGACTAGGGGTGCATCCACACTGCAGAATGGATGCAGTTTGACACCACTTTAACTGCCATAGCTCAATTCTATTGAAAACTGGGAGTTGCAGTTTTACAATGTATTTAGTCTTCTTTGCCTAAGCAAGCAGTGGCTTCACCAAATTATAAATACCAAGATTCTTTTGAAAAAAACATTCATGTCAGGAACAACTTGAGAAACTGCAAGTTGCTTCTGGTGTGAGAGAATTGGACATCTGCAAGGACGTTGCCCAGGGGACACCCGGATGTTTGATGTTTTATCACCCTCTCTCATGTTCGAACATAGAGAACTGGAGCTGATAGAGGGAGCTCAACCCACTCTCCCCAGATTCAAACTGTTAACCTATCAGTCAGCAGTCCTGCCAGCACAAGGGTTTAACCCATTGCACCATCGGGGGCTCCTTAGCATTGAGCCATGACAACTGTTGTATAAATGCACGCCAAGAGAAGGAGTAATAGTACCATCTATACTCTTTTATGTTGACCTCATTTATAGGTCATGAAGGGGAAAATTGTGGATTTTGATATGACCCAGAGATAAGTTAACGATCATTCTGAGGAGAAAGGAAGGCGATAACACAGCTCAGGGTGCCATGCTATCTCTGGCTGCTGCTGCAATTTTTCCACCAAGGCACAGAGAATTTTTCCATGCTGTGGCATAGAGGGCAGAAGTCATTGCTTCTTTTAGGTTCTCCCAGGAACGGCTAGGTTGATGCTTTTCAACACTCTATTCAAAGAAGGGAATGATTACTGTTTGATAAGAGTTACATTGATAAGTCAACCCAGTTTCTTATGATCAAATTTTTACTAAAATTTCTAAACGTATACATGTGTGTATATCGTATTAATTCTTGCTTGGAATTTCACATTCCAATTAATAGTACTTGATGTGCTGGGTAGATTCTTACAATATGTCATCCCACTCACAGGCTTTGAATTACATAATCAATAGATCAAATATAGACCGACTACTCATTGCTTATCAGTATGCAATTCCAGAAGATTTTTTGGCAATACTAATTGGATGCTTGTACTATGTGAACTAGCCAAATGACTTAACTACAATATATAGAAGCCAAGGCTTTCTGGAAGGAGGCCTCTGCTCCCACCCCCGCCATGCATCATATCACAATCCAGTCCCAAAGATTCCACCAGAAAACACTTGGAGGGTTTGATATAATGCATGTGGTATTAGCATATTTTTTAAATAGAGGAATTGTTTGGGGGGGGGGGAGGAATTAAAACTTTGGTACCAAAACAATTGCTTCCCACACCATCATATATTTAACATCAAAGAATGAAGAACTCCACTTGTATGCCATTCAGCAATTTCAAACAAGTTCAAGAGTTCCAGAATGCAGGAAGTTCCATTGTATGAAAGTATCATTCTGATTTTGATAGATATAGTAAATTAGCATTATTTTCTGTGGAAATATTTGCTGTCCTTTTTATATCAGCAATCTGCACACACATTTTGATACATACTGGTGCTCATGTACCATTTTGAATTGGGATGTATTACACACAGTACAATGTTATCTCCATTTGTATATAAAATTGTCTTGTCTTTATTATTCCACTAAAAACTGTATACTACAAAGTTTTTATTTATTTATTCACTCATTGAAATTAATCTCTTAAATTTAATGCAATTGCTCAGGTCAGGAATGGGAAAAGGGGACAATGTTCAATTTACAACAATGTTTGAGTTCTTAAATTTGCTAATATCATAGAATCTTAAACCAGAAAAAATCACAAAGTCCACCTAGTCCAAAACTCTGCCATGCAAGAATATAAAATCAAATACAAAACCAAAGCACTCCTTTAAAATGCCCATTCAACCTGTCTCTTATTACATCTAAAGTCCACCACATTCTGAGGCAATCTATTCCACGGCTGGACAACTCTTAACAGTAAAAATGTTCCTAAAATTTAGGTGGATCTTTTTCTTGTAATTTAAATCCATATATTCATATTCTAGTCTCTGGAGCAGTAGAAGAATAGTTTGCTCCATTTCCTGCATATCTTTTCTTCAAATGTCAAAAGATAGCTAGACATTAAAGCAAGGTCATCTCTGGTTTATATGGATGGGAGATATCCACGAATACCATGTGCTATAGGCTACATTTCAGAGGATGGAACTGCTAAAACATTCTTATTCCTTGCCTAAATTAATTCTGTGAGCAGGCAACTTGAAAGCACATGTATATCATGTCATGTTGCAGTCTTCTCCAAGCTAAATACTTCCAGTTCCAACAAATAATAATTGTACTTCCTTTACCGCAGACAATGCAATACAAAGAACCTTACAAACAATTCATCTGACATTGTGCCCTACTTGCCCAAAACATGAAGAGAATACTTTTAACATACATAGAAGCCATCACATAGACCAAGGATTTTCAGGCTTGTGGCCAGTAAACCAATTTATGTCCTTTATAAAATGCATGTATCATTACATTGGCAAATAATGTAATGATAAATGCATTTCATAAAGGTCATAAAACAGATACAATCTATGGAATGAGAATCTACTTAGACATAGAATACCGCAAACGAAAACAACTCTATCCCAATCTAATGCTCATCTTTTTTAGCTAACATAGATTGACAGTTGATGGATGAACATTGCTTTCCAAATGATCTCATTCATGCGGCCTGCCTCACTGATGTGCTTTGCCTGCACCATTGGTCAAATCACATTCAAGGGCAAATCCATTATTTGTAATGTGCACCTTCAAAAGTGAGGTGTGCATTATATTTGATGGCACATTATACTTGAGTAAATACAGATATATCTTGATTTGATACTGAAATATAGATTGCCATGTAAAACATTTGAAAATTCATATGATTCCACATTAGCTTACCATTCCAAAATCTTGCAAATTTATCCCACATGGTTGATAAAATCAATCGTGCATCATCCCATACGTTACTGTAATAATCTCCTTTCAGGTTATGAGTTTTCTGATATATTAGGAGGAATAAAGCAGAAAGGTAGAGAAGAAAGATTATGAAGAGAGGAATACCAAATATAACCAGAGCAACAGTACCCATCCAGTCTAAACATTTCCCCAAAAGATGTTTCAGAAAAATCAATTCTTCTGATAGGTATGCAAGATGTGTTACGTCGGCCATAGTAGGTTGTCCATTGATGGAGCATTTATTCATACTAATCAACTCCTGTTTAAAAGAAAAAGAAAAAGAAAATCAAATTCTTTCCATGCCATATTATTTTAATCTCAGAGACAAATCAAATTATGCTGCTTCCCCCAAAAGGTTTAACTCGAATGAGAAGTGTCCTCAAAGGGCCTAGATGTAGTACCCTAAAAGTACCCCTAAATAATACCTTAAATGTATCAAATCCCAACTGATTTCACAATCTGAAGCAGAATCAGTTCTGATCAATACTTGGATGGGAGCCTGCCAATGAATACTGATGTCTGTAGATTCTATTTCAATGGAAGGGATTGGCAAATCCACCTCTCAATATCCCTTGCCTATGAAAACATAAGTCAACAGATGACTTGAAGGCACATACAGGGACACAAAATGTGAAGAAACATATCCATTTGTAAAGCACCCATTCTACAGCATATGTATCAGAGAATGTTTCTGTAACATTATTCTCTAAAAAAAAATCATAATATTCAGCAGATTGTGGATCGGTTTATTGTGGACTGAGTAAAATGGAGAGGGAAACAAAAAATGCATGTACAAGTAGAACCTCGGTAGTCCGAGTTAAACGGGCGGACCTCAGCTCGGTCAACCCGGATCACTCAGATTACCAGGTTTCCTCTCCCTTCACGCTTCCCTGGGTTCAAGCGCCCGCCAAACAGAGAGATTTCCTCTCCACTTCTCTGGGTCCAAGTGGTCGCCAAAGGGAGAGGAAGACTCTCCCTTTTGCGGCCGCTTGGGCTCAGGGAAGCGGCACACTTTGGCGGGTGTTTGGGCCAGCCATTGAATGGGTGAAGGGGGAGGGCTGTAAAAGCCCTCCCCATTCACCCACCCGCCCGTGCCTTGGCTCCTTCGTCACACTGGGGGCCAACAGAACCAGCATGGCGAAGGAGCCAGCCGTGCATGTTGCTACGTAGATAGCAAAGTACTTAGCAACACGCACGGGGCGCTCACCCCTTGGGAAGTGCCCCCTGCGTGTTGCTATGTAGCTTACTATCTACCTAGCAACACGTACACCTAGCCAGCCAGCGAGTAGGTGAATGGGGAGGGCCTTTGCAGCCCTCCCCGTTCACCCGCTCGGATTGCGCGGAGGCTCAGACAAGCGGGGCTCAGACGAGCGGGGTTTATTGTGGATTAGGTTCCAGGAGATATTAAAAGATAGCTTCCATAGGTATCTAGATCCCACCCCAACTTCTTTCCTGAATACATCTAATCAATTACCACTGAATTCATAGTGTATGCTTCAGATCAAGTGTGCATAGGACAGCAAACCTACAAATAAATTCACAGTGTAGTTTGTTACATTTCATTGTAGAGGTTACTGGTACTGTCTTTCTCAATTTCCCAGATCAACATGAATAACACTGTAGTCTCACTGTAAAGCTAGAATTCTTTGCAAAAGCAAATAAATCAACAGCACTTAAATCAGATGTGAAATTTGCATACTCCTCCAGATGTTACTGAACTGTAACTCTCAGCATTCCGTAACATTGACAATACTGGCTAAAGTTGCATCGCTCTAATGTGGTTTACATTAAACAATATAAGTTATTGATTACAGGTGATTTTGCTCTACACAATTCTATTAGTTTTATACTACTTTAATTGTCACAACTCCAAATGAATCCTGAAAAAGTTGGTAGTTTAGTTACAGGGCACAGGGTAAATGACCTACCAAATGAGAATTCTAAGCTCCCAAATAAATGTTACTTCACTCCCTCCCAAAAATTCACCATAAATATACTTTTAGGATGCTTAAGCTATATTTATAAAACATCCCAAAGAAAAGGAGAGGAAAAATCTAGTTTTTCGGGAGAGCAATGCTTTCATTTAAATTCAACATATACCGTAGCTAAAACCTTGGGGAAAAGGCACAAAAATGCCCCGGAAAAGAATTCTTAATGCTTCACCAAGCTACAAATCCCACAATTGTTTAGATTTAGTAATGGTAGACAAGGTATATAAAGCGTTCCATGCAGTCATGCCGGCCACATGACCTTGGAGGTGTCTACGGACAACGCCGGCTCTTCGACTAAGAAATGGAGATGAGCACCAACCCCCAGAGTCGGATACGACTGGACTTAACGTCAGGAGAAACCTTCACCTTTTTACCTATATGTATAAAGTGTAAATGAATTTCATGTTTAGATTTTGGTCCCATCTCCACAATATTTCATTGTGTCTATACAAGTATTCCAGAATCTGAAATATGGAACTCTTCTGGTCCAAAGCATTCTCAACAAGGGAGATTCATCCTGCACTTGGGATTAAATCATCTGGATCTCCTCAAGCCATTGGTTTCTATCTTACACCTTGAGTACCAAACTACCAGGAAGCTTTACAATGAATTATTTTCAAATTAGGAAACTATCTGATGAAAAAACCCTGGGGATGTGCTAACAGGAAATTCTATAGGAAGAAACAGGAAGAAAATATTTATAGAGCTGAAGTAGATGGAGACAGTTTTCTCATTCCATTTAAGACTAACTGGTTTAGTTTGCACAACATAGAGGATCAGAGTTTACCAACCTTCTCCCTCCCCAAAACAGATATGAATTATTGTGGATTTATTCTAGCTGATGCACTGGAAAAAGAACTGAGGGAGATGGCCTGAGCCCAAAAGGTAGGCGAGTTGGGAAACTGTGATTAATATTATCCTACTGCAGCCAGTGTTTCCCCTGCTGACAAGACTGTTCCCCTTGTTGATAAGTATTACTTGAATGGCAAATATAGATTTCCTATTGACAAATACAGTAGAGTCTCACTTATCCAACATAAACGGGCCAGCAGAATGTTGGATAAACAAATATGTTGAATAATAAGGAGGGATTAAGGAAAAGCCTATTAAACATCAAATTAGGATATGATTTTACAAATTAAGCACCAAAACATCATGTTTAACATCAAATTTGACAGAAAAAGTAGTTCAATACACAGTAATGCTAAGTAGTAATCACTGTATTTACGAATTTAGTACCAAAACATCACAATGTATTGAAAACATTGACTACAAAAACATTGACTACTAAAAGGCAGATTGTGTTGGATAATCCAGAACATTGGATAAACGAATGTTGGATAAGTGAGACTCTACTGTACTGTAATGCACTTTCACATCTTTTTCCATATAAAAAAGATTAACTGAGAAACATTAAAATTTACTCCAAGTGTGGCTAGAAGAAGAGGGATATCATTTTATTTTTTAAAAACACCAGCTTGAAAAATACCTGTAATGATTAAGAAATCATTCCCATTCAAGCCTGTGGTCCTAATTTATGCTCTCAGCAACAAAGCTTCTGAATAGTGTTTGGCTGAGTCAGTTTTTTGTCTGAAACTTTAGCAAAGCAAGAACATGTATTGTAATCCTTCCCACATCTCCGTTAAGTGGGTCAACATTAGCATTTCCCAGCAGATCAAATATAATTAAAGCACTGAACAATTCGTAGGAATTTTGCTTCCTAATCCTAAACTTCAGATATTACCTACATAGCTGTACCATCTTTGTGATTCTCATTGCTGCTGGTCAACACTTACCTTCACTCCTTTTCAGCCATAGTTTTCAGTTCACAGAGAATATAGCTTCTCAGAGACTCAAACACCAGGTCTTTCTTACCTCACCGGTTCATGAGTGCTATCACCAAGTACCTGTTCAGTATACCTGCAGCTCTTTCACATGCCTCGCCCTGACAACATGTCCAAACAGCCCAGGCGTGCTCATTAAAAGTTCTTGCAAAAGCAACCCCCTTAAGCTTCTATTCTTTGCCCTCTACCATCAACTCACCTCATAGCTGCTCATGGCTATCCACACGCTCAACCTGGGAGGGAGGGAAAGGAGGAAATCCCCAGGACCAGGAGAGCCTGTGAGGAGGCTGTTCATAAGAAGGAAATACTCCACGCACCTATGTTCTTGGAGGTGGAGCACCACCCACACCTAGCGTAGTCATAGAGATGGAATATCAGGGAAAAGTTCTGTTCTAAAAATTCACTTGATCATTTGATAGTTTGAATTCACTGTTGTTCTGTCACATGTAACTAAGAAATGAATTCCAAGTAATGTCACACACATATTTCCCTATGATACTTGTAGTTTATAGGTTGATAGCTGGATAATTATAATAATATGAAATGAGAAAAATGCAGTCATAAGATATTTCACAGACATGTTCATACGTTTGCAGGGTATAGTGAATTGGGGGAAGGACTGTAAGGGGACCTTGTCTGGAATAAAGGGCAAAACGTGTAATAGCAATAGTATATTATTGTTAATAAATGTTTTGTAATAAAAATAATTTAAAAGGAGAAGTTCCAAGCTCTTGGATGAGGACAAAAAGAGGTGGTGAATGTAAGAACATCTTTCCCTTTTCTGTGTGATGTGATGTTACTGATGTGAGACAAATACGATTGCAAAAAAAATTTGAGTGAAGCTTTGAGAGAAAACACTCTTATTTGTTGCAAATGTGATTTTTTTCCGAGTAATATTATTGTTTTCCAGTGGATTTTTAATTGTTCTTTATCTTTGATACCTGATAAATTGTTACAGTGTGGACAAACAGCTTTTGTTTGCTGTTTCTTATTTTCACTAGGCAAATTTTATGGGCATCTGCAGCAGCATCAAACCAGAAGCTTAGAACGTTAGACTGAAAATTAATGTGAAAATGTTAAATATCAGGAAATGGGAAATTAATTCATTACCACCACCAGTCGTAATCAAATCCATTTAATTGGTTGAGTTGTCATTTAATTAACTTATTCATTTGAAAATTGGTTTCTAGGGCAGTCCAAGGGATTTACAGGGAATGTAATGAAGTCTGTGTTGACTGTAGGGATGCTTTTTGTTATTGGCATCTTCCAAACTTCTACTTTTGTCCTTTAATGTGGCTTTCTCCAATCCTTTTCTCCCAGATGGACTACAAAACCTATATTATGAATGTCAGTTTTAAGATATTTAATAGCTATCAGATTCGAAAGGTCTGCCTTAAGTATGAGATTTCATGTTACGTCCTGTTAAGTTTACTAGTTTTTCTCTCCTTCATTTTTGCTATGCTCTCTCACCCTCATCAATATGTACACAGTTCACTTGCCTTTGAAGCTCCTTGCTTAAGGAAAGTTAAAAATGAAATAAAATGCCATGTTTATATGAATGTAATGTGAACTTTTTTTGGCTAAATGACCTTGGCAAAATTGGAGTGCACATTAGATTTGATGGTGCATTACAGCAGTGCACCAAAAGGGGATTGCCAACCCGCCCCATTCAGGGCCTGAATGAGGCCAGCTAGGAAGCCACACCCCTCTGCCAAGCCAAGGCTGATGAGTTTATCAGTCTCAGCATGGGGGGGGGGGGGAGCCTCCGATGGCCAAGTGGATAAAAACCTTGTGACTTGAAGGTTGGGTTGCTGACCTGAAGGCTGCCAGGTTCGAATCCCACCCAGGGAGAGCGCAGATGAGCTCCCTCTATCAGCTCCAGCTCCAACTCCATGCGGGGACATGAGAGAAGACTCCCACAAGGATGGTAAAACATCAAAACATCCGGGAGTCCCCTGGGCAATGTCCTTGCAGATGGCCAATTCTCTCACTCCAGAAGCAACTCCGACTGCTCCTGACCTGAAAAAAAAAGCATGGGGGGCACTTCCCTCCCAGCCAGCTTCTTCTTCTTCTCCCAGCTGGGAGAAGCACCAGAACCTCCTCTTTGCCCTGCCATTCTGTTGCTTTTCCAGCTGGGAGAAGTGACAGAAAGCCTCTCCTCCCTTCAGACCCTATCTTTCTGTCACTTCTCTGACTGGGAGAAGCACCAGGAAGCCCCCTCCCTTTCCCCAGGCATCCTGACACTTCTCCCAACATGAGAGGTGCCTGAGAGACCCCTCCCTTCCCAGCTGGCTTCTCTCGTCAGCTGAGAGGCAAAGGAGAATTAGCCTACCACCACCACCACCAAGCCAAGGCTGCAAGTGGAATCACTTCTGCTTGCACACAGGTGGGAATGGGCTCAAAATGGATAGAAAATCCTTTTTTGCAATATGCACTTCAAAACCTCGGTGTGCATTACAATTGATGGCACACTACATTTGAGTAAATATGGGTATGAGGAATGATGTCAAAATTTCAGTTAGTGATCGGTTGCACTCACCTTCTGTAAGAGTAGCAGTAAGAGGCTGGCTACAAACATCAGTCACTGCATTTATGGTATGGAATTCTTAACTGGAAGTGTTTGGAGTGTACCGACCCCATCTCACTACCATCTAATGTAGTTTCAAATGACCAGTGTAGACTCATAATGCAGTTCAATTCAGTTAAACTGCATCATATGAGTCACTCTACACTGTCTATTTAATGCAGTTTCAAACTCTTGAGAACAGGAAGGACATTTTCCTGCAGAACTGAATCACTACATGCTCCATGTCTTCTCACTGCCTGCAAAAATCGGTGGTACATCACACGTTTTGCTCATTTAACTCAATGTGACTTACATGAGTAGGCTTTTAAAAAAAGAAAAACATAATAATAAGCAGAAAGTTATCACTTTAATTTTATGTATGATTTAGTCCCAAGTAAATCCATAGCATATCCATCAAAATATATCTGTTGCATAAGGGGAGGGTGAAATGCAGAGAGCCAGCATAGGGTAGTGGTTTGAGAATTGGACTATGGGTCTGGAGACCAGGGTTTGAGTCCATGGAACCTACTAGGTGACCTTGTACCTGTGTCACAATCTCTCTCATCCTCAGAGGAAAACAAAGGCAAACCCTCTAGGAATAAATCGCATCAAGGACACCCCTTGATAGTTATCCATCATAAGTTAAAAATTGCTTAAAGGCACACAACAGAAAGACAGAATAGGAGGGGGGACAGGTGTAGAAGACAGAAAAGCCAATAGAGAGAGAAACACCAAAAGGGTTTAGTAAAGTTGGAACTTTAGTAGAGTCTCACTTATCCAAGCTTCACTTATCCAAGGTTCTGTATTATCCAAGGCAGTCCGCCTTTTAGTAGTCATTGTTTTTGTAGTAAATGTTACAATGTTTTGGTGCTAAATTTGTAAATACAGTAATTACTACATAACATTACTGTGTATTGAACTGCTTTTTCTGTCAATTTCTTGTAAAACATGATGTTTTGGTGCTTAATTATCCAAGATTTTTGCTTATCCAATGTTCTGCCGGCCCGTTTATCTTGGATAAATGAGACTCTATTGTATTAGTTTGAATGCAGACAGTTAATGTACCTTTCTGCATGTCTACTCACTAGTAGGTGTGGTATTAAGGAAAATGTTGATTGAATTAGACAAGTGTCCAGCACTTTGTGGACCACAATAAACACAGAGAAGGACTATACATTGGTTCAATGAAATTAACTTCTGAATAGAAATAAGAACAACATGAGTTTAGGCAATGGGCTCCAAATTAATAAGCTGCAATGCCACCAAACCTCACAAACCTGAAAGGCTGAAACAGGCCAATCTGACTATGTGAATCTTTTTCAGATTCTTGGTGAACAGTTATAAACTTAGTAAAGCAGTAGAAAATACAGTAAATAACCATTAGAGTCTGTCTCATTGCTAACACCATTCCACTGCATTATTCTTTAAAATATTCTTGTTGTTTTCCATTCTTTCAGGAAAGAAAAGAAAATAACAAGAATTTAAAATAAGCTGCTTTGAGAATTCTAACCAGCTTCAATTTTACACTAAAACAAAGCACACCAGCTGAAGAGCTTCTTGTAACAAGAAACATGTGTGGAAGAGGGAAATTAGAGATAGCGCTCATTAAAGTGATATGTGATCACATCTTTCATCGGGCAGCATGCGACAACCAAGTGAGAACTGCCCATTGGCGGCAACGTTCTGATCAGTGGTTCATTATTATGTAGGACCCCTTGTAAAATTATGTAGGACCCCTTGTAAAATGATATCATTGTGTGTACTCCTTGCTTGTCTACCCTCTCTTTCCTGCTGGGTTGTCATAGCCCTGCACAGCATCTCTAAATATAAACCGCCACTCACTACTCTCGTTGTCAACCAATCCAGGATCCAAGCCAATGCAGATTAAAACAGCAAACCATGCAGGGGTATTTCAGGAGTCATGGTCAACCGTTCATTCCAAACATAATCATGCACCACTGGTTAGAACATTGCCGCCAATGGGCAGTTCTCACTTGGCTGTCCCATACATTTTCTCTGATGAGTTGAAATGTGGAAAAATGTACAAGTTGTTGTCCCTTCTCTTCCTGCAGGACAAACTTTCTGTTTTCTACAACCTCAAGCAAGAAAATATACATTGTTCTGAAGTTAAAAGACAGTACTCCAGGTACGTCACCACTTACCTCTTCACTTTCTGTATGCTCACAATTCCTACTGATACTCAGAAGATTCAGTGGCCATGACCTTCCGTCTCCGTTCAACACTTCTATTTCCTATATCCATGAGCTTGCAGATACTTTAACAACAGCTATATAGAATAAGTTGCTTTGAGATCTACTTTGACCAACTCAGTGATTCACTTTATCTCAGTAGCATACCCTCCCCACAAGATCATGCATTTTGTCACAGCTCACTCAAATAAAACACACAAAATGATAGCGCACACACCAAAACAAGTAAATTTTTATGAGCTAATTCCAATTTTGGGAGAAAATCAATGTTTTTGGCACTATTTTTGTCTAGGAATAATGACTAGCTAGAAAAGAATCAAGGGCAGAGAACAGTTTGATCAACTACTGGTGATCCTATTGTCTTATTGGCAATGCCTGGAATACTCCATACATTCATAATGGGACAGACCTGTTGATTCAGAGGTTGGAACATTTATTTGACCTGTTGATGCCATCCATTACAGAACAGAAGTAGGATGGTGCTAAAGAGCTTTGTTGATGGCATGGCTATCAAGCAAGCATCAGTTTTGTTTCACTCCAAGTTGTTTAGACCTGTTATTTATCTAATCTAAGAGTGCAGACAGTTATGACGAAAAATGTTTTTAAATAAAGAAGCAGACTAAGTGGATATGTTAAATAAATCTTTCTGCAATTCCTGACTCCTTCTGCAATAACCTGCACTCCCAGATTGAAAACTTGGAATATCACTGTGAGAACTATAACAACAGCAATAGAAAGTTGTAGAAAAAGTATTTACTCTATAAAACTTATGTCTGAATAAGCATACATGTTCTTAAACAAATGGCTATGACAGAAGTTGCCATAACATATTCACAGCTTTATAAACCTTCTTAATTAGACTGTATCTTTATCAGCTTTATCTAGATCCATTTCAATCTATTTTCATGCCTGATTTTGGGACAGAGACAGCTTTGGACAAGGGGAGTGTGGTTGTTTTTTTCTCTCCTGGAAGCGCCAAGTAATAAGGTGGTGCTGAGGATTCCTGTTCAAGACCCTAGTGGTTGGCCTGAAGTCCCTTGGGGTTCTGCTTCATTCCCCATGCTATTTAATATATACAAAAAACTAGTGAGAGGGGTTATCTGGAATTTTGACATGTGGTGCCATCTATATGTAATATGGAAATAAACTGGCACATAAAGTCAAGGAAGCTGTCTTTATCCTGAACTAGTGTCTGCTATCAATAATGGGCTGGATAAGGGCAAACAAATTGAAACTTTAACCAGACAAGACACAGTTTTTAATGGTTTTATGTGATTTTAACTTGTTTAAATAATTCTAGGTTCAATTCTGTTTTAATATTTATATGTCTTGGGTTATTAAAGTCTAATTGTGAGAAGAGCAATGACCAATCTCAATGAAATAGTGAAGAGTAGAGACATCACACTGGCAACAAAGGTCCACATAGTTAAAGCAATGGTATTCTGTGTAGTAACCTATGGATGCAAGAGCTGGACCATAAGGAAGGTTGAGCGAAGGAAGATAGATGCTTTTCAACTGTGGTGCTGGAGGAAAATTCTGAGAGTGCCTTGGACTGCAAGAAATCCAACCAGTCCATACTCCAAGAAATAATGCCAAGCTGCTCACTGGAGGGAAGGATATTTGAGCCAAAGATGAAGTACTTTGGCCACATCATGAGAAGACAGGAAAGCTTAGAGGAGAGAGCATTATCTGTAAACACCTCAAAGGTCATGTGGCCAACATAACTGCATGGAGTGTCCTTACCTTCCCACTAGAGCAGTACTTATTGATCTACTTACATTTGCATGTTTCCAAACTGCTAGGTTGGCAGAAGCTGGTGCTAACAGTGGGGGCTCACCCCTCTCACTGGAATCGAACTGCCAATCTTTCAGTCAGCAAGTTCAGCAGCTCAGCGGTTTAACCTGCTGTGCTATTGGGGGCTCCAAGAGAGGAATGCTGGCTATAAATAAATACAATAATAATTAATACAATAATAATAATCAGTATATTTCCAATGATGTTTTGATTAAAATTTTACCTAGGTTCATGATGCAACAATTGTGTTGGGTTAACTTTTTAAACACTTCCCTTCCTATACTAATACTATCAACTTAGCAGTATAACACTGACCTCATGTCGTTCTGTTACTCCTGATTATTTTTAAAATAATTTTGTAAAAGCAACTTTACAATTTCAGTAAATTTTAATTTTAATTTTTTTTTTAAAAAAATGAATTACTTCAATAGGGAATAGGGGAGAGTGGGACAGGAGGACAATCATGACCTTTGGCATCACTTCAGTGCCGATACACTAGCACAGAAGTGGGCCAGTTTCATTGCACAGGACAAGTGCTGGGGCCATTCTATAATCTGGGTTTAGTGCCCGGATTTTCTGTCAATAGCAAGGGATGGTTTTATCACTGGAATGTGGTAGTCTGGCAATGGGCTGTGCATAGCATTATGCAATAGGGTGATGGTCCTGTTTCTATGCCAGTTTGCTACCTCCAGGCAATAAAGACATGACACTCACTAACTGACGTAAGTCACCAGTATCCAGCCTGCCCTATCTGATAAGGCTGCAATGAGGAAAAATGAAGAAAGGGGCACTTCATGCTGGTTTGTATTCCTGGAAGGAATATTAGTATGTAATTGTAATAAATCTAATGAATAAATTATTAAATTACCATTTTAATGCTATTGTCATGTAATTTGAGCATTCTTAATGTATAAATCAACTGATATTCTAGTTGTCTTTCTGTCTGTCTTTCTTTTTCTAACAATAGTCTGTGAAAAGCATTATGAATTTATCCTAGAGTTAATCCAGTAACATTTTCTTGCCTACACAGGTATGTTCCTGATTTCCTTTAACTGTTATTTTATGTTTCTATATAAGAGATCTCCATTGATATCTTCCATTTTAACCCAAATATTACTAGAATGATAGGAAAGTTCATACTTGCATAAATGGAAAAAGTTGAAAAGGATTTTTGTATGCTATAAGATCCATTAGTCATATAATAGCAGACTATGGGTTCTTTTTGTCATTTTCAGGTTCATTAATTTCAGACTATTGCTAAATACTTAGTTCCAGTCTTTGCAGTTATAAGGGGTTATAAATTTTGTCTTCCTATTTTGTTTCTTGAAATGAAAATAATGTTTTTATTTATTTTTCAGAAACTGTCTCTTAGTGAGTCACCATATTCAAACTTTAATTATAAGTGGACTTCAACAATATTCAATAGATAGCATTCTTTCTTGGTCTAGTTTATCCTTCATAACTAAGGTATGCAGATATTTCATCATGATTAATAAGAGGTGCTTACATATTGTAGAATTAATTCAGTTTGACACCACTTTAATTGGCATAGCTCAAGGCCATAGAAGCATGGGACTCTGAAGTTTTCTGAAGTCTGTAGCTTTCTCTGTCAAAGGCTGTCCGTTCCTCACCAAATTACAACTCCCATTATTGCATTTAATAATTTTTAAATTTTACTGTAAATACTTTAAATTCACTATGAATGAAAGCCATTTTGGATCCTGCTATGGGAGAAAAATGGCAGAATAAATATTTATTTATTTATTTATTATACATCACTTCTACCCTGCCCTTTTCACCCATCAGGGGACTCAGGGCGGCTTACAATATAAACATCTGCATCAAAAAACAGTTTACATCAAATTTAAAATCCATTAAAATTAAAAATTACAATAAAATTAAGAACATACATTAAAAACTGTCATAATTATACATTTAAATATACATTTTAATCATAAAAACAAAAGTAGTAGATTAACAACTCTGATGTTCGACACAAGGGGAGTGTTTTAGTGATATTCTATTAAAACAACGGAGCCAAATGCTCAGTGTAATGATAAGACACAGAATTCAAATGCTAAGCAAGTGGATCAGTCTACCTCATGCATTTAAGTGTAATCTTGGAAAGGATTATATGGAGGAGGCTGAGCAAAAAAAATTGGAACCATATATACACACACACATATATATATATACACACACACACACAGAGTAGAGTCTCACTTATCCAACATAAACGGGCCGGCAGAACGTTGGATAAGCGAATATGTTGGATAATAAGGAGAGATTAAGGATAAGTCTATTAAACATCAAATTAGGTTATGATTTTACAAATTACGCACCAAAACATCATGTTATACAACAAATTTGACAGAAAAGTAGTTCAATATGCAGTAATGCTATGTAATAATAAAATATGCTATGTAATAATAAAAATGCTATGTAATAAAGGCCATTGCTCTTTGCTGTTAGACGCTGAGACTGCGTTTAAAGAAAATCGAAGCCTTACTGTGGTTGCCTCTAACATCTAGATGCCAAATTGCCTTCAAGGACCCCTCCATCGTCCCTTTCTCCTCATACCTTGTGGGAAGAACTTTTCTGGGATCAGCTTACTGTAAAACCTGAGGCCTCCACCTGAGCCTGGGCAGAGAACACCATCAGTTACTGGCTTATTTCCATTCCAGCCGGAGTGTGGGGCACAGAGTCGCTGTGCCAGCTGCTGTTTTACACTGCTGGCCGGTTCCTGCAGCTGCTTCCTGCAGTGTTAGCCATTGCCTATCAGTGTCGGTCAGTTTCTGCCAATAGCCACCATTTCCCACTGCACCGCTGTGCCAACCACCGTTTCCCGCTGCCACCACCATTGCCCGCTGCCGGCCATTTCGCCTTGTTTTGCCATCATGGGCTTATTGACTGGACCCAGCTTGGAACGGCAGCTCCATCATCGCGGTGGGTGGCAGGATGATCTTCGTTGCTGCCACTGATTATCATTGTGGGCGCTGTGTGGAGAAGGAGGACTTTTGGAGTCTAGCCGCCAGTGACCTGGCTGTGGTTTGTTTGTTTCATCTGGGCCAAAGACCTAACTATTGCTGTGTCAGCGTGGGCAGTTCGCTGCCCCCAGTTGGGGAGTTCCATCCTCCATCATCCATAAGACCGAAAGCACAATTCCACTCCTTGGGGCCCTACCACTGCATTGTGTTAGCCCGATAAGTAACTATATTGACTGGGTCTGAGCGCTGCCTGCCCTACCAGCCTTATCTAACCTTTTTTTGGCTGCTTTGGTATCCGGGTTTACCTGAGGATATATTGATTTCATCTACTAGACCAACATCTGGACCAGCACTTTATCTTACTGCTATAATTTCTACAATTTATTGCTCTATTGTTTATTGCTGCTAACATCTGCTATGAAATTCCACCTGACTTTTATGAATTGTGTTTAGTCCTATAATATGACGCTGCTAGTGGAGGGCTAGGGAGGGTTGCCCGTGGAGTTTTGGGGAGAGGGGGCCTGTTACCGACCCAGTATATAGCCATAACCCGTCCTGATTTTTTATATCATAGCACTGAGTCACTTTATTTCTTAAAATTGTATAACGCTGCGTTAGCTACTGGCATTTAATTGAGAACCCATTATTGTTTTTAGCTCTCCATGAGCCCCTCTCCCTGTGAGTTTTATGGGAACCTATGAACTAGACCCCCCTGTCTTTGCACTGTGCACTTTAATATCAAGCTAAGGAGGGGGGGGGGAGTTACAAAGCTTTTTAGTGCACTTTATTCTAGTAACTCCTAAAGGGGGGGGAGAAAGGAGTGGCTTGTCTACATCTATAGCCAGTGTTCTTGTCTCCAGCTATAGCCAGTGTTAGCCAGATGTTAGAGAATAGGGAGAGGGGCCATGTAGAGGGAGGGGGGATGTCCGCTAGCCGAGGAGCCCCCATTGAAGTTATTCAGGGGAGGAGGAGATGCGGGAAAAGGAGACCAAAATTAATTCGGCCTAGGGAGAGATTTCTTGTAGATTTAAAACGGTCTCCTGATATGGTAAATTTGGATATCCGGGCTGGCGGTCCCTTCGGACTAAAGGTGGTGCTGTTGAACGCCAGGTCTGCAAATGGAAAAACCGCAATTATCCAGGATCTTATCCTGGATGAACGGGCAGACCTGGCGTGCATAACAGAGACCTGGCTGGATGAGGCGGGTGGGGTTAATCTCACCCAACTCTGTCCTCCTGGGTACTCCGTGCAGCACCAACCAAGATCCGGAGGGAGGGGAGGCGGAGTCGCAGTGGTCTACAAGGATTCCATCCCCCTGACCAGGTGCCCCATCCCGCAGTCAACCTTGTTTGAATGTGTCCACCTGAGGGTGGGTGACCGGGACAGATTAGGGATTCTGCTAGTGTACCGACCACCCCGCTGCACTACAGTCTCCCTGCCTGAGCTAGCGGGGATGGTCTCGGGCCTGGCGTTGGAGTCCCAGCGGCTTATTGTGCTGGGGGACTTCAATGTCCATGCGGAGACCACCCTGACTGGCGCAGCTCAGGACTTCATGGCCACCATGGCAACCATGGGGCTGTCCCAATTGGTATCTGGTCCCACCCACAGAGCAGGGCACACACTTGACTTGGTTTTCTGCCAGGGATGGGAGGAAAGTGGTGGTGTGGAGGAGCTCACCATCACTCCTTTGCCATGGACCGACCATCACCTGATCAGGTTTAGACTCGCTGTGCCCCCCAACCTCCGCAGGGGTGGAGGACCTAATAAAATGGTCCGCCCCCGGAGGCTTATGGATCCGGATGGATTCCTGACGGCTCTTGGGGAGTTTCCCGCTGCCTCGGTTGGTGATCCTGTCGATGCTCTGGTTGCCCTCTGGAACAAGGAGGCGACTAGGGCAATAGACACGATTGCTCCGGAACGTCCCCTCTCGAGTACCCGAGCTAAACCATCTCCTTGGTTCACTGAGGAGTTGGCAGCGATGAAGCGAAAGAAGAGGGGTCTAGAGCGCGTGTGGCGTTTGAAGCAGAACGAACCAGACCGAGCACGGCTGTGCCTTTATTTAAAGGCATACGCCGCGGCAATAGATGCTGCTAAGAATGCTTTCTTTGCAGCTAATATTGCGTCCGCAAAGAACCGTCCGGCAGAGCTGTTCCGAGTTGTTAGAGGTTTGTTGAATCCCATCTCTCAAGATGGGATCCCTGACAACTCGGCAGCCCGCTGTGAAGCATTTGCTCAGTTCTTTGCGGACAAAGTCGCTCTGATCCGCTCTAGCTTTGACACCATATTAATGGCAGCTTCCGAGGATGTAACACGAGCTCCTGCTTGTCCTATTTTGATGGATTCATTTCAATTGGTTGAGCTCGAGGATGTGGACAAGGTGCTTGGAGAGGCAAAGGCTACCACATGCATCCTAGACCCCTGCCCATCCTGGCTGGTGAGAGAAGCCAGAGGGGGATTGGCCGAGTGGGTGAAGGTGGTGGTGAATGCCTCCCTTCGGGAAGGCATTGTTCCAGCGAGCCTTAAATTGGCTGTGATCAAACCGCTGTTGAAGAAGCCATCACTAGATCCCACTCAATTGGACAGCTATCGGCCTATTTCCAATCTCCCCTTTTTGGGCAAGGTCCTGGAACGTGTGGTGGCTGCGCAACTCCAGGCATTCTTGGTTGACACTGATTTTCTGGATCCGGCGCAGTCTGGCTTCAGGCCGGGGCATGGCACCGAGACAGCCTTGGTCGCCTTAGTCGATGATCTACGCCGGGAACTGGACAGGGGGAGTGTGTCCCTGCTGGTTCTGCTGGACCTCTCAGCGGCCTTCGATACCGTCGATCACGGTATCCTTCTGGGACGCCTCGCGGGAATGGGACTTGGAGGTACTGTTCTGCAGTGGCTCCACTCATTCCTGGAGGGTCGGTCCCAGATGGTGTCATTGGGGGACGCCTGCTCGGCCCCACAACCGTTGACTTGTGGGGTCCCGCAGGGGTCAGTACTGTCCCCCATGTTGTTTAACATCTACATGAAGCCGTTGGGAGAGATCATTCGGAGTTTCGGGGTCCGGTGTCATCTGTACGCAGATGATGTCCAGCTCTGTCACTCCTTCCCACCTGTCACTAAGGAGGCTGTCCAGGTCCTGAACCGGTGTCTGGCCGCTGTGTCGGACTGGATGAGGGCTAACAAATTGAAACTGAATCCAGACAAGACAGAGGTCCTTCTGGTCAGTCGCAGGGCTGAACGGGGAATAGGGTTACAGCCTGTGTTGGACGGGGTCGCACTCCCCCTGAAGACACAGGTTCGCAGTCTGGGGGTTCTCTTGGACTCATCGCTGAGCCTGGAGCCTCAGGTTTCAGCGGTGGCCGGGAGAGCCTTCGCACAACTCCGCCTTGTGCGCCAGCTGCGCCCGTTCCTTGGGAGGTCTGACTTGGCCACGGTGGTCCACGCTCTGGTTACAGCTCGTTTGGATTACTGCAACGCGCTCTACGTGGGGCTGCCTTTGAAGACGGCCCGGAAGCTCCAGCTAGTACAACGGGCGGCAGCCAGATTAATAACTGGGGCGGCTTACAGGGAGCGTACTACCCCCCTGCTAAGCCAGCTCCACTGGCTGCCAATATGCTACCGAGCCCAATTCAAAGTGCTGGTTTTGACCTACAAAGCCCTAAACGGTTCTGGTCCAATTTACCTGTCCGAACGCATCTCCTCCTATGAGCCCACGAGAACCTTAAGATCATCCGGGGAGGCCCTGCTCTCGATCCCACCGGCCTCACAAGCACGGCTGGTGGGGACGAGAGACAGGGCCTTCTCGGTGGCGGCCCCTCGGCTGTGGAACTCCCTCCCCAGTGACATCCGGCAGGCTCCATCCCTTTTGGGGTTCAGGAAGAAGCTGAAGACCTGGCTATGCGCGCAAGCGTTTAATGAATGAACTCAGTTAGCATTGACATGGATCGGATTAAGGCTTTTGCACAAGGTCTGATGGATGATTGGTATATATATTTGGTGTTGCATTGTTTTAAATTTTATATATTGTATTTTATTATGTTATTTAATTATTTTAACTGTTTTATTCTTATTTTATTGTATTATGATGTACTGGTAGTGATCCTACCAGTTGTGTAAGCCGCCCTGAGTCCCCTCGGGGAGAAGGGCGGGGTAGAAATATTGGAAATAAATAAAATAAATAAATAAATAATTACTATATTTATGAATTTAGCACCAAAATATCATGATATATTGAAAACATTGACTACAAAAATGTGTTGGATAATCCAGAACGTCAGATAAGCGAATGTTGAATAAGTGAGACTCTACTATATATACATACACACACACCCACACACCCAAAACAGCACTAAAAATGAGCAAAAGTCAGGATAGGAACATATACATTTAGATATTAAGAAACACTGTCAAAAGCAAAGTTAAAACCCAGTATTGAATATGATAGTTAAAACGCACTATTGGATTCCTCAATAGATGTTTCCAGGATTACAAAACATTGACACCTAACATCATCATGGAAATTTGAAGCTGTGTCCACACTGCAGAATTATAGCAATTTAATACCACATTAACTGCCATGGCTCAGTTCTATGGTATTTTAGGATTTTTTGTTATTTTGTGAAATCTTTCTTTGAGCCACAGCAACATTCTTTGGCGTGAATAGTCTCTAAAACTACCAAATAAAACAACGGATCATTAATTTGCCCAATTGTGGAAGACCGTTTCTGGCATCCATTTGTGATATCAGTGGTAAAGCCAAGCTGCACAGGCCTTTCTCAAATGCTTCATGACTCTTCACATTGTAATTTTAAAAAAATACATTTAAAATATCCATCTATTAAATAGGACTTGATTGCTTTAACTTCTGTCTTAGGTTCTATTGAATCAATGGATGGACTCTAAATAAAAACTAAAATTTAATTTATCCCTAACTAAAAGACCCAGCTTCTGTCTAATATCGTTTTTCGATCAAAGAAAAAGCATTAATTTCAGATGTTTGTTCAGAAACCGAAAGCAGGTTATCATTCATATTCACTGCAGGTGGCACTATTGAGCTACCTTAAAACACCTTAAACAACATCCTCAGTATCAGAGGATGGCTCATCCAAATTGTGGAATATATTTGAGATTACAAAATATATTAATTTAGTAAATAGGAGTCGACTTTCCACATCAATGGATTCTGCATCCATGATTCGATAATCTATGGCTTAAAAATATCACTACCACCCACAAAAAAGCAAAAAGAAAATCTTGATTTTTCACTTTATATGAGATATACAATTTTACCATTGAAACTTGAGCATCTATAGATTTTGGTATCCATGGCAAAATGGGCTGGAACCATATTCCAGCAGATACTCATGGACCAGTTGATGAAAGGTTTTGACAAAAAGAAGTTAGCCACTTAGAATATTAAAATAATATTAAGAATTTATTCATTTATCATATCAGAAGTGAACCAGAGGTACAGTGGATAGACTCAGAGATTTAAATCATTTAAAAACACAAAGTTAAAAACTTGGCATTATACTAAATGTTCTTTGACGAGTAGCTGGCCACTTGGAGTGCCTCTGGTGTTGCTATAAGAAGGTCTTCCATTGTGCATGTGGCAGGGCTCAAGCTGCATTGTAATAGGTGGTTTGTGGTTTGTATTTCTCCACACTTGCATCTTATGGACTCCACTTTTTAGCCCTATTTTTTAAGGTTGGCTCTGCATCTCATGGTGCCAGACCTGTCTGTTCGGTGCCTTCCAAGTTGCCCAGTCTTCTGTGTATCAGCCACTGATTGAGGTCCCAGGTTTTTGCCTGCCACTTTGGGACTCTCGCTTGCTGGGGTGTTCCTGTGAGTATCTCTATAGATCTTAGAAAACTATTTCTTGATTTAAGGCATTGGTATGTTAGTTGATATCCAAACAGAGGATAGGCCGGAGATGTAAATGCCTTAGTTCTTTTATTATTGGCTGCTACTTCTTGACGGATGTCAGGTGGTGCAATACCGGCTAAACAGTATAATTTCTGCAGTGATGTAGTGCGTAGACATCCTGTGATAATGTGGCATGTCTCATTAAGAGCCACATCCACTGGTTAACGTGGTGAGATGTATTCCATGCTGGGCATATGTATCAGCAGCAGAGTAGCAAAGTGCAAGGGCAGATGTCTTCATTGTGTCTGATTGTGATACCCAGGTTGTGATATTAAAAAATAATGTGTGCTAGCATATACCCTGATAAACATACCTATAGGCCAGTGGTTCTCAACTTGGGGTCCCCAGATGGTTTTGGCCTACAACTCCCAGAAATCCCAGCCAGTTTACCAGCTGTAAGGATTTCTTGGAATTGAAGGCCAAAAACATCGGGGGACCCCAGGTTGAGAACCACTGCCATGTGCATATGGCATTACTGTGATGGCTGCAAAATAAAACAATGCATATGTATGAAATAATTCTAAGAATGCACAGATCTATTGCTAAAGATGACATTTTTTAACATTAAAAGAATCTACAGTATACTGTATTGTTAAATGGACCAAAGTCAAAGCAATAGGGAAGGTGAGTTTACCTTTTTTCTCCTCAGTATATTTTCCCAGTGCAAAATTTTTTGCCCAAATAGTACAATTAAATGTATTTTAATGAGGAAAAGAGCTTGCTTTAATAAATCAAAATATACAGTGAAAAATCCTCACGCCTGCTTGTAAATGTATATGGTTTTCCTAAATCTGTCAACTAAATTATATTTGATATTATCCTAATAGAAATACCAGAATCAAGGAAAATGCAGTGCTAATAAAGTGATCTCCACCAAATTAAGTGCATTTCATAGGAAATCATTTAAACCTTTTTACAGTTGTATGGAAACCACATCCAATACTTGAAAGTAAACTTTGGACTTTATCACAATAGCCTGTTGTCTTATTGCAATTGCATTCTTTAACTAAATGGAAACATGAAATTATTAGAATCATCACTTACACACCACACTACTATTTTGCAATGTTGGCACCCTGTTGATGTGAATTCCCACAATCAGTCTTCCACATAGCCTTGCTTCCTACCTGTGTTGATCCTGCACAGTGCATGTGCCCTGTGTTTTTTTTAATTTTCCCTTTCTCCCCATTTTGACACAAATGTACAGTAGCACACTCTTAGCATTCCCATGAAATTTTTCTCTGATCTCAATATCGGGGTAAGAAATTATCACACAAGAGTGAGAAACTGAAGAATAGCAATATTGAATTCATTGCTGTGTTTTCCCCATCAACTAAAAGAGACAACCAAGTCACAAGTCAACATAATTCCATTATGGGAGAGACTCAGTGCTGATGTTATTGCACTCTGTTTGCCTCATGTGAAAAAATCCTGAGTCAGAGAGAGAACCGTACCATACAGTTCTTCCCAGTTAGATGAATATTTATTCAAGATTGTATCAGTTCTATGTTTCATTTCAGCTACCATGGCTATAGTTAAATAAATAAAACATCTCCAAGCAGATAATTTGCTTGATGAATTTTATGTTGTATTACAGCCAGGAGCTTTCACAATCCTTGTGTTTAACTGAGCTTGTATGTACTGTTACTGTTACTGTATCTGGGCAGAATTGAGTGATACAATTGGGCTTCAGAACTGTGCAGCACATAGGTGCAGGGGAATAGGGGAGCTGACTTTGCTGAGTCAATGGTAAGGCGCCTAGGGTCAATGGTTGTGACGTATCTGCCACAATATTCCAGTGAGGCCCTGCTCTCGGTCCCGTCGCCGTCACATGTGCATTTGGCTGGAACGAGGGACAGGGCTTTTTCGGTGGTGGCTCCGCGGCTGTGGAACTCCTTGCCAAGGGAGATTAGGGAAGCCCCCTCACTCATGTCTTTTAGGAAGCAGCTGAAGACCTGGATGTGGGACCAAGCTTTTGGCCCATCCTAAGATACGGTCGATATAATCTGATGTATTCGCTGGATTAATGTGTAATTGAATACAGACTGGCTCTGACTTTTGGCCCAATGCTACTGGCCCTGTTGTAATGGCCACACAGTGCTTTACTGTTTTAAATGGGGTATAATATTGGTTTTTAAGTGTGTTTTTACGATCGTTTGTTTTACTATATTTTGTATTATATGGGGCATTAATCTTGCCATTATGTAAGACCGCTCTGGGTCCCCCTGGGGGAGAAGAGCGGTATATAAATTAAATAAATAAAATAAATAAATAATAAATATTGCTTTTGAGGAAGTGGGCCCAGAATATCTAGGTCTCATTGACATCAGTGGACCAGGTCATGGGGAAAGACTATCTCTATGGGCCACAGGGTCCAGTGGGAACAGATGGCAACTATCCTTAGGTCTGGGGGTTGTGCCCTCACTTTAAGTCTTTATATGTTTAATTTGAGGCTCATCTTCATCATGTCTGACTCATAGGAAGAACTCCCCAATTCCCCATAGAGTCTGGTTCTGTAACGACATCACACCGAGGGAATCCATGAGTCTATCTGTCCTGCTCTCAGCCAATTTTGCTTGACCATTTCAAGGTAGTCAGCTTCCCATTTCTAAGCTTTGAGCCTCTCCCTGCTTTGGTGTCTGTTGGAAAGTATTTGAATCTCCACTTTGTTATGGTTAGCTAACTTCAACTTATGATAATCCTATGAATGAAATACTCTCAAGTCACTTATCCTCAATAGTTCTGCCCAGACTGAACAGGCTTAGGGCTGCTATTTTACTCTCTGAGTCTATCCATCTAGAATGTGGTCTTCCTATTTTCCTACTACCCTCCACTATGTGGGAACCTATCATTACGCTATTTCTGCCTGTAGTCTATTCCCATCCCAATGTGCACTTTATCAGTCACCTCGTGTTTACAATATTTATATGGTGCACCTTACCCAGTCTACTTTTACAACCTCTCCGTTTAAATCCATGTTTTTATTAGTTCTTGTCATTTGTTTTTATTGGCTAATGTTTAAATTTTTATAATTGTGCATGTTTTTTGTCTATTGTTGTGTTTTATATTGCTATTGTTTTTATTCGGGCTTGGCCCCATGTAAGCCGCCCTGAGTCCCCTTTGGGGAGATAGAGGCGGGGTATAAAAATAAAGTTATTATTATTAGTAGTAGTAGTAGTAGTAGTAGTATCAAAATTCCTGTTAATTACATAATACTTAGGAAGCCATCTATTTACTAAAACAATGTACCCTTGTATGTAAATCTTCCCATTGAAGGTATGTATTCCTCTGGATTCAAAATAGAACAGAGAGAAAGAGGAGGTAGTGGGAGAGTCTCAATTGCAAATGCAGAACTCCAATCACAGTTCCTTGGAGCCAAAGCATTGTGCAATGTGTAATACTTTTGATGACGGTATGACTTGTTGATTCATCCTCATTTGTTTTGTCATTTATCATTGCAGCTTTGATTTGGGAAATGTTCTCAGCTATTGTCATGGTATTAAAAGGTGTTCAGGAATAAGCAACCTCGTTCCTGGTAAAACTCATAAGGGAAGTCATCTTAAATGTCACTTCCTTGAAACTGATTTTCAGAAGGCTTTTCCACAGTTACTTCTTTCACAAATTGAAATGGGCATGTTTTCCTATAACAAGAGCTCGGAAAAAGTGATATAATGTACTGGGTATATTTTACATGTGCTGTTTATTTTATTTTATATTATTATTATTACTACTATTACTACTCTGACTTTTCTCCACCAAAAGATACTTAAAGTGGCTAATACTAAACTATAGCAATGTTTGGATTAAAACCTAACACATATAAACATTTAAATAGAATTAAATATAGAAAGATTAAAACTACATTCTTAAAAGCAAAAGAACCATTTAACAAATCAATTAAATTACAAATAACGCAGCATCCCCTAGCCTTCCCACCAACCATGCTTGTGATTGCGGTAGGACCAGGAGAAGGGCCTCTCCTGATGTAATTAATTAATTTATAGATTATTTTTTATCCTGCTATGGAACTCAAGGTTACTTACAACAAGGATAAAATAGAATATAATCCCCAAAACCTGATGACAAAAAGTTTAAAACCAATGCACTGAAATTGTAATGTATAATTCCATAATACAGTAATGGACTCAATGTGAGTCTGAGGATTGAACTCTGGAGACAGAGTTCAAGTCCAATTGTCGTGGAAATCTGTTGAGTGACTTGGGAGAGTCACACTCTTTGACCTTCAAAGGAAGGCAATGCTGAGGAAATCATACAATAAAAAACTGTAAGTCCATGTTAGGTTTACTATGAATTGAAAATGGCTTGAAGGCATACAACCACAAAATATTTTTAATTATAAGTTTAAAGATAAACAAACATGCAACATGTGCATACCATTTTAGACAAATTCATCTGCTCAGCTAATTAATCACTAAATACCTGTTTACATTTTAATTTATTTTTAAGTGGCAGGAGATCAGAGCAAGGGTCCAACCATATTCATTTAAACAAGTAATTCCACAGCATCTGTTGTCAGTGGCAGAATAATGTAATCTTACTTAATTAAAATTGATATATAGTTATAAGTAGTTATTTTTTCTAAACTAAAATAGCAATTGCTAGTGTGACCTATATATATTGAAGATTTAAACCACACAGTAGAATTTCTCAATGAGTATTAGGATACACATTGGCAGGCAAAACTACCTTTGAAGAGCGTTGATGCACAAGTTCTCCTTAATCTTTTGACTTTGATGGTGTTGGATTGTCCATTGACATTTATCACTTCATCACATTCATTAAATACTATTGAGTCATCCACTTAAGAAATGGCACCCTACTGTGTTTATCACATGACGTAGGCTTTAAGTGTAGGGTAGGGATATCTTTGGGTTAAAAAGTGTTGCAAAGGGTTATCTTTTCAGATGCTTTCTAAGCTGGTTGGCAAGTGACTTTTTTGCAAATTATCTGAATAGAGATGGGCAAAACTGTCAGTTCTGTCATGTGATGGTATTCATCGTTCTCAGCTTTAAAATGATACGGTTAGGCAATTTGTGGGAGGAGCTGAAATACTCCTTTGAGAAAAAGCTCCACCATTACCTTTTGCTCACAGAGGAGGGAAGATCGGCAGTATGTTGTGTTCCTTTCCGTCTCATGAACTTTCTGGGGGCCTTCCTTCCTTCTGTGTGTTGTGTGTGCCACGTGTTACCTTCCCAGATGCCTTCTTCCCTCCTAGAATCATAGAATCATAGAGTTGGAAAAGACCTCATGGGCCATCCAGGACTCTATGGCCCCTTTCACATTTGCTCCTACATCCCAGGATCTGGTCACAGAATATCTGCTTTGAACTGGATTATATGAGTCTCCATTGCCAGATAACCTGGGATAAACAGATAATCTGGGATCAGATCCTGGGATATAGGGGCAGTATGGAAGGGACCTGAGGCTCCTTCTAAGCCGCTTCTACACTGCCATATAAAATCCAGATTATCTTCTTTGAACTGGATTATATGGCAGTGTAAGTTTTCTGTTTATCCCAGATTATCTGGCAGTGTGAACTCATATAATCCAGTTTAAAACAGAAAACCTGGGATCATCCTGAGATATTGGGCATGTCTGGAAGGGCCCCTAGACTAATGTAGAACGTAGAAGGGCATTGCTGCCCTCAGATGGTATATATCACATTGGAAGAAATGTACCTGTAGATTGTGGGTCATATTATTGGCTCCTATGATATTGCTCTCAAAGTAGATGCGGGCAAAGAGTTGGCATCTGGGTTTGTGATAGTGTCTTGTTCATGTATTACCATTTACATTATTCTGTTCTGAGTAAGTAGTAATTTATTATCTGTAGGCTATATGTAAGCCAATAAAGGTGCAAATCTCTGAAACATCCCCCCCAAGATTTAAGCCTGTCTGGAAGGGCCCTAAAAGACTAATGAAATAATAAATAAATATGGAGTAAGTTTAATGAATGACAGCTGGCATCATTAGATGCAATGAAATACTTAGCAGAAATTATCCTTTAAGTATTGCTTGGCACCTCCCACAAGCCTTGTTTGCAACAAGGATTTGTGTAGGTTGTGATGTAGGGGAGGAGATTGGATCATTATTAGGTAAGTACACAATTATCTATTGATCTATTTTACTCTTCCACATGTGTGTATGTATACTCCCTCACATCAGTATACATATTATGTATGACAGAGCTGAAGAAAGAGTAAGATTGAAGTATGTTCTTCATGACTCAGACCATATTTTTCACCGTGTTATTGATATAAAATACAAGTTCTGCTAATTTTGGTGAGCATTTTTAGAGTTACTTATGGAAATGCTTTTTAAAATCTATTTTCCAAATATCTTTTTCTATTCATTTGTACTTCATTCCAACAGCATATCTGCAGTAAACTGCAATAAAGCCTGAGCTGGAAATACCAGAATTCTAGTGTAGCTGTGTGTGCCTTTACAATCCCTTGCTTTGTGTCAGTGTGTATTTCATTGCCCAAAGCTTGGGAACCTTCAGGTCATTTCCAGTTTCTGACAACTCTAAGGCAAACCTCACACTTTTCACAGCTGAGTGAGATTCAAATTCTGCTTTCTAGAGTTATAGTCCAACACTGAAACCATTTCAGTGTTAGCCACCCTGAGTCGCTGTGGGGGGATTAGGTGGGATAAAAAAAAGTTGTTGTTGTTGTGGTTGTTATTTCACCATATATCATTTTCCCATTTTAATTCATAGTTGATAGAACATAATAATGCATAAAATCACAATTTATAACCATTAATAAAAAGGAAATATAGATTTAAATTAACGTTTAACTCAATTGTTTGCTTATTTTTATTACTTTGTGGATATATATTGTTTAGCTACTTTGTTTTAACTTGCATTATAAACAAGATGTAAAATAAATGAATAAATATATCAAAATATGTCTGCATGATTAAATTGTAGTTAGTTTTGGAACAGATATAGACCTAATACATTTTCTAACAACCTGAAGTAACTATAGAGAAAGAGTATTTATGGGTCACTGTTGTTGTTGTTTTTGGGGGGTTGTGTTTGTGTTGTGGGGGGGGGGGGTTGTTTTAGGTTTTTGTTTTTGTTTTTTTGTTTTTTTGGTATTAGTCTGTTGTACCAAAAGCAGTGAAAGAGCTGTGTGGTACCTGAAAGGCTAACAAGTCTTGTTGACTTATGTTTTCAGGGAATGCATCCCATTTCATTGGTTGTATGAGAAATAAATCTTATTAATCCACACGTTGCCACAAGACTCATCATCATTGAATGCAGATCTTATAAACTATTAATTGTGCAATTAAAATAAATTGTAAAGTAACCCTCTGTTGTTATATGGAAGTGACAAGTGGAGTGCCACAGGGCTCCGTCCTGGGCCCGGTTCTGTTCAACATCTTTATTAACGACGAAGGGTTAGAAGGGTTAGAAGGCATGATCATCAAGTTTGCAGATGACACCAAACTGGAAGGAATAGCTAACACTCCAGAAGACAGGAGCAGAATTCAAAACGATCTTGACAGACTAGAGAGATGGGCCGAAACTAACAAAATGAAGTTCAACAGGGACAAATGCAAGATACTTCACTTCGGTAGAAAAAATGGAATGCAAAGATACAGAATGGGGGACGCCTGGCTTGACAGCAGTATGTGCAAAAAAGACCTTGGAGTCCTCGTGCACAACAATTTAAACATGAGCCAACAATGTGATGCGGCAGCGAAAAAAGCCAATGGGATTCTGGCCTGCATAAATAGGGGCATAGCATCTAGATAAAGGGAAGTCATGCTCCCCCTCTACTCTGCCTTGGTCAGACCACACCTGGAATACTGTGGAGATCTTGACAAGCTGGAAAGCGTCCAGAGGAGGGTGACTAAAATGATTAAGGGTCTGGAGAATAAGCCCTATGAGGAGCGGCTTAAAGAGCTGTGCATGTTTAGCCTGCAAAAGAGAAGGCTGAGAGGAGACATGATAGCCATGTATAAATATGTGAGGGGAAGTCATAGGGAGGAGGGAGCACGCTTGTTTTCTGCTGCCCTGCAGACTAGGACACGGAACAATGGCTTCAAACTACAGGAAAGGAGATTCCACCTGAACATCAGGAAGAACCTCCTCACTGTGAGAGTTTGGCAGTGGAACTCTCTCCCCCGGACTGTGGTGGAGGCTCCTTCTTTGGAGGCTTTTAAGCAGACGCTGGATGGCCATATGTCGGGGGTGCCTTGAATGCGATTTCCTGCTTCTTAGTGGGGGGTTGGACCAGATGGCCCATGAGGTCTCTTCCAACTCTACTATTCTATGATTCTATGATTCTATGGATGTGTTTCCATTATTAGCAACTTTTTGACATTATCTCCCTGTTGTACTGTAGGTAATCTTACCATATAAACTTTCCACAATTACTATGTAAGAAAAAGTGAAAGTGCTAAACTAATTGTTTTTACTCAGGAAAAAAGTCGTTGTTGTGGGAGTCCAACATTTTCCACAATATCCATGTAGTTGATGCAAAAATGCTGGTTAATTAATAGGTTCTGAAAAGGCTTAAATCTAACATGGCATGGGTGCTTTATTTCCAGTAGGTAGAAATGTCTTCTGGGTTTTTTTCCACTACAGACTGAAGACATGCCTGAAAACTAGGTCTGGAGGTGTTCCCAGTCAGGAATACTTTCAATTGAGTGTTTTCCAGAGTCTTGCAGAAGTGGAAGGGAGGCTCCTCTCATTTCTCCTAGATGTATCTCATGCCACCTACCTATCAGAACATAAATGTTGGTACCTTCCGTAAACTATACATGTGACCATATTTCAATATAGAAGTAGTTATGCAATAACTTTAAAGAATGTCTGTGTGACCTTAAAGAATGTCTGTGTGACCTTATTAAAAACAGCTCCTGGAATTGTGACATAGATAATAGTTGTAATGCAAATCAGATTATTATATTCAGGGATGCTTTGTTCTGAGACCTGATGAAACCTGATTGTACTGCACTGTTCTCTCACAATGATGATGGTTGAATAAAATAAGGACACTAGAAAAAAATCTATGTCAAATCTAATCATATTTTCTCCAAATATAATATGATTTCATGATAACATGTATGTACGCACATACATATTTTATTATATGAATGTATTTTAAAATCCCATATTATTCCTAATATGACACCAATGTAGCTCACGGCTAGAGTTGTGAGGCTAAACAGATGGAAAAGGAGAATAAGGTACCATAAAAGTCCATGATGCCATGCAAAGGTGCCTGTCTTGCTATCCCTTCCAACCTTAAACTTTCAGCTGCAGACATTCCCTCTTTCTTGCATTCCTTGTGGAGAGTAAGGGGGGAGTACAGCTACGATTGTGACAGTGCTTGGTGCTTCTCTAATCCTCTTTCAGACTTTTAGAATTTCACACTTCAGTCTTTAAGATAGTCTGAACCTAAGCTATTTGGAGCTTTGTAAAGGTCATAATTAACAGTTTGAATTGGAACCACAACTTGACTGTTACACAATGAACATGTTGTAACTGAGGAGTTATATGTTCCCTTTTACCAATCTCAGTCAGCAGTCTGTCCATAACATTTTAGACTTACTGAAGTTTCTGAATAGTTTCCCTGGGGAGCCGAGATGTAGTCAAGATAAGAATAACATAGATATTATTTTCCATATGATACAGCAAAAACATTTGGAGTTGGAATACATTGTATAGTGGAAAAAATCTGAATATAAAGATGCAGGTCAGGTCCATAGCCAGGATTTTGGTTCAGGAGGGGCTGGGATTTTGGTTGGGGGGGGCTGAGTCTGAGCGGAAGAGGGTCTACCCTAGCAAACCTTTTGTATCGTTACCCCCATGCATATGGGATATATTGAGCATGGTGATCGGATCATGATATGAATAAACATAATAGTTTAAATAATAAATATAAGGCCTTCTCGCGACCACCCTGGGAATTTCGGGGGGGGGGGGGGGGCTGAAGCCCCTCGACCCCTCCCCCCCAAGCTACATGCCTGATGCAGGTGGAACCAAAATTTTATTTACTTGGACTATTAGATGATTGAAATATGGAAGAATTTTACAATATATGATGTGCATGATTACACTATGCATAAACATTCCTGGAAATAGAAGATTGAGTGTTCAAATGTATTATTAAGCCGAAATGGCCATTTTGATTAAGTATAACACAATACAGAAATTTAAGCAAAACTGGTACCTTGTTACATACTTAGGATATCATTGAATTGACTCATCAGTTATAGTGACTGAATAATAGTAGATGTTACTTTAAATAGCAGTAAGCCTATGTTATTTAATTTGAGGGATAAATAGTAAGACAATGAAATTATCAGAGGAAGTAAGTTGCTGTCATCATGGAACATTGTATAGAATTGTTGTTTTGTGTCTCTGCGTTTAATATAAATATTTCTAAATTTATTTAAGACGTGTGTCACAGTGGCCTGAACATACATTTCCAGGAACAGGGACAGCTAGTACACTCATTTTAATTTTGTGAACACCATCCTGGTCAGTCCACAATCCTGAAATCTAAGTGTAAGGCTACATATACCCAAGTGTCGAACCTTCACCTTCAGGTAGATGAACAGGCAGAATCCCTGTTCCACAATCTACTCTTTGATTGACCAAGACCACCTTTGTTTTGTCCATATTAAGCTTCAATTTGTTTGCCCAAGTCTAGTGTATTAATAATGCTAAGCACCAGTTTGGCACAGAAACAACATTCTTGGAGTTAGATGGAAAGGAGGATCCTCGTGCTTCTGAACCTCCAAACTCTAAACAATTTCACCAGTGCTTCCATAAATATGTTAAAAAGTATAGAGAAAAAAACTGAAGGCTGAGGGAGTCCAGAGTCCAGCAGCTATTGAGTTGAACAGAAATCGCCTAATACCATTTTCTAAGATAGCTCCTTCAAGAAATATTGGAAGCATCGTAGAACAGAAAGCTACAAAGGCCAACAATGCAGATAGCTGCTGGAAAATCAAACTTATTTTGTATGGTTTATTTTTCTGATCAAGATGAGGGAAGACATAGAAAACAATGTAGGGAATGTTTACATTGCACATACTAACTCAGCTATCATTAAAAAAAAATGGAAGGAAGATATTTCAGGCCACTGGAAATTTACTTTTGGACATTAGGGGAGGGCACCTTCAACTCAATGTGTGGCAAGTAATTTCCAATTAGTTGAAAGCACTTCTTGGACATACGTAAATAACAAATAGTATATCTTCATCTGATGTTAGATATGAATGTTCCCAATGTGGGATTGGCATTTGATGGCTGTTATTACACCATGAACACACCTGACATTAATAAGCAATCAACAATGACACAAATAAAGAAAATTCCCAGATGCAGTTGTCATTTATTTATTTATTTATTTATTACATGCATTTATAACCCGCCCTTCTTCCCGAGGGGACTCAGAGCGGCTTACATTCTGCCACGAGGGCCAGCCTCAAATATACTATAAAACAAAACAATTAAAACATGATAAAAAGTATACAAAAATTAAAACGCTGCAAGGCAGCAATATTGCACCATCCTCAGTCATTCAATACTGCTACAATTACAGATTTGCGACCCGATTACATCAGCCAATAAGCAGTCATTGCTCCTAAAAATAGGGAGATAGAACTCATGTCTTAATACTGTTTTGAACATTAAGATTCAGAATAGAACAGAAGCCTATATATTCCGGGTCAATAATATAAGACAGCACTACAAAATCTTGTATGCCTGTAGTATTTTTATGCCTCATCTCATATTTTTGTAATGAAAGACAAACAGGTTGGGTATTCCTGATATGAAATGTTTGGAACCAGAGCTGTTTTGGATTTTTTTTCCCAGATCTGAAATACTTGTATTTGCGTATAACTACATCATGAGCTATCTTGGACATGGGACCCAAGTCTAAAAAACAAAATTCATATACACTTTCTACACATAGCCCAAAGGCAATTTTATATACAACACTAGCTTGGCCCGGCCACACGTTGCTGTGGTTTATGGGAATTATTTGTTGGCCAGGTGGAATAGCAGTGAATAGCCTTGCAGCCTCAAAGCCTGGCTGTTTTCTGGAGTAGCTTGAGTAGCACCTTCAATCAAAGAGCCGCTTTGAAGTCTGGCTACTTCCTTTGTAGGGGAATCCTTGTTTGGCCAGATTGAATTGCACTGAATAGTCTTGCAGCTTAAAAGCCTGGCTGCCTTCTACATAGGGCATCTTTGCTAGGCCAGATTGAATGGAACAGAGTAGCCTCGTGGCTTCAAAGACTGGGGATTTTTCATCTAGGGGAAATCTTGGTTGGCCGGGTTGAAAAGCACTGAATAGCCTTGCTGCTTGCAAGCCTGGCCGCTTTCTATCTTGCGGAATCCTTGGTTGGCCAGTTTGAATAGCAATTAATAGTCTGAATAGTTTGAATAGCAATTAATAGGTTTAGTTGGCCTTCAAACCGAAGAGTTCCAAGTATCGAGTCACTACTTAAAATATACAAGAACACCTTCATAGAAAAATTCAAGACATTTTAAACACTCAAGCAGAACTGGCCCAAGGTAATTAAAAGTGGTAGGCAAAAAAAATTTTTTTGCGCCCCCCTGCGCTGCAGGAGGCATGGCCGCGTGACGCGGGAGGCGAGACCAGACCTGGCCCCTGCCTCCCACGATGCGCAGCCACGCCTCCCATGCCGTGTGGCCACACCTCCTGGTGGGGCAAGGGTGCGTGGGCCATGGTGGGAATGTCCAGCCAGCCTGGCTGGGCCTTTGCCATGGCCTGGAAGGACTCCTGCTGCAGTCTGGCTGGGCCAGGCTGGCTGGGCCAGGCCGACTGGGCCAGGGCGCGTGGCATGGGAGGTGGGGCCAGACAGCACCCCTGGAAACATGGCGCCCAACGTGGGGGTGTAGTCAGCTTCCGGTGTTGGACCAGGCCTGCACTCAAGACATTCATACTTCCCACACCTCCTGATTTGCTGAAAAATAGGCTAACTAGGATCTGTGCAAGGCGTTCCCTTTCATCACAGACAGGAGGAGGGCATTTCCATGGTGGGAAGAAGAACAGCTGATAATTCATTGGTTTATCGATCCAGTTCATTGCAGAGACACCCCTGTGGAGGGCCCAAAACTGAAGATGATGATGACGTGGATATGCAGATGATTCCTTGATTGATTTATGTTCCCAGTTCTGAAAAGACAACCGTGTGAAATCAATTTTGGGTAACCAAAGGCTCAGCTGCCCTTTCAGAAGGCTAATGTTATGTATTCATCTTTGTTTTAGCCTACTCTTCCATGGGAACTATAAGCCAAACAGTATAAACACAACCCGAGTGATAAAGGGATTATCTGTCTCACATACTCACATATATACACAAAGGAACTGATATTATCTAGTTTGGGAGATCGCTGGAGGGATCTTTTAATGACTGAGCGATCTCTGTTCCCAGAAGCTTATACAAATAGGGGATAACTGATGTCTTTGCAACATATTTGATACCGGTTTATACATCTAGGAATTGATAAAGCATACAATCAATAAAGGTTACACAAGAATATAACTTAATGAATTTATTAAAGGATTTGATTTCAACATAGTGCAAGGTACAGTTACTGCAGGGTCCTCCCAGAGCCTCCAGCAGTTTCACTACAGCAGAACTTCGAAAGAGCAAAACTTCAAAAGGTTTAAAAAATACAGAGCAAATCATATATCTTGCTTGAAGTCTTTTAAAGATCCAAATTAATTTGGAGAGCGGAGTGCCGTGGCTCAACAACACTAATGTTGCTTCTTCCCATTTCTAACAGCAAGGCGGTAGAAATTGATTTAGTGTTTAAATAATGCAGCAGATCTTGCCACATAGTATATTCAAGGTAATCAGACATCCTTTGCATGGTTAGGATTATAAAATCTTTCCAGCAGAGCTCTTAATATGCATCCCGGCTTCCTTTGATGTTTGTCTATTAAATGCTGTAGAGCAAACTTTGCCTGTTGAGATAAGAAAAAGCACAATTCAAGCTTTCTTTAAGTTGAAGTTCTCTTTCAATCTAAAGCTCTCACTCTATAGAATTGGAGTTCTCTGATTCTGCTTTAACTGCAGTCATTCTATCCTCTGAAATCCTGATATTTTTAGTTTAGGGAAGGGCATTTACTTAGACTTCTAGTGCGGCAGAAGTGATTTGAGCACTGGATTATGCTGCAAATCCTCACTCAGCCATGGAAACCCACTGCGTAACTTAGCCCCCATCTATGCAACATTCTAGAATGAAGAAATGTATAAAACACAGGAGATCCCAGCAGATGTGGTAATGGGAAAGGGCCATGGACAGAGATACAGATTAGAAGCTGAGAAGGATCATTTTTTCTCACAGAGCTCAGTGCTGAAAAATATACAGTGTTCCCTCACAACTTAGTGGTTCACTTTTCGCGGATTCGCTGTTTCGCGGTTTTTCAATAAACTCTAAAAGACTATTATAAATCATAAAAAATTACAATTTACAGCCTAAGGAAGGGAGGAAGGAGAAGCCAAAGAGATAGAAAAGGAGCCCAAGCAGCAACAGGAGGAGAAGGAAGCGATTTATCAACACACAATTGGTTGATAAAGACTTAAAATAGTGTATAACTACTAAAATAATGTATAAATATTAAAATAAATATAGCATCCCTACTTCGTAGATTTTTATTTATTGTGGGTGGTGCTGGAACCTAACTCCCGCAATAAGTGAGGGAACATTGTATTCTATTAATATACCTACTCATTTTGAGCCATGTTTTAATGAAGTACTTAATGAAGTAAAAAGCAAAAAAATGTAGGTTAAGGACAGGGATCATTTTTCAATTTGCTGCTTACAAAAATAATAAATGGAACATATGTCTCAGATTCAGTTTACGTAAAGGGCTGTGTTCTATCATAAAATTGGCTCTAATGTTAAGTTCTTCAGGAAAAACTTTTCATCTCACCATTAGGTCTCAACAGACAATTACATCCTTCTTCCTTTGATGGAAAGGTAAAGAGTCTATTTCCCTCCCACCTACCACCTCTTTTTCCAGGTGGCACTAAAAATTGAAAATCCGTAATCCAAAATGCATAGGACCCAAAGCGCTTTAGATTCTGGATTTTTCTTTTTTGGAATTTGCAATAAACTGTATGTACATATACATAATGGAATATCTTGGAGATAGAATCAAAGTAATTCATTCATGTTTTGTATATATCATATACATAGTCTGATGATAATTTTAGGTAATATTTTTCTTATTTTTGTTATAAAACAAAATTTGAGCACATTGAACCATCAGAAAACAGAGGTGTCACTCTTCCAGCCAAACACATGGGCAATATCAGGGTTTGGAGTATTGAAGACACAACATGCGAGTATGGAGAAAAGCAAACTAAAGACCACCTATTAAAATGCAGCCTGAGCCCTGCCACATGCACAGTGGAGGACTTTCTTACAGCAACACTGGAGGCATTCCAAGTGGCCAGCTACTGGTCAAAGGACATTTAGTATAATGCCAAGTCTTTAAAACTGTGTTTGTGTTTTCAAATACATCACAACTTGCATCCTCAGTTCGCTTCGGACACGATAAAAAAAAATTACAATTCTGAATAAGGGATGCTTAACCTATTCTAGCAGCCTCTATAAAAGCCCAATTTGATGGAAATGACTCTTCTTTTTCAATAATCCCCTCAATTTTCAATGGAGAGCGGTAGTTTCTTTATCCTTTCATAAGAAGGGGACAATAACAGAGGAATATTGCTTTCACCTTTTGTGAACACCTTGCTCAGGATGCTCAGAAGTATAGACAAAGAGAAACAAAATAATATTTGTTTGTTTTGTTAAGAAGCCAAGCAAAATGTTGCGAGCCCCCGAATATACAAAAGTATTTAATTTAGATATTTTCCCAGATTATCAGTGACATAAATTCTTTCTATTGTCTAAACAAATGGATGAAATATCTCAATACCTGAGTAAACTATGTACTGCTTATTTTTCCTAGCATGTCATATTACCAGAAATGCTGTTCTGAAACTGAATTTTTGGTAAGGTATTTGTGTTTTTACACACTAATTGTTTCTGGATATAACACTTGTACCCATTCCCTATTTAAAGCATTATATAGTTTACATTTTATGTCAGGTTTTTAAAGTCACAACAGGTATCTTTTTGTTATTGATGTCTAGCATTGGCACCAGAGGCAGCCTTGTAGGCTTGCGCTTCCCACAAAATTGGGAAAGCTTCATGTAAATATCATTTCAGGGGCCTGTGGGGAATTTCACAATGATTTTGACCTCTAGACCATTTTTAGGCCCAGTTGAGGCTGCCTTTTTCACCAAGTAGTAATCAAGAAGTAGACTTTGGACTATTTCTATAGAATAAAAATCCTTCTTCTGGTAAATATATGCTAAAATTGCCTTCCACATTCCTTAGAGAGCATTTAATAATACCTGAGGGCAAAAAGCAATAGCAAATAGCAAAGGGATTTCAATTTTGCAAAGGAATGTGAAGCCATGAGAGGCAATCACTCATGGCCGAGTATGGTTGTCCTGGATGTCAAGTAGCAGAAGGATAAGAATTTTCTGATAGAAATTAGCTTACCTTTTTGGCCAGGTCTTCAACAGTTATATCTGGGTCATATGGAATAGGCTCTCCTATGTATGTACGCCATTTAACTGGCCATCCACCGTATATTAAAAGAACTGGCATTCGAAAAGATTCATATAGTTTTCTCAATGCTCCTGTGTAAGATTAAAGTGAAGTGACACATCAGAATGCACTTCACAGCTTTCACGTTCATGTTTGCATGAAGAAAATTCTAAAGTGCAGTTACATCATCAAAAAGAAATCCTGAGCTTGTATGGGCTTTACTACATGAAGGAAGCAAACTGGCATTGGACCAGGTCTGTCACCTTTTTTGACGGCCCCTATTGTATGACGCAATTGCATCCCATTGCCGATCTGCCTGTTCCCCATGATAAACCAATTCCCTTCTCCTAACAGGAAGAGAAAATCACAACATGCTCCCATCACCTAACTGAGATGATTGTACCATTCTACTTCTGTGCTGGAATGCTGGCACTGATATCAGTCAATGGGATTCTCCTCTTCTCCTTCTTCCCTCCCCTTATTTTTGAGAAAATACTTGTTGTTTCAATTACATCTGAATTGTTTAAGTATACCATATTTACAATCGCAAAATTGCTTATAAAAAGTATTTTTAAATAATGGCACAGCCTAACTGAAGAAACTGGTATTAAGATATACCTTCCTTCTCACATACCCCAGCAATTCAAATACAAAGACATACTGCCTCTTGAGAAAAGGAAAACCATCCTGACTATTAATGTTTCTAACCTCCACAATTTATCTAAGCCTCTTTAAATGCCGTCCAAGCTTGCAGTCATCACTACCCAATGTGACTGTGAATTCCACAGTATAACTATGAGAAGGCATGGTTCCTTTCCATGGTCCTGAATCTCCTGCGTTAATTTCAATAGATGAATTAACATGAAGGAAGGGTATAAATAAAATAAAATACAACCATAAAAAGAACCAATTTCTATGTTAAAATGAGATGAAGGAACAAATGGACACATTTTATTTGACAAAAGCATTGCATAATTTGAAAACTTTAGCTCTCAATAAAATTACAATGTTGAAAATGAAATAAAACATAATACAAGTATGCCTGTATTTAGCAGAATGTTAAATGATCATAGTGACAATTTATTTTAAAATTTGGAGAAAGTACACTTAAATTAAGGGAAATAGAAAATCCATATTACCTATTTTTCCACTGGTCCTGTACCCTTCACGAGCATTTTGCGTAAACACTGGAATTATTGGCTAAGCAAGGAGAGGAAAATATGAGGTCAGTGCATGGGAAAAATTGCTGCCCCATTTTAATTTTTAAAATACTTGTTTAAAGCAACTAAGGAACTGAAGAAAAATATAAACTAGTTAAAATGTGTGGGGTGGTTTACATTATTGGAGAAGTTTCTCTATTGCTTATCTGATATTTAGACAGAATAATAAAACATATTTCTCCCATAAATATATACTGTCTGTGTATGTAGCAGCACAGGATGAATCTAAATTGTGCTCTAAGTTCTTCAGGGAAGGGTTTTCTTTCAATTCTGTTGCTTTATCAGACACATTTGCTACAAAGAAGAGGGACTTCTCAGTGGCTGCTTCCAGAATTCGGACTGAATCATCCTCCTCTTTAAACCTCATCGGCAGCTAAATAGATCTCCTTTGCCCAATATGTCTGTTAAGATGGCCTTAGGAGAATTGAGCCAGCATTTCTTACTTACGACCTCATCAGATAGGCTGCTGGAATTGCCACCGTGTTTCCCTGAAAATAAGACAGTGTCTTATATTCATTTTTGCTCCCAAAGATGCTCTATGTCTTATTTTCAGGGGATGTCTTATTTTTCCATGAAGAAGAATTCACATTTATTATTGAACAAATAAAATGAACATTTTTTATATACTGTACAGTAGTTGCCATCATAAACCAACATAACCAGACAAACTGTGAATCCTATCAAGAATTTCTTGTTACTACCAATATTTCCATGTACAACACTTTATGGTACGTGCATTTACCGATCCTGCATGCTCTGGTGTTCTGTTCGTTGGGCATGCTTCCAAACAAAAACTTTGCTAGGTCTTACTTTCGGGGGAGGCCTTATATTTAGCAATTCAGCAAAACCTCTACTAGGTCTTATTTTCTGGGGATGTCTTATTTTAGGGGAAACAGGGTAAGCATCATGGCAAATCCAACTGTGCCCTTAGGGGGTATGGGGAATCCATCACCACATAACCCACATCGCCCAACTCACCTCAGTCTCCATCCCATAGAGGGAAGCATCGGCCATCAGCTTCCCCCCATGACTTCTATTCAACACAGGAAGCCTCCTGTGTTGCCGTTGTAATGGCATGCAATGGTTTGCCTCTATTTTTATGATGGAGGCCACTGGAAGTTTTGCAACATCATGGGGTTGGAGCCAGTGGGCTCCATCATAAAAGTAGAGGCGAACCTGTGCATGACGCTGAAAAGGACCTCATGTGATGAGGTTGCAAGTTGCAGATTTGTAACTAAGGACATAACTATACTTAAGCAACTAATCTATGGTGTTTCTTCAATGCAGAATGGCAGCTATTTACCAGCATTATGATGAGCAACATTTCACATCTACTACTATTGCACTGCTGAACTTGCAGACCGAAAGGTCGCAGGTTCAAATCCCGGGAGCGGATTGAGCGCCTGCTGTTAGCTCCAGCTTCTGCCAACCTAGCAGTTTGAAAACATGCCAATGTGAGTAGATCAATAGGTACCGCTTTGGCGGGAAGGTAACGGCGATCCATGAAGTCATGCCAGCCACACGACCTTGGAGGTGTCTACGGACAACACCGGCTCTTCGGCTTAGAAATGGAGATGAGTACCAACCCCCAGAGTCAGACATGACTGAATTTAACATCAGGGGAAACCTTTACTTTACCTTTACTATTGCACTACTGAAATTCCCTGACTCCGCTCTCTCACTATACACCTTACTCCTTTTTTTGTTTTGTTTTTAAAGGCATTTCACAATATGTGATCAAAAACGTTGTTTTCTGCAGGAGAGAGGAGAGGTTACCAATTCAGAAGTGCCTAAATTTTATCATATGAGGTATGTCCTGGTACCTTTGCATAATAATAAAGGCTATTAATTCACTTTGAATGTCGATAGCTTCTAATAATGGCTTCATCACAGGAAGGTAGCAGACTGGCAATGGATATCACACAATGGGTATTGTTATTATGCCACATTTCACCTCCGTGTAATAAAGTCCTAAGTAGCTAGTATAGAATATCTGTGATAAATACCAACAACAACCTACATGGGGAAAGGGAAGAAAAATATCACTACATACACTTCAAGAGAAGAAAAGCCATATGATAATGGAAAAAAAGTTGAAACTCATGCAAACTGGATTTTTAAAATTTTTAAAAAAAACCATGTCACTCTTTTGATGACTTGTGTGAATGAATGAAAATCTTCCAGCTGAAACAGAGGTATTATTTCAAGGGAAAAAAATATGAAGAGTTACATAAAAATAAGTAGGTTGTTTACAACAGCAGTTTTGGGAGCACTGTAACAACAGTTTCATATGGAACAAAGGAAAGAAAGCTCAAGAGAGGAAAGACAGTAAATAACATCCAATTCAGGGGAAGGAGAACAATATGAAGCTATAAGTTTTTAACACACTAAAAAAAGAAATCCAGATTTATTATCAATCTGCTGTAGGGGCCTGCCATCAATGCTTGCAAAGCCACAAAAACAATTTGAAAAAGAAAGCAGATGTTATAAAGTGATAAAGATAATTTTTTGTCATCAATATAAATATTTTATCATCAAAATAACTATAAAACACTTAATTTCCATCTCAGCATTTTTTTTAAAAAAATCCATGTATGTTTCTCAATACTTACCACTTTTGCATCTAGAGCAATCTGAGCGAAACCTTTTCGTTTGCCCCATATCATTTTATAGTTTTCATCACTGAAGAGGGCTTCTCGCATTCCTCCTGGTGAAATAGCCATCAAGTGACCTTCTTTCAGAGTACAAAGACACTCATCCTTTGTACCAGGCTTCATTTGCAATATCTCCAACATATTCTTCAGGCCTACATGAAAAGCAGTTTTAAAATAGCTATTAAAAACTACATTACAATATAATCTGCCCTCAATATTTGAAGGATCTCCCCTGAAAGTGGAAAAAAACATGAATGAGCCTCCCAGACATGCATACTACAATTATATTAATGAAATATTTTTCTATAAAATACAATACAAATTCCTTATTAATTTCCTTAAGAAATGTACTGAATATAAGAATGCAAAACCACATCATCCTGAGAATACAAGAAAAAATAATTATTATTTTGTGTATTCTCAGGATGATGTGGTTTTACATTTTTATATTCAATACAGCACCTCCCAGTTCCATCCCAGCGAGACAGCCCAGAGAGATACCATGGTTGATGATATCGAAAACTGCTGAGATCCAGGAGAACCAGCAGGGACACACACACCCGTCTAGCTCTCTGTGTAGGTCACCCACAAAGGCAACCAAAGCTGTCTCTGTTCCATAGCCAGGCCTGAAACCTGATTGAAATGGATCTAGATAATCAATTTCATCCACAAATCCCTAGAGTTGGGAGGCCACCACACACTCCAAGACCTAGCTCAGAAAAAGAAATTTGGACACTGGCTGATAGTTGTCCATTATAGAAGTGTTCAGGAATGGCTTTTTAAATTTAGGCCTCACAACTGCCTCCTTTAGGAAAGTTGGAACTTTGCATTGCTCTAAGAAGGCATTGACCACCACATTCACCCACTCTGCCAGTGCCCCTCTGGCCTGTTTGATCAGCCAGGAAGGGCAATGTTCTAGAATACATGTGGTAGGTCTCACCTCTCCAAGGATCCTGTTCACATCCTCAGGCTGCACAAGTTGAAAGGTATCCAACTGCACTGGACATTGCTCCAGACTAGGCTTTCAAATACTCTCTAACCTGTGCTATGAGTTTTCATCGACGTCGCTCTAGTCTCACTTGCTTCTTCGCTGACAACTCCTAGGAAAACCAAGGGGCTGGTTTGGCTCTGCTCCGTGAGGGAGACGCTCAGGAGTGATTGTGTCCACCACCTTAGAGCCAGAACTTTTTCAGAATTGCCTGCCAAGGTGACAGGAAAATTCCCAAGAGCCATCAGGAATCTTTCCAGATCCATAAACCTCCTGGGGCATCTTAATTGGTCCCCCATCCCTGCAGAGGTTTGGAGCCCCAGAGAGTCAAAACCTGACTAGATAGTGATCAGTTCTTGACAAAATAATTGTGATCAGTTCTTCCATACCACCATCACTATCATCCCATCCTGCATAGAAAACAAGTTCCAAAGTGTGTCCAGCAGCATGGGTAGGGCAAGAAACCACTTGGGACAGACCCATGATTGTCATGAAGGCCATAAAGTCCTGAGTCACTCCCAACAGGGCAGTCTCAGCAAAAATGTTGAAGTCACCCAGCACTATTGGCCACTAAGACTCCAACACAAACCCCAAGATCATCCCGGCTAGCTCAGGAAGGGAGACTGTTGAGCAGCGGGGTAGACGATACACCTGTAGAATCCCTATTCTGTCCTAGTCACCCACCTTTAAATAAATACACTCAAATGCTGTTGACTATGGGATGGGGAACCTGGTCAGGGGATGGAATCATGGTAGACCACTACAACTACAACTCCCCCCCCCCCCAGTTCTCATCTGATGCGACACAGAGAATCCTGGTGGGCAGAGCTGAGAACGATTACCCCCCCCCCCCCCAACACTTCCAGTCTCATTCAGCCAGATCTCTGTAATACAAACCAGATCAGCATAGTCATCCAAAATTAAGTCCTGGATGACGGCTATTTTCCCATGTACTGACCTGGCATTCAACAGCAGCATTTTCAACATAGAGGGACTGTCATCCTAGTTATTCAGGTTATTAGATATAGAAGCCAATTTGGGAGCAACAAGTGCTGCATGACCCCAATGGCTGCCCCATGATTCCAGAGACTCACTCCCTTCTTAAAAAAACACATCCTTCCTGTATGGGACAGGCCACCAGATGATAAATAAACCTTATATAAAATTAGCCAGGCAGATGTTAACTTTTATGTGAACCTTATATAAAATTAGCCAGACAAATGTTAACTTGAGGACTGGCAAGCAGAGGGACAGGCAACAGTAACAAAATCTGCTGTTCTCCAAACATTTGTCTCATAAATTAATGTAAAGCTATAACAAAGATCTCTGAGGTTTGGACTGTTATCTCAGCAAAAAGATTGAACTGAAATATATAAGCATTTTGTTAAATATTAGACAAACTATATTAAAAACTAGAAAATGTTAATGGCTATTGCACTAGTGTTCCAAAAAGATTTGCAGCCTTATCAGACAGGCAAAATTGCTATTCATACAACACTTCCACTTCACTTGTGGCATGGAGCTCATCAGCTCTCATCCCACAAAGTCAATCTATTTCCAGCAGGATTCAGTGCTGCAAGTGAAGTGGAAGCATGATAAGGGGCCGGGGTGGCAACACGGGAGGCTTCCGATGTTGCACAGGAAACAACAGGGGGAAGCCAGGCAGCGGACGCTTACCCTCCATGGGATGGGGTGAGGGCAAGGTGGGTGATGCGGGTGCGGGGCAACGGGTTCTCCAACCCGCCTAGGCTCTACCAGATTTGTCATGATGTGTGGCAAATCCCAGCCTTAATGTGATGAGATCCTTAAGGTTCTAGGGTGGAAAGGCATTGGCAATGTAATGCAGGAAGCAGTATCAACTTTAAGGAAATGTCCTTTGGGGGATCTGGTCATCTTGCATCAATGCATATGCCCAATCCCTATGAATATTTTTTCCTTTATCCTTTTTCTTCTTTTCCCTCTCCTTTTGAGCCCCTCCCCACATATTTATACTTTAAAAAGCTAACAAAAATGCCTACTGGCTATGTGGCTAGGGAATTTCAGGAAATGAAATATGGAAATGTCTTACAGTGAACATTTAACAAATTAAAATAGAATTATACTCAGTTAAAAGTATCACCAACCAGATTTTATTTTAGAAACTGAAGTTATTTTGTTCTTATGAATCTTAAAGAAAAGCAAATTAATATTTATCAGACATTTCAATCCTAGGACTGTATTGACTGGAAGTTTTTTTTTTATTAATAACAGCAAAAAATTTAAATGTGAGGGAAAGGGTTCACATGAATAGCTTTTACTTGGTGGTTGCTTTTTAATTTGTTACTGCATTTGAATGACTGCTAAAGTATATCCAATATATTTTTGTGATATTCTATTACCAGTAAATTGTTGTATGCCAGATAGATTATCTAAACTTGTTGTAGATGATCAGGAAATGTATACATTTCCTCTGATGAAAGTCTGTTTGAATAATAGCATTTGTCTGGCATGTATTTATCAATAAAATCCTGTGTTTGTTTTATTTTAGGTTCAATTTTTGAACTCTCAGGGGGTACTGTGGGACAATGCTGTGCCATCTTGTTTTTGTTAATTGATATGTGATTATTGTCTGTGTTATATTCTTTATTGTATTCGTTTGTTTTGTTGTAAGCCGCCCGAGTCCTTTTAGGGACAGGGGGCAGGATATAAATAAAGCCAATGATGATGATGATGATGATTATTATTATTAGATTTCACCAACAGTTATAATCCAAAAATGACCTTTTAAAAAGTGTTGTTCTTGAGTTATAATTGGATTAAGATGGGGAAAGTGCATACATAGTCTTGAAAGTGTCCTAGAGAAAACAACAATAAATAAACATATACATGAATTAATAAATATTACCTGGCAATTTAAATACAAAGCGATCAACCACTGAATGACATATTTTCTTCTTCAAAAGAAAATACCTTGCTATAAATAACATATAGTCCAAGGGAATTGCAGCATGGTAATAAATAATGAGTCCTGGTCCATTTGGTATATTTTCTATGCCATGTAGTTCGTAACCTGTTTTAAATGGAAAGCAAAGCAGTGTCACTATTTTTTTTTTCATGTCAGGCGGTATGTGTTAAGCCAATAGAAAGGCAATGCTTATGAACGTCACTAGAAAAGTCTAAAACTTCTTTTAAATGTGAAAGTAGAGCTTTGATAGAAATGGGTGAAACCATAATAAATATTTAAGTTCTTCCTTTACCTCTAAAATAGATTCAAATAGAAATATATCTGTCAGGTATAGTCCAGGCAGAGGTTAAGCTCTGGATGAATGCTAATAATATGTAGCTGAGTCTAGATCAGTGGTTCTCAACTTGTGGGTCCCCAGATATTTTGGCCTTTAACTCCCAGAAATACTAACAGCTGGTAAACTGGCCGAGTTGTAGGACAAAACTGGTTGAGAACCACTGGTCTAGATAAATGGTTGTAGGTGGTGCATGGATTTGGGTTTGTACATTGAGTGCTCTAATACGATCATCACTTCTGGATGTTGTAATGAGGTACACCCTTCACCAGCTTTAACTGGCATGAAATTGTTATAATCTACTTAAAGAGATTTTACACTCCCATTAAATAGGACAGGATATCAATATTGTATTAAATAAATTGAGCCATACCTTTCGTAAAGAAATGGAAATAAATGCCATTCTTTTTACTCACTGGATTACCTAACTGGAAAGGGCTTTACATAAAGCTGATTCCAAGTATCCAAAATGTGCTGACACACATGTTAATGAAAACTCTGCAATAGCCATAAAGTTTTTGGGAATAGTGGAGTGGTATGGTGTGTGTGTGTGTGTTTGTTTGTTTGTTTGAAAAGGCTTTCTTTTCCTCCTTTCATAGAGAAGTGAAGACTTTAATCTTCCAGGAAGAGGCATAGTGGTTCATGTCTGCATATTGTTTTACTGGATGCTGCTAATATAATTGATATGGCTAGAGACAGTATTCTATTTTAGCTTTTGCTGTATAAACAGAGACTTGTACAAAATAAGTAATGTGGGATGCCATTAATTATATATGGAATGAACACAGATATCTCTGTTCAACTTGGGTTGTTTTTTTTTTACATTCATATATACTCAATAATGTTTCATCATTTCTTACTAGAATGATTCCCAAGAGCCAAGATGTACTGAAGACTATCAAGATGTTACCTACACCATGAGGATAAAGGCATGAGAATCATACCCATTCTTGATCATTTGTTATTATTCAAAAATGCAGTAGATGAGCATCCTCTTCTCTTACTTTCACGTACCTTTTTAGAGGATGTTCTTGAGGGGTGAGATTTATCAGTCAGTTTGGTAGATTAAGCATGGAAAGTTACCTTTTTAGACTATAATGCCCAAAGTCTGAAAATTGCAACTAAAAAGGGAATCTTTCAGACTCTGTAAATAATAGATTATGATGGAGCTGTTGCAATAACTATTGCAATTCAAGAAAGTAGTTTCAGTGATTGGAGTTAAGCCCAAGAGCCTAATTACACATTGCATTTGACCCAGCAATATTTAATATGGGACGTTTTCTAATCCTAATCCTGACATGCAAAAATAATTATGAGATAAAGTGGGATGACAGTGCTTGTGTGACACTGGTTCATCAGAGAACATTCAAGGAAATGTCACAGATGGGTGTATACAGTAGACTACACCTTGATATTTTATCTTTATACTTTATTTTTTTAAAAATAGAATGCAATGCTATATATTTTTGTGAGCTGCTTTGAGTCCCCTTTAGGGTGAGAGAAAGCTGGATATAAATATAGTAAATAAGATGAAAGAAATAAAATTCTAACTGGCCAAGATGGCTAAAACCCAACTAGGCCAATTTCATTTGTGTTTTCCATGCATATCCACTGGCTTCCATTGCACAATTTACAGGGTTTTTAAAGATCTATTCAAACATTCCTTTTTTTTATAAGGAAGGAAGATACATACTACACTTCCATGTTCTATCATTTCCATCAGCCATTAGGCATGGAGAGCAAATTTTTGAAAAGAGCACCCCTATGCCTGTGGAAGCTCTGCAAGCAGTTTGGAAAATGAGGACAGGTGGTCTCCAAGTTTGAGACATGGATGAAACAACAGGAAATGGGAGAAAATCTATCCCTAGGGAGGGAAGGGGTTATGCGTTTGTAAAATGTTTATTGTTTTGTGTTCTGTTTCACTGTAAGTAGTTAATGTATGTAAATAAAAAATTATTTATTTATTTTTAAAGGAAGGGAAATTCACTCCTGTAAGAATTATCGTGGGAAAAGGGTATCTCCACTGAAACTTTATAATCAATCCTTGTTTCCACAACCACTCAAATCTTTCAAAATCCAAGTGTCACAGGGAGAGAAAGTCAGGTGAAATCTTCTGAACAGGGGCAAAGACAGCAAGACAAATGTTACAGAGGGGTTAACCCTTTCCTATGCTATCCAAAACACACACACACACACACACATATGGCTGGAGGTACACTTAAAAATGTACCTGTTCCAACTTACATACAAATTCAACTTCAGAACAACCTACAGGACCTATCTTGTTCATAACCTGGGGGCTGCCTTCATTCAAAATTGTGTGGAAAGCTTCTGTAGATAGGAAATAAATCCCTCGAGATAAAATCATGGTCTATGAGAGAAGAAAAATCGAAGGGCTTGAATTTGGAATTTTTTGGTAATACATGTCACATTATTGCTCATAAAAAGACGTAAAGGCACATTGATCTTTATATCAATTTGAGAAGAAAAAATTTCTAGTACATGCTTTTGTAGACTGTTCATTTCATCAGTTTCAAATTTGGACTATATCTATGAAAACATATTTCAGTCATTTCTTTTTCCTGGTTAGTCTCAAATGTGCTATTGGATTATTTTATGTCTTTAGACCAGAACAGATTAACACAAGTATTTATGAGACAATTATAGTTGGAGGCCTTCCATTATTCCTGTCTTGCATACATGTAGCACATACGTGCACAAAGCAAGATACAACCAAGGGACATGAAACAGCACACTTTGATAAAGCTACAGGCTTGGTAGATGAAGGGCATGCTATGGATGTAGAATATCTTGATTTCAGCAAGGCATTTGACAAAGTTCCCTGTGGTATTTTTGAAAGCAAGCTAGTAAAATGTGGGTTAGACAATACTACAATTAGATTAATTTGTAATTGGTTGACTAACCACAAGGCTAAAGGCCTTCTGGCTTCTCTTCATCCTGGAGATAAATAATCATTGAGGGGCCACGGGGTTCTGTCCTGGGCCCAGTGCTATTCAACAACTTTATATATCACTTTAATTAAATGATGGAATGGGGGCATGCTTATCTAATTTGCAGATCACACCAAATTTGATGTGGGAATAGCTAATACCACAGAGAACAGAATTGGGATTCCAATGGCAAAAGGTTTGGAAGCCAAACCCTCTGAAGAGCTTAGGAAGTTGAATATGTTTAGTTCAAAGAAGATAAGAGACGGTTAAGAACATGACAACTATGTTGAAACATTTAAAAGGATGCTATCTTACAGCAAGCTTGTGCTTTGCTCTAGTAGAGTCTTAGACTGCATGCAGACTGTAGAATTAATGCAGTTTGGTACCACTTTAATTGTCATGGCTCAAGGCTATAGAATCCTGGGATTTGTAGTTTGATGACGCACCAGCACTCTTTGGCAAAGAAGGCTAAAGTCCTTGTAAAACTAAAACTCCCACAATTGAGCCATGCAATTAAAGTGGTGTCAAATTGCATTAATTCTACAGTGCAGATGCAGACTGGGACACAGAACAATGGATACCATCTGCAGGAAAAGAAATTCCACTTAAAATTAGGAAGAACTTCCTGACAGTAAGAGTGGTTTGACAGTAAGATATGCTGCCACAAAGTGTGGTGGTGTCTTTTTGGAGATTTTTTAAATTAAAAAAACGAAAGGTTGGATGGCCATTTGATAGGAGTGCTTTGATTGGGTATTCTTGCATGGCATAGGTTGGACTGGATGGTCCTTGTGATCTCTTCCAACTCAGATTCTTAACTCATGAACAACTTCAAGAATAGTTCTGACTAATAATCTCTTATATGATGAAAGGATGGTTTCTGCACAATGTAAGAACATTCAATATAAGTGTGTAAAGACAGAGTACAAAAGTGGAGTCCTAATCTATGGTGGAGATTTATTTATTTACAGAGATCCAAAATACATGTAAAATGCAGCTCTGCATAAATCAACTGAAGGGAGGTATCCAGTAAAATTGAAAAGTTTAATTAAACTCTGTAATCACCATCACTTCTGCATAGATACCCACAAGATGGAACAATTGTCTCAACTGATTTCAGAAAGGAATGTATTGTCGAAGGCTTTCAAGGCCAGAATCACTGGAGTGTTGTGTGGTTTCTGGGCTGTATGGCTGTGTTCTAGCAGCAGGAGAAAATGTTGCTAGAACACGGCCATACAACCAAAGAACCACATAACACTTCAGAAAGGAATGCTTGTTAGTCCAATGTCAAAAAAGATGGACAAAACACAAAACAACTAAAGCCTTACTTACCATGCCATATTCTTCCAAAGATGTCCCAGAGGTATGCCAGAATTAAATAACATATGACATCATATTTTCCCTTTAACCTAAGGGTCTTCTCATAGATCAAAACTACAAAAGCAGAGAGATAGACATAGAAAAGGACCCAGAGGACACCTGCAATTGATGCCAGAAATAACCACATGAGCCCTAAGAGAAAATATTCCATCGGATATGTTGTTCCAATCCATTCTTCAAATATGTATGATATGGTTGTAGCGGAAGTCATAGATACCTCTCCAGTGGTACTCAATGTGCTTTTCTTTAGTCCCTGCAAGCAAAAACAAAATAATATTAGTTACGCCATTAACCTGGAAACAAGTCCATCTTTACATAATATTCAAATGTCAGAGGTGTAATATAACAATTGTGATGCTAAAGTGGTATCTCAAAATGTCAAAGTCATACCCTTCACCATGCTTCCTATTTCAATCATGCACTTTTCCTTTTTAGCTGAGCAGGGTTATCTCAGAGGAAAGTATCAATAAAATGGAAAGCATATAAGATCTCAAGCTATGGAGAGAGGAGGTTTAACCTTTCCTTTTTTCCATATGCTGCATCAAGGATAGGAAGAGATAGTCTCATAACTCTTGAGATATTTCTCTGTGTAGCTGTGTTTGATGTAAGGGTAAAGCTGTGGTGTGGGAATGGGGATACATATTGGTTTGCCGTCTCTACTGCTATCTGCTACTTCCTTTGCTGATGTCTTTTCCCACCAGCTCACTACTTATATCTGCGTGCTGATCTCAGAATTAAAACTATTGCTTTCCCCTCATGTAGGAATCAGGTCCATTTATGTTAGAAATGCAGTCTTATGTAACTTATATTACATTTTTCATTCAATTGCAGGCAGCATTCTTTTGAAAAAATATTGATGAGACGAGGTGCAAAACCACTAACAGTGTTCACAAATAAAAAAAGACAACTCTTAAGTGGCTGAGGGTATATATTGGACTTCCATGAAGCCACTCACTGCATTGCATCCATTTTAAAACAAACCTGCAGGAACACAAAATGTCATTTTCCCCCCTCCAGGATCATTTTATGCCCAGAAAAGTTAAAAAAAAAAGAAGAAGCAGGATTTCAACCAGTCCACTCCACTTCTTGTTTTTCAAATAAGATCTCACTTGGTTCTTCAAATGGGGGAACAGAGGAGTCTGTGGGATTCTGGGACCTCCAAAACAATCTTGGGTCTATATGCATGTCACTGTCCATGATTTCCCCAGCCTGTTATAAACTAAATTTATATTTTAACTTAGTACCTTGGGAGAAAGTTAAATTAGCTCAATTATCTCTCATTATACTGTATAAAATACACATCCATAATGCTGTGTTTTCAATTTGATCTGCAAGCAAATTAAATTCAGACAAGCTGACTCTTCAAATGGGTGATGTCAGCATTTAGAAAATGTATTCATGGATCCTGGAAGCCCTAATCTATATACAGCAAGTAAAATTAATATATTTGTTATCACCAGTGAAAGTGCCTGGACAAATGTTCCTGAATGTTTTGGGAAGGTTTGACTCAAAGTATAAGGTATGTGATGTACATGATATTGTACATGGTTAGAAGCCCTGAGGCAGCATCCCAAATATTTTCTCCATTGATATAGAGTTAGTTGGGCAACTAATTCAGCGAGGCTTGCTTTCTCGACAACTGAGACTCATGTGGAACATATGGAATACTTGAGCAACAGAAGAAATAAACTGTCACCCTCCACAGCAATTGAATCTGAACAATGGTGAACAATAACTACTCCTTGTGAGAAATAAGGGGCTAATTTGACAGATGACAACCTTAGCTTGACATGAAATAAACAAAATATTGCCCTTTGCACTAATTAAGGGCGCTTCCAGACGGCCTCATAATCTGGGACAAATAAGTAGGGCAAAAATCATGGTACCTGAGAGCAAATCCAAACACAGAGCTGTCAGTCATCCTGGTAAATGCTCCCACAGTGTCCTGACACGTTAGTTTGTTGCAGATTTTAGAAATCTGCAAGATAAACTGGGGACATCTGTGCATTTTTAAATTTTATTTTATTACTTTTATTTTATTGTTTTAATTGACAAGCAGATTTCTTGTCATTATCTCTCCTCACTCTCCTGCTGACTTTATTTTTTCCCTATTGAATCCTGTTTCTCTTTGTGGTCACTTGCCTGCCATGCTGGTGCCCACTGTGTAAATTCAAGCTCTGTTTAATTTCATAAACATGAAAAAAGGCAATGCTTGCAGAGACTTCTCATGGGAATTGCTTTCTAATTGTGCTTCCATTTAGCCACCTGTGTGTCTGTGGCTCCATTTGTTTACAGCTGTTTTGAAATTTTAAAGTGCAAACATGCACTGAAGCAGTCCACACCAGTGTATAGCAACGAAGTCATGTGTTTTCCTTAAGTGCAGTGTCACACCCCAGGGCTGCATGAACACCTTGAAAACTACAATGGAGCCCAGAATATAAGCAGTCAAGCTGTTTATTGAAGAATATATGCAAGCACAAGAAAATAAAGTTCAAAGTCAATAGAGTAGATAAATCCCCCAAACATCGTACTTATCTGTCCTTATTGGAGGTCCAAGAAAGCCTCTCAAAGTTATAATCCAAACAGGAACTGTGCCAAGTTCCACAAAGCAGCAAATATAGTCCACACAAAGTTCACTTCCCAGCAGGAAACAGCAGGAAGCCACAAGGTACAAGAACAAGACTCAAGGTAATCCAAGAACTGTAATCCACAGGGTACAAGAACAAGACTCAAGGTAATCCAAGAACTGTAATTCACACGGAATCAGCAAGGTCCAACTGGAAATAAGGTACACCAAGGCAAGAGATACTTGAAATCCACAAGGCAAAATCTTGGCTGGAATATCACGGAAACAAGAGCACGGAGACAGAGATCTTTCTCACTTGAATAGCAAAGTTGACACCTCTGCAAAACACAGGGAACCAGGAATATTTGAGGAGAATTCAAGGCTTTATTTCAAATGGGCGCTGGGGAGTGCAGTTCTTCTCATATGAAGTTGCTCATTAGCACGTCTATGAACCAAACACCGGCTCCGTCTCAAAGCCTCCCTTTCAGTTTGGCTTTGCGTAAACATTCTCCGTCTATCCAAATCATCAATCTTCCCCTCTGGCCTAACAAGCCCATCTAGCTGAACTGTCCTTGACTGGCCATCGGAATGTTCATCCCCTGTTTCAGTGTCCTCTGCAGCAATCAATTCAGGTGCCCGCAACTGCATTGCAGGCCTATAGTCAAAGTCTTGGATAGGGCCAAAGTCTGATTCTGACTCCAGCTCAGGCTGAGCTACAACATGCAGGGATATACAATCATGCGAATATGCACATTTCCTGGCTGAAATCAGAGTTTAAGTGTGCTTTTTCAACAAATGTCATTTAGACACCCACCCCCTTTTATCTTGGTTTCTTCCGTGTTTTAGGGCCTGTGTGGAGAAGACTTCAGTAAATATTTTTGAGAGCATTTGCAGCATAAATAACCTTCAAGATTGTGTTCATTGGACTGCATTTGCAATGTTGAATATATGTTCAGCATGTATAGAAGCAGCCATAGATTTCTGTCACATCTAGAAAACATTGTTTGCACAATGTAGGTGGTAGTAACATTTACTAAAATCATAGAACTGGTTTTCAGAATGAGTATTTCAGAATGTGCCTATTCTCTCACCTGGAATTTATTGCTAAAGAAATAGCATGCTCTTGGTAACCAAGATGTAATTCCAGTCTGATAACTGCTTGTAGTCCACAGGTGCTGATGGCTATTACATCACCACTATTAGGACAGTACCATCCACTGTACTTTCAACGTTTGGTCCAATGAGATAGTGTTATTCCAGATTAATACAGTATCCATTTTATAGGACTGAACTGGAATGAACTCATACATTATCCCAACTCTTTAGAACAATGTTCCTGGAACTCCTCAGCAAATGATGCAGAAATGATACAGAAACAGGGATAAAAATACATGGGGTCAATTGCTCATCAGATCTGTGAAGACTGAGATTTGAAGAACACTGAGAAGTTGAATAAATCAGGTTGAATTATTGTCCAGACACTAAGACTAATTTTTCTTCTCATAAAGTGATAATAAAATTTAAGATACTACAAGTATTTATTTCAGCAACTTTTCTGGATTACCATGTGTTGAAAATTGTAATATACCCTACATAATTCTTACATCTTAAAGATTTATAGGGCTTTACGATAAAGTGGCTTGTTTATTGTACACACATACACACACAAACACTGTTCAGGCATTTTGCCTGGACATGCAAGTGTGTAAGGGTAAATAAATATATAGGTCTGTAGGTGTGAATATGCAAGCCCTACTCCAGTGTTCCCTTTTCCTATAAGGACACTGATTTTTAAAGGTTTTCTAGTTGTCTCAAATCTAGGAAGTGCCATCTGAGAAACCTATTTCAGAATACATTGTTCAGATAATCTCACTGAATTTCACTAAATGTACAAAAAAAGGGAGCTTACATGTAGAAGCAAGACTTCCACTGGCCTGCCTGCAGCCCATCCTACACATTTATAGACTTTTCTTGTTCAAGTATCTGCCTTGATTAATTTAGTGAACTATTTCCAAACATATCCTGATAGAAAAGGCTCAAGTGCTCGGAGTGGAGGGGGGAGGGAGAGTAAAGCCAATGTCGCTTAACTTGCTGTTATTCAAATAGATAACTTGTGGATCACTGCCAACATATGAAATGTCAGTTCAAAGAAGATTTCCAGAAAGCTATGCAAATATAAACAATTTTGGACTGATGTGATATGATATTAATCTCCAGCACAATGGGGAAAAGTTGCTAGTCTGCCAGATCAGATAATTTCAGGATCTCTCTTGTAACCTTTTGAACAACTGTTCATTGTATTTGTAAATTTCTAATTTCTACAGATGGAGGTGAAGGGGAAAGAAGTTGCAATAGACCGGGGTTTATCGCTGTCCTAGTGTGCTGCCGACATGCTGCTGAGACGGAATCCACCAAAGCCTATCATATGATGCAGGGCTTCTTTGATAGGGCTCCATTGGGTTTTATCCTGGCAGTGTGCCATCAGCACGCTAAGAGGGAGCCCTAAGGATATGTTCATATCCTCACTGAAGAAGCTGGGGACAGCACAGGAGGAAGCCGTGGACAGCTGGCAAATGTCATGGGAGGTCAGCCCATGACCAACCATGGTAAGGGGATGAAGCTGGGTGCTGCCCCATGGTTTCCACTACTGTACCCTGCTGTCCTTCAGCTTCTAGGCCTCCATTTGATGAGGTTCTTGGTGGGTGCAGGGATGTGGAAGAAACAGCTTATCTACAGAAGCTCAGTGCTGCATCTGGGCACTGTTTCAAATGCAGCATGAAACAAACACAGCCTCTGTTTTATGGCCTTGAGTCACCTAACACTAGAATGAACTAGGGAGATTGGCTATAGTTATACATATCATGACCTTTTGGATGACGTGAATCTTATGAATTCTCACTGTTAGATCCACTGAGCCAATGGGATATCAGTTAGCAAACATTTAATAACTTCCTTAGGATAGGCATAAGTAATAGGATTCAGCAAAGTCTGCCGATTGCTTCTGCAAAGCACAAGAGTGGAGAATTCCTGTAGAATCCTGTGGAAATCAGGTCGAATACTTCATAGATAGATAGATAGATAGATAGATAGATAGATAGATAGATAGATAGATATCAGAGATACAGAGAGATATTCCTGGACTTAATATTTTAAGCAAATCAAGGGATGTATCACTCCATAGGCTGTATTTCAATGGCAGCTATATTATAATAATATATATCCCGCCTCCATCTCCCTGAAGGGACTCGGGACAGCTTACATGGGGACAAGCCCGATCCAACAAAAATTAAAACCATACATAGATTAAAACATGTTTCTCAATAGAATCAACAGCATTACAACAAGACAATAACATAAAAACAGCATCATCAACAGCCAATAGTCTAAGCAGTAATGGGTACTATTGTGAGACATGTATTTTTTCCCAGTCAATGAAATGAGATATTCCACAAATGACTGTAATGCAAGGCATTTACTAGACAGAAGTGACTTCATGTGATAAGTACTAGCCAAACACACTATTATGCTGTTACGATTCTTAGAAAGCCTGCATGGCATAGTGGTTTATGTTTTAGACTCTGAAAACCAGGGTTTGAGTCTCTGTTCCTCTATTAAAATCCACTGAGTGGCCCTGGGCAAGTCATTACCTCTCAGTCTTAGAGAAGGGCCTTCTTCTTGCCAAGAAAATTCCAAGAGACATCTACCTTAGGGTGACCATATATCAGAAACAACTTGAAGACACACAACAGCAGCAGCAACCATCATTTTTAACACAAGAGACAACAAGCATTCTTCTACCTTAACTTGGAGTTTTCCACCCAATTGGCATGGTATATTCTGCCATTCTTCCAAAGGATCAACTTGAAAGAGAACAAAGAATTCCTGTTCTATTTCTGTACATTTCCCTGCACTGTTTTCCCTTTTTCCTTTAAGTCTTTGTGTGGCTTAATCACATTTTTTCATAGTATTTCATTTCATACATCTAAAAAGTAATTTAAAAATTTGAACAAACAAAAATGGAATAGGGTTGTTGTGTGTTTTCCAGGCTGTATGGCCATTTTCCAGAAGTATTTTCTCCTGACATTTCTCCCACCTCTATGGCAGACATACTCAGAGGTTGTGAGGAATGTTGGAAAAAACTAAGCAAGGAAGGTTTATATATCTGTAGAAGTTCCAGGCTGAGAGAAGGAACTCTTGTCTGTCGGAGGCCAGTGTAATTAATCACCTTGATTAGCATTAATGGCCTTGACAGATTTATGTCCTGGCTTGAATTTCACAGGATATTTCCAAATACGATTCTTTAAGGTGAACATAATTCTCAAAATAAAGCAATTCTTCTTTATACGCATTAGTATTTTTCATTAAAATTTACCTAATACATTCAATTATTCTGTAAATCTGTTTTAATCTGTATTAACAGCATTCTATAATTAACTATCCAGTTTCCATTTTTAAAAAGTCAAGTCTTGTTGGGAGCAATTCAACACTGAATAGATACTGGATAGGATTTCAATGATCAAACCGCAAGCTTCTAAAGACATTTAGTATGCCTATTGCTTTTAATAGCACTACTTTAAAATGAAACAGGATTACAATCCCTCAAAACAAGAGTTTTAAAACCATTACCAGATATCCAAGCAGATAAGTGTTGTGTCTCTTCGTTCTTACTGTCTTTCCAGCTGAATTTGTGGGGTTTCCCCTGTTGGGGTTTCAGAGAAGGTGTCTGTCTATGCTTCTTTTGCCTTGGAGTCCTATGATGCTGTGATTCTACTGACTGCTGACTTGCAGCTAGATGCTGAAATAGGAGGTGTCTTTTCTAATTAATTCTCCAGGGTTACATTGCTACATTTACATGACCATACATATTTATATTTAATCCTACGATTAGCAATCTGTCATCTTCAGAAGACTTTGTGGAATGTGGCTACGTTCATTCCATTCAGATGCAGGTTCACAATATTTCAAGAATTCTGTGTTGGTGTTGTTTTAAATCATGGACAACGTGTACATAAATTATCGGGAAAGAGAAATTTGAAATACCAAAGCTTGTCAAAACCAAAGAAAGGAGCAAATCCTTCATCTGGAATGCCCTCTTGAGGGAAATTAGGCTGGCCCCCACCCTCCAATGTTTTTGATCCAACCTAAAAACTTGGCTCTTTGACCAAGCTTTCTAATAGGTATGGAGGCCAAAAGGGTAGACCCATTGGTTTTCACTGAAAGCACTTGGTTGGTTGTTATTCATGTTATGTCTATAATTACCATTTTACTGATTTCTATTTTAGGGTTGATTGATTTTATTGTGGTATTGTTTTATGTATTGATAATGTAAATTATGTTTTCCTTTGATATTGATGTATCTGTATTTATTGCATTACATGTATTGTTACATTACACCCTGAGTCCCTTTTGGGAGATGGTGGGTTAGAAATAAAGTTGTTTATTATTATTATTTTATTATGACACAGCAAACAAGATAGATATGCTGGATTTCATATCACAAAATCACAAGTCGAACACTTCCCAAATGTCTAGGACTGTGTGATGTATTTTCGGATGATGCACGCAGATCCCAGCAGGGTGGCCTTTTGCAGTTGGCAGATCGTAATTTTGTCAATGTCTATTTTATTATTATTTTATTTACATCATTTATATTCCGCCCTTCTCACCCCGAAGGGGACTCAGGGCGGATCACATTACACATATTAGGCAAACATTCAATGCCTTTTAAACACAGGACAAAGACAAACAAACATAGCTCCGAGCGGCCCTCGAACTTATGACCTCCTGGTCAGTGACTCATTGCTCTCCCGTCTGCGCCACAGCCCCGGGCTATTGTTTCCAAATGCCGGCTGAGATCTTTTGGCACGGCACCCAATGTGCCCATCACCACCGGGACCACCTGTACTGGTTTTTGCCAGAGTCTTTGAAGTTCAATCTTGAGGTCCTGATAGCGGCTGAGTTTTTCCTGTTGTTTTTCGTCAATGCGACTGTTACCTGGGATGGCGACATCAATGATCCAAACCTTGTTCTTTTCCACAACTGTGATGTCTGGTGTGTTGTGTTCCAGAACTTTGTCAGTCTGGATTTGGAAGTCCCATAGTATCTTTGCGTGCTCATTTTCCAATACTTTTGCAGGTTTGTGATCCCACCAGTTCTTTGCTGCTGGCAGGTGGTACTTGAGGCATAAGTTCCAATGAATCATTTGGACCACATAGTTGTGCCTCTGTTTGTAGTCTGTCTGCGCAATTTTCTTACAGCAGCTGAGGATATGATCAATGGTTTCGTTGGTTTCCTTGCACAGTCTGCATTTTGGGTCAACAGCTGATTTTTCGATCTTGGCCTTAATTGCATTTGTTCTGATGGCTTGCTCCTGGGCTGCAAGGATCAGGCCTTCTGTCTCCTTCTTCAGGGTCCCATTCGTGAGCCAGAGCCAGGTCTTCTCCCCACTCCTAGTACCAGCCCCCCCCCCCCCCGCAGGTGCCACCTTGACGTGGTGGGGGGGCTTAGCCATTCCGAGGATGCTGAGGGCTGTGCTGGCGGTAGTGTAACTACCGGCAGGTCCAACCAAGCCAGAGAGGCCTCAGCGGAGGAATGCAACCAAGTGCACCTAACCCATTAGCATTATGGAGAATCAAACTAAAACGAAGTCTATACTGGCTCGGTCGTCGCCCAGGATAAAAAGGACCATGGTGGATGCTGCTGATTCTGGACATCCATCGACAAGTGGGCTACGGAATCATCAAAACCCAAATGGACAGTCACAGAAGCGGCAGAAATATACAATGCCAGAAAACCGCACAGTCATTATTATTATTATTATTATTATTATTATTATTATTATTATTATTATTATTATTTTATTATGACACAGCAAACAAGATAGATATGCTGGATTTCGTATCATAAAATCACAAGTCGAACACTTCCCAAGTGTCTAGGACTGTGTGATGTATTTTCTGATGATGTGTGCAGATCCCAGTAGGGTGGCCTTTTGCAGTTGGCAGATAGTGATTTTGTCAATGTCTATTGTTTCCAAATGCCGGCTGAGATCTTTTGGCACAGCACCCAGTGTGCCCATCACCACCGGGACCACCTGCACTGTTTTCTGCCAGAGTCTTTGAAGTTCAATCTTGAGGTCCTGATAGCGGCTGAGTTTTTCTGTTGTTTTTCATCTATGCGACTGTCACCTGGGATGGCGACATCAATGATCCAAACCTTGTTCTTTTCCACAACTGTGATGTCTGGTGTGTTGTGTTCCAGAACTTTGTCAGTCTGGATTCGGAAGTCCCACAGTATCTTTGCGTGCTCATTTTCCAATACTTTTGCAGGTTTGTGATCCCACCAGTTCTTTGCTGCTGGCAGGTGGTACTTGAGGCATAAGTTCCAATGAATCATTTGGGCCACATAGTTGTGCCTCTGTTTGTAGTCTGTCTGTGCGATTTTCTTACAGCAGCTGAGGATATGATCAATGGTTTCGTCGGTTTCCTTGCACAGTCTGCATTTTGGGTCATCAGCTGATTTTTCAATCTTGGCCTTAATTGCATTTGTTCTGATGGCTTGCTCCTGGGCTGCAAGGATCAGGCCTTCTGTCTCCTTCTTCAAGGTCCCATTCGTGAGCCAGAGCCAGGTCTTCTCCTTATCAGCTTTTCCTTCAATTTTGTCAAGGAACTTTCCATGCAGTGTTTTGTTGTGCCAGCTGTCAGCTCTAGTTTGTAGTGCGGTTTTCTTGTACTGGTTTTTTGTCTGCTGTGTTTTGAGGAGTTTCTGATTTTTGACTTCAATCAAAGCAGGTTCTTCACTTTGCTTGACATATTCTGCCAGGGCATGTTCTTCTTCTTTGACTGCTTGTTTTACTTGTAAGAGTCCTCTGCCCCCTGATCTTCTAGGCAGATATAGCCGGTCAACATCACTGCGAGGGTGCAGTGAATGATGAATGGTCATGAGTTTTCTTGTTTTTCTGTCCAAATTGTCCAGTTCCGCCTGTGTCCAATTTATAATGCCAGCAGTATATCTTATGACAGGTATGGCCCAGGTGTTTATGGCCTTGATGGTGTTGCCTCCATTGAGCTTGCTTTTGAGAATTTTTCTGACCCTTTGTGTGTATTCTTTGCTGACCACAGTTTTCACATGTTCATGCTTGATGTTGTCCAGCTGTAGTATGCCCAGATATTTATAGGCCTCTGGCTGGTGACACTTTATTGTTTGGCCATTGGGCATATTTATGCCCTCACTTTCAATGATTTTTCCCTTCTTCAATGCCACTGTCGAACATTTGTCCAAACCAAACTCCATGTTGATATCAGTGCTAAAAATTCGGACAGTGTTGGTCAGAGACTGGATTTCAGTTTCCGTTTTCCCATATAGCTTCAGGTCATCCATGTACATCAAATGTGAAATTTTGTGAGAATTCTTAGATGTTTGATAGCCGAGATTTGTTTTTTGTAAGATTGTTGACAGAGGGATCATGGCGATAATGAAAAGCAGAGGGGACAATGAATCTCCCTGGAAAATTCCTCTCCTGATGTTGACAAGTCCATAGCTTTCATTTCCAACAAACAGTTCAGTTTTCCAGTGCTCCATCATGTTTTCAATGAAGGTGCCAACGGTTTTACAAATCCCGATGGCGTCCAGGCACTTGATGATCCAGCTGTGTGGGAGTGAGTCAAAGGCCTTTTTGTAGTCAATCCACGTCATGTGAAGATTAGCTTTTCGGCTCTTACAGTTCTCCAGAATCATTTTGTCAATCAATAACTGGTCTTTTGTGCCCCTGCTTTTCCGTTTGTTGCCTTTCTGTTCATCTGGCAAGATGTTTTTTTCTTCAAAATAGTCTTGAATTCTGTCAGCTATATTATTATTATTATTATTATTATTATTATTATTATTATTATTATCATCATCATCATCATCATCATCATCATCATTAGCTTCACATTAATTTAATTTGAAAAAATATTGGGTCTTAATGTTGCATGATTCTATATGCATTAATAATTATGAGTACACTAGTGATTACCACATAATCCAGTTAATGCACATTTGTGTTAGTTCATCATGAGAGCTAGGTTATAAAACAATCAAACAAACAGTTTGTGTTTTACTCTAAACAAACTCTATAGAAAATGACATCTATTAATGGAATGTACATAGAGATGTCTGTGATTATGTATTGTCTGTGATTAATTGTGATTAGGCATTTCCTGTTAAAATATTAACAGAATTGTATATAGTCAAAGGCTTTCGTGGCAGAATCACTGGAGTGCTGTGTGGCCATGTATGCTGCTAGAACCACTGGCAATCATCTTGGAGAGTTCTTGGAGAACGGGAGAAGACCCAGCACATTGGAGGAGAGCAAATGTGGTCCCTATCTTCAAGAAGGGAAGAAAGGACAACCCAAACAATTACCATCCGGTCAGCCTCACGTCGATACCAGGCAAGATTCTGGAAAAGATCATTAAGGAAGTGGTCTGCAAACACTTAGAAACAAATGCTGTCATTGCTAATAATAATTACGGATTTATTAAAAACAAATTATGCCAGACTAATCTGATCTCTTTTTTCGATAGAGTTACAAGCTGGTAGATGTGGGAAATGCTGTGAATGTAGCGTATCTTGATTTCAGTAAGGCCTTCGACAAGGTCCCCCATGACCTTCTGACAAACAACCTAGAGAGATGGGCCGAAACTAACAAAATGAAGTTCAACAGGGACAAATGCAAGATACTTCACTTAGGCAGAAAAAATGAAATGCAAAGATACAGAATGGGGGACACCTGGCTCGACAGCAGTACATGTGAAAAAGATCTTTGAGTCCTCGTGGACAACAAGTTAAACATGAGCCTACAATGTGATGCGAAGGCAAAAAAGGCCAATGGGATTCTGGCCTGCATAAATAGGAGTATAGCGTCTAGATCCAGGGAAGTCATGCTCCCCCTCTATTCTGCCTTGATCAGACCACACCTGGAATACTGTGTCCAATTCTGGGCACCGCAATTGAAGGGAGATGTTGACAAGCTTGAAAGTGTCCAGAGGAGGGAGACTAAAATGATCAAGGGTCTGGAGAACAAGCCCTATGAGGAGCGGCTTAAAGAGCTGTGCATGTTTAGCCTGCAGAAGAGAAGGCTGAGAGGAGACATGATAGCCATGTATAAATATGTGAGGAGAAGTCATAGGGAGGAGGGAGCAAGCTTGTTTTCTGCTGCCCTGGGGACTAGGATGCAAAACAATGGCTTTAAACTACAGGAAAGGAGATTCCACCTGAACATTAGGAAGAACTTCCTCACTGTGAGAGCTGTTTGGCAGTGGAACTCTCTCCCCCAGACTGGAGTGGAGGCTCCTTGCCATCTGTCGGGGGTGCTTTGAATCTGATTTTCCTGCTCCTTGGCAGGGAGTTGGACTGGATGGCCCGTGAGGTCTCTTCCAACTCTATGATTCTAACACGGCCATATAGCCCGGAAACCACACAACACTCAAGAATCTTATATACTTTCCCTCTTTCATTTTTCATGTGATCAGTATGGCCCCGTTTTAGTACTACTTACAAAAGTGATTGGTCATATAGTCATATAAGAACTGCTTGCAATTATTTTGTTTATTTATAAAAAAAAAAAACAAAAACAGAGATGTAGTGAAGAAGTAGCAAGGTATTTTAATAGGTGTCTAAGAATTTACAACTAATTAGAAACCTCAAGACTTATTGGCACTGGGCATTTTAGCCTGGTGCAAATATATTCAAAAGCAGGCCCAGTTCTAACCCAGTTGTGTGTTGAATCATGGGTCTCTTCTGTATCACTGCTGCCGCTCTGGCTGTCCATAGAGATCCACACAAACTCCTGGCCATGAGCACCTCTGTTGATATCAGAACTGAAAATCAACCAACTCTCTCCTTCTTCCTAGTCATGCAGTTCTGCTGTCTGAAGATGTGCCTGCATTGGTGAGGAGCTTGAAGGGAGATCTGTGGCTAGCTAGAAGCAGCAGCAACATGGAGTATGTGAAGTGTGGCCTTCCCTAGTGGAATAGATGTCTCCAATTTGATTTGGATATATAAGTCTGGCTATTACATTTTGATACACATTTCTGTGTTATGTCTAATCAGACACTAAAGAGAGAAGAGAGATCCACCTCCCTAACTTCATCCTCCCAGTTGGAAAGGGGATTAAATGGTGATATCAACAGAGGTGCTTGCATGACTAGGAAGGAGGAAGGGAGATGTGTTGTAACACCTGCTGATGACAGAATGGGGTGTTTGCAATGGCTAGGATCTTGCATGGAGCTCTGTGTTTCTCAGGGAGAAGTGACAGTGACACAGAAAGTGAGGTTACACTCCAATTTAATTAATGTGACCTGGCTGGACTGAGAAAACACCAAACCACTGGCACAATGGGTTCAGTAGGGTATTTATGGCCATCTCTGGGGCCAGTCTGGAGTATTTCTGAATTCAAGTATGGTTTAACATCATTAATAAACAAAATAACACAGAAAATTAAAGCATTGTGATCAACAATAACAAACACTACATAGACAGAACTAAAGGCAAAACAATCCATAAAACTAATTTCCCAGGTCACCTAGAAATTACTAGCAAATAGCAAAGTCAAAATTGAAAACAACATTAATATGAACTGGCAGAGAGAAATTCATTGTAGAAATACAGTGTGTGCACCTGTGTCCACAAAATTGATGTTCACCTTTTCATTTACCCACACTTGAAAAAATATTTTTCCCAGAGGTCTGAGTCTCTCTAGGTCCTCAAGGTAATTCTATGGTATCTTCTGGCCAAAGTATAGTCAAAATATGATATTCTCTATTATCCTGTTTCATGTATCCACAAGTGTGTGTGTTTTGTGCGTGTGTGTGTGTTGGGATGTATTCCCCGCAGAAGTAGGGATGTACTATAACTATTAGCAATGACGAGCATTTAGTCCCTGCATTTACTTAACTCCTAACCAACTTAAGACAAACAATTTTGTGAGATAGAATTCTATAATCCACTAGCTGTGCCCGGCCACGCGTTGCTGTGGCGAAGTCTGGTGGTATGCGAAATAAAGTATTGAGGAATTGGTGGTAGTTAAGGTCAAGGGTAAAGGTTTTCCCCTGACATTAAGTCCAGTCGTGTCTTACTCTGGAGCAGGGGTCCCCAAACTAAGGCCCGGGGGCCGGATGCGGCCCTCCAAAGTCCTGGCCCCCGCCCTCAGTTTTATAATATAATATTTTTATATCAGTTTTAATAATATAATATATTGTATATACATATAATATTGATAATAATATTATGTTATACAATATAATATTAATAGTAATGCCATATAATAATATTAATTATATGTTATATATTACATATTATATAATAGTATAGTGGTATAGTTCAATATAGTAATATATAATGCTAATATTGTGTTATGCTAATAATATAATATATTGTGTGTACATACAGCTGCTCTGAGTCCCTTTCGGGATGAGAAGGGTGGGATATAAATGTAGTAAATAAATGCAGTAAATAAATAATTAATTTTAGACTTAGGCTCGGCCAAAGTCTGAAATGACTTGAAGGCACACAACAACAACAATCCTAATTAACTTGACTATCTCATTGGCCAGTAGCAGGCCCACACTTTCCATTGAAATCCTGATAGGTTTATGTTGGTTAAAATTGTTTTCATTTTTAAATATTGTATTGCTTTGTTGTTGTTGCACTACAAATAAGACATGTGCAGTATGCATAGGAATTTGTTTTGTTTTTTTCAAATGATAATTCGGCCCCTCAACAGTCTGAAGGATTGTGGACCGGCCCTCTGCTTCTAAAGTTTGGGGACCCCTGCTCTGGGGGTTGGTGCTCATCTCCATTTCTAAGCCGAAGAGCCGGCGTTGTCCGTAGACTCCTCCAAGGTCATGTGGGATGACTGCATGGAGCGGCGTTACCTTCCCGCCAGAGCAGTACCTATTGATGCACTCACATTTGCATGTTTTCGAACTTCTGGGTTGGCAGAAGCTGGGGCTAACAGTGGGGGCTCTCTCCGCTCCCCCAATTCAAACCTGTGGCCTTTCGGTCCAGAAGTTCAGCAGCTCAGCGCTTTAACACGCTGCGCCATCAGGGGATATTATTTCCTAAAGGTTGTGAATATACAATATTTCTGATTGGGTTTTTTTTGTTTGTTGGAGGCAAGTATGAATGCTGCAATTAGGAAAAATGTTTAGGATGTAATGGCCTTGCAGCTTTAAAGCCTGGCTGTTTCCTCCCTGAGTGAATTTTTTGTTGGGAGGTGTTAGCTGGCCCTGATTCTTTCCTGTCTGGAATTCCCTTGTTTTCAGAGTGGTGTTGTTTGCGATATTTTATGTGCTTCTACTGTCTGTGGCCCTGAGAAAACAGAGGATTTTCCAGACTTTGATGATGGGAATACTTTGTTGGGAGGTGTTAGCTGGCCCTGATTGTTTCCTGTGTGGAATTCCCCTGTTTATTTACTGTCCTGGTTTTAGAGATTATATTGTTCTGCATTATTCTATCCCAGTAATTATTTCATATTAAAGAAGAATCTCACTTATCCAACATTCGCTTATACAATGTTCTGGATTATCCAACGCAGTCTGCCTTTTCATAATCAATGTTTTTGTAGTCAGTGTTTTAAATTCATTGTGATATTTTAGTGGTAAATTTGTAAATACAGTACAGTAGAGTCTCACTTATCCAACATAAACGGGCCGGCAGAACGTTGGATAAGCGAATATGTTGGATAATGAGGAATTAAGGAAAAGCCTATTAAACATCAAATTAAGTTATGCTTTTACAAATGAAGCACCAAAACATCATGTTAGACAACAAATTTGTCAGAAAAAGTAGTTCAGTACACAGTAATGCTATATAGTAATTACTGTATTTATGAATTTAGCACCAAAATATCACGATATATTGAAAGCATTGACTACAAAAATGCGTTGGATAAGCGAGTGTTGGATAAGTGAGACTCTACTGTAAATACTACATAGCATTACTGCGCATGGAACTACTTTTTCTGTCAAATTTGTTGTATAATATGATGTTTTGGTGCTTAATTTGTATAACGATTACCTAATTTGATGTTTAATTGGCTTTTCCTGAATCCCTTCTTATTATCCAACATATTCACTTATCCTGCCGGCCTGTTTATGTTGGATAAGTGAGACTCTACTGTATACTGATAATCTTATATTATCTGCTCAGAACTGGATTATATGAGGCCCCTTCTTCACAGTTGTATAAAATGCACACTGAAGTGGATTATATGGTAGTGTGGAGTCAAGATAATCCAGTGCAAAGCAGATAATATAAGATTATAAATGGGTTATATAGCTGTGTGGAAGGGCCTTGAGTCTACACTGCCATATAATCCAGTGCAAATCTGATAATCTGTGGAAGAAGCCTAAGTGAGGCCTAAATCTGCCTGTCCCCTAACTGAAGCCTGGCTGTCCCTTGGTTGCTAGGCAACCAAGTGGGCAGAGATTAGCCCTCTAAACTGGCAGCAATTGGATAAAAAAAATTATTGCTCTCCCTCTAATTAGGACTTTATTTTTCTTTTCTTTTTGTTGTATCAACCTTGAGGCATGGATGATGGGTTGTGTTGTCAAATTTTGAGGTTGGGGGGCCTGTAGTTTTGTTGTTTTGTGAATTGCCGTGATGCCATCACTCTTTTATATATATAGATTTTTGGTCTGTTTCACCAGCTTCTTTTCTCTAATTGCAAAAACTGCAAGAACTGTGTCACAGATAAGGAAGTAAGAGCAATCGTGAAGTGGTTGTCCTTTCCTAAGAACCTTTTGTTATTTACAGAGGAGATAATGCTTATGCTATGATGGACACATAGACTCTATTTCCTAGAGAAAATGTATTGCAACACATGTTAAACAAGCCGTGCTTATGCAAATTTCTACTTTGTATATGTAACTCTGTAAATTCTATAAATCACTGATGGTTAACAAAGTTTGTTTATCCTACCTCTTGATGAGAACAATTTGTGTTGGGTGGTCCTTTGATCTAAGATTTTCAAAATTATTTTTTTTCCCCTAACAGGTATTTCCACTCTATCATGTAGTTCCATGCTCACTGGGTGGTGTGGCAAAGTTGGTATTTTAGCTTCAGTCCAACAACAGCATTAATATCTTTCCAAAATCACTGGCAGAATAAATAGGCAATGTCCATTAATAATATCAGTGGCTATCCCTAATTAATCTACTCCCTTTAAATGATATTATAGAGTCGCACTTCTACTATTGACAACACTCTACTAATTCATGACCATAAATAATAATCTATGGAACCAGGATTGCTAATATGAATAATTTTTTAAATAAATTTTTATTGTGTTGTATGAATATAACATACAATCTATGAAATTCAACAATCAATATGCAACCGTGAACTGTGAACCCATTACTTCTGACACCACACCATATGGAACTAGAATCTAACAAAAATCTACCCTTATCACTAATAAATTCCTTGTACAGTTATTTCACAATCTATTTTTGTCTTCTTTTTTAATATCTAAAAGCAGGTCTCCATTTTCTAGCAAATTCTTCATTGTTACCTCTCCTTATGCCTCTGGAGAGTTTGGCCATTTGAATATACTCAACTAATTTTCTTCTCCAATCCTTAGTTCTTTTCCCCCTTCCAGGTTTTTGGTATTGTAATTCTTGCTGCCACAAAATTATATTGGCAAATTTCTACATATTCTTTACCAATTCTCTCCTGAAAGAAACCCAATAGGCACATTTCTGGGATTTTCTTAACCTTTTTGGAAATCATTTGATTAGCTTCTTTAGTAACCTTTTCCCCAAAAAAAACCAAAACCAAACTTTTTACCACCCTACAGGTCCACCAAACATGGAAGAAGGTGCCTTTCTGCATTTTGCACATCCAATATCCCCCCTTGGGTTTTATCAGTTTTGGCCATTAATTCAGGAGTTATATAACTTCTATAGAACATTTTTACATGTTTCCTCTAGTAGAACCAGCTATTAAAAATTTAAATCCTTTTTGCCATAGAAATTCCCAGTTTTCCAACTCTATATTTTTCCTGAATGCTTTGGACCAGAAATCATTATTTGTTTATTTATTATCAATCAAGATATGCTCTAGAATGTATTTGCATAACCTGGACATCAATCCTTTTTCCCCCCTCCAAAATATTATCCAACTCCGATTTCCTTTTTGAGAACCCAATTTTATCATTTTTCCTAAATATATCCTGTAGTTGATATTAATGAAACCAGCCATTTATCCCTAGCTCCTTTTTAATTTCCATTGTCCTTTTTCTTCAATTAGACATTCCCTATAATTTCTCAATTCCTTATTATATGTTGATTTTAACACTGCTTTCTATACCATAAATAGGCATGCCAGCCAAATCTTAGGTTATATCCCTCTAAACTAAGTAAAGTCCAATTTTCTAATTTTATCCAGTCCTTTAACCTACTAAATCTGTGACATCATAATAGTATCTTAGATCTGGAAGCACTAATCCTTCTCTGTCTTTGGCATCTATTAAATTTCTATATGCAGTTCTAGACTTTTTTCCACTCCATATAAATTTAACCAGATCCTTTCTCCATTTCTTAAAAACCTTCACTCCCTTAATTATTTATAAATTATAATAATAATAAATTATTTATAAATTCTGCCCTGAGTCCCCTTGGGTGAGAAGGGTGGGTTAGAAATGTTGTAAATAAATAAAAATAAATTTTGAAATAGAAACAGCATTTTTGGTTTTAAAAAATCATCATTTTTAGCATGGCTATCCTTCCCAACCAGGATAATTGGATCCTTTCCATTTTTCCAGGTCTTTTTTTTTACTTTCTTCCATATCTTTTCATGGTTACCTTGAAATATATAGATTATATTTTTATTAGTTATCCATAATCCTAAATACTTAACTTTCCTTGTAACCTTACATGCTGATAAGCTCTCCAGTTTATCAATATTGTTTTTGAAAGTTTTTTGTTAAAAACATCAATTTCTCTTTATTTATTTTAAAACCTACCACACATCCATACCTACTAATTATTTCTATCAAATTTGATATACTCTTTATAGGGTCTTCTGTAATGATCACCATGTCATCTGCATATACCTTAACTTTAAATCCTTGCCTGTTTATTTTCATTCCTTTGAGATGTCTGTCTTTCCTAAAGTACCTCTAACATCCATATGGGCACCCTTGACGTGTTCGTTTTTGTATTTTTATCCAATTTGACAGTTGGCCATTTGTTTTGCTTTTTGATTAGAATAAATTGCATCCACCACTCTTCTAAATTGCTGGCCCGCCCCATATTGAAACAATATCTTTTCCATAAATGCGCAAATTCAAGGAATAAAAATGCAATCTCTCTATTGGGATCTTTTTCGGCCACTTCTATTATATTTAAGATCATTCTCACATTCTGATTTGACTGTTTACCTGGGAGGAAGCCTACTTGGTCTTCATCCATAATTTTAACCAGAATTTTTAAAAATCTGTTTGCTAGAATATTTGCAAATAATTTATAATCACAATTTAGTAACGAGATTGACCTATAATTCTTCACTTGTTTCATATTTCTATCCTGTTTTGGGATGAGGACTACCATATATATTCGAAGATAAGCTGAAAAAGCCTCCCCCATCTTATAATGGGGTCAAGGCAAAGCAGCAGAGTCTGGAGGCCATTGCTTGCAATATATGATATATTTCTCTCTGCTCTGCCCCTCCCTGAACAGTGTGTTTTTTTTCCAGTCAAAAGAGAGGGAAGGAAAGAAAGGAGATATATTTCATGTCCTCCTTGTTTGTATGGCTTTCTTTCAAACCCACCCAATTTCCTGGCTTTTTGTGTGTATCAAAATGTATTAACTTTATATGCATATTTTTGTTCCCTTGGAAGTGTTCACTGGCCTTTGCAAGCCCTATTGATCTATAAATACGTTTCTATATATGCATGTTTCTCCTGAAGTCTTTGCAAACCATATATCCATTAATCTTATAAAAGCATTTTCCCCTAAAATATTTGTTAATCTCTCCTACAGATATATATGCATTTCCCCCTCCAAGCCTTTGCAATCCCTAAGTACCTATATATCTCTATCTATCTATCTATCTATCTATCTACCTACATTAATTTTTTATATGAATTTCCCCCCTCATATGTTTGCAAACATTTCAGGGGGAAATGCATATAGGAAATTAGTATATATAATTATAGATTTATATCTAGCACTGCATTGATTATATAGGAAATGAATGTTTTCCTGTTATTATGTTGGAAGCCAGCCTGAGTCCCCATGGGGAGATAGGATGGGATACAAATGAAATTATTATTATTATTATTATTATTATTATTATTATTATTATTATTATTATTATTATTGAATTATTGTTAATACCACATTGTTTTGTTGGCCCTACTTTTTCACTTACAAAGCTAGTTTACTGTTTTCTTTGAAATACTGTAAATATTCAAAAACATTTAACCTACTGGTGCCTCAATTAATGAAATTTTATTAGTACAGTAGAGTCTCACTTATCCAAGCTTCACTTATCCAAGGTTCTGTATTATCCAAGGCAGTCTGCCTTTTAGTAGTCATTGTTTTTGTAGTAAATGTTGTAATGTTTTGGTGCTAAATTCGTAAATACAGTAGTTACTACATAATATTACTGTGTATTAAACTGCTTTTTCTATCAATTTCTTGTAAAACATGATGTTTTGGTGCTTAGTTTGTAAAATCATAATGTCATTTTATGTTTAATAGGCTTTTTTCTTAATCCCTCCTTATTATCCAAGATTTTCACTTATCCAATGTTCTGCCAGCCCATTTAGTTTGGATAAGTGAGACTCTACTGTATCTATTTTTATTTTGAAATTTACCAGTAGCTGCTGCATTTCCCACCCTTGGTGTATATTAAAGTAAGTAAGTTTTCTCAGTTTTTTGGGGTAAAATTAGGTGCTTCAGCTTATATTCAGGTTGTCTTATATTCGAGTATATGCTGTATATTCACCTCTGCCCAGGAGTCTGACATCTCACCTTTCTGTAGCACTTTGTTCATTACTGATAGTTGGATTGGAGCCAATTCTTCTTTATATTCCTTATAATACTTGGCTGAGAACCCATCGGGACCAGGAGTTTTATTTATTTTAGCTTTTATCAAGAACCCCACCTTATTCCTCCAGTGTGATTGCTCTATCTAATTCTACATTCATTTCCTATGAAAACTTAGTAAACTTAATTTCATCCATTTTACCCACTTCCTGGCCCGATACATCATTGCACTAGTCTAACACTTGAATAGCTGCTCAACAGGTCTTGAGATCAAATAACCCAGATCCTATCCTGGTCACCAGTTTACATTTGCCCATGTCACTTCACTGCACTAGCCCTGGCCCACCCTCTTTAGTTGTCTAGGTCCACCCTGGAATCTTGTCCATTGGTAGTTCTATCTTATCCAATGGATTAGCACTGAAACGGGTTTTATTTTAAATGAATATGTTGATGTTTTATTATGGTTGTGTTGTAAGTTTTGTTCTGGTAATTGAATGTTTTACCTGTGTTGGAAACCACCTTGAGTCCCTATGAGGATATAGAGTGGTATACAAATAAAGTTTATTATGATTAATATTATCCAGATATTGATCTTTCTTCTTAGGATCAATTTGGGAATTTTGGCATAAATTATTGTAAAAACCTTCAAAAGATTATTCCATATATCTGTAATTGTTTCTCCCTTATTTCTTATTTTAACAAATCATTGTTGCTGTGATGACTCATGGGCCATGTAGTCCCGTTCCTAGTACTATTGTGGCAGATGAAGAGGAAAACTTGGGTTTCCCACCGTTTCTGCCAGAATTGGAGCCTTTGCACCTGCAAGATGTTTGCCCACAAGAAGTCAGACAAACAAGCCTTGAGCAGAAATCTCCCCCATTTTCTCGCCGGGTTTATTATAATCAAGATAGAAGCGCTCGAGAGGCGACTCGCCGGAGCGCTAGGATAGCTGCCAGACAATTAGCTGATTAAGTCTGCTTCCCTTGGGAAACTTTAAGGAGTCATGCATCTCGACACAGTATAGGTTTCGTTTCTTGTTCCCCAGAGAAAGTGTTCTTTGGCGGGAAAACAAGATCCTATTTAGGTGTTTGGCCGCAAAGGAATCCTTGCGGAGTCAATTCGTCAACTTCGGGAGTAGATTGTGTGTGGACTACGCTACTCCAGTTTCCAGGACCTTGTTCTCGTTCCAGCCCTGCCTTGTTCCCCGGACCTCGCCACGGATTTCGCCACGGACCCTGTTCTTGTTCCTCGCTTCTTGTTGCCTTGAATCAAGCCTTGTTTGCCAAGAATCTAGTTTGCTCTCCAGCCTTGCATCAAGTTCCATGGACTAAAGAACCTTGTCATTTCCCCTCACTTTGCTTGGCAAAGTGTGTGTTTCGGTTATTGGATTACAACTTTGAACTTTAATATTTCATATTGGACATTGTTTTCCTGGACTATATTTGACCTTTCCTGAAAGGTCTACTTCTGAACTATATTCTACACTTATTTTTATTGACTTTATATATTTCCTTAATAAAGATATTAGATAGATTCTGGTCTCTGCGCATGGTTATTGGTGCTCTGCAGCCTGGGTCCTGACAGTTGCTTCATGCTCTTCTTCAGTTGCCATGCTAGCAGTTTCCCTGATTTATTTGCATTTTCAAAAAAAATGTCTCTTGTAAATAATTTTCTTTTCAACCTCCTTTACAAGACTTCATATTGCTGTTGTGAATTAGCCAATTCTTGATGTAACTTTCCCTTGTTTAATTTGTTGTTCCCTCATTCTTTTTCCTTAGCTCTAATATGAGACCAAGTCCAAATGAAAACTCTGGTGACATTCAATAATACTCATCATTATGTAAGAGAAAAATAAACAATCAACAAACAATAGAGAAAAATAAATACAGTAGAGTCTCACTTATCCATAGACCTTAGGGTTTATATATATCAGTTTTAATTCCTCCTTATGTTTTCAGGTGATGTTTTGACAGGTGATATAGGGAATGTTCTTTATTTATAAATGAAATTAAGGGGTACCATAGCTCATCATAATTATCTGTATATTTCTCTCCCTTCATATTTTTAGATCTATTTTCAGGGGCTTTTTTTCCTGAGGGGCTGATTAGCCAATAACAATGCATAATCCCATTAATAATTTTCTATTACTGAGCAACATCGGCCACCCTCTGTCTTTTTCATATTGGAAGCAATCAGCCAAATAGCATCAGCACTGAAGGCTGTCTTGTCTCCATCATTTGACTCATGTTTATAATTTTCCAGCTCTGAACAGGACTGTGACCTATAGGCCCAACTACTCAGTGTGATTTACTCTCTAGAACAGCATAGCAGTCTTTGAGATCAGAAATATGTTAAGCCTGCTGTGTTTTACAACTTATTGTTGGGCATGTGGACTTATTCAGCATCTTATAGTAGCTTATTTAGCAAAACAGCATTTTAGATTAATCAATTTAAGAAAGATTGGGATTTGTTTACTATCTTTTCATAACAACGATGAAAAAAAGCTGTCATTGTAGGATTTATTAATTTTTAGAATATTACCAATAGTAAAAGTGTGATTATATGGTATTATTTAAAGGGACTAGAACAATCTATATATATAAAAGAGTGATGGCATCACGGCGACTCACAAAACAACAAAAGTACAGGCCCCCCAACCTCAAAATTTGACAACACAACCCATCATCCACGCCTCAAGGTTGATACAACAAAAAGAAAAGAAAAATAAAGTCCTAATTAGAGGGAGAGCAATAATTGTTTTTATCCAATTGCTGCCAGTTTAGAGGGCTAATCTCTGCCCACTTGGTTGCCTAGCAACCAAGGGACAGCCAGGTTTCAGTTAGGGGACAGGCAGATTTAGGCCTCACTTAGACTTCTTCCACAGATTATCTAATTTGCACTGGATTATATGGCAGTGTAGACTCAAGGCCCTTCCACAAAGCTATATAACCCATTTATAATCTTATATTATCTGCTTTGCACTGGATTATCCTGACTCCACACTACCATATAATCCACTTCAGTGTGCATTTTATACAGCTGTGAAGAAGGAGCCTCATATAATCCAGTTCTGAGCAGATAATATAAGATTAGAAATATACAGTAGAGTCTCACTTATCCAACGTAAACAGGCCGGCAGGATAAGTGAATATGTTGGATAATAAGAAGGGATTCAGGAAAAGCCAATTAAACATCAAATTAGGTAATCGTTATACAAATTAAGCACCAAAACATGATATTATACAACAAATTTGACAGAAAAAGTAGTTCCATGCGCAGTAATGCTATGTAGTACTTACAGTAGAGTCTCACTTATCCAACACTCGCTTATCCAACGTTCTGGATTATCCAACGCATTTTTGTAGTCAATGCTTTCAATATATCGTGATATTTTGGTGCTAAATTCATAAATACAGTAATACTATATAGCATTACTGTGTACTGAACTACTTTTTCTGACAAATTTGTTGTCTAACATGATGTTTTGGTGCTTAATTTGTAAAATCATAACTTAATTTGAGGTTTAATAGGGTTATCCTTAATTCCTCATTATCCAACATATTCGCTTATCCAACGTTCTGCCGGCCCGTTTATGTTGGATAAGTGAGACTCTACTGTACTGTATTTACAAATTTACCACTAAAATATCACAATGAATTTAAAACACTGACTACAAAAACATTGATTATGAAAAGGCAGACTGCGTTGGATAATCCAGAACATTGTATAAGCGAATGTTGGATAAGTGAGATTCTTCTTTAATATGAAATAATTACTGGGATAGAATAATGCAGAACAATATAATCTCTAAAACCAGGACAGTAAATAAACAGGGGAATTCCAGACAGGAAACAATCAGGGCCAGCTAACACCTCCCAACAAAGTATTCCCATCATCAAAGTCTGGGAAATCCTGTTTTCTCAGGACCACAGACAGTAGAAGCACATAAAATATCGCAAACAACACCACTCTGAAAACAAGGGAATTCCAGACAGGAAACAATTAGGGCCACCTAACACCTCCCAACAAAAAATTCACTCAGGGAGGAAACAGCCAGGCTTTAAAGCTGCAAGGCCATTACATCCTAATCATTTTTCCTAATTGCAGCATTCATACTTGCCTCCAACAAACAAAAAAAACCAATCAGAAATATTGTATATTCACAACCTTTAGGAAATAATATCCCCTGATGGCGCAGCGTGTTAAAGCGCTGAGCTGCTGAACTTCTGGACCGAAAGGCCACAGGTTTGAATTGGGGGAGCGAAGAGAGCCCCCACTGTTAGCCCCAGCTTCTGCCAACCCAGAAGTTCGAAAACATGCAAATGTGAGTGCATCAATAGGTACTGCTCCGGCGGGAAGGTAACGCCGCTCCATGTAGTCATCCCACATGACCTTGGAGGAGTCTACGGACAACGCCGGCTCTTCGGCTTAGAAATGGAGATGAGCACCAACCTCCAGAGTAAGACACGACTGAACTTAATGTCTGGGGAAAACCTTTACCCTTGACCTTAACTACCACCAATTCCTCAATACTTTATTTCCCATACCACCATACTTCGCCACAGCAACGCGTGGCCGGGCACAGCTAGTAAAGGATAAAACAGAGGTTCATAGAATTGTTTCTCTTTGTTTCTTAATTTTAATTTTTGTCTATATGTGTGTATTTTGTTTTTATTTTATGTTTTGTCTATAAATGTCCACCTCATTATTTGTTGGATTTTTGGTTAATTGTTTAATTAACCAAATGAATGTCAACTAAAAACCCTTCTAGTTCACTCTGATGACAAGTAGCAAAACAGGTTCATCTCTACCTTGCTAGGAATATATGTTGTAATAGATTTTTTTTCTCTTAGAGAATGAGGCAAAAAATCTCCATAGAAAGTCCAAGCCTCCATTTTTAAAACAAAGAAACATTTGAGCAATAATCATCCTTATAATAAGAGCATTAATACGAACATGAAGCAATAGATCTGGAAGGACTGGTTGATCAAAGTGTTTTTATTGCAAGCATAATGCTTTGGATATTAGTTCAGTCTGAAAGATGTCTTGGCCCTGGCTGTTTGTTACAAAAGAGTAACAATGGCCGTGTGAACTAAATAAGATACCCAAAGGCTCCAGATCTCAAAATGAATAAAGGCACCAGAACCTGGGCACAGTTCTTACTAAATGATAATTCTTCTAAAATGATACTTCTACAGCCTAAACATTTTAAAAAACCTGATAATTAAAAACTACAAACAATGTTATTTAATCTAAGGGTAACATTCTCTATCTGGTGGTTATATTCTCTCAGTTTCTAAACCATATAGTGAAAAGGAACCATTGGTACATCCTTTCCACACATAAAACCATATTTCCAGTTCAAAAAACTAGTGTGGAGATTTGGCACCATCTTTGCTGGAGGAACACAGTAAATGGGCCCCAGTCTTTCTTAAAGTTAGAGATTTCACCTTAATCAACATAGTAAGTTTATCCGTTTCTGCAAGTTCCCTTATTTTCATAATCCAGTTGTCTTGGAACGGAATCATTGAGTCTTTCCATATTTGAGTTTAGATAATTCTTGCTACTGTTATCTGTTCATCTAACATCCCAAGCAGATAGAGTTCATATACACAGAACACATCATGCAACGTGCGGGTCTTGGCAAATCTAAGGCTGGAATTAAAATTGCTGGAAGAAATGTTAACAACCTTAGGCTGAAAGTAAGGCGGAGCTGAGGAGCCTTATCACCAAGGTGAAAGAAGAAAGTGCAAAAGCCGGGCTGCAGTTAAACATCAAGAAAACCAAGATTATGGCAACCAGACCGATTGATAACTGGCAAATATAGGAAGAAAACATGGAGGCAGTGACAGACTTTATATTTCTAGGCGCAAAGATCACTGCAGATGCAGACTGCAGCCAAGAAATCAGAAGACATCTACTTCTTGGGAGGAGAGCAATGGCCAACCTCGATAAAATAGTGAAAAGCAGAGACATCACACTGGCAACGAAGGTCCGCATAGTTAAAGCAATGGTATTCCCCATAGTAACCTATAGATGCGAGAACTGGACCAGAAGGAAGGCTGAGCGAAGGAAGATAGATGCTTTTGAACTTTGGTGCTGGAGGAAAATCCTGAGAGTACCTTTCTCGTGATACAGCCGCCTCTTAAAGAGCCAGACACACAATAAAAGTTCTTAAATGTTTATTAAATGATGTTTTAAACTCAAAAAACACTTAACTGCAGTGTTTCTTTAAAAAGGTAAAAGTCTCAGTTCAAAAGAAGTTAAAAAGCAAGAACAAAAGGATAATCCGGATTATCTGTCTTGATAATCCACATCAAAGGGCTAAGGAGGAGCTAAACGCTCCCAAGAGGCAGCAAACAGAAGTGTAGTCGAAGGCCAGGCCGAGTTTCAAAGACCAAAGGAGGAAACTAAAGACGCCAAGCCAGGAGCAAGCACAGGAGTCGGACCGGGTTCAGTAGCCAGAAACGCCGAAGTAGAAACGCCAAAGCAGGAGCGCCAAAGCAGGGATACCAAGGCAAGCACCAAGCTGGAAAGGCTGAAGCAGGCTCACCGAAGCGAACGCCAAACTGGAAGCACCAGAGCAGGAAAGCTAATGCAAACGCCAAACTGGAAAAACTGGAGCAGGAACGGTGAAGCCAACGCCAAGCTGGAAACGCCAGAGCAGGAACGACAAAGCAAACGCCAAACTGGAAACGCTGGAGCAGGAATGCCAAAGCAAACGCCAAACTGGAAACGCCAAACTGGAAACGCCAAACTGGAAACGCCAAACTGGAAACGCCAAACTGGAAACGCCAAACTGGAAACGTCGTTGTCAGGAGCTGAACAAGAGTCAGAAGCCAGGAACACCAAAGCAGGATTCAATCTGGATTATCAGGAAGCTGTACAGCCAGGACCCAAGGAGAACAGGCAGCGACAAAGCAATGTCCCCAAAACGACACCTTGCCTTCTGCAAGGCAATAGCTCTTGAAACTCCACTTTTAACTTACTCATCGGAGTCTGATGCTGATGAGGCCTCCACCCTGTCCTTATCATCCTCAGCTGATCTTGATCTCATTTGTGGACCTCGCCTCTCATCCCTCCAGTCCCTCCATCTTCGTTCAAGACTTAGATCTCCCCATGTCCCAGGAGTATGAGAGGCTTGCCAATCCCCTGATACAGCCCCATGAGCTGGCTCATCATCCACATTTACTTGAGTCCAATCAACATTCTCCATCTCACTCCCAGACCCATCATTCCCAGAGAACCCTTCAAATGTCTCCTCATCCATGGGAGCAGTGAGTATATCCCCGATCTTTTTCCTTTCTCTTTCCTCATCCGACTCCTGCCCTCGAGTAGATCTTTTAGTTCCTCTACTCTCTGTGAAACCATCATCCTCCAACATGGACTCCTCATCACTAGAAAACCCATAAAACGTCTCATCCTCTGAAGGAGCCATAAGTATTTCCTGGACCCACTTTACTTGTTGTTTTTCATCAAGCACCTGTTCTCTATTAGCCCTTTTTCTCCTTCCAGCTGTTTCACTCATAGAACCATTACTGCCCCTTGGCTCAACTACAACAACCTTGGACCGCAAGAAGATCCAACCAGTCCATCCTTCAGGAAATAATGTCCGGCTGCTCATTGGAGGGAAGGATATTAGAAGCAAAGATGAAGTATTTTGGCCACATCATGAGAAGACAGGAAAGCTTGGAAAAAGATTATGATGCTGGGGGAAATGGAAGGAAAAAGGAAGAGAGGCCGACCAAGGGCGAGATGGATGGATGGTATCCTTGAAGTGACTGGCTTGACCTTGAAGTGACAAATGGAATGCCACAGGGAAGTCATGCTACCCCTCTAGTCTGCTGGAATACTGTGTCCAGTTTTGGGCACCGCAATTGAAAGGAGATGTTGACAAGCTGGAATGTGTCCAGAGAAGGTGACTAAAATAATCAAGGGTCTGGAGAACAAGCCCTATGAGGAGCGGCTTTAAGAAGCCTGCAGAAGAGAAGGCTGAGAGTAGACATGATAGCCAGGGGGTTGGACTGGATGGCCCATGAGGTCTCTTCCAACTCTACAATTCTATGATTCTATGATCTATACGCCATTTTATTAAAAAAATATTTCAAATTTCAAACTCTTTGTCCAGACTCTTTCCATTGTTCCATTTGTATTTGTTTACCAAAATGTCGTGCCCACTTAACCACACAATCTTTCATCTGTTCCTCCCCCATTTCATATTTTACAATTTCTACAACTTAGCAATTAAATGATCATCTCCAGAGTCCAAAACAGTTTCAAGTTCAGGTTTATCAGTAAATAATCCAAATAAATGTTTATCCATTTTCAATTGTTCTACTAGTTGTCTGTAGGGAAACCATTTTACTGGGAAGTTTTTGAACAGTAGTTCCTCTCTCATCTTTATTCTATACTGATCATTATCAAATACAGTAGAGTCTCACTTATACAACATAAACGGGCCAGCAGAACGTTGGATAAGTGAATATGTTGGATAATAAGGAGGCATTAAGGAAAAACCTATTAAACATCAAATTAGTTTATGATTTTACAAATTAAGCATGAAAACATCATGCTATACAACAAATTTAACAGAAAAAGTAGTTCAATACGCAGTAATGCTATGTAGTAATTACTGTATTTACGAATTTAGCACCAAAATATCATGATATATTGAAAACATTGACTACAAAAATGCGTTGGATAATCCAGAACGTTGGATAAGCGAGTGTTGGATAAGTGAGACTCTACTGTACCATCAAGTCTTTATAAACCATTTCTCTTTCACAGTAATTTCCCTCTAAGCAAGCTTCATGTGGAGAGCAAAACAATGACATTCTGCTGTAATATTTTTTTCTTATATTTACATTTAATAACAATCTCCTTATGTAGTGCTTATTAAAATTAAAATTTATCATACCAGAGATAGGCATGAATCCCAAATTTCAGACCTTCTCTTTCTATTAGCAGTAAACGTTCATTTCTCTTCACTGGTAAAGAGTCTGGGAGTCCTCTTGGACCCCTTACTGATGATGGAGGCCCAGGTCTCCGCCGTTAGCAAAACTGCCTTTTTTCATCTTCGGCAGGCTAGATGGCTAGCCCCCTATCTGTCTAGGGATGACCTAGCTACGGTGATCCAGGCTATGGTCATCTCAAGACTGGACTACTGTAACGCCCTTTACATTGGCCTTCCTGTGTTGGTGATCTGGAAGCTCAGATTGGTGCAAAATGCAGCTGCCTGGCTCCTTGCAGGAGTCCCGATGAGATGCCACATAATGTGATGAGTCATGGGCCATGTAGTCCCATTCCTGGCATTGTAGTGCCAGATGAAGAGGAAAACTTGGGTTTTTCACCGTCTCAGTCAGATTTGGAACTCTCCCAGCCAGATTTGGGAACCTTGCACCTGCAAGAGATTTGTCTTCCAGAAGTCTGTCAAACAAGTCCTGAGCCTAAATCTCCTGTGTTTTCTCGCCATGATTTTTGTAAACAACAGAGAGGAGTCGATCAGGCGTCTCGCAGGAGTGCTAGGATAGCTGCTAAGCATTCAGCTGATTAAGCCTGCTTCCCATGGGAAAGTTTAGGGAGTCATGCATCTGGACTCAGAAAATAGCTTTCGTTTCTGGTTCTCCAGAGAACTGCTCTTGGGCGGGAAAACGGGACCCTATTTAGGTGTTTTACCCACAAAGGGATCTTGCGGAGTCAATTCGTCAGCAACCGGAGTAGCGTGTGTGGACAGCTACTCCGCTTCCAAGCCTCCGTTCCTGTCGCCAAGCCTTCGTTCCCAGCTTTGTTTACTCCACGAATCCTGCCTTGCATTCTAAGACTCAGCCTCGTCTTGTTTCCCGGATTTTACCAAGAAATTACCACGGATCTTGCTCTTGTTCCTTGTTTCCTTGTTGCCTTGAATCAAGCCTCGTTTTTCCAAGAATCAAGTTACTTCCTAGCCTCGCTCAAGTTTCATGGACTAAAAGACCTTGTCATCTCCCCTCACTTTGCCTGGCAAAGTGAGTGTTTCGGTTATTGGATTACAACTTTGGACCTTAATATTTCATATTGAACGTTGTTTCTTTGGACTAATTTTGACCTTTCCTGAAGGGTCTAATTCTGGACTATTTTCTACACTTGTTTTTATTAACTTTATATATTCCTTCAATAAAGATATTAGATAGATTCTGGCCTCTGTGTATGGTTATTGGTGCTCTGCAGCCTGGGGTCTTGACAGTTTGACTCCGCCACCCTAAGCACCAATTAACCTAGGCCAGAATGTCTACCGGAGCCGGACCGGGAGGTCAGCCACTCAGCTACACCATCGACAAGGAGGAAGTGGACCGCATCCGTGATAAGCTCAATGCGCAGGAGGGAGAAATAAAGGGGTTGAAGGAACGCGGAATCCGTCTCCCGGCCTTGGCATTGCCAACCAAGTTTTCTGGAGAAGCTTCTAAGGTTCATGTTTTCCGTCGCCAATGCCAGGCTTATCTAGAGGCCCGCAATGCCGAGTTTCCCCATTCTCTTGAAGCACTCATTGATCAATGTTTACGAGCTGAAGTCATGCTTGCCAACAGAAAACAATGGGTCCGAGGCCAGAGCGGTAGAGCTGGGGTGAAACCTCCCGCTCCCACCAGCGTCCAGCCGCGTCCAGCATGGAGACCCCCACCACCAGCCCCATACCCCAGAGGGAGCGAGGAGGTGCCGATGCAGTTGGGCAATGTGCGTCCCAGGTTAGACGCCGCCGAGAAGGCCCGCCGCCAACGCCTAAATCTCTGTTGGTACTGCGGAAACGGGGGCCACTTCGCCAGAGAGTGCCCAGCCAAAGGGAAGCCCGCCGCCCGTCTGGCGGCGGCGTCCTCCACGGAGACGAAGACGTCTGAGGCGGCTGGCGCACAGCCGGCGGGGGAAGCCAGCGACCGGGAGTAGAGAGGCTCGCCAACCCGGTCAAAAAACCCACTCAAGAGCCGCCAACTGGGGTCCTGTTTCTTCTAGTGGTCACCTTGTGGTCAGCAAAAAAAGGACCCGTCATGGTCCATGCCATGATAGACTCAGGAGCCACAAACAAGACGGGCCCCGTAAGCCAGTGGTCGGAACCCACCAGAATGTGGATAAGGGAACATATGGAAGAGATTTCCTTCTTTGTTACCGAGGTTCCCCATTTCCCTGTGATTTTGGGTATTCCATGGCTGACACTTCACGACCCAAGCATCTCCTGGTCCAACAGGGAACTGCAGTTTGCTTCAAAATATTGCCAAAACCATTGCCTTGTAGCCAAGGTCTGCCATGCCACAGACACTGAACCCATTATCACCTTGCCCAAGAAGTACTCAGAATATTGGGATGTATTCAATGAAAAAGAGGCCGAGAGATTACCCCCACATAGACCCTATGACTGTGCCATTGACTTGGTGGAGGGGGCCCCGATCCCGCGAGGACATCTCTACTCCCTGACTGAACCGGAGCAAGAAGCTCTCAGGGAGTTCATAGAGTCAAACCTTCGCAAGGGATTCATCAGACCCTCTCAATCCCCAGCCGCTTCCCCAGTGATGTTTGTGAAAAAGAAGTCAGGGGATTTACGCTTGGTGGTGGACTATAGAGCATTGAACAATATCACTAAGCGGAACAGCTATCCCCTGCCCTTAATCTCGGACCTACTAGACCGACTTCGAGGAGCCAAGGTCTACACCAAGCTGGATCTTCGGGGGGCATATAATCTAGTTCGCATCAGAGAAGGGGACGAGTGGAAGACCGCCTTCCAGACTAAATTCAGATTATTCGAGTCCCGAGTTATGAATTATGGATTATGTGGAGCTCCCGCAACGTTCCAGCATTTTGTCAATGACATCTTTCAGGATTATCTAGATCGGTTCTTGATCATCTACCTGGACGATTTTTTGGTGTTTTCTAGATCACAATCAGAACATGAGAACCACGTCAGAATGGTGTTACAACGATTGCGGGATCATGGACTTTATGCCAAGCTGGAAAAATGTGCTTTTGATCTACAAGAGGTAGATTTCCTGGGGTACCGCGTCTCGCCACTAGGGCTCTCCATGGACCCGGCAAAGGTTTCAGCAGTATTGGAATGGCGGGCGCCCACCAACAAGAAAGAGGTGCAACGATTCTTGGGGTTCGCGAATTACTACCGCAAGTTCATTCCAGACTTTGCCCGCTGGTCTGACCCAATCACCAGCTGCATCCGTGGGAAACAGCCCTTCCGCTGGACAGATCAAGCAGAGAAAGGGTTCCAGCAACTAAAGAAATTATTCACGTCCCAGCCAATCCTTCAGCATCCAGATCCTGAAACCCTTTTTGTCGTGCAGGCGGACGCCTCCGATGTGGCAATTGGGGCTGTACTCCTACAACCGGTGGGAGATCATCTTCATCCTTGTGCCTTTTATTCCCGTCAATTGACCGCACCAGAGAGAAACTACACCATTTGGGAAAAGGAACTATTGGCCATAAAGGCAGCCTTTGAAACTTGGAGACATTGGTTAGAAGGGGCCAAATTTCCCATTGAAGTCCATACTGATCATCGGAATCTAGAGCATCTAAGAACTGCCCGCAAGCTAAATCAGAGACAACAACGCTGGGCTTTATTCTTTGAACGTTTTAACTTCCAAATTCATTATGTAACCCCAGCCCAGACCAAACAAGCAGATGCTCTGTCACGGAAACCGGAATACGCTGCAGGGCGCAAGGAGACCTTTGAGTCCCAGCTGCTACAACCCGAGAACTTTGCCACGCTCACAGTGGGAAACACCAAATCCACTCCCATTGAATCAACTCCCTCTACTCCAGGGCCCCTTTGTGCTCAAGAAATCAGGGCTAGTCAGCAAGTAGATGCCTGGGCGCAGGACCAACTTCGCCAAGGACTACATTTTCCCTTTTCGCTTAAGGATGGGCTACTTTGCTATAGAAATCATGTTTACATCCCCCCAGGACCGGGCAGGGAAAAGGCACTTCGTTTATGTCATGACTGCAAGCCAGCAGGGCATTTCGGGCTATTTAAAACTATGCATTTGATCCTAAGAGATTTCTGGTGGCCCAAGATCCGCAAGGATGTGGAAAAATATGTCAACACCTGCCCAGTATGCCAGCGCTCCAAGACAAGAAGGGAAAAGCCCTCAGGGCTTCTACATCCTCTCCCTACTCCATCCCACCCATGGGAAATAATCTCTGCGGATTTTATAACTGATCTACCACCTTCCTGTGGATTCACCACGATCCTAGTGGTGGTGGACCTTTTCACCAAGTTAGCCCATTTTATTCCCTGTGAAGGCCTTCCCACGGCCAAAGAGACTGCAGATCTATTCCTCCAACATGTTTTCAGATTGCATGGATTGCCCAAGAGTTTGGTCACAGACCGTGGGTCCCAATTCACCTCTCGTTTCTGGAAAGCACTACAAAAACTATTGGGCATAGACTCTCGTTTATCTTCGGCTCATCATCCCCAAACAGATGGGCAAACTGAGCGCACCAATGCCACTTTGGAACAATACCTTCGCTGTTATGTGAATTACCAGCAGGACAATTGGGCTTCCCTGTTATCGCTGTCAGAGTTTGCCTACAACAATGGGGTCCAGGCTTCTACTAAAGAAACCCCGTTCTTTGCAAACTACGGCTTCCATCCACGTTTCTTTCCTCCTGTCATTGAAACCTCAGAAGTTCCCGCAGCAGAGGACTGGCTGCAGGAACTCGCAGCGGTGCAACAACTCTTGCTCCAGCAACTAGACCAAGCCAAGGAGGACTATAAACGTCACGCGGACAAACATCGCCAGCCGGGCCCCGAAATCAAGGTAGGAGACCGGGTTCTTCTGTCCACTCGCTTTTTGCCCTCCCATCGCCCTTGCCGGAAGTTAGATGCCCGTTTCATTGGTCCCTATCAGGTGGTGGCACAACTTAACCCCGTGACTTTCAAACTCCAACTTCCGCGCGCTATGCGCATTCATCCAGTGTTCCATCGCTCCCTGCTCCTTCCGGCGGATGGTGTGCGCCCTGATACAGACCGGCCGGCCCCCCCTCCTGTTTGGGTGGATGGAGAGGAGGAGTTTGAGGTTCAGGACATTTTGGATTCTCGCTTTCACCGCCGCCGCCTACAATATCTCATTGACTGGGTGGGTTTTGGCCCCGAGGAACGCTCTTGGGAAGACGCTTCCACAGTCCATGCTCCTGATCTAACCCGCCGCTTCCATCAGACCTATCCCGCCAAGCCGCGGCCTCGCGCCTCGGGGAGAGAGTCCCAGTTTGAGAGGGGGCTTGAGGAGGGGGATAGTGTGATGAGTCATGGGCCATGTAGTCCCATTCCTGGCATTGTAGTGCCAGATGAAGAGGAAAACTTGGGTTTTTCACCGTCTCAGTCAGATTTGGAACTCTCCCAGCCAGATTTGGGAACCTTGCACCTGCAAGAGATTTGTCTACCAGAAGTCTGTCAAACAAGCCCTTAGCCTAAATCTCCTGTGTTTTCTCGCCATGATTTTTGTAAACAACAGAGAGGAGTCGATCAGGCGTCTCGCAGGAGTGCTAGGATAGCTGCTAAGCATTCAGCTGATTAAGCCTGCTTCCCATGGGAAAGTTTAGGGAGTCATGCATCTGGACTCAGAAAATAGCTTTCGTTTCTGGTTCTCCAGAGAACTGCTCTTGGGCGGGAAAACGGGACCCTATTTAGGTGTTTTACCCACAAAGGGATCTTGCGGAGTCAATTCGTCAGCAACCGGAGTAGCGTGTGTGGACAGCTACTCCGCTTCCAAGCCTCCGTTCCTGTCGCCAAGCCTTCGTTCCCAGCTTTGTTTACTCCACGAATCCTGCCTTGCATTCTAAGACTCAGCCTCGTCTTGTTTCCCGGATTTTACCAAGAAATTACCACGGATCTTGCTCTTGTTCCTTGTTTCCTTGTTGCCTTGAATCAAGCCTCGTTTTTCCAAGAATCAAGTTACTTCCTAGCCTCGCTCAAGTTTCATGGACTAAAAGACCTTGTCATCTCCCCTCACTTTGCCTGGCAAAGTGAGTGTTTCGGTTATTGGATTACAACTTTGGACCTTAATATTTCATATTGAACGTTGTTTCTTTGGACTAATTTTGACCTTTCCTGAAGGGTCTAATTCTGGACTATTTTCTACACTTGTTTTTATTAACTTTATATATTCCTTCAATAAAGATATTAGATAGATTCTGGCCTCTGTGTATGGTTATTGGTGCTCTGCAGCCTGGGGTCTTGACACATAACACCAATCTTACTGCAGCTGCACTGGTTACCAATTGAGCACTGGATCACTTTCAAAGTGATGATACTTACCTTTAAGGCCTTACATGCTCTAGGGCCGATGTACCTGAGGGACCGCCTCACCCCCTACAAACCCCAGAGATCCCTCCGTTCTGAGGACCAAGACCTATTGGAAGTCCCCAGTTTTAAGACTTTGCGTCTAACAAACTGCCTTTTCAGCAGTGGCGACATCTCTCTGGAACACTCTGCCACCTGAAGTTCATGCCTTACGGGACTTATCAGCCTTCCGCAGGCCATGGAAGACACACCTGTTTTGGCAAGCTTTTGATTTCTGTTATTGATGTTTTTAAAAGATGCTTTTAGGATGTTTTAAAGATGTTTTTTAAGATGTTTTTAAAATGTTTTTAAATTGTTAGATTTTAGCCTGTTCTTGTAAACCGCCCTGAGCCCTAGGGGAGTGGTGGCATATAAGTTTGAATAATAAATAAATAAATAAATAAATAAAAACAACCAGCTCTTCAACCAAAGGTCCATCCAAACAGGCCCAAAATGCAGAACCTGTCTCTGTTTTTACTGTCTCAGTTTTACCTAATGATGCCTCCAGTAAAAACCATGTTTGGGAAGACTGGGGGGTGGGCGAGAAGGGGATTTCTTCCTCACCCCTCCCTTCTCCTCAGGCATCATTTTCCCACTCCAGGAGGATGCTAAGAGAGGCTCCATGGCATCCAGGGACTCTTTTTAGTAAGATTTAGAGGGGAAATTGAGAGCTTTGGGGTGTTTTCATGCCATCCCGATTTCAATTGGGAAGGCATGTAGCTCCTGCTCCCTCTCGGGAAAGCCTGGGATTTGGCTTGGTGGGTGGGGACTAGAATCCATGCTGAAGAGGGTTATTTTAACCTGGGTTTTAGTCATGTGTGGAAGGGTCCCAAGCCAAACAGTATGCTTGAGAATAGGTTTTAAGATTAGGAAGACCTAGTCCTCATCTTGAGAACACTCCATCAGTAACATTTTTAGGTGGATGATATATTTAACAACTGAAGAAACCAGAAGCCAAGATTATTTGCTTATTAATTAATATTAAGTTATGTCTGTTAATGACACTAATGAATAAATATTCAGAAAAAAACTTGTGACACCTGCTGTTTTAAAATTATGCATACACACATTCACATGTAGCATCTATATGTGTGATGTCTCATGGGCCTTGTAGTCCCGTTCCTAGCACTGTTGTGGCAGACGAAGAAGAAAACATGGGTTTTTCACCGGTTCAGCCAGAATCGGAGCCTCTGCACCTGGAGGATGTTTGCCCTCAAGAAGTCAGCCAAACAAGCCTTGGGCAGAATTCTCCCCCGTTTTCTCGAAAGGACAATTATAATAGAGATAGAGGAGCGAGGGAGGCGAATCGCCGGAGCCTCAGAATCGCAGCCAAACAATTAGCTGATTAGGTCTGCTTCCCTTGGGAAATTCTAAGGAGTCATGCATCTGGACAGAGTTGGGTTTCACTTCTAGTTCTCCAGGGAAAGTGTTCTTCTGGCGGGAAACGAGACCCTATTTAGGTGTTTTGCCGTGAAGGAAACCTTGCGGAGTCAACTCGTCAGCTTGAGGAGTGAGATCGTGTGTGGACTTCGTAATCCCCAGTTCCTTGTTTCCCGAACCAAGTTCCAAGCCTGCCTAGTTTGACCACGGACCTCACCACGGACCTTATTCTTGCTTCTTGTTCGCCTCGTATCAAGTCTTGTCTAGCCAAGTATCAAGTTTGTTTTCCAGCCTTGTTGTCAAGCTTCAATGGACTAAAAGACCTTGTCATCTCCCCACACTATTGCTTGGCAAAGTGTGTGTTTCGGTTATTGGATTATAACTTTGGACTCTAATATCACATATTGGACATTGTTTTCCTGGACTATATTTGACCTTTCCTGGAAGATCTACTTCTGAACTATATTCTTCACTTGTTTTTATTGACTTTATATATTCCTATAATAAAGATATTAGATAGAATCCGGCCTCTGCGCATGGTTATTGGTGTTCTGTAGCCTGGGTCTTGACAATATGTATATAATAAAAATAATTGCTATATTAATCCCCCCAACTGTGTGCACATTCATTCATCTTTTAGCCCCATAGTGGAGCATAGGGCTTATGTCCAAGTTATCTTGTACACAATAGCAGCATCAATCACATAATTATTAATACTTCTTACTACATGTATATGGACACAAATGTGATGTGAAAACGTTATGGAAAACTTAGATATCTTTGTGATGTTTCTCAAAGCGTTCAAGTAGAGCTCTTAATATATTTCCTGGCCGTTTTTGATATCTGTCTCGAAGATGTTCAATTGCAGTCTTTGCCTAGTAAAATGTAAAAAGCAAAAGGAGTAATCTATATAAAGTACAAATATTTTCCCCAAGGTACAATAAAAGTTTATGGTGGGATCCGTATTAGAATTCCCACACACCCACCCAGTAGCAGAAATACTGTGTATTTTCTCATTAACCAAGTATATGCATTTCATTGAACAATATTGAGCATGTCAAACTAAACTGAAATCACACCTAAAAAGGGCAATCCATACCATAGAAACAGTAGCAATCGACCATGGGCAGTTTTATACAATGCAGCTACCTTCTAGAAGTGCTGCTTCTATCCATCAGGGAAGGAATATAACGACATGTAAGGAACATGCTTGACTCTCTTTCATCCAAATAAGATGTTCTCTTTGGTCCAATCTATTGGCATATAATGCAGTATATGGTCACTGTAGATTCATAGAATGCAGTTTAATTGCATTGAACTGCTTTATATGAGTATGCACTGACCATATAATGTAGCTTTAAATTGCATTATATGGCAGTGTAGATGGGATATTTGTTACACATTACAAAGTAATATGATAGAAATGACATGTGTGTGGGTGAAATGACATGGAGTGAATTGGCATTATGTTTAAGAATATGGCAGTGTACAAGTCATAAGTGTATTTAAAAATATTAGGACATTTGGAATTGAGAGTTATTGTACAGTTGTTAATTGCACAAATAATTACTCCTTAAAGATTATTATTATTTAATAATGATAATAATAATATAACAACAACAACAATTAGTTAAATAAATTTTTGGTATATGGAATTGTTAGGCCAATTGGACAATGATCACAGAACTGTTGTGCCTAGTTCTGGTCTTAAGGATGTTCATCTTCTTTATATAATCTTCACATGAAATTGCTGACTTATGATGACCCTAAAATAATTCTACCACTGGGATTGGTGATGATGGCAATATCTGTCTAGAGCACTGGTTCTCAACCTGGGGTCCCCAGATGTTTTTGGTCTACAACTCCCAGAAATTCCAGCCAATTTACCAGCTGTTAGGATTTCTGGGAGTTGAAGGCTGTTGTGAGGGCTGTTCGGCAGTGGCACTCTCTCCCCCGGGCTGTGGTGGAGGCTCCTTCTTTGGAGGCTTTTAAGCAGAGGCTGGATGGCCATCTGTCGGGGGAGCTTTGAATGCGATTTCCTGCTTCTTAGCGGGGGGTTGGACTGGATGGCCCATGAGGTCTCTTTCAACTCTACTATGATTCTATGATTCTAAGACCAAAAACATCTGGGGACCGCAGGTTGAGAACTACTGGTGTAGAAGGTTTAATTATTGCTTTTTATCAGCCTGAGACTTATTCAAAGTAATCTATTGAGTTTGCATGGCCAAGCAAAGATTTGAATCCTGAGCTCCCAGCCCAAAACTCAAACCAGTTAACCATAGTGGCTCTCAAGAAAACAATGTTAAATTTCACTCTGGGTAAATATTCCTCCATGATTGATTAGGAGCCCTCAATGGCCTAGGGGATAAAAGCCTTGTGACTTGAAGGTTGGGTTGCTGACCTGAAGGCTGCCAGATTCGAATCCCACCCGAGGAGAGCATGGATGAGCTCCAGCTCTATGCGGGGACATGAGAGAAGCCTCCCACAAGGATGGTAAAACATCGAAACATCGGGCCTCCCCTGGGCAACGTCCTTGTAGACGGCCAATTCTCTCACTCCAGAAGCAACTCAGGTTGCTCCTGACACGAAAAAAAAAACTTACTTTTTCAGCCAGTTCCTTAGCTGTTATATTTGGATCATATGGGATAGGTTCTCCAATATATGTGCGAAATTTCACTGGAAACCCTCCATATGTGGGAAGGACTAGGAATCGAGTATGTTCATACAACCATCTTGACAACCCTGTACATGAAATGAACATATGACAATTCAAAGCATAGCTTATGAAATTATTCATGATATTTTGTTTATATCCTCCTCAATTTTTCTCCACATTTATGATTTTTGATTTTGTTCTAAATTTAGAGGGAGATGTAACAATCACATATTTCTACACAACTTGTACATAGTAGGAAAAGCATGTGGCAATGAAGTCGTTAGTTAATAAAGTTACTTGCATTTCATTACATTAAAATGTTCACTATTTGACATACATTTTGTTGAAGATGAAAAGTAGGAAATGTAGCTCACATGTTTTTCCAGTTGATCTGTATCCTTCACGAAGGTTTTGGGTAAACATAGGGATTATTGGCTTTAAAAAACAGAATACATACAATACGTTACAATGAATATTTCACTTTACTAATCTTCACTCTATTTTTTGTTAAAAAGCAGAGGCAAGGCCCCACACTCAGCTTTATTATAATAGTTTCCCATACATGATTCAAACTAGTAAAAAATGAAGATTTGCAAACTCCTTCAGGTCCCCAGAAATGGAAGAGAAAGAACTTTACTCCTTTCAAAGTTTGATTCCTTTCAAAGAGGCATATTAGTTTTCAAGGATGTAGCCAACTTCAGTGAACACTTGTCAAGGACAGAACGCCACAAGATTCAAAGTAACAGAGTTTATTAGATTACAGAACTCAAAAATGCCCGTAAAACACAAGGGCCAGGCAGTTTTTGCCTTTAGGAGCAAAAAGGGGCAAAAGTAAATGTTCAAAAGATAAACCGGATTAAACCGGAGTTTAATCCGGGTAAAAACAAACTGCTTACTTCAGCCTGGGTATAAACGAAACGAAAGCCAAGGAACAAAAGATACAAAGAATGCAACTAATTGGCAGCAGATTCCTCTCTGCTGCCAACACTGTGCTTAGAGTAACTTGCGTCGCTCCCCCACACACACAGCAGACAGGATCTCCAACACGAGTAAATCAGCCAAGGATTGTAGCAGTTGAGTAGACCAGTTCCGTTCCGTAGATCAAAGCCAGAAGCAGACGTTTGTAGTTTTTCCAAGTCCAAGAAGGGGGGAAGACAAGCCGTGGTCAGTTCAGTCCGAGTTCTCAAAGCAGGAGATGGCGTCCGTCAAGAAGACGACGGAAGGTCAAGCTAATAAGAGTAAGCACAGGTTTGCACAAACAAATGCCCACACAATCCCTCCCGCCGTCTGACCCTGGATTCCAATCAACTTACGTCACAGCACAGGAAAGCACACAAGTCTTCAGGGAAGCGTCCCACACACACACGGATCCCAAGCGTTTGCCCAGATTACCTTGCCCAACGCAATTTGCAATTGCTCTCAAGCCCCATTTTATGCCAGTTACAAATCTTCATCACTGTCAGCTGTCCTCCTTAACCCGGGCGTTTCCTCATCACTTTCCTCGTCAGAGCTGGAACACCTCTGACTACGCCCCACAGCATCCCCAGCTGTGGATCCCGTCCCATCCCTCCAGCTTGTCCATGGGTCTAATCCTGAAGGTCCCCATTCATCTTCCATCCCATCATGGCCAGTGGCACCCACTTCCTCCCTTACCCGAGTCCAATCCATCTCATCCTCCTCTGAGCTAACCAGCCCCTCCTCCATTCTCTCCGTAAACCCTTCGAAAGACTCCTCGTCAGATGGTGCTGCAAATATGTCTCGCAGTCTTTTTCTCTCTCGCTCCTCGAGAGTATCTGACTCTCGAGGAGTCTTACGCCCACGTCTGTCAGTAACAGAGCCATGAGGCTCAATCATAACACTATCCCCTCTCACAAAGGCCTCCTCCCCCGATGGCGGAGAAGTGGCAGTGATACCCTCCGCTATAGCACCACGACGACTAGAGGTATCAAGTTTCAACAGCGAACGATGAAAGACTGGATGGACCTTTAAACTAGACGGTAAACGCAAACGAAACGCAACAGAAGAAATCTTTTTAACGATAGGAAAGGGACCCAAATACCGAGGCGCAAACTTTCCCCCAGCCTGTTTAATATGTTTGGAAGATAACCACACCAAATCCCCTTCTTCCAACTCCTCCCCTGCCTGCCTGTGGCGGTCAGCCTGAGTCTTCTGCGTTGCCTTAGCTTCCAACAGTAAGCGACGGGCAACATCATGCAATGCAGCCATTTCCGAAGAGCGGTACACAGGGTCCGAAGAGACCACATTGGTCGACGGCGCCACACCTCCCCGTGGGTGAAAACCATAAGTTAGCTCAAATGGCGTATGCTGACTAGACGTGTGCACCGCATTGTTGTAAGCAAATTCCGCCACCGGTAACCACTTTACCCAAGCCGTGGGTTGATCTAAACAAAAACAACGCAGATACTGCTCTAAGAGCCCATTAACCCGTTCCGACTGTCCATCCGTTTGCGGATGGAAAGCTGAAGACACGTTTAACTTAGTCCCCAAACACTCATGGAAGTGTTTCCAAAAGCGTGACACAAATTGCGGAGCCCTATCTGAAATAATCACCTCGGGTGCTCCGTGCAAACGATAGATGTGCTTTGTAAATAGTAAGGCCAACGTAGGGGCCGCCGGAATGGTTGAACAAGGAATAAAATGAGCCAGTTTACTAAATAAATCCACCACCACCCAAATACAAGTATAACCCCCAGACTTAGGCAAATCTGAAATAAAATCCATGGAAATGATTTGCCATGGCCTCTCCGGAACAGGTAAAGACGATAACAACCCTCTAGGGCGCCCAACAGGCGTCTTACTCTGCTGACAAACGGCGCAGCTGTCACAAAAGCGCAGAATGTCTTGCCGCATCTTTGGCCACCAGTAGCTCCTGGTGATAAGCTGTACGGTCTTGAACCTGCCAAAGTGCCCAGCCATGGGTTCGTCATGGTGGGCTCTAATCACCTCCAACCTGAGGGTCCCTACTGGTACGTAAACCTGCCCCCTACGCACCAATACCCCGTCTTGATCCTGGAGATGCGGCAGTATGGTACGGTTACCTGCAGAGAGCAGCATCAGTTGCTCCTGAGTCCACACATCATCCTTCTGAGCCTCAAGGATCTGGTCATGTAACCCAAGCTCATTATCTACAACACACAGAGAGGCAGTAGGCAAGATGGTCTGACATACTACCTGCTCATTGGTCTTAAATTCCGGCTTGCGGGATAAAGCATCGGCCCGCAAGTTTGCCTTCCCCTCCACGAACTGCACCTTGAAGTTAAACCTGGAGAAAAACAAAGCCCAGCGGATTTGACGCTGGTTTAACTTCTTTGCTGTTTGCAAGTGCTCTAAGTTCTTGTGATCAGATCTGACCACGATCTGGTGCCGTGCCCCTTCAAGCCAGTGCCGCCACACCTCAAACGCCACCTTAATCGCCAACAACTCCTTCTCCCATATGGTATAGTTCTGCTCGAAGGGTGTTAGTTGCCGCGAGTAAAATCCACAGGGACGCAAGGTCCCTGAGGAATCCTTCTGAGACAATACAGCCCCCAACGCGTAGCTAGAAGCGTCCGCTTCTACCACGAACGGTCTGTCAACATCAGGATGGGTTAGTATGTTGTCCGATTGAAAACTAGACTTTAGTTGTAGAAACGCCTCGTGAGCTTCCCGCCCCCACACAAATGGCTGTTTCTTGCGCAGAAGCTGCGTCAAAGGTACCGTGAGCTTTGCAAAATTCGGAATAAACTCCCGGTAGTAATTAGCGAAACCCAAGAACCTTTGTACATCCTTCTTAGTCTTCAGCTCCTGCCATGAGTTGACAGCGTCAACCTTATGTGGGTCCATTTTAAGTTCCCTACCTGACACTACATGACCTAGGAACTCCACTTCAGGCACATGAAAGACGCACTTGGAAGCCTTGGCGAAAAGCCCATTAGCCCGCAGTCGGTGCAGAACCTGCTTGACATGTTGACGATGTTCTTTCTCGTCCTTAGAAAAAATCAAGATATCATCCAAATAAATCACTAAAAATTGATCAATTAGGTCCCTGAACACATCGTTCATGAACCTCTGGAATACCGCAGGAGCATTACAAAGCCCAAAAGGCATGACTCGGAACTCGTGGCATCCGAAACACGTGTTAAATGCCGTCTTCCATTCATCCCCTTCCCGTATACGGATTAAGTTATAGGCCCCCCGCAGGTCAAGCTTGGTAAAGACCTTAGCCCCTTGCACCCTTGATAACAGTTCCGAGATTAAAGGGAGCGGGTACCTATCCCGAATGGTGTATTTGTTTAGGATCCGATAGTCACAGACCAGCCTAAGTTCCCCAGTCTTTTTGGCTACAAAGAATACTGGTGCCGCAGTTGGAGAACTAGATGGGCGAATAAACCCCTTGGCTAAATTTTCATCTAGAAACTCCCGCAAAGCTTGCCTTTCCGGTACAGTCAAGGCATACAGCCTCCCTGCTGGCAGTTTCGCACCTTCTGCCAACTTGATGGCGCAATCATATGGCCTGTGCGGTGGTAATTTGTCCGCTTCTCTTTTACAAAATACATCAGAGAACTCCCCATACTCAGCAGGCACTCCCTCCATATCAGAATGAGTAACATTTAGAGTGCAACAGTCCTGCCTCTTTAAGATCACTTTACGTGTTGCCCAATCTACTTGTGGGTTTACTACAGCTAGCCAATCCATCCCCAGGATCACATCATATCTAGGCAAGCTCGTAATATCCCACACAAACGTTCCCGTTACTCCCTGCACCTCCCACGTTACTGCTGAGGTTTCATGGTTAACCACCCCAGTCTCCAGCAGTCTCCCATCTGCTCCTTCCACCCACACGTCGCATGCCTTGCGCACTCTAGGAATGCCATGCTTCTTAGCAAACTCAATATCTACATAGGAGACCGTAGCCCCTGAGTCCAGCAGTGCCAAAGTAGAAACAAGTTCCCTTCCCCCAACAGATAATGTAATGGGTACGAAAACATGCTTCCTCCCCTCAGTTGACTGCTTGAGGAGCCCTAGTGCGTTGGACTCACGTCGCACTAGGGCTGGCCTTTTCCCGAAAGCTGGGAAGGTTTCACATTACAATTTTTGGCAAAATGCCCAGCATTCCCACAGTACAAACACAAGCCCAGCTGCCTCCTACGGCTCTTTTCCTCTGTAGACAGCTTTTTAAAGACCCCAAGCTCCATGGGCTCTTCCCCCATCACCACAGGTGCCCTGGTTACATGCATGGGTGGCGCACACATTGCTTTTGAGTGTTTACGAGCCTCGAACCTTGCGTCTAAACGCAGCACCTTAGCTACTAAGGCGTCCCAGCTTTCAGCCGGCTCCAAGCGTGCTAATTCATCCTGGAGCATATCACTTAACCCGGCAGTAAACAAAAGCATGAATGCATTTTCCCCCCAATCCAGCTGGTGGCGATACAGGTTAAACTTATTTAAGTAATCCAAAACAGTCCCCTTTCCCTGTTTCAACCGATACAGAGCCCACCCAGCGTTCTCCGTGCGGAGAGGATCCCCAAAAGTATCAGTTAACAACTTTTTGAAATTATTCAAATTGTCCTTGACTGGGTCATTTCCCAAAATTAAATTAGTGGCCCATTGTCCTGCGGGACCGGTCAACAAACTCAAAATAAAAGCCACCTTGCTAGTGTCTGTAGGAAAAGCATGAGCACTGAGCTGAGAAAAATAAAGCTCCACTTGTGCCAAAAAGGTTGGCAACTTGCACCTGGTTCCGTCAAAGCGTTCAGGAGTCAAAACATGTCCTTTCACAGCCTGAGCTGTTTGGCTAACGGTAAAAGCCGTTTGCAATTGGTCTACTTTGGCCCGTAACTCATCCATCGTCTTCCTGACGGGTTTATTGCTGCAATAAACTTTTTATGGGCGTTGGGCAATCTGTCAAGGACAGAACGCCACAAGATTCAAAGTAACAGAGTTTATTAGATTACAGAACTCAAAAATGCCCGTAAAACACAAGGGCCAGGCAGTTTTTGCCTTTAGGAGCAAAAAGGGGCAAAAGTAAATGTTCAAAAGATAAACCGGATTAAACCGGAGTTTAATCCGGGTAAAAACAAACTGCTTACTTCAGCCTGGGTATAAACGAAACGAAAGCCAAGGAACAAAAGATACAAAGAATGCAACTAATTGGCAGCAGATTCCTCTCTGCTGCCAACACTGTGCTTAGAGTAACTTGCGTCGCTCCCCCACACACACAGCAGACAGGATCTCCAACACGAGTAAATCAGCCAAGGATTGTAGCAGTTGAGTAGACCAGTTCCGTTCCGTAGATCAAAGCCAGAAGCAGACGTTTGTAGTTTTTCCAAGTCCAAGAAGGGGGGAAGACAAGCCGTGGTCAGTTCAGTCCGAGTTCTCAAAGCAGGAGATGGCGTCCGTCAAGAAGACGACGGAAGGTCAAGCTAATAAGAGTAAGCACAGGTTTGCACAAACAAATGCCCACACAATCCCTCCCGCCGTCTGACCCTGGATTCCAATCAACTTACGTCACAGCACAGGAAAGCACACAAGTCTTCAGGGAAGCGTCCCACACACACACGGATCCCAAGCGTTTGCCCAGATTACCTTGCCCAACGCAATTTGCAATTGCTCTCAAGCCCCATTTTATGCCAGTTACAAATCTTCATCACTGTCAGCTGTCCTCCTTAACCCGGGCGTTTCCTCATCACTTTCCTCGTCAGAGCTGGAACACCTCTGACTACGCCCCACAGCATCCCCAGCTGTGGATCCCGTCCCATCCCTCCAGCTTGTCCATGGGTCTAATCCTGAAGGTCCCCATTCATCTTCCATCCCATCATGGCCAGTGGCACCCACTTCCTCCCTTACCCGAGTCCAATCCATCTCATCCTCCTCTGAGCTAACCAGCCCCTCCTCCATTCTCTCCGTAAACCCTTCGAAAGACTCCTCGTCAGATGGTGCTGCAAATATGTCTCGCAGTCTTTTTCTCTCTCGCTCCTCGAGAGTATCTGACTCTCGAGGAGTCTTACGCCCACGTCTGTCAGTAACAGAGCCATGAGGCTCAATCATAACAACACTTGATCTTTTCATTTTGTAAAACAAGACTTGCCCAACATTTGTTTGTTTATTTATTTATTTCCCATAATTATAGCCTGCCCTACTCATCCTGAAGGGGACTCAGGGCGGCCACACAGGCAACAATTCAATGCCAACATACAATTCAGAAATAACAATTACAATTAAAACCAATTATTAAAACATCCATTCTTAAAACATCAGTTATTAAAACATCAATTAAAATAATGTAAGTTCAAAATCATAGTCCAGGGTCAGTCCGTTAGTCAATCAGTTTAAATTATTATCATTATTACACTGTTACAGTTATTGCTCGAATGCTTGGTCCCATAACCATGTCTTAAGTTATAACATAGGACCACACCTTTCCTTAGTGAGGGCAAAATCATACCTATCTACCAGAAATTTTGGTTGAAACTCTTTTTTTGGTACAAAAACAAATAAATATCTTCCAACTTTGAAAAGTCTCTTCAAGAATTCAACTATTGCATGAATTCAAGTTCTCTGGGTACATCTACACTGTAGAATTAATGCAGTTTGATACACAGACCCAAACTGCAAGCATTTGCATCAGTCCAGGCTCCTTAACACTTGAAAAACATTATTATTATGCTTGGTCAGGGTGTAGCTTTGTTCAGTTTCCCTGGACAGCTAAGTGATTACAAGATTTGCATACAGATAAAACCCAATGATCATTAACTATTTGTATAGTTGCTGTCAATGGCCAGGTGGCAACTGGAATTTGGCTTTACTATGGGAGGGTAACCCTTCGCTTACTAGTAGGGTGGGGCTGCTATGGTGACTACCTAGTGTAGGAAGGAACACCTCCAAGAACTTTCTCATACATCTCCCAGATGAAAACTATCAGCCATTTGTTGTTGTTACTTGTTTAAATCACAACACAGAAATGAATGACTCAATTAGGCACTTTCCATTAGCTGACCAGAAACGTGTTGTTTCTGGAGCATACTTTAATTTGATATCTACAAAATTAATCTAATTTTTCTTCAGTCACATGTAACATCATAAAATGTTATCTCACTTACTCACCACTTTAGCATCTAAAGCCAGTTGAGCAAAACCGGTACGGTTACCCCACATCAGATTATAATACTGATCGCTAAAATTTCCCTCTCTAAGTCCACCAGGTGCAAGTCCCAATAAATTGCCTTTCTTCAGGATTTCCAAGCATTCTGCTTTGGTGTAATTTTTACAATGGATTGCATCAAGGGCCAATTTCAATCCTGTAAGAAAAGGAATATATGAAGCATGCAGTCCCACATTTATTGTAAAAGAAAAGTGTAGCCATTTTGAAGATATCACTCTTCCAATGGCAGTAACTTTTTAACATTCTCAAGCATGGCTGCTTTACTCATAAGAAATTACTCCTCTTCTCTTATTTGTTTTCACAATAGTTTCTCCCCTAAAATGTTCAGTCACTGAGAAAGGAGCTCTATGATGATCAATTCATTTGAAAAGGGTCAAAATCAGGTCCCACATTTGGCAGTATGACATTCTAGAGAATATTAAAGTGAAAAGGTATGTCTTAAAGAGGTTTGTTTCTTGTCTCTTTAAATAGAGGGCAGGGAGCAACCTGGGCTATTCAGACATGGAAGAATAGAGACTAGATTCTTTTTTGGTAGTTTAGATGTACTCAGTATTTCTCTTTGGGGATATCTACACAGGATGTATAATCTCAAAAGGGACAAAATCAGCTACTTTGCATTTATTTGATACATAGAACCTCATAACATGAGGAATTGTTAGCGTCCTAAGACGCTTCTGCCAAGGAGCCCTATGCCACCCCTCACACGATGTAGTCTCACTTTTGGCTGTATGCAATTGCTCAACTGGGGTGGCAGCATAGTAGAACGCTGTTTCTCCAACATGAGAGCCTCCTCATGTTTCACGTGGAACAACAGGGCTACTCCGGGGACAAGCCGCATGGCAACACTTCCCCATATGTGATGGGGAAGCATCACTGCCAGCTGGGAGTGGAGCAGGGCATGGGGTGCTGGGATTACCCCGCTGCGAAGCCGATTCATTATGGAGGCTGGCAAATCAGCATGGGGAACCTCATCAATGTGATTATGTCCGTAGAGCTATGTTGCTTCCAAATTTGTCACAGCAACTTAATGCGGTTGTGCTATAATTTAGTGAATGTTGGGGAATGCTCCAAAGCTTCCCCCTAGACTCCATGGATTTGTGAAAAGCAGGGCTAGTTTTAATTTGAAACAGGCTTCACTGTTTGCATAAGCCAATGCTACTATATCACATAAGGAAAAGGGGATGGCACTAGGGTGATCAGAAATATGCCATTTTTAATCACCATAGCAGCAGCTGCCATGAAGCCATAGAGAGCTCCTGGTCATCACTGCCTGTTTTGCCAATGTAAGCAAAGTCACCTACACAACTTAAGAGGGCAGAAAGGAAGAGTGGACCCATTGCCACCACTATGATGATGAAAAACAACGCAGATATAGGGTATTGTCTAATGAAGCCAAACCAAGTTTCTCCTAACTGGACAATGAGGACTCTGCTCTGACAGCTTACATTCTTCAGGAGCAGCAATGCTTTGGACTAGCCCCAGATTTTGCTGTTTGTGTGGATATACCTTTGTTTGTCTGTCTGAACCTAATCAATGCATGCAAAATGAAATAATTTTGCACCTGGGAACATGCAATATTTATTTTTCTTTCTCTAACAAAAATATTTAAGTCCTATTAAAATGTCTCCAAAACAAAATTGGAGATCTTTAAGACTTGCCCAATCTGGGAAATAGCTCCCAGGTGATCACCTCTTTTTTATACAATGATTTGAATCCACACCATATTTAGAATAGTTGGCTAAAATTTTCTAATGGTTCACTAAATTTTCTCAAATCAGTCTTTTGAAATTATTATATAGGATTATTAAGTTGTGTGTTGGGTTATCTAAGCAATCATGCATGCATTTTCAATGTGGGATGGTTTATGTAGTTAGTAGGCTTGCTCGATCCACGAAAAATTTGATTCTAAACTCGTTTCAAAACTAGAGGGGGGCAGCATTTCGTTTCTGAAGGCATTTCCGAATTTTGCCCCCCACCAAAAATTCGAAATTAACGAAAATTCGTTATTTTTTAAATTAATTCGTTAATGGCGGACGCGCATGCGCAGTGGCCAAAAAAAAACAGCACGAGGGGAGATTTTACACGACTCTCCCGCCCTCATTTTTTGAGTGATCTTCTTCAAACTTGGTACAGTGGTAGAACACATTTAACACTGATAGCTCACCAAAATTTGGAACGTTTCCCTTATCCTCTGATTTTTGGCGAATTTTCATAGCTTTTATAATAAACCATTTTTTAATAATTGCAGAAATCTGTTCCTGGTTTGAAAGTCTTATTTCCTGTTAAATTGGGTTGTCTTTACTGTGAAAGTCATTGTTCTACTTCAGAAACTTTGTTTTTGTGGCTGAAACTTTGTTAAAATGGTGTGTGTGTGATATATACTGTGTGTGTATATATATATATATAGTCCCTGCATATGTGTGTGTGTGTGTATAGGTAAAAGTAAAGGTATCCCTTGATGTTAAGTTCAGTCATGTCTGACTCTGGGGGTTGGTGCTCATCTCCATTTCTAAGCCCAAGAGCCAGTGTTGTCCATAGACACCTCCAAGGTCATGTGGCCGGCATGACTACATGGAGTGCCATTACCTTCCCGCCAGAGCGGTACCTATTGATCTACTCACATTGGCATGTTTTCAAGCTGCTAGGTTGGCAGAAGCTGGAGCTAACAGCGGGCACTCACTCTGCTCCCGGGATTTGAACCTGGGACCTTTCGGTCTGCAAGTTCAGCAGCTCAGCGCTTTAACACACTTCGCCATCGGGGCTCATGTATATATAATATACATACACATACACACAATGTGGAGAATATGTGGAAATGTAGATAGATAAGTTGGGAGCCACAGCGAAGGCACCTTCCTGGGAGCAAGGTCTAATAATAATAATAATAATAATAATAATAATAATAATAATAATAATAATAATAATAATAATCCCTTACAATATCCAAGATGGCTCACTGCTACAGAATCTTGGGAGGTTTAGTTTGGTATGGTACCATTAGAGAAAGCTAAGCTGTAGGAGTTGAAATCCAATCATTTATCCTCCCTATAGAATCAATTTTATATGCATTTTTAGCTACAGAAAAGCTAAAATCAGGACAGTAAAAGAACAACACCCAGAAAATGGGAATTCCAGACAGGAAACAATCAAGGCCAGCTAATGCCTCCCAACAAAGGATTCCCCCAGGTAGGAAGCAGCCAGGCTTTGAAGCTGCAAGGCTATTCAATGCTAATCAAGGTGACCAATTGCAACATTCACACTTGCCTCCCACAGACAAGAGTTTTTTCTCCCACCCTGGACCTTCCACAGATATATAAACCCCACTTGCCTAGCTTCGCACAGACGTCAAAACCTCTATGTCTGCCACAGATGTGGGTGAAACGTCAGGAGAGAATGCTTCTGGCACATGGCCATAGAGCCCGGAATACATACCACAACAGTGTGATCCCGGCCATGAAAGCTTTCGACAACACAACCACAGTATCCATTCAAGTTCATGTAGCGTGGTATGGAGACCTGTATTGGGGGGAGGGAGGGTGCGAATCTGGGCCCCTGGGAGCAGCCGAGGACGGGCCTGGCCCACACCCCCTCGCATCCCGGGCCTCTTCCTCCTCACCGCCGGGCCCCTCTCTGTCTCTCTCGGTCTCTCCAGGCCTGAGCTGAGGCGAGGCGGCGGCGGCGGCCATTTCCCCCCTCCGTCTTCCTCCTCCTCCTCGGCCTCCTTCCCCCTCGCCCCCTCCCATTGGCTGAGCCCGTGACGCCCCTTTTGCTGAGGGGCAAAAGGAAAGGGCCTGAATGTTGGGAGTTTGGGTGATTTGCAAAAGCTTTTTTTCCTAACGAAAAAAACGAAAAAACGGCCTCTCGCGATTCGAAACCGCAATATCCAGACGTGTGGACAATCAAGGTCGTATATTGCTTCAAAACAAACGAATGTAACGAATTAATAACGGGTAACGGGGAAATCGAATTATTTGAGCAAGCCTAGTAGTTAGTTATGTCTGTTGCTTAGTAACCTGAACAGAGCTGCATTCCAGAGTTGATGACACCATTAAGGGGGTTTTGCATATGAAATGGGAAATGGGTGTATCCTTTCTAGGGACACACAGGAAGTGATGTACAGATGCCTCTTCCTGTCTCTTCCTCTTTGCTCCTGACCATGCCATGCTGATGTTCCTGTATGTTAAGAGATATGTAGTTTCCTGAACTGTTTTTCTTTGGAACTAAGATGTTTTTTGCCTGTATGACCATCATCATACAAGATTGTGAGTAAACATATTTTTGCTATTTTATTTGATGTCTCTGATGCTTATTTTATGCGCATGACTTTTTAAAGGGAAAGGGAGGCTGGATATATTTGTCTTACTGTTTAATTTACTTTTTACCTCTGCTCACATAAACCCCTAGTCTTCTGCGTTTTTACTGCTCTGCATGAATGTTTAACCATATTGGAATCATAATCTTAACAGGTTATGAAAATATATTCCTATTATTGTGTAGTTTATAACATGATCTACCTTGAGCACCTTTATGTTTAATAGTAGAACAAAAATTCAAATAATAGTCATTTCTTACCTGGTAATTTGACCATAGTATGGTCAACTAGAGAATGGCATACTCTCCCCTTTTCTGCAAAAATGTTAGCTACAAGAAAGGCATAATCAAAAACAATAGCTCCATGGTAAAAAGTAATAATCCCTGGTCCTTCAGGTATATGTTCCATGCCAATAACCTCATAGCCTAAAAAGAGTATAAAACCCAACAGGTTAATTCAACAATCTTTTCTGACACCATATTAAGTCTGAAACATCTTAAACAACGGAAAATTGAAGCAAATTTTCCATAACCAGTAACTGGCCCATTTTCGGGCAAGTTTCTGACTATACAAAGACTAAAAATGTTTATGATGTAGGCTTTTCATCTTTTCAATGTTAGAGTTACAGATATAAGCATTTTGCACCTAGTTTTGTTGGTAGATCACCAATGTGCACTGAACTTTGGCAGCACTAGAAATCAACAGTATTTTTCAACTGCAGGATTTGCTGCAACTTCCAAAACAGCAACCAGGGTTGCTATGTCTGAACCCTGGAAAATGCTGGAATTAATAAAATGAAATGAAATTAAATATCTTACCATGTAATATTTTCCCACCTGCACTCACAACTTGTGAAATAGCTTGTCTTACTTTGTTCCAAGGTTCGCTGTAAGTGTCTTCTGGTAGGTTGGTCTTCTTCTTGTAAACATAAATTATAAATGAGCCGAAACAGCCAAAAATATACATAAATGAATATATTGAATATAACAATATCAAAGGCACAAGTAGCCACAAAGGATTGATCACAAATATCACGTATTCTTTCAAGTAAGTAAAATCAGTCCTGTTTGTCAGTGCAGAAGAAAACCAGGTGATCATTTCCTCACCTGGAACACCAGGTGTCTTCATTGCTGCCATTTCATGCATGTCAATAAAACAAACAAGTCGACTGATTTTTCCACAGAAATTGGATATTCTTCCACCATTTACCTGTAAAAGGGAAAAGAGAATCCTATTTATCATTTTGAACTTCTACATGGTATTTATAGTTACAAGAAACATAATAATATAATTGGAATTTCTCCCACCCCAAATTATATAAAAACTAAGGAAATATATCATTCCAATAACCACCATTATTTTACACCTAGTTTTGTTGGTATATCACCAATGTTCACTGAACTTTGACAGCACTATAAATCAACAAGTTATTTTGCCATGTGATTCAGAAACTTTATAAATAATTTATCTATGAATGCTTCTAAAGACAGGCAGTCTTTGGGACATCTATTTCCTGCATATAGTGACTGACTTCACTAGTGCATATTCTCAGATTACTGAAGGATTTACATCAGAGTAACCATTATTATATTTTGAGAACTCTATAAACAGTAGTATCACAGGGGAGAGGATCAGAGGGTGCAACCCACAATAGATGACACCCTCAAACTGCAGCAGACAGTCTATTAAAATGTTATGCTGTGTTTCAGCAATAATTTATTATTGTTTATAAAAATATATGTAATTAAAGAGATGAAGAAAACATTGTTTTGTAAGTAAAGGTTACAGTACAGTTTTCATGCACTGTACCTGCAAGGCTAAACTTCCATGCTAACTAACTTTTTGAACCTTCTAATGCACATGCACTCTGGTCAGAACTGCCCTTATTACCTAATTACAGTAATGATTTCAATTACATAGTTTCATCTGCAAACACTTGAAGCACACACTGTAGTTTTTGTTGCTGTCTCAGATTTTGAAAAACTCTCTAGTATTTTAGCTTCAATATTTGTTGCATAGCTGTTTGGATGTTCTGTGAGTTCGGCCATATGTGGGAACAGGGAACTTTGGGGAAACTGCATAACTTTCAGATAGGATGCATGACTCTGCGGGTTCATATTCAACACCAACACTTAAGGCTTGGGAATGCAATAAAATTCGGATGGTATAGAATTGGTGTTACATATGGTCTATTCATCAAATCCTTCCACTTGTGTGGTTGTATTCTGTGTCTGCTAGAATTTTCAGCTTGTCTTCAAGGTCAGACCCATTTTTCTGTACACATTGATTATAATTAGGACCACGTAGTTGAAGTCAAGGCTTTCTTACTTAAGATTTTAGCCCATATACCAATCAAAGTTACTGCTACCTCCTTCCACAGTCAATTCTAGAATCTAGAAGGACTTCCATGTTTCAAACTTGAACCTTCAGGGGAATCCCAATCAATACCAGCACTCCATTTATTCAGATAAGCAGATCCTTCCCTTACACATGCTTGTACCAGCCAAATTAAACTAAACCAAATGAAAGACTATTCACATCCTAGGATGGAGCCAGAAGTTCATGTGATGAAGTCAGATAACCTCTCTCCAATAATCAATAGTTCCCCAGCCTTCCTAGTAATAGAAAATAGAGCTGTGTTTCCCCAAAGAGGGGAATCCCGAATAAGCTTCAATATTTACAATCCTTTTATGTAAAAGAGATTACTCTTCCAATATTATAAGTATGAATTAGTCTCCTGTTTTTAACACTGTATCCTGCTTGTTGATTTTAATGATTGTTTTTATTGATGTTGATGTTTTTACTGGGATAATTGTTTTATTGCTTTGTTACTGTTATTTGTTTGTTTTATCGGGCCTGGCCCCATGTAAGCCGCCCCGAGTCCCTTCGGGGAGATGGGGCGGGGTATAAAAATAAAGTTATTATTATTATTATTATTATTATTATTATTATTATTATTATTATTATGTTGTTGTTGTTAAACCTTTTGGCACATAAATAGAAATGAAATCAGTTTACTATTAATAAAACACCAGTGACACCTAAACAGTCGCTGGAAACAGCACCCCCAGAACTGCTTTCTTTCTAAGCCAGTGGTTCTCAACCTGTGGGTCCCCAGGTGTTTTGGAATACAACTCCCAGAAATTCCAGCCAGTTTACCAGCTGTTAGGATTTCTGGGAGTTGAAGGCCAAAATATTGAGAAGCACTGTTCTAAGCCATAGCTTTCAGATCTTACTTGGCATAGGATAGTATAGAAATTTACTTCAGAATTAGCACTCCTATTATGGGAGAAAAACAGGAGACTAAATAAATAAATAACCAGGTGTCAACATTTAACTACAGATCCTGCATTGAGCCCAAAGTTGGACTTTGTGTCTCACAAGTTCCCTTCCAACTCATTATGACATTATTCTATGAGTGAACAGAGGAATGCTGTGTCTGCAAATGGTGTCTGCAATGGAATAATCAGACCAGTCTGACTTTCTATATTCTAGGGCCGTGGTTATCAATCTTTGATCCACCAGGTGTTTTGGACTTCAACCCCACAACAAGTGACATTTTGCCTATCTACAATATATTTTTTCATACATACATTTTGCCTAGAAATGTACAATGAATTTTATGGTCTTTAGATTCTATGGCTCACAGGTTCTTTCTTACTGGTTAATTTAAACACATCACCTTCACTGGCAAATCACACACATATTTACTTACTGTTCCTGGAATATTCAGCTCTTTCTTCCTTCTGCTATACTGGAAACAGCAGTAGATGCTTCTATCTTGTATCCAGTTTCTGACACATATCTATGATCCAACTAGGGGCATCTATGAAAATCTAGAGACTGAAATGGGTGTGGCACCACCATGTAGAAACCATCCATTATATAGGAGATAGATGCTACCTATTAATCTTGTAACAAAGAGGGTTCCACCTTTAGAGTAACAGGTGCTATTGTTGGAGAGGAAATGCAGGTAACTGTTACAGTGGATACCTTTCTAGCACTTCCCAGTCAACTTCTTTTTAGAAGAAAAAGGTTGAAAAAAGTGGCTATAAAACTGGAGCAGGTGAGTCAAAGCAAGAAGGAAATGCCTACGTAAACAAAGCACAATTCAAGAGACAGGCAGGGAATCAGTTAAAGTCAGTCTGTGTCTGCATACAGGAAGTCATGAGGCTTAATGTTTAAAAGTAGCAGGTGAAAAAAATGGAGATAAATGAAGTTGAAGTAAAATACAGAAGGCACTACTAGCTATTTCTAAAGTAGTCAAGGATCAATCAAGTGAAGCATCCAAAGGGCACAACATTCCTTATAGTGGAGAGGTTCAGCATCACAGTATTTTTTTTTCTCCAGTCTTGACAAGGAAACGGATTCTCTTGGAGAGCCAACGTTCTGTCCTAACCTGTATTGGATTCCAGATCCTCTTCTTTTTAGCTGGATTCCCTCATCTTGACTGTACATTTCTGTGGAGGCAGACTCTTTAAGGTAAAGCAAGCCAGAATAATATTTTATAAATATGGCATTACCTGGATCCCCCTATAAAATTCCGTGAATGCTGCAGGGCAATTGCATGATATATGCGATGTCTGGAAACACTCCACTCTAGAGTTGCTCTCTTCAGTGACAGCTTCCTTATATTATGTACTGAATGAACAGCCTGAGTTGTATAGCTGATTAAACTACTTCTTGTCAAATCAGTTGTGGCAAATTTCAAGTTCAGTGTGATATGGGAACATCACATGTATGCAAACATTTTTGGGATGTGATTGTTGAATCATACAATGTTAATTAAAACCACCTCCACAGATATTTCTGAGATATGTGTATGTGTGTTTTATTAGCAATCAGTAAGTTTCACTCTTAGTGTACATGTATTTATAATTTCTATTCAAATTGACATAAATCCATGTAAATAATATAATAATAACAATCCCTGTTAATGAAATAAGATAAACTACACTATGCATAGTAAAACAATAGGTGTATCTATCTACCCTGTAGAATTACTGCAATTCGGCCTTACTTTAACTGCTAGTGCCTAACCAAACAACAAAATCCAAGTATTCAATAGTATAGAACTATGGTAGTTAAAATGGGGTCAAACAGCTTTAATTCTGCAATTTGGATGCATCTGTCTTATTTTGTAGAGCAGAGCAAAGTTTTTCCTAAAATATCCAGCAAACAGAATCGGCAACCTGTTTTTCTTTCCATGAAAATATAAGCCTTTTGATGTTTATACAAGCTCAGGATGCCTGAGAACATTTGGGAATAAAACTTTTTTTTTTCAAAAGTGCTGATCCCCTCCAAAGTCTCCTAGGTTCTCCCAATTGCTCATCTGAACTAATGCAGCATCTGAACTTGTGACCAGAAATGGCAGCACCAGAATTGCTGGGCAGTGCTTGTTCTCGTGGCAAGGGAGGAGAGACTCAGGAGCAATTCATGGCTCCCAGAGAGGCACACACACACACACACATATGCACACACACACACCATGGGGCTGATCATATGGATTTAAAAATCCAATTAAAGTTGGTATCTATAAAATAATTGTGTTTTAACTTTTGTCTCATCCAACCATAGGGACAGTATCTGCAGTATCTCCTTTCCTGTAATTTGAACCCATTGTTCCGAGTCTTAGTCTCAAGGGCAGCAGAAAACAAGCTTGCTCCCTCTTCCTTATGACATCCTTCTCAGCCTTCTCTTCTGCAGGCTAAACATACCCAGCTCTCTAAGCCCTTCCTCATAGGGCATAAACTCCAGACTTTTGATTATTTTAGTCATCCTTTTCTGTACATGTTTCTGCTTGTTGACATCTATCTTTAATTGTGTGGCCCAGAATAGGACACAGTATTCCTGGTGAAGTCTCACCAAAGCAGAATAGAGGGGACCATCACTCCCCTTGATTGATCACATCATCACCTTGATTTGACTCTGTCCTAGGACACTTCCAGATGGAGCCTGATGGAGCCCTTCACACAACACAGGGCTACTTCTGGCATTGATTTTATTTGTATGCGCCAAGATCTTCCCATATAGGGTGAAATACTGGTATTTTAATAGATGTGTAAATATAATTTGCCTTTTTAGTGGAAATGCTAGAACTGACAATGTTTTTAATAACTTGATCTTCCTTAATTCCATTCCAACCCAGCCATAAGTTCCCAGCTTATCAGAAGCCTTTCTTCCTTCCGATGATCCTGTTTGCTTGTAAATGAAGAATGCCACCTAGTGGCCCAATGACTCAATGACAAGGAATCTATTTGTTGCAGTTTTCAGTTACAGTACCACTAGAGACCTCATCATATGGAAGTTTTCCTCTGTTGCTACACGCTTCAAAGAACTGCTTCCAGTAGTTGCTCCTGGGACTCTGTTTCCACAGTGTGTAGAAACAGGATGATTTCAGAGATAGGCAGAAATCAACTCCACTTCTTCCACTGCACAAAGAACACTTAAAAACAGGTATTTTTCCTTGGAGTGGGAAATGGTGGATTTGTCTAATAACCTTGTGACGTTTTAATGAAGGCATTCATGTGAGTGGACTGCTAATGCCGGGAACCGGACAGGGGGAGTGTGTCCCTGCTGGTTCTGCTGGACCTCTCAGCGGCCTTCGATACCATTGACCACGGTATCCTTCTGGGGCGCTGTGATGACTCATGGGCCATGTAGTCCCGTTCCTAGCGCTGTTGAGACAGATGAAGAGGAAAACTTGGTTTTTCCACCGTTTCAGCCAGAATTGGAATTTTCCCAGCCAGAATTGGAGCCCTTGCACCTGCAGGAGGTTTGCCTTCCAGAAATCTGCCAAACAAGCCCTGAGTCAGAATCTCCCCCATTTTCTCGCCGTAGTTATTATCAACAACAAAAAGGAGTTCAACAGGCTAATCGCAGAAGCCTGAGAATCGCAGCCAGGCATTCAGCTGATTAAGACTGCTTTCATGAGAACCTTTAGGGAGTCATGCATCTGGACACAGAGATTGACTTTCGGTTCTGGTTCCCCAGAGAAGTGTTCTTTGGTGGGAAAATGAGACCCTATTTAGGTTCCTTGCCCCGTAGGAATCTTGCGGAGTCAATTCGTCAGCTACCGGAGTAGGTTGTGTGTGGACAGCGCTACTCCCGTTTCCAAGCCTTCGTTCCTGTTTCCAGCCTTGTTTTGCTTCGCGGACCTTGCCTTGCTACCTAGGACTCAGCCTTGCTTTCCAGGACCTTGCCTTGCTTCCCGGACCTTGCCAAGTGTTTACCACGGATCTTGTCCCTGTTCCTCGTTCCTTGTTGCCTTGAATCAAGCTTTGTGTACCAAGAATCAAGCTATTTCCTTGCCTTGCCTAAGTTTCATGGACTAAAGGACCTTGTCATCTCCCCTCACCTTGCTTGGCAAGTGAGTGTTTCGGTTACTGGATTACAACTTTGGACCTTACTATTTCATATTGGACATTGTTTTCCTGGACTATATTTGACCTTTCCTGAAAGGTCATCTTCTGAACTATATTCTACACTTATTTTATTTGCCTTTACTTATTTCCTTAATAAAGATATTAGATAGATTCTGGCCTCTGTGTATGGTTATTGGTGCTCTGCAGCCTGGGTCGTGACAGTTTGACTCCGGCACCCTAAGCACCAATTAACCTAGGCCAGAATGTCTACCGGAGCCGGACCGGGTGACCAGCCACTCAGTTACACCATCGACAAGGATGAAGTGGACCGCATCCGAGATAAGCTCAATGCGCAGGACGGAGAAATAAAGGGATTGAAGGAACGCGGGGTCCGTCTCCCGGCCATGGCGTTGCCAACCAAGTTTTCTGGAGAAGCTTCTAAGGTTCATGTTTTCCGTCGCCAATGCCAGGCTTATCTAGAGGCCCGTAATGCCGAGTTTCCCCAAGAAGACATCAAGGTAGCGTGGATTTACAGTCTCCTAGACGGGCCAGCGGCCAACTGGGCGACGGCACTGTTCGACCAAGTCTCCCCACATCTGAGGTCAGCGCAACACTTCCTGGATCACCTTAAGGCGACTTGGGGAATCGAGGACAATTTGGAGGCGGCCGGCCACAAACTCCGGCGCCTCTCCCAAGGGGATAGACCTTTATCCCAGTACATAGCCGAGTTCCGAGTGCTGGCCCATAACACCGGCTGGAACGACATAGCCCTCAGAGGACAATTTCGGGAGGGTCTCAACATCGAGATGCTGGAGGAAATCTCCAAGGTGGATACTCCACACTCTCTTGAAGGACTCATTGATCAATGTTTACGAGCTGAAGTCATGCTGGCCAACAGAAAGCAATGGATCCGAGGCCAGAGCGGTAGGGCTGGAGTGAAACCTCCCGCTCCCACCGGCATCCAGCCGCGTCCAGTGTGGAGACCCCCGCCACCAGCCCCATACCCCAGAGGAAGCGAGGAGGTGCCGATGCAGCTGGGCAATGTGCGTCCCAGGTTGGATACTGCCGAGAAGGCCCGCCGCCAACGCCTGAATCTCTGTTGGTACTGCGGAAACGGGGGCCACTTTGCCAGAGAGTGCCCAGCCAAAGGGAAGCCCGCCGCCCGTCTGGCGGCGGCGTCCTCCACGGAGGCGAAGACGTCTGAGGCGGCTGGCGCAAAGCCGGCGGGGGAAGCCAGCGACCGGGCGTAGAGAGGCTCGCCAACCCGGTCAAAAACCCCACTCAAGAGCCGCCAACCGGGGTCCTATTTCTCCTAGTGGTCACCTTGTGGTCAGCGAAAAAAGGACCCGTCATGATCCATGCCATGATAGACTCAGGAGCCACAAACAATTTCATTGATAGAGAGTATGCCGACTCTCTGGGATTACAATATCACGACTTCAAGAACGCCCGTGTGGTGCAGGCCATAGATGGCCGCCCCCTCAAGACAGGTCCAGTAAGCCAATGGTCAGAACCCACCAGAATGTGGATAAGGGAACACATGGAAGAGATTTCTTCTTTGTTACCGAGGTTCCCCATTTCCCAGTGATTTTGGGAATTCCATGGCTGACCCTTCACGACCCAAACATCTCCTGGTCCAACAGAGAACTGCAGTTTGCTTCAAAATATTGCCAAAACCATTGTCTGGTAGCCAAGGTCTGCCATACCACAGACGCTGAATCCATCATCACTTTGCCCAAGAAATACTCAGACTTTTGGGATGTATTCAGTGAAAAAGAAGCCGAGAGACTACCCCCGCATAGACCTTATGACTGTGCCATTGACTTGGTGGAGGGGGCCCCGATCCCGCGAGGACACCTCTACTCCCTGACTGAACCAGAGCAAGAAGCTCTCAGGGAGTTCTTAGAGACAAACCTCCGCAAGGGGTTCATCAGACCCTCTCAATCCCCAGCCGCTTCCCCAGTGATGTTTGTGAAAAAGAAGTCAGGGGACCTACGCTTGGTGGTGGACTATAGGGCATTGAACAATATCACTAAGCGAAATCGATATCCCCTGCCTTTGATCTCGGATCTCTTAGACCGGCTTCGAGGGGCCAAGGTTTATACCAAACTGGATCTTCGAGGAGCTTACAATCTAGTTCGCATCAGGGAAGGGGACGAGTGGAAGACCGCCTTCCAGACTAAATTCGGTTTATTCGAGTCCCGGGTCATGAATTACGGTTTATGTGGAGCTCCCGCAACGTTCCAGCATTTTGTCAATGACATCTTTCAGGATTATCTAGACCGGTTCCTGATTATCTACTTGGATGATTTTTTGGTGTTTTCTAGATCACAATCAGAACATGAGAACCACGTCAGAATGGTGTTACAACGATTGCGGGATCACGGACTTTATGCCAAGCTGGAAAAATGCGCTTTTGATCTACAAGAGGTAGACTTCCTGGGATACCGTGTCTCGCCACTAGGGCTCACCATGGACCCGGCGAAGGTTTCAGCAGTATTGGAATGGCGGGCGCCAACCAACAAGAAAGAGGTGCAACGTTTCTTGGGGTTCGCGAACTACTACCGCAAGTTCATTCCAGACTTTGCCCGCTGGTCTGATCCAATCACCAGCTGCATCCGTGGGAAACAGCCTTTCCGCTGGACAGAACAAGCAGAGAAAGGATTCCAGCAACTAAAGAAATTATTCACGTCCCAGCCAATCCTTCAGCACCCAGATCCTGAAACCCCTTTTGTCGTGCAGGCGGACGCCTCAGATGTGGCGATTGGGGCTGTACTCCTACAACCAGTGGGAGATCACCTTCACCCTTGTGCCTTCTACTCCCGTCAACTGACCGCACCAGAGAGAAATTACACTATTTGGGAAAAGGAACTTTTGGCCATAAAGGCAGCCTTTGAAACTTGGAGACATTGGTTAGAAGGGGCCAAATTTCCCATTGAGGTCCATACTGATCATCGGAATCTAGAGCATCTAAGAACTGCCCGCAAGCTAAATCAGAGGCAACAACGCTGGGCTTTATTCTTTGAACGTTTTAACTTCCAAATCCATTATGTAACCCCAGCCCAGACCAAGCAAGCAGATGCTCTGTCACGGAAACCGGAATATGCTGCAGGGCGCAAAGAGACCTTTGAGTCCCAACTGCTGCAGCCCGAGAACTTTGCCACGCTCACAGTGGGAAACACCAAATCCACTCCAATTAAATCAACTCCCTCTACTCCAGGACCCCTTTCTGCTCAGGAAATCAGGGCTAGTCAGCAAGCAGATGCCTGGGCTCAGGACCAACTTCGCCAAGGACTACATTTCCCCTTTTCGCTTAAGGATGGGTTACTTTGCTATAGAAATCATGTCTACATCCCTCCAGGACCGGGCAGGGAAAAAGCACTTCGTCTGTGTCATGACTGCAAGCCAGCAGGGCATTTCGGACTATTTAAAACCATGCATTTGATCCTAAGAGATTTCTGGTGGCCCAAGATCCGCAAGGATGTGGAAAAATATGTCAATACCTGCCCAGTATGCCAGCGCTCCAAGACAAGAAGGGAAAAGCCCTCAGGGCTTCTGCATCCCCTTCCTACCCCATCTCGCCCGTGGGAAATAATCTCTGCAGATTTTATCACTGATCTACCACCTTCCTGTGGATTCACCACGATCCTAGTGGTGGTGGACCTTTTTACCAAGTTAGCCCATTTCATTCCCTGCGATGGCCTCCCCACGGCCAAAGAGACTGCAGATTTATTCCTTCAACATATTTTCAGATTGCATGGGTTGCCCAAGAGTTTGGTCACAGACCGTGGGTCCCAATTCACCTCTCGTTTCTGGAAAGCACTACAAAAACTATTGGGCATAGACTCTCGTCTATCTTCGGCGCACCATCCCCAAACGGATGGGCAAACTGAGCGCACCAATGCCACTTTGGAACAATACCTTCGCTGTTATGTGAACTACCAGCAGGACAATTGGGCTTCCCTGTTACCGCTGTCGGAGTTCGCCTATAACAATGGTGTCCAGGCTTCAACTAAAGAAACCCCGTTCTTTGCAAACTACGGCTTCCATCCACGATTCTTTCCTTCTGTCATTGAAACCTCAGAAGTTCCCGCAGCAGAGGACTGGCTGCAGGAACTCACAGCGGTGCAACAACTTTTACTCCAGCAACTAGACCAAGCCAAGGAGGACTATAAACGCCACGCTGACAATCATCGCCAGCCGGGCCCCGAAATCAAGGTAGGAGACCGGGTTCTTCTGTCCACTCGTTTCTTGCCCTCCCATCGCCCTTGCCGGAAGCTAGATGCCCGTTTCATTGGCCCCTATCCAGTGGTGGCGCAACTTAACCCCGTGACTTTCAAACTTCAACTCCCGCGCTCTATGCGCATTCATCCAGTGTTTCATCGCTCTCTGCTCCTTCCAGCGGATGGTGTGCGCCCTGATGTAGACCGGCCGGCCCCCGCCCCTGTTTTGGTGGACGGAGAGGAGGAGTTCGAGGTTCAGGACATTTTGGACTCTCGCTTTCACCGCCGCCGCCTGCAATATCTCATTGACTGGGTGGGATTTGGTCCCGAGGAACGCTCTTGGGAAGACGCTTCCACTGTCCATGCCCCCGATTTAACCCGCCGCTTCCATCAGACCTATCCCGCCAAGCCGCGGCCTCGCACCTCGGGGAGAGAGTCCCAATTTGAGAGGGGGCTTGAGGAGGGGGATAGTGTGATGACTCATGGGCCATGTAGTCCCGTTCCTAGCGCTGTTGAGACAGATGAAGAGGAAAACTTGGTTTTTCCACCGTTTCAGCCAGAATTGGAATTTTCCCAGCCAGAATTGGAGCCCTTGCACCTGCAGGAGGTTTGCCTTCCAGAAATCTGCCAAACAAGCCCTGAGTCAGAATCTCCCCCATTTTCTCGCCGTAGTTATTATCAACAACAAAAAGGAGTTCAACAGGCTAATCGCAGAAGCCTGAGAATCGCAGCCAGGCATTCAGCTGATTAAGACTGCTTTCATGAGAACCTTTAGGGAGTCATGCATCTGGACACAGAGATTGACTTTCGGTTCTGGTTCCCCAGAGAAGTGTTCTTTGGTGGGAAAACGAGACCCTATTTAGGTTCCTTGCCCCGTAGGAATCTTGCGGAGTCAATTCGTCAGCTACCGGAGTAGGTTGTGTGTGGACAGCGCTACTCCCGTTTCCAAGCCTTCGTTCCTGTTTCCAGCCTTGTTTTGCTTCGCGGACCTTGCCTTGCTACCTAGGACTCAGCCTTGCTTTCCAGGACCTTGCCTTGCTTCCCGGACCTTGCCAAGTGTTTACCACGGATCTTGTCCCTGTTCCTCGTTCCTTGTTGCCTTGAATCAAGCTTTGTGTACCAAGAATCAAGCTATTTCCTTGCCTTGCCTAAGTTTCATGGACTAAAGGACCTTGTCATCTCCCCTCACCTTGCTTGGCAAGTGAGTGTTTCGGTTACTGGATTACAACTTTGGACCTTACTATTTCATATTGGACATTGTTTTCCTGGACTATATTTGACCTTTCCTGAAAGGTCATCTTCTGAACTATATTCTACACTTATTTTATTTGCCTTTACTTATTTCCTTAATAAAGATATTAGATAGATTCTGGCCTCTGTGTATGGTTATTGGTGCTCTGCAGCCTGGGTCGTGACAGGCGCCTTGCCGGGATGGGAATCGGGGGTACTGTTCTGCAGTGGCTTCAGTCCTTTCTGGAGGGTCGTTCCTAGATGGTGTCATTGGGGGACACCTGCTCGGCCCCACAACCGTTGTCTTGTGGGGTCCCACAGGGTTCAGTACTGTCCCCCATGTTGTTCAACATATACATGAAGCCGCTGGGAGTGATCATCCGGAGTTTCGGGGTGCGGTGTCATCTGTACGCAGATGATGTCCAGCTCTGTCATTCCTTCCCATCTGTCACTAAGGAGGCTGTTCAGGTCCTGAACCGGTGTCTGGCCACTGTGTCGGACTGGATGAGGGCGAACAAATTGAAATTGAATCCAGGCAAGACAGAGGTCCTCCTGGTCAGTCGTAAGGCTGAACAGGGAATAGGGTTACAGCCTGTGTTGGACGGGGTTGCACTCCCTCTGAAGACACAGGTTCGCAGTCTGGGGGTTTTCCTGGACTCATCGCTGAGCCTGGAGCCCCAGGTCTCGGTGGTGGCCAGGGGAGCATTCACACAACTCAGACTTGTGCACCAGCTGTGCCCATTCCTTGGGAGGTCTGACTTAGCCACGGTGGTCCACGCTCTGGTTACATCCCGTTTGGACTACTGCAACACACTCTACGTGGGGTTGCCTTTGAAGACGGCCCAGAAGCTCCAATTAGTACAATGGGCGGCAGCCAGATTAATAACCGGGGCAGCTTACAGGGAGCGCACCCCCCCCCCCCCCCGCTAAGCCAGCTCCACTGACTGCCGATATGCTACCGAGCCCAATTCAAAGTGCTGGTTTTGGCCTATAAAGCCCTAAATGGTTCTGGCCCAATCTACTTGTCCGAACATATCTCCTCCTACGAACCAGTAAGATCACTAAGATCATCTGGAGAGGCCCTGCTCTCGGTCCCACCTGCCTCATAGGCGTGGCTGGTGGGAACGAGGGTCAGGGCCTTCTCAGTGGTGGCTCCCCGGCTGTGGAACACCCTCCCTGGAGATATCCGACAGGCTCCTACCCTGCTGGGATTCAGAAGAGCCGTGAAAACATGGTTATGTACCCAAGCTTTTGATGAGTAAATGACAAAGTTGACATGGCCTGATTTAAGGATGAAGCATGAGGATCTCGGACAAATGGAATTAATTATATATACGTTTTTAAGGTTTTTATAATGTGTTTTAACAATGTTATTATTGGATCTGTTTATATTGTTGTTTTTTTTAATAAATTTTTATTCAGATTTTCTTACACATACATACAGTACAGTAAAAAATAAAAATGGAGATGGTTCACAGGGGTTGGTGAAAAGGGGAGAAGAGGTAAAGAAAAAAAAAGGGAAGGAAGAGGGAAGGGGGGGAAGGGAGGGAGGGGATACAGAAGTCCTTCCGCTTTCTATTCTTTGTGGGCTAGGTTCTGTTCCATTTCTTTCTTTTTTACATTTATTGGACTAGTTTTGGTCATTGTGAGTGTCCTCGGATTCTTCTTTGCTTATTTCTCCTTTGCCTTTTCCTTATATTCTACATATTTTTCCCAGTTAGTTGATTTTATTGTATTACCCCTGTTTATTTTCATTAGATATGTTAATTTGTCCATATCATATATCTCATTCAATTTCTCCAACCAATGTTGATTTGTTGGTATTTCTCTTTGTTTCCAATATTTTGCAAAGGTTATTCTTGCTGCTGTCGCTGCGTATGTAAATATTTTGTCCTCATTTGAGTTCAATTTCATTATACTCTCTGTCAACCCAAGTAAATAAAACTCTGGCTTCATTGGGAATGATTTTTGTAGTATTTTCTGTGTTTCTTCATGTACTGCTTTCCAAAATGATTTTGTTTCCGAACATGTCCACCAGATATGAAAGTATGACCCTTCTTGCTTTTTACATTTCCAGCATTTATTGTCTGTGTTTTTATACATGGTTGCTATCTTTTTTGGTGTGATGTGCCATCTGTGGAACATTTTGAGCCAGTTTTCCTGTAAATCTGAGGCGTACGTATATTTTTGTTTTATATTCCATATTGCTTCCCATTCTGACATCATAATTGAACGTCCAATATTCTTTGCCCATTTTGTGGCACATATTTTTACATATTCTCTGTAGACCATTCTAGTAACTTCTTGTATATTCTCGCAATTTCCTTCTTGCTATTTTGCATCATGGTATCCCAGAAATTTTCAGTCTCATTAAATCCTAATTTTTTATCTTTCCCAAATTGTTCTTTTAGCTGGGCATACTGAAACCATGACATTTTGTTGTATTTTTGTCTTATTTCCTCTTGTTGTTTTAGTTGAAATTGCCCATCCTTTTTTCTTAATATTTCTTTGTATTTTGGCCATTTTGTCCAATCCAAAAAATTTTTCTGATTAGCTTCCAAAGGTGAAATCCATAGGGGTGTCTTCATATATATTCTTCCCTTATATTTTTCCCAAGTTTTTATTAATGAGGATCTGATAAAGTGATTTCCGAAGTTTTTCTCTACTGATCTTTTACCATACCAGAGATAGCTATGCCATCCCCTCCTCAAATCAAAGCCCTCCAATGCTAGCATACTGTTTTTTTCTAGGGTTGCCCAATCCTTAACCCATGCCAATGCACAAGATTCATAATATAATTTTAAGTTCGGTAGTCCAAATCCCCCTCTTCTTTTATCATCTGTCATTATTGTATAATTTATTCTTGCCTTTTTTCCCTTCCAAATAAATTTTGTGATTTCCCTTTGCCATTCCATAAAAAGTTTATTGTTCCTTATTATTGGAAGATTTTGGAACAAATATAACAGTTTTGGTAAGACATTCATTTTTATTATTGATATACGTCCTAAAATAGAGATTTTCAGGTTTTTCCAGTTCTGTAAATCTTTTTTAATTTCGTTCCATTTCATTTGGTAATTATTTTTCAGTAGGTGTGCATTTTTTGCTGTTAACCAAATTCCTAAGTATTTTATTTTAGGTATTATTTGGATGTTTGCCACTTTCTCTATTTCCTCTTGTCTTTTCTTTGGTATGTTTTTTGTCATAATTTTTGTTTTCTTTTTGTTTAGATAAAAGCCTGCCACTGATCCATATTCCTCTATACGGTCGAGCCACTTTTGAATTTGGTGTTTCGGATTCTCAATAATACATATAAGGTCGTCAGCAAAAGCCCTCATCTTGAATTCATAGTTTTCTATTTTTGTTCCTTTTAATTGATCGTCCTTTCTGATATTTCTTATTAAGATTTCAATTGCGAAGATAAAGATTAATGGTGATAATGGGCATCCTTGGCGAGTTCCCTTATTTATTGGTATCTCTTTCATGTACTGACCATTTACTAAAATTCTTGCCCTCTGCTCCGTGTATATCGTTTCAATCGCATTGTAAAATTGATAACCTATATCAATTTCTTTAAATAGTAATTTGATAAATCTCCAATTTAGGTTGTCGAATGCTTTCTCTGCGTCGATCGAGAGCAGTGCCAATTCTTTTTGATGATGTGTTTCGTAAAATTCTATTACATCTACTATAGTTCTCACATTTTCTTTCATATGCCTTCCCGGGAGAAATCCTTTTTGCTCTGGCCCAATCCATGTTGTTAAGAAGTTTTTGAATCGATTTGCCAATATGTTCGTAAAAATTTTGTAGTCCAAATTTAATAGCGTAATTGGTCTGTAGTTTTTTACCTCCGATTTATCTGTATCTTCTTTGTGAATTGTGATAATATCTCCTTCCTTCCACGATTCCGGAATAATGTTTTTTTCCAATACCTGGTTCATTAGTATTTTCAAAAATGGGATTAACTCGTCTTTCATAACTTTGTAGAAACTTGCGGTGAATCCGTCTGGACCCGGTGCTTTGTTAGGTTTTAAATTTTTTATTGCTTTCTTAATTTCTTCTTCTGTTATTTCTTTATTGAGATGTTCCCTTTGTGTTTCCGTAATTTTGTCCAGTTTTTGTTCACCTAAATATTTTGTAATCTTTTCCAAATCTTCCTCTTTTTGCTTATACAATTGGCTATAGTAGTTCCTAAATTCTTCTCTTATTTCTTCATCTGTCGTATACTCCTTATCTTTGTCTCTGATCTTTATTATATGTTGTTGCTGTTTTTTCTTTCTTATCTTCCTTGCCAGCCAGGGCCCTGGTTTGTTTGCGTTTTCAAAATTATCTTGTCTCACATATTTCAATGATTTTGCTATTTTTTCCAAATCTAGGTGATGTTTTTCCTTCTTTAGATCGTTTATTTCTTTCTTGATCTTTTGGTTCTTAGGTTGTTGTTTAAATATCTTTTCTTTATTTTCTATTTGCTTATTAATCTGTTCTATTTTATAGTTCCTAACTTTGTTGGCTCTGGCTTTCTGTTGTATGAAATATCCTCTCATTACTGCCTTATACGAGTCCCAAATCGTTTGTTTTGTTACATTCTCTTTGTCGTTAAAATTAAAAAATTCTTTTGTTAGTTTCCTGTTTTCGAGTATTGCTTTTTCTGATTTAATCAGGTTGTCATCTAATCTCCATCTCCAATGGTTTCTTTTGTAGTTTATTATCATTTCGAGGGGGCAATGGTCTGATTTGTCTCTTGGTAATATATTTATCTTATCTACTTTTGATGTTAATGAGTTTGAGGTCCAGATCATATCGATCCTGGACCATGATTCGTGTCTATTTGAGTAGTATGTAAAGTCTCTTTTATTTGTATTCTTATTCCTCCAGACATCTTGAAGGTCCAATTCTTTTTTAAGATTTAGGAAGTTTTTTGGTAGTTGGCCCATTTTTCCTTTAGTTTTTCTATTTTTCTTTTTCGATTTATCTAGATCATGATCTATCACTCCATTAAAATCCCCTAAGATTATTATATGCTCCACATCCGTTTTTAAAATTTGTTCTCTCAGATTATTTACAAATTTTGTTTTAGGTCCATTCGGAGCGTATATATTGCAAATGAGGATTTTCTCTTGATTTAGCATTATTTCTACCGCAATTACCCTCCCCTCCGTATCTTTAAATTTCATTTCTGCTGGGATGTTTTCCTTTACATATATCACCACTCCTCTTTTCTTTACCGAATCTGCCGAAAAGAATTCTTTTCCTAATTTATCGTTTTTCAAGTGTGCTACATGTTTTTGGCATATGTGCGTTTCTTGAAGCGCCACTAAGTCGTATTTTCCTTTATTTATTTGGGTCAAGGTGCTTTTCCTTTTTTTTTTTTTTGGGGTGAGTTCCACCCGTTCACATTGTTTGTGTATATTCTTAGCTGCTGTGTTATTTTACTCTCCATCTTGGTTGTCCTCATTTATCAATTCTTCCTCATCCTCTTCTCCGTCTGATACATTTGTGGTCTGCAGTCCTGCACCCACTCCCAATACTGTCTCTTCCGGGGAGTTTTGTCTCTGTCTTTTGGGTTTTTTCTTTTTTACTGAGGGTGAAATTGAGGCTGCATGTTCCAGGTCTTTTTAAAGATTTTTATAGAAAGCTTTTGCTTTTTCCACCGATGTCAGCCAATGTCTCTCGTCTCGATAAGTTACCATTATCCCCTCTGTCTTCTCCCATCTATAACGAATTTTGTATTTTTTTAACTCTTCCATGAGGAAAAAGTAGTTTCTCCTTTTGTTCAGCATTGTTAGAGGTATTTCCTTTAATATCACTATTTTTGTTTCTTTGTGATATATTGGCTTTTTGCTGTTTTGTATTAGTATCTCGTCTCTTGTACTCTTTCTTGTGAAATTTGCAATAACATCTCTAGCCGTTTTATTCTTCCTTGAATAGTTTGTCTGTATCCTGTAGCACCTGTCTATTTCTATTTCCATCTTGTCTGTTGTCTTTTGTAATAAGTCAGCAGTCATACTTATTATTTTTTCTCTTATGTTCTCATTTTCCTCCTCTTGTATATTTCTGAATCGGAGTTGGGATTCTAATTCTCTTTGTTCTATTCTTTCTTGTAATTTTTCTATTTTTTGATTTTTATTTTCTAAATTTACCATTTTTTTCCTTATTTTCTCTTGGGAAATTTCCAATTTTTCGCTATTTTGTTTTAGTTCTTTTATATCCTCAAATGTTTTCCTCACTTCCTCTTTTAGTTGTCCAATTTCTTGTTTTATCTCTGTTCTCATTTCTATCATTTGATTGTTGTATTCTTCCATTCTTTTTTGGGCCTCTATTTGGTAATTTTCCTGTCGTTCTCCCAGTTTCTGGATTTCTTTCAGAAGGTCTTTCATTGACACATCTTCTGATGCTCTTCTTGCCGTAATTTTATTGTCCATCTTAGGTTTTGCTCCTGCCATTTCAATTCTCAAGTATTGATTAGATGCACTTGCTGTTGGGGCTTATAAGCTCCTCTTCTAAGTCTTTAAATCACGATCCTTTTCTTTGTCTGTCTTTTATTCTCAATCTTCTTTCCTTTCTTTTCTTCTGTCTTTCTTGTCCCTCTTGTCTCTGCGTCCTCTCCAGTTCCTTCTTGGGTCTCGTCCTTCTGTTTACCGGATCCGGCAGTGCACTCGCCTCTGCAAGTGCCTCGGATCGACGGTGTCCCGAGTATCTTGTACTATTTTCCAATGGGGTGGGTATTCTATAATCTTTTCCGTCTTACTAGGCTCTTATTCCCAGAATCTTTTCTCTCAAGGTTCAGCACCTTTCTCTCTGTTCATTCTCTTCTTTGGATTCTTTCTCCTTTGACTCCTGAGTATTGAATTTCCACTTTGCACCAGCAGGGGTCCCCCTACCTACACTCGATCCTTCACTGTTTTAGTTGAAGCTTTCCCAGTTTCCCCTTCCTCTCTCTTTGTTTATAAAGAAGGGCACCGTAGACATAACAGCATGGCTCCCAAGGTCGTCAATAGGTATGTTAAGAGTTTCTGTTTCTCTTCCCTTATCTCCTCAGGAAATAATAAGGGGTCCGCAGATTTCTGCTTCTCTCTCCCCTCACTGCTTTGGAGGTTCTAATATCACTATTTTGGGTTTTTCATTTATTATTTACCCATTCGTTTGTCGTAATATTGAGGTCAGATCTGCACCACGCTTCCCCTCCGCGACTTGCCGGATCCGGCGGGTTGCCCACCCTTCGGTGGAACCTCGGATCGACGGCAGTCCACTCGGTGGGGTGTCTCTTCCTACCCTCGGTTGCACTTTTTTTTTTAATTGTATATTTCTATATGTTTATATTAATTTATCCTTTTGTATCGACCCAGAATCCGACATTCAGTCGTTCTTTTGTTTAATCTCTAGTTCCACATCCACTTGGAATAGAAAGCTTTTTTCTTTGGTGAAGTACTTACTTCTCCTGCCGCAGCGGCTGTTTGATCTTATCCTTTTCTTCTTTAAGTTTAAAAATGGGCCGGCTTGCGGTATATGCAGAGATCTGAAGAAATCTGCTTCTCTCCTCTCCGTCTTCTCCCCGTGGTCCCCGAGTCTCTCTGGCTCTCGCCCTAGAGCTTCGGAGGTCCACACTGGGGTTTGAATCCTCCCTGACTCGATCCGCAGGGTGGAGGGAGGCTAAAAGCTCCCCCGACCGGAGAATGGAGGTGGCTTGCCAGGAGCTCCTAGCAAGTCGTGCCCGCCGCCATTGCTGCCCACCCTTGTTTTATGATTGCATTTTGGGCATTAAATTTTGCCAATTTTTGTAAGCCGCCCTGAGTCCCCTCAGGTGAGAAGGGCGGGATATAAATGTTGTAAATAAATAAATAAATAAATAATGCTCTTTCTGTTTCCATTAGTGGTTTAAAGATGGTGTAGGTCACATGGAAAGAAATGTTTCAAAAGGGATACTGGTCTCCTTGAGAGTAGGGGTTTAAAGAGGATGAGCTCATGGAAAGATGGTTTTCCAGATGTGGATGCACTACAACTCCCATAATTCTCTTTCATGTTTCCCCAAACCCTTCTTGTATGTTAAGTTTGTCATGATGGGTATGTGAGCCCTCAAACTGTGTAGGAATCTTTATGGTTCAAATACATACAAATATACACATAAACCATAAGCCATATTAACTCGACTCCTTTTTTTTTAACGTATCTCTTTCTCTGAGCAGCAAAAAAGCAAGACCTTACTCTGTCCTGGGATGAGCTAAAAGATTCCCTTCACTCTTTCAGTGCTCTGTTATGGGGAAGTGCCAAAGAGCTGTTGTCGCTGCCACCGTTTTCACACCCAGGCATTCAAAAAGGCTAGAAGTGGCATCATCACAGAGAGATTGAAGGATATTGATGCTTCTTTTATATTACACTAGGACTTATTACACTCTTGCACTTCACCGGTCTAGATTTTGATGAATTGTTTTTAACTGCTATTTATTGATTGTTATTTGTTTTAACATTCATGGCCTGTTCAATTCTATTTTGATGGTTTTTAATTGGATAGCTTGTGTACATTTGATGGACTAAAACAAAGAGAACTCACCAATGGCTTCCCTTTATTCTAGAAAAACGTGGCTACTGGGCTATCTGTGGATTCAACATTAACTGTTCTTCAACATCTTTATTCATAGCTTTCGCCAAGTCTTGTTCAACCTCTTTATTGATGACTTTGATGAAGTAATAGAGGGCATGCTAAATGAAATTGCAGGTGACACCACACTGAGAGGAGGAGCTCATACTCAGATAACAAAACAGTTGTGACTCAGGTAACAACAAAACAATGATGACCTCAATTGATTGTAGAAGTTAGGCAAAGACATTTGTGCAATGTTCTACTTTTAAATAGGAAAAAACAGCTTACAAATGTATAGTGGGTAATTCCTTTCTTGTCAGCAGTATGTGTGAAATAAGTCTAGGATGTCTTAATAGACTACAATATAAACTTGAACCACAAGGCAGAAAAATGTGATGAGGAATTCAAATTAAGACAATGTGATGCCACTTCCTTTTGGTGTGTGGAACATACTGACTTTTGGCTGTTTTGATTGAAGCTGCACAAAACTCTTGCTATCTCCCACCTATCTTCGAAGCTGTAACGTATGTTGCTGTTCCTGCTTTTGCCAGGGTTTGAGGGTATCTACATTGTTAGACTTGGCTCTAAGGCTTCTTCTTGTTTCTTCATGCAGCAGTTACAGATCTTGATTTAAGGACCAAATGCACCAATGTTTTCAAGAAAGAAACTAAGCTTTATTGTAGGAACTCCCTTCTAAGATAGGAAAGTTCATCAGGGTTCTAATCTAACCTAGCTACATCTTAGGAGGTTGAGAGAGGATCTGTGGGGAGAAGAAGAGGTGGAGAATCATCCCTAAGAGTATCAGTTTACATCACAGACGAGTCAAGATAGATAGACACAGTGGGAGGACATTTCAGGTTGCTCAGATTAACTCTATTACTACTGCCTATTGTGATGCATTCTTCACTTTTCAGTGCAAAGTATTGTTGCATTTCCAACATTACTGTCACAGTAAATCACAAGACTGGATATTTTCTACATATTTTATGGAACTCTAAATAAATCAAAAACCTTACATTATTTTTAACATACACTACTCACAGAGTTATGAATATTTTATTTGGACATTTGGCTAATGAAACAGACAAGTGCATAAAATGTGTGACAGCTAGTTCTCTTTATGATGTTTCTCAAATCGTTCCGAAAGAGCTCTTAAGATACTTCCTGGTATTTTTTGGTGTTTATCACGGATGTTTTCAATAGCAGTCTTTGTCTGTTGAAACAAAAGGAGAACATATACTATTATAATAATTCTTTCTTTTAAAAAAACTACAAAGAAATCACATAGAAAACAGGAAGTAACAAAAACTAACATTTGTGTTCACAAGAATTAAATGGGATTGGATAGTCTGATTTTGAATCATTTTGTTCTGTAAGTAGAGCTATGTGCCAAGGAAGCAAATAACCACCAACACTTATGAAGGATGAGCTTCTTTATACAATATAATTTGTAAAGCTAGAATTCATTCCATTTCTTCTCACAAAGAAAAAAATCTCAAATGTGTCCAGAGGAGGACAACTAAAATGATCAAAGATCTGGAGACCATGCCCTATGAGGAGTGGCTTAAAGAGCTGGGTATGTTTAGCTTGCAGAAGAGAAGGTTGAAAGTAGACATTACTATGGACCTCACACCTCTTTCGAGCCATGGTATTTCACCGGCAATTGCCGGCAAAAGAGAAGGCATGCAGGGTGGCTCGTGGCGCCTCGTGGGCCCTCTCTCCTTCCCCCATCATACGGTGGGGATGGGACAAGATGCATTGGCACCCTGTCCCTGTCCCCATCAGATGGGAGAAAGGGTGGCAACATGCGACAGCGTGTGGCAAATAGGGGAGGAAAGTGCAGATAACTCCTTTGCAGCTACCCAATACACTTTCCTCCCCATAGAAGAGGAGGAAATGCCATTCAGTGCTTCTCCTCCACTTTGGGAGAAATGTGGGTGGTGTGATGTCTCATGGGCCATGTAGTCCCGTTCCCAGTACTATTGTGGCAGACGAAGAGGAAAACTTTGGTTTCCCACCGTTTCAGCCAGAATTGGAGCCCTTGCACCTGCAGGATGTTTGCCCTCCAGAAGCCAGCCAAACAAGCCTTGGGCAGAATTCTCCCCCGTTCTCTCGTAAGGATAATTATAATCGAGATAGAGGCGCTAGGGAGGCGAATCGCCGAAGCGCCAGAATCGCTGCCAGACAATTAGCTGATTAAGCCTGTTTCCCTTGGGAAATCTTAAGGAGTCATGCATCTGGACATAGTATGGGTTTCACTTCTTGTTCCCCAGGGAAAGTGTTCCTTGGCGGGAAAACAAGATCCTATATAGGTGTTTACCCGCAAGGAGATCCTTGCGGAGTCAATTCGTCAGCTTCAGGAGTGAGATCGTGTGTGGACTACGCTACTCCAGTTCCTTGTTTCCAGGACCTTGCCACGGACCTTGTTCTAGTTCCAAGCCTGCCTTGTTCCCGGACCTCGCCTCGGACCTCGTTCTTGCTTCTTGCTTCTTGTTGCCACGTATCAAGTCTTGTTTGCCAAGAATCTAGTTTGTTTTCCAGCCTTGTTGTCAACCTCGATTGGACTAAAGGACCCTGTCATTTCCCCACACTTGCTCGGCAAGTGTGTGTTTCGGTTATTGGATTATAACTTTGGACTCTAATATCTCATATTGGACATTGATTTCCTGGACTATATTTGACCTTTCCTGAAAGGTCTACTTCTGAACTTTATTCTTCACTGGTTTTTATTGACTTTATATATTCCCTTAATAAAGATATTAGATAGAATCTGGTCTCTGCGCATGGTTATTGGTGCTCTGCAGCCTGGGTCCTGACAGGTGGGGCCTGCTGTGTGTTGTGTGATATTGTATGGCAGGCCCCATCCACGCTATTATTACAAGTGGCAAAATGGGACTAAAAGGTCTCATGTGAAGAGGTCCTATGTTTAAATATTTTAAAGATGGGGAGCAGGTTTGTTGTCTACTGTTCTGGAGACTAGGACTTGAAGCAATGAGTTCAAATTACAGGAAAGGAGATTCCCCTTGAACATTAGGAAGAACTTCCTTACCATAAGAGCTGTTCAGCATGGAACTCTTTGCCCAGAGTGTGGTGGAAGCTCCTTCTTTGTAGGCTTTTAAAGAGAGGCTAGATTGCCATTTTTGAGGGTGTCTTGATTGTGGGTTTTTTGCATGATGAGCGGCTGGGCTGGATGGCTCATGTGGTCTCTTCCAACTCTATTATTCTATGATTCTATCATTCTATGTGTGAAAACAAGCTAAGGTCTATTTGGTGTATATATGCTGTATATATGCAAACAGATCGTGAGTATAGGTAACACATTTTGGTATAATAAATGTTTTCCTAAATAGAAGTGGTGTTTGTCTTTTTAAATAACTTCCTTTTGTCAGTATTATCTTAAGAAATCAAAAATATGCTGAGCAAAATGGATCCATTTTTATTTAAGCAATTCAGGTCAAAGGAAAAAACCTGTTTAGGTTCAGGTATATAGATCTCTAATGTACACAAAAGCTTTTCTGTGAGAGTATTTCTGTTATGTCAGACTTTGGAACTCTTTCCCTGAGGATGCTAGAAGGGCTCACTTCTTGCTGTCCTTCCTCAACAGATGACAACTTTTATATTTCATGATAGCACTTTCAAGAATTATTTGCTCTACAAAGAAAGGGCAATTATTTATGTGCTCTATTATTTTTAAACACTTTTATTAATAAACTTTATTTATAACCCACCCCATCTCCCCAAAAGGACTTTTGCCATTTGTAACTCTAATCCATAATTTTATAGATAGTTTAACCGCATTTACAAATTAAATTTATATGTGCTCCCTCTTTTAGTTTTGCAATGTGCTTTGAATCCCAGCTTTTGGGGAAGGGGAGTGGCATATATGTTTGTGTATATGCATGCACAAATGTGAGATAGAATAAATAAAGCTAATATGCCACAGAAAAGCCACATATATCTTGCATTGCTTTGCAGACCTCTGTGTCTTCCTTTGGAATGTACACATATGTTTTGATTCTAAGTATCACATTTGACAGTGTCATACAAACAGCAGGAAAGAATGTCATGAGAACCCAGAATTTGACAACACATGTGTTGAATATGTGCAGAATGGAGGGCAGATTAAGGTCACCCATGGTGGAGTACACATAAAGTCCACTACTGAGCAAGAAAAATGTAAATAAGTATGCAGAAGATAATACAAAATGGAAAATATTATTCACAAGTTGATTTTATATTCATATTTACATACGCAGGTTCACTTACCTTTTGTACTAGTTCTTCTGCAGTTATGTTCGGATCATACGGGATGGGTTCTCCAAGATATGTACGTAATTTGACAGGAAAGTATCCAATAATGGGAAGGAAAAACCATCGAGTTTTGTCATGTAGCCATCTTGTAAATCCTACAGAGTAAACCAAATAACTTAAGATTTTGGTTTCCTTTTGGAGACAAACACCTTGAATTTTAAGAATTGTATCAATCCAACCCAAGAAAAAGCATTAAATAAACCAAGATCCAGACTACATATGAATGCTGGGATGTATGTCATCTCAAGTGCAGTGTTAGCAGTTGAAGAAGGAGCCTCCGATGGCCTAGGGGATAAAAGCCTCGTGACTTGAAGGTTGGATTGCTGACCTGAAAGCTGCCAGGTTCGAATCCCACCCGGGGAGAGTGTGGATGAGCTCCCTCTATCAGCTCCAGCTCCATGCGGGGACATGAGAGAAGCCTCCCACAAGGATGGTAAAACATCAAAACATCCGGGCGTCCCCTGGGCAATGTCCTTGCAGACGGCCAATTATCTCACTCCAGAAGCAACTCCAGTTGCTCCTGACATGGAAAAAAAAGCAGTTGAAGAGTTCTACAACATTCCCCATAGTCTAGTCTGATGGACCTGATTTGAATGAGGAAAAGCTTCCACTTAAATGAATGGGAAGTTTTCTCTCTATGCAATTTGCTGATATATCACGCCCAAATACAGATATGGTCCACAATACAGTTATAGGATCAAATCCTCCCTGCTGACAAACCAGGGTACCAATCTGGATCAAGGATCTTTGTTGACTATTTTTTAGTTTGAGGGGGAAATTTTGTATTTAGGGTCACATCAGGCTTAGGCCTAATCACTTTGAAAGCACAAACAAGTCTGATCTTAAAAGTTAGCAAGGTCGGGTCTAGAATACAAGAAATGGGATACTCAAAAATGGTAGAAAAGTTTAGCAGATTACATGCTCCAAGATTACATTATCAGTAGGAAAAAATAAATATGTTAATGAATATCCTAGGGAGAAATGGGAAGGGAAATGAGAAGAACTGATAGCCAAAGTAAAGGGAAATAGTAAATACAATGAACTGAACCACGATCAAGCAAATAAATTGAATGATAAAGAATGATGAAGATAATGATACAGAATGTTCCCTGAGAGAGGGGGTGAAAGGGAGGGGGAGGGGGAAGGGGGAAAACAGCAGAAAGGGGATGGATATATGTAGGGGAAGCATATGGAATCAATAAGGTACTGAAAATGGGTGATACTCCTGCTTTAAAGCTTCCCAAGGCCACATTTCTCTCCTATCTAGGTAAGTTCTTAATCCAAATATTCAGATTGGGTGAACGGGCCTAGATAATCTTGCAGAGTGTCTGATAATCTGATGTAGGAGGATGAATCTACACTGTCATAGAATGCAGTTCTACTGTAGGAAATCCTTGATTTTGAGTCTGATTAGAAGTGTTTCTGTTTTTCAGTCTCATAGTGAAAATGGCCATAGTGCCATTGCTAGCTAATTGACAACATTGTACATATCTCCGTGAAGAGACATGCAATATGTAAATGAGGATTATCAAGCAGATTGGGAAAATAGTTGTAAAGGAAACATCAAGAAAATGCAGGAAGCAATTTAAGAAGTCAAACTCACGTGTATTCCCAAATGTTCTGCCAACTTCACGAATATTTTGTGTAAACATGGGAATGATGGGCTAAAAAAAGATGAAAGAATGGATGAGGAATACAAAAGTATTTCAGATTCACTATAGCAATTATTTTGTTATGAAAGACTACCGACAGTTAACACTGATCACTAATAGTTTAGATGTCTAGAATTTGGCATTGCCATTCCTAATAAAGCTGTTACTACAAATAAATGTCTCCTTCAGTGTATTCTACAGTAAAAAGGTCAAAAACCCACAACAAAACAAAACAATTAAAATAAACAAACAAGAGCCTAGTTTTTAAAATGACATTAAATTCAAGCAAATCTATTTTTAATAGCAGCAGTACAACACTTTCAGTACTTGCAACTGTCAAAATGGATTCATATTCTCCCTAGGTATCTGTAGGGCTATAATATTAGTTGGAGGTTGCATTTCCACTGTGGTATTAATGCATTTTGATACCACTTTAACTGTCATGGCTCAATGCTATGGAATCATAGCATCCCAAGGTTCCATAACACTGAGCAATAGCAGTTATAGTGGTGTCAACCTGCATTATTTCTACACTGCCAATGCACCCTCATCCTGATGGTTTAGTATATGTAGCAGAAACCCTTATGAATTATTTGACCCGATGTGGTGGGAAAACATAAAAAAGAAGCTGTTCTTCCTAGTGTTGTCCAGAAAGAAAAGGAGAAGTAGAAAAGAAAAAAAAGTTGCTACTGCCAAGACTAAGAATTAGACATTTCTCACCTTGAATAATTTTCAATTATGTTTTTAGGAGGAGACAAAAAATAAATTCCTAACCTTGGAATTTACGTTACACATTTCTATCTTTTATTAATGTATTTTTGCATCCTTACTTTAGACCAGGCATGGGTAAACTTTTTTAGTTGGGGGCCGCATGGCAGGCTGGAGTGAGGTGGGCGGGCCAGGAGGGAGGGAGTTTTCCCCAAGTCCCCTCCCTGCCCTACCAGGGACAAATCTTGCCATTTGTCTGCCTTCCCTAACCACCACTAAAATTTTACTTTCTTATTTCTCCAGTAATTAAATATATGCACACCCCTACATACTGCAGTGGATTTCTAGCATAATTTTAAGACAGGAATTAAATAGAACCAAGCAATCACTCACCACTTTAGCTTCTAAAGCCACATGGGCGAAACCTGTACGGTTACCCCACATCAGTTGATAGTAGTTGTCACCAAATAATGCTTCTTTCATTCCACCAGGTACAACCCCCAATAACTGGCCTTTTTTCAGGATTTCAACACCTTTAGCTCTGCTGCCAGGAATGCAACCAAACAGTTCTAAGTAGCCTTTTAGACCTGTGAAAATATGTCATGAAAAGAAAAACATTTCACAGAGTACCTGTTTATAGAATTGTGTTTGTCAAGACATCCTACTTCTAAGTAATGCATTATATTCTATGTGTTGGGAATATCAGGAGGCTTATTTAGTGAATAAAGAGAAGGAACGTGGTTTTCCATTCAGCTGCAATGTATGAGAAAAATGCTCTGTGAGTGGTTAAGTAATAATTGGCCCGACTTATTGTTATTCTTGTTGCAGGAGTTTAAGAACAGGAACAAGTATCTTGTGCCCATTGAAATTGTCTTCTGTTAGCTGCATTTACTTTATAATGGCATGACCCTCTTGCTGCCACTGGATCTCAGAAATCATGAGGCAAATTGATCTGCTAATGTCACAAAACTGACTGGCTGAGATCAACACACAAGAGTCAAAAAGAGGCAGAAGACGGGCAGAGTGACTGAAGAACTAAGTTATGTCAGGTATAAACATTTTTCAATGGCATGAAACAGCTATTATGTTAGCAGAAAAATAGATAACGATAGCCCTAAATAATCTTGAATACCCCTAGGCTGAGAGTGGTTTGAATTTAACAAAGCTTCTGCTAGTTTACTATTATACCATCTGGCACTCAGCTGCCTTGGTGAATTGGAAGAGTAGTGCAAGGGCAGCAACATGGACTTTAAAATCTCTTTAAATGACCCAAAGATCATGTAAAGCTTTGGACTCATCCACTATGGATAGTTTCATTCAAAGTTTGTCTCGTGAATTCCTGTGACAAAATCTCCAACCCACTAAAGTTGATTTAAAACAGAAGCACTGCCTACAATATGTTAACTGATAGCTACTGGGACCACTTGATGTAGACTGAACTGCTGAGTAAGTGAAGTATTTCCATCAGGTCTTCAAAACATCTTGCCCACTATGCTGAATACAGCCATCTCATATAATTTAGTATATATTTTAGTCCCTGAATAATATTTCTCAAAGCAACAAATTAGCAAAATTCATGAATCTCGGGACAAGGTTTTAGAAAAATTCCATTTTAGGAAAGGTTGCTGGGGCCACAGCAAGGGGTCTGAAATAAATTAGCACTGCGCTTGGCTAAAGATGAAGTAATTGAGGCCACAGGAAAGTGGGTGAATCCAGATGTAATTTTTTGAGTTGGTCCAGTATATGTACCAAAACACAATGGGATGTTTAAGAGTGAACAGCTTTCCTTGCTACAAAACTTTCCTTTTGCAAGGAGCTAGGGTTTTAAGAGAAATAGCAGGAAAATTATGTGAACTGGGTGGGGAATTCCTCAGGCCACATCCAAGCCACTGGGCAATAATTCTCCATCATTGTTTGAGAGATCACAAACTATGCAGAGTTAACACTATCACCGATGTCACACTAATAATATGGTCATATATTGCTTTGAACACAAGGTTCTGCTGAAGTGTTGACACAAATCCCTTGTGAAGGCTAAAGTAAGAACAGAAAAATTGGCTCAATACAACTTACATAAAGACTTACATACTTTCATGAACTCTTATATAAGTCAGTGACTGCCACCTGCCTAGTAAGAACTTCCCATCCCTGTGAGCTCCTGCCAGATTGTCATGCCTGCCCCACTAAGTGGCTTTGGCTTGAAGGACCAAAAATTGGATTTGTTATCATAACTTTCCATAATTTAAACAATGTTCAATATTATCATTTAAATATGGAGGTAGAAGTACAGTACCTGGTACAGTAAACAACTTATTATCGACCACAGAATGACAGACTCTCCCTGTCAGTAGAAACATGTTACTTGCAAAAAAACTATAGTCATAACTCATAGCGCCATGATATAAAACAATAATCCCAGGTCCTTCTGGTATATTCTCCACTCCAATAATCTCATAACCTAAAGAAAATACAGAACACAAGAGGTAATTAACTTGTTTAGTACAAAAAGTAACACAAAACATAAGACAACGTAACACAGTAGAAAAAATACAATAGTAGAGAAAATAGTAGAGAACTGGAGGAGAGTCTACATGGGCCAAAAAGTTGAATTGGAACAAAAGTCACCCTGGGGCATCTAGGTGATATCCAGGAACTTCTGGACCTTAATACGGAATAAAACTGGATAATCATAACTTTAATAACCATAATGTGAATCCAATTTTAGCCTATAATAACAGAAGTTGGGGATTTATGCACTTCGGGGTTGTGTGAAAAGCTGATCTGGTTCTAATTTAGAACCAGTCCTGCTATTCACATGGGCCAGTGCCATCCTCCTATTTCCCCTGTGCTCCATGGCATCAGGGTGGGGGGGGGGGGGGCGTGGGATGGCAATATTTTGTGTCATTTGCCACAACAGTAGCAGTCAAGGGGCACTGGGGCACTAGGCACCTTTCCCATTTTCAGTAGATGCAAACAAATGACTTGGATAGGGGAGGGGATCACTTCTGCCCTTTCCCCTTCCTCTCTCCCAAGTCATGGGGACATCACCAAAGGTCCCTACTGATGGCCAGGAGTTGTCTGGACAATTTATGTAAAAGGTAAAGATCACTATTCAGTGTGGCTGAACTGCACATGGACCCACAGGATGGTCAGGACTTCACTCCTGCTACTGACATGGTTTAGGAACAAAGCATTGTAAAGTCATCTGCAAAATTTGGGCCTGGTCCAAAACAGCAATGCTTCAGACTGGCTCAATATTTAGGTAGCTATGTATATGAGCCCTGAGGTCAGAAAAGGATCCAATCCTTTTGGCTACTAAATTCTCATAATTCAGGAGAAATACTTTTTCCTTGAAAATTTCTTAAAATTAAACATGGAAAACTATATATGGGAAACAAGGGTTTTCCCACCAAACCTACTATTCTGCTTTTATTTCACTTAATTTCTTAGCAGCACTATCATGTATCTAGGTACTTAGGAGTAAATTCTATTTATTTCCACTGTTCTAAGTAAATTTTTTGATAGCAGTTTAGGTTTCAGTGTGTGTGTAGTTTTTCAGGATTGCTAAAATGTAGTTCAATATTAATATGTAATATGAGATGTACTGACTGGAAATGTCTTTATTTCTTTATTTAAAATCATGTGCTGTTTGTAAAAAGAAAGCTTTCACAGGGTTCTGCCAATGCAAATATAAAAACAGAAATGAAATAAACCAAATAAAGAGAGGTACAAGAAACATGCTTCAAAGAAACCAAGATATACTGTAATCATGATACAGTCTTCTGTGTGGGTTAAAAGCTGACAAAATGGTAAGGATTCAGCATCAACCACATAAATTTTCAAATATTCAGCACTAACCAGAAAAAGGTTCAAAATTAATGATACTAAGGACCTCATCACCAGGGGGGAAGCCCCGTTGTAGGACACTGCTGAGATGCAGCCAGGACAGAGGCCAACGGAGCCCATCCCATGAGGCAGGGCTACTTCTGGCAAGGCTCCACCCTGGAGACAGCCCTGAGAACATGGGTGACTACCCATGATCTCATAGACTAAGCCAAAGGCGGCATGGGATAAAGGCGGGGGCAGATGGGAAACATCATGTGGTGGTAAGGGGGTGATGCGAGGCACTGCCTGACAGTTTTCCTCATTGTCCCCCGGCTTATGGAATTCCATGTGATGAGGTCCCAAGACTGACAATTTAGGCAAATACAGGTTTGGTTGGGCTACATGCTGCTTATAGTATAGAACCTGTCTATCAACACAAGATGATGAGGCAAGAATTGAAATATGGCCTTTGTAACAGGAAACACAAAGGAGGTGTACTGTAAGAGTAATTTGTAGGAGACAAAAAAGAAAGATATTGTGACACTGCTAGCAGCCATAGGATACAAATATGTAAACCAGTTGCCATTTTCATATATATAGTAAAGGACACTATAGATGTACAAGAAAATGATGATGAAAATACCTCATTTTTAATTATGACTGGATTATATTATTGTGTTCATTATGTAGAGAAAAAAGAATATGCGTTAACAGAAAAGTGACCTTTAATTGAAAAATTAACTATACAGAAGAGAATTCTTGCTGTAGCATAATCTATATATATAAAAGAGTGATGGCATCACGGCGACCCACAAAACAACAAAACTACAGGCCCCCCAACCTCGAAATTTGACAACACAACCCATCATCCACGCCTCTAGGTTGATACAACAGAAAGAAAAGAAAAATAAAGTCCTAATTAGAGAGAGAGGAATAATTGCTTTTATCCAATTGCTGCCAGTTAGAAGGCTAAGCTCCTCCAACTTGGTCTTCTAGCAACCCAATAAAAAATAATAATAAAACACTAAAAATAATTAAAAACACTAAAAAATTAATACAATAAAATACTATAATAACAGAAAATAACTAAAAATAATACAAGAAAATAATAAAATATAATAAATAAAAAGATAACTTACAATAAAATTAATAAAAAAAATACAAATGTCAAATAAAAATTACACAACAATTTTTAACCAATACCACCACCACTTTGCCACAGCAACGCGTGGCCGGGCACAGCTAGTAAATAATAAAACATTATTTGTAGTATAATGCAATTACTTTAATGCAAGTATTTTAAATGGTAGATTCATGCCAAAAGGTACCAATCTAAATTTGTTTCTTGAATAATTCTATAATGAATAAATATCTTTGTGATATATGCAAATGTGATGCTTGGCACAGAAAGAATATATAAGGAAAGCATAACCAAGATCACTTAGATTGCATATTCTCAACACATTTTCGGTTCCTGTAAAATTGGTTCATGTGGATTAGGTACCTTTTGAAAACAAACTCCATATATAGTTTCCATATGATTTAATAAGAGATGTTTTGAAAACTCCCATTGAAGTGTATCATACCTTCTCATCAGCACTGATCAGTCATACAAATAGAGGAGTTCCTCAGATAAGTATTAAAAAAAAACTTTGCTCACCATGCAAAATCTTCCCACATGTAGCCCCGAGATATGAAAGTATGTGCCTTGGTTTATCCCATACTTTGCTGAGCATGTCTTCAGGTGCATTATTTATTTTCTTGTATATAAACATAAAAAGTGAAATTGCACTTATTACAATGTATACAATGAGGGCAAATGCCACTCCCACAAGGATGGGCACACAGATTAACCACCAAGCCACAAAAGATGTATATTCATGAAGAAAAATAAAACGAATCCAGACTTTCAGTGTTGCAGTATACCAGCCCAGGGATTCCCATCTTGAAGCATCAAGTGTGGTTGGAGACATCATTCCCTATACAATGGTAAAACAAATCAAGTGAAGTTTTCTTATTCATCTGTCCTCTGGAAAAATAAACATCCAAAGTCCCCCATTTTGAACTGTTATCCATCATTCATGTTAAGTCATCTGCAGTGCTGATGATTGTAAAAACCCACATGCACACTGATGGTTTGGAAGCTTCTAGTTCAAACTCCATAAAGCAAGTACTTTGGAAACAAAAAAATGATGTCATAATAGACTTCCTGTAGGACCAGAAATGATGTTGCATAAAGTCACCAAGCATGGTTGCTTACACCTGACTCTCCATGCATCCACATGTTACTTGGATTTTCAAGACCAAATCCATAGCAATAATCAGCTGCTTGGGACACCAATGATGCCTTCAAATTGCCCTAATCCTCCACTAATTTAAGAACCTCCACAATCACTGGGATTAGGGGCCCTGAACTTTGTATAAGTGAAAAAAGACATGAATAAGGAATCTAGGTTCCCATGGTATAAATTGCACTGAAAGACCAAGGGATTCCTAAAGAGAACATTTTAATCACATTCCCGAATAATCAAATGTGCAGAAGTCAAATCTGCAGATCTGGAGGGCCAACTTATACTTAATGAAAATATGAGTTTTTAAAATGTTGTATCTGGAGCTGCAAAATTATAGAGAAAATATCCCTTTAATTTGGCATTGAGAAAAATGTTGTACCAGTTACTACTTATCTTCCATTAAAAAACATTCTGATCATCCATAATATAGGCTAAAATAATACCAATTTGGCTTGCAAATATTTAGTTATTACTTTAGAATCCAAATTTACAAGCCAGGTTTCTGTGTATCATTCCATGGCATAGTCTAAGGCCCAATCTTCACTGCCATATAATTCAGTTTCTGAATACAGACTATCTGATTTAAATTGAAATATATGGCAGTGTAGACAGCACGGGTCCAGGTTATTTGGCAGATCACATCTCCTCGTATAAGCCTGTCTGGGCCCTGAGATCTTCAGGAGAGGCCCTTCTCTTAGTCCCACCTCCATCTCAAGCTTGGTTGGTGGGAACAAGAGAGTGGGCCTTCCGTCTTGGTGGCTGCCCCTCGACTCTGGAACTCCTTGCCCAGGAAAGCCAGAATGGCACCCTCCCTGCTACCCTTCTGGTGGCAGGCTGAAACCTTTTTATTCAGGCAGGTTTTTAAAGATTTCAAAGATGTAGTTGGGTGAGACATCAGTAGCCCTTTGTCAGAAATGGCTGGAGACTTTGTAAAACGACAACTCCCATAATTCCCTAGTATTGTAGTTTTTTCTGAAAAATAATTTTATTATGCCCTTGTATTTTTTCTCACTCTGACCTATAAACCCATCGTAGAAGTTGTAACCTTGTTGACTAACTGCCAATAGTTGCTGCTTCTTGAGAGAAAGAGAGGTATTCAGATGATATATATTCAACAGAGAGAAATAAAACACCTTTGCACTTACTGTTTCTGGAAAGCCTTAACGTCCCTTGCCTCCAACCGCCTTGCTTTGACTGCATCGATTCCTTGGTATGAAGTTTTTTGTTTACTTGAGAGGTTTCATACTCATCAGCCACTCCTCTGGTGAACATTTCCTCACAGAAGGGGTGGAGAATGTTACACCACTCTCTACATCTAAGTAATGCCGGCTAGAAATTAGATATCAGTTTAGATATCACAGGTTGTTTGGAATTCTATTAAAGGTATGAATAATTGTTGTAGACTCTACACCCACAGCAGTAATGTTATTTTGTTTCATTGTGTTACCAAGTACTATGACTAGGCATAAAAAAACATAATACTTCCCACACTTCCAATCTAACACACATAGTTTGGGACTAGACATTGAGATTTATTACATTATCTAGTAATTTGTATACTATTCACCCCAATAACAATGCTATGTTTCTATCTAACTGTACCCACAAGTTCTTTGGTGTCTTGAGTAATAATGTCATGCCTCTTGTTACTTTTGGATGAGTAGTATCAGGAAAAGGAAGAATGACCATTTTATATGTCTGCCTACATGCTTCATGCTTGTTGATTAAAGGAGAAGAAGAGTGCAAAACTCACAGATCAATGCTGGTGCTTAAGTGAGTGAGGGGGGAAAAGAGCAATCATTGAATCATAGAGTTGGAAAAACCACAAGTGTCACATCCAGTCCAGCACTCTGCCATGTAGTAATACACAATCAAAGCACTCCAGAAATATGGTCATCCATCCACTCCAAAGAAGAAGACTCCACCACACTACCAGGAAATATATTTCATTGTTAAACAACTTTTACAGCCAGGAATCCCTTTTTAATGCTTAGGTGAGGAAAGGTAGAGGTCAGAGAAGAAGATAGGACTTGGAATATAGAAATACAGAAAGTGGGGATCTTGGCCCGCCTATTGAAAGGTAGCTTGACTTTCATTGCCCTGAACTGCAGCTTATAATCATACTATATTTAAATAATTTTGGACTGTGTGATAAATTCCAGCCTAAGGAGTCAAACCCAAAATTCCAAAGTACACATTGTATTGATGCCTTTTAGTAGTTCAACCAGAAGGCACAACATTCATTATGATAGCTTTTAAAGCACAATGGCTTCTCCATCAGGAAAAAATCGTAAAAAAAAACTATAAAAGGAAAACAAAATGTTACTGTAAGAGGTCTGCATCTTGTTTTCTTAGGATGTTATATGTATATAGAGAGATTTTCAAACACAATTTTCAGTGCCCTCTCCTTCCTAAAATCTGTGAAGCAATATGGAAGAAAAGCTGTAAAAGAGGATAGAACAATTTCCTTTCACCATTTGCAGCCTCATATTGTCTGTGAGTTAGCAAGTTAGCTGGCATTGCCCCTCCTGACGTGCGACGGGAAGTTGCTGCTAACGGTGAGAGAAAAAAGGTCGAACATTGTGAAAGCCACCCACTGCATGGCTATCACCCTCCTCCCACCAGACTCAAATCAAGGAAGGGCTTCATGAGAACCACCACTCCTCTTGATGTTCCTCCAGCAACAGCAAGGGTGTCCCTCTGGGCAGCTAAACCTGGCAATTCTAACTGGATGACCCCCCAAGAGGGTCTTCCTCCAGGGGCAAACCAAGAATGGGCAACTTGGAAGTCCCTGAACAGACTCAGAAGTGGAGTGGGCAGATCTAAAGACAACTTGGCAAGGTGGCACTACATGGAGGAATCCTCCACCTTGTGTGACTGTGGAGCTGAACAAACAACTCAGCACATGTATGCTTGCCCACAATGCCCTGCCTCATGCACGGAGGAGGAGTTGTTTAAAGCTACAGACAATGCGGTTGCTGTTGCCCGCTTTTGGTCCAAAACTATTTAGTTGCTTGTGATTTCTTCTTTTTTTTATTTCCATTATTTGAAATGTATTCGTTGTACAATGCTTTTGACACAAAATAAATAAATTGTCTGTGAGATCTGAGTTTGTCTGTGGCTGCTATGAGGCTTCAGGCTTTTCTGATGACAGAATGCAGTAGTCATCTGAGAAAGTGCCTTTGTTGTCAATGTTGAGATAAATATGTGTTGCAGCAAAGAAAGTCTGTCATTAAAAACCAAATGATGTCATTTTATCTTACACTGCAAAATCAAGCCACACTGAAAGAAGACACCCAGGAGTTTATCACACAAGGCAGACAAACCAGCTTTAGAACTGGACCATCTCCTTTGTCCATATTGCATGACACTCTCTGCATCCCTCTGATGGTCTGCCTCCTCACTGTGGTACTTTTTTTCCTGGTCACTAACATCAATAGCTCCCAATTCCACAATGTTCCCATCACCTAACATGGTGTGATGGGTTCCTCTTGCTTCTGTATTGGCAGTGATATCAAGAGATGGAGTTGTTTTTCTCTCACCTTCCCCTTTGCTATTTCCAAGCTGACTGTTTTTTTCTTATATTGTATTTTATAATTCCATTTGGCTTTCTTGATTTGTTTACAATGCTGGTATTGAGCAATTGAATAAAGAATAGATCTAGAAAAGAATTAACAGAGGTGCAGGAAGACAAAGATGTGATGGTGTGTGGAAATAAAATTGTGAGGACACAAATGAGCAAATTAGTGAAATTGTGCTAATGAAAAGAGGTATGATATTGAGGGTGCTCAACATTGGTATATATCTGCTATTAACAATAATGAAATTATATGCAATATTGAATTCATGCAGTAAATGTCCACAGTCCAATTTCTCGGGTTCAGAATTCTCTGGATGAGCAACTATGGCCAATATTTTTAAATCTGAAAAATGCAACAGTGGCCATATTGATTGCAAAACAAGATTCAGAATCCAAAGTATACATTGTGATTATAGTTTGATTCAGATAAACAGAAGCTGCAAGTTCATTATTCAGTTTTAGCCCCTTTGCTTCTTAATCAGGTAAAGATGGTAAACAAGATCGTGTATAATTTGTAAGAATAAGGACCTCATCACATGGGTTATTTTTGTCCCATTTTACCAATTTGTTTTGTAGCACAGACAGGGGCCTGCCTTGCTTCATTACATGACACATGGCAGGCGCCACCCACATTTCTCCCAAAGTGGAAGGAAAGCACCAAATGGTGCTTTTTCCACCACTACAGGGAGGAAAGTATATTTTGGGTAGCTCCGTTTTTCCTCTCTTTTCCCTGTATGATGGGGGAAAGGATGACAGGACAATATGCATTATCACCCTTTCTCCCATCTGATGGGGACAGGGTGCCAACGTACCTTGTCCTGTCACCAAGAAGGAGAGACATAAGAAACTCATTGTCTGGGAGGGTGAAGGGATGGAAGTTTTTTCCCTTATGCATATCAATCTTAATTAAGCAAAGATTCATTAGAGTTTGCCATTTTATTCACCTAAGCTTATAGTATTGTTTAGTAAATAGATCAATATTAACATTTCCCTTGAAAATCTTCAAAGCAGGTCAAGACTCAACATTTCACAAAAGTAGCCAAACAGAGTTGTAAAGATTTTAAAGATTTTTCCTGGAACTTTGGCAGAATACTAACAGGAAAAATCCCAGACGAATGAGAATCTTTGTAATTTACACTCTTTTCTATGTGATTGTTTTGTGCAAAAACCAGCATATTATTTCCTGCACAGAAAATGCTGTTTTTTTGTACAAAATAACTATGTGCATTTTTGCGTGCAGAATAAGTACCAAATTGCAAGTTGTCTATGACAACTATGCAATGGGAAAATTCACTAAAATTTATTTTACATTTAAGAAAATCAATGAATAATTGTAATTGATCACATAGTACTCACCACCATATAATAGTCACACGCGCACGCACACACACACACACACCCCAAATTTGGAGCTGATCTTCCCTTCCTTCTTTCTTTCTTCAAAGGCAAGGCAGCTTAAAAACTATAAAATGGAGGTCTCTAAAGCTCCACTCTTTTCTCCTCCCTCCTCTTTCCTATAAAACCTGGAATGGAGTACTTTGTAAAAAGGAGGGAAGACTTGAGTTCCAGAGATCTCCATTTAAATTGCATTGCCTTGGAGGAAGGAGAAAAGAGAGAAGAGTGGAACTTCAGAAACCTCCATTTTATAGTTTTCAAACTGCCTTGCTTATGGAGAAAGAAGAAAGGAAAGGAAAGTCAACCCCAAATGGCACTGTAGTTTTTTTTAAAAAAACATACTAACTAAACTGTTTGTTTGAAACAGGAGCATCCCTTCTCCACCTCCCCTTTCGGAGGTAAGGCATTTTATTTTTAAAACAACAACAACAGAAACCAGAAAATCACAGGCAGATTTTATTTCCTCACATAATAGTCATAAAGGAGTGGATGATTATTATGTAATGAAAAATGGTATATCTGCTGACTAACATTTCAGTCAGAGTACTGTAATGTCAGTGTTCTCATTCTTGTTGAACATACAAACCCCACAGAAAACAACCTAATAGGCTGTTTATTCCTATTCTTATTCTTACTGTTGTTGTTGTTGTTGTTGTTGTTATTATTATTATTATTATTATTATTATTATTATTATTATTATTATTATTATTAGAAACACAACAAGATGAGTCCACAGCAGACACTCTGCTGGCTGTTGTACTGGATCACACGCCGGACACTTCCCAAGTGTCTAGGGCTGTGTGATGTATATTATTATTATTATTATTGTTCTTCTTGTTGTTGTTGTATGACACAGCAAACAAGATAGATATGCTGGATTTCGTTTCACAAAATCAGAAGTCGAACAGTGTCTAGGACTGTGTGATATATTTTCGGATGATGTGCGCAGTAGGGTGGCCTTTTGCAGTTGGCAGATCGTAATTTATTATTATTATTAATATTATTATTATTATTTGCATGTTGCAAGTCACTTCTGAAACATTGCAGCACACCAAAATAGTTGGAAGTTACCCTAGACTGTGCTCTGACTTACAAGAAGCATTGCTTGACTATCAAGCACAAAGTGGGTGCTAGAAATTACATCATTCAAAAGCTGACGGGCACAACCTGAGGATCACAGCCAGACACAGTGAAGACATCTGCCCTTGCGCTTTGCTACTCTGCTGCTGAATATGCATGCCCAGTGTTGAATACATCTCACCACATTAAAACAATGGATGTGGTTCTTAATGAGACATGCCACATTATCCTAGAATGTCTATGCCCCACATCACTGAAGAAATTATAATGTTTAGCCAGCATTGCACCACCTGACATCTGCCAGGAAGTAGCAGCCAGCAATGAAAGGACCAAGGCATGTACATCTCCAGCCCACCCCCTGTTTGCATTAAATCAAGAAATAGTTTTCTAAGATCTACAGAGATACTCGCAGGAACACCTCAGCAAGTGAGAGCCCAAAAGTGGCAGGCAAAAACCTGGGACCTCAATCAGTGGCTGATACCGAATGAGAGACTCCCCACTGGGCACACAGAAGACTGGACAACTTGGAAAGCATGGAACAGACTGTGCTCTGGCCCCACGAGATTCAGAGCCAACCTTAAGAAATGGGGCTACAAAGTGAACTCCACGACATACAATGTGGAGAAGAGCAAACCACAGACCACCTACTACAATGCAGCCTGAGCCCTGCCACATGCACAATGGAGAATCTTCTTATAGCAAGACCAGAGGTACTCCAAGTGGCCAGCTACTGGTCAAAGGACATTTAGTATAATGCCAAGGTTTTTAAATTTTTGTTTCTGTTTTCGAATACATTACAACTTGTACCCTCGGTTCACTTCTGACACAATAAATACATAAATAAATTATTATTACTACTACTATTATTAACTTTATTTATACCTTGTTTTTCTCCCCTTGGGATTCAAGGAGGCTAACAATCCCACATTTAGTCAAGTTTTAAAAGCGCAATACAAAAATTAAAAAAACCCCAATTAAATAGTAACAGTGTGGTAAAAACAGATTAAAATACAATAAAGACACTTAAAATGTCCTTTAAAACTGTGAAACTATCCTCTATTTGTGAAATTATCCTTATCTATTGAAATCAAGCAAACACATTCTGGGATATCTAAAATATGAGAGACAAAGGGTCTTGGTCCAGTTCTTACTATTCTTATATGATCCTTTCTCTCACCACTTATAATTGAGGCTTGTGCTAACAATCTAATTTTGAGATGGCTTATTATCTGGATGGGTTGGTTGCATTTCTATATAGTCAAATAAGAGGTGTTGCCATTATCATCCCATATAATAATAATGTGTCATATTTCTTTAGATCTGAAATAGGAAACCAGTCTGTATTGCACCCCAGCTTTGGTTCTTCTTTATACTAGCTCTATTTAGATGAAACCTTATCTCTTTCTCAGGTTGCTTTCTGGCTTGATTCCAGCCTATTACTATGAGTACAAGGAACAAGTATTATGAGTTCAAACTTGTTGTGAGATTCAAACATCAATAAGAATGGAATTTGATCATTTGCCTGCATGACACTAACTTTGCATGCTTTTGTGAGGCAAGAGGCTATGCTGATAGCAGCACTGCTGCTGTAAACGTTTCCTTTGGGTCCTATTTCTAACAACTTATACCTTTCCTTTCAACCTGCCATTACCGATTGAAAGAATACATCATACATCTACTGAGGCCATTTATTTATTTGTTTGTTTGTTTATTTATTTATTTATTTATTTATTTATTTATTTTGCAGTTTCTTGGTGAGCAATGTGACAATGGATTTCTTCTAGCCAGTTTCGTTGAAAGGAGAGAGCCTGACACATCATTCCACAATAGATTTTATCATTAATTGCTGTTTTCTCAATGCAATCCTAACCCTAACTCAATGCAACCCTGTCCATCCAGCATCCTGCTTTGGAACAGCCCAATTGAGAAAGCTCTATGAAAACATATTATTTGACTGAGCTACTGAATTTCCATATAAGTACTTGATCAAAATATGCTTCAGGGAATGCAAAATACACTATATTTACCACAGAAAGTTGGCTGGCTATTCTGTTTAATCCAGGGCAGATCAAACAGAAGCAAGCCAGTAGATGAGGTTGCACAGAAAGTAAGTTGAAATTTCATCACTATGAACGTTCCTTAATAGTTCCTTAATAGATCTAATAGATCTATATAGTGTGACAAAGTCATGTCTACATCATACTATATTCAATGGGATAGGACTTCCAGCTCTATAGCAAAAGTAGGCAACTTTGACAAATCCAAAGGGCAATTTTGCCTCCCTGGAGACTTAGTGCAAGAAATACACTTGAATACACTCATTTGAAATATGGCCCCAATGCAACTGGAACTATTTTAAAAACATTAAAAGCACTTTTTCCATACTCCAAGTTCTTAGACCTTACTTTAGAAGAATATTTTGCTGCTGAGAGCTTTCAGGGATGAACTCTCCCTCCAGCCTCATGTCGCTCTCTAGCCTCATTTTTGGTTCACGCACTACCTATGTTGTGTATGAGGCATGAAGCTGGAGAAAGACTGACAATCTGTGAAATGGTGGGATTCCAAGTGTAGTGCTTAGCACAAATCCACATTCCCTGCAATCTGACGGGTCTCTCTCCAGCTTTGTGTCTGTCATATCTCTCTGAGGGGCCTGCTAGCCTTCCACTTTCTCCATTCAAATAAATGAACAAGAGTGCCACAGCCACTTCTTTTAAGGCAGAATAAGATGCCTGATGTAACGGAATGGGTCTACCAAGCCAGTGTGTAGGAAAAGTTCTAGGCCCTGGGAGAAAAGGCCCGATCTAAGCTAAAGGAGAAGGGAACAGCCCACTCCTTATATGGTAGTGGTGCCTGATTGGTGGGGGAGTTAGAGAGTGTTGCCTAGCTACAGAAGGTAGAGGGCACCAGGGAGAGAGAGAGAGATTTGGAGAGAGGGGTCTGAGGAGGAAAAAGTGTTGGGCTCTCGGAGAAAAAGAACCTCTGTGAGGGAGGCGAATTAAAAATGGCCTCCGGGGAGAAGTGCTACATTTTTTAGAGAGCCTCTAAGGGACAGAGGGCTTATATTAGGAGCCTCCGGAAGGGAGGACTGAAGGGTTTTGAAAAGCCCGATTAGTTCTTCCATGAGTGAACACAGTTCTGTGGAAGACAAGTTAAGGAACCATTTTCTTTTAAGGAAACAGCTTGATAATCTTCTGAAACAATTATACGTCTGAACTTCTCCTAATATCTGAGCAACCTTCTTGTTCTAGATCAAATACACTTCACAAATCTGTTTATACTTCACCACAAGAGTACAAGCATGTCTTTCTGTGCTTCAATATAGGAAGGGGGCCTGTCTGCATAATAGCCATCACTCTTTAAGTCGGAGTTTCCCTTCATTTTTGGGTGGCTCTGAGAACTGACTCTGGTGGTTGGTGGGCCAGTGGGACAGGGAAGAGTGAATGGTGTGATCATAGACCAATACAATTAGATTGGTGGCAGCAAAGTTATATCGTGATGTAGCCAGGAGGTCGGTGGTTGGGATCAACCGTTGTACCTGGTGTCATAAAGTTTCCAATTTTGGAATAGATCAGAATTCTGATTTCTACCTCTATTAATTTTAAATGATGGTTTGGGGTTCTGGCCTGTTTACACACTCATAATTATAGTATTCCAGTTTGACATAAAAGGAAAACATATGATTAACCAGAGACTTTTATCAGAAGGAACAATGAGACATATAAACTTGGCTGACAGGTTAAGTTCACAGTTACAAAATATTAATGGAATATAATGAATACCTGGAGCTATCTAACCATAAATCAATTTATACCTATAGCAGCATGGCATATATTTCCCACTGTTGCAGAATAGCTTACTGGATCACAGCTAGCATGCCCCTCTTTCCATACTTAGATTTGTGATTCTGAGCCAAACATCTCTTAATAAATTATATTTTTCTCCTGACTGCAACATTCTCCACTGTGCTGAATAAATAGGTCAAAGAGTTACATGTTGTTGTTCTTGTTTTCATTTCGCGATGAGCATGAGAAAGAAGCAACTTGGGTGTCCAAACCTCAACAATCAGCAGGTCTATATGGCAAGTCTTTTCTTATTAATCAAGCCACTCAAATAATATATCTATAGATCTGAAGAAAATCAAATACATTCCTCTACAACATTTCCTTTTATTTTCCCCACATGTATGTGTTGATGTGTGTAGGTTTATGTACATGTGTTATACAACATACTCCTTGAACAGCAAAGGATGACACCTGTGATTTGGCCCCATACTGGTTAAAACTATTCAGATGTCTTCCATGTTCTGAGATCCATTTATCCTCAAGCGAACACCCACTGGGCCTATCTTGTAGCACTCAAAATTAATCTAATCTAAAATGGGATGCCAGGTAACAGAATAAGTTATGACAAGAAAACACATTTTAAATATTTTATTAAAATATTAAAACATACTTAAAATAGATCAATGCCAACAGTGGTGGATTTCCCAGAGTGTCAGATAGTAAGTGGGTTCCCTGAAATATTAGATGATATATTAAAAGGGTCCCCTTTAACATTAGATAATATATTAAAATATTAATGACCTTTTAGTAGCTTAAAAATAGAAGTTCCAATATTATTATCGTATGCAACTAAATTTGACATTGGCATTATTAAAATTTACTATTTTAATAATTAAATTAAATGATAGCCTTATAGCTGTGGATGCCTCCCCCCTTTGTCTTGACCCCGTCCACCACTGAATACCAACTCAGCAATTAAAAAGGAAAAAAATAATTAGAAAAACAGAAAACAGAGGAAGAACAAGGAAAGAACAAAGGATAAAGAACAGATACAAAAAGATAAACTTGACTTTTCATCTCCTTTTCAGCTGTCATTTAAAAATTAAAAACTTCATCTGATAAAGGTGGAAAATTGGCATTGAAGCAGGATGGTTACCTTTGGTGAAAGCTCCTATCAGACAATGTTGTGCACACCCCATTATTGGCCTGCCACCTCCCTAAGATAAAAGCATCCTCTGCTTTTGACAAGGAAACTGGTCAACAGCAGGGGATCTCACCACAGTCCCATCACTTACTTTATACAATGATTCTGATCCATGCCTGTTTCTGCTAGTCTTAAAAAGGAAAGAAGAAAATAGCTAATAAGTAGGCTATTATTGTCTGATTCAGCTCTCACTTCTCTTGACATAACCAAAGTCAGCAGTGGTTTGCTTCCTCCACCCACAAACAACATCACAAATCAAGACATACAGTTCTTTAACCAACCTGGTATGTGAATGCTGAATGGGTGTTTTATGGTGCACAGACAGCTAATGGTTTCTTCCCTGCTTTAAAACCAATTTTTTTTGTCTTCTCCTGATTAATGCCCTGAAAACCAGTTGAAATGGGTGGGGGCTCTGTTTTTGTCAAGATTGCCTTTTATTCCTCTTCTTTTGGATGAGAATTTCTCCTGGTTTGATCCTTCAGGAAGGCAAGAAAGTAGTCTTGCACTGCAGTTCCATCAGTTTTAGTCTTACCTATACTAATTATTTATTATACAGCTGTAATACAAATATAATATAAAAGCTAATGTAAAGTTTACTCATTAAGTAGACTGGGCCCACATCCTAAAATACATCACATGGCTTTTGGTGCAACTTTTCCCATTTCCAGAAAACATCCTTTATAAGAAAACATAAGGCCAAATTGCAAACAAAAGCTCACTGAGATGGATCACTATTCCTTTCCTTTATTTCTGTTCTGCCTTAAAAGAAGTTGATGTTTTCTGCTGAGTGCCCCAGCAACTAAGCAAAATATATTATTTTTTCCTGACCGTATGATGTAGGTTAGGCTAGAAAAAATGCTCTTGGCTCATGGTAAACACATAGGCTTCGGATATTGGTATTTGAATGCTATAATTCAGTTCCAAGCACAATGGGACTTATTTTCTGCCAGGGGCAAAATGCCTGTTCAATCACTTGTTCATGCAAAAAATTGTCTGACTTTTGGATAGCATGGAGTACACACACGCTTTAGATGTAGGAGGCAGGATTAAGAAAAAAAAATCAGATCTAAGAAAAAAAATAGAAAGTTACAGTGCCACCTAATGGATTCACATAAGACACAGTGGAAATAGCAATAGCACTGTCACTCTGGAGCAAGTGTTTTCTGGGTATTTCCCTCTTCTCATTCTTCAGAAATTTTTCAGAAAAGGTTTGGCCTTCCTCTGAGAAGCAAGCAAATTGAAATACTATATCTTACTGTCTACAGAGCAGCACGAAGAATAAAATATTTTCCAACTCCTAAGGGATGGGAAAGATAAAAGGAGAAATGTACATCACTATTCTTCAGCAAGCATTCTGTTTCCATCACATCTGTACAATTTGTTCCCTTGAACTGAACAGAGACAACTTACCATACTATAATCCAAAAAAGATTCAGTAAATCTATACATTTAACTCCTTAGATGGAAAGTCTAAAGGAAACACACTTGCAGGTTGTATCAGATTGGCCCAACACAGTTTAGTTCAGTGGTTCTCAACCTTCCTAATGCCACGACCCTTTAATACAGTTCCTCATGTTGTGGTGACCCCAACCATAAAACTATTTTCATTGCTACTTCATAACTTTAATGTTGTTACTGTTGTGACTGCATCTAATATGCAGGATATATTTTGATTGTTACAAATTGAACATAATTAAAGCATAGTGATTAATCACAAAACAAAAACAACCTGTAATTATATTGTGAAATATTTATTTCTAATTACAAATAAATGAAATTTTGTCTTGAAGCATGATGTAACATGGGTAACAGTCTTAATATAACAACAGTAAACTACATTGCTACATTTTGCGACAGTATGCAAAGTGAACAAACCCAGAGGGTACTCACCAATGCGTCTTCTTCATCCTGGAAAGAAGTCACAAGTGGAGTGCCGCAGGGTTCCATACTGCGCTGGGTTCTGTTAAACACCTTTATTAATTACTTAGATGGAGGGTTAGAAGGCATGACCATCAGGTTTGCAAATGACACCAAATTGAGAGGAATAGTAAATACTCCAGAAGACAGGAGCAGAATTCAAAACAATCTTTACAGATTAGAGAGATGAGCCAAAACAAAATGAAGTTCAACAGGGACAAATGCAAGATATTCCACTTAGGCAGAAAAAAGTGAAATGCAAAGATACAGACAGAGGCGGTCCAACCATAAGGCGAACTAGGCACTTGCCTGTGGCGCCATCGCCCAGGGGGCGCCATCATCCTGGGAGGAGGGCGCCACTCTCCACCTCCTTCTCCTTCGGACCTCCCGGTGCCCGCGCTGGGCCTTCCGGCCGGCGCAATCCCACCTTCGCACCACGTGAGCCCACCTTTGGGGCCTTCAGAGATTGTGAGGTCTGTCGGAACTTGGAAGCTAGGTATGTGGGGTTTATATATCTGTAGAAGGTCCAGGGTGGGAGAAAGAACTCTTCTTTGAAGTACAGTAGAGTCTCACTAATCCAAGCCTCGCTTATCCAAGCCTCTGGATAATCCAAGCCATTTTTGTAGTCAATGTTTTCAAAATATCGTGATATTTTGGTGCTAAATTCGTAAATACAGTAATTACAACATAACATTACTGCGTATTGAACTACTTTTTCTGTCAAATTTGTTGTATAACATGAAGTTTTGGTGCTTAATTTGTAAAATCATAACCTAATTTGATGTTTAATAGGCTTTTTCTTAATCCCTCCTTATTATCCAAGATATTCGCTTGTCCAAGCTTCTGCCGACCCATTTAGCTTGGATAAGTGAGACTCTACTGTAGGTGTGAATGTTGTAATTAATCACCTTGATTAGCATTTAATGGCCCTGTGGCTTCAAGGCCTGCCTTCTTCTTGCCTGGGAGAATCTTTTTTTTAGGAGGTGTTAGCTGTCCCTGATTGTTTACTGTCTGGATTTCCTCTGTTTTCAGAGTGTTGTTCTTTATTTATTGTCCTGATTTTAGAGTTTTTTTTAATACTGAGGGCTATCTGGGTTATCTAAGTCCACACTGCCCTATATCCCTGTTCAATATTTAGTGCTAAATTTGCAAATACAGTAGAGTCTCACTTATCCAATATAAACGGGCCGGCAGAATGTTGGATAAGCGAATATGTTGGATAATAAGGAGGCATTAAAGAAAAGCCTATTAAACATCAAATTAAGTTATAATTTTAAACCAAATGAAGCACCAAAACATCATGTTAGACAACAAATTTGGCAGAAAAAGTTGTTCAATACACAGTAATGCTATGTAGTAATTACTGTATTTATGAATTTAGCACCAAAATATCACAATATATTGAAAACATTGACTACAAAAATGTGTTGGATAATCCAGAACGTTGGATAAGCGAGTGTTGGATAAGTGAGACTCTACTGTATAGTAATTCCTACATAACATTACCATGTATTGAACTGCTTTTTCTATTGATTTGTTGTAAAACATGATGTTTTGATGCTTAATTTGTAAAATCATAATGTAATTTGATGTTTAATAGGCTTTTCCTTAATCTTTCCTTATTATCCAACATTTTCGCTTATCCAACGCTTTTATTTTTCAGTGATTGGTTTGGGGGGGGGCGCCAAAATTCTTTTCGCCTACAATTGAAAAATACCTAGGGCCGGCTCTGGATACAGAATGGGGGACAAATGCAAGATACTCCACTTAGGCAGAAAAAATGAAATGCAAAGATACAGAATGGGGGACACCTGGCTCGACAGCAGTACATGTGAAAAAGATCTTTGAGTCCTTGTGGACAACAAGTTAAACATGAGCCTACAATGTGATGCGGTGGCAAAAAAGCCAATGGGATTTTGGCCTGCATAAATAGAGGTATAGCATCTAGATCCAAGGAAGTCATGCTACCCCTCCATTCTGCCTTGGTCAGACCATACCTGGAATACTGTGTCCAATTCTGGGTACCGCAACTGAAGGGAGATGTTGACAAGTTGGAATGTCTCCAGAGAAGGTGACTAAAATGATCAAGGGTCTGGAGAACAAGCCCTATGAGGAGCGGCTTCAAGAGCTGGGCATGTTTAGTCTGCAGAAGAGAAGGCTGAGAGGAGACATGATAGCCATGTATAAATATGTAAGGGGAAGTCATAGGGAGGAAGGTGCAAGCTTGGAGGTGTCTGCCCTGGAGACTAGGATGTGGAACAATGGTGTGATGGCGCGAGTGGGGCCATCTATATGTGGAACTGTAAGTTGCAAGATTTGAATTGTTGTATCATGCCTGATTTTGCCTTTTTACCCTGTAAATATAGTTGGATTGATTGATTATTTATAGCTGTCAATCAATGTTGTTTGCACCAGTTATATTGCTCCCTCAGCTCAATTGTTTGGCTCCACCTCTTCCTGGAGTAGGACAGTGTTTCCTTTTTCATTCCACCATCAAGCTTTCTATCAGATGGATGTGAGAGAGAGACCTGGCTCTAAAAGCCCTTGATTAAGTTACCTCTCAGCACCAATTCTGAGGTTCTTACCCTTGAGACTTATGCTTCATGTTCAGACCAACCTGGATGACGTTGAGAAGTCTCAAGCACCTTCAAATCGGTTCTTTGGCACCAGAGGAAGGCTATGTCTTCAAACATAGGCCATTTGGACCGGGATTGAGGATTGCTTCGGCATTCACAGCCATTGAGAAAGAAGGACCCAGAAAAGCTTCTCAGCTGCAAAGCTCCTTGGACCCAAAACAACCAGAGACTGTAATGTATATTTTCCTTTACCCCTTTGAAACTTCCAGCTTATTGCCTTAAAAGGATAACTTTTTGTAAACAATAAAACCAGTTTTGAGTTATCTACAGTGTTTTGATCCTTGGGAGTTCCAGCTTTCCTAAAGGAGGGCAAGAAGCAATCCCCTGGGGGGGAAATGTCACGTCCATGCCTCTTTTGCTAAGAATTATAGCGCCAGGCACAACGGCACAAATGGCTTCAAACTACAGGAAAGGAGATTCCACCTGAACATGAGGAAGAACTTCCTAACTATGAGATCTGTCCAGCTGTGGAACTCTCTTTCCCAGACTCTGGTGGAGTCTCCTTCTTTGGAGGCTTTGATGCAGAGGATTGGATGGTCATCTATTGGGGGTGCTTTGAGTATGGTTTTCCTACTTCCTGGCAGGGGGTTGGACTGTATGACCCATGAGGTCTCTTCCAACTCTATGATTCTATGATTCTATGCATAAAAAGCCAAAGTCAGTGCAAAGGTTGAGATTGCTTCTTTCTCTCCAGATAAGAAATTCTCTGGGCAGTCCTTGCAAGAGCACAACAAAGATAGTCTTCCTCAACAAGTCTACTTCTGTATTTAGACATGATAACCCAGAGACTTTTGGTCCCATTCGTTTGTTTGTTTTTGCAGAGGAGGCCACCAAATCCACCCTTAAATACCTGCCAATTTTGACCTAAAAGAAAGGGATGCAAGGCATGGCTTTCGCAGCTTTCAGGATGGACAACCTCTTAGGACTATTCACAGTTATGTGACGTTGTTCTACAAACAACACATAGTTAAGAATGGGGATGAGACAACAGTGGGGGAGAGGAATTTATCTTTTGGAAGGGAAGGGAAGATGACAGAATATAAATTATGATTAACATTTTGGGGAGGACTCCTATGAAGATAGAGCTACATGAGAACACCATCAAGGGTGCATTAAGTTGGAGTGAGTAAATTAACCCTGGGCCCCACAGAGCTGTCTACACCCATTAATTGTTATTGCCAGAATGTGAATGGGACATAATGAAAAATTTGCCATGTTTACTAGATGTAGATATTGAATAAGAAGGATGACTGCACTCACCTGCAACAACTCTCACTTATGTCTGAATGTACACTTATCCTAACCATATATTTTTCTAAAATTAAGCTGTGAACAGGATGGGGGAATGTGTTTCTAAGCTATAGTGATTTGAATCTGGACCACAATGCAGTGGACCTAACCTTTTCCCATGACACCAGTCACCCGCATAGTGAAACCAAAAAATCCAGTTTGGGTGTCTGAGTTGCAGCTATTTACCTGTAATATGTTTTGTTTCCTGAAGTAACAGCAACTCTAAGAATGGGTGATTATTACTATCAGCAAGAAGGTAGATGGTAGAAGTCAGATAGCAGGTCTGAGGAAGAGATCACAAATTGGTAAAGCCAGAGTGTAGGTGTTCCTGTAAAATTGGGTGTAACAAAAATCCATGATGGTTTAGCAATGGTTATTTGGCTCAGAATTTAAATATATGTAGCAATTTAAACAGGCATGACAGATGTAAGAGTCAAGTGAACCACCCTTTTTACTTTGGGAGTGGCAAGGGAGAAAGCTGAATACAATGAACAAAACACCTTCAGAAGAGGTGACTGGAGTCAACTGAAGCACAGGATTTCCAGGGACAGTGAGTGTGAAGAAGTTTGACTTGCTCGCTGCTAAGTGTATATAAATTAAAGGATACTTTTTATTTAAAAATTCTTTTGATCTAATCATTTTTAAAAATGCAAGGATATTAGCATTTTGAACATTAACAGTGGAAATGTTTAAATCATCATCATGCATGGCACTATACACAGACAACACACATACATACATGTCTGTGTTTCTGTATGTATATAGCAGTTTTCATATAAAAAATGAGGAATATTCTACTTTCCAAAATGTCTTCTCTAAACTGCAGAATTGTAAACGTGATCTGTGGAATGAGGCAGTGATCACTTCATACTGAAACCATTTCTGTTGTTTAATTATGGGTTATATGAGGAAAATTTTCCCTTTGTGCTTAATTCTCTTGGAATTTGGCTTACCTGGATTTAGATTATTGCAAGTAGATAATCATTTAATTTAAACAACTGGCTGTTTGTTATTATTAACAGAAGGGGAAGAGTTTATATTTCTTTTTTCTCCAAGTCATGCTTACATTTATAGGAATTTATATACTGCCTTTCTCTGAAAGTGAGATTCAATGCAACTCTATCCAGTCTTCCCGCCTCACTTCTTTCTAATCAAATAGCCTTTAAACAATGGTTGTCTTCTTCATACGAAATTATTCCAGTCCCTTGATCATTTTGCTTCTGTTTTCCAAGAAGCAAAGGTGGAATCACTGGATATATATGCCATATTCCAAATGTGTTTGCACTATTTATTTATATAAAGGTATTGCTGGTATTTTCACTTTGATTCATTTCCTAATGATCCCCATGATGGCACTCTTTTCCCAGTCATAAGAAAACAAGAGCAATGTTTTCATTTTGATCTCCTTCACTACTGAAAAATCGCTTTTTTAATTAGTCACCACAGTAGCTTGGATCTTAGAAGCCTAAATATGCCACTGAACTTTTTTTTTTCATTCATTTTATCTATCTGCAAAACTAGCTTAACATTGTGACTAGTTTAGGAACAATTGGACTTTCCATTTGTATTGCTGTTTCAAATTTTAAAGGGCCATGGAATTTAAAATAGGAAATGTTATATGAACATAAATGCAACCTGTGGGGCAATCATTCAGGTGATAAACTTTAGACATTATCACACAGAGGTGAAAACCAATACTTACTGCCAGACATTGTGTGATATCAATTCTCGGTCTTCCATCTCTCAGTGATGATGAAACTGTTCCTAGACATTGATAGGCACATTCCTGGGACTTATCTGATGCAATAAGGTCCTGGTGCTTCTGTGGCAGCATTTTATATTGTCCCCTTGCTAAAAATTGACTTTTAAAAAGTTTTTAACCTTATAGTTTGCAGTGACAAAGTATATTTTGAGAAATAAAAATAAATTTATTTATTTATTTATTTCCATCATTTCTATGCCGCCTTCTCACCTGAAGGGACTCAGGGCGGCTCACAGTCTGGCAAGATTCAATGCCAATATACAATACAAAAGATAAAACATAAGCAATTAAAACAATTAAACAGTTTAGCATAATACAATAAATACATTTAAAACAATACAATATAAAATACTTAAACCATTTATCCGTAAAACCTTGCACGTGAACCTTAAAGGGAGAAATAGTACAGTGGAACGGTGGAGTTATGCCACCCAATCAGAAATGCAACTTCACACTGCTGAGGCATCTCAGGTACTATGGCACCAATGGTGCAAAGAGAAGGGAGCAGCCTTGCTTTCTGCTGCCCTGGATGCTAGGGCTCAGAGCAATGGGTTTAAATTACAGGAAAGAAGGTTCCACCAGAACATTAGGAAGAACTTACTGACTGAAAAAGTGGAACTCTCTGCTCAAAGTGTGGTGGATCTCCTTCTTCAGATGCTTTTAAGCAAAGGCTGGGTGGCCATCTGTCAAGGATGCTTTAATTGTGCTTTTCCTGCACGGCAGGGGATTGGACTGCATGGGCCTTTTGGTTTCTTCCAGCTGCATGAGTCTATGAATTCTGGTAAACTGTTGCTATTCCAGGCTGCTGGAACACCATGGGATATTGATTTAATGCTGTAATACCTTTTGTCCTCTATTTTTTTCCCCAAAAAATGTCATGAAGCACATTTTTTCACATGCCTAATCAGAATTCATTTTATTTTTCTTCTTAGCATGTGTCAAATGGCAGCATCCACATCAGATACTTCTTGGCTTCAAAATTCAACTTTGTTAATACATATGCTGAAAAACTGGACTGGTTTTGAAGATCTGGAAGAATATGTGAGCTATATGCTTAACCCTTTGTGGATATTAGTGCTTCCCATGTTGTTATATCACATATATTGCTTGATATTTTTGGTAAACTGTTTTACCACATTTGTTCTATATGTTTACAAGAAAAAACATAACATAAGCGGAGGCATTTATGATCCATTATGGCAAAAACCAAAGCAATGGATTGGATATTTTGTGGACACACTTGGAAAGATATGGCATGGTAAGCAAGTGTCTGGTTAAGTAAAAATGGCTGCAGTTTGTTTTAAACCAGTTTAATCACAAAACATAGATTTAAAACCTTGAATGAAGTACAAGGACAAGAATAGCCATTGTTCACTAGGAACGGAGCTCTAGAATAATCTCTTGTAAGATAGGGGCCAAAAATCCCTTGTGTGATGAGGTGACTAGACAATAATGCATGTGAGAATTTGGATAATTTTCTTCAAGAAGGTTGCTACAGATGAGGGCCTAGTGAAGACTTTTCTATAGGTTATTTTTTTGTCTCGGCTCCTCCAACAGAAAGATATGTGCATATCACAATGGACAAATATAGAACTCCTGTGACTTATATTTGTCCAAGCTATAAACAAGTTGCTTTTCAGGATAGAAGTCAAAGAAAAATACTTCTGGATACTTCTTTGAAGTTAATATGCAAGAATGTTATCGCTAATTTGAAAATTTGAGTTTTGTTATTGATATGTTATTAATATTAACCTTTTATACATTGTCATCATTTCAGGTTATGAGGTTATTGGCATGGAAAATCTACCAAAAGGTCCAGGAATTATTGTCTATTACCATGGAGCTTTTGTTCTAGACTATATCTTTTTAGTAGCTAGACTGTATGTACAGAAAGGAAGATTCCTCCGTTCTGTGGTTCACCATGGCATGTATCTACCAGGTAAGATTAAAATATACATTTAATGTTAGCTTTTTTCAAATTACCCAAGTGTTACCCAGTTCAGCCAAAGTACTACATACAAAAAGAATGAGCTGTTTTGCAGTGGTTTACCTAACTCCTGATCTAACTTCATGCCAGGGGCAGCTTTAGTCAGTTCAGTGGGTGACTTCTGCAGAAAACTGTGCAAAGTATATATCTTTTCCAAAATGACAAAATCAACCCCCCCCCCCCAACCCCACCAGTATTCAAATTTGGGCGTATCGGGTATTTGTGCCAAATTTGCTCCAGTGAATGAAAATACATTCTGCAATATCAGATATTTACATTATGATTCGTAACAGTAGCAAAATTGCAGTTATAAAGTAGCAACAAAAATAATTTTATGGTTGGGAGTCACCACATGAGGAACTGTATTAAAGGATTGTGGTATTAGGAAAGTTGAGAACCACTTATTTAAAGCATTAGTTGAGTTGAGATAGAAATATTTATGTTTCAATTTTTTCCTTCATCAGTGTTTACAGGAGTAAAACTGATCCTTGATGTGGTGGGTTGTACACTTGGCACAAAAGCTAATTGCGTTGAAATGCTGAAGAAAGGCTATCTTCTAGGAATTGCACCTGGAGGACTTAGAGAAGGAAACTTTAGTGATGAATACTACAATCTTGTATGGGGTTCCGGCACAGGTTTTTCTCAGGTCGCTTTAGATGCCAAAGTGGTAAGTGGTCTATTTTCAATATGTATATTGTCCACATTAAATAAATTGGAGTAAATGAAATGTGTTTGTTCTTGTGGCCCTTCTCCCCTTAAACTGTCCTATTTCTAATTAAAGATACATCATGAATTGCCACTTCTGGAAGACTCCAGAGGCACTTTAGTCATGATTCCACGTCACAACTGCATCCTATGGGACCCTGGGATTTGTCATCTAATAGGATCCTAGAGCTCTCTGTCGAAGATCTGGTCATCCCAGAATTACAGAGCAATAAAGGGGAATGATAATGCTCTAGTGAGTTATCCCACACAGACTACCCCCATTTAAAAACACTTGTAATATAGTATTTGTATGGCGGAGCCCATCACATGACACAGGAGGATTTCCTCCCTGCATCCCTCATGTCTGGTTAATAAATTGTTTCCGAAATGTCTGGAAATGAGGGGGAAAGAAAACAGGCAGAGATCATCTTCTGAGCTTAGGAATCACTATACAACTGGAGAAAATGGCAAAACACACGTTGGATGGAATAAAACAATGCTCATTGACATAGCCAATAGAAAAAATAGTCGGTGAGTGCCAAGTAAGACAAGAAAGATTTCTGTTTAGTCAAAGGTTAAATGGATCACATGGTCTGAAAATCAGATCTGCTTCTGTGATGGGGATGTTATAACAATACTCCAATACAAAAATGTTAATGTTTGGCATGAGTGGAAAACTGTTTGTTAAGTTTATAGGGCTGCGTGTAAAAGAGACTGGGTATTAGTCCACAAATTAGACAAATATAATTTTGCCCAAAAATTATTTATATGAACTTCGATGAGCTTTCTTAAATAAAAAAGTGATGACAGCATGCAAATATTTATTGGATGAAATGCATTGGGCAATTGCATAGAATAAAGTATACATATACTCTTAAACCCAGTTTGTCTTTTGAATAACATCAGTTAGATGTTTTAAGTTTCCTTCAGCTCCTGTCAAGTGTATATGGCTCAAAAATTGCAAGAGTGAGCTGGAATAAGTCACCTGAATCACTAATGTTATAAGTAACAATTTTAAATTATTATTTTTGTGGAATCAGGAGTAACATACAGATTTGTATTCTTTAAATTTGATTTCCTTCAGAAGTTCCGGTTAGAGATAGTGTTGGATATGATCAGGAAAAGGCATCAAAATATCATATTTGAATATGATAATTGTCATTATTCAATGAGACTTAGGACTTCATCGCATTAGATGAATTACCTGTTCTACAACACTTCTTAAATGCAGCTGGCATGGAGCCCACCAATCTATCCCACAATGAATGTCTACTTATGGCAAAGCTCCATGCCTTCTGCATCAAGCGTGGTAGAAGGGGGAAACCTGAACAACGGGAGACTATCTGTGTTGAGGTAGAGAATCATGGGGACAATGTGAGATCATGCCGGAAAGCATAGCTTTCCAAGCAAGCAGGTAGTGATGGGCAAGCAGGTGGTGCAGCTGATGTGGGACAATGGGCGAAAAATTAGCCCGGCTGCCTCATAATTTGCCCCACTGCCCTATGTGTCCATCCCCCCGCTGTCCCCCGCAGCAATGATCTCAATATGATGAAGTCATTAATTAGGAATTCTTAATTCATTTTTAAAAATAATAATTTTAATTCATATTATAAAAGCAAAGGTAAGGCTCAGCTATTGTAGTATATTTTATGTGAGATTATCATAATAGTAGGTCTCTTTATAGCTACACATTAAAAACGAACCAATCAATTATCACTCTTTGCCAGAATAAAATGAAGTAATACATGAAGTTGTGTTGCTTTTCTCAAAATTAGGACATAACACTGAAAGAAGCTATTTTTAAAAGAACAATGTGCATCTCTTTTATGTTACTGTGTGGTTCTTAAGCACTTAAAACATTAATTATACAACATCATCTGTTCTAATACTTGCATAGAGCTATCTTGACTCTGCAAGCCAAAGCTTGAAGCTACAGATTGCTGAAATTAAAAATGCCCAAAATTTGGCAAGGAACTGAGTAGAAATACTTAATAAATGCCTTTCACTCTTTCTTTTCATTTCTTCCCCTAAATTTAGCCCATCATCCCTATGTTTACACAAAATCTTCGTGAAGCATACAGGACAGTTGGAAAAACATGTGAGCTTATTTCCTCAATCTATTTTATTGGTCTCAAGTCTATATGGCACATACTCTGTAAAGCAACTGTGAATATATGATGTATTATTATTGACTGGGATCAATTGATCAATTGCTTTTGTGTTTCAGTAATTTTGACAACTTTTGCTGAGTTATGTAACTGTCTTCCAGAGATATATGGTCAGCCTTATATAAATTACTGTAATAGTGTTGAAAAACCTGTTGAATATTGATATGATCCATTAATATTTTATTATTGTACTGTATCTTAACAATTAAATTTTTTGCTTTTCCTTCCTCAATTTGTATGCTAACAATTTTCCTGGTTTATTGGATGATTTAAAGTAGGCAGTCTCCTAAGGACTCCTAAGGTGATATACAACACATAAAATCAATTAAACAATATTATGTTTTAGATATAAACAGTACAATAGTATAGTGAAACTGTCTATGTTTATACTTATTTATGCAATGCTTTTGACACAAAATAAATAAATAAACTGTCTATGTTGTTGCATTTTCTCAGGCCATCTTGTATTAGTATAACATCAGTCTTGTGTATTGCACAAAGTTGTGTGATTGTGCTGGTGTGATAGGATTCTCTTCTTCCAGCCCATGTTGTTTCCTGCCTGCTTGATAAGTTAATTCAGAGAATTTCCAAATTTAAATTTAACTGGGAACAGATGGCTACAAGGAGAGGAAAAATCACCCAGAACAAGATCAATAGATAGCAAACATTAAGTAGAACTCTGATAAAACTGCCTATATGTACATAAAGTTTTCCATGCCAATAGGAAAACATTTTGTCTCTATAACAACTGTAGGGCTGCTGAAATGTCTATATGAACGAATTAAGTTTCTAGTACTTCCATTATACGGAGGATTTCCTGTCAAATTGCGTACATATATTGGAGAACCCATACCATATGACCCAAATCTAAGTGCAAAGGAACTGGCCGAAAAGGTAAGCTAATTCTGCGCTCAAAACTTTTGGTTTCCATTTTTTTTTTTTTACGACATTTATATACCGCCCTTCTCACCCCGAAGGGGACTCAGGGCGGTTTACAAGTATATATACATACAATATATTATATTATACAACTATATTGCAATATTATTAGTAATATTGCATGTAATATAAATATACAATTATAATAGTGAATTATAATTATTATTACATTGTATTACAACATAATATTATTATTAATATTAATATTATATATATTCATGTGTGTGCGTGTGCGCGTGTGTGCATGTGTATACACATACACACACACACACACACATATATACACACACACACACACACACACACACACAGCATGTTACTGGTAGGAGGGGCCTTCAGCTGGAGCAAGGAGACAAGATGGAGACTGTCTTTGCTGGCTCCCTCTCTGCTCTGGCATCAGAGCGTCCGTTGGAGATGGTGGGAGGGTTATTATACACTGGATGTTATGTAATTTATTATATCATATTGCGGAGAAGAGATGTTGGATGTTTATTTAATTATATTATTATATTATAACCGCTGCCACCAGTGTAAAGATGTTTATAATGCGACCACCAGATGTAAAGGGGATTATCCACGCTTGCCACCACTATGGGAAGATATAGCCACTAGCTACTTAGAGAGGAGACCTTTTAAATTTTATTTTTCTTCTTTCTTCTTGTTTGTTTTTGATGGTAATATATATGACAGAAGCTGGGATGTTTAAAAGAACAATAACACGTTTATTCTGGAACAAAGCTTAATGGTTACAGTAACTTTCTCTTTAGAGGCACTTTGGTTAACAGTTGCAAGGCTAGAATGAGGTGTTTCAAACTTCTTAAAATGTCACTTCTTTCTTTACTGCTCTAAACTGCAGTCACCCTGTGAATTACAATCACAGATTATCTGTTCCTCATCAGGAGACAGACTACCTTAAAATAAGTCACCAAACTTATTTTAAATTGACTCAAAAATAAGCATTTGAGTCTCCTGATCCTTTCAACTGAGGATCAGTCTTCACTGTACCTCATCAGGGCACAGACTAACTGCTTCTTTTTCAAACCTGCACTTCTCCACCAAAACGGCAGTTGGCTCTGCCCACTTCTCCATGGCAACCAACTCATGAGTGCAGAGTAACTGAAATATTGACCCTTTTAAAATGCAATTAAACATGACATCTGTAAACTAAAAAAATCACACTTTGTTACACATATTAAGTTTATGTGCAGTGAAACATCAGAAAGTGAAAGAGTCATTATTTCAACCAATCATTTGGGCTAGCTGAGATTTTGGAGCACTTTGGATTTCAGATTTCCAGATATGGAATACTCAGCCATTATTTTCATAGCCAAAAATATATCAATACACCTACACGCTACTCTAAATTACTTCCTACAAAACCTTACTCCACAAGAGAATATCAGAGTTATGTTATTTCTGCATGGAATAAATAGCAGATCACATTATAAGAAAAGCACATAAGTAAATCACATAAGTAAAACCTATTCAAAGGGCATTACGGCAAATAATAGATAACATGGTATTGTGTGACAAAATTTGAATTGTGAAGAGGAAAGAAGATATACAGCTCACACATACTTCAGTGAAAATTACTTAGCAGTGACGAATATCCAGGTGAGACATCTACTACTGGTCAAGGTCCACATTCCCACATTGACCCTCCATGGGATGTATGAGGCTGACACTATCCTCTGCTGTACTCTTATATAATTTAATTTACAGTATTTGGAATGAAAATGCCCCACACTCCCTAAAAGGGGGAGATAAGGAGACAGAAAAGACAGGCAGAGTTCCAGCATACCAAGTCAGAAGCAGATGAAATCCTAACTGCCACTGCCCTGGCCATTATTGGGGGAGAGAAGAAATTGGTTGAGTTGAAAGCCAACACATAACCAGATGCAAATGTAGCAGGGTTCCCCCAGAATCACAATTTCCTCCTAAATTCCTACTCCTAAAACAAAGAAAAGTCTAAAAGATCACAATGAACAGTAATATATACTTTCCTTTTTTTTCAGGCCAAGATTGCAATTGAAAGTCTTCGTGATAAATACCAAAAAAGACCAGGAAATATATTAAGAGCGTTATCTGAACGTTTTGATAAGCACCACAAGAATAACTAGACTTTATACCGTATATCTCATAAATGGGTTTTTCTATGACACATTCCTTTCTCTAAATAGCTCTTGTATGTTGCTGTTTTTAACGTAACATTTTAAAATATCTATTTTCCTTAGGCATTTTATAAAATAGAATACACAATAGAATATTCTGCTATATGATTTGTCTGAATGTGTATATTTTAAATAAATGGTTGTGAATTTCACTTTCATGTTCTCAATAAATATGTCATAAATAGTCAAACAACACCATAAAGAAGGTAAATCATTGTATTTTGTGAACTTTTCCTTGTTATTGAAATCAGATTTTTTTTTCATGTCAGGAGCAACTTGAGTCACTTCTGGAGTGAGAGAATTGGCCGTCTGCAAGGATGTTGCCCAGGGGATGCCCGGATGTTTTGATGTTTTTACCATCCTTGTGGGAGGCTTCTCTCATGTTCCTGCATGGAGCTGGAGCTGATAGAGGGAGCTCATCTGCACTCTCCCCGGGTGGGATTCGAACCTGGCAACTTTCAGGTCAGCAACCCAACCTTCAAGTCACTTAGTCCACTACGCCATATAATGCTTATATAATGCTTATATATCGGATGGGAGTTTAAAATTCAAGCTGCCTGTTCATACCATGCTTGTGCATTTCTGAAAAGCAGGATTTGGGGAAAAGAAAGTAGGCTAGATGGTGCCCTCTGTACCATCTAGTTTTCAAAAAAAATAAGCTTTCCTCAACCTGTTGTTGCTCCAGAAATAGCACCCACCACTGGTCATGTTCACTGCGATTGAAAGGAGTTCCACCAGACATTTGCTAAGAAAGGATCCTTTGGATAGATGTCTGTCTATATATATAATAATGGCCAGTGATATGCAAAGTTCACTTCCACAAGACTGTCTTCCTGTGAAATAACTATTTCTGAGTGGTGACAAACTTAGTCTGTTTGCTCAAGGCACCTTAGCAACTAACCAATAAGTTAGTGCAAGCATATTTAGGAGACATCGCTAATGATTGTTCATTTGACAATCCTTTTGCCATGTCGCATAGTAAGTCCAGAGCCATTCCAATCAAGTTTTACATATCTTCCTTTTCTAACTTATGACATTGCTTAACAATTTAGAATTTAGAATGCATGTTGGTAATTCTGTGCAAAGTTCCAGCAGTCCAGCCGGAAACTACACAGTCAGGAGGGGATTAGTTAACCTCTTACTGGACTAATCCCAAGGAGAAGTGGAAATGTGTGCCCACAAAAGCCTAGCCTTAAATCTGAACAGTTTAACTGTTAGGGATAGGTTAAATATAGACACCATATTTTTGGTCACCCATGCCCTTTCCGGGCAGGCCTTTCCAAATGACTCTTGTTCCAAGTCTACCAATCAAAACTGTATATTTTTTCATTGAGGAAGAGACTTTGTCTACTCATAATGTCCAATGAGGACCAGGGCCGGTCCCACCATGGAGGCCACGTGACGCTGCCGCCTCAGGCTGGGCGGGAGGCGGGGCACCGCTCTGACGGTGCCCCGCCGCCCGACCAGTGCCCGACCAGTGCGCCCTGGCCTTGTGGCCTGACTGGCCTTGCCCAGGCTCCCTCTTTTGCCGCCCAGGAAGGGGAGGAGGCATCCCATCCTCCCCTCCCCGGGAGGCAAAGCCTCTCTCTTTCGCCGCCCGGGAAGGGGAGGAGGGATCCCATCCTCCCTTCCCCGGGCGGCGAAGCCTCTCTCTTTCGCCGCCCGGCAAGGGGAGGAGGGATCCCATCCTCCCCTCCCCGGGCGGCGAAGCCTCTCTCTTTCGCCGCCCGGGAAGGGGAGGAGGGATCCCATCCTCCCCTCCCCGGGCGGCGAAGGCTCCCTCTTTCCAACCCTGGCCCCGCCTCCCATGCTGCGTGGGAGACGGGGCCAGGGTGAATAGCATGGGAGGCGGGGCCAACCCTGGTCCCGCCTCCCACCCAGCGTGCCCTGGCCCCACCTCCCACGGAGCGTGGGAGGCGGGGCCAGGGCACGCTGGGCGGGAGGCGGGGCCAGGGCACAGGAGGCGGGGCCGGCAGGGGGCGCTTATCAGCACCCCCGCTTAATATTTAAATTTATCTCCGGCCGGCCCTGATGAGGACCCAGATTGAAGCTGGACTGATTTCTGATCGACCAGGGGAAAATGGAGGGACTTTGGATGGTTTGCCTTGACTAAGTTCTGAAACATGAGAAGTGGATTCCTTGCTTTAGGGAGCATCTCAGCTATAGGACTGCCCTAAGGATCAATATTTCATCCAGGGGAAAACTGAGAGGAAAATAAAAGGTTCATACCGGTCTGATTCCACACTGTGCCCCCCCCCCCCGCCTCCTTGTTCCTTTCTAGTTTCAATATGATGAAATAGATTCTGATGAACCTTAGTCAGGAAATCATGCTAAGTGTCCTTCTTAGAAACAAAAATGAATGAAGTTACTATTTTTAACCTCACAGCGAAAAGAAACTAAAAATGTGAAGTTTTCAAAGGCTACTCACAATCTAGGATTGATTCTTTGGGAAGAATGTATGTGCAGTTTCCCTGCACAGAAAGCAGTACTAAGTAGTGGCAGCATAATTTTTGTCTTCCATGGGATGCAGTTGACTATTTGGATTATAATTCAGCTGTTTGGAGAATATAAATATATTTTCTCATCCTTATGGATGATCTATATCAGAACTTGAATGAGCAGGAGAGAATTTTATCTTTTTCTGCTAGACCTCCCAGTATTATCCATTATCATAACTTATTATAGATTTCTAAAGGGTTTGATGGGTATATAGACTCTTTTGAGGTTGTTTTCATCCTAATTAGTCAAATCCTCCCACAAGATGGTGCTGGAGCATCAAGTTTACAGCTCTCAGTTTATGGGATTTCTCAGGGAGTATTAGTGTTTGAAGGCACATCTCAACTTGATTTTTAGGCCTGTTTCTGGAGTTATTTGTGGTGTTGATTCAGAAAACTGCATTACATAGACAGCATTGGATCTAATTTCTTAGATATGATTAACATGTTTTTCTATGGGTAAGAAGATCATAACTGATATAGACGACATATGTTCTGTGTGTCAAAACACTAGAACTGATAGGAAAACTGACACCATGTTTGGAATCAGCATGTCAAATATACCCAGAAAGAGGTCTAACATTTGAGGCACCAAAATGTGTGTGGGCCAGTGATATATACATGAAGTCACTAGGGGGAGCTTATCCATCATTTTGCAGATAAGCAGTGCAGTGGTTTGAACATTGGACTATGGTGCTGGAAATAGGGGATTTAATTTCCATTTGTTCATGATATCCATTGGATGATCTTGGCCATGTCACACTCTTTTAGTCACAGAGGAAGGCAATGGCAAACCTCTTCTGAACAAATCTTGCCTGATAGTTGGCACATCACCACCACCACCACAACAAATTATGATTGTGAAACCAAATTGTCTTTCTTTTTATCTCATGGCAAGGAGGCTGTGGATATCTGAATGCACGACAGACTGGATGTAAGATAACAAACTGAAACTAAACAAGATAGGAATTCTGTTGATTACCAGAAATCAGGTTTTTCATTTGGGGGTAGTCTCTAATTCAGCATTGTCCCTAAAAGGCCAGGAGCTTACTGTGTCCAAAACTACAGCACTCATTCCTACAGAAGGCAAACTAGACTACAGTGAGTCTTGCTTGACACCGCTTTGACTATGATTTTCCTGCTTGCAGAAACAGGTTGGACTGGGTGGCCTCTGGTATTGCCCTTACTATTATCATTGTCATCATCATCATCATTATCATTATTATTTGATACACAACAAGATTAGTACACAGCAAACAAGATCACTATGCTGGCTGTTGTATTGGAACACTTCCCAAGTGTCTAGGACTATGTGATGTATTGGCGAATAATGTGTGCAGATCCATGTGCAAGAAATGGAAAAGGAGAGAATTTACCAAAGACAAATTCAAACAACTAACCAACACATGTAGGAAAACAGTCCAAAAGGCTTAAGCACAAAATTTAGCTGATACCCAGATTAGCACAAAAAACAATATAAAAATAAAAATATTGTAATAAAAATAAAAAATAAAAAATAATTTATATATCAAAAATAAAAATAAAGTGAAAATGATAAAAATGACTTCCATCTTCGCCTTTGCGTTTCCCATTCTATATAAACAAAAGAGGGTGATACAAAAACCAATATTGAGTCAGCCTCTTTTTCTGTAGTAATAGGGACAAACTCTAAAAAAAAGATGTTGTCCTTTATATTGGCTTAGTCCTTGATTCTTTGCTTTACAAATAGCTAACGAAGAAAGATACAAAAAAAAAATCATCCTTCTATTCTTTAACTAATATCTTTCAGCTTCTTTTTCTTTCAAATTCTTCTATTTTAGTCCAGTCTGTATATCTTATCGGAGTCCCTGTATTTTTCTTTAATAAAAACGTTAGTTTGTCCATGTCCTTTATCTCTCTCACTTTCTGTAGCCATTCTTCCATATTGGTATTTCCTTTTGCTTCCATCTTTTGGCAAAACTAATTCTAGCGGCTGTAGTTAAGTATGTAAATAGGATATCATCATTAGTATCTAAGTGAATATCCCGGTCCGTTATACCCAATAAATAATATTCCGCTTTTCTAGGGAAATCTATTTTAAGTATTTGTTGACAAATTTTGTGGACCTTCTCCCAATATTTTTTTGTTTCTTTACATGTCCACCACATATGAAAATAACTTCCCTCTTGTTCCTCACATTTCCAACATTTTTTTTTGAGTATTCGTATACATTTGGTTTAATTTCTTTGGTGTGATGTACCAGCGGTGGAACATTTTTAACCAGTTCTCTTTCAGGTCCATTGCATATGTGTATTTCAATTTTTTAGTCCAAATAGATTCCCATTCTGCTAGAGTTATTGGTCTTCATAATTTTTCTGCCCACTTAATCATACATTTTTTTTACTGTTTCCTCTTCTGTGGACCACTCCAATAGTTTATTATAAATTTTTGTAATTATCTTATTTTCTGTTTCTAAGATTTTCTCCCAAAATTGCTCACTTTGACTAAATCCAATTTCTCTGTCTTTATTATACTGCTCCTTAATCTGCAGATAATGTAACCAGGAGATGTGGGTAAATTTTTGTTTAACCTCTTCATGAGATTTCAAAGTTGGTGAACCTTTGATTAGCAAATCCTTATATGTTGGCCAGTTAGACCAACCTAATAGTCTTCTTTGTTTGGCTTCCATAGTAGATAATAGGCTTGCTCAAATAATTCGTTTTCCCCGTTAACCGTTATTAATTCGTTATTTTCGTTTGTTTTGAAGCAATTTTGAAGCATTGGTTGTCACACGTCTGGATATCGTGGTTTCGAATCGCGAGAGGCCGTTTTTCGTTATGTCGTCGTTTTTTTCGTTAGGAAAAAAAAGCTTTTGCAAAGCACCCAAACTCCCACCATTCAGGCCCTTCCCTTTTGCCCCTCAGCAAAAGGGGCGTCACGGGCTCAGCCAATGGGAGGGGGCGAGGGGGAAGGAGGCCGAGGAGGAGGAGGAGGAAGACGGAGGGGGGAAATGGCCGCCGCCGCCTCGCCTCAGCAGCTGATAATAATTTATTATTATTACCTCCCAAGGGTGATCTCCCAATAGGCTACCGAGGAAGGACTGGGCCAGGTTTCTGTCTTCGGGAGGGAGGCTCTCGCGTGTCAGCGCCCAGGAAGGCGAGGCCCGCACGTCGGAAAGGAGGCGCGTCCACGTGTCTTTCCTTTCTTCTTCCAGGAGGGAAGGAGGGGGAGAGGGAGGTCCCCCCTTGGTTGCCCTCTTTCCCTCCCGAAGTGGCTCTTGAAAATGGGGCGCTTTTCCCCTTCCCCTCCCGCCCTTCCCGTGACCTTCCCCAAGGTCTCCCCCGAAGAGCCCACCGACCTTTCCTTCGGGCGGCGTCCTCTCCTCCTCCTCCTCGGAAGCCTTGCGGGGAGGATGGGGCTGGGAGGGAGGGAGGGAGGGTCGCTTAGGAGGCGGAAGGCGAAGGCGGGCGAGGGGCGTGGGCGGCGCTGCTCATGCCTCCCTCACTGCCTGCCTCTGCTTCTCCCTCTGCCACCCCCTCCTCTGCTTCCTCCGCCTCCTCCTCGCAAGGCGCATCCAGGCGGGCGGAGGCGGCGGATCGAGACCCCTTCCCCTCTGCTTCGTCCTCCTCCGGCGGCTGTCCTCCCTTCGCTCGCTCGCCCTTCCCTGCCTGCCAGGCCTGATACTCAGAGGTTTTGACGTCTGTGCGAAGCTAGGCAAGTGGGGTTTATATATCTGTGGAAGGTCCAGGGTGGGAGAAAGAACTCTTGTCTGTGGGAGGCAAGTGTGAATGTTGCAATTGGTCACCTTGATTAGCATTGAATAGCCTTGCAGCTTCAAAGCCTGGCTGCTTCCTACCTGGGGGAATCCTTTGTTGGGAGGTATTAGCTGGCCCTGATTGTTTCCTGTCTGGAATTCCCATTTTCTGGGTGTTTCTGGGAAGGTAATGGCACTCCATGTAGTCATGCCGGCCACATGACCTTGGAGGTGTCTATGGACAACACTGGCTCTTGGGCTTAGAAATGGAGATGAGCACCAACCCCCAGACATGACTGAACTTAACGTCAAGGGATACCTTTACCTTTACCTATACACACACACACACACACACACACACACACACACATAAGCAGGGACTATATATATATATATATATATATATATATATATATATATATATACACAATATATATCACACACACACCAATTTAACAAAGTTTCAGCCACAAAAACAAAGTTTCTGAAGTAGAACAATGACTTTCACAGTAAAGACAACCCAATTTAACAGGAAATAAGACTTTCAAACCAGGAACAGATTTCTGCAATTATTAAAAATGGTTTATTATAAAAGCTATGAAAATTCGCCAAAAATCAGAGGATAAGGGAAACGTTCCAAATTTTGGTGAGCTATCAGTTTTAAATGTGTTCTACCACTGTACCAAGTTGGAAGAAGATCACTCAAAAAATGAGGGTGGGAGAGTCCTGTAAAGTCCTCTCCCTCTGTGCTGTTTTTGGGAATTGTGCATGCGCGTCCGCCATTAACGAATTAATTTTGAAGATAACGAATTTTCGTTAATTTCGAAAATTTTTGGGGGCCAAATTCGTAAATAGCAACAAAAACGAAAAACTGCCCCCCTCTAGTTTTGAAACAAGTTTAGAATCAAATTTTTCATGGATCGATCAAGCCTAGTAGATAACCATAATGGGGTCCTTAAATGAAAAAGCTTTTTGTATTTTTGCCATGTCCTAAGTAAGGAGACCGGATGAAGTGATTCCCAAAGTTTTTCTCTTTTTTCTCTCTTTCGTACCAAACATACGAATGCCAGCCCACTCTCAAGTCATAACCCTCCAAAGTGAGTAGTTTTTCTTTTTTGAGGTTCATCCAATCTCTTATCCAGTCCAGGGCACAGGCATCGTGATAAAGTTTTAAAACTGGGAATCCAAATCCTCCTCTATTTATTTTTTTTGTCTGTTAATATTGTGTATTTAATCCTGGGTTTCTTCCCCTTCCAAACAAACTTCATTATGTCTTTATTCCATTCTTTAAATATACTATTCTTTCGTATTATTGGAATATTTTGGAATAAGAACAACAATCTTGGTAACGTTTTGTCTGGATTCAGTTTCAATTTGTTTTTCCTGAGCCAGCTCATTACCTCCCCCAGGCATTCTTTCAGAGGAAATAGTATCCTTAGCTGCAGCTGATTTTGAAAGCATGGAGAACTATATGGGTGTCATCAGCATGCTAATAGCATCCTGCTCAAGGCCTCTGGATGATCTCTCCCAGTGATTTCATGTAAGTATTAAAAAGCATTGGGGATAGAATGGCACCTTGTTTGATGCCATGTAATAGCTACTTTTTTGAAGAGCAGCTATCCCCAATACCACCATCTGGAATCTGACTGAGAGGTATGACTAGAACCACTGCAGAACAGTGCCTCCAATTCCCAAACCCCTCTGGTGTTCCAGCTGGCTTTCTATCCCACATCATTCCTATCCCAGTGTTCTCTAATTAGGAATCAGGGATTACAGTAAACTGAGTCTTATCACCATTTTCAGACATGGATTCCCTTAAGCAACCACCAGAAGTGGCTGTGCATTGTGGGATGGCCTCTGTGGGACTTGGTTTTGCCAGCACCTGAAACCAGAGAGAAGACACAGAGAAGATTGCATCTGTTAAGGTCCCACGTCTTCTTTAGAAGTGTATCTTATAACCTTTTTTGGGGCTACCTTGCAGAAAATTGTACCTATATAAACAAACCTAGATAATACGGAATAACATAATTATTCATTACCATCTTGTTATTAAGCAACACTGCAATTCAGATTTCATGTTCTGAGGGATTTAATGGATGCGTGTCACTTTTTGTGTGTGTATGTATCATACTATGTCTGACCATTGTTTGCATAAGCAAAGATTTGTGTGGGCAGATAAGGACAATGCATCTTCAACTGATTACTTCAGATCATACATTTTGGATTATTTAAAATAACCAGCTTTTCTACTTAATGATTGCATCATTGACTTTCATCAATATAAGAAAGAGAAGGAGAGAGACTTTGTAACTGGAATTCAGTACTCTCAACAGAAGATTGTCTATTCACAAGGTCAGTGCTTATGTTTACTTTCATTTTACAAATTCTGATATATGGTGTTCTAAATGTAAGCAATTAGATTTATGAGAGAATAGTTCTTAAACCATTATATTATTTAAAAATGTAACCTTTTGTTTCTGTGTACAACTTTACTTATATTGTCATTACTTACAGATATATTTTGTTAACTATCTGGTGATAGCAAAAATACAGAAATCAAGATATATTTTAGGATGGATATTAAATACCATCTATTTTTATTTGTTTCCAGAATGTATCAGCTTCATCAATAAATAAGGTATTGTGATTATGCTTATTTCTTTGTGCTCTATACAATTAAAGTACTTTGATATCACTTTAACTACCATGATTTTGAGGTCTATACTCTAGATCTACTGATTGGACAGACAGAGAATTCTTTACTTTTCAATATTGCAGTCTATTTATCAGCTACCTAATAAAACATAGATATAGATCATTAGCTTTGAGTGCCTCAGTCTCCTCTGTGGCTTGGTAACATTAGTCACATCCTCATAGGAATAGAAGCAAAAATGTCTGGTGTGTAAGTGTTTATGGAACCCACTAGATTTGATTCTAATAGTGATAAGATTGAGTGAAACCAAATCATTCAATCTTATTATTATTAGTCATTACCCTGAACAAATCAACCAGTGCAAAACTTCTGTAGCTTGGAAATGTGAAATTATTTTTAGATTTAAAATTATGTTTTTCCAGCAAAATTGATGTTTCAGATATATAGGATACTGTTGTGCCTTTTAACAAAATGTATCTGTTTATTTCAACTAAGGCACATCTATACTGACTTATTTTATGGCATGCTGGATACCTGATCAGCCCCTATAAGTGCCCCCACAGGGATTCTCCAGCCACCACAGAGACGGGAGGGAGTCCACATCACCCAGTAGCACCAAATATGGTTTTGCACCACTCACTGGGCAGCCAAGCTAAATGCCCCCATCACCATTCATGTCACTGCGGTATCCAGCTGCAACATGGGAAAAACCTATTCCACATCACTTGCCCTGATATCAGCTACATGGGAAGGGGAAGAAAAGGAGTGGAAGAAATCCCCCTTTTCTCTCTCAGGCCTTCACAGTCCTCCCCATGATCCCAACTGCACCCAAGCAAGAAACTGAGAACAGGTAGATCCCATTTTGTGACTAGAGATTACGGTGGCAAAGGGCAGAATAGGGAGAAGTAACCTACTATCCACTTCTCTCTGTGTTTCATATGCCCAGGCTGCTGTTTTCACAGAATGTGGAATGGTAGTGGGGACAATTGTGGCTGGGTCCATTTGGGAACTGGACCACTTATTCCTCCTAGCCCTAAGTCAGGGGAAATTCTGAATTCTAAGGCTGACTTTAGGTCAATGGTTCTCAACCTGTGGGTTCCCAGATGTTTTTGCCTATAACTCCCAGAAATCCCAGCCAGCTTGCCAGCTGTTAGTATTTCTGGGAGTTGAAGGCCAAAACATCTGGGGAAGCACAGAGAACCACTGCTTTAGGTGATGCAAGGAAAAGTAATGTTATTATGCCTTGGAATCATTCCTGTTTGGCCTGTGGAAAGAGATAAATGAAATGGTCAGAGAGAATATCAATGGAATAACAGTTAATTTCTGGATACATTTCAGGGACATATCTGGAGAGTATACAGTGATGGCATAACACTTGTGTGAAGAAAGACTAGTCATGTTTCAAATCTCTGCCTTGGTAGAGAGGGAAAGATACATAGATACGTAGACATCTGTACATATCTAGAGAGGGATATGTACACTATAGCTCTTCCTTTTGTCCTCATAAAAATGAACATCAATGATGAAGTTATGGCCTCAGAGACCCATACAGGAGATATGGGAAAGTGTGGCCCTAGAGTGCATCCTTTTCTGCAAGACTTTTTAGAGTATTTTTGCTAAAAAAAAAAAACAAGCTTCCTATTTAGAGCACATCTTGCTGAGCTGTGAGTTGGCCAACAGAAGAAAATCTGCACAGAGAAAGCCATGAACTTTTTGCACATAGTTATAGAGAGATGGATTCTACCTAAATTGTTCCAGCTGGTAGATCTTCTGGTTAGGATTGTAGTTGGCATACATAATCAATTGTGTATTCTCTTTTTTTTTTCTTCCCAGGGAGAAAAGTGAGGAAATAATTAGTCTTGGAGTGTGACTTTATGAAGTTGGCCATTTATTTGAAAGATGACAGCTGAAAGTACTGACTATGGTTTAAAGCAAGACCCTATACATTATATTTTGAGTGGATATTCAGATGTAATGCTGTATCCCATTACAGTGTTAGGGATTCTGATAATATTATATTATCCTGCTCTTGTTTCGGTCCTCGCAATGTACATTGGCAGCACAGTCTGTGTCATTTGTAGGAAAATTGGTAACCTTCCAGAAGATACAGATAACAAACGATGGGACAAAACAAAGCAAATCCTGACAACTGTATCATATGTGTTGGGAAAGATATTACATGGTAAGCATGAATTCCACATAATCCCTGAAAGGTTAAATTTCAAAAGGTCTTCTGATATGGTAGCCTTTTGATTCAGAGCAGGAATAAGAATCTAATTTATCTCTTATTTTCCTGAGTAGGTCATTAATTTAAGTGCATTTTTCTGGGAAGGGGAGCCATAGATTTCATTAGAATTTTACTTTCAAAATGACTTTTCTTTTTGAAACACAAATAATGATATCTTTCACGTTAAAGCTACACATACACACACATATACACACACATACAATTTTATCATTTGGCCTCAATAATAATAATAATAACAACAACAACAACAACAACAACAACAATATAAAACTTTATTTCTAGACTGCCCTCGCTCCCCAAAGGGACTCAAGGCGGTTTACACACACAAAACAAAAAGGCAAACAATCAATGCATTATTAAGATATAGAAATTATGTGATCTAGATGTTCATAAAATAATGCTTAATACATTGCATGTTCTTCCTTCATAGGTTATGAAATTTGCGGAATAGAAAATCTTCCAAAAGGACCGGCTGTTCTTGTTTATTACCATGGGGCCTTAGCAATGGATCAGTACTTATTTATGTTTACACTCTATAGAATTACAGGCAGATTCTGCATTTCTGTAATTAGCCATTTCCTTTTTCATCTACCAGGTAAAAATTAAACTAAACGAAAATGTATTTGCAATGAAAATGATTCCCTTTCATATCATTATTTCATGCTATTTGGATTTTTTCCTAATTTATTCTCAAAATTTCCTTATTGTTTGGAATCTTCCATATATTGTACATATAATGTGGCTGAAGTTGTGCACAGGATTCCTTTTTTTAAAAAAAAATCTACTGTATTAAAGTGTGAAATCACTGATTAGACTGCATGCAAGTTGAGATGGAGAAAATGTGTGGGTAGGAGAAGATATATAACCTTTTTCATTAGTTGATTTTTCCGTACAGAGTGAAAGTGAAATAAAAGAAATGTATCCTATTTGATGTCTTTACAAAGCACTGTCCTCAAGTGCTGCTTTCTTTTATATGTAGAAGTTATTAGAACAGGATATAAGGAGTTTGCCTCTCTTTTTTCTCCGTAATAGTTTTTGTGTCAATGTCTTTGGAAGATAAACATGAGCTGAACAAGCAAAGAAAATCTGCTGCTGCTCAGATGCATCGTCCCTCAAGATACAGCTACACTGTAGAATTAATGCAGTCATGACTCAATGCTATGGAAACATGGGAATTGTAGTTTGGTGAGACAACAGCAGTCTTTAGCAAAAAAAAAAGTGGAAGTCCTAGTAAAACTACAACTTGTGTAATTTCATAGCATTAAGTTATGGCAGATAAAGTGGTTTCAAACTGCATTAATTCTATAATGGCTAGCAGGGATTGCAAAATACACAAAGAAAACTCATGGCATTTCATGTGGCCCAGTATCTTCAATCTGCTTAGAAATAAGGGATTGCTGAATAGGCAAAGTGTTGAAAGGAAGAGTGATGGGAATGGTCTTATGTCTAACTGAATTATTTTAAATTCATGTTTGGGAATGGAAGTTAATATACCATGGGGTGGGAGGTAACGTTAATACTTTTTTTTAATGGAAAAGCTGTCCGATCAGAGATGAAGCGTGAACATGTCAACCACTTTTCTTTCTCTCTTTTGCAGAAGATGTTTGAAAATAGCAAGAGAAAATCAGTTCACAGGGAAGACTCTGTGCCATCTTTCGAAATGAAATACTGCAGCTACAGTATGGGTGCATCTACATTGTAGACTTAATGCAATTTGACCCCACTTTCACTGCCATGGCTCAAGACTATGAAATCATGGGAAGTGTAGTCTGGTAAGGCATCAGCACTGTTAGGCAGAGGAGGCTAACAACCTTGTAACACTACAACATAAATGATTCCATAGCTTTGAGCCTTGGCAGTGGAAGTAGAGTTAAACTGCATTAATTCTACACTGTAGATGCACCCTATGTCCACCTTTCACAACAATAGAAAACTCATGGGTGTGTATCAGATCCCCTAAGGATACTATCAGAGATATGGGGAGAATTTGATAAGCCTCCTATTCCAGCGGTGTAAAAAGGCAGCTACATACAAGCAAAATACTCATATGATACAGATCCTGATTTCTTCTTATACCAAGAGTGAAGTCATTATTTCTTACACTCATTATTTCAGGGTTAAAACATTTTTTTCGCGTTATTCGCTGTATTCATCCTACAAGACAAGAATGTGTGACACTTCTAGAGAAAGGACATCTATTAGGTGTTGCACCTGGCGGAATTCGAGAGCAGAATTATGGAGATAATACTTACAAGCTTATCTGGAGGCAGCGTACAGGATTTGCTCAAGTAGCCATAGATGCAAAAGTTGTAAGTTTTGTTTCTTTTCTTTGTTTCTCTCATTCATCGCTCACCTGTCTCCATTAAATGGAAATCAGAGTCTATAATGGTTAAATTATTATGTCATAACAATACTATCTAAATGAGATATGCACACCACAGTTGGTTCAAATATATTTGTGGAACAGGCAACAGTTAAAGCCATCAAACACCTGTATTGGTTAGTGATTTGTGAAGATCAAGTGTGTTCTTCTTGTTCTTCATTTCCCCCTATTTTAAGTAGCTTGAAACACCCACACAAATATCAAGGCTCCATATACATTTAAAAATATCAAAGAAATCAATAAGTATGTACAGTAGAGTTTCACTTATCCAACATAAACGGGCCAGCAGAATGCTGGATAAGTGAATATGTTGGATAATAAGGAGAGATTAAGAAAAAGCCTATTAAACATCAAAATAGGTTATGATTTTACAAATTAAGCACCAAAACATCATGTTATACAACAAATTTGACAGAAAAAGTAGTTCATTATACATTAATGCTATGTTGTAATTACTGTATTTACGAATTTAGCACCAAAATATCATGATATATTGAAAACATTGACTACAAAAATGTGTTGGATAATCCAGAACGTTGGATAAGTGAGTGTTGGATAAGTGAGACTCTACTGTATATACTATCTAATAAATATGAGGATGTATCTATATTTGCCCAGTCAATATTCTTTTAAAAAAAAGGGGGGGCATTCAACAGAGATCAACTCTGAAGAAGCCCAAAACCTATCAAAATGCTATAGATTCAGAATATAAATACTATTCATAAAAAATTTCAAGGGTGCATCTACATTGTAGAATTAATGTGCTTTGATACCACTTCAACTGCCATGGCATTAAAGAGCAGTGGTGCTTAATCAAACTACAATTTTGGAAGCATTCTTTGGCAGGGAAGGCTAAAAACCTTGTAAAACCACAAATCCCAGGATTCCACAGCACTGAGCCATGACAGTTAAAGTGGTGTGAAACTGCATTAATTCTACAATGTAGATGCACTTAAATTCTCAATGAGAAGTGAGGGTATTGACATGTTGAGTCACTCATCAAAACCAAACAATACAGAGACAAACAGACAGAGAGGACTTCTTGGCAAAAGAAATTGTGGGAATTTTTAAACACCCATTTTTTTCAAGGAAAAACACTGTAATTTGTACAAACCCTTAAGACTTTCATAAAGTATCACAAAATGCAGGTAAATATTAAAAGGCACAATAATTCTTATAATCTCACTCAGCAGGAAGAAAACCTGAATTTTTCATCCCGAATATAGGACTGGAATAACCAGCTATATACATTCCTTCTCTATAGAACATAAAATACACCCAGGAGCATCAATACAAATAGCAGCTTCAGAGGAATGTCTTCAGCTATAGAAGAGGAAAGGGTAAATTATCCCTCCCTACTTGTGGCAGCAGTTATAATTATTACACTTGCTCTTTTAAATTGCTCACAAATCTAAGTTATTTATTCCCACGGATTTCCAATTAATGTTGTCACTGGCCTATGTGGACTCGTTTTTAAAAGAAAAATGTTCTATTTTTTTTTCCTTTGGTGTTTCTTAGCCCATCGTTCCTATGTTTACCCAAAATATCCGAGAGGGATATGTCATATATGGAAACATAAGTAAGTGGAACTTTATACCTACTTAGAAATGTGATTTTATATTGCAAATTTATATGATCTTACTTTGAATAATCTGTGGAAAGACTATAACCCCAAGTTGCAAATAATGTTAAACTCTAGTTCACGAGCATAGAAATTATGTGTGCTTTCTTTGCTTGAAGATGATTAGAAGTGGTACATACAGTAGTGAACCCATGCAAGTTTTCAAGTATTGATATCAATTTCTTCCAATGTACAATTCCCATCTGATTTTAATTTCATATATAGGACCAATGCAATGGCTTTATGAGAAAACACGAACTTTAGTGTTTCCTATGTATGGACTATTTCCAGTCAAAATCCGGACACATATTGGACAACCTATTCCATATGATCCAAATATAACTGCAGCAGAATTAGCTGAAAAAGTAAGTATTCTATTGTTGGAAATTTAAAAATATACATGTATTTACATTTAAATTCAGTGCAAAATGCTTAAAGATCTCTAAGAGTCTTAGTTTATGGAAATCTAAAGTAGAGCTTTGGTTTTGTTTTGCTGTACTCTGTTATTGCCAGTATTTTATCTATGATAAGAAGAGTTCAGGTGAAGTGGCCCCTATTAACACACACATGAGAAAATATTGGAGTTGAAATTTCTTTAGTGGCAATGTACATGTGGATATGTATTTGATCTTGATTAAAAATGTAATGTATGCAAAAAAAATTCTTGATGGAAGCAATGAGTAATTTTAGCCATTTTCTTCAGTCTCCAATCAATACTTTGAAAACCATGGCTTTAAAATCCTATCCACAATTTGGGATTTGTATTGTTAACTGTCATCATCAACTTTGACCTATGGTGACCCAATAAACAAGAGACCTTTGAGTCACCCTATTTACAAACGTTTTCCTAGTCTTGTAAATTCAGTGCCATGGCTTCCTTGATTGAATCTATCCATCTGGAAAACACCCTTCTTTTCCTACTGCCTTCCACCATACCAGGCATTATTGTCCTTTTAGTGAGTCATGCTGTTCCATTATATATCCAAAGAACATCAGTCTGTTTAACCATCTTAGTTTCTAGATAACAGTTCAGTCTTGATTTGTTCCAAGATACATTGATGTGTTTTTAAAAATCTGTGGTATCTGTAGAACTCTTCCCCAGCACATTTCAAGTGAGATTATTTTCTTCCTAGCAGCTGTTTTCACAGCTATACATTTTGCCATAGGCAAGGCTAACTTTGTATTCAATTATATATCTCAACACTTCAGGATCTTGACAGATTACCTCTTACATGTGTTTCCAAATTTTAGTCTTATTCTGGTTTCTTGACTGCAATCTCCATTTTGATTAATAGCCATGGGTAAATCTGCATTGTTGAATTAATGCAGTTTGAGACATTAATCTTCATAGTTCAATACTATGGAAATCATGGGAGTTGTAGTTTGGTAGGGTTTAGGCAGGAAAGGCTACAAGCCCCATGATTCCATAGCATTGGACTGTTGAAGTCAAAGTGGTGTCAAACAACATTAATTCTAGATGCACCCTAAATCAAAGTATGGAAAATTTTGAACTATGTATTTCTATGTCTTCATTATCTGTTTTAAATATATGTAAATCATGTGTGTTTATTAATGTTAAACTGTAATCTTGACTTTTCATTTACTTCTCTGATTTTCGTTTGTGGTCGTTCCAAGTCTTTGTTATTTTCTACTGGTATTATGGTATAATATGCATATTTTGAATGGTTAATTTTCCTTTCTCCAGTTCCCATGCCTCTTGCCTTTGAGTCCAATCCTGTTTTACCTACAATATGTTCAGCATACAAATTAAATACACAGCTTGATAAAGTACAGCCTTGCCTGACCCCTTGTCATTTCAACAGGGGTGGAGTAAGGTCAACAGGAATATAGGTACACATTAAAGCTACATCTACATCCATATCTACATCTAGGCTGCAATTATATCTTATTGATTTTATTATTAATGTATTTCTGTGCTACTTTTCACACCAAACAAAACATCTATTTAACTGGAAATAATACTTACCTGAAAGTCCAAATCGGTGGTTCTCAACCTGTGGGTGCCCAATTGTTTTGACCTTCAACTCCTAGAAATCTTAACAGCTTGTAAACAGGCTGGGATTTCTGGGAGTTGAACACCACAATACTTGGGGACCCACAGGTTGAGAACCACTGGTCTAAATGAATTCAAAAAGTTTATCTCTTAGTTTTGTTGTTCCATACTTTAAAATCAGTTATGAACTATGGTTTTCTATTCTTACATTTTTATTTTTATTTCCAATATTTCTACCCCGCCCTTCTCCCCGAGGACAGCTCTTCATTACATGATTTAAAGTTGTTTCCAATCTATGACTTTCTGGTCTCTTAGATGATTAGGAATGGTACATATGAGGGTGAGTGTATTCAGACCTATCACATGGCTTACTTTGCAAGATTTGTTCAGGGGGGAGTGGCTTTGCTTTCCGCAGGGGCCAAGAAAGTGTGATCTGCCAAAGTCATCCATTGTGTCCGCATGACTGAATGAGGATCCAAATCCCGTTCTCCACAGCCCTAGTCCAAAGCTCAAACTACTATGTCACATTGACTTTCATATATAGGATTGTATTTGGCCCAGTGCAGAGATTTATTGGCCTTATTATGGCTACATGGGAGGTAATTTGTTAATACATTATGTGAGTGGTGCGTGTTTTTTCTAGAATTGTGAAGCTGTGCCTCATTCTCTAATGTCTTACTTTATATATTTTTGTGATACTTGCCATGGTGTTGCCTACCCATTTCCTGCACAGAAAATGATATTTTCTGTACAAAACTGGGCAAATATTAAATACATAATAAGTTCCAAATTGTGAGTAGTTTTTAAAAATGGTATAATTTTCAAAGACATTCACACAGCTGAAAGAAAATTGCTAAAACTTCTTATTTTCTTTGAAAAGAAGATTACTGAAGAATAGCATCCCTAAAACCTATATCATTTCAATCTTCAGAACATAGGTTCTAATTTCTGTGATATGAAACCTATGTGGGTGTTTTTGTGTTTCTCTTATTTTCTATGTAACAGGCAAAAATTGCTATTGAAGCTTTGCGAGACAAACACCAGAAAATACCAGGCAGCATACTAAGTGCTTTGGGGGAGCGCTTTGAGATACGTCGCAAAAATGAATAATGAAGGAAATGAAGGATTGCACTGATATGCATCAATACTTTCAGAATTGCTCATCACAAGGAACTTCAACATGAATATGGAGCTGCTGTTTCACAAATTATACAGGTTTTTATATCAAACTGGAATTAATTTTTTCATCTACTCCCTTCTCCAACTTTCAATGTAAGAGGATTTTTTATCAGTGGTGGAATTTAAAAAAATAAAACTAATAAATTTAAGTAACATTTCTTCAGGGCAGTATCTGAGGAACTGAAGGCTGACCACACTTTTCATGCATACTATACTCCCAATTAAAACACTATTAGTAGCAAATCTGGAAACCATCTATGTAAATGTCATTTGATGTCTACCTGGTTGTATGGCTTTAATTGCTTTGGTTGACAATCTACACCAGGAATTGAATGCTGAAGTGTGTCCCTGTTGCTTTTGACAAATCCCTTAGTAAATTTTGATCCCCTTAATTTTGGTATCAAAAGCAGTCATCTATTTGAGGTAGGACTCGACACACTGTTTTAGAGTAGCTCCAGTTTTCATGAAATATGAAGTCCAGAAGATGAGTGGACTACTGTTTGATGCCTTTGTGGACTGTGTTGAACCTCAATGTACCATTTTCTTCCATCCTTGCCACTATTTAACATATTCACATACATGCTGGGACATGTCATTTCAGGCTTATTGCCTGCTATGTTATGGTGGCAGTTAACATTCTCTGGATCCTTTCTCTCAAAATCCAAGTAAGTTGATCTTTTAGAAGACAGTTACAATAATATACTGAATGAATGGAAACTGAATGAATACCTTGTCTCATGTCAGGCAAGACAGCTCTTCATTACTCAATTAGTAGAGTAATGGGGAAGTGATTTCTGAACTTTATTCCTCAGGTGTTTTGGACTTCGACTTTGATAATTCCTGATTGATGACCAAGCCAGCAGGGGCTTCTGGGAATTAAAGTCCTAAGCACCTAAAGGACAAATGTTTGGGAGTGGCTGCTTGCTTTGTTTTCTCCTTCAAGTGCCTTTAAATTAGGACAATCACTATGGCTTATCTATTATCTTCCTGAGCTTGATTCCAAATGGAGTCTCTATCTAACAAAAGTGATATATTCCTTTATAACCTCAGGAGTGTGACTTCATATACTGTGTTGTGCTATGGTGAACAGTGAAATGGTACCACAAAAAGGAGGGGAATAACTTACATGATTTTTAAATAAAGTAGTTTTCTTCATCTGAAATTATATGTAAGACTTCTTGCAGAAATCAGGATTATCCATGAGAGGCAGTGGAGGTGGAAATGGAGCAGAGGAGATAAGAATCACTCATCCAAGTTTTGCTGACTAGAGCCAGGAAGAGCAACGAGGAAGGCGGAGGTGGAATGCTATGTGTAGTTGTTCCACCCTTAAAAAGGAAACTCCCTTTTTGTTTTGTGTGTTTGTCCATACCGCCTTGTTCTTCCTTTCTCTAGGGTCTCATCTACCTTTACTTAATAGTAATTCAATTTATGAAGACAATGTATTTATTTGAAGGACTTTATAAATACTTTGATATTATGCTGAAGAATATTAGAGTAATATTTGTGGAAGAAAAGACTGTGTAGGAGAATGACTTTTTCACACTACCTTAACTACAATGGGAGAAAATGCAAGTGCAAGCTGACTGCCTTATTGGAAAAGAAGGTGCAATAGCTTGAGATCTCTGTGTCTACACAGATGTACTGGCTGTTAGGAATTGTGGGAGTTGAAGTCCAAAACACCTGGAGGGCCAAGGTTTGCCCATGCCTGGTATACACTCTATCTTATCTAAAAAAAATTAAATGTAACTGTCTTTTAAAAAAAGAGCAGCACAGACTCTTCTGGAAAGACAAGATATAGAGAAAGCCACTAGGCAGGGGACAGTTCTCAAAGGAGGCAAATATTGTGACAAACAGCAGCAGAACTATCAAGAACTATATGGCAACTTCGGATATAAAAATTAATTCCCAACTCTCCATAATCAGTGATTATGAAGCAAAGTTACAGGAACAAGAGCCAGTTGCCAGAAGGCATGGAGACGTCCTTGGAGGGCTATATGAATGAAAGGGCTCCAGAGAAGAAAAAAATACATTTGCCCATGAAGTGACTCTATGTTCAGAGAAACGGAAATGGGGGTGTGAGAACCTAATAAGATGTCCCATATTGTGTTTCCCAGGGGTGAAGATCCATTACATAACAGGGAGAGGCTAATGGTTGTCATCAAGCTCATCAACTATTATCCCTTCCTTCTAATTAATATTTGAACAAATGATACTACAAGACATGACCTTCAATATATTGCAAGGGACTGTGAGTAGAAAGCTAAAGATCCTTAGAGCACAGGTTATTATTTTTGTCATTTTTCAGAATATTAGAAGTGAATACAAATGATGGCATAAGGAACGATCTGCATTCTTGAACCATAATCTAAATTTTCATGAATAAGGACTTATGGAAATGCTAGCTTGTGCTTCATAGCACCTGTTAAAATGTATTTGCTAGCAGACTCACAAACATGATAAGTGGGCTGAATCACTTGAAGGAGGGTGACCATATTCCAGAAGGCAAGGGGATACCAAATACTGTGGATTATAGCCTGAAAGATACAAGGGGAAATTTGGCAAACAGTACTAGATCCCAGCAGTGGAAAAAATGGTGGAAAAGAAATCCAGGAATTTGCTGGAGATAATGACACAACATTTTGTACGTTTCCTTATTCATGCACAAAGCATTGGAAATAAACAAGACAAATTCTCAACACAGACAGGAAAAGATATTTTAATAGGCATCAGTGAAACCTGTAGATTGAGTCTCATTATTGGAATGTAGTGGGGGAGGAATATAATCTATTCCAAAGTAACAGACCAAACAGGAAAGGAGTAGGAGTATTAAGTCTCAAAAATATGTACACCTGTGCAGGGATTCATGACTTGAAGCATAGAAAACAGGTTGAGAGAATTTGGATAAGTGTTAAAGGGGGCGGGGCACTAGTGATATCAGGGTAGTGATTTACTAAAGGCCTCCAAGCAAGACTAAAAAATTGAATGATGTCCTATAACAAGTTACCAAATGTTTAAAAAGGGATGATATGGTAGTAATGAAAGACATAGAGATGTCTTACACAGCCATAGATGGGGTGATGTTGTATGAAATTCACCCAAACTGGGATTGTGGCTCAAGGTTACCCTGAGTACCTGCTGAGAGCAGACCTGGGCCAAAGTCTCACGACTGCTTCACCATCAGAAAAAATTATAATGAGTTCCAATTTGTGGTTCAGGGAGGAGGGGGGAAAGTCTCATTAGACTATAAAACGTGTGAGACCATATGTGTGATTTGGCAGACCTATATATAGCCATGTGCACATAATTGGTTGCCATTGTTGACCATGTATTCGGTGCATCTTGTGAACCCCTTTGTATGTACTGTTCCATTTTTGTCTTTAGTATTATTACTTCCCTACTTTGTAACCTATAGACTGACTGCTCCTGCTGGTTTGTCACAACTAGTAGTAGTTAATATAGAAGGGTAAAGGGGCATGAGATATGATTGGGAGGGAAGCAGTGGGGTGATGAGACAAATAAGTGGGGAACCTGTAGGCTGGGCAGATGCAGGTAACTTCATCTTCTGCTGAAAGCTTGAATATTTCTTTCAGGTTGTTTTTTTCAGTAAATTCTGTAAAAAGTATAAAGCCCAGTATAAAGAAAGGTTTATCAGATCCAGTCAACTTAATGCAGTGCTTGAGAATTAGCTGTTCTGGACTCCAACAAGCACTGTATTCCTTCAACCTTATTTGGCCTATACACAGTCTAATTGAGGAAGTTGCTTTGTAATTGTTGCAGTTGCAATAAAGTTGTTGCAATACCTTTTAATCCATAAAGCTTTCCAGCTTTCCAGGCATGGGCAAACATTTTGACACAGGAACCAAAACATCTGGGACCCACAGGTTGAGAACCACTGATCTACAATTAGATCAGGCATCCTCATTGTAGCCCTCCGGCTGTTTGGGCCTCTAACTCCCAGAGTTCCTGACCACTGAACAAGGTGACTAGGGCTTATGGGAGTCGGAGACTCAAACAGCTGGAGGATACCTGGTGTAGCTGCACCCCATGCGGGGACATGAGAGAAGCCTCCCACAAGGATGGTAAAATATCAAATCATCTGGGCGTCCCCTGGGCAACGTCCTTGCAGACGGCCAATTCTCTCACTCCAGAAGCAACTTGGGTTGCTCCAGACATGAATTTTTTTTCCTGGTATTGAGTTCAATGGGACTGACCTGTCATCCCCCAGCCTTCTTTTTATCTTCTGTAACTATTGATGTCAATGCTTCTTAATCACGGTTACTAATTTATGTACTATCACTTTTAAAGAGAAGGCAAATTATTTTCCCTGTGCAGTAGTATTCCTAGCAGAGTGTGGGTGGGAATTAATCTCACCAGTTGACACCATCAGAGGGGCTAATATCAAAATGACTACCTATAAAAAGTTTGTGCATGTTTGGTGCAGAAATGTGCCCATTTTTAAAGTAAATAAGCACACATGCAACATAGTTGGACTCATGGCCCCTTACAAGGCTGTGTTGGTTCTGCCAGAAAGTTGCAGAAATGTAGAGGTTCTTCTTTGGCCTTTAGTGCTGAGGTGTAATCTTAGATTATACCTCTACTGGTAAGTTTATCAATATTACCGTATATATCGTATAAGCCAACCCGAATATGAGCCAAAACACCTAATTTTACCATAAAAAACTTATTGACTCGAGTATAAGCCGAGGGTGGGAAATGCAGCAGCTACTGGTAAATTTCAAAATAAAAATAGATACCAATAAAATTACATTAATTGAGGCATCAGCAAGTTAAATATTTTTGAATATTTACTGTATTTCAAAGAAAAACAGTAAACTAGCTCTGTAAGTGGAAAAGTAGGGTCAACAAAAACAATATGGTATTAACAATAACTTAACAACAATGACAACAACAACAACAATAAAACTTCATTTGTATCCTGCCCTATCTCCCCATGGGGACTCAGGCTGGCTTCCAACATAGTAACAGGCAACATTCAATGCCTGTGATGTCTTAGGGACCCTTGAGTCATGACCCCGCAGCCATTATGGATCAGACTGAAGAGTATATGGGGTTTGTGCCAACTCAGCAAGATTCTGCTCCCTTCCAGATGTCCCCTGTTGACAGTTTTAGCCCAAAGTTAATTACAAAAGCCCTTGAAACAGAGCCTGGTTCCCCGGAGAGTGCTCCTTTTGATAGGAAATTGTTTCTGAAAACATTCCACTCTGAGAAGGAGAATAGGAGGAAAAGCGCGAGATTAGCGGAGAGAGAGGATGCTAATTAAACCGATTCCCTTGAGAGTTTCCAGGGAGGTTTGCATCTGGCAAGTTGTTGTCTTCTGTCCGTTTCCCTTGGGAAAAAGTGTTCAGGCACCTGGTTTGAGGGGAGATTCAAAGTCCCATAAAAGTTCTGCGCGCAGGCTGGCCATTGCGGTGTCGACGTGTCAGTTGGGAAACCAACACCGTCTCCAGTTCCTGCGGCCCGCTACTCTCGAGTAGACCGGGCGTTGCGTCTTGTCTCCCTGCCAAATCTGGGCTGCGTTTCAGTTCCACCACGACCAACTTTGCCTTGTCTTGTTATCCTAGCCTCAGACATTGAACCTGGCACTCCTTGAAAGACCTTGCTTATTTCCCCACTCAAACAGCTTGGAAGTTTGAGTGTGCTTCGGTTATTGGATTTAAAACTTTGAGCTCTAATACTGGACATCTAACTTCATATTACTGGACTATATTTGACCTTTCCTCAAAGTACTATTGCTGGACTATATACTCTGCTTATTTTTGTTTGACTCTTTTATTTCCTTAATAAAGATATTAGATTGTTTATTGGCCTCCGTGTCTGGTTCCCTGTGCTCTCGCAGCCTAGAGGCGTCACAGTGCCTATATAAACAGAGCTAGATATAGATCTATAATTATATATACTAATTTCACATATGCATTTCCCCTGAAACGATTGCAAATCCTCTCTATATATGTGCATTTCCCTCCTGCATCTATCTAGAAATCTGTGTGTGTGTGTGTGTGTGTGTGCGCGCGCGCGGGCGCACGCATTTCCCCTGTAGTATTTCCAAGCCCTATATATCTGTATTCATATATATCTAGCTAGTAGGTATGTCCAAAAAACCATTTTGGATCTTATATCGGATTTATATCGGATTGTTCTTGTTTTTTGAGATGCATTCCGAAACGTTGTCTCACAGCGCAACCGGCAATGTAATTTGAACCATCATTGGCCAATTCTCTAATTGCCTCTTAATGTTTCCCCCAAACATTTTTTTTCTTAACATATTTTTAAAAATATTTTTAATTTTTTTTTTTGTTTCTGCAACCTACCTTGAATGGGAGCTTAGCGCATTCTAACATGTCTGCCGCTCCCCGGCCAATCAGAAGCTTCCACAATGGACAAAAAAGGTGAGGGCTAGGATCCTCTGCGTCCACGTGGAAGATCGCCATAAAAGCCAGTTGTGTAGCCCGGGTGAGCCATTCTGGGCTGGGTTTTGCGTGGAGAGGGTGGTGGTCTGCAAACGGAGAGCAAGCAAGCCTCGTGTCTTGAGGGAGAGAGAGGGTGAAGGGGTCTGTGGCTGTTCCCACAGAGGGGTTTGGAGAAACGGTTAGGGTTTTGTTGCTGGTTCCTTCTCTTGTGAGTGTGTTAATTTTGGGTAACGCTTTAGAGCTGCGAGTTCCAGGGTTATTTTTTTTTCCATATTATTAAAAAAATTATCTAGCTTTCAATTTCATTAAGAATAGTTCTTGCTGGATCATAGCATTATACCTTTGCTGAATCAGTAGTCTATTTCATTAAGAAGGCATTGCCTTTGAGGCGTGGTCACTGCTCCATTTCTAATTGAAGGCAAGGCATTGCCTTTCAGGTTTGTCGGATCACATAGCCAGAGACACCATTGCTTTCCAGAGTTCTTGCTTACAAATATAGCAAGGGAGTTTATAGTTTTCAAACTATCTGTGCACTCCTTGCCAAGATATTGGCCAGCTTGCTCACAGGTACATTTCCAAAGGAAGGCAAGGCATTGCCTTTGAGGCTTGTGGGATCACAGAGACACCATTGATTTGCAGTGTCCTTATTGCTTAAAAATATAACAAGGGAATTTCTAGTTTTCAAAGTTTCTTTGCACACCTTGCCAGAGCATTGGCCAGGTTGGTCACTGGTACATTAACAAAGGAAGGCAAGGCATCGCGTTTGTTGCTTGTGGAATCACATAGCAAAACACACCATTGATTTCCAGTGCCCTTCTTGCTTAAAAATATAACAAGGGAATTTCTAGTTTTCAAAGTTTCTTTGCTCACCTTGCCAGAGCATTGCTTGGCGTGGTCACTGGTCCATTTCACAGTGATAAAAACCCAATTGAACAGAAAATAAGACTTTCAAACCAGGAACAGGTTTCTTCAAATATTAAAAAATAGTGTATTATAAAAAGTTATGAAAATTCACCAAAAATCATAGGATACAGGAAATGTTCTGCAATTTGTTGGGCTAGGAGTGTTGAATGTGTTCTCCCACTGTACCAAATTTGATGAGGATAGCTCCAGAAATGAGGGCGGGAGAGCCTTGTAAAAGTCCCCCCCCCAGGTGCTGGTTATTTTGGCGATTGTGCATGTGCATCCGTCATTTTAGAAACATTTAGAATCATTACAAATTTTTGGAAATATCTGAAAGTTTTGGGTGAAAAAATCAGAAATAGTTTCTATTTTGAAGCGCCGGCGCCCCCTACTTTAAAAACAAGAATTGAAACATTTTTTTCATCGATCGGACATGCCTACTAGCTAGACATCTCTCTATATATAGATAATTATATCTGCATAGGATTTGCAAAGACTTGCAAACATGTGAGGCAAAATTCATATATAAAAATAATGTATACACATAGATACAGATATACAGGTATATGGAAATCTCTAGAGATCTATATGTATATAGGGTTTGCAAAGACTTGCAAACATATGAGGGGAAATTCATACATAAAATTAATATAAAAGAGAAATACAAATATTTAGTTACATAGGGATTGCAAAGGCTTGCAAGGGGAAGTACCTACATATCTGTAGCAGAGATTAACAAATATTTCAGGGGAAAATGCTTTTATAAGATTAATCGGTATATATATATATATATTATTCTTCCTGACTTGCAAGGACTTATTTTCCTTTTCAAAACATTCCCTTCATTAAGAGTGAGGGAGGCTTTGGAAAAACAAACACACTGATAAGGGAGGAGAGAACTATATCATATATTGCAAGCAACAGCCTCCAGGCTCTGCTGCCTGGCTTGACCTTGACCACATTATAAGACGAGGGAGGCTTTTGCAGCTGATAAAGAGGGCTGAAAAGCTCGGCTTATCTTCAAGTATATACGGTATTTAATATTATATTTTATCTCCAGATAGCTTTTGTTATATCTTGCCGCACTATTCATGCCGCCCTGTTTAGGTCAGCAAAGAAGATGGGGTAAAGACCAGAAGTTATACTTATTTGGGATTATATGGTCTTGAAAAGTATCAGAGAACACAAGTAGAGGTGGCCAGTCTGACAGAAGCAACTTGCACATGCATCTCAGAGCTTCCTGGTGCATCCCATGGGCCAATCATTGGCAGGCCTGTTTATTTATTTGTTTGTTTGTTTAAAGCATTTATATTCTGCCCTTCTCACCCTGAAGGGGACTTGTTTGGTGTGGTAGGAGAGAGCTATGCCTGGTTATCACCTCTAAATTGGTTTATTGTGCCATCTAGTGAATGGAAGAAGGTAGCTACAAAACACATCGAGCTTAGTCATAAGTACATCATAATAATTGAATCCTGACTGTATATATATATATATAAACAATAAAATGCAACAATTGCAATAAAACTTGAAGGAGTGATAGTGAGATTTAGTATTAAAAAAAAAAAAAGAAAAAGCCAGAAAGAAAAAAATCAGAAATGGTAAGGACATTGTCTTGTTCCTCACGTAAATTTATCTAGGTATCCCTAAGCAGCTGAAGTTATGGACTGGTGAAAATGAGGTTACTTTGTTGTATCTGATACTTGCATATGAGATTGCTTCTGGCTTTAATCATAAATCCTACAACATTTCCACACATTATCAAAGTGACTCAATCTTTTTGAGCCTTAAAACCAGTGGCTTTGGCTTCCTCCTTCATTATAAAAGTGAGATATGGCATCCTCTTCCAAAATAACCCCGTTTCATCCATATTAAAAACTTGTTCTGGTAGATAGCCCCCTCTTTTATTATGTCCTTGAATGTGTTACTCACGTACTCCTCAGCTGCGGCAGTATCTGCAGAGGCAGCCTCTCCATGTAGGGAAACACTTTTAAGTCCATAGCGCTTATGAAATTTATGAAACCAGCCCTTGCTGGCAGATAATCCCGAAGTGATGGGAGAAGCAGTTGATGTGGATGGTCTTGCCTCATCATCCCCGTCGTCCTCCTCCCCTTCTTGGCCCTCCACATTGTCTGCCTTGTGGTCGTAAAGTTGCTTTCGCTTAGTCCTTATGGTGTTTGTATCCAAGGGAATAGCTCTTTTTCATAGGAAATAGTTCCAGTCCTTGATCATTTTGCTTCTGCTTTCCAAGCTCTAGAATACCCTATTTAAGATGGAATCACTGGATATATGTGCCATATTCCAGACGTGTTTGCACTATTTATTTGTATAAAGATATTGAAATGCTGGTATTTTCATTTGGGTTCCTTTCCTAATGATCCTGAAGATGGCACTCTTTTCCCAGCCATAAGAAAACAAGAGCAATGTTTTCATTTTGATGTCCTTCACTACTGAAAAATCTCTTTCTTGATCAGTCACCACAGTAGCTTGGATGAAGTGTCTCATATTGGAAAGTATTTTAATTATGTTTTTATGTCTGTTTTAATTTTTAATAACTTTATTCATGTCTGTGTTTTATGCCCAAGGCACTGTACAGGTGCTGTTTGTAAGCCGGCTTGAGTCCTCCTAGGGATAGAGAAAGGTGGGATATAAATATTGTAAAAAATAAATACATAAATACATCTTAGAAGCCTAAATGTACCACTGAACATTTTTCCCATTCATTTTATCTATCAGCAAAACTAGTTTAAAAGTGTGACTAGTTTGGGAACAATTGGGCTTTCCATTTGTATTGCTACTTCAAATTTAAAAAGGGGAAAGAATTAAAAATAGAAGGAAATGTTATGTGAACATAAATGCAACCTGTAGGGCAACCATTCAAGTGATAAACTTTAGACATTATTGCACAGAGGTGGAAACCAGTCCTTACTGTATGACATTGTGTGATATCCATTCTCAGTCTTCCATCTCTCAGTGATGAAACTGTTCCCAGCCATTGATAGGCACAAACCATCAATTGTTCATTCCTGGGATGTGCCTGATGCGATAAGGTCATAGTGCTTCTATGGCAGCATTTTATATTGTCCCCTTGCTACAAATTTAATTTTAAAAAGTTTTTTAACCTTATAGTTTGCAGTGGCAAAGTATATTTTGAGAAATAAAAATAAAGGGAGAAAAAGTACAGTGGAACGGTGGAGTTCTGCCACCCAATCAGAAATGCAACTTCACACTGCTGAGGTATCACAGGTACTATGGCACCAATGGTGCAAAGGGAAGGGAACAGCCTTGTTTTCTGCTGCCCTGGATGCTAGGACTCAAAGCAATGGGTTTGAATTACAGGAAAGAAGGTTCCACCAGATCATTAGGAAGAACTTCCTGACTGAAAGAGTGGAACTCTCTGCTCAAAGTGTGGTGGATCTCCTTCTTCAGATGCTTTTAAGCAAAGGCTGGGTGGCCATCTGTCAAGGATGCTTGAATTGTGCTTTTCCTGCATGGCAGGGGATTGGACTGCATGGGCCTTTTGGTCTCTTCCAGATGCACGAGTCTATGAATTCTGGTAAACTGTTGCTATTCCAGGCTGCTGGAACACCATGGGATATTGATTTAATACTGTGGTATCGTTTACCATCTATTTTTTTCTAGAAAATGTGATGAAGCATTTTTTTCACATGCCTAATCAGAATTCATTTTATTTTTCTACTTAGAATGTGTCAAATGGCAGCATCTGTATTAGATACTTCTTGGCTTCAAAATTCAACTTTCTTTATTCACATGCTGAAAAACTGGGCTGGTTTTGAAGATTTGGAAGAATATGCGAACTTCATGCTTAACCCTTTGTGGATATTAGTGCTTCTTATGTTGTTATATCACGTATATTGATTGATATTTTTGGGAACCTGTTTTATCACATTTGTTCTATATGTTTACAAGAAAAAACATAACATAAGCAGAGGCATTTATGATCCATTATGGGAAAAACCAAGGCAATGGATTGGACAAGAATAGCCATTGTTCACTAGGAATGGAGCTCCAGAACAATCTCTCGTATCATTATTATCAGCATAAAATGCTTTTAAAATTACCATTTTAAGGAAGAATATCATATGTAGCCCTATGGACCTCATCATATTGATGTCCCTCCTCCCTTTGATCCATTTTGCCAGCAATTATCGGCAAAATGGAACATGCATGTGGCACCTCATGGTGAGCTACATGCATTCCCTCCTTTCCTTATCATATGGGGACATGGAGGCAAGGCGCATTGGTGCATGCAGAAAGGCGCATTGCTGCATAGCAGTTTCCCCCATCAAATGAGGGGAAAGCCCTGAAATTGTGAATCCTTACTTTGGTTGGCGAGGAGGATGAATCCTTATTGTGGTTGGTAAGGAAGCTTCTTGCAACGCTTCCTCACCACATCAGCCATCAGTGAGGCACGGCCATTGCCTGTGTTATGTGATGGAGTTCAACTGGATCTGTCCCTAGAGAGGGGCCAAAAACCCCTCATGTGATGAGGTGGATAGACAACAATAATGCATGTCAGAATTTAGATAATTTTCTTCAAGAGGGTCGCTACAGACGAGGGCCTAATGAAAAGGTTACCATTTGTCTCAGCTCCTCCAACAGAAACATATGTAAGCATCTCAATGGACAAATATACCCTATTTCCCCAAAAATAAGACATCCCCTGAAAATAAGACCTAGTAGAGGTTTTGCTGAATTGCTAAATATAAGGCCTCCCCCGAAAGAAAGACCTAGCTAAGTTTTTGTTTGGAAGCATGCCCGCCAAACAGAACACCAGAGCAGCAAGGCTTGGTAAATGTACAGGCCATAGAGTGTTGTACATAGAAATAATGGTAGTGACAAGAAATTCTTGATAGGATTCACAGTTTGTCTGGTTATGCTGGTTTGTGATGACAACTACTGTACAATATATAATAAATGTTCATTTTTGTTCAATGTGAATTCTTCTTCATGGAAAAAATAAGACATCCCCTGAAAATAAGATGTAGGACATCATTGGGAGCAAAAATTATGATAAGACACTGTCTTATTTTCGGTAGGACTCCTTTGACTTATATTTGTCCAAGCTATAAACAAGTTGCTTTTCAGGATAGAGATCAAAGAAAATATATCTGGATACTTTTTCTTTGGAGATAATATGCAAGCTTATTATCACTGATTTGAAAATCAGGGTTTTGTTAATGATATGATATTACTATTAACCTGTTATACATTGTCATCATTTCAGGTTATGAGGTTATTGGCATGGAAAATCTACCAAAAGTTCCAGGAATTATTGTTTATTACCATGGAGCTTTTGTTCTAGACTATATGTTTTTAGTAGCTAGAGTGTATGTACACAAAGGAAGATCCCTCCATTGTGTAGCTCACCATGCCATGTATCTACCAGGTAAGATTAAAATATACATTTAATGTTAGTCTTTTTCAAATTACCCAAGTGTTACCCAGTTCAGCCAAAGTACTACATACAAAAATAATAAGCTGTTTTGCAGTGGTTTACCTAACTACAGATCTGACTTCATGCCAGAGGCAGCTTTAGTCACTTCAGTGGGTGACTTTTGCAGAAAATAGTGGAAGGGGGGAGTATATATCTTTTCATTCTGCTAGATCTTTCAGCAGTGTCCATAACAATTGGCCACAGTGTTCTTTTGAACAATTTCTCTAGGATTTGGGGTCACTGTTCTGCAGTGGTTCCAGTCTTTCTTGAAGTAGCAAACTAAGAAGCTGCTGAGGGATTCCTGCTTGACCCTGTGGGTTTTGACCTGCAGAGTTCCTCAAGGATCAATATTTTCTCCCATGCTATTCAACATCTATATGAAATCCCCGGGGGAGGAAATTCAGAGTTTTGAAGTTGGATGTCAGCACTATGCTGATGACAACTATCTCTGGCTCTCCTTTCCATCCAATACCATGAAAACTCACTCTGTTCTGAACCAATTTCTCCTGTCAATAATGGGCTGGATAAAGTCAAACAAATGAAAACATAATCCAGACAAGGCAAGGGTACTTCTGGTCAGGCAAAGGCAGATCAGGAAAGAGGTGTGCAGTCTGAGTTTTTAAATTAGGAAGGGATGTAATTTTTTTCATTTTGATACAGTATATATCAAATTAAGGAAATGAAGGAAATTAAAATTACAATCGCTACCACTTTTGATTCACCTAGGTAGACAGACTGACAAGGAGCCAGGTATAATAAATATAATATCATTTAAAGTATTAGTTGAGTTGAGATATAAATATTTATGTTTCAATGTTTTCCTTCACCAGTGTTTACAGGAGTAAAACTGATCCTTGATGTGGTGGGTTGTACACTTGGCACAAAAGCTAATTGTGTGGAAATTCTGAAGAAATTCTAAGTGGCCTGCTTTTAATATGTATATTTTCCACAGTAAATAAATTGGAAAGTGTGTTTGCTCTTGTGGCCCTTCTCCCCTTAAACTGCCCTAAGCTGTCCTTTTTCTAATTAAAGACACATTATTAATTGCCTCTTCTGGAAGACTCTGTAGGCACTTTAGTCATGATTCCACATCACAACTGCATCCTATGGGACCCTGGGCTTTGTCATCTGATGGCATCCTAGAGCTCTCTGTCAAAAATCTGGACATCCCAGAATTACCGAGCAATAAAGAGGAATGATAATGCTCTAGTGCACTACCCCATGCACTAGTAATAATTAATAGTAACACTTGTAATATAGTAATTTAGTGATATGCAATTGAACCCTTCACACAACACAACATTAATTAATTGTTTCTGAAGTGCCTAGAAATGAAGGGGAAAGAAAATGGGCAGAGATCATCTTCTGAGCTTAGGAATCACTTCACAACTGGAGAAAATGGCAAAAAACACATTGGGATGGGAGGTATGGAATGTAGCTCTAAATGATAAATTACCAGTGGAAATGAGGGTGTTCAGGGGGTAAATTAAAAGATCTGATTTTGATTTATACTGGTCAGTTTTCATTAAATATGTTCTAGAAAGTGAAAAAGGAAAACAATACAACCTTGTTGGTCAGGAATTTTGGATATGACATTGGTTTAATGGTTGAATTATAAATTTTATGGTAAATGAAATGATACTTGTTCAGGCCTTGGTGGTGGGGTTGTTGTTTGCAAAATGTTCATTGTTTTGTGTTTGGTTTCACTGTATGTTATTAATGTATGTAAATAAAAATTAATTTTAAAAAAGCAAAAAAAATTAAAAAGAAAAAGAAAAAACACATTGGATGGACTATGTCAGATTCCACACATTTAATCAAATTGATGACGTGCAGTTAGGGACGTTTCTGTGGGAAATTTCCTACCAAACACTGACATTTCTCTCTCAAAATCCTGCTTCATGAGCCTGACATAATAATTTTTCAAATTAACTTATTGATTTCAAAGTATCACCACTTTTTCCTGTCATTTCTCCTTCATAGTAATCTTGCCTTTTGAAATTTCACAATGGCCAGTGTGATTAATAAGATTGGGAGGAAAGAGAGAAGCTCAGAGAACGGGGGATGCAGATCAATGCCTCCTGTCACCTCGGGAGTAAAAGGATTGGATGGGACAGTCTAAATCCCCAAAGTAGTGTCTGTCTTCCCAGATCATTGACTCCTGTGTACTCAGGAGTTGCAGGATTGGAAGGGAAAGTCTAGCATCCCCCAAGTTTTTTCCTTGTTTTTTTATTCAGTGAGCCGGAACTGCACTTTCTTGAGTGATAAATCTGATAAATCTGAAAATTGATAACTTTGGGAGAAAAGGCAAAAAAAAGAATAACATGTGATAGGCTCTGAGGAACAATAACATTTTCTTTCCAATGCAACAGGACATAACAGCACAGATATATCATGCTGCCCCTCCCCCCAGTCATGGGATAACATCCTAACTGGATTGTGTGAAAGGATCTTAGGAGTGGTAATTCATCTTTTCAGTAAACAATTGGGATGAGCCTCCCCTGTTTAACACTGAAAACCATTCCAGATCAGAAATAGACTTTTAATCAGTGTCTGATTTATTGCAGAAATTTGACCCCAGACCTACCAAATGCCCAGTCCTAGAATCCTGATTGTATGCAATGATTTCTTTGGCTAATGTCCTTGATGTTTTGGAATAGGAACTTAAACACATTTAGAAAATAAAATGTTTGGTTTCATTCCAGTGAGAGGTTGTTTAAGGTAAAGGGTAAAGGTTTTCCCCTGACGTTAAGTCCAGTCGTGTCCGACTCTGGGGGTTGGTGCTCATCTCCATTTCTAAGCCAAAGAGCTGCCGTTGTCCGTTGACATCTCCTAGGTCATGTGGCCAGCATGACTGCATGGAGCGCCGTTACCTTCCCGCTGGAGTGGTATCTATTGATCTACTCACATTGGCATGTTTTCGAACTGCTAGGTTGGCAGGAGCTGGGGCTAACAGCGGGTGCTCATTCCGCTCCCAGGATTTGAACCTGGGACCTTTTGGTCCATTAGTTCAGCAGCTCAGCGCTTTAACACACTGTGCCTCCGGGGTTGTTTATCAAGTCATATTTGAACGGTACAAAACAGTTTGTAGAAGGAGAGGAAGAATCGCCCAGGACAAGATCAATGGATAGCAAAGATTAAGTAGAACACTGATAAAATTGCCTATATGTATACAAACATTTCCATTCCAATAGGAAAATATTTTGTCTCTATAACTTCAGGGCTGCTGAAGTGTCTATGTGAGCTAATTAAGCTTCTAGTACTTCCGTTATATGGAGGCTTTCCTGTCAAATTGCATACATATATTGAAGAACCTACCGTGTTTCCTCGAAAATAAGACCTCCCCAAAGAATAAGACCTAGCAGGGGTTTGGGGGGATTGCCAAATATAAGGCCTCCCCTGAAAGTAAGACCTAGCAACTAAGGCTGCAGCAGAGTTCCATTGGGAAGCATGGCTGCAGGGCTAAAGCAGCACTCCTCATACACACACCGGAGGGAGGGAGGGAAAGTGCTTGCTTTCTGTGCCTCCCTTCCTCCCTCCCTGCCTGCCTTTCCTTGCCTGTCCCCCAGCCGCGGCTTGAAAAACCTTCCTTGGCTGCTGCTGCGCTGCCGTTTCTTCCTTCGGAGACAAGGCCATGCTGGCCATGCTCCCTTCTTCCCAGAGGCTTCTGATTGGCTCCTGGAGCCCGGGCAAGGGAGGGTGGAGGGAAGGAAGAGGGCTTTCCACTCATCCCCAAGGCTTCTGCTCCTTAAAGGTACAGGACGCATTGGGATTCTCCTCTCATCCTTATTCCTATCCCATGCCATGAAACTGATTATTTTATACTATTATTCTATTACCATATTATTATCATCATATTCTGTTACTATTATTATATCCCATTATTATATTATCCTATTAATATATTTTAAATCATTATATTATATTTTTCTATTATTATTATTATTATTATTATTATTATTATTATTATATCGTTATATTATTATTCTATTATTATTCTATTATATTTTCATATTATTATATTATTATTCTGTTATTATTAAATTCCATTTTATATTATTCTATTAATATATTTTATATCATTATATTCTATACTATTATTCTATTCTATTATCATATTATTATTTTATTATTATTAGCATATTCTGTTATTATTATTATATTCCATTTTATATTATCCTATTAATATATTTTATATCATTCTATTCCATTCTATTATTCTATTATATTATCCTATTATTATTATATTATTATGCTATTCTGTTATTATATCTCATTATTATATTATCCTATTAATACCATATTATTATCATATTCTGATATTATTATATCCTATATTATATTATCTCATTAATATATTGTATATCATTATATTATTATTATATTATCATATTATTATTATAGTATATTATATTATTCATCGTTCATGACTACATTGAAACTAGAATAGAGAGAAATCAGCATGGAAACCTTGTGAAACCTAAATTGCAAGAGGTACCATAGATTGTTGTACATGTAAATAATGGTAGTAACAAGAAATTCTTGATAGGATTCATAGTTTGTCTGGTTATGCTGGTTTGTGATGACAACTACTTTACAGTATATAATAAATGTTCATTTTGTTGTTCAACAATAAATGTGAGCTCTTCTTCATGGAAAAATAAGACATCCCCTGAAAATAAGACCTAGAGCATCTTTGGGAGCAAAAATTAATATAAGACCCTGTCTTATTTTCGGGGAAACAGGGTATAACATATGACCCAAATCTAAATGCAAAGGAACTGGCTGAAAAGGTAAGCTAATTCTGGACTTCAAACTCTTTGTTTCCATTTTTATTATACACTGGATGTTATGGAATGTATTATATCATATTATTAAGTTTATGTGCAGTGAAACATCAGAAAGTGAAGGGGTCATTATTTCAACCAATCATTTGGGCTAGCTGAGATTTTGGAGCACTTTGGATTTCAGATTTCCAGATATGGAATACTTAGCCATTATTTTCACAGCCAAAAATATATCAATATACCTACACGCTACTCTAAATTACTTCCTACAAAACCTGACTCCACAAGAGAATATCAGAGTTAGTATGTTATTTCTGCATGGAATGAATAGCAGGATCACATTATAAGAAAAGTACATGAGTAAATCACATAAGTAAAACCTATTCAAAGGGCATTAAGGCAAATGACAGATAACATGGTATTGTGTGACAAAATTTGAATTGTGAAGAGGAAAGAAGATATACATCTCACACATACCTCACTGAAAATTAGCAGTAGTGAATATTCAGGTGAGACATCTAATAGTGGCCGATATCGACATTCCCATATTGGCCGTCCATGGGACTTATGAGACTGACATTATCCTCTGTTGTCCTCTTATATAATTTTATTTACAGTATTTGGAATGAAAATGCCCCACCTAGAATCATCATTTCCTCCTAAATCCCTATCCCTAAAACAAAGAAAGTCTAAAATGTTACAATGAACAGTAATATATACACTTCCCTTTTTTATCAGGCTAAGATTGCAATTGAAAATCTTGGTGACAAATACCAAAAAAGACCAGGAAATATATTAAGAGCATTATCCAAACAATTTGATAAGCACCACAAGAATTACTAGATTTTATACCGTATATCTCATAAATGGGCTTTTCTATGACACATTCCTCTCTCTAAATAACTCTTGTATATTTACTGTTGTTTTTTAATGTAACATTTTAAAATGTCTATTTTCCTTAGGCATTTTATAAAATAGAATACACAATAGAATATTCTGCTATATAATTTGTCTGAATGTGTATATTTTAAATAAATGGTTGTGAATTTCACTTTCATGTTCTCAATAAATACATCATAAATAGTCAAACAACACCACAAAGAAGGTAAATCATTGACTTTTGTGATATTTCCTTCTTGTTATTGGAATCAGATAATAATGCTTATATTGCAGCTGGGAGTTTAAAATTCAAGCTGCCTGTTCATACCATGCTTGTGCATTTCTGAAAAGCAGAATTTTGGGAAAAGGAAGTAGGCTAGATGGTGCCCTCTGTACAATCTTGTTTACAAAAGATAAGCTTTCCTCAACCTGTGGCTGCTCCAGAAATTGCTGGACAATAGCACCCACCACGGGTCATGTTCACTGCGATTGAAAATAGTTCCAACAGACATCTGTTAAAAATGATCCTTTGGATAGATGTATATATATATATATATATATATATATATATATATATATATATACACACACACACACACATACATACATACACACATACACACATACACACATACACACATACACATACACACACACACACACACACACACACACACATATAATGGCCAGGAATATGCAAAGTTCACTTCCATAAGACTGTCTTCCTGTGAAATAAATGTTTCTGCAGCATATAGAGAATTCTGAGTTGTTGGCAAACTTAGTCTGTTCACTCAAGGCACCTAAGCAACTAACCAATAAGCGAGTGCATGCATATTTAGGAGACATTGCTAATATTTGTTTGTTTACAATCCTTTTGCCATGCCGCAATAAATTCAGTCATGCTAATCTCTAATTTATGACTTTGCTTAACAATTAAGAACTTCATTGGTTTAGAATGCATGGTGGTAAGTCTGTGCAAAGTTCCAGCAGTCCAGCCGGAAACTACACATTCAGGAGGGGATTAGTTAACCTCTTACCGGACTAATCCCAATGGGAAGTGGAAATGTATGCCCACAAAAGCCTATCCTGAAATCTGAACTGTTTAACTGTTAGGGATAGGTTAAATATAGACACCACTTTTTTTGTCCACCTATGCCCATTCTGGGCAGGCCTTTCCAAATGATACTTACTCCACTGTTTATTTTTCCCGCCAAGGAAGCTGGACTGATTTCTGAGCAATCAGGGAAAAATAGGGGGGCTTTGCATGGTTGTCAAGAAGGACAAAATATCTTGCACTGTATTACTTGGTTATGTCCGAGCTGATACTCTGTATCTGACATATCTGACTGGATAGGGAATAATGTCTTGGATCCTTAGCCATTTGGATGAAGGCAACAACTACAACAACAACAACAACAGTTTTATTCAGGAGAGCAATTGGGGCTTAACTATCTTGTTTACTCCTTAATGGGAGATTGTGCCAAACTGGTTCAGAATGGGCCAGGCCAATAACGTGTCTGCCCACTATGTTTAAACTATGTTTAAACTACTGACTGGCATCATAGCTGACAGAATTCAAGACTATATTGAAGAAAAGAACATCTTGCTAGATGAACAGAAAGGCAACAAATGGAAAAGCAGGGGCACATAAGACCAGTTATTAATCAACAAATTGATTCTGGAGAACTGTAAAAGCCGAAAAACTAATCTTCACATGATGTGGATTGACTACAGAAAAGCCTTTGACTCACTCCCACACAGCTGGATCATTAAGTGCCTGGACTCCCAGGGCCGGCCCGAGAAAATTTTAAACATTAAGCGGGGGGTGAAAATTGCGCCCCCCCCCCCGCGCTGAGGGAGGTGTGGCCATGCACTGCAGGAGGCGGGGCATGGCCAGACCTGGCCCCGCCTCCTGTGCCCTGGCCCCGCCTCCCGCGCTGCTCGCTCTGACCCCACCTCTCGCGCAGCATGGGAGGCGGGGCCAGGGCGCGCAGGCCAGGAGGCGGGGCTCCACCCAGACGGGGCCTTGCCTCCCGCCCCGCGTGCCCTTGCCTTTTCCAGATGGCCAGACTGCAGCATCAAGCAATCAATTATTAAAAGAACCCAAACTTACACAAGTAGTTACATTGTAAAATTCTGTCTCATCAGAAAAACATCTTCCATGGATGCAGTTGACTATTTGGATTATACCTCAGCTGTTTGGAGAGCAGAAATATCTTTTCTCATCCTTATGAATAATCTATATCAGAACTTGAATGAGCAGGGGAGAATTTTATCCTGTTCTGCTAGACCTCCCAGTATTATTCATTATCATAACTTATTATAGATTTCTAAAGGATTTGGTGGGCATATAGTAGACTCTTTTGGGGTTGTTTTCATCCTAATTAGTGAAATCCTCCCACAAGATGGTGCTGGAGCATCAAGTTTACAGCTCTCAGTTTATGGGATTTCCCAAGGAGTATTAGTGTTTGAAGGCAAATCTCAACAAAAAAACTTGCTGTCTTGATTTTTAGGCCTGTTCCTGTGGTTATTTGTGATGTTGATTTAGAAAACTGCATTACCTAGACAGCCGCAGCTCTAATTCCTTAGATATGGTTAACATGATTTTCTATGGGTAAGAAGATCACAACTGGTAGATGACATATGTTATGTGTCTCAAAACACTAGAGCTGATAAGGGAAACAGGCACCATGTTTGGAATCAGCATGTCAATATATCCAGAAACAGGTCTAACATTTGGGGCACCTTAATGTGTGTTGGCCAGTGATATACATGAAGTCACTAGGGGAAGCTCCACTCTGTCCCACCTCCGTCTTTAGTGCAGTTGGTGGGACGAGGGAGAGAGCCTTCTTGGTGGTGGCCCCCCAGCTCTGGAATGCCCTCCCCAGTGAACTTAGACAAGTCCCTACACTACAACACTTTAGGAGAGAGTTTAAAACTTGGTTTTCCCAGCATTTGATAACATTTAGACAGTAACCAGAACTGATTGCCAATCAGTACTTTATATTATCTATATTCTCTGCATTCAGCTGGGCTGCTATATTGAATACATGGATTTTTTAACTGATTCTATTTTAATAGAGGTTGTTCTATCCAATTTATATACTTGGTTTATGTAATGTTATTATTGCTTTCATGTTGATGTGTTTTATTTTAGGCATTATGTATTTTATGTATCTTTGTGTGCTATTTTGTAAGCTGCCCTGAGTCTCTATGGGAGTTGGTGGTGGAGGAAAGATAAAGTTTTTTGTTGCTGCTGCTGCTGTATTTGTTTTTGTTGTTGTTGTTGTTGTTGTTGTTATCTTGCAGATGAGCAGTGCCGTGGTTTGAACATTGGACTATGGTGCTGGAAATTGGGAGTTGAATTTCCAGTCGTCCATTGGATTATCTTAGGCATGTCGCATTTTTTAGTCTCAGAGAAAGGCAATGGCAAACCTATTCTGAACAAATCTTGCCTGATAGTTGGAACAATGTGAAGACACACCACAAATTATGATTGTGAAACCAATTTCTTTCTTTTTATTTCATGGTTAGGAGGCTGTGGATATCTAAATGCATGACAGATTGGATGTTAAAGAACAAACTGAAACTAAACAAGACAGGAATTCTGTTGATTACCAGAAACCAGGTATTTCATTTGGGGGTAGTCTCTGATTCAGCATTGTCCCTAAAAGGCCAAGAGCTTACTGTGTCCAAAACTTCAGTACTCATTCCTACAGAAGGCAAACTAGACTACAGTGAGTCTTGCTTTCTGGGATTACTGGATTGGACCCTCTTCTTTGATCGTCAAAGTGGGGATTAAGTTGCTCCCCCTGTGGCCGGAATCGAGCATCCCCTCAGGAAGCTGGAAGCTGGAGAAAGTTCAATTGCCTGTGTGTCTCTGTCTCTATGTTCATATGGCATTGAATGTTTGCCTTGTATGTGTACATTGTGATCCGCCCTGAGTCCTCTTCGGGGTGAGAAGGGCGGAATATAAATACTGTAAATAAATACTCCTTTTTAGAGGAGTACTAAAGTCTAGCGTCAACCCTATATAAAGCATGTTGCAATAATCCAAATGACATATAAAATTTCATGTGACATTATCAACAGATCAGGCATTTCCAGGAATAAATAAAGTTTCTGTAGTAGTTATAAGTGTGCGACAGCACTCCTGCCCACCACAGAAATCCCAGAGAACACCCAAGCTGTGAATCTCCATCTTCAGGGGATTGTATTCCCAAATAACAGAGGATAAATTCCAGTGCCTGGTATGATCCTGCACAATGCAGCCCAAGAAGAGTGAAAAAAATAATAGAGGTAGTCAACTGGTTCTGCAAATGATATCGTCAAGAACTATTTGGCTTCCTTGACCATGGTCTGCTTTTCTAGGAAGATGGGCATCAGGTACAAAGGTAGCCCAATGTAAAGCGCATTGCAGAAGTCCAAATTTGAGGTTACCAGCGCATAGGTATATAGGAATGGGTGCAGCTGTTGTATCAGCCAAAGCTGATAATAAGCACTACTGACTGCTGTATCTACCTGAGCTAACATTTGGGGATTCGGAACCAGGGGCACTCCCAAGCTGCCCACACATTCTTTCAGGGGGAGCATAACCCTATCTAGGGCAGATTGACATACCTCCATCCCCAGATTAGCACTGGTTTTGTCTGAATTCAGTTTCAGTTTCCTCATCCATCCCATTACTTCCTCCAGGCACTCATTCAGAGGAGACACTATTCCTCACTGGTAATCCTCCTCAAACAACCCTCACCAGGAATTCAATCCAGGACCAATGGAGCGTGCAAACCGAGAAGACCCCAGGGGCAGCCCAGCCAACCCAAACTCCAAAGGCACTGAGACAGCAAAAGCAGGATAGGGAACTATGGAAGAAAGCCCCCGACCCAGCTGATGATGAAGAAAGCCCACAGGGGCAGCTCGGCAAGGCTATTTTTGAAAGCATGGAGAAAAATATTTGGGTGTCATCAGCATACTAATAGAATCCCGCTCAATGCCTCTGGATGATCTCTCCCAGTGATTTCATATAAATATTAAAAAGCATTGGGGATAGAATAGCACCTTGTGAGATGTCATGTAATAGCTACTTTTTTGAGGAGCAGCTATCCCAAGCACCACCATCTGGAACCTGCCTGAAAGGTATGACTGGAACCACTGCAGCACAGTGCCTCCAATTCCTAAACCCCTCTGGTGTTCTAGCTGGCTTTCTATCCCACATCATTCCTATCTCCTAATTAGGAGTCAGGGATTACAGGAAACTGAGTCTTATCATTTTCAGATGCTTGCCACATAGATTCCCATAGGCAACCACTGGGAGTGGCTGTGCATTGTGAGATAGCCTCTGTGGGACTTTGTCAGCATCTGAAACTGGAAAGCGAAGTGTGTTAAAGCACTGAGCTGGAGACCGAAAGGTCCCAGGTTCAAACCCCGGGAGCGGCAGGAGCGGCCGCTGTTAGCTCTAGCTCCTGCCAACCTAGCAGTTCGAAAACATGCCAATGTGAGTAGATCAATAAGTACCGCTCCAGCGGGAAGGTAATGACGCTAAATGCAGTCATGCCGGCCACATGACCTTGGAGGGGTCTATGGACAACACCAGCTCTTCGGCTTAGAAATGGAGATAAGCCCCAGAGTCGGTCATGACTGGATTTAACGTCAGGGGAAACCTTTACCTTTTTTACACAGTGCACACCAAATATTAAGACATTGAAGCTTAAGATGCCTTTGATTCTTAAGTTTAGATTCCTTCGGAAGTCCCTGTGACACAGTTAAAATTTGCAGGGCAATCAAACCCTGATGAGAGGCGAAGCCAAACCTGTTGGCATGCCTCTCAGGCAATCAGGGCTAATGGAGGACAGAAGGGGAGGCAGAGTTGCCTCCATGTTGCCTTTAAATGGCAGAGCACCTGGCAGCACTTGGAAGGGAAGGGATAGAGGGTGGAGAGTAGCAATGAGCTCAGGCAGACAGGCAGAGAGAAGATAAGACCTCGAAGGGAAGGAGAAAGAAAGAAGTCTGACAGTTGGAAGAAGGATGAAGAAACAGAGTTGCTGATTGATTGATTGATTGATTGATATTGATTGATCTGTGCACTGGGCTCAGGGGAGAGCGATGCATACTGGCTGCGGTTTGAGTTCTGGCTGATGGCTGGCTGGCTCTAGCAAAAAAAGGGCTTACCAGAACTTTGAAATTATATTTTATTTGAATTTAATTTTTTTAATCTCAATCTCAGTATTCCATCAGCAAGCCAAGCCAAAAAGATATTGATTATTATAAATAATAATATCGCAGATTAGCTGGTCTCAAAGTCAGGAAAGCCATTGCCAAACCCAAAAGTTATTGAATATTATAAATAATAAAATTGCAGATCAGTCAGTCTCCATGTCAAGCAAGCAATTGCTAAACCAAATAGTTCTTGATTAATTAATAATAATGTTACAAATTAACTGTTCTCGAAGTTAAGCAAGCCATTGCCATACCTAAAAGTTATTATAAATAATAATATTGCAGATTAGCCAGTCTCAAAGTCAGGCAAGTCATTGCCAAACCAAAAAGTTCTTGATTATTTGGAGTCCAGTATTGCAGACAGAGCCAACATATGTGGCCTCAAGATATACAATATGAAGTGTCCCGGAGGAAGTTGGTTGGGTCATACATCCTCTGAGCCTGCTCCTGGTTCCCGAGACCATGGCCATGCTGGCAGGTTCATCTTCGGCCACCCAAGCACGCAAGGTTGACTCGGCAGAGGGTTCTGTAAATCGTTACTTGAACAAGCCGACAGAGGCTCTTGTCTGCACTCCATTGGCCTACTGGTCTTCCTAGAGTCATGTGTGGCTGGATCTGTCGACCATTGCCCGCAAGTTTCTCAGCTGTCCACTTACCAGTGTGCAGAGTGAGAGGATCTTCAGCCTGGCTGGAGTTGTTATCACCCCTCATCGGAGCTACTACTTGTGACAACTTTGGGATATTATCCAATGCAAAAGTCCATAGGACCTCCCACTCTTCTCAGAGGGTTCACAAGGTCATAGGCCAAAGCCATGGTCCTATGAGTGCACACTGCACACCACCAGTTCTCTAATCTCGTTGTATCTTTGAGCCAATCACTAGCACTCACCTAATCTAATCTAAGCAAGCCTAATCAAACCTAATCTAACCTAATTTAATCAGCATCGGTTTTTCTTTGAATGACAAGCCTAGTGTCACAGACATTGATTGTCTACTCTCTGGGGACAAGTGGATTTCTTGAGCCAAAATCCTTCATCAAATGGAAATCAGAAGTTCCATGGCTCATATAGCAGAGTTTAGGGACCAGTTGGACCACTCTGCACCAGACCCCTGGCCGTCCAGGGGGTCTCCTCCTCCCTCCCCTTAACCCTTTCCTTCTTTAGGAGACTGTTTTGCTGTAATCTAATCTAATCTTGAAATCAAATCCCACCATCCAGTTCTACAACAAAGCTTCTCTAACTTGTTCATTTCTCTGAGTCAATTGCCAGCATTCATTGGCACACATTTCACTTTGCAAAAGGATTATTTCTGATGGGACCACACAGTCAGTCAGTCCCCAGTCCCCACAGTTTAAAAATTCTAAGTGAGCACCCTTGTTTGTTTGTTTTTAAACAAGTCTAGACAAATGTTGATGTCTCTCCGAGGACAAAATAATTACTTGAGCTTGATCAAATGGAAATCAGAAAGTGCATGGCTCATATAACAGAGTTTGGGGACCAGATGGACTGACCAGCCACACAAGGGTTGTCAGTGTTCCTGCCTTTCATTTTCAGCTGGCTCACAAGCATGGGTTGATTTAGGTCAGCCAAGACTAGATCATATTGCTGTTAGTAGTAATCTTCAATAGTAAGAGATCAGTGAGTAGTACCATTATATTTCTGGAATTAATCTGTTGGCTTGATCCAATTCTTTAATTTAGAGGCATACTAATAATAATTAATTATTTAGAGGCTGCATGGCCATCTGTCAGGAGAGTTTTGATGGTGTCCTTCTGTATGGAAGAAGGGAGTTGAACTAGATGGCCCTCTAACTTGGATTCTATGAAAATGAAGAATTTGTTAATATTGGTTTCTTCTATTGGTTAATATGAGAGACATTCAATGTTGTGCTTTTTAAGAACGTTTTTGTCAAAACTTTTTTTAAATCAGTAGATGTATGAATATTTCTGAAAGTTGGGGGGAATGATCCCCTGTTACCTTGTGTCACTGGGTAATGGATTTGATGTACCTGAGGAAAAGTTAGTGTGTGGCCTACTTTGAGGGACTGGTTTGTGAGTAGACATTTTGTTCCAGTCCTTGTTCTTACTCTTATCCAGTCATTGTTTCAGAAAATTTTGCAGTTTGGATCCCTTGTTCCAGTTAAATATCCTGTTCTTTGTTCCAGTTTTGTTCCTGTCCTTGGACTAATTTTGATACCTTGTTGAAGTTTATTCTTGTGTTTGATTTTCATGGACCCTTGCTTCAAGACTTGTACCTGGTGATCTAAAACCTCGCTCATTGACTTTGAACTTTGATTTGCTATTGCTTACATATTATCTTCAATAAAACTTGCTTTGCTTATAGTCTGGGGATCCAGCATGGTCTTAAGGTGTCTCTGTAGTCTAGGGGTGCAACAGAGCTGACCAATCGCTCTGTTGCCATGGACTAACCCTTACCTGACTAGGTTTAGGCTTACTGCACCCCCTTAACCTCCACAGGGATGGAGGACCAATTGGAATGGTATAGAGGTTTTTCTCAAAAAATATAGAGGATTTTTCAAATTGTCAAAATTGCAGAGGCTTTAGTTTCAACTGCCACCAAAAATATTCAGGATTTGAACTCGCTACCTCTACTAATGCTGCCACCAATGTTATATTCAGGAGCTTCTTCTATGCTAAGATATTGAGAGAGTCACACGAGACACTTTATGTGAGGAAAACAAGTTGTTGCTGTTTATTTGTATTTGAGCAGAAAAGATGGAGAGGTTTGAAAGAGGAACTTTATACCTACTCAGAAATGTGGTTTTATATTGCAAATTTATATGAGCTTACTTTGAATAATCTGTGGAAAGACCATAACCCCAATCTGCAAATAATGTTAAACTCTAGTTCATGAGCATAGAAATTCTGTATGTTTGCTCTGCTTGAAGATAATTAGAAGTGGTACGTACAGTGGTGAACCCATGCAGGTTTTCAAGTATTTTAGTTGATATCAATTTTGTCGTTTATTTTAAAATATTAGTTTCAAATACAAAATGTATCAGCATTCTCCCAGTGTACAATTCCCATCTGATTTCAATTTCATATATAGGACCAATGCAATGGCTTTATGAGAAAACACGAACTTTAGTGTTTCCTGTGTATGGACTATTTCCATTCAAAATCCGGACACATATTGGACAACCAATTCCATATGATCCAAATATAACTGCAGCAGAATTGGCTGAAAAAGTAAGTGTTCTATTGTTGGAGATTAAAAGATATATGTGTATTTAAACCATTTCATTATATGCTCAAAGTACATCAGTCTGGTTAACCATCTTACTTTCTAGATAACAGTACAGCCTTGATTTCTTCCAGGGTCCGTTGATGTGTTTTTTAAAAATCCATGGTATCTGTAGAACTCTTCCCCAACACATTTCAAGTGAGATTATTTTCTTAGCAGCGGTTTTCACAGCTATACATTATGCCATAGACAAGACTAACTTTTGCATTCAATTATATATCTCAGCACTTCGGGATCTTATCAGATACCCTCTTATCTGTGTTTCCAAACTGTAGTTTGGTTAGGGACCAGCACATTTAGGCAGAAAAGGCTACAAGCTCCATGATTCCATAGCACTGAACTGCTGCAGTCAAAGTGATGTCAAACAACATTAATTCTAGATGCACCCTAAATCAAAGATTGGAAAATTTTGATGTATTTCAATGTCTTCATTATCTGTTTTAAATATATGTAAATCATGTGGTTAAACCACAGAGCTGTGGAACGTGCTGACTAAAATGTAGCAGTTTGAATCCGTGGAGTGGCAACATGACCAAGGAGATGTTTACTGCCAATGCCAGCTCTTTGGCTTAGAAATGGAGATGAGCACCACGCCCCAGAGTCAGACTTAATGACTTATGTCAAGGAAACCTTTACCTTTACTAAACATCTGTGTTCATTAATGTTAAACTGCAATCTTGACTTTTAATTTACTTCTCTGATTTTCTTCGGTAGTCATTCCAAGTCTTTGTTATTTTCTAGTGGTAATATGGTATAATGTGCATATTTTGAATGGTTGATGTTCCTTACTCTTGCCTCTTGCCTTTGAGTCCCATCCTGTTTTGCCTATGACATGTTCAGCATAAAAGTTAAATATACAGCTTGATAAAATGCAGCCTTGCTTGACCCCTTGTCATTTCAACAGGGGTGGAGTAAGGTCAACAGGGATTTGGGTACACATTAAAGCTATATCTACATCCATCTACACCTAAGCTGCAGGTATACCTCATTGGTTTTATTATTAATGTATCTCTGTGCAACTTTTCACATCAAACAAAACATCCACTTTCCTGGGAATAATACCTGAAAGTCTAAATGAATTCAAAAAGTTTATCTCTGTGTTTTGCTGTTGTTGTTGTTGTTGTTGTTGCATACCTTAAAGTCAGTTCCAAACTATGGCTTTCTGTTCTTGCATGCTTTAACGTTGTTTCCAATCTATGACTTTCTGTTCTTGTAGACTGATTACAAATGGTACATATGAGGGTAAAAGTATTCAAACCTATTGCATGGCTTACTTTGCAAGATTTGTTCAGAGGGGAGTGGCTTTGCTTTCCTCAGAGAAAGTGTGGCCTGCCATAGATGTGGGTGAAACGTCAGGAGAGAATACTTCTGGAACATGGCCATAGGGATTCCGGCCATGAAAGCCTTCGACAACACCTTGGGGCCAGTTGCGGTGCACTTTGGACTTTAAAAAAGGGAAACAGCTTTACCAAGAAGAGCAGAGTTCAGCGTCACCGCCATTCCTTTTGCAGCCTAAAAATTTTGATTACAACTGGTACATATGAGGGTAAATGTTTTCAAACATATCGCATGGCTTACTTTGCAAGATATGTTCAGAGGGGAGTGGCTTTGCTTTCCTGCCAAAGTCACCCAAATCCTATTCTCCACAGCCCTAGTCCAATGCTCAAACTACTATGTCTCATTGTCTTTCATATATATGATTGCAATTTCCCAAATGCTGAGATTTATTGCCCTTATCATGGCTCCATGATAAGTTATTTTTTAATACATTATGTGTTGTGATGGAGTCTTCGATGGAGTCTTCGAGTAGAGCTACTACTAGTTGTGTTAGAAGAGGCAGGAAAACTACTCGTGAGCAAGACTCCGATGAAGAGCAACAAAGGAAGAGAATCCAAGAAATACTTATAGAACCCACTGATGATTATACCTTTGAGGGTTTTGAAGGGGATTGTGGGGCTGGGAGTCAGGAGGATGGGATGTCAGACTCTGGGAGTGAAGAGATGGATTAGACTAGGGTTCAGGAGATCCAGGAGATTCTTGAGGAACCCACAAGCAGTGGTACATTTGAGGGATGGCACAGAGAAGATACAGATGGATCCTGGGGAGGTATGGGTTTGGATAGAAGGTGGTCTGGCTGGAGAGATCGTAGAAGGGCTGCAGCTGGAGGTGGAGCGTTGGGCGACTCCAGCTCTGATGAGGATTTTCAGCTCTGGATGGGGGCGTTGGCTGGATCAAGTTCGGAGGAGGACTTTTAGATAAAAGTAAGTTTGTTGCTAATGTAACCTTGCAATCGGCAAGGTGTTTTGTTGGGCGCTTTTCGGGATCTCTGTTTCAGAAGACTTGTTTGGAAGACTGCTTTGGGACGTAAGTGTTAACCCGGGTTTTCAGTGGAAACGGGGGCTGGCATTGTGTGGGTTTACGCTGGATTGTCCTGTGTTGGTTTTATGCATTAGCTGCCGCCTTGCCTCTGTCGCTTTGGCTCTTTGTGTTAACCTTGGACTGGAACTCTACACCTGTGACTTCTCCCTAACAAGCGGACTGGAACTCGACACCTGTGGCTTCTCCCTAATGACGCGGACTGGAACTCAACGCCTGTGACTTCTCCCCAATGACGTGGACCGGTTGTGGTGGCTGTGGCTTCTCCTTTACGACACGGTCTGGCTTCAACAACGTTTTGGGGCTTAGTGTAGCTGCTGGTCACTGTGGGTAGTTGCTGGTAGTTTTCCTGTGTTTATTAAGCTCCATCGAGTAGGTGGAGCGAGTTTCCAGCCGTTTCGGCTTAGTCTGTTTTAATCCGGATTATTTCCCAGGATAATCCGGATTATATCCTGAGTTTGGGTTTGTTGAGTTCTTTTTGGACATTGTTATTTCACACTGAAGAGAAAGTGTTTTGAGCCCTTTTTTGGTTGTTTCCTGGGCTCTTTTGTGTTGTTTTGCAATAAACTGAGTTATTTACATTTGCTGGTGTCTGACTCGTAACATTATGTGAGTGGTGCATGTTTTTTCTAGAATTGTGAAGCAGTGCCTCATTCTCTAATGTCTTGCTTTATATATTTAAGTGATACTTACCATGGTTTTGCGTACCCATTTCCTGCACAGAAAATATTATTTTCTGTACAAAACTGGGTATAAATTAAATGCAGAACAAGTTACAGATTGCAAGTAGTCTGTAAAATGGCACACAGTTGGAAGAGAAATTGCTTAAATTACCTGTTTTCTCTGAAGATTAGTGAAAAATGGCATCCCTAAATTCTATATCATCTCCATCTTCAGAATCTAAATTCTAATGTCTGTGATACTAAACCTATATAGGTGTTTTGTGTTTCTCTTATTTTCCATGTAACAGACAAAAACTGTGATTGAGACTTTGCGAGACAAACACCAGAAAATACCAGGCAGCATACTAAGTGCTTTGGGGGAACGCTTTGAGATGTGTTGCACAATTAAAACTTGTGCGCCTGTTGCACCCATACCTTGGGAAGTCTGACTGGGCCACAGTAGTCCACACTCTGGTTACACCCCAAATAGACTACTGCAACACACTCTACGTGGGGTTGCCTTTGAAGACTGTTAGGAAGCTTCAAGTAGAGCGGCATACAAAGAGAGGGCATCCCTCTTGTTGCATCAGCTCCACTGGCTGCCAGTCTTCTACCAAGCACAATTCAAAGTACTGGCTTTAACCTATAAAGCCCTAAATGGTTCCAGCCCTGTTTACCTGTATGAGCCAGCTAGGAGGTGAAGATCTTCTGGGGAGGCCCTGCTCTAGTCCCTCCTCCTTTGCATGTGCAGTCAGTGGGGCCTTCTCAGTTGTGGCCCCTCGGCTACTGAACTCCCTCCTGGGTGAAATTAGATCAGCCTGCTCCCTCCTAATCTTTAGGAAAAGGTTAAGGACATAGATGTGTGACCAGCCATTCAGTGAGTAATCTATCAGTGCAACAGAAAAATTATGGAATAGTGCAATGGCAAATTGAAACAGCCGTGGACTATGATATTGGATTGCGTGGTTTAAATTAGTGATTTTAAGGTTGTCTATGTTTTTAATTATTGTTTTAATGTATATGTTCTTATTATGTGTGTTTTTGGCATCAAAATGCTGCCTATATATGTAAGCTGCCTTGAGTCCCCTATGGGGTTGAGAAAGGCAAGGAATAAATATGGGGGAAAATAATAAAAATAAATAAACTTTGGATATAAAAATTAATTTCCAACTCTCTATGATTGGTGATTATGAAGCAAAGGTGCAGGAACAAGAACCATTCGAAAGAAGGCATGAAGATATTCTTGGAAGGCTGTATGTATGAAAGGGCTCCAGAGAGGAAGAAAATACATTTGCCAATGATATGTGATTCCATGTTCAGAGGAACAGAAATGGGTGTGAGAGCCTAATGAGATGTCCCATATTGTGTTTCCCAGGGGTGAAGATCCATAACATAACAGAGATTGACTAAGGATAGTCATCGGGCTCATCTACTATTATCCCTTCCTTCTGATTAATGTTTGAACAAATGGTACTACAAGACATGGCCTTCAATATATTGCTAGGGACTGTGGGTAGAAAGCTAAAGATTCTTAAAGCACAGATTATAATTTTATCATTTTACATCCAACCTCTATGTCTTGGCCAAGGACCTGAAATTCATTAATGTATTGAATTTGGAGTTTCCAAACACTCAAGAAGTATAGACTGGAAGAAGAAAAAAGTCAGAATTACACATATCTTTGCACAGTTTTGAAATTTTGTCTCAACACAGCAAAACAATCATCTTTAAACTTCACAGGAATTTGACAGCGTGAGTTGCATGTGAGAGATCAGGCTTGACTTGTTCTTAAACCCATTTATTTGTGATTTTAGCAGTGATTTATCTTTAGTCCAGAGGATTCATTTCACCAGGACAGCAGCTCATTGTTGCAGCGGTTTGCTCACAGGAGGCAACTACAAAACACCATGGTAAGAAGCATAAGCAACTTTTCTGATGCCCACATTAAACTCAATGAAAAGAGGTTCAATTTTACTAGTCCTTTAATTGGCCTGCATATATGAAATACAACTTCCCAGGCATGGGCAAACATTTTGACACAGAAACCCATTGCATTTTAAAATTTTACAGTGGCAAATCGATGGATAGTGTTTGTGTGAACAATTATAAATTGCATGTAAAGGCCATAACATAAAAGTTTTTGCCCTTTAAAGTGTGTAGCCAAATCCACAAGTGTAGAACCAAGGATTGCCAAATCATGAATATTAAGTTGCTGTGAGTTTTCCAGGCTCTATGGCCATGTTCCAGAAGCATTAGCTCCTGACGTTTTGCCCACATCTATGACAGGCATCCTCAGAGGTTGCGAGGTCTGTTGGAAACCAGGCAAGTGAGGTTTATATATGAGGTTTATATATATAATTTTTTTTTAAAAAAAAAAAACCTAAAACCAAAACGACACGACAGTGTGTGAGTTAATCTCACACACACACACACACACACACGTGCAAGGGGAAAATAACGCACTAACCAACCGTTACGAGGGGAGAGAAGCTGAGCCATGGAGTTCTGAATGACTTAGGAAACTATATCACTGCAGGAAATACCTGGATAAGAGTTCCCCTTTCAGCCCCAGCTAAATCCTTGCCTGCCATAATTCAAGGTCCTAAGGATTGCATCATTATATATATATATATATATATATATATATATATATATATACACACACACACACACACACACACACACACACACACACACATATACATACACACACACACACACACACTGATCCAAGGATCCCATAACATTGAGCTGTGTTTGTGGTGGTCCTGTGGTTTGGACTTCGTTTCCCAGAATTCCTGTCCCTTGGACACACTGGCTAAGGCTTCTGGGAGTTCAGGTCCCAAGGTAGGACTGAAAGGCGCAAGGGGAGTCGGCACGTTGCTCTGTTTGTTTTCTCTCTCGGCCTCCTTTGCATCTCTATCCGGGTGAGGAGGAAAGGGTGCCACTCCAGGTCGTCTCTCTCTTCACCAGGCATGGACACACCCACCCCTGAAACCCAGGGGAAGGAGGTGGAGAGGCAGCAGCTCTTCCTTGTGAAAGGTCCCTGTCCTCAGTTTTTGCAGTAGGGAGAACATCTGGGCAAACCAAGCATGGGCAAACCAGGCATGGGCAAACTTGGGCCATCCAGGTGTTTTGGACTTCAACTCCCACAATTCCTAAAAGCCGCAAGCCCGGGGGGGGGGAGGAAGAGGCCTGAAGCTGTTAGGAATTTGGGCAGTTGAAGTCCAAAACACCTGGAGGACCCAAAACGTATCCGGCACAGTTTGGCTTTAGGCCGGGGCATGGTACCGAGACAGCCTTGGTCACCTTAGTCGATGATCTTCGCCTGGAACTGGACAGGGGGAGTGTGTCCCTGCTGGTTCTGCTGGACCTCACAGCGGCCTTCGATACCGTTGACCACGATATCCTTCTGGGATGCCTCGTGAGGATGGGTCTTGGAGGTACTGTTTTGCAGTGGCTCCACTCATTCCTGGAGGGTCAGTCCCAGATGATGTCACTGAGGGACGCCTGCTCGGCCCCACAACTGTTGACTTGTGGGGTCCTGCAGGATTCTGTACTGTCCCCCGTGTTGTTTAATATTTACATGAAGCCGCTGGGAGAGATCATCAGGAGTTTCGGGGTGCGGTGTCATCTCTATGCAGATGATGTCCAGCTCTGTCACTCTTTCCCACCTGTCACTAAGGAGGCTGTCCAGTGCTTGGCCGCTGTGTCGGTCTGGATGAGGGCCAACAAATTGAAATTGAATCCAGACAAGACAGAGGTCCTCCTCGTCAGTCGTAAAGCCGAACAGGGTATAGAGTTACAGCCTGTGCTGGAAGGGGTCACACTCCCCCTGAAGGCACAGGTTCGCAGTCTGGGGTGATCCTAGACTCATCGTTGAGCCTGGAGCCCCAGGTATCGGCGGTGGCTAGGGGAGCCTTCGCACAGTTAAAACTTGTGCGCCAGCTGCACCCGTACCTTGAAAAGCTGGACTTGGCCACGGTTGTCCACACTCTTGTTACATCCCGATTAGACGACTGCAACGCGCTCTATGTGGGGCTGCCTTTGAAGACTGTTCAGAAGCTCCAATTAGTCCAACAGGAGGCTGCCAGGTTAATAACCGGAGCAGCATACAGGGAGCGTACTGCTCCTCTGTTATGCCAGCTCCACTGGCTGCCAATTAGCTACCGAGCACAATTCAAGGTGCTGGCGTTAACCTATAAAGCTCTAAACAGTTCCGGCCCAGCTTACTTGTCCGAACATGTCTCCTGCTATGACCCACTTCAAAATTTAAGGTCTTCGGGCGAGGCCCTGCTGACTTGTTTATAAAGCTATTGTCCTCCCAACCCTGTTAAACGCCTGGAAAACGTGGACTGTCTAGAGACGTCACCCTCAACTCCTGGAAGGATTCCATCAGCATTGCCTCTGAAAAATCCTACAAATCTCTTGGGAAGATAGGCAAACAAATGCCAGCATGCTGGAGGAAGCAAAGACCATTAGCACTGAAGCGATGGTCCTAAGGCATCAACTCCGCTGGACTAGCCACATTGTCCAAATGTCCGTTGACCATCTCCCAAAGCAGTTTCTCTACTCCAACTCAAGAACGGGAAACAGAATGTTGGTGGACAGAAAAAAAGATTTCAATATGGGCTTAAAGATAACCTTAAAAACTGTGGCATTGATACCGAGAACTGGAAAGCCCTGGAACTTGAGCGCTCTAGCTGGAGGTCAGCTGTAACCAGAAGTGCTGCGGAATTTGAAGAGACAGAATGGAGGACAAAAGGGAGAAATGTGAGAAGTGGAAAGTGTGTTAAGCCAACCCTGACCGGGACCTCCTTCCACCTGGAAACCGATGTGCTCATTGTGGAAGAGCATGCAGATCAAGAATAGGGCTCTACAGTCACCTGCATACCCACTGCCAAGACACTATACTTGGAAGGCCATCATACTTGGACAACTAGGTAAAAGTAAAGGTTTTCCCCTGACATTAAGTCTAGTCGTGTCCAACTCAGGGGATTGGTGCTCACCTCCATTTCTAAGCCAAAGAGCTAGCACTGTTTGTAGATACCTCCAAGGTCACGTGGCTGACATGACTGCATGGAGCACTGTTACCTTCCCGATGGAGTGGTACCTCTTGATCTTCTCACATTTGCATGTATTCAAACTGCTAGGTTGGCAGAAGCTGGGCCTAACAGCAGGAGCTTACTCCGCTCCCCGGATTCGAACCCCCGACCTTTCAGTCAGCAAGTTCAGCAGCTTAGCGGTTTAACCCACTGTGCCACCAGGAGTTCCTTCGGACAACTAGGGATTGCCTAAAGTGTTTAGTGTGAGAGAGCTATGTCTGGTTATCACCTGTAAATTGGTTTATTGTGCCATCTAGTGAATGGAAGAAGGTAGCACTAGCTACAAAGTACACAGAGCTAAGTTATAAGCACAGTATAATAACTGGATCCTGCCTTAAAAATATTATAATAATAAAATGCTACAACTGCAATAAAACTTCAAGGAGTGATATTGAGACTCAGGGTGGTTTCAGACAGTGCTTTAGCATGAGCACATTCAGGTTTCTTAAATATGACTGCGCCTGAGTTGAAGTCCAGGCACCTACTCCCAACATCCGCACTTTCCTGGAGGTGTCCAGATGCCATGCTGGGCCTTCCAGCAGAACACACACCTACAAAAGAACCCCCCCTCCCAAAAAAAGCCTTTTAAAAAGAAAATAACTTACTGGGCCAACATTATACCTTGCAGCACACTTCCTGGAATGTACCAATTATGTGCAAGGATGCTGGGGGGCGGGGGGAGGCAGGAGCAATTTTGCCCACCCTCGCTTCCTCGCACATAATTGGTGCATTCCAGAAAGTATTCTGAAAGCCCTAATGGTGGCCAGGTAGTTATTTTCTTTTTTTAAAGGATTTTCTGGGGATTTGGGTGAGGGGATGGGGGCCATCTCCCCTCTCTGGACTCCAGGAGCCCAGAAAGTGTGAGATGGATGTATGGCCAGTCCCCAGGGAAGTCCCAGGACTCCACGTGGGACTGTCCATACAGGGCCCATAGCCCATCAGACCCGGGCCTTTCACAAAGGCATGGGTATAATTGGCTAATTAATTTGGGATAAAGTAGGTTTTTCCTGCTTTGTCTTGAACAAATCCTCTTACTGGAGGCTACCCTCCATTTTAAACCAGGAGCTCCTGGAATAAAAGTATTATCAGTATGGGCCCTCAGTCAAAAAAATTAACAAGGCAGAAAGCAGAAAATCAGAAATGGTAATTTCTGTAATTTTATCCAGGTTCATTATATTTTGCTTGCCCCATCGTAACAAAATACTAGCTCACCTAGTTTATGATATTAACTCCACCCACTGCAGCTGACAGGATAACTTTTTAAAGGTTCACAAGATCTGAACTAATCAGAAATCACAAGCAAAGTCTCCAGCCATCTCCCAAAAGAAAAAGGTAATGGGAAAGGATATGGAAGGGTGAATAGGTTGGGAGAATTTCTATTTTTCTGTTCCTTTTTAATGAGAGGATTGGTGCATTTTAAGAAGACCATTGAGTATATATTTGTAACATCTATATATTTGTGACATTTTTAAAACTTTGATATGATAGTGAAAGCATTTTTGCTCAAAAGGGATGATCAGGGAAAGATGCATTTCCCTCCTGCAAATACTGTTATTTTAAACTTTTAGTACTTCACATGTACAAGGAACATTCTCCTTTACAGGAAACAGGAAAAAATCTGGAGTCTTTTCACAGTACATAATTATAGCATTATATTCCTCCGATGGTTCTTTCTATGGAGTCTTGGTCTTTGTAATTTGGTGAGGCACTAGAGTTTTCTGGCTGAGAATCTGAAATACCTCTCACAGAATTTCATAGCAAGAAATAATATGGGTAACAGTGCAAACAGTGCTATAACTGTGGAGCATGAGAACACTAGAATTGGGCTGGATTTTCCCTACTGTCCAAGCTGGTCACATATGAGGACAGCTTTAAAAAAAGATTTAAGCTAACTACAGAACTGAGAAGAAATATAGACAGGATAACATCGTATACGTTCAGTGAGTACTTGTAAACTAACAAAGCCTGAATTCTGTGCAGACGTGCCATTACATGCTGATAAATCCTTGAGACATGAGAACTGCCAAAGGCACCAGTCTAATTGCCTTATTCCAACAATTATCCAAGGAAGCCCAAATTTTGAAATATGGTTTATTAAAATAAATTAAGTCAGGAAGGCAGGGTGCAACAACTTGAATTCCAAGTGCACTGGTGGATGCACTTGTCTGCCATAAATATTACTCACACCACCTTGGAGTGTACAGTAACCTGTAGCTTGACTCTGAAATCGAGGATCCTCTTGCAAGGTGATAGCCCTAGCTGGGTGTTTCTGTGATCTCTTTGGGAAACAAGGGAAAGAAAGATCCCATCATAAATAGGCATCCCTGGTACAAAGCCTTTGATTTAGAAATCTTAGGCCAATAAGGTGTAGTCTTCAGTAGATGCTGATTTGATGACTTTTTCATCCAATAGAAATCATATGGCCCTCCAGATGTTGTCAGACTGCAACCCTCAGCATTCTTCACCATTGGCTAGGATGTTTGGCTGTTTAGGATAGATGGGAATTATAGTCCAATGAGATATGGAAGGCCACATGTCCCCAGTGCTAACCACAGATCTTCCATATCAGAGCAGATTTAAATAGATCATCCCAGGGCAGTTTAGACTCCTTGTGATGGTGAGTTTATTTCCACGGGATGAACAGGAGAAACTATACAACCTTCTCCTAGACTTTTTAATTAAGATTGAAATTCTAGTCAATCAAATGTGTGTTTTCTTTTTTTCCCTCCAGAGTGAAAAGTGAAGAAATCATTTCTTTGTGGACACAACTTTATTTGGTTCAGCTTTCATACCAAAGATGACAGCAGAAAACCCTACTTTAGGGCAAGAATCTAACACTTGGCTGGTCTCCCTTTTAGGAGGACAGCTAAACTTCATGATGTATCCCTTGATAATGCTAACAATTCTGATAATATTATATTATCCTATTATTTTTATATTCTCCTTTAACTACATGAGCAGTGCATTCTATTTTATTTATAGTAAGATTGGTAATCTCCCAGAAGATGGCAATAGCAAGTTATGGGACAAACCAAAGCGAATACTGGCAATTGTCTCAGGTGTGCTAGGAAAAATATTGCATGGTAAGCAGGATTTCTTCATGTTGTCTCATAACAATTGAATTTCCAATAGTCCTTCTGATGCAATATTCCATCTCCCATTGAGATACTGCTCCTCATTGTTAATAATTGGGTTCAAATGTCACTAGGGATGCATCTACACTGTAGAAGTATTGCAGTTTGACATCGCTTTAACTTTCATGGCTCAATGCTATGGAATCCTGGAAGTCATAAAAGAGCTTTAGCTTTCTCTGCCAAAAAGTGCTGCCCCACCAAACTACAACTTCATGGAAGTTAAAGTAATGTCAAACATATATTTAATGTTTAGTTAATAATCTGAGACATTGTTTTCCTTATAGTATTGCCTTCTACTCTGTTGAGAGATAAAGAACTTGAGATCTGGACAAATATGAAAAAAAACAAAAAACGATAACACCTTTATATGTTGTTCCACTGACAGGTTATGAGATTTGTGGAATAGAAAATCTTCCAAAAGGGCCAGCCGTTCTTGTTTATTATCATGGAGCCGCTACTGTGGATTATTACTTCTTTGTGTTTGAAATCTATAGAATCACGGGGAGATTCTGCTATTCTGTGATAGCTCATGCCCTTATGCATCTGCCAGGTAAAAGACCAGATCTTGTAACTGATTCTGAATCTGAGGAAACAGACTTAGGCCACACTTACACTTTAGAATTAATGCAATTTGAACTTATAAACATACTACTCCCATGATTCCATGTAACTGTTATCTGAAATATTTTACTTCAAAATAATACCATTTAAAAACAAAATCAGCATCACCAGCCCGCAAACTACCCATGGTAGAGAAATTTATGTTAGATATAAAACAGCGGAGCCCCTGATGGCGCAGTGGGTTAAACCGCTGAGCTGCTGAAATTGCTGGTCGGCGGTTCAAATCCAGGGAGCAGTTGGTAGAAGCTAGCAGTTCAAAAATATGAAAATGTGAGTTGATCAATAGGTACTGATCCGACGGGAAGGTAATTGCGCTCCATGCAGTCATGCCAGCCACATGACCTTGGAGGTGTCTACAGACAATGATGGCTCTTCAGCTTAGAAATGGAGGTGAGCACCAACCCCCAGAGTTGGACATGACTAGACTTAATGTCAGGGAGAAGCCTTTACCTTTTACCTTGATAAAAAATCAAAATGTCTTCTACACAGTGAAGGAAATAGATTATTACAATTATCAGCAGGAAGTAATGCTGAGGTTACCCTAGATTAGAAACCAGGGACCAAGGATTCATTCAAAGTGACTGAGAAGCCACAAGCTACCTGGACGATATAGACTTCCTCACCGCTACTGTGGTTCAGGCACCTCTGGGAACAGTCCAGGATATTGCTGCTCCCTACTCCCTGCTGATTAAGTACATACATATGGAGAAATCCCAAATATAAGACCTGCATTAAATGAACAATGTCAATAAACTCCACAATCTAAGACTACTAGCATCAAATGGTACAGGGAGAGTAAAGAACAGGCATAAAATCATCTCAACATTCTGAATAAACACTTAAACTTTTTGTTTTATTATGTACCTTTTGAATTCTACATTATCTGTATTTTGCCTTAATCTTTAACCAGAATGAAGCAGTTATCTCTTTGTCCCATTTTTTCTAGGCGTGAAACAATATTTGCGCGTAAATCGGTGTTCTGATTTTACAAGAGAGGAATGTGTGGCTCTTCTGAAGCAAGGACACTTACTGGGCATTGCACCTGGTGGACTTCGAGAGCAGAATTATGGAGACAATACTTACAAGCTTCTGTGGGGAGAACGAAAAGGATTTGCTCACGTAGCCATAGTAGCAAAAGTGGTGAGCAGTCCATTTGTCATTGTCACCCTTCCCCCCTTTTCTATATTCTTCTAATTCTATATGATTTCTTGCAAACACTTAAATTCAATGCATTGTTTTTGTTTATTTAATAGGTATTTATGTAAAATATCAGAATCAATGACCTTTTTCATAGAAGGGAAAATGTGTTTTGATTCATACTTATTTTAATATTTCTAATTCTTCATTAAAAACTCATAGAAGATGCCAATACTTCATCTGTCATGTTGATTTCAAGAGGTAGAAAGTGCTACAAAAATTTAGGGACATACATAATGTGGACAGTTCATACTAGGGGTTCGTCATTAGTCATTGTAAGTTGTATCAAATTTGTTAAATTCGTACTTACGATGCAATATCCGATGTGCAGGCATAAAAAGGTAAAGGTAAAGGTTTTCTTTAACATTAAGTCTAGTCATGTCCAACTCCGTGGGGTGGTGCTTATCATTTCTAAGCCGAAGAGCTGGTGTTGTCCGTAGACATCTCCTAGGTCATGTAGCTAGCATGGAGCTCTATTACCTTCCCGCAGAAGCAGTACCTATTGATCTATTCACATTTTCATGTTTTCAAACTGCTAGTTTGGCAGAAGCTGGGCTTAACAGCAGAAGCTCACTCTGCTCCCCGGATTCAAACCGCCAACCTTTCGGTCAGCAAGTTCAGCAGCTCAGCAGTTTAACCCGCTGAGCCACCAGGGGGCATGGCCCATGCCAAAAACATAAGAATCAAAACTTATCCAATACTTTTTTGTTTGAATTTTGTAAATCTCAGAAGCTTCCGAAAGTCAGTTTCATTTTCAGCACAAAGAAGCAAAGCAAAGCCAAAAAAAGGCCGCCCTTCCTCTTTAAATTAATAGCCTCTCACCATTAGGAGAGGGAAATAGCAGAGTGAAAGCAGAATTCCCTATGCCAGAGAATTCAAAATGCTCTGCCCTAAACTACATTTCCCAGAATTCTGTTCTGCATCAGAAAGCCCCTTAAACGTTTCTTAAGTATAATTAGTAAAAATTTCATTACTATGATGAGAGTAACAAAATTTCATTATAGCAAGTGGGGAGAGATTTGTTCCTCTGTAGCAGCAGACAGCCAGAGTTCCAATAAATTGTTTAATCTGCAAAGAGGAGGACTGACTGATACTTCTAGTAAGTAAATCTCTGTGCTGGGCTGGGAAGAAATCCCTAAGTGGAAGTTCTATTTGTTAATATGGGAGACATTCAATGAGATAGCTGTTGTGGCTTTAAAAATGTTTTTGTCAAAACTTAGAAAAATTCCCTAAAATTAGTAGATGCATGAGTATTTCAGAAAGTTGGAGAGAATGATCCCCTGTTATCTTCTGTCATCGCATAGAAAGTTAGCTCTTGTAAAAAAATTTAATGTTGTTTATAAAAACTTTGAAAATTCTTTAAAACTTTGTAGATAAGTGAAGCGTTCTGAAACTTGATGGGCTAAGAGTGGTGAATGTGTTCTACCATTGTAGCACGTTTCACCCCCAGTAGCTGTAAACATGAGGGAGAAAAGAGTCCCTGAAGTTTCCCCACTTGCTATAACGAAATTTAGTTACTCTCATCATAGTAATGAAATTTTTACTGATTATACTTTAGAAACACTTAAGAAGCAAAACACCTGCAACCCCTAATTTTGTAATGACTTTTGAAACATTTTTCTTGATTGCACAGCCCTAGTACATACATTGATTCTACTAGCAGTTAACACATACAAGCCTTGGTTTGAGAGAGTGAGACAACAATAGAATAATTTTGATAAAGCTAACAATATTCTGCAATGAAGAGACACTCTTACAGGCCTTCTTTTTACCATGGACATGCACATTTCATGGTTAAAATACAGAATATGTATCAGAGGGTGGTCAGAATGGCAAAGGTTATTAATGAGAAAGAACACGCAAATTAGGAGTAAGTTTGCTTTGACCTAAACCTACAACGAAGGAATGCCTCTCCGCTTTCTCCTACAGACTACTTTTGCGCATTCAACTCTGCTTGCTTCCGTTGAAGGAGAACAAAAAGGGAAAGTGGGAGTAGAAGAGGGAAGCTGAGACACTATGAAAGTGGTTGAAAAAATAAGACAACAGATGGAACATGATAGCCATAAATATTTGAAAGGGTGACATACTGAGGAGGGGGCTAGCTTGTTAGTGTTTAGTTTTTTGGGGTTTTGGGGGGGGGGGGTTGCTGCTCCAGAGACTAGAATATAAAGTAATGCACCCAAGCATTAGGAACAACTTCTTGATGGTAAGAGCTGTTGGACGATGGAATATGATGCCTCGGAGTGCAGTGGAATCTCCTTCTTTGGAAGTTTTAAAACAGAGACTGTGTTTTGATTGTGTGTTTCTACATTGCAAAGGGTTAGATGGTCCTTGTGATATCTCCCAGCCATATGAGTTCATGATTTATGATTTGATGAATTCTTCATTAGAGACACACTGGTTTCATTTATATGTGAAATAACCTGACACCTTTGATACATACCCACAAATTCACCAATTTTGGTGCAAAAGACAGTTTCAGAGAAGGGATTTTCTTCAGAGTGGCTATTAAGAAAGAAATAGGCACTTTTAATTTCTTCACGCCTATGAAAAAAACTAATCACCATCTCTCCAAACTTACAGTTGATGTGTTTCTTTACATCTTTTTCAAGTATCTCTCATTTAACAATGTCCTTGTTCTAACATCTCTTTTTGGTTTCTGTTAGCCTATTATCCCAATTTTTACACAGAATATAAGAGAAGGATACAGAACATATGGAAATACATGTAAGTCACATTCTGTATTTGTTTAAAAATAAGGAATTTTCCTCTTTCAAGTGTATATATAGGCCCATGTAAGAGAGAGCAATGTTGGAATACATTAGAATGTAAGTCAGAGTTAAAATTACATAAATTCAGATGCAAGTATTGTTATAGATCCAATTTATATATCCCATACTTATCTTGATATCATGCACAGGGCTAACGAGATGGCTTTATGAACGTACTTGGGCTGGCTTTCCACTATATGGACTAATTCCAGTCAAACTGCGAACACATATTGGGCAACCAATTCCATATGATCCCAATGTAACTGCTGAGGAACTAGCAGAAAAAGTAAGTATTTCAGTGTCAAATGTTTAATTATATATTCAGATATGACAGTGATCAGTTCTATTAGAGAGATTTGTGAAAACTTTAAGGAAGTTCAAAACATACTGAGTTTGATATTAATGATTTCTTCATTTATCATACATATTTAACAAACACTGTATGCCCTTGATTTTGACAACAACTTGCAAATTATCACAAATTAAAGAGAAATCTTCCTACAAGCACAGGGACGTGGAAGATAGGTAAATCTACTGCCAGATCTGGCTACAGTGGTGCATGCCTCAGTTACATCCCATCTGGATTACTGTAATAATAATATTAATAAAACTTTATTTATATACAGCCCTATCTCCCCTAGAGGATTCAGGGAGGTTTCCAACAAGGCAAAACATTCAGTTGCCAAAAGCAGACCATACAACAAATTCAAACATCATAAAACAAAAACATACAATCCTGCTAAAACCACAAAAATTTAAATCCGGTTTCAATCTGCTCCATCAGAGGGTTCAAAATACCAATAGCCAGAATTTCAGAATGGACATGGGCAACTATGAACGGCTAGGCAAAGGCTAGTGCTGAAGCACGCTCTAAGTGGGACTGCCTCTGAAGAGTGCTTGGAAACTTCAACTGATCCAAAGAGCTGCAGCCAGATTGCTAACTGAAGCTGGTTGCAGGGAGCAGAAATCACCTTTGGTTGCCAGTCTGTTTCTGGGGCACAATTCAGAATGCTGGTTATGATCTTTAAAGCCATAGATGGTTCATGTCCAGGCTAATTGGCCGAACGCATCCCTTTGTATGAACCTGCCCAGGCCCTGAAATCTTCAGGAGAGGCCCTTCTCTTGGTCCCACCTCCACCTCAAGCTCGTTTGGTGGGAACGAGAGAGCAGGCCTTCCTTTTCAGTGGCTGCCCCTTGTCTCTGGAACTCCCTGCCCAGGGAAGACAGAATGGCCTCCTCCCTGTTGTACTTCTGGTAGCAGGCTAAAACCTCTTTGTTCAGACAGGCTTTTAAAGATGATGGCTTTGAACACCTAATCAGGGGATCCTGTCGTTTTTAACTTTGATTTTGTTTTAATGATTTTTATCTGTGAATTTTTAATACTGTTTATATTTAATTCCGTTTTGATGTTTGCATATTTGTATATGTTAAATTGTATGCTAGTGCTCTTATGTGAAGCCACTTTGAGTCTCCTTCAGGAGAGATAAAGTGGGGAATAAATATGATGATTATGGTTATTTTTATTATTTTATTATGACACAGCAAACAAGATAGATATGCTGGATTTCGTATCACAAAATCACAAGTCGAACACTTCCCAAGTGCCTAGGACTGTGTGATGTATTTTCGGATGATGCGTGTAGATCCCAGTAGGGTGGCCTTTTGCAGTTGGCAGATTGTGATTTTGTCAATGTCTATTGTTTCCAAATGCCGGCTGAGATCTTTTGGCATGGCACCCAATGTGCCAATCACCACCGGGACCACCTGCACTGGTTTCTGCCATAGTCTTTCAATCTTGAGGTCCTGATAGCGGCTGAGTTTTTCCTGTTGTTTTTCGTCAATGCGACTGTCACCTGGGATGGCAACATCAATGATCCAAACCTTTTTCTTTTCCACAACTGTGATGTCTGGTGTGTTGTGTTCCAGAACTTTGTCAGTCTGGATTCGGAAGTCCCACAGTATCTTTGCGTGTTCATTTTCCACAACCTTTGCAGGTTTGTGATCCCACCAGTTCTTTGCTGCTGGGAGGTGGTACTTGAGGCATAAGTCCCAATGAATCATTTGGGCCACATAGTTGTCCCTCTGTTTGTAGTCTGTCTGTGCGATTTTCTTACAGCAGCTGAGGAGATGATCAGTAGTTCCGTCAGCTTCCTTGCACAGTTTGCATTTTAGGTCATCAGCTGATTTTTCGATCTTGGCCTTAATTGCATTTGTTCTGATGGCTTGCTCCTGGGCTGCAAGGATCAGGCTTTCTGTCTCCTTCTTCAGGGTCCCATTTGTGAGCCAGAGCCAGGTCTTCTCCTTATCAGCTTTTCCTTCAATTTTGTCAAGGAACTTCCCATGCAATGTTTTGTTGTGCCAGTTGTCAGCTCTAGTTTGTAGTGTGGTTTTCTTGTACTGGTTTTTTGTCTGCTGTGCTTTGAGGAGTTTCTGATTTTTGACTTCAATCAAAGCAGGTTCTTCACTTTGCTTTACATATTCTGCCAGGGCATGTTCTTCTTCTTTGACTGCTTGTTTGACTTGTAAGAGTCCTCTGCCCCCTGATCTAGGCAGATATAGCCGGTCAACATCACTGCAGGGGTGCAGTGAATGGTCATGAGTTTTCTTGTTTTTCTGTCCAAATTGTCCAGTTCCGCCTGAGTCCAGTTTATAATGCCAGCAGTATATCTTATGACAGGTATGGCCCAGGTGTTTATGGCCTTGATGGTGTTGCCTCCATTGAGCTTGCTTTTGAGAATTTTTCTGACCCTTGTGTGTATTCTTTGCTGACCAAAGTTTTCACATGTTCATGCTTGATGTTGTCTAGCTGTAGTATGCCCAGATATTTATAGGCCTCTGACTGGTGACACTTTATTGTTTGGCCATTAGGCATATTTATGCCCTCACTTTCAATGATTTTTCCTTTCTTCAATGCCACTGTCGAACATTTGTCCAAACCAAACTCCATGCTGATATCAGTGCTAAAAATTCGGACAGTGTTGGTCAGAGACTGGATTTCAGTTTCCGTTTTCCCATACAGCTTCAGGTCATCCATGTATATCAGATGTGAAATTTTGTGAGATTTCTTAGATGTTTGATATTATTATTATTATTATTATTATTATTATTATTATTATTATTATTATAGAAGTAACATCCAGCATGGATTCTGCTTCAACAATAAATAAATCAATTCCCTTTTGAAAGTGGAGTTCCTCAGAACTTAAAATTATCTATGTGTGCAAAGTAAAAATCAAAAAAAGATTAACCCCCTCTGAGCTGGATTATTCTGAAATGGAACAATGATCTTCCAGTATGCATGGAATACTGAAGTGCACATTGAGTGTATTGTGGTAGAGGGATAAAGGGGACACTGGAAGAGGAAGAAAGAAAAACTGGATGCTTCAAATTCTTAACTATCTATATAAATTATAAAATTATTTGTCCTTCCATGGACCAACTGTCCTCCCACTTCTTCAGGTGTTATAAAATTGGCCACTGTAAGACTGGCCATGGTTAGGAAATGTCCCAGGCATAGTGCAACAGAGGCAAAAGTTTCACAACTTTATATCCTTAAGCCAGTTTTAAGCTTCCCTTTTAAATATGATTATAAATCTTCTCCCCCGCCACATGCATTTAGCCCAGAGCAAGTGGGTGGTTGTCATAACTCCTTGTTTTGTTCCTCCCAGAAAGAACATCCAGTAGGTCTTCCGTATTATTATTGGCTTCTCTTCAAGATTAGGAAATCTCCAGCATTACACATGGTTTTTCAGATGTATATATATTTTTAAAATTAAGTGTTCCTAATTTGAGGAATGGTCTATTTTAATGACCCACCTGCATGACCTCCCATTTTACCTATGATTTGTTATGAGGAGCACAAGATTCTAGTAATAAATGAAAATAAAAGAACTCCACACCTCCTTAAAATTACTATAGTACTCCCCAGGGCCGGTCCAACAATGAGGCGAATTAAGCAGTCGCTTCGGGTGCAAAACATATGGGGGCGCAGTCGAGACTGCTTTTTCTGTTGATTTCTTGTAAAACATGATGTTGGTAATTTGATGTTTAATAGGCTTTTCCTTAATCCCTCCTTATTATCCAACTTTTTCGCTTATGCAACGCTTTTATTTTTCAGTGATTGGTTTGGGGGGGGCGCCAAAATTCTGTTCGCCTACACTTGAGAAATACCTAGGGCCAGCTCTGGTACTCCCTTTTGTCCACAACTGCACATTCTATTTTGCTTGTGAAATATATGAGGAAGTTTCATTACCTTTTTTTTTCAAGGCTTCTGTACTGTCTCTGGAGAACTCACATACTATGGTGTCTTTATGTTCAAATCGGTGTATGCATTTCTATGTGTTTTCAGCCCCCATCGGTCTAATTTATTGCAGGAGATAGGGTGATAAAATGCATTTGTAATGGAAGACCTTTCCAAAGTGAACACACAAAATAATAACAGAGCTTTTAATGACTCCTGTTCCTTCAATCAAAGGTTACCTGCTTTGAATTTCATTATTATATCCTTTCCAAATACCAGGAGTGGCAGAGTATGGACCAATTGAGAGGAGGTGGTTATCTTATCAAAGAAGACTGGGAAAGTAGAAGACAGTAGGGAAAAAAAAGGAAGATTACATTGTAGATGAATAGACTTAACATGAAAGCCACAGCCCTGCATTTGCAAGACCTAAGTACGGCTGTCGATGACAGGATAACTTGGAGGTGTCGTATTCATAAGGTCTCCTTACGTCAGACTCAACTTGATGGCAATTAATAACAATATTATAACTGGAAAGCCATACTGGAATGAGTGTCATTTTAGATCTATTCATCAGTCATTTGCCCATCAAAGCTTGCAAGTAGAATATGAGTTCAATATGAGCTCTGGCGTGGACTGGTCCATGAGGTCACGAAGAGTCGGAAACGACTATGCAACTGAGCAGCAGCAACCTTGTTATTCATTCTTTCCAGGTGACTGGTTTCTCAGTCATATTTTGCAGGGAAGTAGAATGATAATTTGTGAGGAAGGGCAATTGAAAAGGTTCAATGTTTTTAAAGCATATAGCCTCTTTCATAGCTAGGAGATTACATACTTTGATTGTGACTATTTCAAATTTGGGAATGAGAAGTGTATGTATTTCATTCTAAATCTTCAGTTTTTCAACTTTTTCTCATAACAGACAAAAATGGCAGTTGAAGCTTTACGGGACAAATATCAGACAATACCAGGAAGCATCCTGAGAGCCCTTTGGGAACGTTTTGAGGTGCATCACAAAAACAAATAATCTGAATAACAGAATACACTAATGTGATCTTTCTTATAGTGTTGGCTCACAAATATTTCCTGTACAAATATAAATTAAAGGCATTGGTTTTAACAACTCTCCGGTTTCTATTCATTACTGTGAAAATTTGAAATTTTTTCTAAGCCTAATCACAGAAGTTTTTTTCTCCTCTAGATGAAGCTGAGGAGGGAAGGGTGTCAAACAAGTTCACCTCCTAGAATATCAAAAGTAGGATTTATTATTTATTTGCTTGGTTACTTCATTTGTGTTCTTCCTTTCTTCCCAAAGTGAAGTCATGCTACCCCTCTATTCTGCCTTGGTCAAACCACACCTGGGCACCGCAATTGAAAGGAGATGTTGACAAGCTGGAAAGCGTCCAGAGGAGGGCAACTAAAATGATCAAGGGTCTAGAGAACAAGCCCTATGAGAACTGGGCATGTTTAGCCTGCAGAAGGCTGAGAGGAGACATGATAGTCATGTACAAATATGTGAAGGGAAGTCATAGGGAGGAGGGAGCAAGCTTGTTTTCTGCTGTCCTGGAGACTAGGACGCAGAACAATGGCTTCAAACTACAGGAAAGGAAATTCCACCTGAACATCAGGAAGAACTTCCTCACTGTGAGAACTGTTGGGCAATGGAACTATTTGCCCCGGACTGTGGTGGAGGCTCCTTCTTTGGAGGCTTTTAAGCAGAGGCTGGGTGGCCATCTGTCTGGGGTGCTTCAAATGCGATTTCTTGCTTCTTGGCAGGGGGTTGGACTGGATGGCCCATGAGGTCTCTTCCAACTGTACTATTCTATGATTCTATGACTCAAGGTGGCTAACAACAACTTGACACATAAAATTTAAAAACTAGGCAAATACAAAAAAAATAGAATGTGTCAGGGATAAAAAAAATTAAACACAGTTAAAATACAATAAAATGCATTACAATAAAATACAATAAAATACATTACAAATTACATTTAAAATCTAATCATCCCCCCCAAAGTCCACCCACAACCTCCCCAACAGCCCCCCTCCCTCATCATCCCCCAAATGCCTGATGTCTTCATGTGCCTGTGAAAGGTAAGCAGAGATGGGGCCATCCTGGTTTCTCTTGGAAAGGAGTTCCAAAGTCTGGGAGCAGCCACCAAAAAGGCCTCTACTTTGTTCTTACCCAAATGATCGTGGATTTCTATCAGGTTCAGAGAGAGAGATGGACCTAAGCCATATAGGGCTTTACAGGACAACTTAGGACTTGTCTACACTGGTGAATTTGAGGGCTGGGCCAGTGCACAAATGATCTAGACTGTCCACAAAGACCTCAAAGTTGTTTACACATTCCATGTATGACCAGCACAGGCAACAGAGTCTACACCATCCAACCTGACCAAAGACCTTCCCTGACTCCTTTCATTGCTGTTGGACATCTCCTGGATATTGGGGATACCTATGGTGACATAAGCAGAGGCACCCATGTGACCAAAGGAAAAAGCTCATTCCCTTCCCCTCCCTAATCATTGGGTGCCTTCACTTCTTTCAATGTGGGTACCTGTGACTGCCAGGAGCTCTCATGGAGTTCTGCAGCCATCTGTAGTGGCAATGAGAGTAATATGGGCATGATCCATCCTTTTCCCTGCACAGATAAAATAAGCAAGAATAAAATATAAAAGCAGAAACGTTAACAACAGTATGTAACTGTAGCACATGCAGACAAAACCACATGATCCAAAGTGTCAATGTAATGGCATGATTATATAGGACCGCACCACATTAAGGCAGAGAAGCATCTTCTCCCAGCTTCTCTGTGCTGCTGCATGCTGACATAGAGCCCCGCCCCCCCAAGCCAGCATGGAGTCCTCCAGAGCCCATCGTATGATGTAGGGCTACTTCCAGTGGGGCTCTGTAGGCTCCATGCCGGCAGCTCAGAGAAATGGAGGAGGCAAAGAGGAGGAGGGGGCGAAGAGGAAGAGGAGGACAGCAAGGAAATGTCATGGGAAGGGATACCACAGCCCCAATGACCCCCGACTGTAGGGAACGCAGCATCACACTGCTCCACGATTTCCCCCACTGTCCCCTAGCTTTGTAAGGGCCATCTGATGAGGTCCAAAGACAACTCTGACCTGAGCACATGTGCATATTTAGAACATTCAAAAAGTTCAAAAAGTGACTGGGACCATCTGCTGTATTCTTTACAAGCCGTGCCATCACAAGATCTGAGTTTAGATCTGGTGTGTGCGAGAGTACTTGAGGAAGAGGACGGGTGTTTCTTTCAGCAGGAGTCAGCTGGAGGCTGCAGGAGCGAGGGGGAGTCATCACAAATGGAGCCGAAGGAGAAGGAGCCCGTGTCTGCAGATGTACATGTGTCAGCTGTAAGGAAGTGTCTAGCCAGGGCATCTAGCTAGAGATTGCCAAAGCAAGAGTCAACAGGCCAGAGGACGAGGACGTCATTCCAGGGGTTTCAACAGAAGCAGAGGTGCAACTTCTCTGGGCCAACAGTGATGATGGCTGCAAACGAAGATATGGACAATAGACACACCAACAAGTGGGTGCTGGACTCAGGTGCAACTCATCATATTACGAACAATATTTCTTTTCTGAGAGATGTGCAGTCAACAGAAGGAGCGACTGTTACTTTAGCTGATGGGTCATTTAAATTGTTTTCTCAATTTGGCACTTGTTATATTCCTTGTTTGAGAGTATATTGGGAGAGAGTTTTGTATGTACCTGAAATGAAATCCAATCTGCTGAGTGTTGCCACCTTAACAGATCACCAGTATAAAGTGATTTTTAGAGGAATCTATTGTTATGTCCATGACAGAGAAGGAAAGCTAGTAGGAAAAGGAGTGAAACGGAACAAGATGTATGAGATGTTTGATAAAGTAAATAGCGTTGATCATGAAAATGTAGAAATCATGTGTGTTGGAGGACAGATACAACATTATCATTGTGTACATTTGTTCCATAGAGTCATGGGTCATGCAAACATGGATATTCTAAAGAAGACACTTGATTTGAACCCAGAGTATAAAATGGAGTCTTGCCATTATGAACTAGATTGTGCCATATGCAAACAGGTGAAAAATGTACCTGTGAAGTTTTACAAAAGGTCAAAGATAAAGGTAACCAATTTGTTTGAAAAGGCACATGTTCAGATTGAAGGGCCTTTTGAGGAAAGTACTGGTGGATCGAATTATTATGTTATTCGTAGAAAGATTAAGCAGATTTGGCTATATATATTTCTTCAAAGAGTTATCTGAAGCAACTAAAAATTGTCTAATTGGCTTAGTTTGATTGAGAATGCATATGGTAAGAAATTGGATACACTCATAATCGACAAGGGGCAGAAGTTTGTAGTGATGAGTTCAAGAAGCTATTGAGGTCAAAAACATTGATTGTTTAGAAATTGGGCAGTTTAAAGCTGAAGAAGGGATTGCAGAGAAAAGAGTGCAAGTCCTGAATGAAATGAAAACATGTATATTTAAGGATAGCCATATTTCTAATAGTTATTGGCCTGAGGTGCTTCATACTTGTAATTACATAACAAATAGGTTGTGGGATGAGTGTGTACAAGATATTCCATTTTGTAAAGTGTATAATTATGTACCTAATTACAAATTTCTCAGAATTTTGGTCAGAAAGCAAATTTCGGCAAAAGAAAGGACCCAAAAGAAGCAAAGACATAGGGAAATGGTTTTCATTGGATACTACAAAAAATCTTACAAGTTTTTAGATACACCACAGACAGTCAAGATATCCAGAATGACTTATTTTGAAAGGCCTAGTGATTGGAAGGAAATTCATTCTAATAAAGAACAACTGCATGGTTTCCAGAAAGCTAGAGACATTGTTACGAGTGAGAAACAGCATTTAGTTAAATCTGAGTCTGAAACACCTAAGAAAGTTACATCAGGTAGTGAACTTGAGATGAGTACACAAAAGAAGGCTAATAATGGAACACCGAAAGGTAAAGTAACAACTAAGCAAATAAAACAAGAGGCTACAGAAAATGTACAGTCAGGACACGTGAGTGTAGGAAAGAAAGAAACAAAAAGATGTGCGCTAGTACCTTATAAGTCTGATCCAAAGAAGTTCCACATGTCACCTGTTGGAAAAGACTATGTTGGATAGTGGTGGATATAAAATAGTTTATTGTTATTGATCAAGTGTAACAGCAAAATCTTGAAAGAATGTGTCTGAAATAGAGATTTGTGTTTATGTATAATCATGTAAAAGTCATGAGATGTTCCCTGTGTATATGGAGTGTAAGAGACAACTGTATAAAGATTGTATGTTGTTGCCTAGTTTAAAGAAAAGGGATATAAAACATTCAGTATGAAATGTAATGAATGTACAATAATGAGATGTAATGAATGTACAATAAGTTGATTCATATGTGCTTAGGTGATGTATATATTTAAGAAGACAAAATTACATTTAAAGAGGGGGAATTGTTAATGTGGGATTTGTGTATTGGTAGTGTTTAAATGAAATTTGTGTCTTACCTGTATTGCATACTGATTGCATCATCCAGAGTGTAATATAGTCTGGAAAGAGTTAATTACTGAGAAGCTGTGATGTCCTTGATGTGTGGCTGGAACCAGGGAGTGCCCAGACACAAGTGTGTGTGCGTTGCTGATTGCATCAGATCTGTTCTGTTCTGTTCTGAGTCGAGTGCTGTCTGCTGAGAGTCAAGTCCTGTGTCCATTGTTTACAAGTCTGTTTTGTCTTGATTACTGCTTACAGTAAAACTTGTATATAGTTTTACCATAGTCTCTGATGTCTCTTCGTTCAGCGTTCCACTGACTCCATCCAACTGCTGCTGCACTGCTTAAATTACTCTGACACAAACTACCTAACTCTATTGCTGAATACTGTGAGGCATTCTTCATTCTTCAATGCTAAGCATTGTTGCACTTCCAAGATCTTTTTTGATTATATAAAAAAGATAGTGACGCCTTTAAACCAACATTTTCCTGAACACAGAAGCTCTCTCCCTGCAATATGTCAGGATTAAATCCTTCATTAGGATGTACTTTTCCCCATCTTTGGAAAGAACAAAAAGGCAACTAAAACCAGTTTGATCTCCCAATACCTGTATATGTGAAAAGGAGAGCTGTTAATTGGTTTCAGAACAGGACTGGATTCAGACTAAATCAGCACTTAGACTCTAATTGTCAAATCAGGCTCTCTTCAAAAAAAAGGGGAGGAAATTGTAATTTGTAAATATAAGGGCCCATGAGAAATGTATGTAGTTGCTGTGATTTTTGGAATTTTAAATGTATTTCTTAGCTTTCCTATTTCACAAGAACAAAAATACTAATGTGTACCATGAGCTGCAGTTTATAAATTCCAATTCTCCCAAACAGTGGTGGTGCCTTACTAAATTAAAAATTCCAGGATTCCATAGCATTGAGCTATGGCAATTAAAGTGGTATTCAAATTGCATTAATTCTACAGTATAATTGCATCCTAGTATACTATAAGCCCAGAATAAGTTATTTACTCCACTTTGTCCACTGTATTACATATAGCAGTATTAACTTGAGGAAATTGCTGCAGCCTTCCTTTTTTTCTGTGGTCATATTTAGATCCAATTTTTCCAACATACATTTGCTCTTCTTGTTTATTTACTTAATTCTATCAAGGCAAATTGTAACTATCTATCTAACCCTTGCAGTGACCAACTGGTGACCAACCTTGTGGCAACAATTTTCTCTGTACTTTGTGACACCTGCAAGCTTACATCTGGATTGCCTCTATAGTAAAACTTGAAGGAATAATGTTGATGCTCTTGTGTAACACGTTACACAGAAACCCAGTTAGAAGTGGTGAGGACATCTTTTTCCTCATGTACAATTCTATCAGGACGCCTCACCACATGACAAATCCCACGATTACATAGTATTGAGCCATGGCAGTAATACATGCTATGCTAGTGAACAGCAGTATTAATTATAATAATTTCCTGATTTCTCAATATTCACTCCGCCCACTGGGGCTAGCATAAGAACCTTTTAAACACTCATGAGACCAGAACTGAACAGAGTTTGCAGAGAAAACATCAAGCATCAGCAAAAGGATAAAGGTAAAGGAAAGAAATGTATGCATGGTTTGATGTGAACTGGTTAGCTTAATTTCTAATTCATATTATCAAACTATGCATGTTTTATGGATAAGTGCTGCTTTACATACACTACATCCCAAGTTGGAACATTCCAATTTGTCTGGAGCAGATGTTGAAACCTTTCTGAGTCCTCTGCTATTCATCTCAATGGAATGGGATGGCCAACCCAACAAGATATGGAGAGCAATAGATATTTCTTGCTGCAGAAGATTTTCATGCTGAGCTTTGTTCTGCTGGACAGCAGGAATTCCTGGTGGGAAGTTTATACTTTTGGTGTTGAAGGAAAGGTGTACTGTATATAATCCTCTCCAATTTTTTCCACAGCTAGTAGACCTTTTAGTTGGGGTTGCAATGGGAGTTAATTGTGTATTTGCTTTTTTCTAGGGAGAAAAGCAAAGGCATTACTTCATCATATGCCAAAGATGACAGTAGAAAACACAAACTCTACTTTAGAGCCAGAATCTTTGACTTGGCCAGCTTACCTCTATCGAGACTTCATGGTGTATCCCTCAACAATGCTATGGATTCTGATAATATTATATTATCCCCTTATTGTTTCGTTCTCCATGCTCTACGTGAGCAATGCATTCTTTTTTATTTGTCGTATGGTGGGTAACTTCCAAGAAGAGAGCAAACTAAAAGGGAAGCCAAGGCAAATAACCTCAGTTCTGTCAGATATGATAGGAAAGATACTGCATGGTAAGCATAATTTCCTCACATAATTTCTTAAAGTCTGAATTTCCAATATTTGTATTCTGGATTTGTATTCTGATAATAACCTCCCCTCTACTTCAGAAGAAGAATCTGCACCCAGCTGTCCCCTTATTTTGTAGAACAGGTAATTTAGGGTGATATCAACAGAGTTGCTGAGATCAGGATTTAAAGCATCCAGATTCAGGATCCAAAATGCATAAAATTGCATATTGGACTTTCTCATAATTTGATACTTGAGAATTATGAAATGTTTATTGTTTTCAGCATTTGGGCCGAAATCTGAATGTCTTTCAAATGGCAGTTCCCAGGCTATGGGACTCCCTTCCATGGGATGCTCAGATGGGCTCTTTTCTGCTCTCTTCCCACTGGATGGCAAATGTTTAAACTATTATTTGAGGATTGGCTTTTCAATTTTTGTAAAATAAGAGTTTAACCAGATTAGATTTTAATTTTGATAAACAGCTTTGAGTCTATTGGTGTGAGAAAGGCAATAAATAACCTAATAATATAAATTGTTGTTATTTTCTTGGCAGGATATGTTTAGAGGGGATTAGTTGCATTTATCTTCCTCTGGGGCAGCAAGAATGTGATTTGCCTAAGGGCACCCAGAAAATATTAGCAATTTAATTTTTGTAATAAAAAAGGTTTTGCACAGCTTGCTGAGTTCAGTTCACAGTGTTCATTAATTCCTCCCTTTTTTGGTTAACCACATTTCTCTACTCCAGTATCTTCCTCCTTTCCATCTCCCTCATTTGTTCTCTAACACACAATTTTATTTTATTTTCAGTTTTAGGTTTGTCAGTGTATAGCATGATATCTTTTTCTGTTCATCCATAACTGATGATATATAGGAATGTATAAGCAGGAAGTACTTATCAGCAGGGTGGATGTATTGCAAAGCAAATTTACTTTTAGATGTCGGACATACATTTTCTAATTTAAATTTGGACATCAGGCTTAAACTGTTGAAGACATTTTATACTTTACAATGCATCATTTGATATATTTAATGTTTCATGTTAAAGATGGAGCCCCCAGATGGCATAGTGGACTAAGTGACTTGAAGGTAGGGTTGCTGACCTGAAAGCTGCCAGGTTCGAATCCCACCCAGGGAGAGTGTGGATGAGCTCCCTCTATCAGCTCCAGCTCCATGCGGGGACATGAGAGAAGCCTCCCACAAGGATGGTAAAAACATCAAAACATCCGGGCGTCCCCTGGGCAACGTCCTTGCAGACGGCCAATTCTCTCACTCCAGAAGCAACTCCGGTTGCTCCTGACACGAAAAAAAAAAATGTTAAAGATATCATATTCATTTAGTGTTGTTTAATTCTTCTATTGCTTTTTTTCACATATTGCTCCCTTCAAGTCTGGTGTGCAATAGAGAATGATGAGATCTATACAAACAGGGGAAAATGCTGAAAAATTTACATGACTTTACAGTCGTTAAACATGAGTGTAAATGTGTGTCTTTTGTTTCATCTCTTTTTTGTATTTTAATATGTATTTTATAGATATACATTTTGTGTGTAACTTTTATACAGGTACATTTTAATATGTGCATTTGCAGTGTTTTTACTGTGCTTATGTGTTTTTATTGTTCTCTATCCCACCTCGAACCATGAGGAGAGGAGGGTAAGAAATAAAACTATTATTATTGTTGTTGTTTCATTAACAGGTTATGAAGTGTGTGGGATAGAAAACTTACCCAAAGGAGCTGCTGTTCTTGTTTATTATCATGGAGCCGTTCCTTTGGATTATTACTTCTTTGTACATAGAGTTTATCAAATGACGGGTAGATTCTGCTCTTCAGTGGTGGATCATGTCACTTATAATTTTCCAGGTACAAAAACACTATATATATATATGGAAACCTTGTTGGAAGAAAATGATGACATATCTCAGGATGCTAAACATGTGAACTTTATATTCTAAAACATTTTGAGCTTTGTAGAAAATAAGACATCCCACAAAGGCAGAGAACAATCAACCACCCCTTTCTGTTTGCTCACCATCTCCTTCCAGGTGATACACTTTTATAGAGCCGTCATCTTATCACATTTGGCAATGCTAGCTGAGGGAGGAACTTTGGAGGTGTTTGAAGCAGTATAACTAATTAAGAAAAGGAAGCAATGAAATTTTTATTACATTGCCAATTTTTTCTGTGATTTAAAAAGCTAAGTAAAGTATAGTTGAACTACTCTTTTACTTTTTTAAAGTTCTTTCACACATTAACAGCCTGTTATTGTTAACAGATACAATGGAAGGAAGAACTCGCATAGGTTCCAGTAAAAAATAATGAAGTAAAGTGGCAATTACCAATTTCAGTAATCCTGGAATCTCAGAAATTGAGTATTTCAAACAGTCTCAGAAATGGAGTGCCGTATTTACTCAAGTCTAGTGCGTCATCGAATCTAATACACACCTTAAATTTAAAAAGACTGAAACAAAAAAAAACTTGTTGGCAAAGGTAGGGAGAGGGAGAAGCAGAACAGAAACTTGATGGGTATTTCTCCCTCTTTCCTTCCTCAAGCCGGCCAGCATCTGCCAATGGAATGGGAATCAAGGGGATAGGAGGTGGAAAAATGTAGAAAGAGATGGGGAGACTATGTTACTCTGCAGGCTCCAGAGTGACTTTCATGTATAGAGGCCCCTTGTGTTGCCATTAGGAAAGTAAAACTAGCTGGTGCTGATTGGCTGAGCTGAGAGAGGCAATGAGAGGGGAAAGAAAGAGAAATTGAAAGCATTTAGAGCAGATAAGGAAGAGGAAAGGGAAAGGGCACCTCGGAGGCGCCAAAGGCACCAAGAAATCAAGGGAAGCAGTCCACCTTGAGCACCATCTAATCTTAGGTACACCATAATTTTGGCAACATAATTTATCCAAAAAAGGTGTGCATTAGACTGAAGTAAATACTGTATTTCCTAATGTGATAAGTTCCCAAAGTAAAATCACCTATGAGCTTTCAGAGAGACCCTGGATTCCCACCTATGCTTGGCAGATATTATCTGAAAACTTTTACTACGCTGTGGAAAAAAATGTGTTACCACAATTCCAAAGCTCAGCAAAAACTAACGTTCAGCTTGTCTGGATTGTAAACCTGAAAGCTTTTAACACCAAATCTGAGGTAGCCTGCATAAAATAAATCCAGAATGCAGGAACAGAATCCCTAATATGCCCTTACCCTTGATTATGAGGAAAATGTGAAATACATTGCATCTTAATCTTTACTCAAGATTAAATATCTCTAACTACCATTTCCTCCCCCCTAGCCTTCAAACAATATTTGCACATAAATCAGTGTTATAACTGTACAAGAGAGGAATGTGTGGCTCTTCTGAAGGAAGGGCATTTACTGGGCATTGCGCCTGGTGGACTTCGAGAGCAAAATTATGGGGACAATACTTACAAGCTTCTGTGGGGGAAAAGAAAAGGATTTGCTCAAGTAGCCATAGAGGCAAAAGTGGTGAGTTGTTCATTTGACATTGTCAACATATTTCTCTTTATTATATTCTTTGAGTTGAATGAATATTCTATCTTCCAGATCATATTTAAATCAGACATAATAATTTTGTGATTAGCAACTTACATACTAAGCAACTTACAAAAGCATAGAGAAGCACCAGAATTTACATTCTGTTCACTGGGGAAGACAAATTTAATTTCCCCCCATACTCAGTATTTCTAATTGTTCAGAAAATATTCTGAGAAATGAAGATGATGATGATGATGATGATGATGATGATGATGATGATGATGATGATGATGATGATGATAATTTTATTTGCATCCTGCCCCATCTTCCTGAGGGGACTCGGAGGGGCTTACAACAAAATAACAGTACAAACCATAAACAATAATTATTAAAATATTCAACAAAATTTACTTAAATAAACAAAAAATAGCAACACAAAATAATATAAAAAAATAAAACAACATGTTAAATAGACACAGACAACCATCATTCATAAGTAAAAATTACCATTGGCTATGTTATATAAACCAATTAAAGCATCCCAGCCATTGGTCTGGTCAAAAGAGCAAAAATCCAATTAAAATTTAGTGCCATTTGAGGTATCAACTATTTTGTATTGTTTGAGAAAACGTTAGCAGCAAACAAGTTGGTTTCGAAGGGAAGGAGATATCACAAACATTTGGAGGAGTACAAAATATAGAGAATATATTGAATATATATCTGTTTCTACAAGCAGTATATATGTGCATCTCTTGACCTGAGAGACATTGAGACAATTCAGGGCACTTAAAAGCAGGTGGGCAAGAATTGGCCCATGGCATCAACATGATGCATATGCCCTTCTTACCCTCAACTCACAACAAGCCTTCTTGAAGCAGTTTTGTCCCGTGTTAACCACAGTTGAGGAATGCTCTAAGTAGTCCTGTACTTCAGGGCCATGATAACAGTGGGGTCAGTTCTGAACTGGCAATTGCACCTATCGTGATGGTCCTGTTGACATTCTCATGTTGGCCATGGGACCCCCAAGAGCTCCTGCCCATCTGGAGGCACCATTGCTGACATTTGCAAGGATGCCTGCATGACATGGAAAGAGGGGATTTAAGTCTCTCCTTTCCTCACTCCAAGTTTGAACAGTCATTTTTCCATTCTGACACTGCAAATGGGATGGAAGCTGTACTCTACACCAGCCTTAGGGTGTCTTGCCTATGTAGATGCACGAGAACAATGTTGGTAAGGAGATATTTTTACTGGTCTTTCATTTTGCCACATTCATTTCATTTGCCACATTCATGTCCTGCTGCAATTTCCAAAATAACTTTTTTGCACCCCCACCCCCAAATGTTCCTAGTGTAGGAATTTTTCCTAGAATTGCAATAAAGAAACAGATTGTTGGATACCTTCTTTATACTTATGGCCAACATCATCCTTATCTTTCCATTAACCTCAAACATACAGTTGGATATAAGACTCTCCAAAGGATATTGTCCTGTTATTCTCTTTTGCAAGCATCTCAATTTCTATTTTGGTCTGTGATCTCTCTTAGCCCATCATCCCTGTCTTTACTCAAAATCTGAGAGAAGGCTACAGGACATATGGAAACATAAGTAAGTAAAATTTCATACTTCCTTAGTAATTAAACCAGGAAGGGGAACAAATTAGAAAGATATGTGAACTTACTTAAGAGTAAACCATGTTGAAACCTTTATAATGTAGGTCAAAGCTCAAAATTGACCTAAGCCCCATAGATGCAATTATTTTTTGAAGTCTTGGTCATATATATTTTTATTTCCATTCTTTACTCTGAAGTGAAATAGTCAATTGACGCAGCCATTCATGCTGGGAAATTTTATATACACATAACTTCCTGTGTTGTCCCATGAAATGGACAGTCTTTCAACACAAAGTAGGTGACTGTGATATATTTTATTGTTTCAGTTTCTCCAGATGATGAAACGTGCAAGCACAAAATTCAGATTTTCATGTACGTAGTATGTGCTTACTCCTTTTACATCACTCCAGGCATAGGCAAACTTTGGCCCTCCAAGTGTTTTGGACTTCAACTTCCCAAAATCCCAGCCAGCTTAACTGCTGTTAGGAATTCTGGGAAGGCTGAAGTTTGCTCATGCATGCTCTGAACCCATAAAAGACTTAAATTGGCATCAGTGCTTATATCGTTCGTTTGAAGAGATTTAAATTCTGATCTTGCATAATCTATAAAAATGGATTGAGGGCACAATCCCAAATTTATCTTAATTCCATATACAGGGCCAATGAGATGGCTTTATGAACGAACTCGAAGTTTATTCTTTCCACTATATGGACTCATTCCGGTCAAACTTCGAACCCATATTGGGCATCCAATTCCATATGATCCAAACATAACGGCTGAAGAACTAGCTGAAAAAGTAAGTCTGACCCTGTTGAAATGATATATTGAGACTGCTATCACTGATCAATGCTGCTAGAAATATTTCTGAGTTTTACAGAAACATCACAAAAGAACTCTATGAATATTGTGGCTAATAAGCACCATTTGTTTTTATTTATTTTACATATGCAACTGCATATGCAAGATATGCAGATGGATCCCACTCAATTCGGAAACTTTCGGCCTACTTCCAATCTCCCCTATTTAGGCAAGGTCTTGGAACATGTGGTTGGAACAGCTCCAGGGATTCTGGATCCGGCACAGTCTGGCTTTAGGCCGGGGCATGGTACCGAGACAGCCTTGGTCGCCTTAGTCGATGATCTTCGCCAGGAACTGGACAGAGGGAGTGTGTCCCTACTGGCTCTGCTGGACCTCTCAGCAGCCTTCGATACCGTCGGTCACGGTATCCTTCTGGAACGCCTCGCAGGAATGGGACTTGGAGGTACTGCTCTGCAGTGGCTCCACTCATTCCTGGAGGGTCAGTCCCAGATGGTGTCATTGGGGGACACCTTCTTGGCCCCACAACCGTTGACTTGTGGGGTCCCGCAGGGCTCTGTATTGTCTCCCATGTTGTTTAACATCTACATGAAGCCGCTGGGAGAGATCATCAGGAATTTCGGGGTCCGGTGTCATCTGTATGCAGATGATGTCCAGCTCTGTCACTCCTTCCCACCTGTCACTAAGGAGGCTGTCCAGGTCCTGAACCGGTGCTTGGCCACTGTGTCGGTCTGGATGAGGGCCAACAAATTGAAATTGAATCCAGACAAGACAGAGGTCCTCCTCGTCAGTCGGAAGGCCGAACAGAGTATAGGGTTACAGCCTGTGCAGAATGGGGTCACACTCCCCGTGAAGACACAGGTGCGCAGTCTGGGGATGATCCTAGACTCATCGTTGAGCCTGGAACCCCAGTTCTCAGTGGTGGCTAGGGGAGCCTTTGCACAGTTAAAACTTGTCCGGCAGCTGCGACTGTACCTTGAGAAGCCAGACTTGGCCATGGTGGTCCACGCTCTTGTTACATCCCGATTAGACTACTGCAACGCACTCTATGTGGGGCTGCCTTTGAAGACTGTTCGGAAGCTTCAATTAGTCCAACGGGAGGCTGCCAGGTTAATAACTGGAGTGGTGTACAGGAAGCACACCACTCCTCTGTTACGCCAGCTCCACTGGCTGCCGATTAGCTACCGAGCACAATTCAAGGTGCTGGCTTTAGCCTAAAAAGCTCTAAACAGTTCCGGCCCAGCTTATCTGTCCGAACGTGTCCCCCGCTACGACCCACCTCGAAGCTTAAGATCATCAGGTGAGGCCCTGCTCACGGTGCCGTCAGCCTCAGAGGTGCAGCTGGCGGGGACGAGAGACAGGGCCTTTTCAGTAGTGGTTCCCCGCCTATGGAACGCCCTCCCCATTGAAGTCAGGCAGGCTCCCTCCCTCCTATCTTTCCATAGGAAAGTCAAAACTTGGTTGTGGGGCCATGGTTTCGAATAACAATTAGCAGCACTAATTATTATTATGTATGCTGGAACTCAATTGACAGACCCAGTCTTTTAGACTCGGAACATGCCCATCTGTATTTTATAAGTGTTTTTATGAATGTCTGATGTAATTTAATAACTTTTTAACTGATTCACAATGTATTGTATAATTTTATATATGTGTTTTATTGTAAGCTGCCCTGAGTCCCCTATTGGGTGAGAAGGGCGGGATATAAATATTGTAATAAATAAATAAAAATATGTGTCATTTAGTGGTCATAAATATGAGAAGTTGTTACAGGGTTATGTCAAAACAAAGAGTGGATTTCCACAGATACAGAGGACATTTCTGTTTCTGCTGTGATGAGAATGGCAAATTCAGTCTGGATTTTGCTATTGCTCCTCCTGCAGCTGCTTCTAGTTGAACATTGGCTTTGACGATGCCAGACCCAAGCTCAGCAGTGGTGGAGCTCCTACTCAATTTGGAGCAAATGAGGAAGGAGTAGAAATAAAACCCAATATGGATTCTCTTCTACTGAAGCAAAAGATGATCATGAATTGATTCATTTATATACTACCTTTTTCCCAACAATAAGTGTAAAGACAAAGAATGGCATATTTTAAACAATAGAGGTTAATACTGTATAAAAAAAAATGACATTTTTTTTTAAAAAAAGTTTAAAATATTGAAATTCATTAAAAGACCAAAAAACAGGGTGTTCTGATCTGACATCAGTAGAGGCATCCATAACAACAAGGAGCTAGAATAGTCCTTTATGGCTGGCTAGGAGTGGCGACACAGAGGAAGTGCTCAGAGGTTAAACTTACCCAGTGTAGGTGAGTCCTTTGTTGTCCCATACCTATCCTGCAGTGGGAGACTCTTTTAGAGAGGACACACAAGGCAGTAATGGGGCTTCTAACCACTCCAGTGTCTTCAGTTTAAAGTTACCTGTTTCACATATTCCGTTTGAAAAAATGGTGGGAGACTACAGATCAATTGCCCATTATTTGAAAGAGAACTAATGGGGGAGAAATCTTTTAGAATTACAAAGAAATTCTGGCTTTAAAAAAAAACTTAAGAAACAAGATAATATTCATGTAAGACAGGATTGTGGTTTGTAAAATCATAAATGCAGTGTTAAGAGTGAGTAATTATTTCTCACTCTTATTGCCACACATCCTTCCTAAGTGGCTCATTTCTCAGAAATGAAGGAAAGTGGAATGGGCAATTGAGATGTTTTAAAGCATTTTCACAGCATGGAGCCTGTATCCTTTGGCTGTGATTATCTGCATTTTTGGAATATATAAGATTGCATTTGATTTAAAATCTTGGGTTTTTCATCTTTTTCAACTAACAGACAAAAATTGCAATGGAAGCTTTACGAGACAAGCACCAGAAAATACCTGGAAGCATCCTGAGAGCTCTCTGGGAACGCTTTGAGATGCATCCCAAAAACGAATAGTGTGAATAAAGGAATATGCTGATACAGTTTTTCTTATATTGTTGTCTCACAAATACTTCTTGTTGCTGTTGCTGTTGTTGTTGTTGTTGTTGTTGTTGTTGTTGTTGTTGGCCTTCAAGCCATTTGTGACTAATGGAAATTCTAAGGAGAACCTACCATGGGCTATTTTTTATAAGATTCGGGGGGGGGGGGGCTATCTTTGCATTATTCTTAAGTTGAGAGCATATGACCTACCCAGTGGGTTTTCATGTCTAAGCACGGATTCAAATCCTGGCTTGTAGAGTCATAGTCCAATAGTCAAGCTACTACACATTCTGGCTCTTTGACAAATGCTGCCTGTAGGGAAAAAAAGAAATGCATGATAACGTCCTCTGCAATCTCCACCTTTTTTATGGAAGTTATTATTCTTAAACCTAATGATGCCACAGTTTTCGCCAGAAGAGCAACTGCAGGAAAGGTTTGTTGCACGAGCCAAGCAAGGGAAGAATGATGGAAAACATGAGGTATTTAACTGAAGATACATCATAGTCATTTTGAAACCTGTGAATATGAAGAAGAAAAAAATTCACCACTCCTACGTCTGTATGCCATCATCCAGAATTGACTTTCAAGTGAGCATAGGCTTATTACATATGGACTCAACAACTTTTGATTAAAACAACCAACTGGAATCCCGTTGCCAAACTGTCTTATTTTGTGAAGAGTAGGTACGCTTAGTCCGCTGCACAGCCAAATTCATTATAAAAGCTTCCAGGCTGAGAAAACTCTTAATCTCACAAAATGGAAACACTTGTATTGGCAATGAACTTATCTAAATTCTCCAACAAATTCTTTGACACTTGCCACTCTATTCCTCCTGCTTTCAACTTGAAACTTGATCCCATTTTACCAAACATGTTTTTAATCAGGTTTCACAGAGTTTTAATTTATTTTAGTTAACTATTACAGGAGCTTTAGGATAGTGATTTCTGAATTCTGGTCTTTTGTCTTGTATTGTTGACTAATCAATAAACAAATATATCTAACTACATATGGACCTTGAGAAACCAAGCATCAAATATTCTGTAGCCATTAGCTTCCATCTATCCTATCGAAGTATAAGGTGTTGATCCGCAGTTTGGGGGTCCTCCTGGATTCAGCGCTGACTCTTGATGCGCAGGTGTCGGCGGTGGCCGGGAGGGCTTTCGCACAACTCAAACTTGTGCACCAACTGCGACCATACCTCGTGAAGTCTGACTTGACCACAGTGGTCCATGCCTTGGTTACCTCTAGACTGGACTACTGTAATGCGCTCTACGTGGGGCTTCCCTTGAAGACGGCCCGGAAGTTACAATTGGTCCAACGCTCGGCTGCCAGATTAATAACGGGGGCGAGTTACAGGGAGATATCTACTCCTTTGTTTAAGGAGCTCCACTGGCTGCCGTTCATCTTCCGGTCCCAATTCAAGGTGCAGACCATCATTTATAAAGCCCTAAACGGTTTGAGACCCACCTACCTTCGTGACCGTATCTCCTACCATAAACCCACCCGATCTCTCCGATCATCAGGGGAGGTCCTCCTGTCGCCACTGCCTATATCTCAGGCCCGCCTTGTGGGAACAAGGGAGAGGGCCTTTTCTGCTGTGGCCCCTTGTTTGTGGATCTCACTGCCCATTGAAATTAGGCAAGCCCCCACCCTTTTAGCCTTTAGGAAAGATTTAAAAACATGGCTATTCCGGTGTGCCTTTGGAGAGTAAGTGTTCTTTTGTTACTCCCCTCAACATTTATCCTCTAGACTGTTGCACTATCTGATGTCCCTGCCCCCCGAGGTTTTTATTCTGATCCCTTTCTCTCCCTGAGTTTTAACTTAGTGTTCATGCGGCCCGCCCTTGTTATATTGCTTTCTTGATTTTGTGTTGTACTGTACAATTGGTTAATTGTGCTATGATATGTTGTTTTTTTGTTTGTTTTTTTAATATATTTTGTTATATTGTATTGTCCTGGGCAAGGCCCCATGTAAGCCGCCCCGAGTCCCCGTTGGGGAGATGGTAGCGGGGTATGTCCAGGTTACCTACAGGATCGCCTTCTCCCATGTAATCCGCCCTTAACACTGAGGTCCTCGGGGGGGGGGCATCTACTCCAACCAGTCAGAATCCAACTGGCGACCATCACCCAAGACACAAGTGAAGACCTACCTCTTCCAGCAGGCCTACCAAGATAGTTTTAATGACTAATTTTAAACTTCGACTCTGTCTAACTTTTGTTTTGTGTGTTTTAATATGTATTTTATGAAAATATGATTTAATATGTTTATTCTACAGAGTGTTCTTAAAATGATTATGTGTTTTGATTATGAATTTTAGCAATGTTATAACCTGCCTCGAGCTATGAGGAGAGGTGAATAAGAAATAAAATTATCATGATCATCATCATCATCATCATCATCATCATCATCATCTTTTCAGGTTTCTACTGTTAAACTAAGTTTGGACTCCAAAATGGACCTTCTGAATAAATAAACTATATCTGCCTGGAAACAGTGAGTTTGATTTAGTTGCCTTCCACTCTGTTCTGCCTGTTAGACTGAAGATTTTATCACATAAGGCAAGCAAACTGACATCGAAGCTGGGCCCTCACACACTGCCATTGAACACATTGTCAACACTATATGACACTCCATATAGTGTTGCTTTGCAGTACCGTGACTATATGCTCTTTTTCTACCACTGTGGTCTTTTGCTGTAGTGAACTTAATGAAGAATGATCACTGACCCACAACCACAACAAAAAGTAAAGCAAATTAATAATGCATTGTAATGCTGTGCAAAATAGTGAAAAACAATGCATGAAGATAAAATAGCCATTAATATAGAATATAATCATATTATCAGAAGTAATAATGGTGACAGCACAACAAATGCAAAATGATTTACAGTAATATATCAAGCAACAAGGAAAATATATGGTGCAATTGACCTAGGATCAGCTCTGTCACTCTCAATGAATAGTGCCATTGTTTTGCATCTGGCTATAGAAACATAGATTGTTTTCTGATGCCCTCACTTTCTAATAGCTATTTTATAACCATGGAGTTGGAGCAAGTGAGACCTAGGAGAAGGGTGGTTGACTATTCCACCACTGCAGTAACCAAAAGAGATTTATGATGGTGTAGGCTAGACTTTACCATAATAAACTTCTAGCCGGATAACTAAAATTAATTTAAAACAATTAATTAAACAACTCTGGACCACTGATGAAACGTGATCAACCACATGAAGGTCATAATCCAAGAGTTGGCCGGGACTGTGAAATAGGTATACTATTTTTCCATGATCTGTCCTTCATTTCACCAAGAGCATCTCTATCTTATTGGGATTAAGCTTTAATTTGTTTGTCCTTATACAGTTCATTACTGACAGGAGACAGTGTATTTGAAATTACATTGAAAGGTGGGACTGAGTTGAGTGTCATCAGCATAGAGTTCACACCCAACCACAAAAATCCAGATAATCTCTCTCAACATTTTAATGTAGGTGTTAAATGTCCTAGGGGAAGACGGTTGTCTTTGGACAAACAGTCAACTCCCAGCGTTAGCTTTTGTCTTCTTCCCTCCTGAACCATTGCAAAACAGGGCCCCTAAATCCCTGAGAGATGGTTCAGAGGGATACCATATTCCAGTGGTTCTCAACCTGTGGGTCCCCAGATGGTTTGGCCAAAAATCCTAACCGCTTCTAAACTGGCTGGGATTTCTGGGAGTTGTAGGCCAAAACACCTGGGGACCCACAGGTTGAGAACCACTGCCATATTCAATGGTACTGAAAGTAACTGAGGGTCCAGTAGAAGCAACAAGAACATATTCCCCATGTCCACTTCTCTGATTTATCCAGATGATTAAAATGATCTCTACCCCACAGTCATGTCTGAAACCATCTTGAAAAGAATCTAGATAATATATTTCACCAAGGGCCCCTTGGAGATGAGAAACTAACATGAGCTCCAGAACCTTGTCCAAAATTGTGTGGTGGAGACTGGTCATGTAGTTCAGGGATGACAAACTTTTCAGAATATTTACAGGATGGGTATGAATTTCCTGTCTTCTAAGGGCCTATTTGATGGGATACATACATGGAGAATAAAGAGCTTGCTCTTTACTTTGAGATCAGTACAGCCTCACAGTATTCCTTACTGACACAAATAAGGGCCTCTGGTGGCACAGTGTGTTAAAGTGCTAAGCTGCTGAACTTGCGGACCAAACGGTCCCAGGTTCAAATCCCGGGATCAGAATGAGCGCCCGCTGTTAGCCCCAGCTCCTGTCAACCTAGCAGTTTGAAAACATGCAAATGTGAGTAGATCAATAGGTACCGCTCCGGCGGGAAGGTAATGGCGCTCCATGCAGTCATGCCGGCCACATGACCTGGAGATGTCTACGGACAATGCCGGCTCTTCGGCTTAGAAATGGAGGTGAGCACCAACCCCCAGAGTCGGTCACGACTGGACTTAACGTCAGGGGAAACCTTTACCTTTACCTTACTGACACAAACAGCTGACTATGACTGGATGCATTCTAGAAAGTAGTGTTGCTAGTCAGACTTTTCTCCAATCAACATTCACCCGGGAAGTCCCGAATTTGATCTACATGAGATCAAGGACTCGGACACTATCAGAGAAAAAAGGACAGAGGTGGTTAGTGTGGTAAAATTCAGTTATATCATCCATCTCGCAAGCTCTCTAGTGCACATTGGCTAACAGAAGGGAGTCAGGGCCAACTGCTATCTTGCCTTGTAGGATGAGCCAGAGATATGCTAATATCAGACCAGGTTGTAACTGGAACCTTGCACAAGTAGAAAGCATACAAGCTTGTTGTAATACCTCCACTTTATTAAAACAATAAATGCAAAAATATTTGAAGGAATGAAAGTAATGTTCACTGCAACAAAAAACACAGAAAAGACATCGTATTCCTCAAGTATATTTGTATCCAGGTACAGTAAATAATGTGTTGCCTAACACTAATGTAATATCTAGCACATGGGGTCCCCAAACTAAGGCCCGTGGGCTGGATGCAGCCCTCCAAGGTCATTTCCCTGGCCCCTGTCCTAAACCTTAGACTTAGGGTTGACCTAAGTCTGCCTGATCCTTTGAGGTCTTTTTGCTTACCTATGGTCATATGAGATCGTCTAGATGGTCTTTGAAGGTCTCTTTGCTTAGCTACGGCCTTATGAGACCATCTGGATGGCTTTTGGAGCTCACTTTCCTTACCTATGGTCCTATGAGACTGTCTAGATGGCCTCTGAAGGTCTCTTTCCTTACCTATGGTTTTATGAGATTGTCTAGTTGGCCTTTGGGGGCCCCTTTCTTTACCTATGGTCTTATGAAACAATCTAGATGGTCTTTGAAGGTCCCTTTCCTTATCTATGGTCTTCTGATGGCTTTATGAGATCATCTAGATGGCCTTTGAGGATACCTTTCCTTACCTATGGTCTTATGAAATCATCTAGATCAGGGGTCCTTCACAATCCTTCAGACTGTGGAGGGACCGAATTATCATTTGAGAAAAAAAAATGAACAAATTCCTATGCACACTGCACATGTCTTATTTGTAGTGCAAAACAACAACAACAATGAAAGAACAATACAATATTTAAAAATGAAAACAATTGTAACCAATGTAAACCTATCAGGATTTCAATGGGAAGTGTGGGCCTGCTTCTGGCCAATGAGATAGTCAAGTTAATTAGGATTGCTGTTGTTGTTGTTGTTGTTGTGTGCCTTCAAGTCATTTCAGACTTTGGGCGAGCCTAAGTCTAAAATTATTTATTTATTCATTTACTACATTTATTACATTTATATGCCGCCCTTCTCACCCCGAAGATGTATGTACATACAATATATTATATTATTAGCATAGCACAATATTAGCATTATATATTACTGTATTGAGCTATACCACTATATTGTAATATTATATGTAATATATAATTAATATGGTATTATTATTAATATCATATTATATAACATTATAATATTATTATCAATATTATATGTATATACAATATATTATATTATTTAAAATGATGTAAAATATTATATTATAAAACTGAGGGCAGGGGCTAGGTAAATAACCTTGGAGGGCCACATCCGGCCCCCGGGCCTTTGTTTGGGGACCCCTGATCTAGTTGGTCTTTGAAGGTCTCTTTGCTTACCTATGGTCTTATGAGACCATCTAGATCAGGGGTCTCCAAACTAAGGCCCGTGGGCCGGATGCAGCCCTCCAAGGTCATTTCCCTGGCCCCTGTGCTAAACTTTAGACTTAGGGTTGACCTACGTCTGAAACTACTTGAAGGCACACAACAACAACAATCCTAATTTTGGACTATTTCATCGTAGTCTGGCCCCCCAACAGTCTGCGGGACTGTGAGTCGGCCCTCCACTTAAAAGGTTTGAGGACCCCTGATCTAGCATATCTAGCTTCTAAATATTCATTGTGCTCTTTTGAACTGGCATAATACCATTTTGAACTTGATCAAAAAGGGAAGATTGGACACTGACCAACAGTTTCTATAATGGAGGAGTTCAGGGATTTTTTTTTTTTTTTAGTATGGACCTCACAATTGCCTCCGTTGGGCAGGTTGTAATTCTGCCTTGGTCCGAGGAGGCATTCACCACATCCTTCACCTTCTCTGTCAATTCCCCTCTGGCTTGTTTGATCAGCTAGAATGACAAGAATCTAGAACACATCTGGTAGCTCTTACCATTCCAGGGATCCCTCAGGTTGCACAAACTGAAAAGTTTTCATCAACACTGAACAAGCAGGAGCCACAGTTACATCCCCTGGAACTGTATCAGTAACAGCATTCAAGTCAGAGTGGATCTAAGCAACTTTATCTGCAAAATGCTGTGCAAATTCTTCACAGCGGGCTGTTTTGTGGTCAGCATTTTCCCCTTAAGGATCAATGTGTAATAGCCTTCTGACCACTTGAAACAGCTCCATTGGGCAGTTCTTTGCAGATGAAGAAAAAATTCCTTACTGCCCTCATTGCCACAGAGTAGGCCTTCAAATAATACATAGCTCATGCTCATTTAGATTTGCTTCGAGTCTTCCACCAACATTGCTCTAATCGCCATCTCATTCACTCATCTCATCGTCACCAACTCATTGGAAAATAAGGGGCTGATTTGACCCCACTCCAAAAGAGGAGACACTCAGGAGGTACTGTGTCTACTATCCTGGCCATTTCTCCATTTCAGAGTTCAGCCAGGGCTTTGATGGAATCACGAGCTAAAGTGATAGGAAAGTCCCCAAGAGCTATCAGGAATCTATCCAGATGCATCAGTTTCCTGGGGTGCACTGTTAATCAGTCCCCACATCCCTGTGGAGTTTTTCAGTCCCAGTCAGATTTAAACTCACAAGACCAGGTAATGATGTCTATGACAACAGAAGTGTATAAAGTTTGTCTACATCACGGTCAGAATCATCCCATCCCACAAAGAAAACTAGTGCCAAAGTGTGCCCAGCAGCATGAGTAGAACCAGATACTATTTTCATGAAGTCTTGAGCCACTCCCAACAGGGAAGTCTCTTCATAGATGTCGAAGTCTTCCAAAACTATTAGTTGTTGATACTCCAACGCCAACACCATGATCACCTCAGCTAGTTCAAGAAGGGATACTGTAGAACAGTGGGCAGGCAACACACCAACAGAATCCCCATTTTATCCTGGCTACCCACCTTTAGATATACACATTCAGACTTCATTGACTGTGAAGTGAGGCACCTAGTCAGGGAGAAAGATCCACAGTACACCACTGCCACTCCGCCTCCCTGCCCCCCAGCTCTTGCTTGCTGTTCTACAGAAAAACTTGCTGTGCTGAGCTGAAATATATTAACATCCCCTCTCCCAATCTCATCCAACCAGGTCTCTGTAATACAGGCCAGGTCAGCATGCTTCTGGAGCCCCCACTGGTGCAATGGATTAAACCCTTGTGCCGGCAGGACTGCTGACCGACAGGTCAGTGGTTCAAACCCGGGGAGAGCAGGTGAGCTTCTTCTGTCAGCTCCAGCTCCCAATGCAGGGACAAGAGAGAAGCCTCCCACAGGATGGTAAAACATCCAGGCATCCCCTGGGCAACGTCCTTGCAGACTGCCAATTCTCTCACACCATAAGCAACTTGCAGTTTTTCAAGTCGCTCCTGACACAAAAAAACATGCTTCTCCAGAATGAAGTCCTGGATAGCACGTTTTTTCCATTTTCTGGCATTATAATAGCAGCATTTTCAACCCGGGAGGCCTGCCAGTCTGGCTATCTGGTTATTTGATGTGTGAGAGAATTTTGGAGTGATATGTATCCTATTTTACTCTCCCATTTAATGACACCCAGTTTGTCTCCTCCCTTAGTATCTCCCTCTGCCCTGTATGACTTGAATGGCTGTCCCGTAGATCAGTGCTCCCTCTCACTCATCTAGAAAACACATCCTTTTGGTGTTGGGCAGGCTACAAAGGGATTATTAAATATGAATGTATATATGAGGCAGGCAGATGTTAGAAGCAGGTAGCAGGTTTTTCCCTCTGCCAGGCAGAAGAAACAGCGATTGTCTTCATGTCACCACTGAAGTGATTCCCCCAAAGAGGCAACCCTGCCTCTCAGAAGTCTTCTTTTTAAGCAAGGGCGGTTCAACCATTAGGCGAAGTAAGCAGTTTCTGAAGGCGGCATCCTCTAGGGGATGCCTAGGGGCGCAGTTGAGGCACCTGGAATGGAAGGCTTCGGGAAGGTGGCCATACAGCCTGCAAAACTCGCAGCAACCCAATGATTCATGCCATGAAGGCTTTCAACAACACAGTGGCATTATTGTTATCCTCCTTCCCCAGCATAGAGTGGGAGTATTTCTCCACCCTCCAGATCAACTCAGTCCCGGCCATTCCCATCTCCCGCCCTTCAGTCCCTCCTCTCCCAACTCCGAACTACGGTTCCCATGGTACCCCGTGGGATGTCATGGGTCCAAGCTTCTGGCGCCGCTCCGGCTTCCAGCTGGGATTGGAACCTGGAGCCCGGTATTCGATCCAGGCATGAGCAAATTTCCCCATGCAAGCAGGTAGCATGCAAGCAAACAAATCCCCCCACCCTGCCCCCTCCCGTCCTTCCATCCTGCCATGCACACCACCCCCTCGTGGGTCTGGGTCCTGGAGAGTCCTCCGCCCTCCCTCCCTCCCCTCTGTCCTGCACCTCCTCCACACCACCTGTTCTTTGTCACAGGAGTCGTGCACGGCGGAGGAAGGGAGTCGGACAGGTCTGAGGCAAAACCCACAAAGACGCTCCCGGATCACCCCAAACGAGCGAACCTTCTTCTCCCTTGGACCGCGCCAGGACTGGAAAGGGGAGTGACATGCCCCGGATGGAGGGGCGGGGCCCCACATGGGGATCAGCCTCTGAGGGTGCAGGGCCTCAGCGTCTTCTGGGCTTCGCCCCCCTTCTCATCTCAGCCCTGCCCCCCAATAATCAAGCAGGTGCATTTTTGGGAAGTGGCGGACTGCCCTCGCTGTCTTCACTCTCGTCTCTTAACCCACACCTATGGCAGGAATCCTGAGATGTTGTGAGGTCTGTTGGAATCAAGGCAAGTGAGGTTTACATATCTGTAGAATGATGTCCAGGGTGGGAGAAAGAAAGAACTCTTGTCTGCTGGAGACAGGTGTGGATTTTGCCATTGGCCATCTTGATTAGCTTGTAATGGCCTTGCAGCTTCAAATCCTGGCTGCTTCCTCCCTGGGGGCATCCTTGGTTTGGAGGTATTAGCTGGCCCTGCTTGTTTCCTGTCTGGATTTCCCCTGTTTACAAAATGTTGTTCTTTATTTACTGACCTGATTTTAGAGTTTTTTAAAATACTGGGGGCTAGATTACCTTTTGGTAGCCTTTTAATTCCTATGCATTCCTAAGGACCCCCAGGGCTATTCCACACAGCCATATAACCCAGAATATCAAAGCAGAATAACCCAAAATATCTGCTTTGAACTGGGTTATCTGAGTCCACACTGCCCTATATCCCAGTTCAATGTTTGGTGCTAAATTCACAAATACAGTAATTTCTACATAACATTACCATGTATTGAACTGCTTTTTCTGTTGATTTGTTGTAAAGCATGATGTTTTGATGCTTAATTTGTAAAATCATAATGTAATTTGATATTTAATAGGCTTTTCCTTAATCCCTCCTTATAGGAGCCCCTGGTGGAGTATTGGGATAAAGCCTTGTGACTTGAAGGTTGGGTTGCTGATCTGCAAGCTGCCAGGTTTGAATCCCACCCGGGGAGAGCACGGATGAGCTCCCTTATCAGCTCCAGCTCTGTGCGGGGACATGAGAGAAGCCTCCCACAAGGATGGTAAAACATCAAAACATCCGGGCATCCCCTGGGCAACGTCCTTGCAGACGGCCAATTCTCTCACTCCAGAAGTGACTTGCAGTTTCTCAAGTCGCTCCTGACACAAAAAAAATCCCTCCTTATTATCCAACATTTTCGCTTATCCAACGCTTTTATTTTTCAGTGATCAGTTGGGGGGGGGGTGCCAAAATTCTGTTCGCTTACACTTGAAAATTACCTAGGACTGGCCCTGTTTTTAAGTCACAGACTTCCAGAGTCAGAGCAGCTGGGTCAGGTAGCCTGAACTCTCTGGTGAGCCAGGCCCTTGTTCCTTCAGAGGCCTGCAGATTCCTCAGATGGAAAGATTAGCACGGAGACCCAAAGATGCCAATTGAAATTACAATTTCTAATTTTTGTCAGTAGTCTACCACAGTACTTGGCTTGTTAAACTTGTCAGAGAATGGGGGGTTTCATTATGTATCCCACAACAGGGTTAGGGATTCTAATGATATCATATTGTCCCCTATCTGTGGTCAACATAGGTAGGGCATTGTGGTGAGATTGGGCACCTCCCAGAAGATGCCAATGATAAACTATAGGATAAGCTGAGGCAAACAATCGCAGCTATGTCAGAAGTTCTGGGAAAGATATTGCAAGGTGAACATAATTTACCCACATAATCTCTTAGGTTGGATTTACCATAGTTCTTCTGATGTAATATTCCTTTATTTCTTTCAGAAGAACAATGCAAATCTTATCTTCTTTTGCACAACTGTAAATTCAAGGCTGAGTTGATATCAGAAATTAGGGCAACCAGGGCACAGTACTTGTCAACGTGTATCAAATGCATCATATGAAGACATTGTATACAGAATCTAGAATAAAACCCATTCTGTGACTTTCTTATCACGAAAAATTCCAGCACTCAAAATCTTTTATTTATTTAGCGGAGCAAATAAACCTCCTTTTTGTGACACCTTGTTGAGCTGAATTCATGTTTTACATTAATTCCTTTTTTCTTAACTGTCACATTTTTCTATTTTCTCTCCTTTGCTCACAGTTTAAGGTTTAAGGCCATGTCTAAATTTTAATTTTAAGTTTAATAATATTAAAATTATTATTAAATTATAATAATAAGAGTTTTCCTTGGCCACCAGAAATTCTGCAGTGTCATGTGAATCCAAAAAAAAACCACTATTAACTTTTTTGGGAGGAGGTGGAAATGCATAGATTTTTGGATGTCTCTCTCAACAGTATCAGGAATTCTAGTAATGTTTCCCATCAGGGATACCTTTTTGGGAATTTTCAATGAGATTTCATATCTAGAAAGACAATAATTTTGTAAAAATGAGAGGGTGACCCAAATGTTATGAAAATTGGTGGGCTAACAGTGGTAAATGTGTCCTCCCAGTTTGGCCATTTTCATCCCGATAGCCCTGAAAATGATGGGAAGGGGGGACCAGGAAGCCCTCTCCCATTGCTGCCAATGGGACGGATCTTGCTGCATTTTTTGGTGCGGATCGAAAACAATTTTCTGGACAGTGGCAATTTTTGGGTGGTTCATAACAAACGTGGATCCGTGAGTCCATTGAAATTTTGATAGCAGAAACAGATCTTGGTTTAGATGAATTGCACAAGCCTACAAAATAGCCATAGCATTCTATTTTATGTGTGGTAAAATTGGGAACCTCCCAGAAGATACCAATGAAGAACCACATGCTGAAGAACAGTGGTAACTACTATTACAAATATTGCATGTTAAACATACCATAATTTCCTAACATAATCTCTTTTAGGTTGAACTTAATCCTTCTGATGCAATATTCCTTTGCTTCAGAAGAAGAATGCAATCCAGATATTATCTTCTTTTGTTCATTAACAAATTCAGGGCTGATTTGATCATGAGCTGATATCCAGATTTAGAGCTGCCAAGGCATCCATTCCCATGGCTAAAAATACCAGGATTTGAAATCCTTGAATTACTTAATTGAAAGAAGCTCTAAATATAAATCCTTTTTTAGAAGCAGGACTTCAAACACAACATGCCTCCCTTCTGTCTATTCTGTTCTGCTCTGTCTGTCCAAATGGAATCGAATGTTTGCCATGTATGTGTACTGTGATCTGCCCTGAGTCCCCTTGGGGAGATAGGGAGGAATATAAATAAAGTGTTGTTGTTGTTGTTGTTGTTGTTGTTATTATATTGTATGACACAGCAAACAAGATAGATATGCTGGATTTCGTATCACAAAATCACAAATCGAACACTTCCCAAGTGTCTAGGACTGTGTGATGTATTTTTGGATGATTCATGCAGGGTGGCCTTTTAGAGTTGGCAGATGGTAATTTTGTCAGTGTCTATTGTTTCCAAATGCCGGCTGAGATCTTTTGGCACCGCACCCAATGTGTCCATCACCATCGGGACCACCTGCACTGGTTTCTGCCATAGTCTTTGAAGTTCAATCTTGAGGTCCTGATAGCGGCTGAGTTTTTCCTGTTGTTTTTCGTCAATGCGACTGTCACCTGGGATGGCGACATCAATGATCCAAACCTTTTTCTTTTCCACAACTGTGATGTCTGGTGTGTTGTGTTCCAGAACTTTGTCAGTCTGGATTCGGAAGTCCCACAGTATCTTTGCGTGCTCATTTTCCAATACTTTTGCAGGTTTGTGATCCCACCAGTTCTTTGCTGCTGGGAGGTGGTACTTGAGGCATAAGTTCCAATGAATCATTTGGGCCACATAGTTGTGCCTCTGTTTGTAGTCTGTCTGTGCAATTTTCTTACAGCAGCTGAGGATATGATCAATGGTTTCATCAGTTTCCTTGCACAGTCTGCATTTTGGGTCATCAGCTGATTTTTTTCGATCTTGGTCTTAATTGCATTTGTTCTGATAGCTTGCTCCTGGGCTGCAAGGATCAGGCCTTCTGTCTCCTTCTTCAGGGTCCCATTCGTGAGCCATAGCCAGGTCTTCTCCTTATCAGCTTTTCCTTCAATTTTGTCAAGGAACTTTCCATGCAATGTTTTGTTGTGCCAGCTGTCAGCTCTAGTTTGTAGTGTGGCTTTCTTGTACTGGTTTTTTGTCTGCTGTGCTTTGAGGAGTTTCTGATTTTTGACTTCAATCAAAGCAGGTTCTTCACTTTGCTTTACATATTCTGCCAGGGCATGTTCTTCTTCTTTGACTGCTTGTTTTACTTGTAAGAGTCCTCTGCCCCCTGATCTTCTAGGCAGATATAGCCAGTCAACATCACTGCGAGGGTGCAGTGAATGATGAATGGTCATGAGTTTTCTTGTTTTTCTGTCCAAATTGTCCAGTTCCGCCTTTGTCCAGTTTATAATGCCAGCAGTATATCTTATGACAGGTATGGCCCAGGTGTTTATGGCCTTGATGGTGTTGCCTCCATTGAGCTTGCTTTTGAGAATTTTTCTGACCCTTTGTGTGTATTATTATTATTATTATCATTATTATTATTATTATTATTATTGGATATTATAAATTGGATCCAGCAGTGGATGCCTTGTTGAGTTCAATTCATGCTTATCCATTAATTTCTAGGTTTTCTAGGTTTGTTCTTAAGTTGAATTTGCATGTAAGTCAGAACAGGTACATTTTTAAGTGTAACTCCAGTACGCACGCGCGCGCACACACACACACACACACACACACACACACACACACACACATATATATATATATATATATATATATATATATATATATATACACACACACACATACAGTAGAGTCTCACTTATCCAACATAAACGGGCCGGCAGAATGTTGGATAAGTGAATATGTTGGATAATAAGGATTTTTAAAAAGCCTATTAAACATCAAATTAGGTTATGATTTACAAATTAAACACCAAAACATCATGTTATACAACAAATTTGACAGAAATAGTAGTTCAATATGCAGTAATGCTTTGTAGTAATTACTGTATTTACAAATTTAGCATCAAAATATCATGATATATTGAAAACATTGATTACAAAAATTCGTTGGATAATCCAGAGCGTTGGATAAGTGAGTGTTGGATAAGTGAGACTCTACTGTATATATATATGTGTGTGTGTGTATGTGTGTGTGTGTGATATATAAAGCTTTGGATAGCATAGGGAAAGGTTAGAATCATAGAGTTGGAAGAGACCTCACAGGCCATCCAGTTCAAACCCCTGCAAGAAGCAGGAAAATCACGTTCAAAGCACCCCCGACAGATGGCCATCCAGCCTCAGCTTAAAAGCCTCCAAAGAAGGAGCCTCCACCACACTCCGGGGCAGAGAGTTCCACTGCCAAACAACTCTCACAGTGACGAAGTTCTTCCTGCTGTTCTGATGGAATCTCCTTTACTGAAGTTTGAAGCCATTGTTCTGCATCCTAGTCTCCAGGGCAGCAGAAAACAAGCTTGCTCCCTCCTCCCTATGACTTCCCCTCACATATTTATACATGACTATCATGTCTCCTCTCAGCCTTCTCTTCTGCAGGCTAAACATGCCCAGCTCTTTAAGCTGCTCCTCATAGGGCTTGTTCTCCCTTGATCATTTTAGTTGTCCTCTTTCCAGCTTGTCAACATCTCCCTTCAACTGCAGTGCCCACAATTTAACACAGTATTCCAGGTGTGATCTGACCAAGGCAGAATGGAGGGGTAGCGTAACTTCCCTACATCTAGACTCTATACCCCTTTTTATGCAAGCCAAAATCCCATTGGCTTTTTTCGCCGCTGCATCACATTGTAGGCCCATGTTTAACTTGTTGTCTACGGGGACTCCAAGATCTTTTTTACATTGAGCTATTGAGCCAGGCGTCCCCCATTCTGTATCTTTGCATTTCATTTTTTTCTGCCTAAGTGAAATATCTTGCATTTGTCCCTGTTGAACTTCATTTTGTTAGTTTCGTCCCATCTCTCTAATCTGTTAAGATCATTTTGAATTTTGCTCCTGTCTTCTGGAGCTATCCCTCCCAATTTGGTGTCGTCGGCAAACTTGATGATCATGCCTTCTAACCCTTCTAACACCTTTATGGTGTTTATTTTGCTGTCTGTGCCTCTGTTCAGAAGGTTTTACCTCACTCTCTCCCTGTGCTCATTGGATTTCGAAAAATTTGGCTTGTTGTGGAAACGAGGATTCTTGATAAAGCTTCAGTTTAGACACTTTTCCCCGTGATAACGCTTTCAGGAATAAACTTCCTTTCTGAGGGGTAGATTTCTCTCACTTCTTGTTGTTTCACCCTCTTTCCTAACTAAGAATTGTTTGTAAGTTGGATGTTTGTAATTCGGGGACAGCCTGTATTTAATTTTGCCTGTGCCACAGTTGGAAAGATCACTGGGGCCCCATCTACTCTAGGCAGGTTAGTTCAGTGTAAAACTGTCCATACATGTTAAAATCTGGGCCAGTATCCACCTGGATTGGGACCAAACTGGCTCCACTGAACTATCACATTGTGCCACAAGTTCCTGCAGCCCCTCCCTACCAACCAAGTGCCTGGCTGTCACCTGTCATGTCTGTTGATGCCAGAACAGGGCAGCTGCCCAGTGAAATCTTTTCCAGGGAGTTAGCTATGTCAAGAAAAAAACACAAACCATCCAGAAAATAAAATACTCTACTAGTGTGTCTGAACCTGAGACTCCAGACTCTAACCTTCAGGAAGCAGTCTTTTGCTTCTCATGAGTTTGGTGCAAGAATGAGTTTGCTGAAGAGTTGGAACTTTCTGTACTATGGATTGGGAGCTCCCTCTGCTGTTGAAACATCTAATTACAAGTGGGTTGAGTTTTGTTTAAGAACAGTTTCATTTTTAGCACAAGCAAGGAAGAAAGGAGAGGAAAGCAGCAGGACAGAATAAGCTGAGTGAGCTGGGAAAGAGCCTGAAAGAGTACAGAATTCGGGGAAGTGTAGTTTGGGAAGGCAATGAGCCCTATGGCAGAGAATTCAAAAGGCCCTGCCCTAAACTACACTTCCCAGAATTCTGCTCACCATTGGAAAACTCTAATCAGTTTTCCAAAAAAACATTTTTGTCAAAACTTTAAAAGATTCTCAAAAATCAGTAGATGTATGAATATTTCTGAAAGGTTGCGGGGGATGATCCCCTGTTATCTTGTGTCATTCAATAGAAAATTTAAGGAGATAGTTCTTGTATTTTTTAAAGCTGCTTGTAAAAGCTTTGAAAATTCTCCAAAAATCCATGGATGGGTCAAATGTTCTGAAATTTGATGGGCTAACAGTGGTAAATGTGTTTTATAATCATAGCAAGTTTCATGCCAATAGCTCTAATAATGAGGGAGAAAGCAGCCCCTGAAATTTTCCCATTGGCACAATTAATTACTCAACGAAAAGTAACAAAAAGGTAGTTAACTCATTATAGTTACAATATGAACCCCATCCAATTTCAGAAACACTTTCTAAATGATTTCCCGCCCCCTAATTTCATGAGTACTGAAATATTTTTATTGATCTCAAGATCTAATAAGTATAATATGGCCATAGGGGATATGTCCTGAACTTTGTGTAATATATATATATATATATATATATATATATATATATATATATATATCACACAGACACACACACGCATACTTATCATTAAACTGATAGTGAGATTTGTTATTAGTCCCCCATGTCTAAAACAGTTTCCCAAACTGTACTCCAGATATTTGGATTTTAACTCCTACAATGCCTAACAGATGGGAGGCTGGCTGGGATTTCTGGGAGACGAAGTCCAAAATACCTGGAGGAGCACAGTTTGAGAAACACTGGTCTAAATTAATGGAGTTTTAGAATACATGTGTGTATTTAAAACATGAGTTTTCATGTCTCCTAGTTTTTCATTCTGTTGAATGCTAAACATTTCAGCTAAACCTACTCAGAGGACTGAATCCTGCAGCTATTCGATTGGGTACTGTAGTGGCTGATTGTGGCTCCTTTTACCACTCAAAGGGTCCTAATCCAGAAACCATTTACAACAAGATCTGGTAAGCCTTTTTTCCTGAATCATCGGAGAAGAATATCTCCCAAAATGATACATCTTGTCCTCATTACAAGATTGGGAAGGGGGGGCGGTTATCCCTGTCTGAAGGTTAAGCCTAAAGTCTTTCACAGCTGCTCTCAATTTTCATCAAAGTAATCAATGTGGGGGTAAACAATAACAATTTAAACCCACCCACATTTTCCCACATTGCTGTGAAAAAAATATGGGCAGGTTATTTTCTAGCAGCGCTTGCCTGTCTAAAAAAAACCCTCTAATTGCTCATTGTTAGTTAGAGTGGACTATCTAATTGAATTAGTCCCAGACAGACTTCTTGGGAGGTTTTCTGATTAGAGCTGGAGAATGGTATCATTGTCAGCAGCTCCCTAAAGGAAGAATATCAAACTGCCCATCTTCCATTCCAGAGACAGAAAGAGACATAAAACAGGTACAAAGCTAGTATTTGTTTGATAGACTTCCCAGTTATTTCAAAGAATTACTTACTTATGCAAGATTATGTCAGTTCAAAGAGAATTCCTTTGAGACCAGGAGTATTGAAATGCAAGCCAATAGTTGACATGCTAAATGGCAGTTCTTGGCAGGTGTAACTCCTTTTCAGTAATCATTTGCTTGTACTTCTCATCTCTTGTTTCTTGCTCTGGTACAGCTGGTTCCCCAGAGGAGGAGATAAGTAAAATAAGTTTAGATTAATCTCTCAGGTGATTTGTTAATTATGTTGAGCAGATTTTCCTTTTCTTTGTTCTTGGTAAGATGAAGCAGTTCCACTCTGAACAAGCAAATTGACCCACTTGAAGCTCGAAAGAACTTTGTACTTTCCTGGACTGTCTCCATCCCTCTTTACTATCTCTCATTAGGTTCCATCTTTCTTGGTGTTGCTACCTCCATTCTCCACCTCGTTCATTTTCTCTTTTGCTCTTTTCTCACCCTTGGGCTAATACATGACCTTGTGATATTGATGTATGGTGGGATAAGGGAATGATGATGATGATGATGATGATAATGATGCTACTGCTGCTGATGAAAACTTTATTCTTATAACCCGCCACCATCTTCTTGAAGGGACTTGGGGTGGCTTCCATGGGGACCAAGCCCAGCATAAAACATGCAATTCAAAGTTACATAATTAAAAACATATAAAAATAAACAATATAATGTAAACATTAAAACCAGAAAAGTAACAACATCATAAAATACATCATCAGCATCACAACCAGTAACTAGAGAAAGTGGGCATGTTCAGATTTGAGAGGGAAGACCAAGGCTTGTGCAAAATGCAAAACAATAGGGCCAGGGCTGGAACTACAGTGCAGGAAGATCAAACCAATAAATTAGGGCTGGGCTGCCATAATCGGGAGCTAAACTGTTATTCATAATCACTTTGGAACATCCAAGTTTTCAAGTCTTTGCAGAAAGTGGACAGAGTGGGGGTACTCTAATCTCCTTGAGAGTTCCAGAGCTGGGGGGGCACCACCGAGAAGGCCCCTCTCTCATCCCAACCAACCGTGCTTGTGATGGAGGTGGGGGTGAGAGAAGGGCCTTCCCCGCAGATCTTAGAGCTTGCAACAGTTCAAAGAGGGAGATACGGTCATGAAGGTATAGACCCAAACCATTTGGGGCTTTATAGGTAATAACCTGCACTTTGAATTGGGACTGGAAATTTATCGCAGCCAGTGGAGGCGTTGTCCGCTCCCTGTAACTAGCTCCAGTTAACAACTTGGCTGCTGACCTTTGCACTAGTTGCAGTTTTCAGGCCGTCTTCGAAGGCAGCCCCTTGTAGAGTGCATTGCAGTAATCCAATCTAGCATGGACCACCGTGGCCAAGACAGGCTTCTCAAGGTATGGTCGCAGATGGCGCTCAAGTTTTAGCCATGCAAAGGACAGTCACCACTAACCCCTGAGCATCAAGCGTCAGCACTGAGTCCTAGAGGATCCCCAGACTGCAGATCTATGTCCTCAGGGGGAGTGTAACACATCGAGCACAGGTGGCCACCTTATACCCCGATCGGCCCCACAACTGATCAAGAGGACCTCTGTCTTGTCTGGATTAAGCTTCAGCTTGTTAGCCCTCATTTAACCAATCATGATTCCAGGATAGCCAGCTACGGCAAACTGCTACTATGTATAATGCTATATGTGAATGTTGCTCCCATCAAGTGGTACATTCCATTGGGCAAAGAAGCTGTTCAGTGAAATTACGATGATGCTTAAAATAGGAAGGACGGCCCTGCAACTGAACAAAATTAGCCCTTGAAATTTCTTCCTGTTATCCAGAAGAAGCTGGAAGGGCTTCAGACAGAAAGGCAAAAATATCCATTCCTGGTTATTACCATCTAGCCAGGGTGAAATCTAAAGAAATCTAGCCTGTGGGATAGGCTAGTGAGTGTTTATTTAACTGGAGAAGTCTCAATTGTAGCCATGCATATTTAAGTGGATTACACAATCTAATCCTATCATTTCTATAATATTGTATCCTACATTAGCCCCACACCAATTTTAGCACTTTATCGGCCACCGTCTCAAGGGTTCTCTGGATCCAAGCCCCAAACTTTTTTTAAATAAAGCTCTAGAGGGAAATTCATGAATCAGTGCTGGAAAGTCCACCTCCCTCTCTCCATATCACTTTTAAATAAATGCGATATGTTCCAGACACCCACAAGATAATTATTTTCCTGGAAATGCACACAGCTGAAACCTAATCAAGACTGTCTTTCATTTACTAAAACTAATTATCATAGACATGAACACAAAGTTATCTCTGACTGACAAATTTGAAGCTTTCATCATTTTAATAACAGGTTGGATCAGTTCATCCCAAAAAACTGGGACAGCTTCCCTATGTTTGCTTTAATTAATGAATTCAGAACTAAGCATATGCGGTGAAGTAAGGCCTGTGAAATCCTATAAATCACTGTCTCCAAAGAACTCTCATTGCGGACTACAAAACTAACTCTTTTCTCTTTACTCGATTTTTTGTTCCCATCCTGAAGAGCTATGCTGAGACCCCAGATATCTTTTTGCTTCAGCTAAAAAATATTTTGATCTGCTATTTGATAGATCTATCTAGTTGAAGTACCCTGAGGACCAAATTATATTTTTAGGATAACGGGATCGTGACTATATTATTTATTTTGATACATGCATGTGAATAATATTGCTCAGTTCACAGGCACTAGACTACCTCTCACTAGAACAAAATTTCCTGGAGAAGCTATAGGCTCCGAGAACCTCTGCTAAATCTACCAAGAACACTTTCAGCATCAAGTGTGTTGCAGCTTAATTAAAAGTGGATGTCCTAGACCAGGGGTCCCCAAACTAAGGCCCGGGGGCCGGATGCGGCCCGTCGAAGCCATTTATCCGGCCCCCACGGCACAAGGGCAAAAGAAGGTTGGGCTAAATGATCCAAGGGGTCTCTTCCAACCCTCTTTATTATTGTTGTTGTTGTTGTTGTTGTTGTTATTATTAACATTGAAGCTGGGTGGCCATCTGTCAGGGATGCTTTGCTTGTGCAGAAGGCAGAAGGGGATTGGACTCAATGGTCCAAAGGGTCTCTTCCAACCCTCTTTTTTATTATTATCATTATTATTATTATTATTATTATTATTATTATTATTATTATTATTAATTGCTCAGTGGCCAACTATAGTCCGGCCCTCCAACAGTCCGAAGTATCGTGAACTGGCCCCCTGTTTAAAAAGTTTGGGGACCCCTGTCCTAGACAGTATGTGTGGGAGGAAATACAGAGACCTGGCCATGCAGTGAAGATTAGAGAAGTGAACAAAGGATGTCATGCAGTTATATGGGAGTTGGGAAAGGTGTGTGTTGAAAGACATGTTTTATTTGGAAGACAAGGCAATAGGACTGCTACAGCAGCTATGACTCACTCCTTGTAGCACAGTTCACAACTTTGTGATTTCGGATATAGGGAAATCGTTCAGAAGATAGAGGTGCTTTCAGTTGCTCTAGCAGATAGGACTAGAAAAAAGACAGCTAGTTGTTCAGCAGTGGAATGAATTGCCTTGGAAATGCAATAAGCTGTTTCACTGAATATACTTTCCCAAAGGTTTGGTAAAAAAAAAAGTCATGGATGTTGTTGCTTCATCTTGCATGAGAAATCCTGCAATGAACAAGGAGTTGAACTGGTTGACTTGTTCCCTCCCAATTCTATGATTACCAGTTCAATCACATTAAACATTAGCATAAGGATGTGATAATTAATCCTGTATCATGATATAACCACTAGATAATGACTTGGTGAGAATATTATTTAGGATTGCAGACCTAGATGGAATTCAACTGCAGAATGAGCACACATGACGCTTACCTGAAAAAGTGACTTTAATTGTTTATACATACATATAATTTACAGAGTCCCTTGTAACAAAAATTCTCTTGTTTGCTTAGAGGGAGTAAAGGCAATAAATTACAGTAATAACAATAACATACAGCAACAGAATAAAACAATAGCTCACCTTAAAAATAGGTAACAGAGGAAATGAAACTTAGCATTAACAAACCAATTTACAACTGAGGCCAAACAATAAAATCCACATCATATAAAACCATAACATAATTTTAAATGCCTTTTAAAAAAAAGTATTTGTCAAGTGCTTGAGAGGTATAAAAATAGGTAGCAAACAAGCCTCTCTAGGAAAGACTCACTACTAGAAAAGCTGTGTCCATCGGGCATGGGGTGAAGGGTTCATGTAGAAAAGAGCAATCCTTCAGCTATAATGCCCTCAGCTGTGAAATACCAGGAGACATTGTTTTTTGGGCATTGCATATTCACAATGGAGTCACAGTTATAAATGATAAACATGAAAAAAATGAACATCTTCAATCTACAAACATGATCCTTTCATATTCTTTTATTTCGCATTATTGTGAGCTACCTTGAATCCCATCTGGGGGTGGGGGTGGGGAATAAATATAAAAAGTTGATAATAGGGGTAGATAATAATAATAATGCCTCTATCTTGTCTGAATTTTGATATTTACTGGTCCTCATCCAACCCTTAATACAGCTAGATTTTAAATGCTTCCAATGCCTCATTTGACAAAGTACAATATTTCACCATGTAATCGTTTCCACTGCATAATAGTCACAACCCCTTTTCCCCCACCCCCCAAAAATCTTTTTTTGGGTATTTTTGCTTTCACTGTATAATTGTTGCTGTTATGATTGAGCCTCATGGCTCTGTTACTGACAGACGTGGGCGTAAGACTCCTCGAGAGTCAGATACTCTCGAGGAGCGAGAAAGAAAAAGACTGCGAGACATTTTTGCAGCACCATCTGACGAAGAGTCTTTTGAGGGGTTTACGGAGAGAATGGAGGAGGGGCTGGTTAGCTCGGAGGAGGATGAGATGGATTGGACTCGGGTGAGGGAGGAATTGGGTGCCACTGGCCATGATGGGATAGAAGATGAATGGGGACCTTCAGGATTAGACCCATGGTCAAGCTGGAGGGATGGGACGGGATCCACAGCTGGAGATGCTGTGGGGCGTAGTCAGAGGTGTTCCAGCTCTGATGAGGAAAGTGATGAGGAAACGCCCGGGTTAAGGAGGACAGCTGACAGTGATGAGGATTTGTAACTGGCATAAAATGGGGCTTGGGAGCAATTGCAAATTGCGTTGGGCAAGGTAATCTGGACGAACGCTTGGGATCTGTGTGGGACGCTTTCCTGAAGACTGGTGTGTTTTCGTGTGCTGATACGTAAGTTGTTTTGGAATTCAGGGTCAGACGGCGGGAGGAATTGTGTGGGCATTTGTTTGTGCAAACCTGTGCTTACTCTTATTAGCTTGACCTTCCGTCGTCTTCTTGACGGACGCCATCTCCTGCTTTGAAATTCGGACTGAACTGACCACGGCTTGACTTCCCCCTTCTTGGACTTGGAAACTACAAACGTCTGCTTCTGGCTTTGATCTACGGAAAGGAACTGGGTCTACTCTACTGCTACAATCCTTGGCTGATCTGTTCGTGTTGGAAATCCTGTCTGCTGTGTGTGTGGGAGCGACGCAAGTTACTCTAAGCACAGTGTTGGCAGCAGAGAGGAATCTGCTGCCAATTAGTTGCATTCTTTTGTATCTTTTGTTCCTCGGCTTTTGTTTTGTTTATCCCTAGGCTGAAGCAAGCAGTTTGTTTTTACCCGGATTAAACTCCGGTTTAATCCGGTTTATCTTTTGAACGTTTTTCCTTGTCCCTTTTTGCTCCTAAAGGCTAATACTGCCTGGCCCTTGTATTTTACGGGCATTTTTGAGTTCTGTAATCCAATAAACTCTGTTATCTTGAATCTTGTGGCGTTCTGTCCTTGACAGTTGCAGCCTTGATTCATTGTCCCAAAGTACCCAGATTAATTCCCTCATCCATGTGCCCTCCTCCTTCCAGCTATGGGGCTTTGTTCAGCTGACACTTTGTGAAGCTCCGTGGCTGGAAGGGAGGGGGCAGTCACACAGGTGAGCAAGTGAGGCCTCATAGCTGGAAGGGAGGAGTAGGTGTGCGGGCAAGTGAAACTTCACTTGCCCACGTACCTCCCCCCTCTCCCCCTCTTTCATTTATGGGGTTTTGCTTGGCTGCCCCTAGTGGGGTGCCATAGATTGACATTTTTTCACCACGTAATAGTCGCATCCCCTTTTTCCCTAAAAGAAGGGATTTAAAAGTGCAACTATTACACAGTGAAATATAGTACATATTGCAGAATTGCATTCTAAATTCCTAGATGATACCATACAGTGATTTCATTTGGTGTTTAATAGTATAGGAGATTTAAAAAATTGTATTGTATCAGTTTTACTGGAAGTCACTTTATTTATTTATTTCTGAGTGAGAAAAGCAGGATATAAATAATGAGGAGGAGGAGGCCTGAGGAATCTTGAAAGATAAAAATCATGGTGCCGAGCAGAGATTCAACTATCACCACTGTTGGAAGTGGGCATCCAGGCATGAACAAATACAACCAAGGTATATCTTATATATGTGTATGTGTCCACAAATCACCTATCAACTCATGGTGATTTCATGATTTTCACAGGGTTTTCTTAGGCTGTTTTTGCCAATGTTTTTCTCTGAAATATAGCCTCCAGCACCTGGCATTCATTTGAAGTCTCCCATCCATTGATTAACCAGGGCTGATCCTCTTTAGTGTTTAAGATTAGATGGGATCTGATGACTCTAGGGTATTAGACCTCAAAATACGTGTTATGCATCCTCTATATTGCAGCTTCACAAAGTCAAATGAATTCTCAACAGGCTGTATCAATGAGTCAAGTACATTAATTCAACAAGGTTTCTCCATCTACACCCTATACGGCAACCATCCTTCCCTTCTGAGTTTTTCCATTAATTCCTGGAGTGAGACAGTATCTGTGTGCTGGAATATCTTGTTTGGTAGTGAAAGATGTAGTCCCTACCATTTCATGTTTCATCATCAAAGAGGGAAGATGATATAAGCAATAAAGGCTTAATTACGGAATAGGAGAGTAATAAATACACAAGACTGCTAATTAATACAAAACAGAACAGCATACTTAATGCTCAAAGTAAATTATTCGGCTTTGATGATACTCCCTCAGAGTGAGTCTAGTCACATTTTTGTCCATTCTTTAGAACAAGGTTGAGTAGGAGTTTAGTTGTATAAGTGCTTCTAAATTAGCTATGTATAGTTTTGTTTTTAGTGCAAAGAAACCACGGAGTTGACTTTTTCTAGAGATGAAAAAAACTAGAAGAAACCTTCCTTTCAAGATATTAATCAACTGGATGTTTACCAAACCTTTCCAAAAGGGCTTTTAGTATGCTACCTGGTACTTTCTGGTGCATATCTCTGAGTTCTCTCATTGCAGCCTTTGTCTAAAAGAGAGATTAAGGGAGGGGAAAAAGGAACATATTATTTTTTCTTCATATTATCCTAGAAAAATATTTGACCAGCATTTTTATTATGTATTTCCAATGCCAACACAAGTTTGAAATAAGAAAAAAATTGTTCTGATTTGTTTATTTTTAGCGGCAGAATTTAGTTCCTTTCCTCAAAAACAAACAAATGTAGAAGAAAATTGGCATATGGGGATAATGGGATTTTTTGTCCAGCCACTTGGGTGACTTGACTTTGGGAAAGGTTTCCCTCTTCTCAGTTGTCACACACAGAGAAGAGCTGGGACCAACAGGGGGCAATAACTCTCCCGAAAACCAATTAAGGTTTTTACAATTATGCAGTCTAAAGGACAGATTATAAAGAGTGGGACGATACTGATGCAAAAGTCCTCTCTGTGAACGCTTGCTAGATATTTTATTATTAGTAGTAGTAGTATTTATTTCTATCCCGCTTTTCTTCAGTGGGCGGAATTCAAAGCGGCGTACGACATATAAAATTCATACAGATACATCCGACCGCAATACATAATCAGATTAAAACATCATATCCTAATATAAAAACCAAATTAACATATCAAATAAAACAATTTAAAAAAAACTTGCAGCAAGCACCATTTACAGATATCCATAACCTCCGGCCACTGAAGTTATTTGTCAGGTTCTTTGTTCTTGCCTTCTGAATTTTAGATATAGATATAAGTTGACTCATTGAGTTCCACTAAGTTTAGATAAACAGATCTAGGACTGAAGACTAAATACTAAATACACAGGGCACATCTACACTGAATGCAGTTTCAGATTGACTCCAAGCTGCAGGAGCTAGAATACACATGCTGACAAAAAGAACTATAGCACAAATTAATGGTTTAAAGTGGATTAAGCCAAGTTAGAGAAAGCCCGAGTTAAACCCCTTAATGTGAGTCAATTCGCCCCAAATGTAAACCACATCACATGGCAAAACTGACTCCACAAAATGTGAAGCACATTGTTGACACCCACTAAAATTCAGAAGGCAAGAGCAAAGAACTGCCAAAAACCACTCCAAGCGTGCTGGGCTAGGCAAGAAGCTAACTTGTCCCTTGGGACAAATAATGCCCCAAGAATTCTTGTGGGCATCTCACCTGCAAGTAGGAGGAAAAATACTGTGACTTCTGGAACTGGTTTGAGGCCAGAATCAATGATCAATAAAATCGCCCTCCAGATCTCAAACCTGTTTGAGACATGTCAGTCTAATCACACGCACAGCGAAAACGTTTTCTTCCACACAAGTTCCAAACTGACCTAAGTGGTCAGTGTAAATGTGCCCATAGAGAGATGCCTTATGTTGGGTCAACTCATTGGTCCATCCAGCCCAGTCTTGTTAGTTCTGACTGGCATTGGCTCTCCAGGTTTTCAGGCAAAGTTATCTCCTAGCCATATGTGGAAATCAGTGTTACGTCCCAATTGTTTCCCCATACTGATTTTCTAAAATTAAGTAAGATCAGGTATGTCCATTGCAATCTAGTTTCTTGCTTTTTGGAAGAATATTTAATCAAGATTACACTGAATATGGGCAATAAATAATGCCCCATGAATGCTAACGCACATCTCAACAAGGTCTACTGTGTAAAATCAATGCAGTTTGACACCAGTTTAATGGCCATGGCTCAATGCTATGGAATCATAGAAGTTTTAGTTTGATGAGGTAACAATACTATTTAGCAGAGAAATCCGCCTTCTAAAACTACTCTTCCTACAATTAAGCCATGGCAGTCAAAATGGTCTCCAACGCATGTTAATTCTACAAGATAGATGCATGCTTGAAAGGAGCACACACATAGAATAATTGTCATCCACTTATAGGGTATGACATCTCATCATCATATAAAATTTTAGCACCTAAAACACCTGTAAGACCAGAACTTTACCATTCTTCCTCTTCAAAAGTTCCAGTGCAAATGCATTGCAACTAAGAATACAGATAGTATAGGTTACAACGGCACATCAAATTTACCTTTTCAGCCAGCTCTTCAGCTGTTATATTTGGATCATAAGGAATGGGATCTCCTATGTATGTACAAAATTTGACTGGAAACCCTCCATATACAGGAACAATTGGCCATCGGGTACGTTCATATAGCCATTTGAAAGGCCCTGTGTACAAAATTGAAAACATGTTCAGGATCTGACAAACTTTTAGGAACTAGAAGTAGCTCTGATGTTAAATGAACAAATGTCATGCAGCAAGGAACTGTGCACAAACATTTGCATAAATTGTCATGCACTATAAATACCAGGGAATTAACCGAATGCATAATTACAAATGTTGACATTTCATTGTTTTTAATGGGCTACTGTGTATATAAATGTAGGATAGATTGCAGTCCAAATAGTTCTGCATCAACCAACCAAGGACCCAACACAACTGGACACCTAAAGAAATTCAAAGACACTGAAGAACCACCCAAATAAAACAAGAACAAAGACAGAGGATAAGACAGGCCAGAAAAAGCACAAGCAAAGAAACAGGGAGGAAAAGGAGAAGGATGCATGGAAGCAGAAACTTAAGGATACCAACAAAGTTTCCAGGACCAAAATTCTAAACACATTTACACAGAAGTTGAACTGAAATTGGGAGGGATTTCTTTCTGTGTAATGTGTTTACCACAAAGGCATAAGCATATGGGAAGATGCAAGGGGAATCTTACATATTTTTCCAAGTGTTCTGTATCCTTCACGTAGATTTTTTGTAAAAATAGGGATGACAGGCTGAGAAAGGTGGGAGAAAAGTAGCCATAATTAGGGTACTATTTCAGCCTTCATTATTTAAAGATCTTGCATTAAAAATAACTGAAGATCCTTAAGGAATATAGATGATGTTATGTCATGGATGTCATATCTATGCATACAAAGGATGTTTTATCTTTATGGAAGAAGCTACCTTTGAAAAACCAATTTCTAACAAAATACATCAGTATATCTAGGTTTATAATATTTTACAATCAACATTCCAATTTCATTTCCTAAAACTGACATTTAAGTATCACCTGCAGACTAGAGAAGGAAATCATCTTTCAGATCTATCTGGAAAAGCTCAGAAGTTGCTGAAACAGCTCAAGCATAAAGAAGTGTATCCTATGCTGAGTATCTCTGCATCTCACAGGACATAAATACACATGCAAAACACAAATGGCACTCTGGGGATTCCCATTGATATCTAAATTCTATAACTTGGTTAATCTTCTTAATTACTTTTTATTAAAATAAACCAGTTTAAAGACCAAAGTCTGAAACCATCACTGAAGATTTAGGTTAAAGGTCTAAGTAGAAATACATAATATGTCTAGGCAAAATGTTTCCATAAACCACAGTCAAAATTAACTAAACCTGGTCCAGAGCAAAATGCCATACAGTTGTTAATTAAAAACAGGAGCAAAACCAGGAGGTGATAGATGTGGAGGAATTACAAAAGTTTGAGGCTCATTCCTGTAATCTGATATATAATATTCCTGTCCAAACACAACAATCATGTTACTTGGCTGACCGTAACCTAAGAGTGCATCTACACAATAGAATTGATACAGTTTGACATCACTGTAATTGCCATAGCTTAATGCTATGGAATCCTGGGAGGTGAAGTTTTACATCTTTAGCCTTCCTTGCCAAAGGGTGCTAGTGCTTTACTAAACTACAAATTCCTTGGTACCATACCCTTGAGCCATGGCAGTTAAAGTGGTGTCATACTGCATTAATTCTACACTGTAGATTCATCCTTTGTTGCTGTCAATTGAAATAATAAAACTTATTGTTTACATTCACATGGTTAAATATGGTGAACATCTTAAGATATCACTAGCATTTTCTTTTACTTTGAGTAAGATGCTTGTATAGTAACCATAGACAAGTCTGTTTTAATGGAACCTCTAGGGATCCAGATATGACTCCAAATATGGAGGGAGGAGTATTCTTTTGGCCCAAAAATATCCAATAGTGTCCCCCAAGCTTCTGGAGCATGTCTATTGGCCATTCACCATGAATCTTGTCACATAACACAGTTGTAATACTACAATTCCACTTTAATGGCCATGACAACATCCTGTGCTATGTACTTTGCTAAGGCACTACAGTTCTTTAGCTGAGAAGTCTAAATATTTCAGTGGGAGAGAATTAATCATATGTTATCTCTCCCATTATTTTATTATAGCTCATATACCCTCCTTGAAATACATTTCTCTAGCTATCATAGGTTTTAATTTAAAATAACACACACACACTGTACCTTAATAAAACAAAATCACAACACAACATCCCATACAGCATAAAAATAATGCAATATGCCACCATGGCCAATGGTTAAGGAACCGTGTTAGTTGCTATTAAAAGGGCAGACTCTTTTTGCTTAAACAGCAAAAAGATTAAGTCCTTTTCTTGCTCACAAAGCAATGAAGTTTAATGTCTCATTTAAAAATTACAGGTCCTCTCTCTCTAATAATTTCATGCAGAAATATCAGCAGGTGAGAGAGCCCATCTCAGAACTTTTCAAAACTCTCCATAGAAATTTGTACACAAGGCTTGGGGAAAGGGCTGGAGCCTAACTGGTTTTATTACAGTTTTTAAAAAACTGAGCTACTGCAAATAGATATCCATCTGAATATACCACAGAGCTTTTAAATGCACCAGGTTACTCACCACTTTTGCATCTCTGGCTACGTGAGCAAAACCTGTGCGCCTGCCCCATAAGAGACCATAGTTCTCGTCGCTAAAGAGCGCTTCACGGGCTCCGCCTGGTAAGACTCCTAGTAAGTATCCTTTTTTAAGAATTTCAACACATTCCACTCTTCCATCATGTGTAAGGCCCTGTACATCATAAAACAGCTTTATACCTGTAACAGATACCACATGCCAAGCAGTTATACAAAACAGTCTGTATAAGAGCTGTATTCTCTGTATTTTGAGTGTTAAAAAAGCATCTCTCTGATGCATAAAGAAGCTCAGCTGCAAGTATGTATTCACTATGAATGCAGAAACAGTGGTCCCTCCACATTTTCCAGCCCCTACAAAATTGAAAAAACGTGAATAGAGAAATAGCTATTTTTACCTGAGAGAATACCTCTCTAGAGATTTCTAGATCTTCCAGCACAACTCAATGGTGAACTTCTACTGGAAGATGAATATAGAATTGCACGGGAGATCTAGAGATTCCTAGAGAAGAAATCTCTAGGTGATCCAGCATGACTGGAAGAAATTGACCATAAAGTCACACTGGAGGACCTAGAGAATCCTGGAGAGAACTTTTAAAATCAAAGCCATGAGTAACCAAATCTGCAAAAGTCACGACTGCAAATGTCAGAGGGACAGCAATCAGTCGTAGACAGAAAAAGGATGAAACTACAGTAGTCATAGTTCCCTTTTTATGGATATTATTTCTACACCATCTTCCACACTGAAACACTTCTTTAACCATTAATTTTAATGGATCAGTATTTCAGTCAATAACAAACTGAGTGAAATCACTTTAAATAAAATTAAGTTAGGAAGACCCATGCCATCTTTAAGTATTCAAGACTGATAGACGAATCTGAATGCTAAAATCTTTTTTTTCCTTCACATAAAATGCTTTTCATGTGGGTGGCAGTTCTGTGTGCCTTTTCAACAGGTACTGCCTATAAAAATAATTTTAAGAAGCCAAAGTATGTGGGAAACAGAAAAAAAATTCTGTTATGTTCCTTCATTGCAATCCAAACGTAACAAGTCTTGCTGCATTTGATCACAAGGGGGCAGTCCTGTACCTTAAAACGCACACTGTCCTTGACTGAATAGAATTTTTTTTTCGTGTCAAGAGCAACTTGAGTTGCTTCTGGAGTGAGAGAATTGGCCGTCTGCAAGGACGTTGCCCAGGGGACGCCCGGATGTTTTGATGTTTTTACCATCCTTGTGGGAGGCTTCTCTCATGTCCCCGCATGGAGCTGGAGCTGAAAGAGGGAGCTCATCCGCACTCTCCCCGGGTGGGATTCGAACCTGGCAGCTTTCAGGTCAGCAACCCAACCTTCGAGTCACTTAGTCCACTACGCCATCTGGGGGCTCCTGACTGAATAGATAATAAAAGTTGGTAGAGAGCTCTGAAATACAGAGATACAGGAGAAAGAGTGTTTAAACAAAAGATGAGATGAACAGGCACTGAATGAAGAAACCTGAAAAAAGACAAAGCAGTGATGGCCCTGGGAGTGGAGATTCTGAATCATTCAGAAAAAATCTAGCTACACAAAAGAGCTGTGACAGCTCTTCTAGAGACTCATAAAACTTACAAACAAATCCAGTCACTTGGATACATCAATAATATCACTAGATAAATTCTGGAGCCCCTGGTGGCACAATGGGTTAAACCCTTGTGATGGCAGGACTGCTGACCGAAAGACCAGCAGTTCAAATCCAAGGAGTGGGGTGAGCTCTTGTCTGTCAGCTCCAGCTTCCCATGCAGGTACACGAGAGGAACCTCCCACAGGATGGTAAAACATCCAGGCATCCCCTGGGCAATATTCTTGCAGATGGCCAATTCTCTCACACCAGAAGCAACTTGCAGTTTTTCAAGTTATTCCTGACATGACTAAATTAAACTAGATAAATGCTGAAATCAACTAAAACCTTGGCAGAGATGGTAAAAGCATTGGCAACTGTGACAAATTTGGAGATGTGACTGAATATTTGGAATACTTGGGAAGGCCGAAATTTGCATTCAATTGGCATATCCCAAAGGTTGTGGCTACATAGTCAAAATAATGTGGACTTACCTCTCAGTTACTGCAAGGAATCTAGACAACATACAGCTGGATTCACTGCAGATGCACCACTTCCAGCTGTTAAGGTGCCTTAAGAGGAAACAGGATTCACTCCAGAGCTTCCTGGAAGCTGTGGCACTTCAAATATGTGAACAGCTGAATCTGGCCTTATCCACTGTCCCCACCTCAAATGAGTTTATTGCTGCATCACTATCCACAAGTACTGTAGTCACTTGCCAGAGGCTTGCTGGTAACATCACACCAAGGCACCCAGCCACGTGAAATGTGACACTGCTAGAAAGTCTCCGGCAGGAAGCTATTTGTTGCAGTAGTAGTCCCAAAATGCCTTCAGTCCAAACAGCCACGTGAATGGCCAAAAAGATTTGGGTGCCTCTGGAATGCATCAGGGCAGCTAAGGAGCAAGTTTATCCTGGATTAACTGAGTAAGTGTAGACACAGCCTAAGGAAAGGATGCCTTTCCCAATGCAAAGACTTTCATGTCTGAATCCTATTGATTAGTCCAACAAGAAGAACCTAAACACTTGAAGAAAGGCACAAAAAGCTGTTTAGTTTCAGCTGGGAAGAAAGGCCAGACCTGATTAGTGCTTGGAAGGAAGAGCAGGTGAGCTAGGATGTATTCAGATAAGCCTGCTAGAAAGAAACGTTGCCAAGAAAATCTGATAAAAGGATTGCTATAACAATGCTATGACCGTCAGTTTAAAAACACATACCAACAACCAGCAGCCCCACTAAGTCAATTGTTAAATGATGAATCCACACATAAATAATTGTAATTAGGACACAGATTAACATATAACATATATGATATTATGACACTGTAATTACAATATACATTTCAAATATTTACAATGTGGTACACACTCACAAGAATTTACCTATTATTTTGGAAAAATGATAATCAACCACTGTGCGGCAGAATCTGCCCGTCTGTAAATAGAGTCTACATACGAAGTAATAATAGTCTAGAGGAAAGGCTCCGTGGTAAAATACAACAAGTCCTGGTCCTTCTGGTAGTTTATCCATCCCATGCACCTCATAACCTGTTCAAAGAACAGAAGAGTGTTAGCAAAGCTTAAAAGTTAAAAGGAAGAAACAGAAGAAATAGCAGTTGCCATAGTCAAGAATGGACAAATACTTCTAATTATATTTAAATGTCTGTATTTTCCATACAAAACATTGTAACACTGATGGAGATCTTCATTCTTTAGTCATTTAGCAGATCAAGATCCATGGTCCTCATGAGCCCCATACTCATTACAGCCCAACAGCCTGCTTCTCAAACTTAGGAATCCAATTATCATATATAAATAAACCTCTTGTACAAGGGCCAGGACTTTTAAAAGAACTAAGTTTTTACCAGCGAAAGAATTGGTTTCTTTCTCTTTTTACAAGAATTAAAGTACAGTACTTACATTGGCTGGTAAATAAAGTCAGCCCAGGATTGTTTTCTTAATAACATTTCAAGACTGATATATGACTAATACTCATTTCCCAAAACAAGCTGCAGTGGCATTCAATTTTCCATCTGAATGCAACTTCAACTGCAGATACAAGCAGTCCCCAGGTTACGAACAAGAAAAGTTCTGTACATTTGTTTTTAAGTTGAATTTGTATGTAAGCACAGGTAATTTTTTTAAAAATCTAACTCCAGCCATTTTGTTTTTGTTTTGGATATCATAAGGATTAATGAACACATGTTTGTTTTGCTGTCTGTGCCCATTTAGAAGATTTCGCCTCACTTTATGTCCCTGTCACAATTGGATTTTGAAAATGTTGGGTTGTTCTGGAACTGGGGATTGGTGACAAAGCTTCAGTGAAGACACATTTTCCCCATGATAGCTCTTTCAGGAGTGAATTTCCCTTCCTAGGAGTAGATTTCTCGCTCTCACACACACCCCTTCTTAACTATGAGTTATATGTAAGTTGGATGTTTGTTACTTGGGGATTTCCTGTAGACTGGAACTACACAATTAACATCTGTTTCATACATTACAATTCTTAATGTTACAGTATTCTTAAAATAACACAGACATATTCCAGCTTACAAAACCTCTTACAATATCTTTATAGCTGGCTATCTCTCTTTTTCTCCTTGCCTTCTGTCTCCCTGTCTAGTGATTCTGCATCATGGGCATTGGCAAAACAAAACAAAATAAAACAAAACAGTCTTTCAGTGGCAGGTTGCAACAATGTGTCTGCAGAAAAGAATGTAATAAAGCTTGAATGGAGAAAAATAGGATTCTTCTCTAGCCAGTCTAACTCTAAGTAATCCAACAAGAGGCAACATAAATTCTTTTAGAATTTCTTACTAAGCAAGTGTGGATAGCAAAACAAAGAGAAAGGGAAAGAGCAGATCAGCTTGTGGACCAGCTATCTCCAACATTTTTTTTAAGCAAATACTACATGTTTGTTTACCAAAATACAAATCATGACAAAAATAGAGGCAGGGGAAAGAACACATTATCATGATCCCAGAATGCATTTTGGAAGAACCTTCAAGTGGCCTCTAAAAGATGCAAAATATGTTTCTTTACTTGGCTTTTCTTTAACTGACCTGGTTATATTATTTCACATATGAACTTGTGAAGTTTTTAATAAATGTTTGCTAAAGTATGTTGAACTGTTCTTTTTGCAGTATATCAAACTAAATCTGTGCTTTCCATGTTATTTTTCTGTTAAAAACTAACACCCAAGAATATGTCAACTTTATTACTTGATGTAATGTAATAGCTGTATCTCTGCAGGCAGGCAGCAGAGCAGTGGCTCCCAATCTTTTTTTTTTTACTGGAGACCACTTGACGGAGGACCACTTTGACCAGGGATCACTCTCCAACATTAGTACCAAAAGGGTTACAAATCAGTTTTTAGTCAACATTAGATTTGGTTTGGTTATCTGGGGAGCTAATTCAGAAAACTGTATTGGATAAACCACATGAGCTCTAGTTTCTGATACAGAACATATGCTATCCAGTAGTCACCATCTGCTCGCTCATAGAAAACCATATTTAATCATCTAGAGCTGATTTTCCCCACATGTCTCACGGACCTTATTTTAGGTCTTGCAGCCCACCAGTGGACTGGTGCAGAGCAACGTAAAAATAGTATGAGGACCTCTAAGTAACACTGGTACCTGCAAATGCATTATAATCACTCCAAAGCCCAAGGTGAACTAGGCAACATTAAGCATCAATCATGAACACAACAATAATCCAAAATTATATTGGCTAGCAAGAAAAATATATTATGAGAAAGATAATAATTAAAGATTTTCATTTATGTGAATTGGTACATTACTGTGTAATGGGCCTTTCCCATTACTGATTTTTGTAATGACAACTTGATGAAATAAGGAACTCAGGAATGTGGATAGCTTAGCAATTTTGTATCCCTGGGTAGAACCTGAAATAGAATGATATTCTATATTTATGATTAAAGTTATACATATTTATGAGCAAAGATACCATCAATCAGCTAGGAAGTACCTTCCCAGTTCACACCTCAGCAGCCACAACCCCACTGGCAGTTTCATTCCTTGCATCTGATTCAATGAAAGTTGTTGCCACTGAATTGCAATCTAAGAAAGCTATTAATGTCTAAAAGGTAAGCTAGATTCAGTGGGGAACTGCAGCCTATGAGGCATTGTGTTTCAGCACCCCTTTGGCAATAGGAGAATAATAATGGTATATCATCCAGATTGCTGAGATAAGTCCTATGCATAGTTTAACTGCATGATAAAAATGCCAGGTTTTATGACTGATATTGACCTTCATGGGACTTAAAACAAAGGTTTAATCTACATAGGTGAGCCAAATCTAATGCATCCATGTGCTCTTTTCTTCCAAAAGGAAGAAAAATGACACTTACCATGCCACACTTTGCCATAAATGTCCCAGACAGAAGCCACCGACCTTCTTCCATTGTCCCACATTTTGCTGAGATAATCTCCATTTAAATTCATCTTTCTCTTGTAAATATGCAGGATAACATTTGAAAGGTAAATACAGCCAAGAACGACTAAAACGGGTGAGAACAAAAGTACAAATGGGGTTAATACCCCAAGGAAGAGGATTATATAGTCTGAGAAATAGTCCAGGTAATGGTTTGGATGCATCCATTTTTTCAATAGGTCCATTAGCCAGGTCAGATTTTCCTGGCAGGAAGAATAAAATATGTTTATGGTGTTCATCTTCTGCTTGCAGCGAAAGAGTCGGCAAAGTGGTCTCAGTAGGAGGCGCAGTTTCTTAATGCTGCCCCTAAATGTAAAAAATGCAATTTGTTTATTGAAGTATAATTATAAAGTATCACACTATCTGGGAGTGAATGACCTCAAGATGGCTAGCTTCCAAGATTAAATACAAATAAAAGCATAGCATCAAAACACAATTAACATTACACATAAGTAAATTAAGTTAATACACAACTGAACTAAAATTCATGTAAACCACACATCAGATTTAGAAAAACATATCTAATCTTGCCCAAAACTCCCACGTCCCTGGGTACATTGACACTGTAGAATCAATATAGTATAACATCATTTCCATTGCCAAGTGGCCCTTCCACACAGCTATATAACCCAGAATATCAAGGCAGAAAATCCAATAATATTTGCTTTGAACAGGGTTATCTGACTCCACACTGCCATATATTCCATTTTAAAGTGGATAATGTGAGATTTTATTCAGCTGTGTGGAAAAAGCCTATGCTCAATGTTCTGGAATTCTGGAAGTTGTCCTTTCACAAGGCCTTTTTCCTTCTGTGCTGATTCCTTTACTACAACTCCCAGGATTCCACAGAATTGAGCCATGGCAATGAAAACAGTGCTAAACTGCATTGATTCTAGAGCGTCAATGTACCCTGACTTCGGGAAAGAAAGTCATTTTCTTTAGAAGCCAGGAACTTGGGGTGCACTGTAGAATGAATGCAGTTTGAAACCACTCTAACACAGCTCAAGGGCTATGGAATCCTTAGAGTTGTAGTTTGTTGACACTTTTTGGCAGAGTAGGAGAAAAGCCTTATAAGCAGGGTAGATGCTTCTAGCTTCCTCTAGAAAGGGGACTTTCTTTCCCCAAGATCAACACTGTAGATTGACTGCAGTTCAGTCTACAGCAGGCATTGCAAACTTCATCCCTCTGGGTGTTTTGGACTTCAACTCTAAGGCACATTAAACACTATAAACCAGACATAAGCAAACTTCATCCCTCTGGGTGTTTTGGACTTTAACTCCCACAATTCCTAACAGCCTACCAGCTGTTGGGAATTGTGGGAGTTAAAGTCCAAAACACCCAGAGGGATGAAGTTTGCCTGTGTCTGGTTTACAGTGTTTAATGTGCCTTAGAATTATAGAATCATACAGTTAGAAGAGACCTCGTGGACCATCCAGTCCAACCCCTTGCCAAGAAACAAGCAGATTGCATTCAAAGAACTTTCGACAGATGGCCATCCAGCCTCTGTTTAAAAGCCTCCAAAGAAGGAGCCTCCATCACATTCCGGGGCAGTGAGTTCCACTGCTGAACAGCCCTCTCTCACAGTGAGGAAGTTCTTCCTGATGTTCAGGTGGGATCTCCTTTCCTGTAATTTGAAGCCATTGTTCTGCGTCCTAATCTCCAGGGCAGCAGAAAACAAACTTGCTTCCTCCTCCCCATGACTTCTCCTCACATATTTATACATTGCTATTATATCTCCTCTCAGCCTTGTCTTCTGCAGGCTAAACATGTCCAGCTCTTTAAGCTGCTCTTCACAGGGCTTGTTCTCCAGACCCTGGATCGTTTTAGTCGCCCTCCTCTGGACATATTCCAACTTGTCAACATTTCCCTTGTTGGAATGGAATCCTGGGATGTGTAGTTCGGTGAGGCCTGAGTATTCTTTGGCAGACAAGGCTAAAGTCTTGATCAAACTACAACTCCCATGGATGACTATGATGACATTTTATTCCCTTCTTAAAGGAGACTCAGATGTTGCCATGTCCTTGAGCCAGGGCAGCTAAAGTGGTGCCAAAGGGGCATCACTTCCAAGGTGTAGCTCAGAGGTTCTCAACCTTTGGGTTCTCAGATGTTTTGGCCTTCAACTCCCAGAAATCCTAACAGCTGGTAGACTGGCTGGAGCCTCTGGTGGCCTGGGGGATAAAAGCCTTGTGACTTGAAGGTTGGGTTGCTGACCTGAAAGCTGACAGGTTCGAATCCCACCTGGGGAGAGCGCGGATGAGCTCCCTCTATCAGCTCCAGCTCCATGCGGGGACATGAGAGAAGCCTCCCACAAGGATGGTAAAACCATCAAAAACATCCGGGCGTCCCCTGGGCAACGTCCTTGCAGACTTCAGAAGCAACTCCGGTTGCTCCTGACACGAAAGAGAGAAAAAATAGTAGACTGGCTGGGATTTCTAGGAGTTGTAGGCCAAAACACCTGGGGACACATAGCTTGAGAATCACGGGTGTAGATGAACTCTTGGGGCCCCTCTCCTTGGACAGCTCCCTCCTCCCAGCCGTACTCACAGAGGCGTCGCACTGGGCCAAAGGGAGCGGCGCCGTGCCTTCCTGGGCGCACTCTGGCCTCTCCATCGGCGGGCTTCCCCACCGCCTCTTTCTCCCGGGGTCATGCCGCCTTGGCCTTGGCCTCCCCCACCCCCTCCTGATGCACAAGGCTATGTCTCCCTCCCTGCCTTATGTAAGGCAGGCTGAGCCCCACTCGCACCCTCGCCGGCTTTCTTTCTTTCTTTCTGCCTTCACCTTGCTCGCCTTTCGGGTCCTGTCGCTCCATCCCAGAGCTATTTGCATGCCACCCTCGGGCGCCGGAGAGTCTCCTGCCGCCCCCGCAGGAGGAAGTGCCCCGGCGAAGGCAAGGCTCCTCGGGCCGGGCTCCCTCCGAGGCAAGGAGCCGGCGAGCCGCAATGCAGGGAGACGCCGCGCACCGTCAAGGTGGAGGAGGAGGGGGAGGAGACGAAGAGGAGGAGGGGAGGGCTGGCCCGCTCTCGCCTGCCTTCGGGGTCATGTGATTCTGGCTGAACTCATCCAGACCCCGACAGATGTCGGAAGGGAGCTCTCCAACCCGCACTATTCCATCATCGCGGGAGGAAGAAGGACAAGAGGAGGAGTGAGGGGAGAAGAAGATTTTAGGAATTTCTGCCCCCACTCTCTGGGGCAATAACCTTTTGGAAATCAATGGCAATCATAACCTTATTGAAAAGGGGAAATGATGTCGTATCAATATACCTCACAACCTCTTGAGGATGCCTGCCATAGATGTGGGCAAAACTTCAGGAGAGAATGCTTCTGGATCGTGGCCCTGTCCTATCCCTTTGGCAAATGAGAATCACCATGAACATGTGGAGACCACCTTTTGAAAACCACTAGTCAAGAATGATGGCTGAAAGTGAGGAGTTGAGGAGTCTTATAAAAAGGTAAAGGTTTCCCCTGACGTTAAGTCCAGTCATGTCTGACTCTGGGGGTTGGTGCTCATCTCCATCTCTAAGCCGAAGAGCCGGCGTTGTCCATAGACACCTCCAAGGTCATGTGGCCGGCATGACTGCATGGAGCGCCGTTACCTTCCCGCCGGAGCGGTACCTATTGATCTACTCACATTGGCATGTTTTCGAACTGCTAGGTTGGCAGAAGCTGGAGCTAACAGCGGCCGCTCATGCCGCTCCTGGGGATTGAACCTGGGACCTTTTGGTCTGCAAGTTCAGCAGCTCAGTACTTTAACACACTTCGCCACCAAGGTTCCTCAAGGAGTCTTATAACCAAGGTGAAAGAAGAAAGTGGTCCATCCAACCAGGTAAATGAATTTATCCCATTCGGGATGGAAATTACAAACACAGATTGGCAATTTGGGGTCTCCACATGTTGCTGAGTTGCAACTCCCATCATGCCTTGCTTTGGCCTATGCTGATAACATGTGAAGAGCCAAAGGTTTCCCCATCCTGCCCTAAAGGTCCAAGTTTACAAGCTTGGGAAGCACAATAATCCAGCTGGTGTCATTAAAGGCTGGAGCAACTGTGCAGCCTTTTAATAGCTTCACTTGATTTAACTTGGGTAGATAGCTTGTCCCAAATCTATGTTCTGGTCATGCAATACTTCTACTGTTGCTATTTATGTGGCACTGCCTTTACAAACAGGTTTAAAACTGCAGTTTTAATAACTGAGAGGGGGCAGTTAACCCATGTTATGATCTTTGTGTGATGCTTTCCTGGGTTTTTACCAAGTCTTGTTTAACATTTAAGGCCATATCACTTGAAATATCATTATCCCCTCTATGTACTTATCCAGAATTTAAGATTTTCTTCTATTAAATTGCACAAATTCATATATATTGGCTAGCTAAAAATCCTGTTCTGTTTTACTGTGGAGTAAATCTGACGATTCAACTCAGATTAGAAACACTAACATTTAGGGTTTCATCTACACTGTAGAATTACTACAGTCTGACACAACTTTCATAGCCATAACTCATGGCTATGGAATTCTTGGTTGTAGTTTGGTGGAGCACCACCACTCTTAGGCAGAGAAAGCTAAAGATCTTGTAAAACTACAACTCTCACAATTTCATAACATTGAGTCACGGCAGTTAAAGTGGTGTCAAACTGCACTAATTCTACAGTGTAAATACACCCTAAGTCTTCCCCCACCTTTTCTATTACCTTGCAGAAAAATTCACACACCTTTTGATTTTCCTCCCTCAAACACTTTGCTGTTTTGCAGCCTCATAATTGATTTAATTATTATTGTTAACTTTTCGTGTGTATACAGAAGACATTTGAACAAAGTAAATGTGCAAAATATGCTTTATTATGGCACAACAATTAAATAAAGCTTTGCCTTGTAGCCCTTCTTTTGATATGTTCTATTTTTATCTCAATTGTTCTAACTTTTAAAACATTGTGTGCTTGCTGGAGATTCTGATGTTATGACATGCAATATGCAAATCTCATGAATAACCGAAACAAAACTAACTTTTCTTCAATTTTCTCATAGTAGGACTTGCAAATCAGTCAACTATTCATTTTTCTCATTTATATCTCATCACAGTACACACTAGAATAGAAGTATTTTTAAATGCTGGATAATACTAAGAGGTACTAGAATAGGCAAGCCAGCTTTGTGCAGTGGTTTGAGTGAGCATTGGACAATGTCTCTGGAGACCAGGATTCAATTCACCATTTGGCCAGGGAAACCCACTGGGTGACCTTGCGTAACTCACATATTCTCAGCTCCCCCAAAAACCTGTGATACTGTCACTATAAGTCAACTTACGGCAATCCCAATATATTTCATAGTTTTCTTAGGCAAGGAATACATAGAGGTGGTTTTGCCAGTTTCTTCTTCTGAAATATAGCCTGCAGTACTTTGTATTTGTATCTAACCCAAGCATGTGCTAGGGCTGACCCTGCTCAGCTTTCCAGCTCAGATGGGATTGGATGCCTTTAAGGCATTTAGGCCCTATGGGTTAATTCTGCAAGACATAAAATAATTGTGTTTTTACCTTACCATAAACAATCCTCATATATTCTGCAACATTTGGAAAAGCATTTCTGGAAACAAAGGAATATGTGACAAGCAAGTTGCAGATTAAGCACTCTTTAACACAAAAAAGAAAACCCCAAATATTTTAAATCATTCCATGGCATAGATTCAAATCTCATATATAAAGCAGAGATGTACTGAATTTCAGTTAGATCTTCATACTCTAGCACAGACTTTTAAAAAAGTTTTTTTAAAAAAAAAATTAAAGATTTTTTGCAGAACCAGGATTTTAAAAATTCGTGTCAGAAGTGGCTTGACCTTGAAGGAACTGGGGGGCGGCGACAGCCGACAGGAAACTCTGGCGTGGACTGGTCCATGAGGTCACAAAGAGTCGGAAACGACTGCGTGAATGAAGAAGTCAGAAGTGAATTGAGGCATGTCGCTTCTGGTGTGAAAGAATCGGCCAGTCTTCAAAGATGTTGCCCAGGAGATAGTCGGATGTGTTACCATACTGTAGGGGGCTTCCCTCATGTCCCTGCATGAGCTAGGGCTGACAGACAGATTGGACCTGTGCCGCTGGGTGAATTGACACTGTGAAACTAATGACTGAAATGGATTTATAGTTTGGTGGTGAGGCACCAGTCCTTTTAGCAGAGAAGGCGAAAGTCCTTTTAAAACAACAACTCCGACGATCCTACTGCACTGAGTCATAGTGATTGAAGTGACCTCTAACTGCAGCAATCTTAGTGTAGAATTCAGTCAACTTTCCGGGCTATATGGCCATGTTCCAGAAGCATTCTCTCCTGACGTTCTGCCCACATCTCTGGCAGGCTTCCTCAGAGGTTGTGAGGTTTGTTAGAAACTAGGCAAGTGGAGTTTATGTGAAGAAACACAGTCTATAACTATCTACAGACCTACTAAGAAAATCCAACAAATGCTTTGTTCAGCAAAGGACAAGAGGGATCCTCTCACCTCTGAAGGAGTCTACCGTATACCATGCAGCTGTGGGTAAGTCTACATAGGGATCACCAAACGCAGAAATGCTCAGACTCAAATCAAGGAACATGAAAGACACTGCAGACTAACTCAACCAGAGAAGTCAGCCATAGCAGAGCACTTCATGGACCAACCTGGTGCTTCATCACACTAGATGAATTCATCCCCCTCGATGGATTGTCACCTTGCCGTGGTGAGGGGGCTTGCGTGTTCCGATGAACCTGTGGGCACTGGAGTGATGCACTCCCAGGAGTGGCCGCAGGGGAGGTTCCAGACCAAGCACAATCCGAAGACCCAAAGACCTCAACGGCGGAGCAGGCGGAGGATAACATGGTACATGTTACAACGGCTGTGAAGGCGGAAGAAGGCTGCAACAGACTGAGAAGCCACTGTCGTTGTGTTAACCACACCACTGCTGGAACCTCACTCTGTGAAGACTGTGTGTTGACCGGCCGTGCACCGACCTCCACACATTAAAAAAAATCACGCACAGGCGTCTTCCAACAAAAATAAAAACAAACCTACAAAAGTCCCATGGCGATCAGCGAGTGGCGACGGGGGCAGGACTGTGAAATCTGGAAGCCCCTAGTCACAGACTGGCACATGGGCGGTGGATATGGACTCAGTCGTTCTACCTCAAGGACCAAGGCAGTTGAGTAGTCCGGCAGCTGTATCCATGACTGAGCAGCCCTTTTTAGGATCCGCTCTGCTCACCCCACACGGGGAAGGGGCTAGAAAAGGTGCCCTAAACATAGTCTGCCTCTCCTACCCTGACTGGACTGCCGCGTCCAGAGGGGTCACCACTCTGCGGCCAAAAAAGAAAAATGAACTTTGGAACATGGAACGTACGGACATTGTTAGATAACACTGACAGCGAGCGCCCCGAACGCAGGACTGCTCTCATTGCAAGAGAGCTGGGACGCTTCAAGATCGACATAGCAGCCCTTCAGGAGACCCGGAGAGCAGGAGAGGGGCAGCTGAAGGAAGAAAAGGGAGGCTACACCTTCTTCTGGAAGGGACTACCTGAAGAAGAGCGAAGAAGAATACACGGAGTTGGCTTTGCTATCAGAAACGACCTGGTGAAGCACCTGACTGAAGCACCCACTGGCATCAACGAACGACTTTCAACCCTCCGAATTAACCTTGCCAAAAACCAACAGGCAACCATCATATGCGCCTATGCACCAACTCTAGATGCTGACGAAGACATCAAGGAAAAATTTTACTGTCAGCTGGATACCATCCTATCGGAGATACCTAAGGAGGACAAAATCATCCTCCTGGGGGACTTTAACGCAAGAGTCGGAAGGGACTCTGACCTGTGGCCAGGGATCATAGGAAAAGACGGGGTCGGAAACAGCAACTCGAATGGCATCTTGCTTCTCACCAAATGCGGAGAGCACAACCTTGTCATCACCAACACGCTCTTCCGCCAGAAAAACAAGCTCAAGACATCATGGAAGCACCCTCGGTCAAAGCATTGGCACCTCCTGGACTATGTTATCACACGTGCCAGAGACCGCCGCGATGTGCTTCTCACAAGAGCCATGACAGGTACTGATGACTGCTGGACAGACCACAGGCTAATCCGATCCACGATGGCTATCAAGATCGTCCCCAAACGCAGACTCCAAGGAAGAAAAACAAGGCGAAAAATGAACACCCAAGCCCTTCAGGAGCCCTCCAAACGAGCCCTTCTCCAAACAACACTCAAAGATCATCTACCCACAGAACACCCCGAAAATGTTGAGGAACATTGGAACAAACTGAAGACCTCCATCATCACAGCCTGCGAAGAAAGCATTGGATACCTAACTAAGAAACATCAAGACTGGTTTGATGATAACGACAAAGAGATCCAACAGCTGATTGATAACAAAAGGAAAGCCTTCCAAACATGGCAGAGAGACACCAACTGTGCTGCCAAGAAAAAGATCTATGCCAGTGCAAAAGCTGAGGTCCAAAGAAGGACCAGAGAACTCAAGAACATCTGGTGGACAAAGAAGGCTGAAGAAATCCAACACCTTGCAGATACCCATGACGCTCAGGGATTTTTCAAAGCCACAAAGATCATTTATGGACCAAGAAACCATGGCATACAGCCCCTACGCTCATCAGATGGAACCAAAATTCTGAAGGACAAAACATCAATTGCACTACGTTGGAAAGAGCACTACCAGAACCTGCTGAATCGCAGCTCCAATGTGGCCGAAGAGACCCTCTCACAAATCCCGCAACAACAAACCAGGGATGAGCTTGCAGCACTGCCTAGTTTGGAAGAAGTCAGCAATGCCATCAGCCAACAAAAAAACAACAAAGCTAGCGGACCTGATGGGATTCCCGCTGAAATCTTCAAAGAGGGTGGACCTGAGCTGATGCAACAACTCCACCAGCTCATTGAAAAGGTGTGGATGACCGAGAAAATCCCAGCAGACTTCAAGGATGCCACCATCATCACCCTTTTCAAGAAAGGGGACAGAACAGACTGCGGGAACTATCGTGGTATCTCCCTTCTAACCTCCGCCGGGAAAATCCTCGCAAGAATCCTTGCAAACCGCCTTCTCCCTGTCTCAGAAGACACCCTCCCAGAATCCCAGAATGGCTTCCGCCCCTCCAGAGGAACAGTGGACATGATCTTCACTGCTCGACAGCTCCAAGAAAAATGCAGGGAACAAAACCAACCTCTGTACATGGCATTCATTGACCTTGCAAAGGCATTCGACACAGTGAATCGCAGCGCTCTCTGGACCATCCTCCAAAAAATCGGGTGCCCTGACAAATTTGTGAACATCCTGCGGCTCCTCCATGATGACATGATGGCAACAGTCTTGGACAGCAACGGCTCCCAAAGTGACCCATTTAAGGTTGAATCAGGTGTCAAGCAGGGATGTGTTATTGCCCCCACCTTATTTTCCATCTTCATCGCTATGATACTTCACCTTGTTGATGGGAAGCTTCCCACCGGAGTGGAAATCATCTATCGGACAGATGGCAAGCTATTTAACCTCAGCAGACTGAGAGCCAAAACCAAGGTCACCACAACATCTGTTATAGAACTCCAATATGCTGATGACAACGTAGTCTGTGCGCGTTCAGAAGAAGACCTACAAGCCACTCTAAACACCTTCGCAGAAGCATACGAGAAGCTCGGCCTCTCACTGAACATCGAGAAAACCAAAGTGCTCTTCCAACAGGCACCAGCTAATCCCTCTGCAAAGCCAGGAATACAGCTTAACGGTGCAACATTAGAAAATGTTGACCATTTCCGCTACCTTGGTAGCCACCTCTCCACAAAAGTCAACATCGACACTGAAATACAACACCGCCTGAGCTCTGCGAGTGCAGCATTTTTCCGTATGAAGCAGAGAGTGTTTGATGACCGGGACATCCGTAGAGAGACCAAGGTGCTTGTTTATAAAGCCATTGTCCTCCCAACCCTGCTCTATGCCTGCGAAACGTGGCCTGTGTACAGACGTCACACCAAACCCCTGGAGCGTTTCCATCAGCGTTGTCTCAGGAAAATCCTGCAAATCTCTTGGGAAGACAGGCGGACAAATGTCAGCGTGCTTGAGGAAGCAAAGACCACCAGCATTGAAGCGATGCTCTTACGCCATCAACTCCGTTGGACTGGCCACGTTGTCCGAATGCCCGATCACCGTCTCCCAAAGCAGCTCCTCTACTCTGAACTCAAGAATGGGAAACGGAATGTTGGAGGGCAGGAAAAGAGATTTAAAGATGGGCTCAAAGCCAACCTTAAAAACTGTGGCATAGACACTGAGAACTGGGAAGCCCTGGCCCTTGAGCGCTCTAATTGGAGGTCAGCTGTGACCAGCAGTGCTGCGGAGTTTGAAGAGGCACGAACGGAGGGCTTAAGGGAGAAACGTGCCAAGAGGAAGGAGCGTCAAGCTAACCCCGACCGGGACCGCCTTCCACCTGGAAACCGATGTCCTCACTGCGGGAGAATATGCGGGTCAAGAATCGGTCTCTTCAGTCACCTAAGAACACACGCCCAAGATACCAAGGTTGGAAGACCATCGTCCTCGAACGACGAGGGATCGCCTAAATCAATCAATCAAATCATCACACTAGAGCATGAATCCACTTTAAAACCAGTTTCTGGCTCCTGCAAAATTCTGGGATTTGTAGTTTGGTGAGGCCCAGGACCTATCTGGCTGAGTTGTATAAAGTGGATCCAAACTCTAGTGTGATGAGGTTCCAGGGACACAATATATTATTTGAGAACACAGAAATGCTGGACCACTCTAACAACCACCATATCAGACTACACAGAGAAGCCACTGAAATCCACAAGCAAGTGGACAATTTCAACAGAAAGAGGAAGTCATGAAAATGAACAAAATCTAGTTACCTGTCTTTAAAAATTCTAAAACCAGGCCGGTAAATAAAGAACAACACTCAAAAACAGATGAATTCCAGAAAAGAAACAATCCGGGTCAGCTAATACCTCCCAACAAAGAATTTAATCAGGCAAGAAGCAGCCAGGCTTTGAATCTGCAAGGCCATTAAATGCTGACCAAGGTGGCCAATTGCAACATTCACACCTACCTCCAACAGGCAAGAGTTCTTTCTCCCACATGGGACCTTCCACAGATAAACCTCACTTAGTTTCCAACTGACCTCACAACCTTTGAGGATGCCTGCCATAGGTGTGGGCGAAACGGCAGGAAAGAATGCTTCTGGAACCTGGCCATACGGCACGGAAAACTCACAGCAACCCAACCTAATAATAGTTTATGAGCCATTCCAGGGGGAAAGGAGACGGTTCCCCGGCCATGAAACCCCCTTTCTAGAAAATGGCACAGGGCTTACTACTCCACTGACACTTATGCGGAGGAGAGAGAAGAAAAACACGGGAAGGCCACGGGAAGACTTTTCAGAGCCCTCAACGTCGCTTTCAGAAGCCCGCCTCTCAGGATGTAACGCGCACGGACCCACTTCCGCCGGAAGTGCCCTCTCCTGGAGCTCCTTCCTGAGGCGCGAAGGGGTCTCTCGACAGAAGAAAAAAGCTCTCTGCGAGGCCGCGATGCTCCGCGAAGTGCCGCAAAGCCTGCTGGTGGCCAAGATGCTGCTTTTTCTGAGGAACGACGAGGAAGAAGAAGGCAAAGACTCCGAGAAGAGCGGTCACAGCATCCTCTGCTTCTGCAGCCGGGCGTTCGTTGAGTGAGTCGGGAAAGCCTCGGCGTTTCCTTCACCGACATGACTCTCTAATCGCGGCCTGTTTTACGCACTCTTTACAGCGCCATGGTTCCGCTTTAGGCACCATGGTGACATTCTGTGGAATCCGGGGGTTTGCAGTTTAGAAAGTGTGTTTGGAATTCGCACCTTCTGGAATTCCTGGACCACCTTAAAACTACAAACCTCAGAATTTCACAGGAGGTTGCCATGGCAGCTAAAGTGAAATAACAGCACTATCACCATGCATTGTGGAAAGTTACTCTGCAATGAGGGACTATGCTTACCCCCACCCCACCCCCCTTCACATTAAAATAATAGAGTTGGAAGAGACCCCATGGGCCATCCAATCGAACCCCCTGTCAAGAAGTGGGAAAATCGCATTCAAAGCACCCCCGGCAGATGGCCATTCAGTCTCTATTAAAAGCCTCCAAAGAAGGAGCCTCCACACACCCGGGCAGAGAGTTCCACTGCTGAACAGCTCTCACAGTTAGGACGTTCTTCCTAGTGTTTTGCTGAATCTCATTTCCTATAGTTCGAAGCCATTATTCCGCATCCTAGTGTGCAGGGCAGCAGAAAACAAGCTTACACCCTCCTCCCTATGACTTCCCCTCACATATTTATACATGGCTATCATGTCTCCTCTCAGCCTTCTCTTCTGCAAGCTAAACATGGCCAGACTCTTGATCATTTTAGTCGTCGTCCTCTGGACACGTTCCAGCTTGTCAACATCCTCCCTTCAATTGTGGTGCCCAGAATTGGACACAGTATTCCAGATGTGGTCTGACCAAGGCAGAATAGACGGGTAGGATCTAGACACTATTCTCCTCTTTATGCAGGCCAAAATCCCATTGGCTTAGCCGCCACATCACATAGTTGGCTCATGTTTAACATGTTGTCCATGAGGACTCCAAGATCTTTTTCATACGTACTGCTGTCAAGCAAGGCGTCCCCCATTCTGTATCTTTGCATTTCATTTTTTTCAATTTGCCTAAATTACACTGTTTTGGTGCTGTGGTTCCACTCCCATAGCAGCATCATATGGGATGTTGGGATTTGCAGTTTGGGAAGCACATTTAGAACTATACTATGTAACACGATTTTTGTTCCTGGGTTATAAATGTCATTTCCTAATGGGCTCTGTCATATAAAACATGGGAAAATGTATTATACTGCAAAATCTTTCTTATTGTGGTACACTCTGCAGCACATTTTGCTAGTTTTTCAATGAGTATCTCAAACAATTAAACCTAGTTTGTGACAGCCACAGAAACTTACGTTTCTGGAGTATAACAACTCCTTTCAAAGTAAGTACTACACAATTAAATAGGAAATAACACTTTCAGACCAGAAAAAGAAATCAGTTTGTATAGTGTTATCAGCCAAAGAACACTTGGCTCTTAGTAAACTACATTCCAAGTATGACACAGGATTATTAAATGGAAAAAGAGCACAATAACAGTGTAGAGCAGGAAAGGCTGTTAGGAATTGTGGGAGTTGAAATCCAAAACACCTGGAGAACCGAAGTTTGCCCATGTCTGATGTAGAGTGATAAGATTCATAGTTGTTTTGCAGGCCCTTTTCTTTTAACACTGCAGTTATAGAGCTATGATTCCATTTTTACTGTTATAGCAAAATCCAATGGAATTTTGGGATTTGTAGTTGCTCTGCAGCAAGGGTCTATCACGCGTTTGAATGCTATACAGTTACAGTCTTATGATAAAAGAAGAATAAAACTGTCACAGTGCAGTGGCTAGGGCCTCCAATTGATGTACAATAGGGATCACGACCTTTTATTCATCTCACACTTATAGTGCTATGATTCCAATTTTACTCCTGTGTTGAATCCTCAGATTTACAGTTTAAGAGGTTATTTATACTTCTTTGCCAGAGATTAGTAGTACAACACCAAACTCCATAGGAATCACCATGTCATTGAAGTGGAATTGGAATTCCTAATGTGAAATATCCCATCAGTCTAGTGGTTGGCAACTAATACATTCATATTGGTATAGAATATGGAAATTCTGGGAGCTATTCATAGGATCTGCTGCATGTATACACAGCATGTCATATGTATTGTTGTCTCTGTTCAAGTCACTTGTTGACTTATTATATCCCTATGAATTTCATAATATTTACCCACATAGAATCCAGCGGGTGAACTTGTTTGTTTAGATCTGGCCTAAGTTCCATTGGTTCCAGTGAGAGTTCAGTTCAGCTACATCTGAATCCAAGATGAAAGTAGGAAAGTGCATTTTAGGATCTGCCTTGCTAACTTGCTCTGAAAACCTGAAGTTTCCCTCTATGTTTTGAGGAATTGGGAGGGAAGTGCTGTTGCCGAACCATTACCTTTACTGGTTGCTAAACTGTAGTGAGTTTCTGGGAGAAAAAGAAATAGCTTTATCCAGTGGTCACATATATTCATCTGTTACAATGTTTGGCATCAGGCAGTAAAGAACCACTGCTTTAAAGGATCTCATAATTTATCAGCAAGGCATCTCTACCTGTACCCGTCTGAAGGGCTGTGAGACCTTTACCAAAGATTTCATGTGTTCTCCAAAGTTTGGGTAATTATAGTACTTGTAAGAAGATTTTGCTTCATGTTTATTTAAGTGATGGTGGCATAACCTTCAGATAGTCTACTCATATATTTATCTGGCATCTTATCTGTATCTTTATGATATTTGTATTTTCAAACAAGGGGAGGGGGCTACCAAAGAATTCTAAGTGATGTGTTTCTCTTCCTAGTCTTTGTTTTGGAATTGAAGTTACTAGTAGGACATTATTATCTTATTTAGTGGCTGTACTTCATTCATTTTCTAAATTTAGCAGACCTTTCTTTTTTTCTTTAGAAAAGATACATTTTATTTATTCCAAAGATTATTCATGAGGGTCCTGTAATGAAGAACTAAGAGAATGCTAAAATGACAGTATAAAAATATATATAACACTAGTGTGGAAAAGACTAGTATTTCATTATTATATAACATTTATATAAATATATTTGCATTTTATTCCAGGGATCGAAAACTGTATAAGTTAGGTTTAAAAGGATTTTATGTCAAAGAGGAGGAAAACAGCACAGGTAGGTTGTGCCTGGGATTTTAAATAAATATTTTGCAGCCATATGATCTGTTACCGTAGCATCACTATACTTTTAATATCTGTTTTTACATGCATATTTTTAAATCCTCTATGCAACATTGGTTTCCTTTGACAGATTTAAATCCATTAGGTGTTTTTGTTAGTTTTAGGAATTTCACCCCATGCTCAGTCCTTTGCTGTTATAAAAAGCAAGTTCTGCAGTTCCTCTCTAGAGCAGAGCAAGTAAAGGCTCAGTATTTGATACTATCCTTGCAATTATTTTCAAATGATACCCAAGGTTTTCAAAATACTTAGTTTTAAAATAATTACCGGTAAGTTAATCTAGGTTTAAACACAGTATGGAAAATGTTCATTATGCATTAATTGTATATTGGCATGCTCAAATGAGATTTTTACAAACTTTTTAAAAATTACTGCTAGAGTGCTTTCTGAGAAAAGAAATCCTGGTATTGTTTATCTGCACCAGAACCTTCTAATAAATTAAAATTTATATTAAAATGTAACTCCAACTTGTTGTATTAACAGGGGAAGATCAAGTATCTGAAGATGAGGAAAAAGAACAAAAACATGATATTTTTAATACTGCTGACTTACCATCAGACAGCCGTGTCCCTGAGGTTGAAGACATTGAACTAGATTCAGAAACGGAACTTATGAAGAGTATGGGTTTGCCTTTACAATTTGGTGGAGCAGCAGTCCATAAGACTATTATGGTAAAAACTCTGCTTATTTTTATGCTGCTATGTGTCTGTGGTATTTTTACATTTTAGAAGTTAAAAATAACCTTGAGCAGTTACAAAACAAGGCCTGGCAGATCCTTTGTATTTTTATTGTGCTTAATTGTGATGATCTTGCGAATTCACACTGATTTTTTGCACAGGCAACCCAGAGAGAAAATTGCCCCCCCCCCCCCCAAATTTGTGGAATGGCTTTTACAACTTTTATGTGAGTTCATAAATTCTGTATGAAAGCTTCTGGCGTGACAGAGAACTATAGATGAGAGTTTTTCCCCATGGGTTAATGAGGAGTTTAAACAATGAAAGACTACTGACATTATTTTTTAAATGCAGTATCCTTTAAGATATTCTAAATGAGAGTGAAATGGTGGGTTAATTTGGTGACAATTAAGAATTAATTAATAAACACAATTTCAAAAGCCGCACAGAATTTTGTTTGTTTGCCATGGTTTTTACTGACTAAATTAATTTGTCACTTCAAAAGGGCTGAGACCTTTCTAAATATCATAGAACATGCTTTCAAAATCTATTCTAGAGAATTTAGAACATTTCATAGGATTAGTATATTGTGCTACTCGGTAAATCACAGAAACCATACTTTCTGTCACATTTTCTTATTATTAGTCTTACTATTTCTGAAAGAGCCTCCACACAGTGTTACTTCCAGTGGGAATCATGGCCCTCCAGATTTTGTTCGGCCATAGCTCTCAGCCTTCCTCAATTCTGGCCAGGGCTGCTATTTTTGAAATGTGTGATTTCCATCCATACTGTGCAATGACATCTAAAATTAAATGTTTGAATGGAAACATAGCCAAGAAGGAAATCATACTGGGCTGCTCAATTAAGATTGTATCAAGTTTCAGATGATGAGACTCGCGTGATATTGTGATCACCTGTTTGTGTTAACAATCTAGCAGTGCTGTGAACCTCTATGAAATGAATGAAGCCGTTCTGTTGCATCACAACTTGTTATGTTCTATGCACAAATTCATGTATTAATCTTTTTCAGCGATCTGGGAATACTTATAAAAGGAATAACAAAGTAATGAAGAAAAAGAAGAAGAAAAAAAACATGCTGCAAAAAGATATTCTTGAAATAATGAAGGATACTTTGGAAGAGGATCATGAGACTGAAGACAGCCACTCTCTAGCTGATGACCCATCCTTAATTAACAAGGAAGTTGATGAACAATGTGAAAATGGAGAAGTCAAACTTGATGAGATGAATGAGAAATGGGAAATATATTGGGGCGAATATGGAGAAGGACTTCTTTGGAAAAGTTGGCAGGAAAAACAGGAGGATGTAGATTCTGAGCTTTTATCTATTAGCGAACCTTGGGATAATCCTGAAATGAAGGAAAAATGGCAGCAGCATTATAATGAACTGTACTGGTATTACTGGGAACAGTTTCAGTACTGGGCAAATCAAGGTTGGACTGTTGATGTGGCACATAGTAGTCCAAAAATAAATAAAGGTAACCTAGAAACAAAGGAAGAAAAAACACAGAATATTGAAATAGATGATGAGTACAGAGAAGTTCCGGACTCAAATTTCTGTCCTCTTGCTTCTGTTGCCAGCTGTGAATGTAATCCCATTAAAAACGACAATCAGTGTAATATTGATATTCTTACAGAAATCAATAAAATAAATTTGAACTCAGAAGAAGCAGAAGATAGCAAATCGGAAACGATGGTTGATAGCAATGATAGTCAAGGACTCTATTTAACAAACATGGAAAGGCATTGTCCTTGTGATTCTAGCCAGTCTAAGAAATCTGATGAGGGACCAAAAGAAGAAAATACGACTTCTGAATATGGATGTTCAAACCCAGCAGGTTGGTATACCAGTATCAAACTTTCCCTTATACTCTTTCATATACCTTTGAAATTTTCCCTCAGATGAAAAGCCAAATCTATGGAAATTCACATTTTTTTGTAAAAGATTCATTCAGATCAGAGATGACAACAGAACACATATCAGTGACAGAGCAACAAGAAAATTTGCTTGAAGCTCTGATGAGTAAAATGTATTGCTTAAACTCAGACTTGATAGGTGGATGCCGGAGGTGGAATTACCTTGCAGTGGCCAATTAATTGGATTGGGCCATTTTCAAGCAGAAAAAAAGCTTAGAAATAATGTTTCTGTGTCCCCATCAGCATTATCTTTATAATGCAGGTTAACTGTATTGAATTGAATTATATGACCATATAATGCAGTTCAGTCTGCGTTAATAATGGCAGTGTAGATGAGGCCTATGATTATTTCTCGAGCAAAATACATTATCATGTTCTGTTTCCATTTCAGCTTCACAGGTGCATTCCACAGGAGGTGGGGGATCATCGCATAATAACAGTGATGGTGATGAACAGCCACCTGAACAGAAACCTGTCAGATTAAAGAGAAGGCAAGTTATCAGTTTCATCTTACGTTTTTAATATCTGGGTTTTTTCCTCCCACGGCATGCCTACTGACCCTGTTTATACAGAAAATAGTTTGCTTTCATTTACAAGACTACAGCATGTTTTAGGTTCTATCCATAATTTATACTCTATAGCTTAAAAAGCATAATCAAAACTGTTCCAAAGCCTTGCTTTTTGAGATTAAAGGATCTGTGGCCAATTAACTGAACATCAGAAGATAGATATCAAAATAATATCTAAAGAAAAGACCATTATTTGAGATGATGTTAAAGATAATACTGAAGAACTTGAAAAGAGTTTTTTCTATGCATTTAGCTTTTTAATAATTATTTAATATTGTTTACCCTTAAATCAAAGAATAAATGAGGCAATGAAATTCACTGTTTTTTCCCCTCATCTTGCTACGAATTATAATTCAAGGGTTGTGATTTCTTTCAAGCCATGAATTAGACGCTGAAGAAGATGCTCAGGCAGATCCTGATGAAGTTTTTGGTTTCTTGGGGCTCAAGCGTGGCACAGGACAAAGGTAGTAGGTGAAGTAAACTATGCTTTCACTAAAAAATATTCATTGTTTTTAATGTATCATTTAACCTTTCCTATGTGTTAAAATGAACGTAGGGTTCAATTTCTCCAGAAAATTTTTTGATAATTTTTTTTAATTGCTTATAAAAAGTATTATATGTGCAGAGATATAGAATCATAGAGTTGGAAGAGACCTCACGGGCCATCCAGTCCAACCCCCTGCCAAGAAGCAGGAAAATATGTGGGTTCAGTATAAACAAGAATAACTTACAGTAGTTTGTAGAGATGGGATTAAGGATTGATTTGGGATGAAAGTCACCCCTTTTGGAAAAAAAGAATTGGTAGAAAGCTCATTAAATCTTTTTGGTACACCACAAATATATCAAAGCAAACCTTGCACTGTGACCTGGGGTGCATGCTGTTTTTTTTTTTATCATCAACTACCCCAGCTCCATTTGTAGTCATTTCTAAATATATAAACATAATGTTTATTTTAGGAGGGGAAAACAAACAGGGCACTTAGCTTAATTAAATTCCATTACATTGCCTGTAGGGCCTCATGCATTACAGATATTTACATCACATAGATTTCTTTATGTTCACTTTCATAAGCATATTTCATAGGAAGATTAGCTCTCTATTCTGCTCTTTGTCTTGGTAATAATAAACACACGTGGAAGCATGATCTTTTGGAGGCTTTAAAACAGAAGTTAGATAGCCATCTGTCAAGGGTGTATGACTGTGCTTTTCTTGGATGTCCCATGCAGTTGTTTCCTATTCTGTGATCTTTCTAAACATAGCCTTTTATCCATCCTCCTCATCAGTAAGTTACTGATAATTCCATAATTTCTGTTAAGACATCATACAAACATTTCATTCAGGACTGTCACTTGTACCTGTATAGAGTTCTGTCCCTTGGGTATGATCTGTTTAAATTGTTTTTCAATTGTGTTGTCTGATGTCTAAATTGTTATTCTATGATTTTATGTGATTATATTGGGCTTGTTCCCTGTGTGAGCCGCCCCGAGTCCCCTGCTGGGGAGATGGAGGCAGCATACAAAAATAAATTTATTATTATTATTATATTATATTGGGTATCTTTAATCATCTTAATGTATATATTGTTTGTCTTCAGGTGTCCATTATCATCACAGGCATTCAGTGTTTTTTTCCTTGTTAATCTTAACAGTATGTATTATTATACAATCATATATTCATTCTTAGGATAGCTTTACTTGCATAAATCAGCATTGTTGACCTCCATTTTTTTGGATGTTTCAGTTTATTTATTCATAAGAAAGAGTGCAGTCTAACTTAGTATCTCCTTTAAAGTTTAAGATTAAACCAAAAAGTTAATAACAGAATATGGCTTCCCCCAAAACTGTAACATGTCTTCAAAATCTAATTTCTGAACAGATTGTCTAAGAGTGAGCACTGCATCATTTGTCAAAACTAGAAGTGGTTTGCAATTGTTACTTCTGAATTTTGGCATTTTTAGCAGCCTGGAGAGTTCTGAGGCAGAAAAATGGGTTTCGAACCTGACCTAGTTAATTACTCCAATTTAAAACTAAAGATGGTTCCTGAAATAAAACTCTTGCTTGGACCCATTTTTGTGGAGGCTCTCAAGTGTAGAACACAAAATGTCACGTAAATCTTTTCCCTTAAGTATGTACAAATTGTTTCCCATATTGAAAAACGGGGTGAAATGTTAAGTGTGTTTTTCTTCCAGATACAGAGAAATTCCTGGTTTCAGTGAAAGAAGAGTGACTCATCTCAATCGAAACATGAAATTTAAATCAAAGTTATTGGATATGCGGAGAACAATCAAGACCAAAAATAAGCATATCTTTTTTACAGAAGAACCTGAAGTGGGAGTATTTAAGACAAGTGAAACTTTGAATAAGGTAATGGTTGCTTGTCTGTCATAAATTAATAGACTCGATAGAAAGTGTAGCAAGTTTTCCTTTTCTTATTGTTTTCTAGACAGCTCTTTCATGGTGTCAGATATTTGCTAACTTTCATGTTTCCCTCGGACTGCAGATCTACCTAGAAAAAAGTCACTTTCTAGCATATGTCGTCTGAGATGACAGACGTCTGTGTATCTAATGGTTCTTAAATAGCATTGGGTTCATACTGCTTCTGTATGTACATAAAATGTGTATTCTATGCTTCTTCGGCATCCATATCTCATGGCAACTAACATTTTAAACCAGTTATGTAATAAAACAACCCCCGTAAGAAAAAGTATAATAAAAAATACAATAGGTAAAACACAAGATATTACAAAACATACCTACACTACACAATTAAAAATGACTCACTAAATGGGAGACATTTAGCCATATGGTGTTATACCATAAGAGAGTATGCAGCCTGAACATATTAGGCATTAATAGTCCCACAAATCAGAGGTAACTACAGATAGGGTGTTCTTCTATACTAGAAGAATTAACTGATATAAATTTACCAGAGGTGTCTGCAGTATTCAGAAAATATGCAGTCATTGCATTCCTGTTCCAGCAGGGATACTTACATAGATGAAAGTAGTGCTGTGAGAAAAGGACTCTCCTTACCAGTTTCTACTTTTGATAATCAAAACATGAACTTTGTTTGGATTTTGCACTAGTTCTGCAGAAGAGGGCAGTATTGGTCACTCCAAAGTTGGCAAATATCTAGGAAAGTACATTAGGTAATGCTTCCATGCCCTTTAACTACATTTTTTCTTTCCTAGGAACTTTCTGTAGTTGTTACTAGTTGCCATCAAATAATTTTCAATGAATGACAACTCTACAAAGGAGAGACCTCCAAGTCAGCCTATCATTAATAGCTGCAGTTTACATCTTGCAGACTCAGTGGCTTCTCTAATTATCTATTTGAAATGTGATCTTCCCCTTTTCCTACTTCCCTCTACTCACTGAGCATTGCTGTATTCTCATATCCAAAGTACAACAGTCTCAATTTAATCATGTTGGCCCCTAGGACTTGATTTGCTCTAGGACCCATTTATTTGTCTTTTTAGCAGTTCATGATGTCTGTGGCACTCTTCTCCCGTATGTTTCAAAGAAGTTGATTTTCCTCCTATCAGCTTTTTTCCCTGTCCAGCCTTCATGATCATACATAGAAATTGGACTATTATAACTTTAGTATTCAGTGATATATCTTTACTATTCAGAATCATGTCTAGTTTATAACTACCCTTCCAAATCCTAGCAAGTGACTGAGCCAAGGTTTAGAAAATCTTGAAGTATTTCAGTGTATTCATTTTACGTAACTTTAACGTTACATAAATAATCTGTGGTCATTTTTTTTTTGTTCAGCAGTAAACTTGCATTTGCCATCTCTTCCATGAGTTTCTTCAGTAATCATTCCAAGTCTTTGCAATTTTATGCTAATAATATGGTGTCATCAGAATCTTATATTGCTTATACCCCTTCCTCCAAGGTTCACACTTCCTTCCTCTTAGTCTAACTCTGCTTTATTTATGGCATGATATGTTCAGTGTACAAGTTAAACAGATAAAGTGATAAAATGCAGCTCTTGCTTTATGCTCTTGTGAATTGGAAACTATTCTGTTTCTCTGTAATCTGTCCTGATTACACCTTGTTGTTGTTAGTACAAATTACATATCAGGACACAAATCAGTTCCATTTCTTTAAGGGTGATATATACTCTTTCATCATCTACATCAGTGGTTCCCAATTTTTGGTCCTCTAGTTATTTTGAATTTCAGCTCCCAGAAATCCCAGCCAGTTTACCAGCTGTTAGGAATTGTGGGAGCTGAAGTCCAAAACACCTGGAGGACCAAATGTTGGGAACCACTGATCTACACAGTAAAGGCTTTGCATATTAATGGTTTGACATCCTTTCAGTTAAGTCCAGTTGCAGCATTTGTTACAGCATTACTGTTGCCTTCTGTCTGCTATATCCCAGTAGGCTACTCAGTACCCTCTGACATGCTGGCACTATTTTTTGAATTGTCGTCTCATAGGGGTTATTGTGCCTCCTCCTGCACAGTAGCAACAAATGTTAGCTATGGATCCACTGCTGTTAGCTCTGACAGATCCTTTGCCAGTATCACCATCATTCTGTCCACTACTGCTGCTGGCCACTGGCTCTCTAGTGAATTTAATCTGATTTCTCGAAGAAGAATGCAGCCCTCCCACCATAAAAAGGTAGTGCCATTAGTGAATACTCTATGTGAACTGAAAGCTAATGTCTCAGGGACCAGTACTGGAGCTTAGATCACCACTTCGAGTAATGCTGCTCTAAGGGAGGAGGCCAGTGAGAACTAACGGCTGACTTTTGGTAAGGAAATAGAGGACTGTGTGTGAGCATGTATTGAAAAGAGTGACTGGAGTTCTGAACAGGGGCAACATTTTGTTATAGGTCCCACTTATAAACATATAAGCATATATCCATTATCAAAGGTGATTTGATGTGGTTTTTTATATGACTGTCTCATGTTCATGCCCTGATATTTTTTATTAAAAATGGAAAAACTTGCAAGATATATATCCAAGAACCACATGCAAAACCATTATTTTACCTGTCTTGTCATTGCTAAGGCTTCTAATTCAAATCATAATGTCAAACTGTCAGAAGCACTATAATAAACATTTTCCAACAATTTAGAGATACAGAAAATTATTGCCATACTGAAAATGAGAAGAAGTGGCCCATTTGATATGAGGGTGGTGTACATAAGTGCCTGGGTGATCCTGATTGCAGGAATATAGTTTACATTTTAAAAGTACTTTGACCACAAAATTAAGTTTATATTATTTTAAAATGGAAGTAGCAAGAGAGTATTTTCTGTATTTTGTAATTTTTTTTGTTCAAATGTGGGTTTCAAAATGCTTGGTCCTCTAGGTCGAAAGGTTCTTGAAGCAAGTAAATGAACCTCAGGAAGAGACATCTCAAGACAAAACAGTTCATGCTTCCACTAGTAGTGATTCAGAAGAACAGGAAAATTCTGTTTGCTCACAAAATAATCCAGATGTCCAAAACTATGAACTGGTTCTCCCTGATTCAAATTCTAGTAGACATAAAGGAAACAGCATTGAAGAGGAGAAGCTGATAATAGCAGCAAGGGACTGTAATTCTGAAGTGCCTGTTGAAGAGGTGGAAAAAGAACCATGTTCTTTGGGAAGAGAGCTGCTTCCCTTGGATATTCCAGACTATCTCCAGATGGAAACAGAAGGTGGGAGATAAGATTTTAAAATAAATTGTATGTACTATTTTATGCATACTCATAAAACATACATTTTGTGAAGGAAAAATTGTTGTTTATATTTATTGTGAGATTGTAACATCCAAGACAACCATCCCAAAATTACTTGATGTACTAAAAGTGAATGAAGAAGATAAATTTGTTGAAGACAAGATAAAAATGAGAACTGTTCTAGATGAAACGTTTTAAGTTATTTCAAAAGTGATTATCTTCTGAGGCATTGGGGTTTTCTTCATGCAGGTGAAGTAAAACCTATGAAAAAGAAGAAAAATAGAAAGAACAAGAAGGAAAATAGAAGTGTACCGTCCCTGCCCCCTGAAATAGCTGCCGATCCAGAATTGGCTAAATACTGGGCACAGAGGTACAGGCTGTTTTCTCGGTTTGATGAAGGGATTCACTTAGACAGAGGTAGGTTCATAATAGTAATAGCCAGACCTATGAATTAAAACCTACATTATCTTGAAATGATTAACAAATTTGGCTATCAAGTATTTATAGGCATACATTGTTCCATGATGTTAGTCATTGGCCGTGTTAATACATCACAATAGCTAAGATTGTGTTAGTTTACTGTAATTTAACAGTGCCCTAATGCATGTTGCCTATCTGCTCCTGCTTTAGGATAGAGGTAAAAGTAATCAAGAAGGTATAACTTATTCTGATATCTGACCCCGGGATCCTGATTGCAAACTGAACAACCCTTAGTTGGTTCAAAACCAGGATCCATTCACACATTATTAAACTACAGCTCCCATCATAGCCAACATAGCCAGTGGTGTGGAATGATAGGATCTGTGTTAAGAAAAGTATCTCAAGGAGCATATATTCCACAGCCTTTGTTCCATTGTTAAAAAGGTGTGGATGTATATAGTATTCACACAATAACAGCAATTAACCAATAAGAAGGATATGATAGTAATCCCTACTAACCAATAATTTGAATTGCTATTTCTTATCAACAGAACATGTCAAGATGTATTCAGGGCATGGCTTGAAATAGGCTGTACATGTTTTAACATTCTGCTTTTTGATTTTTTTTGTTCTTTTTTTAACTTAAAAATCTGACAAACTGTTGTTGTTTTTAATCAGAGGGATGGTTTTCTGTTACACCTGAGAAAATTGCAGAGCATATTGCAGACCGTGTAAGGCAGTCCTTCAAGTCTGATATCATAGTGGATGCATTTTGTGGTGTGGGAGGAAATTCAATTCAGTTTGCCCTTGCAGGAAAAAGAGGTAAAAATTGTCCTTATTTTTTTTCCTCTCCCTTAATTTCTTTTCTATTTTTTCTTCATTTTGCTAAATCTGTTGTGAAAAAACATGGATTATAGTTAAAGATTGCTACTATATAAATTATTTTTTAAAAAATAAAACCTCCCTAAATTTAGCTTTGAATTTACATTGTAAATTAGTCAGATAACTATACATATGCAAAGAAAACTCAGTGGTTAAAGCTAAGTAAGTTTTGTTTGTCTTTAGAGTTAGTATTAATTTTTCACTACATTCCCTGTCCCTGACCTAGCTTGTTCTGTCTGTCTTTGTCTTTCTGTGCTTAAAATGCTTTGCTTTTCAGTAATTGCTATTGATATTGATCCTGTGAAGATCCGTCTCGCGCACAATAATGCGGAAGTGTATGGAGTGGCTGACCAAATAGAATTTATATGTGGGGATTTCATGAAGCTTGCATCCAGTTTAAAAGGAGACATTGTGTTTCTGAGTCCTCCATGGGGTGGCCCTGAATATACCACTGCTGAAGTTTTTGATGTTCAAACAATGATTTGTCCTGATGGATATCCTTTTCCAAGTTAAGCAGTAACTGGTCATTTTTTACAAAAAGAAAGTTAACATTATATATCAGAGGTGGGCAAACTTCGACTCTCCAAGTGTTTTGGTCTTCAACTTCTACCATTCCTATGACTAAATATTCAAATTGTGGGAGCTGAAGTCCAAAACACCTTGAGGGCCGAAGTTTGCCCATGCCTGATATGTATATTATGTATTCTGGGAATTCTTGCCTACAACATCTTTTCAGTTTTAACTGTTCGTCTCAGTTTGGAATTGCAGGTTGCCAAGTTGTTCTGAAAAAATAGTCTTGGCTTCTATTTGTCATTGTTACTGAAAACATAAAAAATGCTTAGATGAGGTCAGGTTTAAGATTTGGATAGTTGAAAGGATTATGGGGCTGGTATACAGGTATTTTTCATTTTCAGCCTCCTGTTCGATATGTTCTCTCATAACAAAGTAACGGGCCATTTCTTATAAAATAAGCTCTTTTTATTCTTTAAAGATTTTATTATTACCCAGAGATACAGTATTTGATTATGAATAAACTCTGAGGCAAGTTGTCTTCTTTGACAAATGAATCTTAGGAAGAACTACCTAGGAAGTTCAAGATATTTTGAAGATGTATGAACAAGCATTCAAATATCACCTTAAAAATTCCAAAATATGGAATACTTCCAGTCCCAAGTATTTCAGAAAAGGGATACTCAGCCTATATATAGCATATTAATAATTATTCTCTCCAGGTTCATAATGATGAGTCTTTTGTTTTGTTCATGCACCCAATATCATTGGACCAACAGGAAGTTGGCAGAGAAACATGGAACCAGCCTTGTAAATGAGTCCCTATTCCTATGTTATTTAAAGTATTGAAGCAATATGTATTTTTTCTTCCTTAACCTCTCTGTACATTCGAAGTTTTCAAGCTGTCACAAAAGATTACCAACAACATTGTGTATTTTCTTCCCCGCAATGCAGACATAGATCAGGTGAGTTGTAATTTAAGATGTAGTGTAGCATAGTGATAACAATACTGATTCTTTAGTTCAAAACTCATTTCTGCCTGCTGGTCTTAATTTAGAGGTAGATATAGCTGTGACAAACTTCCAACAGTTTGTATATAGTCAAGTAATGAAAATGTTTAATCATTTAGAACTTTTTTAAAATTCCAATTGAAATTTCAAAACATGCTGAAATGTGAAAGATCTCATGGCAGTTTGCCATTTTCCGATTGTATATCTTGATGTGTTAATACTCTTTCTAGTCAGAGATGAGAAAACTTTTGCATTATCTTTATAGTCCTGATTTAGATTACGAAGGAGATGCAGTAGCACTGTATATTGTGCAAGTTCGGTTTAAATGAAAATTGGTTCACATGCTTACATTAACTTGGATTGGGTTGCCTTATGGTCTTGAAAATGTGCATACTCACAGAACCACAATTTTTGGTTCAGATGAAGAATAAAAACTCTTATTGGGATGGGGGCGGAAAGACAGTGAATGTTATGGCAAGTGGCAAGGGAACAAAATAGTTTTCCTTTTAAATTCTGAGAGGTTTATGGACTAAATAGAATCTGTTCCCCACAGAAGCAGCATGGGCTATCCATGCACTGAATAATATATTGCCCCTATCACCAATTTCTGCCTATGGCACTCTATGTGAACAATGGGAATGCGAAATTGTGTGTGTCCTTCTGTGCCTATATGCTGTAAGAAATATCCTGGAACAAAGGAAAGACATGGAATCTTTACAGACTAGAAAGGTGGGTTGAAACTGACAAAACAAAGTTCAACAGGGACAAATGCAAGATACTGCACTTAGGAGAAAAAAATGGAATGCAAAGATACAGAATGGGGGACGCCTGGCTCAACAGCAGTATGTGTGAAAAAGGCCTTGGAGTCCTCGTGGACAAGTTAAACATTGCCTACAATGTGATGTGGCAGCTAAAAAAGCCAATGGGATTTTGGCCTGCATCAATAGAAGTATAGTGTCTAGATCCACGGAAGTCATGCTGCCCCTCTATTCTGCCTTGGTCAGACCACACCTGGAATACTGTGTCCAGTTCTGGGCACCGCAATTTAAGGAGGATGTTGACAAGCTGGAATGTGTCCAGAGGAGGGCAACTAAGATGATCAAGGGTCTGGAGAACAAGGTTGGAGTCTGGAGTCTCAGGTTCAGACACACTAATAGAGTCTTTTTATTTTCTGGGTGGTTTGTGTTTTTTTCTTGACATAGCTAACTCCCTGGAAAAGGTTTCACTGGGCAGCTGCCCTGTTCTGGCATCAACAGACATGACAGGTGACAGCCAGGCACTTGGTTGGTAGGGAGTGGCTGCAGGAACTTGTGGCACAATCTAATAGTTTAGTGGAGCCAGTGTGGTTCCAATCCAGGTGGATACTGGCCCAGATTTTAACATGTATGGACAGTTTTACACTGAACTGACCTGCCTAGAGTAGATGGGGCCCCAGTGATCTTTCCAATTGTGGCGCAGGCAAAAATAAATACAGGCTGTCCCCGAATTACAAACATCCAACTTACAAACAATTCCTAGTTAGGAAAGAGGGTGAAACAACAAGAAGTGAGAGAAATCTACCCCTCAGGAAGGAAATTTATTCCTGAAAGAGTTATCATGGGGGAAAGTATCTAAACTTAAGCTTTATCAAGAATCCTTGTTTCCACAACAAGCCAACCTTTTCAAAATCCAATGTTCACAGGGAGAGAGTGAGGTAAAATCTTCTGAACAGAGGCACAGACAGCAAAACAAACACCATAAAGGTGTTAGAAGGCAAGTTTGCAGACAACACCAAATTGGGAGGGATAGCTAACACTCCAGAAGACGAGCAGAATTAAAAATGATCTTAACAGATTAGAGAGATGAGCCGAAACTAACAAAATAAAGTTCAACAGGGACAAATGCAAGATACTTCACTTAGGCAGAAAAAAATGAAATGCAAAGATACAGAATGGGAGACGCCTGGCTCGATAGCAGTTTGTGTGAAAAAGATCTTGGAGTCCCTGTGAACAACAAGTTAAACATGAGCCTACAATGTGATATGGCGGTGAAAAAAGCCAATGGGATTTTGGCCTGCATAAATAGGAGTATAGCATCTAGATCCAGGGGAGTCATGCTACCCCTCTATTCTGCCTTGGTCAGGCCACACCTAGAATACTGTGTCCAATTCTGGGCACCGCAGTTGAAGGGAGATGTTGACAAGCTGGAAAGTGTCCAGAGGAAGGTGACTAAAATGATTAAGGGTCTGGAGAACAAGCCCTATGAGGAGCGGCTTAAAGAGCTGGGCATGTTTAGCCTGCAGAAGAGAAGGCTGAGAGGAGACATGATAGCCATGTATAAGTATGTGAAGGGAAGTCATAGGGAGGAGGGAGCAAGCTTGTTTGCAGCTGCCCTGGAGACTAGGATGCAGAACAATGGCTTCAAACTACAGGAAAGGAGATTCCACCTGATCATCAGGAAGAACTTCCTCACTGTGAAGGCTGTTCGGCAGTGGAACTCTCTCCCCCGGACTGTGGTGGAGGCTCCTTCTTTGGAGGCTTTTAAACAGAGGCTGGATGGCCATCTGTTGGGGGTGCTTTGAATGTGATTTTCCTGCTTCTTGCAGGGGGTTGGACTGGATGGCCCATGAGGTGTCTTCCAACTGTATTATTCTATGAAGTGGAGTCATGACCTTTTATTCCCCCTACAAAACTATTGCTTACTTGCATATAAAGGGTTGGCAGTGAGGAACAGGTGCCATTAACCTCCATATATAGACAGCGTGACAGTAGTGGACTAGACTGTACCTAAGTATGTCTGTAATTATAATCCCATTATTAGCACAGTATTCCTGTTCCTGTATATTTCAAACCATATGTTAATTTTTGTACCATCTACTTTAAATAAGAGCATACTGGACCAAGTGAATGGAAATACATTGCAGTGGACAGGAACTGAGTAAATGCAGTTTCAGGGGAAAAAAACCATTAGTGTTAAGACTTGTGCAATACAGTTATTCCCCTGATTCACTGTCAAAGTTCAGTAAACTGAGAAGCATAGTTGCCAAAAAAAAAAAAAAACATTCTATATTTGGGTCGTGGCTCCCTGTCATTTTCACATACACAGAAGCTGAAACTGCTGAGCAGTGATTTTGCATGGTATAGATAAGATAGCAATTTCTTAAACAGTATTCTGCCTCCCTGCCATCTTACTGGAGAGCTTTTCTCTTATCTGGCAAGAATCTGAAGAGCTGGGATGAGAAAAATTCATTACTTTTCAATGTCCTCTTAAAGTTCATAGCAAGGATGGCAGTCAGCTTAATACTATGGGTCCTCTGCCCAATTTTAGACTTCTTGTGCACTTATCAGTTCAGGTCCCCTCACCGAAAGACTGGTAGATGAAGAGAAAACAAGTTGAAAAGAGATGATGGGGCAGAAATAGAGTGAAAGCAAAGAAATTGACTCACCTGTTTTGCTCTGGCTCTTTCAGCTGCCTAGTTCAGTCCTAATCTGTCCAAGCCTTTCTATAGGCTTTGGATCTCTTAGGCCTGGATTGATCTTTGGTGAACATAAAGTTATAACTGAAAGATCCAACCCATGTCTCTATGGTATTGCTCTTAGAAACTCCACGGATGTGCATTACCTTCATATAGTAATGTAATTTTGCTGCCTTTATAATCAGCTCCTGATTTGTGATTCCCAGTTTGTTTTCTTTTTGTTCAATGTTTTTTTCCCCATTCAAAACATTTTATTTTATTTGTGAACACATTTTAAAAGAAAGGGAGCTTTGGGTGACTGTCTAATTTCACTTTGGCATACAAGAGGTTCATCTCTTAAATTATTAATCCTACTTTACTTCCTCCTTTTTTACAGTAAGTGAAGAGTATTTATTAATAGCTTAAAAATAGAGGAAGTGAAATGTGTTTGAACTAGTGTTTTTGCAGCTGAAGTTTCAAAGGAAAACAAAGAAAGTAGAGATGGTTTGATATACAATAGGTAGGAACTGATAACTGATTTAAATATAGCAGTCAACATAAGCCATCCCTGCTCTTTGCAGAACCAGTGTGTACAGATGCTACCAGGTACTATCAGTGCAGGCAAGGTAAATAAAATAAAGTCGCATTGTAGTTGTGGAATATATCTAGTCTAACCAGTTCAATTCCTAAATAGAAACATTAGTAGAGTTTGTTTAGGCAAGACTTGTGGTTCTTTCTCTGCGACTAATGACAAATAGATATGTAATATTTTCTTTAACTATTTAAATAAATCAGTCTTACTGTCAGTGATTAAAAACTAAACAGTCATCAAATTAAATCCTTTATGCTAATATGAATGCAATATTAAAATATCCTTTCATTATTTCTTTTTAAATAAACTTCCCTGGAAATAATTATTGAATGGCATATATTTTTTAAATCTTTTGAAATATGCTTGTAGATTGCAAGACCATCTAAATTACTATTCCTTCTTTTTTGGAAAATAAGTTGATATCTTTTCAAAGGCAACTTTTATATTAAGGATGTTTTCTTAATCAGCAAGTCATTTTTATGTAAAAATAGCTGCCTTGCATATACAAGATGAACACACATGACTGAGGAAATGTGGCTCCTTCTGTCATGACCAGGACTTTAAATAGACTGCAACAGTTTTGAATTGAAACTGGAAGTTATTAACCTAAGTATCCCCTCTTTACTAGCCTTTCGAGCACAGGTCAAAGCCTTCCTAGGGAAGCAGGCCTTTCCCGATATCCCATAATAGGAAATGATCAGGCTGCAATGGCTAAGGCATATTTGTTAAGGCTATCTCGGACCTGACAACGTATACACAGCCTAAGCATACAGAGCTTTAGGATTTTTAATATAAATTCTTATAGATTACTTCAGTGGACTGAGGCCCAGGGAATTGTAGTGGAACCTGTTATACAGTAGAGTCTCACTTATCCAAGCTAAACGGGCCGGCAGAACCTTGGATAAGCGAATATCTTGAATAATAAGGAGAGATTAAGGAAAAGCCTATTAAACATCAAATTAGGTTATGATTTTACAAATTAAACACCAAAACATCATGTTATACAACAAATTTGACAGAAAAAGTAGTTCTATACGCAGTAATGTTGTGTTGTAATTACTGTATTTACGAATTTAGCACCAAAATATCATGATATATTGAAAACATTGACTGCAAAAATGGCTTGGATAATCCAGGGGCTTGGATAAGCGAGGCTTGGATAAGTGAGACTCTACTGTATTTATGAACTTAGTTGTCTATGGTTTATGTAACTGTTATCTGTTTATTGGTTTTATTTTCTATTGTGTCATGTAATTTTTGTCATTTTAATTATTGCTTGCCGCTTTGAGTCCCACCCATGGGAGAAAAGCAAGATATAAATATTTAAATAAATAAATATATAAGTAATAAGATGGCTGCAAATCTGGACAACTGTAAATGTATATTCATGAGAGATCATGCTGTTACATGGTACTAACTGCAATAGCTACAGATTGTCTCTATTACAAGAGTCCGCATCCCTGTGCACTACTGGAGGAGCATTAACATGCTTGCCAAGGGAAGGCTGGACTATATGGACCATTGGTCTGATCCAGCAAAATTATTATAGGTTATTAATGGATAATTTAAATATTAATCAGTGGAGACTTTGTGGACAGGAGATTGGGGATAAAGCTTCACTGGCAGCATCTTTTCTCCATGATAACTCTTCAGTGAGTGAATTTCCCTTCTTAGGAGTAGATTTCTCTCATTTCCTGTTGTCTCACCCCCCCCCCCCCCCGGTTCTTAACTGTGAGTTAAGTCAGATGTTTGTAACTCAGGGGCTGCCTGTATAATACTGCTGGTGGAAAGAGTAACATGAGTTTTAAAAAACTTTTCTCACCAAACAGTAAACACTAATTTAGGGTGTTGTTTATTATTACAGCTGTGCCTTTCTCTCAAATATAGCATAATATGGTTAGATATTACATTGGGATTTTAAAAATATATGTGTGTTTATTACTGCCTATTTTACTTTTCAGGTGACTTCCTTAGCTGGACCAGGAGGCAAAGTTGAAATAGAACAAAATTTTCTGAACAACAGGTTGAAGACCATAACTGCTTATTTTGGAAACCTGATCAGACAAAATGCATCATGATGGGTTTGCATAAATGAACCACTTATCAATGCAAAATTGATGATCTGAAAATTCTGAGTTTTATCTCTTCATCTGTTTCTAAAATCAATGGCTGTCATATTTTTTTTAAAAAAATAGATGGTTTTGGAATATTTGTTGCAATGCCAATAAAACGTTTTATAATAACACATATTTTCTGTGGTGTTCAGTGAAGTGGTAAAGACATAAATAGACTTTGGTTTATAAGTAGAGTCTGCATTTTGAAATGTTTCTTAAATTGAGAGATTGGCTTATCTATGGCAACAATAGATACTTTAGATTCTGATTTTGGCTTTTAAAAAGTGGAATGTATTAACATTAAATTCTATTTTTGGCTATTTTTAAAAAGTAGAATATGTTTCAGTAGAGTGGAATTCATGAGAGATAAGATTAAAGGAAAGGGAATACTAACTAAAGAGAGAAGCAAGAGCTAGAAAAGATGAAAGTACAAAAACTGAGAAAAGATGAAAATACACACATTGCAATTGAAAAGGAAGACGTGTGAAGAATTTTTTTGTTGTTGTTTATTCGTTCAGTTGCTTCCGACTTTTTGTGACCTCAAGGACCAGCCCACGCCAGAGCTCCTTATCACCTGTTGCCACCCCCAGCCCTTCAAGGTCAAGCCAGTCCCTTCAAGGATACCATCCATCCAGCTTGCCCTTGGTCGGCCCCTCTTCCTTTTTCCTTCCTTTTCCCCCAGCATCATTGTCTTCTCCAATCTTTCCTGTCTTCTCATTAGGGAATAATGTAGGTTGTTAAAGAAGAGGACCACTCCAACAACTATCATGTCAGACTACACAGAGAAGCCATTGAAATCCACAAGCATGTGGACAACTTCAACAGAAAGGAGGAAACCATGAAAATGAACAAAATGAACAAAACTCTAAAATCAAAACAGTAGATGGGAACCAACACTCTGAGGGCAGAGGAGCCCCAAGAACGGCTAATGACTGAATAAAGGATGCCCCGCCAGGCAAGAGACAAAACCTTTCCGATGCTAATTAGGGTGATTAACTGAAACATTAATGCTGGCTTCCCAGTGACAAAGGACTCTTGCCACACCCTGGACTCTCCACAGATATATATTTTTCCTTTTCTTGCCTAGTTTATCCATGCCTCACAGCCTCTGAGGATGGCTGCCATAGATGTGGGCGAAACGTCAGGAGAGAATACCTCTGGAACATGGCCACACAGCCCGAAAGACATACAACAACCTTGTGATCCCAGCCATGAAAGCCTTCGACAACACTTTCTGTAAAACTTTGTGATTTGTGAGATAATGTTCATTTTCAAAATTGTTCTCATTTGTTGTTACATTCATGTGACACACCTGCTGGAATGTAGAATGTGGTGACAGAGGGAAATTAAAAACCAAATAAGAAGTAGAACAGAATCCGATGTTTGGGCTAGAGGAAATGCCTATCTAAACCCAGAATAGAATAAGGGTGATCGTACTGCAGCATTTTGATGCAGTTCCATTTGAAGCAATAATGATCCAGCAATAGATCCCTTTTTTGTAATGCTTCCTTCCTTTAGTAAATATGTATAGACAATATAGACAATATGTGCTCAGTTCTCCCTTCCATCCTAGCAGGAATAAGGTTAAAAGGGGAAGAGCTCCTGTATGTGTGTTGTCATAACACTGCCTTGTACAACCACACGGCACTAATTGGCTCCTTCTGTAATTCTGTGCTTCTGAAACTCAAGGCAACTACCTACAGACCATTATTACAAGTCATCATGTGAGTCCTAAACAACTGCTTTACATGCTGTGTAACATTGGTATTAATTTTCATTGAACTTTGTCCTGCTGAAGATATGGAATTAGTAGGCACTGCTAGATTTTATTGGCCTGGGAATTAAATATTGGCAGAGCACAATATTTACTTTTGTGTTAGAAAACGCCAGTAGTTTTGTTTTCTGAGTTCTGAGATAGCTTTTCGTATGCTATATAAAATGTTATACAAAATAGTGTTGCACAAAAATATTTAGATTAATTAAGCAATTAGGAAAATAATTATATTGGCAACTAACCAGCTAAGGCACAAATGTAGAGGTCTGTTGTGAACCCTCCAGGTTTATTAGTAAAGGTTTAATAGGTTTAATGAATTATTTTCTCGTTTTGAGAGAGGAGCTGATAAAGATCGGAAACAAGGTCACTCTGCTAGAGAAAACATCTCCATTGGGCTCCTTCCTTCCTCAGTGGTCACTTGCCAGCAGCTATTCCATAGGACTGGAACAAAGAGAGAAAGATGGGAAGCCAGCCATTGGGTCTGTTGAGAGAAGAGCTCCACTTGGCTTCTTTCCCTGAACTGCATCCATTCCAGCTAGTCATTAGAAAGAACTTCATGTAAATGTCACAACCGGTGCCTAAGTTTATTTGCTTTCTATCATGGTCATTCTTTTTTTCCTTTTTGTGTTTTGTCTTTGAAGCCTACAGGAAAGGGCTCTCTGTTGCATTTTTTAATCTTACGTAATCCACTCTGGGAAGCTTTTCAGCTGAAGACTAGTCTAAATATGCACTATATAGAAAAGACATTTAAACAAGCAGAAGGGAAAACTGCCCGGTAGGTAGATAGTAGTTATTAAAACAGCCTGATGAGTCATGCATCTGACTTTGTTAGATAAATACAACAGGATATCCTGACATAGCAGTCCAGCTTTTCTTTAGCTTCTTCACTCTCCAATCTGATCACTGTGGGTGGAAAAAACTATTGTGGTAAGGAAGGAGGCAACTTTTCCTACCAGACTCCCAACATATTTTTGGAAAGAAGGAAGAAAGTCATATTTACAAAGTATTACAATATATAAATATACACCAAATGCCTTAGATCTGTTTTCCATTTAAGCTGGTTTTATAACTATATACAAATATTTAGAAAAGAACAGCACATTGATGTTTCTCTGGACTACTAATATCAAAGTAGAACATAGTGTAGCTGGGCACTATACCAGATCTAACAAGGAGAACAATACAGTGCGTGTGGTATTCCTACAAAATGAACTGCATGTTTATTTGCATGCAAGAATCACAAAGTTACTTAGATACTTCACCACTTTCCATCATCAGAACAGTAAAGTAACAGCGCTCCATGCAGTCATGCCGGCCACATGACTTTGGAGGTGTCTATGGACAACGCCAGCTCTTCGGCTTAGAAATGGAGATTAGCACCAACTCCCAGAGTCATACATGACTAGACTTAATGTCAGGGGAAAACCTTTTCTTTTATTAGGTTTCTAGTTTTTATACTATGCACTTCTGGTTTGAATTGAAGGTGCTTTGATGCTATTTCACACCCTAAATAGCATGAGACCTCGATACTTGAGGGAACACCTCTAAGTATATATGCCTGACTAAGGCACATATACATAAGCGTCTGCTGGGGGCCCAACAGTATCACCCCAGTGAGGTGGAGCCTCTGCTGGCGCATTGGGTTAAACTCTTGTGCCGGCAGGACTGCTGACCAACAGCAGAAGTTGCTTCTGCAAGTCACCTCACACCAGAAGCTCCTGACAAAATAAGCATAACTGCTTATTAACACTATTGAGCCTCATTTATTTACTTCAAAACATACAGGGAATACGGTTCGTTTTTCTAACCTCTTAAGCCTATTTTAACTTATTAATGTGTTCAATGTGTTTTCAGGACATCTAAATTATTTTAATATTTGACATATTTCTATTTTAACTAAGTTGTTCTGAGATTTTCTGATACAGGCATGAAATAAATATTTTCATTAATTCAATTTCAGGTGCAACAGATTGGTGAACATGACTATTCCATTTTTCAAATATGATGATAGCTAATTTAGCTGAAAAGCTCTGTTTATTTTAAGTTCTGATTAGATTTCATTTCTGATGGTGTTATCTTTTAATGTTTATAACAGGATGAAGCTTCCTCCCCATCAGGGGCGGTTCAACCGCGAGGCAAACTAGGCAGCTGCTTGTGGCGCCATCCTGTAGGGGGCGCTGTTGAGGCAACTCCTGCCTCTGCTGCCGCGCCTGCCTCCACAAGGAAGATGTTCCCCAGTTTGCAGAGCAGAGAAGGCGCAGTTCTCTGCTCTACAAAATTGCGAACGTCTTCCTGGCGAGAAGGAAGGGACACTTCTCTGCTCTGCAAAGTGGTGAACGACTTCCTGGTGAAAAGGCAGACGTTCTCCACTTTGCAGAGCAGAGAAACGCCGCTTCTCTGCTCCCCAAAGCGGCGAACGCCTTCCTGTTGAAAAGGAAGATGTTCGCCACTTTGCAGAGCAGAGAAATGCCACTTCTCTGCTCCCCAAAGCGGCGAACGCCTTTCTTCTCGCCCCTTCCTCGAGGCCAGGTCTCCGGGCTGCCTGGCCATGTTACAGAAGCATTCTCTCCTGACGTTTCACCCACATCTATGGCAGGCATCCTCAGAGGTTCTGAGTTCTTTTGGAAGCTAGGTAAGTGGGGTTTATATATCTGTGGAAAGTCCAGGGTGGGAGAAAGAGCTCTTGTCTGTTTGAGTCTAGTGTAAATGTTGCAATTGGCCAACTTGATTAGTGTTTAATTGCCTTGCAGATTCGAACCTTTTATTAATTCCACAATACATTTGTAAGGAGAATACAATGAAAAAGAGGAGAAAGATAATAAGGAAGAAGAAAAAGAAGAAAGCTACATATGTTTAGGCTGGGAGCACCTATAACTCCATGGGACTGCTGTTGATTCTAGGGTTAGCATATGGATGAGATAAATAATGAATGGGGGGGGGGGGGGACTGAAAGGTTGGAGGACCTGGTGGTGCAATGGGTTAAACCCTTGTGCTGGTAGGACTGCTGACCAAAAGGTTGGTGGTTTGAATTCCGTCTGTCAGCTCTAGCTCCCCATGCGGGGACATGAAAGAAGCCTCCCACAGGATGGTAAAACATCAAACATTCTGGCATCCCCTGGTCAATGTCTTGGCAGACGGCCAATTCTCTCACACCAGAAGCGACTTGCAGCTTCTCAAGTCACTCCTGACACACAAACAAACATGAATGGTGAGCTATGATAAATACATGAAGCTAAGAGAAGATTCCTAATTGTTCTTTAAGGTGATTAAAATGCATCTGTGATTCCATCCTAAGGCTGTACCTATTCCAAGTTAAGCCCCTTGACATGCCACTTATTTGAGCATGAGAGAAGATTAAACAAAGGTTGAACTTTCTCACTGACTCACAAATGTAGAACTTTGTCTCAATGATAGCTAGATTAGTTCCAGGAAATATTTTGAACATTTTTCTCCCCTCATAATACTGTAATCAATATGCAGGTCTTTATTTATTAGAGGCCTCAAAAATCTCTTTGGTTAACTTAGCTGATTAGCTTCTAATGTTTGCTTTTGCTTCCCGTAATATCACTCATCTATTATGTTTTCATCAGTCACCAACAACAGTCCTTTCCTTATAGAGAAGTACACCTCAAGAAACCAGTTCTGGAATGTCTGATTGACATCGCTCTTTGTAGCAGCATCTTGCACAAAAATAAATGCACTTCCTTATTCCACAAGTGAAAAGAACTCCAGGCTAAGATGTCATGTATGGCAGTTTGCTTTCCAAATAATTTGGTCCTAAGTATGAATTACCCTTCTAAAATAATTTATGAATGAGCATCAAGTAATAGTAATTGAACAGATTAGCTTTACAGTGTATGGTTCGAATCTCAGATTATCAAAGTGCAGTAGCTTTCTGTCTCTCGGGTTATAGCAATGGGGCAGGCAGAAGAGAGTATTGCTTCTTGAAGAAAGTCAAATAAGAAATAAAATTATTATTATTAAATTAAATAAGAATTCTTCCTCCTGTTGAGCATTAAGAAATGCTGTTTAAACATCCGAAGAAAAAGAAAAGATAGAGCTGCAGAGCTCCAGGACCTACTGTATAAGTAGGTTTTACACTGGGTTTCAACTTTTCCTTCATTTAACATTACATTTTAGATTATAATAAACCCCAAATCTGAAATCCAAATGATTTCATGTTCTTAAAACACCAATCAAAATGTTTTTTTAAAAAATTGTTCTAATAAATAAGCAATGAACGTTTAAAAATTAAAATATACATCATGAAGTAGCTTTTTTGTCTGAAACAATTGCTACTAACCCTTATCTACACAACTGTTGCTATTGTCATATAATTCTAAAAGCCAACCTTTATCCCAAGTCATACTCACTGATTCATCCCCAGGAAAGTTTGTTTTCTTTTCTTCAGCTTTACAATCGTAATTGTATTTGCTTTCCTTGTAAGACAACCCAATTGATGGTATTTTATAGATAGCTAGGGGATAGAAATGGAAATAACTTAATTTCCCCAAGGCTACAGGATTTCGGTTACTAGTGAGTTTTTAGGGCAATTGAAATATCGAAGACCTTCAGTCTAAAGCATTCTTAACTGGAAGTAACCGTCACTGAACTCGGGCCTTCACTGACACTTTTTTTTTTTAAAGTGAAATCAGACACAAACTTTGCAGCTCCTGAGAGCAAGAAGGAAGGTACAGTATCAAATAAATAGTGTTGCACCCTAGCACTGGAACACCCCTTTCACCCAGCACCACAAACACACCAGAGTCCAGTGATGCAATAAAATAATATTTATTAAATAAAGCATATAAAAAGGTGAAAGGGGCAAATCCAAAAGATACAGTCAGGGTATAAAATGCAAAACATAAAAGAAGTCAGAGTTCAGTAGCAGTAATCCAAAAATGCCAGGTTAAACATGAAAACCAAGGAATCTAAAATCACAGAATAAATCCAAAGGTATATCCAGGAACATGAAAACATAGGCATAAACAGGAACATGAAACAGGAATTTTGACAATACAGGAACCATGAACTTGGAATCATGAACAGGAGACCGATCACCATTAGTAATTTATATATTTTATTTATTTATTTACAGTATTTATATTCTGCCCTTCTCACCCTGAGGGGGACTCAGGGCGGATCACAATATACACATAATTGGCAAACATTCAATGCCATATACACATAGAACAGAGACAGACATAGAGGCAATTTAAACTTCTCCAGCTTCCTGAGGGTATGCTCGATTCTGGCCACAGGGGGAGCAGCTGCTTCATCATCCACTGCAACGGCAACCTCCTCATTTTTTAGGGTGTCGTAGATTAGTTAAATTAGCCTCCCCACATATAAGTGGTACCTAAATTTCCTATTTGATAGATGCAACTATCTTTCAGGTTGCTTAGGTCAGCAACGAGCAGGGGCTATTTATTTTATTTTAATGGTTGGGTGCTCATTCCGCCACAGGCTGGCCTCAAACTCATGACCTCTTGGTCAGAGTGATTTATTGCAGCTGGCTACTAACCAGCTTGCGCCACAGCCCGGCCCCAGTGTCGCCTCTGAAAGGCCTGAATCCAAACCACTTAATTTAAGCCTGCCAAGACACCCATGACATTATGCCTAACACATCCGGACATCAAGGTCTTATATCAAATTCTCTGAAAATATCTAGTTTGCCTACTTTTCACGCTCTGCATTCTCAAGTCTAATCTACACTCCCTTGAAAACTCCTCAGCTTCCCAAGGCCTTTTCTCAAAGGACCTGGTACTTCAATTTCCCCTGTTGTCTGGGAACAAGGTGAAGAATTTAAAACATCAGCCTCGTCTGCCTGCAATTCCCTCCAAACACACACAGACTCCTCATTTTGGAATCCATCATCCCCCTTATCCTCTGAACATTCATCTGATGTTTGACAGACTGCAACATATGGTAGTTGTTCATTTTTTAAAAATGAAGTCATGCAAAATAATAGCAGTGGTGGGACATTGTTGGTGAAAATTTGACTGAATAAAACAAGCAATAAAACAATTTGGAAACTTAGTGGTGTCCAGGTAAATACTTTTTAAAGCTGAGCGGTTCCTGAAAAATTATTTTTAAAAGCAGGGGGAGGTTTTGATGAGCATGTACTATTATTAAACCTTTTATTAGGTTTAAGGTAGTTTTCAAATTGTTAGTATTAATAATAATTTCATTCCTTTTTCTTGTTGAGGATTTTGTGTATTGTAACAATATTGTGCTTGGTTAAATTTGTAAAAGCCCATTTTTTGGAGGAAAGACTTGGTCAGCAGAAGAGAAAAATAGGAGCCTGAAGCTGATTTGCTAGCAAGTAAAAACAAAAATCCAGAAAACGTATAGATGCATTAGAAAGGAATGTACATGGTATGTAAGATATTAGATAGTAGATACAATTGTGCATCTCAAAAATGCCTTTTAAAAACACTTAGATTTCTCCATTACATAGTTAGGGATGAGAAACTAGAGTATTGCAGTTGAACTATCTGATGAACATGAGAAAATACATCGAGGTCTCAAGGCCCGTCGACATAATTAATGTCACAATCCCAGGTGTACACCTTGATTTTGGTGCAATGTATATCAAATTTACTTTGCTTTAATATTGATCTTTTAATTGAATATTTGTTTCATTTTAATTGCATTAAGAGGATTTCAGCTGTCTTTGATTTTAATTTGTTGAAACTCATCTTGTGTCCAGTGTTTGGAGAAAGGCAAGGCAACACATTAAATAAGTAAATAAAACATTGAATGAGGAAGACGTTGTTGTTTTAGTGTGCCTTTGAGTCATTTCTGAATTGCGGCTGCCCCTGAGGTTTCTTGGCAACATTTGCTCAGAGGAGGTACACCTTTGTCTTCTTCTGAGGCTCAAAGTATGACTTAACTAAAGTCACCCAGTAAATTTATATGGCCTTCCGAGAAACATGTGTGTAGGACCAGCATCAATAAATCAATCCACAGCATGAGTGAGAAGGGAAACTGGAGTTGGAGTTAGCTGGCCGGGGTGTAGTTTGCCCTTGATTACTGGAAAGAAACTGGTGTAGGGATCAGCTGGCTGACTAGTAGATTGCCCTTGGTTACTGGAGGTAAATTTTGTTACTGGAAGGAAACTGATATGGGATTCAGCTGGTTGGTTAATAGATTCATTCTTGGTTACTGCAGAGAAACAGAAGTCTGAGTCAGATGGCTGATTGGTACATTGGTCTTGGTTATTGGAGGGAAACAGGATAGCCCTACACTGATCCTTTATTCCAGGGCAAATATGGAGTATCAAATTCTAAATCAGCTCTGAGATCGTTTTGAGTACCAGTCTTTTGCCCCGGCTGCTGAGTAGGCAGAAAAATGTCCTCCCCATTGAGTGGCGCTGAACCCAGTTCAGTACTCAATATGACCCCACTTACCACCCCCTCCTGTTCTTGTAGTAGTGGTGTCCAGCACACAATGACATTATTATTATTTCTATCATTTCTACCCCGCCCTTCTCACCCGCAGGGACTCAGGGCGGCTTACAGACTGGCAATTTATGCCAATACACCATAATACAATAAAATACACATTAAAACAGTTAAAACAATTATAATATACAATATACAATATTTAAAATAGTGCAAAGTGCTTATGCCATTCGTCCGCCAGACCTTGTACAAAAACCTTTATTCCAGACCAAGTCGAAGCCAGTAAAGACTGACATGACTAGTGTCTGTCACTCATCACATGACATGAGAGGGGAGGGAGAATTACTCACTCCTTCACCCTTTCTCCAGTCACCTCTACACCCTGGCCAACATCCCTCCAGTCAACAAGCAATGGACACTAGCCATATTGCTCCTATTGGCCACCATTACTATGAACGGAGGGGATGTGAGTGGCATCTTGTGTGCCTGGGCTGCTGGAGCTTAAGAAATACAAGATGGCTGTGTAAATAACTGCAACCAGTTTCATCTTGGAACTGGCTCAACTACTTACATGGGTCACAATTTGTTCCAGATTATTAGGTAGATGTAGTTTTGTTTTGTTAAACTAGTTACTTTGCAGCTTTGGCCTGTGTTAGCCCAAATCAACCCCAATGCATTGTGCAGCTACCAAGGAGCTGATTTACACTCACACAGCCTTCCGGATAATATGTAAGTGTAGACGTGCCAGCTTTTACACAACAAGTCAGCTGGCCAATTAGTAGATAGTTCTTGGTTATGGAAGGGAAACCAGAGTTGGAGTCAGCTGACTGGTTAGTTGGATACATTCAGTGCAATAAGTAACCATGAATCAAAGTGATTGACAAATGAAATGGCCCTGGATTATGATTTGGATGGCGCGATTTTAATTGTTGTTTTAATAATGCATGTTTTAATTGTTTGGTTTTAACTGTAACTTCTTTTAATATACATGTGTATGGCATCAAATTGTTGCCTGTTGTTAAGGCTGCCTTGAGTCCCCGCCAGGGTGAGAAAGGCAGGGTATAAGTATGGTAAATAAATAATAATACTGGAAGGAAATAAGAGTTATAGTTTGGCACTGGCATTATTGGGCAGAGAAGGCTAAAGACATTGTAATACTACAAGTCCCACAATTCCATAGCATTGAGCCAAAGCAGTCAAAGTGGTGTCAATGTGCATTCTTTCTACAGTGCAGATGCAACCTTTGAAACAAAACGCTAAAGTTATTGGACGCTTGTTCTTCCAGCACCAGGTGGGAGCTGGGTGTGAAACTGGAGGCAAAGTCTGTCCTCATTGGGGGTTTATTCTTGCAATGCATCTACAACAGTGGTTCCCAACCTGTAGTCTGTGGACCACCAGTGCTCCGCAAGAACCAAAATATGGTTGCGGCCTCACAATTACTACTATGAAAAATAACACAGCCCAACCAAAAATAAGTTTTTCTTGGTGTCTTCGTTTTTAGGCCTGGTCCTGGTGTTATTTAGGGTGCTGATTCATAAAATTTTATTAGATAGACCACATCAGTTCTAGATTATTAAGTGCGGACAAGCAGATGGCGACTACTGGATGGCATATGTTCTGTATCAGAAAACAGAGCTGATGTGGTCTATTCGATGCAGTTTTCTGAATCAGGATCCCAAATAACCAAACCAAATCTAAAGTTGACCCAAAACTGATTCGTAACCGAGGTGTTGTGTGCTTTCCGGGCTGTATGGCCATGTTCCAGATGCATTCTCTCCTGATATTTTGGCCACATCTATGGCAGGCATCTATGCCTGCCATAGATGTGGCCAAAACATCAGGAGAGAATGCTTCTGGAACATGGCCATACAGCCCACAAAACAATCCTGTGATTCCGACCATGAAAGCCTTCTACAGCACATTGAATCATAACCCTTTTGGTACTAATGTTGGAGAGTGGTCCCTGGTCAAAAAAAGGTTGGAAACCACTGAACTACATTGTCGAATTAATGCAGTTTGACATCACTTTAACAGCCAAGGCTCAAGGCTATGGAATCCTGGCGGTTGCCATTTCACAAGATCTTACCCTTTTCAATCAAGCATTGACAGTGCTTCACTAAACAAAAATTCCCAGGATTTTATAGCATTGAACCATGGCAGTTGCAGTGGTGTCAAGCTGCATTAATTCGGTAGTGTAGTTTCTGAAGGAAAACTGGAGTTGGGAGGGATCCTTTGGCGACTGTATCCCAGGCATGGGAAAACTTGGGCCCTCCAGGGATTTTGGACTTTGGCTCCCACAATTCCTAACTGCCTACTGGCTGCTAGGAATTGTGGGAGTTGAAGTCCAAGACACCTGGAAGGCCGAAGTTTGCCCAGGCCTGCTGTAGCCGATCGCCCTTGGTGTCTGTATTCATTTCAGTGCGACAAAGCTTCCCCTGCCTCAAGGAACAAGGAAGGTATGTGGTTATATTGATCTTGGAACTAACCCCCGGCTAATGACGGTAATTGCGAAGTCCTCTGCTCACTCCCCAGCCTCTCCGCTTTGTGATCAGAAGAGAGAGGGCTGGGTTTGAAACAGTCGGGAGTCACGCCGCTTTCTGGGCGGACGAGAGCGCTCCCCTTTCGACCTCCCTCCCCGGCTGCCTTCCCGAAGAACAGAACTATGCAAATCTCCCAGGACCAGGAAATCCACCTCGGGGGCCCCGGTCTCCGCCGCCGCCACTGAAGCAACAGCAGGAGCCTGAGAAAGTCGCACAAGTTCCTCTGGGCGGTTGTTGTCGGCGGGGTTTCGCTTCCTCTGCTGCTTGGAGAGACCCAAGGCTTTGCTCTCTCGCACAAGGACGCGTTGGGGTGCCTTCGGGGCCGAAAAGAGCCCCTTCCCCATCAACCCACCGGCGTCGACACCTTCGAGAAAGTAAGTCTCCCGTTTCGCCTCTTTGGGAAAGTTTGGGCGGGGAAGTTGAAAAAGTTGGGAAGTTTATCTTTTGCGTCTCACAATCCTCTCCGGGGTAGGATGCATCTACTCCAGGCATGGGCAAACTTGGGCCCTCCAGGTGTTTTGGACTTCAACTCCCGCAATTCCTAACAGCCGGTAGGGAGTTGCGGGAGTTGAAGTCCAAAACACCTGGAGGGCCCAAGTTTGCCCATGCCTGAACACCACTCTAACTGCCCTGTGGTTTTGCAATGCCTTTGCCCTTCTCTGCCTAGGAGTGTTGTCTTGGTGCCTCTCCAAAAACTACCAACGCCAAGCTTCCATAGCATTGAGCCAAGGCAGCTAAAGGGACGTCAAAACTGCATTCATTCTACCGTGTAGATGGCTGCAGCCTTTGAACTAAAACAATGAAGTCCTTCCAGCGCCAGGTGGGAGCTGGGTTTGAAACTGGGCTTTTTGCCCGGAGGCGGTGGAGAGGGAAAAGGACAAAATGATAATAAGAAAAACACTGTATTAAAAAACAGTATGAAAACAAAATAACAATAACAAAAGAAACTCTGTTTTAATAAAAAGTATAAAAAACTCTAAAATCAGGACAGTAAATAAAAGAGCAACACCCAGAAAACAGGAGAATTCCAGACAGGAAACTATCAGGCCAGCTAACAAAGGCAGTAAGCAGCCAGTCCTTGAAGCTGCAGGGCCATTCAATGCTAATCAAGGTGGCCAATTTCTACATTAAAACTTACCTCAAACAGACAAGAGTTCTTTCTCCCACCCTGGACTTTCCACAGATATATAAACCCCACTTGCCTAGTTTCCAACAGACCTCACAACCTCTTGGGATGTGGGTGAAACGTCAGGAGAGAATGCTTCGGGAATATAGCCATACAGTTCAGAAAACTCTCAGCAACTCAGAAATAAACCCTAACTTGGCTTTGTTGTTGGGGCTATTTTTTCCCCGCTCCTATCTTAAGTAAAAAAAAAAATTTTTTTGCAGGGGTGTTAATATAAACAGGATGTGTTGTCAAAGGCTTTCATGGCCCGAATCACTTGGTTATTGTGAGTTTTCCAGGCTGTATGTCCATGCTCCAGAAGTAAAATGTTTCGCCCACATCTATGGCAGGCATCCTCAGAGGTTGTGAGTTATATTGGAAAACGAACCAAGGGAGGTTTATATAGGACCTTCGACAGTTATATAAACCTCCCTTGTTTAGTTTTCCAGCAAACCACACAATCTCTGAGAATGCGTGCCATAGATGTGGGCAAAACATCAGGAGAGAATACTTCTAGAACATAGCCATACAGCGTGGAAAATTCACACCAGCCCATAAACAGGATGGTCTGAGGAATGGTCTGCACTGTAGAATGAATTCAGTTTGACACCCCTTTAAGTGTTATGGCTCAATACTCCCTAATTATATAAATATGTGATAAGATCTTTGGCCCTTTCTGTCCAAAAGTGTTGTTCCTCACCAAACTGCAACACCTAGGCTTCAGTAGCAAAGAGAATGCTAAAGACCAGTGGTTCTCAACCTGTGGGTCCCCAGGTGTTTTGGCCTACAACTCCCAGAAATCCCAGCCAGTATACCAACTGTTAGGATTTCTGGGAGTTGAAGCCCAAAACATCTGGGGACCCACAGGTTGAGAACCACTGCTAAACACTTTTTAAAGTTACAGCTCCCATGATTCCATAGCATTGAGCCAAGTCATTCAACAGCTGATGTCCTTACTTGTTTTTACTCATGTGATTTGTATCCTGCTTCACCTCCTCCTTCCCAAAGTATGGAATTCAAAGCACTTGTGCTGTAGGGACAAACTGAATGGCTAAAACAATCTGTAGTTACATTTTTAAATCAATGAGATTAACACATTTGTAACTCATTCATTAAATATGTTAAAAAGGGATCAGTATTTAAAACAGCAACACCCTTGTGGCACACTTTCTGCTCCAACTAGTGAAAGGCTGACAGCTTGGTTGCTGTGAATTTTCTGGGCTATATGTTCCAGAAGCATTCTCTCCAGATGTTTCATCCACATCTATGGCAGGCATCCTCAGAGATTGTGAAGTCTGTTGGAAACTAGGCAAGTGGGGTTTATATATCTGCGGAATATCCAGGGTGGGAGAAAGAACTCTTGTCTGTTTGAGGAAAGTGTGAATGTAGCAATTGGCCACCTGGATTAGCATTGAATGGCCTTGCAGCTTCAAAGCCTGGCTGCTTCCTGCCATGCAGCTGTGGGCAAGTCTACATAAGGAACACCAAATGCAGCACCCAAAGGCGAATCAAGGAACATGAAAGGCACTGCAGAATAATTCAACCAGAGAAGTCAGCCATAGCAGAGTACTTGATGAACCAATCTGAACACAACATATTATTTGAGAACACACAAATGCTGGACAACCACCATGCCAAACTACTCAGAGAACCTATTGAAATCCACAAGCATGTGTAGGAAACCATGAAAAGGAACAAAATTTGGCTACTAATATTTTAAAAACTCCAAAATCATGACAGTAAATAAAGAACAACATTGAGAAAACAGGGGAATTCCAGGCATGAAGCAATCAGGGCCAGCTAACACCTCCCAACAATGGATCCCCCCAGGCCGGCAGCAGCCAGGCTTTGAAGCCTCAAGGCCATTCAATGCTAATCATTGTAGCCAATTGCAACATTCACACTTTCCTCAAAAGGCAATAGTTCTTTCTTCCACTCTGGACATTCCATAGATATATAAACATCACTTGCCTAGTTTCCAACAAACCTCACAATCTCTGAGGATGCCTGTCATAAATGTGGGTGAAACGTCAAGAGATAATGCTTCTGGGCCATGGCCATACAGCCTGGAAAACTCACAGCAACCCAGTAATTCTGGCCGTGAAAGCCTTCGACAACATGGCTGACAGCTTGTTTAAATCAGAAAGTAGAAGGTAAACTGTAGAATTAGTACATCTTGACCCCCCTTTAACTGCCATGGTGTAATGCTATAGAAACTTGGGATCTGTAGTTTGGGCAGATAAGGTTACAGACCTTGTAGAACTAAAACTCCTAGGATTCCATAGCATTAAGCCGTGGCAGTTTAGTTTCAAATGTAATTAATTCTACAGTGTAGATCAGCATAGGCAAACTTCGACCCTCCAGGTGTTTTGGACTTCAATTCCCAGAAATCTCAGCCATCTTACGGGCAGTTAGGAATTGTGGGAACTGAAGTCCAAAACACCCGGAGGGCCAAAGTTTGCCCATGCCTGGTGTAGCTTCAACCTCCAGTTCTTTTTAGTTCTGAGTTTTCATATCCCTTTCTTTCACCTTTACCTTTATTTCACAGGCTTTTATTGCAAAATGCTAATGTTCAACTTTACAGCTGAGAAATAGGAATTTCTTATTAGCTTTGCTTTATCAAGCTCTGAAACCTGATAGCGCGCCCTCCTTTAACATCCCTTCTTTTCTTAAATTCTTTAAAGCAGCCTGAGCTCAACCAAATAGAGAGCACATTTTTTAAAAAGAGGAAGTTTGACAGTATGTGGACAGTTCATGTGCCTAACCCCTAGAGGAGCCTTTATCAGAAAGCCATATAAACCACAATATGCTACTTTAAAAAAAGATATCCCTGTTATTTTCGGTGGCTGACTTTTCCTTTAGCCTCCTGGAAGAACCATTGATCCAGTTCAGCCTCTCAAGGTTGATGATTTGTTTTTTAAAGGACATCTGACCTATTGTTTTCAGTGCTTTGTAAGTATTGGGCTCACAATTTCCAGTCTTCCTGTTAAGATCAGAAAGCATTACCAATGTTGACAATTTGTCACTTTTAAAGACAACCTTGTAAACACAGATAGTGACATGCTTCTGCTTATCCATTCAGACTTTGTCTGAAGCGCAAATAATCCACCCACATGCTGGTTTAGCTTCAACATTTTTAATAATACTGTGTTCGATACATATTTGTACAGATAACAAGAACATTGAATAAAGTTTGTGACTGCTATTCTTCAATGTCATGGAATCGCGGGAGTTGTAGTTTTACATGGTCTTTAGCCTTCTCTGCCAAAGAGAGTTGTTGCCTCTCCAAAGAACGACTCCCAGGATTTCATAGCATTTGGATATGGCAGTTAAAGTGGTGTCATACTGCATTAATTCTGCATTCTAACTGCCTTATCACACCAGAGCATGGATCCACTTTAAATCCGGTTTCTGCCCCCTGCAGAATTCTGGGGTTTGTAGTTTGTTGAGGCCCAGGACCTGTCTGTCTGAGCTGTTTAAAGGCCCCTCCCTAAAGTGGATTTAAAGTGGATCCAAATTCTAGTGTGACGAGGTCCAAGGGAATCGCATTAAATGCCATGATTGATTAGGCTGAGTTAAAAAATCATAAGAGTCAGAAGGCACTGCATTAATACACAACAAATCCACTCATGAGAGATGGCTATCCAACCTCTCTTTAAAGATCTTACAATAAAGAAGCTCTTCCTAATGTTTACATGGAATGTGTTGTCAGAGGCTTTCATGGCTGGAATCACTGGGTTGCTGTGAATTTTCCGGGCTGTATGGCCACGTTCCAGAAGCATTCTCTCCTGACGTCTATGGCAGGCTTCCTCAGAGGTTGTGAAGTCTGTTGAAAACTAGGCAAGTGGAGTTTATTATATATCTGTGGAATGTTCAAAGTGGGAGAAAGAACTCTTGTCTATTGGAGGCAAGTGTGAATGTTGCAATTGGCCACCTTGATTAATATTGAATGGCCTTGCAGCTTCAAAGCCTGGCTGCTTCCTGCATGGGGGAATCCTTTCTTAGGATGTGTTCTCTGGCCTTGTTTGTTTCCTGTCTGGAAATACGATTTTCAGGGTGTTATTCTTTATTTACTGTCCTGATTTTAGAGTTTTTAAATACGGGTAGCCAGATTTTGTTCATTTTCATGCTTTCGTCCTTTCTGTTGAAATTTACATGGAATCTCTTTTCTTTGAATCCATTGGATTGTATTCTAGTCTCTAGAAAACAAACTCACTGTGCTCCATTTTATCCTTACAATAAAATGGGTAAAGATTTCTGAGAGAAGGTGACTTGCCCAGAGTCATTCTAAATCTCCCATGTCACAGTCTAACATCTACATCAGATGGGTTGTTTGGTTGTTGTTGGGTTTTTTGGAAACAGTATAATAATAATAATAATAATAATAATAATAATAATAATAATAATAATAATAATGGTAATTTTATTTGTATCCCATCCCATCTCCCTGCTCAAGATGGCTCACCACAAAAATGGCAGCCATTCAATGCCAGACATGCATAATAAATAAGTTATATTACACTAGCTTTGCCCGGCCACGCGTTGCTGTGGCTTATGGGAATCCTTTGTTGGCCAGGTGGAATAGCAGTGAATAGCCTTGCAGTCTCAAAGCCTGGCTGTTTTCTGGAGTAGCTGGAGCTTTTTGTTGTATGAACGCAGAGGCATGGATGAGGGGTTGTGCTGCCAAGTTTAGTGTTTCTGGGATGTGTAGTTTTGTTGTTTTTGTCCTAGACTGAAATTTCATTACCCTTTTATATATATAGATAAGTAAAGGAGCCCCGGTGGCAAAGTGTGTTAAAGCACTGAGCTGCTGAACTTGCAGACCGAAAGGTCCCAGGTTCAAACCCCGGGAGCAGCGTGAGTGGCCACTGTTAGCTTCAGCTTCTGCCAACCTAGCAGTTTGAAAACATGCCAATGTGAGTAGATCAATAGGTACTGCTCTGACGGGAAGGTAACGGCGTTCCATGCAGTCATGCCGGCCATATGATCTTGGAGGTGTCTACGGCCAATGCCGGCTCTTCAGCTTAGAAATGGAGATGAGCATCAACCCCCAGAGTCAGACATGACTGGACTTAACGTCAGGGGACAACCTTTACCTTTACCTTTACCTTATTACATAAGTAAACAAGATAAACAATAACAAATCAGTAAAACATACTCAAATAAGTAATTAGTCCAAATATAAAAAGCTGAGTTGATAAGTTAAAACAGATATCCATATTTAAAAGCCATTTTCATTCAACATTCATTTCATGGGAATCTAGATACATAGATTTTTCCAGATTGTCTCAGTGTTCTGGAGCAAACGTGATTTAAATGATTAATCAAAATGTACTGTTGAGCAGATGCAATGTGGGATAAATGAAAGGCCTGGTTTATTCTTAATTTTCCAACTGTCTTTCTCCAAAATCTGTGGTGTAGCAAAAAAAAAAAAAAAGCCCACTTCCTCTGTTCTTAGCCACCCAAATGGGAACAAAGGAAGTTTGAGGCAGAGTTAGCACTTGACCATCACCTCCTCTTCCTCCTTGTTTTCTTCTTCTGTTTTTTGAGATTTAGTTTTGACAACTGGTGCCTTGGGGAATCATGCTTACATAGAGGTGTTGACCATCACAGAAGAATTATAGAAACTGTAATCCAACATCTGCAAGCTGACCACTTTTGCGCTAAGGGATGAAAGTAGGGGAAAAAACGGTGCATCCACACTGTAGAATTAATACAGTTTGATACCACTTTAACTACCATGACTCAATGCTATGGAATCTTGGAATTTGAAGTTTTAGAAAGATCTTTTGTCTTCTCTGCCAAATACTGCCTCACCAAACTACAGCACTGAACATTTAAAGTTGTGTCAAGCTGCATTATTCTATAGCATAGATGCACCCATTATTTAGCCATTGCTTTTGCTCCCAAGGCACCAGTTGTTAAAAACAAACCTCTGAGTTATGGTGGCTCAACTCAGTGGAATTTACTTCTAAGCAGGAATGTATAGGTTAATCTCATTCCCAGGGATCTCAGCAGCAAAATTCTTAGAAACACAGATTCCATTGGAATTACATGGATGAATAGTATATGAATTTGTCAGCTCATAATAATTTGACTGTGTTACAAAGGGGTGCTACTTTCCTCAAACATTATTCTTCAGCTTGGGCTGTTAAATAAGATTTTCAGTATTTGTGGTTCAACACCAAGAGACCACCTAAAGAAAGGAGCTTTATAGTTGCATGTTTACAGTGTGTCTTCTAGTTTGCCTAAGGCAAACCTTTCATGTGGCTTTTTTGCCATGATTTGTTCAAGGAGAGTTGCTTTTGTCTGCCTCTGAATTTGAGAGACTGTGACTTGCCCAAGGTCACCAACTGGTTTTCCGTGGCTGGTTTTCCATAATCCAATGCACAAACCACTACAGCACACAAGTTATATAGTTGCATGCAGAACTATTTAATTTTGTCTGCTTATTCTTCAGATTTCAGACATAACAGATTGCTGTGAATTGTGTGACTGGACAGCCTACTTTTCTTTGGAATTTTTTTTTATTTAACTCAATTCTTCCTTTATTTTCTTTTCTTTATCCATAAAAAGCTTTTATACAATCATGATCTTTCATCCCCATCTCATAGTTGCTGGTCGTTGGGGAGAAGGACCATAAAACAGACAAGTAGCTTTCTTTCATGAATCATGTCATAAGATGTGTGTAGGGTGAGTGGGAATAAACTACAGTTTTCAGGCAATGTGATAAATCAGATGCATGTGATGTCTGGCCGAACACATGCCTATGCAAATAACTTTACAACCTTAGAGAGCTAGTACAGAAGCACAGTATTTTTGCATGTGTGTGTGAAAGAGAATATGGCACCCCCAAGGAGTATCCATACAATACCTCTTTAAAGACCTTCAAGAAAGAAGGTCTTATGTTGACTAATGGCAACCCTGTGGATTTAATAAGGTTTTCTTAGGCAAGGAATACTCTGGACTGCCAGTACTTTTCTCTGAAATATATTCCATAGTACTTGGTATTCATTGTTGGTCTCCTATACAAGTACTAACTAGGGCTGACCCTGCTTAGCTTCCAAAAGCAGACAGGATCTTGTGTCCTTAGGGTATTTAGGTCTTTAGAAAGCTTGCACAAATATAACAGTGTGTCTAATTTGTCTAATAAACTATAACACTGTTCCATGGCTAGAGTAGTTGGCCTTGGGTAATTCTTTTTACAGTTTCTCTTATTGAGGTTTCATTATTACATGCCAATGCCAGAAGGCTATTCAGTGTTCTACACCAGTAGTGCTCCTTGGACCCGTGGTGAAGTTTCTGGAAAGAAAGAAAAAGTTGAAACCCAAGGGCCGATTTTGAAGGATGGGATGTTGGCCCACTACATCGGATAGCTTCTGATCGTTTTCTTTGAACTTATTTGATACTAAGAGGAGGCATATATTGGCTTTTGGCCTGCAATACAAAAAATGTTTTTGATTCTGATACTTCTTTAAATGTGACCATCATTTTGTTTAAATTAATGTTGCATTTTTCTTTCTTTGGCTATAATGTTAGCAGGGTCATTATAACTTGAGAAGATATTTGAGACAATATTTACTCCCCAAATTAAACTCTAGTTCTGAGGTCTTATTATAGGTTCCACTGACAAGGAAGATCAGAATGTCTTTTATTAGACTACTACTTTTCTCAGTTGTGTCATTATAAAATTCTTCCCCGAGGCAAGTTTCCTAGATCTACACACTTGGCTGTTACACAAAAATGGAAAGATGTTCATTTTATTAAGCCTTTTGTGTTTATACAAGCATTTTTGTTATGGTTGTTTTTAAAATCTGGGGATTTTTTAAATTGCTGGCTTAGTTTTACAGTACAGTGGGCTCTGTAGCTTCAGGACCTCTATACCAAAGTCAGTGTTCATTCATTATATACAATTATGTAGTAAAATGCTGTATCTTAAATAAGAATGCTTCTGGAACATGGCCATACAGCCCGGAAAACTCACAGCAGCCCAGTGATTCTGGCCATGAAAGCATTCGACAACACAAATTTTGCTTTTGCTTTTTTCAAAATCGTTATACTCATTGATATTGAGGGCTGGCTGGCTGTATTTGATTGTAAATATTGTATGTTATTATATGCAACTTTTAGAACTGTAATGCCAAAGAGCATAAGTAGAAATAGTAGCTATAATCAATATATGCATATGACCTTATATCGTACAGTAGGAAAAAACCACCTTGTTATAATTTATTTATTTATTTTATTTATTTACAGTATTTATATTCCGTCCTTCTCACCCCGAAGGAGACTCGGGGCGGATCACATTACACATATAGGCAAACATTCAGTGCCTTAACATAGAACAAAGACAGAGACAAACGCAGACTCTGAGCTGGCCTCGAACTCATGACCTCTTGGTCAGAGTGATTTGTTGCATCTGGCTGCATCTGGCTGCTCACCAGCCTGCACCACAGCCCGTACTTTCCTTTGAAACTTTAGTTTCATATTTGGAAGTGTGCTTGTAATAGGAAATTGCCAACTATATAGGTCGCATCATCTAGTTTATGAGAACTAGTGGTAGTTATTAGTAGAAATGATGCAAGAGACAGTATACAGCAGAGAAGTTTAGTCCTTTTGCAAAAGCTTTCCAGCCACTCTCACCATCCTAAATGACTAATTCCACTCTGACTGGACAGTCTGTTTCCCGGAGGTGGGCTATATATGTGGGCAGGAGTGGTTGGTGGGGATTATGGATCCCATAACCATTTGCCTTGATGGTTGGTAGGGATTATTGATTCAAACTTGAGATTTCATGTTGGTAGAACCAGTTATGTTCTGATGACATACATCTCATGGTGGATTCTGTGATTAGAATGCCAAAGTTTGATGTGTAGACAAAGAAGGAGGGAAACGGGGCACGTCTTCAAAGAGGCCTCATCATCATCCCCTCATTCTTTACTCTGTTCTTTTGACTGTATAATTTAAGCATTTTTCCCTAATGCTGGAAACCTGGTTTCTAGTCCAGTTGCCTGTCTTCCTTCCACATGTTTGTTTCTAATACGATCTCCAAAAGATGGGTTTTGCTTTGTGGAAAACACATTCTTCTCTTACCCACTTTGTAGCTTTTTCCTACAAAATGTTAATGATGTTTTTGAAGTTGTCTCTTGTGAACTTAGTGCTGAAGTTTCCAATGCATATGGCTTCTTTCTCTCTAGCCTGCAAAAAGCTTGTTCCACTTACACAGGCACTTAATAGCCATGCATCTTGAGCACTGTTGCTAAGCAGAGAATGTGTGGAATCAAACCTGTCTGGGACCTATTTAGATGCCACTGGCGCTCTGTTAGCCTTCTGAAGCAATGCTACCGTATCATTTCCTGGGAGCACACTTGCATATTCTTATTATCCTATGGCATTAATTTTAGGGATGATTGGTGTCCCATGTATATAGTTAAGGAGGGACAGTCTCAGTGATTGATAAGTGGCAGTGGAGGTGTTGGCCCTTTACAGTATTCAGCTGTTTTGTTTTCTGCCATGAGTTCATAGAACACTAGTGTGCTGGGGTTGCAACTTGCAGGTGAGGAAGTAGCACTACAGAATGGCCCTAGTTTGAATTGGAAAACTCGGAGTTAAAATATTACTTAGCCATAAATGCTGAACATTATTATTTACATTCTACTATGGATTTAATATTTGAGTTTTTAAAATAGCTTTTGGTTCTCTTCCTTGCTAGCCCTGTACCAGTCTGCAGTGTAATCTAGTAGACCAGCACATATGCTACTGTGGCTTCTTATCACCACATTGTCAATTAACATGTGTGACTTCCCACTACTAAAAACCATATTCATACAATCTGACCCCATATCTATGGGAGATGTATTCCTGTACTTACTGTAGAAACAGGAAACCATGTCAAATTGTGAAGCCTATTGAAATGAACAACATCAATCAGAAGTTGCCATAGAATCGCCCCAGTGTATCTAGAAAATTCCTAGAGAGGGTCCATTTTGTCACATACTGATAGATGAAACCACGAGTGTTAGTTCCATGGGGAATGGGTACTATACTGCTGTCCATCCATCAGTGCAATGTGAAAGGGAACTTCTAATTGTATGTTATATGGCTAATGAGTTCAGAAATTATTTTTAACTGCTGTCAGCTACTCTTACTGTTCAAATACACCTGTCATGAAACATATTTTCTTGGGCAGGGGAGGAATGCTGGATGCAGACTATTCACTATTGACATTTTCCTGAATTGACGTAGTCTCAACAAAATTTGATTTTTTTCCCTGTGATTGCTGAAGCACAAATGACATGGCTATGAATCCTGTATGAATTGCGCTAATCAAAACCAATCTCCATGGAAAAATTACACAAAACCAAATAGACATGGAATTTGCCCTCTGCTTCTTGAAATGAATGGTGCTGGATTAATAAAATGTGGGAGTTTTCAGATTCTTCTGAACTCTTCATCAGGCAGTAAAAAGGTAAAGGTTTTCCCCTGACATTAAGTCCAGTCGTGACCGACTCTGGGGGTTAGTGCTCATCTCCATTTCTAAGCCGAAGAGCCAGCGTTGTCCGTAGACACCTCCAAGGTCATGTGGCTGGCATGACTGCATGGAGCGCCGTTACCTTCCCACCAGAGCGGTACCTATTGATCTACTCACATTTGCATGTTTTCGAACTGCTAGGTTGGCAGGAGCTGGAGCTAACAGTGGGCGCTCATTCTGCTCCCGGGATTTGAACCTGGGACCTTTCGGTCTGCAGGTTCAGCAGCTCAGCGCTTTAACAAACTGCACTACCACCAGGGGCCCCAGTCTTCATCAGGCAAGACAGTATAAATATGAGAGAATGAAAAAAGAGTTCAGAAGTTAAAAACTCTGATCCCATGTGTTAGCTGTTGGGTGTTTCTATAACTGTAAGACTGAAAATGTAGATTCAGTGTTGTTAAGGTAAATGGGGATGGGAAGTAGTTTGCTGCTAATTTGTGGGTGCGGGAAATTCATACAACTGTCCAGGTGTAGTTGAGTGCTGACTTTACTAGAGCGTTTAGCTAACTGTGCTTTCTGGAAGACTTTATCTGAGGCTAAAAGAGTATGACTTGTCCAACCTCAGCCAGTGGGTTTAATGGCCAGGTGGGTATTTGAACAGTGGTGCCCCAGTGTCCTATATTACACTGGCTTTTATCTAAATGGGAGACTGCCAATGAATACTTGGTGCTGTAGTCTATATTTCAGAGGAAGAAACTGGCAAAATCACCTGGTGTATGACCAAGAAGGGCACATTTTCCCATCCATTATCACTGAAACTTCCTTAAATACAGTATGAAGATTCTTATAAGCACAGTGTACATTTGGCGTGCCCTCCATGTGTTCAGTGTAAGTTCCTCCCATGTAAATATGCATACACTAGTTTGTAGGGAACCTTTATTATTCCCAGGAGAGCTCAAGTGAATCCTGTGTCTTAAATATTAGTGTTTGATGATTTAGTGCACTTCTGATTGGTAATTCCTGAGATGGCCCAACTACATAGGGATCTTGGTGACCCGGTCATTTGGTGGGGGCTGGGGAGAGGGTTGACACCTCCAGGTTTAGGATAAATGAACAAATATGTAGTTAGTTTTTGTATGTTAAATCTGTAAGAGTCAAAAGCTATGCCCTAGAGACACACTATGTTGGGGTTATTTTCTTTCGCTGTGTGTATTGTGTAAATTCCATGCTCATTAGAGTAGCAATTTCATTAAGGATTCCCTCCTTTGCTTGGTATGAATCATCTGCTACCAGGCAATTACCTTTGCATCCCAAAATAATGATGGGCCTCTGAGCCTGACCCAGAACATCTGATTCATGACATCACAACTCACATCTTAGCATTTCCTTTGTGAAAGAATGCAACATTTTCCCCTATGGGGAAGTACCAGCAGAAAGGAGAGATGTTGCCTAAAGCTATAACAGAAGCAAAAAAATGCTGTTGTGTGTTCTGACAAAGAGTAAGATGATCTGCCTGGGGTGGATTGGTAATTTTTGTGCAACTGAAACTTTCCCTAATAATATGCAGTCTAGAATATGACATTTTTATCTGTCTTCTAGATGAGAATTTCTCTCCTGGGATAGTGTTTTCAGGTGTCCATTATTACAATGGATGTCCTTTATTTGAGGACCAGAAGGTTTTGCCTTTTAAGACTATGTCCCCTAGTTCATCGTGCAACACTTGGCATTAGACTTGTCCCAGATTTTAATTGGATCTTCTGAGTAGAATCATAGTAAATGTGTCATATCTTCTTGTACAGCTTTGTAGTTTGTTCTTGGAGAGTAGTTCTCAACCTGGGAGTCCTCAGGTGTTTTGGCCTACAACTCCCAGAAATCCCAGCTAGTTTACCAGCTGTTAGGATTTCTGGGAGTTGGAAGGCCAAAATATCTGGAGACCTATAGATTAAAAACCACTGTGCTAGGAGAAACAGCAAGTGAGTGAGTTGTTTTCTTTTAGGACATGGGAACTTTCTTTACGTTGAAAAGGACATTTAGTCAATCTAGAGAATTCTGTCTACTTAGACTAGAAACAGGACCTTTATTGTCTTGATTCTGTCCTGTTCTGATGAATCCAAAAACCTCTGGAAATGCCAGAAACAGCATGCAGAGGTTTCTTTATGCAAATAAATGTACTTTAGCACTGAGCTGTATTCCCACTCATGTGATGATTATCCTACTAGGGTATGTGTGAGAGAGAACTCTGCTAGTCCACTTTGAACATGCCTGATCATTATAGAAGGGCAAAAATATTTTTAAAGTTTTTCATCTTCTGACTCAAAGCTTAAAGCATTTAGATGTAGATTTGTTTGTGTAAGAAAATACCAGTTAAAAGACATGGCTGTGTTTCAGATAAGGAGGGGAGAATTTATTTTATAAATTAGAAAGAAAGGAATGGAATTAAGAGACACCTATATTTGTAGCCCAACCAAATTAGTTGTTAAAAACAAGAGTGGTACGTGTGACCAGTATTTCAGCTGACAAAAATATATGCAGATGTGACCAAGTGAATGTTTTTTGTGTCATGGACTGATACTTTAGGGCAGGAGTGGAAAAACTGTCACTCTCCAGTAGTTGGACCTCAACTCCCAGTAGACCCAGACAATGTGGAAAGCTGCTGTCACTCCTTGAACTGCTCTCAGAAAGCAATCAGCTATGAAAAGAGGAAGCCACCAGTAGTTTCCAAAGATATGTCTGATTCTGTCTCAGACCAACATGTCCTCTATCTATGTTACTTGCCTTGTTGTGATCTTCTAGCATATAGAGAAGATATATAGGGTTGCTAATAGAAGCAGTTTGACTCTAAACAAAAAGAAAAGTGAAGTGAGTAAAATAAGATTTTAGATAACTGGTGTAATGGAATGAACCATCCTAATAGTTGCTATGTCCATTTCAGACCACACTAGATGCAATCGAAATAGAAGCTCTTCTCCTGGTTTTGTGTGTGTAGGGTTTTCCAAAAGTGAAAAAGAGTATGTGGGTAAGGGGACTTCTACGGCTTCACTGCTCCATCCCCACAATGTTTTGTTTAAACCACCCCCTTAGATCCCATCCCCATTTATGGTTTATTCCAGTGTTGGATACAGGAAGGAAGAGAAGGGAACAGACATGTGAATGGCAGCCCCATTTTGTCTAGCTCAATGTGTGACATGAGCAGATTGTTGCCCAATTGCCTGCTAACCTCCTATTTTCCCTTCCCCTTACTTTTTCCATGGTTTCTTCATCTGTCTCTTTTTGCTACATTTGCAGTTTCTGGTCTCCAGAAAGTTTCACTTCACTCCTCTTTAAAAGTGCAAGCTGTCTTCAGAGAAAACAAACCATAATGTCCAAAGTCTTCCTCTTTTTTCTGGCTGCAGTAAACTGATCATAGTGGGAATTACTAGGAAGAGTGGAAAGGAAAGAGATAAGAACATGAGAACTGCTGAATTAAGCAAAGGATATTTGAAGCTCACAATGAACATTTTAGTAAAAGGTAAAGGTTTCCCGTGACGTTAAGTCCAGTCATGTCTCACTATGGGGGTTGGTGCTCATCTCCATTTCTAAGCTGAAGAGCCGGCGTTGTCTGTAGACACCTCCAAGGTCATGTGGCCGGCATAACTGCATGGAGCGCCGTTACCTTCCCGCCGGAGCGGTACCTATTAATCTACTCACATTGGCATGTTTTCGAACTGCTAGGTTGGCAGGAGCTGGAGCTAACAGCGGCCGCTCACGCCGCTCCCGGGGTTTGAACCTGGGACCTTTCGGTCTGCAAGTTCAGCAGCTCAGCGCTTTAATGCACTTCACCACCGGGCCTCTGAATGAACATTTTAGTTGTGACAAATCTGATGATTTTCAGTTCTGTGTATCAGACTGTCTGTAGAAGAGTGTAAGGACCCCATCAGACAGCACCCCATCTCGCTAGGCTTCTGTGAGGAAAGAGGGAGCCGTGGGACAAATCTGTCATCCTGCACACTGCTCCCTCTCTGCGGCGCTTTCCCCATCACACTGAGAAAGCGTCACCCCTGTGGGGAGACTCCATGCTGACTCTATTGAAGCCAGCACAACATGGGAAGTCTCCTGTGTTGGGGTGGAGGCGTCCAGTAATACTTTCACCCCGGTTGGGGACGGAGCCTATGCCAGAAGTCACAAGACATGTGATGTCAAGCATCGGTCTCCACTCCCCACCCTAGATGGGGTGAAAGCGGGGCCGGCCCCACCATGGAGGCCACGTGAGGCCGCCGCCTTGGGCGCAGGTCCCAGGGGGGCGCCGTCAGGCTGGGCGGGAGGCGGGGCACCGCCCTGATGGTGCCGCGCCTCCTGCCCAGTGCGCCCTGGCCTGGCTGGCCTTGCCCGGCCGGCTGCCGGCTGGGTAAGGCCAGCCAGGCCACAAGGCTTGCCCGGCCAGCTGCCACAAGGCCAGGGCACGCTGGGCGGGAGGCGGGGCACCGTCAGGGCGGTGCCCCGCCTCCAACCCAGCGTGCCCTGGCCCCGCCTCCCACGCAGCGTGGGAGGCGGGGCCAGGGCGGATAGCACGGGAGGCGGGGCCAGAGTTGGTCCCGCCTCCCGCGCTACTCACCATCGCCCGTCTGGCCTTTTCTAGCTGGCCAGACTGCAGCAGAGGTCCCTCCAGGCCGCGATCGCAGCCTGGAGGGACCTCCGCTGCAGTCTGGCCAACTGGAAAAGGCCAGACGGGCAAGGAGGAGTAGCGCGGGAGGCGGGGCCAACTCTGGCCCCGCCTCCGACGCTATCTGCCCTGGCCCCGCCTCCCACGTTGCGTAGGAGGCGGGGCCAGGGCACGCTGGGCGGGAGGCGGGGCCAGGGTGCGGGAGGCGGCGCCGGCGGGGGGGGGGCGCTTTTCAGCACCCCCGCTTAACATTGAAATTTATCTCCGGCCGGCCCTGGGTGAAAGCATCCTAGGACGCTAAAATCACCCCATCTGATGAAGATGTAAATCTTGCCTTAATCAGGCATTCTGAAAGGCATGGTTTTCAAGCAGTGTTAACTAAAATGTACAACAGAAGTCATACAAATAGGCATTAGAAACATACAGTAGGTCCTTTGCATCCACCTGGCTTTGGTTCCAGGACCCACTGTGGATACCAAAATCAGCAGATGCTTATGTCCCATTAGATACAATGACATATTAAAATAGTGTCCCTAATATAAAATATTGGACAACTCCAATGAGTGCAGGAAAGAGCCTGAGGACCTGAAAACGTTGAAATACTATAGCAGCTGTGTATATCTACACCAGGGCAGTACTTGGTGAGAAGGAAAATTAAGGTTTGTGTTTTGGAATTTCACGGGAAATATTATCAGGGTTGGTTTAATCCATGAATATACTCATGAATGTGGAGCACTGGTGATATTATTATTTCTTACCTGCCTCTCCCCATGGACTGAGACAGAGAACAGCAGGATGTTAAAATGAAAACCACATAACACCTAAACCAATTAAATATGTTCAAAAGAACATATGAGATCAGCACATTTAAATAATCAGTATGTATAGTTAAGCCAGTTGGAAGAGACTGGTGTTTATTACTGTTTTTAAAGTTGATCAGTATATTCAGCTGTTAATCTCTTAGTTATGTCAAGCTCTCAACTTCCTCATAGAAACACAAGGTCAGAGCATTCCTTCTAGTTAAATATTGTCAACTCTGACTGGCAGTGGTTCTCCAGGGTTTCATGTAGGATTTTATTCCATCTAGTTCCCTCCTGTGAAGCTCTAGTCTCCTTTCAAAATGTCAGACTCTGTTTAGCATCCAAAAGTTTAGTATGTGCTGGATAGTGTTTTTATCTAGGCCGTTCAAAACTGTCATTTTTACAAATTCCACATTTTATACAAATAAAAGTGCATAGATACAGTATTATCAAGCATCATCATAATCATCAGCTATCACTTGTGGCCGAGTATGATTGCCTTCCAAGCGTACGGTCTTGGCAGTGGGTCTGTAAGTGACTGTAGAGATCTATTATTCTTGATCCACGTGTTCTTGGCTTGACGCGCCTTCCTATTGACACGTTTATCCCTTTCATTCTCCATTTGTGCCTCTTCAAATTCCACAGCACTGTTGATAACAGCTGACCTCCAGTTAGGACACTTGAGTACCAGGGCTCCCAAGTTCTCGGTGTCTATACCACAGTTTTTAAGGTTAGCTTTAAATCCATCTTTAAATGGAGATGGTGATTGGGTATTCAGACAACATGGCCAGTCCAGCGAAGTTGATGGCGGAGGATTATCACTTCAATGCTGGTGGTCTTTGCTTGTTCCAGAACATTGACAGTCATCCACCTGTCTTCCCAAGAGATTTGCAGGATCTTTTGGTGGCAAGGATGATGGAATTGTTCCAGAAGTTGAAAGATATGTTTGTAGAGAGTCCATGTTTTGCAAGTATATAACAGGGTTGTGAGGAGAATAGCTTTATAAATAAGCATCTTGGTATCCCTACGAATGTCCTGATCCTCAAATACTCTCTGCTTCATTTGAAAAAACGCTGCACTTATAGAGCTCAGATGGTGTTGTATTTTAGTGTTGATATTGGCTTTTGTGGAGAGGTGGCTGCTAGGGCAGCAGAAATAGTCAACATTTTCTAATGTTATTCCATTAAGTTGTATTTTTGGCATAGCAGAGGGATTGGCTGGTGCCTGCTAAAAGAGCACTTTGGTTTTCTCGATGTTTAGTGAGAGGCCAAGCTTTTTGTATGCTTCTGCAAAAGTGTTTAAAGTGGCTTGTAGGTCTTCTTCTGAATGAGCACAGACTACATTATCATCAGCATACTGGAGTTCTATAACCGACGTTGTTGTGACCTTGATTTTGGCTTTCAGTCTGCTGAGGTTAAGTAGCTTGCCATCTGTTTGGTAGGTGATTTGATTTCCATATTGGTAGGAAGCTATGAAGATGGAAATAAGGTTGGGGTAATAACATATCCCTCTTTACCTGGTTCCACCTTAAAAAGTTCACTTTGGGAGCCATTGCTATCCATGACTGTTGCCATCATGTCACCATGGAGGAGCAGCAGGATGTTCATGAATTTATCAAGGCATCTGATTTTTAAGAAGATGGTCCAGAGAGCATTGCAGTTCACTATGCTCAGTGTCTTTGCAAGGTCAATCAATGCCATGTACAGAGGTTGATTTTGTTTCCTACATTGTTCTTGGAGCTGCTGTGCAGTGAAGATCATATTCACTGTTCCTCTGGAAGCTGTTCTGTGATTCCGAAAGAATGTCTTCTGAAATAGGTAGAAGACAGTCTGCAAGGATTCTTGCGAAGATTTTCCTAGTGGCGGTTAAAAGGGAGATACTTTGATAGTTTTCACAGTCTGTTTTTTCCCCTTTTTCAGAAGGATGATGGTGATTGGGGCATCCTTGGCAATATTATCTGCATTGAGAAGATAAATGCTTTGTGGATAGAGCTGACCTATGCCTTGCACTTTAAGTGAGTGAAATTACTGACTTTAGGTCACCTTTGGTCTTTTTAGAATGGTAGCCCTAGATTATGGGAAACTTATGTTTTGTTAGTAATGACTCTGAACAAAGAAGCTCTCATTTAAGCAAAGGTTTAGCTAAAGAGGCCATTTGTTGGCAGACTACATATCACAAAACTCATGGGTGCTAAGAATTTACATGAGCTTCTAGTATTTCTCTGGAGTCTGAATACAAACTTTCCAGTACATGGCCAAGCTCATTCAATGCTTTTAGCAGAGTCATTATAGCTTAAAAACCAGCACACATGAGGAGAATTTAGAAGTGAGAATCTTGCTGGAATAGACACATTTACATATATGCCAGCTGAAGGAGGGATAAGGCTGCAGGCATTGCTACTGGGAATAAACTAAGGTACTTGAGATTTGATTTGCCTTCTCTTATGTGTGCATGTGCATACATAAATTTCACAGGGTTTTTTTAGGCACAAAACACTCAAAGGAAGTCTTGCTAGTTCCTTTGTCTGAAATATACCCTGTAGCTCCTGGTATCAATTGCAGTGTCCCATTAAAGTATTAATTAGGGATGACCCTGCTTAACTTCCAAGATATGAGGTAGATGGCATTTGATGTTTTTGTGGTATTTGGGCCCCTTTCCTTACCATAACAAGAAAAAGTGCAACCAAGAGCAGTCCTGACCATCATTTCCCAGAGGTCCGTAACTTCCATTTTCCTTGGTCAAGCTGGCCACAGTTCCCCAGCTTTCAAATTCAATATTTGTAAGCCCTCCTGAGCATGAACTATGTGTGAGCTCACTTTGCAGCAATTGAAGTAAAGAGGACAAAAGGAGGAAAGTGGGAGGAGAAAGAAATTGGAATACAATTCTAAAAGCAGAAGAAGAAGTGGGAGGATAAAGAGTTAATCAGACTACCTCAGTCATTTCAACACAGTTGGAGATTCTGCAGACGTAATGTAGGTATAGGCCATGTGGGCCAGTGAGATTTACAATTTAGTTGACCATCTGTTTGTTGCAATCTTTGCTATTGCAACAGGATAATTAGGACTTGCTATACTAACTATGCCTTTAGGACAGGGAGTTGCCAGATAAAGGGAAATTACATAAGTAATGGTAACTTTTGAAAGAGAGAAGTACTTTAGCAAATGGCTGGATGGGCAATTTCCTTCCTCCCTCCCCCTCCTCATGCATCATGTCTACAGGTGAAACGGGCACAAAATGTTGCAGGAAGTTCCATTCTGGTTTGCTCCCGCCCAGTTTTCTTTTTCCATCCTTCTCCAATGCAGTAGTTTAAGCATTCCTTGACCACTGAGTACTCTTAGTCATTGATTTTTAAAGTCCTTTCTTTCTCATTTGTTTTTGTACTTGTGTAAATCTTAAGTCTCCTGATATCTCCCTCTGCTTTGGGCACATGGTTTTGTCTGCTTAATAAATGGCGCTTGGAGAACTGAGATGATCTTAAGATGAGAAGGTCTGTGTCTCCTGCATATTGATACAACATGGATCAGTTTTGATAACATTGCCTACACAAAGAATGCAATAAAGCTGTCAACAGTTGATGAGAAAATCTTACTGCAAGAAGCTCGCTTATCACCTGATTCCTTAATATGGGATTTACACCATGGCATTTTATTGTAAATAAGAGTGTTGACTTTTACAGTTAACAAATAATCTCTCTCTTCTGCTAGTTTGTTCGAGATTGTCTCTAGTCAGTTCTTTTGTCTCCTTTGCTCTTTCCCATTCCTAGTTGACAATGTTCCTCAGATTGAGGGTATATTACAGAACTTAAGAGCCAAGTGGTGTTTTGTTTTGAATGTTGGAGAAAGATTTCGGGAAACTAAGGTATGAATCCCTTCTTAACTATGGAAACTCAGTGGGTGACCTTGGGCAAATCCCATTCTCTTACAACTTCAGCATACACAAGTCCCATCTCCCGGGAGGAGGGGTGGGGCTGAAACCAGAGAGGTCCTGATGCATGTGGAAACGAGAGAAAGCGCCTAATAACATGTGGGATGGGATCTGTCAGATTCTCCTATGTTGAACAGTTTCAATGATGTGGAGGAATTGGTGTTCTTAGGAATAGTGCCTTGGATTTCCTCTAGAGTAGCGGAATTGAACGGGAAAATAAATGAGCCCATAGAAGCAGTGTCTTAAGAATGATGCCTTGGATCTCCTCTAAGCAGATGGTTGAGCTAGAGGCATTGGGCCTCCAGGAGTTTTGGACTTCAGCTCCCACACCTCCTAACTGCTGATAAGTTGGCTATGGTTTCTGGGAGTTGAAATCCAAAACACCTGGAGGCGCAAAGGTTGGGAACTACTGAGCTAGAGGCAGGAGGAGGCAATCCTGTGTGATGAGGTAAATAAATTCTCAATCTTCTTTAAAGATGAATCCCACACAAAGAAGATGATTTCCCATCCCCAACCTCCCCCTCACTTTCTTCCATTTTCCCTAGCACTGTCTGATGCAATCCTTAGTCTAAGAGGAAGGCAATAGCAAATCTCCCCAAATAAATCTTGCCATTAAAGCTTGTGTTGATTCTTTTACGTCAGCCTGAAAAGCACCTAATTACTTATTTTTCGTTATCTTATTTCCTTGCATTAATTCTTATAGAAATGAATGATCAATTTGAGTTTAGCTGGCTCTGCTAGTACAGTAGAGTCTCACTTATCCAACATAAACGGGCCGGCAGAATGTTGGATAAGCGAATATGTTGGATAATAAGGAGGCATTAAGGAAAAGCCTATTAAACATCAAATTAGGTTATGATTTTACAAATTAAGCACCAAAACATCATGTTAGACAACAAATTTGGCAGAAAAAGTAGTTCAATACGCAGTAATGCTATGTAGTAATTACTGTATTTATGAATTTAGCACCAAAATATCACGATATATTGAAAACATTGACTATAAAAAAGTGTTGGATAATCCAGAATGTTGGATAAGCGAGTGTTGGATAAGTGAGACTCTACTGTATATGCATCTCTGACAGTTATAACATGTATATCTATAAAGTATTTTCCAGCCTCAATTCTACATTGAGTGTCACTAATGGCCTCTGCATGCAGGCTAGGTGAACCGTAATAGGAATAAAATTGTTTCCTGTTACACAGTCATACATATTTTTAAAACAATGAGAACAAGGAAGTGATATTTTTTGTACTCACACACAGAGAAGTGAAACATGAGCTTCTTGGGATTTTGATAAGATACAGCTTGTGAATAAGGACTCTGGTACTTGGCTGTAGGATTCCTGTATTGACAGCAAAGAAGACTAACAGTTCTCTTAATTAAATTAACAAGCTTCTGTTTAGCACAATAAGACTTGGTTCTCTTTTAACTTAGGTTATATTTTTCTCACACACAGTGATACCAAACACACTTAACATGTTTCAGAAGCTTCACACAAATATCAGAACTGTTGTACATCTAGAAAGCACACACATGGAAAGGATTTTCAGTACTGTGGCAACTCTGAATGTATTCACTCAGAATGCATTATGCATTAATGATCATGCCAGTTTAAGATTGGTATTAAGGTTATCACATGTTGCCTTATACTCCATGAAATTAAGTATTTGGAAGCTGATGTTTGTATTCTGTGATTAGAAATGATATACAATTCCATATTCACACATTGTACCTAACTGCCAACCTAGCAGTTCAAAGACATGCCAATGTGAGTAGATCAATAGTACCACTCCAGCGGGAAGATAACGGCGTTCCATGCAGTCATGCCGGCCACATGACCTTGGAGGTGTCTACGGACAACGCCAGCTCTTCAGCTTAGAAACGGAGATGAGCACCAACCCCCAGAGTCGGATACAACTGGACTTAACGTCAGGGGAAACCTTTACCTTTACCTTACCTATATTTTACTTCCATCTTCCAGACCAGTATCCAGACTAGGAAAGCAGCTCTTGACCAAGCAAAAATCCCTTGCTTGTTCTGATCTTACATTTCTTCATGAGAACATATGAGTCTTGTTGTGTGGTTTTGAAGATGCCCCCTTGGGCATTGTTCCCTTTCCTCACTTACTCTGCTTTTAAGCAGAGGCTGGATGGCCATCTGTCGGGGGTGCTTTGAATGAGATTTCCCTGCTTCTTGCAGGGGGTTGAACTGGATGGCCCGTGAGGTCTCTTTCAACTCTACAATTCTATGATTCTAAGACTAAAGCTTGTCACTTACTCGGCAATACAGCCAAACCTGGGGTAGGGGGGAGGCAGTCATTCTGTCTCAGATCTTTTCAACATGCCGCAGTTCTGGGAATCTTGATTGGATCAATTTGAAATTTTGCACATTTATAGACTTTGTTGATTAGATCATGGATATGGTAAGATGAAAAGGCATAAAATTTGAGACTGTAGTGAATTGGGCCAGGCAAATGGTTTTGGAGTTCTTAGTAGCATCATACCCAAATGTTAACAATTGTCCAGTGGTTTGAAAAAGTTAGCTTGTTTTAGCTACCCAGTTGGTTACTTTTAGCTATGCATTCTTTGGTCTCTCTGCACCTGCTTCTGTCTTTGAGGTGCAATGCAGAAGTGGACAGCTGGTGGGCTCCTTGCAATCCAGTCCAAGCCACATTCAACCTTTGTGCCCACCCTGTTCCACCATTAACTGGGTGGAAGCAGAGTTTGGTGTGGATTAGGGCAGCTGAAGCTTTTCAACATTCCCCAAGCCCATGGCAGCCAGAAACATTTTGACTTTTCCCTCACTTTGTGTCTGCTTTTTACAGGGTTTTTGTGTAAGTCAAGCCACAGGACCCCCACTTCCCTTTCCATTTCTGTCAGTGGTGGAATAAGAACTCCTTGAGAAAAACGCAGCAGGCACTGGATGTGTAACTAGCCCCATTTCCTCAAAGGAGGAAGTGGTGGAGGCAGCAAAAAAGAGTGGTCTTTTTAATTTTTTGGATTTCTGGAAAAGGGAGACTCCACTTGTATCCTGGAACGTAGTTAGTTGTTGCAGTAAAATAATAATTATACAGATGCCAAACTACTTAGCTGCAATTTATTGTATAAGAGGGTTGAACCGTATGGTCCTTGTGGTCTCTTCCAACTCTGATTCTATGACAAGTGATGATTAAACATGAGGGCATGTACAGCAAGTATACATATGACGCGATGGCTTTTGAGTACTTCCCCCTTCTTTCTTCGCTTCACAATAGCATTTAAGTTCCTCTTTCTCTCTGGGCGGCCCAGAACTTGATAAAAATACCAGTGCTCTTTACTTTGGGGATTTTATTCTGAAATAGAAGGAAAAAAATGCAGTTATCCTACTGTTCTTGAATTCCCGGATGCTGTTTTTCTGATGAACATGCTAGGTAAAGTTTAAAATGGGGAAATAAATGACTGATTTCTGTATGGATGCGTTTAATTTATATTTGTCATTTATACATAGACTGTTTTATAGTCAACAGGTAAAATAAAATTATGATACAAAAAATCCCAAATTCAGCCTTTATCTCTGGTAACCTTTTTTGTTGTTGTGTGCCTTCAAGTCAATTCTAATTTATAGAGATCCTAAGATAAACCTATCAATTTTTTATGGCAAGATATGTTTGGAGAAGGTTGCCATTGCCTTCAATAGAGTATTTTTAGAGAGTATGTTTATTCAGGCAGCCCTTTAAATTTTAATTATAGAGCAGTGTGTGCGTGAAGTGGTTTGCTATAATTTTTAAAATCTTATTTGGAAATTATATTTTAAATATATTTTAAGAGGCTTGAATTGTTTCAATTTTGTCTTTTTTTAAAAAAAATATTGTTATTCAATTGTTTTTCAATGATTGTAATCTAAAGTTTTGATACTTTAAAAATACTTGTAAGCTGCCTTGAATCTCATCTTGGGAGAAAAAATTCAATAGATAAAAATAAACAGATAAATAAATAAACAAAATTCTCTCTTCGTTTCTGTGCATAACATTGAGCGTGTAAAGGGGGAGGGGAATCCAAGCCAGCCTTATTTATGAATACATTCTGGAAATTGATTGACTGGTTTAAACTAGGCTTGTCTAAAAGTGATTTTGTTTGATGCCTAAAATATAAAAGTGGTGGCACCAGGCAGATTATTTTAGGTCTTACCTTGTTAATGATAACTGCATGAAGACTTTGGCAAGCTTTCACTATCCAAAATAGTCAACATGAGTGTGTGATAAAGCACTTTTTTGCATAATGTTGTTGTTGTTGTTCAACAGGGAAGTATGGGATGTATAAAATCCAAACGAAAAGAGAATCTGCATGGAGATGGAAATGAGTCGAAGAATATTCACCTAGTACGTAAAACTGAACGAACTATTTATGTGAGGGATCCAACATCCAATAAACCTCAAAGGCCAGTAAGTAGATAGTTTCAGGGAAAATTGCAATCAGTAAGATCACAGCATGACTAGTGTATTAAATTTATTTTTATTTAAATAAGAAATAACTTATTTTTTGGGTGGTACTGGGTTGCACAAATCAGATAAAATATACTGAATCTTTACATGCATTTTGAGTTCACACTATCATGGGGCACCTTGAATGTAGTGTCTGGCTGTTGGACAGTACAGTAATTGCAAAGTTTAACATATTTTGTTCACTCTCTAATAAAAGTCAGTTTAAAAACACTTTGGATATAATTATTGGGGATAATTTTCCTTACTGCTTTTGGCAACGTTTTTGGGCTTTCAGGACCTCCCATCTACCCTGGAACCTCTGTTCCATTTCTCTACTTTAATACATGCTGTAATTGTATGTGCAAGTGCCTTCAAGTCACCTTTCATATAATGACGCCCTATACATTTCATAGGCAGGAAATATTCAGAGAAGGTTTGGCCAGTTCCTCCCTCTGAAATGTAGCCCACAGCACCTGGTTTTCATAAGTGGCCTTATCCAAATACTAACCAGGACTGATCCTGCTTAGCTTCCAAGATGAACTTTGTTGCCTTTAATGTATGTATGTATGTATTCTTCAATTAGGTTTCAGAAAAACCTTCCATCATCTTCAGCATATGAGCAAACAAAAGGGCTTTGAATGTAAGCAGTTTAATCATCCTTCAGTAGTTTCAGAGGATGACTGTTCTTCATATGTATATATGTATTTCACGTGTATTTTTAGGTGCATTATTCAGAATATTGTGGTTTGTTGCCTAACATAAGTAGACATTCATTCTGGACATGTGGATGAAGAAAATGCTGTTGTCAAGCCTGCAGACTACCTCTGAGTACCCCCCAATTTTTTAGCCAAAACATTTTGTAACATCAACCAAAACATCCCGTGATGTCTTCTAGCGAAGATGGGGAGATTTTGTCATGCCACACCACTGTAAGGGTTTATAACCATAAATTTAACTGGAAGTGAATTTCTGTTTTACTTCTCAGTTGAAAAATATCCAGAATGGCACAGCATGGCATGGAGCTTAGAGCTCATAGTGCATCTTCTACATGCCTTTCACAGAGAGAGGGGTTTTTTTCTTTTAAAAAATTAATTGACATGACAGGGAGTGAGCCATCCAAGTTCCAATAGTTCCAAAGATTAAATACGCCTGGTCTAAGAAGAGGGGGGGGGGGGGGGGGAGGCATAGAATCATAGAATTGGAAGAGACCTTGTGGGCCATCCAGTCCAACCCCCTGCCAAGAAGCGGGAAATCACATTCAAAGCACTCCCGACAGATGGCCATCCAGCCTCTGCTTAAAAGCCTCTAAAGAAGGTGCCTCTACCACACTCCGGGGCAGAGAGTTCCACTGCTGAACAGCTCTCACCATTAAGAAGTTCTTCCTAATTTTCTGATGGAATCTCCTTTCCTGAAGTTTGAAAACATTGTTCAGCGTTTTGGTCTCTAGGGGAGCAGAAAACAAGCTTCCTCCCTATGACTTCCCCTCACATATTTGTACATGGCCATCATGTCTCCTCTCAGCCTTCCCTTCTACAGGATAAACATGCCAGCTTTTTAATGAAGTTGCATATACTTATGTACTTATTTCACATACATTTAAACACTGTCATTTTTTAAAGACCATATTATGGTGCTGATATTTTCTCTTGTTTTCTAAGCTCCTGCTTGTGAATCTGCTCCCGAAAATTTAATTCATAATCAACATCTTAATCTTTAAGGTGCAACAACATGTTTGATTTTCTTTCATTCCCCCTCCCCCCCCCAAAAAAAACCCCACTAAGGCTAATTCTCTTAAATCCCTATGACCAGGCTTCTAACATAAATTTCTTAATTACTTCAGTGTTTTAAAACTTGAAGTGCAGGATCTATCAATTGCTTTTAAATCTTGACCAAGCTCATACAGTCAATATTTTTAAAAAGCAAAAGCAAACAAAAATACATAGTAACTACTTGTTTAAAACTTTTAATTTTATACGAGTGATTTTATTGGAATGGTTTGATTGATTTTCTTGTTCTCATTCCAGGCAAATGAGGAAATACTTCTACCAGGTCAGAGGTTCACTAAAGAAGGTATGTTTCTAATAGAAAATTGCTTCCTGACACAAATTGCCATATTAAGCATTTATTATCAAATTGTTAAATGATCAGGAATGACTTTTCTTCATATTCTATATTAGAAGAAGACAGGGAGCATCGGGCTCTTGTAGTAGCCTTGTATCCTTATGATGGGATTCATGAAGATGACTTATCCTTCAAAAAAGGAGAGAGGATGACAATTCTGGAGGAGTAAGTATACAGAAATATTCCTTATTCTGATTTTTAATTTTTTTTGCTCTTAGAAAATAACTCCAAATTATATGTATGTTGCAGTTTAGTTAGGATTGTGTTGTTTGTGCCATTCCCAACAGGTCAGAACTGTATATTTTTGTTAAATGAATTATTGTGTTGTAGTGGATTGAAACCAATTCTGGTATGTGACTGCATCTTTTTACTGTAAGAGGTAGTGATGGCTGTTCACTTGGATGGCCATTAAAAGAGATAAGACAGATATCACTGAAAGATATAGGTGATATCTGTCTAATCTATCAGTATTTTTAAATTATAAATGAATGAATGAAACTTCATTTATAGCCCGCCCTATCTCTCCGAAGGAACTAAGGGCGGCTCACAACAAAATATATAATAGCAAACATTCCATTATAATGACTGTGTCCAGTCAGTCCCCCACATTTGTTGGGATTAGGGGCACATGACCCTCCATTTAAGTGAAAAACTAAAAACAAAGAAGTTGCTTTCTAAAAAAGAGAATACCTCTTTAGGAATTTCTGAGTCTTTGAGTATGATGGTCAACTTCTTTTGGAAAGTGAACATAAAATTGCGTTAGAGGTTACCTTTAAGAGTCACACTAGAGGACTTAGATATATCTAGAGAGAACATATTTAATTAAATCCTTAAATAATCAAATCCAAATAAGTCAGAACCACAAATGTGGAGGGATAACTATTTCCTTCCATTTCAGAGACAGCATACAGTTGGTACAGAATGCAAGCCGAAGGGTCCTACTACTGTCTGACTTCCCATAGCCATTTGCTTGGCCTGAGCAAGTGCTATTCAGCGTTAGACAGACTTCATCCATTTCACCAGGGCTGCTCTTAACATACTTCTAATCAATTTAGAGGTAGATTCTCAATGTTGAGGGATGTATCCAAGTGCTCAAAGCCCGTTTTACTACTAGGCATATTTGAAACCATCAAATTGTTTCCCTTACTAAAAGTATTTTTGCTCAAGATGGCAGGTATTGGGTCTCTTTATTCATATGATGTGGCTTCCTTTTTCATCTTAGGCATGGAGAATGGTGGAGAGCGAAGTCCCTTGTGACTAAAAATGAAGGCTTCATCCCAAGCAACTATGTTGCAAAGGTCAATACTTTGGAGACTGAAGAGTAGGTGTATTTTTGTTCTTTATGGCTATCATTTTTTTCACATTCTAATAGTGAAAGAAGGAAAAGATATAATTTCTTTTCCCACAATGTTTTTCAGATGGTTCTTTAAAGACATAACCAGGAAAGATGCAGAACGGCAACTGCTAGCACCAGGAAATGCTCCTGGAGCATTCCTTATCAGGGAGAGCGAAACGTTAAAAGGTACACTTTCAGAATTTCACTGGAGCAGGATGTAAACTTAACTTCTGCCTTGATGGTTTTTTTTTTTCTATAGTTCTTTCAAAATGTTGTTATAAATGAGTGTATTTATAAGTACATAAAATCTGTAGTAGTGATCAGTTAATGGCAGTCTTTTAAATGCAGTTATGTTCACCAAAAGAACGATGGGCATATCAAGGGGTTAAATTTGGCCCCCAAAATCATGTCTTGCTTGGCAAAATGCAGGTTTAGACTTTCAAATCCTAAATCATTGTAGAAAAGCAGGCAGGGTTTAAAACAGGAACAGCACTGTAGACAGTATAGTTACCTTGAACTGTTTAAGTGTTACGTTTAACTACATTTATTAGTTGCAATTAGAGTAAACCCATTGGATCTGTTAAATATTGACAAGTCAGAACTTATTTACATTCCATTGGTTCAAAGGGTCTGCTCTAATTGGGAGTAACAATGATTTAAAGGTTTTAAAAACCAGGACATCAAATCTATGATGATGTGTCTCTTAAGATCATTATCTGTTATATTGTGTTGTTGTGTGCCCTTGTGTCATTTTCAGTTTATGGCAATCCTAAGGTGAATCTATCATGAGGTTTTCTTGGCAAGATTTGTTCACAAGAGGTTTGCCGGAGCCTTCCTTCCTGAGAATGAGGTTAATTACCAGTGGGAAGGTAACAGCACTCCATGTAGTCATGCCGGCCACATAACCTTGGAGGTGTCTATCGAGAATGCCGGCTCTTCGGCTTAAAAATGGAGATTAGAACCAACCCCCGGAATCGGACACAACTAGACTTAATGTCAGGGGAAAACCTTTATCTTTACTATTTATTCAAAATATTTATATCCCACTGTGTTGTGTTGTTATTGTTTATTTTAGTTATACTCCACCTTTCCCCCAAAACTAAGACCAAGAAAGCTTACAAATTAACATAATCATAATACAGTTAAAACTTGCATAGATATTGAAGCAAACTGTTCATAATATTTAAAATATTTCAGTTAAAAGACAGAAAACAGTTTTGAAAAATACATTTGAAAACAATACCTCACCTTCTCAAAAATTCCCAAAATACTTTGAAACCTGTTGGAATAAAAGTCTGCCTCCCAATGGAAGTACAGCAAAGAGAGGTTCATTCTTGCCTCCATAAGAAGGAAGGTCCCAGACCCAAGGGCAAACACTATGAAAGCCTTTGCTCATATCCCACCAGGCATCTATAAAGGTGATGGGACTGAAAGAAAGACATCTGTTAAGGGCCCAGGCACTGAGACCAAAAGTATCTATTAGAATAACTTACTTCAGTCGGAGCAATATTGTCCCTAATCTTAGAGGCACAGAGATGATATGCAGAAAAGGATATGCCACAGCTCCCCAGATTGGCTAGAATTAAAGCTATAAATGATATTGCTCACTCCCTGTTTCAATTTTGAGCAATATATGCTACCATTTCAGAGGGGCAATTGGGGGGAAAATCGTCTGTACAAATACTCGGGCCTGAGGTGCACAAGTTCAGCTGCCTTTGGGACAGAGCTATGTGAAAAGAAACACTTCCTTCTCCAATAGCCACTCCAGTTCGGTGATGATTACAGTTGCTATTCTAATAGGCTAGACTGTATATCATAAATATTCTTTTAGTATTAAAGTAATTGGAACACATCAACAAAATTAGTGATTCAGTGTACTTAACTTTATCTACTTAATGAATAATCTTTTGCTTAATTCCATAGGTAGCTACTCTCTCTCCATCAGAGACCAAGATGCACAACATGGTGATGTTGTCAAGCACTACAAAATCAGAAGCCTAGATAATGGAGGGTATTACATATCTCCAAGAATTACTTTTCCCTGTATCAGCGACATGATCAAACATTATCAAAGTAAGTAGCTTTACTAGATTATGTATCTGTAGCTGTTAATAAAAATAAAAATATCCCTCCATTTTGCAGCTGTTTAGTCAAATCAATTTCTGACTTAGGGTGAAGCCTGTGCAAGGTGAACATTAATGAAAGTTGAGTGTAAAGGATGGGAAATGGAAGTAAATCATTTCTGATCAAAAGGCTTATATCAATATGGAACAAACCAACCTGTGAACAAAAGATTCCATTAGCTGCAAACAAGAAGCCTTTGCTTGCCAAGGATAAATAATATTTATAGATATGTATGAACATAGTGATAAGGTTGAAACATTATCATTATTTGTGTCAACGCTATAACAGTGCTGGGAACATATTTGCTGTGGGAAAGAAAAATCATGACCGCTGTTATAGCTTAGTTCATGTTGGTTTTTTTTGTTTAACATAGATTGTTTGTCATTCTTTTTGCATTCCACTACACATAACCTTTTCACCAGTTTGAAAAAGCCACACTTCTGTCCATCTTGGGACAAATCTTGAATACTGTAGAGAAATAATTCTTTTAATATGTGCTGCCAGTAAACAACCATGTTTAATTAAAATATAAACTTTAATGTCTTAAGTACATGAGGGTTACACTTGAATAGTTCTCTAGTGATCAAAATAAGCTTTCAGAGGACAGAGATCTAACAACTAGTTTCTGATAACAGATAAACTATGGCTTTTGCTTCTACAGTTAAGTGGGCACCTGTTGATTGTAAATAAAAGCAAAGATGCCAGGAAAACTTACCATGAATAACAGTTCAAATTAAAGTAGTGAAGGGTACCATAGTACCATAGTACCAATACTCCTATTACATAGAGATATTCTTACGTACTCTTACTACTGCAACATGTTAGAGTGAAACAGAAAAATCTGATGCAGTAGAATATATGCCATACATTTTACATCCTGGCAGCAAATATACCAGAAACAATCTTTTGGAATTTTCTTGCAGTCTTTGGGCTTTCAGAATCAAGGTACTTTTAGCAAGAAAAGATTAAATCCAAACCATAGGGAAGGCATGCCCCTAATTGTTGCATATTTTGATATTGTATAAAGTACAAATGGAGGATGTTTGTTTCTTAAACAGAGCAGTCTGATGGATTATGCAGAAAGTTGGAGAAAGCATGCATCAGTCCCAAACCACAAAAACCATGGGATAAAGATGCCTGGGAAATCCCCAGAGATTCAATAAAATTGGTGAAAAAGCTTGGAGGAGGTCAATTTGGAGAAGTCTGGATGGGTAAGATACTGATTTTATGTACTCGCTCCACATACTGTGCTGTCCTTAGGATTGCTAGATAAACGTAACTTGAAGCTGTTGGAAGACTATGAAGTATGGTAAAGCTGCATCAAACAAGATGAAGGTGCCAGTCTTCTTCTGCTTTCCAAACCCCAATTTCTCTGTGCAAAGGGAGAGGAGAGGCAATGGAGGAGATCCTAGCCCTGCTCTTGATCCAAGCTATATTGCAGGGCTGAAGTTCCAAGAGACCCATCCCAGATACAGTTTGGAAATTTTAGTTGTTCTGGAGTTGTTATTAATTTTGCAGAGGAATTTATAGTGAACAGAAAAGTGATAACTGCTGTTCACAAAGCTGCAATAGACTAACTCAACTACTTGCCTATGACATTCCTGGTTATGGTTAATATGTACATCTGAACTGACTATAAGGGCTTTGGGTCTGTTTCCAGAGCCCACGGTTGAGCAAAGAGAAACTGAAAGTAGAAAAGTAAAATTTATCTGTGATTTCCTATGTCACAGATAGCCTTAGACAGCTGGGGTAAGACTAGATTAACTGTGCAAGAAAAACAGCAGCATTTCTCTAGTGTAGCTCCTATTCCAGTATATAGATGAGGTTAAAATATTTTAGGGGTTCCCAATTCTTTTAGTCCTCCAGGTTTGGGGGACTTCAGCTTCCAAAACCCCTGGCCAGCTTGACCAACTGTCAGAAATTCTGGGAGCTGAAATCCAAAATTTCTAAAGAACAGAAGTTTGGAAATTACTGCTTACTGAATTGAACCTGTTTTCTGGCACCAAGTGGCTTCCCTATCTCTGATATCTGACTTCAGCTGTACTGCCTGTATTCATTTCCTCTATCATCTCTTTCAAATTTAATGAGCCCCTTGCCTCTTCATTTAAATCACAAGAGCAGAAGTTTTTATGTTAAAATAGAAAAGGCATCTTTGTTCATAGAAATTCCAAATGCAGTATCCTTTTTGGGATAGCATCATCATGTGACATCATGATGTTTAATAATCTCATATGAAAAGACTGCTTGTATCTTGCGTTGACTTGCAGAGACTACTGGGATCTCATCTGCAGAAGAGAGAACTAATTTCAGGAAGTTCCTGTATAGAAAAGTAGAAGGGAGTGTGTCTGGTTCAAGGTGTTTCCTCTTGTTTATATGATACTCTTGACGTCTAAATTTGGCTTCACATGGTTATTCTTACGTTATGGGTAAAATTATTTCACTGTGAAGCTCGAACTATACACTTCCTTTCCCTGTTAATACACAAAAAGTTGATTTGCATAGTAACAGACCTAGGTTCCAATTCTTTTTTAAGTCAAATAAACACAATGTGGAGTTTTATTGAATTTTCCTTCTCTGAGACTAGTGGTTGTATCAGATGCAGAGGTTTACTCAACACTGTTTATGTCAAACCGATTTTGTGGAATTGGGTAAGGAATGCAAGAAAGGCAGCATAAAAGAAGGGGCCCTAATATAGCTATATGTTAATTATTAGAAAAGTCCCGTATTCTTTAAGAAGAACAAGAGTGAGAATTGTGTGACCTGGAAGTTGCTGAACTGCAGTTCCCAGCATTACTCACCCATTAGTCGAGAGTCAGCAATATCTGAACTAATGTCCAATTTTCATAACTGATCAAGAACAAGTCCACATAATTGCACAGATTCTCTTATGGGTTTTATATAATGTGTTGTGAGTTTTCTTACTGTATTTCAGCTGGTATACAAAATTAATAGTGCATGTGTGTATGTGTGTGGGGATGCACATGTGAGTTCAGCTGAAGGTGAAAAGTGATTTTTTTTTTTGCAATCCAGTACTAGCCAGTACATTTCTACACAAAATTTAACTCCATTCAATTTAGTGTGTAGATGACTGCATAATTTGTGTTGATCAGCAAAATAAAATCTAGCCATTGTATGCCCAACTAGTTCCATACAACTGCACGGGTACGATTATTTCTATTCCATATATTAGCTCCTATGCCATCATATCCCCAGTGTAAAAAGTATATCAATATTTATCTTATATCTGTCTACAGTTCCTAAAGATCATCAAGATTTAACATACTTTTTACAATTATGTTCCTGTAAAAGGAGCTGGGGATCACATATGGCCCCCAAAATTATTTTTGCAACCCAGGAACCCCAAAATTGCACTTTTCTAGCCAGAAAAGGAAGAGAAGTATCCTACCTGGAAACCTTCAGGAGCAACAGTTCACCATTTAAATACTCACAATCTCCTTCCCCCCGAGCTATTTAATATTATATTTAACCCTTTTTGTTTTCAAAGCCAGGAACTTCCCTTACTTCCTAGATTTGCAGATATTGCCAATTCTGGCTTTAAATCACAGTTGGGCCACTTGTACCAGGTCTGGAGGCCACTTCATGCTGAGTGACCCTCCAACGAGCACATGAACTATGAAAAAATAAGGCCTAAAACAATCTGAGGTGACCAAAAGTCCATTTCTAATTCTCAAACATGGGTATTTTAAAATGTTAAACTGTACAAGGAAGCCTTTTAAAGGGTAACTTATTGAACCCGGAGGGGTTTTGTTGCAGTAATTTAATTCATTGCCCTTTTTGGCCAGCAAAAGGTTAGTGTTGGAGATACTGGAAACACCGAGGACCATAAAAACATCCTTGAAAGGTTACCCTCATGTAACCTCAGGGATCCTCTTTGCCCACCCCTATTTCAAATCAAGGTGCTATTCATGGAACCAAGTTAAAGCAAGTGTAGGCAAAAGATATCAAAGAAAGGGTTCAAAGGACCTTGTTTTGTAATTTTATAAAGGGGTGCTAGCTTCTGCGTGTCTGAAAGAGACTTGACTTCCATATCCTGTTTTATTTAGTTTTCTACTCTGCAATCAGAAAAGGCATTTGGACTTGAAACTACCAGAAGCCTCATGTCATGAAATCCCATTCATTCCTCTTCATTTCCCCTAGCCCTAGTACTGAAAGATACATATGACTATATGTTAGTTCTTTTTAATTTAAAATATGTATATGATATCACATAACAACTGTATCTCTGAGTTGCTGATCTGTAAACAAATATAAAAACAATTTAGATCCAAAATGGAACATAAAAGCCATACAAGCTGAATTAATACAATGTCTTTGAACAATGTTATTTCAGTATATGGCCAGGTGTATGATGATGATGTTTTTTTATACTCCATTTTTTCTCTCTACAACAGAGACTAAAAGCAGCTTAAGGTGTATATGTGTTTAGACCTGTGATTCTATGCTGATGTTTTTTTTTTTTACCAAAGGAAGGAATGAGCAATTTTAGGAAATTAAGCAATTTGCTTGTCTCCAAGAGAGTCTTTGAAAACTGCACTGTTTTTGAAGGCCGTTTCTAGTCCCAAACTTACTCTGTGCAAAATCTGCATTTTTATGCAGAAAAAGTTCTCCATAGTAACCAATGCTGTCTTTGCCAAATTTTGTGCAAAATGTTGTTTCCTTCATAGACATTTTCGTTTTCTGTATAGAGAAGTGTGAATTGTATGCAGAATAAATCTCAAACTATAAAGATTTTCATCAGTCCAAGATTCTCTGATGTTCCCGACATTTGAGACACACCTTTTCAAACAGTTTTTGAATATTTTTGAATCTTATTTTCATCCTAAGTATGTTTTCTAAACTTCTATAAAATAAAATGTATTCATATTTTAGCCATGTCCTGGGCACTCAGTGACCTCTTTGAATACTAATTCCTAGACTTTTCAATATATTATTTCTCATAACAGACTTTGAATGACAGTTTGGCATACCAGATTTTTCCCATACCAATCTCTTTCATTTCAGGTTACTACAATAATAATACCAAAGTAGCGGTGAAAACTCTGAAACCTGGCACTATGTCTGTGCAATCATTCCTAGAAGAAGCCAACCTCATGAAAACATTACAGCATGACAAGCTGGTTAGGCTGTATGCTGTAGTCACCAAAGAAGAACCTATTTATATAATAACGGAGTTAATGGCAAAAGGTGGGCATGTACCATTACACTCGTGGTGTGATATCAACAAGTACCTATAAGAGGCAATTTGGTAGCCATTTGCCATGGATTCTGCTGATGTTTTTTGTTATCCTGGGCAAAACTATTTCACATTAATATAAACTAGCTTGGGCATGCAAGCAGCCCACAAGTTCCATATGGGTATCTCTTTTGTAACTTTGGTAAATGTTGAAAAATATTTTATCTACAAATACAGTCTTAAGTTATGGAGTATTTTCACTACATTTGGTAGGGGGAGAGGCTCTGGGCCTTTTAAAGCCGAAATGAAGCCATTTTCGAAAACCAGAAGTGACTTCCAGGTACTTTTTGCTCTTAAAAATGGCTTCTCTTGGGGCTAAAATAGCCCAGAGAATCCTAAAAGCATAATACAAATATGTCTCATACTACCTTAAGGGTATCATGGAGCATTGGAGGACAATTCTTTTTGTAAGAAGTGTGCCCTTTAATATCAGCAGTATAAGAAGAATCCACTGTATAAACATTTAATTGATAATTTCACATTGGGGTTGAATGCACAAAGATGTATTCAGGTTTTAGAATCACATATTAATAAAATGAACTTATACTATTGTGTGTTCTAATGCTTTCCCCACAAAAGAGATAAATGGAGCTTATTGTTAACCCAACACATAGTTATTTTGAGAAACTCTGTGCCACAAGATAGATTTAAAATTGACTAGATATTAATGCAGGGTAGGCTATCAGTGGTTACCAGTCAGGGTGGCTATATATTATTTCCAGTATCAAGGCAGTATTCCTAATTGTATCCTGCTGGCGGCCTTACTGCAGATAATTATTTGGACCTCTGTGAACAAAATTGGTCTGATCCAATCCTGAGTACTCATTTGTTTTTATGCAATCTAAGCAGCAGTTCAGATAAATGCCATCTTTAACCATCTGCTGGAGCCCCCAGTGGCACAAAGGGTTCAACCCTTGTGCTGGTAGGACTGCTGACTGACAGCTTGGGGATTCAAATCCAAGGAGAGCGGGTGAGCTCTTTCAGTTCTAGCTCCCTATGCGGGGACATGAGAGAAGCCTCCCACAAGGATGGTAAAACATCAAACATCCAGGCGTCCCCTGGGCAACATCCTTGTAGATGGCCAATTCTCTCACACCAGAAGTGACTTGCAGTTTCTCAAGTCGATCCTCACAACAACAACAAAAAACTATCAGCTAATTAGCTTGATCTAGTATTCTATATTAGCATATTCAGTCCTACAGTGTGATACATTCATCTCAAGGAGCGACCACTCTGGTTTGTTAGCCTAGTTGGCAAGTTTCATGTTCAAATCTTTTTTACAGTGCATTTCTATAGTGCTTTTAACCACCGGGGATATAATAACCAATCACCCTAAATCCAGTTTAGTTCCAACTAGAGTAAACTCACTGCATCACTGGGAACTTAGTAAGTCAATATTTATGTAAGTTCCATTGATTCAGTTTATCTACTCAAGTTGAAACTAACATTTGGATTTAGGCCAGTATTTCTATAAAACGCAGTTGTTTTGAGATCTTATCTAAAATAATAGTATTTGCTCATTTGCGTACTATAACTCAGCCTTTGTTATGATTGAGCCTCATGGCTCTGTTACTGACAGACGTGGGCGTAAGACTCCTCGAGAGTCAGATACTCTCGAGGAGCGAGAGAGAAAAAGACTGCGAGACATATTTGCAGCACCATCTGACGAGGAGTCTTTCGAAGGGTTTACGGAGAGAATGGAGGAGGGGCTGGTTAGCTCAGAGGAGGATGAGATGGATTGGACTCGGGTAAGGGAGGAAGTGGGTGCCACTGGCCATGATGGGACAGAAGATGAATGGGGACCTTCAGGATTAGACCCATGGTTTAGCTGGAGGGATGGGACGGGATCCACAGCTGGAGATGCTGTTGGGCGTAGTCAGAGGTGTTCCAGCTCTGACGAGGAAAGTGATGAGGAAACGCCCGGGTTAAGGAGGACAGCTGACAGTGATGAAGATTTGTAACTGGCATAAAATGGGGCTTGAGAGCAATTGCAAATTGCGTTGGGCAAGGTAATCTGGGCAAACGCTTGGGATCCGTGTGTGTGTGGGACGCTTCCCTGAAGACTTGTGTGCTTTCCTGTGCTGTGACGTAAGTTGATTGGAATCCAGGGTCAGACGGCGGGAGGGATTGTGTGGGCATTTGTTTGTGCAAACCTGTGCTTACTCTTATTAGCTTGACCTTCCGTCGTCTTCTTGACGGACGCCATCTCCTGCTTTGAGAACTCGGACTGAACTGACCACGGCTTGTCTTCCCCCCTTCTTGGACTTGGAAAAACTACAAACGTCTGCTTCTGGCTTTGATCTACGGAACGGAACTGGTCTACTCAACTGCTACAATCCTTGGCTGATTTACTCGTGTTGGAGATCCTGTCTGCTGTGTGTGTGGGGGAGCGACGCAAGTTACTCTAAGCACAGTGTTGGCAGCAGAGAGGAATCTGCTGCCAATTAGTTGCATTCTTTGTATCTTTTGTTCCTTGGCTTTCGTTTCGTTTATACCCAGGCTGAAGCAAGCAGTTTGTTTTTACCCGGATTAAACTCCGGTTTAATCCGGTTTATCTTTTGAACATTTACTTTTGCCCCTTTTTGCTCCTAAAGGCAAAAACTGCCTGGCCCTTGTGTTTTACGGGCATTTTTGAGTTCTGTAATCTAATAAACTCTGTTACTTTGAATCTTGTGGCGTTCTGTCCTTGACAGATTGCCCAACGCCCATAAAAAGTTTATTGCAGCAATAAACCCGTCAGGAAGACGATGGATGAGTTAAGGGCCAAAGTAGACCAATTGCAAACGGCTTTTACCGTTATCCAAACAGCTCAGGCTGTGAAAGGACATGTTTTGACTCCTGAACGCTTTGACGGAACCAGGTGCAAGTTGCCAACCTTTTTGGCACAAGTGGAGCTTTATTTTTCTCAGCTCAGTGCTCATGCTTTTCCTACAGACACTAGCAAGGTGGCCTTTATTTTGAGTTTGTTGACCGGTCCCGCAGGACAATGGGCCACTAATTTAATTTTGGGAAATGACCCAGTCAAGGACAATTTGAATAATTTCAAAAAGTTGTTAACTGATACTTTTGGGGATCCTCTCCGCACGGAGAACGCTGGGTGGGCTCTGTATCGGTTGAAACAGGGAAAGGGGACTGTTTTGGATTACTTAAATAAGTTTAACCTGTATCGCCACCAGCTGGATTGGGGGGAAAATGCATTCATGCTTTTATTTACTGCCGGGTTAAGTGATATGCTCCAGGATGAATTAGCACGCTTGGAGCCGGCTGAAAGCTGGGACGCCTTAGTAGCTAAGGTGCTGCGTTTAGACGCAAGGTTCGAGGCTCGTAAACACTCAAAAGCAATGTGTGCGCCACCCATGCATGTAACCAGGGCACCTGTGGTGATGGGGGAAGAGCCCATGGAGCTTGGGGTCTTTAAAAAGCTGTCTACAGAGGAAAAGAGCCGTAGGAGGCAGCTGGGCTTGTGTTTGTACTGTGGGAATGCTGGGCATTTTGCCAAAAATTGTAATGTGAAACCTTCCCAGCTTTCGGGAAAAGGCCAGCCCTAGTGCGACGTGAGTCCAACGCACTAGGGCTCCTCAAGCAGTCAACTGAGGGGAGGAAGCATGTTTTCGTACCCATTACATTATCTGTTGGGGGAAGGGAACTTGTTTCTACTTTGGCACTGCTGGACTCAGGGGCTACGGTCTCCTATGTAGATATTGAGTTTGCTAAGAAGCATGGCATTCCTAGAGTGCGCAAGGCATGCGACGTGTGGGTGGAAGGAGCAGATGGGAGACTGCTGGAGACTGGGGTGGTTAACCATGAAACCTCAGCAGTAACGTGGGAGGTGCAGGGAGTAACGGGAACGTTTGTGTGGGATATTACGAGCTTGCCTAGATATGATGTGATCCTGGGGATGGATTGGCTAGCTGTAGTAAACCCACATGTAGATTGGGCAACACGTAAAGTGATCTTAAAGAGGCAGGATTGTTGCACTCTAAATGTTACTCATTCTGATATGGAGGGAGTGCCTGCTGAGTATGGGGAGTTCTCTGATGTATTTTGTAAAAGAGAAGCGGACAAATTACCACCGCACAGGCCATATGATTGCGCCATCAAGTTGGCAGAAGGTGCGAAACTGCCAGCAGGGAGGCTGTATGCCTTGACTGTACCGGAAAGGCAAGCTTTGCGGGAGTTTCTAGATGAAAATTTAGCCAAGGGGTTTATTCGCCCATCTAGTTCTCCAACTGCGGCACCGGTATTCTTTGTAGCCAAAAAGACTGGGGAACTTAGGTTGGTCTGCGATTATCGGATCCTAAACAAATACACCATTCGGGATAGGTACCCGCTGCCTTTAATCTCGGAACTGTTATCAAGGGTGCAAGGGGCTAAGGTCTTTACCAAGCTTGACCTGCGGGGGGCCTATAACTTAATCCGTATACGGGAAGGGGATGAATGGAAGACGGCATTTAACACGTGTTTCGGATGCCACGAGTTCCGAGTCATGCCTTTTGGGCTTTGTAATGCTCCTGCGGTATTCCAGAGGTTCATGAACGATGTGTTCAGGGACCTAATTGACCAATTTTTAGTGATTTATTTGGATGATATCTTGATTTTTTCTAAGGACGAGAAAGAACATCGTCAACATGTCAAGCAGGTTCTGCACCGACTGCGGGCTAATGGGCTTTTCGCCAAGGCTTCCAAGTGCGTCTTTCATGTGCCTGAAGTGGAGTTCCTAGGTCATGTAGTGTCAGGTAGGGAACTTAAAATGGACCCACATAAGGTTGACGCCGTCAACTCGTGGCAGGAGCTGAAGACTAAGAAGGATGTACAAAGGTTCTTGGGTTTCGCTAATTACTACCGGGAGTTTATTCCGAATTTTGCAAAGCTCACGGTACCTTTGACGCAGCTTCTGCGCAAGAAACAGCCATTTGTGTGGGGGCGGGAAGCTCACGAGGCGTTTCTACAACTAAAGTCTAGTTTTCAATCGGACAACATACTAACCCATCCTGATGTTGACAGACCGTTCGTGGTAGAAGCGGACGCTTCTAGCTACGCGTTGGGGGCTGTATTGTCTCAGAAGGATTCCTCAGGGACCTTGCGTCCCTGTGGATTTTACTCGCGGCAACTAACACCCTTCGAGCAGAACTATACCATATGGGAGAAGGAGTTGTTGGCGATTAAGGTGGCGTTTGAGGTGTGGCGGCACTGGCTTGAAGGGGCACGGCACCAGATCGTGGTCAGATCTGATCACAAGAACTTAGAGCACTTGCAAACAGCAAAGAAGTTAAACCAGCGTCAAATCCGCTGGGCTTTGTTTTTCTCCAGGTTTAACTTCAAGGTGCAGTTCGTGGAGGGGAAGGCAAACTTGCGGGCCGATGCTTTATCCCGCAAGCCGGAATTTAAGACCAATGAGCAGGTAGTATGTCAGACCATCTTGCCTACTGCCTCTCTGTGTGTTGTAGATAATGAGCTTGGGTTACATGACCAGATCCTTGAGGCTCAGAAGGATGATGTGTGGACTCAGGAACAACTGATGCTGCTCTCTGCAGGTAACCGTACCATACTGCCGCATCTCCAGGATCAAGACGGGGTATTGGTGCGTAGGGGGCAGGTTTACGTACCAGTAGGGACCCTCAGGTTGGAGGTGATTAGAGCCCACCATGACGAACCCATGGCTGGGCACTTTGGCAGGTTCAAGACCGTACAGCTTATCACCAGGAGCTACTGGTGGCCAAAGATGCGGCAAGACATTCTGCGCTTTTGTGACAGCTGCGCCGTTTGTCAGCAGAGTAAGACGCCTGTTGGGCGCCCTAGAGGGTTGTTATCGTCTTTACCTGTTCCGGAGAGGCCATGGCAAATCATTTCCATGGATTTTATTTCAGATTTGCCTAAGTCTGGGGGTTATACTTGTATTTGGGTGGTGGTGGATTTATTTAGTAAACTGGCTCATTTTATTCCTTGTTCAACCATTCCGGCGGCCCCTACGTTGGCCTTACTATTTACAAAGCACATCTATCGTTTGCACGGAGCACCCGAGGTGATTATTTCAGATAGGGCTCCGCAATTTGTGTCACGCTTTTGGAAACACTTCCATGAGTGTTTGGGGACTAAGTTAAACGTGTCTTCAGCTTTCCATCCGCAAACGGATGGACAGTCGGAACGGGTTAATGGGCTCTTAGAGCAGTATCTGCGTTGTTTTTGTTTAGATCAACCCACGGCTTGGGTAAAGTGGTTACCGGTGGCGGAATTTGCTTACAACAATGCGGTGCACACGTCTAGTCAGCATACGCCATTTGAGCTAACTTATGGTTTTCACCCACGGGGAGGTGTGGCGCCGTCGACCAATGTGGTCTCTTCGGACCCTGTGTACCGCTCTTCGGAAATGGCTGCATTGCATGATGTTGCCCGTCGCTTACTGTTGGAAGCTAAGGCAACGCAGAAGACTCAGGCTGACCGCCACAGGCAGGCAGGGGAGGAGTTGGAAGAAGGGGATTTGGTGTGGTTATCTTCCAAACATATTAAACAGGCTGGGGGAAAGTTTGCGCCTCGGTATTTGGGTCCCTTTCCTATCGTTAAAAAGATTTCTTCTGTTGCGTTTCGTTTGCGTTTACCGTCTAGTTTAAAGGTCCATCCAGTCTTTCATCGTTCGCTGTTGAAACTTGATACCTCTAGTCGTCGTGGTGCTATAGCGGAGGGTATCACTGCCACTTCTCCGCCATCGGGGGAGGAGGCCTTTGTGAGAGGGGATAGTGTTATGATTGAGCCTCATGGCTCTGTTACTGACAGACGTGGGCGTAAGACTCCTCGAGAGTCAGATACTCTCGAGGAGCGAGAGAGAAAAAGACTGCGAGACATATTTGCAGCACCATCTGACGAGGAGTCTTTCGAAGGGTTTACGGAGAGAATGGAGGAGGGGCTGGTTAGCTCAGAGGAGGATGAGATGGATTGGACTCGGGTAAGGGAGGAAGTGGGTGCCACTGGCCATGATGGGACAGAAGATGAATGGGGACCTTCAGGATTAGACCCATGGTTTAGCTGGAGGGATGGGACGGGATCCACAGCTGGAGATGCTGTTGGGCGTAGTCAGAGGTGTTCCAGCTCTGACGAGGAAAGTGATGAGGAAACGCCCGGGTTAAGGAGGACAGCTGACAGTGATGAAGATTTGTAACTGGCATAAAATGGGGCTTGAGAGCAATTGCAAATTGCGTTGGGCAAGGTAATCTGGGCAAACGCTTGGGATCCGTGTGTGTGTGGGACGCTTCCCTGAAGACTTGTGTGCTTTCCTGTGCTGTGACGTAAGTTGATTGGAATCCAGGGTCAGACGGCGGGAGGGATTGTGTGGGCATTTGTTTGTGCAAACCTGTGCTTACTCTTATTAGCTTGACCTTCCGTCGTCTTCTTGACGGACGCCATCTCCTGCTTTGAGAACTCGGACTGAACTGACCACGGCTTGTCTTCCCCCCTTCTTGGACTTGGAAAAACTACAAACGTCTGCTTCTGGCTTTGATCTACGGAACGGAACTGGTCTACTCAACTGCTACAATCCTTGGCTGATTTACTCGTGTTGGAGATCCTGTCTGCTGTGTGTGTGGGGGAGCGACGCAAGTTACTCTAAGCACAGTGTTGGCAGCAGAGAGGAATCTGCTGCCAATTAGTTGCATTCTTTGTATCTTTTGTTCCTTGGCTTTCGTTTCGTTTATACCCAGGCTGAAGCAAGCAGTTTGTTTTTACCCGGATTAAACTCCGGTTTAATCCGGTTTATCTTTTGAACATTTACTTTTGCCCCTTTTTGCTCCTAAAGGCAAAAACTGCCTGGCCCTTGTGTTTTACGGGCATTTTTGAGTTCTGTAATCTAATAAACTCTGTTACTTTGAATCTTGTGGCGTTCTGTCCTTGACAGCCTTAGTGTAACAAAAATTTTACAAACCCATTTATTTTAAAATTTAAATGGTCTTTTAATAATTGTTCTCTAGAACTGGAGACATATCATTGCTAAAGTTCAGGTCCTGAAAGACTGCTTTCTGCATACAGCTACAGATGGGATGACCCTTAAATGCAGCACATTTTGATACTGGTTGTGTCAGGTTAAGCAGCTAGTTTATTGAGTCTTCTTTATAACAAATTGAAATAATTTTCAGTAGATAAGCTTCCAGTGAGTGATCTTGAGATACCAAAAAGGGTTTAATTTCTATTATAAAATCATAATTCAGATTTCTTTTCGATGTACTATTACTTGAGCTTACCTAGTTCAAACTATGGTTTGCTTTAATTGTAGCCAATGGTTCAAATCCGGGTAGCAGGGTGAGCTCCTGCTGTTAGCCCCAGCTTCTGCCAACCTGGCAATTCAAAAACATGAAAATGTGAGTAGATCAAAAAGTGCTGCTGTGGCGGAAAGGTAACGGTGCTCCATGCAGTCATGCCGGCCACATGACCTTGGAGGTGTCTATGGACAATGCCGGCTCTTCAGCTTAGAAATGAAGATGAGCACCAATGAGTCGGACACAACTAGACTTGATGTCGGGAAAACCTTTACCTTTACCTAATATAGTTTACATTTAGTTATATTTGACAGCAGCACCCAACCAACAACAAAAAAATAAATAAATCAGAATGTATGTTTTCAAGAAGGTTTGCAAATCAATGGCTTGATTCAAATGTATTAATTTGATTTGTATCTCACCTTTCTCCTAGCTCTGGGACCCAAGTCATTTGCTGTGAGTCTGTCTGGGAGAAAGATGGAATACATTGCAAAAACATACATAAATTACTCCTAGCTTAACATATGCATAAATGAATGTATCTCTTTCCCTTAAACATTAGCACTATGTGCTGTGTTTACATTTCTTACCAGATTGTGTTATACTTTATCTCTATAGGCAGCTTACTGGATTTTCTGAAGAGCCCAGAGGGTGGGAAAGTACTGCTTCCAAAGCTCATTGACTTCTCTGCTCAGGTAAATGTGTATGTTTGTGTGTGTGTGTGTGTGTGTGTGTGTATTTCTGAAGTGTTGTCTGTCTGGCAAAAACATTTGGGAAAGTCACATTCTTATGTTGCAACATTAATATTATATAATACAAACAGTATTCACCACAAGAGGAATGTAATTATTTTAAGTGTTTACATAGAGAAAGAGGAGAGAGAGAGATACACTTAAACCTATTTTATACCTCTTTTGGTGAATTATAACTATTATAAGTTGCAACATCAGATTGTTATTTTTCTAAATATTTCTGCCTTGATGAAACAATGCTTGGAAAAAATAACCTATTCCATGCCAGCACCATCTCTGAACTGAATCACATTCAAAATGAAACATGTGATATACATGTGGTTGGCCTGAAGCTATGACTCATTTTTACAGGTGCCCAGGTGGACTGAAGCAAGTATTATTCTTAAAAGCTTGGTTTGATTTCCTTCTTTTGGATTCTGAATGTTTGTTTTTAAATGGGTTTCTCCTGTTGTTGTGGCCCTTTAGATAATTATTCCTGATTTATATGAGTACATGGTATTATCTCCTACCAGTTATGGGTTAGTCAAGGAGAGTTTGAGAGTACAGTTGTGGGTCAGCTGTAGGTGGAATAATATAAATCACTAAACTGTATAAATAGACACCAAAGTGCACCTCATTGAGGAATGTAATGCACCCAAGATACCATGTACAGTCGCTTTATTATGCATAAACTCAAGTTTGATTATGAATTTGCAGTTCCTTCACTCACAGAGCTATTGCCTGTCTGTTTGTCTCTGACTTCTTCAATTCTTGGCTCAATTGCTCTGATCTCAGGGAACAGTATCAAACAGTATCTGACTGGGAAGGGAGGGGAGAGACAAAGCACAGCTGCTGTCCTTGGGAAAACAGTCTACTTCTTGTATCCAGTAGGTAGACCCCAAAATATCAAACTCTGGAAGCCCTGTCCCAACATCTCTGTAAACATGACAGGCTTTCTCTGTAGCAGTTCCCTGACTGTAAAACTCCACCTAGCAGACAGCTAAGATTCTGCTGTTTTGCATGGCTCTTGGCATTTCTTCTCTGTTTTAACTGTCCTATTTTAATTTATGTTAAAAGGGTATCTTATCTATGTCTCTTATTTTTAAATTTTTAATTTTTTTTAAAATACACAGTACGAATGCAATGTCAATATAGATACATTATCAATATAGTTACATCCTTGAGGGACCACATCTCCTTCTAGCACCCCACTCGAGCCCTGAGATCCTCAGGAGAGGCCCTTCTCTCGGTGCCACCATCATCGCAGGTGCATTTGCTGGGAACAAGAGAGAGGGCCTTTTCGGTTGTGGCCCCGTGGCTCTGGAACTCCCTCCCTAATGAGGCACAATTGGCCTCCTCTTTACTGGTCTTTTGATCGCAAGTTAAAACTTTTCTGTGAAGTCAGGCCTTCCCAGATGAAAATAGGCACTGCCAGTCTGATAAATGTTTTGATAGTACTTGAAAAATAATTTCAGTGGCCGGAGGTTATGGATAGCTTTAAATGGTGCTTGCAAAGTGAGCAAAGGTGGAGCTGGATTGTGGCATCCCCACATGTCCTTTAGTCTAGAGACACAGCCACAATGCCATGCAAACCTTTAAGAATTGCATTTCCTTATTAAAATAGACTTCTTGAATATGTTTTTTCAGTCTAGTACAGAACAGGAAACAACATTATTCTTTATAATCCACACTTTATGGGGTCCTTGACCCTTTCTGCTGATACAGAGGAGGATTCAAACTGTTTTGCCAAAGCAGTTAAAGACCTCCACAGAGGTGAGATCTTTACTACAGAGGAAAAATGCAAAGAGGCAGAAGGTGGGGAAGGAAAGAGCAAGAGGAAGCCATTATATCTGTGGTTGTTCAGCAAGCTGTTGCATCTTCCTTATTTTTGTAAATGCCTTTTGTTTGCTTTAGAACAAATTGCAGTGATCAGACTACACCTACTCTCTTTTGTGTTGATTCTGAAAGAAAGCACAATGAAAGGGGGGGAAATATAAAGAGAAGAAAGGGAACACTGAGATCCCGGGCTTGGTTTTATTTTTTAAAAAGAATCCCATTAAAACCAATGTTTACCACAGGGCATAAGGCTCTAGAGCAATATATCCTGTAACAAATATCCTTTGAACATGACCTTAATTTCCTGTTGCAAACGTTGACCCTATTTTGCCCTAAAATTGTTGTCATAGTAACAGAATCATCTTCTTTTTAAAAAACTAGATTTCTCTCCTCTGTTCAGCTTCCTGCTTTTTACTGTGAGTTATGTGTTTGTTAAAAATTACAGAGTAGCTCACAATTTATATGCAATTGTTTTGTAACAATCTAACTTTAAATATTTTACAAACCTAATTTACAATAATACTTTGCAGACATTTAGATCCAAATGCATATTTCCGCTTTATTCTGCAAAGTCCAGATCATTTTCCTTATGGCCAGCTTTTACCATGGATAGGTTACGTATCCTCAAAAACATTGGCAACTCATCTTTTGGCAGAATATTAGTATTCAGTGATCATGCACCAGTTTTGAAAACATCTTTATTTACAGGACACTCTACAGCTGTTGCTATGCTTACTATCTGATATGTGAAATCTGCTGGAAAAGAAGTGGAATGTGTGGTGGCTTGGTTTTTCTTGGATTAATGTGCATTTACACCTTCAAACATTTTCTGTTCATTCTGAATCAAGTGTTTTGAGGGTTAAAAATTAATGCAGTATACCCGTATTTACTTTAGTCTAATGTGTCATCAAATCTAATGCACACCTCAATTTTCAAAACCCTGAAACCAAAAAATATTTGCTGCCAAATGTAATGCGCAGTGGCAAAAAGTGCACTCTTTATAATTTAGAAGATGAATGCTTTCAGCAATTGAAAGGAAAACTTTGGATGCATCTATGCCAGGCATGGGCAAACTAAGGCCTGCAGGCTGGATACGTCCCTCTGGACACTTATGCTCGACCCTCATAATGCTGGGAGCCTTCTGGAGTGCTCTTAGCCTGCTGCGTATCTTCCTGCATGTGGCACCACTGCCTGGGGGAGGAGGTAAGCGGGGGCTGAGGGAGCTCCAAAGCCCCTTCACCCGCCACCTGCCTCTCCCTTTTCCTGGCACCAAGAGAGCCATGGCCCCATCCTCATGCCGGTAGAAGCCTGGCCCAGGGGAGGAGGTAAGTGGGGGCTCACCCGCCGCCTGCCTTTCCCTTCTCCTGGCGTTATGACAAGGTGTCCTGATGCTGGCAGAAGGGAGAAGCAGACAGGAGCTGAGAGACTTCCAAAGCCTCAGCCTCCTCCCAGCATAAGGATGGGGTGAGCATCTTCATTCTTACACTGGGAGGAAAGCCAGAGGTGATATGGCCCCACCCCTCCTGCCCCTTGCCCCTCCAGTCCCCTGCCCCATCCCCTCCTTGGCTCGCCTCACCCCAGCCTCACCTCCTCCTGGGCCTGCCTCTACCCCAACCCCACCTCCTCTCAGGCTCACACCGCCCCCAACCTCGCCTCCTCCCGGACCCGCCCCACCCTCCCTCCTGGCCCAGCCCTCCAGCCCAGCCCAGCCCTTTTGGCCGGGCTCGGCATGCGGCCCCAAAGCAAAAACATTTGCCCATGCCTGATCTATGCTGGAGAATAAATCCACTTTTATTGCCTTAGTTCAATGCTGTGGAATCATGGGGGCTATCTTTTTACAAGGTCTTGAGCCTTCTCTGCCAAAGACTTCTGATGGCTCACTAAACTACAAATCCAAGAATCTTAGACTATTGAGCTGTGGCCATTAAATGTGAGATGATGTCCCTCAAAAAGGAGCTCCAGGGACTCCCGAGGCAGCTTCCCTCTTGGCTTTGGTAGCGCACTAAGATTACAATATTATGCTAATCTAACGTGCACCTTAATTTAGGAGAGGTAATTTCGCCAAAAAAAGATTAGCATTAGAATCGAATAAATACAGCACTATACATACATAAATGTTTGTCTAAACCATTGTAGTAAAGGAGCTTCTGCAAATTGCTGGACTGCTTGAAAAACCTCCAGTAACTTCTAGCATTCAGATGGGTTTTAAAACAGAAAGTTGGGAGAGGAGAGGAAACTAGCAACTCTAATCATAATTATCCACTTCTACAAAGAATGCGAACTGTAAATGTAACTAGTTTTATTTGAAAAGTAACTTTCCAAGCTATGTTGTGAGAGTCACCATACCTGGGGCTACTTGTTTATAGCATTCTGATGTTTTGTTTTAAGTAACAAAAAGTAATTCTTAACTGCTTTTGAATAATGACAGGAGAAATAGTTTATTTTGAAATTTCTATTTCAAAATGACAATTAACTGCTTTTGCAGCAATACAACTGCATTTCATAGAAACATAGAGTTGGAAGAGACCTCATGGGCCAATCCAGTCCAACTCCCCGCCATGCAAGAAAAGCACAATCAATGTATCCCTGACAGATGGCCATCCAGCCTCTATTTAAAAGCCTCGAAAGAAGGAGCTTCCACCACACTCCGAGGCAGAGAGTTCCACTGTTGAACATTTCTTCTTACTGTCAGGAAGTTCTTCCTAATGTTCAGGTGGAATCTCCTTCACTATAATTTGAACCCATTGCTCCTAATTCATTTTCAAGAGTAATATTTCACATTTCTCCTGTTGTCAGGATGTTGGGAGATTGACTGGCCAGAAAAATGAGAAAAGTTGTCTTACGCTTTTAGTTAATCTCCCTACAATGTCCAGCCAGCTGCTTGTGGGAATCCCATAAGCATGAGATCAGTGTAAGGGCAACTTCCTAATCCTGCTCAACAACAAATAGATATTCAGAGGCATACAGTTCAGATGGTGTAAACAGACCAGCTCAAGACATTGGTTCTCATCTTTGAACTGTGGTAGCTGTAAACTAAATACTAGTTCATAGAACTGTCTTCTGTAAAATAGGACACATGGCCATCCTGTTTCAGACAGACACTGCTAGTCACTTTCCAGGTTCATGCAATGGTTTTGTGCAATATCTCCTTGCAAAAGACATGGTACAAAAGATGTGCACCTTTAACTGTGTGGTAGGAAGTGCCACAGTTCCTCCCCGAAAAGAGGAACAAGGAGAGTGTGCAGTTCCTTTCCTGTAGATGCTGATCTGCATATAAAATAACAAGGGGATGTTTTAAAGAGTGTGCAGATATTTATAGTATTTATTTATAGTATTTAACTCTACCATTTTCCAAGCTTGTTCAGCTCAGTTAAAACCGAATTAGATTTACCTTTTTTTTAAAAACAAACAAACATGAAAATGGAATTGTTTTGTATGCAGGTACTTCAAATTAATTTTGTAACTGACTAAGGCCTAAATCACCCAGTATTCTTAACTAGAACAATTGGAGCTATTACATAAGTTTCGATATAGAAATTTCCCATTAATTCATAAGGTCAAGGCTAGTTGAGATTAACAGTTGGATTTAGGTCTAATCTTAGTTGGATTGCTAATTGACCAGTTTGCTGAGCTCAGTGGTAAAACTTAACAGAAATATTTGTGCTGCTACATGTCTCTCGATCATCAGTCTGACCTGTACTCTCTGGATTAAAGGATACCCTTCTTGTCAATCACAGAACTATAGAGTTAGATGGGCTCCAAGAGCCATCTAGTCTAACCCCCAAAGTCAAAGCATTCCCTTCACAATAACACAGAATGATGGAAGTAACTGTCTCCTAACTAATACATTATGAACCATAAAACCTGGGAAATCAGGTCAATTTTGTGAAATAAGCTGCCTTAATTACTTTGTGCTTAGACCACAGTTCCTTTTTCTTTTTCTTTTGTCTTATCTGCCACAAGTGACACATACACTATTTTGAATAATGAGTGAACAGGAAAAAGAACAGGGAAATAGTTTGGAAAGAAGTTACCTTTTTGGGCTACAACCCCAGAATCTTTGAGCTAGCCGTAGTAGTCTGAGAATTCTTGGTATTAGTGTCCAAAAGGAATTCTGCCCCCCTTCTCAAACTGAAGAACTTTCAGTGTGTGTGTGTGTGTGTGTGTGTGTGTGTGTGTGTATGTGTGTACACACACACACACACGCACAGGACATCATCACATGCAACCCCCCATTTTTACACACTTCTAAACAATTCATAGAGGAAGTCGCATAGAACCCATCATATTTAATTACTTATTCATTTGCAGCAGTTATATTCACCCCGAAGGGGACTTAGGGTGGATCACAGAACACATATACACAAACATTCAATGCTGATTATATCAATGATAAGATAGATAGAATTATATAGGCTTTCCCATCTTTTGACATCTTTGGAGGCTGTGCTCAGTTCCGGCCACCAAGGGGTGCTGTCACTCCATCTCCCTGCTGAAGAACTTTCTTTGTTCATAAACTTCCTCCTTTTTCTGATCGAAACCCTGAGCCCAAATAAATATCTCTCTGCTTTTAATGCAGTTCCTATTTATCGACTCACATTTATTTTTGAACTGCTAGGTTGGCAGAAACTGGGCTAAAAGGTCAGGAGCTCACCCTGACCCAGGCTTTGAACTCTCTACCTTCTGGTTGGCAAGGTTATTGCAGCTTGATGATTAACCTGCTATGCTAAAGCCCAACTCATGTTGAATTGTGTAAGTGACATAGAAGAATTGGCGTTCCTTCATGTGGTCTCCTATACTTCACTTCTTTTACAAAATCCTTTAGCATGAGCCTGGAATAGTAATTTTTAATTAATGTAATCCTAAGGAATTTCACAATTGTAAAATATCACAACTTTGATTTTGCTGCATTTTCTCCTTCGTAGTAATCTAGGCTTTCGAAATGGTGCTATTACTAGCATTTTTACTTTTTTGTCATTTTTTAAACCAACTATAGGAAGTTAAAACTCTGCTTTGGGTTTCCTTGACAATAAGGAATTTGAGAAGGAAAGTAATGGAACCCATAGAAGCAGTGCCTGTCTTAAGAATAATGCCTTGTGTCTCCTCTAAGCTGATGGTTATGCTAAAAGTGGGAGTAGACAATTCTTTGTGATGGGATTAAGTAAATTCTTTCACTAATAAGCTGAATCTATATGCAAAGATGATTATTTCCCTTGCTTTCCCACATTTCCCCCAGCTCCGTCTGATGAAGTCCATAGTGAATGATGGATGGGAGACGGGGGATAGTCATACATCCAGTGCCTTCTGAATTTTTTCTCAAGGAGCTCTGGTTGGGAAAATGAGAAAAGATGGGAGGACTCTACTTACATGAGACTTCTATAAAAAGGAAGTGTCCCTTCTGCCAGCACATTTTCTCATCTTCTAGCAATGTAGCCAGGAAGGGGGTGAGAAACCTCTCTGCCTCGATCTTTTTCATTCTCTCTGAGTGGTATTGAATGGGGTCACTCAGCGCATAACCTCACAGCCATTTCCAGAGTGCCTACTCCACTGCACACTGCCATTTGCCAGGCAAAAGGCAAACGCAAAAGTTTCTGAGACATCTTTTTTACAATGGTCTTGAGGAAGTGGAGTGCGCCTCCCACTTGCTTCTCTTTTCCTTTCTTGAAGGGAAAACTCAATGAGCTCTGAATGTGGGACTAGTTCCCTTTCCTCAAAGGCAAAAAGTTTGAACTCTTGAAGTATTTCGGATTTTGAATTTCTGGACAATACCTTTAATAATGTTAACATTATCAAATATTGTTCTTTATCCGTGTCCATTCTTTACTGCATAATTTTCCATAATTTTGTTCCATAATTTTGTGGCTTACTTTTCTTATAGCAGGGGATCCAACATGGATTTAACCATTCCCTATCCTGGGACCATATTATGTCTAATTTTGTTGGCTAAGCAGGTTCAGGCCTGGTTAATATTTTGGTAGAAGTCCCCCAACAGATACCTGGTGCTGTAGGCAATATTTCAGAGGAAGACTATAGCAAATCATCTCTGACCATTTCTTTCCCCAAAAAAACTTGGAAATGAATGGAGACACCATAAGTTGACACACAACTTTAAGATGCACAGATAGAATCATACACACTGATATAAGTGAGAGTTGCGTTTTCACGTTATATGGCCATGAATATTTGTGGCCATGGCCATGAATATTTGTATGTGATGTTAACAGCCTGCCATTGGACAGTAATTCTTCATGTCCTTATTATGATTTTTCAGCTTAATGGAGGATAATAATAGCTTATGTGTAAAAATAGGAAGTGATATATTGGCAGAGCTTACTCATATTTAGAATTACTTGTGAGAGTGTGAAAGTAGCGGGAAAAATACATTAAAATTCAAGATTCTTCTTTGTTGTTACAGATTGCAGAAGGGATGGCATATATAGAAAGAAAAAACTACATACACCGGGATCTCAGAGCAGCTAATGTTCTAGTTTCAGAATCACTGATGTGCAAAATTGCTGATTTTGGACTTGCTAGAGTAATTGAAGACAATGAATATACAGCCAGAGAAGGTTTGTAACTCTTCATACTACTTAAATAATTGTATCGCCATTGTAATAATTATGCTAGTTGACACTTGGTTAATTATTTCTAATGAAATGTGTCTCTATCTCTATTTCTAGTGAAATGCAGCTCTATCTCTATTGTACTTGGCAGTCTGGAAGCAGTACATATTTTCCAGGGTGGGATAAAAAGCCAAAACTACCATAAGAGTCCACCTTCTGCTTCCACATATAGAAGATAGTCAAATTGGGAGTTGTAAATTAATTTAATACCTGAGAATAGACAATATGATCCATTATATCTGAAAATGATAGGCTTACTTAAGGGATGCAACCCATCCTGTGCCATATACATAATTCCGTCTTCTAGCTCAGGGGTAGGGAACCTATTTCAGTCAAAGGATGAAGTCAGTTTCAGGTAAGTTGTCAGGAACCACATTTCAATGATTGGTGTGACCAAAGAAAATAGATTGGTATCAAAAATGCCATTATATTTTTTGTGAAAGCTCTTACTACCAGGAATTAAACATTGAGAGAAAGATTTGGCCTTTTAGAAGGTGAAAGCTATTGAACGATTATGACATGGTGAAGATAGTGGTGCTGTCAGAGAACCAGATTGGGAAACCAGCTGTTCAGGTTCACTTATCCTAATACTCCTCTGGTTTTCCTTAGTTCCTAGCAATTGTCTGATGTGGTCACTTCATTCAAAATCACTCAAAGTAAGATTAGATTGGCCCTGGGGAGGGAAAATACAGAAACCTTCATCTTCTTACTAGTCCCATCTGCACTAGTTCTTTCATGTATATCCCTTTGAATTGCTCAGCTATTTTTATGTATAAATCATTTTAAATAACTTCATAAATTAAACCTATTTTTCTCTCCCTTTAGGTGCAAAATTTCCTATTAAGTGGACAGCACCAGAAGCCATTAACTATGGTTCTTTTACTATTAAGTCTGATGTGTGGTCCTTTGGTGTTCTTCTGTATGAAATAATTACTTATGGGAAAATTCCTTATCCAGGTATGCTCTCTTTTTGGTTTAATTCTCTACTATGTATAGTCACTCTATTCATAAAGGAGTCAAAGCTAGTTAATAATAAGCATTAAAAGTTGCTTCCTTTTGGTGAAAAGAGCAGGTATATTGGAAGAAAAGGAAGTACGCAAGGGTAAGAGTAGACAATCCTGTTAGTATTATACACAGTATAATTCCACCTGAAGCTTTTGTGTGTGGGTGTGTACTACACATATCCATACTCAGACATATAGGTTGATTATTGCAGAGGTTGTTATTCTCTTCCTCCCTCTGCAATGTTATGCTCAGTGTCCACTCTTCACATTCTGTTGCTAGAAGGGATTAGATAAGCATCTGATAATGTTCCAAAACCCAAATGCAAATTGATGGTATCATCTGTTGAGACCTCTGGAGGAACCCAGTGGATCTTGGTAAAAGATGTTCTTGGTATACTTCCGACTGTTAACTAGCAACAGAATGGATGTGCAATGGTGTGCTGTCAGAATGCAATGGTAGATTCTGGGAGTTGCAGCAGAATTTTGCATGTGGAAACCTTATGCTATGGAACATGTAGGATCTCAGCATATATGGGCTGCCTGCATATGGCTATACTAAAATAAATAAATAAAAAGAAGGTATGTTCAGATGGATGACTTCCTACTGTTGCCAGTCAAAAGATATTGTCATATGATGGTTTCTTTCTGAAAAGAAGCAATCAGCCTAGTGCCCAATTCATCAATTGAAAGAAACTTTTTGGGGGAAAACCAAGAGATCCTTGGCTTCTTGATCTTTTGAAAAACTGACCCCAGATAAGATTTTTCAGCTTATTAACTGGCCTTGGAAACCATTGAATCTCTGTGGATGGTCCTCTTTTGGTGAACAATCTGGGATAATGAAAATTAGTTAGCTAAGAGACCAAAGTTAAAGGAGCATATGTCATGAGAATATAGGAAAATTGTTTGTGTGCTTATTGATTCTGTTAAGAGGAATAGGTGTCAAATACAATTATACTTCTCTTTGCTGGAAAAAATACTTCAGAGTCATAAAAGGGGAAGCAGAGAAGTTCAATCCGAATACTATCCTCTCTAAGTCTAGACATGCAAGTATTGCTCACGCTTCTACCTATATGCTCTAACATCATCAAATCCACCAGATTAAAAAGTTGTTAATTTATATTGTTTCAGGTATGAGTAATTCTGATGTAATGGTAGCTCTTCAGCGTGGGTACCGCATGCCGCGCATGGAGGTCTGCCCAGTTGAGCTCTATGATATCATGAAAACATGCTGGAAAGATAAAGCAGAAGAGAGACCAACATTTGAATATTTACAGAGTGTCCTTGATGACTTCTACACAGCTACAGAAGGACAATACCAGCAACAGCCATAGAATGAACTCCTTTGTTTGCCTCCACTTGGCATAAACCTCTCGATAGGACAATACGGTTGAGCCAATAACTTTTGTTCATTCAAATTTCATCACTGTTTGTGGTTCTTGAAGTTGAAGGGTGCATCTCAAACAGACAGTGCAAATCATCAACATCCTGTTTCGGGATTGCAGTTTTGTATCGATGTTTTCTTTGCATTTTATGTAAATAGCTAGACAAGATAGCCTTTGACACATCACAAGACCAAAAAGCCACTTTAGTTCCAGCAAATCTATAAAGACACAGCTACAAATGTAATAAACTGAAGAAAAGATTCTCAGAATTCACACTATATCAGTGAATTCTAGGCTTGTTGAAGGGGTAAACTAAATGCTACACAAAAGATGCACACATACCCAAGTCCTCCTGAGAAAAAGTGTTCTGAACTGAAGTTGCTGAAGTCACAAAAAGCAAAAAGTACTGGATGACACCTTAGTATTTCTGTCATCTCTTTGCACTAAAATCCCCTACAGTCAACTTGTCCGTTTGGAGAACCAAGGATTTTGGGTAGAAAACCAATTTGGAGAACGAACCTTCTTTTTTCTTCAGTTTGTTAAAACTAGCTGCTGCTGCAACCTTTTCATATAAAATAATATTCATATACCTCTTCTAATTTGGAAGGCAGATCTAAGGCAGTTCTCACCTTTTGTGCCTACCAAAATGAGTTAGGTGAAGGGGCTGCTGCAGTGTCTAAGGAGCTCATCACATTGATGAGGTCCTACAGGGTGATTTGCCAGTGGTGAATCGGTGGGACAGCAGGGCAATCTCAGCAGCCTACATCACCGCAGGGCTTCCCCCTGCACTGGCCCCATGGTTTTCAGCAGAACTTTGGGTACTTCCTGTGTTCTTAACACAGCGTTGTAGGACACTTGCACCCTGGTTGATCCATGAAGCCACACCAGAAGTGAGCCTGCATCTTCTGATAGGCGGCGTGGTGAAGTCATAAGTTAGTGTAAGATGTTTGTTTTATCTGAGTAATAAAAAACTGTCTTGTACTGATGGTGCAGTGCAGAATAAGTATAATTATACTGATGTTTTGGACAATTATTGCCTAATACTAATCTCCATTGGAGTATATTAGCTATAGTCAATGGAAGTTGCAGTCCACCATTGATTGCCCACCTCTGATGTGGGATGCTAAATTGTCATCAGAAAAAAATCCTTAGGCGATCATGATTTTATGCGTATAACTGCTAGTCTTGCATCACCTCTATTCACTCTTTTATGCCAAAGCACTTTAATTTTCAGAGGCCCCATTTGAAGATCTATATGGCTTAGCTTTTTAAAATAGGAAATTTATAATGGTTACCAAAGTGTTAATGGTATTTTCTTTCAATGTTCTCTAAGGCTGCTTTTCTAAAGGCAATATTTTGAAATCCATAGTACTTAATATGCTGAAATCAACAGTGCCAAAGAGGATAGTTTCACTTTAGAATGGGCCTTGACAATATTCCCTGATTTTCCAACTACTTTTGATTTCACATTTGCCTATATCATTTTGTCAAAATGCAGTACTTTGTAAAGCACAACTGTGATTATATTCTGCATAAATGTACAAGAAGCTATTACAACCAAAGTCTTCTGTTGTGTATATATTACTTAGGACAAGGAAGAAATATACTTTAAAATCAGGCTAGGAAACATTGGTTGTAGTAAAACAGGGCTCAGGTATTTTTTTCCCTTGATCATACTAATGATTGAAAGTGCTACTGAAGAATTTGTTTAAAATGCTTACTCACACATTGGTTATTATAGGAGCATTATGATCCTAATAGTGTCCAGCTTTAAAAACAATTTTGTTTACTATTTCTAAATTGAGGGTTCTAGTTAGCAAACTGGTAACCAGATTGCTAACATGTAAATACTTTACTTTTATTCTGATTTTAATAAATACGCATTCTTGAAAAAATGAAACAAATAGATTTGAATGTGTCTTCAGTTGTTAATACATAATAGTTGACTTCCTCCTTAGGGACCAGCTGCAGCTCACTTTTTAGTAGTACTCTCTCAGAAAATACAACTTTTTTTCTGAGTCTATCGTGCTACAAAATTCTAGTACTTTCATTCAACTTTAACTGCTGTGGTTCCATCCTTTTGTATACTGGGATATCCGGTTTGAGAGATATTTAGAATTCTCAGACTGAGAACACTAGGGCCTCAAGCAAAAAATACAAAATTCCACGGGATCCGACCATGGGTATTAAATATCTCTTATCTGAAATGCCAAAATCAAGACTTGTCCACATGGGTAGCTGAGATAGACACCTTTGCTTTCTGATAAATCAATGTATGCAAACTGTTAGTGCACAAATTACATAAAATTGTACAAAATTACCTTCAGGCTATATGTATGTGTGTGTATGTGTGTGTGTGTGTGTGTAGTATATGAGACTTAAATGAGTTTCAGTCTTAGACATTCATATTTGAAAATACAGTAGAGTTCTGGTTAACCGACTTCCAGTTATCCGACCTACCGTATTATCTGACGTGCCAGGCCCTTTGGAGGCACCCCGTGTGCATTGCTAGGCAGCAATGCTCACGGGGTGCTTCCCTAAACCGGCTTGCCAGGAGGGATAATAGGGCCTCCCTATTATCTGTCAGTTCCAGTTAGCCTACATTTGGCCTGCCCATTTATGTTGAACAACCGGAACTCTACTGTACATGTATTCCAAAATACCTCTAATTTCAAGCACTTAGGACAAGGATACCCAACCTGTAAACAATCAAGATACTATAATTGTCACAAAAATTGTGACAATTCTACCAAAAGATCTTGAAATGTCTCCAGGCAGTTGATAACACAAATGCCATTCTAGCACTGGCAATTAAATATGGAACACTGTTGTGCAAATAGCTAAATGACACATGAAACTGTCAGCCCTCTTATGCCAGCAAATGTAAGTGGTATTTTTTAATGTTGCAGAAAGATATTCTGTAGTTCCTTATGCAACAGTTGTTATCACAGGTATACAATAGGAGCCAGGAGTGGGAAGTTTAAATCTTATTAACATCACTCATCAGCTAAGAGTTGTGCCTGGGAGTGTGCTGGCTGGCCTCGTGCATCCGAGGAAGGAGGAGGCTGCTATTTCTTTTCCAAGGGCAGCCAGAATGTACTTTGGTGAACCAATAGAATCAATTGGTGGCCAAAAGGATGGAGCTGCTATGGAGTTGGAGAAGAAACGAGAGTGAGGGAGGTGCCTTCTTGCCCACTCCAAACAACATAATTATGCTGGCAGAGATCTAATCTTCACTTATTGAAATGTGCCAACTCAGATATTTATTTTTTTGTAAAAAAAGCAGGCTAATTTGATAGACTTAATCCTGGAGAAAGGTTTATTTGGACATTCCTACTTAAATTATTAAATGATGTGTCGTTCCCCCTCCTGCAAAGTATTTGATGTAATCTGTTTTTTTAAATACAAATACAGTAGCCTGGAAAACGTACAACCACCCTAGCTAGAAAATATTTATCATTAGAATATGACTATTCCAGGGCTAAAACCTTTTAATTAAAACATTAGTTTTTGCATCCAGAGGGTGTTTCTGTGATCAATGCTGGAAATCCCATAAATATCCCTCATCTGTCCTAGGAAACTTAGTTTTCAAGTGCTAATATAAAGGTAATCAACCATTTTTTCAGCTTACTTGTTAACTAAAATGTATTAACCCCTTTCTGTTAACTTTTTCCTATCTTTGGCAATGGATGTGTGGATGCCCTTTAAAAATTAATTCAGCCCATATCCTGTGGCTTTCCTATCCATGATATATAACATTGCTTGATGCCAGCTTATAAGCGATCTGTTGCCAGACTGCAAAATGTGTCTGGGGGAAAATGTTCCATCCAAGGGGCAAAAATATGGGACTCAACCCTGGCACACTGTGGGTGTGCTGGAAAACAACTTCTTTGCTCTGATATATACAGTACAGTTTGAAATAGATAATTGATGCAGGAACATTCTAGAAATAATTGATTTTTCAGTAACTATGTGCCTGTGACCTAATTTATTGAGGGTCTGCAGAAATTGACTGACTGCTTAGAGTACATCATCAAGACGTTAATAGGCTGTTAATGGTGCTAGGTTAGTACTAATTAAAATAGGAAACGAAGAACGTTAAAACTACCTTTGTTAACCTATTCTCAACATTTTACTTTATTTAACTCTGCCCATCTCAAAATTAACTTATTGCCACTTGCCAAATATTGTAAAACAATTTTATTAGAAAATATATGAAATAGCTGTTTTACACATTTCCAGTCAATACCTTCTCAAAGAAAGCATTTTAGTCTCAGAATTGAGCGACATATTTGCAAACATTTTTGCAACTTTGTTACAACCAAAAACATGAATTTTAACGATCTGACTAGTCATCTGCATTCTTAACAGTCAAAATTTCCAAAACAAGGATGAGTACAAAAATAAAAAGTCAACAAAGGTTCATTAAAAAGTGGTCATCTAGCACTGTGAAGCAGAAAAGAATACCCCTGGCAGAGTAATCTAAGACTCTGTACTCCTAAAGAATCAGTGGCCATGCTAATTTGGCTGAAAAAACCTGGCAAGTTATTTCCCTTCACGTTACAGACATTTTAGACTGCCTTTCTTATGTTTACCCCTTTGAAGGCAAGCTGTGATAAACAAATGCAGTCCAGTGCCTTGGTTAATTAAATAGCTATATTAACATATCTAACATATCTAAAAACAAACCACTTAATTATTTTATGGGTTGATATCAGTTTGTATAAAGCAATAGGTGAACTCTCAGATTTTCCTGGATCTTTACTTCTGAATGTGCTAAGAACATCTGTAGTGGTTTATTTCAGATTTGCAAAGAAGCCTTTCTTGACTTTCCGGTACTTAAGATCTTCTGTGCTTAGGAATCTTTTGCGTTCTTCTAGTTGCTCTTGCAGATGGGTTACTGTAGCTTCAAGCTCATGGCCACGTTCAGCCCAGTTTTTGAGGCCTTTTACTTCTAGTTCCTATCCAAGAAATACCACAAATAGGATGAGTCATGGAATTTACGACATTCAGTGGACTGGTCAAACCTGATATAAACATAGGTATTCTAAATGAATGATTTTCCAAAGAGCTTTTCCAAAAATAAAAAATAGCCAAAATTCAAGATTTTTTATTTTATTTGAAATCTATATATATAAAAGAGTGATGGAATCCTGGCGACCGACAAAACAACAAAACTAAACACCCCACAACCTCGAAAAATGATAGCACAACCCCTCATCCATGCCTCTAGGTTGATACAACAAAAAGAGAAGAAAAATAAAGTCCTAATTAGAGGGAGAGGAATAATTGTTTTTATCCAATTGCTGCCAGTTAGAAGGCTAAGCTCTGCCCACTTGGTCTCCTAGCAGCCCACTCAGCCCAGGGGACAGGCAAAGTTAGACCACACTTAGGCCTGACCCACACTGCCTATAAAATACAGATACCACCAGACAATGCCACAGCAACGCGTGGCCGGGCACAGCTAGTACTATATATTATTATTTGCCTATAGTGCACTAGGATGGGCAACTGTAGTACATATGGAGGACTATTATCACTCCTACAGTGGGCCATACCCACACATCAACAACAAACAAGGCAACTAGAAGGTTGCTATCTCAGTGATATGTCTAAAAGGCAGACCCTTTGCTGGCCTACAGTTTTAAATCTTAAAACAACTACTTACTTAAAGCAGAATAGATAACATGGACCGGAAATACAGGGACAAGACCACAAGCTTTGACCATCTATCTCCACATCTATTCTGAGTGCAATATTACAGGAACCAATAAAATGATCCACAACATTCAAGGTGCATTCATGCGCATTTCCTCAAATGTGATAAAGGCAAGCCTTTGCCAGCAATATCCCTCTACATTCTACATTGGATAAACAGGACAGACAGCCTCTACACATGAGGATAAGTGGACATTAATGTCAAATCAGACATTAGAAGTGGCAGTCCCCAATTGATCCACTTCAGCACTCTGCCAAATCAGTTGCACAGTCCTGGTCATCATTTTGAACTCATGAATGAGATCATTGTCAAAAGATACAGGACAGGTAACAAGAGACTCACAAAGGAGAACTGATGCAAATAATTTTAGGTACAAATGTATTAAACTTGCCACCAACCTTAAGAATTAACTCCTGCTTCAAGCTATTATTCTCCTCTCCTGCTTTTCTATAGGCATTGTTTGCTTCTTGCAACATTTCATTTGATTTCTGTATTTTCAACTTCAATGATTTAATTAACTGCAAAGCAAGTTTCCAGTGATATTATATATAAACATTAATGGATAAAGCTGTTAGAATAACTATAACTTAAAATTTAGGGGGAAATAGAAAAAATGTTTGTAAACAAATTACTAAATACAGTACATTACCTTAAAAGCACATAAAATCTACATCATTGCAATACTGTACATATTCTCCTATGAGCACAAGTTTAAAAACAAAGCTACAGACAATGCAGTCACTGTTGCCCGTTTTTGCTCAAAAATGATTTAACCGCTTGTATCCCCTCTATTTTTATCAGTTTTATACTTATTTCTGCAATGCTTTTGACACAAAATAAATAAATGAGCATAAGTTGATTGTGTTCCCTAAAACACAAGGGTTTTTTTTCCATTTCCTTCTATTCCTGGAACTTTTCCATCAGTAGTTTGTCACAACTCTGCAATATACCATTGTGTTTTTCTCCTGACCCACAAGAATGGAAATATATAGATATACGCTGTTATAATATGCAACAATAATTCGCCCAGTTAATATGTGAATAAATTCAAATTACCTCCTCTTTTTCTTCACACTGCTTCTGTAAAGCTTCCAAAGCTCTCTGCATTGCCTTGGATTTAATATCTGTGTGAAACAAAGATAAAAAATATCTAGATCACATTCCAGAGAACAGTTAAAATAATGAATATTGATTTTTTTTCCTTACCTGAATTAAATTCTCCTTCTATAGTGTCCAAATTAGGATTTTTGGAAGGTACACAATTTTGTTCAAGTTTTTGTTCCATCTGCAGTATTCTCATGTCTCTGTCCTAAGCAATGGAATAATATTTTGAATTATTATACAAGCACATTTTTACCCCACTGAAACCAACTTTGCAATGATTAAGACAGCTTCGCCTCCCTCACCGTTCTGTCCTGTAAGATCTGTATAAGTGATGTATTCTTAATGACATTTTCCTAAGAAAATGAAACACTGCCAAAAGAGAAATGTGATATCATATGTCACATGCTTCTCTACAGTCTGCAACAATTTTAAAGAAACTTCATCAGCTTTTCAGATTTTATGGGGGGGGGGGGGGTGTTGGCAATTTCTGGCAACTACTGCAACATATTTATTATTCACACTCTCAAATAGGTTTCTTATTCATTCTGAGACAAGTCAACACAATATGAGTCTTCTCCTCCTTTGTTTTTTTGTTGTTTTTGTTTTGATTGTTTTGATGTTCTTTATTTTTATTTTTTTGGAATTACACTGCTCCCTTTGATTAATGAAATTGAACTTTTCATTATAACTGTAATGCATCAGTGAAATTTCACTTTTACATTATATCTACCAGCTTCTTCAAAAAAGCAACAAATCAACATTTAGGTTTTCCATTTCCAAGATTTACATTTTAACAAAATTGGTGAAGACATCTCTGAAAGAAGGCCATTTGCAATGGTGACATTAAGGTAAGACATACCTCAACTTTTGCTTGTTCAGCTAGAAACTCTTCTATTGGAACATAATGTTCCTCAATTTGCTGCATTGAACACATATATGCATGCTTCTTTATGGCCTCCTTGTACATTTCAAATTTACTTTCCAGTTTTTCTTCATAACATTCTTTCAGATCTTCTAAGCGTTTACTGGATTAAGATAAAAAGGCAGGAAAGGAAGACAAAAAAGAAATCTATCAGCACAATCAAGACTGGACTGGTTTTTATTTTAGCATGAGCTCTCTGAGACATCAATGCACTATATTAGATATTAGGGTTAAAATTGAGAATGAAATATAACCCCAACATAGTACATGTTTAATTGCTTGATTATTAGTCTTACATTTCTCATCTATCTTGCACTATTTCAGATTATCAAGTTTTAGTTGAATTAAACCTTGTTTAATTGTACAACCACTTGCTCATTCTAGAGAAGAGATTTAGGCTGGAATTAGGCAAAAAGTGCCAGAGAGTTGCTTGGGTTGCTCTAAAAATACTTCTGATTGGCTCCATGAAGTCTCACATAAATAGATACTGAAATAGTTGTACACAAAACAAGGCTCATGTCAGATCAGAAGCCTGTTTGGGTTCCGTTACTATATTGATCCATAACCTACTTTATTCTGAAAATCTATACAGTTTCTAGAATTGATATTTATCAAGCCTTACCTGAAGTGGTAGATGGTTGTGACCATTTAAATCCTTACCACTAAACGTTCACAAAACTTACCTCCATGCTTTTTCTGTTTCCATCAGCTGTTGAAACATTGCTTCAGCCATCTCCTTGCGTATTTGCACTTCAAGTTGTAGTTTACTCTGTCTTTCAGCAATCAGTTTTTCCTTTAGGATCTCTGTAGTTTTTAAGAGGTCCTGTAGTTTTCAAGAGACCATGAGCCGAATGTAAAACAACATGAAAATAAAGAATGGAGGCCAACCATAGATGATACATAAACTATAACTTCCCACTCTTTAGGGTAGAGATGGGCAAAATCTGGCACAGAAAATCCCCCTGGAGAAAGCAAAATAATTCCAAATTAAAAATATGGAACCTTCTGGGTGATTTTTTAAAATCCCAGAATGGTACCAAAGGCATCAAACACTATCAGCTTAGCTTGTGTATCTCAGAACATTACTACACACAAACCCCAGTCAACAGAAACCAAAAATGGCAACCAGGAGTAACATGATGTCACTTTTGGTGTCCCAGACGTGTACCATAGGAAGATTGCAGCTAAAAAAAAACCCAGTTCTTGCCAGCTTCACACCCATCTGCTTCTGTATTACAGTTTTAGAAAAAATTATATAATATCTCAAATATATAAGAACCTTTTTATGCAACTGATTAAACACTTTTATAATTTAAGCGTTGAACTACTAAACATAGACTAGCTACAATACATTTTTGTTCATTCAGTTGCTTCTGACTCTTCATGACTTCATGGACCAGCTCACGCCAGAGCTTCCTGTCGGCTGTAGCCACCCCCAGCTCTTTCAAGGACAAGCCAATCACTTCAAGGATATCATCCATCCATCTTGCCCTTGGTTGACCCCTCTTCCTTTTTCCTTCCATTTTCCCCAGCATCATTGTCTTCTCCAAGCTTTCTTCTCTTCTTTTTATGTGGCCAAAGTACTTCATCTTTGCCTCTAATATCCTTCCCTCCAGTGAGCAGTCAGGCTTTATTTCCTGGATTATGGACTGGTTTGATCTTCTTGCAGTCCAAGGCCCTCTCAGAATTTTCCTCCAAAAGCGTCTAACTTCCCTTGCTCAGCCTTCCTTATGGTCCAGCTCTCGCATCCATAGGTTACTACGGGGAATACCATTGCTTTAACTATGCGAACTTTCATTGCCAGTGTGATGTCTCTACTCTTCACAATTTTATCGAGGTTGGTCATTGCTCTCCTCCCAAAAAAGAAATGTCTTCTGAGACACTCAAGCTCCAGCACCACGACAAGATAACGATCCTTTGTAGGAGAGCTCCAATATGCCATCTATCTATTTGCTATACTGATTTAAATATTACTCCCTTACTGCTTACCTTATTAAATTAACTCTTTTGAAATAAAGGGATGAAATATTGGTCAATGAGAAATCAACAGTTTCAAATTACCTCATGGCTCAGAATAGTAATATCTATTTCTTCTTCTGCTTCAGAGAAGGATGTGTCAGTATCTTCTGGCAGGTGCTCACTAGATATGTCATCGAAGTGTACTGCAAAATTCCCCTCCCTTCCAAAATGCTTTTTGGGGAAATAATCAAACATTTTGTGTTGAAATGTTTGAATAACCTGATAAAAGTAAAGAAAAAAGGAAAGTGGTTTAAAATGAAAATCACAATTAGAAGTTTCTCCTTGAATTTTAACTTCAGGTTGTGTGGCCCTAGAAGGCCACAAAATCATAGAATCATAAAGTTGGAAGAGACCTCATGGACCATCTAGTCCAACCCCCTGCCATGCTTGGTGAAAAGGAATTTTATAATCATATTATATTATTGTATTATTTGTTTCTTTAATTACTTTCCCCCAAAGAATTTATACCAATTTACATGTCCACCAGGCATGAAAAATGTACCTTTTTGTATTTTAAATCTCCAACAATCCCCCCAATGGAATTTGTCTATTTTAGCTATTATCTCAGGTGTTATATGTCCACCAGGCATGAAAAAGGTACCTTTTTGTACTTTACATCTCCAACAATCCCCCAATGAGATTTGTCTATTTTAGCTATTATCTCAGGTGTTACATAACTTCTGTAAAATATTTTATACATGTTTAACAAAACCTGCTATTGAGAATTTACATCCTCTTTCCCATAGATATTCCCAATTATCTAACTCAATATTTTTCCCCAAATCTTTGGCCCACAACCTCATTACTGTTTTTATTCGGTTGTACTCTAATATTACCTATATAATCTGGAAATAAATCCTTTATTTCTCTTCTCTAAAATAATCTCCAGTTCTGATTTTATTTTCACAAATCCTACTTTATTATCTTTGAAAAATATTTAATTGGTCATAGCAAAACCAATCATTTATACCTAACTCTTCTTTTCCTTTTAGTGTCCAGTACTCTTTTAATTTAATTAAGTACTCCCTATAGCAGTGGTTCTCAGCCTGTGGGTCCCCAGATGTTTTGGCCTTCAACTCCCAGAAATCCTAACAACTGGTAAACTGGCTGAGATTTCTGGGAGTTGTAGGCCAAAACACCTGGGGACCCACAGGTTGAGAACCACTGCCCTTTAGGTTCTCGTTTCTTTGTTAAAAAATTATATTTAACGTCGCTTTTCATAGACATCCCATAAGAGTAATTCTATTAATGATTTGAAAAAGATAAAAGGCAGGGATGGCACAAAAAACCCTATAATGACTACGACCCCTGGAAGCAAGATAAGCTAAAATGTTCACTAGATATTGTAAAATGGAAATAGTACTCGTTACTTGGCTTTCCAAATGAAGACCTTTTTCTTCCCCACTCTGCTGAGAGGCAATTCAGTGGCATGTTTGTCTTCCTTTTAAGAATGACATGTTGATCTATTTAGGAAGATATTCTTTTAAAAGTAAACAAACTTTCAGTCTTTCAATTAAGAACTATTAGCAAAGGCCATAGCAATGGAATAACGACTTTTGTGAAGCTATTATTTCACTTCTATTTACACACACACAAAGAAACAGGTGGAACTCCCAATTAGCTTAGCACGAGCTCATTTGCCCAAGCATTGTTTACATTGACTGACAGTGATTTCTCATGGTCTCAAACAAGCCTTTCCATCGGCCATACCCAGAAATACCAGCATTAAATCTGGGAAGCTCAGCTGAAGAATACTTTGTCACCAAGTTACAGCATATTTGGACATCAGGTCAGAAAATCCAGTGCTTGATAATTATAACAACGAAGCAGGCTGATTTCAAAAAACAAAACAAACAAAAAAACTCAAGGACTGGAGCAATTCAGAGACCAAGAAATTGCATTTCTATTTTTTTTCCACTTCAGCTGTGATTGTAACTTAAGAACATGCTACACTTTGTTCAGAAAAAGCTAAAGTTTCACATCTCTGAAGATTATGACCTAAAGTGTGTCACATTTATTTGGACAAAGCAAGATAGTACAACAACAACAATCATTATTTTACTGGAATTTTAAACAGCATGGATTATTTACCATGGCATGGAGCTGGCTCAGCCAGCAAAAGACTAGCATGCAAACTTAATTTTTCTCAAACAGTATTTCCCTTTGACAGATACAGTCACATAGAATATAAAGCACTTCTGGTACATTGTGAAGAGCAGAGGATTTTTCTTACTTGTTTGGCTATAGCAGAGAATTTCAATACATGCAGCGTCTCATCATATGTGGAGGCACACTGGTTAATGTTGACAATCATGCAAGCTTTGCCTTTACCGCAGAAGAAGGGTTGAAATAACCGTGTCAGTTTACTCTCTCGGAAGGGAATATATGCCGGCCTTAATCTTGGAGAGAAAGCTTTATGAATAGATGTCGATGATCTCTAAAAGTAAACTATACTGTGCTATTCTACTTCCATTAAAATTCTCATCTCTCATTTCTTTCTTTCAACTGTAAATTGAGAATGTGGGAATCCCAACCTGGAATGCAAAGAATTCCTTTCAGAGAGAAAGCTCAAAAATGTGGGCATGTGTTTGTGTGTGGTGGGAAGAATGGCTAAGAAAGTAACTAATAATTTCTTAAACAGCTGACAAAGACCAGAAGATCCTCAGCAACTCTAATGCTAACATTTGCACACAAATTGCATTTTTTTAAAATCCCAAACTACCAAAGCCTAGCACCTTTTTTGGTGGTATAACAAATCAACCCTGCCTATAAAAGGGGTGGAATGAAACTGCCAAAGTTTCCCCTAATTTTAGATACTTATTTTTGAGATCCACAGACCAATCCATATAGATAGATTTTATACTGTCTTTGAAAAATCTTGGATGAGAACACTGGTAGCAATATAAAGAAAGTAGTTGCTAATAATTAATATATATCTCTCTCTTTCTCTCTTTCTCTCCTCTTAGGCATGTAAATTATTGGGTGATCTTTTAGTGGTGGCAGTTTAAGAATTGATATTTTTTGCTGACAGAATCATGTTTTGGAAGCAGCATTTATTCGAGCTCAAGGTGACAATTCCCTGGAATTATGTGTGGAAAACTTTTTAGAAGTAACAGAGCCGTCCCGAGGTAATTTTCTGGAGTAGGCGACCGGAATTTTGGCACCCCTCCAAAATTTTGGTGCCCCACAAACAAATTGCTGATAAATACCGGCAGCGGTGGCAGCGGAAGGCCCAGCCACCCATCATCGCAGCCGCCCTCCTGCTCTCCCTCACTGTCCGAGAACTCCTCGCCTGCCCGTCAATGGGCCTGTGCGTGTGCGCAGGCCTTCCAATCGACCGCGTGGTTGATTGGAAAGCCTGTGAACACGCACAGGCCCATCGACGGGTGGGTGGCGGGCGAGGAGTCCTTGGACAGCGAGGGAGAGCAGGAGGGCAGCTGCATGGACGGGTGGCTGGGCCTTCTGCCGCCACCTCGACGGCGCCCCTGCATGGTCTGTGCCACAGGCGACCGCCTAATTCACCTCATTGTTTAACTGCCTCTGAGAAGTAAAGAGTAGTAGAGGAATTAGAGGGGAAGTTTGAAGTTGTGTGCTGTTTAAAGGTGAAGCACACACCTTGATGTATATTGGGGTGAAAATCAGTACCAATCCCATCAGCCTTAGCAACAACCAATGATGAGGTATATTGGGATGAGAGGTTCCTTCCCCTGATACCTATGCAGATAGTTTGGCAATCTGCTGTTGGCTTTGTTTCCTACTCTTCATATGCTTACTTACATCATATTTTCCAGACAGATATTGAAATACCTAGATATATTTAGGTATGTGCCACAAGATCTGATTAATTTTCCAGTACTTTATTCAAAAAAGCAAAAGCCTGTATCCTTGCCCTTGGATTTCTTGCTGCTAAGGGAACATGAAAAATATAGTTAATTAACAATGTTAAACTTCACTAATTGCTTTGGTCACTTACTTTGGATTCTGATTTTGTTTCAGAGCGGCAATGCACTTTCCAAGAATAAGAAGAGAATTATTAATATTCCCTGCTTCTTTAAGTCTGTCTCCAAAGGTTTGGGTTTTATGACATCGTTCTGACCCAGCCAAGTCACACAGAGAGAGTCTGTTCAAAGTAATAAGTATAGTTGATTTTTGTCAATTTTAGATAGGCTGATTTAACTTTTTTTTTATGAACACAGCTAAAATACCTAAGTGGCACATCACCTTTTAGCTTGTTTGGAAGTGATTATTCAAGGAAAAAAAAATGTTAGATCCAGTCTTATTCTTAATTTAGAATAGACTCAATCTGATTGATCCAATGTAACATTCTTAAATTCCATATTTAGGCAAGGGTCCCAAGGAAACGACACAAAAATATGCATAAAGCAACTCTATAACTTTGATCTTTCAGATTTCTGAGACTTCCACTCCCAGAAATGAATGCGAATTTTGGGAGTTTAAGTTTCAAACATCTTCAGGATCAAAATTTTTGAGGCACTACATTATATGAGTGTGAAAACTGCAACAACTTCCTGGCTGCTACAGAGACAGCAAGGAATTCTGACTATCTAGCAGTGCCAAACCAAATTGAGCACCACCATACAGCCTCCCTTACTGTCCCCTCCCGTTTTTGTTGTAGCAGTGGCCAAGCCAATAGGTACAACGTGACTAGTTCCATTGCTCAATGCCCAGAGTGACGTCAACCAGGAGGGGGAGGGAATGAATAACCCCTCCTTTCCCTGATCCTTTCTCTGCTCTTGTGCCCCAACTGCCATTACTCAAGGCAACAAGTGACTAACAAACCATGCCATGTTTGCTGATGAGAACAGAAGGTGGCCATGTCTTCAGGCCACCCAAGGCCAGGGAATATAGGATGTCTGGATAACTAGTTGTGGTTGGTTCTCAGAATTAGGTCAACTGCTTATGAGTGCCCAAAGTTGTTGCTTGCTCCAGGTTCCCAGGAAGAATTTGGATCAAATAATTGCTTTTGTTAATGCGGCTCAAAGCATGTTACCCTATATCAGTGCCATGTGTCATGTAGGTGCCACAGGATTGAGTGTCCTTCCACTCTGCTTTTAGGATAACTGGTCAGTGCAGATGTGCCCTATGTCCTTAGCCATTTTTTTAGAATTTCACAACAAAGTGGAACTTGTACATGGCATGTATTGTGCTGTATATTCAGCAGAAGTGAAAAGAAACTTACTCTGAGACTCCAATAATATTTGGCACATCCTCATCACTCAAGCTGAGCAGTCGGATAGAAAATACGCTGTGACTGGCAGAAAAAAAAACAGGCACACACTTAAGATTAACAAAGTTATTTATGTACTTTGTATTATGTTCACTGGTTTTTGGCTGAAGAAGTAAGTGATTCATCCAAATATGTATTGGACTCAGTCTAGAATTATATCAAGATACCAACATTTTGAAATATTCAAAAACATTTGTAATTTACAGTGTGTACAAAATATGTGCCTTGTGGTATCAGGGAAGTTGTTTGCATGAAACAAGCTGAAAAGTCCAATAATGAATGCACTGTTGTTTGGATTATGGCCTTACTAAGATCATTAGCTTCAAAGAGGAGTGACATCTCTAGAATTAGAGGCAACAAACCTTCTACTTGATTGCTGATTCATCCGAGTGCATGCCAAGCTTTTGTTCTTATTTCCTATTTTAAGTATTTTACAAGCCTCATCAGGGTTCTTTATGTTGATCCACTTTAAGTCTGGGAAAAGAAAATATTTTATAAAAGTTAGAATATTTAGAACTAAAAAAGCATGATTATTAAAGCAAAACATACTGTAAATGTTCCTGTTGCACATTTTACAGGATCCTATATATGTCTACCCAGTGTCCGGTCCCACTGAGTTCAAAACTCTTCATGTACTGAACCTTATTAATAAAACACTAATCTCAAACATGGATCATTCTCATACCTGGGATGGTCCTCCCAAAGATTATGTCGAAGAGAAACTGAAGCTACAGTTTAAGGGATACCAAAATTACAACAAAGGAATCTTCCAACTTGCTCTAAATGAGTATGAATTTTCATGATATTGCTCCTTAGGTTTTTCCTATTGCTGTTACCTCTGATTCCACTCATTCCATTACTTTTTGATACCATTTGCAGTAATTTCTTGGCTCTATATTATGGCTTTTCATGGATTTTCAAAGATTTGCTTAGGTAGTCCTATGGTTTAAAGAGCAAATTTCTCTTCTCTCTCTTTCTCTATCTCATTTTGAAAGAATTATAGAATTATTACACAAAAATATTATTTCACTGATGCACTATAGGTTTGACAAATTCTAAAGAACAAATAAAAGAACAAATAAAAACATGTTCCTCTGATATTTCTTGGAATTAAAAAAACACATCAGTGTGGGAATAAAAATGCTGCTGGTAAGGAAATTCCCAGTAATAAAAATGTTTTTGCATGTTTAAAAAATTTGAGAATTACAGCAAAAAATACTGCACATTCCTGACACATTTTTCATGTCTGAAGAAACCTAAAAATGATTGATTGAACAGGAATGTTATGGTCTCTTAAGGAAACGCTGATAAAGTTCAATACAGACAGTTTCTATTCATGACATGCATGAAAATGTATTTATTTACATTAAGAATTTTTACTTCATAGCTTCCAGAAGGGTATACGAAAGTCCAATAAAAACAAGATACGATATATTTATAGACTGACAATGAAAGTCCAATAAAAACAAGATACAATATATTTATAGGCTGACAATGTAAGAAACAAAAGGAAAAAATAGTCAGTGAGGAAAAAAGCAAACATTAGGTCAAGCTGGGTACATTAGTCATGGATTCAGGCTTTTGAAAAAAATCTGGTATAATGAGCCAATTCAGGCAAGCATAGCATTAGTGGGTTGAAATCCTTTGCAATTTGTTGAGGTCGAGCTCTCAATTTCTCAAAGCACCTGTTATTTGCTAGTGGAAATTCAATCCTTCTTCCGTGCTAATGTAGTGGGCCCTTGGTATCCACTGGGGTTTGGTTCCAGGACCCCAGTATAAATACCAAAATATGTGGAAGCTTAAGTCCCATTCTATACAATGGCATAGTAAAATCGTGTCTTATATAAAATGGTAAAATCAAGGTTTGCATTTTGTAATATTTTTGAATATTTTCAAGCCCTAGATGGTTGAAACCATGCACACGAGAGCTGACTATGGCATACACTGATTTCCCAATCTGAATTGCACTGCAGTTGAAGCCAGTAGTGGAAACCACCCTACTGATTTGGAGTACTGATTTGGATCGTTCCCACTGCCCTGAGACTAACTTTAACAAGACTGAAAGACTGCAAAACTTACTACCAGCGGCATTCAATATCATAGACCAGTGGTCCCCAACTTTTGGGCCTCCAGGTGTTTTGGACTTTAACTCCCAGAAATCCCAGCCAGTTTACCAGCTGTGAGGAACTGTAGGAGCTGAAGTCCAAAACACCTGGAGGCCCAAAGGCTGAGACCCACTGCCGTAGACCATGATATTCTTCTGGGACGCCTCACGGGAATGAGGGTACTGTTCTGCAGTGGCTCCAGTCCTTCCTCGAAGATTGTTCCCAGAAGGTTTTGTCTGGGGACACCTGCTCAGCCCCATAACCATTGTCTTGTGGGGTCCCACAGGGCTCAGGACTGTCCCCATGTTGTTTAACATCTACATGAAGCCGTTGGGAGAGATCATCCGGAGTTTTGGAGTTCAATGCTATCTTTATGCAGATGACGTTCAACTCTCTTACTCCTTTCCACCTGCTGCTAAGGAGGCTGTTCAGGTCCTGAACCGGTGCTTGACTGTTGTGAAAATCTGAATGAGGGCAAACAAATTGAAACTGAATCCAGACAAGACAGAGGTCCTCCTGGTTAATCGTTAGGCTGAACAGGGCATAACGTTACAGGCTGTGCTGGATGGAGTTACACTCCCTCTGAAGGTGCAGGTTCACAGCTTGGGAGTGATCCTGGACTCATCGCTGAGCCTGGAACCCCAGGTTTTGATGGTGGCCAGGGGAGCTTTTGCACAATTAAAACTAGTGCACCCATACCTCAGACGTAGCCATGGTGGTCCACACTCTGATTACATCTCGAATAGGCTACTGCAACACACTTTATGTGGGGAGTTGCCTTTGAAGACTGTTCAGAACCTTCAAATAGTCCAACTGGTGGCAGCCAGGTTTCTTACTGGAGTGGCGTACAGGGAGCACACAACCTCCCTGTTGCGTCAGCTCCACTGGCTGCCAGTCTGCTACAAAGCACAATTCAAAGTGCTTGCTTTAGCCTACAAAGCCCAGCTTACCTGTCCAATCCTATATTCCTTTATAAACTAGTTAGAGCATTAAGATTGGCTGGGGAGGTCCTGTTCTCGGTCTCGCCACCTTTATAGGTGTGATTGGTGGGGACAAGAGACAGGGCCTTCTTGGTGGTGACCTCTCGGCTGTGGAACTCCCTCTCAAATGAGATTAGATTGGCCCCCTCCCTCCTGGCATTCAGAAAAACTTGGCTGTGTAAGCAGACATTTGATGAATGATTGCAATATGTAAGCAGCTATAAGAAACCACGGGATCGATGCAATATTTTAAATGCCTTAATGTTAAATGTTTAATGTTTTATGGTTTGCCTGATGATTTATATCATTTTTGATTGGCTAATTTATGATTATATGTATTGATTTTAGACTTGTAATGTTTCTTTTATATGGTTGTGAGGCACTAAATCTTTGCCATTTACGTTGTTGAACCGCTTTGAGACCCCCTAAAACATTTGGCAAAATGTAGCAGAGAGTAAGCAATGACCAGTTTCTACAACACTGCTTTAGAAATATGAAAAACTGTTCATATTTATAACACACAGCAAAAACAAGTGTTTTTGTTTGTATTTGAAAGCTAACTTAAACTACGTATGGTGAAACAAGTTAAACATTGCCTAAAATAAGGGGAGTTTGTTTTAAATGTATGCAATCCAAAAAAAATCAGCACAATTCACTATTTATTCATTATCAGATTGTGAAGGATTGCATATTAAACTCACAACACTAAAGAAAAAAAGATGAGGAAAATGATTTGCACTTGATATTAGATGTTCTTAATTTTCCAAAGTAGTTCTTACTAGAAGAGATGCAAAGTTTAGCACTTATACATATACATTGAGTGCATCTATGAGCCTTCAGGTTGCCTGTTGGCTTATGGTGACCCTGTGAATTTCGTAAGATTTTTTTAGCTGTTGATGACAGAGTAACTTGAATGTTTCTCATTCATAGGGTCACCATATGTTGAAGCTGATTTGATAGCAGGTAATAACAACAAACCTATAGTTCAACATAAATGAATTAAACAAGGGGAAAGCATAAGTAGAATACCCATTGCAAGTCAAGAACTTGCTTGTACATCTACAATATACACTAGTCCAAGAGCAAATAATCAGTGAAGGAAGTTATTTAAATTATTTGTTTGTGTTGTCGAAGGCTTTGTGTTGTCTAAGCGATTTTCGGCTTCTTGGCAGGGGGTTGGACTGGATGGCCCATGAGGTCTCTTCCAACGCTATGATTCTGATTCTATGATTCTATATGATTCTATTCTTTTTCTTTGATCCAGTAAATTATAATTCTGTCAAACAGATAGTAATACAGAGTGTTACCTTTAATATAGGAATTTCCTCCCTGATCTTCACAAATCCTTAAAACTTTGCGCTTCTGATGTTTCATTGCTGGCAATACATCCAGTAGATCATAAATATATTCATTGTAGATTTCAAAGAATGAAACCCATACAGATGCCAGGGTTCTCTGACACTTGTCCAAGAGCTCAGCACTCACAAATTTTGGTTCTGTCCACCAAGTTTGAAGGAATGAGAAAGGAAATAATTAATTAACTGTTTATCATTTTAAAAGAATAAAGCAAAGTTCACTCCACTGGTTTTTATTTTTATTTTGTTCAGTTGTGTATACATTCTAAAAATACCAATGTATAGTTGTCCTTCTGTTGATTAGTGATTAGCATACAATTCCAAGACTCTTCAACCATTGTGGTTGAAAGATTTTTGTGCTTTCACCATCTTTCCCTTCTTTGTTACAGAAATCAATCCAGCATTTTATGCATTTGAATACTGGGCTGGATCATGAAAGTTTTGTCAACTTTAAAAAAAAACACTATTCATAATTACCTAAATACTCTGAAGCAAATGTTGGTGAATTGCAACTACCAGAAGGCACATCAGATGCAGCCAAAGCTGAAGCACCCTTCCAAGTACTTTCTGTCTCCTAAATAAGCAAGAAAAAGTCCACAACAATTTCCTTATAGTGCTTTTTTGCACACTCCTGTTATGCAAGACATAAAATCTATATCTATTAAATCTTTTACCCACAGATCTAGTTTCTAATTCATTATAATTTCCAAATAGATGTCCTATTTATATCAATACAGTATTTTCTAAGAATACTGAAGAAACTGCAAGACATCTGATGATACATTTTACAGCAGCTACAACTCTGTACTTAAAAATACATAGGAATTTTCCTACTACAGGAATATGAATATTTTCAAATACTGGTAAATGATTAGAATTAGAGTTTAAGTAATCAAAATAAAACAACAAAACTTTAGGGCATTTTACAAGGCGTATGCAAACATTTTCAATTTGCAAAAGCAACTGAACATGAGATTCCCTAAATGTATTCAGCCACAATGTGTGATTGGTTATGGTACAAATATGCAAGTGCTCGTACAAAGTCTATATAGTAACGTGTAGCAAGAGATTACTGCTCTATATGGGCACTTGCATATTTTAGTTGCTTCTTGAAGAGTGAAAAGCAGAAGCGCTGTACATACATTTCCTGTACTTACAGGAATATGCATCGACAGGATAGCAATGACAAGTGTTCATATTGGTGGAACCTTTCCATGCCTGCCATTCTTATCAGGAAATGTTATTCAGTTTCAAAGCCTAGCATTTCTTTAAAAATACAATTAGTTTCATTTGCAGGGAAAAATTGGTAGGAAAGGTTAGGCTTGAATACTGTATTCCAGTCATGGATTCTTCTTGCCAGTCACCATTCTTCTCCATTAGCATTCAAAGATCAGCATGAGGATTCCAAGGGGTGTTCTCTCCATTATGTTACTTTTAACAGAAGTTTGGAAACACTACTTTTTTTGGACTGCAGCTCCCAGAATCATCTATTTAGCAATGCCAGTGACCAGGTGTGGTCCCAAACAACGTCTTCAAGCTCTGCTTTTAACAGGTGCTAAAATCATCAAAGAAAAATAAAAGAATATTTCCTACTGACCTCTTTCAAAGAAGCAAAAAGTACAGCTTTTATGGATTCTTCTTGCTTCACCTGAATATCGTTGAGCTGTTTGATCATATTACTGAAGCACGGTTTTAAGTTCATCTTTGTATATTGTCTTCCTTTGATATGGTTAAAGATCATGTCAAGAGAACGAGGAAGGATGCCGCCATCTTTTGGACAACCTGTGGAAACAATGGTCCTCATGGCATTATCTGCCACTTTCACCTAAATATTGTGTTTTTCCCTCTAATGAAAAAAGGATACCTTGAATGGTGAAACTTTTGCCTGAATTTGTAACACCATAGGCGAACACAAGTCCATTCATCCCATCAGTGTAAGCTTTTACTATCTCACTCATGGTACCTTCAAAAAATTCATGTTGAGAAGTGTCTGGTCCAAAAACCTAACAGAGGAAGCAGGAGAGTAGGATCTTAAAAGTTTTGGAGAAAAAATATTATTGTCTGATGTGCCAACACAAACTGAAAGTATAGTGTTTGAGGAGTAGATTAATATCATTCCTTTAATAATTACATGTCAAAATAGCTATTTGCTCCATGAAGAAGAATGATACATTTGTAGTTTTCCTCCAGACGACAAAAAAACAAACAAAGGAATAATTTTAACCAGGAACATGTTTTCAGTTGCTATGATTTAGATTCCAATCTGTCTTTGCAGCAGATATTTAAAAAATAAGAAGCAATTACATACATATCTTTCATATCTAGTTCAGCTTTGAAGGATAACTTAATTATTTCCATTAAATCTGCATGTTGATTCATTCAATGCCAACCGAATGATCAGAACAATGTGCACAGTACCAACTTAATACCCAGACCACTGGAATTGGTAGCAGGCACATAAGGAGACTTCTATGAAGATTGTTGTTTACATGCAATGCAATGAAAAGAAAATAATAATAAAAATAGTCACAAATTGTTTCTATCTTGATGAGGAAGGGTGTTAAAATGTCATTATCTTTTTATTAAATTGTCAGCTGCCACAAGATTTTTTTTCAGAGGGAAAGACCAATACGTCTTTTGTCAACTGCAGCAATATCTAAAAAGGTTTTTTTTTTTTTGCAAAAGAAGCTCTGAAACATGAAAAGTGAATGCAAATGGAGAAAGCACTCATAATCATTCCCTTCACATACCAGAACAGTAATAGTGAAAATGTATATCCTTAACAACAACAAAAAAGGTTGCCCTTAATTGTACATTTAAATGACTGATGTCCTGTGTAATGTAACTGGGAAGTTGCTGTTTTGAAAAATTTTACTTTTTCCAGAAATAGAATTAGCCAGTACAAAGGGTTTTTATAGAGTATCACAAGTGATTTTTAAAAAAGTCCTCAATAGTAAGAAAGAGAACTTACTTGTGTGAAAGTGAACTGGTGTGCAGGTTGTCCAATCCCCTTGTCACTGTTCCTCATTGCAGCTGATTCTTTAGGTGCTTGAAAAGTTACTGTCTCTTCATTTTCAATAATTAAGCAACCCTTAATAGAACATGAATTATTGTAATACATTTCCTAAAGTATTCTTAGATTCCAAATTACAAAAAATTTTTACATCTTCCAATATTTATGTGCCCTAAATTGATTATGCAGTTTCTAAACTTCATTGTATCCTATACAATATACATTTTGATATGATATACCATTTTAAACTTTACTGCAGAAGTTATCTGCTCTGATAGAACATTTTTCTTAATTATTATCCCTCACTTGAATAGGTCACTCTGGCTATCTAAAATCCTCAGCCAGGAGGAAGCAAACCATGACCCTCAGTCTAGATCTTTTGGGTGACATTTCTCATCATGATTGACCACCAGCCACTCTGTTTAGGACTGATGGGAACTGTAAGAATTACCAGCCTTGGTAGTTTTATCTCTTCACCAGCTTTATTTCCAAAGTCTTTGTGTGTGATGGAAAATTAAGTATGCAAATTCAACTGACCCCTGTCTCACATTAGAAAAAAACATTTACCATACGTCCCACAACTAACCTGGTTTTCATTGTTTTCAAGTTCTGCCTTTGAAAATGGTCGCACTCTTAGATATACTTTCAGTGGCTCCTTCAAAATAAAATAAAGGATGAGGGCATTAAAGAGGACTCTTAGAGTTGTGCATCTCTGCAATTCAATATTTCCTTTCTTCAGTATCCTGCTACTTGTCTTCCTTCTTTCTTCAGTCTTTTCTCTGAAAGATTATTCCTCCATTTTAAAAAGTTACTTCTCTGAAAGCAGAGATAAGCAAACATTGAGGATTTGAGGACCATGTTGGCTTGCTATGGCACTTTGGAGATCTGCATCCATTCCTGCCACACATCCTGAATTTTTAAAATTATTTTTCCCCACTAAAATGTCATGCCATCCCCTTGAGGCCATGGGCAACAATTCCGCTGGACTTTTTATGTCTCTTGTGGTCTCATTTGGACTTTAAACTCCCATGTCTTTCCTCCCCAGTGATAAAATTGTCACCCATCCTTCCTAGCGGGCATGGGGGATATTTTTGAAAACAATAACAACAACAACATTGGCCGCTATGAGGAGAGTGATGTGTACACTTTACCCTATAAGAAACAAATAGGATCATGTCCAGATTAGGACACTAATATTGTATCCTTTGCTATGGCTTCTGTGTCTCTCACACTTCCTTTAGGATGTAGGCAGACAACTGTGGGGAACCTGAGTACTGTTTTCTAGCCTTAATAATTGTCCAGAACTTGCACTTTTAACAAATTAAAAGTTAAGAACGAAGAGTCTGGTGCACATGTGTCAAACTCAAGGCCCGCAGTCTGAATCTGGCCCACCATGTCATTTTATGTGTCCCTCTAGGTCTTGAACTACAACTCCTGTATTCCTCATAATTACACAATATGACTAGAGCCAATAGGAGTTGTGATACAGTAACATCTGGAAAACTGTAGTTTATTCTGTTTAGTTGGAAGAGTGAGGTTTGAATTTAGATACAGGACTTCTGGATATCTGACTTTCACCTTTCCCCAATCTATTGGATTTGGTTTTCAATTGCCATTATCCCATCTACATGATGGATTAGCAAAAGTGATGGAAGTTGTTGTTCAGTAACAAGTGATGACTCAAACTGAGTAAATCCTAAAGAGTACCAACCACTATGTAAAAATTGCAATTAGCCTTCTGGATTTTCTATTCATGGATTCAATGGCCCTTTGAAGGCAACCATAGTCTCATGTGTCCCTCACTGAAAATGAATTTGATGCCCCTGATCTAGTATAAGGTAAGGGAGACATCATCCATCTTTAGAGTATTGTCTGATTTGATCCTGCTGCAGTCAAGGTTTTTTTTTTTTTTTGGTTTTGTTTTTTTTTGCAAGTTGATGTTCGGTAGAATATCTTGCCTTGCTTCTTTGTTTTTGGACAAAATACAGTGTTTGACACTGGCCATCCTCAGTGGAGCAAATGGTAGTAAGAGTCCAAGAAAATCTGAAGGGTTTTCAGATCTTCTGTGCTCTAACTCACACACACACAGTCACTGTTTCCTATGGTATCCACATAGGAGATGCTTTTATGTCCTTTCATTTAGTATATTTAGAGCAGAATCCTATGCATGTTACTCAAAAATAAAGCCCACTGTGTTTAAAAAAGGCACACATCCCATTGAGCATGTGCAGGATTGTAACACCATTGCTTTTTGCAGATATCTACAATGCAATTGCATTTTCACTTTTTGTACAAAAACTATTTGAATGTAAGAGTTTATATTTCATACTACAGTACTTTCATACTTGGGCAATAGTAAGCCAGGTTTAAACAGTGCATTCCCTACCTGCATTTCCTGATGTTCTCCACTGTGGGATGTTTCTGACAACTCCATGGGTGAAGGTAAAACATCATGAGACATTGACTCTGTCATATCACGTGCCACCACTGAGGGTATTAAGAAAAAATAATTAGTATTACCATGAAGCTAATCCTGATTGACTTCAATGGGCATTAAAGTCTGCCAGCCTGTTCAGGATCCAACCTAGTTTGATAATACTCATTAATGTGGAGCCTTTGATATTTAGCAAATTGCTCTTAATTTTACAGTTGCAGAACACTATATGCTGTAATGCTCAAGACAAAAATAATTCATTCAGATGTACAAAATAAGAATAAGATGCTTGAAATGGGATATGGGCTTTGAAGGAGTACCTATTCAGCACTGAAAAGAATAAGTCTGCTCATGTACTTTTAAGACAATCAGTAATAAACACTTCCTTTTCTCACATTTTAGAAGAGGAAATATCTGTAGATGGGCTTCTGGCCCATTAAACAACATCTTCAACTATCAGACACAGTCTCCTCTGTGTCTTCTCTCCATTTCTCCATATTGCCGAAACATGATGCAGGGCAACTTCTGGTGGGACTCCGCGGGGCTCCATTTCGGAAGCAAGAAGAAACAAAGCCCAGAGCAGCTTTGGACCACCCAACGCTTCATTAAAGAGCATGAAGAAGAAGCAGAAAAAGATGGGGAAAGGACAGGAAATGATGTGGGATGGGAGGCCATCCTAAAAGACATGGAAAGATGGTAGGGAATTGAGGACAATTCCCTCTGCTTTCCCCCTCTTTCCCCTGCCTGTCTGATGAAGTCCTTGCTTACACAAAAAGAAACAATTTCTTTGACAGTGGAATATGCTGCCTCAGAGTATGCTGGAGTCTCCTCCTTTAAGCAGAGGCTGGATGGCCATCTGTCAGGAGTGTTTTGATTGTGTGTCCCTCCATGACTTTAAAAAATGTGCCTTAAAACACCAAAAAATTATTCTTGGTGTCTATAAACATATTGTTTTCAGATACTTCAGATGTATGAATTAAGTTGCCCTTATCTGGAATTCTGAAATCTAAAATACTCCAAAACCAAAAATTGTCCACGTAGGTGGTTTAGATAGTGACACCTTTGCTTTCCGACAGCTCAATGTACACTCACTTTGTTTTATGCCCAAAAATACAAAAGTTTGTATTATATTATCTCAGGCTATAAGTTGTATGTGTAATATACGTGGATTTAATGTTTACAGTTGGGCCCTGTCTTCAAGGTATCTCATTATTTATGCATATGTAAACATAGGCATTTCAAAATCTGGTTCCAAATATTTCAGACAAGGAATACTCAATCTATATCAATTATTCTCTATTCCATTAAGTTCTTTCCTACTTGTTTTTATAGTTTTGATTATGGTTTGATCCTTTGCTTTGCTAACATCCATATAACATTGGATCCATACACATACTCAATTTACCTAATGTAATCCTGTGCACACTTAATTGTGCATAGAATTACATGGGAGAAAGGTGGAATAGAAATGCTGTGAATAAGAAGGCAAGTATATACATAAATGCACAAACTCTAAACAAATCAACTTACAATCCCTATACTTCTTTCTTTCCTACACATTATTGTAATTCTTCCTCATCCTTACAGACATAGGATAATTTTTTACTATCAGGCACTTTTATCATGCACTGTCTTCATACATACCTGTTAAAATTCCTGTAAAAATAATAAATAACAGATATTTCCTCTATGTCTTCTTTTTTAATAAAAGAGAACCTTGCCTTTTATTATGGCTCCAGCATAAACTACTATGCCCCACCCTTGGAAGTTTTATAGGCTGAGGGTACTGACCAACAAGTGTAGCCAAAGAAATCAGTACTAAGCTCCATCAATTAACTCAACTCATCCTGTAAGTGATTCAGAAGAACACGACCGCCCAGTCAGTTTAAAGTTCTCGTCTCCACACAATGAAGAGGGGAGAAATATAATATTATATTATTATGGAGCCATGCTGACATTGGAAACAGCGACTTTTCAAGAGTAAAATGCTCCACTGAGAAAAGCTGGGGAAAACAAAGCCCTATTGGAGTCAAACCTTGTGAATGCTTCCATGGGAGTAAGCCCCATTAAATTCATTAGAGTTACATCTGAGTAAACAATAATAGATTAAGTCACAATTTAACTGAGAGTCAATTTCACTGAGAACACTAGCTACTTTGGAGTAACAGAATTCAATGTATGGCCTGCTGCAATGGGAAATTACAGCACATGCTTGGAAAATCCATGGAAATGTGTCCATGTGAGTATGTGATTAAGCAGCTGCATAAGGTACATAATACACTTGCTGGAGCTGTTAAAAAAGGGATATATTTCAGTAAATTACAAGAACAATGGAAAGAACATTTCTGAGGAACCACTCAGAAAGGCTGTAATCTTCTCATCACTTTTGTTAACAATAGAAACATACAATGTAGAGATGGAAGTTGCGGAAAATGCAAAAAGTGGTAAAGGAAGTCCACTCTTTATGTTATTTAACTCCACAGATCTTAGGCAAAATATATAAAATCAGGAAAGATTTACGTTAGAAATGTGGGAAGGCGGAAGGTACCCTCTATCATATGTTAAAGATAAAGGTTTCCCCCTGACATTAAATCTAGTAGTGTCCGACTCTGGGGGTAGGTGCTCATCTCCATTTCTAAGCTGAAGAGCCGGCGTTGTCCATAGACGTCTCCAAGGTCATGGCCGGCATGACTGCATGGCGTGGTTGTTTGATATTATTACTATTGATATTATTACTGTTGTTTAAATCTTTGTTTTAACTTGTTTTATCATCTTCTTGTGTTTTAAACTGTGTATTGTTAATGTATTTGCGCTGTTACTTTTGTAACATTGTGAGCCGCCCCGAGTCCCCATGGGGAGATGGTGGCGGGGTATAAATAAAGTTTTATTATTATTATTATTATTATTATTATTATTATTATTATTATTATTATTATTATTACCTTCCCACTGGAGTGGTACCTATTGATCTACTCACATTTGCATGTTTTCAAGCTGCTAGGTTGGCAGAAGCTAGGGCTAATAGCGGGAGCTCACCCCGCTCCCTGGATTTGAACCGCCAACCTTTTGCTCAGAAAGTTCAGCAGCTCAGCGGTTTAACCCGCTGCGCCACCAGAAGCTCCCTCAAATGTTATGGAAGTGTAAAAGGCTTAAGAATTATTGGAAGAAAAGACATAATACATCTAATAGCATCTTACATTTACAACTAGAATTTACACTGCAACATCTCAATATGATAGATGTACGGATTAATAAACCTACAAAGAGAATTATTATGTACCTGATCACAACAGCAAGAATTGTTCTGGAAAAAAAGTAGAAAACAACTGAAGTACCTTCCATCCATATATGGCAATTGAAATTAAGAGAAATAATGGAAATGGACAAATTATCTAGGATAATAAAGGGGAGCTATCTAAACAAGTTGCAGAAAGAGTGGGAGAATTTTTTTTAATTGTTTCAAAGCATGCTGCAAGTTGCTTCTGGTGTGAGAGACGTTGCCCAAGGGACACCCGGATGTGTTACCATCCTGCTAGGAGGCTTCTCTCATGTTCCCGCAAGTTAGCGCTGACAAACAGGAGCTCGCCCTGCCTCACGGATTTGAACCGGCAACCTTCAGGTCATTAATCCAACCTTCGGGTCAGCAGCTCAGCTGGCACAAGGGTTTAACAAATATGTCTTACAACAGGACAGATAGAAAATATCTACCAATAAATAAATTTTTAGAGGAAATAAGGAAGTAATAGTAGTCTCTGTGAACACAAATAAACAGTAAGTATTTAAGTATTCTTTTCTTTTAAAAATGGAATGTAAGATTAAGGAAGAACTTCTACCTTAAAGGGAAAGAAGGAAGTCTAGACAATATACTTTTATTAAATAGTTGGATTATGTTATGTTTGTTTTGTTTAAGTATGTCCTTTTTGATGATGTATGTTGAAACCTAATAAAAACTTTTCAAAACTGGTAAAGAAACAGTTCTGCTCAAGAACTACCTTTGATGACAGCTGAGGAATCGAGCTCAAGTGTCAGGCAGGACATACGACTATTCATTAATTCCTAGTGTTCTCAGTTTTCAGCTGTGTACTTGTGATTCTCACCAAGACATATCTTTTCATGTAGAGTTAGCCCCTTCTAACACCAGACGCCCTTCTCATATGGGGACAGAAACACTTTGATTCACTAAGGATATGAGATATTTCAGATTTACTGAAACTCTCACAAAGGTGTGTAGAATGAAGATGCTTCATTGTAATTAGTAGTAAGTTTTATAAAATCTTAGGTTGGAAGTTACATTCTTCAGTTTTTGCAAAACTGCTTAAGGATGGTAATGGAAAAAATCTAAAAATCTGTAGATACTCAAAAGGGATTTTACTTTTCAAAATCCACTTACGATATATATTTATACGGCGCTAAACACTGAGATTTTTGTGTCTACAAGAGACATACTTCAAAACCGTGATTCTGTACTCTATCCTAGGAAATAAAACTCTATTATACTGTATATTGAATACAGCATATTGAAACTGAGAACGGAAAATGTATTTATATAGCATAGCAGAAGATAGAAGTTTTAAGAATGAAGCATAAATAAACATAAATAATTTCAGACAAGAGGAGTTTTTACTGATTTGGATGAGGTTACACTTTCTAATACAGATGAGAGACATGCGGATCCTAGAAGCTATGAAAAGGCAGGTCTGTTTAGCATTTGGAAGGAAGACCACCAAGGAATACCACCCTATGGAATTAAAAGTTACCATAAATGAGCAAGCAATTTGAAGGCATATCCTACCATGATAAAGAGTCTGGTAGTACTGTTAGATCCATATATGTCTTTAGCAAACAAATTGTTTAGATTACATATTGATGACATGGTGGTAGATTAATACTAGCTCACTGTGGATTTTGCTTTTATGTTACCAACTCATCTGCATTTTTGTTTCCATGCTTAGTTGGTCTCATGGAGAATATATACATCAAAAGGAAGCTGCTTTTTAAATTAGGGAACAGTAATATATACAAAGCTATATTGTTTACTGAAATACGTTACTTATCATGTTTTGGACATGGTATACAGGTTAAAAAATAAAACAACTCTCCATAGAGAAAGTAGAACTGTGGCAAGGGTTTCAGAAGGAAAACAGTCATCTGTTGCGCACCTCCTGTTGGCTTTCCTTAGCACCTGGCTTGGTAGCAGAACATTAAGGACAGGGCTTGGAATATCACTTTCAGGCTATTTCCCAGGCCATTTATTCATTATGTTCTGCCTCCACAGTCTCTTCGGAGCAAGGCATCAAGGGTTGCATCACTGTAGAATTGATGCAGCTTGACATCACTTTAACTGCCCTGGCTCAATGCTATGGAATCCTGGGAATTGTAGTTTTATAAGCTCCTTAGCTCTTCTTGCCAGAGTGCTGATGCCATGCAAAACTACAAATCCCATGATTCTATAGCATTGAGCCATAGCAGTTAAAGTGGTGTCAAACTGCATTAATTCTACAATGTAGATGCACTCAAAGAATCATTTGGGGGGCATACATTAGCTGTCTATCCCATTCTCCATTTACAGTGGTATGTAGCAGGAGGCAGAGGTTACTGGTTGTTATTACTGGTTGCTATTTGTCGCTTCTACTGCTCTTCAGCTAGTGCAGTGCCTCTCAGTCTGGAGTCCCCAGATTTTCTTGTCCTTCAACTCCCAGAAATCCTAGCAGCTGGTAAACTGGCTGGGATTTCTGGGAGTTGTAGGCCAAAAACATCTGGGGACCCCAGGTTGAGAACCACTGTGCTAGTGGAAGATCCTACATTTTTGACAAGACCAATTAATTGGAAACCTAATGTGAAAACATTTCCCTTGTCATCTGTTATACTGGAGCATAATTATGAAAGCAGTAGCAAACTAGGTTGATACACTGTACACAATGGGGGCATATGACCTTATAAGGAAGCCTTTCCCTACCTTTTACCCTGTAAAAATTCTTGAAATAATGTTCAGATCTCAAGAAATGCTATATAAAAAGATTTCCAGGGTTTTCAGTTTTTCCCCCATATCTTTTTAAATCCTTTAGTGACCTCTTGTGGAAACTCTTGAGCTAGACATATATGGACCTTAACTCACACTGGCAACAAAGGTCTGCATAGCTAAAGCAATGGTATTCCTCTTAGTAACCTATGGATGTGAGAGCTGGACCATAAGGAAGGCTGAGCGATTTTGAACCATGTTGGATGAAAATTCTGAGTGCCTTGGACCGCAAGAAGACCCAACCAGTCCATACTCCAGGAAATAATGCCCAACTGCTCACTGGAGGGAAAGATATAAGAGACAAAGTTGAAGTACTTTGGCCACACAATGAGAAGACAGGAAAGCTTGAGAAGAGAATAATGCTGGGGAAAATGGAAGGAAAGAGGGGTCGGCCAAGGGCAAGGTGGATGGATGGTATCCTTGAAGTGACTGGCTTGACCTTGAAGGAGCTGGGGGTGGCTACGGGGAATAGGGAGCTCTGCTGTGGGCTGGTCCATGAGGTCACGAAGAGTTGGAAGCAACTGAACAAATAAACAAAATGTATTGTAGCTAGATTATGTTTAGCAGTTCAACACCTAAATTTTAAGTGTTTAATCAGTTGCATAAAAAGGTTCTCATATATTTGAGATACTATAACTACTCATTTCTTATCTTTAGCAATGGAAGCCATTCAATAACACAGATTCCAAACTATCAAAATACTGGTCATTTTGTTAGTAACCTATACAGTAATAACTTAGAAAGTCAATAGAGATTAATATCTGATTAGTTTTCCAACATTCCTTCAAATTGCATACCTGAAAAGGGCTTTTAAAACAGCAGTTTCTAGTCAGCAGCTTGTTCTGAATGGGCAAGAACTGCTATCTAATGAAGACTGTTGTAATTCCAACACAGTAATGAAAAATATACAGGAACTAATTGATCAATCCCAATTACATCACAAACATGGTATTTTTTTTACTCTGGAGCTTCTGCATACAACTGTTCACATACAATTCTTTTGTTTCAAGGGTGTTAACTGATTTAGACCATACACAACAAATATATAGGCCACATACAAGAAGACAGGTAAGTCAATCATGTATCTGAACCTAGTGCTGTATCCTGAATATTTATGATTTCAGGTTTTAAAACAATCCACTTGTTTCCGACTATTGTGGTTTAAGTGTTAAGACCACTTTGGAGACCTGGGTTTAATCCCTGCTCTGCCTAGAACACCTGCACTGCAGAATGCAAATTTGACCCCACCTTAACGGCCATGGCAAAATGCTATAGAATCCTGGGATTTGTAGTTTGGTTCTGCAGCGTAATGCACCTTATGTTTACCAGTATCTGATCTTTCTTGCTTCCTTGTTCAAACTGTGACAAATAAAGGATAGTAAATTTAAATTTCATAATTGATTTCAAGACAACACAATAAGCAAAGCAACAAAGGTGAAAAGTTATTCTCAATTTTTATTGAAACAGATGCAAATAATTTTAAGCATCAGCAATAGTAACTTCAACTTCTACACCAGGCTCAATACTGATAGAAGTGATCTGCTTGACAATCTCTGAAGGACTGTGCAAATCGATGAGACGCTTGTGAATACGCATCTGGAAACGATCCCAGGTTTTGGAACCTTCGCCACACGGTGTTTTCCTTGTAGTGATTCGCAGGGTCTATAATTTAAATGAATTAACAAGAGCTGATTACTATGCAGTTTTTTGTTATAATATTTTACATGGAAATTAAAATGTTCCTGGAATTTATTTATTTATTCCTGGAAAAAATTCTATCCTATGACCATCAATCCATTTTCCCCTCATGAGTTTGTGGGGTGCAGGCTGCATGTGTCTAATGCCGATAGACACTCCTAAAACTTCTTAGAAGGTATGTTATTTCATTTATCACCAATTCCTCCCACATCTGAGACATCATTCATAAATTCACTACACAAAATGCTAGTATGAAAGTTATACTACCCAATTCAAAGAACTATCTTTTTTAAAAAAAATCCTTATAAGACCAATGACAAGCTGGTATGTTAAAGGATGAAGTTATAAATTGTATAATGTAAGATACCTTGGTAGGCATGCGAACCGGTCCTTTCACTTTTAAGTTCTTCTCCTTAGCACCTCTTATCAGATCTGCACAGACTATAAAATACAGCAGAGTTAAAGAATCAGGTTGTATATTAATTATTAAAGAAATACTCTTATGTGTTGGCTCAGAATAGCGTATTCACTAATCATGGTAGTTCAGTTAACACTTTTTGTCCTCATTGCCAACTCTTAAAACAAAACTTGTTATAGTAAAGTTGTTGATGCAAGCAAGATGTTTACAAAAAAACAGTCCATTTCATTTGTAGTTTTTTTCGGTGGGAAGTCAAAAGTCTTGAGCTTTGTGTCTGTGCCTTCAAGATACCTATTGTCACTCTATGACTTCTGTCAGACTAGGAGTTTTCAAATGTCATTATCCCCGTTCCTTTATCTGAAATATAGCCTACAGCACCTGGTATTCATTGGTATCCTATCCAAGTACTAACCAGCTGCTTTGAGTCTCCTTGTGGAAAGAAAAAGTGGGGTATAGATAAACATAATAACAACAAACAGGGCCAAATCTGTCAAGCTTCCACAATCAGAGAGAATGTGGTGTTTTAGGTATTTACATGCTACAAAAACGCTTCCACATGATTTATGGTATGTTTTTAACTGCATTGCTTTTTATGAGTTGGACAGCTTTGTCCCAATCCTGGGGAAAATGGTGTAATCATAATGATGATGTAAGATAAAAGATTAGTGTAATCAGGTATTACAAAAGAAGCAACATTCAAAATTGAACTAGATTGTCTCATTCCATAAGAATTTGCCTCTATACTAAAGTGCAATAAACTTTAGAACACAGTCCATAAACAAATCATTAATTATCTAAACAGAAAACAATATTGCTATTTCTTAGTCTATCATTCCTGATTTTATATATTAATACAAACAGCTCAATACTGCACTGAACTGGCCTCAATGAACTGACATGTGACTAAGGGTCCACCCACATTGTAAAATTAATGCTAACTGACACCACTTTAGCGGCCATGGTTCAATGTGATTGAATTCTGGAATTTGTAGTTCTCAGTTTGTCAGAGCCAAAAAACCTTGCACAACTCGCAGAATCCCATCACATTGAGCCATAGCAGTTAAAGTGGGGTCAATTCTACAGTGTAGATGTATCCTAAATTGGAAAGGTCGGGCTAAAAGAGAACCAAAGATTGAACAGAGAAACTGCATGCAAGGCTTTTACCAAATATTCAGGATTCCTGTGCCAATTCGCTACTCACCCTTCTCTAGAGACTTTACATTGCGACTTGTCAAGGTAATCCTGATTCGATGAATTGCTACTTCCTGTTCCACAGGTGCTTTCCCAGAATCTTTGAATGCCTAAAACAAACAGTTTGGAAAGATACATTTCTTACTTAAATGTCTCACAAGATCTATACATACATCAAAAAGTTTTCAGGCTACAAAACGCTGATCATATCGAATAATTATAAAAGTATGTGGAAGTGGCTGCTCAATTCCTGTATATTTAAATGAGTAAAGCATCCTGATAGAAATTGCTACCAGATTCCTGCTAAACTTAACTTTTTGATGCACTTAGCCTTGTTTCCAAAGTATTTTGTGATGTGCTTTGAGCCCACTTAAGAGGGAAGCAGTATATAAATTATAGTGTTGAGCAAGTCGGCATATTTACCATAATAAAGTAATCTGCAGGTACCAAACTTTCCCATGTTGTCCCATTACATACATAACTTTATTACGGTCCATGGACCCACAGCAGTTAAGTGAATAACATACAAGAGTTTACAGAACAGTCAAACTGGGGAAATTGCTTAACAAACACAAAGTACACATTACGGCTGGTTAAGATTCCTTATTGATGTCTACATAGTAAAATAATAAACACAGGCAATGAGACCACTTCTGCCACAATATTTTGAAGATTATTTAAAGCTTGCTTAAACAAATGGATTTCCTTTCCAGAATGGCTTTAATGATCAGCAACAGGGAACTCTGCCACCACCATCACAATACTTTAAAACATTACAATATTGGGTTAGAAAGATAGATACAGCATGTTCACAAACAAATGTTCAATAGCATTTAACTTCGAACCCACCCTTGAGTACGGAATTATAGTTCTGGGAAGAATCTATCCATCTAATACAAAAGGATCTCCTGTAGTTCGGAGTTACAGCTGGAATTAGGCTGCAGCCACACTTTTAAAAAATTATGGTGGTTTGAGACCATATTGAGCATAGGTTATTACTTATAAAGCCCTATACGCTTCAGGTCCAACTGGCGTAGGCATTAAGATCTACCGGCTAGGCCCTCCTCTCGGTCCCATCTCCATCTCAAGTGCGGCTGGTGGGAATGAGAGGAAGGGCCTTCTCGTTCGTGGCCCCCCAGCTTTGGAATGCCCTCCCAAGAGAGATCAGGCTAGCCTCCACTCTCCAAGCTTTCCATACCCTATTGAAGACATTTTTTACAAGCCTTTGACCATATTTAGATCATTTTAATGAATATACATGAGGACCTATTGATTCCTTATTATGCATTTTACAAGACTGAGATTGGTTACTGTTGTTTTTACCTGAAGCTATTGCTGTATTTTATTGATTTTAATCAGTGGGCATTGTGAAGTTGTGATGTTTATGTTTGTTGATTATTGTTTTATTTGTTTTTTGCACTTTTTGCATGTTGCACCTTTGAGTGCTTTATCAGCTGCCCGGAGTCCCTCTGGGAGATGGTGGCAGGGTATAACGTTTATTACTATTATTAGTAGTAGTAGGATTACCTGTCATGGTTCAGTGCTATGAGATCCTGCGATTTACAGTTTTGTGACATGTTTACCTTTCTAAGAGTTTTAGTGCCATGGCAAAGTACAAATCCCAGGATAGAGCTTTGGCAGTTAAACTGGTGTCTCTACATTGCAGAACCAAATAATAATAATAGTAAGTTTTATTTATATCCTGTCCACTCTCCTGGAAGGGACTCAGGGTGGCTTGCAGCATGTAAGGGCTATCAAAGTGCCTTAATTTTACAGTGTACTAGATGCAAGCAGGCTCTAACCTACTTGGGTAAGAAATCGCCAAATAACAGCAAATGGTGGATGATTCCAGAGGAAGACAATGGCAAACTACCTGTCAGCATTCCAGTGAGACCAGAGGTTCAAAACGAGTATGTAAAGCATGGACTTTATGCCATAGTATATATTTATTGGGTTGCTGTGAGTATTCCGGGCTGTATGGCCATGTTCCAGAAGCATTCTCTCCTGACGTTTCGCCCATGGCAGGCATCCTCAGAGGTTGAGAAGTTTGTTGGAAAACTAGGCAATTGGGGTTTATATATAGTAGAGTCTCACTTACCCAACATAAACGAGCTGGCAGAACGTTGGATAAGCAAATATGTTGGACAATAAGGTGGGATTAAGAAAAAGCCTATTAAACATCAAATTAGGTTATGATTTTACAAATTAAGCACCAAAACATCATGTTATACCACAAATTTGACAAAAAAAGTAGTTCAATATGCAGTAATGCTATGTAGTAATTACTGTATTTATGAATTTAGCACCAAAATATCGTATTGAAAACATTGACTACAAAAATGTGTTGGATAATCCAAAACGTTGGATAAGCGAGTGTTGGATATGTGAGACTCTACTGTATCTGTGGAATAATGCCCAGGGTGGGAGAAAGAACTCTTGTTTGTTGGAGGCAAGTGTGAATGCTGCAACTGGCCACCTGGATTAGCACTGAATGGCCTTGCAGCTTCAAAGCCTGGCTGCTTCCTGCGGGGGGGGGGGAATCCTTTGTTTTATATATATTTATTCATTATGTTACATTTAAATCCAGTTTCTCCCAGGACGACTGAATCATTCTGGGAGTTGAAAAGAGAAAAGCCACGCCCCTCCCTTTCCCCCCTCAGCCAGATGGTACAGTCTTGTAAAGAGCCGGGATACTGAGAAATGCGAAGGCAGGGAAGGCGCGCTCCACCCCTGCCCCCTTTTTATGAATTACATGGCACAATCCTACAAAGAGTTTCCCCTTTAGAGAAGGGAAGCGACGTAAGAGCGCACGCGCGCAAAATTGGAAAAGGTAATGGTGGTGGGCGGGGGGGGGGAAGAGTTGGAGTGGGCGAAACCAACCGGTACAACAACCCCCCCCCCCCCCTTCGAAGCCCTTTTAGAACGTTTCAAAGCAACGGCCGTCCCTGGGCGCTTCCCTCATTGGCTCTCTCCCTCCCCCTCTCCCTCTGTCTATGACTTTCTCACTCTCTCACCATGGCGGCCTTCTTTCTTTCCTGACCGACTTATTCGCGCGCACGAGGCCCACGGAACAGCGGTGAGTCAGGAAGCAGGCCTCACTGCCTTCAGAAGGGGAAAAGAGAGAGGCCGCTGGGAAGGCGCGCCTTATATAGCCTCCTCGAAACACCCTCCCCGTTTTGCCCCGGAACTGGTCGCGTAAGAGGCGGGCGGGGACTATTTCCACCCTCGAATTCAATCCAATGCTTCCGAAATGGTGGCTGGAGGAAATCTGGCTTCACAGACGAAGCCGTGTTAGCCTGGAATAGGCATGGACAAACTTGGGCCTTCCCTGCAGGTGTTTTGGACTTCAACTCCCACCATTCCTAACCGCCTCAGGCGGCGGTTAGGAATGGTGGGAGTTGAAGTCCAAAACAACTGGAGGGATGGCCCAAGTTTGCCTATTCCTGTTCTGGAATACCAGGCTTCTTGGATTAATTGAGGTCGTGGAAAATGCACCAGAGGAAGTAGTTTTAGGCTGGATCTTCACTGCTTTATAGCCCAGTTTCGGAAACGTGGGTTAACCGCATTTAACTGGATATCAGTTTGCACTGCCCTATAATCCAGATCAATGCAGTTCATCCACATTCTGAAACTGGAATATAGGGCAGCCTTGGTTCCGTAAAAGTTTACGATACCTCCTTCGTTCTCTGCGTCACCGCCCCGCATTGACCATTTAACGCAGTTCAAAGCCCGCTTCAAACTCCACCAAAAGCGCACGAAAGAAAAGAAAGCCCATAATGCGCCTCGGTATTTTGTGGTTTCTATCGTCACCAGTCCTCGAGCAGATTTCCTATGTAATCCTCTGCACAGCAAAACCAGTCTGAAACCATTAAATGGTTAGTATAGATGGGTCCTCTTTTAGACCCAAATGTGCTACAAGATCTGGGTGGCTGTGAGTTTTCTGGGCTGTATGGCCATGTTCCAGAAGCATTCTTTCCCCCAGGCAGTAAGCAGCCAGACCTTGAAACTGAAAAGCTATTCAGTGCTAATCAAGGTGGCCAGGTGCAGCTTTCACACTTGCCTCAGACAAGAGTTTTTTTCTCCCACCCTGAACATTCCACAGATATATAAACCCCACCTGGCTAGTTTCCAGCATACCTCATTAACTCAGAGGATGCCTGCCATAGATGCAGGCAAAACGTCAGGAAAAAATGCCTCCCGACATGGCCATACAGCCCAGAAAACCACAGCAACCCAGTGATTCTGGCCATGAAAGCCTTTGACAACACATTGCTACAAGATCCCTTCACTCATAGGAGCTAACCACCCTTCTTTTTGTTTTTTGGAAAGGGTGTGATTGCTTATAAGAGTGCATTTACAAATCAAAATAAAAACAACAGTTTAATCTCATGATGCATCTCTACACTGTATAATTAATGAGGTCTGGCACCCCTTTAACATGGCTCAATCCTCGAGGTGGGTAAGAAATAAAATTCTTATTCTCTGGAATCATGGGAGTTGTAGTTTTGTAGGACCTTTGGCCTTCTCTGCCAAAGAGTGCTGGTGCTTCACCAAACTACAGTTCCCATGATTCCACAGCACTGAGCCAAAATAGTTGAAGTGATGCCAAACTGCCTTAATTCTACATTGTAGATGTGGCCCCTGGTGCAAACCACATTTTGATGGCAAGAAAATAATATATTAAACAGTCTGGTTTTCATAAAGTAATATCAAGAAATTACTGCTCAAAGTAATTTGTGCTTCCATGAGGCTTACAGTTGTCTCCCACACCCCAGAACTAACCTTTATTTTGCCATTTTATATTAGAAATATTTTATTACACCATTTTATACTTATATAATGAGACTTGAGCAGTCATGAATTTTGATATCAAGGGGGCAGGGATGATGGCGATAATCCTGAACCAAACCTCAGCAGATATCAATGCCTGCTGTGCACTCCAAAATTTCTGGTTGATGGACATTCCACATTTCTCGTCCCTCTTAATATCTTCAGTATATCCTTGAACTGCTTTGCTTTGGATACTTTAGTGTTATGAGGATTTTATTCTTTCAGCTGGATGTTTCACACTTGTGCTTGCGGGGAAATATCTGTACATCAGTGCAGTTTACTGCTAGTGTAGTACATAAATAATTGCAACATATATCAATCAAGCAAGTTGCCTTAATACCTAAAGTCAACAGATTCTATTTGATCCTGGAAGCTAAGCAAGGTCAGTTATTAGTACAGGCAGCTCCCGTGTTACAAACAAGATAGGTTCTGTAGGTTTGTTTTTGAATTTGTAAGTTGGAACAGGTGCATTTCGAAGTGTAACTCCAGCAATGCTTTGGATAGCATAGGAAAGTTAATTCTCCTGTGATGTTTTGTTGTCTTGCTGTGCCCCTGTTCAGAAGATTTTACCTCACTTTCTGTCTCTGTGATAATTGGATTGGAAAAGAATAGCTTGTTGGAAGAATGTATTGCTTACTGGTAACCATGTTTCTTCCAGTGGTCATCTGTGAAATTCACACATATGGGGGGTCTTGTGCACAGGTGTATAGTTTAAGAAGCCTGTTGGTGGTAATCCTGCCCACCCTCCCCTGGAGGATATACAGCCAGCTGAAGATGTTAGCACATCAGTTCCTTGGCAGCTGTTAAAGGCAGTATTTCTTTTGGAGAAACTATCTATCTTGCAGAAAAGGTTGAATGAGTGGGGTCCTGAAAATAGAATGTCTCACTCTCTACCTGTACCATGAGATGACAGACAGGTAACATTTAAAGGAAAAGAGGGAAAATTCTTGCTTTGACAGTGAAAGAAATCCAGGGTGTCAATACCATGAGTGGGTCAACACCAGCCTTCTGTGAGAAGGAAGAGAAATGTCTCCACTTGTAGGCAGAGGGCTGCTTTGTGGAGTAGCAGTGATAACAAATGCTATGGATGGCGAGAGGCCCTGACTGGCTGGAGCCATGCCATCAGATGGAGGGCCAGAATGTCCAGGTGACAGACTTGTCTGGCCTGGCAGGTCAGAAGGTCCCGTTTGCACCTGAAGTGATGGTAGTTGCCCCTGGAAGCCTGTAACAGTGGGGCAAGCCAAGGTTGCTGGGGCCACCATGGTGTGATGAGGATGTAGTCTTCTCTGTCCCTCAGGACTTTTGCCACTGTTCTTGTTATTAGTGGTATAGGAGGAAAAGCGTAGAGGAGCCCCAGCCACCATGTGAAAAGAAAGGCATTGCCCAGACATCTGTGACTTATCTGCAGGCGGTGGTGGGAACAGAACAATGGACAGTGAGTGTTGAGGGGGGAGGCAAAGAAGTTACTCGTGGAGTCCCCCAGTAGTAGAAGATGAATCAAGCTTCCTTTCAGTGTAGTTGCCATTTGTGAGTGGAGGCTGGCCAAAGGCGACCCAACTGGGTGAAGGCTAGCAAACTCAATGGCATAGTCGGTTCTGACAATCTCCAACACCCAGTGATCTCACGCCATGCCTCCAGAAAAAGGGGAGAGGCGATCCAAAAACGTGAGTGTAGCAGTTAATAGGGAATCAACAGCCCTGAAGGCCACAAATGGTACTAGGTCAAGAAATGGGTATAAAGGAAAACTGAAACTAAAGGTGCATTGAGCATAGAATCATAAAATTTTGATACCTGTCGCTCTTCCCAAAGATGAGAGCTAAATTAGTTGCTGAGCATGATCAGGCTGCTTGCCCCTGCCCTGTTGGTGGCCCCTGGAGGGGAGAGGAGGTCTACTACTTGAAGCAACTTGAGGTTGTTAGTGCACTCTGGTCCTGGTGTAATCGGTCCCCAGATGGAAGAGTCTGTCACATTTTATGAGTGTCCCCAGCTGTGAGTCTGTATTGGGATTGAAAAGTCCAGTCATGCATCGGGAGGTCCTCAATATTTTTTTAATAATGGAGCCTGGATTTTCCTTTAATTTTTATATACCATCATGCTTACCATAATTAACCCACTGAACAACACATCCACATAAGCCTATAGGGATCATCTAAGTTACTCTAGAGTTAGAAATTATGTAACCAGCATGGAGTTGGGATCTGTTCAATAGCCTGTTCAGATTATTTTTGCCTTATTAATCTGTGCCAGGTACTGGTAAAAAAAATATCTTTACTACATTGAAGGACGATACAGGAAACTAAATACATTATCTGCACAAAATAGATATATCAATTTTTTAACAATTTAATTGACATGACTCCATCCATCTTGTAGAATCCTGAGGCTTGCTGTTTGGAGAAATACAGAATCCTCTGCTAGAGAACTCTTCTGCACAACAGATATCCTGGAAGAGGGAGCCTGATGAATAAATCAGTTTAATTCATTAGTGTTGAAGGACACTCATATACTAAGACCATATATGCTGAAATAGTTTGGTTGTCAATATGGGCTTGATATAATTTTTAAAAATGAGATGTTTCCAAATTTGCAACATGTAAAAACATTATTTTATATCACTAAAAGATAGAATAAAAACCTTTTTCTGGATTCAGTCTTTGTATTTAAGTTGTTTATCACAAAATAACATGGCTTTGCTGAAGGCAGTTCAAAGAGTACATGCACTTCATTACACTTCCAGTCAAATTATATTTTTAATCCCAGTACTGTATAAGGAATACAGGCTGCATCTACAATGTAGAATTAATGCCGTGTGACATCACTTTAAGTATCATGCTTCAGTGTTATGGAATCCTGGGATTTGTATTTTTACAAGGTACTTAAACTCTGCTGAGTGTTGTGCCTTACCAAACTACAACTCCCAAGATTCCATAACACTGAGTTGTAGCATTTCAAGTGCTGTCAAACTGCCTTAATTCTACAGAGTAGATACACCCACAGTCTGAGAAGGAGTTCAAACAAAGGAAGGGACTTTGTACTCATTGTCTATAGTGTTTTATATAAGTAGTTCCAGGAGTTGCTTTTCAGCCATGTTGGTAAAAGGATTTCAAGGAAATATTTCACTTTTTGAGTGAATAGTCTGCTCCAAACTGCAATCTCTATCTCTGCTTCATCTTAGAAAAAAAGAAGTGAGAAGGAGAAATAAGTTACTCAAAGTCATGTTTATTTTGAAATGTTGATTAATATGTGATTCAAGAAGAGGACATTACTAGATCTGAGTTTCAGTATCCCTTCTGTACATCAGTGATTCAAAATACTTAGTAGATAAAGTCCTTTTCTTTATTAACACTAGTTGATGACTGAAATTAAAAAAACAAATTAGTGATTTCTATTACATTTTTAGTTTCCATGCTGTGGTTCTCATTTATTTATATTGCTCTTTCAGTGTATATGGCCACAGAGATCACATATAAAAATTTCCTCTCTTAAAAATGAATATATACATAATGTAGTGTTGTATTATTTTCATAACATTTTTTCTTAGTCTATAAAATTACTTTTATATAGAAGATTTGCACATTTTGAGTAAAGCTGGTCAGCTGAGATTGTCAGTGTATTAGTACATATGTCTTTTTAAAGTTCTCTTTCAGTAAGGAAAGAAATGTACTCTTAAAAGAATGGCTATTTTAATAATAGTTTAATTTTATGCACTAATATAAACATACTCAAAGAAAAAAAGGGGTCTTTGGATCATAGATCCATTATTTAAAGCTAACCTTTACCACTAAAAAGTGGTTGTCATCTAATAAATCCATAGGATATAATCTTTATTTGTTCCATTGCACTCAGTGGGACTAGCTTTTGGACAGATTAGTACGATTGTGTGAGTAAAGCTTTTGTTGATTAAATACCTATCCCTCAGATTAGCAGCTGGTAAGATAGAAAAACTGAATCACTGGTTCATGATACAGGGCTGCCTTCTAACATCATTAGTCATCTGGCGGGGTCTCACTGCAATTACACCATTCCTAACAGATGCATGTTCTTGTGTGCCTTCATTTGTGACACAGTGATCCTAAGGCAAACCTATCACAGAGTTTTGTTTGCAAGATTTGTTCAGAAGAGATTTGCTATTTTGACGTCTTTTGAGGTTGAGAGACTAACTTGCTCAAGGTCACTCTGGGTTTCCATGGCTGACCAGGGATTTAAACCAATTTAAACCAGTACATTTGCCAAATTCCAAAAGTAGAAGTCGCGTGAATCAAACTTTATTTTCCTGTAAGATTAATAAATCTTTTGAGTAATAAACTTGTATAAGCTATAATCCAAAAATCTAAGAGTAAGAGCAGAAATGTGAATTTACAACACCATGTTAGCATAGTAAAGTTAAAAAATCAACTCAGTTTACTCATGACGTCAATGAAATTTTTTTTTGCAGGAATTAAATTTTAAAATAGTGAACTAATTAATTAATTATTATTGCAGAAGTAATGGTGTTTAGGAGTTGGTAAAAGAGGGCAGAAGTTTTAGGAATATTGAATGTGGTTTTTGCGTGTGTGTGTGTATGTGCGGGCACACACACTTTAATAGGTAATTGTGTGTAGTTAAAATAAAGTTAATAAAATATTGTTAAAAACTATTGAAGTAACGTTTATAAACAAATTTAGTTCTATCAAATGAAGATCTTAAACCTGCTTACTTTCCCCCCCTCACCTATATGATCTGATTCCTGTGAGTTGTAATTTCAGAAATCTGGGAACTCTATACATTTAATTCAATAAATCACTTGTTTACCAGGAAAACAATTTAGAAGAGGTGAAGTAAACTAAAATAAAGCATTTTATGTGCCAAAAAAGTCCAGAGGAAATGCTGTTTCATGCTATTGGAACAGTAATTGCAACCAGCCACAAGAATTTTTCTGGGTCACATACTGTTTCTTTCACACATGTACAAAAAAGCCTGAGGTCTTCCTTTATATGTTGAATTGTCATATATTTGAATACAATACATATTTAGTTGCCAAATAATTATGTTTTTCAGAATTTCTATACTTGGTATATATTCTTGGTATATTACAGCAATTTTAAATGCAGTAATGAAATGGCAATCTATCAGTCAAACAAAAAGTGGGAAGTATTAGAGACAAATTCAGTGATCATTAGCATCCATTATTAAATACTTTGCATGTTTGATTGCTTGAAAATATACAATTCAAAACTATTTAAAACATCCATATGTCTTCTGAATGCAGCAAAATGGGCACCTGATGTTGTTTACAGAAAACATTTTCTAAAAGAATGGGAACGGTAGCTATTCCCAACCATATTTCCAAAAGTGTCAATTGTGTAAGTTTATGTAATTTAAGCACAGTCTTAACAAATATTACCCTATGTGTAACACAGAAGTAAAATTATCAACAAGTACTCTGCTTAATAGCAGCACATGGCAAATTTCTTGAAATTGGGTGGAATGTTTTAACAGTCTGAAATATTTGTAGGGTTGGGAGCAGAACATTTTATACTGAAACTAAAGGCAGCACTTAGTTTGCAAAAACAGAGCAGTGTTAGTTTCAGTATAAAAAGGAGGGGAAGATAGGTGGAAAGGAGATTATTTGGCATGATTAAGACTAAGCAATTTGTTTTAATATCTTGTAAGAATTCATCCTCAGCTGAGTTGGTGGTCTAACTCCCAGGATTCTCGACCATTGAACAAGCTGGCTAAGGCTTCTGGGAGTTGGAGGCCCAAACAGTTGGAGGGCTGGAATTTGAGGATACCTGTCTTAGACATTAGCAGATCTGAATGTCTCCGGACTATATAGATTGCTATAAAAATGATAATAAACTGCAAAAAACTGTCATTTACTGTAACTGAGAAGAGCATTTAATCACTATTGGGGAGATAGGGCGAATGACAAAGTTGTTATTACTAATAATATTTTGTGAAGAGCTTTATTTGTAGACAATTTGAAAACCAGTAAAAAGTTTTAAATTTGCTCTGAATCTTGAGAGAGGTCCAAGCAACACACTAATTCAGCTAAGAAAACAATCAACAATAAAAGTGGAGACACATACAAGACAGTATCACTTTATACTTTTAGAGACAGAGAATGAATATTCTGGAGGAGAAGTTCTGCACTAGGACGTTTGGCAACATCAGATTTCCAGCAACTTTCAATTAAGGTTTCAAGCTGTTGTCCAGTGGCTGAACCTTTAAACACATCTGCAGTTAGTGAAGGGCGCAGATTACAAGCTACCACAGAGTAGAGTACATACTGGCGCTCACCCAGATAAGGTTCTTGCTGCGTAACCATTTGCCAGAGTGTGATAGCAAAAGAGTAAATGTCAGCCTTAGGGGTGACTCTCTCACCTTTAAGGAGTTCAGGAGCACGGTGGGTGTATGTCCCACCTTGTTGAGAAAGTAGTGGACTTGATGATTCAAGATCCTGTAGTTTTTGGGAGCATCCAAAGTCTCCAAGTTTGCAAATATTTTGTTCAGTGATGAATACATTAGCAGGTTTTAAATCCAAATGCACAATCGTTTGCGAATGAAGGAAGATGAGACCTGCTACAATGTCACAAGAATAGCCTAATGCCTCACTTATGCTCAAAGATACATGGCCACTTCCAAGCCCATCGTCCTTACTTTTTTCTGTCTTGCAGTCAGTCCCATAGATAACATGGTGCAGAGTACTGTTACCTACATATTCCATTATTATGGTGCCCAAAGTGTCCTGACTGGCAGGGGCACATGTGCTAGCAGCTACTAAACGTACCACATTATTATGGTCAAGATGTGCCACATTTAATTCTGCCCAGAAACTCTGCCGTGATGCCAAACTGTTCTTACTGCTTTTCTTCACCTGCTTTACTGCCACTGTAGTTCCATGATAAATAGCCTTGTAGACTGAACCAAAGCCACCTGATCCCAGGGGGTGTAGTAAACACAACTGATCCCAGTCTATTGAACACCAAGCTAGGCGAGTCGGTAGTCGGCGAACCCTGGGCGAAACACCTTCGGCGCAAAAAAACTTTTCAGCTTTGTCTGGAAACAACAAGGGACTACTGCAGGGCCGTGCATTCACAGATGAAGAAAATTGTAGATGAAGAAGACGATTATGAGGAAGAGGAGATGGCATAATTATGGAGGAACAACCCTTGGCAAACAAAATAAGGAGCTTTTAAAAAAGGATGCAGGACAATTAAGCCGTGTTTCAAGAGTCTGCTCTGGTTTTGCTCCCAAATTTCTTTCACAGAATCAGTGCACCAAACTTACAGCCAACAAGCTCTGATTAGTTTCAGATGAGGACAGTTTTAATCACTACTGCCTACTAACTTTGGCCATTAAAGGGAATTGGGAGTTTAACTCTAATTCTCAAAACACTTACAGCATGGCCCTGAAAACGCTTAATTAGAAGTAAATTCAATTGACTTCAGTACGAATTACTCCTTCATAACTGTACTCTGGAAAGTACTTACCTTATCACTTTATGATATTAGATCTCTTTGTATTACTTTTCTTAGCTTCATATAAATATAAAAAAGCAGAAATGAAAGTGTGCCATTTCTTATCCAACTTTATCATTAACAGTTGTACAAGAGGCAGAAATTCAACAATTATTAAACTCTTTATGCCAAAGAAAAGTGAATTTTAGTATGTTGTGTATCATCTTAAAGACACTTTTTTTCAGAAAAATTAATCAAGGGCAGACCACCTTAATAGGTCCACTACCCACCCATGCAGGGACAGATAACAGCTGTGATACTAAATTTAACAAGGGAATGATCCATCAATGACCAACTCCAAGACCATTTCCATGAACCCCACTAGGGAGTATGATAGGCAGCTGGGTAGTTGACAGAATCCCCTATAGAGAAGAAAGATCTATGTGTTTTGGAAAGGACTGCAGATGTTAAACTGATAGTACAAAATTACCACTTTTAATGTAAAATGAATTTTATTGAATTATGGGCAAATTCATGATGTTAGAATGTGGCTGATTGACAAGTATTTGGTTTACAGAAAATATTGGTACAAGGTTACTGAATGTAATTGATGCTATGGATTTTTGATGTGCAATTGATATTAACAAAGGAAGTCTTAATGCAAGCTTTCTACACAAGGGGGCAATCTTGTCCTTTGTCTTGGACGTGACCTGTTGAAAGAATAATTTTGAAAGGAACTACTTAAATGAGCTTTGCCATACATTTAGTTTTTTAGTACATCTTTCCTCTTGACAGTAAGAACAATATTTTCTTTCTATTCATACTCTGTCTCCAATGTATTCCAGAATAATATTCTATTCAAATCTAATCTCTGAAAACAAATAAACTTTTCTCTGACTGTATATGCCCGACTCTTTCATCTGTGCTCAGTGAATGGAAGTCCCAGTAAATGTGCCTTTATGCCTGGGATTTGGGGATAGTGAAGGTAACATTTTCTCTCCTTGTCATATTAGAATCCGAGACTAGACACCAATGCTGAATGATTCTAGTTGGATAAAGTATATGTCTGCATAGTTCAGGGGTGGAAATCATGTGTTTCTGCAGAAATTTACTTACAACTCCCAGTATACCTAACTGGCAGAACTAGATAGAGATACTGTTAGCTATAGTCCAGCAACAACTTGGGGGCTGCATAACTTCCCATTTTGGAAAATTTCAGACTTTGAAATTCAACACCACAAGGTATTATAATGACCATTATCTAATCCAGTGGTTCCCAACCCTTTTTTGACCAGGAACCATTCTCCAACGTTAGTACCAAAAGGGTTACAAATCAGTTTTTGGTCAACTTTAGATTCAGTTTGGTTATTTGGGGTGCTAATTCAGAAAATTGCATTGGATAGGCCACATCAGCTCTAGTTTATGAAACAGAACATATGCCGTCCAGTAGTCGCCATTTGCTCGCCCACAGAAAACCATATTTAATAATCTATAGCTGATGTGGTCTATCCATTGCAATTGTTTGAATCAGCACCTCAAATAACCCCAGGAACAGGCTTAAAAACAGAGACACCAAGGCGCTCCCCGCTTCCAGGTGCCGTATGAAATGGCCCTGCTCAGAGGGAGGGAGGAGAAGCAGCAGTTAGGCTTGTTGTTGTGCCTTTCATGGACAGTCAGCCTCTTCCCCTCCTGACATCCCTGTTGCCTCAGCACAATAAGAGATTTTGTAAGACCAGTTGCTCTCGCTGCAACGGTGTAGTAATGGTGAGGCCACGGACCATATTTTAGTTCTTGGGGACCACAGGTGGTCCACGGACCACAGGTTGGGAACCACTGATCTAGTCTTAGAAAGTTATCAAACAAATTTGTGGAAGCCAAAGGTTATGAATGACTACTACTCAAGAAACTCACTGAGTAAACTTGTGCCAATCGTGTTAGCAAAACCTGAGAGTGATTCAGGGATTCTGGCCATGAAAGCCTTTGACAACACCTACCTGAGAGGTTTCCTGTAATGATAAAATTTGTCCAGAGCCATGAACTCCACAATGAACTCGCTGGAAGAAAAACAGTATATAAAGTTTATGTTGAAGCAGTATCCTTCTACAGGCTGTATGGTGTAGTGGTCTGCATACTGGATTAGGACTCTAGGAGACAAAGGTTTAAATCCCCACTCCCAGTGGCTGACCTTTGGGCAAGTCATACTTTTTCCAGCCATAGAGGAAGACAATAAAAAAATGACACACACACACACACACACATATATATGTATGTATGTATGTATGTATGTGTGTGTGTGTGTGTGTAAAAAGGGTTGGAGTCAACTCGAAGGCACATAACAACAAATAACTTTATCAATAGGAACATCAGTGAGAGATGATGTTGCAATTGTACCCTTATGGGCTACCAATAGGCTTTGTTTGGCCACTGTAGAACAGGATGCTGGACAAGATAGGCTTTTGGTCTGATGCAGCAGGACTCCCTTTGTGGTACCTGGGAGAGCCTCCTGCTAACTCCCATTTTTCTCCAAATTCCAGTGCAATGAGAAAGCACTCCTCAGTTATCTTTAATTCTGTGAAACCCCACAGTAGTAAATTGTAGTTATTGATGTTTCTGCCATAAGGTAGAGTCAGATTCATTCTACTGAGAAAGAAAAAGGCACTAGAGATGACGCAACTAGCTTTGTTTTACTTTCTCATCTAGCATTTATCATACCTGATATTTCCTTGTCCCCATTATTGGAATGTTGCAGTAGTGGCAGTTACAAGAGCATTATTCAAATTGAACATCATTGGTATGTTAGGTCTTCACTACTGAAGATTAACTTCAATAGAAAATCTGTAAACTCTTGTGGAAAAGTTCTGGTTGGAGGGAATGTCCTTTACTCTGTGGTAATATATGATGATACAAAAGAGGCTAAGAGATTCTAGCATCTATGGAAAATTCTAAGACTTACCCCTTGGCTCTGGATATTAACATCATAAAAAAAGGAATTTCTACTCTAAAGCATACTCATAAATGCTTTTTAATCGATTTTGGGACACAAATACAATAATTATCTGTGATGTACACAGTTCATATAAGCCTCTCATAATTTTTGTTACTATCATTGCAATGTCACTGATTTTCATGAGTTGTTCTCAAGACCTTTGATTTGGGCAAATCGTACATTGAAAATACCACCTTCTTTTTATTTAAATAGTTCTCAATTTACTATTAATCTGTGACAAATGTTTTGAGAATTATCTTGTGTCTTAGTAACTGTTTGCATAATCATACACACAAAAACAATACACATATTTTTACATAACTAAAACCATTCTGTAGTTTTATTGATATTTTGTGGAGTTCACATATTTTGTACAGCAAACATAACACTGTAGGCCACAAGAAGCTGCAGCACTATTGTTTAATAGCAGCAAGTTATATTTTTATCAGGGTATGTGGACAATAAATAGTCTGTTTCTTTGGATATGAATGCCTAAATTGAATTTTTGCTGCAGCTTCATAATGTGATAGCTATTTTACAGAGCTTATACACAAAAATATATATGCAATCTTTTGTCTATATTTTATACAAATACAACAGTAGTTTGTGAATACATTTTAAAGTACATATACATGATAAGCAACACATTTTCCCATATCACAGGATAGTAATTTTAAAAGAAATACACAAATTCGGTCTGGAATGCATTTTTCTATTTTGACTCAAAATCTGTATCATTAAACAGTTTTTTTCACAAGTCCAAATATTTTTCACTATCTAAATATTTAATTTCAGCAATCCACATTATGTTCAGATGTCATTCTTTTAAAATAGTTTCCGTTTGTCAAGATCGAATGGGCCCTTTGAGACAAGCATGTTCTTCACTTCACACCATATCAAAAGCCCTCTTTTCATTTTCATCTTCTAGTTTTGAAAATAGGCTTATTTGGGTATAAATTTGCATGTCCAAGTTTCTGATTTTGCAAGTGCATATGAAAACATGGTGATATACAAAATTCATTAATAACAAATTAAGTCACAGTATAAAAATATATCATACATCTATAAATCTAATATAGGCCTTTCTCTATGGATAAAAATACATCAGTCTAAATGAGACAGAGGTCTGTAGCACCATGAGAGGAGCTGTATCCCAAGTTATATTAGCAGCATGATCCACTATAATATATTTGCAGGAGTGTTTCTGAGAAGATAAAACATTCATTCTGGTTCAACTGTACCACTGAAGCTTATATTGAAAATGTTTGCATGCCATAAGCAATAGTTCTGTGTCAATTTTAGGGTTAAATACTTGTAACAACATGGCCTTTTAACACACTACACCCTTATAAGTGTTAAGGGATTAGAACCCACTTTTTACCACATGATTTTAAATTGTCTTCTCTGTAATGTATAACTGGTGACAGTTTTCATTCTATACTGACATGATACAAATAGGCAGCTGAACCTACACAATGTATTTCATAGCAAATAATGTGTAGGCTTTATTACTAAGAGGCATGTCATTTTAAGCCGCTAAACCAGTGTATGAGACAAATAAGAGCTTAATCCTTCTCTTTATACAGGCACAGGATCAACCCTATGCTATGACAGGACATAGTATTTTAAGAATACTGCTTTTTGTAGAGTCTAAAGATTGCAATTCTATGCATTTTTACTTAGAAGTATATTTAATTGCATTAAATAGGTCTTCCAAGTAAACATACATAACACTGAGCTGTAAGGCTGAACTCTAATGCCTAATTTCACATGTGTAATTCCCAATGAAATGTATGGGACTTAGCATTAGTGTGCACATGAATGCAATCTCTAAAGTGTTAGTATACACTTAAATGGTTTTGACCACTCACTATTTGGACTGGTATGAAATGGCAGTAGAAGATGGCATAGACGAAGTATGTAAACCTAGGAATCTACTGTGTAAAAACCCTTTTAAAAAGACACACTGGTTCTGTGCAATATAGCAAATTGACATTAACACACTTTAAGATGTACCTGTTAAAACTTTACAATGTTTACAATTTTGTACCCAAAGCATTATATCAAAGGCCCACATATGTCATCTAATGGCACTTGAAAAATTATAATAGATTTATAATAGAAAGCATAACCTGTAAGAAATTCTCTTTTATAAGGTTTAGGTTTCTTTTTGAAAGTGCTATATCTTGTATTATGTGTAACATAGAAGTTGATCGAGCTTTAGTTTTAAAAAACACAACAATTACAACAGCCTACAATATATATAGAGCTCACTAGGCAAAAGATCCTGAAAATATGTACTCTTAACATTCATTATTAGCTTAATAAAGCAATCAGGTCTGGCTCATGTTTTTAGTCAGTATATGGTTTTTGAAAACCTCTACTGCCAAATGAATAAATCACTCTATTCCACAATTCACTACTAATAAAACACAAGCAAATTATATATAATATATATATATATATATATAATATATTTAAAATCCATAGTAGAAGTTTAGAAGTTACTCAAAGGGTGGTGTATGATCAGCCAGCACACACCACCCTCCACTTTTTAGAATTAACCTGGTAACCTCAAAATAGGCTTTAAAATTGACATTTTGAACTTCTCAACCATTTCTCTGCCTAAATGATAGTCATAAAGCACTAGTGTGTAAATGCCTATAATGTCATTTTGCTTCCATATACTCATACATCTTACCTCAGTGACATGCCCACAAGGTGTAGCTATCTACTGAAATACTAACTGAATGAGGTTCAATATCTTGTCTGAAATTCTACTACTAATTTGAAGTGCACCTGTCTAATTCCATTTTAGAATCTGAAGGAACTGCCATAGCAATATGGAGCCATCATATGTATTAAGGCATACTGGAAAAACTAGTTTTAAAAAAATCAAGTTAACCAGCAACTAACACTGAAAACAGATAACATTGTTGTAACACACTTTATACATACCATTCCTGTCAATGTGCTAGGCTTCTATTAGAACCTAAAAGGTTAAAACTAGTTCAACTCATTTTTTAAATGAGTAAAAGGCTTTTTCAACAGCTGTAAGATGGTGTTTCTTTTGAAAAAGTGGGAAAAATGGGAAAGGGAAGACCAGACCTCAAAGTGTTGGTTCAGTGATGCGCTGAAGGTATTTACTAAAAGAAAAAGAAGAGGGGGAAAAAGAAAGAAAAGCATTTCCTTGTGGGATACCACTCCTCTGAAGAGTTAAAGCCTTTCTATCATTTTATATAAAAAAAGAGTATTCAGAAGAAAATTTGTACTTGTTTTTTGCTATTTGGGTCATAAAATAAGTTGCAACATTAACAATGGTCTGATATGTTTTTTCCCCCTTAAAATGATGGTGCTAAATGGCTGGAAAGCAATATTGAACGAATCATTCCACTAAAGATACATCTTAGCAATCTGTTTCATAGAAACTAAAGGAAGCAATTATGCAGCAGAGCTAAAGTCTAGTTTGAGAAATCATTCTCATGGCATATTGGAGCAGCTTGCAGAATTTTGAAAAGGTACTTCCTCATTAATACATCCTTATTTTAATGCCTTTGGAACAAACATTTATAAAAAGTTACCATTCAGTAATAAAATTTAAATACATCAGTATAAAATAGTAAAATCACACCTGCATATTGTTTCTACGATAAAAAAGTAGAAACTAATGACATACATATTGGGAGCCAAAGCTCCTTAATGGGAGCAACTTTTGTTTCTGTGAAGTATATTTAGTTTAACCACTTGAAAACCATGTATTCATCTGTACAAACTGGAAATAGCTATGCATTTAAAATCTTCCTAAAAATGATAAGAAATAGAATGTTACTAAACTAGATTTTGCATTTATATCACAGTTTTCCATCTTTTGTTACCAGAATAGAGAATATAAGAGTATGTTTTGAAAATAAACAGCAATTGGACTTAACAGCACAAGTAGCTATTTTCTTGTTATTCTTCCTAAATAACCTTGTATGTCAGGTAAAAGTGGCATAAGCAATATGCTTTTACTTCACTCCTAGGAGTCCTGTTATTAATTCTTGGCATTGAGAAAAATCACTAGACAAATACCCAGGTGTAGTAACTATTATTACCACTAAGTTGTTGCTTAGGGTGACATTACACACCATGAAATATAATTCAAGAGGTCCACTCCAATGAAAATATGAAAACTGTATTTGCAAATTTACATTCATTTTCATGTTGCAAATTCATCAAATTGGCAATATGTAAAACTTTCTAGCTGGACTTAATCTCACCTGTTTGGTGAAAGTTTAAAAGATATACATGTTACAGAAAAAAATGAAAAATTATTTCTGTTTCAAAGCCAACCTTCACTTTGTACTTGCTGATTAAGATTTTTTTTCTTGCCAAATTACACTGCTTCATAATTGCACTTTAATGAGAAGTCATTCTCTAATTATATGAAATTATTTAAGTGAAAATAGCAAGTCCTGGCCTTCTAAGAAGTCTTGATGAAAAAAAGCTGTACTTTTTAGATTGGAATTACAAATTTACTTACATTTAAATGTTATGAACAAAGTCAAAGTTGTTTTCCTCAATGCTATTTTTTTAGAACTTGTCTGTATTAACATTGTTTTGTTGTTGTTTTTTTTAAAAATAGTCACTATTCAATTGACAAATAAAATTATTGGATCTTTGTGAAACTATAATAAGACAAATAAAATGTCTTCAGAAAGGTTTTCTTATAATTTTTAAAATGTGGATCTACTGGCAGTGAGAATACAGAGACTGTTTTAAAACCCAAAGTAAACAACTGTGAATGTACACATTCAAAATATCTGAAGAGTTAATTTGAATTTCATACTGGCTTAATGAGATTGGTACTGTACAAAAGTAGATTTACAAATGATATAGTAGGCACTACATAAAAATTGTCTAAGGCATTTCTAAAAATAAACTTGTCACAAGGCATTTTTTCATCTTATTGGAAAGCTTGATGAAAACGTGGTAGGGTTGTGGTTGTGTTTAGACTACTCGTGAAAGCTGCTGACAATGAATGCAAAGAACCAAGGCCGATACCATTACCAGGGTCTTGTAGATCGTGTGCCTGTGGAGGAAGGTGAGTCATTGATGAATGTGCTTCCTCTTGAGTGTAACTCATTCCAAGATTTCCAACAGAAACAGAATGATTAAATGGAGGTCCATTTACTGGTATAAAATTGAATAATTGGGAGAAGTCCAGTGATGGTGTGCTTAGAGGTTCAGTAATAGAAACAGCACTTTTGGAAAGAGATACATCATCTAGCGGGCCTATTTGAGGATCCAGCCCTAATTTAGATGAAGATGCTTGAGAATCTCGGGATGAAGAAGGCATGCCACTTTGCAGTTCCATTAAGTAACTTTCAATTTCCCCTTTCAATGGCTGCTCTTTATCAGTCATGGAAACTGTATATGAGGTAGAACTGAGTGGATATTTTAGAGATAGCTGGTGAGAAGCATGAACAGATTCCATTTCTATTGGACAAGGCATACCTAAAGGTAATGATGTGGCAACCATTTGGTGTGCAGATGCTGAGCTCTGCATGGACTGAATCTGAGTATTGTAGAGATTTAATTGCAAAGTGTTTGTAAATGGCTTTGATGTCAGTTCACTGGAAGATAAAGACATTGCTGGAAGTAGCTCATCTTTTATAGGCACAGCAACATTGCAAGTAAAGGGGTCTAGAAGGTCCATTGGCTCTGTTTTGACTTTCAGAAGTTCTTGGTTGTGGCTTTTCTTCATATGCCGTGTTAGGTGATCCTTCCGGCCAAATCTCTGTGCGCAATACTGACAGAGGAAGTCCTTTCTTCCAGTGTGCACCACCATGTGTCTTCGGACATCCTTTCGGGTGTAAAACCGACGATCACAATGTTCACACTGGTGCTTTTTCTCCTTTACTCCACCTGATGATTTGCCTGCATGAGTTTTTAGGTGCTCCAGCAACACCCCTGTGCTTTCAAATGTCTGCAAACATACTTTACAGGTGAGGTCACCACTTGTTGCAGCATGCAAAGCCAGGTGACGCTTAAACCCAAGCTTCGTGTTGTAGTTCTTTCCACATTCTTCACACTTAAAGGCTTCTTTATTAGGATTATGTGTATGTAGATGATTCTTTAGATGATCTTTTCGATGAAACATTTTCTCACAATAATTACACTTGTGGGTTTTCTCAGGAGAATGAGTAGCCATGTGCCTTTAAATACAGATATAGTCTGTAAGTATTAATTTTGATTAAAAAGTATATGTGTTCATTTTAGCAGCAGCAAAATACTAAGCTATTTTTTCATAGGAATATATTATATAGGAGACATAACTATAAACAATATATATATATCATCTTTCAATATAGCAATTCACATCTTACAAGCCATTTCATTTCAATTGACATTTTAGTTAGACATTTTAAAGTTATTTTAATAATGTATTTTATTATATGTCAATACTTCAGTTCTTTCCATAACCAAAATGGAAAATCAGCCATACACTTCAACAGAACAAATTTATACAACTGAAAAACTGTAAATTTTTCCCCTTCCAAAACACACAAAAAACTTCAGATATTGGTTAATAAAATTAAGCACTGCTTATAATTTTACAATCTCAATCTATATTAACATTTCCTCCCTGAAAATCACCTCAACTGTACACACACACACACATATATATATACGTTTAAAAAGCTTAAAACGGCCAACAAATAATATAATCTGAAAAATAAATAGAGTTTAATACCTTAGTAATTTGTACTTAGAAACAAAGGCCTTGGTGCAGTCTTGTTGTGTGCACTTGTAGGGCCTCTCTCCTGTGTGAGAGTATGAGTGAACCTTTAATTTCTCAACACTGTTAAAGGCCTTGTCACACAGTTGGCAAGGAAAGTTTTTTCTTGGTTTGGATTCACCACGCTTACGTTTCCCTGAAGGGACTTTCTGGGTATCTCTTACTTCTGACAAATCACCAGGAATGACAGTGGCCATCGCAGCCTAAACCAGGCCTTCTTGTTGGACACTTGGGAATTGCCCAACTCCACTAAATGATTTAGCTTTAGATGGCTTCTCAAGTTTCATGTGGTCGTTAAAGAAAGCAAAAGGGGACTGGAAAAAAAAATAAGAAACAACTATTTGTAACTAAACTTAATTTTGTAGTTTACTTGCTATGTGATGCTTTTGAATAAAGCTCATATAAAATTAGGTTCAGCTGGTCTAATGTAATACATGTAGACTAATTTCAGCTGTTTATCAAAGCTCAATGTTCACTGCTCAGGATGGACAGATCCACATGTACCCTGACACTTCACATTGCATTTTTTTTTTAAAAAAACTAATTCTTTAAATAGTAGATCAGCGTTATAAAACTGTATTCAAGCATCTAAAAACTTATTTGGCTGTGCATGCCAATTTAAAGAAAGTTGTTTCAGTAATTTTCAAGTATGTTAATCTGTATGATAAATAAAAATGATGTGGCTAAAAGTGCATGCTTTCTACTAAAGAAAAACTACACAATTCAAAAGGGCTATAGCCCAAAGTAGACCCACATATTACACAAGGGATCAGTTCTGGAACTCTGCATAATAAAATTTTCATGTAAAATCTTGAAACCTTTTCCAGGGAGAGATTTTGCAGGTTGGGTCTTTCCCCTGGCCAGCATGCTGCTAAATGCTGAAAATATTGTACAATCAAAAAATATTCCGCACTGTCCCCCAACTCACCTGCTGCTCTAGAGGGGAGACTAGCTAAAGGGAAGACTCATAAGCTGGGGTGCAGGTTGCCTGCTCTGAGCTCCCAAAAGTAGCCTCCTCCTCAGGTGCCAATCTGGTGGGAAGCCCAGCTGTGTGGAGCCATACACCTCTCTCTGCCAAAAAAGCAGTTCATCTCCTTCCTCTGATGAGAAAGGAACAGCCAGACTTCTGTCACTTTTCTAAGTGAAGAGAAGTGTTACCAGGTTTTCCACCAGATATGACATCTGAAGATAGGCTAATTTTGGGAGTGTGGACAATTTGGTCCCCAGCCTCCCTCACCTTCGTCCTTGAAGTAGGTCTTCACATATAACTGAACCCATGTAATATGAGTAATATGTGGGGCTACTGTTCAGAGTAATAAAAGCTACTAGCCTAACCATGTATCTTCTCTGATATGTTTGCATAGGGAACTTTTAAAATAGAACAATTTAGTCCTCATTGGGCTGTAGCATGCACATTTTCAGAATATGTTGATGGGTCTTATATTAATTACATAAACTAGAATTCAGTGACCAAGGTCTAAGTTTAAAATTCTTGTGCACAATATGATGGAGCATAAATTTATCCATTTTTCAACCAAATTATGTAATTATTGTGTTGTCGAAGGCTTTCATGGCCGGGATCACAGGGTTGTTGTATGTCTTTCGGCATACATATATATACCTCACAACCTCTGAGGATGCCTGCCATAGATGTGGGCGAAACGTCAGGAGAGAATGCTTCTGGAACATGGCCACACAGCCCGAAAGACATACAACAACCCTATGTAATTATTGTTTTAGAAACCCGTGAGCATGTCCTTTTTTTACCTGCCACTATAGGATTTTGAGTATAAAATTCAAGATGGGACCACAAATATCAAGGCCAAAGAAACTATTAAGGAAACAGATTCAAAGCTCAGTATGTAATAGACAGATGCAGTTTGTGAGAAAAGACAAGCATAAGCAAAGAAAGTGCCATAACAAGATTTATCTTCCCCTTCCCAAAGTGAATGGCTGCATACATCCTCATAAACAATTGCGCAGGGCGCTTCAGATTTTCCAGATTTTAGAAGACAAAAATAGATTCTAATAAAATCAAATCTATGATCTGAAAAAATAAACATGTAAAAGTTCTAGTTATGATTAAACCGCCTGAGTCCCCTTGAGGAGAGAGGGCGGTCTATAAATAGTTATTATTATTGTTGTTCTTGTTGTTGAGATTATTCCCCCATTTTTTTCTTCCTCAGTGCTCAAGATTTTTTTTTTCATTTGGTGTTATTATTTTTATTTTTTCCTAAATGATCTACATCGTAAGATCGTAATTAACTGAACAGGGCAAGATTGTTCACATTTTTCTCTTGGGTTAGTTATCTTTATTATGCAGGTTAATCTGCATACTAACTAGTATTATTGCTTTTGGAAGGAATCTAGTAAGGATCTTTGTCTCTAGATAATATCTTTCAGTAGAATATGGAGATACCAATTACTTGTCTCCCCAACATATTTCATATTCTAGAGACATTGTGGGCCCTCTAGGGAAAGCTGGAAAACCTTGGAGCTGCATGGTGATAGGTTTTTCATGAGTAGCATGAGTAGAAAACATCAGTTTGACATCAATTTATACAGCTTATCTTTAATATCAAAAATATGATTAATCCTGAAAGGCTAGTCCTAAATTCAACTGTTAGTCCGAACTATAAGTATATCTACTGAATCAATGGAATGTACATAATGTACATAAAGGCTGACTTAACTAATTTCTATTGAATCCATGCATCTGATCTTAACAAGAGTTTAGGCCCTGATCTGAATCTTTCACAACAAACAAATAATAACTGCATATTTGTTGTGGCATAAATGGAAATGGTTTTCACTAAACTAGAGTACAGTAACTCAAAAGTATTACATCTATTTCTTCTCCCAATTAACAATCAAATAAATTAATCACAAGTCAAACATAAATGAATATGGAATAGATTTAACTTATTGCCTCCCTTATTTTCTATGGAAAACAATAAAGTGTATTCAGGAAGAAATAAGAAAAGATGCAAAACTAAGCTGAGGAGCAAAAACATGTATAGACAAATATTGTGGACCACTATAAGAAAATACAATGCAAAACCTGTGAGTTAGTGCAGAAAGAATAATTAAATGCAAAAGGTATTTACAGAAATGTATAAATGGGTCAGGAAAGAAGGGACAATTAAACAGCTTACAGTGCTTACTGCTTCTTTAGTTAAGACCATCTTCAAGCACTGTAAAAGAAGGTATAGTTATGAATTTATGGCAGTTTTATTTTGCCACAATAGTTGATAAACTTGGCCAAAATATTTTCAAAACCCGTTTCTTAATACTCACAGTCATAATGTTTGGGGGTGGGGTGGGGGGGTTGCTGGTAAGCTTTTAGAACAGGCTGGGAATCTGCGGTGCTCTAGATGTTCTAATAGCCCTAGCAAGCACAGTTAAATCTGAAAGATGCTAGCAGTTGCAGTCTTAACTACTTCTAGAGGTTCTATTTTTCTGTTATGTAGCTGAACCTGATAGTTTGAAAGATTTCTTATCTTTGTTGCAGAAATATTTTTTATCTTTTCTGTGCGATAATTGGAAAAAATGTGATGGGAAAGATCTTCAGAACTTCAGTTAAAGTCTTAGAACACAGGCAGGAAAACATTGCTGAGGGAGGTGGAGAAGGGCGTCACATTTCAGTATTCCTTTTTTTAAAAATCACTGCTCCTCCCTCCCTTTGAATTTAATGTGAATTCACCCTGGATTAGATCCAAACAATTGCCCCTTCCCTGTGGAGCTCTGTGCTGGGAAGACTTAGGGGCCCATCCAGAATGTAAGGAAAGAACGTAAGAGACTTCAGTCTGCTTCCTTTATCCAGTGGGAAATCTCTTCTGGGTCCTCATTTCTACTCTGAACAGGAACTTTCCCCACTAAAGGGCATGCCTGGATCTAATCCAGTGAGCTGTAGACTCATATTGTAATATATAAGCTTATTGTGATTGCACCTACTCAGTTATGAAAGCCAAGAATAAAATTTTCAATGATTTTACCATTACTTTAAATAAAGTTCAAAAAATGTAGAGAAACAACATTTTAAAGGAACATTAATTCTGAATTCATTACAATGGCATGTGTAAAGTAATTATAGATATGTCCTTTCTTAATTAAAGTTTCTGTAAGCAGTATCCAAAGGAATAAGGAGGCAACTGATCTCTCCAGATTGGATGCTGCTCCAGAAAATGTCCTGACCTTCTAGAGCCAATTGTTATTTTTTGTTAAGGGAGATAGTGGAAGATACACAAGGGGCTGCGTCAGAAAAGCAGGATTAGAAAAGTCTTGGCATGCATGCAGAATACTGCATAAGTCCTTTAAAGACCAACCATTTAAAATCTTTATTCTGTTACTCTTAAGATGCTTTTTAAGTAAACAATTTCCTAGTATGTAATTCTAGGTATCAAGTATATCTAACTGAAGTGTGGATGTACAGGCTGAGCAATGCAGACAATATTTTAACATTGATGCTCAAATATTACACTTCTCAAAGACCAGCTGAAAAAAAACTGAGTAAGAATGCCCATTTTCAGCTTCAGCATATTACGATTATTACTGTTATTATTCATGTTGGTTCTTTCACAACTGTAGGATGAACAGTACATCAGAAACAATATTTAAAGCTATATTATAAAAACAATATTATATATATATATATATTTATACCATTTTAAAAGGTGTTCATACTCAAAACAGATTTATGGTAGCCTCTGTTCAGTGCACACCTGGTGATGGATAACGAAGAAAAACTTTCAGGTTTTGATCTTAACCAGTTCCACTGACATGTGTAGGAGCAAACCAGAATCCAGTGCTTCCCATTTTTGCTGATCTGAAAAACAAAGGAAAAGGGACTAGACATTAGTAAGTTAACTTCAGAAAGGTAGATGCCAAATGGAAAGAAATACACCATGCTCAAACTTGTTATGGTATAACTGTAGTCAACACAAGTAATTGAATAAGGTGCATCGACTCTATACAAAATGTTATAAATGTAGCAAGCCACAAGAAGAAAGCAAATGTACTCTTCCCTTGCTCTTGGTTCAGTCTTGACCAACAGTACACTTTTCATCTGCATACACTCATATATCTAGCCTTCAACAGACTGATTTCATTCAAAACAGTTCTGCATGTAAGACTAAGTTATACCTTATGCCAGAAAAATACTTAGGTGGTGACATTAGTTGAGAGGAAAGAAGAATGAAATAATTGCCTCCCGTTAGTTTTCTATTGCACTTCTTCATGTCTCATTTCTTTGCTTTGCTCTACACATGGATGTACCCTGGCCCTACAGAACTAGGACAGCAGTCTATGCATAGGAGCTTATTATTTAACTTTCAATTACTTAACACAACCACTAAGCAAAATATTTAACATAAAATATTTACAACATGCAATATCTATATTATAAGCCAACCTTGAGGATGAAGTTCAAACATATTTGAGACAGTGTGTTGGGTTTGCGTTGAAACAAAAACCAGCAAACAAGGAAAGCTAATTCCCTTATCTCCGTGCATATCAAATCTGTAAAAGGGGGGGGGGGGACTTACAATTTTGTAAAGGACAATGGACAGCCATGTAGAGTAGTGTATAACTAAGCTAGGTCTGTAATCTCTAATTCATGAATCTGAATTGCAGCAATTACCTCAGCACATCTAGATTGTGGTCAGTCCAGATTTTAATCATTGCATAATTCAAAATATTTTAAGACATGAAAATCAGTTTTTATACCAAGCTACAACATGGAGAATGATATTGCAGCGCAAACATTGTTTCAGACACATCAGAAAACCATTTACAAAAGTATTTTGTAAAGTTTAGCTGTCTTAATTACCGTGTTTCCCCGAAAATAAGACAGTGTCTTATATTAATTTTTGCTCCCAAAGATGTGCTAGGTCTTATATTCAGGGGATGTCTTATTTTTCCATGAAGAAGAATTCACATTTATTGTTGAACAAAAAAATGAACATTTATTATATACTGTACAGTAGTTGTCATCACAAACCAGCATAACCAGACAAACTGTGATTCCTATCAAGAATTTCTTGTTACTACAATTATTTTCATGTACAACACTCTATGGTACGTACATTTAGTGAACCTGCATGCTCCGGTGTTCTGTTCGACGGGCATGCTTCCAAACAAAAACTTTGCTAGGTCTTACTTTTGGGGGAGGCCTTATATTTAGCAATTCAGTAAAACCTCTACTAGGTCTTATTTCCTGGGGATGTCTTATTTTAGGGGAAACAGGGTAGCACTTCGGATGCCCTTTTTCTCATGGTTAAAAATTAGCCTGCACAGCACAATAAATGAACCCAATACTTATGAATATTCTTCAACAGTGCAATGATCTCATAATACACAGTGAAAGCCTTAACCTGCATAATAGCATGCTGAGCTAGATGATTGTTTTCTACATATTCAACAGACATGAAAGTAAGAGTAATTTGACTTTTGTGGCTAGAATCAAATTATAGAATTTTGCTGGCAAAATAGCAATTTTTGTCAAAATTGAGACAGTCAGTTTCCTCCTTATTCAGCCATTCTCTTCTGCACTGGACTGGCTGAAAAAAACGGAAGACCTTAAATTGGTATATTTCCCAACAGAAGAGAAGTCTGCAAAATTATCACAACAAAGGGCCAGAGAGGAAAAATGTGAGGAAGATCAAAATGACAATGCAGCATACTAACTGCATTTTATCACAAGAAGCCCTTTAAAGGTAGGACAAGCCTTAATAGTTAAACAAAGAACAGACACTTTAAAATAGTTATAACCTTAACCAGAAAACCACTGAATCCAGGCTAATACTACGTGCTGACAGTTGGAGAGCTATGAAAACCTCTCCCCAAACTAAGTATCTAAGATAATAATTTCAGTGCAAATCTGCACATATAAAGTCTTTGCCTATTAATAGAGATACAATAACAGCAGCAGCAACAAGGGGAGGCTGTCAAATTCCCCTAAGAAGAAAATTCCAGAGAATGGGAACCACAATTGAACAGATCCTGTATTTGAGCTATCTCTGAAATGTATCAGACCCCAGAACACCTTTAAATGGACTAATAATTCTTCAGACTGTATGGCCACATTTTTCATAGTCAGTAGTGAAATATTTCAAATTAGCTTTAAGATTTTACAGTCAAAGTGAAAGAGTCACTCAAAATCAATTTAGTGTACAGTGGCAGTTAGCGATCCATTGTTGGAATGTAATCTTAAGAAATGTTAAAAACCAGTAATTCTCACATAGTGCATTGTCACCACTCTATTTGTATCTAAGCATGTGCAATGAAAAGAGCATAGTGACAAATCACTTTCCCTATGAAAGTAGGTGTAGGTATTTAAATGTAGAAAGGAGATATGAAACTTGATAATTATATTGTATAATTACTAATGAGAAAGAAAGTAGCTACTAGATATAGCGGGCAAAATGTGCTGCTGTTATTTTAGAACTTCTTAACTTGCTTTTTATGACTTTTTATCATTCAGAGGAAAGCAAACATATTTGGAAAACATTCAAACCAATCATGCAGCAACATTATTTATTAGTAAAGATGTGCAAAGACTATCAGATCCTGTTTGCACTACATTTGAGAAGCAATCTGTTCTATTTTGAAAGACAGATCTTCATGCCCTGTAGTAATGGAAATCAATACATGGCTGTAAGACTGTTTGTCATTATTTTGCACATAAAATAGCCCTAGCTGAGTATTATACGCACTACATTTTAGATAAATATATACAAAAATATATCCAAATATATAAATGCATGGTTATTTATGTTATGTCGTTAAGTTCTGATTGGTGTGTGTGTTATTAAAAATGAGAAAACTTTCAGGAGTAGCATAGTTAAGACAGCTGTAGAATTTCCAGAATTTTGTCTTCTTACTCTTAGCTCTCCATTGTTTAAGAGAACATGTATAAAAAGAGCTACCCCTAAACAAGAAACAAGAAAAGAATGGTTTCAGGTCTTAGGAAATTAGGATGAAATAATGGTGTCATTTAAAAATAATTCTTTTTAATCAGCATCAAGTCACAGAAGAGGGAAGGATTGCTATAGCATACACAGGTAAAGGTAGAAATACTTTAACCAACACTATTTTTACAGCAAGCACTCAGGACTACACTGCCATGGCCCAAGACTTCACAAAATGTTATAACTCAAATTCCAGTTTTCATAGGAAAGAGACCTAGAAAAAAAACCCCACTCAAATGTGAATAATAGCCCAGTATACTATGTCAAAATTGCTTCCCAGAAGTTCTGGGACTGGTGCAACCTGCTAAAGTTAGAAGCTGAAAATCACAAAAATATACATTTGCTATCTATAGTTTTTCTCATGGGGAGAAACGTAATATTTTGAGGAAAACAGATTGTTTGCATTTTGTTTCTCTACAAATATAAATTGCTATCAAATTGTCAGGGGTGTAAAGATACAGTCCACTTTGAAAGTCTCACTTGGGACATCTTCTGTAGTCCAATTTAACTGAATATCATAGAATCATAGAATAGTAGAGTTGGAAGAGACCTCATGGGCCATCCAGTCCAACCCCCTGCCAAGAAGCAGGAAATGCCTAGTTCTTTAAGCCGCTCCTCATAGGGCTTGTTCTCCAGACCCTTGATCATTTTAGTTGCCCTCCTCTGGATGCTTTCCAGCTTGTCAACATCTCCCTTCAATTGCGGTGCCCAGAATTGGACACAGTATTTCAGGTGTGGTCTGACCAAGGCAGACTAGAGGGGGAGCATGACTTCCCTGGATCTAGATGCTATATCCCTATTTATGCAGGCCAGAATCCCGTTGGCTTTTAAGCAGCCGCATCACATTGTAGGCTCATATTTAACTTGTTGTCCACGAGGACAACAAGAATATGAAGCACATCGTTATACGTATGGTTAGTATAATCACAATCAATGTCCAGATCACTTCTGCTTGTACACTATCTGATCTTCATTCTTATTGTAATGGTGAGTTAGGTTACTCCATTTTAAAGAAAAGTACAACTGCATATTCAGATATGTTAAGTCAAAATCAAATATGGATATACAGTGCCTTGACAGATTTTGCCTTTGATTTTTCCATTTCATTGTGTTAGAAGCTGGAAATGAAATGGATGTAATTAACATTACTACCACCCGATATATTGTACATAGCAATGAAAAAGCTAGCTTTTTCTAGGTTTTGCACTTTTTCAGATATAAGCAAATATTTGCATGTAGTTGAAAAAAGGTATTTAATTCATTCAGTAATATCAAGAAAAAGGTTAATTATAGCCTCACACTTCCATCAAAAGTGCTCCCACTATAACTTACAAAAGTCCCTGCCTACCCATTTACATGACATGCAAAAGAAAAAGAATAAGTGAGACAACAGCATAACTCCTTTTAAATGTTTTTATCATTACCAATACATCTCAGTAGTTGCACTGGAATAGCCGTGTTCCTCTTCTCATGAAACAGCTACAACTAGGTGACAGTGGAGGTAGCAACTTATCTTTTAACCATGGTAGTGAGATAGTCTTACTTCTCTTCTACCTGAATCCAGATTTGAGCATGTACAACAGAATAGCTGGAAACACGTTGCCTACCAATTACCCCTCAAGGTCATACTCCCCCTAGGCAGAAAAAATGAAATGTGTTGTCGAAGGCTTTCATGGCCGGGATCACAGGGTTGTTGTATGTCTTTCGGGCTGTGTGGCCATGTTCCAGAAATATTCTCTCCTGACGTTTCGCCCACATCTATGGCAGGCATCCTCAGAGGTTGTGAGGATGAGGATGCCTGCCATAGATGTGGGCGAAACGTCAGGAGAGAATATTTCTGGAACATGGCCACACAGCCCGAAAGACATACAAAAATGAAATGCACACAGAAAAATACATAAGGGGGGCTGCCTGGCTCAATAACAGTATGTGTGAAAAAGATATTGGAGTCCTTGTAGACAACAAGTTAAACATGAGCCAACAATGTCATGCGATGGCTAAAAAAAGCCAATGGGATTTTAGCCTGCATAAATAGTAGTGTTTAGGCCCAGGGAAGTCATGCTACCCCTCTATTCCACCTTGGTCAGACCACATCTGGAATACTGTGTCCAATTCTGGGCATCACAATTTAAGGGAGAAGATGACAAGTTGGAATGTGTCCAGAGGAGGGCAACTAAAATGATCAAGGGTCTGGAGAACAAGCCCTATGAGGAGCAGCTTTAAAGAGCTGGCCATGTTTGGCCTGCAGAAGAGAAGACTGAGAGGAGACATGATAGCCATGCATCAATATGTGAGGAAAAGTCATAGGAAAGATGGAGCAAGCTTGTTTTTTGCTGCTCTGGAGACAATGTGGTACAATGGCTGCAAACTACAGGAAAAGAGATTCCACCTGAACATTAGGAAGAACTTCCTGTGAGAGCTGTTCAGCAGTGGAACTCACTGCCCTGGAGTGTGGTGGAGGCTCCTTGGTGGAGGCTTTTAAACAGAGGTTGGATGCCCATCTGCCGGGGGTGCTTTGAATACAAGTTTCCTGCTTCTTTGCAGGGGATTGGACTGGATGGCCCATGAGGTCTCTTCCAGCTTTATGATTCTAAGGGAGTCTTTAACTCTTGGAAAATACAGCTTAGCAAAAATTGATGAATTGAATAGATTGTGGTACTGGAGGATGAGGATGAATTCCAGAGACACCTACAAACAACAGGACAGAGAGGAGACTTCCCTTTACCTTTTCGACAAACCAGCCACTTCAGCCCTGCTGATTTTGTATGAAATATAGCTCCATATCATTTCCTTATGTGTAATTGCATGGAATTGATCATTTTGCCCTAGGAATTCAAGTGTGACTGAAGACATTCACAATACAGTAGACCAGGGGTCCTCAAACTTTTTAAGCAGAGGACTGGTCCAGAATCCTTCAGACTGTTGCGGGGCCGAATTATAATTTGAAAAAAAAATACGAACAAATTCCTATGCAGATTGCACATGTCTTATTTGTAGTGCAAAAAAAAAAGCAATGAAAGAACAATACAATATTTAAAAATACAATTTTAACTAATATAAACCTATCAGGATTTCAATGGGAAGTGTGGGCCTGCTTCTGGCCAATGAGATAGTCAAGTTAATTAAATGGTTGTTGTTGAGTGCCTTCAAGTCATTAGGCTTAGGTGAGCTTAAGTCTAAAACTGAGGGCAGAGGTCAAGTAAATGACCTTGGAGGGCGGCATCCGGCCCCCGGGCCTTAGTTTGGGGACCCCTGCAGCAGACTCTCAGTTAACTGAAACTTAAGCAGCCAAAACTCCTAACTGGCAAAAAATTTAAAGAAATAATACTTTAAATAAAATCAATTTTAGTAGACATGTAAATTTAATTGCTGTGTTTCAATATTAACATCAAGTCAATAAGGAGTTTATGGCACAGTGTAGAATGGGTTACAGTATAAATTAGGCATATTTTTAATAGTAACTCTCAAGTAACCAAAAATTACATCCTTATGGATGCTGGTTATCTGAGAATCTATTGTACTCATATTTTTGAGCATTTTACCTATTTGAAGTTTTTATTAAAATGGCTAATCATTTTTCAGTCCAACAGAGTACCCACTGTCATATCTAATGATTCGATCAGAAAATGATTCTGGACGGTTTACAGTAGATTCTGGATGGTTTACAGTAGAAAGAAAGAGAAGGGAGAGCAGATAAGTAATGTTATGTATAAGTTGATACAGGGAATTTTTGGCAGTACATGAAAATGAAGGTAAACACCATGGAACGTGGCAAAGACCCATCCAACCCCCCTGGCATTGATGTTATTTACTATAGTTTACAGCTTGTTAAAATTGTTCCCTGATTTAATATATCTATATGTCCATTTCTATTCTATACAAGGCAGAAATCTTTAGTTGTCAGTCACCCTCACCAGTCTCTGAAACTGGTATTCAGCTCAGGAGATCAAAACAGTTTATATTAAAAAATCATAATCTACTTTCAAGAGTAATCCCTTAATGGAAAAATGCTAGATTCAGAATACAGTGTTCCCTCGCTACTTCACGGTTTGCTTTTCATGGACTCGCTGTTTCGTGGTTTTTACTCTCCCCTCCCCCCCGCAACCGTTCTCCCTCTCCTTCACACAGAAATGGCAGAGGCAGAGGCTCTGCTGAGACCGTCCAAGCCCCTCCTCCTCCTCCCTCGAAGCAGATGGCAAGGAGGAGCTGCAAAGAAGCATGTTGGAAGTTAGCCAGGCAGCAAATATTTGTATATAAAGTATAAATATTAAAATAAATATAGCGTCCCTACTTTGTGGATGTTCACTTTTTGCGGGTGGTCCTGGAACGTAACTTTTGTGATAAGTGAGGGAACACTTTACTTACCTAATGTTATTTTTACTGGCTCCCCCAGTCATTCTTTGAAGTACATGACTTTCTGGGGGAAACATGCTTAGTATAATATGTACTCTAGTGCCAAGTCTAATTGTTTAGTCATTGTTTTTATGATCTATGGCACACAGAGAAAGAGTGTATAAGGAATAGTAGGCAAGGTAAAAAATCCAGAATAATAAACTACAGTTTAAGCAGAAAGTGGAATGACTGAATTAGCATTACACTTGAAGGTTTTAGATTAACAGATTTTATTGTATCTTTATAATTCCAGATTATTATTTTTTTGGTGAGGTCAACAGATTTTTTACAGAGTTTTAGTATGAAGTAAAAAATGACAACCAATAACATAATGTGAACCACAGCTGTGCTGTATCCCTCCCCACAACAAATACAACAGTTTATTATGGAATTCCTGTTTGATGACCTTTACTGGGTAAATTGTCCTCAGTGAGTAGATTCCTCTCATCTAGCAGTATGTTGGGAGTTACAGGAGATTCATTCCATTCTATTTTCAAAATTTAACTTCATGACCTATTGTATAAAAGAAGCACATATGAATTCCATGTTTTCAAGGTTAATAAAATCAATGACCATGTTATCAAAACTAGAAATGAGAAGACCTGGAAAAAACCTGGAAAATTGGAGGGAAAAAACAGTTTTTTCCCTGTGTTTTTTTCCAAGGCCATTTTTTTTCCAGAAAAATATTTTCCAATGATATAAAATTTATCTATGACATGGTATTCAAACAATATAACATGAAGACATTAATGAAAGATTTCTGAGACCTTCTGTTTCTACACAATTCCACCCTACCCAATTATTTTGGGAAAAAATGGCTTTGGAAAAAAATGGGAAAAAACTGTTCCCTCCTCCCCTCATTTTTTCCAGGCCTTCCCATCTCTAATCAGAACTATTAAATAGACTACAATTCATTAAACAGATACAAGATATTATGCATGACTGTAAATTCAGGTTCAGATACATTTTAAAAGGACATGACATTTACTAAATGTTGGAGTCCTAATGTTTTTCAACATTGACTATGCTAGCTAGGCCTCCTAGAAGCTTCAGTCCAACAACATCAGGAAAGTCACACAGTTTACTTTCATATCTATTTATGTCAGTTATTCTAGGATTCTCCCTCCATTCCACCCACCTCACTCCCACCAGTTTTAGAGAGAAGTTAATTTAAGTGTCCACAAATTCACTCACATTATTATTTTTTCATTCATTCATTATTTTATATCCACTTCTTCTCCCATATTAGACCCATTGTAGCTGAAATGGAAAAGGAAAATGTATGTTATGGTGCCTGACTTAATGTCTGTGTGGTTTAGGCAGTAAGCTATCTCAAATTGCGCTCCCTACATTTTTGACTCAGCACATTGATATTTGACTAAAAACTTCCATCTTCTCTTGCTACAGATTACAAACTAAGTCAGCCCATAAGCTGCAAATCAAGTGAAACTAATACTTTTAATAAAGGAAGCTTCTGGTAAAGACAATATCATACTTGATCTTCAGCACTTGGATGTAATATCAAATTCTTCACAAGGAGCTTCTGGAAATGGTGCCATGATATCATACTGTGGAATTATGAAAAATAAATATAAGCGTCAATTCTGAAATTTAAGATACTGGTGTGGAAAACAAGTGGTGTGGCACCTATAGATTAAAATTTAATTTCATTTTACTGTTTTGGCAATATGAAATATTTAATTCCTATTTTAATATATTGTGCTATTTCATATATTTTTTGAAATGTAAAAAAATGCAAAATCATGTTTTTATAAGGAAAAAAATGTGAATATAACATATTCAACAGAAAGCTGAAAATTGTTACACCTTGTATTCCACATGTATCTTATTTTTTGTCATCAAAGAAACAGGAAAACGTGACAACAGAAACTATAATAAGTAGGAACCTTTCATTATTTGGACATAATTTTTAACAATGCCAAAAGTACTGATCACCTCAATATTGTATTATCATTATAAAGAGTGTATGTCATATTAATCACAAAGAAAAATTGTGGCAATCTAACAATAGTTATATCTTTTAAAATACTAGCCAGAGGGGCCTTCATTTTTATCTTCAAAAAACAAAGGCTGCATGAACTGAGGGTCCTTCCACACATTCATATAACCCAGAATATCAAGGCAGAAAATCCCGCAATATCTGCTTTGAACTGGGTTATCTGAGTCCACACTGCTATATATTCCAGTTCAAAGCAGATAATGTGGGGTTTTATTCAGCTGTGTGGAAAGGGCCTGAAACAAACCTCTGCACTCTTTCACATCATATTACTGGATTGCATTTCAGAAAAGGTTGTCCAATTTCTTTCATACTTGCTTACAGAGCAACTAGAGTTGCAGAGGCAATTGCCATCATGTTGCAGAAAGAATATGATTAACCAAGTTCCAGATTGTAGTTCTGAATTAGATTCTTGAAGAAGTTCTATATTCTGCAACATTGGAATATACCTTTCCAATACTGTCCCAAATGCATCATTTGTTTGCCTGTCCAGTCAAATCTAGAAGCAATGCTTCTATCAATAATGCATACTAATGAGCCTTGGACCTAAAATGAGCGCAGCTGCCTGAATTGCTGGCAACACAGCCATAGCTAGAATTTTTTTTGGTGGGAGTGGGGGTTGAAACTTTTTTTAGTGAATCATGAAGAATAGGTCCATAATGCAAAATAATTTAGAAATCAGGCTCCATCGATAAACTTCAGTGGACACTCAAGATAGATAAACTTCAGTGGACACTCATGGGGATTTGTTTAACCATTTAAAATTCATGAGTAAACCAGTTTTACTCAAAAATGTGTGTGTGTGTGTGTGTGTGTGTGAAATGTTCTACTTATTCCATATGGACAATAAGGTGAAGCATGTCTGATCACCATTGCATTCAGATTTAGATACTGCTGGAGAAATGTTCTGTGAAATGGTTCAAGGAATTTTGTGGCTGAATCCACAAAGTGTATCTTCAAAAGATATTCCTTATAATTATGGAAAATTTTCAAATTTTGTTTCTTGAATAACTTTTTCGTAAATTTTCAAATGCGATTACATCATTACATTTAATTTTACCACAAAGTGAGTGTTAAAATTTTATTATTCTCATTTTTCTTCTTCTTATGTATTTCAACTCCAGTATGAATGAAATGTCAGTTTTAATTTTATTTGCCCTTCTGTAGATCTTTTTCATCATGCCCAACTTCATAAAAATCATTAGGAAACAGATTTACGCCATGTGAAACACATCCTATTGCAGTAAGATCTGGATAGTTATCCATTATGATGCCCCATGCTGCTTTCATATTATTTGAATTGTCAGTCAAGAAAGCAAATAGTTGACCACTTCCAAACTTGTCTAGGATTTCATTATTTTTATTACTGATATTCTCTGCAGAGTAGCTATTATTTCATTTTTTTGAACTTTTTTTGAGCAAAAGATTCCAAAAACAGAATACAAAAAAACAAACCCCAAACCAAAAAACAAAAACCACCCCACAAAACTGGTTTATGACTCTTCCTTTCTTCATTATGGCAAGCGCTTTGATTTTTTTCTTACACATAACTGCATTACATTTTCACATTTAAATGTAAGAAGAGGTTTTCTCAGAAAATATCTGCTCCTTAAAGATATGATGATCTGAATATTAGCAAAGGTGAATCCTGTCAATACCTGCTTTCTCCTCTAGCATGTTATTCTTGGAAGGTTTACTGAATACATTTGGCACAAATATAATTTTGTACCCACCACCAAATTATACCGATTAGACAAGACTTTGTGATGTAGATTGTTAGACAAGAAACAGTGCTTGTGGGTCTACAACATTTATCGTAACTGATACTTCCACAATAACTGTATTTGCTTTCATTCATAAATGCATTTATCTCTGTAATTTTTTAATGTAAAAAAGAATGTATGTGGTTATCTTGCTACTACCTGAAAACACATAATACATACAAAAGTGTGTAACACAGATTTCTCCACCATGAAGGACTGGCAGAATGGAAATGCTTTTATACTTTAGAAAGTTGTGCAGGTTATGTGGTTGGAACACATCTATAGGATGGCAAAAGGCCCATGAAGTATGATATCCATCTTTAACCAACTGAAGGGACAAGGAAATGAATCAATGGATCCAAATAAAAGAAAAACATAACAGTCTGAGCTGTTTGACAGTAGAACACACTCTTTGGGGAATAGCAAAATCTTTCAAGGTCAAGCAGAGATTTCCAGGAGTACTTTAGCAGTGCACACCTGAATGTTTGTGGTTTGACTTAAGTGCCAGTTAGCCTAATCCTTTTGATAGAAGAAGAGACTTCCATCATTTGGTGGTTGTATGTTTTCTGGGCTGTATGGCCATGTTCCAGAAGTATTCTCTCCTGACATTTCGCCCACATCTATGGCAGGCATCCTCACAACCTCTGAGGATGCCTGCCATAGATGTGGGCGAAATGTCAGGAGAGAATACTTCTGGAACATGGCCATACAGCCTGGAAAACATACAACCACCCTGTGATTCCGGCCATGAAAGCCTTCGACAACACAACTTCCATCATTGCTTTTAGAATATAAGCAAACTGTATTTTTGAAGGTGGTCCCTTCATATATAAAAGATTGAAATAAAGTACAGTGCCCAAGGCTTCAACACAATGATAACTGGGACATAGCAAGCATAGATATTTCATAATAGATGGTATTTCGTATTGAAATTTACATGAGTGTTAATGATTCAAAGAAGAACCTCAGATAGTGTAAAAGGTGTGATTTATTTTAGAAGAGTCACTAAGAATGCTCTGTGAAAAATGACATTAAAGATTAAAGAATTATTTGATAAAAATGCACAACAAGTTCAAGTTTATTTTTCTTAAAGTTTAGAAATATAAGCTATTGGAGTACAAGTCCTTAGCATGGAAAAAACCTATTGCAAAAACCATACAACAAACTTTAAATGGCTTGAATTCTGACTTTTATTCCTGAGTTCTGTTCTCTCCAAACTATTGCAATCCCTCCATTACTCCCTGCTCTTTTTTCACTCATCAGGTCATATTGTGTTGTATAGAGGAAAAACATAACTTAGGTTTAAGAAGGAAGCCCAATAAAAATGACAGAATCTGGATAATGGAGCTTCCTATCTCACTGCTCTCCTGCAAAACCCAAAAAAACCCTGCTCATTCATAACAGCATTTAAAATGATACTGAAGTAGGAAGAAGAATCATTAACATTAGCTGAGAAGTTCCTTTTACTCATACAAAAGAATTCTCAGATCCAAACTAAAACTTCAGTTCCCCATTATTCATTTTTGCTGTATTTTTCATGAAAATAAGAACCAGTCACACAACTTTAGTACTCAGCCAGAAATTAAGGTGTGGTTGTCAACTATCAAATTAAAGCAGTGTTTAGCTTGGGAACATGGGAGCAAATCTTAAGCCTTCGACAACACATTAAATCTTATTTAATTTGATCGAACCTTCTTCCAATGAATCATGTAGAAGATTGGATTATATAAAAGGAATAGGTAAGAAGAGAGATTTACATGAACAAGTAGTTCAGTTCAGTCACAAACAGATATAATACTAAATGATACTAATAACCCTGGAAATTATTTAAACTGATGTAGAAAGATAAAAAGATATGAGAATAAAAACTTTTTTCTCAAATGTTTAAGCTAACATGCATGATGTAGGACCTTGCAGTAATTAAAACCAGACTACTGCAAAGCAACAAGTCACCAGGGTGTAGTGTATTAAGTGTTAGACTAGGACACTAAAGGATTCATATCTCTTTTTAGTCACAGAAATGCAGAGAGTGAACAAACGCATAGCATTGGGAGACATCACTTCCGTGCACAGCTTGAGCTTCCCAAGCTGGGGGGTAGGACATAAAGTGAATATATCACTTTTTTCCACTCCTGTTCCACATGTCAACTGTGAATTTCTGAGTCAAAGTGCTGGTCTCAACCTTTAAAATCCCAAAGAGTTTAAGGGCCACTTTATTTGAAAGGCCACTTATGAACATGCCTGTGCCATGAGGGTGGCATTGATACCTAAGTCACATGAGCCCATATAGAAGATTTCTTATATTGGTTTACACAGGGCTTTCAAAAAGCAATCCCTCCTCTGTGGAAATCCCTTTCAGGACACGTATAGTTGGCTTCTGCTATCTTAGCATTCAAAAATGGATGTAGCTTGCTTCCAGTATCACATTAACTGATACTACTGTGACACAGTTATCTTCTCCTCTTCTACTCTTCACCCCTTTGTGCTACCTGACAACCAACTTTGGAGGGCTCCCTACTGTTCCATAATACATTCTGAAGTTGACCTACAGTGGAAAAATAGGCTCACCATCCTCCTAATTGGATTCTGAAGTTTGAAAACACAATTTTTCAGTAAATTGATATGTTATCAGATATGCCGCTGAAAACTCTGTGTGTGTGTGAGAAAGAGGGAGAGAAAGAATGAATGTGTATGAGAGAATGTGCCTTCTGATTTATTTCCTGAAATTGTTTTTGGATTTTTATTGTAATGTTAATTGTCTCTTTACATTTTTACTATCACAATTTTGAATAGAAGCTAGCACAATAAAATAATTAGCAACTAATTTACATCTTACGAATTGCATTGCAATGCTTTATGGAAATGGTATAGTCATATCAGAGCACAGAAAGAATGGCAGAGCATCTGATTCCTGTTAAAATGCTTTGTATATCACAGAATTCTCCTACCAATTTCTACTATCGTATTACAATTTACTACCTTGATTATTTCAAATAATCTACATTACAGAGTAGATAGTTGCAACCACTAAAATGTATTGTTTTGTAGAATTCTGTATGTCATGCACTAGATTTGCAGATTTTCAAAGGATATAATAATTTCAAAATCTACTAATTTATCCTTTATTAATACTAGCCAATGGTATTTAACAACTTCTTGGAGCTCTGTTGAAAAACAAAGTTACAAAATTGCTTGGGAGTTATTTCATCAACCCAACCGTCTGCTTACCAATTGGAACACACTAATCTGTGGATTGTGTTAATTTAATTCTTATTTTGGCAGCTGTTTTCATCAGATACTAGCAGCATGCTACATTGTAATTTAAGATAATGAAATGTTCAAATGCTCCTATTTGTGCTTGCTTGGTTACTGATAAGGCTATGTATCCCATTGATCACTATATTGCACTGGCCAGACTGGGAGGTAATTTCAATATATATGAAGCAAGGTAATGATTAGATGATAAAATTAGTAGAGACTGCTTTGCAGAATATAAATGGCCATTTAAAACACAGTCTCAGATGGTCTTAGTTCAAAACAGTATGGGCTACAGAATGTGCCAGAAATGCAAATGAATAATCTGTAACAGATTAATGTTATTTAACTTAATTTAAAAATTATATGAGTTCATATACAGGTACCAGAGATATCACCAATCTAGCTTTCCTGTGAATGTTTCAGTTCAAATATTGCTGATAATGGACACATAGTGATTATACAGCATTTCTTCAAGTACTGAAATGTTTCTGGAATATGAATAACCATATAGCTCATTAACATAAACTTTTAACTAAAAGATCACCTCTTTGTTTCCAGGCAGCATTAATATGGATTTGAGGGTGAGCTATACTAAGTTAAATTTAAATGTGTCTGCTTTTTAGGTACTACCACCAACACATTTTTTGACTAATTTAAGATGAACAATTTCATTTGTGATAAGGGATTTAAAGGAGGTATATTTTGTAATGCATATTTTCTCTTTACAGAAAAGACTGAAATGTAGAGCAACTAGATATCGTGCTATTTACTAGATCTTAAAGTGGACCTTATGTTCACATAAGAGGAAAACATTACCAGTTGTTCTATGCACTATATCCCAGGCCATTCCCAAACTCTTTCCCACAAGTATATTTTCACAGGGCAAAGAGTGCTGCAGAGGGCAAGACGAAAGCATTATTCTGTTAACATTTTAGCTATTTTTCAGAAGGAAAACTATAATCCAAGCCCTCTGGTTTACTTCCCAGGTAAATTACTGAAAACTTGCTATGATAAGACATGAATATACAGAAAGGTTTGCAAGTGTATTTGACTGCTCACTCTTTTTAAACAACCGAATGATATGAAATGAGAACATATGTATACCACTATTCCATATACAATACATCCTACCCTGTTTCCCCCAAAATAAGACAGGGTCTTATATTAATTTTTGCTCCAAAAGATGTGTTAGGGCTTGTTTACAGGGGCAGTCTTATTTTTCCAAATTGATTTTTAAAATCAACTATATCTAGAGCTTATTTTTGAAATAGGGATCACATTTTGAGCATCCTCAGAAATACTGAAAAATCATGATGTCTTATTTTCAGGGTACGTCTTGTTTTGGGGAAAACAGGATATAAACAAGTGCTTCTCAAACTGTGAACTGTCAATTCTCCACCCAATCCATCTTTGTTCCAGAGATCCAGACCATAACTGTGCTAAATGATTATCATGAGTCGGTTTGTGGAAAATTCACATTGGATAGGAACTAATAGCTCATAGGCCAGCCAAAGTCTGTAGACCACCATTTTGAGCAGCACTACTGTAAACTTTTGAGATTGATATGATTATCAGAACATTTCTTTAATGACCTGGTAAGGCATATATTTTATAAAATTGCATTAAAAGCAATTTCTTACAACAATGTAGTTTAAACTGACTAAACCAAGAAAAAATATTATGTAATAATGAGTTTCTTGGTAAGTAGGATTTCAAAGTGATTCAGATCAGCACATAGTGCACTAAATTCATTTATCCTCACAGAAACTCAGATATGGACTAAGATGAAAACACCTGCCTGAGTTTATTCAACCCTTTAAATGTATATTTCCTAATGGAAATTCACTTCATTCACTTACTACAACATACATCCTTTCATAAAATTATCACTTGATAATTGTTTTCCTAAAGTAACATTTATGGTCACTGTAAGAAATTTTTCATCAGGCAACTGGAGCTTAAATTTGTGGTTTTACAGTAGGAAGAATCCCATGGGTATTATTTTTATAATTTTATATCCTTCCTATCTATCATGGAATTCAAAACTGCATACTGAATTCCTAAATGCCACAGCCATTAGTGAAATTCCAACCTAATTGGCTTCACCAATATTTACATATCCTGAGCACAGAAACATGTTGAAATATTAAACTAGCCTGTATATCCAAGCATAAGAACATAAACGTAATAATTTTATATGAAATACCAAAGGGTCAGAACTGGTCCCAGCTTGCCCCAACTTATAGCTCATGGCTTCCATTAGTTAACACGTCACATTTTGAATCACTGTAATGAATTTTCTGGAGCACCAGAAAAATTAAGAAATTGTCCTATTGATGGTCTGAATTTTTAAGAAATATTACAAGCTGCCAAACTGACTGTCCCCAAAATGTGTGTGAAAGAAGTAATGCTCTCTTCTCTACCAAAAAAATCACAAAGGTATTTTTTCCAGCATAACTTTAAACAGACAAAAGGATAAGATGCTTTCCATAAATGTGTTTCATGTAAATAGAGTACAATCAATGTTTACTTCAACTGTTTCTGTGTAGGCATATTGAACTAAATTATTTCTTTAAAAAAGGCAAAACTCTAGAAGGAGAAATTGATCAAAGTCAGATAACTTTAGTAAGGACAAGCAGACATTCAACTTTTCTAAATGTGTCCTTTTTAAAAGAAGGGGATTAAGAAGACAGCACAGAATTTATTGAAAATGACCAATTGCAGAGTATCATGTCCCAAGTATCTGCAATTAATATTCTAAAGATATTAAACATTCTGATTATTAATTGCGGATACTTGGGACAAGATACTCTGCAGAATAAATAAAACTGGAATAGAGATATCCCTTGGCTACACCGGTATACAACCCCTATAACTGAAACAGTATACAGTGAGTGCATATGGGAATAAAAAGTATTAAAACAACCCAGGGAGAAAAAGAGTTCATAGCATATTTTAGTTTAGAGTAATCAGGAAATAATAAGACTAGCAATATGGTTTTAAGACTTAAGGAATCAGCCCAGAACTACTGTATATTAAAAAAGTCCTTGGTTCAAGTGGAATGTTTGACTACTTATCTATATTTTGTTATGAATTAGATGGTAACAAATGTGCAAAAATGTACAATACTAGTCATTATATACATATATAGATATAACTTTGATCCCAATATTAAAACAACCAGTAAGCAAAATGGATACAGCTTTTTAAAATAAAATGCCAATTATTTTCTTCTTTCAATTATTTCTTCCTTTTATATTCATTGTGTTTGGTGTAATCACTAAATAATGGACTGTCATCACATGGACTTGGACCTTAGTAACAATCAGCTCAGCAACAAACTCAAAAGTAGCAGTGGAAAAACCACTCTTTGCCTTCCCTGGGTTTTTGTGAGAATCAACTTGTTCTCTATCCCAAACAGGGACAGGGCAGTATATAAAGTCAAAGTTCTTATTTTTGACAGTATTAATAGCATGTTTTGAGACATACATGCCTAACTACTGAAATATTTTGGTATAATAGCAAACACAGGCACACTCAGAAAGCTCATACCTTTCATGAACTGTCTACTTAAGGGAATGGTTATGTTCTTTAGTGTGTGCATTATTTTTAGACACCGAAGAAGATACACCATATCCAACTAAACCAGAGTTTTCAACTAAATTAGTTTTTTCAGTCAGCAAGAAGTGTTTCAGTTCTTCTAAACTGTTAGTTTATAGTTATTTCACAAACTACCTATGGTCTCTTCCCACAATATCAGTCCTCACAATATATCTGACTAACATTTGTTTAAATAATGTTCTAAAGTTTTTACATTTAACATTATAGTGCCTTTAAAGAACTACCACTGTCTTTCAAACAGAGAAGTAACACATAGTGGTATTTAGAATATTAGGTGACCACACTGTATAAACTATCACATAAATCAATATACAGTCTCAAATAGGTGATTAAAAATACTAGCTAAACAATTAAATTAATTACAATTAATTCCTCTCTGACATGGCTGTCCACCAGCTAGCTACCTGATTATTTCAATCTAGTGTTAGCTATCCTATTTAAATAGCATGTCCCTCATGACTTGGATATTTTAATTTGTTTAGAACATTATCTTCAAATATACAGAATTCAAAGATACAGCCATGTTAGTTTGGAATATCAGAATGCAAAGGGATCTTGTAGCACCTTAAAGACCAAATCAGAGAATGAAGTTGATAGAATAAACTTTTGTGGATTAAATCTATTGAGAGAATGAAGTTGGTGAACTTTTGAGGCTGAAACTTAATCTACAAAAGCGTATGCCACTAACTTTCTTCTCTCTGTTAATCATAAAGGTGCTACAAGATCCCTTCGCATTCAAATATGTATTCTTCAAGCTACTATCTCATAAATTAGACTATCACAAACTCTTTTTTTACTTTTCTCAAAAATGTAGTATGTACTTTCATAACAGCATAGCAGTATCTTTTTAATAATATAATTGAATAAGAACAATTTGTATCAAAATTTTAAAATAAAGGAAAATGCACTTCGAAATACATTTAAATGCGATTTTATCAACCATTTTCAAAGGGGAAATAACACAGTAACCAACTGTATCAATAATATCATTAGTAATTAAAATAAAAGATCAATGATTAAGATATTCTTATTTCTAGAAATTCAGTATACTTACAGTAAATATAAGGTGATAATTTAACACCAAATTTCATTAGAAGTGTTCCTTATCAACATATGAATCACATCTTAGTCTTTAAAAATAGTTTTAGTCCAAAAAGCTGACAACTAATTCCCATTAAACACTTTCTAATCTGATTTCTAGGGATATTCTCCACAAGGCGACACATTTGGCAACAAGTGCAAATAAGATTATAACAGCTTATTGCATGACACTTTCCCCCACACTGCATTTCTTCATTTTTCCTTAAAAGCACATTTTAAAAATTTCCCTAATTTTTCTAGTGCCCTCTCAGCTTCATTTAAATGCCGAACTCCAAATTCCCATTGCCTAAGGAAGAATAGGAGCATGCCTTACTTTTAGAATGGATTTCTGATTGCCACATGTAGAAGAATATTTCTGGTAATAAAAAGTATATTGCTACATTTTTTTTCTCTGTACTTAGTTATACTTTTTAGCAGTTCCAATATTAAATGAATGGGGGGGGGGGGGGGTTGGCAACAAGTAAAAGGGTAAATGTGCCATTATGCTGATGTATGGATTCCTTGATATATAAGATTCCTAACTCATAAGCTAAATACACAGATAATGCTGATAAAACTAGTATTGACTGCATAATATTTGTCACTGGTTACAAATTTGTATATACTTCATACATTCACATCATTCTCAATATGTTTGGTAGCATAGGTCTGAACTAAAAAAATAAAATATAAGCAGTATAAGTGCTGATAAGTATATTTGTCATGCATGTCTAAAGAATATCAAACTTAAAATTAATAAAAATATATTTGAAAATTACAGTTGTTGGTATGAGGTTCTAAATATTATTTCTACCATATTCCAACTAAGACGTAACTATAAATGTACACACTGAGAATAGACAAATAGAATACAAGGTACCAGGATTATATATACAACTAAACACTAACATATGTTATGGTTAACTTAGTGCCAAGTTTCCAGATACCTAACTGTTCTAAGCTTTCAGTCATAGCCACATGAATTTAGTCAATAGTCAACAGACACAGCTCTAGGTGTTAAAGTATTACAAAAGCAAACAAGAAGATTTACATATAGCATTAGTTTTAAAATGTTAAGATTTATAAGAAATCACTTAGCATGCTGCTGTTTTGATACACAAATCCTTACCATTTACTAATCCATACAAAATCAAGAACTGTACTAGAATTCTAAGATGATTACTTTATTAAATGTAGTAATAATTTATCATGTGTGAGTTTTTAAACAAATAATTCATATTAGCTCAGGAAAAAATCACATTTGTCATATATCTGAATTATTATTTTTTAATCTGAGGTTTAGAGGAAAGAGAGAATTGTATCAAGATGGTCTGCAACTTGATTTAAACATATATACTATCAAAACAAAGGAAGGATATCTGCTACCCGAAGTACAGGCTCATCATTTATTTAGATTATTCAGGACTACAATGCAGTATATGTACAATCCAGATGCTTTGTGGAAATATGTAAAACACAAACTTTTTAGATAAAGCAATTTTTTTCAAAGTCTCTTCAAAGTTTCTGAATACAAAAATATTAAAATGCCCCTGTTGAAAACAGTACTGAAAACTTACTGAAAGTAATGATAGCATTTAAGAGATAGGAAGCACCATGAAATAATACAATCTAGGGCTAATGCAAGCATAATTAAAATTGTTAGTTAATGAATCAGATGAATGCATAACTTCAAATATCTTCTCCAACAGAATAAGATTATGATGACACAACATCACTATAAAAAGTTTAGCAAAAGGGTATCATTAGTTGAAAAAGTAAAAAGCTAATTCAAATTCCAAACATTTAACTAAGGAAATTTTCATCATTAATAGTTTGGTCAATAACATGCACTCAAGAATATTTGGAGGCTCTCTTCATACAGTAGAGCATGTTAGAATGTGTTTGCCTTAAATGAATAGTGCAGAATCCACATTATTTTAAGCACAACAACCAACCTTTCAATAGTAAATGAACGTTCTTAGAGATCAATAAAGCTTTAAAACTTTTCAGGATCCCATATTTCTTAACAAAATGATGTGCCCATTAAAACAAACATATTCAAGGAACTGTTATTTTCCTCAGATGCCATACATTTAACAGTATTGGCAAAACAAACATCCACCTTTAAAGGTATTAGAAATTTGTATAAAAAAAACTTCATGAAACAAGAAAATAAAGACAACTTTTACAATGTATTTAAGAAGAAATATGTATATATACTGCACATCAGATACAACTGATATAATAAAACTATATTCAAATGGAAGTTGCGAAGGTCCAGAACACTTTTGCCACTTATTTTATTATAAAAAGGAAGAAGATTTAGTCTGTTTCTCTTGGGAATACATTAGTTATTGTTATAGTGTTTACCACTATGGGCAATGTCTGAATTCAGTTTGTTTGTTTGGGATAACAACAGATGATTGCAGATTGAATTCCTACTTATTTCCCCAGATGCACCTTTGAACTCACTGTCTTTAACTGACATAGATGGAAATGATTTATCTATAAACACTGGTTATTTGCGGGCCAATCTTAAAACATATGGTGTAAATCAGTTTTTTAAATGCTTTTCCATTTTAATGTTAACATCAACATTTAAGGCAAAGTATTCAATAACAATGAAATGTGCATATGATTCCTCCAGATTAACAGATCAATTTCTCACCAGTGATCTTAAGAATAACTCAAACAACTGAATTGTTTTTAAAAAGTGCACCACTTAAAATCTTGGGGGGTGGTTGTGGAAATGTATGAATCACAAAATTATCCTAGCCAATAAGGAAAGTATCTATGATCATATGATCACAATGGCTGTAGTGCTTTATACTGAGCAATTTAATCTTTTGAACTGATAACTCCAGTGTGATTAATTTTCATGCTGGACTAAGTCACAAATGTAGCAGAGGATAGCAACAGTTATCTATTGGTACAAAACAAAACACTGAAGTTTATCTGAAATGTCAGCCTATCTCATCATGCAAAACACCTACTATTCAAGTTCAGTTATGATTCAAGTCTAGATACTGTAATTTAATATAAATCAGAGAAGCAAAATATCTGTTGGAGATTTCTGAAATACTTTCCCAAAATCTTTCAATCAGTTAAACTAAATATATACAGACCAAATTTTATATCACGGAAGCTGTGCAAGTTACAAGTTAAAAATACAGCATGTTCATACTTCCCAACAAATAATCAACAAATATTAGAAATACACCAATGTAAGATCTTCTTGCACTTGGACTGTATTTCAATAAAACCAAATACAGTGTTAAGGTAAATTTAAATGGACACCCAATCTGCATAAAATCTGTAAGACAGAGGAGTTATTTATCATGAGTGTGTTACATCCAAACCCCCAATACAGATGTGAATTCTGTTCACTGATTCAAAATATAAACAAGTTTATATTTAACTGATACAGCAGAAATGGAAACTTCAACACGTTATCAGCATACCCTTCTGTGAAATGGCTTCACATTTAAACCACAAAGGATCACTAGATTTTACATGTTGTAGTATGAAGGGTCAATGCTAATATTTATACCAAGCTAGTTCAGCTTCCACACACACCTGTCCAAAATTAATTTCTATGACACAAAAATTCAAAGCTGTCACAACACACCATTGAGCTGTAACACAGAAAATATGGCTGCATCTATGTCTCTTGTGAAAGGCAGCTAATACCTATAGCAGTCCCACTCCATTAGTGGAACTCCAGCAGTGCAAGTAACAACAACAACAACAATAATAATAATAATAATAAACTTTATTTCTACCCCATCACCATCTCCCAAAAGGGACTCGAGTGGCTTACAAGCACTCGTAATGTAACAATACACGAGGTGCAATAACTACAGATACATCAATATCAAAGGAAAACATAATTTACATCATCAATACATAAAACAATACCACGGTAAAATCAATCAACGCTAAAATAGATACTGTATTGATAAAACGTTAAAATGCAACCATGTCAGTCATATAAAGTGCTTTCAGTGAAAACCAAGGGTCTACCATTTAAACCTTTTGGGCTCTATACCTATTGGAAAGCCATGTTTTTTGGGGTTGGACTGAAAACATTGGCCTTTACAGATCCAAGTAACCCAAGGCAGCTACTTTGCCTCCCCTTCCAGATAGTGCCTAGGTGCCTTGGGGAAAAGAGGAAGCTGTCTCTTTAAGATCTCCCCGATCCCACGTGGAAATCGACATCAGTAGTACTTTTTTCGCATTGAGTGATGCAAAGAAGCCTCGATCGGATGCAGAGAAAGCACACCAAACAGGCATGGGCCAACTTGGGCCCTCGGGGGGGGGGGCTTTGGGATTCGACTCCCCCCATTCCTAACAGCCTCCTTCCTTCGCTTAAGCGGCTGAGGGGGAAAAGGCAGGGGCCTGAGGCTGTTAGGAATGGGGGGAGTCGAAGCCCAAAGCCCCCCCCCCCGGAGGGCCCAAGTTGGCCCATGCTTGCACTAGTTGCAAGGCTGAGAATACAAAACAGGTGAAGCAAGCGTGCTTGGGAACCATTACTCCTTCTGTGTTTCTCAGAAAGAGCCGAGCCCGCACAACCTGGGCTGGGTGGCAAGCAAGCGCGTCCCTTGGAGCCCATCTAACGGAATGGATGCCCTGGGCAGGCAGTCAGGGAGGAAGAAGAGGGGCGACCAGAGGAGACAGACCGAGCAACACCTCCGCGCTACATTTCGCGCCACCAAACCTCCATCCCTCTCTCCCTCTCTCTGCCCGCCCCGAAACAAAGAAGGTACAAAGTTTGGCACAAAAAGGAGAGAAGAGGACCAAGAAGAAGGCGCTTGATCTTCTCCTTCTCCCTCCCAGATGGGGCTGACTGAAGGTCCCCACCTCCTCCCACTCCCCTATTTAAAGGAGAGGGAAAGTCAAGGAGGGGGGAAGTAAAGGAGAGGGGAAATAAAGGGGAGGGGATCCCCACCTCCCCTCTTCCTCCTCGCACGGGCTGTAAGAGGGCAAGCAAACAATAATAATCGTCCTATGGGTAGAAGCCCCCCAAGCCCGACCCAGTGCGAGGCGCTCTCCTGGAGGGATGACGCGAGGGGGGCGTCAAGGGGAAGGCGGGGAAGGGAAGCCAGGCACGGCGCGGAATTTTTCGGTGCTATTTTTCTAGGGATTTTTTCGGGCTTTTCCCCCCCTCCTCCTCCCCCCCTTTTCCAATTCCGCGATCTCCCTTCGGTTCTCCCTCCATTTTGGTTGTTTATGATACTGACAACAAGCTGTCCCTCCTCTCTCCCGCTCCCCGCGTTGGGTCTCCCCTCGAAAGCCGCACCAGGAGAGAGGAGCCAGGAATGCGCCCCGATTCGGTCCCAAAAGAAGCGACTCCTTTTCCTTTCTCTCTCTCTCTCTCTCCAGGGAGGAGGAGGAGGAGAAGGAGCAAACTTTCCTGGCTCCCCGAAAAGGGGCTCCTGGAGCGCCCCAAAACTTTCCCCTCGGGGGAACTTTCCAGCCCGCCCAGGGAGAACCAACTATGGGGGACATTTCTGCGCAAAGGGGGTCCCTCTGGGAGCAACGCCTGAATTTATATTAATTTTCTCTCATTTAAGGGGGGGGAGAGAGGCGAGAGGCGGCGGGCTGAGCTCTAATGTCTTCCGCTGCTGCTGCGGCTGTCACTGCATTCAGGGAAGGAAGGAAGGAAGGCAAAGGGGGGGGGGGGTAAGGGTAAGGAGAGAGAGGGGAGATAGACACACACGTTGAGGGAGAAGTGAGGAACTTTGGAGAAAGTAACTTCCACACTTTCGAGGGAGGGAGGGAGGGAGGGGGGGAGAGGGGAAGAGACCCTTCTTTAAAAGGCTCTGAGGGAAGGAGAAGAGGGAAGCCCGAGGCGAAGAAAGTTGAGGCGATTTTGGAGGGCAAGCAGGGGCTTTCCGTCTCCCCCTCCCCACCCCGCGCCCCTCTCCCTCTCCCCCCCCCCTTCCTCCTCCCGCTCCCGCATTTAAATAACCCTGCTCTTTCCCTCCTCCGGCGGCTCCCCCGAGCCCCAAAGCGGGTCCAGACTCACCGCGGGCGCCTCCGCATCCCCTCCGCGCCGTCTTCCCGCCTTTTAGGGCGCTCTCCGATTTTTCTGCAATTTTTCTTCCTTATTTCGGTCTGGACGCGGCGGGCCTGGAAATTGTTTGCTTTCCCCTCTTTCCCCAGCAGCCATTGTAGTGTATGAGCGCTGCGGTGCAGCTCAGCCTGCCGCGCGACGCCGCGCCCACCGCCGCCCCCACGCCCACACGCGCCGCGGGTTGGACACCTCCCCCTGTCACTCAGCCCCGCGGGCACGCCCCCCCTGCGACGGCGCCTTCACCCCGGCGGGAGGAAGGGGCGGGCGCCCGGCGGGGATTGGGCCGCGCGGGGCTGTCCTTCAAAAGCGTCCCGCCAGAGCCATTGGGCAAGGCGGGTGTCACTTTCGGGGCCAGAAATGGGGTAGGCTGCGCCCTTTATAAAGCGGCTCCCCGAGCGGATGACGTCTTTCGGATTGGGGACGAGCGGGTACTGTTGTGGCTGAGGTGAGTCTCGCCTTGGTAGGGCTCTTCCCAGTAACGGCCTCCTTGGTGCGGTGTGTGAGGCAAATGTGTCCCGTTGAGTCCCTCACGAAGAGGAGCAGGCCGAGGCGTGGAGCAGAGACTTCCCTGGAGCCCCGCGGGCAGAAAAGGGTCGCGGCTGAAGGTGACAAGGGCCGGACGGCCTCCCCTCTCCCCTCTCCCCTCCTCCTCCTTTCCTTCGCCTTTCCCCTCCTTCCGTCCTTCCCGGTGCGGCGAGGCCGCGCGCTTCCTTTCCCTCCGCCTGCTCGGTGCTTCAGGGGAGGGGGAGAATAGGCCTTCAAGGCGGCGGCCCCTTCCCCGCCGCCCTTTGGCCCACCACAGAGGGCCTGGGAGTTGTTTCTCGCCCGTCCCCCTTCTCTCTCCACCTTCTACACCAGACATGGGCAAACTTGGGTCCTCCGGGTGTTTTGGACTGCAACTCCCACAATTCCTAACAGCCGGTAGGAGTTGTAGTTCAAAACACCCGGAGGACCCAAGTTGGTCCATGCCTGTCCTACACTGTCTCTTCATGCTTCTTCTCTAACGTACAATCGTTCCTTGGACTGGATCATCCCTTGTGGGTAGTAAGGGATCATAGAGTTGGAAGAGACCTCATGGGCCATCCAGTCCAAACCCCCTGCCAAGAAGCAGGAAAATCGCTTTCAAAGCACCCCCGACAGATGCTCGCCCAGCCTCTGTTTAAAAGTCTCCAAAGAAAGACACACTCCACCACACTCCCGGGGCAGAGTTCCACTGCTGAACAACTCTCTCACAGTCAGGAAGTTCTTCCTCATGTTCAGGTGCAATCTCCTTTCCTGTAGTTTGAAGCCATTGTTCTGCATTCTAGTCTCCAGAGCAGCAGAAAACAAGCTTGCGCCCTCCTCCCTGTGACTTCCCCTCACATATTTATACATGGTTATCATGTCTTCTCTCAGCTTTTTCTTCTGCAGGCTAAACGTGCCCAGCTCTTTAAGCCGCTCTTCATAGGGCTTGTTCTCCAGACCCTTGATCATTTTAGTTGTTCTCCTCTGGACACATTCCAGCTTGTCAACATCTCCCTTAAATTGTGGTGCTCAGAATTGGACACAGTACTCCAGGTGTGGTCTGATCAAGGCAGAATAGAGGGGGTAGCATGACTTCCTTGGAACTAGACCTATGGTTCTGAACCTGTGGATCCCCAGGTGTTTTGGTCTACAACGCCCAGAAAACTCATCCAGTCTACCAGCTGTTAGGATTTCTGGGAGCTGAAGGCCAAAACATCTGGGGAACCACAGGTTGAGAACCACTGTTCTAGACATTATACTCCTATTTATGCAAGCCAAAATCCCATTGGCTTTTTTAGCTGCCGCATCATACTGTTGGCTCATGTTTAACTTATTTATTTATTTATTTTATTACAATATTTATATCCCGCCCTTCTCACCCAACAGGGGACTCAGGGCGGCTTACAATAAAACAGACATATAAAAACAGTACAATACACTATAAATCAGTTAAAAAAAACTTGTTGTCCAGGAGGACTCTTGAGATCTTTTTCACATGTGCTGCTGTCAAGCCAGGCGTCTCCCATTCTGTATCTTGGCTTTTCATTTTTTTTCTGCCTAAGTGAGATAGATTCTGTAGTCTTGTTCTTAAGTTGAATGTGTATGTAAGTCAGAACAGGTCCTTTCTTAAGTGTAATTCCAGCCGTTTGTATGTGTGTCTGTGTGTGCACATACAGGCTTTGGGCAGCATAGGGAAGGGTTAATGCCCCTGTTTTGATAGTTTCCATTAAAACACTTTTTCCCCATGGTGGGATATACATGGTGGGACAAAAGTTACAAAGAGTTTTCCCATATTTAATAACTCCTATCCGATATGTAAAGGACATTACATTTTTTTAAAAAAATTGAAAAGGTCTATTATATCAAATGGCAAAAGCAAGCTTTGCTTTGTGCATTGTGGTATGTTTTATTGATTAGCCTATTGGCCATATTAAAACATTTGATAAACACATTTAGCACACACAATATAAAACCCACATTACAACCAAAGTTAAAATAAACAAGCTTTTAACAACAAGGGGTCAAGATCCTGAACCAGATCAAATATCTGCATCACCCTTATAATTTACACCAATCGACTTCAAATATGCAGTTCTCAGCTGAGTTGCTTTAAATAGAAAAGGGGCTGTTATGTTATTTTAGCATTCCGACTGACCAGTAAAAATGTAGTTTTAATATAAGGATCCCAGTGTGTCTTTTGTATGGCCTGAGGTATTGATTTCTCTCTTTCTTATACAAGTTACAACTAAATAGTACATGTGTGATATCTGTTTTGTGGTATGTAATAAGTTGATACATTTTTGACTGTGTTGTATCCTGTCTTAAGCCATGACAAGAGGCGAGTAACAAAGAAAATTTATTGTTATTTAATACTATTATTATTAAACTGGTGTTTATTATATGAAATGTGAAGACCATAGTTTGATGTTTGACAACCTTAAAAAAATTCAAGTCATGAACATAGCATCCATAGATGCGGAGAGAAGATTATTGTGAATAGCGGAGAATGTATCTTGCCAAGCATACAGCACTACCAGGTTCTTTAATTCTTGTGAATTTCCCCTTGGAAGTAGACTAGGGAAAGATGCAGTGTAGTTCGACACAATTTTAACTGGAATTGTGAGAGTTGTAGTTTTCACAGAGAAGGATAAGAACCCTTGCAACTCTACCATTCCTGTGATCCCATAGCATTTGGGCCATAATTCCGCAGTGCAAAGGCACTCTAGCTGGACGTGGTGGGACTTGAAGCTGGTCTAGTAGCTTGTTTAGGGCCTAAATACCCTCAAGGTGGCAGATCCTGGTTAATTTCAGAAGCTAATCAGGGTCACCCCTGGTTGGTACTTAGATGAGAGACTGCTAAAGGAATACCAGGTGCTGTAGGCCTTATTTCACAGAAAGGATCTTGTTATACCACCTCTAAGTATTTGAAAGGTTAATTGAAGATATATACAGACAGAGAAACCTGCTTGTAGGGATCATTATTTAAATGTTGAAGGAAAGTAACGGTGTAAAATTTATCGACTTAAAATGGAGGTGGCAGTATGCTAATTCTTTTTATTTTGCTCCTTAGACCAGGTGGCTAGACATTAAGTTTTAGGGTTTTCCATAGTTCTTTTACAAGAACTGCAAGATCTATCAACTGGAGTCTGTTGTAAAAGATATCCCATTATAGTTAATACATTGAATGTAGGATTTAGTACTACAGTAGAGTCTCACTTATCCAACATAAACGGGCCGGCAGAATGTTGAATAAGCGAATATGTTGGATAATAAGGAGGCATTAAGGAAAAGCCTATTAAACATCAAATTAGGTTATGATTTTACAAATGAAGCACAAAACATCATGTTAGACAACAAATTTGGCAGAAAAAGTAGTTCAATATGCAGTAATGCTATGTAGTAATTACTGTATTTATGAATTTAGCACCAAAATATCACGATATATTGAAAACATTGACTCCAAAAATGTGTTGGATAATCCAGAACGTTGGATAAGCGAGTGTTGGATAAGTGAGACTCTACTGTAGTATCAAAAATGAGGGTTATTAACAAACTTTCTTTCGCTTTATAACTTATAATGAGTTAATTTGATTTATGCTCATATTTTGCCATAGAGCAAGTCTTTGCTGCATTTCCCATAATTTAGACATTTACAAGACACTCAGTCTTTGAGTTCTGTGTGTGTTTTTCATTTCCAGGATACAATCTGGTATGTATTTAAGTGTGATAGAGTTTTTTCAACTTGGTAAAAAGTTCTTATGTTAGATGGAAATACATACACCCAAATCATGGGATAAAACAGGATTGGATTTCAGAATTTAATAAATATTTGTTACTTTGATACAGTTTTTCTCTAAACTTAGGAGACTAAACTTACAAGCATAGTTTGGAAAGTAGTTTGTCAGAGAATCCTCTGATGAAACTCTTGTTTAGATGTAACCCTATATCCACAGTGCAAAAGCTGTAGGCAATCTTCCAAAATTGTGGGGTTTTGTAAGATCCCATGATCACTGTTGCTTCCTTCAGTCACAAAATTTAAATCCAAATGGCTTTCATAACAAAAGAATTTCCCCTTAGATGTTAGAACTACCTACTCAGCCCATGTCCACCACTACTTGTCATTGCGATTTCATTTGATGGCATGCATGGCTTCTGTCCCTTGTGTAGATTCTCTGAGACCTGTTTTTGGAGGAGTTCCCTTTGAATATTAGATACCAGAGGGAACTTGCTGTCATGAGGCTATCTTACTATCTGGATGGACCATTCCATTAGCAGGAAAATACCAATAATGCATTATATGCATATACACATGCATACATACATACACACAAACATTGAAATAAGCAAGAAACAGGAATATAGAAGGAAAAATAAGTATAATAATTAATTTTAATTGTGTCAGGCATTCAACTAGAAAGTTCAGAGGTATGGTTTTCAAGGGCAAAAAGTGTGAAAATAAAATAGTGTGTTCATTTCACATTAGACTGTAAGTTTGAGCATAATGTAAGCATTGTATGTGCACACACACGTGTGCATGCACATCAACACTTGATGCTGTCTTTGGGGTATTAATAAAGCCTTACTAAACTAAAGTTTTGTACTGCAGGAACAGTTGCAAGTATGAACTCAGAAACCTTGGCATATATATTTCATTAGCTTGATCTGTTATTATGTCCAAACTAAAGTAAAGTAGAGACTTAGGTCTAGTGTCCTGTTTTAGTTGGATAAACTATTGTTAAAAGTAACCACAGGTCATGGTTCAGGTATAATAAGTAGTGATAGATAAAAATAGAAATAATATTTTTGAGCATATCATAGCTATGGTGTAACGGTAGAGGGACATGGAAGCCACCTTCTCATTTAAGCCTTTTGCCATAGCATTAAAACTTTCCATTCAGCAGGTTGGGTATTGCTTGCCCTGGCTCTTCGTAGAACATTCCAAGAAGGTGGATGATCAATTAAATGGATCTGCTTTACTGCAATAAGGACTGGGAGAACATTGATCTAATGTCCGGTTCATCAACTATTACTTAGGCATATTTTGGGCCAGAAATACAAGGTGTGCTTCTTCTCACTCACCTTATTGCAAAACTTTTTGATTTGTTAAACAGCAATTTGCAGTGATGCTCAAAATAAATGTAAAACACGAAGTTTGAATCTTCTCTACAGATAAAAGCCAGAAAGTATGATTTCATCTTTTCCGTAGGAAGGGTCTGGTGAGTTTCCTGATTTGGAAAACTGTTTTAGAAAATAAGGAAATAACTTTGATAGAACATGAAAGGATGAAACAATCCCAAGTCTAATAAAAAGGGAATATAATATCAGAACGAGGTCAATATTTATGAATAGTGCTGTACACTTCCCAGAAACCTGAAGCTGCAACAACAAATCTTTTCTAGGAAAGGTGAAATAAACGAGGCACTTCTACTATTAGACCTAAATCCATTTGTTAATACCTCTCCAAAGTAGACCCATTCGGTCAGTGGAAATTAGATAAGTTAACATGTGAGCTCTGTTGATTCAGTGAATCTACTGAAGTATTAACTTTTGTACATACAGGCAGTGTCTTATGCTATTCTTTCCATCTTCCTTTCTTAGAACTCTGTGCTTGAACACTATGGTTAATTATCCATTGTTTTCTGTTGTAATAAAATGGCAGTCCAATTTGAATTTGTCTTAAGCTCTGAACAGCCGTAGTTTTTTTTGGCTCAGGTACAGTGGGATAGTATGATTATTTAACCCAGCAAATATGGAATTGTTGAGTGCGAGGAAAGGATGTGCTCAAGGTTTACATTTGTATATACCTCCCAACTATAATATAGCACAAATACATACAATGATAGACATTTCTATCATTTAAAATTATAGTTGTCTCATATAAACAGTTGCAACTATAAACTGTAAAAGAGAGCATGGTATTGTGCTAACATTCTTTAGTACAGTATGTCTTAATTTAAGCCAGTTTGGAAAGCAGGAAGGAGCACTGAAATAAGAAACAACAACCAAGTCCCATAACCACAGAACCCATATCCTTGGTTTCACTTACCTGTACCTGGGGGGAAATTGTTCATCTAGGAGCTTGCTAGGCCCACCAGGTGATTCTGTAGTATACTTCCTCCAGATGTTACCAAGCATTGGATATAGTTACATTGGGATTTGTCTCTAGCAAATTCCTATAAGAACCCCCAATGTTAATTTATGATATGTTGGAACTGGAAATGAAGTAATTCAATGGCATAAGCTCATATCTGTGGTTTCACATAACCCCTCAGAAATGTATGTCTTAAGGTTTAAGTAGTGTAATGGGCAAATGGAAGCTTATGTTATCTGAGTTTAGATCACCTAGTAATTGTTTTATATGGATGTCAGGGCAGCATATGTAGCTCTTCTGCTAATTTTATTTCTCTAAAAACTGCAAATTTCATGAGAATACATCCTTGTTTTGCAGAAAGAAAACTACTTATTTTAGAAGGACACATGATGGGGCTATACAATTCAGTGGATATTTTATAGTAGCATAATAAATTATTTTTTCAGTGTACATAGTGTTTGAGAAAACCATATGGAACTTTGTTGAGCTTGCATAGACTTGAGATAGAATAGGATTCATGGAAACTTTACATGGGTGAAATAAGACTGTTTTTATGACTTATCAGAGTAAATGGTATCTGTGAAATAACTACATTTCTATTTTAACCTGGATTTCAAACATGAACAGCTTGCATTTCTGAAACTTCTAACATAAAGCTGAAAGATTAGTTTACATAAATATTTTGTTAAAAAGCTCATCAACTCTTCTCAAATTTTAGTTGCAAGCTAATATTTTAGGAGTCTTTTCAAATGTCTGTGTTCTACTTATCTGGAAAAGGAATTTGAAGCAAATGAGAAACTGAGAGGTAATCAAGTCTATGTTTCTTTTAAAAAACTTGTTACCCATATTGCTTGAGGAATAAGGTTGGCAAACTTCTAGTTGTACTCTTAAACCAGACTTCAAAAGATATTTGTAATCTGGAGCATTTGAAAGTAATTTTCTAACGTCAAATCCTAAAAATATTTCTCATTCTGTAATCCAGTTGAACATTTTGGCTGCATATGAACATGTGAAATAATGGTTTGTAAACCTGTGTGAGTTGTCAAAGGAACTGCAAGGGGTTACTAAAACTGATTTGCTGTTATGTCAAAAATTATCAGCCATGCTGACTGCTGTTTTATACCTCGAGAGACTGACTCACCATGAAGAGGGGAGTGAACTTATGAATTCTAAGCAGATGGAAAATGAAAGCAGACAAGCAGCTTTAAATGAAGAATTATATCTAACTTTACACTAATGGAAAAATACAAGAGTTGGTGTTGCAACTTAGCCTAATGACGTAACTCAAGCAGAATGGAAGTGCTGGATTGGACACTTGCCCAGGGATGAAAGTTAGGGTTTCTGCAAGTAGTAGTAGATTTGCCTTAGAATGAAACTATTGAATACACTTTTCTTTTATATCACTTCTTTTTTCTTTTTTGAATATAAATGTGTGTTTATAGAGATATGTACGTACAGCCTTTGAGCACCTCCTCCGTAAATGTTCTCAAGGTAGTTTATAACAATAACACAAAATACAAGAAAGAAAAATGAGACTATAGAAACAAACAAAAAACCACAATTAACAGACAAATTAAATCCACAGAAAACCTGGCAAAATATATATTGTCTTTACTGCTAACATAAGAAAAAAAACACTAAGAAGGTATTACTTCTGAATTGAATTGAAAGGATTTCCAATCTGAATTGGCAATTTGACAGTATGTTAAAACTGTTTTAAAATGTTTCATTGAACCTTTTCAAATAAATATCTCATAAGAGACTTTACATTTCACTCAGTACTTCAGATGGTAGAAAAATTGTGTTTTTGAGTGGTAATGGGCTAGAAAAGTTATTAATGTAATGCATTGCTCCATGCAGTTGACTGAAGTAGCTCATATTCATGCATGAGATGGCATCTTAAAACCACATCCCTTGAATTAAAAGTGAAATTTTAAAATTGATCTGAATGAAGAATATTAATAATTGAGAATCTGAAAGTACCACATACCACTTTTGAAGTGCCATAAACATAGATCTGTTTTCATAAAACTGTCAGAGAATTGGAGGCTAACTGAAAAACTTTAGAGTGGGATGATGACTTAACAGTACTTTGTACTTTTTTCTTAACATATTAAAATTAATACATGCACTTTTATACTGAATATCTTAAATGTTTATGAAGGTGAGAACTGGTTTTTAATATCACTGTTTGAAAATTTGCTTTGTTTGTTCTAGCTGCAAAAAAAACCAACACCGAAAACCAACAAGCATCTTTATGTCCAGAAAACTGCAACGACTTCGTGATCATGACTTAAATCCCTGTTTAGCGGTAAGAAGCTCAGTTTCATTGATTTAGTTGGGCGTAGGATTATGCAGCTTTGCACAATAAACATATTTTTCTTTTAAATAAATATGCTTATAGTAATGCATTTCTAAGAGAGAGGTCATTAGAGATTTCTGGACTGTGATTTGATGCTTGCAACATCTTTCAGTTGGCTATAAAGTTATAAAAGAAAAAGCCTTTCAGAATGTAGAATTATTTATGGATTCCTTTTGAGGCGAAGAAGACAGTTTGCTTCTTGTTTGTTCTGTGTCTTCAGGTTATTTCCAACTTATGGCAACCCTAAGGCAAATGTATGATAGGGTTTTCTTGGCAAGATTTTTGCCTTTCCTGCCCTCTGAGTGTGAGAAAGTGTGACTTGCCTAAGGTCACCTAGTGACTTTCCATGGCCGAATAGGGATTCTGCCTCTAATCTCCTGAGTGATAATTTCAACATGCAAACCTCTACACAGTAGTTAAGACATAAAAATACAAACGTATGGGCATACTTTCTGAGAAGTGTGATTAGGATTGCAGTTGTTAGCCAATCTTCTGAGGAAGCTGCTGTGAGTACAACTAAGTACACACAATTTGTTCACTCATACATATAATTGTAGCTTCAAGATATAACACTGGCAAAAGTTATGCAATGTAAACCTTGTCTCCTGTTGGTTTATAACATTATATTTTTTGACATTCAAGGAAACAGATGCTTCTAGAAAATGTATGGATGACAGTAACTACAATAAAGATGCATGCACCATCTATTTCTTAAGATACAAAAATTGCAGAAAGTTTTGGGTAAGTAAATTTGAAATGTTTCTCATGAATCGTTCATGGTGTTTTGATTGTGAGTACACAATCAAAGCGTTTAAAACTCCGATGGATAGATACACAGATAAAGTATTATTACCCACCTTGGCTCAGGGTGAATACAATCAGTAAAACAACTTTTACATAAGGTGCAAATACTTGAAATTTCAGATTTTTCTATGGGAGTTTCATCTCAGTAGCAATTGTGGATGGTGCAACCTTAGTCCCTTTAACAACTGTCTGTGGAGAAACCAATTTTTTTGTCCACACTCTCTCAACATAGTCGGAAAATGCTTCTGTGACCCCGGTCCTTCCCAGTAGGAGTGTGCAAAAATCATGGTGTCGATAAGAGCTTACCTAATTTTTAAAATTACCATGTTGCATGGTTTACAGACTTAACTGGTTGATACTGATTTCACACGAGGAGAACTAGCTGAGTAGATCTAGCTGGGTGCTGTCTGCGTTGTTCAACTACCAGAACCACTGTATTTTGTTTCTTTTTGCATACATTGGGTCTTTAGATTGATATCTTTAAAAAATTAATTACATGCTTTGAAAGTTGCATCTGCTGTATCCTAAGCACATACCTGACTAGCATAAGCAGTGCCTCTCTATATGTAAAGTCAAAGTTGATGTTCATTTTAATACAAGAAAACATTTTATGGCAGGGTTCTGTATCTGCAAATTTTGTAGATCATAATCATAAAAAGAAGATTTAATGTTTATTCCAGATGACATATTTGATAGTGTTGTCATTTATACTTTTTTGTAGTAAACTAGTCAACCATCTTGATAGATAATCCTGAAGATGTTGCACCTCTTAAGTTGATTTGACATCTTTTTCCCAATGAATCTTAATCATAATATTTTTAATGGAGAATTTGATCGTTTTGAAAATCACACTGCTTTTGGTAGTGCATCTTCTTTATTTGCTTTTGATGACATTGGTATTGATCCATTATTATGAGATGAGTAATGGAGATAAGATGCAAGTCTATACTCCAGATTATTTCTAATATTTGCTGATAATAAAATCGATCAAATTCAGTGATTTGTGATTTTGTATTTTTAGAATGGGATCTTGATGCAAAGAAGAAAAGATGGAATTAAGCCAAATATGCCTACAGCAGAAGAGAGAGACAGGATTCTGGCATCAATGGAAAGAGTACCATACTAATAATTCAGTGTTGCTGTTAAAAGATAAACACTGGTTTCATTTTAAGCAAGAGATTTGGAGCTGGTGTTGAAACAACCATTATGGTAGGTAGCTCTTTTGCTGCTGTTGTCTTCACCACCATTGTCCTCCTTCAAATTTGACTTTCTGAAGGATAACATGTATAGCGTGTTGGAGAAAATGTCAGTAATAAATGGCTTTTGTATTATGGGGTTTCTGTGTGTTTTATGTATTTCTAATAAGAAAGGATGTGCTTGTCTCCATCATAGCTCTTAGATCTGGATGATAATTGTATTGCCCCTATAGATTGTTACATTGCAACTCCCACTTTTCTTCAGCATTGGCTTTAATAACTAAGGTTTATGGGATTTGTAGTCCAACAATAGTTGGAGGGGTAAATGGTTGGAAGTTTAAACTAAGACCTGAACATCTGACATACAAAGAAATGTATCTCAGGGTTATTTTATTTTTAGAATATTGTGTAATTCTAAGTACGATAATCTAGCATAGTATAATAGTACCTGGGAAGTAGATATCTATATACACAGAATGAACATGGCTCGCCAGGAGCCAAAAGCCTTGAGGTTTGTTCCAGATGCTTGTAGCTGATTTTGGAACATCAGAAGACAAAACTTTTACCTTTCTTTCTATTTGGCCTTTTTCAGTGCTGAAACAAGAAGCTCCACTTCTATTATAATGAGTCTTGCCTGTTTCTCACAGTGCATCTGTCTGCCTGTCTATATTCAGAGAGAATTATGCCTGGTATGTACAAGAGAATAGCAAGGATTGGAAAAGGAGTGAAGAATCAATAAAAAATGTTTGTTAAATTCCATCAAGTCATTTCCAGGTTATGGCAACCCTAAGGTGGATCTATGCAACTTAGCAAGAGTTTGGCCATTTTTTTGAGAGGAGGGGGATTGCCTTTGCTTTCCTCTAAGGCTGAGAGTATGTGGCTCATAGAAAGATATTCAGTGGGTTTATATGGCAGGGTAGGAATTTGAACCCTTGTTTCCAGAGTTGTAATCCAGCATTCAAAAGTCCAAAGTATATCTGTGTGGGACAACTTACATGGGGATGCCTGTGGTGAAAGACATGGGCTGTAAAAAGTGCAACCAATGGGAGACATTTTGTAGTCCACAGAGCCACTAGTATATTCAAATGATGACCCCGCCCCCCCAAAAAACTGACTTTATAATGCAGCATTTTTGATCCCAGTCCCCATCTACTCCTAAATGAAAAAAAAAACCCCTCTCACTGAAAAGCAGCTGGAAAGAAAAGCAGAAATAGTGTGGTATCGTTTCTGGCAACGTGTAGTGTGCTTCTGCAGCCTCAGGCATGATTATGGGGTTGAAAATTGACACACACACCCAAGTCTGTAGTTGCCCTCCTCTTTATAGAGTAACATCCATATGCAGGCAGTCCCCAAGTTACTAACATCCAACTTACAAACAACTTATAGTCAAGAACGAGGGGAGTGGGTGAGACAACAGGAAGTGAGAGAAATCTCCCCTCAGAAGGGAAATTCACTTCTGAAAGAGTTATCATGGAGAAAAGGTGTCTCCACGGAAGCTTCCTCACTAATCCTTTTTTCCACAGCAAGGCACATTTTTCAAAATCCAGTTATCACAGGGACAAAGTGAAGTGAAATCTTCTGAACAGGAGTACAGTCGGAAAACAAAACAAATACCACAGGAGGTGTTAACCCTTTCCTATGCTCTCCAGAGCCCCAGTGGCGAAGTGCGTTAAAGCACCGAAAGGTCCCAGGTTCAAACCCCGTGAGCGGCCGCTGTTAGCTCCAGCTCCTGCCAACCTAGCAGTTTGAAAACATGCCAATGTGAGTAGATCAATAGGTACCGCTCCGGCGGGAAGGTAATGGCGCTCCATGCAGTCATGCCAGCCACATGACCTTGGAGGTGTCTACAGACAACTCTCAGAGTCAGACATGACTGGACTTAACGTCAGGGGAAAACCTTTACCTATGCTCTCTATATATGTTTGGCTGGAGTTACACTTTTAAAAGTATCTGTTTCAATTTACATACAAATTCAACTTAATAATAATACAGATTAGAAAGTAGGCGCAAAATTAGTATATTTAGTGGTTGTATCATACTTATTCCACACCATAATCTTATGTTCAGATAAATAATCTTTAGTTGTAGGATTTCTGTCACATATAGATGGCTTGGATAAACCTCAACAACACAGCACATATATCTGTAATACTTCATGGAGTGAGGAATCAAAATGCCATTGCGGAGTGCTACTTTGATAAAGATCAACTACAATTACTGCAAAATATTTTGTTTAACATGTTAATCTAGGGAAAAATTCTGGAAAACTCAAAAGTTGTCTGCTATTTAATGACATGTCAGTTGGCCCTAGCAAGATACTTTCTTCTGAATGCAGAATACCAAAGTGAGGTCAAGTTTATGCTAGTTCTTTGTTCCCCATGCTGAGACAAAAATTACAAAACGTAGCTGCTTGCAATTAGTAACTTCCAGAAGATAAAGATATAATGTGAGAAACAGATACTCTGGAATGCGATATGCACAATTGGACTTCTGAACATATACACATACATTCTCCTGATTCTGCCATCATTTCCTGGTTAGTAAAACCAGAAACAATGCTTCTTTTTGTTGCCAGTCACATGGTTCTCATTAGAGGGCTTTTATTTTTGTTCTCCAAAGAGCAGAAGCCTGCATTTAGTAAATTGAAGGTATTTGAAACATTAAAAGTTCTTCCCTATCCAGGGTGCTACTTCTATTTAAGAAGAGATATAACAGATTTTCTAAAAAGAGCTTTAGTGTATGGGCTTTGCTCTCATTGGAAATAATTTATATCTTAATGAAGCTTCGTTCTGTATATAAAATTAGTTTGGCATTGGAGTCTATTTGCAGTGTTACCTTTTTACATCTATGAAACTCCAAAGCAAGCTAAGAAAAGTCTGCTGTTCTAGGCAGCAGTGATGAACTAATGTATTTAGTAAAGGATTTACATTTGAGGAAATACCTGAGTAAGACTGTAATGGGGAAATCTAAATGGAAGTAGAAACAAAAGTATCAATGTTATTGACAAAATTCTTGTAATTTTCACAGTAAGCTAATACAAATTTATGTTTTGCCCACTTACTCGAACAAAAGTTTTACTGCTAAATCTGTGATTGGATTTCTATTCAAAGCAGTTCTGAAAGAAAAGGCAACATTTTTCCAGCAAATTAAAAAAAAGACTGGTTGACGAGAAGGGAAAATCCACAACTACCCAATAGCTTTATTAGGACCACCCCAAATGCCCCAAAAGCTTCCATGCACTTGATGAAAGGCATTGTCCACCTAGATTTTTAATTTCTTTTATAAATTGTTGTCTACTCTAAACTTGGACCTGATTTCAAGTGAGAATAATTTTTGCACCAGAGGACCTAGAGAGACCATATTAAATCTGTAAATGTGAAGGGCTGACTTTATCTCCTCCTCCCCAAAATTCCTAAAAGCAATACGTTGGTTTTCCCATTTTATATAAGGACATAATTTTACTACACCATTGTGCACAATGAGAGTTGCGCATCCTTGGATTTTGGTATCCACAGGGATCCTGGAACTAAATTCCAGTGAGTAGCAAATTGCCACTATATGTATATACCAAAATTTTATCCATACGCTCCAGTGTCTGACCCATATTTTTTAAATAGATTGGCTGGCTAGATACATTTTAGATTAAGAAAGCAGATAGTTAACTGATAGTAAAGTAAAATGAAATTAACTGGTGGAAGTGGTCACATGAGGATCATAGATTTTCACAAAGCCTCTAAATTATTTAGATCCATTTATGATTATGGGGCAGTGATGGCTTAGTCTGGATTATTTCTGCCAAAATCTGATTAGGGAAGAAGTGTGTCCTTGTTGCTTCTAGTAGGGGAATCCTGTTGCACTTCTTGTCATTGGTCTGTGTTGCCCCTTAGACTCCTGTATTTCTCCTTCATGCTATTTAAAATATACATGACACAATCAAGAGACATGGCCAGGAGTTTTAGTGTCAGTATGTTTATGATTCCCAACTAGAAGTAGAATTTTGAGGTATTTTGAAGTCATTGTAAAAATACATTTTTTTCTGAGTTTTTCTTTTCAGACAATATTTTTGGGGAAAATAAAATTAATTTTTAGTAACTGGCAGATTGAAAGTTGTATCAACACTAGTTAACCAGATATTTTTTTTATCTCCACTAGTTTTCCATTGTGTAAAGCTGTGATAATGCAATCATTCCCATAAAAAGAACACAGAAAGAAACCAAGACCAGGAATGTTAATGATGTGCTACAATGTATAGTCTTACATAGGTTTCCGTCATAGTCTATTTTTAGAAATGATTTTGGGCAGCAGATCTGTCAAAACATTTGGTTAAATATTATATTTGTCATTCTTTTAAAAAGTATTAATCCGTTTTTCCAGGGTTTGTGTGGGGAAAAATTGCTCCATCAAATTTGAGGGAAACCATTTATGTACTGAAGCAGTGTCTGGTGTCAGTTGTGGAGTGGACCATAGAATCATAAAGTTGGAAGAGACCACGGACCATCCAGGCCAACCTGCTGTCATGCAAGTACAATCAAAGCATCCACTACAGATGGACAGTCTGTTTAAAAGCCTCCAAAGAAAGAGCCTCCCCCACTCTCTGAGGTAGTGAGCTCCACTGCGGTCAGGATGAGGGCAAACAAAGTGAAGCTTAATGCAGATAATACAGAAGTGTTCATGGTCAGCTGAAAGAAAATCTGTTATTCAGCTTGCGCTAGATGGTTTACACTCCTCCTGCAGATGCAGGTTCATTGCCAGAGTTTTCCTGTATTTGAAAGCTCACTCTTTATTATCAGATGAAGGAGGTGAGACAGATCCAATACCCAGTGTGAGAGAAGGAGTCTGTTGTCTGGTGGAAAGTGTTCTGAGTCTGTGCCCTCTGCCTCTTAGTTCAGATTCATTTAGAGTCCCTTGATTCACTGGAATCCAGGGCTTAGCTGCGTTGGCAGCGTAGCAAAATACAATAAAATCCACAAAATAAATGATGTCTTTACTGGGCCAACTAAACGGCAGAAAATACACCAGCTTTCGAAGTTTCACTGGCTTCATACTTGGGCAAAGATGTCAAAAATAATACAGAAGAAAAGTGATGAATATTAGAGTCACAGGCCTACATTTTTCCTAAAAATTGGTTCAATGTCTGTCCTGGCTCTTTAAAGGAGAGCAACAAGAAGATGCAAGGCATATGAGCTTGTTTTCCCTTGTATCTTGCATTAGAGATAAAAAAAAGACCATGAATAGAGTAACTACTTAGCTAAGATGTAGATACATTGAGCATTACCTACAAGATCATGTGTTTGTAGCTGGGCAGTATGTTTTTGGTGCAGCAGTAGTGTAGGCTTTAGAGTCACTCTCTTCATGGAGACAGGTGTTACAATTGTTGCTGCTGGGCTGTTCTCCATCTGCTTCATGGCTCTTTGGTATGGGATGGAGATGTTGATATGAAGTTTCGGCACTTCCTGGAGCTTACAGTCCTTTCGCTGTGATGGTGGCTGCTTCTCATCCTGCTGGCTGGTCACTTGGCAAGCATCGCATGTGAGGGAAACTATTCTATTCTTGGTTCTTTTCCACTGCAGCATGTTTTTTCTGCAGTGGTTTGACACACTTTATTCCCTAATTATTACCTCACTTTTCCTATAGCAGGAAAAGTTATTTCTTCAGGTCAATTTTGGTTTTTTGGTGCACTGGATTTCTGAGAAAAAAAATCCCAGATCCATGTTGTTTTTGCCAATGCATGTGTGACTTACACAGAAACAACTGTCATATGTCATCCCTTATGGTATGGTGCTGTCTATTGTACAAATGTGTTCTGTGTTTATCCAAAGACTGCACTAACCTTACAGCTTCCCCTTCCCCCACCTTATTCCACCTCTGTATAACATATACAGTATTGGTAACAGAAATGTGTTTCTAAAATAAAAGTTGCTGCCTTCTTTTTATTGTGGGCAAGTCTGGTTTGTATTTTATAAAAGTTCGGCTCGTCATTTTGGTATGTTAATATATGAAGTTAGAACCAAATGTTTAGCAGGCACTGCCATATTGAAAGATGTCTTTTGAACAGTGTTTGCTGTTATATCAAAAACAATGTGGCTGAGGGGATGGTACCCAAAAATAATTAAGAAATTTGAAAGTTGTTATCTCAAGAATTCTCAGGCAATTAACCAAGAGATCTTTTTCTTAGCATTTTAAATATTTAGCACAGGGTGACAAAATGCTGGCCTTGGCTCAAATATAAAGAAGAATTTTCCAGAATGCCACAATCTTTCCCCAAGTGCGTTCTGGGAGTGTTTTTGCCTAGAGGGGGGGAGAGGAGAGGGTACATGGAACACAGAAATAGCCTTTTAAAAAACTAGTGAGTGAAGATGAAATAACATTTGGGTTGTTTCTGGTTCTAAATTTTAGCTTAAATGACCCATAGGTGCCCAGGAACATGGGGAAAACTCTCCACACGCTCCTTTAAGACATCTGACAGCATTTGGGGTCCAAAAATAGCCTGTAGCAGTTGTCTCTCCAAGGTCTCCTAGGGATCTATGAGAGTTGCACATCCCTGATCTTATGCTACAGATTTGAGATTTGACACCAGTATCACATGTGAACGAACACTGAATTTATTTGATGGATTTTACATTGTGTGTGGTAAATGTTCCATATTGGAAACAAACATAAATTCATGATTTAAATCAATGAAATATATATTCATGAGAAGGAATTTGGATGTTACCATAGGCAAAGTAGAAAAGTAACCATCTTCCCTCATATTCTTGGTCTCCGTAATATGGGATGGAAATGCACATTTTCTTTCTATGAATACAGAAGGACTTCTGTTTGCTTCTCTGTAGGCTTGCTGAGACTCGTTGTGCAAGCAACATGCTTGCTTGCTAAGTGACCACTTTCTTCAGAAATCTGGTCTGTTGCCAGAATCTATAGTTAATAGTAATGAAATTGGGATGATTAATGCTGGTGCTAGATTACAACAGTATTACCATCTCCTATAAAATACAAACATGAGATGTTTGTTATGCTAGAAGGTGTGCACTAATTCTATATTGGCTGTTTCAAACATGAAGAACAGGAAAAGCTAGCTAATAGTGCAGACCAGTGTTTGTAAAGCCAAAGTCACTGCATTTGTTTAGTGATATGCAACTAAGATATTGTTTTTGCTTCTGTCAGTGGTTCTTACTAACAATTTGTAAACAAATGAGCAGTGAATCCTGCAATAATGTGTGGACAGATAGATCTGGTTGAATAATTACAGTAGGCCTGCCATTTCTGCAGGGGCAGATGCACAGAACCCCACTGCAAGTGTGAAAAGTGGGAATTTTACCTGCAAGAACACCTGTTTAGGAATCTCTAGCTCTACCAAGTGACTCCATGTCAGAAGATGACCATAGAATTGTACTGGAGAACCTAGGGATGTTCTCTTTAGGAATCTCTAGGTCCTCCACTTGATTCTGTGTGGCTGCCCACAGAGCCTCTGGATTTACAATACACTACAGCAAGTTCTCGGGGCAGTTTCAAATAAGCACATTTAATTTTAGTGGTTATTTGCATCACACTACACTGAGCAGAATTTCTGTAGTTAAGTAATTTGAGTGAAGTAGCTTACCATGCAATTGTGATGAGCCTTGCTTATTGTTTATTACTGCCAGCTGATTTGAGCAGTACTTTATTTGTATGGGAATTGAGATATATACCTAATAAATGTTCCAACTTCAAATACCTACACCTTATACAAAATGGCTTGATACAGGGATTAGCTTCACTTCTAGAAGACCTAGAAATTCCTAAAGAGAAATAATTTAATCAGATCCACAAATAAGTTAAACCCAGAAATGTGGAAACCTGACTGTGCTTGTAAGCTAATGCCTATATTAAGTGATTTGTGTAAATTACTTAACTACAGAAATCCTGCTCAGTGGAGTATGATGCAAACAGCTGCTGTTAGTTAAATAAACTTATTTGTAAACTGCCCTGAGTACTTGCTAAAGGATGTGGTGTAAATTTACTGTTTACTGCTGAAGCTGAAGATTAAGCCTTTTCTCATAATTACAGTATAAACAACTATATTGGATCAGACCAAAGGCCTATCATATCCAGCAGTATGCTCCTAGAGTGGCTAGGTGCCTATGATAAGGATATAGCAAGACATGAATGCAATCACACCTTTTCACGTATAATTCCCAGTAACTAATATAGGGACACAATTCCTTTTTGTTGCTGTCAAGTTTCAACTAAATTAAATCCTATGAATGAATGAAAAGACCTTCATGAACCTTGATCCTCAGAAGCCCTGCTCTGGTCTTGCAAATTCAGAACTCTCTTCCTTTATTGAAGAAGCCCATCTGCAATATGTAATTCCTCCCTGCCCATTACCTTCCACTTTACAGAGTGTACTGATTTTTATATTGGAGGAAGTACATAGCTATTTTTATTATTTAGTACTACTATGCTTTTTTTCTCAAACATACAATTAAAACCTGCAAAAGATAAACATTAGAATATGAAAGTGGATAAGGAAAAATTATTAAAAAAATTCACAACACCATGCAGCATTTCTTTTGTTAAAGCCTGAATAAAAAGGTTTTACCTTACTCCTGAAGGACAACATGGAAGGAGATATTCTGGGATTGGAAAAGGAGTTCTAGAGCCCAAGGGCAGCCACCAGGAAGACCCCTCTCACATCACCAACTGTGCTTGCGATGGGGCTGAAAGGGCCTTTCATGATGATCTCTGGCAATTTTCAAGAGCTTGTGCCCAGAAACAAATGGCAGCTGGTATAGCTGTTGTTACTATGGAGCTGTGTGTTCCTTGTAGCTAGTTCCAGTTAGCAAAATGCCAATAGTTCTTTGAACCACAAGTTTTAGAAGTGTGAAGATGCTCATGGCCACTGCACAAACATGAACCTCCAGGTTCAATGCTAAGCCTTTAATAATGATAATGATGGTATATAATACAATCTTCTTTAAAAACCTATAAGATGCACATATTAAAACATTTCTACAAAGTGCATATTGAAATACACAGAAGAAAGAAAATAAATATACAACCAAGTTTAAAATTTGTGATTAAAACTGACTGGGTAGGCCTGCCGGAAGAGATAGGTCCTCTGAGAGACAGTCACCAGTCAAATTCTGGCAGGTTGGAGTAGGACCTAAGTGTTCGGGGCAGATTGGCCAGGAGAAGGCGATCCTGTAGGTAACCTGGACCCAAATCATGTAGGGCTTTAAAGGTCAAAACTAACACTTGTACTTTGCCTGGAAAGTAATTGGCAGCTAGCGGAGTGAGTTTAGGATAGGTGTAATACGCACCTAGATGTTCCTGTAACCAGTCTGGCTGCTGTATTTTGAACCTACTGGAGTTTCTGAACTTAATACAAAGGTAGTCCAAAGTAAAGCATATTGCAGAAATCAAACCTTGAGGTTTCCAGTGTGTGCACTACCATCTTTAGGTCTTCCAAATCTAGGAACGGGTGCAGATGGCATATCAGCCGAAACTGATAGTAAGCAGTCCTTACTGTTGCATCTACCTGCACTGACATTTGGAGAGACAGATCTAGGAGAACTCCCATGCTCAGGGGAGTGCAAACTCATCCAAGTCTGGTTGACACACTCCCATCCCCAGATTAGGACCCTTGAAGACAAGCATCTCTGTTTTGTCCGGATTCAGTTTCAATTTGTTTTTCCTCATCCAGCCCATTGCATCCTCCTTGCATTCATTCAGAGGAGAAACCCTATCCTTAGCTGAAGCTGTTTTTGAAGGCATGGGGAAATATTTTTGGGTGTCATCAGCATACTGATATTGCCCCACCCAATGCCTCCAGATGATCCCTCCTAGCAGTTTCATGTAAATATAAAAAAGCGTTGGGGATAGAATAGCACCTTGTGGGATGTATTCCAGAAGGATACCATGGTCGATGGTATTGAAAACTGCTAGTATGCCTCAAATATGAATCAGAGCCCAGAAGTATGCCCCAAATGTCAACTCCACCTGATGCAAACTGAATCTCTTTTCCATAATCTGCCTTCCCACTGATCAGAAGCATCTTTGTCTTGTCTGGATAAAGTTTCAATTAGTTAGCCCTCACCCAGTCCATTAATGATGACAGACACTGTTTTATGACCTGGGCTGCCACCTTGGCTTGAGGTGCAAAGGCGTAGTTGAGTATTATCTGTGCTATCATAACAAGTAGCTATAAATTCGTGAATTTTCATAATCCCTTTTCAGAACAGTGGCTATGACTAAGTTTTGGGTGGAACATATATAATCATCTTTATGAGTAATAGGAGCAACAGTCTAAGAACTATATAGGGGGGTGATGTAAGAGGCAAAAGGGTAAAGTGCTACTAGTATGCACTCTGGCATCTTTTTCAGCCTGAGCTGGTTCACAGTGCCGATTATGTCAGCAGTTACACAGCTAATACTAATGTCCTTCTTTTCAAAAATACATGATTAAGGGCAAGCAAATGGTCACAGGAACTTGAGTTTAGGGTTAGTATGGTTAAGGTGAAACAAAGGCTGTATACAGCAAGGTTAGCAAGAGAACTGTTATTGTACATTTAAGATCTACATCTATTTTCTAGTTTCATGCTGTACAATAATAATAATCATGCTGTACAATACCCATTGGACAGAACACAGGAAACACTCGTGGGCAAGGAGGGACAATAAAAAGGGGAGATCCCTAAAGAAGAAGAAAGAAAAATCAATAAATATAAGACATGGGCCAAGGAAAGAAGAGTAGACAACCAGGATATATTTTGTAACTTCGAAGCTATGCTAATTTTGAGATCCAGCACATAGGCAATATTTGTGGACCATTGAAACAAAGATAGCTGCTCCAGAGAATGAGAAAATAGCTGCTCCAGAGAATGAGGTACCAGTAGGAAAGGAGTGCTTGGCAATTATTGACTATTCCCTAATGAACAATGGCAATCCAACAGTATTTTAATTTGGCATTTTGTGTGGTGGTGTGTTATTTCCTTGGTCTTTGTACCCAGCTTGTTCGTCCATTTAGGAAAAAGTGTTACTGCCAAATATAGCAATAATGTTTTTCAATTGGATAGGACGATGAAAGATCTGTGGGGCACAAGTAATACTTTTATTCCTTTTGTGCTGGTGGTTGCATAGGAAGGTGGGAATTATTAGATACACAAGATGGTCTTATTTGGAAATACTCAGTGTCTGAGATCATGTTCTATGTATTTGTTACAAATAAGTCCCTGAAGATTGACATGAACCATGAGGAAAACATTTTGCAGAAGTCTCACAGACATGATCAGGATGACTCAAAACGAAAATGATTAAACACCAGTAGATGGTATGGCACCAAATACTGTAGACACTGGCTTCCCCTCTTGGAACATATGCTGCGATCTGCATGGTGGTCCTGTGTTCTGGATTTCTTTGAACCATTTTTATGCTTCTCATGTCTTTCTCTTTTTTACAGTTTTAAATTTGTCTAGACATCTGTATATTAAAGTGGAATATAAATATTTAAATAAATAAAAGCATAGGAGCGGGACGCATTGACTTTCAGGTTCTGTGCTCATCTTAAAATGCTTTATAAATGGGTGTGCAGACTTTATGCAGTTACTGAATACAAGAAATATTTTCTTTGATTAAAATGTGGATTTTCATTTGTGTGATATATTAAAACAGTAAAAAAAACTGAAACAAGCATTATCTTACAGATTCCTCATCACTATTCTAACAATGCAAGCACTATGCATTTATATATGGCAGAAATGTATGTTACAATGCCTTCCACTTGAAATTTCGATAATCTACTTTTTCCCACTGTACCTTGTTATTTAGAATTTGATTATGTTACACCTGGTGAAATTGTTAATGTGCACCCTGAGTATGCGGACATACTTCTGGCCCACACAGAGTGGGCTAAAGGTCATAAAGGAGGTTCAATAATTAATAATTCATTTATTTTTTATTTACAATACCATAGCATCTTATACAGTATGTATAAGAAATATATTTCTGTTGTGTCTGAAGAATTACATCTCAAAAATGGTATCCAACACCTTAGCATCATGTATAATATACAGGGCCCCTTCATGACGTTTGGTCTTTCCTATATGAGTGTGTATATATACACAAATACATAATATAAGCACACACTCAGGCCATTATATTATTTCATTTAGGTATTTTATTTTAAAATTTTCTAGTGGGCTTAGACAATTTTTATTTATGTTTGAAATTCTGTGGACAAATTTCTGTGTGGTTCTGAGGATAATTAGAATTACTGGTGTTTGGATGTCCCGCTCCAGACACACACCATATTTAAAATTCATGTGATTCATTTTCCTGTTTCTGTTGTATAAAATATTACGGATTCAACAGACTATCCCTGCTGCCACTGTGCTTCAGAAAATTCAGACTCACAAGATTATTTAGATGATAACATGATACATGCTTCAGATCCTTCAGAAAGAACAAATACAATTTGCAGAAAATGTATATTCAATTTTGCCACTGTTTAGCATTTTTATTTATAAAAGATGAAACTAGAAATATAGCAAAATATTTGTCATTTGAATGTTATATCCAAAAGTGATACTATTCTGATAAAACATCAATCTATAAATTAAAAGAAATTGCAGTAATTCTAAAAAAATTATATGTAATATAATTATATTCATATGCCATCAATTTGGGTCTAAACTGGATTTTATTTCTTGCAAATACTAATATCTACTGTTGATGTTTCAGACATAAACTGCGTGTTCACAATAGAGTAATATAGAAATTCTATACATCTGCTTTACTGTACACAACTCAGTCATGTGAACTTTGAGTTTTTATTGTTGCTTTCTGATGTTTTGTTATCAGTTGTCTTTGTCCGGCCTCTGAACTTATCCATAAAATGGAAAGATCCCAGATAGTCTCCGGCAAGAAAAAACAATTTTGCTGACAGCATACTACAAAGAGAAGAGAAACAGCATGAGCAACTGAATGTTAAACCTTTAAAATATATGGTATTAGCTTCTTGTCATACTTTAAAAAAACAAGAAAGAATTGTTTATAGGAACAGTTTGGCATATAATTAAAATGGCAATCAGCAGATAATCTAGAGTGTCCAATAAAAGCCTGCCATAACAAAGCAGTTTTAACCTGATGACCACAAATGAAAATTATGACCCTTCCTTGTTGAATAGATCCATAACCCAGACAGAGTTTGGAAAAACCCCTCACAACATCTTTGATCTGCTTGAGTAGGAATACAGCTGCTTTCTCATTTGATTTTAAGGCTTATGTAGGATGAAAGGAAGCAATCTTTTAACTATCCTGGGCCCAAACCACACAAACTATAGTAAATACTAGCCAGCATTCTCAAATCTGTCTAGAAATGTAACTAGTGCAGCTGTTCTAAAATCAGTATAATATGTTTACTAGTCTGGGCTAATATGCACATGCTACTCTTTGGACCAAATCTATTTTTCACATACTTATCAGAGGTGGCTCCATATACAGTTTCAAAAAAGCAAGTATCGCTATGTTTGGGGCCAGTTTTTTTTTTTTTTTTTGCAGTCAAGTGCAATTAGCACACCAGCATAAGGTGGATAAAGGGTTTCTTGGCCATGGTTGAACAGAGGAGAAAAACACAGTACGATATGTTTTCAGCCCTACATCATCATCACCATCATTTTTATCCAGCTTTTCTCCCATGCGTAGGATTCAAAACGGCTCAATCCCCATGATGCTGTAGGCCTCTAAAATTTTTCATAGCTTACAATGGGATGAAAATCTTGTAGCTTTTTAATTTTTTGTTGATCTCCAACTTCCAGCGTACCTCTCCATGTAACCATGCTGGATAAAACTGCTATGAGCTGTACTTTTTACATAATCTGTAGGTCTGCACCTAGTTTAGGAGCACAGCAGGTCTTAATCTAGCCCTGCCTCCTACAATTACATTTGAATACAAGAATGGGTTAGGAAATCCAATCATGGTTCTTTTCAGGTGCTGTGATTCTTGTTCTTTCTGTATGCATTGGGACCTCAATCCTAAGTAAAAACGGCTTAACACTCTGAAGATCTTGAGACAAACTGCCATCAAAAGCTAAAGTACCAGATTAGTTTCCCCTTGGGAACATATATTTTCCATCACATATCTACTAGCGTTTTTAAAAATCTTCCTTTTTCATAAGAAAATACTGACTACATAATCATTTGTTTGAAACATCAGTGTGCACTCCATGCAGCAATGTAGTATCACTCAAGAAATGTGCCTTACAATGTTTTTCACTAAAGAAGACCCAAAAGCAGACATGGGCAGAAACTAAGGCCCGAAACTGGATGTGGCCCCCTGAATGCCAACCTCAGGCCCTCATTTTCCCTGCCCTCTCAGCATAAAGACACAGTGCTCCACTACATCCTTATGCAGAAAGGATGGGAGAGGAAGACATGCAGCAGTTGAGAGCCCTCTGGAGCGCTCCCAGCCATCTCATGTCTCACCCTTCTTCCAGCATAAGGACAATGCAAGAGAATGGCCTGAGGAGGGCACAGAGCGGCTGGGAGCTCTCTGGAGCATTCTCGGTTCTTGCCTGTTTCGCCCTCCTCCCGGCATAATGCTGAGAGGACAGCCTGAAGATTGGGGGAGGAGGATCGGGGCAGTCACCGCATCTCGTTTTCCTCTTGGCAACCCCATCCTTATGCCAGGAGGACAACCTGAGGATGACCCAGGCCCTGCCCTGCCCCCTTCTGGTCCCACCCTCTTTCAGGCCCTCTCCTCCCTGGACCTGTCCCACCCAGCACGTGCCTGGCCATCCTCCCTCCCAGCCCTCCTCTCTCGGTTGGGCCCACAATGCAGCCCCAAGGCAAAATATTTGCCCGTGCCTACCCTCAAGTTACCTTCTTGAGTGGATACCTTTAACAACCCAGCTTGGTGTTCTTGAAGAAATGAAGGAAGCTTTTCAATGTGTTTGGTTAAAAAACGAAGCTCCTCCACCTACCATCGGGCTTTAGAACAAGCGAGAATGAGAAAGGGATGTAAAAAGGAAAATGTGTCATGATTACCTTTTAAGTGCATTGAAAACGTATATGCTTCGTGGCATATAGACATACACCTGATCCCTCAGAACACCAGAGACTATTTTTTCAGCTGCATATTCTGCATCTAGGATGGGCAACACATGTGGCCACCTGGTAAGAGACATTAGAGAAGCACAGTTCTGGATGGTCAGCTTTTTCCCATTTTCTCTACTTTCAGATAAGAGGTCATAAATGCTAATAAAGTACATCGGTTCAAGAAGCTGACAGCCTTTTCAAACTGAAATTTTCTGGTCTTAGGAACATCACATTACAAGGCCTGTGATAGTGTAGTATTAAAGTTTTTTTTAGAGAAAGATTTCATACAGTACATCACATGAACACATTATACTTCAAATGAAGAGTCGGAAACTCTTCTCTTACAACAGAGATATTCTACTGCAGGGCAGTACTGTTGTTGGAAATGACAACCTTCATCAAGCCTTCTCTAGTAATGTTTATCTATGATCCTGTTGCTTACTGTTTCCGGTATGTATGTTCTGGTATGCAGGTTCCTTTATGGTTTCTGAGAAGTTATAAAAAGGGGCTGCCGTCCACATGCTCTTTCTCTCTACTTTTGACTATGTGACTTGTTGATAGTGTTTTATTACAAGAGAGATGCCCTGGCCGGCTGGCACAGGGGACCTTGGAAAGATATTTGAAACTGGACTAATACCTTTTATACCAGTATATGCCGAACACATGAAGGTTGTGAGTATCATGCATTTATTATGCACCTCTTACTGTGCCTTATGTGCTGTCTTCTAAAAAATAAGTTTGGTGACAAACTGCATTCTCTTATTGACAATTTTGTATTTTTGTAAAAATTCTGAATGCCATCAAGACCATATTAGCCAATGAAATCTATTTGCTTACCTCAATTTGATTCATTATTTCAGGTGCCTTCGCTCCCTCAAAAGGGTTCAGAATTCATCAACATTTTTTGGTATTTCATCCTCTTTATTTTTGAAAACCAAAAACAAAGAAGATGTTTTTGTGTTAAGTCAGTGGCTGTCTGCTTTTCTTTACTATGTTTGCAATGTGCAACTGGGTTCCTCCCTCACATATTCTTGCCAGCAGCAGTTTTACCAGTCTCTGCTCCTTTTTATTTCCAATTTGGCAAGGTTGTCACTTCTTATAGGAAATGTTTTCAATTCTGTTTGTTACTTTATGAATACTATTCTGATTTTAAATAAGTCTTTCCAAAGCACACTAGAAAGAGCAGCTATTACATTTCAATGCAACCTGTGGGTTAGATCACTGCTTCTGAAACTGTGAGTCCTGGCCTTAAATGGAGCCTCCCCCTAGTTCAATGTTAGGGTCACAAAAATTTTGGTAACAGTAAAACGTTTTTGAATTCCACCCATTTGCACAAATCTGTCAGAAACAATGTGCAGTGTTTATAGGGACTTTGCAGAAAATACTTCAGCTGTACTCCACAAAAATAAAAATAAGCCTATTTTGCAAGCCTTGAAAATGCTGATTTATCATCAGTAAATGTTTGATTTTTGTACCAATTTTATATACAGTACAGTCTTGCTTATCCAATCTTCGCTTATCCAACATTCTATATTATTCAACGTAGTCTGCCTTTTAATAGTCAAATGTTTTTGTAGTCAATGTTTTCAAAACATTGCAATGTTTTAGTGCTAAATTCGAAAATAAAGTAATTACTACATAACGATACTGTATACTGAACTGCTTTTTCTGTCAATTTGTTGTAAAACATGATGTTTTGGTGCTTAATTTGTAAAATTATAATGTAATTTGTTGTTTAATAGGCTTTTCCTTAATCCCGCCTTATTATCCAACATTTTCACTTATCCAACATTCAGCTGGCCCATTTATGTTGGATAAGCGAGACTCTACTGTACCTATATACTCAAGGTCACAATAACATTTCTCAGGGGGAAAGGTGTCACGAGTAGTAAAAAAGTTTAAGAAACACTGGGTTAATTACCAGTAGTCAACCTGTGGTGAAAATGCATTCCAAATAACTACTAAAATAGAAATAGTAAACACACACTATTGCCAAAAATGTTCACATGCATCCACGAACATATGCACATATTAGTTAGGCAGAACGGATTTCTACTACAACCTGAGGTTAGAAGGATCAAAGTGCTAGGGAAATTCCCATTACATTTTAATTCATCTTCATTATGCAATAAATATTTTTAAGGTGAAAATATATGAAGTTAACTTACTTTGTTTGACAGCCATCAAACATTCCAGTGTTGATAAAATATGGGCAGACAATTGTGGATTTAATACCAGTCTTTCCCATTGTCAACATTTCTACAGCTAGAGATTCAGCGAAGCCGACTGCTGCAAATTTACTTGCACAGTAATCTGTAAAGTAAGGAGAAAACCAGAAATATTGGAGCAGTACAAGATTTGTATAAAGCAAAAAAAAGTTTCTATCGGAAACCATTTACATCTGTCACTAGCTTAGAACTCATAAATCACACAGGTGGTTGACAGTGAAAGACAAAGCTGCTTTAATTTTTTTTGCAATTTCATTTGAAAGCTAGAAATCTTTCACAATATATATTGTGTTTAATATAACATTTCCTGAAAAAAACCCAGTCTTAATTGTCTCTCTCAATCAATCTGTAATTCACTTCAACTTTTATTTTTGTTCTTGCTGCAGCAACACATCACATCTTAACACTGGCACAAGAGTGAGATTGCATTTAAGAATTCCTTCCTTAGGGACATGTATGAACCTATTGTACCATACTTACAACATGTTCAGCAAAAGTATTTTTGCCACCTACCCCTTTATGTCTCCATTATATTCTGTGATCTGGTTATCAATACTATGTACAAAATAGTCTATTGTAATTTTTCCAACTAATTCAAATATTTTGTCAGAGCTGCAGGAAGTTTCGGTTTCTTTTTGGTACCTACCATGAATTTGGAATATTATTTGACAGATTAATTTATTTTCACAGAATTTTCCATGGTTTTTTGCCTAGGAAAATTATACTCTTTGCAATTGCTTATTCCCCAGTTGACTTTTTTATCATGGCAGAAGTGACTTGAGAACATACCGCAAGTCGCTTCTGGTGTGAGAGAATTGGCAGGCTACAGAGATGTTGCCCTGGGGTCACCCGGATGTGTTAGCTGGGAGGATTCTCTTATGTCACTGCAAGCTAGAGCTGACAGATGGGAGCTCATTTCATCTTGCGGATTCAAACCAGCAACCTTCAAGTCACCAACCTAACCGTCAGGTAAGCAGTCCAGCCGGCACAAGGGTTTACCCATTGCGCCACCATCTCCAGTTGACTAGAAACATGACACACTTTGAAATGTTGGTAGCCTCATGTAATAGCACTCAGCAGCCAAATCGTCTTTTTAAAATCCTTTTCCATATTTCTGAACTAATTTCTGTGAAAACGTTATTGCTTAATTGCTTAAAATCTACTATCAAATTTGAGATGAAAGTCTGGATGTAGATGCCTTAACTATGAGTAACCTATCACAGAACATGAAAGGAAAACTTTCATTTATGATAGGGTTAATTTAATTCCAGAGAACCCAAATATATCTCCCAATGGTATTAGGTTAGTTTCAAGGGCTCTTGGTTAGCCTTCTCCAACCAGGTGCCCTCCAAACATGTTAGCCTATAGCTCTCACTAACTTCAGGAAGCTGAAGTTACTGCTTCATAGAAATAAAGGCATCAGGTTGGAAAAGGCTGTTATAAGCTATAAGGAAAAATGATGACACCATTAACACACTATAAAATTATCTGGAACATCTTATAATGCTGTACTGGATGTTCCCTACTGAACGGGATGTTCCTTACTGGAACATAAACTGCATTTCTAGAGTACTGGAAATGGGCTCAATCTAAATGCTACAGATTTCAGCTACTAGGATTTCAGAAGTAGCATGTCAACTTCTATTGTTTTGTTCTGTGAAATACCATGGACACTGGTGGTGCTATACAAATGAATAATAGTGCTAACTATAATTCCTATACACCATGTACATAAATGAAACATTACAGGTGTATTACATACATAGGTAATCTATGAGGCCTGCCTACTGAAACACTGGAAGCTATTGGGGGGGGGGGGTGTCACATTCACTCAGTCTTACTTTTCCATCACTGTTAAGTGTCATGGGGTTTTGATTCTGTAATGAAATTTTGGCTTATGAGTCTACAAGATACTGCACCAGATTCTACTAATACAGGCATGTAGTTGGGGGGGGGGGGCTTGAGAGGCTTCAGCCCCCCCCCTGAAATTCTCAGGGTAGTCCACGAAAAGGCCTTGCATTTATTATTTAAACTGTTGTGTTTATTCATATCATGATCTGATCTCCATGCTCAATATATCCCGTATTTATTTATTTATTTATTTACAGTATTTATATTCCGCCCTTCTCACCCCGAAGGGGACTCAGGGCGGATCACATTATGTACATATAGGGCAAACATTCAGTGCCCATAAACACATCAAACCGAGACAGAGACAACAGACAGACAGACGCAGAGGCAATTTAACCTTCTCCTGAGGGGATGTTTGATTCTGGCCACAGGGGGGAGCAGCTGCTTCATCATCCACTCTGATGGCACTTCCTTACTTCCTCATTCCAACGTTGTAAATTAGTTAAACTTGCTTCCCCACTTTTATAAGTGGTACCTTATTTCCTACTTGATAGATGCAACTATCTTTCGGGTTGCTAGGTCAGCAACGAGCAGGGGCTATATTTTATTTTTAATTGACGGGTGCTCACCCCGCCACGGGCTGGCCTCAAACTCATGACCTCATGGTCAGAGTGATTTATTGCAGCAGCTGTTTACCAGCCTGTGCCACAGCCCAGCCCCATGGGGGTATTGGGATAACGGTACAAAAGGTTTGCTAGGGTAGATCCTTTCTCACTCAGTCTCAGCCCCCCCCCCCCAAATCAAAATCCTGGCTACGGGCCTGTACTAATACAACAATTCCTGTTGAAATCTCTCACATTTATATGGAAATTCATATGGTACTGTGAGGGTGCATCTACACTAGTATTACTGCAGTTTGAAACCACTTTAACTGCCATAGCTCTATGTTATGGGATCCTGGGATATCTAGTTTGTTTTGGCACCAGAACTCTTTGGCAGAGAAGTCTAAAGACTTTGAAAAGCTAAAACGCCCATGATTTCATATTGTTGAGCAATTACAGTTAAAGTGGTGTCAAACTGCATTAATTCTAAAGTACAGATGTACACATCCTTAGTCTCACCAGCTAGTGAGTACCATATCAAGTTAACCCTTTGACATAACATCCAGATTGAAAAGATCTCCACATATCCTTTCCAAAGCACGGGTAGGGGGCCACAGCTAAACTAGTCAAAGCACTGTCATTTGTACTCCCAGCACAACTGCTGTGAACTAACCTGCCAATCCAGTGACACCAATTAACCCAGCTGAGCTTGCAATAGTCACGATGTGTCCATGATTAGTGGCTAACATTGCTGGAAGAAAAGCTTTCACAGTCTAAGAAGAAAACATAGGAAGTCAGTCAATGTATTGTAGCAGAGGGACATGCGTGTGCCATGTGCTGCTATACTAGTTGTGAGGTAAGAATTTTCCCTTGAAAGCTTCATGAACCTTATCAGGTAGCCAAAGTATCATTTCACAATCACAATCTCGTACTACTTCAGCATCATCGGATAACACTATCTCACATAGTCATCGTTGATTGAAATTTATGTATTTCAGGAAATGAAAAATAACAATATACTCAAACGCCCCAGAACCAGCAAACATATTTACATAAGACTAAAATTTCTTCTGAGTGGCTTACTTTGGTGTGTGAATTTGTATGTGTGTTGGAGTAACCGGTATACCAGTAACTCATGTATACAAAACACTATCACTGTAATTTCCAACTGGGGAAAAGACTTTCTGCAAGTTGCAAATTTTGTCCAGCATGGAAATGTGTTTCAACTAGTGTTATCACTACAGTCTGCTTAGTCTTCTGGTATCCAAGGCTGCCTTGCTAAGAAAATAGCATGTTTATTCACATGTTTATTCCAATACTTTTTGTGCTAATTCTTAAAAAAAGATACAAATGTAGACTTAAAACCTTGTATATTATTTGTCTTTCTTACAATTAACTCTGTAACCTTTCTTTACCTTGTACAAGATTTGCTAAGATTTGCATTGGATTTTAGCAATGGTCATACTTTGCTCTATTAGCAATTGGGGAAAAAAATAAGAGATGTGGAAGCATTTTAAAAACTTCATTGCATGGAACTATTACTAGATTCAAAAGAAAATAATATTTTGCAAAGTATTTTGACTATTACAGTGGGGAAAAAAGTATTTAGTCAGATACCAATTGTACAGTTCTCCCACTTAAAAAGACGAGAGAGGCCTGTAATTGACAACATAGGTAGACCTCAACTATGAGAGACAACATGAGAAAACATATCCAGAAAACCACATTGTTTGATTTTTCATGAATTTATTTGCCAATTATGGTGGAAAATATATATTTGGTCACCTACAAACAAGCAAGATTTCTGGGTCTCACAGACCTGTAACTACTTCTTCAAGAGGCTCCTCTGTCTTCCACTCATTACCTGTAGTAATGGCACCTATTTGAACCTATTATCAGTATAAAAGACACCTGTCCACAACCTCAAGCAGTCACACTCCAAACTCCACTATGGTGAAGACCGAAGAGCTGTCGAAGGACACCAGAAACAAAATTGTAGTCCTGCACCAGACTGGGAAGACTGAATCTGCAATAGGCAAGCAGCTTGGTGTGAAGAAATCAACTGTGGAAGCAATAATTAGAAAATGGGAGAGATAGAAGACCAGTGATAATCTCCCTCGATCTGGGGCTCCATGCAAGATCTCACCCTGTGGGGTCAAAATTATCACAAGAACGGTGAGCAAAAATCCCAGAACCACACAGGGGGACTTAGTGAATGACCTGTAGAGAGCTGGGACCAACGTAATAAAGGCTACCATCAGTAACACACTATGCCGCCAGGGACTCAGATCCTGCAGTGCCAGACGTGTCCCCCTGCTTAAGCCAGTACATGTCCAGGGCCGACTGAAGTTTGCTAGAGAGCATTTGGATGATCCAGAAGAGTATTGGGAGAATGTCATATGGTCAGATGAAACCAAAGTAGAACTGTTTGGCAGAAACACAACTCAATGTGTTTGGAGGAGAAAGAATGCTGAGTTACATCCAAAGAACACCATACCTACTGTGAAGCATGGGGTGGCAACATCATGCTTCGAGGCTGTTTCTCTGCAAAGGGACCAGGGCGACTGATCCATATACATGAAAGAATGAATGGGGCCATGTATCACAAGATTTTGAGTGCAAATCTCCTTCCATCAGCAAGGGCACTGAAGATGAAACATGGTTGGGTCTTTAAGTATGACAATGATCCCAAGCACACTACCAGGGCAATGAAGGAGTGGCTTCGTAAGAAGCATTTCAAGGTCCTGGAGTGGCCTAGCCAGTCTCCAGATCTCAACTCTAAGAAAAACCTTTGGAAGGAGTTGAAAGTCCATATTGCCCAGCGACAGCTCCAAAATATCACTGCTCTAGAGGAGATCTGCATGAAGAATTGGGCCAACATACCAGCAATAGTGTGTGCCAACCTTGTGAGGACAGAAAACGTTTGACCCTATGAGCCCACAAGAACCTTAAGATCATCTGGAGAGGCCCTGCTCTCGGTCCCACCCGCCTCACAGGCACTTCTGGGATTCAGAAAAAAACTGAAGACCTGGCTATGTACGCAGGCATTTGAAGAATAAGCATGTGTTGGCTTTGACGCGGTCTGAAATACGGCTCTTGTATAAGGTCTGGTGGATGAACGACATAAGCACTTTGCATTGTTTTAAACTTTGTATATTGTATTTTATGACTGTTTTAACATTTTAGTTCATTGTATAACAGTGTAACGGCATCAATTGCCACTTGTAAGCCGCCCTGAGTCCCCTTGGGTGAGAAGGGCGGGGTACAAATAATTGAAATAAATAAATAAATAAATAATTGCCAATAAAGGGTATATAACAAAGTATTGAGATGAACTTTTGTTATGGACCAAATACTTATTTTCCACCATAATTTGCAAATAAATTCATGAAAAATCAGACAATGTGATTTTCTGGATGTGTTTTCTCATGTTGTCTCTCATAGTTGAGGTCTTATGATGTCAATTACAGGCCTCTCTCATCTTGGGAGAACCTGTACAATTGGTATCTGACAGAATACTTTTTTTCCCCACTGTAGAATCATCACTGACAAAAATATACAAATTGCCAAACGTTGCACAGATTTTATAAGAAATTCAATAAGTTATGTTTTCTTAAACTCTGTAAGAACAATTCAATTTAATATACAGAGAATAAAAGCACATCCCTATTTTCTGTATGTTAATGACCCACTAGAGGGCACCAGCACCAAAATTACAGGCAAAGACTTCCTTGCTCAAGTCTAAACTGCAAGTTCTGATCAAAGCTCACATCTTTCTACATACGGTACAAATATCAGTATAGCTGGCTTGTTTTAAAAGAACTATGCTACTGAGGAGTTTTTACCACCACCCACCAATGTTACCTGTCTAAAGCTAAATTTCCCTTCTGGGAAGTGAAAGAGACAACTTTACTACAGAACGTTTTTGCTATTCTAACAACAAGCAAGATTTTCTACTTTACCTATGCTTAGGTTACAGGCAGTCCTTGAGTTACAAATATCAAATTACTAAACGACTCATTTAAAAAAGGGTAAGACAACAGGAAGTGAGAGAAACCTACTCCTTGGAAGGGAAATTCACTCCTGGAAGAATTATCATGGGGAAAGACGTCTCTACTGAAGCTTTATCACCAATCCTTGTTTCCACAACAAGCCTAATTTTTCAAAATCCAAATATCACAGGGACAGAAATTGAAGCAAAATATTCTGAACAGGGGCACAAACAGCAAAACAAACATCATAGGGGTGTTAACCCTTTCCTATGCCATTCAGTGCGCGCGTGCACACACACACAGCCTATATATATATAGGCTGGAGTTACACTAAAAATGTACCTGTTCCAACTTACATACAAATTCAACTTAAGAACAAACCTACAGAAACCATCTTGTTTGCAACTTGAGGATTGCCTGTACTTTGCAAAAAGTCCCATGAGCTTGACCGACCATATCCCTTTGTGGGATTCACCTTGCATCAACATAACCCCATCACCTCACTGGAGATTGGCTCAAACACCTTAATGGACCATTTTCAGAAATGGGCAGTATGTAGTTCTTCAGATACTGAACTCCAAAGAAGCAAAAGCCAAACTAATGAACGGGAAGAGATGTCAACACTTGTACAACATAATTAATGATAGAGGGAGTTTTAGAGAAAATCCCTTCCCTTTTGTTTCACCTCTCAATTTCTTTCTTTGATCTATGTACTAAAGCATTTTTGTTTCTTTCTCTCTGAAAAACTTGATTCCCACTTCTTCCAAAAGTGTCCCCTTTTATGTTTCTTTGTCTAGGAAGGGAGGATCCACACACGAGAGCCAGCTTTTGAGATTCATCTACTAAAATATAAGTAATCTACTTTTATCTGGCTCTTTTTCTATCCCAGATGGATTACCTGAAACAATAAAAGTTTAACTTTTTTAACCTTACAAGAGTATCCTGAGTATTTCCTGGTTTTCTACTGCAAGCTCACACGGCACAGTCTACATTGTACTTTGCTTGATAAAGTCACCAAATATTCCTACACTAACCACATTCCTTACCATTGTCTACCTAAGCGCCCATATTAACCTCTGAAATTAGAGTTACAGTATACAAGTATGTACATGTCATAAGCAACAACAATGTCTACAATATCTAATTGATCTAGGGTGTCCAAGTCTAGAGCTTTGTAGTGATGCCTTCCAAATCGAAAGACTAATAGAATTACAAGTGACAAATAAAGAATGCATGAAATTTGAGAAGGAAATTAATGGAGTTGATTGCAAAGAAATAATCTATAGAAAATGGGATAAAAGGAATATTGATAAACTAACAGGACTAATGAAAGGATCAATACAAGTGTGGAAGAAGTGGCAAGGGAGAATAGGCAGTTAAAAATCTAAAAATTTAACAGTATGGTCAATTAACTAAGGGAAAGAATCAAATGTGAATAGAAATATCCAGATATTGAAGGAAAAAGGAATAAACAGTAGAACAATTATACGATAGTGAGGGAAAGGTAAGGGAGAACGAAATTAAACAATGACTTGGACAGAAAAATTGGCTACAGATAAGAGCAATTTGTACATATCTCAATACTAAAGAAAAAAGAGAAGACACCACCTTTGAAAAGATAATGAGAGAAAAAGTGGAAGGAAATAATCCACAGGTCAGTAAAATATATGCAGTGCTAATAGAGGCCAATGGGTATACAATACGGGACTTGAAAAGTATGTGGGAAACAGTTATAAACTACAGAACATGATATGAGACAAGTGACAGAGACAATAGAGATGACAAGGAATGCAAATGTAAGAGAAATGAGGAGGAAAATCTTACATAATTGGTATTGTACATCCTGTCAATTAGCATACTATTATAAAAAGGGGAACAGTCAGTGCTGGCATGGATGTCAACAGAAAAGGTGGTTTATGCATATGATGAGGGAATGCAAACAGGTACAATCCTTCTGACAGACTATACAAAATGTGTCAAACCAAATACAGTAGAGTCTCATTTATCCAACATTCGCTTATCCAACGTTTTGGATTATCCAACACAGTCTGCTTTTTAGTAGTCAATGTTTTTGTAGTCAATATTTTGAATACATCGTGATATTTTGGTGCTAATTACTACATAGCATTACTGCATATTGCACTACTTTTTCTGTCAAATTTGTTGCATAACATGATGTGTTGGTGCTTAATTTGTAAAATCATAACTTAATGTGACATTTAATAGGCTTTTCCTTAATCCTTCCTTATTATCCAACATATTTGCTTATCCAATGTTCTGCCGGGCCGTTTATGTTGGATAAGTGAGACTCTACTGTATTAGGAATCGATTGGGTGATAATAAAATAAATTGTGGTCTTAGTACAAAGAGAGGGAATGGGAAATTACAGGGAAATAAAGGAAGCAATAATTGAGTGCACACAAGTGGTGACAGTATTAGGATGGAAAGACAAATAAAAGTGGACAGTAAACAAATGGTATTAGTACATGGTGGATCAAATGAAATTTGAAATTATAGATGTAAAATTAAATGATTGAAAAGGTAATGAAAACAGAATGCAAGAAGATGAAGAAAAATGAAACCGGGCCAAGAATGATATTATGAATAAGTCTAGAGATCAGGCCATAAGAAATAAGACACAAATGTTATATAATATCTAAATCTATAAGGATTGTCTCAAAAAGGATTAATATGTAAAAGAAAATAATCCTTGTGGTGGTGGGAATTGTAAATGTTGTGTAACTGTATGTGTATGTCCAAAACGTGGCAAGTGGCTTAGAAAACCATTGGGGATTGACTAGATTCTATCATGCCACTCTAAACATACCCTATCTCTTCCGATTTCAGTCAATATGAAGAGTGTATTTAGTATTTGGATTTTAAAAAATCTACATATAATACCTGGCATGGCCTGGAAAGAACTCTACCTGAAATCCTGGAGAGCCACTGCCAATTGGAATGGACAATACCAGGTTTTTGTTTTTTTTTTGTGTCAGGAGCAACCGGAGTTGCTTCTGGAGTGAGAGAATTGGCCGTCTGCAAGGACGTTGCCCAGGGGACGCCCGGATGTTTTGATGTTTTTACCATCCTTGTGGGAGGCTTCTCTCATGTCCCTGCATGGAGTTGGAGCTGATAGAGGGAGCTCATCCACACTCTCCCCAGGTGGGATTCGAACCTGGTAGCTTTCAGGTCAGCAACCCAACCTTCAAGTCACTTAGTCCACTACGCCATCTGGGGGCTCCGACAAAACCAGGTAGGGACAAGCATAGGGTTTGTCATGAAGAAATTCTGCCATAATAGACTGCATCTTTTTTGATCTAGTCATGAGTTTAGTAGATGGTGCGAATGATGGGTATGTCATTTATCTGGATTTCAGAAAAACACTTGATAGTGTCCCCCATGATATTTTGACTAGCAAACTGATTAGAAATGAACAGAATGAAACATCATCAGATGGGTCCATAATTGAAGTTGTCTTTGCTGACTGTGCTTCTATTGGAAAGAGGTCTCAAGTAGAATGCTGCAAGGTTCTGTCCTGGTGCTGATGCTCTTCAGTATTTCTAGCAACAATTTAGATGATTGAGTAGATAGATTCCTTATCAAATTTGCAAATTATACAAAATTGGAAGAAGTAACTAACATATTGGAAGATAGAAGCAATATTCAAAATGATCTTGACAAACTAAAACACTGGACAGAAATTAATAAAATCAAATGCAACAAGAGACAAATGCAAAATTCTACATTTAGGTACAAAAAATAAATGCACAGTCAGCTCTTCCCATTCCCTGGGTTTAGAGGCACAAGACCTTTGTGAAAGTGAAAAACCATGATTTTTTTTTTACCAGAGGAAAAACCCTCTCAGAATTGCCATCTTCGTAGTTAATTTCTACTGGAAGCTGACCATAGAACTACATTGGAGGAAATCTTTAGATCCTTCAGAATGACTGGAAGAAGTTGCTCATACATTCATACCGGAAGATCTAAAGAATCCCAGATATAATCATTCAAATCTAATCTGTGAATAATCAAATCTGCAAATGTCAAAATTGCAAATGTGGAGGGATGACTGTACATTTGAAAAGGAGCTTGGGAGGATTACTATTGATCATAAGTTAAACATGAACCAACAACCAGCTTAGAAGACAAGTGCTATTCGAGAATGCTTTAATAGTACCATAGTTTCTAAGTGGAGGAAAAATATAAGTCTCACTATACTTTGTGCTGGTCAGGTCTCGTCTGTAATAAGGTGTTCAATTTTGGGCTCCCTGTTTTAAGATGGGATATAGACAGGTTGGAGAAAGTTCAGAGAAGAGCAGTGAAGAACAAAGCATTTGAGAGGTTGAAAGAGTTCAGCATGTTCAACTTGATGAAGGGAAGATTGAGGATTGCCATGCTCACACTCTTTAAATACTTCAAAGGCTGCCACAAAGAGTAATATGTTGCTTATAGGGTACCCTGTTTCCCCTAAAATAAGACATCCCCATAAAATAAGACCTAGTAGAGGTTTTGCTGAAATGCTAAATATAAGGCCTCCCCCGAAAGTAAAACCTAGCAAAGTTTTTGTTTGGAAGCATGCCCGCTGAACAGAACACCAGAGCATGCAGTAAATGTACATGGAAATAATGGTAGTAACAAGAAATTCTTGATAGGATTCACAGTTTGTCTGATTATGCTTTGTGATGACAACTACTGTACAGTATATAACAAATGTTCATTTTTTTTGTTCAACAATAAATGTAAATTCTTCTTCATGGAAAAATAAGACATCCCCTGAAAATAAGACCTAGCGCATCTTTGGGAGCAAAAATTAATATAAGACACTGTCTTATTTTCGGGGAAACACGGTAGAACTACTGCCTCATAGGGTAGAACTAGGTCAAATGATTTTAAGTTACAGGAGGATAGATTTCAATCAAACATTAAAAGGAACTACTTGGTAATGAGAGCAATGGTGGAACCAATTGCCTAGAGATGTAATAAAATCTTCTTCTCTAGATGTCTTCAAAAGAGGCCATCCAGCCACTTGTTGGGAATGGTATAGCTCAGTGGTTCTCAACCTGTGGGTCCCCAGGTGTTTTGGCCTGCAACTCCCAGAAATCCCAGCTAGTTTACCAGCTGTTAGGATTTCTGAAATCCGCAGGTTGAGAACCACTGGCTAGAGATCTTTCACCTCATGGACCTTAAGCTAAAAACTGAGAAATTCTGAACATGCACAGGACATTTTTCTGGACAGCTGGATCACTTCATCCTTCCTGTCTCCCCATCACAATAAAGAAATGTGGTCTGTAAAGATCCATGGAAAACCATATTCTTTGCACATCGGAGCTTGAGATCCACAATTCAAGCTGTGACACTTTCATATATCTAACAATCCTACACTCTTTTTTGGGGCATTTTTCTTACCCTTAGAAGGGTGGGGAAGGAGGAGGGATGGACAAAAAAGCAGAATGGGAAGGGTTGAATGAAATATGGATAGGAAATCCAAAAGAGGAAAAAAGAGGGTAATGAGTTGAAAAAAAAACTTCTTATGTAATTATTGAAGTGCATAGCATCACATGAGGAAAATTAGAGATGGCAGATAGCTTCATATCTTATACAAGATTTGATAGAGACCATTTCATAATACAATCACTAGGGAGGTTACTGAAGAGAGTTGCAGTAAACCTCCAGAATTGCTCACACTTCCATTTGCTGCTGCGCAGACAAACCCACTTATCCTATCCCCAATTTCCATACTTTATTTCCCATTCTTCTATCAGGCTTCACCCGTTTTTTACTTTTCAAATCCAGTTCTTCCACTCCAATGACACAGACTCTAAAAACTTCTATTCCTCTCCTGCTCCTCCTCCATGCTGACTTCCCAAAGAAATCACAGAGATTAGCATGTTTTACAACAGTCATGTGTTGTATTTCCTCCAGTTCCAATGTTCTTTTCCTGAAACATGCCTTCCTGAAAGTGAAAGAGACATACCTACGATCATGTATTCCAGTGGTTCTCAACCTGTACGTCCCCAGGTTGAAAAGCACTGGAATACATGATAGTGTGTATGTTTTGGCCTACAACTCCCAGAAATCCCAGCCAGTTTACCAGCTGTTAGGATTTCTGGGAGATGAAGGCCAAACATCTGGGGACCCACAGGTTAGGAACCACTGATGTATTCTAATGACTTATTTAGCTGAAGCATATTTGGATTTCAGTGTTCATTGAAAAATTATCTATCTATCTATCTATCTATCTATCTATCTATCTATCTATCTATCTATCTATCTACTGAATTTATAACCCACCTTTTCCCCAGGATGGGAATCTAGTGAATTAGCGTAAAATGCTAGAAAGTCTAGCAAATTTGAGCCATATTATTGGCAAGTTAATTCCAAGCTCTTTTACCAATATACTTAGATATCCTGGATGCCAACAATGGTGGCTTTCCAATTTTCTGTAAGGAGATATATTTTAAAGATTTCCCCCACCCAATTCCTTAGATTGTTAGAGACAATAACTCAAAAAAAGGAACTGCCATTCGATCCTAGCCAACTTTCAATTTAGGTTGCTTATGACTATCAGGATAAATCTGTTTAACTTCTGTAAACCACTGGATGCTGTATCTATTAAACCTTTTATGTGGCAACTGCTAGACAGTAATTTGCATATCAAAATCCAACACATATTTTAATGTAGTTCTATAGTTAATTTCAAATCTGTTACCCAGAAGTGTGCCATTATGTTCACTTCAATAGTCTTCTCTATCAGCAAGTCTGGAGAATCCAAGAATTTCTTCCCTGTTACAACGCCGGCATTGTTAATCAGGATACTAACATCACCAACTTCCCTTTTCACCTAGAAGAATGACAGTTGATCACAGTATGTGTCAAATGGTGACATTTTTAGCACATGTGCAGTTAAAAAGGATAGCAACTGATAACCAAGATCAGCCGCAATATAAGAAACTGAAAACAGTAATATGATATTATTGCTCTCAAATTTCTACTTTTTAAAAATTAGCAGCACACTCTGCAGTCTAATTATAATTGGCACTGTTCCTTTATGAAGAAGTGGTATAAAATAATCATGTGGGTTTTTTTTTAAAAAAAGGCTTTACACAGAGTTTATGTGACAGCCCTTAAGCAAATGGAATTATTTGAGTGCTCCTTTGCTTATAAGAAACTGCCAAGTGGGAGGAACATTTGATGATGTAGCATTTCATGTAGAAAAGCAAGGCTACAAGTTAGAATAGGGACCATGGTATAATCTGCAAGTAACATGGTAAAATCTGGTATAAGGGTCAGTGGCTTTAGATAAAAAGTGGTAATTAATGGCTAGGTGTTTGTGTATATATGTGCCTTCCCAACCTACCTGCTTTTATGTTCATTAAAACTTGAGATCAGGAACGTAAAAGCAACCATTATCCAATGAATACATTTTGCTTTTTGCTTTCAAATCTCAAGTCTTGAGGAACAGAAGAGCAGGTTGGTTGGTTGAAGAAGGTTCAGAAAATATAAAAGCTCTGAGTGGAGGATTCATTACATCCTTTCTACCCACTACTTTTTAAATAATCTCACCCTCACACAGTATAGCAATTGACATTGATTTGTGCTCTAAATATATAGCAACATTCTCACAATTAATGCAAGCAAGACAGTTCTGCAATCTCATGGATCATTGATTAGAGATAGAATATATGTGGCGTTTGTTTCCAAAAGGTACCAAATTAAAAAAACATATATTGAAAAATGAGTTATAGGTGGCAGTATATTGCTGGCTAGGAATAGAATATTATGTACAGATGAAAATTTGCAAAATATAAAATTAAAAAGGATATTTTCTACCAGAGATAAATCATTACTATGACAAGTAGGCTGTGTACTTTTAAAAAAACCAAAGTGGCAGAATTGTGACAGTGATTTTCCCTCTCTTATATTTCAAGAACCAGAATTGCGCTGTTTTTTAAACGAAAGGTATGAATTTGAGGGAACGGCTTTGTGGGGCAGAGAATAGCCTTCCCATGTCATTCCCCTCTGTAGGCACTGTATTTATTGTTTCGTCTCCTGAAATATTTAAATGCCACAACAGCATACCTTAAAGTGCATAATGACCAAGCAAAATATTATGCAAAATACATAGTTACCTGATCTGCTGTTCGATAGATCTCTTGCCTTTTGCTGCAGTCACAAATGTAATCATGTACTCTAGAAGCTCCATTTTTTCTTGCCAGTCTGGCAGTCTCTTTGTTTCCTTCCAGGTTGATGTCCCAGAGAACCAAAGTGGCTCCAAGGCGAGCAAATTTTAAAGCCATAAGCCTCCCGATTCCACTGCCAGCTCCAGTTATAAGCACTATCTCACCAACAACATTCTTCTTGCGGACAGGGATAAATAATAAAACGACAGACTCCAGTGTGAAATATATATAGAGGACAATGAATCTGAGTGTTTCCAGGAAAAAATTCATGCTGAGGAAGTTGTTTTTCCAATTAGCTGTTGAATAATGACAAAGATTAGTTAGATGAATTGCTGGCAATGAATGGTAAAACTGTATCTCCATCCCGATTAAATATCGGTATTAAATACTGAACACTGACCTGCAATTTCAAAAAATAACAGAGGCGGCTTGAGATCTTAAAGGTCACAGTGACCCTGTTTTAGTCTGATTCTGCATTGTTCTAACCAGTTACAATGGTTTATTTCCATTGGGAATTCAGGTTAAAGGATTATGCCTCAGCCACTCCAGGGAACTGCAACACTTCCTACGGGTAGCTGCAGGTTGTGTGAGTCACAGTCAAGAGAATCAGCTAGTTTGGTTAAGTGACCTGTGCTTTCCCACCTGCTCCCCAAATGCCCCCAACTTGATAGCACAATCACACTTTGTAACAGTAGAAATAGACAAAGGAGAATGCAGGAATGTATTTGTTAATATTCATGGAAACTATGTTTGTTTGTACTTATTACTCGTAGCCCCTTTCCCACATCTCCAATGGACACTCCCAAAACAAAGTAGGAGGGTGTGTCACACCTGCATCCATGTCTCCATGTACTCACAAACACAAGATGGTTTATGTACAAAGAAAATATAATGTCCAAATAGCATATACAGTAGAGTCTCATTTATCCAACATAAACGGGCCAGCAGAACGTTGGATAAGCGAATATGTTGGATAATAAGGAGAGATTAAGGAGAAGCCTATTAAACATCAAATTAGGTTATGATTTTACAAATTAAGCACCAAAACATCATGTTATACAACAAATTTGACAGAAAAAGTAGTTCAATATGCAGTAATGCTACATAGTAATTACTGTATTTACGAATTTAGCACCAAAATATCACAATATATTGAAAACATTGACTACAAAAATGCGTTGGATAATCCAGAACGTTGGATAAGCGAATGTTGGATAAGCGAGACTCTACTGTAGTATTATTAAAGTTCCCCGTACATAGCTCAGTTCGGTAATGCCAGACAAAATGAAAAGAAGCAACAACTCTAACACAAAAGTTATCTAAATCTGATATTGGTTCCAATGGGGCCGGGCTGTGGCGCAGCTGGCTAGTAACCAGCTGCTATAAATCACTACTGACCGAGAGGTCATGAGTTCGAAGCCCGGGTCGGGTTAAGCCTCCAACCATAAAAAAAAAATAAAAAATAGCCCCGGCTTGCTGTTGACCTAGCAGCCCCGAAAGACATTTGCATCTGTCAAGTAGGGAAAATTAGGGACGCTTTATGCGGGAGGCTAATTTAACTAATCTACAACACCATAAAACTGCTCACGAGGAAAAGAAGAGGAAGAACAGCCACCAATGGACGGTGAAGCAACAGATCCCCCTGTGGCCGGAAATCGTGAAGCTGGAAAGATGTTAAAAAAATGCCTCTGTGTCTGTCTAAAACTGAATGTTGTTTGTCTATTGGCATTGAATGTTTGCCATATATGTGTTCATTGTAATCCGCCCTGAGTCCCCTTCGGGGTGAGAAGGGCGGAATATAAATACTGTAAATAAATAATAAATAAATAAATGTATATAGGTTCCAATGTATCCCTGATGCCTATATACATTGGAACCAATATCAGACTTAGATAACTTTTGTGTTAGAGCAGTTGCTTCTTTTCATTTTGTCTGGTACTACTGAATTGAGCTTTGTATGGGGAACTTTAATAATACTATATGCTATTTGGACATTATATTTTCTTTGTACATAAACCATCTTGTGTTTGTGTAGATACTTTACAAGTATTCTGGGATTTTGTATAGTAGTATAGCCATATTATCCATGGTACTCACGGCAAGCTTATGAAACCCAGTCTCAAAGAAGGGGCAAAATCATTTACCTTCTGTGCATTTTATGAAAGTGAAGACACATGAAAGCTGGAACACAGATTATGGAGATGCACACAGAGACACATGTAGCAGGGCACGTTTTGAAGCATCTGGACATACATACAGGCCTGTGGGTGTTTCTAGTACATACTTTGTATTAGTGTTGTTTGGACTATGCAGAGTACACATTAGAAATTCAGAAGGCCTGACCTCAAAGAGAGACAAAAAGCAGGACCTAAACCTGTCCCACACTGCCATGCCCTTTTCTGTTTGTGTCATGTCTTTATTAGATGTTATGCCTCAGGGTAGAAAACTGGTTTTTATTTGTAAAGAATCATATATAGCAATGGTGCTATATACATTATGGTGATACTTCTGGAACCTTCTGTGTGTTGCATCCTGAAACTTCAAGTCAATCATGTTTGTTAAGGTATACAGAAAAATGGATGTGTTTTTGCAAGGATCAGCACCAAGATTAACGTAGATCCATGTGTAAAGAAAGAAAGGATTCACATGTAGGTGTGTTTCATGGTTTAATAGATGCAAGTGATTTCTCTTGCTCTAATCAACAGAGTATAACGACAGAGGTTTGAGTATACCAGTGGTTCTCAAGCTGTGGGTCCCAAGGTGTTTTAGCCGACAACTCCAGAAATCCCAGCCAGTTTACTAGCTGTTACAATTTCTGGGAGTTGAAGGCCAAAACATCTGGGGACCCACAGCTTGAGAACCAACAGAGTATACCATTTGGAGCTCTTTACAAACTGCTGTTGAGGATGTTGAGCTATGTTGTTTTTCTCCTGCAGATTGTTGATACAATACCGTACTCTTTGGAAAGGACCATTTGTTTTATAAGTAAGTCGCTGAATTAAGCTATATTTTATTTTGAATACTAAAGGACTATATTTTCTGCTACATCTGGATAAAGCTGTTTATTTTCTTCTCTGCTGTAAAGAGTAAAGGAATTTTCTTTTTGCACAAACCTACTGCCTGGTGTCATTTTATCTCCAAGGGCACTGCAGTTGGACTTTTAAGTTTAGTGCTACAGAGGGACAGATTGTTTTCTGGCACTAAATGCAACAATGCTGGCTTTTGCTTTGTATTGTGTTATGTGTCCAAAAATAAAATCTTCCTGAATTTTTGCAACTTGTGTTATTCATAGGTATGCCACAATGGGGCATGACCAATTTCCCTAAAATACCAGAGGCATCCTCCAGAGGATTCACAGGAAAGCAGCAGTGCATATACCATAGGTAAAAATGACTTCAGCCATGGAAGAAAAGCTGATATTTGCTGTATTTTCCCTGTGGTGTGTCATTTGACCCTACAGAGCCACACCCTGACTGTTGCCTTTGTGGTTGCTAGCATGGCTATATGCACTGCCTCTTAACATGTACAGTGCAGCACAATGCTATACCAAATGCCCTGGCAGTGGGCACATACTCTTTCCCACAGAGTAAGGGATTCTGGGTCATTGTGGAGGACAACAGCGGTATAGTTCAGAGCTGTAAAACTTCAGGAAAGAAAGAAAATCTGTCCTTTTGCTTCTCACTCCCAAAAACCTCCTAAAAGTTTCTGAAAAACTGTGGAAAATGCAGATTTTAGCCCTGTTTACACACTGAAAGCCAGTCTGTTACTTTAGAAACTTAAAACGCATTGTGTATAATTTGCCTGGCATAAACTTATCATGTTTGCTATACTAGAAGGATTTTTGGCAGAAAATTACAAATCAAATTGTTCTTTTTTGCTGTTGGTGCTACAGTTGTTACAAATGGAGCTACATGGACTGAACTATAAATAATTTCATTCCTTTCGTAGGTTTATGGAGATCTGAGGGAAAATAAAGAAGAAGCTATTTACATTCAAAAATCAAAGAAAATAGTTTTGTTTCTTCAAGTCTACTGTACTGCCAAAGAGATAGAAAACACTAATTCATATAAAGGGAACTCAAAACAGAAAAGGGCAATTAAAGTTTCATCTCTTACAGATATAATGTGAGAGGAATAAATACATAAACACCTTGTCTTAAACAGTATATTCTTAATTCCAAAAAACAACATTACATAATATACTATGAGGCTTCAGAAAAAAATGTAAAAAACCATTTCCCCCAATTTCTTCCAGGTCTTCACATTTCTAGAAATGAGGTGAAAGTGTTCACTAAACCTATAAAGCTCACAACCTCTTCCCTCTTTCCCAAGAACTTCCAGGAGTAGCCAAAGCAGCAGCACAACCTGCCAGCCAAAGACAGCAGCAGTCTGCCAAGGTCCCAGTAAAAGCAGGCTGAGGACTGCAACAGATGTTAAGTACAATGCCTTGGGGTAGGTGTCATTTACTGCCAGACGCACAGCATTTCCTTGGCATATACTTGTCTTAAATATTCCATTAAATTTAGTTTTTGGCTATGCATACTTGCTAGTTGAAATGCTTTCCCTTGCACCAAAGGCAGAAACTGCCTACCACCCTTCTGGCAATTTGAACACATTTTTGGGATAACATGCATGGCCTCCTTGAATTGTGCGCGACACATTTGGAAGACTCTTTGGCTCAGCCATTGGGGCAACAACAAGAGCTGGAAAACTATAAATTTTGTTGTGGGGAATTTTTTTTTTGTTAAGCTTTGAATCTATACATACTTTAAAAATTTTGTTACTTTTTAGCAGTGGTATGTTGTCTAAATAGATTGAACAGATATAAGGCCTTGAACACTTAGGGAAGGACGAAGAAGTGGTAAAGATGAGGACAAGATAATGGGGGTTGACCAACAAGACAATGACTGTTATAATGGCATACAGAAGTAGATCTGAAGGTTAGAAGTGTTAAAAGACTTCAAACTAGACAAAGGACAAGGAGGGAATATGGGCCCTAAGGGGGCATAAAAAGACAGTGTAAAAAGAAGTTTCTTATTTAGAGAATTTTTAATTGCAGTGTGGTGGTTCCCATAAAAATACAAAAAAACAACCACCTAGGTGCACATTAAGTAACTCAGGCTTATTCTACATTGCCATATAGTGCAGTTTGAATCTACATTATATAGTCAGTGTAGAATTCATGAATATGTAGGGCTGATTGTGCATTTGATGTATAAACTGGATTTATATGGGGTTTTTTTTTTAAAAACCAATGCAGGGTTAAAACTAGAGGATAGTGTTAAATTAGAACGCTAATAATTTGGAAAATCATGACTGTGGCTTATTAATGCCTATGAATATTTTCTGGTCTGAGGGAATGAAAGAGATAGTGTGTAATCTTCATAGGATGGGGCTGGTGACTTTCAACTGAGTGATCACACCAACTTTGAGGGTAAGGAATTTAGGTTAGTAAGACAGAAAGAGATCCCATGAGGCAGGGAGTCTAAGAAACAGGGCAACTGAAGAAAGAAGGCAAGCAGCAGTAGATCAGAAGACTCACAGTACATTTACACTGTGGTAGCAATGCAGTTTGACACCACATTAACTGCATGGCTCAATGCTATGGATTCCTGGGATATATAATTTGGAGAGGCACAATTCCTCTTTGGCAGTGGCAGCTAAAGACCTGGCAAAACTACAAGGATCTTCCGGACTCTATGATCCTCAGTTATTTTATGGAGATTTTGAAAATTGTGCTTATCATATAGTAGAGAGAGTTGTCCAGACATGAAACAATCAGGGTCTGTTAACGCCTCCCAACAAAGGATTCCCCCAGGCAGGAAGCAGCCAGGCTTTGAAGCTGCAGGCCATTAAATGCTAATCAAGGTGGCCAATTGCAACATTCACACTTGCCACAGGCAAACAAGAGTTATTTCTCCTACAGATATATAAACCTCAATTTCCTATTTTCCAACAAATCTCACAACCTCTGAGGATGCCTGCCACAGATGTGGGTGAAACGTCAGGAGAGAATGCTTCTGGAACATGGCCATACAGCATGGAAAACTCACAGCAATCCAGAGCTGTTTTGCTCTATTTTCTTCAGGACTGTCACAAATTCACATCACTCGATCTCTAGAACAGACAGAAATTCTATTCTACAATAGCAAGTACCAGTTTATAATCTGCCTGCCATATTCCACTTGATGTGTCTGAACAATTTTTATAGTAAGCTAACATCTAATTTAGCAGAGCATCTATAAAAGTGCTAAGTATTCATTAATAGACGTTCTCGCTAATAAAGACTTATGAACTAATTTTGTGGCTTTTGCCATCAGCATTGCCAAGTTACATGCACACAGTGCTAGCATAATCTCTCCAACTGCCCTGGAACTGCTATTATCTTGCTTGAGTATAACACACACTGAACTCAGTACAACTTACTATTGAGTAAATGTACTTAAGATTGCACTATTACTCCGTTTCCACCCATGTCCCTCCTGCTCCTCCTCCTTTATCTTCTACAAAGAAATATTTGCTTATTATTGACCAAGGTCTGCCAACAATTGAGGAAAACAGATACAGGGTTAAAGTACACACTACAGCATGGAGACGCACTTCATTTTCTGTCTTATTCCAAAGTAAATATGCAAAGGCCTAACCCCGATTTGGACCACTGTGCATGGCTAAGGAAGCCTTAATTCTTAGCCTTTGCCTCCTAATTCTACCTTCCTTGCATAGAAGCTATTGGAAACTGTTTCCATTGATATAAAATGACCCCACGCCACTAAAGTATGAGTTTATTAAAATTATTCTTAATGTGTTCAGGACAGAGGCTGAAGCTTCCCTTACTTTTGTGTATGGTGATAATAATCCAAATTAGGTTCACATGTAATTTGGAGTACAAAGATTGCTGAAGCTGACACATGACAACAGAGCTTTCCAAACATTTCATGTTGGTGACACGCTTTTTAGGCATGCAATACAGTAACTCAGTTTTACTAGCAAACAGCGGCTAAAACAACCCCCTTTAAGAGATACGGACACACATAAATGTAATAACAAAATATGTAGAGACACAACATATCTCATGAAAAGTTTTCATTTGTATTTTTAAAAACATACGATTTATTATTTCACATAGATACAGAGATTTCTCTTTACATTTGCACAACACACCGACACACTGCAGCCAACACTCTAATACATCTCAGTACACAATTTGGAAAGCTCTGCACTATATATTTAACACAAGCATAGTTTAGCCCAGAGTCGTAATAACCCTGCACGGCAATTTCCAACCAATTAATGTCTTCCTGTTTACTGCAAAGAATAATCTGAGAGTTTTCTCTCCATTTCTAAAAAAAAAATTGTGGAATTGGCAGAGGCCAATAATGCAATTATACTTATGCTGATGCCAAGATTGCTATGAGATCACCTAACCAAGTATTCCATCTTAAGAAAGAGTGTAACACTGCCTAAAACTTAAGCCGTTTTATTGCACAATCCTAGAACTGTTTACATATGTAAGGCTTTGTGTGGAGTAAGACTTCCTCTCCTTAAGCGTCCTGCATTAGGACCCTGATCCGACCAACTGAAGAAGGCAAACAAAATGCAGAATGGTAGTACATGGAAAGTGCAGCCCAAATCAACAAAATACAGGAGCCTAAAGGCACCAGATCTTGTCTGATCTTGGAAGCGAAGCTGGATCAGCCCTGGTTAATAATTGGATAAGAGCCTTGCCAGGTGGTGATGACTATATTTCGGAGGAAGGAACTGGCAAAAACCACTTCTGAACATTCCTTGTCCAAGAAAACACTATGAAATCCAAGGGGTGCCATAAATCAAGAGGAGGTTGAATAGCAGGTACACAAACGCAAGAGGACTGCAACTGAGAATAAGTTAAGAGGTAGTACAGAAATATCTTTGATTCCAAGTTGCCAAGGTCAGGTGAACTGCATCCAAGAATACACACATGTTTAATGTGCCGTCTAAGGCTTTCATGGCTGGAATCACTAGGTTGCTGTGAGTTTTCTGGGCTGTATGGCCATGTTCCAGAAGTATTCTCTCCTGACGTTTCGCCCACATCTATGGCAGGCCTCCTTAGAGGTTGTGAGGTCTGTCGAAAACTAGGCAAATGGGGTTATATATCTGTGGAAGGTCCAGGGTGGGAGAAAGAACTCTTTCTGTTTGTGGGAAGTGTGAGTGTTGCAATTGGCCAGCTTGATTAGTATTGAATAGCCTTGCGGCTTCAAGGCCTTGCTGTTTCCTGCCTGGGGGAATCCTTAGTTGGGAGGTGTTAACTGGCCTGGATCAAGACAATAAAGAACAAAACGCAGGAACCTTCCACACAGCCATATAACTCAGAATATCAAGGCAGAAAATCCCACAATATCTGCTTTGAACTGGGTTATCTGAGTCCACACTGCTTTATATTCCAGTTCAAAGCAGATAATGTGGGATTTTATTCAGCTGTGTGGAAGGGGCCCGAGAAGACAGGTATTCCAGACAAGAAACAATTTCAACCTGCAGGTCCCCAGATGTTTTGGCCTTCAACTCCCAGAAATCCTAACAGCTGGTAAACTGGCTGGAATTTCTGGGAGTTGTAGGCCAAAACACCTGGGGACCCACAGGTGGAGAACCATATATATTATACAGTAGAGTCTCACTTATCCAACATTCTGGATTATCCAACACATTTTTGTAGTCAATGTTTTCAATATATCGTGATATTTTGGTGCTAAATTCGTAAATACAGTAATTACTACATGACATTACTGTGTATTGAACTACTTTTTCTGTCAAATTTGTTGTATAACATGATGTTTTGGTGCTTAATTTGTAAAATCATAACCTAATTTGATGTTTAATAGGCTTTTCCTTAATCCCTCCTTATTATCCAACATATTCGCTTATCCAACATTCTGCCGGCCCGTTTATGTTGGATAAGTGAGACTCTACTGTATGTATGTATGTATATATATATATATATATATATAAACCTCACTTGCCTAGTTTCCAACAGACTTCACAGCCTCTGAGGATGCCTGCCATAGAGGTGAGCAAAACGTCAAGAGAGAATGCTTCTGGAACATGGCGATACAGCCCGGAAAACTCACAGCAACCCAATACACACATACTTCTACAAAATATATCTATGATACTCACACAAATGTACATAGGAATCTACAAAGTAAAGTACATCCAGCAATACAACACAGACACAAACAGTTCTACAAAATATATCCAGCAACCTGACAACCAAACACAATTCTACAAAACACTTACAGCCATTTGACAGTCATATCGACTCATGATTTTGTCCCTCTGTGGCAGGCATGGGCAAACTTGGGCCCTCCAGGTGGTTTGGATTTCAACTCCCACAATTCCTAACAGCCTGCCGGCTGTTAGGAATTGTGGGAGTTGAAATCCAAACCACCTGGAGGGCCCAAGTTTGCCCATGCCTGTTCTGGGGGCTGCCAAGAAACTTTGGCTCGATTGACTGCGTTTCCCAACAGCTGGCGTTCTTCCTGCACCTAAGTCAGGAATGGGTAAACTTGGGTCCTCCGGGTGTTTTGGACTCCAACTCCCACAATTCCTAACAGCCTGTAAACTGGTTGGGATTTCTAAGTCCTGAATAGAAGCCAGTCCCAAAGGCTGCATTTCTGCAGCCATGTTTCCCTTTCTTCAGAATCATCTGACATTGCTGCGCACGCTGGGAAACAAAAATAGTCCACCGGCCTTGTCGGCCCACTCCAAACCGAGTGTGCATCCACACTGCAGCTTGACACCACTTAAAACCACCATGGTTCAATGCTATGGAATCGGGGGGGGGGGGGGGGGATAGCTTGGGGAGAGGCACCAGCACTCTTTGGCAGGGAAGGTTAGAGGAAGCTAGTGAAAACTACAACTCCCATGATCCCACCGCTCTGAGGCATGGCAGTTAAAAGGGGTGCCAAACTGCATTCATTCCACAGTGTAGGCGCCCCCTCTCCCTTTCCGTCTTGCATTGCAAGGATCTGGGGAAGGGAGGGGAGGCGGGGTTGAAGCCACACATGCAAAGGATCCCCCCAAAAAAGACAGGCGCTCCAGAGGCGCTGCCTCCTCCTCCGGCGGTGGAAAACCTGCAATTTGCGGCTGGCGAGGCGCTCGTCCCTGGCGCAGAGCAAGACTTGCAGGCAGATCTGGTCTTTCTGGGCCTCGGAGGGAGAAGGGGAGAGAGCGATGCCGGGCCCAGGGCGACGAGGGAGGGAGGGAGGGGGAAAGGGAGGGACACGACACGCCCCCCGCCCCGCCCCGCCCTCCCCTTTGGCCCAGGGCAGTGCCTTGCTTTGCGGGAGAAAGGACGGGACTGAGGCTGGAGGGAAGGGGAGACACCTCTGCACTGTCTGTAGGGATACTAATAACGCACCTGGGCAGTGGGCAGCCCTTTAACTGGCATGGCTCAAAGCTAGGGGATCCTTAGAGCTCTCTTTGGGGAATTTGTATCGTATCAGAAGCAAATTGAGAATAAAGGTTTCCCCTGACGTTAAGTCCAGTCGTGTCCGACTCTGGGGGTTGGTGCTCATCTCCATTTCTAAGCCGAAGAGCCGGCGTTGTCCGTAGACACCTCCAAGGTCATGTGGCCGGCATGACTGCATGGAGCGCCGTTACCTTCCCGCCGGAGCGGTACCTATTGATCTACTCACATTTGCATATTTTCGAACTGCTAGGTTGGCAGGAGCTGGGGCTAACAGCGGGTGCTCATTCCGCTCCCGGGATTTAAACCTGGGACCTTTTGGTCCGCAAGTTCAGCAGCTCAGCGCTTTAACACACTGTGCCACCAGGGGCCCTGAGAATTGAGAATACAGTTATCTAAGCCCCGGTGGCGAAGTGTGTTAAAGCACTGAGCAGGAGACCGAAAGGTCCCAGGTTCAAACTCCGGGAGCGGCGTGAGCGGCTGCTGTTAGCTCCAGCTCCTGCCAACCTAGCAGTTCAAAAACATGCCAATGTGAGTAGATCAATAGGTACCACTCCGGCGGGAAGGTAACGGCGCTCCATGCAGTCATGCCGGCCACATGACCTTGGAGGTGTCTACGGACATTGCCGGCTTTTGGGCTTAGAAATGGAGATGAGCACCAACCCCTAGAGTCGGACACAACTGGACTTAACGTCAGGGGAAATATTTACCTTTTATACACATAATAAAAGTGAAAATATGTACCCTGTTTCTCCAAAAATAAGACATCCTCAAGGGCCGGGCTGTGGCGCAGCTGGTTAGTAGCCAGCTGCAATAAATCACAACTGATTGAGAGGTCATGAATTCAAAGCCAGCCCAGGTCGGATCAAGCACCCGACCATTAAATAGCCCAGCTCGTTGTTGACCTAAGCAACCTGACAGACAGTTGCATCTGTTGAGTAGGACATTTAGGTACCGCTTTATGTGGAGAGGCTAATTTAACTCATTTACGACACCATAAAATGTCCAGCAGTGTGGGGAAGAATGAGGAAGTACTCCACCAAGGACTCGATGTCACAAGTGGATGATGAAGCAGCAGCTCCCCCTGTGGCCGGAATCGAGCATACCCTCATGAAGCGGGAAGCTGGAGAAGGTTAAATTGCCTCTGTGTCTGTGTATATATGTCGTATGTGTAGTGGCATTGAATGTTTGCCATGTATAAGTACATTGTGATCTGCCCTGAGTCCCTTTCGGGGTGAGAAGGGCGGAATATAAATACTGTAAATAAATAAGACCAAGTAGAGGTTTTGCTGAATTGCTGAATACAAGGCCTCCCCCAAAAGTAAGACCTAGCAAAGTTTTTGTTTGGAAGCATGCCCACCGAACAGAACACCAAAGCATGCAGGATTGGGAAATGTACATACCATAGATTGTTGTACATGGAAATAGTGGTAGTAACAAGAAATTCTTGATAGGATTCACAGTTTGTCTGCTCATGCTGGTTTGTGTTGACAACTACTGTACTTGTTCACTCAGTCACTTCCGACTCTTTGTGACCTCATGGACCAGCCCACGCCAGAGCTTCCTGTCAGCCGTCACCACCCCCAGTTCCTTCAAGGTCAAGCCACTTACTTCAAGGATATCATCCATCCATCTTGCCCTTGGTCGGCCCCTCTTCCTCTTTCCTTCCTTTTCCCCCAGCATCATGATCTTCTCCAAGCTTTCCTATCGTCTCATTATGTACTTTATCTTTGCCTCTAATGTCCTTCCCTCCAATGAGCAGTTTGGCTTTATTTCTCAGGATTTTCCTCCAACACCATAGTTCAAAAGCATTTATCTTCCTTTGCTCAGCCTTCCTTATGGTCCAGCTCTCGCATCAATAGGTTACTATGGGGAATACAATTGCTTTAACTATGTGAACCTTCGTTGCCAGTGTGATGTCTCTGCTCTTCACTATTTCAGTAATTCGGTAATTGTTGGGATCTTGCTTATCACCCTTCTTGTAAATAGGGACGACTATGCTCTGTTTCCAGCCCTCTGGAATTAAACCTGAGTTGTTGATTTGTGTAAACACTTTAGCTAATATTGGGGCCCACCACTCTGGGAAGTTTTTAAATATTTCTGGGGGCATCATGTTTCCCCCTGGAGCCTTACCCAAGGCTAGAGCTGCAATCAGCTTCTTTATCTCAGCGATTGTCATTGGCAGCCAGAGGGGTAAACAGGCAATTTCAGAGATAATTGGCGAATGATGCTCTGAGGAGTTAGCTCCATAGAGCCCACTAAAGTGAGTGAACCATTGCTCTGATGACTTATGCCCAAGTACTACCGGTCTGACCGTATGCATTCCTCTATAGGTTATATCTCAAAACTGTTTCTCATTCTTTTGTGTCACTGCTAAGGCTAGTTGTGTCCACTGTTCTTTGGCATATATGTCTTTTTTCTGCTTTATAAGAGCCTTATAAGATACCCTCATCGAAGCTAGGGTAGCAGCTGTATTGTTGTCTTTATTTCTAAGGGCCTGTCTAGAGTAGTCCATCAGTGCCTTCCTGGTGCCTCTACATTCCGAGTCAAACCATCTATTGGATCCCACTTTGTTGGGGTTAGATTGTTTTTTACAGACCAATGTTGGTCTGAGGTTCTGGATGATGGATTGATAGGCAAATAATATATCCGAGTTGGAGTCTAGAATGTATTGGTGAAGATTTTTAAAAGGAGTACTCTCGATTATGTGGTGAAGGGAATTATCTAAATTGACAGACCACCTTATTCTCTGCTCTCCCATGTGAATTCCATTTAGATTTTGACAGGGCCGTGTTGGTGGGTACAATTCAAAGTTAAATATCAGTGACAGAGGGAAATGATCACTTTCTACCCTATTGTCAACTGCAAAACTTTGGATGTCTGGGAGCAGGTTGACAGAGGCCACCATGTAATCTATTGTGCTAGCTCCTCTGTTAGTGACATAAGTGTAGGCACCCTGCATTCTATTGTATTGGGTTCCATTAAGACACTGCAAATGATGGAGGGATAGAATTTCTAAAAAACTCCTACCTGATTTGTTGCTGTTTGAGTCTTGTGAAACCTTAGCGGCAGGTGTAACCTGGCAACCTTGCCCAAAATGTGTGTCCCACCTGTTTCAATTCTGTCCCAATTCTGGCATTGAAGTCACCACACAGAAGGATCTTTGTGGAGGGGTATTGATTTTCTAGTAGGGTAAGGGTTTCAGATAGGCTAGGCCAAACATTGTTAGGGCCTCCTAACTTTTTTGATAGTCTAGGTGGAAAATAAACATTTATACAGATTAAACCACCAATATGCTTGCTCTTAATGAGAAGGGCCTGTATGCATTGAGGGTAGGTACTAACTAAGGGTTGGATGTCGACTTGCAGGTCCACTGAAATAAGTGTAGTGAGGCCACCACTGCCGAAACCTTTAGAACTTGTTTTTACAGCTGGAACTGAGAATAATCTAAAACCATAAAGAAATGGTAAGTTAGCTTCATCATGGAATTTATTTGACCATCCCATAATGTTCCAGGATAACAAATGTAGTTGTCAAGATGTTGCAAGCAAATCTGATACCCAGGGGCACGGTCTGCACTGGGACTTTTGTGTTAGAGGACAGTTCTTGTGGAGGGAGTGTGTTGTTAGCCATCCTAGGTTCCAAAAGTTGTATTGCAGATGTTGTTGTGAGCTCTTCCTCATTCATCGCTAGTAGGTTGACAATAGGGCCTCTCTCCAGGTTTCTCCTGACATGAGTGGGCTCATCAATGGGTACTAAGTTTATCAGCGGTCCAACTTAAAGGTAATGTCACGTTGTTCATTGCAGGTTGAACTACTTAGATCCTTAGGCTGTTTCTGTGTTGAAATACTGAAGATTTTGACTGGGCTGGACTGCAGTCTGTTCTTGCAAGAAGTCTCCCTGGGGGTTGTCAAACATCTAGCATGCAAAGGAGTTATCAGAGGGGTGATGTACAAGTCTCGAAAAACCCGTTTTGGAGTTCAGGGTTGCATGTCTTTCGGGCTGTGTGGCCATGTTCCAGAAGTATTCTCTCCTCACGTTTCGCCCACATCTATGGCAGGAGAGAATACTTCTGGAACATGGCCACACAGCCCGAAAGACATACAACAACCCTGTGATCCCGGCCATGAAAGCCTTCGACAACGTGTTGGAGTTATTTGGAAGTTGTGCAGGAAAATTCTCATCTTCATCAGCATAGTTGGTATTGTGGGTTGCTTGAATGTCAGAAGGATTCTTTTGTCTGCAGCTACTTGGGGAAGCCACTCCACTTTAAGTATATCAATGCTGTGGGGGTGTACATGCAAAAGTTGACTCAAAGATGTTCTAATGGCCTTTTGTGACCCCCATTTGCCCTTATTTATTCTGTTGTTAGCAATTTGCAACATTGCCTGTCTTGCCTGTAAGTTCCTATTGCAATTTTCCTTTTGCAACTCCTAAGTAGGAACTATTGAGCGGCCCCTTTCCTCCTTTCTGGGCTCTGTGCTATTAGTTTGAGCTGGGCTTTCTTTTAAAGCTGTATTTTTTTGAACTAAAGAATTAAAGGAAAGCTCAGGGTGCTCAAGTTTTGTAATTTTCTCTAAACATTCAAAAATAGATACAACAGTGTGGGCAGTCAGAAAACATTGTTCCGTCACAAAATCAGGTGGGCATATTTGTTGTTGTTCAGCATATTGTTGTATCTCTGTAATTAACAAATTATACCCAAACATATCTGGCCCAGATGAATCCAAGGACATACCTTCGTGATAACCAGCCAAATTACCAGAGTATGTGTTTTCATTATCCAAAGCTGAAAAGCTATTATTAATAAGCAGAGTTTTTAAGACTGGCGTACTCACGGTTTCCTCCCCAAATAATTCATCTATTTTGAGTTGTTTAGAGGGCTTGTGAGGTCTGGCCATCTCGGGACTTGTCCTGGTCCGTTTTTTGGTTTTTTTTTTGTTCCCCATTTGCAAAGAAAATAAGAGCAGAAGAATGTTCAAAACAATGAACGGTTGTGCTCTGGTAGTCTAAAAACAGCAGAGATATTGGAGCTCCTTCAAACGCCTCCTATCACATGATAACTGGGTAAGAAATAAAATTATATTATTGATGTGACACACACACTGCAGCCAATGGACTAACATGTCGCGACACACAGTTTGGAAGGTTCTGCATTAATAGTTGTTTTTTGGTGAGGCAACAGCATTCTCTGGCTGGGAAAGCAGAGCAGGGACAGGGCCACTCTACCCTCCAGGGAGTGGTCACTCAGAAGTCTCTTTTAGGCCCTCACAAAGCAAGCCTGTGATGGTGATTGTATTGAAAAAAGTAATTCCCTTAAGATCTCAAAGCTCTCTAGGTTGGTATCAGGAGAGATTGTCTTTCAGATAGTCTGGACCCAAGCCATATAGGGTGTATTTAAATAATGTTCAGCACTTCAGTTTCCCAGATCATTGTTAAATTACACTTCCTCAAATCCAAGCAGCTATAGTGCACATCATGCATATTAGTCCAATTACGCAATCACTAGTTTGTATTCTAAATAGGTGAATTAGGCACATTAGTCATTGCTTTCTCCCTCTACCCCCTTCCTATATTCAGCTATTTTCAGTTTCAGCTGACCTAAGGGAACCAGTATAATAACATACCATGTTATTACATTTTTTAGCTTCTGTGTCAAAGGAGACATCTAAAACATCACCGTTTTGTTGTTTTCTCTTGTGTCATAATTATGTAAGAAGATATCATATGGAACTCAGGCCTATCTCAATTCCAGGCAAACTGTTGTAATCAGATTACACCATTATATAAAATTTCTAGCTCTTATCGCTGCCTGTCATTTTTCAAGCACACAAAGAGTCCTCTTATCTGTGATTTAATAGTGGTTGCACAGCACTTGAGTTCAAGGCCACAGCATCTGTGGTGCAATTGGTTGTGTTGGTGTGTAGTTATGCTATGCTAAAAGTATATAGGACCTTGGCCAAAAGAACCAGTCATCTATCAAGTATCTTGCAGCTGTCATTCATTATCTGGTGTTTTCTGTTTTTCTGTATAGGGTCCTTATGCAGAAGATGTTTATGATTTTTCATTAAAAAGAGGGAAAGTATTATTTTATTAGCAAAATAATTCAGGTGCAATTCAAAGTATTACCCATTAACATCACATCTCCTCCAAATAAATAAGACTTCAAATGTATTGAGAGCCGCACAATACCTCTATCCAAATTTAAATTCTTACAAATGGGTTTGCCTTTTCTTCCTTCCCAGCACACATACACATATCAACAAATCGACTTTTTTCCGATTTCATTTTTCAATGTTTTAATAGATAACTAAAGTGAACTACAACATTACATTGGCAGAGAAAGTTGCATGTGCAGTTCCGAGGTCAGAGAAGCTTCGGTTTCAAATCTCTCTCTATATAAATGTAATGTGCGTTTTTCCCATGGAGTCAACTACAAAACCACTGAACCAAATCACACCAAATTTGGCCACAAAAGACATAGTCATCCAATCTTTCAATAAAAAAAGCTTTAGAAAAATAGTCCAAATAACAGAGGATGAGGAAAAGCCTTTTCCCCTGCCTGCCTGCCTGTTAGAAAGTTAGGTCCTGCTGCCTTTAGGCCCCACCCCCTTCATATCCTAGCAACTCCCTCAGCCAAAAGGGCACCCAGGGAACAGACAGAGGGCACTTAGGCCTCATCCACACTGCCTATAAAATACAGATTATCTGATTTGAACTGGATTATATGGCAGTGTAGAATTAAGGCCCTTCCAGACAGCTTTATAGCCCAGAATGCCAAGGCACATAATCCACGGTATCTGCTTTGAACTGGATTATATTGAGTCCACACTGCCATATAATCCAGTTCAGTCTGGATTTTATATAGGTGTAGAAGGGGCCTCATATAATCCAGTTCTGAGCAGATAATATAAGATTATAAGTATAATATGTAATAATTACTGTGGTATAATAATACAGAACAATATAATCTCTAATATCAGGACAATAAATCAAGAGCAACACTCTGAAAACAGGGAAATTGGAAATTCCGGAAAGGAAACAATCAGGGCCAGCTAACACCTCCCAACAAAGGATTACCCAGAAAGGAAGCAGCCAGGCTTTGAAGCTGCAAGACTATTCAGTGCAATTCAAGCTGGCCAAACAAAGGAAGTAGCCAGGCTTCAAAGCAGCTCCTTGATTGAGGGTGCTACTCCACCTCACCAAACAATGATTCCTCTAGGTATAATACAGCCAGGCATTGAATCTGCAAGGCTATTCAGTGCAATTTAACCAGACTAACAAAGGATTAACCTTGTAGAAGGCAACCAGGGTTTGAAGCAGTGATGCCACTCTGTACTATTGAAGCTGACCAACGAAAGATTCCCCTAGGTAGCAAGCAGCCAGGCTTTGAAGTAGTGAGACTATTCTTTGCAATTCTAATGGCCCAAAAAATCATTCCCCTAGAACGCAATACCCAGCCTTCCAAGCAGCAAGCCTATTACTTTGTATTCCAGCCCACCAAACAAGGATTCCCATATGAAGAAAACGGCCAGGCTTTGAGGCTGCAAGGCTGTTCACTGCTATTCCACCTGGCCAACAAAGCATTCCCATAAACCACAGCAACGCGTTGCCGGGCACAGCTAGTGTTTTAAATAATAAAAAAGGCTGAAGGCTTGTGACCTCTTTGGTGATTACTGTACACAATAAATAAGCACAACAATAGGGTTACATTTAAAGTTGGTGTAGCTGACAGAAGAGGTCAACTTTGTGTCCACTGATCCAGAACTGCACTCAGTTCTATGACAGTTCAGCATCAGGAAGAGAAGCAAGGAAGGGAGTGCCATAAAGTGGAATGAATTCCTGTCCCAGAGAGAAAATTCTAGACTTTTTTGTTTACCTGTCTATCTTGCCCTAAAGGAACAGATTCCGTCTGATCTTGGAAGCAAAGCAAGATCAGCCCTGCTTAGGAGTGTACAGTCCACACCGCTTCCTAACATAATCCCTGGCCAAGCTCACAGAAGTGGTCTTGAAGGTGTTGTTGGAGTCACCAAAACGTTGGCTTCTGGGTGACTTTAACATACCACCGGAGACCTGTTTGGGAGTTCATGATATCCATGACAAATATGGGCATATCCCAGTTGGTTTCTGGACCTACGTATTTGGCAGGTCATACCCTTGATGCAATTTTCAGCTCAAAACATACAGATCTGTAGGCAGAGGTGATCAATACCTCTGAGTTATTATGGACAGATCACTTTCTGGTCAGGGCTAGTATCACATCTACCACCTATCCCTGATCAGCCATCAAAGGCTAATTGATCCTTTGAGATTCCAGGAGACCTTAGAAGGTTCTATGGCTGGCATCACTGACAATCCTGTCGAATCCCTGGTCAATGAATGGAATCAAAATCTAACCAGGACTATTGACACGATTTCTCCCAAACCTCCTCTCCAACCTGTTATGAATCATGCTCCCTGGTATACAGAGACATGAAATGAAATGAGAAAGACGATGACTAGAGCACAGATGGCAAAAAGCTCGACTGTTATGCGACAAGACATAAAATAGAGGGCACCTTCTATATTGGAAGGAAAATGTGCAGCAAAGAAAGCTTTCTTCTCTGAACACATTACATCTGTGGATTCACTGTTCAGAGTGGTGAGAGGCTTAACCCAGGTGACCTCCCCTCCAAACCCATTGCTAGAACCTTCAGTAGCTCACTGTGATGCCTTTAATAACTATTTCACAGATGAAATCTGTCAGGTTCAGTTGTAGCGGATTTTAGAAATCCGCAAGATGGACACATGGGACATCCGTCAGAAGTTTCCTTTTAATTTTTTTAATTGACTCTCCGAGATGTGCTGGACCTCATAAGCATTGATGTGGATATACTAATGTGCACACAAGCAGATTTCTTGCCATTATCTCTCCTGCTACCTTTACTTTTTCCCTCTTGAACACTCTTTCCTTTTGGGGTCACTTGCCTGCCATTCTGGTGCCCACTATGTAAATTCAAGCTCTGTTTAATTTCATAAACATGAGAACACAGGAATTGTTGCAGAGAGATCTCAAGATAATTGCTTTCAAATTGTGCTTCCATTTAGCTACCCGTGTGTCCATGGCTTCATTTGTTTACAGACCTCATAAACTTTTTTGGGATTTTAAAATGCTCACATGCACTGGAGCAGTCCACGCCAGTATATAGCAATAAAGTCACATGTTTTTCTTGAGTGTAGGGATATACAGTCATGCAAATATGTGCATTTTCTGGCTGAAATCGGATGTCAAGTGCATTTTTAACATGTGTTTTTCAGCCATTAATGCTATCCAGTGCGCATTTTCAGCAAACATCATGGAGATCAGCAAACCCCCTCCCCCCCACACACACATTTTTAGGGCATGTATAGAAGAGCCTTATGTTCTCTTGATTTTCCTTATGTTTTTGGTCCCTTGCCATTGAGTTTCCTTCATAGGCTGGATCTACACTCCCATATCATCCCAATGATCAAATCTGATAATCCACATTATCTGCTTTGAACTGGATTATATGAGTCTACACTGTCATATGAAAGTACCCTAGAGAATCTTACGGTTATAGATTTGCAGGATACTAGAGATCTCCAGCAAAGAATTCTAAATACGTCTCAATACTATTAATCTAAATATTCCTTAGGATGCAGCCACAGCAGGTAAGAGGAAACTGTAGCTGTATAGTTTGAAAGAGATCAAAGATTACAAATAAACTGTGTACACGTGGCCTTGCAGGAATAGGCTACATATAGGGCAAGGGTTATAATGTAAGCCTCTTCTGTTTGTCTTTTGAACTCCACCTTCCATTAGTATTCTCGGAGTTAATTAGATCAGGATCTCATGTTTCCCTCACAGCAACAAGTTTGAGCGTAAGAAATACAACCCCGAAGCTGAGGTGGAAATGCCATTTTTACAGCACTTTTTACAATGGTTCTTCCCGTCCCAGAGGCTGGCAGGATTCCAGAATGATGACAGAACAGCCCCAAGGATTTCATTTTTTCTATTGCTTAGTAGCCTTGCCACCACTGCCTTTTTTGCATGTTGCATAGATGAAACAGAAGACAGCCTTCCGTCTGAAGCAAAAAACAAATACAAGGCACCGATGCAGAGACTTATTTGAGCAGAGCCAGCATATTTAAGTATGACTCTGGAGACCAATGTTTGAATCCTCACTCAGACATGGAAACCCACTGAATGACCTTAGGCAAGTTAGCCTCTCTCAGGCCTCTTCCACACAGCTGAATAAAATCCCACATTTTCTGCTTTGAACTGGAATATATGGCAGTGTGGACCCAGATAACCCAGTTTAAAGCAGATATTGTGGGATTTTCTGCCTTGATATTCTGGGTTATATGGTTGTGTGGAAGGGCCCTCAGTTTCAGGGGAAGGCAAAGGGAAACCACTGCTGAACAAAACCTGCAAGAAAACCCTGTGATAGGTATGCCTTAGGTTTGCCTTGATTTAGAAATGAGGACACATAGCAACAGTAAAGCATATTAGAGCAACACGGAATAAACTTTGGGCTAATTTAGTGATCTACTTGAGCCTTTTTTGCCCCTCCCCCCAGCTTTCTTAATTCTCTGAGGTCTACCAACCAACTATTGTGTGTCTTCTAATAATTTCTGACTTATGGCAATCCTATCATTGAGTTTTCCTTAGAATATTTGTTCAGAAGGGGGTTGCCTTGCTTTCATTTGAGACCGATATGATGTGACTAGTTTAGCCATTGTTTCCATTTCTGGGAAGAAATCTGAACCCTTGTCCTCAGAGTCTAAACCAACACTTTTTTCGTGTCAGGAACGACTTGAGAAACTGCAAGTCTCTTCTGGTGTGAGAGAATTGGCTGTCTGCAAGGACATTGCCCAGGGGACACCCAGATGTGAGATGTTTTTACCATCCTTGTGGGAGGCTTCTCTTATGTCTCCGCAAGGGGAGCTGGAGCTGACAGAGAGAGCTCATCAGCGTTCTGCCTGGATTCAAACCTGCAACCTTCAGGTCAGCAACCCAACTTTCAAATCTGCAATCCTGCCAGCACAAGGATTTTAACCCATTGCGCCACTGAGGGCTCCACCTTAAACCAAGACTCAAACCACTAGATCATGGTGACCATCAACCCAAATGCAAAATGATGGGAAAAATTAGTCTGGATAAAGAACATACCACCTTCAAAGGAAAGACTGCATTCCTCAAAGCTCATGCTTGCTTACACATTTGTTTTCATCATCAGGTCTGAATGAACAGTTCCTTTAAACAAACAAGAACACTCCTTATTTTTCCTTAAGGCCTTTTAATTTCAGCAGCCTAATTTATTTACTTTTAATTTGCTGTTGTGGTTATTATACAACAGAGTCATCAGCTCTTCCTGATCTTACCAACAGACCTGGATCTACATTCTACTTGTCCCTGTTTTAGGCGGCTGAGGGCCTTTTTTTACACTGCAGACTCAAAACCCGTAATCCAGCGGGAGCCAAATGATGCCTCAGGTTAACCCGAATTAATCCAAAGTAAACTGGGATTTTCCAGTTTACTCTGGATTAATAAAACACCTGGATAGAGCTGGACCTTGCGGCAAGGTCTGGATCTTTCCAGGTGTTGTGCCTATGGAGATTGACTTTTGGGACCACCGTCTGCGACCCCAGGGGTCAATCCCCATTGCCATCCTGGTTCTTTGGGCTCTAGGAGCTGGATGGCACCCCCACCCTACCCTCCCAGCCCCCCTTTTCCCAGTAAACTTAGCAGAGGAGCCTGGCTGAAATTTCAGGTCCTTTGGAGAAAGCTCCAGACTGCAAGATCCGGATCTTTTGAGGTGTTGGGCCTGTGGGGATTGACTCTTAGGAGTGCCTTCTGCTATCCTGGGGGCCAATACTCATTGCCATCTCCGTGCTTCATGCTGTAATCCCCCCTTTCCTCCTAACATGTTATTTTGAGGTACCAGGAGCTTTTTCCGAAGGGCCTAAAGGTGCAGCCAGGTCTCTCCAGTGTGTTTGGAGTAACTAAGGCCCCTTCTAATCCAGGTCAAAGCAGATAATCTGGATTTTATATGGCAGTGTAGAAGGGGCTTAATACATTTAGTATTTGACCCAAAAGAGATTATAAATTTCTGCAATGAACTCAGTGAGAATGACAAATATCACATTATAGTAGCATGAAGTGAAGAGCCTGCACCAAGGCTACAGGAGAATAGGGTTCAAATGCTGGTTCAGTCATGTCTCACTCTGGGGGTTTCTAAGCCGAAGAGCCGGGGTTGTCCGTAGACACCTCCAAGGTCATGTGGCCGGCATGACTGCATGGAGCGCCGTTACTTTCCCGCCGGAGCGGTACCTATTGATCTACTCACATTGGCATGTTTTTGAACTGCTAGGTTGGACGAAGCTAAAGCTAACAGCAGTCGCTCATGCCGCTCCTGGGGTTTGAACCTGGCACCTTTCGGTCTGCAGGTTCAGCAGCTCAGTGCTTTAACAAACTTCGCCACTGGGGCTCAGCCATAGAAACTTCAAATAACACCTTAGGTTAATTTGGTTTAATCAAGAGTAAACTGGCAAGGGGCCCCTGGTGGTGGCGCAGTGTGTTAAAGCACTGAGCTGCTGAACTTGCAGACCGAAAGGTCCCAGGTTCAAATCCCGGGAGCGGAATGAGCGCCCACTGTTAGCCCCAGCTCCTGCCAACCTAGCAGTTCGAAAACATGCCAATGTGAGTAGATCAATAGGTACCGCTCCGGCGGGAAGGTAACGGCACGCCATGCAGTCATGCCGGCCACATGACCTTGGAGGTGTCTACGGACAACGCTGGCTCTTCAGCTTAGAAATGGAGATGAGCACCAACCCCCAGAGTCGGTCATGACTGGACTTAACGTCAGGGGAAAACCTTTACCTTTTACTAAACTGGCAAGGTCCAGATCTCTTGAGGTGTTGGGCCTGTGGGGATTGACCTTCTGCATTCCCAGGGAACAATCTCCAATGCAATCCCAGTTGTTTGGGCTCTCATCCCCCTCTCCTCTCCAAAACTCCTGGTATGTCATTTTGACATGTCAGAAACTTTCTCCGAAGGGCCTGAGGACACATGAAGGCCCCTCTGGCAAGTTTAGAGGGGAAATGGGGGGCGGAGGACTGGCTAGATGCCCTCACAGGTTGATCCCTGGTGGCCACCTCCCCTGCAACATCCCCCAGGGTTGGGGCTTCTGTGTGGTCCAGTTCCTGTTGGGAATTTTATCTGTCTGGAAGGGCCCTGAGGCTGGATCTATACTGTCCTATATCCCAGGAACTGATCCCAGATAATCTTATTCCAGATTGCCTAGTAGTGTATACTCATATAATCCAGTTCAAAGCAGATATTCTGGGATCGGAGCCTGGAATATAGGACAGTGTAGAGCCAGCCTAAGAAAAGCTACTTTTCCAAGCTCTTCAACTTTCCCAGTTCTGTCCAGCTTCCGAACTTTTGCCTTTTCCCCCCTGGTGTGATTTTTAGTGGCAAGCACTATTTCACTTTGCAAAATAGAATGGCAATTTCTAATTGCTTGTTCATGATGGAACCTGGCAGAGATGTAATGTTTTCCAACAAGTGAGGAAACTCCCTATTGATAAGGCTTAATTATTGGCTGATTTATTGATTTGACTGTACCAGGAAGTTTATCAAATCCAAATACATTTACTTACCTGCAGTTTTTAGAGCCAATGACGGTATGATTGATGCATGCAACATGGGTCAGAGCCTTGGTCCCACAGGTCCCATCCAATCCATTAGATCTGGTTGACAGAATGTTCACTTTCCCATTTCCTTCCATATGTCTCACCCCCTTCCTTGCCAGTTGGGATAAAATTCCCTTCTCTCATTAAATATGTAAATATTTAGTACCATACAAATTACTGATACTGTCACACCCAATTTTGCTATTTGTGTAATACCAATGGCCCTGAGAGTGGAATTAATGAAATGTCGGTATGAGTGACTACACCTAATTTTTCCGTGTCAAAAGGCACATGGAAAACGAAAGCTCACTCAGATAGAGGCTACTGTATTGTCACATAATTATCTCTCAGGCTGGATCTACATGGCTCTATATTCCAGGATCTGATTCCAGATTATCTGCTCTGAACTGGACAATATGAGACTACACTGCTGGATAACCTGGGATATGCAGAAAATCTGGGATCAGATCCTGGGATATAGTGTGGATCCAGCCTTAGAGATAAATTACTTTTCTATAGTACATTTTTACACCTTTGAAAGACATATGAATTCTCAAGTATCAATACAAATAGTTTGATTTCTGGTAAGGTTTTTGGGATGTATGGCCTTGTTCCAGTAGCATTATCTCATGACTTTTCACCTGCATCTGTGGCCGACATCTTCAGAGGCCTGTCGGGAGTGAGGCAAGTGGAGTGTATTGCCTCACTTGCAACACACCTCTGAAGATGCCGGCCACAGATGCAGGCAAAACGCCAGGAGAGAATGCTACTGGAACATGGCCATACAGCCTGAAAACCTCATAGTGACCCAGTGATTCTGGCCACGGAAGTCTTATAATAATAACAATAATGATGATGATGTTTACTTGTATCCTGCCACCATCTCCTTGAAGGGACTCAGGGTGGCTTACAAAGGCACTCCAGGGTACACATATAACATACAATAGGTAAAAACGGTACCTAAGTATAAAACAAGTCACATAAAATTATAACAACAATCCCTAAGGAGTGGACCATGTTCCCGGGCATCCCTTGATAGGAACCCGTACCTTGTCCTCCTGGCGCTGTCTGCCAGCCAGGCCTTCTGAGACTGGATCCATACTGCCATATAATCCAGATTATAAAAATAAATAATCCAGATTTTCTGTTTTGAACTGGATTATCTGAGTCTACACTACCATACAATTCAGTTCAAAGCAGATGATCTGAATTTTATACAGCAGTGTAGATGGAGCCTAAGAGCATGGCAAAACCAGGAAACTTACTTGGAGGGGCTGATCCTTATTGGCATTTATCAAAATTATTTTTATTAGTAGTGGACTAAGTGACTTGAAGGTTGGGTTGCTGACCTGAAAGCTGCCAGGTTCGAATCCCACCCAGGGAGAGTGCGGATGAGCTCCCTCTATCAGCTCCAGCTCCATGCGGGGACATGAGAGAAACCTCCCACAAGGATGGTAAAAACATCAAAGCATCCGGGCATCCCCTGGCCAACGTCTTTGCAGATGGCCAATTCTCTCACTCCAGAAGCAACTCAAGTTGCTCTTGACACGAAAAAAAATTAGAATATCATAATTGTAACAATAACACAGTTTGCTTTTTTTAACAGAACAAAATGTTGAAAAAAACTCACTGCACTTGTTCACATAAGAATTGAGGTTCAGCAAAAGAAAGCCACACAATCTGAGATTTATTAAAGGGACATCAAATTGGATTATTTCTTAATAATGATGATTGGTTTCTAATATGCATCCCCTACTTTTAATTTAAATGGGGAGAGGGATTCATTGTTGCTTGTCTTGTTGTTGCTTATCTTGTTGCTTATCTTTACCAGCAACAATGAATAACCCCCATACACATATTATTACACACTTTCAATGATTTTTTTTGCAGTTTAGAACTGAAAATTTCATGTATGTAAACATTGCTTTTGTGCAAAAATCTTACATGTTGCATGACATATGTGCATAAAAAAGTTCAAAAAGAATTATAAGGTGTGACAAATCTTATTGAGCCTGACTGTTTCCACAAAAATTCCAAATTTCAGATCATCCTCCATCCAAACTTGAAAATATAGCTTGTGATTTAAAAAAAAAAAAAACTGTGTGTGTTGGTGTGCCGAGACATTTTTTTAAAATATCAGTGATTTAATTTTATTACAGCACAGGAGAGAAGGATTTCAGTAGGCTGAGGAAGAAAAGGAAGTTTTCTTTCCCTTCCTCCTGAGTCCCTTCATCCCTCAACCCCATCAACACAGCAAGGTCTTGTTCCAGGAATTTAACCACTGAACAAGAAAACAACTGTTAAGAATGGTGGGGCCTTTAAAAAACTATTATTTAGTATATATAAAGTTAGAAACAAGTGTAATTAAAATAGACTGGTAGCATTCTGTGAGATAGATACCAGCACTTTAGTAAAGCTATTTGAGTCAACCTGTTATCATATATCAAATCTAAGAAAACAGTGGCCTCTACAGGTAGAGAAGTGTAATAGCTGAGGGTTTTTTAATTTTTTTTACAAGAAGTAGTAAGACTTTTTTATAGCACACTGACAATCTATAACAACAACAACAACAACAACAACAACTTTATTTTTATACCCCACTTCCATCTCTCTGAAGGTACTCAGGGCGGCTTACACTGGGACAAGCTCAGGTGGTTACAAACATAGTAATAAAACACATCAATATAAACATAGATAAACACAATAAAATCACATTAAAATAAAACATGCTTTGATAAAAGACCTGAGAAAGTTCATAAAAATGAACTGGGCCAGAGAAACAGTGAGGAATGTAAACTAGAGAAAGAAGTAAGTAACCCGGGACTATTATTATTGGTAAGGGGCTTGGGATGAGGTGAACATAGAAACTATTTCCAACTGAAGGAGTAGAATAAAGTGCAACAAATATATTATTGGTCACGAGGATGAGCATATGAGGGCGAGGATCATTCACCAAAGGCCTGTTGGAAGAGCCATGTTTTTAGGCTCTTCCAACACTTGCAATTAGATTTATGTATACAAACAACAGTCAAACAAGAGATTATGGCTCAAATTTACCGGATAATGCACATGACCATCATGAGTATGTGACATGATAGTCATATCCAGTCAGCACTGCCTTGCAGAATACTTAAGCACTTCTGAACGGAAGGTCCTACCACTCCTATAAAACCCACATCAATCTCATTTGCTGAACTTCATATTAATTTGTATATCAAAAGTAGATCAGTGTTGGATTAGATCTTCCCAGGAAGACAGCAGGTGTGTGACCACTTGCTCTTTTCCTCCCTTCCACCTATCCCCTGGAGAAACAGGTCTTTTAATTGAGCTATATTATTGCAGGGGTAATTATAAATATACACATATTGAATAGATGCTGAATTCACAAGACTAGGTAGTTTGTACACTAGTGCTAAATCACCTGTTTCCCAAGCACATAAGATATGGATATGTTCCAATATACATCTTTTGTATATCTGCCATCACTCACCTGTCCCATAGCATACAATAAGTAATATACCATATTTATGGTATGGATCAGATAAATTCAACCATATAAGAGTGAGCAGAATTTGACTTATGTTTTGAAATCGTATTAGCATCTGTATTTTTTCTTCTTCTGTAAGAGACCTCACTGCAGTCAACACTCCAGTTTCTGAATCCAGATTATCTGTCTGCTTTGAATAGGATTATATGGCAGTGTAGATCCAGCCTAAACAACCAGTCATAGTTAACTATCATACAAAAACGTGACCCTCAAGTGTACATCAATGAAAATCTCACACTGAAATCTTGCAACTCTATGTGGTACCAATGTTGGTATGAATGTTGGTATGAATGTTAGTATGAAGTAGAATGTAGACAATTCTGACAGGAATATTTATATCTGTTTTCCTAGTGATTCAGGTTTCAGCAAACAAAAGCATATGGATTCTTCTTATCTACTGTAAATCTATAAAAGGGCAACTACCAAAGTAGAGAAAAATGCTAACAATTAGGATATAAATCATGACCATCTCAGCTACATCAACACCATTTTTGGAAAATAACTTTTCAAGTAGTTGAAATATTTGTGTGTTTGTGTGTTGATATGGTTTAATTACTTTTAGACACACCTAGAATTTGAAATGTTGGTATATTTTTCAGATTAACACTTGCCAAGCTATCACTGTAATGACTTGTTTTGATGGGTGCTACCATGTCTAAATGGAGCCTGCATGGTGTACTGGTTTGAGGTTTGGACTATGACTCTGGAGAACAGGATTTGAATCCCTGGTGACCTCAGGAAGGTCACATATTTTTAACTCCAAAAAATGCTGTGATAGGTTGTAGGGCTGTGTTACATCAGAAATTGTTTAAACTGACAAAACAACAATGGACCATGATTTTCGTGGTATCTGTGTATTTTGTAAACACAGTCATAAATATCAATTCTTCTAAAACCTCTCCTTTTAGAGGTTTTAAAACCTCTAAAACAATATTAACCCTACTCCTTCTTCACTAGCCTTATTTGTATTTTTTAAGCAAGGCAAATATTCTGTCCTCAACCCCCCATCTCTGCTTAAAACAAAAAGTTCATTGATTATGTGCATAGCAAAATCAGCCAGAGTTCTTTGTTTTGCTGGTTTACATGGGAATGATGGTGGGCATTGGATAGAAAGATGGTCCATATTGTAGTTGATGAATGAAGCCAGAGTTCCATAAAGGTGTCTTTTGAAAATTGCTTTTCTGCTTCGTTGAAAATTGAAGGTTGATTTTCCGCGCCAATCCAATCATTAGATAAAATGATAATAATAATGAAATAATAATAATGAAATAATAATAATAATAATAATAATAATAATAATAATAATAATAATAATCTCCCTCGATGGGTGCCACCTTGTTGTGATGGGGGGGGGGACTTAACTGCTCCAAGGATGTGAGAGTTGTGCTGGCGGTAGTGTAACTACCGGCAGGTCCAACCAAGCCAGAGAGGTCTTAGTTGAGGAGTGGAACTAAGAGCACCTAACCCATTAGCACTATGGAGAAACAAACCAAAATGAAACCTACACTGGCTCGGTCGTCGCCCAGGATAAAAAGGACTGCAGTGGATGTTGCTGATTCTGGACATCCATCGACAAGTGGGCTACAAAATCAAAATACAAATGAACAGTCACAGAAGCGGCAGAAATATACAATGCCAGAAAACCGCACAGTTATGAAATGCTATTACAAATCAGAATCTCAGAATCGTGGCTAACAAAAAAGAATGCATCAACTGTGGAAACAAGAATACCCTGACTCACAGATAACAGAACCCCGACTCGCTGATCAATGAAAATTCATAATCAGAAACAAAGTGTTCAGTGAAGTTGAACTCAAAGAAATTTAGAAAATCTGCAAAGTAAATTACCATCAGGCCACAGTACAGACCAGGGCCGGCCCAAGGAAATTTTCAAGTGTAAGCGAAACAGGATTTTGGTGCCCCCCCCCCAAAAAAAACCCAATCACCGAGAAATAAAAGGTAGAAGGTAGAGGTGAATAGAATGGATAAAAGAGTTTACCTTACAACCAGAAGTTTATTAACAACATTATGTTCATATAGTAACATTACATAGAATTAACACCAATCTTGCATTTTAATAAATAAATATTTTAATAAACTTTGCAACAATTTTAATTTTTTTGTTATTTCTAGTCTACAAGTACTACACAAAGGTTTCCTGGTCATGATATCTCTTCAGAAGATTTTTCAGACTTCAGACTAGCTTCAGATCAGTTTTGTTTGGGAGAACGCAGCCCCAGGAGAATAGACACTTCCTTTCTCAGGAAGTGAACTCTTGTCCTTCAGAAGTGCCACGCCAGCGTGGACCATTGTAATGGGTGTAGCAAAGCAGGGGAAATCCAGTCATGAATCAATCAGGGCCAGCTAACACCTCCCAACAAAGTATTCCCATCATCAAAGTCTGGTAAATGCTCTGTTTTCTCACGGCCACAGACGGCAGAAGCACATACCATATCGCAAAGAACACCACTCTGAAAACGGGAATTCCAGACAGGAAACAATCAGGGTCAGCTAACACCTCCCAACAAAAAATTCACTCAGAGAGGAAACAGCCTGGCTGTAAATCTGCAAAGCCATTACATCCTTATCATTTTTCCTAATTGCAGCATTCATACTTACCTCTAACAGACAAAAAAAAATCAGAAATATTGTATATTCACAACCTTTAAGAAATAATATCCCCTGATGGCACAGCATGTGAAAGCGCTGAGCTGCTGAAATTCTGGACCGACAGGCTGCAGCAGGTTTGAATTGGGGGACCAGAGTGAGCCCTCACTGTTAGCCCCAGCTTCTGCCAACCCAGAAGTTCAAAAACATGCAAATGTGAGTGCATCAATAGGTACTGCTCCAGCGGGAAGGTAACGCCGCTCCATGCAGTCATCCCACATGACCTTGGAGGAGTCTACGGACAAGGCTGGCTCTTTGGCTTAGAAATGGAGATGAGCACCAAACCCCAGAATCAGACATGACTGGACTTAATGTCTGGGGAAAAACATTTACCCTTTAGGGTTGTTGTATGTCTTTCGGGCTGTGTGGCCATGTTCCAGAAGTATTCTCTCCTGACGTTTCGCCCACATCTATGGCAGGCATCCTCAGAGGTTGTGAGGTATACCTCACAACCTCTGAGGATGCCTGCCATAGATGTGGGCGAAACGTCAGGAGAGAATACTTCTGGAACATGGCCACACAGCCCGAAAGACATACAACAACCCTGTGATCCCGGCCATGAAAGCCTTCGACAACATGTTTACCCTTTACCTTAACTACCACAAGTTCCTCAATACTTTATTTCCCATACCACCATACTTCGCCACAACAAAGCGTGGTCGGGCACAACTAGTATATATAATATATAATTATTAAAACTATAAATCCCAGCAACTACAACTCCCTACTCAATTAATTAATTAACAAAACATTCAGTCACCAACTACAACTCCCAAAACAAGGGATTAAACATTAAACATGTAGAGTAGAGTTTCACTTATCCAACATAAGTAGGCCGGCAGAACGTTGGATAAGCAAATATGTTGGATAATAAGGAGAGATTAAGAAAAAGCCTATTGAACATCAAAATAGGTTATGATTTTACAAATTAAGCACCAAAACATCATGTTGGACAACAAATTTGACAGAAAAAGTAGTTCCATGCATAGTAATGCTATGTAGTAATCACAGTGGAGTCTCACTTATCCAACACTCGCTTATCCAATGTTCTGGATTATCCAACGCATTTTTGTAGTCAATGTTTTCAATATATCGTGAGAGGGCCAGCTAACACCTCCCAACAAAGTATTCCCATCATCAAAGTCTGGTAAATGCTCTGTTTTCTCACGGCCACAGACGGCAGAAGCACATAACATATCGCATAGAACACCACTCTGAAAACAGGGGAATTCCAGACAGGAAACAATCAGGGCCAGCTAACACCTCCCAACAAAAAATTCACTCAGGGAGGAAACAGCCAGGCTTTAAAGCTGCAAGGTCTTTACATCCTTATCATTTTTCCTAATTGCAGCATTCATACTTGCCTCTAACAGACAAAAAAAAACCAATCAGAAATATTGTATATTCACAACCTTTAGGAAATAATATCCCCTGATGGCACAGCGTGTGAAAGCGCTGAGCTGCTGAAATTCTGGACTGAAAGGCCGCAGCAGATTTGAATTGGGGGACCAGACTGAGCCCTCACTGTTAGCCCCAGCTTCTGCCAACCCAGAAGTTCAAAAACATGCAAATGTGAGTGCATCAATAGGTACTGCTCCAGCGGGAAGGTAACGCCGCTCCATGCAGTCATCCCACATGACCTTGGAGGAGTCTACGGACAAGGCTGGCTCTTTGGCTTAGAAATGGAGATGAGCACCAAACCCCAGAATCAGACATGACTGGACTTAATGTCAGGAGGAAAACATTTACCCTTTAGGGTTGTTGTATGTCTTTCGGGCTGCTTGCCCATGTTCCAGAAGTATTCTCTCCTGACGTTTCGCCCACATCTATGGCAGGCATCCTCTGAGGTTGTGAGGTCTGTTGGAAACTAAGCAAGAGAGGTTTATATATCTGTGGAAGGTCCAGGGTGGGAGAAAGAATTCTTGTCTGTTGGAGGCAAGTGTGAATGTTGCAATTAATCACCTTGATTAGAGTGAAAAGCCTTGCAGCTTCAAGGTCTGGCTGATTCCTACCTGTGGGAATCCTTTGTTGGGAGGTGTTACCTGGTTGTTTCATGTCTGGAATTCCCTTTTTCAGAGTGTGTTTCTTTATTTACTGTCCTGATTTTAGAGTTTTAAAATGATGTTTGCCAGATTTTGTTCATTTTCATGGTTTCCTCCTTTCTGTTGATATTGTCCACTTGCCTCCTCCTTGCCCAATTCTCCCTTCCTGGACGCGGCCGCAGGTCGCCAGGGCGAGCTGCGGCTGCGTCCAGGAAGTAAAGGAGGATTGGGCGATCTCTGCTGTGTGCATGCACACAGCAGGGATCGCCCAATTCTCCCTTCCTAGAGGCGGCCGCAGGTCGCCAGGGCGAGCTGCGGCCGCGTCCAGGAAGTAAAGGAGGATTGGGCGATCTCTGCTGTGTGCATGCACACAGCAGGGATCGCCCAATTCTCCCTTCCTAGAGGCGGCCGCAGGTCGCCAGGGCGAGCTGCGGCCGCGTCCAGGAAGTAAAGGAGGATTGGGCGATCTCTGCTGTGTGCATGCACACAGCAGGGATCGCCCAATTCTCCCTTCCTAGACGCGGCCGCAGGTCGCCAGGGCGAGCTGCGGCCGCGTCCAGGAAGTAAAGGAGGATTGGGCGATCTCTGCTGTGTGCATGCACACAGCAGGGATCGCCCAATTCTCCCTTCCTAGAGGCGGCCGCAGGTCGCCAGGGCGATCTGCGGCCGCGTCCAGGAAGTAAAGGAGGATTGGGCGATCTCTGCTGTGTGCATGCACACAGCAGGGATCGCCCAATTCTCCCTTCCTAGAGGCGGCCGCAGGTCGCCAGGGCGAGCTGCGGCCGCGTCCAGGAAGTAAAGGAGGATTGGGCGATCTCTGCTGTGTGCATGCACACAGCAGGGATCGCCCAATTCTCCCTTCCTAGACGCGGCCGCAGGTCGCCAGGGCGATCTGCGGCCGCGTCCAGGAAGTAAAGGAGGATTGGGCGATCTCTGCTGTGTGCGTGCACACAGCAGGGATCGCCCAATTCTCCCTTCCTAGAGGCGGCCGCAGGTCGCCAGGGCGATCTGCGGCCGCGTCCAGGAAGTAAAGGAGGATTGGGCGATCTCTGCTGTGTGCATGCACACAGCAGGGATCGCCCAATTCTCCCTTCCTAGAGGCGGCCGCAGGTCGCCAGGGCGAGCTGCGGCCGCGTCCAGGAAGTAAAGGAGGATTGGGCGATCTCTGCTGTGTGCGTGCACACAGCAGGGATCGCCCAATTCTCCCTTCCTAGAGGCGGCCGCAGGTCACCAGGGCGAGCTGCGGCCGCGTCCAGGAAGTAAAGGAGGATTGGGCGATCTCTGCTGTGTGCGTGCACACAGCAGGGATCGCCCAATTCTCCCTTCCTAGACGCGGCCGCAGGTCACCAGGGCGAGCTGCGGCCGCGTCCAGGAAGTAAAGGAGGATTGGGCGATCTCTGCTGTGTGCGTGCACACAGCAGGGATCGCCCAATTCTCCCTTCCTAGACGCGGCCGCAGGTCACCAGGGCGAGCTGCGGCCGCGTCCAGGAAGTAAAGGAGGATTGGGCGATCTCTGCTGTGTGCGTGCACACAGCAGGGATCGCCCAATTCTCCCTTCCTAGACGCGGCCGCAGGTCGCCAGGGCGAGCTGCGGCCGCGTCCAGGAAGTAAAGGAGGATTGGGCGATCTCTGCTGTGTGCGTGCACACAGCAGGGATCGCCCAATTCTCCCTTCCTAGACGCGGCCGCAGGTCGCCAGGGCGAGCTGCGGCCGCGTCCAGGAACTAAGGGAGAATTGGGCAATCTCTGCTGTGGCGCTATGGGCTGCTGTCGACACCTCGACAGCGCCCCTAGCGGCCAGCGCCCGAGGCCGCCGCGTCAGCAGCCTCATATGTCCAACCGGCCCTGGTACAGACAGTAGCAGAGACTCCAGCAACATTTGGAACGCTGGAGCAGACTGAACCAGAAGAAAATGTGGAGCTTTTGCAAGAATTTGAAGAACCAACACTTGAAGCACTTGGTGAGGTACCAGGAACATTGATAGCAAGACAGCAGGAGCTCAAGGATAAAATCATGGCCCGTGCTGCAGCAAATGCAGTAAGAAAGAGACTCCCAACTTTAAAAACAGTGAAGAACCTGCTTTGATTGAAGTCAAAAATCAGAAACTCCTCAAAGCACAGCAGACAAAGAATCAGTACAAGAAGACTGCACTACAAACTAGAGCTGACAGCTGGCATAACAAAGCATTGCATGGACAGTTCCTTGACAAAATTGAAGGAAAAGCTGATAAGGAGAAGACCTGGCTATGGCTCACCAATGGAACACTGAAGAAGGGAACAGAAGGCCTGATTATTGCAGCCCAGGAGCAAGACATCAGAACAAATGCAATTAAGGCCAAGATTGAAAAATCAGCTAGTGACCCAAAATGTAGACTGTGCAAGGAAGCTGACAAAACGATTGATCATATCCTCAGCTGCTGTAAGAAAATCGCACAAACTACAAACAGAGGCACAACTGTGTGGCCCAAATGATTCATTGGAACTTATGTCCCAAGTACCACCTGCCAGCAGTAAATAACTGGTGGGATCACAAACCTTCAAAGGCAGTGGAGAATGAGCACGCAAAGATACTGTGGGACTTCCGAATCCAGACTGACAAAGTTCTGGAACACAACACACCAGACATCATAGTTGTGGAAAAGAAAAAGGTTTGGATCATTGATGTCGCCATCCCAGGTGACAGTCGCATTGACGAAAAACAACAGAAAAAACTCAGCCGCTATCCGGACCTCAAGATTGAACTTCAAAGACTCTGGCAGAAACCAGTGCAGGTGGTCCTGGTGGTGATGGGCACACTGGGTGCCGTGCCAAAAGATCTCAGCCGGCATTTGGAAACAATAGACATTGACAAAATTACGATCTGTCAACTGCAAAAGGCCACCCTACTGGGATCTGCATGTATCATCCGAAAATACATCACACAGTCCTAGACACTTGGGAAGTGTTCAACTTGTGATTTTGTGAAACGAAATCCAGCATATCTATCTTGTTTGCTGTGTCATACAATATACTACTACTACAACTACTACTACTACTACTACTACTAATAATAATAATAATCCAATCATTAGAAAGAAATATTTTAAGGTCTGAATCAGTCCCATCTAACACTAATTAACAGCTGGTTTGCTTACTGGCAATCTTGTCTTCCAGCATTGACTGGGAGAAACCCAGATTCCCACAGCAGGTTTAAGATGAAATGAGGGAGAGAATAGCTTCTCGCAATTGTTTTAATTTGATCGTTGTCTCCCTGGCTACACACCAATATTTCAGGGAGTATATAGCTTTGGGGAGCCCCGGTGGTGCAGTGTGTTAAAGCGCTGAACTGCTGAACTTGCAGACCAAAAGGTCAGAGGTTCGAATCCGGGGAGCGGAGTGAGCGCCCGCTGTTAGCTCCAGCTTCTGCCAACCTAGCAGTTCGAAAACATGCAAATGTGAGTAGATCAATAGGTCTACTCTGGCGGCTCTTTGGCTTAGAAATGGAGATGAGCACCAACCCCCAGAATCAGACACAGCTGGACTTAATGCCAGGGGAAACCTTTACCTTTACCTTATCATAGAATCATAGAATAGTAGAGTTGGAAGAGACCTCATGGTCCATCTTTAGCCCAACTTTATAGCTTTAGCCCAACTACTAACATATCTTTCAAAGGGTTGGGGTTCTGGATTGTTTGGGCTTTTTATTACTATAATCTGTTTTTTCACAGAAGATGTTTTGAAAAAATAACTTTTCAACCTGTAGTTGCTGTTTGTCCACTCAAATAAACCCTCCCCTCCCCCACTCTCTCTCAGTATATGCATATCAGGATTCAATTAGATCCTCCAGAGGTATGTATAAAGTTAAGAGTGCTATTGTATAACCATGACCGAAATAAGGCCCCATCTACACTGTCATAAAAAAGTTGATTGTCTGCTATGAACTGGATTATATTAGCCCACACTGTCATATAATCCAGTTCAAAGCAGATAATCCAGATTTATAGGCCTAAGGTTCCACTGAAAATTTCATTGTCTCAAATTCTTAGCTTTGTAGCATTTAACACTGTGCATTCTTCTGTCTGCAGTGTTCATATTCCCTTAATTACATTGCACTCCTATTTCTTTTAGAAGCCTAAACTTTACTTATGAAAATCCTAAATGAAGTGTTATGTTGCTTTAATGGTAGAAATGTTCACTGCTGGGGCAAATTTGTATTTGGGGAGGCAACACCCTCATTTGCCCCTACTATACCCCAATATTTCCACTGAGAGACGTTCTGTCAGAGGACGTTGAAAGAAATGATTTCTCTTTCCACAGCACCCTGAAAGCATTGTCAGAGCAGAACCTAAGTGGCGTAAAGGCTGTGTGTGTTAAAGAGCAGAATTGAAATGGGAATGAGACAAATTCCTGGAACATATGTATTATTTGATGTTACATACTTGGATCCTCGCCATGATGCTTCTGATTTGGGAAAAAGGTGCAAGGTAACATTCCCGTGCTCTGAGGAATGCCTCCACCTGAGTTCTTCTGCTTTTGAAGGTGGGCCAGGCTTTACTTCAGTCATGTTTCAGATGGCTGAGCTCTGCCAAGCAGCTGTCTAATGCAGCTGTTTACCTCCCTTCCAGGAAAATCCTGTGGTCAGAAGGAAGTTAATTGAGTTCAATAGTAAGTAGAAATAGGGAAGCAATTTAAATCATTATGCATGTATTTTCATATTAAAATAGGAAAATTTATTAGGATCACACATTACTAGAGAAAATTTCCTCTTTGTTTGAATCTTTCCATGTTTTCTAAGGTTCAGTCACAGTCAGAAACACTTTCAAATGAGCATGCCATAGAAGGAAAACAAGACAAATATTGTTTTTCGTTTAGGAATGGCCTTCCTTAACACAGTTAAAGTCTCAAATTTAGGAAGACACCTACAAATAGTATAGTTTTACCATTTTTAAACAGTTCACAGCTTGGCAACCTGACACACTTTGACCCCTGTGCATATCTTTGGCTCACATCTATGTTGCCTTGTGTGGACATAATAACACAAACCAGGAAAAGAAGCTAGCTATAATTTATTGGAGCTAAGCATTTTTCCCTTCTGGGAACTGCCATGGAGAAGGGAAGTTTCTGAGCAATTGACTCCTGCTTTATTGGGATTGTTATGACACAGTTAATCTTGTTTTTTGATGTACTGACATCCTTTCTGGAGAAGTGTAAAAAGATCTGTAAGCATTTTTTTTTACATTCTTTTAATACTTGACTCAAATGTCTGGAGGGTAGTCATTAAATTAATGATTTAATGCTATAATTTTACGGGGGGGGGGGTCATATTTCATATTTGTTTTCCTTTTTTCTGATCCCCTTTGATACATATATAATTCCAGTTTCTTTGCTGAGGGATGGGAGGTTTAGAGCACTTTCAGTGCCAAAATCCACTCGGATTCCCATCCGAACTCCCCCACCCCAAAATCCGGGCTTTCTCGAGGAGGGTGGCTACATGCCATCCCAGTAACTACTCCAAAGCCCCCCAAAACAACCCTTAAAACTTTACAAACCTTACCCGGCCTACATTAAGGTGCTCATTGTGTCCTCCCGGTGAGAAGAAGTGATTTTCCTCCTTGCCCCCCCATCTCCTGGCGCGTCATTTCTTTGCCTCAAGAAGACTCACAGAGCACCTTAATGGTGGCTGGTTAAGTTTTTGGGGGGCTGGGGTGTTGGGTGCCATCCCAGACCTTTGGGCTCCAGGAGCCCAAAAGGTTCAGGGTGGCAAAAAGGTGGCACCCTGGAGCAGTTCTGGGTAGTCCTGGAACTTCCTGGGGGGGGGGGTGTGAGTCCCCACAGGCCAAATACCCCATTAGACCCAGAATTTTTAGGAAGGCCTGGATCTAATGGGGGTATTTAATTAATTTGGAATAACTGAGGTCATTACGAATTAATTAATTTTCCCAGCAACATTTTTAGATGACAAGAAAACCTAAAATTAATGCCTCAAAACTATAACAGAGAAACAAAATCATAACTTCAGTGATGTCCAAGAGAGTTCCCAACATAGACATCATTTGTTGAATATATTTTCAAATTAAAAAGCTAGTTTATATTCTGGTAAATTCAATGTAAACTATAATTGATTTTTTTCTGAGAAGTCTGCTAATGTATCTTTAAAAACTTTGAAGTTGAATCTTCTGTCTCAGCCTCCCAGCAGAAGGCCATCCAGACAGCCCCTTTAATGCGGGACTTACTGCAACAAAAAGGGGGCTGTCCAGACAATGTCTTTGGAAAACATGAATTCACTACAAACAAGGTAATTTTCAAGTGTAAGCAAGCAGTATTTTTGCCCCCCCCCCAAACCTATCACTCGCCGCTTCTCTCTTCGTTGCAGCAAGAAAGGAGGCCGGCACTTGGGGAAGGAGAGAAGCGGCGTTTTTCTGCTCCCCAAAGCATCGGTCTCCTTCCTTGCAAGAAGGAAGGGAGTCACCGCTTTGGGGAGTTTCTCTGCTCCCCAAAGTGCCGGACTCCTTCCTTGCAAGAGGGAAGGGGGTTGATGCCTTGGGGAGGAGAGAAGCAGCGTTTCTCTGCTCCACAAAGCGCTGGGCTCCTTCCTTGCAAGAAGGAAGGAGGTCGCCGCTTTGGGGAGGAGAGAAGCGGCGTTTCCTTCCCTCTTTTTGCAGCTGGAGTCTGGGCACCTGAATGCGCCTCAACTACGCCCCCTAGCGGATGGCGCCTTCAGAAAATGCGTAGTTCGCTTACCGCTTGAGCCACTCTGACGAGTAGCAATGTCGGGGGGGGGGGGCGGGGGGAGGAACGCTTTACTGTCAGTCGCTTTGATGCTCTTTTGTAGACAGAAAAGTGGGGTAATAATAATAACCTTGTTTCGCTCTGACCATTGTTCTGATGCAGCTAACCTTGTTTGATGCACTGAGGTGCCCTTTATTGTGAAGTGTGAGACAATTTGTATTTTTTTTTACCCCCTTTATTTACAATTCATCTTGATTCCCTTTGAAACAAGTTTGATCCTTAGTTGAGGGATGGAAGGTTCACTGTCTTATGTTTTGCCAATCTGCTTCGAGCTAGAATTCTTCAGGCCTACTTTCTAAATCCATTCACTCTTCAAACTCAGCCATACTGCAATGTATTTTCCATGCTGAATATTACCACTGAATAATTGTACACCTCTTAGGAACTTGGGATTTTTTTTTTTACCAACCTTCTATTTGTTGTCATTCAATTTACATGAGGTTGTAAAGAAGTGTAATGAAATCAGAACTGAAACAGTCTTAGGTATTACCTCTTCAGTAAGGGAATTTGAGTCATGCTGCTGTGATGTGCTTTCAACCTGAGAAAATAGCAGTCTCTACAAGCAAGGAAGTGAATATTTGTTTTTTGTGTTTAATGCAAAGCATCATAGAGAGCCAGTGTGACTTAGTGGACTACAGCTCTGGACATCAAAGTTCAGATCACCCATGAAAACCCACTAGGTGACTCTGGGTAAGTCGCATGCTCTCAGCCTCAAAAACCCATTGCTATAAATTGGAATAACAATAACAATATTTTACATTTATTTGTACCCAGAGCACTGAAACCCAAGGTGGCTCACAACTTTAAAACCATAAAACCATACAAAAGAGAAATATTAAAACAGAATTAAACATTACATGTTATGGCACTGAGAGAAGGACATTTCCTGATTGTTGAGATTTCAGCTAGGACTGCGGATAAGGAGGTCCATGCCTGGGGAGCTTTTCAAAACCAGATCAGCCCATATTGAGAACAAGAACTCAGGATTGAAGGCAAAGTTATAGAGGTTTATTACGATTTGGCCAAATAGGATGCAAGTACAAGCAATAATTTTCAAAAAAGTACAAGCACAAATTCATAGAAAAATACATGGCATTTTATACATTTCTGACAGTTATTTAGACTTCCCACTCCCTCCCCTGATTGGCTGAGAAGAGAGGCAAGCTAGGATCCATGCCAGGATTGCCTGGGGATTTCCTTACATTACAGTCTGCAGGAGGAGATTCCCATGGTAGGAAGAGATTCCCGTAGTTGGTCAACCTGAAGGACCAATCTTTTGCAGGGATGTCCTCTAGAGGGTGCAACCCTGGAGGAAATGGTGATGTGGATATGCTGATAAGGTTTTTTTGTTAACTCAAGTGTACAGTTCTGCGTGAGACCAAGGGTGCACGACCCATAAGATAAAGGTTGTAATTTTAGACAATCGAGTGCTTGGCTGCCCATTCAAAAAGTTAATAAATTCATGTTTACGGAGCCCCTTCTTCTGCGGGAGTGGCATACTCTCAACCTCAAGTTGAATGAAAATCATTCTGGGCTCATGCTGATGACAAAGAGAATAATCTATCTGCATATACACACAAAGGTTTTTATTTTAATTTTATTAGTGTTATGGTACATACCAGAACAACAGATCATAGCAGATATCATCAAGTAACAATAATACATGCATATCTACATTAGTCAAACAAGCTATCTTTGACATTGCATGCATATTAAAATCAGTAACTTAAAATACATAATTTAGTCTTGCTATTTCTACATATAAAGTTGCTACTTCTTATTGTTATCCACTATTTTCAGTCTATACTTTCTTCTCATTTAATTTTTCGTAATATAAGAGTTCACCATAACATTCAAACAACAACACACGATGTATTACAGACTATACACGCACCCAAAACCCCTATCCCACACAAAATAAAACCTCTTCCTCTATGTCACTAACTCTCCACTCAGATATGCCATGACCAACTTCCACTTTTCCAAAAAGTCCTCATTACTTTTGTTCCTCCTGTTATTGGCTAGGTTGACCATTAGCATATATTCCCACATTCTTTCACTCCAATCCTTTTTAGTTAAACCTTTTCCCCCTCACACACACAGGTGTTGATATTTATCTGGCTTCGGAAATAGCAAGAGGGACCCTAGCCATGTTATTCTTTCCCAAGGGATTATGCAAACTGAAGACAGAGGGAGGCAGCTGCCTTCAAGACACATTTTGATACATATATCTGATACAGTTTATATATTTAAGAATTGACACAATACATAAATGATACAAGTTGATACATTGATTGAAGGATTAGATTTGATAGAGTTTTAGGGTACAGCTGCTGCTAGGTCCACCCCAGAGCCTCTAAAAGCTTTGACATTTTGCAAGTTTGGAGTCATGGAAAAAATTTCAAAAATAACAAAAAAAATAATATCTTACTTGGAGTCTCTTTATGGTCTATAAATCTTTGAGGGGGGTGCTGTGGCTTGACAACATGATGATCTCAGAGCCTGGGCCAGTTCATACAGGGAGATGCAGTCTGCCAAATTGCTTGAACGTGAGCCATATAGAGCTTTATCGATCATAGCACAGCACCACTGGCAGTCATTGGAGTTGTTGCAAAAAGGGAGTGGTGTGCTCCTTGTAGAGTGTATTACAGTAATTTAAATGAGATGTAATTAAGGCACTTATTATCATAGCTAGATCCAGTATCTCAAGGAACAAGTACAGTTGGTGTATAGGTTTTAAACTGTGAAGCCACTCCTGGCCACCATAGAAACCTGGGCCTCCAGATTCAATGCTGAGTCCAGGATTATACTCAAATTGCAAACCTGTGTCTTTAGGAGGAGTGTAACCTGTTGTGCCTAGGTTTCTATGGTGGCCAGGGGTGGTTTTGCAATTTAAAACTTATGTACCAACTGTGCTTATTCCTTGAGATGTTGAATCTATGGCTTTAAATTTTGGTGGCCAGACAACAGACTCCCACTAAAGCATGTGAAAGAAATCTCTTAATGTGTATCAGTGCTCTGTCTATATATATAAAAGAGTGATGGCATCAGGGCAGTGGACAAAACAACAAAACTACAGGCCCCCCAACCTCGAAATTTGACAACACAACCCATCATCCACGCCTCAAGGTTGATACAACAAAAAGAAAAGAAAAATAAAGTCCTAATTAGAGGGAGAGCAATAATTGTTTTTATCCAATTGCTGCCAGTTTAGAGGGCTAATCTCTGCCCACTTCGTTGCCTAGCAACCAAGGGACAGCCAGGTTTCAGTTAGGGGACAGGCCGATGTAGGCTTCTTCCACAGATTATCTAATTTGCACTGGATTATATGGCAGTGTAGACTCAAGGCCCTTCCACACAGCTATAGAACCCATTTATAATCTTGTAGTTTATATAATCACTATCTGGGACTCAGAGTGGTTCCAGAATTTTCTGTGTAATAATCGGCACAGTGAAAACTCTTTCTTCAGTATTGGTTGAAACTGCATTAAATGGTCAGTGTAGATAGAGTATATGGGGCCTATGGCTAAGAAGTAAGAGGTAATGAAATAACACCAAAACACCTAGAGGGTCCTGACGTTTTGGAAAGGTCAGAAAGTTTAAAGTCTTTAACAAATACTTTGTACTTGCATGTTTCTGCTAGGGATTATGACTGAGACATAATAAATCATCCACTAGGTCTTTGTTTGAAGCGGGAACTATCATTAGCTTTCCCAAGTCCCAGTTTGTTTTCTCAAATGTGCCACAGACTGGTGTACATAATAGTCATTAACCCAGGGGCTGGGGAACCTCCTCTAAATGATATATTTTGCCATGCATTTACAGTAATATGAAGATAAATGTCACCAACAGTACCATTTTGCTATTTTTAATATAGTATCTGATATTTGAAGTTTATGCATGTATAGGATAAGTGAACAATGCTAACTAGTCTAGTAGAAGTATATGAAGCAGAAGATCACCTAGGTATGGAGTCCACCAGTTACCAAGAAGAAGATTTCTCATTTAGGATGTAGTAAAGCATTTCACAGTCCTTTGTTTTATGTCCTCTTGTAATATGGCTTTTGAAGTGATTTAAATTCCCGAAGAATACCAAAACTCTACAAGTAGGCAAAACCACCTTTGTAGGCAGAAATCTGGGGAGAAAACACACAATATTTCTGGTTAGCTCCAGGAGAAGAAGTTGTTTTTAGGACTGACCTCAAAATTATTCACTTCATCCTTTGTCCCAAGATTATTTGTCAGCTGGAAAGATACGGGTCTTTCAAAAGAACCATGTCTTTCCAGTTGTGGGGGCTGTGTGAATTGAACCCAGGGAACGTGTTGCACAACTTCCAGTCCCAATTCACACAGCTGTCTCAGGATTAATTGGCTCCTGGAGCCCAAGAACCCCAAGACAGCCCCAACCCCCTCCTAAAACCCCTTAAAAAGCCTTTTAAAAAGCAAAACAACTAATCAGGCTTTCTTTTTTTTCCTTTGGCCCTTTCCTGGGTTTTACCAATGATACACCTGGAAAAAAAGGGGGGGGGGGGAGGGGGAGGAAAATCGCTTCCTGCTCCCCCTTCCAGGTGCATCATTGGTACAACCCAGAAGATGGCCGGATAAGGGAAAATGGAGGTCTGGTGAGTTATTTTGCTTTTTAAAGGCTTTTAAATGGGATTTTATTTTGTTTCCAGGTGCCCTGGTGGAATTTTATATTTTAAATTTAGCATTGTTTGTAATTTCCCCCCAAACATTCATTTATATTTTTTTAAATGTTGCCTAATAAAGTTACTTAAAAAGAGGTCTACATGTGAATGACTTTGCCTTACTCTCTGAAATGCTAGAAATGGAGGGGCTGGTGAGGCAAAAATCTTATTTGAAGGACCATTACCTCCATTCCTCCCAGCCCTCACCAGCTCCACCACTGAGTGTTGAAGGTAGAGTTTTTCTTCCAACTGGCATGTCTTTGGTCACCCAATATCACTGTATCCAGGAACACCATCCAGAATGTATCTGGAGTCTCACCATGGAAATGGATGGAGAAACTTCATTCCAATGTCCATGAGTTTGGGGAGTGGAGTAGAGTGTTGTTCCTCCAACTGGCATCTTTATTGGGGAACCAATGAAAATTTTCTCCAGGAATTAGGTAAATTTGGACTCCCTCATCTGTCACTGGCTGGAGAAATTATTCCAAGATCTGGTGAATGGCATGAGCATAGGCATGAATCTGCCCTCGGAAGCCATGGACTACCTGAATGGCAGTGCTGTGCTTTCACAAGGAAATGAAGTCAAATATAACATTTTGCTTGCTTTAGCATAAAATGATAGGGACCTATAGTATACATGATCAACTATGAACATTCTTAGGGTAAGTAAGAAGAAAAAAACATACCAGTCTTCAAGAGGAAGTCCCGTTGAGTCCTTTGTGACTTGTCCTCTTTGAACTTCACCTCTGAAGTGATCTAGATTATTGAGGAGACCAAGATATTCTACAAGAAGGAAAACCACTTTTGCAGGAAGAAATCTGGAGAGAGAACAATGTAATATTTTAGATTTAGCTCAAAAAACACATCATTATTCTTAGGGCTGGCCAGGTAGCCTCCATTCCACCAGACTGAGGCTGTAATAGTCCTTTGTGCTTATGAGACATGAACTTAAAAATTTCAAAAACATCAATTTGGTGAGGGACTTAAGACATCATTAGATGGGACTTTTCCCTCTGACATATGCTGGTTGAGCTTTAGATGATCCACAGAGTCTGCCAGCTCCCATCTCATGATACACAATGCATGGCAATTCCGGCAGCTCATGTGACGATGCCACTCATTACATTAAAAGGGACTTACATTCATAGGAATAAAAAAAAATAGTCAAGCTGTTTCTTTTAAAACATCTTTCGCTCTTTCTTGCTTTGAGCATATATTTCCTACTGTTTTTGTTGCAATGGCAGATATTTCCCTCTGTCAGGATCAGCTCATGTCATATTACATCTGACAAGCAACCCAGGTGTATTGTGAGATGAGATAGTTATTGATGAAAAAGGATCAAGGCCATTGTGGGAAAGAATCAGCCCCAACAGTTCAACTTTGAAAACAAAGACAAGCCTCTGAATGTTTTGCCATTTTCCAATACCATAAAATAAAATATCGATGTCATATTGTCTCAGTTTCATATATGAAAACCAGGTCAGGTATGGCCAAATGATATTAGACTATGGTGAAGATAGTAAAAGTTAAAAATGAGGATGAACAAACAAGCTAGGCATGGCTTAGATAGCTTTTCCTGATCCTATTAGGAAAATGGGAAAAAATGTCCCTTCGCTCCTCTTTCCCCTACTGAAATAACTGAAACTGGGACATTTTTTAACAGTGTGGTGAAAAAATATAAGAGTATGTATTTGAATTTTCCATTTTAAATAAAAGCAGTTGGATTCTAACTTTGAAAGTCATCAAAAAGTATCCCACTCTACTCTGTTTGGGTCATTTTGTTTTACACAAGTGTCAAAGTTCATATGAAAATATTTTGATAATTATTTTAATTCTAGTTACCATACATTCAAGGCAGAAGCAAGCAACTCCTGCACACTTTGTGGGCAACTCCCTAGCTATAGGCAAACTTCACGTCCTGTTTTTCCAAACTTGTATTTAAAAAAATACTGAGAAAGTCTCTGTCATCCTCTAATGGCCCTGGTTGATCTGTTTCTGAAGTGTACTTTAAACATGTTGATTTTTGGATGCTAGAGAAAACTTTTTACATACTGAGAAGATTCTTTAAAAATATATCGATTGGATATTGAGGCTTGGCATATTTGTCCTTTATAGTCCAAATGTAGACATAGAGAGCACTCATCTATTTTAAAACTTGAGAGTTCATATATCCTATAACTGTTCAGTTGGTTATATACTTGTTTTAGATGGATGTCCTTAGTACGTTAAAACCATTAAAAATCTATTCAAAATAAATAGAACACCACACAACACACCCCGACTTGGTCTTTAAAATGATCTTCTTTAAAAGCCTGCTTGAATAAAAAAGACATGCTGCTGAAAGGACAACAGGAAGGGGTCATTTTGCTCTTCCTGGGCAAGGGGCTCTCTTGTATCCCAACCAACTGTGCTTGCGATGGTATTGCCACTCCTGAGGACTTCAGGGCTGGGCAGGTTTATACATGAAGATATGATCTGCCAAGTATTCCAGACTTGAGCCATATTTGACTTTATAAGTCATAACCAGCTCTTTTAAATGTGCCCCAAAACAAATTGACACTGGTAGCCAATGGAGCTGTTGCCACAAGGCAATTGTATGTCCCTGTAGCCAGTCCCAGTTAACAACCTATCTGCTGCTCTTTGGACCAGCTGAAGTTTCTAAACACTCTTCAGAGACAGCCCCATACAGAGTGTGTTACAGATGGCACTGCACTTCAAAACACTGGATGACATCTCCCAGTAGTTTTATGTGGATGTCAAACAGCATGGGGGACACAACAGAGCCCCAAGGGAGCCCACAGAAAAGCAGTCAGACATTTGAACAGAAGACCCCCAGCACCACCTTCTGGGTTTGTCTGTCCTGGAAGGAACAATGCTACTGTAAACCACCTCTTCCAAGCCGCGTCTCAATGTGTGGCCTAGAAGGATAACGTGGTTGATAGTACTGAAAGCTCCTGAGAGGTCCAGGAAAACAGGGACACTCTGTTTAATCCAGTTATCTCCGTAGATCATCCACCAAGGCAACCAAAGCCAGTCCTGAAACCAGATTGAAATAGATCTAGATAATCAATTTCACACCAGAAGCCACTGGAGTTGGGAAACTACCATACTCTGCAGTACCTTGCCCAGATATGGAAGATTGGACACTGGTCTATAGATACAAGTAGGGTTCAGGTAAGGCTCAGTTGTTCCACTGACATTGTGTATAACTAAACCCAGTTTGGGTTTATTGGTTTTTTACTACAATTTCAAGACTTACATGTGAGTATATAGGGTACATATAAGTGCTACAACAAATTGTAACCTGTCTAGTTTTATATTTTATGCTATGTATATATTGTTCACTTTTCTTTCTTTAATTTTTATTAACCCCTGAAGAAAGCTGTTAAACAGTACTAAGCTGAAATGTGTTGGGCTAATTGGAAATATAAAATAATATTTTTTCAATGTCCTGAAACTGTCTTTCTTCTCTGCATCCTTTTTAGTGGGTGTTACTAGTCCTTGCTGCTTTTTGCTTTCTAGGAGCATATGTGCAAGGTCTGGCCAAGGCCAAAGAAAAGCCTTTTCCATATGAGGGAGTGGTTTCATAATGCTAGAGGGTGTTATTTTATAATTAAAGATCAAATTATCAAATGGAACAAAATTGCTACTCCTCCCTTTAAACCACCTCATCATACGAGGCTAGATTCTGTGGAAAATGTCGATCTAGCCTCGGTGACCCATGGAGCCAGCCAGCTCCCATCAGATGAAAGCATGTGCCACCACCCTGGCAACACAGGATGCATCTTCTATGGAGGGAAGCCACATGCTCCAAGCGCACACCATGTTTCTCTGCATGGGATGAGCTGCCAGAGCAACCCAATGAAGTGGGGTGTGGGGCGGCCGCTTTCCCACATCCAGCGGAGAGAGGGAATGATGAGGGACATTTGCAACAGCCATGTGAAGAGGTTCAAAGCTTCAGCTTTACTAACAAAGCTTGTGCTTTTGAAAATTCTAATGAAAAGCAAAGGATGATTGCAAATGGAATCTATATAGATAAGGAAAAGCTCATACTGTGACAGAAATACATCTTTCACCAGTGGGGTATTGAAGACCCTCTGCAAAAATGCGATTTGAGAATAATCTAGTACAACTTTTCATCATTTACAGATATTATCTTATGCATGTTGTATTGAAAGTGAACTTTTTCAAAACACAAAAGAATCTTTTTCCTTTTGTTTTCAATCTATCTTCAAGATTCCGTGCTCAGTTAAGTGTATTTAGGATGGCTATCATTATTGATATTTCTGTCTTATCCTGTACAGTAGTCTAAAGGAAATTATAATTTTGAAGAAAATCAAATGATAACTCACACATATGAGCTCAAAGTTTAATTTAATAAATGTCAAAAGCTATATTCACATTTCAATTCTATAAATGACAATAATCTCTCATGTTTTATTATGTTATTTAGGAATATTTTTGAACACAAAATACCTGTACAGGGATTCAAACATTGCTCACCAGCTTCATAGTCTAACTGTCAAACTAAAAAGCCACACTGCCTTTTTGCATCATACTGTATGTTTGAACACAAAGATAACAAGTGATAGCAGAGATTTATGCTTACATTTTAAGAAGAATGAATCGGGCATATGGTGGCAAGACAACATAAAGTTTCTCTTTCAGAATACCATCCACAATTTTCTTCCCAACATAGCCTACATCCAAAATAGGAAATAGAAATGGCCGGCTGTAGGAAGATATTTAAAAAGATTACTCAATAAGCTTGAAAAAAAAAAACTGCATTTATAAAAACTCACAAGGAGCTCTTTGAACACTTCCACACAGCATATAACCCAGAATATCAAGGAAGAAAATCTCACAATATCTGCTTTGAACTGGATTATCTGAGTCCACGCTGCAATATATTCCAGTTCAAAGCAGAAAATGTGGGATTTTATTGAGCGGTGTGGAAGGAGCCTTAGTTCTCAGAATAAGAGCTGGAAGGGTTGCAAAAGCACTGCCATGCAGGAATATATAACTAAAGTTATAATATATATAACTAAGCTAAATTGAATCTTTGCCCTATATGCGTAATGTGATCTGCCCTGAGTCCCCTTCGGGGTGAGAAGGGCGGAATATAAATATTGCAAATAAATAAATAAAGCACTTCTGAAAGATTTACATCTAATGAAGTCTATTCCATTGTCAAGCAGTTCTTACAATAAATAAGTTTTTCCTATTGTTTGATTGAAATATCTTTTCTAGGAAAAGGTGACTCTGACATGCAATTTTGACATTTGTTGCATCAGCATGAAATTCGTCTTGCATTAGATGGAATCAGGGAATGTTTATGAGAGTGGCAAACTTGAGTGCAGCCCTTTACTTTAGGGGTGGTGTGGACGTAGCCTGTGTGCATTCAGAAGAAAACCTACAAGCCACTCTAAACACCTTTGCAGAAACATACGGGAAGCTCCACTTCTCATTGAACATCAAGAAAACCAAAGTGTTCTTCCAGCAGTCACCTGCCAATCCCTTTGCAATGCCAGAAATAACTGCTTAATGGTATAACATTTGAAAATGTTGACCATCTCCGCTACTTTGGCAGCCAATTCTCCACATAAGTCAACATTTACACTGAAATACAACACCGCCTGAGGTCTGTGAGTTCAGTATTCTTCCAAATGAAACAGAGTGTGTTTGATGATCAGGATATCCATAGGGATACCAAGGTGCTTGTTTACAAAACTATTGTCTTCCCAATCCCACTATACGCCTGCAAATGTGGACTGTCTACAGACGTCACTCTCAACTCCTGGAACAATTCCATCAATGTTGCCTCCAAAAAATCCTGCAAATCTCTTGGGCAGACAGGCGGACAAATGTCAGCATGCTGGAAGAAGCAAAGACCACCAGCATTGAAGTGATGCTCCTATGCCATCAATTCCGCTGGACTGGTCACATTGTCCAAATGTCTGATCACCGTCCCCCAAAGCAGTTACTACCTACTCAAGAATGGAAAATGAAAGGTTGATGGACAGGAAAGGAGATTTAAAGATGGCCTTAAAGCTAACCTTAAAAACTGTCGCATAGACACCAAGAATTGGGAAGCCCTGGCCCTTGAGCACTCTAACTGGAGGTCAGCTATGACTAACAGTGCTGTGGAATTTGAAGAGGCACGAATGGAGGGTGAAAGGGAGGTACATCAAGCCAACCCTGATCGGGACCACCTTCCACCTTGAAATCGATGTCCTCACTGTGGAAGAACATGTGGGTCCAGAATAGGGCTCCACAGTCACCTATGTATCCACCACCAAGACACTGCACTTGGAAGGCCATTTTACTCAGACAAAGAGGGTTCATCTAAGTAAGTAAGGACATCTACACTGGCTCTAAATCAAACCAGCCTACTAACCACACAGTCCAGTATCACATCTCCTTTCCTCTGCACTCATGGCAGGAGATGGGACAAATTAGTGCTCTCTCATTTATGTCGCTGCAACATCAGTAACAACACTGTCAGGACAAAGAATGGGGGCATATCTCTCTGGGGTTGCCCTGGGTTTGGCCTGACTAGGTGGTCTGGACTTTGATCTAACTCTTGCTGTTTCTGTTTGGGAGCAGAGCATCTTTCTGAACAGCTTTGTGGAATCTGGGGCCAGTACAGAGCAGAAATGCTGCAGACTAAGGGCCCTTCCATACAGCTGAATAAAATCCCACATTATCTGCTTTGATTTGGATTATATGGCAGTATGGACTCAGATAACCCAGTTCAAAGCAGCTATTGTGGGATTTTCTGCCTAGGATTCTAGGATATAGGGCTGTGTGGAAGGGCCCAGTGACCAGATTTTGCTGTCCATGTATATGAGCGCCCACCCCGATTACAGAAGCAGTTCCTGATATATCACAAGCCCCATCATATATGGTCAAGCTCTGTGACAACATCTATGCATGTGCTGCTACTTGAAATTCTTACAAACACTTACGTAGTTTGTACCCCTGTAACTAATTCTGTGTCCACATAATAAGGACAGACAATGGTGGTTTTAATGCCTTTCTTTCCTGCCGCTCTCATTTCAAAAGCAAGAGATTCCAAAAACCCAAATGCTGCAGCTTTACTTGCAGTATAATCTGAAAAATTCAGGAAAAAAAGCAAAAGGATGAAAAATATTGAATTTTGCATAAAAACGAATAAAAGTAATATGAAATATATGGAGTCAGAAAGCTTTTAAATACTGCTTTAAACACAATTCAACTGAATAGGTACTTATTCAATAAATGTTGTAATAGTAAATTGTTACTATATCCAACTAATATTTTGGCATGTTACTTTTGGAAATTCATGTAAAATAATAGAGATACCTTAAAAAGTACTGGACAAAAGAGAATAGACTGCCTAATGCCTAACAAATAGAAGGGAAAGCTCTATGCAAAGATTTTGCATACACATCTCTAACAGAGTGGGAATATAATTGTGGAAGCTTCCGTGAAGCACTGGTAGAACACAGAATGACAGAATTATCTTTCAGGTTGTGTTCTGATGGCTTGTTCAAATATTCAGGAATGATGTTTGTTACAACTTTTCTTGGGCAGATGTAAGTATTTGAACGTTCCCCTATATAATTCACCCCCTCAACTTGAAAAGAGGTCATAGCATGAATACTAACTGACCAAAATAATAACATGCTATTTTCTTGTTCTAATATTGTTTGTTTCTTTATAGATGTTTCCTTCTTTTATAGTAAGTCAAATCTCACACATTTTATTTAGATACAGCTGTGATTATTTTCAAGTTTGCTTAAGCCCAAGTAAGACTGATATAAATTCTGTTTGGGGCATCTGCTGTATATGACCAGATATTCCAATTACAATGGCTCTGAAAAAAAGTTAATAAGATTTTTGTCATTCCCCTCCTCTGAGGCTGAAAAGGACTTGTCCGAAGTCACCCAGAGGGTTTAATGGCCGGGTGGAAAGGTAACCCAGTTTAATTGAAGTCGTAGGTCAGCACACAAATAGTTGCATCACACTGGCTCATTAACCTAACTGTATGATCCCCTAATTCTCTTCTAAATTAAGATGCTATGGTTTGCACTGATTAAATTCCAGTTATGCCAGTTAACCTTGAGTCTATTCTTTGATAGCATGAAGAATGAATAGATAAATAGCATACTGACCTGTTAGTTTATTGGACGCCACTAGTGATGATACACTAGCAATAGAAACCAAATGACCTTTGTTGCGGGCAATCATAGCTGGAAGAAAGGCTTTGCAAGTCTGTGACACAATTGGTAAATCTTTATTAAGGTTAGGCATATTTCATGTCACTCCCACATTTGTTTCCTCAGAATCCTGAGGTAAAACATTAATATTAAAGGACATATATGCTAGTATACTTTTTCAGGATTTTTATGCCAATTTACTCAATGCTAGGAAGTAGTAAATGTAAAAAGTAACACATTACTTGTGGTTAATTATTTAATCAACTGGTGGGAATTGAACATAAGTACCACCTGAAAGGGTATGATTAATAAAATAATTACTTTTATCTTCAACTACAATAATTGGATTTTGTCATCTTTATCATTGTGGGTGGAGTGAACTGAATGTCACCAAAAAAGAGAGGTTTCCATTACAGTCACATTGTTATTTGGCATGTCATGCATTGCTTTTTATGTCACTCTTGTAAGGTATTGAGCAAGAGACAACAGGCCCTGGCATACCAAATTCTGACTACTTCATTTATTAATGTCCAAAATGCTGCATATTAGCCTCATATTCATGGTGGTCTCCTAGATAATTATGTTTTTGGACTCAGTACATTCAGCACCTGCAGGTTAAGTTGGTTTTTTGTGCGTGTTTAGTCCCTGAAGTTGGAATGCTTATGTGTAAGATAGTGGACAATATATTAGACACATGCTAGTTTCAGGCCTGTAGCCAACCTAGCTGTGAATAGGATGAAGACTGAAAAAGAAGAAGGAATGGTTGCTTCTTTGACTGGTCATCTGTGAAATTCGCATGATGGTACTCCTTGCACCAGCGCAGTGATCTCACAGTTTGAAGACACCAGATAGGTTGCCGAGATATCTGAAGCTTCTGCAATGTCAGCAGATCACAGGAACTAAGGCTTCAACCCCTCCCACTGATTATATGCCTCCTGTTGAGGGGGTCAGGGTTGCAGCCAGAAGACTTTAAAAGCTATCTAGAAGATATATATGTAGAAGTACCATCAGTGCAATTTTCACAGAGACCACGAAGAAGAAATATAATTGGATTATAATAAAACAAATGTGTAGGTTTACATGGTGATGAAATGTGATGGAAAGCAATCAAGAGTCAAGTGATCTTAGGTCCCCTTCCAAACAGCTGTATAAAATTCACATTGAATTGGATTATATGGCAGTGTGGACTCAGATAATCCAGTTCAAAGCAAATATTGTGGATAATCTGCCTTGATATTCTGGGTTATATGGCTGTGTGAAGGAGCCCTTAGAGTGTTACATTAGTCCTTTCATACTTGTTCTAATAGGAGAATAATGTTAATATAACAAGAGAAGAGTATATGTCCAAACCTTTAGTGCCATAAGGATAACTACTTTTGCTGTTGACTGATATATTTCCTCTTTTGCTGCTACTGTAGATAGTTGGTATTTGGGTGCCAAAGTAGTAAACTATGATTCTTTCTCAATATGATAATTATCTAATACTGAAACAAATGCCAGTGGAAATTTCTGGGTTCTGGATAGTCTGTTAATGTATTTGTTTTTATTGTATAGGCATCAAATGTTTGCCTTCTGTTGCTGGAATCTTCCCTGAGTCCCTTCAGGGAGATAGGGCAGAATACAATTGAATTTATTTATTTATTTATTTATTTATTTATTTATTTATTTATTGTAACAATGCATTCAATGTATTCTAAACAAGTGAAAGGCTTGATATATGACTTGTACCTTGATTGTTCAGGGACTATATAAGCTGTGCCACTGATGACAGTGTGTTGTTCTGTGACTTTTGCTAATGAGTTTAAGGCCATGCTAAGCAGCCTGGGGCCTTGTTAGCCCACACCACTTCAACGTGACATGAAGCCACCATGAAATTGATCCATCTTTGGAATAAAGGACCAATGTAGATGTTCCCACCATCACAGTGTTTTATAAGGCTAGTTTTGTGTGATTTCCCCACAGTAAACCAGTGGGTCTTTTCAAATGGGGATTCTCTGAGATCATACTCAAGAGTTGTAGCCAATACTTAAAACATTATTCCACACATCTACATTCAAACCGTGCATTTACTGGTAAAACAATTCCATGTAGTTTCAAATGAAAAAATAATTACCCAGAAATGAGCAGTAGTGTTCACTTCTAATGTTTCTTCCATATCTGAGTCAAGAAGATCAAGGAAAATCTTTCCTTTAAGGACACCTGCATTGTTGATTAGGATGTCTACATCACCCACTTCCCTTTTAACCTATAAAAAGAAAAATGAAAACTTGGGTGGTCATTTCCAGTACTCACCCTAATTTGTTAAAACAACCTATACAAGGGGAAGATAAGACACCTATGGGGCAGCACTAATGGCTCCTGAACCCTTGAACGTTACTCAATCCTGTATAAAAACTAAATTGACCTTTAAAGCCCTAGATCAGGGGTCCCCAAACTAAGGCCCGGGGGCCGGATGCGGCCCTCCGAGGTCATTTACCTGGCCCCCGCCCTCAGTTTTATAATATAATATATTGTATATACATATAATATTTATAATAATATTATAATGTAATACAATATAACACTAATAATATTACCATATAATAATATTAATTATATATTCTATATTACATATAATATTACTAATAATATTACAGTATAGTGGTATAGTTCAATATAGTAATATATAATGCTAATATTGTGCTATGCTAATAATATAATATATTGTATGTACATATAATTTGTAAGCCGCTCTGAGTCCCCTTTGGGGTGAGAAGGGTGTGATACAAATGTAGTAAATAAATGCAGTAAATAAATAAATAATAAATAAATACATTTTAGACTTAGGCTCGGCCAAATTTTGAAATGACTTGAAGACACACAACAACAACAACAACAACAACAACAACAACAATGACAACAACAATCCTAATTAACTTGACTATCTCATTGGCCAGAAGCAGGAGCACACTTCCCATTGAAATCCTGATAAATGTATGTTGGTTAAAATTGTTTTTATTTTTAAATATTGTATTGTTCTTTCATTGTTCTTCTTGTTGTTGTTGTTGCACTACAAATAAGACATATGCAGTGTGCATCGGAATTTGTTTGTATTTTTTTTTTCAAATGATAATCCGGCCCCTCAACAGTCTGAAGGATTGTGGACCGGCCCTCGGATTAAAAAGTTTGAGGACCCCTGCCCTAGATGGTTCTGGTCTAGGCTATTTGGCCCACTGTATCCTCTTGTACAAACCTGCCCGGGCCCTGAGGTCTTCAGGAGAGGGTCTTCTCTCCGTCCTATCTCCATCTCAAGCACGGTTGGAGGGAATGAGAGAGAGGGTCTTCTCGGTGGCTGCGCCTCGACTCTAGAACTGAATGGCCCCCTCCCTGCTGTCCTGCCAGTAGCAGGCTAAGATCTTTTTATTCAGACAGTCTTTTAAAGAAGAAGGTTTTAAACATCAGTTCAGGGAGTGCTGTGGTTTTTAAATCAGGGGGTACTGTAGGTGGGCTTGGGAGGAATATGAGTTTTACATGCCATTTTCGTATATTTACTGTGTTTTAATTTTGTTTTTACCACACTGCTCCTATTTAATTGCTTTTTAACTTGTGTCTTGCACCTTTTAAACTTTCCTCCCCATGGGGAGATAGGTGGGGTATAAATAAAGATAATAATAATAATAATAATAATAATAATAATAATAATAATAATATTAATCAAAAAGAACTTCATGTGTCAATTCTTAGGCTTGCCAAAATCAAGTAAATTACATACACACTATGGACACAACTACACTGATCACTTTTGGTTTGTAAAGAAGTGAAGAGAATTCAAGCTTTCCCCTGATTTATGTGTAGCTAGCAAGGGCAGATGAGACAGTTTTCAATTGGAAGTGGCCACAGCTGTCTGACCCCCAACCCACGTTCCTCACGTTCAGATGGCTTGTGACACAGACAGCCTCACTTCCCTTGTTGTAGCTCTCTGCAGTCATGGCTTGGCTCCTATGTTTTCCCTGTCACTCATCCTGACAGGAGGAGCCCCCGGTGGTGCACTGGGTTAAACCCTTGTGCTGGCAAAACTGCTGAGCTGAAGGTTGGGTTGCTGGTTCGAATCCAGGGAGAGCACAGATGAGCTCCCTCTGTCAGCTCCAGCTCCCCATGCGGGGACATGAGAGAAGCCTTCCACAAGGATGGTAAACACATCAAAACATCCGGGTGTCCTCTGGGCAACATCCTTGCAGATGGCTAATTCTCTCACACCACAAGCAACTTGCAGTTTCTCAAGTCGCTCCTGACACATGCACACATAAAATTCCTGACAGCAACCATGGCAACAGGGGGGGGGGATTTCCTCCTCTTTACCCTCCATCCCTGGAGGCCTGGCCGATATTAAGGTAAGTGATGGATAAAACGTAGATGCTGAGTAATTGGCTGGACACCACTGTGATAGCGGGGTCGAGGAAAGGAAATGTAAAGTTGCCCCCTAGTTGTGCCAAACCCTATTTAACACCACAGGTCAGTGAGGATTCCCTCCCACTTTCATACCAGGTGACAGAATCCTTGTGCAGACACCTTTTGAGTCCAACTCACCATCTGGCATTCAGCACACCAGATCAACCCCGAAGCAGGGGTCAGTATAGATGGGCGGCATGATCTACTTCATTTACATTTTAGGTTCATATGAACAATTATCAGTTTGGATGACTTAGACATTGCCTTCAGATGCCTAACAATGTACATGCATACAGTAAATAATATTAACATTTTTCAAATATGTTAGTTAACTTACAGACTTTATTTGTTTTATTAAATATATGTTGTATTTCCTTTTTCTATAAAGAGCAGTTAGAGGGAGAGAGAGAGAAAGAGGAAATAATGTGAACTAAGGATGAAGGATGAGAGAGAAAGAGATTGATTAAAGATTTAAACTAAATATTTTAGCAAGATAACCTAGAATTGAAATCTGGCCACTGGGCAAATAGTCTTGTTTACCCAGCTATATTTTATTCATTATAGCAAACATTTTGGAAGACTTCGAATGGCTTTGCAATATTTATAGTGTCCATATAGGAAATAATACATGTATTTCAATCCTCATATTTTGCACATTGGGCAAATCATCATCAAATAGGGAAATCAATGAAATTCTCCAAAAACTTTAGTTATTATATCTGCAGCCTAATATGCATTATACTGTATATGAAACAATTCTCCTATTAACTCACATATCCTTCTGTAGGCATCCCTGGCTTAAAGAATAGTCAAATAATTTTCCCAGTTCAATTCTCCAAACACTTGGATGGTTGCTTAACAGAGCAGCAGCTATACATTCCCTTTTTGAACCATAAATAAAGCTTTACCTGTTCTGCCACTGCGTAGATTTCTTCTCTTTTGCGCAGGTCACACTTGTAGGTATAAACGGCTAGAGCCCCATTGGCTTTGGCAAGCTCTGCTGTTTCACAATTGCCTTCTTCGTCAATGTCCCAGAGAATGAGAATGGAACCAAGACGTGCCAAATTTATGGAAACCTCTCTTCCAACTCCATTCGCAGATCCTGTGACAAGCACTATTTTCCCAGCAACATTTTTTTGAAGACAAAAAAACATTAGAATGAATGCCTCCAAACAGTAATAGAAAAATAAAATCAGAAATTCAATGGTATCCAGGATACTTCTTATGATTAACATGGTTCTGTTCAATCTATTATCTAATTTTAAAATTAGATAATTTACTAGTAATATCAACATAAATTATTTTTTCCTGAAAAGTTTTCTGGTTTATTTAATATCTTTGATGTTGATCCTTCAGTCTCAGCCTCTCAATAGAGAAAGCTACTGGCTATGCTATTGTGGGGATAAATATTTCAAACGCTCTGCTTTTTAAGAATGTCCTTGGGAGGCCCATTTAATTCTCCTCCCACTTACAATTAGATTTGATTATACAAGCAACATTCAAAAAAGGGGTTAAGGCTATAATTTAGCAGGATTCTGAACATGACCAGCTTGGATATGTGACAAGATATTCAAGTTCAGCTGATCTTGTCTTATCGTAGACTTAAGTGCCTCCAGAACGAAGGTGCTGCCACTCCTTAAAAGGAGAAGAAAAGGGAGAAAAGAAGAAGAAGAAGAAGAAGAAGAAGAAGAAGAAGAAGAAGAAGAAGAAAAGGAAGATCAGAGTCATTTGCTGAATTTCACATTACATTTTATGTGAAAGCAGAACATTATATCCTGGATTACTTTAGGTAGGAACTCAGGTGTTAAAGCACTCCGTCCCAAGCATCCCCAGGAGAAATAGTTCTTCTAAGTCACCTGTATGATTGCAGGAGAAAATAATTAAAATAATTAAAAGTATACACATGTTGAACAGTTGCTAAACTGGCAAAACTACTGGACAGTTCTGAACTCTTATTGCAAAATATACTTCAGGTACAAGTCTACATCAAATTAAAAATAAAATCTATAGGTATGCAAGAGTGAGGAAACATATATTTCCTTGAATCTGTATTGGATAGCATTATAGTCAGTATTTGTTCTTCATAGGCATTTCTGACAAGAATATGTATATCTGTTGCTTCTAGTGAGTTGACATTTTTACAAGCAAACTTGAACAATTTATTGTTTTTAACCTACTAGAGGTATGCTAAATTCTGGATGTTGTTTCAGATTTTGGAAGATTCAGCAATCGAGACTAACAAAACCTCGAAAACCGCACTAGCAAACCAGCTTCTGAATCTTTCCAAAAGTAAACAGCCGCTCCCATAATATTTTGGAAAGATTTAGAAATTCTGAATGTTGCAGGCTGAAGTTCTGTATTAGGAAATGCAACAATTTTCTGGGGTGAGAGGGAGAGTGCCAGGTGGATGTGATTGACCACGGCATGCCATTTTTTTCACTTGTCAGACAACTAGAGCTTTTTGCAAAGTTTCTGCAAAGGGGAGGAGCCCCAGGCTCAGCTTCTGTGGAGAGTTAGCATTTGGAGAAATTAGACCTGTCTTTTAGAGCTCTGTTCTTCTCTGTGTGCAGTTACTAGCCTAGCCTTTTTAACAGTCCTGATTTCTGTTTTGTTCCTATTCCTCTGTTGCACCAAACATTTTTTCTAAAAATTCCATAGTGCTACTCCCTCTCTAAAGCCCTTTACAGCCCCGCTTCCCTTCATCAATTCTTCAGCTTGTGTCTGTGATGTGTGCTGTATGCTGGTCTGTGCACCCCGCCCTCGCTATATTTTAAAAATACAAAAAAAACCCACCTTTCTCACGTTTGTTCTACTCTGTCTTCGGTATTTTTCCTTTTTCTGCTTTGTGTGTGCCTTTTGCACAAGTGGTGCGTACAAACATTTCACACACACACCTATATAGATCTAGATATCGATATATAAATAATTATATATATTAATTATAATGGGGCATGGCCTTGGTGTGGGTGCTGCTGCTGGGTTTAGTGGCACTGGCCAGGCTTTGAGAGCAGCAAAAGGGAGAGGTGCTTCTGCTCCTCCCACACTCACTAAAATTAAAAGGATCTCTCTTGCTGCTGAAGGAGCGTCTCAATCTGGGTTGGCAGTGCTGTCCATCATTAATTCCTGTGAGCAGTCAGAGGAGACACAGCTGGATCTGCCCCTGGAGGAAATAGTAGAGATTGTGCAGGAGTTGGTAGAGAGGAAGGTTTTGAGATGCAATCTCCCCTGTGTCAGCAGGGAGAAAGACCTCAAGCATTTGTCAAATGACTGCATCTTAAGAGGCACCACCCCATTGCCTCCCAGAGTCCTGAAACACCTTTTCACCTCAAACCACACTCTGTCCAGGTTATCCAGTAAGTAGAAGTTTATTTCAAGAAGAGTATATATAAAAATAAGCAAATTCAAAAAAGAGAAAGTTCAAAAGGTTAATTCCAAGATAGCCGAGTGTCCAAAATCCTTTCAAATACAGTGTTCCCTCACTACTTCGCAGTTCACTTTCCGCGGATTTGCTGTTTCGTGGTTTTTCAATAAACTCTAAAATACTATTATAAATCATAAAAAATTACAATTTACAGCCTAAGTAAGGGAGGAAGGAGAAGCCAAAGGAAGAGAAAAGGAGCCCAAGCGGCAACAGGAGGAGAAGGAGGCGATTTATCAACACACAATTGTTGATAAAGACTTAAAATAGTGTATAAATACTAAAGTAATGTATAAATATTAAAATAAATATAGTGTCCCTACTTCGCGGATTTTCACTTATTGCTGGTGGTCCTGGAACCTAACCCCAGCGATAAGTGAGGGAACACTGTACAGTCTTTAGGGTCAATCCACAAATATATCCATAAACAAGATAGCATGAATCCAAGGCAGGCAACCTATGCCACACATGAACTAGAAGCAAGAACAAACTTAAAAACTTGAATACATGAATTCCAAGAACATAGGACCAAAAACTGAGAGCTGTTCACCTCAATACAACATTGCTCTCACAAATGATTGTGCCAGCAGGAACCACTTAAAAAGGTCTCAGGTCTCTCCCATAACATCATTTCTCATACACCTGCTATTCCTCTCCTTATCACTAGTTCTCTGGGAAAAAGTGAGCCTGTCTTTGTTGTATGCTCTGTCTTTGTAATTCCAAGTGCCTTGACCTAAACAAACATTTGTCTCCCACATTTCTCTCAGCTTGCACTTCTAGCAGGTTCTCATGAGAACTGATATCGCTTTCTCCAGTCTCGTTGGAACTGCCAGGAGATTCCAAAACAACTCTAGCTAGGCCACTTCTATCCTCCTTTGGTCCCTCTTAACTTATTCCAGTATCACCTTCCTCATCTTCATAGCACTCAGAATCTGACCAGGCTACAACAACCTCCTGCAGGTTGGGATGGCTCCTGAATCTGGGACAGATGGAGGCAGAAACAAGCAGCAGCAGCAAGGCTCCTGCCAGTCCTCCGGCAGGCCTCCCTTGAGCAGTGAAGCATGTCCAGGGGCAAGGGCAGTGTGGGTGGCAAGCTGCCCACTGCTAGGGAGATCACCCAGTGTCTGGAAGAGATGCTGGCTCTTGACTACCAGTCTTTGATAGTGGAGCAGGAAGGGTTTTGTCACTTGATGGTGCTGTGTCTCCCCACTACAAGGACTTCTCTCATACCACCTTCTCCAGGATGGTGGTGCCATCCCTGTATCGGGGCTGCAGGAAAAGAGTGGAGAAGTTGCTAGATGGCGCAGCCTGGATGTCCATCCACTTCACCACAGACATTTGGTCCAGCTGTGGTGGAGCCCATGCATACCTCTCCCCCACTGGCAGGTCTGTAGTCGAGGGGTGCGGGTTAGGTGTTCAAACCACCCCTGAAATTTTTATTCACACTGTTATTGCCTACCTTTCCACCAATAGCCAATATAGTGGAAGCAACCAAGTTGGCTCACCCACAACTGACAAAGCCTAAGGTGCTGGGGGGAATTATGAAGGAGACGAGACTTGGTGGGGGTGATTGACAGGGATGGAGCTGCAGGTTATTTGAGGCTGCATTGCCCCTCTGCTATGCTCTTTGCTTCAGCTTGAGGTAGGAGGCAGGTTCCCTCCCCCAGGGGATGATAGTCCCCATTGCTATGCCTTTGCCCTAGGGATTCATACTACAATTTGGGCAGTTTCTACCCTTGGCATTTATTGGCAGGGATTTCCCAGCAGAACGTAAGGGCTGGTGGTTTGAGTGGCTGCACTAAGCAGAGTTCTCCTTCTCATCCAGTGGCACCTAGGCCTTCTAGGTTGCCTCAAGGAAGACACATTCTGTAGCAGAGGAGGTTTGCCCCCTCCCTGCTTTTAGTTAATAAATTATTGCCTGGATGAGTCATACTCTCTCAGCCTCAAATCTTGATTGCTGGGCCACAGAGGAAGGTTGCAGACCACTCCTTCCTTTAAAATAATGCTAAACAAATTTTTATTTAGAGGGAGTCACACTCTCTCAGCCCTAGAAAGGCCCAGTCAATTCCACTCATTAACTGTGTCATTACATGCTGAGGCCTAAATTTTATTGCATGACTCATGTTAGGAGTTAAGCTTTGGCCTCATGTTCGGCCTTAAGCTCTCTTTTGTTTCAGATCTCATGTTAGGCTTGAAATCTCGCCATTATATTGGGAGGCCTTCATTTGCTTTCAGGCCATATGTTCAGGCTTTAAGCCTTTGATGGTATATTCAGAGGATAGCACTTTGTTTTATGTCCCATGTTAGGCTGTAAGCAGAGCCGGCCCTAGGTATTTTTCAAGTGTAGGCAAACAGAATTTTGGCGGCCCCTCAAAAAACAATCACTGAAAAATAAAAGCGTTGGATAAGCGAAAATGTTGGATAATAAGGAGGGATTAAGGAAAAGCCTATTAAACATCAAATTATATTAAGATTTTAAAAATTAAGCACCAAAACATCATGTTTTACAACAAATCAACAGAAAAAGCAGTCTCGACTGCGCCCCCGTATGTTTGGCGCCCGAAGCGACCGCTTAATTCACCTAATTGTTGGACTGGCTCTGGCTGTAAGCCAGGAGCCTTCGATGGCATAGAGGATTAAAGCCTTGTAACTTGAAGGTTGAGTTGCTGACCTGAAGGCTGCCAGGTTCGAATCCCACCCGGGATGAGCTCCCTCTATCAGCTCCAGCTCCATGCGGGGACATGAGAGAAGCCTCCCACAAGGATGGTAAAAACATGGGCAACGTTCTTACAGACGGCCAATTCTCTCACACCAGAAGTGACTCAGGTTGCTCCTGACACGAAAAAAAAGGCTGTAAGCCTTTGCTATTGTATTTGAAGGACTCCATTGGGTTTCAGACCTCACGTTAGGCTGTACATCTTTGGCAGTACATTTGGAGGTGTCTGTCTTGTTTTAGGCCTCATGTTCAGCTTTATAGCCTTTGCCAGTATATTAGGAGGTCATCATTTGGTTTTCGGCCACACCTTCAGGCTTTTATACTTTGCCAGTATACCTAGAGGTCTCTAGTTTGTTCAGGCCTCGTGTTGGGCTCAATGCCTTTGGGTTGTTGTTGCTTCAGCCTGGAGCTGTCTGGAAGAGGCCATGTGATTTCCCCCTATTTCTACCTATGAGACCTTCCAGCTTCTGCCAGGTCAGGCTCATGGCCTAACAAACTACAGGGCATCAGATCTGGTCTGTTCTTGAAGCTGTGCAGTCATACTCTCTTGGCCTCAGAACAAGGCATGGACACACTATTGTAAGTATAAATCTTCGTTATGTGGCTGACTGCCTGGTTTGAGGTGTATATCCTGTGGCCTTGAGGGCTGTATTTTCATCTCATGCTAGGCCTCATATTGGGCCCTTCCTAGAAGAGGTTGTTTGCTTTACTTCGTTGTCACAGGGCATCATTTTCTATAGTGTTTGAGAGAAATTGCCAGGTCCTGCTGGCTCAGGCTCCTAGTCTAACCCCCTGAAAGGCACAGAAGTTACGCAATCACATTCTCTCAGCTGTAGAGTAAGATACATACACTGTGATTAAATATAAATCTTCATTCTATTACTTACTTCATTATCTTTTAGGACTGTGCTTTTATCTTATGCCAAGCCTCCTCCATTTGGAAGATTGCAGTCCCAAAAAACTCCATGAAAAACTTAAGTTTAAATACAATTTATGATGTTTCCAGGTATATAACAACTATGATAATTTGTGCTTGCTTTAAAATGTTCTGAAACGTGGCAGGCTTAAAGTGGTAAATGTGGCCTACAAGTTCATTGATTATGTGCATAGCAAAATCAGTCAGAGTCTTTGTTTTGCTGATTTAGATGGGAATTATTGTGGGAGTTGGGTAGAAAGATGGTTCATATTGCAGTTGATAAATGAGGCTAGAGTTCCATCAAGATGTCTTTTGAAAACTTCTGCTTTGTTGAAAATTGATTTTTTTCCTGCTTTCCAATCATTTGAAAAAAAATATTTCTAAGGTCTGAATCAGCCCCATCTGACACTAATTAATTCAACAGTTAGGTTTTCTTACTAGTAGTCTGGTCTTCCAGTCTTGACTGAGAGAAACCCAGATCCCCACAGCAGGTTTAAGATGAAATGAGGGACAGAATAGGTTCTTACAATTGTTTTAACTTGATCATCGTCTCCCTGGCTACACACCAATATTTCAGGGAGTATATAGCTTTAGCCCAACTACTGACATATATTTCAAAGGGGTGGGGTTCTGGATTGATTGGGTTTTTTTTTAAAACTACAATCTATTTTCTCACAGAAGATGTTTCGAAAAAGTAACTTTTTAACCTGTGACTGCTGTTTGTCCACTTGAATAAACTTTCACTCTCTCCCTCCCTCTTTCTGTGTCCATATATGCTCATCAGGATTCATTGAGATCATCCAGCGGTGTACATACTGTAAGGAGTTCAATTGCAAAGTCATCACCCAAATAAGGCGCTTTCTACACTGCCATAAAATTGATTTTCTGCTTTGAACTGGATTATAATCCAATCTACACTGCCATATAATCCAGTTCAAAGCAGATAATCAGGATTTTATATGGCAGTGTCAATTCCCACTGAAATTTTCCTTAGGCCCCAAATTATTAGCATTGTAGCATTGAATACTGTACATTCTTCTGTTTTCTGTGTTCATATTCTCTTAATCACATTGCGCCCCTATTTCATTTAGGCCTAAACTCCTTATGAAAATCCTAAATGAAGTGTTATATTGCTTCAGTGGTAGAAATGTTCACTGCTGGGACAAATTTGTATTTGGGGAGGCAACACCCTCATTTGCCCCTACCATATCCCCATATATCCACAGAGAGATATTCTATCAAAGGACCCTGAAAAAAAAATGATTCCTCCACCACAGCACCCTGAATGCATTGTCAGAGCAGAAACTAAGTGGTGAGTAGGCTGTGCATGTCAAAGGACAGAATCAAAATGGGAATGAAACAAATTCCTGGAACACCTATTATGGATGTCACATACTTGGATCCTGGCCATGATGCTTCTGATTTGAGAAAAAGAGACTATAGGTGCAAGGTAACATTCCCATGCTCTGAGGAATGGCTCCACCCATCTCAGAGTTCTTTTGCTTTTGAAGGTGGGCCAAACTTTACTCCAATTTAACTTTGCCAAGCAACTATCTGATGCAGCTGTTTACCTCCCTTCCAGGAAAATCCTGTAGTCAGAAGGAAGTCAATTGAGTTCAATAGTAAGTACAAACCGGCTGTATGTATGTCTTTTTAGACGTATCTATTTTCACATTAGAAATAGGAACATTAGGATCACCCATTATTAGAGAAAATTTCCTGATTACTTCAAACTCTTTTTTAAAATCTTTCAGTGTTTTCAATCACAGCCAGAAACACTTTCAAATGAGCATTCCATAGATGGAAAGTCTCAAATTTAAGAAGACACCTGCTAATAGTATAGCTTCGCCCTTATTTATTAGCTTTATTAGCCACACTTTGACCCTGTACATAACTTTGGCACATCTCTATGTTGCTTTGTGAGGGCATAATAACACAAGTCAGAGAAACAAACTACAGTGTTTTGGAGCATTTTTCCCTCCTGGGGATGGCCATGGAGAAGGGAAGTTTCTGAACAATTGAACCCTGCTTCATTGGGGCTGTTACGACACAACTCATCTAGCTTTAGATACACTGATATCCTTTCTGGTGACGGGTAAAAAGATTTATAAGTCTTTTTTTACATCCTTTATTTATATTTGATAGGGGTGTGCCAAACTTTGTTTGAAATTTGTTTGTCATATCTATTTTGTAAGAATTGTGTATGCAAACAGATATTAAGAAACACAGGGCGTGGGGGAGGGGGACACAAAAACTTAAGGATCAAAACACTCACTCAATACTTTTCATTTAAATTCTGTTAACCTTGGAAGCTTCCCAAAGTCAGTAGCATGAAGACAAATGTCACCAACAGCACCATTTTACCAGTTTTAATATAGTACCTAAATTTTGAAGTTTATGAAAGACAAAAACTAGTAAAAATATATGAAGCAGAAGATCACTTAGGTATGAAGTCCACCCAGTTACCAAGAAGATGTCTCATTTAGAATATAGTACAGCATTTCAGTCCTTTGTTTTCAGTTCTCTTGTAATATGGCCTTTGAAGTGATTTAAATTCCTGAAAAGTATCAAAAACTCTACAAGAAGGCACTTGTGTAGACAGAAATCTGGGGAGAAAACACACAGTATTTCTGGTTAGTCCCAGGAGAAAAAAAAATGTTTTTAGAACCGATCTGATTGTTCACTTCATCTCAGCTCAGTCTGAAAGTAAGGAAGTGCACTTCTATATTAAAGGATGAGCCGGAAAATTTCAGATTATTTCTTATGATGAGGGATTTTCTTTTTCAGCAATTGGTATCAGCGGAACAACCACATTTCCTTCATTTTTTTCTTGCTTCAAACTTTCACCACTCTTTCTTACTTCAGATAGTACTTTTATTAGCTAGAGCAATATCTCAACCCTACCTTTATTTTTGAAATTTTCATCAATTCTTTAAAGCAAAAAAACCCAGTTAAGTCTTTTCTGTAGCTTTCTTGGGGTGGGGTGGGGGAGGTAGCTGTCCTTTTCCATCAGGATTAATTTCTCTCACAATACTGACCTTGTGATGAATGAAAGATGTATGTATTGCCAACCAGTAAGTTTCCACGTGTGAGCGTGATGGTGAGGTAGAACTCTAAATGGGACTTCTGACTATTTAAGAGGGGTGATTCTCTATGCTAAAAGTACGGTGACCAATGCTTTCCCATCTCAATGTAATGAGGTGTATAGTTTATGGTTAATGCTTAAGTTTTCAATAGTTTACTTCAATATGTGTGCTTTATCTCAGTTTTTCCTTGATAGAAGTCATGACATGAGAAAACAAGTAGTCCCATCAGTTAGAAATCTTCCTCATTTTAGAACTTTAAACTATACAGGGACTTTAGATAGTTGGATGTGCAGTGTTGGTGCCAGCATCGTTTGCTGCAATGCAGCAAGGCTTGATCTCGCCTCTTGATCACCTCATTCAATTGAAAGAATAAAGCATGGATGACTGTCCCTTTAAGAGTAGAAAATCACCCTGCTTATGTAGTCAGCAGTCCCGTTTCTGTTCTGCCTCCCCATCACACTGATACTTACACATAGAAACTTAAAAGCTGGCAATACATTCAACATACAGTCATCACAAGGTCAGTATTACTTTTTTAAAAATCAGAAGAAACAATATCCGAAAACCAAGAGACCCCTTGCCCTGACCCAAAGCCCCTTACATTAAAGGAGACCAACACTAGTTTAAAACCACTTATTTGTATGGGATCCTATTGTTTTGCCCCAAATTCCATTGGATTCAAGAGGCAGTGATTCAGGATAAAATCATTTATTTCCATGGGATCCTATTGTTCTACATCAAACCCCATAGGATACAAGATACTTCTGATAGTTGAGGACTGAAACAGGATGGGGAACTTCGATGGTTTCCATCTTACCTGTTTTTCAATTGGAACCATGGGAGTAAAGTGGGATAGGAGATAGGAGCTGTAAACATGATTGCTTGCCCATGCTCAGAGTTCTCTCTTTTCAGGATATTTCTGCCTCTTTTCATCCCTGGAACATATGATGAGCTGCATGCTTCTCCCTACTTGAAAAGAGGCTGAAATGTTCTGTGAGGGGGAAATTTCTCAATGTGATGTGGTCGATTGTTGGAATTCCCTCCATTCAGGACAATTCTGCTTCTTTTCAACCAAGGAGGGCTATGGATTACAGCTGGAAGTATCACTCATGTGATAAGCTCAGTGCCTCTCTATGCTTGAAAAGAGGCTGAAGTGTCCTATGACTGGGAAATTTCTCAATGTTATAAGGTGGTTGGATAACATGGCTGTCTTAAGAAAAGAGAAAGGTTTCTCTGATTTAGATGGACAGGAGAACAGCAAAATAAAAACATCTATGATGACTAATTTTCTAGAAACAATACAAAGAAAGGATTCCCTGAAATGCACAGTCAAGAGGCCACTATAGCTAGAAATGTAATCCAATAATATGAACTATAAAACAGTAATTAAACCAAAACATAATCCATGTGTTACCAACACACATACATTCATAGAAAGTAAAACTCTATATTCAGAGTTTGTGAGTCCAATGCCCACCAGAGTTCATGTTCCACATGGAGGACTGTATAAGTCACTAATTGTGAGTCCAAATTTAAACGTCCAAGTAAGTGAATCCTTTTATGAAATATACTCTGAATATAGAGTTTTACTTTCTATGAATGTATGTGTGTTGGTAACACATGGATTATGTTTTGGTTTAATTACTGTTTTATAGTTCATATTATTGGATTACATTTCTAGCTATAGTGGCCTCTTGCCTGTGATTTTCTAGAAAGACTTCAGATGAGAAATAAAGAAAGTATAAAGAGTGGATTCACAAGGAACAATAAGGAGAAATTGAGAGAAAGGTGAGATACATGAAACAAAAACATTTTGACTTTCGAAATATAACTGTTAGGGCCCTTCCAGACAGGCCAAAAATCCAAGAGCAACTGGGTTTTTTTAAATCCAACTCTTGGAATTGAAGTCACACAGCTGGCCTAAACCCCCTGCTTTTATAGGGATGTAGGGGATCAGCAGGGATGAGCATTGCCAGCCTCCTCCTCCCTTCCCTCCATTTTCCTCTGTTTGTGACCTGCAGCCTTCTTCCCTCATTCCCCCCTCCTTTGGAACAGCTGAAAGAGGGCAGGGGAATTTCTCCTCCAAAGTCCCCAGTTGACTGTTGGAGATCTGAAGGAGGGGGCAAAAGACTGCAGGCCTGCATTGGAGGAAGGCTCTGGTAAGATGGGAGGGGGGAGAGTGGGAGACAGGGAGGGAGTTCAGTCCTTTTATAAGTGTATTTGTGTAAATAAGGAACTGTACTTTAAAAATAACCCAAAATGTATAAATACACATTCACACAGAACAATACAAAAAACAAAGATCAACTTTAAAATGGCAGAAACACTCTGTTCCATGTCTTTTTCCATTGGTCTATTTTTATCTTTTGGCCTATGTTTTGAGCCCATCTAACCATCAAGTCTTTTACTACTTTCTCTTCTGTGTACCAAGTCAGTAGATGTGTGTCTATATAAGATATAAGTCCCTTTGGTTTCTGGAACATAGACACATTGAACCATGTTTTCACAGTCTGGAAGTCCAAGTTTCTAAGTTGTTCTTTAAATTTCACATACAACTGCATTCAGGGCCCATTTGGTCCAATTCTTCTAGATATTTCATTTCTGTTTTTTTAAAATGTATTTTCATAAAATGCATCTATGGTGGTATCTCCCTCCAGAGAGATTAATGAAGATGTACAACTGCACTGACAAATGTTAGAAATATGGAAAAGAAAAAGGCACATTTTATCACATGTAGTGGACATGCCACAAAGTAAACAACTACTGGAAACAGATCCATGTATACCTCGAAAAGACGCTACATACGAACTTCGAAATGACACCACAAATGTACCTTTTGAACATGCCAGATGAAGAACTAGAAAAGAAATTCAGAAAAATTTTATTTTACATGATAGTGGCAGCTCGAACAGTGTATGCTAGATGCTGGAAAATCTCAGATATCTCCCTTAGAAGAATGGGAAAAATAAATTATAGATTTTCTAATAATAGACAAATTAACTGTACTCTTGAGAAGATCAGAACTAGAGAACTTTGTTAATGAATGGCAACCAGTGATTCAACACCTTAATAAAAAAGTAAAAGAAAACTAAAAAGGCATATAGGGGATCCTGAAAGACTGTAGACAAGTAAGAAGTAGGTATTAATTTAGAACCTATGATGTTTTTATTTGTACTAATGAAACACTAATAGCTGGAAAATATTATACTGTATGCAACAAACACTTATTAATGTACGCCTATTTTAATTAAAAAAACAAAAAAAAACAGGAGCAGCACAAAGTTGTGGCAAGGAATCACAAAAGCACAAAATGAAGAGGCAGAAGCATCATTTTCTTCATACTATACTCATTCCAGCCTCCTTCCCTCTCTTGCTCTCTCTCTCCCCCCCTCTTCATGAAGTTAAACATACCAGGAATATAAACCACTCAAAATCAACTAACCCAATGTTCCTCAAAGCAGACAAAAGCAACACAGACAGCAATCTCCCAAAGTACAGAAAAGCATGAGGCACGGAGGTTGCTCCCTTGAAGCCCTAAAACCCTGTTCTCTTGCACTAGCATTCCTTCTAGCACTAGTTCTTAATTCAAAATGCTGCTCATATGTCAAAGTGAAATCCCGGCAAAGTGACGGTTCTCAACTCAAAATACTCTTAATTTGGGATGCTTTTAAGTCAAGGTTCCACTGTCATAAATCTTGGAAGGTGTTCAACAAGATTTTAAAAAATGGAACAAACTAAGATTATTATTTCTAGATAAGATTTAGATTATAAAAATTCATGTTTGGCACAAATGTCATTTCTGTTTCAAACAATTCATGTATTGATTAAGGATTTGCCATTTAAGCAGTGGAAAAAAGACACACATTATGTGCCTCACTCAATGTGGTGGCACAGAACAACCTATACAGTACAACAGAGCTGAAGCTGACTTGGCCCTGCTGAACAGTCACATTACCTTTCATTTTTCCATTGCCACTTCAGATAGGTACAGAGCTCCACATGAGCTCTTAGACCTTTGTTGATGTCAGTGTTTATGCTTTATTTGAAGAGGAGGTGGAATAAGTTGATAATTAAAAGTTTACATGAGAGATCTGAAGTTCATTCTCTCCCCCTTTTGTTGTTTGTATTTTTGTGTTGTAATGTATTTGTGTAGTGGGTTAGCAATCCCATTAAACATAGCTATAATGTAATAATTTTATATTTTGTTATTGTTTGTAAAGGAGCCTCTAGTGGTACAGTGGGTTAAACCACTAAGGTGCTGAAATTGCTGACCAAAAGGTCGGTGGTTTGAATCACCAAGGCACTGGCTGGAGAAACTTGATCCCAATGTCCACGAGTGTGGGGAGTGGAGTGGAATGCTGTTCCTCCAATTGGCATCTTAACTGGGGAATCAATTCTAAGTTTCTCCAGGAATTAGGTAAATCTGGACTCTCTCATTTGTCACTGGCTGGAGGAGTTATTCCAAGATCTGGTGACTGACGTGAGCATGGGTATAAATCTGCTCTTGGAAGCCATGGACTACCTGGATGACAAATGTAACATTTTACTTGCTTTAACAGAGTATCTAACATAAAATCCTAGGGACCTATAGAAAATATGATAGACTAAGAACATTCTTAAATAAATAATAAGAAAAAACAGAAGATCAGTCAAGTATTAAACATACCAGTTGTCAAGAGGAAGAATTCCTACTGAGTCCTTTGTGGCTTGTCCTCTTTGAACTTCACCTCTGAAGTGATCTAGATTATTGAAGAAACCAAAATATTCTGCAAAAAGGAACACTGCTTTCTCAGGAAGGAATCTGCGGAGAGAATAATGTAGTATTTTACATTTAGCTCTAAAAACTCATATCATTATTGTTAGGACTGGTCAGGAAGTCTCAAGCTGAAAAAGTCTTTTTTTTTTTTTGCCTGTGAGACATTCATTTGGTTAGGGACGTACATTGAAGAGACTTAAATTCATAGAAATAAGAAGCAGTAGAACAATCAAGCTGTTCCTTATAAAACATTTCTCACTCTTTCTTGCTTTGAGCATATTTTCCCACTGCTATTTTGCAGTGGCAGGTATTGTCCTCTGCTAGGGTGGGCTCATGTCATATTACATCTGACAAGCCTGGTTATTGATGAAAAAGGATCAAAGCCATTGAGGGAAAGAATCAGCCCCAGCAGTTCAATTTTGGAAAAAAAAGACAAGCCTCTGAGTATATTGCCATTTTCCAACACCATAAAATAAAATATTGATTCCCAAACTTTTAAAGTCATCTAAAAGTGTCCCACTCTACTCCATTTGGGTCACTTTGTTTTACACAAGTTTCACATTCTGAAAATATTTTGAGCATCCCTAATTATTTTTATTCTAGTTACCATACATTCAAGACAGAAGCAAGCAGCTCCTGAAAGTTTTGTGGGCAACTCCCTAGCTATAGGCAAATTTCACTTCCTGTTTCCCCAAATTTGTATTGAAAGCCTCTTCCTAGGCAAGTGGCTCTCTTGTGTCCCAACCAATCGTGCTTGAGATGGTGGTGGAACCAAGAAAAGGGCCTCTTCTGAGAATCTCAGGGCCTGGGTAGATTCATACAAAAAGATATGGCCTGCCAAGTAGTCCAAACCTGAGCCATATATGGCTTTATAGATTATAACCAGCACTTTTAAATGTACCCAAAAACAAACTGGCAGCCAGTGGAACTGTTGCCACAAGGGGCTTGTGTGTTGCCTGTAGCTAGTTGCAGTTAAAAAGTGTTATTTCCTGTTTCTTTGGGTTGTCTTTACTTTGACTACAGGAAACTACAGGAAATGAGATTCCACCTGAACATCAGGAAGAACTTCCTCACTGTGAGAGCTGTTCGACAGTGGAACTCTCTCCCCGGGGCCGTAGTGGAGGCTCCTTCCTTGGAGGCTTTTAAGCAGAGGCTGGATGGCCATCTGTCGGGGGTGCTTTGAATGCGATTTCCTGCTTCTTAGCAGGGGGTTGGACTAGATGACCCATGTGGTCTCTTCCAACTCTACTATTCTATGATTCTATGATTCTATGAAAGTCGTTGTTCTACTTCTGAAACTTTGTTTTAGTGGCTGAAACTTTGTTAAATTGGTGGAGAGAGACTCAACAAACCATCACGTGCTATTTATAGGGCGATGTCCCTTGCACAAAGACAAAGCTTTGGCAGTGTAATAAAGTTTCTCCATGTTTTTATGACAGAACCAATTAGGAAATGATATTTATCAACCAGGAACAGAAATCAGAGCACACCATCAAATCACTCCTGACAGATGGCTATCAGCCTCTGAATAAGGAAATCTGTTCCTGGTTTGAAAGTGTTATTTCCTGTTTGATTGGGATTTCTGGGGCTGAGAGTATGTGACTTGCCCAAGATCAGCCAGTGGGTTTCCATGGCTGAGTGGGGAATCAAGCCACAATTGTAGTCCAACTCTCAAACCACTATACTACACCATGCTCTCTCTCTCTCTCTCTCTCTCCCCCCCCCCCCTCTCTCTCTCTAAACTTCTCATACCCTCCAAGAATTCATAGATGAAAACCAGGACACCTATGGCCAAGCAACATCCAAGTTTGGTCAAGATGGTCAATGTTATTAATAAGGAAAGAGTGAGGACAAAAGGGGGTGGGGGATGTCTAGAGGAGAGAGGAACTGGGATATCTGGGAAATGTTTTAAGGCATATGGCTCCTCCGTTACTATTGGGGAAACTTCAGGGGCTGCTATCTCCCTTGTTTTTAAAGCTATTGGTGTGAAACTTGCTACAGTAGTAGGACACATTTACCACACTTTGCCCATCAAGTTTCATGTTTCACTTATCCACGGAATTTTAGGAAATTATTATAGCTTTTTAAAAATATCCTCTCTGCCTCTCCCTTCCTCCTCCATCAGCCTTGATTGGCTGAGAGGCACAGGTTTAGCTTCCTTAGTATTGACACACAACCACATAACTTTGCACAGGTTTATATACTATTATTGTACTAAGACTACAAGAACGATGCTTCCGCCTCCTCCTCCCTCCTCCGTCACAAAATACCTGTGCAGGGATTCAAACCTTGCTCTCTAGCTTCATAGTCAACTGTCAAACTAGGAAGCCACACTGCCTTTCTGCATCATACTGTATGTTTGAACACAAAGATAACAAGTGACAGCAGAGATATATGCTTACATTTTAAGAAGAATGAATCGGGCATATGGTGGCATGACAACATAAAGTTTCTCTTTCAGAATACCATCCACAATCTTCTTCCCAACATAGCCTACATCGAAGATAGGAAGTAGAAATGGTCGGCTGTAGGAAAATGTTTAAAAAGGTTGACTCAATAAGCTTGAAAAAAAAGTCATGTCTAAAAACCCATGCAGTTCTGCCAAAGAGCTCTTAGTTTATAGAATCACAGAGCCGGAAGGGCCTGCAAAGCACTGCCATGCAGGAATTTATAACTAAAACTCTTCTGAAAGATGCATATCTAATGAAGTCTATTTCAGTGTCAAGCAGTTCTTACAATAAGAGGCTTTTCCTATTGTCTAAGTGGAATCAATCAGCAAATGTGCATGAGTGTTAGCAAACTTGGAAGCAGCCCTGGAATTTAGGGGTAGTGTGAACATCTACATTGGCTTTTAATCAAACCAGTCCACTGACCACGCAATCCAGGATCACCATCACCTTTTCCCTGGACAGATTAGTACCATGTCACTTATGTTGCCACAACATCAGTAATGACACCATCAGGGCAAAGGAGCAAGAGTGGGGGCAATACCTCTCTAAGAACCTTATCACATTTGGGTTGGGATTCGCCATGCATCGTGACAAATCTGAGGGGTCCCAGTCGGGAGCATGGACAACCCATCAGCCCATGTCCCGCATTGTCTGACTTACCACTGGCCCCACCCCACGGGGGAAGTGTCCACCACCCGGCTTCCCCCCATTGTTGCAAAAGCAACACAGGAAGCTTCGCGTGTTTCTGCCATGCAGAAACACGCTCTCCTGTTCTGAAGTGTATGTAATGGGCTCCGTGGCAAAAGGGGAGAGTAGGTGGTGTACAACAGGCAGATTAGCTTGCATGATGAAGTCGTTAGAGCTCTTTGGAGCTCCATCACTGGCTGTCATTGTCAGGTTAGGCTGACCATCCAGTGGGGTTGCCCTGGGTTTGGCCTAACTGGGTGGTCTGGACTTTGATCCCACTTCTGCTACTTCTGTTCAGGAGCAGAGCATCTTTACAGCTTGGTGGAATCTGTGGCTGGTATAGAGCAGAAATGTTTGAGACTAATAGCAGATTTTGCTGTACAAGTATATGAGTGCCCACCCCCTGATTACTGAAGAATTCCTGATACATCATAGATCCCATGATATATGCCCAAGCTCTGTGCTTAGACAATGACAAAATCTATGAATATGCTGCTACCTGAAATTCAGGACTTACGTTGTTTGTACCCCTGTAACTAATTCTGTGTCCACATAATAAGGACAGACAATTGTGGTTTTAATGCCTTTCTTTCCTGCAGCTCTCATTTCAAAAGCAAGAGATTCCAAAAATCCAAATGCTGCGGCTTTACTTGCAGCGTAATCTGAAAAATTCAGGGAGAAACCAAAAGGATGAAAATTTATTTGAATAAAATGATTAAAAATAAGGTGAAATATATTGAGTCAGAAAACATTTTTAACATTGTATTACTATATCTACCTAATATTTTTGCATGTTACTTTTAGAAATTCTTGTAAAATAATAGGGATACCCTCAAAAAACTGGATGAAGGAAAACAGACTGCCTAATGAAAAAGGAGGAGAAAGGAAAGCTCTATGCAAAGATTTTGCATACACATCTCTAACAGAGTGGGAATATAATTGTGGAAGCTTCCGTGAAGCACTGGTAGAACATAGAATGACAGAATTATCTTTCAAGTTGTGTTCTGATGGATTGTTCAAATATTCTGGAATGACGTTTGATACAATTTTTCTTGTGCAGATGTGAGTACTGTATATTTGAATGTTTCCCCAAATAATTCCCCATCCCCAACTTGAGCACCTTGGTCTTCTGAAAAGGAAAGAAGTCATAACATGCATACTAACTGGACAAAAATCATAACATGCTATTCTTCTAGTTCTAATTTTGCTTTTTGTTTTTTAATAGATGTTTTCTTCTTTTATAGTAAGTTAAATCTCACAGATTTTACTTAGATACAACTATGATTATTTTCAAATGTGCTTAAGCCCAAGTAAGACTGATATAAATACGCATTCTGTTTGGGGCATCTGCTTTTTAATGACCAGTTAATTACAATGTCTCTGGGAAAAATTGTTAACAAGATTTTAAAGAGGTTTGTCATTGCCCTTTTCTGAGGCTGAAAAGACTAGTCCAAAGTCATCCAGAGGGTTTCATGGATGAGTGGAAAGATGATCCAGTTTTATTGAAGTCATAGTTCAGTACACAAATAGTTGCATCATCCTGGCTCATTAACTTAACTGTATGTACTCCTAATTCTTTCCTAAATTAAGATTCTTCACTTTGTACTGATTAAATTTCAGTCAGGCTGGCTATCATGGAGTTTATGCTTTAATAGATGACTCAGAAATAGTTATGTAGCATACTGACCTGTTAGTTTATTCCCCCCTGCTAGTGCTGTATCACTAACAATAGAAACCAAATGACCTTCGTTGTGGGCAATCATAGCTGGAAGAAAGGCTTTGCAAGTCTGTGAAACAGTTGGTAAATCATTATTAATATTAAATAAAAAAAACTTTATTTAGACTTCGCCACCATCTCCCCACAGGGACTCGGGGCATCTCACAAAGGTACTACAAGGTGCTGCGTATAAAATATACAATACATAAGCATGAAAACAATAACAATATAGATTATAGTGACACTCACAACAAAACACACATATCTTTACATTGTTAAAATTTATAAAATGCAGAAGTACCTGTGGATAAAACTGGCTGCTATCAATTAACAAACTAAAGTGCCAATGTGAATAGTCAGTCCTCATATGCACCCATTTCAGTCTACTCCAAGTCAAAGGCCCATTTAAAAAGCCATGTTTTTAGGCTAGATGGAAAGGTATGGAGAGTGGGGCTAACCTAGTCTCTCTAGGGAAAGCATTCCAGAGCCGGGGAGCCACCACCGAGAAGGCCCTCTCCCTCATCCCCACCAATCATACTTGAGATGGTGGTGGGACCGAGAGAAGGGCCTCCCCGGCAGATCTCAAATCCTGCTTGTTCATAGAAAGAGATGCGGTCTCAAAGATAGTTTGGATCCGAAGCATATAGGACTTTATAGGTGATAACGATTTAACGATTGTTTTTACTGTAATTGATGTTTTTATTGGATAACTGTTTTATTGCTGTGTTTTGATATTTGATTGTTTTATCGGGCAAGGCCCTATGTAAGCCGCCCCGAGTCCCTTCGGGGAGATGGGGTGGGGTATAAAAATAAAGTTGTTGTTGTTGTTGTTATTATTATTATTATTATAACCTGCACTTTGAATTGAGCTTTAATAGGGGTGTGGTATGCTCCCTATAGCTAGCCCCAGTTAGTAATCTGGCTGCTGACCTTTGCATTAATTGCAGTTTCTGAGTTGTCTTCAAAGGCAGCCCCACGTAGAGTGCATTACAGTAGTCCATTCTGGATGTAATTAAGGCGTGGACTACCATGGCCAAGTCAGGCTTTTTGAGGTACGGTCGCAGCTAGTGCACAGGTTTTAACTGTGCAAAGGCCCTCCTGGCCACCACCGCCACTTGGGCATCAAGTGTCAGCTATGAGTCCGGGAGAACCCCCAGATAGCGGACCTGTGTCCTCAGGGGGAGTGTAACCCTGTTGAGCTTATTTCATGTAATCTTGACATCTGTTTTCTCAGAATCCTGAGATAAAACATTACAATTAAAGGACATATATGCTGGTATACTTCTTCAGAATTTTTATGCCAATTTTCTCAATGTTAGGAAGTTGTAAATTTAAAAAAGAACACTTTACTTGTAATTCATTATTTAATCAACTGATAGGAATCGAACATAGTATCTGAAAGGATCCAATGAATAAAAATAACTGCTTTTCTCTTCAAATACAATAATTGGATTGGACTGAATTCCACAGAAAGATAGAGATTTCCATTGCCATCACATCGTTACTTGGCATATCATGCACTGCTTTTTCATGTCACTCTTGCATGCTATTGAGAAAGGTCAATGGGAACAGCAAGAGAGGCCAGGCCCTGGGATACCAAATCTTGACTACTTCCTTCATTAATGTCCCTAATGTTGTGTGTCAGCCTCATACTCGTTGTGACTAATGATTTTGGACCTAGTGCATACCTACATCCTGGTCAGGTTAATTTGTTCTTTGTGTTTAGTCTCTGAAGCTGGAATGCTTGTGTGTAAGATAGTGGTATGTTATGAGCAACTTATTAGACACATGCTAGTTCCAGGCCTGTGGTCAGCCCAGCAATGGATAGAAAGAATACTGAAACAGAAGAAATATAATTGAAATATAATTAACCCAAATGTGTAGGTTTACTTGCTCATGCAATGTGATGGAAAGCAATCAAGAGTCAAGTGATCTTGGAGTGTTACATGTTTCATACTTGTTCTAATTGGAGAAGAATGTTAATATAATGAGGGAAGAGTATATGTCCAACGTTTAGTGCTGTACGGATACCTATTTTTGCTGTTGGAAGATCTATTTCTTCTTTTGCTGCTATTGTAGATAGTTGATATTTTGGTGCCAGAGTAGTAAGCTATGATTCTTTCTCATTGTGAAAATTATATCTAGTTCTGAAATGAATTCCAGTGGAAATTAGTTGTAACAATGTATTCTAGGAGGGTAATTTGTAACACTCTTCTACATTTCTAAATCAGTGAAAGGCTCAATATATGAATTGTGCCTTGATTGTTTAGGGACTATGTACGCTGTGCCATTGAGGATAGTATGTTGTTCTGTGGCATTTGCTAATGAAGTTCAAGGCCATGCTAAGCAGCCTTGTTAGCCCAAACCACTTCCATGTGACATGAAGCCACTATGAAGCTGATTCATCCGTGGAATAAAGGACCAATGTAGATGTTCCCACCATCACAGTGTTTTCTGAGGATAGTATTGGGTGGTTTTCCCACAGTAAACCAGGAGGTTTTTCATGGCAAAGTGGGGATTCTCTATGAGATCATACTCAAGAGTTGCATCCAATACTCAAACCACTATTTCACACATCTACATTCAAACCATGCATTTATTGATAAAACAATTCCATGTAGTTTTGAATGAAAAATAATTACCCAGAAATGAGCAGTAGTGTTCACTTCTAATGTTTCTTCCATATCTGAGTCAAGAAGATCAAGGAAAGTCTTTCCTTTCAGGACACCTGCATTATTGATTAGGATATCTACATCACCCACTTCCCTTTTGACCTACAAAAATAAAAATGAAAACTTGTCCAGCCACCTTGATTTATTAAAACAGCCTATACAAGAGTAAAGTAAGACACCTATGGGTTAGCACTAATGGCTCCTGAACCTCTGGAGGTTGCTCAATCCTGTATAAAAACTTAATTGTATTAAACAAAAGAGACTTCATGTGTCAGTTCTTAGCCTTACCACAATCAAGTACATTACACACGAGGAGCATATCTACGCTGACCACTCTTTATTGGTATAGAAGCGAAACAGTATAGAGCTGATCTGTGATAATGTGAGGCAAGGCCACCTTAATGCAGCCTTGCCCAATGTTATCCAAAGTTGGGGAAAAATTTAAATCCTGCCCCAGAATTTGAGCTTTATGGACAGTGAGGGAAGACAAGACAGTTTTCAAGCAGATGTGGCTGCAATTGTCTTGAGTGCCACCCAACTTTCCCTATGTTTGGATGGCCGGTGAAACAGATGGCAGACTCTGGTCCCTCACCTCCCTTGTTGTAGCAGTCCCCAGTCATTACATGGCTCCTATCTTTCCCCTGTCACTCATCCTGACAGCAACCATGGCAACAGGTCCTCTTCCCCCCACCCAGGGGCCTGACTGATATCAAGGTGAATGATGGAGAAAGAGTAGATGCTGTATAATTGGCTAGACACCCAAGGAAAGGAAATGTAAGATTACCCCCTATTTCCACACCAGGTGGCAGAATCCTTGTGCAGACACCTTTTGGGCCCAACTCAACATCCAGCAATCACAAAGCGGGGATCAGTATAAATGGACAACATGATCTACTTCATTTAAATTTTATGTTCATATGAACAATTATCAATTTGGATGGCACAGACTTTACACTCTGATTGCCTAACAATGTGCAAGTACACAGTGGAGGATATTAATATTTTTCAAAGATGTTAGGTAACTTATAGACTGTATTTGTTTCATTAAATATATGGTGTATTTCTTTTTTCTATAAAGAGCAGTTTATGAGAGAACGACAAAGAGAGAGAGAGAGAGAGAGAGAGAGAGAGAGAGAGAGAGAGAGAAGAGAGTACAGTGTGTGTCGGAGGAAATAATGTGAACCAAGGAGGAAGGATGAGAGAGAAAGAGATTGATTAAAGATTTAAACTAAATATATCAGCAAGATAATCTGGAACTGAAATTTGGCCACTGGGCAAATAATCATTTGTTTACCCAGTTATATTTTATTCATTATTGCAAACATTTTGGAGGGTTGTTGAATAGTGTTTATATAGGAGAGAATACCTGTATTTGAATCCTCATAATACTTTGTACATTGGATAAATCATCATCAAATTGGGAAATCATTCAAAAACTTCAGTTATTATGCCTACAGCCTAATATGCTGCTTTATATAGAATATTACTTGTATTAACTTGCATATCCTTCTGTAGGTAACCCTGGCTTAAAGAACAGTTAGATAATTTTCTCAGTTCAATTCTCCAAACATTTGGATAGTTACTTAAAAGGGCAACAGCTATACATGCAATTCTTGAACCATAAATAAAGTGAGACATGAGAGAAGCTTCCCACAAGGATGGTAAGAACATCAAAACATTTGGGTGTCCCCTGGGCAACGTTCTTGCAGATGGCTAATTCTCTCACACCAGAAGCGACTCAAGTCACTACTGAAACGAGGGAACAAAATAAAGCTTTACCTGTTCTGCCACTGCGTAGATTTCTTCTCTTTTGCGCAGGTCACACTTGTAGGTATAAACAGCCAGAGCTCCATTGGCTTTGGCAAGCTCTGCTGTTTCACAGTTGCCTTCTTCGTCAATATCCCAGAGAATGAGGATGGAACCAAGACGTGCCAAATTTATGGAAATCTCTCTTCCAATTCCATTTGCAGATCCTGTGACAAGCACTATTTTCCCGGCAACATTTTTTTTGAAGACAAAAAAACATTAAAATGAATGCCTCCAAACAGTAATAGAAAAATAAAATCAGAAATTCAATGGTAGCCAAGATACTTCTTATGATTAACATGGCTCTGTTGAATCTATTCTCTAATTTTAAAATTAGATAATTTACTAGTAGTAGCAACATAAATTATATTTTCCTGAAAGTTTGCTATTCTTATTTAATAACTTTGATGTTGATCCTTTAGTCTCAGCCTCTCAGAAGAAAATGTTTCTGTCTATGCTACTGTGGGGATAAATATTTCAAACACTCTGCTTATTTGAGAATATCCTTGGGAGACCCATTTTCTTCTCCTCCCACTTACAATTAGATTTGATTATACAAGCAACATTCAAACAAGAGGTTAAGGTTATAATTTAGCATTATTCTGAAAACGACCAGCATGGATACGTGACAAGATATTCAAGTTCAGCCGGCCATGCCTTATCGTACCCATAAGTGCCTCCAAAATAAAGGTGCTGCCACTCCCAAACAAAGAAGAATAAGTGGAAAAGGAGGAGGAAGAAAAGCTTCAGAGTAATTTGCTGAATTTCATATTAGATTTTATGTGAAAGCAGAACATTATATCCTGGATTATTTTTAGGTAGGAACTCAGGTGTTAATTCACTCCCTCCCAAGCATCCCCAGGAGAAATAGTTCTAAGTCACCTATATTATTGTAGGACAAAATAATTAAAGTAATTAAAATATACACATATTGAACAGTTGCTAAACTGGCAAAACTACTAGATAGTTCTGAGCAATAGTGCTAAATCAGCTGTTCCATGTATATAGGGTACAAGCATATAAACTGCAGATTTGTTCAAATGTATCTACCTCTGTCTGTATGTATGCACCTTCATTCACAATTATTACATTTATACTATTTGTTGACAAACCAACCCAACTCTGATTGCCGAATATACTTCAGGTACAAGTCTGCACCAGATAAATTTTAAAACATAATCTATGTAAGAGTGAGGAAACTAAGCCTAACTAGATCTTGGAAGTGTTACTGTTCCTAGAATTCCCTAGTTAGCATGGCTAGTGATCATACTTCCTTTTTTAATTTATAATTTTTGTTATTGTTAAAACAGTAAAACAGTAAGAAAACAACAACAGAAAAAGAAAAGAAAAAACAAAAAAGAAAAAACACAAAAACAACAACAGAATAAGCAAGTTTACAAAATGGTATACAGTCAGCAGCACTACTTAAAAATGTGAAAAATTAAATTTGGCTGTACAGTTATTGTATCTTAACATTTCTTATCCCTCTAACCCCTGAGCTAATACATCTTTTAAATAATCTGAATAAGCACATTTCCAGGTTTTCTTGACCTTTTTGTTGATCATATTATTTGTTTTTTTCATCACTTTTTTCCAGAATTCTTGAACTATAGTATAGGTTCACCATACATGGAAAATGATCCCTTCACCTAGTGATCATGCGTCCTGGAAGATTCTGAGAATAGCCATCTGCCAGGCTTCCAGTTCTTAGTGGGAGGAGACCAGGTCTCTACAACAAATTCTCACATTTCTTTTAACATGATCATCTTCTCTCTGGCTGAAAAAGCAATCCACATAACCTTCGCCCACTTGGTAACATAACTTTCAAATGGGAAGAGCTCTTGTTTGTTTGTTTACCTGCAGCTCCCATAATCTGTCATCACAGCTGGAGGTGTTTAGAAAAAACACCTTTTCAAACTGTGGCTGTCATTGGTTTTTTGTCCATTCTAATACAGGGTGTTTGAAAAAGAACTCCCTAGTTTTAAAACACATTAAAACTAGAGAGTTCTTTTTCAAACACTCTGTGTATTCTATAAGCACATATAGTTCAGGCTTCAATTGGATACACCAAGAGGCATACATATAGATGAGAAACTGTGAAATTAAAAAAATGCTATCAAGATAATCTCTTTCCCTGAATTTTTCAGGCTGGCTTCTAAAGGTTTTCTCTTTTGGGATATACTGAATATTTTCCAGCAATATTGTATGTGTGTAGGAGGGGGGGGGGAATTTGTGGGCTTGTAGTATGTTATGAAATGTAGAAGTATACCTATATAATATTTCTTAAAGGTAGTGGACTAGTTAGAATTAAAAAAAAAACCAACAGAGAGATCTGTACAGTAGTCTTTATGCTCATTAATTAGCATTGTTTAATATATAGGGTGGAGCCCCGGTAGCGATGTGTGTTAAAGCGCTGAGCTGCTGATCTTGCAGACCGAAAGGTCCCAGGTTCAAACCCCGGGAGCGGCGTGAACGGCCGCTGTTAGCTCCAGCTTCTGCCAACCTAGCAGTTTGAAAACATGCAAATGTGAGTAGATCAATAGGTACTGCTCCGGCGGGAAGGTAACGGCGCTCCATGCAGTCATGCCGGCCACATGACCTTGGAGGTGTCTACGGACCACGCCAGCTCTTCGGCTTAGAAATGGAGATGAGTATCAACCCCCAGAGTCAGACATGACTGGACTTAACACCAGGGGAAACCTTTACTTTTACCTTAATATAGTGTAAGTGTTTCTGTATTAGTTTCTGTATTAGTTTCTTTTATGTTTCTGTATTAGTTTCTTTTATTTTTTGTGTTTATATTTATTGCTGTCATGTGTAGTTTTTTTGTACTAGTTAGAAAGTAGATTAGTATGGTGTTTTTTGATATATAACTTTATAAAGTGCTTGCTCATATTATATTTTATGTTTTTTTTCTTTTGTATCAAGAAAAATGAATAATTAAAAATTGTTCAATCTTTATGATTCCCCCAGATTCTTTGTTATTTGTGCTGCATCAGACTAACATGGCAATTCCTAACCCTAAACAATTTTGCACATAATGTAATTTGTCATAAGAAAGAAACTAGATGTTTAATGTAACCGCATGATTATGAGAAAACCGTAATTAAAGATATGGCACATATTAGCCATAAGTGTCTCCTGGAGGGTTCCTCTTTGAGAGAATAAGTCCCAGAATCCTTTCATCTTTTTCCTATAGGTGGAAATCATGTAATTGCATTCTTAGATATCTAGGAGTTGCACCTTTTGGCAGAGAAATAGAAAAAAAGAACAAAACAGCAAATCTTCAATAAAACTTATGGCAGAAAAACCCAGTAATGTACAGTAACAGCATAATAATAATAATGATGATGATGATGATGATGATGATGATGATGATGATCTGGAACACAACACACCAGACATCACAGTTGTGGAAAAGAAAAAGGCTTGGATCATTGATGTCGCCATCGCAGGTGACAGTCGCATTGACGAAAAACAACAGGAAAAACTCAGCCGCTATCAGGACCTCAAGATTGAGCTTCAAAGACTCTGGCAGAAACCAGTGCTGGGCACACTGGGTGCCGTGCCAAAAGATCTCAGCCGGCATTTGGAAACAATAGACATTGACAAAATTACGATCTGCCAACTGCAGAAAAAAAAGGAATAAAATAGAAAAAAGGAATAAAAAGAGAAGAAACAACAAAAAAAAAATACAAACAGGTATAACAATTTGCACTGTAGTGTCGCTAAACTAATGGATGATCACAGATTTGCTATACCATTGTTGTACCTTAACTTATCCTTGTCCCCCTTACCCCTCGCCCGTGAACCCAACCCCCTAGACCTCCGATACCCCTCAGTAAGTATCGCGTAACTGACCGTCAACTACCCCTGTATCTTCTTTCGCTAAATCCCCTTTATGGCTGTCATCAAATCTACCTTTGTCTTCTTTTCCAAATACCCAAGTGCCAGCCTCCATTTATTTGCAAACTCCTCATTATTTCCTCCTCTGTTGCTATTTGTCAGCTTGGCCATTTGGATATATCCCCCCAGTTTGTCTCTCCAATCTCTAATACTTAGCTCTTCTTCCCCCTTCCATGTTTTTGCAATTATTAGTCTAGCCGCAACAAAACAATATTGGCAAATTTCTTCATCTCCTGCGCTAATACGCCTTCTAAATAAACCTAATAAGCATGTCTCGGGGTTCTTCTTGACCTTATTGGTAATCATATTATTTGTTTCTTTCACCACTTTTATCCAGAATTCTTGAACTATATTACAGGTCCACCATGTGTGGAAGAATGTTCCTTTTACTTTCTTGCATCTCCAACAGGCCCCTCCTTCTGTTTTCTCTATTTTCGCCAGAAGCTCTGGAGTTATGTATGTTCTGTAGAACATTTTAAACATATTCTCTCTAATTGAGCCGGCCAGAGAGAATTTAAACCCCTTTTTCCAGAGATATTCCCATTCTTCCAGGTCTATGTTTCTACCAAAGTCTCTGGCCCAAGAGATCATAACGGTTTTTATTTGGTTGTCTGCAAGGTTGTAGTCTAGAATAAATTTATAAAGCCTTGAGAGTAAGCCTTTGTTGCCTCTGTCAAAGATACATTCTAACTCGGATTTTTTGGATGCAAATCCCACCGCCGCATCCTTTCTAAATCTATCATGCAGTTGGTAAAAACTGAACCAGTCTTTTAACCCTAATTCTTCTCTGCCCTTAAGTGCCCATTGCCCTCTTTCTTTAACTAAATATTCCTCATACGTTCCCACTTCAATACATGTAGCTGGTCTCAAGACTGCTTCAAGTGGGCGCAGCCACAGAGGGGTTTTGGGCTCTATCCCCTTCTTGTATCTTTTCCACGTTGTTAAGAGACTGGATCTTATAATATGCCTTTTAAATTCTTTATTCACCTTATCCTTTTCATCCCATAGATAAGCATGCCAGCCATATCTTAAATTGTGTCCCTCTAATTTAAGTAATTTTTTGTTGTCCAATTTAATCCAGTCCTTTAGCCAGCTAAAGTTAGCAGCTTCATAGTAGTATCTGAGGTCTGGGAGTGCCAGGCCCCCTCTGTCCTTCACATCAATAAGATTCCTATAGGCAATTCTAGCTTTTTTCCCATTCCAAATGAATTTAACCAAATCTTTCTTCCAGTTTTCAAACACCTTTACCCCCTTGATAATTGGTAAATTTTGAAACATAAACAGCATTTTGGGTAGCACCATCATTTTAATCACAGCAATCCTCCCTAGCCAGGTAAGTTGGAGTCTTTGCCAATTTTCAAGGTCTCCTTTTATCTCCTTCCACGTTTTGTCGTAGTTATTTTGATAGAGTTTGCTGTTTTTGTTAGTTAACCATAGTCCGAGATATTTTACTCTTGGCACTACCTTGCAGTTAGACAGTTTCTCTAGGTCAGCCGTATCACAATTGGATAAATTTTTGGTTAGAAAAACCGATTTCTCCTTATTGATTTTGAAGCCCGACACCATGCTAAATTTGTTAATAACCTCAAATAATGTGCATGTACTTTTTAATGGTTCCCTTAAGAAGCAGACCAAATCGTCTGCATAAGCCTTCCCTTTAAATTCGTATCCTTTTACCCTGACTCCTTTGATTTCGCTGGTCTCTCTAATTCTGATGTTCAAAATTTCTAATATCCAAATAAACAGTAGCGGCGACAGAGGACACCCTTGTCGAGTCCCTTTTTGAATTTCTATGTAATTTGTCATTTCGTCGTTTATTTTTAGCTTGGCCCTTTGTCTAGAGTAAATGGCTCCTATGGCCCTTCTAAAATGTTGTCCCACTCCAAAGAGCTCCAACACTTTCAACATATATTCCCACCGTATGTTGTCGAATGCTTTCTCTGCATCTAAAAACAATAGTGCAATCTCTCTGCTTGGGTCTTGTTCGGCATATTCTATTATATTTAGCACAGTTCTTACATTTTGGCTCAGATGTCTGCCCGGAAGGAAGCCTGCTTGATCCCCATGTATTATTTTTACTAAGATTTGTTTCAACCTGTTTGCTAAGATTACAGCAAATAACTTATAATCGTTATTGACTAATGAGATAGGTCTATAGTTCTTCACTTGTTCCATATCTCTGTCCTGTTTGGGTATCAGAACTATTGTGGCTTCCTCCCAGGACTCTGGCATCTCTCCTGTTAGGAGCACTTGGTTCATAGTTGAGAGCAGTAACGGGCCTAACTCTTCTTTATACAACTTGTAGAACAGAGCTGAGAAACCATCCGGGCCTGGGGTTTTATTTAGCTTGGCCTTATCAATGGCAGAGTTCAGTTCTTCCCATGTAATTTGTCTATCCAAGTCTGATTTCATGCTTTCAGAAAGTTTGGAGACCTTCATATCTGCTAAGTACTGATCTATTTTTTTTGTATCTATCTGCGTGTTTTTATAGAGGTTTCTATAATAGACTTCAAAGATTTTTTGAATCTTTCTTATATTTGAAATAGTCTCCCCTTTGTTTCTTATCCTGGCAATTAATGGTCTCCTCCTATGATCTTTCACCTGCCACGCTAAGAGCCTACCGGGTTTATTCGCATTTTCAAAAAAATTATGTCTCTTGTACATAATTTTTCTTTCTAATTCATTTGTTAAAAATAATTCATATTGCTGTTGGGCTTTTGCTAGTTCTTGCTGTACTTTTTTCCTATCCACCTTGGACTTTTCTAATTCTTTCTCCTTATCTCTGATTTTGGTAAGCAGCTGTACTTGTATATTGTTTTTTCTTTTACACCAGTTGGCATGTTGTTGGATTAGTAAACCTCTTATCACGGCTTTTCCTGCATCCCAGACTGTCTTTACCGCTATGCCCTCCTTGTCATTCTCTTTAATGTAATTTTGTATTCCTAGCCTGATCTTTTCCTTAATTTTTTGGTCTTTTAATATGTAGTCATTTAATCTCCAAGGCTTCCTTTCCCAAAAACCCCCTTTTAGCTGTAGCAACATCGGATTGTGGTCTGCAAATACTCTAGGAAGAAATTCCACCTTCTCTGTTTTGGTTACCAACTCCTTAGTTGCAAAGATGTAATCTATTCTGGATGACGATCCATGTCTATGGGAATAGTATGAATATTCCCTTCTGTCTAATTTTTGTATCCTCCATAGATCATATAAATCCCAGTGTTTTAGGTCTCTTTGTAGGATGCCCGGAAGTCTTCCTTCTTTAGAGTCCTTTTTTCTTTTGTTATTTCTGTCTATTTTTGTGTCCATTGCCCCATTGAAGTCCCCTAACCACAGCATTTCTTTCTCCCCTACTTCAGCTAGGATGTTAGATAGTTTTTTATAAAATGTTTTTTGATTTGTATTGGGTGCATAAATCCCTACTAATAGAATATGTTTATACTGAAACCTCACTTTGACCATTAATATTCTACCTTCTTGATCCTCATATATTTTCTCTGGGTTTAGTTCCCTATTTATATAGAACAGCACCCCATTGGTTTTCTTAACATTGCATGTAGTAAATAACTGACCTAATTTATCTTGGACTAACAGATGTTTGTCTCTGGATACAAAGTGGGATTCCTGAATACAAGTTATATCTACCTTATTTTTATATAAGAAGTGAAAAACCCGTTTCCTTTTTATGCAATTATTCAGCCCGTTCACATTCATGGAGATGATTTTTAACCCCTGTGCTTTCATTTTTGTTTATCTCCTCCCTCCCCCTCTCCCAAAAAAAAAACAAAAAAAAACTCCCCGATCTTCGCTACTATCTTGATCTTAAACTTTCTCTAAACCCGGCTCTTCTTCTTCTCCTTCTTCTTCAACTTCTTCTTCATCTACACCGTCTGCCCCTATCGGGTGACTCTGTGTTTCCCCCTCAGCTTGTTGGCTCTGTAGTACCGCCGTGGCCTCCTGATCCTTTGGTGGCCTTCTTTTTTGCGGGCGCGTCTCCTCTTGGTCCATGTCTTCCTCGAAGTCCCTGTTATATTTTCGTAGAAATTGTTCTGCCTTCGGTACGTCCAGAATGATATGTCTTTTAGATTTATAATGGAACGATAAACCTTGAGGAAACTGCCATCTAAAGACCACCCCTTTTTTCTTCAGTTTTGTCGTTAAAAAAGTAAATTCTTTTCTTTTCCTTAATAGCCTCGTTGGGATCTCCTTGAGAAACAGGATTTTGCGGCCCTCCACCATAACTGGAGCTTCATATTGCTGGTTTATAATAAGTTCTTTGAAGGATTTGGAGATGAGCTGGAGGATGCAGTCTCTAGGCACTTTTTTGATTCTTGCATACGCCGCATTGACTCTGTATGCTGCTGACACCATCGCATGCACCATATCTGTATTCTTTTCCCCCAGAAGTGTTGTAATGATTCGAATCAGATAATTTCTCAGATCGCCTTTCTCAACTCCCTCTGGCAGGCCTCTGATTCTGATTGAGCAGTCATTAAGTTTCAGCTCCAGTAAGTCCATTTGATCTTGCAGTGCCATTTGTTTCATCTCAGCCCCTCTGATCGAGTCAGTGTTTGACTCCACCTTTTTTTTCAGGGACTTGCCCTCTGTCTCTAATTTAGAGACTTTATTTTCCAGAACAAATTGTCTTTCTGCAATTTTTTTGACATCGTCTCTCAATAGGTCCATGCTCCCTTTTAGGTCCTGGATCATAGATCTAATTTCCAGAAGAACTTGTTCCGAGACTGAGCAGGTGGAAGTGCTAATGGAGGTGTTACCGCCAGACTGCTTTTTTTGTTTGTCAGCAGCACCACCGGCCACAGTGGCGTAGGATGTCATCAGTCCTTTGACGCTCATCCCAGTCAGTCGGGGTGATTGACCTTTCCTTTCCATTTCTGTTTTCGTTCGGAGTGCTTACTTTAATTTTTGCCTTGAGAGGCTACTTTAAATTTTCGAGGAGAGCCTTAATTACAGCAGCTGCACCAAGATTGGGGGGAGAGGAGGAATGTAGGCTTTACTTCTTAAACATGTAGAGTTCTTTTACTCCATTATAAATTCTTTTAGCAAGACAAATACAAAGACAAACTAGCCATATCTTGTGAGGCCTTATTTAGCACATTTAGCACATATCAAAATCCCCCACACAACCGCTTCAATAGATCTTTTACTCTATCTTCTCTTTCTTCTGGGGGAGTTAAGTTTGGAGTATATTGTAAAACGCTGAATCCAGACAATTAGATTTCCTCCCTTCGGCCCTCAAAGGGGATAAATCAGTCTAGCTGTCGTTAGCCCAGGGTATGAAAACAAACAGATCCTTACTGAGTGGTGAAACAAACAAACAAACAGAAACACAAAGAAAAAAAAAGAAGTAAGAAATGTCCTTATTGTGCACCGGCAGCAGGTTTTGCAGAAGAGATAACGAGACAGGAGTACCTTTGGCACCCAGTTGCTGTTTAAATTAACAGAAAAGGAAAAAAAAATCTTCCGTCCTGTACTTTAAACTGCTTCAGGTTTCCAGAAAACTCCTCTCAGTCTGTTTGCTCAACGATCTGCCAACTGCAAAAGGCCACCCTGCTGGGATCTGCATGCATCATCCAAAAATACATCACACAGTCCTAGACACTTGGGAAGTGTTCGACTTGTGATTTTGTGATATGAAATCCAGCATGTCTATCTTGTTTGCTGTGTCATACAATAATAATAATAATAATAATAATAATTGCATTACCCACCTCTCCCTGCAGCTCAAGGCAGGATACAATATTACTCAATCAAGAGATAAAACACGATTAAAAGACACAGAACAAGATACACAGAGAAAAAATACAAAGTAAATTCCATTGATAAAATGCAGTTTAAAATTCACAACTTAAAATTGACTAGGCAGGCTTGCTGGAAGAGATGGATCTTCAATTGTGCCTTAAATTCTGATAGTGGTGAAGCTCTTTTGGCAGGTCATTTCACAGTCTTGTGGCAGCTGATGAAAAGGTATTTTGGGTGGTGGTTGCTGGTCAGGTTCTTGTAGGCTGGAATAGATGCCACCCAGATAACCTCAGTGTTTGGGTCAGATTGTACAAGGAGAAGGTGATCCTGTAGGTAACGTGGACACAAACCATGTAGGGCCTTAAAAGATTGTACTTTGCCCAGAAAAGAATTGGCAATCAGTGGAGTGACTTTAATATCAGGGTGATATGCTCACTTCTGAATGTTGCTGTGACCAATTATTATGGTTTCACTGCCAATGCTGCATCATAAATTCCTGAGGTTTGTAGTTTGGTGAGGCAGAGCTCTCAGGCTTCTTTCTTGTTTTCTGTTGTCTGATATGACCAAATGCTCTCCTGGAGATCTATGACCATCCAGCAGCAGTGATGAGGGTGACATTTTTCAGAATTATGCTAGGAGCAAATGGGGCAATTGAGAGACGGAAACGTCTGTTCTATAATTCTAGTGTGATCTCACCCTTGAAGTATGCAATTTTCCAGTATGTGTGGGAAACCTGTGTACACATTTTAAGAATGACAGTCCAACAGTCCTATCCATGAGGTTTGAGCAATGGCAGGTTTAGATCTCTGATTTGATGGAGGGTTGTATATTGAGAACTGTGTGATTATGCTTTGTGTGTTTTTTGTCACATTTTATGTTAAATGTGCTTTGATTTGTATTGTATTATATGTATACACTGTGTATTTGCAATTTGACTCTGAATTAGCCAATCTGTAAGCCTCTCTCAGTCCCCATTGTGTAATGCTTATGGTTGCAAAGAAGATAAAATTTTAGCAAGTACTGCTTATTTTCTGCCTAGAAACGCTATCAACCCTATATGACAGTGTTTGGAACTGAAATACTATATTTTTCAAGTGCTTTGAAAAAAAAACCCTGAAAATTTTTTGAGTCCATAAATGTAACATGCCATAGTACTTACCCTTTTGTTTTAGGGTACCCCATTATGTATAGTCTTAATTGCCACTTTGGACACAACTCACTTATCTACTGAGCAAATGAATAAGGTGAAATTCAAAAATTTTGTTTCCTATGTAATGATTTGAAATATCTTGCTGTATAATAACAATAATAATTAAAATAATTATAGAATGGCACTAAAATGGGGGAAATTTATGTACTCCTTCTTCCAGTTGTTGTGTGACTAGGCATTACCCCTTTAACAGAATATTTAGTTTGAAAGGCAGAAGTAATACGGAAGGAATACATGTAGGTCTCTTTAAACGAGTCCTGCACAACTTCGGAGTAGTTCTGGGCTATATAGATTAAACCTCTTGGTGCCGCAAATACGTTTTTAGCATTTCACTTTCCAGCTAGGGTAATGAGGATTGTTGTAGCCGTTGTGTGTCTTCAAATCATTTCAGACTTAGGACGACCCTATCACACTATTTTCTTGTCAAGATTAATTCAAAGGGGATTTGTTTTTGTCTCCCTCTGAGGCTGAGGGAGTGTGACTTGTCTAAAGTCACCCAGTGGGTTCAGAGTTATAGTCTGAGGTTAAAACCACTACACCACATTTTCTGAATTCTTTCTTTCTTTCCTTCCCTCTCTTTTTCCTATCTTGATTTATTTATTTATTTCCATCCCTCCTTTTCTTTCCTTTCCTTTCCTTTCCTTTCCTTTCCTTTCCTTTCCTTTCCTTTCCTTTCCTTTCCTTTCCTTTCCTTTCCTTTCCTTTCCTTTCCTTTCCTTTCCTTTCCTTTCATCCCTCCTTTCTCTGCCCTTCCCTCTCTTTTTCCTAACTTGATTGATTTATTTCCCTCCCTCCATTCCTTTCCCTATTTGTGAAGGACAGCCCAGTCTCTTTGCAGGTTCATCAGGCTCACACCATTCCCATGGGAATGGCACAAGCTTGGTGAATGGGAGACACAAAAGGTGATAGGTGGTGGTGCAGAGTAGTGGGGGCACAAGTGGTAGCAGGTGACAGGAATGGGGGCCAGGAGGGCAGCAGCGCTTGATGGGCTACACCAACTGGTTCAGTGGGCCATATATTGTGAAGGCTTGCTTTAAATAAACAAAAGAGAGAAAGACAGAAAAAGGTAGGTCAACACATTTCAGCAAAACGTTTATTCAGAACTAACAATATGCACATAAAATATAAAATAGATAGTTTCAGTGAAGCCTTTTGTAAGTAAAGAAAAACATTTTGCATTTCTAAAGATGAGGGATGACTTTTCTCTTTCTGTTGTTTTCTTTCTGTTTTGCTGATTCTTACATGTTCAGTAAAGGATTTTGGTGGCAGCTGCAGTTTCTTTTGCCTGCTGTGGGCAGAAAATCAACTAAATTACAATTCTTTTCTTTTCCAACTCAAGTTTCTTTATTACATTTTTGCAACATTTACTGCAGACATGTTACTGAACCACGAAGAAAAGGCAGGCTGGGCTTTGATGCTGATTGATGGGCTCTCTAGTAGCTTTGGAAAAAGAAGCGTAAATGTCAAAATTATGCCTGAATGTCAAAAGTAGAGCATTCAATATGAATATAGAGTTAAATGAATATAGAAAAAAATCATACCCATCCACAAGAATGGCCAACTCCTTCAACCAAAGATAAATGTCCCCCTCGTAAGTGTGTATGCTCGTGACTCCTTTAGTAGAAGGGAAATGAGTTGGGAGAAGATAGCCAGTAGCATGGCTGAAGAACTAAAAGCAAATATTAGGAATAAAATGATCTGTCTTCCCAACAGAGGAAATAGTGAATTCTCCAGTATATTGCTGAGTGTCATTAGTTTCAGTTGTTTAGGAGCGAGATGGAATTATATGTGATCAATGAAGTGGTTATTTTGACTGCTGCTGCTAAATAATCTTGGATGACACTTTGAGGATGGAATTGCTCATATTCACTTTTAACTTGATGCCATGTTTATTCTAGAATATCCAGAATCTAATGCTCCACCTGGTCAATTTCTTGGGGTCACTTTCATTTGCTGCAGCCTGTTGATGTGGACAAAATACTTAGTCTATTCCACCATATGCAATCCTTACCCATTCACATTTTGGTGAATAAAATCTAGCAGAGGTAGATTGTTCAGGTAACTGCTGTCCTGTCCTGTCGTGGTGCACCCTCTCTTTAAAAAACCTGTATGGACTTGTGATAACTACCGCTCCTTTGCTAAAATAGGGGTGTGTGTGATATTGGATCGCTATTCCGGATTATAGGATGTCGCTGATCTGGCAGCCAAATCCCCGGTAACGGGGTGGATAGGTGGGGCCAGCCAGAGATCGGCAATAACAGGGCAGGCAGAGGCCGGTCTTTGGCTGCATCAGTTGCATTTGGCTGATGTGAGAGAAGAGCAGCCATGCATGGTATTTTCCTCTTTCCCTTTAGCCTTGCCAGAACCAATCAGAAAAAGAAAGCAAATCACATGTCTTTTTGCAAAGCTGGCGTTTGAGAGGGAGAGATGTCTAGCTCTATGTGTCTCAGTGCTGCTGTTTACATTTAGTGTTTGGGAATGAATTGCTTTTTGAGCATTCCTTTTTCTTCTGCATTTTTTGTTTAATATCTTTCAGTCCTTCTTTTATTTTACCAGTAATTTCATTAGAAAGGAGAAGGTTGGCTATGCCTCTCTAGAAAAATTATCAGTAAAATAAAAGACAGACTAAAATATATTCAATTAAGTTGCTCCCTCCTCCCTTTCACCTCTTTGACTCTCAGTCTCTGCTATACCCTCCCCAACCTTACCTTCTGGCTTACGTGTGCCTACACCTCAAGCCCTTCTTGTTAGTTCATCTCTTTGAATCTCTCTCCTTAGAAAATTTCCTATAAATCAACAGATGACCCAAATGTTCTGAAATGTAGGGGGTTGCAGTGGTAGATGTATCTTCCAAATCCACTGAGATTCAGAAAACAGGATGATAAGTAACACACACACACACATATTGTCATTGTTTGTAATTTTCTCCCAAAATGTTCTGTTTTATAAAATACTTTGGACTGTAATAAAGTTATTTTAAGTGTTCTACTTTCATTGCCTTACTCCCTGAAATGTTCCCAATTTAGTGACTGATGGACTAAATTCTTTCCCCTAAATATTTTACCCCTAAATATTTTTTTATATTACAGAAAACATTTTTGCAGATCTAAGTTATTTTTAAATTCTATTTTCATTGCCTTACTCCCTGAAAGCCTAGAGATTTAAAGACTAGTCGGATAAATTGTTATTTGAAAAACAATTCATCCCCCACTACCTCCACCAGCTAAACAAGCGAGTGTTAAAGGTAGGGTTCCTTTTCCAATGGGCAACTCGGTTGTAGTTCAATGTCACTGTATCCAGAAAGCCCATGTGGAATTAATCTGGATCCCCACCAAGGATTTGGCTGGAGAAACTTCACCCAAGATCCATGAGTGTGGGTGTTAAGAGTGAAATATTGTTCTTTATCTAGCATCTTTACTTGGGGGGGGGGAGTGTTAACTGTGTCCAGGAATGAGGTAAGTCTGGACTCCCCCCACCTCTCATTGGCTGGAGAAGTTTCACCTAAGATCTGTGTGACTAGCATGAGCATAAAACTGCTCTCAGAAGCAATCGACAGCCTGGATGGCAGTATTATGCTTTTACAAGGAAATAAAAACCCGAATGTCAAATTTTTCTTGCTTTAACAGAATATCTGACATACATATAATTTTATGCACCTATAGGATATATGATACAATAAAAACATTCTTAAATAAGTAAGACAACAGTCCACTAAAGTATTAAACATACCAGTTGTTAAGAGGAAGATTTCTCATTTAGTCCTTTGTGGCTGTCCTCTACGAACCTCACCTCTAAAGTCATCTAAATTATTGAAGATTCCAAGATATTCTATAAGAAGGAAAACCACTTTCTTAGGAAAAAATCTGGGGAGAGAACAATATAGTAATTTAGGTTACCTCTAAAACATATCTTTATTTTTTATCTGTATTATTTATTATTTTTCCAGCAATGTAAGTAATGTTATACAATTGATAAGGCAAAACTTTTCCTATATGACTTCTGTCACTATATATCTCACTTTAAATTATTTCCCCCCGTATTCATAACTGAAAGCAATAATTGAAATGATAAAATTAAAATATTAAAATTGACTTCCCACCTCAAAGACACACAATGAAAATATATTATAATTCTACTAATCTATAATTTTAGACAGTGTTTTCATTCTACCATACTGTCTCAATATTTTGCTTAATCTTAAAAACCCGCAAGCATTTCTCATTTTTTAAATAAATTATATAAATGGTTCTTCTCATTCTTTAATAACTTATCAGTTTACTTGTCCTTTATCAAACAAGATAATTTGTCAATTTCTCCCAGTTATAAAATTATTATTATAGATTTTTTTGTAATTTAATTTTCTTTTAGGAGTAGTGTTTCAGTTTTTCATTTTGTATATAGAGTAGTCTTGCTTCAATAAGCATATATTGTAACCATTTGAAAGTTGTCATTTTTTCTTTGTTCTTTTGGAAGTCCCAGTAGAAATAATGTTGGATTTAGTTGTAATCTGATTTTAAATATATTTTGTAACAATTTTTAATTAATCATCACTATTTGTTTTGTTACATGTTCACCACATATGATAAAAGTACCTTTGTATGATTTGGATTTTCAGTCTAAATTTTTAGTGTCCTTGTACTTCTTCACCTCTTTCACTGGAGTAAGGTACCATCTATACATAATTTTATAGACATTCTCTTTCAAGACAAAACTTAGAGTATCTTTTAATTCTTTGAAGACATTCTCTCCCACCTTTATATTCTGCCAATATTATTTGCCAATTGTTCTTTCTCTAATTCCATTTTTAGTAAAAAATTTGGACATTTTCCCCAATTAAGTGAACAACATCTGTGCATAAATTGATTTCAAATTCTTTTTTGTTTTCTTCAAATTCAAATATTTTATCCATATTAGTTTATGTTTGTACCAACTGAATCCCACTCCTTTCAGCAATGTTGTGTTTGAAATCTGTGTTGATCCTTTTCAAATACTACTAAATCACTGTATGTTGTCCATCTTACATTGTCTCCTGAGTGGAAATCCAAAGTGGTATTTTATTGCCTGATCTTGATTTAAATTTATTCCAAATTCTTCATATATATCTTCTTACAAAATGGTTGTTGATGTCTTTATTTCCTTTCATTTTATCAAGATGAGAATTGTTTGAAAAAGAAATAGCATTTTTGGCAAAATATGTATCTTTATTTTAGATATACTTCCTAATAGTGAGAGATTTTCAATTATACAAGTTTATTTTTTTCAATGTTTTTTCATAATTATCTTGAAATAATGTTGAATTTCTATTCAATAACTTTATTACTAAATATTTATTCTTTTTACCAGATAGCTTTTCCAACCACAACACTTCTTTTATTGGGTTGCTGTGAGTTTTCCGGTCTGTATGGCCATGTTCTTTTATTATATTCTTTGTTAACATTTGTGTTTTTGTTTATTTACTCTGAAACCTGCCACTTCACCATATTGTTTCAAAGATCTCATGAGAGAAATTATAATTTCCAACAGATCTTCTAATATAATTATTATATTATCTGCAAAATGTCTTAATTGTATAAATTATTTTTATCTTCAAGTCTTTAATCACTTCTCTTTGTCTTATTTCTTTTACTGGTACTTCCAAAGCTAGAATAAAAGCAAGTAGGTAATGTAAAAATCCTTGTCTTGTTAATTTTTCTTTTTTGCAAATGTAGATCACCTCCCTCCCCCCCCAAATTTCTTATGATGGCAGATATTCTAGAGCTGTAGCTATGTTGAACTCCATGGTGTGGCATTGAGGGCTGTGAAGTGTTGGTTGGGATGTGGAGAGATGGGTATGTTGTTTTTGTGTGTATAATAGTGCAATGACAGTAAAGTTTTTCTATTTTGTCAGGGCCCTCTAATATTATATCTGATAATCACCCTCAGGTGCATTCAGAAGTAAGGTAGTTATTGATGAAAAATTATCAAGGCTATTGTGGGAAATAACCTTTTTTTAAAAAGAAAGAAAGGTAAGTCTCATACATAAGTCTGAAGTAAATTATTATTTTCAAGAGAACCAAATAATAAATCAAGAATATGAGCCCCAAGATGAATTTAGCAAATGTCAAAAGCTGCATTCATATTTCAGTTCCACACAATTTCAGTTGTTTGATTATGTTATTTAGGAATATTTGAACGTAAAATGCCTCCTGCATAATCCAATTTTCAGTGCTCTAAGCCACATTTATTCTCTGCACTATACTGACTCAATATTTGAACACAAAAATAGCAAGTGACACAAGAAAGATTCTTACATTTTAAGGACAATGAGTCCAACATATGGTGGTAAGAGCACATACAATTTCTCTTTAAGAATCCCATCCACAATCTTCTTCCCAACGTAGACGACATCCAAAATAGGAAGTAGTAACGGCCGGCTGTAGGATGATATTTAAGAAGTTGATGGAATAAACTTGAAACATTGTCATTTCTAACACCCATATAGTTCTGCGAAGGAGCTCTTATTTCATACAATCGCTGATCTGGAAGGGGCCATGCAGGAATACAGAACTAAAGCACTTCTGAAAAATGCCTCTGTTTAGAATAGTGAGTTCATCACCCTTTAAGGATGTCTATTCCACTGTCAAGCAGTTCCTAAATAAATAAGCCTTTTCTTAATGTTCAAGTGCAATCTCTTTTATTTAGTAAAAAAATTGACTCTAGTCCATTCCACACTGCCATAAAATCCAGATTATCAAAGCAGATAATCCACATTATCTGATTTGAACTGGATTAGATGAGTCTACACTATCAGATAATCTAGTTCAAAGCAGATAATCTGGATTTTATTTGGCAGTGTATAAGGGGCCTCTGAAAAGGATTCTCCAGTTCCTGCACTCATGTAGGTTTTGACATTTGTTGCATGAGCACATGGGGCATCTATTTTAAAATTTGTCTCCATTAGCCTTGTACTCCATTTTTAATTCGAAATTGACTCTGGACATTGAGTTGATGTCTAGGGACCTCAGGTCTATAGCATGGGTGTAAAACAGTTATCTCAGGCCCCTTCTACACTGCCATATAAAATCCAGATTATCTGTTTTGAATTGAATTATTTGACAGTGAATTATTAGAAATTATTAGAAAGGGTCTCCATTTTTCCTTGTATTAGGTGTAGTAGAGAAATGGTCCAAAGTTCTTCCCTGCATTCAGGGCAGGGAATCAACAGATTAATGCCATATCATTTATGTTGCCAAAACATCAACAATGGCATCCAAGAGGCTATTGGAACAATCCCTCTCTTTGCTCCTATCAGCCCTGGCCTTGTCTTTCTCAACTGCTGAGTACGCCTGTCCTGTCTGGCAAAAGTCTGCCCATGCGAAGCAGGTGGACATAGCACTAAACAAAACATGCGGAATCATCACAGGATTCCTTAAACCTACACCTGTTGATAAACTCTACAAGTTAGCTGGCATTGCCCCTCCTGACGTGCGACGGGAAGTTGCTGCTAACTGCGAGAGAAATAAGGTCGAACATTGTGAAAGCCACCCACTGCATGACTATCAGCCTCCTCCCACCAGACTCAAATCAAGGAAGGGCTTCATGAGAACCACCACTCCTCTTCATGTTTCTCCAGCAACAGCAAGGGTGTCCCTCTGGGCAGCTAAACGTGGCAATTCTAATTGGATGGCCACCCATGAGGGTCTTCCTCCAGCGGCAAACCAAGAATGGGCAACTCGGAAGTCCCTGAACATACTCAGAAGTGGAGTGGGCAGATCTAAAGACAACTTGGCAAGGTGGGACTACCTGGAGGAATCCTCCACCTTGTGTGACTGTGGAGCAGAACAAACAACTCCGCATATGTATGCTTACCCACAATGTCCTGCCTCATGTACGGAGGAGGAGTTGTTTAAAGCTATGGACAATGCGGTTGCTGTTGCCAGCTTTTGGTCTAAAACTATTTAGTTGCTTGTGATTTCCTCTCCCCCCCCCCCCCCATCATTTTAAAATGTATTTGTTATGTAATGCTTTTGACATGAAATAAATAAAGCAAAGATAACTGGTGATGGCAAGAGCTCTTCAGAACTCAATCACTGGTTGCTACAGTCATAGTAACAACAGGCCAGGTAAGGGTGGACATCCAATGAGGTTGCCCTGGCTTTGGTCTGACTGAGTGGTCTGAACTTTGTTTTTCCTGCTGTAGCATATTGGGAGAATAACATTTGAATAACTTCATGGAATCCAGGGCCAAACCGGAGTAGAAATGTTCCAGACTGGTCCCAGATTTTTCTATATATGTATATGAGGTCCCACCACCCCTGCTTATAAAAGCAGTCCCTTATATATCACAGGACCCAAGCTCTGTGTCTAGGCAATGATCATATTTTTAATGTGCTGCTACCTGAAATTCATTACTTACGATGTTTGTACTCCTCTAACTAATTCTGTATTCACATATGAAGGACAAATAATAGTGGTTTTAATGCCTTTTTTCCCTGCAGCTCTCATTTCAAATGCAAGGGATTCCAAAAACCCAAATGCTGCAGCTTTACTTGCACAAGCATCTGAAAAATTCAGAAAAAAGAACCAAAAGGATGAAAAATGTTATCTTTTCTATTAATATAACTCAGGGAGAGAAGGTAAACATACATTCAGAGAATTTACATGTGACTTTATACCTTTATAAACAGGTTCTGAAAATAACTGAGGTACTGATGCAATCAATGTTGTAGTAGCAAATTGTTACCATATTCAACTGTTATTTTTGCAATTGGCTTCCAAAAATGTAAAATGATGGAGATGCCTTTTAAAAAGAACTGGACAAACGAAAATAGACTACCTAATGACTAAGGAGGAGAAGGGAAACTTCTATGTAGAGAATTTACATACACATCTCTAACATATTCTGAAAATTGCGGAAGCTTTTGAAAAGTATGGGCAGGACATAGAATGACAGAATGATGTTTCAGATTGTGTTCTGATGGCTTGTTCAAATGTTCAGGAATAATGTTTGGTACAACTTTTCCCTTGCAGATATGATTATTTCATGTTTGAAGGTTCCCCCCTATAACTCATTTCCTCCACTTTAAAACCTGGTCCATCTGAAAAGGAAAGAAGTCATAGCATGCATGCTAGCTGGACAAACAGCATAACATGTTATCTTTCTAGTTCGATATTATGGTTTGTTTCTTTCCTTCTTTTATTGTTAAGTCAAATCTCACACATATTTACTTAGCTATTCCTGTGATTATTTTCAAATGTGTTTATTCCCAAGTAAGTCTGATATAAAAATGTATTCTGTTTGGGGCATTAGCTGTATATGACCAGATATTTTAACCAAAATTTATCTTTAATAGATGAATAAGGAATAGTTATATAGCATACTGACCTGTTAGTTTATTGGTCCCTGCTAGTGCTGATATACTAGCAGTAGAAACCAAATGACCTTCATTGCGGGCAATCATGGCTGGAAGAAAGGCTTTGCAAGTCTGTGGCACAGTTGGTAAATCAATATTAATATTAGCCATGTTTCATGTAACTCTTGTATTTGCTTGCTCTGAGTCATGAGATAAAACATTACAGTTAAAGAGCTTTTACTGACATACTTTTTCTTGAAAATTTTATGCCAATTTACTCAGTGCTAGGAAGTACATTAAAATATTAACCCATTACTTGCAATTCATTTTTTAACCAGCTGATAAGAATTGAACTGAAACAGTATATGAAAGATACAATGAACAAAATGAATTACATTTCTCTTCAAACATAAGAATGAGATTTTCTCATCTTTGACATTGTGGAGGGAGTGGACTAAATGTAAAAGAGAAAGAATCCTATTGCCATTGCATGGCTTGTCATGTGCTGCCATTTCATGTCACTCTTGTGTGGTATCAAGCAAGATTAATGGAGCATCAAGAGAGGCCATTGTGCTTTTGTTGCGTTTGAAGAGAAATGTATTGGTTTTAATTTGGACTGTATTCAGGGCTGTAGTCAAGGGGAGGGGTTCAACCTCCCCCCCCCCCCAATTTTTTCAGGCTTTTAAAAAAACCTGGTTTACTCATGAATTTTAACTGGTTAATCATATCCTCATGAGTGTCCACTGAAGTTTATCAATAGAGCCTGATTTCTAAATTATTTTTCATTTTGGAACCACTCTTCATGATTTGCTTTAAAAGTTTCAAACTGCCTGTATTAAAAGCCATTTCTGAATCTCGTTACTTTAATGCAACTACCTTGAATAGGAAAAGACCCAGGGCACTAGCTTCTAGGATCCAAAAAGGTTGTGTATTAGCCTCATACTCATTGCAGTCTCCCAGATTAATTATGATTTTGGACCCAGTGCATTCAGCTCCCATAACCTCGACAAATTAAGTTGTTTATGTTTAGTTGCTGAAGCTGGAATGCTTGTGGGCAAGATAGTGGTATATTATGAGCGGTATATTAGTCATATGCTAGTTCCAACTCTATAGCCTGCCTAACAATTAATAGAAATAAGTTTGAAAAATAATAAGCATAATTGGGTTATATGTATCAAAGCCAATGAGTAGGTTTACCGGTTAATACAATATGATGGAAAGCAATCAAGAATGTTACATTAGCCATTTTATACTTGTTCTAATTGGAGAATGTTAATATAAATGGGGATGAGTGAATGTCTCAGATCTGGAGACAGGGAATATATAGGAGAAGCTTTAGTGCAGAATGGTATTGCTCCAGGCTACTACATAAAGTGATAGTCCTGCTATTGAATAGATTGATAGTTGATAACTTGAGTGGTAAGCTTTGTTCCTTTATTTGCTCCAAACTTTAGTTGTAAAAACCAACTCTGTGGTGGTGATTTATAATAAAAACCACACCACTTTTGAACTTCTACTGAAGCAATTTTTTGTAGAAAATGGAAGACTGTTATAAAGTATTACCATAATGATGATAATGAGGTTTGTAGCATTATAATGTAACAAATTAAATTTTTGAGTCATTTGCAAGTTTATTTTTTTAAACCCTACATTTGAACAATTACTTTAATTAAAGAAAATGTAAAACTTTTTGAACACATTGATTTCAGGATGTTTAAGTTAACTTATGTCTGCATTAAGGAATTTTAATAGGAATGAAAAAAGATTGCATACTAGCAGAAGTAACATTTTATAAATTAATGTCATTGTTGAAGAGCATGGAAATTACATTTCTCACCACAATGACAGATTTATTTCTCAAATATTGTGGTTATTGAGTGTCTTCAAATTGTTATAGACTTATGATGACCCAAAGGTGACTCAATCACAGGGGTTTCTGAGGCTAAAAGTGTATGAGTAGCTCACTTAGTAAACCAGTGGGATTTCACGGCTGAGTGGGAATTCAAATGTTGCTCTAGTGCACTGGTTCTCAACCTGTGGGTCCCCAGGTGTTTTGGACTACAACGCCCAGAAATCCCAGCCAGTTTACCAACTGCTAGGATTTCTGGGAGTTGAAGGCCAAAATATTTGGGGACCCACAGGTTGAGATCCACTGCTCTAGTGAGTCATAATCCAATGCTCAAACTACTTTACCATATGCCTAAATTCAAACCATGCATTTACTGGTAAAAGAGTACTGGTAAAATGATTACCCAGAAGTGTGCTTTAGTGTTCACATCTAGTGTTTCATCCATATCAGAGTCGGGAAGATCAAGGAAACCCTTTCCTTTCAGAACACCTGCATTGTTGATTAGAATTTCTACATCACCAACTTCACTTTTAACCTATAAAAATAAAAAGCAAAACTTGAGATGTAATGTCCAAGACTTATCCTAATTTATTAATAGCCTGGGGGAGTGCAGAAAAAGGCTAGCAACAAACCCTGAAAGCAGTTTTTGGTCTCCTTTGAGTCTCTTTTGAGGTCTTGTGGGGATGATACATATATCATCTCTGTACTCTTGAAAGTTGCCCGTTTCCTCATGTGTGAAATTACCTTACCAAAATAAATACTTTACACATTACATCTATTAATAAATGTAAAAAAATACTTTATATCATTACATCAGCTCCAGCTCCATGCGGGGACATGGCAGAAGCCTCCCACAAGGATGGTAACAATATCAAAACATCTGGGCGTTCCCTGAGCCATGTCTTTGCAGACGGCCAATTCTCTCAGACCAGAGAGTAATGCTATATAACTATAGGATTTGTAGTTTGGTGAGGAACAAGCACTCTGGCAGAGATGATTAAAGATCTTGTAAAACTACAACTTACATTATTACATAGCATTGAACCATGGTAGTTAAAGTGTTGTCAAACTCCATTATTTCTACAATAGATATACACCACATGTATTCTCTTTTATCTGAACTATAAAACATGTATCCTGGTTTACAAAACAGTAAGATCATTTTTACAGTTCTCTTTGCCGAACACTTTGTTGCTTAAAGGGACAACAATTGCACCCAACATTTTGGAACCATAAATAAAACTTTACCTGTTCTGCCACTGTGTAGATTTCTTCTCTTTTGCGCAGGTCACACTTGTAGGTATAAACGGCTAGAGCCCCATTGGCTTTGGCAAGCTCTGCTGTTTCACTGTTACCTTCTTCGTCAATGTCCCAGAGAATGAGGATGGAACCAAGACGTGCCAAATTTATGGAAATCTCTCTTCCAATTCCATTTGCAGATCCTGTGACAAGTACTATTTTCCCAGCAATATTTTTCCGATGACTAAAAAACATTAAAATAAATGCCTCCAAACAATAAAAGCAAAATAAAATCAGAAATTCAATGGTGCTCAAGATACTTCTTATGATTAACATGACTCTGTTGAATCTATTCTCTAATTTAAAAATTAGATAATTCACTGGTAATATCAACATGAAGTTTGCTATTTTCTTTAATGATTTTGGAGTGGCTCCTTCTATCTCAGCCTTGCAACAGGAAATGGTACTGTCTATTCTACTTTGGGTATAAGTATTTTCAAATCTGCATATTTGAAAATGTCCACGGGAGGCCCACTTTCTTCTCCTCCCACTTACAATTAGATTTGATTATATAGACAATGTTCAACAAAGGGTTAAGGCTATAATTTAGCAGAATTATTTATATTGCCAGCATGGATATGTGGCAAGATATTCAAGTACAGTTGGCCCTATCTTATCCTACACTTAAGTTCCTCTAAAATGAAGGTGCTGCCACTCCTTAAAAGAAGGAGGAGGAGAAGAACAACCACTTCAAAGTCATTTATTGAATTTCATATTACATTTTACATGAAAGCAGTACATGATATCCTGGATTAGATCTCCTCAGGTAGGAACTCCGGTGTGTGATACCTCTCTCGCATCCCCAGGTGATATAGTTCTTTTAAGTGCCCTGTATTATTGCAGGAGAAAATAATTAAAAATATTCACATGTTGAACAGTGGCTAAATTGTTTCCGTATAATAGTGCTAAGTCACATGTTCTATGTATACAAGATGTAAACATATAAACTGCAGATTCATTCATATGTATCTGAATTATATTATTAATAATGTATGTATGTATGTGTCTTCACTCATCTCTCCTATAGCATATCAAAATTAACTAATTCACTACTATTTGTTGTGATATTTTGTAAAAGAAATTATTTGGATTACCTAATATAGTTGAGGTGCAAGTTTACGTTTTCATATAAACCATGTTAAGACTTAGGAAAATGGCCTTTTCTCCTGAATCAGCATCGAATTGTATTGTGATCATTTCTGTAAAACTTGCAAGTCCTGGTGCTAAAAGGGCAATACAGTAGTGATCATAATGCTATCTCACACTAATTTAAGGAAAAAGTCCACTTTCTCTCAATCTTAACATTGTTTAAATGAAAATGTATCTGAATTCACTCTCCTATGTACCTGCCCCCTCTCTTTGGTTCCAAAATGGTAGTTGCACGCTTCATTCACTTGCATGGGTGAGTGATCTAAGGCTGCGACTATTATGTGGAGAATTAAAAAAAAATTGTTTTGAAAATGGGAATGCTACTATCATACGATGGTGATTATTATGCGATAAAATACAGTATTTGATTTTTGTTGGCAACTCTGACAAGTAAATGTATGGCTATTGCTACTAATGAATGGAGGCTTTTACAAGCAACACTGAGCAATTTATTCTAGAATCTGTTCTTATCTATTGCATATCTGTAAAACATGTCCAATGTGGGGATAAACCATAACCACTTCTGCTACATAAAATCTGTTTAAAACCATTCTTGAAAAGATACCTTGAAAGAGTTGGATTTTTTGCTGTGTATGTGTGAACACATAATTTTTGAATTACTTTTAAACATATCAAGAATTTAAAAGGTCAGCATGTTCATAATAACACTTGCCCCAGGCTATCATTCCAACATCTTCTTTTGATGGGTGCTATTATGTCCAAAGGACTTGATTCTCATGATCTCTGTGTGTAAATACACCCTTAAATATCTGCCTCACTAAGATGACACCTAGTTAGGACTTTTTGTGGAAATGAAATAATATGATCACCATCTCTTCTTCTCTGGACCCGTTTTTTAAAAGAAAAGATAACCATACATTGATTATAATTATGGCTCCTCGCTTCCCTATTCCTGCTTATAATACAGTTTAGTGATCACTCATCTCATACAGAGCAAAATCAGTCAGACTTCATAGCATGTTCCAGAAACTGTAGATGGGATTGATGACGGACCCTGTGATATTCTGTAGTGTGGTAGATGAATGGGACCAAAGTTTCATAAAGGTGCCTTTTAAAAATGGTTCCTCTGTTTAACTGAGCATGGGCGGTTACATTCCAAGATAGCCCACCAGAGTCTGTCTAGTCATCACCTTGTTTGATAGATCTTCTTGACATCTCTGCTCCGGTGGCCTAGGAGATAAAAGCCTTGTGACTTGAAGGTTGGGTTGCTGACCTGAAGGCTGCCAGGTTCAAATCCCACCTGGGGAGACTGCGGATGAGCTCCCTCTATCAGCTCCAGCTCCATGTGGGGACATGAAAGAAGCCTCCTACAATGATTGTAAAAACATCAAAACATCCGGGCGTCCCCTGGGCAACGTCCTTGCAGACGGCCAATTCTCTCCAGAAGCAACTCTGGTTGCTCCTGACACATACAAAAAAGTGGCATCTAGCATTATATGGATTAATTGCTTATGTGGTAAATCTGTATCTCCTGCATTAAAAATCAACAGAATGAATAAAATATCTCAGTGTTGAATATCTTATAAGGAACCCCGGTGGCAAAGTGTGTTAAAGCACTGAGCTGCTGAACTTGCAGACCGAAAGGTCCTAAGTTCAAATCCCGGGAGCGGAGTGAGCGTCCGCTGTTGTTTCAGCTTCTGCCAACCTAGCAGTTCGAAAACATGCCAATGTGAGTAGATCAATAGGTACCACTCCAGCAGGAAGGTAACGGTGCTCCACGCAGTCATGCTGGCCACATGACCTTGGAGGTGTCTACGGACAACGCTGGCTCTTCGGCTTAGAAATGGAGATGAGCACCAACCCCCAGAGTCAGACATGACTGGACTCAGGGGAAACCTTTACCTTTACTGAGTATCTTGCCTTATCATTTGAGTAATGCAGGAAAGAATCATACTCCACAATTTGAAGAATTTTAAGAGTCAGTTCATGTAAGTTACAGAGATATTTTCCCTGTACAACTTCTCCGGTAAAAATCAAACAAAGGTATATTAATATGTTGCAGTTTGACATGATAAAGATGCCATCTGTATGCAGATTTTACAACACTTTCCACTGAGAGGGCTGAATTTATATTGATGGAGAAGTGGTATATCAGGCTTTTTCTGAGATTTATGTGTTTAATGTTAAATACACTGTTGTTTGCCTAGAATAAAAACCTGGTCCCCAAAAGACAAGGTCTTCTACAGATGTCTCCTGAAGACAATAGGGAAGCACTTCATTCAAGGGAATGTTTTTTCCCCAGTTAGCATTTTCAAAACATTATTTGCTCATGCAAGCAAACATGCCATACATCACTGCACAGAAAACCAACAATGTATCGTTTATATCAAATATTTCTAGATTTTTTTTGAAATGTTGCTGTTTTGAACAAAGGTTCCCAGTATCCTCAATCAGCAGGCTAATTGTCATACTTCCTAGAAGATTCTGGGAATCATAGTTTAAATTAAACATTTCTAAGCTCTGAATCATTCCTATCTAGCACTAGACCAAGTATGGGCAAACTCAGGCACATGGGCCAGATGCAGCCCCTTAGGCTTCTTCCACCAGGCCATCCTTGGCGCCTGTAGTACATGCACAGGGCTCTCCCAAGAGGAATAATAATAAAAAATGAAAAATAATAGAAAACCATTTAATTGTTATGATTCCCCCAGATTCTTTGTTATTTGTGCTGTCTCAGACTAATATGGCTATTCCCAAATTTAAACAATTTTACCCAGAATGCAATTTCTCAAGAGAAAAAAAAACTAGCTGTTTAATGAAACCCCATGACTATGAGAAAACTATCATTAAAGATATAGTGCATATTAGCCATAGGTAGCTCCTGAAGGGTTTCTCTTTGGGAAAATAAGTCACAGAATCCTTTCATCTTTTTTTGCTGTAGGGAAAAAACATGTAATTGCATTCTTAGATATCTAGAAGTTGTATCATTTGGCAGAGAAATAGAAAAAAAAAAAACCAAGTCAGCAAATTTTCAAGAAAACTTATGACAGGGATAAGGGATTTGATACCCAGTAATAACAACAACACTTTATTTATATTCCACCCCATCTCCCCAAGGAGACTTAGGGTAGATCACAGTACACATACATGGCAAAAATTCAATGCAGTTTGGACAGACAGGACAGAGCAGAACAGAACACACAGAAAGGAGGTATTTTGTCTCAAAGTCCATTTTCAATGCCTTGGAGGTTGAGTTTGGATTCAGTCACAGGGGGATACTGTTGCTCCATTTTCTATGATGAAAAACCATCAGGACTTCCTCCTTTTACCTTCCTTTTGGTCATCACATTTCTGGTCTTGTTCTTTATGGTGTCGTAAAATACCTCCCCAGTTAATTAGTGGTACTTAATTTCTCAATTTACAGCTCTAAGCTGTTTTCAAACTGCATAGGTAAAGAGTGAGCTGGGCTTGACAGTTGAGTGCTCACCCCGACTGGGCTTCGAACTGTCCACTTTTGATTGGTAGATCTTATTATAGCTGGTGATTTACCAGCTGTGCTACAGCCCAGCCCATTATGATTTTACTGCCAATGCGGCATCTCACAGATTCCTGAGGTTTGTATTTTGATGAGGCTCTAAAGCTTTCAGACAGAGAATGTAGCATACCCATCTGGAGAATTTTTAGAAAGTCTGGCTCTTTTCCGTTGATTTAGGAATTACCTGGAATTTTATGTGATTATTGAAGTGGTGTGGATGCTGCTGCTTCTGCTAAATTATCTAGGGTGTTTACAATAGAAATAACTTATGAAGCATTACAATACAATCTCTCCAAATTGGGAGATATTATGTACAGATCTGGCTTTTCATTATGCAGATTCATTTGATTCATATTTTAAACTACTGGCTACACCTATCCTTCTCCCCATGTGGTCTTGGACAGAAATACGAGGGCTATCCAGAAAGTAGATTACGTTTTGGAATTAAAAATGAACAAAGTATAGGAGAAAACATTTACCATATGCAGTTGAAAGCCACATCCAAATACCACTTCTCAACATAGTCACCATTCAAATCTAGACAGTTATCATAGAAATGAATGAGCTTGGAAAGTTTTCCCCCACAAAACCTTCCCGCTTGCGTTCTCAACCCCTTTCCGCAGCTGCGCAGTGTCACCAAAATGCTGTGTTGCCGCTTGGTTGAGGATGCTACCATTAACCCAGAAATCCACGCCACTTCCCAAAAAGAGCTTGATTATTGGGGGGCAAGGCTGAGATGAGAAGAGGGGAGAAGCTCAGAAGAGGCTGAGGCCCTGCACCCTCAGAGGCTGGTCCCCACATGTGGCCCCTCCCTCGAGGGCCTGCCACTTGCCTTTCCAGTCCTGGTGCGGTCACAGGAGCCACGCACAGCGGCGGGAGGAAGGGGGCCGGGTGGACGGGCCTATCCAAGGCAAAGAACAGGCGGTGTGGAGGAGGCACGCAGGATGGAGGGGCTGGATGGATCACCCCAACCAAATGGACCTTCCTCTCCCTTGGACCGCGCCAGGACTGGAAAGGTGAGTGGCAGACCCTGGAGGGAGGGGCCCACGTGGGGATCGGCCTCCGAGGGTTCAAGGCTTTGGCCTCTTTTGGGCTTCGCCCCTCTTCTCATCTCAGCCCTGCCCCCCAATAATCAAGCTCTTTTTGGGAAATGGCATGGCTTTTCTGGGCTAATGGTAGCGTCCTCAACCAAGCGGCAACACAGCGTTTTGGTGACGCTGCGGAGCTGCGGAAAGGGGTTGAGGACGCAAGCGGGAAGGTTTTGTGGGGGAAAACTTTCCAAGCTCATTCATTGCTATGATAACTGCCTAGATCTGAATGCTGATTATGTTGAGAAGTGGTATTTGGATGTGGCTTTCAACTGCATATGGTAAATGTTTTCTCCTATACTTTGTTCATTTTAAATTCCCAAACGTAATCTAATTTCTGGATAGCCCTCGTAGATGGGAGAAAGCAATAGAAAAGAAAAGGACTGGAGAAGAGGGAAGGGGAGACAAACAACAAATAGTGCTGGTGATAAATGAGTATTTCAATTGTGTGTTTATTGCTTTGAGATGTGTTTTTTTAAAGACAAATACATTGTTACCAAAAAAAACCAACCCCCAAACCCTGCTTCCACTCTTTCAACCACAACATGTCACCCACTGTTGTTATTCTAAGTGGTGGAAAGCTGATTGGGATGAGGCTGAGAGAAACCACCAATAGAACCCTTGATTTCCTGCTGTAAGAAGTTTGCCAGACACTTTGAGGATGGAATGGCTCATATTCACTTAGAACTTGTTGCTATGTTTATTGCAAAATCAGCAAGTATCCAGTCCTCCATCTGATCAGTTTTCTTGGGGTCATTTGCTGAATCCTGATGATATAGACAAGATGTTTGAATTAGTCTATTACACTGCTTGCAAGCTTTTGCCTTTCATGTTTTGATGGACAAAGTCTAGCAGAGGTAGATTGTTCAGGTAGGTGGTAAATGCCTCATAGTGACTGCTGATTTGAATGAGGTGATAGTATACCCTCTTTAAAAGAATCCCTATGAATTTGTGATAACTATCATTCCATTGGTAGTAGGTACATCTGTGTCCAGTGACTGGACAATTTCAGATGTTTTTGGATGAAACAGATTATCTTCACACCTTTCTGATATTATCCTTAGGTCCCATCTACACTGATCATTTAATAAAGTTTCAAGCCAGAATTGAATAAAGTCTTTTTGCTGTGCAGATGATTTCATAAGAAATCCTGGAAATGATTTAAGGCACGGATGGTGAAGGTGAAACTATGGTTCAGACTGCATTAAATGGTAAGTGTAGATTGGGCACAGAGCCCCCAATAGCGTAGTGGAGTAAGTGACTTGAAGGTTGGGTTGCTGCCCTGAAAGCTGCCAGGTTCGAATCCCACCTGGGGAGAGTGTGGATGAGCTCCCTCTATCAGCTCCAGCTCCATGCGGGGACACGAGAGAAGCCTCCCACAAGGATGGTAAAAACATCAAAACATCCGGGCGTCCCCATGGCAACGTCCTTGCAGACGGCCAATTCTCTCACTCCAGAAGCAACTCCGGTTGCTCCTGACACGAAAAAAAAAATAAAAAAATTGGGCACAAGCCATTCTGACTCACTACTTTTGATGAAAAATAGAGAATATCACCTATTCATCTTTCTGGCTCCCTCAGTGGCTTATAATGCATTCAAATGTGTTGTACAGACTCAATTGGATTACATTAGGAAGTACTAGGTCTAGTGGTTCTGGTCCTCCCAGTGAGCTTCTTCCAGACAATAGCATTATGGGTTTCCTGTTAAGTCTTCTGGCCGTCAAACTGTGGGGTACGGCAGGGTTCTATCTTGCCCCCAAGGTATTCAATATCTATCTGAAGCGGTTGGCAGTTAAAAGCTGTGTCAAATTGCATTAATTCTACATCTTAAAACTCATAAATAATAATCTTAAATAAATATGTATCAAACATACCATTCTCATTTAGTCCTTTGTTGTCTGTCCTCTACGAACCTCACCTCTGAAGTGATCTAGATTATTGAAGAAACCAAGATATTGTACAAGAAGGAAAACTACTTTATTGGGAAGAAATCTGTGGAGGAAAACAATGTTGTATTTTAGATTAGCTCGGGAAAAAACCCATCTGTATTCTTAGGACTTGTTAGACAGCTATCCCCCCTCCCCTTTACATTCTCAGTCCCAAGTTGTAAAAGTAATGAAGTTCTTTCTGTTTTTGAGAAATGAACTTAACATCACAAATACTTTCATTGACAAGGTCTTATAGGAATAAGAAATAGTAGCACATAGTCATGCTATTCCTTTTGAAACCTCCCACTCTTTCTTGCTTCAAACATATTTTTCTTGATGTTTTCTTGTGATAGCAAGTACCAAGTTTTCCCTCTGTCAGGACCAGCTTATGTCATATTACATCTGACAACTAACCCCAGGTGTAGTGTGAGGTGAGGTACCTACCTACCTACCTACTTAGTTATTTTACATAAATGTACTTTAATTTACATTTAAGAGTTTTTAGATAACTGATTTGTTAGTACATCCCAATTAGATTTGGGTTGTGTTTTTTTGGAATACATAAGCTTTGTGTAATGTTTAAAAAGAGAAGAAAGGATGATAGTGAAACATTGTAAATGTTTGCTCACACAGTACATTAACAAACAGATCAAATCAAACTGTTAGATTTATTAGGTAATAATTAAAATCAGATAAAAGATTTAAAATAAACAATCTCATCTCATAAGAATAATAAAGATGAACTTTTAATGGTGAAGAGCTGGGGGAGAAGACAGGAAGAACACAGGATAATACAAGAAGATACGAAGATCAGACTTAAAGTCGGAGGACAATATTTCTCCACTCTTTGGTATAGAGTATATAAAGAATTTTTAATGTTTTGGGTAATGTGTCTAATTGTAACTGATATGAAGAAATAGATATATCATTTTAACTTGTACAGTGTTTCCCTTTCCCTCCGATCCCTTCACTCTCCCGCTGCACAACACTAGATATTTGTAAACGCTTGTTTCACTAACAATAACTCCACTATCCCACCTTCTTTCATTCTCTTTTTACCCTCTCCCCCGACTTTCTCACCCACCCTCTTTTTGTGTGGAAAAAATGGAAATGTTCATTAAAACATCAAAAATAAGGATGAATAAACAAGTTAGGTGAGGTAGTAGTAGTTTGCTTCTTTCAGATACTTATAGAAAAATAAAACCTTTCTCCCTTCTCTCCTTTCCCCCCTACTGAATTAAGTGGAACTGGGACATTTTAATATTAAGGTTGAAAAAATAAGATGAAAAATTATTTATTTAGACTTTTTAATGTTAAATAGAAATCGTTGGAATCCCCAACTTGAAAGACCTCTTGAAAGACTCTGCTCTGTTTGGCTCATTTTCTTTTACACAGGCATCAACATTTGTCTGACAGTATTTTCAACCTCACTAATTATTTTAATGCTACCTGCCCTGTCTCCACCATACATCCAAGGCAGAAGTAAACAACTCCTGCATGTTTTGTGGGTACTCCTAGCTGTAGCCTCACTTCCTGTTTTCCCTTTTAATTAAAAAGTACAGAAAAAGCCTCATATCTTTTAATGGTATGGGTTGACCATTTTCTGGAACGCACTCACTCCCTTTAAGGATGTGCACTTTTGGGTGCTAGAGAAAACTTCCCAAAATGAGAGGACTCTGTTTAAAAATGACATTGATTGGATATTGAGGTATTGCGTATGGGTCCTCTATGATCTAAGTGTAGGCCAAATCCATTTACTTTCATATATCTCTAATACAGGCTGGATCCCTATTCCCCGATCTGCCTTCTGACTAGCCAGGAGCATCTCTATCTTGTCTGGATTAAGCTTCAATTTGTGTGTCCATATCCAGTTCATTATTAATGACAAGTTCTTATCTTGGACCAGGATAGCTTCACTGGGTGCCAAGGAGTAGAAGAGTTGGGTATTGTCTGCATGTAGATGGCACTACACTTCAACACACTATAAGACCTGTCCAAGTGGTTTTCTGTAGATATTAAACAGCATGGGGGGACAAAACAAAGACCTGAGGGCCAGGGGTTTGAGCAGGAGAATCCCTGTACCATCTTCTGGGTTTGCCCCTCCAGAAAGAAACAAAGCTACTGTAAAATAGTGTATCCATATCCATGAGGTGGCCCAGAAGAATATCATGGTCGATATTGAAAACCACTGAAAGGCCCACTCCCACATACAGTTCTCTGTGTAGGTCATCCACCAAGGTAACAAAAACTGTCTCTGTCCCATAGCCAGGTTTGAAACCAGACTGAAATGGAAAATCAATTTCATCTAGAAGCCCCTGGAGTTGGGAGACCATCAAATACTCCAGTACCTTGCAGAGAAATGGAAGAATGGGAACTGATCTATAGTTATGAAGTACAGTAGGGTTCAGATAAGCTTCAGTACTTCCATTGATACTGTGGATAAGTCAAACCAGTTTTTTGGGTTTTGACTTTTTGATTAACGTTTCTAGGCTTATAAATGAGTGTATACAGGGTACATATAACTGATACAACAAATTGTAACTTGTCTTATTTTATATATTTTTAATTTATTTATTGTTCCTTTTTAATTTTTTCTAGTTTTTTCATCCGCCTTTGATGAAGGCCATTAAATCTTACTAGGCTAAAATGTGTTGGGCTAAATGGAAATAAAAATATTTTTTCCAATTTCTTGAGACTTTTTTTCTTCTCTACATCACTTCCACTGGGTGTTACCAATCCTCATGGCTTTTTCGCTTTCTTGAAGTGTATCTGCAAGGTCATGCCAGGGCCCAGGAGAATCCTTTTTCCATATAAAGATCTCAAAATGCTAAAGGTTCCATATCTGAACACAAAGGTAGTAGGTGACAGAAGAGATTCTTACATTTTAAGAGCAATGAATCGAGCATATGATGGCAAGACAACATAAAGTTTCTCTTTCAGAATGCCATCCACAATCTTCTTCCCAGCATCACCTACATCCAAGATAGGAAGTATAAATGGCCGGCTGCAAGAGGATATTGAAAAAGTTGACTTAATAAGATTGAAAGGTTTGAGTAACGAAAAACCGACATAGTTCTGCCAAGGAGCTCTTAGGGTGCTTCAAAACAGCACCAAATCATGGGTTTTAAGTGAAGGGCAAAAAATCCCGGGACTTCAGAAGAGGTCCATGTACAGACCTGTTGGTCCCGGGATTTCTGCCTCTGTCATCCACACTTGATGCTTTGTTGTGAGATTTAGAGGTTCCCAAAATGTCCACCACAGGATATCCACTGGAAACTTCAGCGGTTTTTTTTTTTTAAACTCAAGTTGCAGATATGCAAATTGCTGCAAAACTTCAATTCCTTGTCCTGGTCAGAGAAACTTTGCCCTTGACATGTTTAATGAAGTTTCTGGCACACAAATAAAGTTTGAGGAATAAAACCACTTCTGACCAAGTCATCACTACACAATCAAACAAGAACACACACTTTCAAGTCAGGAACAGAACTTTGCCATTATTATTTGACCTTGCGCCTGGCCATCTGTGCAGACAGATTTGGTCATGTTGTTGTGCCATGGAATAACAGGGTGCTGTTCCTGGGTTAAAAATGTCTGTTCCTGATTGCTTTGGAATTCCATCTCTGGCTACTACGGCAGCAGCAGTGACAAGCCAAGTTATGGACCTTATCACAGTAAGGTTTGGATTTGCCACACATGGGGTCCTGGTGGGGGGCATGGAGAACCTGATTTACCGCTGGCCCCATCCCATGGGGGAAGCTTTTGCCGCCCGGTTTCCCCCCATTGTTACAAGCCTCCCGTGTTGCTGCCTCACTGGCATATGCTGCTTGCTCTCTCCTTTTGCCTCGGAGCCTTGCTGGAATTCAATGTACGTCGTGTATAATGGGCTTCATGGCATAAGGGGAGAGCAAGTGGCAAATGACAGGAAAATTAGTCAGTATGAGGAGGTTGGAAGGCTAACCATCCAGTGAGGTAGCTCTGGGTTTGGTCAGGTCTTTGCTCCCACTCCTGCTGCTGCAGTTCAGGAGTGGAGCATTTAAACAGCTTCAGGGAATCTGGGCTGGCACAGAGCAGAAATGCTTCAGACAAGTCCCAGATTTTTCTGTACATGTATATGAGGCCCCACCCCGATTACAAATGCAATTCTTGATAAATCACAGATCCCATTATATGTATCTGAGCTCTGTGCTTAGATAATGGTAACATCTGTGAAAGTGCCACTCCTTAAATTCAGTACTTACATTGTTTGTACTCCTGTAACCAATTGTGTGTAGACATATGGAGGTAAGACAATTGTGGTTTTAATGCCTTTCTTTCCTGCAGCTCTCATTTCAAAAGCAAGTGATTCCAAAAATCCAAATGCTGCAGACTTACTTGCACTATAATCTGAAACATTCAGGAAAAAGAACCAAAAGGATGAAAATGTTATATTTTTAATCAAATGTATAGAACTAATGTGAAAAATATGAAGGCAGATGACATTTTTAACATTGTCTCAAAAATAGACTTAAGCACAATACAAGCAAATATGCAACCAACATTGGAGTAGGAAATTGTTGCTACATTCAACTGATATTTTTGCAGTTGACTTCCAGAAATTCATGCTAAAATAATAGAAATACCTTTAAAAAGTACTGGACAAAGGAAAATAGACTACTTAATGACTAAGGAGGAGAGGAGAGTGTTTACATACACACCTCTAATAGATTCTGAAAATAATTGTGGAAGCTTCTGAAATGTGTTGGCAGCATAAAGAACAATAGAACTATTTTACAGGTTGTGTTCTGATGGCTTATATAAATGTTCAGGAGTGACATTTGTTACAATTTTTCCTGTGAATTGCAAGTACTTCATATTTAAATATTCCCTTCCAAAACTTACCCCTCTCCCCTTGAAAACCATGGCCTTCTGAAAAGGAACGAAGTCATAGCATGCATGCTAACCACATAAAAATCACGACATGCTATTTTCTCAGTTTTAATATTCTGTGTGTTTCTTTATAGATGTTTCCTTCTTTTGCAGTAAGTCAAACTTCACACATTTTTCTGAAATATAGCTGTGATTATCTTCAAATATGCTGCTGCTCAGTCGTTTAGTCGTCTCCGACTCTTCGTGACCTCATGGACCAGTCCACGCCAGAGCTCAAATATGCTTAAGCCTAAATAAGACTGATACAAATATGTATTCTGTTTGGGGCATCTGCTGTGTATGGCCACATATTTCATCTACAAAGTCTCTGGAAAAAGTTAACAAGATTTTAAAGAGGTATGTCTCTGTCCTCCGAGGCTAAAAAAGACTAGTCTAAGGCCACCCAATGGGTTTCCATGGGCGGGTGGATATGTGACCCATTTCTACTGAAGTCCTAGTCCAACACTCAAATAGCTGCACCACACTGGCTCATTAATCTAATTGTATGTTTCCCCAATTTTCTCCTAAATTAAGATGCTATGGTTTGCACAGACTAAATTCCAGTTATACTAGTTTTCCTTGAATCTATGCTTTGATAGCATGGAGAAAGAAGAAATATATCGCTTACTGACCTGTAAGTTTATTGCTCCCTGCTAGTGCTCCTACACTAGCAATAGAAACCAAATGACCTTCATTGCGATCAATCATGGCTGGAAGAAAGGCTTTGCAAGTCTGTGACACAATTAGTAAATCATTATTAAAATTGGACATGCTTAATATCAGACATGCAATATTAGGCATGTTTTGTATTTGCCTTTTCAGATTCAAGAAATAAAACATTACAGTAAAGGACATACGGTGGCTTACTTCTTCGGGGTCTTTATGCCAATTTACTCCATGCTGGGAAGTAGTATATTAAAAAAGTAACACCATACTTGTAATTCATAATGATGAAAATTGAACATAAGTAGTATCTGAAAATATGCAATGAACAAAATACAATAGTTGGATTTCCCCCATATTTTTTGTTGTGAAGGAAGTGGACTTAATGTTATAAAAAGAGAATGTATCTCATTACCACCACATGTCTGCCTGGCTTGTCATGTGTTTCTGTATCATATCAGTCCTGTGTGGTATTAAGCAAGATTGATAGAGTAGCAAGGGAGATCTTCCATTCGAAGAGATCCAGAACACCAGGCTCTGGGATTCCAGATTCTGACCACCTCCTTCATAAATGTCCAAAATGCTATGTGTCAGCCTCATACCCACTGTGGCCTTTAAGGAGCTCATAACATCTAGGCCCCAAATGCAGATGACAGTTGGGGGGGGGGGGGTTGCTGGGTAGCATAATGAATCTGTGGGGCAGCAGAGAAACTGTCGCCCTATACCCCACATCATATGCATCACTGCTTACCCCATCACACGGGGGAAAGCATCACCACCCAGTTTCTCCCTGCACTGCCCCCATTTTAAGCAATGAGAACACAGGAAGCCTCCCATGTTCTCTGGGCTCCGTCGTAGGATGCTTCCAGGATAGAGCCAGGGAAGTTCAAGACACAATGCTTCAGACTCCAAGATTGCATGGTTTTCTCCAGACTCATGGGGGAGAATTTAGAGCAAGTCCATGATAAGCAGACCTGACCTATGTTAGCCTGAAAAACTTCCATGTTTCATTCAGCTGCCATGGGGCTGATCACCACTGTGATAAAGGGCCACTGTAGATGTGCCCACTATTACGGTACCTTCTGAGAATAATTGTGTATGGTCTTTCCAAAACAAACTGTTGGGTTTTCATGGCAATGTGGGAATTCGCCATGAAATCAAAGTCCAATAATCCAGAATTATAGTCTTATACTCAAACCACTATGCCAAATGCCAAACTTCAACCACATATTTACTGGTAAAACAATCCTATGTAGTTTTAAAGGGGAAAAAATTACCCAGAAATGAGCAGCAGTGTTCACTTCTAATGTTTCTTCCATATCTGAGTCAAGAAGATCAACAAAAGTCTTTCCTTTCAGAACACCTGCATTGTTGATTAAGATTTCTACATCACCCACTTCCCTTTTAACCTAAAAAAATAAAAAGGAAATATTGAGTAGTCATGTTCAATACTTACCCTGATTTATTAAAGTAGCCTATACAAGGGTAAGGTAAAGAGTAGCACTGAGTCCCTAGGAGTCTTCTATGGGGTCTTGTGAGACAGCACTAATGACCCCTGGAGGTTGCTTAATCCGGCATAAACAATTGTATTAAACACAAATGACATCAATTTTTGGCTTTACCAAATTCAAAAACTTTACACAATTTGGGTACATCTACACTTTCCACTTTTGATTGGTATAGAAGTGAAACAGCATATTGCTGATCTATGGTAATGTTGGGCACGGCCACGCTAATGTTATCCAAAGTTGGGGGAAATTTGAAATCTTGCTCCAGAATTTGGGTTTTCTGCTGACTTATTGGCAATAAGGACAGATGAGACATTTCTAAACCAGAAGTGGCTGTAATTGTCCTGACTGCCACCCCACTTTCCCTACATTCAGATGGCCTGTGAAACAGATGGCCATCTCTGCCCCTTCACCTCCCTTGGTGTGACAGTCTCCAGTCATGAGATGACACCTATCTTTTTCCTGTTATTCACCTTGACAGCAACCATGACAGTAGGGGGGATTTTCTCCTCTCTGTCTCTTCTCCTCCTTCAGTGCCTGTCTGATGTCAAGGTGAGCTACTGAGAAAAGGTAAGTGGTGTGTGATAGTTGGACACCATTATGACACAGGGGCCAAGGAAAAGAAGTGTAAGGTTTCCCCCTAGTGGCGCCGAACCCTGTTTGGCAACATTGGTTAGTGGGGATTCCCTCCCATCTCCCACCTGGGGGAATCCTTTTGAGTCCAATTCAGCATCCAGCATCTAGCACACCAGATCAACTCTGAAGCAGGGATCAGTGTAGATGAGGCCATGATCTACTTCATTCAAAAGTTACGTTCGTATGAAGAATTATCAATTTAGATGACACAGACCTTACCTTCAGATGCCCAACTATAAACAGGCAATTTCCAAATTAGATAGGAACAAGATAGGTTCTCCTCCTTCAATGCCTGTCTGATGTCAAGGTGAGCTACTGGTTGTTTTTAAGTAGAATTTGTTTGTAAATTGAAACAATTTTAAAGTGAACTTCAGCCAAAATATATATTCTTTAGCTTTGGATAGAATATGGAAGGGTTAATACCCACGTGTTGTTTGTTTTGCTGTCTGTGCCCTGTTCAGAAGATTGCACCTCACTTTCTATTCATGTGATCATTGGATTCTGAAAAAAAGGCTTGTTGTAGAAATAAGGATTGGTGAAAGAGCTTCAGTGGCGACACATCTTACCCATGATAACTCTTTCAGAAGTGAATTTCCCTTTCTGAGGGGTAGATTTCTCTCAGTTCCTGTTGTCTCACCCCTGTTTGTAACAATGAGTCATTTGTACATCAGATGTTTGTAACTAGGGGACTGCCTGTACATGTGTAGAGTATATATGAACATTTTTCAAAGGTGTTAGTTAACATACAGACTTCATTTGTTTTGTTAAATGAATTTTGCATTTCCTTTTTCCATAAAGGGCTATTTAAGGCAGAAGGGCGGCGGAGAGAAGGAGAAACTGAATAAAGTTTGAAACTATGTGTATAGGAGGAAGGAAGATGAACAAAGGATGTAAAAACTGCCCAATTATTAAAATGTCTTATTTTATTGTTTAAAATAATCACAAAAGCCACACCCTGTTGTGGAACTGGAATTTTGTCACTGGGCAAATAACCTTTTATTTACCAAGCTTTGTTATATTCATTATTACAATTATCCAAAAGCCTCCAAAAATGTTTGCATTTGAATCCACATAATATTTGGCACATTGGATAAATTGTCATCAAAATGGGAAGTGAAATGAAATGAAATCTTCCAAAAGCTAGTTATTATGGCTGCAGCCTAATATGTTTTACATATACGTTCTTTCTCTTACCTGTCTTATCAACTGGAGGCATCCCTGACTGAAAGAATAATCAAATAATTTCCCCAGTTCAATTTTCCAAACACGTGTTTGATTAAAAGTGCAATAGTTATACATGCCATTTTTGAACCATAAATAAAGCTTTACCTGTTCTGCCACTGTGTATATTTCTTCTCTTTTGCGCAGGTCACACTTGTAGGTATAAACAGCCAGAGCTCCATTGGCTTTGGCAAGATCTGCTGTTTTACTGTTACCTTCTTCGTCAATATCCCAGAGAATGAGGATGGAACCAAGACGTGCCAAATTTATGGAAATCTCTCTTCCAATTCCATTTGCAGATCCTGTGACAAGCACTATTTTCCCAGCAACATTTTTCCGAAGACAAAAAAACATTAAAATGAATGCCTCCAAACAGTAATAGCAAAATAAAATCAGAAATTCAATGGTGTCCAAGATACTTCTTATGATTAACATGACTCTGTTGAATCTATTCTCTAATTTAAAAATTAGATAATTAACTAGTAATATTAGCATTAATTATTTTATTCTTGAAAAGTTTGCTTTCATAAGAACTTTGCAGTTGACTCTTTGGACTCGGCTTCTCAGTATGAGCTGTTACTGTCAATCTGGTGCGGTGACAAATATTTCAAGCACCACTTATTTGAGAATGTCCTTAGGAAACCCATTTTTTCTCCTCCCACTTACAATTAGATTTCATTATAAAGACAACATTCAAACAATGGGTTGAGACTATAATTTAGCAGGATTTATGCACATGGATTTGTGACAAGATATTCAAGCTGGCCCTGTCTTATTCTGCACTTAAGTGCCTCCAAAAGGATAGTCCTGCCACTCCTTATAAATAAAGAGGAAAAGCCTCAGAGTCATTTGCTGAATTTCATATTACATTTTATATGAAAGCAGAGTATTATATCCTGGATTAGATCTCCCCAGGTAGGAATTCAGGTGTGTGACCTCTCCCTTCCTCCTTTCCCATCTGTTATAGAAATAGTTCTGCTAATTGACCTATACTGGTGCAGGAGAAAGCAATTAAAATATTCACATGTTGAATAGTTACTGAACTGGCAAAACTACAATGTAGTTCTTTACAATACTGCTAAGGCACCTAATCTACGTGTACAGGTAGCTGCAAGTTTGTTCGCACATATAGATGTTGAATCATGTGATGAAGATAGAAAATAATGTTGGGGCAATCACGCATCCCTGTTTGACACCTGATCACATTTTAAATGGGTCTCTTCAGGAACTGTTGCTGTCTAAAACTGCCGCCACCATGTCTTTGTGGTGTTGCCACAGGGTGTTCACAAATTTATCAGGGCATCTGATTATCAAGAGGATGGTCCAGAGACATTATGATTCACCATGTCGAAGGCCTTTGCAATGTCAATGAATGCCATGAACAAGGCTTGTCCATATTCTCTACATTTTTCTTGGAGAAGTCATGCAATGAAAATCATATCAATTGTTCCTCTGGAGGGGCAGAAGTCATTTTGGGATTCAGGGAGTATGTCCTATGAAAGAGGCAGAAGGCTTGCAAGGATTTTTTCTGATGAAGGGTAAAGAGGAGATACCTCAATAGTTCTCACAGTCTGTCCTCCAGGGAATGACATCCCTGAAGTCTGCTGTGATCTTCGTGGTGATCCACATTTTTTCACTAAGGTTATGGAGTTCTTGTGCCAGCTTGGGCTATAGAAAGAAGGGATTCCATCAGGTCTGCTAGCTTTGTTATTTTTAAATTACTAAATGGCTTTACTGACCTTTTTCAAACTACTGCTACAAGCTTATCCCTGGTTTGTTGTTGTGGGATTTGTGAACAAAACTCTTCAGCCACACTGGAACTGTGAGTAAGGAGGTGATGGTAATAATATTTCCAATATAGTGCATTGATTTTTTTGTTCTTTAGAATTTTGGTTCTAAAGTATAACAAATGAACATAGAGGCTATATGCCATGATTTGATGGACCATAAATGACCTTTGTGGCTTTTAAAAATCCTTGTGCATTGTGAACAACTGCAAAGTGCTGAGTTTCTGGAACTTTTTTTTTTTTTGGTCACCAGTTCTCTAGTTCTTCTTTGTATTTCAGCTTTTGCACGAGCATAGATCTTTTTTCTTAGCGGAACAGTTAATGTCTCTTTGCAATATTTTGAAGGTTTTCCTTTTCTTATATTTTATTTGTTGTATCTCATTATAATTCTCAGCTAACTAATCTTGATTTTTTTTTTTAGTTTGGTATCCAATGATTTATTCACAGGCTGTAATGATAGAGGTCTTCAGTTTATTCCAGTGTTCCTCAACATTTTCAGGGTGTTCCATGGGTAGATAACCCTTAGGTGTTGTTTGGGGAGGGGAAGAGGGATTCCTCCTCCAAGGCACTTTGTTAGCTGTTCGAGGGAGAGGGAAAAATGCTTCAGGCTTCAGTCAGAGCCTTCCTTCAGTAAATTGAGAGGAAAATGGGGGGCAGGGAGAGGGAGACTGGAAGTGCCATTTCTCTTCTCCAAGCTGCCTGAGGCCCTTTTCACACAGCTGAATAAAATCCTACATTTTCTGCTTTGATTTGGAATATATGGCCGTGTGAACTCAGATAACCCCACTCAAACAGATATTGTAGGATTTTGCCTTGATATTCTGGATTATATGGCTGTATGGAAGGCCCTGAGTCTAGGGCCCTGTGTTTTATAAATACACCCATAAATATCCATCTCACAAAGATGGCATCTAGTTAGCCCTTCCAGTGGAAATACAATAATTATACCACCATCCCTTCTCTGCATCTTTTTTGTAAAGAAAAATTAGCCATAAAGGCAGTCCCTGAGTTACAAACAACTAATTTACAAATGACTCATAGTTAAGAAAGGGGATGAGACAACACAAAGGGATAGGGAAAATTGTTGCAGTTTGTGTATGCGTGCAGGCCAGCGAACAAACAAGAAGAAAACTTAATCCAAAAGAAAATTGAGCAACACAAAATAGATGAAGAATTTAAAAATTAACTCTTGAGTATCAGAGTCCCAAAATATGAATACAGCAACTTCAGCATAAACAGTCAAAGTCTTCCTGTGGACACTTACACATAGTCCTTTGCATTACTTCATGCATATGCTGTCCATCACAAGAGTATATCTTCTTTCTTGTCCAGAGAAGGCAATGCTTGCAGTTTCAAAATGGGCAGCAAGTCAAGAGCTTCCACCCTGGAGCAAACCTTCAGTAAGCCTAGTGTTACATACGAAACACTCTGCAATTATACCCTTAGGAAGTGACCCACAACCAGATAGTTAGTCCAATTACACAACCTGAGAATTGTGATTAATCAAGGTGTTTTTTTTCCTTTTCAACACATACATAGTAGTAATCCTGTAGGAACTTAGCCCATGTACCTTAATAAAATGTACTCCTGAAAGAGTTGTCATGGGGAAAAGGTGTCTCCACTGAAGCTTAATCACTAATCCTTGTTTTCACAACAAGCCATTTTTTTTCCAAATCCAATGATCACAGGGACAGAATGTGAGGTGAAATCTTCTGAACATGGCCACAGACAGAAAATCAAACGCCACAGTGGTAGTAACCCTATTAGCCAGGGGTCCCCAAACTTTTAAAACAGGGGGCCAGTTCACAATCCTTCGGACCATTGGAGGGCCGGACTATAGTTGGCCACCGAGCAATAATAATAACAACAACAACAACAACAACAACAACAACAACAGCAATAATAATAAAAAGAGAGTTGGAAGAGATCCTTTGGGCCATTGAGTCCAATCCCCTTCTGCCTTTGTGCACCGAAAGCACAAGCAAAGCACCCCTGACAGATGGCCACCCAGCCTCAATGTTAATAATAATAATAATAATAATAATAATAATAATAATAATCACACAGTCCTAGACACTTGGGAAGTGTTCGACTTGTGATTTTGTGATATGAAATCTAGCATATCTATCTTGTTTGCTGTGTCATAATAAAATAACAACAACAACAACAACAACAACAACAGCAATAATAATAATAAAGAGGGTTGGAAGAGACCCTTTGGGCCATTGAATCCAATCCTCTTCTGCTTTTGTGCACCGAAAGCACAAGCAAAGCACCCCTGACAGATGGCCACCCAGCCTCAATGTTAATAACAACAACAACAACAACAACAACAACAGCAATAATAATAATAATAATAAAGAGGGTTGGAAGAGACCCTTTGGGCCATTGAATCCAATCCCCTTCTGCCTTTGTGCACCGAAAGCACAAGCAAAGCACCCCTGACAGATGGCCACCCAACCTCAATGTTAATAAATAATAATAATAATAATAATAATAATAATAATAATAATAATAATAATAATAATAAAGAGGGTTGGAAGAGACCCCTTGGGCCATTTTGTCCAACTCCCTTCTGCCTCTGCGGACCAAAAACACAAGCAAAGCACCCCTGACAGATGGCCACCCAGCCTTAATGTTAATAATAATAATAATAATAATAATAATAATAATAATAATAATAATAGTGGTTGTAAGAGAAGAAGAGAACCCTTGGGTCATTTAGCCCAACCCCCTTCTGCCCTTGTGCCGTGGGGGCCGGATAAATGGCTTCAGTGGGCCGCATCCGGCCCCCGGGCCTTAGTTTGGGGACCCCTGCTATTAGCCCTATATATATACACACGCACACACACACACACACACACATATGTACCTCCCTCTCCCCCAATCCCCTTTATATCCCTGCTTATAATAAACTTCAGTTATCCGTCATCACACACAGAGAAAACCAAATGCTGGGTCTAGAGTCTAAAATTAACTAGAGTTCATAGCCTGTTGTTCCCCATATTTAAAAGGAGTTGATGGTGGACCTTGTATTGAGTGATAATCTGTAGTGTAGTTGATGAATGGGCTGTCTTTTAAAAAAATTCTCCTTTGTTTATGTGACCATGAAAGGTTAATTTTTCTTTTCATCAGGGCTGTCTATCAATCTCATAATTCATAGACACTCTTGACACCTCTGCTCAAGCAGCACCAAGCATTATAGAGATGAATACTCTATGTGGTAAACCTTTATTGTCTGCAACAATGTCAACATAATTTATTAAAGTATCTCAAAACTGTCTATCTTGCCCTATAGTTTGAATAATTTGGTAATGATCTCATTCCAAAACTGAATGACCTTAGGATAGTGAATCTGCTTATGTTCCAGAGGTTCCCTTGCTTCCCCTCACAATTTTCCATAATCAGTAATCCCATCTGGAAATGTTTTGAAAAGGGAATTTTTCAACCTATGGCTGCCATTTACTTTTTGTTCACTCTCACAAGCTCTAAAGCAGACGTCCTCAAACTGCAGTCCTCCAGCTGTTTGAACCTCCAGCTCCCAGAACTCCTGACCATTGAACAAGCTGGCTAAGGCTTCTAGGAACTGGAGGCCAAAACAGCTGGAGGGCTGCACTTTGAAAATGCCTGCTCTAAAGACACACATAGTTTGGGATTCAATTGGAAACACCCAGAGGTGAGCCTGCAGAAAAGTGTGACATTGTAAAATCAGGAAAATGCCATCCAGATAAGAATTCTGCCTCTTTCCCAGAAGTGTTCTCTTCCTTCAAGTCTCCATATACTTAGCACTGCAGAGAACTCTGCTTGCTGTGTTCACATTCCCTTAGTAACTTTTCACCCTCACTGTCATTCAAGGCCTAAACTGTACACCTGAAAGTTGTTTGAATTTACTGTAGTGTATGCAAGCAAGCCCCTGTAGGAAGCCATGTGGGACAAGTGGTAGCAGGAATATGCCTAAAGGGAAAGAAGGGGTACCACCATGAACGGTGGACTTTGAGACCCAGCATTTGGTTTCTTTTTTTTCCTTGGGTGCCTGCCATGGATACCTTGCTCCCCATGAGTACCAGCCTCCCCTTATTCCACTTGTCTCTGCAACCCTTCTGTCCTTTCTTCTATGTATCTGTGGCTTGAATTGAAGCATAGAGCGGGGACCATGAAAGGAGATGAAGGGGTAGGCAAGGCTTGTCTCCTCCACATATGGCTCAATGGCATGGCCGTACAGTAAGAATAGTCCCAGATGTTTAGCCCTTCATGTTATTATACTACTGCTCAGGATTCTTTGCCTGAGAATGCAGTGTGGAGGGATGAGATTCAGCTGAGGAATCCTTTTTTCCATCCACACTGCAACTCCATGAAAAACTACTGTTTAATGTCTCCATTAGTCTACCATTTATAAGTCTCATAACATTAGTCATAATAAGGGGTGGAATACAAACAAAATTTCATGCTAACATACATATGCTAAGAATCTTCTCTTTGCTAACAATGTGGTAACAACACAAAACCCTTTGGAAAAATGTTATGAGTAATGAGTGTGGTGGCAATCATAGAAAGCTTGTTGAATTGCTTGAATGTGGTTCCCATCACCCCTGCCACACTAGCTGGGGGGTAATGGGAGGATACACTAAGAATGTAAAACATGTATCTGCTAAGACTGACACAAACATTGGTTTTAGGAATGTCTAGTGAAGTCATGTTAGGCAGTGAAAATAAAATATTTAGGGTATCAATAACAAAAATATATTGTAAAGTGTTCCAAAAGGATCTTAATAAACTATGGAGATGGGATATAAAAAAGTGAAAATTAAGTGAAAACAAGTGGGAAATGATGAATCAGTGGCAAAGAAAATCCCAGCTGTACATATAAAGAGATTGGATGTCAACCTTTTATAAAGAAATGAAGTCAAATGTTATTAATAGTACATTTTAATTGTTTTAATCATTTGACGTTACACATCTATAGGATAAGTGAAAGACAAAAGCTGGTCTGGAGGAAGCATCTGAAGCAGCCAATCATACAGCTATCAAGTCCATTAATTACCAAGAAGAGGAATTCTAATGTAGGAGATTGTGCACCATTTCTCAATCCTTTGTTCCTCTTCGAACACTGCCTTTGTAGTTATCTAAGTTCTTGAAACGTCCGTAAAACTCTGCAATAAGGAAAACCACCTTTGTAGGCAGAAATCTGGGGAGAAAATACAATATTTCTGATCAGCTCTGGAAAAAAGAAGTTATTTGTAGAACAGGCCAGGAAGTTGCTCATTCCATTCCTGATCCCAGGCTGTGAAAGTAAGAAATCACATTTGCATATTAGAGGATAAACTGGAGAATTTCAGGTACCTTCCCAGGATGACTAATTTAAGTTTCCAGTAGCAAGAACCAGTGGAATAATCACATTGTTCCATTAAAAAAACTCTTACTCTTTCTAGCTCCAAATCATATTTTTATAACTAGAGAAGAAGCACAGTGTCCTTTTGTTTTTAGATATTTCCAATTTATTTTTTGTAGTGTTGCTATGGTGCTGCTATAAACAGTACATGTGTCTTTGGGGGACTGGTATCTTTTTCCGTCAAGACTGTCCATTTGAAGAGGAAACACAATGCAAGATGAGGTAACTATCGAAAGAAGAGGAATAAGGCCACTGTAGGAAACTCTCTTCCAAAAATTACTTAAATAATGGAAAAGTGTTTTGTTTCTTTTTAAAAAGAATTATCACTGATTGTGTTGCTGTATTCCATTCTACACAACAAAAGATCAGCCCCTTTATTTTAAAAGAGAGAAAGTTATGAAGAAAGCACTTATTAAAATGACCACCATTGCTCCTCCTCTTCTCAAGTGCCCAAAATGAGATTGAGGATGAATTTTGCTCAGTTTGAAAAAAGAAGGGAAGGAAAGAGGGGAGGAAGGAGGGCTGTTTTTTCCCTCCCCTTTGAGCAAGAGAGGGCTATTGAAGCATTAGCCTCTCACCTTTCCCTCTTGTCACTGCCTTCTTGTTGGGTCCCTTATAGAGGCAGGTGGCTTTCTGTGGTCTTCTTCCTCCCCCTTTTTTCAGGCTGTATTTTCACTCTTCTTCCTCTTTATAGTCCTTTCCTTCTCTGTAGTTGTATAGATGCAGACAACTTAAGACCAACAATGAAAACAACACTCCCCCATTGTTTGTTGTTTATTCGTTCAGTCACTTCTTATTCTTCATGACCTCATGGACCAGCCCATGCCAGAGCTCCCTTTCAGCCGTTGCTACCCCCAGCTCCTTCAAGGTCAAGCCAGTTACTTCAAGGATAACAACTTGCCCTTGGTCGGCCCCTCTTCATCTTTGCCTCTAATATCCTTCCTTCCAGTGAGTAGTCAGACATTATTTCCTGGAGTATGGACTGGTTTGATTTTCTTGCAGTCCAAGGCAGTCTCAGAATTTTCCTCCAACACCACAGTTCAAAAGCATCTATCTTCTTTCACTCAGCCTTCCTTATGGTCCAGCTCTCACATCCATAGGTTACTACGGGGAATACCATTGCTTTTACTATGTGGACCTTCATTGCCATGTGATGCCTCTACTCTTCACTCAGGCAACTCCCCCATTGCATGTCTTCAAATAAACAGATCTTCTCCTTTTCATTAGCTCTTCCTAAATAATGCCCCCTCTATGCATTTTTAAATGGAATTTTACCCTTGACTAAGTTTTACCCTTAGCTTCATGAGTCATAGTAAAGGTAAAGGTTTTCCCCTGGCGTTAAGTTCAGTCGTGACCGACTCTGGGGGTTGGTGCTCATCTCCATTTCTAGGCCGAAGAGCCAGCATTGTCCATAGACATCTCCAAGGTCATGTGGCTGGCATGACTGCATGGAGTGCTGTTACCTTCCCGCCGGAGCAGTACCTATTGATCTACTCACATTTGCATGTTTTCGAACTGCTAGGTTGGCAGGAGCTGGGGCTAACAGTGGGCGCTCATTCCGCTCCCGGGATTTGAACCTGGCACCTTTTGGTCCGCTAGTTCAGCAGCTCAGCGCTTTAACACACCATAATTTTGGCCCTAAAACCCTCCCTCAACTTATACATGAGGTTGACTTACACATAAGTTCATACAACAATTGTGACAGTTCTATGGTATCAAATAATGTTGCCAATGAAAAAGAAAGTTATGATGAAGCACTTAAAGTGGCCACTTGCTTATCATACTTACATCCATACATAATATAATCATATTAGGCAAGTAGAATGCAACCTGAAGCCTTGCAATATTTATTCCAAAGAACACTGATTAATTTTTAGGATTCCCTATGACTCTTTGTTATTTGTGCTGCATCAGACTAACATCGTTATTCCCATCCTTGAACAATTTTCACACAGAATGTAATTTGTCATAAGACATAAACTAGATGTTCTGTGTAACCCTATGATTATAAGACAACTGTCGTTAATGATATTAGCCATAGGTAGCTTCAAGTAATTTTTCAGACTGGCTCCTGAAGGTTTTCTCTTTTGGGTAATAAGTAGCAGAATCCTTTCATCTTTTTCCTGTAGGTGGAAAACATGTAATTGTATTCTTATATGTCTAGGGGGTGTATCATTTGGCAGAGAAATAGAAAAAAAACAACAAGTCAGCAAAACTTCAAGAAATCTTATGACAGAGATATGTGATAAAATACATAGCAATAGCATTATGGTTTGACTGCCAAAACTGCATCTCACAGATTCTTCAGATTTATAATTTGATCAGGCAGAGCTTTTGGGCAAAAAAAAAAAAAAAACACCTCTCCCTACACTGTAAAATCCACGAATCTATAGGGCTGTCCATGGCATCCAATGTAGTGCTATAACCCTCCACTGTGAAAGGGAACAAGAGTTGTGGCATGAGATACAAGTTTGGAGGTAGGACTGCAGTTAAAATATTATGCTAAATATTTGGCAAAAAATAAAGGCTTTGTTCAAAGCTTTGGAATTTTTCATAAGAACAAAGTGTTTTGTTCAAACCGCCCTCCACAATTAGTAAAATTTGTACAAAAATGCTCAAGACTCTTTCCTTTTCATAATTATAACACTAACTATTCCACTTTAACTGCTTATGGAGTGCAGAGTTGTGTAATTTTCTAGGGCAGTGAATGTGTCAATTTAGTAGTGAAAGGAAGAGTGTAGTTGCCCCATTTCCCTTTCACAATGTGATTTCCTCAGAAATAGACATTTCAGCAATCAGACTTGCCATTGAAGCCTCAATTTCACATCTAGGGATCAAATCCAAAATTAAGGATGAATATTTTAAGGAAAACCACATGTTATGATAGACAGACATCTTTAACCACTTGGCAAAGCAGTTTTGTCAAAAATATGGTAACTGTATATGTAGTCCATAATTTGAACCATATATTCAGGTTAAAAAGGTTTGCTGCATTGTGTTGTCGAAGGCTTTCATGGGCAGAATCACAGGGTTGTTGTGTGTTTTCCGGGCTGTATGGCCATGTTCCAGAAGTATTCTCTCCTGACGTTTCACCCACGTCTATACCTCACAACCTGAGGATGCCTGCCATAGATGTGGGTGAAACATCAGGAGAGAATACTTCTGGAACATGGCCATACAGCCTGGAAAACACACAACAACCCTGTTTGCTGTATTTCTAAAATATAAACATGGGCTTTATGGACTATAAATCCATAAAACACTATTTCTGAAAGAAAGAAAACATTTTTTTCTTGTCAATTTGGTTAGGTTTAGGCTATTCATAATTCTGTGCTTAGTTAGGAATTTAAAAAAAAATCCTTGTCCATTCTCTGAGGCTGAGAGAGTACGATTTGCTCAAGATCACACAGTGGGATTCCCTGGCTGAGCAGGCATTCAAATCCTGGAGTCACAGTCCAATGCTTCAGTTATGAAACCCTGCTGTATCATTACACCATATCATCTTTGTATTTGAACGTAAAGAAAACAAGTGTCAAGAGGAATACGTTCTTACAGTTTCAAAACATTTAGTCTTGCATATGATGGCAGGACCACGTAAAGTTTCTCTTTCAGAATACCATCCACAATCTTCTTTACCACATAGTTTACCGAGACAGGAAACAGCTGTGGCCTGCTGGAGAAAGATATTAAAAAATTCACTCAATAATCTGAAAATTTCCCATATCTATAAAAATACATAGGTCTGACAGGGAACTCCTATGGCTGACAGGGAACTCCTATGGCTAATCTAGACTCACACTGAGCTCCGTTCTGGCTGTCTCCTCAGTGTTTCACAATTTTTGGTAAAACATGAGTTAAAACAGTTTAATCTGGTTTAGTTGGCATTAGAAAAAGTCAGAGCATGTTTGCTTGAAACTCCGGGGTAAAGTCCAGAGTTTGCTTGTAACTCCAGGGTAACCTTGCATCTTTGGGGCAGTATGGATAACAGGACTGAATTTGATTCAGACAAGTCCACTGCCCAAATAGGACACTGCTACCATTGCCTTTTCTCTGTGCTCATCAGTGCAGGTATTACAGATGGACAGTGCCCAGGCCATGGCCACCACAACTCTTAAATGTCTGCAGAGATCTGTGTGTGATCCTGGCCATTGTGAGAGCCCTGTGCTAACATCAGCACAGATCTGTGTGTGATCCTGGCCATTGTGAGAGCCCTGTGCTAACATCAGCAGAGACTTTTGTTACTTTTGGCTCAGCATCCAATCTATCAAAATTGTTGTAAATTGTGATCTTGGACAAAATTTGCTTCCCTCTTCCAGTTTGGTGTCATCTACACATTTGATATTCAAAGTCAAAACCCACAAGGACTCTGTACATCCATGTCACTTTTTACTTTTGTTGCTTGAGAAGGGGAATCTCATGATCATAGCAAATCTATTTAGAAATTAAGATACAGTATTTTAATTCCTTTCATATACAGCCAAACACTGTGAATAGCTATTGAATTCTATGTAAACATCCACAATTATAAGTTACTTCAAAATACAGTGCTTACCTGGCTTTTACCCCAGTAACGAATCCTGTTTCCACAAAAGAAGGAATGACAATGGTGGCTTTAATACCTTTCTTTCCCGCAGCTGTCATTTCAAAAGCAAGAGATTCCAAAAACCCAGATGCTGCACATTTACTAGCACAATAATCTGAAAAATGCAGGAAGGAGAAAAAAAGAATGAATATACATGATACGTATAGAAATATTATGAAAAATATAGAATCAGATTCATTTATAAAATTTGCTTCCAGACAGACTTTTTAAAAATGTCGCAGATAGCCTTTAAAAAAGATTAAACAACAGACAGTATGCTGACTAATGGCTATAAGAGCGAAGGGAAACTTCTATGTATATATTACTCTTTAATTGTTATTTTGTTTTATTTGTTTTCCTTTTTAATTTGTTATTTACTTTGTATATATTGTTTACTGTGTTTTATTTATGTTGTGAGCCACCCCGAGTCTTTTCAGGGAGATGGAGCAGGATAGAAATAAAGATGATGATGATAATGATCTATAGACACTATCCTAGTACCAGAAACTGAGAACAATGGTGGGCTGGATCTATTTTCATGCCCTGATTGAAAGCTTTTGAGGAATACAAGTGGGACATAGACAGTTAGCATTCCCTTTCTTTCATGTGTTGAGTATCTGAGGATTTCTTCAGATGTTCAGGGGTCATGTGTGACTTAACTTTTCCTGCATAGATATGTTTGAATGTTATTCTGTGTTAACTCCTACCACTTTAAAATTTGTTCCACCTGGGGAGAGGATTGCCAAAAATATAGCATACTAACCTTTCTGTGCATACATTATTGTTAGTTTCTTTTTGTAGGGAATTTATGTATCAAATTAATGGCCTAAATGAAGAGCCACAGAGCATTGCTGAAAGTGAGATGCGAGCCAGTGGGCTCTGTGCCACAAGTGAAGAGGGAACGTGATACTATTCTCGGTTGCAAGGTTGTTGGCCAACTATATTGCACAATAGATTGTGCACACAGCAGGATTCTGATCACATGTAATCTAGTGTTGGTTCTAACAAATACTGTAATTTCAAAGCATAGATGAGCATAAACGATTTTTGAGACATGTACTGTAATGTGAAATGAAATGAATACTACTGCAAATTATTGCATGCACTCATAATTGAAGGAAATGCAAGATTTTAGTTAGAGATCAGAGAAAATAAAGATAATAAGTTGATTTTCTTTTTTGGTTCAATTTCACGGACTCTCTGGAATCTTTCCATGCATCCCCAAGGGGCCCATGATTCCCTGGTTAAGAACCCCTGGCCTAAATCCTATTAGGCCTGACTAGGGAAGTCTCATTAAATAATTTGGTTTTATCTATGTGTTGACTTGCCTTTCAAATATTGATTCCATTGGTCTACTCTGGTTAGGACTAGCCAACAGGATGCCAATTGATGTCTCTCAGCACACTGACAGAGTGCAGGAATGGGTGCTGTAGAATTTGGAGCACATTGGATCTAGAATGCAAGTTTGCTTGTTTGATAACAATTGAGATCTATTGCATCACCAGTCAGGTGTAACTGTCATTTTTATGAAGGAGTTTACTCTCAAGTACATCTAATACCAAAATGTAATTTGTGTTAAAAATAACTACGTATTTCAAGTAGCACAGAATGTCTCTGCTAGAACATTAATATGTGTAGGGAAATGGGATCAGATTATTCTCACTAGGAATCTCACAACACCTTTTATTTATAGTATGCTTGCTAACTATTTCTTAAATATTATCTCTACAAAGGTGTAACTGTTACCAAACTTGTAATTGAACTGGATCACTTGATTGGGGATTTCCACTGGCTTCATGATTATATTACTGCCTTTTATTGATTTATGATTGTGCTTTTTTTGCTTTTAATAGATGTTCGGTGCTCCCTGTCCTAATATATGCTGATTAAAATGTTTTTATTATCAAAAAGGAATATTACACCCCCATATATATACAGATATACTCTCCCAATTCTTTACCAAATTAACTCCTTCCTCTAGTAACTACTTTTACAAATTAAGGACCTCTTCATGTGACCCTTTTGGGCTGTGACGTTGTGCTGGCAATTGCCGGTGAAAGGGAAGGCATGTGGGGTGGCTTGTGGCGCCCAAGGCACCCTCCCTCCTCCCATTATCACATGGGACAGGGGAGGGTGCTTTGTGTCTCTTTCCCATTACACCATCAGATGGCAGAAAGGGAGGCAACATGTGGCAAGAAGTGTTGCCCTGCTGCCCTTTCCTCCATCACACGGGGAAATGGAAGGGAAAGTGCATGTAGCTCCATTGGAGCTACCCAAAATACACTTTCCTCCCCATAGTCATGGGGAAAGCACCTTTCTGCCCTTCCCCTGACTTTGGGAGGAAAGTGGGTGGGGCCTGCCATGCATCATGTGATGGCGCATGGCAGGCCTCGTCCTTGCTGTGAAGCAAGCAGCAAAACGGGGCAAAAAAGCTTTGTGCGAAGAGGTGGCAAGATGCTTGGCTTGCACTGATTCCAATCAAATTATCACAATTATCTTTTAACATATACTTATAACTGTACATAAAATGAATAGATATATAGTTTACTGACCTGTGAGTTTCGTGGCCCCAAATAAGGCTGATAAACTAGAAATAGTAACCAAATGGCCTTGGTTGTTGGCAATCATAGCTGGAAGAAAGGCTTTGCAGGTCTGTGGTATAATTGTAAATCATCATTAATAGCAGGTATGCTTCATGTCACTTCCATATTCGATTTAGCAGAATCATGAGACAAATCATTGCAGTTAAAGGACATATGCTGGTATTAGTCAGGTTTTTATAAAGATTGATCCAGAACTTGTTAGCAATCCTCATATAGACCCTTGATTTTTGACTAAAAGTGCTCAGTGTCTCCGTTGGTGTTGATGGGGACCCTAAGTGTATTCCCAATACTTGGGCTTGCTATTCTACACCTCAAGGAAAAAAACAGCAGAGAAACCAGTTCCGTCATTACTAATCATAACCACAAAAATGTTGTTATACATTACTTAGTATGACAATGCTAATGAAAACAGAGAATTTGTGGACTTTTATTTTCTAACACTAGCAGCACCTTGATTTCTCAGATATGCTTAAATTAAAATATATCAGTTTTTTAAAACACAAATTCAAGATTGTTTTATGATTACAAGAAAAAAAATGATTACCCAGAAATGGGCTTCAGTATTGACTTCCAGTGTTTCTTGTATATCCGAGTCAGTAAGATCCTCAAAGATCATTCCCTTTACTATACCTGCATTATTGATTAGCATCTCTGGATCTCCTACTTCTTTTTTAACCTACAGAAGTAAAAAAGAAAACTTACGATGTTATCTCCAATACATGCTCTGACACAGCTTAGAAAAGGAACGGGCAAAATATGGATAGAGGATTCCATAGGATCCTGAAAGCCAAGTTGTGGTTTTCTGCAGGACCCCAGTGAACTGGGGCAGAGAATACATGTATCCCTTCAAACCCTGGAATATTATATTTGTATAAAATCAAATTTATCATACATATTCATGTATAAATGAAAACATTTTTACAAGAAAATTGGCTGGATCAGTTTATAAATGAGTTAATGCAACACCTTTGCCTGCTGTGTCACCACTTCTGGCCTTGTGGTTGTGGCTCTTTGGTACTTCCCTTCATGTCAGAGAGCAGATGGGGATGGACTAAGTTGCCTTTCTTCTGAGCTGCTCTGATTGGGGAAGGGGTGGTTTACTTGGTTTCCCCCTTTGCCAGGCCACCAACCATCTCAGCCATTGTGGCTGCTGTGGCCACTGCTGCGATTTCCTGTTTGGCTGATGAGGCTCTGTGCTTGCACTCCTGATCTAGATCTGTTGCAATAGCAGCTGTATGCTCCTTTCCTTCAGTTCCTGATCAGCAATATGGCCAAAGTGGTGATGGTTCTGGAGCCACCCTATGGCATAACAGGTAGCCAAGAGGCAGAGGAGGAGAGCACATCACCACCAGAACCAGAGAAGAAGTTGATATAGGAGATGAGTGCAGGCCTTCGCCAGCTGAAGAGAGAGAGAGAGCAGTGATGGCACCAATGGTTGAGATGGGAAACAGCCTGGGCAAAAAGGGGCAAAGCGATGTTTCTCTTTCTTTCTCATGAATAAATTACCCTCCCAGCTCTGAGCAATCCAGAAGGCAGGTATCTTAGTACATCCTGTGAGAAAAGCGTCAGCAAAGACACAAGTAAACAACAGAAGTAATAAATACATAGCATTATACTAGACCTTTTTGAATCCATGAACAGGAAATTGGCAGTAGTGGCAGATAGAGGCAAGTTATATCAAATCCCAAAATTTGACCCTCAAACCTGTCCATAACTTATACATGAGATCAACTTCTATTGATTACATATGGCAATATATAGCAGTTACATATATGGTAATTATAGTAGTGATAAACATAGGCTCAAATGTCACCTCTCCAATAGAGCTTATTTTATATGTGCTTTTAATTATGATCTGTATTTTATCGTTTATTGTGTTATGTATTTATATATATTTGCTTCTGTTTTTATTATTGTATACAGCGTTGAATATTTGCCTTTTATATGTGTAAACCACACTGAGTCCCTTTGGGGAGAAAGACTGGGTTAGAAATAAATTATTATTATTATTATTATTATCATCATCATCATTCATAGACTTTACCAAGCTGAAGTCTCTAACTTATCACATCTACTCCATTCAAATTTATATTCATATCTCTTAATGAAAGAAAGATTGGTTCTTAAATATGAAAAGAAGACTCAAAGGTATTTTGGTTCATATATATGCAAGAAGAACTAATATAATCCTGGAAAATTCCAGAAAGCACAATTCTCCTGTAAAGATAGGCATGCTTCATATTTTAATGAAAATACACATTTTGAAATATTTTGTTTAAAAATTGCAGAGAGGGAAATTGATTGAGACCTGTCAGTATTTACCTTGCTCTAATGTAAGAATTGTTGCAAAGATATTGAATTTTCAAAATTGTACTGAAAAATTCTATTATGTGCAGATACTGAGGCTATTCTAATCCATTGTATTCCTATTAAGGAAAGTGTACGTTTGATAAATTATTATTAAACCATGCAATGATTGAAATTTTTCCCAAACTTTAAACTTTATGAACCCATCCAAAATTATTTAAATCCAAATGCTATCTCTTACTTAACTTGTAAATTTTATTGGGCTCACAAAACAGTTAAATAACATTCAGTTCAGTCTGGAAAAAAAACCCTCTTTCTTCCTTAAAGGGCAACCATTGTAGGCAACCTTTTTGAACCACAAGCAAAGGCTTACCTGATCTGCCACTGCGTATATTTCTTCTCTTTTGCGCAAATCACACTTGTAGGTATAAACGGCTAGGGCTCCATTGGCTTTGGCAAGCTCTGCTGTTTCACTGTTACCTTCTTCGTCAATGTCCAAGAGAACAAGGATTGAGCCAAGAAGTGCAAAATTTTTGGCAATTTCTTTTCCAATTCCATTTGCAGATCCTGTGACAAGTACTATTTTCCCAGCAACATTTTTTCGATAATTAAAAAACATTAAAATAAATGCTTCAAAGCAATAATAAATAAATAAAATGATAAATTCAATGGTGTCCAAAATATTTATTATTGGAAACATGATGTTTTTGAATATATTTTCTAATTTAAAAGAGAAAATACACAGAGGAAGAGAGTGGTAGACACACTCTTATTCAAGTCCAGCTGGCCCTTCCTTGCCCTATACTTAAGTACTTCAGAAGGGAAGATCCTGCAGCTCCTGAAAAAAATGCATCAAAATAATTACAAAAATTAATGTTACATTTCATGCCAAGAGTAGAGCATTCAGTGCTAGGTAAGCTTTCCTTAGGTAGCCAGGCAGGTGCATGCCCCCTTCCCCCCTCCACCCAGCCCTAGAGGAATATGTACTAATTCACTTGTATTGTTTGTCCTCACCTGTTTGTCCTCTTCAACTTGCATTTTCTTACACAGATGGTACTCAAACAAAGGTTGGACTATGGCTTTAATTTAGCAGGATTGCACTTGACAAGCTGGATGTGTGATTTGAAAGCAAAAAAGGAGACAGAATCTTACATAAATCCTGGATTATGTTTTCAGATTGCCTTGGCACACCTTAATGTTAGGGACATCAAAGAGGAAGCTACAGTAGCTTGTGGTGGAATTGTTGGAAGAAGCATCTGAAGACTCTTCCAAACAGCCATATAACCCAGAATATCAAGGTAGATATAATCTGCTTTGAATTTGACATAATTATCTTCATTATTAGGATGAATCACACTGTCAGAGTTAAGATACTATAAGGACATTCAGTTCAACTGCCTGTCATGCAAAAAACATAATCCAAGCAATCTCAAAATATGGTTGTAGCTGTGGCTATGGAGCTCCAGAGAATTCCCAAGGATGTCCCTTGGTGCCATTCTGATGTTTGCTGCCCTGCTTTGCCCTTGTATCAAATTATGTATCAAACATAAGATGTCTGTCTAAGCTAGCCACAGGGGTCCTCACCTCCTTGCTGATCCTGCTGGAATTTCCTGGATTTATGGGGCTACTCAAGTTCTCCAATAACCCTAGACAAAGGGGACAATTAAAACCTATTGTGTTCATGTGTGAATCAACTGGCAGTTTCTGCCCCTGATCTGATAACACTCGCTGATATTTGCTCAGTTGATTGCCTAAGCTAGGTTGAGAAATTCCTAGCAGCAGAAACAGGGACTCACAATATGCATTCCCATTTGAATTCCTTTATTTGACATCCAAAGTTTGATTACATGAGATAATTGCCTTTTGATTCAAGATCACTTGCTCCTGTTTTCCCCCCAGAATATTTTCTCATCACCAAGGACTAAACAATTAAAACCAATCAAGGACTAATTTACAGTTCCCAATATGGGCATGAACTTTCGGGGGCTCACCTCCTCTTGGAAGAGCTGCCCCCCAAGCTGATTGGCCCTCCCAGCCAGTCCTTCATTTCCTCCCCTCCACCGGAGAATCCTTGCCTGGAGGTGGCTACATAACTAAAGTGCCATCCAGTCAGGGCACTGCTTCAGACCAGTTTCTCTGCTGTCTAATCAGGGAGGGGAGTGTTTTCTCTAATCTGTAACTTTGGACTGTTAGAATGAATGCTTACCAGGAAGGACCCTTCATATCCACAATCCTAGTCTAAATTCAAACTCAAGATTATCCTGAAGTCTGGCTTTTCTGACTTTATCCCTACAGATACTTGCTATTCATATCAATTCTTCTTTAGTGATTTGGTGATTTTATTTGTTTTCCATGCTTTGTACATTAGTAACAAAAACCTTTCTATCAACTACTGAGAAATGCAACCTACCCCTTGCCAGAAATCCAGCTTCATTATTTATTCAAAATTAGAAGAATTCAGTCCCTGTTAGATCATGCAGTTTTATTATTAGACCTTCATTTAATATTAATTGTGTTAAAAACAATATTGCTGTGCACTTCAAAAGTGCTATTGTTGTCAGTGAACAAAAAAAAATTAAAATGGGCTTAAAGTTAACCTTTAAAATATGGTATAGACACCAAAGAAGAAAGTGCAAAAGCTGGGTTGCAGTTAAACGTCAAGAAAACCAAGATCATAGCAACTACACCTATTGATAACTGGCAAATAGAGGGAGAAAACGTGGAGGCAGTGACAGACTTTGTATTTCTAGGCACGAAGATCACTGTAGATGCAGACTGCAGCCAGGAAATCAGAAGACGTTTACTTCTTGGGAGGAGAGCAATGGCCAACCTCGATAAAATAGTGAAGAGCAGAGACATCACACAGGCAACGAAGGTCCGCATAGTCAAAGCAATGGTATTCCCCATAGTAACCTATGGATGCGAGAGCTGGACCATAAGGAAGGCTGAGTGAAGGAAGATAGACACTTTTGAACTGTGGTGCTGGAGGAAAATCCTGAGAGTGCCTTGGACCGCAAAAAGATCCAACCAGTCCGTCCTCCAGGAAATAATGCCCGGCTGCTCACTGGAGGGAAGGATATTAGAGGCAAAACTGAAGTATTTTGGCCACATCATGAGGAGACAAGAAAGCTTGGAAAAGATCACGATGCTGGGGAAAATGGAAGGAAAAAGGAAGAGAGGCCGACCAAGGGCAAGATGGATGGACGGTATCCTTGAAGTGACTGGGTTGACCTTGAAGGAACTGGGGGCGGTGACGACTGACGGAGCTCTGGCGTGGACTGGTCCATGAGGTCACGAAGAGTCGGAGACTATTAAAAGACTGAGCAGCAGCATAGACACCAAGAACTGAGAAGCCCTGGCACTCAAGCATTGTAATAGGAGGTCACCTGTTACCAAGAGAGCTATGGATTTTGAAAAGGCACGAATGCAGGACAAAAGGAAGAAATATGCCAAGACAAAGGCACATCAAGTGAACCCTTGTGGCCACCTTCTATCTGGAAATCTATGTCCTCAAAGTGAAAGACTGTGGAGATCCAGAATATGTTTTCACAGTCATTTACAGATCCACCTAAGGAAGACACTGATGGTCTCTCATGAGATGAGGCATGAGATTTCAGAGGTGGTTTGCTTCAGTATTGTCAATGGAACTGGAACTGCATTACATTCTGTCCATTTTAGTGCCATAATAAGATGTTTCAAATTATTATTTGGCAAGACATTTTGAATATTACCATCTTCACTTGCTCAGAAAAAAGTGAGTTGTATCCAAGGTGGCAACTAGGAAAGTTCTAAAGCAGAGATTAAATATGGTATTCTCTCTGTTGACAATTTGTGATATGAAGTTTTTAAATCTATGGACCAAGAAATTTCCTCTTTCCCTGAAAGTACTTGAAAAAGATGGAATTTCAATTCCAAACATAGATAAATAGTTGCCAGATTGAAACCTGGAAAGGGCATCTATCTCTTTAATGGTTGTGTAGAAGAAGGTATTTTATTAGATGATGAAATACAGACATGTGACAATCATCGCACCTAGCATTGAACACTCTACCTTTGACATACAACTTAAAAGTAAATCCTTCAGGTAAGGTTGAATTGTACTACAAACATCCACAGCTTCCTCTTCGCGGTTCGGGGTGTGCCACGTCAGTTTGATAATATCTTCAAGGAGTGTCTCTCTTTTGGTCTGAAAACACTTTTTTGTGCTGCTAAAGTGCACAACCAATCCTACTAAATTAAAGTCTCAATATTGTCTGTGTAATGAACCTAATCGTAAGTATAAGGACAAATGGAACTCACTGTGTGCTTTGAAATATATATGCCCATAACCAATTAGACAGTAGCTGAAGGTTGACACAGAAGGATCAAGTTTTAGAAAGAGAATTACTAAAGATAGGAGCCCCTGGTGGCACAGTGGGTTAAAGCCTTGTGACATGAAGGTTGGGTTGCTGACCTGAAGGCTGCCAGGCTCGAATCCAACCCAGGAGAGCACGGATTAGCTCCCTCTATTAGCTCCAGCTCCATGCGGGGACATGAGAGAAGCCTCCGACAAGGATGGTAAAAACATCAAAACATCTGGGTGTACCCTGGGCAACATCCTTGCAGACGGCCAATTCTCTCACACCAGAAGCGACTTGCAAAAACTAAATGTTTCCAGAAAAAATAATTACAATATACATTAATATTACTAAAATATTATATAACATTTAAATTATAAAATATATCTAATAGAGTTATGTTTATCATAAATATCTGAAGCACAACTTTGTTTATTGTATAGTCTATATGAAGGGGAAAACTAAAAGCTAAGAGAGTAGTAAGAATGTGTTGTTGAAGGCTTTCATGGCCGGGCTCATAGGGTGGTTGTATGTCTTTCGGGTTGTGTCTTTCTCCTGACGTTTCGCCCACATCTATGGCAGGCATCCTCAGAGGCTGTGTGGATGCCTGCCACACAGCCTCTGAGGATGCCTGCCATAGATGTGGGTGAAACATCAGGAGAAAATACTTCTGGAACAAGACATACAACAACCCTAGAGTAGTAAGAATTTTATTGATTTTATTGATTTATTAGGATGGCAAAACTCAGATTTTGGGAGGCATTATGTGGAATTGGTTTGAACACAGTACTATGACATATCTTTGTTGGGTTATGGAAATTCAGTGGATGACATTAGTCCAAGGAAAGGCAAAAGGAAAACCCATCTTTGAACAAATCTTCCCAAGAAAACCCTGGGAGAGGTTCACTGTATGCCAGAAATATCACACAACACTATCTCTGACTTAATACAATCGCAATAAAAATGGTTGTTCGGGATTTTATTCAAACTCCCTCCACCCAGGCACCTTATAAGTGGTGCAGTCCCTCCAAAAGGATCTTCTATTTTGTTGCAGAGCAGGAAGAAGCATCTAGCTATTTTTCCTGTAGATGAATACACTGCATCTGCTTTCTCTGCATGTAAAAAATCAGAACAGACCTTTTATCATTACACTATTCCAAATGAGCAATGAATGTACTTTAGTGAGCTGTGAACCTGAGTGTAAAATGTGTTCTTCCACCACCTAGTGTTCAAAATTCAGATATGCTTTATCAGGAAATTTGCTGCTGATTTGTGCTTACAGATGGAGTTTCAGAATGGATGCTAGACTAAAAAAAATGTAAAAAGAAACCAAGAAAAAAGCCCGGTCATTTTTTTACCTTCTAAAATATCCTATCTATTTTATATTTCTCTATAGCTGTTGCTGGAGATCTAAGTGGGCCTTCTCGGTAGCAGCTCCCTGGCTCTGGAATGCCCTCCCTAGAGGGATTAGGCAAGCCTCCACTTTGCTCTCATTCCGTAAAGAACTGAAAACCTGGTGGTTTAAGCAAATTTTTGAATAGAGCCCTTAGACCCTCCAGCTATGCCTTTGTTTAGCTTTTTATCCACCCTTGCCTACCCGGTATTGGAATACGTAGCACAATTAGCACTTTATAGTTGGCCATTCCAACGCTAAATCTTGGCCACTGTATTTGGACTCATTGATGGAGATCTGTTATTATGTTTTAAATGGTGGATTACATGTTTTCTTGATTATTTATTACACACATCTGTTATTGTGTCCAATGTTTTAAATTGCTGTATTTTAACTGACTGTATGTTTTTTAATGTTGAAAACCACTCTGAGTCTCTTGAGGAGATAGGGAGGTATATAAATAAAGTCCAACCCACTGTGTGCAGAAATACACAATCAAAGCACCCCCTGGCAGATGGCCATCCATCTGTCAGAAGTGCCCTACTCTGTGTTTTTATTAATGTAAAAGAACATATAAATTTAATAATAATAATATCAATAAAAACATTCCACTTGTTTAGTATATGGGCGACACATAGTGATCTGGCAGGTCACTGTGTGAACTGAATATTGGTCAAGTCTGGCATGATATTCCAAATGAGAAGGAGGAACAATGGCCACATCTCAATAGCAGTATGAACCACAAGATTCATACTTACTGCCTCAGGCTGACTTCTTGAGAGCCTACAAAAATATCAGAGGTAAGTCCCCCTATATTTAGTTACTATAGTCAGAATTCCAGTCTTTTGGTTACACAGTTGACTATTCAGCTAGAAGACCACAGCATTACTTAACTAAATAAGAGTTTGAAGATGTATGTCTTCCAGCCTCGCCCATTTGCTAAAAGCTCACTTCCTAATTTTCTTCCTCTTTAAAGAGAGCCAATCACATTTCTTTCCTTCATCTTAAGTGTGTCCAACTTCCACCAATTATGGATGAGCTCAACTGAATCCTGATTGAGTTGAATTGCATTACATTTTAGATGCTCGCAAAGAATAACAAAATTATCTGTCTATTCCCTAAGTTTTTCCCCAAGTCTTGTCACCTCATCACACAAGGGGTTTTGGACCCCTTACTCCTCTTTGGCCATGGATCCTGCTGAGCACCATGACATGACATAGGCCATAGTCCCACCCCATTGATGGCCGGGTTCCGCACCAACAATGGTAGATAAATTAAGTTTACCTGCTGTTTTCGGCCTTTCCTCCATCTGATAGTGGAAACGGCAATGCGGCGTTGCGTGTTGCCACAATTTCCCCTGTTTGATGGGGGAAGGGACAGAACACTGACACACCTTGTCCTGATGTCCCCATGTGATGAGGGAAAGAGGGAGGATATGTGGGTCATTGCGAGGCAAAACCTGCACCTTCCATTTCACTGATGATCCTGGCAAAATGGAACAAGTTATGGTAGCGGGCATCTGTATGATGAGGTCCTAGAAATCTCAGGGGATTTCAAATTCAAATGATTGCAATATAATTAAAAACATATGCAAAGAGTTACCACTTCATCACATGGAGAGAAATTTGCATCTAGGATGTTTCCTTCATGGACCCCCCCCCCCCCCCCAAATGCCATCCCTACTTCTGGTGAGGCTCCGTAGAGGAAGCATCCTGGCAGCATGCTTGGACGCTTCCCTGGGAACACAGATGGCTTCCCGTGTTCCATAGAGAAGAATTGCAGTGACTCTTCCTTCTGTGGCCTGAGGTGAGAGGTGCAGTGGATGATGCAGAGCACAGGGTAATGTTTTTCCCGTGCTGCCCCACAGATTTGGACCTCAATGTGATGTGGTCCTTAAACAATTAACTATGGGCAGAGGCCTCTTTCATAGTATACATAGTATACATTAAGTGACTTTAAATAGCTATATTGTAGAGGCATTACGAAACTCTGGACATGATGCCAGTATGCTGCAATTACATCAGGATGATAGAATGTTTGGTTGGAGCTTATCAAGTGATGTCATTTCTTTTCTGTTCTTCTTCCATGTGATTTGATTTGTCTTTATTAACACAAAAAAATCTCATCAATGATCTCCTTTCTTGCTACTGTGCTGCTGTGTCTTCATGTGTGAAAGTTCAACTGTGCTTTTATACAAATTTTGTGTGGTCAGGATCTGGTCAGTGGGAGGGGAACATGTCAGTCCACCTCCAGTGGTTGGGGGAGAATTGGACACTATTTCCCTTTGGGGTCACTTGTCTACCATGCTGGTGCCCACTGTTTAAGTTCAAGCTCTGTTTCCTTTCACAAATATGTAATGGTTGGAGAAATGTCTCATGAAAATTGCTTTCCTCCCATGCTTCCATTTAGCCACCTGTGTGTCTGTGGCTCCATCTGTTTAAATTCCTCTGTCAGCTGTTTCAGGATTTCAAAATGAGGATAAGTGCTGGACCAGTCTAACTAGCATACAGCAAGAAAGTCTAGTTATTTTGGAAGCACTAAGACATACAGTGCTCTGTAGCAGCACATTTTTTGCTTGATATCAGATTTTGTGCAAATCTTTTTATCACGTGTTTTTCATGCAGTCCCACGATCAAGTGTGCCACCCCCCCCCCCCGTTTTGTTCCACTTTCTTTCCCAAGGGTTAGTTTGATTACAAGGATTTCTTTACTATTAGTATTTTCAAGCACAGGTTTGGAAAGGGGCATGCATTAAGGGATCCCCTTAAAACAGAACTTTCCAGACTTCATATTGGTGATGCACTTTTTAGACACGCACGATTTTTGCGACACATTAATTCAGTTTTCATGGCAAACTGAATTAAACTGACTCCAATATGAGATGTTAACACATGCATCAATTGTAATAACAGAATATGTGGGGAGACAACATATCTCATTGAAACCTTTTATTCATATTTTTAAAAAATATGATTTGTAAGATAACACAACACTTGCAAGATTTTTGTCATTTCTCATTAGGCTTGCATAACACATCTGCACACTGCAGTTGAAACACTAACTTGTTGTGACACACAGTTTGGAAATCTCTGCCTTAGGGTGAACCAAACAGAGCAAACAGGTTGTTGAGTCTATTTGCTGACAATGGAGAGCTCTCACAGTGTATGGCTCTGTATGACCTATTTCCCACCAGCACATTGTTTACAATGACTGTGGAAAAGAGCTTCCTCACTTGTGACTTACTTGATGCAATGATTCATGCTAAGACTCTAACAGCTGATATAAATAAATGAGGTGGCCATATTTTTATTTAATAATTTGCCATGTTTGTGGTCCCTCTCTTTTCAATCTTATGTGCTTCAGCAGCTGTTTTTCTTGTCCCAAGGCAACTAGATTCTTTGAGTCACTAGATCTTATCTATGTGTTGACATACCAAGCTTCCTCAGATTCCAAGTGTCTACTCCACAAATGAGGGGGGTTTCTTTTGCATGCTGGTTCTGATGCAACATTCCTTAAATCTCTGCTATACTTGGATTGACAATAAATGGATAATAAATGAACACATTTATTGACCTATAACTTCTTTGCCTCCAAGCACTGATGCTAGACTTGCAATAGTAACCAAATGTCCCTGGTTTTGGGCAATCATGGCTAGCAGAAAAGTTTTGCAAGTCTATAATATGATTGGTAAATTTTCATTAGTATTCTGCTTTTTCTATATAATTCCCATATTTGCTCCATCAAAGCAAGAAGTTAAACTACATTACTATATGTTGCTATAATAATTATAATAGGAAGTAGTATTATTTTGGATCTTTACAGCAATTTACCTCTTGAATAACTAGACTGAAACAATTAGGTACTTTGGAGAAAATAGTGAACTTTATATTTTCTTTACTGCATATCTATTCTTTATTGAAGGATTTAATTAAGAAAAAGGAGTGAACAGATGGATAAAAAGGAAATAATTACTACCCATTTATTGAGTTTCCAAATGAAGTCAAATCCAAACCATTTGATTTTCAGCTAAATAAATATTTAAATATTCCAGCACCATCATAGTTATCCCCACAAAAGAATAATTACCCAAAAATGTGCTTTAGTGTTGACCTCTATTGTTTCTTCTATATCAGAATCACAATGATCAATTAAATTCTTCTGACTGAATATAGCTGCATCATTGATTAGAATATGTACATCTCCTACTTTTTTATCCTGCAGTGAAAAGGAAACCTTGAAATATTATGGGAAATGCACAATTTGATTTATCAATATAGCCTAAAGTGTGTTTTCATAGACTTCTAGTTCTATTAGATATAAACACACAAAATATTTTCTGTTTCATAAACCTAGATGTACTCCATTCCCTTTTCTGTTTGATATTCTTGCTGAAATTATTATTGTATTGAAACAAGATGTTCAACTGCATTTGTGTACGAGAGAAACCCCCAATAACCAGCACATGGACATAGTGGAGACCAGCTGATTTTCTGATTGTGGTAATGGGAGGAAAAAGATTTGCTATTAAGGGAAAAAACATTCAGTTTTAATTGTCCTGGAGTCCATACCTAAGGTTTTTTTTTTGTCCAAACACTCGAAAAAACAAACAGATTGATAATAGTCTGAATCTATACTAAGGTCGATCAAGCTGTTCATATAAAGGGACACAATCTTGTCAGTGCTTTGAAAAGCAGTTTTGTCTTCTTTTCCACCAATGTTTGCATTTTGTCCCTTTCTTTCTCTAATGTCTGAACATTCAAAAACATTTTATATGGTGATAAATCATGATCTTCCACAAAGTATAAATACTTTTAACAAAATACAAATGCTTTAATAAAGTTCAACCATTCGTTCAGAACAAATATTTTATATGTTCCAGTTCCCACAGTGATTTGAAACACATTCTATCAAAATGGGAAATGAAGATAATCATCCCTATGCCCTAAATCCAATCCTTATGACTGCTGCATAAAATCTCGCCAGTTCAGGCATTCTGTTTTATATCATTGTAAATTGGTTGTGTCTTTCTTTATTCTTTCTTTTATCCATGCAACAATCACATCATTTCCACTATTCAGTTTTCTAAGGATACTTTGGGTTAAATAATTGCTGTTATATCTGACGTTTCCAAAATGTAAAATGTCTCCCCACAATGTTTACCTGATCTGCCACTGCATAGATCTCTTCCATTACATCACACCTGTAGGTATAAGCAGCTACAGCCACATTGGCTTTGACAAGCTCTGCTGGTTTTTTTTGTTACCTTCCTCATCAATGTCCCACAGAACGAGAATTGTGCCAAGACATGTAAAATTTAATGCAATCTGTTTTCCAATTCCATTTGCTGATCCTGTGATAAGCACTATTTTGCCAGCAACGTTTTTTCGAAAACAAGAAAACATTAAAATGAAAGCTTCAAAACAGTAATAGATAAACAAAATCACAAATTCAATGGTATCCAAGCTATTTTGTATAAACATGATTCTTTTGAATGTATTTTCTAATTTAAACATTAGACAAAAATCTGGTAATTTCAATACAAGCCATATCGTTTGTTTCCTGAAAGGTTTCCTAATTTTCTTTCTAAAACTTTAGAGTTGAACCTTCTATCGCATCCTCCCAATAAGAAAATGCATTATCCAATCTATTGTGGGGATAAATATTTCAAAGCACTCTGCATATTTAAGAATGTTACATGAGAATCTAATTAAGCTACTCCTCCAATTTATGATTAGATTTTTATTATACAGACAATATTGAAAAAAGATTGTAGTTTTAATTAAAAAGCTTTATATACAAAACTAATGTGGATGTGTGACAAGATATTCAAGTCTAACCAGCTCTACCTTGATTCTAGTGTTTTGATGTTTTAGACATAAATGTGAACAGGTTGTTATAAAGCTTGTTCTTATCTACTGTAAATCTGTGAAAACAGACACACCCACCCAAAACGTTGTAAATATTAATGATTAAGATATAAACCTCGACCTTTTAATCTACTTCCAGTCTACTCATTAAAATTCTTGGAAATGAACTTTGAGGAAGTTGAAAATATTTATTGTGTGTGTGTGCATACTTGTAGCTCTAAATGGCCTTTAATTATTTTAAACATACCAAGAATTTAAAAGGTTTGCATATTTACAGTAACACTTAGAATCATAGAATCATAGAGTTGGAAGAGACCTTATGGGCCATCCAATCCAACCCCTTTTGCCTTGAGATAGCATAGTCTGGGAACCCATGTTCACCACCATAGGAGCCTGACAATTAGTCCCAAGCTGTCTTAATAACATTTTAATTTAACTAATGTTAAATTACTTCACAAGAGTTTGCTTCCCTTTGTGAAATCAGCAAAGATACTTTGGAAGATTCCATCTCTAGAAAAGATGATGGGTCAGTGCTTTTCATTATTTAAGTGCTAACCCTTTGGGATGCATACCCTCCAAGTCTCCCACATCCCCGATTTTGGAGGATGGGAAATGCAATGGAAAAGAAAAAACCTAAAAAATTGTTTGTCCACTTTGAGCAGCAAATTTGGTTTCCAACTGGGAATGAAGAAATATATCAATTTTTGTTTCTCTAATTTTCTGTTTCTTTTACCTTTTCGTGTGTCACTTTGTGTTCAAATATCTGTGTGGCTCATGTTGTCCATTCCATGATTTGAAAGAAGTTCTGTACATTTATTTCTACATTTTAGTTGGATGCTTACTCAAGATAGTTAGTTCCAACTGTTTGACCAGCTATTTTGTACATTTTTCAGCAAAGGAGGTATTGTTATATGAGACTTTCTCCAAGGTCTGTATATTCAAAAACATTATTTTGCTCCGAGAGAAGCACCATGAACATTTGTAAAGTACAAATACTGAAGAACTGGTATGGAACATGAAGAAAATCCTTTCCACATTCCAAGACTCCTTCTTTGGAGACTTTTAAGCAGAGGCTGGATGGCCATCTGTCGGGGGTGCTTTGAATGAGATTTTCCTGCTTCTTGCAGGGGATTGGACTGGATGGCCCGTGAGGTCTCTTCCAACTCTACAATTCTATGATTCTATGATTCTAAGCTTTCCCTAAAATGAATTGAACCCAAACATTTTGTCTTACCTGATTGTAAACTGGCTGTGTCTTTCTTTAAACTTTCCTAAACCTCTGCAACAATTACACCATTTTCACAATACAATTTTCTAAAAATACTTTGATTAAGTACTTGTTATCATATATGATAGTTTCAAAATGTAACATCCCCCATATTTATCTGATCTGCATAGATTTCTTTCCTTATGCCCACATCACACTTGATGTGTGTATAAAGGAAGACAGCTAGAGCTCCATTGGCTTTGGCAAGCTTTGCTTTTTTTTGTTATCTTCCTCATCAATGTCCCAGAAAACAAGAATCGTGCCAAGACATGCAAAATTTAATGTGATCTGTTTCCCAATTCCATTTACACAGATATATAACAAGATATTAGGTTTCACTATACAGACAATATTCAGACAAGAGATTATGCAGGGATATGCTCATGACCTACACAGATATATGACAAGATATTCAAGTTCAGCTGTTTATGCCTTTCCCTACACCTAAGTATTTTAAAAGGTGAGGTTCTGTCACTCCTTTACAATTCTTGGCTGAATATCATATATTATTTTTTGCCAAAAGTGGAGCATTCAGTGGGAATTAACTCTCCGCAAGCTGATAAATTCTTCACATTGCAGAGAGGGAGACTTTGAACACTATGCACATTGAAAACCTTTCTGTTTGTTGTGCTCACATTCCTTTACTCACCTTTCACCTCCCATTTCCTTAGAAAGCTGTACTTTTGAAAGTTCAACTAAAGTTTTAAGTTACTGCTTTGTTAGAAATTTGGGGACCGACTGAAAGTTTCACTGACAGGGGCAGGATTTGTATTTAGAGAGGAAAGACCCCATTTCCGCCTGTGCTACATTGACATATATCCACTAAGAGAAGTTGTGTTAAGAATCCAGAAAAAAGGCATTCTTTCCCCCACCTGTTTACAACTTGTCAGAGCAGAATCTCAGGTGGTGATTCGACTGTCTATGTCAAAGGGTGGAACTGCATGGAGAATTAAACCAACTTCTGTCCTTGGTTGTTATTGGATGCTGAGTGTGTTGCTTCTGATTTGGGAGAAAGACATATAGGTGCAAGGTAACACTTGCATGCTTTGATAAACACCTCCACTCAACTGGAAGTTCTTCCATCTTTGGTGGTGTACTCGGCTGAACTCTAATCGTAGCATCTGCTTCAGATGGCTTGCTCTGCCCAGCAGGTGCCTGAAGCAACTGTTTACCAAGTTTATGTACATGTTATTAAACTCACTTGCCTTCTGAGCATAACCCTGTGGTCTGAAGGCAATTAAGTTTAATGATAAGTGCAAATAAAGTAGCAACCTAAATTTGTGTATATATTTTTATTAAAAATCTGTAACAAATTAGTATGATTTCAGAGGTTCTCAAAGTGTGCTCTGCGAAGCCCTTGGAGCTCTTCAAAGCATACTGAGGGGTAATATATAATATATAATTTTTTCTCGGGGCTCCACGAGAAGCTTTTACTTCAAAAGGTGCTTTGAGGCTGAAAAAGTGTGAGAACTCCTGGATTACATTATGATTAAGACATCTATTGCCATTTTTATATAAATAGTTAAGACAGTTGAGAGACTGCCTGAGCTGCAGAAGAGAAAAGGCTGTGCTGTCTGTGGGAACCAATATCTTACATATATTCCCAATCTATGTATAAATAAGAACTGGGTATGAATTGCATCATTCCAAGGATACTAAGACATTTATGGCCAACACAATGTTTTATTTGCTCAATTATTATATCAACAGTTTTCTGACTCCTGTTTGTATGTATGTATGTGTGTATATATATATATATATATATATATATATATATATATATGTGAAGGACATACAAAATATGATGCTCAGAAATACATGAAGTAGATCAATGAGGATGGAATATACCAAAGAAGAAGAATGCTGTAGTTTGTAGTACAGGATCTATTTAGTCAGCTGCTTTATATCCTCTTCTAATCAGACTTCTGAACTCATCTCATTATGGTCTGAGATACTGATTAATAAGAAAACCCACTTTTTTAGGAAGAAATCTGTGGACGAAGCAAGCAAAACATTTCTGATTAGTTCTGGAATATTCTAAGAACTGGTCTTAATTACTTCCCCACATTCTTGGCCCAGTCCTCAGGCTGGAGGAATTAAGGAAGTACTTCATGCATTTTAGAAGAAAAACATAAAATAACTTGGTCCAGGAAGATATTTGTGTTTTCTTTTTTTGCTTCCCCTTCTTATTCCCCTTTGTTTTAAATAGCTGCTTCCATTGTAACCCACCCAACATGAAATATTGGTGGTTTGGAAGGTCTGGCAGCCTTTGACCTAAGGAAATGTCTTTGATAGGATATGGTCTTCCTATTTTCTTATTACCTTCTATATTGATGAGCATTATTGTCTTTTCTAACAAGTCTTGAGGAGGACTATGTAAAATCCTTGATGGCTGAATTTCCAAAAAGAATATGTAAATCCCCACATACAACACCTGTAACACATTAATGTACATATTTCACTGTTCTATGTTCACCACTTTGATAAGTGTGCTTAAGTGATTTGAGTAGTGAACTAAAATTCTGGGATTCTACTTAGCCATGGAAACCTGCTATATAAGATTATTAGAGGAAACTTTCTTTGCAAAAATATTGCCCAGAAACCCTTATAATAAGATGGCCATAAATCAGAGTCAGCTTTAGGCACACAGCAACATCATGTGCTTAGTAATTGAAATGAGTTTTCAAACAAGGAAGCATATCTGTGGAAATCCTCCTCTCTTGATGCCCCATTGTCCAGCTGATATCACTGTATAGGATGGCAGACAAGCAGGACTTGTATTGTGGCTGCAGGCCACTGCAGTATGGAGGGTGGCTGGGGTTGGTATGGTAACTATACTCAGGATCATGCGTAGATTATGGGTCAGTTTAGATCCACCTTTGGTGAGACAGGTGAGAGTATTTTAAAAGGTTAATTTTAATAACATTTCAAACGTATTTCTTTACGATTTAGAGGGAGTGTGACTGGAATGGAACTTTTAAAAAGCAAAGTTAACTCAGCAAATTTAAAAGCAATAGCCTAATTTGAATTCTATGTCATTCACTATTTCTCCTTAAAAAATAAAATTAGTATTGAGTAAAATAAGAGTAATTTTCTTACATTTTAAGAGTAATTAGTCGCGTAAAAGGTGGCAAGACTATGTAAAGTTTCTCTTTCAGAATAGCATCCACGATATTCCTGCCCACCAAGCCTACATCCATGATAGGAACAAGAAATGGCCTCCTGAAAGGAAACAAAAAGTTGATTTAATAAATTCTGGAAAAAATTCTAAATTATAATAATACTGAAACATCTGACAAACAGTTCTTAGTTCCATGCTCCTACAATTTTAAGATTACTTATTTATTTACTGTACTTATACCCTGCCCTTCTCACCCCTGAAGGGGGACTCAGGGCGGCTTACAAATTATGGCAATAATCCAATGCCAGATTCAGATAATAACAATATCAATAAAACAAAATATTATAAAACTGTAAAAAAAACACATACACATCAATTAAAATATTCATTCCAGTGAGTAAAACTTATTAAAACATATTACACTTATGTTGTATTGAGACATGATTACAGGTCTTACAGTCCAGTGGCTTAAACAGCCGAAACCCTGATAAATAGCAGCTCAACACCCTTGAATCATTGTCACACACAGCCCACCCCCACCTAAAATTAGTCAAATCCACTCCACACACAATTGTCCTTAAGTAATGCCCAACGGGTTGATGAAAGATTCCCAGAAAGGTGTCCAGCTGGTCCAGTCTATTTAGCCCATACCAGTCCATTTGATCGGGGGGGGGGGGGTGCAAGGGCGTGGTTTGCTAATAAAAGTTCAGACACAGAGCAATGGCAAGCCACAGCATCTCCTCCAAGGGCGACAATGACAATGGTGGTAGATGGTGGAGGAGGCCCCAAGACTGCCTGTCTGGTTTGAACTTCTGCAGTAGAGATGCCAGAGGGGGTGGCAATGGAAAAGGTCCAACATTACAGGCAGCCCAATGCAGCCATTGACTGGAGGCACCTCTCTCAGCTCTTGATTGAGATGCAAAATGTTTTTGAATTGATCGGGTTCTTCCCAGGCTAGCTGGAAACTCACATTTAATATGGCCAAGCTCCATTTTTATTGAATTGTAAATGTCTGAGAATATTTTTTTTAACTGAAAACCCACTTACGCTGTTTTTACACCAATAATTAATTTTGTATCCACGAAACCAGGACAGACAATTGTGGTTTTAATGCCTTTCTTTCCAGCAGCCCACAATTCAAAAGCAAGAGATTCCAGAAAGCCGAACGATGCAAATTTACTTGCGGAATAGTCTAAGAAAATGAAAAACACAACAGGTGGAGATAAAGAAAGAAGAGAAAACATACTGTCTTGAATACAATACTTAAGAAAATATACAAAATATGAAGTCAAACAACCAGCTGTTTCTCAGTTGTCTCAAAGTCCATTCGGAAACACAACTCCTGGAATAAGTAGGTATGGTTGAATATGCCAAGATCTGAAGTAACTCCTTTCCTTCAAGTCCACAGATTAAAAGGCATTAGTCTGTGGTGATTCATATCCAGCTATCCACAAATCCATGCTTCTTTTTTATACGTACAAAATAAATACCTAATGTACCATAATTAATTCCCAGTTACAAAATGTTAGTAACAGCAACTGACATAGATGATTTTAAAACAATGGAAGATAAGACTCTAATAGCCATGAAAGTAGAATGGAAATATCAGTTCTTACGCAATCCTGCACCCACTGAATCACTTTCCATCAGTCCCCAAATTTCTAGCCTTACAATAATGTAAAAATTAAGTTGACCATCTAAAAATACAGTATAGGCAAGGCATCCAATAAAATGGGTAGACAAATTTACAAAGGGAAAATTAACACAGGAAATATGAGTTATAGATTTGAATAATGTTCAGCATCTCACTAGACATTTCAGGAAACAAAAACAATTGTGCGGAAGACAGAATTTAGGGGAAATATTTTTAGGCCTTTCCCTTTTGCTCAGGACAGCAACAGTGCTATTTTCTTCCTCTGAAAATTTCTAAGAAAAATCTGCAGGCTATAGATCGTATAATCATCTGACTAGTTGTGTGCCTTTCATGTGTTCAGGAATGAAATGTGGCATAGATTGTTCTCCTCAAGATAAAGGGACTATATGTTGGAATGCCTTTCTGTTCAAAATGTTAAAATGTGAACCACCCAGAAAAACATGGGATGAAAACATTCTTGCTTTCCAAAGTGATGGTTGCTGATATTTTATTTTATAATGGAAGGAAAGAACATTTTATTATAGAATTCCTCATTGATTATTGAAGGTAATATAGATTAAGGAAGTCTGCACTACATGCTGTTGAGGTGAGAGTTGGGATTGCATGCTTGGTGATCACTTCAGTCCTACTGGCACGAGAAGTCAACAAAATGAAATCCGATGTAGAGAGACTACTGTATTGCTCTACGTGTATATGATACTGCAGGTCAAATAGTATAGAGTGTTGCTACTAGAACATTAAGAGGTGTAGCTATGTGGGATAATTCCACACTAATGCTTAAGAGCTGCTCTTATTTGCTCCTTTGCTTCTAAATAGAGTTCCAAGTTTTTAGAACTCAGTTATAAAGTTGCAAAGAGAGCAGATGGAAGGCCTCTCTCTATGCAAGGGCAATCACACCTCACAACCAGCAGAAGAGACCCTGTACCAGGATAATAAATAAATAAATTGATAAATAGTCACATGACACACAGGGAATCACACAGGATGTGGGTTTAAAATTAATGATTAAAACTAACTGGGTAGGCCTGCCAGAAGAGATAGATGTATTTTAAATCCCGACAGCTCATTTAGCTGTCCGAGCTTATCCGACAGGTCATTCCACAGTCTTGGGACGGCTGATAAAAAGGTCCTCTGGGGATGGTCACCAGTCAAGTACTGGAAGGCTGGAGTAACTGCCCCCCAGAGGACCTAAGTGTTTGGGGCAGATTGTACGAGAGAAGGTGATTCTAAAGGTAACCTGGACTTAAATGATGTAGAGTTTTAAAGATCAAAACCAACACCTTGTACTTTGCCCAGAAACTAATTGGCACTCCTGGATGTTCCTGTAACCAATCTGGCTGCTGTATTTTGAGCCAAATGGATGTGGTTTTTGAATATGGCACAAGAGTAGCTCAATAAAGAGTATTGTGGATGTCCAGTCTTGAGGTTATCAGAGTGTGAACTACCATCTTTAGGTCATCCAAATCTCGGAAAGAGCACAGCTGGTGTATCAACTGAAGTTGGTATCTAGTTTCCTTAAGTCTGTAACATATTATGACAATGCTTACAACAAAGAGCACAAAGCTAACTCATACACACTAGCACACAGTGAGGTCACTTGAAGGCTCAAGACTAAAATCTAAAAAGGTGTTTAAGCAAGAACATAGGACAGGATGTGAGTGATAGACACTCAAGGCCAGGAATTGTGGGCCCAGTCTGGATAGGCATTTGTCACACCAAGCATCTACTTTAATTGAGCATAACAGTTAGATCTAACAGATTAAGGTGATTTCTTTTGCACACTGGTTTACATGCAACTATCCTTAAGTCTATGCTATATTCAGATTGATTATACGTAGATAATAAAATGGACAGACTTACTAACCTGTGATGTACTTGTCCCCACTCAGTGATGCTGCACTCGCAATTGTAACCAAATGTCCCTGGTTCTGGGCAAGCATAGCTGGTAAAAAAGCTTTGCAGGTCTATAAAACAGTTAGTAAATCATCATTAATATTAGACCTGTTTCATGTAAATCCCATATTTGCTTCATCACAGCAAGAGGTCAAAACATTACAATCAAACACATTATGTAAGGTAATGTCACACCCCAAGGCAGAGATCCCTTTGACTGTAAGCAACACACCAACTGGCTATACAGCAAGCAGTTTACTGTAGAAAATATAAAAAGCCAAGCAATATATGGTAAAAAGTACAATCCAAAAATAAGGAGGAAATAATGTTTTTTAAAGTTTCAGATTAAATCCATAACATCAAGCTGTAGAAATTCCATGGAGAAAGGCAGGTAAAAACAAAGCAACAAAGCAAAATAAGATCCTTGACCAAACTTGGATAAAGTAATTCAGGAAGCCAACATAGAATCCCATAGGCCAATTGGAACACCATAAAACCTTGGAAACAGGAAGCACTTGGAAAACGTGAACCTTGGATAAAGCAAAGTTGTCTTGACTGAGAAACGAAAGAAACAAGACATCAATAAAAGCGCTCCTCAAAATCTCCAGCGGTGAGAAATGCACTCTCCCTTCCTTCTGAGACACCTGTCTTATCATCATTATTATTTTTCAATTGTAAACTAACCAATTGCCTGAGCTTTGCTGATTGCTCTCTATCTTTGTTGTAAAACTGTCTTCGGTTCAAGGTTACGTCCTTGCTGCCCACATCGAAATCACTGCCAGAGTGTAACTCTGACTTGATGAAGTGTCATCTGAATCTGTCTGATCTACACTTAAGACCAGCTGCTCAGACACACATGCCTCAAGCTTTAGACTAGCATTGAAATTTCCCTGATTAATAAAAGTAATATGGAGAGGGCAGGGAAAAGGATTCTCTGTGTGCTGGTTCAAGAGAAACATCATTTTCTGCATGAAAGTCAGCCTCAGGCTGATCAGAAGGAACAGACACAGGAACAGACACAGGCTGACATACAACAAGTGTACTTGTAATAGGGAACAGTATTATTTACACCAGTTTACCTTTTAAATATAGAGACAAGTAATTTCAAGTAAATGAAGAATTTTAAAATTAAGGCATACAACATTAGGAACCTCATCACATGGATCTTGAGAAGTGCTGGAGACCGTCTGTCTAGCAAAGGAACTCGTACTTATAGATCCAAATTGTCCCATTTTGTCTTCCCATCACACACATATTTTTCTCTTCAGGTTTTGACCTGTTGTTGCCCTCGTTCTGAACCAGCACATAGGGAAACATTTTTCTGCCCTCTCCATAGTTCAATTTCCAAAAGTCAAGGGTTATCCTGCCCTCCCCAAAGCCCTGCACACCAGAGCAGACAGGACATCACTTCAAAAACTCTTCTTCCCATGGGATAAAATTGCCTTCCTCAAAGCCCCTTACAGTAAAGGAGACAGGACACAATTTTAAAAATGTTCAGAACATGATTACTCACCCGTATCCTGAGCTTCTTCCTTTCAGTACGCTTCATCTCCATTTCAAGGACCAAGGGCAATGGATGATGGCTGGAAGTAGGCAAATGTTATATGATGGGCTCCGTGCCTCTTAGTCCTTGAATGGAGATGAAGTGTTCTATGACAGGGGAAATGCTCCATGTGATGAGGCCATTGTATTCTTTATTAGAGGATTTAGAAGGGAAAGAGGAAAGGAGAAAAAAGTAGAAGTAACAAGAAAACAATAAAATAATATAATAGTGTCATCATTATCCTCAGAAGAAAATAATTACCCAAAAATGTGCTTTAGTGTTGACTTGTATTGTTTCTTCCATAGCAGAATCAGAAAGGTCGGGGAAATTCTTCCGATTATATATCCCTGCATTATTGATTAGAATATCTACATCTCCCACTTCCTTTTTAACCTACAATAAGCGAGAAAACTTTAGACTATAATGTCAGATACATACTTTGAATTATAGTGTTTTCATATATTCCTTATTCTACTGAAACATACAAGATATTTTCTGTTTCATAAACCAATATTAAATGCAGCCAGTTTTCAGTTGTTATTGCAATTAGTCTTTTGAAGCAAGACTCAAAATTGATCTAGTATATTTGAAATAGTTTGAGGTTTGGATTATAACTCGAGACCAGGTTCTGTATCCCAACTCAGCCATGGAAACCAACTGGACAACCTTGAGCAAGTTACACACTCTCAGTCCAGGAAAACCCAGTGAAAAGTTCACTTTAGGATTGCATAGGTAAGAAAAGACTTAAAGACACACAGCAAAAATAATAAGAAAAACCCAGCATGAACATATTGACATAGTGGAAACCAAGCATTTTTCTTGGTTTGGGGTAAAAAGTATCTGCAATTTTTAAAAAATTCCAGATGCCATTTTAGCTGTGGTGGTATTCATACACATTGAATAGGCAGCTTAATGAGATGCTGGAAAAGTTGTTTTTGAACTAGAATTTCCCACTAAGCACTGCAACTGTACACTTCAAGCACTTTGAAAAACACAGCACATTGAATGATGTGTAAAGTCATGCTAAGGTAGAAGGCATGACTTCAACATTCAGTTTTGTTTTATATACTTATTATATATTTTTATATATTTACTTTAATTCTTAAATTCTAAGATCCATTTTCCCCAACATACAGACATATCCAAAATATGGGGGGGGGGTCTATAAAGTGTGGTTTACCAAACAGTTGGGTGAGAAGTCATCTCAATCCCACAAATCTGTAGATAGGGCTATGTGGAAGAAATTGTTGATAAGATCTAGAAGAGTCACAGTGAATTAGGTTTTGTTATATTGGACTAGATGGATCAATGGTTTGGCTCATGATAATGCAGCTATTGTGGCACTATGTTGTATCATTTCAGACTGCTGTGACTTAGTGAAACAAATTAAGAAATGGGTGATGTGAAGGGGAAAGCCATGTATAACACATATAAAGATGCACATCCTCTAGGACAGGGGTCCCCAAACTAAGGCCCGGGGGGCCGGATGCGGCCCTCCAAGGTCATTTACCTGGCCCCCGGCCTCAGTTTTATAATATAATATTTTTATATTAGTTTTAATAATATAATATATTGTATATACATATAGTATTGATAGTAATATTATGTTATACAATATAATACTAATAATAATACCATATAATAAAATTTATATGTTATATATTACATATTATATACAGTAGAGTCTCACTTATCCAACGTTCTGGATTATCCAACGCATTTTTGTAGTCAATGTTTTCAAAACATCATGATATTTTGGTGCTAAATTCGTAAATACGGTAATTACTACATAGCATTACTGCGTATTGAACTACTTTTTCTGTCCAATTTGTTGTATAACATGATGTTTTGGTTCTTAATTGGTAAAATCATAACCTAATTTGATGTTTAATAGGCTTTTCCTTAATCCCTCCTTATTATCCAACATATTCACTTATCCAAGCTTCTGCCGGCCCATTTAGCTTGGATAAGTGAGACTCTACTGTAATACTATAGTGGTATAGTTCAATATAGTAATATATAGTTCTAATATAGTGCTATGCTAATAATATAATATATTGTATGTACATACAGCTGCTCTGAGTCCCCTTCGGGGTGAGAAGGGTGGGATATAAATGTAGTAAATAAATGCTGAAAATAAATAATTAATTTTAGACTTAGGCTTGGCCAAAGTCTGAAATGACTTGAAGGCACACAACAACAACAATCCTAATTAACTTGACTATCTCATTGGCCAGAAGCAGGCCCACACTTTCCATTGAAATCCTGATAGGCTTATGTTGGTTAAAATTGTTTTCATTTTTAAATATTGTATTGTTCTTTCGTTGTTGTTGTTGTTGTTACACTACAAATAAGACATGTGCAGTATGCATAGGAATTTGTATTTTTTTTCAAATGATAATTCGGCCCCTCAACAGTCTGAAGGATTGTGGAATGGCCCTCTGCTTCAAAAGTTTGAGGACCCCTGCTCTAGGACCCCCACATCCCAAAGCAGATTTCAGAGGATGGGAGGTGCATGGGAGATAAAAAATAATTGGAAAAAATATTATACATTCATATGAAAAAGAGAAGTCCACCCCTTATGACAGTTCCCTAAACTGTCTCTAATAACTTTATTTTTATACCCTGCCTCCATCCCCCCAAAGGGACTTGGGGTGGCTTACATGGGAACATGCCCAGGTAGATATGGAAAATATATAAAAATATATAAAACACACAACAATATAAAAAACTATAAAAAAAACATAACAATAAAAACAAATCAATAAGACATATTGAAATCACATTTACAATAAAACATAGTTAGATAAAACCTGGGTAGGCTCCTAAAAATGAACTGGGCCAGAAAGTGCATATAGTGAAGAATGTAAACTGGGGGAGAGGTAAATACCCGGAACTATTATCCTGATAAGGGGCTTGGGAAGGCGTAAATTTCCAACTGAAGGAATGGAATAAAGTGCAGCAGAAACACAACAGCACAAACCCTAACCATAAGGGCGAAAATCATTTGCCAAAGGCCTGTTGGAAGAACCAATCCAAGTATTCTGTCCTACCTGGTTGTAAACTGATCTTTCTTTAGCCCTTTTTGCACTCATGCTACAATTACATAATGACCATAATTCAATTCTCAAGTATTTTTTATTTACAAAATTGCTATTATACATGAATTGTACAAAATATAACAACATAAACCCCCAATGGTTTACCTGATTGGCCACTGCATAGATTTCTTCCCTTATGCGCACATCACACTTATAGACATAAACAGCCAGAGCCCCATTGGCTTTGACAAGCTCTGCTGTTTTTTTGTTACCTTCCTCATCAATGTCCCAGAGAACAAGAATCGTGCGAAGACGTGCAAAGTTTAATGCAATCTGTCGTCCAATCCCATCTGCAGATCCTGTGACAAGCACAATTTTCCCAGCAACATTTTTTCGAACACAAAAGAACATCAAAACGAAGGCCTCCAAACAGTAATAAATAAACAAAATGATAAATTTGAAGGTGTCCAAGATGCTTCTCATAGCAAAAAAGCTTTTTTTCAACATGTTTTTACCCATTTAAAAATTAATTATATTTTAGTAATATCAACATAAAAATAAATTATTTTTTTCCTGAAAAGGTTGCTAATTCTCTTTTTAAAATTTTAGTGCTGAACTCTTTTGTCTCAGGCTCCTGGTAGAAATGCTCCTGTCTAATCTATTGTGGGGATAAATATTTCAAAGCACCCTGTATATTTGAGAATATATGTGGGAGTCCCACCTGTCCACTCCTCCCACTCCTGTTTCATTACAGAGATAATATTCAACCAAGAGATTATGGCTGTAATTTAGCAAGAATATGATAATGACTAACACAGAGATGTGACAAGATATTCAAGTATAGCTGACACTGCCTCCCCCGACACCTAAGCAAAATGCTCCTAAAGATAATAATAAAAGGTACAGTCATTTACTGAATTCCATATTATGTTTTCTACCAAAAGTACAGTTTTCAATGCAGGTTTAGGTCTCCCTAAGTAAACAGGGAGGTGTGTGTACTCTTCCACCCTCCCCTCCACCGATCCTAAAAAACAACCCAAGTACAGGTTACAAACCTGAATTACAAACATGCGACTTACAAACAACTCACAGTTAAGAACCTGGGTGAGACAACAGGAAGTGAGAGAAAATTTGCCCCCCAGAAGGAAAATTCACTCCTGAAAGAGTTATCATGAGGGAAAGGTGTTTCTACTGAAGCTTTCTTGCCAATTATTGTTTTCACAATTAGCAAAATGTTTCAAAATCCAATTATTAAAGGGACAGAGAGGTGAAATCTTCTGAACAGGAGCACAGACAGCAAAACAAACACTATAGGGATATTATCCCTTCCCTATAATATTCAAAGCTAAAATATAAATATTTTTGGCTATAGTTACACTTAAAAATGTATCTATTCCAACTTACATACAAATTCAACTTAACAACCCTATAGAGCCTATCTTGTTTGAAACTTGGAGACTGCCTGCATAAACTTTTTAAAAACTCGTAATGAAAGCATGCCAGTTTTTGCTTTACCAAATTTTTGTATTAATCACAATATAGTAATATGTAGGAAATCAGAAGACATTTACTTCTTGGGAGGAGAGCAATGACCAATCTCAATGAAATTGTGAAGAGTAGAGACATCACACTGGCAGCGAAGGCCCGCATAGTTAAAGCAATGGTACTCCCTGTAGTAACCTATGGATGTAAGAGCTGGACCATAAGGAAGGATTAGCAAAGGAAGATAGATGCTTTTGAACTGTGGTGTTGGAGGAAAATTCTGAGTGTGCCTTTGACCACAAGAAGATCCAACCAGTCCATCCTCCAGGAAATAAAGCCCGACTGCTCACTGGAGGGAAGGATATTAGAGGCAAAGATGAAGTACTTTGGCCACATCATGAGTAGAGAGGAAAGCTTGGAGAAGAGAATGATGCTGGGGAAAATGGAAGGAAAATGGAAGAGGGGCCGACCAAGGGCAAGATGGATGGATGGTATCCTTGAAGTGACTGGCTTGACCTTGAAGGAGCTGGGGGTGGCCACAGCCAACAGGGAGCTCTGGTTCGTGCTGGTCCATGAGGTCACAAAGAGTTGGAAGCGACTGAATGAATAAACAACAACAAAGCAATTTTAAATGGGATATTTATATCTAATGTTCCTAGTAATTTGAGGTTGGTACAAAATGAACAGTTTGTTATATGGATTGTTCTTATCTACTCTTGATCTGTCACTTTAAAAAAAAATCATAATGAAAGCATACCAATTTCTGTGTTACCATTTTTTTGTATTAATCACAGCATAGTAACATGTAGGCAATTCTAAATTGAATATTGGTCCTAGTGGTTTGAGGTTGTTACATCCTAAACATTGAAAATATTGTAATCCTTTAATTACTTTTAAACACACCAATATTTTAAAAGTTGGCAGACTTATATAACTCTTGCTGAAGGCTATCATTCAGGCTTCCAGATATTTCAACAGCCACAGAGTGGGGGTCAGGGTGGAGGGGTAGCAATACTCTCCCGTGATTATTTTACCACCAAAGCTATTCCAACTCCAAAGATAGCTGGTATTGAGTGTGTTGGTGTGGTCCTGGCTAGCAGGGAATCCCTAGCCATTCTTGTAGTTTACCGCACGCCTGGGTCTCCGGGAGAGAGTCTGCTGAATTTATTAGATCTTGTGGCGGACTGGGTCCTGAAGTTCCCCAGATTTATTGTTCTGGGTGACTTTAATGTACATTTCGAGGCACTGCCATCTTCATCTGTGACTAAGGACCTAGTACCAACCTTTGAAGCTCTGGGGCTCTCACTTCTCAAGACTCGCCCTACTCATCGGGCCGGCCACACTTTGGACCTGATTTTTAATATCGGAGTACAAACATCTCTATCTGCGGTAATTGATGTTCCCTGGTCTGATCACGCTGTCCTGAAGGCCCGGATTGAGATTCCATCTCCTCCTCCCCATCCTGCCACACCAATCTTTGCTCGGTCTAGGAGACTCATGGAACCTGCTAGGTTCTTGAATGCCCTTAAGGGCCTGGGAACTGCGTGCGTCACTCTCAATGAGCTAGTCAACACCTGGAACGTCAGTTTGTTGGCTGCCTTGGATGAGATTGCCCCCAGACGCCTCCTTCGCCCTCACCGGAATCGCTCCCCCGGTACACTAATGAGCTACGGACGATGAAGCAAGCACGAAAGCGGCTGGAACATCGGTGGTGACGGAAACCCAACGAGGTGTCACTGTCCACTTTCAAGGCTTTTCGCAGGTCCTACGAATCAGCCGTCAAGGATGCTAAAAAATCTTACAATTCCTCCTTAATAGCCTCTGCTAGATCGCGCCCAGCTCAAGTATTCAAAATTGTTCGTGCTTTGACCAGTCCGGCTCCCTTAGTCCAAAACGCAGCAACCACGGCTCTTACAGCAGAGGCATTCCAGAAGTTTTTCACTGATAAAATCACTGTGCTTCAGCAGGAACTGCTCCCTACAGTTGATACCTTAAGTGAGCTTGAGACTTTGTGGCCGCTTAGTGGGCCTATCTTTGACCGATTTACTCCGCTCGACAAGGAAGATGTCGCTAGAATTCTAGCTGCTGCAAAACCAACCACCTGTTCCCTTGATCCGTGTCCCTCCTGGCTGGTGAAGAGCTGCCTGGAAAGTCTACTCGATCCGTTGAGTAATATCATCAATGGCTCTCTTGAACAGGGGGTCTTCCTGGACAACCTAAAAGAGGCAAGGGTTCGTCCCTTGCTAAAGAAGCCTAGCTTGGATCCCATGACCCTTGCTAACTATCGCCCTGTCTCCAACCTCCCATTCTTGGGTAAGACGATAGAGCGGGCTGTGCTGGGACAATTGCAACAATTTCTGGATGATACAGCCGGCCTGGACCCTTTCCAGTCAGGCTTCCGCCCTGGCCATGGGACGGAGACAGTCCTGGTTGCCATTACAGATGAACTTCGTTGCCAGTCTGATAGCGGCGGATCAGCGCTACTGGTACTTCTCAACCTTACCACAGCATTTGACACTGTTGACTACGATCTAATGATTCACCGTCTCGCCATGTCTGGAGTTCGCGGTCAGGCCCTCAATTGGTTCAACTCATTTCTGCGAAACCGGAGCCAATGCATGGAGTATATGGGTCAAGTCTCTGACAGATCTCCCCTCCTATGTGGGGTACCCCAAGGTGCAATTCTCTCCCCTCTTCTCTTCAACATCTACGTTAGACCCCTTGCTAGTTTGGCTCGGAGTTTTGGCCTAGAGTGCTATCAATATGCAGACGACACCCAACTCCTTCTGCGCTTGGAGCCTGGAGCAACGTCAATACCAGACAATTTCACCTTATGTCTGGAGGCTCTGTCGAACTGGCTACGTGCTAATAGATTGAAGGTGAACCCGGCGAAGACTGAGATTCTCTGGCATGGCCGCTCAACTGGTCTGACCCACTTGCTACCCACCTTCGATGGTGCTGCCCTATCTCCTTCACCTTCCGTTAAGAGCCTGGGTGTCGTTTTAGATTCGCAGCTGACAATGGAAGCTCAGGTCGCTGCTGCCAGCAAACAGGCCTTTTTCCACCTACGACAAGCGAGGCAATTGGCACCCTATCTATCTGATGAGGCTCTGGCAACAGTCATCCATGCCACGGTCACATCTAGGCTGGACTATTGCAACTCCCTGTATGTTGGCCTTCCGATGTCCACAACCCGGAAGCTCCGTATTGTTCAGAATGCGGCAGCCAGGCTACTCACAAGAACACCCATGAAATGCCACATAACACCAGTGCTGCAGCATCTGCATTGGCTTCCAACTGATTACCGTGGTCTATATAAAATGCTAGTCCTGACTTTTAAAACTCTTTACGGCCAGGGCCCATCGTATCTTAGGGACCGTCTCTCCTTCTCCCATCATCGGAGGTCGCAACGACCATCCCAACGAGACTTACTCTATGTACCGGGTCCTAGAGAAGTGCACTTGGAGAGGACCAGGCACAGAGCTTTTTCTGTTTCTGCCCCTGCCTTATGGAATGCCTTGCCGCCCTATATGAGAGCCATGCGTGAGTTAGGGCCTTTTACCCTAGCACTCAAGACATGGCTCTTTACTAGAGCTTTTAATCTATTTTAATTTTTATCAATATTTGTATGTATGTATTTTTATCCTTTACAATTTTATCTTGTAAATCGCCTAGAGCATCGTGGATGGAGGGCGATTAATAAGTAATTTAAATGATGATGATGATGATGATGATGATGATGATTCAACAATTTATTTGAATGTGTGATACCATTTCTAAAAGGCATGGTTCTTATGGTCCCTGTGTGTTTTACAAATCCACCCATCTATGTCCATCTCACTAAGATGGTGCCTAGCTGGCACTCTGGGGTAAAAACAGTATGCATTGCATACCACCATCCAATCTTCTCTGAACCTAGTTTTATTTTATTTTTCTCTAGCTGTACACTGATTATAATTACCTCCAACCTATCTTTTATCCCTGTTTACAACAAATGTCAGTTAACAGAACCAGCGAGGTTTCATAACTTTAACTGGGACAGATAGTGCATAGAAATATGATCTAGAATGTAATCGATGAATGTAGCAGATATCCATAAAATGTACTTTTAAAATTTCTGCTCTGTTTAACTCAGTATGGGAGCTTAATTCTTCTGCTAAAGCAGTCCTTTAGAGTTTGTCTAACCAGTTTATAATGGATAGACACTCTACCTTGATATCTCAGCAAAGTGGCACCTAGTATTACAGATATTAATTGTCTATGTGGTAAATCTGTATTATCTGGATGAAAAACAACAGAATTAACAAACCATGGTATATCTTGCCTTGATATTATAATAATGTGGTCTTGTGTTATATGTATTTTAACAGTGTATTTTATTGTTCTTTTAATCCTGTTTTATCCTACCTCAAGCCACAAGGAGAAGTGGATAATAATTTTGTTATTGTTGTTACTCCTATTGTCATTTGACTAATCCAGAAAAGGATCTCATTTCAGAACTGGAGAAGCTGAAGTCAGTGAATCACCAGATGTTTTAGAATCCCACCCCATTTCTCCAACATCATTCAGACAATGCATTGTTAATACAAAAATGTTTAACAGGATATAGATGCCACCAGTAGGCATAATTTATAACAATTTCCAAAAAAGAGGGCTAAAATTGATCTATAAGTATGGAGAGGTTGTGGGCCAGGCTTTGCCTGACATCTTTGTATTAAGGTTGATTGAGGATTTTAAATTTGGTACATCAATGTTTGCTTTAGAGAAAAAAACCCTGATCCACTAAAGACAAAGACCTCTACAGATACAGCAGAGTCTCGCTTATCCAACATTCTGGATTATCAAACGCAATCTGCCTCCCACCCGGATCCACAGCTGTTTCTCTAGGGACTAAACTTTTTACAGATTTAACTTCTGGCAATGTTATTATTGCAAGTTCATTTTATGCAATTTTATCTTTATTTGTAGTCAATTTGTTAGTAGCCAATGCTTTTACAGTCAATGTTTTCAATACATTGCAACATTCTGATGCTAAATTCGTAAATACAATAATTACTACATAACAATATTGTGTATTGAACTGCTTTTTCTGTCGATTTGTTGTAAAACATGATGTTTTGGTGCTTAATTTGTAAAATAATAATGTAATTTGACGTTTAATAGGCTTTTCCTTAATCCCTCCTTATTATGCAACATTTTCACTTATCCAATGTTCTGCCATCCCATTTATGTTGAATAAGTGAGACTCTACTGTATCTCCAAAAGGGACTTTTTTCAGTTGGGACTTCTAAAACCTTTTTTTGCTCATTCAGCAAACATATTGTAAATTACTATGGAGAAAACTGACCATTTCTAATTCATATTTAGTATACAAAGAGCTTGGAAATTCGGCTGCTTTGGATTACAGCTCCTACAGCTCCTAAGTTTCACAGCTGCTTCCTAGAAGGTTGTTCACAGAGAAACATTTCCAATCTCTGAACCATTTCCTATATAGTACTAGATTATTTAATACCTAGATCATCTCATCAGTTTTCTCCTCCTTACTGGGAGAAGGTTAAAGATGTAACAAGGGTCAGACAAACAGGCTCTAACAATTCTTCTAATTTGGCCATCTTCTCTATAATGACAAACAATAACCCAAGGTTTTTATAGCTTTAGCCCAATTGATAGCTTAGCTTTCAAAAGGGGTGGAATTCTTGTTTCTTTTTTTCTCTATATAATTCCCATAATCTACTATACTTCCCTTTGTGGGTGTTTTGAAAAAGTAACATTTCACCTTGTGGTTGCCACTGATTACTATTTGTTCACTCAAGCAAACTACAAAAAACACATGGATCAGGATTCAATTAGAGAAAACCAGAGGTCTACATACATACAGAACGGTGTGCCACTACAAAATCAGGATGCTGCTCACCCAGATAAGAATCCTTCCACTGAAATTTTCCTTCAGCCCCCCAATTCTTCACATTGCAGAGGGGAAGACATTGAATAATGTGCACATGGAGAACTCTTCTCTTTGCTATGCTCAAATTCCTTCACTCACCTTGCACCCCCCCCCCCAATTTCTTTTAGATGCCTAAGCTGTACTCTTAAAAGCTTAATTGAAGTTTTAAGTTACCAGAATACTAGACATTTGAGAACTGATTAAAAGCTTTACTGGCAGAGACAGGCTTTGTTTTTGGAGAGGCAATATTTGCCCTGCTGGTACACCACATGCCTCCAATGAGAGAATTTACATCCAAGGCCCAGGAAGAAAAAATCCCTCCACCCACATGCCTACAGCACCCTCAGCATCTTGTCAGAGCAGAATTTCAAGTGGTTTGTGGGCTGTCTGTCAAAGAGAGGAACTTCTTGGGGAGTGGAACCAATTGTTGGAGCTTCTTCATTGGATGTTACACATTTGCATCCTGGCCATGATGTTTCTGATCTGGAAGAAAGAGATTGTGGGTGTAGGGTAACAGTCCCAGACCCCGAGGAATGCCTCCACCCACATGGAATTTCCTCCAGCTTTGCAGGGTGTCAGGCTGAATTCTAATCATGAGGCATCTGCTTCAGGTGGCATTACCCTGCCTAGAAGCTGTTTGATGCAACTGTTTGCCTAACTTGCAGCACAACCCTGTGGTTAAAAGGTAATTGAGTTCAGTTGTAAGTGCAAATACAGCAGCGCCCTAAATCTGTATGTACATGTTTATTTATATCTGTAACAAAGAGACTTACTTAAAATCCCATTGAAAAAGAGGGAAATTGTGGTAAACTCTCCTAGTGAAAACTTCCTGCCATCTTAATTCAAAATATTAATTTGACTGTCCCCTTGATGTTTAAAGGTCATTCATACAGATAAACAAATTCAAAGGAACATGGCATATGTAAGAAAGTAAGTCAAATAAATTCTTGTTTCTGCATTGTCCCATTTTAATATGTAGGAAGTTTCAAATTTAAGAAGACATCTGGAAATGGTATAACTCTGTCCTTATCTATTGGCTCACAGCTTGGTAACTTGCCACGCCGACTGTCAGTTTATATCTCTGGTTCATCTCTTGATTAATATGTATGTTGCATAGTAACAAAAAGCAAGCAAACAAACAAACACCTTAGAAACTAAAGAAGCAAGTCAGCAACTGATTAGAGCTAACAAATTTTCCGATTGGGGAATGCGGTAGGGAGAAGAAAGTTTATAAGGGATTTAACTTTGTTTCATACTGGTTTTTATACTGTTGCAGCTAACTTTGCTTGATGCACCATTCTTATTAAAAAGTGAGAAAAATTGTAAATACAGTCTTGATTTACACTTTCTCTTGACTCCCTTTAAAACAAATTTGGTTCTTAGCTGAGGGATGAAAAGTTTACAGCTTCACGTTTTATTTGTATTTTGATCCTTTCCTTCCTTTAAAATCAGTTCACCCTTCAAACCCTAGATCACTGCAATGTCTTGTTCCATTCTGAATATAACTACTGAAGTACACCTGCTGCTTTGGTGAAAATTTTATCTGGGCAATGAAGACAATATATGCAGTTCAAACCGAACAGATTTGGTAAATGATAATGTAATAACACTGACTGAAATACAAAAGAGATCTAGACAAAGTTGCCCCTCTCAGGTATGCCGTTTATTTAGTGTTGGAGGTTGGGCATTAGAAATATCAGACAAGATGACAGAATTGATGGAGTGAGGACAAAAGAGAAGAAAAACATAAGCTGATGATCTAGCACCAGTGTTCTTTTGCACAATATTTTTGGACAAATGCTCCCCACCCCATGTATTGCATTCATGAATTTCTGTGCAGTATAATTTCCCTAAACATTTTGGAATGAGCAAATGTTGCTGGAAACGGCATAGAATATTCATTTTGCGGCAGTCTGAAAAAGCAGAAGGCATTATGTATCCTCACTGCTTTGCTGTTTGTTTTGGTATTCAATAATTAATGTTTATTATTTGGCCACTGGAATTTTGGGAGTGGAAATATGAGACAAGATGACAGAACCTATGTAATGAGGGTAAAAAAGAAAGAAAAGCATAAACTGGATACCTGAAAACAGTGCTTTTTGAACAAGTGCAAGATCATTGGGCAAGCCTCCTTCCCATACATTACTGTGCTAAATAACTTTCCAAAATAGTTAACAATTTACATCCCAGATCCTAAGCATGATACTGAATTTATAAGCTGAATTTATAAGCTAATTGGAAATTATCTAATCGGAAAGGGACCTCGTCCAAAAACATTACAAATCAAATCACAAGCCTCTAATACTGTGATGACTCATGGGCCTTGTAGTCCTGCTCATGACATTGTGATACCTGATGAAGAAGAAAACTTGGGTTTTTTACCTTCCCAGTCAGAACTGGAATCTTCCCAGCCAGATTCTTCCCAGCCAGATCTGGGAACCTTGCACCTGCAAGAGAGTTGTGTTCCAGAAGTATGTCAAACAAACCCTGAGCCTACATCTCCTGTGTTTTCTCGCCATGAGTTTTGTAAACAACAGAGAGGTTTGGAAGCGGCCTCGCGCAGGAGTGCTAGAATAGCTGCTAAGAATTTAGCCAATTAAGCCTGCTTTCCATGGGAATCTTTAAGGAGTCAAACATCTGGTCTCAGAGATTAGCTTTCGTTTCTGGTTCCCAGAGAACTGCTCTCGGCGGGAAAGTTAGACTCTATATAGGTGTTTTACCCGCGAAGTAACTTCGCGGAGTCAATTCGTCAGCCTCCGGAGCGAGTTGTGTCTGGACAGCGCGCTCCGTTCCAAGCCTCGTTCCTGTTCAAGCCTTGTCCTTGTTCTCAAGCCTTCGCTCCTGCTTCCCAGCCTTGTTTACCTTCGGACCTTGCCTCGCCTTCCAGGACTAAACCTTGCCTTGTTTCACGGATTTTACCAAGTAATTCCACGGGCCTTGTTCTTGTTCCACGTTACCTTGTGTCACGATTCAAGCCTTGTTTTCAAGTATCAAGTTAATTCCTAGCCTTGCTCAAGTTCATGGACTAAAGGACCTTGTCATCTCCCCTCACCTTGCCTGGCAAGGTGAGTGTTTCGGTTATTGGATTACAACTTTGGACCTTAATATTTCATATTGGACATTGTTTTCTTGGACTAATTTTGACCTTTCCTGAAAGGTCTACTTCTGGACTATTTCATACACTTGCTTTTATTAACTTTATATATTCCTTCAATAAAGATATTAGATAGATTCTGGCCTCTGTGTATGGTTATTGGTGCCTTGCAGCCTGGGTCCTGACAAATACTTTCAGAAAAATTCGTAAAGATTTGTTGTTTCAGAGTTTTTAAATCAATGTCACATACTCCATCGTATGTAAATGTCTGGGGTGGGGGGTGAGGGGTCTGATGTTATTGGCAAGGGTAGCTGCATGCTGATTTTTCGTTGTGAGTTATGAAATTATTAACAATTATTTGTGTTGATACTATTAAGTTCATATGGAATCATTACAATCAAAATTTGATAATAGGAGTGTATGCATTAACAGATTAATTTATATACACTTCTCTCCAAATTTGAAGAATCTTCTTGAGAAAATTGAAATAATTTTTGATGCAGTCTAGTGCCTGAAATCTTGAGTAAGGTCTTGGGGGATCCAAGACCACAAAAATATTTAAAATGGGGTCTGTGGTGAAGAAAAGGTGGAGACCCATTGACCTAGAGAAAAGAAAACTGAGAGGTGGTAAGAAATCCATCTTGTAGCATTTGAAGGGCTATCATAAGGGAAACAGACTAAGTTTGTTTTCTGCTGTTGCAGGGGGTAAAGTTTTAACTAGATGAAGCAAATTACAAAACAACAACAACAATGTGTCCACTATATAGTAGCAAGAACTTTAATAGATGTATTGATTGATTCTCTGAGATATATATACCCATATATACATACATATATGTTAACATTAGGCATAGTAAATATGATGCTCCAAACATACACGGAACAGCAGAACACTAAGTATGAAAGTGCACTAATGGTTAAGAATAAGAACATTTGGCACATTTGCCAGTCTTTTATTTCTTTCTTCTTCTAGCCCAATGCCTGAAGTGTTCTAAATTAAATTCCAAGATATTCTGCAAGATGGGAAACCACTTTTTCAGGAAGAAATCTGTGAAGAAGACCAAACAAGATTTCCAGTTAACTCAGCAAATATGATTTGTTATTAAAGCTGATCTCAGTCTCCTCTTGGCTTTTTAGCATTTCTTTGATTGTGAATCAGATTGTTCATGTTAAAAATTAAGAAATAAAGAAAAAAGAGAAAATTACATGTTAAATGTATTCTTGCAATGCCAAGAACGGAGACATGTAAAGAACACAATACACTGGTAAATCTTGTTGGACAAGATTGAAAAATGCAGAGAAGTTTCCCTCGGATCTGCTGCCTGGAACCATGATTTGGCAAAGATATGGGAAACCTTCCAGGAAGCCCATGTGCTAGGGAAATCAAAGAAATTATTTCCAATCTATAGAGAAATGCCCAGTAGCAAACCCTACAGTATGCTCTTACTCTTTCCAAGAACTCAGGGAAGAGAAGGCATTAAAATACCCTATCATATATACTTTATAAAAGAAAGAAGGGATAAACAAATACATTAACTTTTATTTTCAGCTTACATTTTGTTGTACTTTGAAAGAATTTGTATCTGACCATTGGGTGTATCTTACAACAGAGAAAGTGAGCTATTTGAATACCTACTTTTTCATCTTTTATCTCTAAGCAGAGAGACAATGTAGTATGCTCTGCTTTGCATGCCTGACTGAGGTCATTTGTTTCTTCCACTCCAGGAGTGCTTCCAGACAGTGCCAAAATCCGTGTCAAAGCAGGTTTTAAAACCCCGCTTTGGTGCAGATTCCCTTCTCCACCCCACCCCAAAAACCTAGACTTTCCTGGGGTGTGTGTGTGGCTATATGCTTAAGTTACTTTTAGAGGTAAATTAGGGGCTGGGAGCTGGGGGAGTGGGTGGATGTCATCCCAGACCTTTGGGCTTCAGGAGCCCAAAAGGTTTGGGATGGTAATGAGGACTCATACCCAAGTAGTCCCAGGACTACCGGGAAGTAAGTCCCCACAGACCCAATACCCCATTAGACCTGGTGCCTTTCAGAAAGGCCTGGATTTAATTAGGCATCAGATTAATTCAGAATAATTTAGGTTGTTCCAAATTAATTCATTTTTACCAGAGGTCCAGGCAGGTCCCATAAAAATCCAGACAAATACAGGGATATGGGCCTGCCTGGATGGGCCCTCGGTGACAGTGTAATTTGCAGTGAGATTACGTCTGAGGTTACAGTCATAACCCACACTTTGGTCCTTTCTATTTTATCCTTATTCCTGCATTTTCTTAAAAGGCAGTTCCCAAGAGTTTCAGAAAATAGAAACTGGGCCTTAAAATAGAAAATTGTTTGTTCAATGTTGCATGTAAATAATAGGGAATGTACTCAATGTTTACCTACAAACAGATAAACATCTCAACTGTTCTGGAGTTTGAGCAAGTGTTTCCCTTACTGACACCTTCAGAACTTCAAGGTTGTTCTATAGTAATTTGTATGGTGATATACAGCAGCATGTAGATATCTTACATTTTGGGAGAAAGGTGGAATATGAAATCAACCAATCAATCATCAAACCCAGACCAGATATTCAAACTGAAAATATTAGTTTCATTCTTATTATGTATTATGTGAATTTTAATATCTTGTCTGAAATCCTGGATGAGGAGATATGCATCTAACATCCTATTTCACTGAAGTTAGAGGCACAAGCCCTTTGTGAAAGTGAAAAAAATCATTCTTTTGTCTTACAGGACATCTCTCCAGGAATCTGTAGATCTTCCAGCATGATTCTATGGTCAACCTCCACTGGAAACTAACAACAGCCTTATTCTGGAGGACTTATAGATTCCTAGAGAAGTGTTCTTTCTAGGAATGTGTAAGTCCTCCAGTATGACTGGAGAAAGTTGATTATAGAATCATACTGGAGGCCCTTAGTATTCCTAGAGAACATTTTAATAAAAACCAGTGAATAATGAAATCTGCAAAAGTTCAAGACCACAAATATGGAGGGATCCCCTTCCCACTCTCTGATGGCATGGAAATGAATATACAGGAAAGGTTACAGCATTTAAAGTGTGAGGTTTGAGGATGGAGTATGGACATTGTTCAGTTAGTTAGATATGCACAATGACAAAAAAGTTACAAAAAGACATTATATTCAGACTCAGTAACAGAATGAAAGGAAAAATGTTTCAAAGTCAGGAAATATTTCCAGCAATTTAAATTTTGATTAAACCATTCATTGTTTGGTAAATTACTAGAAAAAGTGTTTACAAAAAATTGTGATTCTTACTTTCATTTTTTAAGCAAAAGACTTAAAGACCACTTTTCTGTGAAATAAAACAAAATGAAGACTATAGAAAATAGAGGACTGGGTGTCAGATATTACTTGAGGTAAGTTGGGAAAACTTTAAGAGCAACACCTTTGTTTATATCCTACAGTTTTCAGTAATTTTATTTACTTTATTAGGATAGTGAGAGATATTTGCTCAAAGAAAAAACTCACGGAAATTCTTACATTTTAAGAAGAATGAGTCGTGCATAGGTTGGCAAGACTACATAAAATTTATCTTTCAGAATGGCATCCACAATCCGCTTGCCCACATATTCTGGGTTGAAGACAGGAAGTAGAATTGGCCTCCTAAAGGGAGACAAAATGTTGATTCTGTACATTCTGGAAAAAATAAAACCTGGATTATATGCTTATTGATAGTGCTCTTTGTTCCAGGTTCATCTCATGTGGGATGAGATGCATCCACATGGAAACCAGGTGTTTCCAAGTCTCGTTTTTATTGAACCTATTCAAGATTGACCACTTACGCTGTTTCTGCATTAGTAATTAATTTTGTATCCACAAATCCAGGACAGACAATAGTAGTTTTAATGCCTTTCTTTCCTGCTTTTCTCAGTTCAAATGCAATAGATTCCATAAAACCAAATGCTGCAAATTTACTTGCAGAATAGTCTGAAAAATGAAGCAAAATGATCACATATGTACCAACCAAAAGAAATACCATATCCTGAATATGTTTAGAGATAATATTTTTTACAAATCTGATATCAGATAAATTATAAACTTCCTTCAAATCCCAGTCATAATACCAAGTTAAGTGAATAGGGACTTATAGTTGAATGCATTGGTCAAATTGATCAAATATAACATTTCCGTTTCTTACTATATGACAATTTTAAATTTTATCTTTCTCCCTGTTTAAACTCTACAGATTAAAACATGTTTAATGATTTAATCCACTTCTTGGAATCAAGCTTTAACTGTGCAATTAATAAATTCATGGAGAGTGCCAACAAAAATTGCTTAGATAGATGGCATTAGAAAAGAACCAGACATATGACAGACGATAAGATTAATGCTGGAACAGCTGGATGGAAACACTGATGAACTTCTGAATATGAGAAGCTGTGGATGACAATGAAATAATCTGGGATGAGATCCCGGAATATAGGACAGTGTAGATCCAGGTCATATTAAATTTCTTCCTTTAATCTTAACAACTATGCAATTTCTTATGACATCTTTTAACTCACAGATTCTCCAGGGTAATTTGTTTTCTCTTATCCAGCAAATTTGACCCGGAGGGCCCATCCAAACAGGGCACAAAACATGCCCCCTCCCGGATATTTGTGAGGGACATCCAAACGATGCCCCACAAAAATATGAATGCTTTTGGCACAAAGCAGGAAGACCATACTTTGTGCTGAGGTAATTTGATAGTGGATTTGATCTGTGCCTTCTTGAAAGGCGTGGGTAAAGCCCACTATGGTTGCTGTCTGGACTGCCCCCTCAGAAGTCCTGGAATCTGAGGGAGCACTCCAGACAGCCCTATCGCACTTCCAGGCTGATTCAGCTTGAAAAACCAACTCCCTCCCCAACCCTGCCAAAAGCCTTTAAAAATAAAATAACTTAGACACTCCCCAAGAAAAGTGGGGGCTTTTGGGGACAGTCCACCCTGACCCAGGTTTTTTAAACACTGGTTGTGCAGACTTTTCTTATGTCTGGAACCACCCTGAGTCTCACTCTGTACCTAACATGATTCAATTTTCAAGTTTCCACTACCAACATCTTTCCATTGCAATACTGAAGAAATCTACATTGTTGTCTTTCTATAACTTTTATTTCCACTCTTCTAATCTTTTTGAATGTTATTTCTCAAATTACCTTCATAATTCAGTTTTTATCTCAAAAAGTCTTTTGCCAATCTAATTTCTACCAGAATTGCTTAGTTCCCTTCAGTTAAGTTGGTAGACTGATCCATTAAAATTCTTCACATTCCATTCATCAAAGCTTGCTCTCTTTGAAAATGCCAATTTGACTGCTCTGCTTTCTGCTGGATACTAGCCTTTATTTTAAAACATTTCCTTTCTTAGCCGGCAGGGGTCACAGTTGTTCTCTTTTTTTATAGTCTTTTTAAAAAAATATTGGTTGCATATAGCTTTTCCATTCATTTCAGAAGGCAGCTTGCAATATGATCAGACCTTGCTTTGTCCAGTGCTATGTTCCCTTTAACCCTTTTTTAGCACTTTGTTTCAAATAGTTTATTGCGGTCTCTTCTTAAATGTTTTTTAAAGGCCCATGTTACATTGCAAAATTGCTTTTTCAAATGGGGTTAAATATTCTTTAAACAATATGCCATGTTTTCTTTTCAAATCTAGTTTTAGTGTCTTACACACCACCTGTATTTTCTTTAAACTATAATATGCCATGTTTTCGTTTTAAATCTAGTTTTAGTCTCTAAATGGAGCCGCCATTTAAGGAGTAGCCGAGTGGGTGAAACCCTTGTGCCGGCAGGACTGATGACCTGAAGATTGGGTTGCTGACCTGAATGTTGTCGGTTGGAATCCAACCCGGGGAGAGCGCAGATGAGCTTCCTCTGTCATCTTCAGCTCCATGTGGGGACATGAGAGAAACCTCCCACAAGAATGGTAAAACATCAAAACATCCATGCATCCTTTAGGCAAGGTCCTTGCAGATGGCCAATTTTCTCACACCAGAAGCGACTTGCAGTTTCTCAAGTCGCTCCATACACAAAAAAAGTCTCTAAATATTATTTCAACTATAATATGCCATGTTTTCTTTTTAAATCTAGTTTTATTCTCTTGCACACCACCTGTATTTTGTCACTCTTAAACCAGTGTCCTTCTACTCTCTCTCACTATCATAGGTCCATTTGATGAGGACAAGTAAAGGGATGCCAAACTGCATTATTTCTACAGAGTAGATGCATCCTCAGTGATTGCTCCCACCTTTTGTGCTCTCCTTCCTCATGCAAGCAAAAATCACGTGTCTACAAAGAGGTATTTAATGATGAAACCGTTGTTATGGGGTGAGTTGCATTTTCAATATTATTGATTTTTAAAAATTATTCTATATTTTAAGAATGAATAGTAATTTAATAGACTTATGATTTAGATCATGTTTTTGCCTTTTCTTGTTTCAGCATTTGTAAGGCAGCTTGAGACTCACACTGGGAGAAAATGGCATGCTAAATAACTAATGCTAGTAAGCAAATAAGCTTCTCAAAATAGACTTACCCTTACTCCTCTTTAAATTATCTTCTAGTGTCACATCCTGCCAACAGAGATTTCCACTGACAGATTTATTACAGTTAAAAAAATACTCTGTCTGCCCAGAAGTGGTGAGGAAGCCTGAGACAAGGGTAAAGTTGAACTGTACCTAAGATCCACATCTTTTATAACTACGGTCTCTGCATAAAACAAAGCCAGAAAGAATAATCCTGAAAAATTCCCAAGACCTTTAATCTGGAAGGTGATTATATCCTGAGTCTGAAGAGATGCAGCATTGACACAGTTGTCATTGGCCAAATTAAAATGCAAAAATAGAGTTACCCTTGGATCTATGCTTAAATAATACATGAGTAATAAATATGCATATGCCTTACTGACCTGTGAGTTTAAAACAGCCACATAGTGCTGCCACACTTGTGATAGTAACCAAATGTCCCTGGTTGCAAGCAATCATGGCTGGAAGAAAGGCTTTACATGTCTGTAACACAAGAGGGTAAGTCATCACTAGTATTAGGCATATTTCATATAAATTTCCAGTTCCATTTTGCAAAGCAGCAAGTCACACATTATGATGCAAGCTAATCTATATATATAAAAGAGTGATGGCATCACGGCAATTCACAAAACAACAAAAGTACAGGCCCCCCAACCTCAAAATTTGACAACACAACCCATCATCCACGCCTCAAGGTTGATACAACAAAAAGAAAAGAAAAATAAAGTCCTAATTAGAGGGAGAGCAATAATTTTTTTATCCAATTGCTGCCAGTTTAGAGGGCTAATCTCTGCCCACTTGGTTGCCTAGCAACCAAGGGACAGCCAGGTTTCAGTTAGGGGACAGGCCGATTTAGGCCTCACTTAGGCTTCTTCCACAGATTATCTAATTTGCACTGGATTATATGGCAGTGTAGACTCAAGGCCCTTCCACACAGCTATATAACCCATTTATAATCTTATATTATCTGCTTTGCACTGGATTATCTTGACTCCGCACTACCATATAATCCACTTCAGTGTGCATTTTATATAGCTGTGAAGAAGGGGCCTCATATAATCCAGTTCTGAGCAGATAATATAAGATTAGAAATATACAGTAGAGTCTCACTTATCCAACGTAAACAGGCCGGCAGGATAAGTGAATATGTTGGATAATAAGAAGGGATTCAGGAAAAGCCAATTAAACATCAAATTAGGTAATCGTTATACAAATTAAGCACCAAAACATCATATTATACAACAAATTTGACAGAAAAAGTAGTTCCATGCGCAGTAATGCTATGTAGTATTTACAGTAGAGTCTCACTTATCCAACACTCGCTTATCCAATGTTCTGGATTATCCAACGCATTTTTGTAGTCAATGCTTTCAATATATCATGATATTTTGGTGCTAAATTCATAAATCCAGTAATTTCTACATAGAATTACTGTGTATTGAACTACTTTTTCTTCCAAATTTGTTGTCTAACATGATGTTTTGGTCCTTAATTTGTGAAATCATAACTTAATTTGATGTTTAATAGGCTTATCCTTAATCCCTCCTTATTATCCAACATATTCACTTATCCAACATTCTGCCGGCCCGTTTATGTTGGATAAGTGAGGCTCTACTGTACTGTATTTACAAATTTACCACTAAAATATCACAATGAATTTAAAACACTGACTACAAAAACATTGATTATGAAAAGGCAGACTGCGTTGGATAATCCAGAACATTGTATAAGCGAATGTTGGATAAGTGAGATTCTTCTTTAATATGAAATAATTACTGGGATAGAATAATGCAGAACAATATAATCTCTAAAACCAGGACAGTAAATAAACAGGGGAATTCCACACAGGAAACAATCAGGGCCAGCTAACACCTCCCAACAAAGTATTCCCATCATCAAAGTCTGGCAAATCCTCTGTTTTCTCAGGGCCACAGACAGTAGAAGCACATAAAATATCGCAAACAACACCACTCTGAAAACAAGGGAATTCCAGACAGGAAACAATCAAGGCCAGCTAACACTTCCCAACAAAAAATTCACTCAGGGAGGAAACAGCCAGGCTTTAAAGCTGAAAGGCCATTACATCCTAATCATTTTTCCTAATTGCAGCATTCATACTTGCCTCCAACAAAAAAAAAAAACCAATCAGAAATATTGTATATTCACAACCTTTAGGAAATAATATCCCCTGATGGCGCAGCGTGTTAAAGCGCTGAGCTGCTGAACTTCTGGACTGAAAGGCTGCAGGTTTGAATTGGGGGAGTGGAGAGAGCCCCCACTGTTAGCTCCAGCTTCTGCCAACCCAGAAGTTCGAAAACATGCAAATGTGAGTGCATCAATAGGTACTGCTCCGGCGGGAAGGTAACGCCGCTCCATGTAGTCATCCCACATGACCTTGGAGGAGTCTACGGACAACGCCGGCTCTTCAGCTTAGAAATGGAGATGAGCACCAACCCCCAGAGTAAGACACGACTGGACTTAATGTCTGGGGAAAACCTTTACCCTTGACCTTAACTACCACCAATTCCTCAATACTTTATTTCCCATACCACCATACTTCGCCACAGCAACGCGTGGCCGGGCACAGCTAGTATAATAAATTATGACAAGTAGTATTAATTCAGGATCTTGATAACAGTTTATTCTTTAATAATAATAATAATAATAATAATAATAATAATAATAATAATTTTATATCCCACCTCCATCTCCCCAAAGAGACTCAGGGTGACTTACATATGGCACAAAGTGCCTAAAACAACGCATAAAATAAACACACAGTACAATACAAAAGAAAACTAGCATATAAAATGACAATTTGAACTCAGAACAGTGCCAATAACCTAAAGTGTTATATATGGTATATGTTTAGTAAATATGTTTATATTTATGTATGTATGATCCACAAAGTCACCTATATAACTTGATGGATCTGTCCCAAATTTGGTACATATACCTGTCATGAACAACTCAAAATACTGGAGGGGTTGTGGGGGATGACATAGATTGGTGGGAGTTGTAGTCCACCCATATCAGGTCAGGAATGTGAATCTCACATGGATCTGAACCAAACATGGCTAGAGTTTGGAAGGCCGGGAAACAACAGGATTTTCCCATTTTTTCCTAAGTCATTTTCCTCTGGAAAAACTGAAAAAAGTGTGTATAATATGTTCTATTATTTATCATTGGAAAAGAACATATTCCTAACACCCTTTCCCTGATTTTATTGGGAGGAAAATAATTCTGAAAAAAACAGTTTACCCCCCAATTTTTCTGATTTTCCTCCAGGCATTTCCATTTCTAAACACTGCATATATACTCTTCATGATGAAATTTCTAAAACTGGTGGGCTTAGGGGTGTGATAGAGGATGATGGCAGTTGGAGTCCAGCCACATTCAAAGAGTTAAATTCTCCCCACTCATGAAGGGTGTGGCTCTCCTTTCAAGCAGTCAGACAGCTCAACCTACTTGTCAGAATGCATCTCCCAGCATTCTTCTTACCCCTTTACTGGGAAGGCTGGGGTTGATGCGAGTTACAATCCAGGTTGAAGGCTGACTGGTTAGGACAGCCATGAGTTTCAGTCCATACAGATCTGGGGCTGATGGGACTTGCAGCTAGTCAGATTCAAATGCAAGAAGAAGGTAGAGCCACTAGAAGGTGGCCATGGAGACCTATAACACCAGAGTGTTTTCAGTACCTGTGGGGCAGAGAAACTACTGCTTTGTGTTTCAGTGTGGCAAATGTTTGTTTATTCACTGAAGTGAGGTGTTTGTAGAATACCTTTAAAAATGGGAAAAGTTACTCCGAAAGCAAGTACAGTCTTGGAAGCTACAAAAATTTTTTGTGGGAAAAATCAATTAAAATACAGAAGAAAATAATTACCCAGAAATGTGCCTTAGTGTTGACTTCTAGTGTTTTTTCCATATCAGAGTCAGGAAGATCAATAAAATCCTTTCCACTCAATATACCTGCATTATTGATTAGAATATTTACATCTCCTACTTCTTTTTTCACCTGCAATGAAAAGGGGGGCGGTTGAGAAAAAGTTATCAGGATAAAAGCATACCCTGATTTATTAATGTAGCTTAGATCGTATTTTCTTAGAAATGCTGTTGTACAGATTTATCAAAACATATGAGAGAGATATTATTCTGTTGCATGAGTCCGGTACTACTCTCTTCAATATTATTAATAAAAATAGTTTCTTGAAAAAAAATGGCTGAGAGTTGTTCAAATGTATTGCTTGCAAGACAAAACATATAGTGGACACCAGTAATTTCTATGCTTGACAATAGGATCAGTAGTACAGTTGACCCACCATATCTGTAGATTCTGCATCCACGGATTCAGAGCTTGATTAAAAAAAAATCCAAAAGCTAAACTTTGATTTAGCCATTTTATATGAGGAATACCATTGTATATTATGGGGCTTGAGGATCCAACAAATTCAATACTTACTATTTTCATTGTATAAACTTCTTGCATGAACTGAGCAATTATATGCTGAATATTCTAACTCCCGTATTAATTTGAAAATGAGAAGTGAATAAAATAATCTTCAAATCCCAAATCCAATCATGTGACCATGGTCTGAAATGGGTTAAATCCACGCACATTGTTTTTCCTGACATGTAAACTACTTATTTCTTTCTTTAGACTTTCCTAACCGCATGCAACAGACAATTGGATAATTTCTCACATAGATTTATTTTTGGTTAAGGTAGGTACACTTTATGTAAGATATTTCCAAAAACATTAAGAAAGCAAATCCTTGTATTTACCTGATCTGCCACTGCATAGATTTCTTCCTTCTTGCACAAGTCACACTTGTAAGTATAAACAGCAAGAGCTCCATTGGCCAGGGCAAGCTCTGCAGTTTCTTTGTTGTTTTCTTCATCTGTGTCCCAGAGAACAAGAATTGTGCAAAGACGTGCAAAATTCAATGCGATCTGTCTTCCAATCCCATTGGCTGATCCTGTAACAAGAACTATTTGTCCAGAAACATCCTTTTGAACAGAAAAGAACATCAAAATGAAGGCCTCAAAACAATAATAGATTAACAAAATAATAAATTTGATGGTGTCCAAGATACTTCTTAAAAACATAGTTCTATTGATCTTATTTTTCTATTTTTCTGATAGTAATCTAATCTGATATTTCCCCAAAAGGTTTTTTATAATTAGAAACAAATAATTTCTTTCAGTGTTTGAGGTAGATCTTTCTTTCTTAGCCTCATTAATCATTATGGTTGTTACGAGACTATTATGTTATAAAGCTCTCTGCAAAATTGGGAGTGTCCATATCATTCTCAGTCTCCTTGTTCCTGCCCTTAATGTTAGTTTTGTCTGTACACAAAACAATTAAAATAAAGGAGTTGACTAAGGCTTTAATTTAAATGATTGCTTTGAAAAAACTTATTAGTTTTTTATAGAGTCAAAAATAGGGCACTTGATGCTGGGTCAGAACTTCCCGGTGCACTTGAGAATATATGAGTCAAAACTGACAAGGACAGGTCCCTGCCCATCCGTAGGAGAGTGTACATCCATAGACAACTACTGCTTTCTGATCTGTATCTTGGATGTGACTTTGGGCTTCTTGCTAGCAAACTGGAAGAGACCTAAACAGTGCAGTGTTAATGGGAGAGACTGAGACTAAGGTTTACATTTAATAGTTGGACTGCACTCCATCTCAGAAATGTTTTGTGTAGCAGGAATCCCATTCCTTTCCTCTAGGAAAACAGTGTGTAAGTGGTCTATAAAGGTTATCAAGGACCTCCACTCCAACCATACCTTTGTAATACTTGTATACCACATTCTACACCAATGCTAAGCATTTTTCAGGTAGAGAATCTGAATGACTTGGAATCTTGGTATCTAAGGAAGCATTTCTCCCTACATGTTCCTGTCTAATTGGAACCAATGCTAGTTTTATTTAGGCACCAAGGAAAAGCATGGCTATTTCTTAAAGTCTTTGAGAACTTTAAAGGGGTTAAAACTGTTTTATTCCCTGATTTAATTAGCTATTTTGTGTAATATCCTTTTGCTCTATTTAGATATATTTTTTACTATTTTAAATTGTTTTAACCTGTTAATATTGATTTATCTATATGTTGCTCTGAGACCTTTTGGAAATAGAGTGAGATAGCAACCTACGGAAGAAAAATGACACCGTTGTGTGCTATTTTGTGAGCCACCCCGAGTCCCGATGGAAGATGGTGGCAAGTATTATTATTATTATTATTATTATTATTATTATTATTATTATTATTATTATTATATTTTACTGCTAACTTGGTGAAGACCAGATAACAAATTTATATTTGAATAACATCAGAAGAAACCTTTCCTTCAAAATGTAATAGTTAAGCCTTTATTTCAGAATGATTATTTAGCAGAAGGCAGATGCTTTGTTCCACAATAAGGCAGGTGAAGCAAAATCTGAGGTAAGAACACCTTTTTGAGAAAACTACCTTTGACTTGCAAGAAAATAGAATAATATAATTAAGATTGCCATTTATCAAAAATTTCCACATTGATACAGAATTAACTATGGGTGCTAACTCACTCCTTATAAGCTTTGCTCCAATTTCTGAACATATCACATGCAATGAACTAGTTTTGTCTGTGTCACTGTCAAGAAGCAATGGTCACTATGGCCATTGGGACAGCTTTTCCTAAGAAAAAAACTACATAGATGAGATTTAGGATTATTTAACATTTTATAAGAAAAAGCAATTTGAACAGGTGGAGAATGTTTTTTTTTTTTACTACAGCGCTCTTATAATGAGTCATAATGCTCTTCAGTCCAAAGTAACATTTCTATCAGAAAAAACTATTACAGTGATAAAAAGTTTTCAGTTTTCAACTGTACAGGTTTCTTTTTTGAAGACAGGTAATTCCAGTCAAATTTGTCATTGCAAATCTATACAGAATAGTTTCCTGCAGCAAGATTATTGTAGCAGCTCAAAGATTAATGATCTAATGCTATTTGGCACATTAGAATTTGGCCAAGCTGAAGACTGCTTCTGTGTTGATTGATCATGCTATCACTATGACTTCATAATTAAAGTGATTTTTAAATTTGAGAGAAAGTGTTGCAGCATCACATCTTAATGTTCAATGCAATCTTCTTCTGCCTGGATCATGCACAGCAATTCAATGCAGATGACCCCTTCAGAAAGTGTTGGCCTCTCCTGCCTTGGAGAATTTTAAGCAGAGGTTGAATGACCAGCTCTCAGGAATGCTTTAGTAGCAAACTTCTGCACTTGCAAGAGGCTAGATCAGATGACTTTTGGGAGCCATCACAGCGCTATAAGCTTATGAATCAAAGCTAAGCAATCCTAGATGTAAACCAGGAGGGGGTAACTGTGGATAGATACAGGGCTGGATTAGACACCACACCACCCTAGGACGCTTTGCAAAAAATCTTTTTATTTACCAAACACTTAACACACTCTATAGCATGAGTGGCATTCTGCCAAATGTTTGGGCAACCCTGAATAATTTGGGAAACCCTGAATTATATAAACACAACTTCAGTTTGTACATCTTCAAAATGGAATGATTATAGCACATCTAATTTATGTAAATGGGTGGTGTTCTGAAACGCTTTACTGTCACCAAATTTTTTGTGACCCTCACCATTGAGTTAATGGTCACAAAAACATGCAGTCGGGACCAACAGTTTAACAGTGTCCGTCACTAGCTTAATTGCTATTGTGCCAGTTGCATGCCAAACCAAATGCTTATTACTGGTTTATAAGAGATTAGTGAATCATTTTATTATCTTTATTTAGTTAGTTTCTTCTGTTTTTTTCTGTTAAGCATCACACATAAAAAGTGCCAAAGGCTGTGTATTCTCACATAATTTAACTTCATGTGAAACACACTCATTACTTTCGAAGTTGGGAAAGGAAGAAACAAAGAATAGGAAGGATTGTTGCATGTTTTTTTCTTTATTTACTCATATTCCATAAACCAACGTGCATTTGTTGCTTCACTTTTATATAAGTAGTTGTGCAAAGCATTTACTGATCATGTGGGATTAGTATGAAGTAAACGTGGATTTCAGCCTAAGTGGATTGTTCTAATCACGAAATGTTTTGGAAATACAAGAGTGATTTTTTAAAAGCAGCAAACTAGTTTGATATGTCTGTAAAACCTAGTAATTATGGCTACAAAGCATCAGAAATCCATTTAACTTCGGATAATGCACAATAGGTATTTTGGCAAGGCCTTGAAAGAATTTGAAAGCCAGAACAAGTGTGTTTACGTCAGAAAGAATTCAATAGAATTCTTCATAGAAAACGGCATATTAAAATATGTTTAAAATACATTTGATGTTTTAGCAACACTTCTGTTTTCTCAGAAAGCAACAGTTTACTGTTCTACCATGCTATACAGTACAAAATCATTTGAAGATATGAGCTGAGGAATGGTTAAAGAAGTACAAATTTCCCTTTGCAGCATTAATTTATGTTTTTGCTGGGGTGTGTGGTTGATGGTGGTGGATTATGACACTCTAGTTGTTGGAGTGCATCTCCTAGCAGCATTAGGTTCTATCTACACTGCCATATAATCCAGTTTCATAATGTGGGTTAACTGCATTGAGCTTGATTATGTGGCAGTGTAGACTCATAATTCAGTTCAATGGAGTTCAGTCTGCATTATATGAGTCTACACTGACCATATAATCCTGTCCAAACCACATTATATGACAGTGGAGACAGGGCCTTAGTGTGTGTTATCAGTGGTATGGGATCACGGGACTGCTACCTATATGGAGGGCTTCATATTCTTCATGCCTGCATTAGTCAATAATAGCTTGTGTGAGGTTAATGTCACTTTTTTGTTCTTGAAAAGAATGCTTAGGGTATTAGCGGTCAATACAATTTGATATAATAAAAGCTTTTGATGTTATGAATCTTCCTGGGATCGCAAGTAAATTGATGCTTCTGTAGAGGAATAGCTGTGTAGAAATGATGCATTTCAGAAAAAGAAGATATAACTGAGGTGCTATAAAAACCACAAATGCTTTTCTTAAATGTCATGATAATCAGTTATAATGATGCCCCATCTACACTGCTATATAATCCACTTTCTGAATCCAGATTATCTTCCTTGAACTGGATTATATGGCAGTGTAGGCCCATATAATTAAGCCAATGTAGATGCTCTAAGGACAACTCCAGCTATTTGTCTTAGAAATAAAGATGAGTACCAACCCCCAGAGTCGAACATGGACTAGATTTAATGTCAGGGGAAAACCTTTACCTTTACCTAAGAATCTACATATTTAAGATTTTTGCCATGATAATGGATTGGGGAAAGTCCCCTGCAACTACAGCTTGGATCAATTCATTTTGAAGCTAGATTTTAGAATTCATGGGAATCTAGTAGTAGTCTTTGCTTGCTTCTAGAACAGAAGACAGAATAGGAGGAAGGCTGGGGTGTTCATTCTTCAAATTGCTTCATTTCTTTGTACAATATCTAATTACTAATCACTTATTATTGAAGTAGGCTTGGTTATTGCACCTACTTGACTGAAAATGTGTTGTTCCACATAACTTAAAATGACATGGCACATAAACATGTTTCATGGTCATGCCTAGTATTTAACAGAACTGTTGCCTAATCTTTTAAGATTCAAAAACAGGATAAATGAATAGGGAGCAGCTCAAAAGATACGCTTATTCTTCAGAGGTTTCCAGAATACTGTGTGTGGACAAATTCTTCCAGTTATCTACCTCATCCTTGGTGAGGCTTCAGCACTATTTGGAAGAAAACATAAGAGACCTTGTAGATGCATGCTAGGTGCATTTGAGGTCAGTGGGACGGTGAATCTGATCTTGACTTTAGGCTGAACTTTTGAGAGTCAGTCCCCAAAATAAGCTCAGCATCCTGCATGTCTCCTTTAACATTCGAATCCAGAGTGTACACACTTCTTCCTTGATATGGACGCCACCAGTTGCACTGGAATTATTTATTTATTTATTTATTTATTTACATATTCCGCCCTTCTCACCCCGAAGGGGACTCAGGGCGGATCACATTATAACACACATAAGGCAAACATTCAATGCCCATAAACACATCAAACAGAGACAGAGAGAGACACGCAGAGGCAAGTTAACCTTCTTCTGAGGGGATGTTCGATTCTGGCCATAGGGGGGAGCAGCTGCTTCATCATCCACACTGACGGCACTTCCTCATTCCAGGTCGTAAATTAGTTAATCTTGCCTCCCCACTTTTTATAAGTGGTACCTTATCTTCTACTTGATAGATGCAACTATCTTTCGGGTTGCTAGGTCAGCAACGAGCAGGGGCTATTTTTTATTTTTAATTGACGGGTGCTCACCCCGCCACGGACTGGCCTCGAACTCATGACCTCATGGTCAGAGTGATTTAAGGCAGCTGCTCAACAGCTGCGCCACAGCCCGGCCCAATTATAATTGTGAAATATAATATAATTGTGCTGGCAGGCATTTAGAGTCCTAGAAATGTCATCTTATTTTTCTTAATAAGGTGTGAATAAACAATTCCATCCTTCATAGTAACATGATGACTGATATGGAATTCAGGTTAAGACAAGTTATTAAAATATATTATGCATTAATACAAGAAAAACAGACTCCATTAGATGCCTGTTCTGACACATTACAGGTAATCAGTAGCGGTGAATGGCAAGGATGCGAGAGCAGTAATCTAATGTGTGCCACAACTAACCTAGAGGAGAGTTCTATTAGTTTATTTTGTTAACAAACTGTGCAATAAATAATCCTGAAACTGTTTTAGTATGTAAGAATGGTTTTGTGGTTGTTTTGGAAATGATGGCATACAACAATTATAGAATTATAATTCCTTCATGATTGAATTAATTTCACTGTTGATGACTGAGGATCTACATGTAATGGTAAAAGTATTAAATTGCTGACATTGTCTTAGTGTTGACACTGGGAAATTTGAAGATGATCCTGAAAATAGTTAGTGGATAGCTGGAAGAATTTCTCCACACACATGGTTTTGGAAACCTCTGAAGAATAAATCTATCTTTTGAGCTGCTCCCCATTCGTTTATTCTGTTACCTAATCTTAAATGATTAGGTAAGAGTTTTGTTAAAGAATTTTTCCTTAAATACTAGCCATGCTCATGAAACACGTTTAAGTGCCATGTCATTTTAAGGTATGTGGAACAGCACATTTTCAGTCAAGTAGGTGTAATAACCAAGCCTACCTCACTAATTAGTGATTAGTAATTAGATATTGTACAAGAAATGAAGCAATTCGGAGAAAGAACACCCCAGCCTTCCTACTATTTTGTCTTCTATTTTGGGAGAAGTCAAAATGATAAGCAAAGAGTACTGCTAGATTCCCATGAATTATACTAAAATCTAGTTTTAATGAATTGATCCAAGTCGTGGTTGCAGGAGAGTTTCCCCAATCTGTTATCATGGCAAAATTTCTAAATATGTAGATTCTTATTCCCAATTAAATATTCACATGATAGATTACAGCAGTGGTTCTCAACCTGAGGGTTCCCAGGTGTTCTGGCTTACAACTCCCAGAAATTCCAGCCAGTCTACCAGCTGTTAGGATTTCTGAGAGTTGAAGGCCAAAACATCTGGGGGCCCACAAAATGAGAACCACTGGATTATAGGAAATCTTTATTCCTGGGAGAGTTAATTTAGTATTTCTTAGTTCTAGCTCATTTTTTACACTATGTTGGCAGCACAACTACAGTCTTGGTGTTCCAAATTTGCCAGATCATTTTGATGGTATCAGTTGCCATCATACTAACCTTTTAGGGTGGTCCTCAAATGTTCTAACTCCCACTTCAATATACATGATGTGCTGTGACCATAGTAAGCAAAGTCACCCTTAGTGATGCAAGGCCATCAAGTGTCAGAAATACATAGCAGATTTTACAGTCATTATCAATATTCATTAGTGCAGCATTTTCTCAGTAGAAGTGAATGGCAACAATTCCATTATACACAAGGAGGCAAAGGATGGAACTATGATAGTGTTAACCTGCTCGTTCTTCATGTGTGATATTGGATGGCAGTTTGGCTAAATTACTGTCATGTCAGGTGCATGATAAAATCTGTGAAATAAACTCATTGTGGAGGTAACCACAACTTGGGATACCTTAGCACTAATACCAAAAGGCACTTAAAAGTTGGTGTTTTTTGGAATTTTGAACTTTGAATGAGCATGAAACCCCTTGAAAAAAGATGTTAAACTGAACATTTTGGTAAGGTATGTACAGTATGATTAGTAGGATTGTGCCTTGATCCGCTTTAAAAAACAGTCTTCAGCTTATTCAACTTATTCAGATGTCCATAACTGCAAGGGCTCTGCAGCCATTTTGTTTTAGGCAGCAACATGGCTAAGGATCTACATGGCTGCCAAAAAACCCAGTTGTTTTCAGTTTCTTTCAGCTACACGCGGAGTGCGGTGAGGGAGGCAGCCGCTAGAAGGGAAAGGATCTCAGAAAGGGTGGTTTCTTAAGCCCTTTCCTTAAATCCAGGTCTCCTTGAAAGGCAGAAAGGAAAGGATCCCAGGTAGAGGTTTTTCTTAAGCCCTTGCCTTGAATCCAGGTTTCCTTGAAAGACAGAAGGGAAAGGATTGCAGAAAGGATGGTTTCTTAAGTCCTGCAATGACAGCAGTTTTTGGTGTATTGAGTATAATCCAGTTCTGTCTGCTCTTCTCTGGGCTCATCATTGGCTTGTTTTTGTATGTGAACTTTTCTAGAAAATATGGGATTTCTCCTAGCCTGGTAATACCTGTCTCTTCTATGAAGATAGTGCCATTTTGGCTACATTAAAGTTGATACTTGAAGAGTTGAAATCAGATAGTTGTTGGACTATGTGACTGGGATTCAAATAATACAACATGCATAATGTGTTTTTAGAGTTTTCCCTCAAATGGTGAAAGATGTCATGCGATTTTCCTCATCTTGCATTTATTGATCATAGGAAAATAAACATGAACTTAATTTTCAAGTTTGTTTGCTGATAGTTGTATGTTTGACAGGTTCTGCTGTAGAAGGGAGAATGTGTTAATGGAAGGAAATATGCATTTCCATCAACATCTAGCTTGACTCAGATTCTTGTTACATTATCGTGCACATAAGAAATATCAGGAAGCATTTCTTGATTTTTTCACCCTACCCCATCTGTTGTGATTGCTGACTTCTGTACATAGAATGCCATTTGCCCCTTTGATCCAGGCAGTGAAATATCTTTGGCTGAATAACAATGCGACAAACTAAACTAGGTAATTATTATTGAATATATATATTGGAAATAATGTAACATCTTTCTCATTTGGCAATTAATATTTGAAATAACCATATGATTCAGGAGACATTTTTGTGGACAGTACTGATACAAAGGAATTGCTCCGTCTGCATAGAATGATGCAGCCAGAACTATTTTTGATAGTTTTAACTGCCCCATCTATTCTATAGCGTAATTGGTGATTTCAGCAGTAAAAGCATGCAGCAAATTACTAGATGAAATGTATATCCACATCTAAGGTATATATAGTAAATGTTGAAAAGTTTGTGCAGGTTGAGAAAATCAATGCTGTCACTCATTGCAAGGCTACATGCTTGGATTGTTCTCCAGATCTGTTGAGTTTATTCTAATTCTGTCCAAAGAACTAATAAGATGCATGTTGGGCTCAGGATCCAAGGACTTTATTTCAACAGAACCATTGCAATGCAAGCACAGTATGTGAAGATTCTAGAGGGATGCAAATCCATATGTTTTATAGTATTGCAGCAGAATTGAACTGAACATGTTGGCAAGAAGTTTAGGAAATGTCTTTTAGTATCTTTACAGACTGAGTTTTTAATATATTTTTAAAACAGAATCCATATGGTCTTGCAAAAGGTATTGTTTCAAAAGTTCTGTAAGTTGCAGTACCTTAGAGATCAAAGTTATGTCATTAACTTTCATAGATTGCTTGTTTCCTGTGAGAATCTACAAAAGCTTTGCTACTAACTTTAGCTCTCAGTCTCCAAGGTGTTACAAGATACAAGATACCTTTGCATATTGATATTCCAAATTAACATCGCTATGTCTTTGAAATGATAAGGAAAATAATCTACTTATTAATATGCATTACACCAAACTTGACAGTCCGTTAGCCCATTGTAGTTGTTTTCTCTGTATACCTGTAAATTAAATATTTGTAGTAATTAGTTATTTTGACTTTAAAAGTTTCACTGAGATGAATATATATATATATATATATATATATATATATATATATATATGATATACATTTAATAGGAAAAGAAAAATATGGCAGGGCGCGAGGGAGAAAAATATTGAATTTCAGCTTCTATTGTTTGATAGCCTGAATACCTCTTTGGAAAAAGCAGGATATACATTCAATAAATAAATAAATTCCACATATTTCATATTTGCAGAAAAACTCTATTAAAGATCTTGTCTTTGTATAAGTGATAGTGGGAGAAATACTTCAGGATAGATTATGCAGTTAAGATGAACAATTTATTATATATACAGTTAAGCAAATGCATTGTTTTAAAGAAATGCATATGGTAACGAAAACAGATTTCACATGAATAATAGTACGACATATACAAATTGGACTAATTCATTGACTTAAAAGTTCACAAAACCTGAAATAACAGACAGCGGATCGCTTTATTACCTAGGACAGTAAAAAACTGTACAGTACAAACAACACTTTACAATAACTTATGATGAATGAGGCAGTCTTTGATATGTGACAAAAAGACAAAAGGGAGGGTATTAAAATCTCATAAATCCACCGTATCTCTTCTCCATCTCTGGCACCTCTTTGGAGTAACCTTCTCCGTCTTCTTCTGAAGGAAGAATTGAATCAGCGAAGCGCTTAAGAAATCCACCGTATCGTTTCTGGTAGTCTAGCCACCACTCTGGTCTTCCTACTCTTCTCATAAAGCCACCATATCTCTTTTGCAGCTCTTTGGCATCATCTTCAGATTCTGGACTGCGTTTTATGCTTCTCATAAAGCCCCCGTATCTTTTGATAATTTCACCATCATTATCATTCAAGCCCCGATAACGCCCGGGTTCAGCATTTTCTCCTGTTTCGAGAAGCTCCTTCAGGAGGTCAGAGGAATTAGCCAAGGTGTCATCATCTGAGTCCTTCTTCATAAACCCTCCATATCGTTTAGCAACAATTCCAGCTCTACTAAAGTCCTCCTCTGGTTCTATGTCATAAAGCTCATCCATCTTCTTCATGAATCCCCCATATCGTTTCATGAACCCACCATACTTTTTGGCTAGCAAATGACTCTCATCCTGTTTTGTGTTGTCCCCTATGGCACCATTACCTTCCTGGGAAAGATCCAGTTTTGCCAGTTGAAGGAGTTCTTTGCAGGTTTCCCAGGCTTTGGCAGAAGGCAGCTTTCCTTCACATTCCAATGTACATGCCTGAAACATATTGTAATTTACGTATGTGTGTTAAATGCAAAGAAACAGATATTTGACATGCTTCCTTTTTTTTATTAAAACCTAGGACAGATACATTCTCTCCTCCCTCCCTATATATTGCATTCTATACTAGGCAACAGGTAATCATTTTAATACTATCCTGAGTTGATTTGAAACTGCTAGTCAAATACATAGTTATAATCATGGTTTCCAAGTACAGATTGAGCATCCCTTATCCAGAATTACAAAATCAGAACACACCAAAATCCAAAACTGTCTGAGATAGCAATACCTTGCTTTCTGATGCCATGTTTTCAATTTACACAAACTTTGTTTCATGCCTAAAATTATTAGAAATATTGTATATAACATTGCTTTGAAGCTATATGTATAAGCTGTATATGAAATTAAATCAACAGTGTTTAGACTTAGGACTCTTTCCAAAAAATCTTTCATTTATGTATATATAAATATAAATCTGAAAAAAATCCAAAATTCAATCTCTGGTCTCAAGCATGATGAATAGAAAAGAGCTCTGAAATGTGGAGGCTAGACATATCGTATTTTCCGTTATAGGGAAATGATGAAATAGGGTTGTTGTGAGTTTTCCGGGCTGTATGGGCATGTTCCAGAAGCATTCCCTCTTGATGTTTCGCCCACATCTATGGCAGGCATCCTCAGAGGTTGTGAGGTATACCTCTGAGGATGCCTGCCATAGATGTGGGCAAAACGTCAGGAGAGAATGCTTCTGGAACATGGCCATACAGCCCGGAAAACACACAACAACCCTGTGCTTTTGGCCATGAAAGACTTCAACAACACAACTATGAAATAACTTCAAAATGCCTTTTCACTGTTTCCCTAAGAGCATAACTTTGATTCCAAAAGTGGGCATTTGATTTCTTCACAGGAATAAGTTCCTGTTTAAACTGGAATTTTCATATCCTATCATGATAGCTATCACTAGCTTGTTTTCTGGGTTTGGTTTCCTCTCTTGGCCTGCCAGCATTGTCATATCTTGGCTTTCTGGTTGTGACTCCTGGTTTGACAGGCTCGCCCTTTCCCTTATCCCAAAATCTTTTTCCCTCATCAGTTTAGAGTGGCCTACAACTCAGCACCTACAAAGAGGGAACTGAAACTTAGTACATAATATTCTCATTTCCCAGCCACTCACATGTCTGCAATAGAGAAACCCATTATGATTAAGTAGGTATTATAGTAGTGGACATAAATCATGTCCCATTTGCAATTAATCTCAACAGAGCTATGCATGAAGCTTGTAAATATTAAACTCTTGAGATATTTTGTAGCACTATGTGGACTCGCCCTTTTTTTAACCAATACAGAAAGAAAAAAGTGGCTTCAAATTTCTAAGAAACTAAAAGAAGTGGTCACATGAGTGGAGTAATCTTACTGATTTTAATAAAACAGTTGATTGTGGAGTTAATATATCATTCCAAAATAACACTGCCTTTTAAATTAAACAAAAACAATGTTTAATGTTTTGATATTGACTAATGCTATATTAAATAAAAGCAATTCTAACACATATTATGGCTCGAATTCCATTAATAGACTCACCTATAGTAGACATATTTAATGAATAACAGAATGGTGAATCAATTAAACAAAATATGTGTTTAAACCAATTCCATTCAGGTATGAAATATTTGTTCCAATCTTAAGCCAACTTTTATGTCCCAGCTTGTAATCTGTGAATTGCTTAAAATGGAAAGAAATTTAGAATGTAGTGTTTCGTTTTAAGTTATATCCTGCTCCTCTTGCCAAGAAAACCCATGTCCTTAGGGTTGCCATAAGTCAGAAGTAACTTGAAGGCACACGACACCAATCTGGCTAGAATCTTTTTTTAGGTCTTTGCCATTTTAATTCTTATCTTCTGAGGTATTTTTCCATGTATGTAAATTACTGAAAGGTAAACATTTTTGCTCTAAGGCAAGTCAGTTTACTTCAGGCTTTCTTAATCACATAGATATTAATGAGATACTTGATCCCTCTGATTTGTATATAGAAATGTAGAAAGATTGTACTTTCTTAAAGATATGTTACTTTGCATTCACATTATTATTTATGAACAAATGCAGACTTGCATCACCACAATCTCTAGCAAACATTGGCATGGGCAGTTCCTAGCTTTTAGAATGTGGGATAATAGTTAAGGATGTTTCCTGATGAGAAATTTATGATGCAATTGCACTGTCACATTCATAGTATTGTATAAGGAGTTGGAAGCCAGGCAATGTACTGAATTGATGGCCTTTCTCCATTTTACCTTTTCTTTTTCCTTTTTTCTTAGCAGAACATAAATAAAAAGTGGAATAGATGCACAATGCTTTTTTGTTGCGATAGTAATAGCAGCCCTCCATCTGAAAGCAATCTAAATAGCTAATGTCCCTTTTCTCCTTTGCACAAAGCTTCAGAGCATAGGCATAAATGTGCTTCTATATAACTGTCCTTCGGGTGTTATTTCTATTACTGAATCATTGGGGGTCCCAAAGAGACTGTTTTACAGAACTAATGAATTTTTATGTCTGTTTTGTTTTGTTTTGTGTTTATTTTCCTTCTTTGAACAATAGATTTCCCTCTGCCCAAGATAGTAAAAGCTACTTTAAAAATGAATCTCAGTTTGTGTCAGAGTGGAAATGGGGAGATAAAATTAAAACATATATTTAGTCATCTATTCATTCATGACCATGTTACCTTTCTTTGCCTAATTTAATTTCAATTATGCTGGTAGTATAAAAAGGGGGAGGCAAAAGCATATGTATAACATGAAGATATTTGGAGAAATTATGAGATATAATGTAATAAACACCTATTATGAGTAAAGATGTAATCCATATTTTGAGTTTTATAAACTTTTGCTGTATGACACAGATGACTGCTGTGTGAGCAACAGAAGTTTAACTGCTTCATGTACACATGGATCTGAACAATACTGTTTGAAGCAATCAAAAGCCATGTCAGTTCAACCCTTGCAAAAAGGATCAATCCTTTCCATGCATTTTTGGATTAATCCATATAAACTGAATCACAGGGGATCTCAATCAGGCAACAGGTAAAGTTCCAAATAGTTTAAAGAAACAATATTCCAGAAGAAAGGAAATCTCTATTCATGAAAACCAAAGGTCAGACTCAAATGGGAACTATATACTGTTAATGATGTTTAGGGAACAATTGGTTCTTCAGCTGTGTCAGCTGAACCTTTCTGAATAATCATCACCTTCTCACTTTAGATGACTATATATGACCCTCTTGGTGAATTGGATTGTGATGCCCAATCCCTTCATCATAGTAAAGCCTATGCTAGGTCAAAATTGTTCTAAAGGAAGACAATAATAATCCACGGGATTGAAGTTTTCACTATTCATGCCAATCCAGGGTACTCACAAATGCATGCATGCAATTTAGGATTGCAAATGTTCCACCATATACAGTGTAAATAGAATTCTTATTTTTTTCTGCTTCATTCCCTGCATCTAACAGTCCCATAAAAAACGTTGACTTTTGAAGCAGGACCCAGTATTTATTCTAACAATGATAAATGCAGGAGTTCTCCATGGTGCTGAACTAACTAGTCAGGAAAAGCAGAAATAGCAGCAATATTTGAAATATATCATGATTTAGGAATATTAATATTTATTAACCAATCAATCATAGAAATGGGCAATATGCATATTAGATATTACTGATCCAAGATCAGTAATATATAACATATTACTAAAACCAGGTTTCAAGCAATACTCTGCTAAAGAGTGCAAAGTGCAAAAAATACTTGAGAGAGATTATGTATTTCTCAGGACATATGCTTAAAATCACATATATTCTGAGTTGTTAAACCAGAAATCTATATCTTCTACATTCAGTTTCATTGACATAAATAAGAACCAACATATGCTGGAAATGACATTGGAATATTATTCAATTACTCTTTAAGGATAGCTGAAGTGGCTAATTGGAATTTATGATCAACACAATATTGAGCTGGTTTATTCCAGCAAAGCTTTTTCTAATGACGAATCATCTTCTGTACTTTGGTTTGGTAAGAATTGTAATTTTCAAAAACCAAGGAGTTGATTTTGCTTACCAGCGGGTTGATATTGGCATGATATGCCAAGCGTTGAATACAAGATGCACAGTCCTTGCTACATTCTGCCTGAACAGTAAGGATGAAATAAGTACTAAAAGCCAAGAGCAGGAAATGGCATCTCAGAAGCAGTGTCATGTTCTGCAAAAAAAGAGAACAAGGAGGTACTGAGAGATTAAGCCCGGAGCATCCGTTTGATTTCTTGTTTTAAAAAAACATATTGTGCCACTTTTACATGAAGTACAAGTGAAAAAGGTTAAAGCCCTTTTTATATTATTTATCTGTTATATTTATATCTCACTGCTCTTCCATGGGAATGGGGTGGTGCACATGGTTCTCTTTCTCCCTGTTTTAAAGAATGTGCAGGTCACTCAACTCACTTCAACACTACACCATACCTACTATGTGGTGCAATAAGGCTTTGCCTTTTTTATCATCTCAGAATCAACTTGAGAACATACTGCAAGTTGCTTCTGATGTGAGAGAATTGGACGTCTACAGAGATGTTGCCCAGGGAACACCTGGATGTGTTACCATCCTGATGGGAGGCTTCTCTCATGTCCCTGCAAGCTAGAGTTGACAGACGGAAGCTCAACCCCGTCTTGTGGATTCGAACCGGCAACCTTCAGGTTAGCAGTTCAGCTGGCAAAAGCGGCTTTGCTGCTGCTTTACTATAGAGATCAACATGACATGTTTGCCTGGCTCCTTTGTGGTTACCAAACAAGAAACCTGGGGAGCTGGACTATGATGGAATTCAAGATCCTTAAGGCCTCACTTCAGATGGATAGACTCAACCCAGGAAACCACATCCCAGCATTGAAAAGAACTGAGCAGGGCTGCTGATGTCTACGGTTCATGGAGATATCTCATTCATGAGTGGAAGCTAAATAGATACCAAAACAACAAATAAATTATAGCCATGTTGTGCCAACACCACTGTTTTCAAGATTCTTTCAGATATATCCTGAGGAAATGACTGCAAACAGATTTTGGTGTGCTGTTTAGTTGTAGCTGCACCTTCCTCCCTGTGCAAAATGTCTGACAGCTGGCTATTTTCAAGGTTCACAAGCTACACAATCTGTGTACATTGGCCAGAAGAAGGACACAGGTGTACAAAATGGCACACCAAAGATGGCAAAAAAAAGAAGAAGCCCCCCGGGGATTTCTGTGGAATCATCATGGCTCTGAAGCAATGACCAAACAGATGAGGAGATACATATGGCTCTCTTCCTCCACACAATCCAGTGAGGTAGAAACACCTGAGACAAAAGGGTCGACCTAAGGCCATTGAGGGCCACCTGCATTGTTGTCTGTCTGTTTCTTTTTGTCCATTATAAATGGCTGCTAGAAGCTTTCTCTCATTGCATTTGAATAGCAAGTGACTGTCACCACTGAATCTGGACTCTAGAAAGTTTGTTTTGGAATAAATGGAGGCTGCTCAAGTAAAAAAAACCTCTTGTCTGTTGGAAGCAGATGTGAATGTTGCAATTAATCACCTTGATTAGCATTAAAAAGCCTTGCAGCTTCAAGGCCTGGCTGATTCTTGCCTGGGGGAATCCTTTGTTGGGAGGTCTTAGCTGGCCCTGATTGTTTCATGTTTGGAATTCCCCTGTTTCAGAGTGTTGTTCTTTATTTACTGTTCTGATTTTAGAGGTTTTGTTTAATACTGGTAGCCAGATTTGGTTCATTTTCATGGTTTCTTCCTTTTTGTTGGAATTATCCACATGCTTGTGGATTTCAATGGCTTCTCTGTGTAGCCTGACATGGCGGCTGTCAGAGTGGTCCAGCATTTCTGTGTTCTCCAATAATATGCTGTGTCCAGGTTGGTTCATCGAGTGCTCTGCTATGGCTGACTTCTCTGGTTCAGTAGTCTGCAGTGCCTTTCATGTTCCTTGATTTGTGTTTGTGCGCTGCGTTTGGTAGTCCTTCCCTATGTAGACTTGCCCACAGCTGCATGGTATACGATAGACTCCTGCCGGTAGACTCCTGCCATATACCATGTACCTCCCAACAAATGATTCCCTCAGGCAGGAATCAGCCAGGCCTTGAAGTTTGCAAGGTTTTTCAATGTTAAGGTGATTAACTGCAATATTCACAACTACCTCCAACAGACAAGAGTTCTTTCTCCCACCCTGGATCTTCTGCAGATATATCAACCTCTCTTGTCTAGTTTCTAATAGACCTCGCAACCTCTGAAGATGCCTGCCATAGGTAAAGATAAAGGTTTCCCCTGACGTTAAGTCCAGTCATGTCTGACTCTGGGGGTTGGTGTTCATCTCCATTTCTAAGCCAAAGAACCGGCGTTGTCCGTAGACACCTCCAAGGCGACTGCATGGAGCACCGTTACCTTCCCGCTGGAGCGGTACCTATTGATCTACTCACATTGGCATGTTTTCGAACTGCTAGGTTGGCAGAAGGTGGAGCTAACAGTGGTTGCTCACGCCGCTTCCGGGGTTTGAACCTGGGACCTTTCGGTCTGCAAGTTCAGCAGCTCAGTGCTTTAACACACTTTGCCACTGGAGCCTGCCATAGATGGGGGGGAAAAGTCAGGAGAGAATGCTTCTGGAACATGGCCATACAGCCTGGAAAACTCACAGCAACCCAATGGAAGGAAAATCTTTTGACACTGACAAAGATACAGTAGATACATATATATTCCCCCAAGTGGCACTAAGAGGATACCTTTGGCTTTAAGGTCCACTTGAGGTGAACCCCAATTTTCTTAGCAGAAACCCACATATGTTTTCTCCCTGGGAAGATCCTACAGAGAGCCCCTCTCGTCCTCATCCCAGGCCAATGAGGTGGAGGGATCGCTCCGGCCCAAACCCGGACGGCATAAGGCAGGAGCGGGGACAGGAGTACTTTTCCCCAGAGTACTTTTGCCAAGCACGGAGTCGCGGGGGAAGGCGAGCAGGCGGGGGAGAGTGTGGACGGCAGCCTCGGGGTCCTCTCTTGGCGGAAAGGGGGCGCGGACGGGAAGGGCCGCCCCGACGAATTAGAGGGCTGCATAGCGCGCCGAAAGTCCCGAAGTCACGGAGAAAGCGAGTTACAGAAGTTCGGGAAAGCGGCTCGGGCAACAGAACACCGCGGTTCCTTTAAAACGACCCCCCAAAATGAAAAAGTTGCTCGGAAAACGAGCCAATGTGGGATCGAGGACCACCCCCCCCCTCTGTTGTGCCAGTTGTGCCCACCCACTTACTTTTTAGAAGTCGCTTTCAGAGAGCCTCAAAGTCCTGTCGGAGGCTCTGGCTCGGAGCCGCTGGAGAAAGTCTTTCTCGGGTTGTGAAAGGGACGCTTCGCCTCTGGAGGAGCTGCGGAGGGAACAGAAACGGGAGGGAGGATGAAGGAGCAGGAAACACACACACACACACACAGATCCATCACACAATGACAGGTTGAACTCCCCTTGTTCGGAAGTGTAAATACCAAACTCCAAAATCCAAAGTGGGTGACAACAGTGATTTTCCGAAGCACTCAAACATTGTTTCATTCACAAGCTCATTAAAAATGTTGTGTATATATAATAACCCTTAGGCTATGTATACAAGGTGTATATGAAATACCAATCAATGTGATGCTTAGACATCTAATTGGAGTCCCATCTCAAAGTTGGTTAATTTTGTCCCATTTCCAAGATAGGCAGTTGTGTCTCATCTCCAGGATACGCTAACTGTGCCCCATCTGCGAGAAATCTCATTGAGCTGCCATGTGCGAAAATATCTAAATGGGTTGCTGTGAGTTTTCCGGGCTGTATGGCCATATTCCAGAAGCATACTCTCCTAACGTTTCGCCTGCATTTATGGCAGGCATCCTCCGAGGTTGTGAGGTCTGTTGGAAACTAGGCAAGTGAGTTTATATATCTGTGGGATGTCCAGCGTGGGAGAAAGAATGCTTGTCTGTTGGAGGCAAGCGTGAATGTTGCAATTAATACCCTTCATTGGCATTTAATGGCCTTACAGATTCAAAGCCTGGCTGCTTCCTGCCTGGGGGAATCCTTTGTTGGGAGGTGTTAGCTGATAATTGGTTCATGTCTGGAATTCCCCTATTTTTAGAGTGTTGTTCTTTATTTACTGTCCTGATTTAAGAGCTTTTAATACTGGTAACCAGATTTTGTTCCTTTTCATGGTTCCCTCCTTTCTGTTGAAATTGTCCACATGCTTGTGGATTTCAATGGCTTCTCTGTGTAGTCTGACATGGTGGTTGGTCCAGCATTTCTCTGTTCTCCACTCTAACAACCACCATGTCAGACTACACAGAGAAGCCACTGAAATCCACAAGCAGATGGACAATTTCAACAGAAAGGAGGGAACCATGAAAAGGAACAAAATCTGGCTACCAATATTTTAAAAAAACCTCTAAAGTCAGAACAGTAAATACAAAACAACACTCAGAAAACAGGGGAATTCCAAACAGGAAAGAGTCAAGGCCAGCTAACACCTCCCAACGAAGGATTCCCCTAGGCAGTAAATAGCCAGACCTTGAAACTGAAAGGCTATTCAATGTTAATCAAGGTGGCCATTTAACAATTCACACTTGCCTCAAACAGACAAGAGTTCTTTCTCCCACCCTGAACTTCCCACAGATATATAAACCCCACTTGCATAGTTTCCAACATACCTCAAAACCTCTGAGGATGCCTGCCATAGATGCAGGAGAAACGTCAGGAAAAATGCTTCTGGAACATGGCCATCCAGCCCGGAAAACTCGCAGCAACCCAGTTTAGACATCTAATTGGGGCCCCATCTCAAAGCTATTTAATTGTGTCCCATTTCCAAGATATTGTGTCTCATCTCCAGAAGCGACTTGCAGTATGTTTTGAAGTCAGATTAAAAAAAAAATCTCCAGGATACTCTAAAACTGTGCCCCATCTCCAAGATATCTCACTGAGCTGCCATGTGCAAAAAATATCTCATTGGATCCTTCTCAAAGATCATTTAACTGGGTCCCACCTCCAAGATGTCTAAGTTCGTCTCATCTCCTAGTCGCCTGGTTGCGCCCCATCTCCAAAAGACCTAATTAGATCCCATCTCCAAGATCATCTGGTTGCGCCCCATCTCCAGAACACCTAGATCCCATCTCCAAGATCATCTGGTTGCGCCCCATCTCCAAAACACCTAGATCCCATCTCCAAGATCATCTGGTTGCGAACCATCTCCAAAACACCTAGATCCCATCTCCAAGATCATCTGGTTGCGCCCCATCTCCAAAACACCTAGATCCCATCTCCAAGATCATCTGGTTGCACCCCATCTCCAGAACACCTAGATCCCATCTCCAAGATCATCTGGTTGCAAACTATCTCCAAAACACCTAGATCCCATCTCCAAGATCATCTGGTTGCACCCCATCTCCAAAACACCTAGATCCCATCTCCAAGATCATCTGGTTGCGAACCATCTCCAAAACACCTAGATCCCATCTCCAAGATCATCTGGTTGCGCCCCATCTCCGGGATACTCAATTGGGTCCTGTCTCCGGGATACCATCTCCTAATAGACGCGAAAGTATTCCAAATTCCGAAATAAGGAACACTTCTGTGCCCCGGGCATTTCGGAGAAGGGATACTACCTGGACGAAGTGGATTGGGGGGAAAGACGGGTCCGCTTAAAGGAAGGGAACTTACAGGGGAGAAGCGGTGGAGCCTCACCTTCGTCCTCCGCGGGGTCTCTTCTCCCTTCCGAGGCGGGTCTCTTTCCGATGGGCTCCCGCGAAGCTCTCCGGCACAATCCGGACCCGGGGCAGCGGAGAGGCACACTTTATAATTAGTCAAAGAGGAGAAAGGCAGCGCGTTCCCCAATCGCGTCCAGCCTCCATGTGACGCAGCGCCTGCGACATCCAGGAGGAGAGGCGGGGAGGGAGGGGGTGTTATTGGGGGGGGGGGGTCGCCCTCGCCTGCCGGAGGCCCGATAGACAGCTCACGATTCCGTTGTACTCATCGCCGCCCCCCTGCTGCCCCACAGATCAGGGATTAATTTCCTTCAAAGCGTGCACTCCCCCGTCTCGATTCATGTTCTCTTTGGGGAGGAGGCGATCTCCGCCCAGGATACGAGGAGCAAGAGACGATCTCTTCCTCTTCCAAGTTGTCATCCTCAACCTCAGTCTCAAGCGAAGATGTTGGATGTGAGTGAACTCCTTGTTCCACATCCCGTTTGGAGGGAATGGAAAGCCAACTTTGCTCTTGTCCTCTCCAAAGTTGGCCGAACCAAGCACTCTCTGTCTGAGCCATCTTTAGTTCCTAAAAGATGCGAAAGTATTCCATCTTTTAATCCCTTGACCTGAGTGGGTTCTCGTGGCTGTATTTATGAGCCTAAGCGGCATCATCAGGCATAGGTTGGTTAGATGTGTGAAGCAGGTATGGCCAACTGGGTGGCTCTGGAGGCCATTTGTCTCTGGGACGAAAATGGCTGTTTTACAAAAATGTGAATCAAAGCAACAAAAGATCCTGCAATTTCTTGACAAAGTGAATTGTTGGGTTGCTGTGAGTTTTCCAGGCTCTATTGCCATGTTCCAGAAGCATTCTCTCCTGACGTTTCGCCCCATCTATGGCAGGCATCCTCAGAGGTTGTGAGGTGTATAAACCTCCCTTGTCTAGTTTCCAATATATCTGTGGAAGGTCCAGGGTAGGAGAAAGAGCTCTTGTCTGTTGGAGGCAAGTGTGAATGTGGCAATTAATTACCTTGATTCACATTCAATAGCCTTGCAGCTTCAAAGCCTGGTTGATTCCCGATTCCATGAAAATGAACAAAATATGGCTACCAGTATTTTTAAAACCCCCTAAAATCAGGACAGTAAATAAAGGTAAAGGTAAAGGTTTCCCTTGACGTTAAGCCCAGACTCTGGGGGTTGGTGCTCATTTCCATTTCTAAGCCAAAGACACCTACAAGGTCATGTGGCCGGCATGACTGCATGGAGAGCCGTTACCTTCCCGCCTATTGATCTACTCACATTTGCATGTTCTCGAACTGCTAGGTTGGCAGGAGCTGGGGCTAACAGCGGGCGCTCCCGGGATTTGAACCTGGGACCTTTTGGCGCAAGTTCAGTAGCTCAGCGCTTTAACACACTGTGCCACCAGGGGACCAGTAAATAAAGAGCAACACTAAAAAACCAGTATTTCCAAACATGAAAATCAGGGCCAGCTGACACAAAGGATTCCCCCAGGCAGGAATCAGTCAGGCTTTGAAGCTGCATGGCTTTTAAATGCTAGTCCAGATGATTAATTACAACATTCACACTTGCCTCCAACAGACAAGAGTTCTTTCTCCAACATATATAAATCTCACTTGTGTAGTTTCCAATATACCTCAGAGCCTCTGAAGATGCCTGCCATAGATGTGGGCAAAACGTCAGGAGAGAATGATTCTGGAACATGGCCATACAGCCAGGAAAATTCACAGCAACCCAGTGATTCTGGCCAAGGAAGCCTTTGGCAACATAGTGAATTGTCTGGAGAGAAAACTTGCCAATTTTGGACAAGATAAAAATAGAGGGTAACTCAAAGGTCAGTGGCATCACCAGGATTGGTGTCACCCAATGCAGTAACTCATGCTGTCGCCTCCATGGACTTTTTCCTGTACCAAACCATATCATAATAAATCCTAGCTAAAGTTTCAGAAAATTTGACAAAATTTGACAACTTACAGAAAACCCAGTAGCAACAAAAAACAACAGTGAATGCTCATAGTGTTGAAGATGAAATGGCATGACTTGAAACAATATTGCAATTGGTAATAACAAAACCTCTGACCAAAGAGCATGTACTTTGGAAAGTTTTAGCCTTGTATGTATATTGATACAATACTTACAAGTTGAGATTTTTTTTAAAAAAAATTGTGGGTACAGCTTGCTACAGGGGTATCTTTATTTTAAAAGAATTCTATTGAAGCATTGAACAACATTTTGATAGACAGTCATTTTGCTGTCATTCTCTCTGATGGTGTTACTCAGTACTTTTTGCATCCAATACATGCCACTAGTGATGCCATTGCAAGGAATCTGGACAGACCAAGATCCTCAAGAGCAGGCTCAGCAAGTTTGTTTTCTGCTGCCCTGGAGACTAGGATGCAGAACAATGGCTTCAAACTACAGGAAAGAAGATTCCACCTGAACATTAGGAAGACTATGAGAGCTGTTCAGCAGAGAACTCTCTGCCTCGGAGTGTGGTGGAGGCTCCTTCTTTGGAGGCTTTTAAGCAGAGGCTGGATGGCCATCTGTTGGGCGTGATTTGAATGCGGTTTTTCTGCTTCTTGGCAGGGGGTTTGGACTGGATGGCCCATGAAGTCTCTTCCAATGCTGTGATTCTATGATTCTAGAAAAAAACTGGAGTGGGCTTCAGTTCATTTAATGGTTCTGCAGAGGATTTCAGTATATGCTGTTTGTTACACAACTTTCAGTATATGCTGTTTGTTACACAACCAGCTAATATGCAATCCTTGCTGAAAACTCCTTTCTCTATAAAGGCATTAGAAATACAGGAGTCTCTCCAGTTTTCACTCTGGCAACTCAATTTGTTAATTACTGAACACAAAAGCATGAATGTTTTTTTAAAATGGAAGATTTTTGAATTGCCAGAGGCATTAATTCTAGACACCAGATGCTCAGCACATAGGCTAGAGAGTACCATTCCTATTCACTTCAAAAAAATTTAAAACCCTGTGTCTCTTTGGCATAAAATGGCCCTGACGGGCACATCCTGTTTGCCTTGGGATTAGGCAGACACTTAGATCCCAGTTAGTTCAAACTGAGGCACATGAAAGAAAATGTTACCTGTTCAAGCTCCTGCCTGGATTACAAGCTCCATGTCTGTTTAGACCCTTTCCCTGGAGTGTGACATAGTTTTGCTTGGCGCAAGCATAACCTGCTTGTGCCAAGGACACCTGTTATATAAGAGTTGAGTCAAAGAACATGATGTCCTCAGGATGGCATGTGGACATCTTTGTATTGATGCCTATGGGGTGACAACCAGAGAGTTAGATGACCAATTTTCAGTGTGAGCTGACTGTGAAGAATAAAATCTAACTCAAGGCAAGTATGAAAATTTACAGCTGTAGGAACAGACAGACAGGAGGTTTGATTTGGATGCTTGTTGAACAGAAAACATTAGAAAGTCTGTTATCTCCTGGCAAAAATTTGGATGTGTTAAATAACAGTTAACGATGTACTAAAAAGTGGGATAATAGAATGTATCTGTCCTGATATTCAGCTCTGTTTTCAACCAGCATCATTCAAAGATCATCCCCTTTCAGCTTAATAGACATCACCCAGATGGTTGTATATGATGAGCAGAGAGCAGAAGTGAGTGAGATGCACTACAACATAAATGTTTGTTGACAAGCAGTCATTTATTTTAATAAACAAATTCAACAGCTTTCTTGTTATTCACACACAGTCCCAGCAGCTTTGATCAAGTCTCAAAACCAACTAGAGTAGCCACTTTTTGAAAGACTTTCTGATCAACAGAGAATTAAGCAAGTCTTTAAATGCCAATGGTGTGAGCTGATTACTGCATAGACAACATAATTTCTTAGAACACACACATACCCACACCTGTATATTTGTTCCTGGCTGGTTGTTCAGGGAGGAGATGCTCTTTGATCTCAAATGCAGCAAATAATGCATCTCTCAGGAAGGGGATTTTACATCCTGTTTAAAAGCCCTTCCTGGATCCTCTGGACTTTAATATATACAGACCAGTCTCTAAGTTTTCTTGCCTTCTGGGCAAGGTGATGGAGAAAGCAGTTGCCCTCCAAATCCATGCAGTCTTGTAAGATACACATTACATTGGCTTCGGAGCAGGCTATGGAGTTGAGACTGCTATGATGGATGATTTCTGACTTAACACTGACAGGGGAAGTGTGCCCTTGTTTGTGTTTCTAGGGTCCCTTTCACACAGCTCTATAAAATCCACATTGAACTGGATTATATGGCAGTGTGGACTCAGATAACCTAGTTCAAAGCAGATATTATGGATCATCTGCCTTGATATTCTGGGTTATATGGCTGTGTGGAAGGGCCTTCAGTCTCAACAGCTTTCAGTCCCATCCACTATTGTATCCTTCTGAAATGCCTGTGGGTTTTGAGAATTGGAGGCACTTGTTTCATACCTCTCAGGCAGGCTCCAGATGGTGGTGCTTGGAGATAGCTGCTCCTCAAAAAGGGAGCGGTTATGTGGCATCCTACAAGGGGTCAATCAGTCATCAATGCTTTTTAATATTTGCATGAAACCCCTGGAAGAGATCATCCAGAGGCACATGGCAGGGTACTACCATATGCTGATGACATCCAAATGTATTTATCCATCCCTTCAAAAGCATATTTTGCTAAGGATTGGATGGCTCATCTGAATGAATGCCTGGAGAAGGTAATGGACTGGATGAAGAAAACAAATTGAAACTGAATCCAGACAAAACAGAGGTGCTTGCCACCTAGGGCCCTAATGTAGGGACGCAGATGTGTCAACCAGTTCTGGAAGGGGTTACTCTCTCCTTGAAAGACTGTGTTCACAACTTGGGAGTGCTCTCTGTAATATTTCTAATCCACAAGAAACAGTAAAGCCAAGGAAGTTCAGCTCATTTCTCCCATTTTGGAGCCCATGTGCTTTTTGTTCTGTAGGAGAGTCTAAATTTTTAGCTAACTCTGTGATTTAATACACCTGGTCTCTGTTGTAATAAGCAATCAATTGGGTGGTTGACAAAGCCCTTTGTGTCCATGCACAGACCTTTGGATGAAAACGTAAGTATGAGTCTAGTAAGGTATTTAGGAAGCTAGAAAATGATCAAATGATACTCAAATATACTATGTGTTGAAATTTTACTTCAAATGCATTTTAATATTAGGGGCTTGGTCCTTCTTTCCCTTCCTTTCCACTGAAATGTTTACTCTCACCTACTATGGTGGCTGAACATCCTCAAATATAATTAAGGTAAGATACTAGAACAAAAGGGCTTAGCTGTATTTAGCTGAAGTACTAGCTGAAAATGTTCTGTAATTACTTCTTCAGTGAATGGCCATTGTACTTATCTTGGATATGAACATTATCTCTTGCGTTTCATAGCTTATGCGATTGTTTATATCCTGCCACCCAAAATCCATATAATTACATTTCATATACCTGAGGAAGTGAAATCTAGACCCATAAAAGCTTAGATTATAACAATGAGGTCTATATGGTTGCCAGAAAACACTAATTTGCTGACCTTATATGAAAAATCTCAAATGGTCCAAAGTCACAGATTCTGATGACTTTTATTCTTCATTAGAATTTAGGTTTATGATACAATGGAGAGATGGCTGATGAGTCCCTTATAAATCTGAGGATAGAGAAGAGAATGTCAAATACAAATGTCTGTGCTGAGTACAAACAGAAGAAACAGGTTCACTGGAGCATTGTGCCATAGTCATAATTTAAGCAGGAAAAGGGAAGGGACATGATATTAGGAGTTTCTGCACAACACACACACACACATTCCAACAGCTATGGAAAACTCACTGCATCTTGATATGTACCTTCCTTGGGGGCAAAAATAAAATTTGCAATATTTCAGTAGAACATGATGACAGTGTAATCAGAGGAAGTATTGCAAGTTATATTCTTTTGCCTCTAGGGAAGATATACAGAAAACACACTGGAAATTTCACATCGTTTTTTTAAGTTTTCTTCATTTTAGTGCTATCTTGAAAATCTGCCCTCCTCGGTTTGCCTTTTAGGCACAGCTTGAGGACACAAGTGAAAGGCAACAGTCTGTAGTGTTTTAATTCCTAGCTGTCCGTTTGACTGTGCATTACTGCCTTGTATTTGTTGCTCACTAGAGGGCACTCAACCCCTTGCAGGAGATGCTAAGAATAATCCTGTTCTTAAGGATGAAATGAGTTTTTTTCAGTACAGTTCAGACATTGATTGGACATTGATATACACTAGGGCAGAACACTTAGGTCACTGCTCATAATATTTGGAAGTCTGAGTGTATGAGTGTTCACATTTCAGGGAGACAAGTCACAACTCAGTGACAGAGAAGGTCTCAGATTCAGATCACAAATGGCAAGGCTCAGAATGGCTCTTGTCTGGGACATTAGAGAGCCACTCTCTTGATATATCAAGGAAAGTGAACAAAAGTTCTTGAGGAACTGGTATAGATGGACTTATAAACTGTATCAAGCAGTGTCAAGTGTCCATTGAAACAGATGTATATACACACAAAGGCACACTCATATCTGTCTTCATATTGAGTTGTGGAAATGACCTATATGCTATATATACTATATTCAGTAGTCATTTTTGCATCACCCCACAATAGCTTCTGATCTGGCTTCTTTGGGCTTTGAGCACCGCCAAGCTTTATTTTGGAAGTGACTAGCAGAGGGTTGTATAAACACACAATACTTCAGCTGACTTAATTTTCAAAAGGATTATATTCAGGTAGAGGACTGAAACAATATCCTTGTGACACCTGTTTACCTGAGTACACGTCCAATGTTTCTAATTTATTATTATAAAGTCTTATTATTTAAAATAGATATTCTTTTGTATGTGTGTGCACGTCATCAATTATTTATTTTTCGTATCAGGAGCGACTTGAGAAACTGCAAGTCACTTCTGGTATGAGAGAATTGGCTGTCTGCAAGGATGTTGCCCAGGGGATGCCAGGATGTTTTGAGGTTTTTATCATCCTTGTGGGAGGCTTCTTTCATGTCCCCACATGGAGCTGTAGCTAATAGAGGAAGCTCATCCTCTCTCCCTGGGTTGGATTCAAACCAGCAACCTTCAGGTCAGCAACCCAACCTTCAAGTCATCAACCATGCCAGCGCAAGGGTTTAACCCATATCAATAAATGTCATCAATAAAACCAAATGAATGGAATATAAATAATGCAGAAGATAGCACTCTGTAAACTCCAAGTATGATATCATAGGAATAATAAGCTCTTATTTGCACTAGCCAAGACCACAACTTTCACATAAGGTTTGTTAGGTCTGTAAAGCAGAATTTTACTTCCATTTCAGTGCAGGCAATTACACCGAAAAATGAATCTTCATGCTTTTGCAAATGTATAACCATTGGGGATAAAAAGAGATAACAAATATTCTAACAACTTTGTGTATCCTTTTCTTAATAAAATACTGCTTGTCATTAAGATGAATTACACTGTGTGTCTAAAAGAATAAATAGGTGGTTATATACCAAAAATATCAGCAGAAAAAATGAACAATTATTTTGCCCACCTTATATAGATTATAGTAACTGAGGAAGTAGTATCTTATTAAAATGATAATATAGCAAAGCATTCCTTTAGGCCAGCATTTCTTAAGCTATTTGATATGGGGACTGGCAGGGTATTTTCCCAGTGTGCCAGAGACTGGGACCATATTTGTTTCTATTGAGTACAAATGGTTTTTTTTAAAAAAAAAATCCTGAATACTCAAGTGAGATAATGGCTCGCATTCCTTTTCAACAATTTGATCCAATGTCCTTAGGGAAGCTTTTAGGATACACAATGATGAGCGCATCAGCCTTTTTATTGTTTGAAAATACATTTTTCCATCTTCTTTTTACTGTTAGTGTCTACTTCTAAGACTGCATGGCACTTTGCTGGTGCTTCACAAGTAGTGCCTCTTGATTAATATCGGGTGCATGCTTTGAACCACCCACAGAATCAGCAACAGGATGACTCTGAGATGGGCAAGAGGGCTGCAGAGATAAAAATGCTGATTCCTGTGACATTACTTTATTGTGCTTCAGCCTGAAGATGAAAATGTTCAGAACTTTTCTGCTCTTTCATGATTTTATTCTCAGAATGATGTGTCGCTGGGGCAATTGTGCCAACTTGTTCACAGCCTGCATTGGTCTGGGAGCACTACATTGAATAGTTTAAGTTATCTTGTCTTTCTGTGCTAATCAGACATTAGAGCACTGTGCATTATTCTGGGTTCAAAGAAGGGCAACACGGAAGATTAGTGGCATGGAGAACAAACCATATGAAGAAAGGTTGAAGGAGTTGGGCTTGTTCAGCTTGGTGAAGAGAAGACTGGGGGTTGACATTATTGCAAACTTAAAATAGCTCAAAGGCTGCCATAAAGAGAAAGGTATAGTCTTGTTCTCTCCTACCGCAGAGAGTAGGACCAAATAATAGTTTTAAGTTACAAGAAAGTAGATTTTGATTGACTGTGTCTAATTTTTTTCCCAAAATGCAGGGTAACAGATATTGATTGAACATTAGAAGGAAGAGTTATTCAATAATGGAATCAATTATTAGAGAGGTGGAAGGATCTCTTTCTCTGAATATCTTCAAAAAGATGCTACTTGGAATGTTTCAGCTGACTTTCTTGAATTGATCACATGTTTGGAAGCTCCACATGGCCAATCCTGACTTGTACTTGGGAGACTGTCAACCAATCCCGGGTGCTGTAGGCTATATATCAGAAGGAAATAGCAAAACTACCTCTTAGTCTTCCTTGCCTAAGAAAATCCAAGTAATTTATGGGGTTGCCAAAAATCAATAGTTGACTTGAAGGCACAACTGCACACACAGATTCAATAGCAGAGCATATTTCCAAATGACAAACAACACACAGGTTTGAATGATGATAATGCAGTTAGCATAGAGCCATATCAGTTATGTCAACCATGAACAGATTTAGCTTTTTAAAATGAGATGGGCATGGGAAAGAGGACATAAAAACAAACAAAATGCTGTAATTTTGAAAGGGAAAAGGATTAAAATCCATGTGAAACATGAAATGGATTACTTTGTATAATGCAGGAGATGGAGGATTAGTGAAAAATGAAGGATAAAAGTGTGGTTTTGGAGAAAGACCACTTTGTTAACAACCCTTGGCAAAGGAATACATACCTTCACAAAGTGAACTTCACGATCCATTGATTACAGTCATATCTAACGTATGTATTTATTCCAGTTCCTTAGAACTGAATCACAGGTAGAAGATTTATATCAAGCATTCTTAACACTGCAGGATCACATAGGAAAATGAAGGAGCAAATGGATAAACATAAAGGAGTGCCAAGGAATGTTCTACTAAAGGATTGGACCATGCACACATAAACAGATAATATTTAAATAGAAGAAAAATAATTTAAATAATCCAATCTGCAAACAAAAACATATATAATGATGATAACCATGGTGAATATTATTATTTTATGAAAACCTTCAAATTAATAACTAACAATTGTTCAAAAGTCATACAAAAATAAAGTTGTTATTGGATTCGATGGGACAGAAGGGCCTTGGTATCTGCTGGGGTTTCATTTCAAAAACCCTGTGGATACAAAAATCCATGGATACTCAGTTCCCATTATATGCAATGGCATAGTAAAATGGTGTCACTTATGTAAAATTATAAAATCAAAGTCTGTTTTTTTAGATTTTTATGTGTGTGGAAAAAACCATTCCAGCAATGGATGGTAGAATCTACGGGTGCAGAATCTGTAGTTATGGAAGATTGAGTGCACTATATTGCAGAAGAATTCTTCATATAAAACAATTAAATTAAATTATTCATTTTAAATTCATATTTTCAAAATAAACACCGATCTGTCAGGTAATGAGTTCTCCATCACTAGCAGTATATTCTTTAAACAAATTGCAAGTGGTACAGAGTCTTTTCCTATATTAACAGGATTGGCAATTTGGAGGTAACGGCGCTCCATTAAGTCATGCCAGCCACGTGACCTTGGAGGTATCTATGGACAATGCCAGCTCTTCAGCTTAGAAATGGAGATTAGCACCAACCCCCAGAGTCAGACATGACTGGACTTAACGTCAGGGGAAACGTTTACATTATGGCTTGGCAATGACTTCCCCAAAGGGCTTGGCAGTCTCCCCTACCCATTTTTTTGTAAAAAGAAAAAAAGGAAGCAATTTTGAGGCCAAGTAGGAGTGATGAAACATGGCATAATATTGTAAGGATGTACAGAGGTGCTTCTCTGGACTCCTTGCAGCCAAACAGACTCAAATGGCTGAAAGGGAATGACTTGTTTCTTCTGATCATCCAAAGTGGTAACTATGAGACCCAGGCCCGTAGTCAGGATTTTGATTCGGGGGGCGGGGGGGGGGGGGCTGAGTCTGAGTGAGAGAGGATCTACCCTAGCAAACCTTTTGTATCATTATCCCAATACCCTCATGCATATGGGATATATTGAGCATAGTGATCAGATCATGATATGAATAAACATAACAGTACCAGCAAGGCTTTCTTGTGGACCACCCTGAGAATTTCGGGGGGGGGGGGCTGTAGCACCTCAACCCCCCCCCCCCCCCCCGGCTACATGCCTGATGAGACCAAAGTCCTCCAGAGCTTCTTAGGAGCTGAAAATGGACTCAGTGTTGCATTCATGCTTACTCCAACTTTCTCCAATGTGTATCATGCTCGCTCCTATTTTAATTATTCCTTTACAATAATGCAATTTGAAATGGTTATGTATTTCCTCTTCCAAATAAATCTTTTTGCATATTTTCAACAGGGCGATAAATTAGCTATGTGGTTTATGAAGGAGGGGTTCCAATGTTTATTGACTATTTTCCACCTTTCTAAATAAAAGTTCTATTGAAAACAGATAATACTATCAAGAAAAAAATGCTGTTCTGTGCCTGAGACATTTCCAGCAGGATGGTCTGCAGTGAAGTGTTTCTATTACAATGGAAGTGGGATGAACCCCAAAAACCTACTTTGATCTTCCTCACTGTGAGAGCTGTTCGACAGTGGAACTCTCTCCCCCGGGCTGTGATGGAGGCTCCTTCTTTGGAGGCTTTTAAGCAGAGGCTGGGTGGCCATCTGTCGGGGGTGCTTTGAATGCGATTTCCTGCTTCTTAGCGGGGGGTTGGACTGGATGGCCCATGAGGTCTCTTCCAAGTCTACTATTCTATGATTCTGTGATATTATGGGGATAGCCCTTCCCATAATGTTTCATTTGTATTTAGCCCACTGTCCCCATCTGTAACAATTCTGAAGAGACTTAATTCCCACTGCGAGTGCATCCGTTTGCAGACTAAGTGATAACAGACAACATGTTTTAAAAATAAAGGTGAGCACACTCTGTCAACTATTACCTTGATTATAATATGGTTGTTAACACTTGAGTAGTTCTGAAACAACCATGGGTCGAGATCCTGCATCATCAGTTGCAAGTACAATTATCGAGTTCCACAACTATATCCCTGTACCTGACCCCTCTCAAATCTACCATATATGTATGGTGCTTCTGTCAACATTGGGTTTTCTGAAGTGCTAAGAAGTGGGGGAAGTGAGCAAAGAAACTTTCAGCTTCTCAATGTATTAAGCCATTTTGCAACAGAGAAGTACTTTGGAGACTGTCATAGCTGCTGTCACTGCTAAGAGGGGGCTGGATTCCTGTACCATGTTGTCTTCCGTATATTCCTTCTGTTGATAGAGGTGTCCAGTTTATATGGCAGTTACTTTGGGTTATTGCTCTGAAGCATAAATGTGAATTCCAGATAGATTTGCAGGTTTGTAAATCTGTCTTACAAATGTATAAATGCTGAACAGGATGCCAACTGGGGTTTATAATATAATAATACTAGCTGTGCCCGGCCACGCGTTGCTGTGGCAAAGTCTGGTGGTATGTGAAATAAAGTATTGAGGAATTGGTGGTAGTTAAGGTAAAGGGTAAAGGTTTTCCCCTGACATTAAGTCCAGTTGTGTCTGACTCTGGGGGTTGGTGCTCATCTCCATTTCTAAACCGAAGAGCTGGCGTTGTCCGTAGAGTCCTCCAAGGTCATGTGGCTGGCATGACTGCATGGATCGCCGTTACCTTCCCGCCGGAGCAGTACCTATTCATCTACTCTCATTTGTGAGGCCTAACTCTGCCTGTCCCCTGGGCTGAGTGAGTTGCTAGGAGACCAAGTGGGCAGAGCTTAGCCTTCTAACTGGCAGCAATTGGATAAAAACAGTTATTCCTCTCCCGCTAATTAGGACTTTATTTTTCTTTTCTTTTTGTTGTATGAACGTAGAGGCATGGATGTGGGGTTGTGCTGCCAAGTTTAGTGTTTCTGGGATGTATAGTTTTGTTGTTTTGTCCTAGGCCGAAATTTCATTACCCTTTTATATATATAGATAAGAAGGTATGTTCAGTTGAAATATAGAATAGAAAGATTAAATTAGTGGATTAACAACAGTACTACCCAATTGATTTCTATTTCTGAAAGAAAACCAGAAAAAATGAGAGAGAGGCTGGTTCAATGACTCAATGTTTCATGTAGATACTGACTTACCAAGTTTCTGTGGATGCAATTGTTTTTCTCTAATTTCAAACCAGCAGATTTTATTTTTGCAAATGGCACATATCTGAATACCTTTCAGTAGCCTGAACAAAAATAACACATGCTTTGCCAAAAACAAACGGTTCTTTGTTGAATCTGAAAACAATATACATTCATTATGATAATGCTAGAAAGAAATGTGTTTACAAAGCCAGATGTAATAGTTAAAGCATAAAAACTAACCAAACAAATTATTCCCCTTCTCTTGCTTGGAACTCCTTGAATAGCAATGGAGATGACCCCAGGTGTTGGCCAGTTATTCAGCACAGTGTCCATTGAGGTTCAACTTAGACTGAGAGGTATGGTTTTTTTTTAATACTTTCCATTCAGCTCATGTTCTAATTAATCCCACCTGTTTTGACCAGTGTTCTGACATGTCAAATGTCTCCCCAAAATTTTATAAGACAACAGAAGGGAATGAAGGTCAGCCACCTGGACCAAAGCCTCCTTCATTACTAGGCTATACCTACCTTCCCAGTTAGTTCTTGACAATGCAAACACCCCCCCCCCCCCCAGTTTTTCTCTTAAAGGAAAACTTCATAAAATTGTAATGCTTTTTAGGAGGCAAAGAAAGTAAAAAGGCACCTATATACACCACCTGGTTTTCCTCCTCGAGATAACAATAGTCTTCTGCAATATTTTCCTCTATTGAATCAGTTGTTGACTCAAGACCATTCCATTGGGTCTTTAGTTGGTTCTAGGCCTCAGCCAGCATCACAAATGATCCAGTACTCCACTTGAATGTTACTTGAAAAACATAAGGAATATACAGAGGATGGCATGGTAGATGAATCTAGTTTATTTTCTAACTTATGAGTTATATCTTGAAGAACATCATTAGGCATGACTTTATATGACATTTTGACACTTCTTGTCCCGCTACTTATAACAAAATGAAGGCTGACTGTGTGGCAGGATGAACTTACCACCAAACTCTTCATATAAAGTTCTTTCGTACACATTAGAAAATAGCAAGGGATTAATATTATCAGGATGACACTCAGATAATAAAATATATAACCAAAAAATCCCAAATTGTCACTGAAATTGGCTCAGTGTTAAAATAGGTTACTGAAGAATTGTGTGGTAAGCTTTATCATGCTCATCAGCTTCAACATAGTGGCTGTGAATCGACAAGAAAGCAAAAGAAATCTGCCACCGGCAACTGAAGGTCAGATGGTCCTTTTCAACAGCCATGTAAGGACCAATTATTTCTTCAGGTTCAATGGGGTTTGAGAGATTCTAACTCTTGGCAAGTGAGGAAACTTCATTTTCCTCTGATCTGCGGTGGCACAGCATGTACTCATCTATAACAAAAATGGCAATTACATCACTGAAATGAAATGGAGTGAGTCACTTGTGAGTTGGTCGCAGAGATAATTCTAGCTTTTCTTTTAAACCCTAAAGCCTGATAGTTAGGAGGAAAAGTACAAACTAAGAAGCAGGTTGCTCTTTTGTTTTATTGTGTCCTGAATTGCAGTCAATCTGATTGACTAAAGAATGATCCAGTTGGAACATGGAAATAGTTCTAAAAACAGCTCGATTGGCAAGCAAGGAGGAATAATTTTATGTTTGATCTAAGTATGTAATGTATGTTTCTATGTCTAATTTCCCCAAGCTGTTTTGGATCTTAGTTTTTCATCCAAGTAGAAGGATGAACAGTTCACATAAGTCATGCGTAGATATATGATCTTCTTAATTTAGGTTTCTGCTTTGTCAAAATTTGAAGTTGAACTAAATTTGGAATATCAAATGTGAAAATGCAAATTCAATGCAGCAATATAAATGTGGACAAAAATCTAATTCAATTTTAGATACTACTTTTTGTTATGACAGTAAACACATATGCAAACAATATTATGCAGTGGCACCTGTGGTTTATTCTACACTATTCCTAAACAAGTCAGATTACTCTGCCTTCTTTGTGGGCTGCAAGTCCATGCATCTCTAGCCTGCCTGGGAAAGGATGTTGTGAGATGCATTCTGGGAAGAAGGTTGAACTATTGATGAGTTTGGAGGATAGCCAGGCCTTTAGTCATGGGTGGGAATCATACAGCTCTCTCAATATGGGTGGACTACAACTCCCATCATCCTTTACCATGGACTGTAAGTCCACCAATATTTTAATGTGGGTCAGGATTCACGTTGATCATGATTGGTATGTGTACCAAGTTTGGTCCAGATGCACATGCCTCTCTGGATGTGGGGGTAGTACAACTCCTGTCATCCTCTGTCCCCCCCCCCCCCCCCCCGGTCATAACCTCACCAGTATTTTAAGTTGGTCATGGTGTGTATTTGTGCCAGATTTGGTCCAGATCCATTATCAGTGGCCATGACTTGACTCTCCAGAGGTGGGGGTACTTTGACTCCTATCATCTTCTATCAACCCCTCCTCAAAAAAACAAAACAAAAAAAACCTACAAGAATTAGAAGTTGACAGATATAGATAGATAGATAGATAGATAGATAGATAGATAGATAGATAGATAGATGTGATTAATACAGTCAGCCCTGTATATCCATGGAATCTGTATCCATGGATTCAACCATGAAAATATTGAAAATGAAGCAAACCATGATTTTGCCATTTGATATTAGGGAAATCATTTTACTATGCCATGATATAGAATATAGAATGGGACATGGGTTTAATATCCAAGTCTTGGTGGGGGATCATGGAACCAAAATACAGCAGATACAAAAGTTATGCCATAAACCCACAATTTCATAAAAGGATTGATCACTCATAATCTTAATAAAATCTCTCTTCTTGAACCTACTATTGGCACAAAAAGAAAAGTGAAAATTTACTGTGACCTTGACATGGAGGAAAGATTCTTTTTTCTGTGTTTTATTCTCTTTGTGTTAATTGGCAACTCACTATTGCCTTTTAATAATATATTTAAACTGCAACCATAAATTTAATATACCTTTGGCTTGGCCATTTGAAAAAAATATTGCTTTATTCCATAGCTTATTTCAAAGTTAACTGAAAGACTGGCAGCAATGTTTCTATTGCTGTCCTTGACTTTTCCAAAGACTCTTGGCATGGTCATCTAAAACCAGAATCCAAACAATATGCAGTCTTTCAGGCACCATCTGGTCTTTGTCCATTTTCACTTTGGGCTTCGTATCAGCCTAGCAACTTTTCAAAGGTTACTGAGCTTAGTGATGAAGGGGTATTAAGATTTTGAGCAGCTTGCCTAGATTATAAAGTAGTATAGATAGAGTGCACGACACAAGTGACTGACACTGGGCCAAATTTGATCATGCTTTCTACTTGATCTGTTGTATTAAAGTAGAGCATGAGACACAGTTACATTCCCACATCTGTCATCTACACTCATCTTTATTGAATATGTTTGTTCAAAACACATTTCCAAACCAGTGCATATGGATCAAGACATAGTTGAATATTGATTTAGTGGGAGCAGAGCATCAGCCTAGAGTTTTGCACGGTTTCATTTTATATGAGAAATTTAATATATGTACCCCTTGTCAATTATTGGATTCCCAGTTTAGAGAAGGACATTTAAAATAGTCAGGCAGAGAGATTTAATATCTCCCAAACTACCTAGAATTCCATGGGCGATTGCCATTGCCATTAAAGCTATTCATAGAGATAAAATTGTGCAGTGTGAAAGCATCCCTGGAGTGTGTTTGGGAGTGAGTTTAACAAAACCTCAGTTCAGATTATTAAGAACACAATATGCTCCTTCGTTTCCTGCTCTGTATAGGATGATATTTTACTTTGTTAGAAAGTAAAATAACCTTTAAAACAATTATAGAAACAAGGTACTCACAATAATATGGGTCAAAAGATAGTTTGTTGTAAGAATTTAATGGGAAGAATGATAGGTTCTTTCCCCGGAAAATCCTTCTCTGGTTATACAAAATATGCTCTCTTTTCTGGTTATCTCAAAATATACTCTCATACAAAATATGCTCTCATCCTTCCAACAGAATGGATTTTCAGTTCACAAAAACCATACAGTATACATTATAATTCCTGGTTCCATGGACCTGCTACCCATAGTTTCATTTCAACAAATTATGGCTTCTCTAGGCATTTTCTAGATTATCCAGCGTGCCTTTTTGGTATTTTTGGGCTGGAACTCCTTCATTTCAACTGGAGCACCATTATCCATAGGTTCACATATTCATTCTCGCATGAATATGAGGGTTGTACCATACTTGCTATGTGTTTTGTGTATGCATTTATGGAGCACAGTTGCATAACATGATTTCCAGTGGCATGAAATAAGGTCCATGCTACCATAATTAAGGATTGCTGCTTCAGTGTTGTCTACCAGGTTCCTTGTAATGCAGTGGTTCTCAACCTGTGGGTCCCCAGATGTTTTGACCTTCAACTCTCAGAAATCTTAACAGCTGGTAAACTGTCTGGATTTTCTGGGAGTAGTAGGCCAAAACACCTGGGGACGCACAGGTTGAGAACCACTGTTGTGGTGCCTTCTGGTTCTGCCCATGTTCCTAAAAATCCAACTATGCAGGCATCCCAGCAGTGAGCAAAATATAATGTTTAATGGTTTCCATAATGTTTTGCTGCAAAATTGCTTTGTACCAAGGTTGACAACTGAAAACAGTGAACAAGAAACAAGAAGCAAGAAACCAGGTTGAAGAGAACAGGCAGGCAGAGAAGGCAGGCAGAATGCCCAGTCCATAGAAATACCAGATAGAATTCTGGGATTCATATTGGATGACAGTGATCTTGATGTGACTTGTAAGAGGAACAAGATGGGCATGCTTTTAAATTCATTCATGATGGGATCAGGGTAGTGGAGTCTTTTGTCCCTATTATTGGTACACCAATTGTATATGTCAGAAAGCTGACTTCGGATCTAAAAAGGACTGATCTCTTACTGTCAAGTCAGATACAGAGAATCTTCAATGCTGGGTGTGTTGTCATTTTAAACAGCTCATAAAACATTTAAATGAATGCAGCAAGTGGATGAATCAAATGTTTGAATTTCTCATTTATGTCTTCATTGCAGCTTTATGATTTTACTATAGCTCACAGGCCAGAAAAATGACAATGTTTTGCCTGGCCTTCTTTCTCAGTTCCAGAAGGCATTCTTGATGATACTTTAGTGAAAAATGATGTGTTGTTTTGACAGAATTCTGAAATGTCCTTGCTAAGCATGATAGCCTTTGCAATTTATATGCCCTTGTTTTGTGCTTTCCATATTATTTAATATGATATGTTTAATGGATTTTATGCCTGATGTATTAGATGCTGGTACTTATTCTGGAAGTGGAGTTTATACAGCAAAGAATTATTTAGCCCCATTATCGGCTCCAACAATACCTCCAATAATAAACAAATATTCTGTACCTACTGTGTAGACTCAGTTTGAGTTATTTTTGTTGATTTTATTTCAGTTCTATGACCTATCTGGTACAGTTTTCTCCCTGAAGATCTTCATACTTATGCAAACTTTGTTTTCTTTGCCTTCATTTATTAATGTTCCCATTATTCTATGAAAATTCCTTGCATAAAAGTGATAGATTACAGATATTGCTACCTTGCTATGTGAGTTCACTCTTATCAGTATAGGGAAGTCAGAAAGCAGGTGTGGCTTCTTGCCAAGACAACATCATAAGCAGTTGGAATAAAAAGGCAACACATCTCCAGTGTTTATTAGGGGTGTGCATGGTGCAGTTTTTCATGTTCTACTTTTTGACTTGTGTGTACTCCTTCCCCAGTTCACCTGGCTTGTGTGTGTAAATGTGCATGTGTGTACCCTCTGCCTTGTGTGGTCTCCTGCACCAGTCTTGCAACCTTCATTACCCCCAAACAGTATTTAAAAATATCAAAAAATAATTTTTAAAATCCTTGGAAGTTGTTTGTTTACTTCTTTGACTCTCTCTCTTACATTTTTCTTGTGGCTTCTGTGTGTATTCTCCTTCGCTCACAAGAAGTTAGAGCATATTTCTCTCCACCAAATATTAAAAAGTAATAAATAGATCTACATATTAATATACAGTATTAGCAATAATAGTAATAGTTAATAATAATAATAATAATAATAATAATAATAATAATAGCAATATGGCTCCCATACTGTCGCTGTGAAGAAATTCCAGGGGATACCTCTTTGCATTTGTGTTAAAGGACATTTTGTTTCTAGAAACTTTAAGAATTTCCTAAAAACCAGTGGATAAGTGAAACATTCTGAAACCGTGGAGGTTTGCAGTGGTAAATGTTTTCTCCAAGTGTGGCCACTTTCGTCCTGATGACAGAAAGGGGAGCCCGGGAAGTCGCCCCATTGCCAGCAATGGCCACATCGTAACTGGAAGTTACAGCTACTGGCCAGAGAAAAGGCATTTTGCTCCTCCCATTTTGGGAAGTAGGAATGGGGGGCTGCTGAAAAATGGTACCAAAATCTAGAAGGATTTTTTTCCAAATTGCACACCCCTAATGTTTATATTTCCATAAATAATAATAATATAATAAATAATAATAAGGTATAATAATTGGACAGTTTGATTACTGAACACAGTTCTGGATAAGATATCAGAGCTGAACTGCAGCAATCTGGAACCTTACCATTTATAGGAGCTTTGGAAAATCTGTCCTGCAACATGCAATAACATATAGCAAACCATAGGAGGTTGCTAGAGAAATGTTAGTCAATCCAGAAACTGGATTAAGCTATAATGAAAAGTTATCAAGCAAACACCACATAAAAACTATTAATGTTTAACTCTTTTCTCACATTTCTGATTGTTATCTCTTTTAATAAAAAGTGCCAGTCAGTTAATCGTGGGATCAGAATGTTTTGGTGTTGCATAATCAATTTTTTCCTTGATTCAGAGTACTTCTCCTTTAGCATAGTTCTATGTTATGTTGGGCTCATGGTCAACTTCTGCTCTTTCCTTTCAGTTTTTACCCCAGTTAGGAATGCTACTGTACCCTCAACCATGGGAGTGAGGTTTAGAACCATAGGAGTGAGAGGCTTTTCTGATAATTTAAAACTTTGTTTTCCTTTTTACCTTCCCTTTATCATGAAGTTACGTGTGCTAGAACATTGCACTGTCCTAGCATAAATACCAGATATTACCATTAATTTCATAAGGTTTTCTTAGGCAAGGAATACAGTGCCTGGTATTCATTAGCATTATCCCATCGTAATATTAATCAGGGCTGACCTTAGTAGTCTATGTTTTTCGTCATGTATCTTCAAGTCATTTCTGTCATGTGGCAATTTGAAGGTGACCCTATCACAGAGTTTTCTTGGAAAGATTTGTTCAGAGGGCATTTTGCCTTCCTCTGAGGCAGTGCGACTGTAATGTGCCCAAGCTTACCTAGTGGGTTTCTATTGGTGAGCATGCATTCAAGTGCTGCTCTCCAAAGTTGTGGTCCATACACAACGAATATAGACTATTTGATTTAATGCAGCATTTCTATGTTAATATGAGCACTTTTGTACTCAGTAAACTAGGAAGCAGCTTTGCCATCTTTATAAAAATACATCACTGGAGCTAAAGTGTCAGATGGAGCAGATGAGTGCTTGGCAAAAGCACCAATTCATAAACCATGAGAAAATCATGTAACAACAAAGCTCACGCTAAATTTTTAATATTCCGAGTTGACAGACCATAGTGTGAAGCCCTGTATTACAATTATTCCAAGCAATTCTAATTCCATTTACTGCTTATTCACATTCAATTAATTGTGTCTTGACTCCTGGGAAATATGTTCATGCAATTCTAGATCCAGCATCCATATGGCACTGTCTACAAAATTAGACAAGAATCAGAAGAATAATCTATATCAAGCCTTTTATGCTCCTCATGAATTACTACCATAAGGGTATCACATTTCCCAAGATCACATTTCCCAAGATCATTGACTTTCTGAAATGTCTAAATAGTTGTTCATGTCTATCTGCACTACAAATATTTCATCCAGTCATTGCAAATCTAAACAGTACTGTGTTCCATCTGCTCCGTTGTGGACCAGTAGTTGCCATCTGTGATCCTGGGGATGTGGGTGGTCCCTGCAGTATTTTATTGTTGTCCTTGGAGGATGGCCGATTCATCTGGCTTCTCTTTAGTTCCAGTTGCCAGATCCCATATAAACATGAGCAATGCACAAAATCAAAATTTGCTCCAGGGATGTTACTTAACATGACAGAAACATACCCTAGTTTTTAAAGTTCAGGGAAATAATAATTGTCGACAACTGATCCCATTCCGAAGGTCAGATTCTAATCTAAGAACTTGAGAAAAAATTACAACAAACAATGTTATTGTTTAATGCCTGCTATTTGATTGCTTCCCACTGAGCAACTGAACCAAGGAAGAAAGATTGCAGGCAATGGAATATTGTCCCCCCTCTCAGTCCCCCTATGCTGCTCAGCTGATTCACAGGAAAAGAGTGGTTTCTAGAGTCCTACTCTTCAATGATTATCAAAATTTGCATCCACAGTTTCTCTTTCCTGGTGCTCTACATATGAATTTCTCTGTGTGAAAGAGATTTGTGTTAGTGGAAGTACGCTAGACAGAATTGTGTGGTGTGTGGTGAGAGTTCTGGAATGATATGGAACAGTAGGAAGAATAAAGCACCTGTACTTTGGCTGCTCCCTCTGATGCAAACCATTGGTGGTTTCCATATCATTGAGGTGGTATATTTACTCCAGCATTTAGTCTGTACTTTGAAGCAGCTATGCAAGGTGTCAATACAGTAGAGTCTCGCTTATCCAACCTTTGCTTATCCAATGTTCTGTATTATCCAATGCAGTCCGCCTTTTAGTAGTCAATGTTGTGTAGTCAATATTTTCAATACATTGCAATGATTTGGTGCTAAATTCATAAATACAGTAATTACTACATAACATTACCCTGTATTGAACTGCTTTTTCTGCCAATTTGTTGTAAAACATGATGGTTTGGTGCTAAATTTGTAAAATCATAACATAATTTGGTGTTTAATAGGCTTTTCCTTAATCCCTCCTTATTATCCAACATTTTCGCTTATCCAATGTTTTGCTGGCCCATTTATGTTGGATAAGTGAGCCTCTACTGTATTAGCAAAAGAGGTTCAGTACCTTGATAGTTACTTTTATGTTCAGATTGAACCCAGTGGAGATAAACTGAACCACTGACATGGAAGCCACCAGCCGCAACTACTCCTAGCCATGACCCCATCCTCCTCTGCTTTTTGTCTTCTGGCTACTTTGTCTTGAGGGAATGCATCCTTCACCTCAAGGATGTTCCCATATTGTGAGCATGGGGGACACATGAAATGAAAGAGAAAGGCACATGCCTCACTGCTCAGAACATAAACCACTGCCTTTAAGAAATTTTCCCAGACCTTATTTAATCACCATAGTTCAAAGCATTTTCATAACCAGAGCAAAGCAATCACAAGGAGGTCTTCCACACCACACAATTATAGTGCTATGTTCAATTTTTTTACCATCCCAGAGATGACATCTGAAAGCCCAGGAGGACATTTTGAATTTTCATCAAGAGTGCGCTCGTGTATCACTAAATTATAAACCACAGGATTCCATAGGAAATAGCAATACAAAGTACATCTACACTGCAGAATTAATGCAGCTTGACACCATTTTAACTGTGATGGCTCAATGCTATGGAATCCTGGGAGTTATATTTTTTTTGGTGAGGCACCAGCGCACTTTGACAGAGAAGGATAAAGGCCTTATAAAACTATAATTGCTATGATTCCATAACATTAAATGATAGCATGACATTAGTTCTACAGTTTGGATGCACCATATGATATAATTGTGTAGTATGTAAGAATTCCAGGAGTGCTCTTTTATAGAAGATCATAGGTGTTCACTATGATCTTTTCTTCAGGCATACATCACCATTCATGTGGACATACATTTTGCTAGTCATACCCTTGTGTGCATTTCCTTTTGTAGGTCTTGTCACCAGGATTAGACACTATCAGAACAGTAACTTTCAGGAAGTTGGTATTGTGGACTGTAAGTACCTATGATCTTCCATAAAAGAGCAACATGGCCGGTAATGTCATTAAAAAAGCATTCTGCAAAGCTGTTTGAACAAGTATTCCACAGCAGATGTGAAACTGTTGTAAACTGTGCATTTTTAAAAAGATGCAGAAAGGAAAAATGTGCCCATTAACTGTTGCTAAATTATAATGGAACAAAATGTGCTTTCTAGCCCCATGAATACTAAGCAGGTTTGTTATGATTAGAACTACAGTATTACAATAAGTTTAAAATGTTATTCATAATAATGGGTCACAATGGAAAGTGCTTATCACATGCACATTGCTTTAATTGTATATGGCAACCATAGTCAGAAATGAATGTTTACTTGAGAAGCCTTTTCCAATTGGGAAATAATAAAGCTCGGAAAAATTACAGGCAATGTGCTAATCCCAAATAACACGATATTTGCAGTCTATGAGGGAGTTTAACTTTCAAATGTTTTCTAGCAAGTTTTGCTGATGGATATTTTGTGTTCTGCTCTGCAGTCACAGTAGACATGAAGTAGGAGAAATAAATACATTTTTAAACACATCATTAAAAATACATTGCTGTTTTGCTGGAGAAAGGGCTGATTGGTTGTAGAGAGTCCTTTAGATGAAATTACATTGGACAACAACTGGTTTATTGTGAATATGTGAATAGTGTTTTCTCACTGATTTTTCAGTACAGTCTGATTCTTACACATCTGATTTTTGAATTCCCTCTTGATATTGTGCACCTAAGTAAATTTGAAATTCAAAGAAGTCAAAAAGAAAGTCTAAAGGAAACTATTTAGAAGCTCAGAATTTAGTTCTTACTGTCCACTTTCTCTCCTGTGTTTTAAGTAGAAAATCAAAATAGACAAAAAATTAAATAAATGTGTTGTGTTAATATCAGCGTGGGGAAGAAGGTAAGTATCATATCCTTCTGTTTTGAGATCCCCATAGTTTGAAATGGGATGGTTGGCCCTTGTATAGTTTTAATTGTTTCTTTAGTCACAATATTGTGGTGCAAGGGCTTATGGGATCAGATTGCTAGGACTTTCTGATTATAAGATGATTACATAATTTTACACACACACACACACCAGTTTCCCTGTTTTGCAGAAAATTCATCCACAGTTCTCACATTAACTATATATGTTTGGGGTGGATGGATGAGGTAACTTTACCCAGGGAAAAAATAACTTGTTATGAACAGCTCCTTTAATATTGACAGATACTGGGGGGAATTAAGACTGTCAGCTTTATATACCCTATTCTCCTGGTGGCAATGCAAACAGCAAGATCTGATTTGTTGCTATTGATCAATGCAGCTCCCTGCACTTTTAGATTCATCTTAAAGCTATACTTAAGGAGACTGTCATATCTACAGTCCAGAATTATCATTACATCAGTAGGTGTAACATTTTAGAAAAAAGGTAAAACCTGTTTTAATTTGTACTGTTCATTCAGGTTCTGGGATGACATAAGGCCAACAAACTGTTGATTTACTGGAATTTTCTCTCCTCTCTGTTCCATGGAGACCTGACCCTATTTTTCAGAATCTACCAATTATTCCTTCCTCATCCCTTTGCAAATTGTGTGCAGTCACATATATCTGTTTTTCTGTGGTTTATTATTTTTTTTGTTGTTGTATGCTACAACCTGTACCATACTTTGTGGACTTGAACCTCCACATCATCAAAGCATATTAATGCAGTTTGACTGCACTTAAACTTCTCTGGCTCAATGCTAGGGAATCATTGTGACTTGTAATTTTACAAAGTATTTAGCCTTTTTTTTTGTACATGAGAACTGGTGCTTCAACAAAGGATAACTCCCAGGATTCCATAGCATTGAGCTATGGCTATTAAGGTAGTGTCAAACTGCATTAATTTGACAGCGTAGATGCACTTCTGTTGTATGAGAGCATGTGAAAAGAGAAAAAGTTCACTTGGCTTACTTTTAATTATACGCTATACTGAGTGCATGCTATGTGCACATAGTTAAGCTCCTCTCCTTTTGCCTTGTGCGTAGGAGTACTTGTACTATTATTATTCTGAGCACTCCTATAAGTTACATCTGCAAAAAAAAAAAAAAAGACCCTGTAGCTCCTTTTTAATGGAGCTATAAATGAAGGTAAGTTATTAAAAATAGATGAATCTGGTAGCCTTGTATAACTTTCACAGTACCATCTAGACAGCTTCTTTGGGCTTTTGGTTTCTGGACAGATGGTGTTCAGGAATGCAAGATATGTCCATAGTTATAACATAGATTGTAAAGAAAAGGAAATGCATGAAACTGAGGCTGGATATACACTGCCCTATATCCCAGGATCCGATCCCAGATTATCTGCTTTGAACTGGATTATACAAATCTACACTGCCAGATAATTTGGGATGAGCATATAATCTGGGACCAGGTCCTGGGATATAGGGTAGTGTAGATCCAGCCTAAGACTGGGATCTTACACCAAAGGCAGAGCTACAATATTGTAGCTATGTTCCATCAACTAATCCAGCGGTTCTCAACCTGTGGATCCCAAGGTGTTTTGGCCTACAACTCCCAGAAATTCCAGCCAGTTTACCAGCTGTTAGGATTTCAAGGAGTTGAAGGCCAAAACATCTGGGGACCCACAGGTTGAGAACCGCTGACTAATCCAAACTCTGAAGCCCACATTAAAAGACAATCAGCCATCTTGAGTAACAGAATTCTGCACCCACCACCAAGTGGGGCTGCAGAATGATGTAAATGACTCCTTTCTACCAGTGAGCAACAGTGAAACAAAGAATTGAGATAGCCTCTTGCAGGGATCCTATTGTTTACTTTTCAGATAATGAATTGGGTTGCTAACTGATTTTTAATATGGATTTTGATGACATTTACAATCATGGCAATGACAACATGACTGAAAATCCGAAGAGGAAATAGAACCTTATCACAAAGGCCTATGGATACACCACACATTGTGGCAAATCTGTGGCATCCCCGTGGGGGACATGGAGAACCCATTGCTCCATGCCCTGCATCACCCAACTTACCTCTGCTCCCATCCCTTGGGGGGAAGTGTCACCACCCAACTTCCCCCCATTGCTCCAAAGGCAACATAAGTCTCCCGTGTTGCCGTGGCTTCATCGTACAGACTCCTTTAATCATGGAGTCTGTCCAGATGTTGCTGTGCATCGTGTAATGGGTTCTGTGGTGAAAGGGGAGAGGAAGCGGCACATGACGGGCAAATCATCCCATCTGATGAGGTCAATAGTCACAGGTATCCTGCTCCTTTTGATGACCTGCTTTTTGACAATTCGCTCTTTTAGACCATTCTAAATTACTACCCAGCACCATATATTCAATGTGTGGCCTACTCTTTCAGTCAAATATTGAATTAACGGATTTAAAGCCCTACATGGTTTGGGTCAAGGTTACCTACAGGATTGCCTTCTAGCTTTCAATGTTTTCTCTTTTTGATAACAAAATGGTTGAATGACTGGAAGGGATGCCTTTATGCAGTTGTAAGCTTCACTTGCAGCACTGTGATTCACCAACAGGATGCCAGTTGGGAGCACTGGCTAGATACTTATCTTTAATGTATCTCTCCCCCCTCCCTCCAGTTATCATCACTACTGTTTAACCTATTAAAAAGTCTATGGCAAATTCTGTGCATGACTACTCAAAAGTACTTATTCAGCCCAATGGGCTTACTTCCAGGCAAATGTTAATAGGATTAATTCCTAAATTTTCTATTGGTAAGTCAGGATTTCAAGAAAATCCTAACAGACAAGCATTATCTGAAGGTTAAAAGAGAAGGAAGATGGCAGTGTTCACAAAATATTAGATCACCTGAGGATTATGGATAATCATGAGTCTGAAGCCAATGTTAATTTTTGCTGCTCTCTGAAGTGCATATTAGCAGCTGGATAAAATAATGGTAAACCCTATTAAATGTAAGCAATCAACCTCCCTTGGATGTTCAGCAGCATGTATTCTCCAATGCCATAGATTAATTTGGCTGGTACTTCAGATACATGGATATGCAGCCATAATACCTACTAGAATAAATACTTTGAATGCAAAAAGTTTCTGTATTCAGCCCCTGCATCTCTAGATATGAATAAATGCAGAGATGAGTCTACACTGCCATATAGTCCAGTTCAAAGCAGATAATCTGGATTTTATATGGCAGTGTAGATGCAGCCTGAGTTAAATGCTCCAGGCAGCAGAATCAGAGTGTCATGAAGGCACAGAAAATTGTATTTAACTTATTATTGATGTATTTTTACTGCTAGGGTGGGAATAGGTTCTTGCATGAATTTCTGCCAGGCAGTGGGCAATATGCACCTTAACTTATGTAGGTGAGAGCCACCATGTGCTGTTGTTCCTCAATCAGAAAAAGTCTTTGGTCATCCATTAATTCAGCATACTCATTTATATCGCCTATACCAATCAATTTCAGACTAAAGTATCAGTAATTATATGTGATATAGGTTTGTGTCAATATGCCATTCATATGATACTTCAATTTTAAATCTATTCCATTTTTGTTTATTGAAAATGAACCATTTCAACATATCATTAAGCTATTGTTATGAGAACAGAATTGTTTAGTTTTTTTTAAAAAAAACTGATATATAATATGTAAGAACTTAATAGTGCATCTTGTTTTGAACAGTGGCCATTCCAGCTCTTGGAAAAGTTAACTATGTAGTCCCACATCCCCCAACCAACACTGACCATATGGGCTGCTGAATTCTGGGTGTAGTAGCTAAACAAAAACTTTCCATTGATTCAACACTATATTAGATGGGAGAGTGAAGAGAAGAAGGGGGTATCCATTCTGCAGCACAGAGAGATCCTATTGGATGAACCACCAGAACTGGTGAGGTCTAGATTAAATATAAGGACATTTGTTTGATGTGTATCTGAAATTTTAAAAATGAACTTCTTCCATTACCATGTATTGTTGGCTATTCAATAAACCAGCTTAATATCTTTGTTTTGCTAGACCAAGCATAAGAGTCCTTATTGTGTCAAGGAAGCAGACAAAATGTACACAAAGGCGAGAACCTCGTATGTTTCATAAAGATGTAGAGAAGGAAAGACACCTGGAAGTCTTTTCATTATAACAATGTCTTACCTACTGAGAAGTTAATAATCTATTCCCCCTGTTTTCTCTGTCTGAACATTAGTTTGAAGAACATCCATTATTTTTCTATGAGAAGAGCAGAAAACAAAATCTTTGCATCTGCTGTTGTGAAAAGCAAAGAAACAAATTGATCTGCCATGGCAGCCTGAAACAAACAATACACACTTTGCAAGGATTCAGCTTTTATCATGTCACACATAATAAACTGTGATTATTTGAAAGCATGCTTAACTCTGTTTTTAAACAACTTTTCTGAGTCATGACAAAATGCAGTAGTTCAAATGCAGTTATTTAGACTTTAGTCTGTTTAAACTAATAGAAAAAGTGTGTGCTATCTGATATATGAAACCCTAAGTCCTATTTTTTTAAACTCCATACCCAATTTTTGGATTTACTGCTCTTGGCCTCTGGAACCCCCCTCACTAAGAGAACTGAATGGTCTCCTCCCTGTAGTCCTTCCAGCAGCAGGCCAAAGCACATAGGGTGCAGAGGATCAAGGTGAAAGCAAAACCCAAGAGAGAAGACAAGAGTTCTTGGCTTTCTGCTTATCCCTGACATGTAGGGATAATATTTGACTTTTCTTCCAGTGACATGATTGCAAAGCATGATAAGGACGGAGAGAAGATGGGATTCCTCCAAGAAGCGCCTCCAAATGGCTTTGGTGCTACACTCAAGTGAGAGCTTTTGCCCTCCCTCTGTTCCTGACATTTCTCTGGAAAGAAGCGCTGAACAGGACTGGACAAGGTAGTGGGTAAGGTATGCACTAAAGTTTGGTCAAGGAAAGAAACCAATCCTGATTGAATAGTGTTTTTAAAAACAATGTATTTATTTATTTATATTCCGCTTTATCTTTCCATACGGAGACTCAAAGCTGCTCACAATGAAAAACATTACAATTTAAAATATACAAATATAAAATAATAAAACAGTATTATCATTATATATTATTATACATTATCAGTAGTATTATATATTATAATATACAATGCAATTGTAGGAGGAGGGGGTTTATGCAATATATTTCTAAGTCTTTAAATATGTCCACAGAATGGTGCAAGTACATTGCAGAATTATTTAGGTGACTAGCTACATCGAACATAACATATTTTCTTGCAGTCAGTGGTTATGATTTACAGTAGAACCCCCTTAAGAAATAACACAGTCAAATGGGACCTTGGCTAAGTCAAATAACTCCTGAACAGATGGCTATAAAAAGTATTCAAATGTCTCTATTTGAGAGTCTACTTTGCATTTTCAGTAGAAGTTGGTTATTATAACCATTAGTCCTCCTGTCAGGGGAACAGAGGACATAAATACACAAAATGCAATTCAATATTTTGAGAAAATTGGAAAAGTATATGGATTCCAGAAGTAAGTGAGATACAGTGAAATAGCTTCACTATTTAAAACAGTTATTCATAGTGCCCAACTGCCTTTTTAAATAATTCTAGTTTCTTATTAGTGCAAATAATAAGCTGAAAAATGAAATGCTGCTATATTTCACTGCTGGCTAATAAAATCCTGCTAACAGCACTTAACTATTGAGTAACAAATATGTATTTCTGAGACCAACACTACATTTTTTGTTAGAAGAACCTTTTCAGCAACCAGATTTTCCAAGAAAGGGATTAACATCCCATCACACTGACATAAAATTCTGCATGACAACTGGGACACCCTCTTTCATTAATCCATGAATTTCAAAAGACAGTGAGCCTGTCATGATAGCTCAACCCTTTCTGAAGGTGTTAGCACTTTTTCGTTGGCAGCATTTATTCTATTTTCTATGATAAGCATGCCTTCCCAGTTCCAGATGCCAACCCATTGATGCTTTCAATAGTTTCTTCCATAAAACTCTCAGTTTTTCAACTTGTATTCCTCCTGTTATGCTTCTGAACCACAAACACCCCACAAAGTATGAAATGTAAACCTGAAGTAGATGTTTTTTCTTAGGGCCTTGACAAAGCAAATACATATAGCTGGGGAGGGCATTGTATGAACCCAACCATTGCCTTAGAAAAGACCAAGTAGACTTGGACTCATGTTGCATCATTCTACAATCCTACTTCCACCAACATTCAAGAATATAGAAGGAAAGCTTATGGCAAGGAGACCTTTGAATATAGTGCTGTACTCATTACTCAGAAATGGTCTCTTTGCCATAAGGTCTCCTTGCCATAAGCTTTCCTTCTATATTCTTGAATTCTGGTGGTAGTAGGATTGTAGAATGATGCAACATGAGACCAGGTCTACTTGGTATGGCTCCATTGCTATGCATTTTCATGGTGAGTTTCACCAGTCTGAAAAGGGTTTGAACAGGGTTAAGGTCTAGCTTTGAATGCATCTTAAGCCCACGGTCACTCTCTCAAGTTCTATTCTTTGTGTCCAAATGATGAATTTAAAGGACACTTTTCCTTTCACATTATCCCTCCTGTCATTTTTTAGTGATTTAAAGACTGAGATGATCACTTGCTTAAGTAAAGGATGGATGAGTGTGCCATTCTTTGTTGGAACTCTGAACTTCCTGTCCTTACTTCATCCAAATCAACTGCCCAGGGTGGAGCCATGAAGCTGAGTGCTTAACAATATTTGTCCTTATCCTGAACTTTAAGAGGAAAGAGCTCAGTCCTTTAAAGATTCCATTTTGTGCCCCTTCCCCAAATGTTCTCCTTTGACTCCCAACAGCAACCTCTAAATTCACAGCCCTGATAATTGCTCTGTAACTAAAATATTCTAATCCCTTGATGAGCTAATTAAAACAAATTGGCGATACATTCATTCAGTAATAATGGATTATGATGCTTTGCATTCATTTAGTAATTTAATGATGAGTCCAATCAAAACAAAAATGATGCCACAAAATAGCTCCTGGGCACAAATTAGCTGTTCCAAACATATTTGTTTCTGTAGTAATTGTGATAGTTGATCCTTAAGGCATGAATCACAGTCACATTCCATCAATCTGCTGGACAGGATTGCTTGTTGCCATTTACAAGCTAGTGGAGGGTGCATTTGCAACATCAATTTATTAATTCCCCAAGCAATCAATATTATATTGTAATGCATAAAGTTAGACCTGCAACAAAATATTATAGTACACCCTTTCCTATACTATAAGAATTTCATGTTGCCTGGAACAAGGACTTGTATACTTCTCCATTTTGTTGGGATGGGAGACACAGATGTGAAAAAGCTCTCAGTTAACATTTAACTGTATTTTTCTAAACTGCGCCTGCTATCTTATCCCAAAATACTTTTCTCTCTCTTTCTTCATTGAAATGTGCATGTTTCCATTTTGATATATTTCCCCTATCAAGTTGTTATCAAAAACCAGAACCTCAAAACATACCCAGAGACCCTCAATTCCATAGATGTCCAGCAATGGAGTCCGCGATAACCTTTTCCCCAGTTTCTGGTAGCTTCCCCATGAACTCACCAAAGTTGCACCACATGCACACCTCAGGGAATGTCCCAATATTTGGTCAAGGAAAGACATAATCCCCTCACACTGCCCTGAGAGACACATAGTGGACTTTAAAAGAGCTACAAGGTTTTGCCAGATTTTATCCGACTCTATCCCTGGAAACATTTCCTCATCATGATCACCAGTTCAGACCCTCTCCTGGGGGTCTCCATTGAGGCTGTGGTAACACCCCTGGCAACCATTGTATGACCAGTCAAAACCCATTGTTCTTTTCTGGAGAGGCATATACAAAGCCATCAGTCCCACAAACTCCAGCCCAACCATATTTCTTTCCTCCTGCACCACTTCCACGGGTGGACCAAGAAGCAGCCACTAGACTTAAAATCAAGCATTGACAGTTTATTAATTTTCCCTCCATGCAAACCAATCAACAGCAATGACAGATGACACTCCTAAACCAATCAGCAAGCAGATCCTAGCCAGCACCAATCTGGACCAAACAGCTACTGGCTTGGCAAAGTCTCATTGTTTGGAATAGCTGTCAAAATGCTATAAATAAATCTGCATGTTAGCAATTGTGCTTATGTGAGTTTTTGGACGACAGACTTTGCTGACATCTTCTTTAACCAAGATGGATAAATGCCTCTGTTCTTTGCTTTCATCCCATTTGTGTTCTCTGGGAGAATGACATGCCGGGTTCTCGAACCTGCAGTTCTTGCGGAGCTTGAAATAGCTTAACAAAATGAAGTGTGTTTGGGATGTTGTATGTTTTCTGGGCTGTACGGCCATGTTCCAAAAGTATTCTCTCCTGACTTTTCGCCCACATCTATGGCAGGCATCCTCAGGGGTTGTGAGGTTATTTTGTCTCACAACAAGCCTTGGGTAGTATGATATGGATATTTCTGTTGAGAATCCTTACCCCAATGACCTTGCCTCTTCATAATGGATAGATGAGTTTCAGGGACAGGGACGATAAAGGACACAAATCCCCTAAAACCAATTCTTCCTCTATTGTGCTATATTTTAATTAAGGGTGGCCATTCAAAATCTAAGCATTTTTAGATGTAAAGATGGGAAGTTACATAGATAGGAAAAGCATTTAGCTAATTTCTCCCCTCCCCATACTTCTTATGAGATGTCAAGAACTTGAGCAAATCATTTCAGCTTGTCCACCCCCATCCCTTTCATACTAGACAATTATAGTTTTGTGATTTCACTTTAATTTCAATGCTTGCATCCTCGGAAATGCTGAGGTTTGTAACTTGGTGGGGCATTAGAGCTGTCTGGTTAATTTTTCTAAATACCTCTCCCTAAACTGCAAATCTCAGGATTTTATAAAACATTGCCACAGCAGTTAAAATAGAACCGTGGTGGTATAACTGTGCACTACAAAAACCATCTTTCCATTATCTTGCTTGCCTTGTCCTGTCCACCACTGCCCTTTATTTCCCTTCTATTGTAGACATACAAATACTTGGTGTCACACTTTGAGTGGGACTCTCAGGTGAGGATTGTCACAGGTGCTAAAATTTCAGGACCAGTTCTTTAAATACAGAACTTCTGCCCTGAGAGTCATTCTCTTGAGGACTGAAGGGCAAAGGACTGGGAACTTGGGGGTGATCCTATGATTACCCCTGCCCCTCAGGTCATTGCACATTAATAAAATGGGCGGGAGGAGAAAGAGTAAGGGGACAGTTCCTTATCTCCATGCAGACAGGTGATCTGGATGACAGAAGAAGAGCTTGGGACTCTTCTTCCATCATCCAGAGCAGATTACTTTCTCAGAAAACTATTTATTTAAATATCTATATATACTCTGGATCATACGATTACAGCACAATCACTTAGAACAATTTAAAGCAGTAATGAGAAATGTAAATGCTTTAAAACATTTTAATATATCCAACACAATTCAAAACAATTTAGTTTAAAATTGTGTACCAATAGAGCTATGAAGTGAAACACTCTACTTGACAATTTTGCTATTTTGAATTGAAATGAAAATCTTTGACTATAGTGGTTTTGATAACGCTATATAACACAATATTTGTTCCTGTGTTATAAATGTCATTCCCTGATTGGTTCTGTCATATAAACATGGCAAAAGTTTATTGAACTGCAAAAACTTTGCTTTTGCATGACATCCTGCATCACATATACAGTAGAGTCTCACTTATCCAACATAAACGGGCCGGCAGAATGTTGGATAAGCGAATATGTTGGATAATAAGGAGAGATTAAGAAAAAGCCCATTAAATATCAAAATAGGTTATGATTTTACAAATTAAGCACCAAAACATCATGTTATACAACAAATTTGACAGAAAAAGTAGTTCAATACGCAGTAATATTATGTTGTAATTACTGTATTTACAAAATTAGCACCAAAATATCATGTTATATTGAAAACATTGACTACAAAAATGTGTTGGATAATCCAGAACATTGGATAAGCGAGTGTTGGATAAGTGAGACTCTACTGTAGCTATAGGTTTTCAATGAATATCTCATAGAGTCTCAACCAATTCAGCATAGTTTGTGGCAGCCACAAAAATGAAGTTTCTGGAATATAACAACTACTTTCAAAGCAAGTACCACAGAATTAAACAGGAAATAATACTTCCAAACCAGGAACAGAACTTTTTTCAATTTTGTTGCATAGTGTAATCAAAGAGCTATTTACTTGGCAAAGTTTACATATCCAAAACCAAGACAAGTTTTTATAGCTCTTTACTTTCAAACCATGCCTATAGCTTTGATCATTGACAGATATTTTCATACCCTTTTAGCACTTCATTTGTTTATTTGTGAAACCCCAGAAACTGAGGATTTTCATTGTCTTTTGTTCCTTATATTCTAAACTAAGAACCAAACTTTAGGCATCTATTCTGTCTTAGCTACATTCTAATACTGTTCCAGTAAATATTTTTTATCTCCTGCCTGACATTGACTTGAGAAAAACTCAAAATATTTCTCTTTTTTCATTCTGACAGTAATGAAAATTTGGGCAAGGTTTATCATTGTTATAATAGTTGATTGTTCTGGGGATGCTTTTATCTCATTGTAGTATTGTTGTTTTTATTCAAAGTATTTTAAATGTGTTGATTTTTTAAAAACATCAAGATTTATATGGTATTCACTGTAAATAGTACTTTTACATTGTGTTTATTTATTTTGTAAGTCAATGGTCTATGATTTAAGCATTAATGAATTACAAATGCACACTGGCAAGATTTTCTTAACTGTGAGAGCTTTTTGATGATGAACTAGATTGGCTCTAATGCTGATGGAATATTCTTCTAAGATTCTAACACAAGTACATTACAAGGAAACAAAACAAGCAATCTGGTTTTCAGATGTCTCCCTCAAAAAGCAGGTTATAAATACACTGATTAATTAAGAAATCAATTAATGGTTTTTTTGGTGGGTAAATAGTTTATTAGTGATATGTTACATAACAAAACAGAAAATTATAGCAGATAAAGTCAGATAACAATCCTTTTGAAATGTACATGCGTATCTACATTAGTCAATCAACTGGTTAATTCTAACATTGAGTACTTATTATTATCAGTAACTCAAAACATAGAATTTCTCTTTCTACATGTTATCTACTATTTTCAATCTAAGTTTCTACTCATTTTTAAAAAATTAAATATAAGAGTTCACCCTAACATTCAAACGAAGACATACAATGTATTACACACAACAGACCCTGCACGCGCCCAAAACCCCTATCCCACACAAAATAAAACCTCTTCCCCACACCCGTGCACCCTTCACCATGACTTCCAACCCTGAAGCACTATGAAGCCTTTAAGCCAATTTATCTATCCTTGTTAATAGTAACCCTAAATTCCTAATGGAACTCCTCTATATTACTGACTCTCTATTCAGATATGCTATGGCCAACTTCCATGTTTCTAAAAAGTCCTCATTACTTTTGTTCCTCCAATCATTGGTAATTTTGTCCATTAGCATATATTCCCACATTCTTTCCCTCCAATCCTTTTTAGTTAAACCTTTTTTCCCTTTCCAGTCTTTGGCTATGGTCAATCTTGCTGCAGTAAAGCTATATTGGTATATTTCTTGGTCCTTTTGGTTATTGTTTTCTCTTTTCTCTAATAGACACAATCCTGGGCTTTTAAAATTTTTATTATGTAGCATTTTATTTGTCTCTTTAATTACCTTGTTCCAAAATGCATGTATGGTTACACAAGTCCACAACATATGGATGAAAGTCCCTTTCTGTTTCTTACACCTCCAGCAAACACCTTGTTGTGATTTATCTATTTTTGCCAATGTTGCTGGGTTGATATAGCATCCATAAAACATTTTATATTGATTCTCCCTAATTGATCCAGATATTGTGAATTTGAATTCTTTATTCCATAGGTACTCCCAGTTATCCAGTTCTATTGGCCTACCCAGGTGCTTGGCCCAGGATATCATTACTGTCTTGACTGTGTTATCCTCCATATTGTAACTTAATATGTATTTGTATAATCTGGAGATTAACCCTTTGTTTCCCCTTTCCCATATTCTTTTCAGTTCTGATTTTTTAGTTGCGAAAACTACCCTCATATCTTTTTTATATCTTTCATGCAATTGGTGATATCGAAACCAATCATTAATTTCCAATTCTTCCCGCCCTTTTAATTTCCACTTTTTATTTTCTCTAATAAGGTATTCTTTATATGTTCTTGTTTCTATGCTTAAGGTTCGTCTTGTAACTGCTTCTAGTGGCCTCAGCCAAAGGGGTGTTTTCAGTTCCATATCTTTTCTGTATTTTTTCCAAATGTCTAATAGTCCCCCTCTAATTATATGTTTATTAAAGTCTTTATTTAATTTGTCTCCATCATACCACACATACATGTGCCAGCCGAATCTTAATTCATATCTTTCCAAATCTAATAGGGTATTATTTTCTAATTGTATCCATTCCTTCAGCCAGGACAGCGCTGTGGTCTCGTAATAGGTCCTTAGATTGGGTAAGCTTAGTCCCCCTCTTCCTTTATCGTCAATTAAATTTCGGTATGCTATCCTCGCTCTTTTTCCTGCCCAAATAAAATTTGTAATCTCTCTTTTCCATTTCTCAAAATTTTTTATTCCTTTAATAATGGGTATATTTTGAAACAGGAATAGCATTTAATGTTGACAGCTCCCTTACACAGGTTTCCATGAAAGCACAAAGGTGATAAAAGAAAAGGATGGATTTCTGCCAGTATTTTGGTTACTAGATAGCATCCTTTTGAATACATGAAATGAAACACTTGCACTGTATTATTGGTTGTCTAGAATGCACCACTATTTATGTTCATTTTTAGATTTCTTTCTATATAACATTAAGTTGTTATGTTTTCCTTGGGGAGATTTCCTTAATGTTGCTGGAAAACAATAATTTCAACAGTTAGACAAAAGCAATATCAACAGACCCAATTGTGAGACTATGGTAAAACAGAAAAAAGATACCTGGTTGAACATATATCAATGAGTGAAAAACAGTTATAGAAATGCAATCTGTTTGAGTTGGATTTAATAACCAGGCTTTAGTTCTCTGCTATTGAACTGTGGTTTTGGAGGAAAATTCTGAGAGTGCCTTGGACCGCAAGAAGATCCAATCAGTTCATATTCCAAGAAATAAAGCCTGACTGCTCACTGGAAGGAAGGATATTAGAGGCAAAGATGAAGTACTTTGGCCACATAATGAGAAGATATGAAAGCTTGGAGTAGAGAATGATGCTGGGGAAAATGGAAGGAAAAAGGAAGAGGGGCCGACCACGGGCAAGATGAATGGATGGCATCCTTGAAGTGACTGGCTTGTCCTTGAAGGAGCTGGGAGTGGCCACAGCCAACAGGGAGCTCTGGTGTGGGCTGGTCCATGAGGTCACGAAGAGTCGGAAGTGACTGAACGAATAAACAACATTGTGAAACAATACAAGGAAGAATGTTTTATACCCAAGCTTATAGCACAATTAGGCCTTACTATCCTCAATATATCCATGTTCTTATACAAATAATTGCTGGTAATCCAAAAGTTTTACCCAGGTTAGACATACACACACATACTGATTTGCAGGGCATAACAGAAGAAGGTCAAAATGAAAATTCAAACCGAGTGTTATGAAAACCTTATTTACTTTGGGAGTATTTTGTCTTGTGGTTTTTTAATGCATTCCATGGCGACCTCACTTAATTAATGAAACCAAGTTATTAACCAAGCTGAAACACAAAGCAGTACTTTCTTTGTCCCTCAAGTACTGATCACATCCTGCTGATTTCCATAGCAATGCTTGTGGTTGATTCTGAGCACTCCCATCTGGTCAGGTGCAACTGCCATCAGCCCAAGGTCTGATCAGACTGGAACTCCCATCAGCCCCACATCTGACCTGCTGCAATTTCCATCATTCCCAGTTTGCACGAGCTTCCATCACCCCCCAGATCTGGCTGGGCTGCAATTTTCAGTTGTCCTCCTAACTGATCAGACATCTCAGTCTTCTCATCATCTCCAGCCTGCCTACCAAAGGGATAAGGATGTGGGGAAATATAGCCTGGCAAGTAGGCTGAGCTGTCTGACTGGTTTAGAAGAGAGTCATGTCTTTGGTTGTGGGTGTGAATGGCTCTCCATATGTGTTTGAACTCTTAATTCTATCAACATAATTGCAGTTTATCTGCAGTTACCACTTAATGTCAGACTTATAACTGTCTTATCTTTCATAATCATCCATGTGCATGTCAACCTCAGTAGTTTGCTTTATAATTCTACCTAACTCCTACTAGGGTAGCTTTTTTTAAAAAGATAATGTTAACTATCAGAATATTATGAACAATCTTGGCAATAGTCAAAGTTAAACTTAGCTATCACAGACACTATTATTTAATCAAATGTTAAATGCATCAGTATAACCAAAATTACAATTTTTTGCTGAGAAATAAACTGACAATGTATTTCATGTACTCCTGAAGGCAGATGCAGTTAGTGAAAGATGGTGGGAACCAAGACCAAAACACAATACACATATATGACCACATTTTGAAGAAATTGTGTACCTTAATGTAATTACAGCTATATTGGTGAGCCTGGCATGAGATTCAGAGATTCAAACTACGAATGAGATGACCCAAAGCATTAGATGACCCAAAGCAGGAGACAGTAACAGAGATAGCAAGAGCAAACTGCATAGGTATACAAACACTGAGTGGATTTCTGACAGCTGGGGGTAATGCCTTTATCCCTGGAGTTCATTAAGGGAACTCTGCCCAGGAATTAAAGCCAAAATATCCAATTTTCCAAAGACCAGATGTTGCTTCATGCCACACCTACTAGAAGGGGCTGCAAAGTGGTCCTTCCCAACAACCCTATTAAAGTTGCAACAATAATCTAATTGGGTAGTCAGGTAAGACAGTTAAATTCGAAATCCTCACAAAGCAGAATAGTTTTAAATCTATATTAACCAGGCAAATTAGAGAGAAGTGTGCTGTTTAAGGATCTGGCACTTGGTTACATCCCACTGTCACTTATCCAATTGACTGCTTCTTTTCAAGCCTTTGAAAATGCAAAGGAGATCAAGAAGAAGAAACTGAATTATGTCATCTCTGTGAAGTCTTCTCTAGTGTCACAACCTCCAATCTATCTTCCAGGTAAATCTGAGGGGGTGGGGGGGTCTGCATCTGTAAAACAATATGGAGGATTCTCTGTTATATCAGTAGAATGAAGAATAAAAATTCCAAAGTTCACATTCATATAGTATTGCTTAATGTTGTTGCACTAATGGTTTCGTTAACCCCTTTGTCTCTTGTTGTTATGCCAGTCAAAAGGATACAAACAATATTTTCTTCTAATATTTTCGAGGTGTCAAATTCTAACCTGATTACAAAACTGAAGTCCAAAACAGTAGGGGCTGAGCTTTAAAGGCTAAGGGTGAAATACAGAAAAAAGAAATATAAAATGAATTGAGCTCCTCTAGTCCAGTATAAATTTCATATTGAAGAGAAGTTCATCTATCCTTTCAAGAATGGCATTATTACGATTCTTGCTTATAAAATGGAATTTAAAGTTAAGCAAATACTTTTCTAACTGGACTTGGATACAAAACTGATCAAAGTGTCCTCCCACCCACAAACCCCCCACTCATCCATTTTTAATTTCTCCCTTCATCAAATGCATTATAAGTATAAAAGCATAAGTACCACTAATCATCTGGAACATGTTTGATCTTTAATCACACTGTCAGAAGTCTTCCTAGGTCTGTTAGCCTGATTATATAATCATACTCTCACAAAGAAAGAATAAAAGACTGGGTATTTTGAAATTTGGTTTCCCATTTTATCAAATGGTCTTAAGCATCTCTAATATCTTTAGAAATGAATTTTCCTAACTGGAATTTTCTTTTGCTTTATTCCATTGCTTTCTATCTCTCTTCCTTATTTCAGAGTTTTCTTTAATCCCTAGGATATTCTCTTGTAAGCAGGGAGTATAAAGGGATGCAAGTGGGTGGAACCTTCAACAATTTCAATTCCCAATTGTCCCCTTCTGAATAGTGTTGCGACCTTGGCTGCTTTCATCAATGGTTATGAATCAAGGATCTGCCACATGCCTGTTCATAGCTATTCATGATGTGGTTCAACTAGGATCCGAGTCACTCATCTTATGAAAGATGGATGCAAATCAGTGGTTCAAAATGGCAGATACAGATTTTCAGAGTAAAGTAACTTGTCACATGCTTAGCCCAGAACTTTGTTTTTAATAACATAAATGGAAGGATCACTACCAATCCACTTCTCTTTGCCCTGTAATAAAACTTCATAGAGATATGAGAAACACACATGTATGAACTGAATGGAAAGAGAGACTGAAAGAACAGGATTGACTAACTGCACTTGACTGGTGAAACACCGATTCACTTTCTCTTCTAATACATGCTGCTTGCTGCATAAATTCTTGCCTGCTCCCAATGTGTTATCTAGATATCTAAATAATGCAAGATGTTACAAAGTATCAACAGCTTTTTTTTAATTCAGGGAAAACTAAACCCACTGGCATTGCCCTTTAACATTGCACAGATCAGAAGGGAGTGTGTATGTAGCATGCATTTGCGGGATCTAATGGCATTTGTAGATAGATCATTGATTTACCTGCCTTACCTGTCCTAACATTAGGCTGGTGCATAATTTGTCATTCCCTAAATAAATGGCATTGTTCCAGGTGAGTTCTGTTCTATTTGGAGAGGTTTAGAGGAACTATTATCATCCTTATTTTATTTTATTTTGTCTTATGCAGATTGCATTGCCCTTAGCACATTTGGAATATCAATTAACCATTGATGATATTAATTAATGGCATTTTGACTCCTGGCTCAGTTCCTCTGAAAGATCAGTATTGTAGCATCACAGGTGTTCTGCAGAGCCTTTCCCCCAGTTCAACAAGCTACTGATTTTGTTTGGATCAAATGACAGTGGCCCACTCTGCCCTGGGGATGCTGTGTAATGTAACAACCCTTTATTTTCTCTAAAAATGAGCTGGTTTCCAGATATGCTACTGATATAGGATTGACATGAATTCTTTCATGCTATGTGATTGATAGAAGATTGGCATACATTTCTTCCAAGCAGTTCTGAAATAATAAAAAAGTAAACAGTAAAGATTAAGAACTATCATCTCTCATTTTGTGCATTTTGCTCTTTTCTTTGTTTGACATTTGGTTCCGCAGATTTTCCTCATCACTGCCTTTTTGTATAATCCTATCTAAAAAGATGTTTAAAGGAGCAATTGAAAGCTTGTTTTTCCTAGGAAGCACATTAATGCACAACCAGTGGAAAATTCACTTTCATTCTCAACTGCCAGCATTATGAAATAGCCAGCGTTCGCTTTAAAAATCAACATAAACTTTTAAGAAGTGATGTTAGTATAATAAAAAGGGGTAATGTACATTTTGTAGAATATCATATAAATTCTAATTCCAGTTTATTGTTCATTACCTTTAAGATCAAGTCCTCAAACTGCCTCCTTTACCATACATATTTTGTGTATAAATCAACCTCATACGTAGAAATTGAGGGAAGATTTGGAGCCAAAATTAGGCTTTCACCCATGAATCAGTCAAGAGCAAAATCAAGGAACATGTAACAAATATTTTTATCTCCTTTTAAAAATGCATAGAAGGAACATGCTTCAGATGAGCTAAAGAGGAGAGAATGTGTTTATTTGGTGCTGTGTGTAAATTGTACTTCTAATTTCAAAAATGGCTATATTTAAATTCACATAGGGAAAATAATATAAATGAGAGAAAAAAATGAGACTGCATCCTGAAAAAAACAAGAGTAGAGTGAAGAGCAAGGAAAGCAACCTACCTCTATTAGGGACTAATGAGATGGGAATGACAAGAAGCAGAGGCTAGAAGCCTACAAACTATTATCCTTCCCTTACCCAAGCTGGAGAAAGAAACTCCACTCAGGCCAAAAAAGAAGGAGCAAAAGGAGAAATGACTGCTCCCCCCCCCCTTCTGATTTGAGCAAATGTGATGTGTTGGAGTACATCTTGCCTCTGCAGCTTTTCACTGCTTTCATTCTATTCTATTCTAGCATTGACCCATGCAAAAGCAAGCTTTGATTTTGGGGGGTGACATTTGTCAGTGTTTTTGGGAGGTTGATGAGAGCAGCAGGTGGCCAATTCTGGAGCTGAAAAGAGTTCAGCCTGAGAGGTCATAGGCTGATGGGTATTGCAGCCCAGCTAGGTTTTGGGGGCCAATAGAGGATGTTGGGAGTCAAAGCTCAACCAGATCTGTGGCTGATGGGTATTGCAACTAGTCCAATCTGGAGTTGATGGATATTACAGCCAGCCAGATTGAGACCAGATCTGGAGCTGGTGGGAATTACAGTCTGATCAGCTCATGGGGTGATGAGAGTTTCAGACCAACCAGGACTTGGGGACTGATAGACAGTATTAGGAGTTGTAGTCCAGTGAACTGTGTAAATCCCAATCAAGATGGAGCTGAAGCACAATTGTGGTTCATGACCCAATTTAAAATACTGGTGAGGCTAGGGGATGTCTGAGAGAGGATGATGGTAGTTTGAGTCCAGCTACATCTGAAGAGCTGCATCATTCCCATCAATGACTCTCCTCCAAACTGGTCAGATGGCTCAGCCTATTTGCCAGGCTGCATCTCTCAACATTTTAATTCCTTCACAAGGCAAGCTGGGGATGATGGGACTTGTAGCCCAACAAGAAGGCTGAGCCCTCTGACTAGTTAGGAAGGCAGCTGCAAATTGCAGCCCAACCAGATATGATGCTGATGGGAGTTGCCACTGGCCAGATCTGGTACTGATGGGAGATGCTGCTGGCCAGGTTTGGGCTAATGAAAGTTGCAGTCAGCCAGATGTGGGACTGATGGGAGTGCTCAAAAGCAAGAAAGCAGGAAAGTATTGCCATGGACACTTTTATCAACCAGGTGTGATCAGTACCTGAGGGATAAACAAACTACAGCCAGTTTACCAGCTGTTAAAAAATTTGGGAGCTGAAGCCCAAAACATCTGGAGGAGCAGATTTGAGAAACTCTGGTTTAGTGTATCAATGTGATCCCCAAAACTGTAAAACTAACAGTCAATCTAATAAAAAGCCTTACAAAATGTAAACCCAGACAATGCCAGGTACACATACATTAGTCCTGTATATTCTGCAAGAAAGAATCTTATCTCGTTCCTGATACTGGATTGCTAATTCTGAAATATGGTTGCAGTGAACCCCAGACTATAAGAGAAACCTCAAAACCAGAGTGTGAGTTAAGAAGAGTGGAGCTTCTTGGGAATATTGGTTTAAGATTTGAATTAAGAGTAGAATTGAAGTTGTTTCACAAAGTTGCTTTCTTAAAGCAACAGTATTTGTTTTATTTATATCAATTTTATTTATGTATATCTTGCTTCTTCCCAGGCAGCAGGTTGTCCCATCCCCTCTCCCCATTCTCCTGAAACATCATGTCACATTTACAAATGGCCTCCGTCCTCATGAGGCCAGAAAAACAATCTCCCATTTCTCCACTTCAGAGCAGGCTTGCACAACCTGTGCCCTCTGTGTGTACGGGACTCCAACTCCCAGAAGCCCTACCCATCTTAACCAATGATCAGGATTTCTGGGAGTTGAAGTCCAAACAATTTAGAGAGCCACAAATTGTGCAGATTGTGCAGATATGGGAAATTGAATAAACTCATGAGTTAGTATCACATGGTATCATGTGCTGATTAATCATTCATCCATCTCTCATTGAGTATTCACAAAACAGTGCAATTTAATGAAAGATCCACCTAAATCTTCCTCTTCTTTTTTACATTGCATGACTAATTCAGTAACTTTGTTGACCTATTAAATGTATAATTTAGTCATAACCATTCTGAAGGGCAATGATTAGAATAAGAAGTGGACTTGTGGTAATTATCATTTTAACCTGCAATTCTTCTACTTGAGATATTACTTTAGTATATATTGTCCCATAATGTTAACATACCTTTTTCTTTCTTTCTTTCTTTTGGTAGACTCATGCCTTACCAATGTTAATGGCAACCTAAATACTTATAATTATTTATGTGTTCTTGTTTGTTTGTTTTTTTAAAGTTGGGTGTATTGATTTTGGCTTTTATTGGGACTTTTGAGATCCTTTTATTTTCTCTATGAAATGTTTTAACCGTACATAATCCATTATAACCAGGGCTACTTAAAATCTCTGTTCAAATACAACTTTTATTTTTGCACCTTTGATCACTGCTTGACTACTTATCACTATGATGAGAGCTTTGAAACATAATATAAAAAGAGAGCTGACAAACAGCTCCTCCATCTTTCATTTGCTGGAGATTATGTGATTTGTGTTTGTTTCTCAAAATAAATGCCTTTGGCACCATAAGGACTGTAGAATAGAATTTTCTGCCCATAATGATGAATGTTGATTGCTTAATGCTGTAACCACATTGCTGAAAAACTCACTCCTGGAGCATTTCTCTAGGTTTAAAAACATATCTGGAGTCCCACAGGTGGCATTTCAGTTCAGTGCAAGGTAACAGACTGCAACAGGTAGCTAAAATGTGAACACCTGCAGCCAGCAAAGCAGTTGCATGTGCCTTTCAAGCTAATTGTATAAGGCATTGACATGTTTAATATTATTTATTAACATATTTATTCCCCATCCTATATCAAAATATCTCAGAAAAGTTTATAAATATCATTAAACCAGGAAAATAATTTTAAAAAATTAAAAACACCAGAAATCCCTAGAATGAGAAACTATGCTGCTTTGGCTAACTCACTGAAGATTAGTGCCACAGTAGATGAAAATAAACCAAATAGTTCAAAAAACGTAATGAACAGTATGAAGAAAACATGCAAACTATTAATTCCAGCAAAAATCAAGGCCGACAAAGGGCCTTTCTATGAGTAAATGGACACTCCATGAAGTCATGCTGCCCACATGACCTTGGAGGTGTCTACAGATAATGCTGGCTCTTCGGTTTATAAATGGAGATGGGCACCAATCCCCTGAGTCAGACATGACTGGACTTAATGTCAGGGGAAAGCTTTACCTTTTACTAACTTAGACTAAGCTAGTCAGTTTAGATATTTCAGTCCTGTTTTTCCAGTCTTCTGGCTTCTGGATAACTCACAGGACTTTGCTATAGAATCAGCATTTAAAAGTATCTATATGAGTAAAGATATAGTTTGTTCTTTTATTAAAATTAGGACAGTTCATTCCTGTTTAATTTTGCTATTCAAGTCTAAGGTGCTGCCAAAAGCTCTGTTTGGACATCTATTTTCAATTTATCTCCAGCCGATTTTCAAGAAGAAGAAGAAGAACAAGAAGAACAAGAAGAACAAGAAGAACAAGAAGAACAAGAAGAACAAGAAGAACAAGAAGAAGAAGAAGAAGAAGAAGAAGAAGAAGAAGAAGAAGACAACGACTTTATTTATAATCTGCCCTTTCTTCCCAAAGGGACTCAGGACGGTTTCCAAAAAATAAAAAGATTATTTTTTAAAATTTATTTACAGTATTTATATTCTGCCCTTCTCACCCTGAAGGGGACTCAGGGCAGATTGCAATGCACATGACATGGCATACATTCAGTGCCATTAGACATACGACATATAGACACACACAGAGGCAATTTAACATTTTCCAGCTTCTGGCTTCATGACAGTATGCTGATTCCAGCCACAGGGGGAGCTGCTGCTTCACTGTCCACTTGTGACACTGGGTCCTTGAAGGTATTACTTCCTCATTCCTTTCCACATGCTGCTGGCAATTTTATGGTGTTTTCAATTAGTTAAATTAGCCTCCTACATACATTTCCTACTTGACAGATGAAACTGTCTTTTGGGCTGCTTAGGGAAACAGCAAGCTAGGGCTATTAATGGCCAAGGGCTTAACCTGACCCAGGCTTTGATCTCATGATCTCTCGGTCAGTAGTGATTTATTGCAGCTGGCAACTAACCAGCTGTGCCACAGCCCGCCTCCCCCCAAGAACAATCAAACAACAATCAAGGTGAATCATGAAATAACATAAACTCAATATAACTAATAGACTCATAGAATCATAAAGTTGGAAGAGACCTCATGGGCCATCCAGTCCAACCCCCTGCCAAGAAACAGGAAAATCTCATTCAAAGCATCCCTGACAGATGGCCATCAGGCCCTGCTTAAAAGCCTCCAAAGAAGGAGCCTCCACCACAGTCCGGGGCAGAGAGTTCCACTGCCGAACAGCTCTCACAGTCAGGAAGTTTTTCCTGATGTTCAGGTGGAATTTCCTTTCCTGTAGTTTGAAGCAATTGTTCCATGTCCTAGTCTCCAGGGCAGCAGAAAACAAGATTGCACCCACCTCCCTATGATGTCCCCTCACATATTTATACATTAGCCATCTTGTCTCCTCTCAGCCTTCTCTTCTGCAAGCTAAACATGCCCAGATCCTTGATCGTTTTAGTCGCCCTCCTCGGGACACATTCCAGCTTGCCAATATCTTTCTTCAATTTTGGTTCTCAGAATTGGACACCGTATTCCAGGTGTGGCTTGACCAAGGCAGAATAGAGGCATGACTTCCCTAGAACTAGACACTATACTCCTATTTATGCAGGCCAAAATCTCATGGCCCTTTTTTGCCGCCGCATTGCACTGTTGGCTCATGTTTAATTTGTTGTCCATGAGGACTCCAAGATCTTTTTCACATGTACTGCTGTCGAACCAGGCACTCCCCCCTATTCTGTATCTTTGCATTTCATTTTTTCTGCCTAAGTGGAGTATCTTGCATTTGTCCCTGTTGAAGTTCATTTTGTTTTGTTTTGTTATAAAACAACCAAAGCCAAGTGTTAAACTAAATATACATAATAAACACAAAAAGCCAACCAATTGAAACACCATACATTAAAGGCGTAGTATAATATATAACATCCTCAGGCTATTATATAGGCTGGAAAGCTCCTTTAAAGTTTGAATTACAGTGCAAAGCAGATTTACAGAGTTGTTCTTCTGATTTAAATTGATATCCCCATATGAGAATGCGTGGCTTGTCAAGATCACCTACCATACCACATTGGTTCCCATCACTACTTATATATGAACTTAAATAAAATTATTACTCCTTAAAGTAATAATTATTGAAGTAGTGGGATTTACACAAGAGTTAATTTATAATTTGGCCATTGATTCTTGTAAGGACTAATGATTGAATTTAGAACAGAGAATACCTTGCTTCATAGCTCAACAGTACTGTAAAGACCACTAATAATTCAAAAAAAGGATAAGAATCTAGAGACATCTTTTGAGTGCTCATTATTCCCAATCAAATGAGATTTTTTAAAGACCTGAATAAATGAGTATTTGGTTAATGTTATCTAGATATCTGTCAAAATCAAGTGCCGAAAACCTTCTGTATAATTGGATAATAAAATATCGCTGGTTCAAGTCTGAAATGGACAAGCCACTCATTTCATAGGAACCTAGAAATGAAGTTCTTATTCAAAGCCATCACTCAAGGAAAACGCTGAGGGAAATTGAAGCAAAATTCTATTTTGATTACAAATGCATGCAGTGCTCTTTTCATTATTTCATCTCAACCACGATCTCATTAAAGAGCAAGGCACTAGCTTTTTAACCTCAAGCTCAACCTTTTCTCCACTTTGGATATTATATGTGCCTACTTTATTTCATTATAAAGATTGATGGGAAAATGCATCTGAAGCAATTTGAACACATCACTGCAACATACAATGTATACCATGTATAAAATATACTTAGATTACTATAAGAATAGTATGTATCTTTGATGAAAAGTTAGAATTTGCTGCCATTGGACTCAAAACAGAATCAACCCACATCAATGCTTTGTTGCCCTTTTTCATGTATGTGATATTAAATTTCCTTAACAAACAAACAAGAAAAAAACAACCCTATACATTCAAAAGAGGGCTGATTCTCACCAGAAATATAATTTTCTCATTCTTACTTCCAGCACTAGCCCATGTTGATAATCTCTGATATGTATAAAGCAAAGGTGGCCAAATGGACAGAGGCTAGGAAACTGTTCTCTTTATGGTCTCCTGTGGGTTGCATCCCTACATAGCAAAACTAAATTTCAATTTCAATTTTCTTCTGTTAAAAAGAAATGACATTGTTTCACTTCCTATTGCCAGCTTGAGAAGAGTGGTAGAGGAAAAGAAATATTTTGAGTTCCAAGCTGTTTGTATACATGGGTTAGAGTGTGATAGATAAAAGATTTGAATGAAATTGTATGAATGTTGTATGGTTGGTCCAGGAAATGCCATCCTAAGATTGAAGCCTGAAAAACTACAAAAGGACAATTCATGAACTGTAATTAAAAGTTGCTGAACTGCTGACATGAAACACATGTTTACATTACCAGAGGCAATGGCTCTTTTAAGTTAAGATAAATTAATCAACACAGAGGTTCCTTACGTTAAGAACGAAAACCAGCATCACTTAATAAGAAAAGCCAACATCTGTCAGTAACTGCTGGAATCAGGCTGTCTTAGCTGGAAAAATACCTGTCATGCATTTACAACTTTCAGAACAACACCAGCAGAAATATGCTACCGTGTTTCCCTGAAAATAAGACAGTGTCTTATATTAATTTTTGCTCCCAAAGATGCACTAGGTCTTATTTTCAGGGGATGTCTTATTTTTCCATGAAGAAGAATTCACATTTATTGTTGAACCAAAAAATGAACATTTATTATATACTGTACCGTAGTTGTCATCACAAACCAGCATAACCAGACAAACTGTGAATCCTATCAAGAATTTCTAGTTACTACCATTATTTCCATGTACAACCGTCTATGGTACGTACATTTACCGATCCTGCATGCTCTGGTGTTTTGTTTGGCGGGCATGCTTCCAAACGCAAACTTTGCTAGGTCTTACTTTTGGGGGAGGCCTTATATTTAGCAATTCAGCAAAACCTCTACTAGGTCTTATTTTCTGGGGATGTCTTATTTTAGGGGAAACAGGGTATATTAGTCCAAAAATTGTGGCAGACAGAAAGAGCCTGGACCACTCATCATTTCCTTCAAGGAATGGAGAGAGATGGTGTATTCACAGACTGGGAAAGCAATCTGGCTTATGTTTGGGCTCTCTTTTACAGGAGAAGGAAGAAGAGACAGCAGTGCTGTGAGTTTTCTGGGCTGCATGGCCATGCTCCAGAAGCATTCTCTCCTGACGTCTCACCCACATCTATTGCAGGCATCCTCAGGGGTTGTGAGGTCTGCTGGAAACTAAGTAAGTGGGGTCTATATATATGTGGAATGTCCAGGGTGGGAGAAAGAACTCCTGTCTTCTTGAAGCAAGTGTGAATGTTGCAATTGACCACCTTAATTAGCATTTAATGGCCTTGCAGCTTCAAAGCCTGGCTGCTTCCAGGCTGGGGGAATCCTTTGTTGGGAGGTGTTAACTGGCCCTGATTGTTTCACCTCCCAACAAAGGATTCCTTCATTCATATTCACCACTGAATAATTCAATGATGTAAAAATGCATAAAGATAATGGTAGTAATATACCAGTAAAGCTTTTGTATCTGTTTAATCTTCATGTTTTGTTTTACTTGAATATATACATATTAGTTCCTTTCTAAACAGTGTTGTTACTCTTCTGGAAATGAAATTATAGTTAATAAAAGATACACTATATTTACTCGAGTCTAATGTGCCATCAAATCTAATGCGTACCTTAATTTTCAAAATGCTGAAACACAAAAAAATATTTACCATAGTATGCCAATCTAATGTGCACCCGAGTTTTGGGAAGGTAATTTAGTAAAAAAAGAAATGGTGATCATTAGAATTGGGTAATATGGCACTTCCTGGAGGGCCGTACCCAGAAGGTGGTGCTGGGGGACTTCTGTTTGAACCCTTGGCCATTGACATGTGGGGTTCCTCAGGGTTCTGTTTTGTCCCCCATACTATTTAACATATACATGAAACCTCTGGGAGAGGTCATCCAGAGTTTTAGAGTGCCACCTATATGCAGATGTTACTCAAGTCTACTACTCCTTTCCACCTAATGCCAAGGAAGCTGCCCTGATCCTAAACCAGTGTCTGCCATCAGTAATGGACTGGATGAGGGTAAACACATTGAAACTTAATCCAGACAAGACAGAGGTACTTCTGGTCAGTTGGAAAGTAGACAAGAGAATAGGAATCCAGCCTTTGATGGATGGGGTCAAATTACCCTGAAACACAGGTTTTCAGTTTGGGGGTCCTTCTGGACTTGGCACTACACGTGGTAGTAGCCCAGGTGTTGGTGGTGGCCAGGAGGGCCTTTGCACAATTAAAACATGTGCGCCAAGTGCGCCTGTTCTTTGATGAGCCAGATTTGGCCATGGTGGTACATACGTTACATCCCGTTTGCATTCTTGTAACATGCTCTACGTAGGGCTGCCTCTGAAAAATGCTCAGAAACTTCAGCTGGTCTAAAGAGCTGCAGGGGAATTTGTGATGGGGAAACTTCAACTGGTGGTGAGGTGGGGCGCAGTGGTGAGGGTGCTGAGATTGCCCTGCCAATTTGCCATGGAGGCTGGTGAATCGGCACGGAGACCTCATCAATATGAGGTTCTTAATCTTACATAGATAATAGGTCAAATAAATTAGCTCTTATTTCATCCAACATCACATGTCTGGCCTTGATATTTCAGGGTATTCATCAAAGGAACCCAAATACAGAATGAATAGATAAACCAGTGTCTTGGACAGGGCGGAGTCTTTGGAAATAACTTTCCAAATCCTTACTTATTTCATTTGGTTGAATTTGTCAGTAATAAAAGAAGCTATGGCCCCAAATTTACTTGTTTATTCTTATATAAGTCTTTCAATTGCAGAAGAGCTCACCTGGATCCAGCCCAAAGATTGTAAAATGAAAGCCTGCTTTCTCACACTGAGAGTGCTGTTTCATGCTATCCTCTATCTTGTGTGGTGATGTAATTAGTACACTATAGTGAGCACTGAAATCTAGGACTAGGTATGGCCTCAGGCTGTTTTGGAAATAGGATAGCAAGAGCTGTATGTTGCCTGCCATGGTTATAGAGTACATTGGGTATAAGAGCGAAACCCATCAGAGGCCAAATAATCATCTTAGGAGTTTGTGAAAGGACTGCAAATTGATTGCCTAGTTAGACTGCCTGTGAGTTTTATTTCATTCCATAATAACTTTACAGTTTTGTCTGCAGTTTTTTTTGTTTTTTTTTTGCCTGGTATGATTCGATCTTTAAAAAGCAAACAAAATTAATTTCAAAGGCTGTTAACAAAGATCAAGCCTGTTGTACCTAAATCTTTCCTGAGTGTCAGCTACATGCAGGTCAATTAAGCATGCAGATCCATTTACTGGACAAGGCAAACAATTGAACTCAATGTGAGTAAACCACTGATTTCATAACTGCTATTTCCAAACCATGTATTATACTGAGTTATGCATTCTGTTTCCACCAGGAATTACTAAAATAAATTATCATTGCAATTTTGTACAAAGTATGTTTTAACCTCACAGCTTAAAAAGGGTTGCTCATTAGATTTCTTTTAGATGAATGACATGTGGTTGATTGCACAAGAATTTATGTCATTGGAAAAATTAGTATTGCAGTGAAATGGTCTGGTACTCTTGGGGATAAGAATCTGGATTCAAATACTTTTAACAGTTGTAAAGTTTATTAGATTTCTTTGTACACTGAGTCATCATCTCTTATTAGTTATTGTATACTCTCTTGTCCTCCTAGGCCCCTTCCACACTGCCCTATATCACAGGATCAGATCCCAAATTATCTCCATATCCAAAATTATTTGGCAGTGGAGACTCATATAATCCAGTTCAAAGCAGATAATCTGGGATCTGATCCTGGGATATAGGGCAGTGTAGAAGGGGCCCTAGTTAATGTCTTGTGATGGACTAACTCAAGATTAATCCCATGTGTTCTAAGTGGCTGGTTTAGATCAAGGAATGGAAGAGTCATAATATTATGAATGTCTTCCCTGTAATTGGAAAGTAATACAAACAGTTTTATCTAGGATATGATATTACACAGACAGTAAAATCAGGAAGAAGGGGAGGAAGAGTTGTAGTGTGATAAAAAGTTAGACTACTTCAGTCTCCAGGCAATGGCTCACATTTAGGAAAGAGAAACAACTTAAATTACACAAAAAAGTGCAATTGCTAGCTACCTAGTTTTGAAGTATTATTTTGTTTACTAATTTCTCTTAAAAACATGAGGTGATTATTTTTAATATGGAAAAGAGCACTGTAGCGAAATGCCTAGTTATAATGTAGATTTTAAATATGTTTGTTGATGTTGGGACATGACCTACCTTATAGGGCTGGCATGTGAACAGCCATTTTGTGGTTCTCAGAGGGCAGCAGCACCAGTAGAGGAGCTATTTTGCATAGGGGCGACCTGATTGGTCGTATGCAAATAAGCGGGTGCCGAGATTTGAAAGATGAGAGAGTCAAGGATGACAGTTGGAAGAAAAAAACCTGAACATTCTACAGGAGTTGAAGTCAGTTAGGAAGGGAAGGAGCTAGCCTGGAAGGCCATGATAACTTACTACTCAGTAAATAAGAGTCAAGGAGTACGTTAATGGATGGTGTTTTGAAGAAGTAGTCAGAAAAATAAGTTGAAAATACAGTAGAGTCTCACTTATCCAACATAAACGGGCTGGCAGAACGTTGGATAAGTGAATATGTTGGATAATAAGGAGAGATTAAGGAAAAGCCTATTAAACATCAAATTAGTTTATGATTTTACAAATTAAGCACCAAAACATCATGTTATACAACAAATTTGACAGAAAAAGTAGTTCAATACACAGTAATGCTATGTAGTAATTGCTGTATTTACTAATTTAGCACCAAAATATCATTATGTTTTTAAAACATTGACTACAAAAATGCGTTGGATAATCCAGAGCATTGGATAAGTGAGTGTTGCATAAGTGAGACTCTACAATAATCGAAAATCTGCCTCTGTGTAGTAATAAAGTAATCCTTTCTGTGTAAAAGGAAAAGATTGAAGGAAACTGTACTGAGACGTTGTTACTTAACCACTATTGTAACTATTACGCTTATGTCACAAGAATGCTATAAATAAAACAAGTTACTGTTTCTTCTCATATGAAGACTGTTTCTCAATATTTATTATTATTTATTAATTTATTTACAGCTTTTATATTCTGCCCTTCTCACCCCAAAGGGGACTCGGGGCGGATCACATTACACATATAGGCAAACATTCAATGCCTTGACTTAGAACAAAGACAAGAAAAATGCAGGCTCCGAGCTGGCCTTGAACTCATGACCTCTTGGTCAGAGTGATTGGTCTTAGCTGGCTGCTCACCAGCTTGCGCCACAGCCCGGGCCTGAATTCAATACATTGAATATAATTCAAGGAGTTACAGAAGGTGGAAGAAGGATTAAATAATCATTCATTTCTGTGGTGGAATATTCGCATAGGCAGATGGCTTGATATTTCTCTGTTTGTTTTACATATGAGATGAGATAAATAAATAAAAGGACCCTTCCACTATGCAATTAGCTGGAAATACCTCACATGTTTAAAGTTGGCAGTAGAAGGTCAGCTAAACAAAAGATCCTCTTGCCTAACGTTCCTGGCAGACATAGTTAAGGAGCAGGCGTGCGTGCCAAGCACCAACTCTAGAACGCCTAGTCATTGGGGTTGCAACTTGAAGTACTAATTCCTTATTATCATATGGAGCGTCAAAGCTGTAAAAGTCTTACAAACTAATCAAAGCACTACAAACTGACCTTGGGGGAGGGGAACAGGTGGAACTCTGAAACATTAATCTTGTGGATCTGTTCTAAATTCAAATTTGTGGAATTTGTGTTTCCTTAGCCTAACAAAACGTGGTTTATTAAGTCAAAAACAAAAGGAAGCTGACAGGGTGAGACCCAGGTTGGGAACTGAAGGCCTGCTCCTTTCCCAGGTGGCCAGCATCTAAAAAGGTTCCAAACTGCCACCCAGAGGTGTCCCTCAGCAAATACCCTGAGTGGCGGGTGAACATCAGCCAGCAAATGTGCCATCTGATGCTTGAATCTGTCCATCAGTACTGGATCAAGCCTTATACAGTTGTAGTAAAAATGGAACCACATTGTTCTCCGGCAATTAGGTGCACTTAATTGTTTGATCCCAAGGCCTATTACTGTGGAGCCCACAGAATGGCCAACTGAAGAAAAGACAATAAGAGAAGGAGCCAGATGGAGCTGGTGTTTCAGTAGAGTTGATGAAATGATTCTGTTTCTTGTGTCCTGCTGTTGCAGCCTGTTGGAAATCAGAATCTATGTGTTCTAATTAGTGTAAGGAAAAACCAATTGACTGTAGGCATTTATCTTTTCAAAGAGGGAGAAGCCACATTCTCCGCCATGTAGTCTTTCATATAACGTGATCTATTTGCCTCAAGCATAGACTTGTATAATTAACATCATGTCCCATTAAATCCAATAATGCTAGATAAATTGGTAGAGGATATCAAGCTTATTCTGCATAAATCTACAGCCATTTCTTTTCCTGATAGCAATAGTAAGCTTATATTTTTTGTAGTTCTTAACTGCTATCAAGCCAATTTTGACTTACAGTTGTCCTATGAATAAGAGACCCCCCAAGTCACTTTAACAACAACCATTCTTGTTCTGGTCTTGCAGATTCAGGAATGTCTCCAACCTGACATGTGAAGCTGTTAACTGCCATCAAGTTGACTTTGATTTTTAGTGACCCTGTGAATGAGAGATTTCCAAGGTATCCTATTATCAACAGCTCTGCTCAGGTCTTGCAGATTTAGGGCAGTGGCCTTTTTGATTGGGTCTTCCTCTTTTCCTGTTAGTAGTAAGTATTATTGGTTTTTCTTCTTCTAATGAATCATGTGTTGTCATGATATTTCCAAAGTGCAACAGTCTCAGTTGAATCATACTCATTTGTAAGGAGAGATTAGGCTTAATATCCTCTATTTATACAATAATTTAACAAGGGATAATCTTTATTTCTCTTGCAATGTAACTGTAACTTTTATAGCTATGTAGATGTTGCCTTGCTAAATGAGGAGAGGAATATTATGTGGTTCAAGTGTTGTCTTGTGCTGTTCACTCAGGATGTATTGTGAATGCTTAAGCAACAGTGAGATAGACAGAAGAGTATGTTTTGAACCACAGGCCAGCAGAGTTTTTAAATAACCACAATAACTGTTATATTTGCTGTGAGAAATGGACAAGCAGAAAGTTGCTTTAAAAGTTATTTGTGGCCCTCTCCTAGCAATTGGGATAACTGGAACATGTTGACTCCTAGCACTAGAGCAACTGTGATCCTAGTAACCCAATAACCAAACATTTTCAGGATCAACTCACAAGTCTTATTTTTAAAAAGCAAGATGTAGAGTCCCATCTGAATCTCTTAAACTAAAATCTCTTGTCTAAAATGTCATAGTGACATCCTCATTCTATTAACATTCTTGGCAAAAGTAATGTTAACTAATGTGGAGAAGGGTGCTTCTTTGAATGGCAGTTAGTAAAAAAACCCTCAAGAAATAAAAAACAGTTTTAACATCCTTATAATGATTTTTAAATTGAATGGGTAGCTTTTAAAAGTTTTTTTACTCAAAACTATTTGACCTTCTGAGAGATTGACTGTTCTCCAACGGTAGCACAATCCCGTTTTAATTGAATTGTGCTAAAAAAAATCAATACATTAAAATAATCTAGTGTCAATAATTCACATTCATGATTCTAAAGGGAAGGAGCTTTGTCAGGAATGCTCACTAAATCTGAATTGTATGTTAGCTAGAGCATAGCAAATCATGTCAAAAGACAAGGGGCCCTGACCTAGCCCTGACACTGTCTGTTGTGATGAATGTAAAAGCCAATGGCATTATTGAGCTACTTTACTCCTGATTCAGGAATAATTTTATCACACCACATATGTGTATTTAGTGGTAGCTGCTGTTCTGCTCTTTGAGGCCAATGCCAGGATTAAAAAAAAGAAAAAAAAGAAAAAAGAATTGGGCAAGGCATTTTTATACAGCCTGTGTATTCACAGGGGTATGTTTCTGGACTTCATATGGATATACAAAACTATGGATAATAGCTAACCCTACAGAAATGATGGACATCTGGCCCAAGAGTACAATAGAGTCATGCTGGAGGAGCTAGAAAATGCCGAAAGAGGGCATATTTTGTTGGATGTGGATAAGTGTAACTTATGGATACTAGTCCCATGAATATAGAAACTGTATAAGGGATTTTTTGTTTCATGTTTTATGTTAATCCAGGTTGCAGTCACAAGCAAAGTGTTAATGGGGACTAATCACAGATGCGGTCCAATTCCCTTAACTACAACAGGTCCATATCTGCTAGTTTACTTCCTGGTCCACATGATGGTTATGACATATACAGTTGTATATGACTTTTGATTAGAATTTACAAAAACATCACAAAATGCAAAACTGGGAGATATCAAAATTGACCAATCTGCTCATTGTTTCATTGGCTTTGATTGGATTGCACCAATAATCACAAAATTTGAGCATAGGAAGAAACCAAAGTCATTTGTACATCTTAGGTAAAGATTACAACTGACTAAAGATTACAATAACATTTAGATTCTTACATCAAATGTAATCCTTCCCCATCCTTGTCTGAATTTCCATGGAGCTATTAACTGAAATTGAAAACATAGCTTGTATTTTACTTAGCTGCTGATGATACTCCAGACTGGTATAATAACTATATTGTACTGCATACTGTGTGATAATATTATGAGAACAATTGACATACTTGTCCACATAGTGATTTGACATTTGTCTGAAAGCATACAGATACTCACTAATCAAGGTATGAAATGCATGACTCCACTAACTACACAGTCTGAAGGGCCACATATTATGGTCGTGTTCTCCATCGCTACACCCTCAGGAAAATGAAATGGGAAGGATGACGACTAGAGTGCAGATGGCTGAAAACTCGACTTTTATGCAACAAGACATGGTATAGAGGGCACCTCTGCTCCTATAAGGTGGCAATATACACAGTGAAGAAAGCTTTCTTCTCAGCATGCATTGTGTCTGCAGATTCATGTCGAACTGAGCTGTTCAGAGTGGTGAGAGGTTTAACTCAGATATCCTCGCCTCCAAAACCATTATTAGAACCTTCAGTAGTTCACTGTGATGCTTTTAACAACCATTTTGTAGATAAAATCTTTCACATAAGAGCTGATTCAGTTGCTGTCATTGAAGCAGAAGCCCGCAGTGAGGTATTCAGCAACTGTGAATGGGATTAGAATGGATCAGTTTCAATTTGTGAGTACTGTTGATGTGGACAAACTGCTGGAGCAAGTAAGGAGGACAACCTGTGTTCTTGATCCCTGTCCCGCTTGGCTGGTCATCCGGGGAGAAGATGCAATTCAATCTCAAATACAACAAATTACTAATGTAGTGGGCTAGTGAGACAATTTCAATGCTAAGCAGGCTCATATGGGAGAATACAGACCTGAGCTGTACAGTGTTGCCAGCAGAATTTACAGGCAGCAAATACATGGTTAATTCATGGATTCTGTTGACATGCCATGTCTGACTGTAAATACAGATCTGGAAGTCTGTGATGACTCATGGGCCATGTAGTCCCGTTCCTAGCGCTGTGGTGACAGATGAAGAGGAAAACTTGGGTTTTCCACCGTTTCAGCCAGAATTGGAATTTTCCCAGCCAGAATTGGAGCCCTTGCACCTGCAGGAGGTTTGTCTTCCAGAAAGCTGCCAAACAAGCCCTGAGTCAAAATCTCCCCCATTTTCTCGCCGTAACTATTATCAACAACAGAAAGGAGTTCAGCAGGCTAATCGCAGAAGCCTGAGAATCGCAGCCAGGCATTCAGCTGATTAAGACTGCTTTCATGAGAAATTTTAGGGAGTCATGCATCTGGACACAGAGATTGACTTTCGGTTCTGGTTCCCCAGAGAAGTGTTCTTTGGTGGGAAAACGAGACCCTATTTAGGTTCTTTGCCCTGAAGGAATTTTGCGGAGTCAATTCGTCAGCAACTGGAGTAGGTTGTGTGTGGACAGCGCTACTCCCGCTTCCAAGCCTTCGTTTCTGTTTCCAAGCCTTCGTTCCCGTTCCCAGCCTTGTTTACTTCCACGGACCTTGCCTTGCTTCCTAGGACTCAGCCTTGTCTTCCAGGACCTTGCCAAGTATTTTACCACGGATTTTGTCCCTGTTCCTCGTTCCTTGCTGCCTTGTATCAAGCCTTGTGTTCCAAGAATCAAGTTTACTTCCTAGCCTTGCCTCAAGTTCCTTGGACTAAGAACCTTGTCATCTCCCCTCACTTTGCTTGGCAAAGTGAGTGTTTCAGTTATTGGATTACAACTTTGGACCTTAATATTTTATATTGGACATTGTTTTCCTGGACTATAATTGACCTTTCCTGAAAGGTCTTCTTCTGAACTACATTCTACACTTATTTTTATTGACTTTATATATTTCCTTAATAAAGATATTAGATAGATTCTGGCCTCTGTGTATGGTTATTGGTGCTCTGCAGCCTGGGTCGTGACAGTTTGACCCCCGCCACCAGCCCCATACCCCAGAGGAAGCGAGGAGGTGCCGATGCAGCTGGGCAATGTGCGACCCAGATTAGATGCTGCCGAGAAGGCCCGCCGCCAACGCCTAAATCTCTGTTGGTGCTGCGGGAACGGGGGCCACTTTGCCAGAGAGTGCCCAGCCAAAGGGAAGCCCGCCGCCCGTCTGGCGGCGGCGTCCTCCACGGAGACGAAGGCGTCTGAGGCGGCTGGCGTGAAGCCGGCGGGGGAAGCCAGCGACCGGGCGTAGAGAGGCTCGCCAACCCGGTCAAAAACCCCACTCAAGAGCCGCCAACCGGGGTCCTATTTCTCCTAGTGGTCACCTTGTGGTCAGCGAAAAAAGGACCCGTCATGATCCATGCCATGATAGACTCAGGAGCCACAAACAATTTCATTGATAGAGAGTATGCCGACTCTCTGGGATTACAATATCACGATTTCAAGAACGCCCGTATGGCGCAGGCCATAGACGGCCGCCCCCTCAAGACAGGTCCAGTAAGCCAGTGGTCGGAACCCACCAGAATGTGGATAAGGGAACACATGGAAGAGATTTCCTTCTTTGTTACCGAGGTTCCCCACTTCCCTGTGATTTTGGGAATCCCATGGCTGACACTCCACGACCCAAACATCTCCTGGTCCAACAGAGAACTGCAGTTTGCTTCAAAATATTGCCAAAACCATTGTCTTGTAGCCAAGGTCTGCCATGCCACAGACGCTGAACCCATCATCACCTTGCCCAAGAAGTACTCAGAGTATTGGGATGTATTCAATGAAAAAGAAGCCGAGAGACTACCCCCGCATAGACCTTATGACTGTGCCATTGACTTGGTGGAGGGGGCCCCGATCCCGCGAGGACACCTCTACTCCCTGACTGAACCGGAGCAAGAAGCTCTCAGGGAGTTTTTAGAGACAAACCTCCGCAAGGGGTTTATTAGACCCTCTCAATCCCCAGCCGCTTCCCCAGTGATGTTTGTAAAAAAGAAGTCAGGGGACCTACGCTTGGTGGTGGACTATAGAGCATTGAACAATATCACTAAGCGAAACCGGTATCCCCTGCCCTTGATCTCGGACCTATTAGACCGGCTTCGAGGGGCCAAGGTTTACACCAAACTGGATCTTCGAGGAGCTTATAATCTAGTTCGCATCAGGGAAGGGGACGAGTGGAAGACCGCCTTCCAGACTAAATTCAGTTTATTCGAAACCCTGGTCATGAATTTCGGTTTGTGTGGAGCTCCCGCAACGTTTCAACATTTTGTCAACGATATCTTTCAGGATTATCTAGACCGGTTCTTGATTATCTACCTGGACGATTTTTTGGTGTTTTCTAGATCACAATCAGAACATGAGAACCACGTTAGAATGGTGTTACAACGATTGCGGGATCATGGACTTTATGCCAAGCTGGAAAAATGCGCTTTTGATCTACAAGAGGTAGATTTCCTGGGATATCGTGTCTCGCCACTAGGGCTCACCATGGACCCGGCAAAAGTTTCAGCAGTATTGGAATGGCGGGCGCCAACCAACAAGAAAGAGGTGCAACACTTCTTGGGGTTCGCGAACTACTACCGCAAGTTCATTCCAGACTTTGCCCGCTGGTCTGATCCAATCACCAGCTGCATCCGTGGGAAGCAGCCTTTCCGCTGGACAGAGCAAGCAGAGAAAGGATTCCAACAGCTAAAGAAATTATTCACGTCCCAGCCAATCCTTCAACACCCAGATCCTGAAACCCCTTTTGTCGTACAGGCGGACGCCTCCGATGTGGCAATTGGGGCTGTACTCTTACAACCAGTGGGAGATCATCTTCACCCTTGTGCCTTTTACTCCCGTCAACTGACCGCACCAGAGAGAAATTATACTATTTGGGAAAAGGAACTTTTGGCCATAAAGGCAGCCTTTGAAACTTGGAGACATTGGTTAGAAGGGGCCAAATTTCCCATTGAGGTCCATACTGATCATCGGAATCTAGAGCATCTAAGAACTGCCCGCAAGCTAAATCAGAGGCAACAACGCTGGGCTTTATTCTTTGAGCGTTTCAACTTCCAAATCCACTATGTAACCCCAGCCCAGACCAAGCAAGCAGATGCTCTGTCACGGAAACCGGAATATGCTGCAGGGCGCAAAGAGACCTTTGAATCCCAACTGCTGCAGCCCGAGAACTTTGCCACGCTCACTGTGGGAAATACCAAATCCACTCTAATTGATTCAGCTCCCTCTACTCCAGGGCCCCTTTGTGCTCAGGAAATCAGGGCCAGTCAACAAGCAGATGCCTGGGCTCAGGACCAACTTCGCCAAGGACTACAGTTTCCCTTCTCGCTTAAGGATGGGTTACTTTGCTATAGAAACCATGTCTACATCCCTCCAGGACCGGGCAGGGAAAAGGCACTTCGTCTGTGTCACGACTGCAAGCCAGCAGGGCATTTCGGACTATTTAAAACCATGCATTTGATCCTAAGAGATTTCTGGTGGCCCAAGATCCGCAAGGATGTGGAAAAATATGTCAATTCCTGCCTAGTATGCCAGCGCTCCAAGACAAGAAGAGAGAAGCCCTCAGGGCTTCTGCAACCCCTTCCTACCCCATCTCGCCCATGGGAAATAATTTCTGCGGATTTTATCACTGACCTACCACCTTCCTGTGGATTCACCACGATCCTAGTGGTGGTGGACCTTTTTACCAAGCTAGCCCATTTCATTCCCTGCGATGGCCTCCCCACGGCCAAGGAGACTGCAGATTTATTCCTTCAGCATGTTTTCAGATTGCATGGTTTGCCCAAGAGTTTGGTCACAGACCGTGGGTCTCAATTCACCTCTCGTTTCTGGAAAGCACTACAAAAACTATTGGGCATAGACTCTCGTTTATCTTCGGCTCACCATCCCCAAACGGATGGGCAAACTGAGCGCACCAATGCCACTCTGGAACAATACCTTCGCTGTTATGTAAACTATCAGCAGGACAATTGGGCTTCCCTGTTACCGCTGTCGGAGTTTGCCTATAACAATGGTGTCCAGGCTTCAACTAAAGAAACCCCGTTCTTTGCAAACTACGGCTTCCATCCATGTTTCTTCCCTTCTATTGTTGAAACCTCAGAAGTTCCCGCAGCAGAGGACTGGCTGCAGGAACTCACAGCGGTGCAACAACTTTTGCTCCAGCAACTAGACCAAGCCAAGGAGGACTATAAACGCCACGCTGACAAACATCGCCAGCCGGGCCCCGAAATCAAGGTAGGAGACCAGGTTCTTCTGTCCACTCGCTTTTTGCCCTCCCATCGCCCTTGCCGGAAGTTAGATGCCCGTTTCATTGGTCCCTATCCGGTGGTGGCGCAACTTAACCCCGTGACTTTCAAACTCCAACTTCCGCGCTCTATGCGCATTCATCCAGTGTTCCATCGCTCCCTGCTCCTTCCGGCGGATGGTGTGCGCCCTGATGCAGACCGGCCGGCCCCCCCTCCTGTTTTGGTGGATGGGGAGGAGGAGTTCGAGGTTCAGGACATTTTGGATTCTCGCTTTCACCGCCGCCGCCTGCAATATCTCATTGACTGGGTGGGTTTTGGCCCCGAGGAACGCTCATGGGAAGACGCTTCCACAGTCCATGCCCCCGATTTAACCCGCCGCTTCCATCAGACCTACCCCACCAAGCCGTGGCCTCGCGCCTCGGGGAGAGAGCCCTATTTTGAGAGGGGGCTTGAGGAGGGGGATAGTGTGATGACTCATGGGCCATGTAGTCCCGTTCCTAGCGCTGTGGTGACAGATGAAGAGGAAAACTTGGGTTTTCCACCGTTTCAGCCAGAATTGGAATTTTCCCAGCCAGAATTGGAGCCCTTGCACCTGCAGGAGGTTTGTCTTCCAGAAAGCTGCCAAACAAGCCCTGAGTCAAAATCTCCCCCATTTTCTCGCCGTAACTATTATCAACAACAGAAAGGAGTTCAGCAGGCTAATCGCAGAAGCCTGAGAATCGCAGCCAGGCATTCAGCTGATTAAGACTGCTTTCATGAGAAATTTTAGGGAGTCATGCATCTGGACACAGAGATTGACTTTCGGTTCTGGTTCCCCAGAGAAGTGTTCTTTGGTGGGAAAACGAGACCCTATTTAGGTTCTTTGCCCTGAAGGAATTTTGCGGAGTCAATTCGTCAGCAACTGGAGTAGGTTGTGTGTGGACAGCGCTACTCCCGCTTCCAAGCCTTCGTTTCTGTTTCCAAGCCTTCGTTCCCGTTCCCAGCCTTGTTTACTTCCACGGACCTTGCCTTGCTTCCTAGGACTCAGCCTTGTCTTCCAGGACCTTGCCAAGTATTTTACCACGGATTTTGTCCCTGTTCCTCGTTCCTTGCTGCCTTGTATCAAGCCTTGTGTTCCAAGAATCAAGTTTACTTCCTAGCCTTGCCTCAAGTTCCTTGGACTAAGAACCTTGTCATCTCCCCTCACTTTGCTTGGCAAAGTGAGTGTTTCGGTTATTGGATTACAACTTTGGACCTTAATATTTTATATTGGACATTGTTTTCCTGGACTATAATTGACCTTTCCTGAAAGGTCTTCTTCTGAACTACATTCTACACTTATTTTTATTGACTTTATATATTTCCTTAATAAAGATATTAGATAGATTCTGGCCTCTGTGTATGGTTATTGGTGCTCTGCAGCCTGGGTCGTGACAAAGTCAGGGAATTAAAAGGATTGAACAAAAGGTAAGATACTAAAATAAAGTACACCCTTCCGCCACTTTTTTGAATGACAAGTTGTGAGCAAGTGTGATTGCTATTTAACACATAACACTCAATGGCACCACCAGGGGTTTCTAGGTTTTGCCCTAGAAATCACATGGCCTGGAATCATCCTGAATGGGTACAGTAATTATAAAGCATCAAATGAATGGAGAAACACAGCTTATATTACACATTAATTGGTTACAATTTACTCATACTTAGGCATTTCAAATTATGGGTTTTGTTCATTTTAATAAGGACATTTCAATATTTTTCAGCCATTATTAATCCAAGAAAGATATTTCAAAGGAGGATATGTAGAGATAAGATGACTAAATAAGGAAGGAAAGTAAAAAGGAATTAATTGCTATAAGATCCTTAGCAAGGGTTTTTCTGTCTTTTCCTGATCCTTGTTCCAAAGGAAATGACTGCTAATCTACATTGCCCCCACACAGATTTCAGAAAAGGTCATTAAAAAAAAGTCACCATTTAAGTGGCACAGCAAAGGAGCAGTATAACAGGAGGCTATAGAGTGGGCATGGGCAAACCTCAGCCGTCCAGGTGTTTTGGACGTCAACTCCCAGAAATCCCAGGCAGTTTCCCAGCTGTTAGGAATTGTGTGAGTTAGGGTTAAGGTTAGGGTCCAAAACCACTGGAGAGCTGGAGTTTGCCCATGCCTGTTATAGAGTTTGGGTAAATGCTTGGGACCAGAGATGTTTTAGATTTCACTTTTCTTTCAAATTTTATCTACACATAATGAGATGTTTAGCAGAAGGAAACCAAATCTAAACACAACATTCATTTTGAGTTCCTATATGGGAGTAATTGTGGAATAAAAATATTTGAATTATATGCACCTTATATACATAGAATGAAGGTAATTTTATATATTTTTAATAATTTTGTGCATGAAACAAAGTTTGTGTACACTGAACCACCAGAAAGCAAAAGTATCAATCTCAGCCACCCATGTGGGCCATTCTGAATTTTGAAGTATTTTGGAACTCCAGGTAAGGAATGTTCAACCTCTATTTAAATGCAGAATTTATAAGAAAATACTTAAGCAAGACTTAACTTTCCTGTGAAAGAAGTAACACTGAAGAACACATCCACTTTGCTGGGCGTGAAGCACAGTGATGCCAACAGAGGAGGTGTGGATCCAGCTATACTCCACCAACTACCCTAAGTAAAGATGCAAAGTTGTACTTACCTCAAAAATTTAATAATTTGAGAACAATAATTTGAAAAGATTTCTCCCCAGTGGGTACAATTATAAAGATACTAGCTGTGCCCTGCCACACGTTGCTGTGGCCCATTAGAATTGCACTGAATAGCTTCGCTGTTTCAAAGTCTGGCCACTTTCTATATAGGGACCTCCTTCGTTGGGCTGGTTGAATGGGACGGAGTGGCCTGATGGTTTCAAAACCTGAGGGTGTTCCATGTAGGGGAAATCTTGGTTGGGCAGGTTGTTCTGTATTCTTATTAGACCAGAGTAATTATTACATATTATATGTATATTGTTATATAATTCTTATATTATATGTTTAGAACCTGAGGTAGGAAAGCTGGGGGCACCAAAAGCAGTGAAGGGAAGGGAAGGGGCAGTGAGGGGGGGGGGGAGGAAGAAAGCCACGGTCCCCAAAAGTGGCAAAGGCAAGGCGGGTGTTGGTGGGGGGGGAGGGAGGAAAGCCGCGGTCCCCAAAAGTGGTGAAGGCAAGGTTTGGCCAGTGGGGGGGGGGGGGAGGAAGAAAGCTGTGTTACCCAAAGTGGAAAAGGGAAGGCAAGGGGCGGTGGGGGAGGGGAGGAAAGTCGCAGCCTCCAAAAGTGGCGAAGGCAAGGTGGGGGCTGGTGGGGGGGAGAGAGGAAAGCTGAGGTCCCCCAAAGTGGCGAAGGGAAGGTGAGGGGCAGTGGGAGGAGAGGGAGGAAAGGTGTAGTCCTCAAAAGTTCCCTTCCCTCCCTCAAAATTTTTTGTGGTCCGAAGTTTGTGGTCCATTTCCCCTGGTGAGGACCGTGAGGGCCACCATTTCTCACAGACCTTGCTCCTGAAGTGTGAGGTCCTCTCTTCAGGTGTGGTGGTTTCCCTGTTGTTGTTCCGCATTCAGCAGCAGCAGGGGGGAAAGCTGTGGAGCTGAAAAGCAACGAGAAGAGGAGAGGAGGAGAGGCAGGAGAGGTGCCTAGGAGGGTTGAAACCTTGTCGTTGAGGGTCGCTGGTTGAGGGGGGCTTGGGGGCTGTTCTGTCCTCACGCGAGGCCCATTTTGGCACAGGCGCAAATGATACATTCTGGTTTTTGGGTTTTTTTAGGCCCTGTGGAGGTTCATGACGTGATATTTTGTGGTTTCAACCTCGAGGCGTGGATGATGGATTGTGTTGTGAAATTTCGAGGTTGGGGGGTGTTTAGTTTTGTTGTTTTGCTCGGCGCCAGGATTCCATCACTCTTTTATATATATAGATTGATGATTTTTTAAACATTTTAATATGGTGGTCTATCTGCATTTTCTCTACATGTGTACACACCAAAGAAATATTGACACTATTGAAAATTATTATATAGCTGGGCAAAAAGGAAAAGTTTCTTATGGATCCTAGGGGCTACGGCTACTATAAGCCATATATATGCGGTACCTTCTAAAAGGGGGAAATTGCTACTACTACTGCTTTCTGAGACGTCTTATGTGCAGAAAGAATGGCTAGGAAAAGAAATTTCTACATTACTCTCACTTTCCTTAATTTGATGGCAACACATTTGATGGAGAGAAATCTCAAAAGAACTAAGAATCTCTGTTCAGTCTCTCTCTGATTAGAACTATTATTCACGAGTTTAGGATAGCTTTTCAAGTCTCTCTAGCATGCTGAAAAATAGGCCAAGGCAATTTTTTGCAGCTTTTTGGCTAGCATAATTGAAGTCTCTGAACTATTTTATGCTTCCTATGAAAGACACTTAGTGAAAATGGGATAGGCTTCTTTTGTACTTACCTTTGAGGGCTTTTAGCTCTAAATGCTCTATTCATGATACAGTTTACCATCTTAATTACTTGACACATTCTTCAGCAAGCCCTGGATATTTGAATAAAATAAGAGTGTATCATGTATATTTTATCTTGATATACTTTCTCTAATGTTTATGGATGCTCTTTGGAGGATTACTACATTTCAGATTTCTATCTGTTTCTTTAACATATAATCTTTATCACACACATGCACATACTTATATACAAAGGATTTCTGTTCATAAGTGTCACCTAATCCATGAGGTTCTTCAGCTTGCTTGTGTGAGAGGTGAAGAAATATGGAGCTGTGAACATTCTTGGAAACTTTGCTCCCAGTCTCTTATCCTCTCACCTCTATGGGTTTCCCATGTTGAATGGAGATAGGCTTGAACATGTTCAGAACCTGTGTCACACAGAATTTCTGAACAAACATAAGTGCCCTGCCCCATGGGGAGTTTGCACTATCATATCAGAGTAAAGGAACTGAAGTATCAGGTCTAAGCCAAAGCCAATTCAGGACATAATGTTGGATAGTACTGTGGGTGCTAAGCCACAGATTTGGATTGGATAAAGTATCATAGCCATAGTTTAATGCAGAAGATTAATTACCCCATCACATACTGGTTTTGTCCATCTCAGTTCAGTCACCTACATTTTTGAAAGCTTAGAACTTGTAGTCACTGAATTCATTAGTGTATGAGAGAAATCTGAGACTGAACATCTTGTTGAGGAATTATACCCATGGCTTTTCCTTCTGCTCAGGGGCGGTTCAACCATAAGGCAATTTAGGCAGTCGCCTGTGGCACCATCATTTGGGGGGCGCAGCTGAGGTGCCTCCAATTGCTCTAAAAGCTAAAGCCAAGTTTTTGTTCATGCGCGCTGCCGCTTCTGGCGCGGCAGCCTCCTGCCGGGTGAAGCAGCTGGGAGAGGGAAGCCTGGGAGAGAAATTCAGACCACCTCTGATGCTCAGGCAGGAAATACAATTTTTTGTATGTTTAAATCCCTCTTAAACTCTTTTCTTAAAAACTTAAGTTTTTAATTAAGCATGTTAAAGACACACAGAGTGTAAGAAAAAAACATCAAAAGAGAATCAGATACACATAATACAGATATGCCACTCTCCCAAAAACCCCACCCATTCCCCCCACCCGTGAACCACTATCCATGACTTCCAACAGCAGTGTGAAACTAGTATCTCAAAAAACCTACCTTTATCTTGCATTAATAAATTCTCCTTGCGATAACTTAAAATACTATTTTTGTCTTCCTTTCTACATATCCAAATGCATACCCCCATTTCCTAGCAAAGTCTTCATTGCTTCCTCCCCAAATGCCATTGGACAGCTTGGCCATTTGGATATGCTCCTCCACTGCTCTCTCTGGAGCTCATTTTATCCCATTTTTCTCTTTTGGCAACCAACCTGAAAGATTTTAACCCCTCTTCTGATATATTTTGTTTGCTGTTATTTTGTCATAATGTTATGGCATGTTGTTTTTCATGTGTTTTCCTATTACAGTTACAGCTTTAAAAAGGGATAAGAATGGATGTAACCAATCACAAACGGGGGAGGCGTCCAGGATATAGGAACACATAATACTGCCACTATTGCAAATGAAACAATGTTTGTGTTCGACCCTGAGACTGGAAATCAGAGTTCAAATCCCCGCTTGGTCATGGAAACCGGGTGACCTTAGACAAGTCACACTCTCTAGACCTTAGAGGAAGGCAAAGGCAAGCCACCTCTACATAAACCCCCATGATGGTTTTGTCTTACAGGTATCCTAAATTGGAAACAACTTAGGGACCTGCCCTATATCCCAGTTCAATGTTTGGTGCTAAATTCGCAAATAAAGTAATTCCTACATAGCATTACCATGTATTGAACTGCTTTTTCTGTTGATTTGTTGTAAAACATGATGTTTTGGTGCTTAATTGGTAAAATCATAATGTAATTTGATGTTTAATAGGCTTTTCCTTAATCCCTCCTTATTATCCAACATTTTTGCTTATCCAATGCTTTTATTTTTCAGTGATTGGTTTGGGGGGGGGCACCAAAATTCTGTTCACGTACACTTGAAAATTACCCAGGGCCGGCCCTGCCGTAAGGCTGCTCTGAGTCCCCTTTGGAGTGAGAAAGGCGGGATAAAAATAGGGTAATTAAATAAATAAGTTATACTTGTCCGCATGGGTGGCTGAGATAGTGACACCTTTGATTTCTGATGGTTCAATTGATTTAAATTATTGCATATAAAATTAGCTTCAGGCCATATGAAACATAAATGAATTTAATATTTAGTCGGGTCCCTTCTCCAGAATGTCTCATCATGTATGTGTAAGTACTCCAATTTTTTTTTTAAAAAAAGCAGAAATCCAAAACACATCTTGCTAGTGTTTTTAGTTTACTTATTAGTGCGGGCTCTATTGTGCAACCTCTAGTTATTTTGTGTGTGTGAGTGTGTGTGTGTGTGTGTGTGTGTGTGTGCTTTTAATGCATAGAACATTGCTCAGAGAACAAAAAGATGATATAAAGGTAAAGTGATGCAGCGGATTAAACCGCTGAGCAGCTGAACTTGCTGACCGAAAGGTAGGCGGTTCGAATCCAGGAACCGTCTGAGCCCCAGTTTCTGCCAACCTAGCAATTTGAAAACATGGAAATGTGATTAGATCAATGGGTATCGCTCCGGTGGGAGGGCAACGGGGCCGGCCACATGACCTTGGAAGTGAACACCGGCTCTTCGGCTTAGAAATGGAGATGAGCACTAACCCCCAGAATCAGACATGACTAGGCTTAATGTCAGGGGAAAACCTTTACCTTTACCTTTACTATAGAAGCACAACATACAGTATCTCATGAAAGCCTTTTTTAAAAAACAAACAAACAAAAAACATAATTTATAAGATAGCAGCATACTTTCCCAAACTGTTTGTCATTTACGAGTAGCAATATGTAAATATGTGAAAGAATTTTTTCTCTTTCTCTCTCTTGGGCTGCTCCCTTGATATATTCGTAAAATCATAGACCATTTCTTATAAAGATCAGGAGACCTTTATGACCTCATAGAATTTCTCCATGCCTGATGTTCTCATATTGAAGCTTCTCTAACAGAAGTACTTCTGGTAGCCTATCATACAGAAAGGATGTTTCTTGGAGCCTGCTTTTATGTGCTTATCTTGGGGACAGCCGTCTTCCTGCCAAATGTACTCAGTCATGAAAAACCAGCCTGGGCAACAACTGGCTTGGATTTGTCATCTCAAGAACAAGAGCAATTGTGGAAGAGGGAGCAATCTGATATCTGTCTTATTTTTGGCTTAGACATTTCACGAAGGACCTTAGAGGCATGGTTTATTCATAGTGCGCTCCTACTGGTCACAGCTATTGGTGTATCTATCATCTACATTTCATGGAAATACATGAAAAATGTTAAGGTAAGATTTATATGGGGGCCCCTAGTGGCACAGTGTTCAAATCCCGGGAGCAGGTTCAAATCCTGGGAGCAGAATGAGCGCCCACTGTTAGCCCCAGCTCCTGCCAACCTAGCAGTTCGAAAACATGCAAATGTGAGTAGATCAATAGGTACCGCTCCGGCCACATGCCAGCCACATGACCTTGGAGGTGTCTATGGACAATGCCGGCTCTTTGGCTTAGAAATGGAGATGAGCACTAACCCCCAGAGTCGGTCATGACTAGACTTAACGTCAGGGGAAACCTTTACCGTTAAGATTTATATGTATGCATTATACAATGAACGGTATGGTTCACCCATTTGAGTGTCCCACGTATTTTATTTTATTTACACATTTCTAATGAAAACGTATTTGCATTGTTCTCTATGGCTGCAAGAAGAACCTTATAAAAAGGTTACAGCACTTTTTACAGGTCTCCTCCCTGTATTTAACAGCAGACTGACACTTTGAGGAAATGTCACTTGTCTGTGCTTTCTGTGCTTCTACACATCAGGCTTCTGTTAAGAGACACAAAGATAGGGAGAGTAAAACCAAATGGCCATTTTGATAAACCTCTATTTTTTTTCCCCTTAAGTTAATACAATGATCTTGTTTTGTCATTTTTTCCCAGCCCAGTCAGGCCATGACCAAGATACCAGCTGCTGCAGAAGTGAAAAATGAATGGATCCGGGATCACACAAAAATGCTGGAACAGTTGGTGAAAAACACCCTTGCGATCAACAAAGGCATTAAGGATATCATACACATTCAGAGGAAAGTACTGAAAACTCAATTAACAACAGGAAGAAAGATCTATGAAATGAAGGGCAAGGATTCAACCCCAATGTGTTCCTGCTCCGATTCTGGTCAAAAAGAAGGCAGAAGAGGAGAAAGGGGAAAGGCAGGAAAGAAAAAGGGGAGGGGAGGAGGAAAGAAAAACAGGAATATGAGTTAGTGAAAGGTAGAAAGGGTTGGTGGGGGGGGGGAACTGGGGAGGGAAGGTTGGAAGAGTTAGAGTGGGGGGAGTATGGGAAAGGGATAGGTGTAAAGTTAATTCAGATGTTTTAAATAAAAATTGGCCATGTTTCAATCCACAGTGTTGTCTGGTCTTTTATTGCAGGGGTGGGATGGCAAATGTGACACAATATAAATTAAAGCAATGCAATTGTACTGTACTAAAGTATTAAAAATACCGTATATACTCGAGTATAAGCCGACCTGAATATAAGCCGCGGCACCTAATTTTACCACAAAAAAACTGGGAAAACATTGACTCCAGTATAAGCCGAGATACCAGTAAAATTACATTAATTGAGACCTCAGTAGTTTAAATGTTTTTGAATCTTTACATCAAACTGTAATTTAATTTAATCCAACTCTGATTAAATCATTATTTTCATCTTCTTCAATGTAAATGTGCTTACATATCCTTTTAATAATAATAGAGTGAAATAATAAATTTAATAATAATAATAAATGCAGTAAAAATAAATGTAATAATAAATAGAGTAAAATAATAAATGTAACAATACTAATAATAATAGAGAAAAATAATAAATATACCATATATACCTGAGTATAAGCCGACCTGAATATAAGCCCATCAGGACCCTCACCCGAGTATAAGTCGAGGAGGTTTTTTTTTCAGTCCTAAAAAAGGGCTAAGAAACTAGGCTTATACTCGAGTATATACAGTACATTTTAAAATGACAGCTAATTGCCTTCCCCCCTGCAAAGGTCACTTCAAAAAGGCACAAGAGTGGCTTCTCAAACAGGCAGGGAGGAAATCTCTCTTTCAAGATCCCAACCACTGCCACCATTAAATGTGGGACACCCTGCCCAAAGCCCTTTACATTTAGGCTAAGGGAATCTTCTTCTTAATACCCCACACCTTTGCCACACCTTTTTAATATGGGATCTCTCAAATCCCACTATGGCAGGGGGCAATCCTTTTTTCAGGATCCCAGCCACTGCCAGCTATAAACACTTGAGTCTGCGCGTACATGTACATGTATGAGATGATGTGACACTGAGGGGAAGTATGTGAGATAGTGAGACCGAGATAGTACCGGCTTCAACAAATATTTGAAGTTGTATGTTATAGGACATTACAAGAAATAAATGAAATCTAAATTAAAGACAAGAAGAAAGATTGAACATATGGAGTGCATGATTCAAGGTAAAAAGCTCAAAGTGGACATACCGGTAATCTGATGTCTCCTCAGTATTGCTGCTACTGCTAGACAACTTAGCCTCTGAGAGATCTTGGTTCAGGTTTGTGACAATGGACTTTACCTTATGTTCTTGCTTTTCAGTCTGCATTTGGCTGATGGGAACATGGTGAGTAGGGTGTGAGTGTATGCCCACATGCCTTTCTTACATTTAGAGGGTATATGGTCAGGATGTTTGTCTGGTAAGGGCTATAAAAACTGTGTACTGCATTTATGAGATGATTCACGCTAAAGATTAGAATCAATTACTCCGCAGTCATCTAAATGTCTTTTGCTCATGAAGTAAGACTTCTGTTTGTTCCTCTAAGGAAATAAAATAGATGCGTGCTGTACATATCAGATCTTGAAAAAATGAGAATTGGGAGTGCAAAGAAACAAGAGAAACTAATTTATCACAGTTTAGCAACCAAGCATTAAGCCATTTAGTATAAAACAAATTAGGATTGGTACAGAAACATAAATAATAAGCCAGTCTAAGAAAGCCATTCAGCAATGCTAGCAAGGATGAATTTCCAGAGAGAGAAAGTATATTAGTAATTCTCAGATATCAAGGGAACAATATGTTGTGAAATACAGACAAAGGCTGCATTTCTTCTGGGGAAAAAGTGCTAGGTTCTTGGGGAGAAATATATTTCCTCTATACTGTAGCAATTCCATGTCACATGTCACACTACCTTTTAACCCTTTGCTCTTCCACCAGTGAAATCTTGAGACAACACCACATTGTGGGTTAACTATGGGCAACTTTTATTACATTTTGCCAATCAATCTCTGTGTGATCTGTCAACCAAATATAAGGGCTTGAATATAATCTCGAACTTGTACATGACCTTGAATTTGAACTTATGTTTGAATTTGTTATGTAATAAAACGAGGCAGTGGCCCTCAAAGACCAAGTCATCCTTGAACAATGGCGAGACACCATAGTCCCTGGATGCAACCCACATGTTGCTCACAAGGGGACCCATCAGGTAAATGGGTGGAGAATGTAGCCTTTGCTTACCTGAATAAGCAAGGCAGGAGAAGGCAAAAACTGTCCATCTTCTTCAGCATCATTGAAGGAATGAAGTCATCAAGGAGCGTGCTCTGGCTGACCCTGCCCACAACAACTCCTGGCCAGGACTACTTTCTTGCCTCTCCTTTCACTGGAAGGGACCAAAGCACTTCCCCATCCTCATGCTGAGGATGGAAAAGAATTACCTATCTTCCATTTATCTGCCTTAGAAATGCCCTCTCCAAGGAAAGGGAAAGAATATAATGTCCCTTTCTCCTTTGGGTGGAGAAACAGTTTCATAGGGATATTTTGTGAAAAAACATGAGTAGATGAATGGAATGGGAAGATGGGAAGCAAAGATGTCCCTTCCACTGCACTTTTTTTTGTTTGAATTGATAGCCTCTGGTCTGGTTTGTCTTTGTAAAAACAGCAGCCTGAGGATGGAAAGAGCCCAGAAAATGGAAAATAAAAAATTGGCACAGATGCTTAGTAGATTATATGCTTCAAGATTATATTACGGAAAGGTAAAGTAAAGGTAAAGGTTTCCCCTGATGTTAAGTCCAGTTGTATTCGTCTCTGGGGGTTGGTGCTCATCTCCATTTCTAAGCTGAAAAGCCGGCATTGTCCATAGACAACTCCAAGGTCATGTGGCTGGCATGACTGCATTTAGTGCCATTTCTTTCCTGCCGGAGCAGTACCTATTCATCTACTCACATTTGCATGTTTTCGAACTGCTAGGTTGGCAGAAGCTAGGTTGGCTGACAGCGGGCGCTCATTCCGCTCCCCGGATTTGAACCTGTGACCTTTTGGTCCACAAGTTCAGCAGCTCAGCGCTTTAACACACTTCGCCACCGGAGGCCCCATATTACAGAAAGGAGAACTAAATATATGAAAAAATAATCTAAGGAGAAGTGGGATTTAAAATGGAAAGAGCTGATAGCCAGAGTAAAAGGGATGGGAAAATATAAGGAACTGAATCAGACCATCTTCATGATCGAACAAATAAAACAATATTTAAAAGAGTGGTGCAACTGCACCTGGAGAGAGGGGGCTGGGAGGGGAACAGGTAGATATAAGTAGTAGACAATCATATTAATGGAAAGGCTAAGGATACATGTCAGACCAAAATGATATGTGTGAATATGTGAAAAAAATATTTGTCTTTTTCCTTTTTTCTGTAATGTGAATGTGTAATGTTATACTTTACTTATATAATCTTATAAAAATTTTAAACAAACAACAAAAACAGCAGCCTGTGGGATTGTCCCATGTATGTTCACATAAACACATTGGAAGAAGAGAAAAGAGAAGAACAATAAAAACGGATATATTTACAATGAAAACAGAAAGAGGATTTGCTTATAGCTGCAATCCAGAAATTGCTAACAAACCGGAGCCTATCGATTTCTGTGAGATATATGAACTCATATAGAGCTACACAATTTTCAGGCTGACGCACAACTGAGTCAAGGTGAAGTACATAGATCTAATGTGATTCATGCCATAGAATTGATGGAGACAACCTGGCTTTGGTTCAGTTATTTCAGTTTAACCAAGAGATAAAATAGCCCATAACTTTACTTAGATATCACAATGGACAGATGATATTTATACTCATTCAAAATGGGCTCACTAAACTAAATCTTCCCAATGGCTTGCAATGAAAAATATTTTATCCCCTTCAAGCCTAATTTACATAGGTTAAAATAGTGCAATGAAGGGAAAACAAGGACTTGCACTTATGAAAGTGAGGTTGCTTCTCAAAGTCCAGACTGAGAATTTTGGGTCCTCCAGATGGGACAAATGGATATGGATATTTATTTAGTAGTTCTTATGTATATGTATATGTGTGTGTGTGTGTGTGTATGTGTGTGTGTGTGTGTGTGTGTGTATGCGTGTGTGTGTGTGTATGATAGTCACATAATGATTCTGTTGTCAGGAATTACTGATATTTTCTGGTAATTTTCAGCACAATGTTTTATTCCCATCCTTCCGTGGGAGTTTGTTTTTATTCTAAGACATAGCAGAACAAACATCTTCAAACCTTTCTTTATTTTCTCAGTAATAGTCATTCAATGAAATAACATAAAAGCACAACTATATTTTTGAAAAAACATCATTGAAGATAAAAACTTTTCTCCATAGAACCATCTCTTCAAACCCTGAAAATATTTTAGAAGAGCACAAGGGCAAATCCAAGAAATTGCTACAAGCAGTCCTCTAAGAAAATGAGATTAATGGGTGCAGAAGAAATGACTACTGGCAAAAGCCAAAGAAGTATCTTGTGAGAAATTACACTTTGCTGGAGCAACCTTCAAGAGCCTTTTTGTGTTGGCTAATGGCTATGTCTGGAAGCTGGTGCTTCACATAAGTGGCAAAGACAATTCTAAAAGAAAAAAAAGTTGTTTACAAAAGCAATTATATGTAGAAATACAGTAGAGTCTCACTTATCCAACATAAACGGGCCGGCAGAATGTTGGATAAGCGAATATGTTGGATAATAAGGACGCATTAAGGAAAAGCCTATTAAACATCAAATTAGGTTATGATTTTACAAATGAAGCACCAAAACATCATGTTAGACAACAAATTTGGCAGAAAAAGTAGTTCAATACGCAGTAATACTATGTAGTAATTACTGTATTTATGAATTTTGCACCAAAATATCACGATATATTGAAAACATTGACTACAAAAATGCGTTGGATAATCCAGAACGTTGGATAAGCGAGTGTTGGATAAGTGAGACTCTACTGTAGATATATTAAGATGGGATGTCTAGCTGCATATAGGAGGAGGGAAATAGCTAAGACTGAAAAGTGTAATGTGTAAAGTCAATTAGAAGTGAGAAAGAGACTGATTAAAAAAAGGCAAAGATGGGAACATACTGGGTGGGGACTATAGCTATCTGTCCCTATCACAATTGCACCATAATTTTCAAAATTTCTAAGGGGGAGCACAATTTTTTTCCTTGTAGCAAAGATACCAGAGAATATACCATCTTTTACATTTGTGTACTATTATGTTTTCAATTTTATTCAAATTTCAAACATATATGGCCTAAAATTGAAGCTAAAATTGAAGCTAAAATTGAATTGGAGTGTATAAATTCTCCAGATAGCATAGAAGCACGTCATAAAATCCATAGACACAAAGTTAAGTTGAGCACTTTTGAGTTTCATTTATTTCTTGAGGTGTTGTGGATGGGGAATACAGATACTGTCCAGCTCACAGCAAGAGCAGAGATGATCTGCCTGAGTTACAGAGTAATCAATAAATTGTTCCTTTTCTGCCACAGGAATGAGATGATAGCAAGGTTTTTAAGTCCCTCTGTTGCCTGAGGCAGATCAACACAGAAAATATCAGAAAATGAGGAAATATTCAATGGACTGATGTATCTTTCTTTTTATTTTTGAGGGGATTCCTTCTTCAAACAGGCATTCTTTTCTTCCTTTTTTACAGGAATGCTTGCCTTTCTAATTAAAATGCTGTAAAAGTTGCATTTCAAATGCTTGAAAATATTTCTCTAAAATGTATGGTCCTTTGGAAGCTGAAGCTGTGCAAACAGTACAGTCAAACATAAACATCATTGAAGTTAATTCCAGACAATGATGCAAAGGACTGCCATCATTGTGATCATAATACATCCGAGAGCATGCTCCATATTCATTACTTTTCTCCTTACAAAGTAACTGGCTTGCACAAATCATCATCTGCTATTGTTCCACTAAAACAGGCATGGGCAAACTTTATGGGCAGAGATGGGCCCGGGAGGGGGAGGACCAGGTTCATCTCCTGGCATAAGGACAGGCTGCTCACCCCATCCTTATGCTTATTTTAGCATAGCCAAATTATTTCCATTATGTTTAGGTAGATTCCCAGTAAGGGATGGCATGAAATAAACTTCTCTTTCAGTAGATTGATGGAAATTATGTACTCCAAGTATTTGATTCTGCCATCTAGCTGAGACTTAAATCTGATTTAGGCATTACCTTTTTGTTGAATATTGGGGGAAGGACATTGAATTTGCTATGTTTATTGTTCTAGCTAAAGGAGAGTGCCTCCTATGCATTCAACCAAATGCCACTCTGTGATTTTCATCCCTGATTTGTGCGTTCATTAATTGGTGACAAAGTGATTATCCAAAGATTAAATTAGTTATTAACCAAGCACCTGCTATCTTGGCCATTTCTATTTTATAGCACTACATGCTTGCTGGAATATCCAATCAATTAAAACAGGTGCATGCAGTGACACCAGCCACATTGTTTACACCTACAGCTACATTTTGATTGACCCTTTTGGAGCAGCATCATGCCTATCTCCTTTCAGTCTTCAATTAGCTGGATCCTCAGAATTATGCCACACCACATATATATGGGATGTCACCAGCTTGCATTTCAAACTTTGTTTTCAAAATTCAATAGAAATGTAATTAAAAAATCTGCAAGGTCTGAAATACAAAAGGAACTAATATGTGTGCACATTCTGGCAATGACTGAGTTGTAAATAATTATCTGCTACTCAAAATAATCTGTTATTGCTAAAAAAGACAAATTAGTCTCAGGGCAAATCATGCCTGAACATTCGCTAGAAGTTCAGATGACTAAGCTGAGGTTGTCATACTTTGAACATATCATGAAAAGACATAATCCAGTGGGAAAGACAATAATGCTTTGCAAAGAAGAAGGCAGTAAGAAAAGAGAAATCAAGGAATCATTGACCTTGAGTATGCAATATCTCAGCAGGGTTTTTTAAATAACAGAGTGACTTTGGGATTTCTCAATCATAAGGCGAATATACATCAAAGTCAACTTGATGGCAATTAACCATGACAAGCACCAAATGTGAATTTCATAACACTTCTAGTCAACTTGTAATTGTTTTAATAAAGCTGAAAATCACATAAACTTTACATAGCAATAGGGCCAAATATCATAACATGTAAAAGATTTCTGACTTCAAAGATTTCACATACAGAGAGACTTGGGTATGTTTTCATTTAAAAGAAAGGGCAGCTAAAGTGGGCATGATATTGATTTATACAAATCTTAATATTGACTTGCCTTGATGATTAACATTGAGTATACTGCATGTACACGTTATGTACACTGCTTTGAAGCATCATGTTTGCATAATGGAATCTAGATATCACTACGGACATGCCAGATATCTCTCTCTCTCTCTCTCTGTCTCTGTCTCTCTGTCTCTGTCTTTGTCTCTGTCTCTGTCTCTCTCTCCTTCCCTCCCCCCCCCCCCTTCTCTCTCATACGTTTCTCCTAAATGGAACCCAACATGGCTCACTACATGAATTAAAATAACGAATAAACAATCCTATCAAAACATCAATATATTAAAACAATTTACAGTTTGCCCTTTGTGCCTATGGATCCAACCATCTACAGTTTGATTTTGCTGTTTTATATAAGGGACACCATATAAGGGACACCATTTTCATTATATATAATAGGTGTCCTGGAAGGAGTCCTGGAATCAAATCCCAACAGATACCCAGGGCCCATTATAGTAGTGACATTGTATCTCAAAACTCGAGATAACCTTTCCTAGCAGCTTCATATTTTTGCATCCAGACTGAAATGTTGAAAATGTTGTGCTCCAACAAAAAAAGGAAAGAAGAGAAAAAGGAATGTGGAAGACTATCTTGTAATGTTCTACTAGGATAGGATTTAGGAAGGTTTTTCTGAATAACAGCCTCATTTGGCATACTGAAAACCAGCCTTGCAGAAGTGAGGCAGTCACTTCTCCCCTTACCCATGTGGCCAGGCCCCATCTGGCTGCTTTCGTGAGCCAGGATGGGCACAGGTCTAGTACACACTTGGATGCTCTCATCTCTCAAAGGATCCTGTGTCAATATCCCCAGGCTGTAGAAAATGGAACAACCAATATAGGACAAACAGGAGCCAAGGTTACATCAGTTATACTATGTAACACAAGTTTTGCTCCTGAGTTATAAATGTCATTTCCTAATTGGTTCTATCATAAAAACATGGAAAAGTTTGTAAAACTGCAAAAACTTTGTTACACACTGAAAGGTTAAAATGGCATATTTTCATTAAAGAAAATTACAAATGAAGTACCTAGACTGAAAGAAATAATAGTACTATCCTCAGCCACAAAAACTAAGTTTCTGGAGTATAACAACTACTTTCAAAGTAAGTGCCTCAAAATTAAACAGGAATTAACACTTACAAACCAGGAACAGATTCCCCCCCCCCCCCAAATTTTGTTGCAGTGTTATTGTATCTAAGTCAAAGAGGACCCAAGCAAAGTATGCAAAGTGTTGTGTTTAATACTTCAGAACTGACTATTGTGAAGAAGCAGAAAAAAATTAATATTTCTGCAAATGAGATAGTAACGTTTCTGTAGCACTTTAAAGTTATAAACAGGGACAAACAACAGAAAAAGACTACCATGTTTGAACTTGAAACTATTTGAATGTGTGTGTTTTTTATTTTTACTTACTGCAAAGTGGGATACCAATTTCAAAGGATGGGCATAAATATGGATATTGAATAAAGTATATAAAGGATATTGAATAAAGTACAATCGGGGCCTCTGGTGGCGCAGTCTATTAAAGCACTGAGCTGCTGAACTTGCGGAACCTGGAACAGTTAACTCTTTCTCAACCTGTTCAGAGGAACTCATTTGTACTTGTTCTGCAGGCTGAGAAGCAGTTGTTCCTTCCATGGGTGCTACCTTAAAGCTTTGTTGAGGAAGCTCTGGGCATTGTTGAGCTCGAACCCAGCTGCTTAGCCTTCCACCAGCATCTCCTCATCCACATTTTCCAAGCATGACAATAACAGATGTGGGGAACAAACCATATGAAGAAGGGTGGAAGAAGCTGGATATGTTCAGCCTGATGAGGGGTGACATAATTATACTTTAATTAACTCAAAGGTTGTCATGGACAGGAGGAGGCAGGCCTGTTCTCTGTTGCCTTAGTGAGTAGGGTGAGTAGTTGCATGGAGAAAAGAGGAGATTTTGATTAAACATTAGAAGGTACTTCTTGAGAATTTGGCAATGGATGTGGTGGGATTACTTTTTCTGGATGGCTTCAAAAAGAGGCTGGACAACTACCTACAGGAGAAATAAATGGCCCAGGAGACCACTTCCAAATCTATGAATCAATATGATTTTCCTTCTTTACATACACTGTCATGGAACATAGTTGCAACACATCCCATATGCTGATTTAATTGATTTTTTAAAAACCCATATTTTACATTATTAGATTTGAGAATTTTTGATTCTAGAGTTGGGATATAGCTACGACATCTCTTGCTCATTATTGAGTTGTCTTTGGTTAGTAAAGAAGAGCTCAAATACTCTATTAGCACTTTGACAACTAATTAAGAAATTAATGTTGGCATTTTATAAACTTGTTACAAGAACATCTTTTGGATGCGGTGTTTCAAACTGTTTGCTCTGTCTTTAGTATTTATTGCAACAGATTCATGGAGCGCGTAGATTATGCCACAGACTGGGTAAATTAGTACTTTAATTCTTCTGATTGAAGTGCTTCCCTTAATGTAACCAGTAGAGGAAATTCCCTCTCCCTCTGAGCATCTTAAAAACCTGCCCTGAAGCAGTTGGGAGGCTTGCAAAACAGGTTTTTGCGTGACTCAAGAGTGCTGCAAGAGGATGGAGAGGGAAATAAAATCCTGTCACACATTCCAGTGAACACGAATTGGTTCAATACTGGATTTAAGTGAATGCAATCACAGTCCAGGATTCCTTTCTACAGTCATAACAGCAAAAACATGCACCAAAAAGCTAACCTTCCACTGAAATAAATACAGAAAGTTAAAATCCATATGAACAAAGGCATTAGAGGTGTATACCAAAGTTCTTCACCTGTAACTAACCAGGAGCTTAGGATAACTAGAATGAGAGAGACATTTGTATGTTTTTCATTATTATTTGCATCAAATAAACTTGCATTTCCAAGACTATTAGACAATCAGTCATGTTTAAGACTGCTCCTTTCTCCAGTTTTTAACTGACAAATTGCTAACAAAATTATATATTACAGAAAATATGATAGAAAAATGTATTTATTCATCTTACAAATTGTTGCCATTTTCATTTGTTTTTAAAACTATAGCCTGACATGGGAATTTGACATTATAGATTTATGAATGAATATATATGAAATGGATACAGATGCTGGTAGATCCAGGCTGGGTTTTAATAGTCCCTAATCAGAACACAAGAAAACCTTTTGGCAGTAAGACGTTTGACATTATATTTAGTTACAAAGATAGAAATAATGGGTATGAAATCCCACTATATCAAAGAAAGAAAATGTCTATCTTTATAACTATGATTGCTTGGTCTAAGATCCCTGGTGCTTTTCAGTTTTGTTTCAAGGAAGTTTGTGATTTTGCTACTTCTGGTGCATTGCGGGGAAGGGAGGTGTTAGTCTCCACAAGAAAAAAAATACTTTGAGTTCGAAACATGTTGGCAATCATGAACTGAATTAACTTTGTTAAACCCTTGGAGCCTCCCCTTTATATAACAGGATGTTGATCCCGTCAGGCAACTTGATGTTAGCCATCACAGTCACATGTGGGCATAAAACACAATATAATAGATACACACAGCTGGAAGGAAGAACAAAATCATCAAATAGAAACTTCAGCCTCAGGACATGATCCTCCATAGTTTTGCTTCATCTTTGTCCAATGCAGCAATCAGTTTCTAAAAACTGTGCACTCCCATATTCCAACGGGGATTTTTCAAAAAAGAGATCGTTAAAGGGAGAATGTAAGCTAAAAGTAACATACATAGTTAATCTCTTTGTTGTTTCTGTTGCTGTATGGTTTGGGTCAGTTTCCTTCTTCTGTTTTTATTGGTAGCATATTAACCTTGTAGATCTGATAGTAGTTGATCACAGCACAATTATACACCAATTTGTATAACATGTGAATGTACAAAGGTTGGGAGTCTATATGTCCTGTTTTGATTTGAAATATTAAAAATATTAATGAAATCACATTTTGCTGAAGGCAAACTAGAAATAAATCCCTCTGACAATGGGAGTTCTTCAGAGATGTCTGCCTCAGCAATCAGACTCGCATAATAAGTCTGTGCAGACCTTCCAGCTAATCACAAAAATTTTGCTAAATATAAATATATGCCTGATGTGTTATGATAAACAGTTATTTATCATCTTTCATGGAGCATGTCTTGCAAAAAATATCTAGTTTGAACCTTACTGTGCAAGATTAGTGGTTAAGAACAGGTTGCAGAAAGGAAGACAAGTAACTTTCCCAAGCTCTGTGAAGGCTTTTGTCAAAGAAATGGAATGATAATAAACGCAGGAAAAAACACCACAACATAGAGTTTGCTTTTTAAAACATTTCCTTTCCTGCCACATCCATTCAACAGAATAGAATTGAAATTCAGTGCATCATAGCATTCAAAAGAAAAATAGCATTGATGCAATCCCTGCTTATTTTAATTAAACATTTTAATCTGTTCATTTTGTCTTTTGGTAAGCTCTGTATTTTGATAGTTTAGCAGCCAGTTATCAAAATGTCTTATACTTAGTTAATAGACGTTCATTTGCATTTAACATGGACATACATTTTAGAAAAGGATAAAGATATATAGAAGGAGAAGAGAATGGTCAAATGTTAAGGAAAACAAGAAAAATGAATGTCTTGCAGTTACAAAAAAATCCCATTTATCTGACATTATGTACATGTATGAAGCGAATTTTGAATGAATTAATGTGGCTTCACATGACTAATATTTTTTAGATTGTAGATGTTCAATGACATCACTAATATACAGCTTATTTGTCATTGTCAATTTTGTGTGTTGAGAAGTTGTGCACTTGAATAAAACTAAGTTCTTCAACACTATTTGGATTGGTTCTGTATCCAAATATTTAGTACAGACAGTTAAATGAATTGGAAGCAAACTTTGCTATAACACATATAAGTCTTATTGATTTTCAAGAATTTTCTCTAAGCATAAATAAGGACTTTATCACATCAGCCCTGCAAGTTGTAATTACGGCAGAACAAGTCTCTTTTGCTTTGCACTTATCACATGACATTGCTCGTTTCCCATCTCTCTCCTGTGGGAGACCATTGAATGATGTTTCTTTTACAAAAGGAGGTAACGAATGGATTATTTAGGCTGATAAAACAAACACTTTCTTGGCTATATCTTATTGAGAAGGTGGTGGGAAAGGAACACCATATTGTGATAAGTCAAGGAAAAGACATAGGTGTTTTGCTGTACTTGCAATCTGTCTGCCTTGTATAATATCTCCTTAATTTGGATGCATTCCTTGTCCATCCTTGTAGAATATGTGTATAAATCTCTTTCGGAAGAGATAAAGCAGGTATAAATAAATATAATAAAGATAATCATAATCATAATATGTGGTTTTCAAATATGAGAATGATAGGGATCTTAGGCATTTCTGCCATGGAGGATTTATTTTCTAGAGTAGAACAGGGGGAAACTGGCCAAAGTTGCTATCATTTGGCTAGATCCTTTAGTGATAGAAATCCTTCCATTTTTGGACGATCATATCTGGTTCAGTCCAATGAAACTAAAGAACTATCTGGCGGCCTACTTCACAAATAGTATTGATGGCTCTTTACTAATTTTAACAAAGTATACATAAAGTCAGTGATAACCTGTTTCCCAGAAAATAAGACAGGGTTTTATATTAATTTTTCTCTCCAAAAGATATGTTAGACTAGAGCTTATTTTCAGGGGATGTCTTATTTTTCCTAATTGACTTTTTTATTAATTGTAACTAGGGTTTATTTTTGAAGCAGGGCTAATATTTTGAGCATCCTGAAAAATCCTGAAATATCATGCTAGGGCTTATTTTTGAGGTAGGTCTGTTTTTGGCAGGGGGAACCTATTTATAAATTAGTTTGTGTTTTGCTAGATAGGTGCAGATAGATAGAACATTTTATGTCAGCACAATCTAATTCTACATTATGATCCATTGCTTTTTTCATGCATCATGCTTTTGTAGGATTTGGATAAATGTTTGACTCTAGGGATTAATGTTTCAGATCCATCATTGTTTGCAGGACAGACACAACAGTGGAAACTGTGAGGCTGAGAAGCTTACCAAAGCTCACCCAGTGGCAGAATGGGGATTTTAGCCTTGGTCTCTCATGGTCCCAGTCTAGCACTCAAACAAGTACACAATGTTAGTTCTCATACTCTCATCTATTTCAATGTAGAAAAAAAATCTGTCGGTAAACATTGCTTTCCATTGACGTTGTTGTAGAAAGCTTAGCAGAATTCATTTCTCCTCATCTTGTAAACTAATATGCGTTTCTTGCATGTTATATCACAATTTTAATTTTTATCATGGGATTACCTGGAACTGAGAGAAATGTGGTATACAGCTGGTAACAACCAGTCATGTGTGTGAAATTTATTTCTCCCATTTCATCTGTTTATTTCATTTCTTCCATTCCTTCCGGAATGGGAAGGGCCCTCCTAACACAAAAATAAACTCGACACAAAAAGCAGGTGGGAGCAGGTACTGGCTCCAAGCCTGCTTTTCAGAATCATAGTTATAGAGAAGAAAAAAGAAATTGTGCTCAGGGAAACCTACCTTGCACCACTGCTGAGGTCTAGGGGCGGACCCACAGTGGGATCCTTGGCAGCAGCTGAAATTGTGGCATGTAGGCCCAAACCGTGAGTATCTGCCAGGGCCTTTGGGCCTGCACGCTTGCGGAGCAAGCCTCGATCGAGGGCAAGCCCTGGCAAGCCACCAGCGAACATGGCACATTCCAGTCCCACGCCAAGGATCCCACCATGGGTCTGCCCCTAGACCTCAGCAGTGGCGCAAGGTAGGGAGACGGCAGCAGCCCTAAAACTGAGTGGAAGAGGAGCATGGGAAGCCTGCCCATTGACACCAGTGGAATTAAAATATTCATTTTTTTGAATGCTGGACAAACTCATTTGGAAAGGCGCCCATTTTCGGAAGCGGTGATCAAAAACAAGAATGAAACAAACAAAAATTGGTAGTGATCTTATACAAATGCACAAGACTAATAACAAACCTTATAAGACAGTCTTTAATATCTACAGCTGCCAAATGTTTGCTGCCTCCCTTCATTCTATCATGATGAAACGGGGGTAGTGAGGGAGGGATGTTGGTTGGTTCATTCAGAAAATGCTGTTGGTGCCATCTGCATTTCTATTGTTTTGTTTTTTTAAAATAAGAAAGAAATAAAACACTAAGAATTTTTTATGCTGACAGATTGGGAAAGAAAACAAATCAGAATTTTCTACTCAGTCATTTAGGCAATTAAGCATTGCAAAGGGTGAGGAGAAGGGAATAAGAGATACAGAGGGAGGAAAAGGCTGATGGGGAACATATCGTGTCATTCATTACAGTCCAATTAAAAGGCAATTTTTAGAAGACCATAATGAAACCGGTGTTCATAGATCTCAGATTTAGTTCTTAAACACTGTTAACAGTCCCTTGTGTTTGGCTTTGTACTTAGCCTGTATATTCCTTGTTTATGGCTTTGCATTCTGTGTGTATTTTTGCAGGCAAAGGGGGGCAGTTTGTGGGTTTCTCAGAAATGAAGCACTTTTTCATGATAGAGAGGAATTGAGAAAGTTTTATTTTAATGGCGTGGAACAGTTAATTTTTTTTTTATAAAACTGCCAGAAACCCACAGCCAATGCTGGATTATGATGTTCCAGAAAGTATCTTCTCCCAGCTCTTTTGTAAACAAAGCTATCATCAATGACTTATATTGACATCTATTTTTGTTCTAAAACAGACAGTGATATCAGATTCTGAGTCACTACCTGAGAAATGAGAAGCTATAGAATCAAGGCAACGTGGGCCATAAATGAAAGACCAGAGAAACATTGTAGCTTTCCAGAACTCTGCTAATTTTCAGGACTAAGAGTAACATGTGCCATGGGCAGACAGGGGTCCAGGGTGATCCAGTATATATCTTGCTAGAATCATCTTTTTCTTAAAAAAAAATTGAAGGGCTGGGTAAACAGGATAAAAACATGAAGGCAAGGCAGATGCAACAACAGCGGTCTTTGGCAACTCCAATGCCACTGGGTACATCTTCTCTTTTTGCACAAATGAAAATGGCAGCAGCTGTTACCACCTGGCCATCATCTATCATTTCAGTTCCAGGCTTTTCTCGGCATCACTTTCCTTCACTTACCTTGTGGGTCCCATCTTATGTCACACTGCTGCCTGTCACCATACTTCTATCTTCAAATATTCCCACTGCAGGCCTCATAAGAGCATTTGTTTGTGCTTATCTTAGACTAGCTATGCTACCCTTTTATAAAACTAGCAGGTGTGGATAAGAGAGAAAGCACATTTCCGTTAAGGTATAGTCTCACCACTCGTTGTTTTACAATAGAAGATGGGCAAATAAATTTGCTGTGTTGATGATAATGATGATGATGACAGACTAGGACTAGACTCTGAAGGAATGTTTTGTCCTGGCAGTCCTCTTTTAGTTAGAAACACAGTTTTTGTTGATATGGTTTTATGATGCTGTTTATACTGCTATTAGGATTGTTTTTTAAAAAAATTGTGCAAGTTCTGTTCTTTGTGTATATCTATTTGATTTTTATTATAGATTGACAAGATAATTAAATAATTAAATAAATAAATAAATATTAGTATTAGATTCTCTTTTGATTGTACTTTATTATTGTTGGTGTTACAAATAATTCCCACATGAAGGAATTTTATCCTGAAAAACAGGATATAAATCTGTTGTCGAAGGCTTTCATGGCTGGAATCAAGTGGGTTGCAGTGCGTTTTTCCACATCTAGGGGACCTGAACATTCCACAGATATATAAACCCCACTTGTCTCATTTCCAACAGACCTCACAACCTCTGAGGATGCCTGCCATAGATGCGGGCAAAATGTCAGGAGATAATTCTTCTGGAACATGGCCATACAGCCTTGAAAACTCACAGCAACCCAGTATATAAATCATTGTAACCAATAAAGCAGGTGCATTTTGTATTATGTTTGACCATTCCAAGTGCACCATTTGAAAAAATAATTTTAATACCCAATGACAACTGTTTGATGTCTATTTAATTAACAGCACTGGATGTCAGATTCAAGGACATTGAATTGTGTTGAATGTTCATCATTCTGTAAGAAAATCAAATTGATGCTCCTAATTATAGTAGTTAGATAGTGAACTCTGACTGCATCCTGATTAATAAGTGACATTGGGCAATAAGGTTAGACATCATCAAGTTCCTTGTCAAGATTTAAATATGCTTTTTGAGTGCAACCAAGAGTGTGGAAGTGAGGATCCTAATAATACTTATTTTTTTAAAAAAAATTAAATGAATGCAAGTAAGGAGAAAGCAAATCTTCACAGTTTATTTTAAAAGGTGATTGAAGCTGTCTAATCCAAAAGCTTTAAGGTTTTCATTTCTGTGTAGGCTTTTGAATTTAAATAAGGGTAATTTCCTGGGTTCGTTTTTAAAAATTAATTTCAGAAAAATTATCAAGATAAGCAGTTTCAGTAGTTTTATTTGAAAAGGATGATTTTAACACAAATCTTCAAATAGAATTTGAGACACATTGCCTATCACAACAAAAGAGAAACACTGAAAAAAATGAGGGATTCACTTCTTCCTGGAGGCAGCATCAATTGTTTGTGGTAGATTATCTTACATTATGATACTTAATATATTCTGTGTAAGATTTCCAGTTTTTGATACTTATGAATAAAACACATTTATGTACAGTGGAGCAGAGAATTGTTGTTGTTTATTTGTTCAGTCACTTCCGACTCTTCGTGACCTCATGGACCAGCCCACGCCAGAGTTTCCTGTCGGCCGTGGCTGCCCCCAGTTCCTTCAAGGTCAAGCCATTCACTTCAAAGATACCATCCATCCATCTTGCCCTTGGTCAGCCCCTCTTCCTTTTTCCTTCCATTTTCCCCAGCATCATTGTCTTCTCCAAGCTTTCTCATTATGTGGCCAAAGTGACCTTTGCCTTTAATATCCTTCCCTCCAGTGAGCAGCTGGGCATTATTTCCTGGAGTATGGACTGGTTGGATCTTCTTGCGATCCAAGGCACTCTCAGAGTTTTCCTCCAACACCACAGTTCAAAAGCACCTATCTTCCTTCGCTCAGCCTTCCTCATGGTCCAGCTCTCGCATCCATAGGTTACTATGGAGAATACCATTGCTTTAACTATGCAGATTTTTGTTGCCAGTGTGATGTCTCTACTCTTCACTATTTTATCGAGATTGGTCATTGCTCTCCTCCCAAGAAATAAACACCTTCTGATTTCCTGGCTGCTCTGCATCTGCAGCAATCTTTGTGCCTAGAAATACAAAGTCTGTCACTGCCTCCACGTTTTCTCCCTCTATTTGCCAGTTATCAATCAGAGCAGAGAATCAGATCATAGTTATATGTCCTACTCCTATTCGTCACCAAGGACCTCATCATATGGAGCTGGAGAAAGCGAGGAAAGAGGGTGAAATCATTTTCTTGCATGTAGAATTGCCAATCTGTCTTTAAAGAAAACAAATAATTTACTTATGCTCATCACACAGGATCACCCCCTCCTGCCTCAACTGGGAGACCCGAGACAGACACAGCCTCTGTAATACCTGATTTTCCCCACCAATCCCGTTACTCTCAAGGTGACCCATTCTTAAGACTGTTCTTAAGGCAGACACTACCCCCTTCTCTGGGCTCCTCCAATAATAATAATAATAATAATAATAATAATAATAATAATAATAATAATAATAATAACAAAAACAACAATAACAACAACAACAATAACAACAACAATAACTCCCAATCTCATTACTCTCACTTACTTTAAGTCCAAAACTTAAAAATCTAGCAGTAGTGCAATTTTGAAAGCCAAGATCACTATGAAGGAGAAACAACAGGAAAAACAATGTGGTTATATCTTGAAATTTCAGTATTTCTAATTATAATTTTGGAAAATTACCATGCCAGGCTCATGAACCAAGATTTTGAGGGAGAGATGTCAATGCTTGGTGGGAAACCGCCCATAGGAACACCCATTACTCCACATCACTGAAGCGATCCAACATGGACAAATTTGACATCTCCCAACCCATATGTTTCCCCCTGTGTTCTCCCATTTCTGCTTGAATCATGAGCTCAGAAGATGATTTCTCCCTGTCTCCCCCATTCCACACTGCTTTATAATCCAGATTATCAAAGCAGATAATTTGCATTATGTTCTTTGAACTGGATTATTTGAGTCTACACTGCCATATAATCCAGTTCAACGCAGATAATCTGGATTTTATACAGCAGTGTAGAAGGGACCTTAGAGAGCACCTAGCCATTGCTGGGCATCTTTTTTTAAATCAGCAAGGTTCTTGCATGGGCTCCTTTGCTGATGTCAGCAAAGCTATAATGGCCAGGAGTTCTCTGGAGCTCTCCACCAGTAGTTATTGCAACAGAGACAAGATGCCAGATACAGGGAGTCATCCAGTGGGGTCAAAGTGGTTTTGACTCAGCTGGATGATCTGGATTGTGCTCCTATTGCTGCCATGAGTTGTGGGTAGAGCATCTGAACAGCTCCCAATTTTACTGTACATGTAAATGAATCCAATGAATATATTCAATTCATAAGATATCTATAGTCCAATTAATAAGATATAAATAGCAGTCCTGGAAGGGTTTCTGTCTCATACCTTTAAGATCTTCTGTCAGAGTAGAGCAAGGGCGGGCATCTTGAGTTGGTCCAGGGATCAATTCTTGGGGGCTGCACAGAATGCCAAAAATGCCCATATGGGATGGAATCAAACCAGAATAGGTGAGGATTCAATTTCTAGGTTAAAAGAACAGTTATCTCAAACAACAGGTGTGATGCTGAATCAGTGCTTTAGGCTTAAAGGAAAGACAATTCACCCTTTTAAACAAAACAAAACAAAACAAAAATCATAAATGTGATAGTCCGGGAGAATAAGGGAGGATAAGGCAGTTAAAACTGTCTTGAAGTCTGGATGCAGTCCAAGACCCACACTAAGAGTCACCCCTTCGATTGCAAAATATGGGTATGGATCAATGATACTAAATCCAATTGTTTGTTCCAGCTTGAGTAGCATCATTGATTCAATAGAACTTGCATTCAAATCCCACTCCATGAATAGAATTTGTTCGGCCAACTTATGTGGATCCCTTTGATAAATTGGGTTGATTATTTGAGACTAACAACTGGTTTTAACACATACTTTGAAAACAAATTGCTGATACCTTCCTGTAACTTCAGCAGCCCCAATGTATTATGTAAAAGTCTTCCAAATAATAACTAAATTCAGAAGCAACAGAATCTGAAACTACTGGAAGCAACCTTTAAATGGGTGGAGTTGCTCTTTATCTTGTGTCATTATCATGATTGATAAACTACCTTTTTAATACTCTATAATCAACTCCTTTTAAGAATAACTCCTTAGATCAGAAGATTAAACAACCCACTCAAAGTGAGCAAAATAAAATATATTGTTTCTTTGACAAATTAATTTACGCCTATGCACTAATTATCAAAAGCTGAACTTTTAATGGGTACTTGAAGAAATTTATATTCTGTGACATTTTAATGAAACATGTTCTATGAAGATCCGACAGTGACATTTGCAGTGTCCTTGAATAATACACTTTTGTAATATTTCTTTCAGTGCCACAGCAGACCATTCCAATGTTTACAAATTCTCCTTTGGTTCAGTTATACCATTACAGTGTTTTTTTAAGCCATTGGATGAACAGGACAAAGAAACCTGCTGTGATCTGCAGTCCTTGACTAGTACTTGATAAAGCCATGCTATATTACTTACTCAAAATGGCGTAGTGGATTAAAAGCCTTGTGACTTGAAGGTTGGGTTGCTGATCTGAAAGCTACCAGGTTCTAATCCCACCCGGGGAGAGCGCGGATGAGCTCCTTCTATCAGCTCCAGCTCCATGCAGGGACATGAGAGAAGCCTCCCACAAGGATAATAAAACATCAAAACATCTGGGCGTCCCCTGGGCAACATCCTTGCAGACAGCCAATTCTCTCACACCAGAAGCGACTTGCAGTTTCTCAAGTCGCTCCTGACACAAAAAATAAAATAAAATAAATTTAACACTGCCAGATAATGAAAATGTAACATCTAGAATGGCATTCCTGCTTTTGCAGTTGCAACAAAATTGAATTGTTATAGTTGTAAATGAAGGTTTAGTCCGCCAACAAATGTATTGCACATTGCTTTCAATATTTGATATGATTTCTATTAAAATGGTGAGACTCTTATCAATAGACCTTTGCTCTAATTTTATGTATTTCTCACAGCTGAGTTTTAGGGAAGCTTTTTCCCCCAGAGGTTAGGGTAGACTTTTCTAGAATACAGAAGTGGAAAATTATTTATTTATTTATTTGCTATAGATCCTACTCTATCACACCCCCACTCAGAGTGGCTTACAATTGGCTAAATTCAATGCTACCGTATGCAAACAAAAACAATACATAGAATAATAATCTAAAATCAATAGGCAAATACACATGAAAACAGTTTGAAACATTGTACATATAATTATCATAAAACATATTAAACATTGCACCAATTCCAGTTGTCATTTAGCTGCTCCATTCATGTCTATATCATGATAGGTGTGATACTGTAATTCTGTCACTCACCAAATGCCTGCTTTCACAGCCAGGTATTAAGTTTTTTCCTGAATGCCAGGAGGGGGGGGGGCAATCTAATCTTACTGGGGCGAGAGTTCCACAGCCAAGGGGCCACCACCAAGAAAACCCTGTCCCTCGTGCCCACCAATTGCACCTGTGAAAACAGCGGGACTGAAAGCAGGACCTCTTTGGCAGATCTTAACACTTGAACTGCTTCATAAAGGGAGATACGTTTGGACAGGTAAGTTGGACCAGAGCCGTTAAGGGTTTTATAGGCTAAGGCTAGCACTTTGAATTGTGCTTGTTAGCAGACTGGCAGCCAGTGGAGCTGATGTAACAGGGGGATTGTATGCTCCCTGTACACCACTCCTGACAGCCTCTTGCTGGACTACTTGAAGCTTCCAAACTGTCTTCAAAGGCAACCTTACATAGAGCTTGTTGCAGTAGTCTATTTGAGACGTGACAAGAGCGTGGACCACCATGGCCAAGTCTGGCTATTCAAGGTATGGGCAGAACTGGCTCACAAGTTTTAATTGTGCAAAAACTCTCTTGGCCACTACAAAGAACCTGGGGTCCCAGGTTCAGTGAGGAATCCAGGAGAACTCCCAAGCTGCAAACTTGTGACTTCAGGGGTAGTGTAACCCCTTTCAGTACATGCTGTAACCCTATACCCTGTTCGGCCTTTCAATTGACCAGGAGTACCACTATCTTGTCATGATTCAATTTCAATTTGTTCGCCCTCATCCAGATCGTCACAACTACCAAGCACTGGTTCAGGACTGGGCAGCCTCCTTAGCAGCAGATGGAAAGGAGTGATAGAGTTGGACATCATCTGTGTACAGATGACATTGAGCTCCAAAACTCTGGATGATCTCACCCAGCAATTTCATGTAGATGTTAAACAACATGGGGGACACTACAGAGCCCTGGGGGACCCCACAGGACAATGGCTGCAGGGCCGAGCAGGCATTCCCCAACAGTCCAGAAAGGACTGGAGCCACTTCAAAACAGTGTCCACAAAGAACTGAGCAAATGCTTCACAGCGAGCTGCCAAGAGGTCAGGGATTCCATCTTGTGGAGCAGGATTTAACAACCCTCTGACCTTTCAAAACAGTTCAGTTGAATGGTTCCTTGTGCACGCAATGTCACTGCAATGAAAGAAATGGCATGAAAATGAATTGAGAATTCACAAAGAAAACAAAATGTCATCTGCAGTGCCTCTTGATGGTACTGTTCTCAACATCTTACTAAATACTAGCTGTGCCCGGCCACGCGTTGCTGTGGCAAAGTATGGTGGTATGGGAGATAAAGTATTGAGGAATTGGTGGTAGTTAAGGTAAAGGTAAAGGTTTTCCCCTGACATTAAGCCCAGTCATGTATGATTCTGAGGGTTGGTGCTCATCTCCATTTCTAAGCCGAAGAGCCGGCGTTGTCCGTAGACTCCTCCAAGGTCATGTGGGATGACTGCATGGAGCGGCGTTACCTTCCCGCCGGAGCAGTACCTATTGATGCACTCACATTTGCATGTTTTTGAACCTCTGGGTTGGCAGAAGCTGGGGCTAACAGTGGGGGCTCTCTCCGCTCCACCAATTCAAACCTGCGGCCTTTCGGTCCAGAAGTTCAGCAGCTCAGCGCTTTAACACGCTGCGCCATCAGGGGATATTATTTCCTAAAGGTTGTGAATATACAATATTTCTGATTGGTTTTTTTTGTCTGTTGGAGGCAAAATGATTAGGATGTAATGGCTTGCAGCTTTAAAGCCTGGTTGTTTCCTCCCTGAGTGAATTTTTTGTTGGGAGGTGTTAGCTGGCCCTGATTGTTTCCTGTCTGGAATTACCTTGTTTTCAGAGTGGTGTTGTTTGCGATATTTTATGTGTTTCTACTGTCTGTGGCCCTGAGAAAACAGAGGATTTGCCAGACTTTGATGATGGGAATACTTTGTTGGGAGGTGTTAGCTGGCCCTGATTGTTTCCTGTGTGGAATTCCCCTGTTTATTTACTGTCCTGGTTTTAGAGATTATATTGTTCTGCATTATTCTATCCCAGTAATTATTTCATATTAAAGTAGAATCTCACTTATCCAAGATTCGCTTATACAATGTTCTGGATTATCCAACGCAGTCTGCCTTTTCATAATCAATGTTTTTGTAGTCAGTGTTTTAAATTCATTGTGATATTTTTGTGGTAAATTTGTAAATACAGTACAGTAGAGTCTCACTTATCCAACATAAACGGGCTGGCAGAATATTGGATAAGCGAATATGTTGGATAATAAGGAGGGATTAAGGATAACCCTATTAAACATCAAATTAAGTTATGATTTTACAAATTAAGCACAAAACATCATGTTAGACAACACATTTGGCAGAAAAAAGTGGTTCAATACACAGTAATGCTATGTAGTAATTACTGTATTCATGAATTTAGCACCAAAATATTAATGAAAGCATTGACTACAAAAATGCATTGGATAATCCAGATCGTTGGATAAGCGAGTGTTGGATAAGTGAGACTCTACTGTAATTACTACATAGCATTACTGCGCATGGAACTACTTTTTCTGTCAAATTTGTTGTATAATATGATGTTTTGGTGCTTAATTTGTTTAATCGGCTTTTCCTGAATCCCTTCTTATTATCCAACATATTCACTTATCCTGCCGGCCTGTTTATGTTGGATAAGTGAGAGTTTACTTTATATTGATAATCTTGTATTATCTGCTTAGAAGTGGATTATATGAGGCCCCTTCTTCACAGCTGTATAAAATGCACACTGAAGTGGATTATATCGCAGTGTGGAGTCAGGATAATCCAGTGCAAAGCAGATAATATAAGATACTAAATGGGTAATATAGCTGTGTGGAAGGGCCTTGAGTCTACACTGCCATATAATCCAGTGCAAATTAGATAATCTCTGGAAGAAGCCTAACTTAGGCCTAAATCTGCCTGTCCCCTAACTGAACCCTGGATGTCCCTTTGCTGACAGGCTGGTTGCTAGGAGACCAAGTGGGCAAAGATTAGCCCTCTAAACTGGCAGCAATTGGATAAAAAACAATTATTGCTCTCCCTCTAATTAGGACTTTATTTTTCTTTTCTTTTTGTTGTATCAACCTTGAGGCATGGATGATGGGTTGTGTTGTCAAATTTTGAGGTTGGGGGGCCTGTACTTTTGTTGTTTTGTGAGTCGCCGTGATGCCATCACTCTTTTATATATATAGATTGATGTTTTTCTCTTCCTTGTTGCTTATTAATATTGTCTTTCCTAGACTCATGCCAACTTTGCTGCTAAGGTCTCATATGCACCCTTTTTTTTTTAACATAATTTACATTGATATAGTGGGCCTTTGGTCCCAGGGCTCCCATGGATACCAAAATTCACGGAAGCTCAATTCCCACTATAGAATGCTGTGGTAAAATTATGTCCCTTATTTAAAATGGCAAAATCAAGATTTGTTTTTTGGAATTTGTTTTTGGAAGGTGAAGGGAAGCATTATCAAGCTATGGCTGGTTAAATCAGTAGATGCAGAATACATTGACACCAATGGCTGACTATAGTGTTATGCATTTTACTCTCTTAGGCTTCCTTTTGATTTTCAGAGTCCAGTGGTTCTTTGGGCTCAATGATACAGAATTCAAAAGGTCAAAGAGTCTGACCAGATATGTTACTTTTCCGACATTGCTGGGCTGCAATTTCCAGTATCCTTCACTATTGCTCATGCTGGCTCTGGCTGATTGAAGTTACCATCCCTCATTAAAGACAAACTCTCTGTTATTGTTCTTTTTACAGAGATATTAGCAAATCTGAGTGAACTAAAAACCAATAAGAGCTAACTAAAATTGCCCCATAAATTAGAGCTAACGAGCCCCACCAACCAAGAAATGGTACCTGTCCCTATTTCATTAAGAGTTCTTGGACAAAAGGTAATTGTACTGAAACAGTGACTTCCTTCCCAAAGCTCTAGTGATCTACTTTCTACCTCTTTAGATTAGATGAAATGTAAGGGTCAAGAGTCACTATGCTGAAGCATAACTTGTGTGGTTGAAACTTAGGGAGCGTTTTCCCCTAATCAATTATTTGATGCCCTCAGGTTCTTAAAGATGGAGGTAAGACTTTGTCATGAGAATATCTTACCTTGCCATCTGAGTCAGACAGTATGAGCCTCAAAGAAAAGAAAAGGGAGAGAATGATAAAAGGTTGCAATAGGGACACACACACACACATACACAAAGAAATGGTGTGTGGGGTTATTCTTATGAGAAATAGTGGAAATGATGAAAAGACTGGAATTGTGTAACTCAGGATCATATAACTATAGGGAAGGGAGAAATGAGAAACAGAGACAGAGATAGGAAACAATGGTATTATGATGGTCTGGAATTTCCAATGGAAATAATTATGCTAATGAACTGAGCTATGATTTTTGTCATCATGACAAGTGCAGTTTGAATGTCACACCTTATTGTGCTAACTTGATAACCTTAATAAGTTATTCTTTCTCAGCCTTGGCTTCCCCTACCTACCTACAGTATGACCATAATAAGATAAAATTACTTTCATGTTTTGTTCTAGTCTTAGCAGTATCATAGTAGCAACAATATATGAAGTACTTAATACTTTGAATTATTTATGTTGCTAGAGAAAGACTAACTTCTTTTCCTTCTTCTCCTCCCCTCTTTTTGCTGTTGATGTTACTAAATGTGGACATTCTCAGGATATTTTCCATGGTATAGAAGCATAGCATGCAGACTCGATTAAGTATGGCAGCTCAATTAATACACTTAGCTTTCAGATCAAAGTTACTAGCCATGGGCTTTTTAAAAGTTGTTAAAAGTTCAGATTATAATACACTTATATTCATCCTTTTGCACCAGAATTTTAACGACTCTAAATGACTCTAGAGCTGTGCAGAATGCAATTTTTTTTAAAAAACAAAACCAAAACAAAATCCTGTACTGTAAGTCTAGTTCCGTGTACTTACAAAACCTAACCATTGGGCAATAAAATGTTCTGATGTCTGTGGATTAAATCTAAATCATCACTCTTCCAGTTAAGGAATTTGCAAAGAATATGAAAATTTAAGAATAATTATATTCTTAAACTGAGCTATGTTTAACCTCCTGAACATCATCTCAACAGATTAGTATACAATTAGCCACTATATGATCCATCTAAGAAACTATAGAATTGCATTGGCTAGATTCAGTGACAGTATGCTGCTTTGAGGCAATTGTTCAGTATATGTGACAACCTTTGATTTTCATATCATCCTGTAGCACAGTAAAAATTACATCCCTCCTACATTCATAGGTTTAACCAACTTTTTCCAGTTTCCTGAAGCCATTTCCATTTGATTTGTTAGCTTCAACTGTTTAGTATTTTAATTAGCTATTAGGCCCTGGTGGTGCGGTGGATTAAAACGCTGAGCTACTGAACTTGCTGACCAAAGGGTTGGAGGTTCAAATCCATGGAACAGGGTGAGCTCCCGTTGTTAGCCCCAGCTCCTGCCAACCTAGCAGTTCAAAAATATGCAAATGTAAATAGATCAATAGGTATAACTCCTGTGGGAAGGTAATGACACTCCATGCAGTCATGCTGGCCACATGACCTTGGAGGTTTCTATGGACAATGCCAGCTCTTAGGTTTAGAAATGGAGATGAACACCAACCCCCAGAGTTGAACACGACTAGACTTAATGTCAGTGGAAAACCTTTACCTTTACCTATGAGGCCTTTATGTTATTAATGTAGGATTTCTACTATTTTTATTTACTTATGTAACACTTTATTGTTTGGTTAGCTCCTGAGGCTTGCAGAAAATTGACTGGTACATTACTATTAATCCTTTAATATCTATCAATTTAAACATTCTCCTCTTTGGGATATAATTTTCTTCATGGTGCAGCTAACTATATTTTCTAGGGAATCCATCGCAGTCCAGATGCTATTGGACTTCATTTTCCTCTTTGCCTCCGTGCCAGCATGCCCTGTGGTGAGGAATAATAGGAATAACAGTTCACCAACAAATATAGTTCACCAACATCTGGAACCCACAGCTCTGCTTTCATCTAAAAAGAGATGAAGGTGGTATATCAGAACAGTAATGCCATTATTTTTCCTGGCGTGAATCCCCAGACATCTTTAAACAAGGCTAAAACAAGACATTATAAGTTCTTATACTATTACTGCCGTCAGCCCCACTTAGAAGTTCGTGATCAGAGATAATCTACTGCATACTCCAATATTTTAAGTTAAGTCTTCCAAGTGTAATTTAAAGAAAGAATGAAAAATAGCAATCAGCTCCCCATTTCAACAGAAAAAAACTACTTAAAATATAATGAAATGTATTTTCTCCAAATTATTTTGGATATCATTTTCCCCCATTTTCTCAGTAATAAAATTAGGCTTTTTTCTTAAACATCCTGGTTCTTAATGATATTAACTTCCAATAAATTTATGAAATAGTATATTGTTAATATTCTTTTTTAAAAAATTCACAAAGATAATGGTGATGGGTAAGGAACAGGAACACATAGTCGTTCCTTGCACTAATGACACAAACGTTGAGATTGTTTATCTGTTTTCCATCCAAGCTACTAAGACACTCAGTGACATGCCAGTGACAGGCAATCTGTGTGTGGGCAATTTTAGAAGGATGTTTTGTGTGAGATGAGAAGCACCTTTTCACATTTCCAGGTTACATTTTATTTTCTGCTTCCTGGAGGTGGAAGAGTATGTGTATCTGTATTGCTTAGCCAGGTGACAAGCATCTCATTTTTTATCTCATTGCTAAATATTAAATCATGCTGAGCATTAATTATTTACAAGCTATTTATTTATTTAGTAATGGATGAGTCATATACCTGATAAAATGTTAGTTTGTATTACTATCCTAATCTACATCCATGTCCTCAGTCCAGTTCAACTAAAAACAGTTTGTCTTAAGTTGTGATGACTACACATTTTGTGCAGTTTTAATAACAATAACCCATAATTTATTTATTATTTAAGAAATGTATACCACATGTATTCCATAAAAAGAGATACTCAATATATTATACAAAATATTAAACATAAGGGCAAATTAATCATGAAAATAAAATTAAAACACCAGGAGCAGAGGGGGAGGAGGAGAAGAGAGGAGAAAACAATGAAAATAGAAAAAGGAAGAGGGGGGAACCAAAATTCAGGAGCAATAGCTAAAAGGAGAGGAGAACTATAAATACTTAAATATTCTTATATGAGGAAATACACACACACACACACACACACGTCTGATTATAATTTGGGTGATGTGTTCTCTAGCAAAGCATGCATTCTCCATTTGGTACCTACATGCAAATTGTCTATGCAAGACCAAACTCAGATGTTTCTATCTCCACCCCATCCCCATTTGCAGCAGAATTAATCTGACCAATTTATTGCTGTGATGGGAGTCACAAAAATTCCCATTTTCACAAAAAATAGTTTTAAAAGTTGTGTCTGTATTAAAAAAACAAAATGCCACATTAACAACATGAGTCATTCCATTATTAATCTCTTTTTCTGTAATTTGGATGACAAATATGCTTATGAAAACTTATGCTAGAAATTTCCTTTTCCCAGTCGGCCTTAAAAGTGCTGCAGGATTCCTTCGAGCCTTTTCAAAGTTATACAAATCAACATGGCAATGTCTTTGAAAATGATTATAGCTGTTACATGTGCAAGGTGGAACACGAATTATTTATTTATTTATTTATTTCCAACATTTATACCCCGCCCTTCTCACCCGAAGGGACTCAGGGCGGTGTACAAAATTGGCAACAATTCGATGCCTATACATAATTAAAACAGCAATAAAAATCCAATAAAACAATTAAAACAATATAAAAAATATAAATACATATGATTAAAATCCATTCCTCCAAAATCCTCGTGCTGTAGCCGTAAATCAGTCCGGGTCATCATTATCGTTTAATCTTCAAAAGCCTGGGCACATAGCCATGTTTTCAGGGCTTTTCTAAAACTCAAAAGGGTTGGGGCTTGCCGTATTTCTCTGGGGAGGGTGTTCCACAGCGGGGAGCCACCACCGAGAAGGCCCTGTCCCTCGTCCCCACCAGCCGTGTCTGTGAGGCAGGCGGGACCGAGAGCAGGGCCTCGCCAGATGACCTTAGGGATCTTCCTGGCTCATAGGAGGAGATACGTTCGGACAAGTAGATTGGGTCAGAACCGTTTAGGGCTTTATAGGTCAAAACCAGCACTTTGAATTGGGCTCGGTAGCATATCGGCAGCCAGTGGAGCTGGCTAAGTAGGGAGATGGTACGCTCCCTATAAGCTGCCCCAGTTATTAATCTGGCTGCCGCCCGTTGTACTAATTGGAGCTTCCAGGCCATCTTCAAAGGCAACCCCACGTAGAGAGCATTGCAGTAGTCCAAACGGGATGTAACCAGAGCGTGGACCACCGTGGCCAAGTCAGACCTCCCAAGGAACGGGCGCAGCTGGCGCACAAGTCTTAGTTGTGCAAAGGCTCCCCTGGCCACCGCCGAGACCTGGGGCTCCAGGCTCAGCCTGAGTCCAGGAGAACCAGGAGAGTCCAGGAGAACCCCCAGACTGCGAACCTGTGTCTTCAGGGGGAGTGCGACCCCGTCCAACACAGGCTGTAACCCTATTCCCTGTTCAGCCTTGCGACTGACCAGGAGGACCTCTGTCTTGTCTGGATTCAGTTTCAATTTGTTCCCCCTCATCCAGTCCGACACAGCGGCGAGACACCGGTTCAGGACCTGAACAGCCTCCTTAGTGACAGGTGGAAAGGAGTGACAGAGCTGGACATCATCTGCGTACAGATGACACCGAACCCCAAAACTCCGGATGATCTCTCCCAGCGGCTTCATTTATATGTTGAACAACATGGGGGACAGTACTGAACCCTGCGGGACCCCACAAGTCAATGGTTGTGGGGCTGAGCAGGCGTCCCCCAATGACACCATCTGGGAACGCCCCTCCAGGAAGGACCGGAGCCACTGCAAAACAGTACCTCCGATTCCCAACCCGGCAAGGCGCCCCAGAAGGATACCGTGATCGACGGTATCGAAGGCCGCTGAGAGGTCCAGCAGAACCAGCAGGGACACACTCCCCCTGTCCAGTAGATCATCGACTAAGGCGACCAAGGCTGTCTCGGTACCATGCCCCGGCCTGAAACCAGATTGCGCCGGATCTAGAAAATCAGTGTCAACCAAGAATGCCTGGAGTTGTGCGGCCACCACACGTTCCACGACCTTGCCCAAAAAGGGGAGATTGGAAATAGGCCGATAGCTATCCAATTGAGTGGGGTCCAGTGATGGCTTCTTCAACAGCGGTTTGATCACAGCCAATTTAAGGCTCGCTGGAAATATGCCTTCCTGAAGGGAAGCATTCACCACCACCTTCACCCACTCGGCCAATCCCCCTCTGGCTTCTCTCACTAGCCAGGATGGGCAGGGGTCCAGGATGCATGTGGTAGCCCTCGCCTCTCCAAGCACCTTGTCCACGTCCTCAGGCTGAACCAATTGAAACGAATCCATCAAAATTGGACAAGCAGGTGCTCTTGCTACATCCTTGGAGACTGCCGTTAATATGGTGTCAAAGCCAGAATGGATCAAAGCGACTTTGTCCGCAAAGAACCAAGCAAATGCTTCACAGCAGGCTGCCGAGTTGTCAGGGATCCCATCTTGAGGGACGGGATATAACAAACCTCTGACAACTCGGAACAGCTCTGCCGGACGGTTCTTTGCAGACGCAATATTAGCTGCAAAGAAAATGTTCTTTGCAGCATCTATTGCCGCGGCATATGCCCTAAGATAGGAACACAGCCGTGTTCGGTTTGGCTCGCACGCCACACACCCTCTAGTCCCCTCTTCTTTCGCTTCATCGCTGCCAACTCCTCGGTGAACCAAGGAGATGGTTTAGCTCGGGTACTTGAGAGGGGACGTTCCGGAGCGACCGTGTCTATTGCCCTAGCCGCCTCCTTGTTCCAGAGGGCGACCAGAGCATCGACAGGGTCACCAGCCGAGGTGGCGGGAAATTCCCCAAGAGCCGTCAGGAATCTATCCGGATCCATAAGCCTCCTGGGGTGGACCATTTTGGGTCCTCCACCCCTGCGGAGGTTGGGGGGTGCAGTGATTCTAAACCTGATCAGGTGATGGTCGGTCCATGGCAAAGGAGCGATGGTGAGCTCCTCCACACCGCCACCTTCCTCCCATCCCTGGCAGAAAACCAAGTCAAGTGTGTGCCCTGCTCTGTGGGTAGGGCCAGATACTAATTGGGACAGCCCCATGGTTGCCATGGCGGCCATGAAGTCCTGAGCCGCACCGGAGGGAGTGGCCTCAGCATGGACATTGAAGTCCCCCAGCACAATGAGTCGTTGGGACTCCAAAGCTAGGCCCGAGACCACCCCAGCTAGCTCAGGCAGGGAGACTGTAGTGCAGCGGGGTGGTCGGTACACTAACAGAATCCCTAAACTGTCCCGGCTCCCTACCCTCAGATGAGCACACTCAAACAAGGTAGACTGCGGGATGGGGCACCTGGTCAGGGGGATGGACTCCTTATAGACCACTGCAACTCCTCCTCCTCCCCTCCCTCCAGATCTTGGTTGGTGCTGCACGGTATATCCTGGTGGACAAAGCTGGGTGAGGTTAACTCCCCTAGCCTCGTCCAACCAGGTCTCCGTTATGAACGCCAGGTCTGCCCGCTCATCCAGGATGAGGTCCTGGATGATTGCAGCTTTACCATTGACAGACCTGGTGTTCAGCAGCACCACCTTCAGATCGGAGGGTCCGCCAACCTGGGCACCCAACTTTACTATGTCAGGAGGCCGTTTTAGATCTACAAGCACTCTATTTCTCACCCTAGGCCGAATTAAGTTATGCCTCCCTTTCCCATATCTCCCCCTCCCCTGGATAACTTCGATGGGGGCCCCCCAGCTGCTAAATGCACACCCTCTCCCTACATGGTCTACCATAGTTGTAGACTCACTTTCACACGTGAGGATCATATTACCGCTGCTTCCTACTCCTACCTCCTTTGAAGGTTATACTGATGTTCTGATTGGAAGCAGTAGTATACTCAGCATAGGAGTTAAGATGTTAATTTCTTTACCCCAACCCTATAAGAGTGCTCCAGTGCTTCAGTGTTGTTTATATTGTTATCTATGGATGGTAATTGCACTGGCCCAATGGCCTCTAACCACTGCCCTCCCTTCCCACCCTCCTATTTGCGTCCCTGACCCTAAATTAATACTCTAGCTACTAACACACCTTGATCACTACAGATGTTGACTGTGGTTGTAACGACCTCAGTGCCAAAGTGTTATAGTGCTTAATTCAAGTCCAAAGAAGGGTCCAGCAATAGGTATTTGATGTTATCATAATAAATATTGGTGTAATATAGGTGGTAAGCGGTTTAGTTCATAAAGTGCAGTGCAGCAGTTCAGTTCTACTGGAAAGTGCTTATTGGTGCCCCTTCTATACTTAAAAGTGCATTAATGACGACAACACTGTCCCCACAAAGTGTTTGATGAACATCTGGTTTTTAAAGTGCTCAGCAGGCAGCAGCTCAATAGGACAGAAGCTATACAAAGTTCTTTCCCCTGTAGCCGAAGGTTGGATGGTCCCTTAAGTAAGCTCCACTGCCCTCTTCCTCCAAGGTGTTTCTGGAGTTTGGCAAGTTCTTTCCCCTCTGCTCTTATCCACACACTGGCGTGGAGTGGGGGAGGGAGGCTGCAGAGCTGTAGCCAAAGGCTGGATAGTCCCTTAAGTAAGCTCCACTGCCCTCTTCCTCCAAGGTGTTTCTGGAGTTTGGCAAGTTCTTTCCCCTCCGTTCTTATCCACTCACCGTTGTGGCGTGGGGGAGGGAGGCTGCAGAGCTGTAGCCAAAGGCTGGATAGTCCCTTAAGTAAGCTCCACTGCCCTCTTCCTCCAAGGTGTTTCTGGAGTTTGGCAAGTTCTTTCCCCTCCGCTCTTATCCACACACTGGCGTGGAGTAGGGGAGGGAGGCTGCAGAGCTGTAGCCAAAGGCTGGATGGTCCCTTAAGTAAGCTCCACTGCCCTCTTTCTCCAAGGTGTTTCTGGAGTTTGGCAAGTTCTTTCCCCTCCGCTCTTATCCACTCACCGTTGTGGCGTGGGGGAGGGAGGCTGTAGAGCTGTAGCCAAAGGCTGGATGGTCCCTTAAGTAAGCTCCACTGCCCTCTTCCTCCAAGGTGTTTCTGGAGTTTGGCAAGTTTTTTCCCCCCCGTTCTTATCCACTCACCGTTGTGGCGTGGGGGAGGGAGGAAACATGAGAGAATTATGGAAACAAAACTTTCTGAGAAGTGTGGGTGAGAACCTCACTTTGTTCATTATTTTGACAAAAACACATAGAAATCCAGAGATTTCTTCCAAAATAAAGCAGAAAGAACAATATTTTAAAATAAATGAATCCAGGACAAATCAAGATTGATGGCTTGCTGATGGATCCAGACAGTTAGTTCATATCTCTACAATAGTGTGGGAGTAAGGAGGGGAAAGAAGACAAATATGAAGACTCATACTGGTAAATAAGACCACACCTTTATTGAAGCAAGTTTTAGTGCTGCATATAGCATGAATCTCTACATTATTTGTCCCACCTTCCAACTCAGACCATCTCACAGTCCTTTCTACAAGTGTCTATGCCCCTTCAACCCCTGCATCTCCCAAAAAACTTTGAGATGAAAGAAATCACCCTAGAAATAGCCACAGTACATTCTTGGTAGTAGATAACATCAATGCTCCAGCAAAGGATCTAACAGAACTATCGATTCCTGGTCCGTCACTAGAAAAGCATACTCTCTGACTGTCTTGATTTGACATGGACAATCCCAAATCAATGTCATTCACTGTTTTAGCTGCTTTTAAAGTGGCATAGTTTCCTATCACTGCCCCTCCCCCTTTCAATTCCATCTACCTGACTTCAAGGTGCCATAGTAATTTACACTTACCAGTAAGATTCGGGTGCACCTACACCACAGACTGAATGCAGTTTGACACCATTTTAACTTCCATGGCTCAATGCTATGGGATCCTAGGAGCTGTAGTTTTGTGAGGCACCAGCTCCCTTTGGTAGAGAAAGCTAAAGACCTTGTAAACTCACAGCTCCTATAATTCCATAGCATGAAATCAAGGCTGTTTAAATGGTGTCAAACTGCATTTCTTCTACAGTGTAGATGCAACTTAGACAAAATCAAACTACTGTAGCCCCTCTTAGCATTTGTGTTTTCCTCATTAATAACTTTTACCATCATGACCACAGTGATGTCACTTGGCCTATGTGTCCTAGTTTTGCTCTGTGAAACATTGGAGAGTATTGAAATGCCCCGTTGCTGCTGCCACCACCAACCAGCAACTTATCTGTCCAAACGTGTCTCCCGCTATGACCCACCTCGAAGCTTAAGATCGTCAGGTGAGGCCCTGCTCGCGGTCCCATCAGCCTCACAGATGCGGCTGGTGGGGACGAGAGACAGGGCCTTTTCAGTAGTGGCTCCCCGCCTATGGAACACCCTCCCCAGTGAAGTCAGGCAAGCTCCCTCCATCCTGTCTTTCCAAAAGAGAACAAAAACGTGGTTATGGGACCAGGCATTTGAGCATGAGTAGCAGCAAAAATGAGATATGAATATATGACCTATTGGCAGACCCCACCTGGACATGGAAAGCACCTTATATGTATATTTAATGTATAATTATGTATATTTTTAATGTATATTCCTAATTTTATTGTAATTTTTAATCTTGATGGATTTTTAAATTTGATGAAAACTGTTATTTGATGTGTATGTTTATATTGTAAGCCGCCCTGAGTCCCCTGATGGGTGAGAAGGGCGGGTTAGAAGTGATATAATAAATAAATAAACCCTTGTAAGCCTTTGCTTTCCAATTTGAGGTTGAAAGTGGAAGTATCTGGATACCAATTCACTGCTGGAACTAATGGCCTATGTTCATGTTTCCATGTATACCACAGGTTGAAAACAGATCTCTGGTAAGTGGGACTCTGGGCTTTGAGTGTTTTAAAAAAATTGGTTTAGAATTTTTGTCACATCTCACAATTTAATCTAATTAGGACCCTCATTTGGATCCCTGTGCCTTCTGTGAATTGAAAGAGCCACTTGGAATGTTCAAATTGGACCCAATCTATTGGCAACTAAATTTGTCAGTTGCAATAGTAACAACAAAATATGATTTTTCATTTTCTTTGAGGTAAAGGATGCAACAACAACAACAACAACAACAACAACAACAACAACAACAACATTTTTTTATTGTAGTCCAAAGACCCTTATTGCACCATAGGTGTACTCGGTATGCAGAATAATGAGATTAACAGCACACAAATGGGTAAAAATTTCAACAGTTAAAAACTGCTTAAAAACATGTTGGCTAAAAACATAGGTAAAAGACTACAAGAAATGTCAGTGTGTCTTAGTCTGTGTCTAAAATTGGGAATTTTCTAATCCCGGTTGCCTCAGAAAGAAACTTGGCAACTGCCAAGCTCACAAGGGGAAGGTCGTCACCAAGTACTAGCTAAGTTTCTTAGTAGGAGGTTGATTATGTGTGCTTGGGCCTGATCATAGAAAGTGGATGACAGTAAAATGTGATAGATGCATTCTACTTCCTGTGTATTTTATGAGCAGATTCTTTCATTATTTGGGGTACCCAGTTCAGACGGGAGCACATTACACCTTGCTTTGGAAAAAAGGCAATGGTATTTGTCCACCATCAAGTTTGCTGCATGGAAAGGCCCAACATAGTGTATGGACAGGGCACTAGGGGAGCAGGATACATAAGAACAAGAGCACAGCTCACAAAAGGCAATGTCCCAGAGTCTCTGGTTGATTGATTTGAGAGCCATGTCAAAACTCAGATGATTTAGGAGGAATGCGGAGAGGTCGATGAATGAGTCTATCTTAGAATTGATCTTTAACCAACTGCAAATGTACTAAGCTGAGCTAAGTGATGGAGGTAAAGGATTCATTGCTGGGACCAAAAGAGCTATCATTCCTTTTTTTTTCTTCCTGTGGTGGAAGCTCCAAAAATCCATGATGGCAGTGAAAGAAGGAGTTGCTTAAGGCATGTGTTAAGGCAAATCATTTCTTGGAATTATATTGTAACTTTAGCTAAAGGTCACACACATATCAAATATTTTGATGAAGTGCTTCCTTCCCTGAGATTTCTAATTTCCAAGATTGAAATTTAGTTAGTTTCCTAACCCAGAATGGCCATGTAATGTCTAATCAGTCTTTTGAACCTTGAAGACTCCTAAAAGGGTTTGGAATGAGAATGCATTCCATTACATGAAGCTTGAAATTAGTTAGTTCACCCCACTGGCAATGAACCATGATAAATACATTAAATAAAGAGCTGGTATTATCAAGCTTATATATCTATGAGAAAACCGCTGTTAAATTTACTGATGGGAGATTGCGTGACCTGACATATTAGAACAGATGCTATTAACCTCGCCACTGGGAAGCTGTCCTGCTTTGTAGTCAAGTAGCTTATAGATCATTGCATGAAAAGTACTGATGGTGTGTTTGAAAATGGTATGACTGGCAAACTGCTGCTTTAACAGAACATTTCTTCCTTTGAATAGAAGAGCTCTCACTGTGGTCTATCAATGGAATAAATGTTTTCATTATTGCAAAAACTAATTCTACAACAAAACACAAAAATGCAGATTGCAGCTTTTCTCGATGCAGTGACAGTCTTCTTTTTCTTATGGGGCTTGAGTGGAAGCTTATAATCAGTGAAAACTAAGGGGAATTGTTTGCAAGATACATAGGACCTATCTACATTGGACAGTTTACCCTGGTGCAAATCTAATCCAGAGTAGCCTCAAATACGTGACCATTGTCCAGACAGCCCAGGACCATATCCACTCTGCTGGGACAACCTGAATCTCATATCTGTGTTGCTGCTGCCACTTTTCCTAGCCAGTCAATGAGCGAGCTCTATCCAAGCTCCTGGCAGTTGCAAGCACTATTGATGTTAGAATGGGATGCCTGTGTGAACAGCAAGAAGGAAAGTGGCAATCTCACAGGCTCTCCACAAAGAACCTTCTATTATAATCTTGTTTGCCATGAAACCATGCCTCGTAGGTATGGACACCATGCCCAGTGAGGAGTGTCTTAAAGAGCTTATCATCCCAATCTTTCTCTCTTTCTTGCATTCCACACATGTCAGGGTGACCAATGTGGCCTTTATCAACACAACTAGAGTTGGCAACCTGATACTTTAAAGCAGTGGTTCTCAACCTGGGATCCCCAGATGTTTTTGGCCTTCAACTCTCAGAAATCCTAACAACTGGTAAACTGGCTGGGATTTCTGGGAGTTGTAGACCAAAGGTATCTGGGGATCCCAGGTTGAGAACCACTGCTTTAGAGGTTCTCATGTGATCAGCAAGCTGGACTAAATTAGTCTGATCCAACTAAAATATCATCTTAAAAAATTAGTTTTTTTCTTATATTATTATGATACTTCTGTGTGAATTCAGGTGCAAATCTGCTCCACTTGAGTAATGATAACACTGCGCACAAAGCTCTCAAACTTCCGTACAAAAGCAAGACTAGTCAACTTTTTTGTTCTTTTTTCTCACACTCTAAAATGTAAGTGATGTTAATTGTTATTTCTTCCATAAAGTAGTGTCACATTTCTCATATGGGGACACAAAGGACAGCAGAAGTATAAGGATTTTTTAAGGCAGCCAACTCGTTTTGCCTTCTTCATTCAGTACGTTAAGTGTTTTCTGATCCTTTCGAATGGTATCAAAAAAGGACTGACAACAGATGTGAACGTTAAGATAAACATACCTCCTTTGTTAGTGAAATAAAACAGCAGAAAGTCCTTCCAATTTTAAAAAAATATATCTTTGCTTTACATTGATAGCATTTCAATATATTATGAGGTCACTCGCTAAGAACACTGCAAAGATAAGACAGAAAAGAAGAGCTGATCCATGTAGCAATTGGTTTTCCTTGCAGATTGAGTGATTTTATTGGTGATAACTTATTTTCCTATATGTTTGCTTCAGTGTATGGAAAACTGCCCCTCTGTACCATTTTACATTCCTAGCTTGCTGTGTCTGATATAGTAAGAAGTGAAATAATTTAGAATAGAAGTAGCCGTTTTGAGTCCCCTTTGGGGAGATAAAGCGGGGTATAAATAAATACTGTAGTAAATTAATACATAATACATATTTCATGGGTTGTTTGATTTCCACTCCCATCATGTTCCACCACTAGCTATGCCAGAGAAGGCTAATGGGATATGTAGTCTAACAACATTGGGGAAAGGCATTCATTCTCCACTCTTTAGCTAGCGTGACCTCTCAACCTTAGCTGTGATGATATACATATATAATATTTATTTAATAACTTTGCCTTCTCTCAATTTGGAACCCAAGGAAGTTTACAGTATAAAATGCAATGTATAATATATATGTTTTCAACAATGTAGAATATAGATGTTTTAAAACCACAATATTAAAAATTATTTTGAAAAGCATTTAAAATATGTTTAAAATAGAAAGAACAAAGATGAGCACACTACATTCGAAATCCTTCTGTGGAACTAATTAAAAGTCAAAGGCATGCTGAAACAAAAAGGTCTTCATCTGCTGGTCAAAAAGAGAGATGATGATAGCCAAACCTCTCATGGAAGGGAATTCCATAATTACTTTAGCTACACTACTGGTTTTTTAGATTTCATATCATTCTACTCAGTTGAAATTGCTTTTTGTTGCTGCTGTGAACCTTCAGGCCAGCTCAAGTTTTTTGTGAACATCATCAATGAGTCTCTTTTTTATTTTTAATTCTATGCACATAGACACTCACACTTACTGAAAGTGAAAGGAACTCATGGTAACTATATTTTCCATGTTCTGGTAAATCTATAACATTAACCCATTCCACTACTGTGATTTCCCCCAAATCCAAAGCCTGTGTGGATAGGGGAGAGGAGAGTTTATATTGCTGCAGAGTTCGAAGAGGCACGAATGTAGGGCTTAAGGGAGAAACGTGCCAAGAGGAAGGAGCGTCAAGCCAACCATGACCGGGACCGCCTTCCACCTGGAAACCGATGTCCTCACTGTGGTAGAACATGCGGGTCAAGAATAGGTCTCTTCAGCCACCTACGGAAACCCCCCCAAGACAACAGAGCTGGAAGACAATCCTCCTCGAACTACGAGGGATCACCTAATGTATTAATGTTTTGATGTCAGGCAAGCTACGCCTGACATAGAGAAGGGAGGGGTCCTGGAGTCAGCATATCTATACTTTTACAGGGGACCTGGACAATTGCCTTTTGTGATGGTTCATGGGCCATGTAGTCCTGTTCCTAGTGCTGTTGTGACAGATGAAGAGGAAAACTTGGGTTTTCCACCATTTCAGCCAGAAAAGGAACTATCTCAGCCAGAAATGGAGCCTTTGCACCTGCAGGAGGTTTGTATTCCAGAAGTCTGTCAAACAAGCCCTGAGCCAAAATCTCCCCCGTTTTCTCGCCATGATTTTTGTAAACAACAGAGGGGAGTCGAACAGGCGTCTCGCAGGAGTGCTAGGATAGCTGCTAAGCATTCAGCTGATTAAGCCTGCTTTCCATGGGAAACTTTAAGGAGTCATGCATCTGGACTCAGAGAATAGCTTTCGTTTCTGGTTCTCCAGAGAACTGCTCTTTGGCGGGAAAACGGGACCCTATTTAGGTGTTTTACCCACAAAGGGATCTTGCGGAGTCAATTCGTCAGCTACCGGAGTAGCGTGTGTGGACAGCTACTCCCGCTTCCAAGCCTTTGTTCCTGATTCCAAGCCTTCGTTTTCAGCCTTGTTTGCTCCACGGATCTTGCCTTGCTTTCCAGGACTCAGCCTTGCCTTGTTTCCCGGACCTTGCCAAGTAATTACCACGGATCTTGTTCTTGTTCCTCGTTTTCTTGTTGCCTTGAATCAAGCCTTGTTTTTCCAAGAATCAAGTTGCTTCCTAGCCTCGCTCTAGTTTCATGGACTAAAGGACCTTGTCATCTCCCCTCACTTTGCTTGGCAAAGTGAGTGTTTCGGTTATTGGATTACAACTTTGGACCTTAATATTTCATATTGGACATTGCTTCTTTGGACTAATTTTGCCCTTTCCTGAAAGGTCTACTTCTGGACTATTTTCTACACTTGTTTTTATTAACTTTATATATTCCTTCAATAAAGATATTAGATAGATTCTGGCCTCTGTGTATGGTTATTGGTGCTCTGCAGCCTGGGTCCTGACAGTTTGACTCCGCCACCCTAAGCACCAATTAACCTAGGCCAGAATGTCTACCGGAGCCGGACCGGGAGGCCAGCCACTCAGCTACACCATCGACAAGGAGGAAGTGGACCGCATCCGTGATAAGCTCAATGCGCAAGAGGGAGAAATAAAGGGTTTGAAGGAACGCGGAATCCGTCTCCCGGCCCTGGCGTTGCCAACCAAGTTTTCTGGAGAAGCTTCTAAGGTTCATGTTTTCCGTCACCAATGCCAGGCTTATCTAGAGGCCCGCAATGCCGAGTTTCCCCAAGAAGACATCAAAGTGGCGTGGATCTACAGCCTTTTAGACGGGCCAGCGGCCAACTGGGCGACGGCACTGTTCGACCAAGCTTCCCCACATCTAAGATCAGCGCAACACTTCTTGGATCACATTAAGGCGACTTGGGGGATCGAAGACAATTTGGAGGCAGCCGGCCATAAACTCCGGCGCCTCTCTCAGGGGGACAGACCATTGTCCCAGTACATAGCCGAGTTCCGAGTGCTGGCCCACAGCACCGGATGGAACGACATAGCCCTCAGAGGTCAATTTCGGGAGGGTCTCAACATCGAGATGTTGGAGGAAATTTCCAAGGTGGATCCCCCCCACTCTCTCGAAGCACTCATTGATCAATGTTTACGAGCTGAAGTCATGCTTGCCAACAGAAAACAATGGGTCCGAGGCCAGAGCGGTAGAGCTGGGGCGAAACCTCCCGCTCCCACCGGCGTCCAGCTGCGTCCAGTATGGAGACCCCCGCCACCAGCCCCATACCCCAGAGGGAGCGAGGAGGTGCCGATGCAGTTGGGCAATGTGCGTCCCAGATTAGATGCCGCCGAGAAGGCCCGCCGCCAACGCCTAAATCTCTGTTGGTACTGCGGAAACGGGGGCCACTTCGCCAGAGAGTGTCCAGCCAAGGGGAAGCCCGCCGCACGACTGGCGGCGGCGTCCTCCACGGAGACGAAGACGTCTGAGACGGCTGGCGCACAGCCGGCGGGGGAAGCCAGCGACCGGGCGTAGAGAGGCTCGCCAACCCGGTCAAAAAACCCACTCAAGAGCCGCCAACCGGGGTCCTATTTCTTCTAGTGGTCACCTTGTGGTCAGCAAAAAAAGGGCCCATCATGGTCCATGCCATGATAGACTCAGGAGCCACAAACAACTTCATTGATAGAGAGTATGCCGACTCTCTGGGATTACAATATCACGACTTCAAGAACGCCCGTGTGGTGCAAGCCATCGATGGCCGCCCCCTCAAGACGGGTCCAGTAAGCCAGTGGTCGGAACCCACCAGAATGTGGGTAAGGGAACATATGGAAGAGATTTCCTTCTTTGTTACCGAGGTTCCCCATTTCCCTGTGATTTTGGGAATTCCATGGCTGACACTCCACGACCCAAGCATCTCCTGGTCCAACAGAGAACTGCAGTTTGCTTCAAAATATTGCCAAAACCATTGCCTTGTAGCCAAGGTCTGCCATGCCACAGACACTGAACCCATTATCACCTTGCCCAAGAAGTACTCAGAATATTGGGATGTATTCAATGAAAAAGAAGCCGAGAGATTACCCCCACATAGACCTTATGACTGTGCCATTGACTTGGTGGAGGGGGCCCCGATCCCGCGAGGACATCTCTACTCCCTGACTGAACCGGAGCAAGAAGCTCTCAGGGAGTTCATAGAGTCAAACCTTCGCAAGGGATTCATCAGACCCTCTCAATCCCCAGCCGCTTCCCCAGTGATGTTTGTGAAAAAGAAGTCAGGGGACTTACGCTTGGTGGTGGACTATAGAGCATTGAACAATATCACTAAGCGGAACAGCTATCCCCTGCCCTTAATCTCGGACCTACTAGACCGACTTCGAGGAGCCAAGGTCTACACCAAGCTGGATCTTCGGGGGGCTTATAATCTAGTTCGCATCAGAGAAGGGGACGAGTGGAAGACCGCCTTCCAGACTAAATTCGGATTATTCGAGTCCCGAGTTATGAATTATGGTTTCTGTGGAGCTCCCGCAACGTTCCAGCATTTTGTCAATGACATCTTTCAGGATTATCTAGATCGGTTCTTGATCATCTACCTGGACGATTTTTTGGTGTTTTCTAGATCACAATCAGAACATGAGAACCACGTCAGAATGGTGTTACAACGATTGCGGGATCATGGACTTTATGCCAAGCTGGAAAAATGCACTTTTGATCTACAAGAGGTAGATTTCCTGGGGTACCGCGTCTCGCCACTAGGGCTCTCCATGGACCCGGCAAAGGTTTCAGCAGTATTGGAATGGCGGGCGCCAACCAACAAGAAAGAGGTGCAACGATTCTTGGGGTTCGCGAACTACTACCGCAAGTTCATTCCAGACTTTGCCCGCTGGTCTGATCCAATCACCAGCTGCATCCGTGGGAAACAGCCTTTCCGCTGGACAGATCAAGCAGAGAAAGGGTTCCAGCAACTAAAGAAATTATTCACGTCCCAGCCAATCCTTCAGCATCCAGATCCTGAAACCCCTTTTGTCGTGCAGGCGGACGCCTCCGATGTGGCAATTGGGGCTGTACTCCTACAACCAGTGGGAGATCATCTCCATCCTTGTGCCTTTTATTCCCGTCAATTGACCGCACCAGAGAGGAATTACACCATTTGGGAAAAGGAACTTTTGGCCATAAAGGCAGCCTTTGAAACTTGGAGACATTGGTTAGAAGGGGCCAAATTTCCCATTGAAGTCCATACTGATCATCGGAATCTAGAGCATCTAAGAACTGCCCGCAAGCTAAATCAGAGGCAACAACGCTGGGCTTTATTCTTTGAACGTTTTAACTTCCAAATTCATTGTGTAACCCCAGCCCAGACCAAGCAAGCAGATGCTCTGTCACGGAAACCGGAATACGCTGCAGGGCGCAAGGAGACCTTTGAGTCCCAGCTGCTACAGCCCGAGAACTTTGCCACGCTCACAGTGGGAAACACCAAATCCACTCCCATTGAATCAACTCCCTCTACTCCAGGGCCCCTTTGTGCTCAGGAAATCAGGGCTAGTCAGCAAGCAGATGCCTGGGCACAGGACCAACTTCGCCAAGGACTACATTTTCCCTTTTCGCTTAAGGATGGGTTACTTTGCTATAGAAATCATGTTTACATCCCCCCAGGACCGGGCAGGGAAAAAGCACTTCGTCTGTGTCATGACTGCAAGCCAGCAGGGCATTTCGGACTATTCAAAACCATGCATTTGATCCTAAGAGATTTCTGGTGGCCCAAGATCCGCAAAGATGTGGAAAAATATGTCAACACCTGCCCAGTATGCCAGCGCTCCAAGACAAGAAGGGAAAAGCCCTCAGGGCTTCTGCACCCCCTCCCTACCCCATCCCACCCTTGGGAAATAATCTCTGCGGATTTTATCACTGATCTACCACCTTCCTGTGGATTCACCACGATCCTAGTGGTGGTGGACCTTTTCACCAAGTTAGCCCATTTCATTCCTTGTGATGGCCTTCCCACGGCCAAAGAGACTGCAGATCTATTCCTCCAACATGTTTTCAGATTGCATGGATTGCCCAAGAGTTTGGTCACAGACCGTGGGTCCCAATTCACCTCTCGTTTCTGGCAAGCACTACAAAAACTATTGGGCATAGACTCTCGTTTATCTTCGGCTCATCATCCCCAAACAGATGGGCAAACTGAGCGCACCAATGCCACTTTGGAACAATACCTTCGCTGTTATGTGAACTACCAGCAGGACAATTGGGCTTCCCTGTTATCGCTGTCAGAGTTTGCCTACAACAATGGGGTCCAGGCTTCTACTAAAGAAACCCCGTTCTTTGCAAACTACGGCTTCCATCCACGTTTCTTTCCTCCTGTCATTGAAACCTCAGAAGTTCCCGCAGCAGAGGACTGGCTGCAGGAACTCACAGCGGTGCAACAACTTTTGCTCCAGCAACTGGACCAAGCCAAAGAGGACTATAAACGCCACGCTGACAAACATCGCCAGCCAGGGCCCGAAATCAAGGTAGGAGACCGGGTTCTTCTGTCCACTCGCTTTTTGCCCTCCCATCGCCCTTGCCGGAAATTAGATGCCCGTTTCATTGGCCCCTATCCAGTGGTGGCGCAACTTAACCCCGTGACTTTCAAACTCCAACTCCCGCGCTCTATGCGCATTCATCCAGTGTTTCATCGCTCCCTGCTCCTTCCGGTGGATGGTGTGCGCCCTGATGCAGACCGGCCGGCTCCCACTCCTGTTTTGGTGGATGGGGAGGAGGAGTTCGAGGTTCAGGACATTTTGGATTCTCGTTTTCACCGCCGCCGCCTTCAATATCTCATTGACTGGGTGGGTTTTGGCCCCGAGGAACGTTCTTGGGAAGACGCTTCCACAGTCCATGCCCCCGAATTAACCCGCCGCTTCCATCAGACCTATCCCGCCAAGCCGCGGCCTCGCGCCTCGGGGAGAGAGTCCCAGTTTGAGAGGGGGCTTGAGGAGGGGGATAGTGTGATGGTTCATGGGCCATGTAGTCCTGTTCCTAGTGCTGTTGTGACAGATGAAGAGGAAAACTTGGGTTTTCCACCATTTCAGCCAGAAAAGGAACTATCTCAGCCAGAAATGGAGCCTTTGCACCTGCAGGAGGTTTGTATTCCAGAAGTCTGTCAAACAAGCCCTGAGCCAAAATCTCCCCCGTTTTCTCGCCATGATTTTTGTAAACAACAGAGGGGAGTCGAACAGGCGTCTCGCAGGAGTGCTAGGATAGCTGCTAAGCATTCAGCTGATTAAGCCTGCTTTCCATGGGAAACTTTAAGGAGTCATGCATCTGGACTCAGAGAATAGCTTTCGTTTCTGGTTCTCCAGAGAACTGCTCTTTGGCGGGAAAACGGGACCCTATTTAGGTGTTTTACCCACAAAGGGATCTTGCGGAGTCAATTCGTCAGCTACCGGAGTAGCGTGTGTGGACAGCTACTCCCGCTTCCAAGCCTTTGTTCCTGATTCCAAGCCTTCGTTTTCAGCCTTGTTTGCTCCACGGATCTTGCCTTGCTTTCCAGGACTCAGCCTTGCCTTGTTTCCCGGACCTTGCCAAGTAATTACCACGGATCTTGTTCTTGTTCCTCGTTTTCTTGTTGCCTTGAATCAAGCCTTGTTTTTCCAAGAATCAAGTTGCTTCCTAGCCTCGCTCTAGTTTCATGGACTAAAGGACCTTGTCATCTCCCCTCACTTTGCTTGGCAAAGTGAGTGTTTCGGTTATTGGATTACAACTTTGGACCTTAATATTTCATATTGGACATTGCTTCTTTGGACTAATTTTGCCCTTTCCTGAAAGGTCTACTTCTGGACTATTTTCTACACTTGTTTTTATTAACTTTATATATTCCTTCAATAAAGATATTAGATAGATTCTGGCCTCTCTGTATGGTTATTGGTGCTCTGCAGCCTGGGTCCTGACACCTTTAGGATAGTGCTTTAAATAGGTTCCTATTTGCCTGGTTTGGTGTGTGTGTGTGTGGTATGGGGGGAATCTATTTTAGCGAATATAATTGGCACTCCTTTGGTGTAGGATGGAAATGCCATTGAGTATCATGCAATATGGGAGTGGGGAAAGTTCACTGTCCTTGGAGTCAGTCTCGTAAGCTTCACCTCGCCAAAAGACCATGCAGTCTAAAGGCCCTTCTACACAGCTATATAGGCCAGAATAACAAGGCGTTTAATCCACAATATGCGCTTTAGATTATCTGAGGCCACATTGTCATCTAATCCAGTTCAATGTGGATTTTATACAGCTGTGTGGAAGGGGCCTAAGAGGTGACACCCTCTGGTCAGCCCTCCAGTTTAAATGTCACCTGGGGGCAACCCAATTTTTCAGATGTGTTTTCTTTCAGAGACTTAGGTGATCTTACCCAGAGAAATTGAAGCGAGTTCTAGGGTGATACTGCCTCATCTGTGCCTGCACCATATTGTCTCTCACATTAGGATTTTTGCATATACTGTACCAGTAACTTTAAAATAAATAGATAACATTAATAAAGCTGCCCTTATTTCAATCTGTATGCTTTGTGTGATCTTGTTATTCTATCTGTTGGTCAGCAAATGGTCCATTAAAGTAAACCATTATGAAAGGGCTTTTTCTTGGACAGTCAACTTTTCGAATTCAAGCCAGCCTCTTAGGTCACCAGGCTTAAGATAACAAGCTTAATATAATTGGTTCTCATACTAGATTTTACTTGTTTGGTTCTGATATTTGAGAAATCTGAGTTACACACTGAATATAAAGTTTCACTTTTATTTACACTAATGAGGACTGGAAGAAGATAAAATAGGACAAAAACTACAGTACGGCAAGCAAGATCACACCATTTAAACAAACTACATTTTATAGGGGTTTGCAGCTCTTTTACCCTGTGAGTGACGTATGAATGCATACATGAAGCTCATGCACCCAAAGCGAGAGAAGTCCACTGAGTGACTTTGGGCAAGTCAATACTCACTCAGCCTCAGAGGAATGCAAAAACAACCCCCATTTGAGCAATATACTCTGGTTATGTGAATATTCCATATGAATGTCTGCAACATGGAAACCTCAGAGCTTTTTATGTGAAGACACAGCTCACGAAGGCAAATTAGTGCACATACTGTTGTGAATGAGTCTTGCCGGCATGGCTCTCGCTCTGCTTATGTATAACTACATACTAATAAATGTTTTAAGGAGTGCTAGTGTGTACTAATAACATTTTAAATATTTTCTGTGAACTTATTAAATTATTTTTATTTCTAATAGATTTATCCCACCTTTGCCAGCCATTGAGATCAGAGAAAGAAAGCCTGGGCTAGGTAAGATACATATCTTAGTAAACTAGGTCCACAATTTTACTTTTGGTTTTCAAAGAAAACATGTCAAAAGGAGTAACAGACATGAACCAACTCAAGTGTGGCATTCCACTTATCTCCACATTACATTTTTTGAAGTGCAATCAGTATATATTACTTCTGCCCAGCTGTCCCTCTTGACTCACTAACATCCAAATACCAAGGACTTCATCACATGGAGGTCCAGAGGTAGGGGACAGTGGGGAAAACAATGGGGCAGTGCCTAGCTTTGTCACCTTACTGTTGTGGATTATGAGTTGTCATCTCACAATGTTTCCATGATGTCCCTGGTTCTTTCAATTAGGAGACGGGTAGTCTCTGGACTTCTCAGGGCTCCCTCTCATTGTGTTGCCAGCATGGAGCCCAACGGAGCCCCACCTGAAGTAGCCCTGTATCACTTGATGGGCACTGGCTTTGACGACCTTATCACACCCACCAAATTCAGTGTCCTAGGAAGTTTCCAGCCTGTTTTGGGGATGAAGCCCCACACCAGTCATCACACAACATTGTATGACTTCAGGCGGAGGCCTCACCCCCAACCGGGGTGAAAACATTCTTGGACGCTTCACAACATGGGAGGCTTCCTGTGTTGTGCTGGCTCCAATGGAGCCAGCACAGATCTTCCTCAGAAGGGTGATGCTTCCCACATGTGATGGAGAAAGTGTTGCTGAGAGGGAGCTGTGCACATGGATTCATCTAGCCTTTGTGATAAGATCATACCTCAAAATTACCTAGTGGTCTTCAGAACTATAGTTCAACACTCAAAATCCTTTTCTCCCATACAATCCGCACTACATACTTCAGTCTTTTGGGGGGGGTCTGCTCCAACCAACCAGAACTCGACTGGCTGTTATCACCCAGATGACCTTTTCATCGCTGCCTGAAAACTGTGGATGACCAGCCAGGAGAGCTCCAACAACTAGATCAGTTGTTGGAATTTAAAAACCATCTTATGGAAATGGCTTTTAAATTTCCCCTTTACTAATGTTGTTTAAATATGTTTTATAGGATGTTATTATTGATTTTATAATTATTTGTTTTATACTATTAATTCCTTTTTTATTTTAATTGTAGTACTTATTTATTACAGTACAAGCCATTGAATATTTGCCTTTTTATGTCTGTGAGCTGCCCTGAGTCCCCATGGGGAGATGGGGCGGGATATAAATAAAGTGTTGTTGTTGTTAAAAACCTATCTCTTCTGGCAAGCCTACCCAGCCAGCTGGAAGCATGAATTCTAAACTCATGTTATGTGTTTTGGTCTCTGTCCTGTGTGATTAATATGTTTTTTTTTACAGAAATGCTTTGATCTGTATCTTTTATGGAATTGGATTTTAACGTGAGTTTGTCGAATTTTTATAGTATTTCTGTGCTTTTAACTGTGCTGTGACTTTGAGCCATGGGGAGAGGCGGGTAAGCAATAAAACTATTATTATTATTACATCACACTGGTTCCCCTACTAGAACGATCCAGGTCTAAAATTGTTCATCTCATGTTCATCCACATATCTTATGTATCAGGACTGGTAGTTCTGTAAACCAAATTCTATTTATTAGAAAATAAGTCCTAAAAAACAATGCATTTTTTCTTAAACCAATTAATCAGTATAAGGCGATCAGAAACAGGATTTTACAAATAACACATTGTGCCATTGTAACATTGCAACCCCCTTTGCTGTATTGATTTTTCGAGATGCTACAAGCTCTTTTGATCACTTTCATTTATAACAAGATTTCAGTCATTATGTTTGACAAAGGATAATCTACAATAGCTCACTTCCTGCTTATTTCAAAGTACCATAAAGCCCAATATCTCAACCATGTTTTTCAAGCTCTCTGTAAGGCAGTAATGAAAACAATTATATTCAGTCTTCTCTATTCAAAGTAGTGCAGATTGATGTGAAACTTTGCATGTTCTAACTTAGATGTTTAGTCATAAGTGAGAGGAGTATGAAGTCAATACATACATTTAACTAACTGCAATGACAAGTGAGTAGCAAATAAAGAAAAAGAAATGTCAATTTATTGAATTTTGAGAATTCTCTTGAAAAATTAGCAGCTGTCAGAAGTGAATTTTTCTTACAAACAGGTAATTATTCATAATGAGTTCCATAGAGAATTCTTTCATTGTTCCCCAGCAAGACGTTTGAAGACATCAATGATGACAGGCTGCAGTATACTTTTAAGGAAACAGAACATTGAAAGTCTTGGCTGTTTCAACTGGAATGAGTTTGATATGTATTATAACACTGTCTTCTTTTAAAAAACAATTTAATAGACAGAATTGAAATCCCTAAAGAACTGTAAAATGCTTTAATTTCTCCACATCAGCTGTCATTCAGGCAAAGCTTAATTCTAGGTCTGAATATTTTATTCTGTAAAATAACCTAAAGTACTACACATAAATAAATCTAAGTAAAATATTCAAAAGCTCTTCAGAATGGAGATGTGATTTGTCATTTCTTAATGATAGTTGAAGCCAGGAACTCATATTTCATGAGAGGACATAGTGATATATGTTCCTCCTAGAAAAAGTTTTTCTCCAAAAACAGACCTGTTTATGTGTCTCTGCTGTAGCAGTTTATGGGAAAGATAAGCAATCAAATTTCAGCAAGGATCTGCCATTTGGAAAAAAAAGTATTTCAAGAGACCTTGCTCAGACCTTCTCTTTCTAGAGACCTTGCTCAGACATTCTCTTTCATGTATTTTTCAATTCATGGATTGCTCAGTTGAGTTTTATTGTCTGACCCTTTGTTTAATTTATTTTAGTATTGACTTCTTTCATTGCTTTATGTGTTCGTTAACTTCCAAAGAGCAAAAAATGCACAACATTGCAATTTATATTTAAGGAATAACAATAGCTAGATAGCTGGATAAGAAAGATAGCTGAATTCAGTAGTATAGTCATGGATGATGTCTCTGGGGACCAGGACTCTAATCCAAAATGTGTCACAAAAATCCACTGGATGATCTTGGACAAGTCTCTCAGCCTCAGCGGAAGGCAAAGACAAATCTCCTCTGAACAAATCTGGCCAAGAAAAACCCGTTATATGTTTGTCTCTTAAGGGACATGTCACATGGGGCTAAATAGTCCAGTTTTCGTGCTTTTGGCCAGGGCTTGGCCAGGGCTTGACGAGCGCCATCAGATGATGCTTGGCAGGCCTCGCTCACATTCCTCCCGAAGTGGAGGTGAAGTGTCAGAAGGCGCTTCCTCCTCCACCACGGGGAGGAAAGTGTTTTTCGGGTAGCTGTATAAAATCCACATTGAAGTGAATTACTGTATACGGCAGTGTGGACTCAGATATTTCAGTTATGGATGATCTGCCTTGATATTCTGGGTTATATGGCTGTGTGGACATGCCTAAAATTATGGTTGAGGGATGATGGATTAATGGTTATTGTATGTCATCGGATCGTTGGAGAGAGAGCTGTATATACTGCTGTAAATATCTGTATTTCTGCAACTGAGAAGATAAAGTCTTTCTGGAAGAAAGAAAAAGCTGCAGTGTCTGCTGCTTTTTGTTTCCTGCAAGTATCCTCCAGACAAAAGAGCTTAAAATCTGCTTAGAGGCTGAGTAGAGTCCAGTGCTCTGCGTCAGGGTCAGAAACCCTGACAACACATACAGGTACTATGTGTTAGGCATGTGTGATCCCCCCCAAAAAAAGGGGGGGGGGGTTAAAACTGTTTTCAAAAGTAGGGGGCGCATGCACTTCATTTCTAAAGTCCTTTCTGAATTTTTGGGGCAAACATTTTGAAAATTTATGAAACTTCCGAATCTTCATGCATACTTTGTTAATGGTAATCACGCATGCTCAATAAGGAAGACATCACTGCCAGTGCGGAAAGTTCAGGGGCTTCTCTCTCCATCATTTTTTGAGATATCTTGATGAAACTTGCTACAATGGTAGAACACATTTACCACTGTTAGCACACCAAATTTCAGAATTTTTGACTTTTGGATTTTTGGTGAATTTTTAAAGTTTTTAAAAACAACTTTTTAAAAAAAACTACAAGAGCTAGCTCCTTAATTTTTCTATCCAATGACACAAGATAACAGGGGATCATTCCCCATAACTTTCAGAAATACTAATATATCTACTGATTTGATGGAATTTTTAAAAAGTTTTCAAAAAACTAACTGTTTAAGATGAGGGATAATTTTCTCTCTTCTCACCTGGTTGGCATGTTCTCCTGAGGCATTTTTGCAGTCTCTACCATTGGGGGCTTGGTCTTCCCAAACTACGGTTAAGATGGCCACACCCACAACACCTCCCTTATGGCAGTGCCAACAAACATGGGGCCAAAGAATGAGATTTTAAAAGCTTTTAAAAGCAGCTTTACCAAAGTTGCTTAATAGTTATAGTGAAAATTAAACTGAACTTGAGCAATATCTGAATGTTACAGAACATTTATGAAAAATGGGTTTCAAATTCTAACCCCCCCCCCCCCCCCCCCACACACACACACCTTTCCTACATGCCTCGGAACTCATCTTTGTATGTCCAAATTTAACTAATCAGATACGAGTTCCAATTTAATCTGAAATTTTGTGCAAACCTACTATGTGGCAAACCACTATACTTAGCACTTGGGTGAAAGGTCTTCTGGATGAAGATGGTGGAGGAATGTAGAGAATATTATCCCTGCATTCCTCCCACAATTTACAGTGATTACGATTATTGTAAACCACTATTTCCCCTTCCAAACATCCGTGATGTGTCATTTATGGTGTGGAACAGCAAATGAGGTTAGGAGTGGTAGCCACGAGACCAAAACTACTGGTTTCTGATGCCATTCTTATCATTGGTACCCCTTCCTCAGATTCTCTTTACAATTTAAACTCTCTGCTGACATTCAATGAAATACTTCATTTTAATTGTCTATGGACTTCATCATATCGAGCTGGAGAAAATGAGAGAAAGTGGGGAAAAGGATGGAGTTTCATGGGGTTCTGTCTTTAAAGAAGATGAAGAATTTACTCACTTCCATCACACTAAGATCACTTTCTCCAGCTTCTAACTCAGCCATCAGTTTCATTCCCATCACATGGGCAGACTCCTCCCATTTCAAGGATATCAGCACACATTTTAAAGCAGGCATCCTTTAAGGCAGCCCTGCCTTCAAACCGCCTTGATTGAAACAGAAGTACTTTTCTTAAGGTGGCACTGGGGTTGTTTGCACTCAATATCCTTGACTGAGACAGAAGCACCTTTCTTAAGGCAGCACTTTCCCAGGGTTTGTTTGCACTGAGATTTCCTCCCATTGTCCCTCCAGGATTTCAATTATTCACCCTTTTAAAAAAATCACATCAGATCATAGGAAGTGGTTTATTAACCCTTTCCTCAAGCCTCTACATTGGCGATCTGGGGAAATGGGCATTCTGACTTACTGTTTCTTTTTAAATGTAGACTTCACCTCTTATTTTTAATAGTTTCACAGTGAAAGGATGCAGGCAGCAGCAGGAGTCGGGGAGCTAGCCCTCATCTATTCATCAAGTCTTTCTTTTTAGTAGAACCTATCCTTTTACTTCAATAGAATATGTTTCCAAATAAATTGATTTATGATCAAATCTTATGGAGTATATAAATAGCATTCTGAGGAAATAAAAATGATCTGGAACTTTGTTTTTATTTTAGGAAACCCAATGTCTGGTAAGGTAGAAGATGAGTTTTCAAAGAGGAAGATTGCATTACAGAAGGATGGAACCAGTCAAGGAAGTCAAAGCCCCGAATCTGCAAGAAATGATGATGATAGCATGACTTGGAGCTCTCTCATTCATAGCATCACTATAAGTCAAAGCCAAGTTGATGAGAGTTAACAACAAATGCAGAAGATATTTGATATTTAAGAAATAGTTCTAAATTAGTTTCTAAGGGTAAATTTGTTTGTCTAAGTAAAAGAAGAAAAAACTGATGTAGAAGCATAAGTGGAATAAAGGTATCTTTAAAAACCCTCATGATTTCACTCTTGTTCATATTTTGTTGGTGATAGGATTTGCTGCTAAAGTGAATGATAATTAAATGAACTATTTATTTATCATGTCAGAAGTGAACCAAGGGTACAAGTTGTAATGTACTTGAAAACACAAAGTTTTAAAAATACTTGGCACTACACTAAATGTCCTTTGACCAGTAACTGGCCATTTGAAGTGCCTCTGGTGTTGCTATAAGAAGGTCCTCCCTTGTGCATGTGGCAGGGCTCAGATTGCATTGTAGTAGGTGGTCTGTGTTTTGCTCTTCTCCACACCCACATGTCATGGACTCCACTTTGTAGCCCCATTTCTTAAGATTGGCTCTGCATCTTGTGGTGCCAGAGCACAGTCTGTTCATTGCTTTCCAAATCGCCCAGTCTTCTGTGTATCCAGGAGGAAGTCTCCCATCCGGTCTCAGCCACTGATTGAGGTTCCGGGTTTTAGCCTGTTGTCAAGACCCAGGCTGCAGAGCACCAATAACCATACACAGAGGCCAAAATCTATCTAATATCTTTATTGAAGGAGTATATAAAGTTAATAAAAACAAGTGTAGAAAATAGTCCAGAATTAGACCTTTCAGGAAAGGTCAAAATTAGTCCAAAGAAACAATGTCCAATATGAAATATTAAGGTCCAAAGTTGTAATCCAATAACCGAAACACTCACTTTGCCAGGCAAAGTGAGGGGAGATGACAAGGTCCTTAGTCCATGAAACTTGAGCGAGGCTATGGAGTAACTTGAAACAAGGCTTGGTACAAGGCAGCAAGGAACGAGAAGCAAGGACAAGATCCGTGGAATTACTTGGCAAAATCCGGAAAACAAGGCAAGGCTGAGTCCTGGAAAAACAAGGCTACGTCCTAGGAAACAAGGCAAGATCCATGGAGGTAAACAAGGCTGAAAACGGGAACGAAGGCTTGGAAACAGGAGCGCGCTGTCCACACACAACTTACTCCCGTAGCTGACGAATTGACTCCGCAAGAACCCTTTGTGGGCAAAACACCTAAATAGGGTCTAGTTTTCCCACCAAAGAGCAGTTCTCTGGGGAACCAGAAACGAAAGCTAATCTCTGAGTCCAGATGCATGACTCCTTAAAGTTTCCCATGGAAAGCAGGCTTAATCAGCTGAATACTTAGCAGCTATCCTAGCACTCCTGCGAGACGCTGCTTGAACTCCCCTCTGTTGTTTACAAAACTCGTGGCGAGAAAACACAGGAGATTTAGGCTCAGGGCTTGTTTGACAGACTTCTGGAAGACAAATCTCTTGCAGGTGCAAGGTTCCCAAATCTGGCTGGGAAAGTTCCAAATCTGACTGAGACGGTGAAAAACCCAAGTTTTCCTCTTCATCTGGCACTACAGTGCCAGGAATGGGACTACATGGCCCATGAACCATCACACTATCCCCCTCCTCAAGCCCCCTCTCAAACTGGGACTCTCTCCCCGAGGCGCGAGGCCGCGGCTTGGCGGGATAGGTCTGATGGAAGCGGCGGGTTAGATCAGGAGCATGGACTGTGGAAGCGTCTTCCCAAGAGCGTTCCTCGGGGCCAAAACCCACCCAGTCAATGAGATATTGTAGGCGGCGGCGGTGAAAGCGAGAATCCAAAATGTCCTGAACCTCAAACTCCTCCTCCCCATCCACCCAAACAGGAGGGGGGGCCGGCCGGTCTGTATCAGGGCGCACACCATCCGCCGGAAGGAGCAGGGAGCGATGGAACACTGGATGAATGCGCATAGAGCGTGGAAGTTGGAGTTTGAAAGTCACGGGGTTAAGTTGCGCCACCACTGGATAGGGACCAATGAAACGGGCATCTAACTTCCGGCAAGGGCGATGGGAGGGCAAAAAGCGAGTGGACAGAAGAACCCGGTCTCCTACCTTGATTTCGGGGCCCGGCTGGCGATGTTTGTCCGCGTGACGTTTATAGTCCTCCTTGGCTTGGTCTAGTTGCTGGAGCAAGAGTTGTTGCACCGCTGCGAGTTCCTGCAGCCAGTCCTCTGCTGCGGGAACTTCTGAGGTTTCAATGACAGGAGGAAAGAAACGTGGATGGAAGCCGTAGTTTGCAAAGAACGGGGTTTCTTTAGTAGAAGCCTGGACCCCATTGTTGTAGGCAAACTCTGACAGCGATAACAGGGAAGCCCAATTGTCCTGCTGGTAATTCACATAACAGCGAAGGTATTGTTCCAAAGTGGCATTGGTGCGCTCAGTTTGCCCATCTGTTTGGGGATGATGGGCCGAAGATAAACGAGAGTCTATGCCCAATAGTTTTTGTAGTGCTTTCCAGAAACGAGAGGTGAATTGGGACCCACGGTCTGTGACCAAACTCTTGGGCAATCCATGCAATCTGAAAACATGTTGGAGGAATAGATCTGCAGTCTCTTTGGCCGTGGGAAGGCCTTCACAGGGAATAAAATGGGCTAACTTGGTGAAAAGGTCCACCACCACTAGGATCGTGGTGAATCCACAGGAAGGTGGTAGATCAGTTATAAAATCCGCAGAGATTATTTCCCATGGGTGGGATGGAGTAGGGAGGGGATGTAGAAGCCCTGAGGGCTTTTCCCTTCTTGTCTTGGAGCGCTGGCATACTGGGCAGGTGTTGACATATTTTTCCACATCTTTGCGGATCTTGGGCCACCAGAAATCTCTTAGGATCAAATGCATAGTTTTAAATAGCCCGAAATGCCCTGCTGGCTTGCAGTCATGACACAAACGAAGTGCCTTTTCCCTGCCCGGTCCTGGGGGGATGTAAACATGATTTCTATAGCAAAGTAGCCCATCCTTAAGCGAAAAGGGAAAATGTAGTCCTTGGCGAAGTTGGTCCTGCGCCCAGGCATCTACTTGCTGACTAGCCCTGATTTCTTGAGCACAAAGGGGCCCTGGAGTAGAGGGAGTTGATTCAATGGGAGTGGATTTGGTGTTTCCCACTGTGAGCGTGGCAAAGTTCTCGGGTTGTAGCAGCTGGGACTCAAAGGTCTCCTTGCGCCCTGCAGCGTATTCCGGTTTCCGTGACAGAGCATCTGCTTGTTTGGTCTGGGCTGGGGTTACATAATGAATTTGGAAGTTAAAACGTTCAAAGAATAAAGCCCAGCGTTGTTGTCTCTGATTTAGCTTGCGGGCAGTTCTTAGATGCTCTAGATTCCGATGATCAGTATGGACTTCAATGGGAAATTTGGCCCCTTCTAACCAATGTCTCCAAGTTTCAAAGGCTGCCTTTATGGCCAATAGTTCCTTTTCCCAAATGGTGTAGTTTCTCTCTGGTGCGGTCAATTGACGGGAATAAAAGGCACAAGGATGAAGATGATCTCCCACCGGTTGTAGGAGTACAGCCCCAATTGCCACATCGGAGGCGTCCGCCTGCACGACAAAAAGGGTTTCAGGATCTGGATGCTGAAGGATTGGCTGGGACGTGAATAATTTCTTTAGTTGCTGGAACCCTTTCTCTGCTTGATCTGTCCAGCGGAAGGGCTGTTTCCCACGGATGCAGCTGGTGATTGGGTCAGACCAGCGGGCAAAGTCTGGAATGAACTTGCGGTAGTAGTTCGCGAACCCCAAGAATCGTTGCACCTCTTTCTTGTTGGTGGGCGCCCGCCATTCCAATACTGCTGAAACCTTTGCCGGGTCCATGGAGAGCCCTAGTGGCGAGACGCGGTACCCCAGGAAATCTACCTCTTGTAGATCAAAAGCACATTTTTCCAGCTTGGCATAAAGTCCATGATCCCGCAATCGTTGTAACACCATTCTGACGTGGTTCTCATGTTCTGATTGTGATCTAGAAAACACCAAAAAATCGTCCAGGTAGATGATCAAGAACCGATCTAGATAATCCTGAAAGATGTCATTGACAAAATGCTGGAACGTTGCGGGAGCTCCACATAATCCATAATTCATAACTCGGGACTCGAATAATCCGAATTTAGTCTGGAAGGCGGTCTTCCACTCGTCCCCTTCTCTGATGCGAACTAGATTATATGCCCCCCGAAGATCCAGCTTGGTGTAGACCTTGGCTCCTCGAAGTCGGTCTAGTAGGTCCGAGATTAAGGGCAGGGGATAGCTGTTCCGCTTAGTGATATTGTTCAATGCTCTATAGTCCACCACCAAGCGTAAATCCCCTGACTTCTTTTTCACAAACATCACTGGGGAAGCGGCTGGGGATTGAGAGGGTCTGATGAATCCCTTGCGAAGGTTTGACTCTATGAACTCCCTGAGAGCTTCTTGCTCCGGTTCAGTCAGGGAGTAGAGATGTCCTCGCGGGATCGGGGCCCCCTCCACCAAGTCAATGGCACAGTCATAAGGTCTATGTGGGGGTAATCTCTCGGCCTCTTTTTCATTGAATACATCCCAATATTCTGAGTACTTCTTGGGCAAGGTGATAATGGGTTCAGTGTCTGTGGCATGACAGACCTTGGCTACAAGGCAATGGTTTTGGCAATATTTTGAAGCAAACTGCAGTTCCCTGTTGGACCAGGAGATGCTTGGGTCGTGAAGTGTCAGCCATGGAATACCCAAAATCACAGGGAAATGGGGAACCTCGGTAACAAAGAAGGAAATCTCTTCCATATGTTCCCTTATCCACATTCTGGTGGGTTCCGACCACTGGCTTACGGGGCCCGTCTTGAGGGGGCGGCCATCGATGGCTTGCACCACACGGGTGTTCTTGAAGTCATGATATTGTAATCCCAGAGAGTCGGCATACTCTCTATCAATGAAATTGTTTGTGGCTCCTGAGTCTATCATGGCATGGACCATGACGGGTCCTTTTTTTGCTGACCACAAGGTGACCACTAGAAGAAACAGGACCCCGGTTGGCGGCTCTTGAGTGGGTTTTTTGACCGGGTTGGCGAGCCTCTCTACTCCCGGTCGCTGGCTTCCCCCGCCAGCTGTGCGCCAGCCGTCTCAGACGTCTTCGTCTCCGTGGAGGACGCCGCCGCCAGACGGGCGGCGGGCTTCCCTTTGGCTGGGCACTCTCTGGCGAAGTGGCCCCCGTTTCCGCAGTACCAACAGAGATTTAGGCGTTGGCGGCGGGCCTTCTCGGCGGCGTCTAACCTGGGACGCACATTGCCCAACTGCATCGGCACCTCCTCGCTCCCTCTGGGGTATGGGGCTGGTGGTGGGGGTCTCCATGCTGGACGCGGCTGGACGCTGGTGGGAGCGGGAGGTTTCACCCCAGCTCTACCGCTCTGGCCTCGGACCCATTGTTTTCTGTTGGCCAGCATGACTTCAGCTCGTAAACATTGATCAATGAGTGCTTCAAGAGAGTGGGGGGGATCCACCTTGGAAATTTCCTCCAACATCTCGATGTTGAGACCCTCCCGGAATTGTCCTCTGAGGGCTATATCATTCCATCCGGTGCTGTGGGCCAGCACTCGGAACTCGGCTATGTACTGGGACAAGGGTCTGTCCCCCTGAGAGAGGTGCCGGAGTTTATGGCCGGCTGCCTCCAATTGTCTTCGATCCCCCAAGTCGCCTTAATGTGATCCAAGAAGTGTTGCGCTGATCTTAGATGCGGGGAAACTTGGTCGAACAGTGCCGTCGCCCAGTTGGCCGCTGGCCCGTCTAAAAGGCTGTAGATCCACGCCACTTTGATGTCTTCTTGGGGGAACTCGGCATTGCGGGCCTCTAGATAAGCCTGGCATTGGCGACGGAAAACATGAACCTTAGAAGCTTCTCCAGAAAACTTGGTTGGCAATGCCAAGGCCGGGAGACGGATTCCGCGTTCCTTCAACCCCTTTATTTCTCCCTCCTGCGCATTGAGCTTATCACGGATGCGGTCCACTTCCTCCTTGTCGATGGTGTAGCTGAGTGGCTGACCTCCCGGTCCGGCTCCGGTAGACATTCTGGCCTAGGTTAATTGGTGCTTAGGGTGGCGGAGTCAAACTGTCAAGACCCAGGCTGCAGAGCACCAATAACCATACACAGAGGCCAAAATCTATCTAATATCTTTATTGAAGGAGTATATAAAGTTAATAAAAACAAGTGTAGAAAATAGTCCAGAATTAGACCTTTCAGGAAAGGTCAAAATTAGTCCAAAGAAACAATGTCCAATATGAAATATTAAGGTCCAAAGTTGTAATCCAATAACCGAAACACTCACTTTGCCAGGCAAAGTGAGGGGAGATGACAAGGTCCTTAGTCCATGAAACTTGAGCGAGGCTATGGAGTAACTTGAAACAAGGCTTGGTACAAGGCAGCAAGGAACGAGAAGCAAGGACAAGATCCGTGGAATTACTTGGCAAAATCCGGAAAACAAGGCAAGGCTGAGTCCTGGAAAAACAAGGCTACGTCCTAGGAAACAAGGCAAGATCCGTGGAGGTAAACAAGGCTGAAAACGGGAACGAAGGCTTGGAAACAGGAGCGCGCTGTCCACACACAACTTACTCCCGTAGCTGACGAATTGACTCCGCAAGAACCCTTTGTGGGCAAAACACCTAAATAGGGTCTAGTTTTCCCACCAAAGAGCAGTTCTCTGGGGAACCAGAAACGAAAGCTAATCTCTGAGTCCAGATGCATGACTCCTTAAAGTTTCCCATGGAAAGCAGGCTTAATCAGCTGAATACTTAGCAGCTATCCTAGCACTCCTGCGAGACGCTGCTTGAACTCCCCTCTGTTGTTTACAAAACTCGTGGCGAGAAAACACAGGAGATTTAGGCTCAGGGCTTGTTTGACAGACTTCTGGAAGACAAATCTCTTGCAGGTGCAAGGTTCCCAAATCTGGCTGGGAAAGTTCCAAATCTGACTGAGACGGTGAAAAACCCAAGTTTTCCTCTTCATCTGGCACTACAGTGCCAGGAATGGGACTACATGGCCCATGACTCATCACACCTGTCACTTTTGGACCCTCACTTGCTGAGGTGCTCCTGCGAGTATCTCTGTAGATCTCAGAAAACTATTTCTTGAGTTAAGGCATTGGCGTGCTGGCTGATATCTGAACAGGGGATGTGGCAGAGCTATCAATGCCTTTGTCCTTTCATTTCTGGCTGCTACTTCCCGGCAGATGTCAGGTGGTGCAATGCTGGCTAAACAGTATAATTTCTCCAGTGATGTGGGGCGTAGACATCCTATGATAATGTGGCATGTCCCATTAAGAGCCACATCCACTGTTTTAATGTGGTGAGATGTATTCCACACTGGGTATCCGTATTCAGCAGCAGAGTAGTAAAGAGCAAGGGCAGATGTCTTCACTTTGGTTGTGATCCCCAGGTTGTGCCAGTCAGCTTTCATATGATATTATTTCTTGTGCCCACTTTTTGCTTGATAGTCAAGCAGTGCTTCTTTTAAGTCAGAGCAAGGTCCAGTGTAACTCCCAGGCTTTTGGTGTGCTGCAATGCTCCAGTGGGATTCCTTCCCAGGTAATCCTCAGAGCTCGAGATGCTTGAATGTTCTTAAAGTGAAAAGCACGTTTGTGTTTTAGATGGATTATGGATCAGCTGATTTTCCCTGTAATAAGCAGTAAGAGCACCTAAAGCTTCTGAGAGCTTCTGTTCAACTATTTCAAAGCTCCCTGTTTGAGCGGTGGTGGCATGATAGTCAGCATAGATTAAACTCTCTGCCCCTTCTGGCAGTGGCTGTTTATTTATGTAAATGTTAAACATTGATGGAGCAAGCACACTTCCCTGAGGCAGGGCATTCTTCTGTTCTCACTATCTGCTTCTCTGGCCCTGGAATTCAACAAAAATCTCCTGTTTTGTAGCAATTTCCTATGAAGTGGGTGAGGTGGTAGTCCTTTGTGATATTATAAGTTTTTCTCAGGAGAAGGCGATGATTTACAGTGCCATAAGCTGCTGACAAGCCTATGAAGACAGCTCCTGTAATCTGCTGCCTTTCAAACGCATCTTCTATATGCTGAGCAACTTGCAACATTAAATGAGCTTATATCAGTTTACAGTGACAAGAAATTATGTACTCTTTGCAATATATTTCCTGTGCTTGGGATCATGGTGGAATGGGTGTGGAGTGGTTGAAGAATATTAATGCTAACACTCAGTTGTTGCCTATTTTAAGTTCAAGTCATTGCCATTATCATTCCTTGCTGTTTCATCTTTTTATTCCCTGTTTTTTAAAGTTGTCACCAAGCCTGACAAAGAGTTTTAGAGAAATCAAATGCTTGTATTTTTGCCTTTCTCAAAAAAGGATATTGCTGTCCCCAACCCTCTTCCCATGGATAGCTGGTTTGGTTTGGTTTTATTATCTTATGCAGTTTCATTTTTTTCATAATTCTGTAAAACCCAACCAAAGGACTGCAAAATCTTTTTTAAAAAGTTTAATATCATAATAGCAAGTACACCCCAGCAGCAAATAGAAATTACTAGATTTGTAAAATGTCAGCTAATTAAATTCTCTTCAAGAAGCCAGCACCAGGAATTTCTCCTTGACAGTTTATTGCAGGGGCACCAGAGAGACAGCTGGGAAACTTTCCATTTCAGAGGGTGAACAGTTGAAATTCCCCATTCTTCCCACTGAATAAGAGTGAACACCTATGAGGAAGAAAAGTAAAGCACTGGAAGTCTGTAATGCATATCTAATACTAAATTGGTTGGAGCCCACTTCATAATGATAGCTCATTTTGCAGAAATGTAAAAGTGATAGAAATGTTCTCTCTATTTATTATCCCATGCTATGGCTTTTATGTGTAAAAGGTATACGTAATGTTGTGTATTACAGAGTAGTGCTTTAGGAAAATATACAATTAGATGAATCCTGCAAGGTAGGGAAATTTGTTTCATCAACATCTAATTCTTTCAATATGTATAGGCAAGGTACTGTAAAAAGTAATCTGAGAGACATTTCAGCTTTATAGCTTTGATTTTGGATATAGTTCCTTACACATTGAGTTTAGAATTAGAAAACAAAGTGCATGAGTTCAGCATTCCTCCTCTAAAGAAGTCTGAGAGTATTAGGGGTGAACTACTGATGCACAGATGTACAATACAATGAGAAAAGCAAGGAAATTCATAGGTACTCAAGTTTTTACTTATTATAACCTAGTATCTAAATACAGGGGTCCTTTCATAGCACTATGTTTCCAATTTAATTGTCAGAGCAACATTTATAAAATGTAACTTGATGGGGTACTAGAACTCACTGGCTGATATTCTTCAATAATCCTTACAAAAACCACAAATCCCAAGATCCCTTAAGGTGGACCCGTGAAAATTATATTGGAATTATAGTGCTATAAATAGTATTTGGGTACAGGATACCTAAAGGATCTCCTTCTCCCATACAATCTGCCCCACACATTTCGGTCTTCTGGAGGGTGTCTGCTCCAACCAGCCAGAACCCGACTGGCAACTACTACCAGGGGGACCTTTCCATTGGCCGCCCCACAACTGTGGAATGACCTCCCGGAAGAACTCCCACAATTAAATGAGCTGTCAGAATTTTAAAACCATTTAAAGACCTATATCTTCCAGCAGGCCTGCCCAGGCAGTCTTTAAACATGAATGTTAAGTATCCTTTGTTTGATTTCTGTTTTGTGTGTGTTTAGTATGTATTTTGTAGAAATACATTTTGGTGTGTAACTTTTATGGAGGTATGATTTAGGGTGTGTATTTGTAGTGTTTTTTTTGCTGTGCTTATGTATTTTAATTGTTTTGTAACCCACCTCGAGCTATGAGGAGAAAGATCTGTCTTGGGTCAGAAAGGCACTCCCTGAATTGCAGTGGACATATGAGGAAGTCCTGACTGCCCAGCAGCACCAAACAAGGTTTTTGCCACCGGATCTTTACCCTTACTGTACCCTTCCATTCTCCATGTCATGGTGGTCTCCAGTTATGATACAGGCCCTACCTACCAGCCATTGCCTGAAGTGTCATTGCCCAGAGTGACAGATCAATGAGGGAAGAGGAAGAATCACCCCTTATCTCTCCCTATCTTCCCCCAGAGGTTTATGTTTCTGAGTGCAAAGTTTACAAAAATGAGGAGTAATATTAGAGAGGTAAAGGTAAAGGTAAAGGTTTTCCCTGACGTTAAGTCCAGTCATGTCTGACTCTGGGGGTTGGTGCTCATCTCCATTTCTAAGCCGAAGAGCCGGCATTGTCCCTAGACACCTCCAAGGTCATGTGGCTGGCATTACTGCATGGAGCGCCGTTACCTTCCCGCCTTCCTGTTGATCTACTTACATTGGCATGTTTTCGAACTGCTAGGTTGGCAGAAGCTGGAGCTAACAGAAATATTAGAAAGACAAACTCTCAATTTCTCATTGACATCAAGTCTCGCATGATATTTATCCTTTATAGCCATCAGAGTTGAGATGCCAGTTTTACAAAGATAGGAGGTTGCAAGTGTTATGACCACTCTCATAACCTTTTCATATAATCTTGGGTATTCTTGTCAAACACTCATTCAAAACCCCAGCAAGGAGTTTTCTTTGCATTTTATTCTAAAAGAAGCACCTAGCCTTTAGATCAATAAGAGCCTTGGCTGGTCATGTTTAATGATCTTGGCAGTGGTGCATTTTCAAATGGATTTTTCATCCAGCTCAATGTTTTGAGATTTTCATAAAAACACATTTTAATATGTTCTTGTAGCACGACTAGGTGTTAGCTGCAAGGGAATTATGTGAAGGTTTCTTTTAGCATGTGAACAAGAGTAGGAAACATTCCAAATCATTACTTTTCAAACCATTTGCCCAGAGTTGTAGGAGTTTCTTTATTTAAAAAAACTCCTAAGCTTTATACTTCCACAGAAGTCTGATTGTTTCATATTTTGGAAGGGATTTGTTCAGAATGTTTAATTTCTCAAACATAGCTTCAAGATATGCCAGTCTCTAAAGGATATTCATGTTGCTGTAAGTTCTGACACTAGATGATTTAGCTTTGGCAAAAAGCAGAAAACTTCACGTCTTAGCTCAAAAATTCTGTTCAACAGCTTCCCTGCAGACAGATAAGAAGCCTTAGGGTCCTCATACAAAGGCTCAAAAATGCAGGACCTGTTGGGCTTTTACCTGAGGAGTCAAAATGACAAAATTATTTGGAACAAAGCAGGGTTTAATTAGACTTTAAGTAAGATCCAGGTCTTACCAGGTGTGGACCCAGTGTGGATTGGTTATGGGGACCACGGCATGTGATCCCTGGGCCCAAACTACACAGCCATCTCAATTTTTAGGGCTCCTTGCCCCGTCTCCTAGCATGTCATTTCTACGCACCAGGGGGACTGCAGAACCACCTTAATGGCAGCCTGGTAAATTTTTATGGCTTATTTAGGGGGGCTGGGGTGGCTGGGGGTGTGGAGACTTAAACGTGCACTGAAACAGGTTTTTTAAACCTGCTTTGGCACATGTTTAACTGCAGTGTGGAAGCGCCCTTGGAATGAAAAAGCTAGGCAATGTGATCTAAACTCATATCTTCATACAAAACCTTTAAAATTTGAGACTTTGATAGAAATCACATTTTTTTCACAACTGTACATAACACTTTATTCAGAGGATTGCTTAGCCCACCAAGGCCTCTTTTACACTGTTATATAATCCAGACTATCAAAGCAGATAATCCACATTATCTGCTTTGAACTAGATTATATGAATCTATACTACCATATAATCCAATTCAAGCAGATAATCTGGATTTTATATAGCAGTGTAGAAGAGGATCCCATGTATCATGCAGTGCTTCCACCTGGTTTCAGGAGCAACTGATTTTTCTTTGCTTTAGAACTCATGTGAAAAACAGGCACTGCGTGAGGTCCATCCATCCATATATCAATGTATTTCTCCCATGATATAACATTTTCTGTTGAAGTGCATTTGACAGTTGTATTTGTAAGAAAAGTCGTGCACACACAAAAACCCACCTTCTCACAGCTTGTCACCATCAATTAGAAAGCCATCTCTATCGATTTCAGTTGCTTCATCAACTTGAAACAGTCTTTTAATTTGTCTTATACATACTTCTCCTATACCTTTAACAAACTATACATGTTTTATTTTAATTTATTAAGCTTCATATGTAACAAGATCAAAATTATTTATTTATTTATTTATTAGACTTGTATACCGCTACTCCCAATTTGGCTCGGTGCGGTTTACAGAAATAGATTAAAACAATACAATTAGCTTTAAAATAACACTAAGAACAGACATAGCCCCGAGTTTTTCACCCATCGAAAGCCAATGAAATATGTATATATGATATCTTGGTATGAATGGAAGAATGAATGAGAGCTAATAAATTTGAAGACACCAGTCTGTAGACTAAGGCCTGCAAACCATTAACTACCTGCTTGCTGGAATTGTAATTATAGCCTGCTAATAAGACCTGAAATAGTTGGCCTGCCTGGTAAACTGTGATAAGAACTGTGACAGTGATAAGAGAAATGTTTACCATGGTTAAGAAGGAAGTCTGCTTATGTTTGCTAACACCAATCAAAAGGAATCAACATCTGGTCCAGGAAACTGAGGATATTCCAGGATGGAAGACATCTATTGTTCATTTACAACTTTGGGACAACATCAGCAAAATGTTGCTATATAAGTGACCTCACGACAGTCCAGAACTTGTGATAGACAGTGACACTGTTCACCTGCCATGCTCAGTGGAGATGGTGTACTTGGGAGTGGCAGATCTGTTATGGGGAAGCAGGATTCTGTTCACTTTTGGGCACCTCCCTTTCTCAGGGAAAGAGGAAGGAGTGCATTTTGAAGTCATGGTCTTTTTGGAGTTTTGAAGTTTTGGCATTTTGGCATTTTGGAACTATGTGTTGGCAGGCGGCAGTGGAAGCTGGGTCTGGCCTAAGCAGGTGCTTCTCCAAGGAGGGAGAAAGAATAGGGTAATGTTTTGGTATGCATGAAGATGGATGCATGTTGTATGTGAATGCTGAGTGAAAATCTAACCCCCCCTTTGTTTGTTAGCCAATGTAATAAGTTGTTTGTGAATCCAATGTAGTTGCATATAATCTGTATGTCTGTATGTCTAATGTCATTCTTTGTTGTTCTATAAAAATTCTGCTATACCTTTCAGACTGAAACTGCAATAAAAAGAACCTATGCTTTAAAGTTATTGAAAAGTTATTCATAACACATATTATCTGTACTAAAGCGTTTAAACATATTACCCATTGTGGACATTCTGCACCATTAATGATAATAACTTTATTTATATCCCACCCCATTTCCCAAAAGGGATACTCAAAGACAAATTATTTTTCATTTGAAAAGTATGTATCGTGGTAATTATACTTCTACATTAACTGACCAAGAACAAAAAATGCAAAGAGGAGATGCCACTGGCTGCTGGAAGTTGGAAGTGACAGACGATGGTGTAATGACTCTCATTGATGGTTGAGGAACATTAAGTGAGGAATATCAAGTAACGTCACAACAGGCCCGTAGCCAGGCTTTTGATTCGGAGGGTGCTGGGATTTTGCTTCGGGGTGTGTGTGTGTGTGTGTGTGTGTGTGTGTGTGTGTGTGTGGCTGAGTCTGGGTGGGAGAGGATCTACCCTAGCAAACTTTTTGTATCGTTATTCCAATATCCTTATGCATATGGAATATATTGAGCATGGTGATCAGATCATGATATGAATAAACATAACAGTTTAAATAATAAATGTAAGGCCTTCTCGCGGACCACTCTGAGAATTTGGGGGGGGGGGGGCTGAAGTCCCTTAACACCCCCCCCCCCCTCCGCTACATGCCTGCATCACAACTAATGATGTGACAAGGCTGCCACAACAAATGAGTTCAGTACTAGGAACCTGTTTTCATGAAGTGATCATAATTTAAATTAAAAATAAGTAAATAATACTTTAATGTGTGAAAAATGTTCTGTTCCCCTGCAGTCTAAGAATTACTGCATTATAAATAATTTTTTTTGTATAAGGTATGGAAAAACTGTTGAAGTACAAACATTTCCTTCATTTAAAAGATGTATGTCTATACAATGTTGAGTATTTTCCCCAATGCACAACTTTATTACAAAATCGGAGGATTGCAAAAACTGTTTACTGTGGTAGCCAAGTAAGTGCAAATCAATTTGGCTAATTTTAATGATTTTTTGTAAGTGATGCAAATAGCTTCACCCCCTAGACATACAATTATAATCTAAATGAATGCTGAAAATCTACAGCAAAATAATTATATAAACCCATCCTGATTCATATTGGTGTCCTTTGCTGCTCTCCCTGTAGGATAAAATTTGTCCATGCATGATGCAGAGTTATGACAGAGATGCTAATAAAGCCATGATTTTCTCATGCGGTGTACACTTGTTGAGCGTTATCCATGAGGACATCAAGCCACTTATTCGTCCACTGTTGCCCTGAATCATAGTTATTAACACTTCCGGAAGCATTTGCAGCTTGGAGTCTCCAATCAACATAATGGCAATTTTTAAAGAATCTCAATCAATATAGTCAAGGTATGACTAGATCAGAACCCTGAGTGGCTTGATTTCTTTTAATGATTCTGACTCACAAGTAATGAGCCCAAGGAGAGAATCTTGTTTCAGGCAGAAATGATTATAAGTGAAAGGGGGAATTTTTGGAGCAGACATTTCCCTTAGGCATATTTTTCTTCCACTGAGTAAGTTCTCTCTAGTAATAACAATTATGCTGCCTCATTTATTTGTAGTGTGTAACCTGCAATAGGAACTGTCAGGATCAAAACATAAATAAGTTCTCATAACTCTGGCCAATACAGTGTATGTCATCCCAGCAGCAGTAGCTGATCTTTGCTCATCTCATAGTGGGACTTGGCAGACTGATCTGATTGCTGTTGGTTAAGCAGCTCTGATGTCATACAACAATGTACTAAGAACTTATGGGAGTCATTTGGAATTGGATTCTGGTAACAATTAGCAACATTATTGTAAAATATGTAAGTACTGCCTGTTATTAGTGTTGCATGCCTTCATATTGACTCTAGTATCATCGAGATTTCTTGGCAAGATGTATTAATAGGGAATTAATCAATGCCTTTTCTCTTATAAAGCAACAAAGTGTGTTCTAAAAGTCAACAATGTATGATTTCTCTGAGGTTATCCAGTGAGTTTCTGTGCAAAACAGGGATTCAGATCCTTGTTTCTTAGGACCTCATCACATAAAGAATGGGATTTGCCACACATTATGGCGAATACGGTGGGGCACGGTGGTGGACAAGGGTACCCATTGCCCTGCATCTGCAGCCTTGCCCCTCTCCCCATCCCACAGGGGGAAGCATCCATCATCCGGCTTCTCCCCTTTGTTCTCTAGGCAGCACAGAAAGCCTCCTGCATTGCCACTGTGACAGCTTACCATGCTTTCACTTCACTTGCACCATGGAGCCGCACGGGAAGTAGATCAATGCTGTGAGATGGAAGCCAGCAGGCTCCGTGCCGCGAGTGAAGTGAAAATGTTGCACAATGGGCAATTTTGCTTGTGTGATGAGGCCCTTTGAGTCCTACTCCAGCATTCAAACCATTCCACCACAATAATTCTCCAGAAATAATACAGGAGAAGTAGATTAAGTTCTATCCTGCCTATGACCAAAAGCAGATAAAAAGTCCTTCCTCCATCCCTACTGCCTCTGCCGTGGCCTCTGAGGAAGAGAAGAAGAGGCAAGCACAGACGAAGTGAGTTTTGACTTTACATCAAAGCAAATGTCATTTCATGTAACTGACAAAAGGTTTCATATCAAAAGCCTGTATGTATGTATGTATGTATGTATGACTGTATAGATAGTGATGGAATGGGTAGTGGATGAAGTGCTAAGATGGACAAATGCACTCAACAATGAAAACTATATTAAAGAATGGAGAGAGATTGGAACAAGCAAGGTTTCTGAGGGATATTGAGGTTTCCAGTTTTCTGAACTTTTCCATGATCTTTCTCAGTTATCTCAAATACCACAGAAACAATTGTGCAATCTTGTATGACAAACAAGACCGAGCAAACACCAGCCATCACTCTGAATTGCTGAAGAATAATTGCAGTGGAGTAACACACAGTAGCATTTCAGTAGCATTGAAATAAAGCATTGGGAAATAAAAAATGAAAAAAAGCCTGTATGTGATGCTCATGCTAACAGGTTTTATAGTCTCCATAAAATACTATAAATCTGCATTGTATTGTCTCATGTGAAGGCTTCAGCGGGCTCCATCCTCGCAGCATCCTGGCAACATCCTAGGATGCTGCAAATATTACATGTGATTCTGGTGGCCCATCTGATGAGATCATTGGATCATTGGAGAACTCCTACCAATCAAAATAGACAATATTGTTCTGGATGATGAGTTGTACAAAGATGATGACTTTGTGCAAAGCAGCTTCATTTTTATAACTGGCAACTCTACTTTTGCTTTTTACAACAGCTGTCAAATTGTGCATGTCCAGTACATGTTTTATGTTGTGTTGATTAGGGAATAGATGTATAAGTTACATCAAAATTGTAAATATGACTTAATAGCAGTACAAACTCAGTTGTAAGTAACAACCACCAAATAGAAACTTTTCCAAGTGATATCCTGATTCAGTCCTCATTAGAAGGATCCGTTGTTTGCATCTTAGGAACATTGAAAACTGCTTTATAGCCAATCACACCATTGGTCAATATAGATTTTTCCTTCCAGCAGAATAGTCTTAACTGAAACTCCTTGATACTTCCAGGTGGTCTCCCATTCAAATATTAACCAGGTACAAAACTGTTTATTTTTTAAAATATATGATATAATTTTGTTCAGGGTCATGTGGTGGTGTCAGTATTATCAGAATGTTTACTCTCTGTTAATATTTGGGCAAAATAGATGCTCAAATATCTTATGAATTAAGATATGTTACGAACAATGACAAAATAATGTATATGTAATTCTGGTAACACTTAGTTTTATTTAAGTATATTTACACTACTCTTCCCTATAATTTCTCTTCCCTACTGAAGGTTGGAAGCACATAGGGAATAAGGAGTCCTCATAAAAAAGCAATAAATTCTGTATGGATAAGAATGTGGGAGGAATAAAGGAATAAAATAAAACAAAAAAGGGTACTTGAAAGGGTTTTTCGAGATGTTACTCAATTAATATTTATAAAATATTATGCAATCAAATAAGCAACTTCTCAAACACGGGAGTTCATTGAAAAGTGATATAAAATGTTATGGTTACTTTTTTTTTTTTTTTTTTTACAAAATGTAAATCCTTTAGTTCCCATGAAAAATTATCCTTATTAAATTATCATGTGCCTAGAGGAGAATTAGGAGGTATTTTAATAATATATACCACATTTCATGTAATATGAGATATCTCAGCAACACACTGACTAAATGAACTTAACTGGATTTTCTGCTTTTTTGTATGGTGTTGATTTGTTGTTAGTGAAGTGATTGTAATGAAATCCCTAGAAATAGGACTCCACTCACAAATTACCTATGAATAAATGAAAAGCATTAACTGAGTGTCAAGGCTTAATGTGATTTTACTTTTCATTTAAATTTTACAGTGATTTGTGCAAAAGTTCTGTTTTTATTTCCCTTCTGATGCATTAGAGAGAGAGAACTGATACTGAAGAGGGTAAGATTACAAAAGCAGCAGGAACATTTACATTGGCAGGACACTGAATTGGGAGTGCTTTCACTCTAGGGCAACATAGGAACTGTGGCTCTCTACAGTAAATAATATATTTGTTTAATTGTTATTGAGGCTGTTGGAATAGCTTAACTATTTAGGCATTAAATCAACATGACTGTGCAGGGGGTAGAGTACACTCATAAAAGTACTAGAAAACACATAAAACCCAACTACAGTAAATCTGATGTCAAATTATGGGATTCGGGGGGTTTGAACTGGATGGTCCTTGTGATCTCTTCGCAGATAGAATCCCTGAGCCCAAGCCAATTTCCTTCTGGGCTTCAGATGAACTCATAATAGATTTCTGTAGACTAGACATGTTATCTGCCACTTTCCATCCTTCCTCCAATTCCTACAGCATCTCAAATATATCCAGTTTTTGGGAGGGAAGTAGGAGTGGGAAAAAGTGGAGACCTGCTAATCACAATGGCAAATTCTTAGCATCCTCTGACTGGATGAGGGCAAACAAATTGAAACTTGATCCAGGCAAGACAGAGGTACTCCTGGTCAGTCGGAAGGTGGAACAGGGAATAAGGATTCAGCCTATACTCAAGTTACACTCCCACTGAAGATAGAGGTCTGCAATTTGTGGGTCCTCCTGGATTTGGTGTTAAGCTTGTTTCATGTGTGAAGACCTTCCTGGCAACCGCAGAAACCTGGATCTCCAGGTTCAAAACTGAACCCAGGAGGGCCAGGTTTCTGTGGTGGCCAGGAGGGCCTATGCAAATGTAAAACTTGTGCACCAACAGCACCCATTCCTTGAGAAACCAGATCTGGCTGCGGTGGTACATGCATTAGTTACATCCTGTCTGGATTATTGTAACATGCTCTATATAGGTCTGCCTCTGAAGAGTGCTCGGAAACTTCAGCTGCTTCAAAGAGCTGCAGCTAGGTTGCTAATTGAAACTAGCTGCAGGCAGCAGACAGCCCCCATGGCAGCAACACCACTGGCTGTCAGTTTGTTCTGGGCACAATTCGAAGTGCTGGTTATGACCTTTAAAGCCATAGACAGCTCAGGTCCAGGGCATTTGGCTGACCACATCTCCTGGTATGAACTTGCCCATGCCCTGAGATCTTTAGGAAAGCCCTTCTCTTGGTCCCATCTCTATTTCAAACTCAGTTGGTGGGAATGAGAGAGTGGGACTTCTCTCGTGGTGGCTACCCCTTAACTCTGGAGCTCCTTACTCAGGGAAGCCAGAATGGCTCCCTCCTTTTTATTCAGGCAGGCTTGTAAAGAAGAAGGTTTTGAAGATCAAGTCAGGGGCTACTATGGGTTTTTTGTTTTGAATATGCTTTTATGTTTTTTAACTGAATTTTTAATACCAATGATATTTAATTCTATTTTAATATTTGTAGATTTTAAATTGTACAGCTTTTAATGTAAGCAACTTTGAGTCTCCTTGGGAAAGAAAAAAGTGGGATATAAATAAACATAATAAACATAATAAGAATAAGAATAAGAATGATTTGAGTCTCCTTTGCGGAGAGAAAAAGAGGGGGCATAAATAAACAGCCCCATCATCATCATCATCATCATTATGAAGTGTTTGCTCTGCATTCTTCTTGACCTTTTGATTGGAGCCCCATCTACACTGACCATTTAATTGACTTTGTAGCTAGCTTCAAATTATGATGGATAGACAACAAATGTCTACAAAAGCAAGCAAATAAAGTTCTCAATGTGCAGCAGTGCTTTGTGACTTGTGTAATCACCATTTGGACATCAAGGATTTCTTATGTAATCATCTGCACAATGAAACATAGAGAAGTAGTCAATGCCTACTGAAAGTCAGGATGAGTCTTCTAAGCACTCCAGAATTCTTAGGAAAAAGCCATGTTCTTCAAGAAAATAATAATAATAATAATAATAATAATAATAATAATAATAATAATAATAATACTTTATTTGTAACCCACCCTATCTCCCCGAGGAGACTCAGGTTAGTCACCATCAAAAGTGGCAAACATTCAATACCATAATAAAACAAACAAACTACTAGCCAATTCTCCAATCTATCCTATTCTAGAGTTTGTTCATAACTATTTATATCTTCCCCATCTGTAATAATTTTCTATGACTTTTATTTATAGTGTAATCCTAAAAATAAAAAGAACAAAAATATTTGGAAATACATTTTCAATTATCATGTTTGAGCCAACTCTTGTCTACAGCTATCTTTCCCTTGCCATGCTTCTATTGCATCTTTGCTCTTCATTTTACTCTGAATTTAGGTATTGCCCTTTTAAACATTATTTGAAGCTCTCTAGTATGCCCAAGACATTCTGTGTTTTAGCTATTTTGACTTTATCCCTACAAGTATTAGATATTTTCTTGTATTCCTGTTTGACGATTTCCCCATTTTTCCAATGCATATGTATGCCTCTTCTAAACATCAGCCTCACATTTTAATGTATCTATCTTGGTTTGATAAAACATTGCCCACTTTTGTTCTTCATAGGAATTGTTTGCAATTGTGCTGCTAGCAGCATATCTTTATGAAATTTCCCTTTTGTTTGAGCATTTCTGACTATAGGATCTCATCCATCTTGGTCAAATCAGTAGTTCTGCTAGGAAATTGCTCTCTTGGTAACACTCCACTTTGTTAGTACAACAAAAGAACTTTGTGCAGCACACATATCTTGAGTTAGAATTAGAGATGTAGATCTTTAGTAATTTTCTCTTGACGGAAGCAACAAGTGTAGTTAGCACCAAATAGTTTTCAAAGTCTATTTGCAATTTGAGACACACATTTTGCATTTACATAGCATGGGAAAGGGGCAATGTAGGGCACTGCCTGATGGTTTCCAGTGCTGCCCTATGGATTCCACTGCTGTTTCTTGGCTTAAGGACCTCCATCTGATGAGGTCCCTAGTCACATAGCATGAACCACTAGAAGGCAACCCACCATTTGTGTTTCTGAGCCTGTCACATTAACTTGGTTGTCTAGTGAATTTGCCATTATGTTTTAGAATGCAACAAAGCATATTCTATCTGTTTCCAAATCCCATTCACATTCCAAAGGGGGATTTTGGTTTACAGGCCTTTGACTCTTAGTTGCTTCCTTTGGGCACGTTCTAGCTTGTCAATATCTTGCACTATGGTCAGTTTTCTAGGTGAGGTATGGCTAAAAAAAGAAAGCTGTGCCATTACCTCTTTTGTTGTATTTTGTGGTGTAATTTGGGCTTGGTCCCCATGTGAGCCACCCTGAGTCCCTTCAGGGAGATGGGGTGGAATACAAGAATAAAGTTATTATATAATTATTATTTGATCTGGACATTATACTCCTGCTGATAGATCCTAGAGTTGAATTGCCTGTTTGGCCTGCAACATCACATTGCTGACTCATGCTTAGCTTTTTGCATATTATTTTTTTCCTGCCTAAATGCAGTATGTTTTATTTATCCCTGTTGAAATTAAGTTTGTTAATTTTGGCCTAGTTTTATAATCAGTTAGGTTCATTTTGAATCCTGATTCTATCCTCTAGAACAGGGGTCCCCAAACTAAGGCCCGGGGGCCGGATGCGGCCCATCGAAGCCATTTATCCGCCCCGCACGGCACAAGGGCAGAAGGGGGTTGGGCTAAATGACCCAAGAGGTCTCTTCTTCTCTTACAACCATTATTATTATTATTATTATTATTATTATTATTATTATTATTATTATTATTATTAACATTGACGCTGGGTGGCCATCTGTCAGGGGTGCTTTGCTTGTGCTTTTGATGCCCAAAGGCAGAAGGAGATTGGACTCAATGGCCCAAAGGGTCTCTTCCAACCCTCTTTTTTATTATTGTTGTTGTTGTTGTTGTTGTTGTTGTTATTTATTGCTCGGTGGCCAACTATAGTCCGGCCCTCCAACAGTCTGAAGAATTGTGAACTGGCCCCCTGTTTTAAAAGTTTGGGGACCCCTGCTCTAGAATATTGTTATTAGAAATGAGTACTGGTTTTCTCAGAGACAGTCTGGGAGAGTCTGTGAATGGGCAAACTGCCATAGAATGAAGAAGTTGTGATATGCAAGAAGAAGACAGCAAGCTCATATACTAAACCTAATCATGGAACTGTGAATGCAGACTTATAGTGACTATACTCCATATTCTTAATTAAACCACTGTTTTACAATTGGCTGCATCTGATCATAAAAGCTGATTTCAAGGCATAAAACACACAGAGAGGGAAAATGGTTTGTTACTTCTTTGGCCATATCTTGCCTAACACCCAGCACTTCAGCTGGGGACAAACAAAATGTGTCTGTCTACATGGGGAGATATTTTTGATTAACATTGTTCTGCTGGAACATCAGAAAGTCTTGCTGTGTCTCAATAGTTTATTGTCTAAAGTGCTGAAATTTCATTAGTTCAGAGTCAAACAATTTCACCTAAAGTAGTGGGGAGAAAATGAAGTAAACATTACTTCCCATCTAATGCATTTTTGTCTGAGTGTAAGCCTTGGTGTGCCACTGCTGCTTTTTAGGCATAATTAGTTCCCTATTCAGAAATAGATTAAAAGTCATAATTGATATGCTAGCTCATGCACACTAATTTTATATGAAAGGAATTCAAGTCTGCTCTCTGTTTAACAGCACAGATATCCATTCCAGCAATACATTCAGGCTGTTAATTTTTGTTGATAGAACATGAAAAAATAAGCGGCACATAAAAAAAATAAGCTGAACAATAAATTTTGCTAAATGAATCTTTTCATTTATTCATCTGTGCAAACTCAGTGGATAGAAAGCAACATTGTCTGGTCTGTCTGGCATCATTCTAGAACAGTTAATTCTTTTGATGTGCTGTTCTATTAATAATTTATTCAGCTGTTAAGAAAAGATGGACTTATATAAAATTACACTGCCAAAAGGATACCAGAGGGATGGGATGTTGCAGCTGGCTGTTTGGTAGACAAAAGGCAAATTTTTGTACTTCAGTAATCATTTGCACATTAACACATCAAACAGCTAGCCTTTTATGATAGATGAACCTAATACATGTTGAGAAATGTGAGTGATCATAATGGATTTTCAATCAAATTGGCAAGGCAAAAGCTGAGCCACGGCCAGTCCCATGCCAGCACACCTAAAGATTCTAACAGGAAAAACAAAAAATTCTGTAGTCCTGGGAATTTTTTTTAAAGCTTTACTTGCCTGTAATTAAAAACAAGGATTTTTAATACTAATTTTTATTGATAGAAAAAAGTCATAATACAACTATAATAAAAAAAATACCCCTGTTACATCAGCTCCACTGGCTGCCAGTCTGCTATCGAGCACAATTCAAAGTGTTGGCTTTAGCTTATAAAGTTCTAAATGGTTCCGGCCCAGCTTATCTGTCTGAACGTATCTCCTCCTATGAACCATCTCAGAGATGAATATTGTCTGAGGAAGCTCTGCTCTCAGTCCTGCCTCCTTTGCAGGCACAACTGGTGGTGACGAGAGACAGGGCCTTCTCAGTGGCGGCCCTTCGGTTGTGGAACTCAGTGACATTAGATCACCCCCCTCCTTCCCTCCTGGCCTTCAGAAGGAAAGTGAAAACATGGCTTTAGGATCAAGCCTTCGGAGAATAATTGTAGTTCAATAATTGATACGAATTATGTGCAATGACTACTGGAATGGCCCAGATTATGACTGTGGATGTTTTAATAATGAATATAATGTTTCAAAATGATTTAATGTGCATTAATTTTAATTCCTAATTCAAATGTTTATTTTAACTGTATGTTGCTTTAAGGCATTGAATAGTTAGGTGCCTATATGTAAAGCCAGCTTGAGTTCCCTTTGGGGTTGAGAAAGGCGGGGTATAAATAGTGTAAATAAATAAATAAAAACAAATCTACTTTCTAACTAATACAAAGAAAGCTATACATGACAACACATAAGTATAGAAACAGGAAAAATCAAATGTATCAATATAGACACACAATTAACATCTATATATATAAAAGAGTGATGGCATCAGGGCAGTGGACAAAGCAACAAAACTACAGGCCCCCCAACCTTGAAATTTGACAACACAACCCATCACACATGCCTCAGGGTTGATACAACAAAAAGAAAAGAAAAATAAAGTCCTAATTAGAGGGAGAGCAATAATTGTTTTTATCCAATTGCTGCCAGTTTAGAGGGCTAATCTCTGCCCACTTCGTTGCCTAGCAACCAAGGGACAGCCAGGTTTCAGTTAGGGGACAGGCAAATTTAGGCCTCACTTAGGCTTCTTCCACAGATTATCTAATTTGCACTGGATTATATGGCAGTGTAGACTCAAGGCCCTTCCACACAGCTATATAACCCATTTAGAATCTTATATTATCTGCTTTGCACTGGATTATCTTGACTCCACACTACCATATAATCCACTTCAGTGGGCATTTTATACAGCTGTGAAGAAGGGGCCTCATATAATCCAGTTCTGAGCAGATAATATAAGATTATCAATATACAGTAGAGTCTCACTTATCCAACGTAAACAGGCCAGCAGGATAAGTAAATATATTGGATAATAAGAAGGGATTCAGGAAAAGCTGATTAAACATCAAATTAGGTAATCATTATACAAATTAAGCACCAAAACATCATATTATACAACAAATTTGACAGAAAAGGTAGTTCCACGCGCAGTAATGCTATGTAGTAATTACAGTAGAGTCTCACTTATCCAACACTCGCTTCTCCAACGTTCTGGATTATCCAACGCATTTTTGTAGTCAATGTTTTCAATATATCGTGATATTTTGGTGCTAAATTCATAAATACAGTAATTACTACATAGCATTACTGCGTATTGAACTACTTTTTCTTCCAAATTTGTTGTCTAACATGATGTTTTGGTGTTTCATTTGTAAAATCATATCCTAATTTGATATTTAATAGGCTTTTCCTTAACGCCTCATTATCCAAATATATTCGCTTATCCAACATTTTGCCAGCCCACTTATGTTGGATAAGTAAGACTTTACTGTACTGTATTTACAAATTTACCAGTAAAATATCACAATGAATTTAAAACACTGACTACAAAAACATTGATTATGAAAAGGCAGACTGCGTTGGATAATCCAGAACATTGTATAAGCGAATGTTGGATAAGTGAGATTCTACTTTGATATGAAATAATTTCTAGGATAGAATAATGCAGAACAATATAATCTCTAAAACCAGGACAGTAATAAAGAAATAAAGAAAGTAAATAAAGCAAGAAAATTGGAAATTCCACAAAGAAACAATCAGGGCCAGCTAACACCTCCCAAGAAAGGATTCTTCCAGAAAGGAAGCTGAGAAGGCAGTGAAGCACTATGTATTACCAAAGTCATTATTATTACTATCATTACTATCCTTACTATTATTATTATTATTATTATTATTATTATTATTATTATTGTGTTGCGGTCAACCGTGAAAATGAATACAATCTGGCTCCAAGTATTCAAAAACACTAAAATCAGAATATATAAAAATTTATGTGGTATAATAAATCAGAACAATACAATCTCTAAAATCAGAACACTAAATAAAGAACAACACTCTGAAAACGGGAATTCCACACAGGAAACAATCAGGGCCAGCTAACACCTCCCAACAAAGTATTCTCATCATCAAAGTCTGGCCAATCCTCTGTTTTCTCAGGGCCACAGACAGTAGAAGCACATAAAATATTGCAAACAACACCACTCTGAAAACAAGGCAATTCCAGACAGGAAAGAATCAGGGCCAGCTAACACCTCCCAACAAAAAAATCACTCAGGGAGGAAACAGCTAGGCTTTAAATCTGCAAGGCCATTACATCCTAATCATTTTTCCTAATTGCAGCATTCATACTTGCCTCCAACAGACAAAAAAACAAAAACAAAAAAAACAACAATCAAAAATATTGTATATTCACAACCTTTAGGAAATAATATCCCCTGATGGCACAGCATGTTAAAGCGCTGAGCTGCTGAACTTCTGGACCGAAAGGCCGCAGGTTTGAATTGGGGGAGCGGAGAGAGCCCCCACTGTTAGCCCCAGTTTCTGCCAACCCAGAAGTTCAAAAACATGTAAATGTGAGTGCATCAATAGGTACTGCTCTGGCGGGAAGGTAACGCCGCTCCATGCAGTCATCCCACATGACCTTGGAGGAGTCTACGGACAACGCCGGCTCTTTGGCTTAGAAATGGAGATGAGCACCAACCCCCAGAATCAGACATGACTGGACTTAACGTCAGGGGAAAACCTTTACCCTTTACCATAACTACCACCAATTCCTCAATACTTTATTTCCCATACCACCATACTTCGCCACAGCAACGCGTGGCCGGGCACAGCTAGTATATACTAAAACAAGACTAACAGCAAACATATAGACAAATCTACAGACCTCTCATTCTCTATCTGCTGTTTTTTTTAGTTCTAAGTAGTCCACTCACTTTAATTAATATTATATAATCACACGTATACATTTAATAACACATTACAAGCTCATAAATCCTACAAACAATGAACCCTAATGGTTGGAACATATTATTCAGTAAACTCCGAACCTCTTTAAACAGACATTCCTCCTCTGTCATCCTGATCAATATGTCCATCTCAGTTCACAAATCTTCATTAGCCTTTCTCAAAAACTCTCATTTTTAGTCTTCTATATGAATCTGCATCCAGATTGTCAATCTACTGCCAATATTCTTAAGTCCCTGTAGAGAATTCAAAAAGCACATATTTTGTGGTCAGTTTCTTACATCAGATATTTTTACAGTCAGAAACTGCAATGTAACATAGGACTGTTTAACCATCTTACACAAATTCAGACTATTATCTATCTAGCTAATTTCTATCTATTCTGACAGTGGCTGTCTAGACTTCAAAGGCAAATCTCCCCCAGGCTTAACTTGAAATACTAAAAACTGAATCTAGACCTTTAAGTATTCAAAGCATGTTTTCTACCAATCAGCAACAAATTTTCAATAATGTGTAACAGTCTGTGAAAGAACTATATTTCAGGGAATAAAATAAGACAGGCTAACAGTATAGTGTGGCAAATTATGTGAACAATAAAGTACATAAACTGAACAGATGGAGAAGAAGCAGAAGACAGCTTGACTATGTACTGGCCAGGGAGTATAACTGATGAAGTTTCCAAGCTAGGGAATGTAGGCAATCTAATAAAAATGAGAAGGAAAATATAATTTCATAATATTTTTCAAAATATCTATATTAGCAAGCAGATGCTTTAAAAACAGCCACTTCTTCACACCTTTCTTATGGCTCTCTTCATCTGTTATGCACATCACTTTCACAATCTTTTACTGACTTCTGTGTGAGGTAGTGAGCCAAAATGTATAGTAGTTTGAAAGTTAAATTAGGATTTGGAATACAGGGTTGAAATCCTGTGGGTCATGAAATCCCCTGGGTGACCTTAAACAGGTCACATTCTCTTGGCATCAGAGGAAGGCAATTGGCATCCATTCTGAACACATCTGGTCAATAAGCCCCTGTAAGCTAGAAAGGATTTAAAGGCACATGGCAATAATACATACAAGTTACTAAGGGGGAGCTTATCTATTTCTTCTATTGATAAATATACATACAATGTATAAGTTATCAAGTATTAACTAAACATTGCCTGTCTTCTCATAGAGACCTGAAGTTTAATTTCATGTTTTTTTCCAACACAAGAATGCATAAAGACTAAAGAGCCATGACATAATAATAATAATAATAATAATAATAATAATAATAATAATAATAATAATAATAATAATAATACCTTTATTTTTATACCCCGCCCCATCTCCCCGAAGGGACTCGGGGTGGCTTACATGGGGCCAGGCCCGATAAAACAAACAAATAACAGTAACAAAGCAATAAAACAATTATCCCAGTAAAAAACATCAACATCAATAAAAACAATTATTAAAATCAACAAGCAGGATACAGTGTTAAAAACAGGAGACTAATTCGTAGAACCCAGGCGAATGTAGAGTGTTACGAAATGAGAAAGGAAATCTCAAGTTGAATGGACAATAAAGTGCTGTATAAAATGGCAAGACAACAACAATGGAACTATTATGGAATGGACAGATAGATCAATCCAGCAACAACTAAACATCGAAGGCCTTTTGGAACAGCCAGGTTTTTAAGCTCTTCCGGAAGGAGAGGAGGGTAGGGGCCTGCCTGATCTCTCTAGGGAGCGAGTTCCAAAGCCGGGGGGCCACGACGGAGAAGGCCCTCTCTCTCGTCCCCACCAACCGCGACTGTGAGAGTGGTGGGAGCAAGAGAAGGGCCTCCCCCGACGAGCGAAGAGAACGTGTGGGTTCATAGAGGGAGATGCGGTCTCTAAGGTAGGTGGGTCCCAAACCGTTTAGGGCTTTGTAGGTGATAACCTGCACCTTGAATTGGGCCCGGAAAGTAAATGGCAGCCAACCTGTGGGTCCCCAAGTGTTTTGGCCCACAACTCACAGAAATCCCAGCCTTTACCAGCTGTTAGGAGTTGAAGGCCAAAACATCTGGAGACCAGTCTGATGTAATGAGATGCGGTCTAGAAAGAAGTACTAAAATGGGGTCAATGAATACAAAACAAAATCATGATAGGAATGAAAAACATATAAAAAACAATGCATTGTTGAAGGCTTTCATGGCCGAAATCACTGGATTTCTGGGAGTCTTTCAGGCAATATGGCCATGTTCCAGAAGCTTTCTCTCCTGACGTTTCGCCCACATCTGTGACAGGCATCCGCAGAGGTTGTGAGGATGCCTGCCACGTCACAAGCTATGAGGATGCCTGCCACAGATGTGGGCGAAATGTCAGGAGAGAAAGCTTCTGGAATATGGCCATACAGCCCGAAAGACTCACAGCAACCCATATCAAAACCATTCCGTCTGATATTCTGTTAGTGGCATTTACAGGCTGAATTTTTGCCTGTATTTGTGTCATTCATTCTCCTCACACAAAATTCATTCTCCTCCATCCACAAAAGAGACCATCCAGAATTCATCTTCCTCCTGTGTTTCTCATATGGCCGTTTAATAATTGGTGGAGAGTGAACAGCATCAGAAAAGGATCTGGCCAAATATATGGTAACAGAAGCATTATCCAATCCCCATAATATTTTTAGACTGGAGACACTTGCAGTCACAAATTTTATAGTGTATCTAAAGAGATCCATGTGAAGAAAACAGCAAAGGGTATACGTCTCCTGGGTCCTCTAACTGTATAGCTGCACCAAATTACCCAGCTGAAGAATTTTTATTCTGTGCTGACATCAAAAAGAAAGAAAGGTTGTCTCCCAACAACACTGCCTCTGGCTTTTTAAATGCCTGGATGGGAAAATGGCCACAGCCAGGGGAGAATGGCCATCTCTAGTCTCATTGGTGTGTTCTCCCCTCTCCATGGAACGACTCTCACTTATTCACAGTTTACATCAAAATTCATAATTATGTCTTCAAAACTTATCCTCAATGTACATGACATGAGTATATATAATAGTTATAATACAGAAAGTAAACCACAGTAAGAGACCATGTGTTGGGTATATGTATATTGATCATTCGTTATTAAATTAGGAAGCTTTTCTTAACTAAAACTTCTTGAGCAAAACCTGAGTTCACTGGAATGTTACAGAATTAAATGATATTTTGAATTGTTTTACATGGTAAGCGGAGATCATGAGAATTATTGGTATCTTAGGGGTTTCAAGTAGCAGCATCCATAGAATAATAGATATCACAGTCCACAGTAAGAGCAATGGTAATAGCAGAGGTGGAAGTTATAGAAGACTCTTCCAAACTTCCTTTGATTTTCTTTGCATTTCTTTATATTTGTAGTTCTACAGCTAATATGGCACACTGGTGATTCTTCCAGCTATCCCTTCCCATACAGCCTTGGTTCTGTATACCCATTCACCAAAATGAAGCATTTGAGAAACAGACAGCATAATAAAGCTTTTTCTGCCACCACTGATTCCCTACAGAAATATGATGAGAGCTTACCCCCAAACATAATAGGCAGTGATGCTATTGTATGGCACAGTAATATTTCAGCTTACATTGGCTACTTTAGGCCAAGGGAGATGATTAAAATGCTTTAAATGAAATGAGATACATATGATGTGTGCCATGAGGGAGCGCAGTGTGATGATTTGAATGTTGATGGACAATGACTCTGGGCCCTTCCATACAGCCCTATATCCCAGAATATCAAGGCAGAAAATCTCACATTATCTGAGTGTGGACTCAGATAACCCAGTTCAAAGCAGATATCATGGGATTTGTGGAAGGGCCCTCTGATGACCTGGATTTGAATTCTCACTTATCTGTGAAAACTCACTTGGTGACACTGTGCAAGTTGCATACTCTCAGCCCCAGAAAGCCCACAAGTTCACTGTAGGACAGGAAAGGAACTGAAGGCACACAACAACAAACAGTTATGCTGTCAACTACTAATACTGTCTATCCATGAATGCCATCTCTGTAAAACATATATTATTCATGCATACAAATACTTCAGCATCTCCAAAGCATGTTGTGAAGGCAAGATCTGAACTCTAGTCAGGACAAGCAGCTATAGGTCACATGGAATTTCTCAATGAAGTAAACTAGCAGTGTCAAAGTCTTAGATTGCAATTCTGTGTACACTGATTAAATAGTAGTTCATGCTGAATTTATAGATCTTTTTTCTGCACTGACAGATACAGTATTGTCTTGTCAGTGTATGCACAGAAGCAAACATGAGGGTTTTGGATGGAAGCACATAATTCTTTACAATTTGGAGCCAATGATTTCAGGCAGCATCACCTTTAAGTCTCTTTAAATATGATAGAACTCTACTCTTGGACAGAGGTTAAAATAAACATCTAGAGCTGCATGAAAAGGCACTGTTTCTATTTGTACTTTTCAAAGTGTGGTGGGACAAATCTTTGAGATTTTTTTTAAAGATGAAAGACATATTCAATGCATTGTTCAAATTCATTTTAGTTTTAATTAATATTCTATCATTATTGTTATGACAGCTCTGTAGGGATGAAGACAGACTTCAAACCTATAACACAGCAGGCATTAAAAAGTGCATTCATATCAGAGAGGCTGTATTACTCTTTAATTTCTATCTGAGAATTGCTTGTGTATCCTTGTTTTACATTAGCTCATTATGCATTAGTGCCAATATTACAGAGCTGTTATTTAGCTCCTGTTGCTTTTCACATTAAGCTGAAGTCTGCCCTTTATTCATTATGCAAGTGATGTTAACTCATTTCTCCTGGGTTAGTAATAATTGATGCACTCCTGTGTTTCTGTGATTATATGTACATAGAAAAACTGTAAGTGAATTGAATAAAGCAGAAATACTTAAGACAGACATGATGAATGCATGTATCCCTTTAGTGCATATGCTGTATCTCTTTAATATTGGATATACTTAAGAAAGATGTGATGAATACATTTGGGTGCATGCATCTCTTCTGGGCATACAAACTGTATCAAGACATGAAGGGATATTTGATTACTAAACGAGGACTCACCTCCAGAGTCCTCATTTAGTAATCAAATATCCCTTCATGTCTGGATCTGATCCCAGATTATCTGCTTTAATTTGGGATATATGGGTTCCCATTGCCAGATAACCTGGGATAAACAGATAATCTGGAATTAGAACCTGCGATATAGGGCAGTGTGGAAGGGGCCTAAGAGAGTACAAAAAAGAACACAAGTCCTTTTCAATCAGACTAAAGACCATATAGTCCAGTCTTCTGTCAATGCGGCACCCAATCGGTTGCCTAGAACAGGGCGTCTTAAACTTTTCCACTTGCAACCACTTTTGGGTCAAGAAATCTTTATGTGAGCCTAAGTATATAGCTATACAAAATAAGTATAAAAATCAAACATTTACTGATAACAAACCAGCATTTGCAAGGCTTGCTAAACAGGCTGATTTAAAATTTTATGACGTACAGCTGAAGTGTTTCTGCAGAGTCCATTGTAAACATTGCATAACAGGTTCATGTAAATGTCTAAAACAGCCACTAGATGATATTCAGAAAACCTTTACTGGTGCCAATTTTTGAGCTAAGAGGGCCTAATTTGGGGTTGAGATCCACAGTTGAAGAAGCAGTGGCCTAGAATAGGACATGAGTACAAATACAATTGCACATTGTTTCTCATGTTCTCCAACAATTACTACTCATACATCACGTTGCCTCTAATATTGATGTGCACACTGCTCAAGATTTTTGGAGTGCCAAAGACATCATTACTTTGGTGTTAGCAATAATGATATATGTCTGTTTATTAAATTTTTTCTTTGGTTTTCCTGAAACGCTGTATGAATGTTTGCATGATCAATATCCATATTTGGAAGGCAACAACTGCTAGTTTTTCACACAGCTCAAATAAAAACTGAGATATAAATGTTGGTAAATCCATGTAAAAATGAACTGAATGGCAATTCTTTCCCATTTCTATTGATGCCTCATCTCTTCAACTGCTGCTCACCTTAGGAAAGAACATGACCTGCATTTTAACAAATAAACAACAGTGTGTTCACTGTTCATTTTTCATCTCTTCTCCAAATGCTGGTACCTTCAACATGGCCTTTGGAACAATATTTTCCCAGATAATTCATAAGATTCACAGGCAGCCATGCCACTTCATTAGCGCTCTCTGTCTAAAGCATCTGATCAATAGGTTCCTATCCAGGTTTATACATGAATGGGGAAGGGTGGGAGAGACAGACTGTGTATCTAGTGTTGATAACACTGAAGTATCTATAAGCAAAATACTTTCTATGGGTGCTGAAGGCTGCCCAAGAACTTAGGTGGTCATTGATAGCAAAAATGAATAAGTAACTCTGCAATTACAACTATGGTGTAATTGCAGAGAGGCAAACCTTTCAGCAAATTTCATTTCTAAATGAAATCTGAAGATGACATGGTTTCTTCATTGTGTCTTTGTAGAGTTCAGCTTAACTCTAAGAACTGCACTTTAGGAAAAAACATCAACAAAAAAGTCATTGATGGCATGAAGAATTACGATAGAGAGCAAATACAGAGAAAGCTGGCTCTTAGCTTGAAGAATAGGAAAAAACCAAAAAGGGAATGTATCAAACAGTCTTCAGGCTATTTTAAAAATTCCTTATGGCAAGAGGGAAAAAGATGCTTTATTTGCATATGAAAGCAAGACAGTAAACAAAGATATTCAACTGCAACCCTCCAAAAGCTTTTGTGATAAGGAAGAATTTTCAAAGGCTGACTCCCATTATGTGGAGTATGACAGGTGCCATGACAATTAGATTTGAGTAATGGCAGATGATCCATGGTCATTTCCTTTATTTTTGTTTTTTATTTTTATTAATAATTTTGTAGTTCTGTCATATTCTAAAATAACCTAGCTAGCCAATTATCAATGGTTTATTCATATTTATTCAAAATTTTGAATAAATTCATAGTCTTATCCTGAAATTATCTGCCCTTGGAGAAGACTGCCAATTCACTTTGTTAGTTCAGACTTCGGCAGCTATGTAAGAGAGTCTCTCATTAAACTGAGTTACTCATTGAAATGGATGGCAAAAAAGATTCTATGATTAAATTATGGAATCACTTGTCAGGGATCCGTGAAGACTGTTGCCTTAAATCCCTCACTTGGCTTGCAGACAATTTTATTGTCCAGAAGGTAAAAGAGGCAATAAGGCAATCCACTATTCTGGATCTGATCCTAACCAACACTGAGGATCTGGTGAGTGGGGTGGAAGCAGGGCCGTAGCCAGAATTTTGGGGGGTGGGGGGTGGGGAAGGTTGAAGATTGGGGGGGGGGTGGAGTTGAACCCCGAACACCCCCCCCCCCAGCTACAGACCTGTCAATATCTGCTTGAGATAGTGCCTGGAGGGACTCTTACTTTTTTGCGTCTCATAAACTTAGCATGGGGATTTGGTTAACCAGTTAAAATTCATGAGTAAACCAGATTTTTTTAACCTGAAAAATTTCGAGGGGAGGGGTTTGAACCCCTAAAACACCCCCCTGGCTACAGGCCTGGATGGAAGTGATGAGTTGCTTAGTGGGAGTGACTCTGTGCTCCTAAAGTTTTGTGATACAAAGGAAGGGTGAAAGTAAGAGAAGTCAAACACACATTATAGACTTTAGGATAAGCCGACTTCAGAAAATTTAAGGAAATACTGAGCATGATTTCATGGACAGGAATACTAAAAGAGAATGGAGTTAATGATGAATGGGAGTTTCTTAAAAGTGAGATACTGAAGGCACAATTGCATACAGTACCAGCAAGGAGAAAAAATAGAAGACGTGTAAAACAACCAGAACAAATGTCCAAAGAACTTTTAACTGAGCTAAGATTTGAAAGAGACATGTACAAGAAATGAAATAGAGGGAAAATCACCAAAGAGAAATTCAAACAAATAGCCAACATAGGTAACAGAAAGGCTTGAAAGGCTAACACACAAAAGAAGCTCAAGCCTGCCAGAGAGATTAAAACAAAAAAAGGAGGTTCTTTGTCACATCAGTAGAAAAAGTAGGTAGGGCCTCTGCATGGAGAAAGTGGTGAAATGCTAACAGGGGATAGGGAAAAGGCAGAGCTGCTCAACACCTTCTTTGCTTCTGTCTTCTCCCAAAAGGAGATGGGAGTTCAACATGAGCAATACGGAGCTGATGAGGTAATAGGGGAAATGCAACCAAAAATAAGTAAAATAGTCCAGGAATACCTGGATATTCTAAATGAATTCAAGTTTCCAGGGCCAGATGAACTACATCCAAGAGTATTGAAGGAACTGAGTATTGAAGGAATGCTGTGATTACTAAAAGTCAGCATGGATTTCTCAAAAACAAGTCATGCCAGACTAAATTTATCTCTTTTTTCGATAGAGTTACAAGCTTAGTAGACGCAGGAAATGCTGTGGGTGTCTTGATTTCAGAAATATCTTGATTTCAGTAAGACCTTCGACAGGGTCTCCCATGACCTTCTTGCAAGTGAATTAGTCAAATGTGGGCTGGCAATACAATTATTACATGAATCTATATTTGGTTAAGTGACCGAACCCAAAGTGTGCTCACCATTGATTCCTCTTTATCCTGGAAAGAAGTGACTAGTGAAGCACCGTAGGGTTTGGTCCTGGGCCCAGTTCTGTTCAACATCTTTATTAAGGACTTGGATAAAGGTTTAGAGGGTGTGCTTATCAAGTTTGCATATGACACCAAATTAGGAGGGATAGCTAATACTCCAAAGGACAAGATCAGAATTCAAAATGACCTTAACAGATTAGGGAGCTGGGCCAAAACTAACAAAATGAATGTCAGCAAGGACAATGTAAGATACTATACTTAGGCAGACAAAATGAAATGCAAAAATACAGGATGAGTGATGCCTGATTCGACAACAGTCCATGTGAGAATGATCTTGGAGTCTTCGTGGTCAACAAGTTGAACATGAGCCAACAGTGTAATGCAGTAGCTAAAAAAGTCAATGGGCTGCATCAAAAGGAGCATAGTGTCTAGATTGGGGAAAGTCATGGTGTCTTTGTATTCTGCTTTGGCTACATCTCGCCTGTAATACTATGTTCAATTCTGGGCACCACAGTTCAAAAGAGATATTGACAAGCTGGAAAGTGTTCAGAGGAGAGTGACTAAAATGATCAACGGTCTGGAGACTATGCCCTATGAAGAGCATCTTAAAGCCTGCAGAAGAGAAGGTTGAGAGGAGACATGATAGACATGTATAAATATGTGAAAGGGTGTCATAAGGAAGACAGAGCAGGCTTGTTTTCTGCTGCCCTTGAAACTAGGACTAGGAGCATAATAATAATAATAATAATAATAATAATAATAATAATAATAATAATAATAATAATAATCTTTATTTATATACCGTCCTATCTCCCGGATGGGACTCAGGGCGGTTTCCAATGGGTTCAAATTACAGGAAAGGAGATTCCAACTGAACATTAGAAAGAACATCCTGACTGTACTGTTCAATAGTGGAACTCTCTGCCTCAGAGTGTGGTGGAAGCTTTTTCCTTGGAAGCTTTTAAATAGAGGCTGTATGGCCATCTGTCCAGGATACTTTGATTGTGCTTTTCCCGCATGGCAGGGGGTTGGACTAGATGGCCCATGTGGTCTCTTACAACTCTATTATTCTATGATTCTATGAAATGATTGGGTGGCTCATCAATTGTTATTTTGCATTATAACTAAATCTGAGTATTTATATTTAATTGTGGTTTACCTCTGAACAGTAATGGGGAAAGTGCATCACCTACTTACCAGAGTCCTCAGGGGCCCATAGCTGGAAGAAAGATACAGAGCTATATGTGTAGTCTCAGTTTGATTTAAAAAAAAAAAACCCTCATGCATATCCTTGTGATTTCCTTTCCTAAGCTGGTAGCCCTTATATATGCAGGTTGTTTGAGGATGAACACACTTTTAGCTCAGCAAGTTCTAGAGGACACCATTTTGAGGAAAACTCTCCAGTGGAAAGCAACCAAAACAAGAACAAATCGAATGGGATTGTGGGGAAAGTGAGGGGGGAAATATTTAAATAAAATATTTTGCAGGTGTAAAATGTTCTGTTATTTAACAGTATAAACACTTGGAATGGAAGGAGACTGTGAATGCATACAAATTGTTCTATAAATAATGACAATGAGTGGTATTGGGGTAGTGATTATGAAATTTAAGAAAAATATGATTTGGTACTTCTAACCACCCATCAGCGGTACACCAGAGTACCACAATTTCATGAATTCAACTGAATAAGTCTGATTACCCGCTATGAAATAGGCAATCATTTCAGCTATGCAAAATGAAGGAAATTATATGTAATTTTAAAAACACTCTAAGAGTTACTTCAAAGAGCTACAACATTTTGAATCGTCAAGATACATTGGTTAAGTCAAACCTATGTTGAAACAGTGGATTGTAGGAAATTAAGCAATTCACTCATAATTGAATGGATTATGTCAGTAATAAACTAAAAGGTTAGCATTTTAGCCATTGCCTTCAGTTTTCAAGGTCCGTCTTCAGGGATGGCCAGCCATCTCACATTCTTTCCCTGTTTTCTTCCTGCTTACCCCATCTTTCTTAAGGTCTTCTCTCCATTTTCACACACTTGAAAGACAGATCCCCATGGCATGGGATGGCTTCTGGTGGACATCATTTTGCCAGCATGAGGAAACAGAGGGAAAGCAGAGGAAAACTTACATGGGATGGGGTCCTAATTTAGCTCAAGAGTTCACAAGATTTCTTGGGCAGAGATGTTTTCAACAACAGACAAAAGAATAGTGATATAACCACTAACCTTCTGCAATATAGATATAAAGAATATTCACATTTTCCACCATTGCTTACAGAGGGAGGTCCTAGCACACTGAGATACCTTTATTTAAAGATCATAATGGATTATATCTTTCATTCTCATGCAAGAGTGAGCAGATAAGTGCTTCACACCTGGCTCTTCCCTCCCCATTCCAGTGGGTTTGCTGGAAAACAAAACATAATGTGTAACAAAGTCGTCCTGAGCAAGTCACACTCTTTCAGCCTCAGAAGAAGGCAAGGGCAAATCTCCTCTGAAAAAATGTTTCCAAGAAAGCTTGTGATAGGGTCACCATAAGTCAGAGTCAATAATAGCAACAACCAAGAAAATTCCCAGTATAGGCCATAATGAAATATAGCAAATGCAAAAAAGAAAAAAAAAGAAAGAAAACCCAAAACCATATCCTTTGGGGTCTATGAGACTGTGTTATGATTTGGGGAGAAGTCCAAGTTTCAAGTTTGACTATGGTCAAAAAAGAGCCATAGACTATGGTTCAAGTTCTTTCCATTCTCTTGTTGTACTTGAGGATTGCATGCACACTTTCCCTCTCCAGCACACTTTTCCTCCAGTGGCAAAGAAAGTTTCATAAAATGGAAAAAAAGGGAAGTATGCTCTTTTTCTTTCTCACAGGACCAAGCCAGCAGGGCTTTGGAAGTAGCAGTAGATAAGCCTGTTCACTCATGACCCACCTTATCTGAGATTGTATTGCAAGTTCCTTAGAATTATCTTGAGAAAAATCCATTAGATTTCATTTATTTGATTTCATCACACTTGAAAAAAAATAAGCATCCTAGAACGCTTCTGCCCAGGTTCACTCACAGAGCCCCACATTGCCCATCAAATAACGTAGGCTGACTTCTAGTGAGACAAACTTGGGTGACAGTGTGGTAGAACAGTGAGCTGCCAACACAATAGTCTGCTTGTGTTCCATTAGGAACCACAGGGCTACCATGGAATTATGCCATGTGGCGACACTTCCCCAAGTGTGATGCATCTGAATTGCCCTGCTGGTGGCCTGATTCACTGTGGAAGCTGGCGAACCACAGCATTGGACCTCAGCCATGAGATGAGGTCCTTATTGTGTCATGAATTGTTTTTGTAGGCAACCACCCAGAATGCCTTTGATTAAGGAACTAGCACACAATGAGAGATTTCCAAATACACCATTTTTAAAAGAGCAAAAGCACCTTGACTTCTCTTAGCTTTACTTTTCATTTAATTGAGAAAAGCTGACCTTCTAAAGGTTTAGTTCATAATCCAAGCTTTACCAAAACAATTCCCTTTTCTCTTGTAATTTCAGATCTACATTTCAAGACAAATATGAAACAAGCTGAAAGATAAAAAGTACAAGAGATCAAAATATTCTCCTTTAAAATGTATACTAGTGTTATTTTTGGGCATCTTTCTCTCTGTCATGTTCTTATTTATTCATAAATTCATAATTGCCTGATGCTCGTTTCCTTTTCAAAAGGTGGTGCTATAAGTAATCCTTTCCAATTGCCTTTTCAAAAAGAAGGCAAAGGTTTCTGTTCATATCAATTTCTCAGACATTAATGTCTTTTCTTCTTTTCAATCTTAACCTTATTTGATTATTAGAACTGGATTCTGTTCAAGGGATTCGTAATGATATTATTAACCTAAGTAACCTCATTCATGACTCTATTACTATGTTGGATAAGAATGTAAGCATTTGGATTTATTTTCTTTTTGATTATGGTTCTACATTCTAGTAAAGGAAAAACCTCAGATGAGATTTTTGACTACAAACTGTTAAATTGTTTCCCAATCTATTTCCTCCCAAATGCCCTCTATGTCAAGTATTATTATTTATTCAGCTTTTGTCACCTTTCTTTCAGTTCAGCAAAGATACCTACTGAAGATACTCATTTTATTTTTACATATTCTAAATGTAAAATACCAATTGTCTTGCTAAAAGGATCACTCTAAGATGTTTTGATGCCAAAGATCCCCCCTTCACATTCCCAATAGAGAAGCAACTGGATTAGTATTGAAAGGAGTTTCCACCACTGCATCAGAAGACAACAGTCTGGTTTAAAGGGCACGTAGCAGACCTCAGCTCAAACAAATATGGCATCAGCATACGTTAAAATAAAAAAAGCAATTCATGCACCTGCCTCTTGGCATGTGTGAACTGTATTGGCTAATTCTCTGTCTCCTTTTCCATTAAGGAACTTTTGCATTTATACTATAAGAATTGTGTTGGAAGAAGATGATTATGCAAGCTAGAAGAAGTTGCCATTGCCTGGATATCACCAAAATGAATGAAGAGGCTCCATGGGGCTCCATGGGCTGGTGAAAGGGGGCTGACACCAGTATTGGCCTCTCCACAATTAGGAGCCACTTCACTGTGGATAATGGTAGGGACAGAATTCTTCCCTTGTACTTCTTTGAGCAAGGAAGACTTTAGACTCCATTGTGCAAGAAAGAAGATGGACTGATTGTTCAAGGACTAAGGATGAAAGATTATGCATATTTTCCTCTAAGATGTTTTCTCTCAAAGGGATTGCCTCAGAAAAATGTCCCTCAGAAATCAGATTTTGAAGTTAAAATTATATATCCTTTACAAGGAGCAATCACAAAATGCACTCTAAATGACAAAAATTATATGCCCCAAATATGATTTTCATCACTTCAGATTAAGGATATTTATAAAAACCCACAGTTTTATGCTTTTTACTTGAATTGAGCAAAAGAAAGCCAAAGCCTGCAGTCTTTCCTTTTAAGAATCTCACATTTAACTGGCGATCTAGGAGTTTTCCAGATTTATACCATTTTTGTATAGTGTATTTCCTGACATTCATCTCGAATGCTCATAAGCTGGAATAAAGATATCATAAACAGAAAGTATTAACAAAGTTAACAACCTGTAAAATAGGAAGCACAAAACTCAGATAACCATAGCCATTTCACAGTTTCAGAATAATGACTTTTAAACACTCCCGAGTTTCAGCAGAGGTGACAACATATTTTTTATTCAACTGAACTTAAAATGGTAATGGAAACAAATGAGCCTTTACTACATCCAAGGGCAAGCAAAAATGGACACCACTCTGGAGATAGTCATTCTACAATCCTAAAATCTGACAGTAATCTGCTTGCAAAGTGAGTGCTTTTCAGGAAAATAAATATGCATACACTTCAAAATAATGACGGGTGCATGTGTATGTTGTATTATGCATCTTGAAATTACATGCAACTTGAAATCTTACTTTATTTTTCCAGTTGTCGACTCCACTACAGATATAAAAAATACATGTTCATCTTACAGAAAGCATTCAGTCAGAAGGTATTTTCAAGGGAGGTCTGTTTCTGTAAGATTTATTTATTTATTTATTTGCTTTTCTTCGGGTTTGAGGTTTTAAACTCTCACCAACTCATACACCAGAAATACCAAAACCCAGGATCTCCATAAATACTTATTTAGATTTCTTAAGTATGTGCCCCAGCCAAGAGAAAAATATAACATGCATTGCCAGGAAAAAATAATAACCTCCTTGTTTTCTAATACGTTAATTTGGATTAGATCTGCATTACAGCAAAATACAATGCTTGTAACTTTTAACACATTTATACTTTCATGGACCAGAAGTCACTTCAGCAGATACATGAAACATTATCCTTAATTGTTGGTTTATATGCTTGTTAATAGAGGGGGGTGGGGATTGTGAGTAGTGAGGTTAGAAGGAAAATAAGACTGCACTTGGAGGATACTATTTCCTTCTAATCTGTCTTTGCCCACTTCCTAGTTCTTTCTCTTGCCCTCTAACACTATGTTTGTGTGATACATGTATCTCTTATCTGATATCTGATGAAGCTTATAATAAACCTGTGCATCTCTAAAGGTAACATAAGATTTTTCACTGGCTGTTAGAGGAAATGAAATAGTAAAATACATTGAAGCAATTGTGAAGCCTGCAGTAACCTCAATGCCTGGGTTGCTCTCAGTGCAGAAAACCTGAAGCAATATATTAAAAGTTTCACAATTCTCCTTCAGTTAATCAGCTGCTCTAAGTAGTTTTCCTCCTTTACTTCATAGTCTTGGGAAATTTCCCCACAATATTCTTCTCTCTGCAAATTATGACAGATCAATGACCTCATAATATGTGCCACCGGAATCACCAAGGACTTACCCATAACCCCATACTATGGGGGGGAATCGTCCACCGCCCAGCTTCCCCCCATTGATCCCAATGCAACATGCGAAGCCTTCAGTGTTTCTGCCGCAGCGGCATACAATAATTCCTCTGCAGTTTTGCAATGGAGCCCTGCCGGAAGTAGTTCTACATCGTGGGATGGGAGCTGGTGGGCTCCATCACAAAACTGCAATCACCATATGCTGCTGAAAACAGCCCCCTCTGATGAGTTCTCACATTTATTTTTTTAATCCAGTTTTCACAAGTTCTGTGAAATTATGGATAAAGGCACTTATTTCATAGAACTCTTTTAATGACCCTAAATAAAAGCAAAAGTGTTTTTCATGTAAAAGCTTGTGACTCATTTTCATATACAGCTGCTTTTCAGAATATGTTTCCAAGGGCTTAATGTGCCAGGCCATCATCAAATTCCCGTTGTGACACATTAACAATGTTTGAACTATGAGACTTTTGAATGCATTCTTGGGGCATTTTATGTATCCAAGGGGCCATGTGCGTTTGTTGTATGAAAAATAGTACAAGGAAAACAAGCTTACCACAAATATTCAGCTTTCTGTGGATAAGTTCTGCTATTATTCATACAGGAAAATGCTAAAAGTAAATGGGCAACAAGCTATTTAAATCTTTGAGGTTATAATATATGTAGTATTTAGTTATTGAATGGTGCTTGCTTGGATACCACAGTGATAATATTCTCAGTGCTGTATCAAAGGTTTTTTAATACATTTTAGAATGAAGTCATTGTTCCTTTGTGTAGGAACTAGTGCTCTATGCTAGAATTTGCTGAAATGATTGGAAACCCATTGGGTACAATTTACTCACACTTCTCATGAACCATGCAGGAAGCAGTAGGACTACTGCTGGGTCCCCACACTTAAGACCTCTCCCCATAATAGGCTTCCAGGAAAGCCTGCCAGCTATTCATAGAAACCATTGTCAGTTATAGTTATTGATAAAGCAGGGATGGCAATGTATGTGATAAGCCCCATGTACTAATTCAAATATGTAATCAGTATATAATGGCATTTTCCTTTAGGGATGAATCTGTGGATGATAAACAGCAAGACAACACACACGGCATAGGTTAGCTTTCTCAACATGTTGCTGGTTTATAAGTCTTGGTGAGCACACTCTTAGCTATATCACCACAATAGTCACATTTGGTGAGAATATGGTGTCTTCTTGATAGCTGCTCCCAGCTGGCAAAGGCTTTTTTATTTACATCTGGCTTTGATTCTCAGTCATTTATCTGATAGGCTTTTGAATGTGGTGTTATGTTTTATTCTGTTTTTAACCATTTGCCTTTTCAATAGAATGGTCTATTTAATGTGGTATAGCATAACGGGTAAACTGCATTTTGTTTTGAAAACTACTGTAAGCTGATTTAAAATTGTGGTCCTATTTTTTTCAACACGCACGCAAGCACACACACAATTAAAAGCCAAGGTTCATTTTAAAATGGAAAGCCAATAGAGAACAAGGCAGTCTTGTTTGCCTGGTAGAAATGGAAAAGGTAAAGGAGCTAGTGTGCTCTCCTGGAAAAAAGTTTACAAAGGGTTTTTTTTCTTCGTGTCAGGAACAACCTGAGTTGCTTCTGGTGTGAGAGAATTGGTCGTCTGCAAGGACATTGCCCAGGGGACGCACAGATATTTTGATGTTTTTACCATCCCTGTGGGAGGCTTCTCTCATGTCCCCACATGGAGCTGTAGCTGATAGAGGGAGCTCATCTGGGTGGGATTCGAACCTGGCAGCCTTTAGGTCAGCAACTTAACCTTTAAGTTACAAGGCTTTAATCCTCTATGCCACTGGAGGCTCCACAAAGAAGGTGCCAAGACATGTTGGGGGGGGGGTTAACGTGGGACAAGACCACATTAAGGTGGACTGGCCCACTTTATCCTGGATCAGCTTCACACAGCATTTGGCCACCACAGAGCTGATCCAGCCCCAAACTGATCTAAACTGTCAGTGTAGATGTGTCCTTGGTTTATCTCTTTCCACTTTCCTCTTTTGTCTTAAGCTTACTTCAGTTGCTGCAAAATGAGTTCAATTTTTTTTAAGTCATTTGTACTCAATTTAAAAAAAAAAAGAGGATGGGATGGAGTCTTCTTTTTTTGAGAGGTGGGAGGAGAGTCTTTTTCAGGTTCTCCTAAATGAAGTACATAAATTCAGGGTTGCTCTGCTTAAAACAGTAGGTTTGTGCAGTTTAAAATACATTCAACACTTTAGGTATAGTTAAAACTAAATAAAAATAAACCAAAGCCATTATCTGTCCAATTGCTACATGCCCATAAAGGTATTGCACAAAAGGTTCCGCCCAAAAGTTATTATGGCGCCTGTCGCTCTTTTATTGTTCTTCATCAAAGGCCTGATACCAGAGAAAAGTTTATTTATTTATTTATTTATTACAACATTTCTACCGTGCCCTTCTCACCCGGGCGAGATGGACGTGGCAAGTGATGGACAGCGATGGAAGGCCTTCCTGTAGCAACCAGATTATTTATCGGGGCAGGTTACAGGGAGCGCACCCCCCCCCCCCCCCCCCCCGGCTAAGCCAGCTCCACTAGCTGCCGATATGCTACCGAGCCCAATTCAAAGTGCTGGTCTTGACCTATAAAGCCCTAAATGATTCTGGCCCAATCTACTTGTCCGAACGTATCTCCTCCTATGAACCAATAAGATCACTAAGATCATCTGGAGAGGCCCTGCTCTCGGTCCCACCTGCCTCACAGGCGCGGCTGGTGGGAACGAGGGACAGGGCCTTCTCGGTGGTGGCTCCCCGGCTGTGGAACGCCCTCTCTGGAGATATCTGACAGGTTCCTACCCTGCTGGGATTCAGAAGGGCCGTGAAAACATGGTTATGTGCCCAAGCTTTTGATGAGTAAATGACAAAGTTGACATGGCCTGATTTAAGGATGAAGCGTGAGGATCTCGGATGAATGAAATTAATTATATATACGTTTTTAAGGTTTTTATAATGTGTTTTAACAATGTTATTAATGGATCTGTTTATATTGTTTTGTTTTTATGATTGCATTTTGGGCATTAAATTTTGCCAATTTTTGTAAGCCGCCCTTAGTCCCCTCGAGTGAGAAGGGCGGGGTATAAATGTTGTAAATAAATAAATAAAATAAATAACAGAAGGCCTTCCTGTACCAACCGGATTATTTATCTGGTGCCTGAAATGTAGTAGTGAGGGTGCCAGTCTGATATCTTTTGGAAGGGAGTTCCAGAGCCATGGAACAGCCATCGAAAAGGCCGTCTCTCCTGTTCTCACCAACCATATTTGTGACAGTGGTGGGACCGAGAGAAGGGCCTCTCCTGTTGATCTCAGGGCTCATGCTGGATCATAGAGGGAGATGCGGCCTTTTAAATAGATTGAGCCTGAGTCATCTAGAGCTTTATAGGTTAAGACCAGCACTTTGAATTGCACTTGGAAGTTGACTGGAGTCCAGTGCAGTTGTTTTAGCAGGGAGGTAGTTCATTCCCTGTAACCAATCCCTGTAAGCAATCTGGCTGCTGACCTTTGAATAGCTGGAGCTTCTGAACACTCTTCTGTGGCAGCCCCACATAGAGTGCATTGCACTAGTCTAGATGGGATGTAACCTAGGCATGTACCACCATAGCCAGATCAGGTTTTTCAAGATATGGGCACAGCTGGCACAAAAGCTTTAACTGTGCAAAGGCCTTCCCGGTCACCGTCAACACCTGAGCCTCCAGCGTCAGTGCTGAGTCCAGTGCTGAGTTGTGGACCTGAATCTTCAGAGGGAATTTTACCCCGTCTAACACAAGCTGTAGCCTTACTACTGATCAGGAATACCTCTGTCTTGTCAGTATTCAATTTCAATTTGTTCATCCTCATCCAGTTTATCACAGCTGACAGGTACTGGTTCAGGGTCAGACAGAGTTCTTGGCTTTTGGTGGAAAGGAGTAATTAAGTTCAGTGTAGTCTGTGTACATATGGCACAGAAACCAAAAGCTCAGGATGATCTCTCCCAGTGGTTTCATGTAGATGTTAAATAACTTGAGGAACAATACTGAGCCCTGAGGGACACCACAGGATAAAGACCATGAGGTCGAACAGACGTCCCTTGGCACCACCTTCTGGACTTGGTCCTCCAGGAATGAGTGGAGCCACTGCAGGACAGTGCTTCCTAATCTCATTGCCGAAAAGCAGTACCATGTTCGATGGCATCAAAAGCCATTGAGAGGTCCAAAAGAACCAACAGGGACACACTCCCTCTGTCTAGCTCCCTGCGTAGATCACCCACCAAGGTCTAAAATGTGTTTCATCCAGGAAACTCTGGAGTTGCTAAGACACTACACATTCCAGAACCTTTCTCAGAAAGGGGATGTTTGAAACTGGCCGGTAGTTGTTCATCACAGAGGGGTTTAGAGATGTCTTTTTTAGAATTGGTTTTACTATAGCCTCCTTGAGACATGTTGGTAATATGCCTTGAGTCAATGAGGTGTTAATTACCGTCATCAACAATTCTGCCAGCACCCCCCCCCCCCCGACTTGTTTGATTAGCCACAATGGGCAATGGTCCAGGGTACATGTGGTGGCTCTTACTCAGGTAAACACACTTGAACCCTGATGACTGTGGGATTGGGCACCTTATCAAGGAAATGGAATCCTAGTAGACCACTGCTACCCCTACTCCCTGCCCCCCGGGCCTTGCCTATTGCTGTACAGGGAAACCTGGTGGACATAGCCAGGTGAGATTAACCCCACCAGCCTCATTCAGCCAGGTCTCTGTAATACAGGCCAGGTCGGCATGTTCATCCAGAATCAAGTCCCAGGTGGTTGTTGTTTTCCATTTACCCAGGCTACTTGTAGGGGGAGACAAGTTGTTGTCTCATTACTATGTGGTTTTAATGGAATTTCAACTGTTTTGAAGTAATGTTTTTAATATGTTTCTTTAATTTAATTTATTTTTTGTTTTATTGCTTTAGCTGAATTAGCTTTGATATATATTGTTACATTGAGTCCCATGCTGGAGGAAAGGCATGATAAACAAATAAATAAATCTAATTTAATTTTTGTTTGGAAATGATATCATCTCACTACATCTAGATTTGAGAAGATCTATATTAAGACACATATTGCAGTACAAAATTGATTGGAATCATACAGACACACAGACACACAAATATATGATTTATTTGTTTCATATCAATAGCATTGCATAAATAAGTATAAAAGTGATAAAATAGAGGGAACACAAGCGGCTAAATAATTTTTGACCAAAAACGGGCAACAGCGACTGCATTGTCTGTAACTTTAAAGATATGTTAAACAGAATGTTCCAGTAATTCTCTCATCTCTGACAAACTTTACTTTGGGTCTCTGCTCTGCCCATATAACAGTTTCAAAATTTCTGCAAAGTAGAAATACCTCAGTTTGTTAAACAGAGAAACACATTATGGATATTCTTCAGTTTGTTAAACAGAGAAGCATATTATGGATATTCTTCAGAAAGAAATCAATAAATAAAAAACACCTCTGCTTCAAAGGTTCATCCAAGACATTTTCTGAAATCTTTACTTTCTAAATGAAAGGCCTAGTTAATACTGTGCGGCTGGAATTACAAACAATTTCAGAAGACAGCATTCTTATTTCACTGTGCTAACTTTTTGTAATATTCTCTAAGGCTTCTCAGATTGCTTATAATAACAAATATACAGACATATTTCATTCTCGCTTCCAAGCTCTGAAGTCATTTTCTTCAAGTGAAATCCCTAAAGACTTCAGAGACAACATTTTGCTGTCTGTTAGTTCAGACAGCTTTCAAAGTGTTTTATACTTTGCCATGAGCTAAATAGATGACGCTGCAACAAATGTGATATTATACTGAAAAATTAATTTGGTAATGTTGTTGAAAAGCTTAGAATAGTTTGATCTGGTTTCATTTCTTTTTAAAAAAGAAAAAATTCAAAAGCAGCAATATTTTATCTCAGAATAACTAGTTTCTTGTGAGAATGTAATCCAGTTAGCTGATAAATGATAACAATTTGCGATCACAAAACTTCAATAAGAGGTTCTGAAGATTGTGAAAATTGCTGAAAGCAAAATCATACTTTTAATAAATTTGATGAGTTTGTCTGCTCTGTGCTTTTCAAAGTATCTTCTTCCACTGTTCCATCCTACCCTCAGCCTTCTTTTTTTCACAAAAAACAATGGCAGAAGAAGTAAAATGCACAGCATCTTTCCATTTTCCTTCTTGACAGTTATGCTAAGTCAAACTGACAGTTTTAGTTAACCCTTTGGCCTTTGGGTCTTTATCATTTGAATGCCAACTTGTAGGTTGTAAAAGTACAAATTTAAAATGCCTTGACTATACCTTTTGCAGAAAATATTTTTGAAAACCTAAGCCATGGAAAAATATCTCTTTTTATATTACTTAAAGAGTATATATGTTCATGGTAAAGGAACAAGTGACAGGTAACACCAAAGTAAAGCTAATGCTAGTTTGTAAATTTGTTTTCCATCTGGACAGGAAAACTAACACAGAGCTTGCAGGGTTACAGTTTAAAATTAATTCAGTCCTGTAAGTCATTGCAGTGTTTGAACGGTAGTACTAATCTACACTGCAGTCGAAAAGGTGACTTGTCAAGTTACTTGGTTTAGCTCTTGTCATTTTCTATTATGTTCTGCTATTGTACTTTTGTGTGTGAAAAACCTAGAAGTGTCAGAATGGCATAAAACATTTTTTTAAAAAACAAAAGTCATGGTAAAGGATTTCTAAGGGTACACTGAAACTTTTGAATTGATGCAGTTTGACATCGCTTTAACTGCCATGGCTCAATGCTGCAGATTCATAGGAGTTATAGTTTCCCAAGGTTTTTAGCTTTTTCTGCCAATGAGTGTTGGTGTCTCACCAAACTACACATTCCAACAAATCAATAGTAAAATGGAGGAGGAAGAGTGAAGAGGAAATGATCTTAAGTTAGACTTATATAGGAAGAGAGTAAGTGTGGGGAGAAATCATAATAAATACATGCTGTGCCTAAATTGGATGTTATATAGTGCAGAAATGAGAACTCTAATACTAACTATGTTCCTTGTAAATTGCCAAGCTGGAAGTTCTGCTGCAATAAGAAACACAATGTTATTTAAAACTTCAAAGTGAACTTAGTTACTTTCCTCCTAGATCAGTGGTTCTCAACCTGTGGTTCCCCAGGTGGTTTGGCCTATAACTTCCAGAAATCCCAGCCCGTTTATCAGCGGTTAGGATTTCTGGGAGTTGAAGGCCAAAACATCTGGGGACCCACAGATTGAGAACCACTATCCTAAACAGACACACAGAGGAAGTGCAATGAAATGTTGAAACATATGTTGGGTTCCAGCCAGCCAAGTCTTTTTTCAGGATACTCCATGCCACTTGCCACTTTCATCTTCCATCTATTTTTAGCCTGATTTTGGCTTATGTTTTTATTTGTTTTGTTTCTGCAAATGTAGCAGTCCTCCCATTGCCTGTGCCAATCAGACTATGCAAGGATAGAGGAAAATGAATTCAGTATTATTTATTTAATTATTTATTTACAACATTTTTACCACTCCTTTCTCACCCGAGGGGACTCAAGGTGGCTTACAAGACCCGGCACAATTCAATGCCAAACAAACATATTAATAAATATGATTTACAGTATGATGCCCATTTATTCCTTTAGCCAGCCACAGTTTCCTTGTGTACACCTTCCCTAGCACTTTAATGGGACAATAGTTCTAGTATCTACCTCTCCCCGATTGTATCTGACATTACTTGCACTTTCTTTGGCCCAATTCATTTTAGGAGCCAACCCAGGATTTTATCAAAGTATGTTTATTGTAGGTGACTTCCTTTGTTTTATGACTTGTTTTTATTGTTGATTGACTTGTTTTATTGTTGAGTTTTTACATTGTCTGTTTTGCCCCATGTAAGCCGCCCCGAGTCCCTTCGGGGAGATGGGGCAGGGTATAAAAATAAAATATAATAATAATAATAATAATAATAATAATAATAATTATTATTATTATTATTATTATTATTATTATTATTATTATTATTATTATATTATATGTGGTGCCGGTACTCATGGTCTCACCTATCTGCATCTGACAAAATGTATCCTTGCTAGGAGTTTTCAAAGTCCTCCAGGTGATTCTGTGGAACACTTCCACCAGGTTGTTACAGAGGTGCTCTGGAGGTCTTAGCAAATTGTAGAGAGAATACTTCTCTATGGCAACATCCAGCAGAAGTATTTTACATCAATAGGGTTTGCTTTTATTTCCATTATAAGTTCAGGAAAGTATCCCCCGTGGAAATGGGGATCATAATGTATTTCAAAGGAGAGAAACAATTAATTAAATAAACTCACAAACAAAGCATTCTTTTTAAGACTGAGAAAATAAGTACTGTAAGTGTGAATAGGAAGGGAAAACAAATATATTAGGTTAAGAGCATGAGAAGAGAAAGTTTACAACTAGTCCAGAACCTTGTGTGATAAGAACATCATGAAACATTTTAAAAGGAACAGGCTTAATAACAGCAAGGACCTTCAGCAGAGATCTATTCTTTATAGAAACTCATTAATGACAAAATCAAAAAGACAAGACAGATAACAATTAAATGCAACACAAAACTTTCACTAATGACTAAGGCTATGGAACAACACAGTCTAGTTTCAGGAGATCCTGGCTTTATACCATCAGATCATTAATTTTCTCATCTGTTCAACATTGTCTATAAAGCCTCAGGGTGGTCACTTACTCATTGCCCAAAATGGAGGATAAAATATAACAAGACAATTTGTATATATAATGCATATATGCACGCTAGCTATAATTACGGTGAATGTATACACACACATGTGCACATCATACATATCATCATAATTACAAAGAATGGGGTTGGCTCTATCTGATGCTTGGTTGCCATCTATTATTAGCCAGCTTCAAAACCCTTCTTCACCTTCTTTGTCTTCAAACTGGATTTGTTTTGACCACTCCACCAGTTCTAGGTTATTTTCAAAGAAGACAGGTGGTGTACTAGCAATGACTATTCCCCCAATATGCTCATGTCTGCTATCCCAATATGACTTTTTTCTATTTTTGGAAACTAGCACAGGCATTTCTTTCTGCTAAAATGCTACATAGAACCACCAAATTCACTTTCTGGTCACTTTCAGGGTTTTTATATGGTGGGAGGGGGCCCCTTGTGTTTAAAACTGGATTGCAAGGAGAAAAGTGACATTCATGTCCCACAAAGACTTCATTAAGTGCTATTGGTCATCCAGGGTGATATTCTTTTCAAAATGTGTTTTGAATTAAGGTTTGGTTCTTCAAGATCCCGAAAGGGTGTAGTCCTCAAATCTCAGAGACTGCTCACCCATGAAATGAAAGGACTATTTTCTTAAAGTCTGAACTGTCCCCTGTAAAAAAGGGCATATAGCTACCTGCCATTGCTGCTCTCTTCGTTTTTTACAGAGGTCTTTTCCTGTCCAATTGCAGCAGCAGGCTAGACCTGGGAGACGGCGAGAAGGAGTCACGGTGGTCTATAGAGATTCCATTCACCTGGCCAGGTATCACGTCCCACAATCGACCATGTTTGAAAGTGTCTGTGTAAGGGTGAGTGGCTGGGACAGAACTGGGATTCTGTTGGTGTTCCTTCCACCCCGCTGCACAACAATCTCCCTGCCTGAGTTAGCCAAAATGGTCTCAGGCCTGGTGCTGGAGTCCCAACATCTAGTAGTGCTGGGGGACTTCAACTTCCCTGTCGGGAGCGGCTCAGGACCACATGGCCACCAGGGGACTGTCCCAAATGGTTTCTGGCCCCACTCATGGTGCTGAGCACACACTAGATCTCGTCTTCTGTTTGGGGCAGGGTGATGGCTGTGGTATTGCAGAGGAGCTATCTCTTCAGTTCCTTTGTCATGGAGCAATCACCACCTGGTCAGGTTAAAACTCCCTGGGGCTCTAAACCTCTGCAAGGGTCATGGACCGATTAGGAAGGTTTGACCCAGGAGGCTTATGGATCCTGATAGATTCCTGATGGCTCTCGGGTAGGCAATTCTGTCATAGCTCTGACAGACCTATGGAACACGGAGGTGGCCAGGGTAGTTGACACAATCACTCCCGAACATTTTTCCCCACAAAGCAGAGTTGAATCAGTGCCCAGGGAGATGGTGGCAATGAAGCAAGTGAAACAGAGACTAGAGCAGCGTTGACGGCGAACTCATAGAGAATCTCACCGAACATGGTCTAGAGCTCATTTAAAAGCCTATTCCACTGCAATGAAGGTGGCAAAGAAATATTTTATTGCTGCCAACATTGCATCTGCACAGAACCATGCAAGAGAGCTTTTTTGAATGATCAGAGGACTATTAAACCCTTCTCCGCCAGTGATCCCTGTTCAATCAGCAGCTTGTTGTGAGGAGTTTGCTAGGTTCTTTACAGATAGTCACTCAGATCAGTTCCGATCTTTTGTTCCAGTGTTAATGCAGTCTCTGTGTAAGTAACTGAGGCATCAGTTTATCATGGTTCTATGAATTATTTTCAACTTATTCAATCCAAGGATGTGGATAAGATCTTGTTCTCCAGACCCTTGCCCACCCTGGCACATTAAATTGGCTCGGGGGGGGGGGGGGGAGACTGGCAGAATGGGTGAAGGTACTGGTAGATGCCCCCTGACCCAGGTCATAATGCCAATTAGTTTCAGGGAGGCAGCAGTAAGACCCTTATTAAAGAAACCAACACTTGATCCCACTCAACTGAGTAATTACCAGCCAGTTTCAAATATCCCCTTCCTGGGCAAGGTTCTAGAGAAGGTAGTGGCCTCACAACTACAAAGCTTCTTGGATGAAACTGATTATTTGGATCCATTTCAATCTAGTTTCAGGTCTGTCCATGGTACAGAGTCAACATTGATCACCTTGGTGTGGGCTCAGGGCCATTTTTTTGCCTTAGTAGGACTTTTCTTAAAGTATTAGATGAACTTTCCCCAACATGGCACCTTTCTAATATGCTAAACTACATACCTGGTCAGCATACGCATGCATACATTTTATCTGTTATTATGAGAGTTGTAAATTCCATTATCAACAACTATGGTGTTGAAACCTGGATTAAACTAAAAATGCTGCCAATGTCTAAAATTGGCAGCATCTCCTTCTCCCTCTCTCTCCCTCTCTGCTATCACACTCTTATAAAACAGCTAAATTTCACTACTAATCTAAATATTTCAGGATATATTTACAGACTGAATTTATCTTTCAAAATGTTTGTTTTTACAAATTACCATGCTTGTAACTTCTGAGCACAATCCAAGAGCCTTTCCATGTAATGAAGAAAAAGAAAGGGGCAAAAGGAAACAGGGGGAAAGGGGCTTTTAAATGATACATAATTTAGGAACTAAAAAACTTGCAACAAAAATGATTACTTTTCTCTCTCTTTCTAATCTCAGGCCTTTGCTCAAGAGGATACAGGCATTTGTTTCATCTTGCTCCCTTTTTTGCAACAGAGTAAATCAATTTTTACATCAAAGGCATGTATATATATATACACACACACACACACACACACACACACACACCTTAGGGCTCACATTCTCTTGCACACTGTGTACACCATTTTTTTGAAGTTCTACCAACTTTGTGAGAAATTGTTACGCATTGTTCCTTCATTTAATATTGCATATATTTGTTCTTTACCGCGACAGTTCATTTACCACATGAAATCGTTTTGAAAGGTTTCCTTAGTAACCAGCAAAGGAATTACTCACTGTACTATTAACTAAATGTAGAGCATCTTATGGGGTGTGTGAAATGGCTCATGTGGGAGACAATTTGTTTCTCTCTCCATGACTTTGTTGTTGTTTCCATTAACAGCACTAGGAAGTGCCTCTTGCTTCTAAAATGTATGATGTTTCTTCTTGTATTTATAGGCAATAGGATCTATAAGCTACTTAAATGGTGATTTTGGTGCTGTTGTTGGAGTTTATTGAAGATTGATTTCTAGCTGTAGACAAACCAAATCTGCTTAAAAATAAATTCACATGATTTATTAACTCATACACATTTCTAATATTCCATTTTCTAACAATCTGCTGATGTTAATCATTTGTGGCAAAGTGGTGGCTTGAAAAATAAATTGTGTTTCAGGACAAGAGAAGCAGGAAAAGAAAGATAACAAATCACTTTCCTTGCATTTATAAAGAGCTCGGTTACCTTGAACTGATGTTTACTCATCACAGACAAGTGGCATATTTATAAGGTGAAACCATCAAACGGCAGTTGGCTCTCCACACTTGCAGATTAAGCATTTGCAGATCAGATAACTGTATTTGCTGCCACTCTGGCCGTTACTCTATGCCATTTTAAGCATGGACATTGATGAGTTTGGTGTGGCTAGTAGAAAAACCAAATTAGTAGGGAAAAAGAGTGGGATGCGATGTGGGACTGAGCACACGTCCGCTCACCCACTCACACTGGTGGTAATGGTGAAGTGAATGGGATTGGAAGCAGGTTCAATGCATGTTCACTCACTCATGCCAATGGGAAAAGGCAAGGGGTTGGAAGGAAAGCACCAAAGCATATTTGCTCACTCATATGGGCAGGCAGAAAGGGGGAAGGAGATGGAAGGGAAGGGTGTGAGAAATCAAACATATTCACTCACTGACATTGAAGGAAGGAGGAAGAGGATGGATGAAAGGTGGTCATATGTACATCTCAAGGATAGGAGATGTGATGGGTGTCCTCTTTTCCCCTCCTGCACCACCATCCCATCTCTTCCCATTTCCCCATTTCCCCTGTGTGACTGGGCAAGTGAGGGAATATGCACATCCCTGGGCATAGCCACTTTGGCAGAACTTTTTATGTTATTTAAAAAAATATTGTTTGAGGGGTCTTGAAATTTTTCCACTTTTGTGGGAATCCTGCAACTCCCCCCCCCCCCAAAGCGGAGAGCCAATTAATCAAGCTCAATACCATGGATCAAGATTAAAGAACCTGTGGTCCTCTAAATGTTATTAGGTTTCAAAACTAATCAGTAAGCATAGTTAATGGCCAGGTTTTACAGGAGTTGTACAAATTGTTTTTGGATCATCTGGGATTATGTGCAGTTGCATACACTAAGGACTTCATCACATTAAGGGTGAAATTCGCTATGCTTCACGGTGAATCCAGCGGGGCCTGGCAAGGGGCATGGGGAATCTGTTGTCCTGTATCTCCCAGCTTTCCCCTCACCCCATCCCATAAAAGGAAGCTTCTGTTGCCCAGCTTTCCCCTGTTGCTGCCTATGCAACACAGGAAGCCTCCTATGTTGCCACGGTAGTGGCTTACCATGCTCCCACTTCACTCGCGGCACGGAACCCTACCGGAAGTAGATTGACGTTATTGGATGGGAGCTGGCGGGCTCTATGCTGCAAGTGAAGTAGGAGCTTTGTACAATGGGCAATTTTGTCTGTCTGATGAGGCTGAATGTCACATAGCCAACAGAACAATAGCAGCATTCCATATAGGACACTTAAACACACAAATATTCAAAGGGAAAAACAGGAGACCAAAGACATCAATTGGATCACATTTAGGGTAGCATTTTGGTAGTGACCTCAGGTTTATGCATGCTTTATTTCTCTTCCTTAGCTTTTTATTACCCAATTCATCAATGAAAATTTTCAATGTTTATTTTCAGCCTTCTTATAAATTATTTGAATAAGTGAATTACATTTTTAAAAATTGCTATTATGTTGTTAAGTGACACTTGATAGCAATATAATTTAGGTTTTATACTCCAAAGGGAATATTTAAAAACAAATCAGGTTTATAATGAGATTCTATACCTGTTTCTAATTGCTTTGCATTTAATATACTTTATACATGAAATTGGGTACAGGACTCTTCTCTTAGATTTATAAAATACTACTAAAATATACTTAATACCAATCTCTTTCTACAAGTAACCAGGAGGAATAGGATTGCATAGCATGTGAATAATAAAGAATATTACAGTAGGCTACCTTCCCAAGGATGATATGCATAACCACTCTGTGAACAAATTCACTTGCAATAAACTACTGAAACTCCCAAGGAAAAGAGAATGGTTGGACTGACAAGAAGAAGAAGAAGAAAAAAACAAATCATGAAAGTGGTGGAGTGAGAATCCAGCCAGTGGTACATACTTTCTGGACAATTGAACCATGATCTGGAGCAATTAACCCCAACATGCAAGCTAGCTACTCTGCTTACTATCTCCTATAATAACTTAAATAGATGAAACATGTTTCTTAGAAGACATAAAAGGACAGTTAAATATGTGAGGTGCCATATGCAAAGAACTGCTGTCATCACAGTTTTGTCAACTGTTTTCTGCAACACAGTGCTATGGCCAGAAAATCTCAACATTGGAACCAAACAGATCATGTTGATACTGAAACCAGAGAAGTGTTATCCTATGGACTGAAACATGAACAGCAGTAATAGACCAGAAAAACAACATGAACATAATGAAGTGTTGTGACCTAAAGACTGGGAGGAAAAGGAGGAAAGGAATGGTAAAGAATACAAGCAGACAAATATGCTTAACATACCACAGAATTTCCTCATAAAAGGTTATTTTGATGATGTGGTTGAATGTAGGTTACAGTTTTGCCTGATATAAAAGGCTAATATTATTCCCTGATTACAGAAATTAAAATGTGCTCTAGATCTTATTATGCTGGAAAAACATAGATCCATAGCCACACATTATATGGAATCTTATATGATGAGTAAGTTGGAGGTACAGTAGAGTCTCACTTATCCAATATAAGAACATTGGATATGTTGGATATTTGTGAATATGTTGGTTAATAAGGAGGGGTTAAGGAAAAGCCTATTAAACATCAAATTAGGTTATGATTTTACAAATTAAGCACCAAAACATCATGTTATACAACAAATTTGACAGAAAAAGTAGTTCAATACGCAGTAATGCTATGTAGTAATTACCGTATTTATGAACTTAGCACCAAAATATCACGATGTATTGAAAACATTGACTGCAAAAATGTGTTGGATAATCCAGAACGTTGGATAAGCGAGTGTTGGATAAGTGATACTCTACTGTACTTTTCCTCCTGATACTTGATTTGTAAAATAGATTATGCTTCTGCGGGACAATAACAGCCTAATTTTGGGATTGTAATTCTGATTTTGATGAATCCCAGATTCTAAAACAATCTGGTTGGGTACTCAGAAGACATTTTAGAACTGAATGAGGATTCCATGAAACTGAACTCAATAACAATCCAAACATTTCTGATCCACTAGGAGTCTGGATTAGGAAGGAACTATCTCATTGGGCTCTAAGAACAATTCCTAGCATTGCAACCTTTTCTTGCTTTGAGCTGGAGCATGCCAGGATAGCCAGTTTTCTTACTGTGCCAATCTGTTCCTCAAGCACTTGAAGAAACCTGAACTATGTTTAGTTTATCACAATGATTGGTGCTTGCCTCCTCCCAACATTTTAAAACATGTCCCATATGGTCCACATTTCACAGATGAAAGGCAGGAAGCTTGTGGCCAAGCAGCATAATGGTGTTGTTACTGAAACCCGCTTTCTGCCACCAGGGAGCAGTGTAGGTCAATTGCCTGGCACACCATGCTACTTTGAAAGCCAGGAAAAACATGACCAGGTTTGAAGGCAATAGCAGAAGTTTATTCATCAGATGGATGAAAGAACGATGTAATCGCCAAAAGAATTGACCCAATTCATACAAAATAATGCAGAATATTTTATAAAATTTGGTAGCTATTCAAACCTCCCATTCCCCCCCCCCCCCCCCGTTGGTCAGGAGATGTGCTTCCTAGGATTTGCCTTTTCATTGGCTGAGACTTCCTCCTGACATCACAGACCAGGACAAAAAGGACTAAACAACAGTTGGGATTGGTGGGGTGCTAAATTAAAGGTTTGTTGTTGTATCTGCCTCTGAGGGTGTGGGGCCCATTGTCCAGACTGGAAAGAATTTGTATTTAGCAGTATTGGACTTTGGAAGCTTGGAATAATCTCTACACAAAGAGTGAGGCTTTGGAAACTGGAAAGTCAATCAAGTGGATTAAAACATTCTTGATGAGTCTTGGGTTCTGGAGGTTGTTGGCAATCTCAGCGGCGAGTCCACTGGAAGAATGTGTGTTGTTTCTGAAGACAGCAACATAGTCCAAAGTCACATAAGCACTATATAATATAAGTCATCATAGTTTATAACCTTGGGTCTAATGGATCTTGGGCTGGTCTGTTGTACGGCAGGGGCTCAGTTGTAGAACAGAATGGGAACATATTAGAGCTGACAGTTTGATTATGAAAAGTTTTGCAACAATGAAGAAGTTAGGAAAAAAGGAAAAACACTCAGTGGGAAAGAACTGGGTCTGTTTTGTTAATTAAAGAAGTGTGTGTGTGTGTGTGTGTGTGTGTGTGTGTGTTTCTTGGGGTGACAGGGTTAAGGGGACGTTGTCTTTTTATTTTTATTCATCTTGAAGCTGAGAGGGTGGAGCTTGGGAAGTGAGGGAAATGTCAATCTTGAGGTTTTGGGAGTCATGGTTTAATCCTGGCTCTGGGGGATTTCCTCAGAATCACAAAAAGAAAGTTGATAACTTTAAGGTGTTAGGGCTTCCTGGATGTTCAGTTTCCCAAGCACATTTTATATCAAGTTTCCCTGAGTTCCCGGGAATATATCTATGATTGTACCCCAGTTATTATGTATATATGTGAGTCTTTTCCCCTCTCTGTTTATTAGTAAAGCATAAACTTGAATCAAGACATAAGAGAAGCCTAAAATATTTTGTCAATGCAAACCTCTGGAACGCCCTCCCCAGGGAATTTAGACAAGCCCCTACACTACAACACATTAGGAAAGAGTTAAAACTTGTTTTTTCCAGCAGGCATTTGATAATGTTTAGACAGTAACCAGAACTGATTGCCAATCACTTAGCACTTTATATCTACATGCTGTGCATTCAGCTGGGCAGTAATATTGATTTTGTGGATCTTTTAACTTCATAGAGGTGGTTTTATCCAATTTATATATCTGGTTTATGTAATGTTAGCATTGTTTTCATGTTGATGTATTTTATTTTTGTATTATGTATTTTATGTATGGCATATTTGTGTGCTATTTTGTAAGCTACCCTGAGTCCTTATGGGAGATGGTGGCAAGGTATAAATAAAGTTGTTGTTGTTGTTGTTGTTGTTGTTGTTGTTGTTGTTGTTGCTGCTGCTGCTGTTGTCGTCTTCATCATTATCGCCATTATAAGGGCTGTGGGGCCATTGTCTTTTGGGGATGGGCATTGCTTATGGCCTGGGGGGGTTAATCTTCCCAGGAATGTTTGGGGTTGGGCTGGGGCTAAGACTTAACTGAGATCTGTAAAAATATGTTATAAATGTATGTTATAAATCATAGAATCATAGAATAGTAGAGTTGGAAGAGACCTCATGGGCCATCCAGTCCAACCCCCTGCCAAGAAGCAGGATATCTCATTCAAAGCATCCCCCACAGATGGCCATCCAGCCTCTGTTTAAAAGCCTCCAAAGAAGGAGCCTCCACCACAGTCGGGGGCAGAGAGTTCCACTGCCAAACAGCCCTCACAGTGAGGAAGTTATTCCTGATGTTCAGGTAGTTCTTCCTGATGTTCAGGTAGTTCTTCCTGATGTTCAGGTGGTCTTCCTTATGTTCGGGTAGTTCTTCCTGATGTTCCTGATGTTCCTGATGTTTATGTTATAAATTTATAGTTACTATTATTAGAGGAAAGGAGATAAAATTATTGATAACAATGTGATTGAAATGACAAAAGTTCTTAATAAGGAAGAGGAAGAAGACACAAGTTAGTAGCGGTTTGCTGAAGTTTGCTTTCATCTGATCCTATAAGGAAAAGCAAGACTCTGCCCTATCCCATCCTCCCTGCTGTGTTGAGTTCAAACTACTTTTGCACTTTGAATTCAGTTTGCAGCAGTTGAGGTAAGAGAGAAAGGAGGAAAAGGAGGAAAAAGAGAAGGAGAAGGAGGAAAGAGAAAATTGGTTATTTTAAAAGCAGGAGAAATTTCTAATCAGTAATATCCCTATGAAATTGGGACAGTTGGGTAATATGGCATTCCTTTCAAACTGGGCAACTTTTACAGACCCTATGAACCTTGGAAGACTATACATCTAAACCTTAGACTTTTAACCTTGAAAACATCCACCCTACACGCTGCCAGTTATTTCACTGGGATTTCTCCATCTGCAAAGCCATATTTTTCCCAGATTTGAGAAACAGTCGCACCCAGGCCAATCCAGCATTGAAGAATTTATCCTTCCATCCCTGTGGAAAACGCTTTTCTTTCTTTCTTTCTTTCTTTCTTTCCTTCTTTCTTTCTTTCTTTCTTTCTTTCTTTCTTTCTTTCTTTCGTTAATGCGAGTGTGGGGTATGTAGGCATGAAGGTGTGAATCTCAAGATTCCTTTTCAAACAAAATATGAGGCAATTAGTAGGCATTAGGTAAGAAAGCTAATCCACAAACAGTGGCATTAATATATCATTTGGATTGACCACGTCCTACCTGAAGCATTCTTGGCCTTTTCCACAGTGTGTTTGAAAAGTCCTGGGAACTATCTTTTGATGATTCCAAGCATTAATTCAAAAACATTCTTTTGTCTTATCCAGTGTACTTGCAGTGGAAAAACAACTATTTTATAGACTTTAGTAATGTTTAAATTCAAAGGAAGTATGCTCTTCAACATTTAGAAACTGATTTCTGTGTCAATTTGATTATTATCTCAGCCTTAAGTGGCTCCTTTAATGTGAGGGAAATTCTGTTTGGAAGATGGATATGAATTTGCTGATGAGTGGAGACACTTTAGATGCTGACTTGGCCTAGTATACTTGGAGATGTTTTGTTTTGAATGTATCATTTAGAGAGCTTGATGGATTTCTCTGAGTAGATGCCACCCTAGATAATATTTGTTAGTACAAATACAGGAATGTGAGCATAAATTATTACAAACTGTATACATTAATGTAATAGCTAAATATAGGTGAGAGACATGTTGACTTAACTCAAGTCAACACTATATTGTTATGAAAATCAAGTAATAAAATGGATAAAAAATATAGTAAAGCAGAAGCATGTACCTCAATACATCACTCTGCAGCTTGACTCACTAGTCAAAGAGGTATTCTATCAGTTTGGGTGGGTAAAAACCTATATTTTAAGATTCATTACATTTTCCAGATTCATTTTAGATGTAAGTGGCAGCTTCAGTGGGCACATATAAATGGATATATTCTTTCTTGAAGCATAGCAAAAAAGGTCAGTTCATGACTAACTTAAGTCTCACTGATTTCGCAGTTCTAACTATGGCTAAATTTGGAATCAAGCAAGCAAGCACTTGTATATCATTTATGAATTCTTTATATGTCATACATTGTTTTTGATCATGACATCCTGTTCAAAAAGAATCTGGAAAAGCATGTCATAAACAAATAGACCATTCATAAATGTATCAGGAAAGACAGAATCAGTGTCTTTGTGCACTTCCCCTGCATGTTTGCCATCAGGAAACCAAAAGCAAACTGTGCCTCCTGATTTCTTGCACTGCAGGCCAGATGAGTGGCTAGGAGACACAATTAGTTTCTCACTCTAAAGCCTCCGAACACATTCATTTAATACTGAAATAGCTGAAATGTTTTTAGCAGAGATTAGGAATAATTCCCTATGATGTAGATTGTTATTGAAAACTTGGCAGTTTTATAATTCTTTATTATTCTTACAGAACTCTTAGAAAAGTATTTTTAAAAGAAACCAGACAGCTAACATTCTTGGAAAATGGAAAAGCTGTGCTTCATTTCTCCCCACAACAAGGCTCATTCATTTTTCACAAGAAATGAATGCAAATAAATGCATTCATTGGATTGCAAGATAATTTATTTTAAGATATAATGCCACAGTCCTTTGACCATATACCATTTCATTGTGGTATGTCAGAAGCAATATAATAGAACATTCGTGCTTTTCTAGCAGCACATCTTTTGTGCTCTCAGAATGAAAACATCCTCATAAAGCAAAACATACTTCTTTCATTTTATTTGCTCCAAGCTAGGAATCTCCAAAGTTACATTACTTTTCATTTTCCTGTGCTATTGTGAGGCAGCCTTCTTGAAATATATGCTTCTTTATCGCATAAAGAAGCACATTGCACAACATCACAAATGAGAATGTGAAAGCTAAACTCAAAGGGCTTTGGTCATATTTTTTAAAAAATAGTTATAAGCTGAGATGGATTTCCTACATCTAATTATTTTAAAGTGTTCAATATAGCTTGATGATAACGATTAATGTTAGCAACAAAAGAAGAAGTATTCAGAGTTTTCTAATGAAGAGCATAAAGAGAGTGGAAAAATTAGCTATTCCTGAGATAAAAGAATAATTCTTTTTTGAGAAGAATAAAGTCATAATGATTGTCAGCTTTTCCTCACAACAAATATATTGTTAAAGTGGCAATTACAAAAGATTTATAGAAAAAGCTTTGGTGAATTTATAGAATTCAGCAAAAATATTTAATCAGTTTCAAAAGCAAAAGGTAGCTATTTTCACCATAATAATGTTTTTCTTTTTAAAAAAAACATAGGGAATCTTGAGAGTTTGCAGGTTTGTGAAGTATTTACAATTCTGTGGCAGAGAATTTTAGTGCTGTACTCTAGGAATTTCTATGTATCTCTCTAAACTACAAACCTTAGAATTCCATAGAATGGAGCCATGGCAATTTAGGTGGTTTCAATCTGGTATAATTGTGCAGATACCCATCTGCTCTCTTCATCAGGCAAGATATTTTTAAATGTAGCAGTAAAGAGAGGAAAACACATGACGTAGTGTCTTTATAATGTTCTCATATAGAATGAAGAGAAAAAGATACTCATATCTTTGAATAGGTTTTGTAAAGGTGATGTGATTTTTTTGGATTTCACTTAGAATAAATAATAATAATAATAATAATAATAATAATAATAATAATAATAATACTTTATTTATACCCCGCCACCATCTCCCCAACGGGGACTCGGGGCGGCTTACATGGGGCCATGCCCAAAACAAAACAATACAATATAAACAGCATATAAAAGAACAGCACATCACAATACAATAAGCAATACAATAAATAATAATATCCATTACAAAATAAAACATTACAAAATAAAACATTTTACAAAATAAAATCCTATCTATTCTTGGATCAGTGCTTGACCCTCCACAGTGGACCCTTGGTATCTGCTGAGTTTGATTCGAGGACCCCCATGGATGTCAAAATCCACAAATGCTCAAGTCCCATGAAAAATATTGACTAGCAAACTAGTGTCTAGTATATAAAACAACAAAACCAAGATTTGCTTGGAGGGATTTTTCAAAAATATTTTCAATGAATCCTTAAATGCCGAATCCATAGATATGGAAGGCTGACTATATCTATATCTATATCATCTATAGCTACATACACACACACACACACACATAATCCTGTCATAGTTATGCAAATTCCTGTCTTTGCTCTGGGTAAAATAGGCTACCTCCTTTATCAACATAAAAGAAAGAAATACTAGACAATTAAAAAAGTGGAAGTGATCAATCTATTGCACGGATTTTTGGATTGATCTGTACTGTAGAAAAGGTTATCTGCATGAGTACCTGAGATGTTATGAGTGGCAAATTTGAGGGTGCTAAACTTAACCATGATGAACAGCTGCAGCTGGACTGTATACCCTCATTCTCCATACAGTCAACGGAAGATTGGTACCGTTCCATTATCTGGACAGAGGTCACTAGGCGGTGCTAGAGAGAGAAGGATAGTCCATTTTACAGGGAAGGAGTTGAAAGAGGAAAACCATTTCCCCCATTTTTTCTAGTTATTTCTCCTCCCCCTTCCAATCTCATAAATGAGGGTTGTTTCCATGGCAGGGACATGGGTGGGGGAATAACAGGAAAACAGGGTGAAATTGTTTTATTCCTTAAACCCATTCTCTACCCCATAAAATGGACTATCCTTGTCTCTCTATCACCCCCTCGTGGCCTCCACCCAGATAATGGAACAATACTGGAAGAGTCACTCCATAGTCTGAAGTGTCACAGCATCAATTTCAGATTTATTTACATCTTTTTTTTAACAGAAAATAAATAAAATGCTAAAGGGGTAGTAGGAGGCTATGTCAGAAGATCTACCAATTAGGAACCTCTGTTTGTTCTCACTATCCAGGTCAAAATAAGGTGTTGTTCCTTACTATCTCTGATCAGTTGGGAAATATGAGAGACAGTTGTGAACTTGCCAAGCAGAAACATCTATATCCATCCATTACGTTTTTACAGTCAACAGACCCTTCAAAGAGAGCCTTGAAGCAATTGGATCCAACACAGCAAACCAGCAATTATTGAGTATAGGCTTACACAGATTGCTAACTCAAACATAAGTCACGAAGCCAGCTGTTAGGCAGACATAAATCTGGCTCTTTTTGCATTGGTTGTTTCCAACATAAGCAACATCCCATTTATACATGCTCCTCCCAGTACATTGTTGTTGTTGTTGTTGTTGTTGTTGTTGTTGTTGTTGTTGTTATTGTTGTTGTTGTTGTTGTTGTTATGTTTATTTATACCCCACTTTTTATCTCTACAAAATAGACTTAAAGAAGCTTACAGTAAAACCAATGCAATACAATTTAAAACCTAAGAATATACAAACATTAAATTTGAAATAAATATTAAAAATAAATATTAAAACACCAGTAAGGCAACCAGAATGGCAGAAGGCTATAGTTCAGCGAGGAGTTTTGTCAGACCTCTCTTCCTGCCCTTGGGAGAAAAGATTCAATTCATAATGTTGTCCTGGAACCACAGGGTTTCAACCTTATTATATAGTTTGTTTTCCTTTCCACATTTGATTAGGTATGTCTCATTTTCAGTGATCCTTAGGAAACCTGAGGAGATGCTGAACCTGAGGCGTGGGAGACATAATTTTCTACTCAGCTTCAGGCACAAGGACAGCTTCTTTTGAATGATTTCTCACCAAATTTCTAACCTACTTATTTTAGTTTTAATATGAAAAAATGGTATAAAAAGCTGGAAGCTTTGAATATTGGATCAAAAGGAATATATGTGTTCATACTTTTTGGATCACATTTTAAAACTCTGTATATCAAGATTTTTAAAAGAGCTATAAAATAAAAAATGCAATGTTTTTAATATTAACTGAATTTTCACAGAGCCATCAGCATTAGCACTGAAAGAACAGATAACTGCTCTTCCTTTAGAAATAAATCAGAATCGAGATGGCATGCCTGGCCCTCAGCTATAATAATATTATAGTTAATAAAACAGAGCAAGAGCATACATTAAGGAAAACTAACTTTACAGTCCTTTTAATTGAAAGTGTGTCACTGATTCATGTACTCATTTTGTACTTTAAGACTTTCCCATTATATTTTCCTAGTTTATATCTTCTAGATAAATGACTCATCAACAATGGATGATGTAGTTTTTAAAAAAAAATGTTTATTGTGGGTCAGACCATTGTAATTTTATATAAAGTTTTAATAGGTAATACTTTTATGAAGAATGTTGTTCTATTCTATTCAGAAAATCAATTATGAGACCTCTTACATTCTGTCCTGATTTGGACCACTGACTTGAAAGCATAGATGCTGTGACCAAAGAAGCTTTTGTATCTCCCAGGATTACAGTAAACTCAATGTTGCTGCTAAAAGTCTATTTATCAAGAACCACCTATTTCTTGAAAATCAGTCCAGTTCTGTACTATGTCTCACCTATCTTCATATTAGAGACAGTAACTACAGCCAACACTTTTTAAGGAGGCTTAGTAATTTATTAGTATGCCATAACACTTTTCATTCAAGTAACTCTATATATTATTTTCATTTTAGTGTATTTTAATCCCTTATTCAAACACTGATTAATTGCAGGTCTGCTTACCTTTTGAAAAGCAGTTACACTATTTTTCCATAATTATACCCTGAATTTTTTACAAGTCAAAGTAATCAGCATTATGCTCTATGTACTAACCATCCAACCATTTCATATGACCATGAATGCTAAAGAATTGTTTTCAGTTCCTTTTTAGTTATTTTGTGATTGTTCTGCACTTTGTGGTAACTTTAGCAGGTTTTCTTCAGTATGGACAGTTGACTTAGGAACTTGACTTTAAGGACATCATAAGATAAAGTAAATTTAGCATCCTAGGATGCTTTTGGAGCCCCTGGTGGTGCAGCAGATTAAACCACTGAGCTGCTGAACTTGCTGATCAAAAGGTTGGTGGTTCGAATCTGTGGAGCAGGGTGAGCTCCCCCTGTTAGCCCCAGCTTCTGCCAACCTAGCAGTTCGAAAACATGTAAATGTGAGTAGATCAATAGGGACTGTTCTGGAGGGAAGGTAACAGAAGTCCATGCAGTCATGCCAGCCACCTTGGAGGTGTCTATGGACATTGCTGGCTCTTCGGCTTAGAAATGGAGATGAGCACCAACCCCCAGAATCAGACACGACTAGACTTAATGTTAGGGGAAAACCTTTACCTTTACTAGGATGCTTTTACCTTGGCTTAGGGATGAAGGCCATGCCAGCCATCACACAACATTGTGTGATTTCCAGTGGGGGGGCCCTGACCCAACCAGGGTGGAAGCCTCGTCGGAAGCTTCCCCCACAACATGGGAGGCTTCCTGTGTTGTGCTGGCTCCAATGGAGCCAGCATGGGTACTCTTCAGAATGACGACATTTCCCACATCTGATGGGGAAAGCATCACCGAGAGGGAGCTGGCTGCGGGATGAGGTCCTAACTCTTTAGAGGGAAGTATAGTTACAATATATGCATGTTGTAACTATTATGTATACAGGTTGTACAAGATTTTCATTTTCTGACTCTCTGGTATTTGATGTCCTGTAGCATCTCCACCTACAATGATTTGGAAGCAGCCAGCTGGAATATCTTCAAAGAACTACAATTATCTTTAATAGCATACTCCAAAAATTTACATGAGACAGGGATTATGCAGCATGCATGACTGATGCTGGAAATTTCCAAATTATTCCAAAAAATATAAGGAAATAGAAAACACAGTGTAGAGAAAGAGTGAAACAGCAGCAGAGGTGGGACAAAACATAATGTCCAATTTAAAAATAACAAGGATGACAGGAACATTAAAAGGACAGACAATTCAGCCTTATTACGTATGATGATTTCACAGTAACTTTTATTTAATTGAGATGTACTAACTGGTAACAGTACCAAGTTGGCCTTAGAGCGTATGGATAAATTCCATGAACATGTTCTGAGTGCGCATGCCTACAAGGAATCTTCTTACTTAGCCAATAGTGTCTTAGGCAAATTGGAGTCAATACCAACACTAACAGATAGCTTTCTAACAGAAATGTTTACTGGGCACACAACAATCAAGACATACATACTAATTGCATTGAAAAATAATAAATGCTATGATAGAGCTTCATAAATGGCAGACAGTAAAATAGACCTTCCGTCTCCATTGTGGTTTGGTTCCTGGATCCTTCATGAATACCAATATCCGTAGATGCCCAAGTCTTATTATATACAATGGCATTTTGAAATGATGTGCCTTTAAAAATTGTTAAAAATTGGAATATTTGAACCATGGATGGTTGTATCTATGGATACAAAGAGTCGACTATAATATAAAATTTTAAAAAGTACATAATTGAATGCTGTTCCTATAGGATAGGGAAATGACAAAATTAGCCAATTTGCAAGGCTGTGAAAGTTTGGAATTAAGCAGTGCAAAGCTTTATATATTGTTAAGAGGTGGGAAAGATAAGAAAAAGCAAACAGTACAAAATAAGGACTATAAATACTTTCTCTAATATTTACATGCATACACAGAGAGATACACAAACACACAAGCCAGAGAAAGGAGAAAAATTTGGGGACTTGCAATTTACAGGGAAAGGACTCCCCCAAATATACTTGTAGATTTTATTAATGTTGTCCTGATAATTAAAGCTGCATCATAGTGCCATAACTGTTAACTGTGACAAAGCCTCAAGAATGTTCTAGCACCTCAAAACTACCTATTATTTTGGGGTATGGGTTTGGGTAGGCAAGTGTCCACTTCATCAGATGCATCACCAATTATTGGCAAGTGAATAACAGTCATATCTCTCTGGTGTCTCTAGCGAGTATACTTAAGATATCAGACTTAGAGGATCATTGTGCCATGGTTGCTCCATGCAAAATATAGAGCATGATGCTTAACATGGCTATGTGGTGAATTTTTTTTCTGACAAGACTTAATTTAATTGGAAATCTTAGAATATGAGCACATGGAAATTACAAATCAGAAAAATTCAAGATGTATGCTACAAATAACAGAAACGTAACTAACTTCAGTAATTCATACTGATAAAATTGCGAACAAGATTTCTTGAGCAATCTTAAAACTAATTCATTAATGGAGTCTGGGCACCTAAATCGGGGGCTGGTCCAGAGTATTGCTGCTTTGGGCAGCAGGAACGGGGTTCAAACCAGCCAGCTGCACCGAACCTGGGTAAACCGCAATGGATGATCACCCTTGTTTTTCCCATGTGACCTGGAGACAGAAAGGGGCAAAGGGGAAGAGGCAGTCCTTTCCTTAGTTCATACAGACACCTGATGTTAGCAAACGTACCTGGTGATGTTCAGGTGGTTGATTGAGTTCTGTGGTTGCTGCTACAATAACAAAGGACAGCCTAAATGACTTCCATCCCCTTTTCCCTTAATGGGAAATGCACAAAGGAAGGAATGGCCACACTGGTCCACGTGGGCAGCTGGACCAATCCACTGACCACACCAACCCCAACATTTGGGGGAACTCCAGTGCATTCCTCAACTTCTGCTTATGCGGAGTAAAACTGGGTTGACTGGTTTTACCTTACATTATGGGCCAGGACGCTTACTGTGTGGGTGTCCAGGAGCAAATTCTGGGCTAATTCAGAATTTCTGGCCAGTATAAACAGGTCTTGAATGAAGATTAGGATAAAAAAAGTTAGATTTGTCCAGAAAGTCTGCTAAAATGGGGATAATATATAAGAGTTGTTAAGAGGGTGAAAGGATGACAGAACAGCAAATTGTTCCCATGGCAATTTTTATTTTTGCCTGGAAACTTCCAGAGAAAAGACAGTCCTAGTAAATGTTTAAAGAGCAATGGCTATTTGAGATGCTCAACTACTGCTTATTGCCTAAAGGAGAAGACATTTTAAAGTGTCCTCTCTCATTAAGTCCTTTTTCAGAGCAATGACAAAACAGTGTGATGGTGGCTATTTGATATAGGTTAGCTGAGATGTGGTCAACATTATTAGTCAGTGATTGCAGGTTCATTGCTAATCAGTTGGGAATACTGGGATGCAGTTGATGAATTATATCTTGTTGTGAACAGTTTTGCTTCAGGCATTTTCCTGACAGGTATGCTTTTAATGGGAATCAACAGCTATAATAAGCAAAAAGGCCCCTTCTTCCTTGGTTTCATTTGTACTTGTGCTTTCTTCAAGGATACAAGCTGGTATACATGAGTTTTGGACAATAATATTCCTTATAAATGCTAGCAGAGGCACAAATCTGCATGCCTTGGATGATAGGAAGAATCTGCAAACACTTGCTTTATGTGTGAGCAAATATTGAGAATCGCTCTGCTGGTCGATCGTTCCCTCCCCTCCCCTTACTCGTCATCACAATAAATGTTGGAATGGTGAATTGATCATGAAATACAGAGAATGGCTGTCAGCAGCACAGAAGAACTAGGGGCCCATCTAGACAGCCCCTTTAAGGTGGGACTTCTCACAACTAAAAGGGGGCCATCCAGATGACGTCCCAAGAAAGCATGAATTCACTACAAACCAGGAAACCCTAGTTTGTGGCAAATTAATTTGTTAGTGGGTAGTCCATAAAGTAGTCCCGCAGTTGTCCAGGCTAAATTAGAGCTGCAGCACTATTCTACTGGAGGCCGAGTAAGTTATTTTAGTTTTAAAAGGGGTTTTGTGGGCTTTTGGAGAGGGGGTTTGGGTGTCCCGGTGTTCTCTTGGAAAAATCCGGGAGCACATCTGGACATCTGCCCCAGAAAGCACATGCTTTCTGTGGTTTGTGTGGATGAGGGCCCAGGAAAATTTGCATTTTTTAAACACAAATGTTCTCGGGTTATTGGGCTGTCTGGATGCGCCCTGGGGTTCTAAATCCCAAGTTGTAGATCTTAGGCCTGGAAAGAAAACTCATTTTATTTCTTAGGGCACTTCCACACAGCCCAGAATATCAAGGCAGAAACCCCCACAATATCTGCTTTGAACTGGAATATCTGAATCCACACTGCCATATATCCCAGTTCAAAGCAGATAATGTGGGATTTTATTCATCTGTGTGGAAGGGCCTATGACACATGAGCAGACTCATTTGTTCTTTTTGAGAGGAACTAATTTTTTTACTCCTCTCAATAAAGATGTCCCAGTTAACTCTGGAAAAGTTAAGAGGATATCTATGGGCATATTTACTCCAAACAAGAAAGGACACAAAATAAAGCAAATCAAGCCAGAATATACAATCAACCTCCTCATTATATAAAGCATCATACAATTACCCGTATAAATCTATCCAATTTATTTTCCCTTCAAACAAGACATAATTTTAAAAAAGGAATTGATGCTGGAACCCACTCGTCATTTAGTCTCAATTGTCTAGCCTTATTTGAGTCTAGACTGGGTAGACAATAAAACTACTTTACCAGCTGTCTTGCTCTGTGGTTACATAGTTTAATTGATGATTATATGAATATGAAACTAAGTGATTCAAAATACTCACTTTCAATCTGATGTGAACAGTATGACCCCAGGATTTTTTTTTCTTTACAGCTCAGATCACAATTCACACTGGCAAGGACAGACTGCATCCCTCATACCTTTTGATAAATTTCTCATGGAGGCAACAGCACTGATAGCTGGAGAGGTGTCCTCGACCTCCATCTCCTTTATGGTGCTTATTAAAGATAGCATGGGACTATAAAGCTTTTGACTCTGAACGATAATGTTGAGATTTGAACTCCTCCATACAATGAGTTATTCAATTCTAGTGCTAAATGGTAACTTTGTACAATTGACACTCAGATCCCTTCTACACTGCCATATAATCAAGATTATCAAAGCAGATAATCCACACTGCCATATAACCCAGTTCAAAGCAGATCATCTGGATTTTATATGGCAATGTACTGTTGACACTTGCTCAATGTGCAACTAAATGTGCAATCAGATGTACAAATATATTCCCTGTGCATCCACGCATACATGTACAGTGGTCTTGTAAGCACAATACACAACCTTAAATTGAATGCAGGTATTTTGCATTGGGCAAAAAAATCCACATATAAGTGGATTTTCTAAGAAAAAAGAGATTGAAAGATGATTCCTTCACTTGACTTGTGGGTTTTTTCCTTCTGAAGAAATTGTGTATGTATGTATTCAGATACCAATCAGATTGCTAGCTATGGGTTTTTTTTGTGTGTGTTTTGGACACTTGGGAACCTGAAAACTACATGTTCTGTGGCTCATCATAACAGGAAGCAAAATCTGATGAGTGAGTTTTATCTGTTTTATATTGTCTCAGAAGATTTTTTTTTACAAGATCAATAGATCTTGAAGTATTGACAGTGGAAAATGTTGACACTGCATCCCAACTATGAGGAGGATGAAACATGTAGCCAATAACCAGTGGGCATCAAATTACAGAATGTGCCTGTTGTAGATGAATTCCATTATCTCTCCACAGGCCACCAGAAAAGAGTTTCTTTGAAACAAAATTGTCCACATACTAAAGATGGAAGTCTCCCTTTTTGCTGGTTTGTTTTTGCATGTAAAAATGAATATTTTCAAAATATTTCTCCCCAATACATAGAATCATAGAGTTGGAAGAGACCATATGGGTCATCTAGTCCAACGCCATGTCATGCAGGAAAAGCACAATCAAAACACCTCCAACAGATGGCCAACCAGGCTCTGTTTAAAAATCTCCAAAGAAGATTTTTCCATTGTACTCTGAAGAAGCGAGTTCCACCGTTGAAGAGCTCTCATAGTCATGAAGTTCTTTCTAATGTTCAGATGTAATCTTCTTCCTGTAATTTGAACCCATTGCAAATTTCCTGTAATTTGAACTCACTTGAGCAGATTAAGGGCAGAATTCTACTGACTACTCCCAAGTGGAGTAGATATATTGGCTCTATAGGTTAATGGTAAGTCAACATAAATGTAAATGTAAATACCAAGATTCCTGTTTCCCTTTAATTTCAAATGGCTGAGAACAAGCACCTGTGAAATGTGCTCTTTTCAGCGTCTTCAGGATTTGAATAATGGAGTGGTTCATGTATTTGCATTTTTTTTTTTACTTTCTAAACCTCTTGAGGAGTCCACGTGTACCATCATGAGAAACGGAGCCCCCGGTGGCGTAGTGGGTTAAAGCCTTGTGACTTGAAGGTTGGGTTGCTTACCTGAAGGCTGTCAGGTTCAAATCCAACCCGGGGAGAGCATGGATGAGCTCTCTCAATTAGCTCCAGCTCCATGTGGGGACATGAGAGAAGCCTCCCTCAAGGATGGTAAAAACATCATAACATCCAGGCATCCACTGAGCAACGTCCTTGCAGACGGCCAATTCTCTCACACCAGAAGCGACTCAAGTTGTTCCTGACATGAAAAAAAAATCATGAGAAACGCAACCTATCTAAATGAGTGTGTTCCTAGAGCATTTTTAAAAACTCCTGTTTCTTCTGACATCATAGACTATAGCATCACATGCAGTAGCTAATAGGCTTGTGCAATCTGGGTAAATTTGATCCTTTTCAGTGTCCCAGATTTCAGTGAGGTCCCCAATCCATTTTTTGGGAGCCTCCCAAATTAAGGAAGAAAGAAATCCATTTTTGATCTGGGAAGTCAAGACATTTGTTTCCAATCCTGCCCATTGGCAGCAATGGGGGGGGGGGGGGAGATTCCAGGTTTAAGGCAAGGGCTTAAGAAACTCCCCTTGCTGTGATCCTTTCCCTTCTGTATTTAGAGGAGACCTGGATTTAAGGCAAAGGCTTAAGAAATTATCCTTTCTGGGATCCTTTTCCTTCTAGTGGCTGCCTCTCTCTCTGCACTCCACATGTAACCGAAAGAAACCAAAAGCAGACAGGTAGGTTTCGACAACCACTGTTCTGTTGCAGTCAAAAAAATATTGACAGAGGAGCCCATGCTGTTATGGGCGTCCAAACCAATCAAACCAGCTGAAGACTTTTTTTGAAAACGGATTTGTGTACAAGCCTAGTAGCTAGTATAGCCAGTCCTCGAGTTACAAACATCTGACTTACAAACAACTCATAGGTAAGAATGGGGGTGAGACAACAGGAAGTGAGAAAAATCTACCCCTAGGAAGGGAAATTCACTCTTGAAAGGCTTGTCATGGGGAAAAGGTTTTTAACCTTTAACTTTGAATATGTTTTGATGGATTTTAAGTGTGAAAGTTTTAGTGCTGTTTGTGTTTAATTCTGTTTTAATGTTTGTATATTTTTATATATTTTAAATTATATTTTAATGATATTATGTCTTTGGGGAGATAAAGCAGATTATAAATAAACATAAATATAACAACAACAACAACAACAACAACAACAACAACAACAACAACAACAGGTGTCTCCACTGAAGCTTTATCGCCAATCCTTGTTACCACAACAAACCATTTTTTTTGGAAATCCAAAGATCACAGGGACAGAAAGTGAGGTGAAATCTTTTGAACATTAGGATAGGCAGCAAAACAAATACCATAGGAGTGTTAACCCTTCCCTTATGCTATCCAAAGCTTACATATAGATTGATAGATAGATAGATAGATAGATAGATAGATAGATAGATAGATAGATGATAGATGCAATGAAAATGTAGCTGTTCTAATTTACATACAAATTCAACTTAAAAACAAACTTACAGAACCTGTGTGGGCTGCATATAGTTTCTATGTCAGGGATTCCACAAATCATCAAACTTAGCCTTCAAAATTAGTAAACAAGTTACTGATCCCATTTTATTCCAGCACTTTTAAAATCTGGACTAAAACCTAGACTTGATTTGCTGCATCCCAAATGAAAGCTGCTAACTACAACTGAACATCAGGATTGTTGGGAAAAAATATGGCTAGTAGATTGCAATACATAATCATGGCCCCTTCTACACTGCTATATGAAATGCAGATTATCTGCTTTGAACTAGATTATATGGCACTCATATAATCCAGTTCAAAGACGATAATGTGGTTTATTTGCTTGGATAATCTGGATTATATGGCAGTGTAGAAGGGGCCTCAGTTGAGTATGCCTGATCCTAGTAGCACAGGTTTCATTTAAACAGCCACTGCTTTCCCTCTCAGCAACATCATTAAGGTTATGTTTCAAGAAACATTGATAGATATTAAAATCCTTCTCACCTGTATAGGTCCAAACTAGAAGCAAAGAGACAAAATTGAGAAATGGAGAAGATGAAGAAATGTAAGAAAAATGGCACAATTTATTTAATAACATTACTACCTAAGGTTTCAGCCTTGAACTTCTGCAATTTACAGTCCATTAGAAATCTATAGCTTCAGAAGGATACAGGTTTTAAAAGTGAAGCTGTGCTTCCCCTCAGTGGCAAAGCATAAAAATCCTTCTAATGTTCCCTAAATAGAATCAATGGAGTGGGTGAATTGTGTTTAAAGAACTACCAAGAATGAAAACATTAAATCTGTGAGAAAGAGAAACACATTTTCATCTACTTATTTATGATTGTATTATTTAGAAATATTTTATAATTGTCCTGTTTTGTAAAAAGCCAAATGCATTTCGGCCTTTCAGTAATTGTTCGGCCTTCTTTGGGTACTTTACTGGGAAAAAAAATTACAATAATAAATTACAATTTCAGAATTTAGAAAAAACATCAATGCATGGCTCTGTATATAAAATCATAGTAGTTCACACTATTTCTAATTAATATTAAAAGATACATATAATTCAACTGTCAATATCAGAAATGTCTAGAGTCTCGCCATACAACTGGATTGTTAAAGAGGTATAATGCTCTCAATTTTTAATTTATTTATACATGTCTACAAATGGTCAGAGAAAAGAGGAGGGTAGAGACTGCAGTGAAAAAAGAAGCAGATTGGGTTTCAAAATTGAAATCTTTAACACCAGAATGCCTTCGTGAATTTTTCTTCCCTTTATTATAATGTCACACTGATTCATAAATGATCTCTTGAAATATTGTCACCACAGTCTTTCTATTGTTTAAGCTGAAAAGTTTGTTCCCTTTTATTGTGTAACAGTCCAGTTATATGGAGAATTTTAGCAAATTCTAGAAAGTTCTGTTGTTGGTAGCTTGAATGTATGTATCTTTTAATATTCTTTGCATATATGGTGAACTGAATTAGCAGGAATGAGAAAGAATTGCAGAATCAGAGTAGTTAGGCAGAGGTCAAGAAAGATGTGGTGTATAGAGTCAGAGTCCAGATTGGAGGGTGTTGTATATTCCAGTCAGCAACTAACCATGGGAACAGGTAGTTGGAGTGTAGAAACTATTAAGGAGTTAATTCAATCAAGATCAGTTACAGGGTGAAGTGAAAAGCAAGAGTGTAGTTATCAGCCAGAAGTTGTTCAGGAAGTCAGAAATCCAGATAAACTCAGAGTCATAAATCATATCCAGTCCAAGTTCAGGGAAACATAAACACAGGAAAGTATAGCTAGTCACCAATTAAGAGTATCGAAAGCAACAAAATCGCCAGGAAGTAACTGGAGGATTTATAAACAGATATCTCCAGACACAGGTGCCTAATTTAGTTAGTGTCTCCTACTTAATAACCACTGGGAATTGTGCAATTCCTCTTTGCCCTTTATCAGTCAATGAATGCTGCCAAACATGTTTTTCTTTAACATCTACAGCCTCTTGCTGGGGGCCTTAGCATCTCCCCATACACATCTCAACCCATGGTTCCTCAGACTCAGGAAGACAATTATTATCAGGAGATTCAGTTTTCTGGTAATCTGCCTCTACCTTTAAACCATCTTATTTTAATTATATGTAGCAAGGATGAAAGGGGATTGAGGGTGATTTTTCTTCTTTTTTCTATGCCGTAGCCCTTCTATTAAGCAAGATGGGAAATCCATTCAAATGCCTCCTTACATAACTTTTTTTAAAAAAATCTAGTATTGTGCAGTGATGTAGCCTCAAACTACTGTTATCACAAGATTTTAGCTCACAGAATGCTTACTGATTTTCCAATCACAGGTAATAACAGAATCTGGGCAATGCATAAAATTATAGTAAATCAAAAAACCCATGTGCAATAATCTCGGGTGCAATAACTCTGTTTCTGTGATGTTATGCAGATGGATTCGAATGGATTACTGATGGAATTGTGTTCAAAGAGTCTCAGAAACTGAGTATATCCCAATGTGACAAGGTCCTAAATCTATGTTGTCTTGTCCCTCTTTCTCAAGAAGCCTTGCAAAATGAAACAACTGTGGCTGGAGACAGACCAACAACTTCACAGTTGTTTTTCGGGAAGTTGCACTGTTCCAAATAAAACTGCATGAGTATCTTGAACATGTGTAGGTTTTAAATATTGTAGTGAGTTTTCCATCATTCATGAGTAAAAAAGTAAATGTTTTGACACTATGGGAAAATGCTAATGCCTTCTCCTCGATATCTGTTGGGAAGTAGGAAAATCACACATTTCTGTCCTTAGGCTGAACATGTGCATTGTATGCAGAAGGTCACATGTTTATTTCCTAATGTGACTTGGCAAGACTGGGAAATGCTATTGTGTGCAAGTCTGAAGAGCTGGTTGGAGTCATAGAAACATAGAATTGGAAGAGACCCCAAGGGCCATCCAGTCCAACGCCTGGCCATGAAAGAACATGCAATCAAAGCACTCCAGACAGATGACTATCCAACCTCTGCTTAATAACCTTCAGAGAAGAATACGTCACCCAGCGAGGCAACATATTCCATTGCCAAATGGCTCTTGCCATCAGGACGTTCTTCCTAATGTTTAGGTGGAATCATTTTTCCTGCAATTTAAATCCATTGCTTCATTTCCTAGTCTCCAGAGCAGGAGAAAACAAGCTTGCCTCCTTCTTAATGTGCTATGCTAAAGTCAGCATAACAAGGGATAGTAATATGATTTCAGCTGCAGTTATATGTGGCTTATGATGAAGAATAATGGAATTTTAACCCAAAATCATAGTCCAAGTTGCTTGCACTCATTGTGATAGTGAAGGATTACTTGGACCAATGGTCTGACTCTGTATAAGGGAACTGGGTTTTTTTAAGACTTGAAAAAAATATCAGAAAAAATGTAGGAGGTTTTAAAAGCTACAAATAAAAACTTTCCTTAAGTTACCCCATCCCCAATTTATTAAGCATAATTCCAAACTAGCAGAGAATTTCTCAAGAACACAAGATTTCTTTTTAAAAGTTCACTTAATATCGTTAACTCTGACACCACATTGTACTGTTTGTTCATTACAGTCTATTTTTCTTACCAAGAATTGTGTAGTCTTTGTTTTATAGGATTGTAAAAGTGTGCTTTTGAGAATGAACTAAAACATTCATTTGAATGTTTTGCTGGAGAAGGTGCTAGCCAAATAATTTTCTTATGGACATCGATAGGGGGAAGATTATTTTGTATCTACAGTAGAGTCTCACTTATCCAACACTCACTTATCCAACGTTCTGGATTATCCAACGCATTTTTGTAGTCAATGTTTTCAATATATCATGATATTTTGGTGCTAAATTCGTAAATACAGTAATTACTACATAGCATTACTGTGTATTGAACTACTTTTTCTGTCAAATTTGTTGTATAACATAATGTTTTGGTGCTTAATTTGTAAAATCATAACCTAATTTAATGTTTAATAGGCTTTTCCTTAATCTCTCCTTATTATCCAACATATTCGCTTATCCAATGTTCTGCCAGCCCGGTTACGTTGGATAAGTGAGACTCTACTGTATTTACAAAAAATATTTCTAGCAAGACAGCAATGCATATATATATTGATCCTAATCCTTATAGCAGATGCTATGTTGCCATTTTAATATATTATGGCATATTTGCACTCAAATTCACTTTTTTCCCCTTGGCTAGTACTAAATGTTCTTAGATTGTTTAAATCTTCTGATGATAGAAATATTAGTAATGAAAAAAACAACTGCTTAACATACTGAGCAGTTTTTCTTTGAATCTCCAAGGAATAGAAATGCAATCGATAAAGAAAAATAATATATCCAACAGCTGCTCCAGAAGCACTAGTACACCATGTTTTAAACATTTGTTATCACGATGTTCTATTTGAGAAATGAAACACGGGGTGCTGGCAGCTGCTGAAGTACTTGATGTTACCATGAATCTCAAGAGGTAGAAAACATTTCACTCACCTAAAATCAGAAAAGTTATCAAACCTTTTGCTCAAGCTGGATGATTGCACAGTCCCACCCCACAGTTATGATACAATCATCATTCTGCTTTCACAGATTTACATCATTGTACATTTTATAGCATTGCAGATCTGTTAGTGTAAGAGGAAGAAATGGATCTATTTATTAGCTATATTTGTTTTTGTTTAAAAGTGTTGTATAATGCCTTTAAATCTTAATACATTTGGGAAAAAATACTTTTTTTAAAAAAAAGGCATTAAGCAGGGTATTATACCTTAAAAGCCTCTGATTTCAAACAAAATCCATTTAAAAACAAGTTGTAATAAAAGTATATTTTTACAGCCTGTTTAAAGGCCATTAGGGATAATTACACTGACATTAATTGGTATTCAGTGATGTTGTTTTAACAAGGCAGTTGTATGCTTCAGGTGACTGGCCCTAGTCAAATTTCTAAGAGCAACATTTTAGATCCACTGAAATTTCAAAGAGCCCAAACGGGGCACAATCAAGGCATGTGCTATCATTGCTAGATCCTGCTTCTGAAGGAACAAGAACAACCAGCATGTTGTTCTAGACACAACTGAAATCTGGGCATCCAGGCCCAGGATTGAGTCCAGGAGTACAACCAAGCAGTTAATATCAAATTTCAGGTTGAGTGTTGTTCCATGAAACACATGTGAAATCCCCAGTTGTTGATCTGTGTTTTGGCTGAGTGTCTTGTTCAGTTTAAGTTTCAATTTGTTTTCTCTCATCCAGTCCATTACTGACAACAGGCGTTGGTTCAATACTAAGATAGTTTCCTTGGAATCAGATGAAAAGCACAGATAGAGTTTGGTGTCATCAGCATATTGGAGACACGAAAGCCCCACACTCTGGGTGAATTATCTCAGTGGTTTCAGGTTTAAGACATTTCAGTAGGCATGGACACAAAATTTCCCCTACTCACGAAATGGGATGAGGTTGTTTGAGCATCTAATTTCTGTTCTTTATTTTTCATTGTAGCTAAAGACATCTTGCTGCCTAAAACAAGAGATAGGATGGTGCTCCCTCCATTGTATGTACAGATGCGAGTTGGAAGAGTTTTGTAGCACATGATTCTCCCTTGTGACAACTATTTGGTTAACAAACTCAACATTACTGTGCAGCCTAATAACCTTTATTTGCCCTTTCTTGAGTCTGAAATAACTAGTCCCATGTGAACAATAATGACTTTATAAATAGATATGGTTAGCCACACTGTTAGTATTCATACATATAACCCACTTCGGTTTTTCAGATGCTTCCAAAATATTCATGACTATTAATGGAACTTAATAAAGCACAAATAATAGCTAGGAACTTGGAAATCCAATGAGACAATTTTCTTTGATGAGTCTACTTAGCATTAATTAGATGCATAACAAGCTATCCTTTAATCTTGATAAGCACAATAAATGCTTTTGTAAAACTAGCCTGGGGCTAAAATGAACTAACCAGTGCTCAGAGAATTACTGATGTTAGCTGATCAAAGCAGCTTCTTTCTTGCTTGCTTTCCAGTAACCTTCCAAAAAGCCTTCCTCAAAAGTAATTATATCCTTCAGTGCCATGTTGTGGTTTCTCACTGGTGTTCTATTACGCAATTCCTGATTAAGATCTGAGATTAAGCAAGTTCAACACCATCCTGTTTTCTAAAACAACTATATGCACATTTTATTCAGGATAAATTCTGAATTGTAAACAGCCTTCAAAAATGTGTGGTTTTCAGACTTTCTAACAGCAGGAAGAAAATCACTGACATTACTTAGTATGTGTCTACATTGCCCAGAAACCTCTAATAGAGCTAGAATTCACTTCTGGGTGTCCACACAATATCCAGGAATTTCTAGTCCATAACATGGGCATTAAACTGTTTTATTTTATTAGGAGCCTCCAGTGGCCTAGGGGATAAAAGCCTCATGACTTGAAGGTTGGGTTGCTGACCTGAAGGCTGCCAGGTTCGAATCCCACCCTGGGAGAGCGTGAATGAGCTCCCTCTATCAGCTCCAGCTCCATGCGGGGACATGAGAGAAGCCTCCCACAAGGATTTTTTTTTTTCGTGTCAGGAGCAACCGGAGTTGCTTCTGGAGTGAGAGAATTGGCCGTCTGCAAGGACGTTGCCCAGGGGACGCCCGGATGTTTTGATGTTTTTACCATCCTTGTGGGAGGCTTCTCTCATGTCCCCGCATGGAGCTGGAGCTGATAGAGGGAGCGCATCCACACTCTCCCCAGGTGGGATTCGAACCTGGCAGCTTTCAGGTCAGCAACCCAACCTTCAAGTCACTTAGTCCACTACGCCATCTGGGGGCTCCATCCCACAAGGATGGTAAAACATCAAAACATCCGGGCGTCCCCTGGGCAACGTCCTTGCAGACGGCCAATTCTCTCACTCCAGAAGCAACTCCGGTTGCTCCTGACACACACACACAAAAAACTGTTTTATTCAGTTTTACCCTGTTAGCAGAAATTGGGGAAGGTTTCAGAGCTTTGAGAAAACTCTGGAGCACTCCACTCTTCAGGATTGGTGTGGACAACCAGACCAGTTATAATTCAAAACAGTTCACTGTTTACATGGGCCAGTGTAACCATCCCCCCTTCTCTGTTCTCCACAGCACAGGGAAAGGGGGATAGAGCTTACTTTTGATGTCCTTTGTTATCACCGAAAGGGAGAGGAACACTTTCCCGAGGTTCCATGGCCACTTTTGCTTATGTTTTTAAAAGCATCTCTGTATTTTGGTTGGCAAAAAATCCCATGGCAATGAGAGATCTGATTAGAAATCTAACTAACTATACAATAGTTAAATCAAGATCTTGATCAAAGATACATTGGAAATAAGAAAGGGTACAATTATGGTACACAACAGAAAATAGCTACTTAATGAGACTTTTGACCTCATCAGATAGGGTAAAAATAATCCACATATGCTGGTTCCTCTTCAGTTTTGCAACGGAGCCCGCCAGCTCCCATCCCACAACATACATCTTTGTCCAGTGGGGCTCCTTTCCACAAGGGAAGAGGAACTGACTTATGCTGCCATGGTGGCAACATGGGAGGCTTCCTGTGTTGCATTGGGATCAATGGCTGGAAGCCAGGTGGCAGAAGCCTGTGGAAAGAGGTAAGGGGTAAGTCAAATGGTGTGGGTCATGGGGTGATGGGCACCACCGGATTTGCCACAATCTGTGGTAATTCCAATGGCACATAGTCCTTAGACTAGGGTCTTTAAATAAATATACTGTGGTGATTGATGGAAGAACTTCATTGAATGCTCTCAGTAATTTTCTTTCACCACTATTTTGCAGTTTTGGCATACTGACTTGTCTCACAGATTTGTTCCAAGCATTAAAACTAAACAATACACTTAAAGTGTATTGCGCACTTTAAAGTATTGTATATATGTTAAAATCTTCCCTTCTCTTGTAGTCCCAATAATTATGCCAATCATATGAAGAGAGAACCACATTTTTTTACTCTATAAGTACAACTCTTAAATTATATATCTTTTAAAAATAGTATTTGCTGATGCTGATTTTAAATGTTTCAAAGTTTAGCAGTACTCTGAAATCCTTAAGATTCAAGGGAGGTAGAAAACTGAACAGTACATTTAGATTTCTCATTGCTTCAAAAGAAATCACATTTGTGCCTCCTTCCTTTGTCCCAAAGATGAAGAGAAGGGATTATTTTTCCTGCATTCATTGTTTGTTTTATTCTTCCAGTAAAGAAGCTGTAGCCCAAGGTAATTGCAGTCTAATTATTCTTTGAGAGAACACATCAATTTGCACAGTCAAGACCATTCAACTGTGATAACAACCAGCTTTTAATTATCTTCAATTAAACTGTATACACCACACCAGTTCCTAACATCAGATACAACTCCCTAGCCATCTGGTCTCAAATTCAGATAAAACAATGCATAATATACATAAAAGTAAATGATATCCCACTCTCCTGTACAGTCTCACTCACACACTTTCACTCAGAATTTCTCATATTATGATTATAATCATGTGTACAACGATTCTGCTGTTTTAAGTTGGGTTTACATACAAGTGAGAAATTGTTCTTATACAGTTTGTGTATCTCTTATCCAAAATGCTTGGAGTCAGAACCGTTTGGGATTTTGGATTTTTTTTCAGGTCATGGAGCACCTGTACTGTATTTACATAGACATAAATAATGAGATACCTTGGCGATGGTACCCACATCTAAATGTGAAATTCATTTAAGTTTCAGAGCCTTATACACATAGCCATAAGGTAATGTTATACAATACTTTTAATATTTTTGTTCACAAAATAAAATTTATGGGCATTGTGTGCATTGTACCATGAGAAACCAAAAACATCACTGTCTCGGCCACCTGCATGGATTTTGGAGTATTTTGGATTTCTTAATTCCAGGAAAAAAAATGTTATGAGGAATGACATGAATGCCTTGTCACATTAGCTCAGGCATGAGCAAATTTCAGCCCTCCAGGTGTTTTGGACTTCAATTCCCACAGTTCCTTCCGCATGTTAGGAACTGTGGGAGTTAAAGTCCAAAACATCTGGAGGGCCGAAGTTTGTCCATGCCTGCATCAGTCCCTCTTGCACTCTGCTCCAGTAGTATAAGAAACAGAATCTGAAAGCAACATTGTTACTTCACACTCCAGTGTTGATCCTCTACAAGCTGAATGCCTGAAGTTTCCATAAACTGTAATCATGTCATCAGCCTTCTTAATGTCATCTTGCTGCTTAATGCTACTGGGATGCCATGGGATACAATTGTGTAGTTGTGCTATAATGTTACAGGCTGTCCCTGTGGATATTTAGGATTGTAGCTTTACTTGCTTGAACAATTTTTGTTGTTGTTCCTGTGTGCTGTCAAGTCAGTTTTTGACTTATGGGTGCCCTATTAATAAAACCTGCTATGTAACAGAATTAAGAGCAATTAGTGGGGCTATCAAAATCCATGAATACAGCCCATAATTATTATAGTGTGCAATATTTAGGTGCATGAAGGATCAAATATTGGGCGCATCCAGACAGCCCCTTTAATGTGGGAGTTCCCACAATTAAAAGGGGGTCATCCAGATGACGTCCTAGAGAAACATGAATTCATTCACCACAAACCAGGAAAACCCTGGATAAACACGAAATTAATTATTAATGGATTTATTCTGTGCCTTCTTATTTATTTATTTATTTATTTACAGTATTTATATTCTGCCCTTCTCACCCCGAAGGGGACTCAGGGCGGATCACATTACACATATAAGGCAAACATTCAATGCCTTAACATAGAACAAAGACAAGACAAATACGGGGCTCCGAGCTGGCTTCGAACTCATGACCTCTTGGTCAGAGTGATTTGTTGCAGCTGGTTGCTCAACAGCCTGCGCCACAGCCCGGCACGGGATGAACCCACTACTTCTGCTGTCTGTACCACTCCCTCAAAAGTTCTGGGCTTTTGAGGGGGCAGTCCAGACAGTAGTCCCATGTTTTCCAGGCTGAATCAGTCTGGAAAACTGTGAGAGCACAACCCCCTTCCCAACCCCCAACCCCCCCCCCCCCCCCCACACACACACAAAACCCTAAAAAATAAAAAGGAAAGTCACTGGGAGCAATTTGGCTTCTCCTCCTATCTGGTGGAACATACCAATGACACTTTAACTGCCATGGCAACTTCCTATTAGATCCTGGAATTTGTACTTCAGATGGGCACTTATAATTCTCATCCAGAGAATTATAGTTTGGAAAAAATGAACACTTTCCTATGCACACTGCACATATCTTATTTGTAGTGCAAAAAATATATTTGAAAGAAGAATACAATATTTTAAATTAAGAACAATTTTAACTCACATAAACCTACCAGCATTTCAATGGGAAGTGTGGGCCTGCTTTCGGCTGATGAGATCTTCAAGGTAATTAGGATTGTTGTTGTGCCTTCAAATCATTTCAGATTTAGGGCAGCCCTAAATCTAAAGTTTAGGGTGGGGGCCTGGTAAACGACCTTGAAGGGCCACATCTGGCCCATGGGCCTTAGTTTGGGGATCCCTGCTCTAGAGAGAAGCTTGGAAGCATCCTGTGACTTTTAGTGATTTGTTGTGTTAGTATCTGGTTTATTTTTACTTTGCATATATTATTTATTGTATTTATTTATGTTGTAAGCCACCCCGAGTCCTTTTGGAGAGATGGGGAGGAGGTCTATAAATAAAGATGATGATGATTATTATTATTATTATTAAGTAGTAGTAATAGGGGACCAAGTCGCTTAAGCAGCCTTCATGGGCATCAGAGCAAATAGGCCCCATGCATCATATAGGCTGCCACTGTGTTCATTCACTCCCACCCAATTCATTTGGCCCATGTAGATGGGCACTAAGGTACAGGTCAAAAGGTCTTGCATAAAGGCTTCACTAATCTCAGTATTTTATTTCAATGAATGGACATAATATGACTCTACAGATATTCATGAATGGCCATTTCCATTGCTCCTCCTCATGGGCGATGTTGGTTAACACTGCTGTGACTTGCAAACAAACAACTTTGGAAGGTACCATATTTCTCTTCAATACTGAAAAATCTCACATGTCCTGGAAATCCTAGGAAGCAATCAATGTATCAAAACATATTTTAAAAGAGGAGGTGATGACAAAAATCAAATAATTAGTAGCACTGCCTGTGGCTTCCTCTGAGGCCAAGAGTGTGTGGCTGTTTCACTTCCAAGAAATCAGATCTGGCACTAAGTCATACCCTCTCAGCCTCAGAGGAACAATGAGTATTTCTCATTAATATCATTAGAAAATGCCTAACCTGAGCTATTTATTTATTTATTTTGACTCAAAAGCATTGCATAAATCAATATGAAACTGATAAAAATAGAAGGAGCACAAGTGGCTAAATATCTTTTGACCAAAAATGGACAATAGCAACCGCATTGTCTATAGCCTCAAACAATTCTTCCTCTTTGCATGAGGCTGGGGACAATCATACAGATGCGGAGGTGTCTGTTCTACTCCACAGTGGCACAAGGTGGAGGATTCTTTTAGGTAGTGCCATTTTGCCATGCTGTCTTTTGGTCTGCCCACTCCACTTCTGAGTCTGTTCAGGGACTTCCAGATTGCCCACTCTTGGAGCAATGTTGGATATATATTCTAGTTTTCAAAGAATGTGACACAGGTAGATGCATTATTGGAAAGAAGATGTATTGTCTTCACAGAAATTATACCTTTTTGTCCTGCAGTTGCAAAGTGACTAGAAGCAATCATAAATACACCTTGCCTACAAACTTAAAAATATGTACAATGAATTGTACATTGGGCCTGCCTTTTAGCCAAAAAGAAGAGAAACAAGGGACAAAATATGATGGGTGGTCGAATTAATCACTTTTTTCCTAGATCCATTTCCTCTTCTTATCTCTATTTATACATTTGTTTTGACTGTACTGATACTTTTCTATGAAGTGCTATTCTGATTAACCTGGTAGTTTTTCAATGCTTAGCTTTCAACAATTTATTCCATCATTAGGTAGATGGTGCCCTCTGGTGGCCATATTATTAACTACATTATGTCTCTCCCCCTCCCCCTTTTCACAAGTGGTTCAGCTTTGAGTTTTCAGAAAATATGTCCAAGAACACTAAATTATATTTGACTGACTACTACCTCTCTTCTCCTACAGCACATCTACTGTATCCCAACTCCAAACAGTTCCAAAGGAGGTTCCCTATACACAGCTTTTCTTGGTGTGTATGAGAATGATTTCTGGAAATCAAAAGCAGCTTATGGAGAGCATCTGAAATAGATTCACTATGGCAGTGCAATGGGAACCACCATGCAGCACTGCTGGAGATTATGTGACTGACGTATGTTGTATAAGGAGAAGTCCTTGCTTGCTCAGAGCTGATGTTAAGCTACTTGTTTATAGAACATAGAGAAAACCAAGGTTGTGAAAAGAAGAAAAATAATTACAGCTAGATTTGGGCAGATAATCTGAATGCACAGAAATAACTAGCATGTCTCCTCAAACATGTCCAACAAAACTGAACCATTAAATTTTAGTGAGACTTTCTAAATTGTCACAGACATGTATTTATTTTTCCATAGGGTAAATTCCAAAGGGTAAATTGTCACTAAGAGTACTTCTACACATGCAGTAAAACCTGGAAGTAACCAGGCTAAAAGGGGAGGTGGCTAAACAATGTTTGGGGAAAGTGCAGGTGAAATTGGGTTAACAGCTGAAAAGCACGTTTTTTAAAAATGTACTTAAAACCCGATTCCACCCCCAAAATGCACACCTTCACATGATTGTATCGTTGCAGTCATGCAAAACACTTGACTTCCTTCCTATCCCCATGTATGGACTGTTCCAGGACATGTGTTTTAAAAGCCTGAAACAGCTGATTGGGGGGGTCAAAACAGCAGTTAGAACTCTCTATAGCCATTCCTTTCTTTCTTATAATATTTAACAGAACTTGAATTACGTGTTGGGTGAAGAAAAAGAGAAGAAATCTGCTTGTGTGTACATTGGGATCTCTGCATGTCCACATATGAGGCCCAGCTCATCTCAGAGAGAATTTTTTAAAAGAAAACTTCCTCCGAATGTGCCCCGTCCCCCCTCCATCTTGATCCATTTCAAAGGAAGGTGTGAGGACAACGGGGGAGCATTTCCCAAGACTGACTGGTCTGTATGTGGACTTGCTGTCAGGTCCCAGGATTTTTTGCCCCTGCATTTTACAACCTGCATTTTGATGCTGTCTGGAAGTGCTCTGAAATACATTTGCTCTTCCATAGGGTCAAAAAGGTCCTCACATCCCAGTAGGAATGTCGCACTGTTTAAGGCATCTGTTATGGGTGAGTTCCCTACAGGAAAAGAACCAGTGCTTATAAATGTGGGATTATGGGAATACATTGTATTAGTTATTTTACTACAAATATTAAAAGTGTGTAATTCTTTTAAGACAACTGTGTATATTAGGCAGCATCCCTTTAACGACATCTATGTATATTATTATTTGAAACACAACAAGATGAGTCCACAGCAGACATTCTGCTGGCTGTTGTATTGGATCATACGTTGGACACTTCCCAAGTGATTTTCTGGGCAGGTAAAGTCTGTCGACATCACTACGCGCGGGTGTAATGAGTAGTGGATTGTCATCAGTTTTCTTGTCCAGATCTTCTAACTTTGCTTGTGTATTATTATTATTATTATTATTATTATTATTATTATTATTATTATTAATACCCCAATTTATCTCTCCCAAAGGAGACTCAAAGTAGCTTAACATAAAAGCATTAGCATACAATTTAAAATATACAAATATGCAAACATTAAAACAGAATTAAATCTAAACAGTATTTTTAAAAATTCACAGTCAAAATTCATTAAAACATATTCAAAGTTATAAACCACAGCACCCCCCTCCCCAACTAGATCTTTAAAACCTTCATTAGGCTGCCATCAGAAGGACAGCAGGGACGGGGCCATTCTGGTTTCCCTGGGCAGAGAGCTCTAGAGTTGAGGGGCAACCACTGATAAGGAAGGCCTGCTCTCTCGTTCCCACTAACTGAGCTTGGGATGGAAGTGGGACCGAGAGAAGGGCCTCTCCTGAAGATCTCAGAACCCAGCCAGGTTCGTTCAAGGGGATGCAGTTGGCCAAATAGCATAGACCTGAACTGTCTCAGGCTTTAAAGGTCATAACCATCACTTATACTCATATGTGGCTGATGTGTATAAGTTTCATTTTGGGAAGAATTATGTTCCATGAGTTTGCTACTTTCATATCTTTCTGCAATGTATGATGTTTCTTATGATATAATGCAGGTATGGACAAACTTTGGCCCTCCAGGTGTTTTGGATTTCAACTCCCAGAAATCCCAGCCAGTTTACCGGCTGTTAGGAAGTTGAAGTCTAAAACACCTGGAGGGCCAAAGTTTGACTATGCATGATATAATGTAATGTGGAAGTCAAAAACATCCCACAACTTTTCAAGACAATTCTTTTTATATGATTAAATCAGTGGTTCTCAACCCGAGGGTCCCCAGATGTTTTGGCCTTCAGCTTCCAGAAATCCTAATAGCTGTTAAACTGGCTGGGATTTTTGGGAGTTGGAGGCAAAAATACCTGGAAACCAGGGCCGTAGCCAGAAAAAATTTTTGGGAGGGGTTTTGAAAATTTCGGGGAGGGTTGAACCCCTAGCACATACCCCTCCCCGCTACAAACCTGTCAATATCTGCTTGAGATAGTGCCTGGAGGGACTCTTAATGTTTTGCATCTCATAGACTTAGCATGGGGATTTGGTTAACCAGTTAAAATTCATGAGTAAACGAGATTTTTTTTATAACTTGAAAAATTTCGGGGGGGGGGGGGTTTGAACCCCTAAAAAAAAACCTCGCTACAGGCCTGCTGGAAACCCACAGGTTGAGAACCACTGGATTAAATGAATCCTCATTATATGTCATGCTTTTAAAACACTGGCAATTCATATTTTTCTTTTTTAAAAGAATATTTACTTTCCAAACACTTTTAAATCCAATGCTGTAAACCAGTTTGTTCCCTAGTTTTGATGTTTCTAAAATCTCTTTGTACTACTAGATATGTCTATCACTTGTAATCAGGAATTAAATGTTTACTCATTTATCTTCTGCAAATAATCATGATTAAAATGGATAATGCTTCCCCAATGCTCTGTGCCAAAAAAATCTCCAAATTACTCCACAATGATTGAGCAGGATTAGAAGATTAGAAGTGGAAGTTTAGGACTAGTGAGTAGTCAACAACTGAGAAAACAGTTGGATTTAAAACTCTTTCACCCATAACTTCAAAAAGATCAAAGGGCTGGTGGGAACAACTGTGATAAAATAGTTGTTGCCAACCAAGTCTGGAACTTAATAAGGATTCTAATATATTTTTGTTTAATCTAACAGATTTAAAATAGTTCCCTCCAAAGCAGTTCATTTTTACAAATGTAACTACTCCTGAAATCTCTGTTAAATCACAGTTTAGAAGATTATCTAAAAAAAAGTCTGTCACTCAATTCAAACAGAACTTGTTAGCGAAACCTGTTTTTCTAAGGCTTGTGCATTAACAGCATGTTACTAAATTAGTTACCTTTATTTTTTTAAGTGCCTAAAAAATATAAAGGCTTAAAATTCTTCCAACTGTCCCACAGAATCTTTAAATAAAAATACAAAGACAATTAAGCAACATTTTACCCAAAAAAGTAGGAGCCCTGGGCAATGCCCTTGGAGATGGTCAATTCTCTCCCACCAGAAGTGAATTGTAGTTTCTCAAGTCACTCCTGAAACGAACCCTCTCCCGAAAAAAGTGAACATAGGTCCCTTCTATACTGCAAGATAAAATCCAGATTATCTGATTTGAACTGGATTATATGGCAGTGTAGGCTCCTATAATCCAGTTCAAAGCAGATAATATGGATTATTTGATTTGATAATCTGGATTATATGGGGCCCCAGTTATCAGTAGGTTTCAAGGACCAAGCATAAGGATTGTTGCCTTCTGCTCAGTGCATGTGTCACCAGTGTTAGATATTGCATGATTTAAAAATCAAACATTAAAAAACAAACATTTAGCCTCCTCACATTCCCCAAAAGCAAGTTTGGGTAGAAGGCAACCCACAGGCAGCATGCATCCACCAGAACTCTGAAAGTCTTGGCAGTCTTTCCATTGAAAACTTTGCTACTTTTCAAATTGCTCCAAATAAATCAAAATTACACATTGCAGCAGTTTGTTCTCCCATTTCTAGGCCCCAACATGTCCTAAATTCTTTAAAATGTATAATAATGAAAAATAAGAAAGATGTACCTGAAAGTGACGTGGTATCACTTCCAGTCTTGTCATTGTGTTGGTGTCCATTTGGTGGATGTGGGGTGAAAGAGGGCTCATGCTCCCTCTGCATCTGCCCACCCCTGTCCTAAAGCAATGTTTAGAAGGTGATGTTAACTTTCAGGCATCACTTAATGCCATAATAGAAATCATTCTTCACCATGATTAATGAAGGAAATCTTAAAAGCACACACAACACCAAATAATGTTTGACAACTATGCTACATCATGTTTCTATGGGGGTTTTCTCTTCCAGTTATAAATGAACACTGGTAGGAAGTTACCCACCATTTGAAGCAGCAGATAAATATTTTTATTTGTTAAGAAGTGGAAAGGAGAAATACTATCCTCAATACTTTCACATCTTAAATTGAGAGGATTAAATTTCCCGTGGGAATTCTCGACACCTACCTCCTCCGAAAGAAAAAAAAAAGAAATAGAAGGATGTATGGACTAATTATTTGTCTCAGCCTTAGGCTGTTGGTGGTGGCTTTTTATTGTTTGTTTTGCCCTTCAGAACTTCGGAATAATCAATTTGTACAGAATTACATGTGTTTTACTTTCTGCACAGAAAACATGTTATTGAGAGTTGGAAACATACTTACACAAAGAAAGCAGCCAATTTATTGCACACAAATCAGTACAGTATATTTGTGCCAACTACAAATATGTTTGTTGTTCAAATTATTTTCTGTGCATAAAAATCACATGGAGTTTTTATGCAAACAAATTTTCCTAGAGTTCAAATAAAACTCTCTGGCTGGAAAATATAAGGGTCCCTCTGTAAATTGCAAATCCCAGGATTCCTTAGGATTCTGTCATAGCTGTTAAAATGAAATTACAAGATTATTTTTTTCTGTCTGTTTCGACATTCATTAGTGACTCTTATATTTCCCAGCCAGAGAACTTTAGTGCTCCACTAACCTTAAAATCCTAGGATTCCACAGGATACAGCCAAAGCAACTAAAATGGAATTATAACACTATAGTGTGAAATGCCACTGGATTTTAATATTCACAAGAGATGTCATGCAGGGGTGGTGAGACCAGGGGGACTAGTGGGGGTGGCAAGTGGGGAGGCAGGCAAGAGAGTGAGCAGGCTATCGGGGGAAAGTGGGGAGGAGAGAGAGGTGAGTGGAGGGCTGGCGAGTTAATGGGGGAGTGGGAAAACAAGCTAGGAAGGCAGGTAAGCAAGTGGGCAAGCAGGTGATGGGAGTGGATGGATAAGAGCGGGGCAGGTGATTGGAAGCAGGAGGGGATGAGCAGGAACAAAGGGTGAACAGGCAGGCAAGTGGGGGGAATGGGCAGAAGAGCAAGCGAGGGTGTGCAAGTGAAATAATTTACATGAAGTAAAGAAGATATTCCTGCATGTATCCCTGGAGAGCATCTGCTAACCATGGAAATGTTGGGGCAGATAGCAAGAATAATAAAATCATTAGCCATCCCCTCCACATCTCTTCCACCAGGTCTCTTTACAGTAGTTGGTAGGGTGAAGGGAATGTAGCATCAACAGTTCAGTTTTGTCAACCACCTACACCCATCCTTCCATGATGCTTCTTAGGATTGTAGGCAATGCATTGTCAGGGATTCCTCTGACTATCAGCAGAGATTCTGCCTCCCTACAATTCAAAATCTCTTCAAAAACTGCATAATTTGTGACAACATCTGTACTTGGGAGAAAATTGATTAAAATATTACTTCTTTCCCTTATGGGCACACATAATTTAGCAGAGTGCACATACACACAAGCACGCACACACACACTGCATATATACAATACACACACACACACACAGTACTGTCTTTGATATAACAGTAGATTAACAAATCCTTTAAAAATACACCAGTAGCAATGTCAAAGTATGTGTCAAGTCATAGCTATAACTTTGTTTTATAGCAAGATACAGTCCAATACACATTTATATCCAAGTGTCTCATTTGATTCATTGTGCGATTTTGAAGGACTTTGTTTCAAGGTGGCAGGATTTTCAAATAACAGAGATCAGACAGAGGAAATTTATTTGAATCAAACATGTCCTATAATAGTTTGATGCCCTGTCCACACTAGGGAGGGGAGGACATCTGTTGCTGCATCAAATCAGTGCCGCAATTCTATATATCCACTGAGTTCATGGTAAACTTTGAAGAGCAGGCACTCATCATGTCTTTCCCCTTACTCACACACCAATAGAGTTCCAAAATCAGACCATGGTATTGTGTATTCTGAGTTCACATGTACAACTCACCACAATATGTTGATGATGAATTTTCTCCCCAACAACTACTGCAAGGAAAGCTCAAAAGTGAATGGCAAATGATGTCATCACTTTTGCTAATCATAAACACCACCACCTACCCCAACATTGTGATGAAGTTTCTCAGGACTATAAGCAATGCATTATTAGATTCAGCAACAACTCATTAATGGCCCTGGTATTTACATGAAGTAATGAGGGCTAAACAGAGCCTGTCTCTCATTAGAAGCAGTAACATAGCTGCCCTACTTGATAAAGGATTATTTGCATTCTAGTTTGTGATATTTAAGACTTAGAAAATGAAAATAGCAGATTTATAAAGCATAACATATAAACCTGAAAGCTCTTTATATTACGAAAAGTCTGAGACTAATGCCACCTTAGCTATCAATGAATTTAGACAGCATAAACAGTGAATTGACCTACAATTAACCCTAAACAGGTGTTGTATTAAAAGGAACAACTGATGCAATCAGGTAGCTGATAGAATCTGGTGATAGTCAACCATACACAGTGTGTTCCATCATCTTTAGGTAGGAGACTAATTGTTTACATAAGCAGAGACTTGGAAGCGTGTCTTCTTATTGGAAAGAATGTCCAGTAATTATATTAACCACTTGAATGCCCATGAGTCTGGACACAAATATTGAGGAATATATTTTAATGTATGGCAGATAAGAAGTTATGTTTTTATAAGGGCTGAAATGTTATATCTTCTCCATTTCTTTAGCAGGCTTCTCTATAGGTAAGCCTGCTAAAGAAATGCAGAAGAAACAAAATGTCAGTGCTTATGAAAGTGTACCTGCAGTGCTCTGTAATATAATACATGCAATGCAATGCAACTATAGCAACATATCTAAGCATTATATGTTTCTCCCTAATGGAAGTGTAAATGTTTATATATTTATGGCTACATACAATAAATTATCTGAAAGACTAACGGAATGCCTGGTCACTCTCCCATATAAATATTCTGATATTCCAATACTTAAGGATGCTTAAATAGAGTGTTGATGCCTGTCTAAATTTTACTGTTGGTGAGAAATTGGATGCCCAGGTGGTTAGAGAGTGATAAAAGTAAACTCAGTCAAACAAAATTAGTTGACAAAAGGCAAATGATTTCTATTTCTTTAGTATAAAGAGATAGGGTGGGGAACTTGCTCTAGGGAATCACTGCTTTTATGAGCAGCTCTCCAGACCAGATAGTCATCAAATGCCTGGGTCTGAGGAATTATGTTCCTGTAGCACAGGAGATCTCCAAGAATAGGCCCCACAGAGGTAAGCATTGGGAAACTAGCCAGTTCTGTGTAGGTATAATTTTTAATGGCAGTGCTGTTGTGCAAGGGGTCCTTGTGCTTGCTTCATGATGAATGCCCAGAGGTCTGAAAAGAAGCACATGTATTATGCAATATCAGCAGTGGGGACAACATGCACATGCACACCCATCCACCTCCGTAGTTGCAGCCTTTGTATATCCAAGCAAACACCTGAATCCATGAAAGAAAAGCATAATACTTGGCCATAGTCCAACTCAACTTGTTCACAGGCCTGACCAAAAGGAGTAAAAAAAAAGTGACAAATTCTCAAAATACAAAAACCAAACAAACCATTTAATTTTGATCAGTCATTTAATTCTGATAAACAAGCTACTTTGGTCCCGTATCAGGAGAAAGGCAGAATACAAAGGAAACTAGTTAATAAACTAGATTCAATGTGCATGCTGAACTGAATCATGTTAGGTTTATCAACACTAGGCAAAGGTAAAGGTTTCCCCTGGTGTTAAGTCCAGTCATGTCTGACTCTGGGGGTTGGTGCTCATCTCCATTTCTAGGCCGAAGAGCCGGCTTTGGCCATAGACACATCCAAGGTCATGTGGCCGGCATGACTGCATGGAGCACCGTTACCTTCCCACCGGAGCGGTACCTATTGATCTACTCACATTGGCATGTTTTCAAACTGCTAAGTTGGCAGAAGCTAGAGCTAACAGCAGCCGCTCCCGCCGCTCCCGGGGTTTGAAACTGGGACCTTTCGGTCTGCAAGTTCAGCAGCTCAGTGCTTTAACACACTTCACCACCGGGGCGTAGCAACACTACACGAGAGCATATGTTTTCATTTTTTAATGGATGCATGCAATGAACAGGCATTTCTCTTCCTTGCTATTCAAACTAATGTAACAGCTCAGTTGTGATTAATTTAACTCCCATTGATTTATATGTAATTTAGGCAGTGATCTGATGCACCCATGGCTGGAGACACTTCAAGTATATTGAATATATTTGGGCTTAACTACTAAGTAAACATAGATGGGGTTGCACTGTCAATCAGGACTAACTTCCTGTTGTGAAACCACCATAGAATAAAGCAACCATATGTTTTGCTAAATCAAAACCAGATCCCCCCTCCAGAACTGGCTATTTTTTATCCCACATGAGCAAATTACCATTTCAATATAGCTAATCTCTTGTGTGAGCACAAAAGTGTATTTATCTATTTACATTTAACAATGTTCTGTGCAATCTTATTAAAATGATCATTTGCCTCATATTAATGAAAATTACAAAGTAAAGTTAATGTGATATCCACTGCTGCAAAGATAGACAGGAACTGTCACATTGTTGTAAATCATGGTAATTGCTTTAATTAAAGTTAAGTTTAAGTAGCATAATTTAACGGCATGGTTTGGTGAGTATTTCCATCTGGAACCTGCATATACTAAAAGCCTATTTTTGTTGAATTCATTTGAAACCTTGGAAAGACTGTAACATTTGACTATTAAGGTTACAATTCTGGATTAGGTTCCATTAAGTTCAATATCAATAACTAGGCACAAGTTGAACTGAACTCAGTAGAACTTACTCTGAGTAAGCATAAGTTGCATGTTCTGATTGTCAATAGTTTATTCAGAGGAATTGGAAATTTCATTGGGTCAGGAAATATAAGGAATTTATTATTACCTTTAAGTAAAAGATCATTTTCTGATATAAAGTCTGAACAATTTCATTTGTATCCGGGATGTATCCTACTTCTGATTTATACAAGGTTTTAAATTTAAGTTTTTACATTTTAAACTTTAACTCAGATATATGAAATATGTGTCTTATGTACTGCTTTTCATTTAAGCACATTTACTAGTGTCTGATAAAACATGGATATTGTACAGAGGAATCTTATACATTTATGCTGGGGGAAAAATTTCTTGTTGCAGCACAGTAATCTTTTGCAACCACCAGAGGTCCTATTCCATCTTTTATAAAACATAGGTAGGTACTATAGTTTGAAAAATAAATTACCTCTAAAAAATAAACAAGTAAGCATATGCCTTTAAAATCTAATTCACAGATTTCTTATATCTTCACCAACTAAATAACATCAGTTTTATCTGACATTTAATAACATAGAAAAGAATAGCAGTGAATCCAGTGAACATCATCAATACACTAAGGACCTTATCACACACCCCTCAGGAAACACCTTTTAAGTAGGCAACTCATGTTTTAGATGATTCTATGAGGACTTGATTCATATTGGGTACATACCCACTTCCAAAATGTGGTGTCAAAAGAAATTGAAACAATATTTAGCAAGGCACGCAAATCTTGTTGACTCTTTCCCAAAAGGGTGTTCCATTGATTTCAGTATGATTCACATATGTATAGAAGTTTACAGAAGATTCTGTCCTTCTTTTAAAAAGTAGGAGCTTGTAAAGAGGAATACTTAACAAGGATTCTGCTATAATTCTCTATGAATGACCAGAAACTACATCCCTGAGGAAATACAACAGAAGAGCCAAAAAAGCAAACAAAAAGAGTATATAATTAGAATTGGATTTGTAATGGATCTTAATCCTAGGGCAAATGAATTACACTTGTCTGGGAATATATACTGCTGAAAGCTAATGCAATGCAATCACCATAGCAAACAGTGTTGCAATTTAGGAAACCTGTATTCAAATTTCAGGAGATTAGGCATGTTGGGAAGATGTTTTAGTGAAATTCCAGGCCTGAGATCCTGCACTGGTGAGTAATTATGCATGCCCACAACACATGTCTTTCCACTTTTAGTAGCTGTGAAATGGCAATAGATTGGGAGAGCAACAGATAATAATAATAATAATAATAATAATAATAATAATAATAATAATAATAATAATTTCTTGCCCCCTCTGTCCAAAGGGACTCAGAGTGGCTTACAAAAAACCCCAAAACAAATACATAAATACAGTGATTCCAAACCTGGTTCAGTGCTGTTGGAAGACCACCCTCACAATTTCCTCCTGTTCTCCTCATCACAGAGGCCAGCCATATCGCCAGAAGTGCTGGTGCTAAGATGCAATCAGATAAGGGAAGGGAGAGTGGAGGAGGTGAATTATCCTCTTTCCCCAACCTCTTCCCTCATCACTCTGGTGTCCCAGCTGCCACCACTCCAAATAATGGGTGACTGATGTAACCCAAGTTGTGTGTGAAAATGAGAATGTGAGGGGACAGTAAGGGTGACTCCCTCCCACCACTATAGCAGCCATGGTGATGGTGGTGGTAGTCTAAACCATCCAGGAGATGATTCAGCATTTGCCAAGCCAGATTGGCCCTGAAATAAGGAGTCAGTGTAGAACAGTGGTTCTCAACCTGTGGGTCCCCAGATGTTTTGGCCTTCAACTCCCAGAAATCCTAACAGCTGGTAAACTGGCTGGGATTTCTGGGAGTTGTAGGTCAAAACACCTGGGGACCCACACGTTGAGAACCACTGGCGTATAACCACCTTTGGTTCCTAAGCAATTTAGCAACTGCTGGCTAGAACACTGTTGGTTAGTCCCAACTAGAGCAGACCAATTGACTGAACTGTTGAATGGTGAGTGAACATCAATAACAGCAACAACAACAACAACAACAACAGCATCCTGCTTTTATCTCTTTAAAATACAAAGTGGCTCACAATATTAAAAATGCAATTTAAAATCTACAACACATAAATATTAAAATAGAATTAGTAAAAATCACTTAAAATGACTTAAAACACTTGAAAGCAGTTAAAATAATTAAATACTATACAGCACCCCTTTGGCTCACTTTCAACAACTTTCATCTTTAAAAGTCTGCATGAATAAAAAGGTTTTAGCCTGCTGCCAGAATGGTATCAGAGAGGGGCTATTCTGGTCTCCTTAGTCAAAGAGCCCAGTGACATCCACTAAGAAGGCCCACCAACTGCACATGTGATGGTAGAGCTACTCTAGTCAATCCCAACACCAAGATTAAAGCTGTCATTGGTTGAGCTGAACTAAATTTTAGTTTGAGACAAATTCCCATAGGAACATGGGCAGAAGAAAACATGGAAAGACTGAAAGACATGGGAAAATGATGTTGGCAAGTAAAAGCAATGGTCTATAGGAACTAGCATGGTAAACTAGTAAGAAGCTGTACCATATAAAATCAATGAAGGTCAAGGAAGATCATTCATGAGGACAGAGGTAATGGTTAGATGATGAGGTAATAAGATAATGCAAATGAATAAGTGCATTGAATACATGGTGAATCGATGTAGTTTCTAAGAAAAATTGTTCCTGTAATTGCTGGCAAGTTCTCCAGTACAAGTCTGAATGCAGAAGATAAGAGAAGCTATTTTTAGAACTTGAAATTGCCTTAGTCTCACAGATGAAACATCAGTAAATTGTGAAAGATTTCTTTACTGTCATGACACTTTCATACCTGTATGCGAAAAAATGTGATCATACATCACCACTTTCTTGGATGAACAATTTCCCATTTTTAAAGCCTTTAAAAATGCTTCTCTCTTCTAGACTTTATAGTTTTAGCACAGGTCTGACAGGGTTTAAAAACTGATTGGTGTCCAGTTCGTTCCCTTTGAACACCCAACACAGGTCTTTTGTCTTTTCCAGCATTTAATCTCTACTTTACTGGTGTACAAGTTCATGCTATTTTATTCCCTCTGGTCCTTCTTGACCATTTTTCCTTCAGACCAGACATTCTCACAGACATTCTAAGGTCAACATATTGCTCTTTCATTAACATACCAAAATAGGATATTTGCATGCAAAGATATGGTAAATGACTTGCGTCACAAACAGAAGGAAAATATTTCAAGATTTTTCTTATGAAGAAGAGGTCAATATTTGTGTGTGTTGTAAAGGAATATTGCAGTATAAAAATGACTGGTGAACTTCCTTTGCTGGCCAGCACACACAACACACACATACAACTAAATATTTTCTTCATATTAAGACGGATATATTCTCTTGCAAGGGAACATTTCGCTTCCCCAACAGGAACCCTACCTTCCAAAGAAATTTTTCCCTTGGTTTTAAAATTTCTGTCATTGCATAGAATTACTCACACCTAGAAGTCTATATTTCCTGCCCTTGGTAATTTTACCCATTCCTTTTCTATGACTGTCTAGATTTATTTATTAATGCTCAACATCATTTTCTCATGTTTTAAGTTACTCCATGGCTATAAATTTGGGATCTGAGGGAAAAATTAATACATTTTGAAATTCTTAATCAGGAGGCAATTTTGTTTCTCCTCTCAGTAGTTACACCTCTGAAAATGACAAAGGAATTTTCAAAAGCTGTCCACAATTGTACTGTACAATAACTATACCTTTTACAGTACTTCATTGGGCTGGGACAGTAAGAGGGACATGGAAAAATAGTAATGTCCCAAATACAAATGGAAGAAAGTGAACCCTGGAAATGATAACATCAAGATTTACACTTTATTTTGTGCAATGCTAGGATGCATTTGCTTGAACCAAGGCATACAGCATGTTTTCTATGTAATAAATGGCATATTTTGTGAGAACTCATAAAATTGACATTTTTATACAGAGATTTTCAAGACCCTCGAAACCTATTGGCAGTAAATATAGTAGAGGGATTGTACTTCAGTGTTGAGGCATTGGCACATTTTGATAAGCAGGGATAATGGCAAAATTTGCCACCTTCCTCAGGGCCCTTCCAGACAGGCCCTATATTCCAGGATCTCATCCAGGATTTCTGTTTATCCCAGATTATCTGGCAGTGGGGACTCATATTTAAAGCAGAAAACCTGGGATCAGATCCTGGGATATAGGGCCTGTCTGAAAGGGCCCTCAGACTTTCCCAACTGAGCTCAACTGAAATCCTTACAGCAGCTGTGAAATATGACATTGTTGTGAGCTGGCCATTTGGTAATGTAAATAGGTAGCTTAGTTTTGCCTGGACAGTTAAATCCTATTTCTTTTAGAGAGAAAAATTATTTGCTCCCAGTGGAGCTGAAAAAATGTCCTACTTCTAGTTTTTTTATATGGATTGAGACAACTGCATTTCTAATACTCCTTGGGAGCTGTGACACTGTGCATCTGTTAGAGATAAAAAATATAGATGGGGAAAATGATACATGATCAAATACCAGGAAACACATCTCTGGAAGCTCTGATAAAGAAAACCATCACTCTAAGGCTCCTTCTACACTGCCATATAAAATCCAGATTTTCTTCTTTGAACTGGATTATATGGCAGTGTAGAATCAGATAATCCAGTTCAAAGCAGATAATGTGGATTACCTGCTTTGATAATCTGAATTATATGGCAGTGTAGCAGGGGCCTTAGTGACAATCCTCATGGTTCATGGACTATTTGGCGCGCACACAAACACTCATGTGGCTCTTTTGGGAGACAATGTTGCCCTACCATGATAACTACACAAATTTGATGACTTTTCCCCCAGCAAGGAAAAAAAAATTAAATCCTTCCCATGAGAATGAAATGTGAGAAGATGAATATCTTTAGTATCTTCCCTTGAAATTTTACTACTACATCACGGTTAGTATCATAAGCCCCGGTGGCGCAATGGGTTAAACCCTTGTGCCGGCAGACTGCTGACTTGAATGTTGGGTTGCTGACCTTAAGGTTGCTGGTTTGAATCCACCCCGGGAAGAGCTCGGATGAGCTCCCTCTATCAGCTACATCTCCATACAGGGACATGAGAGAAGCCTCTTACAAGGATCGTAAAACATCAAACATTTGGGCGTCCCCTGGGCAATGTCCTTGCAGATGACCTATTCTCTCACACCCATGACTTGCAGTTTCTCAAGTTGCTCCTGACACAAAAAAAACCCTGTTTGCATCAATGGGTTTCCTTCAAGACAACTCCTAGTCCCTGGAACTCCCTGCTAGAGGGAGTTGGGCTGGATCCATCCCATTTTGCCTTTCCAACAGTAGGCAAATATAATTGCGTTCTTTCTAGCCTTTGCCAGTTGACCTTGCTTGTGGCAGCAAGGGGTTTTGATTGAATGGTTCTGTGTTTCTGCTTCATTGGTGAGTTTTTGGAATTATGTTTTAATTTTGTAATGCACTGCCTATAAAACTTTTGTATCACAGCTGTTATAATCTCTTATCACTAGTCATATTGGTTTGGGTTTTTGGAAGTTTAAGTTCAAACCATCTGGAAGGCCAAAGATTTAGAAACAATCTGCAATTTTTAACAAACCACCAGGCGGTGCAAGAATGTAATCTATTGCAATGCAGTTGTAACGTTTTGCAGAAAACACAGTTTATTAAAAGGAAAAAAAATAAAACCGATTTTCTGCTCATTCTGGATATAAACATTTAGAATTTACAAACTAAAAGATTTTTAAATGTTCATATTTGGATTTTGTTTTAGTTTGTGACTTCTTAGAAAGTGTTGAGAATCTGTGTTTAGCAAAATCAATCAGTGCTACACTTACCCAAAGTCCTTCCATCCTCAAGAATCTGCCCAGTCTTTTATGATCAGCCATGGCTCTGATCCTGGGTGATCCTCTGTAAACATTTGTAGAGCCCAGCAGTAGGTTTAGTGAAGTATCCAAATGATAATGCTCTCTGCTTTCCTTAAGAATAAGGAAATGATAATGCTCTCTGCTTTCCTTAAGAATACAGCCAGGGCTGTGGCGCAGATGGGAGAGCAAACCAGCTGCAATTAACTGCAATGAATCACTCTGACTAGGAGGTCATGAGTTCGAGGCCTGCTCGGAGCTATGTTGTTTGTCTTTGTCCTATGTTAAAAGGCATTGAATGTTTGCCTATATGTGTAACGTGATCCGCCCTGAGTCCCCTTCGGGATGATAAGGGCGGAATATAAATGCTGTAAATAAATAAATAAATAAATAAATAAATAAATAAATAAAATAATATTCCACTCTCTTTTTGTTTTCCTTCAGGTAGTACTTAAATAAACTTTTATTTCCACTCACCTTTTGCATAGAGAAGTTGAGCACTTTTGTTTGTTTATTTAATATGCCTAAGATGTAAAATATGTTTTCAAAATTCTATTGGGCTATTTTTTATTCTTTTTTTTCTTATTCCATTTTGTAATGTTACCTAACACAGTGCTTCTTAGGCTATCTGATGTGGGAACTACGGACCAATGTGCAAGGTCTTTGGATGAATGGATTTATGCATTTCATATATTTTAAGTTTTGTATACTGTCTCATGTGTTTTAATGCTTAACGTAAATGGTTTTTGATTGCTTTATGCTTTATTGGATTATATTGTTGTTTTATTGGCATTGGATTTTTGCCAGGTCTGTAAGCCGCCTTGAGTCCCTTTGGGTGAGAAAGGCAGGACAGAAATGATGCAAATAAATAAATAATTAACAAATGTACCAGAGACTGCCCGTTAGCTATAACCCTTATTTCCTCCCTCCCTCCCTTCCTTTCCTTTTTCTTATAAATTCTCATAAGGGGACATGCATCGAATTTAGATAAGGGAATATAAGGTGCACAGATTTGGATCAGTGACACTTGTGAGAGTAGACCACAAGCTGAACATAAATCAAGAATGTGATGGCTCAGTTGGGAAGGCGAAGGTAATTCTAGGTTGTATGGGTAGAAGTATAGGGCCTAGATCAAGGGAAGTAATAGTGCCACAATTCTGCTTTGGCCAGACCTCACTCAGAATACTGTGTCTAGTTCTGGGCATCACAGTTCAAGAGGGATGTTGACAAGCTGGAACTTGTCCAGAGAAGGGTGATCCAAATGTCAAAAATTTGGAAACCATGTCCTATGAGAAACTGCTTGAGGACCTGAATGTATTTAATCGTGAGATGATAAGATAAAGAGGGAAAGGATATTCAATGTTTCAATATTTGAATTTGTCATATTGAAGATGGAGCAAGTTTTTTTCTGCTACTTTTGAGTCTAAGACATGGAGCAATGGATTCAAAATATGGGGAAAGAGATTCCACTTAAACATTAGGAAGAAATGTTTGATGGTAAGAGCTGTTTGACAGTGGAATATGAGGTCTCGGAGTATGGTGGAGGCTCCATCTCTGGAGGTTTTTAAACAGAAACTGGATAGCCATTTTCAGGAGTGCTTTGATTGTGTATTCCATCTGGGAAGGGGGCTGGAATGGATGACTCTTCCAACTGTATCGTATAATTCTATGAGATTCATTACAGAAAATTGGAAGTACAGTAGTTCAATCAGTGCATAATGAAAATGTGGGAAACTACTACCACTAGACAGCTACCCAATTGGAGTAATTCAGAAATGAATTGGATAAATTCATACAGGATAGGGTCATCATTAGCTAACAGCCAAAATGGCTAAAAAATCAGCTTCTGCACCAGATATAGTATGCCCCTCTATATAAGTTGCTGCAAAGTACAAAATAGAAAATGAAGTTACACTTGAGTTCTGAGTGTATGCATCCCAACTGATTTACATGGTCACCATATAGAGAGAATGTGGGATAAGATAGGCCTTTGGTCAGATACAGCATGGCTCTTCTTATATGATATTGTGCAAGCTAGCACCTGCTCACATGTTTTTCTCTAAAAAATACAAGCCTTTCAGCTAGTATTGTGAGGATGAAGACTGAACTTTACTAGAAGAAGCAAAATTTGTTCAGAAAAAAACAAAGTCATAACAACTGCTCCTTTTTTGTTGGTCCAACTATATCAGGAAACAACAAGAAAAAGGTATAGTTGGAAAGAAGGAACAGACCACAACTAGCAAGACTGCTTCGCTTGTGATGTCCTCATGGCTTCGTGTTCAATTAATCCCAGATTTAGAAGGTATCAGATACAACTAGATTGGCAAAATGATGACCTGGTGAAGTGATGGCCCTCCATACTTATAATTAAGAAGAAGAAAAAAATCTAGCAAATGGAGCTTTCCTTTCATATCACTACCTGTTAATTAAATTATTTGAGATATTGGGAAAATGACCCACTTTGTACTGTACCCACTTCAAATCAGTTATATGCATAGATTCTGTATCCATAGATTCAACCACCTACATCTTAAAAAACACATTTTTTAAAAAATGAGCCCTTGTTTTAATTGCCAGAAAGAGTGGTCACTGTTGTACAATAACACCTCCTGTGATGTGATTCATATTCACCTTCATATGCCACACCAAACTTTTATTGTATCCTTGGTTAGATAAGTCTGGTTCAAAGAAATGGAGCCATTTGTTTACACAGAGCTGCAATAAATCTAGCACTGCTGGCACTTAAAATTGCAAAGGAAAAATACTGTTAGTCGGGTATGTAGAAATTATTTTCTATTTATATTAATGGCATGGGACCAATTTTCCCAACACAAGGTCAGCAGCACGAACCATCCCCAACTCTCCAACATTTACTTGCAAAAGGATGTATCTAACAAATTGAAATTTTCTTCTAAGAGAAGGAGTGAATAAAATGGAAATAAGTCCTACAAATAAGATCCTTCCAGTATTTTTTTTAAATGCAATAATTTATTTAAACCCATTTTTAAAAGATACTGGGTGTTTTTCCCTACACGTCTACCCACACTTCCAAACTCACTTTTTTGGACTATAGCTTTCAGAATCTCCCAGCCAGCAAATTGAAAATAATCTCTGGCTTGATATGCTATGATAACCACTGAAAAGAAGAAAACACAAATCAATATAAAAAAAACATTCTACATATGGATTGCATTTATCAGACCACACAGTGCCAATAAGCATGCTAAAGATATCTGCCTAGTTCTTCAAATAAAGCCTCTCCATGAAAATCTGTAGCGGTACAATCAATACCATTTTTTCAGCCTCAGTATCTGTTTGCTTGCTGTTTTAAAAAAATGCTTTAGAAAAAAGGAAAGAAAGAATGCTGAAATAATCCGCTCATTATAGGATCTCCGAAAAGCTGAGGATGTGAGAAACCACAATGGGAAAACTGAAAATGAGGAAGGAAATTCAATTGCTGTCATGAGGAATGTGACTATATAAAATGATGGCATGATATTCCCCCTCCATTTCACAATGCAGAAAAGACAAATGGATCGGCAGTAAAATGTAAAGGTGGAACTAGAGGGAACATTGAAGATGTAACAACTCTGTCTTTTCTTACTCTCTACAGCAAGGATGTGCAAAGGGCACCCCAAGGCTATTTTTTGCATTCCTTAATTCTTCCAAATATCTGAGATTAATTCTTTTTTATTGCAACATGCCATTTAACATTTAACTGCAACAAAACCTTTTTAAAAAATCAGAAACATTTTCCCCCTTTGATCCAACTGAGTATTTCACCCTTTTTCTTGTATATGTACAGGACCTCATTATAGGGTCCAGGGGCACCAACATTTTTCCCCTCTGCGGTCCTGACATTTTTCTTGTTAAAAGTGACCTTTTCTATGAAATGGTTCATTTTTGATCAGAAAAAAAATGCTATGAGGCTAGTGCAAAACACGGCAATCCTAGCACTCTGTTTAATTGCAAATGATCTCTGATCAATTCCAGGTGCAAGTCATCCTTGGCCTATCTATCTATCTATCTATCTATCTATCTATCTATCTATCTATCTATCATCTCCCATTGCCATGTTCTATGAAGTGACAAGGTAAGCATGTTAACATGTTTTTAATCCTTGTGTAGGTCTCATTAGCCAAAATGGGTGATTATATTGGAGATGATAGGTATAATGAAATTTCACTAGGATATAAAACAGTGAACTAAAACGGATATGCCTGGGACCATTCCAGGCATAAGGCAGAGAGATTGGATCCAAAGGCTGCTCCCAACCAATGCTAATTTGATATTTTAATATTCTCTTTGACATACACAATGTATTATTCAGCACTCTTATTTAATATTCATGCAGCTCTTGTGCAGTCTACCAAAAGTTCCTGAATACATAATCTATTGATTGTACCCATCATATGTATCTTCCACTGTATTGTTCAGTCTTACTGTTTTGAGAGAGATCTCTCTGCAACTCACAATTTATCTCAGAAGGCCTTTCTAAATTCCCATGTCTTCAATAAGCAGAAATCTCTAGGTCTTCCAGAATGATTGAAGGATGTTGACCATAAAGTCATACCAAAGGACCTAGAGATTATCACAGAGAACATGTCTAATCAAATCCATGAATAACCAAATCCGCAAAGGTAAAAAACCACAAACATGGAAGGAGTACTGTACAGACCCTTTTCTCACACTATAGCTTTTACAGGGTGGCCCTACTGAAAATCAACAGAATCCTTCACTTGGTCCCGGCTGTTCTGATAAGCAAATTAAAACCAATTCTCATATTCAATACAATCTGAACAACTCTATATCATGCCCTAATCCATACTTGCTCAACATGTTGACAGCAGCAAAAAGCACACATGTCTCAAGGATACAATGTGTCCCTTTTTGACAGCACTTTTAAACATAGTTGACCCTGATGTGACATACAGTGCACACAAGTATTTATGTGATGATTGTCATGTGTTGATGAAAGCATATCTGGAACTGAGAGGGAGATAAGATTTTGGCTACATTCTGTGCTATAAAAATGTGGTTTGTTTGTTTGTGGATTTTTTGCAGTTAACTCAGAATGAGCTAGAGAAAAGAATTTCATTTTTCTCACTTCGTGAACAAATACAGAGGTCCTGAACCTAATGTACATAAATAAATGAAGTCATGGAAGATTGCTTTTCTTCCCTACCCATTCTTAAGCTAGCTCAGCTTGTTCAGCATTACTCTGGGGAGAAGAACTGGCATCTCTTACAAGAACCATTCTGATGTGTTTATTTGTTTGTTTGTTTGTTGTTTTCTGAATTATATCTACTAACACTATAATATCAGGCAGAAAACACACACACAGGAAAATATCTGTCTCACATTTAGAAACACTCTAATTTGCTAGTTGAACTTGCTACACATGCAGAGAAGCTCTGATTGCGTACATATGAGCTCAATTGGTCTGCAGAAAGCAGATTAATTATATCTTCTAGCTCGATGTCTCTCTTTTTTTTATAGGTAAAGTGGCCACAATTGCAAATGACAACACCTATGTAATTGCAGGTTTGCTGCAGTCAGCTAGAAAGCAAGAGATAGCACAATATAAAGAGCAAATGGGACATTTAGAAGGAAGGTGTTGAACATCAATTGTTGACCTCTTAGGCATCAGTTACTCTGCAAATGGACTTCAGAATTGGAAATGACCCCAACAGGGAGAAAATAATCCAGAGAGAAATTGTAGAGAGATAGCCATCAGCATCACTATCAGTCTTCTTTAAACATGTGTTCTACATCCCACTTTATACGTGATCATAAGTGGATGGGGGAGCCAGAGACTCACATTTTTAAAGTAGATCTGGTTCAGATTTAAGGAGATGACATTTTAGGTGCAGAACTAGGGAGATAAATAATCACATTTTATCCCACAAACAATATTTTTTTTTCATGCATCTTAGTTTTGCATGTCTTTTGGGTTATTTTTCACATTTCTGGATTTTGTGAACATTTCATTTTCATTAAAAATGATTTTTTAAGGTCAGTAATTTGTACCTTATACTATATTTTTTGTACTGTACAATAATATTTTATACAAAATGCCATGTTTTTATATAAATAGGGTTTTTAAATAAAAAGTCCCCCAATGTGGAAAATGGTTTTTAAAAAGGTGCTAAATATTTTCTAACATGTTAAAATATGGCAACACATATTTTCATCAGATAATAGAACATTTGTAGTTAGTGTTTACATTTCTTGGCCAAATTTATACATTGAATGGATTTGCCAAATTGAAAATCCAGTGAAGGCAGAATTTTTAAAAAATCATTTACTCAGGGTTCTGGTCAAAGACAGAATACTACAAAGAGACAAAAACTGGAATTCCATACAAGCATAATCAGGGTTATAAATATGTTAGTCCTTATTTCCCATCAGTGTATAAGGACAGCTCACAATGCCAGATATTCAAGATAGAGCTCACATCTAAGTACCACCACTCACAAAGAGCTTTATATATGCTGATGACCTTGGCCTTACAACACAAGCGAAAGATTTTGAAACAGTTGAAAACCAACTCACGAATGCCTTGAAAGACCTCTCCAGCTACTACAAAGAGAACCACCTGAAGCCCAACCCTGCCAAGACACAAGTGTGTGCTTTCCACCTACGTAACCGTGAAGCCAACAGGAAACTGAAAGTTACTTGGGAAGGCCAAGAGCTCGAACACTGTTTCCATCCTAAATATCTTGGTGTCACCTTAGATCGAACACTAACATATAGGAAACACTGCACGAACACCAAGCACAAAGTAGCTGCACGCAACAACATCCTGCGGAATCTGACTGGCAGCTCATGGGGTGCAGACCCACAAGTAATAAGAACTTGTGGGCCTTGGCCCTGTCTTTCTCAACTGCAGAGTACGCCTGTCCTGTCTGGCACAAGTCTGCCCATGCGAAGCAGGTGGACATAGCACTGAACGAAACATGCAGAATAATCACAGGATGCCTTAAACCTACACCTGTTGATAAACTCTACAAGTTAGCTGGCATTGCCCCTCCTGACGTGCGACGGGAAGTTGCTGCTAACTGTGAGAGAAATAAGGTTGAACATTGTGAAAGCCACCCACTGCATGACTATCAGCCTCCTCCCAGTAGACTCAAATCAAGGAAGGGCTTCATGAGAACCACCACTCCTCTTGATGTTCCTCCAGCAACAGCAAGTGTGTCCCTCTGGGCAGCTAAACCTGGCAATTCTAACTGGATGGCCCCCCATGAGGGTCTTCCTCCAGGGGCAAACCAAGAATGGGCAACTTGAAAGTCCCTGAACAGACTCAGAAGTGGAGTGGGCAGATCTAAAGACAATTTGGCAAGGTGGCACTACCTGGAGGAATCCTCCACCTTGTGTGACTGTGGAGCAGAACAAACAACTCCGCATATGTATGCTTGCCCACAATGTTCTGCCTCATGCACGGAGGAGGAGTTGTTTAAAGCTACGGACAATGCGGTTGCTGTTGCCCGTTTCTGGTCTAAAACTATTTAGTTGTTTGTGATTTCCTCTATTTTTTCATCATTTTTAAATGTATTTGTTATGCAAAGCTTTTGACACGAAATAAATAAAAGTAGTATAGAGGACACTGGGATCGTAGGGTCAGATCCCAAGAGTTTGTTGATTAGCAGAGAGAATGGTATCTTCTGTAATTCCCAGAGGTTCTCTCTATCCCTCTGCTACAGTCCCTAGAAATAAACATGACTTTCCCCAATGTTGTAATGCAAAGTAATATAAAATAACTTGGCCTTGAATGAACTGTTAAGACCCATTAGCTTTAATAGCCAATAGTCCTACTCCATGTGAAGATGAAAACAACTAGCACTGGTTTGTTGATTTGCATAAATACGGTTTCCTGTGCTGAAAGTTGCCTTGGGATTGTGATTAGGGAGCCTGTCAAATTTTTGTACAAATATTTCATCCACAGAAAAGTAATTACAGTTAATAATAATAATACTATTATAAAACTTTATTTATACCCCGCCACCATCTCCCCTTGGGGACTCGGGGCGGCTCACAATGTTACAAAAGTAACAATGCAAATACATAAACAATTCACAGTTAAGACTAATCTGTGCCTTCTGAGAGTTGGATATCTCTTAGATCAGTGGTTCCCAACATTTGGTCCTCCAGGTGTTTTGGACTTCAGTTCCCAGAAATCACAGGTATTTTACCAGCTTTTAGGAATTGTGGGAGCTTAAGTCCAAAACACCTGAAGGGCCAAAGGTTAACCACTGTCTTAGGTTCCTTCTACACTGCCATATCATACAGATTATCACAGCAGATGATCCACATTATGTTTTTTCTGAATAATATGAGTCTACACTGCCATGTAATCCAGCTCAAAGCAGATAATCTTGATTTTATATGGCAGTGTAGAAGGGGCTTTAGGCTGGATCTACACTGCCCTATATTCCAGGATCCAATGCCAGATTATCTGCTTATCCCAGATTATCTGGCAATGTAGACTCATATAATTCAGTTCAAACCTGGGATCAGATCCTGGGATATAGGGCAGGGTAGATCCAGCCTTAGAATAATACAATTATAGAGTTGGAAGAGACCACTAAGGTCACCTTCCAAATCTTTAATTCTGTGATTCATGATAAATGGAAGAAAATTACAATTATTTGGAAATTAACCACCTCTGAGGATGCCTGCCATAGATGTGGGCGAAACGACAGGAGATAATACTTCTGGAACATGGCCATACAGCCCGGAAAACATACAACAACCCATTATTTGGAAAGGTTGGGAACTTGCATCTGTACAGTTGAGCTGAAGAAGGGCAGAATATTATAAATTATTATTATTATTATTATTATTATTATTATTATTATTATTATTTCCACCATTGTCATCTACATTTTTATTTCTTGGTGAGCAGGTAAATCATGGTATTCAGCTTTCTTTAAAGAGTCTGACACACATAGTAGAAGGTACTATCTTTACCTTTATAGCAGCAAACATGCAATATTTACTGAAACCGAACTTTCCTTTCCTAGTGGCAAAATGCTCTGGCATGTGTGGCTGCTTTTATGGGAGTATGTTTACGTGTATGATGAGCTTGGTTGTAGTACTTCTCCCACAGAATGGGCTGTTTCGTCGACTTCTGTTCCTGTTTCCATGGAAACAGAAAACTACACTACTAAGAAGAGCCCAGTCTACTTCGTTCTTATTTGTTTAATTGCTCCAATTTTCAAACCACTTTTTCCAGCTGCAATACACATATATTCCTAGTCCCAGGTACAAAATATATGAAACACAGTTTACTTTATTCACCAATTTGGGTGGGAAGACAGAATTGAATAGCATTTGCTGCAGAGTTTCTTAGATTAGAGAGATCTCCAGGATCAAAATACATACATTCTCTCTTTTCTCTAGAAAAAATCTACTGAGAAATGTCACATGCACAGAACTGATGCTGAAGTTTCAGATTTATCCACAGTATTAAAAAGAATGTGGATGCTCTCCATTTCTACATGCTTTGTAAATTGTGTGGATGACTGTGCACGTGTATGTGTGTGTGTGTGTGTGTGTGTGTGTGTGTGTGTGTGTGTATATATATATATATATATATATATATATATATATATATATGCGCAATGATGTCATGGACCCAAGGATGCCTTTACACTGTAGAATTCATGCAGTTTGACTGCCAGGACTAAATGCTATGGAATCATGTGTGCCATAGTCAGAGTCGTCCTTAGGTAATTTTCTGTAGTAGGCAAAGGTAATTTTGGTGCCCCCCCCAGCAGCACGGGGGCGGGGCTGTGTGGTGTGGGGGCAGGGGCAGGAGGCGCAGGGGGCGGGGCAGCATGGCACGGGGGTGTGTGGGGCCAGGCCACGTGGTCCTTCCCGCCACAGCCTGGCTGGGCTTTCCCGCCGTGCGGCCTGGCCCTGCCCCCACGTGGCCTTATCCCCATGCTGTGTGGCCCCGCCCCCGTGCCACAGGGCCCCACCCACCGCAGAAAGGCCCAGAAAGGAGGAGGAGGCGGGGGTGGCACCATCCTGCTGGGGCCTCGACAGTGCCCCCGGGACGATGGCGCCACAGGCAAAAGCCTACCTCGCCTGGCGGTTGGACCACCTCTGGCCATAGTTTTGCAAGGCTTTTAACCTTCTCTAACAAATAGTGCTGGGGCCTCACCAAACTACAGCTTCCATGGCATAGAGCCATGACAGTTACAGTGGTGTCAAACTGCAGCGTAGATGTGCCCCAAGAATTAGAGCAGTGGTTCTTAACCTGGGGTGCCCAGATATTTTTGGCCTACAACTCGCAGAAATCCCAGCCAGTTTACCAGCTGTTAGGATTTCTGGGAGTTGAAGGCCAAAAACATCTGGGAACTCCAGGTTGAAAACCACTGACTTGGAGCCCTTCCACACAGCCATATAATCCAGAATATCAAGGCAGGAAATCCCACAATATCTGCTTTATCTGAGTCCACATTGCCTTATATTCCAGTTCAAAGCCAATATTGTGGGATTTCCTGCCTTGATATTCTGGGTTATATGGCTGTGTGGAAGGGCCCCTAGAGGGCTAAAATATCAGAGCTTTTCACTAGCAGGGATAAGGCTATCACATGGCAACCTTCTAAGACTTCCTGTTCTCCTGACTTTGGCTGAAAACCTCACAGAGAAAAATGAGGCATCTGCTAGAACTAGATTGTTGTCTTTAAGTTCAAGTTCTCTTTAGTGTGAGGAACAGAAGCTCCTGGAAAATGTATTTTCTATATGTCTGACTATTGATCTATCAATGCAGTTTATTTCCCACATTTCTACTATTATGGGACTAAGATGGTTTAAAATTTTTAATTCTTGATTTTATTTTTCTTACCTCAGCCTGTGGATATCATATATTATTTATTGTTTATTCATTCAGTTGCTTACAACTCTTTGTGACCTCATGGACCAGCCCATGCCAGAGCTCCCTGTCAGCCATTGTCACTCCCAGCTCCTTCAAAGTCAAGCCAGTCACTCCAAGGATACCATCATCCATCTTGCCCTTGGTCGGCCCATCTTCCTTTTTCCTTCCTTTTTCTCCAGCATCGCTCTCTTCTGAAAATGGGCCCATTTTTAATTAATCGTACACCCCTAATAAACACTGCTGTGCCAGGTTGTTCGAAATACAGAAAATAAAGACATCATAGCATATTTGAGGAATATGCAGGATGGCATTTTCACTTGACATTTTGTGAAGAGTTTCCTAGAAGTTTAAATCGATTATGCTGTCTCTAGTCAACAGATGTCTTCCTTTTGGGTAGATTTAAACCAATGCATGTTATGGATAGAGGCTGGGAAACACGGCAAAATGTCCATAAAGCTGGCTGACCTGCCTTTAAATATTTTTTCTATTTTATGCAGATAGCTGAAGGAGATGATGAATCTGTTCTGTGACAGTAAGTCATTACAACAGTGCAAAATGTGTCTTGCTGAGTGTCAGTGACAATGAACACCATCCCAACTTCTGCTTAACTTCAACATCCCTGAACATTTACATCTTCACTGCATAACTGGATTACATCAGACTATAGATGGAAAGAATATTCCAAAATATTTGGAAAATTGTGTGAGAAGGGGTTTCTCAGGTGATGTAAAATTCTGATATAGCAAATCTTAAACAGGTAAAACGAATCTTTGCAGTTTGCAACTTTTTGAAAAACTTTGTACAAAAGAATAAAATAAGGAACAGGGTTTTTTGTGCAGAAAATAGCATAAATGTTTATGCACTGAAAAACTCCTATACAGTGCAGCATCTTCATAGGGACGTTTGATGTGGACACAAGCAATGAAACTCTTGGTGATTGTTGCAAGGCTTTGGAATGTCTTTCCATTTTTCTCCTGTCAAATAAAGACTTTTTCAGTCAGGCCATTAATTGCCTTATAATGTTTACATTTACTTTTTCTTTCTTTTTGTTATTTTTAAGTGCTCTGAAACTTTTAATTTAGTGCTTGGCTTTATAGTGATACTTGATTTGAATTGAACTCATTTGTAAACTGTACCAAGTTCTGATCTGGGAGGAAGGCAGGATAGTTTAAAAAAAATCCAAGCACTCTTCCTTAGTTAATTAGACTTCTCTTTTCCATCCAATAAGCGTATATCAGATTGGAGGACTAGGGCTGCTTCTAGGTATTATATTCCTGTTGTATTAGTGAGTACAGTAAAATTACTGTCACTCTTATAGTTCCACTACAATCTGCCTTGGAATGGCTGTTTGTCCCCAGACCCTCTCTTTTTTCAGGGTTCTAGTTGGCTTGGTATTATTTTCACACTTGAGTATTGTTATATGGAAATGAGGATGGCAGTGTGTTGCCTAAGAAACTAGGAAGCTTTTTCATTCTTTGTTTTGTATTGCTGCTAGGAGGAAATACGTGATTCTTCCCATTCTATCCCCCATCCTTCATGAGTCAGAACTTCCCAATGGCTTTATTCCTCTGCTTGCCAATCAGGATGCTTGTTTGATTCTGCAATCTGCTATTTGGGACAAGAGAATATCTCCACTGGATAAATACATACATAAGGTGTGTGACTGAAGTCACATCAATTTTCACCCTCTTCCATGCATTTGTGAAGGTTGTCCTACTTATATGAGCTTTCTATAGAAGAATAAGGTGGGCTAGACTTAGCGGGGGAAGACATATTTGTTCAGATTCTAACGAATTCAAAATCTGTTAGAATCAGGTTAGCCAGGTCAGGACTGTCACGGGCCATGTATTTGAGACCTAGAGATGTTATGATGCCATAGAGGTGAACTCTGGTGATGTTGCAAGGGTGATGAAATGGGGACAGAATGATACATTAACATTCACCACAATTGTATTAAGTATCTCATTAAAATGGAAAATTCTTGCTGGCATGCTGCACTGCTTAACAGATCCTGTTCACCCATGCTGCATATTTACAATCAAGGCACTATTGCCACAGTCATACTCTCCTGGATTCACCTTAAAATTCAAGGGAGCTCCTCCATGTGATTTGGAGTTGCAATAAATTTGTGTAGGGCTCTTTAGAATAATACAGCTAGCCCCCACCCACCCCTGATCCATGGTGCAACAGATTTAAGTGAAAACAATTCCAATATGAAAAATATTCTTATGCTCCTGACAGAAAACTGAAAGATATGGCCAGACTTTCATTGAAAGTGCCACAGACTATGAATTAGATACATTCATTTAAAATTATTAATGCAAAATTCTTTGCCATGCTTATCAAAAGGCAAAATACAACATGAGGCATGTTAAAGTACCCATAACATATTTGCAATTTGATGTTCCAATTACAGTCAAATGACATATCAGAAAAAGAGCAAAAATGAGAATAAACCTTTGGGATCATCTAAAAGCACAGCCACACCATTATACAAATTTCAAAAGCCAGTAAACCTCTTCCCACGCTAATGTGACTGATGTGAAATATCAGTGACTTTCAAGAATTGAGTTAGACAGATTTAACAACTTGGTTATCTCCGAGTTCAATAGAAGTTGTCAAACTTCTTCTATGTATGGTCACATCTAAAAGAATAGTTTTCCAAATAACGGTAGACATACCATCTACTTTAAGATGGACATAGTGGCCAGGTTCACACGTAAATGGAGAAACCATACAATATATTTCCTGGTCAAGGGTTGCAATTAGTTCAAAGTGACCCTTGGCTCAAAGCAAAAAAAAAATCATTGGTATAAGTTGAGCATCCTTTATCTGGAATTCCAAAATCCAAGATACTCCAAAAATGTAAGATGAGTGACTGTGCTTCCTGGTGATTCAGCATACACAAACATATTTTCAAGCACAAAATTATTTATAATATTGTATGCAGTTACCAAGGAGCCCCGGTGGCGAAGTGTGTCAAAGCACTGAGCTGCTGAACTTGCAGACCGAAAGGTCCCAGGTTCAAACCCCGGGAGCGGTGTGAGTGCCCGCTGTTAGCTCCAGCTTCTGCCAACCTAGCAGTTCGAAAACATGTAAATGTGAGTAGATCAATAGGTACCACTCCGGCAGGAAGGTAATGGCGCTCCATGCAGTCATGCCAACCACATGACCTTGGAGGTGTCTATGGACAATGCTGGCTCTTCGGCTTAGAAATGGAGATGAGCACCAACCTCCAGAGTCAGACATGACTGGACTTAACGTCAGGGGAAACCTTTACTACCTATGCAATGACCTCCACACTATATATAAAAGGTGTATATGAATGAATTTTATATTTAGACTTGAGTCCCGTCTTCAACACATCTCATTTTGTACATATATGCAAATAAAGGTAATCCAAAATCTGAAGACAAATGAAATCCAAAATAGTTCTGGTCCTAAGCATTTTGGATAAGAGATCCACAATCTGTATAAATTTTGTGAAATATGGACAGACAGTTTTTAAAAGTTTGTTTAACTATTTTACCTCTTTAATGATATAAACGAATGGTGCTATTCTTTTATTTGGTGATGTAGTTGAGGTAAACCAGTACATTTGTGTGTTCAACAGTGACTCTGGAGACTAGGATTTGAATCCCCGCTTGGCCATGTAAACTCACTGAGTGACTCTGGGCAAGTCACACAATCTCACTCCCAGAAAACTTTGCAATAGGGTCACATGATAGTCACCATAAGTCAGAAATGACTTGAAGGCACACAACAGCAAAATTATAGTGATGACGTTTGTTAAATGACTGTTTAGGTGAATACAATCACTCATATACTGTGTTTCACACTTCTGATAGTTGTTGGCATGCAAGACTATAGCTTTAGATGTGGGAAAAGTTTCCTACAGGTATTGTGTTTATTGTATTGCAAGGGGAAAAACATGTTTATCATGCTGTCAAAGAACTGTTATATGTTATAAAGCTTACAATGTTATGGCAAATTGTAACAATAAATATTTGAGTGGAGATAGTGGCTCTACCAGATTGCGGAAGGATTGCATTAATGACTCAACATTTCATTCCCCAGACTCTCTATTTTTCTTCAGCCACAAACCTGGCACTTACACTCTCTCATGGCTCCTGAACTTGTAACACCCCATAAATCTAGAGCACACATAGCTCAGATAGTTTCCTTTAACCCTGCTTGGTACCAAAATCAGATATATTTCAGTATGTTTATTATCTGCAATTTAGCTGTTTAATAAAAGCAGATGGCAAGATCTTGGATCACAAACATATGCCACAGCCACATAATTTTATTACATGTCTTGCCACAATTATTTCTATTTTAATTGGCTCCAGTCTCAGACTTAAAGTCTCGATATTGTCCTCCTAAACTCTGGCTGTGATTATATATACTCTATAGGTTTCCGCCATACAAAGTGAGAGGTACACTTATTCAACAGCATGGGGCTCCATTTCATTATATAGTTTCCTTTACTTGTAATAATATTTCTCACAGGTCTTGAGATTGTGTAACACTTGACCCTGAAATCCTGACAGCATTTTTCATAATTTTTTATTTCCTCACTCCTGCCGGGTTTTGTACAATGTTGTAAATGTCAAGTCTGGGCAGGGAAGGGGGCTTCTTTCATATACTCAGAACATAACTGTGATCCATGTTTGTATTTTTGTGCACTTTGATACTAATGGCAGATAATAATAATTTTTGAAAACAAAAAACATGCTGGCTTTCAGGGCATTCCTCAAATCATGCTGATCCTACGTATACTTTATGAAAAGAAAATCTAATATTTTTAGAACAGGTTGGGCAAATTACATTTCTCAACATGTTGTTGAACTGTAATTCTCATTTGTCTTCACTGTTTTTGTGCAAAATAGCGTTGACAGGATTTGTAGTTCAGACAAATCTGGAAGACTGCAAGTTGTCGCCCATAGGGGAGAATATTTTTTCCTTTACTCTAAGGCTGAGTGAATGTGACTTACCCCAGTTCACCCAATAGAACTACATGGCTGTTTGTGAATTTGGACCCTAGTCTCCTCAAGTCTTAGTCCAACACACAAACCACCATACCACACTGGCTCTCAGTGACCCATTAAATGCTACCAAATGCTACCTAATACCAACTTATGGGCATTGAATGTTTGCCCTATATGTACATAATGTGATCCGCCCTGAGTCCCCTTCAGGGTGAGAAGGGCGGAATATAAATACTGTAATTAATTAATTAATTAACTCCCAGGATATAACAAAATAAGATTACCTATGAAATATATATTGAGAAGAGTAGAAGACATTTCAGCAGACAACAGCTCTTACTAAGAAAGTATATTTGACATTAAAATATGCAAATAAAACATTTGAAGGTGTATTTTGGATGCGCATCTATTTCACACTCACTGAAATGTTTAAAGGGAACATAGCACCTTTGAGATTAATTGAGAGAAAGAAGTTGGTAGCATAAGCTTCATAGACCTAAGTCCAGTTCAACAGATGCAATCCACTGAAGGCCACACTTACAGACCAAATATATATTCTTAGTTAAAGAATATAAGACATGCATTTCTGCAATCTTTTAACACTGGCCATATCCACTTTTGTGGACATGTGCCAAAGTTTGAGATATGTTCAGTAGTATTTTCCTCAAGATTCAGTGGTAATGAATGATGGACACATTTTCCTAAGCCTTGGATCTGATTCAGAACCTCAGAGATGTTGCCAAACTGTAGAGGCTTGAAAACATGGGTATAGTGAGAGATTCTGGCAATGTTTCGAACACTGCTAAGACTGTTTCATTTCAGTTATGTATTTTTAAATCAAAATACTATCATGGAAAACAGCTAATTTTAATTTGAACAAATAAAGTTCAATGCTAATAAGATCAGGAAAAAAAAACCTTCCTTCTATCATAGAAAAGATATTACTTGAAGTCCCAGATTTTTTAACATATACCCTATGCTAAATATACTTGTTCCAAAATCAATTGAACATCTCCCCAAGTAAGTAAGTAAGCATGCATTGAACAAAAAGTCTCCATCATATATTTTATGTTGCTCTACATTTATATTTTTTGCTTTTATGAAAATCTTTGTAAAAGAAAAGTCTTGACTGTAAACCTACACTAATTTGCATGCTGAACAATTGCCAAATTAAATGTACCAAGCAGCTACTGGGCCACTGCAGTAGAGTACGGTGACACTGTCAGAGGATCTCCCAGATCTAACAAGAGTGGCACCATAGATAACACTAGTTAGTACTGCACAGAGGGAGCCATTGTAAACTTTTTTTATAACTGTCACTTTGCAAAATACCTGGATAATACAATCCAAAATAATTTTTGTGTGTGTAAGGAGCGACTTGAGAAACTCCAAATCGCTTCTGGTGAAAGAATTGGCTGTCTGCAAGGATGTTGCCCAGGGGATGCTCGGATGTTTTGATGTTTTTACCATCCTTGTGGGAGGCTTCTTTCATGTCCCCACATGGAGCTGGAGCTGATAGAGGGAGCTCATCTGTGCTTACCCCAGATTGGATTTGAACAGGCAACCTTCAGGTCAGCAACCCAACCTCAAAGTCATCAGTCCTGCCGGCACAAGGATTTTAATCCACTGCACCATCAGGGGCTCCACCAAAATAAAAAAGTGCCAGAAGATGAAACTCCCAGGTTGAAAGGTACCCCAAAAATTCCTGGGGTTCAAGCAGAGGACAACTGCAAGTAGCACTGTTAATGATGCAATTGGACTCAACCAAAAAAGATGTTCAGCTTTTGAAATGCTCAAAGATAAAAAGAAAGTCTGAAGCTGCATAACACATTTTCTAAGGAAATAGAATACAAGAAAAATGAATCAAGGGAAGCTAGAAATTATAAAACAAGAAAGGGAACACATCAATATTGTAATGCTTGGTGTGAGTAAGCTAAAGTGGACAGAGACTGAACTAAGTAAAGATGATTAAATTGAGATAGTTGTACTTTGGCCCTATCATGAGAATACATGATTTGCTAGAAAAAGATGCTTGGTAAGACAGAAGGCAGAAGGAAACAGATGGATAGACGCAACCAAGGAAGTCATACCCCTGTGCCTGCAAGTCTGTTGATGATAGGGTGACATCATAGTCCTTCATTCATGTAGTCTCCATATGTTAAAGAATGTAATAGCAGTAGCTAACTGATGCTTCCATTCCTTCCTGTGAGTAATCTCTGAGGCAACAAGGACCGAAATACATGCTCAGTCTTGAATAGAATGACTATATGAAGCACATCCAAATTTACCTGTTGTCATTCTGTGACAGCTGATTGAGATGGAGACCTGGCAGAGTACAGGTTAGACCAACTTCTATGTTTTTTAAAAAAAATAGGCTACCAGTCTAAATAATCCTAGATAACTGGGTCTACTTTTCCCAGAGCTTAGAAAACATAACTTTTGAACAGAATTCTCAGAATGCCTTGGGGGCTTTGAGAGCTACAGTACAAAAAAAGTAACTTTTCCAAACTACATTTTTCCATGATAGTCCAGATGGGTGCTACTGCTCAGATCTCACCTGCTGCTATTCACTGCTATCATAAAATTACTAATAAGAATGGCCATTTTGTACAGCACCAACTTTCAAAACTCAGAGCCAACACAGACTTTGGGAAACAGAATATTTTCATATATTGAGAGACATCTGGCCAGCCAAACAAAACGTTGGACAAGAACGAGCTGGACCCTGGATCTTGTCCAGCAACATTTTTCTCATGCCAAATATTAGCTTTGCCAGTGAGCTATTGCTTCTGCATACACACTCTGCTGTTCTAAACAGCTTCATCGTACTGAGAAAATAGTCTTATTCTACAGTGATTGCATTTCTATTTCAGTTGCATGCTTAATTATAGCTTTAAGTCTAAACATACACACACACTATCCCAGGTGTATGCAAAACACACAGAGAGATATTGTGTGTCTGTGTGTGTGTGTGCATGTGTGTGTGCTTTGCATACACCTGGGATAACAATTAAGTATACTATGTATACTATGGGATAGTAAATACTTGGATCCACAGCTGTTTCTCTAGGCAACAACGCACAGCGGGCCAACACACCCAACAACAATACAAATGCAGCCAGTGGCAGACTTGTTGTAAAACATGATGTTTTGGTGCTTAACTTGTAAAATCATAACGTAATTTGACATTTAATGGGCTTTTCCTTAATCCCTCCTTATTATCCAACATTTTTGCTTATCCAACGTTCAATTGTGTGTTTATGTTGGATACATGTGACTCTACTGTATTTCAATTTCAGTGCCATCCCCTTTTATGAACTATACTAAGTTTGAGAGTGAGAAAGTAACTAAAAAAAATAAATTATATTGTCAAATTGTAGCTTTTACACAGTGGGCAGCTTTTTTGGATATGGTAGTTACTGAGTCACAAGAGGAAATTGCTCACCGAAAGGCAAACCTATTTAGAGCTGTTTTTCTCACAAGTTAGTTGTTCTGTTTTTATCTGGAAGAAAGCTGAAATAACTCTAAATTAAGCTTGACTTCATATGCACAGTCTTGGCATTAACTCTTTTACTCATTTTTTCCTTCCTTCAGTTTCTGGATATATTCTGCCAAACCATACAGACGCTTTTGAGAAGAGATTATTGCCAACTTTATCCTAGTTTCCTTTTCAGTAAGTCCCTTTGGGTGCCATAAAGAGTCCTTTTGAGCTACTCTTTTCTTTGAACTGTGAAAAAGCAGCTCTGAAATATCAGACTTCTGGGAACTGGTGATCTGGATGTATCTTTCTATAATAAATTAAAAGTTATTATCATTCAATGACTATATGGTAGCCTTAACTAAAATTCAAATTGCCTTTAGGAATGAAAAAGTTATTGAACTAGATGATTTAATCAGAATATCTCATGAAGTATTAAGAAGAACTCAGTATGGTATAGTCGTTTGAATGCTGAAAAAGAACTCTGGAAAACCAGGGTTCACATCCTCACTCAACCATAGAAACCTACTAGGAGATCATGGGCAAATCAAACTGTCTCAGTCTACTTTATCACATGGGGCAATTGAAGCATCCCAGGACTCTTCTTCCCCAGTTGACCCATGAAGCCCCACACCATCCATCAAACGACATATGGCAACTTCTGATGGGGTTCCATGGAAGAACTAGATTGATTCTCTTACTATTTCATTGCTTTGCTTTGATATATTCTACAATAAACTGCTTGCTTGTTTTACCAACCTGGTGTACTGTTTACAGTCAAAAGGTTCCAGCTTTGGAGTGTGGCAAGACGGTCTTAACCTGCCTGCAGAAGGCCAGCAGGGATGGGGCCATCCTGGTCTCTTTTGGGAGGGAGTCTGGGATCAGGTCCCTCTCCCATGTTCCCAACAAATGCACTTGAGTGGGTGATGGAACCAAGAAAAGGCCCTCTCCAGTAGATCATAAATGTCTACCAGGTTCATAGAAAGAGATAAATAACCTGGACTGGAGCCGCATAGAGCTTTGTAGGTCAAAACCAACACTTTGAATTATGTCAGGACATGTGTTGTTAGTCAATGGAGCTATTGCAACAATCGAGTTGTGTGTTCCCTGCAGTCAGCCCCAGTTATTGGCCTGGCTGCTGCTATTTGAATCAACTGAAGTTTTTGAGCACTTTTCAAGGACAGCCACACATAGAGCGTGGGGCTGCTTTTGCATGCAGGATTATCATCAAAGAACAGCATCATGGGCATCCATTGAAACTTGCACTTCAGCATCTCTGAGGGTTCTGTCACTCTTCTATTATTGATCTGACTTTATCTGAGTTTTCAAAGCTGATGAGTACTAAGAGAGGAGCAACATTCTCCATTTACCTTGTGTACCTTTTTTCAACAGTTGTGCAAATGAGCTTCAGAGGGAATTGGCAAATAAATAAACCATAAAAGCAGCAGGAAAAGAAAACAATGTGTTGATCCAAACAAGGTATTTAGTCCAAGGGCTCGCCCGCTTCTCAGCCTCAAGCTCGCATTATACTCTTGTTGATTTGGCTTTTACAAAATGTCTCCAAGAATCAAACACTACATTATTTTCAACACATTGCAGCTCCTTTCGCTGCTGTCATGCTTGGCACCAGTGTGAGCTTTATTACTGTTCCTAACTGGTGCTGATGTTTGGGGGAGGCTTGAGGAAAGTCACAGCTAGGCAAGAAAGGGAAGAAGAGTAAGCCCCAACTATGAGTTGTGTGCTATGAGTTGTTGGGGGCTTACACAGAGAGGTGACATTTTTCTCTGAGGAAGAAAAAGCAGAGTTGCTCTGCATGTTACCATATATTGGAAAGAAAATGCAGTTTTCTTTCCAATATGCCCCCCAAAGTCAGCACTTTGGATAGTTCTGCTATAATTCAGCTCAAAATCTAAAGTGGATTCATTGTTCCAATGAGTGTCCAGGTAGCTGAGTTGCTGGAAGAGCAAAAGGAAAGGCTGCAGGTACTGGATTCTAAAATCATGATTTACTTACTGTAGACTTCTAGCTCATTTTGTCCTTATGGCCAAGAGCGAGTTCTGCTGACTTATCTCATCCATCCTTATGACAGCCCTTCAATGCAGTTTGACATTACACTGATATTACAGGTGGCAAACTGGAGCTAGAAGATAATGACTTGCTGGAAACAACCCAAAGGTTGGTACACCAACAGATTATTTACCAGGCTATACTGGCAAGCTTTAAAGGAAGTGATTTGAATTTATCTTTATAAAAGCAAAAGGTTTGGGATTTTTTCTGAGAGTTGAAAAAAGTGAGAAAATACAAATAATATTATAAAACAAACAAGGAACTACTAGGGAAGAGGAAATGTCCCAGATTTGTATGCATAAAACATCTGTACAGTTGTGGGGTGTGCCATCTATTTTTTCTTTTTCTAATGTAAGCTTTACTTTCCAGAATTGAAAGTTTTACTTACCAAGAGTTATCCTTTCCATTACTGTTACATCATGTAAATCTGTACATTCCCCTCCCTTCAGTTTTGAATGCAGTTACATCTACTCAGAATAAACAGATGGAAAGACTACAGTACTTTCATGGCAGAACTACATTTTATATTTTGTTTGGTGCTATTTTTGGCACTCACTTTTTTCTTTAATATGTCCTTTGTGGCTTTTTCCCTAGTTCCCTCATTTGCAGTCCTGGCAACACACAGAAGACTGAACACACAGAACACACAGATTCTTCTGTGTGGCAGAAGAATTTACCTTCTCAGAGTGTTAATGATCGGATACAACACTCATCAAGCCAATGAATTACTCCCTTTGGTTGCCTTATTTGCACTTATCTGGAGCCCCTGCTTTGAATATTTTTCTTCTTTAAAACCCTCTGCTTTTTCTTTAGGTCTCCAACAGCTTGTGACTTTTGATATATATGTACTTTCCTCTCCTTTCGTGTCAGAAACATTCCCTGTGAAGACAAAATATGTGGTATAAAACTGAAGTTAATAGAGGTACTTCAGTGAAAATTAGAAGTCTAGATTGACAGAAAAGGACCTCTGTGTTTATAGTACTTTATATATAGCAACATTATCTAAGGTTTCTTAAAATGTCAGAAAGACCATACTCAGAACCAAAGTATTAGTTGCTAAGCAAAACAAATACTCCACCTTGATTTTCTTCACTCCACCTTGATTTTCTTCACCCCATTTGACATTCCCCATTCCAATTATAATTATAAGGTGGAAGAAAGACTTCAGAAGTCTAGTCCTTTCAGGGTTATTCCAGGATGCTTTCCTGAATGTTCAGTGTATGGTCTTTAAAAAATTAAATTAAATTAAACTCTCATGCACAATGATTTTTTAAAAAATGAACTGAATGAGAAATGGTTTGCACTCAAATGGAATTCCAATATACTGTATTAAGGTTTATCGAGGAGACTAACAATGTGGTCAAGATTAAGGTTGAATGTACATATATTGTCTTTCAAACCCAATGAAAATTATCATATTTCATTAAAAAAGGGATCAACCTAATGAGAACCAGAGTATGTCACCTTCACTTCTTGGCATCCTGTGACACAGTTATAGCACTATAAATCCATTTTAACTACCATTGCTCTGTTCAATGGAATCCTGGGATTTGTAGTTTAGGAAGGGTTATTTAGACTTCTCCGTTGAAGAGCTTTAGTGTCTCACTAAGCAAAAAATCCCAGGATTCCACAGGATATTGTCATATCATTTAAAGAGGAATCAATATGTTAGAATTGTTAATGTGAAAAGGTCCATGGTTCACCAAAATATGCATGCAATTGAGGATTTCAATGGTCCAATTAACAGGAGAAACAAAAGGAATTGTGAAATGCAATATATTTGTCAGCACAATTTTTGTTCCAATTGTTTTTTGTCTGGAAAAAGTGATTGTTCTTGGCAGTGGCTGAAGACAGGGAACATTGTTTATAGCCCTTCAGGTGATAATGTCATAAAATGTCTATCTTGTAGGTCTAGAAATTGTGCACCAATGTCTGACTGTAGAGGACATGTCCTATCTTGATTTATGAGTCTTAATGCTTCTAAACCTTTTTACCTGTAGTGATAGACAAGGCAGTTGGTATCCACATTGTTTGACCCATCTTTTCAGTATAAAATGACAAGGGTCATACTGTGGATAAAATCTGGCAGCTCTGTGGACTAGCTCTGCTATCCCACAAATAGTCCCTTGACTGTTCTCTGTCCCTTCCTCTGGTGGTACTTCTGAAATGTTTTTATGCACATATCTAAGTAAAAGAATACAGCTCTTTAATATAAAAGGAGATTTTGATCATGGTCTTCCTCACTAAGAAGTTCTTTACCTGCATATATTGGTCCATGGACACAGCCCCTTCTAATGCATGCAGATTCATGGACTGGTGTACATATGTAATTAGACACATTGTGGGAACTAGAGGTTGCCTCCACAATTTACAATTGTTATATTTCTCTCTCCCGCTCTTCCCCTCTCTCTTATTAAAGAAAAAAAGCTTATGGATGTGTGTTGTCTATGAGAAAACACTGGTTTTCTATTCAGTATTGTGAAGCTCCATTTAAATATGTTCTAATCACACTTCCACAGTTTGCTTGGCCAAAATCTTTGCTAATCATTTACTTTACAATTTATCTTAAAAAATTGATTTCAGACTCTTTTATTGAATAATAAAATTATGAGCTATAAATCTAAAAATAAATAATTTTGACAATGCATGCATTTTATGCGCCTTTAGTTCTCTTTATTTTAGAGATCTTTACAGCCTAGCTTGTTAACAATCAAGCAGACCGAACAAAACTACTCTTTAATATAGTACTTTCAATAAATTAATTATTTTAACAACAATAAAAACCCACTAACTTTTTTCTATTACAGAAATCTATCACAAGACCAGCTTTAAAAAGCAACTTTGAATATGGTATTAAATTTTCTGTCATAAAGTCTCTTAATATCTTGGATACCATTGCAACACATCACATAGAGCAAAGTATTAGCAGAAGGATGGTTATTGCATTTGAAACATCTGCAGATTGTTAAAGACCTATTCAGGGTCCAGACTGAATATGGATCGGTATAACATTGAATTCTGACTGACTCCAGGCACTAGAATTCATTTTCAATTATAATGGGAGAAATATATAATTTAGTTTTCTTCCTGCAAATAAGTACTTCATTAAAGATATAATTCATATCACTTGCATGAAATCTGGCTCATATCATTGTGGAGGGACAAGGGGCATGAAGAACAAGTATAATTCCAATTAACAGTGAAGCTGGAACATGTCTATTTGGCATCCCAGGTACTTTATCAGCCATGTTCTTTTCCAGTATAGTTTAGTCTGCATATAGGCCAGTTTTCTGGCCCTACTCACCACCATTACTTCAAGGATATACAGCACAGCAGCTACTAAACATGCTCAGTCCTCACTGAGTCTCCCTATTCATAATATTCTCTGAAGTTCATACTTCTCAAGCCTGCCCTGTACACATCATTTTGGTATCCTGAGATAACTTAATAAAATTCTAGATGTATATTTAGCTTTGATTGTGAAGAACTCCAAGAAAGCGTAATCAGAAGCAGTCTCAGATACTATGGCTGCTTATCTAAAGATTTCGTCAGAGAAAGTAGGCGAGATCAAGGCTGGATTGGAACAACGCTGTGTGGGCAAAACAACACAATGAAGAAGAAAATAGGAGAAGCACTGCAATCAAGAGAGCCGAGGAAAACATCCAAAACTATTAGGGGATAGCATACCATCCCACCATCATGGAAAGGACACTCCAAAGAGGCAACTGACCGCATGAGAGTGAATAAGCTCAACAGATATAAGATAGGACCGATATTCGCTTGTGGTTAATACACCTGGCCTAGTGTTCAGCATTTCTTATAACGTCAAGAGTAACTGTGTATCACTTTATCAGAGGAATGTTCATAAATCGAGATAATCAGAGAGAGGGCATTCATTTTTATTCTGTCCTTTTGTTTGTCTTTACTATATAATGTGTGTTTTCCTCATCTGATTCATCCACACATATTACATAGCTGTGAGATCATAAATCTTTAGTGCAACTGCTGACTCAGGGGCCCAGTTAAAGGCATTGGGTGTGAGGGGAGGGGAGTCAATAAATCCTAAAAATACATCTTGTTACATAGTCTGCAAAAAACAATTTTTGAAACAAACTAACAATAACAAAATGATTTAGCACTATCTGCTGATTTGCACAAAAGGACAATGTCAGACTATTGCCTTCTAGCTCATCTTTCTATTTGGAAAACTGTAGAAAGGGTAGAAAAATCGTGACAATAAACCAATGGAACTGGAAGGGGGTTCTGGCTATGTGTGGAAGAAATTGCATATAACTACAACTATTTCAATATTTGTGATATTTTTAGTATAGTAATAGCATCTTGGTGCAGGAAACAGTTTGGTTCTGACAGTTGTGGAGTGTTCTTGCACTCAGTGTGAAAGATGGTGTTTATGCCAACACAAATTTACTTTAATCATAAAAGTAGTATGGGGAGCAATTGTTCTAAACTAGAAATTACCAATTTGAATTTCTCAAGAATTGGAGGGTCAGGAACTGAAAGATATTTTTCTGACCCTTTCATGAATGGGAAAGTAACATCACTTATTGATAAATAATTTGTTGCAGAACACACTTTTGCATGGCTATGATATTGAACACACACACACACCAATGGTCAATTGAAACATGGACTCAGTTTCTTAACTTTTGAAAATAAGGTTTTTTTAGCAAGTCAAAAATGATTACATATTAATTTCAGTTTAGAATTACCTGAAGACTCTTAGTAACAATCTCCCCACTCCAGTCACTCTGCCATAGCATTATATAATTGGTTATGAATTTATTATGTCACTGTAGCTTTGTTACTGGGTACAAAATCCATTTGTAAAATAAACCTACATATCTTATTTTAGGTAATCTTCTTATAAAACGATTGGAAAATTGTCTAATTAAGGGGGAAAGCAGAGCATAATCCTCTGCTTTTGTTTCACAAATGTTATCTTAAATAGGAAGGGGGGAGTTATCTCCCCCCCCCTCCTCTTATCCTTTAGGGTTTAGGCCCATTGGTTTTTATCCAATATGCCACTAATAGTAGGTCACTTTGGGATGTTTTTGGCTATTTTCCTTCATCTATGCAGCTTTCCCTAACACTGAAAAGCTGTTTCAGAATATTTCCTATTATGGCAGAGAAAGCTTTAAAGATTTTTAGGGCACATGGAGAGTTGAAACAGAGATAAAATTATATTTGGGAATTTGCAATAACAGTACTGGAAAGTGATCATTAGTTGCATGTATTATGAAGAATTAATATGACAATTGTATGTTATCAGAAATATGATAATCGATTTTCCTCTGGAAAGCTGTAAAATCTATCCTTTTACTCCTTTCTTCGCCCATTCAGAACCATTACCTGACCTTGGACTTCATTATACCGTGTTTCCCCGAAAATAAGCCAGTGTCTTATATTAATTTTTGCTCCCAAAGATGCTCTAGGTCTTATTTTCAGGGGATGTCTTATTTTTCCATGAAGAAGAATTCACATTAATTGTTGAACAACAAAACTGAACATGTATTATATACTGTGCAGTAGTTATCATCACAACCAGCATATCCAGATAAACTGTGAATCCTATCAAGAATTTCTTGTTACTACCATTATTTCCATGTACAACACTTTATGGTATGTACATTTACCGATCCTGCGTGCTCTGGTGTTCTGTTCGGAGGTCATGCTTCCAAACAAAATCTTTGCTAGGTCTTACTTTCGGGGGAGGCCTTATATTTAGCAATTCAGCAAAACTTCTACTAGGTCTTATTTTCTGGGGATGTCTTATTTTAGGGGAAACAGGGTATGAGGGGTGGGAAAGTGGGGAAAAGTGGAGGGAACTGTCTTTTTTTGTGCCCTATCATTGACGTCCCATTCCTTTCCGCCTTCTGTGATAGCAACAGTTAGTTGCCATCACACATTTTTGTCTGCCTTTCCCTGTGTGTGATGAAGCCCTTTATCTCCATTATTTTTGTACCTAATGTACTGCTGAACTGGCATAAGTAAATTGAAAGCACAAAACCCTGTCTGATCTTGGAAGCTAAGCCTGAGCCTGTCTGCTTAGTACTTGAATGGGAAATTGTCAATTGATACCAAGTGCTTTAGGCTATCTTTCAGAGGAGGAAACTGGCAAGATCACCACTGAGTATTCCTTCTTGAAGAAAACTGTGAAATTCATGGGTTCACCATAAGTTGACAAGCAACTTGAAGGTATACACAAACTCACACACCATGTGCTAACCATTTTAAGAACTCACTCTTTTTGCAGTTCTCTTATGATTGGAAAGGAATTCAACCAGCCTCTTGATACTGCTCCTTATGTTTCAATTTGGACTGAAATGGTCGAAATATTTCTTTTTGACATTTCCAATTGCATTTAAAGTGTTTGTTGTTTTGTGCTTTCTGTCAGTTTCTGAAACCTTTAGAGACATTGTGTTCCAGTCTTGACAAAAGGGTTGTTCCCATATGATTCCATGATGTCTTGTTGAAGTAGCAATACATTTATTTTTTCATTTATATTGCTCACTTGAAATGGTATTACTGAAGTAATTTTAATGATCAGTTCATTGGCATGATGGAAACTGAAGACATATCCATAAATAAGAGGGATGAAGAGAATGGAGAGAGATTAAAGCTCTCAAAATGCAAGGACAAATAATTAAAGTAGTTTTCTCTCTATTGTGTGGTGGGAGAGAGAAACAAAAAAAACATCCTAAATTCTCCCTATAATATAAAAATCCAAAATGTTGCACAGAAATTATTGTGTGAAGAAAAGCATGCTTTTAATGGAACATCACCATCATCACCACCCATTTCTCTGTGTAGAAAGCAATTTCCTGTGTAGGAACAGTGTGTTATTTTATTTGCATTTGAATACAATCCTCTCAAAAAGGAGTTTCTGACTATCAGAAAATCTGCTTTTTTGACTTTGCAATGAATATTCTTTCCATCACTATAGTCCATTATAGATACCATAGTTCTCATCTATTGCTATCTCAGTTACCATTTTGTTTCATCAAGGCCTTCCAAGCATAGGGTCTTGGCAGTGGGTCCATAGGTGACTGTGGAGACCTATTCTTGAATTGCATGTTCTTCCACAGTGAGGACATCAGTTTCCAGATGGAAGGCGGTCCCAGTTAGGGTTGTCTTGATGCATCTTTCTCTTGACACTTTTCTCCCTTTCACCTTCTATTCGTGTCTCTTTGAATTCCACAGCACTGTTGGTAACAGCTGACCCCCAGTTAGAGCGCTCAAGGGCCAGGGCTTCCCAGTTCTCAGTATCTGTCAGGACCCAGGCTGCAGAGCACCAATAACCATGCGCAGAGACCAGAATCTATCTAATATCTTTATTAAAGGAATATATAAAGTCAATAAAAACAAGTGAAGAATATAGTTCAGAAGTAGACCTTTCAGGAAAGGTCAAATATAGTCCAGGAAATCAATGTCCAATATGAGATATTAGAGTCCAAAGTTATAATCCAATAACCGAAACACACACTTGCCGAGCAAGTGTGGGGAAATGACAAGGTCCTTTAGTCCAATGGAGCTTGACAACAAGGCTGGAAAACAAACTAGATTCTTGGCAAACAAGACTTGATACGAGGCAACAAGAAGCAAGAAGCAAGAACAAGGTCCGTGGTGAGGACCGGGGGACAAGGCAGGCTTGGAACTAGAACAAGGTCCGTGGCAAGGTCCTGGAAACAAGGAACTGGAGTAGCATAGTCCACACACGATCTCACTCCCGAAGCTGACGAATTGACTCCGCAAGGATCTCCTTGCGGGTAAACACCTATATAGGATCTTGTTTTCCCGCCAAGGAACACTTTCCCTGGGGAACAAGAAGTGAAACCCAGACTGTGTCCAGATGCATGACTCCTTAAGATTTCCCAAGGGAAACAGGCTTAATCAGCTAATTGTCTGGCAGCGATTCTGGCGCTTCGGCGCTTCGCCTCCCTAGCGCCTCTATCTCTATTATAATTATCCTTACGAGAGAACGGGGGAGAATTCTGCCAAAGGCTTGTTTGGCTGACTTCTTGAGGGCAAACATCCTGCAGGTGCAGAGGCTCCAATTCAGGCTGAATCGGTGGGAAACCCAAGTTTTCCTCTTCGTCTGCCACAATAGTACTAGGAACGGGACTACATGGCCCATGAGTCATCACAGTATCTATGCCACAGTTTTTAAGTTTGGCTTTAAGCCAATCTTTAAATCTCTTTTCTTGTCCACCAACCTTCCACTTTTGTTCTTCAGTTGGGAGTAGAGTAACTGTTTTGGAAGACAGTGATTGGGCATTCAGACAACATGGCCAGTCCATCGGAGTTGATGGCAGAGGATCTTCGCTTCAATGCTGGGGGTCTTTGCTTCTTCCAGCATGTTGACATTTGTCCACCTGTTTTCTCAGAGGCAACACTGATGGAATCATCACAGGAATTGAGTGTGACATCTGTAGATGGTCGATATTTTGCAGGCATATAACAGGGTTGGGTGGACAATAGCTTTATAAACAAGCATCTTGGTCTCCCTGCAAATGTCCTGATCTTCACTCTCTGCTTCATTCTGAAGAATGCTACACTTGCAGAGCTCAGACGGTATTGTAATTCAGTATCAATGTTGATTTTTGTGAAGAGGTGGCTGCCAAGGTAGCAAAAATGGTCAACATTTTCTAACTGTATTTGTTTATATCCTTGTCACAACTTTGTGAAAGGCAGTGGTATGGATACTGGATCCAGAAAAAGCTATAATGGGATAACTTATGGGATCTTGGGTGGGGTGGAATAGGTCTGGCCTGTCTTAGTGGTGGTGGGGGGCATTCTAGCAGCTTCTGGTGGTAAAGGGAACGTGTAGGGGTCTTCTGCATGCTTGAATCTACTATGGTCATATCATAGGTTCCAACAGATAGCTAGAGGGCCAGGATCATTAATCATTAGGCAGGTTGCTTGATGCCTAGATCTGGACCTATATAAAATTCCAACCCTATGTATAGCTGTAATCAGTATAAGGTGTCATATTCATTTTCCAATTATATTGTCCATTGGTGTAGTCTTCAAAAGTGAGGTGCATATTACAATCAATGGTTCATTATACTCAAGTAAATACAGTATCTATCCCTAGATTGCAAATTCCCAGATTCAGTAGGATTCAGTATGGCTTTTAAAATGGAATGATAATGCTATCATTGTGGCATGTGAATAGGCCCCAGGTTTAACTATGAAAAACAACCAAGAGAAAACATGGAGTCAACAGGCGTGTAACATAAGCTAACAGGTGATTGAGGGGGAAGAAGAGCAAGTCCTAAGGGAAAGAGGAGAAAGGAACCTGAAGAGAAGAAGAGCAAGCACTTCCAGAGTCTTGAACTAATAGAATTCATCCTGGAATATGAAGGCTGTAGCTAACTGAGCCTAGGAAAGAAGGTGGGTGTACCAAGTCAGAAGATATAGCAACAGAGGACTGATTAAGAAGCCCAGATGAAACAAAATATGGGTAGCTATTAGTATAAACAATACATGCAATGAGAATCAGACAGAACTGAGCCCAAGGAAGTAGCAAAGGGGAAACAGAAAAGCCTCAATAAATTCCAGGTTTTATTTGAAGTATTATTCTGCACTACTCTATTTTCAAAAGCATCCTTTTAATACGGAATTCTCCTCAGGTGAATTGCTCCAGAAGCCATATAGTTTTAGATTTTTCCTCTCTACAGCATTGTGATAATACAAAGATAAGTTGTGGTAAAATTTCAATTATTAGAACAGTGATGCCAATATATTATGCTATTTTACAAAGATACATTTCACACAATGTTTGCATGAAAACTACAAATTGAATTTCAGTTGCATCTTAAAGCTTTGATTATAACACACAGAACAATTTATTTAGTCATCTGTTGATCTTAGCTGAATATTGAAATGTCATTAAATGAATAAATATTAAATACATAATATGGGTCATAATGACTCCTGGCTGAATATAAAATAATATAATATAATGAATTGAATAATAAATACACATTTATTTTTGGAAAGGGGAAGATAAATATCTCTTGAAGTTATACTATGGATTTGGTTACTATATTGACCCACAAATTCAGTGGGGCTGACCATGAAGGAAGCAGTCATAGTCTTATAATCTTATATTTATAATCCCCAATGTACTTTTTGTTGATATTGTGTATCTTCATGTCACTCCTGACTTATGGAGACCTTAAGTCATGAAGTTTTCTTTTCAGAATTTGTTCAGCAAAGATTTGTCATTGTCTGTTTCTGAGGGTGACCTGAGGGTGAGCATTATCAACGGTTTTCAAAACTGTCCCTCTCAGGTTATACAAATGTAAATTCTCAGTTATTTTATATTGCACAAAAAATAGGATTTCTGGAGTTTTCTTTCACTGTATGAGAAAACAAATCCAGGGTGTTCCAGAAGATTAGTTTCCTGTTTTTTCAGCAAGCAAGCTGTGTGAATTTCTGTACAGAAGAAGCTGCAAGGCCACTTTGGAATATGCAAATACTGGGTAAAAACTGATTAATTATCCTTTCAAAATGTTTGGGGAACCCTTTTTCCCACCTCGGAAATGAATAACTGGGTTCCACAGATGTCTTTGCCAAAGACACCATGAAGAAGCCAAAACCTGGAAGAAGTGAGTGACAAATTAACCAGTGACCTGTATTTAATTCTGATTTTTGTAACAAAATGATATTACAGTATTTTGCAGTTAAGGAATAACTTGACTCTGTCAAAAAGCTCACACACCTTTGTTTCTATAACCTTTACTTACTTTTATAGTTATGGGATATGCTTCACTAAGTGGTCTCCTGTCACTACCTTTAGCTTGTTGTGGGTATTGAGATGAGAAGGATAACAAGAGAAAAGTATACTTTTTTGTGCCTATAGCATCCAGACTATAAGTAACTAAAGTAAATATATAGTCTTTTTGGAATAATGGGCATGTGGCAGTCAGGGCTGGCCCTAGGTAATTTTCAAGTGTAAGCAAGCGGTATTTTTTGTGCTGCCCCCCCGAAGGGACAGAGAGGGACGGTTCGCTCGCCAAGCCCCCGGCCTCCTCCTTCGCGAGCCGCCCCTCTCCTCCTCGCCAAGCCTGCAGCCTCCTCCTTCACTCTGAAGGAAAAGGCTTTGGGCTTGGCAAGGAGGAGAGGGGCAGCTCGCTCGCCAAGCCCCTGGCCTTTTCCTTCGCAGTAACTTTTAAAATTCATAGTTGTTTATCCTGGAAGCTTCCAGGAACTGGGGAGAGGGTTGGTTTACATAGAATAAACAAAGAGGTTATGAATTTTGAAATGTTGCTAAATAATGTTTTGCAATGTTAACATTAGTTATTGTCGAGATGAGTTTATAGTACATAACAAATTACATTAAAAAACTTTCCAAACTCTGGATGCATGGTAGATTTTAGGACCTCATCTCATGACATCCAGCATTCCGATTCACCAGCCTTCATGGCAAATTGAGGAGCAGCAGGGCAATCCAGCACCCTGCACCCTGCCTCGCCACCAGCTGACACTTCCCCATCACACATAGGGAAACGTCGCTGTGCGGCTTCCTCTGTGCCGAATGGAACACTGGGAGCCTCTCATGTTGGCGGTGCAAAGTCCTACAATGCTTCTGCCCCGGTTGACCCATGGAGTCTCTCCAGATAGAGGATACATCATGTGATGGGTGGCATGGAGGTCGGTGAGTCAACTGGGGCATGAGCATCCTAGGACGCTGAATTTCCATCATGCGATGAGGTCCTTAGAATATTTTCTAGAGTTTTAATTTATACTCAAGCAATACAAATTTTTAGTCACTTTTAAAGCCTTAGGTGTAATAAAAACTATACCCTGTCTATTTAAACCACTTCTTTTTGTTTCTTCTTGAGGAATCCTTGGCTGCAAACAAATAGATATTTATCTGCTGGAAAGTTTCATTGAATACCACAAAATATACTTCTGAAATGGAATGAATTATGAATTTCATGAGTAGCCCATTTTCCTGCTTTTAAGTGTAAATGTAGTGGATTGGATCTAAAAAAGGAAGCCTATAGGGATGTAGAAAATGAGTGGGAGAATTATTTCCCAAAGAAAATGTGGAAATGAGTATCCATTCCTCAATTCCATAAGGGGACTTATCTGTAAAGCTTAAAATACCAATATTTCATACAAGCAAACTGTCTTGTTCCTTTGGAAGATTACATTTTATTTTTAAAAAATGTGATGATGACTTCTCATGTCTTTTTTCTCCCCTTCAATATTACTGGTCTGTATGATATTCCTTGTCCCAAAGTGAAAACTCTCCTATAGTCTGACTATTTGCTTTAGAAATAAAGCAATGAAACCATTTCCAGTTTAACAAAATAATATTAAAAGGTTATGCTAAGGTGAATGGAGGTGGCCTCCTCTTGCTGTTTGGAAAAGAAATCTTAAGGGGGAGAAATTGCTTACTAGAAGCCACGGCATTCACATAGTATGAGCTACCTTTATGCCATGCTCTTGAGAAGGCAAAGGCAATTTATTTGCTGCTATTGCAAATCTCAGAGAAATTGAAATGTGTGTTGCGCTCTGTGAAACTACTACAATTTACGGGCTTATTGAACTACTCAGAAAAAACAGAAGAGCCCAATATTGCTGAGTTTTATGCTGTCTAACTTCAAAATTTAACACCAGACTAACTTTTCAATTCTATTGTACTGAGAGTATTTTCTCGTACTGTCAAGGTTGCAGACAACATACAGCTGCATATCATATTGGAAGTGATTTGACACAGTGTAGCAGTGCTAATGTATTGTTTCCAGGCATTATTTTCCACAGTAATTCAGATACTCAGCTGATCCAAAGAGCTGCAGCTAGGTTGCTCACTGTGGCTGACTACAGGGAGCGGACAACCCCCCTGTTGCAGCAGCTCCACTGGCAGCCAGTCTGTTACTGGGCACAATTCATAGTGCTGGTTATGACCTTTAAAACCCTAGATGGTTTAGGTCCAGGCTATTTGGCTGATCACATCCCCTTGTACGAACCTGCCAGGGCTCTGAGAACTTCAGGAGGGGCCCTTCTCTCAGTCCCACCTCCATCTCAAGTTTGGTTGGTGGGAACGAAAGAGCGGGCCTTCTCGGTGGCTGCCCCTCGGCTCTGGAACTCCCTGGCCAGGAAAGTCAGAACGGCCCCCTCCCTACTGTCCTTCTGGCAGCATGCTAAAACATTTTTATTCAAACAGGCCATTCAAGATGGAAGTGTTTAAGATCTAGTCAGGGGATGTTATGGTCTTTAACTTTGAATATGTTTTGATGGTTTTTAACTGAATTTTTAAATGCTGTTTGTGTTTTAATGTTTGTATATTTGCATATTTTAAATTGGATACCATTGCTTTTATGTCAAGCCATTTTGAGTCCTCTTTGGGGAGCTAAAGTGGGGTTTAAATAAAATAACAACAACAAAAAATAACAACAACAATAACAGATCCAGGTTTATATAGATCCTGCACTGGAAAAGAGATTGAAAATGTTTGTTGGTCTGCAGCCCCCATAAACTCTCTTCTCAGCAGGCCCAGTGACTGTGTTGGTGGATTCTGGGAAACACAATCCAAAAATAATGTTTCTATCTTCTGTCTGACCAGGTATACCTTAACTTCAGTTGGGTTGTAAATGCTAATCTGTTTTGTCTTCACATGCAAAAACAAATAGCTATGAACATTCTCTCCCTGCTGCAGGACATAATGAAACCATGCTATACCCTGGGAGCAGCCACCAAAAAGGCCCTCTTCCTTTTTCCCACCAAAAATGCTTGGAGAAGGCCCTTCCCCAATGCTCGCAGAGTTCTAACAGGCTCATGGAAACAGATGGTCTTTCAAATGATCTGGACCCAAGCCAAGTCCTTGGGAGTCACTTCAGATAAAAACCATAGTCAATGAGTTTTTACTGAAGTTTCTGAGGCATTAGTAATTTCATCCAAATGTGCATATATGCATGGTTTCAAACTATTAACTTGTCACATTATTTAATAAGCTTTTAATCTGTTCAGTGTTTTACCGCCTTAAGCTTATATTAACTGGTTACATTCATTTTACTGGATAACCTGGCCACAGTGGTCCACGCCTTAGTCACATTTAGAATGGACTCTGCAATGCACTCTATGTGGGGCTGCCTTTGAAGTTGGCCCAGAAACTGCAGTTAGTGCAAAGGGCAGAAGCCAGATAAATCTTCAGTGGAGACACCTTTTGCCCATCATAATTCTTTCAGGAGTGAATTTCTCTTCCTAGGGGTAGATTTCTCTCACTTCCTGTAGTCTCATCCCCCATTTGTAACTATGAGTCATTTGTAAGTCAGATGTTTGTAACTCAGGGACTGCCTGTAAGGCTTTTGGTTTAGGATGCTGAGAATGATAAACTGTCTTTCTACCTATTGCTCTACCTACCTACCTACCTATAAGCCATATACCTACCTTACATACATACATACATACATACACACATATTCACACAATCTAGTTCAGTAAGCGATGAGGAAATAATATCCATATGATAATACCAATCTACACATTCTAGTTTAAATTTGAACATATTATTCTGTGGTACAATGAAAAGCTGCTCTATTTTACTGTTGAAAAAAAGGATTTGCGCTGGTTAGCTACAAATGAAAGAGCTCATGTTTTCAAAGTTTTCACAATAAATTGACTTCAGATCTTTAATAAGAGCAGAAGAAATACTTGGAAAAGCTTGGAGGCAAGACAGCTTTACAGAGCTACAGCAAATGCTATAAACACTATCTTTTCTGGTTGGATCACACTCTCTCTTTGTGTTATGATAATCTTGGAAACCTCTGTAAATCGAAGTATGTAGTCAACTTGAGACATATGAGCTCATGAAAGCACTTCATATTTTAAACCAAGATAAAATGGATTTTTAAAAGAATCTTTAAAAATTATCTGAAAGTCAATTTACATTTTCTGACATCTTAAATGTGTATGAAAGTTATGCAGTTTACAAAAGTAATTTCAGTGAAGTCCGGTGCCCACATTAGGCTGTCTACCTCCTCAGCTCCTCAGAAATCTTGAAAGGACACAAATCTTGAACCTGAGGAGCACCTTCTATGTCGCAACTCTCTTTAGTAGTGCAAATGTGTTGATTCACTGTTCTGTGATCCCATGATCATACTTCCACAAATCCTTGTTTATTAAGTTGTTGCTGTTTTTATTATTATTATTAGCATAATTGTGCAATTTCAGTATTAAAAACAAAAAGGGCAAAGATTTATTTATATATTCAAGATATTTTTACTCTGCCTTTCTCCACAAGCAGACAAAGTGACTTCTAACAGAATAAAACCATACAATACAAAGTAAAACCATAGGGTAATATGCATACTACAATGTCAATCTACTATATGAAATAAGAAGAAAATCATATAAAATAAAAGGAAAACAGCCAACTTGGGAATAGCAAGGGGAGACAGGAGAGGGAAAGAGGAGGAGGATGTCCTGCCTTGTGACATCACTTTATTGACAGCAGAACAGCACAGAAGCAGAAAATAATGCATCAAGGTAGGTGATGGGAACATTATGGCATTGGAGCTATTGACCCATAATAGCTAGAAACAAGAATTTCAGAAGAGGGAGGCAAACCAGTGGAAGGATGCACAGGGCATATAGTGATAGATTGGTCCAGCTGCAACATAACATCCTTTCTCAATAGTTGGTCAATTGCTCAAAGCCTCTAGGCATAAAAAATAAAACTCCTTTGCCCGTGCAAGGAGGAGGAGTTCAGCCTAACCTCTACCAATGCCTTAGCATAGTCTTTGCTTACTCTTTAAGCTCTAGTGTGATAAGGCCCCTAGTCAGTTCTGGTAGTTTATTTTCTTCTTCTCCAATGACTCAGAACTCTGAACTTCATGGCAAGGATTTCTTACGTATCAAAATCTCTACTTTCCATCTTTGAACATTGACTATAAAATCAAAATGCCAATGCTACATCATCATCATCATCATCATCATCATCATCATCATTTTGCAATGGGGAGAGTAGGTGAAACTACTTTAAACTGATGCATATAGCGATTTAAGTCAGAGAGGGGGAAATTACTGTCATTATAAATTGTATGATAATGCTTAAATTGCTGGAAAAATAATAAATATATAAATATATAAATAAAGTGCTACAAATCTTCTACAGACCATGTATGCTGTTGCATTCATCCAACAGTGCTGAAACAAGAGTGAATTTTTTTTAAGGAAGTATTAAGCATCTTTGTCACACACTGATATGAGAACAGTCCCCACAGTTCTCAAGACTATGAAACCACCTAACGAGGATGCAGATTGCCTGCTGGGAGCTGTAACAGAACATGAAGGAATTTCACTTGTACAGCTGTACAGTAACACGAGGAGTCTCTTAATAAACTGCTGTTCTCACAAATATTTCCCATTACAATAGGTATTATCATCCCACATCACTATTCCCTAGGCTTCCCAGGTTCAATCATTTTTCTTCCTGGTGATGCATCTGTAAATTAACGTTGGCACTTCTGTGCTTTATATTGTTGCCTGTCTCTGAAGAGAAGTTTGCTCTCTTACTTTTGACTATGAAAACACAAGAGGCATTGGAACAGATGCTGTGTTAGGTTTATACATGTAATTACTTCCCCAACTGCTTGGCCTGTTATAAGAAAATATTTAATTATCAGACTCAAAGGAAAGTGTTCACGGAAAAGGTTGGTCTGATTAATTTTTTGGGAGTTCAACCGAGTCAGCTATCACTAATGTTGTCTGTACACGTAATCACAGTTCCTTAGAAACTGAGATTATTTATCATTCCCCCAGTCCGGAAAATGGTCGTATTCCAATTATCAAATCTCATTGGTTGATTGATAAACTGATGTACCAGTGGTCACCAAACTAGGGTCCATGGGCCATATGCAGCCATCCAAGGTCATTTTATTTTTTGGATAATTGCTATTTGGTATTAAGTTCTCGTAATAATGGTTGCTTAATTTTTTTTACTTTTTAAACTTATTTTATTTTGATGTAATTTGTTCATATGTTTCTTTGTTGCCATTGAATGTTTTCCATAAGTGTTGGAAACTGCCTTGAGTCCCTTTGGGGTGATAGGGCAGTCTACAAAGTTTATTTATTTATTTGCCTCCCCCCCCCCCCCAGCCCTAAACTTTAGACTTAGGGCCCATCCGCACAGGGCCCATAATGCAGGAGCTCCCGCAGTTTTACCAGAGGCATCCAAATGACATCTCTGGTGAAACCAAATTAATTTGAGGCAAAGCAGGAAAATCCTGCTTTGTCCCGAATTAATTTGATAGCCCATTAGACCCACCTCTTTGTGAAAGGTTTGTGTTTAATGGGCTATGGGACCTGTGTGGATTGGGCCCTGGAACCGCATTACACAATCCCAGGGCCCAATCCACACAGCCCTCTCAGGATTTTAAGGCTGAATGAGTCCATAAAACCCGGAAGGTACCAACTCCCTACCCCTCCCCCCAAGGCCTTAAAATACAAAATAACTTACCCGGCCACCGTTAATGTCCCGCATTAATGTCTATGCATTAATGGTGAATAAAAATGACAGGTCAGGAGAGGAGTTCAAGGAGCAATTTTTCTCCTTACCTCCCTCTCCTGGCACATTATTTCTATATGCCAGGAGGACTCTGGCAGGATGTTAATGGCAGCTGGGTAAGTTAATTTGTATTTTAAAGCCTTTTGGGGGAGGTGTCTTGGTACCCTCTTGAAAGGTACCAGGTCAGGGAAAGCATACACTTTGGGAGGTAGTGTGGGGACTAAAGGCTGTCCCAACCCAGGTTTTTTCAACCCGAGTCGGCGTAGACTTTCTCGGTTTCTGGAAATACCCTAAGTGTTATCATAAGTTTGAAACAACTTGAAGGAACACAACAGCAACAATCCTAATTAACCTGACTATCTCATCAACCAAAAGCAGGACCACACTTCCCACTGAAATACTGGTAAGTTTAAAATTGTCTTCATTTTAAATGTTGTATTGTTCTTTCATGGTTATTTTTGCACTACAAATAAGATATGTGCAGTGTGTATAGGAATTCATTCATGCTTTTTTTTTAACTATAGTTCGGCCCCCAACAGTCTGAGGGACTGTGTGGCCCTCTGTTTAAAATATTTGAGGGCCCCTGCTGTATACTGTCTTTTAGATGTTTTCACATTATTCATGGGGGTTAATAGCAATTAAGATTAAATATCTCTCCCAAAAGTTCAGAAACTTCAATTGGTTTGGAATATTGTAGTCAAACATTCAAATGGTGGAACGAGGTAAGTTACTAATAAAAAAGCAAGCACATGACATAAAAATAATAATATTTGTAGTTGTTATTTATGGTATTATGGTAATCTGATGAATGAGTTACATCCATGAATCCCAGACATCAAAAGACCTACTGAAGTCATCTGGACTCATAGTCGTAGCTTTCTTTATTGAGTCAACCTATCTGTAATGTGGTCTTCCTCTTTTTTTGACTGCTAATAATATAATGTAACCCAATATGCCACCTCAGGCTACAATCTATTTCTACTGTAGGACTGTTCAGAAACATACAAAACAAGGGTTTACCCTATATAATCTCATACAGACTGGGAGAAAATGTACATTACAGCCTTTATTACTTTCATAGAACTTTAACTATATTTGACTTTATCCTGCTGAATCCTAGAATATATAATTTGATGATATACTTAAAATTTTCTAGTACAGAGCTCTAGTGCATCTTCCACCCAAAAACAGAACTGAGTCCTTGTGCACCGCTTTGTTTATTGCATCCTAAAAGTCCTAGAGGTTATCTATTTTATACAGAGTAAAGATGCACTACAGTCGTTTTACTATCATGGCTGCATTATGTAGAATATTGGGATTTTTTTAGCATTGGAATTCTGTACTAGAGATCTCTAGTTTTGCTATGAGAAGAGACTGGAACTTTTACTTCAAATGAGCTATCCAATGTACTGAATATATTTGACACCCACTGTACTGTGTACAAAGCAGCTAAAATATGTACTGTAAAATCACAAGAATGTACTAATGATTATTTAGATCATTCATATGTAGATTCACCAAAATAATGATGCATATTTTACTGGAATGTTTACTGTAATGTTTGAATCAGGATTTGGTCTAAACCATGTTTTACTTTGGTCACCATTTTAATTTTATTATGTTAATTATGTAAAATTTTATATTTGTGTTGTATTTCTTTTTTTGATGAGTTTTAATCTGTTTATTGTAATTACCTGGGCTTGACCCCATGTAAGCTGCCCTGAGTCCCTTCGGGGAGATGGTGGCGGAGTACAAAAATAAAGTTATTAATACATTTTTGATTTCTGGAGCCACTGTTTTGTAGCATTCAACACAAGTTTCCGTGAGACTAAGCTATTCAGATGCAATGTCTCTTGCTTGCACTCAATCTTCACTACTGTAGAGAACTCTTTTATTGACTGCCCTAGCTGCACTACTGAAGAGCTAAATTAATTACAAGTTCTTATGATTACATTTCTTGTGCCACAGAAAGCATTTTCGTTATATTTCATAGAAAATTCTTTCTTTATCATGCTATGGCAGAACTCTGCACATCATGCATGACTCTTAGTTGTTCCCAGACTTCACATCTCTAAATTTGCAGCCCAAATAACTAGATGCTCGCCAACAATGTGTAATCTTTAAAGTTCATTTTCTATATGACTTCAGTAAATATATTTAAACTATCTCTACTTTACCAGGATGACTTTTTTTTTTTAAAAAAAGTGTTAATCCCCACTATCTTTCTTGAGGAGAAAACTTTGTGTAGGAAAAAAAATTAAATGATTTGCTTTTTAAAATGATGATTAAAGTAGCTGTAGAAATTGCAAAAACACTGTTTTGGATTTTGCTTATTTGGCATTCTGTTTCAGAGCAATTCCAGACATAATGATAGAGTTTATAGTCTATGGAAGTGTGCCACAAAGTATGTGCAGGCCTACCAGGACGACTTTCTTCAGGGCCCAAGTAAGGGGCCTCATTTGTCCTAAATCGAGTACTCTGTCCAGGTCTTCTCGGGGCTCTATTTTTTGTTACTTATACACTCTTACTAAATCTGAGTAAGTTACCATAGTCTGGGATGAAAATAGGACTTTGTGTGATAACATTACCCTTCAAAGTAACCCAAAGTTGTTATTAGTCATCAATTTTGTTCCAATTGTATTTGTTCACAATATTTGTGGTTTCCAGAAAGATGAGAATGAAGACTGCCTTTTGAAATCTCTTGTCCCCTTTTTAATTGGCATCATAAACTAATGTAATACGAAATGGATCTAACCAGGTGTAGACTTCAGCTGTAATAGTAATTTAATAAGTTTGCCTGGCCTCACTTTTAACTGAGATAATAAAAAGAAAAGAAAAAAAACTACTCCAGTACTAGTTAACATAATCAAATCAGCTAGCTGATTAATTAAAATCTTTGAGATTGAATTGTTTTAGAATAGTGCTAGAATTATTGCTATTGTTTAGATTGTAAGGTGTCTTAACTGTTGAGGGAAAGGTGGGTGAGAAAGAAAGAAATATTTTATGTTTGCATTTGTCATTGAAAGCGATGCTCAGATTTGTTATTCATTTAGTTTAAAATAACTAGGAAGATGATGTTATTCAACTACAGCTTGTGTAAAGCAAAGGCAGTATTTGTTTGACAGCTTTGAAATGAGTTGGACAAAGACAAATAATCAAAAACATATCCCACAGCTTTGGCTGTGTTACATTGATTTTTCTGCAATATAAAGTAATGAACTGCTCTAGTGTGGTTATCCACTATTCCATCAATTGGAAATCATTTCTGAAAAAGTAAAGATTGTTACTAAAGAAATAGCCTTTTGGTTTTGAAGGATTAGACCAAGGATATTGGGAACCTGTAGTCCTTTGAATGTTAGGTATAGTATTCGTAACTATACTGACACAATGTCTAGAAAGTGAATATATTCTGGGGTTTATTAAAGGCTAACTCTACACGGAATAAGTTTACTTATAAGTGTAGCTTACCTGCTAAGACCCTATGTTTCAGTTTGAGAAGTGAGTAGATACTTTGCAGTAAAAATAACAAAAAGTCTTAGTGCATTTTAAAGACAAAAAATCACTAGTATTTAAAATGCCACAAGCCTCCAGTTTGAAAAAGCACAGGGTTTGTGCCAGCAGTACACAGCACAACTTGCAGCTGTAATTTCATCCCTTTTCCTACCCATGAGCATCTAGTATTCATGAACTGGGCATTTGGAAAACTGAAAAAGAGAAAGAATTGAACTGTAAAGTGAAATGATGTTGTTCTTTTTGCAATTCTTTGATGTACAGTAGAGCAATACATCATAGCACACAAACATTTATAGAGGTGAAATGGCATGTCTAGCTTCAAAAACCACTTCTGTTGCTTGAAAACATTTGTAGGAGAGATGAAAGGGATCACCTGAGCATCAAAACTGAGAAGAAAAGGCAGAGAGAGGCAAAGTATTAGGAAAATAGAACAACTGTCATTGGTTCAACTGAGGTTTTCACTTGGGGACCTAGCTGTAAATTTCAGTTAACCCTCATAAGGCAACATAAATGATGAAATGGGAACTATGGTATTTATAACTTTAGTAGGTCCTTAACACTGGTAGGAAGCTAAGAGCCTATTCTTAGGAAATGTTGGATTTAATTATATTGTGCATGCATGTAATGTCTTCTTCCTCATCACTTTTTCCCTACTGACTCCAGTGGCTCAATAAGGATCTATCTATTCCTGCCACTCTTCATGTGACAAAAACCACCGCAAAATACTGTGGAGAGCATAAGAAACCACAGAGCAGAGACTGATGAAATGATAGGTTTCTTTCTAAGATCATGCTTGACCACAAACCGAACTGCTGCACAAGACATGCCTTTTTTTCAATTCTGTGAGTTCTCAATGACTAGAATAGTTCCCATGTTTAAAAAATACACAAAAGCTGAAGGTTTGTCCTAGAAGAGGAGGAATTTGTGTCATGGTCCACTCACCCTTCTATATGAATATGCAAGCTGAGTTATCTTGACAATGAGAGAATGCCTACTTTGATAAGTAATGTGCTACCTGAAGGAAACCTATAAACAGGGTCAGGCACTCACACGTGACAAGTCTGGTGTACTGGTTTGAGGGGTAGATCTCTGGAGGACTAGAGTTCAAATACTCCCTGGGTAACAGGTGAGCTTGGGCAAATCAGCTCTCTCACCCTAAGAAGAAGGCAATAAACAACCACCTCTGACGAAATTGTGCCAATGAAACCCCCATGATAGGTCATTTTATGGTTGCCATAACTCAAAAATGACTTCAAGGCAATCAAAAATAACAGCATAATCAGCAACAATGACCAGTACATGTAACACAATATTGGATACACATCAAATGATACAAGATTCTAATCCAAATCTTGAATATGACGGTGTTGTTACTCCATAAAGGATAATACTGAGAAACTAACACTTAAAAAGCTGAGAAAGATGTTGGGCTAAATAAAACACTGCTCCCATGAGAGTATTCCCCTCTCTTTCCCCCTATAGCCCTCCACAGTGCTGAAAACCTGTTCTTAGGGGCTTATAAATCCCCCCAGAGCAAGATCTTAGGATGTGTCATAAACAACACCTTCAGTGCCAATTCAGTGCACACTCTCTACCTCCCTTTCTCTCCTGATAGGGACTAAAGTTTACACATAAAAAACCAATGTAAAATGTATAATTAAGCATATGGTTACACAATAACTAATTTTGAGGCCAGTCAGCTATGAGATCTTATGCACACTCAAATCTTTCTCACCTTCTAAGCCAAATGCTAACACAGTCCAAATTTTTCACATTTTTCTTTTACAGTTGAACTGTTCCATTTGAAAATTACAAAATACTATTTCAACACTTCTACATAGCTATGTGGGAAGAAGTTGTATGGACACACTGTTAGTGTAGTTTTAGGGAATGGCAAATTGCTATATAGTAGAAGAATTTTATAAGATAGCCATCAAGCTATTTAACAAACTAAAAACAATCATGTCTTGCCTCTTACAAAATTTTGTGTATGTAATTCACTTCAAGGATACCGTCCATCCATCTTGCCCTTGGTCGGCCTCTCTTCCTTTTTCCTTCAATTTTCCCCAGCATCGTGATCTTTTCCAAGCTTTTCTATCTCCTCATGATGTGGCCAAAATACTTCAGCTTTGCCTCTAATATCCTTCCCTCCAGTGAGCAGCCGGGTATTATTTCCTGGAGGATGGACTGGTTGGATCTTCTTGCGGTCCAAGGCACTCTCAGGATTTTCCTCCAGCAACAGAGTTCAAAAGTGTCTATCTTCCTTCACTCAGCCTTCCTTATGGTCCAGCTCTCGCATCCATAGGTTACTATGGGGAATACCATTGCTTTGAGTATGCGGACCTTCGTTGCCAGTGTGATGTCTCTGCTCTTCACTATTTTGTCAAGGTTGGCCATTGCTCTCCTCCCAAGAAGTAAACGTCTTCTGATTTCCTGGCTTCAGTCTGTCACTGCCTCCACGTTTTCTCCCTCTATTTGCCAGTTATCAATAGGTGTAGTTGCCATGATCTTGGTTTTCTTGACGTTTAACTGCAACCCAGCTTTTGCACTTTCTTCTTTCACCTTGGTGATAAAGCTCCTCAGCTCTTCCTTTCTTTCGGCCATCAGACCAAATATGGACCCACAAATCTACCTCATAACCCAGGTAGTGCCTCATGGTTTGTGAGGCGCTACAGATGAGGTGCTGGGAAATGACAACTGCAGTGCTGTTCCAGTTGCAGAGTGCATTGAAACAAGCAATACAGCAGTATACCAAGAAGCATCTCCAGCTGCCCAGCTTTGTGACTAAGGATGTGTCTTGACAGGGCAGTTATACTGATGTTGATCTGGAATGGGCCACTTACAGATCAACATTGTTGGTAGCGACACCGTCAGCTCCTGAACCAGCCCAGTGGCTGCATGGCAGCTGCACGGGCAAGCGGCACTGAAACTGGATCAGCAGTGTTGCTACTAGAGGTTTACAATAGGCTTTTTCTAAGTAACTGGGAGGATTAGAACCTTTTCTGTTACAGCTGCCACAAGTTAATTGGGTGTGTTATCAACTTCTGCATAAAACAAGGCACTAAGTTTGTAAGCTTTGAGCTTTGCATTTGGCTTAGCTTGATGGCTCGTTGAGAGCTGAAGAAGCTGTTTTTGGGAGTAGTTATGCAACGTCCTGAGCATTAAGCTGTTTGGAGTGCCAAGGAAGGCAAGATAAGAACATTCTTCAAAAAACAAAGTTGCAGTTTGTTTGCATGCTGTTGTTTGAAGAAGACTCACCGAAGATATTGTTTGTTATTGGTGAGAACAACTCTTCTGTTTTGTTTTGTGTTTTTGTGCAGTGAATAGAACTAAATTTACTTTTCTACTTTAAAGCAACAGACTCATGTGTATTTTTTGAGCTTTTATCACACTAAAAATTAAAAGGGGCTGAGATATTCTGCAGGCTGCTATCATTATCCTGACAAGCAGTACTCATACTTTGCCCTCCTCTTAACTTACCTTAGGCATCAAAATGAAGGGAGACACTCCTTATCCAGTATGCCAAGGAGATGGCAGAGGAAGAAGAATCATTTCCCATTCTCCTCCTTGCTCCTCTGATCTCAGTGCACTGGATATAATTATTCAGGGTGCTGAGGAGTGTCTGTCTTCTTTTTGGTGCCCAATGGGCACTGCAAGAGATTTTTTTTGGGGGGGGGGGGGGAGGAAAGATAGGTGACATCCTCTGCGCTGCCTGATCCTGGGGAAAGTGGGTTGGTATATAATAAACTGTGACACTCCCTGAATGGGAAGCATGACAGTTGATTACATGGGAGTGAAGTCAGTGGATAATCCAGAGTTTTGGGAAAGTTCCAGAGTCCAACAATTTCAGGTAAGGTTATGTCAGATCAGCTCCATACATCATATAACAACCATGCAGCTCATCTGGTGCCCCTGCGCCATAAACAGCAAGTCAAGATGCACCCAAAGAGAGCATGGAAACTATCATTTCCCAGTACAGGCAGTCCATGGGTTACAGGAAAGTACAGGTAGTCTCCCCAAGTTGCGAACAAGATAGGTTCTGTAGGGTTTTTTTAAAGCTGAATTTGTATGTAATGTCAAAACAGGTACATTTTAAAGTGTAACTCCAGGTATATATATCTTTGGTTAGCATATGGAAGGGTTAACAGCCCTGTGGTGTTTGTTTTGTTATCTGTGCCACTGTTCAGAAAATTTCACCTCACTTTCTGTCCCTGTGGCAAATACAATCATCCAACAGTCTGAATAGCAATGATGTGCACCTACTGATCAACTTAGACTACAACATTCAAAACCTGAGAAAGGGATTTCACTTCAGATGTTGTGATTTCATTCTATGTAATTTAGGGATTCGTAATAATGAACTCTCTTGAGAATTTTCAATACCTTTTTCTGAAATGCAAACCCCAGGATTCCACAGGATATTCCATAGTGGTTTAAATGGAATCACAACGCTGTTGTTACATAATGTAAGTCGGTCCCTGCTGTTTTAGGCAAGTCATGTGAACTGTTTCAGGGTCTTGGTTTTTTGGATAATGGGTGCAATCTCCATCTAATGTAGGGATGAAGGAATGTTTCCAATCACCCTAGATCTTATAAATCCAATGTCCCATTATTCTTTGAAAAATCCAGCCCTTTTAATGATTATATAATCTGTTTCCTTTCATTAGGTTGTTACAAGAAATGCTTATCACATTCCTACAAAGATAAAACACACTCAGATCATTAGTGTTCAAAACGTGCTCTTTTCTGTACTGTGAGCAATTTGCATGTACTAGTTAGCAACAGCATCTTTCTGTTTGTAAAATGGTGGCCCTGTTACAATTGAATCTCTCTAAGTGCTTGTGCATGTTATCCAAAACCCAGATCTTAAAGAGTCAGAGCCCTGAAAACAGGGCTCAGCTAATTATTTCCCAGTGCCCCACTCAACTTCAGAAGCAGGAAACACCTCCTGTTAGGAAGCCCTGCCTGGCTTTCTTTTTTTCCCATCAACATGCAATATAGGCACAGGTCACCAAGGAAGCACGGGAACTTCCTATCAGCCAATCAACCTGGATAAAACTCAGGTCAGAATGCAGATAATCAATCTGCCAGCAATCTCATCAGACAGGGGCATAATGAATCTTTCCCAAAGTGATGCAAAACTCATCACAGCAGCCCCACTCCTCACACTGCAACAGACTCAGGTTTTTATCCAATAAAACTATTAAAATTCCTGCCATACATATTCACCAATCACAAATTGTAAAACATGACAACAATAAATGTACAGCAAACATGATTTGCACCAATCAGAACAATGCCTATTATTTTGAATGTCTATAAAATACTGATGTCTGTAAATGGAAGGCATGTCAGATCTGAGATTCTCCCCTGGGATCCTTCCTTGATCAATGAAGCCATAAACCTCTGATTCCAACCTCATTTTTGTGAGTCTTGATTGAGAAACATTAAAGTTGCCATGCTGTGAACATACCCCATGATTCAGGACATGTTCAAGACAACAAGAGATTTTCTGTATCACCATTCCATTTACTTTGAGATGAGAAGGAACCAATCATATCTACTTAGAAGGGAACTTAATCTCTGTTAGGGAATAAGTTAAAGGGAACTTATTCCCTGTTAGGTGTACCTTGTGATCTTAATTGTGAATTCTATTGTTTATCCCAACTATAGTTCCAACATCAGGTTTGATGTCCCACTTAGAAGGTATCTGTATTATCAAGTTATAGCAATTTGATATTGCTTTTATTGTAATGGTTCCATGCTATGGAATCCTTGAATTGTAGATGGAGAGGCACCTGCAATTCTCTGCTACAGGACTCTGGCACTATCACTCAGGGGAATATACTCTAGCTCTTCAACCAAGAATTCAAACCACATTATAAATCACAGACTTTGACAGGATGGGGTCAAGGCAGTTAAAGTGGTATAATTGCTACCATTGTGTAACACAGATATATTATTAGTCTTGTTCTGAAAGTTCAGAATGGTTGTGATAGTGTAAGAATTGATGGGGTTGGGGTAATGAGAAGCTTACAAACCTCTGTGTGCTGGCAATCATTTTTTTTCCATTTATGGGCCAGAGCACTTATCGTTATAATGACCAGCAGTGTATGCTTCTCTTTTAAAATACCCTTTACCCCTGTTACCCTTGGGAGAATGACATTTTGGCCTTCAGTTCCTCTAGAAGGAAGTTTGGGAATGCAAAATAGCTGTAATAAAGGCTGTTCTCAGCCTGCATCATTAGCCACGTTTCCTTTTGTGTGCTGAACAAATTACATAAATTACTGTCTAGATGCAGGGAGTGGGTGGTATGACACTAACTGCATTGAGTAGATTTTTGGAGAATTTCATATTTGGGTTGCATAGTTTTTGGTGCCAGGTGCCAACCTGTTTCCAGGTAGTGATTTAAGTGTTTTCTTCAGGTTTAACTGGGGAGAAAACAGGACATTTGCCTTAGAAAAAATGCACTATCCCTTTTTAGCTTTATCACTGCAGCATCCACTTGTCCACAGATGTCACCTTCAATTCCTCATACCTGTTTTTGTATCTGCAGAATGCAAAGAAGAACTTTATACCTTACCATTTAAAGTTATAAGTGGATGAAAAAATATGAGTCATCGGTATGAGTAAGAGATGACTTTCAGCCTCATGTGCTTTAGCAGGTACATTTCTGAAACTTTACCACTAATTCACTGCATATTCTAGGATGGAAATTTCCCCTCCACATTTCACAAATATGTATGCAACAGATTTTGTTGGGGGAAAGTTTTCCTCAAGGACTACAGTAGGTTGAAATAATTTAACTGAGTAACCTTCATTTCAATTTATGTTCAATTCAATTTTCCAATGGCCTGAACAAAAAATTAAGCTACCAAATATTCATCTCCAAATGGCAATGAATCTCCAGGATTTGTAACTGGAAGATGATAAATTGACTAGCCTGGTACAGTAAAGACTGGCTAGAGCTCAGAGCTGTGAATGACTACAAACCCTAAAATCCTCTAGCCCAGTGGTACTCAGTAGTACCATTGCCATCAGCTGCTAGTCCAGAAAAGAAGAAAAATGATTGCTAATTGGCACAAATATAGTACATACTTGTTTGAGCACATTTTGAAAAATTACCAGTCCCTCACTTGAAATACTCCCTAGACAGAATGACCACTGGGTATGGCAGTACAAATCAATAGAATCACTGGCCCAGAAATTCTGCCAGAAGGACTCCTAGAAGAATATATAGAGCTGCAGTTGCTCCGTGTACTTTATCCAAACTGTGCTCCTCCCTTTAATCAGAAAGCCCATTTGCTAGGCTCTTTTAGTGCAGCTCTCAAAATTCCTCAGCCCTGGAGATTTGGGAGCTATGAAGCAAAGAAAAGCAAGTATCCAAGCTTCTCTCATTAGGCGGCATCTTCTGAATGACTTCCACCGATAGGAAATGATGTGGGATTACAGCACATGCTTATAGATGGAGACTCACTACTGCCTTCTCTACATTTTACATCTGGCTGCTGTACTATTGCACAGCATGGAATGAGACAAGATCTTACTTGTCCTCTACCAATAGGATGATGACTATAGAAATGTTTGTACTAGTATTATATTGTTATTTTCAACTAAGTTAGAACTGCCAGTGAGAATGTATGAATTGAAAGAGCAACTAAATGCATACTGTGCAATCTAAATCTGCTATTAAATGCATCTTTAACTATGTATAATCTTAAAGTGACTGTGTTAAACATCTTAAAATTTTAAGCTAAACTTACCATAAAGCCCTTGGAATAGTGACATTAATTTTATTAGCTGTGGATTTATTCCTTTCTCTGCATATGTCTTTTCTCTTGGTTATATTTACTGGATTGATGATTGACTGAGACATGCAATATTAAAGAAAGCAGTAAATACTAAAGGAAGAAATACCAGTAAACATTAAACCACTTCAAAATAGTTATTCAAACTCCAACTATTCTCAGCATGTCTAGCAGTGTTTTCTTACAGTTATTGCCATACACATAAATAAAATAAGGGTATTTCGGAGCTAAAACCTCTGGGAAGAATGCCTGAAATGAAGAACTGCCTGTTAGTCATCAACCTCAAAAAGTATCCGATGTTTCTTCCATGCAGTAATTGAATCCTGGCATGATAAATCAGGCTACCAACTGACTGTCAATATGTTCTATTCAACTTTGCCAACTTCACCCAAATATGGATTTCACGACTTTAAGTCCCCACCCCTCTGGATCATGTCACAAAGCCAGATTTCAGGGCAAGACTCATGCTAAGGCAAGTCCAGTCTTGGGGATCCCTGCCTGATATGAGGATGACATGCGACCTCATCACATTGACTTTTTTCCCCCATCCCCGATGCAGCTAGCATGCAGCTTGCCAGATCCCATCACATGAAAGAAAGTCCAACTGATATTAATTAAAAAGCAAAATTAAAATTCCTGTTTAGAGGGTCTAATGCCCACTGATATGGTGGGCACAGCTACTTCCGGCAGGGCTCCTTGCTGGCTGCATTGGTGAACTGTTCTAGGATGGGGAACTCTGAACATGGAAGACTACCTGTGTTCAGATTGAAAATACTGGGGACAGTGTGGAAGCAAGCCGGAAATGTACACTTTCTGGCATGTGATGGGCAAGCACATGATGTGGGTGATGTGGGGCAGTAGGCGATAGATTCGCCCTGCTGCCCAACAATTTGCTCCGCTGCCCTACAGATTCCCTCTCTGTCCCCCACATCCAAGACAATGAGGTCCTTAATGTAGAGACAGTGGGGCAGTATGGGGTACAGATGTGGTAGGTGTAAGATGTTCCCTTATGTAGTTGTCCTGAGTTCAAGAGCAATCAATGAATATTTTTACTGGGATTAACATGTGCCTTCACAGAGATAAAGTAATCTGTTTGGTCACACTATAACCACCAAGTCTTTCTCCTTGAGTGTCCAATTAAAACACATCTCTACAACTGAAGGAACTGGGGCAGCGGTGGTGATTCATGACACCCTTCTACAGTATCAACAAAGACTTTGCATCCTATTTTTAAAATACATTTCCTCTTTGAAAACAAAACAGGCTACACCACTTCAACCCCTGTTACTTTTAAAAAAGAAAATCTTGACTAAGATCTTTAGGAAGAATCCGTAAATTATTTTGATGCATTGCATACAGGGCTGTATTGGAAAATGTCTGCAAATTCCACTGAACACAAAAATGGCAGTAAAATAGCTGATCAAGAGTGGAGAATTTAAACATTTTATGCAGTGCTTTGTGTGTAATCCCTGTTCCGTCCCCCAGGACGATGGTTTGCCTTACCTATTGGTCGTTTGTTTGTTTTCCCTCCTTTACATTTTGTTTGAGCCTCTGGCTGCAAAAGCCTAGGAAAAGTGGCTTGGAATCTGCAAGAGCTGGCTGCAGTTTTCTTTGCAGTGATTGGTCAAAGAGTGCAACATCTTAGGACCGCCCTTTTTACCAGGGTCTAGTCTCCATTTTGGAGCTTCATTCTGGCTATAGTCTTCCAACGTGCTGGAGCTGTGCAAGGCTAACTGGGACAAATCATCCTCAAAACCAGGCCAATCTAAGCCTATCCAAATTAGATAAGTATTGAATTATATTGATCTGGAATAGGAAATCTAGTTAGAGGAGCAAAGTTATTCCATCGCTTCTAGAACTAATCTTTGCTGTAAAGATAGGGAAGGAAAGAGTTTCTCCTTCTAATATAGGCAGCGTGATTAGGGTATAGTGGTTTTATAATCACTTTTGCCTTCTGGAACCAGGGATAATTCTGCAACTAAAACCTATGGAAATTTGTTTCATTTTCTGCAACTTTAAGATCTGTGCCAGGTTTACAACCTTGTATGAATAAACATCCTTTTTTGAAGTTATCCAGACTCAGTCGTTCAATATCTATAGGACAGCTTATAGGGATTTGCAGTTCGCCCGGATAAAGGACAGCACGTTTCAGTTTTATAGTTTTTTATTGTCCGGCGGACGGCACAATCCCACCATTTCAAATATCGGTATCATCCTTTTATGTGGGGTTTGTAAATATTTGATTTCCATATGTTTCTGGTGATAGCTCCCATAAATACTAATGACCATGATACCTGGGACTTCTGGGAACCAAAGTCCAAAACCTCTGGAGGACTAAAGATCTCCCCTGGCTTTAAAGCCCACAAGTAGTGCATACCAAGGAGATGGACTTTTCTTTGATAGTACCCTGTTCGTGAGATTTACTTCCCAGAGAAGCCTATTTGTATATTTTCAGTTCCAAGTTATGACTTCAATATTCACTGAAGCTTGTTAAGGTTTCTAGGGAGTTTTAAACGATTGAATACATTTTGTTGCTAGTCCCCTTTGGAATTTGGAACTATACAGAATTCTGATTGAAAATACTAATTTGATCGGATTACCATGTGCTGCACATTTATAAGATGCTCAGTGGAAGCCAATAAAACACTATGCTTATGAATTTATATAGAATGTTCTTTAACATGAAATAAAATACATTCTAAGAGTGTATATGATTACAACCTTGAGCATAGTCTGTTTTCAGTATAAAAATCCCAGGCTCAAGATCATGGAAACCTATGGCTGCAGTGTAGCAACATTTCCATCATTATGGCCATTCAGCTATGCATACATGAGATGCATGTCTTATGGGGATATCCTGCTGACCTGACTGGTGATCTTGTCAGCACCTTAGTTGACCTCTGGATACAAAGGTGACTCGGTCTGCTGACATAATTGCTCCTAGATGCCCTCAACTCCCAGTAGGGTTCACCCAATGCTTTGGTTTCCTGAAAAGCTAAAGGAAAGGAAATGAGCTGAATGCAAGTCAGACTACAGATGTTGAAATATTTGGGGCTGCTTCTCAATGGGCAGAAATGAGTTTTATTTCTATGAGCTTTTTGAATGAGAGTCTTTTACCAAGATTGATGCTTTTTTTGCCTTTTGACATGGTTTAATTCACAATTTTCATTCCATTTATTTTAATACTGTATCTGTTTGAAAGCACATTTATTACTTTTTTTCGTTGCTCATCTGTAGTACAATGTTGTTTTCCATTTCATTATTTTAAGGTATCCTAAATACTTTGCAGAAAGTTGAGGAATAAGAATATTCTGAACCACTAGTAACAATTTCTGCCTCTATTGCTCTTGCATATTGATATAAAGTAGAGTCTCACTTATCCAACACTCGCTTATCCAATGTTCTGGATTATCCGACGCATTTTTGTTTTCAATAAATCATAATATTTTGGTGCTAAATTCGTAAATACAGTAATTACTACATAGCATTATTTCGTATTGAACTGCTTTTTCTGTCAAATTTGTTGTATAACATGATGTTTTGGTGCTTAATTTGTAAAATCATAACCTAATTTGATGTTTAATAGGCTTTTCCTTAATCCCTCCTTATAATCCAACATATTTGCTTATCCAACGTTCTGCTGGCCCATTTATGTTGGATAAGCGAGACTCTACTGTATTCTGAAATATTGCATTTTAAAATTGCAAAAGTATTACTTCAGGCCTCTCCTGGCAGTGAAGATGGGGCCTCAGAAGAAAGTAACATTGAGCTCAATTAAGGCAATAATATTCATGGGTAAGCGGACACAGCATGAACTGTAACCTGAAAAAACTACCTTAATCTACCATAACTGCAGGAAAATGCAATTAATTGTTACAAAAGCCACCTTTCCTTATCACATGTCAGAATTTTCTCTATAACTACTTAAAACCTATGGCATTTAAGATTGCTGCACTCTGTGACCCCTTCCAGGTCTAGTTGACATACTCCAACCCCAGGTTAGGACCCTTAGTAATCAGCACTTCTTTATCTGGGTTCAGTTACAATTTGTTTTCTTCATCTAGCACATTATGTCTTCCAAGAGAGACACACCAAAAGAGACACACTATCCTTAACTAAGGCTGTTTTTGAAAGCATGGAAAAAATCAGTGTACTGATAACACCCCATCCCATACTCTGAAAGTCTTTCCCAGTAGTTTCATGTAACAGCGCCTTTTTTGAGAAGCAACTATCCCAAGTACCACCATCTGGAACCTGCCTAAGTGGTATGACCAGAACCACTGCAACACAGTGCCTATCATTCTCAGCCCCTCTAGGTGTTTCAGAAAGATACTATGGTTGATGATATCGAAAGCTGCTGAGAGATCTAGAAGCACCAACAGGAACACAACCCCTTGTCAGTGTTAAAATGGAGATCATCCACTAAGATGAACATAGCAGTCTCAACTCTGTATCCTGTTCTGAAGCTGGTTTGAAATGTGTCAAGTAAATGTATGCCATCCAAGACTACTTGGAGATGGAGGGCACCTTGCCTAAAAGATGACTAGACACTGGTCTGTAATTATTTGTGCCCAGAAGATCCAGGGAAGACTGGGGAAAATTCCCCCTCCCTGACAGACACATCAATAATGTCTTGTATTTAATGAAGGCAAGTTTCAAAATTTTGACATGAGACACCAAAGTCCATTAATCCCCAAGCTGACTCATACAGGGCCCCAAGTGAGCACTCTCTCCCCATTTAGGTCCTCAACAAAGATTTTGTACACCTCTGGTCCAAGACTATCCCTCCCAGGCTCCACATTTCCATTCCCCTTCTGAAAGAGGCAGTTCCTGTTTAACTGCAAAATTTTCCTCAGAAAGGAATATCCCACAGCATGTTAAGTATGCTGCTTAAAGCTCCCTCCTCAGCCCCAAATACATTGAAAGATCAGACATGCTCCGTGAAAAGCTGTTCCTAATTGTGGGATAGGGAACATTAGAACCACAATTGTCCAGTTGGACAACAGACATAACTGGAGATTTCAAGCTTTCATAAAATTATATGATAGAAAGACAGAACTGCAATAATAGTGAAAAACAGCTGTAATAAAAACAAAGTAATCAACAACAAAAAAGTGCAGCACCCATAATTCTGTTGAGAGATAACATGGAAACCTGATATCAATTATAATTAGATGGTCATTAGCATTTCCATATAATTATTAATACTTAATTACCATCTTATAACCCCTGATGTACAGCCTTTGGAATGTTTTCTACATCTGATATTATTTTGTTTCAGTCAGTTTCTGAGGTCTCTGATTGGGATTCTTAACAGTAGCTTCCTCTTGAGATATTTGCATTATTAGTACAGTACTAACCTCCCCATGTGATCTTTTTGTTTATTTAAATGCACCTACTCCACTTCTTTAACTGCACTTATTGAAAATACTTAAAATGACTTGAGAACATACTGCAAGTTGCTTCTGGTGTGAGATAACTGGCCATCTACAGAGATGTGTTACCATCCTGCTGAAAGGCTTCTCTTGTGTCCTCTCACGTCTTGTCTGCTGATAGAATGACAGCAGAGAGTGGGCCATTTTGCCATCCCTGAAAAAGTCTAGTAGTCACCAAGAAGGCCCTCTTTTGTGTTTCCAACAAATTTTTCTTACAACTTTAGACTTGGAGAATTTGGGATCTTTTCCACTTTTGGAAGGACTTGTCTACAGGTTAATTTGAGAAGAAAGGAGTTATCCCATCATTAAAGCAATTCAGCCAGTTTCTGACTACAGCTGGCACATCTTTGCATTATGAGTCCACTGAAATTTGTATGACAGCAAATAACTTTCTCCTGCCATATTCCATCAGCTGATTTTGCAATGAAAATCATTCAAAAACAATTGCCTTGCCAGCAAATAAGCTACTATATTTCTAGACGAGAAAAATAAAAAGGTATCGTAATATGACACATGAAATTTAGAACCTGATATAGAATCATCTTGGAAATGGCTTTATAATATTCTCATTCTATATAAACTCACTGATGTTCCTTGGCACATTGAGCTGAACAATATATTTCATTTCTATATTAATCCATTGCAATCAAAAGGCATTTTATAGTTTCACCATCCACTTACAGACTGATGCATAATAGTAATATAAACATCCATCTAAATTAGAAGACCATTTAAGGAATAGGAAGCATCATGATCTATCATCAGTGATAAAAATTCCAGTTAAACAGATGGGACTATGTGAAGCTGAATATTTATATCTTGGATAAGAATTAAGGGAACAAAGACTGGGGGGAAAAATGAAGTTGTGAGGGTCTACTACAGACCTCCAAGCCAGACTGAAGACCTGGACAAAGCCTTCCTTGAACAAAAATGCAGAAAGAAGGGATACAGTAGTAATGGAAGAGTTTAGGAGAACTGACTTCAGGAAATATAGGGAAATACTGAATGTGATCCCATGAATAGGAATGCTAAATAAATAATAAGAAGAATAAACTTTATTTGAACACCGTCCTATCTCTCCGAAGGGATTCAGGGCGGTTTCTAACATATAGGCAAACATTCAATTGCCGGGAAGAAAACCATACAGACAATACATCAAAAAATACATTCAACAATATAACACAGCCTAATTTAGCTGAACAAACAAACTAACAAAAACAGAAAGCATCGTAAAAAGCCAAAATCATGTTAAAACATACTAAAATAAAAATAACAATACTAAAACCCCATGTCACTGTAGCTCCATCAGTAGAGGTTCAGCAAACCAATGACCAAGGTTACAAAATGAACATGGTCATCTATAAAAGGGGCTGGGCAAGGGATACACAACAGCATATCAAAGGGTCGGGGACTAGTCATTCTCAAAAATTTGCTGGAACATCCAGATTTTCAGGTCGCTATGAAAGGGGCTTGCCTAATTTCCCTGGGGAGGGTGTTCCAGAGATGGGGGTCCACCACTGAGAAGGTCCTCTCTCTCATTGTCACCAAACGTGCTTGTGACAGTGGTGGAAGCAAGAGGAGAGCTCCCCCCCCCCCGCCCCTGTAGAGCCAGTTCATAGGGGGAGATGTGGTATCAAAGATAGGCAGGGCCTGAACCTAAAAGAGAAGGGGTTAATGTTGGGTGGGAATTTCTTAAAAAGAGATACTGGAGGCACAAATGCAAACAGAGCCAAACAAGGAGAAAAAATAAGAGAAGTTTAAAGAAACCAGAATGAATGTCTAAAGAACTTTCAACTGAGCTAAGATTTAAAAGGGACAAGTACAAGAAATGGAAAGGGGGGAAATCACCAAAGAGGAATTCAAACAATTAACCATCACATGTAGGGAAAGGATCCAAAAGGCTAAAGCACAAAATGAGCTCAAGCTTCTTAGAGAGATGAAAAAGAATAAAAAGTGGTTCTTTCGATATGTCAGTAGAAAAAGGAAGAACAAGGAAACGGTAGGGCCTCTGCGTGGAGAAGGCGAGGAGGAGAAATTCTGGGAGTAGCAGTTCAACATTATCTGCAGATCTACAATTTCAAGCTTAAATCATGTCACTGTGACTCTTCCCATTTTACAGATGAGATTGGTGCTCTGGCCACCATCTCTGTTCTTGCATCTTCTCTTTTTGGGAGGTGGGCATAACATAGAACTGCAATTGCTAGGACAATTCTATTGCCTTAAATAATTTAACAAGTAAACACAGGCAGCATATTTCCAACAACTGTGTCTGTCTTCCTATAGTTCGAAATGTGGATGTACCAAATAAGACAGAACAATGTAGTAGTCTGAAGCTTGAGCCGTGCCTGCCAAAGAAGGGACATTCACATCATCAAACACACATATGGACATTTTCTGTTTTGGAAGATATGTTCTTATTATTGATAGTACCACAAGGCTCCAAAATATATCCTACTCAAATTTCCTGGGATTATTAGAAAGCACCAATAGAAATGTCCACTGTAACATCTATACCATTTTGTCTCTGCATTAGACAATCTTTTTCATTCTTTAGATGTCTTGAGGGAAATATCAGATAAACCACTTTAAGTTGTGATGTAAAGGATACCTGTAAACACTCCAACTTTAGAAACCACCCTCTATGCAACTGCAGTCCTAATGTTATCCCTGGAGCATACTTATCTGCTTTGCATATTATTTCAGGAGCTTATTCATTCTACTTGCATCAGTATAACCCATCAGCACTGATACAGATATACTCAAGTTCTGGCATTACCTCAAGGGCAGAGAGTCATTTTTCCAATCAATGCTCTCTCAAGAAATCATTCATCTTAGATAGGCAGCAGAAGTGAACTTTGCTTTGCTCTGTTTAAGAAGCAGTGGTTTTAGCTGAAAGCTAGGGACAACTTCGGTTTCTTCAATCTCATGTCAAATTGACATGGTACCAAAGACATTTAGCAACAAGGTAGATCATTCTTTTTCAAATCATTTTTTTAGAAGAGGAGATCATCATTGCCATCATATACAGCCACTGAAAACAGGGCTATTTCTACTTCAAGAAATAGTTTATTCTCACCAGAGACAATATCTTATTCTTTTTCCAATTATGATATTAAAGATCAAATTCTCACACTCAGATTTAACCATAAATGCTAAGCAAATATCAATTTAAACTAGCTGAGCTATTCAATACCAAATCAAACTGGTGGCACAATATCATCCTCTTAAAGAAAAGCAATTATGAACAAATGTTTGTCTTTTCTAAGTCTATGTCTACACCTATGAAAGAATTCATCTCCATCTCTATTTGAACAAGCAGAGTCTTTCTGGTTTCAAAGAGAAAACATGTGGATTTCTTTTTTAAAAATAAATATATCTTTTTTACTCTGCTGAGTTATTTTTTTGGGGGGACACTGTTTTTGAAATGTGTGGCCTGTGGAATCAGAGGCAGGACAATTGAGGGTGATACATGTTAGTGGTTAGTTACCTAGACATCCACATCTAGTGAGCATAGTCTTGCCATTTTCAGTATTTGTATGCAGATAGTCATATAATGGAAGGGAGCATAGTGTAACTTTGCAAATCAGCATTTAAACTTCAAATGACTTCACTTTCTAGAATGGCTGATGCCATTCAGCACTGAGGAAAAAGAGGGAGAGGTGTCTCGTGGAGCAGGGAAGAAACAAGTGACACCATTAAAGGAAACAGTTGGTATCTGTAAAGGCGAATTGGACAATTATATTTGTCATTAGACCGAGCAAAGGGAGCATGCATTAAAGTTACGTTTTGGTCATGGTAACATCCAATGGCAGTGCAAGTGCATGGTGAGAATAATGGGGAAACAAGAAAGACTATTGGTTTAGGATATGCAGATACATAAATGTTCACATGCATGGTTTGGAGTGAGCATGGGATGCAATTGTTGCATTCATGTTGCCTGAAATATTCTAATACAGTAAATACATGAATATGGTAAAAATATTCTTTCGAACTGACGTGACTTCAGATTAGGGGAACTGAGTGGCTTTCAAGACCAGTTTGAGTTTGAATTAAAACAGGTGAGTGTGACATTAATGAGGAGAAAACACTGCACATGGAAGCTGGAATACAACCCTCATGTAGATTCAGTCTAAGAACTTGTCACATGGCCCAACTGGGCCGTTCTGTCTCACTGACAAAAGGGAAGCTGTGTGGGGCGGCTCATGGCATCCCCTCATCACACTTATAGGGAGGGAAAGGGTACATTGGCACCCTTTGCCACCCCCATCACATGGTGGAAAAAGTGGCAATGTGCGTTGCCCCACCACCCTGTCTGTCACACAGGCTTTTGGGAGCTACCAGCAGTGGAGGGTGAAGTGCCTTTTGGTGCTTCACCTCCACTTTGGGAGGAAAGTGGTTGTAGCCTGCCATGCATTGTGTGATGGCCATGGCAGGCACCATCAAAGTCATGCATGAAGGCAGAAAACGGGGCATTTTTGCCCCATGTGAAGAAGTCATAAATCTACGCATACTGCACACACTGTTCTCTCTTACCTGTCCCCTGATCTAATGAATTTCAGAAGTGCTGCTGTGTTGAGAGTAAATGCTTATCTTGTAACTGTGATGGGGGAGGATTCTAGTCAAAAACCAGTTAACTAAATGAACCTGAAAATAGTTCTCAAATTATACTATATTTTAACATTTCCCCAAAGGTATCTCATCTGAATATGAAACATAAATGAGAAAAACCTTGGATGTCTCTCCTGAGTACAAAACATAAATGAGAAAAATCCTGCCCACCAATGGCCTGTTGCTTTGCAGATAGAATTCAATATATCAACACAATTAAGGAAAGGTGACTGCTCTATTAATATACTGATGCTTTCCCACATGGATGAATGATTTCTTTGATCAACAGTACAAAACCTGTCCAAATTGTGCCCTAATCTCCACATCATTCAGAGACAGCATTGTTATTTCGTTAAACCAGGGCATCTTATTACACTTGGAGCCTAAGGTCCCTTCTACACTGCCATATAATCCATATTATCAAATCAGATAATCCACATTATCGCCTTTGAACTGAATTATATGAGTCTTCATAAAGCGGTTCAAAGCAAATAATCTGGACTTTATATGGCAGTGTAGAAGTGGCCTTATGCAGCTTTCACAAGGAGCACTTTGGCTTTGTTAACCTCTTTGCAATGTGTTATTCTGGCAAAAAATGAATGAGAAATTAGCTAGTGTAACTATAAATGATTGGCATTGTTTTAATATCCTGTGAGAGTTTAATCTAAAAGATAAAATAATTAGCATTATGTGTTGACCGTTTCAGCCATTAAACTGTGATATCTCTTGCTACTGCCACACTTAATAATACTCATTGGGCATGTGCCTCATAGATTTCCTTTTTCTGAAACCAGCAGTTGACATTCTGTCCTTTTATAAATCTTTATGTGCCAATAAACAGTAGTCTATTTATCCTTGTGCCTCATGCTAATGTTCCTGAGATTGCCAGATTTGTAACCAAGCTCTCAGGCACACAGTCCAGGTTACAGTAGAGTGAGGGAATTGTACAACTGCCCCTTTGAGCATTTCCAAGAATCTGGCATTGTAGTATGATAGAGGAAATATATTTTATATTAGTGTTCTTTGATCCTTGGCTTTTTAATAATTTAGCACACATGGTGAATTCAGTGACCCTGCCATTTTGCTTCCAAGTCTGCCAAGTTTCCCAGCTGAAGAAGTGATACCTGGCAATAGACAGCATTCTCCAGCTTCCCACTAACAATTATGCTTCATTTCCAGCAAGATTTGTCTGATATTGTTTCCTCTCCATCCATTAGTGTCATCTCTTGCCAGACTCCATTAAAAGTTTTATTCTCTCTTCTCCTTATGAAGACAATTGGCTGACATTATGCCCTGTCCTTTCACCTTGGTGTTGAACTTAGAGCACTCTTTATGGGAACAGGATTCTGTTGTTGGCTCTAGTACCTATGGCAAGGGTGAGAAACCTCTGTCAGCATGAGGACTGGATTCATTTTCTGTCAGCCTTGAGCACTGCGTTCTAATGGAGAGGGGGGCAAAGGTAAAATAGTGAGACCAAAATTACCAGTCTATTTTAGGCTATAGCTCATATTGACAGTATCTAAACCTTTAAAGAAGCATTTCAATCTTTTTACAAAGACCAAAATGATAATGTCAGTAAGGAAGGAGGTATAGTTCCATTGGAACTCCAAAAATGATAGGCTGGGACCATAAAAAGACCAGACGGGAGATTCCTGTCCAAAGTTCTCTAATTCTTCCATATGAAGTTCAAGAACAGCCAAAAAAAGCTCACCAAATCCTGACTTGCTGCAAATTTAGGTGACATGTTGCAATCCCAGCTTCAAGCCTTTAAGTTAACCCCTAAAACAAGTCCTATGATGAATGTCAGTCTCCTTCTACACTGCCATCTAATCCAGATTATCAAAGCAGACAATTCACATTATCTGCTTTGAATTGGATTGTATGAATCTATATTACTCTATAATCCAGTTCAAAGCAGACAATCTGGATTTTATATTAGGGACCTTGGGGCCTTTCCACATAGTCATATTACCCAGAATATCAAGACAGAAAATCCCACAATATCTGCTTTGAACTGGATTATCTGACTCCACACTGCCATATATTCTAGTTCAAAGCAGATACTGTGGGATTTTCTGCCTTGATATTGTGGGTTATATGATTATGTGGAAGGGCCCCGAGGTCCCTTCTACACTGCTATATAAAATCCAGATTATCTGCTTTGAACTGGATTATAGGGCAACGTAGACTCAATGTTTGTGTCAAGCCTATATTTTAACTGCACTTTTGTATCCACAGAATTTGTTCTTTTCATTACTTTCTATCCTACTGCCAAGCTTAGAAAGGCTGTCAAGGCAATGATTCTCTTCATATATCTTCTGCAATCATTATGAAATGACATATGGTAAATCCACAGGCAAAGGAATCATTTATTTATTAATAAATGCTCTGCTTCCTCCATCAATAGATAAAAATAGGCATTGTACAGCACACTGTTTTAGAGGCATAATTCCAGCATCATTATATGGATTCTTGAGATTCGAAGCACTAGAGCTCTCAAGCTAGGAATTCTAAGTACCCTTCCCTACACTGCAGATCCCAGGATCTTATAGGATGATGCCATGTCAACTAATGTGAATCATAGCACCATGAATGTATAGTGTGAACCAGGTCAGGGACTAGCTCAAGGAAATCCTGGAATCTTCATTGCTAAACAAGCAGTTCTTTGCACTGCATTGCCTCTCCCCAAAAATACTTTCACTAGAACCGGCATTTTGAAAGAACAGCATGGAATCAAATATTAACGGCTGGCAATTGAGATAATGCTATCTAACCAGTTTTAACTACTTTACATGATGGCTATTATTCCACATTGAAGATATTTTTGTGAACATATTGCAGTTACCACTTGATGAAATGGAATAATCACAGTTCTAAAGGTATTGCTGTTACTTGCCTCTTAAGTAAGCTAAATGAAACTTATGAAAATCTATCTTTGTGTATACATATATTTCTTAATTAGTAACTTGGGCAGCAGTATTTTTTGCAGTTAAGGAGATTCTGCTTAATAGAGATCTGTAAGCTCTGATTATACTGTGATGTAACAAACACCATGTAAATCAAACTAAAGAGCCAGCATAATTCTCAGGCCTGTTATTATCTTAGTTCTGGAGAATACAAAACTATTGTTACTGTTTTGGTTAGCAGCAAAGTGACATTTAAAAGGGAAAGTATTTGATGCACTAGGAACAGGTATCCTCTTCCTTTAGATTGTGAAAGAGGATATTTGGATTGTCAGCCAATTGCACCCTTTTCAAAGCCCCATCTACAATGATCATTTGAGTGCAAAGTAGTTTGCACTCAATTAACTCAGCAGGGCTGTTAAAGAAGTCTTGTTGTTCCCAGTAGGCACAAACAAACTGCTACAGCCTCTCCTAGCTAGTTTCTTCTATCTCTGTCATAACTTTTGCTATTTTCACTATACTCTAATGATGCTTGGTTTAAAATGTCCTGATTTCTATCAGTTAAGTGTTGGAGGGTATCAAACTTTTGTAAAAAGTTTCATACCTGTATATGGCCAGGGTTACTGACAAATGGGTTCCCAAAGTCAAGGTTCCTCACTGGGGGGTTTGGAGAATGTTGATCTTCAAAGAAAGACATGTATAAGTTCTGTTCCTATACTTGTAGAATACAAGCTGTGTTGACCTATGTGTGCTGATGATAGATGCTTAGGGTAAGATTTTTTTTTGTAAAAGTATTGAATCAAGCAAGTTTGGAAACTTTACTCTAACTCCCTGCAGATGTTGAATCCATGGTTATGCTGGCTAAGGCTGCTGGGATTTGCAGTCTAACAGCACATGGAACGTTGCACAATTTCAGTCCCTGGTTTAGAAGCAACTGGTGTTAGAAAGCAGCATTAAGGACAGTGCTGCTCTCAATTACCAGGGGGCATAATGATGCTGAGCAGAGGCAGTTTTTGCCTATCCTCTTAAAACATCACAGAGTTTGTGGTTTGGTGAGGCGGGGAAAACAAAACACTGCTTAATCGTCATAATCACCTGCTTGGATAGATAATGGCAGGTTTCTATGTTTACATCACATGTGGACCTTTTCATCAAGCCCACTCTACCTTGCTGTTTGTTTCAGAGATTGTTGTCTCAGAAGCCTGCACTTCATCAATAGATAAAGACCTGCGGGAGCCTTTGGTTTTTTTTAAACAAAACTTTCTCCTAGTTTTAATGTCCTGCTCAGAATCACTTCTAGCCTTCTGCCCTAGGGAGTGGCTTTCCTCATCATCCATTTCTAAATGAAGACCCACGCCATGAGTCTGATGAGGTTAAGCAAAGATAAGTTGCTTCTAAATCTTGTGGAAACTGTTAACAACAGCTACAAAGTAATACAGATTTTGACATAGAATCATAGAATCATAGAGTTGGAAGAGACCTCACGGGCCATCCAGTCCAACCCCCTGCAAGAAGCAGGAAAATCTCATTCAAAGCACCCCCAACAGATGGCCATCCAACCTCTGCTTAAAAGCCTCCAAAGAAGGCTTATTCCGACCAGTAAGGTTGCTGGCATTAAGGGACTTTAAAAGGGTTCCTTTTGTGAACTTGCTTTAGTACTACTTCCTCATCAAGCATTTCTTTTCATCAGTTCCTCCATTTGACTGTTATCCATGCTGTAGAGCTGATCTGTATATTGAAAGTATTCAATAACTATGGCATTGTCTACATGAGGGCTGTATCCCTGTTTTGGCTTGACTGCCTTACTACCACATTCATCTGTTTAATCAAAGCACAAACTAGTCTTGAAAGCCACATAATATTATTTTTACCTAGCTCACCAACTAAATTGTTGTTGATGTTCCATCCTCCAAATCTACAAAGAGCCAAATGTTCCACAAAGACAGAGCTTAAGGCTGCATCTACACTGCCATAAAATGCAGTGTAGGAATCACTTTCACCTGGTGCATCCATACAATGCACACAGGCTAATATGATTTAACCAAGAGTGAGCCTAGGCTGGACTCTAGGTGAGAAAAAAAAAACACAAACAAAGGCCCAAATACTGCAGGAAGGTTTACATCAGGGCCGGCCCTAGGTAATTTTCAAGTGTAAGCGAACAGAATTTTAGCACACACACCCCCCCCCCCCAACCAATCACTGAAAAATAAAAGTGTTGGATAAGTGAAAATGTTGGATAATAAGGAGGGATTAAGGAAAAGCCTATTAAACATCCCATTGCATTATGATTTTACAAATTAAGCACCAAAACATGTTTTACAACAAACTAGTGCCCAGCCACGCGTTGCTGTGGCGTATGTAGAGGATGGATGGCCATCTGTCAAGAGTGCTTGGATTGTGTCCTGCATGGTAGAAGGGTTGGACTGGATGGCCCTTTGGGGTCTCTCCAAACTCTTGGATTGTATGGTTGTATTATGATTATTATTGTTTTTATTATCTTTATGATTATTATCATTATTATGTAGAGGTTGGATGGCCATGTGTTAGGAGTGTTTGGATTGGTAGAAGGAAGTTGAACTGGACGATCCTTAGGGATCTCTCCTAACCTTAGGATTCCATGATATTGTTATTGTTATTATTTACAGACTGGATGGCCATCTGTTGGGTGTGCTTGGATTGCAGAAATGGTTTGGGCTGGATGAGGTTTAGGGGTCTGTCCTAACTGTATGATTGTCTGATGGGATTATTGTTATTATTGGGGAGGTATTGGATGGGCGTATGCGAGGAGTGTTTGGATTGTGTCCTTCATGGGAGAAATGGGTTGGACTGGATGGTCTTTAGGGATCTGTTGTAACTGTTTGATTCTGTGATGCGATGTTGATTATTATTATTATTATTATTATTATTATTATTATTATTATTAAGAGGCTGGATGGACATTTGTCAGGAGTGTTTGGATTGTGTCCTCTTCTATGGTTGAAGGAAGTTGAACTGGATGTTTCTGAGGGGTGTCTCCAAACCTTAGGATGTTATGAGGGAGCTTGGAGGAGGGGGGTGGGGTCGGTGAGTTTCGCACGCTATTCGGCCTGTCCCGCACAAGCGCACATGGTTTTTGTGGGTTTTTGGGTTTGTGTTGGCCATGAATGTTGATGTGAATTGTGGCTTAGTCATCTAAACCCAGCCTCAAGGGCATTGTGTTGTGTTGTTAAGTTTCATGGTTCTAGGTGTTGTAGTTTCTTTGTTTAGATTAAAATAAAAATGGACAGACCATTTATATATATATAGATCAATCAACAGAAAAAGCAGTTCAATACATGGTAATGTTATGTAGGAATTACTATATTTGTGAATTTAGCACCAAACTGAACTGGGATATAGGGCAGTGTGGTCTCAGATAACCCAGTTCAAAGAAGATATTATGGGTTATTTGGCTTTGATATTCTGGGTGATATGGCTGTGTGGAAGAGCCCTAAGGGCCCTTCCACACGGCCATATAACCCAGAATATCAAGGCAGATAATCCACATTATCTGCTTTGAACTGGATTATATGGCAGTGTGGTCTCAGATAACCCAGGTCAAAGCAGATATTGTGGGTTATTCTGCCTTGATATTCTGGGTTATATGGCTGTGTGGAAGAGTCCTGAGCATCCTTAGGAATCCATAGGAATTAAAAGGCCACCAAAAGAGAATCTGGCCCCCGGTATTTAAAAAACTCTAAAATCAGGACAGTAAATAAAGGACAACACTCTGAAAAAAGGGAAAATCCAGACAGGAAACAATCAGGGCCAGCTAACACTTCCCAACCAAGGATGCCCCCAGGGAGGAAGCAGCCAGGCTTTGAAGCTGCAAGGCCATTAAATGCTAATCAAGATGGCCAATTGTAACATTCACACTAGCCTCAAACAGACAAGAGCTCTTTCTCCCACTCTGGACTTTCCACAGATATATAAACCCCACTTACCTAGCTTCCAACAGACCTCAGAACCTCTGAGGATGCCTGCCATAGGTGTGGGTTTACCGTCAGGAGAGAAAGCTTCTGGAACATGGCCTGGCAGCCTGGAGACCTGGCCTCGAGGGTGAAGGCCAGGCCGTGGCCACAGAGGCAGACCAGGCTGCGGAGGCAGAAAGGCCATGCCTCAACGGCGCCTCCTAGGCACCCCCTAGAGGATGGTGCCTTCAGTAACCGCTTACTTTGCCTAATGGTTGAACTGCCCCTGGTTTACATCACATGTGGATCTTTTCATCAAGCCATCCAAGACCTCAATATAGGATGCAAGATCATGTCCCCACAGCATATCATATTGTGAAAGTATTCAATTCAATTGATTTGAATGCCTTGATTTGTAATGTAATACCATGACACGCAAGCTGTTTCTTTCAGGCTGGGTCCTGGGATTTTAGTCTAAATCCTAATTTTAATATCCAGGCAGAATACTTTTTAGACTTTGTTGTTTTTCCATCACATACAGCTCGGTAGCAGTCAGCATTCTGAAGGACTCAAAAGTTTGCCTCATTTATAGCATTATAGTTGTTGCGGATGAGTCTCTGAGTAGTAGTAACAACAGAGAGTTGGAGAGTAGGCAAGCAGAAAGGTCTACTTGGGAACAAGATCCTATAGAAGAGCAACAGCAGGAGAGGATTCGGCAAATACTTACTGAACCCACTGATGAAGAGTCTTTTGAAGGGTTTGATGGGGATGCTGGGTTTGACAATGAAGCAGTTTCTATGAGAAGTGCTGGGAGTGACACTGATGAGGTTGTGGATGAGATGGATAGGACAAAAGTAGCAGAAGTGGGTGAGGAGCCTACAAGTAGTGGCACATTCAGAAAATTGGGAATGAAACTTGGAGGGAAGATGATTTGTCTGCTGTTTGGGAGGATGTAAGTAGAAGCAAGAGAAGGGCTGCTTGGCAGGCAAGGCAAAGAGCAGCTCGGGCAGCACAACTGGCAGCTGAGTGTGGGGTGTTGTCTGATTCTAGTTTGGAGGAGAATGCAGAAGCAGCTGAGGGTGGGGCGTTGGCTGATTGCAACTCAGAGAAAGGTTTGTAATAAAAGGAGGGCTGGTTGCAATAGGGACTTTGCAACTGGCAAAGTGTATGCTGGGTTGTGTGTTATGCTGGGTCGTGATTCCTGTGAGCCTTGTGATTCCTGAACTTTGTGGATTCTTTGGGATTTGCTACTGTTCTTGGTTTGGACCTCAGATTGCTTCTGGACATTGTGTTTGCTCTTGTGCCCTGACTTGGACGTTGACGCTGCTGCTGTATCCTGTTTGCTATGGATGATCTCTGGACTGGCTTGACTTGCTGCTGTATCCTGCTTGCTGTGGATGACCCCTGGACCGGCTTGACTACGACTTTACTTCATCTTGGAACGTGTTCACTGAAACGATAGCGAATACCTCTGCCGGGTATTTTGGTTAGTGGGTTGGGATTTTTTAGGAATTTGGGACTCTGTTTTACCTCCTTTTTGACCGGTTGGTCTGTGTTTGTTTTTGAATACTATTTTGCTGCTGTTAAACATTTTTGATTCTTTTGAGCTGTTTCTTCATTAAACTATTGTTACTTTGTACTTGGGACTGACTTCGTGGTATCTGTATCTTGACAATAGTAGTCTAATATATTTTCCAAAACTGATTTTCTATTTTCCTCATGGGCTATATGACTGTTTCTTTTTTATATGCAATGAAATAATGAAATGGAAATGTAATATTTAGCAATGGTAATTCTTTGAAGAAAACAGTTTTGATGGTGCTAATGTCATTTCAGTTGTTGTGCCTTTGGTGGAAATGAACTTGTTGACACAAAGCTACCTCTGAAACATTATATTTAAGATGGAAAAACTACATTGAGGATACGAGTATCACAATATGTCTCTCAGCATGCTTTCACACATCATGAAACTAGTTCTAAATTATTTCAAAGCTTCCTGAAGGTGATTTTGTATTTGTATTAAACATCAGCCTTGTAAGTTTTATAACCCAACTTTATTTTACTGTATTAACACAATGAAACAATGTCAATAGATACTGGTCATATAATATAATTTGGACATTAAACTTGATCACTGCATCGATCAGTTCATTTTCCCTGTTTTACACTGTATTCAGCATACCAGTATTTAATAGCTTTCCTGGATCCTAATTTATCCACTAGAAATGCTTTGCAGCTGGTAGTATGCTAAAAATTTCCTAAGCAATCCAGAGAAGGGGAACTCAATCTTCAGTGCCAAGGACAACGCACTGCTACACATGATGGTGTAATAATTCACACAGAAGACGAGAGCACTTATCCTTTTCCAAAGTTGCATTCTTGTGGAAATATATGACCTGCCCTTGCCACCAAAGTAGAAGACTTACAGTTAAAATGTGAGCTGCATGGACATTTTAAAAATTGCATACAATCTTTCCAAAAGATAAAAGAGAGCTCCCTTGCAAGCAATCAGGAAGTTACACTAAACCAAGAAGCCTGGATAATCTTTCAAATTGCTTTGTTTGAAAAATGATTATCTGAGTAGCTTTATGAGACGCTGAAGTCTCATCAAGCAGATGAGTTTGCCATATTTCCCATTAACTTCTCATATATGCATATACAGTAATGAGGGTTTTTTATTTTTAAAAATCCAATTAATTATTAGAAAACTGTTTCCATTCATTGCCTTTGAGTTGTAGTATTGGATAATGAAAGGAAAATTACAGTGGAATTAAACCAATATAGACAGCATCTAACTGATAATATGGTACACATTAATACTAAAATAGAGAGAGGGGGGGACCTTGATTCTATATGTAGTAGCATGGAGTGTTAAGTGCGATTAACATCTTGGGACCGGAAGCAAATAAATGAATTTATATAAACATTGCAGAATGAACATGGATGTACGGTATGCTTCAAAATATTATGGGAAATAGCAGACCTAGATGATGGAGGAAAACCATCCTTAAAAGAAAGAAGTGATTCCTGTATTGAGGACTGGGGCAAATTGAAAATATGCTTACAATGCCGCAACAAGTTAAAGATGTAAGAAAAAGGACTATTGCTTTCTGACAGATGTCTAATGATGTAGGAAGCATAATATTAAGTTATATCTTATAATAGGTTTTTTTTTAAGGAAAGAAGTTTAGGAACAAAGTCTATGTTTGCTGTTTGCCGTTGTAAAGGACTAAGAACGACCAAGGTTCTTTCAGTCAGGGGGAATCTTTTTATCCACCCGCTGCCACCAATTTGTAAAGATGCAACCACCAAAGACTCAGAGAGGAGACCTTTTTAAAAAATTTCTTTCTTATTCACTTTAAATGGTAACGCAACTTGGTTTATAATATATGCAACAGAGGCTTAGATGTTAGAGGAACAATAACAAGTTTATTCAGGCACAGAGCTTAGTGGTTACAATGTTGTTTCTCACTTAGAGGCACTTTTCTTAACATGTTACAATATTGTAACACTGTAACTGTTAAGAAACTACTTTTAAGAAACTACTTTTCTTAACAGTTACAATACTAGAATGAGGTGCGTTAAACTCCCTAAAGTGTCATTTCTTTTACCTAAAGTAGTTAGAAATTCTTCCTCTGCTACCTTTAAACCGCAGTCACCCTGTGATATACGATCACAGATTCTCTGTTCCTTACCAGGACACAGACTACATTAAATAAATCACCAAACTTATTTTAAACAGACTCAAAAATGAACAATTGAGTCTCCTTGATCCCCTCAACCTAGGATCAATCTTCCCTGTGCCTCATCAGAGCACAGACTGAATCCCCTTTTTTAAACTCTGCACTTCTTCAACAAAACGGCAGTTGGCTCCACCTACTTCTCCATGGCAACCATCTCCTGAGTGCTGAGATGCAATAACTGTAATACTTACCCTTTTAAAACACAAACTCACAATTAAACATATCATCTGTAAACCAAAAATTCATTACAGCCGTCTTGAGTCCCTACATGGGGAGAAAGAGGATAAAAATAAAGAAGATAATGGTGATGATGTGCCCCTTTCCCCACAACTGAATGCTATGCCATCATAATGGCACAACAAGATTGCTACAGTCAAGGGAATACAAACACTAATACTTGCTACCTTGCTAGAGAATAAAAAAAAATCATAGATTGGAAGAGATCACAAGGCCATCTAGTCCAATCCCCTAATATGCAGGAAGACACAATCAAAACACTCCTGACAGATGACCATGAAACCTCTGTTTAAAAACCTTCAAGAAGGAGTCTCCACCATATCCCAAGGCAGTTTATTCTACTATTTTAGCATCAGGAAATTCTTCCTAATGTTCAGGTGGAATTTCTTTTTCTACAGTTTAAAATCATTGCCCTGAGTCTCTGGAGCAGCAGAAAGCAAGGTTGCTCCATCTTCAATATGAACTCGAGCTCACATTGCCTTCTTTTAACATAGTGAGAGTCAAAAATAACCCCACCATTAAAGAATAAAGTAAAGGAGTTATGGGGAACAAACAAAACAGTGGAGGTGTCATGACCTAAATAATATGCATATGAAGGATATTCAAATGTTTTCTCATTCTCAACATCTTGCAACACTTTATCAAAAAAAATTCTCCACTGCATGAAAGCAAAAGTGCTTTTTGGTTTAGTTTTAAATGAATTTTGTGCAAAAGTATTGTTTTGTGCAAAATACATTATTCCACAAAAATGTTCAATTTTGTACAAATGCAAAAAAACCCACCACTTTTTGCATAAAAACATGAAAGTTACCAAATGCAAACATAAAAACAAAAAATACATAAGTGGGAAAATCCCACCCACTGGGGAAAACATTTGAAAGATTTCATTCTTATCTGAGAGAATGAAATAAGAAAAGATTTGTATCTCTACAGCCCTAAGCAAAGCTGCTTAATCAAGTGTGGTAAAATATGCTATGCTCTCATTGGTGCTGCACTCCGAGATTCACTCCAGTATCTTGAAGGGGAAGATACTGGCTTGTCCATTGCCTTGGTCCCCAAAATATTTTGGAGCAATTATGGTACAGGTGGGCCAATCCAAAATGGTAGGAAATGTTTAGTTTTCAAGTAGAATGAAGTACAGCTTGCTTTCTTTCTTATCTTTACAATTCTCTTCTGTACTCATTCTGAAGGAGCTGGAAGCAAAGGGTCAGAGGCTTTGCTTTGACTGATTATAAAGAATGTGAAAGTTTCCAAGCAGTGAGAAAGTTTGCAATTCTCAGAGACTTCTAGGGTTGTCCCTTCATCCTATGCCTCATTTAAGGGAAGAACTCAAAAAAAGAAGAGGTGGGTGTTCATGAAGGTGAGAAAGGATTGTGTTAGTCTGATACATGAAAAAAGCCTCTGAAAAAGTTGTATTCCTGCAACGCTTTCTTTCTTTTCATGCTCTTTTTTTTAGAAGTGGTTGTAACTGTCTGTCCTGCAAAAACTACACAGCTTAAAAAAATGGAAAAATGACTGAGAGGAAGTATATTTGCGTGTTTGTTTTGTTAAGTTGGCCTCTTCTCATATAGGGAGAGAATTTGCCAATAATATAAGAAATTTCATTATCAAAAGATACACACATTTCAGTTCAAATAATGTAAAGGATATATAATTTGAACTTAGTACTCTATTAACTATTCTCCTATAAACATATGGGATGAAAATATTGATCACAAACCAGTGCCACTCCTGGCTAACCATTGCTACCCTTTCAACCTCCTTCAGTTACTCCCTCTAATCTTGTCTCATATTCTTTCTCTAAATGCTTAAAGGATACAATCAGGGCTTATAGCGAATGAAATGTCACCTGGGGGAAGGGGACTCCACACTATAGGATTAATGCAGTTTGACAGTATATAACTTGCAAGGCTCAATGCTATGGAATCATGGGAGTTGTAGTTTGGCGAGGCACCAGCACCCTTTGGCAGAGAAAGCTATAACCCTTGTAAAGCTACAATTTCCATGGTTTCATAGCACTGAGCCTTGGCAGTTAAAGTGGTGCAGAACTGCATTAATGAATGACATGCCGTCAGCCGAATTGCTTACGCAATAACACAAATTCAGTTCAGAGCGAGGGCAATGCTTTCTGGAACACTACTACTTTTTTCATTCCGGGTGAAATAGTTTTAGCTCCTTTGACAACATCTCCTCAAAAATACCAAAGGTGATGTCTACTCCTCATAGATAGCAAACACTTAGAAGAAAATCACCTTCTGTCAGATCACCTCTAGCTTAAATTGTATTTCTGCACATGACCTTCTGTTCCATCTGTCACTGGTAAATGTATGTACTTTACAATTTTATGGCTTGCATTGCCACTTCAGTATGGACTGAACTACTTTTGGTCCTTCTGATTTATCACCTTTTTAAGAAGAAAGCAGAACTTAGAGTAAGGAAAGGTTCAAGAAAGTTGGCTGTATACACAGGAGAGTTGAGAAAGTTGTTCTCTGACTGCACTATTTTTCCTCATGATACTTGATACTCTGCTGTCTGTGGATCTTCCAGATGTAGACTCAAGCTTCTGTATGTATATATATACATACACATATATAAAAGCAGCAGCGTTAAAAAGCAAACCATCATGTGTAAAAATGCCAGAAATTATTAGTATGAAATTAAGCACAATAGTGTATTGGCACATGGAGATAGTAATACTGAGAAATTATGCTGAAATGAGGTCTACGGTTGAAATACCTTGATGCAGCCCGGGTTTTTTCTTTATTGATTGAGATACTGGACCATAAAACCTAAGATTGCTTTTATATTAGATATTTTGTTTCATATTATTTATTGTATTATAGTTTTTTGAGTTTTATATACTGATATTTTATTTGTAAGAGGCCTAGAAACCTATTTTTAAAGTAGAAAAAGGCATTCGAGCAATAGAAACAATAGGAGTAGTAGTTTCATATGAATAGAATGTCTTACACCAAAAAGTTATTTTTTAAATTAGGCACAATGTAATTGAAGTACTTAGGAAAAATTAAATTTAAGTGGAATAGTTCATACACATGCTTAATTCATTCACTGAAAACAGTGAAGCTGATAAGGAATTAGTTTGAGTTGATTCATAAATTAATTAAATACAATCACTAAATTTGTCTTTTTATATAGTAATACCATATGTACACAGGTTCAGCTGCCAACCACAGCAAAAATATTATTTATTTACTTTGAGCAATCATTGAAGGAGAACCAATATAATTCTATGGCAGAAAGGAAGGTTATTGCCTACAAAATACCATATTTCTACAGCTTGTCAGATATCTGCGCCTTGCGGACCAATTTCAATATATATTTTAATATTCTCTGCATTGTTTACTGTAGTTGCTGACTTATTGTAGACAGTGATAATGTAGACAATGCCACATTGTTTTATATGTCATAGTATTACCACTTTACTGGCAAAACTAGTAAACTAATCAATACAGTAGAAGCAGCATTCAATTTAGGAAGAGCAATAACAAAAGAATCTGCTGTGCCTTAATGAAAGTACTTGGTTGTGAGGAAGCCAGGCATGCAGCCAACAGGGGATTTTTCATGCTTCTGAAGAGCATATGAGAGGATGCAGGCAGGAACAGAGTTAATCTATGGTGATGAGATTCAGAGCAAAGGAGGAAGATGAACAGAATTCAAAGGAAAGAGTTTGCATTTTCGACAATTGAAGAAGGATATTGACAACCTGAAATGTGTCCAGAGAAGGGTGACCAAAATGCTCAAAAGTCAGGAGACCAAGCTCTGTGTGGAACAGCTTAGGGAAACAGATATGTTTAACTTGGACTAAAGAAGGCTGAAAGGGGGCATGAGATCCATGTTCAAATATTTGAACAACCCAGGGGTGCAGCGGATTAAACCCTGAGCTGCTGAACTAGCTGACCGAAAGCTTGGTGATTCGAATCCGGGGAGCGGGGTGAGTGCCCGCTGTTAGCCCCAGCTGCTGCCAACCTAGCAGTTTGAAAACATACAAATGTAGGTAGATCAATAGGTTTCGCTCCGGCAGGAAGGTAACAGAGCTCCATGCAGTCATACCGGCCACATGACCTTGGAGGTGTCTATGGACAACGCCAGCTCTTCGAGTTAGAAATGGAGATGAGCACCAACCCCAGAGTCAGACACAACTAGACTTAACGTCAGGGGAAACCTTTACATATGAAGCCCCCCCGCAAGTTTGGTTTCTGTTGCTCTGAAGACCAAGTCACGGAGCAATCAATTCAAATTGCAAGAAAAGCTTTAGGAAGAACTGTTCGACAGTGGACTTCACTGTCATGGAGTGTGGTGGAGTCTCGTCTCTGGATAATATCCATCTGTTGGCAGTGCCTTCATGGTTTGTTGCAGTATGACAAGAGTTTGGACTTGATGGCCTTTGTGATCTCTTGCAACTCTGATCCCATGGTTCTATGACTTTATCACATCAGCCCCTTGTCTTGTCCAATCATGTTGTTTAAGCAAATGGAAACATACCATTATAAGAATATTCTCTTTCATGCCTTGGCACAATTTTGCAATGTTGGCATTTTGTTGATTTGAAGTCTTACAATCAGTCTTTTTCACAACCCCACTTCTTACTTGTGTTACTTTTTTCTATTTTGTCGTAACTTTGCAGTCACACAGTTTTAGCATTCTCTTGAGATTGTCCTGTCGATTGCATTAATGGGATTGCATTGGAAGGAAATTACAACACATCGCAGAACAATTTATCTGTATTGAGATAAATGCATATAGAATTCTATTATAATTTTTGCAACTATAGCTTAAATTCTTTCTTTAATGTCTCCAGTGTGGAAACATCAATTTCCATGGCCACTACACATTTTCATTGAGCTATCCATTACCACTTCAATTCCCCTCTCCTTTAAAGCTTGCTAGAGTTAGCTAAATTTGCATGCCTGAACACACTAATTTCTATGTGTTGTTGAAGGCTCTCATGGCCGGAATCACTGGGTTGCTGTGAGTTTTCCAGGCTGTATGGCCATGTTCCAGAAGCATTCTTCCTGATGTTTCACCCACATCTATGGCAGGCATCTTCAAAGGTTGTGAAGTCTGTTGGAAACTAGGCAAGTGGTTATTTATATATCTGTCGAATGTTGAATGTCCAAGGTGGGAGAAAGAACTCTTGTCTGTTTGAGATAAGTGTGAATGTTGTAATTGGCCACCTTGATTGGCCATTTTTTTAAAAGATTTTGCATATATTTGTATTTTTCTCTCCATGAATGTCTGCAAAATATTGTTTACTTAGATACTACATTTCTCTGAAAACCGGGTACCTTTGTCAATATTTTCCTTGAATAGGTCAGGTTTCTGAGTTCCAAATCTCTTGATGTGATTATTTCCTTGTGCAGTTCTTTCTGAGTTATGAAATGCTATAGTCCAGTATCTCCCATTAATCTCCTACTTTTAAAACATTCAAATGTAAATCATCTTGTCTCCTGCCAGCTCTTAATATTCTGAAGTGTTTAATCCTAAGTAAGACAATTTCAAAACTGCTTTAAAACATTTCATACATGGTTCCAAGGGGACCAATTGCAAGTGTCCAGATCATTTCCATTTTATGTCACACATTCTCCATCTTAATAATCATAAAAGTAAAAAAGTAACCTTGTACAGTCTTGGTTCTCTTTCTATTCCTCAGGAAATAAAATATTTCACGTACATTTCTGGTTATTACATTATATATTGCATGAGCATAAGTGAGCTCATCTGGCAATTTGTTTGACCAATACTGGTGGTTCTATAGCTTCCTTAACATCTGCATATACAAAATTATCATTATCGTTATGAATTTACTATTTTGTTTGTGTTCACTAGAGCTTTTTAAATACAATGTTATAAAAATCTGTCTTGAAAATAAACTTTGCAATAATAAGTCACTGAATCACCATTTAAAATTGACATTATACAATCTGTTAAACCTGTAATTATTTGTAGGGTTTTTAACATGCCCTGTTTCTAAATGAAAACAAAGTTGTTTCTAAATTAAGGTGCGAATGAAACAGAGCATTTCATTGTTAATCTATCAAGAATGCTTACTTGTCACTGTTGCTGAACATATGATCACTTCTCATTTTATTAAATATATGTCATGGCCAGCTCTTACATCACAAATATTTCATGGATTGTAATAAGCATATATCATTTTTCAATTAGTGCATTTCTACCGTAACTCACCTTTTTCCAATTCCAGCTAAAGCTTCTGATAGAATTAGTGTGGCTTTAAATGTGCTTACTTTTCTTCCTGGTGTATAGTCATTATTATTAGGATCACAGTGCATACAAAAATAAAACCATGGAGAGATCAACATGGGCATCTGTTTCCCACACAGGATGCAAGAGGAACAAACCTCCAAAACACAGTCTAGATAAAACAGAACATGATGATCTAGTGAATTTTACAGACTTCTAGAAAGCTTTTGCTATAGTACCTCCTTAATAAACTTATCATCACAAGACAAGGGAATAGGTCCTTTTATGCTATAATTTACAGATAAGTAAAAAAAACAGAAGTGGTTTCTGCAGAGAATGGCAATAAATTACATTTCTCACGGGAGGAGGATGTAAACAGTGGGAGCCCTTGGAGATTTATATTGGCACCACTGGTACTTAATTTATTTATGAATGATCTAGTATCAGAGCTGAGGAGTGCAATAAGTCAAGACTGTGGTTCAAGACTGTGTCTACACAAGCAGACTGCAAAGAATTCTAAAAGGATCTAGCCCAACTGGATGTATGGGCATCAAAATAGTAAATGATGCTTACGTTCAGTGAAAAACAATACACACTAGGTTTTAAAAAAAGAACCCGAACATATATTAAGCATTTACATGGCCTAAACTGGATATTGGTCTCGAAAATACATCTGGGATGTAAACTATGTAAATGAAAACATGGGTTCTTTTTGTCATGGCAGTGAATGAAGGCAATTTCTGAGCCAGAACTATTGGAAAGAAAGTTCAGATTAATCAGACAACTATTTATTTATTTATTATTTATTACAGCATTTCTACCCCGCCCTTCTCACCCAATAAGGGGACTCAGGGCAGCTTACAATAGAAAACGCATATATAAACAATTACAATAACATTTCAATTCAATTAAAAAACTTGATTACATTAAAACATTCATAAATACACATATAAATATACATTTAGGTGCATTTCGAGTTCAAAAGCGGGTCTGTCACTTATATCCTAGAACATATGTTGTAGTTGATGCTGTCTCTATTGTCCAAAAGCCTGGTCCCACAGCCAAGTCTTAACTCTTTTATGGAAGGAAAGGAGAGAGGGAGCCTTGAGAGGGCGTTCCATAGGCGGGGGGGGCACCACTGAAAAGGCCCTGCCTCTCGTTCCCGCCAGCCGTACCTGTGAGGCTGGCAGGATCGAAACAGGGCCTCCCCTGAGGATCTTAAATTATGTGGTGGATCATAGTGGGAGACACATTCGGACAAGTAAGCTATCAACATAATTTTATATTAACCTGTTCTGTGTTTGCGTTTGCTATATTATGAATAGTGATGGTGGAACAATTGCAAAAAAGATATTGAACTGAAAAGATGCAGAGGAGGACAAATTACTGTGGGTGCAAGAGAGGCTGGGAAGGATGCCATGTATACAGTTGCATCACTTTCTTGCACCCACACTCTTTGGTTTCTGGCTAGAGAAAGATAGGCAAACACTTCTATAATTCCACACACACACTCCTCCAGTCACAAATGGCTGTGTGTGGGTCTCAGTAGGTCCAGGGGGTTGGGAAGTGACTCAGTGTCATCTTGTGAGACACATATGAGACTACTACTCTACGCTGGGCCGTGATACCTCATTCAATTGCCTAGGAATGGGGCCCTGCTGGCAATATGAGCAATAGAACTCTCAATATTTCTTCACAATGCACAAAGTGAAGAGGCAGAAGCATTATTTTCTTCATACTGTACTCATTCCAGCCTCCCTCCCTTTCTAGCTTTCTCCCCCCTCTCTCTCTTCATGAAGCCAAATATACCATGAATAAAAACTACTCAAAATCAACAAACCCAAAGTTCCTCAAAGTGGACAAGAGCAAACTGGACAGCAATCTCTCAAAGCGAATAAGAGCACGAGGCACAGAGGCTGCTCCCTTGAAGCCCTAAAGCCCTGTACTCTCGTTCTAGTGCTTCCCCTGGTGGCAGCACTCACCCTGGTGGCAGCACTCCCTCTGATGCTAGCTCTTAACTCAAAATGCCCATATGCCAAAGTGAAATCCAGATCAAGCAATGGCTCTTAACTCAAAATGCTCTTAAATTGGGATGCTCTTAAGTCTAGATTCCAATGTATAATAATCGAAAGATTGGTGTGACAAATACAGTAATTTTCATGGCAACAGTAACATTTCACTAGTTTTGTCTCCACTGGTTTATGACATTTTTGGAGATGATGTGAAAGAAACACAGAACACTGCAGCTGCCTGTGATCTGCAGAGTAAGTAGGCTTCATCCAACCATTGCAGAATGATATCCTCTTCCCTTCCCCACTTGTTTAGACCATAAGCCAATAATAATAGGTCACTGTATACCAGAAAAGTGCTATTCTTCTAGACATTTGCTACATTGGCAGTTGCTCTCTAGTAGAAGTGTGTCCTAGCATCTGCTGCCTGATCTGATCTGTTATTTAACTGGAAATGCCAGTTTCACACCTGGGATGTTCAAGCATGTGTTCTGTAACTGAAATACAACCTTTTCCCAAGCCTGTCTGCTGCAATTCTGTTTTTGAGAGAACTGTGAATAGAACAGATGCTAGTTTGGTTCATTTTTAGGTAAGGAATTTCCAGCAGTTCCCAACAGTGGTGACAGCTGAATCTCTTCCAGCATCATCTAGAGAGTTTGAATGAGGTTACTAGAACTGTAGTTCATGAACCTGATGTGAGATACTAATTGCCAGGAACTCACCTAAGCATTTATTACAGAAAGAATTAAGGTTGGGTTTAGGCCATGCCTTGTACATTCAGTGAATGCCTGAAATTTTTGGTTAAAACTATCTGCTGATCTAGTGCACAATTCTAATTCCTCCAAAATCATCTCTGCTTAAACTTTGTATTACAAAGAAAAAAAAATCTGTCAGTGTGAGAGAGCACTCTGATTATAGTGATGCAAATGTTAAATAACATCATCTTTTTCTCCCTTTCTTGCTACATACTTCAAAAGAAGGGAAACAAATTACTTCTGTTTACCTTTATATCAATATCTTTGGGATATTTATGGGTTTAACATAGAAAGTTCAAAACCCATGCACATTTTCCTTAAAACTATAAACGTACTGATGACAGATGGGGGATGCTTATATTCATTAAGCCTATGCAACCATGCATATAATTATGGGGTTAATTAAAATGCAACTGTGATATAAACATTGGCACTGAGTTGATTCCAGTTCAATAGAAGACTGCACATTTAAAGAGGGAACTAGCAGACACAGATATTTTTGTACTTGAAATATTTAAGTCCCACACATTCTTTGACAGAAGAAGAAAGATTTCTTCTTGCCAACATAATTCCCCATTGTTATCTTTGGAAAGCAGATCCTAGTAATCTCTTCCAGTTCTCCACTGATCTAGCCTTCATGGATCTACATTTACTCAGATCAATGAAAAGGGAGTAATTATTTATGAAATCATACAGCATGATTTTCCATCTATATCCAGTTTTTTTATTACAAATTCAGCTAAAGTCGTATGGCAGGGAATTCAAGCTTCATTTTGAAAATCAAATGGCCTTTACTAACTTTACTAACTAACCAGGAACCAAAGAAAGGACTATGATCTTTATGGTTATGTCGATACTCTCTGTGGCTTTCACTTAGGGTTTCCAGATCTCAGAGCATAGTCCTCGATCTCCACTTCTCAGGACAAAGTTGAAGAATGTCATAATAATATTACATTGTTTCTTCATAGTTTCATGATTTGTTAGACTTTATGTTTTTATTGTATATCATTTTTACTTGAAGGTTTTTGTGTGTCTATGTAATTCCCCCAACTTCTTCCCCTTCAAAAAAAAAGTCAGAAAGAAAAATAAAGCTTTTAATTTACAGTCAGAAAATGAAATTATGCAGCCTGCTATAGGGTAAAAATTGTCCCAAGCCACAGGCCTACAGCCTTTGATCGTCATTTTAATTATCCTGCAAATAAGATTGCTGACTTAACTATTTTTATTCCATTTCAGCTGACAGGAGAACCAATAGATCGGCATTTCAGTATTTCCTACTCTTTATCACCTTTGAGGGTTTTGCAATCCATGGAAATGCTGGTGGTTTAGAACAAGTCATAGAAGCTCCTTTTTTCATTTCATTTTTTCCTGAAAAATAATTTCACCTAAAGAAAATAAAATTGCTACTGTTATCACTATGGGAATCAAATTGACAAAAGTCATTTTCCAGAGGCTGCTCTTTCAAAAGTGACTTGCAACAAATGCCAGTAAAAAAGGGCATTTTGCCAAGTGTGGAAACCTGCTGTGGATGAGCATGAACAACTAAAAAATATTTTAAATATGTCCATGATCCATCATGCCTCCTACTGCCAAGTTAAAATAAATGGTAGTGAATTATTACTATCCAATTCTGGATCTTTTTGCACCATAAATCTTATTCAACTATTGTCCCTATTTCCAGGTTTCCCTACAAGTTATGAAGGGCATTCTATTGTCATCAGAGATGTTTCACACCCAGTCTTGAACATAATAGCATAACATATATATGGCAAAGAAGGAAATCTGTATACATCAACAATTTCTACACATGATTTTGACAACCAATGGTGATATATTGATTTAATCCTTGCTTTCCCCTCTTAAACGAGTTTCAAAGTGGATCATAACATTAAAAAGGGAAGTTGTATTGCAAATAAACAACAAGCCATATGCTAGATATGATCATGCAATTTCCAGATTCTTTTCAGACACCCTGGATGTTGCCACGTATTTCATATGCAAAATTCAGATAATTTTGTATATACAGTATATGTAGCCATGCAGGAAACAAGTGTAGGAGTGATAACTATTATTCCAAGGTTGCAAAATATTTTGTTGTGGAATTTGCTCTTATCTTACATTTCTTTAAAAAGAAGACAGTCATTCAATGGGATGAAACATGCATAGAATGTTTTCAAAAAATATATACTTGGCTACATCAGAGTGTCCAGCACTTCCCTCCACTGCTATATGTAGCATAACAATTCTATTGATAGATATTTTGGAGTACGGTCTGGGTCTTTCCTCAATTTGGCTTTAAAAATAGAAAATATGTTTTGCTTTATTAAGTTGCAGAACTTTAAAAAGGTTTCTTGCCATTCAACACTATCACAGATTTGTTTGAGCATTACAAACATTCATATTTTCCTGGTGTCTTGAAATGACCATATGTGTGCAGCCGGGATTTATCTTGAGATTATAGACCACCGCCTAATTTATGTACCATCATGTTTAGGTAACACAAAGTGGACTGCTAAATTGATATTTGGTTATACATATACATATAAAGATTTATTATTTACCTGGTCCCAGAATACCACTGCTGATTGCTGGCCATGGTTTTCAGCCCTGCACCAAGAGGACAAGACAATAACTCCTTTCAGCAAAAAGTATATACTCATTTCACTTATACCATCCATGTTGTTCTGTAGTGAGAATTACAGTCTATCAGCTACCACTATTCAAGCAAGCATTGTAAATAGTTTGTACAACTAGATATCAAAGTATATTATACAGATATGTACTATCATCAAAACTCATAATATGGAGCATAAAGCAGCACTTCTCTGTGACTGAGATGCCAGAAGAGCAATTTTGAAGGTAAAAACGTGAATATAAATATAAATGGGAAGAAACTGAGCTTACAGGTTTATTTTCTAGGAAATATGTGTATGCTTTACTTTTTTTATTCCCATAAACAGTTAGTGTATCCAGCAACAAAAACCCTTATGTGAAATAAAATGAAGCTACTCTAGATTCAGACACACTGTAGCTTGTTGCTGTGGCATTAATCCCAAAAAAATCTATAGCCTTTTTGGTTGATTTCATCCCCTGGACAACCACATTATTTAAACAAACCTCTGTTCTATTCCCAGATAGAGAGCTGGTCCATACCTGTGCTGATGCCAGTGGGCCTCAATTGAGAGACTGCCAAAAATGCAAAATGGTATCAAAACATCTTTTAAGAGTAGAATGACATCACAGCTCATGTAAGTACAAAGATTTGTTACAAGGAAACTTCTCTAACAGACATTCTTGCTTTTTCCCCATGTTTTGGTTTTTCATTCATTTTTTGGCTAATAATGGAAATTGCTACCAACTGTTATTTTAATATAGATGCTTAAAAACAAAACTCATCATTCTTAAAAAAAAAGAATTCTTTTTAATATTTGCTATATACATGTTTTATTTATTAAAATACTTATATCCTGCTTTATAGACAAGAATCTCAGGGCCATTGATAAATAAAATACATGGAAGTTTCAAATGTTTCAAATTGATTAAAACAACCTGTAGCACCTTTGCAATTAACCGGGAGAGAATTTCCACCTCATCAGATGGGCAAAATTTCCCATCCTATGCCAATTTCAATCCTCTTCAGGCACAGATCCTACCGGCTCTGATCACATATACTTCCAACAGGGCTCCATGCATGAAGAGGGGTGAAATCGATGTAGGAGGCAGTAGCGATAACAGAGGAGGCTTACTGTGTTTCACTGAAAACAATGGGGGGAAACACTTCCTCCTGTGGGATTAGGTGAAGGGAAAGGTGGGCGATGTGGGGTGCAGGGCATCGGGTTCCCCACGCCCCCCACTGGCCCTTGCCGGATTCTCCATGATGCATGGAGCATCAGGAATAAATGTGATGAGGTCCATTGAGAGAAATAAATTAGTAGCATAAGCTTTTATAGATTTAAATCTTCTTCATCAGATGCATCAGGTACTGCAAGATACTTTTGCAAATGGAAACCTATTTTTTCAGTAGGCCCATTATGCCCAGTGGTATTTAATTCCCATTGGGTACATAAGATTTCATATGTAGTATATCCTTATTGTGCATGTTGCATTGCATTCTTAATAATGCTTCTCTGAATTCTAAACTTTAATAACTGTGAATTGTAGTAATGCTTGTACTGCTGGTGTGGAGAAATATTTGTAACAAAACTACACATCTGAAATCCACATAGATTTCGAGACTGTCATTGTCCAAAGTTACCTCATAAAGAGAAATTGCATCTAGCAGCACAAACCTATGTTTGTTTATTTAGAGGTAAGCCTTGTCATGTTCTATATTTTATACTTTATATTTTCAGCCTGACATCTTTCCATTCAAAAGCCTGATACAATCCTATTTCCATATTTTTGGGGGGAGGTTTTCTAAATGAAATTTACATTTTATATATAGTTTATTTTAAAATCTGCACTAATAAACAAGTTACAAGCATTTTTGATTTCTTAAAAAAGCAAAATGCATCATATGATTGTGAATGTGGGTCCAGACTTCAGAATAAATCAGACCAGTTCACTTCCAAATGCACACCAAAGGCCTTGCACTTCCCATGGTAAATCTCCTGAATGCGAAGAAATAGTAATGAAAGAGCTGCAAGGAAGAACAAAAAGGTAAAATGCTGTTATGGTTGACAAGCCTTAATGTTGCATGTAAAAAATAAAGCAAAACAAACTCATACTGTACAGCAGACTGAAGACATAGAAGAAACCATAAGAGGGAAACCTAATTACAGAAACTGAATATAGTGTGAAAGATCGATTGAGCATGATAGGAACTGATGTTCAAGGCAATGGAAATGATGTCATATCCCACTCATATACTAAATAGAGGAAAATTGTAGACATAGCATACTATTTTCAGCACCAAATAACTCTGGGACAACTGTTGATGTCCACAATGCAAATGTTATGGTAGTTATCTATTTTGTGGGATATGCCATTCAGTCATTTGCCAAAACCACATAATGGAGATGCATTTTTCAAAAAATCATACTGAACTAGTAAAAAAGAAAACTTAAAGGAACCTCACTGGAAAATTAGGGTGAGGGCCAGATGAACCACTGTGAAGATAGAAATCTAGACTTAGTGCTCCAGCATACAGACCTGACGAAGAATTTGGAGAAGAGTCTTCAGTTTGAAATTTGATGATGAGGGTAGTGCTATTGATACAATGAACTGCCAAAATGTCAAATAAATGAGTCCTAGAGCAAATCAAATTTGACCCCTCCTTAGGCAAAATGAATAAACTGAGGCAATTACAATTGGACAAAATGACTCACTGAAAAAGAAGCTAATGTTGGAAAAAGTGGGAAGCATTAGGCAAAGAAAAAGAGCATGTTACAAATGGATTGATTCAATCAAGGAAGCCATGACTGTACGTTTGAATTACCTAAGCAGGGGCTCTTGGAATCTCATGAATGAAGATCGTGAGATTGAAATAAAGTCTACTTGATAATGATTGACAGCAAGATCATTGATGATCCTGAGACTGGAATAGGGACATGTTAAAAAGGCATTTGTTTGAAAGTTGTATAATACTGCATTTCATTGTATAATAGTCAAATTTTTATTCCCTTTCGGGGGGACTATCATGTGAGGAATTTTTTTTACACCTATGTGGCTTCCCTCAGTGAAATCCCGTAGCTGCAGAGCGACCCATGCATCTGCCAATGAGAGCTACGAGGCTACAAGCCTTGATGGCTACGAGTGGGTTAGGCTTTGCCCACCTGATTGCCTTTCCCCTCCAGAGCTCAGAAGGGCATGCGGGTGGTGAGGCTGCACCCACACACATAATCCGGTGGGTGAACTCACCACCCAATTGCTCCTTCCTCTGAGCTTGGGGGGAAGAGGCGTTTGAACAGTTGTTGCCCCCACACATAATAGTCACACCTCTGAACTCAGGGTGCATCTATCATGAAAAAAATCATAAAAAAACAAAACAAAACAAAACTGGCATCCAAAAAGAGGGAGTGATTATTATGCGATGGTAACTATTATGCAATGAAATACTGCATTTCAAAATTGCAAACTGGCATTTTTATTTCAGCCAGGAAACAGATTAGATGTAGGTTGTAATCTCTACCACAGTGGGAGAACATACATACAAATATGGTGAGAAGATACTGTAAATCCATATGCAGTTATACTTTTTGAATGTCTACATTTTGATCAGCCAGCACTGCTTTGCTTCCTGAAATTGAAAGCCCTGGACGAAAATGAAATGGGAGAAAAATAATGTGCACCATTGTGTGAAAAGTATATATTATTGTTGCCTGACTGAGTATAAGTGTAGGTAGCAGATAGAAAAACAATAGATACTGAAGTGGGCAGAGAGAGGGGCGGGAAGAAGAAACAATAACAGTGCTTTGATAAAAGGAAAGCAAATTATGCATCAGTAATTACTGAATGCTGAGCTCAAATTATACAACTCACTTCCATCCTCAAAACTGAAATATAAATGATAATTTTCATACTGTGGCAAAAAGAAGGATAAATATAGATGTCATTGTGGAAATACATGTGTTTCGTCTCTTATTTTAAAACCTAAATCTTTGAACACAAACACCTTTCTACAGTATACTGCTGCTTTTTTCAAACTGCACTGAAGCAATAAACCTATGAGTTTATGTGTAAAAAAGCAATCTGTTTCCATGGAAATGAACAGGATAGAACAATTGTAACACTAAGGCTTCACAACAGAATCAAGTAGGAGGAGATGGGATTCAAGAGATCTACAGCAACCATCCCACTTGTAGGCAGGTGTTTAAAAAAGGGGGGGGTTGAGAGTTCTTGCATATCTACACTGTAGATATTACTGTAGATATTACATCTACACTGATTATTTAATGGAGCTTCAAGAAGAGGATGAGATTTATATGGTAACCAAGGTGTGCATTTGCACAATTAAAGGCAGTGAAGCAGACTGCACACATTCCATGGTTACTTCCCATTTGGATTATTTTGATGCAGTGGTTCTCAATCTGTGGATCCCCAGGTGTTTTGGCCTAGAAACTCCCAGAAATCCCAGCCAGTTTATCAGCTGTTAGGACTTTTGGGAGTTGAAGGTGTTGTCGACCGCGTTTTAGGGGATCGGGCCCTTAGGGAGAGACCCGATCCGGTCCTGAGAGAACGAACCTTGGCGAAGCCAAAAGGAGAATTACGAGCCGCAATACAACCTGAAGCCGAAATGAAGAAGGTCCGCCAAAGTTGAAGGAAAATCCGCCAAGGAGTCTTTATTGAGCAATTCAGCTGAAGAGGACTCTAGTAGCGATCATTCGGTCTACTAGGGTACCATACAATCAAAATAAAGCCATACTTATACAAAATTTCAATCTGACAACCCTTTGAATTTCCCACCCTGCTTCCCTGCCCATCTGATCGTTGATAGGCTAGAAGGTTGAACGAGGCGGGCTTTCGTTTCCCGCCTTGCTCCGTTGGCCCAATAGGAAGCTGCCTTTTGTCTCTACTCGGGCCAATCAGGAAAGAGAAGGCGGGAGTTATCGAAACAATGAGGTGACGGGACAGGAACTAGCGGATTAAGTCCTGCTAGACCGATTTCTAAAGGGTGCTTAATTTATTAATGGCAGCAATCAAGGGTGTCCGGGTTTCTGTCACGTATACAGATTTTAGATATGCCTTGGGGTGTCAGAGATGGAAGCAAAGATGGGTGGTGATGAGCCATATTGACAGGCTCTGCAGGGCGCCTTCCTGAGGTGTCCTGGTTTTTCCTTTGGGTGAGATATGACAATGTTTGCCTTGGGGCGAATCACCTTTAGGTCAGCAAACTCTGAATTCGGCGACTCAAGCCCTATATTGTCCATGCAATTTGAATTTGATTGGATTTAGCGGTGGCAGATTATTCTTTTGTTTTTGGGAAAGGAAGCCTGGGTCATAGGAAATGGGATAAGTTCTGAGGTTCAGGTTGAGTTCAAAATATTTCCTATTTGATTTCATGATTTGACAATTATATGAAATAAAATGAAAAATAAAATAAAGTTGGAATATAAACCATGCTGGGAAAAATACATATTTTCCGGGGATCCCAAAGAGTACAAATACATATAGGCAGATAGATAGATTTCATGGAAATAAGGGAGAATCCATAAAAGTGAGTTACATTGCATAAAGGGGAATCATGAATGATATAAACAATTGAAAATATTTGATAAGAATGAAGTTCATAACATCTGGAGAACCCAGCATGGAAATTCATAAAAGTGGAGTTTTAGCAGCATGATTTTACAATTCATGAAGTTGTTATCTCTTGCCTCAGGCTAAAAGGTCAAACACCTTTTGTACAGAGAGTTTTAGTAAACCACAGTAAACTCCAGTAAAAAGTCTCAATCACCTTCTACTATAAATATATGGAATATAGAACATAAAGTCTTGATTTTTGAACTATCTTTTACAAAGTCCTGGGGGGGGGGTCACCTCGATCACAAAGGCCAAAACATCTGAGGACCCACAGGTTAAGAAACACTGCTCTAATGTGCTCCACTTGGGTCCACCTTTGAAAAGTGCTCAGAAACTTCAGTTGGCTCAAAGCCTGACTGGTAAGTGGGACTGGCTACCGAAAACATATAAATCCCTTGCTGCAAAAATTCCACTGGCTACCTCTCCATTTCTGGACATAACAGTTGTGACCTATAAAGTTCTATTTGGAGCCAGGATATTTGAAAGATCATATCTCCAAATATGAACCTGCCTAAATAGTAAGATCTTCAAATGATCAAAAGGAAACAGGATTTTCAGAGGCAGTTCCCAGACATGGGAACTCTGTCCCTAGGGAGAGTAGGATGGCTATCTTCTTGTTTTCCTTCCTCCAGCAACTGAAAATCTTTCTATTCCAACATGCTTTTAGCAATTAACTGCAATGGACTTATAATCTTGTTTTGTTATGTAGCTTTTAATATTCTGTATTTTAAAAACAAAATTTAAATGATTTTAATTCTAGAAATTGTGCTTTTTAAATTAAGCCCTATTCATTTTAACTGATGTTATTGTATGTTTAAAAAATCTGTTGTAGTTTTACTTGTATCCCAATATTCTGTAAATGGTTGGATATCAATAAATACATTGTTGTTATTGTTACTGAAATATATTCATACAGGTTGTGGTGAAACACAAAGTGCATGTGGAATTTGGTCCTTAAGTATTGTAATCCTTCAAGCAGATCTCTTTTTGCTGTTGTTATCGGCTGGTATTCATTATTGCAGTTACAAATGTGTAACCTAGAGTTACGCATTCATAACTGATTTGTATTTATGAACCCTATGTATTCAATAATGTGCAAAATATATAGGGACCATAAACATCCCCATTAGTGATTTAATGGGCAGCAGCCTCTGTGAGCAACAGGAAACCATTCTCCTGGTGATTCTGCAGACTGACATTTCCTTCAGTGTCCTTTAAGAAATCTCTGGTGCAAGGGGGAATTGTGAAGAAGATCCTGTTTAAGACTGTTGCACTGGTGATTTCTGGCAGCATCAGGTGAATACATCGGTTTGCTTTGTCTCGATAGACAGGAGAACAGATCCCTGTGAATCACAGTGACTGCTGCCCACCCAGTAAGTCATGACTGGAGTGGTTAGGCTGGGGGGAAACAACAAGTAGCACATTTCTTCCAGCCATTACTTTTTAATTGGAATGTTGAATGCACATTCTGCATCAATTATCATCAGCAATGTGAATCATAAGCAGATCTGTTTCCTTAAATCAAGTGTATCAGATCTCATCTAATGATTGGACTGCAGACAGAATATCTTCTGAGGAAACTTTAGAAGAGGAATCATCACTTATTGATCAAGAAGCAGCTTCCTTTTCTGCTGACTCTACAGCTTCCCTCAGAATTAGAGAGAATGGAGAATAAAAGAGACTGTGATGAGGACAAAAGAAAGATAATCTCATTCATTATCAATCTCCTTGGATATTCAATCCCCTTAGATATTATAGTCTCTTACAATCTTACTGAAATGGCATCTTGTAAAAAACCAAGGGGAAAAACAGGAAAGGAAGGTCATCATAGCAACATGAAGTAGTCATGAAAAAGCCTTTACATGATTGCCTGAATAATTGACAGCCAGATTCAGGTGAGAGAAATTAAATTAATTTCAGTAAGAATGACAGTAAGGGTAGTGAACTGGCACCACAATGCCAGAGCAGGTGTTCAGAATCAGTTGTTTCAGTAGCTCTTCATACTTGAGTGTTCCGTTGTTGTTTATTTATACCCTATTTATTCTCTCCACAAGAGACTGAAAGTGGCTCTAGTGTCCACAGTGTAACTGGAGATTTAATTTTCAACCATGGTGCTTTGCCCCCATGAAGCTCAATAGATGTCTATGCAGAACATAAAATATCGTACCTATGATCTTTCAAATTTGATTGTAATATATTTTAAAGGTAGAATTACAATGGGTACTTGGTACTTGCTGGGTTTTGATTCCAGAACACACACACACCTTTCATGGATATCAACATCCGTGGGTCCTCAAGTCCCATTGTATACAATACTATAGTAAAATGCTGTCCCTAATATAAAATGGCAGCTCTAGGAAGCCAATAAAGGGCATGTTCCCACCAGCAAGCACCTCACTTGCTTTACTGCCAACAGAACCTCTGAAGATGACAGTCACATATGCAGGCAAAACGTTAGGAGAGAATGCTGATGGAACATGGCCATACAGCCCAAAAACGCACAGCAACCCAATTCTATTTTGCTTTTAAGATGGCTATGTTGATAGTTTTGTTTATATTACTATATTTTGTTGATTTCACAGCTTTGTGAATTGTTCAGGAGATTTGGTTAACACAAAAAAGCTAATAATAATAATAATAAAACATGCATTTAGTAAACACGTAGCCCACTGTACGTTAAACCCTTATACTAGCAGTTACTTCTGACCAGTTGTATCTGTTGGTTAACTCCTCGACATAGTCACAGGGTTCACCCCAGTTTAAGGTTCTCCCCATGATCTTATAGCACCTGAACTTCCTTCATGTTTACAAGTTTCACTCAGTGCACTTTGCCCAGTTCATTTTATGATTTTATTGCTGTGTTTTAACATGTGTCTTACAATGATTATGATTTTGTTTTAGGTTTTTAAATTTTATTTGTGTGTTTTTTGTATTTGATACCATTGTATGCTTGTTTTATATCTTGTAAGCCACCCCGAGTCCCTCTGGGGAGATGATGGCGGGATATAAAAATAAAATTATCACCATCATCATCATCATCATCATCATCATCATCATGGTTAACACTTCTATCAGGTCAGTTGGTGCTAGATATGCAAAAACAGTAATGAGTACATTGTAGCAACTAAGGTTCATGTTTACCATAATAAATGTGATACTCTTACATCACCATGGGTCTTGATTACTTTTCTGCAACAAACTTTAATGCAAGAATTCTTCTCTATAAATAGAGTCAATTGTTGTTGTTAGCTGTATTTTTTTATTGCTAGGAATTAGATTAACACCCACATGTTTAGCATTGGGTGCTGTACGCTCTGATTGTGGTAGTATTCAGTTTTCTGTTCAGCCTCAGACAGAAGAATGGATTGGACTAGTCCTTATTTATCCTGTTCTAACCTGCTATATATCTATCCATTTGTTTGTCTAGTACATTTGCACAAGTATAACACTATTCACTTTACCTGCCAAGAATGCACCCTATGGAATCCTGGATTGTAGTTCAGTAAAGCACTAACACTCCCTGGGTGAAAATATAAATAGCCTTCCATAACCTGAAAATCCAAAGATTTCAAAGGATGGAGCTACGACAATAGATTCATAGTGCTCTTAACTGTAGAGAATGAAAGTTCTCCTACATTAAGAACTGCATCTAGTTGCAAAGAATATTCATTTCACAACACAGAGTATGATATGAACATCTCCCATTTGGCAGTGTTTGGATAGAGTAAGGATGCTTATCCTGCAGGAACCTGACACAAGTAACAGCGTTGATAACTGTAAATTGAAACACTGTCCATTTTTTAGGAATCTGAATACCTACCTGCAGGCATGTAGCTGGGGGGAGGGACTTGAGGGGCTTCAGCCCCCCCCCCCCCCCCCGAAATTCTCAGGATGGTCCACGAGAAGGCCTTACATTTATTATTTAAACTGTTATGTTTATTTGTATCATGATCTGATCACCATTCTCAATATATCCCATATGCATGGGGGTATTGGGACAACGATACAAAAGGTTTGCTAGGGTAGATCCTCTCTCACCCAGACTTAGCCCCCCCACCCCCCAAATCAAAATCCTGGCTATGGGCCTGCCTACCTGCTTTTACAGTGAACAAGACATTTGTCTCTTTGGTTAAAAAACTGTAGCTTATATTTTGTAGCTTTCAATCCGAACAGAAGTTGCTTAGCAACCACACCGCTGGATCCACCTAACTGACCTCATTAAATGATGAAATAGAATTGAAGCATGGAAGTATTGTGCCCAAAAGAGAAAATATTGAGCAAAAACATGGAGGGGAATATGTTGAGCAATCAAGGCTGTAGCCAAGGCAGTGGGGGGAGGGGGTTAGGGGCTCAACCCCCCACCCCCTGAAAATTTTCAGGTTTTAAAAAAACCAAATTCCCATGAGTTTCCACTGAAGTTTATCTGTCTTGAGTGTCCACTGAAGCTTAAACACCCCCCCCCCCATTTTTTTCTGGCTATGGCTCTGTGAGCAATAGCATTGACAATCGAGTTCCTGATAGAATTTGGAACAAGGCATTTTTAAGTTAAGAGAAGAAACGGAAGCTGATTGTACCTTCCAGTCCTTCCTCACTCATTTTGATTCCCCATTGTCACCTGCTATCTTCCTCATCACACATAGGCAATAAGTCTCCACCCCAGCTTTTTTTCTTCATGCAAATCTGCCAGAATCCCTTTCTATGGGATGCAATAGTTCTGCATCTAAACCCATTGGACTCTTGAAACAGGGATGCTGTTTTAAACCATTGTTTTCCATGGGACACAATAGTTCTGCATCTAAACCCAGTGAACCCTTGAGACAAAGATGCTGTTTTAAACGACTGCTTTCCATGGGATCCAATAGTTCCACCTAAAAACCAATGAATCCTTGAAACAGGGATGCTGTTTTAAACCATTGCTTTCCATGAGATTAAATAGTTCTGCATCAAAATCCATTGGACCCTTGAAAGAGGGATGCTGTTTTAAACCACTTCTTTCCATAGGAAAGAGTAATCATGTATTTCTATAAACAAGCATGACACCTCTCTGCTAAGTACAATATTATAACAGGAACAAACCAGCAAAGGAAAATGGCCTGTTTTACGATGCCTCTATTATGCTATAGCTATCATTAATAATTTTTTAAAAGAAATTTGTGAAGGGAAGGAATTATTGTGCACTTCTGTTAAAGAGGGATGGCAGCTCTCTCAGAATGCCACTTTTCACCATGACAAGCTCTGAAACAGAACGGAAACTGTCACAGACCCCCCCCCCCCCAATCACATGTTGTTTTGAGCCAAAATAACAGGTCTTTAGCACTATTTTGTCTAAATTAGAATTTCTCCTTGTGGTTACAGATCTGCCCAATTTCACAATTACTTTGTAGTAAGTGTGATGAGGTGGTCTATACTGCCTGTCCCATGTGTTGCTGGTATAGTTACTTATGTGGTAGATGGAAGGGAATCAGCCACTTATCAAAGAAAAGGCAGATCACTGTCTAGGACAACCTTGATGTGATGCAGATTCCAAGATTTCTTTACAGGGGAATAATAACCAATACATTTCCAAAGCCTTAGATCTTAGCACATCAGCAGTGTGCTGTAATCAGCAGTTAATCCCTTAAGAGACATAACTAAGCAGTGTTGCTCAAGACCGATGAAAAAACCCAAACAGCAAGGTGGCAGAGGAAGAACACAAGAATGAACGCTACAGCTGGTTTTAGTCTCTCCATGTCCCAAAGAGGCTTGAGAGGTCAAATGATGAAGTAGAAGTGTATGAGGCCATGAGAGGGAGAAATCCAACACTAGGCCTGATCATCAGATACCTTAAGAGGGAGCAGATAGAAGGATTTTATTAGTCTGGTGGCAAAGATGCTCTGCCACCCCTCCATTTCTGAATCCATTTGGTTTGCCCTGTTTAAGTACATTACTATTCCATTTCAATTATTAATACCATGATAATTACCACATAATTTAGTTACATTTTAAGAGAATTAACTGACCAATGTTATAGGGGAATAGAACAAAGCAGAATGATCTGAAATCCCAAGACTATATTGTCAATAACAGATTTTTTTAAAAAATTATGGCTTCACTGATGTCAGTACAGTGCGCCCACAATAGCCAGAAGATGTGACAGGGAAGATAATGTGCATCCAGTAGGAAACAAGCCAGTTTTGCCCCAACTATGCTGTGTACACCCCACCCCACCATTACTGCAGGAATATTACAGCTCCAGACTCGCCATGGATTGTGGCAAATATAGATAATCCTTGAGATACTTCTCTATTCATTGAGATATGTTCCCATGAATGTACATTTATGCCTATGAATAAGCAGGTGTGTATGTGAATAAAATAGAAAGGTAAAACCTGTGTGTGTGGTGATGAGGTGGCAAATTTAGTTATCCCTATAGAAGGAGACACAGTTGGGAGACACAGTTGGTGGGAAAGATAATGCCTAAAATCAATATGAGTAGATGACAATATGAATGGTGGAGGAAGTTCTTAGAATGCAACATGGTGGTGGCTGGGAACCAAAAAGAAGTTTTAAATTGGACAAGAGAGCCCCCGTGAAATTGGGCTGTAGACTAGTGTAATGTGTGTGGTGTGCCAAGAAACCATTGCCTCTATTAACCTACTGTCAATGAACTGAAGTATGTGGATTTTTTCCAATGCTTCTTTTTTTCTTTCCAGTCTCCTTTTGAAGTGTTTCTTTATTGTTGCTGTTACCTTCATTGTTGTTGTTCTAAGGTCTGAGGTGGATTGTCTGGGAAGATTGGTGTGTTCAGCAACAGATTTTCCTGCATTCCCATTCCTCATGTCTAATTCATGTCCGTTTAACCTCCAGTGCAGAGTCTGGCCTAAATGCCTAATGTGTTATGCTGAAGGGTATTGTTGACAGAGGATGGCATATGCCACATTAGAACATAAGCAAGTGAAAGTGCCTCTAATGTTACAGGTGATGTGGTTAGGTCCCATGATGTCATTTCCCAAGCAGATGCCTGGGCCAAATAGGCATATGAGTTTGTGAAAAGGTCCGAAACCCACCTGCCCATTCACACTGTCTGTCTCTTGGAGATTGGGAGCCCTTCTGTAGGCAAGTAAGCCCTTGAAAAAGCAACATTATTGTCCAGAATATAAACATTTAAGAAACGAATAGTAAACGTACCTACACTATTTAACAGATGTCACCAATATACCAAATGCATTTTCCCAGTTCCTTGATAACAAAAGAAAAGTAGTTTAATTGTTTGTCTAGAATTACACTCCTACAATACAGATCCAAATCATGTAGTGTAAGCTCTGGGAAAGAGAAGGGTTTTTTTATCTTCCTCAAAACAAATAAATACCAGCTGAACCAATTTCCTGTATATCTAGAGATAAAGAACTTCCCTTCAGTTAGAAGCATGAATGTTTAGTTATTACAGAAGCTTTAGTTTGGTGTGTGTTGTTATATGCAGAGTTATTTATAAATGAAAATGCATCCAACAAAAATTGATAGATTACAGAGGATAAGAGTGATACAGAGAAGACACGGAAAATAATGAAACAGAGGACACAATTAGAGAGGCTGCTGTGTCTCAGAAGTGTGCCTGGCATTCAAATTTCCTTTGAAATGATGCTCTGTTGTTGCTGTTATGGGGCCTAGCCTTGCCCATAATAACATTTTAATCTTACTGATTTCAGCTGGGAAAGAATCACATTCACTCTATTGTACTCTGCCAAAACAGATTTCAGCCATTGTTGCATAATGGACAGAAATTTGGACATAGACTGCAGAGATCTGGATTCAATTCCCTGATCTACCACTAAGCTCATTGGGTATCCTTAGGCAAGTGGTGCTTTCTCAGCCTAATCTAGCCCACAGAGTTGTTGAAAGGACAAAAGGACAAACCCATGTATGTTGCCTTGAGCTCTGCAGAGAAAATTGTGTGTGTGTGGGGGGGGGGGGGGGGGAATGAGATAAGCACATTTGTAATATGAGGAAACCATTCTTCCCGCAAAAACGCTGATATGAGGTTTATAGTGTTACATAGTTTTCTTGATATTGCCAATTCCTCAACAACCTTGCCTGTGCAACTGAAGTAGGAACAGAAGGCAGATGAATCAGAAAAATGTATGTAGATATGTCTGTCACATATGGCTGTCTGTAAAATGGTATCTCCCAGGAAACATAAATGCAAATGTAAGTCAAAAGACAGCAGAATTAAATGTGTATACTGCTGTAAATGTGCAATCATCTCATCCAATAGCAAAAAAAAAAAAATGGCTGGATTGGGGGGGGGGGGGTAGTTTGAGCATTGGACTATGATTCTGGAGGACAGAATTCAAATCCTCACACAGCCATGGAAAACCACTAGATGACCTTGGACAAAGTCACACTCAACCTCGGGCAAAGGCAAACTCCTTTCTGAACAAATTTTATCAGGAAAACTCACTTTAGAGATACTATAAGTTGGTAATGACCTGAACAACAATAATAGGAAGGGAGGAAATATAAATCATTGGATGTCTGTTTCTCTCATACTTATTTATATGTTCCTCACATACACAGACATGTGGGGAGCATAGAAATCCAATGACACACATTTCATCCCTCCATGTTATTGTTGTGTGCTAAATCTTGCCTCAATGACCATGTTATCTAGTGCCACCCAAGTGGTGATCTCAATTATAACACTTTCATTAGAATCAATAGGAAATTCAAAAAGATGGGAAGATTCTGACCAATATGATAAGAGAAGTACATCTTCCCCTATCAAGAAAATGCCAAAATAATGCCAAATAAGACTTGACAGGAACGACACAGGAATAGGAACTACTGCAATATTTTTATAGTAATTAACAGTTCTGTGGTTACATGGAAAATGGAAGAAGTGGAGTGGAAGGAGAAAATATTTATTTGCTTGTTTGTCCTGTGATATTTTTCATGATTTAGCTCCATTCTTACACTGTTTTTAACAGTCAGGTAAAAAACAGATTTCAGGAATTGGCTTGGGGAGAAATATTAAACAGAAACAGACTATGTTCACAGGCTGCTCACTAGTCTAAAGAAATCAAACGGACAGTTTTGAGTCCAGAACATAACACTATCACTGCTCAATTATGGTTGGCTTCATTCATATTCATTTCATTCCTTTGTCTTGGAAGGAGCTTACAACGCTGTCATCAAAGCTGACAGCTCCATGTCATACAACTTCAATTCCCATTACTAAGCAGCACAAAACAACACCTCACATGTTTTTTCTTGTGACAAAACAATATCTGCTTTGAACTGGATTCAAACTGAGTCCACACTGCCACATAATCCAGTTTAATATGGATTTTATACAGCTGTGAGGAAGGGACCAGAGTAATCTGTGTTCACTGTAATGGCAAGCCAGTGGGATAGCCCAGTGTTTCTCAGACTCTGCTCCTCTAGGTGCTTTGGACTTCAGCTCCCAGAAATCCCAGCCACCTTACCAGCTGTCAGGAATTGTGGGGGGTGAAGCCCAAAATATCTGGAGGAGCAGAATTTAAGAAACACTGGGGTAGCCCATTCCATCACACTGCACAGAGCAATCAAGTTAGTAGAGAGAAAGAAAATGCACACTTTCCAGCTCCTCCCTTATGATTTCATATCTTCATAGTTGTTTTTGCATGGGTCTTTGGCATGATTTATTATGCTTGTTGATTTTTTTTCTAGCAAATAAAATCAAATTAACATCAGGAAAATAACTCAAAATACACTATTTCTCTACAGTACACTTTTTAAAATTCAAATAAACATAGTATATGGTTCGTTTCAGCCAAATCTTATTGGTGCAATCAAACATTTGTTAAACAAAACCAGGTGGTCTTCAAAGGACAGGGAAAATAATTGCAGGAGTTCAAGACCCTCTCTTATGTGTCTGTGTCCTTGTAAAATGCAGCTGAACATTACATCACATCTATTGTGTAAACATCACAGCACTGCATAAGGGCAGCTCTCCAGTGAATTTGGCAGTTTGCTATACATTTTATTTTGTTTAATAGGCCCTGTTGTCTGGTTATGTCCATTTTCTTCCAGTGTTTCTTCAAAATGGATTACAGTACAATAAACGTCAGAGTGTTAAAAGGACTTCTTTGGCCCCAACTGGTGCCAAAGAGCAACCCATTCAGTGGTCCAAAAGCAGGATACTAAGGTAGAAAATAGGAATTAATCCCCCATACAAAAACTTCTTCTTTTCCTGCTAGAGACAGGAAGGAAACATGACCCAATGTTCAACTTATCCATTTGCCTTCAATCTACCATAAAATGTGTGTGCCAACTACATCTCCAGCATAGCTTGGCTTGTTTTCAGAGTGTTCAGTTTAGATTTAAGTTTGGCAGCTACACAAACAAGAAATTCCAGACAAAGCAACAGTGTGAAACTCAGTTGTATTTCTGCAGAAGGGCACAATGAAAATGCTTATCTAGTGAGAAGATGACATGATAAGTCACTGGCTAACATTATGATGAAACAAACCTTCATTAGGTGCAACTGTGCAGATCCATAGTATACTGCTACCGCCATAAATGAGTACATTTTAATTGGTCTAGGGAGCTATACAACCTTCTGTTTTCCTTAGTACTTCTCTCTCAGATTTCAGTGCCTTGAAATTAAACAAAATTCTGGATATCCTTAACACAGTATGAAGTGTCCTACCCAATTAAGAAACACAATATGAAAGAACACAGGCTCCGCAAATACCATTAACAATACATCATCCCGAGAAACAAATTTCTTTTCTGAAATATTTTTTAAACCACTACTGTTACTGCTTTAGTCTTAATTCATTAATAGTTGATATTGTTTTCTACCTTGGGGAAAATGTGATAGAAATGTTTTATATAACTGAAGTATAAAATAAAATATAAAGTTATAAAACAATTCACAATACCTTTATTGCTTATGTTCAGAAGGCTTTGCCCATCTTCTTTAAGGTAGTTCAGGACTTTATCACACCAGCTTGTTTTCTCAGCACAAATGTGTTGTTTAAGCTATCACTTTCATATCTTGCTACAGTTGATAAATGCTGGCACTTTCTTAGTGCAAATTCCCATTATCAGTCTTCTGCACAGCCTTTCTTCCTACTCATGTTTGACCTAACCAGCACATGTATGTTATGTTTCCCCTCTCCTCTCTTTTGATGCAATTACATAGTTGTAGTTTTAGCATTTTCAAAAAAAAACCCTTTCTCTGCTTTGTAATATCAGAAAGGCAGTGAAAGGACATAATTTCACAAGGAAGAGTCATAGAAGAACAATAATGAATTCAATGATGGGTTTTTTTCACCATCAATGAAAGAAGCCACCCAAATGCAATTCAAGTATGGTAGAGGCACAAGGTCAGGCAGTAAGCCCCACCCAAAAGCACATATATCCTGTCACAACCTTGTGTTATAAATTCTTCCATTTGCCATCTATCGTTCCTAATAAAGTACTGCCTTTTGTTTAGTGTACAATCTACATAAAAAGCAAAAACAGAGCAAAAACAAGTGTCCCTGCCCCATTATATCGTTTATAGAAGGAAATTGGGGTGCATTCTCATTATTTTCCATACTTTCTCTTCTGTTGATTAGGTTCTGGACTGGTTTCCACCATTTATTCAATCTTGGATATTATTATTTTAAGTGAGATTAAATGAACCCCTTTGTATTCTAATTTTGCTCACAGAATGTCACCCACTTAGATAATTAAATGAAAAGTTTTCCTAAACCCCCCGCCCTGCTTCATTTCTTTCTCTCTTGACTTCTTTCTTTCCCTTTCATTCCCCAGCTTTCCTATTCTATTTTTACCCATCTTTCTTCACCACTCCCATTTTATTATAAAGTTACAGTAAAATGAGTGGAGAGACCAACAGGCTTGTGAGCTACCTAATTGTTTAAAGGGGAAATGTCATATACTGAATTTGAAATATCTGGTTCTACATGAAAAATCTGTGTCCCATCATTAATCTCTCTATACCATTTAAAAAAAATATTTGGAGGAAAGGATGATGTTATGTAGTAACAAGGTATCCTGTGCATGCTCTTTGATTAAGAATTTTCCACCTTCATTCTGAATTCACTTTTATTGAACTCTATAGCTAACCATTGCACTTACAGTGCAGTGCACTTATTGTGGGTCAGTGTCCAGTAGCTGAAATATTTATTCCTGATTCATCTTTAACAAATAAGATTTGGAAAGAGTAAGTTAAGTGTTTATGTTGGTGGGACGGACAGACAAAAAGAAAGAACACTGCAGATAAGTGTGAAGTATAGTATGCAAACTCATGGTTAAGTTGGGGACCAATGTTGTAATATCTATACAGTGCTTGACATTTATGGTGTTTTCATTCATATGTTTTGGAATAGCTCTCAAAGTACCTATCATTACTTGGAACCATGTTGTTATAAACAATCTAAATAGCAACAAAGAGACCAACTTTTTTCTTTGCTCACAGTATTAACTCTTGACTTCTTGACACTAATAGCCAAGTAAAATGGCTATCACTTACTATTGGTCTATTCTTGTCTTCATAGCTAACAATCAGAATCAGGTAGTGCTCTGTTTTTGTCATTAAGGTCCAGTTACATAAAGCTTTAGATTACAGTTATCCACTCATGAAAAAGTCCACTCATGAAAAAGTCTGTGGTTGCTTTTAAAATATTGCAACACAATGTAGCATGCTCACCAAAGCATCTGAAAAATCCATTCATATTTGGAAGATCATTTTTCGATCAAATTTCTGATTAACGGTTGAGCTATTCTCTATGGGGCAAAGGCAAGGATGTAATAGTTTACCATAATAGTTTGTAATAGAATGTAATAGTTTACCATAAGACAACATTTCATTGAGCTCTGAAGGAGCTAAAGAATAGTGTGTTATTCCACACTAAAGGAATAACAAAAACAAACACCAGAGGTTATGTGATTATGGATCATAGCAAGCTCCAGATGCCTCCTAGTAAACCCAAATGAGTTCTATGCCATTTACTTTTGCACAGACATTTAGTCTCAATCAGGATCTAATCACTTATTTCAAAAAAGTATAATTTGGAATATGAAATGGAAGTCATGCTTTTCCTAAATAAGCCATAGCTGAATTTTCAAAGGGAAGGAGATAGGACACTAGGTTGAGTGTCCCTTATTCAAAATGCTTAGGACTAGACGTATTTTTTTTGGGGGGGGGGTGGATTTTGAAATACCCATATTTGCATATACAGTAAGTATTTATATAATGATATCTTGGAGATGAGGCCCAAACCTAAACACAATATTAATTTACATTTCATCTGCACTTTTATACATGTATCCTGAAAGTAATTTTATGCACAATATTTTCAATAATTTAGTGCATGAAATGAGGTTTGTGCACAATGAATCATTAGAAAGCACAGCTATCACTATCTCAGTTTACCATGTGGACAATTTCAGATTTTTGAGTGCTTCAGATATTGGAACACTGGATAAAGGTACATGAAGAATCACAAAGCAATGGCTTGAAATGACTTTGAAATGTCCTTTGAACTGTAGAATTATTTAGCTATATGAACAACAGTCTTGGAAGTAAAATGCTTTCTGACAAAGCACACTTTGTAAACAAATTGCTGTTTAAAAAAATATTAATCCAATCTTACTTGCCCTTGCTTTTCAGAATGACGAGAGCCTCTTTTCCAAAGGTCATTCTACACATATGGAGAGGGGAAAACAACAAAAGTATAAAAACAAGATGGTTAGACCTTTAGGACTGCAGACTACTCAAGAGAGAAAACTTTTAAAACAGTACGGTAAAATATACTGCAAATGCCTGACAGAATCCAGTGATGGCAAACTTAGTCACAGCAAATCACATAGTGTTACCATGGGGAAAGTTTCCTTTGTATTTTTCTGATGAGATTTCTGAATAATGCACTCCTACAGTGCAGTCAGTGTATTATATAACTATTCTCCAAAGAAAAATGAAAAAATCCAATAGTTTTCTGATTGCAGTTTCATATCTGCAGGAAAGCCTCACTGAAAAACAGAAACAGGAAAACAAATTGCTCTATGGTACTGCATTATTAATTTATTTTATTTATTTTCTGTATTTTTATTATAAGGTCTCTGGACTACTTACAATAATATCAAGTAGAACAATTTCAAATGTAGGACATTATAAATTATTTAAATATTCTAAAACTCATCAAACATGGCATAATATTAAGAGTAGAAAATAAAACAATATATCTATATGAACTGGGAAAAGTTTTACATTCCAACAGCTTTTTGAAATAAAAAACAAAACAAGTTATAACCTTGTGCCAAAAAGGGAGCAAAGACCCCATCTACATTGTCATATAATGCAGTCTCAAACTACATTAACAGAAGTCCCATCAATTTCAGGAATTTCAGAGAGCCAATTGAATTCAAAATGACTTTTATGACCTAAAAGGAAGATAACATAGGATCTCCCATCACATGTTAAGTTGGGCATTTTTATACATCTCTACACAGGGAATTGAAGGATAAGTAGCTTGCCAAACAGCTTAGGAATTGTCAGGAAAACCCATACTTTAGAAATGACAAGATACCTCGACTTCACATTTGATGCTTGCATTGCATGAAGGGCACCATCACTTGCAGTTTCTTAAGTGTGTACAAATGTTGGTTTTATTATATGTGACGAAGTCACTAGTCTCCACAGCACAGATATTTTACCATCCTGTGGGAGGCTTCTCTCATATCCCCAAATGAGAAGCTGGAACTAAAAGACGGGAACTCACCCTGGTTTCAGATTTGAACTATCAACCTTTTGGTCAGCAGTCCTGCCGGCACAAGGGTTTAACCCATTGCTCCATGCATGCTGCCCTGAAATCAGACCGAAATGGATCCAAATCCTCTGTTTTAATTAAGATCTTGTGCCCAGCCACCACATGCTCAGACACTTCAACCCAAAAAGGGAATATGGAGCAGTTGTTTCACTATTGATCATGGACAATTTGAAAATGTTATGGGTAACCTGGGCCTTAGTACTGTGTCTAGACAATGCAACATTTAAGAGCCACCAGATACTTCTTGCCACTATGATCTTCTTCTTATCCTCAATTGAGAGTAAATCAGGCTGGTGACAGGAGTACTAGGAGCAAGGTCAAAAATAATATTATGGAGATGTCTGCAGATGTTGCTTACATTTGCCATCCTTGCCTTCCACTTAGTAGGAATAAATAACCTTCAATGGCTATAAGGAAAATTTATTTCTCAAGGTGATCTCTAGACATACTTTTGTTTATCTTATCTTGTCCCTGAGATGTGAGGACTGAAGAGAGGCAAGAGCATGGGAAATGAGAGGGGAGGATTTATGCAGGCTTCTTTATTTTCTGAAACTCAGTAAGAAAAAAAGCATTTTGATTTATACAACTCTTAAATTTTAATGAATAGCTTCCTGAGAACACATCTGTGCTATGATCCCTTCCAGCTGCAGCCAGATTCTGAGGGGACATACAAAGTGGGAAAGGGTTTGTGCATATCCTTCAGATAGGTTTCCCTGAAAGCTATTTTTAAACTGTGTAGGACTGAAGGCCAATTCTCACATTATTTGTTGACAGAGCAAAATCTTCATGCAGGGACTTACCACATTATTTTCACATGGTGAGGTGTTTTCATGAATAGCTGTCATGTGAAAGAGAGAGAGAGAGAGAGAATCTAAAAGGTACATAGTGGGTTTTAAACCAGTATGAAAATCACAAACACACAAATTTAGCCTCAGTGCTCATTTACACGACTTACAAAATCTGGAACAATACTCTGGACAAGTCCAGGGGGAAGCTGCATAGCCCACCTCTGTCTCACTGTGGCAAACTAGAACATCTCTAGAGAAGGACAACCAAAATGATCAAAGGTTTGGAAGCCAAGCCCCATGAAGAATAACTTAGGAAAATGGGTATGTTTAACTTGGAGAAAAGAAAGCTGTGAGGGGGCATGACAGCCATGTTTAAATATTTGAAAGGAACAGGCAAGCTTGTTTCTGCTGCCCTGGAGACTATGACATGAAGCAATGGATGCAAATTACAGGAAAATAAATTCCACCTAAACATTAGGAAGAACTTTATGACGGTGAGAGTTACCTACCAGTGAAATATGTTGCCTTAGAGTGTGGTGAAGTCTCCTTCTTGGAGGCTTTTAAGCAAAGGCTGGGTGGCCATCTGGCATGAGTGCTTAGACTGTATATTTCTGCATGGCAGAAGGTTGGGCTACAATAGATGGTCCATGTAGTCTCTTCCAGCTCTATGATTCTATGAGTCCAGATTGCCCAGTTGGCTCAAACCCAGATCGGTCCAATTTTAACAGTCATTCTTATCTGGACTATCCTTTGTCCAAATAGCAGAAGGTTGCAGTGCTATGGGGAGTTTATGGCCAATGGCGGGGACACCCACATGACCTGGGGAAAGGAGGGCTTCATAATACAGTTTAAATTACAAATTCCCAAAATGTTCCTTTTCCCAGCATCCTACAATAATGTACATTTTATTTTTTGTTTCCTTGCCAACAGACAAATCTAGAAATTTCTTTCTGCTGTTACACAAAGATTCTTTTATGATAAGGATCATTTGGAAGTAGAATAAGAGCCTTGGCAAAACATTTGTTTTATTCCAGTAAATCTTCCTCAAAAGGGAATCATAGAATCATAGAATCATAGAATAGTAGAGTTGGAAGAGACCTCAAGGGCCATCTAGTCCAACCCCCCGCTAAGAAGCAGGAAATCGCATTCAAAGCACCCCCGACAGATGGCCATCCAGCCTCTGCTTAAAAGCCTCCAAAGAAGGAGCCTCCACCACGGCCCGGGGGAGAGAGTTCCACTGCCGAACAGCCCTCACAGTGAGGAAGTTCCTCCTGATGTTCAGGTGGAATCTCCTTTCCTGTAGTTTGAAGCCATTGTTCCGTGTCCTAGTCTGCAGGGCAGCAGAAAATAAGCTTGCTCCCTCCTCCCTATGACTTCCCCTCACATATTTGTACATGGCTATCATGTCTCCTCTCAGCCTTCTCTTCTGCAGGCTAAACATGCCCAGCTCTTTAAGCCTCTCCTCATAGGGCTTGTTCTCCAGACCCTTAATCATTTTAGTTGCCCTCCTCTGGACGCTTTCCAGCTTGTCAGCATCTCCCTTCATCTGCGGTGCCCAAAACTGGACACAGTATTCCAGGTGTGGTCTGACCAAGGCAGAATAGAGGGGGAGCATGACTTCCCTGGATCTAGACGTTATTCCCCTATTGATGCAGGCCAAAATCCCATTGGCTTTTTTAGCTGCCGCATCACATTGTAGGCTCATGTTTAACTTGTTGTCCACGAGGACTCCAAGATCTTTTTCGCACACACTGCTGTCAAGCCAGGCGTCCCCCATTCTGTATCTTTGATTTCCATTTTTTCTGCCGAAGTGAAGTATCTTGCATTTGTCCCTGTTGAACTTCATTTTGTTAGTTTCGGCCCATCTCTCTAGTCTGTCAAGATCGTTTTGAATTCTGCTCCTGTCTTCTGGAGTGTTAGCTATCCCTCCGAGTTTGGTGTCATCTGCAAACTTGATGATCGTGCCTTCTAACCCTTCGTCTAAGTCGTTAATAAAGATGTTGAACAGAACCGGGCCCAGGACGGAGCCCTGCGGCACTCCACTTGTCACTTCTTTCCATGATGAAGACGACGCATTGGTGAGCACCCTTTGGGTTCGTTCGCTTAGCCAATTACAGATCCACCTAACCGTAGTTTTGTCTAGCCCACATTTTACTAGTTTGTTTGCCAGAAGGTCGTGGGGGACTTTGTCGAAGGCCTTACTGAAATCTAGATATGCTACATCCACGGCATTCCCTGTATCGACCCAACTCGTAACTCTATCGAAAAAAGAGATCAGATTAGTCTGGCATGACTTGTTTTTGGTAAATCCGTGTTGACTATTAGCAATGACCGCATTTGTTTCTAAGTGTTTGCAGACCACTTCCTTAATGATCTTTTCCAGAATCTTGCCTGGTATTGATGTGAGGCTGACCGGACGGTAATTGTTTGGGTCGTTCTTTTTTCCCTTCTTGAAGATAGGGACCACATTCGCCCTCCTCCAATCTGCTGGGACTTCTCCTGTTCTCCAAGAACTCTCGAAGATGATTGCCAGTGGTTCTGAAATAACTTCCGCTAGTTCCTTCAATACTCTTGGATGTAGCTGATCTGGCCCTGGGGACTTGAATTCGTTTAGAGTGGCCAGGTGTTCCTGGACAACTTGTTTCCCTATTTGGGGTTGGATTTCCCCCAATCCTTCGTCCATTCCATGTTGCTGAGGTTGAAGATGGCTTTCTTTTTGTGAGAAGACCGAGGCAAAGAAGGCATTAAGCAGTTCTGCCTTTTCCCTATCCCCTGTCACCATCACCCCATCTACTCCTTGCAGTGGCCCTATCGCCTCCTTTTTCTTCCTTTTTCTACCAACATAAGCAAAAAAACCTTTTTTGTTGTTTTTTATGTCCCTGGCAAGCCTGAGCTCATTTTGCGCTTTAGCCTTGCGAACCTTTTCCCTACAGGAGTTGGCTATACGTTTGAATTCTTCTTTGGTGATTTCTCCCCTTTTCCACTTCTTGTGCATGTCACTTTTGAGCTTTAGCTCAGTTAGAAGTTCTTTGGACATCCATTCTGGCTTCTTTGCACTTGTCTTATTTTTCTTCTTTGTTGGCACTGTTTGCATTTGCGCCTTGAGTATTTCACTTTTGAAAAACTCCCATCCATCCTTAACTCCCTTGTTTTTTAATATCGGCGTCCATGGAATGCCGCTCAGTAATTCCTTCATTTTTTGGAAGTCAGCTCTCTTAAAGTCCAGAATGCGTGTTTGACTTGTCTTAGTTTCAGCATTCCTTTGTATTGCAAACTGCAGGAGCACATGGTCACTTGCCCCTAAGGATCCAACCACTTCAACTGTATTGATCAGGTCTTCCACATTTGTTAAGATTAGATCAAGAGTTGCTGATCCCCTTGTTGCCTCTTCTACCTTCTGGACCATAAAATTATCTGCAAGGCAAGTGAGGAATTTGTTGGACTTTGTACTCTTGGCTGAGTTTGTTTTCCAGCAGATATCGGGATAATTGAAATCGCCCATGACTACTATATCTCTTCTTTGTGCCTGTTTGGTCAGCTGTTGACAGAAGGCTTCATCAAGTCCTTCATCCTGACTCGGAGGTCTGTAGTAGACACCCACGACAAGATCTTTTTGAGTCCCGGTTCCCTTGATTCTTATCCAGATGCTTTCAAGCTGGTTTCCCGGATTACAGTCTTGCATTTCTTCTGCAATGTAACTGTTTTTGACATATAAAGCTACTCCCCCTCCTCTCCCCTTTGTTCTATTTATGTGAAAGAGGTTATAGCCCTCAATGGTTAAATTCCAGTGATGGGAGTCATCCCACCAGGTTTCAGTGATGCCTATGACATCGTATGTGTGGTGCTGTGCTAGGAGTTGGAGTTCGTCTTGCTTATTTCCCATGCTCTGAGCATTAGTGTAAAGACATGTAAGCCCCTGTGACCTCCCCTCGAACTGTTTATTTGGGATTATTGTGCTCTCTGTACTTGGTCCTTGCTGTGTTTGTGCAGCCCTCCGTTTAGCCTTACGGCGGTTCCCTGTGGTCGTGGGTAATATAGTGTTCGCCAGGCTGTTGTTCCCCTCCCCCAGTGGATTTAGTTTAAAGTGCGCCTGATGAGGTTTGTGAGTCTGTGTGCAAAAAGATGTTTTCCTACTTGTGTGAGATGCACCCCATCGCTTGCCAGTAGTCCATCCTCTTGGAAGAGTAGACCATGGTCAAGGAAGCCAAAATGCTCCTCTTGACACCATTTTCTGAGCCAGTTATTGACCTGTACTATTTTTCCGGCCCTTGTAGAGCCATGTCCTACAACGGGGAGGAGGGATGAAAAGATCACATGTACATTATACAGTTTTAGCTTTGTTCCCAGAGCTCGAAAATCATTTGTGATCTTTTGAAAAGTATGCCTAGCGGTGTCATTGGTACCTACATGAATCAACATAAGGTGGGGAGGGTGATGGGGCTTTAGGAGCCTGCTGAGCCTCTGAGTGATATGGTGTATTTTTGCCCCCGGGAGGCAGCATGTTTCTCGAGCCATCCCATCCGGTCTGGAAATGATGGCTTCCGTTCCTCTAAGGAGGGAGTCACCTACTACCAAGACCTGTTTCCTTTGAGGATTGACAGGGTCCCTTTTGTGCAAGACAGTGTGTATGTCCCCTGAAGAGTGTTCCTGTTGAAGTGAATCATGTAGGTGTAAAGTGTTGTCCTCCTCCTCAACATCCCCAGTGCATTCATCAATGACAATCCATTGAGATACATCCGAGAGCCCATTACTCTCCCAAGGATGTTCCTGTTGCTCCTGGTCTATGATTGGGGATGGAGCATTTGCATGATTACATAAGTGTGACTGTGGTGATGCACTGTCCCCGTCAGGGCTATCCCCTGCGCATTGATCCAGGATGGTCCACTGAGTGGTATCTAAGAAACTGTGGTCCTCCACAAGATGTGTTTCCTGATTGTATGTTAATGATGTAAGAATTTCAAATCTGTTGTGTAAATGCAGCTGAGCAGAGGAGTTCTGTGGAGGCTGCCTGGTCCTGCGTCTCCTTCTATGGGTGACCTCCTTCCAAGCCTGAGGGTTGTCTACCTTTGAGTTGATCTCCCCATAAGGTTCCTGATCATGGTCTTGGTGGTGTTGGTGTGATGCAGGCTGCTGATCTACAGCAGCGTGTTGTGCAGTGTCCAAGAAGAGCTCGAGTGCCTGAATGTCCTTAAGGGTCTTAATACGGTGCTCGAGCTGTTGGATCCTCTGCTCCATCAGAGTCATCTGTTTGCATTTGGAGCAGATGTAGTTGTCTAGTTTTTGTGTGAAAAAGCGGAACATGCCACAGCTGGTGCATGTGATGGGAATGTTTTGCTTTTGTTGCATCTCTTGGTGAGCGTGGTGGCCAAGTGGGATCTTTGTACAGTTAAGTAATATGCACGCACTTTATGTGCAGACTGCAACAAACCACGTCTTTGTGTATTTGTTTATGTTGCTTTGTTTCCTGTATGTACTGCAAAGGATAGTTAGTAAAGGTGCCTGACGGCGCGCGCGACACTGGCAAATAAAGCTTTCCCAGAAACTCAATTAACAGGGGACAATGCCTGCTGTCAATCAACTTAAGTACCTGGCTCTCTTTCAACACAACAGTCACACAACAGTTAGACTTTGACCACAGGAGCCAAGCCCAAACTCAGTTTAAAATCTTAGCCAAATCTTAGCCAAATCCTACCTGAAGCCAGGGAGCAAAAATGTCCTCCTGCTTCCTCTGCTTCTGCGAGAACCAACTGCCCTTCTGGGATCAGGCTCTGGCAGAAACTCACACTGGCAAATAAAGCTTTCCCAGAAACTCAATTAACAGGGGACAATGCCTGCTGTCAATCAACTTAAGTACCTGGCTCTCTTTCAACACAACAGTCACACAACAGTTAGACTTTGACCACAGGAGCCAAGCCCAAACTCAGTTTAAAATCTTAGCCAAATCTTAGCCAAATCCTACCTGAAGCCAGGGAGCAAAAATGTCCTCCTGCTTCCTCTGCTTCTGCGAGAACCAACTGCCCTTCTGGGATCAGGCTCTGGCAGAAACTCACACTGGCAAATAAAGCTTTCCCAGAAACTCAATTAACAGGGGACAATGCCTGCTGTCAATCAACTTAAGTACCTGGCTCTCTTTCAACACAACAGTCACACAACAGTTAGACTTTGACCACAGGAGCCAAGCCCAAACTCAGTTTACAATCTTAGCCAAATCTTAGCCAAATCCTACCTGAAGCCAGGGAGCAAAAATGTCCTCCTGCTTCCTCTGCTTCTGCGAGAACCAACTGCCCTTCTGGGATCAGGCTCTGGCAGAAACTCACACTGGCAAATAAAGCTTTCCCAGAAACTCAATTAACAGGGGACAATGCCTGCTGTCAATCAACTTAAGTACCTGGCTCTCTTTCAACACAACAGTCACACAACAGTTAGGCTTTGACCACAGGAGCCAAGCCCAAACTCAGTTTAAAATCTTAGCCAAATCTTAGCCAAATCCTACCTGAAGCCAGGGAGCAAAAATGTCCTCCTGCTTCCTCTGCTTCTGCGAGAACCAACTGCCCTTCTGGGATCAGGCTCTGGCAGAAACTCACACTGGCAAATAAAGCTTTCCCAGAAACTCAATTAACAGGGGACAATGCCTGCTGTCAATCAACTTAAGTACCTGGCTCTCTTTCAACACAACAGTCACACAACAGTTAGACTTTGACCACAGGAGCCAAGCCCAAACTCAGTTTAAAATCTTAGCCAAATCTTAGCCAAATCCTACCTGAAGCCAGGGAGCAAAAATGTCCTCCTGCTTCCTCTGCTTCTGCGAGAACCAACTGCCCTTCTGGGATCAGGCTCTGGCAATGACTTTCCCCATTTTCTAAGTCTCTTTTAATTTCTTTCCAAACTTGTTCATAATTGTTTGAAATAATAGACTACTGTTCTTGGTAATTGTAACTCCAAATATTTAATCCTCCCTTTTCCACTTTCAAATTGGAAATAAAAGTTAATTCATTTTCTTTTTCTGAAGTCATATGTTTATTTGGCAGTTTTTGTTTAATCATAGTTCATTTTAAAACCAGAACTTGTACAAAATATCTTATCTTTCTGCCCCAAAAAAGAGCCTTCATTGTGTCCAATGGACTTTGTTTCATTATCACAAGATCATCCACAAAAGTTCTTACTATTATTATTTTTAACCTTGACGCCACAGATTATATCAACTTGTTGTTGTGTCACTTTCCAAAATTTGCCCTTTTTGAACTCAATATATATAGTATTTATTGTCCAAACTTTTTTTCATCAAAATCTATTTTCTGCAATACAGGCAGGCCCAGAGTTACAAACATCAGACTTACAAATGACTCATCGTTACAAATGGGGTGGGGCAACAGGAAGAAAGATGTCTCAAACAAAGCTTTATCACCAATCCTTGTTTCCACAGCAAACCAAATTTTTCAAACTCCAATTATCACAGGGACAGAAGTGAGGTGAAATCTTCTGGACAGGAGCACAGACAGCAAAACAAAGACTAAAGTGGTGTTAACCCTTCTCTATGTTTTATGTGTGTGTGTGTGTGTGTGAGTGAGTGAGTGTGTGTGTACACACACACACACCTCTATTCCAACTTATATACAAATTCAACTTCAGAAAAACCTACAGAACCTATGTTGTTTGTAACTTGGGGAGTACCTGTACTTGAAATAAGTACCATACTTTCTCTGCATACAAAAAAATCAGAATTAATCTTATCACTTTATCACATGCAGCATCCCTCCCCCATGCCATTTTGCCAGCAAGTGTAAGGCAGATGTGAGAGTCGACTTTGGTGCCCCATGCAACGCTCCAGCAAGGTGATACTTTCCCATCACATGGGGAGCATTGCCCAAATAGGGCAGAGTGTGATGGTTCCATTGGAGCCAGCATAGCACAGCAAGGCTCCCATGTTTGCGGTGAAGTTACAAGACATCCTATGATGCTTGTTTTAGTAAGTGTGATGAGGTTCCTACTTATCTTTATGTGCATATGTGACCCATCTCAAACAAAAAAGAATATCATATTTCACTATGAAATACTCAGCACCACATAAAGGTCACCCCCACTTTTTGGCCCCTCAAATTGGTATTTTTGCTTTCTTCAGTTAATAGTCACACCCTTGATTCATCGCCCCAAGTTACCCAACTTCATTTGCTTGCCCACGTGCCCTCCCATTTCCACCTATGGTGCTTCATTCAGCTAGCTCTGAGTGAAGTCCTATGGCTGGAAGGGAGTGGGGAGGGCAGGGGATGAAACTTTGCTCATTCATGTGCCTGCCCCCTCCACTTGTCCACTTTTGGACTCAGCCAAGTGAAGCGACATACCTAAAAAAAAATTTACTGCATAATAGTTGCACTCCCTTTTTTCATTAAAAAAAGGATTAAAAGTGTGACTATTAACATAATAAAATATGATATAAGAGTGCAACCCTCCATCCTACTGCAGTGACAGGATAGGATCATCCTCTTGGGCTGAACCCAATTGAGCCCCACTAGACGTACCTGTGCCATTTTGTCATCACTGTGGCAGCAGCCAAAGAGCACCAAAATGTTCCTGGCCATTGCTCAGCACTTAACATTTTGTGCAGAAAAGAAGATCTAGCATCCCATTGGTGTTTTTCACAAATGTATAAGTTTCTTTCTGCATGTGGCTGCTTTTTTTTTTTTTAGCTGATGTGTAACAAGTCAACCACATTCAGCTAAATGTTTATGAAAGAAGAATTATGCACGTAGTTCAGTACTCTTTGTGTATGCATGTGTATATTATGCATTATGCATCATTGAACACTGTTCATTAATTAAACAGTTGAATATTTAGTATCAATGCACAATATGCATTTGGTAATGATCATAAAGTGCCATGATCATAAAGGCACATACAAAATTGCTTTGAGATTGTAAGTCTATCTTACAGCATAGTAACTGCCAAACAGAATCACAGCCAAGGCATTATATGGGTTCTCAGAGCACTTACAACTTTTTAACTGTCTCACATTTTTCAAGAAAAAGCCTTTGGGTTGAAATGAATTCCAAGGTCTAGATCCTGATAAGCTGGAACTTGAATTCAGCCTACAGCATGATATAAATACTCTGCTTGTAAGAATTTTCTCATATATTATGCTGCTGGAAGGTTAATTGCTCCAGTAACATATTGGCTTAAACATGTATCTGGCTTGGATGGTATATTAAATGTGTTACACAAACCTGTTTTGAATAGTAATGTTGTTCAACTGAATGAGGATACTCAAAGTGCTCCTGAATCTAAAGAAGATGTGTATCCATGTGCAGTACAAATGTCTAGCACATTCATATGTAAAGGCATCAAATGTGTAAATTCACTTGACCTAATATACCTGTTCTTTGTTGGAGGAAAATATACCACTGTATTGGTCTACCATGAGTCCTCTGATGTTAATGAATACATGAGGGGATGGCACCAGTTTAGGGAAGGCTACTTAATAGGGTGGTAATTTTGAAGAGGAAAATCTATTTTAAAAAATATGCCTTTGAGATAGCAGGTAGTTGCTGTGTGTCATCTCCATAGAATGATTCACCTGTACAGAACATAGCTCTTGAAACATTTAAAATGATAAGAGACTTGGTTCAAACCACTGGCATAAGCTGATTCCTGCTCTGAGTGACTGAAATCCAAGGACACACCTATTTTCACTCCTTGAAATCTATATTTATACATTTATACTTGAATTATTTAAATTGCAAATTTAAAACTTTTCTTTTAACTGAGCAGCATGCCTGCCTTTTGTGACATAAAATGTGTTGAGAAAGGTTTGCTTTTCAAGAAAAGCTGAGTAAATAAACTACCCAAAGCCCATACCTCCACAGCACTGCATTCTAGCTAGTGTTTCAGGTATAGTCAATATATCTGGCTCATTTGTACCTTTTTAATGTGCCTTGCCTTTCCTGTGACATAAAATCTCCCATTTCTTGTAATTAGGAAGTCTCTGTTGTCAAAAAGTCTCACAATTATATCTTAGGTAATATTGATGGCTCTCCTCCCTTAAAAAATCCTAGTATGTGTCAAGAATCCAATGTAACATATTTGATTTAGAGGAAGGAAAGAGATGGCTTAGTTAATAATTTCCTGACTTTAGCAGGCATAAATCATATACTAGAAGTTCCTTGAGTTTAACTGTAAGTCCTTAACAGCCTTTAACTACTACACAGAAGAATTAAACTGAAGAAGAAATTGATACGGGTAATAAATTTCTCTTTCAAAGGATCAACATGTGGCTCATACATGCTTCCTCCCACCCCTTGAATGTTTCAACAATAGTGTCTAGTTTACCTTTTTCAGGTTTCTGATTTTTGTCTCCACCATTAACAATATGGCTATTTGCTGTGAAAGAAACAAAACCTGCCTCCACTCACAATGAATAGAATTATCCACCTGGTTCTCAATTTCTGTGCGAATGTAAGAGAAGTAAGGCATTCACCTTCAACGTTCATGGCCTATTCCTGGGAGTGAAGCCTTACAACAATCAAATATACTGTGAAACAACTGAGCCTTTCAATAGCCACAAGCAATGTTGTCTTTTCATGCTGACATACAGGCTTCAGGGTGTGCTGTAATAAGTCTGAGTGGGTGCCACGTAAGGGCCATTGACAGGTCTTCCACCTACTCCTTCCTGCTTGTTTTATCAAAATTACATAATCATCCTTTTGTGACTCAACTGATTATTGCAATGCACTGATGCAGTCACAACACAAATGTGCTAGGGTTTCTAGGTCTTGGGACAGTGACAGAAGTCCCAGAAATATCTGTGTTTCTCTGGGCCTCCTGGGAGGGTGAGCAGCACATGCATTCCCATCTATTACTTGTAGGTACCAGGGCTCTCTGGCTCATCACCAAGTTGTTTGTGTATGCTTACACAGGGCCTTTACATCAGAAAAGTGGGGGAGCAAAGGAAGAAAAATTAATGATGCACTTGAATCTATGATGTCATTTGGTACAAGGCAGAGAATGAAGTGCCAGTGACACAATTCTTCTTGTTGGACAGACTTTGCCAGTACCAGTTCATGATATGGAAACATGACCTCCCAGAAGCCTAGCAGTGAGCCTTCACAGACCCAGCAGAAGCATGGGGCCTGGATAAAATTCCATATGTGTGATTTTTTTTTTCGTGTCAGGAGCAACTTGCATCGCTTCTGGAGTGAGAGAATTGGCCGACTGCAAGGACGTTGCCCAGGGGACGCCTGGATGTTTTGATGTTTTACCATCCTTGTGGGAGGATTCTCTCATGTCCCCACATGGAGCTGGAGCTGATAGAGGGAGCTCATCCACACTCTCCCCGGGTGGGATTCGAACCTGGCAGCTTTCAGGTCAGCAACCCAACCTTCAAGTCACTTAGTCCACTACGCCATCTGGGGGCTCCATATGTGTGATGTGTGTGATAGATAAACTGAAATACAACACCGTCTGAGCTCTACAGCATTTTTTTTTTAATGAAGAAGGGAGTGTTTGAAGATCGGCACATCCATAGGGATGCCAAGATGCTTTTTAATAAAGTTATTATCCTTCCAACTCTCTTGTATGCCTGCGATACATGGATCATCTACAAACGTCACTCTCAGATACTGGAAAGATTCCATCATCATTGCCTCCCAAAAAATCCTGCAAATCTCTTGGGAACACAGGCAAACAAACGTCAGAGTTCTGAAAGAAGCAGAGACCACCAGCATTGAAGTGATGTTCCTCTGCCATCAATTTCACTGTACCTGGCCATGTGGTCCGAATGCCGGATCACCATCTCCTAAAGCAGGCACTTTTCTCTCAGCTCAATAATGGAAGACAGAATGACGGGGACATAAAAAGTTATTTAAGTATAGTCTTAAAACTAACCTTTAAACGAGTTGAATAAACTGTAAGGTCCTGGCCCTCAAGCATTCTAACTGGAGGTCAGCTGTTGAGACACTGGATCTGGCCACATGAGTACATGCCTTAGTTACATCTTGACTGGACTACTGCAATGCGCTCTACATGGGGCTGCCTTTAAAGAGCACTCAGAAGCTTCAGCTGATTCAGAGGTCAGCAGCCAGGCTACAGGGAAAGAACAACTCTCATGTTATGGCAACTCCACTGGCTCCCAGTTTGCTACTGTGCTGGTTGTTACTTTTAAAGCCCTAAATGGTTTGGGTCCAAACTACCTGGCCAATTGCATCTCCTCATATGAACCTGCCCCAACACTACGATCATCAGGGGAGGACCTCCTTTTGGTCCCACCCCCGTCTCAAACCTGTTGGTGAGAAAGAGGGTCTTCTCTGCAATTGCTCCCCCCCCCACACACACACACACACCTCTGGAACTCCCTCCGAAGGAGATCAGACTGGCCCCATCACTGTCATCCTTTAGGAAGCAAATAAAAACCTTCCTATGTACCTAGGCATATGGAGATGAGAATGTTTGAAGATCCAGCCTTATGAAATATGGAATTGAATATGGGCAAGGCTTTTAACCCTGTTTTTATTGACATTGTGTAAGTTTGTTATTATTGCTTTTCACATGATTGTTTTATTGTTTTGTATCATTATTTGCATTTCCTTAATTTATTGTTGCATTTTATGGCATTGAATGTTTGGTTTTATGTTGTGAGTTGCCCTTAGTCCGTTTGGGGAGATAGGGGGGGATAGAAATAAAGTTTTACTTACTGTTACCAACAGTGCTGTGGAATTCGAAAGGCACGAATGGAGGGAGAAAGGGAGAAACGTGTCAAGAGGAAGGTGCATCAAGCAAATCCTTGTCAGGGCCTCCTCCCTTCAGGAAATGTATGTTCCCACTGTAAAAGGAAGATCATGTGGATCCAGAATAGAACTCTAAAGTCACTTGCAGACCCAGAACAAGACCCTACACTTGGAAGGCAATCATACTCAGCCATGAGTGATAGCCTATGATGATGAGGTAAGGTATATGGACACAAGACCTAGAAAGAATCACAGCAAAACCACTACAGCGACTGGGTGTATCTTGGCTAATTGCCTGGCTGCTAAAAACACTCCTTATACATCCTGGTCTACAAAGCCCTATACAGTTTGGGCCCAGGTTCCCTGAACGATTGTGAGCCTGTCCATAGAGAGAGATAAGGGAAAGTTACCTCTCAGTGCTACCACTGGCACTGGCATGTTTGGTGAGGAAATGTAAGAAGGTCGTCTTGGTGGCTGCTCCCAGGCTGCAGAACTTTCTCTCATGGGTAGCTAGGCTGGTCTTCTATATCCATCCTTAGGTAGCAAAGGAAAAGAGCAGACAGATCTATGGTATGCTGGGATCAGAAGTTAATGGTATTTGGTTGTACCCACTACTTCACATAACTGTGGTTCAGCTGAGAATGTATCCTCTGCAAATAAGGGGGTCTTACTAATATATCCCTATCCTAACACATTAACTATCTTATCCTCTTGTTCATTGAAAAATCTTTTAAGTCCAATCTACACAGATGTTTTCCTCTTAAGTGCCAGCGAACTCAAGGGAGGCTGAGCAACATCTATCACATCCTGATACCTCCCGCAATTCCCATTCATTTCAGTTGGGCCTGAGCCAGATATGTTTTAGTGCCTCAACAGACAAAATTTTGCATTTTCTTGATGCTTGGCTGACTTCAAAAGAGCCGGTGCATTGCGCGGGGGGAGGGGGGGGAGTTTGATTTCTCATTGTGATGCTCTTTTGAATAGTCATGAGACATAATTATGTATGTCATCAGGAAAAAACATTAAATCCTTGCCCACAGTGTATTTTTCTTTCCTAAACAAAAGGAAAAGAAAATATTTGACTCATAATAAAAGAGCCTAGGCAGCAGGAATATTCCTCTTTTAAAAACCAGCCAGCAGCCTGAAGGAAAGTGGCAAAAGCTATCTCTAAGGGACAAGAAGATTTGCTAAACCTCTGGCATGTTCTCCCTCTCTTCAAAAATAACAGAGAAATACTGTTACAGCTAAGACACTGACACAGGGCTTGCTAGAAAAATCAAGTATAGACCGTCTGCGAGTTACAAACATATGACTTAGTTAAGAACGGGGTGAGACAACAGAAAGTGAGAGAAATCTACCTCTAGGAAGGGAAATTCACTCCTGGAAAAATTATCATGGGGAAAAGGTGTCGCCACTGAAGCTTTATCCCCAGTCCTTGTTTCCACAACAAGCCTAATTTTTCAAAATCCAAATATCACAGGGACTGAAAGTGAGGTGAAATCTTCTGAACAGTGGCACAGACAAAGCTGAGCGAGGGGGGGGGGGGGGGTTGGAGTTACACTTAAAATGTACCTCTTTCGACTTACATACAAATTCAACTTAAGAACAAACCTACACAACCTATCTTGTTCATAACTTGGAAACTGCCTGTACTATTCTTTTATTCAGGTTTGATTAAGAAATGACTGCTCTGTCTCTTTTCATGATGGTTGTTTTTTTCAACAGAAAAAAATCAGTCCTTCTTTGTTCAACATTTCCTCTGAGATTTCTTCTCGCTATATCAATTCCCAAAAAAATGGACAGCCTTCTATTGGAAAGGATCCATAGAAGTGTCTTGTTGTTGTGTACCTTCATGTCATTTCCAGCTCGTTGTGATCCTAAAGTGAACCTAACACAGTGTTTTCTTGATAAGGTATGTTCAAAGGAGTTTGCCGTTGTCTTCCTTTGAAACTAGGAGAATATCACTTGCTGAAGACCATCCGGTGGGTCAAAAAGTATTTGATCCCTGGTCTCCAAAGTTCTAGTGAAACTGCCAGATAACATATTCAGAGGTCCTTCTGCATATCTGGAAAGGACAAAGATTTCTGCAGCTTACATGAAGGGTTTTCAGATCTGTAACTCTGCATGCTAAAATCTATAAGCATTGTAGAGCAAAATTCGAGTCCCACATAGGGCCAATTTCTTCTAATTCTTCACATGCATGCATAATTCTATCAACAAAAGTCTTTGGCAAAGAAGTTCCTTTTAAGTTTTTTAAAAACTACCCACTTCCCTTTTAACCTCTGTTTAGCTTTTTAGGCTCAACCCAAGTTGAAGTCAGCTTGCTGGTAATGTACAATAACATTGGTATTGAGAAGATGGTGAAGGACTGGATTAGCACATACTTTTGATATTGAGCTGCAGCAGTGTGTCTGCTGTAAACAAAGCAGTAACATCTGAGCTGGGAAAGTATGTGTGTGAGAGAGTGTGCCTTCAAGTCACCTGCCAACTTATGGTGACCTCATGAATTTCATAGGGTTTTCTTAACCAACAAATACACAGAGGTGGTTTTGTCAGTTCCTTCCTCTGAAATATAGCCTATAGTACCTAATGCACATTGGTGTTCTCCTATCCATGCAAAAGCCCTTCTGATACTGCTTAGATTCCAAGATAAGACTATTAAATACAAATTAAATTAAAACAGTAATGCTTCAAAACACACCTGCTTGGTTAATTGACGTATGTTGGAAATGCAACAACACGCTCTGTTTAAAGGTAAGTGTGTCTTAGTGGGTGTAGCTCTGAGAAAATGAATTAATGTTTCAATAACCTAAAATCTCATGTCTTATACACCTATCCTAAGACCTCTAGACTGATATTCTTAAAGACAATTCCACTTCTTCTTCCCAGCTTCTTTTTGCTCTTCCACTGCTCCAAAGGTGATATTAACTTTGTCCTTTTATTCCAGCTTAACTTAGCACCTTTAGACAACTTCCATATCTCTAATGAAATTCCTATAATAAAATTTATTTTTATAGCCATTAGGGTCAATCACCACTCTGGGTTTCTCTTAAGAGAAAAAGCAGCATATAAATAAATAAATAATAGTAATAACTAACACTGCACACATGCACTCTCCTTCACGGTATGAATTTGAATGTGATTTCCTGCTTCTTGGCAGGGAGTTAGACTGGATGTCCCATGAGGTCTTTTCCAACTCTATGATTCTATGATTCTATGGTATCTCTGTATCCACAGGGGCATACCCAGACTTCATGTGGATACATGAAACCAGTGGTAATATTGAAATGAAGCACTTCCAGCCCAAGAATACCATAGAGTCACACTGGAGGATCTGAACAATTCTGAAAGAGAACATATTTTGTGAAACTTGGATAAATGAAACCACAAATACCAGTCCCATACCTACACTGATATTGTAGTTTAAAATGTTTGTACAAGGAACTCTTAAAGCTAATGTTCTGCCATATATGTCTGCTTATCTTTTTTGTCAATAATTTGTAATTTCAAAATAAAAATACCAAAGTTCAAATGTATCTCCAATGTCATACAGTAGAGTCTCACTTATCCAACATAAAGGGGCCGGCAGAACGTTGGATAAGTGAATATGTTGGATAATAAGGAGGGATTAAGGAAAAGCCTATTAAACATCAAATTAGGTTATGATTTTACAAATTAAGCACCAAAACATCATGTTATACAACAAATTTGACAGAAAAAATAGTTCAATACGTAGTAATGTTATGTTGTATTTACTGTATTTACGAATTTAGCACCAAAATATCACGATATATTGAAAATATTGACTACAAAATGTGTTGGATAATCCAGAATGTTGGATAAGTGAGACTCTACTGTATTTCTATAGACATCATTCTATAGACATAGCCGTTATTGTGATGACCTCAAGATATTAGGACTTTGCCAAAAGAAGTCCACTTGACTGATTGCTGATTTCAACATGTTTACATTCAGCAAAAAAAAAAAAAATTAAGTTCATGTTATTTTCTACTGTGTTATTGCTATGTCAGTCTGTTAGTTTTTTTATATTGCCATCATTTATTATATTTTTATTTTTGCCTTTGTTTTTGTATTGTTGTTTATTTTTTGTTAGGTTTTTGATATTATAGTTTATGTATCATGTTGTAATTCCTTGTAAGCCGCCCTGAGTCCTGTTTCAAGAGGGGGTGGGATATATTTAAAAAATTATTATTATTAACATGCAGCAAAGACTGGCTGGTTCAATTAACTTTTCAAAATATTACTATTTAATTTTGATGACTTAAATCTAAACATTCATTTCTGCTATTGTTTTAGGAGGCTCATCCTTCTCTGTACTATAATGAAAATATGCTCAGATTTGCAATTTGTTCAATGAAAAGTAAGAATTAGTGCCCCCCTTCCCTTGGGTTTTGCAGACAAGTCTGTTCTACTGGTTGAAAAACACAGTTCATTGCAAGCCGCTGCTGCTGTTTATCTTCTGATTTTGATTTTAACCACCATTTAACTTAATATATTTTTACCATGCTGTTATATTGATTTATTATTTTAATCATATTCATATGGCCTTAGGTGCTTTTTGTAGAAAGAAATTTTTCAAAAATAAGCTATGTGTATAGATAAATGAGCCACTCATATCCCACCCCTTGCAAACAAGAAATAAACAGAATGATCAAAAATTACAGGGAGATGAAAAGGAAGCAAATAAGGCCAGGTATTTAGAAGCACAGCAGTCTAAGAAGAAATATCAGTGGGCTCAGTCTTATCAAAAGGTTTTTGCTTACCAAAGTAACTACAACAACAAAACAATGTGTTATTGGGGAGCAGCATTTCCCAATCTTGTTCCTTCCAGATATTCCATCATCTCCATCAATCCCAGCCACTGTGACAATAATCAAAGATGAAAGGAGTTATGTGCTTTTCTGCATGACAGACGGTTGGACTAGATCAGTCATGGGCAAACTTCGGCCCTCCAGGTGTTTTGGACTTCAAATCCCACAATTCCTTGCAGTCAGGCTGTTAGGAATTGTGGGAGTTGAAGTCCAAAACACCTGGAGGGCCGAAGTTTGCCCATGCCCGAACTAGATGGTCCATGTGGTCTTTTATAACTATGATTCTTTTCTATGTACAGTAACATTTGGGCACTAGGTTTAGGAGCACTGCCAAAGGGTTATCTTAGCAGCATTTCAACATTATAATGAAACACACTCTTTTCTATATAGCAAATATATATATTAAATGTTTAGAATCATAGAAGTGGAAGAGACTGCAGGGGTGAACTAGCTCAGCTCTCTGGAATGCACACTCCTGCAATATGACAATCCATTACTTAAAGGGCCCCCCAAAAAAGAGAACCCATGACCCTCCTGAAGCTGTCTACTCCATTATTAAACAGGTCTTAGAGTCAAGAGCAGGGGTTCTCAAACTTTTAAAGCAGAGGGCCTGTCCGTGGTACCTCAGAGTGTTTGGGGGGGGGGGGGAGACTATAGTTTGAAAAAAAAAAAAGAACAAATTCCTATGCACACTGCACATGTCTTATTTGTAGTGCAAAAAAAAAAAAAACAATGAAAGAACAATACAATATTTACAAATAAGAACAATTTTAACCAACATAAACCTACCAGGATTTCATTGGGAAGTATGGGCCTGCTTCTTGCTGATGAGATAGTTAAATTAATTAGGATTGTTGTTGTTGTTGTTGTTGTTGTTGTTGTGTGCCTTCAAGTCATTTCAGACTTAGGGTGAGCCTAAGTCTAAAACTGAGAGTGGGGCCCAGATAAATGACCTTGGAGGGCCGTATCCGGCCCGCAAGCCTTAGTTTGGGGACCCCTGGTCAAGAAGTTCTTTTTAATACTTGGAGTCTTTTTACTTGCTATTTAAATTCATTGCTTTCTGCCCTGGTATCTGAACTAGCAGAAAACAAGTACTTTCCATCTTCTTGTGGCATCCCTATTTAAAGATTGCTATGATGTCAGCTCTCAGGCTTCTCCAAACTAAAGATACCCAACTCCATAAGTCATTCCTCATATGGCTTCGTTTCCAGACTTTTGATCGCATTGGTCACACTCCTCTGGGTGGCTTGTGAGTGTCCTTCTTGAACTGTGGTGCCCAGAAATTGACACAGCATCCCAGGTGAGGTCTGAACTAAGCAGAATGAAGTGGTACTACTACTTCCCTTGATCTGAACACTATTTATTTGTTCATACAATGCAGAATATCACTTTTGTTTTGAACAGTGACATCACACTGTTGGCTTGTGTCATAACCTGATTCCCTACACTCTGCTTCCCTCAACAAAATATTGTCTACCCATGCTTCACCTGTTTGAAGATTGTATGTTTTAGATAAGAATTCTTGCAAATACGAATTCCATCAAAGAAATGTATACATTTTTAGGAGGGAGGGGTATAATTTTTGGCAATTAGGGCCTTGTTGCTGATAAAGAATACATTTCATGTTTCTGAAAAGACAATTCCAGGATTTTGTTTCGACCCATGGGACTCATTGATTTTGGAACCTAATGAAGGATATTTAAATTGCTGCTAAATTGACCATTCTAACATCCCAAGGGGTGCTCTGAGCATTTACTTTGTCACCCCTCTCAATTCTCTTTCATAAACTTTTGGAATCTCACTTAAGTATTTTGGAATCATGCTATTTCCAGAATGTATGGAATGTGACCTTAATACTTTGAACAATAAACTTGATATTTGTAAGACACAGCGTTCATCATGTCAACCTTGCCAGTGGCAGAAAATGTTTTGTATCTTTTCTGTCATTTAACAGCTCTGCATTTTAGGCAATCACTCAGCCCAAGAAAAGAAAAGAAAATGACCACTTCAGAAAACGTTTATTGGATTTCTGTACACACACACACACACCCCACCCTGTCATGTGTGTGTACATTGTGAAACCAACTTCTTGGTTTATTCATTTCTGAAAACATTGGGGACAGAATACTTCAATGTTACAAATGCAGGAAGATGATATTAACACAGACCTGAATGCGGACCTCTTTCAATTAGTCCCAAGCAGCAAAACATACTATCTGAATATATGATCTGTGGATTTCAGGACTTTCTAATCCTAGATCTAAGCAGCCAAGAGATTAAACCTTTCACCAATATATAGACAAGGTGAGAGAGATCATATTGTAACTTCTATAATATTCTGAAAGAGATTGGTGATTTACCATAAATTTACCATAAACTAGGCAGGTGAATCACCAGGATAGCTTAGATACCATAATCTTGGGTGATCAGTTTCCATGGAATTAAGTCTAAAATTTTCACTCTTCCTAATGTTTAATGCCATGAGTAGCATTGACTGCAAAATAGGTAAGTGTGAGAAAAGAACAAGATATTCCATTGAAACAGGCCTGCATGTAATAAGAATTACACCTATACATATTTTATGCATTAATGTTTCCAATTCAAAGCCATCATATTTCTAAATCAAAGTGTTATATTTATTTATATGTAAAAAAATAGAATCACAATTATGTACCCATGCAAGAAAACCTGGATCAAGGCAATATGGTTGTCTGATCCCATTTCATACAGGGTGGATGAATTGTCGTTATTTTTTGTTATGTGATATGTTCATATGGGTTAATTCAAAAATTGTCTCACTCCATTTCTACATTAGTATGTGATGCTAATAATAATAATAATAATAATAATAATAATAATAATAATAATAATAATAACTTAATTTTTATACCCCGCCCCATCTCCCCGAAGGGACTCGGGGCGGCTTACATGGGGCCTTGCCCGATAAAACAATCAAATATGCTTAGAAATGCATACAAGGTCATATATTTTTTAAGTGAGGCATAGAATTATCAGAAGTTCAAAACCAGTGCTTAACTTATACACATCTGAATTTTAGGAAGTTCAAATGAAATTGGTCTGCTTCATAATTCAGAAAGACAGAATTCTATTCTTTAGTTTCTATAGTTTCCCTAATTTCTATTATTTACAAAAGCATGGACAATAATAGTATTGTACATTTGTCATTTCCTTTAAAAATTGTTTTGGTACAGCTAAATCTCAAACATAGAAACAAGGACTTAAGAAACACTGTTTACTCACTTATTTATTTTTATGTTAAACATTTAGTTAAATAGTTAATTTTACTCACACCTATAATGGTAGCATTTTAAATATATTTTTCTTGGATGAGAACTGAAAGGACAAAAATCATGTTTGGTCATTGTTCCAGTTTATATGGAATTTGCCATATCAAGGAATGTCCCAAAGTAGCGTACACAATAAATTTAAAATCAAGATAGTAGTTAACATTAAGATATCATATTGCGATTAATTACACACACACATCACTGCATGGACTACAATGGCCAAGGAAAGGAGGCAGCTGCTATAACAAGTGAAACTGCTAATAGATTATTGTTATCACAGAGATTCTTATGACAATTATGGCCTAGGTTTCTGTTCTTTTAATGTTTGCTATCTTAGCTAGAAAAGCCATGTTTTCAGATCCCTACACCTTAGAACTATCTACCAAGAGAGTCAACACAGAGTCATTCTAACTCGGGACCTCATCACATGCAAGCTTCTCCCCATTGCTAGCTATTTTAAAAACAGAGTCTCACAGAGGCCATCACATGACACAAGGCTACTTCTACCCATGGGACTCTGGTTTTAAAGTGCCTAGAAACAGGCCTCTCTATTCATGTAGAAGTGGGGAAATATGAGTACTTTACCATGTGATGGCAACTGCTAGATGCCTCTATTGTATTGTAAATGGAGCTATGATTGCTATTCAAATGCTAAGGAGGTAACACGTTTGATGAGGGATACAGCTAAACAACATGGAACGGCATGAAAGGCAACACTAAAGAAGATGCCCCCCCCCCCCCCACTTTCCCCTGGCCCCCATGGGATGAGGTCCTCGGTCAGCCCTCATCCAGTCCATCTTTGTATCCAGGCAATGAGTAATACTGCATTTTATGTAAGTTGCTATCAGTCTCTAGTCAATGAGCTGTGTGTATCAGGGTGTAGCTACGCAGAGGAGGGGAATAAATGCAAACAGAAACAGAGCAAATGTAAGAGTTTTAGGTATGAACAATTTTCAGTGTCTCACTCTCTGCAATGCTAGAAATTTGGGGCTTTAGGAGAAGTTTGTTTGTGAAAAGCACAATTATTATTTGGGGGGGAAATGTCCTCATTTTACTTCCCTTGTAGCTGTACTTTGGCATGAATTCTTTTGCTATGAGAGTCTCCTATTTAATTGGACCCTCTCTCTGTTTTCTGGTGCAATAATCAAGCATACAATATACAGACAATGCTTCCAATACCTTTCTGGACATGTGCTTTTAAAGGTTTTTTGTTTCCTCAAAACAAATTTCCCAGGCTGCCTTTTTAGGTCAGTAATTTACAAAACATTTCATCAAAACTCTTTTCTTTTCCCTGCTTGGCCTATTGGTGATAAATGAAAGAAACTCTGCTTTCAACTCTACAAATCTCATTACTGAAAACTAAGATCTATTGTGAGAGACTAGCTGTCTTAGATATCTTTCATGTCTGACAGTTTTCTACAGAGAGAGGTGGATATTTTTTAACATAAAGGCTACAGAAAGAAAACACTCTAGTCAATGATAGGGAATATTCCTAGAAGTTTGCTTTATTGCAGAGTTGGATGGCAATTCCAAGTGTCCCTGGCCACTATAGGCAATGAAGAAGAATGGAAGTAGTTACAATACAGCACAAATGGCAGACAATAAATTATTTATTTCTCCTCTAGAGTAGTTCAAAACTTTAAATATACTTGGTTTTTACTCTTACTTCTTATTTGCCTATAGGCAATTTATGGGAGAAACACCATGGGTGTGGACAGACAACTGCCAGGGGTTGGGATACAACATTGCTCTCCCATGGGAATTTGGAGAGCTGCATCTCTTCCCTTAAAATGTCCCTCAGACCTTGATGTTTTTCTTATCCCATCTTTGTTTTGGAAACAAAAATGCCTCCATATCCTCTATAGATCATGGAGACGATTTTGCCATGTTGAGAGGAGAAGGGAGTGGGTTGGTTATACCTGGAAGTAAACCAAAGGCACCAGAAAATTGTCCAAACAAATAGTGCTTCTAAATGCTAATTTTGACTAATGGATTTCTGTTTGGCTGTCTCATTACAGAGGATGCATATGTGCTTATGGTGTAGGTAAGAAGGCTACATTTGATTGAGAACTTTCCAAGTTTCTACCTTTATCAGCCTGGGAAGATGGCTGGATGAATGAATGGATGGATTGGCAGGCACCAAACATTGACCTTATATGGCTTACTGAGATCCTTAAAATGCTTTTTAAAATCCCACTGTGACATATGTGGAGTTGGCTCTTTTTTCTGCCTGCCACTTCAGTTCATCACATTCAGCTTTTGAAGTTATTTAAGGAACCAAGACTCCTGAAAGTTTTTAACATCTTAAAAAGCTTCACACAAAAATGATCTAAACTGAAACATACCCTTAAGGATTAGAAATACATAATATGTGAAGATTACTGATAACATGCACCACATTATTAGTTCTCACCTGTGCAACGGATGTTACTCCAAGATAGCAACCCAGAAAAATGTTTTAGTGGCTAAGCCAAGACCTTCCTCATAACTGTTATAAACCCAAAACCAAAGTTTGAAATTTTAAAATGTGGGTATTGGTTGATTTAAATTAGAATATCTGCCACCTGCACTCTAGCCTTATTCCTTCATGCTTCATCTGTCCAATTATCAAATCCCCTGCTGCACTGAGAGAATTTTGCTGTGCTGAGGGATTAACTGAACCCTCAAATATGGAATGTGCAGTGCTCTGCATCTTGTAAAATACAATAACATGTGCAGCAGCCAGTTTTTATCAAGCACCACAGTGATACATTCTTACAAACAGTATAAATGAGAGCTCCCAAAGATCACCAGAAAAGGGCATGGCACTGTAGATAATACAGCAATAACATATTCATAAACATTTGACAAATTTGTAGTACAGCAATATATTCACTGCTACAATTTGAGTTGGAAAACTGTTTGGGGAAATAAGGTTCCCATTTTCTTGCACAGCTTTGTAGTACCCAGAGACACCTTAAGTTGTTTTAGACTGTTGCTTTAGGCAAAATTAAAACTAGACTGAAGTCAAGAAACCTGAATCAACAATAGCAGGAACAAAGCATCTTACTGCTTTATATTTCTCTCTCAGTCACATCTTTATTGCTTTTTCAACTGCAAGAATAAGTTTTGCGGAGATTATGAGTGGGACACTTCTGGAGCACGCACAAGGGTGCAATGGAGGAGCAAAATGAAGAAGTTAACCCTTAAATAAGAATATTGAGCCCAATAAGTTCCCAATTTTCAACACTGCAGAAAATGAGGCACTTAATATCGTACACACTGACAACAATTGCATATGTTTTTTTCATGTTCTCGTGGTAATTTTACTTGATTCATTTCTAAACTGTATTTCTATAAGTTCAACTGAAGTGTTCAGTTTTTGACTGAAAGAAAATTTCATATGAGGATAGGATTCTTGTTTTGGGAGCAATGCCCTCATTCTGTCTGAGATACAACTCTGCTTCCAGAGTTGTATCTTCCCAGTAAAATGTAACAGAAAAAATCCATTTAATTGCATATTTATATTAAAAGTTCATCTGTTTGTTTATTGAATTTATACCTGCCTTTCTCCCAGGAGGTTTCTTTCCTCTTTCAAGCAGTGACTAATGAAGCAGAGGATGGTCCTGGGAGATATGCTATAGTGGGTGGCAGAATGAATTAAGAAAAAAGAGGGGGGAATTATACATATTTGGTGCTGTTATTTGCTATTAAGTCAGATTCAAGTTGATACTAAAATTTGGGAACTAAAAAATTCATTGGGAAAATGGAATTTTTATTTGGGAAGCAATGCCCACGTTTTTGCCCCACTCCTCCCCCACAATACACACATGCTAAAAGTAACAGATATCTCATAACAACATTGACATTGGGCTTGGATAACTTACATTTGTAGTACATTTGGGAAGAATATAAATCTGAGTGACTGCATATTTGGAACAAGGTACTACCAAACACTGTTTAGAATATAGAATGAATGCAGCACAAATCCTATATTGCTAAAATGAAGGGACTTTCCTCTTTCTCAAATTTTCCCCAAAAATGGGGGTTCTCATTAGAGCAGGGTTTTTGGTGTAAAGTGGATTGAAGTGCTGAAGGGTATTATCCTGCCTTCATCTGCTGGACACTTGTGCTCTATTAGCAAAAGCCCAATGTTGAATTCTGCTTGTTTTGTAAGACCACTGTCAAAAAGTGATGGGTGTATTTTTATGAATAAATTAACCTGGGAGGTAGTAGACATTGACATTACTGTCTTCTCAGCAAGCATTTTTGGAGGCTAAATGCTATGCTGGACTTTCCTGGAGTTGAGAAAGCTATATTTCTTTTGGTTCCCCCAATGTGTGCTACCATATGTGCCCATGAGAAAATGGAAAGAACAACCAAGTAGTATCTGACAGCTACAACAACAATCCCTGCATGCACAGGTCATATAATAATTCAACATCAGACTGCATCATGGACTTTCCATCTTGAAGATGTATTGTACTGTAGATTGCTCATGGCAGTTGCGTTTGTAGGCATGAAACCAATGCTCAATGGGCCTATTGAAAATGACAGTACAAATATAGCTGATTTGAATAGCTTTGCAGACTCTTGTCATTAACATCCACTGATCACATAGTATAAGCAGTAAAGATTTGTGCTGTAATTCTACAGTAATGTTTTTATAAATCTTTACTACTTTTCTCCTTACTACTAGATGATGTTTTCATTTCAGTTCTTTCTTCTAACAGGAAAGTCTGAAGAGGAAAAAAGGTTGTTATTTTATGGATGCCTTCATAAAAGGGAGACATATTAGAACTTTCTATACATACATAGATTGAAAGAATTACTTCTGTTTACTAAATGTTGGCCTTTGGCTCTGTATTTAACATCACAGCACAAGAGAACATTATTCAATGTGACCCACGAGCTGTATTAAGAGGTTACTGAGCCAAAATCCATTATTCACATGAATAAAATCGTATACTGGGATTCGGTACAGGAACATATATCCTTAGAACTAAGGTGCTATTTTTTCTTTCTGTGTTATTCCAAAATTGATCAGCTATACTATTTGCTGAAGATCTTCTATTTAAACTTTTTTTTTTAAAAAAAAACCTAAATCCAGAAGTAACATGTTTCTATTTGAATGCAGTAAGAGATTGGTTGACTCAAGAGGCTGAAAACAGAAAGGAGACAATGTCTCAATAAATTATTTTGGTATTATATTGATGAATTAATTAAACTCACATATTCCTGTCTACATTGTCAAATGCATGGAATGAGGTGCCTATGGACAGACATTTATACTCATGGGATGTGATGAAGTTCACTCCATGTATCTGATGAAATATACACAATCTACAAAAGCTTAAGCCATATCATTGTTTTCAGTTTTTGATGCTACAAATGCTTTTGCTAGCTGTGGCATATACCACAGAGTAATTGTAATTCATGTTGTATGCTTTTCAACTCATACACACAATTGCACACAAGAATTGCACACATCATACTTGACAATGCTTGAAAAATAATAATGACCAAATTTGCCAAGATATTTTTCCTGGCTTTGCTTCCCATCTCACTTAATCGTGTCGGGAAGGAGGGGTCACAACTAGTTGCATATGCATTCACTGACTTCATATTATTGGACATACCCACCTCTCCTATGGTAAAACTGTAGGGGCACAAGGTTATACTTTCTTATTGGAATGTGAAGAGAAATTTCACTAGACTTTCTTCAAAGCAAGCTCGCAAGACCTGATAAGAGAGCTATCAAAAGCTGGTGAAGAATCAGCAAACACTACAGAATAATAGCACTATGTTTTAGCTCAATGGTGCTGAGAAATGATGCGACGAACCATTTGAGATGGAATCCTCCCTCCCCTCTCCAAATGTCTGCAGCATCAATTCTTAGCACCACAGAGCTAAGCCAAGCCTTGAGCCTAGGTAGGGAGGGATTTTCTGTAATTTTGGGAATGAAACAGAGTGCAGAGAGAGGAGGCTGGCCCTGCCATTCCACTTTCTCAGGCTATGTGAATATGGATAAAACCACACATTTTATAGAAATGTGAAATAATCAATCCTGAAAAAGTGCAAAAGCTACTTGAATCCAGCAAATAAATATCTTGTCATTATGAATCAAGAACTTTTTGTGAAGAAAATGAATGTCTCAAGTCTCTTGTAGCCCTTGTCCCAATTGCCTACTGTTCAAGAGGCACAACCCCTAACCACTAATGGCAAAGATACAATAATGATCGTGACGGAAATCTCCACCATTATTGCCTTCTGTCAACAGTTTTAAAAAGGTTCTCAACCTGTGGGTCCTTAGATGTTTTGGCCTTCAACTCCCAGAAAACTTAACAGCTGGTATGTAAACTGGCTGGGATTTCTGGGAGTTGTAGGTCAAAACACCTGGGGACCCACAGGTTGAGAACCACTGCTCTAGACAGACCAGAGAAAGCATTGAAACCACAAAACCACAAAATTCAAGTTTTTTCCCATTTTTCCAGCTTGATTGTCACAGGAAAGGAACAAATCCATCCCTAGAATTGACATAATTTCTTTCTTATAGACAATCATCCATGTTAATATTTTTTCCCACTGGAGAATTCAAAGAACTGTTATCCCCCAAGAATCAGATTGAAAGAGATAATATATTTCTTACCCGGCAAAAGGTGTTGTTGCTGGTGGTGTGGTAAAGTTATGTAGTAATTACTGCATTTATGAATTTAGCACCAAAACATCACAATGTATTGAACACATTGACTACAAAAACATTGGCTACTAACAAATTGACTACAAATAAAGATAGATTTGCATAAAATGAACTTACAGTAACAACATTGTCGGAAATGAAATGCATAAAAAGTTCAGTCCTTGCTGCCCAGAGAAACAGTTATGGATCCGGGTGGGAGACAGACTGCGTTGGATAATCCAGAACATTGGATAAGCAAATATTGGATAAGTGACACTCTACTGTATTTTTCAAATACACAGAATCTTGGTTGCATTCTAGCATGTTTCACAATGCAAGAAGAAATTAAGGAGTTATTTGTATTTTCTATAGAGATATTTTCTAAATGACTAAGCATCTAAACACTGCCATGTTTGTATATGATCAGATGTTAATTGCTGTAAACAACCATATATGGCAATAGCCAATCAAAGAGATACATATGCCTTTGATTGGCTGTTGCTATACATGCTTTTTTACATAATGATACATTCTGTCATAACATTAGGGCAGGGGGAAAATACCATCTTGCACATATCACATGCCCATGTTGCACTTGAGAGACAAACATGCATAAGAATTAAGAGATAATTGAAAACTTTGAAAACTGGGGAATTTCAATCCAAATTTATAACACCTTATTCCCAATTCAGCAAGGATTTACATTGCTACACTCCTGAATTCACAGTGGAGTGATAAAAAGTGAATATCTTTCCAGTGTCATCCCTCAAACAAAAGCACCTTGTTCAACAATACCTTGAAACATTTTTTCTAATAGAAGAATGGGGACAAGAGCACACCTGCTGAAAATAGGAGCATTAATAATTCTGGCTTCCTTGGGCAGGGAGTTCAAGAATCAAGGGGCAGACACCGAGAAGGCCCCCTCTCTCGTTCCCACCAACCAAGCTTGAGATGGAGGTGGACCAAGAGAAGGGTCTCTCCTGAAGATCTCAGAGCCTGGGAAGGTTCTTACAAGGAGGTGCAGTCAGCCAAATAGCCTGGACCTGAACTGTCTAGAGCTTTATGGGTCATAACCAGTACTTTGAATTGTGCTTGGAAACAGACTGGCAGCCAGTGGAGCTGCTGCAACAGGGTAGTTGTCCACTCCCTGTTGTCAGCCCCAGTGAGTAATCAGGCTGCAGTCCTTTGGACCAGCTGAAGTTTCTGAGCACTCTTCAGAGGCAACCCCACATAGTGTGTGTTACAGTAATCCAGACAGGATTACATCCATTGGAACTTTATCAATGACAGCATTCAAGTCAGAACAGATCTGAGCGACTTTATCTGCAAAGTGCCTTACAAATTCTTCACAGCGGGCTGCTGAATGGTCAGTGATTTCTCCTTGGCAACCAGTATGTAATAGCCCTCTGACCACTCAAAGCAGCTCAGCTGGACTGTTCCTTGCAGATGCAATGGTGGCAGCAAGGAACTATTTCTCTGCAGCCTCCATTGCAGTGGAGTAGGTTTTCAAATATGCTCTAGCCCGTGCTTGGTCAGATTTGCTTCGAGTTCTCTACTAGCATCGCTCTAGTCTCTGTCTCACTTGCTTCATTGTCACCAACTCCTTGGAAAACCAAGGGGCTGGTTTGGCTCTGCTCCCTGAAAGGGGACGTTCAGGCATAATTGTGTCCACTGCCCTGGCCATTTCCCCATTCCAGAAGTCAGCCAGAGCTTTGACAAAATCGCCTGCCAATGCAATTCTTTTGGCCCTGAGCCCTCTGCCTTTCACCTCTCTTAAAGCACAATGCTATGTGTTCAACATCCCCTGAACTGGTGGAGGCCTCAATCCCATAGTAAACTCGGATAGTATTGAAGAGTGATCTGCTAATACAACTTGTATACATGGAATGGAAAGGGCCTCCATTTTGTCTTTTGCTTTAGGCAACAAAATAATCAAATTGCTCTGCTGGGTAACTTATTAAACAATTGTATGAAAAAAAAAAGCTGCCATGTTTTATCTCCACTTCGGCCCACCCACACACAAGCTCCCACTCACGGAAAGGGGTAGTATGAGAGCACACACCTGTAATATATTATATCTGTGGACTTGGCATAAACCTTATGAAAAGGGAAAGATATGGCTAGGAGATACTATCCAAGAGATCAGTGTTAATAGCACCTAAGATAATTTTTCTAGAGCTGCTCAAAGCTTCAGGTACCATATGCTGCACAGCTGGCAAACTGCAGACAGGTTCTAGTCATTTGAAAAAGGATGCTGACAACTCTGGCATGAAAAAGAAATTAACTTGCTATAAGAGCACTGATGATAGTGACATGTTTACAAATATCTCTGCTATCAGATTTGTGCCAATTTGAGGCTGAACACAATATTGTGAAAGCTCATTTGAATTCTTCAGGATGATTCCCCACCCCACACCTTCACATTTTCTCTATAGGGAAAGTAGCAGGACAGATTTTTGTTGTGGATTTTTAAGCTAAAAGGAAATTTGTTTTCACCAAATCTATTCTATGAATCAACTAATAAGTTCCATCATGTTAAAATTGGTTATATTCTGCAACTGATTAACTTCTCATAAATACTAAATTCACTTCCCACTTCTTCCTTAATTGAACTGTTATTCTTGAAATATTTTGTTTGCTAAAACTAGGCAATAATATTTATCTAGTCATTTGTAAGTCAACATGCTCTACAATTATATTACATTTCCATCATATCATAGTTTTTGGACTGGGGCAAACTATATTAGTAAAGGTAAAGGTTTCCACTGACTTTAAGTCCAGTCATGTCTGACTCTGGGGGTTGATGCTCATCTCCATTTCTAAGCCGAAGAGCTGGCGTTGTCCGTAGACACCTCCAAGGTCATGTGGCCGGGATGACTGCATGGAGCACCGTTACCTTCCCACCGGAGCAGTATCTATTGATCTACTCACATTGGCCTGTTTTCGAACTGCTAGGTTGGCAGAAGCTGGAGCTAACAGCAGGCGCGCATTCCTCTCCCAGGGTTTGAACCTGGGACCTTTCGGTCTGCAAGTTCAGCAGCTCAGTGCTTTAACACACTTCGCCATCAGGGCTCCTTATTATTATTATCTATATTAATTATAGATAAAAGCTCAGATTTGAAAAAGTTTCCCACCTTCTTCCAAAATATGAAAGTAGTCTGTTTTTGCAGTTTTATATCACTAACAGAGCATTGCAGTGTGATCCATTGTAGACTATGTAGAGTAAGATGCCATAAGTACATAGACTGTTGGGACACACACCCGCTCCTTAGTGACGCCTGTAGAAACCTTCAGGCAGGGGAGTCTTTTGTTTGGCTATCCCACCGCTGACAACATTTAAATATGTGAGGTACTTCCAACTTGTTGCGTAGTGGAAGAGTCCCTTTTGCTTGTTTATCTCATCAAAAATGTAAAACAGTCAGGAAGAGGTCATGCTATCCACTTACGCGAATATACCACCAAAGACTGTTGAATCTTTCTTCCACCTTTTGTGACTTCTTGAATTATATTCAGGATACTGAGAAAGAGTCTTTACTTAAAGAGAAACAGTAACTTAGTTTATTTATAGCGTTCTTGTGGCAAAAGCATAATGGTTACAAAGGTATAAATGTTTAGTAGTTAAGAAACAATGTTTCAGTACAGTTCTCCTTCAATCTCTTTCTTTTTCTTAAAAAGGACTGCTATATTTTCATTTATCTTTAACTTATTCTTCTGGCTACTTCTCTAAACACCTTTCATTAACGTCCTCCCTGACTCTTACTAACAAACTGTCATGACTCTCCAGCTAACTCCCTCACTTACTGATTTCAACTCCCATAGAATGGTCAGTTAGGTTTCTTTCTTTTTTTTCTTTAACTGCCATCCTTGATTCTCTCATCTTTCAAATCTTGGCACCCGCTCATTTGCATACGACCAATCAGGTCGCTCCTATGCAAAATAGCTCCTCTCCTTGTGCTGGTGCTCCCTAATAACCACAAAATGGCTGCTCATACGCCAGCCCTATGAGGTAGGTCATGTCCCAACATCAACAAATATATTTAAAATCTACATTATAACTAGGCATTTTGCTACAACTGTAAAGATTTTCTTTAAGATTTGAAGGCACGTTTGGTGGGGAGGAGAGACAGGGCATTCTCAGTTATTTTCCCTCAGCTATGGAACTCCCTCCCTGGCAAGATTAGATCTCCCTCCTGTCCTTTAGAAAGATGGTAAAGACCTGGTTGTGGGACCAAGCCTTTGGGGCAGTGCAATAATAGCAGCAATAGGAAATGTCACCCTGCTGACCGGATATGGTACTGCTGACTTGTGATGGTTTTAAATAATGGTTTTAATGTGAAGATAACTGATTTTAGTGTCCCAGGTTCAAACCCCAGGAGCGGTGTGAGCGGCCGCTGTTAGCTTCAGCTCCTGCCAACCTAGCAGTTCGAAAACATGCAAATGTGAGTAGATCAATAGGTACCACTCCGGCGGGAAGGTAACAGCGCTCCATGCAGTCATGCTGGCCACATGACCTTGGAGGTGTCTACAGACAACGCCGGCTCTTCAGCTTAGAAATGGAGATGAGCACCAACCCTCAGAGTTAGACATGACTGGACTTAACATCAGGGGAAACCTTTACCTTATATTTATGGTTTATTTTATTTTCCGGCATTGAATGTTTGCCATATATATGTTGTGCTCCACCCTGAGTCCCCTTCAGAGTGAGAAGGGCGAAATATAAATGTTTTAAATAAAATAATAAATAAATACATTTCCTTTCTCTGAAATCCATCCTGCAGCACCTGCAGGAATATCTTTCTGAAAACAAATCTTCTCAAGGGGTTTTCTTTGGTTTTAAAGATGAAATAAGAGACTAGGGACTTCATCATATTGAGGTCCTTAGGAGGGAGGACAACAAGGGAAGCCGTTGAGCAATGGGGCAAATCTGATGGACAGCAGAGGAAACCGGCATTAAGTGCCCTGCATTTCCCGCATTGCTTCCTTCCCCATCACATGGGGGAAACCATCACTGCCCGACTTCTCCCATGCTGTCCCTGTCTTAGCTAATGAAAACACGGGTAGCCACCTGTATTCTCAGGGTTCCATCCTATGAGGCTTCCAGGACGGAGCCCTGTTGGAAGTAGACCCGTGTCATGTGATGGGCTCCAGTGGGCTTTGCTCTGGAAGCATCCTAGAATGGGGCCCAAGCCCCATGTGATGAGGTCCTTTATCTTGCTGACAGTGACAGGTTGCCACTCTGGTAAATTAGAGAAATCATCATCTATTGCTGACTCTTCTAAATGGCTAGACAGAGTGCTAATAGCATTGGAGAAACATGTAACCCATGCAGAGGCTGCATTTGAGGCTTCCAGCGTAGACATTGCTTCTTTTAGGTCTTCAGTAAAAAGTTACCAATATTTATTTTCAATTGTGTTACTGCAAGATAGTATTTTACAACAAATTTTCAATGTTTTTTTCAGATGAATTTTGGACAATATTTCTCTTCCTCCTTTGCCAAGTTTCCTTTACAGGCTTACATTTTGCATCAAGCCAAATACATTCTATTATCTCTGGAGTTTCCACCATAGTTCCATCTGTAGCTGTTACCAAACAAGGTCTAAGTTCTATAACAATTTGTTGGTAGAAAGCTAGAGGAGTCATTGACGTATCACAGAATAATTGATGCAAACCTGCCAGATAATTACCTTGAAATTTCTTTTGAATAGCACTCCTCCATCTAATAGACCACTTCAGCTTCCTCTCACTCGACGTTTCTCCAAAAACTTTCCAAAATATGAAAAACATCTCACTGCAGTTGGCCTTTCTTTTCTTTTCTACAATGTATCGTGATATGTTGAGACACTATTTCTCTTCGGGGATTTATTTTTATATCCCTGTTCCAGGCAGATTACTTCTCATGGTATCAGTCAGAAAATGCTGTTCAGCTGTTTCAGCTTTCAGTTCTCTACAAGTTTCCTGCAGGAGAAATACAGAAGCAGTAGTAGAAAGCATGGAAAGGCTGTAAGTGGAAGATGACATAATCTAAAGCAGGGACAAGTAACTCCATAGCAGACAGGGACCAATTTCTCTCCCTGAACCCTCTCTCTCATGAGCCCAAGTTCCTGTTGCCATGTTCACAGACATTTTGATTAAAAGCTTTCCTTGTGAGCTTCTAACTGAAAAGGAGCAACTATGCATGTACATAGTAAAATTGAACTGTTTGGAACGTGAGTGCATTTCTGTGAAGATCTTTTTTTCCCACTTCTCCCAGATTTTCCTTATAAGAAGTGTTGCAGTTATTTCTTCATAAATATGTCTCTAGTTGAGTGGCTTAACAAAATAAAGACAGATGGCAGAGGATTATCTGTAACACTTAAAAAAAAAAACCCAGCAGCACAGTCACTACAAATCTATCTAATGCACTCAATGAAGGCTTGTCCAATAGAATTTTGTTACAATTAAGTCACAAACCATTCAGAGAGTAGCAAATTGAAAGAAAATTGTAATTGATGTACTTTTAAAATGCTAACAGCACCATCATATTTTGTAGGAAGCTAAGTTCTAGCAAAGGTTTTATATGGATTGGCTCCAGAGTTCCTATGAGTTGAATTCCACTCATGAGATGTTCTTGCTTGAAAAAGTAGTGGGAGGACAAGTCATTTTTACCAAGCCCTCCTTCCTCTTGCAGCTACCAAGTGTTCCAGTAGGTTGGAGGGAATCCCCCAGAAGAGTGTGTGAGATGGAACGAAAAGATGCAGGGACATGTACTTCACAGTATTCACCTCCTACCTGCAGCAGAAGTGGTCTACTGCATAGTTGGGTTACTGCAGGGTACAGGTCAATATCCCTCTCTGATCTGTCTCCCCAGCAAGCCAAAATGACTTTGTTTTTATCATGGTCTTCCTTAAAGAGGACAAGAAACAATGTTGCACCACTTTCTGTCATCATTAGAGGAAAATGGAAGTACCTGCGGAAATAACAAATTCTGGAATTTTTGCAGGGATTAGAGGTGGTTTCATGCTTTAGAGCAGAGCTTTCCTAACATTTCATGCTGGTGACAGATATTTTAGATGTGCCTCATTGCATGGCAAAGTAATTTACTAGCAAACCAGGGGTTAAATCAAAGCCTCATAAGAGATATGGACACATACATAAATTGTAATAATGAAATGTACGGGGACACATCTCATGAACATTCATTTATTTTATTTTTTTAATGGAACCACGGTGGCACAATGAGTTAAACCCTTGTGCCAGCTGAACTTCTGACCTGAAGGTTGTGTTGCTGACCTGAAGGTTGCCAGTTCAAATCCACAAGACGGGGTGAGCTCCCGTCTGTCAGCTCTAGCTTGTGGGAACATGAGAGCAGTCTCCCAACAAGATGGTAATACATCTGGGCATCCCCTGGGTAACATCTCTGTAAACAGCCAATTCTCTGACAACAGAAGCAACTTGCCTCAAGTCTCTTCTGACATGATAATTGTTTTGATATTTTAAAATATATATAATTAGTAAGACAATAACAAGCATTTCCAAGATTTTTTGTCATTTCTTATTATATTCATGTGACACTGCTACAAATTGCAGCTGACACACAGATTGGAAAGCTCTGTTTTAGAGTGCTGCAGTATGAGCTTGGAATTAAGCTCACATCACTCTTTAGAAAGGGAGGGGGGCTTGGCAGGCTTTGGGGAACTTGTGGAGTGCTTCAAGTACCACAAAAGTGGGGTCCAAGGGTCACATGCAGTCTAGAAGCCACACTATGACCACCCCTACTCTATTGAATTCTAGGGCCCTTCCACACAGCCATATAACCAAGAATATCAAGGCAGATAATCCACAATATCTGCTTTGAACTTGATTATTTGAGTCCACACTGCCGCTCCAGCTTTCAGTTGTCATGTTATCTGAAACAGTTCAAGCCTAATTGCCAAATTCTACCACCCTCCACAACACCACTACAACCCACTCATCCAGACTTTGATTTTTACCTTATACTTTCTGGAAACTGAACTGTGCTGACCTGACAATCTTGGAATGACTACAATTGGCCACCCCTGATTTGAAAAAAAACCCCTTAATTCCGTTACACTGGCTTTAGGGAAGGCATAATGGAACTTTTGCCTTTCCCCACATAATAGTCACACCATTAGTTCACTTGCCTGAATGAATTAATTAAGGGTGTGATTGCCCCTTTGATGCTGTGGGACTGTGCCTGGGAAAGAGGGCAGGCAGGGGAGGGTGGTGTGAATTCACTCTTTCCCTTTTGGCAAGGGGGCAGCCATGCGGGCGGGTGAACCATCACCCACCACCCATGCAGCTGTTCCCTTTGAGGGTTTACCTATGTGGGCACCATTGCATAATAGTCCCACCTCACTTTTTTTTCCTCCCAAAATGGACTCAGTTTTCAGATCTAGTGAAAGATCAGACATCTTGGTTGAACTTTTCTGGACAAATTCCATCGTAACAATATCGTTCTTCAAGTGTGGTACCCAGGACTGGATGCAGTGTAAAATTTAACCCTTAGCCACACTATCACATTTCACCCTCTTTATCCTCTGTTTTGGTTTGCTTCCGGCAGTTGTGAAGGACCGAGGGAGAGAGAAAAAGATCATGTAGTAAGTACAGGTACACGCTTGCATGTTCTTCATCTTTTTGAATTTTTTTCTTTTTCCACTGCCACCTCTTGGATCACCTTCATTCTTGTCCATATCTCCCTGATGAATGGCACATCTGCTGTCAGATGCTAGTACATTCATTAGACAGCCTTTTCTTTCCCACTTGTATTTGTGATCCCATCATAGGTTTGCTCCAATTTGTTTGACTCTTTATCTTGTAAGACATCCATGAGCCTATTCATGGTGGCATGGTTATGCATATACAATGTAATTGTCCAGATGACCGATTGTTTCACCTTGAGTACTAGGTGGGACAGAACTTTGTTAGAATTAGCAAGAGAATATAACACACTGGATTGTTCCATATTTTTTGGAAAAACAAAATGACAGACTCATTTCAGTAATGTTATGATACTAGCATCTTAGACTCCCCCCCCCCCCCCCCGCGCGCGCTTTTTCAATAATCCAATAACACTTATAAAGGAAGATTGAAATGCATCTATTGAAAGATATTTTAAATGTTTAAAGTGTTATCATATAAACTAGTATAACACATTACAACTTCTTTTTGTCAAAAATAAATAAAAGTCAGCAATATCACATAATCAACTGAGAACTTATAGTCAGAATGACCTCCAAATGTCGAATAAGTTCATTCCACACCCATTACCATCAACCTAAGTCAATGAGTTAAAGGCCCATCTTCACACATGAGTTTGTCACTTCAGTGGATGTGTCAGTGTATTTATCACTGAGTATGCAGAAGGTAACCTTGCCACCCCTCTTTTCAATCACATTAATAGCCTTGCGAATATTTGACTGAATCAGAGCAATGCATACAAAGGTTGAGTTCTTGTATTCAGAATATTTCATTTCTATAGCAGCAAGTTCTCATTATTGTTATCATATCTGATCCATGTTATTTATTCCTTCCTGTTGTCTATCTCAAGGTTGGAGACAAGCTCTAGCATACAAATAGAGGGCAGATGTTGTCCGCAACATATATTCTAAAGTTTATGTTGTAGTTATATCTTTATCACTTTTTTTTAGGTATAATAGCTATTAGTGACTAAAAATGAGCCAGTTCAATTGACACTTGCATAACTCACATTTTTGGTCATTGCAGAGGTTTAAATTCTGTACTGACTGCATAACAATCAAACTGTACCACAAACAATCCCCACAATAATTGGCCAGTTCAGAGCAAGGTGGAATAGTACCCAGCTGTGTTCCTATAACTAGATCCATAGCAATATCATTTTCCAGCACCTTCAGAGGAGCCCCTATGAGGTCCTGGAAGATGTCTTTAGTTGTACTTTCAGCTATAGTAACATAGCTGGGTGCTGTCTCAATCCCTTGAAGGGCTGCAGTTTGAAAGTGGGTAGGGTGGTAATGGGACAAAAAGGCCTCTGTTTTGCCTGTACTTAATTTTATGTTACATTTCCTGATATAGGACCTTAATCAATAAGTTCTCTGGTCCCAGCAAATACATGAGAAGTCACATTCTACACTAGGTGAAGTTTCTGAGTTGTCTCCAAAGGCATCCCCCGCATTACAACAACAATTAAGTATTTAGTAGGCAATGTGCAAACATAGCATTGTCTATTAAGGACAACTATTTATCATATGTGAAGTGAAGTATAGATGAAATACACATCTTAAGCTGTGTGCAGCCATCCAGGTCTTTGGGTGTCCCCCTCCAAAGCTTTTCCCATAAAATGGTGTTTGGAACCCTCCATGGCCAATAAAGCATTGAGGGAGTATGGAAGAGCATTTTTCTCTATCCTCACAGGCTGTTATACACTTATGGGGGAATTTACACACACACAAAATCCAAAATAATTTCTGGTTATTTCTGGTTTTTGGGAAAGAGTATTTCCTGTCCTGAAACAGCTGGGAGAAAACCAGCAAAATTGTCCCCCATGTCCCTTAGAAGGTATTAGGATCCTTTTTTATTTTTTATTTTTAATGCAGTCTCAAGGATACAGCTTTCAGAGCTCTGGTGGGCACAGAATTCAAACTTTCTCCTCCCCATGGATTTTCATGTGAACTATATGGAATTTGGATCTTGGTTATTTCTTGATTGCCTTGCATCCATCATATGAAGACAAACTGGACTTAAAAAACATGAATGAGTGCCATTGGCAAACAAAAAAGAAGAGACAAGCAGCATTCCAATTTCATTTTTTATCTTACCACAAATATGCTCTCTCTATATATTCTGTTCCTCTTGAACTTTGATGGAACCAGAATTATAGCCCACGCAGTTTGCAAGTTTTCACCATTTTAGTTACTTCAGTTCAGTGTATCTATATTGAGAGTAGCACTGATCTTAAAGAAAATACTTCCAGACAAAGACACTTCAATATGTTCAAAATATTACTGTGTCACTATACTTTTTGTCCAGTACAATATCATACAAAAAGAATCTTGATACAATCATACATCTGACTGCTTCACAATTACTTTCCTCCCTGTTCTTTGAATCAGCATGTATGTCTTAGTAATGCAGAATGGAAGGGGGGCAGGAAGACAGGATCAAACTGAAGAAATGGTTGACTATGGCAAACAAAATGTTTTGAACAAAATTCAGAAATAACAATAGAACAAACTGTGATGGGTTCCTCATATGTCATTTCCTTTTCAGAAAGAAGATCCTGTAATTTGGAACTGCACAATATAAGTGGGGAGAGAGAGCAGAATGAGAATTTGAAAGCAAAACGCAGGTATACTTTGTATTCCTTTGTGTGCATGTGCCTGCAAGCCACCTGCTGACATGGTGACCTCATGAATTTCATAGGGCTTTCTTAGAGAAGCAACATTCAGAATTGATTTTGCCGGTTCCTTCCTCTGAAATATAGCCTAAGCATCTGATACTTGTTGGTAATTTGCCCTTCAAGTACTAAGGTTGATGTTGCTTAGTTGCCAAGATCAGATGGGATCTAGGTCCTTTAAGGCATTTGTTTTCCTATCTGAGGCATAAAATACATTGCAGGGTGGGCAATTTCCTAGGCCCAGGGGACTCCACTATATCCTATTACTGAGTATCTTTTCATATTCCTAGTATCTTGATAACAGCACCTGAAGCGGAGTAGCTTACCTGCTGCCTGGCTGTTTCATGAACAATCCCATCAACCCTATTGCAGGAAACCCATAGTACATCTTGTGTTACTTCATATATATTAAACTACACAAAGACAGCTATTTTTGAAATCCCTGTTAATGCAGAGAATATGGAGTTCTTTGGAAGACATAGAGCCCACATCATTATACTAGCAAGATTATTCTCTCCAGAATGAAAATGTTACTTGTAGGTGTTGAATTGGAGTTTGGCCATTATGCTTAGAGATTTGGTGCTCAACCATTAAAAAGACTTTAAAAAAGTGATTCATGGAGTTTCATTTGTCTGTTGATAATATGTGGTTTAATATTATCTTATATTGAGATGGATGCCCCCATTTTAATGTTTGTTGTAAAAACTTAAGGCTTTGTGTATAGTTAAGTAACCATCAGTAAAGACTACTAATGGCACATCTACACTGACCCTTACATTGGGCCTGATCTGATGTGCTAGATACGGAATTGAGCCCAAGATGACATACAGCTCCCCCACCTTTACCACCACCACCACCAAAGAGGTGGAAGACAGCCCCTACCCCCCTCCAATGATGAACACAGTTTGGTGCTACCAGGCAGCTCCCCTAAATGTTCCCCCTAACTCCTTGTGTTGCAGCAGTCTCCAGCACCTACAATTTCCCCGTCACTTGCCCTGATATTAGCCAGAGTAATAAAGCACAAAGGGAGGAAGGAAAGGGTTATTGCCAGGGCAAACAATGGGTAACAGGTAGGTGCTGTGCCATAGGTACAGACTGCCATAACACCAGGGTGGGGGGCAGAGGGAGACTGCCATCTCATGTTCCCGGACCTCCCAAGCTCAGGGAACACATGGTGGCAGTGGGGATAGTTGCAGCCTGTCCTGGTTTGGAACTGGACCAACTGTGATCACTGGCCCTATATCAGAGGAAAGCCCAAATTCTGAAGCAGAATTCAGGGTTTCCTCCTACTTTCATGTTGCTGCCACAGGGTTAATCTAAATCTACACTGACCCAAGTACTCAATGTAAACAGAACCTTAGTTCAACATTGGCCTGTTAAATAGAACTTTATTTCCATATCCCAGCGAGCAATGCTATAACAAACCCAATACTATCCCATGCTCCTTTGTGTCTCCTCCAAAAGGAAATGGGAAAATTGGCAACTCATTTGAGGAAAGTAGGATTTCCACATCCTCTGTTATTACTTATGCCATGGACTCCTCAAGGTGACCTTGCCGGTTGTGACTTTTGCTTAGCAGTCTTTGCTATCTGGTCTCTGATTATATGATTACATAGTGACTAGAGCAGATGTTCTCAAACTTTTTCATCTACAGAGCCCTTTTTGAAACAAACATTTCTCGTGGAGTCCCAAGAAATGTTTATATATTTTATTATATATGATATTATATATGATGTATATATATATCAGACATTGTCAAACTTTTTTACCAACATAAACTTAACAGTATTTCAGTGGAGGACCCCAGGGGCCCTCCAGTCCAACCCCCTTCAGCCATGCAGGAAAAACACAATTGAAGCTCCCACAAGAGATGGCCACCCAGCCTTTGTAACAACAACAACAACAACAACAACAGAAACCCCAGGGGCCATCTAGTTCAACTCCCTTCTGCCAACTTTTAAGTTTTAATTGGGTACAAGTCCCTACCTTCACTCTTTTCCCTTGCCCTATATTTCTTTCCAGCACAACCATACACAAAGGATTTCTTACTGACAGAAAATATATTCTTGAGAATGTCTGTATTTCATTAGCTTTGCTCGATCTTTTAGACAGGGCACTGAATCAACATGCAAAGAGTGGAGTGTCCTAGGCAGTCATCTTCTAGGAGCAATGAGTAATAAATAGGTCTGGGAAATCTGTATTCTAACTCATGTGGAAAGTTTTAATAATAATGGAGGCTCTCTATTTCAGACTGATGATACCCTCTGTGTATGGGAAAGTTAGTGAATTAGAGGCAGAGTGAGGCAGGACCTATGAGTAGGTCATATTGTCTTCATTGTGTTGATTCAGCCCATTGTATGAGTAACTGTATAAGGGTAATAACTTTCATTTCAACTTTAATCATCACCAATAAGGTGGAGACTTTTGACAATATAGAGAGGGTAGGGAGGGAAGGGCCTTTCCAGGCACTATATCATGCAGGTAGCTACTTTGGGAAAATGGCCTCCAAACCAATTGTATCCATGCATGTTCCCCATGAAAGAAACAAAAGCAATGAGGACTGGATCAGCATGGTCAAAATATTGTGATCATAGTTGCTCCATGACAACCTATCCCTAAATAAAATAGTATAGCTGGGGTAGTTCCATATGTTTCCCATATTGCAAAGCAATACAATTGTACTCATGATATGTGATCTGGGTCCAGTTATGAACAAATACAGAATAAGAAACCTGTACAAACACAGCCAGATTATCTGAATAGACATGTAATGTTAATGGTATACTTAATTTTAAAAACTGCTATGCATAATTTTTCCTAACATTGTGCAATATTGTTTTTTCATCTATATTAATGCAGTAATAAATCCAAGGTAGGTTTTTTTTATTCATGGTATCTTAAACTAAAAGAGAAAAGGGAGTAGACTGGCATTTTCACAGAAATAATCATTACAAAGAAAAGAAGAAAGATAGACTCTTCTAGATCAAACTTTTGATTGAAATTTTCACATTTAAAAAATTAATGCAATAAATATTTATTGTAATTCTGTGTGTCTCCTCACGTCTAAGCACCATTATATTTAATAGGCCTTAAACTTGAGGAGACATGCTTGAGAGTGCCATATTTCATGCAAAAAAGCAATCTAGAGAACAGGAACGGCCCTAGGTTTTTTCAGTATGTACACAAACCTAGGGGTGTGCCCCCCCCTGAAATTACGCCCCCCCCAACTTACCGGCGGTGGTGACATTGGGTTGCTCACCGCGGAACAAGGAAGTACTTGCTATTCTCACGAGATTTCGCAAGATTTCTGCGAGATTTTGTGAGATCTCATGAAATCTCACGAGAATAGCAAGGACTTCCTTGTTCCACAGCGAGCGACCCAATGGTCGCCGCCGCTGCTGCCACCGCCACCACCGCTTCAAGAATGGCCAGCAAGGGCTGCGCCCAAAGCGGCAGCTTCATGGGCCTCCATTAAGAACCGGCCCTGCTAGAGAACTATCAGAAAGTGAATTCAAAGAGAGCTTGGAAAGCAAGAATTACAAGTAACACCTGTTAACATTTTTCTTTAGTGGAAATACGAAGCATAAAGTGATAGTATTTTTACAAAGCAATGTGATGCCATTGCTACTTTTTGGAAATTACTACTATAAAAATGCTGAAGGTCATTCTTAGCCATTTTTCTATATTCACATATATTTTTGTAAAAATAAAATGTGATGTGCTAATAGTATGTTAATAACAAATTATTCTTGCTAAATACACACTAGTGTTCCAAAACTGATGACTAAGAATATAATGTTACATTAAAAAGTAACATTTGATATTCTGAATTCAGGGAATTGTGCAACAGAATTTTGCTCAAGGGAACTTGGTCTCAAATTTCCCAAATAGTTATCCTTTGTGGCAACATTTTTTAAAGAAAAATTGGAATGTAATTCATGATCAGACGTGACTGCTGAAAATAAAAGGGTCAAACAAACTGCACGAAGTATGCCCCAAAATATCTCTGTTTCCCAACTTATTTTTATTGTATCTTTGGCTTTTTGAAAGAACTGTGATTTAATGAATTTGCAATTCTTCAGTACAGCAGAAGTCATTCCTTAACTTCAATTTCACACATTCTGCCTAACAGTTTTATAGCTGACTGTAAAATCTGGCCTTGTATGAGCAGGCCAAATTAAATATGTTTAACTAAACATTTTATCAAAGCTCTGCCGTGTAATCTAATTTTCTATCGCTATTTTGTATACAACTGTGTAAACCAATGCCACATAGCCTCAGTTCAAATGTGCCTACTAAGGTTCCTCTCACTAACTTCTTAAATAGATAGGAAATAAAATGTCGTCTACTCATTCATACTAAATTAAATTCAATTTCTGATCAAATTATATGTTACATTATTAACTCAAATTCCAAAAGACTATGTCATATTTAAAATGTTTATTGCCTTAAGTGGCAAAAAAGTGGGGGGGGGGGGAGCTTTCATTGGCAGGCAGAGGTGACATTCATAGATATGAAAATAAGACAATATTAATTATTTTCTTAAACTCCACCTGTATTTTCAACCCACCCTTCATTTTCATCAAGTTGGGATTTTCCCCCCATACATGATCTGCATCTACATTGTAGAATTAATGCAGTTTGACACAACTTTACCTATTATGGATCAATGTTATGAAATCATGGGAGTTGTGGTTTTACCAGATATTTAGGCTTCTTTGCCAAATGCCAGGATTCAGGAGCATTGAGCTATGGCAGTCAGAGTAGTATCAAACTGCATTAATTCTATAGTGTAGATATATCCATGGAAACCGACATAGTTTTTAACACACATTTCCTTTTTTTCTTGCAGGGAGGGCTATGTATTTTTCATACCATATGTATTGTCTATATGCATTTCCCACATTTACTAAGGTGTGTTTCTCCATATCTTTGAAATGTAGGCACTTTATCAACTTACAGTTTTCAATTGAGTTCATAATTCTATGAATATTCTTGCTTGTCGGAAACTTTTGCTTTGTGGCATTAAGATAAGGTTTAAAGGAAAATCAAAATTACACCTCCCCCTTGCAGAATAAATACAATAGGGAAGCCCTTGATTGCAAAATGCTAATTTAATCAATATTTTAGGTGTTCGTATGGATGAAAACTCTGAAGTACAGAGGTCTGTATCTCTGAATCTCTAAGTTGTCAAGTTCATAATTCTCACCGAAAACAGAAAATAAAAAAACAAAAAAGGACAGAGCATGAAGAAAGAAAAGATTGGGAGGAGTAATGGTCTTGTAGCTGTGGTAAATTTAAGCTTTCTCAAATAACTTTTAATAAGGCTTTGTGTGGTTAGAAAAGGGCTTAGGCTGGGAGAGGCAGGCAATAAATAATAATAATAATAATAATAATAATAATAATAATTATTATTATTATTATTATTATTATTATTATTATTATTATTTTACTCCAGTCTCAAGCAAACCAATTTTGCAAAAGCAGGACCCATTATAGGAGCTTCATATGGTAACATTCATAGTCCAATAAAGCTTGGGTAATCAGGTTGTGGAATATGCATATTGCTTCAAGTAGAGAAACATCCACTGTGATTTTCTTATAACATTCAGATAAATGCATTTATTCAAATAGAAAATGTTTTCTCGCACCTTTACTTTCCTATTTTAAACTTCTTTGGGGTTGGCTGTTTGTCCATGCCTGTGTTTGAACCCAGGAGAGATGCATAAATTGTGCTCTGGTAGGTCTGACTTTAGGGCCAGACAACACCATTGATGAATTATTTAGCCTTTAACCCCAATCACAAGTCTCACTAAGAAACTGTGCTAAATTCTGCAATGCAACCCCCGTTTAACACTGTGCTTCTTTTGGTTTAGCACAAAGAGACCCACATGAACGGTTGGGTCGAAGTCAAAATTGTGTGAATTAGAATTTCCACAGACAGTGTCTCCTTTATGTGTTCATTTTAAAGTGAGTCAATGGAACCAGCATTTAGCATTTTCTTCAAGTTTTGAAACCCACTGCAGAAGGCAGATTGTGTGACGTAAGTAAATGGATTTCTCCACTCCCAGTTTTGGAATTAATATGGACAAATATTGCCACATTCGTTTTAATTTCAATTTGCAGAAGGAATAAAATATTTCTTCTTTCAAAAAGAAAAGGGGAGGAAGGAGCCTTTAAAGCTGATTAGGTTTGCATAAAATGGAATGCTTAATACTGAACCATAAGATTTAGGAAATTGTACTCCATTTGCAGTACCAATGTAACTTTTTTATAGTTTTCCTGAGCAAAGTTTGCTGATTCTAACTTTAACACAGACAGGTGATACAATTTTTCCTGGGAATTTTACATTTAAGACTTCAATTATGACTATTGACTAAAGTATTTTTGTGTTATTGTTGGATGCCTCCACATGAGATTTCCTTTTCTTTCCATTGAGGATAAGACAGTATGACTTCTCTCCTGACGTTTTGCCCACATCTATGGCAGGCATCCTCAGAGGTTGTGAGGTCTGTTGGAAAAACTAAGCAAGGAAGGTTTATATATCTGTGGAAGGTCTGTTGGAAACTAGGCAAGTGGGGTTTATATATCTGTGGAATAACCCATGTGGGAGAAAGAACTCTTTTCTGTTTGAGCCAAATGTGAATGTTGCAATTGATCACCTTGATTAGCACTGAATAGCCTTGCAGCTTCAAAGCCTGGCTGCTTCCTACATGGGGAAATCCTTTGTTGAATTTGAAATACTAGCACATCTAAGCCATACAAACTGAAAAAAACACAGCAACACAGTGATTCCAGCCATGGAAGCCTTTAACAACACATAATATTACATCCTTTCTTTCCAGATTTCAGTGTGTGTCTAACATAACTATGGCTGACAGTTGATCCAATACGTAGTCACTGGCAACAACCATCTGGATTGTTTCAAATTGTTTGCAAAATTTACCATTATATGACATTTTTGTCCACAAATTAAAAATACAGATTATGCTGCACATCATTTTTTTTTGTTTTAAAACAGTAAAGCATTATTTCCGGATACATGTGCTCACACTACTCAGGATTCTGGCATTTTGAATATTTTATTAAAATAATTCTTATGCCCAAAATTTAAAATATGATCTAGTGTTTTATATTAACCAGCTCAAAAACATTGCAGGACTGCCTTCATTACAACCAGGCTAGTTTTGAACTGCAAAATGCAACACTTCTGCAGTAGTTGATATATAAATTGACTGACCTAATGTCAACCCAGTGTATTTTAGGTTCATTTGCAAATTATTCATCAATGAAGGGCTGTGTGTACTTCCCAGAACAGGATGACCTTTACAACACATGATGCAATGTAGCTTATATTATCCGAAAGGCTTTACATTATTCAAAATTTCCCTGATAGCAGACCTCTTCTCTATAAAATTTCTCTATGCAAAAATCACTAATCATATGTCACTAGTCAAGTTGAGCCTGACAAACTATGTTTTCTGGCATCCCAAATCACATGCTGTCTATGAACATTGGCTGAATCCACATGGTATGTGCATTTCCCGGGTGCACAGAGGAAGTAAGATGGGGGCAGGGAACGAGAAGAGAGCTGCTGCCATAGTATCATCACCTTCCTGCTTACCTTGCAACATTGGCCTTAATGGGCTGGGCTTACAAAGGACTCATATACCTCTTAAGTCCAGATCCACTGAGTATGTCACCATAGAACCAGCTATTCCTTTGGGAGTCTTTGAGGTTACAGAAGACACACTTCTGATCATGTTAGATCAGAAGCCAGCAGAGAGAACTGCTCTGCCACCTCCTTTTTTAAAATATTGGGCATAAGAATACTTGCTTATTACTTTTTCCCAATGGGCTCCATTATGGTGCCTCACTTCTGGGTGGCCCAAGACAAAGTACAGGGACAGAAAGAGGTGATTCTGTCCACAGAAACTGGCTCACTCTCAGCAGGGCCGGCCGGAGATATTTTTTGATGTGAAGCGGGGGTGCTGAAAAGCGCCCCCGCCACCGGCGCCATGGCCCCGCCCAGCGTGCCCTGGCCCTGCCTCCCACGCTGCGTGGGAGGCGGGGCCAGGGCGAATAGTGAGGGGGGCGGGGCCAGAGTTGGCCCCGCCCCGCCCAGCGTGCCCTGGCCCCGCCTCCCACGCAGCGTGGGAGGCGGGGCCAGGGCACGCTGGGCGGGGGGGCGGGGCCAGAGTTGGCCCCGCCTCCCACGCTACCCCCGCTTGCCCGTCTGGCCTTTTGTAGCAGGCCAGACTTTAGCGGAGGTTCCTCCAGGCCGCAATCGCGGCCTGGAGAAACCTCCGCTGAAGTCTGGCCTGCTAGAAATGGCCAGACGGGCGAGCGGGGGTAGCGTGGGAGGCGGGGCCAGCTCTGACGCCGCTCCCCCCCCCGCCCAGCGTGCCTTGGCCCTGCCTCCCACGCAACGTGGGAGGCGGGGCCAGGGCACGCTGGGCGGGGGGGCGGGGCCAGAGTTGGCCCCGCCTCCCACGCTACCCCCGCTCGCCCGTCTGGCCTTTTGTAGCAGGCCAGACTTCAGCGGAGGTTCCTCCAGGCCGCAATCGCGGCCTGGAGAAACCTCCGCTGAAGTCTGGCCTGCTAGAAATGGCCAGACGGGCGAGCGGGGGTAGCGTGGGAGGCGGGGCCAGCTCTGACGCCGCTCCCCCCCCCCGCCCAGCGTGCCTTGGCCCTGCCTCCCACGCAACGTGGGAGGCGGGGCCAGGGCACGCTGGGCGGGGGGCGGGGCCAGAGCTGGCCCCACCTCCCACGCTACCCCCGCTCACCCGTCTGGCCTTTTGTAGCAGGCCAGACTTCAGCGGAGGTTTCTCCAGGCCGCGATTGCGGCCTGGAGGAACCTCCGCTGAAGTCTGGCCTGCTACAAAAGGCCAGACGGGCGAGCGGGGGTAGCGTGGGAGGCGGGGCCAACTCTGGCCCCGCCCCCCCGCCCAGCGTGCCCTGGCCCCGCCTCCCACGTTGCGTGGGAGGCAGGGCCAAGGCACGCTGGGCGGGGGGGGGAGCGGCGTCAGAGCTGGCCCCGCCTCCCACGCTACTCCCGCTCGCCCGTCTGGCCTTTTGTAGCAGGCCAGACTGCAGCGGAGGTCCCTGCAGGCCGCGATTGCGGCCTGCAGGGACCTCCGCTGCAGTCTGGCCAGCTAGGAAAGGCCAGACGGGCCAGGGCGCACTGGGCGGGAGGCGGGGCACCGTCAGGGCGGTGCCCCGCCTCCCGCCCAGCCTGACGGCGCCCCCCCGGGCCTGCGCCCGAGGCGGCGGCGTCAGGGGCCTCAATAGTGGGGCCGGCCCTGACTCTCAGGGCACTTCCAGACATGGCCAAAACACGGTACAAAGAAGTGATGCCCATGTTGTGTGGGACTCTCCAATAGACACACATGTTCAGTTTGCACCCAGTCACCCACTGTTAAGGTTGCTCAAGGAGAGGTGAATGAAGTCATAACTCCAAATCTGAAATTGTGCTTCCCCAATGCATGCCCTGTCTAGCAGACACTCTTTCCCCCTCTGCCCCTCGTTCAACAGAAAGGCAAAATATTGTAATTAATAAAATGTCTTAAAATAATAAACACTTTAAAAAATATATGGCTCATACATCCAACAGGAAGAGAATCTCTGACCTTTTAGTTCAATGTATGCCAATTTCCACATATTTGAATATTTGATGGATGCATGTTCAAGTATATATATGTGCATACTAAAAAAAAATTGACACTACCCTTTCCAGCCATGGATATCAAGGAAAGCTCCTTTGGGACCCTTCCTGCTATGAACTTTGCTCATCTCCTACCTGTACATATACACCAAATGTTAGTTCTGAAAGAGGCACCAGAAAATAAAGACCTCTGCAGTGGTAGCTTTTCGACCATGTTATCCTTTAATGTGCAAAAACATTTGGTGCAATTTTCCATGTTCCTCCCTTTGTGTATGTGTGTGTGGTTGTGTGTGTGTGTGTGTGTTAGTTTTCTGCAAGAAAAATGAGAAGATATGGCAAGAGAAGGTACCAATTACAAGCAAAATTGATTAAGTCAGCTAGCTACAAGTTAATCATTTGAGTAGAATCTTATATTTTTGATGTTACTCAGTGTTCTTTGGAAAGAGGATGACTTGAGACAGAGCATGTTGGCTTCTGATTACATGTAATTAGGAAGATAATAAGAAAAGTTGTTCTCTGTTAACCATTCTACTTTATTGAAACTGTCAGGAGTTTTCCTCTGTTGCCCAGTAGTAATCCATCTTTCAGTATACTTTCCAGCAACACCTATATCACCTTCTTCCTCCAAATCATTGATAAAGATATTGAACAACATCACAGAAAACCTCTGAACTCTTGTCTCAGATTTGATGTAAGTTTGTATTGCTCTTTTTGATGAAAATTTTCAAACAATTGTTACCTCAACTAATGGCCATGTGACTAGGTCTTTATTTCTATTGTTATCTTCTAAAGATGTTCTAGAAGTAAACTATAAAAAGTTAGTATAGGTGGGCATGCTTCCTAGACTCTACCAGCAAGCATGGCTACTGGGTATACTAGCGAAGGGAATTCTGGGACTCAAACCCTAAAAAGTAACTTTTCAAAGCACTGCCTATGAGGTCAGCTGATGGAAACTCCTACGTCATAGCCAATCGGCTTCCTTATTCAGTGAGGTTAGGGGCACAAGATATGAAAATGAAAAAATGTGATTTTTTAAAAAAGAAATTATTATTATTATACTCAGTAGATGAGTTGCTGAAAGTTGACCACAGAAGCACACAGGAGGATCTAAAGATTCCCAGGGAGAATATTTCAACCAAATCCATGAATAATCAAATCTTCAAAAGTCAAACTCACAAATGTAAAGGGCTGACAGCTAATAGTAAATTGAATAATAACTGCACAACTTGCAAATTTCCTTCATTTGCTATGGTAAAAGACATCAATGTATTGTGGAATAAACAAGGCAGATAACTAAATTTTGTAAGAGAAAATATTATTCTATGAATCTGCAAAGACTACAACAAGACAGCTAATCACATCCATTTTCTTTGAGGTTTTAGGAACAAACACAAGAAATCATATCTCATTCTTTGATAACAGTGAAATCTTAAAATACTACTAATTCCATCTTATTTGGAGATGACAAAAATACACAGAACTCTAACTCTCTCATAGGCTTGATCGATCCATGAAAAATTTGATTCTAAACTCGTTTCAATACTAGAGGGGGCAGTTTTTTCGTTTTTGTTGCTAATAACGAATTTGGCCCCCAAAATTTTTCGAAATTAATGAAAATTCGTTATTTTCTAAATTAATTCGTTAATGGCGGACGCGCATGCGCGGTGGCCCAAAAACAGCCCTAAGGGGGGGGACTTAGGGGGCTCTCCCGCCCTCATTTTTTGAGTGATCTTCTTCAAACTTGGTACAGTGGTAGAACACATTTAACACTGATAGCTCACCAAAATGTGGAACGTTTCCCTTATCCTCTGATTTTTGGCAAATTTTCATAGCTTTTATAATAAACCTTTTTTTAATAATTGCAGTAATCTGTTCCTGGTTTGAAAGTCTTATTTCCTGTTAAATTGGGTTGTCTTTACTGTGAAAGTCATTGTTCTACTTCAGAAACTTTGTTTTTGTGGCTGAAACTTTGTTAAATTGGTGTGTGTGTGATATATATTGTGTATATATATATATATAGTCCCTGCTTTTGTGTGTGTGTGTGTGTGTGTGTGTGTGTGTAGGTAAAGGTAAAGGTATCCCTTGACGTTAAGTTCAGTCATGTCTGACTCTGGGGGTTGGTGCTCATCTCCATTTCTAAGCCCAAGAGCCAGTGTTGTCCATAGACACCTCCAAGGTCATGTGGCCGGCATGACTACATGGAGTGCCATTACCTTCCCAGAAACACCCAGAAAATGGGAATTCCAGACAGGAAACAATCAGGGCCAGCTAATACCTCCCAACAAAGGATTCCCCCAGGTAGGAAGCAGCCAGGCTTTGAAGCTGCAAGGCTATTCAATGCTAATCAAGGTGACCAATTGCAACATTCACACTTGCCTCCCACAGACAAGAGTTCTTTCTCCCACCCTGGACCTTCCACAGATATATAAACCCCACTTGCCTAGCTTCGCATAGACGTCAAAACCTCTATGTCTGCCACAGATGTGGGTGAAACGTCAGGAGAGAATGCTTCTGGCACATGGCCATAGAGCCCGGAATACATACCACAACAGTGTGATCCCGGCCATGAAAGCTTTCGACAACACAACCACAGTATCCATTCAAGTTCATGTAGCGTGGTATGGACTGGAGACCTGTATTGGGGGGAGGGAGGGTGCGAATCTGGGCCCCTGGGAGCAGCCGAGGACGGGCCTGGCCCACACCCCCTCGCATCCCGGGCCTCTTCCTTCCTCTTCCTTTTGTTATTTAAACTATATATTGTGAAATTATGGTGTGTTTTTTTTCATGCGTGTTCTGTGTTCAAGATAGGGAGACCAAAGAGGAAAAGCAAGGGAGGGACGGAGGCCCCAACACTTCCGGCTCCCATGCGAACTCCCCCTTGTGTGCCTTGGAGGGTGGAGCATGCGCACTGGCTCTCCCTTTCTCTATGGCTCTTTTCAGGTCGCTTGGGAACCCGAAGTGCCTCCTCCCTTTGCCTTTGTGTCCAAGAAGGAGAGAAGGACGTTGCAAGGTTTGCATTGAGGGTGTTTCTCTGGTGGGTTTGGCTTGGAAGGGGGCTCATTAAGGCCCAATTAATTAATGCACTGAGCTGAGGCGAGGCGGCGGCGGCGGCGGCCATTTCCCCCCTCCGTCTTCCTCCTCCTCCTCGGCCTCCTTCCCCCTCGCCCCCTCCCATTGGCTGAGCCTCCCATTGGCTGAGGGGCAAAAGGAAAGGAGTTTGGGTGCTTTGCAAAAGCTTTTTTTTCTTTTCGAAAAAAACGAAGAAATAAGAAAAAACGGCCTCTCGCGATTCGAAACCGCGATATCCAGACGTGTGGACAACCAAGGTTCGATATTGCTTCAAAACAATAGAAAAAAACGAATCAATAACGGTAAACGGGGAAAACGAATTATTTGAGCAAGCCTACTCTCTCAGCTAAACCTTAGAAAGACAGATGGCTTCCATAAAGTTTCTTTAACAGTCTTAGTGAAAAGGATTGCAAACAGTATCTAAATATTCTGTTAGAATATGAATGATTTAATAGTTCAATCATCAATACATCTACTAGCATGTTCCAGTGAATTTCGTGGTACTTTCTCTCTGCTTGTAGCATATAGAACTGGATGCTGAAAAGGTATGCAAAATTATTTTAAACCCATACTATGGAATACTTTGAAGTTTGAAAACTGTTCAGCTGTCAAGATTACCAGATGGCAAGAGAGTTGCTTGAGTATACCAAGGGAATTGATGCTTTGATATAAAGTTTATGATGCCTAGAAGGATAGCTATTTATAACCACAATTTCTTGTGAACTGTTCCCATTTGTGCTATAGTGCAGACATGGACAGCTTTCACGTCTGAGGGAATAATAACAAAGAATCCACATTTCCTACCATTCGACATAGTTTAATCATCACCAAATGGGCGGATAAATAAAGAACTACATAAAGTACTTTATTTCATCAAAAGTAAGGCAATATCTGGCCCACAAAATGAAAAAAATCATCCTAATTGAGCTAGATATGAGTAATTAATTTATAATGAAAACAATGTTCTTTATTTGATTGTAATCATTTAAAAAAAAAGAAAAAAGATCCTGGCTTGGATTACTGCATGCCTGTCTGCCTGCCTGATTCTTGTTGGTCTTTGGGACAGTATTTGAATGTAAATACCACATTGATTTGACTCACTTATATCCGGTCAAGTATTGTTAATAACATCCTGGGAAAGCATTACAGCAGATACTGAGCCTCTTAACCTATGAGAAAAGGTGATAAATGTACATTAATGGTCTTTGCTTTGGAGTTTGTGTTGACAAGAAATGTGAAAAGTAGAATTCTATAATGTCTACACACAAGCAAAATCAAAAGAGTAAATATAGGACTGCAGCCTAAGAATCATTCCTGCACAAACCCCACTGAGGAGAATGGAAAGTGTACAGTAGGGGAGGTGTGTCATCATGTCCAGGCAGACAGCCAGACTAATACAGAAATTAGCATTGCCCGACTCACCGGCAAGACCCTTGCGGCGGAGATGTCCCCAAGAAGATCTCTGTCTGCCTGAACTTTTTATTATGCCTTCACAGTGGAGTTGTTGTTGTTGTTGTTGTTTTCTGGCAGCAGCCTGGGCAATACCTGGATATAACAGACACCCTATATTTATATTAGTCTTTCTGCTTCCATCATGTAATCCTTTTTCCACCCACACAGCTTCCTCCAACCCTTCATGTTTTGTTAGCCCCAGTCCTAAATGAGTGAATCCACAATTTTGAATTCAAAGTAACCTTCTGACCTGTACTATCTATCTCCCTAACCAGCTTTAAGATATTACTTTCTTGAGCATGTGTGTCATGTCAAGGAAAAACCAACTAAGATAAGAAATGGAATGAATGCCATGTTAAAGGAGCTAAGCATGCCAGTCACACCATCCTCCATAGAACTTCAATCTTCTTAATGGGATATATGAAGGGTATGCTCCTAGCGGGCTCCAGTATTTTTGCTTATTAGATTTACCAGGAACCCTCTGTGTGTTGCACAATTGTAGCACTGATTTCACAATAATTGCCATGATTCTGAAGTTGGGGAAGGAGATATTTTGTAATTCCCAGACAGATAGTCTAATCCAGGGGCTCTCAAACTGCTCCATGGAGCTTTTGGGACTCTGTGGGTGATAGTGAGGGGCTCCATGGCACCATGCTGTTTCCTGCCTCCTCCTCCTGAGAAATGTAGAGAAATCAAAGTTTTGAGCTGCTGGAAACAGTAGCAGCAGTAGCATCCTCCCAGGGTACAGATCCTTTCCCCACATACCTCACCACCTAAATTCTTTTTCTCACCACCCAGAGACCCTTTCCTCAATTTCCCTCACTGCCCAGACTCCTTTTCTCACCAACCAGATCCTTTCCTCTGCTTCTCTCACTGCCCAGACTCTTTTCCTTGCCGCCCAGACTTTCTCCCACCCCTGCTTTCTTTGCTTCCAAATTCCTATTTCCCTCCCATAGCTTTGGTTGTGTTTTTCCTGCATGGCAGAAGGGGGTTGGACTGGATGGCCTCTGGGTTTTCTGCTGTTATTATTACAAAGGCTAGGTGGACCATCTGCCACTGGTCCGGCCCATGCCTGAGACAGACAGACAGACAATACTCCCCCTCTCTCTCTCTCTCTCTCTCTCTCTCTCTCTCTCTCTCTCTCTCTATATATATATATATATATATATATATATAATACAATATGGGGCAGTGGTGGTGCAGAAGATTAAACTGCCGATCTGTGGAACTTGTAGACCAAGCAGTTCAAATCCGCAGAGCGGGGTGAGCTGCCATTGTTAGCCCCAGCTTCTGCCAACTTGGCAGCTTGGAAACATGCAAATGTAAGTAGATCAAGAGGTACCGCTCTGGTGGGAAGGTAACGGTGCTCCATGCAGTTATGTCAGCCAGATGGCCTAGGAGATTTCTACGGACAACACCAGCTCTTCAGCTTAGAAATGGAGATGAGCACTACCCCCCAGAGTTGGAATCGACTAGACTTAATGTCAAGGGGAAACCTTTACCTTTACTTATAATATATAAACTTTTCTTGAGGGTCCATGATAAACTTTTGCTTCAAAAAGGGCTCAGTGGCTGAAAAAGTTTAAGAACAACTGGTCTTCTAGAGGATGTAGCCAAGGAAGTTAAAATTGGAATCATTATGCTTTAATTGCATAGTGTGAAAAGGCCCCAAGATTAGTCCAATTTAGTTTTTTTTTATCCCTTTGGGGGGAGGGCACCATGAGGCAAATCAAGATGATCTACTCTTCCCCATTCCATGTACAGAAGGTGAATGGACTGATAGTTTAATCTAGCTTGAATACTTATGATGGGGTAGACATGCTCAATCATGACTGAGGCTGGTAAAGCAATTTAGAGAATGTAAGATGAGCTGTCCAGCAGAAACACTTCTGTCTTCCAGCAAAGCAGAATGGTGAGAAGATTCCCCACAGCATCACAACAACAACAACAACAACAACAACAACAACAACAACAACAATTTTATTTATACCCTGCCCTCTCTCCCCGGAAGGACCTTTCCCTTTTGGCCAAAAAAAGAGATGGTCCATTTATATATTTCAATTTGTTTGACTCAGTGCTAATAAGTCAATAAACCATGAAACTGTAATTAAAATCTGGATACAAAGGAGAAAGACAATTCAACAACAGTTTAGTTAAAACACAAAGTTAAAACAATATAAAGCACATTATGTTTTAAAGTCTGGAAAAGATAACTTGCATTAAAAGCAATCAGTCAACCCTACACCTTCACTGGAATTGGCAGCACAGCACCCCCATAAAAATGAGAAGCAGTAATTTTTTAATTTAAAAAAGCTGTTTTTTAACTGGAGAGAACACCTCTCTAGATATTTCTGGTTCCTCCAACATTACTTTGTTGTCACCTAGGGATAACATTTTTTAATCAAATCTGTAAATAATCAAATGCGCCAAAGCCAAACTTGCAAATTTGAAGGGAGGACTGTAATTAACTATTAGAGTAAGTAAATAGTCCATTTGGTTGTACTATTTTATATTTATTTTAACCAAGGGTGCCAACTTGTTGTTTCTGAACCTTGGTTAGTTTTGTCATATTGCATAACATCCTAGATATTTGTACTCAATATACATTATGCTGCATAATCTGCAGGTGATATACATTGTCACAATGTGGATCCCCCATATACATTACAACTCTGTTGCTTATCACACCACACCAAGAAATAGTTTTTAAAAATTTTAGAGTGCTTATCCTAATCCCAAGGTCCTGAGATGTGCTAAACAAAACAGGATAATGTGGCAAGAAGCACATTCTGCTGTTATGTGTATTTGAACAAAATAGTGAAGATTTATCACAGTTAGGAGGATTAGGAATAGAGCTTTACTATGTTATTCACAATCAGTCATATCAACGGCAGCTTTGTGAGACATCTGTGCTGTTCTTCAGGCAAAGTACAAATAAAAAAAAAATAAAGAATCTCTATTTATTCCTTTTATATGACTCAACAACAGTTTAATCTCAAAATAGTCAAATTTAGATTACCAGCCCAATTTTATGAGTTGGTAAGTCAGCAACTATTTTGGGCTGACAAAAATAACTGTGAAATGAAAGAAAGTGGGAATAGATGGAGATCTGCAGATGGATAGGAAAGCATCACAGAAATAGTGGTAGCTTAAGCCCTGTCTATAAACCCAGGTCTCCTCTGCAGACCGAGGGGAAAGCCTCACAGGAGGAGTGGTATCTTAAGTAACTCTGATGCTTTTAATCCAGGTCGTAATGAAAGATATAAGGACAAACCATGCCATTGCCAAAAACGATGGGAAAGAGAGGGGAATTCTCTCCCCACCCCCCCACCCCACCCCCATTGCCACTAGTTAAAGAAGTAGTGAAATAGTGAGGCTGGGCATTGGGCTGGGCATAGTGTGTGGAGCATCTTTGACATTTGGCAGGGCAAGGCCATTGAGGGGAAGAGGGAATGTTTTAAAGATTTTATTTATAGAAAGAAAAAAAATCCTAAAAATCAAGAATGACCCAAATGTTATAAAACTTGGTGGACTAAGAGTGGTAGATGTGCCCTCCATGTATAGCTATTTTCACCCCTTTATCTCTAAAACTGAGGGGAAGGGGAGCCTGGGGAGTCCGCCCATGGCCGCAATGGGACAAAAATATTGGTATTTTTGTACATGGAACAAAAAGGCTCATTCAGAAAGGCACCCATTTTCAGGAAAAATACTCAGAAATGAAAATGGAGCCTTATGAATGAAACAAACAGAAACATAGTGATTGTATATACAACATGCACAAGACTAATAGCTACCTTCCCTAGCTATCCCGCTCCTGATCCCATTTCCCCTTCCAGTTTACTTTTCTTTGGTGACTAACATACCTGTGATTTTCTCTCCCACCCCCCTTCATGCTAAACCCATCAGCCATAGCTTTTCTATATTCTTTATCAACCATTGGCTCCATCAAGCAGATCCAAAATCTTGTGGTACACTTCACTAGAGTTCCTGCTTGTAATGCTTCGGAAAGTTTTACTTCTAGGAAATTCAAGGAAGATATTTTAGTATGACACAGTGGAGTACCCTTTTCCCAGAGACAATGTTGCAATATTTTGGGGAAACAAAAACAATGTGACTTGTCTCAATTATGTTGGAAGTTCTTTGGCCACTGTGTAAGCCAGTATGGTATAGTAGTTTGAAAGTGGAACTAGGACATTTGGAGACCAAGATTCAAATCCCTGCTCAACCATCAAAACCCATTAAGCACCTCACACACTCTCAGCCATGGAAAAAGGCCAGAGGAGGCCTCTTTTGAATAAATTTTGCACCTCCCTCCCAAAAAAAACCAGAGATAAGTTCATCTCAGGGTAACCATGTTGGAAATTATTTGAAGGCACGCCTCCACCACCAAAACAGCAACAGCATATTGGCTTCTAGTCAGAATTCAAGACTGATTTGCTCCCGGTACAACATACTCCTGTGCAAAAGTCAGTTACAGCACTATGATTCTACTTGCTGATGCTATGGATATATCCCATGGAATCCTTAGATTTGCAACCCAGTGAGGAATACAGTATTTAGAATTCTTAATCAGGGAGCCCTTGTGCCTCATCAAAGTACGAATACAGCTATTACAGGTGGAGTGGAAAGATAGTGCTATAATTGCATATCGGTGGAAGGGCAAAATTGGGGAGCATTCCTTGGAACCTGGAAACATTTGAAGGGTTCTGTAAAAACTTGCAAGAAATACATTACAACAAATGCTACAATTACATGGTTTTAGATGGTCCAATCAACATCAATACAGATGTTTGTAACTCGGGTACATAAGACTGTGGTGTATACCTATACTGCAAGTATATCTGAAGTAAAGAATCCATCTCTGAAAAACATTTAAATCAATGTTTACTACGAATCTGTATGTCCAAATCATCTTTCTTCCCATAGTCATTTCAAACCAAACTTCTCTGTGTGTATATATATGTGTGTGTATATATATATACACACACACACACACACATAATAAAAGTGAAAATCTGTATGTGTGTATGTGGCACAGATGTCCGCTCACACACAGACTCCAGCCTCCACAAACAGGTTATAATTCCCAGTGCTGTGGAGCCACCAAGTCACTCCCTGCCTGGACATTGCCGGTTACAGCGAGCACATCCCAGTGTTCCTTTCTCTCTGTGTTTGCATGACCCCACCCACTGCCTCTCCCTTAACCCTTTCCTACCCTTTTCTATGGCACACAGCAAACAGAAGAATTGATCAGCAACTGAACATACTAGAGAGGTTTGAGGAGAATTCACCATGATTTATAGGAGTTGTAGGGAGTGGGATGTATAGTTCACTTGCAATCTAAAAGCACTCTGAAGCCATACTGGCATACTGGCAGGGTTTGGGGGTGATTGACCTTGATGTCCAGGAATTATAATTCACCTGTATTCAGAGAACATTGAACCCATCTGATGGTGGATCTGGACTAAACTTGGCACAAAAATTCAACATGGCCAACTGGGAATACTGGTGGAGTTTTGGGAGGGTTGACCCAAGATTTTTGGGAATTGTAGTTCACCCACATCCTTATGCATTTCCTAATGGGAGCATTCATTAAAAAAGCAAAAGACTGAGTTTTTTTTCTAAGAAATTTTATTTATTTATTCATTTATTTACAGTATTTATATTCCGCCCTTCTCACCCCGAAGGGGACTCAGGGCGGATCACATTATACACACATAGGGCAAACATTAAAAAATAAATAAAATAAAAATAGTGTAACATATGACCAGACTGATATTACCTAACATCAAAAAACAAACAAGGCACTTTTCAAATAACCCTGGCACTGCCAGGTACCCAAGCTAGTGTGTGTGTGTATGTATGTATGTGTGTGTGTGTGTGTGTGTATGTGTGTGTGTGTGTGTGTGTGTATATATATATATATATATATATATATATATATATATATTTGCATGTAGAGAATCCCAGCCCAATAGATAAGAAAGCAATCTCTGACTGAAAACTATACACCATCAGCTGAGAAGAGGTGGCATCCTCAGTCCCAGACTGAAGTCCAACACATTCTTGAGACAGATGGCTTTAATGTTATATTTATCCTCTAGAGTAAATTAGTGAAAGGGACAGCAGGTAGGTCTGTGAGCAAACACAAAGTGGGAAATTCATCTGCAAAATAATGGCTAGACTAAATGCTTGTTAAATACTCTAAACCGCTTGTATGCTGTTGAAATTACAGTGGGCCCTTAGGATTCACTGGAGTTGGGTTACAGGACACACAGTGGATACCAGAATCCATGGATGCTTCTATTATAGATTCATTATAGCCCCATTATAGACTACAGTGAAATGGTGTCCCTTCTATAAAATCGCAAAATCAAGGTTTGCATTTGGGAATTTGGAGGGGCTGGTGGTAGATATTTTAAGCCCTCAATGGTGTTGAATTTGTGGTTACACAGGGCTGTATACCTCCTATAATAGAATGAAGATTCAATTAAATCCCAGTTAATAATGATGAGAATGATCACGAAGATGACACTTTCCCGCTGATGTATTTGATTGCCTGCATTTGCTAGCTATGCTCTATGATGGTTGAATCCATGGATACAGAAGGCTAATTGCACACCTTCTACAGTGGAATGAATTGTTGGAAACAGCAACCTCCCAAGCCTCTCACTATTTGTTAATGTGTATACATGTATATATATAATGTATATATTATCTACTTTGTATGCTTGCTATCCCTACATTTTCCCATCTGACTTCTGCACTTTATCCATCAGCCCTGCTCCTCACAACTGAGTTGCACTAGCCCACCCGCCTAAGTCCAGAAACTGTTTAATATTTCAGGTTTACTGGTTGTTGTTGATGACCGTTTTATACTGTGTCATGTTGTTTTTTTGTTTTATATTGTCTTATGATGTTATGAATTTTAATTTGTCACATTTTAACTATGTTGTGGGGGATTCTCCCCATGTAAACTGCCCAAGTCTCTTTGGGGAGATGGAGGCAGGATACAAAAAATAAAGTTATTATTGGATTGTTGTGTGTTTTCTGGGTTGTATGGCCATGTTCCAGAAGTATTCTCTCCTGATGTTTCACCCACATCTATGGCAGGCATCCTCAGAGGTTGTGAGGTATACCTCAAAATTTCTGAGGATACGTGCCATAGATGTGGGTGAATTGTCAGAATATTTCTGGAACATGGCGATACCACCTGGAAAACACACAACCCTTTGATTCCGGCCATGAAAGTCTTCGACAACACAACGTTGTTGTTATTATTATTATATTATTATTGAGAGTTGACTTCTAACAAGGTCATGCTTTTCTTGACTAATGGTTTTCAAAAGGTGGTCTCCACATGTTAATGGAGATTTACATTTGCCAAACGGATGTGACATCGTTTTTTTTCCATTTCAATAAGTTTATGATTGCTATTTATTTCCAAAAGGATATGTGCCCAGAGACTGGGCGCAGTTATTTCCAACATTTGATCACCTGCATTTGCTAACTATGCTCTATGATGTTCTGGCTCCCTCATTTTGCACATTGGAACATTTGGGGGGGGGGGAGAGATTTTCAAGCTCTGGATGGTTGAATCCATGGATACAGAAGGCCAATTGCACACCTCCTGGATCCCAGATAATAAATAACGGTAGTGATTATAATGATGATGAAGATGACGCCTTCCCTGTCTCGTAATGCTGATGAACTTAATCGCCTGCATTGGCTAACTTTGCTCTGTGTTGTGGTTTCATCTCTCTCTGGGCGCCGACCCAGGCCATTGCCTGCCTTCCAAGGGGGCGGCCAGGGGGGCTCTCCTGGGCTCCGTTACATGGAGGAGGCCTATTGTGCGTGAGCCACAGAGGCAGCGGCAGCAAGAGCAGCATCCCTTCCCCGCCCCGCCCCTTCCCCATTTCGGAGTGGACCAAACCATCTCGGGAGAGAGCGAGGGGAGCGGGAGCGAGGCGATTGGGAAGGCGGCCGGGCAGAAAGACAGCCCAACCCGGCCGCCACTCACAGCCAAGCCCTTGCGCCCAGCTCCCAAGGGCGCTCCGGGGGCCCTTGGAGCGCTGCCTCCGGGGGAAGAAAAAGGCTGCGTCGGCGAGAAGCAGTGGCCACCCCTCCCTCGGTCCCTCCCTCCGCGTTGGCGAAGCCGTGGGAAGGACGCAGCGGGCGGAGGAGCAGCGCCTCCTCGGCCGGGGAAGAGATTCATTCAATGCGCGCAGGGAGGCTGGCGCGCCGGCGGGCGGGAGGGCTGCGCCCCCGACTCTCTCCTGAGGCTGTGCTCCCGTGGAGGAGCCGGCGCCTCCTTTCTCGCCCTGAGGAGCTCCGCAGGTGAGGCAGAGGGCGGCGTGGGGAATGGGGAAAGGTCTCCTCGCCCTCCCCCTCCAGGCACAGCTCGCCCCGTTCCCTCTTGGTCTCCCAGCTCTGGGCTGGCAAAAGGCAAAGGAGAGGGTTGCCATTCCGCATGCGCTGGCTCCCAGCACCTGGACTGGGCTGTGCAGCCCCTTCCCCAGTGTCAGGGAAGAGGAGGAGGAGGAGGAGGAAGGGGGGCTTGTGTTTGAGACACTCGCGGGGAACGGGGAGGCGCTTGGGCTCACTAGGAAAGCGGAAGGATTGGGGTTGTATTGGGAGAGGGGAGGGGAGAGCTTGCCTTCGTGCTCCCCACCCCCTCCATCTATTGCCTTGCGTGTTAGGGGTCAGTGGTTTCTCCCTCCTCCTGTGGAGGTAGGAAAGCAGGAGGAGGCTTGCTTTGGTTCTCCCAGTGCGGTTGGGTTCCTCCTGCTTGGAAGAGGGTTCCTTTCCGACCAGTGGGCATCATCCTCATCCCATGGCTGGGAGCCTGTCTTCTTCCCTGCTGCCCTTGGAGAGAAGGCAGACCCACAAACATGCCAGCACTCTGGGCATATTATCATCTCATCTTTGCTGTTGATGTGTTGGGAAGGGCTTTTTTATCTTGCTTTGGGATGTCCATCTGTCTTCATCTTCATCTTGAGAAGTTTACTTTTGGATAAGCAGGGGCTCTGGTTCCTATGAAGTGCTGCGCTGAGCTTTTTTCCCAAGTGTTGTGGAGGAGGTGTGGATTTGGCCTTGTGTTCCAGCTCCATGCGCTCCAGTGCAACTCTCACCTGTGTGTGTTTGTAAGGAAATTACAAGGTACAGCATGCTTCTTGGTAAGTGTGATTGTGATTATAGCTTCATAGGGAAAGCTAATGATTTTCAGCCTTGAATAAGTTTTAAAGGATTTTAACTGAATTTTAATACTGCTACGTTGCCCTTGGAGGGAAGGCAGATCCACAAACATGCCAGCACTCTGAGCATATTATCATTTCCCGTTTGCTGTTGGTGTGTTGTCAAGGGTCTTTATCCTACTATGGGATGTCCCTCTGTCTTCATCTTCCATGAAGTTTACTTTTGGATAAGCTGGAGCTCTGGTTCCTGTGAAGTGCTGTCCTGAGCTTTCTTCCCAAGTGTTGCAAAGAAAGTGTGGATTTGGCCATGTGTACCAGCTCCTTCCAAAGTGTTGCAAATGTGTGGATTTGGCCTTGTGTACCAGCTGCATGCACTGTAGTGCATCTTTCAACTGTATGTATTTGTAAGGAAATTACAAGGCACAGCACGCTTCTTCGTAAGTGTGATTGTGATTATAGCTTCTGGGGGGGGGGGGTATGGTTTTCAGCTTTGAATAGGTTTTAATGGATTTTAACTGAATTTTAATACTATTATGTTGCCCTTGGAGGGAAGGCAGAGCCACAAACATGCCAACATGCCAGCACTCTGAGCATATCATCTCACGTTTGCTGTTGGTGTGTTGTGAAGGCTTTTTATCCTGCTTTGGGATGTTTATCTGTCTTCATCTTCATCTTGAGAAGTTTACTTTGGGATAAGCACGGGAGCTCAGGTTCCTATGAAGTGCTGCCCAAGGCTTTATCCCCAAGTGTTGTGAAGAAGGTGTGGATTTGGCCTTGTGTACCAGCTCCATGCACTCTAGTTCAACTCTCACCTGAGTGTGTTTGCAATGAAATTACAGGGTAGAGCACGCTTCTTGGTAAGTGTGATTGTGATTATAGCTTCATAGGGGTGCTGTGATTTTCAGCTTTGAATAGGTTTTAATGGATTTTAACTGAATTTTAATACTGCTATGTTTAATTCTGTTTTCATATTTGCATATTTGCATATTTTAAGTTATGTGGACATACTTTTAAGTGTAAGCCACTTTGAGTCACTTTTGGGAGAGATAAAGTGGGAAATACATAAACATATTAATTATAATAATGTTCGAAAACATGCAAATGTGAGTAGATTAATAGGTACCACTTTGGCGGGAAGGTAACGGCGCTCCATGCAGTTATGCTGGCCACATGATCTTCGAGGCATTTACGGACAATGCCAGGTCTTCCTCGTAGAAATAGAGATGAGCACCAACCCCCCAGAGTCGGACACGACTGGACTTAATGTCAAGGGGAAGCCTTTACCTTACTTAACCATACACAAAGCCTTAAATATTTAGAACAAACATTAAAATGCGGGCTACAAACTCAATATAAAATAATATTAAATCACTAACGATCAACAGACAAATGAATCACTTTAAATCACTTAAAAAAATTGACAGTCAAGCACCAAATTTGGTCCTCTAAGCATAATGGCCAAAATCCAATTCAACACCTACAAGTAACATGTTAACTCTGTAGAGAATAATCTTGCTAGTATAATGATGAGCATCACCTCCCAAAGTCAGACATGGCTAGACCTAATATCAAGAGGAAACTTTTACTTTTATACCTGTAGTTTTTTTTCCTTTTAAAAGTTCGGTATACCTTGCAGCTCTTCCTAAATTGCCAAGCAATTTTGTTTAACACATTGCATTTGTGTACACATGGATAGGGTTGTGTTGTCAGAATACAGCCACTTTTTTATAGGCACCATTTATGGAACTGGAATGGCTGATTACATCATATCTTTATACAGTTACAATAAAGTCAGTATAGTATTACAGTATTTGATAGTATTGTAGAATTGTAGTATTGGCATGGATCTAGAAGATGTAAGCCTCAACTCCTGACAGAGGACATCTTTCAGCTGAAATTCTCTCAGTAGGTGTCTGTCCTAATTCTTAATCCTTTTAACTTTATTTTCTTCCTTTGCATTGATGTTATGCCAGCATCGCAGCATCTCTACCGTCCCATCACAGAGCCAGTACTGTACTGTGGCTGAGCATAAACTATGGACTGAAAAGTTCCTTCTTTGAATCTCAGCTTTTTTTGAAGCTCAGGAAAAATACGGTCAACTGTTATGTGGGGATAAAAGTAATCTGACTTCAGAGGGAGTTCTTTTTCTTATGATGATTGGCTTAGCAAACTAGATGAAAGCTAGATGACAATGTTTCCACGTGGGTTCACAGCTGGATAGAGAACTATACTCAGGAGAGAGTAACACTCCTGATCAGACTCAGGAGGATCTTTGAATAGGGTACTACAGAACTTTGACCTGGTATTCTTGAACAGTTTTTATTTGTGACTAAGTTTGGGGTGTGTGGGACCTGTGACCTGCCAAATGTTGACCCAGTCTTCTAAAGCAGTGAGTTTCAAAGTGTTCTGAACTATCATGATTTATTGGGGACTGATCAGTGGCTCCTTGGTGAGAAGAGTTAATACAGTACTAGCAGACAAACTGCTTTGACTGACAGCTTGTCTTCTATGACTGAGCTTACTTTGAATAACATATTTGAAGAGAGACAGTTATGTTGGAAGACACATAGGTATAGCCATTCCCTCCATGAATTAAGTCTATGACCTAACATATGTAACATACCTGCAATATGCTAGTATTCTGAGACGGATGTGCATGGTTTTCTTGAAAGATAACATAATGAGAAAACTTTATGAAAGGAGAGAAAATGAGCAAGCCATTGGACTTACACACATACTAAAGCATTTTCATAGTCTTTCTTGAGGGAAACTGTAATCCTTGAATCCTTCACCTTTCCAAGAAGCTTGTGACACTGGAATTGAAAAATGCTTTGGTTATTTTTCAAACTTTTTTTCATGCACCGAGGGCCCTTCCACACAGTCATAAAACCCAGAATATCAAGGCATAAAATCCCACAATATCTGCTTTGAACTGGGTTATCTGAGTCCACACTGCCATATATTCCAAAGCAGATATTGTGGGATTTTCTGCGTTGATATTCTGGATTTTATGACTGTGTGGAAGGGCACCCAGAGAAAATTATAGGACAGAAAAAGGAAAACCTAATCTTAAGCATTTTACTTTCTAAGATGTCACGATTTACCAAAATATAGGAGATATTATTGCATCTCTGCAATATCAGCTCACGTTAGTTATTCTTCACTAACAAAGATTTATTCTGAGACTCTGTATTTCACTGAAGAAATACATAGCATGCCATATATATAATAATTGTACCCTGCTGTTCTACTCAATAAAGTGGCTAGCAAACCTACATATTTTAAAAAACATAAAGCAAAGATCATAAAATGTAAAAGCTATCATAATACTAGGCCAGAAAAATTACATATTTATGACTTGATTTAGGAACTGACTTGAGTGCTTTCACTCTGTTATGAATAAATAAAGACAAAGTTCCTTCCTCTAGGCCAGACTTCTGGCCTGTCCCAAATCTGGTACACATCTGTCACAACATTTTGTGAAATTAGGCTTCTATGAGAGCTGACTTCTTAAAAAGCTTGGAAAGTACTCAGATTTCAAAGGAAGATTATTGTTTTTTTTTTTCCTGTAGAGGGGAAATCTAAAGAAGAAAAGTCTCTCAAATGTAGGTAGAAATCACACTACTTTTATGCATTTTCTAACTTATTAAACTGCACTTGGTTGCCAATTAATTGATTACTGTTCGACAACAGAGAAATATATTCCATAATCCAATGATCTCATTGCAGTGATGGCAACCACAATTTTTGTATTGTCTGATAGAAAGTTCATGAATAAGAGCTCCTACCTATGAGTTATTTCCATTATAGTAGAGTCTCACAAAATATAATGTAATCTTTAAAAGATATAAGATTAAATTATACATGATATTAACGCAAAACAATATTAAAGAAAAATCAACAATATGGTTGATAAAAACCATGCAGAGTAACCCCAACAGTGCAGTAATCATGATTTACTCCTTGTTATAATGGCTGAAAAATTAATGAACACTTCGATGAATAATTGGTTGCGCAAAAGAACATTGGTCATTTTGAAGAATAAGTCATTACAAACACTAGAAATAGATTGACGACTTCTTGGAAGTTGTCACCCACATTTCTCAGTTTATGATTAGAAAAAAGTTTGGAGAGAAGTATAAATGAGGACCTCTGGAGAAGGTTCAGTGGGCAAGGAAATGAAGCTGATCTCTTGTGGAAGAATCCTCATTAGTAACCTAAAAGGCTCATGAGGTGTATAAAAAGGGGAGAAGTATATCCAAGATCTTGTTCTAAATATGTTCATGGGAAAGTTTATTCTTTATGGCCCCAGGCCCAAAGATGACCATAACTGAAGAGCTTTGTTGGTCAGATGTAGAGTGGATGAGAGGGTATTTAATCTATCCATATGCTCTTAAGTGAAAGCATTTGCTTGGGTGACATGAAATCACTGTAGTTTAGGTGTTCCTTGTTTTCTCATAATAATTGAAGTCTCCCAGGTTTGAGATCATTCCCCCAGGAGGTGAAATTCTCATCATGACAAATCTTTGTTGAATAATGTTTTGCATATTTAAGTGTATGTGGGTGTAGGTAAGGATTTGTTTTGTCAGTGTTTTTCATCTTTTCTGATTTCTTAGACTTTTGTTGACACAAGATGTTTGTAATCTATCCTAACAACTGAAAACAATCCAGTGGCATGAGGTGGAAATTATCCAGTTTCTGACTGCTGTTTGACTGCACTTTGCAGCATTCGTCAACATTGGCTATATTGGCTTAGGATATAGTCACTCTCAATTCCACAACATGTATAGGATGACATGACTTCTACCCAGACATAGTTGAGACCTTCTGGTTGTAGAAGGGTCATAAAAAGCCCATACGTATTCGGTCTGTCATAATATATAGTTGAAAGATTAATGAATGCTCTTAAAGCATATGCTTCATATGACTAAACTGAGGCTTTGTACTTTGGATACTTCCTGAGACAACATGATGTTTTGGTGAAGCCAATGTGATCTTTCTGTATGTTTTAGTGTTACACATTTCTAATTTGATTATAGTGACAGTTTTCTGTATTGTGACATCATTGCTCTTCATGTTTTTCATCAGGCTCCTGTAGATATACTGTACTCCTACTCACATTGTTTTGCAGATTTCCATTTATCTCATTTATTATTTATTGTAAAATCCCTTGGGATGTATGCTACGAATGAGATGGGAGAAAACTTGTGTTGGTGTATTAGTCAGAATGTTTTTAATATATTAAAATAGGTCAGAGAACAAAATATTTATATATTTTATCGAAATGGGTCAGAGAACAAAAATATATTCAATATTTATTTTATTTAAAATATTTTTCCTCTCTTTGTAAAAAAAATCAGAACAGCGAATGAAATCAAAAATAATGAAGACAACATTCGAATCTTTTGGTAATGTAATGTATTCATCTTGTTTAGGAAGGACAGAGATGAAAATGGCATAGATAAACTGCTGGATCTTATTGTGCTAATTTTGTGACCTAGAAATAAATTGTATGATTTCTGGATGTATGTTTGGTATCTGTGTAGGATGAGGCTTGGATTTGCAAGAGGGGCTTGAAACAAAGTTTATGCCCAACCTGGCAGAGAGGTCAGTTGGGGGAGAAAATCAGTACTTGGTTTTCATTTCTTATAGAACTTTGTTCTGACTCATACAAATCTATGTTGAAAGATGTCTCCAGATTTCAAAAGGAGGACATTACAAAGAGATATATCTTCTGCAATCTCAGCTTTTTTGCTGACATGTTAAGGAACATTAATTTCAAGATAACAAGTTGTAATTTTATTTTGATGTTTTAATAGCTGGTTGGATTTTAGAGTAACAGCCAGTGAGAATCCCACATATCTATTACTTTCAATCTGCAGTATTTATTATTAGTAGCCAGAAAATCCTTACTTGGAATATTTGCCATACACTGGCAATTATCTTTGGCTCACAGAAGCAAAGGAATTTTATATTCCTGAGATGTGGACCTTTTTAAGAGGATGTAGAATCTTTAGGTTGTTCTATTATTGAATGTGGATCACTTTGTGTGTACATAATTTTACTTTTTTTAAAAATGAAGTAATATTTTAATTTTCATGTAGGTTTAAAGGAGAGCTTTGGATAGATAAGAGGAATTTGAGATTAGATATGTCCAGAAGTAGTTGGTATATAAACGATTGACTATAGGAATTGCTCTGTGAAATATAACTAATCTGGAGATATTATAGCTGACTGAATCTCTTTGAACACATGATAGCTTGTCTGTCACACAGGTGTCTGCTTTCTTCTCCTGACCTAGTTTCTCTTAAGAGGAAGAATGAAATGATGCTTCATGGTACAGCAAGTAGGTAATAAGGGCTTTTAATATCAAAGTTATAGAATATAGGGATGGCTGGATAATGGTTAATTACATGCAGGGTTTTCAGTTCTAAGAATTATTTGATAAAAAAAAACATGGACTGGATACAGCTGAACTTTGCCATTAGTTGGTTCTTTAGAAAGCAATGGGGTAAATTAGTCATCTCTGAATTACGTTCCTCTGATATTAATGGAATTGAAGCATGTCTCTCATCCTTTGGATCTAGCCAGTTTAGATTTTCACATGTGGACATTAGGCAGTTTGTGTTTTCATTCATTTTAACTAAAACAATATGTAGTATATTAAAGGGAAACAGTGAATTTTAGATCTCTTTCAATTATCAGTAATATTCCCACTATGCAGTCCATTCAGTGTATACATTTTAATGCCATTGATATCACACTTGGGGTCAATTAATTGTGAATATGTCTACATATGCATACTATCTACTTTGTGTCTTCCATTTACTCTTGGTATTTTGAAATGAATGTAATCAGATAAGTAGATGTCATTTCATCTGTTTCCTCCTGCCCACAGCAAAATGTAACCTGCAGTATTTATATAAAACTGTCTTTGTTTTTACATTTGATCTATGAAATTGTGCAATTCCACTGGGAGCAATCCTTCCTCTCAGGAAAAGGGTGTTCCATTTTAGGCCAAAATGACAAAATTAATAACCAGTGACAGAGCATTCATTAGTTCTATAGTTCTGCTTTTTTCTGTAAGTTTTTATTTTATTTGGTAAGACTTTTGCCATTTTTAACAGTTTAGTAAATTGAAAAACATGCTTCAAAGAAGTTAGATAAAACAAAGTGTTTGTTCCATGTTTCTTCAACATGAAACCTAGTATGAAATTGGAGACAGTCAAATAATTGCATGCATAGAAGTTAAGAGTTATCTCTTTGAATCTAAAAGGACCATTGCATTGTAAGATTAACCGTGTCTATTTTTTATCTCAACACAAGGCATGTATTTTTATATATACCTGGTAGAATTCTTAAAGGTGCAAATGTAAATGTATTTAAAATAAGTGATTTGTTGGGGTGTTTTAAAAAGCGTTAGACTGCAAGCTTGCAACATGTTATTCTTGCATAAATATTTATGGCAGTTTTTATGCCTGTTTTTAAACATATCTATCTACTACTATGATGCTCAGTGCTTTAATTAATAATAGGCTGCTAATACTATGGACATAGGTAGCTCTGCTCATTTGCTTCATATGTTTGACAGGTTCAAGATGTTTGCAGGGGCACTGCAAAAATCAATCGGCATTCTGCATATGCCATGGACTATATCTTCTGCTAACCAACCACCAATGGAGTGAACACCACTGAGACAACTGTTTTCCCCTCCCCACTGAATACCTCAAACTTTCTCTTAGGTTTGAGAGGCTCTCCAGAAAAGATTTAGGATGTGTGAGATATAGAGATTAGGAGATAGGAGGAAATCCTTTTGCCTGACTGTGAGTCAATGTATATATCTTTGGATACATCATATGGAAAGATAGTATATCTTCTTTAGGTTTCTATTAGCAGACCTAAATTATTGATCTAGTAGAGAACCCTTCTTATTTAAATGAAACTCTACAGAAAGAAAAACAAATGTTTATCAAAGGGGTTTCTTCATAAATATTTTGAAAATGAAGTAAGCAGATCACAGCACAATGCCACTTGCGAATGTGGTGATGCTGCATTCAGTGAAACAGCTGTTTGCTAAAATAAAGTACCCTGTTTGATGAATTGGAGAAGCTTCTTGTGACATGTAAATCCAGTGTGAATCAAATAGCTCTAGACTACAGCTCTCAGAATCCTTCACCATTGGCTATACTGGCTAGGGCTATTGCAATCAACAACACCTGGAGACCTGGCTGATTCCCACTCCTGCCTTGGAGGAAAATGCATGGCCTAGAACTGCCCTTTCATTGATTTACCAAAGCATTTTCGGAATACTTGAAATGATTTTCTTTTCAAAAAGTTAGTACATGGGCCAGTCATCAAAAATCCTTGCAAGAGACTCATAACTAAGTAGGTGGTGTTGCTGAAAACAATATTTCTTGTATGACTTCTAAATAAAAGGAAAAAGTAATATAGTCTTTCTCTCCCTCTCTCTCAAATTTATTTATAAAAAGATCACATACCATATATGCTTTTCAGTGCTATGGATTTCCTAGAAAATTTTAACAAGACATTTTGTAATGAGCCAAATTGATTGATATCTAGTTTGGCATGTTGTATTTGAATTCATTAAATGAAATTAAGATCACAGTTTGTGTTAGTTTTTAATAATACATTAAGTTTGCAACATTGATTTTCCCCAGATGCCACTACATAACTTGATTGATTGATCACTACATACAGTAACTGAAATATTTGATTTTCATAAAAATTACTAATAAAATGCATGGGATTATATTCTAAACACATTTATAAGAAAGTTTGATTGAAGACAGTGGAATGTGTTTTTCAGTAAACATCCATATTGCAAGTTATTGTGATTTAAATTTTATCTTAAGACAAATGCAGAGCTTTGTTTGGAATACTGGAACATTTCAAGATACAGCATTAGAACAGCACATTTCCCCATTATATTGTTGAAACCAGGGGGAGATAATCTCTGGAGGTGGTAGCTGTAAATCTTCCTTGCCCTCACCATAGATAATACAGAGTACCTTCCAATTTCAATTTAATTTAAGAGGGACAAGAGTTCATTTTCCTTAAATACATAACACCATCAGGGTTGAACTGTTGCAGTTGGGGGGAGGGAGAGAAAATTAAACAGACATATACGTTACCCAGGTCTTGTTTACATGTACGTGTCTTTTTCAGATAATAGCACTGAAGTCAGATAAGTATGGAGTGAAATTCTATACATTCAGAAGAATGTCCCACTCAGCTCATTGGTGCTTGTTCCAATTAGGCTTACAGACTAATCCTAAGGTACTGAAAAAGATGTGCATTAAGGTCATATAACACATGCCCCAACAATAGTTTGGGGCTGGTTTGAAACTGCTTAGTTCAGAAGTCTTTATGTTAGTTTATCACTAATCGATTTTTATGAAGCAGTGTGTTTTTAGAAATAGAAACATAGTTTGATTTTTTCAGTCATTGGAAGCTTTCTGTTCCATATCATTGCTGATACCTCAAGATAGAATTGACTGGAAAACTGGAAAAAAAACCATTTGTTTCTGCAATACAGTGGTTGGCTCTATAGAAAATGTCATGGATGTAGTGATATATTTTTCACATGTGTAAACTTTTAAGTCGCTGTTCTCAAAAAAGAGATTTCTTGTCATTCGTCACTTTCAGTATAGATGACAGAGCATTGGACTCTTCAGACCGGGTTTCAATTCCCTGTTTCTATATTGCATACATTGCAAAAATGATAAGAGCAGATGTTTGGGTGTCATGCTGAAATACAGCCAAATATTCTTCAACCAGGCTAAGAAAGCAAGTGTTGCCCTTTAATGCTCTCAGTTCTTCATTGTTCAAGAAGCAAGCCAGAGTTTTTATAGTCAAGTAGAGAGCATACAGAAAGTCACAGTTTTAATCCTTGCCATCTTCAAGTAAGATTCAAGTAGGATTGGGACTTAGTCTGGTCTTGGAGAATCACTGTCAGCTACTGTATGTTTTAAGGCTCCTTCTTAAAATATAGGATTTTATAAAAGTATCCTAACACAACAATTCCTATTCTGATACAGAACTGTTGTCTTCTCTTTTTAGATACATTTTACAAGTAGGTATTCTCATATTGTTTTGGCCCAGTATGGTCAGTGGAACGTGTAGGACATCAGGCTGGGTAGGTTCTCTCAAAGGGATAAGAAGACAATTTGTGAGAAAATGATAAAATAAAGTAAATAAAATGAGGAATATATTTCTTTTATGTTTTTATATTCACTGCAGACACATATGTGTTCCTTGCATTTTATCGCATATCAGCACTTTGTCAAATCTGCCATGAGCTAATATCATTGGCTCTTTCATCATTCCAACTTCATAAAAGCGAATTGACCAAAGGTGAGATACCGTAGATGGCAGTGTGGGATCATGCATGAGCTGATAGGCTACTAGGAATTGTTGGAGCTGAAGTCCAAAACACCTGGAGGGCTGAAATTTAGATGATGAAACTGCCTGTCCCTTTGTCAGATGTGATTCAATCTAAAGAAAACTCCTGTCTTCAGAGATCAATAACCTTTAAAGAATTTTTCTATTTATTCTGTTATTTTGTGTTGACATGAGCCTTAGTTTTTTTGTGTTATCTTTTGTGATGCTAAAAATGCATCCTCCTGACAGTATCACTTTTTTTAACTGTTGTGCTGATAGTGTATTCAATGCCAGAGCTTATAAGAGAGAGCTTCTAGAAAAAAATATGATGGATCTTATTATGCTATATGCAATCAAGTAGAATAGTGATTTTCTTAGTTTTTGTCTCTGTATAATGTAAACCAGTATGTGATATAACATGTTGCTGTAAAAAAAAAAGGGAGGGGGGAGCAGTCTCTTTTTTCTCCTTGTAGCTAAGGAAAAAATCTAGGTCAGGAGATTCTGTCTTATTAATAACTTAGGGCTCTGTTCAACAGAAATTATCCTCAGCAGCTTTCTGGCCTCCCTGCTTCCTAGCTATTGTTCAGAAACACATAATGCCCCTTCTGACCTTCTTCCAGCCACTATTAAAGACAGAATGTGTGTGTGTGACAGAGAGAGAAAAAGAGAGAGGGAGTGAGATTTGGATTTTTTTCTGTTGTTACTCAGAATGTGTGTAGATCTAATAGAAGTGTCTCCCAGTGTGAGTGGATTACTGTACCAGCACAAAGCATATTTGCTCTGAAGGAAGTCATTTTGGTTCATTTAGGTGCTGTATCATGTGGCCCTCAAATGTGGTTGGATTGCACCTCCCGACATTGAAAATAGCCAAGTGAGGGAAATGGCAGCTAACATAACCACAAAGGAATGAATTGTAGTACAACATCTGGAGGTCTTTTTAATTCCTAGCCCTATTTTAAGCTAATATGGCTCATTTTGCCCATATACTTTAAAGTATGGGATGTAGTTGTGATCTCATCCTATTCAGATATATGTGAATATGTGGCAGGAGTGTTCACTCAGTTTGCACATATTCTTGGCATTGTGGCATCATCTCTTTTGGAACTAGTAAAGATCAAGGTTAAGAGGATCACTCCCCCAATCCTTCAAGGAAAAGGTGTCTTCTGTTTGAATGGATTCATCCTCACCATAAATTTGGAGGGTACAAAGACAATGTGTTATCCCCAGGTTTCATTTAACTAGTTTATATCTTGAATGGATCGGTCTCTTTCTGAGACATATACAATCTGCCCTAATAATAATAATAATAATAATAATAATAATAATAATAATAATAATAATAATAATAATTTTATTTTTATTCCCCGCCTCCATCTCCCCAGAGGGACTTGGGGCAGCTTACAGATATAAAACAAGCATACAATGGTATCAAATACAGAAAAACACACAAATAAAATAAAAAGGCATAAAATAAAATCACAATCATTGTAAAACACATGTTAAAACAAAGCGATGAAATCATAAGATAAACTGGGCAAAGTGCACTGAGTGAAACTTGTAAACATGAAGGAAGTTAAGGTGCTATAAGATCATGGGGAGAACCTTAAACTGGGATGAACCCTGTGGCTATGTCAAAGAGTTAACCAACAGATACAACCGGTCAGAAGTAACCACTAGTATAAGGGTTTAACGTACAATGGGCGGTACTTATTCAAAGGCCTGTGTGAAGAGCCAGGTTTTCAGGCTCTTCCTGAACACTTCCAAGGTGGCAGCTTGCCTAATTTCCCTGGGGAGCATGTTCCAGAGCCGGGGGGGCCACCACGGAGAAGGCCCTCTCCCTCATCCCCACCAACTGCACTTATGACGGCGGAAGCGAGAGGAGCCCCCCCCCCCCCCCAACGAACGAAGAGATCGTGCGGGTTTGTAGGGGGAGATGCGGTCACAAAGGTCTTATTTTACCTTTTCCTCTATGCCAGATCAACTAGGTTCTCTGTTTATAACTATAAACTCTTCTTTACCTGCATCTGCTTTCTTGCATTTCTACCCAGTGATTATATTTTTTCCATACTTGCATGTTTTTAGAAACAGTTCTGCTTATGGACTGTATAGAGACATCCAAAAGTATTCCTTTGCCCCATGAACATTACTTTGGCTTGCATGCCTGTCTTTTAGATTATGTGCTCCCCTGGGCATAAGCTGAATTTCTTGAACATTCTGTAAACTCACTAGCACATTTGAAGCATTGCCATAAATGAATAGTAATTATGGTATATTTGTTTATTTGGCCTTCCAAAGAATGCAAAAAGTGTGGTGGTGATGGTGGTGGACAGGAACCAAAAGGAAAAATTAGGGCACCAAGAATTCTGAAATCTACTTATTCCTTATTTTTTTATCTATATTGTTCTCTGTGGCCCACACAAGCAGAAGTGATATACGCATCTTTTATGCATTACTGTGTTTGTTCAATGCTGTCAGACCTAGATATGAGAAGCGAAGAAATATGTAAGGAATCATTATTGTTTGAAAATTCATTTTTATTAGGGCAGAACTACAGCAAGCCTTTAAAAATCGAGAAAGTTATCAACCATGTTCCATTTAATACCATGTTCTATTTAAAGCTCTTTCTGTTTGCCCATGGGATTTGTAGCTTAGTTTCTTTCCCTTTTCTCACACTGACTGAATTCTCATGTTTTTAAGGTTTCTGTGTAAGGTTCTCGGAAATGGAAGAATGCAGTTATTTACTGTTGCCTTATTTGGATTTAGTTATATTTAAGCTTTACATTTTAGGAAGTTGAGAAACAGACCCCTTCTGTTCTAATGGAATTGTTCTTTTTGCCTCCATGCACTTTAAAAGGTCTGAACAATGTTTTGGATATCTTTGCTTTTCCAAACACATTCTGTGCATGCAGTTTTATATCACCCCCCTCCCCAAACCAAACAATTTTAGTGAACTGATGTATATTTATATTTATAGGCTGATGTCAGCATTGTTGACTGCTGCAGCTGAAAAAGCCTGGATTGAATTTGCATCCAATTGACAATATTGCTTGACATTCAAAGCACCGGATACACTTTTCTAATAGCTTTGCCTAATAATTTCTGCATCTAACTCCTAACTATTCCCATGTTCCATAGCAGAAATATAGTTAGACAAATGGTCTGACCATGAGGAGAATGCCACATCTTTACTTGAAATTGATCCTGGTAGATGACTTTATTACCACAAGTTGTATGTGCAGATCAAGACCAAATTATACATAGAGACAACTCACAGAAATAAATTAGGTTAAGTGAGCTTTAATATGTCTATTTCAGTATCTTGAAGACAGAATCCAACCCATTTAATTTTTTTAATTCCAGCTGTAAAAAAGACCATTTGTAAAATATTAATGGCTACTTAATAATATTGTTAGAAAGTTCAATGTGTTGTCAAAGGCTTTCATGACCAGAATCACATGGCTGGTTGCTGTGAGTTTTCCGGGATGTATGGCCATGTTCCAGAAGCATTCTCTCCTGATGTTTCACCCACATCTATCGCAGGCACCCTCAGAGATACCTTCCACAGATATATATATCCCACTTGCCTAGTTTCCAACTGACCTCCCAACCTCTGAGGATTTTTTTTCGTGGCAGGAGCAACTTGAGAAACCACAAGTCACTTCTGGTGTGAGAGAATTGGCTGTCTGCAAGCACATTACCCAGAGGATGTCTGGATATTTTGATGTTTTTACCATCCTTGTGGGAGGTTTCTCTCATGTCCCCACATGGAGCTGGAGCTGATACAGGGAGCTCATCCGCGTTCTCCCCAGGTTGGATTCGAACTAACAATCTTCAGGTCAGCAATCCACCCTTCAAGTCATCAGTCCTGCCAGCACAAGGGTTTAACCAACTTGCCACCGGGGTCTCCCTCCTCTGAGGATGCCTGCCATCGATGTGGGTGATACGTCATGAGATAATGCTCCTCGAACATGGCCATACTGTCCAGAAAACTCACAGCAACCCAATATTGTTAGAAGTTTCCAAAGAATGGGAATTGCCTTTGCTGATTGGTATAGAATCATAGAATCATAGAATAGTAGAGTTGGAAGAGACCACATGGGCCATCTAGTCCAACCCCCTGCTAAGAAGCAGGAAATCGCATTCAAAGCACCCCCGACAGATGGCCATCCAGCCTCTGCTTAAAAGCCTCCAAGAAAGGAGCCTCCACCACGGCCCCGGGGAGAGAGTTCCACTGTCGAACAGCTCTCACAGTGAGGAAGTTCTTCCTGATGTTCAGGTGGAATCTCCTTTCCTGTATTTTGAAGCCATTGTTCCGTGTCCTAGTCTGCAGGGCAGCAGAAAACAAGCTTGCTCCCTCCTCCCTATGACTTCCCTTCACGTATTTGTACATGGCTATCATGTCTCCTCTCAGCCTTCTCTTCTGCAGGCTAAACATGCCCAGCTCTTTAAGCCGCTCCTCATAGGGCTTGTTCTCCAGACCCTTGATCATTTTCGTCGCCCTCCTCTGGACGCTTTCCAGCTTGTCAACATCTCCCTTCAACTGTGGTGCCCAAAATTGGACACAGTATTCCAGGTGTGGTCTGACCAAGGCAGAATAGAGGGGGAGCATGACTTCCCTGGATCTAGACGCTATTCCCCTATTGATGCAGGCCAGAATCCCATTGGCTTTTTTAGCAGCCGCATCACATTGTTGGCTCATGTTTAACTTGTTGTCCACGAGGACTCCAAGGTCTTTTTCGCACACACTGCTGTCAAGCCAGGCGTCCCCCATTCTGTATCTTTGATTTCCATTTTTTCTGCCGAAGTGAAGTATCTTGCATTTGTCCCTGTTGAACTTCATTTTGTTAGTTTTGGCCCATCTCTCTAGTCTGTCAAGATCGTTTTGAATTCTGCTCCTGTCTTCTGGAGTGTTAGCTATCCCTCCCAGTTTTGTGTCGTCTGCAAACTTGATGATCGTGCCTTCTAACCCTTCGTCTAAGTCGTTAATAAAGATGTTGAACAGAACCGGGCCCAGGACAGAGCCCTGCAGCACTCCACTTGTCACTTCTTTCCATGATGAAGACGACGCATTGGTGAGCACCCTTTGGGTTCGTTCGCTTAGCCAATTACAGATCCACCTAACCGTAGTTTTGTCTAGCCCACATTTTACTAGTTTGTTTGCCAGAAGGTCGTGGGGGACTTTGTCGAAGGCCTTACTGAAATCCAGGTATGCTACATCCACGGCATTCCCTGTATCGACCCAACTCGTAACTCTATCGAAAAAAGAGATCAGATTAGTCTGGCATGACTTGTTTTTGGTAAATCCGTGTTGACTATTAGCAATGACCGCATTTGTTTCTAAGTGTTCGCAGACCACTTCCTTAATGATCTTTTCCAGAATTTTGCCTGGTATTGATGTGAGGCTGACCGGACGGTAATTGTTTGGGTCGTTCTTTTTTCCCTTCTTGAAGATAGGGACCACATTCGCCCTCCTCCAATCTGCTGGGACTTCTCCCGTTCTCCAAGAACTCTCGAAGATAATTGCCAGTGGTTCTGAAATAACTTCCGCTAGTTCCTTCAGTACTCTTGGGTGTAGCTGATCTGGCCCTGGGGACTTGAATTCGTTTAGAGAGGCCAAGTGTTCCTGGACAACTTGTTTCCCTATTTGGGGTTGGATTTCCCCCAATCCTTCGTCCATTCCGTGTTGCTGAGGTTGAAGATGGCTTTCTTTTTCTGAGAAGACCGAGGCAAAGAAGGCATTAAGTAGTTCTGCCTTTTCCCTGTCCCCTGTCGCCATCACCCCATCTTCTCTTTGCAATGGCCCTATCGCCTCCTTTTTCTTCCTTTTCTACCAACATAAGCAAAAAAGCCTTTTTTGTTGTTTTTTATGTCCCTGGCAAGCCTGAGCTCATTTTGCGCTTTAGCCTTGCGAACCTTTTCCCTGGTAGTGATGGGATCTGTAGTCCAACAGTAGCTGGAAGATCACATGATCCCATTCCTACTATGAAAAGAATGGTTGTTCTTTTTATATTCAGATTATCTAGTTGTATTATACATAGTGCTTCTTTTTTTGGTAATGATAAAACTCTTTCATTTCTACTTGTTAATGAGTGTCAGCTTGTTCACACTTTACAGCAGTACTTTTTTTCCTTGGAAAGATTTATATAGTAGCACAAAGTAACATCTTCGGAATCTCGGCAGCTTGTAGGAGAACGATGAGAAAATGTTCTTCATCTGCTGTACCAGAACTTCCTTGTATAAAATCTGTTTCATATTAAGTGAAACCATAGAAGAGACAAACATGTTCCAAGAGGGCTGGATATCAAATACTTGCTCATTAGTAAGAGGTACAGAAACTAAACATAGAATAATGGCTACAAGGTGACTAAACATGTGATGTGTAATTCTTTTGCATAAATGTCATTACCTTCTGTTCTAATATTTCAAGGTTGTCAAGAAGAAGGCAGTGCCTTTCGGCAGTGGTGAGCTTGAAATGCCAAGGCACTTGGGATAAGACTTTCACATGCCAATATGATGGTTTGTAATTGATTTGTCGCAGCATAACATGTTGGAGATGTGCTCTCATTGGAAAATAATATAGTACAGATGACTGTACTTACTTAGATGAGAGTGCCCATCCATATTGTATTGCCTTCAGTAAAATATGTCTTTTAATATGCACCCACAACCACATTTTGCTACAGTTAGCTAAAGTTAAGTTTACAGAAGCTACATTTGGCAAGGGCAAATGACTCACCATGTAGTGTAGTGAGGTAGTAAAAGCCAGAGGTTATTTCCCTAGAAATATTAACATGTTCTTTCTCCCAACTGTGAAGAGAAAAAAAACCAAGAACCCAAAATAATCCCAAGGCAATGGTAATGTATACCTGTGGATAAGGACAAGAACGAAGTTCCCCTCCGCCTGTTAGGATTACATTTGTTGCTGCATTGTTGCTGTTTGAGTATGAACATTTTGACCCAGGGTTACTTTCCAGTCTGAGTGCAGAAAGGGTGACTTAAAAAACCTCTGTATACACCATAATTTTACGTTGATAGAATCATAGAGTTGGAAGAGAACTCATGGGCCATCCAGTCCAACCCCTTGCCAAGAAGCAGGAAAATGACATTCAAAGCACCCCTGACAGATGGCCATCCAGCCTCTGCTTAAAGGCCTCCAAGGAAGTTGCCTCAACCACACCCTGGGGCACAGAGTTCCAGTGCTGAATAGCTCTCACAGTGAAGAAATTATTCCTAATGTTAAGGTAGAATCTCCTTTCCTGTAGTTTGAAGCCATTGTTCCGCGTCCTAGTCTCAGACAGATGTTTGTGTGAAGTACCAACTACCTTCTCTCATTGTATTATCTAGCCCTCCAGAAAAAGGATGTGACATCGGTGGTAAACAAGAGGTGATCATCTCAGTGTAGGTTGTACTTCAGGGTCAAAAAGGTATGGGGAAGGCTAACTTGACCCTTAAAGAATAGAAACTGGCTATTCTTCAAGCCAGCTTACATATTGTAGCCCAAATCCTACACATTTCTCTTGCTTATTGACTCTTCACATAAGCAGGCATCAAAAACATTGCCAAACAAAGTGCTGAATGTTAAAGACAGAGTAGAATGAGAGATAACTGGTGATAGAAAATTTAGACTGATGTCCTCCACCAAGTCAAATTGTTATATGAAAGAGGCCATCTGTTTTTTATGCTAAGAGGAGATGTATTCACCAATGGCCTATGGTGCAGATGGAATTACTTTTTGTTTAGTACAGTGGTGGTTCACAATGGAATAGTTACGACACATTTAAAAGCAGGTGGAGGAAGGGATGGAATTATTTCTATTGAGTCCACTCACCTAGGCCCTTTTATGTTTTTGGTATACAGTAATGCCTAAAAGAACCTATATATGTGTGTGTGTGGGGGCGGGTAACTGTTGTCACACAGGCTTTGCTTCTAGCATGGGTAGTTTGTTTGTTTTTTAAAAAAACTTGCATTAAGTTCTCACCCCAGTGAGAATTCTATTGTATTTTGAAAAGAATTGCAATTATTAGGATTGTAAGGTACTGTACTCGAAATATGAGTCTATAAAATAAATTCCATATCTTTTCATGGTCTTTTTCAACTGTTCTTTGTCTTATCTACAGTTCGCTTATTTTTTTAAGTGTGGCATCTTCTTCACCAGTGAGCCCAAGCCGTTAGTGAACACATAGTGAACATAATCATACTACCCATCAGATTTTCATTATTTTTTAAGACAGTTGAAAGCTCCCATTTTAAGTGATTAAATGGATTCTGTTTTTTAGGAAACTAGGAAGACACAACCTGTTTTATTTAAAAATAGGCTGGATGTCAATTTCTGTCTTCTTTCCAAATACTAGCCAGGAAAGTCTTATGTTGGGGGGTTTATTATTAGAGTTTCTACTAATCCAGTTCATCGCTTCAGAAAATGGACCCATTTTGGCTCTGCTTAATTTATGGCACTTTCTTGATTTAACTCCTGGCCCTACTTAAGATACAGCAACCCAAAGATTTCCCCTGATTACATCAGATTTCAAAAAAGGCACTGTTAAAATGTATTTTCAAATTGGATTAGAGTGTTAGATATATTAGCCCACTTGAGAAAGATTACACTTGCCAAATTTTAGACAAATAGCATAAAGGAGATTACGTATATGCTATTCACCTTTAAATCTGATCTGTTTTAAATGGAACTGTCAGTGCATTCTCTTTCTTGACAGAGCTGGAAGAAATTTTACAGTATACAGTGTTCCCTCACTTATCGTGGGGTTACGTTCCAGGACCACCCACAATAAGTGAAATTCTGCGAAGTAAGGGCACTATATTTATTTCAATATTTACACATTATATTAGTAGTTAGATGGCCTTTCTCCCCTTTGCAAGCCTTCTTCCTGCGTTTCTTCCTCGCTGGCACCTGCCAGTTTCCCTTTTGTGCATGCACCTGCCTCTCGTCGGCATCCAGAATGGCCCGGCCGGACGCCGATGAGAGGGAGGGCGCATGCGCAAAAAGGAAACTGACACCTTCTGTGCATGCGCACCTCTCAGAAAAAAAGTGCAAAGCAGTGAGGGAGCAAAAAGCGAACCACAAAGTAGGGAGGGAATACTGTAGTTGACTTTTTTTGTTGCAACCAAGCATCAAATGAATATATACATGGTCTTTTTAAAAATAGTAGTGACTACATTTTGATGGTGTCTAAAAAGTAGATGCTTTTGCTCCTTGTGGACCATTCTTCTGCAAATAACAGATAGCATAGGAGATGTCCCTATGTAAGAAAGCTGGGCTTTCTGTACATCAGGAGTCCTAAATAAGGCAGGTAAATTAATTTTCTTCTCTCTTCTTTTCCCTGGGAATGTATGTGAAAATGACATACATCACAGAGGTATCCCTAAGCAAGAAAGCATCAGAACCTTGAAAGGATAAGTAGATGGACTAGAGCAGACATGGGCAAACTTTGGCCTTTCAGGTGTTTTGTACTTCAACTCCCATAATTCCTAAAAGTCGGCGGGACTAGAGGATTATTATTATTGAAAACCATTTATATGGCTTTTTCACTGTGAACTATATTGGTATTGGAAGAACAGACAACTCACCGTCTTTGTCCACTCCCTATTTCATCTCCTTTAATAATAGTCATCCTGTTCTGGGATGCATCTACACTGCAGAGTTGATGCATTTTGATATCATTTTAACTGCTATGGTGCAATGCTATGGAGTCATGGGAGGTGTAGTTTTATAAAGTCTTTAGCCTTCTCTGACAGAGTACTGGTGCCTCTACAAACTATGGATCCCAGGAACAACCGTTTTTTTCAAGAGGAGACATAACGTTTTAGGTGGTTATTTTATTTGAGAGGCAATAACCATGGAAATTGAAGGGTTTGTTTGCTTCTATTTGCATACTGATATCCTACTATTATGTCACTTGATAGATTGGCAGAGATGGAAAGGAGAATCAAATAGGCATACCACTGAGCCACTAATCCTATTGAAATGCTACAAAGTAGCATTTGAAGACATTTTTAAAATGAACCTTTGTTGGTGTTTTTAAGGGTGGGTGTGTTACAGGGTTTAAAAAAAATTAACATACCTTTGTTCTAAACAGAGTAAAAAAAAAGAATAGAGAATAAATAATATGTTATTATTAGCCTGGTTTCTTTTTTGGAGTGAGCCAACTTTGCTTAACTGCTACCTTAATTTGTTCCTCTTCCTCTCATCAGTGTTGAAATGCCCCCAGTGAACTACAACTTTGTTCTGTAAAAATGCTAGTCTTGTGAAAATGCTAGTCTTTTAACCCCCTACGGGGGTTAAAATAAGATTATAGCGATGTAAACATTTCATAAAAAGCACCACAGGGAAATTATTGACAGAGTGCTTGATTTTGAAAGATAATAACCACCATATTCCTAGTTTGTACTTGCTTTGACCTGGAAATCATCCCTTTTTGGACTATAGCTTGCAGAATCTTCAATCCCAGGAGATGTTCAAACATAGCATTTCTTGGATAGTTTGATTACAACATAACAGGAGCCAGTAGAGTATGCCTTTTGATAGTTTGGTTGCTAGATGATGTTACCCATGTATATAGACTGCATCATGTTGATGATTTATTTGGTTTGTTTACAAAAGTGTTGATGTGAAATAAAAATATTAGATTACTCGAAACCCCTAATCTTATGAGCTTGTATCGAAGGAATGGCATGGTAAATTACAATTATACAGTAGAGTCTCGCTTATCCAACCTTCACTTATCCAACGTACTGGATTATCCAACACAGTCTGCCTCCTGCTGGGATCCACAGCTGTTTCTCTAGGCAGGCAAGGACTGAACTTTTTATGGATTTAACTTCTAACTGTGTAAGTTCATTTTATGCCATTCTATCTTTATTTGTAGTAAATTTTTCAGTAGTCAATGTTTTTGTAGTCAATGTTTTCAATACATTGCAATGTTTTGGTGCTAAATTCGTAAATACAGTAATTACAACATAACATTACTGCGTATTGAACTGCTTTTTCTGTCAAATTTGTTGTAAAACATGAGGTTTTGGTGCTTAATTTGTAAAATCATAACCTAATTTGATGTTTAATAGGCTTTTCCTTAATCCCTCCTTATTATCCAAGATATTCGCTTATCCAAGCTTTTGCCGGCCCGTTTAGCTTGGATAAGTGTTTTGGATATTTTGGATAATAAGTCATTATAGAAAACATACTTTTGAATATTTTTACTTGCATGGTTATGTTTCTGAAAGTTGGCTTTGATTTGTATTGTGTGAGAGTGGCAGAGTACTATATTTGAAATGTTTATCACTCTGTGAAATGTACACAATTATATTTATTTAGTTCTTTAAACTATAAATGCACTTGTGGCATGATGGGGATTGAAGTAACCTTTAAGTCCAAATTCCCATCTCCATTTGGGCTTTGATTATTCCTGTAAAAGACGGTGTGTATCCTTTAAAAGAATAGTGACTCATGCTTCCTGTCTCTGTGAATTCAGGGTGCATTTTTTACAGACTGATTCTCTTTGTCATAATGTCCACTGGCAAAGAGCTTCTGTTTCCAATTAGATGCAAGGGCAGGATCTACTGCACCTTTTCTGTTTTGTCAAATCACTTTATGGTGTCTGAGAATAACACTCCACATCCTAGTTCCCTTGCAAAGCAAAAGCTGTTCAGATCTGGTTTGGAACAGACTGCTATGCTTCAGCTGGATGGTTGCAACACCCTTTAGCTGTCTAGTCACAGTTAGTATTAGCATAATTTCCTATCTTTTACTATTATGCTAATTCTGTTTATCACATTAAAGTGCAGTATCAGTAGCTTCCATATATCTCTGTTGAGTTTCTAAATCAGCACTGCTTATCTGTTTAAGGCTGAACAATCAATTATAAAGACCTTTCAATAGATCTGAATACATGTAGTGACTATTCAAGATAAGAAATCAATCCAGCCTCATAAATTTGTCCTAAACTAACCTTGGGTTGTTTTGAGAAGTTAGTACTGTATACTTTCACAAGCACTGGAATGTATACAACAGAGTAAAGAGAGATCAGGCTGTGTTAGATGTGCAAACTGTAGCTAAAACAAACAGAACTGACATCCCAGAATGTCAAGATTAGGGCAGTGGACTGCAATTGGGAATCACTGGATTTACCAAGTGAAAGTTTACCATTACATTTGTTATTGTTAGCTGCCCTCAAGTTATTTCTGACTTCCTGCGACCCTAATATGAACCTTACACAGCCAGGTCTAAGAAGATATTACATTCTTCAATTAACTGGCACCAAAAAGATATTGTAGTGTGGTTTTTAATCTATATAATTTTATTAAAAAGATGCAAATTACCATGTTCTTGCCAAAAGTGTGTGGGAGAGCACACATGCACAGTAGATGGTCCCATACCAGTGACTTTGAAAAGAAAATTTCTGTGGGTAGGCTGGGTTGACACTTCCTTGTCTAAAACAGCAGACCTGATCCATAGCCAAGCAGGCTGTATTCTGCTCTGTAGTTTATGAATCTGCAGGATGCTTGATCATTAGAAATTTTCAGGGCTTTCATTTGTCAAAAGACATACCCTGTTTCCCTGAAAATAAGACATCCCTAAAAAATAAGACCTAGTAGAGGTTTTGCTGAATTGCTAAATATAAGGCCTCCCCCGAAAGTAAGACCTAGCAAAGTTTTTGTTTGGAAGCATGCCCGGCGCCCGCCAAACAAAACACCAGAACTTGCAGAATTGGTAAATGTACTGGGGGAGGAACATCGGTAAATGTTCCTCCCCCAGTTGTACATGGAAATAATGGTAATAATATATTAAAATGTTATATTATTTATATTTATGCAGTAGTAACAAGAAATTCTTGACAGGAGTCATAGTTTGTCTGGTTTGGTTATGTTGGTTTGTGATGACAACTACTGTACAGTATATAATAAATGTTCATTTTTTTGTTCAACAATAAATGTGAATTCTTCTTCATGGAAAAATAAGACATCCCCTAAAAATAAGACCTAGCACATCTTTGGGAGCAAAAAATAATATAAGACACTGTCTTATTTTCGGGGAAACACGGTAGTTTGCTCAAACATTTCACTCTGTATTAGATCAAGCTATATCCCATCGCTAATGAGGCTGATTTTCTTCATGTATATTGTATTATGCAGTGCATTTTCTTCATTCTAAACTATTCAGTGTCTTAACAATAATGCAACATACACAGCATTAAGGTGGAGTCTGAGGCTAGTTTAAAAACCCTGGTGAATACGAACCCTGGATAACACAAGACTTTGTGCAGCAGATATCCCTTTTGGCGACTATACAGAGTTAAAGAGCATCTAGTCCAGGCATGGACAAACTTTTTTGCATTGGGGCCACATTGTAGGGAAGGAGAAGACCTGGAACACTCTGGGTGGACGGGCTGTGCTCTTGGCATTATGCCAGGAGGAGTCTGAGACAGGCGGTGGCTGAGTGTGCTCCAGAGGGCTCTCAGCCACCATGTGCCTTCCTTGAGTCATCCTCTGGGCATAAGAATGGGTTTGCTGACACTGTCCTTATGCCAGGAGGAGGGTGAGACGCAGTGGCTGAGAGTGCTCCAGAGGGCTCTCAGCTGCTAGATGCCTTCCTTCCCCATATTCTTGGCATAAGGATGCGGCGGGCCACCATGTCCTTATGCCAAGAGGAGAGGGAAAATGAGGGCCTGAGATAAGAGGCCAGAAAGCTGCATCCGGCCCCCGAGCCTTAGTTTTCCCATGCCTGATCTAGTCTCTTAACTGTGGCTATCGGTATCACAAATGTTATGATTACATTGGGTGTATATTTGAAGAATACAGCTCTCTTTTGTTTGCTACTTTGTTTTATTTGCTTACTTCTCTTCAGTGTAGTATTTCTGGCTTTCAGAGGTCATTTCAGAGAGAACAAAGGTGTAAACACACCTCTAGGTTTTTCGACTGGAGAATGACTTGATTAAAATAGTCATTTTGAAACAGGAACACTGTCAAATGTCATGTGAAGTAGACATGACTCAGAAAATAAATAAAATGTCTTTGAGATTTCTGATGTCTATGCTCTTCTTTCTGGGACTGTCATATATATGTAAAGTTGATACTGCTAGAGCAGTGGCCTAGGTAGCTTGACTAAGTCCATAGTCTTGTTGGTGGACAATCCTTTTGACATGTTTCACAAATGAAGTACAAAATATGAGCAGTCACTACAGAAGTCTGCTGTAGAAATCCAACCAATTAATGTTTCCTCCAATGTAGAAATTCGGTGGGAAGACATAGGTATTTATCTTCACGTGATGCCATTGTTGTCATCCAATTGCAAGTATCTGTGTGCATTTGTTTGTGTGTTAGATTAGTTACTTGTTTCTGTGAATTTTATACATGTACCTCAGTCACTCATAGAAACATCACATGGAACATGCCTACATGACTTCTGCTCTGACTGGTTTCCCCTCCCCTATGTTGGCTTACTGGGATCACTTAACTGAAATTATCAAAGATTGAAGATGAGATCAGTTTGCCGTGGGGAAAAAAATTAGTCCTTCTCTGTACAAAGCTTATCTTCTTCCACTGATCCACTTCAGTATCACTATATTAGTTCTAATCCTCTTTGCCACCTACTTGTTAATCAAACACATAGATTATTCTCAGCCCTGTTATTGCAGGACCTTGACTTGCAGGTGTCATGATTCTGACTTGGAACTCAGATTCTCCAAAGCACAGACTCTTCCAGTTTGTTTCTCAAGTTAAGCAGCCTTGGTTGTCATTCCTGGAAATGTTGTATGTCCCTCTGGGCCTCTAAATAGAATTGTCTTTGTGAGGAAAGCATTATGGCATATGGAGCATGTGCTAAAAATATGAAAGTAAAGTGTGCTGTCCTTTACAGTGTACTGTGAAGTTTCTAATAGCTTTTCTTCCTGTAAAAGCAGACAAAAATTAAGAAGTTCCTCTTGTCTTTGAGATGCTGTGATATATATCTTGTTGAATAAAATATGACATTTAAGCATTATGCATTCCAGACTTCGTTTTCCAATAAACGAAGGCACACTCATCGAGATGCTCTTGTACTATTTAGGCCTAGAACTAGAACTTGAAAAATATTGTATTTTGGATTACAAGCCCCAGATTGCCCCAGCCAGAATAGTCATGCTGGCTGGAGGAATGTGATGATGGTAATCTACAGTGTAATCTTTTCCAGGCTATGATTTTGCTTTAAATTGCGGTGATACATGTACGTTGGTATGTGGGATTTTTTTCCAAACAACAGTTGATCTCAGCATTTTGTGACTTAAAAAGTATATATTCACCAGTAGCTCCCCTCTCTTGGCACGAGGCTGAAAAAGGTTGTCTGTAGTGTATGCAACAATTGTTATTTGATGAAAAGGTTTTCTAGTAGTTTGATAGTTCATAAGGCAAACACCTTGATGACATTTTAAAGCAAATATTATCTATTCAAAGACTGTTACTCTAAGTATTTGCCTAGCACTACCATTGCAATTAAGTTGGACCTGAAGGCATTTAACTTTAACTAGACTGCAGCCATGGCTTTAACTCTTCTCTGCGAGGAGAAGATGAGGAAATTCTGACAGGGGATAGGGAAAAGGCAGAACTATTTAATGCCTTCTTTGCCTCAGTCTTCTCACAAAAAGAAAGCCACCCTCAACCTCAGCAACATGGAGTGGATAAAGGATTATGGGAAATCAAACCCCAAATAGGGTAACAAGCTGTCCAGGAACACCTGGCCACTCTAAATGAATTCAAGTCTCCAGGGCCGGATCAACTACACCCAAGAGTATTAAAATAACTAGCGAAAGTTATTTTGGAACCACTAGCAATCATTTTTGAGAGTTCTTGGGTAACGGGAGAAGTCCCAGCAGATTGGAGGAGGGCAAATGTGGTTCCCATCTTCAAGAAGGGAAAAAAGGATGACCCAAACAATAACCACCCGGTTAGCCTCACGTCGATACCAGGCAAGATTCTGGAAAAGATCATTAAGGAAGTGGTCTGCAAACACTTAGAAATAAATGTGGTCATTGTTAATAGTCAACACGGATTTGCCAAAAACAAATCATGCCAGACTAATCTAATCTCTTTTTTCGATAGAGTGACAAGCTGGGTAGATGTGGGGAATGCCGTGGATGTAGCCTATCTGGATTTCAGTAAGGTCTTCGACAAGGTCCCCCATGACCTTCTGGCAAGCAAGCTAGTAAAATGTGGGCTAGGCAAAACTACGGTTAGGTGGATCTGTAATTGGTTAAGTGAACGAACTCAAAGGGTGCTCACCAATTTGTCATCTTCATCTTGGAAAGAAGTCACAAGTGGAGTGCCGCAGGGTTCCGTCCTGGGCCCGGTTCTGTTCAACATCTTTATTAATGACTCAGATGAAGGGTTAGAAGGCACGATCATCAAGTTTGCAGACGACACCAAACTGGGTGGGATAGCTAACACTCCAGAAGACAGGAACAGTACTTGTGAAAAGACCTTGGAGTCCTTGTGGACAACAAGTTAAACATGAGCCTACAGTGTGATGTGGTGGCGAAAAAAGCCAATGGGATTTTGGCCTGCATAAATAGGAGTATAGCGTCTAGATCCAGGGAAGTCATGCTACCCCTCTATTCTGCCTTGGTCAGATCACACCTGGAATACTGTGTCAAATTCTAGGCACCGCAGTTGAAGGGAGATGTTGACAAGCTGGAATGTGTCCAGAGGAGGGCGACAAAAATGGTTAAGGGTCTGGTGTACGCTGAGAGGAGACATGATAGCCATGTACAAATATGTGAGGGGAAGTCATAGGGAGGAGGGAGCAAGCTTGTTTTCTGCTGCTCTGCAGACTAGGATGCCGAACAATGGCTTTGAACTACAGGAAAGGAGATTCCACCTGAACATTAGGAAGAACTTCCTGACTGTGAGAACTGTTCGGCAGTGGTACTCTCTGCCCCGGACTGTGGTGGAGGCTCCTTCTTTGGAGGCTTTTAAGCAGAGGCTGGATGGCCATCTGTCAGGGGGTGCTTTGAATGAGATTTTCCTGCTTCTTGCAGGGGGTTGGACTGGATGGCCTATGAGGTCTCTTCGAACTTTACGATTCTGTGATTCCATGAAATGTAGTATCTATTCTACACTACAGTTCTCTTCTGCTTCTTTTGTTTGGGTCTCTGTGTCTCTCACTGGTAAACAGAGACTGGTAAAGTGACTTAACAAATGCAGTTGAAATTAGCCTGGCCCTAGTATCTGTTCCATTGGCAGGAATATGTGGGACCACCTTCTTAGTGTCTGCTCCCAAGAATTATTTAAAGAGAGATTAAACAGTTTATAAAGTTGAAACATTAAAAACATCAAAATCCATAAATCTTACAAGACCTTTAATTCATTAAAAGACTACAATCGCATTTCATTCAATTCTAAATTCATTAATCAGGTTTGCGTATTGTAAGATGACTTGAGTCCCAAACGGATGAATAAATGGGATATAAATATAGGAAGATGAATAATTTGAATTACTTCTGGATCAAAACTACTATGTGAAAGGAGCCCCACAATAAATATATCCTCTTGAAAAGATCCTGTGAGTTTTGAAGAGGGAAAAGGAATTTGTTTTGGCAGTCGTGGATTTTTTTGAACCCAGAAAAAAGGAGGAAGTCAGTTTTTTCCTTCTCATTTATAGTAGTGTACTACGAGATCTGTAATTAGCAAACACAAAGTCATTTTTATTCTGCATCTTTATTATGCCATGTAGCCTGGCTCTTTGTGAGACATATACTTCTGCAAGATGTACCAGGATTTCTTGGCTATGAGTCCATGCAGCTGTCTTGTGTACCAAGATGCACACTGGCCCTGTCTGATTCATTGCCAAAGTAGTGAGAAGGAGGCACTTGCATAGAAGCCAAGTGTGTAACTATTTGGCAAGGAGCCTCACACATTTATTTGACTGGCACTAGGAACAATTAGAGTGACCTGCAGTAACACAGTTCATCAAAGTTAAATGTAGGCTATTTTAAAAGAATGTTGCCAACTTAGCACTTAGAAAATGAATAATTGAATGCATAAATTTAACACTTCTGAATGGAGTTCTTTTAAAAGAAACATCATCAATTTTAAAAATATCCTGAATAATAGAAGCAGCTTGGGGTTAGCTGTTGTTAAAACTACAGGGTATTTATCTTTCAAGGCAGTCGACATTCAAAACTAGTTTTCTGTAACTGAGAAACACAAGTGATACTAGACATCTATCTTGATGAATAAAATACGCTGCAGTGCTGGACGCATGCTCCAACCCTTCATCATTTCCATTCTGTGGTCTTTAAAACTTACTAGACACACGTTCTTTTGACGTTTAGAAGTTCCCATACGAAGCACAAAAAGGGCATAAGCCATCACCAAACCAGTACAGCTATTTAATAACTGTGAGCACTTTCATATAAGTACAGTAGAGTCTCACTTATCCAAGCCTCGCTTATCCAAGTTTCTGGATTATCCAAGCCATTTTTGTAGTCAATGTTTTCAATATATCATGATATTTTGGTGATAAATTCATAAATACAGTAATTACAACATAACGTTACTGCATATTGAACTGCTTTTTCTGTCAAAATTTGTTGTCTAACATGATGTTTTGGTGCTTAATTTGTAAAATCATAACCTAATTTGATGTTTAATAGGCTTTTCCTTAATCCCTCCTTAATATCCAAGATATTCGCTTATCCAAGCTTCTGCCGGCCCGTTTAGCTTGGATAAGTGAGACTCTACTGTACTCTTAATTCTATAAATCAAAATACACTGTGCACCTATTCTACTTTCTTAACATTTTTTCTACTAAGAAAAAAGAATGGAAGAAGCAGTGGGGAATCCCAGCAGACTTACCAAAGAAAGATAATGATGTCTGGACCCCTTTTAAAAATTTCATGTATATTTGAAACAGCTGTACTTGCTTCTTGCCTACAAACACTGGCATAGAAGCGTAGAGTCAAATATGGCTGTAGTATTTGATATCTGTGAAGCCAAATAATTAAAATGCAATATACTAAGAGGACAGAAATCAGGTTTTCCTACATGGAAAATTAAAAATTATTTGTTATGTTATAGTCTGTAGACTGACATAAAAATAACTCTGTACAAAATGTGCTTAGGATTGTTGCTTTATGTCACTAGAGATGTTGGCACCAAGTGTTGCATGGCACCAGATGGAAAACTTGCCTTGAGTTTCCCTCGTTGCAGCAAATAAGTACGTTCCTTCCATTCCCCCCTTAAGTTGGAGTGGCTGTAGGATACCAATCGGATAGTAGCCAAATGTTCAAGGAAAATGGAAAGTTCTCTTCAAAGCTGACAAGGTGACATTTGCCCTAGTTTTATCTCTTTCTTGAAACAAGTTTAATGGTTGCTGCAGAACATATGAATAATTGATCAAGGATACTTTACATGTTACCAGAAGTGATATTCTGTCACTGGCTGTTTGGTTGTGGCACAGTCCTACTCATATGTTTGTGAAGATCCGTCCTCCAGAGAGGATGACAACTTTGGCTTCTGTTTCCTCCATGATCTAAGTTAAAACTACAAAAATCAATGTTGCTGTTCAGCAAACAAACCAGTGCACACACACACACCTGGGAGCTGAGTAGCATGAAGAGATGTTTTCATGTTAATCAGGATTTGCTGCCTTTGGAAAGATTAAACATGAAGGGTTTGCCGCACAGTGTCCAAAAGAAATGAAAACAGAACTGTCTGTTTCTGCTGTGCTGTTATTAACAGAAGACATTTATTTTGCTTTTTAAAGCCAACCTCGAAAATGATGCAATTCAGCTGCCGTAGATTTATGGGGTCTTTTCCTCTAGAAGTCAGTGCATTTTGGATGAGCTGTCATGGGAACCGGCTGACTTAGATCCAGCTGTGTGCAAATATAAACTTCTGTACCACAAACCCAAAGTAATGACTTTTGGTTTAGTTTTGTTTTTTAGTCAGCACTTTAGCTCTGATGCATTGTAGAGTAAGTTTTAATTGACTGCTTTGTTTCCATTAGGAACTTACTGAAACCTAACTCCAGCAAATTCAGCAAGTAAATGTGATGCTGCAGAAATAAAGAAGTGCTGTTCTTGCTTAACCTTATGTAAAAGACCTACTTATCAAATGATTCTGGGTCTTTCAGTAGCCTGTTATTTCTGATCTCAATCAGTGATCAGAGTAAAAGAACTATAAGAACTTTTTGAGTTTGATGGCAAACTTCATAGGCCAGATTGAGCCTTCAGGGTGGAGATTTTCCTCCCCTGCCATATGCGATTTTTAAGAATGTCCCTAGAAGTTTATGTTTATTCTTGTTACCACAGTGGTCACAGCAAATACATTTTTCAGATGTGAAATCGTTTTGGTTTCTTACAAAAAGTAGACAAACTTGTAGTCCTAATGCACAGTTCATTCATCCTAATGCACTGTGCAAGAGACAAATGGCATGGGGATGGAGGAAGCAGGAGTATATCCAACAATTAGTATCTCTGTCCTTCCACCACAAATGTGTTAGATTAATTTAAAAAAAATGGCCCTTGCTATCTACTGGGTTTGGCTTCCGGATCCTCCATAATAAAATTATGCTCCTTATAAGAAATGGCAAAATCAAACTTCCCCTTTCTGGATATTTTTTACAGAACATTTCATGTCTTTTTCACTGTCCACCTTTCACAACCATAAGATGCTGGAAATGCTATGGCCTAGATCAGTGGGGTTCCCAGATGTTTTTGGCCTTCAACTCCCAGAAATCCTAACAGCTGGTAAACTGGCTGGGATTTCTGGGAGTTGTAGGCCAAAAACATCTGTGGATCCCAGGTTGAGAACCACTAGCCCAGATGATTCTAACTTTGATATTTAGTAACAAATTTTTACACTTTTCCTTTTCTTCTAAAACAATTGAAGGTTGCTTAATGATTACATATCAAACCAAGTATAAAACAAAGAATCAATACTGTTATACATAAAACAATTAATAGACTAATTGCAGGTTGCATGACAAAAGCCAGTATGGCATAGTAGTTTGAACTCTGGACTAGGACACAGGGAGACCAATGTTCAAATCCCCATTTGGCCATGGAAACACTGAGTGACATTGGGCATGTCACATCCTTTCTGCTTCTAAGGAGGGCAAAGGCAACTCTGAACAGGTCTTGCCTTGAAAACCTCATGAAGGCACACAACAACAAGTATAACAAAACAGTTCATAAATACAGTAGAGGCTCACTTATCCAAGCCTCGCTTATCCAAGTTTCTGGATTATCCAAGCCATTTTTCAGTCAATGTTTTCAATATATCATGATATTTGGGTGCTAAATTCGTAAATACAGTAATTACAAAATAACATTACTGTGTATTAAACTACTTTTTCTGTCCAATTTGTTGTATAACATGATGTTTGGTGCTTAATTTGTAAAATCATAACCTAATTGGATATTTAATAGGCTTTTCCTTAATCCCTCCTTATTATCCAAGATATTCATGTATCCAAGCTTCTGCTGGTCCGTTTAGATTGGATAAGTGAGACTCTACTGTACATACAAAAGCAGTAGGAGCAATGTCCTGAAAAAGGTGTTGTCTTTTTGTATGAATAAATGAATTATGACATCTAATAATATATACATTTTAATCTTCTTCTCTAAAATGAATCTAAGTTTCATACATCCAAGCGTATATTTACACCTGCATTTAGATCCTACCATCTGTTCAGGCACTTGCTCACTTCTGGCAGCGTGAGCACATAAATGCCTAGTGGTTGAAAAGGAGGGGAAGAACACCATAAGTAATTCTATATAATACTGAAGGATTTGAACATTTTTTTTCTGTTGCTGAAAGAACAAATTAATATCTTTGATGTTGAGTTTGAGCTTATTTGTTGCAGTTATGAGTGAATTCAGTTATGACTTGGTTTTCGTTGTTTCAAAGAATCTCATTGGCAAATGTAGCCACAGGCTGCAAAAGGGTTCAGTCAAGAAATCAATGCTGTTTTTCCATCTGGCTGCCTAGAAGACTATGTAAATTAAATGTACTTAACCATAAAGTTTGTCTACATTGCTAAAAGAACAGTTGGCAGTTAAAGGCTACCATCGGTTCAATTTTGGGAAACAAATTAGCTTATATATTTGAAAACCTTTGCAATTACAGTTCCTTGGGATTTTTTTAGAGTGACTTCAAAGTACATTATATGAAAGAAATAAGATAAAAACAAGGGCCTCCCCTCTGAGCTTTGTTAAATCAACACTCTGAAATATAGAGAAAATACTGTAAACTGGATAGGATTTTTTTTAGTATACATTTAAATGGCATTAAAGATGTTTCTAGTTTTGGCTACTTACTTTTCCAAGAAAGTAAGATACATACAAAATCTGAGAGATACATACAAAATCTGACCTTGGAAGTTGAATGGACTGCTTCTATTTTAAATCTTTTCTTTTTTTAAAAGCAGTGGTCTGATGTTGAGGTGATAGAAAACAAAATGGATTGTGTTTATTAGCGTTTAAGGTTAATTATTTGGAACAAAACAAAGTGAAAAAGAAATAGGATTTTTTTTACTCATTGCCAAAGAATCATAGTACATTTTATTTATTAGGTGACAGTTTCGATTCAGGTGATTTTAAATGGACCTGAAAACCAGCATAATAGAAAGATTTCTATACTGTACTTGGACTCTGCGTCAGGAAATCCACTGGGCAATCCTGGGCAAGGCAAAACAGCAACCCGCCTTTACATATATTATCTTATTAAGATCCCCCAGTGACGCAATGGGTTAAACCCTTGTGCTGGCAGGACTACTGACAAACAGGTCAGCGGTTCGAATCTGGGGAGAGCGGATGAGCTCCCTCTGCCAGCTCTAGCTCCCCATGTGAGGGCATAAGAGAAGCCTCCCACAAGGATGTAAAACATCAAACATCTGGGCATCTCCTGGGCCAAAATCCTTGCAGAGAGCCAATTCTCTCGCACCAGAAGCGACTTGCAGTTTCTCGAGTCGCTCCTAACACAAAAAAGAAAGATCTTACTAAGAAACCCCTATGTTAGGGTTGCCATGAATCAGAATTGTCTTGAAGATACATAATAACAAAAATGGATCTGGATTATTATGGCTCTCTTATGATTATTACCTCACTCATAAGGGAGCCATAAGAAAAGTTCTGCTGAACCAAATGGCTTCTTTTCTCGCAATTGCTAGCCAAGGAATAGGATGTGGATGCAATAGCACTCTTCTGTTCATGGTCCTCAAGAGCTGGTAGTGAGAGCACTTAACTATGCAACACACAGTTGGATTTTATTTGTTGAGCCAGGCCACAAGCTACAGTATGCCTGCTATGAGGGAGCTCTAAGCATGGTGCCATTTGATGGTGGCATCATTCTGATTGTTATGGCAGCAGAAAACAAACTTAATTCCTATGATGTGAACACTATACTCCTGTTGATGCAGCCGAGCATCACATTGCCTTGGAGGGATCAGTATTAGCAGAGAGGCAGTATATAGCCATCATGAATAGGAGCCAGTAATAGCCTTAACCTCTATGAATTTTTTCTAATTGCCCTTTAAAGCTGCTCAAGCTATTGCAATAATTACATCTTGTAATAATGAATGTCATAGTTTAACTGAATAACCAAATCCAAAATTCACCAAAGAGCAATAACTTTATTGGCCAACCAAAATGCACAAAATGCTGAATTTACTTGAATATAATGCACATCTTTTTGTGCCAAATTACGTCACAAAAATTAGCGTGCATATTAGATTTTTAGATTTGAGCATGTAAATCAGTCATTCCGTGCTAGATTTTCCAAACTGCTGGACCACCTTATGACTTCTTCATGAAACAAAGATGTTGGAAATCATACAGGAGATGAATGGTGACGATGTTAGAGTTACCAAAGTAAAACCCCAGAAAGTTACCTGTTGCCAAAAAGAAGTAGAATAGAATGGTTAAGAAAAAAAATAGATGGAGGACTCAAGAAGAGGACAATCTATTCAGTACATATGGAAGCTATTTGAAAGAGCAAATGGAGAAACTCAGGATGTATGCCACAGATTGGGAAAAGTACTAAAACGTCTCAAGAGAATTTCAGTGTGATTTGAAAGCTGAGCAGAGGCAATATAAGAAGACTTCATTTAAGAAGGAGAAATCTGCTCAAGTGAAAGAAGCAAAAAGGAGTAAATTCTAGCTACATTATGCATGTTGTAAACAGTAATTTCAGGAGAAGGAAGAGGGGCCGACCAAGGGCAAGATGGATGGATGGTATCCTTGAAATGACTGGCTTGACCTTGAAGGACCTGGGTGTGGAGTTACTATTTCTTGCAGTTTCCAGGAGAGGCTCTTTATCATCTTTTGCCAGAAAGGGGACAGCCTACTAAAGTGGAGGGAGATTCAATGCCATCAAAAACAGCTTTTAGGCCACCTGAAACTGCAGTGGTGGGTTTGCACTTACTGATTACAATAGCAATATGAGATTGATTGATTTTGAAGACCTATTAGGATCATCAGCTATTGGGTAACAGATTTTCAGGAGTATTCCTTTAGATTATTGGGTCATGGGAGATCACTGGACGTGTAAACACAGTAGAGTCTCACTTATCCAACATAAACGGGCCAGCAGAATGTTGGATAAGCGAATATGTTGGATAATAAGGAGGCATTAAGGAAAAGTCTATTAAACATCAAATTAGGTTATGATTTTACAAATTAAGCACCAAAATATCATGTTATACAACAAATTTGACAGGAAAAGTAGTTTAATACGCAGTAATGCTATGTAGTAATTACTGTATTTACAAATTTAGCACCAAAATATCACAATGTATTGAAAACATTGACTACAAAAATGCATTGGATAATCCAGAACATTGGATAATAGAGTGTTGGATAAGTGAGACTCTACTGTACCTTGTTTCTATTTGATGCTCTCAGCAGACAACAAGCAGACATCTTTTAAAGTAACATGTTTGTTTACTCATAACTTCATGTATTTAAATATATAGGTACATTTCTTGTCAGGTTATACTTTAAAATACTTCAGTTTGTATCTTTAACTTATAATCTTTAACAGTCTCTGTACAGCTAACTTCAATAACAATATACTTCCAAGGAACTCAAGCCTCAACTAACTTCTAACTACTAACACTTGCTTCTGCACTCAAACAGACTTCAGCCTCAACTGTCTTCTAGCTGTCATTCTTTTAAAGCTGAACATTCTAAACAGTCACTGAACCAGTCACGTGGTCTGCAGCCCCTCTCACTGTTTTAAGTACATAGAGTTAAGGAAACTGCAAACCAAGTGAGACGTACACTTCAGAAAATAAACCGACACATTATAAAACAGACAAAACATTAAATAGAGGAGGCTTGAGAAGGTTACTATCTCCAACAAATCCAGTGCTCCTTGATCACAAGAAGAGTCTCTTCATGTACCTTCCCTCAGCTTTTGCTCTGTATCTTCAAGTCAAATCCAATTTATGGCAACTGTATCATCAGGTTTTCTTAATATGATTTATTTAGAAGTGATTTGTTATCATCTTCCTCAGAATGAGGCCAACAGCACCTGGTATTCTTTGGTGGTCCACCTTCCAAGTATTAACTAGACCTCATTCTACTTAGCTTCCAAGATCAGACAAGATCTTTTTAAGAAAGAAGTTTATTTCTTAGCCTCAAACACTCAATTTGAGGAATTCCTTTGCAGCTCTGTATTCCTTTTAAAAATCTTATTGGCTGGGTATATATGAACACGTTTGAATAGCTGTTGTTTTATGACCAGGCAGAAGCCAGCTTTAATGTACCCCCAAAGTATAGAAGTCCCTTTCCAGAAAAATTTGTAAAGTGCCAGTCAAAAAGGTATTTATTTTTCTAGTCTTTTGAATGCATTGTTTTGACATGTTGCAATCTGTTTTATTTTGATGGTAGTTTGCCATGTTCTTGTCAACCTCTCTGGAAATATTCCTGAAGAATGGCACATAGCTCTTTTAAATTGGGGTGTGTATAAAGCCTCCAGAGCAGGCATGGGCAAACTTTGGCTCTCTGGGTGTTTCGGACTTCAACTTCCACAATTCCTAACAGCCGGTTAGAATTGAAGTCCAAAACAGCAAGAGGGCCAAAGTTTGCCCATGCCTGCTTTAGAGGCTTTATGCAACACTTAGTGCCCCCAATTTGTGGCTTTCCAAACTACTTATCCCCAGAATCCAGACATTCAATTTTTTCAAAATTTTGGATGGTTTTCTTGTCCTAAAACTGCCAAAATGAATAAAAACTGCTATCAAAGTCATATAAGGGGGAGGGGGGTTGTTTTTCCCGCCCACAGATGTCTATCCCTGTTTTAAACAAATACATTTTTGTTCAGTAGTGTTTGAAAAATGACTTGATTGAATCAGACGTGGTTCTCCTACCCATTTATTGCAGAACTGAGCAAGAAACCAGTTTATGCATTTAAATACTCTGAAATGAGGATCATCATATCACAGAGACATTATGTTGTTTAGGCACATTCTTCTATGAGTACATTCTTATAAAGGCACTTTCTTATTGAAGTCATTACATTGTCTAGGTACATACACATTCTATATTTATAATAGGATATCATTACCTAATCTATACAACATATCTTTTATCATAGATATAATTCAACATTAGTATCACCATCTATCCAAAAAAGATTTGCTCTTTCTGTTAACCACGTATACAGTCTAGAAAACACTTATCAGGAACCAGTACCTTTGACTGCTTGCTTTCCAACTGGCTTCTATGAACTGTGACTGATAGCTCTATATCTGATATTTGATCATGAGCCAATAAGGAAATGGATTTTTATTATGTCTCAAAAGACTTCTGAATTAAGGGCCACTAATTCTTTCTCTAGTTTCCTGCCCTTAAGCATAACGAAAGACTCATTATGAATCACATCTGGATGAATTATTATTTTTACTACAAGACAGTAGCCTTTTGTGTTTGCTTATACTAGAGCTATCCTTTTTATAGCTAGTGGGCTTGATGCCCATACAGGTTTTGTTACAGTTTTTCTAACAAGAAATGATGCTTTTGACTTGAAACATTTATCATCAATTATCCAATGTGCAATTACTTCTAACTCTTAAGACATTTTATTTTAATACTAACCTTTATAGCCTGAAATTGGGACAATATTGCAGGTAGCCTATAATATGGTGTTATATTTCAACACTCTTGGGGTTAGAGGGTCAAAACTCTAGCACTTTTGATTAGCAAGGGTTATACCATCATCTACTATTACCATTATCCTTGAATTTTCTCTTACCCCCTAAATTTAGCTATAACCTCCACAGTAGTTGGAAGGAAAATGAATTTTCTATGGAACTAAGTATGGTGATGAGCAATCCCTCTTGTAATACCAAAATATTTGGAAATAGCTTTTCAAAAGACCTGGTAGAGATGAAAACTGCTAGAAATTGTTTGCGTTCAACATAGCCACTAGTACTTTTTTGCACTTTCCATGGGAATGTTGCTATAGAGATTGTCTTTGTGATGGCCCACAGATTTTACCATTACACTGAAAGTACATTCTTGTTTCCTTTATGATATTATGTGAGTTTTGCCACGTCACATGAGAAATTAAAATTTTTTATTTTCATTAAATTGGCTCCTTGTTATTTGTATGGAAAAATGCAACATTTTTAAGGACATGGAAGATGCCCATTAGAATTGTGCCATTTGTGATGCTCTGTTATCCTTAGTTTGCAATGTTATGATTAACTTTATTTGAAATACAGTATGACCCTCTCATCTATAGACTCGATATCTACAGTTTCACTTTCTTATGTTCCAAAAATATCCTCCCCCTGCTTGGAACAGTACTGAGGCCTCTCTAGGGCCTCAATACTGTTGTATGGTATACTTCTGGCTGAGGTATAGTCAGTATAGGGTCTGCTATTATCCATGGTTTCCAAGATGGAACAGTATTATATTCATTACTCTGTCCAAATACAGATAATCCCAGAGTTACAAACATCTTACTTACAAACAACTCACGGTTAAGTGAGAGAAAGTTACCCCTAAAAAGGAAAATTCGCTCCTGGATGAGTTATAATGAGAAAAGTTGTCTGGAAGGTTTCTCACCAATTCTTGTTTCCACAAGCCAAAATTTTCAAAAACCCAAGTATCACAGAAACATAAAATGAGGTGAAATATTCTGAACAGGGACACAGACAGCAAAAAAAATACTGGGGTGTTAACCCTTCCCTGTTCTATCCAAAGCTTGCGCCCCCCCCCCTCTCTCTTTATATGTGTGAGAGAGAGAGATTGAGAGAGAGAGAATAGGGTTGCACTTAAAATGTACCTGTTCTGACTTACAAACCAATTTAAGAACAAATCTACAGAACCTATCTTGTTCTGTAGATGGGAACTGCCTGTATACTGAAAAATAGCTTAAGCCTTTAAACAGAGATGGGCAACCTTTGGTATGCCAAAGGCAGTGGAATAAAATCTCATCATCCACTGGCCACATAGCCACTAGATAGGGATGACAGGAGTTGGAATCCTGCAATATCTGGTACAACTACACGTTCCCAACGTCATCTAAGAATAGCCTGAATTGTAACTGAAAAAAATCTTAAACCCAATAAAAGAAGAGTGAATTAAACCACATAATTTTTGACTTCATATTTTACTTACAATATTAGGATTTTTTGTGTATGTATTTTTATGTGAATTAGAAGCAAGGCCAGTCAGGCTTCCAGAGACATACTTTATACCAATAACTTCACCACCCTTCTCATATGTAAGACTGCCCTTCTTGTAAGATGCTTTTTATTTAGGAACCAAATTACATGTTATTTTAATTTATAAAATCATTGGTGGAGTTCAGAATGCTCTTTGATTGTAAGTTAACAATAAATCCCAGCAATTACAACTCCCAAATGACAAAATCAGTGTGTGTCCCCCCCCCCCAAACCACCAGTATTCAAATTTGAGTGTATCAGGTATTTGTATTTGTGCCAAATTTGGTCCAGTGAATGAAAATACATACTGCATATTAGATATTTACATTACGATTCATAGCTGTAGCAAAATTACAATTATGACGTAGCAATGAAAATCATTTTATGGTTGAGGGTCACCACAAGATGAGGAACTGTATTAAGGGGTCACGGCATAAGGAAGGTTGAGAACCATTGTCTTAGAAGAAGGTTATGTCCAATTTATTATAAGATTTGAGATACAATTGTAAAGTTCTTTGCAGAGGAACTTGAAAAGATTATAACATGGTTTTGTGACATATATCCCGTTATCTTTAAAGACGGTATGATATTCTTTTAACATTAGGAGAGATATCTAAGTGAGAAGTAGTGTTGTTGTTGTTTTTGCTGCTGCTGCTGCTGTACATTTCAAGTCATTTCTAACCTATGGAAAGCCTAAAGTGAAGCTATCACAGGGTTTTCTTGGCAAGATTTGTTCATAAGAGATTTACCATTGCCTTTCTCTGAGGCTCATAGAGAGTAACTCACCCAAGGTCATCTCATGGGTTAAATTGCATTCTGCAGCTTTCATAGGTATATCTGTATCATCTATGGAAACAAAAACAACTTGGACCTTTAAAATTGTTGGTCTCTTTGACACTATAAAATTCCTTTGCTTCTTTGAAAAAAAATATGGATTGTGAGAAAAGTTATGATTGGAAGCAATATTATGCTGGCTTGGCTCATGCAAACAAAATAGTTTTATCTTTTTATTTTAAACTTCTTGATGCTTTTGGTGAAATCTGTAAGGCAGACATACATCTCTTTCCATGATTACTAAATTCCCTATCACATCCAATTTAATGAGTGTCTTCATTAAATTTGAATGTTCAGATAGGATTTCATCTTTAAATCTGGAGAAATTTTTTTGGTCACAAACCTATTTTTCAATCTCAAAGAGTAGTTGATCAGCTAACTTAACTTTAGGTGCAAAAGTTTTCATCTATGCTGGCTGCTGTGAACAAATGGTAAAGTGCATAAGAAATCAACGGTGAGATAAAAATCAGAATCCTGTACAGAAAGAAGTATATCATAGAGCATAAACACTTTAAAAACAAATCTATCTGGATTGTCCTTTAAAAGATGATATGCATCTTGATGTAAACATGCCAGGATTGCAGGATTGCCCATTGTCCTATCAGTGATTCTTGATCGACCTGTAATTTGAAATTTTTCAGTTTATTCTCTGATATTCCATAAAGTCAAGACAGCTTTTCTATAAATACCAAGCCCTTTGTATTTGTTTATTCAGTAATTATTATTTGTAATCTCCACTATTTAAAAAAAAATTGCAGGGGGACATTGTTGGAAGAAAATGATAGTTTGAATGCTTTAGAAAAAAACTCAGGCTTGCATTTTACACATATTCAGTTGAAGCATCTACAAAGTTTGAAAATTGCAAGTTACAGAATATGACAGGGTCACTGACCTTTAAGTAGACATCCTGGAGCAAAGAAACTAAAAAGAAATTGTGTTGAAAGACTATTGACTTACAATTTCAACCTATTGCCAGAGGTTTTAATTGTGGAAACAGTTTATCACATTGTATTAACTGGCTTATCTCTTATCAATATACTTGTTATGACTAGCTGTTTTGTGACTAGCCAATGCTTCTAATGTAATAGTTACTGTCAGAATTTTCTGTATATAATTGTCATGAATGTTTCTACATTGTTATCCACAAACTCATGTAGCTCTATTTGGATTGAATATGCATACACCCTGAAATACTATATAGGCTCATATATAAGTCTGGAAATTTTAGTCCAAAAATTGATGTCAACTTAGATTTACTTATCCATGGGTCAATGTGAGTACTGTCCCTTAGCTCTTTATCAAAAAGGGAATAATCTCCTTTTCTGAGCAGAGTGGCAAAAGGTATTTGCTTTGTTGCTGGAAAATCTAAAAGTAGCATCAACTCCCTTTAATCTCTCTGCCGTGGCACCGCCTCTGATTTTTTGAATGCTTGGGTAGTGGTGGCAACTGGGGTGGCTGGCTCCAAGACATGTGGTGCCACAAGACTCTATCATGGCCACTTCTTTTGAAAGTCTTCTTGGTGGTGCTGTGTGTAGTTAAGGAAGAGATAGTGTGTTCAGCAGTAATACTTGCTGAAATGGAGGAATGCTTTCTTTTGGTGAGCTTGAGCCTAGCAAAAATTTATTTATTTATTTATTTGCCCTATTTATATCCTGCCTTTCTCTATCCCGAAGGGGACTCAAAGTGGCTTACATATGGCAATTATTCAATGTCTTAAAAACTCATATAATGCATAAGCTTAAAATATTTACATTAAAACTTAATACATATAACATTTCAAACATTGCATTCAATTACAATCACACCATCCAAAAATCATAGTCTAAAGCCATTCCATAGTTCCAAGTTGGATTTGAATTAAAAGCAACAACTAACACAGTATCACAATTCAGCAAACTACTGAAGTATCTCGAATGTGTCTCCATTTGAAATAGTAATGTGCTAATTAACAGAGCCATGTGCCAGAAATTTGCTGGCCTAAGCTGCCCAAAGTTACTAGCCTACTAAAGGTTTTATTTGTGAAAGAGGAGGCTTCCTGTCTTAAGTATCCCACTTGATTTCTGTGCTGAATACAAGATAGAGACAAAGTGCATCATTTCTGTTGTACCTTCCCATTTGCTTGACTGCATGCATTTCCTGCTTAACTGTACATGGCAGGTTTATACATCTCTTCACTCATTTGCTGCATAGCAGCTGGAATTGAAGTAATGTAATCTTTTGTACTGTTGTCTATGATATGTCTTGGAAAATGTTTTATATAAATGCAAAACATTAGTGGTATAAAACATTAAACATGATACTGAAGCTGATACAACTTGGAAGAAGCAGGTATTTCACGTGTGCCGATACCATGAGCATCACTGTTTGAATTTTGAGCATTGAAAGACATCACTGTGTAAGCACACACATTTCTTCCCCCCCCCCTCTTTCTTGGTATATCTATCTACCTGATGAGGGGAGAGGGTGGTTTTCTTGGTCATATGCCCAGCTTTCATAGTCCTTTGCTAGCAAACTGCTATAATTAGATTAGCAGCCTGCTAAATAGCAGTGACAGTATCCAAGCCTCAGAGAGCATGTGCTAGATTCTGCATGTGCCTTTCTCCTATTGGCTGTCGACGTTTGCTGCTTGCCAATTTGATAGGTTTCCACAGTAATCTTTGTGCTGCATTAGAGACATAGATACAGGGGTATAGTGTTCATGCAACGGTGGAAGAACTCTCCCTCGTCTTGTGTAGCATGAAAGGGAATCCTACAGACGAGAGAGGCATTGCTCTTTGTTATAAACCCATCAACATTTAACCAACCGCTGGCTGCTAGCAGAGGTCAATGAAGGAGTTTCAGTTCATGGTAATTACTTTCAGGTCTTTATCTCCTCCCATAAAACACATCCATGCATGAAATGAATACAGTTATTCATGTCATCTGTTTAATTTGCGCTTACTTTCATTAATATCATTCAAGCGGGATGGTCGTCACATTACAAAACACACTGTTATACCTAGGATTGAGCAGGGAACTATAATATATGTTGCATGAAGAAATGTCTCCGATATGAAATCTGGAGCCTGACATGTATCTTCTTTTGTTGTGGTGGTCAGAGCGATGTGGATTTTTGTTTGGGTTTCATAAATAAACATTACTGAACAATCGAATTGGAGCATGAAGGGCTTTTATCTTTGTATGGAGAAGAAAACATCACCACATGATGAATAGTTAAAAGAGGTAATTCCAGCAGATATCCTTCAATTCAGTCAGCGTAATAACAGCATGCTGATTTATGCAAAGATGTGGATTAATATGTTCCGTCATCTGCCCATAGTGTTGTGTTTGGGTGAGTTCTTTGTCTGATCTTTTGAATTTCTTATTAAGTAGCCTTGAAAAGGAACCACTGAAACCTCATCAGTCATTGTTCCCAAAGACCCAATAGTGGACTCAAGTCCCCGTGTGTGTGTGTGTGTGTGTGTGTGTGTGTGTGTGTGTATCTGTATATTAAGACTATTCCCTACATTTCATAGAAGGAAGTTTGTTTGTGTGGTGCAATGATCTCATTGACAAGTTTAGTTGTTAGCAAAAATGTTTTGAGCGGGGAATGTTCTCCAAATTGTATTCTTGCATTTAGTGCTTATATTTGAGATGTGCTTAACATCAAATCCAAATATACTTAGAATTGTATTCATATTACACAGTTAATTGAAAGAGTAAATGTTAATGGGTTGTTTATTAAACAAACAGCAGAAGAATGCAGCATTGCAAGAAATATCTATTCCAATGAAGCCATAGTTCTTACAGAACGTCTCTTTGGTAGCTATGCGCTGGGAAAGATGTGCTGTGTAAATGGCATTGAAATTTGCAGGAATGAGCACATGACAATGTTTATTTCAGTGTCCTGGTGCTTTCTGCAGGAGAGGTTCCTTGAGGTTCGCTGCTTGGTATGTTTTGACTGCTGACGGCCACATAAGCATGCATTAGGTCACTCCTCCAGCTGGCGTTTAGCCACCATGCGTCTGGGTAACAAACAGGAGACTGAGTAATAGCATGAGCTATGGATTTTAGCTACTTTGGTTTCACTTTTTATCTCTACTTTTAATCTTTGATTACCCCTAGCCTTTGAGTTAAGTTTTTCAACTGCATTCCCAAAGTAAAATCACTAGTGTTGTTGTCAGCTTTTAAAACATAAAAATAGATTTTGATCTTTTGCTTCTCAACTTTAAATATAATAATAATAATAACAACAACAGCAACAACTTTATTTTTATACCCTGCCACCATCTCCCTGAAGGGACTCGGGGCAGCTTACATGGGGACCAAGCCCAGCATAAACAAAAATTACAAGCTAAAACACAATTGAAAACATAATAACACATAAACAATCTAATTAAAACAATTAAAACCAGCAGAGTAAAAACATCATAAAAATACATCAACCTACATCAACAGCTAGTAACTAGGAAATGGTGGGCATGATCAGATTCGAGAGGGTAGGGCAAGGACTTGTGCAAAATGCAGACTATAGGGCCAAGGCTGGGGTAAAGTGCTGAAAAAAACCTAATCAATTGATGAATTGTTTCATTGGTCTGTTGTTTACTACATTTTTTCTTCTGGGTTTTTTTAACATTCAGAGTACTGATATTTATTTATTTATTGTACATGGAAAATAAGAGTAGGAATTAAGACTCACATGCCAAATTTGAATGTCATCTTCTAGCTGGGACGTCATAGATAGTTTCTTGCAAGCCTGTCCCCTCCAACCTTCACCCCCAACTCCCACTCCATTTTAATATAATATAGATTCTTTCACGGGGCTTGTGGAAGTTTTGGAGAGATAATTGTAGAGTGCCTTAAGCATTTAGTGGGAGGGAAAACGCACAGCAGACTTTTTATTTCCTGGAACAAATGGGAGTTAGAATCCAGTGATCTCAGAAGGGCCTTGCTCAATATCCAAGGCACTTGGCAAATATTATACCGAGAGCCTTTCCCCTTCCAACGGCCCTGTTTGTTTATAAGCACTGCACATTTCCAGAAGGTCAGTGCTTTGTGAATTGTAGAAGACATTCATTTGTTTGCCTTTTTGTTTATCCCAGTACATATATGTGTTATGAACCTGTGCATCATAGACTAGTAAGTGTGCTTAGGATTATAGCCATAGTATAGTTTTCTGCATAGCAACAGTTAAGTCAAAGACAATGATGAATGGGGAGAATTGGTTCATGCGTACAGACGTCTTGCTTGCTGGGTGGCTGTCTGCTAGTCTGACTAGAAGCTGTATTGCCAATTTAATTGTGTCATGTTTCAAAAAAAGACTTACTACCTCTCGTCATTATCTGTGTAGGTGGAAAATAAAAATGTTGCCATTTTTTTTTATGGTATGACACTTTGTGCTGCCAGTCCTTAGATGTTGTTCGTCGCTCATGTGACAAGCTCTAGACAGTTTTAATTTCTAGTGGGAATTTGATCAGCTGTGTTTGATCAATTCTGGATCCCTGAAGTATGCTATATTTTGTGTGCATTATTCATTAAGGGTGTGTACACATTGTTGTGCATATGATACCTTTTTGTATAGAGAGCTTTATCTAACATTTTAAACCTTACATAGTATGTTTACGTCTGGGAACTGAGGCAGTAGTCTCTGAGAGAATTAAGATGGTAGGATTCAGATTTCCCATGACAAAAAGCTTTGTAAGAGATTAAATCTAATAAATAATTTGTCTCAATAATTGGAGCACTCTCATGAAGTTTGCCAGCTGTATAATTCTGGCCCCTTATCTCTACATCTTGGGAAGATACATATCTGACTGCTGTTTCCTCTCACTTTTTCAAAAAGTGCATGGATAAGTAATATTAATTCATTACTGTGGTCTTAAAAGTAATAGTGTCAGATTAAGATTTTGCTTCTAAATAAATAAGCTTCTCCTCATTCTGCAAAGCATCAATTGCTTTGTAAACATAAACATAATAGATACAAACCTCAACATTGTTTTGATTGTCAAGTAAATTTTGCTGTTTCTTTCATTAAATTGCCTATTGAATCAAAATCTAGGAAGCTGAACACTGTCTTGGTACTCTGAAGTCACAAAATATCTATGCACCACTTTTCTGCAGTATGTGTACGCTGACTCTTTGTAGGCTTTGCAGAGAACTTCCCAAGCTGAAACCTACTTAATATTCCTCATATATGGAACACTCAGGGAGAAATAATAAAAAAGCAAAGTGTTTTGTGCTGTGTGGTCTCACCTTGACACATTAAATCCACTTATACTAGATGGAGGGAGGATATTGTGAGGGGTCTTTCGAGAGACATTGGGAGGGGGGAGGCGGAGAAAGAGGGAGGGAGGGAAGGAGAAGAGCAGACATAATATAAAATCCAAGATGTTTACATTCATTTGTCTATTCCTACGCATTACACACTGCAATATCTGTCATCCCTACTGGAGTCTTTCAAATAGTTGAGCTTAATTAAATATTTGGGAACAGGTGTTTTCAGAGACAACTGTCATAAATATGATCTTCGTTTGAAGTCATTTGCACCTTTCTGCTTCTTCATTGCTTCCATTAATTTGTTCTTGCCCACCACTGTTTCTTTTGTGTTGTTTGTAGCATGAATTAAAAAATATGCAGATATCAAGTTAGGCCTTCAGAGAAATTTGGATGGTTGTCTCTCCACTTCTGATTATTGTAGATAAATATTGGAGTTTACCAGATCCAAAAAATAGATTTCTGCTCTATGTTTATTTGTTGTTGTTTAGCTTATGAATTGCTTGTGTGGGGAAGTATTAGACAAATACATATTTCAATATCCTATTATTAAAAAATTAAGAATTAGATATGAATGTGTATGCTCCTGTATCAAGATCTAATGCTGCATAATTGTGACTGTTTCTTTTCCTTCCTAGTGAATTGAAATGAACTGCAGGCAAAGATTGCTTTTGTCATGGTGATGCAGGTTCATTACTTAGGAAAGTCCAAAATATGTCATGAGAACTTTGATCCTATAAGAAAGTTGCTCTGGAAACATTTGCCCTGTGAAATTGTTAGCACTTTAACAATGGGTTCTTCAATTTGTGGTATTACAGACCATAAGTAACATGTGTTTAGCTTTGTCCTAGAGCAGTGGTTCTCAACCTGTGGGTCCCCAGTTGTTTTGGCCTATTTATTTATTTATTTATTTCGTGTCAAAAGCATTGCATAACAAATACATTTAAAAATGAAAAAAAAATAGAGGAAATCACAAACAATTAAATAGTTTTAGACCAAAAACGGGCAACAGCAACCGCATTGTCCGTAGCTTTAAACTCAGCATTGGTTTTGGCCTACAACTCCCAGAAATCCCAGCCAGTTTACCAGCTGTTCTGGGAGCTGAAGGCCAAAACATCTGGAGATCCACAGGTTGAGAACCACTGTCCTAGAGCAAGCAGTTTTCAAGTTCCCCATGTACCATCTGTACTTAATAGGTACCTGGATAGATCTTAGGTCAAGACCTTGAAGAGCTACTTTCTATTAACTAAACTGTTTTGACCCAGATCACCAATGCTCTGACTCAGTATAAAGCAGTCTTTTGTCTTCTCTTATAGATAACAGGTATTTCTCCTAAAATACACTGGCTTAGCTTACCTGTCACTGGACCCTATATTCCGATGACATTTTGTTTAATCATCATAATTTTGTTTTTTAAGATAGCACGCACTTCTGTTGTACCTTCTTGGTAACCATGGGTGTACCTAAACTGTAGTTTGACACTGGTTTAACTGCCATGGCTCAATGCTGCGAAATCATGGGAGCTGTAGTTTTACCACGTCTTTAGCCTTCTCACCCAGAGTGCTAGTGCCTCAACAAACTGCAACTCCCAAGATTCCATAACATCCCATTATGTCAGTTAAACCAATGTCAAACTGCATTAATTGTACAGTACAGATGGACTCTAATATTTTTATTTTCTTTAACACTATTTGTATTTAAGCCTATCTTAAAACTTCCTCCAAGATTCCTAAGGCATCATAAAAGAAGGAATTCAAAGCAATGCAATTTGGTAGAAGTAATTAATTCAGTCTAATGGTTTTAGGTAACCTCAGAATTAAGAAAAGGCCACTGTATAAATCCTTCAAAAAAGAGCATGATGACATCCAGTAGAAGTTTTTTCTGTAATTCAAATTGGGGCAAAGTGTCTCCTTTTGGCCACATGAAGTCCTAAGGAGGTCCCCAGGAGCTTTTTGTGGCCTTTAGGGTCCCTTTTTCAAAACAATACTCCAAAACTCCTTGCTCTGTGAGAGGGGTTGCTACAACATTGTGAAGGTCTCTAGGGCTTCCCCCCAGATCAAAAGAAGTTACAATATTTTTTAGAATATATTGGTTTTGCCTCAAAATGCCTTCTAGAAGATCAGGAAGAATAAAAAAGATGTTGAGAATTCCATCAAATCTGATTGGATGCTGAGGGAAGGAGTGGGTTCAAATGTTTGGGTTTTTTTCTTTCTTGGAGCAGATACAGTAAGGGAGTTCTAATAGGGGCCCCCAGCCTTCCATAGCTGCCACCACTTCTCTCAATAATATTGCAGTTCATATAGTGTTGGAAGATATAAGCGGAATCCTTATATGCAGCCTGTATAACTAAAGGAAGAGGTCTTCTATGCCCAGAACTTAATCTCTGAGACTTGAATATTATCATTTTTATGAATGTTAGTGACGACTGTGATTTTCAAATTTTGCAAAATGCAAGAGATTAAAGCAGAACTTTAAAAATATTTTTACTTTCACTCCAGTTCTTTGCGGCTAGAAAAAAACTGTTTCCGTGTGGAATAAACCATATGGTTTCTTTCAGCCTCCACATGGAAAGCTGAATTCAGAACTTTAGAAAAGCTTGTTTATCTGTCCATGTGGTGCCTTGAACTGCTTCCACTATTCTGCCTGTGGTATTTACAAATAATGAAATAATTGTTCTTTGTATGCCTGGATATTTGTTAGCTATGTGGTGTAGACATGTCTTTGACATGTCTAAACCACATACACTTCACAGAACATTTGCATCTATAATTGGGTTAACCGCCTAACCTCCCTGGAGCAGAAGTGAAATACTAGTGTTTTGCAGTCCGCGGTTTGTCATATATAAACCCAAGGAGACCGCCAGCCTTGTATCTTTGTTAATATATTTCAGTGTATATTATACTACAGTGTTTGCTATTTTGTCTTGTTAACTGGCAGTTATTTATTTCATGTCAAAAGCATTGCATAATAAATAAGTTTAAAAGTGATGAAATAAAGGAATCACAAGCAGCTAAATAGTTTTAGACCAAAAGTGGGCAACAGCGACCACATTGTCCGTAGCTTTAAACAACAGCTTTAAACAACATGAGGCAGGACATTGTGGGCAAGCATACATATGCGGAGTTGTTTGTTCTGCTCCACAGTCACACAAGGTGGAAGATTCCTCCAGGTAGTGCCACCTTGCCAAGTTGTCTTTAGATCTGCCCACTCCACTTCTGAGTCTATTTAGGGACTTCCAAGTTGCCCATTCTTGGTTTGCCCCTGGAGGTAGACCCTCATGGGGGCAGTATAAATTAACTGGCAGTATAAAATGGCATTTGTTGGGCCTTTGTGTTTTCACACAAAACTGTGATTGGACTGTTGAGTTGTTGGTTCTTTTGGCAAAATGCCTAAAGAACATACATAGGTATACACAGGCATACCTTAGTCAACAAAGCTCCTGCTTCATTTTCCAAAGTATTTATATGCCTCCCAGTCCCCTTTCCCCCATCCTATCCTCTGTCTAGCTGAAGGTCTCTTAGCAACTCAGCATTGGGAAGATAATGAAGGATCATACTGGATTACAGCAGTATATCAGAAATTTTAAAAATGCAAAAAGGCATGATTTAGAAACAAAGGAATTATACTCTAGTCAGTTCTACTATAGCTCTGTGTACCTACCTACAACAATCAAGGTAAAGAGCAGCTGCCTCCACAATCGCTTTCTGAGCATGCGTGAACAGCAGATAGAAGAGGGGAGTGCAGCTCCAGTATCATGATAAAAAGGAATGGATCCATAGATTCTAAAGAATCACAAATTTGACCACTAAAATAGAATTCATTGGAAAAATGGAAGCTACTGAAAGAAAACATTGTACCAAGATGCATTTTGGAAGAAACTTCCAAGTGATCTCTAGAACATTTTAAATGTTTTTATTAACTATGCAAAGCATACCTCACTTAGGTGATTTGTTTCAAACATGCATACTGTTAGTGTTGAATTGTAAAAAAACCTGAAACATATTGAATTTCTCTAATTTATTTTTGGAGATGGATCATATCATTTTTTCTATGTCATTTCTGCCTTTAGTACCAAATTTTGTGTTCATAATGCCCAGGGACTCCCATTAACTGAGTTATACCTATATATAAACTAGTAATAAATTCAGAGGCTGAAACTCTTGCCACAAGGCAGGAAGCAAACTGCAATAGTTCCAGCACATACATAGTGGTGTTACTCACACATCTTCACTAGAGGAATAGATGTTTCCTGCAGTGCTTCACCCATCCAGGTTCTACTGATAGACTTCAAAGGTTTACCCTGATGAAATTCTTTGCTAATTTTCTTCTTTCAGGAAGCAACAAGTAATTTCAGCACTTCACTTTTCATTGAATTTTTTGAAAGTGACAAACTTTTCATAGACTATTCACAGTTAAAGTCTCATTGTATGTGAAATTCAAACATGACATGTTTGTATAGAAAACTGTTTTATACGTAGTTAACAGCTTTTTCTGGCTGAAAATATTTCTGAACAGAAACATTATTTTCTAAGCAGAAAATTACATCTCCTCTGGTCTGCCTGGACCCTCAAAAGAGAAGTTTCCTTTGGTCCAACCATTTTCACAGATAGATGAGAATGTCAAATATGGCTTATTTGGAATTTGGAACATCCTCCCTAAAGAAGTGACCCCTTCTGTATTGTCCTTCCATCAGCAAACAAAGACTTTTCATGCAGGTAGGCTTTTAGAATTGATGTCTTTTAAAGAAATATTACTGAAATATTACTTTCTGTGCAGAAGATATTGTTTCATTTGCAGAAAGTGCAGTTTTCTGCACAAAACAATGTGAAAATTGTATATAAAATAAGTTTGAAACTGGAAAGATTTATCATCAATCCAGGATTCTTTTCATTGTAGCTTCTTGGTAATTGAAATGTTTATCCTTCTCCAGATGAGACCAAATAGCAGTGATAAAGGACAGAGCACTAATGTGCCTCATGGGACTCCTTAGGCTCCATATCTTAGGAGAACCTTGTCTGTCTTCCAGCCACCAGCTGGCTTTGCACAACTGGCTGGGTAAATCTGGCAGGTAGGTTGGGATTGGCTCTTCCTTTTTTTTTCTGGCAAAATTGCTATCTCCCTCTCAGGCATATTCTAGACAGAATAAATCAGGAAGAGAAGATGGTGGTACCAGAACTCCTGAATATATGGCAATGGGAACCAAGTAGTTGTCAGAAGAGTACTTCTTTAAAAGAAGGATAAGTAGTTTATTTGCTGGTCCCAGTACTCAGCTCACATTGGCCTAAATGACCAACAGCACCAGATACTGTCTGATCTTAAAAACTAAGCAGGTTAGTACTTGGATGGAGATCACCTGTAAATACAAGGACCCAAGGCTGTATTTCTGAGGAAGGAACTGGACAAACTACCTCTGACTCTTCTCTGCTTAAGAAAATCCTATGAAATTTGTGAGGTCCATAAGTCAACATATGACTTAAAAGCTCTGAAGTTTATTCTCTGCTATTCTGAACAGAGAATTTCCTTGAAATCTGAATGTGTTCCTTTTTGCAGTGTCATACAAAAATTATGTATTTCTAACACTTATGATAAAAAGCTTTTTTTGTTTTTTGTTTTTGTTTTTTTTTTGGGGGGGGGGGAGGGCCTGGTGGGGGCATCTGTATCTTTGAAACAGAACATTTGTGTTTCTTACTTGGCCCTAATATGACACTACAACTCTCATTTTCCATTTTTTTGTATATGAAAAGAGGTTAAAGGTACATTATTCACTTAAGTAAATAGAAGGAACACTTTCTTTGCACAGAACTGAGATTTTCTTTGACTAGAAGCAGAGATTCTGCACAGCAATTAGACAGTTAAATTTTATCAAGGGAAGGGAAAGCAGATATATAAATACATGTTTTGTTGGAACAGGTTAAAAACAATTTAACCTATCAAAAATCACTAATTTCAAAACAATTAAAAATTAAAATGTAACAAAAATGATAAAATATACAGTACCCACATTCCACAGCACATCAGCTAATGTCCAAAGGCTTTTTTTTGAAGAAAAGGGTATTTGTCTCCATTTGACCCTTTTAAAAAAGAATTCGGTTTATTTAAATAACCTTCTACATTTCAGTAGCTGTAATTTTTTTAAGTTTATTAAATTTAAGAGAGGAGCTAGGGCGCTTGAAATGGGTTCTTTTCTTGGAAATTGTAAGTTAAAGAGCAAGGCCTTCACATTTGCACCAAACAACAAAATATGATAATATTTTGTTTTACTATAAAATGATCTCTTTGCATCTATATTTTCCATTAGTCTTTCAGCTCAGGTCTCTTTGCAACTAAAATAACTGTTTTGTGCCTATTGCATTCATGCACACAGACACATGCACGACTGTCCAATTCCCTTTCACCCAGTTACTTGTTTTAGCAGATGCAAGCTTTTTTCTAAAGTTTGGCAATGAAGTTTTGAAATATAGCCCAGTCTGGGAGATTCCATTTGACACTGGGCATAAGTTGCAAGAATATGTATTCTCAGACTTAGTTCAATGTGAATAACTGCATTAAGGAAGTAAGTCTTTAAAAATCCAGCATTTTTAAAATGACTCCTGATGTAAAAGCAAATAAGAAATGCAACTGCCATGTTAGTACACACGAATGTTAAGAAATATGAATAATATTTACATTAGGATAAGATCTTGAAACTCCCCTCTCATTTGAATTGTTATCAGTTTGAATTTTCCCTTCATTTTTTAGGCACTTAGACAAACTTTAGACAATTGCAACAAGCTTTGGACTATGAGCGTTGGACTATGATACCATGTTGTGAATCCCTACAAAACCATGACACACAACAAAAACAATGAAACTAGAATGGCAGAATTTTATCATTTATTTTTAATCTGCTTATGCTACTTTCATCATTATGCTTTCAGGGCAATTTATATATGTAAAAATGTAACCGTCCAGAAATGAAAATAAAATGTGATTAGCTTGATCTGTTTGCATGAAATATGCAAATAATACGTTTTTCAAGAATAATTTCCTCTTGGACTCACTATTCACAACTCCTCCTTCCTCACCCCCCCCCCCTCCGGCCTATCTTTTTGTATATACTCTTGTAACACAGGAAAATAATTGATGCATCTGGAATGCATCTCTGGGAAACATAAGTTGTAGGCTACTGCGTAATGATGGTAATGTTTCATTATCCATGCGGAGGCCACAAGGGGGAGCAAGAGAGAGGATAGTCAATTTTACTGTGGGAAGGGGATTGATGGAATTAAACCATTTCCCCCTATTTACTGTTATCCCCCCCCCCCCGGCACTTATATCGTCATCGTCAAAACAACCATTATTTATGGGAAGGGGGGGGAATAACCAGCAAAAATGGAGAAATTTGTTTTCTTCCTTCAACTCAACGTGCATTTTCCTCACTTCACTGTAGAGTGGCAGAATAGCTCTATAGTTTTACAAGATATCTCCACAAATAATGTAGCAGCATGGTTAGCGAAAGGAGGTTGTGAAATGGGAGGTTGTGAAATGTGACTTATGCATCTTCGTGCCATTGTTTCACATGATTCTTGCTGCTAGCTAATATAGTATTTCCACATTGTATATAGTATTTGAGAAGTTCAGAAGTCCTGCCCTGTGAGAGATTTTCTATACAATGAAATAGACCAGTGATTCCCAAAGTGGGCACTACCGCCCCCCGGTGGGCGCTGGAGCGATCCAGGGGGGAAGTGATGTCACCTATTAGGACATAGGGGCGGGGCCAGAGGAGGGGCGGGGCCTCTTCCCAAGTGCCAGAGACAGGGCTGAGCACCTGAGGTGCATGTTAGGACACAGGGGTCGGAGCTAGAGGAGTGGGTGTGACTTCTTCCCAAGAGTCCAAGACAGGGCTGAGAATCTATACTTCTCCTGAGGCTCTTGTTGGGACACAGAGGGCGGAGCTAGGGAACGAGGTGGGGCCTCCTTCCAAGAGCCCGAGACAGGGCTGAGCCTCTATACCTCTCCTGAGATGCCTTTTAGGACTAAAGAGCGGGGGTAGGGGCGGGGCGGGGCCTCTTCCCAAGAGCGTGAGACAGGGCTGAGCCTCTGTATACCTCCCCTGAGGTGGTTGTTAGAACACGAGGGTGGGGTATAGAGGTTCAGCCCTGTCAGGGACTTGGGAAGAGGCCCCACCCCCTCCTCTAGCCCCGCCTCCTGTGTCCTGGAAGGTGCCGCAAAACAGGAATAGAAGCTCAACCCTGCCTCAGATCGCCCATCCCAGTCCTGGCCGCCCATTTGTGGCCCCACCCACCTCCCCTCACAGCCCTGTATCTTAGACTAGGGGAGAGACTCAGCCCCACCCTCTTGAGCAGAAACCACACCCACCCCTCTAAGCCACGCCCCCTTTCCAGGGGGCGCTGAGTCGTATTTTTTCTGGAAAGGGGGAGGCAGGCCAAATAAGTTTGGAAACCATTGAAATAGACAGTAGAGTTTTCCATATCCTACAGCCTGGATTGTTCTACACCCCCACTCATATTATTCAACCAATTCATAAATATAATTTTAAGAACCACTATTTGGGTAGTTCTTTAGGGAATAATCCCTTCTTCCTCCTGCAGAGGAGATTAAATTGACAGTAGGATTTCCTGATAGTTACAGAAATGCCCCAATGACGATGTAGACATCGGTGTTTGCTTCCATGTACTTATAAGCAGGTGAAAGTGAAAACCTGAGATTTGTTATGGAAAATCCTTTCAGAACTACTAGAGGACATGAAAATGTTCTTCTAAACCAGACTTAGAAATGAAAGTATTTTTTAAATGAACAGATTCTCCCACTCAGCCCTTCCAAGAAACCTTGGATAATTTCCAAGTCTCAATTAGAATATGGTTCACCCGTCTCTCATAACCATTTCTGTTCTTATTGAAAATGAAAAGTTGGGTTTTGAATGATACTCAATGGAAAATAATAACTTTGACTTCAAAAATGAGTTGAGGAATAGGGTTTTGTTCTTTAAGTCAAGATTCCTTTATGCAACAAACTTCTTTTTTCCCTAACATTGCTTTAAACAAGGAGTAGTGGGAAAAATCTAGGCATTTACACAGTGAAGTAACTTCTGCTCATTAGTACTGCAACCTCCATTGCTTAACCTAATCTACTGGGATGTTCTGAAGATAAAATGGTAAAAGGGGAAACCACTATGCAGTTTTGAGCTCCTTGGAGAATAAAGGAGAATATAAATGCCATAAATATTGCAAGATAGTAGCTTACTGTTTCTTCTTGAAACTAAATAAAAATCTGCTTTTTATCAAAGAAAAAAGAAAAGTAATTGAGAACATCAGCAGTGTGCAATGAGAAGTAAATCAAACAGCTGTAGAGGTTCCCGTTCACATTTAGCTACTCACTTTAAACATCCGTTTCTCAGTTAATAGATATACACTTCAACTTCATACTATCTTGTTAAATTCATAAAGCCTACTTTGCTTGAGAAATCTGATATCCCTTAAATACATAAATATTTCCTTTGACAAGAGTATGTCCCTTCTGACAAGCAGTGAAAATATGATCTTAAACAATTAAAGCAGCAGCAAAGATACTCCAAACTTTACCAAATGTAACTGGATTCACTTCTAAAGTAGTTTGATTTTAGTGGAGTGAGTGATATGAAATAATTTGAATGTTACGTAATTTAACAAAAGTGGGAATCCCATCAGCTTGTCCAGACATATATAGTACATCCAGTGGCAAGCTATACATCCTATAATTTTGAGAAAAGGAAAGATGCCCACTATTATTTTTCAGATATTATACTCTATTATGTTCCTACCAATTTCTCTTGTCACAAATAATGTCTGTACCATTATCTTTCAATATTAAAACATATTCTTGCTGACAGTATTATTATCTCATGAAGTGTGGGGGCATATTTCAAATCCATTAATGTGCATTTTAAAAATGTTCAAATAATATTGTAATTTGCTATGAAAACAAATCTGTGTACATTGTGTATGTCAGTAATAAATTGGGGAACTTTCAGTTGAATTTAGCTTTGCCTACTCATACATCTTCATTGACTTCTCAGCTGCAGCCCTTCCCAACCCTATTGTGGGGTATGCGCAACACTTCCGGGATGGAAAAAGTGTCCAAGGAGACAGTAGTTAGGGGGTGGGAAGAAATAATACATACCTACAAGGCATGATTATTACAAGTTTGATTTTTTTAAAAAAAATGTAATTAAGGTTTCTAAGTCTTTAGATGTTGTATTTGCATGCATAACCTAAGCATCCTTGAAGAGCTATTAAAGAAGCATGTATGCACAAGAATGCAATTTTCTCATGTCAGAATATATATACTAACTTGGAGAATATTGTTCTCTAGCAAGAGGTTTCATATCTTGCCAGACAGGATTCAAATACTGTATATATTCAAGTATAAGCCGACCCAAATATAAGCCAAGACACCTAATTTTACCATTAAAAACTGGGGAAACTTATTAACTCGAGTACAAGCCGAGGGTAGGAAATACAGCAGCTACTGGTAAATTTCAAAATAAAAATAGATACCAATAAAATTACATTATTTGAGGCACCAGCAAGTTAAAGAAAAACGGTAAACTAGCTCTATAAGTGGAAAAGTAGGGTGAACAAAAACAATATGGTATTAACTATAACTTAACAACAAAACTTCATTTGCCTATCTGTTCAATTCCTATCTAAACAATGCAGAGCTAGATATAGATCTTTAATTATATATACTAATTTCACATATGCATTTTTCCCTGAAATGTTTGCAGATCCTCTCTATATATGTGCATTTCCCTCCTGCATCTATCTAGAAATCTGTGTGTGTGTGTGTGTATTTCCCCTGTAGTATTTCCAAACCCTATATATCTATATTCATATATATCTAGACATCTCTCTATATATAGATAATTATATCTGCATAGGATTTGCAAAGACTTTCAAACATGTGAGGCAAAAATTCATATATAAAAATAATGTATACACCTAGATACAGATATACAGGTATATGGAAATCTCTAGATATCTATATATATATATATATAGGATTTGCAAAAAAATTTGCAAACATATGAGGATAAATTCATATATAAAATTAATATATATATAGAGAGATATAAATATTTAGGTACATAGGGATTGCTAAGGCTTTCAGGGGGAAATGCTTACATATCTGTAGCAGAGATTAACAAATATTTCAGGGGAAAATGCTTTTATAAGATTAATGGGTTTATATATATTCTTCTTCCTAACTTGCAAGGGCTTATTTTCCTTTTCACAACATTCCCTTGGTTAAGAGCGAGGGAAGCTTTGGAAAATAAAACGCGTTGATAAGGGAGGAGTGAAATACATCAGATATTGCAAGCAATGGCCTCCAGGCTCTGCAGCCCAGCTTGACCTTGAAACGATTATAAGCTGGGGGAGGCTTTTTCAGCTGATAAAAAGGGCTGAAAAACTCGGCTTATCTTCGAGTATATGTGGTAGTTTTCTGTCTCTTAAGTTGGAATGGTATACTCTTAGGTTTCCTGCAACCTGCCACAACAGTTCTAGTTCCCCATCACATATTTCCTACCAGTTTGTAATTATCTCCTTTGGGATTTAAGACAGGAGCATTGTTGCTGTTATTGTTGATATTAATTTTTATACTACATTTTTTCAGCTTATGTGTGTGCTTGTTGAATTAATGGTAATCTCCCGAATTTCATAGAGGTCTCTTGGTCAAAGAATACTCAGAGGTGTAACATAGGTCTAAAATATAGCCTGCGGCCTAGAATTTATTGGCTGTCTCCAAAAAAACCTCCATTTAAATATTCACAAAATACAAACATTAAAAAGAGATCAAACAATCAAAATCAAAAATGGATTAAGGCATACATCATTAAACATGCATTATTAAGTAGAAAAACAATTAGCAAGATCCAGCACATTTTTTGGTGACATGGAGCTTGTACAATTACTCATCAGATGTTGTTGTAACATAAAGCTCTTTCTTTATCTGTAAAAAGAAAATCTATACGTGCCAATCTAACTACTCTGGTGAGAGATTTCCATAGTCTGGGAACAGCCTCTGAAAAGGCTGTCAACGCACAGAGGATGGCAGGACAGAGAAGGGGCTTGCCAAAAGTTCCTAAAGCATAGGTTGGTTCCAAAGGTAGAATACGGTTATTCCAATGACTTGGGTCTGAACCATGGGGCCCAATTCTAGGATTTAACCTCATTTCCAAAGCTCTTCATGAGTTTCCAGTAAATATGACAACACAACGCCATGGCTGTAGCACCTCCATTCTCTGCTTTAATGCTTGTTGAAACAAAGTCCCCTTGCCATAATGTTCAATAAAGTTATACCTCATAGTTTATTGTTGTAATTATAATTTCTAAAACAATAATACAATTTTAATTATAAACACACTCATTTTCATAGCACAATGAAAATTCTGCACCTTGTAAAATTTATGTATCTTAAGTTTATTTGAGATGAACACATTATGTGACCTTTCTACCTAGGGTAATTGTGAGTTACAGCCAGACAGCATTTGAGGAGTGCGCCATTATTCAAACTTCCTTTAACTACTGGTCAAGGGGAACCAGGTTTCTTAGATTCTGCCATCTATTCTAGCTATAGAGATATATCAGGTTCTTAAAACAAACAGGTTATTGATTTTAATCATCACTGAACATCCTACCACATGTTTTGCTATGTTGTTTTTGCCTCTGTCAACTAACTTCTATTTTATTAAGATTCTTTTTGGGGCTTTCTGGAGGGGGAGGGGGGAATATTCATAATTCTTCTCAGCTTTCATTTGCTGGAGAGAAATAGAAAACCTTATTATTCCCTCTCCAGTAACTTTACCTAAGATCTAATCATTAATGTTTTTTCATATAGAAAGCCTGCCAATGAGACATGCATTGGCAATGAGCCTGCCAATCATGCAATTGCCCTGTAATTTGGGAGATTCTAAATATTGTCCTATTTGTAACCCTCCCATGTTGTTCTACTGCTTCTTGCATTTTTTTTTGTTTTTACAATAGATGATGTGTTGAGCAGGAAAATAGCTGGTAGCTATTGAATGGTAGCACTTTCACTCGCAGCACGCCTTGTTGCCTACATGACCTTTTTGTTTCCAGGGAATTGAGATCTTGATTTTGAGTCCTACTTGGGAAGAGGACTTTTTAAATATTTGTGAGGGTTTGTTTATTCTTTTTATTATCATAATCACCTTCCTCAGTCACAATGATCAGATTTACTATAAGGTTTCTGGGTGTATTTTATGGCAGATAGAACTCAGCATTTGTGTATTTCTAAACGTATTTCTCATTTCAGTGAGTTCAAGCAACTAAAAACTATTATTAGAAATGAATTCTTAGTAAGTACATTATACATTAGAGGTTAGTCAAGCAGTGCAATGGACTTTATCCCCCACATTCTATAAAAGATGTGTCTGAAATACAGTTACTTTTTCACAGCATGCCAAATACTTTTAAAAGACAGGACTATATCATTCCTTTCTTTGGAAACTTCTGTTGTTGGCATAAGGTTTATATGAATTCTCAATAACAGCTATTTATGATTTCAGAATTTACATAAGTATCTGTTTTTAACAGATGTGTATCTTATAGGATTTCATGTGTATAAACATTGTGCATAGTTCTACATTTAATGTATGTAAAGTTACTGATGTAATGCTACAAGGTTGGGGAACAAGCATAGGGAGAGAGAGAGATCATTGGCTTAAGTTTGTGTTACAAAATGGAAACTGCTAAAACTATTTTGGGAACCGTCTTGTGTCGGATAAAGCCCTTTTCTCTGCATAATTACCACATGTATTTCAATGATATGTAAGATACACAAATGCAATTAAAGGTACAACTGCCTGCAGAACACATAGTGCAATTTTATCAAAGTAGAACAACTAACATCTGTCCTTCTATTCTTCATTGTATCAGAGTGACTCTAGTTATGCATTTTATTTAGTATCAATACGGACTTAGCTTCTTGTTATTTTTATATTGCTGCTGCAGTCCCCCCCACCAATGAAGTCGACTGAATTTTACTTGGTGGTTGATTGATATTATTAACTCTTGTTTTATTGTCTTACTGTGTTTCATTTTTTTTGTATATTGTTCAATGTATTTCTGCTGTTGTTTTTGTAAATTGTGCTAGTCGGGCCTTGCCCCATGTGAGCCGCCCTGAGTCCCCACGGGGAGATGGTGGCGGGGTATAAATAAAGTTTTATTATTATTATTATTATTATTATTATTATTATTATTATTATTATTATTGTCTAAATTTCTCATGAATCTATAATAATAATCTATAATAATAATAATAATAATAATAATAATAATAATAATAATAATAATAATGTCTGTGACTCATGGTAGCCATTATTCATCAGAATATTTTGCTGTGTACATCAGATTTACATTGAGTGCGTTTAGTGAATTTTAAAATGGAAAGTTGAAATGCTAAAGAGGTTCTTCCAGAAAAACATAGAAAAAAAATAAAGGTCAGTGTTTGAATGTTTGAATCTTCTAGAGTGTCATAAAAGTTCAAGTGACCAGTTTCAAATCAGAATTCGAAACAGCAGATTTCTAGAAGCAAATTGGTTTGCTATAATTCAGCAGTTGTTTGAACAAGCAAACAGGAGTAGGCTTTCTGAGACACTGCTGCTAAGACTCCTGCATTTTTAAAAGGCTGGCAAATTGGCTAGGGTTACTGCTAGTAACATTGCTGAGGTTAAAAAAGGTGGATGCTTAGGGAAATTGGAATGTCCGTGGACCAAACACTGGTCCATGGGCAAGCACTGCTTATACTTCAGCTAATATAATAACAGTCTTGTTCAAATGACCTATCATGTCCTTTCTGTATCCCATTGTGTCATCAACTTTGGTGGGGGGAGAAAATGTGTGGTAGGATTTGTCATTAGTTTGCATGGAATTTTAAACATACTATTTATTTTAATCCACAAGTCTCCATGTCTTGTGTTATATGAGTTGATGTAAACTTTAGTAGGTTTAAATATCTTGTATTCATTATTCCCTGTAATACTTTCTGTGTTCTACTACTGAACAGAAATTCATTCAGAAACTTGTGTTCAATTCATTTCATATTCAGCTGTAACATGTATTCTATTAATAGGGTTTAGGTAATTGCAAAATACCATCAGAAATGTCAATATTTTTCATGGTATATCAAAGTCCTAATAATGTGTAAAGTACTACAACTGTAATAAAACATACCTAAATACCATAAAGGTACCAGACCCAATCCAATCTTGAAATCTAAGCGGGTTCAGCACTCATTAGTACTTGGATGGGGGACCTCCAATGAATACCATGTGTTCCATGTGTTTATATTACAATGGAAGGAACTGGCAAAACCATCTCTGAGTATTCCTTGCCTAAGAAAACCCCATGAAATTTATGGGGTCATCAAAAATCGACACGTGACTTGAAGACACATACACACACTTGCTCAATGTTTCATTTATTTTGGTAAACTTTCTATGTTTTAAATTAGTTTTAAAATGTTTTATGATGTGATTTTAAATTGTTTTAAAATTTTACCATATATTTTTATTTACTATTCTTAAAATCCACCTTCCTACTCAGGGAGAAAGACTGAATAAAATTATTTAAATAAATAATAAATAATCCTGTCATTTTGTTAAAGAAGTTAGACATAATCTTCTTTCTTCTGCCATTACAGTCCCTTTAAAACTTTAGGGCCTTTACTTAATTTTCTGTGCTACTCATTTGACCAGCAAGCTCGTGTGGATTTATTTTTGTTTGTAAGCCTAGTGGACACGAAGAGAGTAAATTTAAAGAAAATGATATTTTCACAATTGTCAGCCAGATGTTGCAACACAAGTTGTTATCTCTAGAATTGTATAAATGGATGGGGTTTATGAAGAGGGAGAAGGACATTTCTGATCTTTTATCTCTTCAGTTCTGTTCATCTCATGGCTCACTGAAACTGGGACAATCAAAATGCAATGAGCAAGATTACTGTATATATGCTTTTATCTGTATTGATATGTATTCACTTGGTTGTATCAATTGACTGTAGAAGCCTAGAATAATAGAATAATAAACACATGTATATTATTAAATGAAGAGCTGAAAATTGTCCTTAGCTGTTCTGGATCATACCTGCTCTCATTTTCAGATTTTCCTCTTTTGTGTAGTAAATATAGTTAAATGTTCTTTTAATGCTGAGTTGGAATAAAATGCTTTGCAAATTATAAAACTGGACTTTAGCATATAATGAAAACTAAATTAAGCCTACTGTTGAAAAATAATTAATATTTAATCATTTTCAAACAATCAAATTTTGGTTTTATAACTCAAGAAATGAACAGACAGCATGCACTGCATCTAGCTGCTTTCTCCTCACTTTGTCCAGATGGGGAAATAAACCAAGAAGCATCACTAAACCATAGCTTCTTGGGGAACTCATGATTAATAGCCTCCAAACAAGCCAGAATATGACATCAAATTAGACTTCCATATCCTGGCTTCATGGAAAACTTTAATCACAGTTTCTGGTTTGGAGATAAATTGACACCAGGATTAACATTTCTTCATGCTTGTAGTTCCTCAAAGCCTACCAACCAGGCATTCTCCAGCAGCCGCTGAGAGACCTTCCACCATCTTTAACTGCCATTCTGCTGACCACTGAGTGGGAGGGAGACAGCCTACCAACCAGGTACTCTCCAACAGCCACTGAGAGACCTTTATGCCATTTTTAACTGCCATTCGATAGGTCACTGGGTTGGAGGGAGCCAGCCTACCAACCAGATACTCTCAAACAGCTCCTAAGAGACCTTTCTGCCATCTTTAACTGCCATTCCACCAGTTGCTGAGTGGGAGGGAGCCAATCTACCAACCAGGAACTCTCCAGCAGCCACTTAGAGACCCTCCCGCCATCTTTAACTGCTTCGGGGTGGCCTTTTCCATCAGCTGTCCTGCTGACTAGTGTTCTACTGAAGGTCTGATGCCATCAGGATACCTATGGTCTCACGCAGACTCAACCACTAGTGAGAGCAACAAGTGCTGTGGCCTGATTGGCGGCATCCCTGAAGTGCACTCCACTCGCCTTTCCCTCCTACTGCTCAGCATCACCCTGGAGAGGTTGGTGCAGTAGAGCCACTATACCATCGCCGCCATTTCGCATTGTCTTGACCTTGCCACTGGGTAGCCATTGCCCAAAGTTACTTCAAGTCACTGATACCTTATAGGATGACAGTACTGGGGAATTTGTATTATATTTATACACTGTGTATTTGCAGTGAAGTGGCCAAACTGTAAGCCACTCAGAGTCCCCTTCGGGGTGAGAAGAGCGGGGTAGAAATATAGTAAATAAATAATGAATCATGTTAATATCTTAGTATGTTCAGCTGAGACTTTCTTATTCAGATTTGGATGCTAACATCATTTTACAATATGAGATGCATACACTTGGTGTCGTTGACCAAAAATAATTAAGGAACACAGTGAAATAAAGAAGAGAGAACAATGTTCAAAAAGAATGCCTAAACAGGCAGGCGAGATAATTGGAGCATATATGCATGGTTCATCTATATTAAAGATGTTAAAGAACCACTGATTTCAGTTAAAGAGATGAGCACATTTTTAATTTAGTGGATATTCAAAGTGTGAAATGAAGATGAACACACATAGCAAAATAGTTATCACAATCAAACCCAAATAATTTTCATTGTATATTATTTTTAATGATCCTGAAAATTCAAAGGAAATGAACTTTTAATACACAGGGGAATCAGTTAGAAGTGTAACATAGTACATTGTGAATCATGAGGATTCCTGGAAAAACTGGAAATTGAGGATACGTTTGTAGAAATATTTAAAGGGCAGATTCTTCTGATAAGCCTTCTGTTGTTTCCCATTCAGAATTTTGACATGAGAATTGGATGTGTTTGTGAGTGAAATCAAAAGGCAAAAAGTAAGCAGGGTATAAAACAACATGGGTATCTTATTTGGTTTTATTAAATAATCACGATAGAATGGCATTGACCTGACATACATGAAAATCAACCATTTAACAACAAATATTGTTAAATGATTGATTTAGCCTATATTATGTGGTGTTTCTTCTTTTTTTCACTTCACTGAAATGAAATCCCAGAGTCTTTTTTTGCTTTTTTTAGAAAAATATTAAAAATCTAACAAAAGGTAGGTTTTTGAAATACGCTTGTTTATTTGTTTAAAAGCCATTTTATAGTGCTTAAAAGGCATAGAGAAAGATCAAAACTTTCATATTGTGTATGTTAATGATTTAGAGTGATAATGATCCAGTTATAGTGATTAGACTACATTTATCACTGTAATTGGATATTATTTATTTATAATAAATAATAAATTATAATAATAAATTATAATAATAATAAATTATAAATTATTTATTATTATTTATTTATAATAAATAATACCATTCATGGTTTTATTTTGTTGATGTGAAACAGTATCCAACATCTATTGTTCCAGCTGTTCTTTTGAGTTTAGTGTTTCTGAAATGGTCAAGACTTGTATTTTGGGCTTCATATACACTTGGGGAGGGGAGTGAAAATGAAATTAAGAGAAATTATAGAGAATGGGTGCATCCTAGCCCAAAGTGAACTAGTGTTCTCAGTTCAATGACATTCTGTTCTTGAGATATGAGCTTCATTGAAATTCTTATGTCTCCTGGTAGAGATGTTGCAGCCAGTATCATGAGAGTGAAGGGATTTTCTTGAGGAGTGGGTTCTGTAGGCATAGACGTGTACATTTCAGGAGCATCTTTATTGCTTTGGGGGAGTTCTACTATATCATCTCTAGAAATCTCTGGCAAAGGAAATGTCTTATTGGATGTTTTAAAAGATAAACAAGAGAGGCCCTCCTCCCACAATATGGGAATTGTGGACATTCCTCATCTTCAAATGAACAATCCATGCTTCCTGAACCAATATTGATTAGAAATTTTTATTTCCACTTCTCCAAATTTTGTGATAGTAACTTGTATCCAAAAATGTATCTCATGTTTTAAGAACATGTAAATTTGGGAGTTAAACACAAATGAAATGCATGCAAAATGCATATTGAGGTTGACACACGTTCAAAATATTGCAAAGGTTTGTGTTGGGTTTTGCAGAAATACAGCGTTTTTGTACTATTTCTGAAAATGTGCAAACACTAGCATAATGGCCTTGCACTTCCACAACACCCTATTGGATACAGTTCACAGACTTGAATTAGCCTAGTCTATCTATTTTTAACCACAAGTCTCTACTAAAGCATCTGGGTCTATTATATTAAGTATCACAGAATTCGGAGGTATTAAGAGTGTGAAGGATGCTGAAATATGTTGATGTCCTATCAGTTATTATTAGACAAACTATATAGTGAGATGATAATAGAAGAAGCACTGCATATTTTAAGTTGTCCTATTATATTGTGATAGACAGGTCTCTGTTCTGCATCTTTTGCATTTTAGGTTCTAAAACTGAACTTTTTGACTATGGCTACTTTGGACAAAAGTTACACAATTTACCACTTACTCATACTTGCAGCCACAAGAAATTAGATTAAGGTTGGAAGAGCAGTTTAGTTTAGGACTAGCCATTTAATCCTGTGCCAAATTTATTCACACTGTTGTATGCACATTCATGTTCCCGTAAATTTCATAGGGTTTTCTTGGACAAGAAATACTCCAAGGTGGTTTGTCTACTTCCATTCTCTGAAAAACAGCCTGAAGGATCTGGTATTCATTGGTGGTTTCCCATCCACACCACACCCTGCCTAACATCCAAGATTTAATAGGACCTTGAGCCTATACACTGTGGGAAGAAGCTATTATTTGTGCTCCTTTTGTACTTTCCAAATTATTTTTAATTACTTTACTCATTTATATAATGTCCTTTCCTCTATAACAGTGATTCTCAACCTGTGGATCCCCATATGTTTTGGCCTACAACTCCCAGAAATCCCAGCCTGTTTACCAGCTGTAGGGATTTCTGAGAGTTGAAGGTCAAAATATCTAGGGACCCACAGGTTCAGAACCACTGCTCTATAACCTCTGATTTTGCCATTCCCTTTTTCAAGTGCATGCATTTCCTTAAATCTTTCTTATAACCTGATGTCAATAGAGGTTTTTAATGCATCATGGGATGGTACTGTTGGAGGCTGCAGAATTATTCTTTTTCTTTCTTTCCTTTTCTTTCTTTACTTTCCCCAGAAAGGATTTGCATTTCATCTACATTCAATAAATTGCAAAGAGCTACACATTTGTTCAGACTCATTCACCATAGTGCAGAATCTTTCTCTGTAATTTGTAAACACTGCCTTACATCGTGAAAGCAGCTTTCTTGTAAAGTGCCTCGATCCAAGAGTCATGCCAAGCTTTCTATGAATTGTTTCCATAGAGAGGAATGACCCAGAATGCAGTTTATTGAAACCAAATTAAAAAAAACAAAAACAAAAGTGACCTGCTTGTGCCACTACAAATGAGGTTTGATACATCTGAATATTTTGCATGTGGATTTGATTTCCCACCCCTGGTCACTGCTGAATACCAGCATTGTTTTCAAAAGCTGATTGAAAGCAAAGATGGATAAGTGTTTGGAAGTTCATCATTTGCAAAGCAAAGTATGTTATATTCCACAGTGGGTGCTCAGCAGGCTTGTCATGTGGGCAAGTAAGTTGGATACAGCTTTTCTCCATTGTTAAGAGCATCTCATCTCTCCCTCTTTCCCCTTGACATTTTCAAACAACAGTCTTGCTTCACAGAGTTAGCACAGGATTGAATTTATCATTCCTCCTACCTAATCCCTGAGTTGAAGTTTCCTATTGTTTTTCTTAATTGGTGTCAAGGTGTTATTTCTAGTTCTTTTGAGAGCTTATAGCACACTGAGTGGGGAGACTTTTCATTCCAAAGGCCACAACCTCTTGTAACAAATCTTTCATGGACTGGAAACATGGTACTAGTACAAAAAATCATTCTCCTATGTTTGTATGTGTATGCACACACATACAAACACACACAAACACACAAACACAGTTCAAGGTGCTTCCTTGTGCATATGGGGAATTACTGTGTTTTTAAGGGGATCTCCCGCCAGTTCAGATGCGAGATTTCTTAAAAGGAAAATTGCTATGTGATGTGTGGCTGAGAAGAGGAAGCAGTGGAGTGGTAAAAAAGAGGACTGTTTAGTAGGGCTGTGCACAGTTCTGTTTTTGAAAATGGGCTCCAGGTGGTTTGAGCCAGGCCGGGGGTAGCCAAACTTTAGCTGGAACAGATCACAGCAGCCAAATCTTTTCAGCTAATGGGGGCTAATAGGGACCAATTAGCCCCCATCAGGAAAGCTGCGGCTAGCTACTCCTTTACTTTCTTCCCCTGCAGCCTTCTCCATCCATTTCTAAAGGTCTTTCCCCCTGCACCCATTTGAGGCAAATGGGAACTCGCTTTCCCAGCAGCACTTTGTGCTACACAAGCATTGAAGGAGCCTTGTGCTCCCTTCCGACACATGATGGGAGTTAAGGTTTTCCTTTCTGTGTGTTTCTCACTTTCTTTCTCAACAATTGGAGGCCTGGATGGCTGTGTTCATTCTCTTCCCCCTCTTGTGGCGTTCACTTGGGACTTCAATTCCCAGACCCCCTTTTGTGTTTTTTAATGTTATGGTAAAAACTTTAAATATTTCCAAAAAAAATTGGTCAACTATCTTACCAAGTTTGTCAAATATCATCCAGTAGAAAGGTTAACACAACACTCCTCTTAAGATTCTAATTTTGAAATGGGAGGATAAACAGGCTGCTTTGAATCTTTCTTGCTATTGAATGAAGCATACAAACCGGTTAGCTACTCCCCAAGGAAGGATCATTGCATGGATATTGCAGTTTGCAGACAATTCTATAGAGATTTTATGCTGTCTACATTTCTATGAATATTTCATATTTAACATCGTCTAGGTTTTATGCATATTAAGAAACTGATCTCAAATATATAAGAAACATGATATTTCTACTAAAATGTTTGTCCTGTGCAAGCACAGTCTACAAGTGTTTATCAATACATATTGATAGTGATAGTACAGGTAGTATGTGAGTTACAAACAATTGACTTACAAATGTTCTATAGTTAAGAAAGGGGGCGAAACAACAGAAAGTGAGAGAAATCTACCTCTCGGAAGGGAAATTCACTAGTGAAAGCGTTATCAATGGGAAATGTATCTCGACAGAAGCTTTATCCCCAATCCTTGTTTCCACAAGAAGCCAAATTTTTCAAAATCCAATTATTGCAGGGACAGAAAGTGAGGTGAAATCTTTTAAACAAGGGCACAGACAGCAAAACAAACATCACAGGAGTGTTAACACTTATATGGAAGCCTCCAGACCCTATCTTGTTCAGAACTGAAGGACTACCTGTACTGTAATACATAGTTCTATATTGTTTTATCCAGCACAGTTATACCAATGTTCAGAGAGAGAACCCTATTTGTAAGACTGGCATTCATAAGGCATTGTTTGCTTATCTTAGTCCAATCAGTTTCCTGATCCTTTCCTATAAGCCAGTGTATTCATTGCTCTTACCAAGGACTTCTGTTTATCTTATCCATTTAATCATGGCACAAATTAGCAGTCACTACTTCCCATTTGACTCTCTATCTTACATGCCTTTGTTTTCATTTTGCACCTACTGATTGTATCTATCTCCAATCAAAGATGAGTTTCACTGGACTTTCAAAAAGTGCCACCAACTAAACATCACTAATCTCTTTGTCTGGCTGTCTGCCATCAAACATCAATAAGATAATTGTGATGCTGGGTTTCACCTACTAGTTTCTCATTTTTTCTAAATGAGAAGTTACTTGCCTTCGTGTTACTTCTGTTTATTGTTCTCAGACAATGAACCCATATAACTTGTGGTAAACTGTTTCTTCAAACAGGAATTATGTTTTTAAACCTATACAAGGGTTATCCAGAAAGTAGATTACATTTTGGAATTAAAAATGAACAATGTATAGGAGAAAACATTTACCATATGCAGTTGAAAGCCACACCCAAATACCACTTCTCAACATAGTCGCCATTCAAATCTAGGCACTTATCATAGCAATGAATGAGCTTGGCAACTCTTTCCCCACAAAACTCTGCTGCTTGCATCCTTAACCAGCTGGTCACCCCTCCCGCAGCTGCGCTTCGTCACCAAAACGCTGCGTTGAGGACTTCTAAATAGAATTTCTTTGCTGTATTCTAACCGTTTTCAAAACTACACTGATTGAATTAGATCCTCTTGATATATTTCAAGCTATATAAAATACTGACCTGTCAACAGTAACATGGAATTTTTGGTTTGGCCAAGTATGCAGGCTTTTTCTAATTCAAGGAACAGTCTCTTGTTCTGCAAATTTGTAGATCCTTTGCAGATAGACTTCTTCATTTGCTATCTTTGGAAATTGCATGGTTGGACTTAATGGACACATTTAGGCTATAATAAAGCTTTAGGAAACAGCCGTTTAACTTTCTTATAACTGTGTTAGTTATGCCTCTATACACAATTGAAATGCAAAGTTTATATTCCATTAGACTATGAATCGCCTATTTTTCTTATGATTTGTATGCCATGTGATAAAACTGTATTTCTAATCTGTTGCCTCCCAATACAACAAACTAGAATTTAATTCTGATATATATATCCATGCTTAAGAACTTTGTTGTGCTTTTGTCATTAAAGAAATCAAGAGCTTGGCTCTAAGTGTGAATATTTTTAAATCATTTGAATGTTTTGCTTGATCTTATATTTAGTAGAAATATTTGGTCTCCAAGGTATCTCAAGGTATCAGTAGCTATTGGAATATCTATTTAGTAGTAGTAAGACAAAAAGAAAAAGTCTACAATATAAATTATGACAGGAAGTTTAGGGTAGATACTTAAACATGGATTTCTATAATCTTTTTTAATAATCTAGGGAACAAAGTACACTTTCAATAAACCATAACGTTTTGTATGTGGAGTTCTCCTTAATGGGCAATTACTATGATGTAAGGCAGGGGGTAATTATGGGTGACAAAACAGAAAGGTTTATTTTTTATTATGAAATTTTCATGAAGAATTAAATTACACCAAGTCATATGTTTCACCTAAATGTAGGGTGCCTTCCAGATCAGTGCTACTCAAAGTGGTAATTTGTGGACCAGTGCGGATCTCCAAGCTATTAGTTATTGGCCCTTTGATATTTCCAGGAAAGAGAGAAACAGTGGAAACCAATAGGCACCGATATAGGGTTGGTCCCTAGCACACTGGGATAGGAAGGTCCTGCCAATTCCCCAATTTCGATAGCGAAGAAGCACTTCCCTAGAATACAAAATCTGTGTGTGTAGGAGTTTGAGTTCAATTTGATTTACACAATAATTCTCCACTACACTTGATAGTAGAGAGACAATACAAACATATTTTCAATATTGTTATATTTTTACAACAATATCCAAACACACTGAAAGTCATTCATATTGTTACTCTATAAGACTATTCACATTCAGAAAAGTTTTCTATTGTTTACTAGAAAATTTGTGCCTGTGTTACTGTTTTCAGTGTTACTTTGTCTATACTTGTTGGCATTTCCAAAACTCAGATACATGTGCTTTGGAAGCACAGAGTGCATTTCTTTAATATTTGATGTTTTCCTGTTTTGCTGGTACAAAACTAAGAGATTAAGTCTATGAAATTATTCTGCAAATGTTATAAAGATGCCAAATACTAAAATTTAGTATGCCTATCAAGTTATAAATGATGTGTTAAAGCTCGAAATAAATTCCAGTTTGATAAGAGTAAGTGACACAGATTTCCATTCACTCCAGTTTTTATTTTTCCACCTGGGGATGTAATTTCCAAATAAGTAATTTCCAAATATGGTAAAGTGACCTGCCAGTACCCTGGAGATTTATAGGCTTTTTCATTTTTATTTATCTATTTATTTGTGTCCTACTAGTCAAAGTAAGTCTTCTCAAAGTAGATTTATGATATTAAAATCGCTTTGAATAAAATTTTATTTTTTAATGTTCAGTATTACAGCCGAAACAATGAAAAATGTTATTTAAAAATGTCCAATCAAAAGAAGAATGAAACAATTCTGAAATAGGGATGTGTTCCAAACTTAAAAACTGTGTCAAAGAAGGCTTGCTGAGTATTTCTAGGGGGGAAAAATTCCACAAAGAAGTAGAAAGGAATAAGATACCTTCCTCAATTGGATTATAATGTTTCTTGAACATTTTATTTTTTAAAAAATAATGATTTTAATCAAACAAGGTAACTAACCCAAATTATTAATTAATGATTACTTTGGAAGCTATTAGCAAAGACATGAAACAGTTATGGAATCCTATTTTCCAATGTGGCTGCTCCTCGACTCTGGTACTCCGTGCCTAGGGAAGCCAGAATGGTCCCTTCCCTGCTGCCCTTCTGGCGACAGGATAAAACCTTTTTATTCAGGCAGGCTTTTAAAGAAGAGAGTTTTTCAGAATGAGATGGGGGGTGCCGTGTTTTTTGTAATTTAATAGATTCAGTAGATTTGTTTAATGATTTTGTTGCTTTTAACTATATTTTGAATATTTTTATGTTTAGTTTTACATTGATGTTTATATGCATTAGGTTTTATTTCACACATTATTATAGTTTTAAGTGTTAGCCAATTTGAGTCTCCTTTGGTAGAGAAAAAGTGGGGTATAAATTTATCATCATTCCTCTCCTAAATTATTTACCAAATAAATCATAATTTACACTTGCCTGAATCTATCTGGTTGTCTTAACTAGACTACCATTCAATAAGTGATTTGGTGTATTTTCTACTAATAGCATCAGTTTACAAAAATAGCATCCATGTCAATATGTATGTGAGATTTTTTACCTGAAATAAAAAGTGCTAAAAATTTGGGGGAGAGTGGCAGAATGAAGAAATTTCTTCACTGGCTTAATTTATAACACCAGATAAAATTTATCTTTATAAAGCTGTGCAAAAAAACCTTACCTGTAAATGAGATCACTGAGAAATATGTAAATTTTACATATGCCAAAAACAAAAATGGTGGTTATATTTTCCTTCTTCTCTGAAAATAAGCAGAGAAGTGGGAAGGAAAAGTTTGTATGTTAGTATTCTTGAAATGTGATTTTCCTGGATATCAGAAATGCCAGACTGAAAGCTTAGGCCATTTCATTCTAAAGGAGAAAACATTGGGTATCACAAGAGACCATGTGGCTCATGCAAAGACAGAGACAGTCAGACAGAGAGAAAGAGAGAGATATATACACTCAGGACTTTGAAGAAGTTAAAAACAGATTCTGGGCAGTGTGCCAGTCTCCTACTGTGTTGTGCCCTGTTAATCTCCACAGAGATTTTTGCAAACTGAATATATAGCAGAAGGGTTCTTGGAATACCAGAAACAATTCTCTGTCTGCACAGAGCCTAACGTCAGCTGACAATGCTGAGCTCAAGGACACCCACACTTTGGGATAATAAGAAGCAGGGAAATTTGGATCATTGGAATGCAAGATCCATTCATTATAGTGCAACATGAAGGAGAAAATGAGTGAGAGGAAAATGCAACAGATAAGGCAGGTTATGACCAGCAGTTATTGGGGCAAGAATCATGACAGGTACCAAAGCAATACAAAGTTAAGACAAGGCCACACAATCAGTACAGGATGAGTGTCGCACATAAAGTGATCATGTTCAACAACTTCACTACCCCTCATGGATAAACACATGGATTGATTGCTTGTAAAGACTGTATATTTTAGGAGATTATAAGAAGAAATTGAAGTCAACTATTAGAATTAGTTTTAGGATGATCATACAAAGGAAGCAAAGACTTCTGATTTTAATGTTCGTGTATTTAGCATATACACGTTGAGCATTCTTTATTCTGCTTGAACTATCCAATAGAAAAGATATCACTATCTCAGCCATCCATGTGGAAAATTTCAGATTTTCAGTATCTGGATAAGAAATACTTGACATATATTAAACACAAACTCCAGGGTTGAGTGTTGAAATTTGTGTCATCATAAACAATCATTTGTAGCTCAGTAAGATTGTCTGACAGGGGAATGGACTTGGTGGTGGGTCTGTAAGTTACTGTGGAGATCTATTCTGGATTTACATGGACTTTTGCAATGCGGACATACATTTACAGATGGAAGGAAGTCCCAATAAGGGTGTTCTTGATGTGCCTTCCTCTTGGCACATTTCTCCCTTTTGCCCTGTATTCGTGCCTCTTTAAAATCCGTAGCATTGTTGGTAAAAGCTGACCTTCAGTTAGAACACTCGAGTGTCAGGGCTTCCCAGTTCTCTGTGTTTATTCCACACTTTTTAAGATTAGTTTTAAGACCATATTTAAATCTCTTGTGCTGTTCACCAACATTCCCTTTTCCATTCTTGAACTGAGAGTAAAGTAACTGCTTTGAGTGATCGAGCATTCAGACAACATTGCCAGTCTGAAGAATCATAGTTTTGATGCTAGTAGTCTTTGCTTCTTCCAGAACACTGATGTTTGTCTGTCTGTCTTCCCAAGGAATTTGCAGGATTTTTTGGAGGCAGTACCGATAGAATCTTAGAATGACGTTTGTATATGGTCCATGTTTCGCAGATGTACAGCAGAGTTGGGAGGACAATAGCTTTATAAACAAACATCTTGGTTTCCCTAAGAATGTTATGATCTATGTAGCCATAGACTCACAGAAGTAGAAAAAGGCTTGGAGATGGAGCTCTAAGGGACACTCTTTCCTCAAGTATATGCTGAGCATGACAAATATCAGATTGGAAACAAGGGAAGGAGAATGAAGAAGTCATAGTGCCTAGTTTGCAGGACTTGAGTAGAGTTATTGATGCACCTTGGAAGTCTCTCATTCATAGGATTGTGGTAAATCCAGTCTCACCACAAGAAAATTAACAATGACAATAAATTTCAACACTTTGTGTTTTTATGCAGGGGCAACCAGTAAATTCAGCTTAAATTTCTGCTCCTGATTTCCGCTAATTCAATAAAAGGAATCTTCCAAACAATAATGGCACATGAAATGTTTGTGCTTGATTGATATATTTCCAATTTTAAACTAAAGGGTGGTGATTATAGGTACAGTGTGATAAAATTAGACGTAAGAAAAAGAAAACCATCTATGCCTTCTAGACCAAGTTATATCAATTAGCTTAATAATTGTGTCCCATACACTACTCCATCTTGATCAACCTCATACACATAACCATCCCAGGGCAATCACATTCCCATCTACAGTTTGGCCAGCCAAATCCTCTGTGTTGAGAAGTTAAGTCCCCTGCATTTTACTACAGTATGTTCAATTGAATCTTTGCCACTTGTGCCTATTATTTTGGAATTTGGAAAATTCCCAAGTTGAATGTATTTTTGGGCTGCTACATTGTCCTCCATGCCCTCCAGAATTTGAAGCCTCAAGTGATGGCAGATGTTTCCTTTCCTGGTTCTCTAATTGATGTGAACAAGTATACCAGGTGTCAAAATTACCTCCTACAAAATCTGAGATTTAGCCAGTTAGACAAAGTGTAATTAACCCAATATATATTGGGGGGAAGCCTAATTTATATTTCAGTGTCTTTAAAATATATTCTTTGAACAAGTTACTAGCAGCTGCTTGTTTGAAGCAAGACCATTTTTGTGTGCCCCTCAATCTCCTCAGATGTCAAAATAACTTTTGCCAGAAAATAATTTTTCAAAAAATATTGCTCCCAAATGCATTTTAGGAAGTGTGATGGGTGATGGATATTTCCAGTTCACCATGTTTGGACCCTGCCCCCGCCCCTATATTTTACTCCAGAGTATGCACTAGAGAGCTTGGAGGGAATTTCTGTCTCATTTTGTTGGGTCCCTGGTCTAGTTTTGGGATAAAACCATTCTTTTTTAAAAACTGAAACATGATGAAAACACCCAGAGATGTATTTCCATGCAGTTGGAGATGGGGGGTAAGCACAACCCATCAACTTCTGTTGATGTGTCCCCCTAGCCCTCCACAGTTGTCAACTCCCAATCTGACTAAATGTTTGGGTTTTGCTGTTTCTCTATTATGCTCTCTTTTTCAGCAGAACTAGTTGCTATGGATAGCTTTATTTTCCATGTCTCCCAACTGACATTGCTTCCACCTAAAATGTTTGGGCTTCTGCCAAATATGGTATTGCAGACACTTGCTTTTTCTGTTTGAAAATAGAATACTTTTAAATAGAGAAGGAAGCTGAATTCCAGGCATCTTTTTTATAGCAACTTGAAGCATTAACGTTTTGTTTTTGTTGCTGTCTTGATTTTGCTCTGCTTACATTTCTTGGTAATGCACAATTTGATTGCACCAAGAGCTTTCCTTGTGTACTTTCAGGGTGCTTTGAGAATTCCGTAATGGTGGTCTCCTGAGAAAACTATAGTGGGAACACTTAAAAGAAAAGTTCTTAAGAGTTTAAATTATTAATGAAGAACAAGAGAGAGGAAGGAGGAGGGAAGGCAATAAATAGTAACCTTTATAGTATCATTATTGCTGCTATGGCTATTTTCTAAGGAGCCATCAGAATCCAAGGAAATATAGTCCTATAAAGTTTTATGAAACTCTATTCAGAAAACAAGATGGCATTTTACTACTAATGTATTCTGAACTCTTAAGTGATTTGGTCACATTAGAAATTATATGTAACTCTGTTATCTAGTCTTTTGCCTTTTGGTGGAGATAGTATTTGCTGTTGAGTTTAACTCTTGTTTTATGCAGTAGTTCATCTCATGTTTTATATACCCAGTGACTTAATCACATTTGGCACAAGTTTGCTTATCACAACTACACCTGAATGTCCTCTTTTTAGGGAAAGAAATCATAAGTATAAACAAGATCCATATAAGAGTATCAAAAGTGAGACTGGGAAATTTGCGTTTCTCTCAAAACTTCATACCATGTCGCAATAGCTATACAAGGAACCAGTCCCAACTAAACAAAAACAGATCATTGTTCTGTACTCTTGTTTTTAAAAGTCAGTAACTAGTACTGATGTGAAAAGCTTCTTGTTTTGTCTTTTAAAAAATTAACAATGTTGAAATAAATCTACACAAAAAGATGAAACTGTCAGCTGTGATCGTGATAGTCATGATTGTAAATGGTGAGACCTAAACTGAATACGTAAATGAACTTGAACATCAAATAACAAAATGTGGACAAAGTCCATAATTAATCAAAATACTTAACAATAGCCTCATTAAACTTAATCTGGGGCCACCTCTTGTTCATTTTAGATAAAACCATTCAAAAATACACAAAATTTGCATGTGATTACTTTGCATAGATTTATAATTTTCTGTGCAGAAAATTCTGTTCTCTGCACAAAGCAACCTTATGTGAATTTTGCACAAAATAAGCTCCAAACTGCAAGTATTTGGAAACTGCTCACGATTTTTGAAGTCTTTCTGACAGCAGGAAAAAAAGTATTAACACTACTTATTGTTTCCTTCAAGAGTAAAATTAGCAGAAACTGCATCTCTACATCAGTACTAAGATTCTGGTGGTGGGAGACAGAAAAAGTGCTAAGATTGTCCTGCAGGGCTTTAAAGCAATGTCCCCTCCAGCATCCTTTTATACTCTCATCAAGAAAAATCTGCAAGCAGAAACTCAGTTCCATTCTCAAGAAGTAAATGATAATATTATGTAGACTCATATATAAGTCTATACCTTTTAGCTAAAAAATTACCCCAAAAACCAGGTTAAGTTCTCTGAGTCAAGTGATGAAAAACCTTTTTGAAGACTTGGGCAGGTGGTGGCCAGGGACAGCAGGTACTTTTACCAGCTTTTGATCCCCAATTTGTCTATAGGTTATATCAAAATCTATCATTTTGTCCCCAAAACCTACCCTCTACATACACATGAGGCTGACATATATGAGTATATATGGTAGATGTGTAAACAGAAGAACAGATTTGGGAATTTACTGATGGCATTATGTATTTGCAAAAGGACTCTAAAAGCAAGTTTATATAAAAGAATATGTAATCCTCACCTAATGTGAGTAGCAAGTTAGCAGTAGGTAATTATGTATTATATCCAATGTTTTTGTTTACCTGCTCTGAAACCTCAGGGGTAAAAGCGTTACAAAAGCTTAAATGTAATATTTGTACAGCTGGAAAAATAACACCACGGTGCACAGGCATCTTTAATTTGTATTATTATGTTCAGTTTCTAGCTGAATATTCAATACTATATGTTGCATAATGACTTTCTTGCCTTAGTGTTTCATCATTTGCCCAGTCATGTATATTAAATTTTCCTCAATATCACATAATGATTTTAATTCCCGCTTTATTGCAGTTTTCTAATTGAAGAAGTACAACATACCTGTCATGCTCTATGAAGTGTCAGATAAAGAATTTTAATGAGTTGGATCCTGATAAGTAGATAACTAGTACATAAAAAATCCTAATAGATATTAATTATGGATATATTCATTTTATAGAAAGAAATTATAAATATTTGAATAGTATACACATATGGTTTTCCTTAGAAAGAAAGCAAATTATTTGCCATCTAGATGTATTTTATAACATGATATCAAATTGTTTTAGATGCCTATCTTGGTTACACATTTAACTTATTAAAGGGGAACTTTTAATTTTTTCTGTTAAGAAGAAGCAGAACAAATTCTTATAACAGAAGAGATTTTGGTTTCTGTGTCAGTGGGGCAGTGAATTCTCTCTGAGGTTTAGTTTGAACTTAAAAGAATCTCTTCAAGGTACTGAAAACAAATGCACAATAGGTTCAAGTATCTTGGGTAGTTCTTGTAAGGATAACTGATTTACAATGTATTCCCTTCTACATTTACCATTTCCTTCATTAACAACAACAAAACAGTGACATGCTGATGTCCATATGCAAAGGGACCTTGTAGCACATTAGATACTGATGAAATGCAGCTGGTAGCATAAGCTTTCATAGACTAAATCTATTTTCTCATGCGTTTGCAGACTAACACAGCGAAGACTTTGAATACTAATGTCTGCAGATGAGAATTCATACTTTTTATATCAGGGAGATCAGAACTATTATCAGAATTTCTATGCTAGATTAAATCGCTTTTCTTTCTATCTCAGCATTTTAGCTACTGACCATAAGCACTCAAATTCTACAGAAGAGGTTTTTTACAATGACCCATAACCCTATATTTGCCCTGATATTTCCTCCCAGTTGTCAGGTAAATGCAAAAATATTGTGGAAAAAGTGCCACATTAATAATAAGTAACCAAGTAACCCATAATCTTAAATGGATTTGGTTACAATATCTTTTTTGTGCATTATTTCATAGTTAACTCTTTGTGATTAAAGAAATACCACAAATCCCTCATGATAATGAGATATAGTAGTAATAAAAATTACAACAATATGGGAAAGACAGTAAGTAGAGTTAGCAGGAAAGCATAGCAGGTCTGAAGTAATGATGCGAAAGTGGTCAGGGATCAGGGCAAACAACCTCTGTCTCCAGAGCTTCATAAAGTACTACTCAACTAACATTGAGGGTGGGAGGTGATATGAAATAACAAGAGATCTGTGTAATAAACATTTAGTACTTATATTCATGGTGGATATTTGAGTCTTAGCAGGTACAAGAAGCAGCATTTTGGTTTTCAGTTTATAGAACTTTTTGTTCAGTATATAAGACACAAATTTTGAGGTGTATCTATACTGCAAAATAATGCAGTTTGACACCAATTTCATGGCAATAGTTCAATGCTATGGAATCATGGGAGTTGTAATTTTACAAGGATTTTACCTTCTCTGCCAAGGAGGGCTGGTTCCTCGTGAAACTACAAATCCCAATATTCCTTAGCATTGAACCATAGCAGTTAAAGCGGCATTAAACTGCTATAGATGAGCTTTAAACCAAAACTTCTACAGATACTATTCTTCTGTTTGGCTTTCTTCTGTCAGAAGGCTACATCAAGGGAGAGGGTGGATTTGATTTTCCCAACTGAAAAACATTTTCATACTATCTATTTGTCATGCTGCAAGTGTCCACCAGAACTACCAGCATTGAGTAAGCAAGAAGCCAGCCTAGGCATGCAAAGGGTATAAATTCATCTTATACACCTGGGTCTTCATTCTTTGAATTTTTCACATCATTTTAACCCCAGACTCGGAGTTCAAATATATAGCATCTATGTAAAATGCATGAATTACCTACATAAAAATGTTAACGGAGACCATCAAATCCCAAATGTCTGGCTGCCTTGCTGTGATACGTGCTAGTAGGTGAAGGTGTGATAGAATTTGTTGGCCAGAACTGCCCATTTCTTTAGTTGAGCCAACAGACTCAGGTCATGGAGGAGATATTCCTGTTGCTATGGCCATGATATCATACACTGTTATTAACATGTGGTTGGTTATTTTATATTTCAGATCACTGCTTCTAGTTGAGCACAAAGAAACCGCAGAGACTTCAACATCCTTCGTTGAGAAGAAAAGCCAACAGAGCAAGATTAATATAGGCTTGTTTCTGGCGGCCTTTTGGTACAAAAGCTGACTTCAAGGGAGGCAGAAAAGAAAGAAACACTGTGGTATTTAATGAGCTGTGAAATGAAGCGCTGTTGCTGCTGCTGTGGTTGCTACTGCAACTCCTCTTCCTCTTAACACTCAGATTCTGAAATTCACCTGCTATTCATTGTGCTTAATATACATGTTTCTGCAGTGTGGATTTAGAAGATCCCAGGAACGAATTCACAACGGCTGCCGGGGAAAGGCCACCAAACATGCCTACAGAAACACTACAGACAGGTAGCATGGTCAAACCCGTCAGCCCTGCCATCACGTTCACCTCAGCCGTTCCTCTCCGTATCTTAAACAAAGGACCTGACTATTTTCGTAGGCAGGCTGAGCCTAACCCCAAAAGACTTAGCGCCGTGGAGAGGCTAGAAGCTGACAAGGCAAAATACGTAAAGAGCCAAGAGGTCATAAATGCCAAACAAGAACCAGTGAAGCCGGCAGTGCTTCCCAAACCACCAGTGTGCCCGGCAAGTAAGCGCTCCTTGGGCAGCCCTACCTTGAAAGTTTTCAGTAACAATGTAAAGACTGAGAGTGGCGTCCAGAGGGAGAATCTGAAGCTAGAGATTTTGAAAAACATCATCAACAGCTCAGAGGGGTCCAGCTCAGGTTCGGGTCACAAACATAGTTCACGCAACTGGCCTCCCCACAAGTCCGATTCAGGAGACCTTAACCGGCACTCGTTTGCAGAATCCTTAAAGGTTTACCCCACTCAAGGCCGTGGCAGCCCTCAAGACAGCAACTCCAGTGTGGGTAGGCGGCTATTGGAACAATCAACAGAAGCATTCTTGCATGTTTCTCATAGTTCCTCAGACATTAGAAAAGTATCTAGTGGCAAACCCTTAAAAGCAATACCCTGCAGTAGTTCAGCTCCACCTCTGCCTCCCAAACCCAAAATTGCTGCCCTCACAACATTAAAATCCCCAGAGATAGATGCAGTGGAAACCAGTTGTGGAGTCAGCCGGCGTCCTTCCTTACAGCGTTCAAAGTCAGACTTGAGTGACAGATACTTTCGAGTCGATGCAGATGTTGAAAGATTCTTTAACTACTGTGGACTCGATCCTGAAGAGCTTGAAAATCTTGGGATGGAAAATTTTGCAAGGGCTAACTCTGATATTATCTCTCTCAATTTTCGCAGTGCAAGTATGATCAGTTCGGACTGTGAACAGTCTCAGGACAGTAACAGTGACCTTAGAAATGATGACAGTGCCAATGACCGCGTGCCATATGGCATTTCTGCAATTGAAAGAAATGCCAGAATCATCAAGTGGTTATACAGCATCAAGCAAGCTAGGGAGTCACAGAAAGTATCCCATGTGTGAGAAAATATGCAGGAGGGAAGCGGGAAGGGGGGAGGCAAGGAAGGACTGTATCTTTGTGAATATTCAGTTGTGAAGGATTGTGAAGTCTACTTGAAGTCTTAATACACTTCTCAGATCTCTTTTTGTGTTGCTTGTTGTGCAATGTTTTCAAGTTGCATGCCTGTCAACATGTGAACTGACCTGGCTTCCACTTGAACAATAACTTGCTACAGAGCCTGGCTGAGCATATACACATATTGTCTGCCAAAAGTTTAAGACCAGAATCTAAATAGGGCTTTGTTTTTGAATAAGTTGTTTACATTAAATGGTTATATGGCTTCTTTTTAATAGTCCTGTAATCCCCTGTGGGTGTTTTTTAAAAATATCATACCATTTTTGGTGTCTTGAGCACAGATATAGTAAAGACACAGGTATCTTTTGAACTTAAATAAAGATGTATTAAGAGAACAAATTGCCAAATATGGTCATCATAAATCCTTCCCTAGAACAGCATAGTAGTCCATGGAATAAACGCCCAACATATAATGCATTTGTTTTTTCTTTTGTTTTTTTGAAGAGGTTGTTTACCTTCTAAAGAAATAGTCTATTGTTTTCTGTTTTGGCACTCTCACTGAAGCCCCCCACTACCCACTCTCACACACAGCCTTTCTGCAAGCAGTTTAAAAAGATATCTCAATGTTTATAAACTACTCTTGCAGGTGTTTGATATAAAAAAGAAATTCAGTATCTTGGTTTCACTAATCAAAGGGTATTTTGGAAGGAGGCTGAGAAAATGGCACATGAAAATCGTGGGTGACATTTTGAAGTGAGGTTCCTTGTCTTAAACTTTTGACGTGAATTGTTAGATCCTATTTGCTGATCTTGAATGCCTTTAACTAGACAAAGCACATCATGATTATAAGCTCCTGCTGATGACTACATTTTTGTAGCCCTGTTTGAGCAGTTCATGAACAGAAAATGGAAGTACACAGCCATATCAGTATGAGCCTCTTACCCAGAAGCTGAACACACTCAATATAGCTAAACTATATCTGAGAAAATTGTGATTATGTTGTCTTAAATATGTTATATCTTTAAGGCTGTGGAGGTTTGTTACAGCTCTAGGAAACTGTAGAAACAAGACAGTATGTAGCTTTTTTGTTTGTTTCGTTTTGTCCTCTCTTCTTCCCTTACCCTACAATGTTTAGTGCTGCACGTCAATCTGTTACACCTCTCTTTTTTTGACAATCTTGTGTCTTCCCAATGGTTTAACTGTCATGTCAAAGTGACGGTTGTGATGAGTAGCAGAGAAGTTGAAAGTGCAGTGGTCTGCTTCATTATTATGATTATGATTATTCTTCATGCTTTGGAGTACTTTGCAGCACTATCTTATACTTCATCAGCTAATAGGACTTTTTATTGTGTAAATGCTGTAAGACTTTGTACATATTTCAGTTCTTACGAGATCTTTAAAAAAGTGTTATGCTAATAAATAGCTTTTGGTGCAACTGCTGCTTATGTACTTCTCTTTCTGTATTGTTAACATCCTGTTTCAAACTGGATACCAAGAGGAAATAAAATGCAACCATTGAAAGAGAAATTCATATTAAATGTTCTATGAAAATATACTTCTCACTCCATCCTGCCATTGCCCTAGAACTCAAATAGATATGATACTTCAACATGTGTAAGCATGTAACATGTGCAGAATTTGTTTTGCAATAATTGTGCATGTTAGTATATCAGCACCACAGAAATCTCAATGAAAATGCTCTCTCCCAAAGGTGCTGTTCTTTCCAAGAAGAAATATTTCAGTGTTTCCAGGGTAAACTTCTTTTGCATTGTTAAAACAGCTGGGTATCTGGAGGTTTCACCAGGACCACATCTGGGAGGAAAGGGTTAAACTGCCTTTCCCTTGCAATCTGTTTCTAATCAAACTTTTCATAGCTGCTGTTTACAAAACAAATATCAGGTACATTCAAATGCTCAGCTGCATTTAACATCATGTCTAATTTGGCATCTGTAGGAACAACATTTCTTGAACTAGGTTTCGGCCAATTAGCCAGTTACAAATCTGCCTTACAGTAGATTGTCTATCACACATTATAATAGATTTCTTGTGAAAATTTCATGGCAGACCTTGTCAAAGGCCTTGCTGAAATTGAGATATGCTACATCCACAGCATTCCCTTCATTTATCAAGCTTTTCATCCTATCAACAAAAAAGATGTAAGCTTAGTCTATCATGACTAAGCTTGTTTTTGAGAAACATATATTGTCTTAGAGAGCATAGTATTCTTTTCTAAGTGCTTACAGATTGTCTCTTTAGTGATCTGCTCCAGACCCTTTTCTGGTATCGATGTCACTGGACAGTAGTTGTTTGGGTTCGCTTTCCCCCTTTTTTGAAGATGGAGATAATATTTGCCCTCCCCTTGTCTGCTAGAACTTCTCTTGTGCTCCAGGAGTTTTCAAAGATTATTTCCAGTAGTTCTGAGTTTACTTCTTCCACTTCTTTTAATATCCATGAAAGTAATTTCTCTGGCCCTGGAGACTCGTGCATGCAGGTCTGAAATGGTGACAAAAATAAGTCATTATCTCTAAAATTCTTACTGAAAGATAACAATGACAACTTTTTAATGAACTGTAGGATGTATCTATGCTAGTTAATATTTGCCCTAGATAATTTCATGGAAAGAAATACTAAAGCATGAAATATTTCTTGTTAATAATTTATTTTACTGAAGTCGAAGTACACGTAAGGTAATGTGGCAAAGGAAATAAATATGATAAACATAGATAAGAGCATCTAGCAAATATGACTGAAGTCATGGCCCAAAATACATGTGAAGTAGATTAAAATATGATTACTATCACCAGTCATATAACTGTATCTTTCCAAAGGATAAATAAGATGTACCCCAACCTTTGATGTAGGAGATGAAGGGAAACTATGGTTCAAAGCAAGGGCCTCATTTAGCTGCTCCTTTTACCAACCTACTTTGATGTCGTAAATGGCAGTGCCAAAAAAAAACCCTGAAATATTTTTGAACTAATTCAGGATTGAATCGGCAAAGGATTTTTTTCCCCAAATGTGTTCAGTTGTTAGAAGGAAGAATACAATAAACTTTTCTTGATACATATTTCAGGACATGCTGTGCAGTCCATGAGTCATCGCTTGGCGTCATGCAAATCATGTCACTACCTATAAGTTTAAAAAGTAGCTGAAGGTGACTTGCACAACTGAGCTTTAGAATAAACTTTGTGGTAAATGAATTTTTTAAAATTATCCCAAGGGAAACTTGTTTGTTTGATTTCAAAATAAAGCTGAATCATTTGAATAAATATTGTGGATAACTGCTGCAGGCATTGCAGGAATATCCAAAACAGAACAACCTGGATAAATCTGTGGAACTTGGCATGGATTGATATTGATGTCTAATAAATATGCTGTTTTGGAAAAGCCTCCTAAAAGCAACTTCCCAGAATGCCCAGAATGTATTGAAGACCCACTTCTTTCTATTCCACTTAAGCACCAGGGAGACACTTTTGCTAAGGTAATGTTGGTTTCACAGAAGCATTGTCTACTGCAGCTGAAATGATGTGAGGGTTTAGTCAATAAAAATTAACTATGGGATACTATAATAGAAGTCCCATGCATTATCTGATACTACATGATTCTGGAACTAAGATAAAGACAAACCTCAGTTAATCAAGCTACAGGATTATGGAACTTGGGCCCCATCTAAGCCGTCAGATAAGGTAGTTTCATACTGCAGTTTTAACTGCATTGAACTGCATTATATGAATCTACATTGCCATATAATACAGTTAATCTGCATTATGAAACTGCATTATATGGCAATGTAGATGGAGTCTAAGATAGAGGCATGCTTCAGTTAACAAGAAGCATTTTTTCAGGTTTTTTTCTACAGCCCTGTAGACCCTTCTGCTTTTCTCAATTCTCTTTTCTCTAGTTGGCAGCATTGGCATTGAGAAGATCCCACTCTTAAAGGTTATATGATGCCCCGACAGAAAATCCAGTGTGAAGGAAGTGTCTGTCATTGGAGCCTGGAAAAAAGAAGGCAGAGAAGGGACATGATATGGCCATGTTTAAATATTTGAAAGAATGTACCATATTTGAGAAGGAGGTAAACTTCTTTTCTGCTGTTCTAGACACAGGACATAGAGCCATGGATTAAAATTTCTGGAAAGAAGATTCCTTCTAAACATTAGGAAGAACTTCCTGATGGTAAAATATTTTCAGCAGTGGAATATGCTACCTTGGGAATGTAGTGGAGTTCTTTTAGTAGAGGCTGGATGACCATCTGTTGGAGGTGCTTTGATTGTGTTTTCCTGCATAGCAGAATGGGGTTGAACTGAATGGCCCTTGTGGTTTCTTCCAACTCTTATTCTATGAAGGAGACTTGCAGACTCAGGTAGTAGCAACCTGTTTAACAATGTAATGAAAAGTAGGATTTTATTCTAGCGAAGCCTATTATAACCATGAGTGCCCGCCTACTACAGGCAAGGTAAACAACAGCTGGCTCCAGAATCCCTTACTGAGCATAGATATACATCAAGAAGGGAAAAAAGGAGGAAATCAAGAACTTACCTTTCTTCTTCACTTGTTATTTCTGCCTCCTTTACCAAGCTTTCTCTTAAAGAAGTAATGTTCAAAAATGCATCTGCTTTGTTAACTGATCTATACTTGTATTATAGAACACAAGTCTGGAACAAATACATCGAAAACAGTGCTGGCTAAACTTTTACATTTGGAAGTAAAAAGTAACACATATGTCAACTGTCAGGTTGGGGAAGCTGACAAACATTTTCAAACACTTTCAGAGATCTAGCCACCAGCTGAGTTCTTAGGAGTTTGGATGCAAATTAATTTATTTGATGTTTTTGCAGCCAGTTAGCCTGACTCCTTGAAGTTTTTCAACAGGCTCTGCATTGATTAGCAATCTAAGTCTGGTATTTTGTTTTAAAAAATGATGCAGTTTTTTTCGCCAAAACTCTGCATTGCTGTAAGTTTATGTAGACTTGTGAAATGGGAGTGATCTATGTGCAGAAATAAGACCGTTGACACAGCACTAATTTTTTAAAGCAGAATATTCACACTGTTATTATCCTAAAAGATTTATGTATTTCTGTCAGTTTTTAATCATAGCTGGTAGAATGGCAAATACTTTGTTCCCCAAGCACTAAGAGCTTCACTGAAAATCAGGAAAGAGTCTTTCTCAATTATTTAGTGACAATAGTATAAAGATTTAAATTGAAATAGGGCATAATACATCAGCAAGGCTAAATACTCAAATTATGATCTGTCTGTTCCCTTTCCCCTTTATTTTAGATAAAGAGAGAAAGAGACAGGAGGTAGGGGGTCCCTAAGTAATAGTTTCTCAAGATTTGTGGGTTTGAGAGATAAAATAATTTAGTATACAGAAAAATAAGCCCTGTTCAATAAAGCTAATCTAAGCCTTTTCTTACAAAAGTCATGACATTCTAAACATTAGGACAGGGATGGCTAGATCTCAGCTTCTCCCATGATCCCTCACCAGTTGCTATACTGGTGTGGTGGAAGTTGCATATCAAAGGTATCTAAAGAGCCATAGATTCCCCTACCCACCACTTTAAAATTGTGGAAAAGGACATCATGAGGTTATTGGGTGTAGAGAACCAGCATCAAGCATGCAGCTATTATCATAGTAATTTCCCTTAAGCATATCATCCATGACTTAATATATATTTTGGACAACATTAAGAGGTTTTGTGATGCCCCTTTAGAACACTTACGGGGTATGTGGTGCCCCTTCATGAGAGTCCTGTACAAAGCAAGTTCCTGTCATTGAGCAGTGACAAAAGGAGAGGTCACCCAGCATGTTTTATATAGGTAATAACAAAAGACTGTCAGAATAAAATTGTGTGTTATACGCATGCTACATTTTTCCAGTTTTCAAAAAGCCTTTGACAAGGACAAAATTGGGATTATTTTAATTGTTTATTTTATATTGTATGTTTAACTGTCGTTGTAAACCACCTTGAGTCCTTGAAGAAAAGAGATATAGAAATTTCCCAAATAAATCAATAAAGTCCCTGATCCAAAGACTCATGACTGACATTTTCAGTCAAATAATACATCATTTATGTAACTGGTTAAAAAGCAAGATTCAGAAAAGGAATTAAAAGACGCAAGTCACAATGGAAGGATTGGGGTATTCCAGAGATCTGTTTTGAAACTGGTGGTGTTTAATTTGAAGAATAATATGGAATCAGTGGTAAGCACTCAGGTTTTGGAAACCAGCTAGAGTTGCTGGTCAGGTCTCCTGCTCATTTCCTGGATGTATAGAAGAGGGGATTTCAGTAGATATTGTTTGTTGTAGGCATTCCCTCTTCTATACAGCTAGGCATCCATTTGAGGTAAGGAGCCCAGTGGTTTATTTCACTTTGCAACCCTAAGGCTTTTGGATGTTGACAAACCAAGGAGAGTGAATAACAAGATAATGAACAGAATTATTGGGTCAGAATATGAATCTCACCTCAGCGGTTGTAGTGTCTTATTTGCTCATGTTTCCATTATCTGTCACAGGATGTAATAGTGAAGGAGTGAGTTTCCCAGCTGAATAGACATCTGGTTAAAATAATAATAATAATAATAATAATAATAATAATAATAATAATAATAATAATAATAATAAAAACTCGGGGCGGCTTACATTGGGCCATGCCCAAAACAATACAATGTAAACAGCATAAAAGGAAAAAAATAACAACCCAACCGTTATAACCAGCTTGAAAGTGAAGAGATATACAAGCCTATTGCTCATACCTGTCAATAAAAGAGAGATGGAAGAGGACAGGTGGATCTGGATAAAGGTTATGTGTACATGTTAAGAGTATGATAAAGTATTTATATTTCCTGCATGCTGAATGTCTGTACTTGATCTGAATAAGTTAATGACCTGAGACTTTTGTACTTGCTATCCTTGATACTACATATCTATGGGGGACACATTCCTGAACTTCATGTGGATTTGCAGAACTATGGAATAGTGAGTCCTATGGATATGAAGGACTTCCAGTCCACGAATATCATAGTGTACCTAGACAATGGCTAGAAAGAATATATTTTGTCAGTTGTGAAATGAAACTATGAATACTGGTTTCATGGATATGCAGGTGACACTGTATTACAGGACACTTTCCATTAACCGACACCCATGTGGATTGATAGATGCCAGATAAACTTATTTTCTAGTTGCTTGAGGTTATTATTAGAAATAGGCCTAACTAGTACTATATCATAAACTCTGTATTGACTTGATATTAATATTGAGACACAAGTTAAAGCAAATAAAGACAAATAAAGACATAAGACAGGAAACGCAAGATGCTGAAATAGGGCATCCAAAAGGCTAAGACAATGTGCACAAAAGACCAAGAGCCATCTTTTTAGGAGCTATTGTCAGTACAGATTTAACAACAACAACAATAATTTAAACGAAAGGATAGAAATGTGTGAAGAGTGCAAGTCATCAATGAATTGGAATTTAAATTGCAATCAAAATGAAATGAGGCCACAAAGCACAATACCAGGCCATGGCAGGATTAAAATAAGTGAGGTCAATCAGGCTATTCAAAATGGTGGCTGAGAAAGCAGAACAAAACAGCAGCCAAGGGAAGAAAACAAAATACAGTAGTCTCTCACTTATCCAACACTCACTTATCCAACGTTCTGGATTATCCAACACATTTTTGTAGTCAATGTTTTCAATATATCGTGATATTTTGGTGCTAAATTCGTAAATACAGTAATTACTACATAGCATTAATGTGTAATGAACTACTTTTTCTGTCAAATTTGTTATATAACATGATGTTGTGGTGCTTAATTTGTAAAATCATAACCTATTTTGATGTTTAATAGGCTTTTTCTTAATCTCTCCTTATTATCCAACATATTCGCTTATCCAACGTTCTGCCGGCCCGTTTATGTTGGATAAGTGAGACTCTATTGTACCGTAGTGGGCAGAGAAAAGAAACAAAATAGCTACCTTAAAATACTTGGCAAAAATACTGGCCTCCTCCCAGGATGCTGGTTTCTATTCAAAGCTCTTCCTTGACTAGGCCCTTCATCATCAGGAGGAAAGTATTACAATTATTTTATTAATGGTATGCCACTGTGTGTGATTATAATTATATCAGTACAATATAATTGTGATATTACAATGTCTTGATCTAAATATGAAGCTTGCCTTATTTTCTTGAGATGTTTATGTGTGCACACGATACTACTTTGTAGAGGAACCCTTGTGGAAGTTACATACCTTCAATAACAAGCCCCGTTCCTGTTATTTGCACCCCTCCATAGGATCCTGAGGTAGCTAATTATTTTTCTCATTTCAGAAATTAGCAACTATATTGTCAAAATGTGCTGTATTTCATTGACGACACAACTGGCAAGCGTTAAGTGCATGAACTGATCAATTTAAACAAGAGCTTTCATTTATATATATATTAAAAAAACCACTGTACTTGCAAAGCTGTGCATCATCCTCTATTGTTCCAGAATCCTGACTCAATTACTTCCTTCATATTCCCAAAAGAGTGAGAATCACCAGAAAGTTGAAATGCAGCTGTTCTCCCCCTACTTCCTCACTTTTTGCAATTAAATACTAGTATACAAATAGCGAAGCAGAGGTTATGGAGAGGAAATTAGGAATGAAGTTATGAGTTTATTTCTTTTTTGACTTTTTGGACCAGAGAAGGCTGCATTTCTTTGGAAAGAAATGGCACCAGCTGATGATCAAGGGCTTTTGAAGGTCAATCATGCGTTTGGCAGGAATTCAAGGAATAATGCGTTTGGCAGGAATTCAACAATCAGAAGACACATTTAGAAACTGCAGCCAATCAGCATTGCTGACTTTTCTCTTTTTTTTCTCCTCACTGCAGCTTCATCCATCCATAGAGGCTGCACATCTTTGATTCAAGTCTTTCTGCTCATTCAGTGAGAAACAAACTGCTTAATGGAGCTCTGGGAAAAGGAGTTGAATAAACTCGCTGCTGGCGAAGTCTATCACCTGGAAAGTGCCAAGACTCAGCAGCTGGAACAGGCATGCGTTTGTCTGCCTCTGTCTACACAGTGCTCCAACTCTTTGGTTCAGACAAAAACATGTTCAGTAAGTGAAGAAGTGGCATAAACAGAATTTTAGCTATGGATAAGGGGCTAAATAAGGCCATTGCACCTCCAAATGAAAGCTCTACCCCAATGATTTTTTCCTTCAGCCCCAAAATGGCTCTTTATTAGCGACACAAAAGGTAACTTTCCTTGACATCCAGCTCCATTTGATCCTGACTATTTGTTGGGCAGAAACCTAGGCAAAGGTAAAGGTTTTCCCCTGTCATTAAGTCTAGTCATATCCGACTCTGGGGGGTTGGTGCTCATTGTAGACGCCTCCTAGATCATGTGGCCAGCATGACTGCATGGAGAGCCATTACCTTCCCACCACATCTGCTAGGTTGGCAGAAGCTGGGGCTAATAGCGGGAGCTCTCCCCGCTTCCCAGATTCAAACCGCCAACCTTTCGGTCAGCAATTTCAGCAGGTCAGCCCACTGTGCCATTGGGGGCTCCTGGGTAGAGACCTATACAGCACCTAAAAGGTTTTTGAGATACAACTGTTCAGAAACTCCTTTAGAAATTCAATATCCTCTCCCTATGAAATGTGCAGTTAGCTTTGCATAAGACAGGGGCAGCTGAATCTCAAGGGAAGTTAATTTTATGTTGCCAATGAAGTTGACATTTTATTACCATCCTTTTTGCTGCACTTTGTCCTTAGTTCCCACATGGCCAAGAAGGAGAGTGCTTTCTGCCTGCATTAAAATAATCTTAATTGACAATAGAAGTAATAACTGAAATGAAATGTAGTCTTGTTACTCAAACATCCTCTCTTTCCTTTTCCTGTATGCTTTTTAACATCTCTGCCTCATGAAGAAGCCAGTGAAGGTTCAAAAGTTTGTATGATCAGCTTGTTATAGTCTGCTTCAGAGTTGACCCAATTAAAATATTGCTGCTTTGTGGATTTGAGGCTTTGTTGTGTTTTGCTGCATGGCAACATGGCTACCCTGGAATATGATTCATTCCCTTAATTGCTGCTTATTCCTTTTCTTTCAATGCTTACTCTATTTGTAAATGCGCAATGGAAGTTTTGAGTTACTGCAATGCAAGAAATTTGGAAGAAAAATGAAAATTTCATTTGGATAATGGGAGATTTCGAGCAGGCAATGTCCCCATTTTGTTAAACCCCAACATTTAAGCAACAGAATGAAAAGGCTGTAATGTTCTGCAATAGGAGCTTTGGTTGGAAAGTTCTGGTTTATACAAAACTGTCATATATTTAAATACAATGGTGGTGCTGAGTCCACTGCCAATTAATAGTACTGACTGATCTGAGTTTTCATTCACATCCCAATTGTTCTGGCATTGAATATAGTCCAGTCTTATTTACTTAAATGTATATACTACCTTTGTTAGCGAGACACCCCAAACAATACAGAATTTTAAAAAACTCAATGCATAAATTCAACGTAAAAGTGGGAGTGGGGAGTAAAAATTGAATTCTCTCAAGCTCTGAAGGGTCTTTTGAGGAGATGAGCTGGACCTCTTCTTCTGCCTTTCCACTTTACCAGCCAGTCCCTAATAGTAGTGCAGAAGAAAAGTGAGTATCCCAGTAGTTCTCTGAGGGTGTATTTACACTGTAGAAAAAGCAGTTTGACTTCACTTTAACTACCATGGTCAGTGCTATAGAGCCATAGAAGTTGTTGTTTTACAAGATCCTTAGATTTCTGTACCAAAGAGTGCAAGCAAGTTCCAGGATTCCACAGCATTGAGACATGGCAATTAACTTGAAGTCAAAATGCATTACTTCTACAATGTAGATGCACATTGGGACCACCATCAGTGCTTTGGAGAGGTAACTGCTCCTGACCTAGATATCTAGTCTAATTAGAGCATCTAGTTCACTGGGAATGAGGGTTATCTATGTATATAGGTTTGTGTGTCTCTAGAAATAGAATAGGATGAAATGGAATGGGATGGGGAGGAAGACAGAAAGAATGGGATAAATTGAAGCTTAGAGAAGTGACATGTTTGGACTACTGGTCCAAAATCCCAGTCACAGCCAATGTTGAGTGGAATTTCTTGTCCAACAATGTAACTTTCTAATATTTCAATACGCACTATGTAAAAAATACACATACTGTAACTGAATCCCAATGCTTTTGTGGTATTTTTAAGACCATACTAAGAGCAATTTGGAGCATAGAAAAGAATGTGGCCTGATCCGTTTCCCACACTTCATTTCTACCCAAATGTCTCCCAAGTGATTTCCAAAACTGTGTTTGCTATTGAATATCCTGATCAGGCTCCTGTACTATTTCAGAATGCCATTGAAGAAAAATAATCTGGTAGGTGCAGTTTCCCACACCAAAAAAGTACAACGATAGAAGAGATCATTCTTCTGTGCAGTTCTTTAAATAACTTGGTTATTTAGGTGCTTTAGAAATTTTAGGAATTTTTAGAGTAAGCATGCATGGCGAAATAAATTAATTTCATAAACCTGAATGTTTTGAGCAGAAGAAAGAGTACAAAAACAATGAAATATGCTGAATTCTGGATCATTTTTATCAATTGAACTGTTTGGGGCAAGGACAAACCACTGATCATTTTTAGATTCTAACCACATTGGGAGAAGGACTACTAAATTTGAGGAAGGGGAAGTGAAGAAGTCATCAAGACAACAGCTCTTCAGTTCTACATCTGTCATGCCCGTTGTTTCATCACCGAGAAGACTGTGACCTCCAAAAAAGTAGCTAGTGACTGGATGGTGATTAGTTTGGAAAATTGGCTGTGTTTCATTTTGAATTTTCTAGTTCAAGAATGCTTGCTTGTGAAAGTTTATTCTCCAAAAGTAAAAAAGAACAGCAGCAAGTATGCTTTTCATTTAAAACAGCATGTCAAAAGATGATTGTGTATAAATAATAAAGGGTAAGACTGCTGGACTGTATAAGACCTGTTTTCCAATCAGTGTTTAACCTTTTAGATAAAAGCAATCTAATGGGATGAGTTTAGCTGCAATACTGTGGCTAAGTTAGCACCCTAATGCGAGTGAGCCACTTACCTGCAAAAGTAAAAATAAGCCCAAAATAATGTTCTAATTGGAAGTTCTTGAGAATTCTGTGATGCTTCACTTTTTGCATTGTTTTGAGAAAGAAATGTTTATTGCCTTCAGGATGTGAATGACCAATTGTAGCCGTTGACACATCTGCCCTGGCTTCAACTTAGGGATGAACAGGTAAAGTCATTACAAAGCATTAACAGCTTATAACAGTTTCACCAGCAGAATGAAGGCAGTCCTTGTTGTTTATTCGTTCAGTCGCTTCCGTCTCTTTGTGACCTCATGGACCAGCCTACGGCAGAGTTTTCTGTCGGCTGTCAGCACCCCAAGTTCCTTCAAGGTCAAGCCAGTCACTTCAAGATATCATCCATCCATCTTGCCCTTGGTCGGCCTCTCTTCCTTTTTCCTTCCATTTTCCCGAGCATCATGATCTCTTCCAAGCTTTCCTGTCTTCTCATTATATGGCCAAAGTACTTCATCTTTGACTCTAATATCCTTCCCTCCAGTGAGCAGTCGGGCTTTATTTCCCGGAGTATGGACTGGTTGGATCTTCTTGCAGTCCAAGGCACTCTCAGGATTTTCCTCCAGCACCAGAGTTCAAAAGACTCTATCTTCCTTCGCTCAGCCTTCCTTATGGTCCAGCTCTCACATCCATAGGTCCTTAGTATTTCTAAACTACTTAGATTAATAGGATGATTAGCACCTTAAAATGAAAAAAAATCCATAGTTAAGGTCTTGGCAATCACATAATCACCATGCATTTTGAGAAAGTGAATCTTAACAGGAGAAGAGGAGGGAGAGAACAAAAACGGGCTTCTATTGCTTATGTTGAATGTTATTATAACATTTACCTTTATGGAGAATAAGAACATTTTTGTTGTGCACCTTAATTCTAAGATGAGCCTATCAAGGGGTTTTCTTTTCAAGATTTCTTCTGAGGAGATTTGCCTTTGCCTTTCTTTTTGGCTGAGAGAGTACAACTTGTCCAAAGTCATCCAGACTCTTAACCCAACACTCAAATCATTTTACAGTGGCTGTCCTTGAGAGAGCATGGTTTGAATTTTTTAAAAAATGCAGTAATAAAAGTATACCCAATAAGAACTCTGCCTCTCCATGACATTTCCCTCGAGCCCCCAAATTTCTAATATTGCAGTAGCTTAACGTTTGAGTATTTTGAAATAAAGGTTAGGAATATAAACAAAATGGGGCAGGCCATGTTACCTAGGAAATGCAAACACTACAAACATGAGTGTTCAAGGCAGAGACTATTTTCATATTCTCTTTCTCTCTCTCTTCATTTATGTTCTTTCACATTTTTAGATATATGGGGGAAGGTGCCCATTCCCAACCCTCATTCATTTTCAAGTAATAGCTATTACATTGTTTCATTCACGATGTTCAAAGAATTTATTTCCGTTTTAGGTCAGACAAGTTCCACATATCCTACCCATTACACTGACCTGCAAATGACTTGGGAATATGTGTTCGGCTAATGTGCTTCTCCGCATGAAAATTATAGCATTAAATCTCAATAAATGCTTAATTCACTCTATCTGTGTTATGAGTATATCTGCAAGCATATCAGCTTACAAGTATTTGGAACGAAATGAACTTATTCGCCTGAAACCCTTTCCTGTGAGCTTATGGATTGGACTCCCATCTGCTGATCTTTCAGCTGTATAAAGTGTTTGTGAATAATGATCTCTGTCATAACGCTGCAAGTTTCCCAAGGTTCTCATTTCTAAATATTCACCAGCTGTTAAATGCAAAATGGAAATTGAAACAAGTTTCTAGCAGTGTCCATTATATGCATAACGTCCATATACTGAAGACTTGGAATAAGCAAGAAAGCTGAAAGGAAAAAGACATTCTCCACATATAGCCTAAAGTAGTAATATATGAGTGGAGAAAGATATACACTACACATATCAGTTTCTAGCTCTCACGGTAAAGAAATTAATTGGAATACCTCGCTATAGTTTTAGCTTGAAGGAGTACCAAAACTAATTTAACTCCACAAAATCTGACACTTTTATATCAGTAATAAGAACAGCCCTAGTTATAGATGTCTTAATCAGGCAAGTTGTTGGATATGTTGTGAGTAGGCCCTTTTCACTGAAATTGGCCAGAATTCACTTAGGGAAGTCAAGTCACGCATAGGTAGGTAAGTTATGCACAGGGCAATGTTATTGGACAGTGTATTGTGCTGACAGCAGTGGAAGCAGACTTTTACAGAAAGCATCTGTGCCTTATCTTTACAAGATGTGTACTGGGCATTGTAGTCGAGCATCCTGCACTTTACATTGTGGATGTGCATAGTGTATTGAGAGCTTCACAATGGCTATACTACTATACTCGCAGTTGAAATCACCACAAGCAGAGTCACTCAGTAAAAGCAATTAGGCACTATATAGAAATTCATTGTTGCTGAGTATAACAACTCCTGAAGAAGGGGATTTTCTCCCTGAAACAGGGTCAAAAATACCCGGGACCCCTGTGGACTTGGGACTTTATTTGGACTTTACTTTCAAATACTTTTTTGAGAGCGATGCTCCATCATTACTTTCTTCATTCCAGTATACAGCAATATGATCAACCATCTGTTTAAATTGTTTGGAAGATATTTTCATTGACTATGTATCCCTGAAGCCTATATACATTGGAACCAATACCAGACTTGAATAACTTTTGTGTTAGAGCTGTTGCTCCTTTTCATTTTGTCAGATACGGCCAAATTGAGCTTTGTACGGGAACTATAATAATATACAGTAGAGTCTCACTTATCCAACACTCGCTTATCCAACATTCTGGATTATCCAACGCATTTTTGTAGTCGATGTTTTCAATAAATCGTGATATTTTGGTGCTAAATTCGTAAATACAGTAATTACAACATAACATTACTGTGTATTGAACTACTTTTTCTGTCAAATTTGTTGTATAACATAATGTTTTGGTGCTTAATTTGTAAAATCATAACCTAATTTGATGTTTAATAGGCTTTTCCTTAGTGCCTCCTTATTATCCAACATATTCGCTTATCCAACATTCTGCCGGCCCGTTTATGTTGGATAAGTGAGACTCTACTATATGTCATTTGGACACATTTTCTTTGTACATAGACTATCGTATGTTTGTATAGCTTCACAATGGCACCCGGTCATTGAGATGTGTTACTATTTTGCATGAGATGTATAATCTCATTTTGACATAGTTCTGCTTGCAAGCATTTACTTGGGCAGGTGTTGGTTTGGGGCCCTTGTTTCCATTCTCCAGGTAGAATTATAAAATTGGAAGAGACCACAAGAGCCATCCAATCCAACCCCCTTTCAGCCTTCTTTACTCCAAGCTAAACATACACAGCCCCCTCCCCCCAGCTGTCACTCATAGGGCTTGGTATGTGCCAGATGACAAAAAATGTGATGCAGCAAGCCTTTCCATATAAAAGACTTGGGTGCTTGTTCAAAAGATAGCTACAACTTAGTAGCTGCGGATGAAGCATTCAGACTTCACATTATATTGACTGAAAACTACAAAACTACAAACTGTAACGTTTTAATGTCAGGATGCCAAACAATTAATACACTAAATTGGCATAATTCGTTTCCATTCGCCATCACCACCATTCCTCATTCTAGTAATGACTGCATAGAAATATCAAGCAAGTAAGCTCTACTACTCACTCCCAGTTTGTGATTCTTGTAAACAGGAATCTAATTTAGTTTCTGTAAAGGCCAGTGATTGTATGTTTATGTTTGTATGTTTTTGTAAAACAGCTCTTCCATCAGAACTCTAAGTGAAATAGCTTTGCAGCATGTGCATGATCAAAGCACCAAAATTTGGCAGAGATTTTTCAAAAGCACTAAAGGTATATTAACCTAGATTGAAAGCATTTCTGTTTCAAACACAGCTGCCAATGACAGGCTCAGCACTATACAGACGAGAAGAGAGGAAATGGCAATGAATGTGCTGCCAAGATGAAAGCAGCAGACTACACAGATAAGCCATAAAACTTCCATAGAAGATTTCTTATTTATCTCCCACACTTGGTGGCCAGAGGAAACAAATAGTAAAAGACAGATCCCAGCATAGCTTTATGTTTTAAATTTTATTCTGTTTCCACAAATAGATGTACAAGATCTAGCTTAATGGGAGAAAAAAAAACTTCCTCTGTGAAACAATGGTGCATGTAATAATACAGATTACATAATGACATAATGTTTAGGAAACTTTTGGGCTCTAGATGCCCATAGCATCTAAAAAATATGTAGACCTGCTTCAAACCTCTTATCAGTCAACAACACAGTATTCAACCTCTTTCCACCTAGAATGGTTATTCAGGACTGCCATGATATACTAGTCGTGCTACCCCTCTATTCTGCCTTGGTCAGACCACACCTGGTCCATTTCTGGGCACCAAAATTGAAGGGAGATATTGACAAGCCGGAATGTGTCCCAAGGAGGATGACTAAAATGATCAAGGTTCTGGAGAACAAGCCCTAAGACGAGTGGCTTAAAGAGATGGACATGTTTAGCCTGCAAAAGAGAAGGCTGAGAGGAGACATGATGGCCATGTATAAATATGTGAGGGGAAGTCATAGGGAGGAGGGAGCAAGCTTGTTTTCTGCTGCTCTGAAGACTAGGACGTGGAACAATGGCTTCAAACTTCAGGAAGGGAGATTCCACCTAAACATCAGGAAGAACTTCCTCTCTGTGAGAGCTGTTCGGCAGTGGAACTCTCTGCCCCGGACTGTGGTGGAGGCTCCTTCTTTGGAGGCTTTTAAGCAGAGGCTGGATGGCCATCTGTCGGGAGTGCTTTGAATGCGAATTTCCTGCTTCTTGGCAGGGGGTTGGACTGAATGGCCCAAGTGGTTTTGTCCAACTCTATGATTCTATGATATCTCTTACTTTTTCATGAAACCATTAGCTGATGATAGTATTAGGGGTGAATAGCTTTATTATTCTGTTTTGTGGACCAAATGTGTATGTGTGTATATGGATCTTTGTCCTTTTTTATAAAAAGATATTCAAGTTCTTGTAGATTTACTGTCTCATGTTGTAAGTATCCAATAGATGATATACAGGGAGAAGAGCTGGAATATAGCTTCGTAAGATCATAAGAATCAGTGCCTTCAGTTATTTTTAAAAATTTTAAATTATGAATTTCCTGTAAGTCAATGTTCAAAACCAATGTAATGTTCTTTTCTGTTTTTAAGCACCATAGATCAACCACCTTTACTCTTATGAAGGGTGGTCAAGGTCAAAGACAAATTATTTTTCAAACTGAAAGCAGTTGGGAAATACAGAAGTTGTATTAAGAATCCATACTCACAACAAGGCACTATTTGCATTACATATTAACAGTGGTAAGATTCCATTGTAACTGGCATAGCTGCATCCAATGGATTTCTTATTTTGGAAAGGAACTAGAGCTCTAAGAATTTCAGATAGTCTTCCCTAAACTAGGCAAAATGCTAATAGGGAATAGAGAAAACACAGAACTATACAACACCTTCCTTGTCTCAATTTTCTCCCAAAAGGAAAATAGATCTCAACTTAGGAAAAATAGAGCAAATGATACAGAGAGAAATGCAGCACATAATAGGTAAAGAGGTAGAACAATAATACTTCATTACTCTAAGGAAATTTAGATCTAGCAGATGAAATCTCAGAACCACTGGGAATTGACTTTGAGAATTCCTGGAGAACAGGAAAATCCTGGCATACTGGAGAAGGACATGTGTTGTCCCCAACTTCAAGTCATTAACTGTTGGAGCCGCACTCTGTGATACCAAATTACAATTCTCACTCTATTCTGGATATGCTTTGGGTGTACTTGAACAAGTCACACTCTCTCAGCCTTGGATGAAGACAATGGCAAATCCCCCCTGAGCTAGATTTGCCAAGAAAGCCCCCCAAAATTGGAAGGAACCTGACAAGTAAGGGCATCTCCAGACAGCGTCAAAATTCAAATTAAATAAGTGGGCTTAAAAATGGCTGAACCCGACAGCAAATCCAGACACAGACCTGTCAGTTCCAGGAAATGGTCCCCGACCGTCCTGACACCTTCCTTAGTAGCAGGTTTTACTAATCCTCAAGATGGACAAGGAGGAACTGGTTTTTAAAAATTCTCTCCGGGATGTGCTGGATTATATATGCACTCATGCAGATATCTCAATGTACACACAAGCAGATTTCTTATTCTCTCTGCTCACCTAAATATAAATTCAATCTCTGTTTAATATCATAAAGATCAGAACAAATGAATGGTTGCTTTCTGATTGTGCTTACATTTAGCCACCTTGTGTCTGTGGCTCCATTTTTAACAGCCCTAATCAGGGTATAGGGAGGAAGTCACATGTTTTCCATAACTGAAGGGATATGCAGTCATGCAAATGTGCACATTTTTGGCCATTTAAACACACCTTTTAAACACGTCCTTTTCAGCTGTTAACCAGATTCAGCATGCACTTTCATGGAACGTCATTTAACCACACCACCACCACCACCATCACTCCTTTATCCTGGTTTCTTCCAGGTTTTGGTGCATGTGTAGAAGGGCCCTAAGGTGATTCTACACTGTAGAATTAATGTAATTTGACAACACACTAACTGCCCTGCTTCAATGCTATGGAATCCTGGGAGTTATAATTTTACAATATCTTTAGCCTCTCTGACAAAGAGTTCTAGTACCTCAACAAACTACATTTCACATGATTCCATAGCATAGAGTCAGGACAGTTATAGTGGTGTCAAACTGCATTAATTCTGCAATGTAGATGCACATTGATTCTACAGTGTAGAAGATGCAGTCAAGTCAACCGGGAGAAGAGGGAGGAAAGAGGCAAAATATTCTTCTTCCCAGTAGGCTCAGGCAAACACAAAGTGTGACAGCCTTCTTTCTCATTAATATCTTTTACAATTTTAACCACACTCTGAGGTTGGTTGTCCACATGTACCTTAGTTTTCATCTATGAAATGTTGGAGGATATGTAATTCTACATTCATATTTTGATCCAGTCATACATCTTCATGCCTTCCTTCATGGAGAAAGAAGTTAGTATTGTATACATATATTTTTTTTCTGCTAGATTTTTATGTGTTGAGTGGGATCCAGCTTCTAAGGATCCCACTCAAAAACATGGATGGTTAAATTTAAAAGCAAATGTTGTTCTTAGAAGCTGCTTTCTGGATTCTACTCCAGAGGAAAAGATAATGTCAATTACACTATGTAACAAAATTTGAAAAATGTTCTTTCCTGGTTTGACAGTGTTTTTTCCGGTTTAATTGTGAGGTACTTACTATGAAAGTAGTTGCTATACCCCAGAATTTATTTATTTTTTGTGGCTGCCACAATCTATGTTGAATTGGTTTAGATTCTATAAGATATTCACTAAAAATCTATAGCAAAATGTGTCCTGCAAAAACCAAGTTTTGGCAGTTTAATAAACTTTTTCCGTGTTTTTATGATAGAACCAATTAGGAAATGACATTTATAACCCAGGAACAAAAATCATGTTACATAGTGTGATGGATGCCTATTGCCCATGCTTATTTTATGTGAGACTTCAAGGCTTGTTCTAAAAACTGGTTGAGTCTGGCAAGCAATACCATACATCATTAGGATTCTAATTAATTGTCACCAGTTTGCAACAGTGTGCTCTTGGACTTCTTTTAATGTACCGTGTAAAACTTCTGTGCAATGTTGAGTCTGTGTTTATGGCTTTCGTTTCCAAATAGGCATCTTGCCACAGTAATTGCTGGTCTTTCAACAATCCTTATTACAAAAAAACTTTTTTAAAAGCCATAGTGATTTTAACCTTGCACAGGTATATATAAATCACATAAATCAATGAGTTTTCTCATTATTCAGAGTTGGTAACCAATGTGAACAGGTTAAAAAAAAACTTTCTACATTCTAATCATTAAAATATATCACTGGCTTATTAGCAATAGCCTTACAATTGCTTCATAAGACTGAATTGCAAGTGTACTTCTGTAGTGTTCAGTGAATATTGAAAACAAAGGAGCATTAACAAAATGTTGCAGTGGTTCCAGACAGTCGTCCGGGTCAACAGATGTAGATATTTAATTCCATTCTCTGTGCTCTATGTTTGGTTGCATTTTTTTCTTTAACTTTCAGTCAGACTGCCCAATTTTCATTGAGCTTGGGGTCGGGGTATTCTTGACTTACGTACCTTTACAATCCATGTGTACTTCTGCAAAGCTGAAGTTTGCTTGGGTTTCCTCTTAACCATGGGTCATGGTTAAGATACTGTTCACTTTCAGTCATTGCTAACACATATTAAATGCATGTTAACATAACATTGTGTGCAGCCTGGTGTTAGCTTCTACATGTTCAGAGGCATTTGGAAATGCTTCTCAAATATCAGTACCCCATGCTAAACCATTTATCACAATTTCAAAAACAGTTTATGATTTACCTGGTAAAAACATAACACCGGTTCTTCCCAGGTCTGGAATCCAGATGTTGACTTGTTCCCTCAGAAGCCTTGTCACTTTCAGCTTTTTATAGGTTCATAAAGTCAGCCTTGTTTTAATAGGCTTTCAACTTGATTGGAGCTTTTCAATATTCCTTCAATAATGTGCTACAGTTTTAATTTGACTCTATTACCTTTATGGTCTGTGTCGGTATTTTTTTATATATAATTTATTTTGTTGGTTCAATGGCCATGGTGCCTGAATAGTGGGAAAGAAAAGTGTGCACTCTAAAATAAAAGTAGCTCTAATTGAATTAGCTTTAAGCTTTAATGGAAGAAAAACTGCTTTCAGGGAGTTCTGGAGCATCTAGGATTTGGTTTAAGACTACAGTTGGCAAATCATGTATTTCCTGAAACTACTGACCCAACCCTGAACAGGGCAAACTTACTGACAATCAGAACATGTCACTTCTCCTTCTCAGTATCTTCACATATTGAAAAATGTCATGGAACTGTAACTGAAGGCCCTTTCACGCTACACAGTTATTATAAGGCTATGCTTCTATGGCCCCATCTGTCCTGCCATATAATGTAGTTTGTACTGATCTGCATTATATGAATCTACACTGACCATACAATGCACTTTCATACCGCATTATATGGCTTTGTATTGGAGCCTATGTCAGCTATCCATATCCTATGGAATCCTGGGGTTTGTAGCTTCGAGCTTCGTTATACAGTAGACCTCTCAGGCAGGGATTTCGAAATAACTCTCACTCAAATGCAAATCCCAGGATTCCAACTGATGTTACTATGACAGTTTAAATGGAATCATAATGCTATAATTATGTTAGTACATTATACAGGTATAACTATACAAGCACAACAGGAGGAAAAAGGCAGAGAGCTCAGGCACCATGAAAGAAGCAATATATTAGAGAAGCTACCTGCTTTAATTTGGCAGATTTTGTTTGCTGTCTCTTGCCACCATCAACACAGGAAAAAGTGTAACAAAGATCCTAGAAAAAAGACTTAATAAACTCCCAGAAACATATCTATTAGGATTCTCTAACCTACCCCCGGGCTCAAACGAAGAAAAAATAGTGACATACTTAACAACAGCGGCTAGAATTACCTATGGTAGATACTGGAGACAGAAAGAAATCCCCAGCGAAACAGAATGGTTAATCAAAGTAGCAGAGATAAAAAATTCGGATAGACTAACTTTTTTACTGGCTAAACAGCGGGGAAATCCAAGAAAAGAAACAAATTGGCAACAAGTAGACAACTACATAAATAGAAAGGAGAAAAATAAAAATAAGGAATAAGTAAACAAGAAAATAAGATATCATTTCAAGGTAAACGATAATAGAACATCAGGCAAACATAGTAATATGAAACATACAGATAAGCCGAAAGACAGAAACAGATAGCTAGATAAGAACACAACTTTACACGAAGAAGTAGGAGAAAATGAAAGGAAACGAATGAAGAAAAGAAGAAGGCAGCAAAGGAAAAGCACCTCGCCGGGAAAGCTGGGAAGCCCCAGATTTTTATTCATTTATTTTTTTTCTTTCTTTCTTTTTTTTTTTTTCTTTCCTTCTCTCACTCCCTCTATCCGGGTCTTTTTTAATCCATCTCGGATGTTTTTCCCTTCTTTTCCTTTTTTTTTTTTTTTCTCTTTCTTTTTTCCCTCTTTTCTCCTATACCCTTCACTTATCGATTTTATCATACTGTATAAAAATTTTCAATAAAGATTATTAAAAAAAAAAAAACACAGGAAAAAGTGCACCAACTGTTTACAACTTGTTTACAACAAAGGCAAACTGTCTAACAATTATGTTAGAAGGCTTGCCCCATTGGTCTAATTCTGTGTGTGTTCTACAATGAATATGACTCCCTACCAAAGTGGATGAAAGTTAATGATAATTCTACACATTTTGGGGAGCTTTGTCAAAATGAGGCCTATACATTTTCCAAAAATAATAATTATAAATATGGCACAGGGGTGGAATCCCATTGGAATTTTTAAAGACACTGTATCTTATATCATTTCATTTTATTTCTACCCAGCCTTTTCCCCATGAAAACTCAAAGTGGCTTACAATTACATGACAATAAATTTTAAAACATGGCAAATACAAAAGTTAAAAAACAATCAAAAACAATTAAATAATTGTTAAAATACAATAAAAAATACTGGTACAATTAAGGTGACATTTAAAAGTAAATATCCTCCCCAAATCTCACCCACAACCTCCTCAGTATTTCCTTCATCCTCTCCGAATGCCTGATGACAAAGAAATGTTTTAACTTGCTTGCTTAAGGCAAGCAAGGATGAGACCATCCTGATCTCTCTTGGGAGGGAGTTCCAAAGTCTGGGAGTGTTAGGGATTCCTCTTCTTCAGAAGAGGAAGGGGAGCAGGAAAGTGTTCATGAATCTGAGGGGGAGTTGGAATCTGAGGAGGAGATTTTGCAAGTACTGTACCCACATTTCACGAGAGGCGAAAGGAAACAGAGCAGAAACGTCCAGCTAGAATAGCTACCAGAAATGCAGCTGAGTAATCGGGAACCAAACACACTTGAGCAGGTGGTTGGACAGAAAGAGGGCCCTCCCCAGATAATTGTATGTAGATATCTGACAGGTTCGTAGAGAGCCATACAGTCCCTCAAATAACCTGAACATAAACTGTATAGGGCTTTATAGGTCAAAACCAGTATTTTGATTGTGCCCAGAAACAGGTTGGCAGTGAGTGGAGCTGCTGCAAAGTAGCATTTGAAGCCCATCCACATCATATAGTTTTTTGTGCACCTTTTTCAGGATGCTGCAACCAAAACTTGGCAAGTGTAGTCAGTTTACAGTCAACACAGAGGTAGCTTTCAACAAGTTTTAAACAACAGAGAATGCCAAATTTCAGTCCGAAGTACACAAGGCTCACCAGCTAGTCCAAACAAAGTCCAAGGTCATTCACAAAGGAAGTCCAAACAAAATAGCAGGCACAAAACATCTTCCAAGAATCCAGTCCGAGGGTCAAACATACAAACAGCTCACCAAAATCCACAATATGCAGTCCAAGGGTCAAAGTCACCAGTTGAAACATCCAATATGACTACTGCAAGATACTGTTCCCAATGCTATCTCTGTAACAGACCTACAGCTGGTCTTTCCTCTGTTGGCCCAATCTCTTTGACTGGCATAGCTGAATTGCATCCACTCTAACCTTCATCCTATTCAGACTCAGCTGCTACTATAGGGGCTGGTTCCTGCGCAGCAGTATCACTCTCGGTCATGTCAGGCTGTTCCTCATCCACGGGCTCAGACTTGGCTGCTTGGCTCATCCTCCTCCTGGCCCATGGTCCTGACAACTTTTTATCTGGTATATCAGGAAACTCAAAATTATTCAAGGTCTTCTGGAACACACAGGAGACTGTCCCTTGCCATCCTTAAATTATGCCCACTGGCTCCATCCTGCATCTTTTCAACAGCCAACAACGTTGAACAAAAAGAGCCAGATGAGAGAATGGGCCTTTTCGTCACTCAAAGAGACTGCCAAATCTCTTTAAATACAGTGGAAGGAGATGACGAGCTTCATATTATAGCAAGTCCTTCATAGCATCTGGTGCTTCCTTCAGAGACATAAAGGCAAGGCTGCACATGAGCCTCTCCTCTTGAGACCTAAATTCAACCAGTAAAGAATGGGAAATGTGGGTTGCATGCAGAACAGAAGAAACAAATATGGAACTACCACAAGGGAATGGGGAAAGCTAGATATTTTCAAGAAGAAAAATAAATAGGATATTCATAGCTCTTTGTTTTGTTTCTAAAAATCTTATCAGTACAGGCACAGAATAAAATTTGGCTGTCCTATAAATAGTAATACTTATCTCCTCATTTAAAGGGCTGTAGTGCTGGTAAGGAATCCAAGCAGGGGTGTTACAAAACTATAGCAGGAGAAGATGTTTCAATTTCCAGATATTTATTTATTTTTGGTTGTAAATTCACTTTGCTGTTGCTTTCAATTTTAATTCAGAACCATTCATTAATAAAATTTTACATACTGTACAGACAACTCAATTTATTCACCCAAAACAACAAACCTTGTAAATAGCATCTTCTTGCTCTAAAATTAGAAGCCAGTGGCACATATTTTCATGATTTAAAAAAATTCTTAAATATGATGCAATGCCTTCCTAGTGCTTGGTTTGAATGTTCCTGCGTTGTGTCTATTCTTAGCAGCTTTAAATAAGAGCTATCATGAATATATATAAGTTCAGATGCTGAAAGATTTTGTAACTGGTATGATAGTGACTGGTCACAAAATAAGAATAGAGAACGATGCTATATTTCTCATACTGATTTGAACTCATAAGAGAGTTGAACAAATTACACAATGGAGAAGAATAAGGATTACATTAGGTATTATATACATTGGATACTAGCATAAGGCAGGAAACTAAAACAAATATTTATTAAAATATTAATATCTTGCCCTTTTTTCAAAGATCTCAGGGTCACTTTAAAATAAATGACAATTGTGTTGTTGAAGGCTTTCATGACTGGAATCACTGGGTTGTTGTGTGTTTTCCAGGCAGTATGGCCATGTTCCAGAAGTATTCTCTCCTGACGTTTCACCCACATCTAGGGCAGGCATCCTCAAAGGTTGTGAGGTGTGTTGGAGACTAGGAAAGTGAGGTTTATATATCTGTGGTTTATATATCTGTCTCCACAGATATGGAATCCTTACTTGCCTAGTCTCCAACAAGTCCCACAACCTCTGAGGATGCCTGCCATAGATGTGGGCGAAACATAAGAAGAAAATGCTTCTAGGACATGGCCATACAACCCGGAAAACTCACAGCAACCCAAATAACAATTGATTTAAGATTTTAAAAATTTAAAGAGAGAGATGTCCTTTCTGCCATTTTACGTATATCACATTTCTGTCTTCCCTTCCTTTCCAACATTTTTCTAGGTTAGCTTTGTGACCTACGAGTGTTGAATGAAAAGTAATGCCTCTACCTTCGTAACTTCTCAACAGATGGCAGTACTGGTATACGATAGGTACTGGCTTGTTCAGTTGACTCTCCTCTACAGTTTATTTATTTATTTTATTTACAGCATTTATATTCCGGCCTTCTCACCCCGAAGGGGACTCAGGGTGGATCACATTGCACACATAAAGGCAAACATTCAATGCCATGACATAGAACAGAGACAGAGACAAGACGCAGGCACTGGGCTGGCCTCGAACTCATGACCTCTTGGTCAGAGTGATTTGTTGATTTGTTTCAGCTGGCCTGCTTTCCAGCCTGTGCCACAGCCCGGTACAGTTCCATTTGGTGGGAAGCCTTAGCATTGAACGGTTGTGTTGTTAAAGTGTGAAGTATGGAACCCTGTGCAGATGGTCAGTCAATGTGACTTAAGCAACACGCAGTCACTGAATTCTTGACAGCAGAAGGTGTCACCCCAAAGGAGATTCATCAGAGAATGCAAGCTGCTTATTGGTGATTGTGTTGATGTGAGTACTGTGCGTCGTTGGGCAAGTAAGTTTAAAGATGTTGAGATGGGAACATCTGACTTGTGTGACAAACAAAGAGTTGGATGTCCTATGACAGCAACCACCAAGTTTCACAAGCAAAAGGTTGACAGATTGATTCAGGACAATCTTCGTATCACTCAGACAGAAATTTCAAGCATAATCGGCATTTCGCAAGAACGTGTGGGTACCATTATTGCTTTGCTTGGCTATCGGAAGATCTGTGCACGATGGGTACTGTGAGATGCTGGTTGCGGAAACAGTGTCGACTTCTTTTGTGATGGCTTCAGAAAACTTGTTCATCATTGGCAGAAATGTATCCAATTGTCTGGTGATTATGTGGAAAAGTGAATAGTGGTAGTTAAAGAGCACATTCTAAGGATTATTTCTGTGTTTGATTCATTAAAATATTCCCATCCAAACCAAAGTAATGAAGGTGGAGGCATTACTTTTCATTCAAACCTCGTATATATCCTAATGGCACTAAATTCTTGGAAGCAAAGAAGGCCTAGTTCTACTTCTGCTTGTGTGGTAGACTACCAATAAGTGCCTAGTGCTGTAGACTTCAGATGAAGGAACTGGAAAAAGCAGCTCTTCGTATTCCTTGCCTGAGAAAACCCTATGACAGTGCTTCTCAGCCTATGGGTCCCCAGATGTTTTGACCTTCAACTCCCAGAAATCCTAACAGCTGGTAAACTGGCTGGGATTTCTGGGAGTTGTAGGCCAAAACACCTGGGGACCCACAAGTTGAGAATCACTGTCATATGAATTTCATGGGACATGAAGACATATACTTTTGAAAATACAACAACTCTTGCCCTGTTGTTGTGTAAACAACACAATATATGCAGATAATGTCGAGAAAATCAACTTAAACCTTTCCTTTTTTGTAAGGCAAAAGCCTTACCTCACTCCTGCTTTTAATGTGATTCTAACCCATGCACATGGCATGTCCCTCATGTCTAGTTTGCCTCTTACCTGTCATCTTAATTTGCCTCACATCTGTTGTAAGACTGAAGCAGAATAATCTGCATATGATCCTCTGGAGAAAAATGTAATGCAAAGAAAATATTGACAGTGAAGAAATAAAATGTACTTTTATTAGTAATAAGTTAAATGTAATTAGTGAACATAAAGATAAAGGTAAGATTTTCTATTATTCAAAATTAATGTATTGTATTTTCTTTTCTCAAATTATATACACAGATGAAGCAGGAATGTCTGAAATATTCCTTGTAAAAGTCTTGTCAAATAGTTAATCTTTCCCAAATGGATCACAATATTCAGGATAACTGCAGACTGTGAAATAGCTTTCCAGGTATTAGAGATGTTATTAAAATTTCCTGTCTCTCAAGTGCAGTCTTTGTAGATGTAGAATTTCTTGTCATCCCCTGGCTTTAGCATTGATATTCACATATGTTATATGACACGCAGCCAATTTAAAGACGGAAAACCTTAGGAAGCAGTAGATTCAAGTCTGATTTTGGTCCAGTGCCGAGGGGGGGGGGGGGGGCTGAGTAAAGATATAGAACAAGTACTCAAGGGTTTTTTCATTCTTTCTTTTCCCACTTTGGATCTGCTTAGCTGCCTTGGCTTCAAATGAATAAAAGCAGCTGAATGCTGGCTCCTTACACTCAGATAACCAGCTGTTTGTGTCTTATGTGGAGACTGCAGAGCTTCAAGGCCTGTCATTTCCACAGTTAAATTTGATTGAAACCATATTGCTTTCTTTTTTTCCCATACAACAACCATTTTAACAGATCTTATCTCTATAGATGTTTTTTCCTCTCTATGCCTATGTCTTGTCAATCTTCACCTCTGACTCTCACCATAGCGCTTCAATAATTTCTGAAGATGTAGAAACAGGCTTGAGCACCAGCTTTGACCTAGTCTGCTCTCTGTGCCTGTTTCTCTCTTTCTTTTGATGGAAAATGGTTAAAAATGAGAGCCGTCTAATTTTGCTGAATAAAAATCCAAGCAGATCCAGGCACAAACGTAACGTCTACATTTCGTAAAGGTAGTGAGTAGAGGAAAAAGAGAAAGGCAGATTATTTGAGTAGTGTTAGTTAATTTTCAAAACGTACACTCCAAATGTTACTGAAATGTCACGTCATATATTTTTCAAAGCACTTCTCATTAACAGGTTCCATCCTGATGTGCTAGATTTATAACATTGTGACATTTATATTCTAATGATAACGAAGCTTTGATCTTTCTGGAAATTATAGAGATAAAAGAGCAACTGGCTAGCTTGAAATCCGTCTCCCCTTAGGGAACGCAGAAGCAAAGAGCCAGCTTGACAAGGGTTATACAAACATAGACCAGAGTACAATATTGGCAAGAAGGACTGTTTATACTGAGTGTGTGTACATTGACATGAGACTGAACTGTGTTTGAAAAAGTTCCCAGTACTGAATACAATGCCTCCACAGTATAGGTATGCTCCAGGCATTGCAAGCAAATGCTGAATAGTGCAAAGGGTAGATGTGCTGCTTAGTGTGGAATTTGGAAATGTTACTGTTTGTAGCTACATGTTGGCAGAATCCCCCTGTCAACATGTATCCCCAAAAATAGCTTTTTAAAGCTCTGTTTTAGAACAAACCAACGGAGCTGGATTTCACCTTTCTGTATTAGTGGCAGATCACGGGAGAAATAGAAAGTTGCTTAGCTGTAAATGAGATCAAGAAGTTGAGAGGAACTGCTGCAGGCCTCCTGGTCAACACAGTTTGTTGTGTGGGGGTTTCAAAAGGTGTGGTCTGTGACCTGAGCAAGAGAACCACAGATGTTGCCAACATGACAGGAATGAAGTGAGCTTTAAAAATTGTTTTAAAGTTATGCCTAATATTTTTTTAAAAATATTTTAAATTCTGTTCGTATTTTATTTTAAGTATAAGACCATTGGCTATATGGTCAAGAATGAAGTGCCACACTCTAGTAAGATCATAGGTTTCAGCTTACTTGCTCACCAGCCCCTTTCATTATTATTAGGGAAACCCTTCAGAATCTTTGGAGTTCAACTGTCCTTCCAAATTGAGAGAAATCCTGAACAATTTGACCAATGTGAAGCAGTGTTCGAGAAAAAGCCAGTCCGCCCTTGTTCCTTTCCTTGACCTTTAAAGAGAGGTGCATTAGATTTTGAAACAAGCAAGATATTGATCACAAGAGAAAAATGCATGATCAACAATTAATGAAGCAACCAGTCAGTGATGTAATCAGGACAAGGGGGCTATAAGTGTCCAAAGCTTGCTTAGTACACCATTCAGTACATCTCATAATGTCCTTTTTGTGAGATGTTGTCGTGTTATAAAAGCCTTATGGTGTCATGAGCTGGGCAGCGATTTGGATTTCAACTGAAATGAAGTAGCAAGGTCAGGATTAGCAGCAGAAATCAGGAGAACAATCCAAAGAAATTGAACCCTTTTCCCCATGCTTCAAAATATAAGCAAAAGAAAGGTACATATAGACAGACACACATCAGCTGGACTGGTAATTGAATTGCACATCAGTAAGAACAGTGGGGTAGCAACCGTCATCACTTCTGAGAACAGAAAATTATCTGAGGGGTTCAATGCAAGCCACATCACACAGGGATCACTGTCTACTCCTCAATCTTCAGTGTCAGCTACTTGATAATAGGGCTTGTCCTGGAAGGAGAAGAGGTAGATTCAGACAGACTATTTAGGGCTCATCACTCATCGCAAAATAAGTGAGGTCTGAGACTGAGAAGCATGAAGTTTAACAAATGACAAGGTGATCACTAATATTTTCAAATCCCATCCTTGCCTTCGAGATTGCCTCACCCTCAGGTGATCTGTGTGACCAGGATACATCTGTAGGATTGTGCAGGCACCACTGTTTATAAACGTGGGAGTAGGGAAGGACCCAGGTTCATTTTCTCCCACACAGCTTTTCTCATGTGGGAATTGATGCATCCATATAAGATCCCTGATTTTCCAGTGTTTTAGCTCAATGAAAAAAAAAGACTTGGTTGCCCAGGACAGGGAAATTAATGGGACACACCTTCCGTACATGCTGGACATGTTTCATACCAGAAACAATGTAAAAGTCTGGCTTCAAAACAGGGCCAGCTCCAAAAATATGCCGAATGAAGCAAGTACCTTAAATAACCCTGTTTGGACAGGGCAACAAGGCCAGCTTTTACCTGTTTCAGCTCAGCGGGTTTTCAAATTCCTGTAAACTACTACTATCAAATGTGGATAGGGGGGTGACAGAGCCCAGCCTAAGATCTTAGTGGAAAACTCAGATTGAAAGAAGCACCCCCAAAAGGGAGTGTTTTATAATGTTGTTTGTTAGACTTGCTTTCTTTTTATTCCAATTCCTTACTCCAAGCAATTATCAGGTATACTTAATTTGTGCTCATTGGTACGAGCCCACTCCTGTGATGTCACCAGGGCCCTTCGCTGGCCTCAGTTTTGTCCTTGAAATCTGAGAGTCTGGAATGATACTAACTTGGCACTACTAACAACCTTATCAGACATATCGTCCATCCATGCGTTGTCCCCCATTCCCCCCCCCCCCCATAACTTTACGGCAGGGAGAGGAAGTATTCAATGGACTAAAGCCATTTGTTTGTTCCAATTACAAGAGACATATTGAATGAATGATATCTGTCAGTTCTGTCCACACTGGATTTTAGTCATAACTTTGAAGTTCTGATCCTACTTTAGAGACAGAGTTCAATGGACTGAACAGCTTCTTATGTAAATGTTAAAAACTTATTTTAGGTTATACAACTTATTTTCTTGCTCTTCCTTTGAAACTTTTTCAACCCTTTATATGGAAAGTGCTGGAAAGAGAATTGGAAATATATATAGTAAATATGAAAGGCTAGAACATTTTGTCTGTTCAAAATGGGAGGAATGAGTGCCAACATTGCAAGAAAAATTAAACTGGGATTTGGAGACTCATTTTTCCACGGCAGAATGAAGAATATTTTGGATTTTCTTTAATGACCTTCTTGTTCATCATTTTGTAGTACAGTACTTATCTAAAAGCTTTAATGGAGACTTTAGTGTTCTTTTTCTTCTGCCACGAATTCTTGGAATAAAATGGTTTCTGTCATGTTGGGGGTGGGGTGAAAAACAGAACAGGAAAGGAGGAAATAGCAGAGATGTATTGAAGGAACAGTTTACATTGTGGGAGGAAGAAAGCAAGAAGAAAAGAAGAATTCCTAAACTTTATTTCTCCTTTTAAAATGATGATTTTTCTCTCTCCTTTACAAGTTGCATCACAGTAAGAACAGAAAAGTATGCACATGGTATAGAGGACCCGTGACAATATTAATTTGGCAATAATGAATTTGTTACTACAACTCATGATCCATTTCAAGTTTTATCAGCACAAGGTCAACATCCCTTTCTGTGGCTCTGTTCCCCTGTTGTTTTATATATATAATTGTGGGATATAGTACTTACAACACTGTCACACCTTTCCTTGAAGGAAGCTCCGGTGACAATAATGGGAGTCTTTCCTGCACCTTCCGCAAAGACTTGAAAACCTGGATGTTCCAGTGTGCCTTTGAATGATGATCTTAGTCCATGATCAGGTCTGCCCAGTCCTAATTTATTAGTTGGGTTTTCTCAGCACTTTACCCTCAGCCCTGCCCTAGAATTTGTGTTTTGCGCAAGTTCTTGCCCTGCTCTCTTGAAGATGATCTGACCATGTCCACCATGTCCTGGTTTACTGGTTATTGATGTTGGTTGATGTATTTTTATGATGTTTTTGCTCTGCTGTTTTTAACTATTTTAATTAGATTGTTTACGTGTTATTATCTTGGAGAAGATAATGATGATTGGGAAAATGGAAGGAAAAAAGAAGAGGGGCCGACCAAGGGCAAGATGGATGAATGGTATTCTTGAAGTGATGGGCTTCACCTTGAAGGAGCTGGGGTTGGCAAAGGCCAAAAAGAAAATGGATTCCCAAAATCACAAAGACACAAACCCACTACAAGTAGTAGTAAAACAATCACAGAAGCAATTTTTTGCAACTTATATACAACAACAATGAACATATACAAAGAACATAAGACTGTTATATAAGTTTGGAGCTTTTCAGTTATATAACAGTCTTATGTTCTTTGCATATGTTCATTGTTGTTGACAACGGCCGAGAGGAAGTGTGGGCAGGTCCGTGAGGTCACAAAGAGTTTGAAGTGACTGAACCAATAAACAACAATGTCTTATTATGTTTTTAATTGTGTTTTAGCTTGTAATCTTTGTTTATGCTAGGCTTAGTCCCCATGTAAGCAGCCCCGAGTCCCTTCAAATATAAAAATGAAATTGTTGTTGTTGTTGTTGTTGTTATTTCTTGGGGTGCACAGATCTCAAGGTCTGGCCCTCAAATTCCTGAAAAGAAGGGGGAGAATCAGCTTCCAACAAACAAATATTTTCCTTCACAAAGGTTTTTCATATCTTCTGCTAAAAATACTAGTCCATTACCTGCCTTCACAATTTAATGGCACTGCGCTCCCTACCTCCTTCCCTCATTATCCATATCTATAAGCTGCTTAAAGCAGGGCTGGGGGCTGCATGTCACCTGAGGGGTCAAAGCTCCCAATTAAAAAAATCATTAGTAAAATTTCACCAGAAAAAAGTCAGAAAAAAACTGAAAATGGCTCAAAACTGTCACAAAACATGCCCCATAAGCTTCACAAGACCTCCCAATACAGTGTTCCCTCACTTATTGCTGGGGTTAGGTTCCAGGACCACCCGCAATAAGTGAAAATCCATGAAGTAGGGACACTATATTTATTTTAATATTTATACATTATTTTAGTAGTTATACACTATTTTAAGTCTTTCTCAATCAATCGTGAGTTGATAAATCGCCTCCTTCTCCTCCCGTTGCCGCTTGGGCCCCTTTTCTCTCCCTTTGGCTTCTCCTTCCTCCCTTCCTTAGGCGGTAAATTGTAATTTTTATGAGTTATAATAGTCTTTTAGAGTTTGTGGAAAAACCGCAAAACAGCGAATCTGCAAAAAGTGAACCGTGAAGTAGCGAGGGAACACTGTACTCAGCTTTCTGAAAATGTTAACAAAGCAGCAGATAATATCCAAAATCATAACTGGTGTGGCATCCCTTCTGGATACACTTGGTGCAGTCCATAAGGGCTGCAGTAGCTAAAAAAGTGCCAGTTATCCACCCTTGTTCTTAACAGACACATTTTATCTAGTATGTAAAATTAAGTAAAGTATAAACCCTACAATTATTCCTTTTGCCCCGCACATCATACTGCAGCATATACTTCAGAAAAAGAAATCATCACTTATGTGTAGTTCAGCTTATTTTGCTGCCAAATGGAAGGAAATAATAGTGGTCAAAGTCACTTTCCATTGCTGATCCTGCAATCTTAACACATGGGGATTTCTTTTAAGAAAAAAATGAAACGAACAACTGCTTTGTGCCTTCTGTTTTCATATGCTTCAGAAGGGATGATACAAAAGCCAAACAGCTGAAGCAATTTCCCCTTCCTTGTCCTTAACAGAAGAGGGAACTAACAAAAATCTGTGCCTGTAATGATGAAAGATCCAACTATATCTACGTCAAAGCTTTAAGGAAATTACAAAAACTCTGATTCAGCCTCCTCCCCTCCAAAAGGGTTTGTGCTAGAAAGCTGCCAAGTTTGATGAATGACTAAATGTGATGAGAAAGCAGCCTTTGAAGGAGAGTAGCAATCCTTTTGAGCAGCTCAGCATTCAGTTGGCCAGATGCACTGGGATATTTCCCTTTTCCAAACTGTGACATGCTTATGAAAATAAAAGATTTCATTCTAGCTGCCGTTGGAAGGTTTCACCAATGGCATAGGAAGCAATCTTTCACTTGCATGAGAGTGATTTCTCTGTTGGGACAAGTCTTGATCTTCCTTTATTTGTGAACCTGACGTATTCTGGCCCCTGATTCCTCCGAGCACAGAAACTTTCCCAAAGTCCAAGGCTGACTCCATACTAGAATGAATGCATGAATTTAATTGCCATGGCTCAATGCTATAGAATCATGGTTTTTGTAGTTTGTTGAAGCAGCAGCATTCTCTGGCAATCACTGCCCAGCTATGCAAAAAGCACATTAAGCTAGTGTAATGGAGTGTTAATGTACCACGTGTGTGTCATGTGCCTACAAGTAATTTACAATTTATGGTAACCCCTTAGACTGAAAAAATGCAACTTGACCAAAATCACCCAGCAGGTTTCCATGGCTAAGCAGAGATTTATTTATTTTATTTTATTTATTTATTTACAGTATTTATAGTCCGCCCTTCTCACCCCGAAGGGGACTCAGGGCGGATTACAATGAGCACATATATGGCAAACATTCAATGCCAACAGACAAACAACATACATTAGACAGACTCAGAGGCATTTTTTAAAAAACATTTTTCCAGCTTCACGATTCCGGCCACAGGGGGAGCTGTTGCTTCACCGTCCAGTAGTGGCTGAACTTCCTCATTCCTTTCCTCGTGTTTTGCTGGCAGTTTTATGGTGTTGTAAATTAGCCTCCCGCATAAAGCGTCCCTAAATTTCCCTAATTGACAGATGCAACTGTCTTTCGGGGCTGCATAGGTCAACAGCAAGCCGGGGCTATTAATGGTCGGAGGCTTAACCCGACCCGGGCTTCGAACTCATGACCTCTCGGTCAGTAGTGATTTATAGCAGCTGGTTACTAGCCAGCTGCGCCACAGCCCGGCCCCTGGTCTATATAAATCCTAATACAAGACTCAAACAATTATAACCCACTTACTCCCAATTATTATTATCATCATCATCATTATCATCATCATTATTATTACTCCACTTTTCTCTCTTAAATGAGACCCAAAGCGGTTAATACAGTGTAGCAGGAATTCTGCCCCCACCCCTCTATAACATTTCCAAGCTGTTCTTAGACTGTAATACTATCAGAAGATACTATTGTTGATATATTTATTCCTTTGAAAATAATAAAAAAGAATGGAAAGTTTCCACGTTTTCTCTTGATGGGGAACGTGGATGAAGAAAAAAAAAATTCAACCTCCTTGGAACTGAAGCTAGACCTTTGAAAAGCCTTCTTTTAGTGGTCTATACAAATTTGTCCAAAAAGGTCTTACTCTGCCTTAGTATGGCTAAATTAAAAGGGTTGGTGGTCATTTTTTTAAAACACTCAGCACCAAGAGCAGCACTTTGTGAGCCTGTAAAGCACATCCAGTGAGTAGATCAGCTGAGTTGCTGCTTTCCACTAAGAGCTCCTTCACAGCAAAAAGCGGATAAATCAATAACGATGTGAAGCTTTGGAAAGGTAAGAAGTGTCTCAGGAGAACCACAACACAGAATAATGTAGCTATAGTTAGAATCAGCAGCTCTTTTTAATGCACCATAAAGGCACGACCTAGACAACAGGAAAATCAGGTGTGTCCAATGATGAGATCTTAAACATACCTCTGGAAAGTAAAGTCCCATTTAACTCAGTGGAGCTCATCTCTAAGTAAAAATGTTTAGATTCAGACTGCATGAAGATGACTTGCTCCAACTGTAAAGAAGAGGTCACTTTTCTCTCAACATACTTGTTACATGAGCTCTGCACTACCATTGATAGGTTGATTGCCTTGCAAGCTTAATAGAACAGGGACTGATCATAGGAGGGAATGGTTTTGCTTTTTCCTGTACCCTATTTCATCATTTCAGCTACTTCTGTTTTTGTTGGTTCATTATTGTCTATTGGTTTAGTGTTTGTTTTAATTAAAAGACATCTTAAACTTAGAGACATAGAATAATAGAATCATAGAGTTAGAAGAGACTACATGGGTCAACTAGTCCAACCCTCCGCCATGAAGGAAAAGTACAATCAAAGCTTCCCCAACAGTTGGACATCCAGCCTGTTTAAAAGCTTCCAAGGGAGGAGCTTCCACCACTACTCTGCATATGAAATCATTACTCGGCATATGAACCTTGCCTGTACATGGTCTCTATAGCATTCAATTAAAAAAAAACAAATGAAACCAATCCTATACAAAAGCACTTTCTTCAAAGAGTCTCATGGACCCTTTCAGACAGGCCTAAATCCTGAGAGGAACAAACATTTAAAATCCTGGTTCCTCTAAGGATTTAGGCCACATGGCAGGCCCAAATCCTGCAATTTTAAGGGAGGGAGTGGCTTGATGCCTTCCCATGTCAATCAGAGATCAAACCAAGAAGCTATCTAACCAGCCCCCAGCCCCGTTTCCTTCCTAAAAGGTTTTGTACCTGTGTAGAAGAGCCCTATGTTGCAATGGTTCAGGTCTAGTCAGACATAAGAATACAAGAAGAACTATTCCATCAGAATAATCTGCTCAGTTCAGTACTCTTGTTCATGTACTGCCAACTGGATGTCCTTGGACATCAAGACAGTGAATTTCACACGGCCTTCTTGCTTGTCTTCTCCAGTATTTACAATGGTATGCTGCCTCTGGTACTGGAGATAATGATAGAGGCCATTGATAATTTTAACTTGCATCACACTTTATTTTACATGATTAAGGCATTTCTCTACAACAGTGGTTCTCAACCTGAGGGTCCCCAGATGTTTTGGCCTTCAACTCCCAGAAATCCTAAAAGCTGGTAAAGTGGCTGGGATTTCTGGGAATTGTAGACCAAAACCCCTGGAACCCACTGCTCTAAAGTGTCTTTTTTCTAAACTGAAAAGCTCCAAACGTTGTGGACTTTTTCACAGACCCCACAATATACTTTGAATATTGTGTGACAACTACAATGCCACAGTATTCAAAGTTGGTTTGCATATTGTGAATTTCTCTAATAGCGGGATTTTTTTCGTGTCAGGAGCAACCTGAGTTGCTTCTGGAGTGAGAGAATTGGCCGTCTACAAGGACGTTGCCCAGGGGACGTCTGGATGTTGTTGTTGTTGTTGTTGTTTTTGTTTTTTTTAATGTTTTACCATCCTTGTGGGAGACTTCTCTCATGTCCCCACATGGAGCTGGAGCTGATAGAGGGAGCTCATCCGCGCTCTCCCCGGGTGGGATTCGAACCTGGCAGCCTTCAGGTCAGCAACCCAACCTTCAAGTCACAAGGCTTTTATCCCTAGGCCACCGGAGGCTCCTATAGTGGGATGATATTAGCAGGATGATATTTTCAGTTCCTTTCCTAAAGATCTATGATGGAGTTTCTAATATTGGACAGGGAATGAAAGGAAGTAGGTAGATTGAGGCTGTAGAACAGGCAGGAAAAAAGACAACAGATCGAAACATGTGGTGGGTACACAAAACTCTCCTAGATCGGTATGGAGGAACTAAATCAACAAAAAATGGTCTTTCCTCCATGGGAGGAAAAAAATTCAAAAGCAAAAATTGAAGGAAATCAATGGCAAGCATAGCTCTTCTTTCCCATTTGTACTGCTAGCAGGCAGCCAGGAGGACTTCAGAAATATCAAAGTACTTCTACCTCATACTGTATGTATGAAGTAGTGCCATATATTTTTTTTTAATGTAATATTAGTGCAGGAATTGGGAAAGTGCTACCGGGAGACCAGAAGTGGGTTTTTTTTTTGTTTAAATGAAAGTGTTAAAATGAAAGTGGTATTTGTTTTTTGTTAGCACCTTATGGCATTGAATGTTTGCTGCTGTCTGTAAATCACCTTGAGTCCCCATGGGGAGATAGGGCAGGATATAAATAAAGTTTATTATTATGTTGTTGTTGCTGTTGTTCTTGGATGGACTTCTTTGCTGAAATGGTACATGAAAACATTGGCCCCCCAATTTCTATGTAGAATTGGTCAGCATTCAGATGGGGTAAATTGTTGGTTTTTGTTTCTTTTTTGGGTGGAATGTCAGAGGGCAGTACAACCAACCCATGCATTAATGGAACATGTTTTAAAAACAGCTGTTTCCTTAAATTTTGCATAGCATGCAATATGTTTTCCAGAGATAGTGTGTGTGTGTGTGCGGAGAGAGAGAGAGAGAGAGAGAAGTGTCAATTCATGATGCCAATTACCAATGAAAGAGCGTATATTTTATAGATAGGCTTTTTATCACTTAATAATGAATCTTTTATTACTTAAGTTTCCTTTGTTATTCTGTTAGATGCCTAGTATAATTTTTTTGTCAACCACTGCTCTAAATAAAATTTATTTTGCAAAAACGAGATGCATGGCTTCTTTCTGCCAACCATCTTTTTCATATGACTGTAGGTTTTGATAGTCCTTTCCTACACAATCTTACAATTAGTTGAATGTTTAAAAGGAATTGAAATCCAGCATATAAATTGCTAATGCTGAAAATGTGGAGGGATTCTTTTAGAAATCTCTTACCTAATACCATATATTTCTTTCAGCACTGATAACTCAGCATTGTTGGCATGTAATTTCTAGTCATTCTAATGGGTAGGGAAACAATGGTCGAGGGAGGGGCACTTAACTCTGCCAGAGAGTTCACATGTTTCACCAAACTACAAACCTCAGGATTCCATTGCACTGAACAATGGCAGTTAAAGTGGAGTTATCGTCTAGTCTAGATATATAAAAATGTAATGTCTGCTTGTGGGACTGAGTAAACAACAAAACCACTGGGCCAAATCACACCAAATTTGGCAACAAAATGAATGACCACCACAAAGAAAAAACCATACACACAGAAACAAGTCATTAAAATCCAAAAAATTAACAATAACATACAGCACATGCACAACATCAAGCCCCGCACAGCGCAGGGGAGAGAAAAAAAACAACAGAAAGAATGTTCAAAATAACAAACCCCGAAGGCAAGGCACTGCATCCCCTCAGAAGTGTCCTTGCCTTCCAGCCTCCACAACGCCTCCCGAGGTAGCCAAATCACACACCACCCCACACTCCTTCTTCCTCCTCTCTAATCCTGCCGCTCACTATCGCCACCGCAAAATGGTACAAACCCCCAATCCTGCCCCCTACAAGGGGGCACCCAGCTGCTAACCAGCCTGCTGCTCTCTCTCTGATATCTCACTGCATTCCTTCCTCCTCCTCTCTAACATAACATGATAATATATGCAAAGCATGGGCAAACTTGGGCCCTCTGGGAGTTTTGGACTTCAATTCCCACAATCCCAAACAGCCTACCGGCTGTTAGGAATTGTGGGAGTTGAAGTCCAAAACACCAAGCGGGCCCAAGTTAGCCCATGCCTGGTATATACAGATAAAATATACACACTTATCAAACTATTGCAGTAACTACAGTAATAGCATTATGAGAAAATGCTGGTCAAGCTGATCTAGGAATTGTGGAAGTAAAAGTCCAAAAACACCTAGAGGACCCAACTTTGCCCATGCCTGGTAATTACCGATAAAAGATACACAAATATATTATCAAAATCTGGCTACCAGCATTAAAAAAAATCTAAAATTAGAACAGTAAATAAAGAACAAAACTCTGAAAACAGGGAAAATCCAGACAGGAAACAATCAGAGCCAGCTAATACCTCCCAACAAAGGATTCCCCCGGGGAGGAATCAGCCAGGCCTTGAAGCTACAAGGCCATTAAATGCTAATCAAGGTGACTAATTGCAGCATTCATTCTTGTTTCCAGCAGACAAGAGTTCTTTATCCCACGCTGGACATTATTCCACAGTTATATAAACCACACTTGCCTGGCTGCTTCCTACCTAGGGAAAAACATTGAAAATGAACAAAACGTGGCTCCCAGCATTAAAAAAAAAACCTCTAAAACCAGGACAGCAAATAAAGAACAATACTCTGAAAACAGGGGGGTTCCAGACATTAATCAATCAGGGTCAGCTAACACCTCCCATGAAAGAATTCCCCCGGGGAGGAATCAGCCAGGCCTTGAGGCTACAAGGCCCTTAAATGCTAATCAAGGTGGCCAATTGACTACACCACAGCAATGCATGGCCGGGCACAGCTAATAGTGCTATAATTCCCTAAGGTAAAGGGGATCATGGTTTCAAGTGGTCAAGAGCAGAGGGGGAAGTATTTAAATAGCATTAATTTCACTTTCACTTCTAGATGCTGTCACTAGCAAACATATAATTTTTTCCTGTATGACATTATCCATCTGCATACCCAAAGCAGCTTACAGCAAAATAAAAGAATTTTACATAATAAGATATAGCAGCTTTTCCAAATAATTCACAATTGCAATCCATGCCAAGTTTAAAATCTGTTAACACTTCCAACTAAGGCCTGAAGCCTATCAAAAGAAAAATACCATATAGATATAAATACAGATTAGATACAGATATATATTTGCCTATATGCTCTGAAAGAGTAATTCACAGTAGGCTGCACGCTAGTCTATGTTCTCCATTGCAATCTTGCTTTCAGTTGTTCATTCAAGTTAAATTAGCCTCCCTGCATAAAGCAGTATCTAGAATTTTCTACTTGTTTTTCAAGTTGCTTAGGTGGGCAGCAAGCTAGGCTATTAATGGTTGGGATTTCAATCCGACCCGGGCTTTGATCCTATGACCTCTCGGTCAGTAGTGATTTATTGCAGCTGGTTAGATGCCTTCAATGCTCTTGGGAGTTTACTTTTAAATCATGTCTTATGAGTCAGGGTGGTTCTAGATGGGCAGATCTTGGTGCTCCCTTATCCAAAGAAATTGTGCAAATATAGTATCTTTTACTAAATCATAGGTTTTCTGTGGAAGGATGAGAAGATGAAAGAAACAGAGAAAGGGCATGAAAGGGTTCCAAATGAAAGCTAAAACCATTTGGATCTCCCTAAAATTAAAACAATAGGGCTGTGCCATTGCACAGTTATGTCCACGTGTGCAGTCGCCTTTTTGTACTGAATATTTTAAAATGCAGAGATATGGCTTGCTTTCAAACCACACCATTATTTGGCATATTTGGGAGAACTAAAATCTGCCAAGGCGACAATGAGACAATTTTATTCCCACTAAGAGTGAGATATTTGCTTACAACAAAGCACTTTGCAGCACAAGGTACGGAATGCCCAAACTCCATAAATCCACATTTCCTTAATCCTAAATGTCTGTGCGGGGTGGGGGGGGGGCTGCTACCATTTGTTAAACTAGGAGAAAGGATTTTCAAAAGCTCCTAAGTGACTTAAGGACTGTGACTGGGTCCCTGAATCACAATAAAGCTGTAAAAAGCATAGTTCTGGTGGTAAGTGCATTTCAGGGCAATAATTCCTAATTGGAAGCAGTCATATTTAACAGCCATCAGCTTGTTGGGTCTGATGATCCTTCTCAAAATAAGAATCAACAGAGAGCACTCAGGCTGGATAAACTGGGGACATGTAATTGCCTATTGTCATTTTAATATTGTAAAACTGGATTTTTTTTACATATTCTGTGTTGTTGTTAATTTAAATTTTCATTGATTGCTGCAAATTTGTCTTAAAAGGAATGGGAATAGCTCTCTCACTTTTTCCTTCTGTCTCTCACACACATCTTTCTCTCTTTTCTCTCTCTCTTATTTCTAGCTGAAATAAGAATCCTTTAATCTGTTCACTGTGGTGAAATTGTGAATATTTGATCAAGGTGCTTGCAAATGCGAGTGTCCCTGATTGAACGACTGAGAGCAAGATTGGGATAAAGAACACCAAGCTGTGTGCAGCCAGCTGCAAGTTAAGCTTTCTGGCAACATGAGCAAATCCCAGGGTCTCAGTAGTAACCAGAAAGAATGTGACGCAGATGAAAGGAGGTGGAAATGGGGAGAACCTTGTCCCGGTCTATGCAGTGTACCTTAATTTGAAAGGCTCTGCCATCTGAGTTTATGTCACTCATGCTATTGATATAGAAAGAGATCGCAGTGAACTGAGTTGGTCTAGACTACAATATGCTATACTCCACAAGCCTGTATTCATCATTCTTATGTCCATTTATATAGGAATGGCTCAGATGACAATGCTAGCAAGAACAGGCATGTTGTGTAGATTTGGACATCCATAAGGCACTACGAACTGGTAAGGAGATGAAAACAGACAAATAAATCTGATAAAATATTGTATAAAGCTCATACAACAAAATGTATCCAGATAGAAAGCTTCTAATCAAATGATGATATGCCATCAAAGAAGGTTCCAAACTACCATATAACTTCCTAGAAGAATAAATTTAATCGTATCATTTTCTCTTTTTAATCATAATGTTATTGTGTTGTGATTTATTCCTATTAACTGCATTGGCGAGTCCGAAAATCCTCTGATAATGTCAGTGGCGCAGTGGGTTAAACCCTTGTGCTGGCAGGACTGCTGACCTGAAGGTTGCTGGTTCGAATCCAACCCGGGAAGAGTGCAGATGAGCTCCCTCTATCAGCCCCAGCTCCATGCAGAGACATGAGATTAGCCCCCCCAAAAAAGATGGTAAAAACATCAAAACATCCGGGCGTCCCCTGGCCAATGTCCCTGCAGACGGCCAATTCTCTCACACCAGAAGCAACTTGCAGATTCTCAAGTCACTCCTGACATGAAAAAAAAAATCTAGGCTCCCCATAGGTTGGAAATGACTTGAAGATACACAACAACAATAACACACACCAAAAGACAGCAAACATAAGTTTGACTAATTTATATATTGGTTATTTCTTTAAAAAATGAATCCGGCTATATATATAAAAATATCTCGTGGATGTAAATCTTGCAAAATCAATACAAACCAGTTAAGACAATTTAAAACAGACTGGAATTAAGTATTGCAGTTACAGATTTGTAACTGAGATTTACAGAAACAGAAGTGATTCATATTCACAAGGGAAAAGATCCCGTCATGGCCATCAGCTGCTGCGAACAATGCACATCTGTTCTCCTATCGCTCAAGGTGCAGCAGATTGACATATCCATCACTCTCCCACCAGTATGACAATTAGAAGCAGGATCCCTGTCACAATTCTTCCTTCCACTAAAGCCTGGGCTTCCAAATATCACTCTGCTTCACCCCAATTGACTGGAGAAGAGATCTCACTTATTACTCTAAGCTATTAAAATTTGGGGGGAGGGGGGGGCAAGCGTACACAGGTATGCTTAATTAGAATCCTAGCCATGATAAATATGGTTAACAAGTTCAGGACTGAAACAATTTAAGAACTATATTAGCATTTTGAAAAACTCAAACACTTTAATAAACAACCATATTTCAGTTACTGTATAAATAAACCCACTGTTGGCACCCACCAAGCCTCCAAAGGGAAGGGACTCCATAACTGGGCTGCCACAAAAAACTCAGATTCTCATTTACTCACACAGCATACTGACCTCACTGGTGGGACATGAGGAGACCCATATCAGAAGGCCCCAGGCAGACACATATAGAGAACAGCATTGCATCTAGCATTGAACAGCCCAGCAATTTAGGGCTTTAAAAGCCATGGCAAGAACTTTGAATTCAGATTGGCATATTTTATAAATAAATGAAAATCAATATTCTGTTTTGGCTAAGCTTTTCCCTTAGCCTTCCAACGCTCCCTCCCAAGATGCTCATATGGTCTTTAGAATCTTTATGGCAATGTTCCATTCTTTGTCTTCATTGCTTGTTCTGTGAATGGATTGTCTTTAGTGGCAAGATAAATGAATACTTATCTGTCCCTCATATAACCCCTTTTATATTTGGGAGAAGCAAAATAATTGTTTTTCCAGTACGAGCAGAGGCGGTCCAACAATGAGGCGAATTAGGCAGTCGCCTGTGGCGCAAAACATACGGGGGCGCAGTTGAGACTGCTTTTTCTGTTGATTTGTTGTAAAACATGATGTTTTGGTGCTTAGTTTGTAAAATCTTAAGGTAATTTGATGTTTAATAGGCTTTCCCTTAATCCCTCCTTATTATCCAACATTTTAGCTTATCCGATGCTTTTATTTTTCAGTGATTGGTTTGGGGGGGGGGGGGTCACCAAAATTCTGTTCGCCTACACTTGAAAAATACCTAGGGCCGGCTCTGAGTACGAGTATACTCAACATTGACAGTGTTTGATCTACCTTCTTATGAGGCTGTTTCATTGTCTTTAAAATTTCCATCTGAAAATCAACTACTGAGATTAAGTCTTCAGGCTGTTCAATTAGAAATCCTCTTCCCCTCCCCAAAAGAAACCCCTACATTCTACTTCTCAATATTGCTTTTGTTTTTCTATGCAATATTGCTCAACATTACTTTTTATGGTCCTACTTAGATTCAATACCATCTGGTTTACCGAGTTCAAATTAATTCAATTACTTTGTGGTAAAACCCCTGCTGGCTTCACTCCAAAGCTTCCATTGTATCACTATCAACAAATAGTAAGAAAAGTTAGCTCATCCAGGCTAGCTGCTTTTCAGGTTTTCCTCCCCTTATTTTCTAGATACAAAAGCCCTGCATGCTTGATTCTTACAATTGCTTTTTGGGGCAGTCATCACCTTATATTAATTTTATATACTGAAGTTTTTAGTTGAATGAGATCTTCATATGATCAGACCTGCTGTTTGTAAATCTCATTTTCTCCAGTGCTTCTCATTAACTCTGCATGTTTGGTATAGATGGAGCCATTACCACATAACAATAACTATGATAAATCAACCAGATACTCATTCTTTGCTATAATTCAGATTAGGGCATCACCATTGTAGCAGTGAAAAATCTTAAATACTGTACTTCTTCAAACTATAAATCCAAGAACTCTATAGGGTTGCATGGTAGCACCTTAAATGGTATAAAACTGGTTCAGTGAGGCAGTGAAGTTATATTTTTACCAACCCCCTCCAATTCACCATAAAAGATTCCTCCAATGTTATCAAATACCAGCTTCTTGTAATCAAGAATAATGTTGCTGACTCCACAAGCAATCTGAGTTAAACAAGGATGGAAAGAAACCCCATTTTGGGAGACAGAATTCTGTTTTTGTGGGCAATACCTCATTCCTCCTCCTCCCATAGCCATATCCCCTGGGCATCCCTTTCCATAGGAAGGCATTACCAGGCAGCCAGAAGTCAGAATCTTATTGGATTTCTACTAGCTGCATTTGATTGTGTATTTTTGTAGTCTGAGTGGTTCAGCCAGAGCTCCTTCAAGTCAAAAAGAGCTTTCATTTGGGAGAGCTTTAGAGGAGACTAGATGAGAAAGGAGTAACTTGGGAATTCTTGTCCACCAATGGATTTCATCTTAATTATCGTAGAATTCAAGGATTTGCAAAGCTCACATTTTGTGAAGGCAAACGTTATGAGCCCCTAAAGCTTAATTCTGCTCTCATGTCCAAAAAGCTTTCCTGCCATCTTGGTATTTAATGGTCCCCCAAATGATAAAAGAATAGTGTGATGAAACAGTTTAGATGCAACAAATTCATCTGTGGCAACATCAAAAAGGTCATTTTTTTCTTGAAAGCTCACCAACTTTGTATATAACACATACTGCCATCCCAGTATATGAATTATGAAATTATGTTTTCATTGATGCAATAAAAGTAAATAATAAATGATGCTAAGCATCTTTTTGCCCTTTAAAGTATGCAGATTTTTTTAGATCAAAGTTACAATAACCCATAATATATTTTTCAGGGAATGTGATAAATACATCTGTGCAGTTTTAGAGTTCATTTCCAGAAAATCTATCTTCATTTTCTTCCTCTTTTATGGTTCAGTGGTTTTGATAATTGAAAATGTAATGCAACAAATATTCGTCTAAGGTCACATTGGGGGAAAATGAAAATGTATCTCAATATGTAACTGCAAAACAATTATTTTCTGAAATGGCATTTTATTGTAACAGTGGCAAAGGATAATACATTCAAAATTATCACAAACAAGGTTTAACCAATGAATTTGAAGTTTCACCGGGTTCCGATATCATATGGCAATTGCATATGCAAATTGCTAGGAAGAGATTTGATATAAACAAATAAACACTGTAAGAAATATTTTTAGAACTACAGTCCCAAAAAGTAGCGTATCTAGGCTCTGCAGATGAACTCTTAGATGTGTGCATGGTTCTGTTATGAGATTCAGAGAAATTTGGCAACCGGATCCTATAATTCTGGAAAACTGATAAGGTCCTTGGTATGAGTGGGACTTTTGTTCTTCCTGGGAATTAATTTGGACATGCCAGATGCTTTCATACTTGCACTTAATTCTATCCAGGTAAATTGAGAATAGCCAAACTCCTTGAGTTGCAGAATTACATGATGATGGTGATGATTTACAGTATATGCTGCTTTTTCTTTCTTGAAAAAGATTCAAAGCGGCAAACAGTGTTAAACATAATGCAGTGTTTATAATTTATATGGCAAGTAGCCATTGAGCACGCTGCGATAGCATTGTTACGCGGACTTGTAATTTGTAGGAGGAAAATACACTTTTTGACCATTACCCCGTCTATACTGCCATATAATGCAGTTTGAAACTGCATTTTATGGCAGTGTAGATGGAGTCCATGTTGTCCTTGGATTTTTGTATCCCACAGACTGACAGCTGCTCATTCTCATTACTGAAGAATGTAGATATAGCAAATGTTCTCTTTGTAAAGTTCAGTATGACTAGTAGTTAATTTGGTAGGGCACAAACCCATTGTGAAGACTCTCTGTAAGATATTGCATTTTCTTAAAAGGGGAGTTGGAAGTCACAATGGAAATCCTTAGAAAATATTTGTGATTCATGGCAAATATGTTTTGTATTTGTATTCCTGGCATACATTTGTAAAAGTAAGCAATAAACCCAAACTGATCCAACTAATTTTAATCTCATTAAGGTCTAATTTTAGGTCTTGTTGGGCCTTACTTGATTTGGAAAGATCTTTGTCCCTTCCTAGACATAATTCCAAATTTGTGCATATGGGCAGCTGCAGCATAAATTGATCATAGGTTGCATAAATAGGCATGAAGCTTCCTAGACACAGTCTGGTACAAAGGTACCAGGATATGCTTAACATATTGATTATCAAGTGATATGGTTACCTTAGCAACTGAAGCTATGGAAGCTTAGGAACTGTTGCTATACTTATGCCTTCCTTTACCGTTACCTTTTTGATGTTTTTAATATAAAAAGGAGAGAGAAACAATGTGGAAAGATGGTTTTGAAGAGTATTGCTTGTACTTGCATCCTATTTGAACAAATCGTAATAAAACCTCTGTAGTTTTGCCTCAACCCAGAGCACCTGTTCTTTGTCCTGACTGATCTGGTTTAACAAAGGCTCAGTGGGCACAAACCTCTCTATCCATGGTACTGTAAGCTGAAGTCACTACTGTACAATCTTATGGTTTCCTCTGATGTTAAGTCCAGTTGTGTCTGACTCTGGGGGTTGGTGCTCATCTCCATTTCTAAGCCGAAGAGCCGGCGTTGTCCATAGACACTTCTAAGGTCACGTGGCCGACATGACTGCATGGAATGCCGTTACCTTCCCGCTGGAGCAGTACCTATTGATCTACTCACACTTGCATGTTTTCAAAAGGCTAGGCTGGCAGAAGCTGGAGCTAACAGCGGGCGCTCACTCCACTCCCCGGATTTGAACCTGGGACCTTTCGGTCTGCAAGTTCAGCAGCTCAGCACTTTAACACACTGAGCCACCGGAGGCTCCATTGTACGATCTAGGATACAGGCATTTCAAACATTAATATATTTAAAACTGTGAAGGATATTACATGTGCTATGTTATGATAAACATATAGGAGTATGGGGTATTCACTGGAGTCAGAGCAGATAGAGTACTCAATGACTCTGGAGATACCTGAGGGCTAAAGACAATGCTTCAGTGGTAGACAATGGATATAACATAACTTTTTCTTGTTGCACTTGGAAGCCTTTTGCCCCAGTTGAAAGCTGATTCCAGATTAATGTTCTAGTTCTCCAGTTCTGTGCATGGAGGTTGCATCATAGAAAGAAGATCATATCTTCCCATTTTCACTACTCAACCAGCAGAAGCCCACCACTGGATCACAGCCAAGATGTTTTTGCAGACAAACCAGTTTTCTTTATATAGTGGTGAACAAGAACTATCATTTTGTCATCTCCTTTTCAAAATCTAATCCAAACTGTCTAGCTCTAAGATTGGGTAGGCACAGGAATCAAATTAGATGAAAGTTAGCTTAGGAAATGTCTCTAAATGTACTAACATAACCTGACAAACTAGATTACAATAAGTAGGAAACACAAATTTAAGACAGTTGGGCATGATGATTTTCACACTGATTATTATAACTATATTCTGTGTTTATAAACTGAGGATTTCGCATTGCTATATAACTAGGCCCTCAAACTGCTTAATTCTTCCATGTTATTTTGATCAATATGTACAATTTATTTTCTATATTATCCCTAACCATTTTATGGATCTGAACAAGTAAATGATTTAATTTCGGAAGTGCCATTTGACTATGTCTTTCTATTGCTACGTATAATCACAGCTTGAAGACCTTTTTGGATTATAACTTTCAGAAATACCCAACAATCAGGGTCACTAGCCATAGTAGTTAAGGGATTCTGGGAGCTGTTGCTCAAAATGTAATAGCCCACAGGGATGGCGGTCAAAACCATCTGAGGGTCAATCCGGAATTCAGCACTCCAGAGCCACTGCAGGATAAAGTGTCTGAGTAGAACCACCCTAAGACATGCAGCAACTCATTCAAACAGCAGGAAAACATTAGGAAAAACTTCCTTATAGTAAGAGCTGTTTGACAGTGCCTTGGAATGTAATGGAGTCCTCTTCTCAGGAGGTTTTTAAACAGAGTCTAGATGGCTGACAGTCAAGTGTGATTGTGGATTTGTGCATGGCAGGAGGTTGGCCTAAATGGTCCCCGTGGCCTCTTCCAACTTTATAATTCTATTATTCTTTTAACTTGTTAAATTGTTTAATATATATTCATTCTCTTAAAATCATTTTACTGCTTACATTGCTTTAAATTCATCTTGTTAATTTTATTGTAGCTGCTCTGAGATCTTTAGATCTGTATTATCTTTAGATGGGATGATACATAATAAAAAAAACATTCTATGTCTATAACAAGCAAGCACAATTTTTTCCTTTAAATGAGCTATTGTGCATTTTTATACCAAATAAAAATGAGTACTACATGTCATTCTAACTGCAAATCAAATTTAGGACAGAGAATTTAACCCAAGGAGAAGTAAAGTATCTATCAGGAAAAAGACTCCTCCAATATTTAGAAGTAAATAATTAATTGTTTTGGCTATAATGGCAGTGTGTAAGTTGATAATGAAGCTAATACAAATGTGGGCCTTAGGACTAAATTCACACATTAGTTTCAACTGAGGTTACCCATTTCAATCGACAGAACTTAACCAAGTGCTGAGTTACCAAATTCTTATTGATTTAACAGGTCTATTGCAAGTAGGAATAGATTGCTAGATTAGACCCTGGGATGCTGATATCTGTTCAAGCATGCTCTAGCTATAAAAATGCAGTTAATGTAAACGGTTCATTAAAAATAATATTTCCTGGAAGAAGCCTACTCAGATGTGCTAATACTTCAGAAGAAATTCTGTTCTCAACCCTTTTGGCAGGTAAATGGCTGCTGCCTTCATTTAAAGCATGTTCTGTAATTGGCCTGAATGAAAAGATGTGATGATGGCTGTATTAGAGGTGAGTTTACAAAAAAGAGAGAGTATAAGCCAAAACCTGTGAAAGAAATTGGATAGCAGCTTTTAGGATTCTGGCAGATTCTGTCTTAACCGATTGTCATCCATCTGCCCAACATTCGCCAAACCTTCTTCACCGTTACCATTAGTACCCCACTTTAATTTTCCCCAATTCTGAATAAAAGTGTTTTTGAAAAGCTGCAATTACAGAGGTTACATATAATCTAAATCAACACAGCTGGCCCTGGAACAGTTCCAAGACATAATCGCACGTCATGTGTGCTAATTCCTGCTATGATTAAAGCCTGATATTTCCAGTAGGGTCCAACAGCTCCATTGTCAAAAATGTCATCCCTTAATACGGCAGACTTGGGTTTGTCTGTTTTTGGCTCACAATGTTTCCTATGTCAGCTTGAGTTGAGGGTGTGTCTTAATGCTTTCAAAGATAGGGGTTTCTCCCCCTTTCTTTCCTTTCCTTTTAGTAGTCCTGAGCCAATATTATCAACAGGAGACTAAAGACAATGTGATTATCTCATATGAAATACAGTTGTGGTAACAATGTCAAGAAATTACACAGCCTTGACTTTCCAGTAATATTGTTTTTATGAGAGGTGAACAGAACAGGCTCCACTGCAAAGGAAGGCAACACAATAGTTAATTTTTATAAGTGGAAAAAGGCTAGTATTTACCACATTCAAGAAACATTTGCTTTGAACTTTCCTAAAAAACAGATATTTTTCTCCAGTACTCCTTTGTTCTCTCAGGATTAGTTAGGAGAAAGAAATCATGTGAATCATACAAAGATCCTTTTAAAGCTTACAAAATGCAGTTTTTTCTGGGTTATTTTGTATGTTAACTTCAAGCAATATACGAGTATTTTACTTCTTTACACTGCATTATCAACTATTATTCTTGTATTTATAAAATTTATGTTCTACTTTTAAAATTATAGATAGTCCAAAACATAATCATAATACAATGTCAAAACAACTATTGAAAATTATCCTTCCTAGAGGGCTGAAAAAGACTCCATAATATTGGATGGGAAGAGGAAGCTGAAGCATTGCCTTTACTTGCCTTATTGTATCCCTCTGGAAAGTTTGAACTCTTCTCAAGATAGAGAGGTGAGGCTAACATATTTTAATAAATGCCTAAATAAATTAATGAAGACACACACGTGAACATGGCTAAATTCTGCTCTATGAACAATTTGCATCTGGTTTCCTATCAATGGATGGAAACTGGTTTCCATTTTTATTCCATCTCTCATCCAAAGTTTCAGAGCTGCTTACATGAAGAAGACATCACTAAAACATCTGGAGCAGGGTGTGCTATGGGTGGGGCATTTTGGACTTTTTACAGAGCCACTGTGATGGCCTTCAAAAAAGACAATAAATATTCAAGGACGTTTTTTATGATTCATTCACCTCTCAGCCAGTTCTACCACCCACTTTCAAAGGAAGGGGGATAGCATAGCATTTAATTTACCATTACAGAGGTAAGATTCTAGTTTCTTACTGTGTTTTTCAGCATCTAGAGGACTGGGCACTGGGCCCCGAATTTGCATACACAAAGGACCTGATTTATTTGCCCCAGTGGCCATTTTAGTGCCGGATACAACTGATTCATCCATTCCTTGCACATAGTATAATGTGCCTCATCACATCTGTGTCTCATTTTATTTAAGTATATACTGTATTAAATTTATATTCCAACTTTCTACCAAAGTGGGACCCAAAGCAGCCTTGGACCCCTTGAGTCTGCTTTTATTTAAGCAGAGGCTGGATGGCCATCTGTCGGGGGTGCTACCCTGTTTCCCCTAAAATAAGACATCCCCAAAAAATAAGACCTAGTAGAGGTTTTGCTGAATTGCTAAATATAAGGCCTCCCCCGAAAGTAAGACCTAGCAAAGTTTTGTTTGGAAGCATGCCCGCCGAACAGAACACCAGAGCATGCAGGATCGGTAAATGTACATACCATAGAATATTGTACGTGAAAATAATGGTAGTAACAAGGAATTATTGATAAGATTCATAGTTTGTCTGGTTATGCTGGTTTGTGATGACAACTACTGTACAATATATAATAAATGTTCATATTTTTGTTCAACAACAAATGTGAATTCTTCTTCATGGAAAAATAAGACATCCCCTGAAAATAAGACCTAGTGCATATTTGGAAGCAAAAATTAATATAAGACACTGTCTTATTTTCGGGGAAACACAGTATGAATGCGATTTCCTGCTTCTTGGCAGGGGGTTGGACTGGATGGCCCATGAGGTCTCTTCCAACTCTACTATTCTATGATTCTATGATTCTATGATTCTATTTTTTCTTTAATCACAGGATGCTTCTGTAAACATGGCGATAATTATAAGAACTTTAAACAGTTTGCTTTTTAAAATCATGTCAGCAGCAAATTGAGAATATCCTGCAAGTTACTTCTGGTGTGAGAGAATCAGCCATCTGCAGAGATGTTGCCCAGGGGACGCCCGGATGTGTTAACATCCTGTAGGAGGTTTCTCTCATGTCTCTTCATGGAAGCTGGGGCTGACAGATGGAAACTCACCCCATCTCGTGGGTTCGAATTGCCGACCTTCGGATCTTTAGCAGTTCAGCCGGAACAAGGGTTTAACCCATTGTGCCACTACAGCTCCTTAAGCAGTTGACTAAAACTCACCTGAAAAAGAGATGTTATTGTTTTGTTTTGTATAGTCATGGCTGAATTCACACAAGGGCTATAGCTCAGCACTGGTGCATAGTATTCTGCCCTGCTTTGACACCCTCAATGTTATACTCACCTGTTTTAATCCAAATTCAAACTGGTCTTGAAAGCCATACATTTCCCCCACCCTATCATAGAATCATAGAGTTGTAAAAGACCTCATGGGCCATCCAGTCCAACCCCCTGCCAAGAAGCAGGAAATCTCATTCAAAGCACCCTCGACAGATGGCCATCCAGCTTCTGCTTAAAAGATTCTGAGGTCATCTCACTACAAAAGGGCATTTCTACCATGTTCATATGTTCTAGGTTATTTTAAACCAAAGAAGCACACAAGGGTTTGTTTTCTACCTGGCATGCAGGCAGATATATTATATCTGTATGACCATATAAACAATAGCTTTTCTTGTTTGCTCATCAGTCTAATCAATCACATACCTGGAAGGTTACACACTCGAGCATTACCTTACACGTCTTCTGTCTGTCTCCTCTAATGGTGAATGTAGGTGTCCTAATAATCTTCATACACATTCACAGTCCCCTATACTGGTGATCAAGTAACTAATTTATTCCCTTCTCCATGAATCTTAGAGCTTTCTTAGTTATACTCATCCCTTCTTCTTCTATATTAGTGGTTCTCAACCTGTGGGTCCCCAGATGTTTTGGTCTTCAACTCCCAGAAATCCTTGGCCATTTTTCCTACATAAAGATCCAAAGTTGCTCCTGAACTTCAGAAACAAAGAAAATATGGTATCTGTACAGTTCTGGAAATGTATAATATTTGAGGACAGAAAGAAAAAATGCAAGGTAACTGAATAAAAATAAGTGGTGAATAATAAACCTAATGTGAGTCAAATTTACATTTCCAGTATTCAGAACTGTTCTTTGAACTTTGAATATGATTTACTTTCCTGAATTTAATATCCCTTCTCCTCAGGCTTATTTTCCTTGGAAGGTAGGCAGAATTAAAGTGCTGAACTATCTAGCTCCTGAGAAGCATATCATGGAATAATCAAGAAATGTGCTTCATTATCATTGGCATGTAAAACAAGTTCAACACTTTCCACACTTGTAGATTTTTTTTTATCCCCCCTGTCATTTAGTACTAAAACTTTCAAAAAGTGTGAAACTTGCAGTTAATTAGTGAGTTGAATGCAATATTATTATTTTTAAATGAGGAGGCTTCCATACAGATTTCCATTATTCAACTACATTTTTCACATGAGATTGCTTTTAAAAGTAAATAGAAATATGGAGAGGAGTCGCTTTGTTATCTTAATTAATCTCCTTCTCATTCCCTTGTTCATGACAGCTAAGCTCTTGTGGGAGTTGAAATTATGCTGGAATTTGATGACATAAGTGCTTAAGCATATAGGAGTTTGCCGCTATCCACTGCTGATGAATAAGCCGCTAGTATTCGCAAAGGCTGCAGCTCTCCCTCAGCAATGAGGGAGTTGGCAGCTAAATTTAAGCACACAAAAACTTGTAACTCAGGGATAGGTCTTGTTAATTGGTCTCATAAATTCATCATTTCTACACTATATACCTCATTTTATTTGATGTAAGCATTTTTGTTTTCTACCTCAAGATGAAGATGAAATTCTCTGCTGAAGAGGAGGATACAGATCATGGGAGAAACTTATGTGATTGGAGCGACTAGACATTTAGATTTTTAAAAATAATGGCCCTAGAAGAAAGTAGTAGTAGTAGTAGTAGTAGTAGAGTTTTGCTTTGGGCAGTAAAATATTTTGAGTTATCACTGAAAGGAGGGTATCAGTTGCTTTACATGAATTGATAGTGCTAATCTGAAATAAAGACTGCTGGTAATATAGTCTCAGAATAATTATCCCTTAATTCATATGAATTTTACATCAGGAAGCCTATTCTGATTTCCTGTAACTCCACTCTTCCCTTGACTTACTAATGGCTCTTCTTTTTCCTTGAAATATTGCAGTTCTCTTTATCTGAAATGAATCATTTTCTCTCTGATCATTTTACACTGAATACAGATCTACTTTAGGTCTATAAGATTGGAACCTTTGCATTCCAATTGAAACCACTTTATTTTTCTGAATGAAGGTATTCATTTTTAGACATTTTTAACATCAGTTTCTGTCAATGTGTTTATGTAGTGTTTGCTGTTCTATGTTTAATCTTATGAAAGGTTTGCTTCCTCTTAGAAGGTATATTTTTAAATGTGTCGGAATGAATATATTCATTTTTGTTACCAGCCTGGTGACACTTTAATACCAAGGCCTTATTTTGTTAACAGGCTGTTTAGCATTGAATGTGAGTGTTGAGGCTGCAGAAGTAATTCCATCCGCAAAAGTCTTAGCATGGCTAAACAGAGGCATAAGGTGATATAACAGAACATCTCATCTGCCCTGCACCATACCCTAAATGATATTTCCTCCTTCTTCTTAAACTGAGAAAGTAAAGCCATTTATGACCAACATTAGTTTCAAATGTGCTTTTTAATTGGCTTTGATGTTTGCTCCCAGACATAGATTCTGTTGGCAATCCAGAAGTTTACAGCAATACTCCCAGATGGAAAAAGCACGCCCGCAACAATGACTGCTTAGCTGTACATTTTAATGCATTTTAAATCCTAGGACTAAATTCAGTGTATCAGCAATGGAAGAAAAAATGCACTAGTGGAGTTATAATAAACATTTTATTGATAGACCGCCCTCTCTCCCCGAAGGGATTCAGAGTGGTTTATGTTGGGTTTCATAGATCTAGCAGTCTCCAACCACTGATCCTACCTCTTCTTGTGCAACCGGTGGTGATAGGATCAAGGTAGACAACAACAAATTGAAATACATCAACAAATAGACACATAATGCAGTAAAAATGAGTAACAAGTTTAAAATACATAATCAGTTTTAAAGGGCACTAACAACAGTTTTAAAAGCATGCATATTAACAAAATAAATTCATACTTTAAAAACTCAGAATTTTAAAACCCTCTGGACAGGCCAGCTGGAAACAATTGGTCTTTAATGTTATTTTAAACTCAGACAGCCTATTTAGCTATTGAATATTTCCAACAGATCATTTCTCAATCTGGGGGCAGCTGAAGAAAAAATCCTCTACTTAATAGCCTAATCCTGGATGACTGAAGTCAATGTTTCCCAGAAGACCTGAGTGTATACTTGGATTTTACAATCCTGTAGATTGCCTGGACCAAACCATCTAGTGTTTTAAAGATAATAAACAACACTTTGTACCTTTCCGAAAAACTATGTGGCAGTCATGGAGTGATTTTAAAACTGATATAATATGATCACTCTTAGAAGCACTGATATCCAATCTGGGGAGTCATACTGGGGGGTCATTTCCAAACTTGGTACAGAGGAAGCCCAATGTAAAGTTTATTTTAGAAGTCCAGCCTTGAGGTTACCAGTGCATGGACTACTATCTTTAGATTCTCCAGCTTTGGAAAAGGACACAGCTGACGTATCTGCTAAAGCAGATAATAGGCACTCCTGGACATTATTTTGACCTGGGTTGTCATTTGGAGTGATATATCTAGTAGCATTCCCAAACTGTGAACAAAGGGAAGAATGTAATCCCAGCCAAGGCTCGTTGATACGGTTCTAACTCCATATTAGTACTCTTAACAGTAAGAACCTCCATCTTGTCAGGATTCACTTTCAGGTTTTTTTGTGGCAGTCATCCAGATCCTTACCTTCTACATGTATTCATTCAGAGGAGGTTATCCTTAGCTGTTATCCATGCTATTTTTGAAGGCACCCTACCTCCTTCCTCTGGTTAATCTCTCCCAGTAGTTTCATGTACATGTTAAACAACATTGGGATAGAATGACACCAAATCCTTTTTTAAGAAGTAGCTATCGCCAAGAACTATCATCCCAAACCTATCCAAAAGAGAAGACCAGAACCACTGAAGCACAATGCCCCAATTCCAAAACATCCTAGATCAGGGGTCCTCAAACTTTTTAAGTGGAGGGCCGGTTCACGGTCCCTCAGACTGTTGGGGGGGGGGGGGGTCGGACTATGATGAAATAGTCCAAAATTAGAATCATTGCTGTTATGTGCCTTCAAGTCGTTTCAGACTTCGGTCAACTCTAAGTCTAAAGTTTATGACAGGGGCCAGGTAAATGACCTTGGAGGGTCGCATCCGGCCCAAGGGCCTTAGTTTGGGGACCCCTGCTTTAGATGTTCTAGGAAGTTACCATGATTAATGGTACTGAATGCTACTGAAAAAGCACCAAAAAGAAAACAGTCCCATTGTCAATGCTCCGGTGACCATGGTTGTCTCAGCTCTGCAACTTTCTCTGAAACTAGTTTGAAATGGGTCTGAAAACCTGTATCTTCCAAGATTCCAGAATAAAGAGTATTGTCAACAGAACACATTTTAAACACTACACAGCAACTAGCTGCTGTGTAATAAGAACTAGTTGCTTTGGAAAAACAACTTTCCAAGTTCAAAGGGTCAATTTGGCCCTGCTGGGGCCAAGGAAACATTAATTCAGAGATAATATCTAGATGGATGATACCAATCGAAAAGTATCACTCTGTTCTGAAACAGTGAGAGACCTTGGCACATAAAGATAACAAAAATATACTAAGAGAAACATCATAAGACATCGTAACAGATGTTGAAACCATAACATACTAGCTTTGTTTTGAGAAGATGTTGCTAAGAAATTTGCCTGTATGACTAGTGTGACAATGAATGGCAATGACAATTTGCAGGGAAAGTGGCACTGGCTATCCTAACAATGTAAAAAATCAGGTCTGATCTCTGAATATGAAGTGTAAAGTGTAAAGAGGTTAGTTAACTATACTTTGGGCTTCTTGCCTTCAGCTCTCTTCCTCTTTCAGTTCTAACGAGCCTCAAGCTCTCTGAAAGCATTCACCCACATATCTCAAAGCTAGGATTGTGCAGGATAGCAAGGTCCAGAGTTTGGGAAATGAAACAAAGTGTTTGCATTTGGACTCTCAGAACCCCTGAGCCAGCATGTCCAAAAAACATTTCTCAACTTTTTCAACTAGTACACACAAAGCTCACAGTAAACCTTCTGGAACACATTTTTCAAAAAAAGCTTTATATATTAAGCAGAAAAGTCTCCAGAGGGTTTACCTGCATTTAGCTAAACATGTTTAATATGTTTACTATCAAAAATGCTGATGAAGGCAGGGTTCTCAATCACACAGAAGCTTTTAGCCATATTTGGTGTGAAAGGGTTTTCTACACCTTCCTGCTCAACTTAGGAAGATTTGTTTTTGAGGACCCAAATACCTTGGGACACAAGATACAGAGCTTATATGTTTATCCTTGCCTCCATATACAGTATTAGGCCTGTGTGTCCAGGCAAACACCTACATGGGGGAAATACCTGTACATTGTATATTCTATATTATAGTCTTGTTTTGTTTTCTGTTTTCAGACAGAAAAAAGCTTACATTTATTGATGTACTACACTGGATTGTTAGGTATGACTTGCTCTGCAATGCTTTATAATACAATGTCTATAAAACTGGGATCGTTAAGCTTCTTTAGACTGGAGAAAATTTTATCCATGTTATGTAAGGCCTAGAGAAGATAGATAGATAGATTTTCATTCTCATTTCAGTTTTAGGTTTGCCTATGTTCTTACTCAGGTAAGAGTTACATTTATACTTTTATCCATTCTGTGACACTTTGCTTCCTACATTGTGCTACAGTAATCAATTCTATTGTATTTTTATGTAGTTATTTCATAAACTAAATGTTTTAATAATTCATTATAAGAAATAGAAAAATAAATAATGGTGTAAAAAATCTAATTAATTCATATCATAGTTCTGAGTCTGTTGTCTTTGTCTTGAGTTAAGTTTCACCCTCCCACAGAGTGTAAATCCAAGCTTAGAAAAACATCCCTCTTTTAAAATTATGTATAGGGAAACAGGTTTAAATGCTCTGAATGCACCAGATTTTGCCTGATGTTGGGTTTTAAGTAGGATCAGTTCTGATTGATACTCAAATGGGAAACTGCCAATAAATATCAGGGTCAGCAGGCTATGTTTCAGAGAAAGGAACTATCAAAACCACTTCAGAGTATTTATTGTCTAACAAAACCCTGTGAAAGTCATGGGGTCATTATGAAATTCAAGTCAATAGAGGGCTGTAAGGCATGCACACACACACACACGGATAAAACATCCATATCCAATTCCTAATTATTCTGCTTTTTAGTACAGCATGTGAGGATTAATTCTTATAAAAAGAAGCACCATTTAACAATAACAAAATACAATAATACACGGTGGTCAGGAAGAATATCAAATTTATCTTCTTTTCTGCAAAAAAATTACTCAGGCTGACCTGTTGAAAAAGCCTTAGTTTCCTCTTTGTTTATATATATGCTGCATTGGAAAAAAAGATAAGTGAGAGAAATGCTGTGCTCAGATATATCACATGGCCCTCCCACATGTTATCCTTTATACATTATAGCAGAAAGGTCAGAAAGTGGAAATACTAGCTAGCTACATGTACGTCCACTTGCCAGCTCTTTTCATGAAGTTCAAATGCAATGTTAATCAATACCAGGAGGCAGTGCATTAAATGCGTGAATGATAGTAAAAGGAAAGGAGGATTTTCTCATCTTGTAAAAAAGAAAGAAAGATCCTGCTTATACCACAGCTTTTAAAAATACATCAGAGTTGACTTTATTTACACATTTTAATATGCACAACAATATTGGTGCTAGCAAGGACTACACATCCCATCATGTGAATATCCAATGAAACATTTTGGTTGAATAGAACTTAGAATAATAAAGCTTTGCAGATGAAAATTAGAAAGTGTGTAAGCCTTTCATTCAGAACAATGACAATCATATTTCATGGTAGCTTGCTGAGAATGATGAAGAAAAGTGTGAACCTAATGGAACAAGAATACTTCTAGATTACTATTTGTTACTGGAGGTTTATTTAGCTTCAGCTGCTCAGAACTGCTTTGACCAGCTTTGGTTGACCTGTTACTTCTCGCCATTCCTGGTTAGGGAAATGTAGCCACAATAATTCATATGTTTATACATTCCCATTTCAGTTAAAGTAATGTGTTCTGTGTTCAGTTGTATTTGAGAATGGAATCAGAAGCTAACGTGAGAGGGCATGCATATCAAGTTTGCAGATGACACCAAATTGGGAAGGATAGCTAATAGTCCAGAGGACAGTATCAGAATTCAGAATGACCTCAACAGATTAGAGAGCTGGGCCAAAACTAACAAAATGAATTTCAATAAGGAAAAATATCTTGGAGTGGACAATAAGTTGAACATGAGCCAACAATGTGATGCAGCAGCTTAAAAAGCCAATGGTATTTTGGGCTGCATCAAAAGGAATATAGTGTCTAGATCGAGGGAAGTCATAGCACCTCTCTATTCTGCTTTGGTTAGACCTCACCTGGAATACTGTGTCCAATTCTGGGCACCAAAATTCAGGAGATATATTGACAAGGTGAAACATGTCCAGAGGAGGGCGACCAAACTTATCAAAGATCTGAAAACCATGCCCTACTGTTTTCTGCTGTCCTGGAGATTAAGTCCCCTTCCACACAGCTGAATAAAATCCCATATTATCTGCTTTGAACTGGTATGTATGTATGGCTCAGATACATACCAGTTCACAGACTCAGATATCACAGTTCAAAGCAGATGTTGTGGGATTTTCTGCCTTGATATTCTGGCTTACATGGCTGTGTGGAAGGGCCCTAGGACTCGAAGCAAAGGGTTCAAATTACAGGAAAGGAGATTCCACTTAAACAATAGGAAGTTCTTCCTGGCCATGAGAGCTCTGGAACTCTCTGCCTTGGCATGTGGTGAAAGCTCCTTCTTTGGAGGCTTTTAAACAGAGGCTGAGTGGTCACCTGTCAGGTGTACTTTGATTGTGTTTTTCTTAGGCTTCTCTCTGGAACTTTATACAGAAAACTCATAACTGGTTGAAAATGATGTCATTTAAAGCCATAAATGATCCAGGTAGTGCCAGTCTCCTTGTATGTGTTTTCCAATTAAGATCTTTCAAGAGGAATGCCTGTCTGACCCATTGTGAGGAGCCTTGCCTTGTGACAATAGTCTTATTCATAGCACCCAGGTTACAGATTTCTATCCACCAGACACCTAACTAATGCCTCATTTTGACATTAAGTTAATATCCAGCTTTTTACTGAGGCATTCTATCTTAGTCAAGATATCTTGGTTCTGCGTGATGAATTATAAATACTATGTTTATGAGTATATATTAAACAGTTTTAAATTATATTAAACTGTTTTATGTATTGTACACTATCTAAAGCTCTTTTGAAATATGGTGGGTCAGAAGTTGTTAATAAACAATTCAATATATAAAAAGAACCACAAGAGTACATTTTTCTAAACAGAATTCTAAACCATCTATTTCGACCTGATTACCAGTTTGAAATAGCTTTCATTGAAGGACATAATTACCATTTTATCTTAAATCTGAATGTATATATGTGTGCTTTTGTGATGTCAAACAATTATATATGCTAAAACAGATATAAACAGATTAATATGAAAATGACTAAAACAATCATGCACCCTCAAACTGACTGGACTTGACCAAACACATGTATGTATGTATTACTTTCATTAAAGCAATTGAAATCTGAATAAAAATTACAGTATAAGACTATTGGTTAATTTAAATTTCAATAAATTTCATGTACAATAGAGTCTCACTTATCCAAGACTCGCTTATCCAAGGTTCTGGATTATCCAATGCATTTTTGTAGTCAATGTTTTAATGTATCATGATATTTTGGTGCTAAATTCGTAAATACAATAATTACAACATAACATTACTGCATATTGAACTACTTTTTCTGTCAAATTTGTTGTAAAACATGTTTTGGTGCTTAATTTGTAAAATCATAACCTAATTTGATGTTTAATAGGCTTTCCCTTAATCCCTCCTTATTATCCAAGATATTTGCTTATCCAAGGTTCTGCCGGCCCATTTAGCTTGAATAAGTGAGACTCTACTGTACTATTAAATACACTATTATACACTATACTACTACTATATACTACTATTATTATACATTAGAACAACAAAGGCATTGTGCCTCGGTTACCTCTTATAATTCCCCAGATTTCTAGAGATTTACATTAAACAGAAATAATCTGTTCCTCTGTTGAAAGTGAATCTTTTGATTCACATCTGATCAAGTCATCAAAGTCCCCATTATTGTGTACTGCCGTCACCCTTGGGACTGTTTGGATCATTTGCCCTGTCACACTGACAAACTAAAAGATATTATCCATCTCAGGGGACTAAGGGAAAGACTTGGAAGATAAAAAGAGATTGGTTGTTATTACATGCATTACATGCACAAGGGATTTGAAAAGCTCCATGGATATCAGGAAAAGAAGCAACAGGAATGCAAATGAGGTTGGTTCTTTGTCTTGGCAATATGTGCTCTGAACTCAACTTTCTCAATCCTGACTCTTGTCTTTCTTCCTTTGGACTCTTTATGCCACTTGTATTTCCTTGGGAATTCTCTTCTCCTGTTCAATTCACTATGTAAGTCTTGTTACTGGTGCCAAGCCCAAATATATGTATTTCTCTCTCAGCAAGTGATTTTCTATCCATTTACAATACAGTAGAGTCTCACTTATTCAACCTTTGCTCATCCAACGTTCTGTATTATCCAACGCAGTCTGCCTCCTGCCCGGATCCACAACTGTTTCTCTAGACAGGCAAGGATCACAGGACTTCAAAGGACTTAACTTTTTACAGATTTAACTTCCAACAATGTTGTTACTGTAAGTTCATTTTGTGCAATTCTATCTTTATTTGTAGTCATTTTTGGTAGTCAATTTTTTGTAGTCAATGTTTTCAATAAATTGTGATGTTTTGGTGCTAAATTCGTAAATACAGTAGTTACTACATAACATTACAGTGTATTGAACTTCTTTTTCTGTTGATTTGTTGTTAAACATGATGTATTGGTGCTTAATTTGTAAAATCATAACGTAATTTGACATTGGAGCCCCCAGATGGCGTAGTGGACTAAGTGACTTGAAAGTTGGGTTGCTGACCTGAAAGCTGCCAGGTTCGAATCCCACCTGGGGAGAGTGTGGATGAGCTCCCTCTATCAGCTCCAGCTCCATGCGGGGACACGAGAGAAGCCTCCCACAAGGATGGTAAAAACAGCAAAACATCCGGGCGTCCCCTGGGCAACGTCCTTGCAAACGGCCAATTCTCTCACTCCAGAAACAACTCCGGTTGCTCCTGACACGAAAAAAAAATTGACATTTAATAGACTCTTCCTTAATCCCTCCTTATTATCCAACATTTTCGCTTATCCAACTTTCTGACAGCCCATTTATGTTGGATAAGCAAGTACTGTATTCTACAAAATGAAAAATACATTGAAAACAAGTATCTATCTTCAGTAATATCATCCTCATTCAAGCTTTCTGCACATATGTGAGAGTCAGCTTCCTACAATAAAGATTAATGTGGCCCACACTGCCAATACATAGTTTCCTCTAGAAATGATGCCAGTGGTCTAAGTCATGTTTTGAAATAAGAGAAGATGAGAAGGCTATATGACAGGTTATTATATGAGAGGCATCTTCTGCGGTTCCTTTTGCTGCTCAGCGATTTGCATCACTTCTGCCAAGTGGAGTGTTTCTGACAACTTCACTCTTCGTGGTTCCTTTTAGTTACAGGGTACAGCTATCTCATAAACTCCCTTTCCTTCATATCAAAAGTTACAGCTGACTGAACAGCTGTTCTGAAAGTATGAACACCACTTCTATCTGAACAATGAAATGCCCTTCATTGCTTCAGAGGTGAACTATGTGTTTGAGTGTTTAGAGATAGAGCTTTTTGGCTTGTCCTTTCGCATATCTCACAATGATATAGATGTCCCATCTGGTTTCCATGTAGTATAGCACATCTGGAGTTACTAAGTGGGAGAGAGAACGCTGATGTAAGGATCTGGCAAAATATCATTTTCAAAAAGTCAAGATGCCTGACAAGGACTGGATGAACTACCGCAAAGTGCAAGACTTCAGGTATAATTAAAAGCATTTCATTGTGACAGTCATGGAAAAAAGTGTGATTCGGTGGCTTGTATGCTAGACAGAAACAGAGAGTGAAGAGCAAACAAAGAGAAAGATAAATTCTAGCTAGTACCTTTCTATTTGCAGCTGGAAATGGAATTCAACTAGTAATTCAATGCAGCTTTCAATAGTTTGTTTTCATGGTCAGGGTACTTTGGTAACAAAGATCGGCAACATGTAGCTCTCCAGATGGTGTTACCCATCATCTCCAATTATTCCTGCCCCATTTGCTATGCTACCTAGGGATAGCAGGGGTTTGGGGCCAACATCAGCTGAAAAGACACAAGCTGCCCTGTTCTATAAAGCCAGATGCCTTGTTTAACCAAAGTCCCCTGCAGTTTTAGTTGGAAGTTCTCTCCCCAGAGCTCCTTCCTGTTTTGCACAGCAGCAGCGCTGGTGACAAAGAAGCTCCTTACTCAATCAGTTCCTGTTCTCCATGGGGGTTAAATTTTAACTTTAGTCATCTCTGTTGCTCCAGCCGAGCTGAAGCAATCTATCCATGGGATAAAGATGGTCTTCAGCCTTCACTGTGCCTCAGATACTGCAAATTAAAGTCTAAATACAATGTGATGGTGTTCCCCTATCCCCTACCCTGGAGGCTCTTTAAACTCAGATCCCAAAATTTGATCCCAATCTCCAGAGATAGGTTTTAGGGGAATTGCTTTAGAAATATAAAATTATCTCTACCCATTTATTTAGTTTCCGCTCTTCAAACAATAACACATTTATTGTTGGGTGGAAACTTATGCACACTATAGAAGACAAAAATTGAAGTAACAAATTTGACATTTCACTTGTTTATGTTTATAATATACATAACTGGCTTCAAATATTCATTCAGGGTTATTTTTATTTTTTCTACCATGCCTCTAAAGATGATATTTAATCATTCATGTATTTTTAGCCTGTAGATATTTTAAGGTCTTCTTCAAAGAACTGTGAAAAAAAATGACAACATGTGAATACTTATATTTATAAACATGATAAAATGTAAGCTCTGTGATGACCCTGAAAGACATTTGAGATACTAATTAAGCCAGAACTGTTTTATGTGCTTGTTTCTTTCAAGAAAGCATTGGCAGTATTATCATAGCATTGGTAATGGCCACAAAAAACTCAGCCAATGTAGCACAAAAACATCCTCCAGTGCTGAAAGTGAAGAATTGGCAGCTGGTTATTAAGGCTAGCTGCAGAACATGCTGTAATAATGTTGGCTGAGACTGCTAGCAACTCTTATTTGGAAAACCATCTCAGTTCGAGATCAGGCACATCTCACACCAACTGTTGCGTTTATAGAACAGCACGTTCCAAAATACTCTGTGATGTTTTTGTACAAAAACCAATCTTCAGTGACAATTCCAAGAATATGATATGGGAATGTGACTACTAGAAATCTTATGTGGTTACGATACTGCTGATGCCTCCACCACCACTAAATAACCTGCCTACCTGCAGGTCAAATGTTAAGAAGGAACATCTAAAGATGTGCTAAATGTATCATATACTTTGAGCCTAAAAGCCATATAGTTTGACCCACAGAGAAGCTACATCACATGGGAGGTAAGATATTTAGAACACTTGACCATTTGGATTATCTGTATTAAATAGAAAATATTCTAGTGAGAGCTACAGAGAGAATACAAGGTCTTTATGCACATAGTTATGCAAGGAATTCCAATTACACAGACTTTCATGTGCTTTTTCCAACCCAATGGCAGAACTCGGATAATGTTTTGAGTGTGCCCTCTGGCCCTATGTCAAAGGAAAAACTCTCAGAACTTTTTGAACTGAATCCATAACAAGAGAGGTTCTGTATCTTAAATGCTCCAATGTTTATTTACAACTGCTTCCCCTTTCCTTTCTCCAGTGAACCTAAGTCATGCTGTAACCTCATCGCTGACCCTTATCTTGCCAAGGATAAGTTTTAATTCAGCCCAGAAGACTTAACTCAGTTATCTAATATATCACAATTTCCCTAAATTGCAGACCTCAGAGCAAAGCTGCAATAATTGACAGATAGCATTTTAAAATAGGGATTAGAAGTGGCTGCCAATTGAAACATTTAGGCTGCCAAAAGTAGCACTATTGTACACTAATTGTGAAGCTCAGAACAGCCATAACACATAAGCATAGAACATGGAAAGCAAAAATGTGCTGCAGTTCAAAACAATGGATATGTTAAATCATAAGCAAATGGGGGCGGGAGGTTGTTTCTTGGGGAAAGAAGGAATATCCTCTCATCTGGAAAATATGGTGATATCACCGTGATTTTTTGGGGGAGCCTCTGGTGGTGCAGCGGGTTAAAACACTGAGCTGCGGAACTTGCTGACTGAAAGGGCGGTGCTTCTGTCAACCTAGCAGTTTGAAAACATGCAAATGTAAGTAGATCAATAGGTGGGAAGTTAGTGGCACTCCATGCAGTCATGCCAGTCACATGACCTTGGAGATGTCTATAGACAACGCTGGCTCTTCAGCTTAGAAATGGAGATGAGCACCACCCCCCAGAATTGGACACAACTAGACTTAATGCCAGGGGGAAAACCTTTACCTTTACCTTACAGTGATTTTATACAAATCCACAGTGTAAACAGATTTGCAATACACTTGCCATTCTGCTCACTGTTCCATCAAAAGGATACTACAGCCCTGAAGAAAGTGTGGAAGGGAGCAAGTAAAATAATTTTCGAGGCTGAGGTAACTCTCATATAATGAAAGGTTTCAATATTTGGGTCTGTTTTGTTAGAGAAAAGGCACATAAGGATGTTTTTTTTTTCTAACTCCTCTCCCACTCCCCCTCACTATTCCTGACCTGACCGTTTAATATTTTACAATAATATTGACTTTTTAAAATTGCTTTTAAAATATTTTTTAAATTACAGAGCAACAGCAGCATGGTAAGAGGGGTGACAAGAATAGGGGGAAGCACAAGTGTAGGACCATGGAACGAAGAATCAGCACAATTGTACAAATGAAGACAGGTGCAGTAATGGTGACCATGCTGGCATGTATCCTATCCAGTAGCAGGGATTGTGCAATGCCATAGAATAGCAGCTTCATGCAATACAGCCCTTGGTAAAGTTTTCTTTAAAATGGAGAAGAGAGGAAGAACAAAAGACTACAAAATGGAGGCGAACAAACTCAGATTGACTGATGTTACAAAAGAGAAAGTGTGCTAAAACTGACAAAACAGGAAATGGCATGACTACATGCTCTTAAAGAGAATTGTAAACTACGAGTTACTAAGCATAAGCACATTAAGGTTGCTTGCTATTGCAAAGTTATGTGACCCCAAGGAAAGAAGCTATCCAAAGGCATGATAAGTGCTGTTATCATAGATGGGCTTTCAGTCCTAAGAGGACTGGCAGGTCCTCATCTCTTGAAGGTTGCCCATTCTGGTCTAAGATGGATGTTTGTTGGTTTGTTTGATCCATAAAGGCTCCTGCATGGGTGATGAATCAAAACCAAACATCATACACATACCCTTCATGATCCAATTTAAAATACTGGTGGTCTTTGAGAGGGGAGAGGTCTTATAGAGGAGGAAGGGAGTTGAAGTCCACATTTCCACCTCAATTCCAGCAACAGCAACAAAAAGAAAAGAAAATTGTCCTCAAAATGTGCAGACACCACCTGGAAACAGAGGTATTTTTTCAGGTTTCCCCACCATAGGAGATTTTTCTTAGGCCCAGGAGACAAAAAGCTTTGTGGTTTAAGAGAAGGATTTTCCTGGACTTAAAACGGTCCAAAGGGCCAAATGCATAATGGAAATTCTTCCCATGGCTACTAAAAGACATTTGGGGGCATTTAATGTTGGTTCTTGGGGGACCCTGAGGTCACAAAAGCAGCTTGTGATCCACTCTTTGCTATCCCCAGTTTTCAACAAAAGTATTTCACCTAAGGAAATGAACTACCACTACAAAGATATATGCAACATATAGACCAGGGGTGTTAAACTCATTTTCATCAAGGGCTACATCAGCCTTATGGTTGCCTTAAGGCCGTTGAATCCATGGACGGAGAACCCATGCATACAGAGGGCCAATTAGACTTCCTTTACATAGTGGTCAATGTTCTTTAGTTTTTGCCCAGTTTACAACCCAAGATGTTACTAAGCAACAATTCCTATCATTTTTTATCTGCCATGTAGACTGGGGATAATGGGAATTGCAGCCCAACAGCACTTGTGGCTCTGAGGTTATCTCAATTCAAACTCCACCATCCTGACTAAACAGAACAAATTGCAGCCTTCCAGATGTTACTGAATAGAAGTTGCAGTCCAGCCTCTGAAGGGACACATAAAATTACATGGAAAGCCAGATTCGGCCTGCGGGTCTTCAGTTGTCACATGTGGTATAAGACATCTGTAATAAGCCTGTAAATTACTTGTAAGCTATCTAGTTGTTGGAGGTCCATATGTACACTGTAAACATTAGAAACTGCTTTCGAAAGCAGAAGTATACAGTATATATCCTTTTTACTTCTTTTTTAAAACTCTTTTATTATGGATGATTTTGTGGGCTTGTGTTTGTGTTTTCTTTACACTTTGCCATGAGCATAAATATACAGTTCAGTTGGGATGGAAAGAAATGAACTGAAATTGCATTGATATATTTGAGATCAATTAGAGATAGTTGCTTCAGAAAAATATTCCACCGAAACCAATTGAATTAAAGCTTACTGACTTTTTTAAAAATGATGAGAAAATATATCATTTCATTTGCTTTGTGCTGTTTGGCAGGGGCTATGGCTTCATTCAGTCTTCATCAACATTATTGATATTTTTGGATACAACGTGCTATGTGTTTGTGACTAGCAAGCAATGACTTCATCGTGCTGGCTTCCCCCAAGTGTTTTCTGTCTGCTAATACTGTTTGCCCAACAGAACTAATGATAACATTTTCTTCTGTCATCCCAGCAAAGGTTGCTCCACTGAACGTAAACCTGCTCAGTATATAAGAGTCCCTGACATATTCTTGGAACAGTGTAGAACAGATTGCTGTATATCTTATCCTCCTTTAGTGAGGATATGAATATTTAATTGCTGAGAATCAAACAGAAATTTGGCCATAATTCAAATTCCTCTTGCTTTTGACAAAAACACTGATAAAGAATGTTGTAATATTGAAATGCTTAAACACTGCCAACCTGATTAACTTCGGTATCATTTCAAAGGCAGCTTTTTCAAAAAATGAACATTTACTTATCTGCCCTGCCCTTTCTTTGATCTGTACCATTAAGAGTTGACTTTAGCCAAGTGTTGGATACAGTATGATCTCATCCACATATTCAATATACAGAGTTTCATTTACCCACAGTCCAAATAATATTATCAGGGAAGCATTTGTGGGCTTCCTCCAGTTCTATTATATGGTATGCTTCTAGCCAAATATTAGGTTCAGTGTTACCCGTGGCTTCAGATATCTACAGGGGTGTCTTGGAACACCTCCCTTGTAGATATAGGAATCATAATGTATATGAAAGCCATGTTATACATATCCCGGGATCTGACTAGGGTAAAGGTTTTCCCTTGACATTAAGTCTAGTCGTGCCTAACTCTGGGGGTTGGTGCTCATCTCCATTTCTAAGTCGAAGAGCCGGCATTGTCCATAGACACCTCCAGTTGGTTCTCGCAGAAGCAGAGGAAGCAGGAGGACATTTTTGCTCCCTGGCTTCAGGTAGGATTTGGCTAAGATTTGGCTAAGATTTTAAACTGAGTTTGGGCTTGGCTCCTGTGGTCAAAGTCTAACTGTTGTGTGACTGTTGTGTTGAAAGAGAGCCAGGTACTTAAGTTGATTGACAGCAGGCATTGTCCCCTGTTAATTGAGTTTCTGGGAAAGCTTTATTTGCCAGTGTGAGTTTCTGCCAGAGCCTGATCCCAGAAGGGCAGTTGGTTCTCGCAGAAGCAGAGGAAGCAGGAGGACATTTTTGCTCCCTGGCTTCAGGTAGGATTTGGCTAAGATTTGGCTAAGATTTTAAACTGAGTTTGGGCTTGGCTCCTGTGGTCAAAGTCTAACTGTTGTGTGACTGTTGTGTTGAAAGAGAGCCAGGTACTTAAGTTGATTGACAGCAGGCATTGTCCCCTGTTAATTGAGTTTCTGGGAAAGCTTTATTTGCCAGTGTGAGTTTCTGCCAGAGCCAAAGTGCGTGCATATTACTTAACTGTACAAAGATCCCACTTGGCCACCACGCTCACCAAGAGATGCAACAAAAGCAAAACATTCCCATCACATGCACCAGCTGTGGCATGTTCCGCTTTTTCACACAAAAACTTGACAACTACATCTGCTCCAAATGCAAACAGATGACTCTGATGAAGCAGAGGATCCAACAGCTCGAGCACCGTATTAAGACCCTTAAGGACATTCAGGCACTCGAGCTCTTCTTGGACACTGCACAACACGCTGCTGTAGATCAGCAGCCTGCATCACACCAACACCACCAAGACCATGATCAGGAACCTTATGGGGAGATCAACTCAAAGGTAGACAACCCTCAGGCTTGGAAGGAGGTCACCCATAGAAGGAGACGCAGGACCAGGCAGCCTCCGCAGAACTCCTCTGCTCAGCTGCATTTACACAACAGATTTGAAATTCTTACATCATTAACATACAATCAGGAAACACATCTTGTGGAGGACCACAGTTTCTTAGATACCACTCAGTGGACCATCCTGGATCAATGCGCAGGGGATAGCCCTGACAGGGACAGTGCATCACCACAGTCACACTTATGTAATCATGCAAATGCTCCATCCCCAATCATAGACCAGGAGCAACAGGAACATCCTTGGGAGAGTAATGGGCTCTCGGATGTATCTCAATGGATTGTCATTGATGAATGCACTGGGGATGTTGAGGAGGAGGACAACACTTTACACCTACATGATTCACTTCAACAGGAACACTCTTCAGGGGACATACACACTGTCTTGCACAAAAGGGACCCTGTCAATCCTCAAAGGAAACAGGTCTTGGTAGTAGGTGACTCCCTCCTTAGAGGAACGGAAGCCATCATTTCCAGACCGGATGGGATGGCTCGAGAAACATGCTGCCTCCCGGGGGCAAAAATACACCATATCACTCAGAGGCTCAGCAGGCTCCTAAAGCCCCATCACCCTCCCCACCTTATGTTGATTCATGTAGGTACCAATGACACCGCTAGGCATACTTTTCAAAAGATCACAAATGATTTTCGAGCTCTGGGAACAAAGCTAAAACTGTATAATGTACATGTGATCTTTTCATCCCTCCTCCCCGTTGTAGGACATGGCTCTACAAGGGCCGGAAAAATAGTACAGGTCAATAACTGGCTCAGAAAATGGTGTCAAGAGGAGCATTCTGGCTTCCTTGACCATGGTCTACTCTTCCAAGAGGATGGACTACTGGCAAGCGATGGGGTGCATCTCACACAAGTAGGAAAACATCTTTTTGCACACAGACTCACAAACCTCATCAGGCGCACTTTAAACTAAATCCACTGGGGGAGGGGAACAACAGCCTGGCGAACACTATATTACCCACGACCACAGGGAACCGCCGTAAGGCTAAACGGAGGGCTGCACAAACACAGCAAGGACCAAGTACAGAGAGCACAATAATCCCAAATAAACAGTTCGAGGGGAGGTCACAGGGGCTTACATGTCTTTACACTAATGCTCAGAGCATGGGAAATAAGCAAGACGAACTCCAACTCCTAGCACAGCACCACACATACGATGTCATAGGCATCACTGAAACCTGGTGGGATGACTCCCATCACTGGAATTTAACCATTGAGGGCTATAACCTCTTTCACATAAATAGAACAAAGGGGAGAGGAGGGGGAGTAGCTTTATATGTCAAAAACAGTTACGTTGCAGAAGAAATGCAAGACTGTAATCCGGGAAACCAGCTTGAAAGCATCTGGATAAGAATCAAGGGAACCGGGACTCAAAAAGATCTTGTCGTGGGTGTCTACTACAGACCTCCGAGTCAGGATGAAGGACTTGATGAAGCCTTCTGTCAACAGCTGACCAAACAGGCACAAAGAAGAGATATAGTAGTCATGGGCGATTTCAATTATCCCGATATCTGCTGGAAAACAAACTCAGCCAAGAGTACAAAGTCCAACAAATTCCTCACTTGCCTTGCAGATAATTTTATGGTCCAGAAGGTAGAAGAGGCAACAAGGGGATCAGCAACTCTTGATCTAATCTTAACAAATGTGGAAGACCTGATCAATACAGTTGAAGTGGTTGGATCCTTAGGGGCAAGTGACCATGTGCTCCTGCAGTTTGCAATACAAAGGAATGCTGAAACTAAGACAAGTCAAACACGCATTCTGGACTTTAAGAGAGCTGACTTCCAAAAAATGAAGGAATTACTGAGCGGCATTCCATGGACGCCGATATTAAAAAACAAGGGAGTTAAGGATGGATGGGAGTTTTTCAAAAGTGAAATACTCAAGGCGCAAATGCAAACAGTGCCAACAAAGAAGAAAAATAAGACAAGTGCAAAGAAGCCAGAATGGATGTCCAAAGAACTTCTAACTGAGCTAAAGCTCAAAAGTGACATGCACAAGAAGTGGAAAAGGGGAGAAATCACCAAAGAAGAATTCAAACGTATAGCCAACTCCTGTAGGGAAAAGGTTCGCAAGGCTAAAGCGCAAAATGAGCTCAGGCTTGCCAGGGACATAAAAAACAACAAAAAAGGTTTTTTTGCTTATGTTGGTAGAAAAAGGAAGAAAAAGGAGGCGATAGGGCCACTGCAAGGAGTAGATGGGGTGATGGTGACAGGGGATAGGGAAAAGGCAGAACTGCTTAATGCCTTCTTTGCCTCGGTCTTCTCACAAAAAGAAAGCCATCTTCAACCTCAGCAACATGGAATGGACGAAGGATTGGGGGAAATCCAACCCCAAATAGGGAAACAAGTTGTCCAGGAACACCTGGCCACTCTAAACGAATTCAAGTCCCCAGGGCCAGATCAGCTACATCCAAGAGTATTGAAGGAACTAGCGGAAGTTATTTCAGAACCACTGGCAATCATCTTCGAGAGTTCTTGGAGAACAGGAGAAGTCCCAGCAGATTGGAGGAGGGCGAATGTGGTCCCTATCTTCAAGAAGGGAAAAAAGAACGACCCAAACAATTACCGTCCGGTCAGCCTCACATCAATACCAGGCAAGATTCTGGAAAAGATCATTAAGGAAGTGGTCTGCAAACACTTAGAAACAAATGCGGTCATTGCTAATAGTCAACACGGATTTACCAAAAACAAGTCATGCCAGACTAATCTGATCTCTTTTTTTGATAGAGTTACGAGTTGGGTCGATACAGGGAATGCCGTGGATGTAGCATATCTAGATTTCAGTAAGGCCTTCGACAAAGTCCCCCACGACCTTCTGGCAAACAAACTAGTAAAATGTGGGCTAGACAAAACTACGGTTAGGTGGATCTGTAATTGGCTAAGCGAACGAACCCAAAGGGTGCTCACCAATGCGTCGTCTTCATCATGGAAAGAAGTGACAAGTGGAGTGCCGCAGGGCTCCGTCCTGGGCCCGGTTCTGTTCAACATCTTTATTAACGACTTAGACGAAGGGTTAGAAGGCACGATCATCAAGTTTGCAGATGACACCAAACTCGGAGGGATAGCTAACACTCCAGAAGACAGGAGCAGAATTCAAAACGATCTTGACAGACTAGAGAGATGGGCCGAAACTAACAAAATGAAGTTCAACAGGGACAAATGCAAGATACTTCACTTCGGCAGAAAAAATGGAAATCAAAGATACAGAATAGGGGACGCCTGGCTTGACAGCAGTGTGTGCGAAAAAGATCTTGGAGTCCTCGTGGACAACAAGTTAAACATGAGCCTACAATGTGATGCGGCAGCTAAAAAAGCCAATGGGATTTTGGCCTGCATCAATAGGGGAATAATGTCTAGATCCAGGGAAGTCATGCTCCCCCTCTATTCTGCCTTGGTCAGACCACACCTGGAATACTGTGTCCAGTTTTGGGCACCGCAGATGAAGGGAGATGCTGACAAGCTGGAAAGCGTCCAGAGGAAGGCAACTAAAATGATTAAGGGTCTGGAGAACAAGCCCTATGAGGAGAGGCTTAAAGAGCTGGGCATGTTTAGCCTGCAGAAGAGAAGGCTGAGAGGAGACATGATAGCCATGTACAAATATGTGAGGGGAAGTCATAGGGAGGAGGGAGCAAGCTTATTTTCTGCTGCCCTGCAGACTAGGACACGGAACAATGGCTTCAAACTACAGGAAAGGAGATTCCACCTGAACATCAGGAAGAACTTCCTCACTGTGAGGGCTGTTCGGCAGTGGAACTCTCTCCCCCGGGCCGTGGTGGAGGCTCCTTCTTTGGAGGCTTTTAAGCAGAGGCTGGATGGCCATCTGTCGGGGGTGCTTTGAATGCGATTTCCTGCTTCTTAGCGGGGGGTTGGACTAGATGGCCCTTGAGGTCTCTTCCAACTCTACTATTCTATGATTCTATGATTCAAGGTCATGTGGCCAGCATGGAGCGCCATTTCCTTCCCACTGAAGCGGTACCTATTGATCTACTCATATTTACATGTTTTCGAACTGTTAGGTTGGCAGAAGCTGGAGCTGACAGCAGGATTCGAAACACCTTCCTTTCAGTCAGCAAGTTCAGCAGCTCAGCGGTTGAATCCACTGCACCACTGGGGGCTCCAGGATCTGGCTAACAGAGTTCTTAATTCAGGAGGTGGTCTATACATTGGCAGTTGCTTTCTGGCTTGGTCATTGGTCACTAATATGTATTGCAAAATAAGACCCTGCATGAAAATTGTCTAGTTAACCAAGACCTCTTCCATGGGATGCCAAAACATATGAAAGGTAAGCTTTCTGTGATTAGCATCTCATTTAAAATTCTCTAAAATCTCCTTTTTGGTGCTTAATTTTTTTAAAAAGCAAAACGTTTCAGCGCAGAAATTTCTGTTCAAGTTAGGTCTTCCAATATAGAAAACTTTAGTATATTATAGGGCCCATCTACATGAAAACCTAAATCCAGGGCCGGTTCATACCATTGCTGCTTCAGGCCGGCAATGGATTCTGAGGAGTTGTTCATACATTCTGCTTCTGTACCATGGCAACTGGATGGTCAACCTTTCTTTTTATGTTGTTGTTACCTCAGCAGCAGCTCCAGAGCTCCAGATAGCTCCTGGCCATTGCCAAGCACCTTTGTGTGCCTAGCAATGCCCCCAAAGCTCTCCAGGGCTCCGAGGCTGCTGCCTTGGCAAGAAACAACTAAAAAGGTAAGCTGAATCCCCTTCTCACTGGGCTGTGGAGTGCAAGGAAAATGCAACAGCAGCACTGGTGCATGTGAACAGCTGGACTGGTTCAAAATAGAACCACCCAGCTGTTCACATCAACCTCGAAGCACAGTGCTGGTCTAGAGTTTTGAGAAAGCTCCACAGCATTCCCGGTCAATTTAATCAGTTTTGCCCCATGTTAGTGAATAGAAGTCCCTGAATGTTGTGTGGACTTCCAGGAGTGTCTCACAATATATGGCCCATGTAGACATGCCCTCTGGCTGTGGAAAAGCAGCTCTTTGTCCTGCTGTAAACCATTCTAAAATTGCTTCATGTGTTCTAAGCTCAGCTCTGGTACATCTTGATTCCAATTAAACCATGCCCATTCCATCCAACGAGGCCAGAACTAAAGAATCTGAATTTTTCTGTTTGGTAAGATACAAAACGTTTTTTCTCAAGAATTTATAGCCAAATGCAACCAGGTTCTTTCTTTTCCATAGTGGGTGTGCAGAATGCTGATTGGATAGCTGTCATCAAAAGAGGGCAATGTATTTTCTTGTATTGTATGTGTTTTAAAACCGTTTTAAATGTGTGCTTGATTGTAACATTTAATTGTTTATAGCACATTTTAGCTAAACTGAATTGTTGTTTTAAACACTGAAATGAATCTTTAATTCGTTCATTGTTAAACAATGAGCCTGAGGTTGCTTATCATATCAGCTAAACATCCTGGACTTAATCATTCAGTAGGTAGATATGTTGATGGTTTATTTTAGATATTGTAAGCAATGTTGGGCTCCTTGGTAGAGGTTTTAAGAGTAAGGATAATTCTATGTGCTTTGAAGAGCTAATCTTTCGGATAATTTCAGTAACTGAATTTATGCTATTTATAATTATACTTGCATATTATTACTCTATAGTAATCTCCCCTCTGTCATATATGCATAGGTTATGCTCATGTGGAGTAGTTCAGTGTTTTCTTAAGCTATCCCATGTGGGGGCAAAACATTTTCCCCTAATGTGCCAAGAATGAGTACTATTTTTCATTCCCATTGGGGATAATTGTTTCTTTTCTGGAAACTCTCCAAGGACTGGCAGCTGATGCCCTTAAATAGCACTGGTGTAGCTGATCTTTATATTTAAATCTTTTCCCGTACGCAGATCATATATCAACAGCAGAGCACATAAATCTTTCTGGCAACTGAACCTTTTCTTTCCATGTGCTGAATATTGTTTTCAAAAATTGACTCTGAAAAAAAATTGATTCAACTAAGCATCTTTGTTTTAATCATTCATGAGGTAGGTAGATAGTAATACTTGTTCAGGAGCTTTCTAAATTTCTGTTCTATGGTGTTGAAACAACTTTGGAAATGAAACTCATTTGTGTCATGCAAACTCAGTGAACTCTGTAATGGATTTGATGAAGCTAGTGCTTTAAATAAAAACTATTAATGTCTCTTTTATGAATAATTTAATTTCAGATGTACTTCTTTTTATTCCATCATTTTGTCCAATTAAAACAGTTAATGGCTCCTTTCCACTCAAATGAGATTTACACCCATTTGAGTCTATTACATCACAACAGAGACATCCGTCCAAAGTGAGTCTACTTAATCTATATGTCCCTGCCCACTGGTCTAGAAAACCTTACTTTCTGCCTGGGAAAACCTCTCCTTCCAAACTGAATTCTAATACAACCTCCAAGGTTCACACCAAGGCCACAACAGATTGAGTTGTAATTGATGGCATTGCTTCATTCAGGCATTGTCTCAGTATGAAATATATTTCTATGGAAATGAGCATGCACTCAACTGTGTTTAAATCTATTTTATTACCATGCTTTTGAAATCTGCATGCTGTCCACATAATCATTTCTGCCCTTTCTCTTTTTCTTCTATGCTTCTGCAAAGAGACCACATGCTGAGGGCACTTACAAACAGACCCCAAAATGTGGGATCTGTCGGGCTTTTACCTGAGGTGTCCAAATGATGTCTCAGGTAAAAGTGAATTAATTCAGGGCAAAGCAGGTAGACCCTGCTTTGTCCCGAATTAATTTGATACCACCTTAGACCCAAGCCTTTCTTGCTTCTACTGGCCCCATGAGCATGGGGAAACGAGATGACACCCCCCACCCACCTCCCCCCAAAAAGGCCCTTAAAATAAAAGAAAACTTACTGGGCAGCCATGACTCGTCTCTGACAGACCTCGTGGCATGTAGAAATGATACGCCAGGAGGCGGGGGGAAATCTCTCTTGGGGTGCCCCCCACCTCTCGGCGCATCGTTTCTATGTACCACGAGGCCTGCTAGAAAGGAATCATGGTAGCCTGGTAAGTTTTCTTTTATTTTAAGGACTTTTGGCAGGGCTTTTTGAGGTGGCCCCATGCCAGCGTGATAGTTACCATGATAGCATGGGGAAACCCACCTACGAAAGCCCAGGTTTTGGGGAAGGGCATGGGGACTTAAACCCACAACAAAGTGAGTTTCTTAAACCCGCTTCATTGTGGGTTTAAATCCTGTCTGGAAGCGTTCTGAGTCTGGTTGCCTACGTTTTTTTCTTTTTAAGCGTCCAATAGATCTGTGTGAGGTTGTGCCTTCAAGTTACCTGTGGATGTATGGCAATCCCATGAACTTCACAAGGTTTTGTTTTCTTAGGCAAGGAATAATAATAATAATAATAATATTTATATCCCGCTTACCTCCCAAAATTGAACCCAAAGCAGCTCGCAACATTTTTAAAAACAGTGCAAACAACAAACTCATATTACAATAAATATTTAAGCAGTATTTAAGCAGTAATTTAATTAATTAACTTTCAGTCTCAATCTTTCATCTTCTCCTGGGGGCATATCTACACTGAACATTTAATGTGGATTGAAGGCAGTTAAAAAGCTCATTGTCCAAATGACACTTGGAGTGAACGTGTGTAGGAATGTACTTCTGATGCCTTAAACCAAGATAAACAAAATTGCAGGATACCCCAAAGCAGGGCATTTCAGTGCATACAGGCGTAAACCTCACTACATGGTGAAACCTATCAAGGGACAGGTGCTCTGGTAAGCTACACATATGCATTGGAGGGAGTGACAAAAAAACACCAAATCCTCCATGGCCACATTGCCATAGATCCTGGAACCACATCAGAGATGAACTGTCTGCACTGCCCAAAGCTTGATGTATAATCAGGTACACATGCGCTTCACTTTATCCCTGCCACTTTTATCCCACATTATATGGCCCATGTCGATATGCCCCAAATTCTGTTTCTTCATGGTGCTGTAGACGTACTACAAAGTACCACGATGGCCATCTGTCAGGGGTATTTTTATTGTGCTTTTCCTGCATGGCAGGGGGTTGGACTAAGTCTATTGTTCTAAGATTCTATCAGAGTAACCTTACTTTGTATTGATTTCAAAGTTAATTTGTTATTTCAGTGATACAGAAAAAGTACCCATAAGGTCATATATGGAACAGCATACCAGCAACTTCTTGCATATAGTGATGTGTGAACTAGAGCATACAGTCTGATGCCAGGACAGAAGCTGCATATGACTCATGTATCTCATTTCAATTCTGGGTTATGTTATGGTAGAAAGCCAGGATAGTGTAGTGACTTGATCATTGCACTTTGACAAGAAAAATCTTGTCAAGAAACCCCCGTGATAAGATCAATATTGCATTTCCCCAAAAATAAGACACTGTCTTATATTTATTTTTCCGCAAGAAAGGAGGAAAGGTGTGCTGTTGTGAGCTGGTAAGTCAGCCACAGCCATGGCAGAGGGAAGGGGCGGCTGCCTTCTTTACCGCTCCATGCCGGTACGCTGCATAGCCACGCCTGTCACTATGTCTTATTTTCAGGGTATGGCTTATATCGTGCGAAATGCTTAGAAATCCTGCTATGGCTAATTTTATGGGTATATCCTATTTTTGGGGAAAACAGTATATGGTTGCCATTAATCAAAAACAACTTGAAAGCAACCTGACTAGGTTGTTCCGTCCCCCAGGACGATGGTTTGCCTTACCTATTGGTCGTTTGTTTGTTTTCCCTCCTTTACATTTTGTTTGAGCCTCTGGCTGCAAAGGCCTAGGAAAAATGGCTTGGAATCTGCAAGAGCTGGCTGCAGTTTTCTTTGCAGTGATTGGTCAAAGAATGCAACATCTTAGGACCGCCCTTTTTACCAGGGTCTAGTCTCCATTTTGGAGCTTCATTCTGGCTATAGTCTTCCAACGTGCTGGAGCTGTGCAAGGCTAACTGGGACAAATCATCCTCAAAACCAGGCCAATCTAAGCCTATCCAAATTAGATAAGTATTGAATTATATTGATCTGGAATAAGAAATCTAGTTAGAGGAGCAGAGTTATTCCATTGCTTCTAGAACTAATCTTTGCTGTAAAGATAGGGAAGGAAAGAGTTTCTCCTTCTAATATAGGCAGTGTGATTAGGGTATAGTGGTTTTATAATCACCTTTGCCTTCTGGAACCAGGGATAATTCTGTGACTAAAACCTATAGAAATTTGTTTCATTTTCTGCAACTTTAAGATCTGTGCCAGGTTTACAACCTTGTATGAATAAACATCCTTTTTTGAAGTTATCCAGACTCAGTCGTTCAATATCTATAGGACAGCTTATAGGGATTTGCAGTTCGCCCGGATAAAGGACAGCACGTTTCAGTTTTATAGTTTTTTATTGTCCGGCGGACGGCACAAGGTAGTACCTAAATCACTGCTAAACTACCACTTTTCTTATTACAGAATGACTGAAGTCCCAAGCTAGTGAACAATTTTGAGCAATATTTTTTTAAAAAAACTTTTTTTTAAAAAAGTCACATTTGGAAGTGACCACTTTGAATTAGTGTGCTTCAATTGTCCCTCTCTTATTTTGGTTGCAGTTTTATTAGGACACTAGCTGTGCCTGGCCACGCATTGCTGTGGCTTATGGGAATCATTTGTTGGCCAGGTGGATTAGCAGTGAATAGCCTCAAAGCCTGGCCATTTTCTTCTTATGGGAATCCTTGTTTGGTGAGCTGGAATACAATGGAATAGCCTTGCTGCTTGGAAGGCTGGGGAATGGTTTTTTGGGCTGCTAGAATTGCAGTGAATAGCCTCGCTGCTTCTAAGCCTGGCTGCTTGCTACCTAGGGGAAACTTTGGTTGATCAACTTCAATAGTACAGAGTAGTATCGCTGCTTCAAAGCCTGGCCACCTTCTACCAAGGTTAATCCTTTGTTGGTCTGGTTGAATTGCACTGAATAGCCTTGCAGCTTCAATGCCTGGCTGTGTTATACCTAGGGGAATCCTTGTTTGGTGAGCTGGAGTAGCACCCTCAATCAAAAAGCCACTTTGAAACCTGGCTACTTCCTTTGTAGGGGAATCATTGTTTGGCCAGCTTGAATTGCACTGAATAGTCTTGCAGCTTAAAAGCCTGGCCGCTTTCTACATAGGAGCATCCTTCATTGGCCAGGTTGAATGGGACGGAGTAACCTTGTGTTCAAAGCCTGTGGGTTTTCTATCTAGGAAAAATCTTGCCCAAGATAAACAGCACTGAATAGCCTCACTGCTTGCAAGCCTGGCCGCTTTCTACCTTGCGGAATCCTTGGTTGGCCAGTTTGAACAGCAATTAATAGTCTCAGTGCGACAGGTATGAATGCTTGCAATTAGCCACCTTGATTAGCATTTAATGGCTTTGCAGCTTCAAAGCCTGGCTGCTTCCTGCCTGGGGGGGAATCCTTTGTTGGGAGGTGTTAGCTGGCCCTGATTGTTTCCTGTCTGGAATTTCCCTGTTTTCAGAGTGTTGCTCTTTATTTACTGTCCTGGTTTTAGAGATTATATTGTTCTGTATTATTAAACCACAGTAATTATTATATATTATATTTATAGTCTTATATTATCTGCTTACAACTGGATTATGTGAGGCCCCTTCTACACAGCTGTATAAAATCCACACTGAACTGGATTATATGTCAGTGTGGACTCAAGATAACCCAGTTCAAAGCAGATACTGTGGATTATATCTGCCTTGGCATTCCGGGTTATATAGCTGTGTGGAAGGACCTTGAGTCTACAATATCATATCAATTTCAAATCAGATAATCTGTATTTTATCAGCAGTGTGAAAGAGGCTTAAGTGAGGCCTAACTCTGCCTGTCGCCATTGTGGCCGAGTGGGTTGCTAGGAGATGAAAGGGGCGGGGCCTAAAGAGGGCGGGGCCTACTCTTATGATCAGCAGCCAGGGAGAAAATGGCTTTTCCACATCTTCTAATTTGGACTTTATTTTTCTAAGTTTTTTGTTTGAAAAACATAGATTGGATGACTATGTCTTTTGTGGCCAAATTTGGTGTTATTGGGTTCAGTGGTTTTGTTAGTTACTCCATAGTAAAACTGCACATTACATTTCTATATATATAGATTTGTTTCGTTTTGTTGAGATAGTATCCTGTTATTGGGGAAATGTAAATAGAATCATAATCCTGGTATCATCCTTTAGGTGGCAGCATGACAAGAAAGCAGATTTTGGTTAAAATAAAAAATTGAAAATTGAAATGAAAGATTAACATAAATTTTATAAGGCTTTTAAATTAATTAAAAATAAAATTGGGCCATGCTGGCAAGGAGATTCTAGGACTCATAGTCTAAATGACTTCTTTTTTTTTTTTCAAGCTGTGCTTAGGAGCATCCATCTGAAACAAAGGTTACTGAAATGACTGTGCACGTACAATCAAAGGGCTAACAGGCCAATCTGGGATTTGGACATTTGCCTTTAACTAAATCCTGGGGTATGAAGTAGCCAGTATATTTTTCAACTGCTGAATCATTGCAAGGTTCAGTTACATTAAAAGGGTAAAGGTTTCCCCTGACATTAAGTCCAGTCATGTCTGACTCTGGGGGTTGGTGCTCATCTCCATTTTTAAGCCGAAGAGCCGGCGTTAATTCAATGGTCAATATAGAACAGCCCAGATATTGGAGGAAGGAACTGACAAAACCACCTCTGAATATTCCTTGTCTTAAAAAACCCTATGAAATTCATGGGCTGCCATAAATTGGTAGGTGGTTTGAGGACACTCACTTGCACATCCAGAGCAGAATTTTCTCATCAAAACAAAAATTCTCAGGAGTCTTCAAAAGCCAAGGGACCTAAACTGGCATTTAGCTGCTGTAATTGTGAGATTTACTTCAGAGGACCAATTGTTAAAACAAATCAACATAATTTTTTATAAAAATCTGACACTCTGAAAGTAGAATTTTGTAGCCACTAGAATGATGTGCCTTGAATATTAATGAACAGACATTTATTTTATTTTATTTTTGAATAATTCCCTGGTTGTAAAGTGATATTTCATCTATGTAAGTATAATGTTAGCAAGTAAAAGCAGGGCATAAATAAGTATTATTATTATTATTATTATTATTCAAGAAGGAAGGAAATGTTCTTTTCTAAGAAGTGCCAAATTATTTACATCAGCAATATTCAAATGTAAAGTGCTCTGTTAAACTCTTTGTTTTCTAGTTCTACCAGAACAAGGTCTATGAGAGAGGCATAATTTCCAAATGACAGCTGCACTTCTGGAGCTGGTTTTTTTTTTTTTAGAAGAAAGGAAGGAAGGAAAAGTAAGTAAGTGGCCTTTGATATTACTCAAACTTGGTACAAAATACAAATAACCTAGATGAGTAGTTAGACTCTATAATCCAGCCATCACAGTAAATCCCTTGTTGTATTGTTTCTCAGAAAATGGTTTCTTTGATAGGGTGATTCAATATTGCACATGCTAATGTGCGGCTGCCAACCCACTGAATGGCTCATGAATATCCCAAGCACCATTCCAGGCTCAGCTCTGAGACACATTTTATTTAATCATAACCAAATATACAAGTTTAGCATTATCACTTTCCCTCCGTCTCGTCTTCTGTTAAGGATCATTTGGATCTAGGAAGGATTCAGTGCAACCACGCGGCTTCTGAATTGCCTAGATTATATTACCATAATAACAGAAGACATCACATTTGCTCTTCATGACTGGCACGTACACAAACGTAATGGATGAAGTCTGACTTGCTTCATTTATTGAGCTTGAAGTTACTGCTCCATGGAAGACTTGCTTATATACTTGCCATTGCCTGGTTTATATATTTTCTAATGCTATTACAGTAGAGTCTCACTTATCCAAGCCTCGCTTATCCAACGTTCTGGATTATCCAACACATTTTTGTAGTCAATGTTTTCAATACATTGTGATATTTTGGTGCTAAATGCATAAATACAGTAATTACTACATAGCATTACTGCTTTTTCTGCCAAATTTGTTGTCTTAATATGATGTTTTGGTGCTTCATTTGTAAAATCATAACCTAATTTGATGTTTAATAGGCTTTTCCTTAATGTCTCCTTATTATCCAACATATTCCCTTATCCAGCATTCTGCCGGCCCGTTTATGTTCGATAAGTGAGACTCTACTGTAATTAGAAAAAGTTGTTCGCTTTTACAATTGTAGGGATAGTTCAATCAAAGAGGTGAGAAAAAAAATCCTATTTTTTAAACAATCATTTATTATTTGTTAAAGTTTTTACACTATTTTTCCATTTCCTTTGCTAGACTTAGATGGTCACAATAATTTAATTTTCATTATCTTTGGAGGGATTGTCCTATGAAGTTGCTGGATTTTTTAGGCATTGTATTTATTTATTTATTTGCTACATTTATATGCCGCCCTTCTCACCCCGAAGGGGACTCAGAGCAGCTTACAAATTAAATTTACATACAATATTATATTATTACATATTACATAGGCATGGCAATTGATGAAAGGCACACAATAATTCACCAACCTCAACTTTTGTTGTCCCTTGGGTACAGATCACACCTTGCTGACTGACTATAGCAAGGCTTTACTGCCCTTTTGCAGTTGGTTCTCAGTACTCCCACCAGCTCCACATCTGGCCAGCTGCAACTCTCATCAGCTAAAGACTTTATCAGGCAGCAACTCCCATCAGCCCAACATTAGGCCAGCTGCAGTTCCCATTGGCCCCACAACTGCAGTTCTCATCAGCCCCAGATTTGCCTAGCAAAGGGCTATAGATGTTGGGTGGTAAGTAAAGTAGGCCTTCTGATCAGTTAGGAGTAGAGAAACCCCTTTCATCCTCATTCAGACTCTTCCCCCCTCTCCAACTTTGTCAGTGTTTTAAATTGGGTCATGAAAGGTATGTGTACCTAGTTTGATTCAGATCCATCTTAGTTGGGATTCACACAGCTCTAGATGTGGGTGAACTACATCTTCCATCATCCTTATAAATTCCCACACTCCAAAGTATCACGACAGGTATATGTATCAAGTTTGATCCAGACCAATCAAGCTATGCATAAACTTTTATGGTTCAAACATACATACATACACTTTGACTTTTATATGTATGTGTTGAATCAAAACATAGGTGCAGTTTAGTATCCCTAATCTGTTTATGTCCTGTTTTTAAAACGTATCTTAATTGTCTTTGCATGGGTAATAAGGGAAGAGAAGAGACTGTGGCCCCATCTACACTGCCGTATAATGCAGTTTCTGAACACAGATTCACTGAATTGGATTGAATGGCAGTGTAGACTCATGTAATCCTGTTCAAGGCAGTGTAGATCCACCACAGTACTTTCATGTTTTTGTATCTTAACAGTTTCATTTCAGCTTGAAAATCCGGAAACACAAATATAATATAGTAAAAATCTAAAGACATATATAACATAGAAGAAAAATCTAGAGTGTACACACTATCTGAGTTTAGACTCCTGTATACATTCTAGTATACAGGAAGAAAAGTGGAAGCAGTTGAAAGAAAAAAATGTAATCCCGGGGTACATTTTGAAAGAAGCTTTAAAACAGTCTCTAGAAGGTTCAGAATGTGTTTGTCTATTTATGCAAGGCTTACCTAACCTGGTTGTTTAATTTTACATGAATATAATATTAGTTTTAGATTTTTTAAAAAAAGTTCACTGAAACTTGTTGACCTACTTTTCCTTCTTCGTGGTGTAGAAAGAATATCTCCTTCTGGAACCAAAGTTAGTGAAGTAAAGCCCAGCAACATATCTACTTCATTAAATAAGGATATACTTGCACAGTTAGCCCTCCATAATAACTGGATTTAAGGGCACAGATTGGTGAAAATAACATTGTAATCAAATCTGGGAACAAACAAATCCAGAAATGGCAAAACTGCAAATGTTGAAGGATAACTGTAGTCTTTTTTGCCTCCAATAATAGTAGTAGTAATCGTAGTAAATGTGTTTCTTATCCGCCTCTCCTTGTTGCTCAAGGTGGATTATAAAATAGCTAAAAATATATAATCATCATAATTATATAAAATATACACATATAAAAATGTATTTGTACAAAATATGTATAACAAATTTAGATGTCAAAAACAGCAGGCTACCAGCTTTGAATAACAATTTTGCTATTCAACTGCAACTTAGCGTACCATGAATAAGGTTTGTAAAACAGCTGTTGTGATTTTCAGTATATTACAAAAAAAAAGGAAAAGGCCAAATTGGTAACACATCACACAGTGAATGATTATTACCGTAAGTGTTACTCTACCACCACCTAGTGGTGAAGAATATTTCTCCAAAGGCTTGTTTTTAACATATTCTTCTAAATACTGTAGATTGTAGGTGCATCCTATAAAGAGAAAGAAAGCCTTTTCTCTTTTCAGTAACAACAAATGTGCTGCTTGCTGTGCAGATAGGCTTAGGGAGAGCAAACTGTCATATTTCAAAAAGTCCAAGAAATATTAGGAAGAACATCCTGACATTAAGCAGTGGAATATGTTGCCTTGTATGGTAATTGAGTCCCATTTTATGGAGGTTTTTAAGCAGAGACTGAATGATTCTAGTAGCTAACATATGAATCTATGCTTTTATGGACTCTCAGTTAATCAGAACTTATGCAATCAGCAAAAAAAAATCCAATAAATAATATTATAAATAAAACTGAAATACAGTAAAGTCTCACTTATCCAAGCCTCGCTTTTCCAAGCCTCTGGATTATCCAAGCCATTTTTGTAGTCAATGTTTTCAATATATTGTGATATTTTGGTGCTAAATTCATAAATACAGTAATTACAAAATAATATTACTGCACATTGAATGACTTTTTCTGTCAAATTTGTTTTATAACATGATGTTTTGGTGCTTAATTTGTAAAATCATAACCTAATTTGATGCTTAATAGGCTTTTCCTTAATCTCTCCTTATTATCCAAGATATTCACTTATCTAAGCTTCTGCCGGCCCGTTTAGCTTGGATAAGTGAGACTGTACTGTATGTGTATTTATTGTTAAACTATATTGTATTATATTATTTATTCCAGGAATTTATATGCTGCCTTTCTCCAGGTGGACCAAAGAAAACCATTATATTAAGTTCATCTTTATTTGTCATTATTTGCTGTTCCTGTATTTCAGTATGAATATCAAATGAATGCAAAGTTTAGGTATGGTATATTATTAGCTAGGTCCACTTTTGATAGTAACTCTCAGGCAACCAGAAACTATATTAACTGGCATCTAGTTAATATATGGGTTAACTGGCACCCATGGGTGCCAGTTAACTTTGGCCTCATCTACACTGCCAGATAATGCTGTTTCAGGATGCAGGTGAATTGCATTCTGGATTATATCAGTCTACACTGCCATAAAATCCAGTTCAATGCAGTTAATCTGCAGTAAACCACTCCGTATTTTTAATGCATTTTATCTGCTCAGTTTTTTAATGTTGGTAAATGTGTGTAAGGTGATATATTTTGTTTATTTACATTCTTACTTTTTGGTTAGTTATTATAAGTTTATATTGATGTTTTATTTATTGTATTGATTGATTTGTTGTTTGTCTGTTTTATTATGGCATTGAATGTTTGCCACTTTTGGTGGAAACTGCCCTGAATCTCCCCAGGGAGATAGGGTGAATTACAAATAAAATCTTAATATTATTATATGTCAGAGTTACTCTGGACCATGCTCTGACATATAAGAAGCACTGCTTGAATATCAAGCAATACGAAAGCTGACTGGCACAACCTGGGGATCACAACCATACACACTGAAGACATCTGCCCTTGCACTCTGCTACTCTTCTGCTGAATACGCATGCCCAGTATGGAATACATCTCAACACGTTAAAACAGTGGGTGTGACCCTTAATGAGACATGCCGCATTATCACAGGATGACTACGCACTACACCACTGGAGAAATTATACTGTTTAGCCGGTATTGCACCGCCTGACATCTGTTGGGAAGTAGCCGCCTGTAGTGAAAGGACCAAGGTATTAACATCTCCGGCCCATTCTCTGTTCAGATTTCAGCCAGTAAGCCAATATCTTAAATCAAGAAACAGCTTACTAAGATCCACAGGAACACCTCAGCAAGCAAGAGTCCAAAAGTGGCAGGCTCAAACCCAGAACCTCAATCCATGACTGATACCAGATGAGAAACTCCCTCCTGGCCACACAAAAGGCTGGGTGATTTGGAAGGCACTGAACAGACTGTGCTCTGGCACCATGAGATGCAGAGCTGATCTCAGGAAATGGGGCTACAAAGTGGAGTGTACAACATGCGAGCAAAGCACAGACCACTTCCTACAATTCAGCCTGAGCCCTGCCACATGCCTAATGGAGGGCTTTCTTACAGTGACACCAGAGGCACTCCAAGTACCCAGCTTCTGGTCAAAGGAAATCTAATATAATGTCAAGTTTTTAACTTTGTGTTTTTAAATACATTACAACTGTATCCTCAATTCGTTTCTGACACAATAAATAAATAATTTGTTGTTTATTTGTTCAGTCACTTCTGACTCTTCGTGACCTCATGGACCAGCCCACGCCAGCGCCCCCTGTCGGCCGTTGCCATTCCCAGCTCCTTCAAGGTCAAGCCAGTCACTTCAAGGATACCATCCATCCATCTTGCCCTTGGTTGATCCCTCTTCCTTTTTCCTTCCATTTTCCCCAGCATCATGATCTTCTCCAAGCTTTCCTGTCTTCTCATGATGTGGGCTAAGTACTTCATCTTTGCCTCTAATATCCTTCCCTCCAGTGAGCAGCCGGGCATTATTTCCTGGAGGATGGACTGGTTGGATCTTCTTGTAGTCCAAGGCCCTCTCAGAATTTTTCTCCAGCACCACAGTTCAAAAGCAATTATCTTACTTTGCTCAGCCTTCCTTATGGTCCAGCTCTCGCATCCATAGATGACTATGGGTAATGCCATTGTTTTAACTATGTGGGCCTTCATTGCCAGTGTGACGACACTACTCTTCACTATTTTATCGAGGTTGGTCATTGCTCTCTTCCGAAGAAGTAAATGTCTTCTGATTTCCTGGCTGCAGTCTGCATCTGCAGTGATCTTTGCACCTACAAATACAAAGTCTGTCACTGCCTCCACGTTTTCTCCCTCTATTCACCAGTTATCAATCAGTCTGGTTGCCATGATCTTGGTTTTCTTGACGTTTAACTGCAACCCAGCTTTTGCACTTTCTTCTTTCACCTTGGTGATAAGGCTCCTCAGCTCCTCCTCGCTTTCAGCCATCAAAGTAGTATCATCTGCATATCTAAGGTTGTTAGTGTTTCTTCCAGCAATTTTAACTCTGGCCTTGGATTCATCAAGTCCCGTACATCGCATGATGTGTTCTGAGTACAAGTTGAATAGGTAGAGCGATAGTATACAGCCCTGACACACTCCTTTCCCAATCTTGAACCAGTCTGTTGTTCCATGGTCTGTTCTTACTGTGGCTACTTGGTCTTTATACAGATTTCTCAGGAGACAGACAAGGTGACTTGGTATCCCCATACCACCAAGAACTTACCACAATTTATTATGATCCACACAGTCAAAGAATCTATATATATAAAAGAGTAATGGCATCAGGGCGATGCACAAAACAACAAAAGTAAAGGCCTCCCAACCTTGAAATTTGGCAACATAGCCCATCATCCACGGCTCCAGTAAGATACAGCACAATTAGATGGCAAACACAATCACAGGGCCAACAAAAGCCCAAAAACCGCAACAGGCGATCTGCGCCTGTGCGCACACCGCCCTCTCCTCCCTTCCCGCACGCGTGCACACACACACATCATCCTCACCCAGGAGGCCTCACAAACACCTCGCCTCAGAGCTGGGCCTGGGCTGAAGGAAGGCAGGCAGGAAGGCGGATTCCTCTGCCCTCTCCCCCCCAATCTCCTCCCCCCCTCAGGGCCCATGGAGGGTCGCCGAGCAGGCCCCCTCCTCCCGCCCCTCTCCCCTCCCCTCAGCGCCAGGAAGGCCCCGCGGACCCCCCCCCCCCCCCGGCCTCACCCTCTCTCCTCTTCCCGGCCTCGGCCTTCCTCCTACCGGGCCCTCCGCAGCGCCGTCTACACCCTGGTCTGCCTCAAGGACTTCTTCCCCGGTTCTTTGAAAACTTCAAGGTGAGGGGGGAAGAGGAGGGCATGGCCCTCCAGCAGGCCTGGGCCTCCCCTCCAGTGGTTTTGGGTGCCAACCCCCCGCCCTTCCCAGCCTCAGGCCCCTTCCTTTTCCCCCTCACCCAGTTAAACGCCTGACGGGGGGGGGGGGAGTAGAGTCTCAGACCAGGAAGGGTGGAAGTTGGCACCCAAAACAAGGGAAGGCCCAAGTTGGCCCAGGCTGAGCCCCCCCTTTTCTGTTGTTATTGTGGTTGTTGTTGTTGTCACCCACAAATGACAACCCCTCCAATGCCTTTTTTCCCCTCCCTTTTTTCCCTCTCAAGCCCTATCGCCCTCACCTTTCCCTTCCCTGTCAGTAATAATTATTATTAATATAATAATAACTGGTCATCATTTAAGAATGTAATAATAACCAATAATAATAGTAATTTATTATTGTTATTATAACAGTAATAATCATTCAACAATGCAATAATAACTAATCAAACAAGTTATTTTTATTACAACTATAATAAACATTCAAGGCTGTCATAATAATAATAATAATTATAACACTGATAATCATCCAATAATGTATTAACAAAATAAGAGTAAATTATTATTATTATTATTATTATTATTATTATTATTATTATTATTATTACTACAGTGATAATCATTCACAAATGGAATAATAATTATTAGAACATTGATAATCATTCAACAATACAATAATAATAACTAATAATAGTAACTTATTATTTTTATAACACTCTGAAATCAGGAAAATCGAGAATGCCACAAAATAAACTATCACAGCCAACTAACACCTCCCAAGAAAGGATTCTTCCAATGCAGTGAAGCAGTGTGTATTACCAGACCTATTATTATTATTATTATTATTATTATTATTATTATTATTATTATGTTGCTGTCAACTGTAAAAATGAATACAATCTGGCTCCAAATATTCAAAAACAATAAAATCAATATATAAAAATTACTCTGCTATAATAAAACACAACAATACAATCTCTAAAATCAAAACACTACATAAAGAACAACAATCTGAAAACAGGGCCATGCCACACAGGAAACAATCAGGGCCACCTAACACCTTCCAACAAAGTATTCCCATCATCAAAGTCTGGCAAATCCTCTCTTTTCTGACACCCACACACAACAGAAGCACATAAAATATCACAAACAACACCACTCTCAAAACAAGGGAATTCCAGACAGGAAACAATCAGGGCCAGCTGACACCTCCCAACAAAAAATTCACTCAGCCAGAAAACAGCCAGGCTTTAAAGCTGCAACCCCATTACATGCTAATCATTTTCCCTAATTCCAACATTCATACTTGCCTCCAACAGACAAAAAACAATCAGAAATATTGTATATTCACAACCTTGAGAAAATAAGCTCCCCTGATGGCGCAGCGTCTTAAACCGCTGAGCTGCTGAACTTCTGGACCCAAAGGTCGCAGATGAACACAGCCCCCACTATTAGCCCCACCTTCTCCCAATCCAGAAGTTCGAAAACATACAAATGAGAGTAGATGAATAGGTGCCTCTGCGGCGGGAAGGTAACGACGCTCCATGCAGTCATGCTGACCACATGACTTTCGAGGAGGCTACGGACAACGCCGGCTCTGCGGCTTATAAATGGAGATGAGCACCAACCCCCAGAGTCAGACATGACTGGACTTAATGTCAGGGGAAAACCTTGACCCTTTACCTTAACTACCACCAATTCCTCAATACTTTATTTCCCATACCACCATACTTTGCCACAGCAACGCGTGGCCGGGCACAGCTAGTAATCAATAAAGCAGAAATAGATGTTTTTCTGAAACTCCCTACCTTCCTCCATTATCCAGCAGATATTGGCAGTTTGGTCTTTTGTTCCTCTTCCTTTTCTAAACCCAGCTTGGACATCTGGCAACACTCGCTCCATGTATTGCTGGGGTCTGGCTTGCAGGATCTTCAGCATTACCTTACTGGTATGGGAAATAAGTGCCACTGTGCAAAAGTTTGAGTATTCTTTAGCATTTACCTTTTTTGGTATGGGGATTTAAATGGATTTTTTCCAACCTGATAGCCATTCTTGTGTTTTCCATATTTACTGTTCTGAAACTGGCAGTGTAAAAGCAGCCTGAGAGTCAACTGTATCTGAATCAGAAAGAGTGCATCTTCACAGTGGAATGAATGCAGTTTGGCAGCCCTTCAACTGCCACGGCTCAATGCTGAGGAATCATGGGAGTTGCAGTTTCACAAGAGTTTTTTTTTCTCTGCCAAAGAGTGTTGGCGCCTGACACTACAATGCTTGGGACCAGAAGTTATTGGGTGCCGCATCTACACAATTTCAAACTGCATTATATGGCAGTGTAAATGGGGCCTCAAACACTTCCTGCCCCCCCCCCCCCCCCCCAAACATTTCGGCTGGGGACTGCTCAACCTGTGACGACGCAGAGGGGAATTGAGCTGGGAAAAAGGAGAGCACATATTGACCCCGCCTCCCTTCGGAGGCCTGTCAAGCGAGAGTGACGGCCGAACCAGCCAATGGGAATGGCGCAGGCGCAAACAGGTGCGAGTGGGCGGGGCAGAGGGAGGGGCCGAGAAGACAGGCAGAAATTCGAGTGAGGCTTCGGGGACCAGCCGAATCGACGTGGGCCCTGCACCTGCGAGCCGGTCGCCATAGCAACCCTCGCTGCCGGAAGAACTCCTCAGCGCGCGCGTGCCCGCACGCCCAACGCCCAACCGCCCTCCCGCGTGCCCATCTCTCTGGATTTGGCAGTTAGCGCCCAGCTCGAAGATGGCGGACGACGGGACACTCGCGGAGCAGCCTCAGGAAGAGGAGGAGGAGGAGGAGAAGGAAGAAAAGAGGGAACCGGAGGCGGCAGCAACGGGTACCAGCGGAGGGCGGCGGGAGAAAGGGCCCCGAGGAAGCGGCCGCCCGCCCACCGTCCGAGATCTGCAGGTAGGAAAGGCAGCAGGAGAAGGCAGTGTGCGGCCCAAGGGCCTCGCCACCTCCCTCCTCCTCCTCCTCTTCCTGAAATACAGAGAAAGCTCGAGCCCTGCTTCCTTGGAGTGGTTCGGAAGAGTGGGGCAGACCCTTTGCGCCCTTCCTCTCTGGCCCTGCCTCTTTCTAGTGGAAAGTTGAGGCGCCTTTTCTCTGCCCAAATGGGAAGCCAACGTACCCTGATGATGACACATTTTGTCACGTCAGTCTTGGAAGGAACGCGTTCCCAGCTCAGGGAAGTCATAGTAAAACGGAAGATGATTTTTTTTTTAAAAAAAAAATGCAGGTTGTGCATCTCCTATCTGAAATGCATGGAACCAGATCCATGACCTACAATTTCCCCCCTCTGTTTCAGAATACTTGTCTTGTGTCTTATATAATAACTAGCTGTGCCCGGCCACGCGTTGCTGTGGCGAAGTCTGGTGGTATGGGAAATAAAGTATTGAGGAATTGGTGGTAGTTAAGGTAAAGAGTAAACGTTTTCCCCTGACATTAAGTCCAGTCGTGTCCGACTTTGGGGGTTAGTGGTTATCTCTATTTGTAAGCTTGAAGAGCTGGCGTTGTCCGTAGACTCCTCCAAGGTCATGTGGTATGACTGCATGGAGTACCGTAACCTTTCCGCTGGAGTGGTACCTATTCATCTACTCTCATTTGAATGTTTTTGAACTTTAGGGTTGGGAGAAGTTGGGGCTAACAGTGGGGGCTCTGTCTGTTCCTCGAATTCAAACCTGCAACCTTTCGGTCCAGAAGTTTAGCAGCTCAGCGCTTTAACACGCTGCACCATCAGGGGTATTATTTTCGTAAGGTTGTGAATATACAATATTTTTGATTGTTTTTGTCTGTTGGAGGGAAGTATGAATGCTGCAATTAGGAAAAATGATTAGCATGTAATGACCTTGTAGCTTTAAAGCCTGGCTGTTTCCTCCCTGAGTGAATTTTTTGTTGGGAGGTGTTAGCTGGCCGTGATTGTTTCCTCTCTGGAATTTCCTTGTTTTCAGAGTGGTGTTGTGTGTGATATTTTATGTGCTTCTACTGTCTGTGACCCTCAGAAAACAGAGGATTTCCCAGACTTTGGCGATGGGAATACTTTGTTGGGAGGTGTTAGCTGGCCCTGATTGTTTCCTGTCTGGAATTCCCGTTTTCAGAGTGGTGTTGTTTATTTAGTGTTGTGATTGTAGAGATTATATTGTTGTGTATTACTGCACCACAGTAATTATTTCATCTTACAGTAGAATCTCAGTTATCCAACATTTGGTAATGCAATGTTCTGGATTATCCAATGTAGTCTGCGTTTTAGTAGTCAATTTTTGTGTATTCAGTGTTTTAAATTGTGATACTTTTTCTGTCAAATTTGTTGTATAACATGATGTTTTGGTGGTTAATTTGTATAATGATTCCCTAATTTGATGTTTAATTGGGATTTCCTGAATCCGTTCTTATTATCCAACATATTCAGTTATGCAATGTTGTGCTGGGATGTTTATGTTGGATAAGTGAGATTCTACTGTATATTTATAATTTTGCAAGGAAGGCGTTTGCGCCATCCCCCGGGCCCTGGAAAAGGGTAAATAAGAGAAGAGGAGAAGGCGCTCTGTACGTGCTCAGGGGCCAGGCGGGAGGCGTGGCGGGGTGAGGTCTGCCCTTCCCCTTTGCCCCTCCATCCCGGCCCTTCCCCTCCTACCGGAGGTGGCGCCGGTGTGGTGGTGGGTTGTAGGCCAGGCAAGAGCGGGCTCCAGTGGAGGCGCAGGCCTGGGGCGTCGCGGCTTCCTCCCCGCCTCCGCGCTTCCCGATGCCGGCCTCCATGTTCTTCCCGCGGAGGACAGGAGGAGGCCTGAGCAGCGGCGAGGAGGAGGAGGGGAACCGGGCCAGGAAGGCGGGCAACGTGGTGCTCGTCCGCCGCTGCAGGCCCGAGAGGAAGAGAAAGGGGTGGGAAAGGCTTCCCCTCCACACAGAGGGAGAGAGGCAGGACTCCCTTTCCCAGAAGTGCCTGGCGCGGCAATGACAGTGTTGGCGCCAAAAACCAGGAAGGTCCCGAGGGAGGGACCTTTTTGTTTTCCAGGCGAGAGGTGAGGGCAGGGAAGGGTCGGCTTAGGCCCTCCGGGTGTTTTGGAGTAGAACTCCCGATTCGAGGATGGGGAGCTCAGCCTCGTGAGGCGGAGATGTGCCTTCTCCTGCAGAGTCCCTGGCTTCGGCGGTGGAGGAGGTGCAAGAGAGGGAGGGAGGGGAACGGTTCTGTGTGTGTGCGCGCGCGCGGAAAGAGTTGGGAGGACTGTGTTTCTGCGCGTGCGCAGATTGCCTGTTGTGTTTTTTTGGTGTTGTGATTGTGTTTTTTGTTTGATTATGTTGTATCTTACTGGAGGCGGGGATGATGGATTGCGTTGCCAATTTTAGAGTTTGGGGGAGCTGTAGATTTGTTGTTTTGTCCATCGCCGTGATGCCATCACTCTTTTATATATATAGATAATAATAATAATAATAATAATATAACTTTATTTTTGTGCCTCGCCTCCATCTCCCTAAAGGGCCCCGGGGTGGCTTACATGGGGTCAAGCCCAAACAACACAAAATGTAATACATTAAAATGCATAACAACAATATAAAACAGAATAAAACAACAACATTATAACGGTACATAAAAGGCATTGAATCAACAACCAATAACAATTTCACTTCATCATCACTGGTGGGTGGACTAGTGCAACTATAATTTAAAGGATAGGCTAATGAGTAAAGTGCATAGGTCATATGGCAGCAGTAAGAATTAGAGCAATCAATAGTAAAGTGTGAAGACAGATATTTGGTCCTATCTGGGGCTACCTATCTAGAAGATTGTCTACTCAAGAGCACAGTGGAGCATCCATGTCTTTAACTCCTTGCAGAAAGTGGACAGGGAAGGTGCTAGCCTAATCTCCCTGGGGAGGGAGTTCCATAGCCGGGGGGCCGCAACCAAGCAAGCCCCCGGTATATTGGCTGTTTATATTATTAATAGTTTATCCTACCTCATGTATTGTATTGTATTGATTATGTTGTGAGCTGCCCAGAGTCCTATTGGGAGTTGGGGCAGAATATAAATAAACTCTATTATTATTATTATTATTATTATTATTATTCATAATGAAAGACCTCCAAGCCTCAACACCAAACTCATTTGTGGAGTTTGTTTCTAAAAGATAAAATGAACACATTTTACAGGAATTTTTAAAAAGTTCTGAGATATTCTTTTGCTATAAAACACATTTTAAAATCCCTGTACCTAAGGGATTTAATGCATTTTGATAACTTACATCTGTGCAAAATGCAATGTTCTCCTCCTAGCCAACAATGTGCTGCCAGCTATAACTCATTTTTCTTTTCTTTTCTTTTTTTTTTTGGGGGGGGGGGGGGGGTTGGTACCTTTTGGAAACAAACTCCACATTTATCCAGTCAATTTCAACCAATGAATGTAAACTTACATTTTATTGGTATGAATGATCTTAATGTGTTTTAGTAATAATAATAATATTAACTCCATATGCTAAAGTGCATAAATGAGTTTTTTTTAAAAGCTTTTTAAAGGAGAGGAGGGTGGGGGCCATTTTTATTTTTTTTGGGCAGGGAGTTCTAGAGGAAGGGGATGACCACAGAGAAGGCCCACTCTCTCATCCCCACCAATTGTGCTTGAGACAGGGGTGCTAAAATACAGTTCTATGCCTTATAATATGTGTGCTTTCAAGGTCTTATGCTGTTATCTATGTATTTTTATTGTGTTGTACCCTGCCTCCAGCCATGAAGGGAGGCGAGGAAAAAATACAGTTTATTATTATTATGTGCATTTCATATACTCATCCCCTGAGGATAATTTCATATGCAATATTTGGTAGTCTTCCATTTTCCAGGCGGAATCCACTAGGGGGTGCTAGAGAGAGAAGGAGGATAGTCCATTTTATGGGGGAGGAGTGGAGTTGAAAGAGTAAAACTATTTCCCCCTGTTTTCCTGCCATCCCCGCAATGTCCCAGTCATGAAAACAATCCTCATTTATAATATGTGAAAGGGGGAGGGGTAAACACCAGCAAAAACAGTGAAAATGGTTTTCCTCCATCAACTCCCCCGCTGTAAAATATACTATCCTTGTCTCTCTAGCACCCCCCTAGAGGCCTCTGCCCAGAAAATGGAAGAGTACCCAATATTTTAACAATGTTGTGCATGTAATAAAGTGTGCATGGAATTATAAGGAAAAAATATGTCACTATCTCAGCCACTATCTCAGTGGATAGTTCTGGGTTTTGGAGTATTTGGGGGGTTTAGAATTCAGAATAAGAGCTTCTCATCAAAAGGATGCTTTGAATGTGATTTCATAGAATCATAGAATCATAGAGTTTGAAGAGACCTCATGGGCCATCCCGTCCAACCCCCTGCCAAGAAGCAGGAAATCGCATTCAAAGCACCCCTGACAGATGGCCATCCAACCTCTGCTTAAAAGCCTAGGATGAAATTGCTGTGAGTGTATGGCTACAAAAAAGTACTTTCATTTCAATTGTGTACGGCTTCAAGTAAGGCGATATTGACAGATAAAGATGCTGCACTCACCATTTAATTTAAAATACTTCAAATGATTACTGATTTTTTGTTTACTTGTTAAAAAAATAATGTGAACCCCATATCCATGGATTCTGCATCTATGGATTCAACCACCTACAGGCAGTCCTCAAATTACGGACAAGATAGGTTCTGTAGATTTGTTCTAAAGCTGGATTTGTTTGTAAGTTGGGACAGATACATTTTTAAGTGTAACTCAGAAGATTTGACTTCACTTTCTATCCCTGTGATTATTGGATTTTGAAAAATTTGGCTTCTTATGGAAACAAGGATTGGTGAAAAAGCTTCAATTGAGATACCTTTTCCCCATGATAACTCTTCCACAAATGAATTTCCCTTCCTAGAGACATATTTCTCTCACTTCCTGTTGTCTCTCCCCAGGCCTGTAGCGAGGGGGGGGGGGTTAGGGGTTCAACCCCCCCCCCCAAAATTTTTCAGGTTGTAAAAAAAAACCTGGTTTACTCATGAATTTTAACTGGTTAACCAAATCCCCATGCTAAGTCTATGAGACACAAAACATTAAGAGTCCCTCCAGGCACTATTTCAAGCAGATATTGACAGGTTTGTAGCGGGGAGGGGTGTGTGCTAGGGGTTAAACCCCCCTCGAAATTTTCAAAACCCCTCCCGAAATTTTTTTCTGGCTACGGCCCTGTCTCTCCCCCATTCTTAACTGAGTCCTTTGTAAATTGGATGTTTGTAACTCAAGTACTACCTATATATATATAATCTCCAAATGGCAGACATTTGGCATTTAATACAAGGAACACTATTTTCTTCAGCCATTATATATAGTACGAGGATTGTTTTCTTTTTACATATTCATTTCTTTGTGAGACAATCTTTATATCTTTATCTTTATCCATTTTCATCCTATATACATCCTAGCTGTGCCCGGCCACGCGTTGCTGTGGCATTGGTGAGAAATTGTTGAGGTAGTGGTGGTATTGAATGTCTGCTGTATGGTTGTCTTTATGTTTAGTATGTGTATTATATGGCAGTGTGGACTTAAGATAATCCAGTTCAAAGCAGATAATATAAGATTCTAAATGGGTTATATAGCTGTATGGAAGGGCCTTGAGTCTACACTGCCATATAATCCAGTTAAAATCTGATAATCTGTGGAAGAGGCCTAAGTGAGGCCTAACCGTGCCTGTCCCCTGGGCTAAGTAGGTTGCTAGGAGACCAAGTGGGCGGAGCTTAGCCTTCAAACTGGCAGCAATTGGATAAAAACTATTATTCCTCTCCCTGTAATTAGGATTTTATTTTTCTTTTCTTTTTTGTTGTATCAACCTAGAGCCGTGAATGATGGGTTGTGTTGTCAAATTTCGAGGTTGGGGGGCCTGTAGTTTTGTTGTTTTGTCCGCTGCCCTGATGCCATCACTCTTTTATATATATAGACTAGCTGTGCCCGGCCACGCGTTGCTGTGGCAAAGTCTGGTGGTATGGGAAATAAAGTATTGAGGAATTGGTGGTAGTTAAGGTCAAGGGTAAAGGTTTTTCCTAGACATTAAGTCCAGTCGTGTCTTGCTCTGGAGGTTGGTGCTCATCTCCATTTCTAAGCCGAAGAGCCGGCGTTGTCCGTAGACTCCTCCAAGGTCATGTGGGATGACTACATGGAGCGGCGTTACCTTCCCGCCGGAGCAGTACCTATTGATGCACTCACATTTGCATGTTTTCGAACTTCTGGGTTGGCAGAAGCTGGAGCTAACAGTGGGGGCTCTCTCCGCTCCCCCAATTCAAACCTGTGGCCTTTCAGTCCAGAAGTTCAGCAGCTCAGCGCTTTAACACGCTGCGCCATCAGGGGATATTATTTCCTAAAGGTTGTGAATATACAATATTTCTGATTGGGTTTTTTTGTTTGTTGGAGGCAAGTATGAATGCTGCAATTAGGAAAAATGATTAGGATGTAATGGCCTTGCAGCTTTAAAGCCTTGCTGTTTCCTCCCTGAGTGAATTTTTTGTTGGGAGGTGTTAGCTGGCCCTGATTGTTTCCTGTCTGGAATTCCCTTGTTTTCAGAGTGGTGTTGTTTGCGATATTTTATGTGCTTCTACTGTCTGTGCCCTGAGAAAACAGAGGATTTTCCAGACTTTGATGATGGGAATACTTTGTTGGGAGGTGTTAGCTGGCCCTGATTGTTTCCTGTCTGGAATACCCTTGTTTTCAGAGTGATGTTGTTTGCAATATTTTATGTGCTTCTACTGTCTGTGGCCCTGAGGAAACAGGATTTGCCAGACTTTGATGATGGGAATACTTTGTTGGGAGGTGTTAGCTGGCCCTGATTGTTTCCTTTGTGGAATTCCCCTGTTTATTTACTGTCCTGGTTTTAGAGATTATATTGTTCTGCATTATTCTATCCCAGTAATTATTTCATATTAAAGAAGAATCTCACTTATCCAACATTCGCTTATACAATGTTCTGGATTATCCAACGCAGTCTGCCTTTTCATAATCAATGCTTTTGTAGTCAGTGTTTTAAATTCATTGTGGTAAATTTGTAAATACAGTACATAAATACTACATAGCATTACTGCGCATGGAACTACTTTTTCTGTCAAATTTGTTGTATAATATGATGTTTTGGTACTTAATTTGTAGAACGATTACCTAATTTGATGTTTAATTGGCTTTTCCTGAATCTCTTCTTATTATCCAACATATTCACTTATCCTGCCGGCCTGTTTACGTTGGATAAGTGAGAGTCTACTGTATATTGATCATCTTATATTATCTGCTCAGAACTGGATTATATGAGGCTCCTTCTTCACAGCTGTATAAAATGCACACTGAAGTGGATTATATGGTAGTGTGGAGTCAAGATAATCCAGTGCAAAGCAGATAATATAAAATTATAAATGGGTTATATAGCTGTGTGGAAGGGCCTTGAGTCTACACTCCCATATAATCCAGTGCAAATTAGATAATCTGTGGAAGAAGTCTAAGTGAGGCCTAAATCTGCCTGTCCCCTAACTGAAACCTGGCTGTCCCTTGGTTGCTAGGCAACCAAGTGGGCAGAGATTAGCCCTCTAAACTGGCAGCAATTGGATAAAAACAATTATTGCTCTCCCTCTAATTAGGACTTTATTTTTCTTTTCTTTTTGTTGTATTAACCTTGAGGCGTGGATGATGGGTTGTGTTGTCAAATTTTGAGGTTGGGGGGCCTGTACTTTTGTTGTTTTGTGAATTGCCGTGATGCCATCACTCTTTTATATATATAGATGGCTGAGCATCCATTGATTTTGGTATCCTCAGAGAGTCCTGGGGCAAATTCCAGTGAATACCAAGGACCCACTGTATGCTTTCTTATTTTTATGACACAGAAATATTGGAAGCAAGGAAGGAGTTTCTTCCAGAAATCAGAGTTTGTAAAACTCTGCTGTTTCATTTTCTTAGCATCTCAGACTGTGAAATACATTTTGTGTGTATATTCTACTGTTTTGTAGCTTTAACAAATTATTTGTAAAAAAAAAATGTTCCCTTGAATAAAATAAAACATCTTGCTGTGTAAATGGCAGCTAGTTCTATATTTGTAATCCCTGTCCTAATAAATTTTACTTATCAGAAAAATCACTTGCAATAAAGCCTTGAACATTTAGTGAAAGATTGCCAAATGACATATTGTTTGTTGGTTTGAGGTTAGAAATAGCGGCGTTTTATTTGATTTGGGTCTCTTGTGGATTTTTTTCCTCATAATTTAAGGTGAGTTGTAATGATGCCAATATAACCCATTATATAAACTTTATTTTATTTTTCTGATATCCTGTGTTATAAGATACTTATCTTGCCCACATGCACCACTCAGTATGGGACAACATGGAAGGCAAAATGTGACAAAACAAAGCATGAATGTATACAGTTATGCACTTTTTAAACAATGAAATTAGGATAGTTTTAACACCAAAGATGATGCTATCACTGCAGAGTTAAGATGACAGAATTCACAAAACTTCTGCCACAAAATCTTGCCTGTATTGAAGCTGGATATATGAAACAGATGCCTGATATGAGAAATGTTCCTTGATTTTGACTTATGGTTTCCAAATGTAGATTTACCATAATTCTTTATTATTATTATTATTATTTTATTCATGTTCGTTAGAGTTTCAAGGAGTTGTGGTTCAGCAACATCTAAGACTCTGGATTTGAGAAACACTTTTGTAGATACCCTCTGGATGTTAATATTCCGTCTTAAGTTAATGCAGTTCAGTGAAATGGAGAGAGAAAAGCTAGACGTCTAAGTTGGGTTCAGAAAAGGAAGAGTACGTACTAAGATCATACTGCAGACATATGTTGGATAGTGGAGCACACACCAAAGTTTTTTTTAAAAAAACTAGGCTGTGCTTTATAGATTATAGGAAAGCATTTGATTGTGTAGATTGTGAGAAACTGTGGATCACTTTTAATAGAATTGCTACAACATTTGTTTTAACTTGGAACAACTATTGAAGAAAGTCAAGGAAGAAGGTTCAAAGGCAAGGATACAGCTGAACGTTAAGAATCCAAAACTAATTAAAGTAGAGTCTCGCTTATCCAACATAAACCGGCCGACAGAACATTGGATAAGCGAAAATGTTGGATAATAAGGAGGGATTAAGGAAAAGTCTATTAAACATCAGATTACATTATGATTTTACAAATTAAGCACCAAAACATCATGTTCTACAACAAATCGACAGAAAAAGCAGTTCAATACACAGTAACGTTATGTAGTAATTACTGTATTTACGAATTTAGCACCAAAACATCGTAATGTATTCAAAACATTGACTACAAACTCATTGACTACTAAAAGCCAGTCTGCATTGAATAATACAGAACATTGGATGAGCAAAGGTTGGATAAGTGAGACTATTGTATTATAGATAATTTTTATATCTTTAAATTATTAAGACTGTGGTCAGTAAATAAGACTTGGGGCAGTTCTACACTGACCATTTATCCTGGGACCAATTTGGTGTAGTGAAATGGTTTAGACCACTACCACCACTGAGGTGGCAGGAAGGAGTCCTGACTTAGAGCCACCTTTACCACCCCCTCCCAAACTGTTTCTTGTGGTGGCCAGCAGGCACGACATGGGCTGTGGTGGTTGCTGATCATCTGGAGTTATGTTGGCCAGGGCGTCAGAGCAACAACAAAGGGGAGAGAGAAGGAATCACCCCCCTCCTTGCCTCCTTCCTTCTCCAATTGCACCATTGCTCCAGCCAACGTGACTCCAGGTGATGAAAACTGACATGACCTATATCAAGCTTGCTGGCTGCCATGGTGAGGACAGGAGGGGGGTGGTGAGTATGATCTTGTGTCCCCACGTCACACAACCCTGGGGAATACAGGATGGCTGTGTAAACTGTTGTGGCCAGTTCCATTTCAAACTGGCAGCAGCTGTTTACATGGACCCAAATTTCTGGTTTCAGATTCTGGGGGAGAATTCAGAGCAACCTGTGACTTTGAATAACGCATTTTCTGCTGCAACAGCTTTGCCTGCATTAACTTGAATCACGGAGCTGATTCACTGGCTCTTCAAGCTAGGTGATCAGTTTAGTTGTGCTCTAGGCCATGAATGATGGAACTATACAAGATCCTCAAGTGTGTCTGTGTACACAAGCACACATACGAATACCAAAGTTAGGATCCATATATCTTACTGTATTTCCATTTACCTATGCATGATTGTGAAAGCCTGGCACTGAATAAAGCTGATAGTAAAACAACTCCTTTGTAATGTGGAAGAGAGTTCTACAATTTTTGTTGACTGCAAAAAATTGAGATTGTTGTACTTTGGGCATACCATGAAAAGGCAACTGAAAAAGGGAAAGATCTCAATCAAGTCACAGCCCTGAGTTTGCAAGAGTTACTCTATTAGGGAATTCTGAACTCATGTTCATAAGATCTCCTCATCAGTTTTACAGAAATTAACAGCAGCATTCATGTTTTTCAGTTCACTGTATTTGACCTTACTGTACTATTCTATACTGAAAGAAGAATAAGAGCCAACATTATAAGGAACCATTTTATAACTGGTGTCCTAAAAATACAAGTCTTTTCTTTGTTTAGAGACTTGAGAAATAGCTATTTCTCCGTGTCATTTTGATATAATGAAGCTGTCATAGTCATAGATGGTCACAGATGGCAACATATGTTTCTATCTGAGCTGGCCAAAATTTTTCCCCTGTAATGTCGCATTTAAATATAACTTGTGTTTCTTCGGCTAGGACATATTGCCTAAAGTATCTCACATTCTTCATAGCTGGCATTGGCTGGACTGTATGAAGATGAAATGAAAAGACAACCACTTCATTCTGAAAAATCAACAACTAGAGTAGCCAGTCATCCAAGATTACCCGTGCAGAGGTAATATAATGTTTTTGTTAATTATGTATGAAATTATGTACATTACCTGGAATTAACTTTCATAAATCCTTTAAACCTCAAATAATAAGTAAGAATTTAAATAAAATTTCTCGGTATGAAGATGTAAAGTGATATGCATACTTACATGAGAATAAATCCCACTGAATACAATGGAAATTACTTCCAAATAAGCATATGTAGGATTGCACTGCGTGACTGTTGTTTTTTAATTAAGAAGCTCTGCTGGAAGTTCACAAGAAAAAGTGGGTCATTGTCTTCACCCTTGGATTTGCAACAAGCTGTGCAAGCTATACAAAATTTTTAAATTTCACAATGTTCTTTCCTGTGTATTTTAATATAAGATAGATTAAATGAAATTTTAAATATCTTTTTCCTGATTGGCTTCTTCAGAAGTTTGAAAAAACCTGAAAGAAGTATGAGCGATGACAAAAACAATCAAAGGTACTACAAAATAACCCTTTAATTGCTATTTAATACTAATTCATTGTATTGTGTTTACATTTCGTTTCTTCACTTTTACATATCGTTATATTGATTACTGCCATCATTATAATTCCTGTGTAAATGTTGTTGTTGGGGGTTTTTTGGTAGCATTCTGTACTAATACCATATGAATTTTGAATGTATATTGTAGTTATTTTTCTTGATTTGTTTATTTTATTATGCTTTTTTATTCTTGGTGTACTCTGATTGTTGTTTATGTGATTTTAATATGTTGTAAGCTGCTTTGGGTCCCTTGAGGGAGAAAAGCTGGATATAAATAAATAATAATAATTATTATAGACTGTATTGTGCAGTTTCTATTCTCTACTATATCTAATATCTAATTTCTTTTAAATCTCAGATAGGAAGGTCATTTACAGTAGTATCTTTTTGGAGTAATCAATATAATTACTCCTTTACTCAAGTGTTTTGGTCTTAAATTTTGAACTTGAACTTGAACAAGTCAAAATCATGTCTGTATGGCATGTACATTTGCATCTTTCATTCTGGTAATGATAAATTCTCACAGTAACCTTTTTGCTGATCTTCCTAATTTTTGAACAATCCCCCCGCCCTGTTCTCCAAATGCTGCTCCAGAGGTTCTGCCAATAAGAACAGTTTTGTGACATCGCAGAAAGTCACAGTAGAATGGAATGGTAGGGAGCTCCATAGTGTGACAAATTCTTCCACTTGGATGTAGCCTGTTTTTTTCTGTGAAGAGCTAGAAAATCCAGGGACTTAGAGAAGCATGAACAGGCTCCAGCACTCAGTGCCATCTTGTAGAAATCCACCAAAATGAGTCATACAGCATACTCTAAAACAGTGGTTCTCAACCTGGGGCACCCTTCAACTCCCAGAAATATTAACAGGTGGTACACTGACTGGGATTTCTGGGAGTTGTAGGCCAAAAACATCTGGGGACCCCAGGTTGAGAACCACTGCCCTAAAACCTTCTTTAGAGGGCTGAGAACCTTTCCAGAACTGGTTTTCAGAGAACTCGGAAAGATGCAGGGGAAGTGAAAGTATGGTTTATAATGCTGGCATTACAATGCCAGTTTACTATTGGATTTAGACCTAAATTGGTAGTTTTTGACTACAGAATCACTTGGTTTTAGTCTTATAACAGCATTTCAATTGAAATTTGGTTCTGTCTGAAACTTACTTTAAAACTTTGACCAATTATACCCTTTTTCTTTTCTAAAAGATTTTACTTAGGCGATTCAGATTGCAGAACTGCTGGACCATCTAGTAATATAACTTCAAGTAAAATTGTTGATGAACTGTTCAAAGAAGCAAGAGAACATGGGGCAGTCCCTTTAAATGAAGTATCAAGAGCCTCAGGAGATTGTTATAAAGCTAAAGTGCGTATGTGCCTTCATTTTTATCAGAAGCATGTAGTAATTTTAATACAAAATGCTTTATTTATGTTTTCTAGAAACCATGCTGAATTTGTGAAGGGTAAAGGATATGCAAATACTTATAAAGTCTGGGTTGTCCTTAGTTTTAATAACCTTTTTGCAAATTACAATTAGCAAGAATTAGTATCTTTTTGCCTGAAAATGCAGAAGACAATCATTGCATTGCATTGCATTGCATTGCATTGCATTGCATTACATTACATTACATTACATTACATTACATTACATTACATTGCACCTTTATTTTGGATAAAAAGTATGATGAGTAATCAGAACTTAGAAAATTGTTTTGGATAATAGCTCCAAGATTCGATCTACCTGCATGGCCAGTAGAGTTGCTCCCAGTGGGATTTTGGAAATTGTTCCTGAGCTTTAATAATCATACATTATCAAAAAAAAAGTGACTACTTTGTAGGATCATATTAATCAGTATTTGATAGCAGCTGTCTCTGACTGCTGAGTTGTAAGTTTTATTTGACTTATTCGTTCAAGTTCCTAATCATTGCAAATTAGAATCCAAATTTTCAAAATAGAAGCATCAATGATATGCCAAAGTGGCCATTATGCCCAAATATATTTTACAACTTGATACTGCAGTCAGATTCTAGTTTATTCTTCACCCACAATTATAGTTTGTTATAATTCTGAATTTGAAGGATTTCAGTCAGTGTAGCTCAGCTCAGATGTCATTAACCATAATAATAGCATGTTCAAATGTCATAATATCATTAGCCATAATAATAACCACTTTGTCTATAGTTATTATTTAGTTGTGTTAAGGCGAAATCAACTGCCAATTATTTTTATTTTTTATTTAGTTTTTGGTAGGTTTTTTTTTTCCTAATAACCATAATGCTTTATTTGAAATCTACAAAGTTTATGTTTGGGGGATTGGTTTACTTAATTAACTCACCAATCCTGACATTTGACTTTATTGACTACAGTTAACAAATGTACATTTGACCTCCTTCGTGTAAGGGGGGCCTTCTCCATCGTGGCCCCGGCTCTGGAACTTTCTCCCCAGGGAGATCAGGCAGGTCCCCTCCCTCCTCACCTTTTGGAAGAGCCTGGAAACTTTGCTCTTCCAACAGGCCTTTGGTGACTGATCGCCATAGTAACGGATTGACCTGTTGCTTATCTCACTTATTATACCCTATTCCTTTAGCAAGCCATAGTGTATGCCTTCGCCAGCACTTTAACGGGACAATAGTTCTGGGATCTACCTCACCCTGATTGAATCTGACACTAATTGCACTTTTTTGGCCCAGTTCTTTTTTTTGAGCTGACCCAGGATTTTATCATAGTATATTTATTGTATCTCGACTTATGATTTGTTTTATTGTTGATTGATTGTTTTATTGTTATGTTTTTATATTGTTTGTGACCTGGGCTTGGCCCCATGTAAGCCGCCCCAAGTCCCTTCGGGGAGATGGAGCGGGCTATAAAAATAAATTATTATTATTATTATTATTATTATTATTATTATTAGTTTATTTTAAGGTTATATAAGTAGTTATTGCTTCTTTGTAATATGTATGTTATATATATTTTATTAGTCATTTTCTGGTGGTGGATACAGATTGGGGGACTCTACATGGAAGCGCTCTGAATATATTTATGGAGAAAACCAGTTTGGGCAAGATGTAAGTAAAATTAAGTTGATTATTTGTAATAGGAACTCTCATTTGACTAAAAGCTTCAGTTTATTTAATATGTACAAAATGCAAGCATTGTGGTTCTTAAATACATTGATACCATAATGAAAAATAATTGGGGGAAGAAGCATGTCAATTTGAAATTTTTCCCTGTTAATTTCCATAAAGATGAGTTGTTCATCATATGGAGGTTTCCTATGGAACACCTCCAAAAATGGCACTTTGAAGACAGTTGATATGTATTATATAGGCTTCTGTTGTATTTTTATAATAAATTATGATTTCAGGTTATACCTGGCTATGGCTAGTATTGTGATTTAAAAAGATACAGGATATACATCTTTATAGAAATAAAAAATGAAAATAAGCTGACATAAAATAAAAATGTCATAAATGAGCAAGAAGAGTTAGATTTGTTGAGATCTTGCCCCTGGGGGAGAAGAGCAGTATATAAATTAAATAAATAAATAATGTTTCCTCATCATTCTGCCATTCAGTCTTAAACATTCAGTAGCACTCATAGTACATACAAGGTAACACTGAGGCACACAGCTGTACACTTGCAAGTGCCATCCTCTTCTCTTCTTTGTTAATTTATGCCCCACATGCGCAGTACAGATTCATACATAAGCATTCCCAATGAAGCTATACTGGACTACTATGTCTTTTGATAAAATTTTGATGACATAAGGGGCATATATGGTGATGCTAATCTGTAAAGGGGTACTTCAGATTAGCACTGGTGAAATCAGCAAGGCAGTCGCAACGGCCCATGATATCCATATTGCTCAGCACTGAAGTGGCTGGATGTTGCCTGCACAGCCCAGCAATGCTAGACCTGGTTCAGCACCACTGAACCACTACTCTTACCTTCTTCCTGTCTTTCTGAACTTAGGAGGAACCACTGGGCAGAAAACCAGTGGTGTCCATTGTTCATTACATACAGTGATTGTAGCCTGAGTGACAAACTGAGACAAGAGAGTGGGGGGGGGTGTGTGTGTGAGGAAATGCTCCCTCCTTTCCCCCTCCCTTCTCTGATTGCTTTGTTGCTCTGTCTTCTGTCACCACACACAAGAAGTGACAATCACCACCAGTTTTGTGCCCGGTGATTGACACTAAAGCCAGATTGGCAGAGGGAAGGTTAAGTGCCATTGCCTTTCCTTGGCTGCTTGAGCTAAGGAATGGTTGTGTGAACTGCCATGGCCACTTCTGAATAGGAAATGACCCAACTGTTCACACTGTCACAAAGTGCAAGCCAGCTTCAGGGAAGCTCCATAACATCCTGTGACTTTTTTTTTAACCAGCGACAAGGTTGGATCAAAGTGAATTGATCCCATGTGTCATGTGGACTCCATAAGACCCACTCATTGATGCATTTGGACTTATGCATTTGTCCTGTGGAGATGTGCACATAGATAGAGATGGCACAAAATCAGTTTAGATTGTAGACATATTCAGACATTTTAAAGAGAATCCATACATTAAAAGGGGAGGTGGTTGCCCATCTGCACTCTCCAGGTGGAGATTATCAGTCTGAAGAGAAGCACCTCCTGTTTACGTGGAGAGGTTGCTCAGGAGGAGAGCAAACGTGGAGAGGACAGAGGTAATTCATTCACCCTATTTGCATGTTGATTTTAATATCTTCTTGGACCACTGATTGTGGTTTATTTATTGTAGTAATGGAAAGTATTTGCAAGTGCATGTAATTAATGTTACTTTGAAAAAATATATAGTTTGAATGTATTTAAATTTATTATATGTTGTCTGATTTATTCCTTTGAATGCGTTTTTAAATATGTCTGGTTTACTATAGGTTCAAATCTTGCTCAAACTGTGGAGGAATGGTTTCAGCTTAGATGATGGAGAGCTGAGATCTTACACAGATCCAGTGAATGCTGACTTTCTCGAGTCTGTTAAAAGAGGGTAGGCGTCTATTAATTTTGCTACAAAACCCCATTTTCACTGTTTACCAGATGATTTTATTCTTATTTTTTGTATTATTTATTTATACCCCACTTTTTCTCTCTAAAAAGACACTCAAAGCAGCTCACAATAAAACCAATACAATTAAAACCTAGAAATATACAGACATTAAAATCAATACCTTTGAGAATGTTGGAAATAATCCAGATTTCATACAGTTTGTACAGCAGATTCAGGCTGGAGTATAGAAAGGAGAGGGTTTTAAGTTTCGCCCTGGCTTCCTGCGGCATCCAAACATACCCACAGGCTCTTAACTACACACTATGCCCTTCAAAGTGGCTTAAAGCTGAACTGGTTTGAAATAATTCTTGGAACTTGGTGAGCTGGTGTTGAAAAATCCTAGCTTGCTCCCACACTACTACAGTTCCTAAATTCCTTTCAAGATAGTCAGTGGCTTAGCTGTCCTAATTTCAGATCTACTCCCAGCTATGCAAATGATAGTTAATTACAATTAAATAATTCAATATATCCAGCTTTTTCTATACTAACAAAAATGCTAATAAAATAAGGGTGTGCAGAGATAATTAGAAGAAGTGTTCGGTGGCTGCTCACAACACATAAAATTAAAAATGGGCTCTTCCAGACATGTCTAAAGAAATGTGAGTTCTGATAATTAAGCTCCTTGGGTTTTCCTGGGTTTTGTCACTAGCACATCCATCCATAAATTTCTTTTCAGGGACTATTTGTAGAAATTTCTGGGACCTAACATGGATGTCAAACAAAGAATCAAGGATCCAATGAAAGGCAGAATGCATTGAGAGGAGGATGGATGGGGACCCCCTTTAAGATGATAGAATTCAGAAGAGTTGTTCCATTTATGGGTATAGGAGTACTTAGTGGATCTTTTCTGAGCTGCAGCAATAATTTGTTTAACTGCTGCTGCAGTATAGGAGGGAAGCACACTAATATGATATGTGCGAAATGAGTGGGACTAATAATAATAATAATTTAATAATAATAATTAAGTTGATGACAGATCCAAAATGTAGACTCTGCAAGGAAGTTGACGACAGATCCCAAATGTAGACTCTGCAAGGAAGTTGACGGCATCCCAAATGTAGACTCTGCAAGGAAGCAGATGAAACAATAGATCACATCCTCAGCTGCTGCAAGAAGATCGCACGGACAGACTACAAGCAGAGATATAACACCGTTGCTCAGATGCTTCATTGGAACTTGTGCCACAAATACCATCTGCCTGCAACAAAGAACTGGTGGGATCACAAGCCGGAAAAAGTTACAGAGAATGAACATGTCAAGCTACTCTGGAACTTCCGAATTCAGACAGACAAGAGTTTTGGAGCACAATACTCCTGACCTCACGATTGTGTTAAAAACAAAGTATGGATTGTCAATGTTGCAATCCCAGGTGACAGCAGGATTGAAGAGAAACAACTGGAACAGCTGACACGATATGAGGATTTAAAGATCGAATTACAAAGACTGGCACAAACCAGTCAAGGTGGTCCCAGTGGTGATCGGCCCACTGGGTGCAGTGCCTAAAGACCTTGGCCTGCACTTAAACACAATTGGCGCTGACAAAATTACCATCTGCCAGCTGCAGAAGACCACCTTATTGGGATCTGCATGCATTATTCGCCGATACATCACACAGTCCTAGACACTTGGGAAGTGTCTGACATGTGATCCAATACAACAGCCAGCAGAGTGTCTGCTGTGGACTCATCGTGTTGTGTTTCAAATAATAATAATAATTTAATTACCTGCCTCTCCTCATGGCTCAAGGCAGGTCACAGCACAGTCAAATCATACAAACACAAAAAGTTCTATAAACACATGTATTCAAATGTAGTTCTATAAAATATACATATTAAAATGTATTTATATTAAATACACATTAAATTCACAGGGCAGAGATTAAAACACAGGACATGAGTTTAAAATTCTTTCTTAAAACTGGTTACCACTAAAATGTAAACACATTAGAAGGCTCCAAATGAAGCCTTCACTGCATAGGTGACCCATTTCTGTGAGTCAAAGAGACCACAAAGAAAAAGTGCATTGTTCATAAATTCCACCTTTTCCATGGGTTGAGAGGATGGCTGCATGTGTAGTGCATCAACATAAAGGTTTGAAAGGTGATTATGAACTTTGGTGCATGTTCAATATTTCATCAGCAGAAGGAAAAATGTGATAATTCTGTCATTTAAAAGTATCATTTCCAAATAATATTCTCACTTACCCAAGACTCACTTATCCAAGGTTCTGGATTATCCAATGCATTTTTGTAGTCAATGTTTTCAATATATCGTGATATTTTAGTGCTAAATTCGTAAATACAGTAATTACAACATAACAGTACTGCGTGTTGAACCACTTTTTCTGTTAAATTTGTTGTATAACATGATGTTTTGATGCTTAATTTGTAAAATCATAACCTAATTTGATGTTTAATAGGCTTTTCCTTAATCCGTCCTTATTATCCAAGATATTCACTTATCCAAGGTTCTGCTGGCCTGTTTAGCTTGGATAAGTGAGATTCTACTGTATTAGTAAACCATTGGAAAAGTTCATCTGGAATTTTGGAGTGAGGAGTCATCTATATGCAAGTGACACCCAACTCTATTACTTCTTTCCATGTAAAGCCAAGGAAGCTGTCCTGACCCTAAACCAGTGTCGGTCATCAGTAATAGACTGGATGATGGCAAACAAATGGAAACTTAATCCAGACAAGGCAGAGGTACTCCTGGTCGATCAAAAGGCAGATTAGGGAATAAGGACTCAACCTGTGCTGGATGGGGTTGCATTTTCCCTGAAGACACAGGTACACAATTTGTGGCTACTCTGGAGCCAGCATTGAACCTGGAGGCCCAGATTTCTGCGACCTTTGCACATTTAAAACTTGTGCACCAAATATGCCTGTTCCTTCAGATGCCGGATCTGGATACAATAGTACATGACTTAATTACATCCCGTTTGGATTATTGTGATGCACTCTACACAGGACTGTCTTCAAAGCGTGTTCAGAAACTTCTGCTGGTCTAAAGAGCTGTGGTCAGGTTTCTAACTACAAGGAGCAGCCAACCTTGCAATAGCTCCACTGGCTGCCAGTTTGTTTCAGAGCACAATTCAGAGTGCTGGTTATGACCTTTAAAACCCTATATGGCTCTGGCCCAGGCTATTTGGATGATCAGATCTCTGTATATGAACTTGCCTGGGCCCCGAGCTCTCAGGAGAGGCCTTCCTCTCAGTCCCACATCCCTTGCAAGCTTGGTTGGTGGGAATGAGAGAGCAGGCCTTCTCTATCAGTGACTCCCCCTCCCCTCTGGAACTCACTGCCCAGGGAAGCCAGAATGGCCCCTCTCCTAGTCTTCTGGTAGCAGGCTAAAACATTTTTATTCAGGCAGGCTTTTAAAGAAAGGTTTTTAAGATCAAGTCAGGGGGTGCTGTGGTTTTAGCTTGGAATAAGTTTTTAGTCAGTTTTAAGGATTTTGACGGGGTTTTTTTTTAATACTGTTAATATTTAATTCTATTTTAATGTTTGTATGTTTTTCAGGTTTTTAAATTCTATCGGTTTTACTGTAAGGCTATTTGAGTCTCTTTTATGAAGAGAAAAAGTGGAATGTTTTTTATTAATAATGATAGTAATTAATAATAATAATAATAATATAATAGTTCTTCCATTCATTTTCAGAGAAATTATGGCACATCCCATTCTACAAATGGTTCAGATCATTGTAAATGTATTAGTAAAAATCACTATTACTTAGTTTACTCATTTCCGACTCTGGGGGTTGGTGCTCATCTCCATTTCTAAGCCAAAGAGCCAGCATTGTCCTTAGACACCTCCAAGGTCATATAGCCGGCATGACTGCATGGAGCGCCGTTACCTTCCCACTGGAACGGTACCTATTGATCTACTCATCTGCTAGGTTGGCAGAAGCCGGGGCTAACAGCAGGAGCTCACCCCACTCTCCAGATTCAAACTGCCGGCCTTTAACCTGCTGCGCCATCAGGGGCTCCTATTACATAGTTTACACAATTATTTTGTATTTAGGTCCATTTCAATTTGGTTTCAGTCTTTATTATGGAATAGAAACAGCTTTTGGGTCATCTTGGGGAATGACCTACACTGGGAACTGGACAGCATGACTATGTTCTGTTTGGTTCTGTTGGACCGTCAAACTCATCATTGCAAGACAGTCATGGTATTCTTCTGGATCGCCCTACAGCAACACTTGATGCAGCTTACTCTTCTGCTTTTTGTTGTTGTTGTTTGGTAAAAAATTAAACATGCTTATTAAAACCTGATACTTGAATCAAGTTTATTCAGTGGCATTTAAAGCTTCTACATGTATGACAAGTCTTCTGGAAAGATCCTCCATATTGCTTATGAGTGAATACTTCTTTGTTCTCGCACTTCAATTCCATTACTGTTCAGCTTTATCTTCTCTACCTAAAATTACTTTGTTGTTGTTGTTTCTATTATCAAGAGAGATTCCTGCAGAACTCCAAAGATTGGTGCATGGAGGGCAAATTAATTTGGATATGGAAGACCACCAAGAGCAAGAATACGTAAGGCCTAGGCTGAGATTCAAAGCTTTCAGTGGAGAAGGACAAAAACTTGGAAGGTTGTTTTTTTCAAAAATTAATCTTCATATCTTTAAAAGATCATTATTTAACTTTTTATTACTTCGGCAATTTAGAAATAGAGCAGTGGCTCTCATCCTGAGTTCCCCAGATGCTTTTGGCCTTGCAATTCCCAGAAATCCTAATAGCTGCGCTTTCTGGGAGTTGTAGGCCAAAAACTTCTGGGGACCCCAGGTTGAAAACCACATAAATAGAGAGTAAGTTAGAGCATAGTGCTATCCTGTGTAGGCCATCTACATTTTAGGCAGTTTGATGCTTATTGTCTTCCTTATTTTAGAAGTTTTAGTCAGAAACACCTGGAAAGCATGAAGTCACCTGCCCTAACTTTAAGAGTGTTCGCTCCTTAACTGGAAGTATTGTAATATTTGAAAATAAATAAGGTAGCATTCTGAGATTTAATCCCATTTAGTTCAATGGGAATTACTCTCAGATGTCTGTATAGGGAGAGACAGTGTTGTTTGGGAATCTTAAGTTGGACATTTAAACAGACCCAGGCTTTCTTTGCTGAAGACTGCCTATTGTACCTATCAACTAAACAAAATGCTTAAAGCACCTAATAAGAACACAAAACCCACTAAAAATAATGAAACTGTAAAAAATAATCACTAAAATAATAAAACTGTAAACTATAAAATAATAAAATCAATAAGTAACAAATATAAAAACTTTTTAAAGCACTGTATTTTTATATGCTCATTTTAAATAACTAAACCAATGTAAAACAACAGTTGATGCTGAATCTTCTTGATTATTCCTTCTATAGTAAAACTTTCACAATGGTTTACAGAACTGGATTTATTTGGTTCGAATGGACTCTAGAGCATAATTATATTGAAAAAGCACACCTTAATAATTTGTTACTTCATAAAAATGAAGTTAATTGAATGTCAAAAGCTGTGAAGCCAAGTATGAAGAAAATACATATGCCTGTTAACTGTCAAATGTCACTATTTCTTACTTTTCACACTGTAGTACTTTTGTATCTTTCCCATATTTATTAACTGAAATAAACATAACCAAACATATGTATTTCTTTTTAATAGCAAAAATCAAGTGCAGATGGATCCTATTCATATAAAGATTTTTGCCTATCACATGGCAATTTTTATATCCACAGAAACCTTGGATCTTGGGCTGGTTTCAAATGTAGCCGTTCAGAATAAACTCTGGATGGTAGCCTTCAGTCTCTGGAGCTAGACCCATAGGACTTCACTCCTCAAAACTCCCCTTTCTGAGAGGTTTAAGCTCTAGGGTAGTGAAGCTCTTGCTTTCCAACTTTCAAATATGAAGTTAAATGTAAAACAGGAAAAAATTCAGTGTTGCTTCCAATTGTTAGTTTTCTGTTACACAATGTTTTAAAAGAGTAAATTTTCTATACATAATTGTACTCGGTATTGTCCATTCACCTATCTATCACTACTTCATTTGGCATTTTTTCTTCTGTTTTAGCCTTACTCCTGAGATTGTCAGTACACCTTCCTCTCCAGAAGAAGAGGAGAAATCCTTTGCTGATGGTGCTGTTTTGGTAGATGACTCTGTGCCAACGACTAAAATTCAAATAAGGCTAGCAGATGGAAGTCGTTTAATACAAAGGTTTAATCGAACACACAGGTATGCTTTACAGTCCCTCCTTTATTTTTGATCTTGCTTCAAGATTATCATCGCTTCTTGTCATCTAAAAATTGTCAGCATTCAAAGCAAAAAGCAGACATTTTTAGTACATAGAGTATTTCATTGATCCAATGACTAAAACATAAATTACTATGTTCTTGCCAACAGGATTGTAGATATTCGAAACTTTATTATCCAGTCTCGACCTTTGTTTGCTAACACTGACTTTGTTCTTCTGACTACATTTCCACATAAGGAGCTTACAGATGAAAGCATGACACTACAAGAATCAGATATACTGAACACTGTGATTCTTCAGCAGCTAAAGTAAACCTTCAGACTATCAGTAAATCTGCGGCCTATGGCTTCAGTGAATGGATAATGTTTTCTATTGTTCTACAACAATGCTTCCAAAAAGGAAAAAAACGGAAGGAACCCAAGTTTTTGACTTAAAGAAGTTCATTGGCTTTCAATACTCTTCTGTCTTCCAGTTATAATTGTCTTAAATAGATTATAGAAAGATTTGTTAATGAATAGTTATTGATTTTGTATCTTTCTAAAACCAATGGTGTCAAGTCATTTCTGCTTTTATTTGGGGGTAGGAGTGCAGAGAGAATTACTGCAATTAGCCATTTTATAAGAGTGTAAAAGCCATTTTTGGATACAGACTGATTCTTTTTCAACAGATTTTTGAGATTTGAACTATGGGAAACTGTTATGCTGCAGCAACTAACAGCCATTAAGAAATGTATTGTGTCAGTTGAGATACAGTTGTGGCTCATTGTGAGACTTGGAAGTGTTATGTTTATATCTTGAATGTATCTAGCATGATTCTAACACATTGTAATATTGTGCTGTTAAAATATTGACTTAACCTATCATTCTATTTTAATCTCAGTTATAGTAATATTGATTTAAATGAGATGGTGAATGTTGAACTGAGATAAATATGTTTAACCTATCTGTAGGGTCATTTTCTGCAGCAAAGTATGACCCTTAGTTTTTAACAAGAGAAAAAGATAATAAGTAGCAGGTTTTTAAAGTGAACTTCTTTAGGTGAGATCTAAGAATTCTGCATGGATCAAATGCTCTAGTGTACACTTTGAGTGTTCTTTTCAATGGAAATACTCAATTGGTACATGTTGGCCAAAATCAAGTTTACTCTTAGGCAGAGGAAATAAGTATGTTAATGAAATCCCATTAGTTTTTCTAGTTGTGCAGGTGGTAACACATTTGTTCTTATGGTTCTTAGGCATGCTACCATTTGTGTGTCCAGTTTTGTATTCAGAAACTGTGTTGGATTTACCCCTTGGACATAGTCTGGAAGTTATGACATCATTTGCACTAGCTTAATGGCACTAAATGAAACTTGAGAAGAATGTTCTTGGAATTCTTTTAAGGTTCCATCTAAAACTACACTAACCTCTTTGTTGGTGGCAATGGTCTTTATGGAATTTTGTGTGGCTTCTTAGAAAACAAGTGTGATGTGATAAAAAGAAACAAAAGAAGAATTGATTGAAAAAGAAGTGTCAGGAGAGGGCAATTATGACCTCAGACAATGGCCGGCTATTAATACCAGTTAGCATTTAATGGTTGGACTTGCATACATACACATCAGTATTCTAAATAGCCACTTGTATACACAAATGTTGTGTCAAGAAGTGTGACAGTGTATGATGGTATGCTGTTGTCTCTGCTTAACTGTTTATACAATTTGCACTTTATCGTCTGATCACCATACATGGATATTTTGTTGACATGTTGATTACAATGTAATTTAAAGACAATTGACATATCCTTTCCTTCAATGTGTGAAGAATTGCCTATTCTGAAAAAGAACAACTAAGAAAGAATATGAAAGGGCTTATTCAAGTTGTGTAACTCAGAACTTCCATGGTAAAAACAGAATTTTTTTTCTGTATAGTTTGTCATGGTATCTTCAAAGTCAAAGTGTAGAAAGAGGAAAGTAGGTCTTCCATTTAGAATGTGGAGAACACTACCTTGTTTGTATATTTTTAAAGTAAGTTTAACTTAACCATTTAGTCACTATAATTTGTTTTAATTTCTTGTCCAGACGTTTACATGCACCTGTACATTATTTTCAGTTATTTGCTCACACAAAAAAACTTCAAACTTAACAAAGATTTTCTAAGTCCAGTGTTTGCATGATTTAATCAATCACAAATTTCCTTTGTGTGGTAATCAATAAAGAACATGTTTTCATTGTATTTTTTCCATGTTGGATTATTTCTTTTTTGAAAAGCAGAGAATCAGTTGTGTGGGAGTTTATCTGTCAAAAATCAGAGGAATAAACAATGAATAAACAAGTTGAGCCACAGAAAGATTACGATGAAATTTTATTCAGAGGTAAGTACTATTGCTTTAATTGGGTTTACGTTCAAATATGTAGTATAGGACTGAACCTTAAAGGATTTTTAGCCGACTATGAAGATACTGGTGCTTGAAACAATGCAAAAACAAAGTCTTTCTATTCCATTCAGTTGGTTGCAAAGATGATGCAGGTTAAAAGTTCCTTTTTTCCACATCATTTATCTTCATTGAGAGGTTGCCAAGAGAATTCCAAAAACAGCAGTCTGCTGCATCCACAGACATGGGCAGCTCAAGTGGCACCTACTAAGTCATAGTCCCTTCAGGTAACTGAGGAAGAAGCAACCATTTTAGCAGACGTTGCTTACTTTCCTGATTAAATCTTCACAATACCTGCTTTGAACTGGGTTATCTGAATCCACACTGCCATATATCCCAGTTCAAAGCAGCTAATGTGGGATTTTATTCAGCTGTGTGGAAGGCCCACCCCCTGGAGTGTCTTCCTTATCTGATGATGAAGAAGGGATTTGGATTCAGGATACAATTTCAAGGAAATTGCCACAACTTTATGCCTAGGAACCTGAAGTTAGCAATTGGTCTAGAGCAAGCATGGGCAAACTTCGGCCCTCCAAGTGTTTTGGACTTTGACTCCTAGAAATCCCAGCCATCTTACTGGTTGTTAGGAATTTATTTATTTATTTATATCCTGCTTTATCTCTCCATATGGAGACTCAAAGCGGCTCACTATCGAAAGCATTACAACTTAAAATATACAATAATAAAACAGTATAGCATTATATATTATATATTATCAGTAGTATTATAATTAATATAATATATTACATTACAATATTATGTATTATTAGTAATATTACATGTAACATTTATACAATTATTATTATATATTATTATATTGTACTATATTAATTGTGGGATTTGAAGTCCAAAACACCTGGCGGCCAAAGTTTGCCTGTGCCTGGTCTAGAGCATGTAATAAGTAGGGAAAATAGGAAGGAGATTGCTGAGGAAAGAATGGGCGGACCTTACCCCACTCAGCCTATTCCCAGTTTGAGAGTACTCTTTGCATTTCATCCTTATGAAGACATCTGGTAAGACACCACTTGTTTTACTCCAGTGGAGAGTCCCACCACACAACGTTATGTAGCAGGAAACATACTTGAACTGATTAACATGCCTAGATCTGATTTTTTGACAATTGCTATATTAGTCCCTCTCTGTCACAACCTACCTCACAACCTTTCAATGAGACCTTGTTTCCCAGGGATCAGCATTCCCTTAATTTTAGTGGGGCTGCTGCAGAATAGCCACTGAATATTTTCTAGATCAAACGCACAGTGTGTTATTTAATTACAATGACTGTTCTCTTCTTGATTTACCTGGCATATAACATTTAAATACCTTCTTGTCTTGATGTAACCTTTTGGGGTCGATCACTCCCGTCATGTGTTTCTGCCGCTAAGTGAAAGAGTTTTACATCATATTTCCTGAAGGAAACACGTTAAAGATGATCTCACCTCTTATGTTTTTCCAGTTTTGTGTGGTGAATTTTGCTTTCTCTTTATTCAAACAGCAGACACAGCAGAATTAGTATGAAAAGTATTAAATGCTATCTAAAGTCACACAATATGTGACTCATGATTCCACGATTGTTAACTAATGGGGTTTTTAATCTAAAATTGATGGCTCAATTTATCAGATAATCCAAGATCTAGATTTTAAATAGAACTAGTTCCATTAACAGTAATGACGAATAGATTGACTTAAATTCATGTAATCTACTTTATCTGATTTGCTGATTATGGATAATAGGCTTGAGCAAATTTTTCGTTAGTTCGTTAAATTTGTTTAAAATTCGTTTCGTAATTACTTTTGAATTAATATTTGAACCATCTGCTCACTGCCTTACAAATATTACGAATTTGAATAATAAAAGTACCTTTTTTCGTTTGTTTCTGATGTCTTCGGATGTAGCTGTAGCCCCTCTGAGAGGAGAAGCCATGTTGGCATGCCTCTCAGCCAATCAGAGCGGAAGAGGGAGGGAGGGAGAGGCATGGCCATCGATCTGCTAGCATTTTAAAAATGCCATTGAGACGCCCCCCCCCCCCGGGACCACTGGCTCCCTTCCGCATTGCTCTCTCTTCCCTTCTCTCTCTCCCCTCCCTGCTTCTCTCTCTCTCTCTCTCTGAGAGAGAGAGAGAGAGAGAGAGAGAGAGAGAGAGAGAGAGAGAGAGAGAGAGAGAGAAGCAGGGAGGGAGGGAAGAGAAGAGAGAAGAGACATGCCTGCCTGCGCTTGGCCTTCTCCTCGCCCTGCCTTGGTTTGGTTTGGTTTTCCTTCTTTCCAGACTTTCCAGCCAGGCTTAAAGGGGAATACCAGAGCCAGGCAAGCCTTCCTAAATGGAATCCTTAGAGCCAGAGGATATCCCTTTAACAGGAAAGGAAAGGAATCTGGCACCAACTCACTTGCAACAGATTCAGTGCCATGTAATCATGTGAGTTGTAGTTTTACAAAGTCCCTACCTAGCCTTCCCTGCAGAAGAGAGCCAGTGCCATGCCAAACTACAGCTCCCAGGTTTTTGTCAGATTGTTTTGAATTTCAACTCCCACAATTCCTAACACCAGACATGGGCAAAGTTTGCCCTTGCCTGGTATAGAAGCATTCTATTCTTCTTCTCCAGTCATGCCAACAGTATTAAGTGATAAAATCTTGGGCATTTTTTCGTTTAATGCTAAAAGTTCATAGGTTGTTCAGCAACAGCCTACTGGCTGGGTTGCTATGAGTTTTCCGGGCTCTATGGCCATGTGCCAGAAGCATTCTCTCCTGACGTTTCACCCACATCTGTGGCAGACATACTCAGAGGTTTTGACGTCTGTGCGAAGCTAGGCAAGTGGGGTTTATATATCTGTGGAAGGTCCAGGGTGGGAGAAAGAACTCTTGTCTGTGGGAGGCAAGTATGAATGTTGCAATTGGTCACCTTGATTAGCATTGAATAGCCTTGCAGCTTCAAAGCCTGGCTGCTTCCTACCTGGGGGAATCCTTTGTTGGGAGGTATTAGCTGGCCCTGATTGTTTCCTGTCTGGAATTCCCATTTTCTGGGTGTTGTTCTTTTACTGTCCTGATTTTAGCTTTTCTGTTGATATTGTCCATGTGCTTCTTGTGGATTTCAGTGGCTTCTCTCTGTAGTCTGACACGGTGGCTTTTAGAGTGGTCCAGCATTTCTGTGTTCTCAAATACTGGCTGTTAGGAATTGTGGGAGTTGAAGTCCAAAACATCTGGAGGGCCAAAGTTTGCCCATGCCTGATTTAGATCCATCTCAAAAAAGGGTATATTTGCCAAGCCCTTTGAGTACGACCTTGGAAATATGGCTATAGTGCAAAATGTTCTCAAGTGTTGGGTTTTGGAAGCTGCACAAGATGGCTTTAAGGCAATTTCTGACCCTCAGACAAAACATATGCAGCCAACTTCAGTAAGCTGGAAATAATGTCTTGATCATGTATCCAGCTCAAAAGCAGATTGTGATGGGAAAGTTCTGGAAAGTGCAGTATAGAGCAGGCATGGGCAAACTTTAGTCCTCCAGATATTTAATAATAATAATAATAATAATTGTTATTAATCTATTTCTAACCTGCCCTCTCTCCACAAAAGGACTCAGGGCAGCTTCCAAATGCAAAGGCAAATATTCAATGCCTTATACAATAATAAAAACACAACACAATAAAATAGCAAATAAATCATAGCTAAAAATGCATATAAAATTGATTCTATAGGGAGGATAAATGATTGGATTTCAACTCCTACAGCTTAGCTTTCTCTGCCAATAATGGTACCATACCAAACTAAAGCTCCCAAGATTCTGTAGCAGTGAGCCATCTTAGATATTGTAAGGGATTTATTATTATTATTATTATTGACACAACGACGTTGTATGACACAGCAAACAAGATAGATATGCTGGATTTCGTTTCACAAAATCACAAGTCGAACACTTCCCAAGTGTCTAGGACTGTGTGATGTATTTTCGGATGATGCGTGCAGATCCCAGCAGGGTGGCCTTTTGCAGTTGGCAGATCGTAATTTTGTCAATGTCTATTGTTTCCAAATGCCGGCTGAGATCTTTTGGCACGGCACCCAGTTATTATTATTATTATTATTATTATTAGACCTTGCTCCCAGGAAGGTGCCTTCGCTGTGGCTCCCAACTTATCTATCTACCTTTCCACATATTCTCCACATTGTGTGCATGTATATTATATATACATGAGCCCCGATAGCGAAGTGTGTTAAAGCACTGAGCTGCTGAACTTGCAGACCGAAAGGTCCCAGGTTCAAATCCCGGGAGCAGAGTGAGTGCCCGCTGTTAGCTCCAGCTTCTGCCAACCTAGCAGCTTGAAAACATGCCAGTGTGAGTAGATCAATAGGTACCGCTCTGGCGGGAAGGTAATGGCACTCCATGTAGTCATGCCGGCCACATGACCTTGGAGGTGTCTATGGACAACACTGGCTCTTGGGCTTAGAAATGGAGATGAGCACCAACCCCCAGAGTCAGACATGACTGAACTTAACGTCAAGGGATACCTTTACCTTTACCTATACACACACACACACACACACACACACACACATATCCAGGGACTATATATATATACAGTATATATCACACACACACCAATTTAACAAAGTTTCAGCCACAAAAACAAAGTTTCTGAAGTAGAACAATGACTTTCACAGTAAAGACAACCCAATGAAACAGGAAATAAGACTTTCAAACCAGGAACAGATTTCTGCAATTATTAAAAAATGGTTTATTATAAAAGCTATGAAAATTCGCCAAAAATCAGAGGATAAGGGAAACGTTCCAAATTTTGGTGAGCTATCAGTGTTAAATGTGTTCTACCACTGTACCAAGTTTGAAGAAGATCACTCAAAAAATGAGGGTGGGAGAGTCCTGTAAAATCTCCCCTCGTGCTGTTTTTTTTTGCCACTGCGCATGCGCGTCCGCCATTAACGAATTACTTTTGAAACTAACGAATTTTCGTTAAATTCGAAAAATTTTGAGGGCAAAATTCGGAAATGACATCAGAAACGAAACGCTAGCGCCCCTTACTTTTGAAACGAGTTTAGAATCAATTTTTTCATGGATCGCTCAAGCCTAATGGATAAAATACATTTTAAAAGGTGACATCCGACATGGAATCTGATTCAATCTTTGGTCCAAGGAAATTCAGAGACACATCATACAATTGTGGAATAATTAAAGTAGGCTACTACAACATATGAACAATGCTGGATCACACTGAGAACATCTTTCTAAGGCAATATTCTATTCCTACGAGAAGGCCTAGGTTAGAGAATTGCAGAGTGAAAGAAAGAAAGTGCAGTCTCTTAAAAAGCATGTATTCTGATTGTTTCATTGTTTTATGAGCAAAGCCTTCAGACTTTATAATCCTACAAAAATATAATCTTTGTATACATTTGAAAAGCGTGTACATAGACCTTATGTTGATTATTCTTAATCATTTACTTTTTGTAAGAAATGAAACTACTGTAACTATTAAGTATTAAAGGATTTTTGAATCAGATGTTTGTTATGTGATTTCAGATCATTTCCGACTTAAAGCAATGGCATCCCTAGAGTGAAATTAGCAAGATGTGTTTTGAGAGAGTTTGTCAAGGCCTTTCCTTGAACCTGAGTGTGTCGTGCCTGAGGTCACCCAGCATATTTACCATGAGGATTTGCACCTTGGTATCTCAAGAGCACCAGTATAATACCCAAACCATTGCATCATCCTAACACAAAAATGTGCTTGGCACTGCTCTGATTCAATGTTCTGGCTTTGCTTTCTTCCAGCCTCTCTCCACTAGGATGGACAGTTTCTATTACAAGTCTACATTAACTGAATTAGCCATTCTTAAGATTCAGGCATATAGAATTAACTACTCACAGAAGAAATTTCAGGCTATGTATCTGTATGAGCCACTGCCCTGAAGTTATTTGTCATTCAGCCCATAGGCATGTCCAAACTAGGCACTTGTACAGGTTCAAACACAGGAGTAGGGACCACTTGCAGCACCCCTGGGCTACTATTCTGGAATCCAGAACCTGCCAGGGTTCAAAAATGCTTCCTTCTCTCTCTCTCTCCCCCCCCCCCCCCCCAAATATGAACCCAAACATCCTCTAAAGGGCATGGCCCATTGGAGCATTTTATGCTCAAATAATTTTTAAAGACACACACACACAATATGAACCAGAAATGACTTCTATGTCACTCCCTCTTCTAAAGAAGACTTCTTCTAGGCTGAAAAGAGCCTGGGAAGAGCAAAAAAAAAATCCCTTAGAGGGGATATGGAGGCAAAGGTTTGTTTTTGTTTTGTTTTTTTGTTTTTTCAGAAGAGATGCAACTTCAGACAGCCTAGCACTAAAGAAATTAAATATAATACATAGTTTTGTAACAAATGTCCAAAATCTCTCTTGCAAAACAATTTAAATTAGGACCATACTAGGGATTAACCTTGTTTCTTCTCAACTGACACATTAAGGAATCACTCCCCCATCCCCCCCTCCTTCCATTTTCTAGCGGAAATTTATCTTCTTTCTAGCCTTACCTAAAATTGGTATTTAAAACTTTTCCCAACTGGAATAAATAGCAAATTATGTGATCTTCAGTAGAAAAACTATGGGAGTGAAAAGGTTGATAAAGCTATTTTTCTGTCTTCTCTGCCACAGTATACTGCTTTTGGAAAGAGAGTAAGACATGATGTTTTCCAATCATGGTCTAATTCGATTCACAAACAATGAGAACTGTGAAAAGAGGTCTTTTAACCAGTATTCCCCCATTAAAACATGCACTAATTACTTTTCAAGAATCTGCTTTATAGCTTTAGCAAACATGATGCATTTATTGTGGAAGACTTTGGTACACTTCTTGATTGTTATGGGTGTTTGAATGGATCACACATAGGTGTTGTGTGGTTTCCGGGCTGTATGGCCGTGTTCTAGCAGCATTTTCTCCTGACATTTCACCTGCATCTGTGGCTGGCATCCTCTGATCCCTCATGATTTGCACATAAACATTCATTTGGACATGGAGCATTTGAGTATCCATTTTGCAATGGAGTTCCCATTGGAGACTAAACAGTTCACAGTGCACACAAGGCCAGTGGGTTTTTTTAAAAAAAAATCTAGTGGATTTAAGCCAAAAATCAGTTCTAACAATCATGCAGCTACTGTGTGTATACAGCAAGCATAATCATAATAATCAAGGACTTTTTAGATATTACTAATATAATATGTTTTGCACTGTAATATTTGAAAGCATCATTTAATAGAAAAGTCACTTTAGTTGTTCAAAGGTTCAAGGAAACTGATGGCGTACTTTACTGAATTGGTAATTAAAGATACTAGAGTACTAGTGAAGGTCCTTGAAAGTACTGTTCAAGGCTATATTCTCAAGGCTAAATGCATAATAATGCATGCTTATCAAATAATTACAGAGCTCCAAGAACCCTTATCTGGTGAATTGTAAAAGACGTATTTCTGTGAGGTGATGGATATTACCTGAGGCTCAAACTACATGTGACATGGAGGCAGATGTTTGTGTTCACCATAGAAATCTGGGAAAACATGGCTTTCCCACTCACATCTTATCTTCTTTGATAAAAATGAACCCATGTGGGAGAAAATAACTGAGTGCAAAGAAAGGAATAAGCAGGCAGAAAGAACAATCTAACTCTCCTAGTAGACAAAAAGAAATTGTTGCTAGGACATCAGAGTTTGGGCTATCATGAATGTTTTACTGTGGGAGGAAGAAGGGATGATTGAAATAAAATGTTGTAAGTGGTGCTAGGAATTGACAGAAAATAGTCCTGGACATCAGAAACGTCATTTGATATTTAAACAACAAAACAGACCAAAAGCTAAAGTAATGAAAGCAATTTCCTGAGATGTTTGACCCATCCAAAAAAGTCCTTTATCTGGACTAGAGCAAAACTCTTTAATAGAATTTGCTCTTATTATGTTCCAAAATGAGTACCGAATCAAGTGAAATGTTTTCTCATTTCAGAAATATATCTTTGAGGAGTAGATGTTGAAGGTCCATGAACAAGAACTAATATGGACGAAAAATAACCCATGTTATCTCCCCAAAAATGCTGAAGATTAGGGTTGCTCCTAGATATGCCCCCAAGATTATATGAAATGAAGGGCAAGATGGCCTCCCCAGTGCATGGTGTTCCCCAATTTTAACATATGTGCACTACCTAACTGGAGTGGCAGTTGAATCTTACTTCAATCCTAGCCACAGAATAGCAGACCCCACCCCACTTGATGCAGAAAGCTAATAAGTCAGCCTTAAGAAGACTGTAATGCCTTCCATAGTTTTGTCTTCTAACCATGATCAATAACGGGAAATTATAGACAGAGCTACCAGTAAGCTACTGTTTCTAACCCCCACCCCCACCACTTCACTCCTTCTGAAGATAGTTGTTTTTCACATGTATAAACTCATCTTGCTATTTCAAGTGAACAGTAACTTTCAAATCACATTTTGAATAGTGGGACAAAGGAAAGATTAGAAAGCACTCTGTTTCCATAAATGGATGGATGGATGGACGGACAGACAGACTTAAAAACTTGGCTGTTCCAATGTGTCTTGGAATAATGGTTTAGCTCCTGATCATGGGTGCCCAGTCCTATTATAATGATTTTTTCTAGGCAACAAGCACGCACCGGGGCCTCCCTGAACAGGCCGCCGGACGCTGGGTGAAGGGAAGAGGCACTCTTTCCTCCGCCCAGTGCCCCATTCAAGGAGTGTGCCTGCTGCCTAGCAACATGCACCAGGGCCTCCCTGAACAGCTGCCGGACACTGGGTGAAGGGATGAGGCACTCTTTCCTCCACTCAGCGCCCTGTTTAGGAAGGCCCTGGGGCCCAGCCTGGTGAAGGAGTGAGCGAGCGAGGAGGGCCTTTGCCAGCCGCCTTCACTCGCCCATCCTCCGTCCCTCGCTCACTCACCCAGCTGGGTTCTGGCAGCACCGGGACCCGGCAGGGTGAGTGAGTGAGAGAGAGAGAGAGCGCGAGGGGGGAGGACATTTGCCTTGGATAATCCAGACGCTCGGATTAGCGGGGCTCAGATTAGCGGTGCTCTACTGTATCCTAAAGTCATTCCACTGGCTGCCAATTATTTTCCGGGCAAAGTACAAGATGTTGGTTTGACCATGATTTGGATCCACGTTACCTAAAGGATCACCTTCTCCCGTACAATCCACCCTGAACACTTAGGTCTTCTGGAGGGCGTTTACTCCAACCAGCCAGAACCCAACTGATTACTGTCACCCAGAGGACCTTTTCATCGGCTGCCCCAAGACTGTGGAACGACTTGTCGGAAGAGCTTCAACAGCTAAATGAGCGGTTGGAATTTAAAAACTATCTTTAGACCTATGTCTTCCAGCAGGCCTGCAAAGCCAGTTTTAAACATGAATTTTAAACTCACACCCATTGTTTAATCTGTTTTGTGTATTTTAATATGTATTTTATAGAAATACATTTTAATATGTATGTTTTATAGAAATACATTTTAATTCTTATATTTGTGGTATTTTTTTTACAATATTTGTGTTTTAATTTTGTAACCTGCCTCGAGCCATGAGGAGAGGCAGGTAAGAAATAAAATTATTATTATTATTATTATTATTATTATTATTATTATTATTATTATTATATTACATTTTATGAGTTTTATGGGGATATTTTATGACCCCAGTAAATTCTATGGGAATAAGTTTATTTCCCCAATTTACTAACAGAATACATCAGATGGGTGCAATCTAATGACATTTTTTATAATTGTGCAAGTGTCTGGATTGTAGAATGACAACAGTGAGGGCTGCTTCTGTGTGGATTCAACAACAACACATGAATTTGGGGAAATAAAATTTCCCACCCCAGAGTATGAAGGTTAATTTGAGCAAGAGATCTTTGTCAAGTGAAGGTATTGCAGGTTAAGTAAATAATGATGCATATTGAGATCAGTTTTTCAGATTAGGATTGGCACCATTTTGTGGACTTCTAATGCAAAAAGGGTCAAGTGACAGATGAAGTGTTTGCACCCACGGGGTTACTTTCGTCTATTGATAAGTAAACCACCCTCTTCAGTAAACCAACCCACCTCCTATTTGCTCGTTGACTCCAAACTGTATTTTCTGAGCATTTCTCATGAGCTTTAATAAATATGTCATGTTGCCGGCTAACAACAGTGTATGAGGATAAGAATCTTCACAGATTTTTATTTGAGCTGGAGAAACAGAACTGAGAATAGGGAATTTTCCTAACACTACCTTGTAAAGTGATGCTGTATTTCTAATCTACTTATGCATAAACAACAGTGATCAAAATACTTTATTGTAGAAAATAGTATCATATAAAATCAACAAAAACAAACAATATTTTCTTACACGGTCACACCCATTTTACAAAAACTCGAAGGTAATTCTGATTATTAGACACAACTAGAACGGCCCTGTTTGATGAACAAGACTTCATATGTCAGAATATTTATATACATCCTCTTGATTAAACTGATCTAACTTGAAAAATGAACTGGATTTACTCCCAAAACACAGATTCTTTAATATTCAACTACTTTGACACTAAAGGAAACAAAAACCTTTTTTTGGCATCTGCTTTCCATACTCTTCCTGAGATCAGTGATAGTATGGTACAAAAACAGTACAAGCGTGCCCCTGAACCCATGCTTGTCTGAAACTTTTGTTTGCAAGTATGTAAATGGTAGCATGATGTAAGGGCTCCTACAGAAAAGGGTGATGTAAGCACTCTCAAGCCTCTCAAGTGAAACAATGTTCAATTTTTCACCCTTCAACATGCTTTACTCCTATTGTGACTCAAAAACTCTACTAAAGATCCACCAACAGCATATTTACAATGGAAGCTTTCTCTGAAAAAGGTGCATAAGATGTCATGCTTAGTGGTCTGTCTTTTTTATTGCAGAACTCCCAAAATGTTTCTTAAAATCAGATATATAAATGTACATGTTCATATACATATTGCCAACACTGACAGTTTCCCCAAGATCCCTGGAGCAAAATCTTTGCAGGAGTTTAATGTGTGTGTGTGAATCCAAGATAAAGAAACAACTTTGTTTCATAAGTTCACAGAACTTTGAATCTGTACTTGAAATCAATATCACTTGTAGGCTGTAAGATACCAAGTCCTGCCCGTGATTGGTCTAAAGAAGGGCATGTCACATTGCTGTTAGTGAGCTCCACTTCAAAATAGGAAAGCAACAAAGTCAAAAATTGCTTAATTTCATGAACTGCAAACAGTCTTCCAGGGCATTTTGCAAGTCCTGTTCCAAATGGCATATAATAATATTTCAATCTGCGGCCATTGCGATAGAAAACTGTCTTTTCTTCTCCATTTTCGTTAAGGTAACGATCATACTTGAATGTCTGGAACAAAGTAAAAAAATGCATTTATAAAATTCAGTATCATTTAAAGTTGTGGTAAAATTATTTAATCTGAGTGTGTGTGTGTGTGTGTGTGTGTGTGTGTTCCTCAACCAACATAAGTAAACCATTAGTGTTAGTTCGCCATACAAGAACTGATTGAATCGGTCCATTCCAGCTATGATTACCAGTAGGGTTCAGGTCATTATAAATAACATTCTTATGTTACTTTTAAAATTCATTTCAAGGGCATTTTAGAACAATTACACTGCCCAACAAAATTATCTTGGCATCTTGATTTTAGACCTGTTCCTGGGATTGCATTGGAAACACCACATCAGCTCTAGTGTCTTAGATATACATGTCGAATGACTGGAAAGTTTGTATCATAATTCTGAGCTTATTGGTATGAAGTAAGTCAATTTTCATGCAATACATTCTTCTTTATATTTATATGTTTCATCCTTAAAATATATTAATTTAAACACTACATTAATATATTCAGATTTTTTATGGGCAATCAGTGAAGAGTATTATATTACATATGCTCTGTATCTCAAAAACTAGAGCGAATAAAAAAAACTAGAGCAAACTGGTGCCATTTTTGGAATCAGCAGGTCTAATATGCATGGAAACATGTCTAATATTTGAGGCACCGAAATATGTGTTGGCCAGTGTTATGAATAGATTTTTTCAAGTTTTATATATTTTTATCACTATAATGCTGAAAGGAAGGGTTTTATTTGCCTTTTCACTGGTAAATGGAGCTTAGAGTAAGCATCGTTATTACTGGGTATCTCATGCATAAATGCACATTCCTAGCTTGAAATCTCAGCTTTTTTTAAAGTAGAAACTTAAATAGTATATCATATTACACTCTTTAATCCTAATGTTTTACAAATGTTACATCTTATTTGGCATTTCGATACGAATACCAAGTATTTATTTTATTTTTTTGTTATACTAAGTTAATCCATTTCTAACTCTGGTTAAAAATGGTTACCTACCCTCAAATTAATCTAGTGTTGACATGCCATAGAGTGATAATAATGATACTGTTGAGCCCTAGTGTAAGCAATATCCTAAATTCTGCTGACGTGATTTTCTCTGAAGCTGAATTACTCACCATAGGATCAGAATAGATTTCTGGATCAAAATGCAACAGCTGGGGATAGAGAGCTACAACGTCATCTTTGCGGATATTGTAGGAGCTGCTGCCTAATTGCAACGTGAAATCTTCCTTGGCAACTCTCACTGTCATGGATGCACTGGAGAGCCTTATTGCTTCTTTGATAATACTATCTGGGTAGGGAACAAAAGACACCTTTCACCTAGATACAGGATAAGATCAGCTACTGCAGAGATTGCAAAACTGAAAGTAATGAAGTGAATGGAAACCAAAGGTTTCTTGGAATCAAAAATAAAATTATTTGGATTTAGTTGGACTTCTTGGAGTACTATGAAAGCTAAAAAGAAGCTGCCTGCTCTGACAGATCAAACACCATGACCAATATTAATAACCTTGCTGTTGATTTATTATCATAATTAATGGTTCCCAAATACTGGCAGCTGTTTTTATTAATCATGGGTATGGAGAAGTGCTGGAAGGTTTGCTACTACAACATGAGTTAAGCAAATGTACCTAACACAGGCATGTCATCCAGTTGTTTTCGATTCAAGTGAATCGGGTTCCCACTTGAACCAATATTTCCTGAAACATCTTGTAAAATCCTTTTCACCTCTTCAGTAGCTGCTTCCAATGCTTTTGGATTCCTGAAATTGAAAAGAAATTAGTACCAAACGTGTACCAAAATTGCAATACGAATATTAGTCATCAGCTAGTCCATAAACTAAACATAAGCACAAGTATCAATCACTGCTCAGACATCCCATGATGGGGATAGGTTGCAGATAAGCTTTCTTGTTTGTAGTATTTTGAAAAGCAACTTTGGGAAAAGATAAAATAGACACTAATTGGTTCCAGCTATAACATATAATTTTAATACTAGGATTACCTGTGAAGGAGCTCTGAGTAGTCATATCCCTCCTGTCATCCAGCTGACTTAGTTCTTATTTGCCAAACTTCAACTTCCCATGAACAGAAAAAGGAATATTTACTATTTAGCATGTATACTAGAGTATAACTTCACCTTATGTATAAGTCCAGGGCAGCTTTTGGTGCCAAAATGGTGGATTTTGATATGACCTGTGGATAATCCAAGAGTCATTCCCCAGAGAGGGGAAACACCAATGCCACCTCAGTGGGCCAGCCACAACAAAGGAAAATAGTATGATATAGAAAAATTTCAGTCTTCCTGTAGCCTGACAATGGTAGCAACTTACCGAAGAAGATGGAATAAGGTCCAAAAGGTAGCAGGTATTGTATTGGCTTGTGAAGCCCACAGGACAGCAAGATGGGTCTTTGCTTTTTCCTTGTCATTAAAAGTGGAGAGAGTGTCATTCAAGAACATGCGAAGAGAAATTAGTTCAGAAATGTTTTCTCTTTTTTTAAGGTTCTCATGGAGCAGAGTTTCAGCTAGCTTCTCTCGTGCACTGTGGGCACTTTTGAATAGGTGGATTGGTAGACCTGCTACGAGAGCTGGAAAGATTTGGTCAAAGGCTTTGAAGTTCTCCAGGGCATGGAGGATGCTTGCTCTCTGGTTTTCTTGGATAGAAGAAAGGATCTTCCCATAGTTTGAGTTAAACTCTGTGCCAAAGAGGGTTAAAAACCCAGATTCAAACATCACACGGCAGCAGAACTCATAAAGTTTATCAGTGACCCAGTCATTGGAGCTCACTTTTGCTTCTCTAGATTTCACCATAACATAGTGCAAGTTTTCCATCATGGCCTCACTGAGATATGTTAAGGCATTACCCTGCAGTGTTCTAGTGAAGGTCTGTTGCATATTCTCAGTAGTGTTTCCATCACTTGGATCAATACTCCCATGTCCAAATGCCTGTTGTAAAATGTAATGAAAATACATTGTATTTAGTATTCATTCATCCAGTTATCTCTCGATCCTCTTGCCAGCAGATGAACAGAGAGATATTTTGCATGCATTTATATACAGCATTTTCCATCTCACAGGCTTTTGAAGACCATTTCAAACATTTAACTGTTTGTAGAAGGCTGCTGTTTGTGGTATCCAGTGCTGTCATTCTATTAATACAAGATTCAGCAACTGCTTGTAAAAATCCCATTTTTGTGAAGGGGTCAAATCCATTGCTTGTCTTTCTCTTATGCAAGCTTTTCTACTAAATGTTCCACAATCCCTCATTATACAAGGAATTGCTCGTGTTACTTGTGTTAGTTGCTCCACTAATGGTTGTGCAAATGGCAACCACTTATTGCTAGTTTTATATTGGATAGTCCTAGCAGCTGGAAAGTTCAATTGAAAAGCAGAATGCTACAGATGGTGCTTTGGTTCCTAGCCCAAGCATTTAAGAAATTAGGAAATATTAATGCAGACAGGAGAGAAGAAAAAAGGGAAAGTAAGGGAGAAGGACAGCAGGGAAGGGAAAGTGGGAAGAAGGGAGAGTCATCCACTTAACTGGTTGTTGAATATTTTGAATGATACAACTATCCAAAGTTATCCAGGGTTCATGAGCAGTGATTTGAACCCTGGTCTCCCACTGTCCTAGCCCAATGCTTAATCAACTGTACTGCATTGGCTCTAATCCACAGTATACTTAATTTTAAATAAACCTCACTTCCAAATGAACCTTATCCATGTTTATTCAAAAGTAAATCTATTGACTTGAAAGAAATGGGACTTATTCCTGGTATACATAGGACTGCGGTCACAATCAGTCACTTTTACTCCTCAGTAAATGTGGTAAAACTGGATCACAGTAATATTAAATTGAATATTTTTTCCACTAGTATATTTATGAAGCATCTATTCTATTTGGGGTTAATACTTCCAATCAGCCAATCATTTAAAACTACAAGTAAAATAAATTTCTGGGTTTTTGAAGTGAAAAGAGTTTGAACTGTTCATTCGAATGAGTGATTCAGCAGATATATCCATATGATGGAAAATGTATTATGATTTGGTTCTACTTTCAACAGGACTCAAAATGGAAATGAGAAATTGATTTTGTACTGCTAATGCCAGTTGAAACTAGCTGTTTGCTAGCACAGTCTTAAATTGGCAGCTTCCTTTCCTTTTACTAAGGATTCTCATCATATGGGTATTTTTCTCCATTTCTACCCGTTTCTACACACTTCAAAGATGGATTGCCATTCTATGCAGTCCATCAAACAATGCAGGAACACTTTCGGTGGTTGCTCATGCGAGTGTGTAGAAACGGGAGGATCCAAAAATAGGCAGAAATAAACGCCAATCCTTTCACTGCGCATAGAAATGCTTAAAAACAAGTACTTTCCTTGTGATGGGAAATGGTGGATTTATCTATATTACTTTATGGCGTTTCAGTATGTGTGTTCATGTGGGCAGTTTGCTAATGCGCCACCTCTTTCCATCAGTGGTTTAAAGACAGTGTGGGTCCCATTGAAAGAAGGGTTTGAAAAAATATGCCTGTCTCCTTTAGTGTAGGGGCTTCAGGAGAACAAGCCCATGGAAAGTGGTGGTTCAAATAGGATGCTTGTTTTAAAAGGCTACAGGTGTCCTTGAAGCGGTTTGAGTTAGAGGTGGAAGACGTGATCCTGTGTGAATGGGGGAAAGTAAATTCTCTGTCTTCTTTAAAGGTGGAATCCCATGAAACGGCACAGAAAGAAGACAGTTTCACCCGTTTCCCTTTCACTTGTGGGTAGAAGTCCTAAATGTAAAGCAAAATTCAGCTTCATCAGCTCATCTAACAGTGAGACCTGCTAGACCTGATCAGGGCCATAGCCAGAAAAATGGGGGGGGGGGGTTGAACCCCTAGCACCCCCCACCCCCGCTACAAACCTGTCAATATCTGCTTGAGATAGTGCCTGGAGGGACTCTTAATGTTTTGCCTCTCATAGATTTAGCATGGGGATTTGGTTAACCAGTTAAAATTCATGAGTAAACCAGGTTTTTTTTTAATAACCTGAAAATTTGGGGGGGGGGGTGAACCCCTAAACCCCACCACCACCACCACCACCACCACCCTCGCTACAGGCCTGGACCTGATCCATACCTCTTTGACTCATATTCACCTAGCCCTGAATTGTTGCGGTATTCTGTAATTTATCTCTTTTGATGTTACTGCAAGCTACTTTAAACTCAGTTTTATCGCATTTATTTAAAAAATTAAAAATGTTTTCTTCCTCCGCCCCCACCCAGGACTACCTTTGCAGAGGTCGCAAAGTGGAACTTCTTCCAATCCAGATGCCTTCCATGTTGCATGACTGCATGATACGAAAAGGAATCTGTGAGAAAATGGACGTATTTGCCAGCCAGTCGACACGTGAAAATCGGACCGTATTTCTTTTCTCTTGCCCTGAGGAATTGGAATGGATTGGCTCCAAACTGCAAAGCACATCCAAGGTAGGGCAGTATCCCATTCTCTATGGGTGGCTCATTTGGACGTCTAAAAAAGCAATAGATAAATAGTGTAGAGAACTATACATTCAGGCTTAACCTTCAAATTTGCTGTGCAAGCAAGCATCTATTTATAACTTGTAACTTCCATGATTGCTAGAAGGAATTGCCCTCCTTTGAGTAATAAATCCACTGAGAAGTAGATAACCAGCAAATAATGACTTTAACACAGCACAGAAGCTTGTTATAGCCCCAATAATGAGAACATGCCACACCTACTGTAAATCAAATTCAGTTAAATTTGCCTTTCTATCTTGTATACATTTATGTGTGTTATGGCTTATGGATTCTAGATGGAAGAGATAGATTTATTCAGATAAATTTTGATGAACAAATGAACGTATTAGACCATTATATTTTGGCAGATTGGAGATCTAGATGTTAAATCCGAACAGCTGGATGAAAGAAGCCAGAATATATAGATATTTTGTAAATGTTTAATCATACAAACAGCAAATAACAAATGACAACAGCAGGAATGTTGATGATAGTGGCGAGACAGTGGTTATAGCTGGTAATCATTTTCAAGTGTAATTTGGATACATAACAATAAGTACAAGCTTTATTTAATCTACTGGATTTTGTTTTCTCCTTCCATATTTTCCTTTATCATTTAATGGGCAAAACACGTGCCTGATTTCAATTTTTACAATTCAAATGTGTTTCAATAGGGAAAAAAACTTAAAATAAAGGAGAAAATATAGAAGAAATCTGAAGAATTCTGCACACACTGCGGTGACAATGTTGCCTGCTGCTTTCAAAGAAGCTGCAATACATCAGTAGCCATTTCTGATAAACAAATCTTAGTCTTCCAGTTCCCATAATTTAATAGCTTGCTCACAGATGTTTTCCCCAGTATATATTTATATTTCCCCATTGAAATTTATGTTGTATAAATTTAGATAATAGGGTCCATTGCTATTGATTTTGTGTAGTGTATACAGGCAGTCCCCGAGTTACAACCATCCAACTTACAAATGATTGTAGTTAAGAATTGGGGTGAGAAAACAGGAAGAGAAAAAAATCTACCCCTAGAAAAGGAAATTCAGTCCTGGAAGAGTTATCATGGGGAAAATGTGTCTCCACTGAAGCTGTATCACCAATTCTTGTTTCCACAACAACCCAATATTTTCAAAATCCAATTGTCACAGGAACAGAAAGTGAGGTGAAATCTTCTGAACAGAACTATAATAATAATAATAATAATAATCATCATCATCATCATCCTTTATTTGTATCCCACCACCATCTCCCCAAAGGGACTCTGGGTGGCTCACAGAAAGCACTCGATACTGCAAAAATATTCAAATACAACAAAGGCACAACAGCTGTCAATATTTCCCTATATTATGCAAATCTTGAAAAAATTATTTTGCTGGAGTTACACTTAAGAAATGTCCCTGTTCCAACTAACATACAAATTCAACTTAAGAACAAACCTAAAGAACGTATCTGGTTCGTAGACTTCCTATATACACCTGAAATTGAAACAATCTTATCTATTAGTTAAGCTGTTTGTAAAACATTTTATATATTTTATATATATATCACATTTGATAGTAAAGATCTTCAAAGATTTACCAATAATGTGTGAAAAGACACATACCTCCTCCTTCTCAGAAAAAAACAGCAGCTACAACAGAGCATCACCACTGCTCCCCATAAGAAAAGCAAGGCTAACATCTTAAGACAACTATAATGAGAAGACAAGTATGAAACAATAGCTTATGTGAAAGCCTAAGACTGATTCAAAAGATGTCAAAGGGCCACTTTTTATATTCAGCAGGATTACCTACTGACTTCACTGAACTGAAATAACCTGTACAAGCTATTAATTAACCATTTCTGGACAAAAACTCTATGTCTGCAGTTGAACAAAAATCTTACTAGGGAAGAGGATTACACAACTCATGTAGAGGCCTTGAACTGATTAATACTTATCAGTGAAGGTCCAAGGTAATCAAAGAAAGCTGCAGAGATATTATAAGGAGATGATGTGAGGGGATGATGAGTGCATATGTGCTTGTGCAGCCTTGTGGACTCAGGCTAGAGATTATCTGCTGAAGTTAGTTGCACATTGTTGGCAGATCTTTGGAAATCTTTACTATCTTTGAGGAAAGCATCATTTTCTGTCTAGGACCCTTCTGAGGGCATGGATATTGGGGTCTGTTTTGGGTTCCGAGGTTTTGATAACAATAATAATAAAAGCTAAGGTATCAATCTATGTGAGAAAGACGGAATATTAGGATAAGAGTATAGAGCATGCATAGGCAAACTTATTTTGCCTTGGGGCCACATTGTGGGCTTGACCGAGAGGGGTGGGCAGGGAGTGAGGGTGGCTGGGCATGCACTAGGTGGGATGGGGCCGGGAGGGAGAGGGCCTGTGAGAGGGTGGGGCCAGGAGGGGGCAGGACAAGGCCCTGGTCATCATCAGGTTGTCCTCTTGGCATAAGGATGGGGCTGCCCCGATCCTCTTCTCCTGATCTTTGGGCTGTCCTTTTGGTATTATGCCAGTAGGCGGTCAAGACAGGCGACAGCTGAGAGCGCTCTGTAGGGCTCCCATCCGCTGAATGCCTTCCTTAGGCCATCCTCTCAGCATAAGGTCAGGGCCAATCACACCATCTTTATGCCAGGAGGAGGATAAGACATGCAGTGGCTGAGAGCGCTCCAGAGGGCTCTCAGCTGCTACGTGCCTTCCTCCCCCACCCTTTCTGCATAAGGATGTGGTGGGCCAGAAAAATAAAGAGGGCCTGAGGTAAGTGCCCAGGGGGTTGCATCTAGCCATCAGGTCTTGGTTTGCCCATGCCTGGTATAGAGGATTGCTTTGACATGAAGTTTGGAGGAGGCAACATTTGCATGTGACTGAATGTTTTCAAAAACAGGACACATGTATTGGCATGTTTAGAGCTCTCCCTGCAATGCGTGCACACCCATTTTTTCCCAGGATTTAAGCTAGTGTTGACATATCTGCACATGAATAAATCTGCACACATGTACTCTCCCTGGGCAGATTAAATTGTGACAATCCCACTCCTCATTTCAGTGTACAGGCAAGAATTGTGTGAAATGAACTAGCCAGGAAGTAATCCTCAACCACAAATATATGACTCAGGGGATATACTTCAGTTCAGTTTAGACAGGACTTTATTATCAACTTGTGTTTTTATATGATTGTATTCACAGTATATAAACAACATACCAATCTATTCAAATATAGGAGAAAAACACCAGAATGAAATAGGTAATGACGAGAGGAAAAGATACCACGCACACCAGAGACAATACAGGAAACTTTATTTATAACCTGTGTCTATATTTAAGGCAATTTCCACTTTTTACGCCTGTAATCTCTTTAGTACCAGGCAAATTTAGAGAAGGTAGAGTGGTGCCAGCTTTTCTTTTCATGTCAGCTGAAAAATGAGTTTGGGCTTTAATTTATCACTGAGCTATATTTACATAGAAATGTCTCCCACACTGTGTGAATTATTTTTAATATCTGATTTGCCAATGTATGAAAGCCACAGAGAATATTAGGAAAAAGTTATTTGTGAAGCTTAGTTTCCCATTACTCTAAGTTCTCAAATTGTGCTCTGTTGAGCTCTTGGTAATAGTGAGGGGCTCCGCAACACCATGCTGCTTCCCGACTCCTCTTTCCTCCTGAGAAATGTGGGCAAATTAAAGTTTTGAGCTGCTTGAAACAACAGCAGCAGCGGCATCCTGGAGCACATACCCATTCTCCTTTTCCTCCCTTGCTGCCCAGACTCTTTTCCTTGCCACCCAGACCTCCACTCCACACCCCACTTTCTTTGCTTCCAAAACCCTATTTGTCTCCCATCATTTAGGGAGTGCTTTGATTGTTTTCCCTGCATGATAGAAGGGAGTTGGACTGGATGGCCCTGGCAGTCTTCCACTGAAATATTGTTAAGTTTATATTGGTTAAAATTGTTCTTCTTTTTAAATGTTGTTTTGTTCCTTCCTTCCTTCTTTTTTTGCACAGTGTGAATTAGTTCACACAAACTATTTATTCATTTATTTACCCTATTTATAACCCGACATTCTCTACCCTGAAGGGGACTCAAGGCAGATTACATATTGCAATTATTCAATGCCTTAAACACATACAAAACATAAGCTTTAAATAATTGAATATATTAAACATTTAAAAACATTACATTTAATATTAAAATCACGCCATCCAGAAATTATAGTCTAAAGCCATCCCATAGTCATTGTACATATTCCAAATATATTATTGCACTGCACTTTTCTCCGAAAGCCTGATCCCAGAACCAGAGTTTTACTTTTCTTCTGAAAGCTAGGTGGGAGGGGGCTGATCTAATGTTGCGGGGGGGGGGGGAGTTCCACAGCTGAGGGGCCACCACTGAGAAGGCCTTGTCTCTCATCTCTGCCAGTCGTGCCTGCAAAGCAGGGGGGACTGAGAGCAGGTCCTCCCCAGGCGATCTTAATCTCCAAGATGGTTCATCGGGGGAGATAAGTTCAGACAGGTAAGTTGAGCTGAAACCATTTAGGGCTTTATAGGCTAAAGCCAACACTTTGAATTGTGCTCAGTAGCAGGCTGGCAGCCAGTAGAGCTGACGCAACAGTGGAGTTGTGTGCTCCCTGCACGCTGCTCCGGTGAGCAACCTCTAAAGCCATCTGCCACTGGCCCAGCCCATATCTGATATATATATATATATATATATATATATATATATATATATATACACACACACACACACACACACACACATACACTATATATATATATATATATATATATATATATATATATATATATATATATATAAAATATACATATTATATTCCATAAGAAACCTTTCCTTCAAAAAGGGCTCCGCAGCTGAAAAAGTTTGAAAACCCCCTACTCTAACAAAAAGTCCAATTTTAGAATTTCCAGTAGAGGGAGCCAAAAGAGTACAGATGAGTTTCTTGCATGCCAGCAAAAGAAACTGCAGCTCTGCTTGTTCTGTCCTTCCTAGGAATGTGATTCTTCACTAGTTTTGTTTTCAAAGAAAACATTTTTCTTCCTTATGTGAGAAAGTTTTCCAAAATCACACAGCTTCTGAAAACTATCCCTATACAGTTCAGAACTTATTGTGCAAAATAATAATATTAACATTAAAACGCACTTTGTATTTATATGCACAAAATAACATTTTCTGCACTGGAAACAGCATTATCTGCAAGAAAACAATGTTCCCTTGAAGAAATATTTTATTCTCTGTTTAGACAATGCTATTCTGTGTATCTGCAAATTTGTAATTATAAGTTCAGAATTTTCCTCATCAGGGTTTTCTGATATTTCAGAACATGGTGTGTATGTTTTTACCATATTTAAAATATTTTCGGTATAGCACTTAAGCTGAAAACCACAACTTACTATGAACAGAAAAGGATATTGTGGCACTATTATGATTCACAGTCAACATTGAGCTCATGTGTGTGTGTGCATGTGAGTGTTTTGTTGTTCCATAGGGCTTTGAGTATTTTGCTCTGTGAGAGTCTGATATTACTTACTTACTTACTTACTTACTTACTTACTTATTTAGGTGATCCCTTGTTGCCTGAGTATGATGGCCCTCCAAATGTTGTGTCTTGGCAGTGGATACGTAGGTGGCTGTAGAGCCCTATTCTTGATCCGCATGTTCTTCCACAGTGAGGGCATTGGTTTCCAGGTGGAAGGCGGTCCCGGTCAGGATTGGCTTGTCATGCCTTCCTCTTGGCACGTTTCTCCCTTTCGCCCTCCATTCGCGCCTCTTTGAATTCTACAGCACTGCTGGTCACACCTAACCTCCAGTTAGAGCGCTCAAGGGCCAGGGCGGCTTAGTTCTCAGAGTCTATGCAAAGTTTTTAAGATTAGCTTTAAGCCCATCTTTAAATCCTCTTTTCCTGTCCACCATTTTCTGTTCTTGAGTTGGGAGTACAGTAACTGCTTTGGGAGATGGTGATCAGGCATTTGGATAATGTGACCAGTCCAGCAAAGTTGATGGTGGAGGAGCATCGCCTCAACGGTGGTCTTTGCTTCTTCCAGCACACTGACATTTGTCCGCCTGTTTTCCCAAGAGATTTGAAGGATTTTTCGGAGGCAACGCTGATGGGATCGTTCCAGGAGTTGAACATGATGTCTGTAGACAGTCCACGTTTTGCAGGCTATAACTGAGTTGTAAAACGGGGACATTTTTAGAGCTTTGCAATACCTGTGTACTAAAGGATTTGGTTAGGGAAGAAGCAATAGGGTGTAAGAATTCCACAAGTCTAATACTCAGTAAACCTACTGTGAGAAATGTGCAGTAAGTTTTCTACAGTAGAAAAAATGTAGTGTGACGACAAACAGGAAAGGAAAACAAATTCCTCAATTGCATAATGTTCCAGTTAGAAAGATTACCACTATGCTTACTGAAGCATGTGACCTGTTGTGTTGTGCTTACTCAAGCTGATGAAGCAGGAAGTTTGAAGTGGCTCTTTAAAGAGAATATAATTTACTCAATTAAAAGACAATAAATAAATCTGTATTACATATTGGATTAATCTAATGTTTCAGTGTTCCATGCTAACAACTATTCTGCCTCTGTAAGTACCAGAGAATTGTTTCATCACAGTAGTTACATTATTATTGTATCAAGGCTGGAAGAACAAAAAGAACATGTACTTCATGATTACATTCCTTTCTGGAAGGTTTACCTAGGTGAGTCCATGGGGGCAAATAAGTTCCATAATCACCATGGATTCCCACATTACATTTCTTTGTGTTTTAGGACACAAAGTGAAATATGTTAACTGATTCAATGTGTGCTTATAGCCTTTCTGACACTTCCTCCCCATCCATGCAAACCTTTTAGCAAGCATCACAACATGGGATTTTAGATTAATAGACCAGGCCTTAGCACTTTCCTTGGACCTCTTCACGAATATTTATTGGTTGCTAAAACATCTATACCTAGCTTTCTTTCACTAAATGGGAACATATTTTCCTGCTTATCAATCAGTCAAAAATATTTATTCTTGATGACGTTTATACTAACATGTTGTTTGATGTCCATAAGAAAAATGCTACAGTTATATATCCATTCCTCAAGGAGTATGCCACAAATGAACAGGAGGAAAGCCCATAGGTGTTCTTCTACCAGACACCTTCTAAAAATGAAGCAGGACTTTAACTGATTGTTGTAGATTAGTCTTTTAATGCAGGATGGGAATGCATTTTACTATTTTCTATTGTGGATTTCAGCTTTTATGTATAACCTTGGCAGAGTACAGATGTGCAACACTTTTTCTGGGAGGCAGTCCTGCATTCTGCATCCCAATATTTGCACTGGCTCCCAATCTGAATATTCGTTTTGACTGATAAAAGCCTTCAGTCCCATCTACATATAATGCCAATAAATGCAGGTTGAACTGCATGGAACTGGATTATATAGGCCTACATTACCATATACTACCTTGTCATACATGCCGCCGGAATGATTGTGCATCGCTGCATCCCGGTGGTGCCCACACAAGGAGCATGGGGACCTGTCACATCTTGCCCCACACCATTGCAGCTTCACCCCTGCCTCATTACACAGAGGGCAGTGATGGCCCAACATAGAAGCCAATGTAAACGCCCGCTTGTGGCACATTGTCCCTGGGGGTGCCATTGAGGCACCCCCCCATGGTGGCGGTGGTGGCAGCGGCAGGTGTGGGGACCATTGGCTCCCTCCTTGCCAAATGCGGAAGGCCTCAACTGAGGCCTAGCTCTTCTCGCAAGGTCTCACGAGTCCTCACAAGACCTCGCAAGACCTTGCGAGAAGAACTAGGCCTCAGTTGAGGCCTTCTGCATTTGGCGAGGAGGGAGCCAATGGTCCCCGCCGCCGCTGCTGCCGATGAAGGTATGTGCAGGGCCTGGGGGGCAATTTCAGGGGGCGCGGCCACTAGGTTTGCCTACAAGGCGAAATTACCTAGGGCCGCTTCTGACAGAGGGAAGCCTTTTTGAGCTGGCTCGACCCATCTTTACTAATGGAAAGACGGAGAGCTTCCTGTTGACTGCCGTGGACAATTTGGTGGTGGTGGCAGGGTGTTTGTGGCAGTTCAGCGATAGAGCTACCCCGGAAGTACTTTTCTAGGATGTGAATGAGAGCCATTGGGCTCCATGGCTGGACTAAAAAATAAACCTGTCGCCGTCTCCAAAATTTGGACTATGTGAAGAGGTCCACAATCCAGTTCAATCTGCATTATAATGGTAGTATAGATAAGGCCTCAGTCACCAAGACACATGAAAAACCAAGTTGCTCTGGAATCCTGGAGTTGTAGTTTTACAAGGTTTTTAGCTTTCTATGTCGAAGAGTTCTGGAGCTACAGCCAGAGCCGGCCCTAGATATTTTTCAAGTGTAGGTGAACAGAGTTTTGGCGCCCCCCCCCCCCCCAAACCAATCACTGAAAAATAAAAGCGTTGGATAAGCTAAAATGTTGGATAATAAGGAGGGATTAAGGAAAAGCCTATTAAACATCAAATTACATTAAGATTTTACAAATTAAACACCAAAACATCATGTTTTACAACAAATCAACAGAAAAAGCAGTCTCGACTGCGCCCCCATATGTCTTGCGCCCCAAGCAACCGCTTAATTCGCCTCATTGTTGGACCAGCTCTGGCCACAGCAAACTATTTCTCCCACAATTCCATAGCATTGAACCAAGGCAATTAAAGTGGAGTCAAACTGCATTAATTCTACATGCTCATTTTCTATTTCAGCTCCTGCTTCCTCTTCTACCTACTTAGATACCAAAAGCCATTATCATCAGAAGCAATGTTCTTTGTTGATTGTCCCTACTTGTAGAACTCCTTCCTTTAAGACTGCCTGGTTCTTTCCGTCCCCTTTTAAAGGCAAGTAGAATTTTTTAACAGAGATTTTTGAGAGAAGAGCAGCTAAACTCGTTCTATACTTCCTTCTGTTTTGTATTGTTTGGAGGTTTTGTTCTTCACTTGAGACTTCATCACATGCAAGTTCCCCACACACTTCTACAGCAGTTCATGGAGGAACTACCACGAAGCCCATCATATGACACAGACTTCAGGCTGCCATCCGTGGTGTTTCTTCAGTGAACTGTATCAGAAGTATGGAGAAACGGGAGGAACTGAAGCTGGGGAGAAATCGTCTACTGAGCTCCTGATGCACCTGGAAACAGGAGAAAACACTTAAATGGATGTGGGATGGCATCTGTCAGATTCACCTGTGTTGAATTGTTTTAGAGGGAAAGTAAAGTATCCCAGGAGTGGTGTCTGTTTCAAGAACAGTGCCTTGGGTCTCCTCTACAGTAAGAGGATTGAGAGGAAAAGTAAAGGAGCTCAAAAGTGGTGTCTGAAGAATGGTGCCTTGGGTCTCCTCTAAGTGGATGGTTGACGCGGGAAGAGGCAATCCTGTATGATGGGTGTAAGTAAATTCTCTGTCTTCCTTAAAGATGGAATCCCACACAAAGAAGATGCTTCTACATGCAAGAAGACAATTTCCCACTCTCCCCTTGTATTCCCCAGCTCCGTTTCATATTGAACTGCATTATAGGGAAGTGTAAATGGGGGCTTAGTATACAGTTACTTTGGGATATTTTTAAATTGAATAACCCTGGCATCTTTAGGGACTGCATGAGTGAGATGCACAACCAAAATAGTTACAAGACAGGAAAAACAATTATGTCATTTACTTAACTTTATTAATTTATAAAATTCCATTTGAGGTTAAGCTACAGGAAAAACACAGTTCCTTTGGTTGTTAAGCTAAAACATTGCTCCCCCCACTTCCTGCTATACTTTCCTGTGTCTGATTTCTTTGACAGGAGTCTGTTTCTAATGTGCTGTTGCATAAAGAAATTCAAAACAGTAACTGGCTAATGACTCATTCTGTGTTGTGTACTCTGCCCTCTCTTGACTGGTCTGATATGTGGCAGCCAAAAGCTATCGTCCATGAGTATACACATGTATAAATACAGTAGAGTCTCACTTATCCAACATAAACGGGCCGGCAGAATGTTGGATAAGCGAATATGTTGGATAATAAGGAGGCATTGAGTAAAAGCTTATTAAATATCAAATTAGGTTATGATTTTACAAATGAAACACCAAAACATCATGTTATACAACAAATTTGGCAGAAAAAGTAGTTCAATACGCAGTAATGCTATGTAGTCATTACTGTATTTATGAATTTAGCACCAAAATATCACAATATATTGAAAACATTGACTACAAAAATGTGTTGGATAATCCAGAACGTTGGATAAGCGAGTGTTGGATAAGTGAGACTCTACTGTAATTGTTTGGGGCTACAAGGAAAGCCACCATACAGCTAAGCTATCATTACTTCTCTTAATGAAACATTGTAAGGATGAACCTACAAAGGTTTTTAGGGGGCAACTCTGATCACAATGTTTCAGTGCATATCTGGCTTTGGGTATGCAATTGGATAGGCAATATCATCTTCTGGGACCTTGCAGGACTCCTTGGATGTCTTGGATGTCTTGGATGTCTTGGATGATGCCATTGTTTATAGGGACATAGATATTCTTATGCCATATTGCTCTCCACCAGTGAGTTCTATAAGAAGAGAGTAATTTCATCATCTTGTTGTATTGGATCTATGAGAAGCCTAGAAGTTAGATTTAAAGGCAGTAATTCTGTCCAGTTCATGCTTTCCTATACTATAATTCTGTGGTATATTACCTTTGTACTCATGGCAAGCAATAGACAAATGAGTTTCTAAGAGCTCAGTTACTAGTAGTTCTCACTATGCTCTTGCAATATGGGGATGATGATGATGATGATGATGATGATTATTATTATTATTATTATTATTATTATTACTATTATTATTTATATTGCACTTTTTCTCTCCACAAAGGAGACTCAAAGTAACCCTCAGTGCAGGTCACCAAAAACATACATATGGTTGAGGAAGAACATGCCAACTCCTATCCCTCCACCATCCCCTCCTGTCTTAATAGAGAAGATTTGCATTTAAGCTGTAAGTGCATTCAGATATCTATTTGTTCGAAGGCTTCCAACTGCATCTAATAGCATTCTGTAATGTTTCATTGGATGTCTCCCACATGCTGTACCCACTAAATCGTGATTCAGTTTTAAGATATTTTCCCTTCTACCTGTTTTAATGGTTTCTGATGTTTTCAGACAGCAACATGAAATTTATATTGTTATATCTAAAGACAAATGCTCAAAATCCATATGTTGTATCCCATGGGGTTGCCCCACTAAAATAAAGCCCTTGTAACCTAGATAAACTTTCAATCAGCTCAATAGGCAAGGAGATGTTGGGGTTTTTTGTTTTGCCAGTTGCCTGTCTCCTGGACAGCATTTCCACCAAATCCCAGGGCTCTCTTGCTGTGTTGCAAAGAGTCTTGCAAAGGAAATATAAAATACATAGGGGACTATCTGTGACAGCAGAATTGGAAAAACACACATGCACATTTCCCTTACTGCACTAATTTAAAAAAGCTGGAGATAATGGCTCCTTCTGAACCAATCTTGCCAAGAAAACAGTTACAAGGTTGTCATGGTTGAGAAATTATAAGACACAACAACCACAACATACCATGATTCCCACAATACAATCATGTGGTTCTGCAGATGTTATTGTACTGCAACTCCAAGGAGTGATAGCCAGAATAAACAATGGTGAGGAATGCTGTGTGCTGTGGTCCAATAACATCTGGAGGGCAGCACAGTTCTCATTTCTGCTATACTAGATAAAAATTATAGGACTTTATCATATGAGGCTGTTATCCCATGACATAAAGATGACCAGAAATGGCAGTAATTTACCTGCATGCTGCAGAATTCCAATGCTTTGATAGTGTGGTGTCTCATGGCCCTTTTCCTGCAATTACGGATATAAATCAACCCTCCACCTATGCCATTGTTCTTTTATTCCTTTTAATGTTTTAGTCTACTAAAGACACATAATTCCACAAAGTTGATGTAATTTTTTTTAAAAAAAAACCTTTATTTTACATCAAACTGATAGTGGGAGAAGAGGACAATCCTACCCTTGACATTGCTGGTATGCTATAAAAGAAATGCATGGGGCCATTGCACCAAGTATGTTGCAGCACCTTGGCGTGACCAAGGGCTGTTAAAATGTTTTACTTGCCAATAGCGGGGAAAGCTTCATTGCGGGAAAGTGCAACTGATGTTGCATGGTTTTGCTTCTACCTTGGATTGTCACTTTTGTGTGATAAAGTTCATATCTTCATGGAGGGAGACAGGCCAGGATTCAATCCCTTCTTTTCTCCTCCCCTATTTCTTTGCTTTCTCTTTAAATATTTAATTGCAAGTTTATTTAATGTCAGTCATAGGCTCTATCACATAGACAAAATAGGCATTTGTTCTTTCATGTACAGAGCAACCAACTTTTGTTACAGGCTCAGCATAATACACTTGGATACGGCTTCAGTGGTTGGGAGGGAGCCAGGACTTCTAGGATCAGTCACTGGACTTGCCCAGGATGAGGCAGTCAAACAAATAATTGCCCTGGCCTTTCTTACTGGCAAGCACTTGCTTCAGGTTGGCCATATGGTCTCCCAGATTCACTCTTCATTATTCAGATTTGATATGTATGTTCTTTCCAGAAATCTCTAGGGGTACATCTACACTGTAGAATTAATGCAAAGAATGTTGGTGCCCTACCAAACTACAAGTCACAGGGTTCTACAGCACTGAGACATGGCAGTTCAAGTGGTGTCAAACTGCATTCATTCTACAATCTAGGTGCACCCTTAGTCCTTCATGGTAAACTTGATCTGGAAAACAGTAGGATTCTGTTGTAACTGATCCTACCGTATCTTTATTTCTGCTGACAACAAGTAAAGAAGCAGCTGCCTCAAGAATCCCTTTCTGAGCAATTGTGGACAGCAAAACAGAAGGGGGGAGATACATTTACCTCAACATTATGTTTAAGAAAACACAGATCTATACATTTGGTCACCAAAATGGAAATCACCAAAAAAGATTAAGTTGGGGAAAAAGACTGGATGCATTTTGAAAAAAGGGCTTTAAAAAAACCTATACAGGTTGTTTCATTTCACATGTACAAATTGTTATATTTGGTGGGAAAGTTCACTAAAATGTGTTCAACTGCTATTCTATCCCTATTCTTTCTTTCCATGTTATTTCTGCTTCCATTTTGTTGTTGTTGTTGTTGTTAAGGATGCCCAGAAGATCTTTACAGTAGTACTATATTCATGTAAGCAGCAGAGAGTCAGCTTACTTTCAATTAGTTAAAAATTCTGGCATATCATAATTTTAAATAATTTTTAAAAACTTTAAGTGGCATTTTTACCACATCACTATCAGATTATCTACTAGCATTGTTCAGTGTCTAAAGCTGTATTTACATGTATTTCGGGTTGCTAGGTCACCTGTTCTTGTGCAAATATATTAAAAGGTTATGAAGTGCCTAACTCATTTTTTCAGAAAGCTGCAATGAACTTCCTGGTTTAGCTATTTTTATTCTTCTGCTGACCTTTCATATTCTTGCCAACTTCTAATGCATGGAAATCCAATACAATACATAATAACTTTAGCAGAATTAAAAAACATAAAAGTTTTTATGGAAAATGTGAGCTATTGTAACATGTAAACCTAGAAAACAAGTAATTGAGAAGGTTCTCTGACCCTCGGGATTTTGAAAGGGCTATAACAGGAAGAACACAGAAAGTTTCTTAAGTGAATAGTTCACATTACTAAAGAAGACCTATACCTTAAACAAACCCAAAGCTCATCTGATCCAGCATTTCGTTCTCACAAAGACTACTAACAAGTCATGGGCACAATGACATCTTCTTACATGGCCTCCAGAAACTGATAAAGTCACATTGTCTCCAGTAATGGGGACGGGACATATAAGCATAGCATATATTAGCTTATATACCTGGCATTGCCCAGGGTATGTATTTTCTAATGCTACTTATTAGAAGAAATTATTGTTACCTGTTATGAATGCGCCTTCGGGGACTGTGAATGATAGTGGTGGGATCAGGAGAGGAAGGAAAAACCCTCGCGAGGAGGGCTCGTTGGAGGATTTGCTTAGGAAAAGGGTCAGGGAGACTGATGGGGAGTCTTCTGAGGAGGATTCATGTGGGGATCTTGAGGTGGAAATGGATGCTGGGGAACAGATATTAACGGGGGAATTGGGCACGGACTGGGCACGGGCACCGGAGATGCTTGGGGAGGAATCGGGGCCTATGGATACTATTGATGCTGGGGAAGCTTGGGTGTCTTCAGAAGCAGATCCCACTTGGTCTGCTTGGAGGAGTGAGAGTGGGTCCACAGGTGTGGATAGAGTTGGGCGTGGGCAGGATGATTGGGACTCCGATGAAGAATTCTGGACGCCTGACCCAAGCGCGTTGGCTGTGTGGAGTTCTGATTCGGATTAAGAAGTTGGGACACCTGTTCTTGGGCGTGAGTAATGAGGACGCCCAGGGGGACCTGGATATATTGGGGTTGTTCAGCCACTATACTTTGTGTGTGGCAAGGTGTTGCTGGGTGCCATTGGGTTTCCTGTGTGTGTGTTACAGAAGACTGAACTGGGACTTTGCAACGGATGTAAGTTTAATCCGGGTTGTTCTGCAACGGAGGTCTGGAATTGTGTGGATTTTCCTGGACTGCACTGTTATTACTATTTTGCATTAGCTGCTGCTCGCCCTTGTTGCTTTGGCTCTCTGTGCCATTTCGTGTTGTGACCATCTTGGATGACTTCAACCTCTCGGACCTTGGGCCTTTGACTGGAACTTGACTCGGCTTTGCTCTTCATTCTCAAACTGCAGTTTGGCGTCGTTCCCAATTCCGTGGCTATCTGACTGCTGCCTTCATTCCTGACGCGAACGCTGACTGCTTATCCTGACTTTGGACTGGCTTGACAATGTCTTCCCGCTCTGCCCCTTTAACTCTTGGCTTGGTGTTTGTTTCTGCAGCGGCTTGAAGCTGCCAGCTTATCTCGACTTCGAACCGGCTTGATGACGCTCCCCTGTTCTGTTCCTTTAACTTCTGTTTTGGTGTGTGCTCCAGCAGCGGTTTGCTGCGGGCTTGCCAGTGTCTCGCTCTCCCTCTGGCTTTGCTGCTTGCGACTGAGAGTTCGCCAAAACGGTTTGGGCGTTTATTTGTTTTTGAACTCCTTTTGAACCTTTAAGTTTTTAGAAGAGCTTGTGGGCTTCGATACTGCTTGCTTTAGTTTTTGCCTTCATTGCTTAGTCCATTGTGAACTTTTGGGTCAAGTCCAGGAACTTTAAGTTTAACCTGGATTATATATCTGGTTAATCCGGTTTATTTGCTAGCTTTTGTTTTTGGAGTTTTTTCTTGTTCATTTTGCTTAATAACACTGAAGTTAAGTGTTTTAAGCCTTTTTGTGTTTATTGAGCTATTTTTTGGACATTGTTTAAATAAACTATTTTGCTCTCTAACTGGCGTCTGACTTTTGACATTACCTTTATGATTGTGGGGATGGTTGAATGTCAGAGCCTTTGTGGTTCAAACTCGTACATATGACATGTGTACTTTGATTTTTATACATGCACTTTGGCTCACTTCTTTCAAGTACAGCAGAATTTCTTATATTTAGCATCCTCTAATTCATACGTCACATTATCTCTGTTCCCATTATTGTGTTGTGTAGCTTCCAACTTAAATTTCAAATATTCACATGATAGTATCTTAACTTCCTTTCAGTTCTGTCATTAGGCACAGCATTATTTATATTTGTCTTTTGCTGGTTGGTGTGCCTCATATTTTAGAACTATATTGTCAATTGTCCTATCATAGTTTTTAAGGTAAAATCTAGAAACCATCACTCAAATCCATATATAGTTGCCACTGCAGTATCAAAATAATCTGGGACATGGATTAAAACATAAATATGAGTGAATAAATGTGGAAACAAACATGGAATAAAAGCCTCATGCAGTCTCAATTTCAACCGATCTAAATTCCAAATGCTGGAGATTACAGGAAAACCCATGATCCTACCAGAATATTTAGATTTGTCTTTTGATGCAACAATTTAAAGAAATTTGTACTTTTAATAATCATAATAGTAAATAGCAAAAATGTCTTTTAGTGTGATTTTGGTGATCAAATGGATCTATTTAAGAGCTAAATGGTGTTTTCTGCCTTCCCCCAAGAGTAGAAAAAGCATGCTATTAGAAAGATGCAATGGATCTGTGTCTTCAAGGTCTCTGCCCTTCTGGAAAAGTGGACTGTGGTGTGCATCAAAAAAGTATGGACCAACCACATAATCTACTCTATGTAAAATGGGATCAATTTATATTTTTTCTATTTACAATAGCTAATAGCATTGTGCATCTCTTTCCCATAGTAAGATACGGAAAGATTTACTTTCTGACTATAATCACTGTAATCAATGTGGGTGATGTTGGAGTATGTTGTATTCTATGTTGCTATGTGGGTTTTATGTATCGTGTGGGGTTTTTTTCATTTTCAAAGGAAAAAAGATAGGCGAGCGTGGTTGATCATTGGCTCCATTTGCACATTAATAACAACAGGCATTTGAAGTGTCACTGTTACTATCTCTGAGAGATTATTTACCTGTTTAATTCCCCATAACATCATTATTGCTGTTGCCCATGCTTGCTCAAATTCTGGAATTGTACCCCTTTTCCCCATCAAAGACATCTTGACATGCCTTGAATTCACTTTTGGGAAGGTAAAAGCATACAAATGTGGTTTCCTTACAACCTCCAAAGTCTCTGGCGGCATCAATTATGAAATAGAATACATTAATAAAAAATAGGGACTGAAATTAAGAAGGCTTCATAAGCAAAGGAGACTCATTTTAGAACTGCACAGGAAAAAGAAAACAAGACGCGAGAAGGAAAAAAATGCAAATTACATCAAATTAAAATCTATGAACATATGATTAAACAATCCTAAAGCTAAAGAACATCTAAATCAAAACACAAATCTATCAGTCCCACAAAATAACAAGGGGTCTTAAGTTGGATCTACGCTTGAGGTGGGCTTTTGGGACTTGCCTGGTTCGGTTTCGTGTCCCAGCTTTCATCGAGGCCCTGATCTGTTTTTTTCTGACCTCCCGAAGTTGGGGGTCTCTCTGTTTTGTTACATTTCAATGGACGATACGAAACAGAAACACGAATGAAACAAATGAGACAAATACTATGCACATCTCTAATCTACACTGTCAAATGAATACAGTTTGACACCACTTTAGGTGTCATGACTCAATGCTATGGAATCATAGAAGTTGTAGTTTTACAGCGTGTTTAGCCCTTTCTACCAAAGAGTGTTGGTGTCTTGCCAAACTCCCATGATTCCATAGCATTGAGCCATGACAGCTAAAGTGCTGTCAAACTGCATTAATTCTACAGTGTTAATGCACTGTCAGGCCCAATCTACACTGACAATATAGTGCAGTTTCATAAAAAAGTTTAATTGCATTGAAAAGCATTATGAAAGTCTACATTGCCATATAATGCAGTTCAATTATCTGGTCAGTGTAGATGGAGCCTCTGAATCATTCTATAATTCAATAACGGAGACATGGTGTGATTGTGAAATAATGTGCCTCATATCTGAAAAGAAACTGTGAAGATTAATTTTTCTTAAACAGGGCTACATTGTGGAAATCAATTTGAATCAACTGTGGGTTTTGCTGAAAATCTGCAACACCAAGAAATCAGCTGCTCAGGCACCAGAACTCAACTGTTCTTCTTCACAGTAAACAAAATATGAGGAACACAGCTGTTTGTCATGAGACATGTTGGGAGAAGTGAATACAAACACATTATAATATATTTCCCTGTTCAGCAAACTTTCAGAGGTAAATGTTATTCAAAATATTATAAAATGTGATCAAAGAAGCATGTCGCTTTGAAGTTCCCCCTCATATAAATGTACCCTAATGAAAGAAAGAAAAGTAACCCCAATTTAATATATGGAACTGGTTCATACCTTCCTGTGGCAAAAATCAAGTGACAATCTGTATATATGAAAAAGCCATCGCAGAACAGAGTTATCATGCAAACTCATGATTTTACTAGTTAACTACAATGTTTTAAAATCTTGTTTTTAGCTGGTCAGTGAGGGGTGAAAAGTTTGCTGATGTTTGCTGATAATGCAAAATCATTAGGGTTGTTAAAACAAAAATAGATTGTCAATTACTTTCCCAAACTGGGGAAACAAGGAATAAAATGGCAAATGTAAAATGACTCACACTGGGGCAAAAAAACCCAAAATAAAATAAAAAATAAAAAGCAGATATATATTCAGGAAATGTGGTGACTACTTCAATGCAAATGTTGATCAAAGGAGAGGTACTGTGATGGTCAACACCAGACATGGGCAAACTTCGGCCCTCTAGGTGTTTTGGACTTCACCTCCCACAATTCCTAAAAGCCTACTGGCTGTTAAAAATTGTGGGAGTTGAAGTCCAAAACACCCGGAGGGCTGAAGTTTGCCCATGCCTGGTCAATATCATGTTAAAACTCATTAGAAAAGGGATGGGAAACCTTGGTTTTGTAGCTTGGCGAGGCACCATCACTTTCTGGCAGAGGACGCTCAAGGTCTTGTAAAACTACAACCCGTGTGATTCCATAGCATTGAGCCATTGCAGTTAAAGTGCTATCAAGCTGCGTTATGTCTACAGTGTAGATGTGCCCTAATTAGAAAGGCTCACTGATTTTAGTTCCACAGGTGGGCAACATGTGGCCCTCTCCATGTTGTTTTTTCTGGGTTGAAAGACCCTTCTTGCCCACTAAGTCAATAGGAATTGTAGCCTGACAATGGTGCTACAGTAGAGTCTCACTTATCCAAGCTAAACGGGCCAGCAGAACCTTGAATAAGCTAATATCTTGGATAATAAGGAGGGATTAAGGAAAAGCCTATTAAACATCAAATTAGGTTATGATTTTACAAATTAAGCACCAAAACATCATGTTATACAACAAATTTGACAGAAAAAGTAGTTCAATACGCTGTAATGTTATGTTGTAATTACTGTATTTACGCATTTAGCACCAAAATATCATGATATATTGAAAACATTGACTACAAAAATGCGTTGGATAATCCAGAACCTTGGATAAGTGAGACTCTACTGTAGCACCTTGGCCATGACTTAGTTACATCTAGACTGGATTACTGCAATGCACTCTATGTGGGATTACATAGAATCATAGAATCGTAGAGACCTCACGGGCCATACCTTTGAAGATGGCTCGGAAACTGCAACGGGTACAAAAATTGGCAGCCAGGTTGTTGAGGTTACTTTCAAGGCTACTAATTGGAACTAGCTATGGGGAGAACATGATGCCCTCACTAAAGCAGCTCCATTTGCTCCCGATAAGTTTCTGGTCCCAATTCAAAGTGAGGATTTTAACCTACAAAGCCTTAGGTTCGCATCCCCCCCCCCCCGCCCCGTGAACCGGCAAGAGCCCTAAGATCAGCCGGGGATGCCCTCCTCTCGGCCCTGTGGTTGGTGGGGATGAGGGAGAGATCCTTCTTGGCTTTGGAACACCCTCCCTGGGGAGATTAATCAAGTCCTCACAATGTTCTCCTTCCATAGGGACCTGAAGACCTGGCTATTCAAACAATGCCTAGTCCCTAGTTGATTTATGAATTTGTTATGCAGCCTTGCACTTTATTTCATGCCCTTGTCCCATGATTACAGTTCTGCACTTATTCCCATTCCCATGGCCCTATTGTTTACAACCTGGCCATGTTTACATTAGCTATCACCATTGATAGATGAGCCCTGTTTGATTCTGAGTTTATGTTGTTTGTTTACATGGGTATATATTTTATTCAATTGTATTTTTGAGGCACCTTCTGCCTTGTGTAAGACACCCTGAGTCCCTTCGGGGAGATGGTGGTGGGATATAAAATAAAGTTATTATATTATTATTAGTATCACACTTTGGCAATAAAAAATGAAATGCAGAGATATACAATGGGGGACACCTGGCTTGAAAACAGTCCATGTGAAAGGGGTCTAGGAGTCTTAGTAGACTACAAACTGAAAAAGAGTCAAGAGTGTGATGCAGCAGCTAAAAAAGCCAATATGATTCCAGACTACATCAATAGCAGGCATGGGCAAACTTCAGCAGGAAAATAAAGATTTAACTGAAACATTAAGTAGACCTGGTTGCTGTGAGTTTTCCGGGCAGTATGGCCATGTTCCAGAAGCATTCCCTCCTGATGTTTCACCCACATCTATGGCAGGCATTGTCAGAGGGTGTGAGGTCTGTTGGAAACTATGCAAATGTGGTTTATATATATATGTGGGAAAAAGAACTCTTGTCTGTTGGAGGCAGGTGTGAATGTTGCAATTGGCCAGCTTGATTAGTATTGAATGGCCTAGCAGCTTCAAAGCATGGCTGCTTCCTGCCTGGGGGAATCCTTTGTTGGGGAGTGTTAGCTGGCCCTGATTGTGTTGTTGAAGGCTTTCATGGCCAGAATCACTGGGTTGCTGTGCATTTTCCGGGCTGTATGGCCATGTTCCAGAAGCATTCTCTCCTGCCGTTGCGCCCACATCTATGGCAGGCATCCTCATAAGTTGTGAAGTATATATAGCATAGGGACAATCCAATCCAACCCCATTCTGGGGTATATACCTCAGTCTCTGAGGAAGCCTGCCATTGTGTGGGCGAAACATCAGGAGATAATGCTTCTGGCCCTAATTGTTTCCTGAATGGAATTCCCGTTTACTGAGTGTTTTTTAAAAATGCTGATAGCCAGATTTTGTTCATTTTGATGGTTTCCTCGGCTATCTGTCGGGAGTGTTCTGGTTGTGTACTCCTCTATGGCAGAATGGGGTTGGACTGGATGGCCCTTGTGGTCTCTTCCAACTGGAGGAGTCTATGAACAGAAGTTGCCGGCCACGACACAGAGGGAGACGGGAAGCGGCCCCCGCCAGGCTTGACTCCTCCCGCGCTTTCCCTTCTGCCCCTTCACCCGCTTCGCCCACGGTCACGAGTGTTCCCGGGCGCCGGCGTCTGCGCATGCGCGGAGGGCTCCCTCCCTGGCAGTTCCTCCTGGAAGCGCCTCCGCCTCAAGAGTCATCGCTTAACGGGCTGCGGAGAGGAGTCGTCGCCAAGGCCGCTCGGTGAGAACGACTTAAAACAGAAAGCGAGTCCATTCCGTGTTTGTGTGAGAGGGAAAGAGGGAGGCCGGGGCCTGTGGTAGATCAAGGGCATGGTGGTGGGAGGGGCGCCTTCTTTCTCCCTCAGAAAATGAGGCCTCAAATATGAGCAACGCCGCCGTCAGCCAGACCTTCGTGATTTTGTGGGGATTGTTTGTCACCTGAGGAAGAAAAGAGTCGGGGTGGGGGTGGGGGTGGGGGGCTTGATTTGTATGGCTGCTGTTGCTCCTTGTCTAGGTCTGAGACGAGACGTGCCGGAAGCGAAGGGGAGGGCCGTCTGAGTCGGAGAGAGAAAGGGGGAGCGTCTGAAGCCCCCTCCCCAAATACACACACAAGGCCTTTGGCTGCAAGGAAGGTTTACTCACCTCCCTCTCTTCTCCCTCCTTTCTTTTCTCCTTCTCCTTTTTCTCCTCCTCTTCCTCCTCCTCGTACTCTCCCTCCTCTCTAATTTTCATCTGTCTCCCTTCTTCTCCCCCTCCTCTTTCTCCTCCTTTTCCTGCCCTCTTCTCCTTAGCCCCCTTCATCTCCCTCTTCATTAATTTACTTACTGTATTTACTTACCCCCTTCCTTCTCACCCCCCCCCCCCCAAAAGGGGGACTCAGGGCGGCTTACAAACTATGGTAATAATCCAATGCCATACTCAGACAATAACAGTAAAATATTACATTATTATACGTATTATATTCTATTACTAGCTTTGCCCGGCCACACGTTGCTGTGGCGTATGAGAATCCTTTGTTGGCCAGGCGGAGTAGCAGTGAATAGCCTTGCAGTCTCAAAGCCTGGCCGTTTTCTGGAGTAGCTGGAGCTTTTTGTTGTATGAATGTAGAGGCATGGATGAGGGATTGTGCTGCCAAGTTTAGTGTTTCTGGGATGTGTAGTTTTGTTGTTTTGTCCTAGGCCAAAATTTCATTACCCTTTTATATAGATAGATATTATAAAATTTTAAAATTTTAAATATTATAAAACTTTTTTTTTTCGTGTCAGGAGCAACCTGAGTTGCTTCTGGAGTGAGAGAATTGGCTATCTGCAAGGACGTTGCCCAGGGGATGCCTGGATGTTTTTTGATGTTTTTACATCCTTGTGGGAGGCTTCTCTCATGTCCCCGCATGGAGCTGGAGCTGATAGAGGGAGCTCATCTGCGCTCTCCCCGGTGGGATTCGAACCTGGCAGCCTTCAGGTCAGCAACCCAACCTTCAAGTCACGAGGCTTTAACCTCTCCGCCACTGGGGGCTCCGATAAAACTGTAAAAGCATATCCATATCCATTATAAATAATCTTTCAATGATTAAAACATCACAGGTCTAGCACCAGCTGAGCTTTGTAAACATTAAACCAGGCATGTGCTGTTAGGAATGGTGGGAGTTGAAGTCCAAAACACCTGAAGGGCCCAAGTTTGCCCATGCCTGCATTAAACCAATTGCTTTTGCCTTTCTTACACTAGTTTCGTCATACTTACGGGTCATATTAATCTCCAAAGGCTTGCTTAAATAGCCAGGTCTTAAGATTTTTCCTGAAGCTTAAGAGTGAAGGTGCTGTTCTGATGTCACTGGGGAGGGAATTCCACAGCCTCGGGGCCACCACAGAGAAGGCCTTGTGTCTCCTCCCCGCCAATCATGCCTGCAATGGAGGTAGGACCAAGAGCAGGGTCTCCTCAGAAGATCTTAACAATCGCACCAGATCTCTTCCTCCTCTTTCTCCTTTTGTTCCTCTTCATACTCCTACTTTCTCATTTTCATGTCTTCCTTTTCTTTCTTTCCTGCCTTTCTCCTCTTCTTCCTCCTTTCCCTCCCCCGCCTCTCACCAGTCTCCTGCTGTCCTTTCTCTTTGTGTTCCTCCTCACACTCCTCCCTTCATTTTCATCAGTCCTCTTTCTTTTCTGCCTTTTCCTCCTCCTCTTCCTCCCCTCATCTCTCTAATTTACATTTGCCCTTGTTCTCCATCAGTCTTTCCTGCCTGTTTCTCCTTCTCTTCTTCCTCTTCCTCCCCCTCATCTGTCTCCTCTTCCTCCCCTCTTCTTTTCTCTTTTCTCCTTCTCTCCCTTCCTCTCCTTTCTCCTTCACTTCTTCCTTTCTCCTTCTTTTGTTCCTCCTCTCATGCTCCTACTTTCTCATTTTTATCTGTCCTCTTTCTTTCCTGCCTCTTTCTCCTTCTCTTCTTCCTCCTCTTCCTCCCCTCCTCTCTAATTGATATCTGTCCTCATTCTCTTTCTCCCTTCTCTCCCTCCTCTTTCTCCTGCTCTGCCTCCCCTCTTCTTTTCTCTACCTGTCTTCTCCTCCTCCTTCCTCCCCCTCTTTCCCCTCCTCCTCCCCCTTTTCCTCTACCTCCTCTCCTCCTCCTATTTGAGACAGAGGCCCAGGTTGAACAGGAAGGGAGAGACAAGGGAAAGCTTTGCCAGTTCCCATTTTCCTTGAAATACTTTATTGGGAGGGGGGGGGGGGGGAATAAAGCACTGAGAGGCTTTGATTCCTTAGAGGAGGCAGAATGGAGGAGGCGGCATCCATTTTCAGTTTCTTTACAGGATGTTTGCTGAAAGGTGGGAGAAGGAAGTTGTTGGTTTTTCTGCATGATACGATGTCTTTTCCATTGCTGCGGGTGTGTACTTTAGATGTAGCTAGGAGTTTTCTGTTTTGTTTTTTTAAAACCACAAACCAAGAGAGATTAAATTAGGGTGTATTAGTTGCTGCCTTGACTTTAGGTGTGTCTTAATATATATATTCTCTGTCATCTCTGTGTGTATATGTAGCCATATAGTGGTTGCTAGCTTTCCTACTTATGGCAACCCTGTGAATGGGACCATCCTACTTTCAGTCTATATTGAGTGGTCAGTGGAGACATGCCCTCAAGGTCAAAAACCCTGTTGCAGGTCTTGCAGACTCATATGGCCCATCCTAACTTTTGTACTTGATGATATTAGATTACTACTGATGGTAAATTGTTTGTTTGCAATAAATTCTACCAGATTCCGTGAGGCTGAATGCACTACTGCACTCATGTTTCAATCAATGTAAAATCAGGATGAGACAAATAAATAGAGATATGGTATTATTTTGTGTTCTGTTTTACAATAGATTACAATATTCTGTTTCTGAAGAGCCATCTAATTCGCATCACAGTTTCCGAAACATGTGAGAAGAGTCACTAGCATTACCAGAATTATTTTTGAGATAATTGCTTGACAAACTCTTTTTGGTTGAAACCCCCCCCCCCCTTCAGTTTTGGGAAGTTGAGGCTGTATAATGCATAGTTTTATATGCCTTTATTATTTTCCATTTTGCCATTTTCTAAGCTAAAATGCTACTTTGACTTATAAGTGGAGCTGCTTTATGTCACTATTGGCTGGCTGTGGTCTGTCCTGATGTAATTTGTTTGTATGCCTTCCCTTTTGGCATTGAATGTTTGCCCTACATGTTGGAAACCTCGCCGAGTCCCTTCGGGGAGATAGGGCAGTCTATAAATAAAGTGTACTATTATTATTATTATTATTATTATTATTATTATTATTATTATATTTATGTTAAATTTATGTTAAAGTTGGTCTCCTAGTCATATATTGTAACTGATGTAAATGTGGGGAACCAGGTAACACCACTACCCATTAGCAAAGGGTACTTTTTCCTTTCATAACCCTTTCCTTCAGTGATGCCAATACTGCAGTTACTTTCTCCCATTCCATCTAAGGCAGGTAACACAGTCCAGTCACTTTATGCCAAAACTGCAGCTCAACTCACCTTCCTCATACACTCACCTCTGTTTCACTCCACTACTCAGGTGTCCTGAGAGAGCTATGCATTCTGGTTGTGAGAAATGTAAATTGAACTCACCTGTATGTCTTAAGATATGATGACCCAAACTCAGTACCTTATTATAGGTGTGGATGCAGCATAGAATTGTACAAAACATTGATATTTGTGGCTTCAGTTTTGGTTTCTTTCCAAACAGACACCATCATACAGCAGTTCCATGTTGCTTAAACATGTGTATTGAGCTATATACCATCACCACTGTTCTGGCCATTCACTTTCACTGCAAAGTCACATCCTTTCACTGTATATGTGATATTCGGATTGAGTGTGTGTGTCTTTCAGTATCACTACGTTTGTTTAGATTGAATTGCCTTTGCTATTTTAGTGCCCATTTCCCCAGTTTGGAGCTCTGTAATTTCATTTGTTTTAATTTGCTTAAACAATTTTGGCATTGTCAATTTTACCATCTCTTTTCTTAGTCTTATCTCAATTGCATTTATGAACATGCTAGCAAAAGCCAATTTCAGTACTGACCTATGGGAAATCTTGGTTTTTTTATATGGAAGGTATGCCCATGTATTCTTACTCCCAGTGTTCTGTATAACCAGTTACTGGTCCAAAAGAGAATGTCTTCTGTCATGACTGCTATATTTGATCAGTCTTGATGAGGACTGTCACCACTATTTGTTTCTATTTTTTAGCTTTCCTTCCTCAGAATATCAGTTGTAGCAATGGATATGTGATACAGGGCTTGTCATAGGAAGTGAAGAAAGATACACTTCTCTACAGTCACATCAATTTCCTTTAGTGCTTTTAAAATTAATAATCCAGTCGCTCTTACCCCCTTTTAACTATTCTTCCAGTTCCTTTGAATTGCCCTCCTGCTTCTACCATCTGCATACGGTATGTATATATGGTATACAAGCAATCCCCAAATTACGAACAAGATAGGTTCTTAAGTTGAATGTGTTTGTAAGTTGGAAAAGGTATATTTTTAAGTGTAACTCCAGCCAAAGATAGATAGATAGATAGATAGATAGATAGATAGATAGATAGATAGCTTTGGATAGCATAGGAAAGGGTTAACACCCCTGTCATATTTGTTTTGCTGTTTGTGTCCCAGGTTCAGAAGATTTTGCCTCATTTTCTGACCCAGTGATAATTGGATTTTGAAAAAAAAAATGGCTTGTTGTGGAATCAAGGATTGGTGAGAAAGCTTCTGTGGAGACACCTTTTACCCATAATAATGTTTTCAGGAGTGAATTTTTCTTCCTAGGGGTAGATTTCTCTCACTTCCTGTTGACTCACCCATGTTCTTAACTATGAGCCATTTGTAAGTCAGATGTTTGTAACTCGGGGACTGCCAGTATATATATATATATTATGTCTATATGTATGTGATGAAGTATCAGCATTATTAGATAATATACTCTCAGTCTTTTTCTGTATTCCTTTTGTGCATGTTTGTATTTATACTCTTATTTTGGCAAAAACCACCATATTCTGACATAAACTTTTAAAAATAGACTTCTTAACACTTGACAGATGATCTGTTAGACTTAGAGGTATTTTACTGCTCTTCATTATAATATGATTTTCTTTTATTGTGACTTCAAGTACCTGTGAAGTATTCTAGAGAGTTTTGACTTTTAAGTTTTATATGTAGGGCAATCTCCCCAGAGGAGCATAAAGGATAGCAGACACAGAACTGTTTGGCTGAAGATGGTGGTAGATGTCACACTATCATCCAAAGGATATCTGACTGTCTCGTTGAACAGGGACACAGGCAGCAAAACAAAAACTACAGGGGTGCTAACCCTTTCCTATGCTTTCCTATGCTATCCCTTTCCTATGATCGATCGATCTATCTATCTATCTATTGCTGGAGTTACATTTTAAAAATGTACCTGTTCTGACTTACATACGAATTCAACTTAAGAACAAATCTACAGAACCTATCTTGTTCTAAACCTGGGGATTGCTTGTAGTTTGAATGAGATACATTTTAGAGACGTTTTGTCTTTCAATTCTTAGTTTTAAAATCAGTTGAATCTTAAAAAAACAAAACAATTTACAGTAGAGTCTCGCTTATCCAACCTCCACTTATCCAACGTTCTGTATTATCCAACACAGTCGGCCTTTTAATAGTCAGTGTTTTTGTTGTCAATGTTTTCAATTTTAGTGCTAAATTCATAAATACAGTACTTACTACATTACATTACTGTGTGCTTAGCACCTTGGCCTGGATCTTTTGACCCACATCGTGATTTTAATATTATTTTGTATATAGATTTTCTATGACTGTTTTTAATCATGTTGTAGTTTTATTGTTTGGTGATTTGTTTAATGTTTTTATTTGATTTGTATTGTCGTACCCGGGCATGGCCCCATGTAAGCCGCCCCGAGTCCCTTCGGGGAGATGGGGCGGGATATAAGAATAAAATTATTATTATTATTATTATTATTATTATTATTATTATTATTATTATCATTATTATTATTGAACTGTTTTTTCTATTTGTTACAAAACATGATGTTTTGGTGTTTAATTTGTAAAATCACAATGTAATGGGCTTTTCATTAATTTCTCCTTATTATCCAACATTTTCACTTATCCAACATTCTGCCGGCCCGTTTATGTTGGATAAGTGAGACTCTACTGTATATCCATTCTAAGTTCTTGAAAAGTTTTGGATTAAAAAAGCCAGTGTAGTGAATGGTCTGGAAATCTGGGAGCTGTAGGCCAAATCATCTGGAAAATAACATATTGCATACCACTGAGCTTTAATGTTCTGCTGTATTTTCTTGGCCTTTTTCTGATCTGTCCCTATTTGAACAAATATATTTCCATCCTCATTTCCTAGGGATGATTCATCTTGAACTGGATTTTGCCCAGCTTCTGTTTGCTTTTCCTGGGAGTCAGTTTAAATAAATACTGCTCTGCCGTCACTTTGATATTATGTATTGAGAATCTCTTTTCAATTCATTCCCTATTAACCCCCTTCCCAAATGTTAACCTTTGTCTAGAATGTAAATCAGTACTGTGGTATTGTTTCATCTATGCACTCATAGATCTCAGCTTTACCTGTCAAGTTGTGTGTGGAACTGTAGCACATATCCACAACTTCTTTTCAGTAAACTGCTAATTGTACATGTGGCTTTCTGTGAAATATTCTGGCTATCCACTGGAACCTGCTCGGTTTCAAGCTTCGCAGTTCTTTTTTAATTGGTCTGACTTAACTAAAAAGCGAAGTTCTTTATTATCAGAATGGGGAACAAGCTTCTTACCATGTTGCTAAATTCACAGCAATATTTAACTTGCCTTGTGATGAGATGCTTTGCTTCTGGGGCTAAGATAATTCAACAGCTTAAACTTTCTCTCTTGCTTACTAAGTTTAGGGCCAGATATTCAAGATTAAATATAGAACCTTATTTGTAAAATGTTTATAGAGATTTTTCCAAACAGAAATTAGTATCTCAGTTTCTAATATCTTCTGGCTTTTAATGAAAGCTGGAACATGAGTAATATTCTGAAGAGAATTGAAATGCTGGAGAATCCTTAAGGACCTTTATTTTCTTAGATCTGTATCCATTTTGTTTTACTCATGGGTTCAAAGGATTTGGCCAGTCACTAGACATCTCCTTGGTTACATGCAAATCCTGAAATATTTTAAGTGTTTGGTTAGAAAAAGAAGCATTTCATTCTAGTTGCCAAATGTTATCCTAAGAGTAAGTTGATATGTGGTCCATTAGTGAATTTGAGTGTACAAATCGATGCTTCAAATTCTTGTATAACTGAAATTATTTAAGCCTCCTCCATTTTTTATTATCTGTACTTCAGCACAGACAAGAAACTTACTTCATTTTATTTCATAGTTTCAAAGGTTTGGAATAGGTAAAGGTTATGTTGTAAAAAGTGTGTGACTGTCCAAATTGGTGGATATCTAATTAGATAGATATTTTGAAAGTTGTGAATGAGGTCTTTCTCTTTTTGTTCCCATTATGCGTAAAAGGGGGAAGGACTATTATCCAGTAAACTGTTGGAATACCAACAGTAGAAGGGAACATTCTGAAATTGGCAGTTCTCCCTGTTGTATATTTATTTCCATTGCAAACAGTTTTTTTCAGGTGGTGATTAGCTAAATTACATAAAAGTCATACTTGGGAGTGAGAGTGATAAGAGAAAATGACTGAGTTTGCAATGGGCAATAGTGAATTTCAGCTTCCTGAGTGCTTTTTCAATATAATTTTGAATAGCAGGAGGATTAATTGTACTTCTCTGTAAGTTTTCTTTGCATATAGACATAATTATCTAGCTCCAAAACTGGCTATGCATCTCACTATAGAATTAATAAGGTTTGACACCCCTTTAATTGCTATGCCTTAAGGCTGTGGAATCCTGTGAGTTGTAGTTTTACAAGACCTTTAGCTGTCTCTGCCAGCCCTCAGGATTGCATGATATTGGGCCATGCCAGTTAAAGTTGTGTCCAAACTACATTAATTTTAGAGTGTGGAGGAGCATACATAAAGATTTCAATTATCTAGGCCCAGGTTTATGAAATATATACCTTTCCAGATGATGATGTACTGCACTCCAATCATTACTCATTGTTGGTTATCCTGTTTCATGCTAATAGATATTGTAATCCAATAATACCTAAAAGCCATATTGTTCCCACTCCTGGTGTATGTATTTGCCTGCCTGCAAGCCCTGAACAGTACAGTCAAACATATTTCTAAGTGAAAATGTTTCAGATCATAAGTACTATAATTTGCATAGTGAGTTATAAAATTAAATATCTATAAAATATCTATAAACTGATAGATTATTATTGCTATTATTATTATGTTTATTTATTTCCTACTTTTTCTCTCCATATGGAGATTCAAAGCAGCATCCAACTTGTATTGTAATATAGCTTTTAATACTTATATATTGTATATTTTAATAGTATTAATCATTATTAAAAGCATATAAAATCACAGCAGCTCCTGATGATCTTAAAAACCTTCTTTGAAAGCCTGCCTGAATAAAAAGATTTTAACCTGACACCTGAAAGACAGATGGGAGGGGGCCATTCTGGCTTACCTGGGCAAGGAGCTCCAGAGTTGAGGGGCAGCCACCGAGAAGGTCCTCTCTCTTGTTCCCTCCAATTGAGCTTGAGATGGAGGTGGGGCTGAGAGAAGGGCCTCTCCTGAAGATCTCAGAGCCTGGGCAGATTTATACAAGGGGATGCGGTCACCCAAATAGCCTGGACCTGTCTAGTACTTTAAAGGTTATAAGCAGCACTTGGAATTGTGCCTGGTAATAGACTGGCAGCCATTGGAGCTGCTTCAACGCGGGTTGTCTGCCCCCTGTAGCCAGCCCCAATTAGCAACCTGGCTGCAGCTCTTTGAGGCAACTGAAGTTTCTGAGTACTCTTTAGAGACAGCCCCATGTAGAGCGCGGCACAGTAATCCGGATGGGATGTAGCCAAGGCATGTACCACCGTGGCCAGATCTGCCTTCTCAAGGAACGGGCGCAGTTGGCGCACAAGTTTTAATTTTGCAAAGGCCCTCCTGGACACTGCTGATACCTGGGCCACCAGGTTCAATATCGAGTCCAGGAGCACCCGCAAACTGAGGACCTGTGTCTTCAGGGGGAGTGTGACCCCGTCCAGCACAGGCTGAATCCCTATTCCAGGTGAGGTAACCGAGGCATCTGTCTGTTCGATCTTGTGGGATTCGTTTCAGCTTGTGCAGCCTGATGATGTGGACAAGATTCTTGGAGCGGTGAGGGCGACCACCTGTGCCCTGGACCCTTGCCCATCTTGGCTTTTAAAACAGGCCAATGGTGGGTTAGTTGATTGGTTTGTGACAATAATTAATGCCTCTTTGGGGCAGGGCAAACTTCCATCCAGCCTAAAACAAGCAGTGGTAAGGCCTATTTTGAAGAAGGCCTCTTTGGATTCGAACAATCTCTGTAATTACAGACCAATCTCTAACCTTCCATTTTTGGGCAAGGTCTTAGAGTGGGTGGTCGCCTCTCAGCTCCAGGGATTCTTAGAAGATACGGATTTTCTGGACCAATCGCAATCTGGCTTCAGGCCTGGGTTCAGTACCGAGACGGCTTTGGTCGCCTTGGTGGATGACCTCCGCAGGGAACTGGACAGGGGGAGTGTGACCCTGCTGGTTCTCTTGGACATCTCAGCGGCTTTCGATACCATCGACCATGGTATCCTCCTGGGACGGCTCTCTGGGATGGGCCTTGGGGGTACTGCACTGCAGTGGCTCCAGTCCTTCCTGGAGGGCCGTTCCCAGTTGGTGAAGCTGGGGGACACCTGCTCGGACCCCTGGCCATTGACCTGTGGGGTCCCGCAAGGTTCTATTCTGTCCCCCATGCTTTTTAATATCTACATGAAACCGCTGCGAGAGGTCATCCGGAGTTTTGGAGTATGGTGCCATCTCTATGCAGATGACACTCAACTCTACTACTCTTTTCCACCAAAATCCAAGGAAGCCCCTCGGATTCTGGACCAGTGCCTGGCCGCTGTGTTGGCCTGGATGAGGGCGAACAAACTGAGACTTAATCCTGACAAGACAGAGGTCCTCCAGGTCAGTCGTACGTCTGATCGGGGTATTGGGTGGTAACCTGTGCTTGACGGGGTCGCACTCCCCCTGAAGGCGCAGGTCCGCAGCTGGATTCGGGGCTGACTCTTGAGGCCCAGGTGTCGGCCGTGGCCGGGAGGGCCTTTGCACAATTAAAACTTGTGCACCAGCTGCGACCATACCACGAGAAGTCTGAACTGACCATGGTGGTCCATGCCTTAGTTACCTCTAGACTGGATTATTGCAATGCGCTCTACGTGGGGCTGCCTTTGAAGACGGCCCGGAAATTACAATTAGTACAACGCTTGGCAGCCAGGCTTCTAATTGGAGCGAATTACAGGGCGCATTCAACACCTCTGTTTAAGGAGCTCCACTGGCTGCCGTTTATTTTCCGGGCCCAATTCAAGGTGCAGGTTATCACCGACAAAGCCCTAAACGGTTTGGAACCCACCTACCTTAGAGACCGCATTTCCCCCTATGAACCCGCACGTTCTCTTTGCTTGTGGGGGAGGCCCTTCTCTCGCTTCCACCACCCTCGCAGTCGCGGTTGGTGGGGATGAGAGAGAGGGCCTTCTCCGTCGTGGCCCCCCGGCTTTGGAACTCACTCCCTAGGGAGATCAGGCAGGCCCCTACCCTCCTCTCCTTCCGGAAGAGCCTAAAAGCCTGGCTCTACCAAAAGGCCTTCGATGATTAATCATTGTAGGTTTGATTTATCCGTCCATTCAACAATAGCTCCATCGTTGATGCTTTGCCATTATTACATTGCACTTTATTGACCATTTTAGCTGTGAAACTACCTCTCCCCATTTTGAAATATTCTGCACTTTGGCCCAGATCCGTGTATTAGTTTCCTGTTTTTAACATTTTATGCTGTATGTTGATTTTCATGTCTGTTTTATTGATGCTGATGTTTTATTGTTGCGATATTTGTTTTATTGTCTTGCTGTTGTTATTATATTGTTGTGTCGGGCAAGGCCTCATGTAAGCTGCCCCGAGTCCCTTCGGGGAGATGGGGCGGGGTATAAAAATAAAGTTATTATTATTGTTATTATTATTATTATTATTATTATTCCTTGGTCTGCCTTCCGACTGAGCAGGAGTATCTTTGTTTTGTCTGGATTAAGCTTCAATTTGTTTGCCCTCATCCAGTCTATTACTGATGACTGGCACTAGTTTAGGGTCAAGATGGCTTCCTTGGCATTAGATGGAAAGGAGTAGTAGAGCGGGGTGTCATCCGCATTCAGGTGGCACCGTACTCCAAAACTCCAGATGACCTCTTCCAGTGGTTTCATGTATATGTTAAACAGCATGGGGGACAAAATGAACCCTGAGAAACCCCACAGGTCAATGGCCAGGGGGATCGAACAGGAGTCCCCCAGCAATACTTTCTAGATACTGTCCTCCAGGAAAGGCCAGAGCCACTGTAAGACAGTGCCTCCCAGTCCAATCCAGCAAGACGACCCAGAAGGATTCCATGGTCAATGGTATCGAAAGCCGCTGAGAGGTCCAGGCGAACCAACAGGGACACACTACCCCTTTCTAGCTCTCTTCATAGGTCATCCACCAAGGCGGCCAGAGCTGTCTGTTCCACAGTCAGGCCTGAAACCAGATTGAAATCAATCTAGATAATCCATTTCCTCCAGAAATCCCTAGAATTGGGAGGCCTCACATGCTCCAAGACTTTGCTCAGAAAGGGGAGGTTGGACACTAGCCGATAGTTCATTATAGAGGGGTTCAGGAATGGATTTTGTAATAGAGGTCTCACAACTGCCTCCTTTAGATACAATCAAACATAGATACATAGGTTATGTCACAACTGGACCTAATAATGTTTTACTCATTTCAGGATTCCTTTTTGCGTTTTTTTTTTCTTCCAGTGAAACTATCCGAAAATGTCTCTATATCCTTCCTTGGAAGACCTGAAGGTAGACAAAGTAATTCAGGTATGTCAGTGGACATCTTATAGTAGAAATTATTTTTATTGAAGATTGAGCTATTCCAGGACAGGAATATTGGCATGTTTTTTTTTTTGGCCCAGTTAAGAAATTAATGTAGACATGATTAATTTGTATATAAGATAATTATGCTTTTAAACAAGCTCCATAAAATACATTCCTTCTTTGTAGGCCCAGACATCTTTTGCTTCAAACCCAGCTAATCCAGCAATTCTATCTGAAGCCTCAGCACCTGCCTTTCAAGATGGAAGTAAGTGATGATAGGCGGGGGTAGGGGGTGGGGAGTAGGTATAACACAAAAACCAATATTAAAAAAACAAGGCAATATATTAAATACAAACAACATCAAAATCAAATTATAGCAAAATGAATTGCTCAGATGCTTGTTATTATGCACTCTACCTATTATATCAACTCTTGCGCTCTCTCTCTCTCTCTCTCTCTCTCATAATTTTTTTAGTACAGTCCAAATGTGCATCTGTTTTCCAAAGATCTCTGAATCAGAGACAGTTGGTTGGGGGTATTTATCAAATGTGTAGCCTACATTTCTGTTATAAAAACACTTTTTGCTTTTTTAGAAAGTCTTTCAAATTATTACTTAATGTATTTTAAACTTCCTTTAGATTTATATCCCAGATTGTATCCTGAACTTTCCCAGTATATGGGTTTAAGCCTGAATGAAGAAGAGATACAGAGAAACATGACAGTGGTTCCTGCTGTACATTCTCAGGAAGTAAGTATTAGTGTAACAACATTGTTTTCAGATTTTGAGCTTTTAGGATTTACTGCTTTTTTAAAGGGAAGATGCTTTAGGTTACCTGAATAGCAAGAACCCATACGTTCTACTTCATATTCATCATAAGAGTCTTATAAAAGCAATTAATATGTATATTTTACTTGTAGCTGCCAGTTCTTGGGTTCTGAACTCAGAAAAAGGCAAGATATAAATTATATAAATAAGTTGTGAGATAGCTATCCTTGTCCTAGAACAGTCAAATTATGTTGTCTGCATGGATTTATTTATTTTTGTCCTAAAATGCCACATTCATAGGTACATTGTTCAAATCAGAGGCATATAAATAATGTGCATATTTCCTAACACTCAGATTGTTGCAAGACCTTCTGCACTGAATTGCATGGTTGCTCCTGTCACCGGAAATGATGTTGGAATTCGTCGAGCAGAAATCAAGCAAGGAATCCGTGAAATAATCTTATGTAAAGATCAGGATGGAAAAATTGGTCTTCGGCTTAAATCAGTGGACAATGTATGTATGATAAAGGTCACGTCCGTACTGTAAGTTCTGTCTAGCAAAATGTTATAGAATTGGTAACCCACAAGGAACTTTCTGTGGCTGAATTTGTTTGCTTTCTTAATATTTTGGCAGTCTACTACATCAGGTATAATCTTATAGGTGTCTTACAAGTGTGTAAGTTTCCCTTTGGAAACAGTTGGGCATTTCTGTTCCATGCTGAATGTCAAGGTAGCAAGAGTGGATTGGGCTTGCAATACCATCATGCATGGCTGCTCATTGTACAACTGGTTGCACACTTGATACCTTGTTTGTTAGCAGTCTTAAATAGAGCCTTTCACAGATAACAAGGTTGATTAAATTAATTATGCAGACAAGTAGTAGCTGAACATCTTTTAATAAAGTCATATATTTTATTTGGGAGGAAGGTTCATTAAGCTGTAATTTTTAAAAATGATAATGGCATTGCAATTTAGAACTTGCTGTTAAAATTAGTACCGTAGTTAATTGCCAATACATGTGTACTTAATTCTCTTTGCTATTTTTCACACACATTTGATAAAATACTTGGTTTATATTAATGTGGAGTTCTGTCTTTATTAGGGTATATTTGTCCAGTTGGTTCAGGCAAATTCTCCGGCATCACTGTCTGGCCTGCGGTTCGGGGACCAGATTTTGCAGATTAATGGTGAAAACTGTGCAGGGTGGAGTTCTGATAAAGCCCATAAAGTTTTGAAGCAAGTTCCTGGAGAAAGAATTTCAATGATTGCTCGTGACAGGTAAAGCTTCAGGAAATCTGGTTAACAGTTTCTTGGGGGCTGTATTAAGGTGGGTTGCTAAGGTTTTGTTGAGTCTCCAGCTGTGTGATGTAATGTGAGATCAGTAAGTTCATACTAAATTTATCTAAAATATTTTTAAATGTACTAAGGTGCCAATAGTTGTAAATACATTTTTAATTTAAAAACCAGGCCTTTTGGGCGAACTATTACCATGCATAAGGACAGCACAGGACATGTTGGCTTCATTTTCAAAAATGGAAAAATAACATCAATAGTGAAAGACAGCTCTGCTGCTAGAAATGGACTTCTGACTGAACACAACATCTGTGAAATCAATGGACAGAATGTAATTGGCCTCAAGGTAAGTGCAATACTTTGTGAGTGTATATATAAATAAACTGGAGAACAAAGATGTTGATGAGGCATGAGGCATAGATAAATTCCCCTTAATTTGTAGACCACAATTAAGGAAAACAGTCTGACCATAAGAGCGATTTGTCATGTGAATCTTTCTGTTTTGCTGCATTAATTTAATTCCTGTAGGGTGTGATAGTGATTTCAGAGACCATTTATAAGAGGTAACAGATACTGAATAGCCCACGGCTTCTCAAAGTTTTCCACTTGCAACCCCTTTTGGTCTAAGAAATTTTTACATGACCCCAGGTATATAGGTATTTAAAATAGGTATAAAAATCAAACATTTACTAATAACAAATCAGCATTTTTAAGGCTTGCCAAACAAGCTGAATTTGCTTTTTATGAAGTACAGCTGAAGCATCTTCTGCAGAACCCACTGTAAACTCTGCAGAACAGATGCGTTTTGGCCCCAGGACACACAGTTTATGAAGCCCTGGAATAGACAATATGGCTTCATGCTCGAGATTAATATGGACATGTTCTTCAGGAATACTTTGAGTCTTGAGCCAATTGTCTACTTTGCTTTCAGCTTTATAAATTGGATAGCAACAGTTCATATATCTGTGTGGTAATGATGAATCAATATGGTATTTCTGCCCTCATTTTTGTAGAGCAGGCATGGGCAAACGTCATCCCTCCAGGTGTTTTGGACTTCAGTTCCCACAATTCATCTTAGGAATTGTGGAAGTGGAAGTCTAAAACGCCTGGAAGGCTGAAGTTTGCCCATGTCTGGGGTAGAGCATTAGTGTCATCCCAGCATTTTCATTTCTCTTTCTTTTCTGATGCAGTGCCTCATGTCAGTTATAGCATCCAGTTTATTGGGGCTTTCTTATTGTTGTGTGTATTATTTCTGCTTCTAAAGAATTGATAGGAAATAACTAGAAATATATCTTCAGTTGTTTGATAGCGGCTATGCACTCTTTATTGCTAATGTTGTGCTAGCCTTGAGTATGAAGTTCAAAGGCAACCTTGCTGTGTATATGAGTCTTCCATTAGGTTACTGGGTATTTAACTGGGTAAGGAACAGAATTATTGATGGACTAGATCAGAACTTTCCAAACTGTGTGTCACAACACACATAGTGAGTCGCTTATAGTCCACTGGTGTGTTGCTTGAAAAGTGTTCCCCCATCCCCACAAGCAAAGGCTGCCTGACAGCCACTAGTGTGTTGGCCGCCCCTGGAGTTATCTAATCCAACTCCCCTTCAGCTAGGCAGGAGCGCACAATTAAAGCACCCCTGGATGGTTATCCAGTCTCTGTGTAAATACTTTCTGAGAGTTTTAGCCACTACAGAAGTGTACTGGTGCTGTTCAAGTGTTTTAACTTTTGGCTTCTACTGAAATGAGCTGTATCCTATATCATCATATGTGCATATTTTTTAAAAAGACACTCATCCTCACTCAATATACTTCAAAATGACTAAAAATTAAATTTAAATCATTTTTTAGTAAAAGAAATGTCAGATCCACAGTTTTTATCACTAAGGTCCTAAGAATTTGTTACTTCTTAAAATCTTTGCAGGATTCTCAAATTGCAGACATCTTGTCAACAGCTGGAAATGTAGTGACCATCACCATTATGCCTTCTCAGATCTTTGAACACATGATTAAGAGGTAAGTGTCAAAATATGTCTCCATTTTAAGTAGGTGAAATAAAATGTTGAGGCAGCATTTTGAAAGGATGGAGAAGATTGCTGAACATTGTCATGATTTCACTGTTTATTTGTGAGAATGTGAACAAATATGAATCATGTTTCTCTTGGATACTACACATATTGAATTACGAAGATTCATATTAGACATAACCACGTTGGTTTTTTATCAACTGCTCACGTTATTCATGTGTTGTGGATTCGTGTACTCCAGTTGGTCATTTGGCAATAAGTCTCAAGTTCATCCGTTTATCTCTCTTCCAAAGGTGTCCTCTTGGGTATTTACAAATATGTCATTATAATTTATATGATCATTTAAGTGTTAATACCAATAATAATAAATATTCATATTTAATTATATATTATTACTTTATAAATCAATACGTCTGTTGCAAGGGATGTACTAAATTAGTCCGTCTGGTTGACAATCTTAACGGGCTTATTTTTGAGTTAGGGCTTCTATATTACGAGCATCCTGAAAAATCATGCTAAGGCTTATTTTCCAGTTAGGCCTCATTTTCAGGGAAATACAATATATATCAATTAACGTGGCAGGTTTAGCATTTTGCTATCTGTCGTTTGTACCCTTGGAAGTTTGGAATATTTTTCTGTATTCTATTAATCTTGTGGATTTTATTATTTTCAGGATGGCTTCAAGCGTTATGAAAAGCTTGATGGATCACAGTATCCCCGAGGTTTAAAATTACTCCTGGATTCATCTAATGAAGAAATACTGCTGATCATGGCCTGTTATTACTTTGCAACATTTGTTCTGCACATGAGCCTTTCTTTAAAAGCCAAGATAAATGATGCTGCATTGAGCATTTGCATTATGCTATGGCTGGGAATGTCCAATCCAACATATTACCTGGTTCTCATTGCCTTTTGCAGCCTTATACTAGGTTTGGCAAAACAAACTGTATAATGCTTTTCATAAGGTTTTGCTGTTGAGTTCCAACACTTTCTGTAAGCTATTGGCATAGATAAAAAAATCAGTGTACCTTGAAAGTGTTAGTATTTGCTTATTTTTGATCGAAGTACACAACTGCTGCTTGTATTTTTCGAGACAAATTCGTTTTTCTACTACCATTCTGTCTGCAATGGTCTTTCAATTATGTGTAATGATAGTTAACTGGTTCTAGTAATTATGTTTACAAAAGCATGCCGGTTACACTGAGCATAGCTCATATTTATCATTCCATAGACATTTTTAGTAGTAAGTTGTACAGATGAGCATTTGCTTGTCTAATTACTCACTTACAAAATGATTCTAATTTGCTTAAAAGTCTGTTGCCTTAACCATTTTAATCTTAAATGAGAAATAAAAAATAAACTTTTTGCAACTTTGGTGCCGTTGTACTTTGTAAAACTTTATTCCCCACCCAATAATGTCTTTTTAAAAAAAATATATTCCATTCTCGGTATGACGAATTCAGACATGTGCAGACTGAGGAAGAAGTCCAAAGTTTTGTTTCTTATATAAAAAAAACCCACCCCAGCAGCCAAATTATTTACTTGCCCATCCAGTGGTTGAGCTTTCTATTCTCTTACTTTTTCCTGTATTATAATTGCAATGGCAGCATTTAGTGGAGATGCCTTAGAACACTGCTTCTTAAACTTTGGGTCGCAAATCCAAATAGAGTCCTTAGCTCAATGTTGGGGTTATGAAAAGTTTGGCAACAGTAAAGGGTTTCTGAACAACACCCATTTATATAAATCTGTTAGTAATAAGGTGTGTTTACAGTGGATTTTGCAGAAAACGCTTCAGCTGTACTCCACAAGTCTTTCAAATGGGGCTGATTTATTATCAGTAAATGTTTGATTTTTATATATATTTTATATCTGGAGTCACGTAAAAAAAAGAAAAAAAAATCTGGTAGAAGGGTCATGAGAGGAAAAAGCTTAAGAAGCCCTGCGTTAGAAGATGCTGTGAAGTCCACAAATCATAAAAGGCTTTTCTTCTGTTCAGTAATGTGTCTTCATTCCTATTAGAAGTTAAGTGTAAAAGGATGCCAAGATGATGGCCTGAATCCTACTGCTTAATCCTAACTAGCACAAACCCAATAAACAGGCTGGATTTACTTGTATGTTGACTCTTCAGTAGTTGACTGTCCTGGGATTATCTAGCAGGATGAAGCTTACTTACTGCTGCTGAAAAATATGGCCTGTTTGGCAGGTTCCAATTGACTATGAAGTGTTTGTACCTAAAACAGTGGCTTGGCATTTTATTTCCTCTGTGGTGGGAAAATGAGGGCATATAGGCTAGGATTGCACACAGAAGATTCTTAGTGTAAAATTCCATATGCTATTTTTGCATTGATTATGCTCCATAATGCTTGTATTGAATTGGCAATGTTCAGCTGAATCAAGTTATCAAATATGCTAGTGCTACTCTGCAGCTGCTTCTATAGAGAAACATACAAATCACGCCCAGCTAATTAGGTCACTGTGACAGTGAATTAAAACTTTGTTTACATAAAAATAATTCTTTATTTTCAGTTAAGTATTAAGATAAGTTTACAAGCTGAAATGACATTTGTAAACAAAATACAGGTGCATACTGTAGTCTTGACATAAATATTTCAGAGCTTTCAGCTACACACAACAGAAGCTAGAGGCAGCCAAAGCTCTTTGTCTGAACTGCAGCAGGCATCATCATTTGTGAATAAAGTTCTTTAAAAAGTTTGGTTTAAAATATCTTCAATACTGATATACTTCGAGAGGGAAGGCACTTAGTATTGCTGTTTCCAGAACCCGATATGTTTATCTTCCCCTCCAGTGATTATGTTGCTACATTGCTCATTCATCCACATAGAAGTAACAGCACCTAAGGAAGAAAGAGAGATCAGAAAAGCTGGTTTGACTTGTACCTTACGATTCCCCTTTTATTGCTCTGAGATAGATGGATAGGGTTAAATCTAGAAGTTAAGGGATACTTAATGATGTAGATTATATACTCACACAAATCTCTTTCAGTCCTGGTGCCTCTACAAAATAAACATTCAGGCACTGCTCCCAGAAAATTTACTTTGAAAAAACATTTAGTTATCATACTTCAGAATGATGGTGAAAAAAATTTGATAAATAAAAACATACCTGCATGGCCTGAGATTCTTTCCACTATTTTTCCTCCAACTATATCCCAAACGAACAGTTCTCCTGACTGACTTCCTGATAGGACAGTACTCCCATCCCACTTGAAACATCTGTAGAAGTATATAATACCACATTTGAATAAGATTGTACTGAAGTCATCACTTCCACATTACAGTTATAAGGCTTTTTGATGTCTCTTGAAGACATTTGTTAACCCTATAGTATCAGCTTAAAAAGATGTTGCATCTCTTTCGACTATGTAGAAATAAAGACTTTAGTACCATTTGTGTTGACTTGTCTCGAGCTCATGAGCAAGCATCCATGAAACTACCCCATTTTACTAGAGAATCCCTCATAGAATAATTCAAACAATTAAGAATAGGCAGTACGGAGGTTAAATTTGTATATGGACCGCATTGCACTGGAAAGATCTACCATTCACTAAATAATAGATTAAAGAATTATACTGCTATCCATAAAGGCTTAAAATTAGCAAGTTTAAGTTAAGATGAGATCATAAACCTTTACACTGAATTCCATTATCTCACCAACATAAAAAGTACTATTTACTTGCAACAATTGGTAAGAAATAGAATGTGACTTCAACTGTAACTAAATATCAATACTAAAAGAACTGGTAATTCAAGAATCCCTTTATGGTGTTTCACAGAACTACACAAGACAGCAACTTCAAAAAAAAATCTCAAACAATACTGTTACCTTTGGGGTAGCTCTGTAGACACAGATGATATAATCATTCCAGTTTGTACATCGATAACTTTAAAGAAGCCATCTTCTCCTGCACTTAGCAAGTGTCGGCTATCTATAAAACAAAACATATGTACTGGGGATGTAATTCAAGTATGTTATGTCATCAACCCATAACTTTCTTTAGGACCAAGCATATGAAATCCACTCCAACTAAGTTTTACTCATTAACTAGTAAATAAAGATTTGTATGTAATCAGTTTACTAGTAAACAAGGCCACTAAAATTGGCCCTGTAGTGGTCTAGCTTCCACTGACAAAAAAGACTAAGAATGGGACCCAGTTTCAGTTGTAGTGGAAGAACTCTGTTCCCTTTGCTGGTTTCAGAGGATCCTCAAGCTCACCTTTACTCATTTTTTATTTCGGAAACACACACTAAAACGTGACTATTGATATATAAAACCATCAACTAGCAGTAGTAATTCTACACTTACTAAAAAAACTATGTACCACCTATTTGAAAGAAAATTTCCTGTCCCTACCCCAGGACAAAGTCATATAACCTATTGTCTTATCAAAGCTCTTAATTATAGACAAAAACAACCAATTATATAGCATTTGCCCTACCCTTGCTCTTTTCTGTCAATAACTTTTAATTACTAAACACTACTACAGACCAATCTTTAGATATTCTACCTATGTATTTGTATAAATCATTGATCATTTAGTGCTTTTGAGGTGGCCTGCTGTGGGAAGAAGGGGACAGGCATTGACAATTTCATTCCCCTAAATCTAAAGCCAATCCAGTCAATCTGGGATCTCCTTGTACTGGATTTCAAAAACTAACAATATCAGCAGTGATAAATTCTGGGAGTCAATACTGTCTGGGCATCCACAGGTCAGGCTTTAAATATCACCCGGGTAACTTGACATAAACATTTTCATCAAGTGAAGCTTTCTGGGTTCATTTATTCATTTTAAGGAACCAATGTACTAGTAATACAACTCGCTTGCATATACTGGCTGGAAACATGCTAACTGTGTTGTTGCACTAGTTAACTTTTTGCACCTTTTTTGTACTGTGCACTTGATAATTTTTGGACCCTACAGGCAATTGTTTATTAAAATATCTTTTTCCATATCAAGGATTTTGGAGCAGCTTACAAATGGCATTAAAAACAGATTTAAAAGATTTAATCTTTTTTTTTAAACCCTATGTACTCCATTATTTGGTATGAGTTAAGGAGGCCCAAAGGCTTTGACGAACAGCCAAGTTTTAACTTGGCACCTAAACAACATTAGGACTATTTGGGCCTCCAAAGGAAGTTGGATTGTCCACATTCCACATTTGGGATGTCACAGCTGGAAAGGTCCCCTTCTTGCTCAATTTTTTGTGGGACACAAAAAAGCCCTCTCCCCTTGCCAACAGATCTTAAACCCCTTGCAGGTACATGTTCTCCTTAAAGAGGCTTAAAATGTCATCAGAAGCACCTTAAATTCAGACTAGAAATGTATTGGCAGTCAGTACAATTTATGCATTAATATTACAAAACGCCAATCAGAAAGGTAGAGATATATTAGGTATCATTAGGGCCAAAATCCTGTAGCACACCTAGGAGTAAGCTCTAATTGAACATAGTGAAATTTACATTTGAGCACAATTGTACTGAAAGTATATGTTTGTTATACCCAAGATTAAAACTCAAATAGTGATTTGAGTTTCTCTGTGTTTAACATAAATTTTTTTTCACAATACTTCTATATGAAAGATTTAATATAACATACCAGGACTAAAAGCCGCATCGAAGACAGCCCCTGAATGGCATGCAATTTGATGTAACACAGAGGCAGTTGAAACATCCCAGATGCTAATGGTCCCTTCTTTTGTTCCCGAGGCCAGGAGCGTATATGCATCATTTAAGTTGATTGTATTGACCTAAATAATTCAATGCTCATTATTTCTTTCTTTATCTATTCATTATTCAGACAAGCAGCATGAAAGCGAAAGCAAGGAAACATTTAGAAATGCACACAATCATTTTTGCCATGAAGATTCATCTTCACAGTCCCATGAGTCTTAAGCATTCAAGATTATGAGGCCTTGAGATGCTTACACTGATGAAGTAATCCAAGGATGCACTTATGATTTACATAGATACAGTACAATGCCTCTTCAACATGTAAAACTGGTATTTTTTTGGCTAAGTTAACAATATATTCACACAAATAAAAAACTTGAAATGTCAAGCAATGTTATATTTTAATCACTCAAGCATACACAACATGCATTACAAGGTATCAGGAAAATGTTTAGGATAAGGTTAAATTATCACTTTTCATATAGAAGAATGATTCTGTATTTATACTATTATTTCACCTTTAAAATGGCTTTGATTATTTGATTATCCATATTTAAATATAAATCTTCCCTTCTACCTTTAAAAATAAGCAATCTTTAAATCCCTGCTCCTCCAAAATTTGTTTTTACTGAAGCTTAAACGGAAAAATAGCATTTATTTTGCATGTCAAAAAAACACATATGCAGATGCTTTTCTACTTACACTAACATCATGTTCCAATTCAGCAAGCAGTTCAAAATGCTTCCTATTGCCCAGTTCTGTAGAAGTGCAGCTCCACACCTAGAACGCAAACATTTGACATAGATACATGTTTCTCTTTCATCCATTTAAGTTAATTTAGGTAACATGTTGAGTAATTCATACAATATACAGTTACAGAATTCTACAAAGCTTCTCTTCATAACTTCGGTTCAGATTTTAATGTACAACTCCATAAAAGTTCAGCATCATATTACTGCTGACTGCTTCCAGTGAGTGAATCGGGAAAAAACAAACAAAATGGTTTCCATGGCACCTTGTATACCCTGACAGCTGATTGAACGTGCCTGCATTTCACCATGATGCAAAAAAGCACATGCCATCCATATCAATTCATGGAAATTTGCTGTGTAAATCATGACCTGAGCATGACTGGCAGTAGTAAAGGAAACAATAGGGACAAGTCTATGTTTTAGAAACACTACTGATAATAGCCACCACGCAAAGATTTCGGAACAGTTTTTATATAGAAGTCCTGTTTGTATGCTTACTCAAAGCATAAGAAGTAACAAGTGGATTGATTTGCTAGACTCAAATCTACCCACGTTTGCAAAGAGAGAAGGCTTTTAATTTCTATTGCCTCACTGATAAGTAGTCAATTGTGGCAAGCGAACACTGATAAATAGCCAGCTCATACAGTTGCCTCCAGCAAGGTTAGAAAACACCAGCAATCTTAGCTCAAAAATATTAAAAACTATGAAAGAGCTATTGCTTATTCAATTTTTGTCAAGGCAGCATATCCAAACAGGTCAAAGACACAGTACATACCTTTACAGTGGAATCCCAGGATGCAGAATACAAGCGATCATTGTGCCAGCAAATCTTACTGACAGCATCGTCATGGCCTATTAAGGTGTCCTGCTGCCTTCCAAAAGCTATAGAATAGAAATAACTAAAAGAAATAAAAAGCTATGTAAGTACTTTGCATAATGCTCTAGCTCCAAAAAGCACATTTATATAAATGTAAACTGAGTTCATTTCTTTATTGCAAAACATATGAAATTCCAGTTTTGAAAAAGAGCTTCCTAATGTCCATTGAGCCAGTTCACAGATGGGAGCCTTAATTTCTCTTTCTAATGTAGCAGCATTAAGAAGCAGCCATGGGATGCTATACACTGATATACAGGTAAAATAAAATCACATACACATTGTTGTCCCATGAAGAACATACGACAGTGGTATCACCTGGTAGGATTAAACAGCAGGACAAAGCCTATATGACACAAAGAATACAGTGTTTAGTTTAGCCTTGCAAAAATACTAGTACATCTTTGCCAGGTTCCATTACAAATATTTTTATTCTAGGGAGTTAATGAAAGTAATAGCGTAGTAGCTAAGAAATCAAAATGATTTTTCTATGTCAAACAAAAACAACACATGGTTAATTTAACTAAAGCTGCACACATGAAGCAAAAAGCTCTAAAATACAAACATTTATATAGGTAATGTGATTATTATTATACAAAAGGTAAGCTAAATTAGTTGGTTGACAGCACTGGAGTTATGCCTATTTGCATAGCACCTTAAGGATGTTGTCAACAAAGCCCTGAAATTTAGCCAGATTAAAGTTTCGCTCTGCAATCTGAATTGCTTTTAGCACTTTATACAGATTGAAGAACAATGGCTCTCTGCATTTTTGACAAGCAAAAATGGAATGAAGCTACAAAGGCAAAAACATGCAGTACTACATTAAAATAGTTCTGGACAAGAGTCATTTTGAGGAATCAATGGCAAAAAACACTGTCAAAAGTCTTGGAAGCACTGACCATGTTTGAGAATGACACACTCCTCTGGAGCATCTTCGATTCTGTAGAAAACATCCTCAAAGTAGAATCTGATGCAAATTATGTAAAAAAGAATGGAAAGATTATAGCAGTTAAAGGCATCACTGATAACTTTCAGCAAAGAAGGAAGAACTGCTGGATAAATTTCTGTACAGATGCACAAGTGCGTTTACAATAAACTAAGTCAGATGAGAGGCAGTGCAAGTGGAGTTTCAAGCTCGTTACACCACACAACGTACATCACACAACGTATTTCCAAGACTCCTGTTTCTTTTCACAATGTTCCAATGCAGGCTTTGCAGGCAAGGTACCAACATCAATACAGTATTTGGCAAAATACATATGTGTATGGAGAGGAGAGGCGGAGGTGGCTTCCCACGTGCTTTGAACTAAAACTCTTGGCACTGGGCCATTGCAACTGAGGCCTCCGAAAGCTGATGTCCAACATACTTGGACAGACAAATGTTCTGCAGAGAGAATGAAATATTCCTTTTCCACTTGGTGACATCTTCAGACATTCTGCTGGCAGGCACATGTACTTTTCTATCAAACCTCTTGCATTGCAGAGTCCCATATGTCTCCAGAGCCACCAATGAAAGCAAGCATCTCTGTGTTCCCATCAAAGTTTGGGGACATGTGCTCCTTCAAATGTTGTGTTGCAATTGCCATTAGCTCTAGATAGCATAGTCAAAAGTGGAGTGTGATGAAAGAAATTAGTCCAATATCATTTGGAAAGTCATATGGTATGACCCAAGTTCTAAATGAGCACTGCGGTATTTTTTTTAAAGGAAGCCATCCCTGTACCCATTAACACATTTTGTGTTTTTCCTGCACTGTTCCAGAATTCAATTCATCAGGAAAATTCCTGCTTAAAAATTTAACAACTTGTAGATGTATGAGGAAATCTTCGGGTTTTTGCTTTAACAGGTCTATGCTGAATCTGCTTGTAAAGTAAATTTTAAAGGCTTTCTATGCTGAACAGGATCATAGAAACAGTGGAGAGTTGTTCACATTACTCAGATCTGAATAGAGCATGACGTACCTTTAGATGTAGTAAAAATGGAAGACTGTCTCGAACCAGAACGCACAGCAATTCCAGTTATTTCCCTGTTCAAAACACAACAATGTTGCAAAAGGATTTTAGTAGGTTATCTCAGTCTTATATATATATTACTATCTGGAATTTGAAAATATTTTTTATCACCAATTAGATCACTAGAGCTCCTTAGGTAACGCACAACAAATATAAACATTGTTGTCGAAGGCTTACATGGCCGGAATCACTGGGCTGTTGTGTGTTTTCTGGGCTGTATGGCCGTGTTCCAGAAGCATTCTGTCCTGACGTTTCACCCACATCTATGACAGGCATCCCCTCAACCTCTGAGGACGCCTGCCATAAATGCTGGTGAAATGCTTCTGGAACATGGCCATACAGCCCAGAAAACACACACCTAATTATAAACATTATTTAAAACAAAATAATACAATTTATTTTTTAAAACACTGAGAGCAGCAACCCTTGGTTTTAAGAAATGAAAACTGTACAAAATAATGGAATCATAGCAAGTTCGACAAGTATGTAGCTAGCCTGACTTTCCTTAGGATGAAGTGTCTTTCATTCACATAAGGCATCTTTTTCCAGTAGGGACTGTCACCCATGCCTTATGAACTCCACCTGACAATTGTTGATTGTGTATTAATGCTAACTTTTAATTGTCACTTGTCTTTATTTTACATTTAAACTTTTGCTTGCTGCTCTGAATATCTTATAGAAACTAATAGCAAAAATGTTGTCAAAAATAAACAAATTTATGTGTGTGCGTGATATAACCACTACACTGATCTAAACATTCAAATTATCTGTGTCAAAGAAAAATTCCCCCCTCTTGATATTTGATATTGATATTTTTCTTGTCATTAAAAACTTTACATCGTTACAAATATTTCCCCTTTTGTATGTCATAGAGTTTACCCTTTGTGAATCTTGTATTGGCCATCTAGTTTTAATCTGGTCATGTTGTTCCAGGCAAGTAGGATGCTCTCTTCTGTCAAATCTTCAAATGATTCTTCACATGGAGAGACTGAAAGAAAATAAATCAGACAAAATATTTTATCAGGCTGGAAAGGTATGGGTAGGAGATAAAACAAATCTTGGTTCTTATATGGACAGATAAACATAAAATGATTTTATACCTTAACAGCTGTGTAGCACAGCTGTTAAGATGTGCTAAATATCTGTAGTAAACATTTTCTGGACAATGCAATAGTTGCATCCATCTGCTGGCAGCATAAACAGAGTTGTGCATTTGAACTTCTGTGGATGGATGGATGGATATATGGAAAGACAGAGTAGTGTACTTTGCTTTGAGTTTCCTTGTGAAGAGAAAAAGTGGGCTCTATATAAACGTAATAATAATAATAATGATGATAATAATAATAATAATAATAATAATAATAATAATACAGTAGAGTCTCACTTATCCAACATAAACGGACCGGTGGAACGTTGGATAAGCGAATATGTTGGATAATAAGGAGGGCTTAGGGAAAAGCCTATTACACATCAAATTAGACAGACTAACCCCAGCAACATGACAATAGTAAGGTACTTGAGAGTTGCACTTTCAAACATGTGCAGAGCGAGGTTGAACCTCAAAGCTCAAAAGAATAATAATAATCAAAATAAAGTGATATAAAGCATCTGATTAAAAAACTATTCCTTTTCCCAAGGACACGTCAAATTCTAGGTCTACATGACTTTTCCAGAACTGGAAATCCTACAGAAGGATGCCCCATAACAGCTTTGCACCAGGTCACATCTGGGGAGAGGAGGCAGGCATTTAAAAAAACAAAAAGCCATTTTCTCAGCAAATACTGTACTATCATTGCGTTTATCATGCAAAATTTCTCTGTAGTCATTTAGACAAACTTTACTGGACTAAAACAATTCAAGCAAAATCATATGAGAAGGAAAAAAAATACAAAGACGAGTGAAGTGCCAGCATATTTACCTGGAGACTCGGCCATAGAAGGACTTCTACTAGATGCATGGGATAGCTTTCTTGACTTTGGAATTATTCTCCGAGGATGAGGGATTGTAAATAACTGTTTTGGAGTCTGCCCAAACTCTAGGATTTGTGTCAACAGAGCTACTCTCTCGTCGGGGTCCATAATTCTATGTGAAAAAGAGAGAGCGGAGAATATATGACATTGTGCTATACCAAATTAGCCTGCTTAGCTGAGTACTAAGTGGCAGCAATTATCAGAGTTATGCTTGGTTCTTTTTTTATTGAACCCCTGATGGCGCAGCAGGTTAAACAACTGAGCTGTTGAACTTGCTGACTGAAAGATTAGCAGTTCAAATCAGCTTCCGCTGTTAGCCCCAGCTTCTGCCAACCTAGCAGTTCAAACACATGCAAATGTGAGTAAATATTGCTTCAGCGGGAAAGTAACGGCACTCCGTGCAGTCATGCCGGCCACATGACCTTGGAGAGGTCTACAGACAATGCCAGCTCTTCAGCTTAGAAATGGAGAGGAGCATCAACTCCCAGAGTCAGATATGACAAGACTTAATGTCAGGGGAAAATCTTTGCTCTATTACTTGAACTGGAGGACGTAGAAAACTATTTCGTCTAACAACTGAGGACTGGCATTTGAATTACAGCCTCGACCTGCAGCATGGAGAACCTCAGTTCATCATTTCAACAAACCAGGAATGCCTTTTTTCAGGAGGCGCCATTCCAATTATATTGCTCTTTCCCTGTTCTCCATGAAGTCATTCAGTATTCTGTGACCCAATGGAGATAATACTTCTGTTTTGGGCTTTTTGAGTTATCCCCAACATCTATCCATCCATCCATCCATCCATCCATCCATCCATCCATCCATCCCATTTGTATGCTGTCACTGTCCTAGGGTGGAATACAAAGAAGCATCCATTTTTTAAAATAAAAAAGGTCCCCTTCTAAATATTTCTTTGTATTTTTTGGAAATTCTGGACCCACTAAAAGCTTGTAGATTATCTCACTTGTGAATGGAAAAACACTCTAGCATATATCCAACTGATAGCCCATTACATCAATTACTGGATGGTAACATGAAATTTGCATAAATCACACCAATTTGATGGGTCTATCCATTGGATTTATCACAAAAGAAATAAACTTGGTAAAAAATTTAAATGACATCTGGCCCCTTTTGGAAGTATCAAAAAAGCTCAATTCCTTTTTATGACAAAGAGTTTGTAACTTTTTTAAAGGATAGCATTGTAAGCAAAAAAGCCCCTCAAAACACCCATCTACTATTCCAAAAACTGTTGGAAATTCAGTTACCTGTTCAAATCTACTCCTCCTTCATAAGTTAATGGATGAAATACTATGAAGAGATGGATAGGAAAAAACAATTATCATTCATTTTATCAAGAAAATAGATTAAGAAAGTAATGTCTTCCTACCCCATCCTACCCCAAATTCTCCAAGACAACTCTTCAACACTTTGTCCAGGCACTTTATTAAATGGTCTTATAATTATATACTTTTGCACTTTCTGACTTGATCACCCCCATTCGATCCATTAGTGGTGATGTTTGTTTTTATCATTTTATCTTTTATCTGGTAATTATGGTGTTATATTGTATCACTGTGTTTTAATCCGTTTTATTTGATTTGTTGTGTTGATAATGTTCATTTAATGATTTATATATGTTTTAACTTGTCTTATTTTGCTTTTGTTTCTGGGTTTGGCCCCATGTTAGCTGCCCTGAGTCCCTTCAGGGAGATAGAGGAGGGATAGAAAAATAAATTATTATTATAATATTTACTACATACATTTTGTTTACATATTATATTACATTGCCCTTTGATGATTATAAGGCAAATCTATCAGGGTCCTTTTTAGTTGCAAGACTTGTTCAGAGGGGATATTGTACTTGCCTTCCTCTGATGCTGAAAGCTTGTGATTTGCCTAAGGTCACCCAATAGGCTTTCACTGTCAAGCCAGGTAGAGATTCGAACCCTTGTCCACAAATTCATAGTCCAATGCTCAAACCACTACCCACACTGATTCTTATATTCCAGTCACAAATGCATACTTTTACCTGATAGTATGCCTCAGTAAATACAGTAGGACTTATTTCTCAGTAAATTGTACATGATCATAACATTCAGAAGTGTTTACATTGGGCTTAATTGTGTTTATAATGGGAACAGAAGCTTAATTATGATGATACGAAATGCTTTGTGCTCAAAATGAAGACCTTCCCTTCACGACAAAGAATTCAAACTACACTATTGTTTGTCAATCTCAAAGCATGAAATTGCTAAAAAGAAAAGAAAGAAAAAGATTTTACCATTCTGAGCAGCAATAGCTTCGTTTCCCTTCTGCTTGTAGCCAAACACTAAGTCAATCCATTCATTAAGATGTTCCGACACATACTGGCTTTCCAAAGCTTCTTGGCTCTTCTTAAGAAAGTCGTCAGCATCTAAAGCAAACCATGCCAAAGATTGCTTTGAAATAAAAACAAGCCTCCACTCCCTCCTTGCCTCTTAAAAAACTCACTGGAGAAGAAATATATTTTTCTGTTGTTTTTCTTTAATCCATTTAGTAAGAATTATGTCTAAAATGCAAATGTGAAAACTTGGGAGATTTATTCTGGAGTTATAAGGCTAGACCCAAACTTCAGCAACTGGCACAACAACATTGAAGTCTCCCTTTTGTCCACATTTGACCTGTCTTTTCCTCTCCCTTTGCATTTGCCATTTGAGGAGGCTCTCAATCTGCCTCAAGGGAAGTCTACCCTTGAATCTAGAATCCATACTTCTGTTTACCTGACGCCCAAGGGGGAAGTTCCACATTGTCAACCATCTTTCCTCCTTGTGTCTTTCCCAAGTCCAGCTTCAGGTTATTTAGCAGGAAACTGGAATCATTTTCATAGAATTCGGGTATCAACTGGAACAAATGAAATGCATATGGAATTGCAATTACCAAAACACAATAAAATCTAGCAATATGAGAAGGCACTCATATTACACTGAAAAAAGTTTACTGTTTCAAAGCCTACAGTTGTGTTTCATTTTCTGGCAAGAAACTCTATATTATGGTGTCAATATCACTATATATGAAAGAAGAAAATTCAACATATAGTTCATATCTTTTTTTTTTTAGTACTGTGTCATCCTAAGGCACACCTGCCTTTTCTGGCAATTGGGGAATATCTCTGAAGCACATTTTGCCTGACAATATGTGCTCCAAAAATACGATTGACATAACCAAACTTGTCATCTACACTCTGACCTTTTGACAGTGCATTCTGGAATCCATTTAAAGTAGCACATAAGACAACAATAGCTCAGAAGCCTTATCTGACATAACAAGAATCAGAATACAATATACAATATAGTTATAAGTACAAGGTCAAAAAAACAAAACAACACTGTTTCCAGATCAGGAAGGCATGGTGTCTGATTTCTACTATATCAGGCTATTTGCTTATTCAGTTCAGTCCTTCCTAAATGATTTGACCTTTCAAACTGGAGATGGCAGGGATCCAACCTCGGCCTTTCTGCAAATGTACACATTTTCCCTAACAGTAAACAATACTCAAGTGCTGGAACGGTTGAGGATCAATCTGCTTCTAGATTCAATTATTTAGGAAAAAATATTTAGAATAGAAGAAAACAAAAAAGGAGGAAGCAAGAGTTAATACACACTAAAATGAAAGCAAACAGTTCACCTCTTTGAAATCTGTTGCTCCATCTAAACAGTTCTTCCAAGTTTCTGCAATGCTGGGAAAGAAAAGAGAACAGAATGTGTAAACACGTTTAATCTTAAAGCAATATTTGGCATTACTCCATGTACCAAAAACTGGACTAATATCAAGATCTGAAACAAACCTGTTGAACATTCTGTCAGGATGATCAAACTTTCCATTTTGCAAACAAAGCATGTATTCTGGTGCTGTGAAAGCAAGAGAGGTCAAATATCAAACTAAGTTAATCACTCTTCATCACTGCATGCTTAGAAAAAACTTTGTAGGTGTCTTACCAACTCGGACAAGATAAAACAGGACATAACCTGGCGAAGAGTAGTGGCTACCAAACATAAACTTTGGTTCTGGCATTTCCCGATAGCGTACCTGTCAATGAGACAGAGAAAAACTGCTCAGCCATAAATATTCTTCAGTGCCTAACAAGAATTTAGCACTCATTAAAAACAGAGCCAGTATTTTATTTCAATGTATTCTGTCCCATCATCTATCCCATCAGTTTAGTGGAAGAACTACACGCAACTACTTTGGATCACAGCATCGTGCAATTCCAAGACAGACAATATATAGCTGCACTGGAACATATGAATATAATATCCTGGTTCATTCTAATTCAATAAATCAGATCTGTTTTTGCAGTTTGAGACTAAACAAATTTCAGGAGGAACACTCCAAACATAAACAGCATGCTAAAGAACAGTAGTTCCCAACCTTTGTTCCTTCAGGAGTTTGGGACTTACTCCCAAGAACCTGACCAGTTTTGGTCGACTGTCGGGAATCCTGGGAGCTGAATGCCTGGAGTGACAAAGGTTGGGAACCACTACGAAGATTCAAGAGTTCCATATGAGTGACCTACAGAACAGCCAACAATGTTCTACTTTCATTACATCATTATCCTGGGGAAGGGGGGGATCTGATAGTGTCAAACACCATTTGACTGCATTCCCTCCACCCATTTTGCCTATAAGTAGCCTTCAAGCTTGGTTGATGGGGACGAGAGAGGTGGCCTTCTCTTTGGTGACTTCCCAGCTCTGGAATACCCTTCCAAAAGAGATTAGGTTAGCCCCCATCCTTCAATCTTTCTGATCCAGCCTAAAAACGTGAACTTTTAAATAAGCCTTTGACCTTGAGTAGGTTGAAATGGGTCCATATGAGGTTGACATTTTGGCATTTTAGTTGTGAACTGAAGGAAGCTGGTTTTATCTACAGATGTTTTGCATTTTAAAAACTGTGCAATTTATTTTATGTTATATGTGTTGATAGTGGTCATTGTCATAATTTCAATGTGATGTTGTTTTTATACTCACGTAGTGTTTTGTTATATGTTGCACCGTGGAGTGCCTTTGTAAGCTGCCTCAAGTTTCTTTAGGGAGATGGTGGAAGGATGTAAATAAAGGTTGTTGTTGTTGTTATTATTATTATTATTATTGTTATTATTATTATTATTATTCCATTTTGACCGAACCACACTATGAAGTTCTCAGAATAAAAGCCTACAATATACTTTACGGTGTTTTTAAAACCCTTTCAAGACCTCATTGACCATTTTTGCCATATTGTACCAGTATTTCAGTAATTGTGAGGTAGAAGGAGTTTATTACTACATACTATCACCAGTGAGTTTGAACAGGAATGAGTCTAAACATGCTTATTAAGACAGGCACATGTTAATGGATTTGAAGGAAGGTCAATGCTATTCCAGATTTTGCAATTTGAAGGGATTAGGCAGGCAATTTCTTCATGTGTAATGTAACAGACTAATGTTTCTATAGGCTAAGATGAACTTTATTAGGGAACACAATGAAAATATTCTAGACATAATTAAGTTTTAATTCAAATGTTACATTACACAACTGGCTATATTTCTAAATAGAACATACCTGCGTTTCAAATGAGTTTTATTTTTGACTTACCAATAATCTATCCAACCTTTCTTTATTTAGTGCACCTACTGGTTTACTGAGATCACGAAATGTTTCAGTTTTTGTCAAATCTGCCAAAGAAAAAGAAATAGGAATCAGTGAGTGTTTCCATTAGAGTAGCACTGCCCACTGCATATTACTGCTGATACTGATTTATTTTTCTTTCCATTTTAATGTGGACAGCTTCAGAAATGCAAACTTTATCAGTTGCCCTACTTCTCACTGACTCTTAAAGCTTTAAACCATAACCATAAGCTCAGGCTGGACGTGATCAGGACCGAATCAAGAACATTCATGTGTTTTGGCTACCAAGTGGTTGTACATTTATCTGTTTATTTTTCAGCACAAAATGCTGCATACAAACCTTTTGGAACCTTGCACCGAAACTTGGTCCTTCAGGTGTTTTGGACCTGACCACTTACCAAACTAGCCAAGGCTGCTGGGAACTGAAGTCCAAACACATACAGAACCAGAGTTTGGGATTCACTTATGTATACTTTATAACCCATGTTATGCAGTATATATGAACTTGTCACACAGTGAATTATGCTGGAATGGGACGTCTCCTCTCATAGCACAAGGACGAAAAAGCAAGGCAGCCTAGTATGCACCAGTCCCCTCGCTTGACCGTCAGTCCAAGGCTGTGTTTTTCTACAAAGACTCTTACCCAGTTCTGAGCTAGAGTAATCTGCTATGATCCATGGAAACACTGGATACTGGGACAGGTCATTGCAGCTCCTATCAGCCAGATTATTGAGATGAAGAAGATACTGGTAGTTTGAAATATGTCCTCGTTGCCATTGTAGCATATAACTCTCTGCTGTATGCTCAGTAACATGATTCTCTAGGAGGAGAGAGAAGCATTACAAAAACCTAGAAGAAAACACAATTTCATTCTAGGAGCACATGCATTCTTTAGCTATTTCATACTTAACAGTCTAAAATGCTACACCATTAGTGATTATCCCTTATTCAATCACACACTAGTTGACAAAAACAGTTCACATGTCATGAAATAGAAGTTGGCCTTTCCCACAAATTCACTACCAAGTCAGTTTTTTTTTAAACCTAGAAACATGTTCATGGTTTTGTAAAACTTTCAAGACTGTTGAGGCTTATCTTTGGTATATGAATGGTGTCTTTTTTACTACATTTCTGCTATTCAGTCAATGGCCACCGTTTTCTTTCTGAACTCTCGGTTTCTAAAACTTGAAGCAATTTTGAAAGGCTTTCATAAACATTCTGAGCAGGACATTAAATTATTAATAGCATATATTTTATATTGCACCTTGGCTAAGGAGAAACAAATCATGTTATATCCTAATTACACTTATTATCAGATACCTAATAAAAGATTTAAGTCAGTTTATACTTCAAAGTGTGGAAGCTATATTCATATGCTAAACAGGAATTGAAAACATGGTCTGACTTAAAGCTCTCATAAGTAGGAAAAATAGCACTGTTTAAATAAGCTTATATTATCCCTCATGTTTATCCTCCTATTCTCTTAAACCCTGAGAGAAAACATCTGGACAACTGGCAGACAACTACTGGAAAGTTGATTGCAGGAAGAAGTTAACAGAAAAACTGGAAGAGCATACATCCAGTTGGCCGAACAAAACAAATTCCCATAATTTGCCTCCAGGTTACAAAGGACTACAGGTTCACTCCTCTTCAGTACAAACATTCATGGCATGTTGCCTTGACATTTCTAGCAGGATTAAAGGAGTGACCGCTGAGATTTCCAAAACTATTATTAAAACTACTCAAGCACCAACTCAAGAAACAAAGGCCTGGGAAGCAGAGCTCCGAGTACAAATCATGTGCAATAAATGGGGTAGTATTTAGAGAGCTTTCTCATGTTGTCTACAATAGTAAAGGGAGTGAACAGTGATTTATTATTAATATCTGTGATCTTTCAGATTACAAAAAATTAGGAATGAATTATCAGATAAATGCTGGAGACTGCCTTCTGCACCCAGAAGAATCACCAACAAAAATGGAATTCACAAATCTAATAAATATATTACATTCTGACATTATTTAATGAATCTGTCAATTTATGGCAAAGGAAATGCAAATATTGAACACATTGCATTTATTTTGCTGTTTGCAGCAAGGTTAGATTAGTCAAGCATGGAAAAGGTTTTATCCATCCACCAACAGTTAAAAATTCAGACCCTTACACTACAGAAAAACTGACATTTTGGTAGAGAAGGAAGAGTGGGAGATACTTTTAAATTGTTTATGCTGAACATCATCCTGAAATCCCATGAAAAAAGGCTGGAATAATATATTTTAATAAATAAATACTTTTGAGACCATACGGTACTCACTCATAATGTACATGTAGCATGCAAATTCTGAAAAATTGATACTGCTGAAAAATTATATTTTGGAAGCTGTTTTCGTTAGCATCTTTGGTTATTGTTCTATTACTTTTATATGATTTTGTTTTTTCATTTTTGATTCATGAACCCCTCCCCCCACACACACACACACTAACATGCTTTTGATTTTGATTTTTTGATTCATGAAACCCTATATGCATATGCAAGGCAGAGGGCAGAAATACTTTTATTACTCAATATGCAGCATTTTTTAAAAAAACCTAAATAAGTCTAAATATAACCACACATTATGAACCTTAAATGAAAGAGATAGTGAAGATGACTGTCAAGCTCTCAACTCATTATAGTTTTAAAAATATTGTGTGAAATCTCAGCAAAGCAAAAAGAAATGGTTTCCCCCACTTATTGTTATGAATTTGATTGCAACTCAGTATTCATTCCAATGCATTATTACCAGGACACATTATAATATCCTATTCTTATATCCCAATTTCTACCAAACATGAAGTGATTCAAAACCTAAATATGTTGCCACGTAGAAATAGACATTATCTCGGTCCTGAGTGTTGTAAAATTTCAAATAGATGTCCGAACATAGATCATTCTCTGTACAAAATACTTCCAGACCCTTGAAAATAGACGAGAAAACAAAAGCAAGTTGTTAGTAGTTCCTGCTATTCAGGATATAACAAAAGGTTTTTTATCTAATGCCTATTGATGTTTTCATATTAGAAGAAATTTGGTAGCACAATTCTACTTATCTATGAAAATCAAAGCCATGTATTAGTTTCAACTAGAATATGTCAGAAAGTAGATATATATATAATTGATTCCGTGTGTTTATATTGAATGAGACTAACATTTTATTTCACTTATATTTTAAAATCCATTTCCTTTTATCAGGTGTGTGCTATTTTTATTTAACTTATTCTACAAAAATCCTGGTAGTAAGACACCATTAAAAAGGTGCTCTAATTTATCTTTCACAAAAATAAACAATGTGCAGAAACATTTTAATACTTTCACATTCTCTGAATTAATTTACCAAATTTTACAAAAAGTGGAGATGCACTTTTTGCTTACTTCAATCTCAACCAAAAGAACAAATAATCAATTTTTATACACACACTTGCCTATAATGATCTTGTAGTGGTTGCTTATTTTCTGAACAGGGAACTAAAGGGCATTGGGACACTCTCAAAGAGGACAATAAATTTATTTCAATCAGGAGAAAGGAGTAATAGCATTTCTTAAGGATATTTCATAGTCAAATTAATATTATGAAAAGAAAAATCAATACCAGGATGCACAAATCAAGTTCACCTTACCAAAGGTGCTAGTCCATGTCTTCTTTTATAGATGCGCCTAACGCTATGCAATGTCACTTGAACCACGGGCTTCTGCACAGTAAGGAGAAAGACACAATAAACATGGGTTTGGTTCCAGGACTCCATGCCCCATATTATTAAATAGCTATAAGACAAACACAAACACACTGAAGTATGTGAATTCATGTTGCTGCCATTCAATAATATGGAGAGTAGTGATGTCAGATGAAATTGCAGATCTGGAGAGCCCACATTGTGCATACAGTTTCTCTCTAGGGTTCTGCCACCAGTTAACCTATTTTATAAGCAAGAGTTGTATTTATGTTAAGTTTTTAATCAAATCACATTAGTTCTAAACTAAACTTAGACCCTTTCTACACTAGCATATAAAATCCAGATTATCTTCTTGAACTGGATTATCTGACAGTGTATACTCATATAATATGGCAATGTAGAAGAGGCCTAAGTTTCAAGACTTTAAGTTAGAAATGCAGACATGCTGTTTCTTATAGAGTTCAAAGAGAAAAACAGTATAATTGAACGACCAACAGGGAGGAAAATTTAGTAGAAAATGTAAGTAGAAATTACTTACTGGGTAGCCATTAAGAGGCTGGAAATACAAGTTTGCGTCAGTGATGCATACATGTCCTGGATTAGTCACCAGCGGCGTAACCATTTCAGCTTTACACTCCATGTGCAGTTTTTCAGAAACACTTTGAAATCTACAGAAATAAAAATGTACAGATGGTTGGATGTTCAGTGCTTCTACATAAACATAGCTTTCCATTGCACATGGAACACATCACATGGATTTCCTTCTCATCTCAGATGTTGAAGAAAGACTTAAACCTTGTATTTCTAATACCAACGATAGTTTTTTATAGTAGTCTTTACAATTCGCAAAATCTTTTTCTTCATAAGCACATCCATAATCCATACATAAGACACAGAATGAGAAGAAAAGGACTTTGACAATTTGCATTAAAGAAACATACCTGTTCTTATCAAACGGTGTCCTGGCCAAACGTGATTGCAAGATAGCCGTTATCTAATTTAAAGAGGAGAAAGTGCACCACTTAAGACCTTTAGGATTTGACCACAAGAAATTGGTTCCCATCATTACTGCACCCAAAATATATACATACCATAGCAGCCTGATCTCCCAACTTATCCAAGCAAGATGCTCTGTATAACTGTCCAAAAGTAAAGTTTTGATTTAGATAATCCCTTAGATCAGGGGCAGGCAAAGTACAGTGCTAGGTTCCCCCCATGCTAGTCTCTTTTTGCAAAACTTGACTGAACAGAATAGTTAATTTATTTCTGAAATGGCTGTGGCGGCAATTCAGGTAAGCTGCCTATTCATCATAGCAATCTCCAAACATTCATTACTGCATAATGTGTAGCTAGATAATAAGTTCAAAATCAATGTGCTACACAAAAGAGGACTTGTTTCCACCTTCGCAACTCTGACAGCATACAAAGGCGTTAACCTCTAAATTCTGGTATTTTCAGCCAGCACATCCATTAATTAATTCATGCTATAAATATGATACTCCAACATATATGCAGAAAGGGTTGCTGTAAATTTTCTGGGTTGTCTGGCCATGTTCCAGAAGCATTCTCTCCTGAAGTTTTGCCCACATCTATATCAGGCATCATCAGAGGTTGAGGGGTCTGTTGGGAACTAAGCAAGTGAGGTTTATAGGAATGTCCAGGGTGGGAGAAAGAACTCTTGTCTGTTTGAGGCAAGTGTGAATGTTGCAATTGGACACCTTGATTAGCATTTAGTGGTCTTGCAGCTTCAAAGCATGGCTGGTTACTGCCTGGGGGAATCCTTTGTTGGGAGGTGTTAGCTGGCCCTGATTGATTCTTGTCTAGATTTCCCCTGCTTTTTGAGTGTTGTTCTTTATTTACTGTCCTGATTTTAGAGTTTTTTAAATACTGGTAGACAGATTTTGTTCATTTTCAAGGTTTTCCTCTCTCTGTTGAAATTGTCCACATGCTTATGGATTTCAATGTAGAATATCAATTGGTAGCGATCTAAGTTTATCGCTTAACAATATTACTTTATTTTAAGCAAAGATGGACTAAGCATTTTAATTATTATTTTTAAAAAACGTACCAACCACTCCTTTAAAAAGATGATCAAATTGTTGCCTTGAACTCTGAGTTAGGAAGAAAATTACCTTTTGCACTAATAAAGCTAGAACAGATTTTTTTTTGTCTCAAATGGCTATGGGTATAATTCACTATCTTTCAAGGTAACAGGGACAGATGGGCTGCTTATTTATCATTAGCGGTTGATGTGCACTGACTAAGTCTGAGAAAGGTAGGAAGAGGAGAAAGGATCACATGGGTGAATGACTTGTATATCTACCAGGAAAAAGAATTTTTAGTGTATTTTGCCAAATATGGATTGGTTGTTTCATGGAACCAAAGTGTTTCCATGTATTTTCTAAAGGTGTTAACAGTAACACTAACTTAACTTGTTATTAATGAATAACAGAACTATTGTCTTTTTGAACTTGCAGTATCCGTAACCAGATATTCCTTAAGTATCTACTTCCTTTTAAAAGAAGAAAGAAGGATCTGCTTCAATTTCAGCCAACCCATTCTGATATCTACATAGATCTGTGTCCAATGTTTGACTAGAACAGTTTTCACACTGACCCTTTATGTAAGAATTTTGCTGTTTATTTAAGAAAATTTAAGAAAATAGCTCCATCCATTTTGCTTGAATACAAAGAGGTCTCCAAGAACTGTTAATATATACCAAAATCATGTACGATTTGCCTTTTACAATACCAATCTTACCTGATGAAGCGTATGTACAACATCTTCAACCTTTCCAGCAACATCCAGTTGAAATATATATTCAGTTTTACCCTAATAAAAAAAAAGAGGGGGGGAAACCATTTAAAAAAAACAACAACAAAATCTCACAATCACAATTGCTCCCCTGATTCCAAATACAAACAAACCTTAAAATAGGAAAAGATTATAGCATAGTGAAGAAGAGAAAAGTTTGTCTGACAAAAAAATGTTCAGGTTCAATCTCCAACGTTCTTCAAATACTTCGAATGCTGTTGCCAAGCACTGAAGTATTAAATCAGGCCAAGAGAGATATTGATCTGACCTACTTAAGAACAACTGACTGTTGAACACCACCATTCAATAATATGATAGGGTTGGTAATCAGGTGGCTCTCTATGTGCTGCATTGCAGCTCCCATAAGTCCTTGCCAGCATAGCCAACAGTGATGAATGTTGAGAGTTACAATCCAATAATATCTGAAGGGCTACACAATTTCCTGGACTCCCAGGCATCACCTAAAAGCCCCAGGATACAGGATAGCACGGCTATGCTGATACCCATTTCATGTCCTCTTACTAAACATGGAAGGTATAAACTGGAACTGCCCACATTGGACTATAAATTGCAAAACATGCCAATTTGCAATCTGTATTAATACACACATCTTTTGCTGCTAACATAGCTTAACTGGAACATATTATTGCCATTTTGATATTAGAACAACATTCGGTGTTATAAAGCAAAGGGTGTCAATTGCCACATTGGATTTTTCATTTCAGACAGTAAGGTTCAAATGAGAAAAGTTACAATGCCTTACACCAAGAAATATAAACTATTGCTTTATCTCACTACAGGAAAAGCAGACTAGCCATTTACTTGTATAATGACTCTGCACAGTTATTTATTTGTTTTTACAGCATTTATATTCTGGCCTCACCCCGAAGGGCCACAGAACAAATATACGGCAAACATTCAATGCCATTATACACAGACAGGACAGACAACAGATAGAGGGATATAGGCATTTCCCATCTTTGGCGTCCTGGAGGTTATGCTCAATTCCAGCCACAGGGGATGCTATTGCTCCATCCTCCATGTCGAAGAGCTCTGTTCAGACTTCCTCCTTTTTTGATTGCTGGCATTTTTCTGGTATTTCCTTTATGGTGCCATTAAAATACCTCCCTGTTTAAGCAGTACCCATTTATCTACTTACAGCCATTTTCGATCTGCTAGTGGGCAATGAGCTGGGCTGAAGGTCGGGCGCTCACCCCGACCCAGGCTTTGAACTAACAACTTTGTGACTGGTAAGATTTATTGCAGGTGGTGGTTAACCTGCTGTGCTAAAGCCCGGCCACACATTGCATGAATTTGCTGTTTCCAGTTTCTTCCCATTGGTCTGATACCATGACTAGAGAAAATAAACAAGTGGATACTATGCAAACACCATTTATGTATTGTCTCAGAAGAAATTGTTTGGGCCTCAAATATTTGTTTAAATGCCGCCACAGCTATTTTCATTCAGCGTCAAAGAAAGCATCTTTGAAGTTTTCCAAATAATGTTCCTTTAGAAAGAAACCTGCAAGTTACATTAATTTTTTTATTGATAGGGAATAAAATAGGTACTCACTCTTTCAGTTTTAAAAGGTGCAATGATGTTTTGTTCTTTTGTGAGAAAAGCCTGAGGAAAAAAATAACATTTCATATATAAATAGCAGGTTTTGCTTTTGCTAAATTGAGAAATGCAAGATTTGTCTATTCTGAAAAGGCAAGTAATAGTAAAGAATTTCAGGACACTGCCACTCATACAAGTTTCATCTCTCAATTTTAGGTAGTTTAAGCTACTCCTTATTCTTTCTTTCTTTCTTTGCCCTTCCTTTCCCTGCAACACCCTCACTATCTCACTTTATACTCTTGCTTTGGCTTTTGATTCTGTTTTATTCTTTCTTCTTTTTGAAATCTTACCTTTCCCATTATTTTCTTTTCCTACTTTACTGCCTGAAATGCATTTCTCATTTCTTTAGAAAGAGATTTCTAAAAATTGCCTAGTTCATACATCTAACATACATATAAGATGTACATTTAAAAGGAGCTTTTTAAATCATATAGTGTTGCTACTCTATACTTACTGAACTATGTTTCCTTTCAGATCAATAGGACTTGATTTATAAAATCGGAACCAAGTGTCTTACTCATTAATAGTCCATTTTGACATGTCTGACCTACGGGTTCCTTGTATTTATTTTTACAAGCTCTTTGCCAAATACAAAAAATGTGGTGAATGAGAGCATCTTGCCATTCCTTTTGTAGTTTTACTTCTAGAATGAATGCAGGTGTTTAGCACATGAAGTGAAATCAAAATTAAAAACCACAACAGAAAAGATGCAATCATTCTCACCCATTAAAAGAAAAAGAGGAAGACTTTACTATCTCTTCAATTAAAAAAAATAATCCCTTACTATATATTATGTGTACTTTCTTTGTGAAGTGTGTATACACTAACCACTTGTGAAGATACAATGCCTCCGGTAACATGCTCCAGGTCTGAATTAAGAGCCAATGGATGTTTTCTGCCTCAAATCAATTCTTTCTTTCAGCTGGAGGGATATTTGACAGGAAACTATCATGGGCCACCAACCTGGAGCAAAGCTTAATATGGCGCTTTTTCTTTTGAATACGAATGCTCCATATCTGTATATAATGCAATTTAGCTTAGTGCCTTACAGTCCCTCTACAATGTTACATCATTTTTAAGAAAAACATTTGCGGATCTGTCAGCATTAGAAGTCTTCTAATTATCACACTAACTGGCCAAAAATACTCTAAAGGCACCAGGTCCCATCTTATCAGAGAAGCTAAACAAAGTTAGTACTTAGATAGGAAACTAACAACAAAAACCAGGTGCTGAAGGTTATAGTCCAGAAGAAGGAACTGGCAAAACCACCTCTGAACATTCTTTGCCTAAAATACTACAAACACACACCTTATTACAGTAACCTTTAAAATATGGACTTTTAAATATTACATCCGAACTATAGATTGTACTGACTACCTTTCAATTACCATATAGTCTTGTTATTAATACTCCATCTTTAAACACTCCCAGTGACATTTTTTCCCTACAATACTAATTTAACACTGTGGACTAAGGTGTGGAGAACGGCAAACCACAGATTACCTATTACAATGCGATCTGAGTGGTCAGAAGACTGGGTGACATGGAAGGCAATGAACAGACTGCGCTCTGGCACCACGAGGTGCAGAGCCAACCTTAAGAAATGGGGCTACAAAGTGAAGTCCACAACATACGAGTATGGAGAAGAGCAAACCACAGACCACCTACTACAATGCAGTCTGAGCCCTGCCACATGCACAATGGAGGACCTTCTCACAGCGACACCAAAGGCATTCCAAGTGGCCAGCTTCTGGTCAAAGGAAATCTAGTATAATGCCAAGTTTTTAACTTTTTAACTTTGTGTGTTTTTAAAAAAACATTATAACTATACCCTCAATTTGCTTCTGACACGATAAATGGATTATGATAAAACACTCACTTTTCTGCATGTGAAATGAGTATTACTTAGTGAATGAGTTTATGATCACAGATTTAGTAAAAGGGGGGAAACTGTTTTAAATCTAAGATTTAGGAATGCATATCACTTACCTGATTGGTTAAAATAGAAATATTCCCAAGGTTGCCCCTAAAACACAAATTGGAAATCCAAGCATCACCCCAACGAATAATAAAAACATATACTCTTCTAGGCAGACATGGGTCCATTATGCCTAGGCTAAGAAGCCAACGTATCTGCCATTCCCTTTGCCTAGTGTTTTGTATCTTATTTTGATTGGAAACTTGAGGGCAGGAAGCTTTCAAATTAACAATTTGTAAGTCACTCTGAGAACCTTTGTGGCTGACGAGGTGGGTGAGAACATAAATGAGTAATATTTAGTTTTTTAAATGCCTTTATTAATTTTACTTGGAGATAAATGTGTATATGTAATTGAAGACTACATTACTGCTTCACACATACCTTTTTCTGGTGGTGGTGACTGCATTTTTCTTGTTCAACCATGAAGCCCAATGGCTCCCCTTATTATTTCTGGGGCGGCTCTGTGGCTGAAGTGTCACTGAAAATAGGTTTCCCCCTATGTGGTGGGGCAGGAGGAAAGCCGGGATGGAATGGGGCATGGACAGCAAGTCCCCACAACCCTTGTGCAACTGCCACTGGGATGTGGCTGTTCTCACCAATTTCGGCAGCACATGTAGCAAGGTGGTAGGTGGAAAATTTCCTAACCAGGACATAATTGTGAATATAGTTTGAAGTCAGGGAGATAGTTCCAAGATGCATATGGTGCATCTACATTATAGAATTAATGCATTTTGACATCACTTTAACTGCAATCACTCAATGCTCTGGAACCATGGGGGTTGTAGTTTCACAAGGTCTTTAGCCTTCTCTGCCAAAGATTGCTGGTGCCTCACCAAACCACAACTCCCAGGATTCCATAGCATAGAGCCATGGAAGTTAAAGTGGTATCGAAGTGCATTAATTCTATAGCACAGAGGCCTGTAAGTGTACTTCATCAAGGCAGAAAGAGGGTCTTTGATTCCGGTAGCGGTGGTCTTACTCAAATAGCACAACAAGCTGAATTAAAGAACCATGTAACTCCGACACATCAAATGTAGGAGTAATTCCAAAGTATGAGAAATCTGGCGATTTTGCAAGTTAAAATTTAAAACAAAGATAATGTTCTCTATATACATACTCTGCAAAGGGATTGTTTCTTTCCTCTTCATCTGGTCCTTCTATTTTAATGCAGTCTCTCAGGGGGATCTATATGAATTTATGGAAAAATACAATAAATTTATTTCTTTCGGTTTGAAAGTCAGATAGACTACATGTCTCTAGCATCTGTTGCCAACCTGCTTACCTTAATAATGGGGTGGTTTATCTCATCAGGTTCAAATATGATTGATTTTGAGCAGATTTTTAATGAGCCTCTGATTTGCCTATGAATTCAGAAGACATTTAAAGGTTATTACAGAACTGGAAACTGATATAGCATAACAGTAGTTCTAGTTTTTTTAGTTCATGGAAATAGTGTCACACCTTTTCTCTCTCTCATCCTTGTTAAAAATGTAATTAGCCGTATGCTGTTCGAAGTAGTATTCTTCCAGATTAAGAAGTAGCAGGGAAAACCTAAAATAATAAAAAGATGAAATTGAATCTGAGAGATGAATGAGCAATAGCACCTCAGCTGCTGCCTTGAAGACTGAGGCAGGTGGCTGGTAGCAAAACATTTCAGCTTCCTGATATTTCACAGAACTTCAGTCTCTTCTAAGCCTTGTGTTTCATACAAAACACAAATACTGTTGTTCTTTTTATTTAATCATGTCAGAAGCAAACTGAGGCAAACCACTTCTGATGTGAGAGAATCGTCCGTCTTCAAAGACGTTGCCCAGGGGACACCCAGATGTATTACCATACTGCAGGAAGCTTCTCTCATGTCCCTGAATGGGAAGCTAGGGCTGACAGACAGTAGCTTGACCCTGTCTTGCGGATTCGAACTACCAACCTTCGAGCCAGCAGTTCAGCCGGCACAAGGGTTTAACCCATTGCGCCACCGCGGCTATTTCATGTTGGTGATACACTTCCTAGACAGGCATCATTTTGCGACACAGTATTTCAGTTTTATGACCAAACTGCAGATTAAACCAACCCCTTATAAGAAATGCTGACGAATATGTAAATTGCGATAACAAAATGTGTGGGATCATAGCATAACTCATGAAAATCTTTTATTTATATTTTCAAAAATATATGATGTGCAAGATAATAACATACATTCCTAAGAACGTTGTCATTTCTCATGACATTTGCACAAGACACCTACACACTGGAGCTGACACTACCCTGTCATGACACACAGTTTGAAAAGCATCTATATTAACTTATAGTGTTTAAAATTAGTATTCAACAGGAAATCCTGAATGCTGCCTATCTCTCAAAAGGAGAGCTAATGCATAAGCAGTTTGACTTCCGGAATGTGAAACCAGACATCCTGCAATGCAGGAACCAATGAAGATTTTGTTGCACGATATTAGCTAGATTCACTCTACATGAGCTCAGAAATTAGTAACAGAAACCACAAAGCAGACAATCATTTGAACAAACACTTATAGTTTTAGTCCCAAATGAAATGTTTTTTTTCTTATTTGTATCGCTATGAAAAAACTAAGTAGAATGCTGGAAGGAAAAGCATTAATATAAGCATTACTAGTAGATGCCTCAGCAAAATTTGTATCAAGGAGCTTTTCATGATATATATCTCCACAAGAAAGGAAAAGTTATTATAGCACTTCATATTTGTGACACTGCATTATAGATTTAGTTTAGTAATTTGAGCATTTGACTTGATCTCTGGGAGACCAGAATTTGGGCAAGTCACACTCACTAAGCCTCAGGGGTAGGCAATGGCAATTTTTTTCTGAGCATTTCATGCCAAACAAGCCCTATACGAGAAGGATTGCTCTCTCTCTCTGTGTGTGTGTGTGTGTGTGTGTATGAAGGACACATGAATTTCACAGACCAACCATCACGTTGTCCTCCTCTGAAATGCAATACACTTGACATGATTCAGCATCTTTGGTTCTTACATTCATTTTAAAGAAACAGGTTCCTTCAAACTCCTGGGTGGGACCTCTACTTTCTCCCTCTTACAGTCACACGTCCTATGTCCTATGCTAACTTTTCATTCAGGTCAAATAAAATGGTCAACATATTGTCGAAGGCTTTCAAGGCAGGAATCACAGACAAGAGTTCCTTCTCCCACCCTGGACCTTCCACAGATATATACACCTTTCTTGCTTAGTTTTTTCCAATATACCTCACAGCCTCTGAGGATGCCTGCCATAGATGTGGGCGAAACGTTAGGAGAGAATGCTTCTGGAACATGGCCATACAGCCCGGAAAACACACAACAAAATGGTCAACAATGAAAATTTAAAAATATTAAGAATTAATCAGGTAACAAAACACCAAATAGGTCAAAACAATCTTGTGAGAACTTGTACAACAGCAAAGTTTCCTACAAAGATCTCACCAAAATAAGGACAGATTACATCCTGCAGACTACACAGTCCTTCATTTTCTACTTATGAATCATACATTGCTATTTCATAGAGCAGGGGTTCTCAAGCCTTTTCAGTTGCGAAGCCCTTTTTAAATCAAAATTTTCTCTTGGAGCCCCAAGATACGTTTATGTATTATATTATATATTATGTGTGTGCATGTGTACACATATCAGGCATGGGCTGAGCCAATGGCAGAGGGAGAGTGTTTGTGTGAATTAATTCACACAGTGCAAAAAAAAAAGGAAAGAAAGAAAGAACAATATTGAAAATAAAAAAACAATTTTAACCAACATAAACTTGACAGTACTTCAAGTAGAAGACTCCTCCCAGGGCTATCAAGTCCAACCCCCTTCTGCTGCGCAGGAAAAGCACAATCAAAACACTCCTGACAAATGACCATCCAACCTTTGTAGTAATAATAATAATGATAATAATAATAATAATAATAATAATAATAGAAACCTCAAGGGCTAACTCCTTTTGCCATGCAGGAAAAATATAATCTAAGCAGTGGGAGGGAAATAGGGCTTTGGAAGCAAAGAAGGGTGGAGGAGTCTGTTTCCACCATTTCCCTGCATTTCTAAGGAAGAGGAAAGAGAAGAAGGTAGGAAGAAGCACGGCATCGCAGAGCCCCTCACTATCACGCATGGAGCCCAAAGGGCTCCGGGGATCACAGTTTGAGAACTGTGGCAGAAGGGGGTTGGCCCATGTTATCGAGCAAAGGGTCCATCACAGCAAACTCCTTCTCCGAGTGTGTTTTCTTACATAGACAGAAACTGCATCACTCATACATAAGTGAGAGGTACAACTAGGAAAAGGGGAAACCCAAAGTGTTGCAAAAGTACAAAAATATCTTCGGGAAAAACACCTGCGGGGGTGAGAGAGGCCAGTGAAGGTCAAGCATGCTCAGTAGGCATATAATGCTGATAGACAGCAAACACTCTGTGGGAGGGTATACAATGAAACATATTAAGAAAAGGTATATCTGGCCATATAGAACCCTGGACAGGAACTCTCCACACCACAACCTTTTGTGGAAAGTGTCATTTTTATTACATGTTAAATACTTGGAGCTAGCAGTGGCAAAACCCATTTCATCTAATACAGAGCTTCTACACTTGGCCTCCCACTCTATAAGGACAAGGAGAAAGTTTATCCATTAATAAACTTCCAAACAAGTACAGTAGAGTCTCACTTATCCAACATAAACGGGACGGCAGAACGTTGGATAAGTGAATATGTTGGATAATAAGGAAGGATTAAGGAAAAGCCTATTAAAAATCAAATCAAATTAAATTATGATCTTACAAATTAAGCACCAAAACATCATGTTAGACAACAAATTTGACAGAAAAAGTAGTTCAATACGCAGTAATGCTATGTAGTAATTACTGCATTTACGAATTTAGCACCAAAATATCACGAAATATTGAAAACATTGACTACAAAAATGCGTTGGATAATCCAGAACATTGGATAAGCGAGTGTTGGATAAGTGAGACTCTACTGTATTAACAGTCTTAAGTTAGATGTGTAAAACATGTTAAAAACACCCAACGAAAATATGATAAAAAGTAGGATTTTTTTCTTGTTACTGATAGCTACAACTCTTTCAGTCACATCCTATATAAATGATTTCCTTGGGATTTCTTCTAAATTTAGAAGTTTGGTATAAAACATCAAATACAATTATGTTTTGGAAACCCAACAATGGGAAACTGGGCTGGGGAGGACGAGTATTGAAGAGTTTTAATACTGTAAGATAATGGGGTTCTCTTATTAAGAATACTGTGAGCATGAACAACGTATGACCCTATATCAGCTTTAGCTACTCAGCCAATGGCAAAAGATGGCAACTGCTGTCCAACAATCACCAGAAGGCCGCAAGCGGTCCATCCCACACCATAACTTTTGAAATCTTCCTGAAACATCATTATTTAACATAAGCTATGGTTGTGCACAAAACAAAAATAAAGTGTGAATCAGGGGTGATAATTGTACAGCCCTCCAAATGTTAAAATGCAACTTCCAGCATTCCTAGGGCTTCTGAGAGTTAAAGTCCAGCAGTATCTCAATTGACTCAACCCAAACATCATAAATTTAATTACGTCCTGTAAAACAATAATAATAATTAGTTATTCCCAGCAAAACCTGTTTGGAGTACCTCTCCTTGCAGACTATAAGACAATCAAGATTACAAGAAAAAGAAAGATGCAGGCATAGATAACCTTCAGTCCCAAATGCCTTTCATATTATGAACTCAAAGCTGCAGACAGACTGGTTTGGTTGAAATTATAAGACAGAGATCTGTGGAAACACGATTTTTTACAAGCAGGGTGCTGCTGTATGCTATCGCTCCTCTTTGCAGTGGAAGCATGTAAACAAACCTTCTAGTGGTGGCTTTTTTGTCTCAGAATATTCTCTTGCTCAGTTTATGTCTGAACTTGAACTAGGCAACCCAATGCAATGGACCTATTTGGGGGACACAGTTCAGGACCTTGTATAGTTCCTTTAATGTTTGAATTTAGTTCTGGAACAATTCAGCCCACTCACATGGAGGTCAGTAGGGCCACTGTTTTGTTCTCTAGTTGTTTCTTCTCTAAAGGAAAACAGAGGAAAAAAAACACAAGACTGTTTCATCCTGATTTCACAGGTTTGTTAAAAGACTCCCTTCCTTTATCTGCCCCCAGAAGCCCATGCATTTTTTTAATTTTTATATTCAAAATGTTACACAAACTAAAAATATATTAGCAGCTCATCATTTTTGTTTGAGTCAAGTCATCCATACTGGACCAAAAACTTGTTCTTTTCACAACTTTCAATGTCCACCATGGGTTCCCATGCATTTCTTAAGACTCTTCAAAATGTTATTTCATTATTTTTATTTTTTTCCTTTTGGTAGCAGAACACTATGCATACATACATACATACAAAAGCATCAGAGTACTATTAAATTAGTGGCCTTGTAAAGCATTCCAGGCTATTTCCTGCTAATGTTGAAAACCCAAGATGTTATTTTCTTCCTCAACATTTCCACTGTTTCATCCTCATGTGATCTTCCTTGTAAGGCTGAGCAGCCAATGATGCTCTTACATCAAAAACAGATCTGTAACATAGTCTCATGTGACCAATACCTCACACCCCTCCCTAAGCAAAAGCCATATGATTGCAAAGAAAAGAAAATCATTTGTCATGCATAAATAATGGAAGAGTACTAGGGCCTACTTACAAAGAGGAGCTCCAACACTGAGAGGGCAACTACAACTTACAACAACATCCGTATATACACACTCCCCTGGATATCCAAAACCATGTATAATAGTGACTATTCTTAGGCTGGATGCACAACACAGATTTGCACCAGAGGACCTTGAGTGCATCTACACTGTAGCATTAATGCACTTCGACTGCATTTAAACTACCATGGTTTAATGCTATAGAATCCTTGGGAGCTGTGGTTTTACAAGGGCTTTAACATTTTGTATCAAAAAGTTCTGATGCCTCACTAAACTATAGCTCCCAGGATTATACTTTTCTTGCCACCGAGAGGCTCTGATGACTTTGCTTCCTCTCATCTTGTATATTTTAAACTACATAAGCACTAGCAGCTTTGAGAATGTACATTGAAATCTTCTGTGCGTTCTTCTCCATCTTGAACAAATGGCCTCTTAATTGTTTTGTCCATTAATACAAGGAGATCAATGGGTGCCCGATGTCCAACTTATTGCTGAACAGTCTGTCTTTCCTTCCCCTATTCATTCCATTTAGTATTGACGCACTTACTGGAGAGTTAATGCTCTGGAGCGAGCATTTTCAAAACTGGATCTCGGGAGATCGAGGCCCCATTGAACCATGAAACTCAGTGAAGGCAATGGCTTTGAGTAGGTCACTCTCTTGGACCAATCCACCTCAAAGGGCTTTTGTCACAGAAAGAAGGAAAAGCCACATGCCAGAGGAAAGCCAGACTAAAATTGCAGCCAATAAATAAAAGGAAATAAATTGCTTCCTGATTAGACTTGTGTGATGCACTCAACCTGGGGCTGTACTTGCGAAGTTTTGAAAAGTTAAAGCTAGTGCAAAATACAGTGTTCAGAGTGCTACTGGGTATAGAGAATGTATGTATCACTACTATTTTATCAACTGCCTTGCCTTCCATCTAACACTTAACTTAATGTATTTTTGTGTTGAAGGCTTTCATGGATGGAATCACTGGGTTGCTATGAGTTTTCCAGGCTGTATAGCCATGTTCCAGAAGCATTCTCTCCTGATGTTTTGCCCACATCTATGGCAGGCATCCTCAGAGCTTTTCAATGCTAATCAAGGTGATTAATTGTAATGTTCACACTTGCTTTCCTCTGGCCACAGATGTGGGTAAAACGTCAGGAGACAATGCTTCTGGAACATAGCCATACAGCCCGGAAAGCTCAGCACCTCAATGTATTTTGATCTACAAACCCCTGAATTCCCAAAATAATAACTGCTTTTAAAATGTATCTGTGTTGCATTTTGCAAGAGACCTTGAGTTTCCAGTCTGAGAAAAAGGTGGAACTATGATGAAGATGATAATGATAATAATACAGCTTGGTCTAGGGGTGTGTCTATGCAGTAAAATTAATATGGTTGGATAACACTAAGTGCCATGGCTCAATGTGGTGGAATCCTGGGAGCTGTAGTTTTACAAGGTCTTTAGCCTTTTTTGTCAAAGAGGGCTGGTGCCTCACCAAAGTACACATCTCATGATTCCATAGCATTTAGCCATAGCTGTTAAAGTGGTGTCAAACTGCATTAATTCTATAGTGTAGTAGATGAACAGTGTACTAGATGAACTCTAGGTTGTCTGAAATACTCTGCTTACAGAAGCTTGCTTAGAATTTGAGGTCCTCAGAAGAAGCCCTATTATGTGTCGCATCATCCTGAGTACACATTATAAGCCTTCTCTGAATGAGCACTTTCACTTTTTTGGCCATTGTGTGCAGCCTTCCAGGAGTTGCTGGACTCCAACTCCAATTATCCCTCATAATTTGCTATGCCAGCTGACACTGATGGGAGCAGCAATTCAGAAAGAGATCTACGTCAATAAAGAAAGAAGAGAGCTGCATAAGTGACTCTTTAAAAGCTCAGCAGTCAGCACGTTTCAGACAAGTATCCCATTTCAAACAAGGGATACTACCACACTGTAGAATGAATGCAGTTTGGCATCACTTTCACTGTCGTGACTCAATAAGGACTCATAGGAGTTGTAGCCTGGTGAGGCACAGTCCTCTTTGACAAACCCCAGAATTCCATAGCATTAAGCCACAGCAGTTAAAATGATGTCAAACTACATTCATTCTACTGTGCAGATGTGCCCAAGTTCTCTCTTTCCCCAGTTTTGGGGAAACTCTGATAAATTATAGGTTAGTCTTTGGGTTATAGATTTTTAAAAGGCCAGGTTAGCCTCAAGGGTTCTTCGTTGTGGGCTAGTAAACAAATGCTGAGCTCAATTGATCTGGCTCATATGTGGGTGTTGTGTGTTATGTGTTTGCCTCACATGTCCGTATGGTGGAGTGGTGTTTGTCTGACACATGTATGTGTGCTGGGGTGTTATGTGTGAAGGGTCATATATTATATGCATTTGTATAGAGTGACATGTTGTGTGCATAGGGAGGTAAAGCGTTTTGTATGTCTAGCCCGTGTGTGTGTCTGTTTCTTGTGTGGGGGGCATTGTGTGTATGTATCTGACACATGGATGTGTGCTGGGATGTTATGTGTGTGGCTCATATATTATGCACATATGTAAAGGGCAGGATTTTGTGTGTGTAGGGAGGTAAACTGTTTTGTGTGTCTAGCTTGTGTGTCTGGTGCTTGTGGCGGGGGGTTGTGTGTGTATATCTGGCTCATGTATGTGGTGAGTTGTAAGTGTGTGGCTCTTATATGTCTGATTTAGGTAGGGTGTCCACATGTGTGTGCTGTCTATGTCTTGGGGTGGTGTTGTGCATCTGTCTCATGCATCTATGTAGTGGGATGCTATGAGTGCATCTGGCTTGTGCTTTGCGTGGTGTGTGTCTGGGTAATATGCGGGTATGTGTGTTTTGGCAGAGTGTTGTGTGTGTGTGTCTGGCTCATATATGTGCATAATATGTGTGACTCATATCTGGTGCTATGTATGTATGAATAATAATAATAATAATAATAACTCTACGGTAATAATAATATCCTCTCACCTCTGCAGGAGTCTACTGTATACCATGCAGCTGTGGACAAGTCTACATAGGGACCACCAAACCACCACTGCCCAAACACAAATCAAGGAACATTCTCAAACCAGAGAAGTCAGCCAGCAGAGCACTTCATGGACCAACCTGGACACAGCATATTATTTGAAAACACAGAAATGCTGGACCACTCTAAACAATACCATATCAGACTACACAGAGAAGCCATTGAAATCCACAAGCATGTGGACAGTCTCAACAGGTATGAGGGAACCATAAAAATGAACAAAATCAGTATTTAAAAAAAAAACTCGAAACTCAGGACAGTAAATAAAGAAAAACACTCTGAAAACAGGGGAATTCCAGACATAAAACAATCAGGGCCAGCTAACACTTCCCAACAAATGATTCCCCCAGGCCAGGCCTTGAAGCTGCAAGGCTTTTCAATGTTAAACAAGGTGATTAATTGCAACATTGACACTTGCCTCCAACAGACAAGTTCTTTCTCCCACCTTGGACCTTCCACACATATATAAACCTCACTTGCCCAGCTTCCAATTTACCTCACAACCTCTGAGGATGCCTGCCATAGATGTGGGCGAAACGTCAGGAGAGAATGCTTCTGGAACATGGTCATACAGCCCGGAAAACTCACAGCAACCCAATAATATATTGTTACCCACCTCTCCTGATGGGCCGAGGCAGGGTATATATATATGTGTGTGTATACAAAACATACACACCTACACACATGTATACACATATACACACATATTGTGGTGTGCTGCGTGTGTGCAGTGTGGGTGGGTCTCTGCCCCTTTAAGACCCGACTCCGCCGCAGTGCCTTCCCCAGGGAGAGCAGCCCCGCTCTGCTGCCAGCCTTGGCGGCGTCTCCTTGCACCGACCTTTCCTTGGAGTAGAGCCGCTGGTCCTGCCGCCTCTTCCGAATGAAGGCCATGAGCCCAGCTTCCGCACAGCAGCACTCTCCTCCCGGCAGGACAGGAACTGGACGCCGAACAGGGACCTCCCTCCTTCGCTCGCTTGCTCACCACCAGGGGCTCCCAGCCCGGGCCGCCCACGGCCATTTATACCGTTTCGGTCCCGCTCTCATCCCGGCCGGCTGGGGTTGATTGATTGCTTGCTTGTTTGGTTGCGCGCGCACGCGGGTAACCCGGGCTCACTCGCCGGCGCGCGCGCTGGGGGCGGGATCTCGGAGGTGTTTTCTGCCAATCGGCTCGGCGGCGGGCCTTGGCGCTCCGTGTGGCCTAGTGGTTAGGGCGCCGGACTGGGATTGCAGAGACCAGGGGTTCGAATCCCTCCTTAGGTGAATGTTACTGACTGAGGGTCCTTCCAGATCCCAGGATCTTGATCCCAATTTTATTTATCCCCTGGCAATGGGGATTCATAAAATCCAGTTTAAAGCAGAAAAATCAAGATTGGCAAGGAGCTAGACAGAATGTGTTGTCGAAGGCTTTCATGGCCGGGATCACAGGGTTGTTGTATGTTTTCCGGGCTGTATGGCCATGTTCTAGAAGTATTCTCTCCTGACGTTTCGCCCACATCTATGGCAGGCATCATCAGAGGTTGGCTTTCCATACCTCACCACCTCTGAGGATGCCTGCCATAGATGTGGGCGAAACGTCAGGAGAGAATACTTCTAGAACATGGCCATACAGCCCGGAAAACATACAACAACCCAGCTAGACAGAAATCACCTTACATAAATGAGTTCAAATCTGTAGGGGCATATAAACTGCATCCCATAGTACTGAATGAATTTGGTGATGTATTCTCTGAACCACTTGACGTCATTTTTGAGAAATCCTGGAAAGTAGAGATTAAATCAAGGATTAAACCAGGGATCAGATCCTGGGATATAGGGCCTGTCTAGAAGGGCCTTGAGAGTGACAAATGAATGCTTTTTAACACTTTAAATGCCAGGGCTCAATGCTTATGGAAACCTGAGAGTTACAGGCGCAGTTTGTTCAGTGCCATCCAAGTCGCCCAATTTTCTGCATGCCCAGGAGGGAGTTTCTCATCCAGTATCAGCAACTGATTGAGGTTCCGGGTTTTTAGCTGCCACTTTTGGACTCTTGCTTGCTGAGAATGGGGGTGAGACACCATGAAGTGAGAGAAATCTACCCCTCAGAAGGAATTTAAATGCCATAGCTCAATGCTATGGAATCCTGGAAGTTATACTTTCACAAGGTCTTTAGCCTACTCTGCCAAAAGAGTGTTGGTGTCTCACCACAAACAACAACTCACATGATCCCAGCAGTCAAAGTGGTGTCAAATTACTCTAATTCTACAGTGTACATGCACCCTGATTCTTACACACTGTCTCAGAATAAGGCAAAGGTGTTAACCTCTTCTGGTTTATTTTTATTTTATTATTTATAGTCCGCTTCAAGGCACAGTGGGTGAAACTGCTGAGCTGCTGAACTTGCTGATCAAAAGGTCAGTGGTTCGAATCCAGGGAGCGGAGTGAGCTCCTGCTGTTAGCCCCAGCTTACATGCAAATGTGAGTAGATCAATAGGTACTGCTCCGACGGGAAGGTAATGGCGCTCCATGCAGTCATGCTGGCCACATGACCTTGTATGTGTGTATGGACAACGCTGGCGCTTCGGCTTAGACATGAAGATAAGCACCAACCCCCAGGGTCAGACATGACTAGACTTAATCAGGGGAAACTTTTACCTTACCTTTAATAGCCCGCTTTTATCTTCTAATTGAGACACAAAGTGGCTCACAGCATTGAAAGACAATGCAAATTTAAATCCATGGCATGCAAATGTTGAAAAAAGAATTTAACCCTGTCATGGGTGGAAATGTCTTGTTATTTATTTACCATACTTTATTCTTGTCCCACCTTTCTGCCAGTATAGGGACTTAAGGTAGCAAACAAATATGGCACAATGCCAATTAAAATAAATGCAAATGCATTAAAATCTAAATCTAAAATATATAAAATATAGATGGGGCCTTCCTGGGGCACATCTACGTTGTAAAATTAATGCAGTTATTAGCATTGCAATTCTGGTCCCACGCATTTTAGATAAGGGATGCTCAATCTGCAATGTATTTTTGTACAAATGTTAATTACTGGGTTTAATGACAAAATCAGTAACCATTTGTTTTAAAAGCATGTTCTTGTAGCACAGAGAGATGCAACCACATGATTCACCACATCATTGTAATTGGGCAATGGTGACAGCTCTGTATTGCATGCAATAGAGAGTTTTGAATTAGTATAGAGTTTTAGCCTTGTAAATATATTGATAGAGTATATGTAAACTGAACGCATGGAATAACTTTTGTGGTTATAGCTAACTACAGGTATATTTATTATTTTTAAAATGAAAGATTTCTGCCGAAACATCACAAAAAGTTATAACCAGTCATTTAGCTGTCATCCGTTTAGTATGGCAATTAATGACGTTGGTGTTTTGGAGACTGTTGAGTGTAGCAAAATGAGTGATGATGTCCTCCAGATGTTGTTGGACTACAGCTCCCATAATTCCCCAGGAATGGCTATGCTTGCTAGGGCTTCTGAGAGTAAAAAGCCCATCATCGTCTGATAGCCACATGAGTCCTGCACATGCCCCAGAGCCATCTGCCAGAGGGAAAATTGGTAAGAACAACTGTACCCTTAATGCTTGTATAGAAGAGAGAGTTTCCACAGGAGTTACATGTCAACAACAAGGTAACAAGCAATGCCTGCTGAAGTTCCTGCTATAAATCTATTTAAAGGCACAAGAGCCTGCAAGATTTTTTCACTGTGGCAACCATAGATGTGGCGGGCCGCTGTGTCCTTATGCCAAGAGGACAGGGAAAATGAGGAGGGCCTGAGGTAAGCGCCAATGGGGCCGTATCTGGCCCCCGGGCTTTAGTTTGCCAGTGCCTGATCTATACTATGGAATGAATGCAGTTTGACACCACTTTTATGGCTCAGTGTTATGGAATTGTGAGAGCTAGACATTTTTTACAAGGTCTCTTGGGTGGCACAGCATACATGCCTTATTACTTTTGCCTCACTAAACTACAACTCTCAAGATTTCATAGCAATGAGCCATGGCAGTTAAAGTGATACTAAACTGTATTAATTCTACAGTGGAGATGCAGCTGAAGGTGGTGTCCCTTGCAGGAAGAGGTCTCTGTGGGTTCCTTTTCCTCTTTCCACTTGGACACATCTCTTGGGTGGCATGGCATACATGGGGAATTTTTGTTCAGCTGCCCTGACTCCCACCCACTTTGCTGACCATAATAAAGAGAGTTGAGTGCAAGCCAGTCAGGCAAACAAGGAACAGTGGCAGATGGAGACAAGTTTAATTGCCATATGATTGTCCATTTTACTAACTGGTGGTGCCAAGTCACTGTGCTCTCGGACAAGAATGAGCAAAATGTGACTGTACTTCAACTTCCATTAGCCTTTCCAGCATTACTGATGGTGGGGAATGCTGGGAGTTTATCCAATATTTATTATTATTTATTTATTTACAGCATTTATATTCCACCCTTCTCACCCCGAAGGGGACTCAGGGCAGATCACATTACACATATAGGCAAACATTCAATGCCTTTTAACATAGAACAAAGACAAGACAAACATAGGCTCCGAGCGGGCCTCGAACTCATGACCTCCTGGTCAGAGTGATTCATTGCAGCTGGCTTGCTCTCCCGCCTGCGCCACCGCAAAGTGGCACATTATCCATTCACATCTAATGGATGCAGCTGAGCAAGCAAGAGGTAAAAGGTGCCTGCCTACCCCTTTAAAAGGAATGCAAAAGGAGAGGATTCCTGCAAATGCAGCTTTATGGCAAGCAACACCTGCTGGGCCTTTTTGTCCTGGTAGAATTATGAAAAATTGAGAAGCCTGTTATTTTTTGCATCTGCCCCCCCCCCCTTGTTTGTTTCTGTATCTCTTTAGTGAGAGGCAGGCCAACAGGCATTGTTTTGGGCTCTCAGTTGACTCTAATTTCTGACAACCCAATATTGGCATTTCTTGGCAAGATTTGAGAAGCTTTACCATTGCCTTCCTTTTAGGCAGAAAGGAAACCCAGTGGGTTTCTAGGGTTGAATTGGGATTAAAAAGTTGGACATCAGGGTCCAAGTGCAGCATTTAAACCACTAGGTTACAATAACTTTTCTGTGTTGGCGTATCCCAACACTGAGCTAAGGGAACCCACCATTCCTTTCCATGGGTTGTGCTGGATATGGCTAATTGCACCAAAACACCTGGGCTGAGGGAATATGGGATCTGTGATCCCACGTATCTAGAGAGCACTAGCCTGGAGGAAAATCCCCATCATGAAATATAATAGTTTGGTATGCAAACATTTATAGGATTGCATTGGAGGAGTACTAATAGTGAAGAAATAATTTCATTTTTACCCTTTCTGATTAAAAAAAGTAGCATCTTCACTTTAAAGTATTCTCTCAGAGAAATGGAAAATGATATGTTTGTATACAGGCAGTCCCCAAGTTATGAACATCTGACTTACAAACCATAGTTAAGAATGATGATGAGACAACAGAAAATGAGAGGAATCTACCCCATAGGAAGGGATATTCACTCCTGAAAGAGTGATCATGGGGGAAAGGTGTCTCCAATGAAGTTTCCTCACTAATCCTTGTTTCTACAACAAGCCATTTTTTTGGGTTGCTGTGAGTTTTCTGGCCATGTTCCAGAAGCATTCTCTGCTGACGCTTTGCCCATATCTATGGCAGACATTCTCAGAGGTTGTGATGTCTGAAAAAAAAGCATTATTTTTTTTTTCAAAATGCTGTTATCACAGGGACGGAAAGTGAGATGAAATCTTCTGAACAGGGACACAGGCAGCCAAACAAACACCACAAGGGTGTTAATACTTCCCTATGCTATCCAAAGCTTAAAAAGATATGGATTTGGCTGGAATTCCCCTTTTTTAAAGGAGCCCCCATGGTGCAGCAGGTTAAACTGTTGAGCTGCTGAACTTCCTGATCGAAAGGTTGGCAGTTCGAATCCAAGGTGCGGGGTGAGCTCCCGCTGTTAGCCCCAACTTCTGCCAGCCTAGCAGTTTGAAAACATGCAAATGGGAATAGATCAATAGGTACCGCTCTGGTGGGAAAGCAATGTCGCTCCATGCAATCATGCCAGTCAACGGACCTTGGAGGTGTCTACAGACAATGCCGACTCTTCGGTTTAGAAATGGAGATGAGCACCAACTCCCCGAATCGGACACAGCTAGACTTAATATCAGGGGAAAACTTTTACCTTTACCTTACACTTCTAACCTGTTCCAATTTACATACAAATTCAACTTAAGAACAAACCTACAGAACTGAACTTGTTCATAACTTGGGAAATGCCTGTAGTCTCTTGAAATGGCAGCTGCAAAGTAGCAACTTTTTGTTGGAATTTTTGTGGAGGGAATATTTTTGATCAATGGATAAATGAGTGGATAAGGAGGACTGATTATTCTGCACTTCAACAGAAATGTCCTCGATATGCAATATATTAACAAGCAACAATTAATATCACCGTAGGTCAGAAATGACTTGAAAACACAACAATAAGAACAAAGGTAAGTGAGAGTAGTAGTCAGAAGGTATAGCAAAAACGATTAGCAGATAAGAAATGGTTTCAAAATCCTAGCTGTTTTAATGTTGCGGTTGTGTTTCATTTTAAGATGTTTTAATAATTGTTTTACAATGTTTAATTTTGTAATCTGTATTATGTTGTAATTGTACATCAACTGATGATTTTTAGGGCTTGTCCCCATGTGAGCCGCCCCTGAGTCCCTTTGGGGAGATAGAGGCGGGTTATAAGAAATAAATTGTTGTTGTTGTTGTTATGATAACGAGAGGAAAAAAGACTTTAAAACCCAAGATTAGACTGTTGCATTGAAAGGCTGGAGAAAATGCAAAGAACAATTGTATGTGAACAGGGCTGAGAGATGCAGCTGAAACAAATGTATTAGTATATAACCATATTTGACCTCTTAATTCATCATTTTCATCTGAGTCAGTCTGCAAGCTTCAGTCAGCCAGGCCCCACTTGCCAATTAGTCTTAGAAAGATTTCAGCTGGAGGTGTTTTAAGGAGAGAAGTTGTGTCTTCTGCAGGGGGTTCCAGATGTCAGTTGCAGGCAGGTGAATGTCATTAAAAGGAAAGGGAAGAGCATTTTGTTAGCATGTTGAAATTACCTTCAAGGTGCGCTACTTGGATGATAGGACAATTAAGGATAACACAATGCCCAAATATGCTGCACACTTAAACGGAGAGACTTAGTGTTCCTTTGCTATTTCCTCCCATTATGAACAAACCACAAGTCAACAGGCACACAAACACACATTTGATTTGGCTAGCAAAAGCCTGTATTTAGGGCTCCCCGTTGTGGTCAGAAATAGTTATAACATGTAGCATCTTTCAGTTAAATGAAACATGTAAAATGTAACTTCATCTTAAAGTTACAATAGTTAGGGAGTCGGTTCAATAAAATTATTTTAATTAGTTGCTTTTACTGTACATAAGTGCCATAAAGTAGAAAGTGGATATATCTATATCCGTGGAGCAGATTCCAGGCTCTTTAGTCCAGGTGGCCGTGTCCTCCTGCTGCAGTCCACGGAGGGTTATTAGTGCTAAACTCCATATTTCATTGGAGCTGGTTATAGGAATCATTATGTCTGCATGGGCTCTTTCTTATTGAGAAGGTGTCCCTTGGGCAACTGGTTATGGAGGATGCTCAGTGGAAAATGGACTTTGCATCTGGAGAGCAATATTCCCATTTTTATGAGAAATTGGTGTATGAGGTGGAGCGCATCTCTCAAATTCTTAAGAATTGAAGAGCACAACAGTGAAGAGGAAGCAATGAATGCAATTCTTTTAATGTGAAATGGGAAGAGATTGGTAGCCTCTATCTGTTGCAGAACCAGGCCAATCAGGTCCTTGCTGCAGTTGTGCGGAATTTACCTCTTCTTGTTAAGTAGGACCTATCACCTATCACATCACTTTAAATGATCTGGCTCAATGCTATGGAGTTGTAGTTTTACAAGGTTTTTAGTTTTCTTTGCCAAAGTGTGCTGGCACCTCGCCAAACTACAACTCCGGTAATTTCCTAGCGTTGAGCCATGGCAGTTAAAGTGATGTCAAACCACATTAATTTTGCAGTGTAGATGCAGCCCTGATCACTCAGGGTTCTACTGCAGCACTTAGCCCTCTACGTTATGCTGGCTCTCCAAGTTTGGTCCTAATGTGGAAGGTAATGAGGAGTGAAAGTGGCACCAGCCAGTTTTACTGGGTGTAAAACAGTCTAATCTGCATCCTTGCTGTTCTCAGGTGTAGTAAAAACCATAGTCTTGTCTGTCATGAAGTATCACAACTATTGCTGAGGTCAGCTTTTTACATGAGAAAGACACTGCCTTATCTTTCACTTTAAGTAGCAAACTGTCTTGGAATTCCTGAGGTTTAGCTGCACTATAGAATTAATGCTGTTTGGCCCCACTTTAACTGTCTTGGCTCAATGCTATGGAGCCATGGGAGTTGTAGTTGTACAAGGTCTTTAGCCTTCTCTGCCAAAGTGTTCTGGTGCCTCACCAAATTCCAAAGGATTCCAAAGCATTGAGCCATGACAGCTAAAGTCATACTGTGTTAATTCAACAGTGTTCATGCACTGTAGTTGTCGTGTGCCCCCCTCTGCAATGGCCCTTTTATCCCACACAATGATAGTACCCCGGTACTACTGTGGAGGTCTGGAATTGTAGTTTTGCCAAGCACTAAACCTCTCTGGCTAGGAATTATAAACATTTCCCTCTAAACTGCAATTCTTAGCATCCCATTGGCTGGAACTATGGCTGTTAAAGTAGAATTGTAGTGGTATAATTACGTAATGTTAAAAGGACTCCAGATGGAAGCAAAAGTAGAAGCCATGTAGATACATGGCTCAGGTCCGAGCTAAGGTCATATCTCCTTGGATGATCTGTCCTGGGCTTTATTCTGGTCCTTTATTCTGTCTCATCATTGTTACAAGCACAATCGGTGTGGACATGAGAGAGGGCCTCCTTGGTGGCTGTTCCTGGGCTCTGGAACTCATTTCTGAAGGCAGGCAAAAACCATTCTATTCAGGTTTTTTTAAAAACAGAAATGGAGTATAGGATACTGCATTGTTTTTAACATCTTATATGTTTATTTTATAAAAGTATTTAAATTAATTTCTAATTCATCTTTATCACCTGAGTCAATTTGCCACAATCACAATCTGCCAGACCCCACTGGGCAATTAGTCTTAGAAAGATTTCAGATGGAGATGTTTGAGAAGAGAGGTTTTGCCTTCTGTAGATTTCAGTTTCTGAAACAAGGAAACATTTTGTTAGCTTGTTGAAACTGCAGTTTTAGTTTGGACAGTGACCAAGTTCGCTGTGCACTTACATTTTATTTTTTTTAATAGGGACACTTGCACTTCCTTTGATGTTTTCTCCAGTTATATGCAAGAGGACAAGCAACTTAAAAGCATATAAAGACACATCTGATCTGGGTAAAAAACTCAACAGGCTGCATTCAGGGCTCCCCATTGTGGTCATAAATAGTTATAACATGTAGCATCTTTCAAATTAAACATGCAGTAGATACTTCATCTTAGAGTTACGATAGTTAGGAAGTCAGTTCAATAAAGTTACTTTATTTTTAATTAATTGCTTTTCTTGTATGTAGATGAGTTTCAGAAGAGATGGAACAGAATCTAGACTCTTTAGTCCAGGTGGAAGGCCTCCTGCTGTAGTCCCTTGCAGGGATATTGGTGCTGAACTCCACATTTCACTGGAGCTGCTTGTAGGAATCAACATCTGCATGGGCTCTCTCAGACTGAGACTGGTTACAGAGGATGCTCTGGACCTTGCATCTGGAGAGCAATATTCCCATTTCTGTGAAACATTGGAGCATGATATGCAGTGCATATATCTAACTCTGAGAAGTGAAGAGCACAACAGTAAAGAGGAAGCAAAAGGTGAGTTCCTACATATTTTATTTGTAGTAAAAGGGAAGGAGTAGGCCACCAAGCAAGTCCTGGTTGAAGTTGTGTGGCACTTACCTCTTCTTTCTAAGCAGGACATGGACATGTCTTGTCACTTTAATTGACAAATGACAACTCCCGCGATTCCATAACATTGAGCCATGGCAGTTAAAGTGGGATCAAAGAGCATTGATTCTGCAGTGTAGATGCACCCTTTGTCTCTTCTCTACATACCTTCTAGTCGCTTTTCATTGTATAAACAGATAGGCCTTTGATATTATCCAGCAGGAGCCTTCCTATTCCTATAGCTGTGTCTTCAGGGAATTGTTTTCAAAAGGGAATGAAAACCAAGTATTTCTTTTTGATAGGGTCTTCAATGAAATTTGGACTGTAGCTTTAGTGGGACAGTGTTTTTCCTTGATTTAGTTTTCAGTGTCAAAATTTTGCCTGCCATACAATTACTGTAGCTAGTACGTAAATATAAAAGGTCAAATGTGGAAATACTACAAGTTGCAAGTTTAGAAGAAATAAGTTTTGAACCCTACTGATTAGGTAAATGGATCTTTAAGACAGGATGCCCTGTCTTAAAGATTAGGACATATATTAATTAAAAAGTCCCAAATGTTTTCTAACACAGGTTGGGTTTCCCTTATTCAAAATGCTTGGATCCAAAAGTATTTTGGATTTCAGTTTTTTTAAATTTTATAATACTTATATTTGCATAGCATTCTTGCATTATTTATAACCCGCTTTTATCTCTTGATTGAGACAGATAGCATTTGCATATACACCAGAAGTGACTTGCAGTTTCTCAAGTCGCTCCTGACACACACAAAAATTGTGTATATAATATGATATAATGGAGATGGGACCCAAGTGTAAACATGAAATTCACTTATTTTCATATACAATTTATACACAGCCTGAAGGTAATTTTATACAACATTTTAAATAAGTTTGTGCAAGAAACAAAGCTGTCACTATCTCAGCCACCTACTAGACAATTTTGAATTTTTGCATATTGTGGATTTGGGAATTTTGGATAAGGGATGCTCAAGGTGCATGTTGCAAAAATGTTGCAAACTATGTGATTTATGGGATATCATAAATGTAAATTGCATCATTAATCCCACCCCCCAGTTTGCAGTATGAAGAATGACCTGTCCTAGCCAATTTAACTGTAAGTTTGATCATTCTCTTTTGAATTTTGATTCTTTAAAAACAGATTACTCAGCCCTGTTCTCGAAACATCTTTCAGGCCTCATGGAATAGGGCTACTTTTAGCTTTTATTGCACCACACAAGCTGTTCAGATTCCTTTAAACGACCCGCAAATTTCACCAAGCGATGTTCCTTGAATCTGGAGATATATATTAATCAGTATTTTGGCCCTTTTGGATTAGTTGGATCCCCCCCCCCCCCCCCACCACCACCACCACTGATAGATATTGTAGAAAAAGCAAGTTGAGTGTTATTTTAGATTTAAGTATTTTACTGACGTAGAATAAAAACATATTGATTTAAGAACCATTGTGATTCTTTGTTACTGTTGCTGAACATGCTATTCAATTTGAGACTATATATGGCAGAATAAGTGCTTTCATTGAAGAAGGTAATTATACCAATCTGTGTAACCAGAAATATAAGGTTAGGTCTTTGTTGAGTCTCGTTAGAAGATATATATTGAAAACAGACCGCACTTACCTCAGAGTAAACATGTTTTGGAGTTTTTGCACTAGAATGGACAGCTGGTGCTTGTTTTTTTCAGTTACTATATGCAATCTGCACCTGTGTTCACTATCTGCTGTATCAACACTGGTTACAAGGAAACAATTCTGTTGTTAGGCTGTGTCTCTATTTGAAATGCTGAAACGGCTCTGCAAACACATGTCTAGAGTCCCATTGTGGCTGAATGCATCCAGTGAAATCACATCATCAAGTACATACACATATTTGTATATCCACAACCGATCTGGGCTTAAACAGGTTTGCATGAGCATGCATTTGGAAAGAATATGTAATCCTCAGAAAGGATAATTGTGCATGCTTCAGTTGTGATGGTTCTAGCCTGTGTGTGTATGCAATATTTTATTAATTGTCAGAAATAAAAAAAAACCTGGTAAGTATACAATCTAGGCCTGTGGCATGTACCTATTCCAAGTGCAAAATAAGAAATACTTCAGTGCTGATTCCTATAGCAAGTTGAACCTATTAAGTAGATGAAATTGAGAAGTATTAAGGATAGATATAAGTAATGCAACTGTTTGTCTTTTAAGTTGGCCGGTTATCTTTGACATTGATTTCTATGTAGTTGTGAATTCATTTTGACAATATTGGCAGGGTAAATATTCAGATTTGTGTTGGATGGGAGACACACAGCCACCTTTGCAGTGGAATGTGCCAGATCGAATGCCTGCTTGGCCAGGAGAGGAAGGAGGAAAACTGTCAATTAGAAAATACAAAAGCATCAGTAAGACAGAACAAAATACCCACAGCATATCAGAAAATGGCCACAGTATTCAGACAAAGTCCATTTTCTCAAATATTACACTGGCCAACACACAGTTTATTGACACAAATGTTAGCCTTGTTTCTTGATATATTCGACTTCTGATTCCAAAAAAATTCCCCTATCACCTCTAGTTTCTCAGATGCATAATATGTACCAGTTGCTATTTGCTCACCCATAGAAAATCATTCTAACTGTCTCTAAGAAACTAGAGCTGATGCAGTCTATCCAATGCAATTTTCTGAACCAGTGCTTCAAATAACCCCAGGGAAAGGCCTAAAAACCAAACCACAAAGAAATATTTATTGGGCTGTGTTATTCTCCTAGAATACTTCTCAAACTGGCAACATAAGTTTGTTGATTTGGGCCTGAAACATTTGCCAAATGCAGCTACAGGATTGCACCCACAGAATCCATTTTCATTATATAGAAGGAAACATGCAGCGTCTCTTCTCATTTCTGGTCACTTGGTGGCACTCAGCTGACATAAAAGACATAGCACTGCACCATGCATTTTTACAAAAGCAATGAAAGGTGTTCTGCAAGTAATACGAACTAGTATTGTTTACATTTGCATTCCATGTTCTGTGTGGCCAGATTTCAGCAATAAAAAAGATCTTTAAAAATCCATCAAAACACAGCTGGCAAGACCTAAATAATAAAGAGGTCTCAAAAGCTCTAACAACTTCTTGATTTTTTGGCCCATTTAATAAACGTATTTATTTGTTTAGTTTTAAGAGTTAATTTATTGAATCCTTATTGGATAAACGAGTTAACTCTTCACTTTTCCACTCAGTGTACTTAAATGCATTTTAGAACTGCTAGAGATCTTCTTTTGGCAGTATTTTATTCTTTCAACTTCACATCTAGGCATCCGAACCTCCAGTAGTCATTTGCAAGGAGTGCAAATACCCAAACTTCTGAGTCGCTGATCATCAATAAGGTCAACAATAAATATCTCTTTATGTATAAGACAATTTTCACTGTTGCTGTGAGAAGTGAATGGAACCAGAGATAAAATCAGCGTATGCAACCTGTGTTTCTTTGTTGAGTATAGAAAAATATATAGAAAGTATTTCAGTGCAGATCATCTCTCTAACTCAAGGTGACGCTATCACAGAGTTTTTGTGGTACAATTCTTTCAGAAAGGGTTTTCCTTATCTATCTCTGAGGCTGAGAGAGCATGACTTGTTTAAGGTCATCCAGTAGTTTTTCTATGATCAAACAGGGATTTGAACATTGGTTTCCTTCTCCAAAACATACACCATTACAGCATGCCAACTCTCACAACACTTTATACTTCATATTTTCCTTATCCAATCGATCTGCTCCATCAACCATGGGGAGCCTTCTTTTGTACTGGTTATCAAATACTTGCTTAAAAATAGTTTCAAGAGCAGCATCTAGATTTAAATGAGAACAAAACATGATGTGGTGCCAAACTGAATCCATTCTATAGTGTCGATGCCACCCAATGCAATTATTCCACTTTAGCTCTTCCTCAAATACCACTATGCATTGTCTGAAGCCATTACACCATCATTACAACAGTCCATCATTCAAAACAGGTTGATGCAGTGCTTCAACAAAGAACAGAAATTCTTTTCATTTCAAAGCCTCTCTTTAGACACTTAGTAATGCCAGGTCGGCTTAACAGTTTTTTTCAGATGTGCTTGTATTGGTTCTTGGTCTTTCCCTGACCTCTCTGCTGGCTAAACCTGCTGATTCTAACTGGCAATCCCCTTTCCTTCCCATTATTTTCAACATATTGTTGCAGTTTTATTGCTTAAGCCAGTTGTTCTCAACCTGTCCCCAACCTGTTTTGGCCTTCAACTGTTTTGGCCAGTTTACCAGCTGTTAGGATTTCTGGGAGTTGAAGGTCAAAGCATCTGTTGAGATGTTGAGAATCACTGGCTTAAGCCCATCACAACATTTCCCTAAATCCTGTTGGATGAACTGAGAAGAGGTGTGGGCTCTGGTCCAGCTTCTCAAAATCTGGCTTAAATTGTGGTGTCCAGAATTGGATACAGTATTCCAGGTGAGGTCTAACCGAAGCAGAATAGAGAGGCATCGTGACTTCCCTTGATCAGTGGTTCTCAACTTGTGGGTCCTTAGGTGTTTTGGCCTACAACTCCTAGAAATCCCAGCCAGATAACCAGCTGTTAGGATTTCTGGTAGTTGAAGACCAAAACATCTGGGGGCCCACAAATTGAGAACCACTGATCTAGACAATATACTCTTTATGCAAGAAATACTTAGAAGCTCCTCCCTTTGAAATGTAGGTTACAGCACCTGGAATTAATTAGCATTCTCCCATCCAACTATTAACCAGGGATGACCCTACTTACCTGCCAAGATCAGATAGGATCTGGGTGTATTTTAGGATGTATTTAGACCTTTGTCACAATTACAGTGGTAGAATTTTGGACCAATTGAAGTATTATAAGATTCTGAGTTCAACTGGGTGACCACTCTTTGTTTCAAACAATGTTGAAGTAGTTCTAAACAGAGGTTTTTTCCAGTCCAATTCCATGGCATTTTTTAAAGCTAGCTGAGTTATGACTCTTGCCCAGAAGACAAAAATAACTAATCGACCCACTCTAACAACACTCTATCGAAATGTCTTTAGACATTAAATCCAGAGAATGTCTTGATGTCACACGTGCTATTTGTGATAATGTTTAATTCTCACAATGTGATCATGTCAACACCTTCCCCACTGCTAAGCCAAGGTTCACCTTCACACAGAAGAGTCTGTAATTTTTAAGAAAAGGATAATCTACAATTCGGTGGAAGTGGGGTTAGGAAAAGTGATTGAAATATATAAACCAAGCTGGGACAACTCTGCTGGCAACATGCACTAGCTGAGAGAGCTTAGCAAGAAACAAAGCTTTCAAGATTTGTATGTTTCTTTACTTTCTTGTAACTTGGACTTCTATCAAGAAAGAGAGTTTGGCAAGAACGGTGTTTAATGTTTACAAGTCTGCAATTTGCAAAATAAGAGGGGTGCCAGGGTAAGGTCAGCAGCGGTTACTTTGTGATGAAGCAATGACATACTTCAGATGCATATTGACATATTTGTCATTGTTATTTCACATAGAATAACTAGGACTAAGACCAGCTTCAAACAAACCTCCGTGCATTTTATCATTCGATGGTTTTAGATTAAATTTTATTACTGTCTTTCCTGGGACACCCTTTCTATGAGAATAAAATTATTAGATCAACATAAGTTTGCCTCATTCAAACTTCTTTTGCTACAGTGGCCAGCAGGTGCCCATGGGAAATCCATCAGAAGGATGTTGGTGTAGTAGCACATTTCTAGTCATGTTGAGAGGGAAAATCATAGAATCATAGGGTTGGAAGTGGCCTTATGGGTCCATCAAATGCAACCATCAATTCAGTGTTTAAGCTAAACCATGGCCAGTAGGTATCTAACTTCTTTCTGAAAATGTCAATAGAAAATGTTCATCGCATACCCCAGTAATTGGTTTCATTACCAAAATGCTCTATTGTCAAGAACCTTCTTCTATTTTCAATTAAAATTTGTCCTTTTGTTACTTAAGACCACTAGACCCGGTCCCATCCTATGACACAGTGTATGACAGTATTTGAGGTATTTAAAGAGTGCAGTCACATCACCCCTCAGTCTTCTCTTTGCCAAACTGAGCATGCCTAGCAATCTTTCCTCATATGTTTTGCTCTCCATACCTCTCATAATCTTTACTGCCCTTCTTTGAACCTACTCCCACTTGTCTATATTCTTCTTAAAATAGTCACAGACTATATGGGACTATCATTTCCCTTGACTTGGAAATTATGTTTCTTTTAATGCAAACTACAATAGCATTTGACTTCTTTGCTCCAGCATTACACTTCTGGCTCATATTCAACCTATGATCAACATTCACCTCAAGTTTCTTTTTGCATGAAGTATTGCTGAACCATGTATCCCCCATCCCATACAGCTGCACTTGCTCTTTGTGACATAAATATAGAATAGATTTGCCATTATTGAAATTCATTTTATTAATTTACTAGCTTTGCCCGGACACGCATTGCTGTGGCTTATGGGAATCATTTGTTGGCCAGGTGAAAGAGCCTCAAAGCCTGCCTGTTTTCTGGAGTAGCTGGAGTAGCACCCTCAGTCAAAGAACCGCTGTGAAGCCTAGCTACTTCCTTTGTAGGGGAATCATTGTTTGGCCATCTTGAATTGCACTGAATAGTCTTACAGCTTGAAAGCCTGTCCGCTTTCTACATAGGACATCCTTGCTAAGCCTGGTTGAATGGGATGGAGTAGCCTCATGGCTTCAAAGCCTGAGAGTTTTCCATCTAGGGGAAATCTTGGTTGGCCAGGTTGAATAGCACTGAATAGCCTTGCTGCTTGCAAGCCTGGCCGCTTTCTACCTTGCGGAATCCTTGGTTGGCCAGTTTGAATAGCAATTAATAGTCTTGGTGTGGCAGGTATGAATGCTGCAATTAGCCACCTTGATTAGTATTTAATGGCCTTGCAGCTTCAAAGCCTGGCTGCTTCCTGCCTGGGTAAATCCTTGGTTGGGAGGTGTTAGCTGGCCCTGATTGTTTCCTTTCTGGAATTCCCAATTTCCCTGCTTTCAAAGTGTTGCTCTTTATTTACTGTCTTGATTTTAGAGATCATATTGTTCTGTATCATTATACCACAGTAATTATTACATATTATATTTATAATCTTATATTATCTGCTTAGAAGAGGATTATATGAGGCCCCTTCTACACAGCTGTATAAAATCCACACTGAAGTGGTTATATGGCAGTGTGGACTCAAGATAATCCAGTTCAAAGCAGATAATATAAGATTATAGATGGGTAATATAGCTGTGTGGAAGGGCCTTGAGTCTACACTGCCATAAAATCCAGTTCAAAACAGATAATCTGTATTTTATAGGCAGTGTGGATCAGGCCTAAGTGCACTTTGCCTGTGCCCTGGGTGCCATTTTGGCAGAGGGAGTTGCTAGGATATGAAGGGGGCGGGGCCTAAAGGCAGCAGGGGGGGCCTAAAGGCAGCAGAGCCTACCTTTCTAACTGGCAGTTAGGGAGAGAAAGGCTCTTCCTCATCCTCTGTAATTTAGACTATTTTTCTAGGGTTTGTTTTTTTTAATTGAAAGACATATTTTGGATGACTTTATCTTTTGTGGCCAAATTTGGTGTGATTTGGTTCAGTGGTTTTGTTGTTTACTCCATAGTAAAACAAACATTACATTTATTTATATTTATATATATATATATATATATATATATATATATATATATGCGCTCCACAGATCTCAATTGAGCAATGAGATCTCCCACCTTGATATATGCAAAGCATTATAAAACACTTCTGTTACCTGGTGAATGGTCCTTTTGCCAAACTATTCTTTCTAGTGAAGTCTCAATAAGCTTTGTTTTTCTGACTGATGACAAATGGCTAAATCCTGTTAATCCCAGTTGGAGTAACCTCGTTGAATTGATGAGATTTACCTTTCTGTTGATTATGTATTCAGCAGTTGATACTCTACTTAGGACTAGCAAATATGATTCAGGCTAATAATATATTTGGTTTTGGTGTAGTAGTGGCAACATTCTGATGCTATGCTTTTTCTCTCTCCTTTCTGCCTTAATCATGAGTATGTCTGCAGGCAAAGTAACAAAACTGAGAATTTTGAAACATTATGTAATTGATCTCTAGAGACACTACTGTGCTGTCTTCCAGAGTAATGCCTTCAAGCCTATACAACATGGAAACGGGAGGGAAATAATGTTTAATACTCTCACACCTAAACAAAGCCTGTCTTCAGGTGTTTGGTAAATGAGGCTCATCTTACAAGTGACATTATCTTGGTCATTTTGTGGCCTTTTATCTGACCAAGTGATATATACGATTGCTGTGCAAAGACAAATAGCCTAACAACTTCCATGTATTTAATTTTACTCTCCTGTAACAAGTATGTTTACAGATTCACCAGGAGTGGCAACCTGTAAGAGAAATGAAAATCTGTGCCATATTTCAAGGACTGCTTCCCTTCCCCAGAAGCCCCTGTAGATTTTCATGTCTCTGGTATGGATTGGAAAGTACAGCCAAACAGAAGTAGCCTGATTTGGCTGACAGGAGATTAGGCTCAAGAGCAAATGAAGGCTGCACTCGGGTCTCTTCTTGGCCTATATGAAGTACCTCCACCACTAGAACAACGGTCAGATGGTTTCAGTCACTATTACCCACCCCTTGGTGTTTGGGAGGTTTTTTTTAAAGACTATTGTTTTGTTAGTGACATCGTACTCCTAATGTTGATGGTCTCAACATTGGGTACTTTTGGCATGGGATCCAGTTTGGGTGTCTCCACTATATCTTGTATGGGTTCCCCCTAGGAAATCTTGGTGATGCCCAGGTTATACACACAGCACAGGAACGGATGGCTCTGCCTCACTTGCAGAAGGCAAGGAAAACATACAGTAGGAGTAAATGCCAACATATGTCCTTCCAACCCAACCAAACAGATGTGTTGGATGAGTGGGTCTTGATCCATGCTATGTGCCAGGTATGTTTAGCTGTAGCCAAAAACATTGTGACCTTTTTCATTCCAACAAAATGTCTAGTCATTCTAGAGAAAATGAAGCCCCCAACTGCAATGAAAGCTGCCTGTATCTGCAGCCTATACATGCGGGATAGATAGTGGGAGTGGGGAATTTTTGTCTGATTTTCTTTGATAGCCCCCTCCTCATAACTCCCAGAAGAAATACATTGTTTTCATCCCATCTTTGGGAGATATTAAATGAATAGAACAGGTCCATAAATGCCTCCCAAACCCACCCTCTTTTTGTCCTCTCAGATGTTAAAATTGCAACAATGTAAAAGCAGTGGCTAGGACTCTTCCAGACCTGCAAATAAAGGATTGTGAGGTTTCTCTCCAAGGATGCCTCACTAGTGGAAGATCACAACATCCATCTAGAATTGGCTAAATGGGGAGTGGAAAAGTTCATTCCAGACCTCGTGTAGCTCTCACAGTCATTTTGGGACCCTCAGAGTTCTTACCTCCACAATTTAAAAATAAAATTTAAAATATCCTAAATGGCTGGTGGTGGTATAGAGAGGTAATTTTACCAATTTGGGGGGCCCAGTTGGCTGTTCAAATTCCTAGAGTACTATTTTTTCCAATGAGGAAGTGAACTTCTGGTTCACTTCTAGTTGAATTCTTGACTGACATAAAATGACATCTTCTGGACCTATAACAACTTGAGGAAGAGAAAAACATGGCAGAATTGCTTCATGGTTATCAGGGTTAGGTGGGTGCCTTTTTAATGGGAAAACTTTTAAAAATTCAGAGTATAAGGCAGAAGAGGCTGCGGTATCTGAGGCTCCTAGGGAAGACCAGTGAAGCCCCATAAGCCTCAACAGTTGCATATCCCTGTCCCAATAAGAGTCAGCCCATTGCATGAACAGTGATGCAAATCCTATTGATTTGATGTTTCTACTCCATTTGGTATTAACAGGTTCCCTCTTTAACCTGTAAAAGACAGAAAGTTATTTTAATACTGTACAAAATGTCAGCCTTTGGGACTGTGTCTCAGTTGACAAATTATGCCCACATTTAGGCATGAGCCTCTTTCGCCATTCCTATTTTTGAGTTGTTTTAATACCCAGGCCTCAGGTATTATTGGACAGCTGTGGTGTGGGTTGCAAATTCTGTACATTGAACTTGGCACCACATACTTTATGTGAAAATGAGCACATCTGTGTTGTAATATTAACTGCGTCTTGTGACTCTTTAATTATATTTTAATGCATTGTGACCTATTATGAACACATAGAACAAAATAGCATAAATTAACAACTCTTCTTAACAACTAATAACAAAATGTAACCTATTTTAAAACTGTGTTTTATATATGTATGTTTTTAATTGTGTTTGAGCATTTAATTCATTGTTAATCTCTGCAAAATAATGTTTTAGCAACATCTTTAAAAATGATCTCTTTTGGGAAATAAACAGGATATAAATTCAATAAATGAATAAGTAACAACTATCACAGTAATATATCATCTGGTTTCTACGGTGGCCCTGATCCTCTTGATGAAACTGGTAATAAATATTTGCTGTGAAAAATGTAGCTTTGTGATTGTTGTTGCTGTTGCGTGTCTTCAAGTTGTTTCCAACTATGAGGACCCTAAGGTGAACCTATCATGGGTTTTTTGGGTCACACAGTGGGTTTCTGTGGCCAAATGGGGAAATAAATCCTGGTTCCCAGTTGTAGCCCAGTGCTCAACCCATGCGCCATGCTGGGTCTGGAGCAAAAGAGAGTTTATATGGAAATTAAGGCAGAAAAACAGTTTCCCATTATTAGAATGACAATCTGGGATAAGCTTCTTCTTATCTCACTCAGCCAGAAGCTGTCCATAGGATTTTCACAGAGAAGTCAAGGAAACTGTATTTTAAAGAAAATGGTTAAGGCAACTTATAACCAACAGGACTGCCAAGAATGAGTTTACAGTACATCAAAGGAATGTTAGTGATGACTAATAATGGCAGAAGAATAGAATAAACTTGGCAATACTAGCAAGCTGTTCTTTTTTTTAAAAAAAAATCCTATATGGATCTGTTTTTCTTAATCGCATGCAAAAATTCCTTGCATGAGTGCTATCCAAGAATAAATGAACAATCTGGTGGTAATATTTGGGCAAGATGTGGTCTAATAAAATGTGAAAAGTTGAAAAGGAAAAATAGTTATATGAAGGGCAGCATACAATGAAATGATAGTTTGTTGTTGAAGGCCTTCATGGCCAGAATCACTGTGTTGTTGCGAGTTTTCCAGGCTGTATAGCCGTGTTCCAGCAGCATTCTCTCCTGATGTTTTACCCACATCTATGGCAGGCATTCTCATAAACTACCATTACACATCTGACATTAAAATGAAACACAAATCTAACCAGATTTCTAAGAAGAAATACTCTGTATAGCTTGAAACATTTTTAGTCTGCCAATTGTTAGAACTTCATTTGTCTCAAGGCAAGTTGAGACACGAGTTACCCCTTGTAAGTGCCAATGAAAAGCTTTCTCCTGTAGTAACACTTTACCTTGTAGTGATAACATCTAAAGGCTTCTTACGATGTATAATTTGGGTGAACACATGCTGTTCCAGTCCTGCTGATAGGCCATGCCAGCACTAAATGTTTTAGATGTTACTTCAGGTTGACTGAGTGCCATAACAGGGAAGAGGTTTTAAGAAGTATGCATATAACTGGGGTTGATTAGCGCTGTTGGCAAAGTTCCTTTCTAAGTTTGGCTTGGAAATGGACGTTGAAGGCTCTTAAAAATCCACTTCTAATGAAAGCACATCTTTCATTGGTCGTTGGGCCTTGCCAGGGCACCAAGTCAACATATGTGGAAAAACACCTTATTGCTTTCTTCTGTCACCACTGTCCAGCCAAGTAAATCCTTGTGTCTCAAGCAAAATAAGGAGTTGACAAGGATGTGTTGATAATCCTAGAGTGCTGGTAAGGAGGGATGTCATTTTACAAAGTTTTACTTAAATCAGAACTAAATTAACTTTCAAGTCAGTTGGGGGCAGGGGAGCAAGTTCTTTTTCTGCCATTAATAATATTTTGACTATTTAATTGCATATCAGCTTGCATCCTATTAGTAATGTACACAGGCATAAGTTGCATCACAGATACACATGGAGTGATTTATTTGAGATTAAAAACATCATCCAATGGATGGGGACATAAGTGGAGTTATGTTTATGGCACCATCATGCATGACCATCATGGATGAAGAAATATATTGAAGTAAACAGCGAAGGATGTGAATGCACATTGTCTCTATGCATTGCCTTTTGCACATAATGCATTACAATTACACAATAGGTTCTCAGTAATCCACATACATTATGCTATGTTGGTATTCAGTAGAGCAGTTATATAATGTAAATTTGCTGAAAGATATTTATGCTACATTAAGCCAATTGTAGGATCTTGTCAAGACCCAGGCTGCAGAGCACCAATAACCATACACAGAGGCCAGAATCTATCTAATATCTTTATTGTAGGAGTATATAAAGTTAATAAAAACAAATGTAGAAGATAGTCCAGGAGTAGACCTTTCAGGAAAGGTCAAAATTAGTCCAAAGAAACAATGTCCAATATGAAATATTAAGGTCCAAAGTTGTAATCCAATAACCGAAACACTCACTTTGCCAAGCAAAGTGAGGGGAGATGACAAGGTCCTTTAGTCCACGAAACTTAAGCAAGGTTGGGAAGTAAACTTGATTCTTGGAACACTAGGCTTAATTCAAGGCAACAAGGAACGAGGAGCAAGAACAGGATCCGTGGTAAATTCGTGGCGAGGTCCGGGAAGCAAGGCAATGTCCGTGGAGCTAGGCAAGGTCCTGGAAAGCAAAGCAGGGCTGGAAACGGGAACGAGGGCTTGGAAGCGGGAGTAGCGTAGTCCACACACAACCTACTCCCGAAGCTGACGAATTGACTCCGCAAGATTCTAACGTGGGCAAAAACACCTAAATAGGGTCTTGTTTTCCCGCCAGAGAGCAATTCTCTGGGGAACCAGAACCGAAAGCCATTCTCTGTGTCCAGATGCATGACTCCCTAAAGATTCCCATGGGAAGCAGGCTTAATCAGCTGAATGCCTGGCAGCGATCCTAGCACTCCTGCGAGAAGCCTCCTGAGCGCCTCTCTGTTGTTTATAAAACTCGTGGCGAGAAAATGGGGGAGATTTTGGCTCAAGGCTTGTTTGGCAGACTTCTGGAAGGCAAATCTCCTGCAGGTGCAAGGGCTCCAATTCTGGCTGAAAAAGCTCCAATTCTGGCTGAAACGGTGGGAAACCAAAGTTTTCCTCTTCATCTGTCACAACAGAGTTAGGAACGGGACTACATGGCCCATGAGTCGTCACAGATCTTGATCATTGTGATTTGCTTTACCTTGTATCTGATAATTAAATACTCAAGAAAAGGTGGTCCATTTCTTGCTGTTATCCATTTAAGGGATGCCTTCGATTTCATATATAGGCATTGTCTGTGAGTGACACAATTAAACACCAGTATAAAACTAAGACTTTTGTTCTTAATGAAAGCTGCTTGCTGAGAAACATGTTTTAAGGTTCATACTGATTCAAACCTGGCTATACAATTTTGATTTTAGCTCATAAAGGTGTATAGAAAGGCTGAATGTCAGCCTAATTCTTTCCCATTTTAATGCTATTGTTGAATACTTTATGATCAGAGTTACTATATTCCTAAAAAGAGCAAAAAACATTCTACCTTTTGTCCCTGGCATAGTATTTTCAACATCACAAACTGGTCTGAGAAGAATTAGATAGTTCAATTCCTTTTGTACAGGAAATGATCTGGTTATCATCAGTTCGGAAGTCTATTTTTTGGCAAAATTTTTTTGAAAATTCAACAAATGGTTTATTAATATAATAGCTAGAACAGGGTAAGTCCTTATCTGATGGTAACCATTTCATTTTCAGGGTCTTAGCAGTAACAAACAAAGAAAAATACAAAGTTTCCAGTGCAAAAACTGAAGGGGATTCCTGTACCTTTAATAATAATAGAAAAAATGGATTTTCAGACATTGCTTTTCTAACAAAAACTAGAATTAAATTGTATGCATTGGACATGCTCCTTAATGAAACTACTGAATCTCAAAAATCCAGGATCAATATATTTAAATATTTTCAAAGCATATGTGATTTTTATATTAATGCTTAGTGCAGAAATTTGGTACCACAGAGATTTTGTCATAAATTTAAGGAGTTCAAACCCCTTTCCTGTGCATTGTATTAGGGGTGGAAAAATTCAGCTCACTTGTTTAGATAGAGCAGGGATGGTATGGAAACAATCACCAGTCAAATTTATGTCAGGATGGTAAACTACTGGGGAAGAGTAAACCAGCTGATGGGAAACAGACGCCTAGATGTTGTCTTGAAGAACAGACATCATGTTACTTAGACAATTCTTGGCTACAAAAATTCTCAGGGATACTATCCAAATTCAGTTTCTTAGATTTTCAATCCATGGAGGAAATGCTTTATGAAACAACTTTGGATAAAGAGTTACTGATATTTATGCCTAGTTTTGACAGGGTTTCCTTCCTACCCCCCAACTGTCATGACTGGGAGGCATCAAACAGCAGTAACAATGTGGAGAGTATCTTCAGTTACCCATGATTATATGTATGTATGTATACACACACACACACACACACACATATGACTCTTTCACACATCTGTATGTTGAACAAATGGGTTAAATGGTGCCATTTGCCAAATTCCGTAACATATTTATCCAAGAAAACCAAGTCTGGAGGACCTGCTGCAGGCTTTGCATATCAGCTGTTATACTGGCACCAGAAAACGTTGTTAAGATCCCATCCTACAGAAAAAGAAGGCTTGTGAGGCAAACATCAAAATCTTTTCTCTCCTGCAAGCAGCTTGCAATATATCTTTTGGAAGGTTACTATCTTTATAATGAAGCCTGCCAAATGCAGGCAGAAGTGAGTAGATTCCGTTTTGGTAAATTGTCAGGGAAATCTGAAAATGTGAGAACTATTCTTGACATAAATCTTATGAAGTTATATCTTCCTCCTGTCTGTACTATTGTGCATTTCATCAGCATTCCCTCACCCAACCATTGGCAACATTTTGTGGTTTAGTGTAAGGAATTATGTGTATACATACCACTCTTTATCTGATGTTAACAATTAGTCATCTTCATGTGAATCCTATTATTAGTACGTTGTGATTCATACATTTACTCATAATCATGGGTTGCTTCCTAACTTGTCCTTAATGTCCTTAAACAGAATAACCATGTTGTAGGAACCCATTGTAACCTCCTTCAGGATAAATGTGTGGCTAAAGAGCTAGAGACCTCATCACACTAGAACTCTTGGGTCCCCAGATGTTTGGGCCTTCAACTTCCAAAAATCCTAACAACTGGTAAACTGGCTGGGATTTCTGGGAGTTGTAGGCCAAAACACCTGGGGATCCACAGGTTGAGAACCACTGCACTCAAGCATGTCCCACTTTAAATCCAATTTCTGCCTCCTGCAGAATTCTGGGACTTATAATTTAGGGAGAGACCTTTAAACTGCTCAGCTAGACATGTTCTGGGCCTCACTAAACTACAAACCCCAGAATCCTGCAGGAATTCGGATTTAAAATGGATCCATGCTAGTATGACGAGGCTAGGAGTCAAGAGTGGCCACTGATGGCTTCTGTGACAGTTGGACGATAAATCTTCTCCAGGGTTAAGACCAATCAGTAAATGTTTATCAAAATTCAGAATGTATTTTGGATTCATCACCCAACTGATATGGAAGCCACTAGCTGCCTGAGCTAGTTGGGGTCATTTGTACACAGCCCCTTTTGAGAGAAGACAGATTCCCAAAAACAAAAAGGCTGGTTTTTACCATACTTGGAAATGTGAGGTAATATAAAATGAGCCTTTGATATCTGCTAGGGTTTGGTTTCAGGGCCTCCTGTGGAAACCAAATTCCATGGATGCTCAATTCCCATATGCAGTGGTATAGTGAAATGGTTTCCTTTGTATAAAAATAGTTTATATATTCAGTAATGCCTGGGTTATGTATTATCTAACACAGTTTATTAGAAATTGTCATTGTTTGGTTGTAGAGTTTGTTCATAGACCCATTAGTACAATAGGATCATTTAGAAAATTGTACAGCTGATGGAGAACAACTCTCATCAGGTCCAGATCTGACCAGCTGTAACTCCCATTCCCCCAGCTCTGGGTGGGAGAAAATCAAAGGTCGGCTCTTAACTATTCAGGCATGTTAGTCTTTTTGGTGGAATGCAATTACCATCATCCCCAGGCTATGTAGTGAAGGGATAAAGATGTTAGGAAATGCAAGCTGGCAATTAGGCTGAGCTGTCTGATTGGTCAGAGATAGAACTTCTATGATGCTGTGGCTAGATTTCAATTCCCATCATCCTCTATCATGCCCTCTTAACCTTGTCAGTATTTTAGATGGATCATGCAGCATATTTGTATCATGTTTGGTCCAGATCCATCATGGATGGGATTCACACAGATGTGGCTGGACTACAATTATCTTCTAATCCCCACAAACACCACCAATAATTTAAATTTGGTCATGAAGGCCCTGTGTACCAAGTTTGATCCAGCTCTATCATTGGTGTCTAACAACCACTCCCTGGATATGGGTGGATTATAACTCTCAACATCTTCTATAAATGCACAGACACCATCACCCCCGATATTCTAAGTGGATCATGATGTGTATGTGTGCTATGTTTGGTCTAGATCAATCATTGGTGAGATTCACATGATGTTCTGGATGTGGGTGGACTACAACTCCCATAATTCACTATCAGTGCCCTTAAATCCCACCAATATTTTAAGTTGGATCATGATGGGTATGTGTAACAAATTGGTCCAGATCAAACGTGAGTAGAAACACAGCTCTCTGGATGTGGGTGGACTGCAACTCTCATCATTCCCATCATTCCCCCTCCAAACCCCACCAGTATTTTAAGCTTGTCATGATGCATATGTATGCTGAGTTAGATCCAGGTCAACTGTCGGGATTTAGACAGCTTCCAGATGTGGGTGGAGTACAACTCCTATCCTCCTCTATCAGTCCCCCCCCCCCAAACCCATGCCATTTTATTGGAACATGATGTTTAGGTCTAGATCCATCAAGCCATGTTGGAGCCATCCTGGAACATCCATTCATTTTGATTATATACATGTATATAGATTGCCATGGTTTGCGTTTTGGAAAAAAATATTGGGATATTTTGAAGCTATGGATGGTGGAATCTGTGGATACAGAGGGCCAACAGTGTACTTTAGCATCTGGAGGAGATTTGTGTGATCGAGAGCCCAAGGATCAAAGTAGATGTTAAGAAAAGAATTGGAAAGTAACAGTGATTTGCAGCGATTTAGATCACAATAAACAGGTACATTTAAAAATGTAGTACAGTAGAGTCTCACTTATCCATGCCTCACTTATCCAAGCCTCTGGATTATCCACGCCATTTTTGTAGTCAATGTTTTCAATATATCGTGATATTTTGGTGCTAAATTCGTAAATACAGTAATTACAACATAACATTACTGCGTATTGAACTACTTTTTCTGCCAAATTTATTGTATAACATGATGTTTTGGTGCTTAATTTGTAAAATCATAAGCTAATTTGATGTTTAATAGGCTTTTCCTCAATCCCTCCTTATTATCCAAGATATTCGCTTATCCAAGCTTCTACCGGCCCGTTTATGTTGGATAAGTGAGACTCTACTGTAAATAAAAGTGACATAATTTCCTAGTGTAACAAACAATGGTGACCAGTTACTTTTGAAACCATTTTATGACAGATTCTGAAGGAATTTTGCAAGGTTTATGTCATTTTACTTTACAAAAGTAGCAGAAATATAACAAGCAACAGAATATCTTTACAGTAAACTACCTGTATTTTAACAGCTTATTTATGTATTTTTATTTACTAAAATTGTATTTTAATTGAATTGCTTTAGTAATGGTTAATTAGTTTAATTATATTTTAATATTTACCTTAGGTGTGGTTTTAGTTGTATTGATTTTAAAGTTTTGAGCTGCTTTGGGTCCCAATCCTGAGAGGGAAAGCAGAACATAAATGAAACCAACAACAACAACGAGTTCTTCAGCATTGCAAGTGAATAAAAGCAACGGGATACTTTCTTAACAATACAATCAGTAACTAGAATAAAATCTAAAAGTAAGGCTTCAAGATATGGTTAAAGAGAATATATAGTCCCGAAGATTTACATGCCTCAGCAATCAGACTTGCAAGTGCTATGACAAACAAAACACTTTTTCTAAATACATGACAATTAAATTGCCTGGTTTGTCCTTAAAAATATCAGCTGCCTGATTTCTAAGAGCTTATAGATCAGGCATAGGCAAACTTGGACCTTCCGGGTGTTTTGGACTTCAACTCCCACAATTCCTAACAGCCGGTTGGCTATTAGGAATTGTGGGAGTCGAAGTCCAAAACACCCGGACGGCCCAAATTTGCCCATGCCTGTTATAGATGCACAAAATAAGAAGCCTATGCTGGCATCAGCTCCCATGCATGTGAATGTGCAAATTTCCTTTTGTAGAAGTATATTTATGCTGAGAGGAACTGTAATCCAAGACACTGCTGTGACTTATGAGCTGGTGTGGATCTACATTTCCTTTAGTGATCATCCATGCTATTAACTCACTTGGTGGTGATACTCCTCTCCAAGCATGAAGTCCATTAATCTCTGAAGAATGCAAATTCCTTTATTTGGTCCAAATCTGGATTAATTTGTCAAACCATGCAGACAGAGCAAGCGATTTTCCTTTGTGGGAGGACTATCAATTAAATCTGTGTGCTGTTCATGTTGTTGTTGGGCAAAGGGTGGGGTGCCCTGATCGGTGTCTTTATACCGCAATAATAAATATTATATCCTCCCTTGCTGTATGTTTTTTGAGCGGTGCAATCTGTCAACCAGTTTATCTTCACTAATTAGGCAGAGGGCTTTGGGGGATTTATGTACTGTAACTCCTTAGTCTCTTCCTCTTGATAAGCGCTGGGTTTACATTCCCAAGCCGCTACTGCTAATATACTTCATGAATTTTTATTTAAACATATGAAAATGCTATAGCTGAGATGCTTCCTTTCTAGAATATCTAGTTCCAGTGGTGTAGTGGTTGGAATATTGGTTCAGGCCGACAGGATTCAGGTCTTTGCTTGGCTGTAGAAACCCACTGGGCGATCCTCAGCAAGTCACATTGTCTCAGCTTGAGGAAGGCCTCCCCAGGCCAATGTTGCCATGAAACCCTTCACAATATGTTCATTGAAGGCACATGTGTTAAACTCAAGGCCCTCAGTCCAAATCCAACCTGCCATGTCATTTTATGTGGCCCTCCAGATGCTGGACTACAACTGCTGTATTCCTCATCATTAGACATAATGACTAGAGCTGATGGGAGTTGTGATACAGTAACATCCGGGAGGCTGTAGTTTGTCTATTTAGTTAGGATAGTGGGGTTGAATTTAGATGCAAGGCTTGGGGATATGATGCCTGACTTCAACATGTCATTTAACTTTCCCCAACCCCAGAGCCTTAACTGAGCTGTTGGGTTGCAATTGCCATCATCCCCAGCTCACATGGAAGAGAATAAAAAGTGATAGGAGTTGTTGTTCAGTTACTCTGTATCGATGGATTCTCTGTCTGTGAATGCAACAGCCCTTTGAAGGCAACCATAAGGCTAATGTGGCCCTCAATGAAAATGAGTTTGACATCCCTGATTTAGGGTCACCATAAATCAGAACCAGCTTGGAAGCATACAACTGCAACAAAGTTCAGATAAAATAGGAACTGTCATCTCTTTGAATTGCACAGCCAAATCACATCACTTTTGTGATACAGTGCTTATGATTATGGTTATTCTCATACCAAAGTTTATTGCCTAAGCCAGGCATGGGTAAACTTTGGCCCTCCAGGTGTTTTGGGCTTCAACTCCCACAATTCCTAACAGCCTACTAGCTGTTAGGAATTGTGGGAGTTGATGTCCGAAACACCTGGAGGGCCAAAGTTTGCCCATGCCTGGCCTAAGCCCTATCATCTCTGATTAATATTGAAGGTTTTGTCTATTTTGTGAATGAAAGGCCTGCTTCTGGAAATCCAGCATAAGATGCCCATGAAGGAAGGAACTAAGGTGGTTCTTCTCAGCTTTCTTCTATTAGATCCCCTACACCTCTGGAGCCGCTTTTGAAGAAGTACAGGACTTACAATGAGGATTACTTTCTTTAAAAATAATTATCATTGAAAAATGAAAAGAAGTTAATTAGTGCTATAGATTATGTTTTAAAACTCCATTTTGGAGCTTTCCATTAGACATGTGCGCAAAATCCATTCCTACTGTTTTTTGTCTATTTTCCATTTCTTTGGAAGCTCGAAATGGGAAGCCCCCTCCCCACATGTAAATCTGCTCAACACGAAAGCCTGCTTTTCTGTGCGTCTGAACTTGCCTCCTTGCTTTGGAAAGATAGTGCATGTGTGGTGGGGGTGTGCAGGCAGGCAGGCAGGCAGGCCCTGAGCTTGGCTGCAGGCACACTCCACTCTCAAAAAGAGTGGCAGCAGGGCATGTGTGGCGGGGCAGGCAGGCAGGTAGGCCTGGAGCTCAGCTGCATGCACACACTGGGCCTGCCTGCATACCCTGCCACATGCACACACTCGGAGAGTGTGGTGGCAGGGCGTGTGGTGGAGCAGACAGGCCCAAAGCTCAGCTGCTGGCTCACTCCATGCCTGCCTGCATACCCTGCCACAAATGCACTCTCGGAGAGTGTGGTGAAGCTTGTGTGGCAGGGCAGGGCAGGCAGGCAGGCCCTGAGTTTGGCTGCATGCATGCGCCAGGCCTACCTGCATGCCTCACCACACATGCACTCTCGGAGAGTGTGGCAGTGGGGCGTGTGGTGGAGCAGACAGGCCCAAAGCTCAGTTGCTGGCTCACTCCATGCCTGCCTGCACACCCTGCCACAAATGCACTCTCGGAGAGTGTGGTGAAGCTTGTGTGGTGGGGCGTGCAGGCAGGCAGGTCCAGACCACGCCTGTGGCTGAGCATTTCTTACTCTAGAGTAGAAACAGCAGGTACCAGGTAAGAACAAACGCAGGGAAGGGAAGCCTATGCTCCAATTTTTGGTCCCCGAAATTTAAAAAAACAACAACAACCCTCCCAATTTTGGGAGGCTTACAAAAAATGGATCGGGGCCCTCAACATAAGCTGGGATACAAAATGGGACAAGGTTTTCCCCAAATACACATGTCGACTTTCCATTTCTCAAAAGAAATTAGAAGTGGATTTTTGATGATTATTTAAAAATGAGTGTTGCAATCTTCTGTGCTGCAATGTAAAATACATTGTCCTCCACCTATTTTGTCATCTCATACCCACAACAAGAAACAAGGAGCAGCATCAGAATTACTGTGAGTCAGTATTTGAACCATATAATTTTTCTTCTTTTTAAGATACAAATTCATTACTAATAAAAGTAAATTGCAAAAGGAGTGACATTAACCCTCATTGAAAGTTAAAATTGTTATATATGGCTCAGTGCCTCCTCAAGTAGTCAAATGTATACAATTATTGTAACGACTTGTTGGCAAATATTGGTCCTTGCTTCTTACTCATACCCTTCCTATTCAAAAATAATGGAGAACATGTCTAGTTCAAGCAGACTGTCAGGAAACACTGACTTATCTTTTCTAGAATTGATAAATGGTATTTGAATATCTGAATCAACATTTCTATCTTCCTTAACTCATTTTATGCTTATAGGAAGCGCCCCCCCCCCACTGTATAATTTTCTGAAAAATTATTGGAAGTTCTTGAAAACTTGAGTTTCTTCATTATTTGTCTCATTCCTTTAAAAAATGAACGAACACTGTTTGATGCTACCTTTTATAAGACAAAAAGACACCATAGAAAGAAACTGTTGCCACTTGGAAGTTGGACATACGGAAATGGATGTAGTTAGTGTATAAACACCTTCAGGTTATAAAGAGCAGACAATTAAATCCATGAATGATAATGAACAGATGCTTCCCTTGAACAAATGATTTTTCATACCAAGCATAAGCTGGCTTCAAGATTTTCAGTGTTAAGAGTTTACCATTAAGCTGAGAGATAAAAAAAGACAACCTACCTTGACAGTTTCCCATCTGGTTATCGTCTGTTCTTCGTTTTTACCTTTTGTGAGTTGTTTGTTTATTCTGTTTAACTGAGCAACCCCACCACACACTCCCTTGAGAAAACATAAATCAAAATGGACATGTGGCTTCTTTTCAGTCTTACAACAAATGACTACAGCACAATAGAACTCCCTCCTTATTATCCAAGATATTCGCTTATTCAAGCTTCTGCCAGCCCGTTTAGCTTGGATAAGTGAAACTCTACTGTATATAAAATCTCACCAGCCAGTGCCTGGTAATCAATAGCTCATTGCTAACTATTGTATATGGTTGCAGGTATATCTCAGTAGATAATTCTTTAATCAAAAGTTTGGCACCATAGGCAGAAATAATATGAAAAGAATAGGAACTGGTTCCTGCACCAAATACAGCAATTCAACGTGTTTCTGCAAACTTTATATTCAAAATGGACAATGTACACATGTAAAATAGAATAATAAGGTCAGTTTAGCATTGCACTTGAAAGTTTCTTTGAAAATGCATCCAGAGATTATTTTTTCCCTTTCTCAAGTCCCCATTTTCCTTATGAATTTCATTTTGGTCTATGCTTTTTGACGTATTGGGTTAGGGTTAGGGTTAGGGTTTGCAAGGCAGGCTCTGTTTTGTTGTTGCAGCATATGATTAGAAGGCATTCAGGAGACACCTGAGGTTTCCTTGCCTTTTGCACACAAATAAAAATAGAACCCCATGTTTCCAGACTCAGATCTTTATTGGGTTCTTTGTAGTAATGTTTGTAGCCATGTTGCTAAAACATGATGCTGAAAGTCTGAATTTTTCCAGCACTCTTTCACCATCTTCCCAATGCCAACACTGTTTCTTTTTTAAAAACCCTTCCAGGTAAACAGAGGAGATTGGAAACATAAAAAGTTCCCAATTGAAGTATATGTGAAGTTTCCATTTTTGCAATTGGGTAAAGCATGTATATTTAGTGCACATAGGAATGGTCAACCCATACAACCATAGCAGGATTTTAGACTCTGTGTGAAGAGCATATGAATCAAGGGCTGATATTTCATGTCATGGATAAAGAGCTGAAGTGGAGCTCTTTATCTATGACATAACCCCCATATTGTGATACAGCAGATTTTATGTTAATTGCACTATTATTTATTTGACCATACATCCCACGTCATTGCAACCAAACTACCACCATTCTTGTGGTTTTTCTGCATTTGAATTTTTAAAATTTCTATTGATCTTACTTAAAGTGGGACTTTGTGGTGACCACTTATCCCCATACTTGTAGGTAGCTTCTGATGAAGTAGACTTGTTCTGTGAAAGCATATGCTGCCAACCTTATTCCCTCAGTTGTCTCTAAGATGCTACAAAATCCCTTTGCCTACTGATATTCCATACTGACAGGACCTTGTCTTTGAATGGTAGGTAGCAGTGACTAACATCAGTAAAACAACAGATCATATCATTTGCTCAGTGTAGTAACAACATTCCTATTTAATGGAATAAATGCACTGTCTCCTGTTTTAAGTCTAACACTGTCTTTGACGCATGGAAATCAAGATATCAACAGCACTAATTCAGTGCATGAAGCACAGCGTAAATTAGCAATTACCTAGGAGCTGCATAATTTATGTTGATCAGTTTCCATATAGATATTCTTTTTCATAATAGAAAATGAAGCATAACTAATATGAAGACAATCCACATGGTTGAACATAAGTGATATTGATAGCAATAATAATGTGCAGCAGCAGCAGGCTGCCTTGGCGCAGATCTGTTACATTTTCCTACCCAGTGCTTCAGTTTATTTTAGCAAAGTTTGGCTCTATTTATTTGGCATCAAAGCAATAAAACAAAATATTCATAGACCTTCATAACCAAAGAACTACGACCAGGGCTTATATGCAGTCACATATAATGATAAATTCAGAGTATAGTAAAAGGTGGGAAATATCATATCATACCTATGTATTGGAGTCCCCGGTGGCACAGTGGATTAAACCGGTGAGCTGCTGAATTTGCTGACCGAAAGGTCAGTGGTTCGAATCTGTGGAGCAAAGTGAACTCCTGCTGTTAGCCTCAGCTTCTGCCAACCTAGCAGTTCGAAAACATTCAAATGTGAGTAGATCAATAGGTACTGCTCCGGCGGGAAGGTACCGGTGCTCCATGCACTCATGCCAGCCAAATGTCCTTGGAGGTGTCTATGGACAGCGCCGGTTCTTTGGCTTAGAAATGGAGATGAGCACCAACCCCCAGAGTCGGACACCTTTACCTTTTACCTACCTGTGTATGAAAATACGATTTGGATTTGCTGACACAATACAAATCCTATAAGTTAAACTCTGTATTAACTTATTGAAATACAGTAATTAAAAGCAAATAAAGACAAACTTAATATAACACAATTTTAGTGTATTATAAAAACTGATTTTACTGTATTAAAACAATGATTTTATTTTTATTGGAAGTTTCCCCCCCCCCCCCCCCCTAATTTTCTTCCTGGTTGCTTGAGTTCCAGTTTACTGTTTCTACTGTAGTTAAATCTTTGCAAATATTCACTTTTTGTATCTTTTTAATGATATCATTTTAAATTTTGAGCCACTATGAATCCTAATTTTGTGAAGAAATCAGGATATTAACACTAATGACAGTAATATTGTTATCGAATCTGGGGATGATCGGATTTGTGGTACAAAACATTTGAATGGCACCTAGTTGGGAAAGGTTTCTATCCATGTTTCCTTGGAAATAAACATTGTGAAGCTGGATAGAAATTTCAAGCTGAAATATGTAGCATTGCAGTTTATGCTTTGGGCTACCATTGCGACTGCAGTTTTTCACATTTTCACTTCTAGTTTGGTAGGAACAGCTCCAATTAATTCTCTATTATCCCACTTTTTCAGAAATGCCCAGTTATTCCTTCTATTTGTTGTGCATCATCTCGGAAGCCTAAACAGAATGAGAAGTGAAAAACGTGCTTTGAATAAATTAGAAAAATAAATAAAAATAGGTTTTAAAAACACTTTAAACTAAAATTCATGAAATACATGTCAGGCAGTTTTCTTTGTAAAAAATACTTTCACAAATAAATCTAACCTATAGCTAAACCATCTGTTGCAGAAAAAGCATTAACATGGGATGTCACATATAGGAGCCCTCAGAGGTCCGTTGGTGACTGTTATACAGAAAATAAATAGAAAGAACGCTCTGTGGAGAGGTCTGGCTCACCAGGGAGCCAATTCAGGCCAATTAACTTGCTTTTGCCCACAGAGATACTCTAGTTTCCAGAATTTTCTATACAAGGAGGTTAAAGTCACAGAAAGACAAAATCGCAATAAACACTACTTTTAAGATTCAGTCTTGTGGGCTTGGTTAGGAGGATTTGATCCAGAGAGGTTATTTCCTCTCTGAAAAACTCCACTGGGAATTGTGTTTACTCTCTTAAATATGTTCAATCCAAATTGAGTAAATAGTTGAAGACCAACTAGAAGCAAAGCTTTGAAAGAGAGGACTAGTAGCTGCATTTCCTTGGGTTCCAGTTATGCCCACATTGCATACAAATTTTGTAGATTGATATTCAGCATTAAGAGATTAGGTCAATCTGAAACTGAATGTGGATCTAGGTTCTTCAGAATCTGCACATTCCAGACCAGTCAGATTCTCAGAATTCAGACTGAAAAAACAGAGAGTAAGCCCTTGTTGAATGTGAAATGCAATAAAGGATATTCATGCACAATTCTGCATAATCATTTTGTTAATTTTGGAAATTGACGTCACAGTTTCCACACTTAAGGTGAGCAAACCTTAGGAATCAATGTGGGCTCATAGTAGAGTAACATTATTGAATGGAATTCTATGTCGCTTATGTATTAAATAACTGCTTCCCATTGAAAACAATAGGAAATCCATAACTACAACATAGTAGAGGCTGGGCAGTAAAATATAAGCTCCCATAATAATGAGCAACAACAATAGAAGTTTATATTGTTTCTTGTTCAATTCTTATTTCGTGTTTCAAAAATGTAAATATTTAAAATGCTAATGTATTATGTGTGTGAGAGTGTGTGAGCATGAGCAAATACGTCTAGGTGCTGTAACTCAGGATGAATTGCTTCTGCACTGCCAAGTAACCTTTGTTATACTTGGAGAGGGCTCAGACTGGAATATGCCATCCTGTGTAGTGTAAGCATTAGAGTTTTCTCCAATCTGCTGCTGGCATGTAGTTTTTAGGGCTGTGATATTAAGCAAGGAGAATACTCACATAATACTTTGTAATAATATAATCTTTTGCATAGAAATAAAGCCTATAGTGTGTATAGTGTGCAGTATTATTATTAGGTTTACACCAATGCAGGTCCTTTCGATGTCAATGTAATTTAAATTTAAGGCATGTTTACAGTAGCTTTGGAGTCTAGACTCATGTGTGATAAATTATATTGAAATTAGTGTCCTTGTAATACAATTCTACATATGTTTCCTTAGAATAATGTTCCACTGTAGCCAATGGGTCTTTTCCCAAAGTAAGTGCACATTGGATGTCAAGCCCTGTTTTGTAGCAAAAAAATTGTCCATAGCTTGCAACTGGAGGTATTGTCATCTTCTGATAAGCTAATGTTTCTCTTCTCTTTATATTCCTGAGTAGGCCCTTCTGCTTAAAGGGCTTGAGAAACAAAATGTCTATGTTTGTCATGTATCATGTTCTGCAGTTGATGGTTGGTTGTGTCAGGCTTAGTAGTTGGTGATGGAAGGGATTAATGTAAGTCTTGGTTCTAAAGGGCTGAGTAATCTGTAAGTAAGAGTAACAGGTGAAAGCAATTAAGGGTATAGGCATGCAAGAGATAGGTTGCAGCTGGGTTTTACTAGATCTAAGGAGCTAGCTTGGAGATTGATCTTTGGGTGAAAACTATTTGTCCTACTTTGGTTGTGGATGCTGCTGGTTTTTCAGTATTTTGACCTGTCTCCTGAACTTTTGGAACCTTGAATCTCTGGACTGATCATTGACTATGGCATAGACTTTTGATCCTTGGACTTTGCTCATTGAACTCTTGGCATTTGACTATTGGACTGGATCTTTTTGACTATGGTGTTTTCTCGAAACTGCATTGGTGTTTGCTATCAGTTTTGTTTTATATTCTGTGGCTGAGTGTTATCTTTATGTTTTACATTTGGACTATGAAAACATCCAGACAGTAAGCACTGCTTTAATTGAACAGTTTGACACAAGCTGTGTGTTTGTTTTGGTCCATCTTTGCCTGCGTACTGGCAGAGCCCTGGCATTTGTGACAATGTTCAAGGGTCTACAAAAAGTTTCTGCCCTTTTTAAAATTCTGTTTATTAAATTTCAAAAACAAATTACATAACTTTCCTACATAGTCACCTTTCTTTGTGATGCATTTTTCCCAGAGGTGCCATCAGCAAAAAATGGTTTTGGCTGAGTGTGTAGCCACTGATGTACCGCTGCTTTCACATCATCATCACATGAAAATCTTCTCTCTAAAGCTTCTGTGACAGTTGCTTAAGCACCCACCACACTTTACTGACTTTAAGGCTGTCATGAATCAGGGCATAGGCAGATCCATCACTCACATTCAGCTTTGCTGCAATCTCTTCAACTGTTGTTCTTCATTTTCATGAATCAGACCCAGGGTTCTTTCTTCCTTGTGTTTGTGGCTGTATCTGGATGTCCTGATCACTCTGCATTTGTCACACTAGTATGGTCATTTTTGAACATTTCAATATACTCATAGACTCTACAAGAGGGAACTTCATCCCCATACTGAGCGCACACGTGGAGATGAATTGATGCTCCTGGCACACCTTCTGCCTGCAAAAAGTGTATGACAGAACGCTGTTCCTCTTTGGTGCAATGTATGAGTTTTACAGCCATCTTCACTACAGTGTGACAACTCTTATACCAAATTGCAAGATCAGCCAGCTTATCAAACAGACTATATACATGACACTTTCAGACTCTACCAATTATTACTTTTCTTGCCCTCAACATTTCCAACAAAAAATATAAAAGTGCAGTTTTTTTTTTGAGGACACTTTGTATCATGGTGACTGTTGCACATAGAAATAGTGCTTTGATGTTGTCGGGGCAACTTAATTCCCAGTCCTTGTTCTTCTCAGATATATTTCATGCTCTCATACCATATATCCAGTTGCTGCTGCTAAAAGAATAACCTTCTCCCTTCTTTCCATAATATGTATGAAGGTGTAGTAGAGACCTGTTTTTGTTTGATTCTTTCTAGTATTATAAAGATCTCCAGTGTTATAATCTCTGACCATGTTGATCAAGAAAAAAACAGACATCTGGGATAAATGTTTCCTGTGTACAACTTTAATGAAAATAGTTATCATCTGACATTGAAGGGCTTTGTTTCGTGACCATGTCATCTAAACGCTCCTGTTCTAGACATATATCTGCCAGGCAATCTGGAAAACATTGGACCCTTTAAGGGTTACAGTGTTACAATGGTTCTCAACAAATAGAAATCGCATCTGTTCTGACAATTTATTTCAGCCTGATGCAACTTGAAAAGGTCGAGATTAATCCCAGAAAAATATATATCAGAGTTCTATTGGAAAGGCCAAATCATCTTTAATTGTAGCACATGCTATTTATATTGACATTTAGCGGCAGTGGAGCATTATTCTTTTTATGGCTAATGTTTGTTTGATTCTGGAATTTCCATAATGGTTCTTACTTGATACTCAACTGTGATTTATGTTGCATAACTTGCATGGCTTATATATTGTAATGTTAATTTCACTGACCCAGGACATACTGCTGTTATTGTATTGCCATTACCTAATAATGTTTAACTTAACCAGTAGGTGTGCTTCAAATGGGCATATTATTAGAAAGCCAAAGATGTAGTTGGGAATTTAACATTTCTTATAAGCAAGACTCAGAGACCTATAAAATGGTTCATGAGCTCCAGGAGAATATAGACTAGTGATTTCCCCCCTTGTCTTTTGCCAATCTACTCTAGCAAATTTGGAAGCAGTATAATTTCATGTTTCTTTTCTTGGAAAGCACGTTTCACAATATTTAGAGAGGCCTAGTTCCAGATATAGATGTAAATCTTGGCATAATTCATTTTTCCTACTAGAACTGACCATTCAGATTTTTCCCTCTGCTAGATAAAATTCTCCCCATCCCACACTTTGGTGGCTCTTTTGCATGATGAAAGGTTTTCATTTGTTGCAAAAATCAAAATTAAAACAAAAAACTTAGAATGTTTTGATTTTAGCTTGGTTGGAAATGGTTATAGATGACAATTTTTTGATGGATTATCCTAATGAATACGTATGATCTGTCATGTCAAGCGAGAGGAAAAACATTGAAAATAGAGCCTTAATTCTCAGGAAGGATGCATAAGACTCTGCGGCTTAAGTTTGAAAAATAGTTTGTAAGATGATGTATGCGTCATGTTATTTAGTTTATAGGCACATGGATGAACGCAGACTTTAGACAACTGGTCTGGCATTATAGATCAGTGGTTCACTTAGATCAGTGCTTCTCAACCTGGGGTCCCAGATGTTTTGGGTCTACAACTCCCAGAAATCCCAGCCAGTTTACCAGCTGTTAGGATTTCTGGGAGCTGAAGGTGAAAAACATCTGGGGACCCCAGACTGAGAACCACTGACTTAGATCCAGTAAGGAGACGCTCCTCTCCAATCAGCCAGGGGACAACCTACATCTAAAACTCTCTAGAGATGGTACGTTCTCCAGAGCAGCTCCTAAATTATGGAATGAGCTGCCAGAAGAAATTGGAGCAAGCCCTTCCTTGATGTTCTTCAGAAAAGGTGTGAAGACCTTCCTGTTTAACAAATTGATTTTACTGAGTCCTGCTATTATGGTTATCTGGGAATTTTAGAGGTATTCTATTGAATCCAATTTTACCATTTTGATAGTTCTACTACTTTAAGGCTTTCCTACTTTTATGTCTTATCTACAGTATATGGTTGATGTTAGGGTGTGGGTTTAATGATCTTGAAGCCTTGAATCCATTGGAGAAAGGTGGGGTAGAAATGTCTGAAATAAATAAACAAAATAATGTAACTTATGGGCCCCAAATTGATTTCCACTGTATTGAAGGTTATTACACGCCCCAAATAATAACAACAACAACTTTATTTTTATACCCCGCCTCCATCTCCCCGAAGGGACTTGGAGTGGCTTACATGGGATCAAGCCCAAATAAAAACAATAACAATAACAGTATGACAATACGACCTCTATACCTGTGGGACCAATCAGGACCGTAGCCTTATATAATATCCTTCTACCAAGTATGTAGGTTGTGTGTTGAATCACATTTGTTTCAATCAGACACATAACCAGACACATAAGTGCAGAAAAAGAAAGAAGAATAAAAATGTAAAGGTTCACATTTTTGTATTGTGTGGCATTTTTTGGCCCCAGGGGATATCCTTCATGTCTGTATTTCCATTTAATCTGAATGAGGCTAACCTACTGGTGACCAGAACATGTGGCTTTTGCTTTGCTCAGATGTGGGGCTTTTATTTTCTTGCTCTCCAAGTAGATTACAATGTTGGAATAAAAAAGTAGCAATATAGAAGTACTAAATGCAAAATGAAAATAAAACAGCTTTATTTGTATCTCTTAATTGCTGCTTGTTTTGGGTGAAATTCTGTATGTCGCAAGTGACTGAAATTTGAAGACATATGCCAAGATCCTGTGTTAGATAGCAAGCTACCATGTCATTGATGCAATATGATCTATCTTAACAGCCAGCCAGCACTTAAGGACAGATCTGCAGTGCTGGCAAACATGGCACTGAAAGATGGCATATCCATCCCCTCATGCTAACAAGTGGCACAAGCAAGGATCCTGCTTGTGGGCAGGGAAGGGCAGTACCAGTCACATGTTGCCAGTGCGTAACCTATTGCTGGCAGGAGGGGCCTGGGTATGTCATCTTTCAGCACCCCACTAACCAGCTCTACAGAATTCATTGCAGCTGGATGAATGTTAAGGAGAGATTCAAAGCATATTTACAATCATGAAAATGGTACCATGGTTGCAATTGTGAACAGGAGACAATTACAGGCTAGAAAATCTAACTTAGGATGTTGTTTGCCAGCTGTTGCTTTACAGTTGTGCAGATCATGATGTCAAATAATACGTTCATTGTGTTATAGAGCTGTTGGATCTATAACAAAATATAGCTCTGGAAGAGAGAAATGTTCCATCCTAATCCATATTGAAAGACTATCTGAACGTCCACCCTGGCTATCAGAAGCGCATTGTATGAATTTAGCTATCTTTTTACATCCTAGGCTATGTTTGCCTGCAAGTATTGGAGAAACACAAATGGTGGTTTTCTGATGTTTTAAGTTACTGCAGGGAACCTTGAGTTTTCAAGAACGTTCCTTTTTGTCCTTGTGATCAACTCTGCCATGAACTGAAAGGATAATGTTTGGTAGAGAAGAAAAGGCTTTCACTTGGTAACACTTAACTGTTTGGCCTGGAGAAATACTCCGAATGGTATACGGATGCTTTAAGTAAAAGCTGGTAAGCACCCAGGTACAGGCTTTATCTCTGATATAAAGCACATACAGGGATGTTGCCAGATACAGCAGTTTGAGTCTTTACAAACAGCAAGTCAATACTGATCTTAGCTAAATTTAATCTTTCTCTCGATAGTTTACATGGGCAATTATGTTCAGGCTTAAGGTAAGCTTCTGTCAAGTAAAAACACGGTTGTTTTGCAATAGAATGGAGCTGCATGCAAGCTGCCCTTTACTGTTTCAGCTTTGCTTTTTCTCGGCTTATATCATCAAGATCCACTTAAAAATGTGGATGAATTGGCAATCAAGTGGGAAATGTGTAGTACAATGTGACTGCCAATCATGTTTGCTTAAGTTTACAAAAAGCTGTAAGTTTCTTTAATTAGGGGACATCCCTAACAGAATCTAAAATGTCACCAGCAAGTGTGTGGGTTTTTTGTTGTGTTTTTATGAAGCACTGTATTTCATATACTTGAAAAAGAAATTAATCTGCCATGAAGAATACCCTCAAGTCACATATAAGGATGAAATGTTAATAGATGTATATGCAAGAAATCTTGCAATATTAAAGCACTGCTGTAAAATAAGTGATCACTTGCTTTGCCCAAACTGAAAAATGTCTTGCTGGTTTATGCTTGTTTCTATCAGTGGCAAAATTAACCGTATATGCTGTTACCCATCTGGCAGGATACAGCGTGAATACCAGTTTGATAGAGCCTGAACATTTTGACTTTATCTTAACAGCTGCTTTACAAATGTTTTCCTCCAATGTCATTACTTTAGGAAGACCACATAAATTCAGCAAGCAGCACTATACTGGAATATATATAAAAGGAAGAAAATGGTCGTGCTAAGTTATTGCTTGTTCCTTAATCTTACACAGCCTTAGCTAATAAACTTGCAGGCATTTCCTCTCTGGCCAGACTTGAATCTCTTGCTTGGAAGAATAGGTGATAATGATGCAGGCTACGATCAGAGATTGAAATTACAGTTTTATGTGTTTCCTGAGCAAGATGTACTGAATTCCCAGACTGCAGAGATCTTAACTTCTGGGGGATAGTAATTACATTTTTCTAGACCTTTTGTGATAAACCCAATGGACACGTAAATATCATGCTGGCTTCTCTTGTCTTTTCATGATTGTCTGCTTAATAACTGCCTGTTTCACGGCTTCCACATAAAAGAATACATTTACACCTTTCTATACACAGGCAATCTGATTTGTGAGCCAGTGTAGTGGTTTGAGTGTTGGACCACAATTCTAGAATATCAGGGTTGGATTGGATGTCCAAGAGACCACTGAATCATAGACACTCGTGGGGTGACCTTGAGCAAGGCACATTCTCTCGGTCTCAGTGGAAGGCAGTAATAATGACAATGTTTCCTCTGAACAAATCTTGCAAAAAAGTCCTGTGATACGTTCATCATAGGATTACCACAAAACAATCAAGTCTTTGGCTGCTGGTATGTTTACTGGAAGATATTGTCTCAACATGGATAATACTGTTAAGTGCAACTGTACACTGCAGTGACTCTCATTCATCACCACTGGGAATTGCAGTTATCATCAACATCTGGAGAGCTCTTTGATAAATGGAGAGCCACTCTTTTTTTCCTAGGCTAGGCTGCCATTTTGATCTCCATGATGCAGTTAAATAAGGCAAGGTATGCTGGAAACCATAGGAAGCAGGAGGTTATTCTTTTCCTCCATCTTCTCCATGGGTGCTCAAATGCATTTGGGTGGAGCCCCACTCCCATTGTGTGGTACGAGCATACACCCAGGCATGTTTCAATTTGCTTTTTGTACTGGGGAAAGAGGAGCAGCTGAGGTGAGGAGAGTCAGAATGTGTCCATATGCTGATTGGCAAATGGGAAGATGGAGCTGTAGTGACAAGTTGTTGCACGTCTAGGCAAACAGAATTGTTTGCGATAGTATACGATACCTCCTTGTGCAACATTTAAGAAACACATTTTGGTTCCTGTGCATATCATCAAAAGAATAAAAGGAGCCTCCAGTAGCACAGTGGATTAAACCCTTATGCTGGCAGGACTGCTGACCAAAAGGTCGGTGGCTCAAATCTGGGGAGTGGGGTGAGCTCCCATCTGTCAGCTCCAGCTTCCCATGTGGGGACATGAGAGAAGCCTCCCACAGGATGGTAAAACATCCGGGCATTCCCTAGGCAACATCCTTGCAGACAGCCAATTCTCTTGCAGTTTCTCAAGTCACTCCCGACACAAAAAAATCAAAAGAATCTCTGTAATACCTATTTAGTGGAAGTGTATTCTAGGTGTGGACCTTTTAAACCTTAGCACACATGTATCAAACTCAAGGCCTGCGGGCTGGATCTGGCCCACCACATCATCTTATCTGGTCTACAAGATCTGGTGTCTTTAAAAATTGGGTGGGGAAGAGTTTCAACAGATGGAGCCAGGTAAGCCGAACCAGCAGAAATTCCCCGTTCTTTCTGCAAGAGTTATTAAAGCAACAGGCACTCTCTTTGCTTTTGGACAGGACTGGTGCTTCCTCCCCACGTCTTGGCAAAAGATGCCACTTTGTTGTGAGGGAGAAACCTCATTTGAAAAACTTTATGGGACTGTAACTTGTCTGCAGTTTGAGGGAAGGTTATCTTGTCCTGCCAGTGCCTCAGCCCAGATGGGTGTGAAAATTGCCACCTCAAAGTAGCTGTTTGGTGACTCCCTCCCCCCCTCTGGGTGTAATACACTTATGTGTTTGCCTACCCTGCCAGCCACTCAGTCAAAGAAGCAGGGCACAGCACAGCTTGGGAAAGAGACACTGACCCCTCCAACTGGTCACTTGCCTTGCCCTGCCCTCGCCCTGCCAAACCCCGCTCCTTCTCAGTCATTAATGCCTGGAGGGTGACCAGTATCTCTGTGCAGCTGGAGGAAACTGGCTCCATAAGCAGAAGGGCTGCAAGAACAGTAGCACTGGGCCATTGGCTGTTTTGGTTGTTGTTGTTGTTGGTTTTTTTTTTTTGCATTGCCTCTGTGTAATGTGTTTGTGGTGTTTTGCCTGCTGCCCCTTGTTTAGAGGGCACTGAGGGACCTCTGCAGGTTTTACAGACTCTGTGTATGAACCTTGCTGATATCTCTGGCTTTTCCTTGACATTGAAAAATAAGATGAAGGGCCACTTTAGGTGACTCCAAAAGGCAACCGAGAACCCCTGTCTGTCTGTCTGTCTGTCAATCTTTTTTCAGTTGTTGGCCATCAGTCACACTTAGTTGAGTATCTCTTATCCAAAATGATTGGCCCCAGATTTCAGATTTGTTTAGATTTTGGAATACCTGTAGAGTGTTCTCTCACTTATCACTGGGGTTAGGTTCCAGGACCACCAGCAATAAGTGAAAATCCACAAAGTAGGGACACTATATTTATTTTAATATTTATACATTATTTTAGTAGTTATACACTATTTTAAGTCTTTATCAACCAATCGTGTGTTGATAAATCGCTTCCTTCTCCTCCCTTTGCCACTTGGGCTCCTTTTCTCTCCCATTGGTTTCTCCCTCCTCCCTTCCTTAGGTTGTAAATTGTAATTTCTATGATTTATAATAGTCTTTTAGAGTTTATTGAAAAACTGCGAAACAACAAATCTGCGAAAAGTGAACCGCGAAGTAGTTGAGGGAACACCGTATTTGTATATCAGAACATGGTGAGATATTTTGGAGATGGGACCCAGGTGTAAACACTCAATTTATTTGTGTTTTGTATGCATCTTAACATGGGAAAATGGTAAGCATTTTTAAATACTTGAATTTGAATACATTTCAATGCTTGTGCTTGCATTTTGTTTTGTGTTTGTTATTTTTAAAATGTGATAAATGGGTGAGGATGGTGCATGGTATTATGTTTCAGGTTATTTAAAAATATGTTAAGGAGTAGTTCCATTTATACCATCTTACAATTACAAACAGCCCTTTGAAAGCCACCATAAGGCTGATGTGGCCCTTGATGAAAATGAGTTCGTCATCCCTGGTAACAAATACATAAAGAGAAACGCCTACACATACAGATAGTTTATGACATACTTTTTATTGACATTAATATTTGCCTCTAGTTTGAACCTTGGTTGGCTATTGAATAAATGGTGACAGAACAGCCTCTCCAGAAAAGATGCTGATAATACAACACTCCCCCAGAAAATTCTGTCAAAGTTGATTCCCATGATCACAAATTGTCTGCTCTTTTTGTGGAATTAATCAGAGCGGGAAATTAAATTTACCATAACAGAATTAAAATAAAAAGAAAACCAAATTGTTAATGCTGGTACATCACTAAAGTACTGAACATAAAGACAATAAACTATGAATCTAATCTTGAATTCCTACATGGATTCTAGACAAGAAAATTAGAACTCAGCTACAGTCATTTGAATAATCACATCCGATCTGCATTATTTATTATTACATGCGCAAGTGATTCAAGTTTGTACATTGCCTGATTTTATTTGAAAGCAAACATACTGTATGTACCTTTGGGGCATTTTACATGGAGATAAGTTAGAGAGATTGGATAAATACAACGTCTGTATTTCGCATCGGAAACAGAAGCCAAATGGCTACCAATGTGATCAGCATATGGGTTCTAAAACCTTTCCACAGTAAGCATCTCTTATGATAAAGCAACTATTCTTGTAAACATCCCCAAAAATTGAGAGATGCCTTGTCTGGCTGTGCTCACAGTGTGGGACAAGCCAATGGAGAGAAAGGGAATGATAAGAACCAGCTCACCCCAAACATAATCTGATACTTGCTTGGGATGAAGAGAGGGAGGACTCAAAGGGGAAAGAAGGGCTCCAAAAAAGAGAGGAGTGCAACATAAATTGGGAACAGGTTAACTCTTTCCTGTGCTGTTTTACAGATAAGAAAAACACAATGGCCTCCCTTCCAGTACTTGGAAAAGTTACTTTTTTCGACTGCAACCTTCTGAATCTGCCTGCCTGCACCAGCATGGTAGGTCAGTGCATGTGCTGACTGGGAGATTTGGGGAGTTATCATGTAAAAAAAATAATTTTAAAGATTTTCTAGGGAGGACATGGATGCCCACTTCCTTTTGGAGAATTATGGAGGTAGCAGCATCCAGGATGGACTCACCTTAAAATGGTTTGCTCCTAGCTATCAATGACCTAAACCTTAAAAAAAAATTACTCAGTTTTTGTCCTTTCTTGTCATTATTCTACTCTGGGCCATCCAGTGGTTACCAAGGAACTGGCGTTTCCACTACTTCCTAATATTGCCATTTCTTACTATCATAGCTGAAGCATTTTTTTTGGTAACTTGAGATTTTGGTTGTCTTTCTCTGTAATAATCCTAATTCACTTTGGGGGAGGATGATATTTGAATGTCTAAGGCATCTACTTATGACTGTGGCTACGTTCCAGTACCTCCTGTAGACTGAAAGGAGCAGTGCATCCTCTCTGTTGTCACTTGAAGGCAAGGTAATTTACCTGTGCATATGCAGAATGGTTTTCCCATAGACGACAATGGGGAAGTCTCTGTGCACATTCCTATTTTTGATGGTTTCTAAGTAAGTTTCCCTATCTAATATATGCAAATCCTTTAAGAAAAATGCTTTTCTGTGACAAGAGAAACATGGGGAGGTTTCTAAAAGATTCCACTGCCGCTGCCTAATTTTCTTTTTTTGGTCTCACAACAGTATATGAAGTGCAGAATAAATGCTGATTATCTCCATTTTTCTGAGAGGAAAAAAAAGCTAATTTGGCTTTATTCATTTTACTTGTAAAAACTAAAAGTGTCCACACCAGCAGCAAATACATTGATGCCAACAAAAGTAGTTTTAAAAAATCCTCTTTAAGATGCTAACAAATTTACTTACAAACACCTATATTTATTATTTCATAAATAGGCGCAACAGCTTCCATAAAAAAAGATTAAATACAGACACAGTATGAAGAAACAATAATACATAGCCATATGTAAAGGTTATAATTTAGCTGTCTCCAATCTGTTTCTGCATCTAATAAAATACCAAGAAAGCATTTGGCAGTTTTATACATAAGAGGACGTAAATGACGTTTACTAACTGTTACACATAAAGTGATAAAAAAGCAGTTTTAGGCAGTACAAAATAAATGTGTTTGCTCTTTTCCCAACACTAGACTTCTTTTCTTTTTCTTTTTTGTATAACTAAGGACACAGTGCCAATTTCTGTTTAATTAAATTCATTTGGGAATAACTTTCCTTTTTTTCTTTCAAAGAGTTTGAAAATATAGAACTATTAGTCAGTTGCTTAAAAATGAAGTAAAAATATGAATGTTTGCCAATTTAACCCCCTTTGTGAAATCAATAAACTGGAATGAGCCAGTTTCAAATTACAATTAGCTACAAAAACATTCACATTTTATACTCTAGGAGAGTGTAACATAGATGCTATTTACAAACTTGCTATGACTGCTACATCAAGCCATTTAAAAAGTCTTTAGTAGTTTCATATAAACACACCCATTATGAAAACCAATGGAAAATCCAGGACTTTTTATCCAAGACATCTACAGTTGCTAAGGCAGTTACTAGCGCAGCACTTCACAGCAAAAATAAAAACCAACAGAATATCAGAATGGTCCAAGCCTCCTTCCTTAAAGAAGAAAAGCAATGTCCATTAAAGGATGTTGAAGGAGAAAGGGGAGAGAAAGGAAGGAAGGGGTGGAGGAAGGCGGGAAGGGGTGGAAGAAGGAGCAAGACTATTTCGTTTCCCAGAGTGAATGACCCACCAGCTCAAATAGTCCTAAGTGCTTAGCAACTTATATTTTCTAAGTAAATGCAGAACTGCCTTGACTGCATGATGCAATCTGTGATGGAAAGACTTCCCTGCATTCCTCACTGGAAAGAAGAGGTGCTTCATTATAACATTTTCAGGTAAGGTACAATGCTTTGTCCCTCTGCATGGCCCTGTTGAAAAAGAGAAGGAGGAAACAAGAGAAGGCGGCTTAGTGATAACACTCAACATCAAAAGTTTCATAGTCCCTTGATATCAGTGTTTTGGTACCCCAAGAATATCTCATTTAATATATGCCCAGTTGAGATTATCACCGAATTTTGGTGGAATTTCATATCTGTCCATGAGAAATGTATTGGTATGTATGTATGTATGTATGTATGTATGTATGTATGTATGTATGTTGTACAGGTCCACGAGAAAGGTATTGTTATGTATGTATGTATGTATGTTGCTTGCTTTCAAGTTATTTCTAACCCATGGCGACCCTAACAGGAATCTATTATGGGTTGTTTTTTTAACAAGGAGGTTTGTCTTTGCTTTCATCTGCGGTTGAGACCAAGGATCTCATAGTTTTAGGATCTGATATGATGGAATGTTAATAATTTGAAGCAGCTGAAATCATTTGGTTCTTTCCATAATAAGCAGTTATCATTTGGACAGAGACAAGGGAAATATATATTTTAGTGTCACTCAGGTTGCAACGGTTTATTGCTAAGAATGTGTTAGTTACTCCATCTGGCAATGATACATAAAACATGCCTGCATGGATGGCACTCAAACCAACTAAACTGTGTGCATTTTATCACAAGACAAGAACTTAAGGTTGGCTAGATATATGGGAGTTTCACCCCATTCATTCATTGGGGAAATCTAACTGTAGTCCCTTGTACTTCAAGTATTCATCTCTGGCTACAGTAGGATATGGTCTAATGGACTGGGCAGTTACTAAAATAAGCAGGACTCTAGTTCATACATCAAGAGATCTTCTGGATTTCACACACTGCTTGCCACAAAGAAATGATGTTCTCCTGGAGATGCGCTTACTCCTGAGAACCTATGTTTTCCCCACATCTATTTGTGTTTGTATGTTCAAACCTACATATCAAAAAATACTTTTAAGGATACCTTTCTCACCCTATACTCACCAACCCAAGAACTGAGACGTATTGGAGAAGCCTGCTCTGTGGGTATTAATATACACTGTAGAATTAAATGCAGTTTGACAGCACTTGGGCTAGCATGGCCCAATGCCATGGAATAGGGTCTCTAGACTTCTCTTTCAAAGGGTGCTGGTGCATCACCTAATTACGATACAGCATTGAGCCATGATTGCTAAAATGGTGTTGAGCTGCACTAACTTTTCAGTGTAGAAGCATTGTGTCCCACCAGTGAAATCTCCTCATTCATAAGAGCCCTAATTGGTGACAATGCTAGTGTTATTCAGCAGCAAAGTCAAAATGTGTGTGTGATTTTAAAAAAGGTAAAGCCTTAAGGGCCTAACTGCATGCCATCCTGTTTGCTCATGTGTTATGCTTTAGATTATTTTAACTGTGGTATAAAATAATTTTATGTATTTAAATTTTATTTACTTGATTTCAACACACCTATACTATGATGGATATTGGCAGTGTGGTAAAACCATAGGTCATGTATGATGCTGCACAGCCATGTTTGGGCCAGTAAGTCAAATGCTTGGCCAATGTTCTTTCAATCTAGACAGAATGTTTACACCTTAGCACAAAAATACAAGTAGTGGGGTATAGCAGACAGGTGATGGTATAGCTGTATCATCTAAAAAGAAGTGTTGAGAGTTTTCCTAACTTGAGATCAAAGAGAGTAAGAAATGCCAGTCAAGATTCAGGGAACTTGCCCAGCTCAATGTAATGCAAGTTAGTTGGAATTGTTTTTATGTAAGCATTCCTGTGACTCCTCTGCTCCCCTTAAATGCTTTTGTTAACTTCAAAAATACACACTGTTTTAATCAAAGCACCCTTGATTATGGTACATGGGTTTAATTTACTATGAGATTTACCCATCTCCTAGTAATGGGTGGGAATAATACAATTGTCCAGATGATGATGCAGTGTGCCATCATGCCATTTTCTTACTTATGGTGACCCTAAGAAGAAGCTACCAAGGGGTTTTCTTGGCAAGATTCATTCAGAGGGGATTTGTGTTTGGCTTCCTTTGGAGCTGAGCTAATATGATTTGCATAGTCAGCCATTGGGCTTTCATGGCTGAGTGTGGATGTGTCTCTGGAGTTGTAGCCCACTACTCAAACAACTGCACCACATTCGCTTCATTGTTCAGACATTGTCAGATGGCAGTTCCCAGAATTCCTCAGTACTGATGCTGGTTAGGGCTACTGGGAGTTGTCAACATCTGGAAGGCTGCATGAGTCCCACCCCTGTATTATACAAATGATTTCCCCCTTAGTGTAAATAAGCTGATTTGTAGAGAACTCTCAGTTTAGTGTCACAAGTTGCACATTTTTTGAAACAAGGAGTAGACATTACTGGCCTGAGTCGTTCACAGTCCAAGTTAAAAAATTGTAATCAAGTAGGAGTATCCCAAGAGTAGTCAAACAGTCTGTAGATCAACATAAAGTATAACCATAAGAATCAGAAGCTTTCAAGCTTCTTACTGCGCAGGCACATGGAACTACCATACGTGCGATTTCACTGAGACCACGAAGAAAAATAAAATATAGTTCTTTTATTAAAAGCAAGCAAGCAGCAGCTTGTTTGTTAATTATTTCCCTAGAATAAGGAAAGGTACTAAAATCTTGTATTGTTATCTAGATAGTGAAGAATAAGACATGACTCTACTTGTTGCCCAGTGTTTGTTATAAATATTAGTCAACACAAGATGGCATCCACTGGCTGCTCACCCATTACTGCAGTAATCATTATTCCAGTCCACAGTCTGTGCTGGGGGATTTCTGCACCCTGAACGAACATACTCCATTGCTTGGGTAACAACTTGTGCAGCTGTAGATGTTGGGTTGATAATATTCTGGTAGTCTGGCTGGAGAGTAAAACCCTACAATAAAACAAAAGTAAAAAAATATGTTTTGGTCATCCAACCTAACTTCTTATGTGCATTGACCAAGAATCAAGTTTTATTTCTGCATTCTCAGATATGAAGCCAAAGGAAAATAGAATTCTTAATACCTTTTCAAACAGTCATTTTTTAATTGGTTGAGAAGGAATGCTAGGTAACACACTGTAATATTGTGAAACTCAGAAAGAAACAACAGAGACATTTTAAAGCCATGAAAAACAACTCATTCAACACAGGAAAATAAAAGAAAGGTTTGTGTGCTTCTCATATTTCGATTCAACCAAAGGATGCACTATTAGTTAATTCCAAGAATATGCAACAGAATCTTTTTGAAGGATGCTGGCAGCAGGTGGCTGAGTGTTTTATTAGACTACACCTATTCACGATTATTGTTCTCAAGCCCCTTTTATATGGTTCAGTCACAAAAGGACCATCTGCTGCTTCTTTTATTTGCACTTCTTTCTCAACTACACAAAAAATAAACTCAAGCTTTTTAACAGTTGTTGGACTAATGTAGCAAAAAGCAGCCCAAAAAAGCAAAGGAAAAGAAAAGCTCAACTTGCTGTTGTTTTCACTGAGGAGGTAGCATGCCTAAATGATGTTTTCCAAAATCAGCAGACCTGATCAGATTTTCAAGAATGGTATGCATTGATTTTTCCATGAAGCAGTTAGCTTAAATAAACAGAGTGTTGCTGAAAGGCTAGGAGAGCTTTATAGTGCATCATAATAAACCACCAACTAACGCCTTCTCTAAGAGAACACACTAGATTGCTCTAAAGAGATAATTTTCCCAAGGACATTGGAAGAATGTACACTATCTAAAGCAAAGGTAACATATGGCTGAACGAAGCCTATTTTCTTGTAACTTGTAACCTACAATTCACATCTGGCAAATACAGTAAATATTTAAATTGAGAGTTTTCTGAATAACAGGCACAAGGAATAAACAGTGTTAGCTATAATTTTTACTACTGTCACTCAAGAGATCCAATAAGTGGAAAATAAATACTGCCTTTGGTACCTGTATTTCTACGAAATGTATTGAGTAAACAACCTACAATTTGATTGTTCGAGGTCACATGTGTCATACTCAAAGCCAATAGTATTAGGTCTATTTTAACAGTAATTGTCAAGTAAAAACTACATGTAGCTGGATGAGTAACAGTTAATTGAATGCCTACTGTAGGAGTCTTTATATTTTCTCCAATGAACCCATCCAAATGAGCATGATTGCATTCAGTGGGTTTGCCCAAAGTAATAATGAAGTCAAAGAGACTTAACATGTTTCTTTACTCTGAAATGAGCCAAGATTGATTTGGCTTACACCCAGAAGATTGCAGCCTAAATCAATATACAGTCATACCTTATTTGAAGGCACTTCACTAAGTGTTTTTCAATTAGCATATGTTGGAGCAGACAATGGCAGCAAAGCAAATATTTTGTGTATTTTGTGTTGTTCCAGTTGTCAAGTTGATAATTTCATATTTACATTTGAATGGTATTGGAACTGTCTAATTTGATGCTTATATTGGAATTGTCAGTTCTAATTAGTGCTGATTTTGGAATGTCTACTAATTTGTTTTTTTCTGTTTGTTTCTTGTTCTGTGTACAAACCTAGTCAGTTATTGATATAGACAGAAAGCAATAAAATATCTTATCATTTTTATCAAGGTTCTCATTAGTGAAGAATCCCTCTTTCGAGAAGAACAAGACAATAAAATAGCTGTGATAGCTCTCCTGTGCTCTGCCATTTATCAAATTTGGTTCAGAAATCAGGTTATTGTAATAATGCTTGCAGAACATGTACATGCCAAAGCCAGCCTAAGAATTTCAGAAATGTAAAAGACAACAAAAGGTGCTTAAATTCCAATTTTAGTAGTCATCTCAAGCAGTTCATGAAATGTTCTGGCTGCCATGTGTCACTCGGATGCAGAAATATGTGAACAGTATTGTACATAAAGGGCTTTACAAACAGTGATGCAATTAAAATAAAAAAGAAAACACAAAGAAAGAAAATGGGTGCTCTCTGGGCTAATGAGACAGTGCCCAATGTTTTGCATTGTAACGTCCAAGATACAATCAGTAACTGTTTTGGAACATGGCTTGAATTTTAAGTTTCATTTTCTTGTGTCAGATTGAAATAAAAACAGGGGACTTGATAAAGATTAATTTGATGTCAGGCGGGACATTTGCTCTTTAATTAGATTTCTGTATCCCTAGCTGGGGGTTTTGTGTGCAACTGTAGGCAAGTACTAAAAAGCCTGCAGCAGAACCTAAACTGCGATCCTCATCTCTACATTTACCAGGAACTAATTTCATTTCCTGCCTGTCTGGAGAGGAATTTTCAACAGGCATCAATGTTTTTGTCTTAACAACTGATTTATTCATCAATCTCAATGTGATGTTTTTTAAACCTTTAAATTACATCCAAATCCTAAAGCATCTGTTTATTACATACGGAAATTGAAAATCTGTCTGTGTGATATCATACAAAGATTTTCCCTTAAGGTTATAAGGACAGTTGACAGATATTAATGATTTTTCTCTCCTGCTCTTAACCACTTTCTGAAACATGGGGTGGGGGTGAAGATAGTGTATATGTGTATGGGAAGGAGTGTGTGTGTGTGCTGGAAAAATACAGAGGATGCCCAAGACATTATTGAATAAAAAAGACACCAGAATCAATGAAGTTGATGTTTCTTAGAGTACTGCTAGTAACCAGTAATGGTAAAGTTGGATTATAACCAGATAGAGAGAAAGACTAAAAGGATGCAATGAAAAATAAAAAATGGAGTGAAAAAAGTGAAATATTGCCCAGAGATGAAGCTTCAGATGAGACAAGGATAATCTTTCTCCAGAGTTTGCAGTCAGCTCCATGAAGTGCTTTTTCCTCTTCCTTCTAGAACAGTGATTCCCAACTCTGGTACTTCAGGTGTTTTGGACTTCAGCTCCCAGCAGCCTCACTCACTTTGGCCAATGGTCAGAGATTCTGGGGTCTGGAGTGCAAAACACTTCGGAGGACCAGCATGTTGGGAATCACTGTTCTAGAGCACATCATCTAAAATTGTGAATCCCTAACTGAATTTGGGGGTTATGAAAATTCGTGGAGCCTGACGCCCACTGGTTGTTTTAATCTGTTAGCAAATACATGCAGCAAATGCTTCAACTTTCCCACAATGCTGCAAACCAAGCATGCCAGATTTGCATGAAAAATGTTGAAGATGCTTTACATCCTGCAGTATCAAATGTTCAGCTAAGATTTAATTCTTGCTGTAAAAATAAACAAGCACATCTGTCTCATTAGAATACAAATTTGCTTAACTGTAAGATTATATGTATACCAAAGAATTGTTTTAAAATAATTTTCTTTATGATTTATTATCAGTAAATGCTTGATTTGTATACCTATTTTATACATCTATACACCTTTTCTTGGGTGAAAAGGGGTCACAAGAAGAAAGAAATTAAGAAGCTCTATTTTAGAGCAGGGCTGCTTAAACTTTTTCTGCTTGTGACCCCCTTTTGCTCCATATCTATAAATAAAAGTCAAAATATGTCTGTCTGTATACTTCAGGATGGCGCCTAGATAGCTTGATGGATTCAGACCAAACTTGGTACTCAAATTCATCATAGCCCAACTTGAAATACTGGCAAGGTTTCAGTGGGATTGGCAGAGCATGATGGGAGTTGCAGTACATCAATATCCAGAGAGATCTGGTGAATCCCACCAAAGATGGATCTGGATCATTGTCACTGGTGATGATCTGGAGTGATAGGAATTGCATCCCACCATATCCAGAGGTAATAGGAGTTGCAGCTGGCCAGCTGTTCAATTTATGGGAGTTGCACCCCATTACCTGTGTGATTTTATAAATTGTTTCATTATATGGTTATACATTTTCTAATAGGACTATGAATAAAATCCAAAACAATGACTACTTCTAATATTTAACATAACAAAAATACCCAATCCAGGTACCTGTTGGAAGGTATATAAAATAGGTATAAAAATCAAACATTTATTGATAATAAATCAGCATATGCAAGGATTGCTAAACAGGCTGATTGTTCTTTTTGAAGATAAAGTTGACTATAGGTACATTGCCACATGGACAAGGAAGCTCTAGGCAAGGAGAACTTGACCAGAAAGGCCCCTAGACAAGGAGGCCCCATATGTACATAGGCAAGGAGGCCCTAGGCAAGGTGACACTATGGTGGAAGCGGATGAGAGAGGCCCAAAGGCAAGGAGGGAGGCAAGGTCCACAGTGGAGGGAAAGGCCAGCAAGAAAAGAGTGTATGGAGAGACAAAAGTCAAAGAACAGTAGTGTTTGTAAGGGGTTGGATTTATAACCAGGATATACTTGTTAGCAATTATATAAATACTACTTCAAAACACAATTTGGTTCAGGGAAAACAGAGAACTTCAGCACTCTAGAACAGCCTAAACCTGGTTCCCTCCAGCTGTATTGAATTGCCATTTCCTTCATTTTTCTGTTATCATGATGCTCTAAATATTTCAGAGGTGGAATGGGTCTGACAAAAAGCCTACAGTAATCATCCAGTAATCCTTACTGGGTATTTTGTTGTAATGTACGATTATGTGTAAGATATGATTATCTCTATCAACATTTTTGTTTCATTTTAATAGCAGTTCTCTTGGTATTTAACATGAGGGTCTTCACACATATTAACAGTACATGGCATCATCATATAATAGTACATTAATATCTACATTATCGAGCCACACAACAATACAAACACTCGCACCATAGTTGTGTTCTCTTGAAGGCATGATGAAATATACTTGGTTTTCAGATTTTTTTAAAAAAAGATACTAGTGTTTTTACAGTATGTTTTGTTTTCATTGACTGCAATGTTATCAAATAATCCTCTCACCATTACAAGACACTTGGCTTAATTAACTAGACCTCTTCTACATTGCCTTTTACTAATGAACCCCATGATTTAGAAGGTAGCATCTGACACGTGACCTCTGAGAAACTTAAGAGAGAGGCAACTGGTGTAGATGAAGGAACAGCATAATAGATTCATTATACCATACATAAGTTAAAGCACATTGAAAAAATAATTGGGGAAAGTTACATAGATTGGAGTCCTAAATTAGCTGTCATCACTTAGTGTATGCTAAACAAAAACATCTGAATAATACACAGTGTCTGGCCAGGGTCACAAAAAGAATACAGCTGAGAAGAAAATCCTGATTGCAGGTTGTGATATAAATGGATGGAATGCCCTTAGTCTCTGTCTAATGCAGACTAGCTGTTTCAGAAACAAAGAACATATCAAAGATCCAAGTGAATGGGATTCTTTAGGGATGAGGAGAAAGTAATCTGATGTGCTATTTTAAACTACATACAATAGAATAATTGTCATCTTAGGTGTTTTTGATGAGCACAAGAACAAAACAGTGCATTTCAGAATGATTAATGGAGCTATGGTTTTAAACACTGTGACTCTAATTGCTATTACTTTCCTCCTCCATTGTCTATATAATCAAAGTAGAAAAAAGCAACAGCTCTGGATCGTCTGTCCCCTCATTCTGTGGAATGAACCAGTTTTTAGTTTGTAGACATCACAGATGATGGAAATATTTCTGTGGAGTCTGCTTTGAGACAGAAAGTAAGTGGGTGGGCATATGCAGAAGGTACTAGGTTCTTCAATCTAGTGGTAAAAACTTCCATCTAAGGGCCAAAAAACCCCCCCTCATTGCCGATCACAGTCCCAACGATCCTTGAATCCCAAGTTGTGAGAGAAAGGTGGGACGTAAATCGAGGGAGGACTGGAATGTCTGTACATATAAGCGACAGCCAAAATTAATTGGAGGATACCTCAGAAACTGACAGATGATTTTGCTTGTCATCAAAGTTGTGGACACAGATCACAGGCACACACTGCAGTTATGTCTACGTAGTAAAGCAACCACAGGGTTTTTCTCCATGGGAAGGACCTAACTTTAAGCAGTATAACTGTAGCTAGCTACAGTATGAAATCAGGAACAAAGAGACAAGGGAAGCTACATAGGTATCCATGATGTATCCAACTGAACAGGATTATAAAGGATTAAAACATTAAATAGGACTTACTTGTTGCATTGTAGGTGAATGTAAAGCAGACTGGACTTGCATTGGTAGCTGGTTCCCAATGGACTGCTGCATTGTAAGTGGCTGGTGTTGTTGTATACTGAGATGCGGGTGGATTGGAGGACTCATCTGAAGAGATGGAGGAGGAGATACTGCCATGTTGGCTATAGAAACAGTCACAGGCATTTGGTTGTTAGGCTTAGGTGCTATATTCCTAGGAATATTGGGATGTATGGCTGTTATGTGAGGATTCATTCCTGCTTGTTGGTGGTAATGGGAGCTTAGATACAGTGCTGAATGAGGCTGTGTAGATCCATGGAACACCGATTGCTTTGCATTCATCATCTGAGGTTGCTGGGATACCTTCACATCCACAGGTTCATTGTAGCTCTGTTCAGGAAAGAAAATAGGAAAAACACAACAACCAAATAACGCTTAGACACTGATATGTGTGGTTATCCTGACAGTCAGACTGAATATATTGGCTTTAAGCTTGTCCTACTTTACCAATGACAAAAAACCCAAAAGACATTGCAGTAGAAGCCTCTAATGTTCTCTTGTTACATCTATAGAAAAAAATGTATATGAACATCTACATGTACTTTTTCTAAGTTCATCACTTACTTCTTTTGAATTTTGAGCTGTAATCTTGTTTTGAAGCTGTTTACAAAACACTCCATCTGATTAACACAAATATGAAGTCTCACAGTAAGATGAATGTTAAATTCTTTTTAAAAGAAAAGTAAAATGGATGTTTTGCTTATGCCTGCATACTTGCAGGTAGTCCCAACAAATAGTTGTACATGGCACTGAAAGGTAAGCTAGAAATTAGACATTTGCCAGTTGTGGGCATTCCCAGCAACTAACTTACTTGTATGGTATAACTGGGAGTAAGGATGGGGGACACGCTAAGCCTCTTCTTCAAAGGGGGATGAGGGGGAAACCTGTTCAATTACAGTTCTAAAATACTGAGGGTGTTGAGGAACTCATAATTCTAGCACCTTACAATGGTCCCAGAAACAGGCAAAAAGTGCAATTCTTTAAAAATTGCTATCCACTTGACTGTACCAATTTGAATTCAAACAGCCAGATTCCCTATTCATTGAACTTTCTATGTTTTAATATTTTATTGAACATATCTTTTAAATGTGTTTAAAGAAGTTTACCTATTTTAAGCATGTTTTAAATTATGGAGGTCTTTAATTCATTTTAACTTTTGTAGACATTGTTTTAGTGGTATTTCAAAAATTATTATGAGCCACCTTGAATCCCATTTTGGGAGAAAGGCATGATATAAATTCAACAAACAAACAGTCTTGAAACCAATGTATAACATATTGTAGTAACCCAACTTCAAGTGCATGGATCACAGTGACAGCTAGCTACCTATGAGGTCATTCTCTTTATCCCACTAGAAGTCAAGGGTATTGCTATACAGCTCTCTCCCCGGGTTATGGCAGTGACTAAGGAGCTGTGGTCCTACAGGTTAGGTCACTGCAAGGTATCAGAAACTAGCAGGAAGTTAAGCAATTTACCAATTTATAGAGCATTATGCCAACAGATATTTAAAATGAGCAAAAAACAAAACATTATGTTAAATAGGCAAACATTTTTGTTTTTTTAATAGTGGAAAACTGATTTCACTAATAACTTTTATATAACATTTACATTTTGCTCATTTTCTCTCACACTCGCTTCCATCCTGGCTGACTTATAAACTAGATGTGTTCACATAAATTCAGCAAAGAGTAAGAGATTAACTCCCAAGGGCTTGCCAGTGGATATGTACCTGAATAATAATTCATCTCTTAGGGAGAAGTTGAATGAATAAACTAGTGAAAGGTGAAACATGCCACAAAAAAGACAAAATGTTCCTTTGAAAGGAAACTATACTATGTCAAAACAAGGGCTGAAAGATGCATGTATGCCCTTATTCTATAACCTCCATGTCACAATTGCTCCGTTTACAAGTCAAAATAAGTTTAACATTACTCCAGGCACTTTGGGGTCACTGGAGCCTGTGAAGAAACCATTTGTATTCCTCCTGATATATGCACCATCACCACCAATCAGCCAATATGCACATTACAGAAATTGGTTCATTATGCACAATGATATACAGTGGAAAAGATGATAACTTCATCTACCCGAGTCAAGCTGTAGTAATGATGGCAACAAAAATGTATTTTCTCTGGTAAACTGAACAAAATTAAGTGGAAATGGTAAAGAGTTCAGTTCTCTGTGCACAGGTAAGAAGAATATGTGTTCCAGTCACAGGAAACAGTGACCTATTGCTCACACATTGAAAAATGACCCTTGAAATGTTAGCACGACAAGACATATAAAATGCTTCTCCCTTCTAGTATAGTGGGATAAAAGAAAGTGATGGCAAACAGGGTTTTCATGCTGTCTAAGAATAAGGAATTCAACACAGTCTACCGAGAGTGTCAAGCTGTCTTAGACTTATGGCAACCCTATGAGTGAGAGACCTCCAAGAAACCATGTCATCAATAGCCCTTTCAAGCTTTGAAAAATCAGGGTTATGGCCTCCTTGGCTGAGTCCTATTCTGCACTGCTATATAATCCAGATTATCAAAGCAGATGATCCACATTATCTGCTTTGAACTAGATTATATGAGTCTACACTGCCATATAATCCAGTTCAAAGCAGATAATCTGGATTTTATATGGCAGTGTAGAAGGGGCCTGAGTCTATTCATTTGTAATGTAGTCTTCCTACTGGCTTTCACTGTATGAAGCATTGTCATTTATAGTGAGTCATGTTGTCTCATGATGTGTTCAAAGTACAATCACCTTGGTTTGGTCATGATGACTTCTAGGGAGTAATCAGGCTTGATTTGATCCAGGATTCATTTATTGGTTATTTTGCCAATCCATGGTATCTACAGAACTCCTCCAACACCATGTTCCACATGATTCTCTTCCTGTCAGCTTCCTTCATTGTCCCCTTTCACAAATATACACAGAAATCGGAAATACTGTAAGGCCCTGTATCTTTGGGACCAGTACCCGCCGTTTTATTTACCCATTACTGAAATATATGGCTTTTCTGGGCATTTTCTAAGTCCTCCAGCATGGCTCTATGATATTATTGGGCCAGAAGTCCTTTATTTTAATTGAATTCATTGTTATCTATAGTTATGCACATCCACACATAGTCTAAGAACATACACCTCAATGATGCAGGGATTGCACTGTATAATGATATGGATGATCCTGACTTTGGGATTCAATTATGGGTTTATTTGTGGTCCCTCCATAGCTGCCCTTCTAAGCCCTAGTCTTTTTTCTTGACTATTATCTCTATTTTGGTTTATGACTCTGACAAGTTACAGAAAGCCTTTTGACTATTTTGACACCAGAGGATAAATGCCAGGGAGAAAATGTAGTAATGCGCATAATCTCACATAAAATTTAACTCTGACTAAATTCAATGTGATTTATTCTTAAGTGTATACAGCATTGCAGCCTGAACACGCCAGGTATTCTAGTACTATACTTGAGAAGCAAAGCAACTCTTGATACAAGCCATACTCGAATTCAACGTATACCATTAGTTCAAACAAATACGTAACAGCTTGGGTTAACGTTTCCCTGCAGTGTGAAGGAGAAAAAAAATTCAAGAGCCAAATCTCTGAATTGTACCCCTGCTCAATAAACCAGATTTCCCCAGTCTGCTGTACTCTAGACATCTTGGTCTTCAAATAATGCATAGCAACAGAGCAAAGTAAGATTTGGGCATAAGGATATGGACTAAGAGACCTAGAGCTGAGAACTGAAAGGGTGAGAAAGGTGGGACTTTGGCAGAGATGAAATGAAGATGTTGAATCAAAGCCTAGTTAGCTTTTAGCAGCTTTAAGACAAAGCTGAATTGATTCAAAAAGTGTCATATTTTATATTATTACTATTTGGAGGACAGGGGGAACTTTAATGGAGAAGGTAACCTAATTCTTTTCAAGTTTTGGGTCATGAAATCCCATAATCTGGCTTTGTTGATGCTAGCAGGGCACCCACTGTTTTTTGTTTCTTTAAAAAAACAACAACTGAAGAACCTCAACAGAAATGTTTTCCCCCTGTTATCACATAATGTACCAAGCAAAACTGAAGCCTTATAAGTAGTTCTAAAAACACCCCCTTCATTGTGAGCTTTTCTGCTATGACTAACCTACATCATTTCAAGTTTGGTAGTGCCAGGCCAGGAGCAGTTCTTTTGGGGGCTAGAGCCAGTCTCTTTCAAAAAATATGACTTTCAAAATCACATTTATGTTTATTGGTTTATTGTGATTTAACTTTTATGTATTTTAATATGTGAATATTTTAATGTATGCTTTTGTGGTTGAATTTAACTATGTTTGGATATGTGATTTTATAGATGTATTTAACCAAAAGGAGAGACAGATAATAAATAATAAAATTATTATTACTATTATTACTATTATATTACGGTCTTTCAAGTGTGAGCAAGAGACAGCTCTGAGCTGCATTACGGTTGGCACGACTATGGCCCTTTCCACAGTACCCCTATATCCCAGGATCTGATCCCAGATTTTCTTTTTATCCCAGATTATTGGAGACTCATATAATCCAGTTTAAAGCAGATAATCTGGGATCAGACCCTGGGATATATATAGGGCTGTGTAGAAGGGGTCCAAGACTGGGGTCCAACACCAACACATTGCTTGCCTTGACTTACACTGCCACAGGGAAAGGAACAATAGATGCTACCAAATCTGTAGGGGGAAACACCTACAGTCTGCCTTTTTTCAGTATTCTTTCTTTCTTAACATTACAATTGAAGGAATGCATGTATAGCATTCTGTAGTTGTTAGTCACAGATGGATTTGGGACAATTACACCATTGCAACTGCATCATTCCATACAAGCTTGCATACTGTAGGGGCCTAAGCATTGGGCTAAAACCCAGGGGACCAGTTTTGAATCCTTGTTTGGCCATGCAAACCCACTGGGTGATCCTGGACAAGTTACACACACTCAACCTCAGAGAACATTTTTGAACTGAGCTTTTTTTTTTTTTTTTTTAACAAAAACTAAAACCCTTTGCACAATTAATCAGAAGTACTTGAGAGGCACACAACAACAAACAAGCAGAAGCAATTGAGAAAATTGCCTTCTAGAATACTTAATGTACAACCTGGGCAGACTGATAAAGGGAGTAATATTCCTTCAGGTATTGGAATTCCAAGATGACACCTAGACATGATCTTTATTGTGTGTTGAAGATAACTTGGTCAGAATAGGACATAATTTTTGGAAAGAGCTTGATATTAATTTTTAGATCAAAAGCTGCTGGAACTTCCTACTGAACAGGTAAAGTAACAAATCCTACTGTCAGCTTCAATTGCACATACAAAAAAGCCATGGTAAGCAATAAAACTGCTTGTTTTTCAAAGCTAAAAATGCAATTCACAGCATTTTTAAATACTGCTGTACAATTTGCTTTACAAACTACTTGCAAAAGTAATAAAAGTTGCAACTGAGGGCAACTGAAAAGCTTAGTCAGTATTATAAATAATATCATAATATGAATAGCATTATATAAAATGCTTTGTAATGTGATATTTTCTTTTTATATATTTATTTCCACAGACATCAAACAGCTTAGCCATAGCACCATTAATTTCCATAATGCCAATGGAGAAAAGGCTTTTGAGAAAAGCTCTAGAAACCTTATAAGATGTCAACTACTGCACACTGGTATCAACAGTTCAGAAAAACAGTGGTTACTTTGTCATTACCAGTAATCCTATCAACAGCAACAGGGAAGAAAAAGTCTACAGCACTGAAATGGCAAATTGTAGAAATGTCCCGAAATGTCTCTCATTCTAAGATGTTTTAGTTGGATATGTATGTCTTTCATAAGCATGAATGTCTTGATGCATCAACATGTTAATGCTTGCAACACATCACAGTAATAGTTACAACCAATGCCATCTCAGAAAACACATCACATCAATCTTGAAAGTGAATGCTTTCGAGGTCAGCCTCATGTAGGATGTGGCACAAGCAATTAAAATGTGAGGGGGCACCTTAAACATACATTAATGACTTTCTGACACCTGTGATTTCAACCTATACATACTATTTTATTCAAGAGTGCATCAGTCTTAACGGGATTGTCCACACAAATTATATTTTAAACTATATAAGACCAAATTTTACAGCAAGCCAATATTCAGAATTCTAGTTGGCTATATGGGATTATTAATTAACTAATTATACTGATTTGCTATAGAGCAAGATTGGAAACCATAAGGCCTTTCACAGGTTGTGTGACTGCAACTTCCAGAATTCCTACTGCTCACTATGTAGAGGTTGCAGGGAGTTGTAATTCTAATATAATCTGCGATACTCTAATAGAGACTATCCAAGTAGGTTATATACCAAAATATACAGCATGTGCCATTAGTCATGACTCAATGGCAATGTATTCAAACCAACATAAATACTTCCTTACTCAGATGAGGCATGACCTTTGAACATTTCTAAGTAACATTTTCTCAGATGTTTGCAAATTCCAATCTGATGGCATCCTCTTTAGATAATCAATATCCCGTACATGAACATGAACAAGTTTAAAAGTCATTCAGAATAATTCTCAATCCCAAGATATATATCTAGTTAGCAATCACAGTATTATTATTACATCATTTCTACCCCGCCCTTCTCACCCATCAGGGGACTCAGGGCGGCTTACAATATACATCGGAAACACAGTTAAAAATCATCCAAGATTAAAAATTACAATAAAAATTAAAATATAAATTAAAAACCAGCATAATTATACATCTAAATATACATTTCAGGCGCATTTTTCATGTCCAGGTGGGGGTCTGTCAATGAGTCATATATTCATATTGCAATTCTGCTGTTACTCATGCTCAAATGCCTGCTCCCATAACCACGTTTTTGTTCTTTTTCGGAAGGACAGGAGGGAGGGAGCCTCCCTAATTTCGTTTGGGAGGGCGTTCCATAGGCGGGGGGCCACCACTGAAAAGGCCCTGCCCCTCGTCCCCGCCAGCCGCACCTGTGAGGCTGGCGGGACCGAGAGCAGGGCCTCCCCGGAGGATCTCAAATTCCGTGATGGGACATAGCGGGAGATACGTTTGGACAGGTAAGCTGGGCCGGAACCGTTTAGCGCTTTATAGGCTAAAACCAGCACTTTAAATTGTGCTCGGTAGCAAATCGGCAGCCAGTGGAGCTGACGTAACAGAGGAGTAGTACGCTCCCTATACGTTGCTCCAGTTAACAGCCTGGCAGCCTCCGGTTGGACTAGTTGAAGCTTCCGAACAGTCTTCAAAGGCAGCCCCATGTAGAGTGCGTTGCAGTAATCTAGTCGGGATGTAACAAGAGCATGGACCACCGTGGCCAGGTCCGGCTTCCCAAGGTACGGTCACAGCTGGCGCACAAGTTTTAATTGTGCAAAGGCTCCCCTAGCCACCGCCGAGACCTGGGGCTCCAGGCTCAACGATGAGTCTAGGATCACCCCCAGACTGCGAACCTGCGCCTTCCGGGGGAGTGTGACCCCATCCAGCACAGGTTGTAACCCTATACCCTGTTCGGCCTTCCGACTGACCAGGAGGACCTCTGTCTTGTCTGGATTCAATTTCAATTTGTTGGCCCTCATCCAGTCCAACACAGCGGCTAGACACCGGTTCAGGACCTGAACAGCCTCCTTAGTGACAGGTGGGAAGGAGTGACAGAGTTGGACATCATCTGCATAGAGATGACACCGCACCCCGAAACTCCTGATGATCTCTCCCAGCGGCTTCATGTATATGTTGAACAACATGGGGGACAATACAGACCCCTGCGGGACCCCACAAAACAAAGGTTGTGGGGCCGAGCAGGTGTCCCCCAGTGACACCATCTGGGACTGACCCTCCAGGAATGAGTGGAGCCACTGCAGAACAGTACCTCCAAGTCCCATTCCCGCGAGGCGTCCCAGAAGGATACCGTGATCGACGGTATCGAAGGCCGCTGTGAGGTCTAGCAGAACCAGCAGGGACACACTCCCCCTGTCCAGTTCCCAGCGTAGATCATCCACTAAGGCGACCAAGGCTGTCTCGGTACCATGCCCCGGCCTAAAACCAGACTGTGCTGGATCTAGAAAATCAGTGTCAACCAAGAATCCCTGGAGTTGCGAGGCAACCACACGTTCTATAACTTTGCCCAAGTAGGGGAGATTGGAGATAGGCCGAAAGTTTCCGAATTGAGTGGGGTCCAGTGATGGCTTTTTCAGCAGCGGTTTGATCACAGCCGTCTTTAGGCTCGCTGGAAATATATATAAAAAAACAAAACAAAACAATGCTAAAAGCACTGGATTTGAAACTGATATAATAGAAATGCTTTGGTACCTGTATGCTATTCTAGTATTATCACTACTTTTTCATTCTTACGCCATGCACTAGTTATTGATAAGGAGAGATTTTCTTGATTTAAGAACTGGGAATCCAAAAATCTATGTCATTTACAAGTCTTATTTATAGTCAGTCAGTCAGTCAGTCAGTCAGTAGCCTTTATTTCGGTCAACAAACCATTGGCTAGGATCAAGTTATAGTACAGATGTAGTACAGATCAAGTACAGATGGAATACAGCATTTGAGTAGTTTGTGACAATTGCATTTGACTTATGGTTAATAACAGGTATGTACAATCTCTATTGGCTATTTGACTGACTTTATAATCTAAAACAAAAACTGTTTGCAGATTAGTAAACTGTCCCCTAGATATTCTTTGTTATACTCTCAACACTTACAGATTTTTCATGAAGCACTTACGGCTTTTTGCCGCTGAAAAGAGAAATTTAGCCACCTGCTCCGTTATCCTTTTGTCAAAGTCAGACAGTAAATAACTGCGGTACCAATTTAGGGTTCTTCCTGGCCATTTAGTGAGTAGAGGTGATATTAACCTTAATCTATCATCTTTGTAAATTGTACAAATAAAAAGTACATGTATAACAGTTTCGACATTTCCCTCCCCGCAAGGGCATGCTCTGTGTTCGTATTTAATGCCTTTGTATCTGCCCTCTAGTATGGCTGATTTGAGTGCATTGAATCTGGCCCAGCTAAAAGCAAGGCGAAACTTTGGTATATTTAAGTTTTCTAGATATTTAGCACCTCCCATAGAATTAAATGTTAGGCCTAGAGTCAATGGGGAGCATGTGGAGCGCACCTGAGTCATTGAGGTTTGTTTGTCTATGTCACTAATTCGCTCTGCTAAGATCTTCACAGTCTTTTTATACTCAAAACCCCTCAGTATATTCTCTGAAAGCCCCAATTGCCTAAACTTCTCATTTAATGCTTTGATTTGGTGGGATTTGAAGAGGTCTTTTTGAATCAAATATATATATCCTGCTTCAGGTCCTTTATATATCCTCTCAATCCAATATCCTAGGGCCCTTCTCCAAGCTGTTGATTCCAATGAGGCTGTTCCTGATTCAAGTCTTAAAACAGCAGATGGAACACAATTGGGGACAGCGAACAGTTTTCTAAGGAACCCTGATTGAACTTGTTCAGCTTTAGATGAGAAGCCTGTGATCCAAACAGGAATTGCGTAAAGTAGCTGGGCTGTTACCTTTGCTTGGAAAACCTTTATTGCAGCGGGGATATATTGACCACCTTTTGTGTAGAAAAAGCGTATTATAGCTTTACTACTGGATAAAGCATTTTGTATTGCCATTTTTTGATGACAACCCCAGGAGCCTGAGGCCTGAAAGGTCACCCTCAGGTATTTAAAGGAAGAAACTTGTTGTATTAAGTTTTCTCCTATATACCAGTTGTGTCTGGCTCGCTTTTTTGAGAAAATCATGATTTTGGTTTTACTGTAGTTTATCTTTAGCTGATTTTTCTCACAATATTCGTAGAATGCCCTCAGCACTCGCTTGAGTCCTACCATGGTGTAGGATATGAGGGCAGCATCATCTGCATACAGCAATAGGGGTATATTGGTGGATGAAATTTTAGGGGGATGTCCATTTGGTAGTGAAACATGGACGGCCAAGTCATTCAGGTATAAATTAAACAAAATAGGGGCCAGGATACAGCCCTGGCGCACCCCCCTGTTGACAGCTATTGGTTTTGAGAGGTTGCCTTGTACACCACATCTTACTTGTGTTGTAGTGTCTGAGTATAAGCTCTTGATCAGCCAGAGCAATCTTTTGTCGATTGTGGTCTCCTGCAGTTTTTGCCACAGCAAATTTCTTGGGACAGAGTCATACGCGGCTTTTAGATCGATGAAAGCAGTATATAGTCCCTTGTAGGGACGTTTTTGGTATTTTTCAGCTAGGTGGTTTAGCACAATACAGTGGTCTATGGTAGACCTCCCTTTTCTAAAGCCTGCCTGTTCCTCGCCTATTATTTTTTTGGAGTCCAACCAGTCTAGGAGCCTGTTATATAAGTGGCGAGAATAAAGTTTTCCCACCACCGAGAGCAGGCTGATGGGACGGTAGTTTGCTGGGTTGTTTTTGTCCCCTTTTTTTATAAATTTGGATTATAATAGATTTTGACCACGGGGCAGGAATTAGGGCTGTGCGGTTAATGTGTGTGAAGAGGGGGGCCAGAAAGGCTGTCCACCGTGAGATGTTGTTTTTTAGATGTTCGGGGGCTATTTGATCTGGGCCTGGGGCTTTACCGTTTTTCAGTGATGAAATCAAACTTTTAATCTCCCTACCGGTCACCGGGGACCATTGTGGTGCATCTGTGCTACCGAAGGAGATCACTGGATTTTCTTCCCACTCCCTTCTGGGTATCTCTTCATTTGACCCATATAGTATAGTAAAATACTTTTCCCACACCTGAACTGGTATATGGCATTTGGGAGAGGTTTTCTCAGTTCCCAGCATTCCCGTGACCAGGGTCCAGAATTGCTTGGAGTTGTTGTTTAAGGAAGCATCTACCAGGGCATCCCATCTTCTGTTCATTTTCTCCCTCTTGTTTCTCACTAACATGGCTTTGTAATGTTTTTTGATTGTATAGTACATTTTGGGGAGATTCTGGGAGTTTTCTGCTCTATAGGACTGATAAATCTGGTTTAGCTTCTTTTTTAGTATTGCACATTCCTTCTGTGTATCTGTTGTCCCCTCTCCTTGGCTTTGGGTCCTAAATCTGCCTACTAATTTTTTCCCTGAGACTATTAATTCTTCTGTGAGATGTGAGTATTTTGATATTGCTTCCTCCGCACTTTCTGTTTCTGCTATGATCTTTCCCAACTCCTCCAGCAAGAAGGGGTCTGAAGTTGCTGGAGGCTTGTTTTGCTTTTTTGTATCCCATCTAAGTCTGTTTCGTCTTATGTCTAGGGTGGAATTATCTAGATAGTGTTGTGGACTTAAGTGTTGCGCATTAGGAAGACTTACTATATAAGAAATCGGGAGATGGTCACTTTCTGTTCTGGGTACTGTGGTGAAATTCTCTATATGTTTATACGTGTGATTTGCTACCAGAACATAATCTATCACACTGCTGCCACTTCCTGATATATAGGTAAATTCGGCACATCTCTCAAATTTAGGGTCTCCATTTATTATGTTTAGGGCTAGTCTTGATGTCAACTGCGCTAAGCATATCCCAGCTAAGTTGATCTTGTTATCCTTAGATTTCCTGTCAATCTTGTTTAAGTGGTCTTCCAACTCTTCCAGGTGCCATAACTTAGAGGCAAATAAGGTTGTATTATCAGGGCCCAGACGAGCATTAAAATCTCCTGTAACAATTAGTTTAGATTTTGGGAAGTGTGATTCCAACATTACTATGTAATCTTCCAGTTCCTCCCAAGTGTGGGTTAGCTCTAGCTTTTTGGGGCTGGGGGGAATATATACGTTGACCAGGAGTATCTGTGTAGGTCCATATTCTATGTGACAAGCCATAGCTATATGGCTGCAATTGTCAACTGATTTGATTTTTGCCCCAAGGGATGTGGACAGCAGAATGGCCAGGCCTGCTTTCGGTCGCCCTCTATCTTTTTCCATTTTAGCCGGGGAGTCAATTATAGTGTATCCATTGAAATCTATAGGCCCTTTACTCCATGTCTCCTGAAGCGAGATCACATCAAACTTCCTCAAAAATTTGCTTACCCCTTCCTCTTTATTTCTGGTCTGCCATCCTGCTATGTTCCAAGATAGACAGTTCAGGTTAGATGATTTTGTTTGCAATGTTTTCACTTTTGGGACTGTTGGAGGTTGCGGAATGATGGACTGGGTGGGACGTGTTTCATTTTTTAGTATATTCCTGACTAGTCAGTGATCACCCTTAGAATGGCTCACTGGTTCTGTTTGTCGCCCTCCTCTAGCCCTTCCATAAGTCATGTCCGTCTCTGCTAGATCCCCTATGCAATGTCCTGGCTCAGGTTGAATTTTATCCCCCTTGGTCATCCTGCTGAGAAGCTCTACCCGTAGCAAAGTCAGTCTGTCTATTATTTCCCTTTGACTTAATTGTGGCAAGCATTGGAATGTTTCCAGCAGGTCACTTTCCTCATCTATGTATAGCTCACTAAAGGGTGTTTCAGTTATGAGCCAATTGGGCACTGATTCCAGCTGCTTTGCTAGAGGGAACTGTTTTAGAGGTTTAGGGCTATCTGTTAGATCTATGAGATTGGCTTCATTGCAATGGATTTGGTTAGACCTGGAGAGTTGTTTAGGTTCCTGTTTGAATAGTGGGAAGGGAGGGGAGCTGTTAATAAAGTACCGAGAGATGGACATCCCGAGCTCCATAAGTTTTTCCTTAAGGCGATACAGTTTGTTAGTTACTTGCTTGTTTGTACATGTTATAACTGCCCGGGCATGTGAGTAGTTGTAAAAGAGGTATTCTATCTGGGTTATTTCAGCTAGACTAATGACATTGCACCCCACAACTTCTAAAACCCTTAGAAGGTGGCCTTTCCGTTCTGCTGGTGAGAGGAGGCCCAGGGGCTTAGAGTAGGTTAGAGATCACCAACTTGTTTGGCACAAGTATCATCTCCCAATCCCCCACATCTGGAACATCAAAGTTCTTTACCCATTTCTTTTCGTTGTTGTCCTTGTTTTCCTTTCCTTTATCAAAGACGGTTTTCCAGGGATCCTGTGTGACTTGTGGGTCTGCTAGTATTGCTGGGTCACACAGGAGGGGTGTCGCTTGATTGACTTCCAGGACATCAAGAACTGTTCTTGGCTTGATCTGATTTATTGATGTCTCGTTTTTAGATTCCGGTTTAAAATTTATTTTGTCTATCTTATCTTTAGGGGGCTTCGCAGTAGTACCTCGAACTTTCTTCTTATCTGTGTGTTTATACTTGAGTATCTTTTGAGAGTTTAAATTCGATTGTTTTACTGTGGATGTGGACACTTTCTTCCTTTCTTGATCTTTTTGAAGACTTCTGCATTTGTACTTTATCCTTTTGTGAGCCTTGCTGTGTTTGGGGGAACTTATTGTGTTGTTGTTTTTGTTCCTTGCCTTTTTTCCAAGATGCCCTTTTATGCTGGAGTCGTTGACCTCCGTGTCTTGATTTAAAGTTGGGAAGGTTTTCTCCTTGCTTGCTTCCTGTTTGACCATAAATTGTGTTATTGTAATCAGGAGAGCATTGGTTTCTGCAAGGTAAATCTTGATAGCCTGAATATCAGCATTCAAACTGGTTAATTGATTGACCAGATCCTCTGCAATGAGTGGTTTTTTGAAGGCCTCTGATGTTAGATTTGTCTCTAGATCGCCCTCTGTTATATTCATAGGGACCTCCACCACGTCTTCATTGGGGGATGTTAAAACATGCCTCCTGTGCCCTCTCCTACTATCCAGATTATCCAAATTGTCAGTAGCGAAGGCAAACTCCTCAGCAATACTTATGCCTGAGTTCTCATAAGGATTAAAAATTACCCGACAGTGATCTAGGGTCCAGTTGAGAGGCGAAGCTGAGGGGGTGTTCTGTTCCTGCTCCAGCTCCTGTATTTTGACTATGGGAGAGAAGTAAGTTTTTATCTCTGTTTGTTTTGTTTTCTTTCTTTTCCCAAACGGGGGAGATGAGATTAGTGGAGACAGGGACTTGTCACTGTTTCTGTAGGTCTGTCTTGTTCTGATTACCATGGTTCTTTTAAAATGAAGTCACAGAGTCTTTAAGCAACCAAGAGTTTTAGGTACTAGTTAATAACTGTTAGTTGGTATTTGATAGAGATTGCTGCAATGACTTTGATAAAGCACGCCAATATATCTTGATATGTTTTAATACTTGGCCTTTATCTGCAGTCCTTATATCATCTACTGTTATGTTCCTTGCAGTTTGTACCTATTTAGCAGAGATTAGTGCTTTGAAAGAGCTCTGAAGTAAAACAGCTCATGGAGTGTTCCTTGAGTTAGCAGCCTTGAGTAGTAGAGGGCTCTCTGCTTCCTAGTATGTACTCCAGGGTAGCAGCCAGCAAACAAAAGGAGACCAGGAAAAAAAAGTAAAAAGTAAAAAAATTATAAAAAATCTTTGGAAAACTGGAACACTGCAAGCCATCCAGCCAGCCGGGAAGAAAGCAATTTGAGGCAAGCAGAGATTCAGCAATGTGATCCTCTTCTTACCTTCCCTCCTTCAAGGGAGGCTTAGGCTTAGGTGTTTTCCAAACAGTTGCCGATAAAATCTTTAAAACTGCATTAGCTTCATATGAACAGTCTTTAGTAAAAGCAAGAAGTTCAAGGGCAACAGTCTTCAATTAAAATTGAGAGTTTAAGATAATATAAAAACAATAAGATAACAGCTTCAGAACTTGCCCTTGAGCACGGCATTCACCACCACCTTCACCCACTCGGCCAAACCCCCTCTGGCTTCTCTCACCAGCCAGGATGGGCAGGGGTCTAGGATGCATGTGGTTGGTCTCGCTTCTCCAAGGATCTTGTCCACATCCTCGAGCTCAACCAATTGAAATGAATCCATCAAAACGGGACAAGCAGGTGTTCTTGCTACATCCTCAGAGACTGCCGTTAATATGGCGTCAAAGTCAGAACGGATCGAAGCGACTTTGTCCGCAAAGAACCGAGCAAATGCTTCACAGCAGGCTGCCAAATTGTCAGGGATCCCGTCTTGAGGGACGGGATATAACAAACCTCTGACAACTCGGAACAGCTCCGCCGGACAGTTCTTTGCAGACGCAATATTAGCTGCAAAGAAAACGTTCTTTGCAGCATCTATTGCAGCGGCATATGTCCTAAGATAGGAACATAGCCGTGTTCGGTTTGGCTCGCTCGGCTCCGAACGCCACACACACTCTAGTCCCCTCTTCTTTCGCTTCATCGCTGCCAGCTCCTCAGTGAACCAAGGAGATGGTTTAGCTCGGGTACTCGAGAGGGGACGCTCCGGAGTGATCATGTCTATTGCCCTAGTCATCTCTCCATTCCAGAGAGAGACCAGAGCATCAACAGGATCACCTGTACAGGATCACCTGTACAGGATCAACAGTACAACTATGCATCAGCAAACATAGCTTTCTATATTGAATCACCCTTCTTTCATTTGTAGTACTGTTCATCATTCCAACCTGTGGAAGGGCAGGGAGGATGCTTTATCTTTCAAGACAACTGGGTGTCCGGACATGGGTAGAAATACCATTTCTATCCCCTCAGGAGCCTTAGAGGCCACAAAAACTATCCTGCATGTGGTCCATGATCCAAACTCTGTAGAAACTTGATCAGAAGAAAGGGATAGGGCATGCTACTCTAATTACACAGCATATCATTTATATTGAAAAGCAATTCACAAAATTAACCTAAAAATATGAAAGAAATAACATGTTGCAGATCTGAATAACATGTAAGTGTCTGCAACAGCTATAATGTACTCTTCCCTGCCTTCTCCATCTGTCTTTTTTTTAAAAAAAATATATTTATGTCTAGTCTTACAAACATTTTCACTGGATGGCTTAAATCAAACTATTAAATAAAATGCAGCATAGATCAAGTATTACCTTGGATACAAGACTTGCTCTGTAAGCAGCTAGCTGCTTCAGATATTCCTTCTTAGCAGCTTCAGTTTTCTTTTTATATACCTGAAAAAATAATGAGGAACAGCATATCAGCAAATGAGTCTGTTCTGATTTAGAATAAAATCATGCTTTCTAGTACATATTGAGCAATGCAAAATTTCTTTCAGCCCCATCCAGTAAACCAATGGTGAGGGAGCATCATGGAAGTATCAATTTGGCAATGTCTGGTGCGCCTCATCTTGTGCTGCAAGTATCAGGACCTGGCCTTCTTTCTCCAGTTCTCAGGATTTCAAGGTAAGAACCCTGCCTTGAAATGTCTCCCTGCATGTAGTTCAGCACAACAAGCATCAGTCCCCAAACAGCTCAGGAAAGGAACTGGTTGAGCATGAGCATGGGTAGCAAACAACAGTCCCATTCTGTCCTGGCCATTCACCTTCGAATACACACCCAAATCCAGCAGGATGAATTCATGGTCAGAAGGATGGAATTATAATAGACCACTGCAACGCTGTCAATAAACAATTACTGTTGGCTGTGTTGAATTAGACACAAGGTGTGAGAATAGATTTTAAAGTAACAAACATGGATATTTGATATAGCGCTACAAATGACATAAAGCTGCAGCTTGTCTCAAGTCAGTGACAGGTGATTTACCTCTAGAACCACTCTCTCAAATCATAGTCATTACAGCATATATTTTCAAGCCAATGACCTTCAAATAAACTCACTTTTGGAAAGACTAAGGCAGAAAATCTGAGACGTTATGGAGAACTGGATCGTTTAGTTTTGTCCAACTCAAGTTAAGTTGGAATATGAGAAGCATGTGAAAAATGGTACTCTACCTTGTATATAGCTATTCTCTGTGTATTACAGTAAGGTAGTCTTCATGTAACTTTAAGCTGATTTATTTTCATCCTCTTATTCCACATTACTTTAATCTAGAGCCAGCACAACACTTCCAAGTATATTTCCGAACTGCAGCATTATTTGTGAAGTGCTGCCACATTATTCTTATGAAACATGCTTTATTTTAGTCCACCAAAGCTGTGTTTTCAAGAGCATGCAGGTCCCTCTGATCTCTGCTGGTAAAGCCCAGAGGTTGCTTAAAAGGATTAAAGATTTTGCATCCCAGGGAAACATAAGATTATAATGGAGAAACAGGCATCCTAGGATACTAAAGCTGTAAATATCGAGAGGAGAATAAAAATAATAGATTGATTCTAGCTGTGCAGCAGCGTGTGTGCATTCTTTTGCAATTTCTTCAGATTACAAAGCTTGAGATCATTTTGTTTCAGAAAGGATTTATAACAAGTTGCCTCAGAGTTGATTGTTTGTGGTTATTGCTAAAATGTATTGTTTGTTTCAAGGAAATGAAACACCCTTTAGTTGACAGTTTTTCTCCCTGTAGCAGCTAAAATTAAATTTGCCTGACCTGAAAGAACAGGCAAGAATGCAAATTGCATTCTCTGTTTGAATACATCTGCATAATTTTGTTATTTCATTTTCAAAACAAAAAATAGCACTGAACAAAAATAAAAGATCACAGATTTATTCCTGACATTTCTAATTTCATAAGTCCAATTAATGATAGTTCTATATTGCTTTGTACGCAAGTACTATTACGGTACCTTATCATATAGACATCATGCCATTATTTCCAACCGGTCATACAGAGTTTTCAGTTCTAAGCACTTCTAGGCATTTTCTAGCCTACCTTTTAGACTGGGAACCACTGTTAGTTTTGTAACTGAAATATGGCAACAGATCTTAACAAAAGGGAAATATTAGATGTAAAATGGAAAAATCTTGCAAGCAAAACCTAAGTTCAAATCCCAGGACCCAAATAATTACACTTCACCACACAAGAGCTTTTTACAAGGCATTTGCAAAAATAAATAAAATAAAAATGAAGTATTGATCAGTTGTCACAAAAGACTGCACTTCCAGGAGACTTGAGGTGAAGAAAAACTGACAACAGCTGAGAGAAGGATCCACCTCTTTATGTTATCCTTGTGACCCCAATCTTTGACCTCCTATCTCTCACCCTATGCTCTAAAAAGTCCATTCCTGGTGCTTGGAATGAATAATGCTTATTTATGCTAGACAAGTAAATCCACTCGTGATGGGTTCAAGTAGGTAATGCATAACCAATTCTCCTTGTTAATTTTTAAATGAAAATCTTGCTTGCACAGAGGTAAACAACAAAGCAGTAAAAATTCATTATGTAACACAACAGTTAAGCTTCCAGAATTACTCCAGCTCCATACACAATACAGAATAACACTTTAGTAAGATCAAAGAAACTCTTTCCATGCTTTCAGCTCTCATCAAACCAAAACTTCGTCACTCACTTTCCCTGTTTATTCCAAGCCCCAACCAATCCTCTGTTACTGACTGACCCTATCTGACAGATTGACAAAGAAGCTGCTAGTTTTATCATCTTTCCCTTATAGGTCCACCATTACAGCACACTCACTCCACAAGTTGTAATTGGCTGGCTCTACTCAGGTCTGACAAGCTCTTCTCCTCACAAATCCTTACATAGAAAATTATACATTCCCTAATTGATTTTATCTGACACAGTAGGAACCGATGAAATACATTTTACATTAAAATGGAGTCATATATTGTACAGGTATTTTCTCTTTTAATCATAGTGACATTATTTAATTGGAAACTATCTTATCTTAGTCTACACTGGCTGGTATTCTTGTTTGTATTTGGAGACAATATATGTAATTTCACAACTGGACCTGCATCTTTAAGCATATATAACATTTGTAGTGCAAAATGCATGCAGACTTTACAATTCAAAGTTTTGGATTATATTCTAAACAGCCTCCTTACAATTAAGAACCAGATTGTTTTAGCTGGCATAACAACCAATCCACTTTCAGTTTAGTGAGTTTGGAAGTTTTAAATTATGATGTATAAGACCAGCCTTTTCTGTTCAGTTTAAATTATGATTTAAGTGCTCCATCACAACCAGTTTAATCCAGTCCTCATTAAACATGACCTTTCAAGAAAATAAGTTGTTCTGTGCGAGATAAGCGATGGTTGTCTACAATGATGTCATCTGCAGTTATGTTTCACTATGGCCATTGGCTAGAAGCTGGCTAAGAGTAAATATCTGGATGAAGCATGGACATAGGATGCGATATGGTACGAGTATGTAAGATGTGGGTTTGACACAGCAAAGAGAAAGTATTACCAATATTGATTAGAATACAAGAACATTATCTCTGATTAAGAATATTAATGTGCTGGCAGTGAAAGCCAGATAATTTCTGGTGCCAGCATCAACTTGACCAAAGACTTGCAGGCATCTGGAGAAACGAGATTGGCGGGAATTGGATGCTTGATACTACATATAATACTTACAAGAGACTGGATGTCCAACCTATTTTCTTTCTACAAATGCCAGATATTATGGTCCTCAGGCACACATTTTAGATACTCAAAAACTTAGTTCAGTCTGTGTCAATAAAAGCCGCTCATAGTCTTTCTGTAGGTTGCAAACGGGGAAAACAAAGAGGAAGGTGGGGAGCCCTTACAAATCCAAGGTTTTCAGCCAGTCATATTTGGGATAAAACCCTTTCCAAGGACGTTCCCTCACCCATATGGAGTGTTTTAAGAGCTAATTGACAGAGGAATAGACTGCCTTGGACTGTGGTGGAGTCTTTTTTGGAGGTTTTTAAACAGGCTGGATTGCCATCTTCAGGGAGTACTTTGATTGTGTGTTTCAGCATGGCAGGGGGTTGAAATGGATGGCCCTTCTTCCAACACTATGATTTTAAGTGCAGAAGAAGTGATTTATAGTTTTGGTGAAAACACCTCAGCTCATCCCCCCACCCTCAAAGAGCCAAATAGACCTATGAGGTGGCAGGAGAGATGTGTATTTTAGAAAAACTAGAAAAAACAGCACTTCAAATTACACTCCAAAATGCACTAGCATAGTATTGATATCATGATCAGGGTGCAGTAGGAGAGAAGGAAATTATCCTTGTTCATTTCACTTATAAAAGCTATTTTGTCAACAGGAAGGAATGATTGGAATACACTCGAATTTCCCATTCCACATTTTAAGAATGGATATTGAACTCACATTCCCAAGATATCTAGGCAGATACTTAAAAGAGGCCTAGAGATAGTTTTGAGCTCAAGAGACAATTATGCACAGAATTACACTGAGTACAGAACTATACCTTCTAACTGGAAAAGAAAGGCTATGTCTGCTGGCACATTAATGTCCCAGACTAAATACAACTTCAGGCACTAGAGCTTTCAAGCATTTGGCTTCAAGTATTATAAGTTATACAATTAGGCATTACATTAGTGTTTCTATAATAGCTGTACCCATTGTGGTCTATCGACATACAATCTCTTTTAAAAGAGGAGATACGCTCTTATGCATAAGTGAAAGGACTTTTTTCTCATTCATAGAAACAGAATAAGTGAAATGGAAAACAGTGATAATTTCACTCTGCCGCACTCTGCAGAATTGATAAAGAGGAGGAGAAGAAAGACAAGTCTACCAGGTAACACACTTTAGTCCTGCAAATGAGAGTGGTGGTGCATTCATTTTGCAAGCATATACACATTCCTGGCTGGCAGTACAGATTCATAATTGCTAGTTTAATCTGTTTCCCTCGAATAGAAAAGCTCCTAAAATATGGAAAATACATTACTAAAGTACAAATACATGACGTGTTAACACATTTTAGGAGACGTTCTTGGACATGACCAAACAGCTTCCGATGTGAGGCTGATCTGGAAGTCCTACTTCCCAGTACTCTCTTTTTCTGTGCTTTATGTTTATTCAGCACTGGACAGCTGGCTACAGTTATGAAGCAGACCTTAACATCCGGGAGAGAGATGGAAGTGTTCGTTTTTAGACACTTCTTGAAATCAGGGCATGCTGGACTATATGTACCAAATGCCTATAGTCCATTATGCAAGTATCCTGAAATTGGTAATGTTTCTGTCAGTAATAAAGTGAGCTGCAAGCCCCAACAAAACAGCAACAAGTGGTAGTCAAGAGCAAAAGCTAACTATGGTAGCTATCAGTATGTTTCTGAGTAGTATTCATCATTGTATATATCTAGTTTATTATTATTTACAGTAGCTATTCATCTAGTTTTACTCCATCACTAAAATACAGATACTGAATACAAGCCAGCTAATTTAATTTATTTTATGGGGCAAAATGGCAATCCCATGTATAACTCTGTTATGTGCCTTCAAGTCTTTTCCAACTTATGGTGACCCCTAGGCAAAATGATTACAGGGGTTTCTTGGAAAGGTTTATTTAGTGGGAGCCTACCCTTGACTTCCTCAGCCACTGGCATTTACTTCTAATTGCTCAGGTGCAGCTTGTAAAACACACTAATCCAATGTCAACAAGCAGCAGAGTGAAAACTAGTACAATTGAATAGGACTCCACCTCTGTAGAACCATTTTGTATTGAATACCACACCTCCAATTACTCCAAAAATGCAAAACCTCTAGTATGTTTGCTAGCACAATGGCATCACTGGCTACATGCCAAAGAAAACAGTACAACTTCTCCTTGTTTTCTTCTTTTGTCCCTTGGCTTCCAGTATGTTGATATCTAACAAAAGTAAAACTTAAAAAAATCTTTATGTTCACCTTAAGGAAGGATTGTAAATGACTTGGTACTGGGGTTGATGATATCATAATTTATGCTATGAAAAAAATTACTAGAGCTTTACTGTTCTCTCTGTATTATTATATCACTGCAACAAAAGCATAATTGACAATCCACAAATGCTTAATACAAAAGCTCCGTTCTTCTAAGCACAATTATAGTTTTTAATTTATTAGAGTTATATTGAATTAAAAAGCTACTGTATATACTGTAAGTTGACTTCAAGGGGATGTTTGGGAGCCAAATTTAAGGATTTTGATATGACCTGTGGATAAGCCAATGATCATTCCATACATTCCATACATCACTCAGAGAGCAAGCTGTCCCAGGCCACCAAGACTGCTATTTCCATGCTCAGGTGAATAGTTTAACTTTTATGAAAAAAGGAATCATCCCCTTCTTTGAATAAAGTGTAAAAAGGTGAAGGGGAAAGATGACTTTCCTTTGAGAGGAAGCACCAATGAGCAGCCACTGCCACCATTAGTTTCCTACCCAGGCATGCAAAAGGACCAGAAATGATGGTATGGCAGACAGAGTAAAAGAAGTCTATACTTCTTTTAGGTTTTTCTGAGATGACTAAGATTTCACCCTTTGCCACTCTACTCAGAGAAAGGGTATGTTCCTTTTTTAATAAGAGTCAAGGTACTTAGAATGACCTGTAGATACGTTGAACCAGGCTTTTTGGGTTGATTTTTTTTACTAAAGTTTCTAAATGTATATGTCAGTACATACAGTAATCTATACAATCAAAAGGTTTGAACAATCTGCTGCAAACCCTTTCAATTCTTCGGGACACAATCTTTTAGACATGGCTGTTTCCAACAGAAAAGAACTCTGGTTAACCCTTGCTTGAAAACAGAGATAACTTCTGCAACTGTAGATTCAATACCTTGACATGGTATGGTTTTAATTTAGCCTCTGTTATTATGCTCTGTATGCTCTAATCAGGTGAATTCCATAATTGTTACTAGGTGCTGTTTACCACTACCATTCCAATGTACATCATCATCAAGAAATGTCATGTAAAATGCCATATTTTATTATTTTTTAATTATTTTATGGAATCCTTCTGGAACCCAGATTCTATTCCACAATAGTGCTCTTCAGGGTGCTTTATCTATATTTTATTTCTCATCATATTTCTATCAAAGATACATCTGATAAATCAAAACACGGTAATCTGATAAATCAACACATGGGAGTGATTAGCTGTATTCAGACCAAAGAGGTTTTTTTTAATCATAAAAAGTACAAAAATAAGAGCTGGGGCAGTTTTGGACAATACCTTCAAGAATCCCTAGCCAAAATGTCCTAAAAGGAAATTTTCCAAGCTCTGATTAAGACACAAGATATACCGCTAACAAAGTGAATGTGATTTTTAATATATATGCTAATTCAGAGTTGGATTTAAAGAACAAGTGGAGCTAAAACAAGCAGGTTAATTTGGATCATTGGGATGAGACAAAGCAAGTCTTTACACTGCTATTTCACAGAATCTTGCCTAAGAGCTCTGAAAATGGTTACATTTTCAACAGTCAGTGTTAGGGAGAAGTAAGCTGCAAAATAGCCAAGTCGTAGAATTCTTAAATGTATCATCCAATGGAAAATGGTGTAACTGTATTTTTGTCAGAAATAGTCGAAAGATATTTGAAACGAATCTGAAGATATACATTGTACAAAATGGGATTATTTTCAGTCTATGAATTGCCTGAAAACTTGCAGTAGGAACAATACTTTCTCTGTGAGAAGCCTTCTGACTAGATAGTTGATGCCACTTTCATGAACCTATTTGGATTACAATACTTTAAGCACAATTGCTGTCAAAAGTATAGAAAGCTACAGAGTACCAAGTATGTAAATCAAACTAAATGTGTTTTTCATATGGTATTTGCTTTTGAAAAATAAATCAAAATAAAATTAACAATTTTTGCAAGACATATAAAGGAATGAGAATGAGGATAATCCTATGATGAACTTTCAGTAATCTCTTCTTGATGCTGTAGTCCACTTTATCACTTGTCCTGAGCATCCCAGGGAGAAGGGGGCTGCTAGAAAAGTAATGAATATCTTTTTCCTACATACACTTGCCCAAAATTAAAGTTCTGATAGAGTGTAAAACATTGAGGGGGGTGAGGATGTAGCAGAGGGTCTTCCCTACTGTAGCAGCCAAGTTTTGGAAAACTTTATGTTGTACCTCTTGATTTTATTAATCCCTAGATTATTAACATAGGATAAAAGGGAATATAAATTGTTAAATCTTTCTCCTCATTTTCTCATAGTATAGATTTGGGGTCTAAATAACCCCCAAAAGCATTAGATGCTGTCTCATCTTGGAAGCTAAGTAGGGTCAGCCATGGTTAATATTTTGATAGAAGACTTCCAATGAGTAACAAGTGCTGTAGGCTATATTTAAGAGAAAATTACCTCTGAGTATTCCTTGCCCAGGAAACCTTATGAAATTAATGGGGTCATTATAAGTAGGAAGGTGACGTGAAAATATAGGTTTCTGCAATGGCCTTAGGTAGGCTTATTGCCAGAGACATGTGTGGATCTTAGGGACCATTGTGATTCTGATAGGTGTGATGCCTCCTATAGCTCTTCCTGGAATCTGCTATCTGAAAAATGACACATTTGATCCCAAAATAGATAATGTGTTGTACAGGAAAGAATTGAAATAGTTCTTGTTCTGTAATGCATTCAATAAACTGGGCCTTGCTGTCTGGGAGGGTTTGGTTCCGTATCCCCATGTGGCTATGAAAAAACATGAATGATTGAGTCCCACGTTATTTATCGGTGGCAACATAAAAACATATTCTGTAAATTTGGAACCCCCAGAAAGACTTGCATAGGCTGTTGGACTCTCCACCTCTTTTGTAGGCAAGTGCATGGCTGTGTAGAACTGTGAATTCATTGGCTGCAGGAAGATTTTCTTGTATTTTGTTTTTTATTATATTTCCCCCCGATTCAAGTGGATTGAATATGCAGGTGCAGGTCCACCATACAGTCACTCTGCCTTCACAAAACGAGAAGAAACAGCAACCTACATTTCTATCATAATTCCAGTAAATTGAGAATATGTGATGATGGAACAGTACTGCCAATTCTTGCAGTTTCCACTCCTCTATATTACCTATGGGCATAAGTAGTGGCCATGTTTTAAACCCTAGGCAGCTGTTGGTAAATAAAAAGGAGCCAGCCACAAATATATAAGTATCTTTAAGAGACTTGGTTTCCTTAAGCATGAGAAAGATACAATCTCAGTTTCATTTGATGATACACAATAAGCTGCCGCATTTGTCTAGTGCGTGTTTGAGCACCAGTGAGGAGTAAATGATTTGATTTTGTGGGCTCAGAGGATTTGTCAGTTGCCTCAGAAGTATAATTCTAGCTCTTCATATCCCTGCTGCTTCTAATTTAGCAGGACAGGCTCATAATTGAAGCAAATTAACTATTTACACTTGCCACTTCTACCAGGGGAAAGAGGACGTATCAGCAGGAAAGACTGAGTGGGAAATTAAATCCTTCCCACTTGTGTCAGATCTGCCCTTATATAAACACATTAACAGTAATTTCATGAGGCGTCAAACATAGGAATAAATACTGAGGGATAAAATAATGAGGTGTTGCTATTGAGCTGAACTGTTGCCGCTAATATTGCTGAGAACAAATTATGCAGCCTGGAAGAAAGCATATGTTACAGCACTCCAACCACTCCCTGGCACGGCTTATCTGATCATTATGCAGCGGCTCCTTAGGTACACAGACCTGTATTTCTGCTACAAGGAGCAAGTACAAGGTTTAAGCAAACATACATGCCCAAATTCACACATATTGGAAACAGCTCGCTTTTGCTCTGACTTAACCCACTGACATCAGTGGTGTTACAAATAGAGGTGAACTTTGTATAGTACATTTTTGAGTGGGCATGCTGTTCCATTTTTAGTATAATAGCATGTTTTACTGAGGTCTTTGGCTGAAGTCAGTTACACTAATCTAAACAAGAACATTTTGTTTGTAATTTGTTCATTCTATTATTGCTTCACTGGATCTCCAATTAGGGACTTAAGGTTCATTTAGTACATTTACATCTGGTTCTGATTTTAAATTATGTGGGGGGTTTTTTTTTAAAAAAAAGAAAAACACAGAACCTGAAAAAAATACCCTACCCTCCCTTTTAACCCAGACTTCTGTCTGAAAGCCAAAGAAGGCTCCATTTACTGAAAGATATTTAACTCTTAACTGCCAAGTGTGTATCTTCCCATTATAGTAAAAGCACGTGCAAAGAAAAATGATCTATGGGAAGTTCTTTACAAAGTCAATGAAAAAAGACATCAAACCATGTTAGTAAACAGGTTGGGGTGGAGGAAAACGCAAATGAAACATGCTTAATCAAAAAGACTTGATTATTTATGTAGGAAATATTTCAAGGTACAACTGGTCAAAAACGATAGGGAGGGATAAGGCAGGAGCTAAATGCTTTTTGCTAATCCAAAATGTACTTTATTCAGAAATGTAAAGTATCAGAAACAGAAATCATAAAGGTTCGTAGCAATATTTCTTCTACCTTGAACAAAAGGCTGATGTTTTTATTTTTGCCCATATGAAGATGCATCTAAGGAAAATGCATTGTCTCTAGGTTGGACTATTAGGCAATGCAGAAATTAGTCCTAAGGCACGAAGTATAATTTCCATAAGTAAAGGGCATATAATAGTAGCCAGAACCCATAGCCATGGGAGTTGGACAAGGGCTACTAATAATTTAGTTAGACAGTTTGTTTTTCTGCTGTGTTTGGGATCTCTAAACACAATTTTATTTTTAATACTTTTGCTTCTATGGACCCACCTGACACTATAGTATAATACAACGTGGAAACAGTTTGGGAGGAAGCGGTTTTGCTGCATGAGTGATTAAATTGACATGTCTGGAACTGGTGTGATGCCAGATGGGTGATTACATTAACCCATTCTGCAGGGACAGCCTCCCCCCCCCTTTCCCAGGAAAGATGTGCTTCAGCACTCTGGAGGAATAGAAGAATAAAAGGGGGAAAGTGACAGATAGAGGAGTAGAAGTGATCAGTAACCCCGCCTAGGTGGTCAATTACAATATGGTCCACATTCTGAGGAGCTGATTTCACTCTGGGATCTGCTGCAGCACATTAAAGGACTGAACTCAGACTTTCCTGTGACTTTTTAAAATGTGCTATGACCATTAAATCTGAGCAGCAGCATGCATTGGCAGCATGCGTTTTTGACCACTGCAGCTTCAAATTGGTTTGGAGCCACATTATAGTATCAACATAGATGTGCCCCTCATTTGTAACTCTAGTCATGTCAGGCTAGGGAGACCAAACATTTTGACCTGTACTTTAGTCTAAAAACAATGTATTCTTCAGATGTTTGAAGCAAGTGACCACTTTTTGATACAGAAGTTTAGTACATTCACATCTTACAGAAAATAATCCTGTACTGAAATTGATGAATAATTTATACAGCAAATCATTACTTCTAGCAATGGAAGCTGCTGTATATATTAGTGTGCAGAAAGAAAAGAAAATCTCTTTAATACAGGGCAATCTATTACCCCAGTGTCTGGTCTAGTAGCTATTATTTGTCCTTATAACTCACACAACAAATAATAACTGCTAAATAGAACAACTTTTCCTGGCAGACCACCAAGGCGACACTGTTTTCTTGAAAATAATGTGTAAGTGGTCACTGGCTTGAACTTGGTTAATAGGTTTAGGACTTTGAAGACAGTAAGTTAAAACCTTGAAGATTATTTTGCTTTACTTTGCATTCCTTAATGGATTACACATTGGGTCCACTATAATTTACAAAGAGAAACTGCCAAATACAAGTGATTAACACAGCTTTCCTTTAATAATTTGCATGCTAGTCAAATAAACACAGCTGGAAAATGAGAAACCCCTGGATGTTTCTGTCAATTAGCATAACTTGTCAGGCAAATACTTGAAAGAAAAGAATTGCCTGCATAATTTCTGTGTAAATTCTAAGAACAAGGGACAAATTATTTCATCTCTGGGGATTGTTTATTTGTTGTGAACTCCCTGGAAAGGGACAGGATGCATTTCTTGGGCTTTGTGTTGTCTTGATATTTTTATTATATTATTCTATGTATAAGATTTTGCCTGTTCATTGCCTCAGATAACATCTCTACCACGTAACGCTAATATAATGAAGCATCTTTTTACGATTCCTTTTACGATCATGGTCAACAACTAGTTCTAAATATTGCCTTATTTGCCACTAAATTTAGGCTATGGAATGTATGAACAAGAATACTTAAAATATTAAACACACATTGAGTAGCATTCTATTACCAAAACATAGATATGTAAGTTGCTATATGTATGCAGGACGAATTACTCATCATAGCACTATATAGATGTACTCTGTTGACACTAGTAGAAGTGAAATTGGACATATAGCTATGTTGCACATTGTGTCTCAGCACTGTGGCTGGACATTGTTTGTTGCACACTGCAACTGATTATTGTGATTGTGCATTTCACAACAACTCTCAGTCATTGACATCAGTTGTGCAAAATTGTTATTCTCCATGGGTGGGGGGGTTTGTGTAATGTCTGTGCAAAGTACCTCCACACATGGATATTTATGCTACACTGAGGGGATGTTCAGTTCTGACCATAATTTACTAACATGGTATGTATGCATGGGCGAGGGAGGGCGTGCGAGACTGGAGAGAGGCTTGCGCCAGCGAGTCCCTTCAAGGAAGAGGGGAAAGTGCCCGTGTGACTTGGGACTGAGAGTGGCCCAGCAGTATCAAGAGGAGAAGCAGCTGCAGAAGCAGCTTAGGTAATTTATAATGCTATTTATTATTATTTTTATTAATGTTTCAATTAGAAAATGCATAAGGATGTGGGTTAACTACAACTCCCAAAATCGTGGGTCAATCCTTCCCAGATCCCACCAGTATTCACCTACATCCGCAGTGTTCTTTGGATCTAGGTGAACTACAACTCCAAAACTCAAGTTCAGTGCCCACCAAACCCTTCCAGTATTTTCTGTTGATCATGGGAGTTCTGTGTGCCAAGTTTGGCTCAATTCCATCATTAGTTTAGTTCATATTGCTCTTTAGTTGCTATAATTCCCAGCAACTACAACTCCCAAATGACAAAATCAATCCCCCCCATAACCCCACCAGTATTCTAATTTGGGAGTATCGGGTATTGGTCCCAAATTTGGTCCAGTGAATGAAAATACATCCTGAATATCAGATATTTACATTACAATTCATAACTGTAGCAAAATTACAGTTATGAAGTAGCAACAAAAATAGTTTTGTGGTTGGGGGTCACCACAACATAAGGAACTATATTAAGGGGTCATGACATTAGGAAGGTTGAGAACATGCTTTTGATGTTGTTGAGGGGAGATGGATTATGACAAGGCAAGGATAAACTGAACAGTGTGTTACTTTTTAAAACTGCTTTAGGGTCTGCTAGTGCAGAAAAGTTCCTTTCATATAATTCGTATGGGACAAAATACCCCATGTGCATGCTGTTCTGGGAAGATGCTAGTTCAGAACAGGTAGATTTTTGTCAATGTGCCCCACACTATGTTTTGTCTGATGGCTGGACAGTAAATAGTGCCCCAAGATAACTTTCTAGTTTGTTCTGCACAGTTAAACTGCATTAAAGCTCACAAATCTGGAACTGCATGATTTGCAATTACAACCTTGCAATGAATGTGAGAATTATGAGCCTGTTTGACAGCCCAACTCACTGTACAACCTATTCAAATTCAAATGGTGGTGTCTCTTATATAAAACTGTGCATTACAACATGCCCTAAGTAAGGCGATGTTTAATCATACACTGCTGAAGTAGGTTTACATAAAATATAGAAGATAGAAGGGGAACTATTAAAATCAGATTGTCTGTATATCTGAACAAGAGAGGCAATAATGGGACTGTAAAGAGAAATGAAGTACTGCAGTTGTGGAGAGAATTATCACTTTAATGTGTATACCAAAAGGAACTCTCAGCACTTCTTCACTCTCCACTTGACTATTTCTTACAATCACTGTAAGGCTCTCTTTAAATTAAGTGGTGAGAGAAGCAGTAGGATTGCCTATCAATAATGTCCATGCTATCAAATGCCAAAAATTGGAGCATTTCTCATATCCTTAATATGTGTTTCTTAAAAAACAACATAAAATGTATTTCATGTACAGAAGAGAGAACATATTTCCCGCAGAAAGTTCATATTACAAAGGAAGCCAATAATTCTGTATTACCAGAGCAGAGCCCTAGTTTGAACTCATTTTAAAAATGGATACAGTCATTTCACAGTTGTTCCTAAGATGCTAGATGTCCTTCCATAAAATTTCTGTGTATATGTGATGAAGAAACCAAATTCTGTTACATTTCTAAAAGGACAGTGCATTTTCACATGGAAAAATGTGGGTTTTCCTCCACAAATAACAACACTGAACTGAGTTGCAACAGCCCCCCCTCTGCACTATGGTCATCATTTGATAGGGTCCATGACATCGGTAGTGATAAAACTGTTGTTGCATTTGTGCCAGTTTGAATATTTTATTATTAATTATTAAGAAGACAACCAAAAACTAACATTTTAGGTTATGTTATTCCTTGCTGCAACACTGAGATATTCACATACGCCAACATCCACAGCATTAGTTATATTCATATTTTTGATCCTTTTTTCCTTTACTTTTATATTGTTATTCTTTAAATGTTTTCCCAATTGCAATATGCAAACAACTTAATGAAACAAAAATAAAAAAGCAAGAGCAAACCCTGCCATCCAATGAAGCAAATAATTTTCGTTTAACTATTGCAAGAGAACAAAGGGAATAACGCTTGTCCCCATTCATGACGAATTATTAGAACAAAGAAAAATTCATATGGAAGAATAATCTAACAAGGTTTTTACAGTCTCCACTGGACAATTATAGTTCATATAAGATCTCAAAAATTACAAATACTCAATGGCATCTACTGAAGAACATTAAGAAGTTTAATTCTTCTGTACATAAGCATATTTTGTGTTGTGAGCATTCTTGAGGGCTTTTTGTAGGAATTTACAAAGCTGGGTAATGGGAGAGAACTACAGGGCTGTGAAAAACATGTTTTTGAATGTCACGAGAAAAATTTGCTTTGTTGAGCATTTACACAAAATTCTAAACAAAATTTGAGCATAGAAAATAGCCCACATAAATATTATTTTCTACACAGACAATGCATACAAAAATAGGCTTTGAATAAATTTTTTTACAGCAGGAAGAAAATTACTAAAATCACTCCTTGCTTCTTTCGAATTTGATGCTTGTCAGCAGGCCTTAATTTGAGAGCTAGGATGTCTAATATACTCCATGTTTTGCATCTTGTATAATTTTGATCCTAGTTCTTGATTTCTTCCCCTGCCATATAAATTTAGGTCCTTCTGTCACTGTTTAAATCAAACATCATTAACTAAATTCAGTATAGACTGAAACATGAAAGGCATTATGGACAGGACATTAATTTTTACTACTGAAATCCTCCCCAATGAGGAAACATTTACTTTCTTCAATCTTTGCAGGTCCTTCTTAATATCATTCCAAATGTTTACCTAATTATTTTGACAAAATATCTAATTCACATTAATCATTGTAATACCAAAATATGTTATTGTCCTCTCAATCCTAAAACCGGACTTCTTCATCAGCTGTAATTGCTCCTATACTAACTCCCTAACTGGTCCATTTGCCCTAATGCTTGCCAAAGCTGCTTAATGCAGCCTTGTCCCACATTCAAAAGAGTCGGAGGGATGCTCTGCAGCTTCCTGAAGATCTGGAGCTCACCCACACTTTGTGGCAGTGTAAACAGTTGTGCCAGTTCTGGTTTTGAACTGGCCATGGCTGTTCACACAGCCACCACACTTTCCCCAGGGGACAGGGGATTGCACTTACCATCCTCTGTATGTCCTCGGCTTAGTGGTGACTACCAGAAGTGATATTGTTCATTGTCATCACGCAATGCATCTACTGATGCTGGTCAGAGCACCAGAGTGACTGGAGAAGGAGGAGGAGGAGGTGGTTCCTTCTTTTCCTCCCCCCCCCCTCTTGCAATACTCTGGCTGACTGATCAGTGTCAGTAGATGCAAGGAGTGATGGCCACTAACAATTGTGTGTCCAGTGGTCATTGCTAAGCTGAGGACATGAGGCAGACAGTAAAGGTGGTGGTCTGGCAGTGAAAAACTGGGTTTGACGCCACTGGGCCATGTGGAAAAATGAGTAAATCACTGGGGTTTTTGCCTTGGAGAAAAATAATTTGTAAAGAACACAGCATAGAACTCCAGTGTATCAGAATACTTACTGGGTTATGACAGATCCCTGACTAAGAATCTCATTCTATTCTTCTCAGATTGAAAATGGTAATACAGGAATTCCTCAGTTAACAAAGCAGATGTGCTTCTCTATGGACATTAAATAAGAGTTCTGAGAAGACATATAACTAGGATCTGTAGTAAAAGGTTTTTTTAAAAAAATATGGTACATAAAACGTTTCTAAACCAAAGTGAAATTGATTGAATGTGACAAGAGAATGCGAGGGCATAAGAGCAAGACACAGCCATATCATCATACCTGCTTTTGTTCTTCTCCCAAGCCATCCCACATGGAAGCTACAATTTTAGAAACTTCTCCAAAAGTAGCATTTGGGTTTTGGCCCTTGATGGCAGCTTGTGTGTCTCGGAAAAATAATGCATAGGCAGACACAGGTTTCTGCGGCTCATTAGGGTCTTTCTTCTTCTTCTTCTTGGGAGTTTTGGGTTTCTTTCCCATATCAGAGGCAGGTCTTTTTTCTCCCCCATTGACCTGCAAATAAAGAAGAGATTGCATTACAAAACACACCCACACACACACACACACACACACACACACAGTACCATTACTTTTAGGCAAATTAAAACTCAATTTCTCAGTCCACATGCATCTAGCATTTTGTAGCTTAAAGGAGCATTTCAGTTATAACTTTTTATAATCCAAATTGTTGGCCTCTTAAATGATTTCATCTATAAAATGCATTTTGGGTATTTTAAGGTTATATAATCTAATTTTATTACACATTTACATTTTACTTTTATTTAATTGTTTTATCTAAGTTGTTGGTTTATTGGTTTATCTTTTTCAAGTCTTACCACTAATGGTATTGTGTCACTCAAAAGTCTTTCATAATACACTGTATGCCATTCACTAGTTCAACAACTGAGTGAAGTTTCTATAGTGTTTTTCCCTAGAAGTTGAGTTGTCAGATAAAGGAACAAGTAAATGTATTATTAAGAGACTTAGATTTGGGCTACAGAATTTCCTATGAATTTCCAGCAATCACAAAAATGCAAAGTGATCAAGAAGACACAGACAGGGAGCAAGCAGTGCTGGTGACTGGGATATCAATTCTTTCATTTAAAAAAAAATCTTCTTTAGCCTTCATATGCCTATAGTAGTCAGTATTATAAAATATGTTGAAAATGCTAGGAAAAGGAGCTATCTTCATTTAGATGCTGCATTTTAAAACATCCGTATGATTACAGTCATTATTTTTAGTAGGTTTTATAAAGCTATATGTTACCTGATTACATGATTAATCTGTGAATGATTTTCCAAGTCCCAGTGATAATGCTGGGATTTACTCTTAACAAAATTATCAGAATTGCAGCCTACTATTTGTTCAGAAATGGCTACTGTTATGGTGTGTGTGCCTTTGATGATGAATGGCCAAGGCTGCATTTACACTGTAGAATTAATGGAGTTTGAGACCACTTTAACTGCCATGGGCTAATGCTATGGAATCCTGGGAGCTATAGTTTTACAAAGTCTTTATCCTTCTTTGTCAGTGGATGCTAGAGCCTCACCAAACTACAGTTCTCACTTCTAAAATAGCTTTCTCAAGAGGTGAGGTGAAGGAAAGCATCCATCTATGACATACATGGGCAAACATTTTTGCCTTGGGAACACATTGTGGCACGGCTGGGAGGGCCGGTCCATGATGGAGGAGGGCCGGGCACATGCTGGGGGGGGGGAGGGCAGGGGAATGCACGGGGCCAGGAGGGGCAGGGCAGGACCGGCTAATCCTCAGGTTGTCTTCCCAGCATAAGGACGGGGCTGCTCATCCCATCCTTATGCTGGGATGAAGGCGAGACACACGGCAACTGCCCCAATCCTCCTTCCCATCATCCTCCCCCGATCATCAGGCTGTTCTCTTGGCATTATGCCGGGAGGAGGGTGAGACAGGTGGCTGACTGTGCTCCAAAGGGCTCTCAGCCACAGCTTGCCTTCCTTGAGCTGTTCTCCCGGCATAAGGAAGGGGTCACTCACACCGTCCTTATGCCAGGAGGAGGGTGAAACACACGATGGCTGAGAGCACTCCATAGGGCTCTCTGCTGCTACGTGCTTTCCTCCCCCATCTTTTTGGGATAAGGATGCAGCAGGCCACCATGTCATTATGCAAAGAGAACAGGGAAAATAAGGAGAGCTTGAGGTAAGTGCCCAGGGGGTCGCATTCGGCCCCCAGGCCTTTGTTTGCCCGTGCCTGATCTACGAGTATCTTCTTGTCACTCAAACCAAAGGAGAAAAGAAATGTGAATGGATATGGCAGACTCCATTTTAGTAATGGAAAAAAAGGGAGAAAGGGATTTCAGTTTGTCCAGAAATTCTGCTAAATGTGTAAAAGGCAACTTTGGGAATCACATGAAAAGATTTTCACAGATTTATTTGTCTGATTAGCTGAAAAGAGACTACAATAAAACAAATGAATACTAAGCACTGACCTTCTTAGTTATCACATCTCCTTATAATCTAGGTAGTGATGGAATAAAATAATCTCTACATATAACTCAAATTACATACTCTGAAAGGCTTACTATAAAAAAACACAATTCAACTGTATCAGATTTGGGCTGCATCCAAAAGTGTCTTAATTTCATATAAACCACTGACGTTTTCTGCTAATCTGATTTTTCCAGATTGAAAAGAAATTCATGGATTGATTACTTAAAAAAATGCTAGCTTTGACTCAAAAGTCTGTTTACAAGTAAAATTTCAAAACAGAATATAAACCACACTCATATCAAATCCTGAACCATCTAAAATAGTAAAAACAAATGCTGGAACATCTGATCTTCACATCATTTTTTTTTATAAAAAAACTCAGAATGGAAAAAGTAGAAGTTTGGCAATGGAGACCATTTACACTTTTATGGTGACAAATGTAATGTTTTCCCAGTATTCAAATTGTCACTAGGAAAATGAAATTTAATTTCAAGGTTGGGAGGCATGCCCTATGAAGAGTGTCTTAGGGAGCTAGGTATATTTAGCCTGAAGAAGAGAAGGTTAAGAGGTGACATTTATTTATTTATTTACAGTATTTATATTCCGCCCTTCTCACCCCGAAGGGGACTCAGGGCGGATCACATTATAACACACATAGGGCAAACATTCAATGCCCATAAACACATCAAACAGAGACTGAGAGACACACACGCAGAGGCAAGTTAACTTTCTTCTGAGGGGATGTTCGATTCTGGCCACAGGGGGGAGCAGCTGCTTCATCATCCACACTGACGGCACTTCCTCATACCAGGTCGTAAATTAGTTAATCTTGCCTCCCCACTTTTTTTATTAGTGGTACCTTATCTCCTACTTGATAGATGCAACTATCTTTCGGGTTGCTAGGTCAGCAACGAGCAGGGGCTATTTTTTTATTTTTATTTTTAATTGACGGGTGCTCACCCCGCCACGGGCTGGCCTCGAACTCATGACCTCATGGTCAGAGTGATTTAAGGCAGCTGCTCAACAGCTGCGCCACAGCCCGGCCCCCTGATAGTCATGTTTAAATACATAGTTTAATGGATGTCATGTTGAAGATGGAGCAGGCCTATTTTCTGCCTCTCTAGAGACGGGAACATAGAGCACTGGATTCAAACTGCATGAAAAGAGATTCTACCTGGATATCAGGAAGAATGTCTTTACAGTAAGAGCTGTTCAATGGTGAAATACACTGCATTGGATTGTGGGGGCATCTTCTTCTTTGGAGTTTTTAAAATAGAGACTGGATGGTCATTTGTTTGGAGTAGTTTGATTATTTGTTCCAGCACGGCAGAAGGTTGGACTGAATGACATTTGTGATCCCAACTCTATGATTGCTTCTCTTGTTCCTGTAAGTGTCATGTTGGGATTAACTACCCAACATTTTAAAAAAATATTATTCTTGCTGCTGCTGTTGATTTATATAATGCCATTAATTGTGGTATTAATGTTACTAAGAGTGACTTTTCCCTCACAGATGTAAAATGTTCTCCATTTCACAAACATCTTAACATTATTACCACTGCTGTATTACTAATCTATGGAAGTATTCACATAGCTATTAATCTATGCCTTCATAACACAGATATGGTTATTATGGATGTATTTTTGGCAGAAAAGTGGGATACACATTAGGGCCAGGATCCTATTGGGGGCAAACTGCTCATATAAAGGATGTTCCATTAATACTTTCACAAGTATTGAGAATAAACATGGAAGAGGACCAGTGGAGTTGGGAGACGTATGTAAGTGGTTCCGAGCAACCTATTCAAGTAATGTCTTGCAGGGCGGCATTGAACCTAGCATATTGTCTCAAGTATAACTAAACTGGTGGAAAAATAGCATCTTAATCATAGTAAATAAATATAAATAAACAAACAAACAAATAGAAATACTCTATTTGGTAGGCATTCATGTAAACCTCTCTCTGACCACTAAAATGCTTGCTGATTATATCTTCAAAGCAAATGATAGTCTTTGCAGATGATATCATCCTAGTTTTGTGGGATCAGAACAGCATGAATAATAACACAAAGGAACAAGTCTCACTTCTTAAAATCATCCGGATAAACTTTCCCATAGCCCATTTGCTTAGCCCTTTGTGTAATTTTAATATTCACAAAAGGTTAAGTAGCAAAACTACTATCTAGTAAATTGAACATCTCTGAAGGAATCTAAATGATCCACTGGCTCTGGACTATTCCTCCACTTTATTGCACACGAAGGATTCACGAGGGAAAATTTTGTTCATTTTTTAAGAAATAAGGAAATTACATAGAATTTCACAACTAATAACCTTGAAAATAATGGGGATTATGTTCTACCTTATGCTTACAACTGCCTAGCAGTTACACAGACATTGCTGCTAACACCAAAACAGAGACAGATGGGAAATAATTAAAAAAATCCTCATACTTATTCAGTTAAGCATGGACTTGTGTTTCAAAATCCCTAGAGGTGTAGTTAGCTCATGGTAATCCACCTCCTGTCAGGCCTTATTGCTTAATTATAGTGATGTATTTAACTTATTTATCACAAGAAAGCAATAGTCTCTCACTGTAAAAATATGTGTTATTAACTATGTTCCACAAATAATAGATCACAAGGATATATAGTAGAAGATTTAGGGCTATCAAATAAAGCATGTTGTTGATATCTAAATGTCCCATGAGAAGTTAAGAAACGCCTATAAGCATATTTAAAATAAACTGAAATCGTTCCAAGGCCTTTAATGGTGCTAGGAGAGCTGTTTCATTCACACTCTCTCACAATAATTACCATAGTTTAAAATAGATTTTAATCAAGTACCATCTGCATAGAAGACTGAACAAATAGCATAAAATTCTACTTATAACTTACCATATAAAGTAAAAATGGTTAAAGACTCTCTTTGCCATATAAACAGAATAGGCTACAGCAATGCTTTAGTGATCATGTTTCAGTTAGTTAACATTTGCTGTTTACAGTCCTCTCATTTCTCTCTGTTCTCTAAATTCCATGAAATCCTTTCATAAGTGAAATTCAAACGACCATGAAACAAACAGTCATCCATCTAGTTAGGAATACATATTTTGAAAATCTAACATCTAACATGCCACAATTATGAATAGTAATACAGAAACACACATGTTTAATGAACCAACAGAATGAATTTTCACATAAATGCAGTACTTATTCAGAGTACTTAACCAATGAAAATAAATGCAGAGAACATGGTAAGCTCATATTAACCTCCAGGTGATTTTCCCCGGGAGTTTCTTGGTTATTTTAGATAGCTTTGGGGATAGCAGCAACTGTGAGCAATCCTCCCACAGGTAGTGGGGCCGCATTTGCTCTAGTCTAATGGTTGGGAGGGAGTATAAAAAGATCTTAAATATAAATAGATACAATGTTAATGTTCTTTTCATTTTCCTATCTCTTCTCAAGTATTCTTTTTTACTTCCTGTCTGCAGAAAGACCACTCAGACTTGCAAAACATATACAGCAAGCCCCTATTAAAAATGGCTGCTGCTGCTCCTCTGCTCCACTTCATGCACGCTGCATTCTTTGGGCTCCCCCATGCTGTTGAAACACTGCTCAGGTAAAAAAAGAAGACAAGGAAGGAAACAGGGCTATTTTTTTCTGGTTTGAGCTAAAGCAAGGTAATGGGGTGGGAGCGTTGTTTCTGTGTCCTGCAGGGCCAAGACAGGCTTCTCACATCTGCCTTTTGTCACTACCTTCATGCTGGATCCTAACAGAGATAAATTGCTTTCCTTACCCATCTCCCGGTCCCCTCCTTTTTTCCAAATTCATGCCACACAAAACTCTTTGCACCAACATCATCATCTATTTCCAACACTGACCTATAGATAAGGTCAACTGTGGAGGATGCGGCCGTTTGCTGCCACCAAATTATATTATTTATTTATTTGCTGCCACCAATTAATATTTTTTTACATTTGCTGCCACCATTTAGAACATATATGTGCCACCGCTCACCACAGCCAGTACAGAGAAAGTCCCAAAGATGGAGGGAAACTCTGTCTTATAGAGTGATGGTTAAATAAGCAGACAAGCCACCTCTATTATATGATTAGGAGGAAAACACTTGAGGTGAAGTAAAACAGAAAATATGTTTATTAGTACTTGAACAGTATTGGTTTCAATGAAATAACAGGATTTGCTTTAACAGAGAATGGTACTTTAACTTGAGTCCCTTAGAATATATATATTCCCTTACAAGGAATAAAAACAGGCTTTTTAAACCTTTGGGACCTCTCTCCCAGAGGCTCTAAACCCAAGCTCTCTAAACCCTTAGAGGCTCACTACAATTCTTAGCACTTCTCCCTAAAGGCTAAACTTTCCCTTTCCCACTAACAGTTCCTAAACTCTTCCTTCCTTCTCCAAATTCCACTACCTAACTCTACAAACACCAATCTCTATTTCTTCAAACACCAAGCCCTATCTGACTGACTTTCTAGATAAATAGCTCTTACTGTCTCTCTGGCGCCGCCCACCTCCTGTTGCTAAGCAACACCCTCCAATTTTATCAACTGCACTTCCACACATGAAGCCGCCTAATGACTCCTCCCCCCGTCTTGCTTTGTCTGGCTTTGCTTTTCCAATCAAGGCCTTGAACTGCCTTTATATACCAACCCTGCAAGGTAGGTTAATCTGTTACATAACCCAGGCTTTTGGGTCAAATTTTTGTCAATTTTTTCTGATTTACACTCAAGTAAAACTGAATTTGGAAGTCCCTTCACTGGTGACTTCCAGTGAAAAAATGCAGCTGTGAACAGTGTATTAGCAAGCGGGCTGAAACACTGGGACATCATTGGGGGTTTATCAACTGTATAGAGTTAAGAAATACTTTTTCAGAAAGAAAAAGGACAGACACAAACCCCTCAAGACTCAAAGGATCTCACCTTCCCCACTAAAACAGAAGAGGAAAGAAGAGGTGGAGGCATTGCACACCCCAGCCATGTCATGCAAACAGACGCAGACAAAAGCAGCTTTGATTCACTTCTTAAAATACTATATTTAAAACAAGGTTGAAAAAACAGAAAGATGCCATCAAATCTGCTGTACGTCTACCAAATTTGTCGATAAAAACATATCTGAGAGGTAAATCGCATTTTCTTTTCCTCCGTCAGAAATCGCAGAGATAAAAAATGAATTTTAAAATCTAATTAGAGGAACTATTCTTCAATAATTTTTAAAGTCTGCCTGATGAAACTATCATATGAGACTAAATACAAAGGGTGAAACTGAATTCATTTGTTAAAAGATTATGCTATCAGAACCATGGGAATTAAAATTGTTTAACCTAAGAGCTCAATAGCCATAACATCTTGGGACCACATGGAGTTTATGGACTGAGTCCAAACAGCAAATAAGACAAAAAGTGGCCATAGAGATGAACCATAGAGAAAACTATAGAGCTTGATATACAGCTTGACATACAGAAAGCAGGAAAACAACTTTGAGATTGAGAGGGATACCGGAATCTGTACAGGAACCTGATATGGCAATAACAGAAGTTGTAGCTGAAATCCTTGGTAGATCGGAGGAAGTGATCAAGACTCAAATTGACAGGACCTGTAGGGTCCAATCCCAACATGAAATAAGAATAAGCTTCCAAGAGATGTGATTGTGTTGTTTACAAGAAAAAGCACAAATCTAAATTTTGCAAAAGATCCAACGATCCGCCAAAGATCTGATTGAAATAGGAGAAAAAGAACATTTGGGAGGGCAGGAGGAGATGGCAACTTTAATAGATCTTGGATAAAGAAGATGTTCCAACTAGAGTGGAAGGCCAGTCCACATGATGAAGAAGAACTGGAGGATCATCTACTATTTCAAGAACTGGGATCCTGAGGATACTTTCTTTAAATATAAATGAACTAAATATCCAAACAAGGGGAGAAGAGCTTTTCATCACTTTTCATTATTTGCAATTACTGGAAACAATGAGAAATCACCACTCATGATTTATGGATTACAAAAATGAGATTTTTTTATTATGATGAAAACAGCAGAGACAGGATAAGAGGCATTAGTTCACTTCACTTCACTTCACTTTATTTCTTAATTAGTCGCTCTCCACCAGAGTGCTTCGAGCGACTTACAATTTAAAATATCATTCCACAATATAAAAACATTCAACATAAAAACATTCAACATAAAAATATTCAACCTAAAAACATTCAACAGTGGCTGATTTACTTAAATGCACAACCAAACAGCCAAGTCTTGAGCGCTTTTACAAAAGGTCGCAACTCCGACATTGCTCTAATATATGGAGGCAATGAGTTCCACAGAATTGGAGCATAGATCGAAAAGGCTCTACGCTTTGTAGCTTCCAGGTGTACCTCCCTAGGGCCCGGTACGTATAGGAGATTTTCCTGGGAGGATCGACATGACCACTGATGGAAAAAAGGAATGAGGCAGTCCCTAAGATATAATGGTCCTTGGCCATTTCGAGCTCTAAATGTCAGGATCAGTATCTTGTAAGAGATCTGATGTTCTATTGGTAGCCAATGCAGTTGTTTCAGAATCGGTGTAATATGGGATCTTATAGATGATCCCGTTAGCAGCCTGGCCGACCATTCAGATCTTCTGGGTTTTTGTCTTCGGAAGGCCGGCGTATAAGGCATTACAATAATCCAACCTAGTGGTGACTGTTGCATGGATTACTGTTGCCAATGCTTCTGTTGAAAGGTAGGATGCCAATTTCCTTGCCTGACGAAGATGAAAAAAGGCCTGCTTACTTATGGCAGTTATCTGGGCCTCCATTGTCAGTGATGAGTCCAACACAACCCCAAGGCTTTTAACAGTAGCAGACGGAACCAGTACTTCCCCATCAAAATCAGGCAGTGACTGGATTAACTCTGGTGGCTGGCCAGGCCAGAGTATCTCAGTTTTTGCGGGATTCACTTTTAGTCTACTCGCTCGAAGCTGCTGCTTCCAAACACAGCTTAAAGTTCTCAGGAATCGTGGTTGTCCCAGGTTCGAGACGCAAGAGTAGCTGGGTATCATCTGCATACTGGTAGCACTCTATGCCAAAGCTCCGCACTAGTCCAGCAAGCGGTCGGACGTAGATGTTAAATAACAGGGGCGAAAGTTAGTTAAGATTAGTTAAGGTTTTCTATTTTCCATTTCTTAACTTTTCTGTCTGTTTCAAAACTCTGTATGCCCACTTTTCTAGCCCTCTGTTTTAGATTAGAAAAAATATTATTTTTTAAAAAATCTATTTTTAACATCATAGAAATCTTTTTAGTATTAGACAGCAATGAAAAGACAAAAATGTAAGATGTTAAAAATGCCCTCGTTCTATATCCACTCTTGTACCCCTACCCATTTCTCATATATTTGCAATAAAAATATATAGAGGAAAAAAACCTGAACTTGGATAAAAGTGGGATGGTTTAGAATTACATGGTTTTCTTACCAAGGAGATAAAACAGAAACAAGTGGTGTTGTTATTGTTACCTAGATCTGCAGTCCTGGGGATGAAGAATTCTGGAAATAGAATCAGAGTCCACGAGTGCTTTTGCAACTTTGTTAATGTTGAAAATATTACTCCTCTCTGTTTCAGATTTAGACTGATTGACATTCACTAATCTGTGTTTTTGTCTCAGATTTATTCAAGGGTACATGTTTAATTTATAAAGTCCACAACAGCCTATTCTTTACTTTGTGCAATTTATGCCTGAAGGGGAAAGATTCAGGAGGCATTCTTGAACTTATTGAAAACAACTTTACCGAGAGTTGTTCCCACCCACTGTCCCTCCCCGTTTTCTTTGTGAAAAGAAACACCTTCTCTCCTGGATTATAATTTTTGTTCCTGGGTTATAAATGTCATTTCCTAATTGGCTCTATCATAAACACATGGGGAAAGTTTGTTAAACTGAAAAAACTTCGTCTTTGCAAGAGGGACATCCTTCTATAACACATTTTGCTCTAGTTTCACAATTATTGAATATCTTGTAGAATCTCCACCAATTTAATATAGGTTTTGGCACAAAACAACTACTTTCAAAGTAAGGACTACACAATTAAACAGGAAATGGAGCCCCTGGTGGTGCAATGGGTTAAACCCTTCTGCCAGCTGAACTACTAACTGAAAGGTCAGCAGTTTGAATCCAGGGAGCGGGGTGAGCTCCCATCTGTCAGCTCTAGCTCCCCATGCGGGGACATGTGAGAAGCCTCTCCACAGGATGGTAAAACATCCACAACGTCCTTGCAGACAGCCAGTTCTCTCACACCAGAAGTGACTTGCAGTTTCTCAAGTCACTCCTGACACAAAAAATAAAAATAAAAAGGAAATAACACTTGCAAACTAGGAACGTATTTTCTTTATTGTTGTTCTTATTATTCAGAGGTAGGATGGCGATCTGTCAGGGTTACTTTTATTGTGCTTTTGCTAAATGGCAGAAAGAAATGGGTTGGACTGGATGGCCCTTGGGGTCAACTGAAGGGGGAGGAGGAAGGAAGGAATGAGGCGTTTGGGGCTCTCCCTTTGCCACTGATTCCCTATTTCTCTCTCTCCTTCCCCGTGTTGAAAGAAAAAAGGAAGGAGGGAAGGAAGGAAAGGAAAAAGGGGGGCAGAGTCTCCCCTTCTCCCAAGCCTCAACCCCATCCTTCCCTTCCTCTCATTCCCCTTTTCCTCATCAGAGAGGGAAGCTCTGAGTCAGTGAATGAGAAAGAGGAAAAGAGAGAAAGATGGAGTGGGGCAGAAAGGCAGTGCAGACACGGTTAATTCACAGCTGAGCCCCAAAGGAGGAGGAGATCAGCCATGGTCACATCTCCTTCCTTTCTCTCTTTTTCTTTTTTTCCTTCTGGATGGGCTGTGAGCTTTGCATGTGCACATTTTCCTTCTTGAGGAGGGAAGAGGCAGCCTTAGGGAAGGAAGGAAGGAAGGAAGGAAGGAAGGAAGGAAGGAAGGAAGGAAGGAAGGAAGGAAAGAGAGGAAGAGAAAGGGGAGGGAGGGTGGAAAAGAGGAAGGAGGGAGGTAAGAATGGAAAAAGAGAAAGGAAATAAAAAGGAGAGGAGGAATTGATAGTTGTTTCCAACACTCTACATTTGAAACCAATGTCATCTGATGAACACAGTAGGTTGCCATTTCTGAAGTGGATGGCTCAGTAGAATTTAACGAACGTGATGAAGTGGTATGAGATTCTGGAGGATGTACAGTAGAGTCTCACTTATCCAACACTCGCTTATCCAATGTTCTGGATTATCCAACACATTTTTGTAGTCGATGTTTTCAATAAATCATGATATTTTGGTGCTAAATTTGTAAATACAGTAATTACTACATAGCATTATTTCGTATTGAACTACTTTTTCTGTCAAATTTGTTGTATAACATGATGTTTTGGTGCTTAATTTGTAATATCATAATCTAATTTGATGTTTAATAGGCTTTTCCTTAATTCCTCCTTATTATCCAACATATTTGCTTATCCAATGTTCTGCCGGCCCGTTTATGTTGGATAAGTGAGACTCTACTGTATATCAACATTATGTTATTTCACATTAAACTTGCATATGCACTGTTTTGCATTGTGAGTTTGGTAGTCCCTTCCTCCTTCAGCAATCAAAGCCTACTGCTCTTATAGTCACCACCAACAGCCATTCCATTGTTGGTGGAGAATTTAGGGGATCAGAAAAGAATCTGGCTCTGTTACTATAATCAGAAGCAAACAAATGATGCTACCTGCTGAGATCTCTTGGGGACTTAGCAGATCTTGGTGGAAGATATAATCTGTCTACATCTCATTAAGGACAGATTTTTTCCAATCCCTCTCACTCTCCACCAGCCTCAGAGTGGTCATGGGGATGGTTATCAAGGAAAAGTGTGGTCAAGAGACTTTTGATGAGAGAGCAATTTCAGAATTCGACATGCTGTACTTTATGCAAGGCATTTTTAGTATATGAAGGGGGGGGGTCCCACAAGTGCCTTGGAAGTGGAAAAAAATACACAACATTGCCAATTAAGTAAATAACAATTTGCTGTCTTTTCATGGCTGCTGTCTGAGAAATCACCTCACCCTACTGTCCCTTTTATTTTAGTTTATCTAAGGATGATGGTAAAATATTAAAACAAGTCCAGATGATGACTTCATAGTATTCAGAGTTTTATAATTATTTAACACATAAGTAGCATAATTGCTATGATCCCCAGTTGCTGGGTAGCTTGAAATCCCTTCCCTATCTTTTTGAAGAATTATTTCTTAAAAAAAAATCCCAGGTGTAGTAGAGCTGAAGAAGTAGACATATATTGCTGTACCTTCTCATGAACTACTCATACACAGCTAGATAAAACTAAAATGAGCCAATAAGTGGGAAAATAGCTCTATCACATGAACAATAGTGATTAGCCATATGACTTGACAAAATGAACTCTTAATTCCTATACACTCAATTCAACACCTGTGGTCCTGCTTTAGTGTAGTATCTGCAGTGAAAAAGGTACAAAAGAATCATTTGAGACTAAGGACCTCTTCACACTAGAGCAGTGGTTCTCAACCCGTGGGTCCCCAGATGTTTTGGCCTACAACTCCCAGAAATCCCAGCCAGTTTACCAGCTGTTGGGATTTCTGGGGATGAAGGGCAAAAAATCTTGGGACCCACAGGTTGAGAACCACTATGTTAGAGCATAAATCCAGTTGCTGTCTCATGCAGAATTTTGAGGTTCGTAGTTTAGTGATGCCCAGGACCTCTATGACTGGGCAGTTTAAAGGCCCATCCCTAAACTACAAACCCCAGAATTCTGCAGGACAAAGGAACTAGATTTAAAGTGGGTAGTGTGATGAGGTCCTAAGAAGAATAACATTTTAGCATAAGTTTTATGAGCTTCACTCTACTCCTGATGCATCTGATGAAGTGGACCAGAGGTTACGTATGGTAGAGATTTCATTCTCCCAATTAGCCCCAAAAGTTCTACATAATTCCTTTTTATCCTTCTTACGGTATGACTCCAACAGCATTTGACTTCAGGCATCTGCAAAAAAGGACTTAAAAATATTTCAAATCAGAAGGTTGCAGTGCTTTTTATTCTTATTACTACTATGTTCATTTTGCTCGCATTATTTTATTTGGGTATTCTGGTTTTGTTTTTATTTGTCTTTCAGTTTATTGATTTTTTACTTTGATGTGTATTATTTTAATGAATTTTCTGTAAGCAAACCACTTCAAGTTCCATGAAGATATAGAGGAAATTATTTATAAACCATAAATTTTGAATATTTGAGCCAGTGAATCACATCTATTAAATTACTGGAAAGAAATGATCATTGTAGGATATGAAATCCATCACACTGAAAGAAAAAATGGGTGAAGATGCTTCATTTACTGAATCATTATAACACTGAGCAGCTATAAGAAATTTCCAAGGAAAGGAAAGACAGAACAGCACCACATAAAATCTGGCCAATATGCAAACATTGTGAAAAATTAACAGTAGTTGAAAGAAAATACCGAGCTGGTTTATGTTTATGCATTCCATATGCAAATTATTTCTCCATGTAAAAATGAAAACTGAAAATGTTCAAAGGTTTAACTATGCAAGTAAAAATGATTTTTGAAGAATGTGTATTTTGTGAATACAGTTCTTTTTAGGCAGAATTTATCCAGAGTATAGTATAATGAGTTTCCTTAAATACCTGATTATTTTGCAACTTCAGGCATGAAAAGAATTGACAGGCTCTAAGAACTCATATTTCTAACCTTTGCTTAAAGTACACATTTAGCACAAGCTAATTTTGCTTAATAAAGGCTTTCTCTAAACTCAATGATCTGGCCCTATTATGCGATATTCTAATTTTGTATAAGAATCATATGTAGTGATTAAGAAGAGAACACTCAAAGGATAGGAATATATATATATATATATATATATATATATATATATATATATATACACACACACACACACACACACACAGAGAGAGAGAGAGAGAGAGGGGGGGGGGGGGAAAGAGGAAGAATAGTACTAAATTAATAATTGGGAAGAAGCTAACAGTTTTCACAAATCTGAAGTCTCTCTGGTATTCTAGCTAATACAAGCAAGATAAAAATACGCTATTTTTATTTATAAACACTATCATGTCACTAAAGGAAATATTTACATAGAATCACTTACAATATTTAATTTTCCTTTGAGATGTAAACAGCAGTCATGAAAACATATACATACTAATTTAATATGTAATAGTATTTAAAGATATTGCAATGTTTCAGCATAAAACAGAAAAAGAGGACCCAAGCAAATACTGAAAAATTAATATTAATTGAGTAAACAATACCAAAAGAGATGCTAAAACACATAATTCAGCAATCAGCCTGTGCACAGCTACACTGCATTTACACTGTAACATTAAGGCAATTTCATACCATTTTAACCACCATGGCTCAAAACTAGGGAATCCTTGGATTTATAATTTGTTGAGGCACCAGCACTCTAGCAAAGAAAGCTAAAGATGCCATAAAACTTCAACTGCCATGATTCCATAGCACTGTGGCCTGGCAGTTAAAGTGGTGTCTGTGACAGCGCGAGTGGCGCCATCTATATGTCAAACTATAAGTTTCAAGATTTGAATTGTTGTATCATGTCTGATTTTGCCCTTACCCTGTAAATGTAGTTGGATTGGTTATTTATATCTGTCAATCAATGTTGTTTGTACCTGTTATATTGCTTACTCAGCTAAACTGTTTGGCTCCACCTCTTCCTGGAGTAGGACTGTGTTTCCTCCTTTTCATTCCATCAGCAAGTTCTCTATCGGATGGACGTGAAAGAGAGGCTTGGCTCAAAAAGCCCTTCAAAAGTTACCTCTCAGCACCAATTCTGAGGTTCTTACCCTTGGGACTCACACTTCATGTTCAGGGCCAACCTGAACAACGTTGAGGAGTCTCAAGCGCCTTCACATCAGTCCTTTGGCAACAGAGGAAGACTCTTGTCTTCAGATATAGGTCATTGGACTGAGGCTGAGTTTGCTCCGGCATTCACAGCCAGAGAAAGAGGGATCTGGACAAGCTTCATGGACTTAAACAATCAAAGACTGTAATGTATATTTTCTTTTACCCCCTTTGTGAACAATAAACCCAGTTTTTGAGTTATCTACAGTGTTTTGGTCCTTGGGAGTTCCAGTTTCCCTAAAGGAGGGCAAGAAGCAATCCCCTGGGGAAAGATGTCACGTCCATGCCTCTTTCACTAAGAGTACAGCCCCAGGCGCGACGGCACAGTGTCAAACTGCATTAATTCTGCAGAAATGAATGCAATGAAATAAGAGAATCCTGTAACATTTTTGAGATGAAGAAACAATATGTCTAGTATGAGGTGCTGTGCATTCCAGTTCACCTCATCAGAAGCATCACGTAGGAAATCATGTAAGCTGAACTCTACAAATGCTGGAAATGTCTTTTTCCTCAGTGACACAGGTCTCACAGGGTTCCCTTGTATCTTTCAATTCCATATATTAAGAATCATACACAGCAATTATTTGTAAAGGATAGGAATATTATATGTATGACTAAACACACATTAATAGAAGCCATATAAAACAGAAGGCAAAGTTTTAACCATACCTTTGAAGTATCATCCCCTTCATCTTCATGAACAGAACTGGATGGTGAAGGAGTTGCAGACTTGCTTCCGGGAGGAGATGGAGAATTGTGGGGGACGTTGTTTCCTCCCATATTCAAGCCAAGCTGGGCACTAAGTTGTGACTGGTTAATGGTCGTCAGCTGACCATGTGGCATCATTCCTGGCTGCCTCATTTCTCCAGGCTGAACCCTTGGTCTCATGGCAGCTATCTGGGGATGGGAACTATACTGAGCTCCTTCTGTATTCCGTAACTCTTGCATCTAAAAGAAGGAAAATTGCAAAGAAATCATTATTATAACACTCTTGAGAAGATCATTTATCCTGCCGTGGTTTGAAATACTTTTATGAAATAAACAAAATTTAAAACCTACATTAGCAAGTTTGCAAATGTTTCATTTGACCTTAAAGTAACATTTAAGTATTCACAAAGAATTATGCCTAATAGCTTCATATTTAAGAAATCATGATTTCTAGGAAGGCCATCCCTTCCATTTATCACACCATCAAAACTATCCAAAAGTGGAAATATTATGAGCTGTGACTGCATAATTGGGTATAATATTTAACATTCTCCAGATCAATGTAGTTTTAAATAAGACATGTGGAATGCTTTAGTAGACGAGACTGCAACTTTAGTATAACAAAAAAAATGCCTAGAGGGATACTGGAATTCTCCATATGGAGAAAGCTGTAAAATGCAGATGAACTGATTAAGTGGCTATAGAACTCATTTACCAAAAACCACAATAAATGAAATGTGGAAAGGCTCTAAAGTTGTGAATTTAACAAATGATTCCTCTGTGTTATATGAGCCTTAATGCATTTTGATTTTTATTATTTTGAGGGCTAAGACTAGAAGATAGATTTACTTCTCCAGGAGATACATGTATGTATCCTGTACCAAATATCCTGTAAGGTGTGAATACCGAGAGGGGTCTGAAATTAGTTGGCTATTTAGGATTCCCAAGCAGAAGCAGCATTAATACAATCTTAATAATGAATAGCATAGATTACATTCCTGGAAGAACCTGGCACAAATTAACAACATACCAATCAAGCTAAAATACTGTTTTAATGTAAAATAATCACGTCCATTTATTTTACACTGTTCTCAAGCTTTCAACTGTCTCTCTTCCTCCAACCCTCTATGCATTTAAAAAAAATACATAGGTAGAGATATATACATTTGTCCGCCCCCCCTTCCCCAGTCTGAAAATTGGACACCTTGAAAGGAATGAAATAAAAGATCTTATGGAATATCTCATCAGTCAGTATATTGAGTGAAATATTTTTTAAAGCCATGTATTAAAATAACATTGCTTCCCAACCAATTCACACTATAGGAAATCTCTTAGATCAAGATTTTTAAAAAAGTGATGTGACGATAATATAGCTACTATGTTAAACTGTATTAAAGTAATAAGTCACTGAAACTTGATGTTATAATATACTTTCAGCTATTTGATGAACTAACTCTGTTATTAGCAGGCATTCCCAGAATTTTTATATCCCTGGTTGTGAGCATTGACACCTGGCCAATCACAACTGTAAACCATATCAGGATGAAATTTTGGGAATTTTGGATTCATGCACCTCTCCTCCCATACCTCATTCCAGAAATGGAGGTGACTGAAGACAAACACCTTCTTTGGATTTTAAACTAAATACAATTTCCCATAATGGCCAAACGTGGGTCCTTCTCTTATGGCAAAAGTACAATGGTCACACATTAATGACTAAAAAATGGTTGCCTCTTGGACAATGCAAATGTGCTGCCTTAGTCGATGAGGCTGTAACTTTCAGTGCTAGGCCTGAAAAAAAAGGCCCCACACACCACAGTTTCCAAGTTCAAACATCATGGAAAACGTATGATCATGTAAAACTGAAAGCTGAAGCTATTGGTGTGTGCATACACCAAGTAGTTAAAATTCATCAACAACCTACACAATCAGTTTTTGATTTATTGTGCGGTGCATATACAGATTGAGACACATTTATGGCTGTATGTGTCTAGAAGACCTGGCTATACACATCTTCACAAACTGATTTATTTTTGCAACCAAAATTTTGAAGTGGCATATTTCAATATGAATTATTGTTTTTAAGGGGCTTTCTGCAGGTTCCAATAATAGAATTTATGACATATATATAATCAATACCTGAGTGGGGACAGAGAAAACACAATAGAAGGGGGAAAGATCAATATACACTGTCAGTTCCTGGCTTACATCTGAATCTTAAAAAAACATTTCAAGATTATTGCTAGCTCTTTATTCTCTCCTTTCAAACACCAGCTTCATCCTAATCAAACATATTAGCCTTGAAAGCTATCATTATCTCTGCCTCTAGCAGACAATCTATATCTGAACAGTTGTACACATAAAACTCTAACTACTTCTTGGCTGTATCGCTTCTGATCCAGCTGTTTCAGTGAATAGCAGTTGGTGAATAAAGAACTTGAATATGGGCAGCCCTGAGGCCTTATTTGCTAATGTTAGTCACCAGCTGCTGCTTTTTGTGGTGTTAGCAGTAGAGGCTTGGAAATATGCCAGATGCAGCAAGAACACGAAGAAGCCGGGCATCTCCAAAGCCCTTCTATTTAGCCTGCCTGTTACCATTTGACCCTGAACACTGGAGGATCCTCTCCTCAAGGCTACTAAAATACATGGCTTGAGTTGAATGTTTGACTGTGAGAGCTCAGACAGTAATTCCACAAAACATTTATCCTTTATTTCATCTACAAGACCCTTTTGATAAATGCCAACCACACTATCACATTGCCTTTGTAATTTTAAAAAAGACGCTGCAAGGACAAATTAAAGTTGAGTTTTCTTAAAATAACTGATCTGTCAATTGGCACAAGCATGTCTTGTTTTTACTGCTGTTGTAGACCAGTGACAAGAGTGCAGGTGGCAGAATTGTGTGACAACTCAGCTGTTGTTAAAACTGCAACTATCAGCATCCCCCAAAATCAGATATGCGAAGTAGGACTGCCATGAAGTGTAGTCCAACATCTAAGTATGCACAGTTTTCACCTCTGCAATAGAGTATGAAAATATGCAGTCAAAATTTGTATGTTACCTGATATTTTCAGGCCTACAAGCTAGTTTGCAAGCCTTTATTTAAAATCAAATGAATAGCATCTGTACATAAGGAAGTTTGCCACAATTAACATGGGTGAAGTGTGGCTAGGAAGAAAATATACAGTCATACTGTGCTTTCAAACTAATATTATATCTGCACTGGGTATAAGCATAATGTTTTTCAATAGGAAATTCACAGTTACAAAAATCCTTTCATACCTATGATAACAACAACTGGGAAGATGAAGTTAAGAGAAAGTATGTTCCTACTAAAGTTTAGAAATAAATATTTAGTCAGTCCTTCATATCTCGTGAATTCTGCATCTATAGATTCAACCAACTGCTGCTTGAAAATACTCAAAAATAATCATAATCCTGTGCGGATTGAGAGGGGCACTTTTATCATTATCAGAGCAATCAGCAGGGTGTCATTCATGGTTCTTTGGTAAGTGCTCATGCTTGGTTTGTCAACCTGTAGTTGCAAGAGGAATTGTTTTCGTTACTCTCTGATGTATAATCCTCAGTTCTAAGCATTTTATATATGGGGCTTGAACATCTGGGAATTTTTATATTGACCCAATCTTCCCAGAGAACTGACTGTATGGAGTACTGACTGTACACTAATGCAACTTTTTATGGGAGCACTTTCTTTCAGACTGTAGCCATCCCTGAAGGCGTATCTTGCCAGGATAAGTCCCTTCCCCACTATTAAGGATGCTTTCTCCCCACTTTTCTCTGCTTCCTTCTTGCCAAGGGGAGGGGGGTAGAGGTTCAACCCCTGCTGAAAATTTTCAGGTTTTTAAAAAAACCTGGTTTACTCATGCATTTTTACTGGTTAACCAAATCCCCATGAGTGTCCACTGAAGTTTATTGATGAAGCCTGTTTTCTAAATTATTCTGCGTTATGGAACTACTCTTCATGATTCACTAAAAAAAGGTTTCACTCCCCCCCCCCCCCCCCGAATTTTTTTTCTGGCTACAGCCCTGGTTATAGCTCACTATTATTTGTAAGCTCCGGCTTTCCAAGGGGTCTCAGTGCTACCTGAACATATATAGGACAAGAGCTACCACTGAGCTACTCAATCAGTTGTTCCAGTTGGCTAAACTGATAGAATTAGGAGAAAGGAGAAGATAAAAAAGACATAGAGCTATACAACTAACACTTTCAGAGAACATGAATTATGGATAATGAACGTTTTAGCAGCACCAATGTGTTACAATGCATAAAAGTTGTTTTACGCATTTAGGTTCTAATAATCACGTCAGATCTTTTTTATATGAACTGCAGTAGTTTAAAATCAAAGGGCTCTTTCAGTGCTTTAGATGTTAGGAAACCATCAAGAATTATAAAGAATATAGTTTGCGGCTATAGCAGAAAAGGAAATAAGTGAAAATTAGGCATGCAAGTGGCATGAGCTGATGTATCTTTCCTCTTGCACAAGGGCACCCTTGGACCCAAGCCTAGGGCACTAATCTAGCAAAAGATCATTCTACTTAAAATCTGGCAGAACACTGATTTGAACAAGTGCTGCTAAAGATTATTTTTCATTGAATTAAGCCCATGTTTACATATTTGAAATGCAGATGTTAAGTGAGAATAAAATTAACATTTTCCTATGGTCATGGGAGAAGACAGATATAATATAAAAACAAAGCTCACAGCAAATTCTTCAGCTGCCATGTGAGTCCAGTTTTGCAACTGAAATAGAAGATATGAATGTCAGTGAATGAAAAACTGGCTCAGTCATTAGCTTCAGATAGGTATCCACTTGTATAAACAAACAAACAAACAAATAAATAAATACACAGATATCTATTCAATCAAACATTTAACTAATTCTAGTTAACATTGAAAACAAAACGGCTTATATGTGTAGCTCTGTTCCACAGATGGATGCTGGCAGCACACAGTGTTTAGTAACAAAATAATAAATGCTTCTGGTCCCAAGTATTTCAGATAAGGATTACTCAATTAAATTGAGGAACTGGAATTTTAATAGTTAAAGTCTGAAATCATAAGAGATAAAAACAACAAAATAACCTTTATTTATTGTTTTCTACTATTAACTTTGGATGCTATTTCATAACAGAAGCATTTTAAGTTGTCTTCATTATATCAGCGCTTGTAACTGACCTTAAGCTCCTTTAAAACAATTAAATATTCAAATGTTAATGGCAGAGTTTTTTTTAGCATGATCATGACATAAAGGTACTAGCGTTACATTTCTTGGTATACACTTCATTTATGTGTATATTAGCATTCTCTTCTACTTGATGTGTTAATAACCTCTGAGTCACATAGGGCCAAGGTCTCAAAACTAATCATTAAAAAACCTACTGACTGCTATTCACTCTAATATAATAACCCTTTATTTAAAACAACCTCCAATAAATTTCATTATAAGAAGTTATTAAAAGGGTTAAAACCTATTAAATGTCAAAGAATTTTCCTGACTCAAACTTCCAATAAAGGAAGAGAATGGGCTTTCTTACTGAATTATTTAAATCTTTACTGACTGTGCACTGAACCATTAAATTAGAAAAGTGTTATTAGAAGTGTTCTCTGGTTTTTATAAAAGTTGTAGCCTGGAATGTATCAAACCACAGCCTTTAACTTGAGTAGTTAAAGAAATAGGTTTTTAATCCCAAATACATGACTTTCCTTGATATAAAAAGGGGTCATAATTAAAAGTCTGGCCTGCAAGCTGAAGATAATAAAACTATTATTATAAAAGCATGCATGTTCATTTAGTATACTTTCCATGCATGTTTCTATTTTAATATGGACAAATGTCTTCAATTTAGTTTGATCTTGCAGAATCCACTAATTTGGTCCTTCACAGCAAACAATAAAGCTTTTAACGGTGATTCATTTTGAAGAATTAATAGTGAATCAATTTTAAACATCATTTTCAATGCACCTAATCCTCACAGGGCTTTTAGTAGGTACAGGTTAACAGGAGAACTGGGATATGTGATCTTACATCCCAGCACACTTGTCTTTATCGATATTTTACATTTAATTATAATTTAAACACTAATTATTTAACGTCTAATTTAAGTAAAGAAGAAAAAGAACTATGATTCCTACCATTTGTTAAACAATTTGGAAATTTTGAAACAATGGTATTTTGCCGTGCATTATGCTGCCACATCATATGGTCTTCATACAATACAGTAACCATGTGGATGAGACTTTGCACTACTCTGTTATCAAAACATTTAAAAGACCTGGCAAGACATGGGAAGACCAATCATGCAAGCTCAGCTTCCTATAATATTCAAGACACAAGATCATTCCAGTGCCAAGTCTTTAAATGTTATAACAACATAGACCAAAGCTACAGATAAATGGTCCTGAAAGTGCTTGTTGCAAAACTCTAATGTATTTTAATAGAGAGGGGGAAAGATGCAGACTGGAACACAGTACCTTCTTTTTAGGTAAAGTATATTCATACTAATCTTAATAAAAATTTGAAAAATCAAGCCTAATTAGTCCAAGCTTATTGAAACTTGTATTCTAAAGTATTTAGTTTAGATGCACAAATATACCTCAATATACAAGATAGATGTGTTCCAAAGGAAGAAATAAGATGAAAATAGTAGGGATAGGTTCCTATATTTTGTAGATAACATTGGAAAACTTCTTCCAAACGCTTCCAGGAATTATTATTTTTTCTAACTCCAGCCTCTACTTTTCTTATGATTTTCATTTTGGTGGCCAAACTATGGGTTTTCATCATATTAGGTAAAGCTGGTGAGGCAGGCTTATTGGCTTTTCCTCTTTTCTTCCTATTTTGCAGTTGCATGCTCAGTAAGTGATTACAGAGGCAGTTGCTGTCCCCTTGCCCATTTTAGATGGAGGTGTGTCAACCAGTTCTGGATGGGGGGGGGGCTACACTCCCCCTAAAAGACTGTGTTCGTAGATTGGGAGTGCTCCTGGATCTGTCTCTTCAAATGTTAGCCCAGGTACATACGACGGTCAAGAGTGCTCACTATCAGCTTCAGCTGATCCACCCCCCTTCCTAGATCTTAAGATGGTAGTGCATGCACTGGTAACTCCAAGGTTGGTCTTCTGCAATGCTCTTTACATTGGGCTACCTTTGTACCAAGTTCAAAAAGTCCATATGGTTCAAACTATAGCAGCCAGATTGGTTTTGGGAACATCCAGGAGTAAACATATCATACTTATCCTAAAGTCACTTCACTGCAAGCGTCAGCAAACTTTTTTGTCCTGAGACCGCCTTGTGGGCCCAGCTGCAAGGGCTGGGCCAGGAGGGAGTGTGGGTGGGGCCAGAAGAGGTGAGGTTTTGGGCTGGAAGGGTTTATTTATTACAACATTTCTATCCTGCCCTTCTCACCCCCAAGGGGAGACTCAGGACAGCTTACAACCAAGTATAAAACAGAGTATATAAAAACAATTACAATTCAACAATGATAATAATTAAAATTACAGTAGAGCCCCGCTTATCCGAGCTCCGCTTATCCGAGGCTCTGGATTATCCGAGGCAGTCGGCTCAGCTGTTGCTCCAGCACAGCAGGCTTCTCCCTCGAAGCGTCTGGCCTGCACTGCCGCGTCTCTCCCCTCCCAGCAAATGCAGAGGCCTTCTCCGCTCACCAGGAAGGGCGCGGGGCCTTCTGCATGTTGCTGCAACTCTCCATCGGCTTCTTCACTTGCCCCAGAAGGGCGCAGGGGCCTTCTGCATGTTGCTGCCTAGCAACTCAGTTAGCTGCTCTGTTCACCATGAGCTCAACAGGCAAGAGCCCTGTTGTGCATTGCTGCCTGGAGATTTTTTAAAAATCTTCACAGAACTGAACTTTTTACTTCCAACAATGTTGTTACTGTAAGTTCATTTTATGCAATTCTATCTTTATTTGTAGTAAATTTTAGCAGTCAATGTTTTTGCAGTCAATGTTTTGGTGCTAAATTCATACAGTAATTACTATGTAACATTACCATTTATTGATCTGCTTTTTCTGTGGATTTGTTATAAAGCATGATGTTTTGATGCTAAATTAATAAATACAGTAATTACTTCATAACGTTAACATGTATTGAACTGCTTTTTCTGTGAATTTGTTGCAAAACCTGGTGTTTTGGTGCTTAATTTGTAAAATCATAATGAAATTTGACATTTAATAGGCTTTTCCTTAATCCCTCCTTATTATCCAACATATTCACTTATCCAACATTCTGCCGGCCTGTTTATGTTGGATAAGTGAGACTCTACTGTAATTAAATTAAAACATCCACATTCAGGTGCGCGTTCCAAGTCACAATCCAGGTCTGTCAGTTCTTTTTCATGAATTCATTATAGTTAATGCTGCATCTATCACTTGAAAACCTGGTCCCATAACCAAGTTTTCAGGGGGTTTTTTGCGAAAGGACAAGAGAGAGGGAGCCTGCCTGATCTCATTAGGGTGGGCGTTCCATAGATGAGGGGCCACCACTGAAAAGGCCCTGTCTCTTGTCCCCACCAATAACGCTTGTGAGGGTGGTGGGATTGAGAGCAGGGCCTCCCCCCGAAGATCTTAAATTATGAGGTGGGTCATAGCAGGAGATATGTTTGGACAAGTAAGCTGGGCTGGAACCATTTAGCACTCTATATGCTAAAGCCAGCACTTTGAATTGTGCTTGTTAGCAGATCGGCAGCCAGCGGAGCTGACGTAACAGAGGAGTGGTGTGCTCCTTGTATGCCGCTCTGGTTAGCAACCTGGCTGCCGCTCATTGGACTAGTTGGAACTTCCGAACAGTCTTCAAAGGCAGCCCCACGTAGAGTGCATTGCAGTAATCTATTTAGGATGTAACAAGAGCATGGACCACCGTGGCCAAGTCAGGCTTCCCAAGGTATGGGTGCAACCAGTGCACAAGTTTTAACTGTGCAAAGGCTCCCCTAGCCACTGCTGAGACCTGGGGTTTCAGGCTCAACAATGAAACTAGGATCACCCCAAAGTTGTGAATCTGTACCTTCAGGGGGTGTGTGACCCCATCCAGCACAGGCTGTAACCCCATATGCTGTTCAGCCTTGCGACTGACCAGGAGGACCTCTGTCTTGTCTGGATTCAATTTCAATTTGTTCATCCTCATCCAGTCCGACACAGCTGCCAAGCACCGGTTCTGTACCTGGCCAGCCTCTTTAGTGATAGGTGGGAAGGAGTGACAGAGTTGGACATTTTCTGCGTACAGATGACACTGTACTCCAAAACTCATGATGATCTCTCCCAGCGGCTTCATGTAAATGTTAAATAACATGGTGGACAGTACTGACCCCTGCGGGACCCCACAAGACAATTGTTGCGGGGCCGAGCAGGTGTCCTCCAGCTGCTCCGAGTCCCCGTTGGGGAGATGGAGGCGGAATACAAAAATAAAGTTGTTGTTGTTATTATTATTATTATTATTATTATTATTATCATCATCATCATCATCATCATCATCATCATCATCACCCTCTGGGACTGACCCTCCAGGAAAGAGTGGAGCCACTGCAAAACAGTACCTCCAAGCCCCTTCCTCGTAAGTCGTCCTAGAAGGATACCGTGGTCAACGGTATCGAAGGCTGCTGAGAGGCCCAGTAAAACCAGCAGGGACACACTTCCCCTGTCCAGTTCCCAGCACAGATAATCTACTAAGGTGATCAGGGCTGTCTCGGTACCATATCCCGGCCTAAAGCCAGACTGTGCCAGATCTAGAAAATCAGTGTCTTCCAAGAATCCCTGGAGATGTGAGGCAACCACATGTTCCATGAACTTGCCAAATAAGGGAGATTGGAAATTGGCCGGAAGTTGACGAATTGAGTGGGGTCAGTTATGGCTTCTTCAACAGTGGTTTGATCACAGCCATTTTGAGGCTCGCTGGAAATTCACCACCACCTTCACCCACTCTGCCAAACCCCCTCTGGCTTCTTTTACTAGCCAGGATGGGCAGGGGTCTGGGATGTATGTGGTTGGTCTTACCTCTCCAAGAATCTTGTCCATGTCCTCGTGCTCAACCAATTGAAATGAATCCATCAAAACTGGACAAGCAGTTGCTCATGTTATATCCTCAGAGATTGCCATTAATATGGCATCAAAGCCGGAGTGTATCAGAGCAACTCTGTCCGTGAAGAACCGAGCAAATGCTTCACAGCAGGCTGCTGAGTTGTCAGGGATCCCGCCTTGTGTTACGGGATTTAACAACCCTCTGACAACACGGAACAGCTCTACCAGTTGGTTCTTTGCGGATGCAATATTGGCTGGGGCTGGGGCTGGAAGGGGTGGGGCTGGAGCCTTGGAGGGGTTAGGGCTGGGAGAAGGAAGAGGCAAATTTGTCTCCCCAGCTCTTCTCTGAGTCCCAGGAAGGCAGAGGCCCACATTCCTCAGGCCAAGAAGAGGGAGACAAATACATTGCTGCCAAGGGGCAGCAGAGCGTTTCTCTTCCTGGATCTTCTCAGCCCTCCTCTCAGCTTGGGGACATAGCAGACCACTACGTCCACATATTGAAGGGGAGGCCAAAATAGACATGGGTCAGGGAAAAGAGCCCAAAGGGCTGTGTCAGTCCTGTGGGCCTGGGTTTGCCCATGCCTGATCCACTGAATGTGAATTAGTTTTTGGGCAAAGTACAAAGTGTTGGTTTTGACCTTGAAAGCCCTATATGGTTTGGGTTACCTACAAGATCGCCTTCTCCTGTATAATCCACCCTGCCCACCGAGGTCCTCCTGCAATTTGACACCCAAAGTCATGTGTTTCTCTAGTGCTCCACCATTCTCCCAATGTGGTTGCTGGTAAAAAAAAAAAAACAAAACCCAGCCAGCTAGGAGAGAACAAGGAAGACACCGAGGGCTGGGTGGGTGAACAATGATAAAAATAGCTTCTTTGTCCGAAGCTTTATTAAGTGAGATATGCCTGTATTGCTCATCATACAAAAATGTGTCCATGATCTTTCTATAGGATGGCAGATGAATATTTTTTAACTTTCCTCAGTATTTTTAGATTATTTATTTAAAGATATTTAAAATTGCTTTATTTATTTATTTACTCGGTGTCATTTTTATTCTGATCAAGAACATGGATTCTTGTTGATTGTTTTTATGAATTCTACATTCCAAGGACATTGTTAACTGATTGGGATGAAAAGAAATAAATTGTAACCCCAAAACTCACAACATTTAAATCCAGTGTATTTAGGATGAAAAAAATGCACACCAACATCAGTAAATCCTACTTCCTAATAAATTATTGATTGAAAACAATACCTAAATCAAAGCAATAACATAACCTTGCTGATGTGAGACAAAGCAATTTTCTGACTGCATCTTAGCAATATGAATAAGATCCCCAATATCACAGACCAATGTGCCTTTGTCAATTTCATCTATGTATAATTATAAGGCAAGACTTCTAGTAAGTGATGAAAAATGGGTTTTGCTCTGGGGACAAAAGTGGTTTAATGATATGGTAATAAGTACCTCTTTCTCCTGCACTGTATTATTTACAACATTGCCTATTTAATATCTGCAAGATAATTATGAGGCTGCAGCAAACTAATTCATGTATTCTATATTTTAAAAACAAGAAAAATCTTAATCATTTGATTTTGTATTATTCAGAAAAGAATGGACTGAAAATTGTTAAAGAAGGAAGAAAAGTCAATATATAATGGCAAATATTCATTACACAAGAGGATATGAGACTAATTAATATTTATTGTTAAAAATAAATATGAGGCAAACAGCAACTTTTATTAACACTATATCACAATGACATTTTAAAAACGAATGAAGATAAAACACATCATGAAGAGTGCTCCCAGATAACCCACTGAGTAATATTTGCAATTAACTGACTGTTTTGTAGCACTTCCTACATTTGGCTTGCATCCTATATAATTAACACTTATAAAATAAAATTCTGTTTTACATCAGTTGCCGTAGTCTACTCCTACTATTAATTACAAGTCAGGGGAACTAAAACAAACGTAGTGGAAATCCATAACTTCCACTTTTAATGTAAGACTAAGGCACTGCTAGTAAACTCTCTAATATAATTTGAAAAAAGAAGGTGCCCAAACAATAGAACAATGCACAACTAAATGGGAAAAATGCAAAAAGACATGTGGTTTGGGGGACAAGAGTAAACCAAGGTGAGAAGAATTGCTTACAGAATAAATCAGCGTTCTGGTTTACTCTAAAAAAAATCTGTTGGTTGAGAAATGACTGAAAAAGTGTTGGACACATACTCACTACTCATTAATAATGTGCAAGTAGATTTTCCAAAGAGACTCCAAATCCCAGAAAATGTGGGAATACATGTAGCAAAGGAATTCAGCAATTCCTTGAGTCAGTTTTGTGCAAGGGGGGATGCAAGTGTTTATTCACAATTAATTGTTCAAGTGAAGTCAACCCCCATGCCAGGTTAGAAGGACAGAGCAAAGTTGGTTTTAGAAAGACATGACAAGAAAAATTAAACTGATCTATTGATATCCTTTCTTTCCACCAAAACCTTCAAGGCACATTCTTTGCTTCCACCTTATCCTCACAACCACCATGGGTGGCAAGTTGGGCTGAGAGACAAATCACAGGGTTGTGGCTGTACACTGAGCTCCATATCTGAATGGGGATTTTAATCCAGGTCTCTACAAACGTAATCCAACACTCTAAATTATGAGGAGAAGGATCTATCATGTTTCAGGTGGTTCCAGCTCATATCTCCCATCAGCTTGTAGCAGCATAGTTAGTAGTAGGGATTACAGGACTTGTGGTCTACAAATTTTTCAAAAATCACAGATGTTAACCCCTATACTAATACCTACACCACACTGACTTGAAATCAACAGAAAACACACCACAAAGACCAACACTGAGGCAAATGATCATAATCAAAAACATTATAGGGATTTCTGTTTCAGAGCATAGGCTTTTGATGGCCAGTTCAAACTGCAACTATCTGAAGTACAGTATCATAAATCTTCATATACCATGTTACCATCTTCTGAAGACAAATCTTTGAGAAAATGGTTCACAATGGCCTCCTCTGAAATATAAAGCTTCAACGATAAAAATGCAACCAATAGTCTTCTCTTCACATTAGTACATTAGATAGACCAAAACAGTAGAACAGCAGAGTTACTAATGGTCTGTGCAGTAATGGTTATGCCTGATGCTGTTTTAGGTGTCTTTGATCTGTATTTTTTCTGGCATATACAGTGTTCCCTTACTTACTGTGGGGGTTACGTTCCAGGACCACCTGCAATAAGTGAAAATCCGCGAAGCAGGGACATTATATTTGTATTGTTTACAATCTCACTGGCAAGTAGTGTATCTGTCCCCTCCTTGCCTCTCAAGCACGCGCATGCGCACTTGAGGCAAAATAAAACTGCTTCAGGGTCCTTTTCTCCCCCTTCAGCATTTCCTTCCTTCCTTCTCCTTAGAAAGGAAGTAGAAAGAGGAATTTATAATATTATTTTATGATTTATACTATTATTTTAGTGTTTATTAAAAAAACCCAAAACAGCAAATCGGCAAAAAGCGAACCGTGAAGTAGCAAGGGAAACACTGTATAATGTACCTTCCTATCTGCTCCTTTACCTACAGGAGCCCTGCTCTTTGCACCTTTAAAATTCCCTCCTATTCAAGCTAGGATCCTTGCACACAAAACTGAAGCGTAAGTTTTGCTCTGAAAATGTTAGTTTATTCCCCTTGCCATCTCTAAACTTTTTTTTAGCAGAAATACAAAAAATGATCAAGAAAGGTCAGCTGTAGAAAGTCTGAAGATTCAAATCTACTGTGTAAAAGGAGATGGGAGAAACCACTTTTATTCATTTCACATTTTGGTCTTTCTTACTCCCTTCTCTTGCAGGCAATTTCTAAATTAAAACCACAAACATACAATAAAAATAGAGTATATTAATTAAATAACTTTAACAGCAGCATTAACAGGCACAAACCAATTAGGTCAGTTTAAAAATACACTGCAAAGAGAAAAATCAAGAGATAAAAATTCATGTCACTATTAAGTAATCTGTGAAATGTCATCACAGTGAAATTGTCACCACTGTATTTATCTCTCTTTAAAATGGTTCATTGGGATTATATTAGAATTTCAGAATGAGAAGTACACAAAACATTACTTTTTAACCTTGGCTAGCTATTTCACAAGATTGGAATGGAGTATTGTATATTGGTTAAAACCATGAAGGAAAAAAACAATACGGCAATGTACTCAGAAACAGTACTTTATTCTAGAGTGCCTTTTATAATGTATAATTGATTTCACTTCTCAGTCTCGAATGAAAGCTCACATCTAGAAGTTTTTAAACTAATGTGTTTAAAGTGGGGTAGGAATATTATGATAAAATCCACTTTGTCCCTACGCTAAAATAAAAAATATAAATAACATTTAGACATTAAAAATCCAGTTTTGTTCTAGCCTGTGTGATACAGTGGTTAGAATTCAGGACTGCGACATGGGAGATCTAGCTTGTGGACCTCGTTCCCTGTGCACAGTTAGGCATGGACCAAGGAAGGGGAGGAGGCATAATGTTCCATGGGGCTTCTTCACCGCTTCTATCAAATCCTTCCAGACTTTCCAACATATGCCCAAAATATCTGGGGGAAATGCTTTTCCTTTGGCTACTCTGATATATTATTCTTAAATGTAGTAACAGTCACACCTCTAGAGTCTTCTAGTCTGACAGTTCTTTTCCTATTTCCATTGCTAATCCAGCTCTATTATTCCCTGCCATCTAAACATCTCCTGTAAGCTGAAGTGATTCCACACTTTTCCCTTTGCCACACACCATATACAACGGGCCTTCAGTATCCAGGGTGGAAATGGTTCCAGGATCTTAAGTGGATACTCAGAAATGTGTATGCTCAAGTCCTTATTTGTTTTAAAAGGCCCCGTGGAAGCAGGGGAGCCCAAATAAAGCAATCTATTTGGTGGTTGAATCTTGCCACCATCTCTGCTTTGATTGAGAGCTCGTTGGTAAGGGGTTGAACTGAATGGTCCTCATGGTCTCTTCCAACTTTAGGATTTGGTTGCTTCTCTATGCTATTTTATAGGGGATAACTTTATGAGCCTTGTCTTATGCTCAAGTCTCTACAAAGCCTTGTGAGGGTTATACAGAAAGCCGCTATTAAAACTAATGTACTATAAGTCAGCAGCATAGCTGTCACAAACCCCATCAGCAGCCCACTTCTGCCATGCACAAGAAACCAGCCACTTCGAAGACGAAAGCAGGCTCCACAATACAGATTCAAATGTTCAGTATTGTGTACATTTGAATCTGAAGTAGGCTGATTCAATAGATAAGGCAGGCCTACTGTATTTGGAACCATCTTGACACCTTCATTCCTTCCAAACAATCCCACCCCCTTTTATGGAAAGGATTGAAACATCCTTCTAATTCCAATTGCTGCACACCTTCAAATCATTTATCAAGAGTTTTATTAGCAGAATATACTCAGACGGAAGTTCCCTTTACCTTTCTCTGAGGCTGAGAGTGCTCACCCAATCAGTTTCCACATCCAAGTATGGATTCAAACTTTGGTCTTGCAGAGTCTGTCAGACCCCTGGCTGCTGGGCACCAATAACCGTACACGGAGGCCAATCTCTATCTAATATCTTTATTAAGGAAATATATAAAAGCAATAAAAACAAGTGAAGAATATAGTTCAGAAGCAGACCTTTCAAATGAGGCCAAATATAGTCCAAAAATGTATTGTCCAATAAATGATATTAGAGTTCAAAGTTTTAATCCACTTGACCGAAACACACACTTTTGCCAAGCAATAGTGTGGGGAAATGACAGAGTCTTAGAGTCCAATGAAGCTTGACAACAAGGCTGGAAATAAACGGTTCTTGGCTAGGTCCGTGACTAGAAACAAGGCAAAACGTGAAGCGTGGAGCAGGGTCCGTGGTTAAACAGCAAGGCAAGGCAAAGGCTTGAAAGCTTGATCCGGGAAGCAAGGAACTGGGGTTACGAAGTCCACACACGATCTCTCTCCTGAAGCTGATCAATTGACTCCGCAAAGAATCTCCCGCGCCAAACACCTATATTGGGTCTCGTTTTCCCGCCAACAATCTCTTTCCCTAGAGAACGAGAAGCGAAACCCAACTCTGTCCAGATGCATGACTCCTTAGAATTTCCCAAGGGAAGCAGTCCTAATCAGCCTGTTGTCTGGCAGCGATCCGTAAACTTCTCCGATTTGCTTCTCTAACTCCTCTGTCTCTAGAGTAAGATTCCTTCCTGGGAAACGGAGGGGAGTACTGTCCAAGGCCTGTTTTACTGTATTCTTGAGGACAAACATCAACATCCGGCAGGTGAAGGGACTCCGGCTCTTGTTGAACCGGCGAAAACCCCATGTTTTCATCTTCATCTGCCACGATAGTACTTGGAACAGGACTACAAGGCCCATGAGGCATCACAGAGTCCTAGTCAATACACAAACCACATCACACCGACCCTTTCTAATTGTAATGCCCTGCTATAGTTCAGACAAAATACCTGAAACAATCACACTATTTTCCTATTCCTCCTGTCTTCATTTCCCACACCACTGTTGTCTCCCTGTGTGGGAGAATGATACTTCCATCTCTCCTGATCCAGTTGTATTTTAATTCTAGACTTTCTCTGTCCAATCGGCTCAGAGATCTTTACTGGTCTGACCCCTTTAATGGAAACTAGTAATCCTTGGCTGATTTCGATCAGATTACATCAGCCAGTAATTCTTTAATGCAGCACTAGTAACTCTTCATTTGTTAATGTAATCTTGCTTATTTTGTTTTTGTTAGGTTGTCTTCATGACTAGAACAAACCTGTCACACACAAGTATTCCTGTTCAATAATATGCATATTTCTGTTTATGACTGATACTTTATATTTTACAAAAATGCTATTCATGCTTCAATGTCCCAAATTTGTCAAAATATATCCCAAATCTATAACAGAATCACAGGGGAGGCCTTTTTCATTAGCTTCTCCCAGACTGCGGAAATCCCTTCCATGGAAGACAAAGCCCCCTTCTACATTGCCATATAAAATCCAGATTATCTGATTTAAACTGGATTATATGGAAGTATAGACTCATACAATCCAATTTGAAGCAGATAATCTGGGATCAGATCCTAGGATACAGGGATGTGTAGAAGGGGCGTAAGTTATCTCCTGCACTGACCTTCCACCAAGTAGGTAAAGTCTTACTAACTGACCACTTCAGCAGGCATTTTTCTCTGAAGAAGCATACTGTATTTCCTCCTTCATTCTTGTTATGTTTTTTAAAAAAAATATTATTTAACATTATTATTTATAGTTGTATGTTGCTTAATTTATGTTGTAAGGTGTATCTTAAACTGGAAGATAGGTGACAGAGAAAACAAATGGAATAAACTTGTCAAGCACCATATCCATAGATGGGATTGTATAAAAGTAACAATAAGGAAAGGGGATTCATGACACCCTTTATGGGTACAACCTCAGTAATATGAGCACTGGTGGATAACACACGCATGAATTACCATGCCACAGGTGGCTGTGTGATTCAGATCCATGGGAAATCATCTGTGTCCACAAACCTTGTCTAGTTCTAATCTGGCATTAAGTACAAAACTTTCAAAATAGTTGTTTTGCTATAAGGAATCAAACTGAGCATACAAAAAATTTCCCAAAAATGTTTCAATGCCAGTATTTTGTTCTTCAGTTGATTACCAATCAGTTTCCTTCAGGGAAATGTACAGCAAACCAGAACACTGACTGAATTTTATCTTTCCCCTCAAAGATGTAGGCAATTCTGTAAATCTCACAGACAGAGCAAAAGCTTTTATTTGCTTCCAGAGGCGGCATTCATATCCAAAACATTTCATCTACTGTACAAAAGACAAGCCGTTTATTTATTTATTTATTTGAGAAAAACATGCATTTTACATAATTAAATCTTGAAGCTCTATTGCAAAACACACTCTAATTTTTAACCGCAAGTTTAAAAATACTTTTTGAATTGTTCATCTTTGAAGTGCTATAAAGGGCCAGTAATGGCAATCATGGGGATAAGAAAACTGATGGAGTTTCAAAATGATGAGATTGGCATGATTTATAATTGGTTTGTTTCTACTTAATCTACATTAATGTAAACAATAAATCTTCACTCTCCCAAAGATTGTGAGAATTTTCATTTATCTTTTATGACAAGAGAGCAGAACAGGAGAGCTTAATGAATGGAAAGCAGCAATGAGGTCATGTTTAAAAGCTACACAGGTCAAATGTCTGACATTTCTGAACACTGGAAAACTAGCAACATGGTAATAAGTATTTTGGTTGAGTTACTAAGGTTTATTTGTGACATTCCTGGAGGGGGGAAAAGAAGAAATTAAACGTATTTCAAACATTATGGGAAACGAGAAGAAAATTTTGACGCTCTATTCGGCCTCTACATAAAATGTATGTAACCAAATGAACCAAGTCACAATAAATATCTGGGATAAGTTTCTATTTGTTCAGTGGTATGGTCTCTGGAAAATTTTATACTCTAGATGTATCTATTTTAGTGATTCTGTTTGTAATGATAATCAGGAACAGTATTACAGATCCTAACCAAACTAAATGCTTCTGTGTCTGCATTTTTGAGTACATTTTGTACTCAGATGAAATCCTTTCTGTCATCCAACAATATTGTTCACAGATCAAGAATGATGGCCAGAGTCGTTAATAACAAAAGTAAACTGACCAGACAGTCCAACAAGCTTTGACAATGGCTTTTTGTCAAAATGGATACTAATCTGTTGATGCTTCTGAAGTTCACTATAGTAGTAATAAATCAACCACTGGTAGCTTTGTAACTATTCAAACTTAGTATGTCAACTATGCAGGAATCATTCATTCAGTTCTTCTAGCCTTTAATTGAAGTTGCTGCTCCCAGAACCATACAAATCCAATAATCAACCTGACCAAACTGGTCTAGTCCACAAAAATAGAAATGAAAGTACTGTATAAGTAACTGAATAAACAAGTCTTTTAAAAAGAGTATATACTCTATATATCCAAAAATCTGAATTGACTTATTCATAGGTCATTGTGAGTTCACAAACTGCCTTTTTACATTTAATGTTTTAACTGTTTACTATTATTAGATCTATTAGTACACATGTCCTAAATGTTTGATTTATATATTTAAATTCCTAATATTGTTATTTTTGAGTTGTTCTATAAGCTCTGGTGGCGAAGTGTGTTAAAGCCCTGAGCTACTGAACTTGCAGACCGAAAGGCCCCAGGTTCAAACCCCGGGAGCGGCGTGAGCGGCCACTGTTAGCTCCAGCTTCTGCCAACCTAGCAGTTCGAAAACATGCCAATAGGTACCACTCTGGCAGAAAGGTAACGGCGCTCCATGCAGTCATGCCGGCCACATGACCTTGGAGGAGTCTACGGACAATGCCAGCTCTTCAGCTTAGAAATGGAGATGAGCACCAACCCCCAGAGTCAGACATGACTGGACTTAACGTCAGGGGAAACCTTTACCTATAAGTACGTCTGATGTGTATTGTTTATGATTTGATCTGTTTTGTTATATTATGTCGGCATGGAATGTCTGCCAATTTTCTATTGTAAACTGCCCTGAATCCGCTCAGTGAGCTAGGGCGGTATAGAAATAAAGTTTCTTTTATTACTACCTTTCTATGAAGCATCCCCATCTCTGAATACAATGGCAAAAGTCAAGAGTCCATCTCGGAAGACCCTAAAAAAATTGCCAACCCCATCTACTCTCTCCACCATGGTGCTGCTTCAGGCCTTCTTAAATGCCTGGGCAAAAAAAGGCAACAGAGTCAAGGGTGGCTTTCTTTGTGAAATGATGCCTGACATATCCACAAGCCATAGCTACTGTTCCCAACTTTATACATGGGTACATATGGTCATTATGGACTATGTGCTGATGCTGCAATAGACGTCCAGTATAAAAAACACATATGCATGCACACACTCTACACATGGAAGTATAAATGCAGGCAGCCCTCAAGTTATGAACAAGATAGGTTCTGTAGGTTTGTTCTTAAGCTGAATTTGTATGTAAGTCAGAACAAGTACATTTTAAAAGTATAACTAGCCAATTTTTAAAGCTTTGGATAGCATTTGTTTTGCTCTCTCTGTGCCCCTGTTCAGAAGATTGCACCTCACTTTTTATTCCTGTGACAATTGGATTTTGAAAATACTGGGTTGTTGGGGAAATAAGGATTGATAATAAAACTTCTATGAAAACACCTTTTTCCCATGATAACTCTTAGAGGAATGAATTTTCCTTCCTAGAGGTAGATTTCTTCTCACTTCCTGTTGTCTCAGCGGCAGGAAAGGCAAGTAAACTTTTCTAATGAGAATACAGACAGCATTAAAAAGCTCGCAGTGGCTCTAACCATATATCATACTAACCAATTTTTTTAAATGTATGGAGTTCTACTTTAAATGCAACTTAGATGTTTGTCTTAATTTTGATGTATGTCTACCTGCACATATAAGTGATTAAACATTTTCAAATACTGCACAAGATCCTACCCTGTGTGTGCTGCTAGCTGGTGCACCCCCCCCTCCCAGGCCTACCCAGCCACACCATCCCCACATTTGTAACTAGGAATCAGACATAAGTCAGATGTTTGTAACCCAGGGACTGCCTATAACCACTCTTTTCACACTTTTCCCCTTTTAAAACATTATTTTAAAAAATTAAATGTCCTACATTTTTAAAAATTGTATTAATTTATCAGCAATTTTATACATCAGTCACTTCCAAAAAAACCCCGCCTTCCTATAGCATTGCAGATTGCACTGTGGGACACTATGCTCAGTTTTATTTAAGAAAGTGTTTCAAAGATTGAAATATTAATATGATCTGCAAAGCCAGTATGACCCCAGATCGAAAATGGAAAAATAACAGTTCTACAAACATCTGAAAATATGTCATTGTCTAAATAAATTGTTAAATATCAGAGATCAGATGCTCATGCCATTCCCATGATTATATCTGTAGTTTAACAAAAAAACAAACAACAACACCCTACATACTGTTACTATGGTTACACCTTGAGAAACAAAGTTATTATAAATATATTGAACATGTATTTTTTTATGCAGTTAGATAAGTGAATAAATTGGTTTATGTGTTTAAAGCCGGATCCTAAACACATTTATTTAGAACTAAGTTTTACTGACCTCAATGTCACCTGCTTCCCAGAATGCAGAGTCATATAATGTCTGGACTGTGCATTTTAGTGCAGATTTCACTATTCTGATGTATGCCATTTGGGAGGAATTTGTCTGAAAGGCATGAAATAATTCTTTAAAAATTGATATATTGAAGCATTACATGGTCAATCCAAATATGCTGGGATATTATCTTGTGATGCTGTAACCATTAACTAATGCTGCTTCTTAACTCTTGGCTGACACTAACCCTGTGGTTACTCATAAGGTGTCTCCTTTTGCACTGAAATATTAATTATCATGTAGTAAAAGATCATATATATACATTTCCAACAGTACTTAAATACAAAGGAATCTGTATAAACAGAGGAAACACAGAAAAGACACCTACAGTTCTGCAAAGCCACCTGTCATTTGATCATTTGAACTAGTGATGTTAGGGACTGAACACTAATATTTAGCCTGGAATTGTTTTAACTTCCTTCATTATTGGCTGGAGAGCAGCATCAATTATGTCTTGATTATGCTGTCACTGGTATGTTCAGTGTAACTGTACTTGATAATGCAGCTCAGAAAACATTTCCGTCAAGTAGCTCCTCGCTCATCTTTCTAATTTAGAATTGCCTTTGCCATTTATCTTTGCGGTCTGCTTAACCTAGACCAGAGGTTCCTAACTTTTGGTCCTTCAAATGTTTTGTACTTCAGCTCTCAGAAATCCCAGTCAGCTTACCAGCTGTTAGGAATTGTGGGAGCTGAAATCCAAAACATCTGGAGGACCAAAAGTTGGGAAACACTGACATAGACATAGTTTTTTCGCATGATGCCTGGTGGAATGGGCTTTGTAGTGAAGAACACAGATGTCTATGGCAAACAATATAGCGTGATACATATATGGAATGGGCTTTGTCGCAGCAAATATATGTAATTATTTGTGTGTGGCAGAGGTGTGGTTGGTCGGACGACTAACTTCTCTTAACTGCCGTGATTCCCCATGGGGAAATAGGGCGGAATACAAATAAAGTTTATTATTATTATATTATGGGATTTCCTGAGGCACCAGATGCCATTAATCAGTGGCCAACTTGAGGCGATAAGTTTGAAGCTCTCAGAAAGCACCACTGCGAATGATAGTGGATCCTCAAATATGTTTCAAGGGGAACAGGTGATGAAGGATAGTGGAAACTTCCATTCACAGTTTAGAACTGGGAAGCTGTTCTCTAGGAAGGCCAAGTTTAACTAGACCTTTGAGAAGAAAGTGTCTCTATGTCCCATTAGGCTGCCATGTTGTAGATTCCAATTAAAGATTAAGTTGTGACCATTTAAAGCAGTGGTTTCAACTTGTGGGTCCCCAGGTGTTTTGGCCTACAACTCCCAGAAATCCCAGCCAGTTTAGTAGCTGTTAGGATTTCTGGGAATTGAAAGCCAAAACATCTGCGGACCCACAGGTTGCGAACCACTGATTTATAACATCAACAGTCTGGCATCATTGGTACAAGTGGAAGAGCAATTTCTGAGTGCAACGTGTGCACACTGCCCTTGAGCTATTCATTCATTAAAAGGAAGGATTTTTTGTTAACATTATCAGTGTTCACCAAAACAGAAAAAACAATTACCTTTTGCCTGAAGTTTCAACCCATTACCTTGGCAATCACTGATTTTAATGAAATATACCTTCATCAATACATGCTTAGATTCTGAGGCACAGAGTTTAGTCTCAAATTTAGTCACAAATGTCTCACTCAGTGAAGGAGTGCAGGTACCACACACTGCCGACTATGACTACTTTTATCTGGTAATGTGATTAGTAAATATGCAACCAATCATTTTTGCAACATTATGTAGACATCTTATTTCCTAGATCTGTTCTTTGCAGCTTTGTTTGGCATAAAACTCTCATGTTCTTCCTATATATCTGAATAATGGGGATTCTGTTGCAATCCATTTATTTATAGCACATAATAATTAATAGCACAAGAGACAAATAAAGATTTATTAAACTGTATGCTGCATTCTGTCATACTGTTACTATATTACTTGTTTTGGGAGACTCGTTTAAATTGGGCCGTGGATAGTGTTTATACATCCTTGATTCCATTTATTAGGATAAATTTTGTTTTTCTCCCATCCCCTGTAAAATTTCTGTTTGGTTTTAGTAAGTGGAAGTTGAGTAGAGCATGTAGATTGCTCTTACATTGTTTTTAATCGTACCGGGCCATTTTTGTTTTGTTGTTTATGTGTTAGACGTCAGATATTTTGAAGTAGGAAGGATAGTTTGGTCAGTAGAAGGCAGTCCTGGCAAGGAGCTGAGACAATACGTAATTCCCTATGCATTGATTATATGATTTTATTTGATGGGTTCTTGGAAGGTGTGTGAGGGTTAGAGTAAGTGAATTTGAATGTTGGTTGAAAGTATATAAATAGTAGAAAGTTGGATGGGAAGTTCTAAGTAGGGGAAAGAGAAGGTTATCAGGAAGGTCCAAGCTTAGGAATGATTTGAGTGGTACTACTTGAGAGTTTCAGGAAGGTATTAGAGAATGAATAAGGTGGATATGCACGGGAACTATGAACTGTCTCAGCTGTGTCATCTCATGGGCACGCCCTTTAGTCTCGTTCTCTGACAATTGGCTATACTGAACGAAAAATTAGATCACCTCCTTAAAGAGGTTTCACTGCTGGTAAATAATTCCATACAGCATGATATCTTTAAGGAAAAGAATACTATGGTCATTAACCCAACGGAGGTCACTTGGCCGTCAGATGTGGATGGGGAGGGACAGACTGGGCAACAAAAGTTTAACAAGGAAGTAATGTTGGAAAACGGGGACGGTGATGGGGAGGGAAGGCTTTCTTGTGGTTTTTTTTTTGTGTCAGGAGCAACTTGAGTCGCTTCTGGAGTGAGAGAATTGGCCGTCTGCAAGGACGTTACCCAGGGGACGCCTGGATGTTTTGATGTTTTTACCATCCTTGTGGGAGGCTTCCCTCATGTCCCCGCATGGAGCTGGAGCTGATAGAGGGAGCTCGTCCGCGCTCTCCCCGGGTGGGATTCGAACTTGGCAGCTATCAGGTCAGCAACCCAACCTTCAAGTCACTTAGTCCACTACGCCATCTGGGGGCTCTTGTGGTCAAAAGGGGTATGGAAGGGAGGGGAATATGGAGTTAGATTTGGGAGCGTCTAAGCAGACTATGAATCTTCCGTCAGATATAGACTTTTGTCCTTCGTACGCAGTGCGCTGCCATCAACACCTTCTTCAATCGGAACAACTGGCGCTTGAAATTAGAGATTCTCGATTGAACAGGGGCAGATGGACTTCAAAAAGAGTGATTCAGAGGTCCTTGGCTCAAATTCTATCAAGGAGCCTGACAGAAGTCAAGATTAAGACAATCACTTGGCTATATAAGGACTGTCAATTTTATGACCACTCGATACGCCTCATTACTATCTTTGAGGACAATTTCATAACGAAAGAACTATGGGCACTCAGGTCTCAGCTGTATGTATGGAGCATCACCATTAGGAAAGTAATGGTGGACCCCTGGATTCGTCCTCTTATGGCTGGCCTGGCTTTACATTCCCAAGCCCCTATTAAGCCCAAGGATAATGGGGTGTTTAATTCTTTGGATAGGTCCGTTACCCCCTTAAATTTTCATTCAGGTACCCCTGCCCAATCTTCCTTCATTTCCCTACCTAGTTTCTTTGAGAGATCCCCTCCCCCTGATAGTTTCCACCTGTCACTTTCCCCAGACACGAGTCATGATAGGAATCCTCGTAGCTCCTTGGATCCAGAGAGCTGACTAGGACCTTTTAATGATACTTCCATTGAGCCTGTTTCCCTGGGGGGGTCCTATCGAGGTCGTGTGGGGGAGGAGGAACTGCATAACATCTGCAATGAATAGACCTTCAGAGTTGTTTCGGGTCATCGGGGAGCTCCTCCACCCTCCTGAGGTTGGGGGGGCACCTGACGACTCGGCAACTTGGTGTAGCGAGTTCGCTCACCATTTTGCAGACAAAGTCACTCAGATTCGCTTCGACATGGATGCCAGCCTTGATGCAATACCAGGGGAGTTAACTGAGACATCTGTCTGTTCGAGCTTATGGGATTCATTTCAGCTTGTGCAACCTGATGACATGGACAAGATCCTTGGAGCGGTGAGGGCGCCCACCTGTGCCCTTGATCCTTGCCCTTCCTGGCTTTTAAAACAGGCTAGTGGTGGGTTAGTAGATTGGTTTGTGAGGATAATTAATGCCTCTTTGGAGCAGGGTAAATTTCCATCTTGCCTCAAACAAGCCATAGTGAGGCCAGCTTTGAAGAAGGCCTCCTTGGATTCCACTATTTTAAGTAACTTCGGACCAATCTCTAACCTCCCTTTCTTGGGCAAGGTCTTGGAGCGGGTGATTGCCTCTCAGCTCCAGGGATTCTTGGAAGATATTGATTTTTTTTGGAACAATCGCAGTCTGGCTTCAGACCTGGGTACAGTACTGAGATGGCTTTGGTCGCCTTGGTGGATGACCTCCGCAGAGAACTGGACAGGGGGAGTGTGACCCTTCTGGTTCTCTTGGACATCTCAGCGGCTTTCGATACCATGAACCATGGTATCCTTCTGGGACAGCTCTCCGGGATGGGCCTTGGGGGTACTGCTTCGCAGTGGCTCCAGTCCTTCCTGGAGGGTCGCTCTCAGTTGGTGAAGCTGGGGGATACCTGCTCGGACCCCTGGTCATTGACCTGTGGGGTCCCGCAGGGTTCTATTCTATCCCCCATGCTTTTTAACATCTAAGTGAAACCGCTGGGCGAGGTCATCTGGAGTTTTGGAGTTCAGTGCCATCTCTACGCAGATGACACCCAACTCTACTATTCTTTTCCACCTAAATCCAAGGAAGCCCCTTGGATACTGGACCAGTGTCTGGCTGCTGTGTTGGCCTGGATGAGGATGAATAAGCTGAAGCTTAATCCTAACAAGACAGAGGTCCTCCAGGTCAGTTGTACATCTGATTGGGGCATAGGGTGGCAACCTGTGCTTGACGGGGTCGCACACCCCCTGAAGGCGCAGGTCTGCAGCTTGGGGGCCTCCTGGACTCAGTGCTGACACTTGATGCTCAGGTGTCGGCGGTGGCTGGGAGGGCCTTTGCACAATTAAAATTTGTGCACCAGCTGCGACCATACCTCGAGAAGTCGGATCTGGCCATGGTGGTCCACGCCTTAGTTACCTCTAGATTGGATTATTGTAATGCGCTCTTCATGGGGTTGCCCTTGAAAACAGCCTGGAAACTACAACTAGTCCAGCACTCGCCAGCCAGGCTACTAACTGGAGCAAATGACAGGGCGCGGTCCAACACCGTTTAAAGAGCTCCATTCGCTGCCGTTTATTTTCCGAGCCCAATTCAAGGTGCAGGTTATCACCTACAAAGCCTTAAACGGTTCAGGACCCACCTACCTTTGTGACCATATTTCCCCCTATGAACCTGCATGGTCTCTCCGTTCATCGGGGGAGGCCCTCCTCTCGATCCCACCACCTTCGCAATCGCAGTTGGTGGGGACGAGGGAGAGGGCCTTCTCCATAGTGGCCCCCCAGCTATGGAACTCTCTCCCCAGGGAGATTAGGCAGGCCCCTACCCTCCTTATTTTTCGGAAGAGCCTGAAAACTTGGCTCTTCCAAAAGGCTTTTGGCAACTGATTTCCTTAGTTTGGGATCACCCTGTTGTTTATTCTACTTTTATAGTATTTTTACTCTTTAGCCGTACATAGTCTTTAGGTGTATGCCTTCTCCAGCACTTTAATGGGATAATAGTCCCTGGTACCTACCTCTCTCCTAATTGCATCATACAAAACTACTGGCACTTTTCTGGCCCACTTCCCCTTTTAGGAGCCAACCCAGGATTTTATTAAAGTATGTTTATTGTGTATTGGTATATGTGATTTTATCTGTTTATGATTTATTTTTACTGTTGAGTTTTATATTGTTTGTTGCCTGGGCTTGGCCCCATGTAAGCCGCCCCAAATCCTCTCGGGGAGATGGGGCGGGGTATAAAAATAAAATTATTATTATAATATTATTATTATAAATATTACAGAAATGTGTATAGCCACATTTAGCTATTTCTTTACGCATTTTATCTGCCGTAAACCTCCTTCTGTCTACACTCCAGAATGGCCTTCCTAAGGCAATTCTTTAAAATACCTGACTTTGATAAAAGGTATCTAAACATTTGGTTGGAATATGATCATCCAAATAGCTTAGTTAGTGGAGATGTTTACAAGAACAATAAACAAACATGGACACAAAAAGTTCCAACTTCTTGCATTGTATTAATGATTTGTAGGTCACATTGATGTGAAAGCACCCAGTGACTGTCTTCCTATATCCATAAATCAAAAATTCATGCAGCCAGAAGACATCTACTAGATAATCCTCCGAAAAACAAACACAAAGACATCCACATAGGTGCTGTAGGATCACAAATTCCAACTGTTAAATTAAAGAAGGCATGACATTGAAAATGAGGTACTAAAACTGGAGCTCAATTTTAAATATTCACTTTTTTCCAAAACCATATGCTTTTCAGTATAAGATTCAAGAATACAGTGAAACAAGGCAGCTAATAAATAATTTTATGGTTAGCAAAGCACTAGGATCTTCAGGAGAAATGTTATGAACATATGTCTTTTGTAAGAGGAAAAAACAATGAAACAGCCAATTACTGTGAAATAACTTCATCTCGCAGCAGTCTTATTAATAAATGAGAGCTGACAGAATAATCTTCTTGTAACACCTTAAACACTAATAATATAATAACTTGTCTGTTTAAATGGAATTTTTTGTTTTGCATTCACTGTCAGTCTGTTGCACGGATCTTCCAAATATATAAAGATTTGGGCCAGAATTTTCTATTGTGGTCTCTGTTACATAACTTGATTAATACTTAGCTACCGTGTTTCCCCGAAAATAAGACAGTGTCTTATATTAATTTTTGCTCCCAAAGATGTGCTAGGTCTTATTTTCAGGGGATGTCTTATTTTTCCATGAAGAAGAATTCACATTTATTGTCGAACAAAAAAATGAACGTTTATTATATACTGTACAGTAGTTGTCATCACAAACCAGCATAACCAGACAAACTGTGAATCCTATCAAGAATTTCTTGTTACTACCATTATTTCCATGTACAACACTCTATGGTACATTCATTTACCGATCCTGCATGCTCTGGTGTTCTGTTAGGTGGGCATGCTTCCAAACAAAAACTTTGCTAGGTCTTACTTTCGGGGGAGGCCTTATATTTAGCAATTCAGCAAAACCTCTACTAGGTCTTACTTTCTGGGGATGTCTTATTTTAGGGGAAACAGGGTATGTAGCAGAATCGCTAAGAAATCCTGACAGTGAATTCTGGAGATGCCTATCAGGGCACTGGAAAATGTCTCTGGATGTGCATTGGTATTTCCTAACTGGTGTCCCACTGTACCTTAGTCCCTTGTGTATTGGCCCTGTGGAGCATCAATTACACCACTGGCTCTCCAATGCAGTTAAGTACACAAAACAAAAACAAAAAAGCAGATAATAGTGAAACCGATTGAACAAATGACCTCTGATAGAAGTAAATCAAGGAGTCATGCTGAAATACCTAAAAAATACCTAGAAATGACATATTTTGTTGTGAGTAAATGAAATGGCGGATGCTAGTTCGATAGATATTTGGGGTGGGGGGTATGCTGTGATTCCCACACAACACACAGCATAGAAAACAGTACAGTATTTAATAGCATTGGGAGCCTTGGACAAGGGAATTTCTACTTAAAGAGTACCCCAAGAGTTTTTTGAGTTAAGAGATGTCACTCGATCCTGGTTGCACTTTGACATAAGAACAACATTTAAGAGGTAATGCCAGGGGGAGCAGTAGTGCAAAAATACAGGGCTCTAGGCCTTCAAGGGAGCCGCCTATGTGCCATGTGCTCTTGTCCGCTTTGGGAGATTGCTGTCTGCTTTGCTCTTGCCCGTTCTGAGGAAATTTAGATTAGTTGATTTTGTGTGCTTTTTATTCCTGGTATGTTTGGCTCCATGAAGAGAGAGGGCCCTTCCACACCCCTTTCTCCAATTTGGTGGTCCTTTTTATCTCATCATTTTATGTTCCAAATTGGTTTTTACTGTTATTGTAGCGCACTTGTATTCATGTCTGATTTTATTGTGTTTTACCTATTTGAATATGTTGTTTTATCTGTTTTACTCTGTTTTATTGCTTTTGGGCTTCGCCCTGTGTTAGCCGCACCAAGTCCCTGCGGGGAGATGGAGGCGGGATAGAAAAATAAAGTTGTTGTTGTTGCTATTATTATTATTATTATTATTATTATTATTACATAACCCAGAATATCAAGGCAAATAACCCAGAATATCTGCTTTGAACTGGGTTATCTGAGTCCACACTGTCATACAATCCAGTTCAATGTGGATTTTATACAGTACAATATGAATAAAATGATGCTTCCGCCCCTTCAGTTTGTGCTCCTACCATTACCATTGTGCCACAACATTTTGCTTCTACCATTTTAAAGCCTATTTATATACAGCACAGTAGAGAACTGTCTATGAGCAAATATTTTGTATGGCCTGACTTATTTGATGCAGCTGAAACAAAGCTGTCTACCAGATGTCAGTGAATACACAAACACACACAAAACCACTAATGCGAATGAAAACCTAAGATGAACATGCTTTTAACATTAATGGAAATAGCAGGTAATGATTAATGAATATTACTGTATTCCAGGCTTTCACAGAGACTAATGTACCATATAACTTAAAGGAAAATCAGATTTTTATTAGGCAAATCTATCTTTGCCTTATTGATTACACATTGCCTACTATGTTCAACTTTGTCCCTCAAAGGAAAACCCAAGAAGTTTACTTTGGTTGCTACTCATTGTCACTCTTAATTAGAAGTAGGTAATGACATGCCGGATATAAGATTTTATTTCTGACTTCAAAAGGGACTACCTAGAATTGTGCAGTGTCTTTACTTTGAAGAAAATGTCTTTTATCACTTATTTTACTACAACACATTAAAATCAAATATCTCCTGTAGCAAAACGATTCAAGTCTCTGGAACTCAAATAATTTTCTAATAAAAAATGCATGAGACAAATAAATGCACTTTATGTTCCACAAGAAAAGGCAGTTTCAACAGGCTAATGCTCAGAGAAAATTCATTTTATCAACCAGCCATTTCATTCTGTGGTGCTGTTACAAGCTCCTTCCAGTTGCTAGGCAACCATAATTCATAGTACCTTTTAATGGATACTCTGCTTCTGCTGAGAACATTAAGGTGAAGAGAATAAATGCCTTGGGTGAATCTTGAAATCTTTCATTATGCATGTCATTCTATTTTTGTAATGCTATAATGCTGAAATGTTTCTGTGGCAGGCAACTGAGTTGTGGTAATTGCATATTCCTCTCATATATGTTTTGTAAGCAGAGCAGCACGTACTTGTCTAAAATGAGTTATTTCAAACATGATTGAAATAGGACTTTTTCTACTGCTAAAGGTAGTAAATAAGCCCAAAAGGAGGGAGGGGGAAGAGTAGGAATAGGTCTAGAGTAGGTCTTCAGACTTTCAGGAAGACTTATATAGTATAAACTGGAAGCAATCAAATGGGTTCAGGATTTATTACCAGGATACAAGAAAGTATGAAATGTAACATGCGAACTATAGAACCTAATTACTTTATTTATTCTCTTTTCTTGTATCTTTTAATAACTTTATAATAATAACAACTTTATTTTTATAACCCGCCTTCATCTCCCAGAGGGACTTGGGGCAGCTTACATGAGGAACACGCCCAGTCCAACAACTATTAAAACCAACTATAGATTAAAACATAACTCAATAAAATCAGTAACATTAGAAATGGCAATAACATAAGACAAAACACCGTCATCAACCAACAATCTATCCCGTAATAAGCACTGAAATACGGAGGGAAGGAACTAGTGCAATACATTCTAAAATAGGACTGGAGGACAAAAGGAATAAGAATAATAAAATAGAACTGAAGGAGCAATGTCATTTAACACTAAACCGATAGGACAAAGCACAGGGATAAAGTGCAAGGACTGATGGTAGTTATAGTTGGGGCCGTACCTGACGAAATGTGGCATAACTCAATGTAATGGATGACCCTGAAATCAATTACTGTATATACTTGAAGATAAGCCGAGTTTTTCAGCCCTTTTTATAAGCTGCAAAAGCCTCCCTCGGCTTATAATGGGGTCAAGATCAAGCCGGGCAGCGGAGCATGGAGGCCATTGCTTGCAATATACTATATATTTCTCTCTTCTCTTATCAGTGTGTTTTATTTTCCAAAGCCTCTCTCGCTCTTAACTAAGGGAATGTTTTGAAAAGGGAAAGAAGCCCTTTCAAGTCAGGAAGAAGAATATATATACCCATTGACCTTTAAAAATCATATTCCCCTGAAATATTTGTTGATCTCTGCTAAAGATATATAGGCATTTCCCCCTGCAAGCCTTTGCAATCCCCATGTACCTAAATATTTGTATCTATCTGTCTATATACATTAATTTTATATATGGATTTTCCCCTCATATGTTTGCAGGTCTTTGCAAATCCTATATACACATAGATATCTAGAGATTTCCATGTACCTGTATATCTGTATCTATGTGTATACATTATTTTTATGTATGAATTTTCACCTCATATGTTTGCAAGTCTTGGCAAATCCTATGCAGACATCTATATATAGAGAGATGTCTAGGTAGATATTTATGAATATAGAACATATAGGGCTTGCAAATATTACAGGGGAAATCACACACACACGCACACACATAAAGATGGCTAGATAGGTATATAGGGCTTGCAAATATTACAGGAGGAAAATGCACATGTATAGAGAGAGGATTTGCAAACGTTTCAGAGGGAAATGCATACGTGAAATTAGTATATATAATTATAGATCTCTATCTAGCTCTGCATTGTTTATATAGGCATTGAATGTTTGCTTCTTACTATGTTGGAAGCTAGCCTTAGTTCCCATGGGGAGATAGGGAGGGGTACAAATGAAGTTTGTTGTTGTTGTTGTTGTTGTTGTTGTTGTTGTTAAGTTATTGTTAATGCCATATTGTTTTTGTTGGCCCTACCTTTCCACTTACAGAGATCATTTACTGTTTTTCTTTGAAATATTCAAAAGCATTTAACCTACTGATACCTCAATTAATGTCATTTTATTGGTATCTATTTTTATTTTGAAATTTACCAGGAGCTGCTGCATTTCCCACCCTAGGCTTATACTCGTGTCAATAAGTTTCCCAGTTTTGTGGTAAAATTAGGTGCCTCGGCTTATATTCGGGTCGGCTTATACTCAAGTATATACGGTATTTCAAGTTGCAAGGCCATTGAATGCTAATCAAGGTGGCCAATTGCAACATTCACACTTGCCTCCAACAGACAAGAGTTCTTTCGCCCACCCTGGACATTTCATGGGTATATAAAACCCACTTGCATAGTTTCCAACAGACTTCATAACCTCTGAGGATGCCTGCCTTAGATGTGGGCGAAATGTCAGGAGGGAATGCTTATGGAACATGGCTAAACAGCCCGGAAAACTCAAAGCAACCCAGTGATTCTGGCCATGAAAGCCTTCAACACAATTATTTCATTGTGCTTGTTTAAACCCCTTGATATTTGTTAAATATAATGGTCAGAATCCAAAGGTCTACCCACTCTTCACTTTGCCCCGCTGGACACAGCAGATGTTGGGTAATGGGAGAAGTATTGCTAGTGAGGAAATTCAAAATCTAGTACACATTATCCTTCTAAAGCCCAGAACAGTTCTGTAGATATGTCAGGCCAAATATTTTAGTTCAATCACATAGTACAAAGAACAATTTAAATAGGTAATGATAATTAAAAATGTCCTTATTTCATCCAATATCTCTAGATTGTCTCTTTATTTTTGTGGTTGGTAAGCAAACCTTTTTTTCCAAATGAGCAACTTTATTTATTTTATTTATTTATTACAATATTTATATCCCGCCCTTCTCACCCAACAGGGGACTCAGGGCGGCTTACAATAAAACAGACATATAAAAACAGTACAATACACTATAAATTAGTTAAAAAATTAACTTACATATAACATTCATATAATGCATTTATAAAATATAGATAGGCGTGTACAAGTTTAAAAGACTGGGTCTGTCAATTGAGTTCCAGTATACATAATAGTAATTAATGCTGCTGATTCTTATTCGAAAGCCTGGCCCCACAACCAAGTTTTTACCTTCCTACGGAAGGATAGGAGGGAGGGAGCCTGCCTGACTTCAATGGGGAGGGCGTTCCATAGGCGGGGAGCCACTACTGAAAAGGCCCTGTCTCTCGTCCCCGCCAGCCGCACCTGTGAGGCTGACGGGACCGCGAGCAGGGCCTCATCCGACGATCTTAAGCTTCGAGGTGGGTCATAGCGGGAGACACGTTTGGATAGATAAGCTGGGCCGGAAACTTTAGGAACATAATCTAAAATAATTTCCATTTGAATGGGCATTCTCACTTAAGTACGATCAAGATAGCTTCTGTAGGTTTGTTCTTAAGTTGAATTTGTTTGTAAGTCAGAAATGTACATTTTAAAAATGTAACTCCAGCCATTTATATATGTGTGTGTGTGTGTGTGTGTGTGTGTGTGTGTGTATGTTAGCTTGTGTGCACAGAATCCACCCAAGGCCTTCGAATCCATCACTATCAATACTTTCTGAGTTTTTCTTACTGTACCTCATGGGCAGAACCAAAACCACAGAGAACCAAAGGTTTCCATGTCAGCTCTCATTAGCATTTTGATTTCCTGGCCTGATCAGACCCACCAATATCACAAACTTAAGAGTTTATAGTCAGTATAGATGGTATGTCACACCATATAAAATTTTGAAATGTTACAAAAATGCATCCAACAAGTGTTGGAAATGTGAACAACAGATAGGAACTTTTTTTTCATACATGGTGGTCCTGTCCGAAAGTGCCACAGTTTTGGAAATAAATAAATGAATCCATCCAAAAGATTTTAAAAATTAAAATTTGAAGAGAACCAGAATACTTTTTATTAGGCATGTTAGATATAGAAAAAGATAAAAATAAAAAGATTTTGTTTAACTTCTTGGTTACTGCAGCTAGAATAATGTATGCCAGGATCTGGCAACAAAAAGAAACTGAAAAGAGAAGACTGGTTGCATAAAGTGTTAGAGATTATGAACATGGACAGACTTACATATTGGCTGTCACCTAACCAAGGTCTTCCTAAGAAAGAAACTGGAATCCTATTAAAGGTTATTTGAAACAGATGAATATAGACCTCATCTGTTGAAGCTATCCAATCTCAAAGTCAGGAGGATGACAAAGGGGAAGAAGACTAGAAACAATAATAGTAAAATCTAGAATGAACTCTCTGACTATCAAAAGAAAGAAGGAAGTTAACAATTCTTTATATATATGTGTGTGTAAAATATATATATATATATATTTTACACACACATATATACATATATAAATATAGTGGTTTTTTAAATACATATATAGGGTTTTTTCTTCTCTTTTTTCTTTTGTCTTTCTCTTTCTCAACTCTCTCAGTCTTAATTTCCTACTTTCTATATGATCAATTGTTCTCATTCTTTCGATGTTAATAAAATTCAATAAAATTATTAATAAAAAAGAGTTTATAGTCAGGACATTGAATAAACTATGGGGGGAAGGTCTGTACAGGCAGTCCCTGAGTTACAAACATCCAACTTACATACGACTCATCGGTAACAACGGGGCTGAGACAACAGGAAGTGAGAGAAATCTACCCCTCAGAAGGGAAATACAGTCCTGGAAGAGTTATCATGGGGGAAAGGTGTCTCCACTAAAGCTTTCTCACCAATCCTTGTTTCCACAACAAGCCAAATTTTTCAAAATCCAATTATTATAGGGACAGAAAGGGATGTGAAACCTTCTGAACAGGGACACAGATAGCAAAACAAACACACAGAGGTTTAACACTTCCCTATGCTATCTAAAGCATGTAAATATATAGATTCCTTCTGGACATTAAGAGCAAAAGGAAAAACTGTATGAAAGATTCCCTGTTTGGGCAGAGATGTGTTCTGTTCGGTATTTCTAGTATTTACATATTCAGTCTATATATATATATATATATATACACACACACACACACACACACACACACATACATACATACATACAGTAGAGTCTCACTAATCCAAGCCTCGCTTGTCCAAGCCTCTGGATAATCCAAGCCATTTTTGTAGTCAATGTTTCCAATATATCGTGATATTCTGGTGCTAAATTCGTAAATACAGTAATTACAACATAACATTACTGCGTATTGAACTACTTTTTCTGTCAAATTTGTTGTATAACATGAAGTTTTGGTGCTTAATTTGTAAAATCATAACCTAATTTGATGTTTAATAGGCTTTTCCTTGATCAGTCCTTATAATCCAAGATATTCGCTTATCCAAGCTTCTGCCGGCCCGTTTAGCTTGGATTAGTGAGACTCTACTGTATATATATATACAGCTCTTCCTCCTGACACCTCTTCTTTCTTGACTTCCATGCTCAAATGCTCCCTGTGGTTTCTTCCGCCAGCTGCCAATGGCTCAGCTCTAATATGGGAAAGTATATATCCAGTACTGTGAAATATATAATCAATTGTGAACTATGGGACTTCATTCAAAATATCTACAGGACTTCATTCAAAATATCTTTTTAGTGAGGTAAGTGGCTAATCATCGGGAAGGACAGGTTGCTTACCTGTAACCATGTTTCTTCGAGTGTACTCTGTGAATTCACACTAATGGAGAGGCTGCGCCTGCGCAGGTCCCAACGGAAACTCTTCCCAAGCTGAAGTTTAAATTTTGGCGGTAGCCACGCCCCTCCGTCCCCGGAGGGCATATAAGGCAGCCCTCGGCGTGTCCTCCTCAGTTCCTACGCCGCTAAGGCAACGAGAAAGGAAGAGGGTTTGCCAGAGGGGAAGGAAGGGCGGGCTTGTGTGAATTCACAGAGTACACTCGAAGAAACATGGTTACAGGTAAGCAACCTGTCCTTTTTCTTCGTGTACTCTGTGAATGCACACTAATGGAGACTAGCAAGCTTAAGTCTCGGAGGCGGGCTAAGCAAACCCTGACAACGAGAAGCTGTCCAAACATATGTTTATTAGACATGAAAAACATGAAAAAACATGAAAAAACATGAAAAAACCATGGTCCGAGGACCCAATAAGGTATTGCATCAATACACACCAAATACCGAGAACAGACCGGTAAGGCATGATATAACCCTTGTAAGAGCACATGTGTAGGCAGGAACATCATTCTCCAAGGGAGAAGGTAGTAACAATAAGGCACAAATTGTCAGAGAACAGTGCAAACATGTACTGAACAGGAGAAAAAACAATGAAGAGAGGCACCTGAGAAGAAGGGGTAGCCATAGAGAAGTCGTAAGAGCAGAAGGTTTAGGACAAGCATGAGGATAAAACTGCTCTAGCAAAGGCTGAGTCCTTTAAAGTCCTTTGGTCTACCCTATAGTGAGACACAAATGTAAGGGGGTTGGACCAGATTGCTGCTCTGCAAATAGAGTCTAGTGGAATGCCCCTTAGAAAGGCAGTCGACGTGGAGAGACCTCTTGTCGAACGCGGGCGAACCGACGGGGGGGGGAGGCCGTTTGGCTAGTTCATAGGCCAGTTCAATGGCCTGAGCAATCCAGTGTGAGAGTCTTTGAGAAGAAATAGGATTGCCCAGTTTATCTGGGGCATGGGCCACAAAAAGTTTTGGGGTCTTTCGAATGTCCTTAGTACGGTCCCGGTAGAAAAGAAGTGCTCTACGCACATCAAGGAGGTGCAGTCTCCGCTCGAGGGAAGACGAGGGGTCCGGGAAGAAGGCGGGAAGGACAATGTCCTGGTTAAGGTGAAAGGCCGAGACCACCTTGGGGAGGAAGGTGATGTCCGGACGGAGAACGGCGCGGTCGTGATGAAAACGGAGGTAGGGTTCATCAACCCGAAGGGCCGCCAGCTCCGAGGGTCTGCGCGCTGAGGTTATGGCCACCAAGAAGGCAACTTTCCAGGAAAGGAGACGTAGGTCGGTCGAGGCCAAGGGTTCGAAAGGAGAAGCAGTGAGCTGGGAAAGGACAAGCTCGAGGCTCCATCCTGGGGTAGGAGGTTGGGCCGGTGGGCAGATGTTGTTGTATCCTTTCAAGAAGGTCTTGACGAGGTGGTCGGAGAACAATGATGGTCTACCATGTTGTTGAAAGCACCAGGATAGAGCAGCCAGGTAAGATTTTATAGAGGCAAGAGAAAGTTTTTGCTCTGCTAGAGACATAAGGAAGTCCAGCACAATCGGTACCGAGGTTGGGAAAGCAGTGATTCCTCGGGAGCGAAGAAAGGAACGAAAGCGAGAGACTTTATAAGTGTAGGCTCTGGTTGTAGCCGGCTTGTGAGCTGCGCGGAGGACCTCTTGTAAGTTCTGCGGGAGGGAGGTCAGGCGAGAATCCTCCAAGCAGTGAGATGTAGAGAGGGGAGATCCGGGTGTAGAATCTGGCCGTTCTCTCTGGATAAGAGGTGTGGTAGAAGAGGCAGAGTGAAGAAGGTCGCCTTGGAAAGACGAAGAAGAGCCGGGAACCACGGTTGACGAGGCCAGGCTGGCGCTATCAGGATCGCCGACATCGGTACCGACCGGAGCTTCTGGAGGACCTTCGGTATCAGAGGAAAGGGCGGAAAGAGATAGATCGGTTCCGCCGACCAGTCCAGAAGGAAGGCGTCTCCCAGGCAGCCTGGAGAGGAGGACGGGAGAAGTCTTGCCCCGTACCGAGGCAGCTGAGCGTTCTGGGGAGAAGCGAAGAGGTCTAGGGTGGGGAAACCCCATTTGAGAAAGAGAGAAAGAAGAGTCTCGGGGTCGAGCATCCACTCGTGGGAGGACGTCGTCATTCTGCTGAGGGCGTCTGCTAAGTTGTTTTGGATCCCGGGAAGGTGAATCGCCGAGATTTGGATGTTGCGGGCTATGCACCAATGCCACAGCTGGGAGGAGAGAAGCATCAGCTTCCTTGAGCCCGTGCCGCCCTGCTTGTTGATGTAGAATACTGCTACTGTGTTGTCTGACTGTACGAGGACAGATCTTTGGGAGATCAGGCGGGAGAAGGCTTTCAGAGCCTTGAAGATAGCAAGGAGTTCGAGAAAGTTTATGTGATTGGCCTTTTCGGAAGGAGACCAGAGGCCTCGAACAGTGAGGCCCTTCATGTGGGCTCCCCAGCCGAAATTGGATGAGTCTGTGGTTATGGTGATCGAGGGAGGAACCGAGTGGAACGGAAGACCCCTGCAGACGTTGGAGAGGGACTTCCACCAAAGGAGCGACCGACGAACATGAGGCGGGACCGAGAGAAACCTCGAGTTGGGGTGGCGAAATGGCTTGAAAACATCTATGAACCACCTCTGCAGGGGCCGGAGACGGAGCCTGGCGAACGGGGTCGTGAGGACTGTGGAGGCCATGTGGCCCAGCAGTATTTGGATGGATCGGGCCCGAACCCTTCGGTGGGTCTCGCAGAAGATGATTTGTTGACGGAGAGCTAGAAACCTGTCGAGCGGGAGCGAGACAGACTGAGCGATTGAGTCGAACAGGGCGCCGATGAAGCGGATTTTGTTCGACGGGTTGAGGTGAGATTTGTCGTGGTTTAACTGGAGACCGAGAGAGTCTAGAAGAGAGAGGGTGTAGTCGACGTGACGACGGAGTAGGACAGGGTCGGATTCGACCAGAAGCCAGTCGTCTAGATAGGGAAAAACTGTGATCCCCTGGAGCCGGAGGTGGGCAGCCACGACAGCGACGACTTTGGTAAAGACCCTTGGGGCGGTAACGAGGCCAAAGGGTAAAACGGTGAACTGGTAGGTTTGGTCGAGGATCTTGAAAGAGAGGAAGCGCCTGTGGTTTTCTCGAATCGCCACGTGGAAATAGGCGTCTCGGAGGTCTATAGACACGAAGTAGTCTCCGCGGTGAAGCATCGGGAGGATGGAGGCGATGGAGACCATCCTGAACTTGGTTGGGCATATGAAGACATTGAGCATGCGTAAGTCCAGAATTGGGCGGAGGCCCCCACCCCTCTTCGGGACCGTAAAGTACCTGGAGAAGAAGCTTTGAGGGTCCTGTGCCGATGGAGAAGGCCGAATAGCCCCTTTGGCGAGGAGGGTGTCGACCTCTGCGAGAATTTCTTGAGAGGGGTTGGAGAGAAGGACCTGACCGGTGGGAGGGAGTTCCTCGAATTCTAAGGCATAGCCTTCTTGGACAATTTTTAGAACCCAGGCATCTGAAGTAATAGATTTCCATCGGTGAAAGAAAGGAGCCAGGCGGTCTATAAAGAGACCATGAGGTTGATTTGGTGGGGGAGAGGGGTGCGGAGGAGTGAGAACGACATCGGTACCGGAGAAAGAGTCTCTGGAAGGAGAGATGGCGTCAGGAACGCCGGATAGGTTGACCAGCGGTGGGGGTGACCCGGCCGCGTTGTCTTTGAGGTTGTGCAGCCCGACGGGGCTGTTGGCGATTTTGGTTGTTCGATACCGAGGGACGTCTGAAAGATTGCTGGCGGTAAGAAGGAGGCGGGAAGCGTCGAAAGCGTTGAGGAAACCACTTGGTGCGGTGAGCCTGGGGTTGATCGCCGCATTTAGTGGCCAGAACTTTAAAGTCATGGTTGGTTTTAAGTTTGTCATCGGTGCCAGCATTAAAGAGGCCCATGGCGTCGAAGGGGAGGTCCTCGATGACCTGCCTCGAAGAAGAAGATAAACCGGAAGATCTCAGCCAGGCGTGGCGGCGAATGGCAATGGCGTGGGCGATCATCTTGCCGGCCGTGTCGCCAGTATGCTTAGCCATCTGGATTTGATGATGCGCTAAGGAATCGGCCTCCTGCTGGAGGGTGGACATGACCGACCGGTCTTCGTCAGACAACTTCGCGAAGAAGGGCTGAGCTTTTTCCCAGAGGATCTGCTGGTATGCCCCCATACAGGCCCCATAGTTCGCCATTCTACAAAGTAGAAGGGCTCCGGAGTAGAGTTTTCTGCCAACCGCGTCGAACCTTTTACCCTCTCTGTCTGCAGGGGTAGTGGATTCACGACCGGAGGACTGAGAGGCCTTCACGACCATGGAGTTCGGGTCGGGGTGGTGTTTAAGCCATTCTAAGGTGTCGTCATCCGTACGATACCAGGACTCGATTCTCTTCGAGGTAGGAGGGATCGAGGAGGGGGTTTTCCACGAAGATTGGATAACATCGAGGAGATAGGGTAAGAACGGCAACAGCGTGGCTGGAGGGGCCTGGGCTTGGACCCGTTTGAAAACCGGGTCAGTTACTGCTTTGGAAGTCTGTTTAATTTCTAAACCCAGGGCATCAGCCATTCTAATCATTTGCTCGGAGAAAGCCCGAATGTTGTCGGTAGGCGAAGGAGGATCCACCTCATAGGCATCATGGGGAGGAGAGAGATCGAGGCCTAAGGATACCACCGAGGCCGAGAGAGCAGAATCCGGGCGATCAATATCTATCTCATCGTCCCCAGCCCCTTGAGGGGACTGGGGAGGAGATGACAACACAGTCTCTGGTGGCGGCACCGCCTCAAGAGCAGGAGCTATCTGCGGCCGAGTTTGTTTGGAGGCCGAAGCCTGGACCGCTCGAGCCAGGCGAGTGGTTTGTCTACCCCGTTCCGGTGTCGAGGTCGGGGGAAAGAGCTGCTGACGAGATGAACGATGAGAAGCAGCAGGTCGAGGAGATGGGACCCTGACCACTGTCTGAGTGGAGTGGTGGGGTGAGTCCTGCAACTCGCCGTCCGAGAGTTGGTGAGGAGAAGGCTGGCGAGGTCGCTGAGCGGGAGCGATCGGAGAAGACCTTCTAGAAGAAGTTGCCGAAGAAGGGGCATCCATCTTGGAGGAGGCAGAAGAGGAAGAGCGCTGGGTTGCCCTCTTCTTAGCGAGCGGTTGTTTTGTTGGAACCCTCAGGGATTTACCCGGTGTGGGAGGGATCATTGCTGAGTCGGACTGGGTCCGACGAGCTTCCTCATGAGCCCTTTTAAAGGCGATCTTCATCGCGGAGGTCGATGGAGGAGCCCCGAGCTGGGATCGAGCCGAGGAAACGGAAGCTACCGAGCTCGACGTCGAGGAAGGGCCGACCCGACCAGAACGTGTCGACACCGTGGTCGTGGTGAGAGTGCACGGTGGTTTAGCGACCTTGGACGACCTGGAGGCTCTGGACGCCTTAGACGAGACCGAAGGGGCTTTAGCTGCTGAAGACGACATCGGTTCCGGGTTACGCGGCGACTTCGTGCCCGAAGTCGACGGAGCGGGTTCAGGAGCGAGCGATTTTTCGTAGAGCGCCGCTCTAAGCCTCGCGGCTCTATTTTTGCGAGCCTGGGCCGTTAGGGCCAGGCAGAAACGGCAGGTACCGACGACATGTGCTTCTCCAAGGCAGTAGAGGCACTTGGCGTGGCCGTCGGAGTCAGGAATTTTAGCGGCACACTGAGTGCAGCGCTTGAAGCGAGTCGTAGACATGAGAATCCGAAGTGAACCTTGCGGCGGAAAAAAAGGAACTGAGGAGGACACGCCGAGGGCTGCCTTATATGCCCTCCGGGGACGGAGGGGCGTGGCTACCGCCAAAATTTAAACTTCAGCTTGGGAAGAGTTTCCGTTGGGACCTGCGCAGGCGCAGCCTCTCCATTAGTGTGCATTCACAGAGTACACGAAGAAAAAGCTATGTTATAGCTCATTGCTATGTGATAAATAAAGCAAAAAAAAATTAAATAAATCAAAGCACATAAATTAAATATCTATAGTGGTTTTAAGCATCATATTCTTAAAAGCAAAAGCATTAGGACGTTCATTTTATCGTGCATTATGCTTTCATGTTAGATTTATGTAAGCCTTAAAATCATGATTCTCCCAGAGTGGGATAGTTGGCACTTTTATTCTCAGTCTCAGCTCCTCATCTGTATAGTGAGAATCTAAGTATGCTTCTTTGAAGTCATTGGAACAAAAAGAGCAACCAGGATAAAGAGAACTGAAAAAAATGAGGAGTGCTTTGGGCTGGCATTTGTTGAACAGCAGTTCCTCAACTAATTAGTCCAGGGAGAAAGAAAATAAAACTAGCAAAGTTGAGGCCAGAGAAGGGACATAATTACTTTAATGATACAGAATACTGGAGGAAAGTTGGTTGAGAAAGTATCATCTTCAGTTCAATTCAGAAGAAAATCCGAATACAGAATATCACATTGATACAGTGGATGATTTCATGGCAACAATCTATGGAATCTGGGATGAAAAAATATTCAAAAATATTTGGAAAAGTACCAAAAATATGTTTTTCAAATGTTGAAAACCCCTGATGAGAACAAATGTTAATTCTGCACAAAATTCACAAGTAACTGTTTTGATAGAAAACAACCTTTTCTGTGTAGAAAATGCAGAGAATACTATTTCTGTGCAAAACAAACATGTATGAATTTTGTGCAGAGTTGCAGTGGAATGACAACTACTAAAGTTGTCATTCCAACAAAGAAAATCCAACAAATACTACGGTCAGCGAAAGACAAGAGGGATCCTCTCTCCTCTTCAGGAGTCTACCGGATACCATGCAGCTGTGGACAAGTATACATAGGGACCACCAAACGCAGTGCCCAAACAAGAGTCAAAGAGCATGAAAGGCACTGCAGACTAATTCAACCAGAGAAATCAGCCATAGCAGAGCACTTGATGAACCAGCCTGGACACAGTATATTATTTGAGAACACAGAAATGATGGATCACTCCAACAACTATCATGTCACACTACCAGAGAAGCCACTGAAATCCACAAGCATGTGGACAACTTCAACAGAAAGGAGGAAACCATGAAAATGAACAAAATCTGGCTACCAGTATTAAAAAACTCTAAAATCAAAACAGTAGATGGGAACCAACACTCTGAGGGCAGAGGAGCCCCGAGGACGGCTAATGACTGAACAAAGGATGCCCCCCAGGCAAGAGACAAACCTTTCCAATGCTAATTAGGGTGATTAACTGAAACATTAATGCTGGCTTCCCAGTGACAAAGGACTCTTGCCACACCCTGGACTTTCCACAGATACATATTTTTTCCTTTCCTTGCCTAGTTTATCCATGCCTCACACCTCTGAGGATGCCTGCCATAGATGTGGGCGAAACGTCAGGAGAGAATACTTCTGGAACATGGCCACACAGCCCGAAAGACATACAACAACCCTGTGATCCCGGCCATGAAAGCCTTCGACAACTACTAAAGTTATTTGTCGTTTCATACAAGAAGAAACTTAGTGAATAATTACATCCCTAATAGCAACTGATACACTGAGACATAAGGTAATGTATAACTGTCATGATCAATAGCCACTGATAATCTTATTCTCCATGAATTTGCTTAATCACTATTAAATCTATCAAAGTTGGTGATCATCATAATGTCTTACGTAGCAAATGCCAAAATTTATGCACTGAGGGGAGAAAAAGGCAATTATTTTAATCTGCCTTATATCTCCCACTTCTAGATGATCCCAGGTTCTAGTACAGTAGTTCTCAACCTGGGGTCCCCGGGTGTTTTTGGCCTTCAACTCCCAGAAATCCTAACAGCTAACAACAGGTAAAATGGCTGGGGTTTCTGGGAGTTGTAGGCCAAAAATATCTGGGGACCCCAGGTTGAGAACTGCTGTTCTAGTATGATGAGATGGAGATAAAAAAAAAACTTTTCTATATACAGTACTTTTTCTGTAGTATCCATGATTTTACCATTCAAGTGAATCAGTCATGTGATTCCAAGAGGATTATACAGCATACTATATGAAGTTGAGTTAATTTCCATAAAATAGTTTTCGGTTCTCCTGTTTCTCTTTCTTTTTCTTTGATATGTCACAATTTTGTAAGATGACATCATGAACTGAAATCAAGAGTGCAGGTTTTCTTCTTATTTCTCTTGGGAAAAGCTATGCTAGACATTTGCCTTTCCCTCGGTTATGCCAATGTTTCTTTAGAAAACACATGCTGTCTTTTAAAAATTAAATGTCTCCGTCAGCACTCTATGTATCAATCAGCATAGAACACATCAACATTTCATTGCTTATTCTACAACACATATCCATAGAGTTTTGTTCCTGCTCTGGTAGAATTGTAGCTTAATCCACTTTCTTTTCCCATCAAGAACATCAATGAAAACAGGCATTCAAGGAGAAAAAGAATGAAAATCTATAGTGACATTGTCTTGAAAAAATGTGTTGGGAAAATAAAGCTCTCAGAATTCTTGAAATGCCTTCCCCATAAATGTATTCAGGATTGTCCTTCTTTAAATGATTTTAAATTATTTTTGAAGCTGAGTCCTAAGTTAAACTGCTATTTTTCCCTTTTAAAAATCCTATTGATCTTGAGTGAAACTGACTTAATAGAAAATTGGATAGAACCTACCACTTGCAAGATAAATCCAGAACATTAATTCTGTATCAAGAGAAGTGAACATTTCATTTTGTTTGTTTTGCATGTTCCAGGAAAAAGGTCAAAAAGATCTAATGTAGGCATGCTATATTTTCAAGTGCATTGTGAGGCAGAGAGAGAAAGGGAGGGTGGGGGATGCTCAATACTATTTATCAAAGAATGAAAAGAGCAGCAGAGACCCAACCAATGGAAGGTCATAGCCAATAACACTTCTACAAATAGAAAAGAGTTGGAGAAGCATCAAATGCAAATTACTGTTTGCTGGAGAATTTAAATGGAGCTTTACATCACATTATAAAATGTTTAATTGTAACTCCCATTTTAATAACACTATCTGATTAAATGAAAAGATGCCCTGCTGGTGGCAATTATAATCTGTCATATAGCATATTTATTTACAGTTTGGTTTCTAAAGCCGAAAGATTAAAAAGGAAACTCTCTTCAACTTGTCAACAAGCTATGATTATTGTGTATCCTTCTGTCAGTTGCTACATACAACTTTTGGTCCTAAAATGGATCTAATTATATCTGTAGCAACAATTTTCTAAATAGCTTGCTTCTATTTTCCTACAACTCCTATGAAATATATCTTACCAGGGGAACAAAAATGCCATTTTAAAAATTAATATTAGGCAAGCTATGAGAAAGAAATGCATTTGTCAACAAATGTGAACATACAGTTTTGTATTTGTAGATCACTCTTAATCCTGTTAATTAAAATCATAGAGTTGAGGAAATCTGGAAGGTCAGCTAGTTCAATTCTTGATCTAAACCCAGAAATCAGATACAGCATCCCTAAAAGATGGCTGCCCAGCTACCACAAAGCATGGGAGAAACCTGCAACAGTGTATCTCCCTTACACAATTTGATTTACAATTAGTCAAAAATCCTGGAGATATTAATTAATGTTATCAATGTTGGTAAAGAATTTTCTAGTAGAAATAAACAATGGAAGATTATCAGCATACAAAATTGCCTTGTAATCACACTTTTCACGTGTATCTCCCTAGAAATTGAAGGATTTTGCTTAATTGTATCATCTGCAACTACTTTTGGCTTAGGACACAGATAAAGGAGTTATAACTATTCCAAGAATCCAAAGAAATAATTTTTTTGAAGTGATAAAAATAAATTGACAATTTTGTCATAAATTTTTCCCTGTATTAAGGAATAATGGCAGTATGGTCAAATCTTTTAGCATTTACAGTAAACAGCTTTGTTACTAGTCTGATATTATTAGCTCCCTGTCAACAACAAAGACTACATGTGTAGATGATAAGAAATTATGTATCATTCAAAAAGAAATGGCGGTGTAACAAGACCTATTTGTTCTAATGCATAACCTTACCTATACTCTACAACAGGGGTCCTCAAACTTTTAAAGCAGAGGGCCGGTCCACAATCCTTCAAACTGTGGAGGGGCCGAATTATCATTTGAAAAAAAAACCTGAACAAATTCTTACGCACACTGCACATGTCTTATTTGTAGTGCAAAAGAACAACAACAATGAAAGAACAATACAATATTTAAAAATGAAAACAATTGTAACCAACATAAACCTATCAGAAGTGTGGGCCTGCTTCTGGCCAATGAGATAGTCAAGTTAATTAGGATTGTTGTTGTGTGCCTTCAAGTCATTTCAGACTTTGGGCGAGCCTAAGTCTAAAATTATTTATTTATTCATTTACTACATTTATTTATTACATTTATATCCCGCCCTTCTCATCCCGAAGGGGACTCAGAGCAGCTGTATATACATACAATATATTATATTATTAGCATAGCACAATATTAGCATTATATATTACTACAGTAGAGTCTCACTTATCCAACACTCACTTATCCAGCGTTCTTGATTATCCAACACATTTTTGTAGTCAATGTTTTCAATATATCATGATATTTTGGTGCTAAATTAGTAAGTTGTATAACATGTTTTGGTGCTTAATTTGTAAAATCATTACCTATTTTGATGTTTAATAGGCTTTTCTTAATCTCTCCTTATTATCCAACATATTCACTTATCCAACGTTCTGCCGGCCCGTTTATGTTGGATAAGTGAGACTCTACTGTATATTGAACTATACCACTATACTGTAATATTATATGTAATATATAACATATAATTAATATTATTATATGGTATTATAAGTATTATATTGTATAACATTATAATATTATCAATGTTATATGTATATACAATATATTATATTATTAAAAATGATATAAAATATTATATTATAAAACTGAGGGCGGGGGCCAGGTAAATGACCTTGGAGGGCCACATCCGGCCCCTGGGCCTTAGTTTGGTGAACCCTGCTGTACAAGAACCCAGGGTCAGGGTACAAAATAGGAATATACTCTAAGACCCTATTAAAAATAGCTGCCACAGTCTCTCTGCAAAAAAAGGTTATACAATAAACCCTTTTTTAAAATGGCCACCACTGATCCACTCTATGTTGAGCACCTCAAATGGGTCCTCCATGACATCTGCTTGGACCAAATAAGGTGAGAAAGGCAGGCTGCCTTTCTTCCTCCAGGTTTGACAAGGAGGGGGTAATGGCTTCTACCTCTTGTCACTCTATCTTTTGTTATTCCTTTCTTTGCTCCCTAAACTCTTCCTTTTTCCAGCCTGTGTTCCCATTCTTTTTTCCTGATTTACATTCCTTTCCCTATCTGGTTTTGCATAGACATAGACATTTTAGTATCAGTAATGGAATTTACACACACACCGCAAACCTTCAAATAAACAGTTCCTGCTCTTCTCTTTAGCTCCTCCTATTGTGTTTGCTATATGTTTCGTCCTCAGTTATCAAAATAAAATCCATAACTTTGGCCCCTCGACTTGACTTCTACATGAAGTTAAATTAGATACAAATGTATACAATACTAAAATCAACAGTTAAAAACAACTAATAGTTTTATGTTATATGACACAAAACCAGAAATATGATAATGCATTCTTTTTCTTTTACTGTTTTCTTTTACTTTATTATCTTTACTTTAATGTGAAAACTATTACGCTAGGTGTTTTTGTGATTTTAATTAACCATGAAAAGTCTTTATATGTATTAGTGAGTTGAAGACAATTTTTGAAGAAATAAATAAACCCCATATAAAATCAATTTCATTTAAAAGAAATGATTCTATCATTATATATCAGAATAAAAATTAGGCAGCATGATCTACTCTTCATATGCTTCATATTTAGTATTGACATCTTGAATGTATTATGTAAAATGCAAAATAATTAAATTATTTCAGTAGTAGTACTGAGAGTAGTATATAATCATATTTTCTGCTAAGCTTTGAAAGTGGCATTATTCCAGACGCCACCAATCTTTTCCATAATAGTACATTAGAAATGCTAGGTGCACTGATGTGCAGCACTTCCTATAGGCCTAATAGAAATATTACTGATTTCATTTCATGTGTCCTGCATTTTACCTACTGATGTGATCATAGTCAAAACACTTGTTTGGCAGCCATTAGAATGTAAAGTGTGCTTTGAAGATACGCTAAGTTAGATAATAAACTCATATTATCTTAGCTTTTGTTGCTGACACTTAAAAAAACCCACTTGGGGAATAGATCCATCTCTTTTACTGTCTTTTAAAGTCTGTTTCCATTTTAAGCTTCACAAATTTAAAACTTTGAACCATTCAGAGAAAGTGAACTCCACCTTATCTTTTTCTTATGTATTTTACAAATATTATATCATGTAATGTTTAAGAAGATGTACTCTATTTTAACTGTGATACAGATAACAGATCTTTAAAGTAACACAAATAATATTTCTACAGCAAAGGGGGAAAAGAGCATATTTCCATTTCTTACCTTTTTTTAAAAAACAACACTTTACCAAACAACCACTGTCAGTAAAGGCGGACTTATCTCAGTATAATCTAGTAAGTACAGTACTGAATTGCTTTGGACTGATGAGCTACCCATGTCTCTCAAACAGAAGGTACTCAGACTGTTGCAGAAGAAAGCAAAGATGTGAATGGTGATGAATTCTGAGCACTGGCTGGGGCAATGAGGGCTACTCTTAGATAGAATGAAAGAATTTGCAGAAACTATGAAGAACCCATTTGTGGAACAAGCTAGCCAGGTGGTGTATAAGACACTGAAATGTCCTTTATACTGCAAATTTGGGCAGAATAAATGAGACCAGAAGCAGAAATATGGGCTACAGTTGTTACACTGTCTCAGCAACTGCCAGCTTAATCTTTATATCTCTACTTCCTCGGTAGATTCACCTGCTCCTGTATCCTTAAAGCCAACTCGATTGCCTATAGTAGCTTGCAATAAAAAATCCTACCCCTAGCCTACTGTAGATAAAGTATGAAGTACTCCACACCTCCTCTACCTGTTATGGTTGAGCCTTCTGGCTCCGGTACTGGGAGACGGGGTCGTAAGACTCCTCGAGAGTCAGACTCTTTTGAGGAGCGAGAAAGGAAACGGCTCCGGGACTTATTTGCAGAACCAACTGACGAAGACTCATTTGATGGTATTACCGAGGGAATGGAGGAAGAAATGGTTAGTTCAGAGGAGGATGACATGGAATGGACTCGTGTGAGGGAGGATTTGGGTGCCACCGGCAATGTTAGCATGGGAGGCGATTGGCGGGTTGCAGGATCAGACCCATGGACGGGTTGGAGGGATGGAGCGGGATCCACAGCTGGGGATGCTGTGGGGCGTAGTCAAAGGTGTTGAGACCTGAGCTTAAAGGCAGGGGCTTAAGATACCAGTTATTCTGAGAGGTCTCCCTCTCAATCTGCCTGCGGAGGAGACCTGAGCTTAAAGGCCTAAGACCTGAGGCTGAAGAATAGGCAGGCACTGAGGCAGGCAAGAGGCAACAAGCCCAGCAAGTAGAGGAATGAACAGCAGCAAAACAAACAGTTTTGTGCTGCTTTCACTTTTGTTTCACTGCTTCATGTGTGTGGGAATGGGTCTGCCATACTGTGAAATATGAATGAATGGTACGGTACAAAAGCACGAATGAGACATATGAAACAAATATCAGGCTCTACTCTATTACATACTCCATGATTCTGTAAAATGGAACAAAGCCAAATAAAATAGTATTGTGTAGTATAGATGTCAGTCAGATAATGTTGTATTAGTTAGAAATGCTCTGTATGCAACTCCATGTGTTTTATTTTGTGTGTGAAAAATTCCTCTTTCCGAACATGTGGTCACTGAAATCCACCAAAGGGTTAAGTAAGTGGACCTGTTGCTATGTTGACCTCTAAGGAGGACGAGCTCATGCTGTGTTCCTGAGTATCCTGGAAGACTAAAAATGCAACAAGCAGAAATAAAGCTTTCAAAGTATTTCTGAATGAAACCGAAAGTTCCAGTGTTTCGTTAAGAGATATGGTTCAGGAGCTACACCATATTTTTCTCTGCTAATTGCTAAGTCATTGATAAAGGAGGAACAAGCTGAGGATCAATCCTGACAAGACAGAGGCCCTCCTGGTCAGTCGCGCGTCGGATCGGGGTATTGGGTGGCAACCTGTGCTGGACGGGGTCGCACTCCCCCTGAAATAACAGGTCCGCAGTTTGGGGGCCCTCCTGGACTCAGCGCTGACACTTGAGGCGCAGGTGTCGGCGGTGGCCGGGAGGGCCTTCGCACAACTCAAGCTTGTGCGCCAACTGCGACCATACCTCGTGAAGTCTGACTTGACCACGGTGGTGCATGCCTTAGTTACCTCTAGACTGGACTACTGTAATGCGCTCTACGTGGGGCTTCCCTTGAAGACGGCCCGGAAACTACAATTGGTCCAGTGCTCGGCTGCCAGGTTAATTACAGGGGCGAGTTACAGGGAGAGATCTACTCCCCTGTTCAAGGAGCTCCACTGGCTGCCTTTTATTTTCCGGTCCCAATTCAAGGTGTATACCATCACATATAAAGCCCTAAACGGTTTGGGACCCACCTACCTTCGTGACCGTATCTCCTACCACAAGCCTACACGATCCCTTCGCTCATCAGGGGAAGCTCTCCTGTCCCCACTCCCGATATCCCAGACCCGCCTTGTGGGAACAAGGGAGAGGGCCTTTTCTGCTGTGGCCCCCCGATTGTGGAATTCTCTGCCCACGGAGATTAGGCAAGCCCCCACACTAGCAGCCTTCAAGAAAGACTTGAAAACATGGCTCTTTCGCTGCGCTTTTGGAGAGTAACCATTTTATATTTCTTTTCCGTTGCTCCCCCTAATATCTATCCTCCAGAATGCCCCACTCCCTTATGACCCTGTTCGCTGTGGTTTTTATTTTTATGTCTTTCTCACCCCGAGTTTTAACTTAATGTTCATGTGGTCTGCCCTTGTTTTTATTGTCTCCTTGTTTTATTTTGTAATGGATATTATTTACTGTATTGTTTATTGTATTGTGTTGTGCTGTTCTTTTATATGCTGTTTACATTGTATTGTTTTGGGCGTGGCCCCATGTAAGCCGCCCCGAGTCCCCATTGGGGAGATGGTGGCGGGGTATAAATAAAGTTTTATTATTATTATTATTATTGATAAAGGACTCTGCGGATGTCTGGCTGTGTTGATCTGCTTGCCTTGAACATTCCCCCCATGCGCAGCGTAAAGGCAGCAGTAATTCAAAGTTCTAAATTATGTGCCTACCTGGCAGGATTGTTGTGATTTTTTATCCGAACCCACACTGACAATAGATACACAAGCCTATAGAACAACAGCATATATTGAATAGAAACATTGTTCTTTAAAGACTGAAGCCCCATGTTCTCTGAATAACAGAACATTAGTTGCTGGGAAAACAACATAATTGATATGTAATAAAGACACAACCAGTCTACTCTTAATGAAAACAAGAAGCTAATTTCTAGCTTACATATATTTTATCTGTGTGCACCACTGTGCTTGTAGCACATAAACCCTCATCATAAACATCAGGAGAAATGAAGCCATGTTATTATAAGCAGTCTAGTTTGGGTTAGGACAGCAGTAGCATGCTATGAATGCACTAAACTCTTATTTGCAGGTCTGTTGGTCATTGTTTCTCTATTTGTCCCCAAACAGGGAGAAACAAACAGAGGTGATGTTGTGAGTGGGTATAGGGAAAAATAAACTTATTTGTAGTAACCCACAGCCAGAGATTTTAAATCCATTTCAAAATTTAAAAAAGACACACTTCCAGACAACAAATATTTACATGCAGAAATGTGAGTTCCCTGGAATAAAACTGATGAAAAACATGGAGTTACCACCATTTTAAAAATGCTGAACTGTAGGAAGAAAAAAAATGATCGAGCTTCACATTTTAAAAAAAATCAAGTAATATGTTTTCAATGCTATTGCACCCTTCACTTGAAGTAATGAGTTTCTCTCTCCCCATTATATGTACATTAAGATCCCAAAGAAGCTTGACTAGTTACACCACTTGGCCTTCATCTACTTTACCTTGCTCCAGCTGCTCAGTATGACAATCTACAACCACTCAAAGTTCTATTGTCCCTATTTCTTTTTAAGAAGCAGATATGAAACTTCAGTACTGAAGGGAATACTCAGCTGCCAGACTCTAACCTCAGTACAAGAAGAGGTCAAGTCAATGAAGCACCACTGGAATGCTTTATTCAAGTGTGAAATGCTACCATTACCGTCTTCAGGTACTTTTATAATGATTGTTAAGACCCTCTGCATCTTTTGGATCACTCTCCTTTATGTAAAGCTAAGATAATTTATTTCATCCTGAAACTGAAATCTAAGCAAGTAGTTTCTAGAATTCAATAACCTTTAATCCCAGTAGAACATAAATGTCTGTGGTCAAGCATGTGACCCTTAAAGAGAAATACAAAATTCAATGGACCATCTGATCCTTAAACATTTTCCAACAGTGCAAATTTGACTGAAATGAACAGCATGTTCAAGAATAATAAGGAAGTACTGGTGGCAACTCTTCTCTTGTGGATACAAATGAGAACTGCCATTTTCTTCTATGAACACTGGGGATAAGTTCACTTGGGACCACATCCTATCTATCTGAATGTATGTGCTTTGCACATGAATATAGGTTTTCATCACCACAATTCAAACTAGACTGTATCTGGAAGGATACAAGTATTTTCAACTCAAAATTTGTGGTTTTATTATTTATAAAAGGATGTTTACCTTAAAAGATTCTGCTCTAGCTTGGATTGTAATTAGCCAATCCCCCTTTCCTAGCAGCCTGGGAAACAACTCTTTAGCTTCCAAGTCAACTACAGATACAGCCTATGCTCTACAAACTAAATATCCCAGAATTCTTTCTTCTTGTGATTCTTATGATAGGAAGAGGGGGCTTGAAGAGGTGAGATTTCTTTCCTGCTGCCATCACTATGCTTCCAACATTTGAAGGAAGGGAAAAGGGAAATTTGGACCTTACCATGAAGCCCATGATTATTTCCTGGTCTAACAAAAGCAATATCAAAAACAAAAATGCCTGCTTTTTCATTTGTGGAGAGGGGGAGCACAGTCTGGTTTGCTTTACCAATTCCTCTTTAAGGGAAGGACCATTCACCTGACATTAAACTATTCAGCATCAGACCTGGCCTATGGTATTTTTTTTCCTTTAAAATAGCTATTTAAAAAATGACAAAGCCCCACCAAATTTTCATATTTGGTGATAGAAGGATATGTATTATAAACCGTTCTCCACATACAATGGGATTAAGGGTGTAGGGCCCTGTGAAATTGGAAAGAATGTGAATAAAACCCAGTATTTTACCTGCAATAACATTTCTCCATGAATTTCTAGGTCCTCTAGTGTAACTTGATGGTCAACTTCTGGAAGAGAGAAGTTGACCTAGAGAGAACATTTTTAAAATTAAATCTGCAAATAATGAAATCTGCAATAGTCAAACCCTCAAATATGGAAGCTGAGTGTATATGGAATAAGTACTGCACATAAGTCACTAAATACATATATGCATACATTTTAAAAGGCTTACCACAGAAAGTGAGTTTGAAAGCAGTGCTCCATCTTGGCCGAGCATATTCGAGACTGTGATTTCAGGTAGGTCCATGTTTTGTGGATGAAATGGGAGTAGGCCATTATGGTTGATAGGGTGACAAAGTGAAGGATAACCAGTTTCTGTGTCATTCAAATGCACAAGTGAATGGTCAGGTAGTGAAGGTGGGGTGATCGGAGGTATGTTAAAATCTTCACTCTCAAGACTTGGACCAGGAAAAGACTGTGAAAAGATGAAAGGCAGAGCTTTAATCAAAATGTCCTGTACTTGAATCTTAAGAGATAGTAGGATATGAACAAACAAATACAGACATGCACAAAGAGCACTCAATAAAAATGCCGTTTTCAAATGGTATAAATAACATCAAGTAGTATTTCCTGATTTGCACAAGAAAGAACATGTTGAACACTCATATACTGTAATAATGCAATTGCACTATGATGTATGGAATAAGGAAAAAAACTTTGATATTTTCACAGCTTCCATTAGAAATTCTCCACCACAGCAACTAAATTCAAGGACTCTTTTCTAAGAGTCTTCACTGAATTGCATATTTTTTCCCATAGGAATAAGAAATATAATTTATAAAATTAATAGTATATCAGAAAGACCTCATAAGACTTTCTGCCACTCAGCAGTAAAAGTAATGGAGGAGAGGGAAGAAATCTTGTTCTTGCATGTTTCTCTAAGGTGCACGGAAGAATAAAAAACATTCATTCTCCTAGACTGGTAGCAGCAAATTGACCCAGAAAGAATGAACTGTATGCAATACACAGGGAGCCATGATTCAGCTGTAGCCATGTCAAATGCATGTACCACCAGCACTTGAAGAAGTCCCTTTTTTGTACTACAACTCCAAGAATCCCCCTGTGGAACTCTGAGAAATTTAAGGCAAAAAAAGGGAACTTTTCCAAGTTCTGCACATACCCAAATGGTTAATATCATGTTAAACAATCGGTTGCTATCACCATTTGAATGAAGAAAGTAAACAGTATTAACCAATCCTGTGAACAGCTTTCACAGCACCTGCAGCTTTTGTGGTTTTGTAGTCAAAAAGCAGGACTAATGCATATAGGTTCACTAGATGGATATGGCTTGAATTCAATACACACAGAATTTACATTCAAAGGTCACAATCTGAAAAACAGATGGGTTTCCAGAGTGCTGTTTCAATGTAGGCTTTGCTCAGCTGCATCAGGTTATGAACTTGTAAATACTTTGCAGATTACAATCGAACAATAGACTATTATTATTTTTACATACAAATCAATGTAAAGTCATTCTTCTAAATGATAATTTGATTGTTCTGTTTTCCATTTTCTGCTGGCTGCTGATGTTAATTAGGCAGATGGTAAATGACCAACAGAAGTAGAGTAATGATTTTCTAAATAACAATGAACCATCTGAAATATGTTGGGTGTCATCAAAACAAATTATGGAAATTTCTACAGAAAATTGATTTTGTGTTTTCAACATTACCATCCCCTTCTTTTCTTCAAATTTTCACATTTTACTATGAGTTCTTCATCTTTCAGTTCTCTGTTCTTTAATAAAAAATGGTAAAGTATTTTACTGTACCCAAACTATGCTCTGAAAGTATCTAGTGACATGCTGGGAATACAAAGAATTATCACCTATTTTCTCATCCTTGAACAAAAATAAGTATCTTAATATACAGGACACCTTGATTTTTTCCATGCAAAATTCATTCCTGATTAACTATGTGGATTTTTTAAAAATAGAAACAATCAAAGCTTTGTAAGCCATGCCTTATAAAGATTGACTTAGGAAGGAAAGTATATTTAGCTTGGAGAAGAGAAGGTTAAGAGATGACATGAAAACCATGTTTAAAGATTTGAAAGGATATCATATTGAGGAGGCGACAAGCTTATTTTCTGCTGCTCTAGAAATTAGGATGTAGATAAATGGATTCAAACTATAGGAAAAGAGATTCCATCTAAACATTGGGAGTAACTTCCTGATTATAAAAGCTGTTCATTAGTAGAATACACTGCCTCAGAATATGGTGAAGTCTCATTCTCTAGAGATTTTTAACCAGAGACTGGATGGCCATCTGTCGGGGGTGCTTTGATTCTGTGTTCCTGCATGGCAGGGGGTTGGATGGCTCTTGTGGTCTCTTTCAATTATTAAATTATATTCTATGATAACTCTTAATTCTTCTGAATGATAAGGGAGATCTTGGTCACACAAACTCCAGCTCTGTGTTCGAGGGGCACCATTGATTATCTTTGTGGGAATGGGACCAGAAACCTTTGCATCTGGCATAGGGGGCAGCGTCAGTATGGGATCTGGCTACCTTTCTCTTGCTATTTTGCTTATTGCTGCTTTTATTTGGTTATGGGGACTGGCGAAGGACTTTTTCTTTCTGCCTTTCCATTGTTCTCTTCATGCGTGTCTCTGCTGCCAATCCTTGTGTGTATAGAGTAGAACAAGAGTCTTAAAAGGGTTCTTTGGAGTACGGAACAAACCAAACCAAATGTATATTCTTAATGCACCCCAGCAAATTAGAACAACTTCTATCTGCAGTGAGAATTCAGAACAGAAGGCTGAATGCAAAAACATGCAAGCACATTTATCTTCATGAAATTAAAATTTGATGCCTTCTCTTCTCTATTGCACCCACCTATGAATAAGAAATCTGCACGTGAAAGCTGACTGGCATTGGTTGAGGGTGGTAGCAAAGAGGAACTGGTGGAATTTATAGGTGGGGCAGCTCACATGAGTGCAAGTACTTCCTCTAGTTGGGCATTATCATTATCCTCCTCCTCCTAATCACTAGTATCCAGCTTTACTATTTCTTCCAAAGTGGCTAACAATGCTAAAAACAATACAATGCACAATGTAAAACCTACAAATCATAAACACTAAAATGGAATTAAACATGGATTCATTAAAAAAAATATTTTAAGCCAATTAAAAAGCTATTAAAATAAAAACACTACATGAGCATATACTTAACTGGTAGCATTTCATTTCCAAATACGTAAGGGTGGGATAATACTCTGTTATGATGATTACTACATGTTACCTTCACTTACTGCTATGTAGAAAATATTCTCAGGTTTTACAGTCCAGTGTCCAATGGAAATAAACGAACCAGAATAATTAGGGGGGGGGGATAATTTCAAAAGACATTTGTGTCAGTCTCTGTCTACAGTTTTAAAATATCACAAGGCATTATATCCTAAGGAAGATCCACCATTTGGTTTCTAATAAAAGTCAGATTTCGGTATGAATCTAACTGCAGCAATGTGAGTGAATTGACAGACATTAAACAACTAAATGGCAGCTTATACAGTCTGAGCTATGGTCTTTACCTCGCCTATAAAATAAGTGTTTACACTTTGTGCATAAAACACAAACACATGACTTACAACCGCAACCTTTCTGACTATGTTACATGCAAATAATCCATTTTTACTTTGCTGTTATTACCTTGATACTACCTTGTTAGAATTTGACTCCATTTTGTAGATGGTTATCCACTTATATTTTTATTAGATAGCAAGGATTTTATTTGTATTACAGTTAAATAATGACAATCAGAAAGAACATAACATAACTCAAGCCCCCTTAAAATGAATATTCAAATGCTGAGTATCTTGGGAGAGTCAAGTATTTTAATGTAACGTCAATTATAAATGCAACTCTCACAGTGATTCAGATGGAGTTAAAATACATGCAACCAGAAGTAAGAATATTAGCATGATTTAATTTTTATGGGGTCAGGAATAAATGAAAACATGTAGATGTTAGGATCTTAATTTTAAATACCAATGTGTAGTTATTGCTTGGCGTTTTTCACAAGGCGCTTTTTTTTAAAATTGTCCATAAAGCTCCTCAATCAAAAATATAAATCATCTAACACTCAGCAAGAATGGTCAAAAAGCCCATTGTTATGTTCAATTCAATGTTCTTTTAAATAGGGTTTTGTATTTCTTTATTGAGCAGACAACAGCAATAAATCACACTCATTTTAAAAACACACAATATATTAATTTATCAAGCAGAAATCATCAAAAACATACTGCAGCAGAAGGTACATTTTGTGCCTGTAATGTTCATCAATTTCTTTAATTTACTTTAGATAAAGGACAGTGCTTGAAGCAAAACATTAATTTTCCACTAAAAAAACAAGAGAACATTGATTGCTGCATAACAGATTTTTTAAAAAAGAAGTGATTTCAAGCCTTCTAAAAGAAAACAAGTTTTTTTTGTTAATTAAGTATTTTTACGATTTCCATACGGCAAGTGCAATGGTATGTAAAACAAGTTTTCTCATACCTCAGAAAAAAGTGTCAATTGTTACAAGAAGAAGAACTTTTCCATGTGCATTATTATTACCATATTCACTAAAATTTTGTGGGCCATCAAATGTAATGTGCACCTCAATTTTCAAAACCCTGAAACCAAAAAAATAGTTGCTGGCAAATGTTATGAGCAGCTGGAAAAATTGCACTCTTTGAAATTTGCCCAAAAAAGATACAAGAGAATTGTGTGTTGTAAACATTTAAAAACTAGCATTCTGATAAAAATAATCTCCATAATTAGATTTGCAGTTAATTTTTCATCTACAGACTGTTCTTTCATTTTATTCTAAAAAGATATCTCCATTCAAATATCTTTGTTCTGCTTGACATGAAAAAGGTTAGTTTTGTAGATATAAAACAAATAAACATGATAAATCATGTTATGCTCAGTTAAAAAAATGTTGACCCCCTCCCCCCCAAATCCCAATCTAATTTCATTTTGTAAAGGCAAAATGTGGATAATCCAATTCAGCCTCATAATAGGGACATAACTATATTACTCTTGCCATTACTAGAACAGAGTTTCTTAAACTGTGTTCTCCCAGATGTTTTGGACTTCAGCTCCCAAAATTCCTAACAGCAGGTAAGCTGGATGGGATTTCTGGGAGCTGAAGTCCAAAACACTTGGAGGAGCACAGTTTGAGAAACACTGATCTAGAAAACTCTCCAAGAATAATGGCTACACAATGCATACTTTTTTCTCTAAATTCCTATGACTGCATTTCTTCCATATGTCTTGCAATATATTTAGAAGGCATCAAAATTCCACCTGATGAAAGATAACCATTATGGGATCAGTGTTGAGTGGGGGTTCCTATAATAAACACAATGACGTGTTGGAATGAAAAAGGACACAACTCTCAACTACTTATGAGAAGATCTTCCTTTTTTAAACTCAGTGGTTCTAAACCTGTGGGTCCCCAGGTGTTTGGGGCCTACAACTCCCAGAAATCCCAGCTAGTTTACCAGTTAGGATTTCTGGGAGTTGAAGACCAAAACATCTGGGGACCCACAGGTTGAGAACTGCTGCTCTAACTGAACCCAGGCACCATGTCAAAAAAGATTCAGAAAACCCAAAAGGAAGCCTTGTAGCAACCAGCAAGACTGTCCTCAGCAAGTCAGAAATCCACTCTGTTCCATCATGACCTTTGTCACAGATGAGTATTTATTTCCTTCTTCCGACTTCTGGTTAGAATTTGTATCACATATTCTAGGAAAAAAACATGAGTAGCTGAAAAAATATTTTAAATTATCCCCATTCATCCTTCTACTTACTAACCATGTCATTTCTATTTGTATATTTTTGTAGTTGTGAAGCATAGAGTTTATGTATCAATACACATTTTCTAACAATGTTCATATTTCAGTCGGGAGCCCATGTATTGTGATCATCAAGTTTGCAGACGACACAAAACTGGGAGGGATAGCTAACACTCCAGAAGACAGGAGCAGAATTCAAAACGATCTTGACAGACTAGAGAGATGGGCCAAAACTAACAAAATGAAGTTCAACAGGGACAAATGCAAGATACTTCACTTCGGCAGAAAAAATGGAAATCAAAGATACAGAATGGGGGACGCCTGGCTTGACAGCAGTGTGTGCGAAAAAGACCTTGGAGTCCTCGTGGACAACAAGTTAAACATGAGCCAACAATGTGATGCGGCTGCTAAAAAAGCCAATGGGATTCTGGCCTGCATCAATAGGGGCATAGCGTCTAGATCCAGGGAAGTTATGCTCCCCCTCTATTCTGCCTTGGTCAGACCACACCTGGAATACTGTGTCCAATTTTGGGCACCACAGTTGAAGGGAGATGTTGACAAGCTGGAAAGCGTCCAGAGGAGGGCGACTAAAATGATTAAGAGTCTGGAGAACAAGCCCTATGAGGAGCGGCTTAAAGAGCTGGGCATGTTTAGCCTGCAGAAGAGAAGGCTGAGAGGAGACATGATAGCCATGTACAAATACGTGAAGGGAAGTCATAGGGAAGAGGGAGCAAGCTTGTTTTCTGCTGCCCTGCAGACTAGGACACGGAACAAGGGCTTCAAACTACAGGAAAGGAGATTCCACCTGAACATCAGGAAGAACTTCCTCACTGTGAGAGCTGTTCGGCAGTGGAACTCTCTCCCCCGGACTGTGGTGGAGGCTCCTTCCTTGGAGGCTTTTAAGCAGAGGCTGAATGGCCATCTGTCGGGGGTGCTTTGAATGCGATTTCCTGCTTCTTAGCAGGGGGTTGGACTAGATGGCCCATGTGGTCTCTTCCAACTCTACTATTCTATGATTCTATGATTCAATGACTCTTTCTTACAAATACTGCTTGAAAGATCAGGATGTCAAAAGTCTGAGTTGCATAGCACAGAACCTGCTTTAATCAATGACACACTATTAAAAACAATGTAGTAACCAAACTACAGCATTAAAATGTGTTAATATTAACAATGCTTCTATACAACAATGTATATTATGCACCACATTTAACCTGTCAGATGCCTCATTAACATCTTTGACTCTGACGTGGCAACAAAAATGCTAATTTTTCTGTGTTCATAGCATTCAGCCACTCTTCAACTCCAATACTAAACTCATGTTGGCGTAAATTATATTTAATGCATACCTCCACTAAATATATATAGGATTGTAGAATTGGAATATAAGTATGTAGTGCAATATTTTTAAATATTACACTTTAGAAGTGCAAATACCTATATACTTTATCCAAGGCAGAAACGAACAGAGAATAGCATCAACACATGACAAAGTGTTTTTTAATGTGATATTTTATGTAATGTGTTATTTTAGTTTGGCACTGTAGAACTTTTAGAAACCACTCTTGCGTTCATACACAGCAACCAACCAGACATTAGTTGAGAATGGGAATAGGCTGTACTTTCAATACAATCCCATTATACAATTCTTCCAAAATACTATGACAATTATTAGTTTCTGGGGTAATATGCTGTTTCTAGTGCTTCCTCATTTGAATTCCAATACATTCTAGCCTCTTGCTTCATTGCTGAAATGAAGCAACCTGTTGTATTTCACAGCTGGGAACTGTCTAGGCAATAGCAAGTGCAAAAATGAATTCTCTGTCCAAGTCAAATTCATTACACACCCACAGATGCTTATAGCCAGAACTCTTTCAACACAATTGTAAATACCCACATGCTCATATATTCCTCAAAGAACCTGTGATTTAAAAACACAATAGAATGGCACAATGTCTACATGCAAAAACATCGAAGCCCAAATATTCCAGTTTGCCTAGCTCAGTGACCTGTTAGCTTAGAGATAATTGCCTATCTTTTTGGATTGTTTGAAGGATAAACCTTGTTGGTACTTTTTAAAAGGAGCATCATAACTATGACATTTATGCTTAGACTTGAGACTTGTGGGGGGGGGGGGGGAGAGAGGCTTGAGCCAAAGACTGTTTCCAAAGAAATGCAAGATAGTAAGACTGGATCAAATGCTTTTTTCAGAGACAAAAAAGTAAAATTAAAATACTAAGAACTGTTGTAAAGATAAGAAAAATAATAAGGTGGAAAATCATGAACATAAGAAAAGCAGCATCAACATTTTCATGAGTAGAATTCTACTTATTTCAGGATATGCATATAACCTATTAATAAGTTATGTTCCAAAGGTACATCCAAGCGGAAATTATTTGTTTTGACAGAAATACACTTCCATTTCAGTTTTTGTTGTGGGGTCACCACAAGTTAACGGTCTGTTAACTTATGGTAACCCCATGAATTTCATAGTGTTTTCTCAAGCAAGGAAAATTCAGAGATGGCTTTACCACTTCCTTTCTCTAAGTACTGGCAATCTCAGAGTCACAGACATCTGATTCACAAATGGCTCATAGTTAAGAACGGGGTGGGGGGTGAAACAACAGTAAATGAGAGAAATCTACCCCCCCGGAAGGGAAATTCACTCGTGGAAGAGTTATCATGAGGAAAATGTGCCTCCACTGAAGCTTTCTCACCAATCCTTGTTTCCATAACAAGCCAAATTTTTCAAAACCCAATTATCACAGGGACAGAAAGTGAGGTGAAATCTTTTGAACAGGGACAAAGGCAGCAAAACAAACACCTTTCCTTATGCTATCCAAAGCTTACATATATATGGCTGGAGTTGTACTTAAAAAGTACCTGTTTCGACTTACATACAAATTCAACTTAAGAACAAACCTACGTAACTTGGGGACTGCCTGAGCTACATAACCATTTTCCATTACCAAAATAACAAAAAACAACACATCTGTTTTATAATGCATCCTATCCTGAGATGGTAGATATTCTGGAAGACATTTGCTAAAACCTCAAACAATCATTATTTATTTATTTATTTATTTATTTATTTATTTATTTATTTATTGGGATGTTGGCTTAGGACAGGGCTTGCATATTTAAGTAAATAAAATGTAAGAGGCAAATTTGCAGAAATTCCACAAAACTGAAGTTTAAATCTTTAAATATGCCCTGAATCTACAATATAATGTTAAACCAAAAGTACAAAGTTTAATGCAAAACTGAAATCTTAATCAAATTGTTAACCCGAATTAGAATAGACAACTGAATTAATGAAATGTATGTAACTGTTGACTTTTAAAATTCCCTCTGATTTAATGGATCTATTCTACATGGATCTAATAAATTAATTTAGGCTAGAGTCTTTTGTTTGGATGGACAATCTATGTGCTCTTGTACTACAACTCCCATTAGCAAATTCCAGCAGAACCAATGTTGAGGTATAATGGGAGCACCAATCCAACAACATATAGCACATCACATATTTCCCATCTCTGTTTTAATTGGATACGAGACTTTCTGTACTTAAATTATATAGACTACTAGCTGTGCCCGGCCACGCGTTGCTGTGGCGAAGTCTGGTGGTCTGGGAAATAAAGTATTGAGGAATTGGTGGTAGTTAAGGTTAAGGGTAAAGGTTTTCCCCAGACATTAAGTCCAGTCGTGTCTGACTCTGGGGGTTGGTGCTCATCTCCATTTCTAAGCCGAAGAGCCGGCGTTGTCCGTAGACTCCTCCAAGGTCATGTGGAATGACTACATGGAGCGGCATTACCTTCCCGCCGGAGCAGTACCTATTGATGCACTCACATTTGCATGTTTTCGAACTTCTGGGTTGGCAGAAGCTGGGGCTAACAGTGGGGGCTCTCTCCGCTCCCCCAATTCAAACCTGTGGCCTTTCAGTCCAGAAGTTCAGCAGCTCAGCGCTTTAACATGCTGCGCCATCAGGGGATATTATTTCCTAAAGGTTGTGAATATACAATATTTCAGATTGGTTTTTTTTGTTTGTTGGAGGCAAGTATGAATGCTGCAATTAGGAAAAATGATTAGGATGTAATGGCCTTGCAGCTTTAAAGCCTGGCTGTTTCCTCCCTGAGTGAATTTTTTGTTGGGAGGTGTTAGCTGGCCCTGATTGTTTCCTGTCTGGAATTCCCTTGTTTTCAGAGTGGTGTTGTTTGCGATATTTTATGTGCTTCTACTGTCTGTGGCCCTGAAAACAGAGGATTTTCCAGACTTTGATGATGGGAATACTTTGTTGGGAGGTGTTAGCTGGCCCTGATTGTTTCCTGTCTGGAATTCCCTTGTTTTCAGAGTGGTGTTGTTTGCGATATTTTATGTGCTTCTACTGTCTGTGGCCCTGAGAAAACAGAGGATTTTCCAGACTTTGATGATTGGAATACTTTGTTGGGAGGTCTTAGCTGGCCCTGATTGTTTCCTGTGTGGAATTCCCCTGTTTATTTACTGTCCTGGTTTTAGAGATTATATTGTTCTGCATTATTCTATCCCAGTAATTATTTCATATTAAAGAAGAATCTCACTTATCCAACATTCGCTTATACAATGTTCTGGATTATCCAACGCAGTCTGCCTTTTCATAATCAATGTTTTTGTAGTCAGTGTTTTAAATTTATTGTGATATTTTAGTGGTAAATTTGTAAATACAGTACAGTAGAGTCTCACTTATCCAACATAAACGGGCCGGCAGAACGTTGGATAAGCGAATATGTTGGATAATGAGGAATTAAGGATAACCCTATTAAACATCAAATTAAGTTATGATTTTACAAATTAAACACCAAAACATCATGTTAGACAACAAATTTGTCAGAAAAAGTAGTTCAGTACACAGTAATGCTATATAGTAATTACTGTATTTATGAATTTAGCACCAAAATATCACGATATATTGAAAGCATTGACTACAAAAATGCGTTGGATAATCCAGAACATTGGATAAGCGAGTGTTGGATAAGTGAGACTGTTATGATTGAGCCTCATGGCTCTGTTACTGGCAGACGTGGGCGTAAGACTCCTCGAGAGTCAGATACTCTCGAGGAGCGAGAAAGAAAGAGACTGCGAGATATCTTTGCAGCACCATCTGACGAAGAGTCTTTTGAGGGGTTTACGGAGAGAATGGAGGAGGGGCTGGTTAGCTCGGAGGAGGATGAGATGGATTGGACTCGGGTGAGGGAGGAATTGGGTGCCACTGGCAATGATGGGATGGAAGATGAATGGGGACCTTCAGGATTAGACCCATGGACAAGCTGGAGGGATGGGACGGGATCCACAGCTGGGGATGCTGTGGGGCGTAGTCAGAGGTGTTCCAGCTCTGATGAGGAAAGTGATGAGGAAACGCCCGGGTTAAGGAGGGCAGCTGATAGTGATGAGGATTTGTAACTGGCATAAAATGAGGCTTGGGAGCAATTGCAAATTGCGTTGGGCAAGGTAATCTGGACGAACGCTTGGGATCTGTGTGGGACGCTTTCCTGAAGACTGGTGTGTTTTCGTGTGCTGATACGTAAGTTGTTTTGGAATTTGGGGTCAGACGGCGGGAGGAATTGTGTGGGCTTTTGTTTGTGCAAACTTGTGCTTAATCTCATTAGCTTTGACCTTCCGTCGTCTTCTTGACGGACGCCATCTCCTGCTTTGGATTTCGGACTGAACTGACCACGGCTTGACTTCCCCCTACTCGGACTTGGTGAAACTACAAACGTCTGCTTCTGGCTTGAACTACGGAAAGGAACTGGGTCTACTCTACTGCTTCAATCCTCGGCTGATCTGTGTGTATTGGAAATCTTGCCTGCTGTGTGGAGGAGTGACTCAAGTTACTCAAAGCACAGTGCTGGCAGCAGAGAGGAATCTGCTGCCAATTAATTGCATTCTTTTGAACACTTTGTTCCCCGGCTTCTGTTTTGTTTATCCCCAGGCTGAAGCAAGCTGCTTTGTTTTTACCCGGATTAAACTCCGGTTTAATCCGGTTTATCTTTTGAACGTTTTTTCCTTGCCCCTTTTTGCTTTTAAAGGCTAATACTGCCTGGCCCTTGTATTTTACGGGCATTTTGAGTTCTGTTATCCAATAAACTCTGTTATCTTTGATCTTGTGGCGTTCTGTCTTTGACAGAGACTCTACTGTAATTACTACATAGCATTACTGCGCATGGAACTACTTTTTCTGTCAACTTTGTTGTATAATATGATGTTTTGGTGCTTAATTTGTATAACGATTACCTAATTTAATGTTTAATTGGCTTTTCCTGAATCCCTTCTTATTATCCAACATATTCACTTATCCTGCCGGCCTGTTTACATTGGATAAGTGAGACTCTACTGTATATTTCTAATCTTATATTATCTGCTTAGAACTGGATTATATGAGGCTCCTTCTTCACAGCTGTATAAAATGCACACTGAAGTGGATTATATGGCAGTGTGGAGTCAAGATAATCCAGTGCAAAGCAGATAATATAAGATTATAAATGGGTTATATAGCTGTGTGGAAGGGCCTTGAGTCTACACTGCCATATAATCCAGTGCAAATCTGATAATCTGTGGAAGAAGCCTAAGTGAGGCCTAAATCTGCCTCTCCCCTAACTGAAACCTGGCTGTCCCTTGGTTGCTAGGCAACCAAGTGGGCAGAGATTAGCCCTCTAAACTGGCAGCAATTGGATAAAAAAAATTATTGCTCTCCCTCTAATTAGGACTTTATTTTTCTTTTCTTTTTGTTGTATCAACCTTGAGGCGTGGATGATGGGTTGTGTTGTCAAATTTTGAGGTTGGGGGGCCTGTACTTTTGTTGTTTTGTGAATTGCCGTGATGCCACCACTCTTTTATATATATATAGATTATGAGTACCTCTGGTAGCTTTTCAGACATTTTTATAAACTGCAAGAAATATGCAAGCTATTAAAAGATATAATTCTGCAAAACAGACTGCTATATAAGCTGCCAATTTAAGGCAACAACATAAACAATAAGTTACTTGTGTGCTCAAGTGAAGCATCTTTTTAATTTTGAGTAATGAAGATGTCAAGTCAAATGGTACTGTAGTTTAACTTAATTAGGTGTCCTATTTTTCCAGGCAGCCTTTCATTTCCCATTGAAAACTCAGCTTGTATGCATGGCAGCATGAGCAATTTTGTCTGTAATGAATACCTCTGGGACTGCACAAAGTATTCATTTGAATGCTATGCTGAAGACGGGCTTGAGTAACTAGTTTGGGCTTGTTGAGATGCCAGACATTGTGGGACTAACCAGATTAATCTATAGCATGCTATCATTATTGTTTCACTGGGTGAGAGGTCAATAGGTCAAGCTGTCTTTATAGCAGGAACCTCTGCCATGGGGAACAGGTTCATAGTGATTGCCTAATAAGTGGTCCAAAAGTATGTAATGCTCACAAATAGACTCAGTCAGCCATCTTACTGATGGGGGTTCATTCAGTATTTCCCATAGTTATTGTTTGCCTACGTACAACTATTGCTCTGGAAAGTTTCCTTGAATGAAACCTACATTTTATAACCTGAAAGCTATTTGTACAAGTGATTTTGTACAAGAATACAAAAGAGGCAATACTATATTTGAAATGACATTTTACACTAGATAGCCATTAATTATCCAAGGGTATGATGTTCCACTTCCAGCAAAGATGGAATGGACATTAGGAACAGGGAGAAATAGCTCCTACACTGCAACTGAGAGTTTATCGTCAGATGATTGATTTTCTGTTTGCCTTCCTTGTGAAAAACTAATAGCTTTTGTTATTTTTGTATTATTGACTAGTACAAAAACCAGCTCTTGTTGCAGCTGAAAAAAGTTGTTATAACATATAGACAACATACAGTGTTTTAAATTAATATATCTTTATAATGAGGTACAGCCTTTCACGACAAAAACAATGAATGATTGTGCTCTGAGGCTTTGATTCAACTATAGAGTGTAGGAAATATGCTATAATGTAAGCCATACATAATTATGGGAAAGACGCAGAGAAACAAAAGCTGTACCTCTTGGCCACAAAATCCACTGATCAACAAAATTACTAGAAGAGAAAACTAATAGGACAGGTACATGTGACATGGCTTTTGCTGCTTCAGCATTCTGTAGAACTCCCTCCCATCCTTTATCAGTTTCCAGCAGTTAGTGTTGTTTTTCATGGTCTTCAAACCTAAAAACTAGAAGTTTCTGCTCTGGTTGTTTTATCTGTCATGGGTTTTTAAACCTATTTTTATGAAGTTGTTTTGATCTGATTTAAAATGTTTGTGTATTTAATGTTTTAAACTGGTGCTTTTTAGGGCGCTTCCCGTCATGGGTCAAAAAATCCCAGAACCTGGCAGCAGGTCCATGAACAGACCTGTCAATCCCAGGCTATGGTCCTCACTGTCCCCATATCCTTCCTCTGTAGCAGATCAAGATGGAGGGCAGACGAGGAACATCCAGCAGATGTTTTTGCACTGGACTGTATATGCGCACATGTGAATATCTTAATATAAACACCAACAGATTTGCATGTGCGCATATGTGATCCAGTGCATAACAGGGATTTTTTTAAAAAAAAAAAAACTTCCATCGGATCTCTCTTTTTCCCAGTTCTTGATTCAACCTCTGTTTAAGATTATAAAGTATAAAATAAAGTTTCAGAGAGTTCTAATTGCTCTCCATTTGTGCTTCCTTTGAACCACCAGTGTGTCCATTTGATAGCTGTTTCGGGCTTTTTAAAAGCACACGCATGCTGGGGGGGGGGGGGAGAAAAAAAGCATGCATATGACTGCAGAGATATAGTCATGCAAAGTTTCACTTTTTCAGGCAGAACTGGGTTTTAAGCATACCTTTTTAACATGTGTTTTTTTAGCTCTTAACCTGATCCCTCTCGTACTTTAGCTAAACATTGTTTAGCCACTGCACCCCCTTTTTAACCTGGTTACTTCCGGAATTTATAGCATGTGTAGAAGGGCCCTAAGGTTCAAGCAATTTCCTCAGCTAATGTTTCAAGAGCCACTGGTTACAACTCACTTTCTTTATCTGAAACTAAATATGTATGCAACTAGCACTAGCCTGGGTTGACTAAATATGTGAAATCAAGGGATCCCAGCCAGATATAAATAAATAAGCAAATATCTATAGCTGTATTAGAGGAGAGACTGTAGGGAGACTAAGAAAATTTCAGCAAGGGCTTTGCCACTGCCTTCTTCTAAGGTTGACAGAATATGTCTTTTCCATGGTCATCTGGTGATTTTCCACAGCTGAAAGGAGAGCTCCAGAAATCCTAGTCTAACATTCAAACCACTAGTTCTTTAGCAATAGTTATATCTTTCTGTTTGCATATAGCAAATCCAGGTATTTAGGGATTTCTTTTGAAAATGGACAAGTAGAGCGCTATTACTGGTGTGTTCTCCTAGATGGGTTATCTTATTCTGTAAACATTAACATTTGATCAAGATTACTTTCTAGAAGATGCTAGAATGTGAATAGACTTCCACATTGGAAGTGGTATGTTCTGCGATGTGCCCTATCACCATCTCAGACAGTAGATGTTATCAAGAGATTAGATATGATAATGGTAGGAAGACATTGATTTTAAAAGTATCTGGTGTGTGCTATAAGGTCCATGCTATTTTAAAATATCATCACCCTAATTTTTAATTATAAATGGAAATGTTGTATATTGGTATGAAATAATGAAAATGTGGATGGATAAAATGTTTTAAGATGTGCCTGGAATACTGAAGATTACTCTACGTTTTGTCACCAAGGATACAATATTTACATATATAAAATATACACAAGCCTACCAGCATCAGAAAGTCTTTGGGGACATGCTAAAAGAATATCATTAATTTTTATGGTATAGTTATCTTCTGGCTCATTTCCAAGAATGGCTTTCTGTAGAAATCATTTCAAGTCTAGAATTATGCTGTTTGCTTGCAGCAACATCACAAGAACAGTAGTGAGCCATATGTTGCTACTTAGCAACTTAGTACATAAGTCCCAAAGCAAGTACCGATTTGAAAATTGAACAGAAATGATAATTGTCAAGTGATGCTGTGAGGCAAGTTGTTTTGGATTACCAAGCTATGCAGATGTTTGATGTTCTACTTTTCATGAGTGACAGATGAGTTTTTATTTATGTTAGCCTAGAGGTAATAAATTGATTTTAAAAGCCTTAAAATAAGAGACAACAGTGCCTCCCTGCATACAAACAGATTCTTACAAACATAGGGAATTTGAGTTTGGCATTTGTAGCACATTCATCTTATTTTTCATTCTGAAAGTTAAATTCACAAGAAGCAATATGTATATTTTTCATCTGTAGGCCTTTTTCTTTCTTGTCATATTGAATAGATAATAGATAATAGTAGAACCTGACTACTAAAATATAATTATTCTATATATTGACCTTTGACCTTAGCAGCTAATAATAATAATAATAATAATAATAATAATAATACAATTTTTACCCACCTTTCCTCACAGCTCGAGGTGGGGTACAACATAAATAAAAACACATAAAGACATACACCAAACACAGGGTACAAAATCAACCTATAGTAGTAATAGAAGGTACATTCGAAATTTATGATTCAGAGTTGACCAGGTAGGTCTGCTGGATCAGATATGTCTTCAATTCTGTTTTAGATTCTGACAGCTTATTTGTTTATTTTGTTGTCAGAGATCTTCTGACAGGTAATTCCAAAGTCTTAGGGTGGCTGATGAAAAGGTTCTCTGGATGACGACTACCAGTCAGGTTCTGGCCGGTTGGAGTAAGCATCCCACAGAGGATCACAGTGTCCTAAAGGGCCATGGACTGTACAGAAGAAGGTGATTCTATAGGTCAGGGGTTCTCAACCTGTGGGTCCCTAGATGTTTTGGCCTTCAAATCCCAGAAATCCTAAGAGCTAGTAAACTGGCTGAGATTTCTGGGAGTTGTAGGCCAAAACACCTGGAAACTAAATGGCAACCAGTTGAGTGACATTAATATGGGTGTAATATACTCACTCCTAGATGTTCCTTTAATCAGTCTGGCTGCCATATTTTGAACTAATTGGTGTTTCCAAACTTGATACAAAGGGAGCCCAATACAAAGAGCATTGCAGAAGCCAAGCCTTGAGGTTACCACCATGTGCACTGTCATATTTTTAAAGCAAATAGGACCATTTTAGTGTGCTTTTAAGAATGATCTCTCCAGTGCTGTGCTTATGTGCAGAAGTTGAGTTAAACATGCAACCTTCTTTTTCACTTACATTTTAAAAATCCAAAGGAAATGATTTAAATATATGGCACTGTGTATAGCATATCATCATAAGGAAAATGGCTCTGTTGGAAAATGTAGAGGTAGATTCTTTGTTCAAAACTATTTAAGACAGACATAACGATTCTCTGAAAGGTAGCAGCTGCTCTGTAACAGCAGTCATTCAGACAGTTTGTAGTTCTACAGTTTCAAGCAAATTCAATTAGCCCTTGTGCTTCAAAGCCCTCAAGGCATGAACAAGATGATGCCTGGTTGCTTTAATCTAAAAGTACTGCTAAACCTGTCAAGACTGTTTTTTGGATACAGAGGTTAAAAAAGAATATTTCCCCTGCCCTCTCCCACCCCACAACTTTTAATCAAACATTGTTACTCAAAGCTACCTACAGAACCTAGCCAAGCTAGTTCAATCATACAGGTTTATTCTTCAAAAAGGCATTCTTAAAATGAAATTTGTAGAAGGCTAGGAAATAATCTGCAGAGAACATTCTCCAAAGATGGCTTTTATTTAAAAAAATGATTTACATTGGTGAATAAGATTAAGATTAATTAAGTAGTTTTTTATATTAACTTTTAAATTGAAAGTTAAATTGATAGATGTGGCAGTAGAACACCTTAATCATCATGTCTGCGTCTACAAGTTTCAGTAAATCCAAACTGCAGCAGGTGGTAATCTGTCCATGATAAGGTCCCTTACATTTGTTCTATCTAACCCTGAAGACTAGATCAAGAACGTGACCTGAAATGTAACTATAGCATTTGGGAAAAACCCATGGCTGTCAGGATCAACATGAAGTCTTAAACTGCTCATGACATTTAAATATGGTTGTTTACATTCTCTGCTGATAAGACTCAGAGGACTCCAGCCAACAACACAGTCAGGTTGGTGGTAAACCAACAGAATCCTTAAGAGCACCATTGTTAGATAGACATAGGGGACATCTACACTGCATAATTAAAGCAGTGTGATACTACTTTAAGTGCCATGGTTTGATGCTACGGAGTCCTGGGAGTTGTCGTTTAGTAAGACACCAGTACTATTTGGCAAGGAAGGCTAAAAACCTCAAAACTGCAACACCCAAGGTTCCATAGCATTAGTCGCTGCACTTAAAGAGGTGTCAAACTACATTAATTCTACAGTGTAGATGCACCCCTAGTCAAACTCATGAGACTGCAGGCTGGGACACTTAATGACAGGGTTGTGTTCATATTAAAGAACATCCTCTTGCCTCATGCCTTTGTACAGAAAACGCAAGGGATAGAGGGAGAAATCTGCCCTCTTTCTCCAGCTTCATCTAATCAGGTATCTATAATAAAAGACAAATTTCATCAAGTCCTAGAAAGTCCACCACCTCGCAATTCCACAACTTCAAAGAGCTCTTCCCACTAGTTCTTCCTAAAATTTAACAAGAATCTCCTTGGGTTTTCTTATACTTCTCTGTTTTGTATTTGCTTCTTTTCATTGTTAATTTATCATCTGTTCTGAATTGTAACCCTGAAGGCTGAAACAGGGCTTGTGGTGAGCTGGGAAGTATTTAAATAATAAAATTATCTTTCAGATAACAATTCTCTCCCTCACCTTAGTCTCCCCTGCCCCAAATGAACCAATTCTTCAGCATAAACAGGCTTGAAAGTGATAAGTAAACAATCGGTGGCACCTGTGGGTTTTAATGATTACCTTGTCTAGAGTCAGATAAACAAATAGTATGCACCTGTAAAGACTATTTCCTAAAGGTAAAACAACTGCTTGGGAATGATCATGCTGGCAAAACAGCTGCTTGCATTCTGGAGAGCAAACAAGGTAGTATCTCCAACAACTGCCAACTCTGGTGTTTTATCAGTGCTATCTCATTAGCTGGAAACAAGGCTTAAATGCTTTGTTTATAAATTATGATTATTTCTGATTGCAGCAGTTACTGATAGTGCCACTCATTTGCAATGCAACTCTCTGAATTTGTTTAATTACAATTTGAAACAAGGCAGAGAAGATTAATTAACCCACCTGGCTGGCTGGCACATACTCCTGGCTCGGCTCTGTCATACTCATATACATGTTTTCACCGTCAAACTGCAAATTAAAAAAAAAGTCATTTTTAAACAAAAGCAGCAACTTTTAATATTTATAGTATCAAGTAACAAAAGAATATCCATAAAACATAATCTGGAATGGAAGATGGACGACTGTGCTTATGCATCTCACCATTCATGTTCCTGTTGTCATCCTTATTGACCCAAGATGGCAATGATTAGAAGTAATTAGTGCTCTAGTAATTACAGCAAGCAATGAATGGTTTCCTTTCATCTGCAATCTGTTTTAAAACAAAATGACTCATTTTGTGCAGCATATATTCATATCACTGTTAGACGCAATGATGTAGTAAGTGAACTGATCTTTTTTTTTGACAAGAAGAGGTGACTAATGGAATATAGATTGTGTGCTCAATCTAATTTTCATTTCTAACCACAGTTGTTGTACTTCTGTGCCTTCAAAGTCAACTCCAACTTATAGAGAACCCATCACAGGATTTCATTGCACAGATTTATTCAGAGGTTTGCCACAGCACCCTTCTTAGACTAAGAAAATGCATGAGTGGGATCCCTATCTTAGGGTGGATTTACACTGACTCGCAATCACAGTGCTGATTTGGTATGGTATATGCCAGATGGGCCCTGGGCTGGGTTACACAGGCACCCACCCCCTGGCCACTGGAGGTGAGAGGAAATCCCAATTCTCCAGCAGTGATGAAACTGGTTCAGTGGCACTGGATGACCACCCTTACCATCCCCTTCCATTCTATTTTGCAGTGGTCTCCTGTGATATCAGCCAAGGTGATGGGGCTATGAGGGAGGGGGAGGGGATGAATAACCCTTTCCTCTCTCGCTCCCTTTCTTGATCATGTTGCTGCCCCAGCCAACGTCACTGCAGATGACAGCTGACCAGAAAAACCCATGTAGTATCTGGAGATGCAGAGAATGGGGGAAGAACATGAGTCTGGGAAACATGAGATGGCAGTAAAAACAGCTGCAGCTGGTTCTGTCTTGGAACCAGCCAAACCTTTTACATGGGCCAAAACTCAGGGAACACACAATTAAGGTGGCCTTGCCCTGCTTTATCCCGGGACAGCTCTTTGTGGCATTTGGCCACCATGGAGCTGATCTGGAGCCTTTTCCCATTAAGTGGTCAGCACAGCTGTGCCCTCAGTTTCAACATTCAAACCTTTAGGTTACATTGGCTTAGCCAAAAAAGACTTGCTGAAATAGTAGAACTTCTTAATTCAGTAGGTCCATTGATATATTAGGTGTATACTGTGACTTTATTTAGCCTTGAGGTGAACAAATCAAGAACTACCTTAATTAAACACCCTATTAAAATATAAGTATTGTATGTTTGAGAAGGCAAATGTATTAGTAGCTAAACCAAGATGGTCAAATAAATCAATCTGCTATCATAATTAAAAATACAATTCCAGCAAAATAATATCATTCATAACTTTTCCTCTCCTATATACAAATTGGTGACCATAACTTAATGGCATAAAGCTAGATAACAATAATAACTATAGTGTGAAATCAATACCAAATAGGCAAAGAAATTGAAACCATATAATGCAACCAAGAGATCCAAAAGACTTGAATAAATTATGTATCTCACAAGGGTATGTGGATTGCTCCATGGCTATCTCTCAATAAAATCTCTATTGGAGATTGTTGTTCAGAACCATGGTAAATTGTATATAAAAAAGACTTGCTTAAATGAATTGTTTGGGTTTAGATGATACTTAGCAGGATCCTGACCAAGGAAGTCATTAAATATTATTCTTTGTAAAGTATACTTTAAAAATCCCCTTGCTATATCTTCTAACTTTCCTGACTCTATTCTGGCATTAGCTGAGATTTTTAAGGTTGTGGACGGGAAGATTTCTGCCTGGGATCTAGATGTGGTTCACAAGTGTTCACCATGAGGACTGCAAACCTCTGTTATTTCCAAGATGTTGCCAATCAAATAACTGGAAGTCAGTTAAAGCATGTAACTGTTAAAGCTTGCATTGAACTGAGCTGGGAACCTGTTGCATACAACTGAGATATAATGTGCAGGAAGGCCTGCACTTCCGATTAGATATGCAAATCCCGGGAGTGGCATGAGCGCCCGCTGTTAGCCCCAGCTCCTGCCAACCTAGCAGTTCGTAAACATGCAAATGTGGGTAGATCAATAGGTACCGCTCCGGCGGGAAGGTAACGGCGCTCCATGCAGTCATGCCAGCCACATGACCTTGGAAGTGTCTATGGACAACGCCAGCTCTTCGGCTTAGAAATGGAGATGAGCACCAACCCCCAGAGTCGGTCACGACTGGACTTAATGTCAGGGGAAACCTTTACCTTACCTTAACCTATGCTTAGCATGCTAGGAATGCTAGGATACCTTGTTTGTTCCCCAGGAACTGAGATTCATGCCAGTGCAGATATGCACAAAGGTGATTTGTATGTTTCTGTAAACTACTGAAATTCATAAATTTGCATCTGAGTTCATTCAATTTTTGCTCATACCATCTTTGTTCTCAGTTGTGCCCTGCAACACATATCCTTACCCCTGCCCAGTACTGGTTCTTAGTTTTGAGGGCTCAGCTAAAACAACAACACTTCTTTCCTCAAATTCGTATCTGTGTGTTCTAATAATCTAACCCTGACAGCCAAATTAAATGCGATTTCTACTAGACAGGCAGCCATGTTTGTTTCTTCACATGAATATAACATAAAATAGAAGGGGACTAAATACTAAAATTGTGGCTTTGAAATTTATCTTAACTGTAATTAGTTTATTATTTTATTAATTTATTTACAACAATTCTACCCCGCCCTTCTCACCCTAGGGGACACAGGGCGGATTACAACAACTGGCAAAATTCAATGCCAAACAATCAATAAAAAACAGCAACACATCTAAAATAATTTACAATTATCCATAAAATACAATAATCAAGCTTAAAACATATAGCTACAATTAAAGTTACTTTACAACCCTGAACTCATCCAATCATGACCGATTTATGACACAAGGTCAAGTTTGGTTAGTACTGTACTTTGATAGAGGACTACCAGGTAAAACCAGGGATTACCAGCTGGGGCTAGGAGAGTAATGACTTGCCCCAAACCCTGGACATTGCCAGTGTTAGCTAGACAGTATAAAGTTGCTTTCCATATTACAAGCAAGCACCCAAGTACTTTGCTGCTTTATTGCTGTCTCAACCTTCACAAGAGATTGGTTGCTTGCAGGAATCATTATAATCACTTGAGAAGAGATAAGATCATAAAGAGCAGAAGAAAATACCAGGGCCCTTAAGTCTGGACTTATATAGAGTTTTTTAGTTTGTTTTTTAAAAAACAATGGAGAATGGGCTTTATCTAGATTATTTTGGCCTATGCTGTGAGAAATGCCAAATTGAAATGACAAACACTTCTGTTGTCACATCCCGAAAGCTAGGTCTTTTCCTTGATTTTTGTTAAGTAACCACAATTCTCCTGCTATTTCATCAAGTGTGTCAACTGATACATAACCAAAAAATGCCAAATTTTTGAAATAGGTCTGTAGAAATAATCTTTCTATTTGCTATCACAAGCATTACCATGAGAATTAATGTATCTGGAAAAATATTTATCACCTGCTTCATTTTGAGGATGCTCCTGATTTGGAAGCCGGGTGTTACTTGATATGCAAGTTAGGACAGAAGAGATAGTTTGCAAACTATTATGCTTTCGGTTCAGTTGTGTTCCTTCCAAAGTTAATATGACAAAAAACTTAATTAAAAAATTAAATTTCACAGTGGCAGTGAGAAAGACAGCTGGGACGATGTGCTGAGTCATTTCACCATACCTCATCAAGCACCCTCCATGAGGTTTCATTTGAAGCAGCTGAGATGGCAGTCTTTGAATGCATAAATCATATCCAAAATGACATTTTAATCAGGCCAATTGCTCTCAAAACATTGAAAGCCAGTTAGACATTGAGCATTTTTCCTCTAGCATTATATTTTGCTTTTAAATAAGAGATCAAGTACTATTGACTGATAGTCACATGAAGAAAGATGTTGCTATCTGAAGTTGCTTGATTTGTCTTAATTGCTCCACTCCAAATCTGCTTTTAGAAGTACAAAGCATTCTCATTATTTTTTCATAGCACGGTTAGCTGTATTATAAAAGTGGAATGCTGTGAATTACACTCTGCTGCTAAATTACTATTTTTTATTTTTGTACATCTGGTAATAGTTACGTCATAGGTGACTATAATGTAACACTAAGAATGAAGAAGTTATGAAGACATTAGAGATCAGATTATGATCAGCCACGATTTGATTCTAAAACCCTTTGAAAAATAGGGTTTCAAAAAACCATTCTTTATTTTAATCCAGTTAATATTAGCTATATTAACTGTGCAATTCCCACAAACATATACCTAGAAAGAACCCCTACTGGATTTTGTGGAACCTACCATATATTCATGTATAAGTCGACTCACATATAAGTCGAGGGCAGGTACTTATTGATTTTGATATGATCTGAGGATAAGTCAAAGATCATTCCACAAAAGTTTTCAGTGCTGCTAGTATTTCCCCACCCAGAAGTAGCAGCAAAATGGGGAAGTAGATAGAGTCTGTTTTAACTTCTCCTAACTCTTGCTTTTTATCATTTTTCTCAGATAATGGGTTAGTTTCTTTTTTGTATATAAGCGTTAAGGTACAGTACTCACATAGCTAACATTAACAGGCCACTTAATCTGCAATCCTACATCCATTCTACCTACTGAATTAAATGAAATTTATGTTGAATAGTCACAGAAGATTACACAGGTAATCTGCCCGTTACAGGCTGTATTCTATGTTTTGTATATTTTGTTTACATCTGAAAATTTTAATTCCCTGAAGGTTATACATTGGAAAGGCAAAGAAAATAAGCAAGTATGACTGATGCTTTCACATGACTACAAGCAAATACTTTCATATCAGAAATTACTTGGTTTGGGGCATTCAGTCACTTAACCCGAATGAGTTGATAGAAATGTCTGATGGAGAAAATAACAAACAGATTGCACAGCTAGAAAATGCTGTCCCGATATAGACAAAACAAAACAAAAAGACCAAAAAAGATTTATGTACAATAAGTCTTTAATCATACTGAATAATACATGATGCAATCATCTGATGATAGAGAACCAGAATAATAAAGACTACTTATATCCTCAGGTGACTGGTTGCTTATTAGCCTTGTACAGATGTTCAGTTACTCTCTTATGTGATTGGTTACTTACTGGTCATGAACAAAAGGTCAGTTAACAATCACTCCTAAACCAGAAGATGTGAATAAAGAAGGTCTGGAAAATTAAAGAGACTAAAGTTAGGCTGCTGTCATGATCTTTAACGAAGTTATGCCTAGCTGTCTCTCTGACAGCTCTTTTACTGCAAATTCTGTTTTTGATTGGAAAATATTCTTAGTTAAGGGAGAGGTAGAGAGAACATTTGCTCTAAATATTAAACAGGCTATACTGTAAAAAAAAAAAAAAACCTACCCATGGCTCCAGTACCATGGTTTCACCTATCTGCATCCAATATGTCCTGTCTAGGAATTTTCTTGGAACTCGAGGCAATTCTATGGTATGCTTCTATTCAAAATCACCATAGCGTCACATTAGAGGACCAAGCAAATTCCTCGAGGATACCCCACTAGGAATGTTCTAGGTCCTCCAGAGTGACTATATGGTAACTTCCAGTGAAATTTGTTCATTTCAATAGGCGTTGCTATAATCCATTATTTCCCCGCTTCCACAATAAGATCAGGAATGTATCACCCAAGGAGACAGGGGCTGTAATTTACTAAATATATACTGTGATTATTATCATATAGTGTAAAAATTATAAGATGCCCTCTCATTTTTTCCATTAAAATCTCCTGAAATTCCAGTACCTAAGAGTACACAAGTGAACTTACATTCAATCTATCTGTTTAAACTATATCAGTCTTCATAAATTAGGATATTAGGTAACCAAAATGTAGCAAGAAGGATCTCTAAAAATATGCAGATTAGCTGACAAATTGTCAGTCTAAAGAGACAGGGATTGGAAAATGAACCTATTTCACTAGAGATGAGCCATCATTTTGACTTACGTCACTCCAAGACTTCTTAACTTCCAAGACTTCTGGGTTAACTGGCTTGCATTTCATATTGGCTCACTGATGCTTTACAGCAGCATGACACTTTGTCTTAGCTCATACACATGAGTTTTCAAGTGTCGTATTAATGCTAGCTCAAAGTTCTGAAAACTGTTGTTATTGAAAATTAATCAAGTATTTCATTCATGATAAATTACTTCTGACAAAGTTTCTTTTCACATTAAATTGGTACTGCATGAGCAGTAGGATGAAACCAAAAAGAAAAAAAAGTCACAGAATTCTATGACATGATTTCTAATGTGTCTTGAAGCAAATGAAAGAATTTTATATACTCGGTAAATGGGGAAAAAGGTCATGTATAATTAACATTGTCTCCTAACATAATGGTAAGATCTCACCTGGAATTTTAAATGAGAGAAAGTAGTAAATCTTTCTTAATCAAATCACAAAACATTTAGTCAAGTAGAGAGGTATAGTTTCAGGTAATATGTATGGTCACCTGGAAGTAAGTACAGTAGAACCCCGGTACTCCGAGTTAAACCGGCGGACCGCAACTCGGTCAACCGGATAACTCGGATTACCAGGCGGGAAGAAGGCTGGACTGGGAGGCACTGCAAACGCCTCCCGGTTCAGTCCTCGTCGCCATGGAGAGGCCTCTCCACGGGGAGGAAGGCTGGATCGGGAGCCGCTGTTTGCAGCGCCTCCCGGTTCAGCCCTCGCCCCCATGGAGAGGCCTCTCCACGGGGACGAAGGCTGGATCGGGAGCCGCTGTTTGCAGCGCCTCCCGGTTCAGCCCTCGCCCCCATGGAGAGGCCTCTCCACGGGGACGAAGGCTGGATCGGGAGCCGCTGTTTGCAGCGCCTCCCGGTTCAGCCCTCGTCCCCATGGAGAGGCCTCCCCGCGGTTGGGAGCACCCCCGCAACGAAGGGGCTCTCCCTCCCTTTGGCGGAGGCCTGGAGCCAGGGAAGTGACTCTCGCTTCCCTGCCTCCAAGCCTTCGCCAAAGGAAGAAAGCCCCTTCGTTCGGTGGGTGGGTGAACGGGGAGGGCCGCAAAAGCCCTTCCCGTTCACTCACCCACCCACCCCGCCCGTGCCTTGGCTCCTTCGTCCCGCCGGGGCGGCAACACCGGTGCCCGGCGAGGCGAAGGAGTCGGACCTGCGTGTTGCTAGGTAGATAACAAGCTACCTAGCAACACGCACAGGGCGCTCACCCCTTGGGAGGTGCCTCCTGCGTGTTGCTAGGTAGCTTACTATCTACCTAGCAACACGCAGGGGCTGCCTCCCAAGGGGCGAGCGCCCGGTGCATGTTGCTAGGTAGCTTGCTATCTACCTAAGCAACACGCACGCCAGCGAGCAGGTGAACGGGGAGGGCCTTTACGGCCCTCCCCATTCACCTGCTCGGATTGCACGGAGGCTCGAACGAGCGGGGCTCGAACGAGCGGGGTTTTACTGTACATCAAATACAGAAAACTTCAGAATAAAAAATTTATACCTATTTTTTCATGAATACAAAAGAAATTATTCTAGTCAAATTAGGGTTGCCTTATCAGAAGTGTTCTAAACCTAGAGATTTCAAGGACAAAACTGAGATTTAGGGATGCCCCCTGATGAGATTATGGGACAAAGCTAGCAGTGATGTTATTTGGCATCAGCTACAGTTGCTCAGAAGATGTCATTCAATTTTTTAAAAAAGTCTAACAAATGAGATTATTTTTATCCATCTGGAATTAAGCAATGTTTTTAACAATGCATAAGGGTTGGAGTCTAACCAAACAAATTCTTCCAAGCTCTGGCTTTTGAAAAGGAAAAACAAACTCTATTTTTAACACTCTTGCAAACTCTACTTTTAACAACACATGAGGAATGTAGTCTAACCAAATAAACTTTGGGCAGTAAAAAAGATTTCTTAGTCTGCTTAGCATCTGACTGACATTTTCTGTTACAATAGAGTCTTACTTATCCAACATTCTGGATGATCCAAGGCATTTTTGTAGTCAATGTTTTCAATATATCATGATATTTTGGTGCTAAATTCGTAAATACAGTAATTACTACATAGCATTAATGTGTAATGAACTACTTTTTCTGTCAAATTTGTTGTATAACATGATGTTTTGGTGCTTAATTGGTAAAATCATAACCTATTTTGATGTTTAATAGGCTTTTTCTTAATCTCTCCTTATTATCCAATATATTCACTTATCCAACGTTCTGCCAGCCAGTTTATGTTGGATAAGTGAGACTCTACTGTATTACCATAATAATCATAATCATATATCAAATAATCAGAATGCTACTAATGTACTAATATCTACAACTGCTGCTGATGTATTACAGTAGTGTAATAAAGATGAAGATAGCAAACCTACTCAGAATTTTAAAGGGACATAAAACTAAACTACTGAAAATCTATCCTAGTAATAAAAGAGTTGGGACAGAAAACCATCCAGGTCACTCTGAGTTAATCTTTTTTTTTATTCTCTGATTTTATGGTTACATGGTTTTCTTTAAAGGAGCAAAGAAGGCATGGAAAAATTCAGAAGAAAAAGAGAAAATGATGACAATTGCTAGGAGGTATGACAGGGAAAGCGAAATATGTCGCTAGGTAGAGAAATAGCGAGGGAAGAAAAGAGAAAAGATGAGGAGGAAGTAGGAATAGGAAAGCAGGGAGAATGCAACTAGATGATGGACAGAGAAATAGGAAAACTAATATGCTCAGCCAAGCACTGGAAAAGGGGAGTACAAGAAAATGAGAAAGACTAGGGTGAATGAATGGGGATAAAAGGGAGAGAATGTAGCAATAGCTTGCATGTTAGTATAAGTTGAAAGGGAATGCAGATTCAGGGGATGGAGATGACACAAAAGAAATTGTGAAGGACATAAGACAGAGGAAGAAGTGAAATCGAAACTGAAACAACCAGAATCTAGTGTCTAGGTAAAAGAAAAAAGGCAGGGATTTCTACTACTCCTTTTGTTAGCAGCAGTAGAACTCAAATGTGCCTCAGACAAAGGGAAAATGTACTTTAGTTTCAAGATGAGAACAGAACTGAGCAATAGAGTAGGGCCTGGCATTGTTTTATATGTCTCATTTGTGCTTTTGTACCACACTGTTCATTTGTATTGCATGGTATGGCAGATTGCTCCCCACACGGATGAAGCAGTGAAACAAAAGTGAAAGCAGCACAAAATAATTTGTTTTACTGCTGTTCGTTCCTCGGCCTGCCCCACTTCTTGCCCCTTGCCTGCCCCAGTGCCTGCCTTGCAGCCTGTTTATTCTTTAACCTCAGATCTCCTCCGCAGGCAGATCGAGAGGGAAACCTCTCAGAATCAGTGGTGCCGTAAGTCCCTGCCTTTAAGCTCAGGTCTTCTCCACAGATTGAGAGAAGCCCCTGTCTTTAAGCCCAGGTCTATTCCGCAGATTGAGAGGAAGACCTCTTACAATCAGTGGTGCCTTAAGCCCCTGCCTTTAAGTTCACGTCTCCATTGCAGATTGACAGTAAAAGTCTCAGAATCCTTGAAGAGGATTGGGGGGGGGAGCTAAATCACAACATTTGTGAAAGATTTGAGGTACAGTAGAGTCTCACTTATCCAACACTCGCTTATCCAATGTTCTGGATTAGCCAACACATTTTTGTAGTCAATGTTTTCAATACATCGTGATATTTTGGTGCTAAATTCATAATACAGTAATTACTACATAGCATTACTGCGTATTGAACTACTTTTTCTGCCAAATTTGTTGTCTAACATGATCTTTTGGTGCTTCATTTGTAAAATCATAACCTAATTTGATGTTTAATAGGCTTTTCCTTAATGCCTCCTTATTATCCAACATATTCGCTTATCCAACATTCTGCCGGCCTGTTTATGTTGGATAAGTGAGACTCTACTGTAGTTTGAAATAACTAGTATTTGAAATAACTAGTATTTGAAGTTGAAAAATCACATAAAACTAGATTTGTTTATTCAAACACCTTTGGGAATTTAAGGGACTTTGGGGGGGGGGGGGTCTTCTGGAACTCTTTTACTTACTTGACATCTGTAAAAGAGAAGTCAGGCCCTGAGACTCGGATAAGATCTAGAAAACCTACTGTACCAACAACAAAAAGCTGTACCAACAACAAATCTGCCAAATCGATAAGAGAATTCAAATGTCAAAACCTTTCCTTTTCCAAATGGTATCATCTTACAACTAAAAAATAACTTAGGAAAAATACAACAGACAGTAAAATCAAGTCAGTGGCTTGATTAGACTATGTATTACAGCCAGAATGTCCAGCTGGCATACAATTTATATGTACACATTCTGCAGTAGATTAAAAACAGTGTTTAAAACCAGAGAGGAAAGCATTGCTAATGTCAAGAATCCTCCTCTGATTTCAAAAGCAGTAATTCTGTAGCAATAAACTCTAAGCTGAGCTATGGTGTTAATATTTATTGACCAATTTAATGTACACACAGTCTGCTTTATGATTACTGAATGAATGTTACATCTCAGAGATATGATAAAAACAAATGTCAAGTTAAAATGTAAGGTGTGAACAACCCATAAAAAGTCATACAGCTGAATATGGTAAAGAAGGCAAAGACAATGAAGAAAAAGATTACTTGTAGGAATAATTAAAATGGGAAAGCGTGCCACCCTTTACCTGTGGAAAACAGTATAAATAAAACTGTTACAACACAGCTGAGATGAGGGTAAGATAAAAAAAAGAAAGAAAACAATTAGTAAAGCACCACAAAACACATTTTTCCCAGCTGTAAAACATATTCATATATATATAGTTGGGGAAACAAATATATGTTATGTAGAATGAACTCTTGAAAATGTTTTACATTAAACCTCAGATTGGCAATCTATCCGTTGCCCCAAATCTTTTCTTGGGAGGAAGAAGAGTAGAATTATGCCTAGATATCTGCACACATATTATATTATAGGGTCACAGCTGCAACCCTATACAACAGATTAATCCCATGTTGACATTATAACTAGAAGTTGGAAAATTAGGGAGGAGACAGTAGTGTTGATAGTTGTGGGTAACGGCTCACTGAATCTTGGAAGCATAGGAAAAGTGGATTTGATGATGATCTAAGATGATTATCAGGTTGCAGAAAGAAGAAATATCTTAGTGGATAGGCATTAAAGTTTGACAGGGGAATTCCCCAACAGTTTCCTATGCAAAGATATTACTAAGGTTGACCTATGCTACCTCATTTTGCATTATTTTTTTAAAATTACAATAAAGGGAACACATACTGCCTGTTTTTGGGCCCACTGTTTTTGGGTGATGGTGACAAGGGACAGGGAAAAGGCAGAACTACTTAATGCCTTCTTTGCCTCAGTCTTCTCACAAAAAGAAAGTCATCTACAACCTCAGCAACATGGAATGGATGAAGGATTAGAGGAAATCCAACCCCAAATAGGGAAACAAGTTGTCCAGGAACACCTGGCCTCTCTAAACGAATACAAGTCCCCAGGGCCAGATCAGCTACATCCAAGAGTATTGAAGGAACTAGCTGAAGTTATTTTGGAACCACTGGCAATTATCTTCAAGAGTTCATGGAGAACAGGAGAAGTCCCAGCAGATTGGAGGAGGGCGAATGTGGTCCCTATCTTCAAGAAGGGAAAAAAGGATGACCCAAACAATTACCGTCTGGTCTCGTCAGTCTCACGTCGATACCAGGCAAGATCATTAAGGAAGTGGTCTGCGAACATTTAGAAACAAATGTGGTCATTGCTAATAGCCAACACGGATTTACCAAAAACAAGTCATGCCAGACTGTAATGCCTCATGGGCCTTGTAGTCCTGCTCCCAGTGCCACCGTGGCTGATGAAGATGAAAAGATGGGGTTTTCGCCGGCTCAGCAAGAGCCAGAATCTTTCCAGATGCCTGATGTTGATGTTTTTGCCCAAGAACCCATTGAAACAGACCTTGAGCAGTTCTCACCCCCTTTTGTTAGGAGACAATCCTATACTGCGGGCAGGGGAGAGAAGGAGCAGGTTCGGAGGAGTTTGAGACTTGCAGCTAAACAAGACACTGATTAGCCATGTTCCCCTGGGAAAATCTAGGGAGTCTCACATCTGGAGAGAGCTGTGTTTCGTTTCCTGTTCTCTAGGGAAAGAAAACGCTGGACACCTGCTTTGCAGGAAAACGAGACCCAGTTAAATGTGCCTGGCACGGTAGGTTCCGTGCGGAGTCAACAGAGCAGCTTCAGGAGTGATTTCGTGTTTCCAGCCTAGTGTGGACTTCGCAAAGTCCGCAACCCCAGTCTCCTTGCTTTGCCTAACCAAGTATTCAAGAATTGCCTTGCCTTGTTCCTAGCCACGGACCTTGTTCATAGAATCAAGTTTTGTTTCCAGCCTTGTTGTGGATTTACCTCGGGTCTTGAAAGACTCTGGACATTTCCCCACACTATTGCTTGGCAATAGTGTGTGTTTCAGTTTGTTGGATTCTACTTTGAACTCTAATATCATTTATTGGACAAAACATTTCTGGACTATATTTGACCTCATCTGATAGGTCTGCTTCTGGACTATATTTTCTACTTGTTTTTATTATTCTTATATATTTCCTTAATAAAGATATTAGATAGTTATTGGCCTCTGTGTTCGGTTCTTAGTGCTCCGTTGCCTTGGGCGTGACACAGACTAATCTGATCTCTTTTTTCGATAGAGTTACGAGTGGGTTGATACAGAGAACGCTGTGGATGTAGCATACCTGGATTTCAGTACGGCCTTCGACAATGCCCCCCACGACCTTCTGGCAAACAAGCTAGTCAAATGTGGCTAGGCAAAACTATGGTTAGGTGGATCTGTAATTGGCTAAGCAAACGAACCCAAAGGGTGCTCACCAATGTGTCATCTTCATCTTGGAAAAAAGTCACAAGTGGAGTGCCGCAGGGTTCCGTCCTGGGCCCGGTTCTGTTCAACATCTTTATTAAAAACTCAGACAAAGGGTTAGAAGGCACAATCATCAAGTTTGAAGATGACACCAAACTAGGAGGGATAACTAATACTCCAGAAGACAGGAGCAGAATTCAAAACTATCTTGACAGACTAGAGAGATGGGCTGAAACTAACAAAATGAAGTTCAACAGGGACAAATACAAGATACTTCACTTTGGCAGAAAAAATGGAATGCAAAGATACAGAATGGGGGACGCCTGGCTCGACAGCAGTATGTGTGAAAAAGATCTTGGATTCCTCGTGGACAACAAGTTAAACATGATCAACAATGTGATGCGGCTGCTAAAAAAGCCAACTGGATTCTGGCCTGTATAAATAGGGGAATAGCATCTAGATCCAGGGAAGTCATGCTACCCCTCTATTCTGCCTTGGTCAGACCACACCTGGAATACTGTGTCCAATTCTGGGTACCGCAATTGAAGGGAGATGTTGACAAGCTGGAAAGCGTCCAGAGGAGGGCAACTAAAATGATCAAGGGTCTGGAGAACAAGCCCTATGAGGAGCGGCTTAAAGAACTGAATTCCAATTTTGAAAAAGTAACTTCTTGGTTTTATATTTCTTACAAATGACTGAAATGCTACTTTTTATTATTGTTGACTTTGACTTATAGTGATCCTAGGGCTGGATCTACACTACCACACTAATCCCGTTTCTGAATCCAGATTATCTGCTTTGAACTGAATTATTTGAGGTTACACTGCCATACAATCCAGTTCAAAGCAGAAATTGGATTATATGGCAGTGTAGATGAAGCCTTGGAATAAAATATCTCGAAGACAACCGACTGTCACCTGCCTGCTCAGGTATTCAAGATTTAGAGAGGTGGTTTATCTAACGAAGTCTATCCATCTGTGATACGGCCTTCCTCTTTTCCTACTGCCTTCTATTTAACCAAGCATTATTGACGTTGCTAGTGAGTCATGTCTTCTCATGATATAGCTAAGATATAATAGTCTCATATTAGTCGTCTTCTTCCTCTTCCTCTTCCTCTTCTCTTAGCAGTTCATGATATTTGGAGATCTCTTCTCCAGCACCACATTTCAAATGAGTTTATTTTCTTCCTGTCAACTTGCTTCACTGTCCAGTTTTCACATCCATACATAAAGATGGGAAATATGATGGCAATCCTAGCTTTTAAATTAATTTTGATGCTACAAACTACTGGACTATGGTATAAAATTCACCAAATTAGTCCAAAACAACATTTAAAATAAACTGAGAAACACAGACACATATAACAACAATTTTTAAAAACCCCGGACAAAGCAAATGTCATTAAGATTCACTTTCAAGAAAAATCCTATACATGTTACTCCAAGGCAAGCCATTGTTCAGAGAAAGTACACCAATAAAGTATTCCCAGGATGAACTCTTTGTTGTGCTCAGAAAAAAAAACTGTAAAAAGCAGTACAGTACAGTACAAAAATCCAGTTTATACTTATTTTCTCAGGAGTAAAGAGAAATGGATTACTGATTGGACTCATGGACAGCAAACACCTGAAATCCATTTTCCTGCATATAGGAGTAGTAGCAATATAAATGATTAGTTTATTGATTATAACACAATCCACACAATAATAGAATTTAATCTCCTTATAGGTGTCACGACCCAGGCGGCAGAGGCACCAATAACCATACACAGAGGCCAGAATCTAACTAATATCTTTATTGAAGGAATATATAAAGTTAATAAAAACAAGTATAGAAAATAGTCCAGAATTAGACCCTTCAGGAAAGGTCAGAATTAGTCCAAAAAAGCAATGTCCAATAAGAAATATTAAGGTCCAAAGTTGTAATCCAATAACCGAAACACTCACTTTGCCAAGCAAAGTGAGGGGAGATGACAAGGTCCTTAGTCCATAAAACTTGAGCGTGGCTAGGAAATAACTTGATACTTGAAACAAGGCTTGAACGTGGAACAAGGTAACTAAGAACAAGAACAAGGTCCGTGGAATAACTTGGTAAAATCCGTGAAACAAGGCAAGGATTAGTCCTGGGAAACAAGGCAAAGTCCGTCGGTAAACAAAGGCTGGGAAGCAAGGCGAAGGCTGGATAGCAAGGCAAGGCTTGAGCTGAAGCGAGGCTTGAATCGGAGCGCGCTGTCCAGACACAACTCGCTCCGTAGGCTGACGAATTGACTCCGCGAAGTTGCTACGCGGGCAAAACACCTATATAGAGTCCAACTTTCTCACCAAAGCGGTTCTCTGGGAATCAGAAACGAAAGCTAAACTCTGAGACCAGATGTTAAACTCCTTAAAGATTCTCACGAGAACCAATGTTAATTGGCAACATTCTTAGCTGCTATCCTCGCACTCCTGCGCGAAGCTGAATCCAAACTTCTCTGTTGTTTACAAAACTCCCGGCGCAAGAACACGGGAGAAGTAGGCTCTGGGGTTGTTTGACATACTTCTGGGGCACAACTTTCTTGCAGGTGCAAGGTTTCCAGATCTGCCTGGGAAGGATCTGGCTGAGAGGAATCCAGTTCAGACTGGGAAGGTAAAAAACCCAAGTTTTCATCTTCATCAGGGATTACAATGTCCTGAGCAGGACTACAAGGCCCATGGTTCATCACACTATCCCCCTCCTCAGGGCCCCTCCCAAACTGGGGTCCTCTCCCCGAGGCGCGAGGTCGCGGTTTGGTGGGATAGGTCAGATGGAAGCGACGGGTTAGATCAGGAGCATGGACTGTGGAGGCGTCTTCCCAAGAGCGTTCCTCAGGCCCAAAACCCACCCAGTCAATGAGATATTGTAGGCGGCGGCGATGAAAGCGAGAATCCAAAATGTCCTCAACCTCGAACTCCTCCTCCCCATTCATCAAAACAGGAGGGGGGGCCGGTTGGTCTGTATCAGGACGCACACCATCCGCCGGAAGGAGCAGGGAACGGTGAAACACTGGGTGAATGCGCATTGAACGCGGAAGTTGGAGTTTGAAAGTCACGGGGTTTAATTGCGCCACCACTGGATAGGGGCCAATGAAGCGGGCATCTAACTTCCGGCATGGGCGGTGGGAGGGCAGAAAGCGAGTGGACAGAAAAACCCGATCTCCTACCTTGATTTCGGGGCCCGGCTGGCGGTGTTTGTCAGCGTGGCGTTTATAGTCCTCCTTGGCTTGGTCCAGTTGCTGGAGCAAAAGTTGTTGCACCGCTGTGAGTTCCTGCAGCCAATCCTCTGCTGCGGGAACTTCTGAAGTTTCAATGACAGGGGGAAAGAAACGTGGATGGAAACCGTAGTTTGCAAAGAACGGCGTTTCTTTTGTAGAAGCTTGAACTCCATTATTGTAGGCAAACTCAGACAGTGGTAACAGAGAAGCCCAATTGTCCTGTTGGTAGTTTACATAACAGCGAAGATACTGCTCCAAAGTGGCATTGGTGCGCTCCGTTTGCCCATCTGTTTGGGGATGATGAGCTGAAGATAAGCGAGAGTCTATGCCCAGTAGTTTTTGTAGTGCCTTCCAAAAACGAGAGGTGAATTGAGATCCACGGTCTGTGACTAAACTCTTGGGCAATCCATGTAGTCTGAAAACATGCTGAAGAAATAGATCCGCAGTTTCTTTGGCCGTGGGGAGGCCTTCGCAGGGAATGAAATGGGCTAACTTGGTGAATAGGTCCACCACCACTAAGATCGTGGTGAATCCACAGGAAGGTGGTAGGTCAGTGATGAAATCCGCGGAAATTATTTCCCATGGGCGAGATGGGGTAGGAAGGGGGTGCAAAAGCCCTGAGGGCTTCTCCCTTCGTATCTTGGAGCGCTGGCATACTGGGCAGGTGTTGACATATTTTTCCACATCCTTGCGGATCTTGGGCCACCAAAAATCTCTTAGGATCAAATGCATGGTTTTAAATAGTCCGAAGTGTCCTGCTGGTTTGCAGTCATGACACAGACGAAGCGCTTTTTCCCTGCCCGGTCCGGGTGGGATATAAACATGATTTCTATAGCAGAGCAGCCCATCTTTAAGCGAAAAGGGAAAATGCAGACCTTGGCGAAGTTGGTCCTGCGCCCAGGCATCTGCTTGCTGACTAGCCCTGATTTCTTGAGCACAGATGGGTCCTGGAGTAGGGGAAGTTGAACCAATGGGACTGGATTTGGTGTTCCCCACTGTGAGCGTGGCAAAGTTCTCAGGTTGTAGCAGTTGGGATTCAAAGGTCTCCTTGCGTCCTGCAGCGTATTCCGGTTTACGTGACAGGGCGTCTGCTTGCTTGGTTTGAGCTGGGGTCACATAATGGATCTGGAAGTTGAAACGTTCAAAGAATAAAGCCCAACGTTGCTGCCTCTGATTTAGTTTGCGGGCAGTTCTTAGATGTTCTAGATTACGATGATCAGTGTGGACTTCAATGGGGAATTTGGCCCCTTCTAGCCAATGTCTCCAAGTTTCAAAGGCTGCCTTTATGGCCAGTAGTTCTTTTTCCCAAATGGTGTAATTCCTCTCTGGTGTGGTTAGTTGACGAGAATAAAAGGCACAGGGGTGGAGGTGATCTCCCACCGGTTGTAAGAGTACAGCCCCAATTGCCACATCAGAGGCGTCCGCTTGCACCACAAAAGGGGTTCCAGGATTTGGGTGCTGTAGAATTGGCTGGGAGGTGAATAGTTTCTTCAGTTGCTGGAACCCTTTCTCTGCTTGATCAGTCCAGCGGAAAGGCTGCTTTCCACGGATGCAGCTAGTGATGGGGTCGGACCAGCGGGCAAAATCTGGAATGAACTTGCGGTAGTAGTTCGCGAACCCCAAGAAACGCTGCACCTCTTTCTTGTTAGTTGGCGCCCGCCATTCCAATACTGCTGAAACTTTGGCTGGATCCATGGAAAGCCCTAGAGGCGAGATGCGGTAGCCAAGGAAATCTACCTCTTGTAGATCAAAAGCGCATTTTTCTAGCTTGGCATAAAGTCCATGATCCCGCAGTCGTTGCAACACCATTTTGACGTGGTTCTCATGTTCTGATTGTGATCTGGAAAACACCAAAAAATCGTCCAGGTAGATTATCAAGAATCTGTCTAGATAGTCCTGAAAAATATCGTTGACAAAATGCTGGAACGTTGCGGGAGCTCCGCATAAACCGAAATTCATAACTCGGGACTCGAATAATCCGAATTTAGTCTGGAAGGCGGTCTTCCACTCGTCCCCTTCTCTGATGCGAACTAGATTATAAGCCCCCCGAAGATCCAGCTTGGTGTAGACCTTGGCTCCTCGAAGTCGGTCCAGTAGATCCGAGATTAAGGGCAGGGGATAGCTGTTCCGCTTGGTGATATTGTTCAATGCTCTGTAGTCCACCACCAAGCGTAATTCCCCTGACTTCTTCTTCACAAACATCACTGGGGAGGCGGCTGGGGATTGAGAGGGTCTGATGAACCCCTTGCGAAGGTTTGTCTCTAAGAATTCCCTGAGAGCTTCTTGCTCTGGTTCAGTCAGGGAGTAGAGATGCCCTCGCGGGATCGGGGCCCCCTCCACCAAGTCAATGGCACAGTCATAAGGTCTATGTGGGGGTAATTTTTCGGCTTCTTTCTCATTGAATACATCCCAATACTCGGAGTACTTCTTTGGCAAGGTGATGATGGGCTCGGAGTCTGTGGCATGGCATACCTTGGCTACGAGGCAATGGTTTTGGCAGTACGGTGAAGCAAACTGCAGTTCTCTGTTGGACCAGGAGATGTTAGGGTCGTGGAGTGTCAGCCATGGAATTCCCAAAATCACAGGGAAATGGGGAACCTCGGTAACAAAGAAGGAAATCTCTTCCATATGTTCCCTTATCCACATCCTGGTGGGTTCCGACCACTGGCTTACGGGGCCCGTCTTGAGGGGACGGCCGTCTATGGCTTGCACCACACGGGCATTCTTGAAATCATGATATTGTAATCCCAGAGAGTCGGCATACTCTCTATCGATGAAATTGTTGGTAGCTCCAGAGTCTATCATGGCGTGGATCATGACGGGTCCCCTTTTTGCTGACCATAATGTGACCACGAGAAGGAACAGGACCCCGGTTGGCGGCTCTTGGATGGATTTTTTGACCGGGTTGGCGAGCCTCTCTACACCCGGTCGTTGGCTTCCCCCGCCGGCTGTGTGCCAGTCGGCTCAGACGCCTTCGACTCCGTGGAGGACGCCGCCGCAAGACGGGCGGCAGGCTTCCCTTTGGCTGGGCACTCTCTGGCGAAGTGGCCCCCGTTCCCGCAGTACCAGCAGAGGTTCAAGCGTTGACGACGGGCCTTCTCGGCGGCATCTAGTCTGGGACGCACATTGCCCAACTGCATCGGCACCTCCTCGCCTCCTCTGGGGTATGGGGTTGGCGGCGGGGGTCTCCACACCGGACGTGGCTGAACACTGGCGGGAGCGGGGGGTTTTGCCCCGGCTCTACCGCCCTGGCCTCGAACCCATTGTTTCCTGTTGGCAATCATGACTTCAGCCCGTAAACATTGATCAATGAGTGCCTCGAGGGTCTGGGGAGGATCCACCTTGGAGATTTCTTCCAGCATTTCAATGTTGAGACCCTCCCGAAATTGTCCTCTGAGGGCTACATCGTTCCAGCCGGTGTTGTGGGCCAGCACGCGGAACTCGGCTATGTACTGAGACATGGGTCTGTCTCCTTGAAGGAGGCGCCGGAGTTTGTGACCGGCTGCCTCCAAATTGTCCTCGATTCCCCAGGTCTCCTTAAGGTGATCCAAGAAGCGTTGTGCTGAACTTAGGTGGGGGGAGGCTTGATCAAACAGGGCCGTCGCCCAGCTAGCCGCTGGTCCGTCTAGAAGACTGTAGACCCACGCCACCTTGATGTCTTCTTGGGGAAACTCGGCATCACGGGCCTCTAGATAAGCTTGACATTGGCGGCGGAAAACATGAACCTTAGCAGCTTCTCCAGAAAACTTGGTAGGCAACGCCATGGCCGGGAGGCGAACTCCGCGCTCCCTCAACCCTTTTATTTCTCCATCCTGCGCGTTGAGTCTGTCACGGATGCGGTCCACTTCGTCCTTGCTGATGGTGTAGCTGAGCGGCTGTCCAGCCGGCGCGGCTCCGGTAGACATCCTGGCCTCGGTTAGTTGGTGCTTATGGGTGGCGGAGTCAAACTGTCACGACCCAGGCGGCAGAGGCACCAATAACCATACACAGAGGCCAGAATCTAACTAATATCTTTATTGAAGGAATATATAAAGTTAATAAAAACAAGTATAGAAAATAGTCCAGAATTAGACCCTTCAGGAAAGGTCAGAATTAGTCCAAAAAAGCAATGTCCAATAAGAAATATTAAGGTCCAAAGTTGTAATCCAATAACCGAAACACTCACTTTGCCAAGCAAAGTGAGGGGAGATGACAAGGTCCTTAGTCCATAAAACTTGAGCGTGGCTAGGAAATAACTTGATACTTGAAACAAGGCTTGAACGTGGAACAAGGTAACTAAGAACAAGAACAAGGTCCGTGGAATAACTTGGTAAAATCCGTGAAACAAGGCAAGGATTAGTCCTGGGAAACAAGGCAAAGTCCGTCGGTAAACAAAGGCTGGGAAGCAAGGCGAAGGCTGGATAGCAAGGCAAGGCTTGAGCTGAAGCGAGGCTTGAATCGGAGCGCGCTGTCCAGACACAACTCGCTCCGTAGGCTGACGAATTGACTCCGCGAAGTTGCTACGCGGGCAAAACACCTATATAGAGTCCAACTTTCTCACCAAAGCGGTTCTCTGGGAATCAGAAACGAAAGCTAAACTCTGAGACCAGATGTTAAACTCCTTAAAGATTCTCACGAGAACCAATGTTAATTGGCAACATTCTTAGCTGCTATCCTCGCACTCCTGCGCGAAGCTGAATCCAAACTTCTCTGTTGTTTACAAAACTCCCGGCGCAAGAACACGGGAGAAGTAGGCTCTGGGGTTGTTTGACATACTTCTGGGGCACAACTTTCTTGCAGGTGCAAGGTTTCCAGATCTGCCTGGGAAGGATCTGGCTGAGAGGAATCCAGTTCAGACTGGGAAGGTAAAAAACCCAAGTTTTCATCTTCATCAGGGATTACAATGTCCTGAGCAGGACTACAAGGCCCATGGTTCATCACAATAGGTGTATTTTCCTGATCTAGATCAATACTGATAGGAGGAAAGTAATTAAATTTCTGTTATACTGCCTAATGAGTAGGTCCTCTCTCATTAAGGTAGAATTATAATACAATTTCATTGTACGTTTGATTTTGGAACAACAAACTGTTGCAATTTATCAAACATTCTATTTTTAAAATTAATTTATTTTTCTGAGAGAACCTTTAACATGCTTTTAAAAATAAAATACACATTTTGTGATTACTCCCAAGTTGTAGCTCTTGGAAATTTCCTCATTATACCGTATTTTTCGCTTTATAGGACGCACTTTTTTTCCCCAAAAAATAGAGGGGAAAAGTCAGTGCGTCTTATAAACGCAATGTGCCCATTCTCCCTTCCTGGATGCGTCGGCAGACGCATTCCTGGATGCGGCAGACGCATCCAGGCAGAGAGAATGGGGCGCGCGCACGCACACATCGCCCCACATCGCTTCCTGAGGAGAGGGAAGCCTCTCTGTGTCTGTCCTTTTCCTTCAGCCTCAACTTAACCCTTGAAGAAGAAGGAGGAGAGGGAAACAACCCCAGCCTGAGCCTCCCTCTCCCTTCGCCTCAACTTTCCCTCTTCCTTGCTTCCTTTCTTTTCGGCTGCCAGACAATCTCCTCCGCGCTGCCCTCTCTCCTTCCCTTCTTTCTCTTTCTCCGGCTCCTCCCAAAGCGAGGAAGAACTCCCCCGAACTTAAGGACCTTCATTCATTTCGCCCGGACACAGAAAAAGGGAAGCCAAGGCATGGGGCGCGCGCACGCACACATCGCAGAGAGAATAAGGCGCGCAGAGAGAATGGTGCGCGCGCACGGCACACATCGCCCCATTCTCCCTTCCTGGATGCGTCTGCCGACACATCCAGGAAGGGAGAATGTGCCCATTCTCCCTGCCTGGACGCAGATCTGGATCTGCGTCCAGGCAGGGAGAATGGGGCGATGTGTGCCGTGCGCGCGCTCGCACGGCACACATCGCCCCATTTTGCCCTTAGTTCCTGGATGCGTCTTATCATCCGGTGCGTCCAATAAAGCGAAAAATACGGTAATTCTGCTTGCTCAAACTGGGTAACATTTAAAATTGAAATACAGTTATACAAAAAATGAGATTCTGGCATGGTGATGAGCAGTGATATATATAATTACACCAATAGACTAATTATGCTTAATTAGTGAGCAATTTTAATTACTTAAGTAAAAGTAGCCAGACCCCCAGAGTGGACACCCCATTCTGTCTTTCATATATGCAACTATAATTGTTGGTTTTCCATTCAAAATTACAACTGATTCATTTAGGCCAAAGGTTTATGGATTACATCAAATCATTATTTTTTTTAAAAAGAAAATAACGGGAGAGGTTAAGACCTATAGTGCAGTTTATAACGAAGTACCACATTACAAAATTAAAGAGACATGGAGAGAACAAACAATGGTGCATAATAACCTCCTGATTTACTTGTTTTTTGTATCTAGGATTTTGAGAGCTATTGTTCTAAGACTGTATTATCTGTAAAACACTAATCCAGAAAAAAAGCTTTCAAAGTGCAATCACTTAAAAAATGAAATCCAGATGCAGAATGAACAATATCTAGGATTCTTAATGAAAGCAAAGGGTGACGCATGCAAGTCAGAAATGGTAAAGTATGGATAAAGCAAAGATACACTGCAGAAGTAAATCATCTACTGATTAGGCTAAAGGGGGGAAATTGATCTTGTTACACAAACCATTACAGCTAAAAACAGAACAGCTCTGAAATAAAACATCATTATAAAACTGACTGTCTCATCCTATAACTTTGTAACTGCTATGCATGATTTACACAATAGCATGAAATTTCCAAGCAAGGGTGAAAAAGAAAGACTGCATAGATCTTGCTTCAAAATGGCAGAGCTAAAAAAAAACACCACAGCTTTCATTTCAAAATATAAATGATGTTGTATATAAAAAATATGCCCCTCTTTTAGAAACTTCACAACTTTAGGGTCCCCATTATAACTTACAAACATGAAGAATGCTCCAAGAGTAGAAAAGCAAGCAGAACTGTATCAGTGGCCCTGTCTTCAACAAAGTACTGAATCTCTGTGGTTCTTCCCCTGAAGTCCAAAAATGCAAGTAGGCCTGCATGAATCTGGTGATGATCCCAGGGATGTAATCCCGTGGTCAACTGTTCTACAGCAACATAACATATATGGTCCCTGTAACTGTGTAACTGTGGAACACATATCCATGGTTTCACTTATCTACTGGTGGGGAGAAAATTGTTTCTAGGAATTTGCTAGGTTTTGCATGCGATTCTATAGTATACTTCCTCCAGGAGTTGCCTAGGTCCTCCAGTGCAACTCTATCATATGCTGGGAACAAAAGTAACTTAATCCAATGACATTCAGTCATTTCATTCATATCTGTGGTTTAATGCTACAGGTTTGATGCCTAATTTGCTCCGTGAACAAGAAAACTAAGCTAAGCAAGAACAGCTTTTTACAATAGAAAAATTATATATCCTTCAAAATAATCAAAATGCACTGATGTACTCATATAATTAAAATCTCCCATATATTCCAATCAGTAAGAAACAATAAATATAATTATTACATTTTCTTGACTTTGGTTTTGGAGTTCTGAGTTATAGTGGTAGCTAGTGGCTCTGATGTCAGTGGGGAGTGAGTTTGCTTCATGTTTCAGTCTGAACTCTAAAGATGCACTGCCCGAAGTTCTGAAATTACTTTGGTGGAACTATGAAGCATCTCTGATAGAACATTCCTCAAAGAATGTACTGCCTCTTCATTCTCATCTTTTTCTTCTTACAGATTTACTACATTTGATTAAAAGAGCCCCTCCAATAAAGGAAGGTAGACAGAAAGTGGATCCAAGCTAGGACCTGAAGCGAGCCTTTACCAGACACGTAGAAGACACCTTATCTGATGCCTTCAGTCAATCATGATGTTCATACTAGAGCAGAAGAACAGGATGATGAGCTTTTTGAATGATTTAACAGCAGATTACGTAAAAGCTCAGCTCTTTAACTGAAAGCATTTGTATACTTTCATAATATTCCTAACAGGTCCTCTTGTATTTCTCAAAATTACAGGATTATTTTGTGGAAATACTCTAAATTACAAATGCGTAATGTACAGTTAAAGAAGTTAAACTGAAACAAAAAAAAATTCTTCCATTGAGGTTTTATGATTAAGATGACTTATGATTTATTTATTTAATTTATATGCCACTCTTCTACCCCAGGGGGACCCAGAGCGGTCTTACACAATGGCAAGATTAATGCTACATATAATACAAAATATAGTAACAACCAACAATCGTAAAAACACACTTAAAAACCAATATCATATCCAATTAAAACAGTAAAACACTGTGTGACCGTTACAACAGGGCCAGTAGCATTGGGCCAAAAGTCAGAGCCAGTCTGTATTCAACTTCACATTAATCCAACAAATACATCAGCTTGTATCAACTCGTATCCTAGAATGGGCCAAAAGCTTGGGCCCACATCCAGGTCTTCAGCTGCTTCCTAAAAGACATGAGTGAGGGGGCTCCCCTAATCTCTCTTGGCAAGGAGTTCCACAGCCGCGGAGCCCCCACCGAAAAAGCCCTGTCTCTCGTCCCCGCCAAACGCACCATGTCCCTTTAGTATGAAAGTGAGAAAAATGAGGATTTTTTCATCCCTCAAAGGCTTACCAATTTTTTGGATTATTAATTTTGTCAAAATTCAAATCACCCTTGCATCCTCCATAGGGTGGCGAGTGTGGGTCATCTGCTATGCATGCTGGGTGTTTTCAGGTCGAGGAGAGGGAAAGTTCTCTGAAAACTAAAAGTCCTGTTTTGGAATGATGTCTCTCCTGGGCTCTCAAAATGTTTTTAATGCATGCGATCCCATGAGAAGCCTATGGGACTCTGTGAACTTGAGAAGTTGTTCCCTGCTGATTTACTTTCAAATCTAGCCCAATCTCTTTGGATCTTAGTTTTGTGTTAAGTGCTTACTTGTGTACATCACTGGTTAGGGTTGGAATTTATTAACATTTTAATATCTGTAAGTAAATAAATACAGTTAAAATTGCCAGTCCTTTAGATGTTTGTTTCTATTATTATTATTATTTGTGTGTGTGGGGGGGGGGGGGGGTCTGTCTGTTGAAACCTGGCATGAGTTGAATATTTGGTCAAATGTGCAACACGAGAATGAATTTTGAAGCCAAACAACAGAGGTCAAGTCTCCATGGCTGCACATGTCTCTCTCATTTCTTGTACCACTGACAGAAGTTAATGCAACACTTTAGAGGGGTTGTAAAGTCTGTTTAGCTTTCTGCCTTGAGCTGCGTGTGTCAGTGCTTGGCTGAGTCTCAAAATTATTATCATCTCTCTGTGTAGTGTACTGGCTGAAAGAAGATGCAACACTGAGCACAGCAGGCTAGCAAACGCTGGACCAGACTAAGTGGAGGAGAAGAAGAGTCCAGACAGAGACACAGTGAATATATCAAAGACCTCACAGGGTGGGCTACCATATTGTTTTGTTTAAGGCTGGGAGGAAGCAAAGGTGAACTATGCACTCTCTCTGTGGGATTTGATTTCCCTTTGACCCTGAGGGTTAAATGCGAAACACTGCCCAAAACTCTGAAAAAATGTTTACTAAATAGAAAGACAAAATCTATCCACACAAACAATTTGAAGAGGACCATCTGCTATTTCAGAGTTCAGATGGACAGGGACAGCCTTTCAACAATAGATAAACTTTGTTTAATTGCAAGCATCTGGCTGTAAATATCTTAAAACAATAATTAGCTATCCCTTAGTGGGAGAAAAAAACTGCCTTTTATTTATCACCCTTTTCTTATCAGTAAGAAATTAAAATACATTTGAAGAAAACAAAAGATAGGAGTTCTTCCACCACCTTTACTCCTGGAACAATGCCGTGCTTCAGGTAGTATCTATCTAAATATAATATGGACAAATGCCACCAGAATCAGAAATCTTTTCTGGGATGGAATAATAATTTCCCTTCATTTTAACATGCGCCATAAAAACATTCCTTTTTAAATGTTGAAATTTTTGGAGAACTACATTTTAATTATTGTGTCTATTTTAACCTTAAAATTGACCTATTAAAAAACTTCAGAGTTATCTCTGTTTTTCAAACTACTTCCCACATACTGGTATGTTTGGGGGGAGAAGCAAAAACACATTTCTATTATCTATATAAATATTTACATATATATAGTTAAATGTTGCACATATATTACTAATGTATGTTGATTCTTAATCCTAAGCAACAGTTAGTTCCTTATTTCTATTATTATTATTATTATTATTATTATTATTATTATTCCCTGCTTTATCTCCCCCAAAGGTGACATAAAGTGGGTTAACATAAAAGCATCAGCATTAACAATTTAAAATATACAAATATGGGAACATTAAAACAGGATTAAATATAAGCAGTATGACAAGATTAATCAATACATTTTAACATGGTCATACTCCAGATAATAGGCAGATGCTATTCTGAATAGACTGTGGAGAAGGTTTGCAACCTGGACCATGTCTACATTGGCCAAATAATACAGGTTGAACGAGTCTTCACTCTAGGATGTTCACATGATGCACAGGACAAATGTGGGCCTTTTCGGTGCCATGGGGCTTTCATCCATATCAAGCAGTCACAGAGCACTCCAGATTGGAGTAGAAAATTTAAACATTAGCTTGTGTGTAAAGATGCACTTTGGTTTCCATTTGATCTACCACGGTCTACCATAACAGTGTAAGCTAAACAGTACAGCAAATAAAAAAAGATGTTAATAGCAATGGTGGCGGGGAATCAGCAGAACTTCCACTAGGAGCCCACAGTTTAAAAATAGAAAGGACCCTTATAATTCATGATTGTCAAAAACATGAAGCCAGTCATTTCTTTCTAAGCAAACAGAATTAGTGAGATGTATATGGTGCTGATAAAATGATCCCATCCAAAGGATAGCTATGTTGCAAATAACCAAATGTCTTTCTCGGGCCACTATCACTCTCTCCCTGCTTTGCTATGTCCCATAAAATGAATATATATAGTTTCTGGGCACACTCTCACATTGTGTGACTTATCAGTGGCCCTTATTTACTCTACTCCAGGGATATGTTCTGGCCAATTTAACAGCTTTTCTCTTACTCACACATAATGGCTAGGATGCTACAGAAAATCATTACTCACATTATGTTCAGGGATGTAAGTGGTATTTTTCTTGTTATTTGGGTAGAGATGCAATGGAAGGAGAAGGACACAGGCCTAAGCTGCCCCCAGAAGCCAGATGTCTGAATAATAATAACATCTGTAATACTCTCCACTTCTTCCTACCTTCTCCCTTCCTTTTGGGAAAAATCTGTAGAAAGAATCCACAGCACAACATGGCTCTTTTATTTTCTGCTGTGGAAAATTATATTCCCCACTTATGGTAAGGTGTGGCTGATTTATAAACAACACTAGGAACTAGTGTGTATATAGCCTTCTAGATGATATGGATTAGTGCAACTGGGGGAAAGAGAAATGGTTATGGCTTACTGAAATGCTACTGCTTAATTGACTCCAGGACTACATTAATTTACATAGGGTTAGGTATACAGTATTAGGCATAGATAAACCTGGAGTACCAAGGTAAACACGCCAAATGCTCCCAAAAATGTTCTTGAGTATTGAGGAATAAAACTGAAATGAACCTATGACAAAAGTGCAGGTTGCGATCTGCCTTAGGCTCCTATTAGTTGCAGGCTTTTGGATATAGGCAACTCTTAAATGCACACCTGATTAAACAGACAGATTCAACTAAAACTAAAAACCTCTCAGGCTATAATGTCTTCTGCTTATGGAAAACACAGAAGGTCTCAAAATATATAGCTAAGTAAAATCATAAATAGGTACATCTTCCATGATGAACTTCTAATAGCTAATTCTGTTTAAAGTACTGTAATATAAAATGTGGATTTTATCACATCTCGTACTCTTTGGGAGCAAAGTGTGCTACTAAATGTCTTGAGCCATTTCGATGGTGCATGTGTTTTAAAAGTACAATCCAACAGATTTATTCAGAAAAAATCTCACTGTATTCAAGAAGTTTTACTTTCAGGCAAGTATATATAGGATTATAGTCAAATACTTGCACCCATACTAGACTTTTATTTATTTTCCTTCTTTAAAAATTATCTTAGTTTTTTAGGATAAAAACAAAGTGAATAAAGACAAAAATTAAAAGATGCACAAAGCTTAAATGTAGTTATTTAATACATTTCTTCCCTTTTCATTTTATAATTACAGAATGTAGTTGATTTGAGAATGGCTTAGTGATTTCCTTTGTAATTCAGCATATCAAAATTTGTATTTGATCTCTTTTCCGCAGTCTTAAGGAGGACCCAGACTGATGCCAAATATGTTTCCTATCTGTATATATAATGAAGACACCCCATATTATATATAATAAGATTTTTAGCTTCTTCTTTAAATCTAAGCTGATGTGTTAATCTTTCTACCATGGCTAATAGACAGAGCTGTGTATATCAAACATTTCATGTTATAAATCCTGCAGTTCTGCAACATTTTTCTATTAACCTATTCCTCCTGAGTTATTCATAAGGGTAATCCTGGTGTGGCATAAATAGTCTGATGCATAATCTGCTGTTTTTGTAAATAAATTTTTGTAAAACTGATATAATATGCTATTATGGCTACCATATAAGAAATACAAGAATATCTGGTTGCAGTCACTTGCTTCCTGTGCCAAAGATGGAGCTTCCACTATATTACGATGCAAACAGTTCCACGGTTGAACAGCTCGTACGGTCAGGAAGTTCTTCCTAATGTTTAGGTGGAATCTCCTTTCCTGTACTTTGAACCCATGTATCCGAGTCCTAGTTTCAAGAGCAGCAGAAAACAAACCAACTCCCCTCTTCCTTGTGACATCCTTTCACATACTTATACATGGCTATCATGTATAAATAGCATGCCTAAAGATTATAAATGAAATAATTAAATACATCTTAGGTGTTTTACACTACCTGTATTTTTAACTACATTAGATACAGTGGTCAGTGTAATATTTTTAAATGAATTTATGTACATATTGACAATTTTTTTCCTTGACTTGGGGCCATTTACACATAACACACACCGCAATGCTGATCTGGAGTGAGGTACACCAGATGAATGCTGTCGGAGTCTGCATGGGCAGCTACTACAGGCACAGAGCGTTCAACACTGCCGTTTTCATGCTGTTGCTGGGAAGGCCAGAACAACAGGGGCAGGCATGTGCCAATCCCTGTCCCCAGGCCACTCAAACCCAGGAAAGGTGAGATGGCAATGCGAACAACCATGGTTACTTCTGAATGAGAAGCGGCCTAATAGTTTACACTGGCCCAAAACATGAGCATGCTCTGAAACTTCAGGGGAGCTTAAGAGCATCCCACAATTTTTTTATTGCAGGGCAATGCATGGGGTGGACATAATGGAGTCCATTCCTCCCAAGCTGACTCATTTGGCCAGTGTAGATGGGCCCTAAGTCATGAAACTATTAGGTAATGTAACTGATAAAACCAGTGGTTTTTTTTAAAGTTAATTTTGCTACAGTAAGCAAGGTCATATTTTTATTTAAAATATATCACTTTTATTTTTTCCAAATCTAGAATTAAGTCATATTTTTATTTGTGTTCCCATTTTTTCCTCAATGTTTGAAATTTCTACAAGAAAAGGATAATCCACCTATTTTAAATTTCTTACTTCTCCTTCCCAATAGGACTGTAGTTAGTTTTCCTGTGATTGTCATACTTATTTCTCAGAGTATGTCCAAATATACAGCAGACCTGAACTGGTCTGCTTCCCTAATATTTATGTTTACTTGGCCCTTCTCATCTCCTTTGATTCAATCTCTTTAGCCTCAGAATCTTTGAAACTGTTTACTCTGGGTGATAAAATTTTATCTTTGGCCATTGTGCCAAATCTTTTAGATCAATTGTTGGAGAAAGCATTTGAAAAGATCTAATTTGGCTTTTTTGACATTTTCCTGCTTCTTGCAGGGGGTTGGACTGGATGGCCCGTGAGGTCTCTTCCAACTCTACGATTCTATGATTCTATGGTAATGCTCTAATCTTCTCTTTAATTCTTAAATCTATAAAATTCACTATTCTCATTATAGCTTTTGAATTTTGGAAAACTTGACTTTCATAAAATCCTGTCCAATATTTGATTTCCACAGTATTGCAAATATAAAGCCCCATTTGTGTGCGTCAATGAGCAGGATTGTAAATGGTTATGCTTTCATTTTAGCAATACAATAAGAATGGCATAACGTATTCTTGTTCACATCTGTTACTTACCTTTAGAATATAAATCCTGACTGATTTAAGAAGACATGTTCATTTATTATTAATGCACAGTCAAGATGAGAGGACTTCTGTCCACACACTACATCTTGATTTAATCATGCTATCAGCTGAAAGAAATCTAGATGATCCATCTACTTAACTGATTTTATAATAACTGCTTTTATAATATCTCTTCCCATGATAACAGTACCTTCACTTGTTATCTGATTATTTTTTTGGAACATACTGTATGTGTTAATAAAAAATCTCTCAAAATTTTCACAGTTCTGGACCATACCTATCCATCCATTCATGGGGATTTTCAATTCTCTGGTTTTCTTTTATTGCATTGTTATTTCTTTGCTGTCAAATGATTTATTTAAAATATTGTATGCCTGTGTAAGAGTTAAACAGGTTTCATTTTAAATTCTTTTATTTCAGCTTACAGCTTTGGTATTTTATAATTAATGCTCGTCTTTGGCCAAACAATCTCTTGGATACAATAGCTATGCACAACAGATTTTAATGCAGCTCATTTTATATCGACTGGCATTCTTTCCATTATGCTTTCTTTTAAGTATTTCTGTAACTCTTGTACTTTCTAGGTTTTGGTTTAGTTAATAAAATAGTCTAAGTCTAAGTGGTTGTTGTTATCCAAGGATATTTAAATTTACACAAGCTAGAGCATGATTAGATGTTTTTTCAATGCCCATATCTGATTTCATTTTTTTTTGCAACAGATTAAAAAGGTAAAGGTTTCCCCTGACGGTAAGTCCAGTCATGTCTGACTCTGGGGGTTGGTGCTCATCTCCATTTCTAAGCCAAAGAGCCGGTGTTATCCGTAGACATCTCCAAGGTCATGTGGCCGGCATGACTGCATGGAGCGCCGTTACAGATTAGCTAACATTAAAATAAAGAATTTGTACAGTATTGTATTTGTGTGAATATATAAAAATAATAATGTGAATTATTTACTCTCAAGGCATATATAAAACCAAATTCTTCTAATAACTTTGGAATGTTACTTCTCCCTCTCTAAGAGAACTCTTCTTATATAGAAAGGTTATGTGAATCAATTCAAATTTCCCACATTATATCCCTTCTTCATTGCAATTCAACTATTTTTTAAAATTAATGTTGTTGTTTTTTATGCACAGAGGCAAATGTAACTATTTTGTTCCTATGTTGCTCTTCTACAAAATCTCTGGAAACGGAAATGCTATTTATAATATTGTTGCTAAACTTAAAAGAGTTTATCTATGCTGAACAGTATTGGCCATTATATTTGTATTTCAAATATCTTTTGTTTTATTTCATGATACATACTGACTTTAGAATTTGATTCTTTTATATAATTTTAAACAACAATTTTCATTTAATAGGACCTCCATTCATCTAAACATTAAATGTATTAATATCTCTCTTGGTAGCCATTTTCAAACACAATTTTAGTACTTCTATGGTCCCATCTACACTGTCATATAATACAGTTCCATAATACAATTTAATAATGCATTATGAAACTGCATTATATGGTAGTTATAGTGTAGATGGGGCCTATGTCTAGCCTGTATTTTTCTTTCCTTATATTGGTTTTAAGACCTTTATTCAAACTTTAATTATGTAGGTGTCATGTGCAAAGCCTTAGCCATATCAAAAACAGGTTTATTTTGTTTTATCCTGTGCTATAAAACCTGAAGGGCTACAGCCTCAAGCTATTCCCCCCCCCTCATCTATATGCAGTTACCTTTCTTTGAATAAACATGAATACTTATATTCAAGTCCCCTTTACCTGAATTATTCATTTACCTACTGATAGTATAATTTACAGTTACATCTCATTAGATCTCTCTTAAATCGTAAGGTCTTTTATTTTTAAACACCTTTATTTTAAACTCTGATCGCTATAATATTACAGGAACATTACAATTTACCTAATAATGTTAAATTAAAGTTGACTGTTCATTCTTCTAACACTCATTTGAATTTTGTTTATCTTAGAAATTTGGAATGGTTGGAATTTCAGTCTTGGCCTCCCTTAACTTTAGTTATGTTCTCATTTTCCTTTTGATTCCATAGACATTGTCAGACTGTGGCCTGAGGGGCTGCCTGCACCCCAGATTTTTCCTACTTTTGTACTAAGATATCTCGGTTTTGTAATGATGGTTGCTCTTTTAAATTTTTACCATATGTGTCCTTTCAAAATCTCCTCTTTTTAAGGAACTAAATTGGTCAGCAAGGAATCCAGTCCTATAACCCCACACCATAGATTCCATGACTCCATAGACATAAATATCTGTATATTGACAACAGTCTTTCAATTCTGGGATTTTGAATTTACTGTTCTAGTTTGGATCTTTTATTTCTTTTGTGCATTTTTGTGTATTCTTTGCATACAAGTTCCTTGAGACATCAACCTTCTTCTGTGATTGTTTTTTCACTGCTTGTTGCAATCATGTTTGCACTGTTAGAGGCTTTTCAGACACTTAGGCATGGATAGGTTATCTGCTATTAACTGGTTTAGATATGCCTGGTCTGTATTTTCCATAAACAGTAGCCAACAGTGCAAAAAAGGGCAGAAAAATGTTCAGCATTGTGAGCCCAGGACAAAGGTTAATTTAAGTAGCTACTGCGGATAGGGAGAAAGAAATTAGACACATGGTTAACAGCTGGGTATTTATGTCAATGCCTCATTTCAGACTTGATGTCTAATTTTAACTGAATGTCTAATAATACCACCTTAGGAAAAGTTAAGAAAGGTATCTTGTGAAAAAGATCATCTAGCAGTTAATACAAGACATTACTCAATATCATACATTTATATCATATTACAAACACGGTTAAATGCAACTTTAAACTATATAAAGCAATTGTGTAAGAATAATATACAGAGAAGATAATGCTTTATGGAACTATATGTCAGACTGGTTTCTCAAACTGTGTGTGTATGTGTATACAGTACAGCAATAACACTATCTCCCTTTGCACCACTTTCCTCCTAATTCAACTTATCAGTGCAAATTATAATGATGCCTATTCACTTTTTCACAGACTCCCAGTATAACTTTGTTATAGAAAAACTTTTCTTGTATTTGGGTTTTGAGTGTTGGAATAAGTCTCTTGGAAACCAGAGTTTAAATACGTACTCAGTCATGTAAACCCACTTGGGCAAATCACACGCTTTTGATCTTAGAGCAGAGCGCCTTGCCAAAGCAAAACCTATAATAGCATCACCATAAACTGGGTTGGCCCTGAAGGAATCTTATAATTCTTTATAATATTAAAATTTTGTAATATTTCAAAGCAATAAATATTTCAAATATTTTTTTAAAAAAATGTATATTTAAAATATTGAAGGTAATATAATTTAAATTGAAAAACAGTGTATCAGAATTAATGGCAGTAGTCTGAAACAACACTACAAACTGGGGTTGGTGGAGGAAACACCCTACAGAGCCCTATTTCATCCCCAGGTTTTCCCCCCTTTCATCTCAGCCAACAGGAAGGAATTTAACAAACCATCTTTACAGCTTTTAGGAGAGGTTGTTCATAGAACAAGCGGCAACTTGTGCATGTGTCCTATCCCTGGCTTCAATGGAATTGACAGTAAAACAAGATCATAAAATCTGCTTTCATGCCAGTTTCATGCAAGAACAAACCACAAGATTTCCTTGCACAAGATACTTCAGAGAGTACTTTGTTTCTTTAAGAAGCAAGAAAAATAATATTTTACTGGAAAATACATCCTATCTTTAGTCTTAAAGTGAGGAGCATGTATCCTACCTTTTGGTTTACAAACTCCAAAACTGAAATTTGGTTACTACTGAATTTTGACAGCAAACTCATATTTCCATTTAAAGATACTTCAGAGAGTACTTTGTTTCTTTAAGAAGCAAGAAAAATAATATTTTACTGGAAAATACATCCTATCTTTAGTCTTAAAGTGAGGAGCATGTATCCTACCTTTTGGTTTACAAACTCCAAAACTCTTGCTTTAAAGAGAAGCTTGAGGCTTACTATTGGAATTTGGTAGAAAGCTACACAGAGGGCATTTGCCACTGATTTTCAATATCTGAAAGTGATGATGGTGTGCGATATCAGCAAATTTTAGAGATCCAAAATTGCCCACCAGAACCACCAAAGTTTCTGAACCTTATCTTAAACTGAGAATAATACACAGTGCCCTTCACTATTTTCACTAAGGACTTCATCAGATTACACCGGGAAGTGTTCAGAAGTGTTCAACAAGAGAGTTCTGTCTAGCTTCATTCCGTAATAAAAAGGAGTTTTTCCTTACCTTGAGATCATACTGTTTAGTGCACTCAGTTGTCGTATATATATTTCAATGAAGAGGTTTCCCCACTGAAGACATTTGGCCCTGCCCACCATCCCTCTCAGTACTTTTTGGTACTTCAACTCCCACAATTCCCAACAGCCAAGAGGGAGAGAGCAAGAAGGAGTGGGAGGGAATCCCATTTGGAACGGCAGAAGCAGAGGCTCAGCTGGTGTTTTGGACTACAACTCCCAAAATTCCCAAAAGCAGAGCGGGAGAGAGGGAGAAAAGGGGTGGGAGGGAATCCCTTTTGCAACGGTAACAGCACTGGCCCTCCCAACGCTGGACACAGACAAATTATGGAAGGATGGAATAAAGGTACCCTAAAAGGCTATTTTATTTTTTTTGTAAAGTAGAAGCATTATGAGGTAGCTTACAACCAAATCTTCCTGCTTGGGGAGCAAAAGGAAATGCTGGAAATAGCCCCAAAAAGTTTATTTTGACTCCTCCCACAACTTCTTTCCCCACAAATTGGGTGATGCTAACCTGAGAGCAACTAGGGCTACTTTTGTAACATTGTGAGCCGCCCCGAGTCCCCACGTGGTATAAATAAAGTTTTATTATTACTATTATTATTATTATTATTATTATTTTATTCAAAATTTGGCAAAACATCCGGAGTTTTGCGAAAAATCAATTTCCTCACCTCTTCCTGATACGTTGGGGGAAAAATGCTACCCTCCGTATTTAAAAGACTCAAAAACTGCACTTTAACCAAAACGAATGTAGTGGACCCACTGAATACCAGATTTTAAGTGTAGAACTCAGTGGAATTTAAGTTATGTGATGAAGTGGCTGATGTAGCTGCCCACTAGTGACAGTTAGTAGTATCAGTTCAATTCTGGAAAAAGGAAAAAGAGAATGTCCTCAAGAACTGTCTTGTGATTTCACTTGGCATCATTTTTCTGATGAGGAAAGCTATGAAATATAAAATATATATCATGGGTGATCAGTTGTGGCCAAGTATGATTGTTTTTCAGAAGCAGAGTCTTGGCAGCCGGGCTATAAATTATTGTGAAGATGTATTCTGGATCTGCATGGATTTTCACACTGAGGACACAGATTTCCAGACTGAAGGTGGTCATGACATAACTGATATCAGAGACACCAGCCAACACTAATGTTTTTCAGTGCCTGCCTGCCTATGCTTAGTTGATGTGGTAGAGGATAGCTGGGATTAATTACTATATGCCAAAATGTTCAATTCAGTTTTGCAGCTGAAAAGAAATTCCTGGTCTTAGCATAAGCTGAGAAGCTCCCTGGCACAATTTATTCCAGGTTTAGCTGGAAAACCTGTGTTTGAGTCTATGTTTCCTCCCTGTCACCAGTTTGTTGATGGATCCATTTGAAAAGTTTCTGATCAAAATAAAGTAAATTCAGCATGCCTGAAGTCTGACCAACTCCTGTTGTGTAAAATATACAGAGTTCTATATATAAAGTATTTTTAAGAGAGGAAAGCAGGGTATAAAGTCTTGTTTAAGAGTGGATAGCGGGATATACAGTGTGTGTGTGTGTGTGTGTGTGTGTGTGTGTGTGTGTGTATATATATATATATATATATATATATATATATATATATATTATAACAACAATAATTTAACACTCAGTGCTCACCCCACTCATGTGAACAAAGCATTGCATAGTGCACCTTGCTACTTTATTGTCTGTGGTTTTCATGCAAGTGTGCAAACTAAATGAAAGGAAGGGCAGGTGTAAGGGGAACCTGGCTATATGCATTGATTAGTATGTGATATATATAAAAACAAGGAAAATCAGACTTAGAAGTCAACCACTAAGCTCTAAAAAGTCTTAGCTCCTGCTCCTTAATTTGACAGTTTGGTGTAATTTCTATCATATTTTTAAAGCCATTATAAACACATGCACTTTAAGGTTTCAACAAGCCAATTTAAACATTGCAAAACATTGACAACATCCAAATGCTCCCTGTGATATTCCAGAGGAACTTCTGCCCATGAGGGAAATCCACTACTACAGAACTTCTTATAACTGGTTCCTTAAAAACCTCTAATGAGAATATCCACAGCTCATACCTTCAAGATGTTTGAGAACTGAGAAGATTAAAAATTGAGAAGACTAAAGCTTCCATGTTTACTACCAATTAAGTATTTACGGTATTTCCCATAATTTCACCCATCAAATGGGAAGGGGGGGGGGTAGGTGGGAAGGGCAGTTACAGAAAACTAAGAACATATATTACTTCTGTATGCTCACTGACTAAATGCTTACACATTTCTTGATACGTCTTCAATTTGAATTCATTGAGATTATAATTATAATAATTATTTTTATTTTTATTTACATCCCACTTTTTCTCTCCATACGGAGACTCAAAGCAGCTCTCAACTAAAAGCATTGCAATACAACTGTAAATATTTAAATATACAAGTCTTAAAACAGTATTAAACATTACAATCCATGTCAGCAATGATTATAAACTCTTTCTAAAAACAAAAATGGCCATCCCCCTCCATCTTTTTCATGAGATATAGGCCAGACCTTTCAAACAGCTTTTAACCTGGGTGAAAATTTTTACAAGCCAGAAGTCTGAGCACTGATTTAAAAACTAAACAGGTATTCAGCACATCCCAGGGCGTCCCAGTATAACTCCTGGTAATGCAGAAAGCAGTGTGAATTATGTATCTGATTTTATTTCATGCTGCTAGACACAGCCTGTTGGAAATGCACAACCAGGTTCCTTCTAGGAATACAAAGCTAAAGCAATGTCATGCATTATGCTATAGTAGAAAATTCTATGTCTTACACAGGATTAGCTGACAGATTTATCAAGCAGTCTCGAAGGATAGTGGAGTTCAAGACTTGAGTTCATCAATAATGCATAAATAAACTGAGCAATTAGGTACAAAGTGGCTATCTTGTCAGACAACTTATTAACTTATAAAACAGCAAACACGCCACAGAGTAGGAAAAAGCGAGGCATGAAAGGCCAGGAATGCTACAGGAAAGAGATACACAAGGTTATGCATTTATTATCATTACAGGCAGTATTCTAAAGAAAGCCAACATTAACAATATTTTGTGAAAGACCTAACAAAGTGACTTGGATGTGAGTCAATTTAGGAAGACTCATTCTTCAAGCCACCATGTCCACTTTCATAATTTCTTTGTATTGTCAGACATAGCAAGTAGGCATGTGCGATTCATGAAAGGCATTGTTCTACTTCAGAAACTATGATTTTGTGGCTGAAACTTTGTTAAATTGGTGGACAATGTCCCAGGAAACCATATGTGCTATCATAGCACCCTGTCCCTTGCACAAAGACAAAGTTTTGGCAGTGTAATAAATTTTTTTGCCATGTTTCTATGACAGAACCAATTAGGAAATGACATTTATCATCCAGGAACAGAAATCATAGTACACCATCAAATCACTCCTGACAGATGGCCATCTGCCTCAGAATAAGAAAATCTGTTCCTGGTTTGAAACTGTTTCATTGGGTTTTCTGGGGCTGAGAGTGTGTGACTTGCCCAAGATCACCCAGTGGGTTTTCATGGCTGAGTGGGGAATGAAGCCACAATCCTAGTCAATTCTCAAACCACTACACTACATCATGCTGTCCAAACAAGGGGCCACTGTTTCTTCCCATGAGTCTTAAAACCTCAGTCTTTTGTTTTTTATTAATGCTCCCATGAGAAAATGTATGGGTGAACTACAATTCCCAAAAGTCTTGGGTCAACCCTCCCAAAACTCCCCCAGGATTCACAGCTGGCCATATTGGGTCTGTGTGCCAAGCTTGGTTCAGATCCCACTTTTCTTCTTATCCCAAATTATATGGCCGTGGGGACTCATATAATCCCGTTTAAATCAGATAATCTGAAATCAGATCCTGGGATATAGGGCAGCACAGATTGACCATGAGGCCCCTTCCATACTGCCCCCTATATCCCAGGATCTAATCCTAGATTATCTGCTTTGAATTGGATTATGTAAATCTATACTGTCAGATAATCTGGGATAAGAAGATAATGGGTCTTAGCCCACATCTAAGAAGGGAAGCGGTCAGGACTGAGTTTCTTCCGATGTTACACTATGTCTTAGGTAAAAACCTCAGTCTTGTTTTTTTATGAATGCTCCCATGAGAAAATGTATGGGTGAATTACAATCCCCAAAAGTCTTGGGTCAACCCTCCCAAATCTCCCCCAGGATTCACAGTTGTGTGCCAAGGTCCGTCACTTTTCTTCTTATCCTGGATTATATGGCAGTGGGGACTCATATAATCCAGTTTAAATCAGATAATCTGGGATAAGATCTTGGGATAAAGGCCAGTGTAGATCCAGCCTGATCTTGCAAATGAGGAGGAGGGGGAGGGGAAAGAGGAGGAGGAGAATATATGTCCCCACTGCAGCCATATTATCTGGGATAGGATACTTGGATATAGGCCAGTGTAGATCCAGCCTGATCTTGTAAATGAGGAGGAGGGGGAGGGGGAGGAGGAGAAGGAGAATATATGTCCCCACTGCAGCCATATAACCTGGGATAAGATCCTGGGATATAGGTCAGTATAGATCCAGCCTGATTTCTCTTGCAAACGAGGAGGAGGAGGAGGAGGAGGAGGAGGAGGCGGCGGCGGAGGAGGAGGAGGAGGAGGAGGAGAATACCATATAATCTGGGATAAGTAGATGATCTAGGAGTGGGCTTCTTCCCGCGCTCAGGAGTGGATGGGTGTCACGCCCTGGCAGCGGGAGCACTGGAAACCAATACACAGAGGCCAATAACAGTCTAATATCTTTATTAAGGAATTAGTAAATTAGAATAAAAATAAACAGAATATATAGTTCAGCAATAGACCTTTCAGGGAAGGTCAAATATAGTCCAGTAAAATATTGTCCAGTATATAATATTAGAGTTCAAAGTTATAATCCAAACCGAAACACACTCAAACTTCCAAGCAGTTTGAGTGGGGAAAACGTCCAAGATTTTACTAGAGTTCCAAGTAAGTCCAAGGCAAGGAATTGAAGACTAGACTGGATACTCGACACAATGATGCAAGGCTGGAATCACGGCGAAACAAGACAAGAAACACGGCAAGGCAAGGCACGAGGAGACTGGAAGGTAGCGGACTTAAAACGCAGTCCACACTTGGCTGGAACCGAAGCTAATCCTTCGAACTGACTTGTTGACTCCGCGCTGACTAGCCAGCGCACAGAACTTTTAAGGAACTCCAAATCTTTGCTCAGAGCAGGTGTCCAACTACTCTTTTCCCAAGGGAAAAGAGCTAAAGCAAACATCTCCACCAGATGCGATCCTCCCCGAGAGTTCTCAGGGGAAATAGGCTAATCAAGAGATTCCCTTGCTGCTAATCTCGCACTTCGTCTTTGTCCTGCTCTCTCCTGTCTGTCCGTTTGCACAAACATTTTTCGATCAAAGGGGGGAGAGCTGGGAAGAGAAGACTCCGTCCCAAGGTCCTTCTTAATGAGCACTGAACTGGAATTGTCAATAGGGAACATCTGGAACGGGGCAGAGTCTTGCTGAATTGGCACTAAACCTGTTTCCTCATTGCTATTGTCCACAATGAAGTCAGGTTCACGGCCCGGGGGTCTATGGGACATCACAATGGGGCTTACACGTGTCACATACACAGGAACATTACTAAAACTTAGATTTAAAATGCAACCTTTTCCCTTCCCAGAATGATACTATTAGATATATATTATATTATTTTAAATTAACCTGATATTATTATTATTATTATTATTATTATTATTATTATTATTATTATTATTATTATTAGCACCCCACTTTTCTCTCTCGATTTGAGACGGAAAGGGACTCACGTGTGTGTGTGTATACACACACACGCAACCTGAGTCCCTTTCTGTCTCAAATCTAGAGAGAAAAGTGGGGTACCAACAACAACAACAACAACAACAACAACAACAACATGGTAATTTAAAATAATAAGGAGGAATTGTGGAAAATCCTTAGCAAGGTGATAGTTTGCTTTCCCTGCCCATTGGGTGGAGAGTTCTAGTTTGGGGTTTTGCCAGCACATTGGGATTGATCCCCCTTTCTTTTCCCCCTTTCCTCACTTAAAGTTTCTTGCAAAGGCAGGAGAGGTTTTACAAGGGAGATCCTGCAGAGGCAAAGCCCTGCAATTATCAGGCTTTCTCCCTTCTGCAAGCCCGGGTTTAAGAGCGGGAAGACGAAGTGGTTTGCAAGGGAAATCCTCCCTCCACTTTTGCAAACCCGGGTTTAAGATGAAGATCCAGGCTCTCTCCACTTCTGGAAACTGGTTTAAGAGCAACCACTCCAAAACAGGATGGGGGATTTCTCTCCTGAATAGCAAAGGTTGGTTGAATTAAAACACTTTCCCATATATCTGAAGGTTACCCGAAGGTATTTAGAGGCATGGGCGCCAACGCTTCGAATTGGAAGGTAAATTCCAAAGCGCCAAACCATCTCAAAAACCCCTTTGGATCTATTTTGAATAATGAATTTATTATAATAAACGAAGTTTTCCGAAGATTCGCCCATCCCTAATAGCAAGTTTGAGGTCTTCAGTGTCACCACAGAAAGGCTTTTCATGGCAAGCCATAATATATGCAATTTAGATTAAAGTTGCGCAACTATACTGGTTTATACAATGAATACAATGAATACAATGTGCATATAGCTGTTGCATGTACAGTAGAGTCTCGCTTATCCAACATTTGCTTATCCAATGTTTTGGATTATCCAACGCAATTTGCCTCCTGCCCGGATCCATAGTTGTTTCTCTAGGGAGCAAGGACTGAACTTTTTACGGATTTAACTTCCAACAATGTTGTTACTGCGAATTCATTTTATGCAATTCTATCTTTATTTGTAGTCAATTTGTTAGTAGCCAATGTTTTTATAGTTAATGTTTTCAATACATTGTGATGTTTTGGTGCTAAATTCGTAAATACAGTAATAATTACAGTAGAGTCTCACTTATCCAACACTCGCTTATCCAACGTTCTGGATTATCCAACACATTTTTGTAGTCAATATTTTCAATATATCGTGATATTTTGGTGCTAAATTCCTAAATATAGTAATTACTACATAGCATTACTGTGTATTGAACTACTTTTTCTGTCAAATTTGTTGTATAACATGATGTTTTGGTGCTTAATTTGTAAAATCATAACCTAATTTGACGTTCAATAGGCTTTTCCTTAATCTCTTCTTATTATCCAACATATTCGCTTATCCAATGTTCTGCTGGCCCATTTATGTTGGATAAGTGAGACTCTACTACCATATTATTACTTCATCTTAAAATTGGAATGACTCAGAAAAAATCATCTCTAATTTTCTCCCTTTTCCATTGATCTTTTAAAAATATATACTACTGCCTCAAAACAAATGTAGAATTAAGTTCAGATACACACATGAGAAAAAGATAACAGCACTGAAAACTGTAAACAAGGACTCTCTGCTTATTTGACTTCTATACAGAAAATATGTTTAGTAGTGTTATTTTCAGTAACATATGGAGACCACTCTCTGTAGCATATTCTGAAACTTTTAGAGGTATGGTTATCAGAGATGCAGGAGAATACCTTCTCTGTTTTGCATTGAGCAGCAGACCACTTGTATACTGAGAGATCAGATTCATCTCTCCCCCTTATGATCTTTGGATGCTAGGCCAAAAGCCTGATTTAAAAAATGTTATTCTGGGAAATTTATAGTTCTGCCTCTTGAATACTGTTGCTTAATTCTGTGCTGCTAATCATTTGTCACACTAATCATGTTTAACTCATTGTCATATTGTTTTAAAATTACATTACCATCTGAGTATTCTTTATCTAAAATGCCTGTGACCAAAAGTGTTTTGGATTGGGGGGGGGGGGGAGGGAGACTTCGGAATACCTGTGTACGCATACACATATTTAATGAGGTATCTTGGGAGATAGGACACCAAATTCAGTTAGGCTTCATATATACCTTATATAAAAAGACTGAAGATAATTTTCTATGACATCATAAATACATTTCTAGTTGTACATGAAACATTTGTGTATATCAAACCATAAGAAAGCAAAAGAGTCACTAGCTCGGTAACCCATGTTGACCACTTTGGATTCTGTAGTATTTTGGATTTTAAAAAATAATTTGGAAGTGATCTTAGTTTCTATAATCTTCATTCTACTTTCTACAATTTTCTGTGCATCACTAAGCAAAATTTTGTTCAGTCTACTAAGGTTTCAAAATCCATCCTCTGAAACAAATGCAGAAAATAAATAACATATACTTTATAATTATTATGAAATTCAAAGAATTTCTGTGCAGTGAACCTAAAGGCAATAGCTTCAGAAAATTAAGCACTGGCCCTGAAGCTCAAAAACAGAGTAAATCACTTAGTTCCTCATGCAGAAAGAAAGTCTAATTTTTCTGAATAAACCATACAAATGTTCCAGTTTCCAAAGGACTGACATGAAAGTACATTAATGAAAACTAAACAGGAAATACCCTTTACACACACACACAGACACACAAACACAGAGAGGGAGGGAGAAATAACTCTGGAAAACCCGAATGTTACATATAATTTTTTTGAAATTGCTTGAAAGATTAACCTCCAATTGTTCAATTGTGTTAAAATTCTAAGACAACTTGCTACACTTTCTATACTTCACATAATGCTATATAGCATATTCCTGATATTTCATACAGAATAAGACAACTTGGTCTCTTACCTCAATATGGCATATCTCAAAATTGGTTCAAAATTCCTCCATAACATCTCTGTCATAGTAAATACAAATACAAAAAACCACAAGATGTATCACACAAAATAATCAATGGGTCTTATATACATTTATTTTTGTATTCAGATATGTGTATCTGCATTCATTTTTTTCTGTTTTCTCTTGGGTATGTGTGTTTATTGTACATTTGTGATACATTTTCAAAAAAACCCTCATTAACACTTACTAAAGTAGTTCTCAGAGTCTAAAGAGGGTTAGGGCACTTTGATATTATAATTAAGGAAGGAACATGATTTGAACCATCTATTCCTTTCACCAAATTTAACCAGCCTATCACTGCATTGGATCTTTGTACTAGCAGCAGTTATTACATGCCGGAGAGTCTTTTACACTAGTTATACCTGGAAGGCATTACTATGTCTGTGTAATGATAAAAAGAAAACTCTCAGGACCTCCTCAGGCAATCTGTCCGGACTACTCAAGAAAAGAGCTTGTGGTTCATTTAGAAAGAGTTGTTTTTTGATAGAATATAAAAAGCCAGAATGTGACAGGTATGCAAGTGCCACAAGTTACAACAACAACAAATTGATACCAGAAACCTGGAAGATGGGGAAACAACCTCAAGATATCAAGGTGATATTTAATATTTTGTTATTTCAGATATATATTCCACTTATACTTAACATTGCAACTTTTAAAAATTGATGCTAGAACACTCTGTTTTCTAGTATACATTTTAGATGCAGACTAAATTTTACAGCCTAAATATTTTTAAATGAGGCAAATAAACATGATGTATGTTTTAGAATGCATTGACACAATAGAATTCTCAGTGTTAAAGTTTCACAATGATGTTGTCATAAATATATGTTCACTAAAAGTTATCTTAAAATAACATTTTTTCATGACATGTTACTGAGGCATGGACTTTGAAACTGGCAGTCCAAGAACTTCCAGAGGATCACACTTTCCCTGTCCTTTGTCAAAAACCCGGTTTAAGAATTGTTTTCCTCAGAAACTCAAAGCTGACCTAGACTGTCACCAACCTATCTTTCAAGCGAAAGACTATTCTACAATGGTATGATCACAAAGAAGGCTCTATTGTAAGTTTGATCAGTCCCATCATGCACACACAAAACACCCCCAAAATCCATGAGGGGCCATGGGGGAGGGGGCATTTCTGCTATATACTTGGCTCCCCTGGACTACGTTAGGTCCAGAAGAGGCCTTTTTCCAAAGTGTAAAATAAACCAAACCCAGTTTACTTCACATTTAGGTTCTTTTCTGAACCTAAAGTATCATCGAAAGGACAAAATATAGTAGAAATGGCCCCCATGCTCCTAGAGAGCATTTGGGGACATTCTGAGACCAAAATGAATTACCGGGGGGGGGGGGGGTATGAGCACCACAACCATGTCCCTATTTCAGCCAAAGGTTGTACTTTTCACACTCCAAATGCAGACTTTTGTCTGGATGCAGTATATCTGGATTTAGAACCCAATTTTGCTGCACAAGAAAAACAGCTTTGAAAATATTGGGATTATTTGGAAGGTAAGAGACTATGCTGCTGGAGAAATGCCAGAATACATGCGTAATACCATAATTACGGAGACGAATTAATTCTGTTTATGGAGGTCAAAATAACACTACATTCATACAGTGTGCAAACTCAAGACTAATTTGTCATTAACACATCACATTAACAATGTTGCAGCATACTTTTAAAAAATAATGTCCATTTTTTATTTTGAAAAGTTAAAATAAAAGACAGAAACAAATTATAATGTATTTGCTAACTTAAAGATATATGTCAACATATTGTATCTCAGATATGCTTGCTGAATTCATTTGTTCTATGGACAATCAAACAGTAATTAAAACACTCAGCAAATTATCATCTTAAGTGTTTCTGAGTTGGTTGATCATTCAGATGAAACATGAAAAATAAAGGTGGAAGAGAGAAAACAGGGAGGGAAAGACCATGTTAATCATTTAATTCTGGATTAAGATTTTAGATATTAATATAATTAATGTAATTAGATCTTCACATATGGCTCATGTTTTACACAGTTGGTGTCCATGGAGGACTATATATTTCACTTTATCATCAGGAACATGAATCTTCATTTGTTTGGTTTTCACACTTCATCACTGGACTGGGAACCATTACTGCTTTGATCAGAGTTTCTCCACAGCTTTTTGATCCACAGTGTATAAATTAACAAGATAAACTCACTACAACTCAGAACACTAAACCTGACAAGAATATGCGTAAAACTCCATTACTTATTTACAACTCTAAAGCGAATACGGGTGCTAACAGAAATTAAACCACTGCATGCTGATTTTATTTGAAAGCTAATGTTGCAATCTCTTCCCATATTCCCACCCACTCCAAGTGATGCCTATACATAAGAAAACGTATTTTAAAAGCATAAACTCAGGTTATGGAGCCCCATCCACAGCTAGCTGACTCACAGTACTCGAATTTAAGTATGCCAGTTTAATTGATTTATATGTGTTAAAATAAAATCTCCCTTGTGTTTGAACTAGCTGGTACAACAAACAGAAATCTGTAACACACTTTTCAGTCTCAGCCTACAAGTAGCATGATTTTAATTCAGCTATTTGCAGTTCGCATCTGCTCAACACCCTCATCCAAAATACCCATGCAAGAACAAAACACATGTAGATAGATATTGCACAATACTGTCAGATCGATTATGCATCTGTGAATAATTTCCCCATAAAACTGCAATCCTATCTCTGTATAACCTTCAAATGCATGGTAAAGTAAACATAACCCTTGCAAATGAGAATAGATTTGCACCTTCATTAATTTCACTTTTAGCCTTTCTTGCAGATGTTTCTTTTTAGATAAGCATATCTGGATCAATAAATTCCAGTTTTATTAATGCATTTTTAAAATTCTAATTATTTTTATTTTGCTGTTTCAACTGACTGTACTCTATTCTAAAATCTTCAATGTGGATTTAATTTCTGAATTCGAAATATAAAAATAAAGTACAATTTATACTTTACAATTACTTCAATTTATTACATTTTAATTTAATAAGGGAAATAATTGTTCCCAATCCTGCAGAAATACTACCACAACGTCTAATACAAAAGCACTACCAATGCTGCTGAAATAGCATCTAGTGTAGTACTGCATTGTTATTGCTCTTTCTGGTGGTATGTTCCAGTAAAATTTTATGTCTCGTCACAGTTTAATGCAGAAAGAGAACAACAGATCTTTCATACCTTTCAAATGTATTAAATCACTTATTTTTATCTATATCACTGAACAGATAAGAAGACTGTTATAGGATTCTGCATTTGATAACACATCTTTCCGTTTTCATAGGCTTGGGTTACAACAGCATTATAAGCACAGAAGAAAAGCCATCTAAATCCAAAACATGTCAATGACATATTTGGGCTAACTACACCAAATGCAGGGTTGCTATTTTTGGTTTTTCAGAAATGAATGTGCTGCAAACCTCATCTGTAGAGCAAGATGATGGGGATGTGATAATGGCAAACAATCTAACTTGTATCAAAGTTAATAGAAAAACAAGACTACCCAGTGACTATTACATAATATGGGCCATCAACCTTCTAAACTTTCAGAATTCCAGAAGAACAGATGGGGTCATCAGATAGCAATGCTCTATTAATACTTCCTTTTGTCCAGAACTGGGAAATTAATTCTGGATCAGAGATGGTGGGAATAACCGTTTTTTTTTTTGTTTGTTTTTTTGTTTGTTTGTTTTTGCTGTTGTGGCTGCATTCCAGCTATAGATATGCAATAATTTAATGTTGCCTTCCATCAGCTCAATTTTTTTTGTTTAATATTGGCTACTGACACTTGCAGTGACTGTCCAGGATTCTCAAGCAGCAATCCATCGTTTTCTACGTGGTAATTTTAAGTAGAGATGTCAGGAATTTCTGGATGCAAAGCAGGTGTTGTCACCAAGTTATGGTTTTCCCATATGACATTCTCCTAAACTACTCCTGAATGTCACATTTCCATGACATGGAGTTCTAGTTATAAAGTTTAGAAACAATCCAATGCTTCCATACTGGATGACCACATTTTGTGCCTTATGTCCACTTAAATTTGTCCTAAATAAACACCAACTAGTCTTGCTTTGACCATTCAATATTCAACTCTTAATCTACAGCTTTCATTACCTAGTGTACTCCTCTCCCATATTTTTCAAGGCATAATGTAGAAGACAGAAATTATTGAGATACAAAACAGGGCCATTCCTCCTGTCCAGACTACATCCACAAAGGCTCTTCTCTCTGTGGATACCAGCCGCTGCCATTCCTACAGGTTTCATGCAGATTGTGGCAGGCAGACGAGAAGACAAGCAGGATCTCAGCTCCGTTTTTCTCCCCACCCTCTTTTCTTCTTCTTTTGCATTTATGTCTTTTGGGATGTAGCTAGGGACTGTCTGGTTCTTGCAGATTTTCTGTAATCTATTCCTGTAACCCTTTTGGCTGAGGAATGGACATTAATGATTTAAATCAAGCTTCAATAAATAAAACTTCTTTGCTTCCAGATAATATGTCTGCTATAGTTCAATATACCTGTTTATTTTATTTTTGGAAATCTTGATTTGGCAAGCCTGGTGGACTACTGCCACAGACTGAACCATTATATTCCATTTATACCCCTGAAACAAAAGGGAGAAAATAAACAAATGTCCTACCATTCAAAGTCTAAAACTGAGCATGCTACTGAAGGAGACCGGCATTAATTAACAGAAAACTAGATTGCTAAAGTAGTCTACTCAAGGCCCAGGATTACAAACAACTATTCTGCTTAAATGTAATTTTTGTTTAATGTATTTTCCAGTCAGAGACTTGTGGTTAGATTCTCCAACCTTGTGCATGCAGCTCAAAGGCGAAGAAACAAAGCAGTCCAATGTACGTTTTGCAGAAGTCAGAGGTCTATGCAGAAATACTGCAAAGGGTCAGCTGTGAACATGACAAGCTTTTTCCCAATGTTTCTTCACTGAATTCTCTGGATTTGCAGGGGTATAGAAGGAATGCAAGGATTGGCAATGTGTGTCTGTCAAGGGGCTAAACCAGATTATATCACATTAGTGTTATAAAGTGGGTGCTCCCATTTCCCTTTCATATGGCCGCCTCCTGCAAAATTCTGAGAAATGTAGTTTAGGGTGGGGTCTTTGGAATTTTCATCTAGAAAGGTCCTCGGCTTCCCTAAACTACATTTCCCAGAATTTTGCAGGAGGCAGCCCCATGATAGGGAATCGAGACCTCCTGTTTTACAATGTGATAAGGCACTCCTACTAGTATCCCTCACAGTTGGTTGTGCTGGCTAGAGTACAGCAGAGATTGCAGGGAGATGCAGTTGAATAATATCTGGAGGGTCACATTTTGCCCATTACTAACAATGAATGCCATGTGCTCAGAAGTTCTCCTTTTCTACTGCATATAAGCTGTTCAGAAACTTTGTGGAGATCTGGCCTACTTTCTCTGGGATTCTACTGATGCCCAAAACTATAGATGTAAGGTGGGAAAATCAATGTCAATTGAAAATGCCAGATGGAAATAAAAGATACAAAACTGACAAACAGGAACTGAAACACAGAAGACGAAGCTGGAGAAAATAAAAAACAAACAGACATATGAATGATGAGCTAACTCGTAGGTTGCTAACTTTAATTTCTAGATGAAAGTGCATCATGTATCAAATGAATGTGGTCTAAATCCAACTGTGAACCCAAAGAAAAGTAGGTCCACTGAATCGATGTAAGCTTGGTAAATCAATGACTATGCAAGTTTCACTGATCCAATAGGGTCTACTCTAACAATTTGATTTAAGCCTGTATAAGAGAAAAATAGTTCCAGATGTGTTTCAGTCGTGCAGGGGAGACAAATAACATCCCTCTTCCCTACTGAAAACAAAGATGGCAATACTTTGCATTATTGTCTCACTTTAGGAATGCATGTTTTCATATTGTTTATTTATTTTGTGCCCCAGGACAAGTCTTTCAGTAGTAACTGTTATATTTACGCATGTAGGGCAATATTTTCCAAATACATTCACAGGTGGTATATATGTGGTCTATACTCCCAATGGTCCTTTCCTGGTGCATGGACTATTGTAATAGAAAATCTTTCTCGCTCTCTCACTGGCACACATCTACAGGATAAAAAGTTTCAGCTCAAAGCATTTTTCATTTAAATGCAAATTTGATTTTTTAATAAAAGGGCCATCAGTAAGTTGACCTAAAATGGTCAGATAAAATCAATCTGAAATGTAAGAGGGAATTAGAAGAATTAATTTTATGTGCATTATTTAGTCTTTTTAAAATTGTATAACTTGATGCATAACTTTGCTCACTTTTCTCATTTTATAATTCAGCTCGATAAAGTACCATATATTTAACATTCTTAACATTGAGATGGAAATGTGAGGGGGTTTACACACCGCAAAATAATGCTCTGATGTAAAAGACGTGTGTGTGTGTGTGTGTGTGTGTGTGTGTGGTTGTGCATGCGCCTGTACTGTAGTGACAGAGGTTCTGGTGTGCTTTCCTGGAGTGAGGGTCCTCTAAGAAATTGAAATCACTAGGTAATATTGACTCAAGAGCAAAAAGTCTTCAAATATAACTCATCAGTGTTGATACTTTCAAATACATAAAATGTGACACCTGCTCCTTCCAACACTCTCTACAGGCTGTAAATCATCAAAAGAGAAAAACAGTTCAATGTCATTGCAGCCACTATAAGCTATAGTTTACAACAGAAAGATAAAAATAGTCTTACTGACATCTAGACCACTTTCCTATTGCAGTATATCTGTGTTCTAATTTATCTTTGTGGTTGAAGAACATGCAATCAATTGCAAGCAACAAGTGAAGTTTGATTTCAGACAACTGCAATTTTCTCCAGTTTTCTCACTTTTCTTTAACAACACTAACATTAACAGCTCTCTGAGCACACCCTTGCATGTGCAGCATCTCCAAAATGGTGTGTGGGGGATGTGAATGTTTTAAATCTGAACTACAAAAACATCCTGGGGAAAAAATAGTATTATTACCATTTAGAAAGTCATTAACAAATCTGTATGGAATGGTTTGTAGTGCATTATTTTAAAGGGAAAATGCTTCTAAGCAAACAAGTATTTCTATGCCAAACACAAAGTGATTTTATGCCAGGGAGAATATTTAATGTTCAGACCTTGGCTATGCTTTCCTATAGCCAGAGCAGTAATCATCTTCAGTGGGCAGCAGGGTGTCAAAAAACCCTCATTTTTTTGCAATCAGTTTTTTATTAGAATAATAAGCAATTGAGTTAATTTTCTACTAAGATTTTTCACTCAAGCCAAATATGCTCTTTTAATATGGAATGGAATTTTGGTTGGACTACAGTCAGTCATACAGACGGAAATGACCAAATAAATCTGTGCTATGTCCAACAGTGTTCTGGAACTAACCATAGCAGGAGACATCATTAATATTTGGTATCTGCTATCAAGTCAACTTTAACTTTTGGCACTCTAACGAATGAGAAACTTACAAAAGCCTTGGTTATCAACTGCAGTTACCATTTTTGTGCTGATATTCTCTGAAAGCAATTATCAACCAGTTTCAGATACAGAGATAAATGGTCATTTGGCACTGCATAAATGATATTGATTAAACAAATTTCTTTCTCCCATTCTTGCTCCAATTTCAAAAGTTTGTGGTAAAACAGTTTCCAATTAATGTCAATAGGCAAGTAATAACTTTCTTTTGCTTTTCAAGCTAAAATTGTAAACCAGTGTCAAACCTGGTTTATCAAACTTGGTTTACAAATTTTGCTGTTTAATGGCAAGCTACGAGTAAACAAAAAAGAAAATGTAAGGATTACAGCATATGGAGAGAAAAAAGTATATCCAAGCTTGTTTACATAGTCTCAAACCATCATATATTGTTATCTCCCAATCAAGCCCACTTTAGCTAATACTCTACATTTTACTTAGATGGTATTAAAAGGTAAACTTATATGTCACAAACAACTGATAATTGCAAAATGGAAAAAATCACTACCATACAAGTCATTTTATATTATCAACAGCCTTTTAAATCCCAGATTACATTCTTAAGTAAACAGAAAAGGCTACTAAATGTTAAGGATCTTATTTGGAATTGTATGTTTTGCTGACGTGATTCAACTTTGTAGTTAATGGAAATGTAAGGAATAAAAACATGTCCAGGACTATAAAAGACCCAAAACAACTATAGTACTTAAGTATCATTGTTTTTCATCAGACTGGAGGAGAGAAGAGGAAAGGACTGAAAAATACCCATTACCATTTTGGTCACGGGTTTTATAGCACAACAGCAAAGACCCATTCTCCCAAACATAAACACTGTTCTTTTAAACACAACACAGGAGTTTGCAACATCTATCCAAGAACAGGGAAGTCATTCAAATACTGCCAAACAGAATATTTACATGTCAGACAACCACAGATGTGAACTGACAGAGACATATTCATTGATTATTCACTTCAAGAGTAGTGCTGGAAATATGCCCATAAAACTGTGCAATATGAGCGGCAGTGCATGCCCAGATACGTAATCTGGAGTATTCAGGGCAAGATAAATCCTGCTGTTAGCACAGGATGATACACTTCGGGCCGTCTCAGTCTACTGGCAAGGCTAAATGCTCCAGGAGCAAAGCAGGCCATTGTATTAGCACTATTGCATGCTATCTGTAGGTGGCAGCATGGGTGTTCCCAACACATAGGGCCAACTGTGAAGCTCAGTCATCAAATCACATTTCTGAAACCTTAGTGCATGACCAGATCCATTATATTTCAGTATATGTGATGGCACTTAATCCCTATGCACAACACACAGTATTCAACTTCAGCAAGAATATCAGGTGTTCTGTCTGTTAAAAAAAAGATTGCAGTCATAATACTAATTAAAAAAAACTGAATGGAAGAAGTTCCATTTAAATTCTAATATCTCACAGTGTTGTGTTACATATAATGAACAAGTCATATAAATTAAAATGCATCAATTATTCTCACTGTTTTGTCTAGTATCTCAATTTTCCTAAACAGCAGTTAAGTGTCATTATTTTATTTATTTAAACACTGTAATACACACTTTCAATCGCTTAACCCCTATTGTTAAAATTCTAAAAAAAAATCAAAATATAAATAAATCATATTAAGTATGCAAAGAGATTTGAAGAATCTTAAAGACTAAGATAACAAGGTTGGTAGCATAAGCTTTTGTAGACTGTCAGATGCTGTTTATGAAAGCTTAGATTATCAACATTGTTCTTTTAATCTCTAAAGTGCTACAAACCCCTTTGCATATTGATATTCCAGACTAACACAGCTGTCTTTCTAAACTACATGATTATGTTCATAGATATTCCTGTCAATTTATCATCTGACAACCAACCTTCTGTTGACAAATCTTATCTATTTAGTTAGGATGAGTCTTAGGTGGCAAATACGGTATGTAGTTCACCACTATGAGAACACTCAACACTTGGTAGAGCTGGCTACAGTATGTAGCCCACTAGCATAACTTTTGTGAGCTCCACACTGCAGTGGAGCAGCAAGATGGGTTGCCATTATATATAACTTTGTGACAGTAATTTATATTAATGGCAAAAACAAAATATTGTACAATAATCAATAGATGAATAGAGTATTTCAGTTAAGAATATAAGAGCAAGAAATAAAATACAGGGTAAGAGAGAGAAAGAGATCTAAACTGTACCAACACAGATGTGAACAAAGTTATCCTACTAGTTGGGTAAATAGTTGGGTAAATATCCTTAAATTTCTGTGACATTTCTTTCTCTTATTTTAATGTTAATGGGATGTTGCTATTTGTGCTTGCTATTTAGTAATTTTCTAGAGTCTTTATCACCATGATAGTCAAAAAGTGCCAATAGATAGGCAGGCTATGATTTAACAGAAAACTACCTATCTAATAATAACAGATTACAGCTGGGCCTTCATCTCCACAAATTCTGCATCCTCTGATTCAACCACCCACAAATCTTAATTTTGCCATTTTATATAAAAGACAAGATTTTACTACACCATTGCTTCATTTAGATCTTGAAATATTACATTACATCCACTGCTAATTAGTTTGGTGTGCAAGAACTTTTTCTTATGTACAAAAAGGGAGAAAGAACAATCAAGCCTATTTACAAGCTGCTTAAGCTTATAAATTGTACATTTACCTAAAATTTAACCTAATGTGGTATTTAAAACTTACATCTACCACTGAAATACACTCACCATTTAGCACCAGGCTAAATGTTTCACTTATGAATTGTTTGCACATTTTTCCTTAGGGACTTAGCCATACCTTTCTCTTCCTGATCTTTCACCCCTAATGAGAAATAGAAGAAAATACAAATGAAGTTGCTTTTTACAAAATGTCACTTCATGAGATCAGTTTATCTCAAGGACATCTTTAAATATGTAGCTGGAAGCTACATGAGATAAAGGTGAATGTCACACCATCATTTGAGTGAGAAACTTGTGTTGACTGCTTCCTATCCTCTAAGAATAATACATATAAAATCATTACAAAATCATGTAGCTTTGAAGAGAACTTTGCGAACCACATATCAATGTAACTCTAATGCTCTAAGCTTAACACCAACTAACCATATCTGGGACAACCAAAGAGGAAATACCATGACAAAGATCTAAGGCAACTTCTCCTCACTTTCAGCTAACGTCTGGATGTTGGTACCTGAACGGTGTTCACCTTCCATAATATTACATTACAAGAAACAAGTCAAAAAAACAAAACGCCTTCTATTTCACAGATGTAGAACAGCCCGGCATTTTTTTTTTACTTGTTTCTATTCAAAGCCAAATCTTAATGAGTTCAATTAGATGCTGTGGTTTTCGTTGTGTGCCTTCACATTGTTTTTTTTTTATGACAACCCTAAGGGATATCTGAGGTTTTCTTGGCAAGATTTGTTTAGAGGGGGTTTGCCACTGCCTTCCTCTGAGGCTGAAAGAATTTGACTTGCTCAAGAATTTGCACACCTAGGATTTGTCCACCCAGGATTCAAACCCCAGTTTCCAGAGTTATAGTACAACACTCAGCCCACTACACCATGCTGGTTCTCAAATCAGATTTACTTCCAGGTAACTGCATCTATAAGTCTGCAATCCTATATGATTTGCCTGGAAGGAAACCCTACCAAAATTGGTGGGATTAAAATAAATAGGATGGAACTGCAAGGAACAAAGATGCCACAGTAGCTTCAAAGTAGAGGTAGAACTTACATTCATATCTCTCTTATCCAATAATATGGATAATAAAGATAGGAATAATAACCTTATTACAGCCTGGAAAACACACAACAACCCAATAACCTTATTTTTGTTTCAATGAACTATATCTTGCTTTAGATAAAGACCTAACATTTTCTACTTTGATAAAAGGATATTCTGCCTTTTGGAACAAGCACAATGAAGTAAACACTATTGTGTATTATGTATAATCCCACTGGAATCTTCCATGTAATCAAACTGTAATAGTAGATAATTAAGATCTATTAAGATCTACCTTAAATTTGGACTATTTTTCAAACTATCTTAGTTAAAGTTAGTTTTGTCTCTTTTTATCATAACTATCAAAGCAAAGTCATACTAGCTCTGCATGTCTATTGTTTATGTTTTGTATTATTTCAACATCTAAGCTTTTAATTATCATCATATTACTAATAGATTTTCTTCTCCTAAGTAGGATTAGAAAACAGAAGAACAGATTGTCATCCAGACAAAAAAAATCACAATTCAACTGACCATATTTGAACAAACAAATTACAAACAAATATTGGTTCAAATTATTAACTGAGCAAAAATGGTGAAATACATAATCGGGATGAAACCTTTATCTATTCTACATGGTTTAATGACAAGACGAATATTGGTTAAATTTTAATCCATTCTACTCTTGTCTTTGTAAATATTGCATTAACATTTGTTACATGTCTGTGGAAAAAAGACTGTTATTAAACATTATATTGCAAGGCATGAATGAATAGTGCTAGAGTGTTTCCAATTACATATTCACAAGTATTACAGAAATTAGTATTACTATACTTATCAAGAGTTATTTCCTCTTCCAATTAAAGAAATAATGGCAACAAAACATATGCAAACTCAAACAAAAAGGCAATTCTAGAATCTAATGAATCCTTTTATTATTAATTACAGATTTTCTAACAATACACTGGCACAGCACTCTGAGATTTCAGCTTACTGTTTAACAGTTTCTGACTAATTTTATTAACCTGTACATCAGAGAGGATCAACCCCCTCTGGGTTTAATTAGAAGAAAATTCAATTTAAATCTAAATGTCAACAGTGGTTACTAATTATGGCAGGGCCTGGACGAGACATCCAGTCTGTAATCAGGCAGTTCTCTGGTTACAATTAAAGAGTTTCTTTTTTGAGTAATGAATGTGTAAGATTTTTTTAAAGAAAGAAAACCCAGACATACAAACATGATTCTAGATGGGACCTTGTACTAGGTTCTCCTAGTATTAGCTATGGGCAGACATGCTGAGAAAAGTTGCCAAATTAAATTACAGAAATAGCTTGAACATATAGCTGAATAATAAGCAGCTACAAAAGTAGGTCAGGGTCGCAGAAACAGACCACTTCCCCTCCCCCAGCATGCAAAATAAATATTCCCTCTGTCTCTGAATAGAAATCATTCTTTTGTTATGCCCTTTGTCAAGAACACATTATTGCAGGGGATATTTATTTCCACAGTCTTCACAGCTGCGAGCAGGACTAAATTAATCTTTCTGGACCTGACTTCATTTGCAATTTCATCATTATAAAACAAATTCATTGATTTAAAAGAAGAAAAAGAAAAAGGAAGAAAGGGAAAGAAAAAGCTACATCAAATTGAAAGTGCATGTGGTTGTGGTTGGTTTTTTAAAGCTAGAGCCAGATTTTTATTTTTGCTCTATAATACTGATGGGATATCAGAGTAATTCAAAGATAAAATTGGAGCATGTTTACAATGTTTGGTTTTTTATTAAAAAGCTCAGAAAAGTTAGATGTAGAAACATGGGTGATCCACTAAACTATATTCTAGAAAATTTCCATGTTAATCTCCGTTGGAACAAATGTAACAAAGGGGAGAATGGCAATGCCTGTGTACAACCATAAACAAAAGTGTTGTACTCTATATTTTCTAATTATTTGAATGCTCCTTCTCACTACCTTCATTCTAGTTATTTATGTGGATGGCTAATCATTTAATGGATTTTACTTTTGCTCATTCTGAGATTATTAGAAAGATAGCTACTGCTACCACCACAACCTACTATGGTTTACATCCTACTTCTTCCCCGACCCTGGGATTCCAGGTAGCTAATAAATATTAGAACAAATATATGGATATATGTTCCTATGGCTAGAAACATACTAAAGTGAAAATATAACTAAACTGTAAATATACTCTAAAGCAGTGGCTCTCAACCTGGGGTCTCCTGATGTTTTTGGCCTTCAACTCCCAGAAATCTTAACAGCTGGTAAATTGGCTGGGATTTCTGGGAGTTGTAGGCCAAAAACATCTGGGGACCACAGGTTGAGAGTCACTGCTCTAAAGGGACCAGATCCTCCTTGATCTTGGAAGCTAAGCAGTTTCTGCCCTTATTATGGCAGTATTTGAATGGAAGACTACCAAGGGATGCCTGGCGCCATGGGTTATATTTCAGAGAAAGGCGCTGGCAAAACCACCTCTGAACATTTCTTGCATGAGAAAGCATTTCTTGCATTAATAGTGTCACCATAAGTGGACAGGCGAACTGCACACAGTAATTTAAAGCATGTCCCATGTGGAGGCACTTCCTAAATGCCTACTGAAAAGACATATTGGCCTGCTGCTGGAATTACATCAAGGAGTGCCAGTGTACCTTCTCTAGAATTTGAATTCTGATCCTGTCTTCTGGAGTATTAACCATCCCTCTTAATTTGGTGTCATTTCTAAACATGATAAAAACGCCCTCTAAAACTTAATCTAAGTCATTAATAAAGATATTGAACAGTACTGGGCCCAGGACCAAACCCTGAAGCATTCCACTAGTCACTTCTTTCTAGGATGAAGAGGAATTGGTGAGCACCCTTTGGGTTCAGTCACTTAACCCATTACAAGTCCACTTAATAGGAGCATTGTCTAGTCCACATTTGACTAGTTTGCTTGCAAGAAGGTCATGGGGGACTTTGTCAAAGACCTTACAAAAATCAAGATATGCTACATCTACAACATTCCCTGTATGTACCAAACTTGTAACTCTATTGAAAAAAGAGATAAGATTAGTCTGGCATAACTTGTTTTTGAGAAATCCATGTTGACTTCTAGTAATCACAGCATTCCTTTCTAAGTGATTACAGACTACCTCCTTAATGATCTGCTCCAGAATATTTCCTGGTATTGGTATCAGGCTGACTGGACAGTAATTGTTTGGGTCCTCCTTTTTTCCCTACTTGAAGATAGGGGCAATATTTGATTTACCCAGTTTGCTAGGACTTCTCCCATTCTCCAAGAATTCTCAAATATTATTGCCAGTGGTTCTGAAATTACTTCTGCTAGTTCCTTCACTACACTTGGACGTAGTTCATCTGGCCCTGGAGACTTGAAGTCATTTAGAATAGCCAGGTGTTCCTTGACTACTTCTTTACCTATTTTGGGTTTCATTTCCGCTATTGCCTCGTCCACCCTATATTGCTCAGGTTTAAATACTGATTTCCATTTGGCAGAAGACTGAGGCAAAGGTGTTGAATAGTTCTGCCTTTTCCTTATCACCTGTCAGGATTTGACCATCATCTCCATGCAGAGGCCCTACTTTTTCCTTGTTCTTCCCAGTAATATGAAAGTTTACTGTAGCATTAACTAGTAAACTCAAACAAAATAATCAATTCTCCATCTAAGAGTTAAATTACATGCAATGTTCACTGAAGTATTATACCATTTTTATAAATACAAAGACTGTTGTCAACGGCTTTCATGGCCAGGATCACAGGGTTGTTGTATGTTTTTTTTTGGGCTGTATGGCCATGTTCCAGAAGTATTCTCTCCTGACGTTTCGCCCACATCTATGGCAGGCATCCTTAGAGGTTGTGAGGTATGGAGAAAACTAAGCAAAGAGGTACATATATATCTGTGGAAAGTCTAGGGTGAGAGAGGTCAGTGTGAATGCAAAGACCCAATGCAAAGACTACTTTAAAGGACCAGCAATATTGGGAGAAGAACAGGTTATACAAAGTGTAGCCACACAGAAAGAGCTATGCTGGATCTTGTCTACTATTCTGTTCAAAACTATTTAATAAGATATCTATAGAAACATCCTGTTCATGCTCCATAGCTTCTCTTACTGGAAATAATATATAGCTACCATTACTAGTTGCAATTGATAACATTATTTTCCATGAATGTGCCCTGCCACCTTTTAAAGCTACATGAATTGGCAGATATTATTATATGTTGTGGCAGTGAGGTCCAGTTAATGCTGTTTTGACACATTTTTCCTTTGCTCCACCCTGATTCCCTCTTATGGGAGGATTCTGGATTCCACTATTATGGAAATGAAGGGAAAAAAACCACTTCTCCCCAAATACCCTTCCTTACAGGAGAGTTGTTCCAAATCCTTATTCTGCGTTGTACTTTTCTGCACCTTTTCAACTTACAAGTGAATCTTCTGGAACAGATCGCAGTCTTCTCAATCTGTACCAGACTACTTCTTTATCTTATCCACCATTCATTTCATTTTTCAAAAAAGGGGGAAACGTGGCTTGTAATGGAAGATTAAAATATACTTCCTTTCCCATAGGCAACTTACTACAAATCTTCTGTAGGTTGATTAGTTAGATATGGGAAATTACAAAATTACCACATAGAATGTGACTTCCTAGCAAAATCTTCACAATCTATATTGTACTGAATGATCCTGTTCATTGGAATGAACATAAAAACATGATTTGACAAGATTACATGTTGTGAGTCAACCCATTAAAGCATTATTTTAATTAATTTAGGTTAACTGGGAGAGGCGTCACCCTGACATTTACCAGCAGAAATAAAATCTTTTGAAGCTTACTCGTAGCACAGTCTTGCAGAGCAAGATTTTAGCCTAGTCAGCCAAATTAAATGTTCTTTGACATTCTGATGTAGCTTCAGAAATGTAGGCATGAGTCAGAATTTCCAATGATCTGTTTATTATGTCATATCCATGTCTCCATTTCCCAGTAAATTCCCCTTTCCTTCCGATTATGAAGAAATTTTCTGCCATTGTAGCAAAACACCTCAAGGCAATACATTTCAGGGCAATTATCACACTATGTGGCTGGCTATGTTCATCTAGCCTGTGGCACTTGCCTTCCATCTCCATCTGAGACATGAGGGAATCATGGGATAAAACTTACACTTAACTTCTTGTTTAATTCATACAGGTTTTATGGCCATGCAGTTTAACTATACACACTAAACCTTTTTGATAAAACTTTCAAATGATGTGTTTATTCAAGTTTCATGGTGAAACATCGAAAAACACTTCAATTTGACATGGCAATGTAATTTAAAGCACAAAGCATTTTTAAACACTTATCCTTGGCAAAAAAAACCACAACTTTTTTAAATTATGAAAAGGGACAGTGTCAAGTTCATTTACCAAATGCAACACTCTGCCTACAATAAAAAGTAGCATTTGGCCTCCTCTAATGAAGCACAGGTGCTTTAGAGAGTTTTTTTCCTCCTCTCTCTCCTCTTTCTTTCTGGACCACTAAGATAGTTCGGTTATTTACCATACTTAACTGACATTTTGGCTGAGAGAGTTTGATAACAGAAAAAGGAAGTTCACATAACCACAACACAACATTAAAGCTGAATGGAAAAAGACTTGGTTTCCTTTACATTTGTAACATTTTTTAAATTAAAGCTACCACAAAATAAAAAGCAAGAAAAAGTAGTTGTTTTGTTCTCACGCTTTAGGATACAAAACTTTTAAAATTAAAACTGTTTTGTTTCACAAGTAAATTTTTAAATATCCTTTGCACACCCTGCCAATTAAAGCGTTCAATGGCTGGTGGGCATAAAGTGAGATCTCACTCCTTTATGTTACTATAATGTTGTTCTTGTTCCTGTTGCCGTGTCTCTTCAAGCCATTACTGACTTTTTAAATAAGCTTTTTCAGATGGGAGTTGCCATTGCCTTCCCCTGAGGCTGAAAAATCATGACTTGCCCAAGGCCACCTTGCAGGTTTCCATGGCCAAGTTGGGATTCAAAACCTGATCTCTTAGAGTGCTAGTCCACTACTCAAACCACTGTAAAACTCTGGCCCTTACAGTTTACTAAACGAATCAAACGAATATATTTATAAATAAGTAATCACAGTACATAAGAAACTTTTAGTGTTGCACAAACTAAATGCTAGTTATGTATTAAGAGGTTCTAAGACTACTATAAAATGAATACTTGAGCCATTTCCTTTAACTACATAACACTTTAATACCCATTATTTAAAATGTTACAAAGTTGCGAACAAATGAGATGTTTAAGTAAAAGGTGAAAATTATATGCTACAATTATTTTTTTTAGAGAAATATTTTATATCACACTAAAAAGCATTGCCTAAGAACACTCATCTTTGTTGGCCTTCAGCACAGAGTCAGGTTTTATTAGGCATCAAATAAATGGAACCAAAAATCAATAACCCATGATCCTATTGAAATAATTACAAAACCTTTAACTTCCCACTAGGCATAGAGAGTAAAAAACATGGAGCAGTACATAGAAAGAATGTAGTAATGGAAACAGACAGAAGTAGGCCATTTATGCTACCTTTTACTTTGTGCATAAAAGCCACTGTCAAAAGTATGAAAATTTAAAAATGATTGCTTGGCTAAAAATATTTAAGCTCTCGCTTTCATTTTGTTTAATGTATGAGTGTTTGTGAGAGCATAAGCGGAAAACAATGTTCACTAAAAGATTTTGTAATATTATCTTATACATATTTTAAAGGTACGTTAATCATTTTTTAAAAATAAACCGAGGGACATAGATTTCATAAATGTTTCATTTTTTTGTTTCTCCTCCCTTTCAGATCCCATGACAAAGCTATACAAAACGCCAAGGGGCTAAATTGGCACTGGAATCATGTGGCAGAGGTGCAATCCACCTCCGAAAACCCCATGTGTAGGGGAAACTGGAAAGGCTGCTGGGAAAAGGCTTAGCAGTATTGTACATGCATAACTATAGATCCTAACCCATGACTTTTATGGCTTATCCTTTTATTTAAAATAAAAGATACAAGTTATATAATCAATTTCACATCTAAATTATTCTGAATTATCTGAACCTCTTATTTTTCTACAGGTTCTTCCAGTTCAATCTGAATTGACCCAAATCCTATCTCTTTGGAGACAATCATCAGATTCAGTATGAATTATCATATTCATCTTCTAGAGTGTTCATTTTACAATTAGATGTACTATAGTTAACAAAATGTGTTTAAACAGAAAGAGTGTATGTGGAAGGAGATGATCCCTGGGCTATTCCAAACCATTTATTTTCCAGTCAGGTGAAACTAAGGATACTAAAGCAACTGAAATTGAGTATTATATATAGTTAGCTTTTACCATAATCTTGCAAACTGTAGTTTCTGTAAACACCAATTATTTGGTTGATATCATCATTTCATTTCTTACCTGGCTCTCCTCGTGGCTCAAGATGGTCAAAACACACAAAAATTGCAAAAATTCTATAAAGACACATATTAAAATGTAGTCGTATAAAGAATACATTTTAAAATCTATTTTTATAAAATATGTATTATTACACAGGGCAGAGCTTAAAACACAGGACACGAGTTTAAAATTCATGCTTAAAACTGGCTGGCTAGGCCTGCTGGAAGAGATAAGTCAGAGTTCTTCTGGCAGATCATTCCACAGTCTTGGAGCGGCCTATGAAAAGGTCCTCTGGGTGACAGTCACCAGTTGGGTTCTGTCTGATTGGAGTAGCTGCCCCCAGAGGACCTAAATGTTTGGGGCAGATTATATGACAGAAGGTGATCCTGTAGATAACCTGGACCCAAACCATGTAGGGCTTTAAAGGTCAAAACTAACACCCTATATGTTGTCCGGAAAGTAATTGGCAGTCAGTGAAGTGGCCTTAGGATAGGTGTAAGTAACTTCTGGATGTTCCCTTAACCAATCTGGCTACCATATTTTGAATTAGCTGGAGTCTCCGAACTTGGTACAAAAGTAGCCTAATGTAAAACACATTGCAGAAGTTCAACCTTGAGATTACTAGCATGTACACTATCTTTAGGTCCACCAATTCTTGGAAGGGGCACAGCTGGCATATCAGCTGAAGTTAGTGAAAAGCACTCTTTGGGATGATATGAAAATTCAACTCTGATGGAAATCAGAGCCAGAATTAAACATGTGGGTTAATTATGAGGATGTTGAATATCTATACTGTATATATGTATATGGACTATTCATATACTGTAATATATCATATTAGCAATTATTCTTGCCATAATTGTTGATTACTGCTGTTCAGTTGGTCTCAATTTGTCACCTTCAATTAGCACAAAGTCCCAACAAAGAAATATGCATTTATCTCTCCTGCGCCCTTCCCAAAAGCAGGTATAATTACAATGAACTCCCAGGAAAAGTGATTTGTTATATACACTATCAAATGCAGGGGGGGTTCAACCGATAGGTGAACTACGCGGTTGCAGAAGGCGCCATCCTCTTGGGGGCGCAGTTGAGGCGCCTCCAAGTGTTCTAAGGCTAATGAGCAGCTTTTTTGGGCGTGCCTCACCTTCTCTCTCCTGCATGCGCACACTCGCTCACGGCTGGGAAGGAAGGTAGGAGGGGGAGGCCTACTCGCGTACTCACAGCCGGAGTTTTCCCTCTGGTCGCGAGTAAAACTCTGGCTGTGAATGCGCGAGTAGGCCTCCCCCATGAGGCTGCCTCCCGCTGGGTGAAGCGGCTGGCGAGCACGCACGCCACTGCTTCCGGCGAGGCTGCCTCCTGCTGGGTGAAGCAACTGGTGAGTGCGCTCTCTAGCTGCTTCACCCGGCGGGAGGCAGCCTCACTGGAAGTTGCGGTGTGCGCGCTCTCCAGCCACTTCACCTGGTGGGAGGCAGCCTCCTGCCAGGTGAAGCGACTGGCAAGCGCACGCGCCACTGCTTCCGGCGAGGCTGCCTCCTGCGGGATGAAGCAGCTAGAGAGCACACGTGCCGCTGCTTCTGGCAAGGCAGCCTCCCACTGGGTGAAGCGGCTGGAGAGAGAGCATGCACGCACCGCCACTTCCAGCGAGGTCTGTTGGAAACTAGGTAAGTGGGGTTTATATATATGTGGAATGTCCTTGAGGCAAGTGTGAATGTTGTAAGTGGCCACCTTGATTAGCATTGAATGGCTTTCGAACTTCAAAGCCTGTCTGCTTCCTGCCTGGGGGAATCCATTGTTGGGATGTGTTAGCTGGCCCTGATTGTTTCCTGTCTGTAATTCCTCTGTTTTCTGAGTGGTGTTCAGGGCATCCCTTCCATTGATCTGCATGGGCCATACTTCCTCCAGGACTGAGCTGGGAAGCTGTAATGATTCCAGGGCTTAAATGGGCCAATGAGTGTATGAGAGAGAAACAAAAGATGGTGTACTTTTCTCTTAAAATGGAGGGCTGTTACAAGATTTTCAACACTTTTATTTCCAAATGGTCCTTTTATTTGTAGTCAAAGGCTTTCATAGCCAGAATCACTGGGTTGCTGTGAGTTTTCTGGGTTGTCTGGCCATATTCCAGAAGCATTGCATCTTGTTGTTTCTCCCACATCCAGGGGTTGTGATGTCTGTTGGAAACTAGGCAACTGGGGTGTATATATCTGTGGAATGTCCTTGAAGCAAGTGTGAATGTTGTAAGTGGCCACCTTGATTAGCATTTAATGGCTTTGCAACTTCAAAGCCTGTCTGCTTCCTGCCTGGGGGAATCCATTGTTGGGATGTGTTAGCTGGCCCTGATTGTTTCCTGTCTGGAATTTCTCTGTTTTCTGAGTGTTGTTCTTTATTTACTGTCAGTGCCCTTCAACACATCCATATAACCCAGAATAACAAAGCAGAATAACCCACAATATGTGCTTTGAACTGGATTATCTGAGTCCACACTGCCCTATATCCAAGTTCAATGTTTGGTGCCAAATTCGCAAATATAGTAATTCCTACATAACTTTACCATGTATTGAACTGCTTTTTCTGTCAATTTGTTGTAAAACATGATGTTTTGGTGCTTAATTTGTAAAATTATAATGTAATTTGATGTTTAATAGGCTTTTCCTTAATCCCTCCTTATTATCCAACATTTTTGCTTATCCAACGCTTTTATTTTTTAGTGACTGGTTGTGGGGGTGCCAAAATTCTGTTCGCTTACACTTGAAACTTACTTAGGGCCGGCCATGATCACGCAGTATCTTAAAAATATATAGATGCAAACTTAGAATTTGCAACTCAAATAGATTCTCACACCAAGCAAGGAAGCATTTGTAGAAAAAAATGTTACAGCCTATAGACCAGGGGTCCCCAAACTAAGGCCCGGGGGCCAGATGAGGCCCTCCAAGGTCATTTACCTGGCCCCCGCCCTCAGTTTTATAATATAATATTTTTGTATTAGTTTTAATAATATATTGTATATACATATAATAATAATATTGTTGTACAATATAATACTAATAATAATGCCGTATAATAATATTAATTATTTGTTATATATTACATAACATATAATAGTATAGTGGTATAGTTCAATATAGAATTATATAGTGCTAATATTGTGCTATGCTAATAATATAATATATTGTATGTACATATAGCTGCTCTGAGTCCCCTTCAGGGTGAGAAGGGTGGGATATAAATGTAATAAATAAATGCAGTAAATAAATAATTGATTTTAGACTTAGGCTCGGCCAAAGTCTGAAATGACTTGAAGTCACACAACAACAACAATCCTAATTAACTTGACTATTTCATTGGCCAGCAGCAGGCCCACACTTTCCATTGAAATCATTTTATGCTGGTTAAAATTGTTTTCATTTTTAAATATTGTATTGTTCTTTCGTTGTTGTTGTTGTTGTTTCACTACAAATAAGACATGTGCCGTATGCATAAGAATTTGTATTTTTTTAAAAAATGATAATTTGGCCCCACAACAGTCTGAAGGATTGTGGACCGGCCCTCTGCTTCAAAAGTTTGAGGACCCTTGCTATAGACATTCACACACAATTACAAATATTTTTGAAGGCACAAATCAAGGGTCTCCAGAGTTCTGTTTTAATCATATATGTTTTCCATCGCTCTATATGAGAACTTGAGTCTTGCCATTCAGGGTTCAAACTACTATCTTCAAAAGCACATAGGGTATGTCAATTGCATGCAACTCTTGATCATATTTTTAGTCTCCCAAACTTCCCCCACACCTTTTTTAAAATAAACTCTTGTTATTAATGATCACCCTAAGTCCCAAGATTTCAAAGAAGGCAATTTTACTATATCTCTGCCCCCCCCCCCCTGTTTTGAATGAAGGAGAGGCTTCTAAAGTTTATTTTTATTTTACTTCCTGGTTTTAAAAAGGCTTACCCAGGTCCTAAAATAGAAGCAAAAAAACTGACAAAATCGCTTCTCATGTCCCCTGGTTTTGCATAGAATATCTGGAGGAATGTTTGACATTGTGAGTTTAAAAAATTAAGAAGAAATAAAAAATAAGGGGTAGGATAGTTACAGCCCTCTGAGGTCTCCCAAGGCTGCCTGACAATGCAACCCCCAACCCCTTGATGTAGCTCATTCCTATACACAAATCAAACCCAAAGCTTAAAAACAAACTGCCAACTTCAAAATGTACCTTGAAGAGAGAAGGCCAGCCACAACACTGCTGCTTTCTCACCAATCTAAACTCATGGCATTCTAAAAATGATCATGTGACATTTAGCAAGATATGCTCAAGCAACTTGGCGCTTTGGTTTATATTTGTGATTTTGTGCAAAAACCTAAACATACACAGATGAAAACTGTACAGAATGCTATATGAATTAGTATAACTGGGAATCAGATTTTTAAAAAATCTGATGGAAAGGCTTGATATTTCTGTGTTACCCAGCAACCAAAGCTTTTGGGGAAGTTCCCAAAATAAAAAATTAAACCATGTATTATTTTTGTTCAATTCAACCTGGGAAAGAACCACTTCTTGAAAGGAATGATCACTTCCCACTAACAAGTTCCGTCCACCACTATCTTCTGTCTTCAATGCCAGGAGGCTGGGCACATACCAAAAATATCTAGAATTTCTGTAAAATTAAGAGGTAAAAGGCAAAGGTTTTTTTTTTTGAACCAGACTAAAGCTCAAAGAGCAAATAGTCAAGATCTTGCTGTCTATGAGACGAGGATGGTTATAGTCCATGTAGACAAGTCCAAAGTTTGCCAGGCAACTGAATTACTCAGAAATGGATCATACGCTGCTCCAGTAATTATAAAGGCCAGATATTAAGGTTTAAAAATTCTGATCTCATGATGATGGTGATGATGAAAATGATGCTTGATATGTCTATGTCATCCAACAACCATAGTTTGTTGAGAAATCCACAAAATAAAATGTTAAACCACACAATAGAAATATGGGCTAAATCCAACATTATGCCCCGTTGATTCGGCAATTTTTCCCTAACACAACGTTCTGGTGTACAAAAAACCTAATCTAGTTACTAGAAAAACATTCTGGAGCAAGATGATTAGCTGCAGAGAGGAGCTGGATGGTGTGGAAAGGTCACATCCACTCTTGCTAGTAGAAGCAACTACTGTCATCGTAAGCATTGTTGCTGGCACAACAAATAAAATACCTACTCAAGACTTTCATATGTTAAAAATGAAAATAAATAAAAGTTTTTAAAATATCACCAATAAAACCCCTGAACGTTTGTGTGTGTGTGTGTCAGGAGTGACTTGAGAAACTGCAAGTTGCTTCTGGTGTGAGTGAATTGGCCACCTGCAAGGACATTGCCCAGGAGACGCCCAGATGTTTTGATGTTTTATCTATCTTTGTGGGAGGCTTCTCTCATGACCCCGCAAGGGGAGCTGGAGCTGACAGAAGGAGCTCACTCGCTCTTCGAACCACCGACCTATCAGTCAGGAGTCCTGCTGGCACAAGGATTTAACCCATTGCATCACCGGGTTAAAACACTACACTGTACAGTGAAAGTACTACACTCTTTTAAAAAACAAGTCATGGGGAGATAAAAAGGCTTTCACCTATTATTTTCTTGTGGTGCATTCTTTGATCTCTTCCGGAGATTCTGTGACATTTCTATGACATTATTTTATGTATTTTTTGTAATCCTCCAAGGAGCCCAGGTTGACAAATTTGCTTCTGTTTACATCTCATCACCCCACTGCATTAGATTTTCATATCAACTGGAGAGGTAAATAAGCCTTAATATAAACCAGTAAGCATCATGGCTGAGTGGTGATTTGGATCAAGAACATCCAGACCCTTATCTAGCAGTCTGACCACTACACTACACTCACCACATATTTCTTGGTTTATTTCCATCTCATCAACAGTTGTCAGTATAAATCGTTGTGAAACCAACACTTTCTACTCCAGAAATGGACTGGAGATGTACTTGTGTTAATCAACGTAGTAATTTAAAGTCATGAATAGGAATAAATACAAGTTGCTCACTGCTTCTGCAGAACTTTCATTATTTTGTGCACTTCTGTTATATTCCTTGTTTACCCACAGGCTCTTTTCAAAGCCTAAGAAGAAAATGCAATTTATACCACATCCCCAGTTCATGAACACAAAGCTCCTTTTCCCTATTTGAAAAGAAACCAAGAGATTTCCCTTAAAGCTGAGACCAAGATCTGATTCCCCCACTGCACCTTATTTAAAGGTTAAAGGTCACTTCCAATTCAAAGCAAGGATTACAAAAAAATACTGAACGGGTGTTTGAGATCACTGCCTTTCTTGGAGGTTAGGAAACAAGACTAAGAAATGGCCCCATAGGTAATGGCCAACATATGTCTTTAAGGATCAGTATAAATAACATGAATTTGACCTGGAAGTAACAGTGTCAGTGATGTTTTTGAAGAACTGGTGTAACCCGTTCCCTATGGCTAATACTTCCTAACAAGATTAGAGACTATTTTATCATATGTACTTCCAAGATAGCTGTAAGTGAACTGCACTGCAGTAATTTAAACCAAAAGCCCAAATAACAAAGAATAGGTTACAGAAATCATGCTGCTACAGATGACCAAAGAAATTACTTCTGAGGGAGAATCTGTAGTCACAAGGGGCAACCTTATTTGCTGATGTTAATGTATCTCACTATTAACTTTAATGGTTTCTCACTGGTTTTTATTATTTCCGTAGGCAAAGATTAGTAAACCAAACTACATTAAATAATGATATTGTGGCACCTCTGTAGATTTTCCTATGGTTTGATCACTTACATGGTCAGAAGTATATTCCCTGGAATTTTTTGAATGAGCATTGAAAAGCTTGTTCGACTAAATCCAAGGGCTTCTTGGAGGCTGCTCCCATGCTGTGAAACTCCTTTCCAAGAAAGGATTGCAAACTCATCATGTTGTCCTTATGTCAGCAGGCAAGCTTAGCCAATTTATTGATTGCTGAAACAAGGATGTAAAAATGGGTGTAGTCAAGTTGTTTTTAATTCATTCTGTTTAAATATTATAATTAGATTAATCCTAGAAACAAGTCCAGAGTTTTTCCTAGAGAAATGTGAGGAGTATTGAAACATTTCATTCAGTAGAGTCGTTAAAGACCTATTACAAATATGGGCCTTTAAAAGTCCAGACTTTGCATATACAAAGGTCCCACATTATTAGTGAGTGATTAACATCATACCACTAGCAAGACATCTTATCCAGTATTTTGGAAGCAAAGTAAAATTACACTTGGTTTGTATTAGGATAGAAGCTCAACAGTGTATAGTAGAGATCTCCAAGCAGGGATAAGAAAGTCTTGCCTCAAACCTGGAAGCACTGCTAGTCAGAGAGTTGGCAATTTTGAGCTAAATGAACCAATAATGAGATCCAATACATGTCCAATACAATAAATGCTCCTATTTATTTAGTTCATTTTAAAATGCTGTTAAACTGATTTTCACCACTGGATTCCCAGAAAATACATACCAGATATGAAACTAGTTTAACAAAATAATCATAAAATAAAGCTATATAATCCATATAAGTTTCAAACTAAAAGGCAGCAAAAAGATTATAAACAGACAACACAATTCTTTAAAATGGAAGGTCAAATAGGAAAATCATAACCTGGCACTCAAAAGTTTGCAATGTCAGCACTCTTTAGGGAAGGAATATTAGAGAGAAAGAGGTAAATAATACAATTTATATCAGTAGCTTCTAATTTTATCAAAAAACTCTTTTTAGTAGGTGTTTCATTTTAAGATAATTACAGATACTATTGATTTGTGCATTTTAAGCTGTCTGATATAAATGTGTTAATTATGTCTTTCAACAACTGTGAAGATAAGCAAATCACTACACTCCAAAGAAAACAGGAAAATTGGATTCTCACAGTCAGACAGCTGTTGTAACCATGGCATGGAACACTAACCTTAGTCCTTTAATGGAGAAACACTGGACATTTGGAAGTTCATTTTAATTTACTTATCCAATGTTATTAGAGTTCAAAGCATAGACACACATATACTTAGCCAATTAAATGCCTTTTGAATTTTTGCACTCATATCTATCAATAATGCTTTTGCAAGCTTTTTTTTTTTTTTTTTTTTACCAAATCTGTACTATTTCTTCCCTGGGTACTTCCAGGTGATACTTTAATTACTAAATTATACTGCCTGAAAACAATGCATTGGGAAAGGGTTGAATGCGATCTCCAATTTTTATCCTTCCTATTTCCCTTCTACTTCTTGGAGAATGGGAGAAGTCCCTGCAGACTGGAGGAGGGCAAATGTTGTCCCTTATATTCAAGAAGGGGGAAAAGAGGATCTAAACAATCAATTACTGTCCAGTCAGCCTGATATCAATACCAGGAAAGATTCTGAAGCAGATCATTAAGGAGGCAGTCTGCAATCACTTAGAAAGGAATGCTGTGATTACTAGAAGGTCAACAGCAATTTAAGATCTTCGGGGGAGGCCCGGCTTTCAATCCCACCACCTTTGCAGGCACGATTGGTGGGGATGAGAGACAGGGCCTTTTCACTGGTGGCCCCCCATCTATGGAACGTCCTCCCTAATGAGATCATACAGGCTTCCTCTCTCTTATCCTTTCACAAATAAACTGAAAACTTGGTTATGGGACCAGGCTTTTGAGAGATACATGCAGCACTAATAATTTATGAACTTATGATAAAGAACTGACAGACTTGGGCTGTGACTTGGAATGCGCCTTTTAATGTTTAATATGGATGTTTTAACTTAATTAATTTAATGTTTTATTATTGTTGTATTGTAACTGTTTTTATATATTTTGTTTTATATCTTGTTGTAAGCCGCCCTGAATCCCCCCTCGGGGGGTGAGAATAATAATAATAATAATAATAATAATAATAATAATAATAATAATAATAACTTTATTTTTATATCCCGTCTCCCCGGAGGGACTCGGAGCGGCTTACATGGGGCCATGCCCAACAACAATACAATAACAGCAATAAAACAATAAAACAAGATCGGCAATAAAACAATGTCGCATCAATAGGGTGGGATAGAAGGGTGGGATAGAAATGCTGTAATAAATAAATAAATAAATAAATAAATATGGATTTCTCAAAAACAAGTCATGCCAGACTAATTTTATCTCTTTTTGATAGAGTTACAAGTTTGGTAGATGTGGGGAATGCTGTGGATGTAGCATATCTTGATTTCTGTAAGGCCTTTGACAAAGTCCCCCATGACCTTCTTGCAAGCAAACTAGTCAAATGTGGACCAGGTAATGCTCCTATTAGGTGGATTTGTAATTGGTTAAGTGATAGAACCCAAAGGGTTCTTACTGTCACGACCCAGGCTACAGAGCACCAATAACCATACGCAGAGGCCAGATTCTATCTAATATCTTTATTAAGGAAATATATAAAGTTAATAAAAGCAAATGTAAAAGTTAGTCCAGAAGCAGACCTTTCAGGAAAGGTCAAAATTAGTCCAAAGAAACAATGTCCAATATGAAATATTAAGGTCCAAAGTTGTAATCCAATAACCGAAACACTCACTTTGCCAGGCAAAGTGAGGGGAGATGACAAGGTCCTTTAGTCCATGAACTTGAGCAAGGCTAGGAATTAACTTGATACTTGAAAACAAGGCTTGAATCGTGGCACAAGGTAACAAGGAACAAGAACAAGATCCGTGGAATTACTTGGTAAAATCCGTGAAACAAGGCAAGGTTTAGTCCTGAAAGGCGAGGCAAGGTCCGTAGGTAAACAAGGCTGGGAAACAGGAGCGAAGGCTTGAAAACAAGAACAAGGCTTGAACAGGAACGAGGCTTGGATCGGAGCGCGCTGTCCAGACACAACTCGCTCCGGAGGCTGACGAATTGACTCCGCAAAGTTACTCCGCGGGTAAAACACCTATATAGAGTCTAACTTTCCCGCCGAGAGCAGTTCTCTGGGAACCAGAAACGAAAGCTAATCTCTGAGACCAGATGTTTGACTCCTTAAAGATTCTCATGGAAAGCAGGCTTAATTGGCTAAATTCTTAGCAATTATTCTAGCACTCCTGCGCGAGGCCGCTTCCAAACCTCTCTGTTGTTTACAAAACTCATGGCGAGAAAACACAGGAGATGTAGCCTCAGTGTTTGTTTGACATACTTCTGGAACATAACCCTCTTGCAGGTGCAAGGTTCCCAGATCTGGCTGGGAAGAATCTGTCTGGGAAGAATCCAGTTCTGACTGGGAAGGTAAAAAACCCAAGTTTTCTTCTTCATCAGGCATCACAATGTCATGAGCAGGACTACAAGGCCCATGGGTCATCACACTTACCAATGGTTCTGTTGTGACTCAGCTTGAATCTAGAATCGATTCTGATGAGGAAAGAGAGATTCAGGTTCAAAATATCCCCAAAGGCCTGTAGCTTTGGAAGATGAGGAACAGAGAATACAAGTTCAATTTCCCACAGGCAGGTTTGGATGACCCTGAACCCAGTGAAGCCAGCCAGGTGCACACTGACTTGAGAATGGAGGATGAGAGGTTGGAAGATTCCCAGCTTCCTAATGAATCTCAGTGAGTTAATGAGCAAACTGATCTTGATGGGATGGGCTCCTTAGATAGGGCTAAGCGTTTGGAATTGAGAGTGCGGAGTAGTGTAAGGATCACAGATACGGGGGGGAGGTGAGAGGGCAAAGAAATGCTTTTATGTTGCAAAGAGTGATGTGATAAAATGGGTGCTTTGGGGAAAAGCTGTTGTCAAAGCAACTTCCTCGCGACCAGAGAAGCAAGCTCTAGTTTCCCTGCTATGCTTTGGATTATATTGCAGGCCATGTATCTATGTTTCTTGGATTTTGCCATGTTTCCTTTGGATGTTGTTTATTCCTGGTAAGCTCTGGACGTATATCTCAAGACTATGTTTGTAACTGATTTTTGATGCTTTTACTTCTGCTTTTGAAGAACTTTTTACTATCTTTCTTTAATAAACTACAAAGACTCAAACCTGCTGTGGAGTTTGTGTGCTAGAGCAAAGTGAATCAAGGCTGAGGTGCGACAGGTTCCTCTTCATCCTGGAAATCAGTGACTAGTGCTGCAGGGTTTGGTCCCAGGCTCAGTACTGTTCAACATCTTTATTAAGGACTTGAATGAAAGTTTAGAGGGTGTTTTTATCAAGATTAGAGATGACACCAAATGAGGATGGATAGTTAATATTCCAGAGGACAGGATCAGAATTCAAAAGGACCTTAACTAAAAAAAAATGAATTTCAACAAGGACAAATAGAAGACACTACACTTGGAAAGAAAAAATGAAATGCAAAGATATAAAATGGGTGGTGCTTGCCTGACAATAGTTGATGTGAGAAAGATCTTGGAGTATTCTTGGACAATTTGAACATGAGCCAACAGTGTGATGAAGCAGTGAAAAAATCTTCCCTTCATTAAAGGGCCGAGACTGGGGAAATGCAGAACAACGCCCCCGTGTTTGCCCAGGCAAGCACCTTTACCGAAGGGAAGCGTTTTCCCTCTGGTTAAGGCTCTTGCCTGGGCAAACGTGGGGGCGATCTTTCCTCCACCCAGCACCCCGTTCAGAGAGGCCCCAGTGGGTGCTTGCTGCCTAGCAATACACACCGGTGCCTCCCTGGACGGGCGCCGGGTGAAGGGAAGAGGTACTCTTTCCTCTGCCCAGCACCCCGATCAGGGAGGCCCTGGGGCCCGGCGAAGGAGTGAGAGAGCAAGCAAGTGAGGGAGGGCCTTTGCTGGTCTCCTTTACTCGCCCGCCCTCCATCCCTCGGCTCGTTCGCCAGGCCGGGTCCTGGCAGAACCAGGACCTGGCGGGGTGAGTGAGTGAGAGAGCGAAGGGGGAAGGACATTTGCCTCGGATAATTCAGATGATTGGATTAGCAGGCTCAAATTAGCGGGGTTCTACTGTATTGACAAGCTGGAATGTGTCCAGAAGAGGGCGACTAAAATGATCAAAGGTCTTAGGATCATGTCCTATGCAGAGCATCTTAAAGAACTGGGTATGTTTAGCCTGCAGAAGAGAAGGTTGAGAGGTGACATGATAGCCATGTAGAAATATCTGAAAGGGTCTCATAAGGAATAGGGAACAGACTTGTCTTTTGCTCCCCTTGAAACTATGACTTAAAGCTATGGGTTCAAATTACAGGAAAGGGGATTCTACCTGAACATTAGGAAGAACTTCCTGACCATATGAGCTGTTCAACAGTGGAGTTCTCTGTTCTGGAGTGTGGTGGAATCTCCTTCCTTTGAAACTTTTAAACAGGGGCTGGATGACCATGGGATTGTGCTTTTCCTGCATGGCCGGAGATTGGACTAGATAGCTCATGTGGTCTCTTTCAACTCTATTATTCCATGATTCTGTGATCCTTACAACTCAAAGGAAAGACAAAATAATTTAATGAAGGAAAGACAGAATAACTGCATAATGCCTTTTGACTGGAAGCTACCAGTTGCACAACAAACATCTTCTCTAGAAGCAGCCAAAGATGGAACAATTGAACAATATATTGTGATTGTCAGCTCTATTATTATTATTATTATTATTATTATTATTATTATTATTATGTTTATTTATATCTCGCTTTTTCTCTCCATACGGAGACTCAAAGAGGCTCACAACAAAAAGCATTGCAATACAACTGAAAATATACAAATATACAAGTATTAAAACAGTATTAAACATCATTAAAAACATAAAATCACAGCAGGCCCTGATGATCTTTAAAACCTTCTTTAAAGGTCTGCCAGAATAAAAAGGTATATTTTGTCAGCATGTCCAATAATATTCCAGATCTGAGTGACAGTATCCTTTTAACATAGGGAATATCTATACATGCAGTCCCCATGTACAATATTAGTACAGTCCTGAATGTACTGTACCTTAGAATCGTCCTCAACATGCAATGTGCTTTTTCATGAGGAGTTTATATATACATGACGATTACTTAGTGGTACAGCATCAAATTATGTCTTGCCTGTGTAAATAGCCATCAGAGATTACTGGTAAGTGTCATAGAAAGATTTTTCCCATCAAGTGACATCATTTCAAATATAATAGTTTCCAATGGAGGCTACTTCCATTTTCAGCTGTAAGTCACCAACTGTTAAGTAACTTAGTTATGAATAGCCTTATGTGACTCAGCTCTTACATTATGAAATAAATGCTTTATAAAAATAATTCAGGCTATAATTAACTGCAAAAGTATATAAGAATAGGTATATTACACCCTTTCTTTCCAAAAGCAAAGCTAAAATAAATTCTAGCTATGATATAAGATAATCATGCAACACCAGTCAACATGCTCAAAGAAAACATCTAAATTAATTATTTATAATATAATATGTACTATTATAATTAATCCCCATGGCTTTCAAGTGAAAACCGCAGAATAACTGAAACACTGTAGTGTTTGAATTATTAAGCTGCACCCACTGACCCTTTTGAAAGTCCTGTAAGTGAATTTTCTTTTGAGTTTTTGAATGGGATTTTGCTGTTCTGAAGTGTGTCGACCTTTTTTAAAAGGTGGTTTAGGGTTTGCATGCAGTATCACCTTTGTCTGGACAGATGCACAGGCTGCCTTTTATGTCATCTTATAAGGTCCTTGTAGTGTATTTCCTGTGTTTTGCAATGTAATGTTTGCAACAATACCAGAGTTAAGATGTAACTAGCCATTATAACAGGCTCCTTTAGAAGCCTTACGGTTAAATAGAGTGAGTTTTTTGTTTGTTAACAGCAATGGCTTAATTCATTTTCATTGAAATGAAAATAGCTATCTGATAATTTATTACTGGGTGTGTGAGTCCTGACTCAGTCTGTGCTATGGGAGAGAAAAGAGGAAGGCTCATGTGGTTTGCAGCTTCATTCTGAAGCTCTCAACAAAGTCCAGAGAGCAAAAACCCAAGTAGAACTGCATAGTTGACCTCAAAACTGAAAGAAACATCTTGGAATTCTTTACCTCTCAGGCATTCTTTCCTAACCCTCTTATTCCAAAACTTATGTTCCATCATTAAAAGAGATGTAAAACATCTCATTCTTGGCTTTATTACATTTTAATAGAAATTCATATATGGATATGAGACAATTTTAACTATATATTTGTGTATATATTTCTCTGCTTACTAAGTCACGTTTAGGCATACTTTCCGTTGCATACTTTTATTTCTCAGGATTCAACTACAATTCCCCCAGTTTTGTTAATATACAAATTCCTGATGTGTTTTGTATTGTAACAACGCTCAGAAGATGTGAAGTGGATATTTCCATCCCACTGAATATCTAATGCCATTATTTTCCATTACTAAACTCCACAAATCCTACCCATCATGGCCAGTGACATGAAGAAAGTATGTCCAGCAAACAGGTATATAAAAGGTACCTGCAGGTAAATTTGGACCATGGATAGCTCCTTTAAAGTTCAAACTAAAACCCAGAGCAGATTAACCAGCTCACTGATGTATCCTCTATGTCTTTTGGTTTCCTCAAGTCAAGCCTGAAAGAATCAATAATATGAATCTATCAATAGAAAGCCATCCCTCTCAGTATCTTTTCCCTCACAATGATGCCATCATTCCATTGAGAGACATTATTCATGTCAAGTCTCTAAAGGTAAGCAAAATTGCACAAATGAGCTCAGTGAAATTTACAGTGGAGTCACTAACTGAAAACTCAAACAGTCACTCAAAAAGGACACATTTTTTTTGTAAAAGAAGACACTATACCAAAATGAAAAGTAATTATAAACATATCCAATATACCAGTATCAAACATCTAGTCCACTAACCAATCACAACAGTCAACTCAGTCCCCCATAGTGTTTTTAACTGTGTCCAAGCAGCAACAAACATGTGTCAAACTCAAATCCTGTGGGCCGAATCTGCTGCGCCACGTCATTTTATGTGGTTAATGAGGTCCTGATACATTTATCCAACTGTATGTTTGATTGCTGCAGATAATTTCTACTTCGGCAGCTTAGCACCAGCTGACATACAGCACACAAGGACTGTGTGCTCCACAGTGACCCCCAGAGGCTGAAAGGATTTGCAAATGTTAAACAAATTGCAGCCCTCCTTGAGGTCCTATGTCCCCTACCATTTCTGTTTTATTGACTATTCTAAAGCCTTTGACTGTGTGGATCATAATAAATTGTGGCAAGTTTTGGTGGTATGGGGATACCAAATCGCCTTGTTTGTCTCCTGAGAAATCTGTATAACGACCAAGTAGCAAAAGTAAGAACAGACCACAGAACAACATACTGGTTCAAGATTGGGAAAGGAGTATGGCAGGCTGTATATTCTCTCCCTACCTATTCAACATGTACGCAGAACACATCATGCAATGTGTGGGGTTTGATGAATCCACGGCTGGAGTTAAAATTGCTGGAAGAAACATTAACAACCTTAGATATGCAGATGATACCACTCTGATGGCTGAAAGCGAGGAAGAGCTGTGAAGCCTTCTGACCAAAGTGAAAGAAGAAACTGCAAAAGTTGGTTTGCAGTTAAACATAAAAAAACAAGATTATGGCAACCAGACTGATTGATAACTGGCAAATAGAGGGAGAAAACTTGGAGGCAGTGACAGGCTTTGAATTTCTAGGCGCTGAGATTATTGCAGAAGCAGACTGCAGCCAGGAAATCAGAAGACGTTTACTTCTTGGGAGAAAAGCAATGACCAATCTCGATAAAATAGTGAAGAGTAGAGACATCACACTGGCAATGAAGGTCCACATGGTTAAAGCAATGGTATTCCCTGTAGTAATGGATGCGAGAGCTGGACTGTAAGGAAGGCTGAGCAAAGGAAGATAGCCACTTGTGAACTGTGGTGTTGGAGGAAAATTCTGAGAGTGCCTTGGACCACAAGAAGATCAAACTAGTCTGTACTCCAGGAAATAATGCTCAACTGCTCACTGGAGGGAAGGATATTAGAGGCAAAGATGAAGTACTTTGGCCACATAATGAGAAGACAGGAAACCTTAGAGAAGATAATGATGCTGGGAAAAATTGAAGGAAAAAGAAAGAGGGGGCAGCCAAGGGCAAGATGGATGGATGGTATTCTTGAAGTGACTGGCTTAATCTTGAAGGAGCTGGGGTGGTGACAGCCAACAGAGAGCTCTGGTGTGGGCTGGTCCATGAGGTCACAAAGAGTTGGAAGTGACTGAACGAATAAACAACAAGTGGCTGAACGAATAAACAACAACATCCCCATGTTAATAGGAGTTGAAATCAAAAAACATCTGAAAAGGTGTAACTGCCCATCAATTAGCTTTATTACAAGAGTAGGTAAATAATGGCCCTTCAGATGCTGGACTACAGCACCTGTATTAGACATCATGACTAGAGTTGATGGAAGTTATAATACAATAACATTTATAGAATCATAGAATCATAGAATAATAGAGTTGGAAGAGACCTCATGGGCCATCCAGTCCAACCCCCTGCCAAGAAGCAGGAAATCGCATTCAAAGCACCCCTGACAGATGGCCATCCAGCCTCTGTTTAAAAGCTTCCAAAGGAGCCTCCACCACAGTCTGGGGGAGAGAGTTCCACTGCCGAACAGCCCTCACAGTGAGGAAGTTCTTCCTGATGTTCAGGTGGAATCTCCTCTCCTGTAGTTTGAAGCCATTGTTCCGCGTCCTAGTCTGCAGGGCAGCAGAAAACAAGCTTGCTCCCTCCTCCCTATGACTTCCCCTCACATATTTGTACATGGCTATCATGTCTCCTCTCAGCCTTCTCTTCTGCAGGCTAAACATGCCCAGTTCTTTAAGCCTCTCCTCATAGGGCTTGTTCTCCAGACCTTTGATCATTTTAGTTGCCCTCCTCTGGACACATTCCAGCTTGTCAACATCTCCCTTCAACTGCGGCGCCCAGAATTGGACACAGTATTCCAGGTGTGGTCTGACCAAGGCAGAATAGAGGGGTAGCATGACTTCCCTGGATCTAGATGCTATACCCCTATTGATGCAGGCCAGAATCCCATTGGTTTTCTTAGCAGCCGCATCACATTGCTGGCTCATGTTTAACTTGTTGTTCACGAGGACTCCAAGATCTTTTTCACATGTACTGCTGTCTAGCCAGGCGTCCCCCATTCTGTATATTTGCATTCCATTTTTTTCTGCCGAAATGAAGCAACCTTTGAAAGCAACCATAAAGCTGATGCGGTCCTCAATTAAAATGAGTTTGATATTTCTGCAGTAAGGTAATTAGGTTTATAAAACTTAATCTCCTGCCTTTCTTCCAAAACCTTAAAAATCTTATTTGAAGCTGAAACTTATCTGAAGCTAAAGTAGGAAAGTAGGGACAAATGAATTACCAAAATTTATTAGAAGGCTTTTGCCTTCATGTCCTGCTTGTAAGGCTTCTTAGAAATGTTTGGTTAGAAACTGTTTGTTGGATCAAACCAGCCTTTGGTTCGATTCAACAGGGATTTTACTTTGTAACCTAAGAATGACCTCATACTGACAGTGGCAAATTCCAATAAAGGAAAAATAACTCTTTACAGTTAAACTGACCCACAACTCAAGGAGGTTAACTCATTAGTCAGTCTGTTAAATTTGCTATATCCCAGTCTTGAGTTTAAGTGGGCAAGGTGGAAAGTCAAGACTTCTATTCTCCCCAGCTTCATAAATAATACATCCAAAAATTAATTTCTTTATATAAATATAATAATGCACAATTCTGTGTCGAAAGCTATTTTACAAACACAGACAGCAAAAGAACTGATTTTGTGGCAAGTAATTTCTCTAGACAACTGTATAAGCAAGAGAACAGTTAGGCTGCAATGTAAAATCCTAAAGAAAGATACTAGTTAAGAACGAATGCTAGCTACTTTTATTTCCATTTCACAAAAACTGAGGGCAGAAAGGGACCTTTATCTGTGTACTGTTCGGACAGCATACTAAAATAACAATTTATTTCATTTTGCTACTAGAGTAACCTGATCTACATGATGCATGCAAAATATATTTAACTGATGTCTGATATTTCGGCTAACTGCCAAAGTGAAGCCATGCAACTACACCAATCTACACTGGACTATTCTTTCTCTCCCATCATTTTCAGCAACCCTCCCCTTGTTCCTGGCATTAAAATGAATTTCCTTATGTAAATACCAGTATGTTAGAAAACTTGGATATACATATAGACTCACACGCTTGAAAGAAAAGATAGTTGCATTATATGCATAGTTTCCCAAGTTACTGTTCATGTGCAATTTGATAAGCAAACAGTATCACGGCAAACCTTGAACTTTACAAAGATGTGAGTTTCTGAAATAAAGCTTTGGAGACGATCCTTTCTTCTTATCGCTAAACAAATAGATAATAGCTTGTTTTTGGCAGGGATTCTTTCAAGCCAAAGTACTTTCTCCCCTGGGGAATTGTACTGTCATTTGTTTTTATTTTCAACATGAAAACAAACGACACTGTAACTCCTAAGGGTGAAAATGACTTCAGTATAATTTTCTCCCCCTGCACTCTCACCTATTCATTTTCAGTTAGATAGAATATGGATACAGAGGTTTTCTCCTCTTCTCCCTCCCTCCCCCCTCCCCTCCCTTCCCCCCTCTGGCTTCGATTGCCACAAAATGTATTCGCGGACTGTACAGTAATTAACAGCTCTTGACTGGAAAACTGCCAACATGTACAACGTGACACTCTCCCTTTGAACACTAACAAAGTGCATAAGTAATTTATGTTGGATTAAATATCCCTAGCAGGGACCCTTAAGTAACCCAATCACTTTAAACAGGCTCCACATGTATGCTCCTGTACAGTGAAAATGTCAGACAGTGATAACCCACTAATAGCACAATTCTAACTATATTCCAGCCATTAGCATTTTATGTCATCAATCCTCATTAAATGTACAAGGGCAGGAGAAGACATACTGATGTGTTTTTTTTCCTCCCCTATTTTGCAGCCAACATCAGAAAGAAACAGAGAAAATGTAGACAGGTGTTACCTCCCGTCCCTCCCCTTTCAAAAAGGGATTAACTTTTTAAAGAAAAATGTAGTTGCAATTTTCTGTTAGTACCTTTGTTTGCCCTGAAAGGGAGACAACAAAGAGGTAAAGGCTACAAGGACCTTGATGGAATCCAGCCAAGAGTGAAAGAAAAGACTGGTATTTCAGCCTTTGTGCTCCTCACTAAAGCACTGTGCCAACTCATCTTCCAACCCGTTATATGAAATTTAATTTAACCTGCTATGCAATTAATTCAGATGTTCAGTCTATTTTTCTCATGGCGGAATCCCTCACACAATGCCTTATTTAAATATTAATCAGTCTTCTTTCAATTAGGACTAATTTGCTTCACAGGGTTTCTCTCATCTTCTGATTGCAGGAAAATGGAGGTAACTTGCAACGTTTGAGGATAATTAACATGGTATTTTTATAATACTGATACATCAAACGGGACCTTAATGAACCCCGCTGATTCCATTTAGTAAAGCATGCCTCAAAGTTATAATCAAGAGGAAAGCTACTGCCATCTGCTTAAATTGTTGCTCCTTTAGTATTTTATACACAGAATAGTTATTTCTCTAAATTGTCTATTGTAGGTGTCTTGCAAAGTCATTTTGTCATGCAAACTAATTGTACAGGATTTTAATTTGAGCCTTTTCTAACACATTTACAAACAGTGACATTATACATTGCAGAGACCCTCCTTAATTAAACACTGACAACTGTGGCTCTGTGTAATGTCTGTTAATGTTCATTTTTAGAACATGCTGTGCTGTTGCTCCAAAGGCTATACAAGGAAATTTTGCCACATTTTAATGAACATAATATTTCACAGTACAACTGCATGATACTTAGAAGACCTTATTTTATCAGCACATATTTACTAACCCTGCATACAGCTAAAGAACAGGCCATATGCTGTCCCTTTGTTAGTTGGTAAGAAAGGCAAACAAGTTAACATTACACATGCCTGGTTGTTCACTAAATGATCCATCTGCTATGAAGAAGGGCAAAGTTCAGTGATCTCGTGGTAAGAATCAATCTAATGTTCCTAGATAATCTAGGACCAAGGTAACAGGTTTTGCTTAGCACAAAGCAACTTTGATGAAGTGTGTGTGTATTTATATACCATGCATGTATGTGAATATGCAGTGGAGGTGAAGAATAGATTTCAGGGACTAGATTTAATAAATAGAGTCCCAAAAGAACTATGGACAGAAGTCCACAACATTGTTCAGGAGGCAGCAACAAAGTACATCCCAAAGAAAAAGGAAACCAAGAAGGCAAGATGATTGTCTGTTGAGACACTGGAAGTAGCCCAAGAAAGAAGGAAGGTGAAAGGAAACAGCGATAGGGGGAGATACGCCCAATTAAATGCACAATTCCAGAGGTTAGCCAGGAGAGACAAGGAACTATTTTTGAACAAGCAATGCATGGAAGTGGAAGAAGACAATAGGATAGGAAGGACAAGAGATCACTTCCAGAAAATCAGAAACATCAGAGGCAAATTTCAGGCAAAAATGGGCATGATCAAAAACAAAGATGGCAGGGACCTAACAGAAGCTGAAGAAATCAAGAATAGGTGGCAAGAATATAGGAATATAGAATATAGGAAGGATAATAATATAGAGGATAGCTTTGATGGTGTGGTGAGTGAATTAGAACCAGACATCCTGAGGAGTGAGGTTGAATGGGCCTTAAGAAGCATTGCTAACAACAAGGCAGAAGGAGACGACGGGATCCCAGCTGAGCTGTTTAAAATCTTGGAAGGTGATGCTCTCAAGGTGATGCATGCCATATGCCAGCAAATATGGAAAACACAAGATTGGCCATCAAATTGGAAAAAATCAATTTATATCCCCATACCCAAAAAGGGAAATGCTAAAGAATGCTCAAACTTCCTTACAGTGGCACTTATTTCCCATGCCAATAAAGTAATGCTCAAGATCCTGCAAGGCAGACTCCAGCAATACATGGAGCGAGAGTTGCCAGATGTCCAAGCTGGGTTCAGAAAAGGCAGAGGAACCAGAGACCAAATTGCCAATATCCGCTGGATAATGGAGGAAGCCAGGGAGTTTCAGAAAAACATCTACTTCTGCTTTATTGACTATTCTAAAGCCTTCGACTGTGTGGATCATAATAAACTATGGCATGTTCTTGGTGGTATGGGGATACCAAGTCACCTTGTCTGTCTCCTGAGAAATCTGTATAAAGACCAAGTAGCCACAGTAAGAACAGACCACGGAACAACAGACTGGTTCAAGATTGGGAAAGGAGTGCGGCAGGGCTTCATACTTTCACCCTCCCTATTCAACTTGTACGCAGAACACATCATGCGACATGTGGGGCTTGAGGAATCCAAGGCCGGAGTTAAAATTGCTGGAAGAAACATTAACAACCTTAGGTATGCAGATGATACCACTCTGATGGCCGAAAGCAAGGAAGAGCTGAGGAGCCTTATCACCAAGGTGAAAAAAGAAAGTGCAAAAGCTGGGTTGCAGTTAAACGTCAAGAAAACCAAGATCATGGCAAGTACACTATTGATAACTGGCAAATAGGGAGAGAAAACGTGAAGGCAGTGACAGACTTTATATTTCTAGGTGCGAAGATCACTGCAGATGCAGACTGCAGCCAGGAAATCAGAAGACGTTTACTTCTTGGGAGGAGAGCAATGGCCAACCTTGACAAAATAGTGAAGAGCGGAGACATCACACTGGCAACGAAGGTCCGCATGGCCAAAGCAATGGTATTCCCCTTGGTAACCTATGGATGCAAGAGCTGGACCGTAAGGAAGGCTGAGCGAAGGAAGATAGACGCTTTTGAACTCTGGTGCTGGAGGAAAATCCTGAGAGTGCCTTGGACCACAAGAAGATCCAACCAATCCATCCTCCAGGAAATAATGCCCGGCTGCTCGCTGGAGGGAAGGATATTAGAGGCAAAGCTGAAGTATTTTGGCCACATCATGAGGAGACAGGAAAGCTTGGAAAAGATCACGATGCTGGGGAAAATGGAAGGAAAAAGGAAGAGAGGCCGACCAAGAGCAAGATAGATGGACAGTATCCTTGAAGTGACTGGGTTGACCTTAAAGGAACTGGGGGCGGTGACGGCTGACAGGGAGCTCTGGTGTGGACTGGTCCATGAGGTCACGAAGAGTCGGAGACGACTAAACAACTGAGCAGCAGCAGCAGCATGTATGTGGTTATATCCCATATTTTTTTAGTAACAGCCCCAATATAGTTAAAAACACAAATCAAAACAGAATATAGCCAACAAGGGGGGAAACTATTCTGCATCCACCAGCTCAAAGTCTGGTGGAAATACTACACACTATTTGAAGATAATTGTTTAAAAGATCAAAAGTAAGATCAAGGGTTTACAAAGTAGTGATAGCACTTTTAATAAAATTATAGATGTATTCTAAAAGAATTCTACTGTTATGTTCTGTTACTGACTGCAACCTGTATTTAGATTATGAATGTGTAACTTTAAAAGAAAGAACATCTGTCCAAAGATGCTTTTAGTAGAGGACAATATGATAGGGTGTTGTTTTTTTTTAAGAAAGGAAGAAAGAAAACTTTTTTCATCATGTACTGCGCAAGTTCCTGAAGCACAGACTTTCAAGCAGATAAAAGAATAACGTGGCTGCAGGGATCTCTTGGTTTCTCGTCTTTCTGCCAGAGGGATATATGGCTACGGGCAGCAGATGGCACACCTGGTAAAGGATATATTCCAACTATCTTGCTAATCTAAAATGGTCCGAAGGGGATAATTTCAGTCAATTTAAGTCAAATAGTATGTAAATGTAGAACAGATACCCTTTGGATTGGTGAATAACCAATGGCAGGAGATAGCAGGAGAAGCACAATATCTCAACTGAACTACACTTCTGTGAATAATATTACATGTGAATTCAGCAGTGGCAACTCTTATGTACTGGCCTCTCAAATACAAGCGTAAATGAGAGCTTATCAAAGACCAGAAAGATGCCGTGCGTAATAATGGATCTAAATAATTCCTGTTATCCTTTAATAACAGATTCTACATTTTGACTGCCATAAATATTAACATTGTCTATTTATAAAAACAAAATAGAGATCCTTCAGCTCCTGTTAATTCCATGCACCAAAGTATATGCCTTGCCAGTTATCACAACAATGAATGAAAAAAACAACAGTGGATAAAAATAGAAGCTTTCCTGGGACAAAGAGATCTAGTACAGCTTCCAAAGCTGATACATCAACTCTCTGAACATAATTACAACACTACAGAGATGGACAAACTATATATAAGAAACAACCATTATAGAATGCCTGTGCTTTGCTATCATCTTTATTTAGTCATAAGCATAAATGATGTATATTACATTGCAAATATTGGATGATGATTATAAAGCACCATTATGGTTTAATTTGTAAACTCCTTATGTCCAGAAATCTAATTTGCATAATATTATTTGGCTGAACTATAGCAATGCATTACCCATTATAACATAGATTTATGAGTACCTATAGTTACAAAGTAGACCTGGTAAATATTTATTTCATTTTTGGCTTTGTAAACAATGGTCAAAACATTTTGTTAGAAGGATGAGTCCACTTCCCCATCAAAATAAAATAAAATAGAATAAAATAAATAACAACAAATGCTCTAATATTATAAGTAGCTACTCATCATGGTCACCACTCATGTGTGAAGCAAAACAATTCTGCTGAAACTGTGAATAATTAACATTTGAAATAAGCTATTTATGCCAATCACTCTCACTTGGCAGCCAAGAAATGCACCTTCTGTTCAGCATCTACAACATTCTGTTTAGTGGCTATTCCCTTTCCAATAAACTTGTCCCAGTGACATATGTAACATTGATTATTAAGAAAATGCTTGTAATATTCATAGTCTAGCATCTACAAAAAATAGCATCTTCGATTGTGAGAATGATCAAAGAAAAGCTGCATACAAGCATACCTCAATAAGTATGAGGAAGAGAAAATGATGGCACACAACACCATTTTAAAAGTAAATAACAGTCTTTTGTAGTCAAAAAATGTGTCTACTAGTGAAAACAATGACAAAACATGGGAACCTTTTTATATCTTTGATATCTGTGACTACTAAGCACAGATTCTCATCAGGGGGTTTAATTCACTACAAGATAAAATGGCAAAGTCTTACAAATAGTAATTGAGGGGAAAGGTTGGGTTATAGACAACTTGTAAGATAAACCTGTGATAAGCACAGCATATAATTATTAAGATATAATTCAGGCAAATATTATGTTAGCTTCAGTCTACCACATGTTACTAGCTCTGGACTGTAAATGTTTCAGATTCCAGCCAAGAATTTAGACATATATGAAATATAATCAGATTATGTAGCACATTTCAAGCAGTATTGCCTTTGTTATTGTTCTACAAATATCTGTTGCAATTTGATTTAAGATTCCCGGTGGACACCAAAACCAAATCCCATTATATACAATAACATCAAAAAATTATGTCCCTTACGTAAAATCATAAAATCAATGTTTGTATTTCGGATTTCTTTTTGGGGGGAGATATATTCAAGTCGGGAGCCTCCAATGGCTCAGTGTGTTAAAGCGCTGAGCTGCTGAACTTGCAGACTGAAAGGTCCCAGGTTCAAATCCGGGGAGCGGAGTGAGCACCCGCTGTTAAGCTCCAGCTTCTGCCAACCTAGCAGTTCGAAAACATGCAAATATGAGTAGATCAATAGGTACCGCTCCGGCCTCACTCCCTATAAGGATCATATGGTTGTGTTTTGGAGGGAATTATGGAACAAACCCAAAAGGCATAACAAAAATGCATCCTAGACCTAAAATGTGGAAGTAGAAATCTAAAAACAATGACTTTTAAAAATAAACAATGACTACTTTTAAAACTTATCATTACAAAAGACCTAACCCAGACATTGTCGGGTACCTAAACTAGACATTTATAAAACTTGCATGAATCAATAGCCTGCAGATGACACTGATTCCATGAAGCCACAATGGGAGAATTGCAACTGGCAGGCAACATACACTCCAGGGCTGTTTTTGTGGCTCTTGGTTCCACCCAAATTCCTTCCCAAAATGTACCTACATACCACTATTTTGTTACTTTTTTGCCCCAGTTAAAAGATGTTTTAGGCTCGGGAGAGACCTTTAAATTACATGGAAGCAAACAGGAATTTAGAGTTCACTTCCTGGGTAAGTAAAACCCTCTTCTGGACTGAAATTATTATTTGGGGGGGGGGGGGGGCAACAATAAAGATAATTCACCTCCCAAACACACAGTAAGGATATTCGTGTCCAAAAACCACGTAAGAGAAAACCACGTAAGAGTGCAGAAGCCTTTTGTTTAATCTGAAGCTGTTGTAGTAGAAGTGGAAATGAACTCTGCTCAAAAGTATTTTTCTTTTTAATAACATCTGAATAACAATATAGAAATATTACCATATATATAACAATATACAATATAGAAATCTTACCATGAAATATACATGATACAAATGAGGGATCTTTGAATGTTTTAATTCCGAGATATTTCAAAAATACGATCACATATTGGATGAAATATTGCTGCTAGCTCTGATTCGGTATTCTTTATTGTTAATAAAAAGAATCACAGAAAAGTGGGTTTAAAAAAACCTCTTCAGGGTCAGAATTACCTAGTTTCATTTTCTTTATAGCTTCAGATAATTGAAACCATCCACCCATGCCAAATAAAATGCTTTCGTCTGTCTTTAATTGTATCGGAGGACAAAGGTGATTTGTCAACTATGGGATAAAAAAGCCAGCTAGTCCAAATTCATACTCAAATGTAAGACTGTCTGCCTACCTGGCATCCTACAGTTCCAAATCTTTCAACCTACAACCAGGACAGGTATATGGCAATCCATACTTACAACAGTTTCACTAAATTATCTTCCAGATATATCAGGAAAGCATTACTGAACCCACCAGCATTTGTCTTCCCTAAGATTGAATGAACAAGTAATGTGTTATTTCTATGCTAATTACCGAGACCTGATGAAATGAGCCCAGTAACTAAAACTAGGAATTTAGGAAGTGTGCCCCCATGGGTTTTACATTGGAAAGACAATGCTGTTGTGCTTTAGATACAAAATGATAGTACTGCAGTGGACAGTGTCTAGGGCACATCTTGACATGCTATTAAATCAGCTGGGGAGCTGGATCTGCTCCATTGTCATTATATGACATATGGAGCTGGTCCAGCATAACTGTATAATCTGGATTATCCAGAGGTGTCAGGCCTGTCTTAATCAACTGTTGCAGAATAATAGAGCCATGGGCCACCTAGTCCAACCCCCTGACAAGAAGCAGGAAATCGCATTCAAAGCACCCCCGACAGATGGCCATCCAGCCTCTGCTTAAAAGCCTCCAAAGAAGGAGCCTCCACCACAGTCTGGGGGAGAGAGTTCCACTGCCGAACAGCTCTCTCAGTTCTTCCTGATGTTCAGGTGGAATCTCCTTTCCTGTAGTTTGAAGCCATTGTTCCACGTCCTAGTCTGCAGGGCAGCAGAAAACAAGCTTGCTCCCTCCTCCCTATGACTTCCCTTCGCGTATTTGTACATGGCTATCATGTCTCCTCTCAGCCTTCTCTTCTGCAGGCTAAACATGCCCAGTTCTTTAAGCCGCTCCTCATAGGGCTTGTTCTCCAGACCCTTGATCATTTTAGTTGCCCTCCTCTGGACGCTTTCCAGCTTGTCAACATCTCCCTTCAACTGCGGCGCCCAGAATTGGACACAGTATTCCAGGTGTGGTCTGACCAAGGCAGAATAGAGGGGTAGCATGACTTCCCTGGATCTAGATACTATACCCCTATTGATGCAGGCCAGAATCCCATTGGCTTTCTTAGCAGCCGCATCACATTGCTGGCTCATGTTTAACTTGTTGTCCACAAGGACTCCAAGATCTTTTTCACATGTACTGCTGTCGAGCCAGGCGTCCCCCATTCGGTATCTTTCAGCTTTCAGATAACCGCCCTGTCAAGATGCACCCCTGGCAAAATGGACAATAATTAATATTAAAAGCCTTGGTTCAAAATATCATCTTAACTGCTAAAATGCTTCGTATATTCAAGACTATTCCTTGCTCAATCTCTACTATTCTGAAGTTTATTGATTATTGTAATATTGCTCATTTATTGTAACAGCTCTACAGGCTGCCAGTTTGCTTCCAGCACAATTCAAAGTGCTGGTTATGATCTACAAAGCCCTATATGGCTCAAGTCAAGCTACTTGGCAGATTGTATTCCCCAGTATGAATCGGCTCAGTCTCTGAGGTCACCAGGAGAAGGCCTTCTCTCAGTCCCACCACAATCGCAAGGCGAGAGAGGGCCTTGGTGGCTGCCTCTTGCCTCTGGAGGCTATAATGGACCTCCTTGTTGTCCTTCTGGTGGCAGGCTAAAACCTTTCTATTCAGGCAGACATTTAAGAGCAAGCCAGGGAGTGGTGTGTAGAGTTCTTAATTATTTTTACAGTTTTTAATGGTTTTAAGTAATTTTAACTATTTGTATGTTTAATTCTCTTAATGTTAATATGTTGTAGGTTTTAAATTGTAATTTGAACAACTTTAGTGTTCTGAGTTACTTTGAGTCTTGTTTAAGAGAAGCAGGATATAAATAAATATTATACTAATATTATACTAATAATATAATAGAGATATTATACCATATGGAGTGTTCCTGTTCCATGTCTTCCTCCAGCCATTCCATTATTTTCCCCTCCCACCCAAAACAATCTTGAGGTTTGTAGCTGATGAAGAACACAGGTTCTCTGGCTGAGAATTCTAAATGTTCTTCAGTAAATAGAAAACCCTAGTATCCAACTGTATGGAACCATGGCAGAGAAAGTAGAATCATTGTTATTAGTTGTATACTGTATTATGGGAAGACCATTTCTTTAATCTCTTGTTTCCCAGAAGCTGGCAGAAATTCCTCAAAACAACTCTGCCATATTGAACAGTCTTCTTTCTGTTTCATATAGTTTTCTGTGCCTAAAATATATTCCTCCCTCTGGCATTAACATTAAATCTTCAGACAAAAGATTTGCTTAGAAAGGTGGCCAGAGAAAATAATTGGAAGTTTTTAATGATAAAATAGTTTGGAAGACTTAAAACCTCCAAATGTACATTAACACATGTAATAAAATGATTTCATTGTGTTCTTGATATTTTGCATATTTGCATAGTCAAACTAGAACATGAAAATGTCTTCTTTTTTCTAGACATAACACAATGTTCCTCTTACTTAGATATGCCATGGATATGTAAAAAAAAAAAAACCCTGTCACAATTTCAGAACATTAATGGTCTTGAACTGATTTTCCAACGTCGCCACAGACTGGTATTTAATACAGTAGAGTCTCACTTATCCAAGCTAAACGGGCCGGCAGAAGCTTGGATAAGCGAATATCTTGGATAATAAGGAGGGATTAAGGAAAAGACTATTAAACATCAAATTAGGTTATGATTTTAAAAATTAGGCACCAAAACATCATGTTATACAACACATTTGACAGAAAAAGTAGTTCAGTACACAGTAATGCTATGTAGTAATTACTGTATTTACGAATTTAGCACCAAAATAACACGATATATTGAAAACATTGACTACAAAAATGGCTTGGATTATCCAGAGGCTTGGATAAGCGAGGCTTGGATGAGTGAGACTCTACTGTACTACTGAAAATGAATTTGCCTTCCAAAATGGACAAAATAAAAAGACAATGTATTGTTTGTATATACAATATAAATTTTGCATACTTAAAACACAATGTTAAAGTATAGTGAATGTTTATAATTTAAAAGAAAATGCCCATTGACTACCCATGCAAATTCTGCAGACAGCTACTCTTAGCTTATCAACTTCCAAAGTATTGAAATGTTTAAATTATTACTGAGCTCTTAACAATGGTTACTCTAGCTGTGCCGTGAGATTATGTACTCACATGGAGAATCAATGCTAATTAAGCAGCTGATCAATGAAAGCAACTTGTTAAAGTGTAAATGCATTAAAATGCTAATCTAATTCCTAAAGCTAAGTACATAGTGTTTCAAAAAGATGGCCCTGATTTGAAATCACTATATCTCTGTAACCACAAGCCGTCCATGAATGAAACTCTTACCCTTTGAAAGGGTGAGCCATAGGGTTTTAAATGATTGCAGTTACAGTAGAGTCTTGCTTATTCAAGCTCTGCTTATCCAAGGTTCTGTATTATCCAACGCAGTTTGCCTTTTAGTAGTCAATATTTTTGTAGTCAATTTTTCAATAAATTGCAAAATTTTGGTGCTAAATTCATAAATACAGCAATTATTACATAATGTTATCATGTACTGAACTGCTTTTTCTATCCATTTGTTGTAAAGCATGATGTTTTGGTGCTTAATTTGTTAAATCATAACATAATTTGATGTTTAATAGGCTTTTCCTTAATTACTCCTTATTATCCAACATTTTTGCTTATCCAATGTTCTGCTGGCCCGTTTATGTTGGATAAGTGAGACTCTACTGTACATGCCTCTCCCAGCCCTGGCCTTAGTCATTCGCAAGATGGCAACTCCGTAATGTAATAATAATAATAATAATAATAATAATAATAATAATAATAATAATAATAATAATAATAATATTTATTCTTATATCCCGCCCCATCTCCCCGAGAGGACTCGGGGTGGCTCACAGCAATAATAAAAACAGTGTCAAATTACACATTGTAAAAATCAAACATGAAAAGCAGTCATACAATCAATACAAGACCTAATGTAAGACCCTAATCCATTTGTGGCGTTATTTTTTAAGACTTGTCTCTGGTTCAGTGGCTCAAAATGGTTAGTAAAACTTGGTAACTTGATAAGTCATCAAACTGTTTGTAACTTTTTATGTAATTGTGACATGTTGCCATCATGAAATACTCTGTCTTGAAATTGAGTCCATCATTTTGAATCATCCTATACTTTGGAAGTAAAGAGGATTAAAACCTGTTTGCTTTTTCAGATACAGTAAATATGTTAAAGGGCATTTTACATTTGTAATGCACATGACGTAAGATAGGTTTCTAGGAAATATATAAAGGACATTTGAAGATGTGTCCTTTCGATATAGAAAAAATATTTTATCTGGGCAAGATAACCAACAGAACAAATCTAGAGCCAGGCAATTCTAGGTCTAAGTGCAAATAACAGCACAATAGAACTCATTCAAGTATCACATTCTGTAACCTACAAATCACTTCCGATAACATGAATTTCTACTGTTACAGAAGTAGTATGAAACTCTTTAAATAGTTCTGTGTCTGAGGTGCAAAGGGCCACAAATAAATATTCAATGATAAATATATGTTCTTTATACAGTAGCCCCCCATGGTGCTCAAGTCCTATTATATAATAGCATAGTAAAAGACAGTCCCTTACATACAATGGTGAACAACTCAAATAAGTGCTGGGATCTGTGAAATGGTGGGAGGTACAGCATGCTGTTTCAGTGTCAGAATAGTGGTCAGTGCACGACAAAATCAAGGTTTGCTTTTTTGATTACCCCCTTTTTGGCATTATTGTCATCCATTGTTGAATCCATGGGTGCCAAATCTGTATCTATGGAGGGCTGCTGTACACATTTTCCTAGTATGCACTTCAGCTGTTTTTAAATCACTCCCAAATATGGAGCCCCACTGGCGCAATGGGTTAAACCCTTGTGCCAGCAGGACTGGCGGTTCGAATCCAAGAACAGGTAAGCTCCCTCTGTCAGCTCCAGCTCCCCATGCAGGGACATGAGAGAAGTCTCCCACAAGGATGGTAAAACATCCAACATCCAGGCATCCCCTAGGCAACATCCTTGCAGATGGCCAATTCGCTCACCCCCGAAGCAACTTGCACTTTCTCAAGTCACTCCTGACACGGAAAAAAACTCCCAAATATGCTTTAGCTTTATATGTTCTTTTGTATATGGATATACTTATACCTTTCTGATTAAAGGAAAGATCATGAAGGACATTTTGCTAAATATTAATTTGTTGTGTCCCTTCAAATCATTTCTGATTTATGCATGAACTTAACAGATTTATTGGCAAGATCTGTTCAGAGGGTATCCTTTCTCTGAGGCTAAGAAAGTGTGACATGCCCAAGATCACCCAGTAGCTTTCCATGGCTGAGTGGGAATTTGAACCCTGATCTTTCAGCATCATTGTCCACCAGCACACAGACCACTACACCACACTGATTCTTAAAGTTCATTTATATTTACCTAAAAAATAGATACATTGTAAAAACCCACAGGGGATCCTGGAGTGATGAAAGCCTTATGTTTGTTGTATGATATACTTTTAAGTACGGTATTATTAGGCTCTGACAACGACAATGTCAATGAAATATCTAAATAAGTCAGTTGATGCCTAATTTTACTGCTTTGGTCATCAGATATCACTATAGCAATCTTTAGAAAACTCAGAAATTCCTTGCAAAGGCTGTCCAAGCAGCAAGAAACACTGGAAATGACAGTACAGTACTTGCTCCAACTTTACTTCGTTTCCCCTCCTGTTCCTTGATTGGGTACCTTTTCTTTGATCTTACCCAGGGCTACAATCAAGCAGCAAATTGGGGGTTTCAACTAATAACTAAAGCTCAATAGTAGGGTTCATGATTTCCATGTAGAAGGTCCTAGATTGCTGGTATCTCAAGATATGATCAGGGAGGAATTCTTCTCAGAAAATCTGGAGAGCTAATGCCAATGAGCTAGATAGGACTGTGATCAGATAAATACTTCAATGTGATCTAGTCTTCAATTTATCATGTGAAAGTCCTACATATTTCATTTTTGTATGCATTAGGATTTCTCTCCATTCTAACATAATTAGGCCCTGGTGGCCCATTTAATTAAATGTTCACATTTTAATTATTTCATTTGAGTTTTATTAACTTGCAATGACATCACTATTTCTATTCTCCTACAAAGATGAAAAAACATAGTTATACTCCCTCTCTATACATCACACACCCACAGGAAGACTTTTCACAAAAGTGCTGAATATTTGGACTTCCCTCAGTAAACTATAACTAGATGAGGATTTTCTTTATGATAAAACACAGTATAAGTTTTCTTTGTTGGATGGCTAGGAAAGAAATATGCTTCCAAAATCGTCAACAGGCAAACTGACCTTGCAGAATAATATCATTAGGATATTAAAGTGTGTTAAAGCGCTAAGCTGCTGAAATTGCAGACTGAAAAGTCCCAGGTTGAAATCCCAGGGGGCGGAATGAGAGCCCGCTGTTAGCCCCAGCTCCTGCCAACCTAGCAGTTCGAAAACATGCAAATGTGAGTAGATCAATAGGTACCGCTCCGGCGGAAAGGTAACAGCGCTCCATGCAGTCATGCCGGCCACATGACCTTGGAGGTGTCTACGGACAACGCCGGCTCTTCGGCTTAGAAATGGAGATGAACACCAACCCCCAGAGTCGGTCACGACTGGACTCAACGTCATGGGGAAACCTTTACCTTATACTACACACAGTAGAACCTCGACATAAGAATGTCCCAACATAAGTATGTTTTAACTTACAAATCCTCACTCAGCCTAGTGTGATATTTTGACATCCAAATGCTGTTTTGACCTACGAACAGTGCAAAAGAGACCTCTTTGCCCCCTAAACCAATTCTAACAGCAAGGCAGAGAGAAACAAAACCTGGACTGGATCCTAGCCAGAGCAGCTCCGGATCTTCCTATAAGGCAGAAACTCCAGCTCTATGTGAGTGCTTCCCCTGAACGTTTTGGGAGGAGTCCAATCTGGAAATTCCACTCCAGAGATTGCAGTTCACTTTGGTGCAGCAGAGCCTCATCCTAAACAGTAAGTACTGTATATTGTGCTTAAAGAAGAGGGAGAGGGAGAGTAAGAGAGGGAACCAGGCTGGGATTACAGTATGACAGATGAGCTTCCTTACAAAGTGGCTGTATGGAACCAAGCACTGCCTATCTCCGAACATTTTATACATTATTTGTTATTTATAAAGTACATTTTCTTATTTAAAAACACATAACAAAAATTGGGGTGGTTTTTGGGGGGTGGGCAGAACATAGCACATAGCATTTCAATGCATTTTAATGGGAAAATTAGCTTTGAGATGTTTTGACTTAACAACATGGCCACAGAACAAATTAAATTCTTAAGTCAGGGTATCACCATACACTCATATAAACTGATCTAATGGATAAGTTGTGGGCAGGTTTAGGGGGGGAAATATGACTTTTGCTATGATCGTGGATAAGTTGAAAGTAAATCTTAGGGGCATGTAACAAATGAATCTGTTCTTCTCCAGTTAAAAATGTGTAGGAGGAACAACTTAGAAAGAGCTATAGAGAATGAGGTGATCTGTTTATTTGACTGGTTAAAATGAGAGGGGTTGCCGATCTTAAAATATCTAAAAGGTAAAGATAAAGATTTCCCCTGACGTTAAGTCTAGTCATGTCTGACTCTGGCGGTTGGTGCTCATCTCCATTTCTAAGCCGAAGAGCCGGCACTGTCCGTAGACACCTCCAAGGTCATGTGGCTGGTATGACTGCATGGAGCACTGTTACCTTCCCACCAGAGCGGTACCTATTGATCTACTCGCATTTGCATGTTTTTGAACTGCTGGGTTGGCAGAAGCTGGAGCTAACTCCGCTCTCCGGATTCAAACCTGCGACCTTTCGGTCTGCAAGTTCAGCAACTCAGTGCTTTAACACGCTGCATCACTGAGGGCTCTAAAGGAGAGGTAATGGGGTGGGAGACTTTGCACTGGGTCCCTACTCCAGCACTGACCTGTGCATAAATTGAATCAGGAGTTTTTGGGTCGATATTTCTCTGGGCCAACACTGACAACTACCAGACTGATAGGTCTGAACTTTTCAATAGTAACTCTGTATCTCCTCTAGGAGATGTGTATGGTTCTCTCATTGGCACATTTTCATTTTCTGTTTGGTTTTCTATTGATGGCTGTATGTCGCTTCATGGTTTTGCTACTGTCTGATATAGTGTGGTTATTCATTAAAGTAAATTGACTTTGAAAACTTTTCTCCCAAAAAGAAAGAATATAAATATAGAAAATGCAGCCCATGTAGTCACTTGTAATCAAACATATTTAAACATTAGATATGGTCAATGATACAGCCTAATTTATAATGATGTTTGTTGTTTTGTCCAATAATTCATTTCAGTATTTTCTTCGTTGCTCCCAAAACTACAGATGACAAGAGGAGCCGATTGCCCATGTTGGGAGAACAGCCAAACCCACAAGCAGCCACAGTCATGACAGAAATGAAAGTATTTCCTTGGAACTGTGAATAAATCTCTATGAATTTTGTGAAACCTATTGGTAGTGGAGCCCTGGTGGCTCAGTGTGTTAAAGCACTGAGCTGCTGAACTTGCAGACCGAAAGGTCCCAGGTTCAAACCCTGGGAGCGGAGTGAGTGCCCGCTGTTAGCTCCAGCTTCTGCCAACCTAGCAGTTCAAAAACATGCCAATGTGAGTAGATCAATAGGTACCGCTCCGGCAGGAAGGTAATGGAGCTCCATGCAGTCATGCTGGCCATATGACCTTGGAGGTGTCTACAGACAACGCCGGCTCTTCTGCTTAGAAATGGAGATGAGCACCAACCCCCAGAGTCAGACATGACTGGACTTAACGTCAGGGGAAACCTTTACCTTTACTATTGGTAGTGGAGCTTGTAAAGGAATTCAAAAACCATACTTGTATGGTGGGAGAGGAAAACCACAGCTGCTATTAAAATTCATACCTGTTAACATCAATCTTTACAAAAACTTAAGCTTAATAAATAACAATCATAGAAATATGGGGAAACTGGTTTCTACTTACTTCTCAATATGGTACATGAACAAAAAGCTGTGCATACAAATTCTCTTTCAGTATTTTAACACTAACTAGATTTTCACACCAGTTTACTTTCCATTTGAAATGGTTTGACTGGAGAAATACATTAGTTTTACACTGTCTAAGAAAAAGATAAACCATTAGTTATTTGCATTCTGTTGAATAATAATAACATGCCTTTACTCTGAATTGGTACATGTATGTCATTTCCTTTCAGTGTCAAGTATCTCAAACTGCTGTTTTGAAGAATAACTGCGCCAAAACAACAGATTCACCTGCATGTTGCAGAAAACAGGAAGGAATGTGTGTGAAGTGAGAAAATTGAGATGCCAGTGTATAATATATGTACTAAGGCTGTGCAAAAAAAAAATCATCTGTGCTTCGTACATATGACACAATATTAAGAAACTCAAGGGGTACCCACCCAAAAAACACTCACCTATGAATTTTTGTTAAAGTTCAGTAAACCCCGTAAGTCTACCAAAGTCAGTTTCATTTTCAGCACAAACAGCAAATTATACCAGTAATGCGAAGCCAAAAAGGCCATTCCTTTTTAAATTAAGGAGAGCCAGGTTGCCTGTAGCCATTGCGGGAGGGGAAGCAAGCTGGGAGGGAGCCTGAGAATTCTGGGAAATGTAGTTTGGGAAGGTGAGGACTCCTGTGGCAGAGAATTCAAAAGGCCTTGCCCTAAACTACATTTCTCAGAATTCTGCTCACATCAGAAAGCTTCAATGGGGTTGGGGAGAGCTATTGTCCATCCGCAACAGCAGCCAGCCACGCAGTTTAGAATTCCAATAAATTATTGAATCAGAGAAGACTGTAAGTAAATCTGGACTGGGAGGAAAATCTCTAAGTTGATGTTCTATTGTATGTGTTGTGTATTATACAGAGACATTCATGGGGATAGCTGTTGTGGCATTTTTTTTTGAAAAATGTTTTGGTCAAAATGTTTTTAAAAAATCCCCCAAAATCAGTAGATATGCAACAAAATCAAGAAGATAGTACTTGTAGGTTTTTTTTAAAAAAAGTTGTTCATAAAAAAATTAAAATTCCCCCAAAATTAGTGAATGGGTGAAACATTCTGAAACATGGAGGAGTAACAGTGGTAAATATGTTCTACAATTGTAGCAAGTTTCATCCCAATAACTCTAACAATGAGGAAAGAGCCCCTGAAGTTTCCCCATTGGCACAATTATTTAATGGAAAAAAACAACAAAAAATGTTATAAAATTATAGCTACAATATGGACCATTTATGATATTTTAGAAACACTTTAGAAACAATTCACCATCCCCACCCTAATTTAGTAATGAGTACTGAAACATATTTTTCATTGATCATGCAGACCTAATATGTACACTTGGAAGCATCAACCTCTACAATGAATTTTTAAATATTCAGAGCTGAACAAGCTCCCTCTGAAAGCAAGACACATAAAAACCCAGGCTAATAGATAATATGTCCTCATTAGGATATCTGCAACAGTCCAGCATCTTTATCTTGATCAAAAACCCATTCCCCTTTGTACCACACTGAACTTCAGAAAGTGCTTTCATGTTCAGCCATGGAACCAGAACACTTATGGGTAAGTTCGTACAGTAAGATGGAACTCCCAAAATCAGGACAGAGATTCTGGGCCTTTTCCTTCTTAATCCTGAAGTCATCTTTCTAAAATTTATTTCTCCTTCCAAATAGTTCTGGCCACTTTTCTCACCATTACTATTTTATATTAATATAATCCAGTCCCTCATCTCCAAGTGTATTGTTCTACATAAAATGCATCACCATCATTTCACATTCAAAATCTTTAGAATCGCATTTTGCCACATATTTCCTTTCCAGTTAACTGACACTGGAAGGCATTCAGTATTTATGATTTTGGTATTTACCTTTACAATCACGGTACTATTGCCATGACCGCAAATCCCCTTGACTGCAAATCCCCCCTAAAACCCACCTTAAAAGTCAGGCAGCCAAATTAACCAAAGGGATTAAATAGAGCTAGTGGATGACACATCCAGCTAACTCATGCTAGAAAGTCGTGGTAATATAAATAGTTACAGTAGGACCCCACTTATCATCATTCTTGTAGCTACACCTTACATTCAGGATGATAAAAAATGGGGATTTGCTTTTTCCAACCAAGGAACAGAGACCATCTTAGCCAGAAACCTGCCCGTACTCTATACAGAGTTACAACACCAATACAGGTAGTTCACGATAGCCATGAAAGAGGTAAAGCATTGGAGTAACAGCCTGGTTAGAGAAGATACACTCCCTACATCTTCCTTCTTGGAAGAATGAAACTTTTAGAATAGCAATCAATACATTTCTAGTCTCCAAAGTAGTAGCCAAAATATAACTTCATATAAGTCAAAGCCTTTTGTGGGGGAGGTCTTTAAATAAGAAAGCATATAACATTATTGTATCTGTAAAAGCAGGCATGCATAAAATGACACAGGGGAACTTATAATATTACTTAGTTCCCCAAATAATAATACTAAGCAATTTATAATGTGTAAAAGTATTCTGCCATGGTGAGATAAAGGCAGATTGATGTTTGATAAAAATGGAAGTTTCTGAAATATTGTCCAAACATGAAATATTATCAACTTCAAGTATTGCACTTAAAAAATAGAAGCCACAAGAAAGTGATTGACATTAATATGAACCTTTTGTGCAGAAACCTTCATTATGTACCCTTTCCCCTCCCTTTGACAGTAATAACACTTTATTATACTCTGCAAGCACCTTAACATACTTTTAGAGGCATTTCAGAAAATCCTGTTGCACCAAAGGGAAAATTAACTGTCTTTATTCAGAGAGATTTCAAACCCTGTCAGTTTAGCACTTTTAAACAACATTATTTGCAGATATTGATATATACAAGTTGAAAGAAACTATTCTGATGTTAATTTGGATCAAGTCACGAATACATGATTCAAGCCCACTTGAAGGAGGTCTTGAAATGCTGAATAAAAAAGAGTCCTGGGGCTCTACTACTCTCATTTCAACTCTTTCCTTCAAAAACTGCAATGGTGAAGAATAAACTTCCATTAGCTCTGGTTCAAACTCAACATGGCAAAATATTAGTAGGGAAATTTAACAGCAAATATGAAGTCCTTTCATACTCCTAGGAATAATATACTTTTAAAATCTGTTAGGAAATAAATGCCATTTTTCACATTCACACAAAGCTAAGAGAATAGCGTACCATAAAGAAATTTACAGTAGGATTCAACGGGGGAAATCCTGTAGCTAACTTATTTGTTATATATATTTCCTGTTTGTATTTTAAAATACTCAGCATATGACCTTGGTTATAAGGAATATTGGTCTCTGCACTTAGTTGACAGAAACCTAAGCAATTAACTTTTATGGGTGCAAAGGGAGGAGAGAAGTATCAGACATGCGAACACAAGACAACATTAATCACTACAAAATTTTGACTAGTGAGGGGAAGTGGGCAGTTTTCTCTCTGTGTTCTACCTACTAAATACTGCCTGATTATTAAGCAATGCAGGCATAAGAAAGGCGTAGTCTACAATGTAAAGAAACAAAGGTCAGAAAGCCATGCTTTGGAATGGGCGCGTTCCAAACAACTTTGAAGTTGTACTTTTTAGGCGTCATGCATAGGCTGCTTCAAATAAAAAATAAATGAGCTCAAGTTCTATATACTAAATTGACAGCACTGGAGGAAATAAAGACACGTTTCACTCTGCTCTCATACAAAGGCCTCCCTCAAATACTGCAAAGGTAGAAACTCCATCAATTGCTACATGCCTTCATTCTTTAATAGTCTGTACACCAAAATAAAAACAATATTATTATTTGTTTTAAATATATGCAGACTTATGTGGAGAAGAGATGCAATAAACACACCTGCTCTCCCAAGAAGCCAGATAACTTCTGCCTCTCTTTTATCCATCATTCAGCAACCATTCCTTCAGGCTGTAAAAAAAAATGAGTGACTGAATGCAGAAGTACTCCAGCAACTCAGCTAAAACAGTAATGACTTTTGACCCTCCATACTTTGAATGGTTTCTATTTTTGTTGGCTGTGATAAGGACATCAACAACTTCTAGCTGCTAGGAATGTAATCTTCACAGTAAATTTTACCATTTCCTCACCCCCTCCAACACTATTATTGGAAACTGGAGCTTTTGATAATTATTCATAGCTTGTGACTTAATCTGTGCCAAAAATGCAAATTTTGGTGCAGAAAACAGCATTTCCCCCCCACACACAACCTCCCCTTAATTTCTTGCAGAGAAAACCATAGTTTCCATACATAAAGGCCATTTCTTCACAGAAGACAAGTTTCCTCCACAACAAAACAACACACGGAACTAATTTTCTGCACAAAGAAAACCATGCACATTTTTATGCATACTAGATCATGAACTGTGAAGATTCACACCTTCATAAGATTTCTCCTTATCAGGATTTAGCTGCTCCAAGTTCCTGAGGGGAGAGGGAGCAGGATACAAATAAAGTTTGATAATTTAATAATAATTTAACAATACTAAAGAAATTTGGTTACAATCATTTTTCAAATATTTTCAACTATTCTTTCCATTCTTAGTAGCAACGTTAAAGCTGACCATTATAAGAAGATACAACATTAAGAACTGGAGTCTTGAGTTCTTGATTTTGCCTCCCCTGCCTATCCCATCTTCCTTTGGTGTTAAAGTGTATGAGGAAGCCAGGAATAATTAGTTTCTGTTGATCTGTAAACTGTTTTAGAAAACTTTCAGGCCGAAATACAAAATATGTAAGCTTAAAGTGTCTGATTAGTAAATGCCAATGCACACACACACACACACAGAGAGAGAGAGAGAGAGAGAGAGAGAGAGAGAGAGAGAGATTGAGATTTCACCTATTGACCATTTCATATTGAATTGTTATACCAGTATCTCTGCAAAGACTGCATGTCTGAATTGAGATCCAAGACAGGCCTGGAATAGAGCATTACTAAATGGCAGCAAGAGGAACTGAGAGCTGTTCGACAGTGGAACTCTCTCCCCGGGGCCGTGGTGGACGCTCCTTCCTTGGAGGCTTTTAAGCAGAGGCTGGATGGCCATCTGTCGGGGCTGCTTTGAATGCGATTTCCTGCTTCTTAGCAGGGGGTTGGACTAGATGGCCCATGTGGTCTCTTCCAACTCTACTATTCTATGATTCTATGATTCTATGAGATAATACCAAGCTCTGCCACTTGTGTATATGGACTTTGTACATGTTTCGCATATACAGAAAGACAAGAGTTCCTCAAATCGCACAAAGGCAGTGTCAACATGACTGAAAATTAGGACCATGCAAAACCTAAGTCAGATATTGATATGGATGTAATTTCTCATGATTATGCTTTTATCAAATGTTTTTATCCATAATAGTCCCATTGTTGTTGTCTTGCCATTTTATACCGCACTTTATTGTCCATTCAACTGTGAAATTTCCTTTTCCCATTTCGTAACACTCTGCACTTTGCCTGGGATCTACAAATTAGTCTCCTGTTTTTAACACTGTATCCTGCTTGTTGATTTTAATGATTGTTTTTATTGATGTTGATGTTTTTTACTGGGATAATTGTTTTATTGCTTTGTTACTGTTATTTGTTTGTTTTATCGGGCCATGCCCCATGTAAGCCGCCCCGAGTCCCTTCGGGGAAATGGGGCAGGGTATAAAAATAAAGTTATTATTATTATTATATTATATTATATTATTATTTTTGTTACTATATTGCACTAGCAGAGTTCTATGGTGCACAGCTGTATGTCCTAATATGTGTAGGTGTGTGCATATGCACATACATATGAACACACAAACACACACACAAATGTAATCTAGTATCATTCTTATTACTAAATAAGAATGAGTCAAACAGTCCTATCAAGAAGGTTCTTTAATACAGTAGAGTCTCACTTATCCAACACTCGCTTATCCAATGTTCTGGATTATCCAACGCATTTTTGTAGTCAATGTTTTCAAAACATCATGATATTTTGGTGCTAAATTCGTAAATACAGTAATTACAACATAACATTACTGCGTATTGAACTACTTTTTCTGCCAGATTTGTTGTATAACATGATGTTTTGGTGCTTAATTTGTAAAATCATAACCTATTTTGATGTTTAATAGGCTTTTTCTTAATCTCTCCTTATTATCCAACATATTCGCTTATCCAACGTTCTGCCAGCCCATTTATGTTGGATAAGTGAGACTCTACTGTACTTGGATTAGAGTAGACCATTTGAAGTATCTACAAAGAATAGGAAAATGGATAATCACCTTTGGACCCATTAAGTCAAATTTGCAGTGTGCCACCTACATACATCCATTTGCTATTCAAATTAGAAGAGAACCATTGAGGCCATAACTTTAAATAAATTGATTATATGGGTATATTATGGTTGGGATTAACAATTAGATTTAAGTCAGTGTTTCTTTCCCAGCTAACAAGAAGGAAAATCTAATTACAGTGTTAATTCTACAGACTAAAAAAAAGACATGGTTCTGTAACTAAATTGTAAATTACACTGTCTCCACAAATGATTTAATTTCTGTTACATATTTTTGTTGACTCTGAACAAGTTTAAGATTAACATTTAATTATTCACCAAAAATAGTTTCAGTATCACTGCACTACTTCTACATAGATGTTATGTGTTAACACCTAAGGCCAATCGGACATATTGCTATAACAAAATGCAAATCCATTATGATTAGAATCTTGAAAAATGTACTTTTCTCAGATACTTCACAAACATCAATCTGTTAATATAGTGTTATATTTACAGCATACAAAATGTACAAGGGACCTATAGTCAAACACTGCAATGTATCTCCATGTGATAATTTGGGTGATCAATAGATGACTTCTTCTACATTACTAACAAAATCTGATCCGTCTGTTCACCAGACACATATGATAAATTTTTCTATCACTGGAGACCTTAATATCAAAAAGGCCTCCCAATTTAATGTATGTTTGTGGGGAGAGAGACTATGAAAGCCTGCAAGCTGCAAAAAAGACCTATGAACAACACCTCTACCCTAAATAGTTACTTGAATGACAGCCTAAACCAGACTTGTCCAACCTGCATAATGTTTACTTAAAACATTATGAGATTTATTTATTTATTTTTGGAAATTCAATTGTGTGGTTCTAGAGCGCAAGACAACAACGGAATGGAATAATCAGAGTATGTTACATCTCAAATATTAGGAGCAGCCGGTGGCACAATAGGTTAAACCCTTGTGCAGGCAGGACTGCTGACTTGAAGATTGGGTTGCTGACCTGAAGGTTGCTGGTTCAAATCCAGACAAAGCACAGATGAACTGCCTGTCAGCTCCAGCTCCTCATGAGGGGACATGAGAGAAGCCTCCCACAAGGATGGTAAAACATCAAACATCCAATGTCAATGGATGGGCAATGTCCTTGCAGATGGCCAAGTCTCTCACACCAGAAGCAACTTGCAGTTTCTCAAGTTGCTCCTGACACCAAAAAATCTGAAATATTGGAGTATTATACAAATATACTACACATCATAATTGCAAACCGTTCAGCCAGAGGACCTGCTTGATGATTTTAAAAGAACCTCCAAATGGGGTGGTGCATACTTAGGATTATTATGTGAGGACTTTTTTGCATATCTGTGATGGCAGATATCACAAAAATTATATACGGATTTTTTTTTCCTTTGCTCATCAGTTATTCTTAGTGTTTACATATTATATGTGTGGCCCAAAATAATAATTCTTCTTCTAATGTGGCCCAGGGAAGCCAAAAGGTTGGACACTCCTGGCCTAAACCCATATGAAATTGGCAGAGCATTCAGATCTGCCATCAAGTCCCTCCTTGTGAACAGCTATCAGATATTCAGTATGATGAAAACACAAGATGTGGTGGTGGGGATGGTGATTTTAAAAAGACCTACCAACAGAATCGTACCATGGAGACTGTGGATGGCTATACTAATTCTTTTAGACATATTAAATCAGTGGGCTACCACACCATCATTGTAGCTTCCATTGTGTAAAACGCATTAATTCTCACCTTTACAGACCACTGATGGACAAAACCAAAAAATACATTAGCAAATTGAGAAGGGAGAATGTTTGCCCTGCAACTACAGCAGCATTAAAATGTTGTATACAAAGTATCCACAAGAAATGCTTTTAAAAGAATTCACCCTCTTGTTAATTTAATCTTGAATAAATCCAAGCATCACTCTTTGACCCTTATTGTGAACCTCCCCATATCCTCCATGGACCACTAAAATCTGAAATACTCCTGATGACTGTTTTTATCTTACTTTCCTTACATTTTAGGAGAGATCTTCACTATTTTAAGTGCATGGTATTATTTTAGATAAGAACTGAATGTGTGTCATTATTGTTTTGTAAAGCACCCAAAGCAGAAAGTAGGAAATGGATGCTACATAAATATTTTTACTTATATCTGCTACAACCCACATCCTTACAAAGCTGCTTCATTACACATCTGAGAGGAACACATTCAACTCTGCTCTTTTCTTTCAGGTCTTCATGTCTTTTCCCTCTCTCCCTCCTGTAATAAATATTCTCTCTCTTTCCCTAGTACTGACAATAATGTGGATGAACTCTGCACTGTATACATCCGTCATTATTAATGACTATAGCAGAGAAGAGCAATAGCTCACTCTTAAGAATTTGTAAAAATTTCTCATTCACATTTACTTATTTAAACATATTTCATTAATGCCTTGCCTTTGGAAAGAAGATGGCTCAAAGGATAAAAGTATATGCTTAACCTTGGCATGGAAAATTATTTATCAGAACAAAACAGAGGGAACATATTAAAGATCTTTTTTGCTTGTTGTAATGCTATACTCAGTATTACATACACTACAATTAAGGACAGATGGATCAGTCTACATCCGGTTCAAGTCAAGTTCACAATAATTCAACCCTAAGGATGTTCTGTCTAATTTCTACATCAATCTGAGATTATTTTTTTCATGCATGAAATTTTTACACTTATTTTCATGTGGAACTTTCCCTAATATGCACATTTTAGTATGCAGTCTCTATGCCAAAACTACACTGCAAAATGCAGGAAAGTGTGCAATCAACCCTCACATTAGTCCAAGAAAGAAAAATTAAATTGATCCACTTCAATTTTTCCCCCTCCCAAAGTTACAATAGACAAGATGAGCAATGTTCTCATTCAAAAATGGCCATATTTTGCAATTAAGGTAAAGGTAAAGGTTTCACCTTGACATTAAGTCTAGTTGTGTCTGATTCTGGGGGTTGGTGCTCATCTCCATTCCGAAGCTGAAGAGCCGGCATTGTTTGTAGACAGCTCCAAGATCATGTGGCCAGCATGACTTGCATGGAACACCATTACCTTACAACTGGAGCAGTACCTATTGATGTACCGACATTTGCATGTTTTCAAACTGCTAAGTTGGCAGAAGCTGGGGCTAACAGCAGAAGCTAAGTTGGCAGAAGCTGGGGCTAATCCGCTCCCCGGATTTGGTCAGAAAGTTCAGCAGCTCAGTAGTTTAACACACTGTGCCACTGGGGGCTCCGCTTTTGTAATTAGAATCATATAAAAAGGAGAATAGGAAGAGGTCATAGCTCCAATTCCTTGCCACATCCTTGCATTCTTTTAAGATTTCCAGTGCTTACAAAACTAAGGGTTCGACTGGTTAGAGAATCAGGGGCTTTAACACTGGTTACATTGACAATACCTGTTCACCTGAAGCTTGACATAACAGAATTTCAGATGAATCTATTACATCTACTTTTAAATATAGTTATTTATACTTGGGATTTCACAATGAATTCAATTATAAACTCAATAACATAAACATAAATAAGCTTGCCTGCCAGCCTTAAGTGAATGAAATTACAAGATGATCCAAATCCATGCATGTGGTACAGCTCCAAATACCCTGAAAAAACAACAAACTGCCCCACATTTGTCATTGCAGACTGTGCTGATTTTGGAGGGGAGGGATTAAAATGGATTTAGCAGAGATTTGGATAAAATAGATGTATCTTCAATTTGTTCTTGGCTCATCATGAACATAAACAAGCATAATACTTGTAGAACAGCAGGCTTGTGTTTAAATTTCAGAGCCAAATGAACAGTGTTTGTCACATTGAATTACAGCATTCAACAATGGTTACACATGTGTATATAGTATGTAAAAGTATGTATATATCTGTATACAGAAGCAAGATACAAAGATATAGGAAAGATACAGAGACAATGAGTTCTTTTTAAGAAGCTGAAATCTAATTTACTTACATAAACAATAATGGTGGGATATCCTCCTACAGTTCTCAATAGCCTTAATATCTTGACAAATCTAGCCAATTTTGGCTATTCATGTCTAGTTTTTCTAGCCTTAATTTGATCCGCCTCAAAGTTTCCATTACTAAGTGTGCACATTTACAAGAAATGTACAGTACGCATTTTTTCTCTAACATAGGATTTTTGAAAATTATTTTTTGAATACATTTTCTATTATTTCCAATAGTACTTGCCTTTTTGTGTGCTGTTTTCTAAAATACATGTTTTTGATTTCGCAATTCTACTGCAAAGTTCAGAAAAGTGCACACTTTCATGAATAACTGCATTTGCATTTTCAAATTAGTTCAAAATTATGAAATTAGATAGCTTTGTATGAAAATGTGCATTGAACAAATTTCTCTCCCATCCTACCATTATACTGTAATATAATGGTCAAAACCCTGGTGAGATATCACACTGTCATAAATGAGTGTTACAAGCAACTCCACTTTCTCAAAGACTGTGCAAGTGCAATCATGACTACAGCCTGTTCTGCAAGAACACAGTCCTCTCCCTTCTGGTGGATGGGAAGGTGGTGTTCCCCATACATAAGCCTAAGGACATGGGCTCTGTTGTGCAAATGACTTCACAATTACAGATTCAGGATAACTATCTTGGTGTCTACTTATGCTAATCTAAAAGTGTATAGCCTGTGCCTGTGCCTGTAGGCAGATGTTTGGGGGATTGTTTTATGGCCCTCGGGCCCAACTAATTTTTGTTCTCAAATGCCCCCAACAGAGTATGAGGGCAAAATTAGCTCCTTAAGAACTAACACAAGGTAGGGCTGTTATATATGAAGATTCCCTGAACACACAGAGTTTTGTGTCAGTTGAAATTAGTTTTGATGTTAGAAAACTAGGTCTCGGAGTTTCTATGTTGTGTTAAGCTTCTTTATGCAGGCCACAAAAAGTTTTCAAATCACAAGCTCTAATGCTTAAGTAACCCCTTTCAAATGTCACTTTTGAGAACTGCAGTCACTGGCATACCTGTGTGTGCCACCAAACCTTCTAATTAAGGTTGAACAATTAAGGCAATTCGTTGTTTTACAGGACTAGTGTGTGTGTGTGGGGGGGGGGGGGGACTCCAGATTTTCATAGTTTCATATTAATGGCAAAGTTGACTGGTACCAAAGAAAACAGAAGAGTTCAAGCAGTAGAGACAGCATCCCAACCAACCTGTAATTAACAGTAAAGTTCCTAGAGATAGGAAAGGACTGAAAAGGATACTTTTTCTCCTGATAAAATTAGGCCAACCATCAGTATACAATTTAATCAGAAGTCTAGTTTTTACTGGTGACCCCATTTGATTTCATTTCATTTACAAGCAAACTAAAATGCTGCAAATAAGTACAGAATATATATATGCATTATATGCAATTAACTATAATCTAACAGCAGTCTCCTGGCTGTAGTAATTTCTTATTACAACTGCTTGAGAAAAGGAGGAGAAATATAAAATGTAAATATTACAAATCTATCCTACAAATTAAATTCAATTTTTAATTGAATTGAAATGTTATTGTAATTGTTTATATATGTGTTTTATATTGTAAGCTGCCCTGAGTCCCCTTATTGGGTGAGAATGGCGGGGTAGAAATGCTGTAATAAATAAATGAATAAATAAATAAATAAATAAGTACTAACATTACGAAACCTAGCAGCATTGTAAGTATATATTAATAATTAGTTTTATATTCCATTTATCTTTAAAATAAACTTTGAAGTTGACATGACATGCTGATATATTGAGAATGATTAAATGAGGTGCACATAAGCATGAGGACAAATAGCACAATACCAGAATAACAATTCTGTTTTATATTATGATGACTTTCAAACTATTCTGTCACAATGGGAAACTCATGAAAGAAGTCTGCTGTCACTGAATCAAGTCCTTCATTTGCCAAACTGGCATACCTACTGTCAAGAGATCAAGAGATGAGCAAAATGTCTCTTGAGAGGCAATAAATTAAAGACTTTAAAGGACTACTCATGAGTTTTAGTCATTACAGCTTCTTACGATTGTGATAAGAAGCACTAAGTCTTTCACAGCTTTGCAAAGCACACATACACAATGGATCGAAGCATTTTAGAATGGCAGCTTGTCCAAAAAGTGTACAAACTATAAAACATATACCTGATCATCTTTGAGAGACTTGCTTTCATCTTCAATATTCATACTGCCCAAAGAGGAAGACAATCTGGCTGAAGATCTGTGAATTTAGCCAAGATGGGCAAATTGACTATGCTGATTATTAAGAAGAAATCTTTGACTAACTTTCAGAAAGATTGGATTCTGTTCATCACTTTTTCACAATGATGGGGCATTATCAACTGTGGGAATCATGAATTAAGAGTGTTATCTAAATAGAAATGTGGTCATTGAGTCCCTTTGGGGAAATAGAGCAGTCTATAAATAAAGTTTTATTATTATAATGGAATTGACCAATAAGCGATAAGAAAGAAAGTGGAAAGTGTTTTTTGTTTTTTCTGTGTGTATTTTCTTTGTTCTGTTGTTTGTTTTTATGCTTTTTAAAAATAGTTAGTTCTATTTGGTTGTATTAGACAGTATGTAGCTGTGTAACTTTGATGTTTTTATACAGTTTCCCTCCATATTTGCAGATTTGATTTTTTAGATTTTATTAAACTGTTCTCTCCAGAAATCTCCAGGTCCTCTAGTATGGCTCTATATGACCAACTACAGTAGAGACTCACTTATCCAACACTTGCTTATCCAACATTCTGGATTATCCAACGCATTTCTGTAGTTGATTTTTCAATAAATCATGATATTTTGGTGCTAAATTCGTAAATACAGTAATTACTACATAGCATTATTCCGTATTGAACTACTTTTTCTGTCAAATTTGTTGTATAACATGATGTTTTGGTGCTCTATTTGTAAAATCATAACCTAATTTGATGTTTAATATGCTTTTTCATAATCCCTCCTTATTATCCAACATATTTGCTTATCCAACATTCTGCCGGCCCGTTTATGTTGAATAAGTGAGACTCTACTGTACCTCCAAAGTCACACTGGAGAACCTAGAGCTTAGTAGAGAACATTATTCTAAGACTCCTTAGGTCCTCCAGCACGATTCTATGGCCAGCTTCCAATGGAATTTGACCATAGAATCATGCTGGAGAACCTAAATATTCCTAGAGAAGTGATCGTTCAGGTAAAAAAATAGCTTTCATGAGGATCCTGTGTTCCTAACCCCAAGAAATATGGTGGGCTGACTGTACATCTAAAAGGTTCATTTGTGTTTAGTTTGTCCTTTTCTACCCGAAAAGGTAGTAGTCATGCAGGAAACCAAAAAGTTACTGAGGAGGTGCTGATTTAGCCCTTGCATTTTTTTTTACAAAGAAAAAGGAACATGTGTAGTACATAAGGATGGATATTTTATATTGGTCAATTTTTTAACCACTTCAAAGATTTTAAATATTTCATACAGCAAAAGTAACACGTTTCCAATTCCTACTGATCTACAATTATGTCTAAAGATCAAAATGAGCATATCTGAACAGCAAAGACAGCCACTGGCTATTTCATGAGCAATGCACTCACACTGGGTTTCAAAGGTGAGACTCCTCGTTTTATTGGAGCATTTTACCAGAGCTATCCAAAATGCTAAACCTGGCAATAGTATTAAGCACCTTAGATATCTTCTATAAAACTCTCGTAAAACCTAAAGGAATTCCTGTAAAACCCAATTTGGATGTACCATGCTGATGCAAGAGAACCACAGGCTGCCTTCCACGAGCCAACATATTCATTTCACACAATACTACAGAGTGATTTCACAATCTATTACTTGCAGGCATTTCTTTTTCGTTGCATTAGAAAGTTAATTGCACAGTCTACAAATGCTTTCTTCCATATTTACATCAACAGCAGGAAAACTACATTATTTTTCTCTGCAATCTAATCATCAGTTGGTTGTTTTAATAAGATGCATTTAATCCACTAGGATACTTAAAAGGAAAAGATTACTATAGTGTTGATAATGGCAAATGCCCACAAAGGGCCCATAAATGTTAGTTACTTATGAGGTGACAAAGACATTACACTTTTGTGTTTTCCCAAGTCAAAAGTACATCACTGGAATATTATTCTATTTGTTACAAAACCAGAGGTTATAACTTAATGTTCACACCCCACATGAGCTACACTCTGTAAATAACTGTCAATTTTCCTTAGCATTTTCTATTTATAAAAGTTGTCACAAAGGTTATTTCTACTTACTTGACATGGGATTTTCCACAACATAAATTTTAAGGCTTAACTAGATTGGGAGGCCTCTGTTAAAACCACTAATATGTTCTGCTAAGTCTCTCTTGTCTTCACTCAGTCTCTCTGCAATGTTTTAAATAGTTTTATTGACATGTGAAATTCTGAAAATGTCAGCTCTTGGCAGTACTGTAGCTTACCACTGTCATATTAGTAGACCAAGATCAAATACAGTATCAGTCCACATAGGAAGTGAAAAATAATGTTTTATAAGAACAGCTCTGTCTTGCTCCAATCATTTCAAGAAAGGGTACGTTCACAGAATAATCTACACTGTTTCCAAAAAGTAGTTTATCATAAAAAGTTTAGAGTTTGTGGGAGATTACTGAATTCCACTCTAAACACCTGTGCTTGTTAACAATCAACTCACAAATGATATGGCACTGGTTGTGATTCAGAGGGTCGGTTTTAAACTGCACAAATTTTGATTTTGATCATTTAAAAAATCAACACTCACTCATGAACCAATAGAGGTGCTTCCATGTTTGAAGGGCTCCTGAACAGAACAGAATTTGGAAGTATTACTGGATTATAAATCCCATAATCTCTCAGCCACTATGTTCTTTTCCAACGCTTCGCGACAAAGTTCCCTCTAATGTATACCATACACATGTTAATATACAAGTTGACCACATCTATAAATCAAGGGCAGGTTTGGGGGCCAAAGTAATATGATCTGTGGATAAGTTGAGGGTCATTCTGCAGAGAAGGGAAAGCACTAGCGATGCCTCAGGGGGCCAACTGTCCCCCTGAGTCATGATTGCCATGGCAGAAGTCATGGTTGCCACAGCAGAAAGAGTAAAGAAACTCTGAGACAGACAAAGATTTGCCTTTCAGAGTCTACTCAGAGAAGGGGATGGCTCCTCTGTTTTATAAGAGTTAAAATACAGTATTCACACTGACCTGTGGATATGTCAACCCAGAATAATTTGGGTAGATTTTTTAATTAAAATTGCTAGACTTATACATGAGTTATATAGCTTTGTCTGATGTGGGGGACTGGCTCCCATCCCCCCCCCACACTATAACAGTGACTACTATACACTAGGACTCATTGGAAAAACTGCTTCTTTCTTTGCTGGAAGCTTTATGTGGACCTGCAGCTGATTACTCTCAGAACTGGCAGTGTCCAGGGAACTACCATTTTGAGTGGCACTGTTCATGCAAGCCATCTCCTATGTCAGTAAGCTCTATCCTGAACAGCTAGTTTTGAAGAGCAGGACCTCTGTGCACCATTCAAATTACTGATAATGAAGAATGTCAAGCTGGTATCATTTTCTAAACCAAGATATAGTAGGAGTGGATTTTACTAGGGTCTGGGCAACTGCCTTGAACCCAAGTCAAATTTTCAAAAATGCCACTAAATTCCCATGCAGTTTAAGAAAAGAGGTTGGGGGGGGGGGGGGCGGGAATAATCTCAACATGTAGAAAGGTGTGTTTTCCTCAATGTTAGGAACTACAGTTTTAATAAGACAGATCAAAGAATGAGAGGCATAGATTTTTTTTACAGGTAAGCGTTGTTATCTTGTATGCCTATTGAGTGAAAACACACGTTGGAATGTAGACAACATTCACAGTCTTATAATTTTCTATGTGATGTAGTTTTTGACACAGTGGAGCCCTCAGACATGGTACAGCTCCAAGGGTTCTTTCAGATGTACAAAACAACATGAAAACACATCTACGTAATAATAAGACTATGCATGAGAGATTGAAGAATGCTGTACATGTTTGAAGTATAATCTTGCCAACTAAATTACAAATGTCATCCAGTACACAAAGCCCATATATATTGTCAGTTTGCACCTGGCCTACAAAACCGACTGCAGATAAATTTTATAGAGATGTAACATTATGAAAAGGGGTTCAATCAAATTTACCACTGCTATTTCTTTTTTAAATTCACTGTAATTTAAAAACTAAGTATTATCAGCCAAACAAATTAGTTTGGTTCAAAGAACAAATCTGAAAAAACAAGATAACTAAATTCTTGGTTTAGTAATAAACAATGTGCACCTATTCAATATGTGCATTAAGTCTTTGATGCAGCCTTAAGGCATTCTCTTATGGCTGTGCCCATTATCGTGTAGTCATAGAAACTGACACATTTATTTCTTGGGTTGAAAATATTAATATAATGCAGCAAATGGGAATTTAATCTAATCTACTGATGGTTGGCTGGTCAGGAGAAGGTTGCTGTGCTTTTACAGTGAAAGACATATTATATCTGTTGAGAACAGCTTGTTATTATTGATTAGAAAGTTCAGTTAACAGCTTAGATATTTTATGTGCTTTCCACCTCTACACAGGCTCATTGAACAAGTATCAGCTTTATTATATTCTGATAACTTTTTTGTTAATAATCATGCAGAAACACATAACATGGAGAAATTAATTTAAGTAAAATGTGCTTAAAACCATTGATGAAAAATCAGAAATAATCACTGAGCTTTGTAAATAATTACACCACTTGACTGTAATATATAGGGTACTTTGCAAAAACGTGTTTACAATTATGCATCCCAGCTGATATCATGTAGCCTGTAGAATTAAAACAATTTGGAAGATATAAGGGTATGTGGAACACACTATTCTCAGTGAGTTCATGAATCCCCATGAAATAATATGCAGAAAACTTTTTCCATAATACTGCAAATGTGCAGCATAGAATGGAAAGGTACTGTCTACATAGATCCCAGGAACAGTCCTAGTTACCAAGGTAGAGTGATGCCTTGAGTTAAGAGTTTAATTCATTCCGTGACCAAGCTCTTAACTCAACCCACTTTTATCTCAAAGCAAATTTTCCCATTGAAATGCTATTAATCTTTTCAGGCCACCCTACATCCCACCAACCCCCATTTTTGTTACGTGTTTTTAAATAAGAAAATGTACTATATAAATAACAAATAATGTATAAATGTACATTCACATGGAACAATAAAAAAGAAAGCAACTCTAAAATGGTAGAGGCACAAAGTTGTGGCAGGGAAGCACAAAGTAAAGAGGCAGGAACACCATTTTCTTCATACTGTATTAATTCCAGCCTCCCTCCCCCTCTCTCCCGTTCTCTCTTCATGAAGCCAAACATACCAGGAATAAAAAGCAAACAAAATCAAGCAGACAAGAGCAAAGTGGGCAGCAATTTTTTTGCTTCTTGCTATTTCTCAGTTCAAACATTATCTAAGACATTTACAAGTGTGGGTGTGATGTGGGCTGTGGCAACATAATTACCATGTTATATACTCATGTATATTTATTATTATTATTATTATTATTATTATTATTATTATTATTATTTATTGACTTCATTTCTATCCCACTCTTCTCACCCTGCAGGGGACTCAGAGCAGCGTACAACATACATTTAGGCAAACATTCAATGCCTCATTATACAAAACAAATAAAAAATAACATAAAATCAATAGAAGTAATCAACATATAAATACAATTTAAAACCATTATCATTAAGATATTAAACCAGCATTTAGACACACACACACCCCCATCATAATCGCAAGGTCTTCTTTAGCTCTCTTGGATGGTACTGGGTCTATGCTGACATGATGTATAAATCAAGGGCAGATTTTCAGACCACAATTACAAATTTTGATGTGATCCGTAGATAAGTCAAAGGTCATTCCTCAGAGAGGGGAAAGCACTAATGCCAACTCGGGAGGCTGCCATTTCCCCTCCCAGGCATCCAAATAGACCAGAAGCAGCACCATGGAAGAGAGAGGAGAGAGTGTCAGTGCCTTTTCTGTGTTCTCTTGGGATGGAACACTCTCTCCCTTTTTGCCTCTCAAAGAGGGGGATGGTTCCCTTTTTTGAGAAGCTTCAGGTACAGTACACACACTGATGCATAGATAAGTCAATTCAATTTTTTTGACTAAAATTTGTAGACATGAGTATACAGGGTAGATACACTTAATTTTTTTCTCCACACCAACCTTGCCTTTTGTGAACCCGCTCCCATGCACACACACACACATTCTTTCACCTTCAACATATTTCATTTTCCTTCATTACCATTCCCTCAAACAATAGTAAAAAAAATGGGGGGGGGGGGTGAATTGAGCCCCCTCTTGAAGCCAACCCTGCTACCATGTGGGAAAGACCTCCTTGCTCACGAGAGCCACTAAACAGTAGTGGAAGCCGCAGGACTGGCTTCAAAATGAGGTTGGTTTGAGATGAAATGAAAGTTGAAGTAAAGATGATGCTTTCAGTAAAGCCTTCCTGCAATATTTTAAGGTTGTTGGATTTAAAAAATATATATAAGCACTGTAAGTGGCTGTTGAAGATAGGAGTTTCACTCCTGAACACAGGGCATGGGTGAGTAGAGGAGGCACACTCACATACACAAACAACTAACCCAAAATACCCCCCCCCCCCCAAAAAAAAAACCCCACTCACATTTAGGCTAAGAATTAAGAGGACAAAAACACGAAAGGAGGGAGGGAATTCTAAAAGATACCCTGTTTTCCCCAAAATAAGATAGGGTCTTATATTAATTTTTGCTCCAGAAGATCTGTTAGGGCAGGGGAAGTCTTATTTTTTCCAAATTGACTTTTTAAATGAACTATATCTAGGGCTTATTTTTGAAATAGGGCTTATATTCCAAGCATCCTCATCATCATGATATGTCTTATTTTAGGGGTAGGTCTTATTTTGGTGAAAACAGGCTATCTATTAGGAAAATACTGTTCAGAGCTTTAAAACAATGTTGTAGGAACAGCAACACAAAAACAAAAATAACACCACTTGTTAAAGAGTTTTGAACCTATAACAATTTTTATTTACTTTGTTTTATATTCTGCCCTCTCTCGCTCATTGGAGGACACAAAGTGTGTTTTTTCAGAGGGGGACAAAAATGAAGGCATTATCACCTAATAAGAATTCTGTTCCCAAATAAAATTTTACTTCAATCCCTAATATCTAGCAGTGCAGTCACTTAAAAGTTCAGTTGACAACCAAAGAAAGAGGAAGGGAATAGTATCAAAAGAATGTGTACACATCAAATATACAAGTTCTACATGGGAATGACTTCCAATGTCTTAATCTTTGTAATGCTAGAAATTTGAAGACGAATGGAAAATTTCATGTCAGGTGCAAAATTCTTCCATAGAGATGAAAGCCTTCATTTTGCCCCCGGAGTTAAATTCCTGCCTCTAAGCAAATATAACAAATGAATGTTGCGCCCCCCCCCCCCCAATTTTGCTCTATCTCTATTTTCCAGTTTATTTGTTGAATTTACATGATAAGCGTCTAAGAACAGAATCCCTCTTTTAAAAAATACTAAGCTCATTAAAGTTGCTAAACAAATATAACCACAACAACAGAGTAGAAATAGCCACATATGGCCCTTTCACAACTACTGTATGCTGAGTATCCTTTTCTTGGCAGAGTTTGTAAAGATGTGGTGCACAAGCTCCAGTATAGAACACACTTCTGAGAATGCATGTATGTGTGTGTGCCTTCAGAAACTAATTCTAAAAAGGGCTCAGTGAATCAAAATGGTTGGGAACCACTGTCATAGAGCTTTCTTAGGCAGGAAATAGTCTGAGATGGTTTTACAAGTTCCGTTCTCTGCAACACACCTACAACACCTGAATTCTGTTGGTGGTCTTCTATCCAAGGGACCTTGCTTAACGTCCAATTCAAGATCTGGTGCCTTTAAGGCATTTGGGAAACAGTATGCACCCACATACAGAAAAATCCCTAAGGGAGGCAACAACAAATGAAACAAAGATAAGGCAGGGTTGTTGTATGTTTTCCGGGCTGTATGGCCATGTTCTAGAAGTATTCTCTCCTGACGTTTCGCCCAAATCTATGGCAGGCATCCTCAGAGGTTGTGAGGTACCTGTGATCCCGGCCATGAAAGCCTTCGACAACACAAAGATAGGGCAAATTGAAAGTAATAAGGGAGATCTGCAATTTTACTAATTTTCAGACCCAAACCATACACATATAAATATTCATCCCTACTCCAGTAGATCAAATTTGACTCAGGCACCTAATAATAATTCATCGTACTTAAGACTTCACTATCTTTTACACTGTAGTATACTGCATAAATTCAGAAGATATATTCTGACAAGTGAAGTATTGTTGAACAGCAAGTAAAGCACTCTTGTCCTTGAAATGTTAACATGTAATGCCATAAAGTATTCAAATAATAATTTACTCAGTCTTTCAGGGTAATTAATTAAAATGCTTTGGGTGTTAGAAGAAAATCACCTTGAGCGAAAAAATTGGAAAGCCTCCCCTTTTTCTTCTCTGTATGCAAGCTGCTCCAATGAACTTGCCACATGCTTTTCCAGTTATGGTTTTTGATTTTAGCAGATAATAAATAGCCAGGATCTAATTTTGCCATGTCAAAAGCGATTATGTTTCACAAGAAAAGGTGGAGTGCTTACCTACTATATGAAGGTGAAATGTAAAACCACTTTTATTTATGTGATGTGTCCAAATTCAACTCAAGCTGGCACTCGGTACTGGGAGTGTATAGACTTTAACTGTCATGTGGATTTATGTACCCCAGGAAAATGTCAAATATAAACATAAATTTAATCAAGGGAATGAAACCTTTATTATCCTAGAAACAAACAGAGTTTCTGACAAGTAATGTAAATTATCTTAATATATTTTTCAGGATTTTTCCCAGAAGGTCAGAGAAGGCAACAAAAACAGCACTGCTGATGAAATTGCTTTAAGCAAAACATTACTGATATATTCTAAAAAAGGAATTCCTGCTCTGTAACAGCTCAAATATTATCGTTCTTTTCCTGTTCATTTCACTGAGGGCTTCCAACAAAAGAGCACTGAGTGGTGTGCGTTATTTTGCAGTTTTCTTCAGTTGGGTCATCTTTGCATGGTATTTTAATGGTTACAAGGATTTGTACATGATGAATAAGGATGCCATTTTCAATTAATACAGACAAAGAATCACAACCATATTTGGCTAAGGAGGAAGTTTTTGATGTATGCAAAGCAAGACTATTCAGACACATTATCACATACATCACTGCCTAGAGATATAAACAACTTAACGACATTTTTGTGCAATTGCCCAACTACATGACTGCACATTTGTCTGGCAAGCACTTTTAACCCCAAATTAAATAGTACAAATGTGCCACATACATACTTTTAAAACTGGCATTAACTTATGCAGCAATGAATATTGATACTACTTATGTACAGGGACAATTAAACAATTGTATTACCATTCATAATGAATGTAAACACTGATTAATGTACTGGCAACTGAGATTGACAGAAGCATTTTCATAAATTTCATAGGGGAGGTATGGCCAATTAAGATCCTTGTACGAGTTTTCTTCTATTTCAGAGCATGATACTTCAGCTACATTTGCACCACTCAGTATCAGAGAAAGTGAGAAAAATCTCAGCTAGGCAAACTGCATCCCACAGAAAAGATCTCTAGATCTTCTGGTGCTGATGAGGTTGCTGTGGTCTCTCAGTACCATCCCCAGGTTCCAAACACCCGACTTACAAACAACTTGTAGTTGAGAATAGGGATGAGACAACAAGTGAGGGAAATTTACCCATAGGAACGGAAACTCACTCCTGAAAGAGTTATCATGAGGGAAAGGTGTCTCAACTGAAGCTTTCTCACAAATCTTTGTTTCTACAACAAGCCAATTATTTCAAAATCCAGTTATCACAGAGACAGAAAATGAAGAGAAAATGTGAACAGTGGCACATATAGGGTGGAGTTACACTTTAAAATGTGCCTGTTCTGACTTAAAAACAAACCTGCAGAACCTATCTTGTTCATAACTTGGGGACTGCCTGTGGTCTCCAATGTATAAGTTGGAACGGAGGTTTGTAACTCAGAAACTGCCTATATTGTTGTTGTCCCTATGAAACAATTATGAATATATTGCAAGAAAAACCCCTTTTAAACTTTTCTGTCATCTGCTTGAAAAATGCCTACAAACAGATACGAACAAACCATCACCTGATAGAAAGACATTTCATTTTTTGTGAGACACACACATCAGACTGAAGTGATTTCCTTGATTGAACTGAAAGATTTGTCTTGCCCAAAAGCAACAATCCCAACCACAAACAGAGATGCTGCAAACATTTAAATGGGAAACAAACTGCTCAAATAGTGTGATCACATACATCCTATCATATACAATGTAAATGTCCAATAATGGCTTAAATCCAACAACATGCCCAGTAAAATGACCAGCATTTTCAGGACTTGAAATTTTAAACACAACTACTACCATGATCCTCCCTCCCCTCCCAATAAGAAAATATCAAATAATTGAGATGAGATTACTTGCTGAATTCTGACAAGGCACAGTTTTGTAGGCCAATCTTGAGTGACCACTGGTGACAATGAACAGTATTTTTTCCCTAGGCTTATCTGTCATAAAGATGGATAACTGCTGAGAAGTTAAGAATTAATATTCCCCTTCTGCAATTGTTCCCACTTTTAAAAAATTCTATCTTGTCCTTTCAGAATAATATTTGGGAGAGAGACTGCACTGGTGCAAATAGAAATTTATCCCTCCTTTAATTACTATACCAGGAATAGTGGAAGGAGCACAAGAGGAAAAATGATTTCCCATGCAATATAAATAAATACCAATAATTTTAAAGAGGCAAAGTGTACTGCAGATACCTTGGACTGCCAAAAAGACAAATAAATGGATTCTAGTTCCAATTAAACCTGAGCCCTACCTAGAAGCTAAGATGACTAAACTGACACTGTTGTACTTTGACTATATCAAGAGACCCATGGTCCTGAGTGTGCAAAACTTGAACTGGGCTGTTGATGATAGGTTACATGGGGATTTCATAGGGAAGCTATAAGTCAAAGTTGACGTGATGACAGTTATCAACAACAATTTAAATAAATTTGCTCATACATATACATATCATCAGTTGCAGATTTATATTCTCCAATTTTTATATATCTAGAAATGTCTTGTGACAAAGTATGCGAGCTAAGCACAGTGTTTGGCTCCAGAATAAAAATACTGAAATTAAAACGCTGAGCAAAAAATGAGCTTAGAGGAGTAATTCCTTTTGACATTCATGAATAAGATCTACAGCACAAAACCTGTGACATGAAAAAATGCTATTACTGCCAAGTTTTCTAAAATCCCAAAGCAATGATGAAAACAAGAAAATGGTTATTATAGAAACATGAAGTACACACCTTGTGAGTGCTATTTTATTCTATCCATCTCAGCAACAGACAATGTTCCACCTAAAGAACAAGATGGACATAAACCAGAACACAGTGCTTTATGCTAAATGTAGTTATAAGGAACAAACACCATTACCACCATTATCAGCATTTCAAAATGACTCATTCATAAGTTATTCTGAATCTGAAAGGCAATTTCAGAGTAGTGCAGTAAGAAAGATGTTACAGAGGTGATACTTAATTCAGAGAAGTAGATTAAAAACACGGAAAAGGTGTATACTTTACTGAACTCATCAGGGGTTTCATTTCTTTATTGATCTAACATCTCACAAACAAGTTGTGGCTCGGATTGTGTTGTTCAGTTATAATACATGCTGGGAAACTAGAATTTTTTATGAAAGAAAAAACCTTTCACTGGCACTACATTTATTTAAAATACATGATAGTAAAACTGAGAGATGAGGTTGTATTAAGAACTGCTGACAGCCATCAATGGGCTCATTCAAACCAAGCATTTAGAACAGAGTAAGATCTTCCAAAATCCATTTGCCTTTTTCACAATAACACATTGTGAACTTGTAATCATAACCTAATTGTATGTCATGTCAATAAAGTTTAGAATTTGCTGAAGTTTTTTGATAGAGTTACAAGCTGGGTAGATGCAGCAAACGCCATGAATGTAGCATATCTGGATTTCAGTAAGGCCTTTGACAAGGTCCCTCATGACCACCTGGCAAACAAACTAGTCAAATGTGACCTAAGCAAAACTATGGTTAGGTGGATCTGCAATTGGTTAAGGGAATGAACCAAACTGGTGCTCACCAATGCTTCCCCACTATTCTGGAAAGAAATGACAAGTGGAGTGCCGCAGGGTTCTGTTTTGGGCCCGGTTCTGTTCAACATCTTTATTAATGACTTAAATGAAGGTTAAAAACTTATCAAGTTTGCAGACAACATTAAATTGGAAGGGATAACTAATGCTCCAGAAGACAGGAGCAGAATTCAAAATGATCTTAACGGATTAGAATAGAGGCTGGATGGCCATCTGTCGGGGGTGCTTTGAATGTGGTTTTCCTGCTTCTTGGCAGGGAGTTGGACTGGATGGCCCGCGAGGTCTTTTCCAACTCTATGAATCCATGATTAAGTATTGTACATAGGGTAGCCCATAATTACTTGCAAACATGTTCTGTCAGGTAATTTAAAAAAATACATCCAGTTGATGCAAAATCAAGACGGGTGGGCTACAATAAAAATAAACATAACTATTAATGCATATTTCACAAAAACAAATATTAAAAAGCAACACAATGTATAAATTAAGAATGTTGGAGAAACAGATGTTGAAAAGGATGATGTATTTATATTTGTAGTGTACAAATGTTTATCTTGGTGCTACAGTTCTTGCTGAAGATTCGAAAATGTGAACAAATCATCTGTGGACATCATATTTCTCTAAATTTAAAAAAAGGTAAATGGGAGAAGAACGCCATCTATCTGTAACAGGTTTTACAATATTCTTTCCTGTCAGAACAAAATGTCTATTTTGGGGTTTGTGGACCAGGGATCAGCAGCCCCTGGAAACTTTTAGACTACCCCCATCCTCCTCATGAAAACTGGAAATCAACAGAAGTACAACCCTATTTCTGTCAAAATCCTTCTTCTTCCTAAGAAAAAGTTATGGCGACAGCATGTTTGATAGAGGAGTAACCACTCTTGGAGGTTTCTGAAAAAAGCAGTCAAACCAAAAATCAGCATTGCAGTGTACAGAGAGAACAAAACTAAGATGCCGGTACGCATATGAGCCATGAGCATGTTGCCCACCCATTTTACAGGCAAGAAGAAATGAGGATCCAACTGGAATGGAGCGTAAGTATTTCTAATGGGCAAATAAACTAGGAGGAGATTGCATTTCAGCTTCACTGACAGGCAGGGAACATTAGGCAGTGGGAAACATGATCAAGATGTGCTTAAGATTAGTGCAGTGCTCTGCACCACAGCCATGAGTGTCAACTACCTTCACTTGTAAGATTAATCTGTACTATTGTTCAGGCTGACAGCTATAAAACACTCTCTTCCACAAGCCCAATAAGCCCCTATAGGTCTACACTTCAACAGAGTCTGCCATTGCAAAGCTATCACAATTTTCAGGTCACTCATTTCAAGGGGTAGAACTGGACAAAATTTCAGCAACCTATGCCCAATGACATGCAGTGGGCAGGAAATGGACGGCAAACAGCAGCAAGTCTGCACGTGTCCACCAGTGATATACAGAGAACTAAAGTACATGGCATGGTTTGCTAAGCTGTGTACTTCACCTTGTTCCCTTATAGCACTGTGTTTGGTCCTATTGTTATTAGTACTGTAGTTGTAAATTAGGTAAAGGTAAAGGTTTCCCCTGATGTTAAATCCATTTGTGACCGACTCTGGGGGTTGGTGTTCATCTCCATTTCTAAGCCGAAGAGCCAGCGTTGTACATAGACACCTCCAAGGTCATGTGGCCGGCATGACTGCATGGAGCGCCGTTACCTTCCCGCCGGAGCGGTACCTATTGATCTACTCACATTTGCATGTTTTCAAACTGCTAGGTTGGCAGTAGCTGGGGCTAACAGCAGGCGCTCATTCTGCTCCAGGGATTTGAACCTGGGACCTTTTGGTCCGCAAGTTCAGCAGCTCAGCGCTTTTATACACTGTGCCACCAGGGGCCCCCAGTTGTAAATTACTTATTTTCAGTATTTATATACAGTCAACTCAAGGCAACTGAAGCAGTAACATAATTCAGAAATAAGCATGTGAGCATAAAAGCAAATGAGTATCAATTCAATCACAAAACATACACTCTGATACTAACCATGTTAATACAACCAGAAAGTTTTTTTAAAAAAGAAATCCATCATAAAAGCTTGTGCCAATCTCAAATTAACCAGTAAAAGCAAATGTAGATAACAAGATGTTTAAATAAATTTAAACTCATACAGTAGGGAAAATAAATTAATTTCCTAGGGCAAAACATTACACAGCAGTGGGGACACCACTGAGAAGTATTGCCTCTTGTGCCTAAAAGCGTAATAAATCTTGCTGCCAGGCTCTACAGGAGGACCCCAAATGCCAATATCAATGGCCTGTTTGAGTGGGAGCAGCCCTTCAAACAACCTGTCCTAAGCTATTTTAGGGATTTAGTATTCTGGGACACAGTCAAAATGTTACAGTATAATTGCATGGAAACATAGGAAACTGGAAGTAGTTGTATGTAAAAACATAGGGCAATGCTTTATACAAACTCATTTTTATAAATTTCAGAAAAAGGTCAAGTAAGAAGACAGCAGTTATTAAAAGGGTACACACTACAAGAATTCTCAAATAAGTTAATGTATGGCTTGCAATTTGCTTTTACAAAAATACCCCCTCCCACCAAAAGGATGCATAAAGATATACAGTAGAGTCTCACTTATCCAACACTCGCTTATCCAACATTCTGGATTATCCAATGCATTTTTGTAGTTGATTTTTGTTGGTGGTGGTGATGGTACTGAAATTAGGCTGTGTCTTACAACTGAAGAAATGTGGTAATTCAAAAGAGTTTGTGCTTTGTTTTGCTTTTTTAAAAACAAAAAAAACTATGTGCTTTTGCTAAAACTTGCTGTGACCTTATTAACATACAGGTTGTTTCACACTGCTGTATCAAAACCACTCAGGCATTATATAAAAATGAAGTAGAACCCAGGCGATTTCAACATACAGACATGTTTTGGCACATAGACATATGACAAAACACTTTGCATAATATTATTTGTAAAAGCACATTTATATATTTTAATAGTACAATCCTCACGTCCTTTCTAAGCACGCTCTATGTCCTGCAGTGCAACTCTATAGTATTCTAGGGCTTTATTTCAATGGGGTTTGCTATTCCATGGATTCATGTATCCACACAAAGTCTGAAAATATATCCCTTGTGAATACAGGTGATGGACTATTCATGCTATTAAAAAGGTAAAATAGAAGGTCAAGTTCTGGGAGTTTTGAGGACTGGAGAGAAGTGCAGAGAAGAAGGAAAGTTCCCTCATGTAGTGCCAACATCACATCAGATTTTGGGGCCACCTATGACAATAAATTGTATTTTTCAATGACCATCTTAGACATCAGCTGAAACAGAATAATAAGCATAATGGTGGTATGATATTGATAAATGATGAAATCATCTGGAAAAGTTGCCCTCATCCCCGCCCAGGCCATACAACATGTTCACAGTCTCCATACTTAATACTCATATAAGACTTCTTCAGGCTTTCTGAAGAACACATGAAGACTAAAAGTGATGGCAGTGAAGAAGGCACATATGCTCCAATGCTCCAATGTGCTCTTGAGTTTTGTCCATCTCTTTCTTGAGCCCCTTATATGAGCATGGAAATCTGAATGGATGTTGTACTTTGCATTCAACTGAAGATGTAAAGAACTCCTTTTATGGTCAGGGACCGTGTATAAAGCAGTTAAAAACCTCAATTCGAGGATATCATTTGATGCAGGAAAATCAGGGATAGGGCAAGGTCTACCATGTGCAGAAACATAAGAAACCAGCATACATGGTCCCATCCATGCCTCCCTCTTTAGTTCTTTCACATTGTTCAGAACACCAAATGTAGAACAGAAACCAGCTACAACTCAGAGAAGACAAGTTTTCAAAAACATTTAGCATCTACATATTTTTTCTAGATTATAATTACACAGACAAATTGCTTTGAAGAGGTAATAATATAATGGTGTTGACAAGGACTCCAGGAAACCAGGATTTGAATTCCTGCTCAGTCATGTAAACCCACTGGGTGACTGTGAGCAGGTCACATTCTCTTAGCAGAAAATGAAAACAATGGCAAACTTCCCCGTGAATAAATCTATGACAGAGTCATCATGAGCTGAAGTTAACATTAAGACCCATAAGAACATTACAGGCCCGCTTTACTCTTCCATTCAAACAGGAATACAATAAAACATATAACTCTTACTTTCTTGGACTGCAGAGACATTACTGTTTTCCTTTATCTTCCTGCCTTCTCCAAAGAACAAGGCTTCACAGAATATTGAAGAAGCATGCTTTCTAGGCAATGAAGGCATTTCTGCTATTTGCCCACTTGCTGATTGTAAAACAAGCAACTCTATCCTTGGGAAGATGCCAAGAGTCAGGAATGAGAATACTACAAAAAAGGCTTTCCACTCTAATAGTCATGTACACATCAAGCATACTAGTTTAGGTAAAGGTTTCACCTGACGTTAAGTCCAGTCGTGTCCGACTCTGGGGGTTGGTGCTCATCTCCGTTTTTAAGCCGAAGAGCCGTTGTTGTCCATAGACACCTCCAAGGTCATGTGGCCGGCATGACTGCGTAGAACGCCGTTACCTTCCCGCCGGAGCGGTACCTATTGATCTCACATTTGCATGTTTTCGAACTGCTAGGTTGGCAGAAGCTGGAGCTAACAGCGGGCGATCACTCTGCTCCCCGGGTTTGAACCTGGGACCTTTTGGTCTGCAATTTCAGCAGCTCAGCACTTTAACACACTGAGCCACCGAAGGCTAGTTTAGTGATAAGGGAAAATATAAACATAAAATAGTGTAAAATCAGATGCTGGCATTCTGGAATTTGTCTACAATCCATTTTCATGTGAAATAAGAAGTCTGTCAAGAACCACTGGAAATTGAAGACCAACTATTTTTAGATTCTTTCAATTTGTGCATTATACACATTATAGAGTGCCATGCTGAAGCCAGCACAGACATGGAGGTGTACATCACCCCAAAGAATACATTTTTCCAGTTAAGACTTTTTTCATAATAATGAGACAGTTGATAATTTGAGTTTTAAAAGTATAATACGGCGGCAATCATCCAAAACGTTGCTGTAGTTATGTGCAAGAGGATCCAGAACCTTTCTATACGTTGTGAATATGAACAGTTAAGGGACTTGAAAGGATTTTTATTCAAGTTAGGGATGCTGTTGGATTTATGGAGGTCTCAGGTGCATGGTCCTCTATTTTTCCCACTGCTACAACCATAATCCCTTGCCACTGACTATTCAGGCTAGAGCTAATGGGAATTAAATTCCAACAAGAAGTTGAATATCCTGTTAAACAGGTTATTGGGATCACAAACCTTTGAGAATGAGTCATTTCAATGAATTTAATTTTAAGCAAACAGGACAGATCCTCCAAATAAATCATATCATCAAATATTTTAATCAGTTGGAGGACTGAAACCCATTACAGTGGGAAAGTATCTTAATTGTTATAGAAACACTTTTGGCATGTCTGTATTTCAAAGCACCAAGTTTCAGACTCAATGGGTTAAAACGAGGTACAATTTCTAATTTTAGCTGCAGGGTTCTTGTAATTTTTTCTTGGCTCTGATCAAAACATACAAAACAGAAGATAAAAATTACTTGTAGTTTTTCTCCCAATGTCTGGAGCCACTTTAGAAGGCTAGACATGTTTATTTGAAAGTAAACCCCACTGAGTTCAACAGAGTTTAACCTAAGCACTATGCATGAGATTTCAGCTTTAAGAGGTAGCCTAGTCAATGCACATTCAAACAGATGGATAGGTATTTACTTAAATCTACGTACTTGAATTGATTTGTTGACCAATTCAACTGTAAAAAAAGCATGTAGACTGTACAAAACATATGTTACTGGCTTTAGTTAAATTTCCACTTTATTTTTAAACCAGTTTTGTAAGTAGAGCATGGCCAGCCAGGGATTTCAGAGCAAATGCTGTCAATATAATATAATATGGCATTCATTAGCCAGAAAGGTACAACACAAAGGTACATAACCACAGCCTTAATGCATTTAGACCTTCTGGACAAAGTAAATAAGCTGAAAAATGTGCTAAACAACTTGGTTAGTACTCACCTATGTTTTTAAGCAAAGGTTTTAAGGAAAGGGATTTTTAATGAATTTATGGTACAGCTGACCCATAAAAATAGAGTTCTAAGGAGATGCACACATGATATACAATTAAAATCTCTATTCACATTTTTACAAGGCTGTCATTCAAGAGAAAAGCCTTTTTGACAACCACTCATGCGTACCAACTGCCAAATAAGAACTTAAACAGTAATAGTTTTGTTATCAGCAGGAAGATTTTTATCCAGGGGTTGAATTCTAAAAACAAAACTTTTTTTAAAAAATGGGAACTTTTTAAAAAAGAAAATGGGTCATAAAGAATTTGTTTCACAGGAGTAAGGGTTATATGTGAAAATCTTTTAACAGAAATAAGTTGACCTTTCACTTTTGGAACAATGATTACCAGAGTTTACTGGTTGGGGGCAGAGAAAGGGAAGGACAAAGATTTTCCAATTAGATTTTGATCAAACTTGCTAGAAAGAGCTCCGAAAGTAAGATTTTTTTGTACCAACACTAATTGGAAGTAAAATCACTAAAGCGATACAATTCAAATGAATAAATGTTGGCAGATTACATACTCACTGCTATTACCTTAAAATAATAGATGGGTATACATTTTAACACAATGCCCACTAGAAAGTATTATGCACAGAATATAGATAATGCCACACTCATCATTTACATTTCCCATTTAACAGCAAATCAAAAAAGTTATTTAATTCCTTTAGGATATTTTAGGGAAAGAAATCTATAAAAAGAACTCAGTAAATCTTTGTTCATGAATCCGATGCCAATTCATGTTTCTTGTGTCAGTTGACCACAGATAACACATTTGTGCAATTTACAATGAGAAATGGAAAGATTTTCTTCCTTACCTATCATGGTCACTGACTGAGGAGAGCAGATGCATCCTGACTATTAACAGTCATGACAAATTGCCTTGCTAATGAAAGTTACACACTGAAAGTGCCACAACTGATTAAACTACAATTTCACACTATCAGAGAGAGAGATAGCTGGAAACCCCAGCAGTGGACAACTCTAATGTTCTGCCAACAGGCCTTCAGGGCACAGAGTGGCATTTAGAAAAACATACTGTAAGTTCCACATGACTATATTCTGAAAGACTGGGTATATACAAATAGAGAGAGGTGGAGGAGAGAAAGAGAGAGGGAGAGATGTTTTGTAGAACATTACATATAACAGTTCACATCCAAAGGTTTTGAGACTAGTGGAATGGATATAACAATTTTAACTATTTTAACATCAATTGTATGGCAACATTGCCTTAAAGAATATTCCTTTTTGGAGTTTTCCTACCCTCACCCCCTTCTCCCTTCCCCTGAAACATTTATTGTGCTTTGCATTTCACATAAAATCTCTCTTTTGTTAGTCTCTTTGTTGGTGCAAAATTGGCAGCAGTTCAAATTCAAAGTACTCCTATTCATTTAGTGACCATTAAACCAATGTCATTCTAGTTCACATCAGCCAGGGAGCTAAGCTCTAAAAAACATAAAAGGCTTGCTTCACCACTGACGAATAATGTGTACATTTTTACAGAGCTTAAACCCTAATGCTTTGCCTGAAACTAACAATACAATATATCTTATCATTCTTTTTTCACAAGCAAGCAGCTGCTGAAACGCTTGCCACTTCAAAATATCAATTGCTTGCCAGAGTTGTCCTCAACACACCCTGTCAAACTCATGTATATTGTGCAATGAAAATGCAGCAGGCAAAGCTCGAAATTGTGTCAAATTCTGCTGTAAGGAGATGATGTGCAAAGAACAATGTATGACAACCATAGACCTGCAAACAATAGCAATGGGGCCAAGGCACTACATATATCACAACCATGCCTGCACATATTTTATTATCTGTATTATATATTTAAAGCATGACAAATGAACTGTTGTATGCTGTGTACAGCACAAATAAAACTCTGTCAGTTAGTCAGGCTTTTCTCATTTCTCTTGATGATCGAAACAAAACTGAATCTCTGTGCTCTCTGAACATTTGGTTCCAAATCAAAACAAGAGGGGAGAATGCAAGGTTATCAAAATGAGAAGCAAAAAACATAAGACAATAGCACATGATATGAAAATGAGATTTTGTTCAGTTGCTTCTCTCCAAGGAGACATAACCCAGGCTACCTTAAAGAATGTTAGGCTATGGAACAAGGGATGGAGGAGGTAGAATATCACTATGCCCATAAATTACAGTATACCTAATTTCAATGCAGATAAATGCTGGCCTATTGATTTGCATGTTTCCTTGGCAAAATGGAAATCCCATGTGAATCCTCTTTGTCTGGAGAAATATATTTTATAAAGCCTTTATGAATACAGCAATCCCTGCCAAAAGGGAATATGTGAGCAATATTAGGTTACTGGCATACAGCAGAGCATAGTAAAACAATAACAAAACAAACAAAAAACCTACTAAATAAGTGCCATGTAGCAGACAGACAGATGCAAGCAATTCGTCCACACACTGTCCATATAGGCTTGTCCACCAACATAAATGCATACCTCAATGTTTTGACCATGATTATCGTAAACCATCAAGTCTGAGTACTGTAAGGAAGAGCTTTTGTCCTATGATTCAAAACCAGCCCACTCAAAACTGAGCATTCCCTCTAAGTACCGTATCACGTTAATTGTACCACAGCAAGCCCAACGTTCACATAATGCCACAGCTTGCTTTTGAATGCAGGGAGCGAGGGACACAGTAGCAAAAAGATTAGCCACAGCATCCATTAATTTACCCACAATACAACTAAGGTGTCAAAAGTCTTAATACACAACAAGCTATGAGTGTCATTAACTCATACACAGTTAACTAAAATGAATAGATATCCTTTTAAGGTGTTAATAAATATTTGGGAAAGAAAATAGGTATTTTGGGTGCTTGGGGTGATGGCCTTTACTGTGTTTATTAGCGGGACAATTATGCATTATTAACACACAGCAGCTGTACCTGAACTCCTGCCACAAACATAATAGCCTTTTATAGCCATCAAGGGAGTGAGATAGGAGGCCTTTATTAACCACTAGACATGATTAGCACATTATGCAAACTTCAGTAGGGAAATTACCTGTTATTAAAATATAATGTTAGTTATAACCAATTATCAACATAATGCTGTTGTTGTTGTTTTAAATCAAGCTGCCTAGTCTAAAATAATAATTAAAAAAATGTTTTCTTGCTGGTCAGTTTATGGATGGAAATTTCTGTAAGACTCACTGCTTCGCCTTGTCCCTTCCACCACTTAAACAGCCACTAGAACATCTATAGGTCTAACACCATATTTAAGGCTTCTTCGTCATTAATATTAATCTCAAGAATATAAAATGAACTATAAATGGGAACATTTCCAACATAATTAACTGACCTGGTTAATGAGCACGGAACCTGATGTTTCTAAAACATGTTTCCATTACAGATACAAGTAGGCCTTGAAAGATTAATGCTGCAATAAATTTTCAAGAGTTAACTTGAAAAATAACAGCATAATTTACTTCAAAAAAAGCTTAATTTTGGGGAAGATTATCCCATTATCCTTAGTAACTGAATACAGCATTGAGAGTCCATTATGAGCAGTCTTTTATGCCCTAGCAGAAAGTCATTAACATAAAATAAATCATTAACCATAATACTAAGCTCTACTATCTGTAGGTGTCTATTATTAATTGTAATTACTGCATTTGCCATATGTAAAATACACCTTTTATTTTAAAATGGCTTTCAATTAAGAAGGACTTTCTTTTATTTTAACATTACAATTTGAGACTGATATGCATCCATTTAATTTTATTCTTTACCAAAAGTGTAATGCTAGACTGGAAATGTCTTCCATGGAATGCAAGGCTTGTAGACAACACAATCTGTTTCTGATTCAGAAATAAAAGCAAAATTAACAAAAGTATTACAATGCATTAGAACCCAAAAGAAATGCCATATCAGAGTGGTAACAATCATTATGCTATAATGGGAATCCACAGAATTGGTGCAAATTCAACATGGCTATTTTGGATGTAGACTTTTAGGAAAATAAATTATTGGAGAGAGAAGGCAAAAACGATGTCTGAGAGGCACATACAAGTTAGACTGTGGCCAACTAGTGAGTCACTGACCTGTTTTTTGGTGGAAAACCTAATGCAGGAGTAGGAAACCTGGTATGCATATGATGTTTTATTGTAAACATCCCATATTCATCAACAGCTGGCCATATTTGGTGGAATTTATGGAAATTATAGCTAAATCATTTGTGAGGTGCTAGATTGCCTACCCTATTCCAGTGCATACTTCCTGCTGGCATTTCTCTATTGTATGTTGTGCCAGATTAAGTGTGGAGATCATGGAATCTTCTAGATGCCACTGGATTTTTTTTAGTAGCCCAAAGGAGAAAATATGCAAGGTCTGTAATGGCTGTAGCAAAATCTGGAGGGCAACAGGTTATCAACTCCTGCCCTAAACAGATCATAGGTGGAAAAACTATTTCTGCTGAAGTTTTTCAGGTAGGCTGCATATTCAAGATCACAAAACTTACATTAGCCATAAGTAAGAAAGTATTTATTCTTATAATTAGAAGACTAAATATTAGGGGGGCACAGTTCAAATCTCCTCTTGCACAAATAATCACTGAGTGACCACTCGGGCAATCCACCTACTGAACTTTCCCAAATGATTGCAGCTGGGGGAAGACTCTGAATGACGACATTAAGCTATATATTGGTATAAGAAAATATTCATCTGGTTAACCTAGCCTGAATTCATTTAGAGGTTTAAGCAGCACTTTGGACTGGGCATGGAATGGGACTGTCCACCAGTGTAGACGGCAAAATTCTGACATGTATTACTGTATTGGTCAATCCCAATTAAAAGACTTTACGTTCTCAATGTAATTAGGTTACCTGCCTACATTCAATGTCAGCCCCACATTTAACAGCAATCCAAACAGGAAGTTACCAGGTATGAAAAATGTCATAACATTATCTCTATGCAAGTAGAAGTGTTGTGGCTATATTACCCAAGGCTACAGAAAGGTTCCTGGAATCAAGAAATGTGGAATTTAAAAATATCACACCCAAACACACATACACATCTACACTCTAGAAGAATCCACAGTTAAAGCATCCTTGAGAAGAAGTACCCATCAAATCTCAGTTTAAAAATCTCTAATGAAGTAGAATTCACCATCCCACAAAATAACCTATTCCACTGTGAAACAGCTGTTACAATCAACAAAGGCCTTTTCATGTTTAATCAGAATTGTCTTCACTGTAATTTGAAACCACTGTTTAGGATTCTATCCCCTAGAGCAGAAGAAAACAAGCTCCCTCCTTCATTCACATGACAGTACTTCAGATAGCTGATGGCTACCCTTATCACCTTTCAATCTTCTTTTTCAAAAAGAAGCATATTCATCTCCCTCAGCTGTTCCTCATAACTATTTGATTTCCAGACCCTTTATATCTTTATGCAAAGGAATCTTATAGCACTGTTAGAAACTGAAAAAATGAAGTTGGTAGCATAAGCTTTCAGAAACTTGGGCTGCATCTACACTGTACAATTGGTATAGTTTGACACCATTTTAATTGTCATGACTCAATGCTATGCAATCCTGGGATTTGTAGTTTGGTGAAGCACCAGCGCTCTTTGGTAAGGGCGGCAAAATACATCGTAAAACTACATGAGCCATAGCGGAAAGTGGTGTCAAAGTGCATCAGTTCAACAGTGCAAATGCACTCTAAGACCCCTTCTAAATTGCCATATAATCCAGATTTTCCCATCAGATAATCCACATTCTGGATTTTATATGGCAGTGTATAAGGGGCCTAAGAGTACTTCACTCAAGTTCATTCAATCTACAAAAGCTTCTGCTACCAACTTTGTCTCTCACTTAATTGCTAAGGTTCTGCATGATCTCTCCATATCAATATTCCAGACTAACACAGCTGTGTCTTTAATTCCTAGTATGGTCACTTTTTGTACATCCTCTAGTCACATATAAACTTGACATCTGTTTCAAACTGTGATATGAGAACTGGATACTATGGTCCAGTGCTGAGACAAACGTGCCCCTGGCAACAATAATGAATCCAAATTGTGAAATCTGATCCTAGAGGAAGTGCACCTCTTCCAAAAGAGGCTGCCGAACACTAACCTGGACAGTTCAGCTACCTACACTAAGTATCTCTATTTTATGGGATTAAGTCCTCATCCAATTCATTATCATGCCCAAGAAGTATTTCAGCACTGTTTCAGAGCATCAGATACCTCACATGTATTTGCTAAGAAGGAAAGTTAGATTTGATCATCATTCAAACATTGATAACACCTCTATGCATATTTCCCCCAAATTCTCCCACAGTTTCAAGTAGATTATGAAAAGCATCATTAACATTAATGTGACAAACCAGGCAATAAGTGGGTGAGGTTCAATATACTGTATTTATTTGAATACCTACTTCAAAGAGTAGCAAACCCTAAAAAATTTATCAGTGCAAAGCAGTTAACAACCGCCTAAGTAGAAAACAATAAAAACAAATTTAAGAAAAATGAGTAAATAAAATTATTTTCACCCAGTGCTGAAGAGGTATTAATCTCAACTTTAAGTAAAGTGTCCCAGGCTGAGGGCACCAAAAAGGTCCTTATCACTGGTCACCACCCTCCTCACTTTCATAAACAGAGTACTATGTCAAAGAAGGGCTGAAACATTCATGTAGGGAAAAACTATTCATTGCTGTTCAGGACTTTTAAGGAGTGGGGAAAGAGTAACCATCTAGATAATGTTGAACTACAATTCTCACCAATCTTAACTAATGCAGACAATAGTAGAGAATGCTGGGTGTGGTAGTTCAGCAACATCTTTTCCAAAGGACACACAATTCCCACCAAAAAATAAGGCATCTTTAGGCAACAGCAAAAGCCTATAAAGTGTCTTCTGGAAGATTTACTTTGTCTTCCTTTTGAAAGCAAAAACCAATTGTGTTAAGAAACAGACCAGAATACTAAGAGAATGTAAGACTGATATGTCTTCCACACACGTGACACACTAATTTATATATTAGTTGGAACTAATTTGATGTGTTGGGTTACTACTCTCAAGATAAAAGTAAGTAATTCACTTTGATCCCCTCATATGGACATGTCAGCTACTTAGATTCTCTCTAAACAGAACAAGAGGAGCTCAAAGAAAAACTAGGTGTAAACTCTATAAAACTTACTGTGAAGGAACAGCGCAGTAGTAAAAACAAGCAGACATTTAAATTACAAGTAGAAAAAAATGATTTCCAAATATTTATTACCAAACAAATACTATACTACGGCGTCATAATATAAATGGATACTGCAGCAGCCACAAAAGAACAGATGCAAACATAATTTTTTGTTTAATCTACTGCCAAACTGGAATGCAGTTTTCATATTAAAAGGTTGCCATTTTCAAGCCTAATGCTGTAGGGGAAAATCATTATGACCAGAAAATCTCATTCAAGTTAAAGAAAATCTGTCTCTTCTCTTTCTATAATTAACTGTCTGTTGGCACTTGCATTAACAGTCAGATTTTCTGATCAGTTTATAACAGGCTTCTTGATGAGAAATGATTCCTTGGGCAAAACATCCACACAGAAGAAACACCATCTTAATATTTTTAATATAAAAATGTTCCAAGGATGGATCTATGTACATTCTGATAAAAGTGGTTCAAACATGATCTGAATGAGCAATCTTTTAATAGGATGATTAGGATACACAAGTGTTGGCCTTGGTTGTAAAGTTTCAGCAATTCTTGTCTAATGTACGTATTCTTACTCTAATCCTAAACAGACATGCCTCTGAGCAAAATCTGTTCTAATTAATGACATTTCATTCAGGAGCCTAAGTATATTTTATTAAGTTCTGGATATTATCAATGTTCATGTTATATCTCTTTTATAATCAAGATTAAAATGCTCTGATGTTTGTGAAGTACTTCCATGCAGCAAATGTTTCAATATTTACTGACATAAAACTTTCAGGACCAGACTCTGAAGGCTACAAGCTTCAAAGTATTTCAGGTCAACCTTTACAACTACTTTCCCACCATGCTGGTCATGTTTTGGTTGAGAGCAACATGTAATTTATGCTGAGTTACTAGTTTACTATGTACACAAGCAGAGTCAAGAATCCTCACAAGACCTGTGGTGAAAGGAAATCCACTGATGTGATAAAGCTACTCATAAGGACAAGCTACTACACACTTTTATCATGCCTGCAGAAAGCAATGATTTGTAGAGAAAGCAAAGGTCTCATTATACAAAAATAAGTGGACTAAATTGTATCTAAATTGCTACAAACTAGACCCCATTCTATAATACCCCAGAGTTCGCTATACATAGGGAAATATTCAAAGCTTTGCTCTCTGCTTTGTTAAATATTTATTTAAAACACTACCAATATCATATGTTTGTGATCTTGCATTACTCATGTTTGAATTTCAAGTCTGAACTTTCTTATCTTTAACCAACAGGAACATGAAAATTGTAGGTTGTATCCAGTTTTGTTATTGTTGTGCACCTTTAAGTCATTTCTGATTTATGGCAATCCTGCCGTAGGCTTTTCTTGACTAAATTCTTTCAGAGGGGGTTTGCCATTTCCTTTCTCTATGGCTGGGAGAGTGTGACTTGCCCAATGTTCTCCAGAGTTGTAGTCTAATGCTCAAACCACTATACTATGCTGGTTCATCATATTTAAAAGTAAACCAACTGCAACCACTAGGACTTATGTCAGCCATTAAAAAGATTTCAAGCAATCACTCTAAACCTGAGTAAACTTGGATCCCTTAATGCCAATTTGCGAATAAAATATAAGAGCTCACTAAGGATGCATCTATACTAGGCATGTGCAAACTTTGGCCCAGCAGGTGTTTTGGACTTCAACTCCCACAATTCCTAACAGCCAGTAACCAGGCTGGGATTTCTGGAAGTTGAACTCCAAAACACCTTGAGGGTCAAAGTTTGCCCATGCCCAATCTAAACTGTAGATATAATGAAGTTTGACACTACTTTAAGTGCCATGAAATCATGAGAGTTGTAGTTTGGTAAGGCACCAGCACTCCTTGGTAGAGAAAGCTAAAAACTTTGCAAAACTACAACTCCCATGATTTCATAGCACTATGCCATAGCAGTCAGTGTGGTGTCAAACTGTATGAATTGTACAGTGTAGATGCACCCTGAATGAACTACACGTCTGGATTTACAATTAGAAGAGCAGACAACACTCAAATATCTAGGCAGGAGTGAGAATGATTCTATTCTCCAGATGTTTTTGGATTGTAACATCTATTATCCCTAGCAATCTCGGCTAATAGTAAAGAATACTAAAAGGTGAAATTATACAACATCTGGAAGACCACATGATCCCCAGAGAAAGTCTATGCATATAAACTCTAATGTAAGTCCCAATATATTCTTACAATGATGTTCAAAGGATAAATGTGTACAGGATGACATCCTAAGTGTGGCTTAACTGGTGAATACATCTATCAGTATATTTACAAATTATATTAAGAAAACAGCTGTTCCGAGGGGGGGGGGAGTCCCTTTTTAGATAATATCACAACAGACACCATCTAAATATTCACAATTTCCCATACACAACAAAAGGGAAATGTGTTTTTTAAATGATGCCTATCATGTTAATTTGCCATATTAAAAACCTATATTTTCTAAATGTGTTGTTGGATGATTTGCGGGCTGTCACTGTCTTCAATCAAAAGATTTCAAGTTGATGAACTGAAAGTCTCTTAATAGTGTTGTTATATGTAACTTCTCTTTTTGGGGGGAAATTGAAATCCCATTGGTTATTCTGGAAACTGAACAAAAGAGGCAATCAAATTCTAATTTCAGTAATTTATCACAAAAGGTGTCACAGCTTATTAAAAATGCTAACACAACAAATAAAAATGCAAAGAACTCTCTCTCCTAAATAGAAATTCACAAGGTCTGTGTAAAAACATACCACTGGTACCAAAATCCATAGGACTCTCAAAGAAAGAAAACACACACACATATAACACTACTACGTGAGCATTTTAGAGTCTTCTGGATGGAATCCTAGAATTTAGTTATTTCAGAGGGAAAATAATGTTGCATCAGAAACAAAGCAGTCTTCTGTAGAAGAGATATGATCTTGGTACATTTTGTAAAATGCAGCATTCAAATTTTGATTTGGCATAATAAAGACACAGTGTTATTTTTTCCAGAAAGGAGTCATTTTAATCTATTAACAAAACAATGGGAACTTCTAATGACTAACAAGACTGTTGTAAATACTCTGTTCTGACAGAATTCACTTGGAAGTTTCAAAGCGCAATTTGCTCTCTGTAAGTTTTTCCCCTACTATCGTCTTGTTTCTCCATCCATTTGTTTAGTCTAGTTTATTCTCACCAAGCAGCTTGTATTTTTCCACTGCCCTGACAAGTATAAGGAAGTAAATGCCAAATCAACTGGTGCTTCTACAATTTTCAACCAGCAAAACCCAGGGAAAAAGTATCTGCACATCACTTTGTAAGGCTACTGGAAGCAATAAAGACCATTATGGTCCATCCCATTCTTGGCATAAGTCAGCATTCCTATTATTATCAATGTCAAAACAAAATAATGTTAAAACATATACTTAATAGTTCAACAGTGGGACTGGGAAAAATTGCAATTGAGCTCTCTGCTCACAGTTCTTATGAAAACAGTGCCTGAGGAGGGTAAGTGTAAGTATATGGATACAAGTTTAAACTGAAGTTATTATATCTCCAAAGAGGACAACACTAGGATATTATTTTACTACCATGGTTATAGAATGCGTATATCCAGATCTGTTTCCAGGAAGATTAAAATACATTTATCTTCTAAGATGCCAACCGAAAAATCGCTTGAAATACAGTTCTCTTACAAATTTCAGAGATGGACCATATTACCACAAGTCTAAATCTGTCTGTCCTGCCCATGAGCTTCACTATATTATTTCAAAGGCTGACCTATATACAGCAGCATACCATCCATTCTCTCTGTTTGTATAAGAGATACCTCACACAGTTGCCACAACCAACATTGTTTGAATTGTTCTTTCACTTTTCTCCCTCTGAGGTTTAGCTGAAAAAGAAACATGAGCCAATGCAATACACACAGAGCACTCTATGCTGCAAGAGAAAACACAGCAACAGCCAACTAAAATGTTTAAGGACATTATTTTAAGTTTATAAAGAAAAATCTCCCTCGTTTTTTTTTAAACAAAGGCACTCAGCAAAAAAGCAATGAAACAAAAAATACTTACACTGTTGCATGTTATTTAAAAATGATTCAGTGCAACTGGGAGTACATTCTCTTATCTGAATACTGTCAATTCTTACACAGCATGTAAACTATGACATTACATACTGGAAAAGATGCAAACATTGATCATTAAAATATGTAGGTTGCAATCCATCAACTAAATTTAGAAATGCTTACTTGTGCAACAAATTTTAAGGCCATGGTGCATTTACTTAGCTTGTTATGGAGCAACACAAAACTTAAACAGGATTACTCACAGGGAGATACAATCTGTTACCCAGTTTCTATGAAAATTACATATACCAGGCAAGTTTACCTTCCAATTTTTCATCAAAGTGAAAGTACATAGGAAACAGATCACATGCACTATAATACTGGCAAAAGTTAAACTAATTTCATATGGGGGAGAGGGAGGTTGGCATAGGTATGTTACTATTAGGCCTCCAGGATATCAGGTATCCTTTGTATTTGCACCTAACAAATCTGCTGAAAAACAATGAGGCAGTAAGGAAAAAGTTCCCCACTATCAGTTTATGGAAAAGACAAAGTGAAATGTGTTTTTGCAGGATGCTATGAAATTAAGGCTTCATAGCGATTTTAATGAGTTTGGATGGATGGGGCTAAGGGGGTTGAAGAAAATGAGACATTCATTCAACACACGCCTCCTAGGGACCCAGCCAGCAAAGCTACTCTAAGTCCATTTACTATAATCAATGGTCACTGGCAGGGCTGCTTGACAGAGATATGCACTGCTTGAAGAATGTGAGAAACATTCCTGGTATGTCACTCCTGAGCTGGCTTTTTTTTAAAAAGTAATTCAAAGGTACATTTCAAAAATCCACTGTTAATCCTTACTAAGTTAAATAGAGTATCACATTTGCATACTCAGATAAAAGTTTGTTTCTTCTTTATGATGGGATTTAACCAGCTTGTTAAAAAAATAGTGCCTGGAGCAAGGGGTGGGAAGAAAGCCCTCTAAATTAATTTATTCAATCAAGAGTGATATCCACCCAAAATAATTTAGAATACTTAAAATGGAAAACGATTTAATATATTAACGCACTTCCTGATTTTCCAATGCATTTAACTTTTAAATTAAATCTGGCCCACCATCTTGAGTGTGATGAGCAAAATGTATATTCAAGTCATTACCTTCTTTATAAAGCTTTAAATCACTGATAGATTTAATAACCGTTTGTCCAGTTTTCACTGCCAAATGGCTCTTGGGGCACTTTGGCACTTATGTCATTAATTCTACCCAGTGCTTCTTTACTTCTGAGCATGGCAGGCTTACAACTCACAATAAAAGATAACAGAGATTATATTTTATAGTGGCAAGTCACAGGACAAAGAGAGTTTCATATAATCATCATTGCTGAGTGCTTAAAGAGCCTTTAGCACATGAAGTGGGAGGGCACATTTCTGTCATCTAAACTTGGAGCTTCTCTTCCTATTTTCACTACAGCGTACCTAGAGAAAACTTTTATAGGCATGATTGCAGTCCACAAATCTAGTTATGGAACATCCACACTAATGAAGCTACAATAACAAGTTGGGTTTCTTGTGCCATTAATCTCAGACAGAAATGGGTTCTACATGTTAAGAATGACAAACAAGATACAGTAGTGCTAGAAAATTCCTGAAAAGTGGAAGGTGTTTTCGGACAGTGCACCAGTTGTGTTCTTGAAGCAAATAGCAAAGCGGACCTCTCTGCTCGCATCACCTGTATCTGGATGCATTTTTTCAGGGTGCTTGAAATAATCCATAAACACACACACACACACACCCATGGCAATGAATAAAATGCAACAGTAAGGTTTCTACCCCCTTTTTGCAAGAGGACATTCTAGCCATCAATTACTCCTTCTCCCTTGTAAAGCAATAAGCAAGCACAGAATCACGTCCAAGCCACAAAAAAAAAACAGTGTTGTCTGTACAAGATAGAGTTTATATTGTGCCAGGCATACACTCACATACACAAACCCATCTGGTGCTGCCTGAAAAAGTGCCAGCCTTCCAGAGTAAGCTCTTAAACAAAAGCCTAGCAGGCACCTGGGTTTAAACAAATCTTACTATGAAGGCTGGCTCACAACTCTGTTTACGCTTCCCTCATGGATTGCCTGTACATATGTTTCAGTGTTTTGGAAAACCTGCACTTCCTGAACATTTACCATGATCAATGGTGCCTGTTTCACAACAGCAAATAGAGGGAAATGGGGAAAAATGTGCATCACATACAGTAAAGCATGAAGTGTAAAGGATCAAGGAACAAAACAAAAACATAGACTCCTTTGGATGGCATCCTATGGCACACCTTGGAAAAGGTCCCATTTAACTTAGTGAGTTGACTATGTTTAGTGGGACATGCGTCTGAAGGGACACAGCAACACATAAATGAAAGCAAGGGTGAGGGAGCGGTGTTGAGAACAGGGTTCAAATTCCCCAACTGGGAAACAATGGGCAAGTCACACTCTCTCAGCTCCAAAGGAAGGCAACAGCAAGTTCCCCTATAACAAATATCACCAAAGAAAACCCAGGAAAGGGTTGGAAACAACTTTAAGATGCACAACAACAAGGCCCGGCAATGGCATGGTTAGAGCACTACTCCTCTTCTGGCAATACGCCCAACCCAGTTTTAGACATTCCTCCTTCCCTCTTGGTCTGGAGAAAACTTGAAAAAATGACCCATAATACTGTTTCTAAGGCCCCTTCCACACAGCTAAATAACACATCCCACTTTATCTGCTTTGAACTGGGATATAGGGCAGTGTGGACTCAGATAACCCAGTTCAAAACACATATTGTGGGTTGTTCTGCCTTGATATTCTGGTTTATATGGCTGTGTGGAGGGTCTCTAAATGCTGAATGGAGTTTACAGAGTGAAGCAGTCCAGCTTGAGTCCTTGGGCTCTTCAATACAAACTTGCTATAAGATTTTGAAATTCCCACAGTCCCACTCCCACCAAACATTCCAGGCGCGGGCTTTTCTGAAGAGCTGGCATGGAAAGCAATGTACCCTGGTGCTGGCAGGATGCATACCCCGAAAGCGACAAAAGGAAGGTGGTTTTTTTTAAGGGGGTGGGGATGGAGATTATGATTTTGAATCTCCCGCAAATGACGGCCTCAAGTATAGAGAAGCACTTCTTGCAAAGGCGCCTACCTGGCTTGCCAAGGGGCTTCCTCACGAGTCAGGACCCGGAGCCCAGCCAGGGGAGCCGAACTGGCTTTTCCAGAGGCTCCCAAAGAGGGATCGAAGGCAAGGGGCTCACAACATCGGTGGCAGGCTCCCTTCCCCCGTGGCGAACCCGCCTCTTCCCCACAACACAACAGACACTTGCAGCTCCCACAATATAAACACCCAACAAGGCAAAGCGATTTCAAAGGCACACAACCCCCTCCCCTCCCCTCCCCTGTGCAACCTGCTCCGTTGGAAAGTCTCCTCCCGCAGCCAAGCCCCGAGCCCCGAGAAAGGGAGAAGCCCCCAGGGGGCCGGCAGATCACCTTGTTGCAGTAGTAGGGGTCCAGGCAGGGCGAAGGTCCCAGGCAGGGCGCCTCGGGAGCGGTGGCAGCCTGGGATGGGGGCGCAGCGGGAGGAGGCGGCGGCGGCGGCGGAGGAGGAGGAGGCGGCGGCGGCGAATAAAACCGTACGTCCATTGCACACTAGAACATCAAGCCGAACTCCTCGCCTGCCTTCCTTCCCTCTTCTATTTTTCTTGAAGCAGAAAAAATAAATAATAAATAAAACGGGGAGTTGGGGGAATCAATGCAAGAAAACTCAACAAGGACCCGAAAATAGCCCCAGAGGATTTGAGTTTGAGACAAAAAAAAAAACCCTTCCCTGGTAGTAAAAAAGAGAGAGAGGGAGCGAAACCTGCCCCTCTCCCCGCCCAAAAAGGGACCCAAGCGGTGGCAAGGTCTCCTCCAGCCGGGCAGGTAACTTCCCGGAGTTTTCTTCCTTTTTCCACGCCTTTGCGCACTTCTTGGGGAGAGTTCGCTTCTTTCCTTCTTCTCCTTCCCCGTCTGTTCTTTCTTTCTTTCTCTCTCTCTCACTCTCTGCGTCTTTCTCTCCCCAGGAGGGGATGGAGGGCAAGCTCCGGCTCCGGTGGGGCTTCCCCGCGAGGCAGCGTGGAGAGCAAGGACTCGGCGTGAGGCTCCGCCGCGAGTGTGCCGCCGCTGCTTCACACAAAGGAGCCTCGAACTCCAGAGCCATTTGCTGCTGGCCGCGGAGCGCGCCGTCCCGCCCACCGCAGGCAGGGGGCGCTGTGGCACCCGCCAGCCGGGGCCTCCCCGCCCCAGCCGCCCCGACCCCCTGCCAGTTACTATGGCACCGCCTCAACGCGGCGTTTTCCATAAGAATAAGGATGGACGGAGGGGGAAGGAAAGCGGAGGGGGATTCAGAAGCAAGGGAGGAGGACGGGCTGAAGCAGTTGCAGGGGCCCCACGACTTCCTCGCAGAAGTAACGGAGTTTGGCACCACTTGAACTTCTCTGGCTCAAAGGTATGGAAGCAGGGAGCAGTAGTTTTGGTGAAGCACCAGCAGTACTCTTGAGCAAGGATGGCTAAGATTTTGGAAAACTACATTGAACCGTGGCAAAGTACTGGACGTCCCAAAAAATCTCCTCACATAGGAAAAATTAACAAACGCAGAACACCCAAGATAAAAGGTGTTCTCTCACCTACCTACACAGCTCCAGAGTCCTGCCTCATTAAGTCAGAATTCTCGATTAGACCTGCTGGATAAATACTTCTGTTTGGACCTCTATTTTCTGCAGTGTGTTATATTCTAGTTCTCTGTTCTCCATTCATCTGGTTTGAAGGAGAGACGCCACTAATTTTTCCACCCAACAATTAGGAAAACCCCTGCTTAATTGCAGGACTCAATTGACTAGAAAGGGTAATAGAAGTAGACATGGCACTCAACACAGAATCAACATACTCATGTCACTAACATTTTAAGCATTACAGAATTGTATCCCAATGTCATTGCAAAGGAAGGAAAAAACTAAAATTAGCTGGATCCCTCTATTGTTAATTTTGACTTTATTTCCCTTTGTCCCCCTACCCTGAAAGTCATCATGGATGCTACCATGGGGCTGGGCTGTGGCGCAGCTGTTGAGCAGCTGCCTTAAATCACTCTGACCATGAGGTCATGAGTTCGAGGCCAGCCCGTGGCGGGGTGAGCACCCGTCAATTAAAAATAAAAAATAGCCCCTGCTCGTTGCTGACCTAGCAACCCGAAAGATAGTTGCATCTATCAAGTAGGAGATAAGGTACCACTTATAAAGTGGGGAGGCAAGATTAACTAATTTACGACCTGGAATGAGGAAGAGCCGTCAGTGTGGATGATGAAGCAGCTGCTCCCCCCTGTGGCCAGAATCGAACATCCCCTCAGAAGAAGGTTAACTTGCCTCTGCGTGTGTCTCTCAGTCTCTGTTTGATGTGTTTATGGGCATTGAATGTTTGCCCTATGTGTGTTATAATGTGATCCGCCCTGAGTCCCCTTCGGGGTGAGAAGGACGGAATATAAATACTGTAAATAAATAAATAAATACCACTGATACATTAATTGGAATACACAGAAACTGCACCTAGAACCTTCCTTCATATTTCACCCTCCATGAGGCAAAAAGGATTATTGTTTTGGCTGGTTGAACACGTTAACGCAGTGGTTCTCAACCTGTGGGTCCCCAGATGTTTTGGCCTACAACTCCCAGAAATCCCAGCTAGTTTAGGATGTTAGGATGTCTGGGATTTGAAGGCCAAAATATCTGGGGACCCACAGATTAAGAACCAATGTGTTAAGAGGTATAGGGTACAAGATCTTTTTGCACACAGACTCACAAACCTCATCAGGCGCACTTTAAAATAGATCTACTGGGGGAGGGGAACAACAGCCTGGCGAACACTATATTACCCACGACCACAGGGAACCGCCAAAAGGCTAAACGGAGGGCTGCACAAACACAGCAAGGACCAAGTACGGAGAGCACAATAATCCCTGATAAAAAGCTCAAGGGGAGGTCACAGGGGCTTACATGTCTTTACACCAACGCTCAGAGCATGGGAAATAAGCAAGAGGAACTCCAACTCTTAGCACAGCACCACACATACGATGTCATAGGCATCACTGAAACCTGGTGGGATGACTCCCATCACTGGAATGTAGCCATTGAGGGCTATAACCTCTTTCACAGAAATAGAACAAAAGGGAGAGGAGGGGGAGTAGCTTTATATGTCAAAAACAGTTACGTTGCAGAAGAAATGCAAGACTGTAATCCGGGAAACCAGCTAGAAAGCATCTGGATAAGAATCAAGGGAACCGGGACTCAAAAAGATCTTGTCGTGGGTGTCTACTACAGACCTCCGAGTCAGGATGAAGGACTTGATGAAGCCTTCTGTCAACAGCTGACCAAACAGGCACAAAGAAGAGATATAGTAGTCATGGGCGATTTCAATTATTCCGATATCTGCTGGAAAACAAACTCAGCCAAGAGTACAAAGTCCAACAAATTCCTCACTTGCCTTGCAGACAATTTTATGGTCCAGAAGGTAGAAGAGGCAACAAGAGGATCAGCAACTCTTGATCTAATCTTAACAAATGTGGAAGACCTGATCAATACAGTTGAAGTGGTTGGATCCTTAGGGGCAAGTGACCATGTGCTCCTGGAGTTTGCAATACAAAGGAATGCTGAAACTAAGACAAGTCAAACACGCATTCTCGACTTTAAGAGAGCTGACTTCCAAAAAATTAAGGAATTACTGAGCGGCATTCCATGGACACCAATATTAAAAAACAAGGGAGTTAAGGATGGATGGGAGTTTTTCAAAAGTGAAATACTCAAGGCGCAAATGCAAACAGTGCCAACAAAGAAGAAAAATAAGACAAGTGCAAAGAAGCCAGAATGGATGTCCAAAGAACTTCTAACTGAGCTAAAGCTCAAAAGTGACATGCACAAGAAGTGGAAAAGGGGAGAAATCACCAAAGAAGAATTCAAACGTATAGCCAACACCTGTAGGGAAAAGGTTCGCAAGGCTAAAGCACAAAATGAGCTCAGGCTTGCCAGGGACATAAAAAACAACAAAAAAGGCTTTTTTGCTTACGTTGGTAGAAAAAGGAAGAAAAAGGAGGCGATAGGGCCTCTGCAAGGAGAAGATGGGGTGATGGCGACAGGGGACAGGGAAAAGGCAGAACTGCTCAATGCCTTCTTTGCCTCGGTCATCTCACAAAAAGAAAGCCATCTTCTACCTCAGCAACATGGAATGGACGAAGGATTGGGGGAAATCCAACCCCAAATAGGGAAACAAGTTGTCCAGGAACACCTGGCCTCTCTAAACGAATTCAAGTCCCCAGGGCCGGATCAGCTACATCCAAGAGTATTGAAGGAATTAGCGGAAGTTATTTCAGAACCGCTGGCAATTGTCTTCGAGAGTTCTTGGAGAACGGGAGAAGTCCCAGCAGATTGGAGGAGGGCGAATGTGGTCCCTATCTTCAAGAAGGGAAAAAAGAACGACCCAAACAATTACCGTCCGGTCAGCCTCACATCGATACCAGGCAAGATTCTGGAAAAGATCATCAAGGAAGTGGTCTGCGAACACTTAGAAACAAATGCGGTCATTGCTAATAGTCAACACGGATTTACCAAAAACAAGTCATGCCAGACTAATCTGATCTCTTTTTTCGATAGAGTTACGAGTTGGGTCGATACAGGGAATGCTCTGGATGTAGCCTACCTGGATTTCAGTAAGGCCTTCGACAAAGTCCCCCACGACCTTCTGGCAAATAAACTAGCAAAATGTGGGCTAGACAAAACTACAGTTAGGTGGATCTGCAATTGGCTAAGCGAACGAACCCAAAGGGTGCTCACTAATGCGTCATCTTCATCATGGAAAGAAGTGACAAGTGGAGTGCCGCAGGGCTCCGTCCTGGGCCCGGTTCTGTTCAACATCTTTATTAACGACTTAGACGAAGGGTTAGAAGGCACAATCATCAAGTTTGCAAATGACACAAAACTGGGAGGGATAGCTAACACTCCAGAAGACAGGAGCAGAATTCAAAACGATCTTGACAGACTAGAGAGATGGGCCGAAACTAACAAAATGAAGTTCAACAGGGACAAATGCAAGATACTTCATTTCGGCAGAAAAAGTGGAAATCAAAGATACAGAATGGGGGACACCTGGCTTGACAGCAGTGTGTGCGAAAAAGACCTTGGAGTCCTCGTGGACAACAAGTTAAACATGAGCCAACAATGTGATGCAGCAGCTAAAAAAGCCAACGGGATTCTGGCCTGCATCAATAGGGGTATAGCGTCTAGATCCAGGGAAGTCCTGCTCCCCCTCTATTCTGCCTTGGTCAGACCACACCTGGAATACTGTGTCCAATTCTGGGCACCACAGTTGAAGGGAGATGTTGACAAGCTGGAAAGCGTCCAGAGGAGGGCGACTAAAATGATTAAGGGTCTGGAGAACAAGCCCTATGAGGAGCGGCTTAAAGAGCTGGGCATGTTTAGCCTGCAGAAGAGAAGGCTGAGAGGAGACATGATAGCTATGTACAAATACGTGAAGGGAAGTCATAGGGAGGAGGGAGCAAGCTTGTTTTCTGCTGCCCTGCAGACTAGGACACGGAACAATGGCTTCAAACTACAGGAAAGGAGATTCCACCTGAACATCAGGAAGAACTTCCTCACTGTGAGGGCTGTTCAACAGTGGAACTCTCTCCCCCGGGCTGTGGTGGAGGCTCCTTCCTTGGAGGCTTTTAAGCAGAGGCTGGATGGCCATCTGTCGGGGGTGCTTTGAATGCGATTTCCTGCTTCTTGGCAGGGGGTTGGACTGGATGGCCCATGAGGTCTCTTCCAACTCTACTATTCTATGATTCTATGATTCTAAGAAATCCTTGCCCCTTCTTTCTGGCTACTGGGTCCTCATAAGGCATTATAGTTATCTCCCTCTGCTGCCACCTTTGTGGAGATGCTTCCACCTGGTGCTGCAACTTGTGTACAGGAGGAAGGAGAAAATGGGGTAGTGGAGGATGGACAGCTACAGCTCTAAAGGACAGACTTGGGCATCACCCGCAAAACAGGCCCCAGTGGGTGCCGACCGCCGCAGCCCAGTTAGCAGGTGAGGAAGGTATATGAGCAGCTCCACTGCTGACTTCCCACTTTTAATAAGAGCATAAAGGCCTTAGCATATGTTCATGGTCGCCCTTAGTCTTTCCAGTCACTACGTAGGGTAGCAGCAGAGGCAGCCCCAAATAATCCACAAATAACCAAATTCATGAAAGTTAAACCTTCAAAAGTGGAAAGCTGATTGTGTGTTTTGATTTTAAAATGTACATAAAGTTAAAAGAAAAGTAACACATGTCCAAGAGATAGCTCTTCTGCTTATATGTTAAAAGCTGGTTAAATAAATGTTTAAATATACAGAGATAAATATGTTTACCAGACAAATCAGCCTTGATGATCAGGTCTCTGGAAAGTGAATGAATTTCAGCAGTTTCCTTTCTGGATAAGAAGATGCAACTATATTACCTGAATTCTGCAGGACAAAGTAATGAAAATTTAATTGAAAGTTCCACTGAAGTTTAATATACCAAAGGAAAAGATAACAAGCAGGTTGAATGAGGACATATCAAAAAGAAAATGAGGCCTAATCCTAATTAAGTGTACTTTTCCATGCATGTTCAGTGAAAAACTAAAGTTTTGTGTGTGCTCTGAACACACTATGGTCCAACTCCTGGTAGCCCTCTTTCCTGACAAAGGTATATTAGGTATATTGTGTCTTCCCAATAGGAGTATAATTTAATAATAATAAAAAGAGGAAGATATAATGATAAAATGAGTGAAAATGCCAGACAAAACCAATTAAAGCTACCCATGCTGTTCAGAAAGTTTTAAATACTGTTCTTGTAAAGTCTCCCAAGATGCTTTGAGTTGGGAACATTTAACCTAACCTGCATTCCTCTCTTAACATTTACAGTTAAAAAAATGAAATGAAATGAGAGTTTTGATTTGGATTGCATGTTCGTGCCTCATATTGGGGAAAAATACCCACAAATTATAGAGATAAAAATTCTAGACTGTGATGCTTGAGTACAAATTTACAGAAATTATTGTACAACAAGACCCTGTAATTGCAGAACCAATAAACATAGTTTCACTTACCTGCATCAAGGCAAGAAATGGTCTTCATAGGAATTTACTAGGAATCCAGGCAATTTTAAAATATACTTTCGCCATAAACTTACCATAAAGTTATGTTGGAGGATGCAGTAAATTCCTAAAAACAGATGCATCTCTAGGAATCTCTAGGTCTTCCAATGCAACTTTATGATATACTAGTGATAGTAATTCAATGGTGCTCAGTCAGATTCAGTTTCACATAACTGCAGTCTAGCCAAGATTATGTCTGCTGTGGATACAAAGATCTTACTCTCTCCCTCTCTCTCTCTCTCTCTCTCTCTCTCTCTCTCTCTCTCTCTATATATATATATATATATATATCTGCAGTACACAAATTTGCCAAATTTTGTTGGTTCAGTTCAAAGTTTAGCATAGTAAATGATTGAATGGAAATAAAGTCATGAGATACTGTTATTCTGCTTCTCTGATTCATGGAGTTACTGTTTTAGTATCTATATGGTCTAGAAGGTTCTTCATCTCATTTCCTTGCTTTTAATGACTAATGTCTAAATCCAGTTGTCAGTCTTAACTGGAACAGATTCATGGAATAAACACATAAATCTCATTTATTTACTACTGTAATTGGGATTAGAAGATAGAATTAGGCCTGCAGATGCAATTTACCACTGAATGTATGCATAGAACTGGTACTTCGTGCAGTGGTTCTCTACCTGTGGGTCCCCAGAGGTTTTGGCCTTCAACTCCCAGAAATCCTAACAGCTGGTAAACTGGCTGGGATTTCTGGGAGTTGTAGGCCAAAACACCTGGGGAACCCACAGGTTGAGAACGACTGCCTTAGTGAAATCATCTCATATTTCAGATGTGATATTCCATGTTTTTGACATTTCAGTATATCCCTCTTAAAATTCTTCCTCACAGAAATTTCACTTAACATTTAGCTACCTTGCTGAAGCTAAGCACATCTGAATCTAATCATGCCTGTTTAGGAGACTGTGCACTACTGTGAGGAATATGATAAAAGAAAAATAAGACATCCATACCCTGAACAAATAAGTAGTATCTTTTTGTGAACAAAGAAATGTGACAGAGCACTCAAGTATTTGATCTCAGAGCAGTAATCTAAATTAGTAAATCCAGACAATTGTCAAGGTACTCATCTCTGAACCCATGGGAGTAAATATGACATTTGAAATCATTCATTAGCAAATGTTCTGGATAACGAATAAAAGATTCTTTGTTGGGCTTTAATGTATGTTTGTTGCTCTTGTAGCATGATAGCATTTTTCTTAGTTGAATGCCCACCATGAAATCACAAAGCCAGACATGGATATATGGATGAAATAAATGGACATTTATTGACTTAAATGTTTCTTAGAAATTTTTTAGGCAAAAAATTAATTCAGGGAGCAATCTAATGTGGATAATTGGCCGAGGGGCAGGGATTAACCTGTGATCAGCACACTCCTGGGTAAACACCCAACCTCAAGAGCAATCCATGTCCATAGATTGCTCACAATGTAAGTGTACCAGGTGGAGACCAACTGGGCTTCTCATTCATTGTCATAAAATATAGTGTGTAGATTTGATAAATGTGGATCTAATATGTGTGGGTATGAATGAACTGAATGAAAGGAATCAATTAATGATAGCTAATAATTTTGGAGATATCATTCTGAAGCTTAAGGCCTGCAATGACTAAACCATTAACTACCTGCTTGATGAATTGTAATTAAAACCTGCTAATGAGAACTGAAATGGTAGACCTGCCCTAGTAAACTGATAAGAACTGTGACAATGATAAGAGAAATGTTTACATCTGTTTACATCCATCAGCATTTACTGATTGAAACCAATATCTGCTAAGAAGGAAGTCAAACAAGGCTCCTTATATTTACCAACACCAATTGAAGAGACTCAACATCTGTCAGGAACTGAGAAGCCAGGATGTTTCAGGCTGGAAAAACATCTATCATTCATTTACAACTTTGGAACAACATCAGCAGAATATTCTTATAAAAGACTCAATCTGATAAGTTTCAAGTGTGACAGATAACTGTGCTATTCACCCGCCAAACTCTATTGAAAAAGATGGTGTACCCTGGGAGTGCCAGATCTCCTATGGGAAAGCAGGATTCAGGACACTTGCATCCTTTTCGCAAGGGAAGAGAAAGGAGTGCAATTTTGGAGTCATGATTCATTTGTAGGGAGTCTGTTTCAGCTTTAGGTAAAACGGGGATCTGATCCTTGGCATTGTTCTTAGAGAAAAAAGATGTGTTTTGGTGTTTTGAACTATGGCAGGCTCCAGAGAAAGCAGGGTCTGGCCTAAGCAGGTGCTTCTCCAAGGAGGGAGAAAGGATATGGTAATATCTGGATGGATGCATGATGACCGAATGTTTATATGTGTTCCAATGTTGAGTAAAAATGTTATTCCCCTCTGTTTGTTAGCAAATATAACTGTAGGTTTGTGTATCCAATGTAGTTATATAGAATCTGTATGTTTGTATCTCTAATGTCGTACTTTGTGTAAAAGTGTAAAAGTTCTGATGCCCTTTCTCATACTGGAAAATTGCAATGAAAATAACCTATGCTTTAAAGTTATTCAAAAGTTATTCATAATATCATTGGATGTGGTGAAGGCCCATGACACTCTCAGTCCACTTTGGTCTAGTTCATGTGGCTGAGGCTAGCACGCTTCCTGGCCCAGTTTGTGTATGGGAGAAACCAATGGCACTCACCAGTCAAGTAAAAATCTTGGGAGCGCTAGAGGCTTATTAAGCTCCCGAAAGCCAACTAGTATTCCTGTGTCACCTTATATGATATAATTCAGCTATGTTCATCATATGTAGGCAGCAAAGCCCTATGTCGCCACCCCCTCCACTTGCCCACCCCCCACCCCAGTTTGGGCACTTGGTCTCTAAAAAGTTCACCATCACTGCTGTAGGGTAACAGAGTACAAACAATACAACATAAAAACCTGAGGCTTCAACTGTCATACACAACATTGTAAATAAGTAGTGAAAGGAATCTGTAAGTTGTCTCAATGTCTACAGAGACCAGTCAGACACTTACTTGGGTATAGTGATTGCCTAAAACCACAGGATTTTAGCCTTCAAGAATCCAACCATAACATAGAATTGCAGCCCTATACTAAATATTGAAATGCAAGTAAAGCAATGTATCAGACCATTCGGGTGGACCAAGTGGCCAAGCCCCTCATTAAACCATTATTTGGGATTGTATGTAGTATCTGTGGCAGGATCATGATATTGCTAACCTGGTAAATAAAAGGGAAATGTGTTCCTTATAATTGCAGCCTGGGTCTCAAAACTAGGATAGATTAGTGTGCATAGCTGCAATGACTAAGAAGTTGTTTATCTCAGCACTAACAAATTATATGTAATACAGCCCACCACTTGAGCATATTCAATGGAAACAATAAATAGACCAATGATAGTTTTAAAAAATAGCACCAATGTGAAATTTAGCATTGGCAGTGAGCTATAAAAGCTACTTCCTCTGACATTCCAATGTCAGGCTGCATTTGATTCACCCTCAAAGGAAAAGTAGCAATAATACTACAGGTGGCAAGGCCACAGAAGGTAAATGGGTCTGACCTAGAGGTACAGTCAATTAAAACTGACTAGAGGTGTTTGATCATTATCAGAACAGGAACTGGATATGGTTAATAACTGTTCCCACGAGTCAGCGTGGCGGGAAGGTTGTCACACCTAGTAATGGTGTACAGGAGCCACAACTTGCTAGGGCAAAGCTAACTAGGGTAACTAACTAAACATGAGGCAGTCATTTAATTTCTTCTTACCTTAAAGAGTGCTAAAGTGGTAGCACTGATCTTAAATATATTTCTCATACTACAGAGAAATTGGCATGAAGCCTATCATCATTCCAGCATATTTGTAGCATCCACTCAATGTATGACAAATGGTCATAGTCCAGAACATTTAGGAAAAAAACCGATCTGTGGCTGATTATATAAGGGGAATCCTAAAATGTTTACTCCAATAGCTGTAGGCTAAAAACAATGCCCTCGCTGAAATGAAACTGTTACAACGGGGACAGAACAGAATAAATAAGCCAGAGCCTGCCAAAAGCAATGCTGTATGTAACTCAGTGGTTCTCAAACGGTGCTCCTCCAGGTGTTTTGGCCTTCAGCTCCCAGAAATCCCTGCCAGTTTACCAGCTGTTAGGAATTGTGGGAGCTGAAGTCCAAAACATCTGGAGGAGCACAGTTTGAGAAACTCTGCTGTAACTGAATAAAATTGTAACATTTGCATTCGTGGCAGTCACAACTTAAGGAAAACCATAGCTTCAGAACTCATGTCTTAAGAAGATCAATTGCTCTGGCATGAGCAGGCAGAACTACACCATATAATGGCATCCCTAGCAGGAACAAACAAAATGGCACCCTCCCATTGGCCTAATGAAAGGTGTTCCGTCCCCCAGGACGATGGTTTGCCTTACTTATTGGTCGTTTGTTTGTTTTCCCTCCTTTGCAAAAGCCCAGGAAAGGTGGCTTGAAGTCTGCAAGAGCTGGCTGCAGTTTTCTTTGCAATGATTGGTCAAAGAGTACAACATCTTAGGACCGCCCTTTTTACCAGGGTCTAGTCTCCATTTTAGAGTTTCATTCTGGCTATAGTCTTCCAACGTGCTGGAGCTGTGCAAGGCTAACTGGGACAAATCATCCTCAAAACCAGGCCAATCTAAGCCTATCCAAATTAGATAAGTATTGAATTATACTGATCTGGAATAGGAATTCTAGTTAGAGGAGCAGGGTTATTCCATCGCTTCTAGAACTAATCTTTGCTGTAAAGATAGGGAAGGAAAGAGTTTCTCCTTCTAATATAGACAGCGTGATTAGGGTATAGTGGTTTTATAATCACCTTTGCCTTCTGGAACCAGGGATAATTCTGCAACTAAAACCTATGGAAATTTGTTTCATTTTCTGCAACTTTAAGATCTGTGCCAGGTTTACAACCTTGTATGAATAAACATCCTTTTTTGAAGTTATCCAGACTCAGTCGTTCAATATCTATAGGACAGCTTATAGGGATTTGCAGTTCGCCCGGATAAAGGACAGCACGTTTCAGTTTTATAGTTTTTTATTGTCCGGCGGACGGCACAGTTTTGAGGTAGATCAGCGGTTTTTCCGCTTGAGCTAGCTTGCACGGCTTTATAGTTTTTTATAGTTTAGGAAGTTTTAGTATAGGCTGCGGCTTTTCCGCCTGAGCTCAGTCTGCATACCTAAAGACTCTACCAGCGTCTGAGGCAGTGGAGCCCGCTCTCAGACCCGAAGGAGTCAAATAGTGGGGCTCTATTTCCTTGCTATTTGGCTCGCGTGTGCGCACGTGGCCCAGTGGCTTTCTGGGTTTGCACAGGCTGTGCAGTTCCCAGCAACGTCCAGGGCTCCCTCGGCGGTAGACCTCGAGCCGCGGAGCACCAGCGACAGTTCTTTGGCTGGCTCTGAGGCGTGAAGCCCACCAGAACCAGGCTAGAACCTGGACAGGCCTGGCAACGCTGCTGCGAGTTCGGCCGGAGCACTCAACCGGCTTTGACAGCCTCTTCATCAGGAGTTCGGCCGGAGCACTCGGCCGGCTTTGACCTGCCTCATGGTCCGGCGGTGGTGACCTGCCTCATCGTCCTGCGGTGGTGACCTGCCTCATTGACCTGCGGCGGTGACCTGCCTCATCGTCCTGCGGTGGTGACCTGCCTCATCGTCCTGCGGTGGTGACCTGCCTCATCGTCCTGCGGTGGTGACCTGCCTCATCGTCCTGCGGTGGTGACCTGCCTCATCGTCCTGCGGTGGTGACCTGCTTCATCGTCCTGCGGTGGTGACCTCCCTTCACAGCGGGGAGGAGGCGTCTTTTCTCTCCTCCTTTCCAAAGCCAGCCTCGGTGCTCCTTCGGCGGCAGGCCTCGAGCCGCAGAGCACGAGGTGCTTGAAAATTTGGCGAAGTCGCCATTTTGGCAGTTTACGTCACTCGGGCAAGGGAGGTATCAAGTGGCAAGTTGCTGTCAGTTGGCATTTTGCAGCTTGCCCACTAAAATCTGGCGCCAAAGGTCACAATCTTTGTAAAGTATAGTTACTTAGTGATATATATTGCTATGGTTAAGTGCTGTGAATTGTATTATATATTGAATTTGCTTTTATTGTAAATTTACTTGCAGGTATATTGCATTTGCCTTTGTTGTAAATTTACTTGCTATTAAGAATACATAATGTCTATGCAATTTCAAGATGATACAGATGGTATACCTCCTTCTGAGGCTGAAAGTAGGAATGAAAGGCCCCAAAGGATAAAGCACCCTTCAGCCAAGATGCTAGCCCATCTAATAGGTGAAAAGGAGCTCCTCCATGTGAGGTTAGGTTCGGCATGGGAGCGCATCACAACATTAATGGACAGAATTGAGAGCTTGGGTATTACAAGGGTGCCATCCATATTACAGACAGACCTTGAAGAGACCTTCGGTATTTGGAGGGGTTTGGTGTCTAAGATAGTCCAGGTCCTCGAGCGCATTAACGCCAAGGATTCAGAGTTAGAAATAGTGAGTGTCTTAGCTGACACTAATGAGAAAGAAAATAAGGTGAGGGCAATTCTAGATGCCTTGGAATTTAGTTCTCCATCTGTTAATCTAAGGTCTGAGCCAAAAGGAAATCAGTCTTCCTTAAGCAGCCATGAGACCAATCTTTTAAAATCACCTGCTGTGGCACTTAGTCTTAAGTCCAACCGCTCTAGCCAGGTATCTAAACTAAGGGAGTGTGCATCATCTAAACATAGCCACTCTAGCAAGTCTTCTGCTGCTGGGAGTGCCATCTCTTCCCTAGCTGCCTTGCACATTAAGGAGGCTGCACGTCTGGAGCTAAAGAGCAAGGTAGCGGGGGCGGAAGCTGATGCTAAGGCAGCTGATCTCACCCTTCCCTTTAAAGAAGAAGAGCAACGACTGCAAATAGAACAGGCCCGTAGACAAAGCGAACTGCAAATAGAACAGGCCCGTAGACAAAGCGAAATGCAAATAGAACAGGCCCGTAGACAAAGTGAAATGCAAATGGAACAGGCCCAAAGGCAAGGTGAAATAGAAATGCTTAGAATAAGGATGGATGCTACTGCCAAAAAGGTAAGGGCTGAGACTTTGGCCAAGGCCCTAATTGAGCCACTCACAGAAGAAAATGTAAGTCAGTTGCCGAAGCAGGACCCTTCTTCCAAGGTGCTTGTGCATCTTAATAGCTTAAACAGCCAGTTTTCGGATGAGGAACAGGAAGACTTCTCTCCTTACCCAGAGCAGGGCCCCAAAGTCACTTTTGAGTTTCCTGCAGAGCAGAGCGTCATAGCGGGGAGCTCACCCTTGCCCGAGCTACCTGTGCCTCCTGCTAAATCCCTAGGTCAGTCAATCAGGGCCTCAAGGCCAAGTGCTAGTTGGCCCTTACAGACAGCTGCACAGGGAGCCACCGATTCGTCAGTGGTCGATGTCATCCCTCCAAGAGGCCAAAGGTTGACGCAAGGTGCACGGTGGGAGTCCACTCCACAACAGCAAACTCCTCAATTGTTCCCTTCGACGCCAGAGTCCCAGCTTGTCTCCATCATCAGAAGCCCCAGAAGAGATCTTAAGGACAAGGGTGTCGAAAAGTTTTCGGACAAGCCTGAGGAATTTCTTCTCTGGAAGGCCACCTTCCAGAGAGCAATCAGAGACTTAAAGTTATTGCCTGAGGAAGAACTGACTCTTCTGGCTGCATGGTTGGGCCCAGCCTCATCCTCACAAGTTAAGAAGATCTACGCAGCCCACGTAGCCGATCCCGACAAAGCCCTGGAAAAGGCCTGGGCCAGGTTGCAGCAGAGGTATGGGGCCAGCACAGAGATTGAAGCATCTCTTATGGACAAGCTCCAAAGGTTCCCAGCTTTGAAACTCAAAGACTTCAAACTCTTGTGGGACCTCAGCGATCTCCTTACGGAATTAGAGTCGGCCAAGGAGAATCCAGAACTGCCCGGTTTGAAGTGCCTCGATCAGCACCTGTCCCAGAGGCAGATCTTGACCAAGCTGCCCTTCACTTTGCAAGAACGCTGGGGACAGGAGGTCTTCAACTACAAGGAGGCCCACTCCCAGGCATACCCTCCATTTTCTCATTTGGTCCAGTTCATCACCAGGGCAGCCAGAGAAAGGAATGATCCACAGACGGGCCTCCCCACCTTATACCAAGGGACCCATCCAGGGAAGGCATCTGAAGTGGACAAGAAACCACCTAGAGAGGCCAATAGACCTGTCAGCGTAAAGGCAGTCGAAACTCAACACAAGACTGATGAACCCAGGTCGGAGGTAAAAGAGTTGCTTTGCCCTATCCACCAAAAGCCTCACAGCTTGGCCAACTGCAGGGAGTTTAGTAGAAAGTCATACAAAGAAAGGCAACAGCTAGTTCAAAAGCAGGGAATCTGCTTTAGATGCTGTGGAGCAACTCCACACTTTGCGTCCAACTGCAAAGAAAACGTCAAGTGTGAGAAATGCAACAGCCTCAAGCATTGCACCGCAATGCACAACTCCAGTGTCATCTCCCACCCCAAAGGGAACGTTTCACCAAAAGAAAAGTCAGCAGTCGAAGACACCGACAAGCCAGTCGTACCAGAGATGCAGGTGGAGGTTTCAGCAGTCGCCTGTACAGAGCTGTGTTCTGACTCGCACCAGTACAGAGTTTGTCATCCTATCTGCCTAGCGGATGTATATCCAGCCAAGAGCCCTTGGCTTAGAAAGAGACTCTATGTGGCCCTGGATTCACAGAGCGACGCCTCCCTGGCTACTCCAGAGTTCTTCCGCATGTTTGACCTTAAAACCAAGATGGTTGACTACACTATGACTACGTGTGCAGGAAAAAAGAAGTTGCAGGGTCGCATAGCATCTGGCTTTGTTGTCTCCTCTTGCGACCAGAAGAGGCAGTTCAAGTTGCCAGACCTGATTGAGTGTTCCTCCATCCCTCGGAACAAAAAACAAATTGTAACTAGAGAAGTTGTGGAGGCTCATCCACATTTGCGACGATTAAAGAATGCCATACCTGCTTTCCGTCCAGATGTGGACATTGCCCTTCTGCTTGGTGCGGACTGTCCGAACTTGTTCTATGTGAACGACCAAGTTAAGGGACCTCCAGGGGCGCCCATTGCTCAGCTGCTACCACTAGGCTGGACAGTTACAGGCCCAGTGTGCATAAACAAGATGCACCCACCATCGTCGTTGGACTCCAATCAAGCACAGGTGCTTAAAGGTGGACGTCCTACACTTGTGCGCAGTTGCCTAAGTCACATCTCAGTCTACTGCCAAGCAATAACTCCAGAGTATTCCTCCATCTTCAAAGTCTCTGAGAGAGACGAAGCCACAGCGCTCTCGAAAGATGAGCAAAGGTTTTCGGACATTATGAATGCTCAAGTCTCACGAAGTGCAGAGGTGAAAGCCTGCAAATCAACCACAGAAATCAAGATGGGCCAAAGATCTTGCCTGGAACCACACCGTTTTGAACGTTTTTCGGAGTGGCACAGTCTTCTTAGAGCAGTTGCTAGGCTTATACATCGCTTAGTCTGCAAAGATAGTCAGCCTTTGCAAGTTCAGGACATGTTGAAGGCTAAGGGAGTAATGCTCAGGTCAGTTCAGAGGCATGAGTTTAGTCTAGAAATAGCCAGGTTAGAACAAGGACTTTGACAGACCCCCCCTTTTCCCATGTGGGAATCGATGTGTTTGGTCCTTGGGAGGTTGTCACTAGGAAAACCAGGGGTGGTGTTGTAAATAACAAAAGATGTGCGGTTTGTTTACTTGTTTGTCAGTACGAGCTGTCTATATTGAGGATGTAGAGGGAATGGACACTTCATCATTTTTAAATGCATTGAAAAGGTTCATAGCCCTCAGAGGGCCAATTAAGTCAATTTGGTCGGACTGTGGCACCAATTTTGCATGTGCAGACCTTAGCCAACCACTTCTGGAAGAGGTGGAAGGCCGAATACTCAAGCCAGCTTCCAACCAGAAGACTCTGGCAAACCCCAAAGGACAATTTCAAGGTGGGAAACCTTGTGTTGCTAAAGGACAAAGACTTGCCCCGCCATGCCTGGCCTATGGGCATTATACTAAAGACCTTTCCTTGCCCTGACGGTAAGGTTACAAAAGTTCAGGTAAAGACTCATAGTAAGGACAAAATGTCTGTCCTGGACAGACCAACCAGCAACCTCGTGTTGCTTATTGGAGATGTTTAAAGTTTTATACTGTTGTATTGTTGTGTATACAAAGGTGTTTGTATGTTTTTGATTGGTAAATTCCCACATCCTGGGAATTTAGCGGGGAGTGTTCCGTCCCCCAGGACGATGGTTTGCCTTACTTATTGGTCGTTTGTTTGTTTTCCCTCCTTTGCAAAAGCCCAGGAAAGGTGGCTTGAAGTCTGCAAGAGCTGGCTGCAGTTTTCTTTGCAATGATTGGTCAAAGAGTACAACATCTTAGGACCGCCCTTTTTACCAGGGTCTAGTCTCCATTTTAGAGTTTCATTCTGGCTATAGTCTTCCAACGTGCTGGAGCTGTGCAAGGCTAACTGGGACAAATCATCCTCAAAACCAGGCCAATCTAAGCCTATCCAAATTAGATAAGTATTGAATTATACTGATCTGGAATAGGAATTCTAGTTAGAGGAGCAGGGTTATTCCATCGCTTCTAGAACTAATCTTTGCTGTAAAGATAGGGAAGGAAAGAGTTTCTCCTTCTAATATAGACAGCGTGATTAGGGTATAGTGGTTTTATAATCACCTTTGCCTTCTGGAACCAGGGATAATTCTGCAACTAAAACCTATGGAAATTTGTTTCATTTTCTGCAACTTTAAGATCTGTGCCAGGTTTACAACCTTGTATGAATAAACATCCTTTTTTGAAGTTATCCAGACTCAGTCGTTCAATATCTATAGGACAGCTTATAGGGATTTGCAGTTCGCCCGGATAAAGGACAGCACGTTTCAGTTTTATAGTTTTTTATTGTCCGGCGGACGGCACAAAAGGCATGGCATTAAGTACAGCAGTTCTCCATGCTATTGATAGAGAATTGCCCAAAGTTATTTGGAATATTTTTAAAATTGTTATCTCAAAGGCCAAGAGAGCCGGACACTATAAATTTAACAATTTGATCTTTAACTGCCAGTCACAGTTCACATGCAGTACACATGGCTTGGGGGGGGGGGTTGTCCCAAAGCATCTGTAAATAGGCTGAGACAGTGTGCCTAACAGGCCAAAACAGCCCAAGCCAAATAGGCTGACACAATGTGATAGACAGTAACAATCAAAGAGGTTAAATAGTAAGCCTCAAAACAATACCAGGCCACAGCAGGTTTTGAAATAAGCCGTGTGAATCAGGCTATTCAAAATGGTGGCTGAGATAACAGAAGAAAAGGGCATCTAAGGGAAGAAAACAAAACAGTGGCTGAAATAGGAAACAAAATGGCTGTCTACACATAACTGGCAAAAATCTAAAGCCTAATATGAGACCTGAAACAAAACGGCTGCTTCCAAATATGCAAGCAAAGGCCCAAAATCTAATGTGAGGCCTGAAACAAAATGGAGGCCTCCAAATATGCTAGCAAAGGCCTAAAGCCTAACATGAGGCCTAAAACAAAAGTGAGGCCTCCAATTATGGTAGCAAAGCCCTAAAGCCTAATGCGAAATCTGAACAAAATTGAAGATTCCAAATATGCTAGAAAAGACCTAAAACCTAATGTGAGGCCTGAAACAACATGGAAGCCTCCAAATATGTAGCAATGGCCTAAAGCCTAACATGAGGCCTAAACAAAATGGAGACCTCCAAATATACTGGAAAAGGCTTATAGCCAGAACATGTGGCCTGCTGCTAATTAACGAGGCCTGTAGAGGCCTAAAAACAGGCCACACTTGGACAGCCAGATGAGGTGCTGAAGCCTGCTGAAGAAAGTACATTTCCTCTATTGTCAGTGTGACAGCTTTTCTTATATTTAAACATGGCTATCATATCATTTCTTACTCTTCTCCAAGCTAAACACATTCAACTCTTTCTCTCATGAATTCAAGACCCCACCCGCCTGTAATTAATCGGCATCAATGCACCTGTTGCTATCTTGTTCAATTTAGGCCCCTTCTACACTGTCCTGTATCCCAGAATCTGATCCCAGATTATCCGCTTATCCCAGTTTATATGGCAATGTAGACTCATATAACCCAGTTCAAAGCAGGTAATCTGGGATCAGATCCTGGGATATAGGACAGTGTAGATCCAGACTTAGCTAGAGAAAACTTAGACCTTACAGGACATCATTGAGGTTTCCTGACAACAAGGGGAATATTATTCTGTCCCGTTCTGAAGGGTGCAAAGCCTAAACAATTTTCAGAATTCAGTATCAACAACCACATGGACTCCAACCTTTCCTATTTGAATATGCAGCACAAAATGAATAATCTGAAGGTAAAACTAGCAAACAAAGCAATTAGAAAAACAGAGCAAAAAATAAGAAAGTAAAACTCCCTACTTGTCATGCATATCAGATACATATGCTTGGACATCCTGGCAAAGCAAAATTAAATAATGTATGGACTACACAGACAAAATGGAAAATCAAAACAGGCGGAGAAAACACCTGCCCATTGCCCAGGTGATCAAAATTAAGCCATCAGTGCTTATGGACCTGAAGTTGTTAGCACTTTGGCATCCAAGCCAATTCTTGCAAAACACAGCTGAAATCCTTTTTCTCACTACAGGTTGAATATCCCTTATCCAAAATGCTTGAGACCAGAAGTATTTTGGAATATTCCAAACCCGAAACATGTAATTCATTTGTTTTCCATATGCACCTTATACACTTTATAGCCTGAAGGTAATTTTATAAAGATAAATAAATAAATAATTTTGTGCATGTAACAATGTTTGTTTTCAGTGGACCATCAGAAAACAAAGGTGTCACTATCTCAGCCACCCATAGGGACAATTTTGGCACATTTTTTACTTCCAGATATGAGATATTGAACCTGTGTAAAAAAGTTAGGGCCACTTTAATCCAAAGCTCTTGTTCTCGCTACTTCATTCACTAGTTCTTCTTTGTTGGTGAGAATCAAGTCCAGGTTAGTTGATCAATTTCTCACTCCAACCTTCTGAAAGTTGAACTTGTCAGCAAAGCAAGTGAAAAATGTTTTTGTAGTTTACATTCTTGACAGATATCAGGATAATCAACATATCCCATTGGTAGTATATTTGTTCTTTTAGAAGCTATGACAATCTGATCTTTTGGATTTTCACCACAGCCAAGCACTACATGAATACAACAGGTCGTGTTCAACAAGTGGTGACTCTGGACCGGGTCTGTAAGAAAATTGCATCCTACTAGTTCAGTGAGGCAAAGTGAATGCAGAATAAAGACAACATCATCTTAATTCATCTTGGCTCTGCTTCACGCCATGCTACGTAGTGCACTATAGGAGTCATAATCCAATACAATAACTTTATTGACCATACATGGGTCTTGCTTTCTGTTTCAATATGTACAGCATTGGTTATAGCTACAACAAAAATACAATTTTTTTCTAAATCGTTTGAAGAAAAACACTGTAGTTTATGTATATCTGAGGTGGCTTTCTGACCCCAAACATGTTCACATGGAAGAAAGACCTATTTAAATTATAATTAAGCAACATTTTTAAAGGAACCATGCCTATGCTTAAGGCCTACATTGGCTGGTTGTGAACTGCTTTCTTTAAAACAGGAGAACCTGTTATGTTTGAGAATGGTAAATTCTATTCTGCTTGTACTATATCTTCTTAATCAAACAATTCACCCATTTAGTATCTTTCCCCAGATAAAGTCTGGCTCTATACTTTTCTCTTTGCACATGATGCCTTTCTTGAAATAGAAAGTCCAAGGTCAAGTTCTCAAGAGCAAACAGAGATACTGAAATTGAAATCAGGAAACCCTAAATGAACTTAGCAAGGTTTCCTTACTGACAGCCCACCAAGATGATTACTATTTGTCAATAGCAACTCCAGCACAAAAAAAATCAATGAATTTAAAATTAAGTGGATAATTGGTAAAACATCAAGACAATAACCAACAGAACAGTTAACTCAATAGAGAAATATTACTAGACATAGTTTTTAAAAGATAGCCACAGGCAAGACATTGACTAATAATGAGTTGGCTTTCCCCCCCTCCCAGTTGACTTTTCCACCAGTTTAGGTGAGATATATCCATACGGTCAGCTGGTACCTCATACTATCTGAGATATTAGAAAGTCAATTTACCATACCAAGTCATATCTTCCTGAAGTACCACTTTTAAGTTCTTGTTGTCTTCTGTACTCCAGACACACTAATGGGTGATACTCCTATGTATGGCAAGAGAGCTGAATTGAACATCTGCATCAGAGTCCATATATCTCTGAATTCCATAACCAGTTGCTAGGGACAAATTAGTGGTTGAATGAAGAATCTGAAATTCTCTCTTTCCTGCAAAATTCTTCTCCATAAAATGTTATATTATTTTCAGATGTTAGTAATCAACTTTGTATATATTTCTAAGAAGACTAGGGGCCCTTCCAGATATAGGTAAATATTAAATCCCAGTTCCTCCAGGAATTTAATCCCTACCCCCAACCCAAACCCTGGGCTTTCCCTGGGGGGTGCCTACATGACCTCCTGAGCTTGACCCAGAAGGGCATCCAGCCACCCCCAGCCCCCATTCCCCCCCCCCAAAAAAACCCTAATCCCCACAGGACCCTCACTTGTAAAGCTAAGATAAGGTCCAGATTTTTCCAGGTGTTTAATTAATCCGGAGCAACCTGAGAATCCCAGTTTTCTCTGGATTAATTTGGTTTTACCTGAGGCGTCATTTGGATGCCTCAGGTGAAACTGAGACAGGGTCTGTCTGGAAGGGCCCTCCACCTGCTCTATATCTCTGTTGGAACCTGTATGTTGCTTGTGGTGCTGTAGGACTGGATGTTGCTCACCTTCTGCTTAAGAATACTAATAGCTCTGCTATACTCTCAAATCCCAGAGATGATTTGTTTCCTTAAAGAATGGTTATGTTATTGAAAAATTGACTCCCACTCCCAAAAGAGAGACTCAATGTGAATTCTGAAATCATATCTGAATTTTATTATATATTTTTTACATTTTATGAAGTTTCACAATATTGAAATAATAGCATTCTCTCTTCCTGCAATTAGCTAACCTTTCACAAACAAAACACCAAAGGGGAACTTGAAGAACAAATGCATGCCTGCCTGCTAATACCTACTAATACCAGAAAAAGAAGATCTAAAATCCCCTTAAGGGTTTCTCTTATTGTCTCAAAGCTATATATCTGTCTTCATTTTAAAAAGTAATTTTTAAAACTTACACTGGACACCCACATATATGTTGTATGTTAAAGATAACTAAGATGTGGTGGAGCAGGGAATCATATCTGAACTTATGCAGTCAGTCCAGTGCTTGCTTCTTGGGGAAAACTTAAATAATATAACATGCTTGTGTGTGTATCCCTGCGGGGCTTTTCTGTCTTCCCACCTACTGTGAGGTAGGTCCATCAGGAGGAAACAGTGCCAACCTGGGAAGTTTGTTTCATCAAATATTCCCATTTTCCAAAGGAATCCAGAGATGAGTCGTCACCCCCAGACATCAGCAGCGTATAGATTAAATCGATGCTTTACAATGAACTACTCATATTTACATAATAGCCATAGCTCACCATTTGTACAAATCAGACTTGGAAATAATTTCATCATAGACTGTTTTACATATTGCCTCAACACATTCCACCTGTCTGCCTCTTTTCCAGGGAAGACCTTCCAAACGACTCTGGCTTCAAACAAAAAAATGACAGCAGTTCATTTTTCCTGCCATGGAAGAAACTACAACCACCTTTGACGTCAAGAGGGTTCCCCAGCCAATGAAGACCCAGATCCTGGCCATCTTTCTGACCAATCAGGAGGGCAAGGGTATTTTGAATGGCTGTCAAAGAGAATAAAGTGTCTTCTACTGTACTGCATGCTTTATGTCTGATCCTTTTGAGCGCAGACTGTATCAGACATCCTTTCAGGCCTGAAAGTAATAACCCTCTGTCCTGTTGCTATCAAATCTAGTCTGTGTGTTGATCTGGTCTTCAAGGTAGTAGGGTGCACTGGGCATCAAACTCTCAGCATGGCAGGTAGCTTAATCTTGACCTCAGTTACGTATATACATATACGGCTACAGCACGAGGATTTTGGAGGAATGGATTTTAATCATATGTTTTATATTTTTATATTGTTTTAATTGTTTTATTGGATTTTCATTGCTGTTTTAATTATGTGTAGGCATTGAATTGTTGCCAATTTGTACGCCGCCCTGAGTCCCTTCGGGTGAGAAGGGCGGGATATAAATGTTGTAAATAAATAAATAAATAAAATATGTACAGTAGAGTCTCACTTATCCAACATTCTGGATTATCCAACACATTTTTGTAGTCAATGTTTTCAATATATCATGATAGTTTGGTGCTAAATTCGTAAATACAGTAATTACTACATAGCATTAATATGTAATGAACTACTTTTTCTGTCAAATTTGTTGTATAACATGATGTTTTGGTGCTTAATTTGTAAAATCATAACCTATTTTGATGTTTAATAGGCTTTTTCTTAATCTCTCCTTATTATCCAACATATTCACTTATCCAACATTCTGTCGGCCCGTTTATGTTGGATAAGTGAGACTCTACTGTATGTATATTCATTTATGCACACACACACATAGCACACAGAGCTATATATCTTCAAGAGAATAGCCAAAGTTGCAAATACACATTCAAAACAAAAGGGTGGGGGGGGAAATGTTGCTCAAAACAATTGATATAAAATATGATACTGTTCCATTATCTTGGTGGAGCCAAAATGGGACCTAGACAGAGAAGGATACTCCATTTTATTGGGGGGGGGGGGGGGGTGTTGAAGGAGTAAAACAAATTCCCCCTCTTTTCCTGTTATTCTCCCCACCCATGTAGCCATCGTCAAAACATCACTTGTTTCTGACATGGAAAGTGAGGTGGAATTTAAGAGGAATAAAAGAGCTATCATTCTGCAGTGTGAATGGTACCTGGGACAAGACAGCATTCCACTTTTGTCACCTTAATGAAAATCACCATGCCAGGTAATACAATGAAGCCAAAGTGATTAGTAGAGAGGCAAGGCATAAAATGGGAGCTCCATGCGCTGAATGGAGCTAAGTTTTGTGGCTCACTGTTGGCCAGCTGCCTCTGAGTCATCAGAAGGAGGGAGGGAAAAGGTAACTGGCAGGCATTTGGAGCACAAGTTACTGATCAAAGGGCACACATTTTCAATTAAGTGACAGGTGTGGCAACTGAGGTCCAGAGAGCAAGCACAGCTTCCCCCCTTCTCCCCGACCTGTGATATAAGAGTACAGCTGTTCATGCAGGTGCTTTTCCTATGTTATGCAGAAACAAGCTCTTTTCCTAATTTTCCTAAACATGTACTCTCATCTCTACACCTAATAAAAATGATTGATCTTTGCAGCCCACCTTTAAAATGTGTGATTATGAACTTTGAATGATCAGTATTCAAAAACATAGCTGTTTTAGTATGTGATATCAGTATGCAAAGGAATCTTGTAACACTTTAAAGCCTGAGTGGTTGACATTGGTAGCATAACAGAAGCCAACAAAATTAAACTTTTTGTAATCATCAGAAATGAGAGCAGCATAGTTTAAATCAATTTTTATACTGATATTAAATATGTCTTAATTTTTTCCATCACATCAACTTTTAAAAATAATGATGGATGGTACATTACAGTGGAGTACTATAAAGTCTGCACATTTCGCATCATATTTGTGTAACACAAGCCAACAAGTATTTTTCATCACATATAATTTTAGCCTCATCACAAAAACTACATGTGATAGAGAAAAAATAAACACAGATCTGAATTCAGCGCAAAAAACTCTATAAGAGTGACCTAAAACTATACTATTATCCAGGCAGAGGCCACTAGGGGGCACTAGAGAGAAAAGGATAGTCCATTTTACGGGGGGGGGGGGGGGAGGGTTGAAGGAGGAAAACCATTTCCCTGTTTTTGCCTGTTATTCTCCCCCCCCCCTTCCCATATCATAAACGAAGGTTGTTTCCATGATGGGGACATGGGTAGAGGGAATAACAGGAAAACAGGGAGATGGTTTTACCCTTCACCCCCATAAAATGGACTTGCCTTTTCTGTCTAGTACCCCCTAATGGCTTCCGCCCGGATAATAGAACAGTACCACATAATACATTAAAGGAAATAGACCAAAGGTGAACCTACACTGTAGAATTAATATAGTTTGGTAACACCTTATCAGCCATGACTCAGTGCTATGGAAACATGGGAGTTGTAGTTTTATATGGTCTTTAATCTACCAAAGAACTCTCATGCCTCACCAAACTAAAGCTCCCAGGATTCCATACTATTTAGTCATGGCAGTGAAAGTGATATCAAACAGCATTAATTTTATAGTTTAGATGCACACTTTCCCTATGAAAGCTTATGCTACCAGCTTGGTTCTCTTAATTAGTTTTTAAGATCCCTCTGCACACTAATACTCTGTGTACAATATATGTTGATGTTAATTTTTAACAAACTATTGAAAAAATGTTTGAACTTACCCAAACTCACCTAAATCGAAAGCTAATTTGGCTTTTTTTATTGTACAAACAAAATACAAAACAGAGTTGTCTTTTTGGATTCATCTTTCCCTGTTGTTGGAGAGTGTCAAGTTCCACCACAATAATTATCTAGAATAATTATCTAGCATTTGGCATGTGTTCTGCACTTGACCAATTTAACTGAGAGGGTTATCTACAATTTTTAAGCTTGTAAACGATGACCTTGAAAACCATAAGTTCCTGAATCAGCATTTGCAGAGTACATCAACAACCTTGATAGCAACAAGGAAATAAATTTTAACAGAATTGAGCTATACTTGAACATTTACAGTATGAAGTATTAGGCAGAGACACACAGGCCTTCATTCTTACAATACAAGGTGATATGTCAGTGATGCATCATCTTCCCTTTACTGTTCCACTAGAAAAAAATGTTAAAGCTTGATATTATGCTCAATAGTTTTACAGGGAATGGCAAATAAGGAGACAGTGCAGTTTGATCTATACGTTCAGCCTTTGTGAAAGTGCTTCAGAATTTAGCAAAGGGGAACCACATGCTTGAATGCATCTCAGATTAACAATAAGACTTGCCATCAACTCCCAAAATACCTGTTTACTCCTGACATGCAAGTTTAGAATGTGCTGAGTAGACAGACCATTCAAATTTGAATGCATCTCTATCTCATCCCCAGATTTGCAATCTTTCCCACAATTTCAGTGTGAATACTTCTAGTAATGTTCAGCATTCATATGAAAGCAAAATTGAACACAAGAAAAATTAGATTTTCTGTTATGCAGACAATCACTATCCCCTCCTATGCAGCCATATATACATTGCTCAGGAGCTTGGGAAATGGATTGCTTTGGCCATGCTGACTGAGAGTGTTTGGTAAGTAGATCGAGAGTAACTTTTCCAATCTCTAGATTATTCCTAGTTCTTTTCTAGACACAGGATGAACCCTCTGTTACTGAAGCAACTATCCATCAGATCTAGTTTTCGATGACCTGCTAGTACTTTTTGAAAGAACACAATTAGGATGACCCTTCGCCACTATTCCCTTAGCACTTAGCAGTGAGGACATTATTGCATGGTGCTTGCAAACTGGAATTGCAACAGGATAACCTTAATTGTTTTAGTAGCTATCACATTACATCATGTGACTCCTGCTGCTGATTTGCCTTTCCCCCATGAATGTAGTTCTCCTTTTTACTGATGGATAAACCCATCTTCCTGATGGTGTTGCCTTCCCATTACTTACCTTAGGGCTATGGGTTCTTTCCACTTCCGTGCCAATGTGCTGGCAATCAAGTGTAAGTGGACATTATTCTCTCCCTCTCCCCATCCCCTGACTATTCCCAAGCTGACTACTATTTTGTTCTTATTTATTTTGTACTACAGTGACATGAAAAATGTGCTAAAAATAAAGTAAAATCTTAAAAATGATAAAAACTATAAAGCATACCGGACCGGGGTGGTGGTAAGGGGGTAGGACAAGAAAACTGGGTAACTGGATGTAATATTGAAAGGGGAGCAGGCTTGTTTTTTTTACTGCTCCACAAACTAAGGATGCATCTACTCTGTAGAAGTAATGCTCAGTCCTATAGAATCATGGGAGGGGAAATATTGAAAGGTCTTTGGCGTTCTCTGCTAAACAGTACTGATGTCTCACTAAACTACAATTCCCATTATTCTAGAGCAGTGTTTCTCAACCTGTGGGTCCAAACGTTTTGGCCTTCCACTCCCAGAAATTCTAACAGCTGGTAAACTGGCTGGGAGTTGTAGGCCAACACACCCAAGGGCCTACAGGTTGAGAACTACTATTCTAGAGTTTGAGCCATGGCACTTAAAGTGGTGTCAAACGTCATTATTTCTCTGGCATAGCTTTATCCTGAAACGCAGAGCAACAGATTCAAACTACAGGAAAAGATATTCTACCTAAACATTAGGAATAACTTCCTGATGGAATATTCTGCCTTGGAGTATGATGGAATCTCCTTCTCTGGAGGTTTTTAATAGTGTTTGGATGGCCATCTGTCAGGAGTGTTTTGGTTGGGTATTCCTGTAAGGATTAAATTGGATGGCCCTAGTTCAGTGGTTCTCAACCTGTGGTTCCCCAAGTGTTTTAGCCTACAACTCCCAGCCAGTTATTATTATATTATAATAATAATAATAATAACTTTATTTTTATACCCCGCCCCATCTCCCCGAAGGGACTCGGGGCGGCTTACATGGGGCCTTGCCTGATACAGCAATCAAATAACAATAACAGAGCAAAACACAATTATCCCAATATAAACATCAGCATCAATAAAAAACAATCATTAAAATCAACATGCAACATACAGTGACAAAAACAGGAGACTAATTCATAAATCCCGGGCAAGGTACAGAGTGTTCCAAAATGGGGAAAGGTAATGGCACAGTTGAATGGACAATAAAGTGCGGTATAATAATGGCAACACATCAACAATGGGGCTATTATGGAATGGGCAGATAGATTGATCCAACAACAATTAAATGTCAAAGGCCTTTTGGAAGAGCCAGGTTTTTAAGCTCCCCCGGAAGGAGAGGAGGGTAGGGGCCTGCCTGATCTCTCTAGGAAGCGAGTTCCAAAGCCGGGGGGCCATGACGAAGAAGGCCCTCTCTCTCATCCCCACCAACCGTGACTGAGAGGGTGGTGGGAGTGAGAGAAGGGCCTCCCCCGACGAGCGAAGAGAATGTGCGGATTCATGGGGGAGATGCGGTCTCTAAGGTAGGTGGGTCCCAAACCGTTTAGGGCTTTGTAGGTGATAACCTGCACCTTGAATTGGGCTCGGAAGATAAATGGCAGCCAGTGGAGCTCCTTAAACAGAGGCGTTGAACGCGTCCTGTAATTCGCTCCAGTTAAAAGCCTGGCTGCCGAACGTTGTACTAGTTGTAATTTCTGGGCCGTCTTCAAAGGCAGCCCCACGTAGAGCGCATTGCAATAGTCCAGTCTAGAGGTAACTAAGGCATGGACCACCATGGTCAGATCAGACTTCTCGAGGTATGGTCACAGCTGGCGCACAAGTTTTAATTGTGCAAAGGCCCTCCCGGCCACGGTCGACACCTGGGCCTCAAGCGTCAGACCCGAATCCAGCAGGACCCCCAAACTGCGGACCTGCGCCTTCAGGGGGAGTGCGACCCCGTCAAGCACAGGTTGCCACCCAATACCCCGATCAGACATACGACTGACCTTGAGGACCTCTTTCTTGTCAGGATTAAGTCTCAGTTTGTTCACCCTCATCCAGGCCAACATAGCGGCCAGGCACTGGTCCAGAATCCGAGGGGCTTCCTTGGATTTAGGTGGAAAAGAGTAGTAGAGTTGGGTGTCATCCGCGTAGAGATGGCACCGTACTCCAAAACTCCGGATGACCTCTCCCAGAAATCCCATCCAGTTTACCAGCTGTTAGGATTCTGGGACTTGAAGTCCAACACATCTGGGTACCCACAGATTGAGAACCATTGCCCTAGTGGATGAAGGTATATTGTTACTGCAAATGGCTCCACTCCTTGGTACCTCTCCTGAAGCTCTGCTTTGTGTTGAGCATCAAGGAGAAAGAATGTTGAAAGGCAGGATCTTGCAATATCTTTCCTTCCCTTGCTGCTTGATGCTCATCAGAGTGCCAGGGACATTGGCTGCTGCTGATAAAATACAGCCATTGGTTGCTTGAAGATTCTTGACAGAATGCCAATGGACTGAAATCAGCAAATAATTTTATTTTTTCACAACTACCACCATGCCCCAGTGATAGGATTTCTCTGGACTGATGTCATATCAGGGTGTAGGGAAGAGATTATAAAAATGTTAATTGCTTCAACTGCTCAATATTAGTTCAACACCATGGAATAGAAAGGGTTTTTTTCTTTTCTTTAAAGACCCACTTTGCACTTTAGGCACCCACTTCTCATGGCTTTGCTCAACCAAAAACCAATAGAAGAGAGTTTCAAACATAAGACCTCATACCAAACAAGACAATAATAAATAAATATATTGGATCAATCAAATGATAGAAACAACGTATAGCATTTCAAACAATATTAATTCTCATGTCTTGTGCTGATAACAGGTAAACTAAGGTAGATAACAAAAATGCAAGCTTGAGTAGAATTCCTGCAATTCATAACATAGACTATAAAACACTATTAGAAAGTAACTTCATTAGCCTTAACATGATAAAATCAGACAGAAAAAGTATAAGGCTTATATGTGTGTGGTCTATGTCTGGCAGCAAAGTCTATGCATAATGCTTAGCCTTCAGAAGAGAAAGTTGAGAGGAGACATGATAGCCATGTATAAATATGTGAAAGGATGTCATAAGGAGGAGAGAACAAGCTTGTTTTCTGCTGCCCTGGAGACTAGGACCCGGAACAATGGGCTCAAATTACAGTAAAGGAGATTCCATCTGAACATTAGAAAGAACTTCCTGACTGTAAGAGCTGTTCAGCAGTGGAACTCTCTGCCTCAGAGTGTGGCGGAAGCTCCTTCCTTGGAGGTTTTTAAACAGAGGCTGGATAGCCATGTGTCAGGGCTACTTAGATTGTGCTTTTCCTGCATGGCAGAGGTTGGACTAGATGGCCCATATGGTCTCTTCCAACTCTATGATTCTAAGACCACAAATAAAAATGTTATTTTTTTTTTGTTAATCTTCCTCCATGGAATTGTTTTGGTGTTCAACATTTCCATTTTCAATAGCTACAAATATAAAAAAATAAAACCATGCAAACAGTGCCTGCAATAATTACCTGATTGAAAATCTTCCATAAAGCGTCCACTACAGAGGGTGCACCTATACTAAATAATAAATTTTAACAATAATGGATTAATGCTACAGAATCTTGGGATTTTTGGTTTGCTGAAGCACCAACACTCTTTAGCAGAGAAGGCGAAGAAGATTCTCATGAAACTACAACTCTCATGATTCAGGCGCACTTGAGCCACAGTAGTTAAAATAGTGCCAAGCTGCATTAATTCTACAGTATAGCATCAGCTCAATTTATTAGTATTTTTCAAAATAGCACTTGATGACTGTAATACAAGCCATGATGAATAGTTCCATGGACAAAACCATGCTGAGAGCTTTGTTTGCTTTTCACTTTCACAAATCTTCAGATCAGATTAAAGCTTTGGAAAGTCACTTTTTGAACTACAGGCAAAGGCTATATTTGCTAACGGATTCTGGGCGTAGCAGCCCAAAATGAAATGTTTATACACTCTAATTAATAGGCAATTGAATCTGAATACAGACGATCTTGCCCTCCAGACATAACTTCAGATTCCGAGTACTACGGTATGACCAGTCTTTTTTCCATTTTGAGTGAAATAATATAAACTGTTAATATTTCTTTTGTCTGGCAGAAGTGTTTGCATACCTAAAACAAACAAACTAGAAGTTACAGTAAGTCATCAGAATTTCTGACTTCATTTCAAAGACATTTGAAAACTACTAAAATGCCCAGCAAATTCTGTCCTTGTTGGATTGTTCCCAGTGGTTGTTCTACTATTTTTAATGAATGCACTTTGTGCCTAAATGCAGAATATATAGGTTGGACTGCCACTCTAAGTCTAAAAAACTGTGCATTCCATCAAGTAATATATCATGCATTACTGCCTCCAAATGTAGCTCTCTATATAGAAACACCATGTATTGAAATATACTGTGAATGCTGTTCACCTGATAACTGCAAAATGAGGTGAAGGCTTATATGTGTAAGTGGATGATCATAGGTACCCAATCTTTTTTGAAAGTGTATTTGTACCCAGTTTAAGGGAGATGACACAAGGGATGTGAAGAAATGTGTGATCCAGACCAGAATTAACTAACCTGAGCAGTTAATTATCAATTTGTTCAAAAACGTTGTCACTGATGGTTGGACAAATTATCAACTGTACTTGAGCTGATATGTAAAAAAAAATAGAAGAGTACGAGTGCAGAGGTGTATAAGAAGTTGTTCATCGTGATTCTTGTTTAGTTGTTTGGAAAAACTCTATCTTAGAAAATTGAGGAGGCAAAGGACAGAACTGACTACTACGGCACACCAAATGGCTGCTAAATAAACAACCAAGAAAGTAAATAAACAAAACAAAAAACAGATCTCCCATCCCAAGCATGTCTGCTAAAAAGCTGTATCTGTTAGGCATTTGCCTCAGGTGGCATGAAGAAAACCTATCAAATTCATCTCATCTGAGTAACAATCCAGGGGGGTTGGGAGGCCATTCTGGAAACCTGGCAACAGAAAATCATGCATATAAAAGTCTGCAATGTAGGTGTATATCTTCTGTTGGAAGTTTCTCTTAAAATAAATTACTAAGCATAGAGGGGAATTAAAAGGAAACTGGGCATAAACTATCTACTTAAACATTCTTGGCTTGAATCATTCTGTCAGTATCCCGTTCACTTTCAACAGAACAAATTTTCTCCCAAATATTAAATGGAAAAAGTATAACAAGGAAGAAGTCAAATGGAAAATTACTAAAGCCTAAGAACATAGAATATAGAAAGACAGCTTTTTCCATGAAAGCTGTGAGATGATACAAAAAAATATATGCCAGGGCCAGTAGGGAGAGCTTGCAGCTTGAGTGTGAAAGAACTGAGGCAAGGAAGAGCAAAACTGAAAACAGAATATGAAATAATTGATTTTCTTATGGGAAGATTGAAAAAAGAATTATATGTGGGCAAGAATCTAGAGAGACAGTTGCAATACCATAAATAACTTTCTTTATGCTAGATTTTCCTTAAAGCTCTTAAACATAATTGGACTGGTCATCTGTTAGCGAGCTGGATTTTTTCCAGCTCATCATACTGAGGTCCACATACAGCTTATTTCCTGGCCCATTTTACTCTTTAAAAGGATGTCTTGAGTTTTGAAGTTTCAATCCTTGGGATACCATACTATATGGGCAAATATGGAATAGAGTACTGGATGGTTAATTTTTCCTCTGTAATCTATTGCTTTAAGAACTCTCCCCCCCCCCCCCCCACACACACACACATTTATGTTTGTGATTATCATACTTAGAGGTATGCAAAATCTAATCCTTTTCATTTTCAGTGTTTTATCAGTTTTGCTACCTCACCAGATGGGCCATTTTGCCCATCATATGCTGCTTCCCCTCCCTTGTTGGCATGGAGCCCTTCATATGATGTGAAGGGACTTCCAGCCAGACTCTATGCTGAAAAAGGAGGTAAAACAGCACACGCATCTGGCACGGCAACATGAGAGCCTTCCTATGTTACCTTGCCTTCAATGGGGGGAATCCAGGTGGCGAAGCTCCCACCCCTCATGGGACGCAAAATAAGGTAAGGTGGGTGATATGGAATGTGGAGCAGCAGCTTCTCCACGGCCCTCGCCGGGAGCCCACGGATTCATCCTGATGCAGGTTGAATCCATGGGCCTTTGTGATAAGGTCCTTAGTTTCACCTTTAAAGAACAAAGAAAGATCTACATAGCATAACCTTGAAATACATATCATCACAACAATTCTGAACTCAAGTGCTTTGGGGAAGGAGGGAGCACGGGAAGTTCAATGCCTCTGTCTTTTCTAGTGGGATTTTTTTCTGCTTAGTTGACTATCCTATGGAAAGTGATTCAAGGGTGCATATACATTGTAAGATTAATGCAGTTTGACATCACTTTAACTTCCATGGCACAATGCTATGGAATTCTGCGAGTTCTAGTTTTTTGAGGCACCTGCACTCTTTGGCAGAGAAGCCTAAATACTTCATAAAACTACAACTACATAGTTATTATTCCATAGCATTGAGGTATAGTAGTTAAAGTCAAACTGCATTAATTCTACAGTGTAGGCACACTCCAGGAAGCCTAAAAGGCAGAACATAACTCAATATAAAATAAAATAAAATAAACAGAAGTAATACAATTCCATGTGCTTTAGTGTCAGCTCCCTTTGCATCACTGCTCCTGGGCAGGAGAACATGCTACGTTCTGAAATTTGATTCAATTTCCTTCCATCCAGGGACATCATCCAATAACACTGCCTCAAATTTCCTCCATTTTGTTCCTTGTCTACAGATGTGTGAAGCAGTTGTTTACTGATGGCCCTCTTCAGACTAAGTAGTTTGTACAAACCAGGCCCGTAGCGAGGATTTTGATTTGGGGGGGAGAGCTGAGTCTGAGTGAGAGAAGATCTACCCTAGTAAACCTTTTGTATCGTTATCCCAATACCTCCATGCATTTGGGATGTATTGAGCATGGTGATCAGATCATGATATGAATAAACGCAGACCACCCTGAGAAATTTGGGGGAGGGGGCCTGAAGCCTCTCAAGACCCCCCCCCCCGGCTACATACAAAAAAACAACAACAGGAGACAAATAAAAAAATAATGCAAGTTGCACACCCACCCTCACTTTCCAAAAGTGATGAAATCAGGACTTTATTTTGAAAGAAAAATACCACCCTAGAATACATTGCTTAATCAGATCAGTTTTTTAAAATTAGATTTGTTCTCTTCAGGCTCTAAAGGGAAGATTTTTTTAACAGCTAAATTAATTTTAGAAACTAGTCCCATGGGGGCTATAATGTACTCTCTGATATTAGAGGTGGACCAGATCCTACTGAGGTGGCACAGCGGTGTTCTAGAAACCACCTGGCTAGGCAGTATGTCAGTTGATCATTGCACCAGAACCAGATGGGCATCTTTCACTTCAAGATGCTGCTCCTTGGAACTCCATTCAGAGTCATCAAACTTTCCAAATCCAGAAGGGTTCCCTTTGTAGCTCTGCTGTTTCATACCAAGAAGCTGTCAGTCTCCATACAATCTGGACCAAAGGCAGCTCTTGGATATAACACTGTGGGGTCACATTTCTTCCATATGATCAATAACACTATACACCCTTTATAATACCAAAGACTTTATTGCATTAACTCACTATTCCACTTAAGTCGTGTTATCATTGATGATATACATATACCACATTGAGCACCTTCAGTATCACACTTTTCTCAGTACAGTGTTCCCTTGCTACTTTGCGGTTTGCTTTTCGCGGCCTCGATGTTTTGCAGTTTTTCCTCTCCCCTTCCCCCCCCCCAAATGGAGATACACATACCGGTACCTGTGTGTGTGTGTGTGTGTGCTTCCGCTTCTCCCACTGTTCTCCTTCTCCCTTACATAAAAATGGCGGAGGCAGATGCTCTGCTGAGACTGCCCAAGCCCCTCCTCCTCCTCCTCCTCCTCCCTCAAAGCAGATGGCAAGGAGGGGCTGCAAAGAAGGAAGGAAGGAAGGAATCCCCCCTCTTCCCACAACCTTCTTCTTCTTCTCCTTCTCTGAAGGGCGGGAGGGACGTCACCACTGGCCCTGCCCCCTCCATGTTGGGAGGCAGCCAGGCAGCAAATAATAGTATATAACTACTAAAATAAGGTATAAATATTAAAATAAATATAGTTTCCCTACTTTGCACAGTGGTGACGGCCCAGTTGCAATGCCAGTTTGTCTCCCTTGTACAATAAAGTCCTTAGTTTTAAAACAAGATTTCCTTCACCTGTACATTCCATTTAAGTGAATCACTTAATCATCTGCTGCAAATTCAGGTAGCTTTTTCCTTTGAATTATGATGACTCCTACCCAATTAGCAACTTTGAATGGTATCATTTCAGTTCAAAGAGAAGATACATTTGAACATTCACTGTCATTGTAGCTTTCTATTCTTTCACGAGATTAAAGCAAATTTATTATACATTTCATTGGCATATCTTTACCTCTGAGTGTGGCGGAAAGAATTGGTTACAAATCTGGTTCCACATCAGATCAATATTGAGCTTCAAGAAGATGTACTACCTAGATACTAAAAGTTACTAACATCTACTGCTGTTTTCTTATATTTCCAAAGTATTCACATTACAAGCAGACTCAAATGTCTCATGGCTTGGATGTTTGCATGTACATGGTAATTTCATTCCCTTGATGACCAGCTTTACCTCACATTATTTATAGCCTCCTGCATTCTTGCAATAAGTTCAGAATCATAAAGTGAAGCCAATTTGTTTTCTCATACTCTGCAAGACTTTAAGGGGAAACATAGCATGCCCATCTCAAAAAATGAATAAAAAATAATTTGCTAAACTGTTTTGAACTGCCAACGAAAGCACACCATTGAATTTAGGAGGGCTTGCCTTTGGGCCAAGACACCCAACATTCAGTTAAATTGGTTTCAAAGGTGCTGTTAGATTCTTCCCTCACTCCTTTCCTTTTGTAGTGTTTAGCATTGTGAAATAAGTTTCCCCCCCCCCCAAATGACTTAAACTGCATTTGAAACTATATTCTCTGGCAGTGTAGATGGGGCCTGGGATGCTGTCTGCAGACCAAAATAACTACAAATTGATATACTATGGCAGAAAAAGCAAAAAGAAAACAAAAGTACATTTCAGTGTTAAGTTATGCGGTGTGACTGAAATCTAAGCCTCTTTTGCTTTTGCTGTGCATAATTATTATATTATATTCTTGATGGCAAAAGATATGGCTTAGGTTTCTAAGGGATTGATTGAATTAGTAGACAAGAAGGAACAGTACATGAAATACAGCACAGATGCCGTTTTTACAATGTAGAAAACACACAGCTCCGAATATGCAGTTTAGTAAAGCCATACTCAGTCTTCATGGATGAATGATTTGAAAAGTTGCAAAACTCAGTGAGCGTGAAAATTCTGCCTCGTAGTTGGGCCAGTTACTTTATCCAATTTGTAGTCTATTTGATTGTGGGAAAGGATAAGCAATTTAGGAATAACAGCTTATACATCAGTCTCCTGAAATGAAGTAGTACTGTTGCAGACTCCCCTGTGAAAGAGAGAATTGCCTTGTGGGAATGAGAACCCTACCGCAATAGAGTTGGCAGTAAAAAGAAGTACTAGAACTCTTAAGGATTACTATACTTTAGGTTAGACACTTTTGCAAAGCAGAAGGTGAGCCGTGTTTCAGATATAAAATGGATAAATTAATCAGTGGTGACAGGAAATTTACTCACAGTTTTGGCACGGAGGAGCTCTCCTCACTGTTACCCCCAATTGTTGCTCACACTTCTCAATGCCACAGTTCGTGGTTTCAATTAAATTCTACATCAGGCTTGCACAACCCATTGTCCTCCAGGTGTTTGGGACTCCAACTCCCAGAAACCCTAGCCAGCTTGTCCAATGGTCAGGAATTCTGGGAACTGAAGTCCAAAACACCTGGAGAGCAACACCTTGTGCAGGCCTGTTTTATATGTAGGTGAGCAGAATAATTTCATGCGATAAGCAGGGCACTTCCCTTTTCTGAAGATGCATTTGCAGTACAGAATTAATTTGACACCACTTTAATTGCCATGGCTCGATGTTATGGAATCATGGGAGTTCTACAAGGTCTTTAGCCTTCTCTGCCATAGTGCTAGTCCCTTGCCTTTTTGTGCATTTCCATCACTCTCTACATGTTAAAGTTAGTTTTATAAAAAGGAGAACCTCTGCACTATTAAGAATGCCAGTAAGTGCTGTCAAATTTCCACTGATGTGAAACTGCAATGTTATATTCATACAGACATTATAATGTACATTCATGTGTGTATTAGGTTAGATGAGTGGGCTTGAATTTTTCTTTGCAATGAAAGGACTAAAATATGGTCAATCCTTCAGCAGTTTCCATTGCAGTACTAATTTTGGTAGTGCCACAGATCTAAAGGTGGTCAGAATTGGCCTTCTGCTGTGTTTTGAGGGGTTTTTTCTCTCACCTATAGAAGTACTTCCCTTCAGGCATCTTTTGGCCTACATTGTCACCTGAATGTGTGGGACTTGGGAAGATTTGATGCATCTATCTTGTGGTTGGCAGGTGTTGAACCGAAGTGTATTGTGTTCCTTGTAATTCTATTACAGTGTAATGTTTTCAGTGAATCTTAATTTTTTTCTCTGACCCAATTTCTGCATAAAACATTTATTTGAAGTGGTATGTCCCTACATGAAATAGATGACTAATTTCACATTCCAAAAGAGGAGGGGAAACAGTGAGAAAAAAGAGCACACAAAACCCTGGTGACTGCTCTGAACAAAAATTAATGTTTGATTTTATGGGTCAAGTAGTAAATTGGGTAAACTGCGTACATGTAGGCACATGAAAAGAGTGTGAATAGAGGAAGAGCATTAGAAAGGCTGGTCCTGAGAATGTATCAAAACTAGCTCCCTGATGAAAGACGCATTCTTTCATCAGCTGAAGCAATAATTGGTTGCTTGTGAATGGCTCCTCAGAGAATCACATTCTAGCAACAATGATAGAGTAATATTGTTTTTCACATCAAAGAGACAGGTGGATATTTTGGAGGTTGATAAAATGACGGTTATACATGTTGATATCTTCTGATGAAATCAGATATCAAATAGGGCTGGCTCTCTTTCTGTGCGAGGGGGAATGAATTAATGTAGAGAGAATGACAAAGCCAGCTCAATCAAAAGAGAATGTTCTAATTGTTTATTGAAACAAACATATGTAGCCTGTGCAATTTATTTTCTCTTCCCCTCCCCCTCTTTTGTGTTATGCAGTGTGACATTGGTAGTGATTCATGTTGTCCGGAGGAGACAAAAAGAGTCAGATCAGATTATGCTAATCGGGAGGTGACGATGTGAAGATAAAGTGCCCATCACTAATTTAAAACTGGGGTAACTGTGCTCTCATATTCATGTTTGCTCAGAAATATATCCTCATGGGTATAGCGGAACTTAGTCCTACATAAGTGGTTGTAGGATTGTATTCTAAAGCCACTAAATATATCATTGAAACATGGCAGTCACGTTAACAATAGTAAAATGTTGATATGCAAAAGATGTAGACTGCTACCAAACCAACAAATAACATTCTGTTTGATCTATTGAAGATAGAAGTAAAGATACAATTAAAGACATTTGGTTAGAAGAGTTTCAGTTCAGATTATTTACTTAAAGGTGGGTAACCGGTACAGAATAGGGATTCTATTGGTGTACCGCCCATCCCACTGCTCAACAGTCTCCCTTCCTGAGCTAGCCAAGGTGATCTCGGGGTTGGCGTTAGAGTCTCAACAACTAATAGTGCTGGGAGATTTCAACATCCATGCTGAGACTGCCCTGTCTGGGGTGGCTCAGGACTTTATGGCCTCCATGACAATCATCCCAGGTAGTGTCTTGCCCTACCCATGCTGCAGGACATACTTTGGATCTTGTTTTCTGTGCAGGATGGGATGATGGTGGTGGTGTGGAGGAACTGGTCACAGTCCCATTGTCATGGACAGATCACTACCTGATCAGGTTTAGACTTGCAGGGATTTCAAACCTCCTCAAGGGTGGAGGACCGATTAAGATGGTCTTCCCCTGGAGGTTTATGGATATAGATGGATTCCAGACAACCTCTCTATTGAAGCAGCTCCACTAACTGCCAGTCTATTTCTGGGAAAAATTAAAAGGGATGGTTATGACCTTTAAAGCCCTAGGCGGTTCAGGTCCAGGCGGCTATTTGGTTGATTACATCCCCTTGTATGAACCTGCCCAGGCCCTGTTTTTAATAATGATGTTTAATGCTGTTTTAATATTTGTATTTTTTATATTTTAAGTTGTATTGTAATGCTTTTAATTGTGAGCTGCATTGAGTCTCCGTATCAAGAAAAAAAGAGGGATATAAATAAACATATTATTATTATTATTATTATTAATAATAATAATAATAATAATAATAATAATAATAATAATAATAATAATATACTTGGTTTGTAGGAAGAAGTTTACAGATTCAATCCATAGTATGCATAGTTAGGTCTAAGAAAGATGTTTACATGAACTTCTGGATCATTAAAGCTAGTCAACATTGACACTTCTCGATAAATTCATGGTCTCACTAGTTATAAGACAAATTACTATATTTAATGAATTCAAGCTTATGATCTCCTCAGACATGCCAAATTCAGTGGCATACACTGGTTCCTCATTACTTTTGCCACGGAGTCCACCGACTTCCATCCCACATCATACATCTATTTCTGGTGAGGCTCCGTGGCAAAAATGAAGAGGAACTGGCATATGTACATAAACAGAAGACTACAGGTCCATCACCTACAGGCCATAGATCCTTGATTGTATGAACATATTACAGTCAGTAACAAGTTATCTTGGAACAGTAATCACATATTAAACAATATATGATTGTATACATGTTTTGTATTGAGTATCCAGACAGCCTAAATCCTCTTAAAGTCCCAGATCTCATCTGATCTTAGAAACTAAGCAGGGTCAGCCTTGATCAGTACTTGGATGGAAGACTGTCAACAAATAGCAAGTTCTGTTGGTTCTATTTTAGAGGAAAGAATGCCCAACATCTTATACTCATTGCCTATCAAAACCCTATGAAATTCATGGGGTCACCAATAGTTGACAGGCAACTTGAAGGCATGTACACCCATAGTGAGTATCTACTGTATTTTCCCCCTTAGAGTGGCAGAAAAGGACTAAGGAGACTCATATCAAGATCCGTATTCGACTGTAAAGTTGATTGGGTGACACTGGGTCACTCACTATTATATTTTAGGACCATTCATTTTTATCCTGTCATATTGTATTATTTAATACTCCCTGAGAAATCTGTTATAGGATTCTGTTTATAAATATTGCTACAGATAAATCATCGAGTATTCTCCATTCTAACCTATTATGCAGTGTTGTTGTGAGAACAAATTGGGGGATATAAATAAATGCACATATGCATTTTAAAAGGAAAATGGGATATAAACAACATTATCTATGTGTATGTCTGTACTAAATACATGGAGGGTGGACTTTATGTGGAAAAAAATGCTAATCAAGTGATAAGAGGGAAATAAGCACTATGATCAAATAATTTCTCCAATCTAGAAATACAGGTACTGTTTTCTGTAATGAATGTATAGAATAAATATATTTTTTCTACATGAGTAAAAAAATAAATAGTATTATGGGAATGTTACAACGTTACTGGAAGCTTAGTGTTACCTAGCTCGATTATATTTCTTTTCCAGGCACCCAGACCATTGTCATCTGTCACTTTATGAAAATTCAAGCAATATAACAGTAACAAAAAAAGAAAAGAAAAAGAAAAGAAAGCCAGTGGCGCAACTGTCTTGTTGCAAAAACAAAATATCTGTTTTATGAAGTGCTGCCCAAGGACAGTAGCCGTGGCAGTGAGGACTTTACATTATCATTTAGGTTTAAACATGACAATGAATCCTGATTTGTCAGCACAAGTGACAGACCCATCAGGAAAAATGTATCAGAAAATAATTATCTGCTCTGCTACAGCACACTATCAAGATGGAATTAAATAAGTTATTTGTTTTGGAGAAGAGCTGCCACATAAAAGAAAAGAAACATTTCATTTTTAATCACACATCGAAATAAGAATGTAACCTTTACTATTCTGATTCGTTCAAAATGGGAAAGGGGAAATGTTGGCATGTTGCTTTATAATACAACTGCCTTGTGTTAGAGATGTAAATCTTTGCTTATTTTGTTGCCACGCATGAGAACAAAACAAAAAAAACCCCAGATTTTTCTCTTTGTTAGGCAGGAGTACAAGAGTTTTTATGCAATTATGAAAGTTTTTTTTTCATATTTCTGCACTTATTTGGTGAACATTCTATAAAAGTTTTTTGCTTGGATTTTTTTTGTGCACAAAATTTATTTATTTATTTTTGTTTACTTTATTTTGTCTTACCTTTCTCCTGATATAGACACAATATATATTGATTATATAAATAAGAGCACAATATAATACACTATAATATATATTTTACAAATGGGTATGTAAGTATATATAAATATGTTTGTGTGTATGTATATATAATAGATATACACACATACACACACATATATAATAGATGGAGCCCCCGGTGGCACAGTGTGTTAAAGCGCTGAGCTGCTGAACTTGCAGACCGAAAGGTCACAGGTTCGAATCCGGGGAGCAGAGTGATCACCCACTGTTAGCTCCAGCTTCTGCCAACCTAGCAGTTCAAAAACATGCAAATGTGCGTAGATCAATAAGTACCGCTACGGCGGGAAGATATTGGCGCTCCATGCAGTCATGTTGGCCACATGACCTGGAGGTGTCTACGGACAACGCCGGCTCTTTGGCCTAGAAATGGAGATGAGCACCAACCCCCAGAGTTGGTCACGACTGGACTTAACGTCAGGGGAAACCTTTACCTTTATATATAATAGATACCACTTTTGCTGCTGACAAAAATATTCTTATTATTCTTATTATTATTCCATCTTCTTCCCAATTCTTGGAACATTAAAAGAACATTAGGGTGAAAAAATATTATTGATTACATTTTTTTTTCCAGTGGAGTGTCTCAAGACACTTTTTCTTCTTGAGAGTGAGAAAAATGGTAACTATTCTTTACATCCCTAGTCAAGGCATGTGGTAGGAAGGTGGTAAAAGTGTGCAGGCAAGATTCCTGCCTTTGGATAGTCAAGCTCATCCATTGTGCAGGATAATGCAGTCTGATGCAATTCAAGACCTGCATGAATTCAAATATGCCATTCAGGAAGAAAAATGTTGGAGGAGGTGTACATGGTATCATTGCTCCAATCGTAACTACATTAAAATACCACATTGCTTGGAGGAGTACAGCATGAATATTTTATACTATTTGGACACCAACAGTATTGGTTACTGGAACATTTCTAGGTTCAAATTTCCAAGAAGTTGGCAGCAATGAAATGAGCGAGATGGAGTGAGATGAAGGCAGAAGACTGCGTGAGTCTAACCAAACATGGGCTAGATCCTATTTGAAGGTGTACTCTGGAGCAATGCAAGCAGCAAAGAAAGTATTATTTTGTTAAACCACAGTACAGTAGAGTCTCACTTATCCAACACTCGCTTATCCAACGTTCTGGATTATCCAACGCATTTTTGTAGTCAATGTTTTCAATATAACGTGATATTTTGGTGCTAAATTCGTAAATACAGTAATTACTACATAGCATTAATGTGTAATGAACTACTTTTTCTGTCAAATTTGTTGTATAACATGATATTTTGGTGCTTAATTTGTAAAATCATAACCTATTTTGATGTTTAATAGGCTTTTTCTTAATCTCTCCTTATTATCCAACGTATTCGCTTATCCAACATTCTGCTGGCCCGTTTATGTTGGATAAGTGAGACTCTACTGTATCTCTAAAGAGCTGTTCAGTGGAACTGTTTTAAAAGGATCAAAGATCCATCACATTGTGGCTCCTGGGAAGATGACACAGACCATTCAGCCATCTGTTCTGAAGAATTTGCATGATTCTTTGTAGATAACATTGTTCAGATCTGTTCTAACTTGGATGTTATAAATGATAGAGTCACAATGGATATAACTGTGGTTTTTGTTCATTCAGTAATAATGGAGTCTTTTCAAAGAATACAAGCCTAATCATGTGGACAGAGAGGGTATTCCCTTTCTGTTGGCGTTGTAAGGCACTTTCAAGATCATTGACCATGATATCAAGCTGGGTCACCATGTGGGGATGAGGAGGCCCTGTTTTATAGTGCTTTTATTCCTTCCTAGACAGGTAAGAGAGGTGGTGTTGTTGGGGGGGAGGTGTCCAGTTTGTCTCATTGGCAGCTGGCTTTGTTTTGTCCCCCATGCTATTTAACATGTATATGAAACCAGTGGGAGAGCTTAGCTCCAGATTTTTTGTTTATATAAACCCCTTTTGCAGGTCCATCATTTTTACAGGCATGACTAGAGGTATGTGAGATATAGCCTTTTTGACACTGGGACTCCTTTCCTCAGCAAACCAGAATAGCCAATTCCTTTAAAAAAATCTGGCATTAACTATTAAAGCTTGAAATGACCTGGGACAACAATCTCTTAAAGACTTCTTCCTACAATATTAATCTACCTGAACCTTGGGGGTTTGGTCTCTGTGCCTTGTATTAACTGAAATCTCTAGTACAGAGTCTTCTAGGAAGTGGTGCCACAGTTATGGAATTACCTTTTTGATGACAAGCTACCTGCTTTCCTTCAAAATTGATTCAATGTGTTATATCATTTTCCAAGAGATAAAATGAATATATATATAGAGAGAGAGAGGGGGAGGGAGGGAGAGAATATCCATATCTTATCCCCAGGAAAATATTGGCTGCTAACGTGTTCAATATTTATGGGGTTGACTTACAATCTTGTAACTTTGGAAATTTACTTGTATGGTTATTAATAACCAAACCTCACCCTCAAAACGATCTCATAAGTCAGACAGTGCTCCATTTGAAGGGTTTCTGAAGCACTGCTTCAGATTGGGATGCTGAGAAATTATGGTCCCAGTGCTTTTCCAGTTACAGTGTGCATTGAGAGAAAGAGCTGGAACAGAGCCCCTAGGGATCCTTTCAGTTGCCAGTCTCAATGGCCCTAAACCAGGAAAGTTCTGGTATCATAACATCCCAATGTCCAAATTTGTAGCATCTTGAAAACTCTTCAACTGGGATGTTGTCTGATTTAAGAGGTAACTTCTGGGAGGGACTGGCATTGTCAGACAACAGGGTTTTGCTGCTGTAGTTGTGTCTGAGGATGCCAGATTGTGACTGATATGCCTTGACATTCCTAGAGAAATCCATCTTTTGTCAAGTAATAGAAGTCTATACATTTTCACCATTCATTTGAATTTTAATGCAAGTTGCTTTTAATAACATAAAAGTGAGACTTGAAATGGTGTGTGTCTGTATAGCCCTTGATTGACTTTTTGTCAGCTTACCAAGGTAGCCTTTCTTGCTTCACCCATTTTCTTTACACAGCAACTTCTATCCTGCAATTATTCCATAAGGTCAAAGTACAGGAAGCAAAAGTGAGCAAGCTTTTGCATGAGTCATCCTTTGTGTTTCGTTCCGGGCAATGAATTTATAACAACTTTCATGTCTCTGGGAAACTATCTAGCTTTCCTAGTATGTAAAGAAAATTTTTGCTCAGTTTAATGTCGGTTGGTATCACACTCTTCTCCGACTATAGAAGAAATGCATAATCAGCAGAACTAATGCCTGTAGGTGTTGCTGTTCAGAAATATGGCCCAATTCAGCTTTCCTAGCCTTTCCTTCACCAGAAATTTTTAAATACAGTAACTTTTGTTGCTACAGACCACCAAGACTTAATTCAAGACTTAAAACCCTAAAATTCAGCAAATATTAATTTAAAGTTGCTCATCAGGGGCCTTCAAATGTGGAAAGGAGAGATAAATAAGCAAATATTATAATATTTTTATTGGAATGATTCCATAAATCATGATCATTGGCTGCTGGTGGTGTCCATACATATGACTCCTTTAGAATATCAGAGCTCTGGCGAAGGGTGGTTCTCTGGAATGGCCTTTTAGTTCAGAGACATAGGAAATCGTGAAAGTACCTGCTTTTGAAGATGGTGTAGGAAGTTCTCCCTTTTCTCTTGTAAAGTACAGTGGCTTGGAAGGGAGGGTCCTGAGTTATCCTAAATTACCATAGTTTTGGTCAGGGACAGGTGTCTTGTCTATAGAGTGATACCTGGCTTCAGTCAAATCCACATTAGGTTGCTCCCTCCTTATTTCAACTGGGTATAAGATAAATATGATTAAAAGTAGAATTTAAACTAAAATATTTGTGTCTGGCTCATTATTTTATGGTTTGTCATCAAAAGGCTAACCCCACCACCCACTTCATTCTATTCCATTCCACACCCTCTTTTGTCTTTCCATCTCCTTTTCTACAGCTACCATTACATTACATTCCATTGCAACATTTAACTTCCCTCAAAGGAGAGAAGTCATCCCAAATCCCCTTTCACATCATGGAAATAGTACTATGATTCCACATTTACTACCATAAAGCCCAGGATTCTCACTAAGAAGGGATATCTAGTGTCTCACCAAACTGTAAATCCCAGGATTCAGTAGGATTCAGCCATGACAGTGGAATCATAGCACTACAGTTTTGTATAGTGAGAGGGACCCCAAACTTTGTAATTGTAATATTGTTGCCAAAAGAAATCCTGAATATAAAAAGAAAACTGAAAAGAGCCTCAGTGGATATTTTCAGATGCAGGGGCTACAACATTGTTTGTAAAACTATTAACTTCTAATGGACAAGTTAGATATATATGTTATGAAGGGTTTTTATTGGTTTTTCACACTTTTCCTCTGGTCAGTAAAGCAAGGTTGCTGCACTTAATAGATTATGTTCATTTTATTGGTTTGGGCGTCTCTCAGAAGCTAAACAAATAAAAAGTGACTTAGCTCTTATTTGCCTTGCAGCAGGTGAGCAAATAATACGATGGTGAAATAAATTATTCTTCCTTCTAGCTAAGCATGCCATCAAGCATCTTACGGAAGTAATGGAGCAGTGGACAAAACACTTGATTCTTGCTATTCATTTGAATGCAGAAGTAGGAAATTATAAAGGTGGCACTGCAGGCAGTCCCTACGTTACAAACAAGATAGATTCTGTAGATTTATTCTTAAGTTGAATTTGAATGCAACTCCATATATATATATATAAACATGTGTGCACACGCGCACATACACACACATGCTTTGGATAGCATACGGAAAGGTTAACATCCTTGTGGTGTTTGTTTTGCTGTCTGTGCCTCTGTTCAGAAGATTTCACCTCACTTTCTGTCCCTGTAATAATTGGATTTTGAAAAATTTGGCTTGTGGAAACAAGGATTGGTGATATAACTTCAGTGGAGACACCTTTCCCCCATGATAATAATTCTTTCAGGAGTGCATTACCCTTCTTAGGAGTAGATTTCTCTTACTTCCTGTTGTCTCACCTCGTTCTTAACTATGAGTCATTTGTAAGTGGGGTGTTTGTAACTCGGGGACTGTGTGAACAGTGGTGAAGCCATAAAATGGATAATTTATGTCACATGTTTTAGTGAAAACCTTATTATCATTATAATTAATAAATAATAAACTCACTTTCTTAGAAAAGGCTATCTTAGAACAGTAAAATAAATGCTAAGCAAGGCTTTAGTTACACCATCTCCTTGCCTTTTTACACAAAATTTCATCAACCACTCATTTATTGTTGTTATGTGCCTTCAAGACAATTCTATCATAGGGATTTCTGGGCAAGATTTGTTCAGAGAATGGTTGCCTTTTTCTTTCTTTAGGGTTGAGAGGGATTGACTTGCCCAAGGTCATTCAGTGTATTTTTACAATTGAACATAAATTTGAACTCTGGTCTTCAAAGTGCCAGCCCAATGTTCATACTGCTACACCACACTGCCTCTCTAACCACTTGTAATCCTCCCCATTTCTTCTGTATTTTGTCTTACCAATAATTTGCTCCCCCACTATTTTATAGATGAATACTAGGATATACAGGGCAAAGAAGCATCAGAGTATTGTCATGATGGTAGAAGTTATCAATGAGGAAAAGCACACCAGCTAAGAGAGGTGGCATCAGTTTTCTTTTGTTTGAGTCTACCAGGAACTGGCAAGAACTTGCCTTTTCTTCTCCTCAGTGCAAGTCCCTCCTCACTGAGTTAATTGAGTGCAAACTATTTTTTGCACTTTGAAATCAGTTTACAAGGACTGAAGGGAAAGCAGGAGGAAGAGAAAAAAGTAAGATATTTGAAATGCAGTTGAAAAACTGAATTCACAAAGAAGGGACTTTCCCCCCCCAAATGGAACAGTTGAAGAGTATGTTGCTAAATACATAACTACCAGATTTCTATGAGCAAATGGGCGGAGTAGAGGACCTGGAAGTATTATCAATAGCAATTTTGAAGCAGAATCTTTAAGTTATATCTTCACACAAATTTCAAGTAATGGTACTAGAATAACTATGTCATATTGGTAAGTCTGAGCGGGAAGAAAAAAAAATCCCCTTTCCAAGAATTTCTGTGATAGTTCACCTACTCTCTTGACAGTACTAAAGCATTCTTGGACAAGATTAAAAGGAATCTCCAAGCAGTAAGCTGTGTTTCACTAAGAGGTATTATGAAGATATTCTGCTGAAGATTCTTCTAATGCTTAAAAGGCTAAGTCACATTATAGTGCTATACCTTCAGTACAGACAGCTCTGGACAAACATTAATAGATTTACCACCTCATCAAATGGCTGGCAGCAGAAGGAGGTGGCGCTCTGCTTTGTCGCAGCATCCCACACCTTGCATTGCCCACATTCCCATCCTCGCCGGGAGGACAATCACATGGGGGAAGCATGAAGTGCTCATGGTGCACATGGCTTCCCCCATAGATTGGGCAACACGGGAAGCCTCCCATGATTGCAGATTCCACTCCCGTGTTGCCAGGGAAGCAACATGCCGCTTCCACACATGGAGCTGGCATGATGTCTTTTGATGGGAGCCAGCCGGCTCCATGGTGACCAGGGCTAGATTTAATCTAGCGCCGTATGATCAAGTCATAAGATACAAAGTGCTGCATAATAGTACAGCTGCACATTCAATTCACTCTTTCTGTCTGTTCGTCAATCAGTCTGTCATAGAGTTGGAAGAGACCATAAAGATCATACAGTTCAACCCTATTCTGCCATTCAGAAACATACAATTAAAGCATTTCTCACAGATGGCTATCCATTCTCTGTTTAAAAATTTCCAAAGAATTTCACCACACTAGGGTAACATATTCCACTCTTGAACAACTGTTACAGTAAGGAAGTTCTTCCTAATGTGTAGGTGGAATCTTTTTTCATGTAGTTTGAATCTGGTATTCTGTTTCATAGGGCATATCTACAATTACTAGTTATCTCAAAATGCAGATGAATCAGCTTCTTGGCAATTAACAACACACAAAACTGATCCAGGTTAATGCGGGACAAGGCAACCTTCAAACAACCTTGAACCACATTAGCCAAAGTCTCAGGTTGCTCTGAATTTCCCCCAAGAATCCATAGTAAACAGCAACTTTGGGTCCATGTAAACAGTAGGACTAGTTCTGAGATTAAATTGGCTACAACTGTTTACATGGCCATCCCATATTCCCCTGGCTTGGGCAGCCCAGGGACATGGAATGACAGTTACCATCTCTCCAGCTCCTTCTCTTTGTCACAGTTGCTAGCAGGTGCAACATGGCTTGTGTAGGTCACTTGTCACCTGGAGGTCAGCTGGGGTACCTTAGTGATGATGGAGACGGGAGGGAAAGAGTAGGGATTACTCCTTTGCCACTCCCTTCTCAGAACACCTTGTTGCTCAGGCTAGCAGCACTCCAGGTGACAAGTGACTAACACAAAATGGTGAAGTGAAATGAAACTTTATTCATAGCCCCTTCCCCATCTCCCCAAAGGGTCTCAGGATGGCTTACAACAAAATGAACAACGGTAAACATTCAATGCCAACAGGAGTACATAAAACAAATAAAAAACAAATAAATAAATTATAAACAACTTAAATAAGCAAGAAAATACATAGCACAAGCTACATAATTATAAACATATACAATTCTTAAAATTTCTTTAAAAGTGTGATGCCTCATGGGCCTTGTAGTCCTGTTCCTAGTGCCATTGTGGCGGATGAAGACGAAAACATGGGGTTTCGCCGGTTCAGCAAGAGCCGGAATCTTTTCACCTGCTGGATGTTGATGTTTGTACCCAAGAACTCAGTAAAACAGACCTTGGGCATTCCTCGCCCCCGTTCCCTAGGAGACAGTCCTATTCTGCAGACAGAGGAGTGAGGGAACAGAATCGCAGGAGTTTACGGATTGCAGCCAAACAACAGGCTGATTAGACCTGCTTCCCTTGGGAAATTCTAAGGAGTCTTGCATCTGGACAAAGTTGGGTTTCGCTTCCCGTTCTCTAGGGAAAGAGGTTGTTGGCGGGAAAACGAGACCCCAATATAGGTGCCTGACACGGGAGAATCTTTGCGGAGTCAACAGAGCAGCTTCAGGAGTAAGATCGTGTTTGGACTTCGCAACCCCAGTTCCTTGCTTTCCGGATTGAGTATTCAAGATTTGCCTTGCCTTGTCTTTTAGCCACGGACCTTGTTCAAAGAATCACTGTTTGCCTTGTTCCTAGTCACGGACCTTGTTTAAAGAATCAAGATTGTATCCAGCCTTGTTGTCAAGCTACCTTGGACTCCTAAGACTCTGGCATTTCCCCACACTATTGCTTGGCAATAGTGTGTGTTTCGGTTATTAGATTAAAACTTTGAACTCTAATATCATTTATTGGACAATACATTTTTGGACTATATTTGACCTCATTAGAAAGGTCTGCTTCTGAACTATATTCTTCACTTGTTTTTATTACTTTTACATATTTACTTAATAAAGATATTAGATAGAAATTGACCTCCGTGTATGGTTCTTGGTGCCCCGCTGCCTCGGGTCTGACAAAAAGTCTCTAAAATTTGGCTAAAATAGTTGGAAGGGAGATGGCAAATAGCAGTGACCCAACAGGTGTTAGCAACTAGGTGAGGGTGCATATAGATGTACTTAATCTATGAGCCATGCACCCACTGACTGCTGCTATGATGAGAACAGGAAGGGGACTGTCGGATGGCATCAAACTGGGTTGGCACAATTAGATGGTCAGAACTCCCTCCCAACCTCTGCAATGGCCAGAAGCATGGCAATCTAAAGCATCCTGTAGCCGATCCAGTATTTGCAAATCTGCATTGCCCTCTGGATAAGTGGTCAATGTAGATCCACCCTAGTCTCTTCTTCTTCTACATAACCTATGTGAAAAATAAGAGAGTGCCTTGAATCTACAATTCAGCTAGTACCTAGTACATTCTCGATGAATTTGACAAATAGAATGGTATCAAACACTGTTGGAAGAAAAACAATATCTTCCTCAATGGCTGTAACAACATTAAATGGAAAGAAATGCAGCATATATTTTCAGTGTCTTGTTATATTGTAGCATTTGGATGTTCATAACAGTTTTCAAAATCATGCCGCCCACACCACAGGATCTTGTTCCTCTTTAATTTCCCCTAATTTGTGTAGTGAATAACCAAATACTCATAATGCAATTAGAAGATAATCAGGCTTGTAATTATGTTAATTGCTGGAGACTTACATCAATCCTCCAGCAAAGTGATAGGATTTCTGGGGAACTATTAACAAGGCGAGGCAGAGAGAGAGGGAGAGAGAGAAGTAAGAGAGAAATGGGGGGGGGGGGTGTGCAAATTGATGAATGGCTTATGCTTGTGTCACTGAACAACAATAATACAATAGTGCAACAGTGCAACACTGTCCCAAGGGAAAAATTTAAAAATTAGCCTTTGCATATTAGCATGTCAACATCCCTTGCTTGTTTCCTTTTTATGTGTATCCATGCTGAATATGTATATGTGTTGTAATATTTGTAATGCACAGAATCTGAATTGTTTTTTTTAAAAAGCCCTACCAACTTCACTGCCTGGAACAACAACAACAACAACAACAACAAAATATGGTTGTATTTCCAAATATCTTAAGCTAGCCTTAAAACTGTAAATATTGAATGCTTGAGTGTCCATTTTCCAATTTTGCTTGAATCTTTAGTCAGTCTGCAAAATGCTACAAACTTCAAGCTCACAGTAAAGTGGTTTGAGGAGGTCCTCTGTCACTATAGAGTACTTCTCTTTGAACATTGTAGCCTTCAAATATTTCGAAGAATATATTCAAATATAAATTACGATCTTGTTTAATTGTGCTATGCACAATGATTATAGGAAAGACTAAAAATATATGAATATATTTTACATGCCTAAATCCCCAGGTTCAATATTGAACAACTCCAATTAAAAAACCAAGTAGTAGGGAATTTGAAATATTTTGGACAACCACTGCAAAACAGTAAGTCTTGAGTTAGATAGACAAAGTTAGATGGTCTGACTTATTATATAATCCTATGTCTGCAGTGTATGTTAAAGCAGAATGTATTTGTTTTTTAGCCTACTTCTCCCAAAATAAGTTCACACAGATTCTGATGATTCTATCAATTACGCTTCAAAAATAATCTTTTTCACTCTCCACACTACACCCTTATGCATCATTAAAATTTAATCAGAGAGGATTTTTAGGCATACTTGACAAAGAAGAATACATCATATTTGTACAAGAACATACTGTTATTCCCCCCCCCCCCTTCATTTTTTGATACTCACAGGAGGATCAAAGCCTGGTGCCCTCAGCTGGCCTTGCCAAAAACAGCAACACATGGAGAAAGATTTGTTGTTTCTTGCTATTTGTCATCAAATTGGCTGCAAATGATGGTAACTGTATAAATGAGAGTCTCAGATGAGAGATAAGCTTTCAAAATTATCATTAACAATTTTGAGAGCTATCAATGGCCCTCTCCCCAGGTGTGAAGATAACCCTCCCCCCAATCATTGCAGTTATGGTTCTGGAAAAGGACTTCTTAGCTTGATCAATTTCTATATATCTAGTCCTCTTAAAAATCAACTGCCTCGACATATTTCATCCAATTCCAACAAGAAAGGAAACTATTATTAGAATATCTCCCTCCTTTTAAATAGAATAAAAAACTAAATTTAAATATGCATTTACTCCTGCATCGGTATATCCCAAATTTATTATAATAGTCCACTTCAAAAGGACTACTTCCCCTGAAAAGGTCTTCTAATTCTGACCAAACCCATGTGTGTGTGTGTGGGGGGGGGCACATGAGTCATCATGTCCACCCTTCTACTCAAGGCAGGATCTTCGACCTTCTTGGGCAGGTTATGGCCTATTATATTTGTTTCCATGATAGTCCATGGGGGTGTAAAGATTTAGATGGAACCCCAAGCTGAATTACACATCCCCAGATACCTCCAAATTGAATTGGACCTATTTTCATATCATCTTATTGAATTCTGAACTGAATCATGTGGTTGGTCCCAATGGTTCTGTGAATAAAAAAAATTGAAGCACATTTGACACGAATAGCTAGGTTTGTAGGACCTACATTGTTTTTTTCTACTAGAAACTTCAGATCTACCAGTGAAAAACAGAAGTGAATAATGAATCAAAGGGGTGAGCATATGCTTGCTTACAATTAAGAAATACAATACCCCAACAATCATTCCCACCCAACTTACATTTTGTACGTAGTACAGAGGTTTCTCTGGCTAGGATGTCTCTTGTCTGATTATTGCAATAAAACTAAAAGTCACTCCTAAAGATTCATCTCCCACATAAATGGATATATTTAAAACAAGCCAGTCTGTTCTTCATCTTCACTAGGTACTATATGGTCTGTATTAACATTCTGCATCTTACATCTCTCAAAGGATAAGAGCATATATTTCTATCCCCATTTAGAACTCACTTAACCTAAACCTCACACATCTGTCCTCCAAGTGGTGATTTCTTGAAATGAGATACTAGCGATTTATGGAATTTTAGTGGTGTATGGTCTACTTACAAAGTATTTAAGGTACGCTTTTGGTCATTAGCATTCCAGTAGACACTGTTCCCTTGTTTCTAAAGTGACCACTGAAGCCATAGGATCCTTGTAAAATGAAATTATAGATTTTCAGATCTGAAACTGGCCACAGTCCATCCCTAGCCATTTATACTATCAGATTCCCTCTAGTTTGCTATTGAATAAGCTTCTTGACCATGCTAGTTTCTCTTGTTCTCCCTGAGTTTGCCAAGCCATTATTCTTTTAAATCAGTTTAAGATACATTTTGGTGATAGCAATAATTTTTTTGGTTATTTGCGTTCTTAGTTTTGGGTCTATCCCAGTATTGGAAATTAAACATAAATTCCAGGACCCTGTAGCTTATAAAATAGTTTGGTTTTGACTTCGGTTCCTATCAAAAAATTTGGGAAGATCACTCAGAACAACTAAGCAATCCTTCTCAATCATGTAAGTTCTGTAATTAAGTGTATGTTCTACCAGGAGATCTCATTCATATCAGTCCCATTTTCTTTCATGTGTTTTTTTATTGCCAATCGAACAACAAACTATTAAGGATCTGACATGCTTATATGTAGCATACGTTGACAGTGTAGTTTCTATCAAATCTAAATGGAGTTCCACAAAACATGTTTGTATAACCTCCATGTATGATGGGATGAAATTATATTGCATTTTAGTTTGTTTGGTTTTCAATGTGCCAGTAATGTTAGTCCACACTTAAAGTCCATTCTGTGTTATGGAAAGCTAATAAAGCAGCATACTTTTGTTTTAATCTCTTAAGAAGATATGAGTTGTAATCATTCTTTATCTGTCTTAATACATTGCAGCTGACACTGCTCTTTCTTATTACACCTTTGAATGAATGCATATTCATTTTCTGCAGAAATCTAATAAAATAATACAATTACCCATTATTATGAAATATTATGAAATAGCAGTAGTTAGATCAAAGCTTCCCTTTTTTTTCAATTCTCTTTCATAAGTTGGTAACATATATATTACTACTGGTAATTCCTCACAGAGCCATTTCAAAAACAGATGTATGAAATAAAGCTGTGAGTGATTTGTTATTCTATAAGAAAAAATTCTCCATAAAATATATGATAGTACCTATGAATAAGCAGTGATGTTGAACTGGAAATATATATGTGCTGTGAAATACATTAATTTATGCATAGTAAAGTGAAAAAATGTAAATCTTGAGCTTCTCCTAGGTCACAAAACTTTTGTTTCACAGCTGACAAATACTTTCTAATCATTAGTCCCTAAAGTAGCGATGAAATGCCTACTTGGTATGTTAAGGGAAGGTTCCCAGATTCACCAGAAACCCCATTTGTGGTCTGCTTGGGATGACCTGTCTAGCAAGAGAACTACTTCCCAGGGGTATACATAATATTCTGTATAGAATCCAAACAATTTAACCAGTTAAATGCTAATGAGGCCAGTCCATCTCTTGGATAACTTTAAAGATGTAGGCTTCACTCAGGTACATCAGGGATACATATTCTGTCCCTTGGCACTCCTCTAGCATTTAACTGGAACCTGCCTTCTCACTGGCTCTCTGACCTTTAAAGAGTTGGCTATTGAGTCTTGGCATTTTAGAGGACAAGGTCGTATACCTGTTCTTGTCACAAATGCAGATTCAATATACCAAAATGGTGTTGATGTTACTGTTGGTGGGTCCTTTGAGACACCTTGGTCATGCTGGGCAAAATAGGGTCAGGCCTAGCTTTGGGCCAATGTTCTAACATGGATTCCATGACTGAGGGGTAGGAAAGGAGGACTGTTTGCTGCTTGGATCCATGCCTCATGCTAGTCAACAACAACAATTTATTTATTACCCAGCTCTCCTCGCGGTGCAAGGTGGGGTGCAACATGGTTAAAACAGTAAGATAGAACGCTTATTAAAATACATTTAACAAATGTACACAGATAAAATGCAGATTAAAAATACCAATAATTTTGTTGTAATAAGTCTAAGCCTTATTACAATAGTAAATAATAAGACTGTGGCTCTTTTTAGCAAACAGCTTGTGTCTGATGCTTGTTTCTTCCCTACACTGCTGTACACCCTTCCCTTTAGAACTAGACCTGCAAACCCATGTTATTGACTATCCAACAGTTATTCCATATAGTGTTCAATAACTAATTTCAGTATTAGTTACTGCTGTGTAAAGCTGATCAAGTATTTAGCACTAACAGCTCAAATAGTCATACAGCTAAGCAACTATTTAGACTTATTAGCACTTAGCCTATTATTTTCTTAACTCCTTCTATATGTTTCTTTAATACTGATACACTGTTTATCATTTAACACATTCATATACACATTTTTCTGTATTAGGCTAATGTAGTTATAATAATGCAATGCTATAAATCTGGTGTTCAAACGGTGCCTCTCATATTTACTGATTCAAAACAGACAGTTCCATTTTCTACAGTGGAAGAACAAGGCACTTATTAAAAGGTCATAGGAAAACTGAAGAGAAATGTCAGGCCCACAGACTGACCTATTCAGAATACAATCAGCCCTTCTTTGAAAAGACAACATCTACATTATGAACAGTGTAGATCTTACTATATTCTTTGTATTTCATTAATGCCGTTAGTGTGAATAACATACTGAGAGAATCTTACCCTTCAAGAAACAGAGACAGCTTGGTGGTTTATTGCATAGAATGGTATTAAAATCTAAAATACTATTCAGTCACTACGTCTGGATAAGAATTTATGTCCCAGAGAAAATAAACATGTAATGATTACATTAAAAATATCATGCATTGGTAACTTGCCAAAAGTTAACATTTTTGTCATGGCCAACAACATAAAAATGTTTTTTGTGTGCTTCAACTCAGACACTCATGATTTTTCATCCTTTTCAAGCTCAAAAACCTTCCTGTTTCTTGTCCCCAATATACAACCTTTATTCCTTCCTTTCAGATCTGTTTTAACTCTGCATACATTTGAACATGTGAATGAGCTGTTCTTATACTCACCAAATGATCCCTTTTCTATACAGATGGGGAACCAGTGCTCCTCCAAATGCTGTTGGGCTCCAGGTCCCATCAGCTGCAAACAGCATAGCCAGTGATCAGCAGTGATGTGATCTGGAGTTCAATAACAACTGGATGACCAAAGGTTCTAAATTCCCATTCTATATATAGGTGGGCATAGAGGTGTATGTATTTATCCTATTTTATGTGACTTGAGAAGTTTCCACATAAAAATGCAGATATCTGATGAAGAAAATATTTCCTAGCTTACTCTTCTTCTTGTAAATAGGAAGGATTCAAGGAACTAAGCATCCAAATATTTCATCTTGTAAACTGTCCTCAGGAAAATTGGAATTGAATTAAATACAGAGATGTTTTCAGGGTTTTTTCATGGTAGTACAGCTTTGATTTTTAAAAAAATATAATATTACATAACAAAACACCTTTGAAATCTACAAAGAACATAGACCCATCTTTTAAACTTATTAAGCAAGCAGTACAGAGTACTTTTATAAATTTATTTGAACTAAGCAAAGGAGCTGCCAATAACTAGAAATATGAACCAAGGTGCTTTTATTTTGCAAAACATTTAAACCAGTGCCATTCCAAATAACAGCTTTTCAGTTATTGAATGCAGACAAGTTACTCATTTGTTATGTTCATCCAGACATATTTCTCCTTTAAGGACTCTGAGCTTGTCTAGACTGGCCCCAAACCCTGAGATAGGCTCAAAGTCACAGCTGACTGTCATTCTCCATTGTCACGCGGGTGCCCAGCAAGCTCTCCAATGAGCTGCCACAGTGACAGAGATAGCAGACAAGGTGAGCCTGACCAGGGGACAAAATTGGTTTTGGTATGACTGGTTGCTTTGGACTCTACTCCTACTGGTGCCTTGTGTCACGTGGGTGAAGTGTCAGAACAGCTGTGTGGAATCCAGAACCAGAATGGATCAGGCATGCACTTAAACGGTTAAACCCTGTTCCATTTTCTGTGTCCGGATTTCGATGGACCCCTGGATACGTTTTTTGGTAGCCTCCCAAAATCGGCTGAGGAAAAAAATCTATTTTTTGATCCGGCAACCCAGCTTTTTCTGTCATTTTGAAGGCTATCGAGATGAAATTGGCCACGCATAAAGGACACATCTACCACTGTCAGCCCCCCCCACCAAGTTTCATAACATTAAGGTTATCTCCTGATTTATAGGAAATTCTTAAACATTCTAGAATCATAGACTCATAGAGTTGGAAGAGACCTCACGGGCCATCCAGTCCAACCCCCTGCCAAGAAGCAAATCTCATTTTAAAAAACCAAAGTGGTATCTGACACCAGCCTCGCCCTGTATTTCTCTAGTTACAGATAGGAGCAGCAGGAGGGCACCATTCCTGCCAAGTGCCAAACTGTGAAGGGTTTACAGTTGCACATACATCATACATTTTATAGGAATTTTAAAAACTTTCTTGACTAATAAAAACTACAGCAGGAATGAAAGAGAGTTGTCCTATTGATTAAATTAAATAATAAATTGAGAAAATTTAACGAAATTGTCAAAGGAAGAAGGGAATAGATTGGTTCCTAGAGGCTTTGTTTCCTTGATTGGTAACTTTTAGAAAGTGTTTTCCGAAGGAGAGAGAGGAGGAAATAATATGAAAAGAAGGAAAGAAGAAAGATAGTTTGGCTTAGAGCCACCCTAATATTTTTAAAGCCAGCATGTTAAGATGCTGCTCACAGCTCCATTTTCTTCACTGGAAGTCCAAAAGCCCAAATATGCCAATTCTTAATAATCTGTTGCACTCTGTTGTCATCAAGAGTCAGGATTCAGAAGGCGGTTATAAAGATAAACAAAGCTGGTTCTATATCTTGAGGAAGTTAATTTTGGGGACTAAAATCCTAGAATCTCATAGTAAAAAATATAAACTTCTCAAAGGTGAAAAGTTTGGATTTCTAAGGTGGAAATTGGCTTTCAAGAATTACTATACATAATCATACATATATCTAGAAATTTTAGTTTAAAAAACTTGTCCATAGATCAACGTAAGTACTGTACCATAACTCTCATCAAAAAAGGAACTACCCCCTTTTCTTGAGTACAGTGGTAAACTGTGAGAATCTAGTCCAGCCCATGTGAACCTAAAAAGAAGCACCGATCTTCTCTAATTTCTCTGCTGTGTTGCCTACTTCTTATCTTTTTGAATGCCTTGGTGTGAAACGGGCAGAGGTGGCACCTCTTTGGCACTTTCCCTCAAAGGAGCACCGAGAAAGTAGAGGGGCTTGTCACTCCTGGGATGGACAGAATAAGCACTCACATTTTGTCAGTCTACTCAGAGAAGAGTATGGCTTATTTTCTGATAAGACTGTACCTTAACTTTTAACAAGTAGAGTGGTAAAAGGCACTTTTGAATGGCGGGGTGAACAAATGGAGGTAGTTGGGTGCAAATGGCTACTGAGATGGTGTTGGCACTTTCCCTTCTCTGTGAAATAATCCTTGACTTATCCACAGCTCATATCAAAATCCATAATTTTGGCACTAAACCCTGCCTTTGATTTATATATGATTTCAACATATAGAGGAGGTTGCATGACAACAAGGTAAGGGAAACTTCTGCCCATGTTTTCCTATTGTGTGCTTCTTACCAGGGTCTGCTGTTGTTGGATCAAGGCAACAAAGGGCACCTGGAGCATTAAACCTATGGTTGGTACATCTCTGCATGTCCAGAAATAGTGTTATCGGGTAAAGTGAAGAAGGGGAGGAAGGAAGCAAAGCTCCTGATACACTTCTTGTCATCCCCTTTACTATTATTATCACAAAACACTACTCTAATGGTAAATAATGAATAAAACGTGAAATATTAAGTTCTCAATGTCTGACATGAATACAAATGGAATGCTATTATTATGGTTACTCAAAATATACTTCCTCAGAATTTTCTCACTCCTCACGATATGAATGCAAGGACCAGAGTGTTTTTCTTGGCATCTGGCAGTAAAACATGAATGTAGATTATTAATAACCTTTCCAAAGTCTATCATTAATGTCAGTGGGTGCGGTTTAAGGACTTTTCTTTTGGCATGCCTAATGTGTTAACATATTAACTGACTGCTCATATGGCAGTGGTAGGAAAGCAAGCCAGAAAAGGCATTTCCTGCCAACACTGAAGACAAGCCTTGAAATTGCTTGATCTCTCCCTCCCCCCCCCTCTCTGAAGTGCTTAATCATCTGTTAGTTTATTTAAAATACACATAAATGCAGAGACCTTTCAACTATTGTTGTTTGATCATGGTATGAATGCAAACATTATTATTGAAGAATGGTTTATTTTCTGTTATTTTAAATTGCCAGTTCCAAGTAACAGCTACTAGACTCAGAAATAACTGAGGTAGTGGTCTTCTATAAATAAATAACTTGAGTCTGTGAAATTAACTCTTTGTCTCATTTGTTTTGTAACTTTTACAATAGGGTTGGGCAATTTCAGAAGGTCCAATAGCTAGATTTCCTCCAGAACCCATCATAGATTTCAGAAGGCTAGAAATCTGTATTTTAGTCTTGGGGATTTGAAATGTTCTCCACTGTCCACATGGGAATGTTTGTAGCTTGTTTAATGTCAAAACTGCATACCTTTCAATTAATCTGGCAGAGACAGTCCCAATTTTGTGTGTTCTTTCTGCTGCTTTAAAAATGTCCCAGTTTCTCATACCTCCTTCCAATTTCCCTTTTCATTTTATTTCAGTTGTTGCAAACTGTTTAAAATGCAAAAGTACAACAGGTACAGTAGGATGAGGCAAAAGCAAACTATTGCAGATCCTCCATGCTTGTGCATGTTGAAAATTCAACAATGCTCAGGGTTTGAAGAGTTAAATTGGTCTTGAGAACAGTAGGATTAATAAATGTTTCAGTGTCCTAAAATCTCTTCATGTCCTATCCACCTATCCTAACCACTCTTAGACTGATATTTGGAGGGATTGCTCCATCTTTTCTCTCTGCCTCTTTTTTGCTCACTCACTGCTCCAGAAGTAAGGCTAACTATTGACCTTATCACAATGGTCCATGGATTCGCCATGCATCGTGGCAAATCCATGGGGTCCTGGTGGGAGGGGAGCAGCATGGAGAACCTGTCACTCCAAGCCTCACATCACATGACTTACCAAGGACCCCATCACATTGGGGGAAGTGTCATCATCCAGCTACCCCCCATTGTCCTGAAGGCAACATGGGTAACTTCTTGTATTGTTGCAACAGCGACATACGGCACTTCTTCTCCTTCTCCTTTCTGGACAGAGCCTGGCTGGAAGTTGGTGTATGTCATATAATGAGCTCTGCTGGGAAAGAGAAGAGGAAGTGGCATACAACAGGGAAAAGAGCGCATCTGATGAGGTCGCAAGGCTGCATCTACACTGTAGAATTAAGGTAATTTGATACCACTGTAATTGCCTTATTTCAATACTATGGAGTCATGGGAATTGTACTTTTACAAGGTGTTTAGCCTTCTCTGCCAAAGAGTGTTAGTGCCTCACTAAAACCACAACTCACATGAGTTCATTGAGACATAGAGTTAAATAGGTATCAAATATCATGAATTCTATAGTGTAGATGCAACCTAGTCATTTTCCTGTCTTAGCTTAGCTTAGCCTAGCTCTCTTACGCTTTATCGCATTAACTCCCCCCCCCCCCCCACTCCACTATGTTCCTTCCTCCACGATATGGGGGCATTGGGACAAGTCTCCCATTGTTCATCAAATGGATGAAAGTAATTAAAAATGCAGGTAGCTCAATTGGAACTACTCAAAAGCCACTTACCTTCCCGTTGTTGGTGAAAAAACATCTTGCGATGCTTCCTCGCCATTTCAGACATGAATGGGGTGGGGCCAAGCCAGCATCATGTGATGGTGCTTGGCTGGCTCTGTCTCCAAAGAATAGAAAAGGGCCAAACGCCACAAGTATGATAAGGTGGTTAGAGAGCTTCCCTATGTCTAATGGTGGAGTTATTGTACTCAAAGATTACTTTGGTGCAAATGCTCCTTAATCAAAGTAACCAATTGTTGCACACATGCATTCTGCGTAAATGTGTGTTTCTAATTAATACCTTTTGCCATCTTGAATATACTCTTTGGTTCCTTGGCCTTATATGTCCCAGTTTTCATCTGTGAAGAGTTGGAGAGTGTGAAACCACTATTACTGAAGGTTTCCATGAGCTGAAAAATTACTTTTTGGGTTTCGTGGTGGTAGTGGTGGGGTTGCCCATGGGTAGAGGGGTGCAAATAAAATCATGGGGAGGCTTATGAAGCCCTCAGATTGCAATTTCCCACCAATTTCACAATCATTATTTAATAGTGTGTGATGGATTTAGATCTTCAAAATGTTGCTGCTCTGGGTGACAGCTTTCTATTTGCTTAATGGTTTCTAAATGCTGATGATAGTTATTTAATATATGGAGCAAGACCAAAAGTAGAAGAAAAATGATGACAAAATATATTTCTATTTCTGCTTACTTCTATTATAAACCATCAATAAATGAATATTTTTAAACAGTTAGTTTAATGCTCTATTCTGACTGACTACACTAGACTGAGGCAGAGAGGATAATAATGAAGGGAGATTTGAATAAAAAGGTAATATCTAAAAGTTTAATCCAGATAATGTCCTTAATATCTGCCCAGATAAATCCTTTTTGCATTACAATGACAATCTTTAAGTGGATTGCTTCTCTGCCAGGGCCACTGAATTTATCATTGAAGTTATAAGTCACTGATAGATGGAATTGTCAATAAAAATACTTATATACAGTAGGTACATCAAGGGTCTACTTAACATTTTCCTCAAACTTTTGGTTAACTGATATGGTGATTCCAGAGAAAACAAAAAAATTGCTCTCTAGGACGTTCCATTTGTTACCCTCTGACAAAGGACAATCCTAGCATTGCCCTACTGTATTTTTCTCATTGCCAATTTCTTGTTGTTGTGTGCCTTCAAATCACTTACAACATGATAACCCTAAGGTAAACGTATCAGGGGGTTTCTTGACAAGCTTTATTCATCAGGAGATTGCCTTCATCTGAAGCTGAGAATGTGTGATTTTCTCAGGGTCATCTAGTGGACGTTCATGCCTGAGCGGAGATTCAATTCCTTGTCTCCAGAGTTGTAGTGCAATATTCAATTATCTATACCAGTCTGGCTTGCAAATTTCTTAGTATGTCACTCTGAAAATCACAACCTTTGCATAATTTCTACCTTGGGGTAATTTCTAATCCATCACACATGTTTTGCTGTGTCATAATTAAATTACAACATGGTTACTTAAACTCTGGTTAATGCTCTCTTAGAAATGAAAATTGTACCATACCTGCAAGATACTGACGCCTGAATTTTAATAGAAGCCCAGGAAAGAGTTTTTTGGTTCTGGAGAAACCACTAAGAATAGTCTTGCTGTTCAGATGTGTTGGTTGATGTGTCACACCACAGAAATGAACTCCAGATGTGTAGAAAACATTCCAGTATTTTGCACTGTAATCAATTTGATCCATGCTTGAGAGGAGATGGTCTGCAACATTCTTCATATGCTAAAACTTCCAGACTATCAGCTAATTCCAGAACTAAGATGCATTTTTATCCTGTGTGTTCTTTCACTATATGACTGCACCCTATGGATGTGGATGAAATATTGCTGGCATGCTGTTGAAATAAACAATGCAGAATCACAATAATGATGGAGGAAGCCTAGATGGTAGTGGTGGAACATTTCTAATTCCAACTCTTGACTCTATTGCAGGGCAGGTGAAAGAGCTGGAGATTAGCTCAAAGGGGAATGTAACAAGGAAGCCATAGAACCAAGACCTTTCAGCTCATTTTTAGAAGCAGCACTGTACCAACAATGCCCATACTCAAGTATTTTCCACATCTAAATTTTAAAAAAGAAATGAGCAGTAGAAAGATGATGAAGAACAACAATCTGGCCATGGCAAGATGTAGCCTTTAATGTAAATTAGAAATTGTTAGACTTTAGTGCCTCTTTTCTAGTGCCTTAATAAATCGAGACAGTTTGGAAAAAATGGTTGGGGTGATTCCTTGGGTTTATTTCAATAAAATCAGTGAAGTTTTGGGCCTTTCTTGGATTTTTAATTCTGTACTTTGATTGTGTGTTCCTGCATGGAAGGGGTTGGACTGGCTGGCCCTTGTGATCTGTTTCAACTCTATTATTCTAGGATTGTCTATGCATTGCATTTCCACTTTCTATCATGATTTTGAAAACTGGACAGTGAAGAAAGTTGAAAAGAAAAATTAATTTGAAATATGCTGGAGAGGAGTTCTAGATATACCATGGGCTGCTAAAAAAGATAAATTAATGGGTTCTAGATCAAATCAAACATGAACTCCCTCTTGAAACCAAGAGGACTAAACTGAAAATGTTGTACTTTGACAATATCATGATTCATTAGAGAGGACAATAATGCTTGTTAAGGTAGAAGGCAGTAGGAAAAGATTTAGACTGCACTACAGATGGATAGACTCTAGGTCCTTCCAGATAGGCCCTATAACCCAGAATCTGATCCCAGGTTTTCTGCTTTAAATTGATTTATGTGAGTCTGCACTGCCAGATAATCTGGGATAAATAGAAAACCTGGGATATGATCCTAGGATAAAGGGCCTGTCTGGAAGGGCTCTCAATCAACAAAGCCACATACCTGACACTACAGGTCTTGAGTGGAACTGTTGATGATAAGGTAACTTGAAGGTTTCTCATTCATAGGGTTAGAAATCGACTTGATGGCAGTTAACAATAGCAATACACCTCTCCCTCTGAATTGAGAAATTAAGCAGGACCTACTTTGGCTTGTACTTGTTTGGGAGACTGCCAAGGAATGTCAGGTGCTGTGGGTGATATTTCAGAGGAAGGGAATTGTGAAGTCTTGACTCTGCCTTTCTCTCTCCTCTGGTTTAGTTCCCTCTGTTTAGGTTTTCCCAATAATGTAGATTCCTCCATTTGTATTAGTTTTTGGGTACAGTATAAAATCCCCCTAGAGGCCAGCCTTAGTATGTCTATTCCATTTGCCTGTATTTCTTGCTAGACCCCTCCTTTCTGCAGCAGAGCTACAGAGACTACAGGCCTGGACATTGTCTGGTACCCTAGGCCCAGGCAATCCAAAATAGGCATCCAAAGCACCTGCATTTAGCTGTATTTACATACCACCAGTCCCAGAGACAACAGAAGCTTGTGGTCAGCCAAAGTTTCACAAATTAGAAGATCAAGACAGCTTATAAGCACCAGCTTGTAATCCATCACTTTGCATCAGAGGCAAAAGACTTTCAAAGATTCCAGAGCGATGACTGCAACCAGCAAAATCTCCTTTCATGATTTATTGTTGAAGCTATTTTACAATAGTCCTGGGTGGAGCTAACCCTTTGTTCATCCTGTTTTCAGTAAACTCCTTTTGGTTATCTTTTCACCTTGCCTAGAGTGCCTCTGTATGTTAAGGGTCTTGATCTTAATAGAAGGTATACAGATAGCCCCCGAGTAAAACCAGACACTATAGTTTTCCCAAAAGCTCAGGCATGCCATCACACTAGCAAAACCACTTATGAGTATTCCTTGCTAAGAAAATCCTATGAAATCCATGGGTTGCAACTTCAAGGCACAAACATATATGTGCCAAACACAGTGCCTACAATCAATCTGCAAATTGTAATAAATAAAATGTTTCATAAGATTCAAACCTGGAATAAATGAAACTAAGACCTAACAAATAGGATCAAAATAGTTAAGATAAAATAGTTAAAATAGTTAATTCTTCCAAAATTTTATTCCTCTTCCAATTGATACAATTCAATATACCAAATAAAATAATAAAAAAATGGGATACCTCCATAAAAATCTGGGTGGTAGGAGCTGATAAAAGTAGAATATCCAATCTGTCATTTTACTCCTTAAAAGAAAATGGAGGAGGGGGAGTTCCCAACCCTGCAAAGTTATTTTGAAGCATGCCACCTAGTGAAACCATTAAAATTAGAATTTGACAATGTAAAAAGATGGGTAAGAACTGAAAAGTCAGTAAATGAGTAGAACCACTGTTCGTGCCTAAAGGAAAGGATGAAGTGTCAAGAAGTAAAGAAAATAAAAGAAGCCCACTATCTTCAATGTTAGAATGCTGGAAAAAATAGCAAAACAAACTCCCACTGAACAAAATAGACAGACTATTAATAGAAATATTAGATAATAAAAAGAACAGTGAAATCATGTTTTATTGATTAGCCCATCGGCCGTATCAAAAATAAAAAGAACAGATATAAGGAAAAGTGATAATAACTTTAAATAAATATGGCATAACAAAGACAGGGGATCTTTTAAATTTGGATGGAAGAATGAAAGACTGAGAAGAGTTAAGAGACTAATGTAGGTCAAGCAATTGGTTGTTATGGCACAGAACGCCACAAAAGATTACAGAGCGGAAGAAGAAGGAAGGTCCGAGACAGATTTAGATCAAATATTACAATGGAAAATGGAGAAAGGGAAAGGAAATATGGGATTCATGTATAACAAACTAATAGATAATCAATCTAATTTGAAATCCACCCTGTTAGAAGTATGGAAGGAGGAAATAAACTGTAATCAGAAAGACTTAGAACTGTGGATAAACTCATTCAAAAAACTTAAACATTTAAAGATCAAAGAAATGCAATGGAAAATATTGACGAAATGGTATAGGACCACCAGCAAATAGCCCATACTACAAAAAAAAAAAAACATCTAAAAGCTGTTGGCATGACGGTGGGAAAACTGGAACATTTATCCATATGTGATGGGACTGTGCTAAGGTACAAGAATTCTACAGAAAAATAAAGGGAAAAATGGAGGAATTATTAGAGCAAAAAATAAGGTGGAATAAGGAACAGTTTTTTACCCTGAAAGGGAAAAGCGGCAATAATGATTGGGCCAAGATGACTAAATGTATGCTAGCTGTGGTCCAAGCTACAGTTGCTCTGGGAGGAAAGAACAAAAAAATTGGGATATACAAAAATGGTACGACTATTTAGCAGACTATATGTTTTACATCATTACATCATGGATAGGAGAAATAAATATACCAATGGATACCCCAGGGGGAAATGGGAAGGGAAATGGGGAAAACTGATAGCCAAGGCTAAGGGCAACAGAAAATATAAGAAACTAAACCAGACTATCCTTAGGATCCAACAAACAGAATGAAAGGAAATGTATGACTGTTTCCAAAGGGAGGAAGTGAATGGGAGAGGGAGGGGGGTAGGAAAACATTGGAAAAGAGGTGGATACAAGTAGGGAACAAGGGCAATTATGATATTTCTCTCTCTTTTTTTGATAAATTGTAAAAATATTTATACTGTATACATCACCTATGTTATATTCTAAACATCCTCATGAGGAAAAGGGGTTATGTGATACACTACTTGTTTGGCACAATTAAATAAACTTTAAAAAAAATTCAAACTACCTTCTTACCAAACTTAGGTAGGACTGTGCTCCTGGAAATACTCACCACTTGGAGAAGAGTGAGTATAAATGTATTGTATATAGTTCTGATTTAACATATTTTAAATAATAACCAGTTGAAGTTAATATGTTTTTAAAACGATCTGGAAAGTAGAGAAAGATATATGATTTTAATGTTACCTTAATATCTGTAAAGAGTTAATCTTATCATATTACACTTGGCTGAGCTTATATAAGATAAAAATCACAAACAAGTAATGCACAGTTAGTTGTTACATATTCTTCCCATTACAGTTGACAGGTTGATTAATCACACAGCGTATTTTACTATTAAGAGCTGTAAGGGAGATCAAATCTCCAGTAATTTTTCTTCTCTTTTCATTTGATAAGTGTGTTGTTTCAGTATGCAGATAAAATATTGTGTCAGTCATAAACAATCCCATGAGGTTTACACTTCTCCATTTTGAAAATTCATTCTGCTTTTCAAAGTTAAATTCTATGGGAAATATATCATTTCCTTGACCATTAGATTAAGCAAAATGCATGTGTTGGGATACTCACAGACAAGGCCATCTAAAATGAAGTGCCTGTGGATATGACCACGTGTTTCGGTAACAGAATTATTATTTGCTACATGCTGAAAGCATTAGCAATGAATACCCCTATTCATAACATTGCATTGATTCATAATTAAGACCGTATGAAAATTACAGAGAAATCTGACGTACTCGGCAATATGATCGTGATGCATCTGTCACATTGTACAGTGATCATGAATGGTCGTCAATAAAGAGAAAGCAAACTTAAATGGGATCAGAACTTTGGAGTAACAACACGGCGATTCTGAAATTTTGAAGTCTACTTTTCTTTATGAAATGTTCATATTCCTACCAGGGAAAACAGATAAAAGTACTAATTTTAGGCTCTTTTTTATCAGAATCTTCTTGCAGGTAGCTGAATGTGAGGTACGGCTTTTACATTTCAAAAATCATGTTCAAACAATTTGACAGTTCCTCAGGTTTTTATTCTCCCATATGGGACTTTCGTGCTCTGTTCAATAGATGCCACTAGCTTTCAGCTGTGTGATATAATCCCCATGGTTGTCTCAAGTTTCTTTTCTTTCTTTCCTTTTTTTTAAAAAAATACAAAGGCCTCTCTTTTAATCAGTTTCTAGACTAAGGCTGTTAATACTGTATATTCAAATAACAGATCTGATTAAAACAGCAATGGAAGTATATCATATTTCACCAAAGATTATTGAAACAACTTGGGTGGGTATCTAAATTTTGCTGATAGAAGTAACAGAGAGGAAAATCCTATTGTTCAGAAGACAAAAGGATAAGGTTCCATGTTTGCCAATCTTTACAGTTAATTCAAGAAAGACAAAAACTGGAGCACACAACTTATCACAAGTGATATTGCTGCTGCTTTTACATTCCTTGTTATGGGTTTCTCCAGGCACAGTGCTAGGAAGGGGAAGATGTACCTGGAGAGAGAATATGCGATTGATTACGTTTACATGTGTTTTTGGATTTATTTGATTGTGTGTTTGTGCTTTCCCTATTTCCAAGTTGTGAGAAGTGATAATTCAGGGCCACCCTGATTAACTTCCTTTCTATATCTTGGGTTAGAGCTTTGATCTCTATCTTCATGAAATAATCAAGATATGACAACATGTTAAAATGTATTGTTAATATAAAAATAAAACTGCAAATTTAAAGGCCATATGAATTTGTCAATAGTATGAACTTTTTGAATCTTTTTGGTCTTTTCTGTTTCCTATGGGTAGCCTCTTGTACCAGTTGTAGAGAGAATCTGTTATGAACATACTGGTTCTTAGACTGATAGATTCAACATGTCTATATCTGATAGGTCATTTACCTATAGGACAATGAGCATATACAGTAGAGTCTCACTTATCCAAGCTTCGCTTATCCAAGCTTCTGGATTATCCAAGCCATTTTTGTAGTCAATGTTTTCAATATACCGTGATATTTTGGTGCTAAATTAGTAAATACAGTAATTACAACATAACATTACTGCATATTGAACTACTTTTTCTGTCAAATTTGTTGTATAACATGATGTTTTGGTGCTTAATTTGTAAAATCATAACCTAATTTGATGTTTAATAAGCTTTAACTTAATCCCTCCTTATTATCCAAGATATTCGCTTATCCAAGCTTCTGCTGGCCCGTTTAGCTTGGATAAGTGAGACTCTACTGTAACTGTAAGTCAGCCTCTTTCTGTACCAGTGGTTCTCAAGCTGGGGTCCCTAGATGTTTTTGGCCTACAACTCCCAGAAATCCCAGCCAGTTTACCAGCTGTTAGGATTTCTGGGAGTTGAAGGCCAAAAACATCTGGGGACCCCAGGTTGAGAATCACTGTTTAATCAAAGGATATTGGAGCAGAATTTAGTCAGATCATTAGTGCCAATGAAATCTAAAGATGAATAGAAAGGTGAACTCAAATAACTAAAGGCAGAAACAAGAACTACCCAGGAGAGTAACATCCCGGTGGCAGTTCTCCAGGATCTGGGCATCCAGAAAGCGATTGTTCTAGTATCACTTGAATACTAAGGGCCACTTTATGTGATACGGAAGAGAGGTGTGCATACCTAAACATCTAAAAATGTTTTCATGTAAGAGAATTTCGTTAATGATCCTTCTGTTGATAAAACCTCTTCAGACAGGGCTTTTTGTTACATATTTGTATTTGCTAATTATACCAAATTGCATTCTACTATGCTCCTACAGGACTTGATTGGTTTCAATGATATGTTACTCTGAACTGAAGGTAGGCACAGTCCATGTGGGATCTGCTTCTGAACATACCCAAGCCTCTCCAGCATTTACAGCATCCATGGACACAGATTTCTCCCCAAGATCCTCTGGAGCCCGTGTCAAATCTATGCCAACTTCCTCCATCACCACTGGTTCCTCAGCATCCATTTCCAGTTCAAGATCCCCTCCCAAGTCCCCACATGAATCTTCCTCAGAAGACTCCTCATCAATCTCCCTGATTCTCTTCCTGTATAAATCTTCTAGCGAGCCCTCCTCGCTAGGGTTCTTCCTTCCTCTCCTTGATCCCTCCATTATCACTCACAGCCTCGGAAGACTCATTCACAGCATTGGCGTTCCTTCGCTTCCCTTCCCTCTGTCCTTCCTTCGTTCCTTCCTTTCCTGCCTGCGGAGCCATGGAACTGGGTCAGTGGGTTGGATGGCAGGGAAAGGGAGAAGGAAGAGGCCTCTAATTGAAATGCATGGACTCCATGCCATGGGGTGCTGGGATTTGTAGTTTGCATCCAGTCCAACCCCTTTCTTTTGTTTTGTTATGGAGGAAGACCCCACCAAACCCCTCAGACAGATGGCTATCTAGTTTAGTTGTGTTGTTATAGTCACAATGCGTTGTTGTGAGTTTTGTGGGTCCGGATTGTGGTTTTGTGGTGTGGTTGTGTTGTTACAACTGGGAGGCAAGGCTTTTGCTTTGTGTTGTCAAGTTTTGTATTTCTGGGGCGTTTAGTTGTATGCCAAGTTTCATATTTCTGGGGCGTTTAGTTGTGTTGTTATAGTCACGATGCGTTGTTGTGAGTTTTGTGGGTCCGGATTGTGGTTTTGTGGTGTGGTTGTGTTGTTACAACCGGGAGGGAAGGCTTTTGCATTGTGTTGCCAAGTTTCGTATTTCTGGGGCATTTAGTTGTGTTGTTATAGTCACGATGCGTTGTTGTGAGTTTTGTGGGTCCAGATTGTGGTTTTGTGGTGTGGTTGTGTTGTTACAACCGGGAGGCAAGGCTTTTGCATTGTGTTGCCAAGTTTTGTATTTCTGGGGCATTTAGTTTTGTTGTTATAGTCACTGTGCAAACAACTTTATCCTTTTATATATATAGATTGTGTGCACTTTGAATTGGATCCGGAAACTTGTCAGGAGCCAATGGAGCTGCTTTAGGAGGGGCATGGTATGTTCTCTAAAGCTTGCCCCAGTTAGTAATCTGGCTGCTGACCTTTGCACTAACTGCAGTTTCAAAGTCGTCTTCAAAGGCAGCCCTACGTAAAGTGCATTACAGTAATCCATTCTGGATGTATCTAAGGTGTGGACCACCATGGCCAAGTCAGGCATTTCGAGGTATGATCACAGCTGGCGCACAAGTTTTAATTGTGCAAAGGCCCTCCCGTCACCGCCAACACCTGAGCTTCAAGCAACAGTGACGAATCCAAAAGGACTCACAGACTGCGGACCAGTGTCCTTGGGGAGTGTGACCCCATCGAGCACAGGTTGCCACCCTAGACCCCAATCAGCCTCACAACTGACCAGGAGGACCTCTGTCTTGTCTGGATTAAGTCTCATTGTTCCTCCCTTTCCTCATCCACTGTTAGTAATATTCTATACTATACAATGAATATAGTTGGCCCTCCACGTGTACGGTTTTGACTTTTGCAGATGTTCTTACTGGGAATCTCTAAGCCCTCCAGTGATTCTGTGGTCTGCTTCCAGACAATTGTGTTGGAGGGCCCAGAAATTCCTAGAGACAATATCTTGGGTTTTTTTTTTAAAAAAAAAGCATTAGGGGACAAATAACAGAATCATAATATTTTGAGAATGTGCAGCTTAAACATTAGACATTCAGTGTTATCTATTATATGCCTTTAACAATTTTAAAAATATGTATGTTTCTATCATTGATAAGTCAGAGTAAAATCAGATTTAAATAAGCTCTAATTTATTGCAATACAGATCCACATGATGCAGTAATTTCTATCCATAATTACTGATATTTGGGAAACCTACTGTGAACAATTACAGTATTACCATTTTTAAATGGCTATATGTGTAAACCACGGATTGAGGTTGTCATCAGATACAGTCCAAGTTATTTTAGTGTGCTTGATGTATAAAATCTAAAGGCCATGCCAAACTTCAGCTGTCTCGCTGTGTACCAAATTATCAATAGTTTTCTGCCGCTTAATTGCACTTCAACATGGGTTGGTTGAGGTGAGTCATCCTGTCTAATGGTTGGGCTGCCCATTATGGTAAAACACTAACATGATTACTTCACCACCTCAGTTTTCTATATATGGTATTTCATGATTCATTTCTTTGATGCAATCTGCTATTGATTCTTCCAGTCTGATTCTATCCTGGCCCACTTCTCATGCAAAAGGATTCATTTCTTTTATAACCCCGTGAAAACTTCTCTCCCCACACTCATTTTGTGTGTTCCTAAAATAACGTTGTCTCTGTCACTCATTTAAATGAACCTGATCACAATAATAATCTCTAACAGATGTGTGTGTGTGTGTGTGTGTGTGTGTGTGTAGATTGAGACCTCCTAGGGATTGCTCAGGTGTTTCAGTTTAAACAAACTTATAAGTAATTCCAGAATCAGGTCCAATACAAGCAATACATAAGAAAGCAAACATCTAAGGTTTTCATTTCCTCTGCCTAATTCTTTTTGCTTTTCCAGGAGGAGAGAATCATTTTCTCTGCCATGTTTCATTTCACTACCTATTGGATTCTATTTTTTTTAAAGGGGCTTATACAAAATTTAAAAAAGATACCCTATTTCATAAAAGATACAACATCTACAATTTTGGCTTCTAAAAACTCTCAGAACTTAGATATATTGTACCCATACATGGCTGCAAAAATCATCTGGAATTCATCGACATACTGAGAATTAAATTAAACCTCATATGCCCACTAAGTCAGAAAGACAGTTTGGCTTTCTATTTATAAATTGTGATTTTTTTTAAGTGAGTAACTCTATTTGTTTTGCTTCCTTGCCCAATTTAAATGAATGTTCTTTTCTCCTCTTTTACTTTCAGAGACGGATCCCTGTAATATAACATAAGAAATATGTTTTATATATGGCATTTTAGATTGTGGTTTCCTGATCTGCCAAATATTCAGTTAGACAATGTGAATGTATAATTTTGGTGCACATAAGTATTTGCTACTGTGCTGTTCACTGGTTCATTGCCTGATCAAAGCATGTGAAGACATCCTTCAGTTTGTTATCTTATAAGGGGCACTTATAAGAACATTGAAGCAAAGTGTTGCACTGAGAAAAGAAAGTATAGATTAAGTATGGAAAAGTATCATGAGCATGATTAAGTATGGAAAAGTATCATGAACATGATTAACATGGAATGGGTTACAAAGATTAAGGCCATTTTATCCCCAACCCTCTAGGCTGAGCAGCTCCAATCCCAAACTCACTTACTGAAGAATAACTAATTCTGAATGTATGAAAAGTCTTGATATTAAAGGGAATGTGCATTTCTTCCAATTAAACTATTTCCTGTCCTACAATGTATGCCTCAATAATCACACTTGAAAATTTAGTCCATGTTTATCTGTAACTAATCACCAATCATAGAATGAAGCATTGTAAATGCAAAATATATCATTGAGGTATATAGGGTGCTGTAAAAAAATCGATGTCTTTCACTTGAGTATATCTTCTAAAACATATTAAGTCTAGTTTGATCCTGAAAAGAACATGGATGGGATTGTATCATTAATGCCATAATCATGTGAACCCTGAATGTAATATGTGACACCTTTACAGACTGAAAGCATTTACATTAGGACCTACAACATACAAGCTACGTTAAGTGTATAAAAGCATGACAAAATGACTCCATAAGGAGAATTTCACATTCTCATGGGAACAGGGCTTTTGGTTGTCACTGTTCAGGAGAAAGGCTTATCAGCTATTCAAGTACGAAGGGTGTTTTTTTTTTTAAAGAAAGCCATACAATGTTATCAACTTTTACTATAAGTTTTATTTATCTTTTGTACTAAATGCTGATGACTGGAAGACATGTCCGTGTAAATGCTGAAACACTTGAAATTAAATGCCACTAAACTCGTTGGAAATAAGTGACTGGAAAATATGGGAGATTCTTCAGGATCAAGATGCTATAAGATGCTACATTCTCCAAGGCTAGCCAACTTCTAGATTAACTATTATATCACCAATATCATGTGTTAACTTGCAGAGACTGTATAAACATACTGTGTCATAAAATAGCATACCTATAGAATCATAGAATCATAGAATAGTAGAGTTGAAAGAGACCACATGGGCCATCCAGTCCAACCCCCTGCTAAGAAGCAGGAAATCGCATTCAAAGCACCCCCGACAGATGGCCATCCAGCCTCTGCTTAAAAGCCTCCAAAGAAGGAGCCTCCACCACGGCCCCGGGGAGAGAGTTCCACTGTCGAACAGCTCTCACAGTGAGGAAGTTCTTCCTGATGTTCAGGTGGAATCTCCTTTCCTGTAGTTTGAAGCCATTATTCCGTGTCCTAGTCTGCAGGGCAGCAGAAAACAAGCTTGCTCCCTCCTCCCTATGGAGCTATCCAATGTGACTTGAAAACTCACTGTGTCATGTTTGGTGTGTGATGGACATTCCACACACACAAGTAATTTGTTTAATTTATATCCCATGTTTCTCCCAATATGAGAGCCAGAGGGATTTACAACATTTTTTTAAAAAGATCAACTAATATACTATTTTGCAGAAAAAGCACATTTAAACAAAAATTCTGTTTGAAAAGCACATAACTAAAACAATTCAAAGCATTTTAAAATGTGCTTTAAAGTACACTACATGACATGAAAACAATCTTCTGAGACATTATTTAAGAACAAAGCCTTGCTTTAAATAAATAAATAAAAGCCTTTATCTGCCTGTGGAAAGATACCTACCGTGTTTTCCTGAAAATAAGACAGTGTCTTATATTAATTTTTGCTCCCAAAGATGCTCTAGGTCTTATTTTCAGCGGATGTCTTATTTTTCCATGAAGAAGAATTCACATTTAGTGTTGAAAAAAAAGAACATTTATTATATACTGTATAGTAGTTGTCATCACAAACCAGCATAACCAGACAAACTGTGAATCCTATCAAGAATTTCTTGTTACTACCATTATTTTCATGTACAACACTCTATGGTATGTACATTTACTGATCCTGTATGCTCTGGTGTTCTGTTCGGCGGGCATGCTTCCAAACAAAACCTTTGCTAGGTCTTACTTTTGGGGGAGGCCTTATATTTAGCAACTCAACAAAACTTCTACTAGGTCTTATTTTCTGAGGATGTCTTATTTTAGGGGAAACAGGATAGCAGGCGAGAGCAGGGTGTCAACCAAACCTCTTGTGGAAAGGCATTGCAGAGCCTGGGAGCAACCACTGAGAAGCCTGGGGGTTTACTAATTGTGCCTGTGATGGTGGTATGACAAATTAAAACCAAAGATTTTAAGACACAGATAGATTCTTATAGGGATATATGGGGTGATTATACAATGGCACTCGATGTAGTCATGCCTGCCACATGATCTTGGAGACACCTACAGACAACACCAGCTCTTTAGCTTAGAACTGGAGATGAGCATCAACCCCCAGAGTCGAACATGGCTAGACTTAATGTCAGGGGAAAACCTTTACTTTTTATACATGGGCACTTTATCTCAGGGTCAATCAGTGAGGAGAGGTGTAGAATTTTGGATCAACACTGGGGTGGTTTTTGCTTCCAGCCTGCTGTGGAGGCAGGAGGGAGTCTTGATCATTTGACAGCGCCTAACTCAGTTAGGCACCACCAGGCAATCACACTTACCATCCCATTCCTCTTCTCAGCATATTGACAACCATCAGGCATGATCTGGTTAGGGTCCATTGTTTGTTGCCTGGAGTGATGTTGGCCAGGATGCCAGAGCGACATTGGAGGGGGGAGAGGAGGAACCGTCCCTCCTTTCCCAATAGCCCTTCCCCCAGCTCACCACACTCCAGGTGATGTGCACACAAAACTAGACATGTCGTAATCGGTGGCCACTACTACCATGAGAACAGGAGGCAAGTGCCATTATGTGTCCCTGGACCAAATGAGCCTAGGGACATATTAAACAGTGTTGGTACACATCAACCCATATCAGCTCCATGCTACGGAGTTGATTCCTCTCCTCTTTTTGGATAAAGGGTCAGTGTAGTTAAGTCCAGAATCTTTTAGAATAAATGTACAACATACATGCATGTCAACAAGCTGTGCATGTTATACTATACCTGTGAAGCAGAGTATTTAAACCTCTGTTTCCCCTTTTTATTTTAAATAGTGCAGTCCTTAGTTGAACCACTAAGTACTTTTGTACATGCCTTTTGGAAATGGGATTCAGCAAAGAGGTTATTGTGTATAACAGTAGCCACTGGGCCTTAAATGTCATAATAACACAAAGAAAATCTAAGTGACTTTTGAAACATATTTTATTAAAAGATCCCATTTCTGTTTATGACTATTGACCTCACATCTGCTTGGATGAGATGAAAAATGAGGTCCTTTCCAACTCTGATCTATTTTAAAATATCCTAATTTATAAAGGAGCATAGATGCGTGATTCTTTGTTAAAATCTGCAAAGCCTAGAAGCAGCATTATTCATAAACCATTTTGAAATATTTAAAATGAAAGTCAAAAAGGGAGAACAAAGACTATAACTCATTTCAAAAAAGAGAACAGTTTCATTGGTTTCGGTATGACAGGCCTGGTACCAATTTACATACCACTTGTAATATTAAAATTATTGTAGTTATATAAATCACTCCCTACACTTTTACATTTTTAATTACCTTTTACTGCACTTGTGCTTTTGTTTACAATTAACTAATAAAACATTTATTTTATCTCACAAATATAACAGGGATTTCATATTTTAATCAGATTTTATCCATAATCTTTTCTCCCTCTTTTAGCATCTTTTTATGACCAAATACACTACAGGATGTTGTTTTGTAGAAAACCTCATTATTTTTTAATACATGACTATTTATTAGAGCATTGTGTATATAACAGGCTATGCATTGCTTTGAATTGATGAATACATTTACATTCATTTGAGAATCTGAATTGCTTTATTGGTTAATCTCATATTTTCTCTGGCTGTGCTATCCGAAGAGTATAAGATTTGCATGTTTTGAAGTTGGGAGTGGCAAAGTTGAATAAGGCAGAGTTGACAAAGAATTTGTTAAAGAGATGTTTACAAATGAACACATTAACCACTTTCGTAGGAAAATGCAGGCATAGGAGGGATGCATCACAAATTTTTGACCTATACAGTTCAGCTTCAAGCATTTTACATTCCGCATCATCTACTGGAAGAGCAGCATTAATGCAAAACCACAAAGCATATTAGATTACAACCTGCAGATTTTCCAACACACAAATCCTTTGTTTTAGCCATGTGAGTACTAACTTGAAGCATGCACAATGTAAATCTTATCTGCTTTAATGCACTGGGAACATCTGGGTGATGATGTAGGCCAGTTTTCCGCAACCTGTTACCTTCCAGATGTGTTGACTACAACTCCCACTGTATATATCTGGATATCATCAGCTTGAGTCAAGCCAAAATAAGTAGAAAGTTAATGTACTTCTGAATGTTCTACTGTTGGAGATTTTCCCAGTGGAGTTCAGTGAGTAAGAGTCTTATCATATAAGTCTTTATCATCAACAAGATGCAGTAATGGCCAGTCGGTTAAATGTTTTTTAATGAATTAGAAAATTCAGGATTGGCAATGAGTATGGTATACATTAATGGAACTTTCAGTGGTGTTACGAGGGAACATAAAGGAGAATGAAGCTTTAGGATTTCTTTTTTCCAGAGTGATGGCTATCTGCCAGACCAAAAGGACTTATGACTCTATCATATGGGCTTTCAGCCTCGTCCTAGGATGCTACCGAGACGCAGTCTGGACGGAGCCCACCGGAGCCCATCACATGATACAGGGCTACTTCTGGCGGGGCTCCATGCTCGCTCTGTGCATGCTGCATCTCAGCAGCGTGCTAAACGCCAGTCCTGTCACCCATGTTCTCAATGGACAAGCCAGGGATAGTACAGGAGCAAGCCGAGGACAGACAGATTTCTTTGTGGGATGGCAAAAGGGCAATGTCTGACGATTTACCTCACTGGCCGATGGATTCGCCACACTACCCCACAGATGCCCCCGCTGTCTCCCGGCTTAAGGACCTCTATGTGATAAGGTCCTTAGTCCTTGCTCTGAGTGATAACTGGGAGTTCATATATCACTGTTGTTTCTAGTAACTTAGTGTCGAAGCAAACAATGAATAAAGAAAATTAGAGGGTTGTTGTATGTCTTTCGGGCTGTGTGGCCATGTTCCAGAAGTATTCCCGGCCATGAAAGCCTTTGACAACATAAAAAAATGACTTCTTTCCTGTCCTTCAATTGAGTTTTTCTTCTATGTAAGCAGTTTAAATCATTTCATTGCCAAATAGTTTGATTCCTAATTAAAAGTTAAACTTTGCATTTGAGCTAATTGATGCTCTTTTGTTAAAGTTCAATGTATTTGACAATGTGAACAGATGTCAGTGAGGGGCAACTGCTGCAGAAAAGGGAGCTAATTCTCTGCTCCTGATACCCATTGAGAGCAAGTAGACTGCCAAAAATGCCCCAAAGAAAAAACAAAAGCAGTTAGAAGTCTATAGATATTTTTAAGTGGTTCTTATAGTGGGCCTTCAGGTTGATTCTGATGTATGGTGACCATAAACAGAACTGATCACTGAGCAAGATTTCTTCAGAGGGAATTTGGCTTTGCTTTCCTTTGAGGCTAAGAGAGTATGACTTGCTCAAGGTCACCCAGTACATTCCATAGCTGAGTGGTGATTCCAACTTTGGTCCCTAGATCAATGGTCAAACCATTACACCAGGCATCCTCAAACTGCAGCCCTTCAGTTGTTGGGGTCTCCAACTCCCAGAAGCCCTAGCCAACTTGTTCAATGGTCAGAAATTTTGGGAGTTAGAGGCCCATACAGCCGGAGGGCTGCAATTTGGGGGTGCCTGCATTACACCATGCTGACTCCCATTGCTCACTTTTAAACTATCAGTTCAAAGAAACCACAGCAGATCTCAGTGGAGTTCACTCCCATGTAAGGAAGTATAGTATTGTAAACATGTTCTTTAAACATAATATGATATAGGTAAATAGATGATATACAGGTTGATATTGATATTTCTCCCCCTTTCCACATGTTTAAATAGAATTATTGCAATATTCCTCAAAGATTTATTATTACGTTACTAAAAAAATCCTGATAAAGAGAGGGCTTTGACTACGTTATAATTTATATATCCCTTCCATGATAACAAAGGGAAATCATAAACATTGTTTCCTTTTTAAGTGAACACACATTTTTTCATGGTTTACAATCTTTTAGCTTTTTTTGTTTTTATTATTAATTTTCACTGTGTTTTCATCCTGGCTTATGCTTGGTTTAGGTCATGATTGATGTATAATCTATCTAATAATGATAATGATTTTATTCAGTTATATCCTACCTTTCTCCCAGTAATGAGATTCAAGATGGCTAACAACATTTTTGAAAAAATACAAATTAAAAACAATACAAAACTCAGAACAAAAATATAAATATAAAATAAAAACCAAATAAATAATTTTCAAGTTGAAACATTAAACATTAATATTAAAATACATTCAAAAACCATATACAAATCAAAGAACAACATTAAAAGCCCAGCCCTAATTAGTTTTTTTATTTCTTTATTTTATTTACAGCATTTATATTCCGCCCTTCTCACCCCGAAGGGGACTCAGGGCGGATCACATTACACATATAGGCAAACATTCAATGCCTTTTAACATAGAACAAAGACAAACAAACGTAGGCTCCGAGCGGGGCTCGAACTCATGACCTCCTGGTCAGAGTGATTCATTGCAGTTAATTGCACTGGCTTGCTCTCCCGCCTGCGCTACAGCCCGGGTTTTTAAAAGCTTGATGGAATAAAAATGTTGTGACCTACTAGCGGAAGGAATGTAGAGTCCTCCTGGCTTCTCCAAGGAAGGCCCTCTCCTTTGTTCCCATCAAATATGCCTCAAAAAGTGGCCTCTTCAAATAACCTTGACCCAAGCCGTATAGGACTTTATAGGTCCTAACCAAAACTGTGAATAGCACTATATAAAAATACTAGCTGTGCCCAGCCACGCGTTGCTGTGGCGAAGTATGGTGGTATGGGAGATAAAGTATTGAGGAATTGGTGGTAGTTAAGGTAAAGGGTCCCCTGGGCTGAGTGGGTTGCTAGGAGACCAAGGGAACAGAGCTTAGCCTTCTAACTGGCAGCAATTGGATAAAAACAATTATTGCTCTCCCTCTAATTAGGACTTTATTTTTTTTCTTTTTGTTGTATCAACCTAGAGGCATGGATGAGGGGTTGTGCTGTCAATTTTCGAGGTTGTGGGGTGTTTACTTTTGTTGTTTTGTCCACTGCCGTGATGCCATCACTCTTTTATATATATAGATCTTCAGTTCCCTTTAGGAATAAATGCCAAGTTCCATCATATACTTATTGATGAAAGAAATTAACACATCGATGACTTCTATACTTTTGTTGCAGTGAGCTGTACTAATAGTCCCAAAAGTCCTAATCCATTCAAATGCTGAAAGCATCAGAGAAAAGTTCCATGTGGTGCATACACATTACATTTGGAAAGGCAAGAATGTAATTATGTGAAATTAATCATTTCCATTTTCTATGCAAAGCTGACAGAACAGATGTCTGTTTGACCATAATTCATATCTCCATGTGCCTATTTTCAAAAGCTTGGAAGACATGATTCTTACGCACATTTTGTATTGAACTGCATGACTCACCAGCTATCTCTGAAATTTGTAACGTCTGCTGTTATAATGCAATGTGCATGACGGTCAGGACAATGTTTAAACCAGGGGCAATTGTGGCAGGTCCGGAGGCCAATTTTCTACCTTGCAGAAAATTAATAGGAAAGCAAAATCACATCTTTTTTTTTTTTTAAAAGTGTTAAACAATACAGTGGCCTCTCCGCAACCCATTGAAAGGATGAATTGCTACTCCTGGAAGTATCCAAGAAAGGCATTTTACTGGTCATTTTAATGCCAGTAAAAAGCAATCTGAGGTATCTGGAGTGGTTGAAGGCTGCAAAAACAGTCCCGAGGTCCAGCATTACATTTTGTCCATCCCTGTGATGACCCATGGGCCATGTAGTCCCGTTCCTAGCACTGTTGTGACAGATGAAGAGGAAAACTTAGGTTTCCCACCATTTCAGCCAGAATTGGAGCTTTTTCAGCCAGAATTGGAGCCCTTGCACCTGCAGGAGATTTGCCTTCCAGAAGTCTGCCAAACAAGCCTTGAGCAGAAATCTCCCCCATTTTCTCGCCATGATTATTATCAGAAACCCCACTCAAGAGCCGCCAACCGGGGTCCTATTTCTCCTAGTGGTCACCTTGTGGTCAGCGAAAAAAGGACCCGTCATGATCCATGCCATGATAGACTTAGGAGCAACAAACAATTTCATTGATAGAGAGTATGCCGACTCTCTGGGATTACAATATCACGATTTCAAGAACGCCCGGGTGGTGCAAGCCATAGATGGCCGCCCCCTAAAGACAGGTCCAGTAAGCCAATGGACTGAACCCAGCAGAATGTGGATAAGGGAACATATGGAAGAGATTTCCTTCTTTGTTACCGAGGTTCCTCATTTCCCTGTGATTCTAGGGATTCCATGGCTGACACTCCACGACCCCAGCATCTCTTGGACCAACAGAGAACTGCAGTTTGCTTCCAAATATTGCCAAAACCATTGTCTTGTAGCCAAGGTCTGCCATGCCACAGACGCTGAATCCATCATCACCTTGCCCAAGAAATACTCAGACTTTTGGGATGTTTTCAATGAGAAGGAAGCCGAGAAACTGCCCCCGCATAGGCCTTGTGATTGTGCCATTGACTTGGTGGAGGGGGCCCCGATCCCGCGAGGACACCTCTACTCCCTGACTGAACCAGAGCAAGAAGCTCTCAGGGAGTTCATAGAGTCAAACCTCCGCAAGGGGTTCATCAGACCCTCTCAATCCCCAGCCGCTTCCCCAGTGATGTTTGTGAAAAAGAAGTCAGGGGACCTACGCTTGGTGGTGGACTATAGAGCATTGAACAATATCACTAAGCGGAACCGCTATCCCCTGCCTTTGATCTCGGACCTATTAGACCGGCTTCGAGGGGCCAAGGTTTACACCAAGCTGGATCTTCGGGGGGCTTACAATCTAGTTCGCATCAGGGAGGGGGACGAGTGGAAAACCGCCTTCCAGACTAAATTCGGATTATTCGAGTCCCTGGTCATGAATTTCGGTTTATGTGGAGCTCCCGCAACGTTCCAGCATTTTGTCAATGATATCTTTCAGGATTATCTAGATCGGTTCTTGATCATCTACTTGGATGATTTTTTGGTGTTTTCTAGATCACAATCAGAACATGAGAACCACGTCAGAATGGTGTTACAACGATTGCGGGATCATGGACTTTATGCCAAGCTGGAAAAATGCGCTTTTGATCTACAAGAGGTAGATTTCCTGGGATACCGTGTCTCGCCACTAGGGCTCTCCATGGACCCGGCAAAGGTTTCAGCAGTATTGGAATGGCGGGCGCCAACCAACAAGAAAGAGGTGCAGCGTTTCTTGGGGTTCGCGAACTATTACCGCAAGTTCATTCCAGACTTTGCCCGCTGGTCTGATCCAATCACCAGCTGCATCCGTGGGAAACAGCCTTTCCGCTGGACGGAGCTAGCAGAGAAAGGGTTCCAGCAACTAAAGAAATTATTCACGTCCCAGCCAATCCTTCAGCACCCAGATCCTAAAACCCCTTTTGTTGTGCAGGCTGACGCCTCCGATGTGGCAATTGGGGCTGTACTCTTGCAACCAGTGGGAGATCATCTTCACCCTTGTGCTTTTTACTCCCGTCAACTAACAGCCCCAGAGAGAAATTACACTATTTGGGAAAAAGAACTTTTGGCCATAAAGGCAGCCTTTGAAGCTTGGAGACATTGGTTAGAAGGGGCCAAATTTCCCATTGAGGTCCATACTGATCATCGGAATCTAGAACATCTAAGAACTGCCCGCAAGTTAAATCAGAGGCAGCAGCGCTGGGCTTTATTCTTTGAGCGTTTTGACTTCCAGATCCATTATGTAACCCCAGCTCAGACCAAGCAAGCAGATGCTCTATCACGGAAACCAGAATATGCTGCAGGGCGCAGAGAGACCTTTGAATCCCAATTGCTGCAGCCCAAGAACTTTGCCACGCTCACAGTGGGGAACACCAAATCCACTCCAATTGAATCTACTCCCTCTACTCCAGGGCCCCTTTGCGCTCAGGAAATCAGGGCCAGTCAACAGGCGGATGCCTGGGCTCAAGACCAACTTCGCCAAGGACTACATTTTCCCTTCTCGCTTAAGGATGGGTTGCTTTGCTATAGAAATCACGTCTACATCCCTCCAGGACCGGGCAGGGAAAAGGCACTTCGTCTGTGTCATGACTGCAAGCCAGCAGGGCATTTCGGATTATTTAAAACCATGCACTTAATCCTACGAGATTTTTGGTGGCCCAAGATCCGCAAGGATGTAGAAAAATATGTCAACTCCTGCCCGGTATGCCAGCGTTCCAAGACAAGAAGGGAGAAGCCCTCAGGGCTACTGCATCCCCTTCCTACACCATCTCGTCCATGGGAAATAATTTCCGCAGATTTCATCACTGATCTACCACCTTCCCTTGGATTTACCACGATCCTAGTGGTGGTGGACCTTTTTACCAAACTGGCCCATTTCATTCCCTGCGATGGCCTCCCCACGGCCAAAGAGACTGCAGATTTATTCCTTCAGCATATTTTCCGGTTACATGGATTGCCCAAGAGTTTGGTCACAGACCGTGGATCTCAATTCACCTCTCGTTTCTGGAAAGCACTACAGGAACTATTGGGCATAGACTCTCGTTTATCTTCAGCTCACCATCCCCAAACGGATGGGCAAACTGAGCGCACCAATGCCACCTTGGAACAATACCTTCGCTGTTATGTAAACTATCAGCAGGACAATTGGGCTTCCCTGTTGCCGCTGTCGGAGTTTGCCTACAACAATGGTGTCCAGGCTTCTACTAAGGAAATCCCGTTCTTTGCAAACTACGGATTTCATCCACGTTTCTTTCCTCCTGTCATTGAAACCTCAGAAGTCCCTGCAGCGGAGGACTGGCTGCAGGAACTCACAGCGGTGCAACAACTTTTGCTCCAGCAACTAGACCAAGCCAAGGAGGACTATAAACGCCATGCTGACACTCATTGCCAGCCGGGCCCCGAGATCAAGGTAGGAGATCAGGTTCTTTTGTCCACTCGCTTTTTGCCCTCCCACCGTCCCTGCCGGAAGCTAGATGCCCGTTTCATTGGTCCTTATCCAGTGGTGGCGCAACTTAATCCCGTGACTTTCAAACTTCAACTTCCGCGCTCCATGCGCATTCATCCAGTGTTTCATCGCTCCCTGCTCCTTCCGGCGGAAGGTGTGTGCCCTGATGCAGACCGGCTGGTCCCCACTCCTGTTTTGGTGGACGGGGAGGAGGAATTCGAGGTTCAGGACATTTTGGATTCTCGCTTCCACCGCCGCCGCCTTCAGTATCTCATTGACTGGGTGGGTTTTGGCCCTGAAGAACGCTCTTGGGAAGACGCTTCCACGGTCCATGCCCCCGACTTAGTCCGCCGCTTCCACCAGGCCTACCCCGCCAAGCCACGGCCCCGCACCTTGGGAAGAGGGCCCATTTTGGAGAGGGGCCTTGAGGAGGGGGATAGTGTGATGACCCATGGGCCATGTAGTCCCGTTCCTAGCACTGTTGTGACAGATGAAGAGGAAAACTTAGGTTTCCCACCGTTTCAGCCAGAAATGGAGCTTTTTCAGCCAGAATTGGAGCCCTTGCACCTGCAGGAGATTTGCCTTCCAGAAGTCTGCCAAACAAGCCTTGAGCAGAAATCTCCCCCATTTTCTCGCCGTGATTATTATAAACAACAGAAAGGCGCTCAGGAGGCGTCTCGCAGGAGCGCTAGGATTGCTGCCAGGCATTCAGCTGATTAAGCCTGCTTCCCATGGGAAACTTTAGGGAGTCATGCATCTGGACACAGAGAATGGCTTTCGGTTCTGGTTCCCCAGAGAATTGTTCTTTGGCGGGAAAACGAGACCCTATTTAGGTGTTTTGCCCACGTAGGAATCTTGCGGAGTCAATTCGTCAGCTTCGGGAGTAGGTTGTGTGTGGACTACGCTGCTCCCGCGTCCAAGTCCTTGCTCCCGTTTCCAGCCTTGCCTTGCTTCCCAGGACCTTGCCTTGCTCCACGGACCTTGCCTTGCTTCCCGGACCTCGCCACGAATTTACCACGGATCCTGTTCTTGCTCCTCGTTTCTTGTTGCCTTGAATTAAGCCTAGTGTTCCAAGAATCAAGTTTACTTCCTAGCCTTGCTTAAGTTTCATGGACTAAAGGACCTTGTCATCTCCCCTCACTTTGCTTGGCAAAGTGAGTGTTTCGGTTACTGGATTACAACTTTGGACCTTAATATTTCATATTGGACATTGTTTCTTTGGACTAATTTTGACCTTTCCTGAAAGGTCTACTTCTGGACCATTTTCTACACTTGTTTTTATTAACTTTATATATTTCCACAATAAAGATATTAGATAGATTCTGACCTCTGTGTATAGTTATTGGTGCTCTGCAGCCTGGGTCCTGACAATCCCAGGGATGAGCTGGAAGAGGTATGGCACATGAAGTGATTTATTGTGTCAGTTTCTTTTGTGGACACCATAGATTGTTAATGAAGTTAGCCTTTCTAGAGGTGTATTGAGATTTTTCTCATGCGATCCACAGATCGCATGACAGTTCCTTCAGAGTCAATTTGATGTGAGATGTTCTTTGGGATGGTAGCTGGTGAGTATTTGGATTTCATGTTGATCTACTGTCATAACTATCTTTGCAGTTGCAAGAGAATACTAAAAATGGGAATAACCCTATAGCAACTTTGACAGACTGCAGTGTGAATTAACAAACTCTTCAGGATACAGATAATATATAAACATAAACATATCAGAACCTATACAAGAATGCTCCAAAAGTAAAGCCAAGTTTGCAGAACTGGAGAGAAATTGAGAAGCCCCCCCCCCCCTTTACCTCATTTATAAGACCTTTCCTCTATTTTGTAAACTCTACCCACTATATCTTATACATATTCAGAAGGCATTGCAAGAATGTCTCAAAAGGTGATGGAATTACATGGAAGTACTAGGACCTCTGTGAAAGTTTATGAAAGCACCACAAAGAGCAAACCATCTCCATCTTAATTTGGAATGAGCTCACCCCTCTTCTTCCATAGCTTTTGTGCATTGTTCTTGGGTACACTGAGATTTTCAAGATTTCTTTGAAATTTGACCACTTCTAAATACTTGAAACTTTTTACTGTATTCCTGGTTTTTCTGCTCCAAAATTTTTCTAAACTTATTTTGTAAAGAAGAAAAGAGAGTCTCACTCTCTGTCCTGTTTCTGGTCTCATTTGTTACCAAGTTAATAAGCTGGAAATGGCTTGCTCTTTGTGATGCTCCTAGAGAGTCATACCAGAAGAAGTCTAACAGGGGAAAGCTCTGTGTAGAACAAATGATCAGAATACTGAATTGGCACTCCATCCAGAGATAAGCCCAACTTCAACTTTTAGGTTTCCGATAAGTATGTTTGCCGCTGTTTACAGCTAGTGACCATGGTGGAATATAGTCCACCCATCTAACTAGGGGCAGAGTAGCTTACAGGCATGTGCACATGATTGCACATGCATACAATGTTTGAGTTATACAAATTCTTTGGGGTTCCTTTATCCCTAAGGCAGAAGAAAAATTCCGGGCTTCCAGAAGAGGAGAAAGATGCTTTTAATTAAGTTGAGGAGTGAACTCATGGTGAACACACCATGGTGTCCTTTTGCATTTCACATTCATGCATAATTATGTGTTGCTCAAGTCCCACTATTGCAATATGCTCCCTTGCCAAGCTTCAAACAATAACACAATGTACTTTGTCACCTATATTACATCAAGCGCTGAGGTGTAAGGAAGCTTTATTCTCATTGTCTTTTGGATGCTAATAGTTCTCCTGACAAAATAGCTTCATTTTATGCAAACTTAAATTCCACAATCTGGTAAAAGCCATAAGGATATTGTGTTGTAGAAAACCAGAGTAAATGGTATCAAACGCATATTGCTCTAAAGCTTGTGCAAGCTGTTCTAGACAAATGTGGAATGGGTGGAAAGAGGAGAGTCTTTATAAAAATTCTTTGACCCTGCTTTTTGCCATCTGAATGGTCATGGTTGATTGGAAAATCAATGAAGTGCTGTGAGAATTGCACCTCAATGTTGCAGACAAGCCACACAAAAATCCAACTTTTCACATGAGATGAAGATTGCCTTTGGTTCATTTACTCTCTTAAGACACATTAAAATCAAATCTATCACCCCATTTGGCCATCTGTCAATTCTCACCACATAGTAAATGGGGAGACTTTGTTCTTCCGTCACCAGAATAGGAGAATGTTTTGTTGTTTTAATAAATGGTTTTAGGCCTCAGAGACAGAAATAAATCAAACCAATTTATAAAGTTGGGCCTCAAAATGTTAGGTGCAGTGTTTTTTAAAAACTGCAGAGGATTATATATGGATGAGTTGCAATAAAGAAAGCACAGCTTTAATAGTGTGGTTTGAAAAAAACGATAATGGAGATAAAGAAAATTAATGCATTGTCCTCCATTCCTTAAATACTTAATAAATGGAAGATTAAATTTCATGTCAAAGATACAGTTACTTTAAAAAGTTAATGATAAAAATGATGAAAATTCATAAAGTAAACATTCAATGATAAGTGCAGAAAATACATTGTAACCGGAACCTTAGATCTAAATAATTTTGCTTACTAATGCAGATCTTTTCTTTATCTTTACTTTGTCAATAAAATAAAATATATTTCAGCTATTTGGTCAAACAAAACTGATAAACAGGGGGTGCATGGTTATTTCTCACCGAATGTCATTTTCACCAATGGCTTTATGGTCCCAAACCCCATTTTATCCCACGTCTCCCACAGTAGCTTTTCTCATAGCATTCCTTTTCTTTTCTAAGTTTATTTCTTGAGGAGCTCTCATTCCAGTCAGTTCAGTTGTGGGAGAAATGGCAGTAAAGTCAAATGCATATTTGATACCCCACAGTTACTCATACATTATCTACTCCATTCCAGATCTAAAATAAGTAGCACCAAGATTCTATTTCTATCGTGCCACTTACTATTGTGCAAGCCCAAGCATGTGATGTGCCAGTTCAAATAGTATCCAGTGTTCAATCTAGCTATACCCTATTTTGTTTCTAAAAATATCTCTAAGGGATTCATGCTCCTTTCTTTAAATACAGTATTTTGCTAGTGCAATCTGTGGAGCAGGGACATCTATACAGCAATATAATCCAGGGTTGGTCCAAAGCATTGCTGCATTAAACCAGGTCCAGATTCTGTCTTGGTGTTTACACCACTCTGCTCCTGAATCGGTGTGATGAGTCATGGGCCATGTAGTCCCGTTTCTGGTACTATAGTACCTGATGAAGAGGAGAACTTGGGTTTTTCACCGTCTCAGTCAGAATTGGAACCTTCCCAGCCAGATTTGGGAACCTTGCACCTGCAAGAGATTTGTCTTCCAGAAGTCTGTCAAACAAGCCCTGAGCCTAAATCTCCTGTGTTTTCTCGCCACGAGTTTTGTAAACAACAGAGGGGAGTTTCAGCAGCGTCTCGCAGGAGTGCTAGGATAGCTGCTAAGAATTCAGCTGATTAAGCCTGCTTTCCATGGGAAACTTTAAGGAGTCATGCATCTGGACTCAGAGTTTAGCTTTCGTTTCTGGTTCCCCAGAGAACTGCTCTTTGGTGGGAAAACTAGACCCTATTTAGGTGTTTTGCCCACAAAGGGATCTTGCGGAGTCAATTCGTCAGCTACTGGAGTAAGTTGTGTGTGGACAGCGCGCTCCGTTTCCAAGCCTCGTTCCTGTTTCAAGCCTTGTTCCTGATTCCAAGCCTTCGCTCCGTTTCCAAGCCTTTGTTCCCGTTTCCAGCCTTGTTACCTCCACGGACCTTGCCTTGTTTTCCAGGACTCAGCCTTGCCTTGTTTTCTGGATTTTGCCAAGTAATTCCACGGATCTTGTTCTTGCTCCTCGTTCCTTGTTGCCTTGTATCAAGCCTTGTTTCAAGTTACTCCCTAGCCTCGCTCAAGTTTCATGGACTAAAGGACATTGTCATCTCCCCTCACTTTGCCTGGCAAAGTGAGTGTTTCGGTATTGGATTACAACTTTGGACCTTAATATTTCATATTGGACATTGCTTCTTTGGACTAATTTTGACCTTTCCTGAAAGGTCTACTTCTGGACTATTTCATACACTTGCTTTTATTAACTTTACATATTTCCTTAATAAAGATATTAGATAGATTCTGGCCTCTGTGTATGGTTATTGGTGCTCTGCAGCCTGGGTCGTGACAGTTTGACTCCGCCACCCTAAGCACCAATTAACCTAGGCCAGAATGTCTACCGGAACCGTGCCGGGTGGCCAGCCACTTAGCTACACCATCGACAAGGACGAAGTGGACCGCATCCGCGATAAGCTCAATGCGCAGGAGGGAGAAATAAAGGGATTGAAGGAACGCGGAATCCGTCTCCCGGCCCTGGCATTGCCAACCAAGTTTTCTGGAGAAGCTTCTAAGGTTCATGTTTTCCGTCGCCAATGCCAGGCTTATCTAGAGGCCCGTGCTGCCGAGTTTCCCCAAGAAGACATCAAGGTGGCGTGGATTTACAGTCTCTTGGACGGGCCAGCGGCCAACTGGGCGACGGCACTGTTCGACCAAGTCTCCCCACATCTAAGGTTGGCGCAACATTTCTTGGACCACCTTAAGGCGACCTGGGGAATCGAGGACAATTTGGAGGCAGCCGGCCACAAACTCCGGCGCCTCTCCCAAGGGGACAGACCCATGTCCCAGTACATAGCCGAGTTCCGAGTGCTGGCCCACAACACCGGCTGGAATGATGTAGCCCTCAGAGGACAATTTCGGGAGGGTCTTAACATTGAGATGCTGGAAGAAATCTCCAAGGTGGATCCTCCCCATTCTCTTGAAGCACTCATTGATCAATGTTTACGAGCTGAAGTCATGCTTGCCAACAGAAAACAATGGGTCCGAGGCCAGAGCGGTAGAGCTGGGGTGAAACCTCCCGCTCCCACCGGCGTCCAGCCGCGTCCAGTATGGAGACCCCCGCCACCAGCCCCATACCCCAGAGGGAGCGAGGAGGTGCCGATGCAGTTGGGCAATGTGCGTCCCAGACTAGATGCCGCCGAGAAGGCCCGCCACCAACGCCTAAATCTCTGTTGGTACTGCGGAAACGGGGGCCACTTCGCCAGAGAGTGCCCAGCCAAAGGGAAGCCCGCCGCCCGTCTGGCGGCGGCGTCCTCCACGGAGACGAAGACGTCTGAGGCGGTTGGCGCACAGCCGGCGGGGGAAGCCAGCGACCGGGCGTAGAGAGGCTCGCCAACCCGGTCAAAAAACCCACTCAAGAGCCGCCAACCGGGGTCCTATTTCTTCTAGTGGTCACCTTGTGGTCAGCAAAAAAAGGGCCCGTCATGGTCCATGCCATGATAGACTCAGGAGCCACAAACAATTTCATTGATAGAGAGTATGCCGACTCTCTGGGATTACAATACCATGACTTCAAGAATGCCCGCGTGGTGCAAGCCATCGATGGCCGCCCCCTCAAGACGGGTCCCGTAAGCCAGTGGTCGGAACCCACCAGAATGTGGATAAGGGAACATATGGAAGAGATTTCCTTCTTTGTTACCGAGGTTCCCCATTTCCCTGTGATTTTGGGAATTCCATGGCTGACACTTCACGACCCAAGCATCTCCTGGTCCAACAGAGAACTGCAGTTTGCTTCAAAATATTGCCAAAACCATTGCCTTGTAGCCAAGGTCTGCCATGCCACAGACACTGAACCCATTATCACCTTGCCCAAGAAGTACTCAGAATATTGGGATGTATTCAATGAAAAAGAAGCCGAGAGATTACCCCCACATAGACCTTATGACTGTGCCATTGACTTGGTGGAGGGGGCCCCGATCCCGCGAGGACATCTCTACTCCCTGACTGAACCGGAGCAAGAAGCTCTCAGGGAGTTCATAGAGTCAAACCTTCGCAAGGGATTCATCAGACCCTCTCAATCCCCAGCCGCTTCCCCAGTGATGTTTGTAAAAAAGAAGTCAGGGGACTTACGCTTGGTGGTGGACTATAGAGCATTGAACAATATCACTAAGCGGAACAGCTATCCCCTGCCCTTGATCTCGGACCTACTAGACCGACTTCGGGGAGCCAAGGTCTACACCAAGCTGGATCTTCGGGGGGCTTATAATCTAGTTCGCATCAGAGAAGGGGACGAGTGGAAGACTGCCTTCCAGACTAAATTCGGATTATTCGAGTCCCGAGTTATGAATTATGGTTTATGTGGAGCTCCCGCAACGTTCCAGCATTTTGTCAATGACATCTTTCAGGATTATCTAGATCGGTTCTTGATCATCTACCTGGATGATTTTTTGGTGTTTTCTAGATCACAATCAGAACATGAGAACCACGTCAGAATGGTGTTACAACGATTGCGGGATCATGGACTTTATGCCAAGCTGGAAAAATGCGCTTTTGATCTACAAGAGGTAGATTTTCTGGGGTACCGCGTCTCACCACTAGGGCTCTCCATGGACCCGGCAAAGGTTTCAGCAGTATTGGAATGGCGGGCGCCAACCAACAAGAAAGAGGTGCAACGATTCTTGGGGTTCGCGAACTACTACCGCAAGTTCATTCCAGACTTTGCCCGCTGGTCTGACCCAATGACCAGCTGCATCCGTGGGAAACAGCCTTTCCGCTGGACAGATCAAGCAGAGAAAGGGTTCCAACAACTAAAGAAATTATTCACGTCCCAGCCAATCCTTCAGCATCCAGACCCTGAAACCCCTTTTATCGTGCAGGCGGATGCCTCCGATGTGGCAATTGGGGCTGTACTCCTACAACCAGTGGGAGATCATCTTCATCCTTGTGCCTTTTATTCCCGTCAATTGACCGCACCAGAGAGAAATTACACCATTTGGGAAAAGGAACTATTGGCCATAAAGGCAGCCTTTGAAACTTGGAGACATTGGTTAGAAGGGGCCAAATTTCCCATTGAAGTCCATACTGATCATCGGAATCTAGAGCATCTAAGAACTGCCCGCAAGCTAAATCAGAGGCAACAACGCTGGGCTTTATTCTTTGAACGTTTCAACTTCCAAATTCACTATGTAACCCCAGCCCAGACCAAGCAAGCAGATGCTCTGTCACGGAAACCGGAATACGCTGCAGGGCGCAAGGAGACCTTTGAGTCCCAGCTGCTACAACCCGAGAACTTTGCCACGCTCACAGTGGGAAACACCAAATCCACTCCCATTGAATCAACTTCCCCTACTCCAGGACCCCTTTCTGCTCAGGAAATCAGGGCTAGTCAGCAAGCAGATGCCTGGGCACAGGACCAACTTCGCCAAGGATTACATTTTCCCTTTTCACTTAAGGATGGGCTACTTTGCTATAGAAATCATGTTTACATCCCCCCAGGACCGGGCAGGGAAAAAGCACTTCGTCTGTGTCATGACTGCAAGCCAGCAGGGCATTTCGGGCTATTTAAAACCATGCATTTGATCCTAAGAGATTTCTGGTGGCCCAAGATCCGCAAGGATGTGGAAAAATATGTCAACACCTGCCCAGTATGCCAGCGCTCCAAGACAAGAAGAGAAAAGCCCTCAGGGCTTCTGCATCCCCTCCCTACACCATCCCACCCATGGGAAATAATCTCTGCGGATTTTATCACTGATCTACCACCTTCCTGTGGATTCACCACGATTCTAGTGGTGGTGGACCTTTTCACCAAGTTAGCCCATTTCATTCCCTGTGATGGCCTTCCCACGGCCAAAGAGACTGCAGATCTATTCCTCCAACATGTTTTCAGATTACATGGATTGCCCAAGAGTTTGGTCACAGACCGTGGGTCCCAATTCACCTCTCGTTTCTGGAAAGCACTACAAAAACTATTGGGCATAGACTCTCGTTTATCTTCGGCTCATCATCCCCAAACGGATGGGCAAACTGAGCGCACCAATGCCACTTTAGAACAATACCTTCGCTGTTATGTAAACTACCAGCAAGACAATTGGGCTTCCCTGTTATCGCTGTCAGAGTTTGCCTACAACAATGGGGTCCAGGCTTCTACTAAAGAAACCCCGTTCTTTGCAAACTACAGCTTCCATCCACGTTTCTTTCCCCCTGTCATTGAAACCTCAGAAGTTCCCGCAGCAGAGGACTGGCTGCAGGAACTCACAGCGGTGCAACAACTCTTGCTCCAGCAACTAGACCAAGCCAAGGAGGACTATAAACGTCACGCGGACAAACATCGCCAGCCGGGCCCCGAAATCAAGGTAGGAGACCGGGTTCTTCTGTCCACTCGCTTTTTGCCCTCCCATCGCCCTTGCCGGAAGTTAGATGCCCGTTTCATTGGCCCCTATCCAGTGGTGGCGCAACTTAACCCCGTGACTTTCAAACTCCAACTTCCGCGCTCAATGCGCATTCATCCAGTGTTCCACCGCTCCCTGCTCCTTCCGGCGGATGGTGTGCGCCCTGATACAGACCGGCCGGCCCCCCCTCCTGTTTTGATGAATGGGGAGGAGGAGTTTGAGGTTCAGGACATTTTGGATTCTCGCTTTTACCGCCGCCGCCTACAATATCTCATTGACTGGGTGGGTTTTGGCCCCGAGGAACGCTCTTGGGAAGACGCTTCCACAGTCCATGCTCCTGATCTAACCCGCCGCTACCATCAGACCTATCCCGCCAAGCCGCGGCCTCGCGCCTCGGGGAGAGAGTCCCAGTTTGAGAGGGGGCTTGAGGAGGGGGATAGTGTGATGAGTCATGGGCCATGTAGTCCCGTTTCTGGTACTATAGTACCTGATGAAGAGGAGAACTTGGGTTTTTCACCGTCTCAGTCAGAATTGGAACCTTCCCAGCCAGATTTGGGAACCTTGCACCTGCAAGAGATTTGTCTTCCAGAAGTCTGTCAAACAAGCCCTGAGCCTAAATCTCCTGTGTTTTCTCGCCACGAGTTTTGTAAACAACAGAGGGGAGTTTCAGCAGCGTCTCGCAGGAGTGCTAGGATAGCTGCTAAGAATTCAGCTGATTAAGCCTGCTTTCCATGGGAAACTTTAAGGAGTCATGCATCTGGACTCAGAGTTTAGCTTTCGTTTCTGGTTCCCCAGAGAACTGCTCTTTGGTGGGAAAACTAGACCCTATTTAGGTGTTTTGCCCACAAAGGGATCTTGCGGAGTCAATTCGTCAGCTACTGGAGTAAGTTGTGTGTGGACAGCGCGCTCCGTTTCCAAGCCTCGTTCCTGTTTCAAGCCTTGTTCCTGATTCCAAGCCTTCGCTCCGTTTCCAAGCCTTTGTTCCCGTTTCCAGCCTTGTTACCTCCACGGACCTTGCCTTGTTTTCCAGGACTCAGCCTTGCCTTGTTTTCCGGATTTTGCCAAGTAATTCCACGGATCTTGTTCTTGCTCCTCGTTCCTTGTTGCCTTGTATCAAGCCTTGTTTCAAGTTACTCCCTAGCCTCGCTCAAGTTTCATGGACTAAAGGACATTGTCATCTCCCCTCACTTTGCCTGGCAAAGTGAGTGTTTCGGTATTGGATTACAACTTTGGACCTTAATATTTCATATTGGACATTGCTTCTTTGGACTAATTTTGACCTTTCCTGAAAGGTCTACTTCTGGACTATTTCATACACTTGCTTTTATTAACTTTACATATTTCCTTAATAAAGATATTAGATAGATTCTGGCCTCTGTGTATGGTTATTGGTGCTCTGCAGCCTGGGTCGTGACAATCGGTTTAGTGGTGGGAGCAGAGTTCTCACTGTCCAGTGGGCCGAACTTGATTTGGCCTGGCTGGACTGTGACCCTTACCTGTGACATAGACCCCCTCTACCCTCACCACTTTCACAGTACACAAACAACCAAATGCATACTAAATATAAAGACAACCATACAACAGACATTCAATACCACCACTACCTCAACAAGTTCTCACCAACACCACCAGACAACGCCACAGCAACGCGTGGCTGGGCACAGCTAGTATTATATATAATGTATGTATAGAAGGCATGGGCATTGATGCATTGTGTTTTGACAGAAGGACCTGGTCAATGGCAGATGGATGGAGAGGGCTCACGAGAATTAATAGAAAGAAACATGAACAAATTCCAAAGCACAGTTACATATCTCATTTGTAGTGCGAAAAAGGGAAAGAAAGAACAATACAATATTTAAAATGAAGAACAATTTGAACTAATATAAACTTAACAGTATTTCAGAAGAAGACCTCAGGGGCCAATCAGTCCAACTCCCTTCTACCATGCAGGAAAAGCACAATCAAAGCACCCCCAACAGATGGACACTCATCCTTTGTAATAATAATAATAATAATAATAATAATAATAATAATAATAATAATAATAATAGCAGAAACCCCAGGGGCCATCCAGTTCAACTCCCTTCTGCTATGCAGGAGGACACTGTGGAGCCCCTCAGAATGCTTCACAGAGCCCCAAGGGCTCCATAGAGCACATTTTGAGAACCACTGAGCTAGATGAGTATACCTTAAGCACACATCATGACATAACAGTCTAGTTCAAACTAAGAGGTTTTCTGAGGTCACAAATTAGCTCCATCACACACACATCATACTAGAGCCATTATGGTGTTATGGTTTGACTGTATGAATATGTCTCTAAAGACATATAGAGCTCGAATCCTCACTCAGCCATAAATCCCATTGGGTGAAGAAGGCACATTGATCTCTTTTGAACAGATTTTGGCAAGAGCACTCAGTCGCAAGTCCATCAAAAAGCTCACTATAGATCAATTACGACTTGAAGAGACCCAACAACAATAAATAGTTAAACACATCATGCAAAAGTGTCACTTAAAACTTTTCCAAAATAAAAAATAAGTAGCAGATCTGAAGACTAATCAGATTAATTTTCTTATTGCACATGGATAGGTTACAAGTTAATTCTTTTCTACAGCTTGTAATTTCAATTAAAATTTCTCACAAAAGTTGGTATTTGGTATATGGAGAAAAAAGTAAACAAAATTGAACATACCGTTCCAGAAACCTGTTTCTTAGTTTTCTTTAGACCATTGTGCCTCTCACTCCCTATTGAGAATAGCTTGGAGGGAGGGAGGAAATATAACAGGAGAAAGAGAAAATGCTACAGGTTTTGTTTGTAAAGCTAATAAGTTTTTTCTCCTCCTGTGAAATTTGAACTCATATTTTAAACATGATCTCTTTTCCTGTTAGTCTAGCACTGAGTAAGACCTAAGCGTCCTGCTGCTCAGTGAACTAGAACAAGCCAGGAAAGATGTCATGACTCCACAGTGGATCTCTTCTTGTTGTCCACACAAAAATGCTGTCACCTTTGTCTAGTTTTGTTTTTTAGTGTGGAAAAAACTGTCAGCCTTGTCAGTGCTTTTTCTTTCTTTTTGGTACCTTCTTTTCAGACTACTCTCATCCCATTCTAGGTATAAAAATCATATTAAAGCACAACATGAGTGATTGAGAAGGAAGTGGTAAACTCTTGCCACTTTTCTTTTTGCCCCAGGCATTTTTCTCTTGCTAAGATTACCTCTAGCCTCAGAGCATCTCTGGAGCTAAAACTAGCCAGTAAGAAGCAATTTCAATGACAAAGAAAGAGAATGGGAATGGACTTAGCTTCTCCTTCCTGTCTTAGCCCCACTTAAAATTCAGCATCACATACACTTTATAAAAAATTGTGGCCCAGTTCTAACACACACTCCTACCAACTGAACATCTTGTTTGCTGTTCTGTTATCAGATTTGAGAAATAGAAATTGAAGAATATTCACTGTATACTATATACCCAAGCTCCTTGATCCATGCATAAGAAAGTTAGGTTACACCCTGAATTTACAATTGCCACTGATGACATTTGGATATTTAATTTGGCCTGAAAAAAACAGGTTAGTGGCTCATGTGGATTAGAGCTGCATTAAACAGACTCTGCCTCGTAGCCGGGTATGATTGACTTCCAAGTATAGAGTCTTGGTGGTGGGTCCGTAGGTGACTGTAGAGAGAGATCTGTTCTTGATCTCCCTGTTCTTTCACAGTGAGGACATTGATTTCCAGATGGAAGGTAGTTCCAATGAGAGTTGGCTTGATGTGCCTTCCTCTTGATACATTTCTCTCTTTTGCCCTCAATTCCTCTTCGAATTCCACAGCACTGTTGGCAACAGCTGATCTCCAATCAGAAAGCTCAAGGGCCAGGGCTTCCCAGTTCTCCGTGTCAGTTTTTAAGGTGAGCTTTAAGCCTATCTTTAAATCTCTTTTCCTGTCCACCAATATTCCATTTTCCATTCTTCAGTTGGGAGTAGAGTAACTGCTTTGGAAAATGGATCAGGCATTTGGACAACGTGGCCTGTTCAGCAAAGTTGATGGTGAAAGATCAATGCTGGTGGTCTTTGCTTCTTCCAGCACATTGGCTTTTGTCTCCCAAGAGATTTATAGGATTTTTCGGATGCAACACTGATGGAATCATTCAAGAAGTTGAGTGTGATGTCTGTAGATGGTCCACACTTCGTAGGCTAACAGGGCTGGGAGGGCAATAGCTTTATAAACAAGCACCTTGGTACACCTATGAATGTCCCAATGCTTTAACATTCTCTGGGTCACTCATAGAGCTCAGACGTTGTTGTATTTCAGTGTCAATGTTGACTTTTGTGGAGAGGTGGCTGCCAAGGTAGCAGAAATGGTCACCATTTTCTAATGTCACACCATTAAGTTGTATTTCTGACAATGCAGAGGGGTTGGCTGGTGCCTGCTGGAAGCGCACTTTGGTTTTCTCAGTGTTCAGTGAGAGGCTAAGCTTCTGAAAAGGTGTTTAGAGTGGCTTGTAGGTCTTCTGAGTGAGCACAGGCTACATTATCATCAGCATATTGATACATACGTCCTGCATAGAAAACATATGGAAATGTGTGGTATTTTTACCTTTTCAAAATAAAGTTTTGAAGAGATACTTAGCATCATACTTCTACCTCTCCCATGAAGCCAGTTTTTTTTTTCAAGCAGGAAGGAGTTGTGTTTCCATTTCCATTTTACTTGAAAACATTTCTGTGGTCTGGGTGTCACTATTTCTAACTTGCCATATACAGCAAGCAGATCACTAGCAACAATCATTGGAGCAGCTGCAATCTTACACAGATCAGATTTTTAATGTGGTTCCTTACATTATGTATTTGTGACTGCTCCTCTGAAGACAAATATTCTATGTATTTTCTTGTTCTTTCCTACAAGTTCAACTGTGTACCAATTAGTATGTTAGGCCTCAAATGAACTGCGCCATATTTCTGAAAAATAGTACTTTCCTTGATGACTACCCCCAATATTGCTGTCTGCCATTTCCCTAAAACTCTGTAAGGCCATATATGTTGCTTTAGTTAGCATAGAGGTGTTTGGCTCTAAGGATGCATTAATGCACTTATAAACTCAAAATAATGAGTAGCATAGAATCGAAAGCATCCAAAATGATTGTAAGGCTATAAACAGTTACAGGATAAATATATTTCTGTAATAACTGCAGAATAAAACCTGGGATATAGAATTACTTCCATGGGGCATCTACATAGGGCTTTAAAACTAGTGCACTAAATCTGGACACTCTTATTTTAGAGAGATCCCACAAAGGCTCCATACCAGAATATGCTCTCAATTTGGATTAATGTTCCATGGAAGGCTTTTTTTTAAAAGGGAGGGGATTACTTTTCCCTAGCAATTACTGAATATGCTGTTTGTAGCAAACAGAAAGGATAAATTTTCAGGGGGTTGAGACTGCTTCCCCCCTCAAAGTAGCTGTTAAGACTACTTAACAGTTAAGTATGTTTACTTAAATACCTGATGAATGTTTCATATATTTGGCCCAGAAGGTGGAATTTTGTTGATAACAGAGATTTTTACCTTTCTCTGAGCATATTCATGCTCAAGGTTGCTGAAAGCCATGGGATTCTCCAATGGCACAAGAACCATTTCAACTTTTTGGTACATTGTAAGATGCTATTTCTTTCTTTTTAGAACAGATCTTAACCTATAATACCTGGATTTGATAACTAATTGATTTGATTCTGTATTTATGACATGAGGTCTCAGTTGCAATTACTGTTTTGTCATTGCTACTTCTATGGATAATGTTTTATCTTATTTGCTTTAGGGTTTGAAATTTAATTTTCAGTAGTGAGCCTGTTAGCCACTATGAACTAAGATTAGGAAAAGAAAGATACACATAAAAATAAATAAGAACCTTTTCCAAATATATATCTTGCTTGCTTTAATTTGTTTTACCTGGTCGTTGTCATTCTTTTGCTTATTGTAAGCCTTTGCTCAGTGGTGGACTGGGTCTAAAACTCTTGGTTGCCAGGAGAAAAGGGTGCCCACCCACAACTATAAGGCTATCATTTCATTTCATGTGTTGCCCAGATTTGCATTTTTTTAAATATTTATTAGTAAAAGTAATTTAAGATTCTAGAGATAGTTCTATCAACAGTACTTTCTTTGCCCCCAGGTACTGACTACACCTGGCTGATATAGGTCTCCGTGACAACTCTCTAGTGGCTTCCTGGGTACACAAACTGGGTATTTCTAAGTTGCCTCACATGGTTGCAGTCATTATACTTTGCTTTTGGAATGACTCATCCCTCAGTCATTAGTGGAAGTGACACAGTTCTCCAGATATGGCTTAACTTCAACGCCTATCATCCTGTTTTTGGAAAATACTGTAAGCAAACCCCATCAGTATTTTAAGTTGGATCATGAAGGGTATGGGTATGAAATTTCGTGCAAATCCATTGTGGAAGTGATATGTACAGCTCTCTGGTTTGTGGGTGAGCTAGTAAAAATGTAAAGGTTTTCTCCTGACATTAAGTCTAGTTGTGTCCAACTCTGGGGGTTGGTGCTCATCTCTATTTCTAAGCCGAAGAACCAGCATTGTCCTTAGACGCCTCTAAGGTCATGTGGCCAGCATGACTGCATGGAGCACCATTACCTTCCTGCCAGAGCAGTGCCTATTGATCTATTCACACTTGCATGTTTTCGAACTGCTAGGTTGGCAGAAGTTGGGGTTGACAGCAGGAGCTCACCCCGCTCCCCGGATTTGAACTGCCAACCTTTCGGTCAGCAAATTCAGCAGCTCAGTGGATTTACCTGCTGTACTACTGGAGAGTTACAATCCCTATAATCCTCTATCAATTCCTCCCTTTTAAGTATTTTATGTTGGTTATTTCTTTTGTTTATCTAGCAAATGCAACAACATCCTCCTACCCAAAAAGGCCCAGAATGGACTCTTCATGTGCTAGTGTTCCTGGGGAGGGCTTGTTGCCCAGACTTTTTTTCAGCATGCGGCCTCTTCTCTCACCTGTCACACTGCCTTCCCTACCTCCACCAGAGTATCGTTTGATTCCAGGACCATAACACTTTTGTGAGACCTTCCATGCACAATATGATACAGAAGGCAAGTCCCTTAATGAGACTTAGCTTTAAAAGTCTCCATGGAATCAAATTTCATTGGTTGTCCTTCATGACCATGAATTAGGAAATCCTTTTTAACTTGGTTTCATGGCAATGAAAAGGTGCCAGGGAGGCTTGACTATGTGATAATGTCTGAAGGAATATCAAAGTTATGTTCAGTGGTTGCTTCCCTCACTCTGGTGTCTAGGGCTTGAAAACCACATCACAAATGGCACCTAGCAGCAAGTGTGCATAGTTGCCATTCTGATGACCCCGTAGCCTTCCCCTTCCCTAAATTCCCAAAAGAACAGTAGTGCAAAACAAGAAAGAAAGAAAAGAAAGAAAAGAAAAGAAAAACAAGTCAACAAAGGGGAAAATTTCAGATCACCAATAATGCACTTATTACATATTCTTAGTACGTAGTAGATGTAGAAATGGGGAGGGGGGAGCAAATGTAAAGATCATAGAATCATAATTGCGTTTCCATTTTAAGACATATATTTTAATTCTTACCTAGAAATCTTGGAATAAAGCTAATTAAGATAATTCAGGCTCTAGAAGTCAGAGATGCATTGACTTGTTAGTATTTTTACATCACACGTTGGCTACTCTTCTGGTGGGGTGAAGTACTATCTGCTATTAAATTATCATTTATTGCTACTTATGATAATGTGCAGAAGACTATAACAGATAATGACTTTCATTTCTCTGTGATTAAGATGCATTGTTGAAAGCTGCTACTTAGTATTTTCATTTGAACCTAGTGATACTGAATTACACTTTATATCATCATCATCATCATCATCATCATTATCATCATCATCTACTATTACTAGAACTGCTAGACAGAGTACAAAAGCTATACATAAATGCACACACACTGTATTAACCATTCTTGTAACTACAATGTAGTATGTAATTTGCAAATTTGTTATATGTATAGAACTTATTCTTAAATAGTCATAAACTGTAAAACAGAATCAGGTAACATGTTAATTTACAAATATACCATTCCATGGGTGCAATACAACTTTCTATAAGTACTGTAGTCCATGTAAAATTAAACATTTCATGGATGGGGAACACAAAGGGGAGAACCCACACAGTTATAACAACTTCGGGAATCCACAGGTCACTCTAGCTCATTAGTTTTTAAATAATGGAAATTAACAGAAGATGTAAAGAAACTTGAGAAGACTGACTTCATGAAAGTATACATGAAAGCTTGATTACAAACATTTGCAATAACATAGCTTGTGATAGATACCATATTACATTTTGGATACTATTTAGAAGTTGGAAGAATTATGTATTTTTCTAAAGTATAATTGTCAGCATGTTCAAAGAAGATTTTCAGAATGGTGAAGCAAAGTGTACTTCTTCTACGTTTTGGTTGCATTTATAATGTGGTCTCCACTGGATCATATGTTGTAATAAATATTTTGGTAGCTAATAAAAGAATGTTTTAAAATCCTGATTTCTAAACAATCATTGTTGTTCCAGTATGACAGTTGGAAAATAATAATAATAATAATAATAATAATAATAATAATAATAATAATAATAATAATAATAGTCAGGATTTCCAAGCAGCATGTTTAGTTTAGTTTTAGTTTAACTTTAACAGTTTTTGGCAGTTCTTTGTTAGAACATTACCAATGTCAGCTGCTTCTAACCTAGCGATTTTATTCGAAGTGTTTAATGCAAGTGCTAATGCTTTTTGCTTTTGCTTTTTGGTGTGTTTCTTTGCCAAGTACTTTTGCATTTTTATATCGCCATTTGTTCAGATTTTTTTTCTCTTTTTTATATAAATATGGACACTTTAGCTTTGTTTTTGGTTTTTGGGGTTTTTTTTCTCTCTCTCTCCCTTTTTGATCCTTTTTAAATCTCAGTTTTCCTACTTTCTATACAATCAAATGTTCTCACTCTTCGATGTTAATTTAGTCTATCTTATAATGTAAAACTTCAATTAAAAATATATTTTTTAAAAACCTGATTTCTGTCCCCTTCTCTCAGGGCACTTCCAGACAGCAATTTATTGTGGGTGAAAATGGGTTAAAGTAGACCATTTTTATCTGCGTTGCTGTCTGCACAGGCGCCCAAAAGAAGTGGGTTTTCCCATCGCTTGTCCCCAATTGCAGTGTGGTAACTACTGTAATAGAATAGGGACAACCCAAATCCTCCCTTAAAACCTTTAAAATTAAATAAAAACTTTCTCATTATGCCTCTCTGGAGGCTTCTTAGCACATACCAATGTTGCCCCCCACCTCCTAGAGCAATTTTGGTATGTGCCCGGAAGTTATGATTTTATTTTAAGTTTTTATTTTATTTTAAGGATTTTAGGGAGGATTTGGGGAGGGGTGGGTTCCCTCTTCGCTTCTTCTGGCCCACGGGGCCCAAAGAAACAAATTAGGCCGTGTGGGCTGACCCCTCTGTAGTCCCAGGACAACTCGGGGGTCAGTCCCCACAGAGCCCATACTCCATTAGAACTGGGTCTTTCAGGAAGACTTGGTTCTAATGATGTATCTAAATAATTTGTGACAAATTTTCCTGCTTTCTCACAAATAATTTTTCTTTTACTGGAGGTGTGTTTGAATGCGAGAGTTCGCACATTTTGGGCCCTCAATGTTCTTTACAAATGTATTTTCTATTTTCTGTAGAGCTGATTGACAGCATATTTTAGTCCTAAGGTTTATTTATACATATATAGAAGATCTATATATAGGCAGTCCCCAAGTTAGTTCTTAAACTGAATTTGTATGTAGGTTGGTTCTTAAATTGAATTTGTATGTAAGTTGGAGCAGGTACATTTTTAAAGTGTAACTTTAGCCCCCCCCCCCCCCTTGTGTTGGACACAAGCTTTGGATAGCATAAGGAAGGGTAAACATTCCTGTGACGTTTCCTTTGCTGACTGTGCCCCTGTTCAGATTTGGCCTCACCTTTTGTCCCTTTTGAAAAATGTGTCTTGTTGTGGAAACAAGGATAACTTTTTAAATTTCCTTTCCATGGGACAGATTTCTTTCACTTCCTGATGGAGTAAGCCAAGCACTACCCACACCCATTCTTAACTATGAGTCAGATGTAAGTCAGATGTTTGCAACTCGGAGACTGACTGTATATTGGTTTTTGGATTTTCAGAACTGAATATAAGGGATCTATCAGTTACTTCTCTTAAATGGCATAGATCCAAAGAACCCTAAAATAGTGGGAAAATAAATTAATGTGAGCTGTTGTACATACTGTGTCAGGAAGTGGCTTCTTGAAGTGCAATGTCACTGTACTACATGTTACATTGCAATATGAGAAACAAGGTGAATACATTAGATGAGTCTTCATGGATTGTCAATAGAGATAGCAGCAGCCGAGGAAGACTGGATTTAGTTCTGCTGATCAACAGGAACCAGTGGAAAGGATAGAAGTGGAGAATGAAAAGACTGCAAGACCTAAGCAGCAACTATGACACAAACTCAGCTAGGTGAGGGTAGAGGCTAAATTAGGAAGAGGTTGGCTTTGCAGGAGGGAAACAACCATAAGGGCTGTATAAGCTCTCTTTGGAAAGAGGTCTGAGCACTATAACTCTAGTAATGCTACTTCATTGAAAAGCATTTGGATGTATAGGGTTTTGGCAGAAAGGGTACCATTGGGAGATGTTGCTACATCGTTGTTGTAAGGATGCAGGATCCCACCCAACATGTTCAAGGAAGTTTTACAGGTTTTATGATCCTCAAAGGCAGGACAATGGAGAATAAGGGAAATGGACTGCTTAAGTGAGTGTCCTTTCTAAACTATTCTTTTACTTGCTAAAGGAGGAATTCATTGCTTGTTCTATGCTAAGAATTATAGCAGGCCCTTATTATTGGAGTGCTTGATTAATACCAGACAGGATTTGAAAAGGAAAAAGAATCAAGCTTAGCATCATCATTCTTTCCAGAACTGTTATAGATCCTGGCTCTTTGTAAATTAAAACAATGTTTATCTCACACAGACTCCATCACTTCTATTTGGCCTACTGTTGTGACATAAAGAAATTAGACACATGTTTAATATTTTAAATCTACAAGAGAGTAGTGTGAGGAAAGGGGAAATAAATGATTATCAGTGTAAATATGTCTCAGAAAAATGAGAGCTGATTATCTGGGCACAGATCTGCTTTGCATGGAGATCATACAATAACGTCTTGGCCTAAACATCTTTCAATGTTTTAACCAAATTACCCTTTAAATTACCAGCCAACAGCCAGCTGCTTTCCCCATTTATGTCTTCCATAAGTCAAATTCCTTCTTAATTTAAACAACTGAGATGTGATAAGTGTCTCTTCAGTTTAAAAGTAACATTCATGCCTATTTGCTTGGCGGGATTACAAAGTCAGTGTGTTGAGTGTTCCTTTCTCTAAGGTGTCCTAAATGCTTCCATATCACTTTAGGATTTCTTCAGTTGCATCTTCCAATCAAACTAGAAGCCTTATCCCCAAATATATAGAAGATCAAGCAGTAAACATGGAGACCATACTGTGTTGTGAAGGGATGAAATCCACCTTTCCCGCCTCCCAGATGTAATGATCTTGATGCCAGCACATTGGCCATTTTGAAAATGGACAATTTGAAAAATGCTTCATTTTTAGAATATTATAAAGCTATTACTGTGATAAAAAAAATCACCCAGTGTAAGATGAACTGAATCCACACAAGGGCTATATCCCAGCTCCAGAGCACAACATCCAGTTCCAGTTTGACCATGTTAACATCACAACCACTTTTTAAATTGGTCTTCAAATTTATACCTTCATAAAATTATAGACCAATAGCTTTTTTGTACCACCCACCTGCACTCCCATTGGGTGGTGTATATACCTGGGAAGGTATATACTTACCCTGGCCATTACCGTAGCCCTCATACATGTTATCTGCAGCCCCTCTAATGGTGGATGTGTTCATCTCGATTACCTTCGCACAACTTACGAGGAATTGAAAGGGAAGTCACACTGGAATTGTTACTGGTATTGCTTGGCTTACTCCAAAAGACTTTTGTGACTAGCAAGCAACTAGTGCATGAGAGACATCATCACATGCTACACCTTCACATATGTTTTGGGACGAGCAATAACCTAGATTGGGACAATTCCTTGGGATCCCAATATTTTCATGCAGTGTAAAATGGTGGCAGGTTTTTGTCAAATTGGTCTAGTCCAGTGGTTGTCAACCTGGGGTCCTTCAACTCCCAGAAATCCTAACAGCTGGTAAACTGACTGGGATTTCTGGGAGTTGTAGGCCAAAAACATCTGGGGACCCCAGATCTAGTCTTGGTCTAGTCAAATGAGAAATGGGTTGATAATTTCTGTATGCCTCAACACACCTTTTTTGCAACCTTGGATGCATGTCTTCCAATCATACAGAAGTAGGACCCGATCATGAGGAAGACTATCTCCTTGGAAAAAAATCACTTTCACTGTTTAGATGCTCACAAACTATTGTGTTTATTGGCTTGCAAATCACCAGTTTGGTGTCAGTTGTACAACTGCAGAATGTTTTTAAGTAAGTGTGCTTGGATATGGATTTGGTGCACCATTTTTATGGGAAATGCTGAGAGGTGTGCACTGTAATTGCAAGATTTCTATAAATTCCTAAAATAGCATTGTTCTTTTATTTCCCTCTTTTTCTCTGTGCACTTCTTCCCCTTTTCTCTGAGAAACATACTCAATAGACTTAAATTTGTTTTTCCCTTCCCCCTTTCCCCTATGCTGCTTACTCATTTACCAACATTTGGATAATTCCTCAGTTCAAAAGGAGACCTGTGTTCTACAAAGGAAAGCTATATAGCAGCTTTAAATCCTTGCTTGGGATCGCATGCTAAGTTTAATATGCAAATATTTACATAAACACTCAACTTAAAAGAAAAAGACTCCACTTTTCAGCTATGGAAGCAAACAAGGAGAATAGTCATCTTTGGCAGGAATGATAAGAAATTGTTCCATTCCAAACTGTGTTCCCTCTCAATTCCACCCTGATCCCAATTCAGATGGTGGGACACATATTTTAAAAGGCAGTTTTCCCAAGAAATAGCAGAGTGAAATATTTTGTTGTTTTGTTTTAAATTGCATTAAAGTCTGAGATAAGTACTTTCACTTTGAAATGGTAGTGTGTCCAAACTTGGCTGTAATTGAAATACAGATTAATTATTTTTTCAAGTTGGATTTCACCTGAAGTGCTAGAATTCTAGAGTACATAGCTTCCAGCCAAGGATTCTGGCAGTCCTTTATCCAAAAACAAGTTTTTTTAAAGCAGACATTCAGATCAAGCATCAATACTGTAGGCTTTGCTATAGTGATAGTGTCCTGTCAGTTGCCGAGCAATGTCTGGTACAGAACTTGATTATCTGAAAAGGGACAGAATCATAGAATAATAGAATAATAGAGTTGGAAGAGGCCACATAGGCCATCTAGTCCAACCCTTTGACATGCAGGAAAAGCACAATCAAGGTATCCCTGACAGATGGCCATCCAGCCTCTGTTCCAAGGAAGGAGCTTCCACCACACTCTGGGCAGAGAGTTCCACTGTTGAACAGCGCATACGAACAGGAAGTTCTTCTTTCCTGTAATTTCCTGAAATTTCCTGAAAGGTGGAATCTCCTTTCCTGTAATTTGAACCCATTATCCAAGTCCTAGTTTCAAGGGCAGCAGAAAACAAGTCTGTTCCCTTTTCCTTATGACACCCTTTCACATATTTATCATGTCTCCTCTCAACCTTCTCTTCTGCAGGCTAAACATACCCAGTTCTTTAAAATGGTCCTCATAGGGCATGGTCTCCAGACCATTTTCAACTTGTCCATGAAGACTCCAAAATCTTTCTCACATGAACTGTTGTCAAGCCAGGCATCACCCATCCTGTATCTTTGCATTTCATTTCTTTCTTTCTTTTTTTTGCCTGAGGATGTGTCTGAGTCAGAATGGGAAGAAGGGGTTTAGATACATATGGTGAAATTCTCTGGCAGGTTCATAGAAGCAATCCCTGGCACCATGAGTTAACAGTCTTGCCTTCAGATGCCTCAGATGTTCCAACTCCTGCTGTCATAGAACCAGAATTTTTCATTTTTCAGAATGCAGAATGTTGTACATTTTCTCCTTATAGAGAATTAAAATCTTCCTAGGTTTTTTCTATCTGTTTCCCCATCCTCTTGTCCCATCTTCCTCTCTTGGGAAAAAAGGTAAATTAGTTAAGAGTTAAAAGGTATGGATCGTGACCTTTCAAGCTCTCCTCAAAGCTGCACAGCCAGTGATGAGGATGTCATGAAAAGCTATTTCCTTTATAATGAGATACCAAGTAGATCTGTCTTCTTTTAGGGCCTGGCATTTAAAAATGCATTTACTTCTATTATAGACTGGCCTAACCTGCACAGACTATTGCTTGTGACATATTACCACAGCAGATGTTTTAGACAACCTGCTGGCATAACAACAAAGAAGGAACAAAGTTTCTTTCATTATTGACTTAATCTCCACAAACAGTTGTAAAAGTTTTCTTATCTAAGTGATTGATTGCAGGGTTAGTCAATGATTTACCCTAATGTAAATTGCCTATTATTTTTCTTCCGCCATTGTGCGTCAAGTAGAATAATATGAAGAAGTCAAGGGGGAATGGATACCTTGAATCTGCCCCTTGGACATCTGTTCACTTTATTTGAATCTTTTGCAACTGAGATTTATCTGTGCCCATATGAATACTACCAAATTGAGGAAGGGTATAGAGGAAGAAACTACGGATAAAACTAGAGATGATGTCAAAGACATCTTTGCTGAATCAGAATAATAAATAAAATAAGAAAAGATAGAATTTCTGTAATATGGATATGAAGAGATGTATATTTCATTCAGAAGAAATTCGTAACTATTTAATTCTTTTATTGTGCAATAGCTATTTAAAATAATCTTGCTTTTGCATGTTTTTCTAGCTTGAACTTTCTGATATCAGCAGAAAGAAAAACACAATTTGTTTAATGTTTAGTTAAGATATTTAAAGTAGGAATATCAATCACTGGGTTATTTAATGAACTTATAAGTTTACATGTGTGTTTTTTTCCATAGACCTTTATGACCTACTAGAAGATACCTATTCTTCCTTAGATTTTCATTTCTATTGATGTATTATTTAGATATCAGTTCAGTTTGAGCTTCACTTATCTGAAATGCTTGGAACTAGAATTGTTCTGTATTTTGGACCTTTTCACATTTTTGAAAAATTCTATTTAATATACATAATGAGATGACAGGACCCAAGTCTAAATATGAAATTCATGTACATGTCATTGTTATATGTACCTGGGTTTGCATTTTGTAATTGTATTTATAAGTAAAAGTAATAGTTAATTTTACAATTATAGGAATGCTGCAGAAACACAAAGCAGGATTTCTTTTGCCTCTCAGGGACTGACCACACCAGGCTATAGATATAGATCTCCATGTTAACCCTCTAGTGGCCTCTTTGAGGTACAGCTAGGACCTTCCCACCCAATCTTCAGCTCTTTATATGTGGGTGAGCTACAACTCCCATTATCCTGTCTGACACTACAACAGAGAATTAATTGGGACCGTCCCTGCCAAATCAGGATAGTAGGAAAATATGTATTTCTTCCCTCCCAAAAGAAATTAGAAGCATCAGAAATGCTTGACTTTCTGAGTCAAGACACCCCCCCCCCCTTGTCTTGGGAGATGCAAAATGAATAATTCCATGGGAAAAGCAGCCCTACAAAAAAAATCAATTATCACATACGTTGCAAAGATTCCATGAAAAATGTAACATGCACATTGGAAGTGGTGGTTTGGTATAGAAATATTTCATTCACTGCAGTTTGAAAGGGGTCTGGAGGAAAAAGTTTGGTTAGGAAATAGCAGGAAGGGAAGGGGGGAGGGACACACAGAACTAGCTCTGATTCCTCAGTACTGCTACTCCATTCCCATGTATGAACAACAATAATACAGATCTGGAAAAACAAATCTGAGAGCAGTATCTCACACATAAAATCTATTTCATCATTAAAGTGAATATACACACTTTTCAAATATGTGTTGTTTTCAAATTTTGTATCAACAACAACAACAACAATTCTTTATTGATTAGTCACTTTTGACCATATCAAAACATGTAAAACATACAATACGTACACACTTATGCATACATACAATAAAACCATGTAAAAATACAAAACATCCCAACCTGCGGCCTAATAACCCGCTCCTAGACAAATACAGAGTAAAAAGGTTAAAATTAGTAATTTCCTAAGGAAAGGTTTGAACAAGGACAGGGGTAAGTAAAACAAGTGTCTTGTCAGTAGTAAATTTTAAGTTTGGATTTTGTTAGTGGCAATAATATATCAGCTCTCAGCTTCCATCTTCTCACGAATGGCCAGCGCTTTTTGTGTAAAAAGGGCCAGTTTTAAAATAGAGTTTTTATCTGAACCCTGTAGAAGGATATGCAATTTCTCCTTATTCTCTAAGTGAGTATGATTCTCCAAAATTTTGTATCAAAACCGACTCATACTAACAGCTCACACAAAGGCTATACAGCTTCTCAGAATTTCAGGCTAATCTTTTCTATGAGACTGGTTGAGTGGGATTAGTTTGAAGGTAGCATAGAAAATAAAGCTTTGTTCTCTGGTTCCAAATTAATGGTGATCAAAGAAATCAAAGGTAAAAGAGCCACAATTGTATCCATAGGAGGTTAAGTTCATTTAAAAAACGATTACATGGTTGGACTCAATGGGCTCAACTTGAAAGGTACGGAAAACGTCTCCTTTAGATAACATTACAGACATTTAATGGGACTTAATTCTGAATAAACACACATATGATCACATAGTTGTTAAAACTATTGGAGGAGAAAACATGTATTTGTCATTTAAGGAGTCCACTACATACAAGGGGTCTTCAAAATGTTTCTGCACTTTATAGTTTTGTTGGAAATGGTGAGGGCAGGAGTAATAGCATTTGGTCCTGTCATGTGACTAGTCTGTCTGGCAAGATGGCTGACCTTGCAGTTCAATATAGGAGTTTTGCAGTTCAATGTAGGACCTTTTGCTGAAGATGGCTGCAAAAGTTATAAATTTCATCAAGGAGGAACAGTGTCCTGTCATAAACTTTTTGTGGGCAGAAGGAGCACAAATTCATCTCCACATGTGAATTCAGTATGAGGATAGAGTTCTTTCTCATAGAGGATTCTATGAGTGAATTGAAATATTTGAAATGGCCATACTACTCTGATGGATGCATAGTGATCTGGACGTCTAACTAGAACCCCCACCATAAGAAATGAAGGAAGAACCCTGGAACTGGTTCATGAAAACAGAAGAATTACAGCCAAAGAGGTTGCAGGAAAACTGCATGTGAGTGTTGCATCTGACTATGCTCTGATCCACGATAGCCTTAAGTTCAGTAAAGTGTGTGCTTGATGGATGCCTAAGCAACTGACAGAGGAGCTTTAAGTGGAAGATGATTTTCATCCTTGTAGACATTATGTTCAAACTCCTGGGTACAAGTTATCATTTAGTTTTTTTTACAGACTGTGGTTTCAAAAACTATTTATATACTTTTTAAATTATCTAGTTGTCAACTTTATACGACTCTAAACGAAACATATTTTCCTCTAACTTTTATGGCTGCATTTTCTTGTCTTCATTAAATCTGTCCTTAAGTTGCATATAATCAAACCAATTAAGGTCTTTGCTTTCCTTAAGAATAATCTCTCTTCATTTAAAACTGTTCAAAATAAAAAAGATTGCCATAAAACAACCATCTCCAATTTGTAACCCATTCTTTCTTATTAATTTTTTCGTGATGAGGTACCTAATATCTCCTTAGGAAAAAGACATTTTATGCTGTACCAAATCACAGGCCAAATAAAGTGGACTCAACTTTCAACTGCTACAGGAAGTCCACAGGTCGTACAGCTGGTCTTGTAGCAAAAGTGCTGCATCTGGCCATTAATCCAGTGCAGGGGAAACGGGGTTTACTCCAGAGCTTCTAGGTGCTTGTAGGTATGGACAGCTGGATTGGGCTGGATCAAACCTGTTCCATTGTCCACATGTCCAACAGACCCATGGATGTGTCGCTTGCCACAAGCAGCTCCCTTGAAGAGGCTTTCTCAAAGCCTCATCTATTCAAGTCTCATCCAAGATTTTAGGATGACCAGAGTGAAACCAAGCACATTTATGATGAGATATCATGAGTTTATTGATGACACATTATGAATATATGGATACAGAATTTAAATGATAAAAAAGAAAGAAAAGAAAATGTATATTTGCCCACAGTTGCTGCAAGTCAACATTCCTTGCAGGTGATAAGCACTTCAAGCAATAGGTGGTAATAGATTAGTAGTGGTACAAACTTTTCATAATTATACATGTATCACTCACATCAAGTTTAGATGACTGCGATGTGTTCTATGTGGAGCTGCCTTTGAAGATGGCCCAACTAGGGTTTGATGTCTGTCTTGTTAAATAACTTTGTGCTGCTGTCAGATCACTGCTCCTAATTCCAGTTTATGCACTTGGTGATGACGACGACGACGATATTGTTAGCTACCTTTGGGGGGCTGTGCTTTAAAAGGCAGTCTGTAAACATGTAGATAAATGAAAATAAAGTTATCATAAGCTTTATATCAAGGGGCGGGGGATGACTCAGAAAACATTGCCTGGGTTGCTGAGTGCTGAAAATAGTGGCACCAAACACAATGGAATAACACCCACATGAAGTTCATGAAGCCAAAATATGGTCAGTATTAAAAGCCTTCTGAAAAGGAATCAGTTTCTACAAGCTTTTTCTGTCTTGTAAAATGTATTGCTTTATTATTTTCATTTTGCTTTATGTTGTATTTATATTTGTAATTTAGCTATTTTTATAGTGTCCTGTATATAAACTGTTGAGATATTATGTTATATTTAATTGTATATGAGCACATGAAAGACAGATTGAAACAGCAAAAACAGTTTGAAGGTCCAAATCTGTAAATCCATAGGAATTTACATCTGAAAATTAGTGGATTTTTGTAAATACTGGTTGTTGTACTCCATGTTAAAACATTGAAGAAGGGCCTTTAGAAGTTGTGTTCTACCATGCAGGCACACTATTGACTAAATAGAAACCATCTGCATTAATTAAATTCAGAGTTGCTCAAAGTTGTATTAGGAAACAGTAGGCTAAATTAGTCATTCAACACTTTCTATGATAGACCAATAATATGAAAGGAACACAACTAACTTAATTCCCATTCATTTTCAATGGGAATGCCTTGGTCAGAAAAACATTGGATATCTTGTATCAAGCTCCATAAAGGACAAGCAAAATAAATATTATGGCCTGGATCCTGAAATCGTGTGAGCACAATTTGATTCATGGGATACTCCTACTGTTGAAATGAATGGGGGGAGATAATCTTCATGATTCCCCACTTTCCCTTTCATGTGTGCCCTGAAAATCTGGTGTGGAGGAGTGAGGAACCTCTGGTTCTGGTGTAAGGGGCTATGCAAGGAAGAGAAAATAATCATGAACTTTTCCAAACTTAAATCACTCTCCCTATTTTGGTCTAAGGGCCCCCAAAGAGAAAAAGCCCATGTATTAGTCAAAGGTTAATTAGAATTAAGGTGGCCATATATGATTGTTTAGGGCCCCTTCTACACTGCCATATAAAATCTAGATTGTCTGCTTTGAAGTTGATTGTATGGCAATGTAGACTTATATAATCCAGTTCAAAGCAGATAATGTGGATTATCTGATTTGATAATCTGGATTATAGAGCAGTGTAGAAGGGGCCTCAGGCTGGATCTACACTACCATAAAATCCAGATTATCAAAACAGATAATCCACATTATCCGTTTTGAACTGGATTATCTGAGTCTACACTGCCATATAATCCTGTTCAGTGCAGACAATCTGGATTTTATCTGGTGGTGTAGATGGGTGTCAGTTTCATCTGATGAGATATATAGCAAAATCCCTTCTATTGTTTTCCTAGTAGCATTTAGCATATATATCTGATGTACTTTTAGACTCTTGGTTGATCTAACTGGTACTATCACTATGGCAGTGTAGAAGGGGTCTTAGGGCGATTCTATACTTACCTAATACCCAGAAGGAAGTGGATTAAAATAACTAGCTTCCTCCTGGGTTTGAGTCCCTATCTCCTCCCACAACCCTGGGTTTTTCCTTGGTGGGTGGTTAGATGCCATCTCTGGTCAAACAAAGGTTGACCCGGGATGGCATCTAGCCACCTCCCAGCCACCCATTCCTCCCTAAAAATTCATCCAAGGAGAGAAATCCCTCCTCCCATCTCCTGACATATCATTTCCAAGCATCAAGAGAGGTCTACGTTGCCTGCAGGCTCCTCTGGTAGGTTTTGAAGGAGGAATGAGGGACTGGGAGGAGTGGTTGGTGCCCTCTCGCTCCTTCAGGCTCCAGGAGCCCAATTCAGGCTCCAGGAGCAGTAGGGATTGACCCCTGGGATCATGGAACGTGGCCTGGAAGTCAAGCCCCACAGGCCAAGCACTTCAACAGACCTGGACCTTTCAGTAAGGTCTGGATCTGTTGAGATGTTTAATTAATCTGAATTAAACAGGGATTACTCTTGGATTTATTTTGGATTACTCTGGGTTTACCTGAGGAGTTGTTTGGATGCCTCAGGTAAACATGTTGCCTATCATGGATTTAGGGCTTGTGTAAAAGGGCCCTTAGACTCTTTTGCTTGAAGGACTTCTCTTTGAAGTACTGATTAAAAGATAAAGAAGCACCACTAAAATCTGATTTAACGATAAAGAGGTATCAGGAGAGAGATCAGAGACTATGAAGCTGTATATCCATTGTGAAATATATTATCATTCCACTGGAAAAATTACCATCATTTCTATTTTTGCATCTCTTCACATGTTAACATATTCCTTTTTATGCAAATGAGTGTCCTCTTTCATCATCTTTTTTTAGAATTGCATAAGTAGCCACACTACTCAAGATATAAAATTTACATTTGATGACACCGTTAAGTCACATACACACAGATATTACTAACAAAAAAAAAACCCAGCATGGGATGCAATTAGTTAACAACAGAAGTTTAACTGTGACTTATTAGATTCTGGAGCGAACTTATGACACAAGGAAAATTGCAGCTGAACAAAGGGTGGGTGGAGATCACAAGGACAGAAGTTCTGGTGAGACCTTTTAGATTTCATAAATCTCATTTCATAATTTATGAACTAAACTGATTGTAAATATGTTGCTCACAGGTTGTAAACTAGAGCTTACAGCAGTTATAGAGGAAAATCCTTAGTTACGAACATCCTCCTAATAAATTAACATTGTGTGGGTGGGTGTGATGGTGAAAATATAATTAATCCATCATTTGTATAAAGAAAGATACAAACATGCATGTATAATACATGCTATCAGTAGTGACTTTGTTCAATATTTTCTCCTTCTTTTTATTGTTGAATTTTCAAATATTTTCCTTTAAAAAGAAAAAGAAAAAAGAAATTGTTTTCTAATCTGTATGTTTGATTTAACATATACTCAGCATAAGATTAGCCGAACCACTAAAGTGCTATTTTTCTCCATGGATAGGGAGGCAATGAAGGATAGGTTTTCCCATCTTCCTTAACTTGCTGTAGTACAGAGTGTAGTACTTTAGTACAGGCTGTATGAAATGTATTATTTTGCCAAAGAGTGGGAACCCACTGCTTGTCACCTTGGGCACTGATTATGTGCTTTAGTGTTTAGTGTTGTCTATTTAGTTAAATATTTCTTGCATCTTTGAACAGCTGGGGCTCTGAATACCCTTCTCTCCTTAATCCCTTTACTGTATGTCTGTGTCTCTAGCATCCTTTTATATGGAGAAAACACATTCAGTAATGCACAACTAGGAAGCTGAATTTCTGATTGGCTGAATTTCAGCAGTGTGGACCATAACTTGCATAGACATTTGATTTGTACGCTTTTCACTCTATATGAATACTAGTGACCTTGAAGGCAAAAATAGAACAATTTTTATGGGTAAGTTGTTTTTTGTCATTAACTAATAGGCAGTTTCATAACTCGTTGTAATGGCACAGATTGCTTTTGGCAGGAGATACCATTTTAAAACCCTACTCAGCCAAGATAAAAAAAATGAGATCGAGAGCAAAAAATCACTGAAAGACTTCATTTTCCCCTAAAGCCACTGTACTCCATTAATCCACTTATTAGATGTATAAAAACACTACTATTTCCCTCCCATATCTATGAGTAGTATGAAGTTCACAAGAGGCTTTTACTGGGTCAGTTTTCTTGTTAAAGAGAGCAGTGGAGAATTATGGTGTCATGTATAATAACTTACAGATGTGTAGGTTGAACACATGGAAAGATGCACTCAGCCATTACTAGTCTTAAAATAATGTGAATTCAAAATATGGCTTCCTTCCTGTTTTCTCACCACACTGAATACAATATCAAAACATATTTGAGGATGATCATAGTAAGATGAAATCATTTGCTCAAATGTAATTTAATAGTATTTAATTCATTTGCCATCTGTTTATGTCAGAGAAAGGGCATATTCCCATTTAATAATAATCCAAGGGAGAATGCCTTAGTAAGTTTTCAGTCCCATAGCACAAAAGTACATCTTCAACCTTGGAATGAGGTCCAAGTTATGATCAAAGCTAAAAAGCTTTGTATATAATGTCTCAGGGTGGATCTACACAAAACTGGAGCCTGGATTGGCCACAGAAATGGGTCAAACAGGCAGTCCCCCCACCTGAGGAAGGAAGTTTCTACTCACCAGGAAAGGGCCGGAAGCAGGGTAATGGTGGCTGGGTAAGTAATTTGTAGTTTTTAAGGCTTTTCTGGGGGTTTAGGGGAGGGGGTTATAGCTCTCTGGGTTTTCTGGGCTCATGGAGAATGTGAGAGGGCTGTGCAAACTGCTCCTCCAGAAGTCCCAGGACTTCTGAGGGGGCAGTCCAGATAGTGGTTGTACTGGATTAGACCCAGGTCTTTCAGGAAGATCTGAGTATAATCTAGTACCTAATTAATTCAGTACAAAGCAGGGTTTTCCTGCTCTGTGCTAAATTAATTTGCTTTTACCTGAGGTGTCGCTTAGAAGATCCCTGTTAAGTCTTAAACTGAGAAAATTCTCTTTGAATTTTCAGAATTATCTTTCAACTTTTCTTCCACACAGATACACACATTCCTCCCTCCAACTACGAATGGATTTTAGATTGGGAAATTCCATGAAAGGAAATGCTCACTTTTGGTCTCTTAATGTATGATTAAACCTTTCTCAATTTTAGGTGTTCAGTGTTCTGTGCAAATCCATACAGGAAACTTTACTGTACAATATTTTTAAAACTATGTCAGGTAAATTTGTACTATTAACATGGGAAATGGGAGGTGACACTGAGGGTAAGTTATTTGCCTAAGGCCACCAAATGAATCGCTGAAATCTAATTTGAGCGAGAGACTTTTTCGCTTGAGGCTAACCACTTCAACCACTATTAAATCATTGAATAAACTGCCAAAGGTAGCTGTGAATATATACCTATAATCTGTGAAAAGTCTTGGAAAAGTTTATTCTTTAAATAAAATAAGACAGCTAAAGATCACAGAAAAGTGGCAATTTTGGAATCACTTAAAAAAACAAAGTAACAATGGTGAGGAGCAAATTATGTAGATAAGCCAGTCCCTACATCTTGATAACTCTGAAGGGAATATAAAAACAACACTTCTAGACATATATGTCTCATATAGCTGTTTTCAATATAGTTACTTTTTCAGTTCTTTCAATAGTCCAATATAGATCCAACATTTACATGGGCATGAATCCCTATTACAAATAATAGACAATATGTTTGAGTAAATGTGCATAGATTTGCACTGTATATGTGTTAACTTGATCTTTTTTTTCTTTTAGTTAATAGAAAGCATTTTGTTTGCTTGGCCATGGTTTGCTTAGGTTCAGCTGTCAAACTGATTACAAGAATTGTTTTTGTTATGTTATTGCCAGATGAAATGCTTGTGCTTTCAGGCTAGGAAAACCAAGTATATATTAAATTGATGGACTTTCTGACAGATATGGTAAGAAATCAGCACAGCATTTGTGGTTCAGACAATGAACTGACCAAGTTCAAATGCCAATAATACTCTGCATTAGTTTGCTGTGATCAAAGCAGATTTTCAGGGAGGCCAATTGGCAAGCTAGTGATTTCAATTTCATTTATCTAATTTAGTAATTTTTGGTTTTCATTATACAATTCTCCATAGTCAACAGGGCTCTTATATATATGATCAAGAAATAATAGTGGAGAATCTTTCTTTAGAACAGTTTTTGAAGTTGTGAAGTTTTATTTATTAGTTATGGTAGTACAATCCAAAGCCTATTTCTTGGGTGAAATGTAAGTGTGTAAAGTCAGTAGCCCTTTTATTTAGAAATGCCAAGGAATATTATTAACAAAACTCATAATTAAAGTTCTTATACAGACATTCCTCTTTGTGTAACTGTACATGTGAATGAAAATAGACAAACGAAAGAATGTGTTCATGGAGTCCATCTGTTAACTTACAAAATCTAGCCTAGCATAATAAAAGAAAAAGGGTAGGCTCCATATTCCTATATATGAAAGATAAATTCTAGATACACTGACAAATATATATGGCTTTTAAAAAAAGATATGTTAAAAGCAATTATGCTCATGTTCCAACCCTACGAGTACAAAATATATCATGCTACAAACTAGATAATCCAATCTGACGCACACAGAAAGCCTTTCCATTTAATGAAAAATGCTGTCATTTGGGACTAGAAAAGAATACTTTCAAACTTAGAAATGCCCAGGTAAACTGCATCAAAAAGATGATATGGTATGATAATGGCCTCATAACAAGGGATTATAACAAAAATAGTTTAATCTGTTGTTGAAAGAAATTAATACGTGAAACAAAAGAAGAAGAAAAAACTATTGTTTTATTCAATGATTCATCATTTATTTTGCGTCCTGTTGGAAAGTTTTCTTTATTTGCTAGAGGGAAAAGAACTACATGCACACAGCTCCATTCTATCATTATTGATCATGATATCAAAAGTGTGTTGGGCTTTTATGCATTATTTTTAATGTTAGTGATTTGATTATTTTGATTGGTATCTTTGTACTTATTGAAAGCTCTTAGTAAAAGAGTTAGTTCTTCAGACACTGTAAGGTAAAGTTAAAGGTTTCCTCTTGACATTAAGTCTAGTCGAGTCTGACTCTGGGGGTTGGTGCTCATCTTCACTTCTAAGTCGAAAAGCCAGCGTTGTCCGTAGATGCCTTCTAGGTCATGTGGCCGGCATGACTGCATGGAGCACTGTTACCTTTTCACTGAAGTGGTACCTATTGATCTACTCACATGTTTTTGAACTGCTAGGTTGGCTGAAACTGGGGCTAACAGCAGGAGCTCACCCTGCTCCCTGGATTCAAACTGCTGACCTTTCAGCCAGCAAGTTCAGCAGCTCAGCAGTTTAATCCGCTGCGCCACTAGGGGCTCCTTGTAGTTATTTACTAAACTTGAAAGAACTTGCTGGGATTTTCTTCTTTATCAGAGTTTATGAGCTGTTGGAAATTATCATTGGCATACGCTGATGACAAAAACTGGTAGATATCATTGGCAGGTCATGTGAAAGGCTTCACCCCTGATCTTAGGCTGTTACCTGCTCTGATTGCTGTTCTCTAAGTGAGAGCCTGAGTCATTTTTCTCCATTTGTGTGCTGAATACGTGGGGAATTAGTCAAATGGCTGCTTTGTTATATTGCTAGGTGTAATACTTATTGGCATTGTTATACAGGCACACTAAAACAATGTTTGATTTTGTAGTCTTTCCCAGTAGCTGAAGGTATCACTGAAATCCACAATTTTGAACAGAGAAGGTCACCAAAAACGTCCAGATGAGTAACAGTTTTGTCAGCTAAATTAAAAATAATTATGTTCCAAGAGTGTTTAGAAAAATCAGATACAGTGCAGACTGTGGAATCCATCAGTGACTGTAGTTGTATTTACTGCAGCAATACTGGATTAACTATTTAGACTAGGGACAAACTGTCATCACATATCTTCATCTGAAAGTGAATTGCGTTTCATCAAATATTCTGTCTGAATCTCAAAAACAGTTCAGCAAGCATATTTTAACAGTATTCAATTATTAGTTGGTCAGCAGAGTCACAGATACACTATTATGTCTTATAGAGACCATTGTTTTTTTTTTAATGAACCCATCCCTTCATGACAGGACAGAAATACTGTGTGTTCAATTTATTTACTGATGCTCCATATGGAAGAATGCTCCTCCATGTTGAAGTAGCACAAAGTAAGTATCTCTGTAAGTCAAAGGGAGGTCTTTTCTGGGCAGTTTCTATTATCTTCCATAAAATGGCAGAAAGCAAAGTTGTCCATGGCAAAGTGTATGAGCAGAAGAGGCCAAACATGACTGAGTTGGCAGACTTGCTTGAGATGAATTCTACTGTCTGCCCCAATTCAAAGAGGACAGTAATTTCATGCAATTCTTTTTGATTCCATGAGACCAGAGACCAGTCATTTTTGCCCATTCCGGCTGAGAAATTCTGTAAGTTATAGTGCAACCAAGTAAATTTTCAAATGAAACACTCCTATTTCAGCTATCCAGATTCAGAATGGTCCCCATCTTCTGTTTCAATTTTAAAAAAAACAACAATAACACAATGATATTAAATTGATTTTCATCCTCTATCGTCATGGTTGAGGTTTACACATCTCTAAGCCCTTAAGAGAAACAAGTAGGAATGTACTAAAACTTTTAAAATGTTCCTATGACTGATGGCTGGTAACCTTTCTGAGCTGAAAATGTGCCTCCCTTATTTGGAGTTGATACAGGCCGCACTGCTCTATGAGCTCGCTTTGTCTACATTGTTCCTCTGACATAAATGTTTCTACTTGAGATTGCAGATCTGATCATATTACTCAAAATACAAATATTTGCCCCTTCAAATCCCTGACCTTTAATGCGCTCTTTTAAAAGATAAACATGCTTTCCCCTGTTTGTGCCGTTCTAGCGAACACATTGTTTGACAATCCATATGGAAGTTAACATGTTCTTTCTTAAACAAATGTGTAATACAATCCCTTAAACATCCCTTTGTTGCAGTGAGAAACGCTGCATGTTCACTTGTTATTACCAAGAGACTTTCTGCTCCAGGCTGTGCTAGTCCTTGTCACAGAATCATAGTTAAGGACCTTTTCATAGCCCAACTCTATCATTTTCCAGAGATTTAAAGAGACACAGTGCTACTACGCTGTGTTACGCACAAGGGTATATTCTGTACAACAGTGGCAAAACTGAAAATGATCCTGTAGTCCACTCCGGACCTAAATCATTTGTCTTATGATTTAAATGAACATGAACTACATGTTCCCTTTCAAATGATGTTTCCACATATGTGACAGATATATGGATTGATTTCTCTCCACCTGATCCTTTATAATACTTTTGTTAATTAATATAAGGGGATTATTTTCCACTAACAATTAGAATGTGAAATCAGTAGCACTAAAATTCAGGAAAGGCTAGCTCCCTGAGGCTCCCCGCTCAAATGTCACCAATGGCAGTAGTTTCAACAGGAGACTGTAGAAATGGGAAAATGAGGAGAGGAGCAGAGCCATTCCACCAATCCTGCTGAAATGCTACTTCCTTTCCTTGCCAGTTTCCTCCCAGTCCCAATTTTTCCTTTCATGTCATATCTTTCTAGATTGTAAACCTTGGATAGGAACTGAGTTGAAAAATCTCCCACTAAGTCTAAGAATTACTCTAGATTTTTCTTAATTTTTGAATGTTTTTAAAATTAGCAGACAAAGAATGGTCTATTTGGCTGCATATCATCCCCTCCCCCCCAGGTTAAAAAACATTTTGCTGCCAAATACTAGCAGTCTCTGGGAGGCATGGAAGTGTTTTGGTTATATTTTGTTTTTCCAGACCAGGGAGACATTTTTTTAAAAAAGGTGGTGAACTTAAAAGTGATCCTAGGTAGTCCAAAAGCATGGTCAAAATGCCTTCACACCCTGAAGAGGGTGATGTGGTTCATTTGCACATTATCCAATACAATTGCTAAATGACAATTTTGTTCAACAAATGACAATTCGGCCCTTTATTGTAATCACAACTACTGTTCCAATAAATTAAAATTTCCAATGGAAATCCACATATATTATACAAAAAATACCACAAGCAGAATAATTTTTGGCTGTATAAATACTTCAGGGGCATTTTTTCATATTCGACATGTGTTCCCTGTTAATCTGTACACTGGTGATGTTGTTCATATGTAAAGGAACATGCCCATGGCCATATAAGGGTTTCTGAATGTACATTAGCCCAATTCATTCATTACTTAAACCTGCTGTATCAACACACAAAGAGAGGAGCACACCAGCCCCGCTGTCTCTTTCTTGTTGTTGTTGTTGTTGTTGTTATCCTTTATATCCCACTTTTTCTCTCCACAAGGAGACTCAAAGCATCTTACATTAAAAGCATTTCAATACATTTTAAAATCTACAACTCTACAAACATTAAAACAGAATTAAATATTATTAGTATTAAAAAGTCAGTTAAAATCCATAAAAACATTAAAAACTAAAATACACAGCAGCCCTTTTAAAATGTTTTTTATTAATGGATTAATTGTTAGCACAAGTAGAGTAATACAAATCTCAATAACTAAATTCCAATTTACATTTTCATTCAATATAATAGTCTTATTTTCTTACCCCTTGCCAGTTCCAATTCCACACTTATCAGCCACTTGTGTCCAGCAATTATTTTCCCTCCCCTCCATCCCCCTTCACCTGCCACCCGCTTGGAGCAGTTTTATCTTTAATTCGAATATTATTTGACTTGATCAATTGAGAAAAGAGTATGATTCAGTTCTTTATAGGCTGGGCAGTGGTGCAGGCTGGTTAGCAGCCAGTTGCAACAAATCACTCTGCCCAAGAGGTCATGAGTTTGAGGCCTGCCCGTGCCTGCATCTGTCTCTGTCTCTGTTCTATGTTATGGCATTGAATGTTTGCCTTATATGTGCAATGTGATCCGCCCTGAGTCCCCTTCGGGGTGAGAAGGGTGGAATATAAATACTGTAAATAAATAAATAATTTTTCCTTTAACTCTACCTATCAAAGTTCCCTGTTTTGAGCCCCATTTCGTCTTACAGCACACTGTTGTGTATTTCATCCTCCTTTCAAAAATATAATCCTGGAGCATACAATCTGCTAAATATTCAAACCATTTTTTAAAATCCAATTTTTCTCCTCTTTCCAGTCCAAAGCTATCATATGTTTTATAATATCTGCCCATTTGTTAATGCTGCCCTTGCCATCAATTTTCTGAATAAAAAAATCCCTTTTATTCAGCTCTACTTTTTGTCCTATTTGTTCTTCTATCTCTCTCTTTATTTGTGGATCATGCGATTAATTGTAATGGTATTGTTTTTAAATGTTTTTAATGGTTTTCAATCATCTCATATTTTTCTATTCAACTGTTATTTTATTGTACACTGATTTTAAAGGCATTGAATAGTTGCCGATGTGTAAAGCTGCCTTAAGTCCCCTTCAGAGCTGAGAAAGGTGGAGTAGAAGTGCCATAAAATAAATAAATAAATAAATAAATAAATAAATAAAATTTCCACCAACGTTGATCTAGTCTCAATCTCACTTGCTTCATCACCACCAAATCTTTGAAAACCAAGGGGCTGGTTTGGCTCTGTTCCATTAGAGGGGACATTCAGGAGTGATTGTGTCCACCACCATAGCCATTTCCCCATTCCAGAGGTCATATAGAGTTTCGACAGAATTGCCTACCAAGATGACAGGAAAAACCCCAAGAACCCCCAGGCATCCATCTGGATCCATCAGCCTCTTGGGGCAAACCATCTTAATCAATCCCCCCCACCCCTGCGGAGGTTTGAAATCCCAACAACCCTAAACCTGACCAGATAGTGATTACTCCATGTCAACAGAACTGTGACAAGTTCCTCCACACCACAATCGTTATCATCTCATCCTGCACAGAAAACAAGACCCAAAGTGTGCCCAGCAGCATGAGTAAGACCAGAAACCACTAGGAATAGATCCTGATTGTCATGGAGGACAGTCTGAGCATGGATTTTGAAGTTTCCCAGCACTATGACCCACTGAGACTCCAATGCCAAGCCCAACACCACCCTGACTAGCTTAGGAAAGGAAACTATTGAGCAGCGGGGTGGGCGATACACCAACAGAATCCCTATTCTGTCCCAGCTACCCATCATTAGGTAAATACACTTGAATGCCATTGACAGTGGGTTGGGGAACCTAGTCAGAAGGATGGAATCACTATAGACCAATGCAATTGCAATTCCATGTTACCCCAGGCTATGCCTGCTGCTGTACAGGAAAACTAGGTGGCCTGAACTGAGAATGATTAACCTATCTCATCCAGGCAGGTCTCTGTGAGGCAAACCAAATCAGCATGCTCATCCAGAGTCAAGTCCTGGGTGGCAGTTGCTTTTCCATGTACATGTTGCACAATGTTGCACAATGAATCCTACACAATGAAGGCTCTCCATGTAACTAACATGGATTTTATTTAATATCTGATTACCAGTTGTTTTTATATATGTTATAAATATAAGCTATATCTGTAATGTATAGTGTCTTTTCAAAAACATTACATCCACCAAAAGTGCTGGTATGATATTTTGAAAATGAAATAAAAATGCTTATACATACATATATATATATATATATATATATATATATATATATATATATACTGATGATTATGTGTTGTACCCTGTCTCGGAGAGGAGGGTAATAGCATTATGATGCCAACAATGATTAAGAAAAGGAAAGAGAGGAAGAAAACAACAGAAACAATTCAAATAACTATACAACTGAAGTCTCAAAACAAAACAAACATCACAGAATGGAGGTGTTGACAAACTCCCCACATATCACGTGTGCTGTAGGTAAGGTCGGGTAGGATGCAAACGAGAAATGTTGGCAGTGGCTGCTGCTGTTCACCAGTCGCTGAAAAATGTTTAGTCTCCACTTCCACCACGGTTCTGGGTTGACATTGTTATACATGCTGCGGTTAGATGTTCTACCCAAGTTCTAGGCCCCAATATAGGGCATTGACATACAAAAGAAAAATTGTGCCTGGGCTATCTGTCACTATTGGGATCCAAAAACTGAGTGATGACTTGTAAAGGTGATGAGCATCTGCATGTGCATGGGGGTCCTTATTTTGTCATCTGCTCTGCATGTACAATTTAGGACAAAATTAAGCAATCTATATAACGTTGAGAAAAGGCCCATTCTGACAGACCTGCCTCCTCTTGTATATATATGGGAACATTTATGAGTAAATTGAACTGGACTTAGCAGAGTCTTTAGTAGATCCAACACTGGAAGTGCACATTCAAGTTGAACTACGCTTGCACAATTTTAGATTCATAAAGCTAAATTCATTCCATTAGGAATCTACTGTGCATTTATTTGATTTTGAGTTCTAACAAGCAGTAAATATAGAAAGCTTGGAGGCTTACCATATCCTCTGTCTGATCAAACATCAGCTATTAAATTCACTTTCCACAGAGGTGTATCAATGTAACTGATTTATTTATAGTTCACTGCAGAGCTCCTAGCTCAGGCCTCCAGCATATATTCTCTTGTCTAAGGGAGGAGAAGGAATGGCAAACCTGGGGTCTGGATTATCTGCAAGGGGACAGTTTAGAGCTAACCACCAGTCTCAGCTAACCACTCAATTCATTCTTGGATTTAAAATTCAAAATGACTGTCCTGTGACTGTGTGCCTGTGGGGAAGCTAAAATAGGGTTTCTTCTTGGAGAGACGAAGTGATTGAGTTCAATGCCTGAGGGCACAAACCTCATTTTTGGTGACTGTTAATATGTAGAACTTACTGAAAGCCAGATTGTGAACTGCTACAGGTATTATTTTTTTCCTATAAAACCTAGCATTACACATTCTACTTGAGAAACTTGTTTTCTTTTGTGGCAGAAAGTGAAAAGCTGCCAATTGAAACCTACAGTGTATCACACAATCAAGGGAAGAAAGGCTCACATTGGGGAAAATAGTAGTAATATTTTGAAATTTTACTTCACAGTCCATTGTTGTGCTACAGATAATTGGCATGTTGTTTAAGTGTTCTGCCACTCCTCTCTATAGATTATAGCTGCCTCCATAGTAAAATATAATGTTAAAGAGTTTCCAGAAACTTAGCCATGTAAGCATGTTGGGGGCAAACAAATGTGTTAGATTAGAAAGCTTTGATACTCTTGTCAATCCCAAAGTATCGCCATAACCTATTACACCAAAACAGGAACAACACTTATAAGAGGCAAAAAATGAGATATTCTCCCACACATCTCTTTCTACTTCTGCTGTTGCCCAATTCCAGAACTATTGTGGATGGTCCATTAAAAGCCAGGTTGCTGTCGTAGGGTGCACCTACATTGTAGAATTAAAGGAGTTTGAAACCACTTTAACTGCCATGGCTCAATGCTATTGAATCAAGAGAATTGCTGTTTGATGAGGCAACAGAACTCTGGAAGAGACTTTGTAAAACTACAATGCCCATGATGCCATAGCATTGAGTTGATGGCAGACCTATACTGACAGATAATCCACGTCCGATTTGGTGTATTGTATGCTGGCGCAACCCCAGTATGGGTCACACATGGACTCTCCCAGCCACTGCAGAGGTGGTAGGGAGTTCCAACATATGACAGCAGTTCTTGTACAGGTCTCATCAGTGGCATCTTAGGGACCAAGAAAAATGGATTCCTCACTCCTAAATAGTCCCATTGGTCTAAGACAGAACGGGCAATTGTGTGGCTCTAGGAGGTTTTATTAACTACTCAGGAGACTTTATAGAGTGGCAATCCTGCCACATTGTCTGCTGCCATATTTGATGTGGCACCAAAGCCCTCAAAACTACAAATCTCAGAATTTCATACCACCCAGTCATGATAAAAGTAGTGGTGTGAAACTACTATAGTTCTGCATTATGGATATACCCTTGCTGAGCAATTTTGCCTGATTATTTTGTGTGGTCTGAGTCACGCTGCAATTCCAGGTTCCATGCTCCGATGAACTTTTCTAGTGGCTATAAACAAAGTTGTTGCAGTCATTTAAGGGTTTAGCCTTTATCATTTCTTTTTAATCCAGAGAAACTAGAGGTATTCCTGGGATCTTAGAGAAATGGCACGTGTAATATACTACTCATTCCAAAAATGTAATTCTGCAAATACAAGTCTCAATGTACTAATGGCTGTATATTTTAGAGTTTGTCCATAGATAACATCCTATACAATGTTTGTTGTTCAAGGCTGTGCAACCAGTGGCATCACTTCTTTGCACAGAAGGCCATCAAATTGGTTTTATAAGTGACTACACAATATATTGTACAAATTATTGTATATTTTTTCTATGTATGCAATCTAGGGTAACTGCACTAATGTGGATTTAAAATGCAATTAGATTGAATTCAGACCTCAGCTGTGGGCTCCTCTTTAGCCCTAGTATGAAACAGCTCAAAGGGATATATAGAAAGGATGCCACCATCAGGATAATTCCTCAGGATCTACTTCCAATTTACAAGAGAAAGCTGGCTTTAAAAGACAGAAGTGAAATACCCATCCCAAAAGAGCAGTCCTTATTCTCATGTATGTGCGACAGTCATTTGTTTTAACTCACAGTCAGCCATCAAATTTTGTGGTGGGCTATAAACTTGTTGAGTCATTAGCCTGCTTGCTTAATGGAGGAAAACTAAATTCCTGTTCCTGCATAATGACACTTATTCACTGTAGACATTTGCATCACTAGGAAACGATAAAACCTCATCCTTCATAATGAAGTTCTGAGCTGACAAAGAGGAAAATATAGTGTGGTGGGACAACTATGAATATAAAACAAGCTTAATAAAGAAATAGTGACAAATTATATTATGCAAAATACAATGCAATAAAAAAGCATTACTAACTCATTGGAAATGTCATAAATAATCTAAATAGCTTTTGACTGTCAGAGCCATGAAAAATATATTTGCAAAAATTGAGGTGCAGAATACATGCCACTTTAATTGCTATCTTGTTTTGACAAGCATGGAAACCTTGTCTTAGTAGATTTGCTAATTTTGGCTTACTTGTACATTAAAAAGTCACAGAAGGAGCACTTTTAGACATTCTAGAGATCCCTCACCCCTTTTCCTTCTACATGTTTCACTTTTTTTTGTTTATTACCTCATTTGTCAGTGGGATGAAAAATTAGTCACATTCATTTTATTAACAAACAGAAAATAATAATTTGATCAGTGGCCAAATCTACATTAATATACAAGCTTTTCCAATTTTTTCTACTCTTCATATCACACATGCATACAAGAAAGAGAGGACCATTTATTTATTATTTTATTTATTCATTCATTCTGTCATTCATATACAGAGATATATTTGGTCTTTATCAATAATATGACAAAAACAATACATTTCTTTGGTAGGGAATGGCAAATATCGAGATTATGCCATTTTAGTAGCTTCATTCTACAGAATTGTGGCATTTCTGATATGGTTAGGTACTTAGAATTTTCTTTTAGGGTGCCCTAGTTATGTAGTTTTTAAATTGCTATTTATTAATACATGTGGCATTTTAAATTGTACTAAATAATAGCTGTTTATTGTTATTGTTGTTTATCTTGTATGGTTTATATTTTTTGTATTATTGCTTGTTGTAAGGCACCTCAAGTTCCTTTGGGGAGAGGGGGCGGGGTATAAATAATAATAATAATAATTATTATTATTATTATTATTATTGTTGTTGTTGTAGTAGTTCAGGTGGAAAGGACTAAAACTTTTAGCAGAAAATTTTAATTGACTCACTGAGGACTCTTCTACACGGCCATATAATCCAGGTTATCAAAGCAGATAATCTGGATTTTATATGGCAGTATAGAAGGGACCTGAGTTACATTTCCCAAGATTTCATGGAATGGAAACTATAACAATCAGTAGTGTAGATAAACCTGGAATTTATTTTTTCGCTCTTCCTATTCTCTCTCTAGCAGCAGCTTCCTTATGAGATCTGCTTGCTTTGAAAAATATTTGCTAACTGTTAAGTTGAATTGTTAGTCCCAAAGAAAGTAAACCTCTTGATTCAATTAATACTTGGAAAATAAACACTTAAGCAAGTTTCATTGCTTAAGTGGCTCTGCTCTACACTTATATTTATGAATTAGATTTTGGGACATGATGCTTCAAGCAGCACCTATATTTCAGAGGGCCAAAATAGTAATGTGATTAGGTCAATCAAAGTGATTATATATGATTTATCAGATGGCCAAGGCTTATTTGACCCCCTCCCCCCCAAGGCCCACTGAATAGGGATATGTTCCTGAACCTTCCATGGAAACAAAAAACCATGGATAAGAGCAAATCCTATTGAAATGAATGACTTTTGTCAGATGTTACCGTAAAGTTACTATGGGGGCCCTAGAAATATTCCTAGAGATGATACCTCTCTAAGAATTTTCTAGATTCTCCAGGGCAATACTATGGTAACCTCTGAGAGAAACAATACAATTACCTGGAGGGCCTATAAAATTCCCAGATAGGACCTATTTTGTCAGGTGCAAGTAGGTGAAACCACTTGCATCGGATCCTATGGGTACAGGAGTCATGCTGTATATTCACTTCACTATGAAGTATTTTTATTGCTTGTGTAGTACATTGCACTTAGTGAATTAAGTGCTAAATAGACACCAATTTCCTTATCTCTTAGCCTTTTCCTCTCCCTCTCTCTTTCTTTCCACTCCACCTATGTTTTTAACTTTTCTTCTTTTCATCCTACCATTTTAATTATACAATACATATAGAATGAATTCAGTGAAGAGTAGGATTTTTAGGTACCTGGTCACGACACTGGAAATTCTACGGACTGAACTTGAAATCGGCATGCTATACTTATGATCTACCATTGATCTTTGTAAAGCACATTTCTTGATTGGAAGTGGAGAAACAGAAAGGATGTAGTAGGATGTAGTTTTTCACCCTTGATTCAATCTTTGAAGCTATCCACTTATTGCTATATTTGTGGTGAATTGGTGCCATCTAACTGAAATAAATATTTCTATATTAAGTTTTAACAAACAAGGCATTTGAAGAGTGAGTGAAGTATCTGAGACATCAGGCTTTGGAACAGCCGTACCAACCTGACAGTCCCCAGAAGTGTTGAACTCACACCATTCGAAATAACAATCATGTAATAGACTTTGTAGTCCATGCAATTTTTAAAAAAAATCTAAAAAGACAACATTAAAAGAGCTCCTTCAAAGCCAGTCACAACAAATTGTGCTTCTAGGTTCCATTATGTGTCATTCTGTATAAACCCCACTGAGTTCCCTGACCTAACAAAATAGCTATTGATAAAAAAAACTAATTAAATGATATCACTTATTAGCGTTAATAATAATGAATGAACTTTCCATTTTCTAACATTTATCATTGCTCAATTAAGTTTCAAACTAACTGTTTTGCACTTTGTCTCTTGGTCCCACTACCTTCACAGGCACATTTAGCTGAAACAGGAGGGAAGGCTACTAAGGTTTTTGAATTGCCTGCCAAGGCAGAACATCAGTTTTGCTATCCTTTTGCCAATGGGCAAAAACTTAGAGCCCTTGAAATCTACATACAGTAGAGTCTCACTTATCCATGCCTCGCTTATCCAAGCTTCTGGATTATCCAAGCCATTTTTGTAGTCAATGTTTTCAATATATCATGATATTTTGGTGCTAAATTCATAAATACAGTAATTACAACATAACATTATTGTGTATTGAACTGCTTTTTCTGTCAAATTTGTTGTATAACATGATGTTTTGGTGCTTAATTTGTAAAATCATAACCTAATTTGATGTTTAATAGGCTTTTCCTTAATCTCTCATTTTTATCCAAGATATTCGCTTATCCAAGCTTCTGCTGGCCCGTTTAGCTTGGATATGTGAGACTGGAGGGCAACATTCCATGGAATTGTAGAATTTGCAGTTTGGGATTATATTCAGAATATTAAGCCAGTGATCTTTAGTGTGTCACCCAAGTACAAACCCTGAAAGTCCTTAGGATGCAGTCATGGCAGCTAAAGTGTAGTCATAATTGTGTAGTGTGAAATGCCCCCCTTTATACTCAGACTGGCTTTGGACAATTGACTATGTACCCTGTTTCCCCTAAAATAAGACATCCCCAGAAAATAAGACCTAGTAGAGGTTTTGCCGAATTGCTAAATATAAGGCCTCCCCCAAAAATAAGACCTAGCAAAATTTTTGTTTGGAAGCATGCCCATCGAACAGAACACCAGAGCATGCAGGATGGGTAAATGTACGTACCATATACATGGAAATAATGGTAGTAATAAGAAATTCTTGATAGAATTCACAGTTTGTCTGGTTGTGCTGGTTTGTGATGACAACTACTGTACAGTATATAATAAATGTTCATTTTTTTGTTCGACAATAAAAGTGAATTCTTCTTCATGGATAATAAGACATCCCCTGAAAATAAGACCTAGCACATCTTTGGGAGCAAAAATTAATATAAGACACTGTCTTATTTCTGGGGAACAGGGTAGCTGTTGACAGGGAGAACTTTGTATACATTGTACATTTAATTTTTTTTATTTTGTATGGTTTAATTTAAAAAAAATGTTTTGTTGTGTTTCAGTACTATAACATTTTGCTTGTTTTTAGCTATATTCATTTTATATGGTATTGGTTCATGGAAAAATGTTTGAATTTAAGTCAGATAAATATGTTAATCTCAGTTTCTACAGCAACCTATTGAAAATGTCCCATAATGTTCATGCAGGTCAGTAATGACAGTAGAATAGCTATACCATCTCTTCTGTTGTAGGCTTCTAAAGGTGTGGCTGCTGTAGATGGTTACTGACAAGATGGCTGCTATTTATATGTTGCTATATCTGAAGAGCAAAAAAGTATGTTCTGCAGAAAGAACATATGGTAAAATATAACAACTATATATCCTTGCCATCAGAAAAAAACCCAACATATCTTTCCTTTAAATTTCACTGGAACTGAGTAGCGCAGTTGTAACATACACCTTTTCCTAGATTTTCTGCAGGCATCTCTGTGATCTATGCATATATTCTATTGAATGGTGGGATGCAAAAGAATAGTTTGCACACATTTCATTGACCAGATAGAATTTGTTCATTTCTAGTTGTAGTTGTTATTGGCTGTTATTCTGCACTTCTGTCACAGATTCACAACCTATTACTGGAGTTTCATACCTGCTCCATATTCACTTGTGCTATGTATTTAGGATTATGGCACTATTGCCATGATTGTATGCTCCCGAGAAACACAAGGAAGCCACAACATGAAATTGAGACCTGCAGCACCAACAAATTGGTTATTTCAGAATGACATGGATAGTTTGTGGGGTGGCTGGGAACAAGAGAGCCTATCCATATACAGTAAAGTCTCACTTATCCAACACTCGCTTATCCAATGTTCTGGATTATCCAACGCATTTTTGTAGTCAAGCATATATCATGATATTTTGGTGCAAAATTCGTAAATACAGTAATTATTACATAGCATTACTGCGTATTGAACTACTTTTTCTACCAGATTTGTTGTATAACATGATGTTTTGGTGCTTAATTTGTAAAATCATAACTTAATTTGATGTTTAATAGGCTTATCTTTAATCTCTCCTTATTATCCAACATATTCGCTTATCCAACGTTCTGGATTATCCAACGCATTTTTGTAGTCAATCATATATCATGATATTTTGGTGCAAAATTCGTAAATACAGTAATTATTACATAGCATTACTGCGTATTGAACTACTTTTTCTACCAGATTTGTTGTATAACATGATGTTTTGGTGCTTAATTTGTAAAATCATAACTTAATTTGATGTTTAATAGGCTTATCTTTAATCTCTCCTTATTATCCAACATATTCGCTTACCCAACGTTCTGCCAGCCCGTTTATGTTGGATAAGTGAGACTCCACTGTAATTCTGAAGGGGCCCACTTTTTCTTGACACAGATTGCCATTCATGGAGAGACTTGGTTCTGGTGTTCAACTCCTTAGGGTAAACCTAACAATTAGTTGTCAATGTGATGCAAATACTTCGGAATTATTACTACCACCATTACTGGTCTTATTATTGAGTCTTACACTCAATTATTAAATTTTCTCTTGGCTCAAATCATGATGGAGAACTGACGTTCATGATAATGTGTTTGAAGCTCCCTGAAAAGATGACTTCAGCATCTTTTTTCCTTACCCAGATTGTACAATTACCATAAGATAACTGTAGTCAGTTCTATTTCTAATTCTTTTCCTCTTTTTTCAACAAAATCAGATGCTTAAAACATTTCAATTATTTCTACTTATATTGGCTGGTATTATTTTCTCACTCTTTCTCAACTTTCCAAAGATTAATTTAAAAGAGAAAAAAAGTTTGTCCCTTCAGATTTGCTCAAAATATCTAATCTTTCTTTTAGTTGGCCTCAATTATATGCTTTTTGGCACAAGACAGTCTCCGATACAGATTCACTGTAAAGCTATGTAAAATAAAAAGAAGCTTATAATGCTTTATAAAGCTAAAACATTCATACAGGCTGATTAAGGCAGAATCTTGAGCCAAATTTAAAATCCAATTAGTTCAAAACTCAGTGCCTTGCCTTCTGTGCATTCAGCACCTCTATAGCCTTCCCCACAAGAGTTGCTCATTTACTTCAGCAGAAATACATTTTAAGATTCATAGGACCCTCATAACCTGTCCTTAGGGTAAATGGAAGAGATCTCAGGGTGACAGCAATGTAAAAAGTGTGTGTGCACAATATATTCCTCATGTGTTAGACTTGGGATTTTATCATACCAACCCGCTATATCACTATAGTTTCATTAACATATATAGTTAATACATATTGTGCTGAGCTTCTTTGATGTTGCACCTCTCTTCATTAGTTTCACTGATTTGCCAATCTGTAGTCTCACTGTCATATGTCATAAACACACCTTCCTGCACTATGCAATCCCTTTGTTTTAAAATTATTTTTATTTTTAGCCCAATTGTATAATTCCCGCATTAAAAAGAAACAACAAAAAAGACAAATATAAATATAAAATCTATGGAAAACAGCCAGCTTGGGAATAGTTAAGGGAAGGGGTTGAGAGGGAGAAGATGAGAATCCTGCCACCTGATTTTACTTTAATGCTAACATACTGGCTGTGATGTCTCATGGGCCATGTAGTCCTGTTCCTAGTACTATGGTGACAGATGAAGAGGAAAACTTTGGTTTCCCACTGATTCAGCCAGAATCGGAGGCCCTGCACCTGCAGGATGTTTGCCCTCAAGAAGTCAGCCAAACAAGCCTTGGGCAGAATTCTCCCCCGTTCTCTTGCCGGGATGATTATAATCGAGATAGAGGCGCTCGGGAGGCGAGTCGCCGAAGCGCCAGGATCGCTGCCAGACAATTAGCTGATTAAGCCTGTTTCCCTTGGGAAATCTTACCACTCAGCCCAACCACTCAGCTACACCATTTCCAAGGATGAATTAGACAGAATCCATGATACACTCCATACGCAGGAGGGAGAAATACGGGGCTTGAAGGAACGAGGTATCTGGCTCCCTGGCCTGGCGCTTCCAACCAAGTTTTCTGGAGAAGCCTCCAAGGTTCATGTTTTCCGTCGCCAATGCCAGGCGTACATAGAAGCCCGTCAAGCCGAGTTTCCCCACGAAAATGTCAAGGTGGCATGGATTTACAGTCTTCTAGAAGGGCCAGCGGCCAATTGGGCGACGGCGCTATTTGATGCGGGCTCCCCGCACCTAAGTTCCGCGCAAAACTTCCTGAATCACCTTAAGGCGACCTGGGGGATCGAGGACAACGAGGAGGCGGCCGGCCATAAACTCCGGTGCCTCTTCCAAGGGGACAGGCTGTTGTCCCAGTACATAGCCGAGTTCCGGGTGCTGGCCCAAAACACCGGCTGGAACGATATAGCCCTCAGAGGACAGTTTCGTGAGGGTCTCAATATCGAGATGCAGGAAGAAATCTCCAAGGTGAATCCTCCAAATTCTCTTGAGAGACTTATCAATCATTGCCTGCGAGCTGAAGTCCTGCTTGCCAACAAAAAACAGTGGATCCGTGGCCAGAGTGGAAGAGCAGGAGTGAAACCCCCTGTTTCCGCCAGTATCCAGCCACGTCCAGTATGGAGGCCCCCACCACCAGCCCCATACCCCAGAGGAAGCGAGGATGAGCCGATGCAGTTGGGCAATGTGCGCCCCAGAATAGATGTAGCCGAAAAGGCCCGCCGCCAACGTTTAAACCTCTGTTGGTACTGCGGGAACGGGGGCCACTTCGCCAGAGAATGTCCAGCCAAGAGGAAGCCCGCCGCTCGTCTGGCGGCGGCGTCCTCCGCGGAGACGGAGACGGCCGAGGCGGCTGGAGCCAAGCCGGCGGGGGAAGCCAGCGACCGGGCGTAGAGAGGCTCGCCAACCCGGTCAAAAACCCCTCTCAAGAGCCGCAAACCGGAGTCCTATTTCTCCTAGTGGTCACATTGTGGTCAGCGAAAAAAGGACCCGTCATGATCCATGCCATGATAGACTCAGGAGCAACAAACAATTTCATCGACAGAGAGTATGCCGACTCTCTGGGATTACAATATCACGATTTCAAGAACGCCCGGGTGGTGCAGGCTATAGATGGCCGTCCCCTAAAGACGGGTCCAGTAAGCCAATGGACTGAGCCCACCAGAATGTGGATAAGGGAACACATGGAAGAGATTTCCTTCTTTGTTACCGAGGTTCCCCACTTCCTCGTGATTTTGGGAATTCCATGGCTGACACTCCACGACCCAAACATCTCCTGGACCAACAGAGAACTGCACTTTGCTTCTAAATATTGCCAAAACCATTGTCTTGTAGCCAAGGTCTGCCATGCCACAGACGCTGAACCCATCATCACCTTGCCCAAGAAATACTCAGACTTTTGGGATGTTTTCAATGAAAAGGAAGCCGAGAAACTACCCCCGCATAGACCCTACGATTGTGCCATTGACCTGGAGGAGGGGGCCCCGATCCCGCGAGGACATCTCTACTCCCTGACTGAACCAGAGCAAGAAGCTCTCAGGGAGTTCATAGAGTCAAATCTTCGCAAGGGATTCATCAGACCCTCTCAATCCCCAGCTGCCTCCCCAGTGATGTTTGTGAAAAAGAAGTCAGGGGATTTACGCTTGGTTGTGAACTATAGAGCATTGAACAATATCACGAAGCGGAACCGCTACCCCCTGCCTTTGATCTCGGACCTATTAGACCGACTTCGAGGGGCCAAAGTTTACACCAAGCTGGACCTCCGGGGGGCTTACAACCTAGTTCGCATCAGGGAGGGGGACGAATGGAAAACCGCCTTCCAGACCAAATTCGGATTATTAGAGTCCCTAGTCATGAATTACGGATTATCCAGAGCTCCCGCAACGTTCCAGCATTTTGTCAACGATATCTTCCAGGATTATCTAGATCGGTTCTTGATCATCTACTTGGACGATTTTTTGGTGTTTTCTAGATCACAATCGGAGCATGAGAAGCACGTCAGGATGGTGCTACAACGATTGCGGGATCATGGACTATATGCCAAGTTGGAAAAATGCGCTTTTGACCTACAAGAGGTAGACTTCCTGGGATACCGTGTCTCGCCACAAGGGCTCTCCATGGATCCGGCAAAGGTTTCAGCAGTATTGGAATGGCGGGCGCCAACCAACAAGAAAGAAGTACAACGTTTCTTGGGGTTCGCGAACTACTACCGCAAATTCATCCCAGACTTTGCCCGATGGTCTGACCCAATCACCAGCTGCATCCGTGGGAAACAGCCTTTCCGCTGGACGGAGCAAGCAGAGAAAGTGTTTCAACAATTAAAGAGGTTGTTCACGTCCCAGCCAATTCTACAGCACCCTGATCCTAAAACCCCTTTCGTTGTGCAAGCTGACGCCTCCGATGTGGCAATTGGGGCTGTACTCATGCAGCCTGTTGGAGAACATCTTTATCCTTGTGCCTTTTACTCCCGTCAACTAACAGCCCCAGAGAGAAATTATACCATTTGGGAGAAGGAACTTTTGGCCATAAAGGCAGCCTTTGAAAATTGGAGACATTGGTTAGAAGGGGCCAAATTTCCCATTGAGGTTCATACTGATCATCGTAATTTGGAACATCTAAGAACTGCCCGCAAACTAAATCAGAGTCAGCAGCGCTGGGCTTTATTCTTTGAGCGTTTTGATTTCCAGATCCATTATGTAACCCCAGCTCAGACCAAGCAAGCAGATGCTCTATCACGAAAACCAGAGTATGCTGCAGGACGCAGAGAGACCTTTGAATCCCGATTGCTGCAACCCGAGAACTTTGCCACGCTCACAGTGGGAAACACCAAATCCACTCCAGTTGAACCAACTCCTTCTAACCCAGAACCCCTTTGCGCTCAAGAGATTAGAGCCAGTCAACAGGCGGATGCCTGGGCTCAAGATCAAATTCGCCAAGGACTACGTTTCCCTTTCTCACTTAAAGATGGGCTATTATGCTACAGAAATCATGTCTACATCCCTCCAGGAGCAGGCAGAGAAAAGGCACTTCGTCTGTGCCATGACAGCAAACCAGCAGGGCACTTTGGACTTTTCAAAACCATGCATTTGATCCTACGAGATTTCTGGTGGCCCAAAATCTGCAAGGATGTAGAAAAATATGTCAATACCTGCCCGGTATGCCAGCGCTCCAAGATAAGAAGGGAGAAGCCCTCAGGGCTACTGCATCCCCTTCCTACTCCATCTCGCCCATGGGAGATAATTTCTGCAGATTTTATCACTGACCTACCACCTTCCCTTGGATACACCACGATCTTAGTGGTGGTGGACCTTTTTACCAAGTTGGCCCATTTCATTCCCTGCAAGGGTCTCCCCACGGCCAAAGAGACTGCAGATTTATTCCTTCAGCATGTTTTCAGACTACATGGATTGCCCAAGAGTTTGGTCACGGACCGTGGATCCCAATTCACCTCTCGTTTTTGAAAGGCACTACAGAAACTATTGGGCATAGACTCTCGTTTATCTTCAGCTCATCATCCCCAAACGGATGGGCAAACCGAGCGTACCAATGCCACTTTGGAACAATACCTTCGCTGTTATGTAAACTACCAGCAGGACAATTGGGCTTCCCTGTTATCTCTATCAGAATTTGCTTACAACAATGGTGTCCAGGCTTCAACTAAGGAAACCCCGTTCTTTGCAAACTATGGTTTTCATCCACGTTTCTTCCCTTCTGTCATTGAAACCTCAGAAGTCCCTGCAGCGGAGGACTGGCTGCAAGAACTCACAGCGGTACAGCAACTCTTGCACCAGCAACTGGATCAAGCCAAGGAGGACTATAAACGCCACGCTGACGGCCATCGCCAGCCCGGCCCCGAGATCAAGGTAGGAGATCGGGTTCTATTGTCCACTCGCTTTTTGCCCTCCCACCGTCCCTGCCGGAAGCTAGATGCCCGTTTCATTGGTCCCTACCCAGTGGTGGCGCAACTTAACCCCGTGACTTTCAAACTTCAACTTCCGCGCTCCATGCGCATTCATCCAGTGTTTCATCGTTCCCTGCTCCTTCCGGCGGATGGGGTATGTCCCGATGGGGATCGGCCGGCCCCCGCCCCTGTTTTGGTGGACGGGGAGGAGGAATTTGAGGTTCAGGACATTTTGGATTCTCGCTTTCATCGCCGCCGCCTTCAGTATCTCATTGACTGGGTGGGTTTTGGCCCCGAAGAACGCTCTTGGGAAGACGCTTCCACAGTCCATGCCCCCGACTTAGTCCGCCGCTTCCATCAGGCCTACCCTGCCAAGCCGCGGCCCCGCACCCCGGGAAAAGGGCCCATTTTTGAGAGGGGCCTTGAGGAGGGGGATAGTGTGATGTCTCATGGGCCATGTAGTCCTGTTCCTAGTACTATGGTGACAGATGAAGAGGAAAACTTTGGTTTCCCACCGATTCAGCCAGAATCGGAGGCCCTGCACCTGCAGGATGTTTGCCCTCAAGAAGTCAGCCAAACAAGCCTTGGGCAGAATTCTCCCCCGTTCTCTCGCCGGGATGATTATAATCGAGATAGAGGAGCTCGGGAGGCGAGTCGCCGAAGCGCCAGGATCGCTGCCAGACAATTAGCTGATTAAGCCTGTTTCCCTTGGGAAATCTTAAGGAGTCATGCATCTGGACACAGTTTGGGTTTCACTTCTTGTTCCCCAGGGAAAGTGTTCCTTGGCGGGAAAACAAGATCCTATATAGCTATTTCCCGCAAGGGGGATCCTTGCGGAGTCAATTCGTCAGCTTCTGGAGTGAGTTCGTGTGTAGACTACGCTACTCCAGTTCCTTTGTTTCCAGGACCTTGCCACGGATCTTGTACCAGTTCCAAGCCAGCCTTGTTCCCCGGACCTCGTCACGGACCACGTTCTTGCTTCTTGCTTCTTGCTGCCTCGTATCAAGCCTTGTTTGCCAAGAATCTAGTTTGTTTCTCAGCCTTGTTGTCAAGCTCCATTGGACTAAAGGACCTTGTCATTTCCCCACACTTTGCTTGGCAAAGTGTGTGTTTCAGTTATTGGATTATAACTTTGGACTCTAATATCTCATATTGGACATTGTTTTCCTGGACTATATTTGACCTTTCCTGAAAGGTCTACTTCTGAACTTTATTCTTCACTTGTTTTTATTGACTTTATACATTCCTTTAATAAAGATATTAGATAGAATCTGGCCTCTGCGCATGGTTATTGGTGCTCCATAGCCTGGGTCTTGACACTGGCATAGAAGTGAAAAGGGACCCGTTACTCCAAGGTAGTTTGCTTGCCTCGTGTGATGAAGACCTTGGTGTTTTCCTTGAATGCCTCATGGAACTATGGTTAATACTTAATGTTTATCATGGTCACTGCAGCCCGCTCCCATGACACAACCACAAGGGGCCATCCCTAGGTCTTGGGGTTTTGTTGTTTCCATTCCCTGACCATATAAACTATGAGCAGATGAGAAATCATTGCTGCCATATTTTAGTGTTTTGGCTGCCATGTAGATCTATGTATTTTTTTAAAAAATAAACACTCTCCAATTAAGTATTTGATCCAGCATGGGCTATATGTAATAAATGAGACAAAGCAAGTTGAATATAGTGATTATAGCAGCTATTCAGATCCTCAAAAAATTAAAGTGAAGGTTGGTAGGAACTAGAAATGGGAAGACCTGAAAAAAAACAGCAAAATGGAGGAAAAAAAACAGATTTTTCCAGGCCTTCTCATCTCTAGTAGGAACATAAAAAGGTAAAGTTTTCCCCTGATATTAAGTCCAGTCATGTCTGACTCTGGGGGTTGGTGCTCATCTCCATTTCTAAGCCGAAGAGCTGGTGTTGTCCGTAGACACTTCCAAGGTCATGTAGCCAGCATGACTGCATGGAGCGCCGTTACCTTCCCGCCGGAGCGGTACCTATTTATCTATTCGCATTGGCATGTTTTCGAACTGCTAGGTTGGCAGAAGCTGGAGCTAACAGCGGCCGCTCACGCCGCTCCCGGGGTTTGAACCTGGGACCTTTTGGTCTGCAAGTTCAGCAGCTCAGTGCTTTAACCCACTTCGCCACCAGGGTTCCAAGTAGGAACATACATTTGCCTTTTTTTATAATACCTTTTTTTCCAAATGAAGAAAACAGAGTCTACTTGGTTTGCTTCCACTACTCAAAAGATCATGGGACAGACAAGCTCTTATTTGATTTCATTGACATGAATGGTGTCTGGATTTCTGAGCCGCTTTATACTGGATTGCTGTGAGACTTTCAGGATGTACGGCCATGTTCCAGAAGCTTTCTTTCCTGACTTTTAGCCCACATCTGTGGCAGGCATCCTCAGAGGTTGTGAGGATGTCTACCAAAGATGTGGGTGAAACATCAGGAGAAAAAGCTTCTAGAACATTGCCGTACAGCCCGAAAGACTCATAGCAACTCAGTGATTCCTGTCATGAAAGCCTTCGGCAATACCCCTTTACACTCTTTCTATAGGTAGGTGAATTTACATATATTTATTGCTGTTCAGATGAACACGTGGGGGTGAGATGTGATTGTGCTCACTCACTATGTTTTCCATTATTGTATCTGCTCACTATGTTTTCCATCCTCTTATCCAAATCTGTGTACATATAGCAGGAATGGACAACTATCAAGTCTGTGGACAGCATTGGCTGATCCAAATGCCCCCTTTAGATGGATTAATGGATGCGGGGGGGGGGCAGTTTTGCCATACTTTCAGCTCCCTAGCTATTTTAGTCCAAGAAGAAAATATTTTTTAAAAAATAAGAGGAGTGCCTTCAAGTTGTCTCTGACTCACAGCAACTTGAAGATGAACCTATTTGAGGGTTTTACGGGCAAGATTTGCTCAGAGGGGACTGCCATTGTCTTCCTCTGTAGCTGAGAGACAATGCATGCCCATGGTCACCAAGTGGCTTTCCATGCCTAAGCATAAATTTAATCCTGTGCTCCTGGAGTCCAAGGCCAAACTGAAACCACTATACTATGCTGTGTCTGCAAACCATTTCGTCAATTTTTATTTATTTTTTTGCTTTTAAGGAAACATTACTATGGAGAGGCAAACTTACAATACCCCTGTCATACATGATCTGAACACAGTAATTTGTGAGCATAACAAGGTGGGGAGTTGCCCAGAAAGAACAATTCTGCTTTCCCATCAAACTATTTGTCTCTGCATGGATGAACATGTATATTGTCATCAAATCTGGGTCTAATCTGTTAACCTCATACAATTACTGCAGACATAAATGTCAGAAAATTGTTCCTAATTTTGTGGTCATAAGTAATCCTGTTGAAAATGACCTCATTACTGACAGCATGTAAAATACTCCAATAGGCTTGTCTAAATGATTCCATATTGATTGGTATAAATTGAAATTAGAAAGCTAATTTGCTGCTGTGTAATGTCAAGAACAATAATATTTGCCCAGTGAAACCACACAAAGAGCATTATTCTTAAAATAAAGCACTAAGATAACAAAGAGCCCTCTTTCATGTAATCGGAAAATGCAAACACTGCAGTTTGAAATTTGCTGTCTTTCTTTGTAATACATTTTCCCAGCTTCATCAGTTCATGTGTGCATTTAGGTATATCAAGTCATATATGTGTATAATATATCTTCTAACATTTCACAATGAAAACTGGGAGACTTGGGATAAGCAACATCAGAGTGTAGTCAAATATGAAAAAAAATATTATCAGTAATAAAAGAGAACAGACAAGCTAGGAGTTTGCAGCAGTTGGCTTTTGTTTGAACCTATTGGGAAGGGCAAGATTTCCTCCCTTGCTATCCTCTCCCCTTTGCTGGCTTAACTTCAGGGGAACCACTTTTCAGCAGTTGAAGTAAGATGAGGAGAAAGAGTGAAAATGGAAGAGGGAGAATCTGGGAGGTTATAAAACAGCTGAAAAGTGGAAAACAGAGGACAGTTGGGCAGTTCAGTGTATGTGCATTTGTTTGTATAATATATACGTATTTTGTGCGCCAAATTAGGAAATGCTTACTCCACGTCCAAAAATACTTCTCAAAATGATAATATGAAAAATTGATTGTTTCCACATCCTTTACTTGCTGTGAGTTTGTTTCCAAGTGCAATTATTTTGAATCCTTTGAAAGTTCACACACTTACTTGTATAGTCAGCCCTGCACATTCACTGAAGTTTGGGGCACAGCACCCCCCGTAAAAGCAAACAAAGAAACTGATATTTTTTACCTCAGAAACAACTATTCTGGAATGTCTTGGTCTTCCAGCATGACTCTATGGTCAACTTCAACTAGAAGCTGATTATAGAATCTCATTGGACGGCATAGAGAGTCCTAGAGAGAACATTTTAATCAAATCTATGAATAATCAAATCTGCAAAAGTCAAAACTTCAAATGAGGAGAGACGACTATACTGTATCATAACCTGCCTCATATATCGAAACCTGATAAAACCTGCCACCTGAAGTATGGTGAATGATGAAACGACTATCAAGAAGATATCTAAGTTGCTGTGCCGACTTTTGAAATTAACTCCAACATGAAGTTTACCTGCCATCATTTTTCAGCAGCAAGCAAAGACTTTTTCCCCCCAGAGTTTGTAATGTATGTTTAATATTTACTCTATTACCTTTGATTTATTCATATTCTTGCACCTTATCTTGTTTTTGTAAATCTCTCTGGAAAATGAATGACACCATATAAAACTTTTAAATGAATGAGTAAATAAATAAATAATTTCTTTAAAAAAAATCAAATTGTTTAGCTAGAACTGACACTGTTAATCCTCTTCTATTTTGTTTGGATTCGTTGTCAAAGCAAGCACCAGTACTAAAAATATTTCAGATGCTGACACCCAGTTTGTTTATAAATCTGCTGATTCCAGTGTTTGAAGGTCACTCTTTAGTATGAGAAGTGAAACAAAACCTATTCTAACCCTTTTTGTTTTAAACCACTGGAATATTACGATTCCCATGTTTTCATTTTTTTGGCCTAAATTCTAACCCTAGAAGCTGAATAAGCATCAACTCTGTAGAATCAAGAGTTTTGATAGCAGTTGTATTGTGGTTCAAGTAATTTCAAATACTAGTAGGAGTCAAGCCAACTGAAGGCATATAATATAGGGAGAAGGAAAGAGAATTATTAGTAAAGATAAGTCTGTATAGAGGAGGAGGAAAAGAAGGAGGAAAAAAGCAAGATACTGAATTGCTGGATAAAATGAATGTCTTCCAATGCCAAACCAATGTCTGCCATAATCCAAACTGGCAAAAGTAAAAGGTTCTACCTTGCTGTACCTGTCTGTCAATACAGATTACATACCAGCCACCAAGCAACAAGAAATATTGTATGCAGACGGGACTTTTGAATCTTCCAGATTTTTAATCTGTTGAGCAAGTGTTGGAGCTTATGATAAGTGGTCTGGAGAAGGAATCTAAGAAGCCTAAAACCAATTCTAATCCTTGTTGGAGCAAGTTGCTGACTTGAAGCTATCTGAGGTGCTTTGACTACTACTGAGCTCAGGACCGGCCCGAGGAAATTCGAAGGGGTACGCAATTTTTTTTTGCGCCCCCTCCCCTGCGCCGCAGGAGGCGTGGCCAGGACTCACCCCGCCCCTCGCGCCCTAACCCCGCCTCCAACGCCGGGCGGCCATGCCTCCCGCGGCGCGGGCGGCATGGGAGGCGGGGCCAGGGTGCGTGGCGCGGGAGGCAGGGCCAAATGTGGCCCCGCCTCCTGCAGGGTGCACCCTGGCGCAGCCAAGCTGCGGCAGGAGTTCTTCCAGGCCGCAGCCTGAAAGGACTCCTGCTGCAGTGGGCGCGCGCCGTGGGAGGCGTGGCTGGTCCTGCCTCCCGCGGGGTGCGCCCTGGCGTAGCCAAGCTGCAGCAGGATTTCTTCCAGGCCGCAGCCTGAAAGGACTCCCGCTGCAGCGGGCACGCGCCATGGGAGGCGTGGCCGGTCCCGCCTCCCACGGGGTGCGCCCTTGCCTGGCTGCGCCATGGCGCACCCCACGGGAGGCGGGGCCAGAGCTGGCCACGCCTCCACGTCACATGGCCCCGCCTCTGCCGGGTGTGGCCCCGCCTCCCAGGGGTTCAATAGCGCCCCTGGGAAGGTGGCGCCCAACGCGGGGGCGTGGCCAGCGTGCCGTGTTGGGCCGGGCCTGACTGAGCTTTCCAAACATTTCATGTTGATGACATGCTTTGTAGACATGTCTCATTTTTACAACACAGTAATTCAGTTTTACTAGCAAACTGGAGGTTTGTCGAAATTTTATTATAGTCCAAAGATCCAATTTGCTTAGGGGTAAAAGGTGCACAACTGCAAACAGATTAATAAACTGATGAGAACAATTAAACACAGGCCAATGTGCAATGCAAGATGCATATGAATAAGCGTAAGAACAATGCAAATAGATACAAGGCAAGTTTCAGTCTGGGTCAAATACAGTAATTTGTCTTGTCCTGACTACTTCATAGAGAAACGTGGCAACAGCCAAGGTCACATGGGGGAAATTATCACCTAGTAAAACGTCTACATGGAATAAGGCTGCTCTACCAGGTAGGTTTCTTGGTAGTGGATTAATAATATGTAGCTGAGTCTGCTTATAAAAATTGCAGGACAATAAGATGTGATACATACATTCAGCATCCTGGTTATTACATGGGCAAAGTCTTGCATTGTATGAGACTCCTGCAAATCTACCATGAAGCACCTCAGATGGGAACATATTGCACCTTGCCTTGGAGAGTAGACCACAGTCAAGTTCTTAAGATAATTTGCTTCATGGAGAGGCCCAGCCTGGTGTACACTCAGGGCGCTTGGGGATGAAGAAACATATGAGCGAGAACACAACTCACAGAATGCAATGTCCCACAGGCTTTGTTTAATAGATTACAAGATGTATAACAATGCAAAATACCTCATGAAAACCTTTCACTTATATTTCTGAAATATATGATTAATTGCTTATTTCACTTAGATACAGAGGTTTTCCATTGTGTTCATATAACACACTATTGCAGCCAAAACACTAAAGTCACGACACACGGTTTGGAAAGCTCTGGACTACTGGCTTATTTTGTTTCATAAATGGTCACAACGGCTTGTCTAAGTCCCTGAGAGAAGATAACAAACAATCCCATTATTGAATGTAAAAACAGAACATGACAACCAACACCAATTTGTATATAATAAGAAACTATGGGTGCACCATCTACACTGTAGAATTAATGCAGTTTGACACCACTTGAAATGACATGGCTCAATGCTATAGAACCATGAGAATTGTAATTTAATATGGTATTTAGCTTTCTCTGCCAAAAAAATACTGATCCCTCACCAAACGAAAGCTCCAGGGAGTCCATACAATTGAGCCATGGCAGTTAAAGTGGTGTCAAACTGCAATAATTCTATAGTATAGAAGCATCTCACCGCAATCTATTCTATTAACAACTCTATATGAATTTTGGGTTTGTACGCTCCCCTTCATCTTTTTACATACAAGAGGAAGAACATTCTGTTTTAAACAAACTACAGTTTTCTGTGATATCTTCTCATGCGAGAATTATATCTGTTGAAAACAATCCAAGATCCAAAATTATAGTTTAATCCTAGGTTGTTCTTACTAACCACATTTCAAACAGGTTAAAAAGCCAAGTTTGGACACTACAAAAATATCCTTGAAAGTAGTAATATTCACTCTCTTCTGACATGTGAAACACAAATGACAGGACAATAGGAAGCTTATTGCAGAGTAAAAATGTACTAGATTGAGCAGTTTTGACAACGAATCTCAATTTAGTTAAATAGACTTCTTTTTGAGTCAATTTGCTTATCAGGTTGTAGTCTTACCCTTTCTTTCAACAATTTTTTCTTGCTTTCTTTGAATTCTTTGTCTCCTCTTTATGATTTTTTTACACTGTGAGACTGTTGCAGTGGGGTTTCACAATATAAGTGAAAACTAATTAGTTTAAACCATGGATAATGCAAAAGTTACAAAGCAATGAAATAGAGAGCCATGTGGAAAAGATTATATCAAAAGGTCAAAAGGCAGTTAATAACATAATGATAAAAGTACAGCACACTCTGGTCATCATTGCATGCAAGCTGCTATCCTGTGGCATTTCCGCAATGGCTGCTTACCAGCATTCATGTCATGGGCAATCACTCGTGGCCAGGTATAATTGTTTTCTACAGGGAGCGTCTTGGCGGTGGATCCGTAAATGACTCTGAAGACCTATTCTGGATCCACACAGTTTTACACATTAAGGACATAGGTTTCCAAGCAGAAGGTGGTCATGACAAAGATTTGTTTGATGCGCCTTCCTCTTGGCATGTTTCTTCCTATCATCCTGTGTTCTTGCCTCCTCAAAATCCATAGCACCATTGGTAACAACCACATTTTTAAGGTTAGCCCTAAGGCCATCTTTAAATCCCTTTTTATTGTCCACCAACATTCCATTTCCCATTCTTAAATTGAGAATAAAGTAACTGCTTTTGGAGACAGTGATCGGACATTCAGGCGACATGGGCGGCATTATGTCAGCTCTGACAAAAATCTCTTTTGAAGCCACATTTTTAGATTGGTGACATAACTCTTCCATCCTACTGTGCTGCTCCCTCCCTCTTTGTTTTCATTTCTTTTCATTTTATTTTTAAAGGCACTTCACAATTCGTGGCTCTGATTACAACTACAAAGTGTTGGGTTAAAAAAAAGTATAAAAATTCCAGTGAGAGGAGAGCAGAAGTCATCGCAGAAGTGCTTGGACTCGCTCTGTGAGGTAAGTCTATGGCATGATCCGGGGCTATTGATGGACAAAGCTTCATTGCATGGAGGTAGCAGACAGGGATCATCACCAAAGATGACTGTCCTGCTACTGTGATAGTTTCAATCTCTGTGCAATAAAGCCTTCTGATTAAAAGTTCTGCCATGGCCAGTAAACAGTCAAAGGCTAATGTAAATTAGAAGGTTTTCAGCTGGCAACCAAAAGAGAACAATCTGGCTTCTTGTGGGGGGTAATTCATAGCCTGAGGGCAGCTAATGAAAAGGCTGTACCTTGTGTCCTCATTGACCTGTGATGGTGGTAGGACCAAAAAAGCCCTTCCCTGAGGATCTTAAAATTTGGGCAGGCTCATATCAGGATATATGGTCTTCCAGATACTCTGGATATAATCGTGTGAGCACCATTAAAGTGTGGAATTGCTTCCAAGAAATCATATCCTTCTGTAAACATGTTAAGGGTCAGAAAATGTGTGTTGTAATTCTGTATTGTTTCTTTTTAAAATGTGTTGTACAAAAAGCAAGATATATGAGAGCATAGCTTTTAAATACTGTTCCATAACAAAAGGACAGGTTTTCTGCCAAGCAATTATTTAATTACAAGTGGCTGAGGAGAAAAACAATATTATTTCTAAAGAAGCATAATGACATCTGAAATAATGGCCCAGAAAACCAAAGCTTGATATCCTACATAACAAATCCCAACAAGCAGGACATTTTTAGATTATGTCTCCACTAAACATTTTAAAACTATTTACTCTGAATAAAATGTTTTATTATTGCCATTGCTGTTGTTGTTTGACTTTGGTGCTTACTGCTTAGGCAATATAGTTTATAAACTCAAATGCCACTTACATTCACTACTACAATGCCCCAGGCATTTATAATTGATAGGCCCATAGTTGAAAATTATATATATAGCCTACACAAACCTGAACAAACTTTGGGGAAAAAATTATTTCCTGTGATATAAAATATGTGAGCTTTCTACTCACAAAAGGGCAATGTTTAAATCATTGGGAAAACACAGTGCAAGAAAAGTTATCTTGACATCATAGTAGATAGGTCAATGAAAACCTTAGCCTTTTGTAAAAGGCAAATTCTATGCTGATGACTATTAGGGTTGCCGAGTGAAATGAGGAACAACTTGAAAAGTTGTGCAGAAAAGTTGTGTAGAAGGGAAAATTTCAACATTTGCTGCTTATCACATGCATAACACCTGCTGAAAACCAATAACTCTTCTACACAGTTATTAAAGGTAGAGGAACCATGTCCTCTATTTCCTTAGCAAATCTACTATTTGAAAATGTGCTAATGATATTGAGAAAGTGGACAGGGAGATGTTTTTTCTATAGTTCATAAAAATAAAACCCTAAGGTCACCCAATGAAACTAAATGAAATATGATTTAGGAAAAAGAACAGGAAGTATTTCCTTTGCTTCCTCTTTTTTATATTTGCATTTTAAATAGTGTTATAGAAATGTGGTAGGATAGTGTCCCTCCAACAGTGCCCCAATTTAGCCCCCCCCAAAGGAAACCACCACTTACAAGAGCTCTGTGCTCTCTTCCTCCTGATTTTTCACCATGTGACTGAACCTGGCAGCTCACTCCTCCCAAGCTGTTTTGTTCAGGCATGTGGAGTAAACCAGGAAACAAATAGCACAGATCACTGGTAAATGTTTATTTTCTGGGGGTTTTTTTTGGGGGGGGGTGCAGTTGGAGTGCTAGGGTGTTGGGTTCCTGTCCCATTCCTAGTTTTGCTGAAACCTGCCTCTGAGGCAGGTGACAGCAACCCTGTATAGCCATAATGCATCTCCAAACTGGTATTTTCATACAGGCAATATAATAATAATAATAATAATAATAATAATAATAATAATAATAATAATACTTTATTTATATCCCGCCACCATCTCCCCAACGGGGACTCGGGGCGGCTTACATGGGGCCATGCCCAAAACAATACAATGTAAACAGCATATAAAAAAACAGCACAGCACAAAACAATAAGCAATACAGTAAATAATATCCATTACAAAATAAAACAAGGAGACAATGAAAACAAGGGCAGAACCAGCCAAAGTTAGAAACTAGTGTAATTTAAGTTCAAGAGAGTTAGAATAAATGTCTAACTACTGAGTTCATGCTTTGTGCTACACTGAGTAGAATTCTGTGTTTTCAAATATCTAAATATTTAGAATGGCCTGAAGCCATAGAAACCTTTTATTGAGAACAACCTGCCTGATGGGTAACTGTGAGCCATAGCTCACTCATTAACGAAAACTGGCTGAATCAGGTGGCTTGATGTTGTTTAGTTTCTTTATTTGTGGATCATTTGCTTTCTTATAATCAGGATTCAAACAAAGAAAAACTTGAATATACTTGTTTTAGACAGAATTACTCATACGATACAAGAGACAGTGATCCAGGCTAAAACCATTTCTTTCTATGGGATCATATGGGTCTGCATCAAACCCCATAGGATACAGGAGACTGCTGATGCTTGGGCAATGAAACAGGATGAGAAAATTTTGATGGCTCCCATCCCACCCGTTTTTCAATTTTGAACATGTAAGTAAAGTGTGATAAGGGGTAGGAGCTCTGAACACAATTGCTGGCCCATGTCCAGAGTTCCCACCTTTCAGGACATTTCTGCCTCTTTTCAACCCTGGAACAAGTGATGAGCTTCATGCCTCTCCTTGCTGAAGTCTCCTATGAAGGGGAAATTTCTCAATGTGATGAGGGCGATTGCCAGAGTTCCCTCCTCTCAGGACACTTCTGCTGCTTTTCAGCCACGGAGGACTATGCATGACAGCCATAAATAGTTTAACTTGTGTGATGAGCTCAATGCCTCGCCATGCTTGAAAAGAGTCCTATGAGTAGGAAATTTCTCAATGTGATAAGTTGGTCAGTTCTGCTATATGAGTCTGAATCTGCACTGCCAAATAATGCAGTTTCAAAATGCAGTTTTAAATAATAATAAAATAAAATAAAAATAAAACTTTATTTATACCCCGCCATCATCTCCCCGCGGGGACTCGGAACGGCTCACATTGTTACAAAAGTGACAATGTTAATGCATTGAACTGGAGTATATGAGTCTACACTGCCATGTAATCAATTTTGGTGCAGTTAAACTGAATTCTGAAACTGCATTGTTTGGCAGTGCAGATGGGGGCTGTGATCTTTTTATTTGAAATGGTTGGGATTGGATTTGAGTTTTTCTGCAAGAAAATCATGTCCTCTCTGTGGTCCCTCTTAACAGCCTCTGCTCTTTTTTCTGCAGTATCTAGTTTTACTTTATGTAGAATTAGAATTGCTGGATGCATTTTTTTTACCATTTTATACAGCACTAAATATATTTTGAGTACTGCACTCCATTATGTCTCCAATGCATTTTAAATGCCACAAATCACATTTATGTCACACTGAAATTGGTGGAGCTTAAATTAGTTATAACTAACATATCCCAGTGAGTTAAATATTTCTTAAATATGTCTTATGTTACTGAGACATAAAAAGTCTACATCAAATTATCTCTCTGTCTATCTATCCATCCATCTGTCTAAATTGTATTGTGCTTGTAGCAGTTAGTCATCTCATACCAATTGTGGTGATGTTATAGAACTCTCAAAATGCTTCTTTTTCACAAGAAATAAAGTTGATAGCAATTGAATATTCACATAATCTTATGTGAGAAGGAATATTATTCAGTTTGGCCAGTTGTGGAGATGACATTCACATAGGTCTTATATGAGGAGAAGTTGCGTAGAATAACAATGAAATGGAAAGCTGAATGAGAATATCGTGAGTACAAATTTCTACAAATGTCTGGAAGTTTATGATTTTCTGGTTGTCAGAGGATTCAGATTTCATTATTGTTTATACATGGAATATCTTTTTGGTCAAAGCTGGGCCTAAAAGTTGGGGTAATATTTGTTGGCAGACTTCATGTCTACACATTGCTGGACTATTGGGGGCTTTAGTCTTGTAATTGGTCAATGGAAACCATCTAAAATGCCATGAACTCTAGGTGTCAACGTAGTTTTTCATCCTTTGCTCATTTGTCTTGCATCTTTCTTATGAGCTTTGCCTTTATGTTTCATGCTTTTGTTCTTGTAGTCCTCAGTCTTGTCTATTGAGTTATCTTTAGTAAATACAATTAGCTTGACAATTCTTCATTACTTTGCCCTATGGTGTTGCATTTTCCAAAGAGTTATTTTGCTTATACTGTATATTAGTATCCCTTCTTTCCTGTCCTTTCTAATTAAATGTGCCTCCTTAATTTGTTTGCCTGTATCATATACTGATCTCCTCTAATTGCCTTTAATACCGAAACCTGCCTTTGCATATTGGCTGCTGTTATCATTTAAGGTTGGCTTGCCTAAAGCCAGGTTATATTGGCTTAGCCTCTGGCCTATTTGAGTCTTATGGTTATGTGGATCAGGTCTGGATTTTCTCTGATCCAGATTGAATGGACAGTAAAGGAGGAATTGTAATTTTCAATTTACAGAGCTGGTTTTAATTTCAAATTCTAAAACAGCATAACTTGCAACATTTCAAAAATTCAAACTAAGGAATATGCAACAAAGCAACATTATAGTGTGGTCAAGACTGCAATGGGTATTGAGAAGCAGCAGTTGGCTTCGTATGAGTCTACTGGAAAGAACACAATTCAATCCCATCCTCCCCTACTTTGAAAGTAGTTTTGCTCTTTAAACTCGGTTTGAAGCAAGTGAAGCTGAGAACAAAGAAAGAAAGTGAGAGAAGGAAGGAGAAACTGAAACATTTTAAAAGCAGCTGAAAAGGAGGAATGACCAAGGATGAATCGGCACAGTTCCTGCCAAATCAGGATAGTTGGAAGATAGTGGCTTGAGGACTTGATGAGATGGAAGATCCTCAGAAGTCAAAATCACTGAGAACAGAATGCTCAGTGCCATGTTGTTCAGAGGTATATGAGTCTGAGAAAAGGCCAAGATAAAAATGGGGTGTACACAGTAAAGCACATGTGACAAATGTAAGGCCTGCAGCCTGAATCCGGCCCCCCATGTCTTTTTATGTGGCCCACAAGGCATTCAGGTCTGGGGCAACATAGGCCCCTTCTACACTGCAGACACTCAGACTATGGTTATTCCAGTGTTTGTGCAACTCATATTCAGGATAATAACCTTTCACATGGGACTGGGCTGTGGTGCAGGCTAGAAAGTAAGCCAGCTGCAACAAATCAACAAATCACTCTGACCAAGAGGTCATGAGTTCGAGGCCAGCCTGCGTCTTGTCTCTGTCTCTGTTCTATGTCATGGCATTGAATGTTTGCCTTTATGTGTGCAATGTGAGCCGCCCTGAGTCCCCTTCGGGGTGAGAAGGGCGGAATATAAATGCTGTAAATAAATGTAAATAAATAAATAAAAAGTGTAAAACCAAGTATAATCCTAGCAAGAAACTGCAGAGGCCCAAGGAAATATATTTGCTTTATGAGGCAAAAACTAGGCAGGCACAGGGATGTTAACCTTGTTCCTGAGTGGGTTCCAGTGAATTTCAGAGAAATGGTTCTTATCACAGATTTGGTTTTGTGGTTTTAGAGGCAGTGCAAATAGTCCTGCATAGAAAATGAAGGGGGAAATAAGTCTATACCAGGCTTACCTAATGTGGAATTCCTAATGTTTGTGTGTGTCCACACATCTATGCACTTGTGCCTCACCTCAGCCGTTTGAGTCAGCTTTTGGTTCATAGATTGACCTAAAACTTGACCTGCTGGCTTCTGGGGTATATATCGGTAAACACATCCACATTAGTCATTATTCAGTTTTCTAATTCTTTGAAAAGACGTTAGAGTTATTCTGGTTTCTTCAACTTGCAATACTTTTAGCTAATGAAAATACCAGGTTTTTTATTTGCTCATACTTTCCATTTTAGTTCTTAAATCCAGGAGCGAAGATTGCTCCAATGAAGTTTTCAGCAACCTTGCAGGTCCTCCTCTAAGGACTGCTACAAAACTTAGTTAATGGTTCTCAGTTATGTTTTGATTCATGTCTTAAACATCTTTGAGAGCCCTTGCCAGTAAAAACATTATAGGGATACAATGGTGCTCAAGTCTGTGGGTGCAAAGACATCTGCCTTGATGCAATCTACCAGAACAAGTTATTCCCATGCTGGTTTTAGGGCTCTTTTATCGGGTAGCTATTTATTCTTGTCTGAGGGCTAGTAAAAGCATCCTTTTGTCATTTCCCCCTTTAAAAATGCTTAGGAAATGTTCAGTTTTGAAATCATGTCTCAAGAATTTCTGGGATGATTTAAAATCAAATGCCCTCATTAGCTATTGTATTGCAGTGTATCTGTTAGGAGGCATGATTTGAAGAGGTACTCTAGTCCCATTACTCTTGGATTGCAAGAGGTTGATTGATATTAGGAAATTTGTCCTTGCTTTTTTGGAAATAAACATGTCCTTGGTTTGTATCCTTGCAGTTAGCTACAAAAAGTATTCAATAATTATAAAAAGCCTATCTGAAAGTCTTTCATTTTTAACCATTCCTTTTTGGGGGCAGGGTGGGGGGTTATTTGTTTGGTAAAAGCACTTCCCTAATGCAGCTTCTTCAAGACACAAGGGTACCCACTGCTCCTGAGTGGAAGGGATTATTTGTTCTTCATTTGGCTTCAGCATTTTTCTCAAATAGAAAGTACTTTTTCGTTGTTTAAAAATGAAGAAAAAACAATGTTGTCAGTATCAATAAATCAGCAGCCAGAGAGAGTCACTTCCTATCATGGTTTCAAAAGTGCTTCATGGTTTTCCGATCTCCTGTCTCTACTAATCATCACTGATGTTTCACGTATGCACAGTAAATGAGGCTGGCTTTTAGAAAGAGCTCTTTACTCCATGCTTTAAATGAAAGAGAGAGAGAAAGAACAAAAGAAGACTGCATATCATCATGTTGAAGATGTATATAAAGAGGATTTTTGTAGCATCAATTAGTGCCGCGCATAGGAGAGGGTCAAAGAGGGACAGTACCCTTGTCTAACAGCAGAATATCAGAAGGAAATGGCTTTTTTTCTGCAAGGAAAAGAAGCATTTGTCTATTTCTCATTATAAGAGCACATTATCTCACATTAACACAAGCGTTGGTCAGATTAACCAGAGGTGTTCTGCCACAATAGCAACCTTCACTACTCCATTTCCCATAAAGAACACTTTAGAGAATTTTGATTTTGTTACAGCAATGAAGACTTGGATTTCAAAGAAGTAATGCATCCCTAGCAGTTATTCTGACTATAGGGCAGATTCTAGATCAGGGATAAATGTAACTGTTGTTCATTTATTGAATAGGGGAGGCACAGAAAATGGAACAGTTCTTTAAAGCTTACAGTTTGCTCAAGTTCTCCCTGTAGCAGTAACTTGAAGAGTCTGTAATATGAGCTGCTGCACAAATAACAATAGGCTCAAACTAAGTACCCTGCACTTGGAGCCCAGATCATGAATTAAATATGGTGCTGCTACATAAGTTATAATTGTTCAGTTTGTCTTCAAAGAAACTGCAGATCTGGTGAGGAACACCTTGCTATCAGATCTCACTGTTTTAATTTGTCCATACTGTAATTTACTAGGGCTGGAGAAAAAACAGTTGTAGGGCAAGGCTATCATAAACTCATTAGAAGTGTGCTTAGAAAGCTTAGTGGCTTCCAGCACATCACTTCACATATCCCATTGAGTTCATTTCCTAATAAGTTCACTGAGCACATTCTGTGAAACTTTGAATATCTAATTTTACATACTCATCTACACACACAAAAAACCACTGGAGATATTTTGGAATAATACAGTTAAACGTATAGGCAATATTGAATGAGTATTGTTAGGAAAGGAATGACTTCACACTTTGTTTAATATAGTGAGACTGGCTAGTTGCTAAGTATTATAGAGCTCACCTTTTTTGTATGTCTCATACAATGGAGCTGCAATAATTGCTATCCCTGTGTTACCATTGTTTCCCTCTGCCCTCTCCAGACAAATAAAAGACTTACATTGAAATAGGTTGAATGACAATGCCACAAAGAAGTACAGTTTTCCCATTGTTGCTCTGAGTGGCATCAGGTAAATTACATGAAAGATTTTAATGGACTAAATGAGAGATACACAACTAGACTCTCAATTTCTATTACATTCTGCTTGCCCTCTTTATTATACTTATTCACATTAAGAAACAGAATAAAAAGAAGCTTTGGACCCAAGGAGGAGTTAGAAAAGATGCTCCATGCAATTAATCCAGTTTTTTTTTAGATGCCTTGGATTTAACAATGAAGCAAGATAATCCAGTGAGTCTCAATAGATCGGTGTTGATTTATGTACAGTTGGATGGGAAAAGACTATTCACTCAGAATTTAGTTTTGTGTTCTAAGTTACTTTGCTTCTGTACATATTTTTCTATGATGATAATGTCTGATTCAGAAGCCTTAAGCCTTGACAAGCCTTAAATTACCACATGCATTGGACATGGTTGTAAATGAATAATATAGAGTGTAATTTAATTTTCAAAAAGTCTACATGACTTGTGAGTATTTCTAAAGAAATAAAATCTTGTACATAGATGGAATTCACCACTATGAACAAGATGTACATAATAGTGAATCCCACCATGTTTTAAGTGTGGCACACACATACACACACACACACACACACGATTCCTCATAGTCTGGTATTTCTATGTTACCATAATGAGATGCCCTGTTTCTCTAACCTTTTGTCGACATCATGGGTTTTCTATCTGAAGAAAAAGAATGAATCAAAATCCAAAGCTCAGCCAACATTACTGATTTGTTTCTTTAATGACTTTCAAAATCACCATGTGAAAACTTCAGAATAAAAATCCTTCTGCAACAAACTGCAGGCCTATCTATATAGCAGTTTGTTTCCATAATGGTAAATCCCATCTACTTTATTACAGCATACATCTTCATTGAACCAGTTTACTTATCAGATGCACAAAATGTTTTTTGGTTGCCAAGGATATATGTATACATACAAAAAAACACTTTGGGACAAGTTTCACTGTGAGTGGAGTTAGACGGAAATAAAACACTGAAAATGCAGATAGTGGTAATAATTAATTACCTCAGTGGCACCCATTACAAAACAGTAGTTGGATGGCAATGTATAAATCCTTGCAATGAAACTATTATGTTCTTGCAGAATGCCAAATAACTCTATATGTAGCTATATGATATTTATGCTCACAAACCTCCAAACCAAACATGTGTTTAACAATTCCAGTAGCCATTTTAAAATATTTTATATAAAAATACAGAATACTTTATATGAAATATATTTTTCCTACATAAAAAATATTAAAATGGAAACATATACCGTGTGTGTGTAAAAGATTTTAAAGCTGAATACACTATTAGAATTGCCAAGCTCAAGATGCTGTGTGTAAGAAGACTTTCATCTGAGAATTCCTTTTTTCAATTAATATAATACTTCATTATTGCTGCTTCAAAGTTCTCCTAGCTTCAAAGTCTCTAGTCACCCTGAAGCAGAAGTTCCTGAAGGCTTCATTTGTAGTTTATGTTTCTCCATAGGAAAGGTGAAAGTGCAGCCGAGCTTGTGTTGGGTCTTTCCCAAAATCTTTGGCATGGAGCAATGGGGAGGAGACTGAGGTCTCCTGTGTCAACAAGGAGGTGTTGATAGTGTCCAAGTGAACCCAAAGGCCAGGGGTTCACATCCATGAGTTAAAACATCCTAGGAGGAGGGCTGGAAAAAAAAACTCACTTCATAACACTTTGGAGACATTTTGCAAATCAGCAGAGACACTGCTGAGCTTTTGGGCAATTAATGTTTCTGTTAAGGCAGATTCATGTGCAGAAGCGGAATTAGAGATGGGAAGCATCTCTTGCCCGGCGTCCGGCCACACAGATAATGCATACAGCTTATTGGCATATTGCCTGTTATAGAAAATCTTGCAAAATAAAGTGTTGGATATAAAATATAGACTACAAAAATTACTAGTTTAGGCTCTAGGGCTATTTTTGAATAGGAGGCAGCATGGACATTTCCTTTCATGTCACTAGCAATTACAACAGGACAGACATGAAATAAATATCCAAGAGTAATTTATCTTGGCCTGGAAAGTTAAAGAAAAGAGAGCTGGAATCCATGCCCTACCTTTCCATTTGATTTATTAGTGGTGTTTAATTCAGCACAGTGGGAATTTTAGGCTATATTCCTACCTGGACCTATTGGGGAATAAGTCCAATTGGACATGGGGAATTAATATTGAATAAATATTGATAAGATTGAATTAAATGTCTCTCCTGCATGAAAAGGCAGTCAGTAATTCTGCATATCTCTGTGTTGAAATGCACTGACAACAGTCTGAACCAGGGCCACCTTTGGTTACTCTTTATGCAAGGGCTTATCAAGTCCACCATATGCAGCCTATACAAGCAACTATTTCACACGAAATAGTGAGTTGCAGACACATAAAAATTTTGTGAACTGGGCTGTAAAATTTCTGATGCCATACTCTTTATCTAACTTGACAGCTGGTATCTGATCTGAAAATAGCATATTTTCCCTCAAATACTAGTCACCCTGTCACTTTGCATTGCATAGATATAAACAAATATATGGATGAGAAAAAAAATAACTAGGAAAAAACACCCTGTCCTTACAAATACCAAAAAATAGACTTTTATACTTTTATTTTCTAAAGCAGAGAACTAGGAAGTTGTGGTTTATCTCCTGCAAATTATGTAAATCCTGATCCCCGAATGTGTGTAGATATTTATTGTACTTGTTCCTGGATCTATAATGAATCACCTTGTACTGAATGTGCACAACATGTTAAAAAGTGAAAAACTGCACAATGCACATTGGCATACTATTTTTGGTGAATTGTTGCACTTTTGTAATGGTTCCATATGCAGAACTTTCCTCTTGCCACCATCACTTTAATACATTCATTCCATATGATCCAAAGAAAATCACCCTATGTATGCAGCACAACATATTCTTATGTCACCAGCTGGAATCTGGTCTTGTTTTCTAAAGCTAATAAAGTGTTTGCACATTTCCCCTTTATGTCTTACACATGTGACACTATTGGACTGACCACTGATTCTCACCTCAAAAGGGATGACAAGAGAGCATTCCCTAGTGGCATTATCCCCTAGGAAAGAGACTGGTTTAGGGGATGCAAGACATTCCATGTGACACAAAAAAGGGAAATGGCCAAGGTAGATTGAGGTTCAGGAGAAATTGAGGTGCTGCAACTATGCTTCACGGCAACTATTTCATGAAGTGGTTGCTTTGGTACCAATGGTAAGGACTGCAATGTGTATAATTGTGTTTCGTCTCTGAAAAAACAAAAATAACAAAGTGTTGTGTCATGTAAAGGCCAACAAATTTTATTTGGAATAAGTCTAGTGCACCAATAAACATCGTTGCATGTGCGCCAGCGAACTGGCACCTGATGAAGTGAGTTGGAGCCCATGTAAGCTTATGCCAAATCAAACTTGTTAGTCTTCAAGGTCCCACACAAGTCTTTGTTCAAGGAGTTAATAGATTAGGGACTGTGTTAGTTTAAGCTGATCCTGGCATGCTGAAGAGAAACTGCCAGAACTAGCCATTTGGCAGACATTTCTTTTTACACAAGCAACATGAAGAATACAGAAGCTAGAAACAAAGTTGGGGAATGCACACACAAAGGGGCTATTCCATATGTGTAACTATGGGGGGCAGGGGATAAAGGCATTGGCTTCTAAATGAGTTTTTCCTAGAAAATTTCTAGCATTTGAGTAACTTAAGGAAAAAAGACATACAATTTATATCTCAAATTATAATATTAAATAGTCCCTAAAATCTTTGGTTGGTATCCAGCTTTGCATAACATAGAGTTAGGGACCCATAACTGCTCCATATTTGTCCTTGTTACATGTTCATAAATGTGGCATTATTACATTGACTATAAAAGCCTTCTGTAATCTGTAGAACAATTTTACTAGTTGCACTGTAGTTTGGGGAGTGAGAGAAGGCTAGCAATCTCTCATCTTGAAGCATTCCACTCAACCATGTCATAGACCTCTAACGCTTGGAGGAGGTTCTTAGAGCTGCAGATGGGTGTCAGGCATCAATGGCTTTTGTCGTTGATAACAGTAGCTATACTGCTGCTGTTCAGTCATTTAGTTGTCTCCGACTCTTCATGACCTCATGGACTAGTCCACACCAGAGCTCCCTGTTGGCCGTCACTGCCTCCAGTTCCTTCAAGGTCAACCCAGTCACTTCAAGGAGACCGTCCATCCATCTTGCCCTTGGTCGGCCTCTCTTCCTTTTTCCTTCAATTTTCCCCAGCATCGCAATCTTTTCCAAGCTTTCCTGTCTCCTCATGATGTGGTCAAAATACTTCAGCTTTGCCTCTAATATCCTTCCCTTCAGTGAGTAGCCGGGCATTATTTCCTGGAGGATGGACTGGTTGGATCTTCTTGCTGTTTTAAGGCACTCTCAGAATTTTCCTCCAGCACCAGAGTTCAAAAGTGTCTATCTTCCTTCACTCAGCCTTCCTTATGGTCCAGCTCTCGCATCCATAGGTTACTATGGGGAATACCATTGCTTTGACTATGCGGACCTTCGTTGCCAGTGTGATGTCTCTGCTCTTCACTATTTTGTCAAGGTTGGCCATTGCTCTCCTCCCAAGAAGTAAACGTCTTCTGATTTCCTGGCTGCAGTCAGCTTCTGCAGTGATTGTTCCCTTACTACTTGGCGGTTCACTTTTCGCGGATTCGCTGTTTTGTAGTTTTTCAATAAACTCGAAAAGAATATTATAAATCATAAAAAATTACAATTTACAGTCTAAGGAAGGGAGGAAGGAGAAGCTGAAGGGAGAGAAAAGGAGCCCAAGCGGCGACAGGAGAAGAAGGAGGTGATTTATCAACACACGATTGATTGATAAAGACTTAAAATAGTGTATAACTACTAAAATAATGTATAAATATTAAAATAAATATAGTGTGCTACTTCACGGATTTTCACTTATTGCGGGTGGTCCTGGAACGTAACCCCTGTGATAAGTGAGGGAACACTGTATTTCTTTAGCTATGACTGTAATGCACCTTGCCCTTTGTTTATTGCTCTTGCTATGCCTAAAAAATAGGACAAAGGTATATTTTCATATTTGTATATTTATTGTAACTGAATACATTTTATTTTAAAGCCTGCAGAATGAACCCAGTGTGGTGTATTAATTGCACTGGTGAAATAGGATTCTAGAAGACAAGGGGTCAAGTCCCTGATCAGCCACAGAAACCCACTAGGTGACTTTTGGTAAGCCATTTCATCTAAGCTAAAGAGGAAGAATGATGACAAACTTTCTCTGAATAAAACTTGCTAGGAAACCCTTTGGAAAAGTTGTGATTATTAATATTAATAAGAAGCAACCTGAAGCCACACCACCACAACAAAATGGAATGACTCAATTTGCAAATATGTTTATTCCTAGATCTAAGAAGTAATTGCTCATCTGCTCAGGCAAACATATATTTTTCAATTTTTGCAGACCTCTTGCCACAGGATCATAAAGAGGATTATAACATTTACCTGCAGAATCCCTTTCTAGAGCAATATTTTCATGTAAGCAATCAATATCATTGATTGCTTACATGAAATCTGATTGCTTATAGCAGAGGACTAATGGCAGACATAATTACTGAAGCATTTGTAAAAAAAGAAAGAAATCTTCAGACATGGAAAACCTCAAGTTATTGTTAGCTGACAAGAAATTGGCAGCTTTCCTTGTTAAAAAAGGCACTTTCTTAAAATAGTTGGATGAAATGCAATCAAATAATCTTCACCGGTTTGACTCGGAGCATCATAATTACAGGCCTTCTGCTATTGTGCTGTCATGATAGTCTTCATGCAAATCATAGACAACAAACCAGTTATTACATCCCACTCCAAATGTGTATCTAGCTATTTTTTTTCCATATTTATACAAATGGTGTGTTTGGAATGCAGGGGTAAAAGCAGTTCTATTTTTGGCATGGTTTAGGATTACAAAGTATCTTTCAGAATTACACTTGATGTATGCATTTATTTTCTGTAGAGATTATTAAAAAGGTTCTTCAACATGTGAGTTTATCATTGAAGGCAAGGATGACATGTGGAACAAAATAGCAATTCTGAGGTCTGAGAAGATCAAAATAACTTGATGCTACTACCAACATTAAGCTTTTAAGGCTTATTTGCACTCCAAAAAAATCTTTCATTTGTCCTCGAAAGCTAATTCTTGTTTGTTCTTCCTAGTAAAATCCATTAATGTAGTGTTCTTTTCAGTCTCAGCTTTGAAGTCACTTCACATGTGAATTCCTACTCCTTATACAGAAATATCTTGGTTTATTTAGCTTTCTTCTAATTAGCTTCCTCTGTGAGAGCTTCTCAGGGATAATTGAATGTTGATTCAAATAAAAAGCATACAAACAAAACCTGGCTTAGAAAAATACATTACCATCCAAATTCTAACAATATTACCCTAAAATAAATAGAACTTCCATGTCATATATTTACTTAGTATCTATAAAGGCAATCCTGCTCACAGTGAGATTCCATGAATGCCACTGGTGGGATTTAAACTGCCTATGTGTTTAAGGATATCTAGTAACTGCATAGTGTTTCCCAAGAAGCAGATCTCACTGTGTTAAATTATGCATTATGTCTTGTTAAGTGTGTTTAGGATTGCATCTTAATACAACAAACCTATACTATGCTGTGACTTGAGATGTGGGCTGGTTCTGTAAGAAACCATGGTTAAAAATACCTAAACCACTATATTGTAGGTGGTGGAATCAGAAAGAAAAAGGTTGTGGGCACAGCTGTTGCCAAGGAAGGATGGAAGACATTTGAGAAATGGGGTCCTCAGAGACTTCATATTTTTTTCTGCCTTTTGTTATCCCCAGAGCAAACCTTGAGACAAAATGCAACCACTGGCCTAGTGGGATTTGACCATAGACAGATATGCTGGTAGAATGGTCCACCTGTCCAGTGGATGCTCCTCCTAGCTGAGCATGGGGAATAAGCAAAGAAAACAAGAGAAGCAAACAAAGTGTCCATATACAGTGAAAGACAAATACTGTAATGTAATGGTGGACAACAAAAATAATAAATAGACTGTAGCTCGAGGCGGATTACAACAAAATTGAAAACACGAACACTGTAAAAATTCAACAAATATACATATTTCTATAAAAGATCCACATTAAAACTGCATTTCTATAAAATATGTATTAAAGTACATCAAACAGGCATTAAACAAAGGACATGAGTTTAAGATACATAGTTAAAAACTGGCTGGGTACGCCTGCCGGGAGAGATGTGTCTATCTGTCGGAGCTCTACTGGCAGGTCAGTAGAGTCTTGGGGTGGTCGATGAGAAAGTCCTCTGGATGGTGGCTGCCAGTCGGATTCTAGGAGGCTGGAGCAGATGCCCCCAAGAGGGCCTAAGTGTTTGGGGTGGATTGTACAGGAAGGTGGACCTAAGTCATGTAGGGCTTTAAAGGTAAAAATCAACACCTTGTGCTTTGTGCGGAAACTAATTGGCAGACAGTGGAGTGACATTAAGTGCAATTTGCTCACTCCTAGATGTTCCTGTAACCAATCTGGCTGCCATATTTTGAACCAACTGAAGTTTTCCAACTTGGTACAAAGATAGCCCAATGTGTCTCCAGTGGAGATAGTGATAGATTAAAATGCTATTGTTCTAATTGATGTATGTTTCTGCCATGTTTTATTGTTGTTTACAAATTTTAACTGTTGGAATTTGTATGTTTTTTTGTTTTATGTTTTATTTGTATGTTTTTATGTTTTATGTTTTAAGCCATGGCGGCTTACAGCATAAAAACATACACACAGAGAAAGGCAGAGTACAAATATTCTAAATAAATAAATAAAGTGCATTGTGGAAGTCCAATCTTAAGGTTACTAGTGCATGCACTAGATCTCACAGTCTTTAGGTCTTCCAAATCTAGGAAGAGGTGCAGCTGGCGTATCAGCTGAAGCTGGTAGTAAGCTGTCCTGATTGTCGCATCTACCTAGACTGACATTTGGAGGGATGGATCCAGGAGCACTCCTTTATAATCTCACTCACAGAGTTACTGGACATTTCATTGTTGGCTTCTGCTCCAATAACAACATCTAAGTTGGCTCTTATGTGAGAGATTTTATCTGCAAAATTGTTGTTAAAAGCATCACAGTGAGCTATTGAAGGTTCTAGCAATAGGTTCTGAGGAGAGGGCACCTGGCTTAAGCCTCTCACCACTCTGAACAGCTCAGCTAAATGTGAATCTACAGACGCAATGTGTGCAGAGAGGAAAACTTTCTTCACTGCACTTACAGTAGAGTCTCACTTATCCAACATAAATGGGCCGGTAGAATGTTGGATAAGTGAATATGTTGAATAATAAGGAGAGATTAAGAAAAAGCCTATTAAACATCAAAATAGGTTATGATTTTACAAATTAAGCACCAAAACATCATGTTAGACAACAAATTTGACAGAAAAAGTAGTTCATTACACATTAATGCTATGTAGTAATTACTGTATTTACGAATTTAGCACCAAAATATCACAATGCATTGAAAACATTGACTACAAAAATGTGTTGGATAATCCAGAACATTGGATAAGTGAGTGTTGGATAAGCGAGACTCTACTGTATTGCCATCTTATAGGAGCAAAGGTGCCCTTTATACCATGTCTTGTTACATAAAAGTTGTTTTCCGCCATCTGCACTCTAGGTGTCATGCTTCCTGCTTCATTTCCCTGAGTGTCTCAGTATACTATGTAGCCTGTTCTGTCACGGGTCAGAGAAGACATTTGGGAGCAATTGTGTCAATAGACCTGGTTAGATTTTGATTCCACTTATTGACTAGAGATTCAACAGGATTTTAGCTGTGATACTAGCCCTGACCAGAAAGTGATCTTTGCATGACAACTCAGAGATATTAATCACCTCTGCCCACCAATCCGTGTTCTCCAAGCAGAAAATCACATAAAGGGTATGATCTGCTGAATGCGTAGGTTCAGAAACCAATTGGGATAGGTCTATGTTTGTCAAGGATATCATGAACTTCCAAGATGCACCTGACAAACTGGCCTTCAGTAGTATGTGGAAGTCACCCAGAAGCAAAAGTTCTGGCAACTCCTAACAATGCCTCCGATACCAGTTCCGTAAGCCCAGCCAGGGAGTCTGTTAAGCAGTGGGGTCGATGGTACACTGACAGAATACTCAGTCTATCCCTGGTTTTCAGACTCGAGTACACACACTCAGTGTGATTCAGCTTCCTAATAGATAATCTGGTCAGGTTAAGGTAAAGGTTTCCCCTGATGTTAAGTTCAGTCGTGACCGACTCTGGGGGTTGGTGCTCATCTCCATTTCTAAGCCGAAGAGCCGGCGTTATCCGTAGACATCTTCAAAGTCATGTGGCCAGCATGACTGCATGGAGCGCCGTTACCTTTCTGCCAGAGTGGTACCTATAGATCTACTCACATTGGCATGTTTTCGAACTGCTAGGTTGGCAGAAACTGGAGCTAACAGCGGCCACTCCCGCCGCTCCTGGGATTTGAACCTGTGACCTTTCGGTCTGCAAATTCAGCAGCTCAGCGCTTTAAGACACTTTGCCACCGGGGCTCCCTGGTCAGGTTAAGATGGTCTTTATAGATCGTAGCCACACCCCCACCCCCTCCCACCCACCCACTTTCCCTCACCTGCTCACTGGCACTACCCAGCTGGGAGGGTCTGGGCCCAAGTTGGAGTACTATCATCTCCCAGGCAGGTTTCAGTGAGGCATGATCAATGTGAATCCCTTTTTGTTCTATGTAGAACAGGGAAAGTTAAGTTTGAAAATTAGATTAATAAGACTATTAGATATTAAAAATTGATTCAGTCACAAACACTAATAATCAAAATGTTTTACTGAGTAATATTATTATTAATTAACTTTTTAATTGGCTATTAGTGTTGGGCCAAAACATGAGGTATACAGATAATGGGATGGAGCTTGTTACTGTTTGTCACCTAAGAGGAGCATATTTTGTTATTGGCTCATTTAAAAGATCTCTCTTTGATTTTTTTTTAAAGTTGACTTCCTCCAACTTAGTTTCTCTCTCTCTCTCTCTCTCTCTCTCTCTCTCTCTCTCTCTCTCTCTCTCTCTCTCTCTCTCTCAATGGATTACAAATTGTGTTATATGATTGCTGCATGTGAATGTTAGAAGTTCAACATATCTGGAAAGGCTGTCCGAAGGTATAGGATCTCATCTTCAAAACTTATCACTTGCATCTCTTTCTTTCCACTTCCACTCCTCTTGTATATGTTACTCACTTTTCAATGCCTTATTTGTTTAAGGATAATATGGAGCCATTTGTTTAAGTTACATTGCACTCACCCATCACAAGTATAGCAATAAAGGGATACCTAGAAAAACTGGTCAAAGAAACAATAGTGGAGAGTTCTTAAGCTGTGATTTTGAGAATCTCGAAGCAGATGCATATCAAGGGATGAAGCATCACCAACACTCCTCCAAAGAAGAGAGGTCCATAGCTGTTCCCATCATTCAGGTGTAAAAGACTTGACAGTCTGAAAGGGCCCTAGATGCTTGAGAGATTTGATAAGCAAGGAAATCACTCAATAGATCTCGGATAAAAGAAAGCCCACTCTACCCCACCCCATTTTCAAAATTCACTGTTTTCATTTTCATGTTTTCAAGATTTATCTATGCAGGAGAAACACACAGGAGCTAGGATATACAAGAGCAGGCAGAGATAGCCACTGACACCAGAAACCTGTCAGCAGCTTCCCCTATACTGACAGAGGTGGCTTCTTCCCTATATGAGGAATTCTCATTTTCAACAAGACAGTCTTGACAAGCTGAGACAACCTGTCAAGAAATTGCTGACCACTATGATTGTTCTCAATTCCAAACAAGACAGGAATATACTTTTTACTAAAAGTTGTTGTTGAGGTTTCTATACTTTGCCCCAAAAGATCTTAATACAGTAGAGTCTCACTTATCCAATGTAAACAGGCCGGCAGAATGTTGGATAAGCGAATATGTTGGATAATAAGGAGAGATTAAGGAAAATGCTATTAAACATTAAATTAGGTTATGATTTTACAAATTAAGCACCAAAACATCATGTTATACAACAAATTTGACAGAAAAGTAGTTCAATACACAGTAATGATATGTAGTAATTACTGTATTTACGAATTTAGCACCAAAATATCATGATGTATTGAAAACATTGACTACAAAAATGCATTGGATAATCCAGAACGTTGGATAAGCGAGTGTTGGATAAGTGAGACTCTACTGTAGTAGTTTCTGGGGGATGTGGTACACCTCATGGAGATTTCTGGAGAGTGATTCACCAGGCCAAATTTTAAGTGATATGTGATAAAAGGGGCCATGGGCAGTCTTACTGGAGTCTTAGTAAGACACATTCACCATATGAACTGAACAACTCACACTTCTGTTCTAGATGTTGCCTTGATTTTTCTGTTTGTTTAATCAAGACTTTAGGTAGAACATATGTGACAAGCTCTAATCTGCACTGATTTATAATGTATATTTGTTGAAAGAAACACTGTAAATTTTACATTAACCTACCTGATCTCTAATTTGTTATTATACTTTGGGCAGAAATAGTGTGTGTAGGGGTACGGGGACAGAGGAAAATAAAGGATGTTACTAAAAACATGGAACATGGCAATTCTTCATAATTATCAACCCCTGAAATGTTTAATGTCGAATTAAATCATTATCTGTTAAATATCTCAGTTTTTTAATAAACCCCTACATTGTGAAGTATTAGGTACAAATTTACCATATTTTATGGTTTTAATGCTGAACGATTTTACAATGACCTCCCCCCAGTTTCTCAATTAGTACAAAAATTTCAATAGTTGATAAAAAAAACAGGAAGAAATAGAGAAGGAACAATAGACCAACTAAGCAGAAAGATTTGGGAATAAAAATACAGACAAAAAGTCATACACAAAATTAAGGAGAATAGGCAGAAGAAGCATCCTAAATTTTGGATTGCGATGATCAAAAAGGTGGGAGAGATTACAATATCAGAAATTGCATTTGGGAATTTTAAAAAAATATTTTCAATCCATGGATGGTGGAATTCATGGATATAGAATCTATACATTCCTCTGTTATATTTTTGAAAAGCTTGACATAGTTTTAAGAGCATTTTTCCTACACTGTACAAAAATTGGTAGATTATGAAATGATATAATTATACTCATATGGGTTTAAGAATATGAGAGGAAACAAAGATGTTTAATCTTGAACTTGGGAGCTTTCTGTTGGATGAATCACAAATACAAACACATATTGTCATGAATAAATGTTCTGAAAAAGCAATACTGAAATGAAACAGTATCTGGAAAACGATGCTTGGTAATTGAATTCTAAAGAGGCTACTAGATGGAAAGCAAATGTGGACTATATAGGTTAGAGAGAAATTTGAGCCACATTCCTATAAAATCCAATAGCTATGTAAAATATGAACAGGAATAAGTACTAAAAGGAATGTCAGTGGTTCCCTAGCATTAAGATTATATAGGATTATTATTGTTATTTTTATAATTTATTTTTACAGCACCATCATTGTACATGGCACTTAACAAGTAAAAGAACAGCTCCCTGCCCTCAGGGTTACAATCTAATTAAAATGTGACACAAAAGGAAAAGAGGATGGCAGCGAGGAAGGGAACTGAACGCAGCAGATAGAATGTAGCCCACTCACATGAGAACAAAACAAATAATAGTAACAGAGACAATTGCAGGATAAAGAACATAAGAGAGAAAATCAGAGCAGTCCCCAGGAAAACAGCTGTAAATTTCAATGGCATCTGACTAATTTAAACTAATGTTTAACTAATTTATTCCGTGTGTCAGGCTGTTGTTGCTCATTTAGCTAAAACTAACTAAAATCTATTTGGATCTCTCTCTCTCTTAATGAATTGATTTGATTTGATTTATATTCCACCTTTCTCCCAGCTTGGGACCCAAGGTCGCTTACAATAGAGTTAAGATAAGAGCTGTTGACAAGAACACTTTAAAAAGTATTTAAAAATTAAAATAATTTCAAAATGTTAACATAAATATTAAAATACAGCATAACAAGTAAAAAGACTTTTCTGAAAACAATTATTCAGAAAATGTCTACAGTAGAGTCTCACTTATCCAAGCTAAACGGGCTGGCGGAAGCTTGGATAAGCGAATATCTTGGATAATAAGGAGGGATTAAGGAAAAGCCAATTAAACATCAAATTTAATCAATTAAACATCAAATGATTTTACAAATTAAGCACCTAAACATCATGTTAGACAACAAATTTGACAGAAAAAGTAGTTTCATACGCAGTAATGCTATGTAGTAATTATTGTATTTACGAATTTAGCACCAAAATATTACGATATATTGAAAACATTGACTACAAAAATGGCTTGGATAATCCAGAAGCTTGGATAAGCGAGGCTTGGATAAGTGAGACTCTACTGTATTTAGGAGGAAATGCTAGTGCAAGGAGAACAGAATGTCTGCAATCTAGAAGGACCTATGATGGTTGTGGACCAAGGCCCCTTCTCCAGTGCCATATTATCAAAGCAGATAGTCCACATTATATACACTGTGATATAATCCATTTCAAAGCAGATAATGTGGATTTTATATGTTAGTGTAGAGGGGACCTAAGAGAAAGGCCTCCTCTAAAGATTTAGGACAGTCTTGACCACGCACGGCTTTCCGCCAGATGCAGAGGACTAGTATTATAAACCATCTTCTTATCATTCTGTTTGGAACATTATAAAGATGTATGCACATATATGAAAGTTTAGAATCCATTTATGCATGACATCTCTGTGGAAAGTGTCTGAATGTAACAACCATGTAGGCAAGGCCAATCAGTTGTATTCTTTCCAACCAGCTGGCAAGATGCATCACCTAATAGGGGGATGTTAGCTGTGTTTGGAAGCTGCCTGCTTGGAATCAGTATCAAAAATCATCTTAAGCGAAGAGAAAGTATTTATTAAGGAAATTACATGCCTGATAGATGGAGTCTTCTCACTGCAGCTGCATGACTAAGAGCACCTGCTGACGAAGAGGGACTAGCAGAAGTCAGCCGGAACTGAGAATATCAGTCTACAGTCAAGGATACAATAGTATGGTCAGGAGGTGAAGAACCATACCACAATTAGCTGCCTCTATATTTTCTGCTCTCTCAAGGCAGATAGCTAATTGTCCAAACATGGTTGCACATGTCTCCCTTTCTAAGGCTCCTTCCATACAGCTGTATAAAATCCACATTGAACTGGATTATATGGCAATGAGGACTCAGATAACCAAGTTCAAAGTAGTTATTGTGGATTATCTGCCTTGGTATTCTGGGTTATATGGCTGTGTGGAAAGGCCCTAAGGCAGATAATGTGGAGTTTTATACAGCTGTGTGGAAGGGACCTAAGAGGGAATTGCTTGTGCATGTGTGTGCGCGAACTGGATAGCCATAGCCATAGCAAAGGGAAGGCAGAAAGTTTTCTTTTAAGCTTTTCTACATGAGTACTCATGGGGAGAGCTGGTAACACATGTAATGGGAAAATATAGAAACTATCACAACATTCTGTGTCTAATGAGACCTTAAATATATTTGACCAAACCAAGATTTTAAATGTCTGTAAATCAATATAGCCAGTTATAAAAGACACAAGAAAGTCTCAGAAGGTGATTTATTGTATGATTCCTGACAGGGTGGATTGTAGCCCATAGTAAATACTGTTGCAACAGATATGAAGCACACATCAGTAATGAATTTGGCCCATGATGGTTCAGAGTTCGAACTATGCATAATTCAAATGTGCATTTCCCATTATGTTGTTAATGAGAATCTTCATGATAACAATAACTGAACCTGCAATTAATCTTCAAATTAAGGCAGAAGTGTAGCTTCCATGCATCAACATTTAGTGGGACAGAAGGCATCAGGTATAATTAAAAAAGGGACAATCTTCTAAAATTAAGAACAGGTGGTAACTTTAATTATTGATGAACTCTCTCTTGAAAGATGAAAATTTCCATAATAAACACTTAAGAAACAGTATTTTTATTCAATGGCAGTTTTTCAGTGGTTGTTACTTTTAGTCAGCACTCTACTCAACACTGACAGCAGAAAATGTAACTATGGGATGAACCGCAATGGCTGCTGCTGGTGTCCATGAAAGTTCATCAGTGAATCTCTTCTAAGTTTTGCTCTGAACTTTCAAGGAGCTATTGATGATGTGGAAACATTTTGGAGATATCATTAAGGACCATGATTAAGGGTTTTAAAGTTCAGCCTAAAAACTGGACCAGAATCACTATCACACTGATATGGAATCCACAAGTCCACAGGGGCCAACATATCAAAACACTTAACAAATCTTGAATGTTAATTTTTGAGTCTTATTTTCCACATATAAAGCAATATAAGGAAAATCCTTATTTCCATCATCAATTTGGAAAAAAATGTAAGAAAAAAGAGCATATCATATTCCCGAAATTAATATTTTGGAGTAACTAACAGTGTCCTTATGCCAATATTTTGCTATATTTATATATTGATCAAGGCATAACAGACAAGTTATTTACCCCTTGTTATCACAAAAATTGACATGTTATGAATAATATCAGTTTATTTTAACAGATTGTTTCCAAATTCTGACATTAAGACAGCATTGCTAACTCTTACTAAGGGGGAAACAAGTGATCATTACTCATTTACTAAATGATGATTCATTGAGAGTCATGCAAGTTTACATTGCATTGTCAGTCACATGCTGTTGAGGATGAGTTTAAACAAGAATACACCTAAAATTAGATTGGACTGAAAGCAGGCATTGACTCTAGAATAGGTTCTGCCATAAGGTGGTTATATGTTGGCTCCTGAAACAGGGCTGATCCAACTTCCTGAGCACTGCAACAGCTCTGATTGTTGGCCCAGTTGGGATTCCCTGAGTCACCTTGCCAAACATGGTTAAGCCAGAGCAGGCCCATGGGTGTACAGTTGCTGCATCTATACATAGACATAAATGGTCAGTATATTTATTTATTTATTTATTTATTATTCAAACTTATATGCCGCCACTCCCCTAGGGCTCGGGGCGGCTTACAAGAACAGGCTAAAATCTAACAATTTAAAAACATATTAAAAACATCTTTAAAAACAGCTTAAAAACACTCCCCCAGGGAGTGTTGGCCCTCTAGAGTATCTTACATATCCTGCATAACTCTCTTGCCTTATAATTATTTTAGAAATCTCCATCTCTTCCCTAGAAACCATTACGATGGGTTACAATACTAGAAGTAACCACATTTGCTTGGGTTAATCATTGGTTTTGCTATGACAGATTGAAGTGTCTCACCAATGACCTCCCTAAAAACATAACAGTGTTAGTCTAAAATATCAGGATGCAAGGGGATCTTGCAGCACCTTAAGGCTTTTCTACACATGCACCCAGGTTAAATCGGCTGAAAAAGGGGTGGTTAAACGACGTTTAGCCAAATGTTGGAAGAATAGGCAAAATTGTATTAAGGACTAGAAAACACATGTTTAAAAAGGCCCTTTAAACCTGATTCCTGCTGAGAAAACCTTCCATGCCTGTGTATCCCTGCAAGCATGGAAAACACATGCTTTACTCTCCACCCCCATAGACTCCCTCTATGGCCCTGATTTCCCTCTCAACTTACTGGAAGAAGGTTCTGATGTGAGCCTGGAGCCTTCTTCCCCTTTTCTTCTCTGTCAGCCAGCCAACAAGAGACATGGAGGAGAAATCCCCTTTCCTCTAACAAAGCCCTCTTTTGGCTCTTCCAAGGGAGGAGGAGCAAGGGAAGAAGACTGCAGGCCTCAAATAGAGCCTCTCTCTGATAAGTTGAGAAGGAAATGGCGGGGAGGGGGAGGCTGGCAGTGCCCTTGCTCACCCATGCTCATCTCAGACCAGTAAAGGAGCCACTCTCTCCTGCAAAATCCTGGGGTTTGGCCAGATGTGTGGCTTCCATCCTGAGAGGAAGTGGGATTTAAAAACCCAATTCTTCTCAGGTTTTTGTCCTGTGTAGAAGGGTCCTTAGAGATTAACTGAGAGAACAAAGTTAGTAGCATAACCGCTTGTAAGCAATAGCAGAAGAGGTGTGTGTGAGGGACCCTCAGCCTAGTTTAATGTAGCCCTAATTTCTTGACAGAAATTTACCTACCCAAGGATTCAAAACTTTTTTTTGATAAGTTAAGGTATACTATTAACTCTTATCAGAACAGGAACCATCTCTGCTCTGAGCAGAGTGGCAAAAGATGACAACTAAAGGCACATCTAAATTAACCCTCTATCCTGAAAAGGGGGGAGGATGAGCTCCATGGTGGCTGCATGATGCATGGAGTAGATTTCAGTTCACGCAATCTTGAACTAAATTTTTAAAAGTTCAAATCTGTTTAGTATTTAGGAAACTCAGTTAAGGTTATTGGAATCTGTGTACGAGTGACATCACTTACGAACTTTGTTTAGGAAAAGTGAGAAGGAAAATCCCTGTATCATATAAGAGAAATCTTTGATAAACTATTGATGTTCCAAGAAGAGATATATATTTATGCATTCCTAGCATTTCTCATAGCAAATATTTTACATTTTGCGCAATTACAGAGAATAGTGTCATTACAATCCAAAACCATATTTAGTTTTTAAACCCAATACAAACACATGGGGTATGTTCATAGGAAAGTCTCTGAAGGTCTGAGTAAACTGTAATTTTGTATGTTGTCTAGTGAACGACAAGGGGAGGACTCAGAACACACTGTATTTTAAAATGATACACAGATCATACTTTGTTTCTCCCAAAATAAGACAGGGTCTTATATTAATTTTTGCTCCAAAAGATGATTTAGAGCTTGTTTTCAGGGGCAGTCTTATTTTTCCAAATTGATTTTTTTTAAAATGAACTATATCTAGGGCTTATTTTTGAAACAGGGCTTATATTCTGAGCATCCTCAGAAATGCTGAAAAATCATGATCAGTCTTATTTTTGGAGTAGGTCCTATTTTGGGGGAAACAGTGTAATAGGTACATGATTTAAATATTGTGGTGTACGCCTTCGTGAATACATCTTTCTTTTATACATGTAATAATTATATTTGGCAGAATCCATGTCTTACAAATACAAAATCAATAGCACAGCTATTACTGATTTCAGATGAGGCAGGATTTCATTGGATAAATGAATATTTCATCAACATTCATTGACAAATGCCCTGATATGATATTTTTAAATGCTTGCAAATGTAAGCCATCACTGGGAATGTTGATCATAGACTTCTATAAAGTCTTTTTCCCGGAGGCAGTTTGCTTCTTTGCTAATATTTAGGTTTTAAAAAAAGCCTTGCCTGTTTTAAGTCATAACACCAAACTTGAAAAGGCTTTTTAAAAGTAATGCTTTGACAGTGTTCCTTTGACCTTCAGTAGCAAAGCTTATGCCTTGCAAATTGATTAATATAGATACAATATCCAACCATTTTTCATACCATTTTTTAATGTTTGTTAAATGCCCAAGCAGTATGTAAACAGAGTATTTGGCATTTTTATTAGGGTGCGGAACTCAGTCATTTCCTTTGCAACAACATCTCATAAACTATTTTGACAGTCTAATAAACTATAAAAAGCTGTGGTAAAAACTAGCTCTGAATGTTATAACCGTACAAAATGGAAAGAGCAAGAGAAAACATCTATCACTGAGATTATTATCACTGTTGCCATGGCAACCTGGTTGCAATAGCAATATCTCCATGGTTCTGCTGTTTGTTATCATCTTTCTTGATTTTACATCATTGAAATTGTAGTAATTACACTCTGCCTGATGAAAAATGCATGCTGTCATGGCAACTAAGTCAAATATTCTTAATCATTTCACCTCTTCAATCCAAAATGTAATTGTTTGTCAGTTAAATAGGTTATACAGAAGGCTTCTATGGTCTTACAATCGTTTTAAGTGTTTTGCAAAAACTGTGCTTTCGGGCTGAAGACCCTAAGTTGAATTAATGGTCTGCAGTTGTAAACAATGGCTCATTAGAGTAAGTGATCAATGCTCATTAATTCAAAAGTATCATTATTTTGTGTGAGATATATTGTAATATTCTATATTATTTGGAAACTCAGCCACTGAGGGGCAAATTACAATAGTGAGGAGCCTTAAATTATGATTTCATGATGTAAGTTCAATATCCATTGCATTAGGTTGTTCCTGCATTTGGATAGTATGGCCCTAATACAGCCATTTGGGAGAATAACTGTGGGTTTCCTGCATGGTGCTCCACATGAAGTCCAAGTGACAGAACTGTTCTGACAGAACTCCTCATGCAGGGAAGAGTAGCTAGAAAGACCTGGGATCAAGGGCCCATTCACACTGCACAATTATAGTGTTATATTCTATTTTAACAGTCCTGGTAGGATCCCATGTTGCTGTTTATTCATTCAGTCACTTCCGACTCTTCATGATTTCATGGACCAGCCCACGCCAGAGCTCCCTCTCAGCCGTCACCACCCCCAGCTCCTTCAAGGTCAAGCCAGTCACTTTAAGGATAACATCCATCCATCTTGCCCTTGGGCAACTTTTCTTCCTCTTTCCTACCATTTTCCCCAGCATCATTATCTTCTCCAGGTTTTCCTGTCTTCTCATTATGTGGCCAAAGTATTTAATCTTTGCCTCTAATATTTCCCTCCAGTGAGCTGTCAGGCATTATTTCCTGGAGTATGGACTGGTTTGATCTTCTTGCAGTCCAAGGCACTCTCTGAATGTTCCTCCAACACCACAGTTCAAAAGCATCTATCTTCCTTCCTTCAGCCTTCCTGGACTCTTGCAATTCTGGTGTGGGGAGAAGCATTTCGAATTCTTTGACAGAAATCTGTAGTGCTTCAGCAAACTACAAATCCCTGGATTCCACAGGAGGCAATCATGGCAGCTGAAGTGGAATAGTTGTAGAGTGTGAATGCCCCACTCAGTTCTCCACTTTTCCAAAGGGATGTGTGAATTGCCTTCAGCTATTGTACCGACACAGTCACTTTGGGCCAGCGTCTCGTGAATACTGTTTCTATGCAAAACGTTTATCTTTGCTATATTGAGGCAAAAATAATGAAATTTGATGGCCATGGGCCTACAGCTGTCATCTAAACACATGTGACATCCCCCAAAGGATTCTTTATTCAGAGATATTTTATAGCATTATGGAACATGTGTTCTTGGTTACACATTTTGTTCTCTCCATTTTACACACGCACCTCCAAAAAGAGAAAAAGAACAGGCCGGAGCAAAATGCCCTTTAAAGGACTTTTGTGAACATTTGTATCATGGTATTAAATTATTTTTAAGAAGTAATTTATTAAAATTTGTTTTAAATTTTTTTTTACTGTTTTTAATATTTTAAATTTTGGTTTCTTTTGCACATTGCCTTGAGAGACCAGGTGGGCTGAGAGTAGTGTTGCCAGGTTGAATATGAGAATACAGGACTCGTGTGTCTTTAATAGTTAGCAGATCCTCCACTGGGAAGACATACCATAATATTCAGCCAGGTAGAGTAAACCCACCTTTTAGCTGATGCAACTCCATCTCTCTACTGCTTATTTACAGGACACACCTCTGGTTCTCATTTACTGTAGTCCAGCTAAAGCTAGATGTTTCCCCGCTGCCCCATTGGGAAGGCTGATCTCAGTAGAACTCAGAAACTACTATTCAAAAGCCATTTGGGAATCAATGAATAAATAAAGACTTAATCTAGGTGGCAATGACTTTCATGTCTATGGGGTCATTAATCCATTCTGAGTTTTACTCTATATTTTAAAGGAGCTATCCTAGTGTTCTCATAGCATATCCATGGCACACAGGAAGGGTCTGTATGATAACAGTTATCAGCAGTAATTTTTACAAGTTTAAGCTTGTATACCAGCTGTGAAGCTGTCTGGAGGTGAATCTTGCTTCATTGATTCATACTCAATAAATCCATGCTGGACTACTTCAGGCACTGCTTTCAAAGATGGAAGTTCAGCTAGTCTTGGATATTGGTAGGAGCCTGAATCAAGTGATACCAATATTGTGCCAGGTGTGCTCTATTTCCAAGACTAATTAGAAACACTACTTTAAAATTCTACCTTTATCATTTTGAACAATTGGAGTCTGAGCCTGCAAAAGAGAAGGCTGAGAGGAGACATGATAGCCATGTATAAATATGTGAGGGGTAGTCATAGGGAGGAGGGAGCAAGCTTGTTTTCTGCTGCCCTGCTGACTAGGACACGGAACAATTTCTTCAAACTACAGGAAAGGAGATTCCACCTGAACATCAGGAAGAACTTCCTCACTGTGAGAGCTGTTCGACAGTGGAACTCTCTCCCCCGGGCTGTGGTGGAGGCTCCTTCTTTGGAGGCTTTTAAGCAGAGGCTGGATGGCCATATGTCAGGGGTGCTTTGAATGCGATTTCCTGCTTCTTAGCAGGGGGTTGGACTAGATGGCCCATGAAGTCTCCTCCAACTCTACTATTCTATGATTCTATGAGTGATTTGAAAGACCAGCATCTACTCTTCTTGCACCATGATGTCATCAACTGTGCCTCTTCTTCCTTGGCTACTCCCCAAGGGCAGTTACAGTTGATAAGTATATGAAAAATGGCTTTCAGTGGGGCCCTTTTTTTTCCCACAATTCTGTACCAGAAAACTTGAAAGAGCCACTTATTCTCTTTTACCATTCTAAGGGTACAACTGTACAGGCTACAAACAGGAATGCTGTTATGGAACAAGGTACTCCAGTCCAGTATTGCTTTGGTCTGCATGGCCAGTTGCAGAGCTGGCTGGGGGACTAGTGGGTTTCTGCACTGCATGCCCTGAACTGACCCGTGGCTGGATTGGCATCTGTATGGCATAGCAGCACTGAAATCAGTTCAGCCTGTCAGCCCACTGCCCTTACCTTGCCCCTGTTCTTTTGATGTTTATAATACCCACCAGGCATGAAAGTGATGCTGCCACCTCATCACACAGGTGGGGGGTGGGTCCCCTTAAAATGCCGGAGCTCCTCTTTGGTGACAGAGCTAGATGCACCCCATCAGATGACGCAGGCCGATGTTCCATCCCAAACTGGGGATGAAGCGGTGAGGAAGTGTTGCATTCTAGCTTTCTCGCCACCATGGTGAGTGATTAATCTTTTGGGTAGCTCCAATGGAGCTACCTGTGGTTTTCAGGCTTCTGATAGGGGAAACAGCAATGCGCCAGTTTGCCTCTCCATGCTGCCCCTGTTTGATGGGGGAAGCAACAGGGCCCCAACACGCCTTGTCTCAATGCCCCCTTGTGATGGGGAAGTAGGGAGGGGCCATGCTCACCTTCCGTTTTGCCGGTGATTGCCAGCAAAATGGGACAATAGAGAGGAGAGTGGCTCATCAATATGATGATGTCCCTGGTCACTCTTCAATGTCTTTAATTATGAACTGACAAGAGAGAGGGAGGTGGGAAGGAAGAATTGCTTCCACCTTTTCCCTTTCCCTTGTCCAGTGACCTCATTGCTCCAGCTAACATCACTGCTGACACAGAACAACAAATACCATTATTTTCAAGCCCAATGGGCACTGTAAAGCCCAAATCAGTGGGACAGAGTAAATACCATCCCCTGTCCCCAGGCTATCTCCACAAAACTTGGAGAAAGTGGGATGGCACTTCCCAAATAGGAAGTGGCCCTACTATTTACACTAGCCCAAAATGTGGAGGAATTCCAGAGCTTCAAGAAAGCTCTAGAGTATCCCACAACTTTTTTTAATGTGAAAGCCATGCCTTTTCTCACACTATAGTGAACGGAGCGTGTGTGTTGTCTGGCTGCCACACAGTCCATTCCCTGATGGGCCTTAATTTGTAGTCTGGGACTCTATAATTAATTTCTAACTGCTGTTTTACAGAGTTTTTAAAAATTGTTTTTGTAAGTACTCCACTTCCGGAGAGTTAGAACTTTAAAAGGATTCAAATCATAATTTTAAATAAACACATAATACATTTAAGGATCAGAATACTTAAAGTGTCTCAAACCTGTGTAAGTTTCTTTATGGAAGCAGTTGAACATTTTTTGTCCAATGTGCAACTCTATGTTCAGTTAGTGGAAACAGGTGGTCAGAGGTGCCATTTCATATGCTGAATCACTTTTTTTTGACAATGTATATCTGTATATACCTTCTGGAATTGGTAGTAGAATTCAGTTTGGTTGCCCATTCAGTTCTGCAGTCGGCTGTTCAAAAAAAAAAAACAAAACCCAAAAAAACAAAAACACCAGCAACAAAAAACTTTGTATGTAGAGATTTCTGTTACGAATTTTAAAATTATGTATCATCTTTGTTCTGTGTATTGTAATATGTATTTTGTAGAAATATATTTTAATGTGTGTATTTGTACAATGTTTTTAAACGATTGTGTGTTTATAATGATGCTGTAACCTGCCTCAAGCCAATAAGAGAGGTGGGTAAGAAATAAAATTGTTGTTGATAATAATAATAATAATAATAATAATAATAATAATAATAATCAGTAATTCAGAATCTCAGCCAAAGTTCTCTTTCAGTGCAAAGTCTTCCAGATTCATAATTTTTACTTAAAATCTTCATTTAGAAAGATTCATACATCATATGTGGTCCACTGATGACCAGGGCTGTAGCCAAGGGAGGGAACTAGGGGTTCAACCCCCCCCTCCAAATTTTTTCAGTTTTTTTATTAAAAAAACTGGTTTACTCATGAATTTTAACTGATTAACCAAATCCTCATGAGTGTCCACTGAAGTTTATCTGCCTTGAGTGTCTACTGAAGTTTATCAGTGGAGCCTGATTTCTAAATTATTTAGCTTTATGGAACTAGTCTTCATGTTTCGCTAAAAAAAGTTTCATCCCCCCCCCCCCCCCGAAATTGTTTTCTGGTTATGTCTATGTTGATGACTACTAGTGAAGATGGTTATCCAGGATAACACTGGTGATCATCCATCACTGAAGAAAGCAAGGAGAATGTTGCAGTTGGACTCATGTCCTCTGGTGGGCTACAGAAATGCATCTGTTTAGATACTATGTGAATGGAATATTGGACTAGATAGGGCTCATGTCTGATCCAGCATGGCTTTTGATATATTTTCCTGTTCTTTTCCTTTTTAAATGTCCTTTGAATGTGCAATTTGTTTGTTCTCTTTAAGTGCCTGCCATTTCTTTTTGCATGTTCATTCTTATGCTCCTTTCTAAGCCCAATTAGATGACCAAAATATTTTTACAACTATTCAGTACAGAGAAGTCATCCCAAAGTGGATGTTCTTTTCAGCTTTTTTTCTCAATGTCAGTTGCAGCATGGTTCCAAAATTCCATTATGGTTCAAGTGTGTCTCTTTTTCGCTTATGCACAATTTCAGCTTTTTCAGTAATGGTCCAATAGGCAGGGAGTCCATTTGTTAGCAAACACAAAAGCGCTTGTTGCATGACATGCTAAGCCAGAAGATTTTGACAACCCTTACTTATCATTTATGAGCTGTAGACTGTTGAACATACTGCCTGTTTCCATGCACTTCAAATTGAAATAGCCAAGCAAACCACACATAACTCTATAGTTCATTTATGTGATCATCTAAACATGAGCCCTTTGCTCTCTCCCCCCCCCCCCCCAAAACCAGGAGAATCAATTCTAAAATACCCTATGGATTTTTTCTCTGTCTAGCTTGTTATGAGAAAAACAAACCAGGAAAGTCAAAGTACAACATTACACACCAGCCAGAACTTACTCCATAGTTTATTTTGCTGTTTGGATTGCAAGTGGTAGCATTTTATTCCTGCTGCAAGAAATTGCTCAGTTTTTGATTGACTATATTTACAGTTTGGAACTTATTTGCATGTGGCATTTTTGGGCACAAAACAGTATCTTTTACAGTAGGAGACAACATTTTTGTGTAAAGAAAATGCTGTTTATGTAAACAAAGTGCTGCTTCCTGCACAGAAATATAATGAGCAATTGCATCCAGAGTAAATAAATATGCAGAGTTGTCCTAGAACATGTTGTCGCTTGAGGGGATTATAAAAAATAATATTTGTAATTAAGAAAAATTAAACATTTTGCGCAAGAAAGGCATATACTTTGTAAAAGCAAACACAAATTCTCAAGATGGATTGTATCTTGAAGACTGAAGAAAATATATATTCAACCATAGCATTTCATGTTTCTTAGATCAATTTCTAAAATAGTTTATATATTTCAGAATATGACAACATTTATATAGCCAGACTTTTGCTAGCCTGGAATTGCTCCAGTGCTATTTCTGGTGTACTTTAATCTTCAGCTGTAGTGTGGCTGTCTGAATTCCTTTAAACTGCTCATTTTAAGCAGTGATATCTTCAATTTTTGTTTCTGTCAAGGTTAAATTGTCTGAATTTCTTCATTTCTCCTGTTAGGCTACCCCAGAACATTACAGATACATTTACTGTTTCTCTGAATATACCAGGAGAAGTATTCATGACTAGAAACCAGATAGTGAGAAATGTTGCTATCTTATTCAAGACATTTGGGGATAACAATTTTGTAAAAAGAAAAGAATAGCACCTACTGTATAGCCAAAAAGGAGGGGAGGAAGGGGTGTCATGACAGCTACGCTACTGATCGCTATGAAAATGTGTTTAGTAAATATCATTCTATAAGAGTTATCAGAGATTACAACCCTATTGAGAAATATAAACCTATTGCTAGCAATATATTTCTCCAGTGTTTTTTTTTTTCAAAAAGGCTGTACTGTATTTGAACTCAGGGAGTCTATTATTTGTAAAGGAATAATATTATTCAGCAAGAGCCTAAGTACACTAATAGCACCAGAGCCTGCCTGATCTTGAAAGTTAAGCAGAGTCAGTCCTGATTAGTATTTGGATGGGAGATCACCAACCAATACCAGGGGCTATACTCTATATTTCAGAAGAAAAAACTGGAAAACCCATTTAAATCCATGGTTGCCATACTTCAGCAAGCAATGTACTCACAGACAATACTATTCATTGCAGTACTGTTATAGAGTAATAATAGTCATTCTCCTTAAACATATAAAACATGATTTTAAAAAGGCATCTTTAAAAAGACATCTCAACCACCCTGAGTCACCAAGAGGAGATAGGGCAGGATAGAATAATAATAATAATATAATAAACTTTATTTATACCCCGCCACCATCTCCCTAACGGGGACTCGGGGCGGCTTACATGGGGCCATGCCTAGAACAATACAATATAACAAAATATAAATAAAACAACAAATCATAACGCATTAAACAATACAATAAAAAACAAATAAAGAATAGAAATAGAAATAAAGTTTTATTCTTGTTGTTTTGCATATAAGACTCACCATGCAGTGATAGACAATTAAATTGTTGCAGAGTTTTTCAAACATTTCATGTTGATGACACATCCTTTAGATATGAATGATTTCGCAACACAGTAATTCATTTTTACTAGCAAGTTGGAGGTTAAATCAACCCCTGAGAAAAGATACAGACACACACACATTCCAATAATGAAATGTATGGCGGCTCAGCATATACTATGAAAATCCTTCATTTATATTTTTTAAAATATATGATTTATTGTTTATTTCACATAGATTCAGATGTTTGTCATTACATTTGTATGAAACACCTACTTACTGAAGCCAACATATCAGTGTGTTATGACACACAGTTTGGAAAGCTCTGAATTACTGTTTCACAGAAAGACACAGCTATTTTTTACTCTCTGTTTTATTGTCTTGTGAAATAGTAAGATTTTGAATCATACAGAGGAAAGTGTCTTCATAGAACAACCACACATGATCTGATGACAGATGATGTTCACCAAGCAGATGACACCAAATTTTGTTTTTCCTTCACACATCCAACCATTCTGTTTTACTCTGGAAGTTGTCATGAGATGGATGGGGACAAACAAACTGAATCTAGAACCAGACAAAATGAATTGCTAAAGATGTACAGATCTGATGTAGAAAAGGATTGTTATGATGCTTTAGTGAGATGACATTCCCTCTGATGGAGGAAATGTATAATCTGTAGATACTCTGATATCAACAAGGTCATAAAATAAACATTTCTCAAGTTAGATCTGTCGTTTTTTAAAATGGTAGTGTGTCATTTTACATGGCTAGTAAGGAATTGCGCTGCTATTCTAATGATAAATTGCTATAGTACAATTGGATATAAATGTGAGAAATCTCTTATTTGACCCTTACTCTCAAACGGATGAAACTTTGCTAGGTGAATTTCTGAGTTCTTGTGCACAGTTTTCTTTTAGCAGCCTATAGCCAGCAGTTAAATGAAGTCTACATTTCGATAGCACTAACCCAAAGCAAAAATAAGATTAAAAGCATTTGACAGGCAACACCACAGTTTTTTGTCTGAACAGAGTTTTATGGAAGTCTTATTATAAAACACAGGAAACTGTCAAAAAGAACTTATATTCATCTGAAACAAGCTGCCAATAATTTGAATAGGAAAGTGCAATCTAAGGGCTTCTACAGATTGCCCAATAGGTCCAGAAAATCTCAATGCATTCCGTTATGGGATTTCACACATTTAATGCCCTGTAACATTGTTCCTGTTCCCGCAAGCCCTTGTGCCCTAAATATACTGGGTTTTTGGCCCATGTTTTTCACTGGTTGCAACAGATTTTAGTCCTACACATGATCTGCACATTACTCATTCCTTCCGTGCTTGAGTGCTGGTTAAATTGAGTTATGGGGCTGATTTCCAATGGACTCCTCCATATCCTCCTCCCCTAGTATCAACATTCTTGCACATTATTTCATATAACTGGGGTGTATCTATGTAACATTAATTGAACTTTTTTATTTCCATTTTTTAAATTTATTTTGTAAAAGGGTTTTAGAGAGGGATAAATAATCTAAAGGCACTACATCCCATTTGATCTTGAAAGCTAAGCAGGATTGAAGGGGAGAGTGTTAGTGAATACCAGATGCTGTAGGCCATATTTCAGAGGAAGGAAATTTGTGTGGTAAAAGGCAATGTTTTTGAACCAGATTAAAACCCAAAGAACCACATTCAAAGCAAATCATAAAGAATGTTGTGTGTCTGGATCATAGTAGCTAGGAGGGTGAGTAGGATTTTTTTAGTATGTGTATACAAGCCCCTGGAGGAGTCCTAAGCAAAAAATATGTTTCACTTTACTGTTACTTCAGGGTAAAGAGTAGTACTAGTGAGTGACAAAAAGAAGAGGACAGAGTAAACATTAAACAACAGCTTTTCAGTGACTCATCTTTTTGTATTACAACCACTTCTCACATAACTAAACTTTTGTTTCGTGGACAACAAATATTTTTACTCAGTAAAAAAAATACTGAGATCATCAATAGAAATTAAATTGAAAACTCAAAAAGCCATATAACAAGTTTTAATGATATCCCTCTCTCTACCAAAATATCTGATTGCACCCACATTGCATTTAGATCCTGGTATTTAATGTTCATTGCTTTAAGAAATGAAACACTCACATCAGTCAGTAAAGAATCCTTGTTTTGTGTCTTCTTGTCTACACATTTCTTTAGCATTTGAACATTTCTCTCAGCCTTGGGACTGAAAGAAAATACTGTGTCAGAAGAGATGATGGTATACATTTATCTAAAGTTTCCATGGGTCTCAGAAACAGAGCAGTGCTATGAAAAACAATTCTGATGGGAAGTCTGCAGGGCTCAGGGCTCAAAAACCTGTAAAGGTCAATCTGGAAAATAAAGCATACTGTGCTCTTTTGGCTGTAGCTCTAGTCTTATCTGTTATATATATTTTAACCTTGCTTCAAAAGCAGCTACGGGATCTGAGTTTTAAAGGGCCAGATCTGGTGTAGATATCTGTAGACTCACTGGATTTGCATTGAAAACAAGGATATTCTGCCCCTCCCAATCACATCATTTATTATCAAAAGTTTGCTTACCCAGTATTTGCCATTGCACGCACTTAATAGTGTTGCTCACACAGGCCTCTGACATTTCAACATCAAGAAAACACCACTCTGAATTATGTATATTATTGATTGGTGAAGATGACTACATATTCAAATAAATTAAGTGGTTGTTACTGTAACTCTTTAAACCTTATTTAAATAGTACAAATGCTTTGACTGTCAGGGAAACTGAAAGCCCATCTACACAAGCCAAATGAGGCAGAGCGGGGATAAATGGACTTGACCAGGGCCGTAGCCAGAAAAAAATTTCGGGAGGGGTTTTGAAAATTTCGGGGGGGGGGGGCTTGAACATACCCCTCCCCGCTACAAACCTGTCAATATCTGCTTGAGATAGTGCCTGGAGGGACTCTTAATGTTTTGCATCTCATAGATTTAGCATGGGGATTTGGTTAACCAGTTAAAATTCATGAGTAAACGAGATTTTTTTTATAACTTGAAAAATTTCGGGGGGGGGGGGGGTTGAACCCCTAAACCCCCCCCCCCCCTCGCTACAGACCTGGACTTGACTGTATCTACGTAATGCACAAAGCCTTGTCCCATGAACTATGGACCATTTTGTACTGGGGATGTTATAAACCATCATCAATTCTTTGTTGGTTTTCTTCTATTTCAAGATTGTTCATCATTCTGAAGAAATGCTATGCCACCTTTCACACCGAATGGCCTGCTTGCACCTAAGCAATGTCTAATGGGGTACAGATTGTGGGCATATGGATCAAACTCCAAGTGAGAACTTACTCAAAGGCAAATCATAAATTGTACGGTAGTGTAATCAACCCAGAAAATGTAGGATATCCCAAATCACACGCACACTAATATAGAGATGATAGCTAGAAGTAGCTTTATAAAAACTCTCCTTCAGTGACCAAAAAGCTCAATCAGTGGGGAGACACACAATGGAGAATGGGACATTACAGGGAAGCTACAGTAGGAACTGGGTTAAATCCCAACAGTTCACTATACCATCACTTTCCTAATTTTTTCATCTGTAACCTTTTCACTCTACCCTGTTGTCATGGGAATTATCTACCATTTCACTGAGGCTCCATCTACACTTCCATACAATCCAGTTTCAGAATGCAGATTAACTGCATTGGACTGGATTATATGGCAGTGTAGAAACATATAATCCAGTTCAATGTGGTTTGATCACTGCCAACCAACATGTGAAATTAAGTTTTAGATTCTTAAAAAGAGACATTTTATGAAATAAATCCATTTTTCTCATAGACAGGACAGCTTTTACCAGATATTGCATCTTATTGCCAGGGCCAGGAATAATGAGATGTTTTCTCAGAAAAATAATTCTTATTAATGGGTCCAATTAAGTGATAAAAATCCAGGTCACAAGAGGAAACTAAGAAACTTCCAAAAATTTATTTGCAAAGCAATTCAAAAAGGCAGGAAACTCTTCGTCACAACATGACTGGCAAATTGCTTTACTCGAGGAAGGATATTTAGCTTAAGAGTAGTGCCCGTTCCTCTTTAACATGTCTTTGAACTCTGCTCTTCTACATTGGTGAAATCTATTTGAACATAAGGATGCATATGAATAAAGAAAGTGAGTAGGCACCAACTTTTTCAATGGTTTTCAACCTGGAGTCCCCAGATGTTTTTGGCCTTCAGCTCCCAGAAATCCCAACAGCTGGTAAACTGGCTGGGATTTCTGGGAGTTGTGGGCCACAAACATCTAGAGACCCAAGGTTGAGAGCCACTGGTCTATATGATCAAGGATCATGTTACATTCACATGATGCAGCAAATGCATAATATCATCCAGATGTTGAAAGATAAAAATAAATAATTTGTGTTAGATATTTAAAAAGTGTATATTTATCTGGGTAATTGGAAAATAATGCAAGAAATGTGATATATACCTACAGTTGGGAATGTAATTTTTTTTTTTTTCGTGTCAGGAGCAACCGGAGTTGCTTCTGGAGTGAGAGAATTGGCCATCTGCAAGGACGTTGCCCAGGGGACGCCCGGATGTTTTGATGTTTTTTTTTTTTACCATCCTTGTGGGAGGTTTCTCTCATGTCCCCGCATGGAGCTGGAGCTGATAGAGGGAGCTCATCCACACTCTCCCCGGGTGGGATTCGAACCTGGCAGCTTTCAGGTCAGCAACCCAACCTTCAAGTCACTTAGTCCACTACGCCATCTGGGGGCTGCTGTAACATTTATTAGTACGGTAAGACTCAACTTGCCTTTGTCATCTTCGGGTGGTACATGTGTCTTTGGGAAGTATGTAAAGATGAGGTGTGTTTCTTCCACTACTTCTATGGAATACCTGTTATTGCTACAACAATAAAGAATGGGCAATATCAGTTTCATGGAAATCTTAAAGTGGTAGGAAGGGTATTGGAGATAGCAGAGACCTGTGTGAAGAGCTCCTTTCAACTCTGCTATTCAACAAGGACTACAGTTATTGTTGAAGAAAGTACAGGATGTAGAACCAAGGAGAGCCTAGCAGGAAGATGGGGATGAAGGGACAGGAATACACGATCCTATGAAGAGAAAGAGAGAAAGCAAAGGAGAATTGGAAAGAACAGCAAAATGAGACAGAAAAGAGAGAAAAGAGAGTCCCAATCACATGGCATGGTGTGCATCTCACTACTGATTTGCCTCTCCTCCTCCTGTGAATCTCCTGTCCATGGCTATTGGCAGGAAGGCATGGTTATGAGGCGGTGCATAAGAATTATTGTGGGGCCACAGATTGGTGAATTGGTGCAATTGCACTACTGAAGAGAGGTACTACACTATATACTCATAAGTCTAGAACTTTAGTCCAAAAATCTACCCCAAAAAACTCGGTTGACATATCCACGGGTCAATATAAGTATGATATTTAACTCTAAAAGGACCCATCTCCTTCTCTGAGTAAAGTGGCAAAAGTGATAGTTTAGCCCAACTTAGAAGAATTTAAAAGACACACTCTCTGCCATGGTGCCGCTTCTGGCCTTATGATTTCCCTCACAGATTTCCAGTATTTTCTCAGGACACCAGGGAGGGAGAATAGTTCTTCTTCATTCCAGCTGCAGAAGTGCAGTTGAAAGTCCAGTCACAAAATAACACACCTTCCTTTTAATGAAGACTTTTAAAGTTGCTAGGTGCCCCCAGAGGTCAACAGTGGACAGCTCTAAATGGACACCTTATCCTTTGGCCAATATGGAGTTTCAAATTCCAGATCAGGCTTGTGATAATTTTGACTGCCAATCTCCCAGCTGTTGTGATAGAAAAGATGCCTGACTATCCAGATACCCACCCTTACCATACCCTTCCCATTCTCGTTGCAGTGGTGGTAGTGGGTGTGACATGGTTAGTGTCCATCATTTCTCATCTGAAGTCATGTTGGCGGGGGCACTGGACTTTCATGGGAGAGGGGAAGCAGGAGAAGAGGAATCACACCCTCTTTATCCCCTCCTTTCTCCCATAGCCCTTGCACCCCAGCTGACATCATTTTAGCCACCATGGAGCTAATCTCCCCCCCCCCCCCTCGGCCTTTGAGATAGTGGATCAGTGTAGATGTTCCCAGAGACAATCTCTGTAGCCATTCTTTTGCAATCTCATGGTCTGATGGGAGGTGAGTGCTCTCACAGCATGTAACCCACTGACAGTCCAATTAATTAAATTCATTTTGTTATTAGTGTTAATAGCAATGAATTATTTTCTTGATTTCTAATGGTTAACATTATTAGAATAATTCTGTAATGTTCCAGGATTAGTGAATTAAGCATGAATCAATGCCAAAAGCTTTCATTTCAATAATACATGTTCACTGTGTGTGGTGTCTAGTCTACACAAAAGATTCATTTGTGTCACAGCATATTCTACAACCTACCTTCAGTTGTAGAACATGATCTTGTAAAATACTAGAAAGTGCCCCTGAGTATGTGCAATATATATATATATATATATATATATATATATATATATATATATATCCATACTGATTAGCAGCAAGACCATGTATATTATGGGTGGTTTTGTTCACAAAAAAATTCAGTCTTGGTTTCTTTTTCTTCTTTTGGACAAATTAGGCACTGCCATATAATTGCTCTATATGGCTTTATTTTTTTATTTTTTTAGTTGTAATCATGGCTTGATTAGTAGGCATAGATGGATAATGTGTGTATGTGTGTGTGTAATCAAAATCTGAGTCATTTCTTCTCCAATGACGTTAGCAGTGTTTAATTTTGAACTGGTATGCAGTGATCATTAGCATTGCACTTTATGAATTGTACTTTTTCCAGAAAAGGAGGTGATATAATTTTGTAGGTTGATATGGTTTCATTTAATATCACAGTGATGAACAATAGTTTGGAAGCCTGGCTTTCATTTCACCCTGAGTAGTAGTGTGGCACGATTTAAGAATTATCTTAATAATCAGTAAATTTAAAATGGAAATGCACACAACGATGGCATTAAATGAAAAGCCACACAATCATGGCGTTAAATGAAAAGATCCTGGAACAGAGCCCAAAAATTGTGTATGTACAAAGAGAGTGAAAAAAATAGTATATCCTCCTCAAAAGCCTATAAAACAGAAAAAGATGACAAAAATGTAGTGCACGTCTTATTTAATAACAGCACTGAGGACAAAGATGAGTGTATTTGGAAACTTACTGCCTTTACTGGCTCATGAGTAAAGTTCACTGAGTAATTGTACAAAGTCTTGTGGATAAACCTCTACAAACTTGGATAAATTTCATGGGGTGAGAATATTTGCTAATGGAATACAAATCTGTAGTGCCCACTGTGTTTGAATTCAATTCCACCTCCATGTTTATTTCCCGTTATTTCTTGCAAAGATTGCTATTACCCAAGGTCCAATAAAATCAAAATTCCATAGCCACAATTTTATTGACTTTTCTGGGAGATACGTACAGAATGTTTGCATGCTACATGTGGGCATACTATATTGTTATCTACATTCAATAATAATAATAATAATAATAATAATAATAATATTAAATTATTAAACACCAATAATAAAAAAACAGAGGCACACCTATGTGGCCCAAATGATTCATTGGAACTTATGCCTCAGGTACCACCTCCCAGCAGTAAAGAACTGGTGGGATCACAAACCTGCAAAAGTATTGGAAAATGAACATGCAAAGATACTGTGGGACTTCCGAATCTAGACTGACAAAGTTCTGGAACACAACACACCAGACATCACAGTTGTGGAAAAGAAAAAGGTTTGGATCATTGATGTTGCAATCTCAGGTGACAGTTGCATTGATGAAAAACAACAGGAAAAACTCAGCCGCTATCAGGACCTCAAGATTGAACTTCAAAGACTCTGGCAGAAACCAGTGCAGGTGGTCCCAGTGGTGATGGGCACATTGGGTGCCATGCCAAAAGATCTTAGCTAGCATTTGGAAATTACAATCTGCCAACTGCAAAAGGCCACCCTATTGGGATCTGCGCGCATCATCCGAAAATACATCACACAAACCTGGACACTTGGGAAGTGTTCGACTTGTGATTTTGTGATACGAGATCCAGCATATCTATCTGGAGGGATCTTTGCAGAAGGCAAGGTGTTGATGTGTGTTCGTGTGCTGGGTATTGGGAACGTTTCTTGTAGTCTTGCTGCTGCCTGTTTCATGTTCGGATCTGCAGTTTGGACCTGAATCGGTTTGGCTGGAGACGCTACTTCTGCAGACATTGACGCAATGCTGCTTTGGATTCTTCGTGCTTCGACCTTGGATGTCGGCTGATGACGCTTCTCTTCTTGCAACTCCCTCTGTTAACCATTTGTGTACTGTGCCTTTTTGTTTTGCCTTAAAGCACTTTGGTTGACTTGTTGCTTTTTGCATGCAATTGATCTGGATTACATTTCTGTTTACCCTTTTGAACCAGGTCTGGTTTGGGTTTTTGACCAGTGGAACTGCATTTAAGTATCCCTGCATCCTTTTCCTTTTGTTTCAATAAACTCTGTTTTGAAGACACTTTTAAGTCTGGCCCTTTAAGGCGTCTGTGATTCCAACAATATCAGACATGTCACAATCTATCTATCATCTATTAATTTCAGATACAGAATTAGATTTTTAGTACAAAACTATTCAGTTCTTCGTGAATTACAGAGATTCAGGTAGTGCTGCATTGAGGTATTTGGTCTAATTATCTTGTATTGATCCTGGTGTGAGAAGCCAAACCAATATGGAATATTTGGGAACCTAAAAAACGTAAAATAAATTTGTCTCACTTTTAAAATATGAGCTGGCCAAGTGTGGTCATGAACATTGCAGAAACAGGACTGTCTGCTACTCGATACTATGGTCTCTCAGGGGTTTTGGAATTCTGCTCTCATTTTCTCTCTCTCTCTGAAGTTATCTCTGGTAGCATTTCAGTCTACCATCTGCATATTCCCTTTTTTTCACTGAAATGTGTACAGTTAGGTAGCACAGCTAATGTAAGACATCAGACATGGAAAGGTTTTCTGAATGAAACTGATGCAGATGGAGCAATAAAATAGAAGAAAAAACTAAAACAATTTGTTGCTGATTTTACTGTTAGGGATAGGTTTCTTCTCTTTAGAAGTTTCCTCAGTGGATGGACACAATTCAAGATTTCTTGCCAAGAACATAAAAATCACAGATTCTTGTTTAAAAACCACACCAACTAAGGTTTAAATAAGGCATTCTAGCACATGCTATTGGAAAAGAGTAATGATACCATCTGCATGATCTTCTTCTAATTACTGAAAACCTGATATGGGAAGCTTCAGGGGCTTCTGATATTTTCATAAAGAATTTGATGAAGTTTGAAAAGGGAACCTCTGAAATTTGTATTCATCCATTCAGAAAATCTCACTGGCTTCTGAATGGATGAGCTTTGCAAAGAGGAGGAGCTCATCTAGTGCGGTCTGAATGTATGGCCACACTGGGCAATTACCCTCGGGCCCCATGAACACAGGGGCCCCATGCTTATCTATGCACAAACCACAAGTAAACATGAGTTTTTCGATCATCTACCTTAACATTCAATTCTCCTGCTATCTTTGCAGAGGAAGAAAAATTATAACTTGAAACAGGAAGTTGACATGTCTGCATTTGATTGCAATATTTTGGAAGCAGAATATTGTCAAGGATTCATGGGAGGCAATTAATAGGTAGGGCAAAGATTGCTCAAGGCTCATGTTACATTGTCCAAACATTTGTATTGATTAATCTTTGCTGCACAGCATTTTTAAATGTCAAAACACTGATTTTGTTAGAGGTGCCAAGAAATATAAGTTAATGTTATTAATCATTTACATTTTTACTTGTTTGAGTGGCTGTGTAGGCAGGGCCCAGTGCACTGCTTTCCCTGGGTACCTATAATGCTGTTAAGACAGCCCAGAGCCCATCTATTCATGGAAGGGTCTACATCAGTGGTTCTCAACCTGTGGATCCCCAGATGTTTTGGCCTTCAACTCCCAGAAATCCTAACAGCTGGTAGGGATTTCTGGGAGTTATAGATCAAAACACCTGGGGACCCACAGGTTGAGAACCACCAGTCTACATCAATCCAATCTGAAGTATAGTATCAGTAATGTTTATTTCTGTATGTGTGGTTGTGGTAGTGGTTGTCTGGCCTCCTGCCTTTACTATGGTCTCTTTGATTTTTTATTATGGCATTCAGAGGTCTCATTGTTGTTCTTGGAATGTCATCTTTCTGCCTCTTTTTCTGCTCTTTTTGACATTTTTTTCTGGCGGGTATCAGGTGTCATCCTGATAACAGGTCCTGTCAGATATCTCAGTCCAGAATGCATCGTTTTGCCAGTCAATTTCAACATTTCCTGAGACAGTCCCCTCACAACCATTGCTTCCAGCCACTTAACAATACAACATCCATCTACCAGATTAATTTTGCCTCTCCATAACCCATATAGAACATTTTCAAGTATTTCTTCCTCTTGCCTTTCCATATTGACAATGGTCCAGATTAATCACAGAAACCAATTGCAGCAATCATGGGAACAAAGAACTCACCCAATCCTCCTTGTCAGGTCTAAGACTGGAGCATTTTTTGTCAACAACGAGAGTAATATATAATCTGTGCGGGGCAAAATACTGTGACCAGCCTTTTATCATGCCCCCCTTATACTCTCACTTAGCCCTTAGGCTAGCCCTAGGCCAAACCAAGTTAAATGGGTTAACACTGAGAAACTGAGATATCATTATAGCTTTATCCAAGCTCTCTGTAACATGAATGCTAGCTGTGGGTTTATATGCACCCTAAAATGTAAACCAATTTTGTAGTGGTAGATCTACCTTGACAACAGAAAGTAAGCAAGACTATCATCATTACAATATTGATTGTGTGTGTGTTGGGGAAAGAAACATGTATAAATATTACTTTTTTCCTCTCCACACATTTTGTCTTTACAGTGGTTTCACATTTCATTTAATGCTAAATGGTTCATTACACTGAGAAGCAACTTACTTCTCTTATTATGGTGTTATCGTTCACTTTGTCAAAATATGTCTACTTGATAAGAAATCTGACAGAAGTTGCTTATGACGGGATCACTAGCAACCATCAGTTTCTCCCTAGCAAATGAAACTGTAACCATGGAAACAGGCTTTTTTTGCCAGAATGAAAATGAGACAGCACTCTGCTGCAGCCATTAGTAGAATACACAAATGTCCCTCAAGGCAAACATCTAAAGCAAATGGACTGCAAAGTAAGAAGCACTAATTTCTATTTATTTAGGATTTGTAAACCTAGCAGAGCAAGATATTAGCAAAGGAGCAAACAAAGGAAGGCTTAAAAAAAGATGTTTGTATTTTCTCCTTCCGTTTATAAACCTCCTCCTTTTAATATATATATACACACACATACACACACATAAATATATATGTTTGTGTGTGTGTGTGTGTGTGTGTGTGTGCATACCCAGACGCATACCCCAAACATTCAATCAGATTTTTATTAGCTTTGGTTTAAAGAATATCTGCAACCCAATACTAACAGCAGTGGAATTTTGCACAGAACATAGAAAGAAAACATGCCAGGTTTTAAACATGATTTCTAGGTCTATTTTCTCTATTTTTCACTAATTTAATAAATGTTCTGTTCACATCAGTACAAGAAAAAAATAAACTGGTGTGCAGAACAGACATTATCAGCAATCAGATACACTGGCTGTCAGAGGCGTTTCAAGTGTCAGATTCTCCTTAGTGTCTTCTTTACTCACAACTACACCCATCTTGCCAGCTACCAACTCTTTACTGATTGCATAGATTGTTCCAACTGACAAGGATTACGGATTAGGTGGAGGGGTCTTAAAGGATCTCTGATGTAGCTCTGTAAGGTAGATCTTAAACCTGTCTCCCTTTTCCTTTGGCAGACAGCTTGGCAACTTTAGGATGCAGGAAGGAAGCTAGTCAATTAATTTCTAGTTATCTTAAAAAGGAAAGATAATACTATCATAAGGTCCTTTCTTTGGATTGAAAATGCTCCAAATTGTGCAGCAATATATAAACGTAAACGGAGTGCATGAATTAATTTTCAAAAGACATAAAATAAGGGCAACTTAATTAACTGGTTACCGTTTTGCTGTTTCTTGCGGATAGCAAATCAAAAATATTTGGAGAGACGGGAGAAATTAGATATGGGAGCGGCTTACATGTTCCGTCAAGAGGAGGGTGAGGGTGTATGTGTGACTTAAATAACCTACGCAAGCCATGCCCCCTTACGCCATAGTTACCAACAGAAATGGTTTCCTGCCATTTTTGAATGCCAGAAAATTGCTTTACCCCGCCTCCATGGCTTTATGGTGTGGTAAATGTACATATCCAGCTATTTGTCTGTAACTGGATAGTCTGCAACAGGTATCTGCAATAATGGGGAGGGGGGAACAGGAGGTCTCCACTGTTGATGTCCTTGGAGTGCATCCAGAAACAGCAAAATAGTTGGACATGTCTACATTGAGCCACTCACACTTGCTAACAATAAGGTAATGTGTTGTCAAAGTCTTTCATGGCCAGAATCCCTGGGTTGCTCTGTGTTTTCCAGGCTGTATGCCATGTTCCAGAAGCATTCTCTCCTGATGTTTTGCCCACATCTATGGCAGGCATCCTCAGAGGTTGTGATGACTGCTGGAAACTAGGCAAGTGGGATTCATATATCTATGGAATGTCCAGGTTGGGAGAAAGAATTATTGTCTGTTTGAGGCAAGTGTGAATGTTGCAATTGGCCAGCTTGATTAGCATTTAATGGCCTGGCAGATTCAAAGGTGTTAGCTGGCCATGCTTGTTTCTTGTCTGGAATTCCCCTGTTTTCCGAACAATCAGGGCCAGCTAACACCTCCCAACAAAGGATTCTCTCAGGCAAGAAGCAACCAGGCTTTGAATCTGCAAGGCCATTCAATGCTAATTAAGCTGGCCAATTGCAACATTCACATTTGCCTCAAACAGACAAGAGTTCTTTCTCCCAACCTGGACTTTCCACAGATATATAAACCCCACTTGCCTAATTTCCAACAGACCTCACAACTTCTGAGGATGCCTGCCATAGATGTGTGTGAAACGTTAGGAGAGAATGCTTTTGGAATATGGCTCGGAAAACTCACAGCAACCCAATGTGGAAATGCCTGTGGCCTACGGGGCTGCATCACTTGATAGCTAGGTTCTAGGAGGTATTTTGATCATTACATGATCAGTATATAATACTAATCTCCACAACAACCAAAAAAGTGAATTCAGTGCCCTGGGTCTGGTTTGCACTGTTGTAATTGACCAACAAAATTCTGTTCATTGATTTTTTTTAATTCTATAGTCAAGTGCTGTTATCCATTACACATGTCTAGTTGCAAAGCTAGTCCAGCTAAGCTTAGCTTCAGGTAGTGTTGCCAGGTTTTCAAAATAGCAATAAGAGACAGTCAAAATATTTGACATGCAGAGTTGACAAACAGGAAATAGCTGGTTCTATATCATTCCAATTTTAGTATATGTGCTGCTGAAGTGATTCCAAGTTTAGGTTCTGATACACTCATTTCTGTTTTCAAAATAGCAAATAAGAGCCCATGGCTCAAAATGTCGAAATTGGTGAGGAGCATTTGATTTAAAAGGAAAAGCTTCAGTATCTGAATATTGCACATACCTTATAATAAGTGGCACTTATGATGGGAATAATTATTTGTTGAATTTAGCAAACTAACATTTTCTACATACATAATGAAGAACGTTTTAAAAACGAAATGTAAAAAGAAAGAAAATGTCACAAATGTCTCCACCTCTAGTATGTATGTACACTTTGATCCCATCCATTCTCCAATTATATTTGCAAAATATGTATGCCCAGCTCCCCAGAAAAGTTTCAGAAACCATAAAGTTGTTTCATAATGCTTCTATCCAAATAGGAATAACCAAGAAAGTTTGCACAAACAAGCATTCTTGAGTTATCTTATTCTCTATCATATTCTCATTTTAACCCACCCACCCGCAAAAACCCCTTGTAGCTGAAGAATAAATGTGCACTTGCTTATTTCTGCATTAATCAAAGAATGGGGGAAATATCAATATATTCAATTGGAGCATATTGATGGAAATGCTCAAGTCAGCAAAAAGATGTTACAGAGTTCTAAAAATGCTGCCTCTTTAAAAAGGTACTAAAAATAAATGAACTGTAGAAATAGTGAGAAAATTATGAGAACATCCCACTCAAATAACCCCATGCACTGTTCCCAGTATAGAAGCTATGTAAGACTCTTGTTTGTGCAGAAGAACATATCATGGACCAGATGGATTTTCTATATTATTTATTTCCCCTCTAATATAAAAAAATCAACATTAAAATGTTCTATTTGGTCCAGCTATACAGCTGCATGAATAATAAATGGGCATACAGATATTTACTCTATTTAAAGAAAACACCTGGTATATCCTTCCGGCAAAATGGTGACCACTGTATACTCAGGCAAACAAAATAACAATTCAGCCACAGGCAGGGCCTTATCTGCTTGAAACACCCCAAGACACCTCCTAGCACATTAGGAGAAAACCTGCTTCCATCTGTTATAAAAATAAAATAGATGAAGTATCCAGCTTTAGAATAACTTAGACCCCCTATGGCATGACTTTGCAGCTATCTGATATTGAAAGCAATCACAGCAATTTGTTACTCTTCAGATCACAGTACTTTTATTTGGTGATAACATGTGGGATACTCTTTACCTCTCTATTTTATTCCCCAAGTATTTGTATAAGGACTAAAAGAAGTTGCTTCATTGGACTGTTCTATGTATAGCAGGTTCCAAAAACTTCTATAAGTGTTAAGAGATATTTGCCTGCCTTTGCCCAACTAGCAGAGTTTGATAAAATAATAATAATAGACTCTGGCAAAAACCAGTGCAGGTTGATGGGCACACTGGGTGGCGTGCCAAAAGATCTCAGCTGGCATTTGGAAACAATAGGCATTGACAAAATTACGATCTGTCAACTGCAAAAGGCCACCCTACTGGGATCTGCACGCATCATCTGAAAATACATCACACAGTCCTAGACACTTGGGAAGTGTTCGACTTGTGATTTTGTGATACGAAATCCAGCATATCTATCTTGTTTGCTGTGTCATAATAAAATAATAATAATAATGACTTCATTCTTATAACCCGCCACTATCTCCCTGAAGGGACTCGGGCGGCTTACATATGGGACAAAGTGCCCAAAAGGCATAAGTACAAAACAATCCATTAAAACACAAACAACCAAAATAAGAGCATAGTAAAATATAGCAATCCAGATCAAAGCACAATTAAATTAAACATATGAATATAAAACAACAGTGTTGGAACGCAATCAAAACAATACTCAACGAAACCAATAGCCAGTAATACAATAGGTGTGATCAGGCTATAAAAGGGCCGGGTATGGAATAGTGCAAGCAGCGTACCATAGTGCTGGGGTATTAGGTAATGTTCGGAGAACAAAATATTATCAGGAAACCTAGACACTGAGCATTTATAACTCAGGACTAGGCTGTCTCAAATGCTAGCTGAAACATCCAGGTTTTCAAATCCTACGAAAGGAGGAGAGTGCCACATTGCCTAACATGTGGTAGTAGCTTCGCCAGGCAAGGGAGGGTTTTATTATTATTATTATTATTATTATTATTATTATTATTATTATTATTATTATTATTATTATTATTATTAAAAAAACAATTAACATATGTCCACCAGCTATGTGAGTCAGTGATGAAGTCTAGTTCTTCGGTGCTCAGTTAAGATAATTATTTACAGAGTAGTGAGTTATCATGGTGGAGATAATCAGGAGGTAAACTGCTCTTCTGTAATATCCTTCTAAGTGCAAGGGAAAAATAAAGGTTTCCTAATCATTCAGCAGTAGCACATTTTAGCTAATTAGCACATCAAGTTATTATGTACACACTATGGTAAGTTGCTGCTTAATTATAAGCAATATAATTAGAATTATAAGTTTACCTTTATTTACTCTAGGCTATCCTTTTCCATTGTAGTCTGTTGTGACTACAACCTCATTGCCCTGAGCCCCTTCCACACAGCTGAATAAACATTATCTGCTTTGAATTGGAATATATGGCAGTGTGGACTCAGATAACTCAGATCAGAGCAGATATTGTGAAATTTTCTGCCTAGATATTCTGGTTTATATGGGTGTGTGAAAGGGCTCCTAGATATAATGGACACAGTGGCCAGAAATTATTTAAGTTGCAGCGTCCAGGCTGGAGAAAAAGATGATCTAGGCCCCATCTACACATGTAAAATCCAGAAGGGTATGGATAGAAAATGCAGATCCCTAATGTGCTGCAATGCATATACACATAAAAAACATGTGTTTTTAAAAGTCAAGAGAAAGTCTAAAAGCAGTGATAAAATGTACTGCAACTTATCAGTGTTTGGATGCTGCAGTGCAAAAATTTGGGCGAAACATGCACTTGTGTTAACAGTATTTTGAAAAATTTGGATAAAGTAACCAGATATCATGTCAGGAAGGTAAAAAAAAAACGTATTTCTCCTCCTTCACCAAGAAGAAATTGCTTTCTCCTTTATTGTGTTTCACTTGTATGAAATCGGTATGAAATGAGCTAAAGATAGTAAAAAAATCTCCACAAAACTGCAAGGTTCGATTGTAGGGTCATGCATTTGGTTACTTTAGAGTAAATTGCTTTCTGTCAATAATTATATTTATTCAAGGCAATGAGAGCATTTCATTTCTCCCTTCCCAACTTATCTTTTAAAATGAAGATATTTGAGCTAACTAACAAAAGAAGAGAGAGAGAGAAAGAAAATCTAAAGCCTAGCATTACCTCTGGCAAAATGTTTAGGTTTGCAGTTATAGTGTTGTTTGTTTCATTATCGATATTGTTATCTATCTTTGCCATATGCCTTTTCAATATTCAGCAAAGAAAAAGAACAGCAGAAAAGAATAATGAGGGAAATTAAAATAAACTAAATAAAAAGAAATGGAATAATACTGGATACATAATAGCTTTGTGACTCCTGTATCACAAGTGTGACTAGCATACAAGTAGATAATTGGGTTGAATTTGTTAGAGAAATAGGTTGGTTCCTATCCTACATTCTGTCAGTTGTTTAAGATAGCATAAACCCAGAAAAACTATTGTACATTAACTCTGCAGGCTGGGATATCTCTAACAGGAATTGTTAAAACCATACATCTCAAGTTCAAATCATAATTACCTAGTAGTTCCTTGTTTCCACAGAACATGCTTTTTGGAGAATTGACAATATATGCTACAAAAATACATTCTGCAACATATAGTGATAAAATTCTGTCCAAATTTACTATTTAACATTTCATCGTAACCAATATATAGTAAGTAAATGTCGCTGAGTGCTTGATCTATATAAACAACTATAGATGCTTTTATTTTTTTTTTAACATGACATATATATCTGGCTAAAATTTTCTTAAACAAGTAAAGCTATTATATCTGGCAAGAGAAGGCCATTAGTATCAAAGAAAGTACTTTCTATTTCTAGGGGACTAATGCATTTATATGCATTTTCACAGCTCTTCTTGGCACTCTGACTGATGCTATTCCACATAATTTTCTAGGATAATGTCCTTCATGAGATGTGGACACTCGGGGAATAAAAGGATGAGAAAAACTGTGTCTGGAAACATGGATGATTGTATAGCCTTAAGCCATATGTTTAAGAGAATGAATGTTCTTTCAGCAGGCACAGTCCACATGGTGAATAAATGCTGTGCCCTTGATAAATTGATCAAACAGCCATACTGATGCAGAGTATGCCCCCACTTGTCCTTTGAAACATTCCCTTGTATTTGGACTGAGGGGAAGGTTAGTACTAGCCTTTCATTCATTTAAACCAGAGGTCCCCAAACTTTTTAAACAGGGGGCCAGTTCACGATCCTTCAGATCGTTGGAGGGCCGGACTATAGGTGGCCACCGAGCAATAATCATTAATAATAACAATAACAATAATAATAATAATAAAAAGAGGGTTGGAAGAGACCCTTTGGGCCATTGAGTCCAACCTCCTTCTGCCTTTGTGCACCAAAAGCACAAGCAAAGCACCCCTGACAGATGGCCACCCAGCCTCAATGTTAATACTAATAATAATAATAATAATAATAATAATAATAATAATAATAATAAAGAGGGTTGGAAGAGACCCCTTGGGCCATTTAGTCCAATCCCCTTCTGCCTTTGTGCACCAAAAGCACAAGCAAAGCACCCCTGTCAGATGGCCACCCAGCCTCAATGTTGTTAATAATAATAATAATAATAATAATAATAATAATAATAATAATAATAATAATAATAATAATAATAATGGTTGTAAGAGAAGAAGAGACCCCTTGGGTCATTTATCCCAACCCCCTTGTGCCCTTGTGCTGTGGGGGCCGGATAAATGGCTTCGATGGGCCGCATCCGGCCCCCGGGCCTTAGTTTGGGGACCCCTGATTTAAACCAATGAGGTTCTGTTTCACTTTTACTTTTGCTTTTCCCAGCATGTCCTGTGTCAAATTACTATGCAAAGACAATCTTGTTCATTCCTTTCAGCTGATTAATATCTTCTGGCATGTGCTGTGGGTGGGTGGGGATTATTGTGAAAACAAAAAAGCAGTGTATCAAGAGGGGTTTGCAAATGTCATCATAATGGCTGCTTGTGCAATCTTTGGAGCCTGTACTGTGTCCAAACTGACATGTATAACTTGGGATTTTTTTGACTTGTTTTTCAATCCTGAATGAGCTTTATTTATTTAGATTTCTTCCATCCATTTCAAAGAATCATTTCATTCTCACATCAACCAAGTGAGATAGGATTGGTTAAGAGATAGTGACTTAGGCTGGATCTGTACTGTCATATAACCCAGTTTCAGAATTCAGATTAACTGTTTTAAACTGGGTTAAATGGCAGTGTAGATCAGTCTTAGGCCCCATCTACATTGCCATATAATCTAGTTTCCTAATCCAGATTATCTGCTTTGAACTGGATTAGTGTAGATTTATATAATTCAGTTCAAAGCAGATAATCTGGATTCAGAAACTGGATTATATGGCAGCATAGATCCAGCCTCACCTTTCTGTGATTTTGAACTACAACTTCTAGCACAATTAACTATGGCAGTAGCATGAACCAAATATATACTGAACTAACCAGCATGTCATCACATCAAATGGTTGTCAATTATGTACTCTATGAAGAAGTACCCCCGTTTATCTGACCCCTTTTGCACCAATCAGGTTCATTGCTTGACTCCAGCTTCTAGAAGCAAATTTAGGGTAACTTTGATTAATCACTTTATTTGTTTTTCTACATTATGTATAATTTTCATGCATATCCATCAAATATCCATTTCTTTTTCTTTCCAAAGGAAAGCACCCAAATACTATAAATTTTCCAGATAAGGATGTTGTTTTAGGTACTTCATGGTTTGATTGGTTCTTTCTGTACTTTTTGTAGCACTTTGCCAAGTGTGATGACCACCACTGTTCAAAGTATCCCAAGTGTGTTTGTGCCATATATTTGTATGAAGGTTTTACAGTCTGCCCACTCTCATGGGGGCACAAGACCCCCATGAGAGTGAAAAACCACAAATAAAGAAATTGTTAAAAAAAATTACCTTAAAAACACTTCTCTATTTCAGAGTCTTTCTGAACAACTCTATAATCAACTTGTGCTGGAAGCTGACCATAGAATTGTATTCCTATTTTGGGGAATCTTAAGGGACATCTTCACATGAGCTGAAATTCTGTGGCAGCCATGGTTTTTTTGCACTTTCTTCATGGAGCCCACCTGCTCTCATCACACACAGTAAAAGTATTTCTGGGACAGCTCCATAGTGGAAGTGCAAAAAACTCTTCGTTACTGCCAAAAAAAATTACCAGCAGCACACAACAGGAGGCTTCTCATCTTTTCATAAGGAAAGATGGGTTGAGCTGGCTTAAACAGGCTTCCACCCATGTGATGAGGGGGAAGCTGGGAGGGTGCTGTTCACCTCTGGCAATATGAAACCCAGGTTGACAAAAGAAGGGAGAGTGAAGGGAAAAATAGGCATGTCTCCCTTCAAACTTGAACCCAGCCTACTTGAGGCTTGAAGCAGCTTAGGAAAGAAGGGAGAGTGAAGGGAGAAAACCTGAACCCAGCTGGCTTGAGGCTTGAAGCAGTTGAGGAAAGAAGGGAGAAATAGCTGGTTCTCCTTTTAAAAAAAAACCAACTGAATCCAGTCAGTTTACTGAGGCTTAGGCTTCCCCCCCTGTGATGAGGGGGATGAGGGGGAAGCCTGAATGATACGGGGTGCAGGGAGACAAGTCCCCATGGCCCCTGAGTGGGCAGTGTTGCCATCACTTCGATTCGCGGTGTACTCGAGAATTCCGGCGGAGCATGTGAATAGGTCCCATGTCCTCCAATATGACTGGAGGAAGTTGATCATAAGCCTATTAGAGAACCTAGAGATTCCTAGAAAGAACAATTTAAATCAAATCCATTGTGCATTTAAGTAAATCAGATCTAATTTGCCAAATAGTCACTGTTGAATGTTTTAGGTTGAATGTTTTTATGTTGAATGTTTTTATATTGTGGAATGATATTTTAAATTGTAAGTCGCTCGGAGCACTCTGGTGGAGAGCGACTAATTAAGAAATAAAGTGAAGTGAAGTGAAGTGAAAAGTAAAAAATGCAAATGTGGAGGGACTACTGTCATGTATTTGTACCTAGAGGGTGGTTAAACCTTTGGTTGACCTGGGATGGCATATAGCCATCCCAGGAGGGAAATCCCGGGGTTGTGGGAGGGGGTGGGGACTACAATGCAGGCGAAAACTGGCATTCAGCCACCCTCCAGCCCCCCCACCCCCCCAAAAAAAACTCATCCCACAGGGCCTCTCCAGAGCGCTGTGTGGAGTCACTTCAGAATGACACTGGAGAAGAGCGTCATTCTGAAGTGACTCCACAGCTCTCCAGAGAGGTCCTCCATGCCTGGTAATCCCATGGGGTATGGTTTGGGGAGGGAATTGGGGACTGGAAGGGGGCCACCATCCCACTCCTCTGGACTTTTGGAAGCCTGAAGAAGTGAGATGGCTGTGTTCCCACAGGCCCAATACCCCATTAGACCCAGGCCTTTCAAGAAGGCCCAGATCTAATGAGTTATCAAATTAATATAGAACAAACCAAGCCTCCAGTTAAAACAGACAGGTTCTGGTTTTTGGGCCTGTGTGGATAGGCCCAGAGTTTCAATTCCTTTCCTAGTGCTCCCAACATGAAATTTGCTTTTGTCTCAGCATCCATATCTTGGATTGATATTCCCATTAAGAAATCCACCAAAACCCCAAGATCTCTTTCTCATCTTCACCACCACCATAGAAACAAATAAGCATATATATCATTAGAAAATGAATATAATGGCAGTGTTTCTTCAGAATTTGAAACTAGTTGACATTCCATTCACCATTTTTCTTGCTTACCAATGTATCTTCAGGGATCTGATTGTGATAACTCTCTCTTTTTTTGAAGTTCAGATCAAGTCTAGCTTTAAAACACACAGTTGCTGAATAGCGTTTCTCCGTGAGAAAAGTCAAAGACCAGGTCAGCACAGCAGGTTATCTCATTTCTGTCAAGAGAACAGGTTGGATTGCACTGCTCACAAGACTTCATGAATTTTGTTGGCTTCTCTTTCCAGTGCTTCTCTATTAAAACATTATCCAGTGCAGCAGAGACTACTGGCGTCTTCTAATATATTTTTGAGGTTTCACAGTTGGGGAGGAGCCATATGTTTTGAATGCTGCAAAGTCTGAGACCTATTTTTGGCACCTCTTACAGAATAATATTGGGTAGAGAGGCTGGAAGCCTAAATACACTTCATAAGAGAGCAAAAATGTTTAAGATTGTACTGTGTTACTCTGTAGAGCTGTTGTCAATCAGAGAGGACAGTGCTGGGTTGGATAAACTACTCATCTGACTGAGTGTTGGGCAGCTCAATATCTTCAAGTCTGCAGATAATAAACAATGAAAGTGCATGCCTCAATTTGAAATTAAGGGAGTTTTGTGCTTACCCTTTCCTCTAAAAGAAAACAGCTCTATTGTTTTTCAGACAACTTTGATTGATATATTTCTGTCATATTCACAGACAATGGAAATTTATGCATATATACATTTTTGGATTAGATCATTGATTGGTCTCAATGTCTCTAAAATCAAGGAGCTGAGGATGCATTTAAAACTGCAGGACCAAATCTGGACTATAACAAATGTTTTGGTTGTAGATATTGCCATGTAGCTGATAAAGGGAGTTCAAAGTGCTCATTCAAAAATTGGAAAAGGCAAAAACTCATCACCAACACTGAATATCAGATTTAAAGTAGGAACCTCATTATTAGCCCACACCTTCCATAAACATGCGTCCTTGCCAATTAATGTGGATCCCTCCATAAAGTAAATTTGGTATGAACATAAAGGTCAAATTGGTTAGTATTATTAATTAGAAGGTAACTTTGTGGAAGATGGAACATCAAGATACTTGTGCAGAATGTTGAACTCATATACTCTTTTAATCTGGGTGATTCTCAAATTTTATTGTAGATGGGAGAGGGAAAGCTTGCTAACCATAGGCCTGTGGGAAAATACATAACAGATCAAAATCACCACCATCTTACTATGTACCTTTAGGTCAACTCCAAGTTTTCTTGGCATGATTTATTCAGTTTGCCATTGTTGTCCTCCTCTGAAAGTGAGACTTGCCTTCATGGGTTTCTATGGCTGGGGGAGCTTTGAACCCTGTTTTCCTAGAGTTCTTTTCCAAAACTCAAAATGATACCCCAGATGGGTCTGCCCATATCACAACATGTATAAGGTATTTATTGAAAGATTCAATCAAAATGTAGAATTGTCTGAGTTTTATTTGTTGATATGTGAGGTTCAGAACTCAGTCCAATATGATCCAGTCCTCCAAGTATCTGAAAATAATCTAGGGATGAAAATAAATCTTGGTATTATCTTTACATGGCAGTGTACACAAACGATGCAATTGATGCCTACCTGAAAGTATACAAGCTGCCAAAAATCTGGGGTTTGCAGGGTGAGTTTCATCAATAGGATGGCCAAATTCAAAAGGAAACTTGTGTGAGAAGATGGGGTTTCAGAACATGAAGTTATATTTTCAGTCTGTTTGCTGAAATCCCCTCTTTTACACAACACAATCATTAAAAGTAAAGGAATCCTGTTTCCATGCATTTCTAGATATCCTTGTTCATACTGTCACTACTGCTCCTTTACTCTGCAAAATTATCCAGGGTGAAAATTGAGAGGAAACTATTCCATTCACTTATGACTTCATCCAATGGCCAGTGGCTGGTGTTGGCGGTGCTCCGGTTGTATAGGGGCATGTGGAATCCAGCGCCCCATGCCCTGCTCACCTGGATCCTAAAAAAGGGCTGAAAAACTAGGCTTATACTCGAGTATATACAGTACTTTTCCCTTTCATACTATGTTTTGTATTATTGTTTCATATAAGTAATAAAAAATAACCAGAAGACTGCAGACCAAATTTTTATGTGTATGATTGGACTCACCTCTGGTGATTTCTACTTACTTGGTTTGTGGAACAACATGCTTTGTTAAATAAACACACATGTTGTATCTTGGGGGAAACAATGTGGAAATGAATTTATTTCAAACACAGAACTTTGCCTTCATTGATTAATGTGTCCTTGAGGGGGACCTGAGCCCATTAACACAGATCTAAGATCTTGATTTGTGTGTTAACAACTTCATGTTCAATGTTTTCTAAAAGACTTTGAAAGACCTAAAAGATTTTTCATATCACTAATTACCTGTCCATGTGCAGTGTGTACTGGAAAGAATAAATGTAATACTAAATTGCATTAGCCTTATCAAGGAATTTTTAAATATATATAATCCATCTGAATAGCATTTTCATTCTTTTGCAGCTGTTCCCCTATCACCACCAATCCAGTAAGATAATGTCATGGGGCTGAAGTTTCAGAATCTGTAGAAGTGCAAGTATATAATCAAAACTGGTTTGGAAGATTTTATCAGCTCTTCTTTGTTTCCCATTTTCATAAAACCTGCAGTCTCTTTCTATCACAGGATTCTTAAGAAGAAGATTCAAATATATTTAAGGGTCATGGCAGATATCTACCCTTAATAGAGACATGGATATGAACAAATGTGTTTTCTGTCAAGTTTTAATTTAGCATCACTGGACCATTTCTCACCACTCATGCTTGTTTCAGCCCTCTTTATGGCTTGTCAGCCAACATCAAGGGACTATTAGGTTTGAAAACAGACACATCCATACATAAAAAATACTTGTCTGAATAGATGACACTTCTAATTAGACATTTAAGGAGGTTTTTTCTCATGTAATATGTTACATGGGCTCTGCTATTTGTGACGAAAATATATCCATCTAGCTTTCCATATACAAAGGTTTTGTTTTGCAGTGAATGTTCAGACACAATATGACATCTTCCAATTATTTCTCTGTTTCCATCAGCAGAAAGGCTAACTATAGGCTGTAAAGGAGTTCCCTTCATTAATATGATTACACAAAAGAGCAAACATGAAGCTTAGTTCATTGTACCCTATAGCCAGTCTAAAAGATGACATTCCTAATTAAAGCAAAATCCCAATTGTACAAATTCAAGCTTAGCAAGAGCATTTATACTGCACTTTAGCCTCCTTACAGCAGACAAGGGAAAAAGAGCATAGAGAGGATGTGGTGTGACATTTCTGAAAAGGTGCTTCTTTTTATATTCAGGCAGTTTTGTCACATTTGCAGACAAGATGAGGTCTGGGGTAGATTTGATTTTATTACAGCTTGGAATATACCTCAGGAATATACCTCTTTGCATTCTGTCTATAAAATGCTTTCTTGTAGTTTCAGTAAACAATTTTGACTTTGTTGCTACTGAAAACTTTGTTTAAAAATAATTAAAATCTGAAGATAAGAAGAGCAAAATAACAGTTTTTTTAAAAATAAGATCAGCAAAGAATTTGACAGATTAGAGTAGATGCATGCTGTTTGTAGTTATATAATACTATTAAAGACTCTGCGTTTTCTTGCTGCTATAATACTATGCCCTACTTTATATAACTCCATCCATTGTGAGCAGAAAGAACGAATAACAGAATCCTTCATATTTCACTTTGTCAGCAAATTTGGAAGGGGGCAGACAAAGGCAAGAATCGACTTAATTTATTTTACTTTATTTTTTAAAAAAGAAGCCTAAAAGGAACAGAAGGTTAAGAAGTTTTTTTTTATCACAAGCAGATGTGCTTATTATTGCTGATGGACAAGCTTATACTTTTACATCAATTAATATCAACAGCAAGCACATCAATATGGAAGCTTGTCCTGACGCCTTGATTTTTCCCCCCATCTGACAGGTAATAGTAGGGCTGGGAAAATGTCACAACAATTTAGTCATGCCTCAGTGGCTTTAACTAGTTCAGTGGCAATGAGAATGCATCATGCTAAGATTTCTTATGATTCATAATGGTGCTGCATTACTTGGCTATTGCAGAGGATTTAAACTAGTCTTTGTCAATTAAGGGTTTAAGGTCAAATCCTCTTTATGGTGGGTTTTTTTTCATTTTGTGCATTAAGCAAAAGCAAGTTAAAATATTTATGAATAGTACTAAAATGTAGAAACTTTCTTTAGGAGCTTGTCTTTTCACATTGAGTCATAACTGAAACCAACTGTGTTTGACAGAGAGAGGCTACTTCATCACACAGGCTCGCTTATCCCTCCCCAGTTTGAAATGTCTCAGCTTCAACCTACTTGACAGACTGGGAGGGCATAAAAGAAATCTGTCTGCCCCCAAACAATGGTCATAATATGTTTAGGAGGGACATGAAAACAAACATGCCTTGAGCATATACAGCAATAAATGTGGCTAAAATATGAATATTCCTAAAGATGATGCCAGATGAGATGTCAAAAGCACAAATAGCAAATTTTACACGCAAATCAGAAGGACAAGGTGGACGTTAGATACACAGAGGTTGCCATCCTATACATGTATTTAAGGATATGGCAGGAGACCCATGACTCCAGCAGATCCCAGAGTGTATCTAGACCTCTCCTGGAACAAAGTGGTAGACACAGCACTATTAGACCTGACCCCTCTCTTCTAGCCTTCAGAAGAAGAGTAAAATCTTGGCTCTGGGATCAGCCTTACAGTGATTAGTACATTGTAGTAATTGACTTGGAATATGTAGAGTGACGATGGACCGGCCTTGGACTATTTTTTTTGGATGACGTGATTTTAATATTGAATGTAATGTTTTAAAACATTTAATATGTACTAGTTTTAATTCAATTATTTTAAGGTTACTGTTTGTATGTGTTTTAAGGCATCTAATAGTTGCCATATGTAAGCTAACTGCCCCTGCAGATTCAGTCTGTTTTACCATTTAATGGCCAATCACAGAATAACGCACACCAAGGACTTTATCGCACAAAGGTAGCAAAGTGGCTTTGAAGCAGAACCGTCACTTTTTGTGACCATTCCTATTACATGACCTTGTGTACTTATCATGGCAGGTCTGTCCCCAACCCAGGTTAAAACTGTCCTTTGCTATTGACAGGAAATCCCATCAATAACCTCATATTATGCTACGTTCCCATCACTTCCCTTTTGCAATGAGCTCATTTTGCTACTGTGCCAGCATTCTGGCACTGAAGTGAAATAAGGGAAGGGGTTCTCCTTCTCTCCCTTCCCCCTCTCAAGAATTCATTGATGTAAATGGGATTTTTTTTTTACTAACCTTAAATGGAATGCAATTTTTTAAAAAAAATAAAAATACAGAGTTTCTGTAGCGCATAGTTACATGATTAAATTGAAGTACTGCCATGGTACCATGGATTTGTCAATCAGCACAGTTGTGCAAATGTGGAGAGGTGCAATTGTGAGGGTGCTTTTCCTAGGATATTTCTGCTATTCACGACCATGTGACTACCATGGGATTGTGGCTTCATGTGATCAAGTCCTTAGGTAGTTAGTAGGCTTGAGCGATCCACGTAAAAATTGATTCTAAACTCGCTTCAAAAGTAGGGGGTGCTAGCGTTTCGTTTCTGATGTCATTTCCGAATTTTGCCCTCAAAAATTTTCGAAATTTAATGAAAATTCGTTAGTTTCAAAAGTAATTCGTTAATGGCGGACGCGCATGCGCTGTGGCCCAAAACAGCCCAGGAGGGGGGGGAGTAAGATACCCAGCCAATGTGCACTTACTGCACTAATGTGCAAGAAAATAAAAGGGAAAAATACAGCCTCCCCTTGCCCAAGTTCTATTTGTGTGGATTATGGGAATTGCACCGTTTGCCAGACTTTGCAAGCATTGATAGGAGTAAGATACCCAGCCAATGTGCACTTACTGCACTAATGTGCAAGAAAATAAAAGGGAAAAATACAGCCTCCCTTTTGCCCAAGTTCTATTTGTGTGGATTATGGGAATTGCACCGTTTGCTAGACTTTGCAAGCGTTGATAATCTTAAGAGAGCCAGCCATTTGTGCAGTGCAAGAAAATAAAAGGGCTACAGAAGTGATTTTTTACCTGTGGCTCTTGAAATTATCTCCAGTGTTGTATTCATGTTACTTGCTCTGTACTCATTACAAGTAGTTCTGCTGGTACTGAGGGATGAGCTAGTGAGAAAGAAACTCTCTCTCTCCAGATCCTCGGGCCGAATGAGCCACGAGGCTCCCTGCAGTTTTCATTCAGGACATACAAGCCCCTCCCCTGAGTTAAACGTGCTCTCCGATTGGCCACAAGGTGGAAAAGACATGCTAGGTTGCCCCAGTGCACTGAAACAAGTTTGGGTGATTTGCAAATGCTTGCTTACCTAACGAAAAAAAAACGACGACATCAGAAAAATTACCTATCGCGGTTCGAAACCGCAGGACCCACACGACAGGATAATGCGATTCGAATATCGCTTCAAAAGCGACAAAACAAACGAATTACTAACGATAAACGGGGAAATCGAATTTTTTGAGCAAGCCTGGTAGTTAGATCAGCAAAGAAAACCATGAATTATGGAATGGGGAACAAGATCTGTTATGTCAGTAGCTTTAATCAGCTTGTGGTGCAGCATTGCTTGTGGAGATTGTATTATGAGTAACCACCATCCATTATCAGTAACCACAGCAGTGGGTATAAGCATCTCAAAGATAGAACAGACTTTCAAACCATTCCTGGATGCTCTGAGCACAGCTGTTAAGTGGTCAAAAAGGAGTAGCATTTGATAAGCTTCTTTTACAGCTCCCAAAAAAGTGAGATGGGAAATGACAAAAAAGAACTCTGATGTCATTCTCTCACTCTAAGCCACCCGCCGATGTGTATGTTGTAAAACTACATCACTCCCTTTTCAATTGAGAGCTTGGAGAAAAACTGTATTAAGCTTTGCGGTTCATCAGCTTGGATCCAGGCTTAGTAGATCTATTAAAATAAATAGGAGTACCATTAATTTCAGTGGATCTCATATTCAGGGTATGTTGAAATTTTATTCTAATCTAGTGTTTACTTCATTATGTAGAATTCAAGGAAACATAGCTTTGGTTACTCTTCCAGTGTGTTATTAAAATATTTCATAAATTTAAAATATGTTCCCATGTAATTGCTCATCTCATCTTTCATATATTCAGAATACATTTCCAGGATGTGTAAGCAGTTGAAACAGCAGGTATTTGCTGTTACTGATGTCAGTTATCTAAAGATATGTGTTCTTCATGCCCCATGGCACAAAACCTAAACTTGTAGTGGATATGTTTTTCCAAGAGACCCATCTGGAAAATTGGGGTGCAGCACTGATCTTCCTTTTCCATAACCAACAGAAGAGTTTCTGGTCTTTCCTATGCTAGATAACCATTGAATTTTGGAATTTATTTCCAAGCTATTTTTGTTTTTAATCAGTTACAAACATTTCCTTTGAATTTGGTTGGAATAAACATGGGGCTAAATGAATAAAACCAATCTTAAAGCCAATCTTTATGGCACTGAGCAGTAGCAGAGGGGGAAAAGAATTTTGCACTATTTATGCCAATATTATGTTTCGCTGACTGCCTGGCATTGTACTACAGGTACAGTAGTTTTCATTTCCAGAAACTGGGAATACTTCCAAAGGAATGCATCTGGATAACATTTGCCTGTTACCTTCCCCAGAAAAGAATTAGTCACCAAGGGCTCTATTCATAAAAAGTAATTGAGGCCATTTCCACATGAATATTGCATCTTTATAAGGAAGAAATGTGGTATGTGCTTTTCTTTCCTTCTTTCTACATAAAGAATACTTTTCTGTGATTAATGGAACCCTTTCCCTCTACTTTTAAGTAGTAACTTTGTTTCTAGAAACGAGAGAAAGGGGCTATACAACTTATCTGGGGGTTTATTTATATTTAAAGCATATATTTAGAATTGTATAAACAATCATTGTATAGACAATGCTGGCATGCCTTGACTACCATTTTGCAAAATTGCAGCAAAAACCAACTTAAGAGTTCTCTTTAATGAAGTGGGCTGATTTTCAAAAGGTTTCCTATTAACCCCTTCAATCCTATCAGTGTAGTGCTCCCATTCTGTGTAGTTTTGTGTCATACACTCAATATGTGTCTCCCTATACCAATGACTTTAGCTTAATGACATAATATCACTTTAAGCTGTCAATAGGTTGCTAAGACTGCAACTGAAGGCAGTTCTACAAAGGCACAGACAGGGGTGTTGTCAACTACCTCCACAGCGGGATCCCAGCCCCATAACCCAGCCATGTCTAAGCTGGTTTTCATATATCCCTACATCCCTCGCCCCCAAGAATGAAAAATTGGACTTGTACTGCATGTTTACTTCCTGGTTCCTTGCCATCTGAAGGGGGAGAGGGCAGGAGGGACAGCCACCCCACCTCCCAAGTGTGCCTGAGTCTGGGCAGTGCGAGATGGCTGTTGGGACACCAATCCAGGATTCTACATAATAATCCAGGCAGGACATTCCCCTGTGTTTTTCAACCTGGGCTGCATCAGTCTATGTGTGTTGTGTGGATACCTGCCAGCTGGTGCAACTCTACACCGGCTTAAACAGCCTGTTTACAACTGCCTCGAGTTCATCATTCAGTTCTGACTTTTCAAGACAGTAGAACTTCAGAGGGAAAGATGTAAGGAGAAATGGAGAACCAGATTCCTACCTGTCTTCCACATCTGGTGTTTTTGGTCCTAATCATAATTTGTTGCCTCTCAATTCATCTAGGTAACAAAAACACCATAACATTTCAGGCAAATTGTCTAAGAGGGTAAAACCTCTTACCAAAGTCTCCAAAGGAAAAGAACCATTACTGGCTCCTCTTATATTTGATGTAACTGTCAGGGCTGAACACAACATTTTGCTGCCAAAATGATGTCTCTTTCCATTCCAAGTGTGAACTGGTGATCAGATTAGGGTCCTTCAAAGGTGTGGAACAAGCCATGTGGCAGATGTGTACTATCCAACATTTCACATTTCACAGATATATGAGCCAACTAATCAGGCTATGATCAAGATAGCAAAAACTATGACTAAGGATCAACACAAAAGCTAGGAGACAGTTCAGCAGTTTGATTTTATTTGAGTCTAGTGAATTCTGACCCCTCTTCTCCTCTCCCCTGCTGAGTTAACTGAGTGAAAACCACTTTTTCATTTTGAACTCAATTTGCAGTGATTTAAATAAGGGGGGAAACTGCAACATTTTATAAGTATCTGGAAAAAGGGGATGACAGAGGATTAATTGGGATTGTCCATGCAAAATTGGAACAATTGGGAGATATACAGATGCATTTCATCTTCTAAGAGAAGAAAACAGTTGTTTCACTGCATTTATTTCTAAGGCTGCCCACTGGATCCTTGGGAGGTTTCTTCTTTGAGACGTTTAAACAGAAGCTAGATGTCTATCTGCCAGGGTTGTTTTGTTTGTGTGTTCCTGCATGTCAGGGAGTTGGACTGGATGACCTGTGTGGTCTCGTCCAACTCTATGATTCTGTGATCATAATATCAGACCATGAGTAGTTAAAATTCAGTACTGTTAAAATTGGAGTGTGGGGGAATAGCTGCATTAGTCTGTTGCTGCTTAAAAAGAACACTGAAGAATAACATAGCACCTTAAAGATTAACAAGTTTTATTTGGCATTGGCATTTGTGGACTGCTTTAATTGGCTTGCCCGCTTTTTAGGTTGCAGTCTGTAAAAGTTTGTGCCAAATAAAACTAGTTAGCTTTTAATGTGCCACAAGAGTCACTGATGTTAGCACTGTTAAAGGGGACAATTCTGAACATATTTACTAAGCAGTAAATCTTACTGAACACCATAGAGCTTATATCTTAGTAAAGCATCCACAGGATTGTGCTGTTACTGCTTGCAGACTTTTACAAAAAAGAAGGCTTGTAAGATACCAATAAAATATGAACTGTCCAGAGATTTTAATGAATTATAGTAAACCCTGTAATTAACATACTTTATTGAATGGGGTGTTAGAAACATGCTTTGCCTAGAGTGAAAATTAGCCTCTTTACTAGCAGAGATCTGCAGAATGTTAAGCCTGTGATGATTGAGAACTTACAGTGAAAGATTACAATTTGGGGTTATGGGGTGTGGGGATTCTTGGTCCTCTGCTCTGAATTTGCCTCTTTAAGGGTATGGAGTCTTCATGCCAGAAGGCATATTTAGTGATCATTTTCTAACATTATAGAGACACCAGAAAACCAGAAATAAATGGACCATTCTTAGGTCAATTAGATTAGCTTGAGCTCTTTCCACATGCAATTGGAGATGATCTAATTGGCCTGTGGCAGTAAGTAAGTTACAGAGTGTTTGAACATAATCCACATATGTTTACAACAATAAGTACATTGGATGTAGTTTTATTTCTTTGCCCTTCTACTAGCATACATATTATTCTCTAATATGAGGTTTGCATGGGTTTTCTCACAATAAAATGCAACAATATCTTTCTTCCTATTAAATCATTCCTTTTGTTTTGACTGAAGTATCATTTCTTTATGAGCTACTTGTTTACCACAAACCTGCCTTGTTTATGTATATGTAATGCATACGTTTAACTGCTCAATCAGCATATATGTTTGTAAAGCTTCAATCACATCTTTAAATGCTGCCTCTCTTACTGGCAATTTGAAAATATAAGGGTCTTGGTCAAGATCCTTTGGGACTGTAACTCCCAGGAGCCACCGTTCTACAACACTAATGTGATCTCGTCCTCAGAATTAATTTAAAACTCTGGAACATCTGGGTTTTGTCTGCATAAATGTGATACAGAAAACCCAATTCTGAAATAAGAAATTCAAGAGGAAGTGTATGTAATGAAAAAGGAGAGAGAGGAGGACCTAAAACGAATCCTCATGGCATCCCTACAGTTAGAGAAAAAGCTTTTGACAAAGATTGCTGAAATGAAATAGAGGTGGAAGGATTTTAAAAAACCCTAAAGCTAGGACAAAGCATTCTCTGTTTTTCCCAGTGATACCAACTGTAATAACAGGATCTGGTGGCCCAAAGTGTCAAAAGCTGCAGAATCTTGGTACGAAATTTCATTTATTAAGTACATAGAAAGGTCCATATTTGTACCACCTTCTTGGTAACTTGGGGGAAAGTAGATGGCAAAGTAGATGTTTGGATGTTGTGATGTGTATGCATACATGCTTGAAGTAGAAGTTCATTCATTCTTTCAAGTGTTTCTAAGGACTTTATTGCATGGAAGTGGCAAAAATGCATAGAAACAGGATTGTCACCTTTAATGACATACCCTATCACACAATGCTGTGCATAGCTCATTGCTGGTCCACCACCTCCCTGCGAGGAACCAGTGTCCTATTACTGGTGGACACAACCCATCATTTGATCCTGATTGTGCCACTGGGTTTCTACTTACCAGTCTGGTATAGTTAATCTGCTTCTGTGCTGGCATGACAGCACAGAAGGGACCTTGAAGAATTTCCTTGTCTGCCTCTCCCTCACTCCCTCTCCATTTTTTTTTTGAAAAACACTAAGATTAATGAATTTTTTAAAAAAAACTTACTAAGCTATAGAACTGTGGGAGGGCAGAGTTTCTCCACTCAACAGGAAGTGCAGCTTTAGGACCATGGAGTGGTGAATTGTCATGGTTGCAGCATTGCAGAGACATGAAGTCACAAGGATAACCATCCCAGTAAGTTGCTGGTATCATTGGTCATGCCAGTGCAATGAGTCTAAAATTGATTTACCATATATCAGCAAATCTCAAAGTGAGAACCAATCAAAAAAATTAAATCAAACTCCAATACTACAGACCCTTTAAGACAATTTAAGACTTCAAACAAAGTGCTGCAACCTCATAGATCAAAACCCAAATCTTGATCTCACTAGATTTTGGAAAGCGTTGAAATAAGGCAATGCTGACACAAGTCGACCTTCCAGTGGATAGCATTTTCCAACCCAGAAAGCCCTCTCACATGTCTCATCAGGCAGGATGATTTTAGCATTCTAGGATGCTTTCATCTCATCTGGAGGACTGATGGGCTTGCTGCCCATCAAATGATGCAAGGGTGCTTCTTGTGGAAGCCCCTCCTCCAACTGGAGGGAAAGTGTTGCTGGATACTTTCCTCTCAACACAGGAGGCTCCCCATATTGTACAGGCTCCAATGGATACTTCCTTCTCAACACAGGAGGATCCCCATATTGTACTGGCTCCAATGGAACCAGCATGAGGCCTCCCCACAATGGCAACACTTTCTCCATGTAATGGGGGAAGCGTCGCAAGAGGGAGTTGTACGCAGAATGACAGATTCACCCCGCTGCTCTCTCTTTCCTCCCCAGAAGCCCAGAGAAGTGGGATGCTTTGCCAGGGCCTTATGATGAGGTCGTAAATCACCCAATAGTGAGACACAGATAAAACCCACCAAATCTTAATAAAAAGCAAGACCAGATTTTAATTTTATGAGTTCTAGATATAGTTTTATGATTTTAATTTCACCCAAGGGATGTATTCTACAAATCTAGGGCCTGAAACCAACTGTAATTGGAATTCTGACTTTCTACTAAAGTGATCTCATCACTGCTATTGGATAATTTATGTGATGTCTTAACAAGGAACAGCTTACAGGCAGTCCCCGTGTTCCAAACATCTGACTTATAAATGAGTCATAGTTGAGAATTGGGGGGGGGGGGGGCAACAAGAAATGGGAGAAATCTAACCCTAGGAAGGGAAAATCTCTCCTAGAAGAGTTATCATGGGGAAAAGATATCTCCATTGAAGTGTTCTCACCTATCCTTGTTTTCACAACAAGCCAAATTTTTCAAAATTCAAATATCACAGGGACAGAAAGTGAGGTGAAATCTTCTGAACAGAGACACAGATAGTAAAACAAATACCACAGAGCTGCTAACCCTTCCCTATGCTTAAAACATGTACCTATTCTGACTTACAAACAAATTCAGTTGAAACCTACAGAACCTATCTTGTTTGTAACTTAGGGACTGCCTGTATATGATCTTGCTCTCTCTCTCTTTCTCTCAATAACTATGAAAGAACTCTATCAAAGTTTTGAGTCTCTTTTGTGGAGAGGAAAACCAGAATATAAATAATAATAATAATAATAATAATAATAATAATAATAATAATAATAATAATAATAAACATCACCATCATCACCATCATCATCATCATCATCTCCATCTGCACCAGAACAATGGTCCCTATATTTTGTGGAGCATTTGCTGTTTAAATTAAGCTTTACTCATATGATCTAGTCCTTTCAGTTCCCTGTTGCTGGCAATAGCGCATTGCACTCTAATAACATTTCCAAAATGTTTAAGAGTAATACAACTGTTCACACTTCATCAAGACAAATCTTATGCCCTCCACAATGCACTGACTACTGTCAGCAATTGAAGGGCTTGTCACAGAAACGCTAGGCTGTGGGTCAGGTATGCATTCCCTGAACAACTCTCAACAATTCTTCAAGGTAATCATTCTCATATTTAACTGTACTTAATACAAGCCAAAGAATGAGTAATACTGTATCTGTTACCCCTTTTCACACCTATGAATTCCTTTCAGTAATAGGAACAGGGATTATACTATATTCTTCTCATTTCATACAATTCCATTAATTCATTGAGTGGGTTTTTTGAAAAAAGAAACTCATGTTCATCCTAATGACAGAGATCGCTGTACTTATCTTTGGCAGGATAAGAGGTGCTATGCCTGCCTGACCCAAAGGAAATTGCTTACTCATTGTAAATAATTATATATCTAGTACCGGTTTTTCATCGTGTGTGTGTTACTGGCCCTCTCCTACTGCTGCAGTTTCTATGTGAGTGAGGGCTGTATCTGAACAGATTAAATGGTAGCTTGAAGTGCCATCATGTTTCCAACCAAGATGAACCAATTTCACAGTATGAATGTGAAGTGTTTCAGAAAACAAGTAATGCTACCATCATTACTTTGTGAGATTCCAATAAATGGAAGCATTTTCTATTGCCATCACATCTGCATTGCTTTTGCATTATGAGACCTAGTCAGTTAAAAAGAAGCAGTTGATTGCACTGCTTTGATACAACAGAGGCCAAAGTTTTACCACTTCACCTCTTGCATATTTATATCCAATCTGCCATAATGAAGTGCATATGCATTGGGTCATTTGCTGCACATGAAGGGAAAATGTGAGAATCTGGGATCAAACAATAGGAAAAGGCACAAGTGGCAGAAACGTCTGACATTGTCGACAGTGGACTCTCCAGATCTTCATATATAAACCTCCAAAGAAGAATACTTTGCCATCCTCCAAAGCAGCATATTCCATGGTTGAATAGCTCTGGAAAAATATTTTCTGAAGTTAGCGGTTTACGGGTTCAAGTGTGCCCAAGGAGATGTTTGATGCCAAACATGCAGTTGCACGTGCAATTGAAATTGTCTATGAGTTGTATATACCTATTGTTATCCTTATTTCCAGTACAATTGGCTTTACCTTACAGGGATCCTATGAGTGAAAGGCCCAGTTATTAAATGCCCTGCTCAGATCTTGTAAATTGTCATCTTTTCTGATATTTCATGCTGTCTCCTGATAGTTCCAATGTAGGATAGTCTCAGTTTACTTAGTATATCTTCTAGTATTAAAATATAACAATTAATTATAATTAAACTTAATCATTGTGATCTTTTAATAAATTGAACAAACTCCCCAAACATATTTTGAATGTAACTGTTTTATTCTCCTCGATATTTTCCTACATATTTACAGCAGATGCTGTTTTATACAGATTTCAAAAAAAAGGTAGGTCAAAATATAAAGATAAAATCCTTTTTGAAGCAGATGGATGAAAGCAGTTTCATAAATGACAAGCTGTTATTCAAGGAGTGATTGCAGCTATTCACTTCTACTGTGCGAGAGTACATCAGGAAAATCACATATTTCCAAAGGTGTAGAACTAACTTGCTGGATTTACTTTATTTTACCCCATAAATAATTAGGCAGTGACCAATTGAGGTTAATAAGCCCAATTTTATTATTAGGATGGGTGCATATCTTTCAACATTATGTTGTGATCTGCTATTCTGGGAAAAATGAACACATAGTTCACATAAACAGTACATGAGATAGTGAAACTATTGAATAGGGGAATTGTTGTTGATGATGTTGTTGTTACAGAGAAATTAACACTAATAGTTGAACAGAGATCAATGCAATAAATAAACTCTGAGGTCCCCCTATTCCCCGCTCAAATTAATTTAGAACTGATGGTTGTCTAGCTTAGCCATCTGATTCTCTATTCAGCCATTCAACCACCTGTGCCTCTCATTGACTTTATTACAATTTGATGAAATTTGTAGGCTTAGTTTCACTTTATGTGGAGATTATGCCTGTAAAATTTCAGACAAATAGTTGTAACCTGTTTTGGTACTGTGCCTGATTTTTCTTTTAAGAAGAAGATGCTATTCATAAAGTCTATATTTCTTTACACAATTGGATGATATTCCCAGATGGATTGGCTTATTCTGACATGATCAAATCTGGTGAGTTTCACATGGAGCAATACAATATGTTCTGTACAGTTTGGGTCCTCCCCCCCTCAAAAAAGGGACATGTTTATGTTTCTAATGAGAAAATTGTTATGAAAATGACAACCAATATAGAAGAGCCTGCAAAGTAAGTTACGAGTAAGAAATCTGGAAGGTTCAAGAAGGAAAGGTTCTCCTTTTTGTGTGTGTAGAAGATGGATTCTTCATCTTGAGTTCAGAGTAACTGTGGAAACATTATAGAATGGAACATGAAAGGGATACAGGGCACATCTACATGGACGCTTTATCCCACTCAGGCAACCAAGGGACCCTGAATGGAACTAACAGCCCCTCTACTGTTTTAATTATAGTGGAAGCTACTAGGCACAACATGGCTGGTGTCTGTTGCTCATTGCCCAGAGCAATGTCAGCTGAGACACATGGGCAATTGGAGAAAAAGGGGGGTGGAGAAATTCCTTCTTTCCTTCCCCTCCCCCCCTGTTATGTCACTCTGGTACCCAGGCAATTAACAATGGACACTAGACATGTTGAGTCCAGTGGCTGCTGCTATGACAAGAAAGACAAGGAGATAATAAGGGTGACTGTGCAGCAACAGTAGCAGCAGCAGCCCAGGAGCTAGCGGCAAGAATTCCCTCCTGCCTAAAAAATATATTTGAGGGTTATTTATTTATTTATTTCGTGTCAAAAGCATTGCATAATAAATAAGTTTAAAAGTGATAAAATAAAGGAATCACAAACAGCTAAATAGTTTTGGACCAAAAGTGGGCAACAGCAATCGTATTGTTCGCAGCTTTAAACAACTCCTCCTCCGTGCATGAGGCAGGGCATTGTGGGCAAGCATACATATGAGGAGTTGTTTGTTCAGCTCCACAGTCACACAAGGTGGAAGATTCCTCCAGGTAGTGCCATCTTGCCAGGTTGTCTTTTGATCTGCCCACTCCACTTCTCAGTCTATTTAGGGACTTCCAAGTTGCTCATTCTTGGTTTGCCCCTGGAGGCAGACCCTCATGAGGGGCCATCCAGTTAGAATTGCCTGGTTTAGCTGCCCAGAGGGACACCCTTGCTGTTGCTGGGGGGACATCAAGAGGAGTGGTGGTTCTCATGAAGCCCTTCCTTGATTTGAGTCTGGTGGGAGGATGGTGATAGTCATGCAGTGGGGGACACGGAAAGAGCCTCCTTGAAGACTGAGTAAATCCAGTCGGGCGTCCCCTGGGCAACGTTTCTTGTAAACGGCTGATCTTTCCAACCCAAAAGCATTGCATTGCTTTTAAACATTTGGGGGTTCATCAGTATATTGATAACACTCTGCTTCCTGAGAATCTCTCCTAGAGGTTTCATGTAAATGTTAAAAAGCATTAGAGATAGAATCGCACCTTATAGAATAACACATAACAGCTCCTTTTCCAAGAAGCTGTTATTGTGAACCACCACCATCTGGAACCTGCCTAAGAGATAGGAACAGAACCATTGCAACACATTAGGAAAAACTTCCTGATGGTAAGAGCTGTTTGATAGTGGAATATGCTGCCTTCTAACCGTGATGAAGTCTCCTCTGAAGATTTTTAAACAGAGGCTGGGTGACCATCTATCAGGAGTGCTTGGTTGTGTATCAATCACTGCATGGCAGAGTGCCAAATTGAATGGCCCTGCTAGTCTCTATGATTTCATGATACCCCTTGCTACACACACAAACACGCACACAGCAAAAAGAATGAGGCATTCCAACAGATGTGTTCTTTATTGTATATTTCTATTTTGCTATTCACATGTTTAGTAACATTTCAGAATAATAATAATAATAATAATAATAATAATAATAATAATAATAGTAATAATTTTATTTTTGTACCCCGCCACCATCTCCCCAGAGGGACTCGGGGCAGCTTACAGATATAAAACCAACATACAATAATATCAAATACAAAAACACACAAATAAATTTAAAAGGCATTAAAAAAACCACAATCATTATAAAACACTTGAGAAACACAGCAATAAAAACATAAAATGAGTTGGGCAAAGTGCACTGAGTGGAACTTGTAAACAAGAAGGAAGTTAAGGTGCTACAAGGTCATGGGAAGAGCCTTAAACTGGGGTGAACACTGAGGCTATGTCAGGGAGTTAACCAACAGGTATAACAGGCTGAATTTTGGCTGGAATTCTGGTGTTCTGAGGTAGGATCTCCTGATGCTACACCAGAAAATGCTGCGCCCCCAAATCTTCATCTCTGGGTCCTAGCGACCAACCCATCTTTCAACCAATGCAGTTTTCCCAACTCAGCCATTTCCATATTGTTGGTGTGGTGGGCCATCTGTGGAGACATAGCCTTTTATTTTAATGTAGCTGTGCTGGACATGCTGCAGACACTAACAGGGACTCCTCCTGGAGATCCCCAGGAGGTCCCTGTGATATTCCCCCCTTCCTTCTATAAATAAGTCTAACCTCTACAATAACCACAAAAATAAAATGTGATTTGGAAAGTCTGACATATGATATCATAATTCACCAACAGGATTATGGTCTTTGATTCATGACCAAAATTAAGTGTTAACATTTGTATTGTTTGAAAATAAAATCATATTTTTCTAGATAAATAAGTTTAGTTTATCACAGAATACTAGCCTCTCTGAGTGTTGGGAAAAAATTATTCCCATTCAAGTATAGGTGCTCACTTCAAACCTCAAAGGATTTCTTTCCTAAGTGCCTCTGTAGCCTCCTTACCAATGACAAATAATACTGAATCCCGCTGTTTGACTTAACCATTATATCCTGTATGGATTGGATTTAGTTGGAATATGTTATTTGATAATCTATGATTCTACTCCATTGTAAATTAAATTTAAATGAAATGCAGCTGCTCTGCAGATATATTAAATATAATTCAGGCACATCTGCCAAGGATTGTCAACATGTTAGTAGGTAGGAGCTGAAAAATTTATGTTTTGTGGGGTAGGATTTTGTGGTTGGTTTTTGTTTTTTGATCCCTGATTGTTAGACATTGTACTGCTTGCCTAAAACTATTTAAAGCCTTCAAACAGCTGCTTCTGTGTGCCTCTATGTACTTAAGCATGTGTAAAGAAAAACTGATTGAACTTATAGAAAAAGTAGAGTGAGGCAGGAAGAGTGGGGAGGAAAGAGAAGTATGAGGTAGGGACTGGATAAAAAGGCCACATTTTTATTGAAAATGTTTTCAGACATGAGAAATGGAATTCTGCTATGGGTCATATTTATGGCAACCCAAAAGCTGCCAGAAATGCTTGCCCCAGTCGACCTGGTAGGGCTATGCTAAGAAATTGGAAAAAGATGATTTCCACTGACAGTTTTCACCAGGCACAGGCAAACTTTGGCCCTCCAGGTGTTTTGGACCAACTCCCAGAAAGCCCAGCCAGCTTACAAGCTGTTAGTAATTGTGGGAGTTGAAGTCCAAAACACCTGGAGGGCCAAAGCTTGCCCATGCCTGGTTTACACCATTCTCACAACTATCATTCACCTCACAGCAGCACAGTAGTGACACCATCCTATGATATCAGACTGGTTCATGCTGGAAGCAAAGAGATTTTTCCATATGCAAGGTACCGTCCTATCTTCCTCTCAGTTCAGGATCCCACCTAACATCCCAATAAGAGTTGCAAGGTACTTCAAGGTTCAGAGGAAAACGGATAGCAAGTATATACACCAAATGGAATAACCATTAGGAAGACTTGTATGTGCGCGTGTACACACACACAGAGGAAGAGAGAGAGAGCACGCACATGTGTTTCATTCACTCATCAAAATCTTTTCCTTTCTCATATATTAGCAATTGTTCTGAAATTTGTTGTTTTTCTCTACAGTTGAAAACCTTTCTGTGATTATTTCTTTCTTGATCTCTCTGTCTTGAGTTTAGACTGGAAATCTATTCTCCTTTTCCGGGGATCAAAACCAATATATTAATTACATTTATATATTTATTACTTTTAAAAGCCTTAAACCAAAGCATAAGGGATCTTTTTTCCAAACAAATTTTGATGTAATTTTGAGGATATTATTCTAGAAAATGATATATACATTTTTCCCCAAACAAAATTTAATGTAATTTTGAGGAGATTATTCCACTGAATATCACAATACTGTTTTTTATTACTACAACATTTTCTTCCATCCCTTTGGTTGCTACTCTTCTAACCCTATTGGGCTTTTTAAAATTCTGCACAGAGTGGCACTTGTGGCAACAAGCAACAAGTGTGACAGACATAAAAAAACAGAATGGAGAAGGGTAGTTTCATGTTGTGCCTCAAGGTGCAGCATGTTTGCATGTGAAGGAAGTTGCAGGGTATTTATTTGTGAGTGTTTGAAAGAGAGAGAAAGTAGATACATAATACATATTAACAAGGTAGATTTAAGAGAGACCTGGCCATCTGTCAGGGGTACTTTGTGCTTTTCTTGCATGACAGGGGGTTGGACTAGATGGCCCATGTGTTTTCTTCAAATTCTATGATTTTATGAGAGATCAGGGACCATGGTGGAAATGGAAACAAGTGATCTAGAAGAAAACAGCTCACATTTTTTCGTGTGATGCTACGCTAAAACGAACCCAACACATAAAATGTGAAGTCAGAATATTTGAGGGGCATAGTTAGTATAAAAATAGTCATTGAAACAGTTGTGCTTCCTAAGATTTGCTTAAGTATGATCCTGGAACAGATAATCCTTCTGTGCACACTTCCCTTTTCAACATATTTGACTTGGTGAGTGAGGAACTGCTTGAGCACTGCACAAAAGGCAACCTCAAGACTTTGGACCTTATTGAACTCCTATGGGATCCAAAGCAATTACATGAGCATATATTTTATTCTATGCTAAAAGTGTAGTGGATATTGGTCAACATTTCTCTTTGTAAGCAAAGGGTCTATTGTTCACTTGGGTTGTTGTTGTTGCAGAGGGGAAAAATAGCCCTGGGCTAAAGTGGTCAAATCTTTATAGTTGATTTGTATATCTCATGTCTAGCAAAACCTTAAAGGAAAAGTGTAAGCACAGCTCTCAGATAGTAGTCAAACTTTCACAGCATGACAGGATATGAACAAACATAAATACAGTGGAGTTCATTCATGGAATATAGAGTCTAAGTTTGTGGACATAGACTGCATTTCTTACTTCCACTATAAAGAGAAGTGTTGTTTTCCAAAGAGTCGATCAATCAATTCATTGGCTTATTTTGATCAGAAATACAAAATATATACAAATAGCAAATCAACATTGCATTTACAACATACCCATGATACATACAAATCTATATATATAAAATGATAAAGTTGTTTGCGCAGTGACTATAACAACAAAACTAAACATCCCAGAAATACGAAATTTGGCAACACAATGCAAAAGGCTTGCCTCCAGGTTACAACAACACAACCACACCACAAAACCACAATCCAGACCCACAAAACTCACAACAACGCATCATGCGATAACAACACAACTAAATGCCCCAGAAATACAAAACTTGGCAACACAATGCAGAAGCCTTGCCTCCCAGTTGTAACAACACAACCACACCACAAAACCACACAGGACCCACAAAACTCACAACAACGCATCATGACTATAACAACACAACTAAACGCCCCAGAAATACGAAACTTGGCAACACAACGCAAAAGCATTCCCTCCCGATTGTAACAACACAACCACACCACAAAACCACAATCCGGACCCACAAAACTCACAACAGTGCATCGTGACTATAACAACACAACTAAACGCCCCAGAAATACAAAACTTGGCACACAACTAAAAGCCCCAGAAATACAAAACTTGGCAACACAACACAAAATCCTTGCCTCTCAGTTGTAACAACACAACCACACCACAAAACCACAATCTGGACCCACAAAACTCACAACAACGCATTGTGACTATAACAAATACAAAATTTGACAACACAACTCATCCACCTCCCCAATCCCTACATTCACACTTGGCCTCCAAAAAAACAATTACAATAATAACAATGACAACAACAACAACAATAAGAATCAACACCATCACAGGCAAGAAACAGCCAGGCACTGAGGCTGAGAGGCCAGTCAGTGCTACACTGGGCCTCCAAAAAACAATACAGTAGCATCTAACTTATCCAACCTTCATGACCACAACAACAACAACAACAATAATAAACACCTACACAGGCAAAACAAAAAAAGACTATTGTACCACAATAAAAATATAAACCGCACTCAGCAGAATCAGACATCACGATTAACAACAAACCAAAGACAACAGGGATCTCAAGCAATTATCAATCAACACAAAAACTGAAGAAGGTAACAGACTTCAAATACTACTACTAATGTGAGTATAAAGAAGGGTGGAGGTCACAGCATCAATACAACCTAATGTAGACTGACCAACACCACCAGACTCAGCCACAGCAACGCGTGGCCGGGCACAGCTAGTAAAATATAATTTAAAACTATAATGAAAAAATTGTATGTGATACACATTGTTGGGTAAGATCTTTCTATATCTCACAGACGGGACAACAAAGCTGGAACAAACTCTGAAACTGAGTAGGAAGGCAAATACAACAAAAGTAATTTTGACTAAGTCCCAGCACTGCTTTCAGTCCAACCTATTCACAGTACTGGTTGAGACAGATTAATTGATGTGGATGAAACATCAGGAGAGAATGATTCTGGAACATGGCCAAACAGCCCAGAAACCTCTCAGCAACCCAGTGATTCCATGAAAGCCTTTGACAACTCAGATTAATTTTATTTCAAGCATTGGTGTTTTCGAGTACCTCAGACAACAGCACAGTGGCATGAGCAACATCTAATCCTGCCCTGATGTCTACACTGAACATAGAATCACACAGGAGGACCTCGACAATAACATTTTAATTAAATCTGTGAACAATCATCTGCAAAAATGAAACACAAATGTGTATGGATGATTGTATTTTTTCCCTTGTAAGACTGGCATTGCTAGACAATTACTGTAAACACAACACAGCATAAACCATTGTCTGGGTTGGTATGGCCAGCACAGCCGATATGAGGTAAGGCAGGGATAGCACTATGAAAAACGAGGCACATAGTGCCAATTCCACAACAGTTCACTCATTATCATAAAGGCATTAATATATTTTTTAAAGTTTCACAATACCTAAGTCATGCTCTATTGAAACATTGCAGAGAAATATCACTAGGATGTCTTCAGTTTTCATAGCTGCTCCCCCCACAAAGCACAGTTGGAGGAAAAAATAAATTAGCTGTAAGGAGGTAATATGCCCACCAAATCCATCAGTTTGAGAGAAAGAGTACAAAAGTATTCACAAGGTAGTCAATAGAAGGAATGAAGCTTTGGATTTCCAAATCTCAGCTATTGTTTGACATCTCCAAATTTGGTCCAAACTTGTACTATTGTATAAAGTATCAAACTGGGAATGAGAATTGATCCTGTGACTAATGTGCATACCTAACAGAAGTAAAAAAAATGAATATGAATGTATTCAAATGATAAAACAGTTGCAGACAGTCTGTCTTTATTGATTTAATCTTTTTTTAAAAAAGGGAAAAGGGCAAGAGATTCATACCTCCTTGAAAATGTTATGTTTCTACAACAGAACATAGTTCTGAACTAGGAAAGCCAAATGTCATCTTGAATCACACTCTCATTTCACTCAATTGGGACAACTTCATAGTAAGACAATATAGTTTTACTTCTTAGAATTGATAATGATATGATAGAATGTAATATCAAATAGCACACTGTAAATCAATCACTCTACAATTCTTCTCGAGATTTGAAAATAGCTCTTAATTTGAAGTATGTACAGCATTCTTTTTAAAGAGTACTCCATTTTTATTGGCAGTCATATTTTTCTCAGACTTCATATTTCCCTAGTTGATATCAGGGCCGGCCCCACCATAGAGGCCAGTGACGTCGCCGCCTCGGGCGCAGGTCCCGGGGGGCACCGTCAGGCTGGGAGGGAGGCGGGGCACCGCTCTGACGGTGCCCCGCCGCCCGACCAGTGCGCCCTGGCCTTGTGGCTCCCTCTTTCGCCGCCCGGGGAGGGGAGGAGGGATCGCCTCCTTCCCTCCCCGGGCGGCGAAGCCTGCTTCTTTCGCCGCCCGGGAAGGGGAGGAGGGATCGCCTCCTCCCCTCCCCGGGCGGCGAAGCCTCCCTCTTTCCAACCCTGGCCGCGCCTCCCACGCTGCGTGGGAGGCGGGGCCAGGGTGAATAGCATGGGAGGCGGGGCCAACCCTGGCCCCGCCTTCCACCCAGCGTGCCCTGGCCCCGCCTCCCACACAGCGCGGGAGGCGGGGCCAGGGCACGCTGGTTGGGAGGCGGGGCCAGGGCGCAGGAGGCGGGGCCGGCGGGGGGCGCTTTTCAGCGCCCCCGCTTAATATTTAAATTTATCTCCGACCGGCCCTGGTTGATATTGTGACCTAACTGGAGATATATCACTGGTATTCTGTTAATTAAGGCAAGAAGGCTTCTTTTATTGGCTTGAAACAAAAGATCTACACAAATTTAATATATTCCAAAAGTACAGTCCGAAAGACTTGTAGTTCTGTTCTATAAAGAGCTGTTCATTAATTTGGAGTTTCTCTCCCAAATTAACTTTCTTGGAATATTTACAGAGTTTTCAAATTCTGTGTGCAGATCTTATACCCCAATGGTTTGAAACCCAATGTCAAAATACCTAAGCTCTGCTGAACATATCATTAATTCATCATAGTTCACCAAATGAACATAAGTATTAAACAGAAAGGGAAATACTATGATACATCTATGTATGACATTAGATGATTTGAAGTGTAATTGCTCTTTGTTTTGTGATTTCGGCCCTTTCTCGTGGCTGCTCCCATTCTTTTGAACTCCCTGACTAACAAGGATATTTTTTAATGGACCAACCTTTTAATGATGTTATAGTTTATGATATTAAAAGTTAAATTATATTTTATGCATGATTTATTTATTATTTATTTTATTTACTATATTTCTACTGCTTTCTATCCCACCCCGAAGAGGACTCAGAGTGGCTTACAGTTTTGGCAATTTCAATGTCACATTGCAAATACACATATACATATGCATCACATTAAGCAGTAAAAACAGATAAAATATATAAATACAATTAAAATTAAAATGGTTAAAACATAGCACCTAGTCCTGAAGTTGTCATTCATGCTGCTACATTTATGTTGATTGCACTACTCCCCAAATGCCTGGTTACATAGTCTGGTCTTGAATTTTTTCCTGAAAACTAGGAGGGAGGGGGGCAATCTAATATCACTGGGGAGGGAATTTCATAGCCAAGGGGTCACCACTTAGAAGGCCCTGTCTCTCGTTCCACCAGATGCCTAAATGCAGGAAAAATTATTGATTTCCCCAACAGGTAATTTTCTCCATGCCAAACCATTTTATGGCATCAGTTGGTGGGCAAAAAGTGGACAATTCCAATTGTTAACAGTAAACCTTCTCTTGCCACCATTACTCCCTCGGGTGTATCATTATTTTTAGTCCCTATATTCAAAGCTAAGCCCTCCCTTATTAAAAGGAATGTTTTGCATTATGATATCTGGAGTCCCCCCTCTCATCTTTATTAATTAATGCAAGTTCCAAAGTAATTAAGTAATAACTGTAGACCACAGTTTTCGTAGTCAAGACGACCCAAACACCAGCCACTGGGGCAATGTCATCATTATTTAGTTCTCTGTCCCATGGAGGTTCCATATTCCTGATTTCGTGCAGTGGGGGGGGGGGAAGCAGGATGGGGGGGGACTCCACCGATGCATGTGATCATCATCATAATCATTTAATTACTTATTAATCGCTCTCCATCCAAGTTGCTCTAGGCGATTTACAAGATAAAATTGTAAAGGATAAAAATACATACATGATGGCAATACATACGTGATGGCAAATGAAGCAAGTGAATCCAGATTAAAAAACAAATGTGATGGCAGAAAATCAATTCTCCATTTTATTTAAACATGGGCTAACAGTGAACACTAATGGCAAGGTCCGGATCAACCTGCATCAACCCACAGTATTTGTCTAATGTGTTGAGGCCCCTAGACATAAGCTACAGTACAGAATGCTATTTATGGGGAAATGCTTTTGTCTTTCTGCTGTAGCTTGGAGCTGATGCATCTTTCAGAGAGAGCCACTTCTATTCCACCTACTAATAGCATACTTACAATCTTTCAATCAAGAGGCAAAGAGAAACAGATTCAATAAAGTTATCTGTCAGTAAAATCATAAAATGTAATGAAACAACCAATCATTAAACAGAAAGAACTTTTATAACATTAATTGTGTCAAGGTATTATTAATTATGATGGAATGTAGAACTGGGGAAACTTTAAGTCATTTTGACAACTATTATGTTGTCTGTTACCAAATATTATGTTTACCTACTTAAGCTCCATTTACAATAGAACTATTGAGGTGATCTTATCGCAAAAGCTGGCCATTGGACTGTAATGCTGATGCTTTGACCAATGATCTGGAAGGGTGTTTAAAAATGACTTGAGTTTATGTCTGGAGAAAGAAAGCCTACAACTATGAAGTTAAAATGTAGCAAGAAATTCTAATGAAACTATTAATAAATGCTTCTTTTTGTATTAGTAGTATAGGATAAGAAGCAAGCCTTTTTAAACATTTGATTACCTTTCTGGAAGCCATTTGCAAAGATACGTGCTTATCATGCACATTTAAGAACAATGTAAGTCTTAATTTCTTCACTGTAATAATCAATCAAATCTTTTTCACAAACGGGAATTTAATTCAGAAAGCCATACAAAACATTGTTCGCCTTTTGTCTCTGTTGGTTTCAGTCTCGGATGCAATCAAGAAAGTTGACAGTGTATGATTATATATGATCTCTCTCTGCAGGAAACTATTCCAATATTATATTTGCACCTTTCCATTCATTATTAGCAATCATGTGCCTGTGAACTTATATTGCAGTGTTGCAACTGGCATTTCGAAATACTGTTATTCTTTGTGTCACTGAGTCAGATTTGGAATTTGTGATAGGATTAGTGGACCCTGGATTGTTTTATTTAATACATGTTCATAACACCAACGTTTTGGGGAGTTATGTGTATATACTGAAAGAAGAATAAAGTGTCTAGTGTTTTGATGAAACTATGAAACGACTATAAAAAAATTTGTATACAAAAATAATTGAAAAGAGGCTGTGTCAAGCAAAAATGAGGGATTTATGTTTCAGTACAGATATAGACAGATGTATAGGACAACTTGCTCTTAGAACTAATTTGTAAGGCAAAATATTATCATCTAGGTCTACTACTTCTGCTCTCATACCTAAAAATCTTACCATTATTTCCATGCAGGTGCTGGTTGTGGTTATGGCAATACAAAACCACATTCAGAGTCATCTCAGCAAACTTCCAGACCTCCCTCTCCTTTCTCCTGCATTCCTGTTCTCCCCATTTGGTACAGATTACATTAGGAGAAAAACTAAGATCTGTAGTGAGGCTCCACCCCCCCTCCCTAGTTTGTACACATTTTAAAAACATTTTAAAGACAGAGTCCCATGGAGCTCTTCATATGGCACAAAAGTACTTCCACCAGTTGCCCATAGGATTCCATCTTAAAATGTGTTTAAACTGTGCAGAAATTGAGGTTTTTGGAGCCAGGGAGCAGTTGTCTTCATAGCTCCCAATTCAAGCAGAAATAGCTAAAGGTACTTATTTATTCTTCAAGAATTGCACAATTTCAATATATTACCAGTTTGCTGCAGGTATACCCCCCTTTAGACCTAGATTACTGACCTGCAATGTCGAAGTTTTCCCCCTTTTAATTAATAAAAAATAATAAATAAATAAATAAAGAAGTGCAGTATAGGCAGAGAATACACTTGCCCATGTGATAGCTCAGAAAGCAGAGGATTTATGTAGAAACAGACAGAGTACAATACGTGTGATGGCAGCAAATGAATTATAAAGGCAAGAGGCCACTATAACCAGAAGTGTAATCTAATAATATAAACTATAAGACAGTATTTCCTATATATGATATTGTCATAGAACATTCAATGTACAATCAAGGATGATAGATATTCAGAATATACTAAATGCTTCAAAAAAACATGTCTCTAAACTAAAATATAATCAATGTGTTATATTTTGGTTTAGATACATGTTTTTGAAGCATTTAGTATATTCTGAATCTCTATCATCCTTGTTTGTATATTGAATGTTCTATGACAATAGCATATATAGGAAACTAGCTGTGCCCGGCCACGCGTTGCTGTGGCGAAGTATGGTGGTATGGGAAATAAAGAATTGAGGAATTGGTGGTAGTTAAGGTCAAGGGTAAAGGTTTTCCCCAGACATTAAGTCCAGTCGTGTCTTACTCTGGAGGTTGGTGCTCATCTCCATTTCTAAGCCGAAGAGCCGGCGTTGTCCGTAGACTCCTCCAAGGTCATGTGGGATGACTACATGGAGCGGCGTTACCTTCCCGCCGGAGCAGTACCTATTGATGCACTCACATTTGCATGTTTTCGAACTTCTGGGTTGGCAGAAGCTGGAGCTAACAGTGGGGGCTCTCTCCGCTCCCCCAATTCAAACCTGTGGCCTTTCAGTCCAGAAGTTCAGCAGCTCAGTGCTTTAACACGCTGCGCCATCAGGGGATATTATTTCCTAAAGGTTGTGAATATACAATATTTCTGATTGGTTTTTTTTTGTTTGTTGGAGGCAAGTATGAATGCTGCAATTAGGAAAAATGATTAGGATGTAATGGCCTTGCAGCTTTAATGCCTGGCTGTTTCCTCCCTGAGTGAATTTTTTGTTGGGAGGTGTTAGCTGGCCCTGATTGTTTCCTGTCTGGAATTCCCTTGTTTTCAGAGTGGTGTTGTTTGCGATATTTTATGTGCTTCTACTGTCTGTGGCCTTGAGAAAACAGAGGATTTTCCAGACTTTGATGATGGGAATACTTTGTTGGGAGGTGTTAGCTGGCCCTGATTGTTTCCTGTCTGGAATACCCTTGTTTTCAGAGTGATGTTGTTTGCGATATTTTATGTGCTTCTACTGTCTGTGGCCCTGAGAAAACAGGATTTGCCAGACTTTGATGATGGGAATACTTTGTTGGGAGGTGTTAGCTGGCCCTGATTGTTTCCTGTGTGGAATTCCCCTGTTTATTTACTGTCCTGGTTTTAGAGATTATATTGTTCTGCATTATTCTATCCCAGTAATTATTTCATATTAAAGAAGAATCTCACTTATCCAACATTCGCTTATACAATGTTCTGGATTATCCAACGCAGTCTGCCTTTTCATAATCAATGCTTTTGTAGTCAGTGTTTTAAATTCATTGTGATATTTTAGTGGTAAATTTGTAAATACAGTACAGTAGAGTCTTACTTATCCAACATAAACGGGCCGGCAGAACGTTGGATAAGCGAATATGTTGGATAATGAGGAATTAAGGATAACCCTATTAAACATCAAACTAAGTTATGATTTTACAAATTAAACACCAAAACATCATGTTAGACAACAAATTTGTCAGAAAAAGTAGTTCAGTACACAGTAATGCTATATAGTAATTACTGTATTTATGAATTTAGCACCAAAATATCACGATATATTGAAAGCATTGACTACAAAAATGCGTTGGATAATCCAGAATGTTGGATAAGCGAGTGTTGGATAAGTGAGACTCTACTGTAAATACTACATAGCATTACTGCGCATGGAACTACTTTTTCTGTCAAATTTGTTGTATAATATGATGTTTTGGTGCTTAATTTGTATAACGATTACCTAATTTGATGTTTAATTGGCTTTTCCTGAATCCCTTCTTATTATCCAACATATTCACTTATCCTGCCGGCCTGTTTACGTTGGATATGTGAGACTCTACTGTATATTTCTAATCTTATATTATCTGCTCCGAACTGGATTATCTGAGGCCCCTTCTTCACAGCTGTATAAAATGCACACTGAAGTGGATTATATGGTAGTGTGGAGTCAAGATAATCCAGTGCAAAGCAGATAATATAAGATTATAAATGGGTTATATAGCTGTGTGGAAGGGCCTTGGGTCTACACTGCCATATAATCCAGTGCAAATTAGATAATCTGTGGAAGACGTCTAAGTGAGGCCTAAATCTGCCTGTCCCCTAACTGAAACCTGGCTGTCCCTTGGTTGCTAGGCAACCAAGCAGGCAGAGATTAGCCCTCTAAACTGGCAGCAATTGGATAAAAAAAATATTGCTCTCCCTCTAATTAGGACTTTATTTTTCTTTTCTTTTTGTTGTATCAACCTTGAGGCGTGGATGATGGGTTGTGTTGTCAAATTTTGAGGTTGGGGGGCTTGTACTTTTGTTGTTTTGTGAATTGCCGTGATGCCATCACTCTTTTATATATATAGATACTGTCTTATAGTTTAAATTATTAGATTACATTTCTGGTTATAGTGGCCTCTTGCCTTTGCATTTCGGGGAATCCCTTCTTTGTATTGGCAAATGAATTATCCCTTTTTCTAAAAAATGGAAAGGCACAAAACACTATGATAAGAAGATGATTCCCCACCCCCAGTTTATGCTCCCGATGGGATGAGGTCCCTACAGTGTTTATTCTTCTCAGAATTGATGGGAAACGTAAAATGTACTTATTTAGAGTCACCTAATTAAACTGATTCACAATATGCTACTTGTATAATAGTATACATAATAAATTTGGTTTTTTTATGCTGAATGCCAAATATGCGCTCATAGCCTAATAACTGGAGAACATAGGTCTACAACTGGAATCAGCACCAGCATGGTGTAGTGGTGTGAGTGTTGGACAAGGAATCCCCACTCAGCAATGAAAACTTACTGAAGATGCATCTACACTGCAGAATTAATGCACTTTGACACCAATTTGACTGTCTTAACTCAATGTTATGGACTCCTGGGATTTGTAGTTTGACTTTTTTGTGTGTCAGGAGCGACTTGAGAAACTGCAAGTCACTTTTGGTGTGAGAGAATTGGCCGTCTGCAAGGACGTTTCCTAGGTGACGCCTGGATGTTTTACCATCCTGTGGGAGGCTTCTTTCAGGTCCTCGCATGGGAAGCTGGAGCTGACAGATGAGAGCTCACCCCGCTTCCTGGATTCGAACTGCTGACCTTTCGGTCAGCAGTCCTGCCAGCAGAAGGGTTTAACTCACTGCACCACCAGGGGTTCCTTGTAGTGCACCAGCACTTTTTGGCAGAGAAAGGTAAAGATCTTGTAAAACTATAACTCCCATGTTTCCATAGGTTTGAACCATGGCAGTTAAAGTTACTGCATTAATTCTACATAAACCCTCAGAATGGAGTTCCAGACACTAGGGAGAGAAGGTCCACACTGTGTTCCTCCCAAACAAGTTTGTGAAGGTTATTAGACTGGGAAAATGCCACCGCCCCCCTCTGAAGATCTTAGCATTTAGGCAGGCTAAAATGGTAACATAGCATTCAGATAGTCTTTTCTTTATGCATTTACTTTCATTTCATTCAAATTCTCTTTAAGAATAGTCATAATTAACCACTTCTGACCACTTGTATACACATGTGGTTAATAATCTGCCCATTGATTCAAGTGTGTTTCTTAAAGTTTATCTATGTTTCTCCCTTCCTGGTTTTTTTTTTTTTTTTTGAATTCACTTATACTTAGCAGTACAGATTCAAGACAGTCTGTCTAACATTCCCCCATTCCGCTTTCCTGAATGTATTGGTTGTTTGCATGAAGCAGTTTGCAAAGAGGTGGAACTGAATGGCATATTTTGATACACTCTTTATTTAAGAACATTGTTCTCGTTGTCAACATCTGCACCCTCTAGAAGTATAGTTTCAATTTTACTTTTGAAATATGAGTCAAGCATTGTTGCCAACAAATATTTTTTCCTGTCAAAACATTTCACTTAGGTTTGCAGACAGCTTTTGGGTTACATCTTTCCCCTCGTTTTATTGAAATGGGATCTTCATTCCTTTTGAAATCATTTTTCATTAGTCTGGAAGCAAAAGTAGATTCTGTATCAGATAAGTGGCAGCACCTGGCTCATGCATGTGCCATCAGTTCTTATTTTCTGTGTGATCATTTCAGATAATTGGAGGATGAAAACCAAAATAGCAGTTAAATTCGAATCAGAGTAGGTGACGACATGTTCTCCTTTCTTATACAGCCTATATTTATACATAACTGCTGTTTGTGGCTCTGGAGAGATGCAGGAAGTACGCAGGAAGTTGGCTTGATAATACACAGTGGCTGGCATCCTGTTAGAGATATATGTGTAAGTCACACTATGCATGTGGGGTGAATTATTTGCCATGGTGTAACAGATGCATTCTGCTGACAGTGGCATAGTTGCACATATGGCAATATTGTGTGTTGCAGTTTCATATTCCATTTTGAATTGCAATTTCACTTATGCATTGTAATTTCACATTGCACAACAGCACATTATTCACTGTGTTGCTAGCAAATCTTCAAATGTGGGTATTTATGCTGTAATAAGATAATGTTGGGTTGCAACCAAGGTCAGCAAGAGTAGCTTCTTGCATTATTTGCTTCTCCTTGAAAATTTTATCTATTTGGTTTTTTATTTTATTTACAGGAACAGAAATCATAGTACACCATCAAATCATTCCTGACAGATGGCCATCAGCCTCTGAATAAGGAAATCAGTTCCTGGTTTGAAAGTGCTATTTCCTGTTTCATTGGCTTTTCTGGGGCTGAGAGTGTGTGACTTGCCCAAGTGGGTGGGTGAGTGGGGAATCAAGCCACAATCGGAGTCCAACACTCAAACCTCTCCCTCCCTCCCTCTACCTCTCTCTCTAAACTTCCAAGAATTCACATACCATATGAAAGTTTGGTCAAGATGGTCAGAGGAGAGCAACTAAAATAATCTAGGGTCTGGAGAACAAGCCCTATGAGGAGCGGCTTAAAGAATTGGGCGTGTTTAGCCTGCACAAGAGAAGGTGGAGAGAGAAGAGACATGAGGAGGTCCAGGTATAAATATGTGAGGGGAAGTCATAGGGAGGAGAAAACAAGCTGCACACTACAGGAAAGGAGATTTCACTTGAACATGAGGAGGAACTTCCTCACTGTGAGAGCTGTTCAGCAATGGAACTTTCTGCCCCGGAGTGTGGTGGAAGCTCCTTCTTTGGAGGCTTTTAAGCAGAGGCTGGATGGCCATCTGTCGGGGGTGCTTTGAATGTGATTTCCTGCTTCTTGGTAGAATGGGGTTGGACTGGATGGCCCATGAGGTCTTTTCCAACTCTATTATTCTATGATTCTATGATTCTAAGTGAGGACAAAAGGGGGTGGGGAATGTTAAGAGGAGAGAAGGCCTAGGACATCTGGGAATTGTGGTTTTAAAATGGGCCTAGTACTATTGGAGAAACGTCTGCTTCAGCCCAATGCTTTTATAAATGGGGAAAATTCAGAGGCTTCGTTCTGCTTCATTTTTAAAGCTATTGAGATGAAATTTGCCAGAATGGAAGCAAATATTCATAACTCTTTGCTTATCAAGTTTCATAATGTTTGACCCATCCACTGATTTTTTTGGGAATTTTCAAACAACATTTTTTTAAATGCTACCAGAACAATGGCCCCGCCTCTCCATCCCTCTTCCTTCCACCCTGATTGGCTGAGAGGCATGCCAACATGGCTTCACCTCTCAGAGGGGCTACAGCTACATCCAAAGACATCAGAGAAAGACAAAAAAAAGGTGCCCTTTGATTCAAATTCTTAATATTAGGAAGGCAGTGAGCAGATGTTTCAAAACTCGCTTCAAAAGTGCTTTTGAACCGAATTCGAAATGAATTTAACAGACAAACAAAAAAATTGCCCAACCCTAATGACCACCCCAGGGTCTCAACCACACAAGCTGGTCAATGGTGGTTGTAGCCATATGAAAATCTTGTTTGGTGGTTGAATGGTGCCTGGATGCATGATCTAATTTAGATGTAGTTTAGGACAACTGTGACAATTTATGTATTCTTGTGACACTATGAATGTTTTGTTTAAATTACAGGTGAACATTCCCAACGTGGAACTTTCTTTTGGGAGAAGGCTCATATAGTCTTTGAGGGATGGGGAGAAGAACTAACATTATGCAATGAAAATTAATACAGGCTAAAGGTTAAGTGTGTAGTGTCATCATAATAGCCAGTTCAGTCGAAATGGGAGAAAATGGGAGAACTTGTTAAAATGTAGAAGGAACTGAATGGAATGATAATAAAATGTCATTCTACAAATCATTCATTCACATCTGGAATATTTTTTCACTACTAGTAACCTCATCTCAAAAAGGATATTGCAGAATTGAAGAGGTTTCAAACAAGGCCAATGAGAAAGATCAAGGACATATTGAAACTCTCAAACAACTAGAAATTGAAAAATTGGAATTGTTTATCTTGAAGGAGAGAGAAATAAGACAGGACAAAATAAGATCATATAAAATGACGAATAGTATTTAGAAGGCATATCAAGACATCTACAGTTATTTAGATCTCATAACATAGGAATGGGGAACAATAAATGAAAATGATAAAAATCTGTTCAATACTGATAAAAGGATCCACAGATAAGGTTTCCACCACAAAAGGTAACTAAAGTGAGTGTTGCTAAATATTATTACATGGAAAAAACAAATTTAGCTTCAAATCTCTTGCTTTATTTCTCACAGAAGAGAGCCTTTATCAGATTTCCAATTTTAATGTATTTTTGAAATTTTTGAGTATTTTAATGATCTGAGAAATTTAGAGAAGAAGGGGACATTAGCTGACTCCTCACACTAGAGCATGAATCCACTATAAATCCGGTTTCTGCCTCCTGCAGAATTATGGGATGCGTCGTTTGGTGAGGCCCAGGACCTGTCTGGCTGAGCTGTTTAAAGCCCCCTCCCTAAAGTGGATCTAATCTCTAGTGTGATGAGCTCCTTCAACTTGTCTATAGCAACGTAGGGAGAAATACACTGGAAGAACTTTGTATGAGGAGCCTTTCAGACAACATGGGCCAAGTGTCTGATCCTACTGGCCACTTGGGCATTTCTCTCACAGAAACCTATGCAAACATATATAATTTTGGCTCTTATTTATTTTTATACTTACTGTAAGACAGGTATGGCCTTGGAAGAAGGAATGTATCAATCAGTACTAATTATTTACTGCAATTCATCTTTCTTGAGCTAAATGTAAACACAGAGAGTTAGTGAGAAAAGCAGCCACCATTAATTAGCTTGTTAGGTTTTTGTTTTGTTCAGTTTTGTTTATATCTTACCTTTCTCCTGGCATGGGGTCCAAGGCAGCTCACATCAAATAAAAAACAAAGCACCCTAAAAACTTGTTTGATACATTTAATAAATTAACAAACTGTTCTATTAAAGCACAATGTTCTAATGCTTATAAGGCCATTAAAACAATGTAAAAAGACAAAAGGATAGTCAACTCATTAAAAAGATCCTTCTGTCACTTAAAAGCCAAAGTCCTGCCTAAATAAATAGCTATTTCCCTGTTGGTGGAAAGAAAGTAATGGGGAGCCAATGGAAGCCCCATCTACACTGCCAGATAATCCAGTTTCAGAATGCATATTAACCGCATTGAACTGGATTATATGAGTCAACACTGTCATATAATCCAGTTCCATGCAGTTAAACTGCATTCTGAAACTGGATTATGTGGGGGCTGAGCCTCCGATTGGAGGGAAGTTACAAATTGGGCTTGGCCACTGAGAAGACTCTCTTCCTCATCCTCACTAAAGTGGAACAAAGAGAAAACCTTCCCCTAAAGACTGAGTTTAAGAATTTAACAAGTAAAACAAGACTGAATCATCCATAAATTAAAAATATTTCAGAAAGAAATTCCAAAAAGCAAACCTTGATTTTGCCATTTTATGTGAGGGATGCCATTTTGCTATACCATTGTATATAATTGAACACTAGAGCCTCCATGAGTTTTGGTATCCACAAGGAGCCCTGGAACCAAACACTAGTGGATGCCCAGGGTCTTCTGTACAACAGTTATTCACTAAATGATAACTTTCAATGTACCACCAGACTTCTTGTTTCAGCACACAAAAAGAAAATAATACTGCAGAAATAAGAGTAGCAGCCAAATGTGAGAAATTGTTTATTCAGATTAATCTAGAAGTTAATCAATGAAGACATATATGATGCATTCAAAAAATAACAATAGCTCAAATATGAAATTGTTGCTCAATAAGGACAGCTACAGTGCTAAAGAGAAAGGCAGGATGAAAATAATGTGTTGTTTGAATACATATAATGGTTTTCAGTGGTTTATGGTTTGAAATAATATTTCTCAATATATCTTTCCCTTCATTTTTGTACAGATCGTGTTAGTCATCACGAGAACCCAGTTGATTGTCTGCAGATCATGCTGTGAATGTAACTCAAAGTTTAACATGTGTACAGTCCACTGATATATTGTATATTTAAGGAGAAACACTTGTTTTCTGTATAAATCCCCAAATGGACACTTGCCCTTGAGCTGGAAATATGCCAGAACCATGCTTTTTGTTATAGAGAAGCAATATAAAATGTATCCATTTTTAAGGCCAACTGACATGCAATATTTACCGAAATTCAAACCACATGTTTGCAGAAGTTTAAATCACAGAAGGTGGCTCCTCCATGTTCACATCTGGAAACAGCTATTTCTCAGAGGAAAGTTGTGGTAAATGTATACGAAAGGCACTGTCACTGAACCTTGCTTTGTAAGGGCAAGAATAATGCTCTATATTCTCCACACTGATGTAATCGAGTGCTTGAACACACAACAGGTATCATTTTGCAGTTTTTCTGAAAGAATATCTAGGAATGGTTTACAGATTAAACTTTTGGTGCTTAGACTGCAACAGCAAGTGAGGATTTATGCCTGTGGATGGGCTAGGATTAAACTGAAAGAAAACTGATTTGATCTCCAGTTGCCACAAGGAGTTGCATAGAGACTGAGGCCCCATCTACACTGGCAATCTACTACAATTCAAAGCTAGCTTCAAACTCACAAAAGTGTGCAAAACAAAGCCTTTAAGTGCATCAGTTCTCTTTGATTTATGTAATCACCATCCGGACCATAGCCTGGTTCCAGGATTTCCTACATAATCATCTGTGTAGCTGAAAACCAGCTGATTCCTAATCCATCTAAAACACAGATGTGTGCTTTCCATCTTAAGAACAGACAAGCATCTCAAGTTCTGAGGATGACCTGGGATGGGATCCCACTGGAGCATTGCAGCACACCAAAATACCAGGGAGTCACTCTGGACTGTGCTCTGACTTACAAGAAGCACTGAATGACTATCAAGCAAAAAGTGGGTGCTAGAAATAATATCATATGAAAGCTGACTGGCACAACCTGGGAATCGCAAACAGATACAGTGAAGACATCTGCCCTTGCGCTTTGCTACTCTGTTGATGAGTATGCATGCCCACTGGTTTAACATCTCACCATGTTAAAACAGTGGATGTGGCTCTTAATGAGACATGCTGCATTATCATAGGATGTCTACACCCAACACTTCTGGAGAAATTATACTGTTTAGCAAGTATTATATCACTTGATATCCACCAGGAAGTAGCAACCAGCAATGAAAGGACCAAGGCACTGATATCTCCAACCCATCCTCTGTTCGTATATCAGCCAGCATGCCAACGACCTAAATCAAGAAACACCTTCCTAAGATCTACAGAGATACTCTCAGGAACATCTCAGCAAGCAAGAGTCCAAAAGTGACAGGTAAAAACCCGGAATCTCAATCAATGGCTGATACTGGATGAAAAACTCCCTCTTGGGAACACAGAAGACTGGGTGACTTGGAAGGCACTGAACAGACAGCACGCTGGTACCACGAGATGCAGAGCCAATCTTAAGAAATGGTGCTTCAAAGTGGGTGTGGATATGAGCAAACCACAGACCACTTACTTCAATGCGGTCTGAACCCTGCCACATGCACAATGGAGTACCTTCTTACAGCGACACCAGAGGCACTTGAAGTGGCCAGCTTCTGGTCAAAGGAAATTTAGCATAATCCCAAGTTTTTAACTTTGTTTATGGTTTTTTTATACATTATAACTGTATTCTTAATTTGCTTCTGACACAATCAATAAATAATCCGCATAGTGACATCACTTTCTTCAGTACCTGTTTTCATTAAATGGCCAGTATAGATGGGACCTTGGTTATGTCCAACCTAAATGTGACTAATACTGAATCAAGTCCTTTGACCCTTGAGCTTTAAGTTCACAAATTCAGGTTTTCAAGTAATGTGAAATAAAATGCTGAACGGGAATGAATACAGATGTATGTTGTGATATGATAAATCAAAGGTTTCTTTCATACTGCTAGTTCTGGTACTTCAATACCCCTTTAACCACAATGGTTGTATCCTATGCAATGTTGGGAGCTACAATCTCGGGGGGGGGGGAGCACTAGAGTTCTCTGTCTGATCATTCTACATTTTTTGTTTGTGTGCCTTCAATTCACTTGATGACTTATGGTGACCTCATGAATTTCATAGGGTTTTCTTTGGCAAGGAATACTCAGATGTGTTTTATCAGTTCTTTCCTCTAAATATCACCTGCTATTTATTGGTGACCTCCCATCCAAGTAACCGAGTTCCACCCTGTTTAGCTTCCAAGATAAGATGGGATGTGGTGCCTTTTGGGTATTTAGGCCCTAAACTGCAAATCCCAGGATCTTACAGCATGCATATGAAAGGCAATTAAAGTTGGATCAAAGAGTTATAATTTGGTGTCACAATCATGACTAAATAGCAGTCATGGATACACAACAGTTATCCACATTTACTCACATTTAATTGTTCTATGTTTGCAACCATTACTCAGTCATGATTGTGACACTGTTGTCGGGAACTTTCTCATATCACCTACATTACAAGACATCAACTACATGGGGGGAGGTCCATTCTGTTGGTGATTGATGATTTGAGCACATTTCTGTTAAGCAAGGAGGGATTACTTATACTTAACTATAATGTATCTGATACAATAGGTGATAACTAAGTGTAGGTTAACAAGCAGTATACTGGCCTTGTTTCATTAATTGCAATTTTATAGGCCAGTTTCTGACGATAAGGCCATAAACATAAGCATGTTCATAAACATGAAGAAATTGCTATTTTGTCTGCATCATCTCTGTATTACCAATTTATCCTAAAATCTGTCTTCTTGCAATTTAGGCAGAACCATCTTGATTTTTTTTCTTCACATGATAACTTGTTCAGCGACAAAATAGCAAACGGCAACACAAATGAATGATCCCATTTATACTAGCCTTTTCTTCAGGCTTCTTCTTAAGAGATTTTACTTCACTATCTTTAGTTATATCTCTTGAAATCCCTGGTGTTGGGTTTCGTTTTTCACTGCCATCCTATTCTTCTACAGAGGAATGCGGGTGGGAATGAAAACCAACATAGAAGCAAAATTAAGTGTTTAAGTATAATTTCACAGTCCACATTTGAGCCCTTTAATACAGAAAGTACAGTGGCAAAAATAATCACCATAGTTTAAACTTTGTAAATATGAAAGAGGTATATCAGATTCCACAAAGCGATCTCATATTTTTACAAAAGGTGCTGACAAAATCTACAAAAGAGGCAGCGGTTCATCTGAAGGTTACTCATGCTTTCGGTGGCATTGAAAGCACTTTCAATACACAAGCTGGAATCTCCCATAATGTGGAAATTTTAGCCTAAGCCCTGGAATCTAAAGCAACAGCAAGTTTCAATAAGTTCAAATTAATGTACATCAACTTGAAGGGAAATGCCTATGAAGAAAACAGGCCTTGACATCCCTATTTTTTTACTTCTGCTGAAAATAAATTATTGACAAAATTCATCAGAAAATCATTTTAAATCTGCATTTTTAAAATATGTGTACTTTTTCAAGAGGAATAAAAAAACTGCTTGGAAAAAGCATTTGCATGAGAAAATGCTAACCTAGGAAAAGACTGAACATCAAATTTTGAAACATTATGCACATACTTTGGGGAAATGTCTGCCATACTCAGAAACACTTTTAATTTTGTTTAGGAAGACTGTAGTGATATTTACCAAGCATTCTTTTGAAGTTATCTTCTTAATGAACCAAAATTAATGTTGATGTTGCAGTAGACTATAACTCTTATTTTCTCCAAACTGATCTCAGCATCCCCAACCCATCTAGGAATCCTCAGATTATGGGTCCTTTTAGATAGTAATCAAAAGCCATTATGTAGCTGTTTCATCTCTTCTTCCTTAATAGTTATTTGAGGTGGGCGGCAGAAGAAATTTTGTAAAATATGGAAGAGTTCCACTGCCATCATCTGCCCTGGTGTCATTTTCAATTACTGAAGCAGAGTTATGTAACATAGGAAAACCCTGGATTACCAGTATTTTTGTCCCCTGTAGAATAATAATAATAATAATAATAATAATAATAATAATAATAATAATAATAATACTTTATTTTTCTATCCCACCACCATCTCCCCGAAGGGACTTGGGGTGGCTAACATGGGGCCAAGCCTAAAACAGAGACAAAACATAACAAGTTAAAACAAGTATCAATAACTAAAAACAGTGTCAACACAGGATTCTATACATATCACTTCTGAGATAGGTTTCATTGTGTCCAATGAGACTTAAGGATATACGCATGGGAGATACCAAGCTATACTAGAATCATAGAATCATAGAATAGTAGAGTTGGAAGAGACCACATGGGTCATCCAGTCCAACCCCCTGCTAAGAAGCAGGAAATCGCATTCAAAGCACCCCCGACAGATGGCCATCCAGCCTCTCCTTAAAAGCCTCCAAAGAAGGAGCCTCCACCACGGCCCTGGGTAGAGAGTTCCACTGTCGAACAGCTCTCACAGTGAGGAAGTTCTTCCTGATTGTGATGACCCATGGGCCTTGTAGTCCTGCTCAGGACATTGTAATTCCTGATGAAGATGAAAACTTGGGTTTTTTACCTTCCCAGTCTGAACTGGATTCCTCTCAGCCAGATCTTTCCCAGGCAGATCTGGGAACCTTGCACCTGCGAGAAAGTTGTCTCCCAGAAGTATGTCAAACAAGCCCAGAGCCTACTTCTCCCGTATTCTTGCGCCGGGAGTTTTGTAAACAACAGAGAAGTTTGGATTCAGCTTCGCGCAGGAGTGCGAGGATTGCAGCTAAGAATGTGGCCAATTAAGACTGCTTCTCGTGAGAATCTTTGGGGAGTCTCACATCTGGTCTCAGAGTTAGCTTTCGGTTCTGATTCCCAGAGAACTGCTTCGGCGGGAAGCTAGACTCTATTTAGGTGTTTTACCCGCGTAGTAACTTCGCGGAGTCAATTCGTCAGCCTACGGAGCGAGTTGTGTCTGGACAGCGCGCTCCGGTTCAAGCCTCGCTCCTGCTCAAGCCTTGCCTTGCTATCCAGCCTTCGCCTTGCTTCCCAGCCTTTGTTTATCTACGGACTTTGCCTTGTTTCCCAGGATTAATCCTTGCCTTGTTCCACGGATTTATCAAGTTATTCCACGGACCTTGTTCTTGTTCTTAGTTACCTTGTTCCACGTTCAAGCCTTGTTTCAAGTATCAAGTTATTTCCTAGCCTCGCTCAAGTTTCATGGACTAAAGGACCTTGTCATCTCCCCTCACTTTGCTTGGCAAAGTGAGTGTTTCGGTTATTGGATTACAACTTTGGACCTTAATATTTCCTATTGGACATTGCTTTTTTGGACTAATTCTGACCTTTCCTGAAAGGTCTAATTCTGGACTATTTTCTACACTAGTTTTATTAACTTTATATAATCCTACAATAAAGATATTAGATAGATTCTGGCCTCTGTGTATGGTTATTGGTGCTCTGCAGCCTGGGTCGTGACACTGATGTTCAGGTGGAATCTCCTTTCCTGTAGTTTGAAGCCATTGTTCCGTGTCCTAGTCTGCAGGGCAGCAGAAAACAAGCTTGCTCCCTCCTCCCTTTGACTTCCCTTCACGTATTTGTACATGGCTATCATGTCTCCTCTCAGCCTTCTCTTCTGCAGGCTAAACATGCCCAGCTCTTTAAGCCGCTCCTCATAGGGCTTGTTCTCCAGACCCCTAATCATTTTAGTCGCCCTCCTCTGGACGCTTTCCAGCTTGTCAACATCTCCCTTCAACTGTGGTGCCCAAAATTGGACACAGTATTCCAGGTGTGGTCTGACCAAGGCAGAATGGAGGGGTAGCATGACTTCCCTGGATCTAGACGCTATTCCCCTATTGATGCAGGCCAGAATCCCATTGGCTTTTTTAGCAGCCGCATCACATTGTTGGCTCATGTTTAACTTGTTGTCCACAAGGACTCCAAGGTCTTTTTCGCACACACTGCTGTCAAGCCAGGCGTCCCCCATTCTGTATCTTTGATTTCCATTTTTTCTGCCGAAGTGAAGTATCTTGCATTTGTCCCTGTTGAACTTCATTTTGTTAGTGTTGGCCCATCTCTCTAGTCTGTCAAGATCGTTTTGAATTCTGCTCCTGTCTTCTGGAGTGTTAGCTATCCCTCCCAGTTTTGTGTCGTCTGCAAACTTGATGATCGTGCCTTCTAACCCTTCGTCTAAGTCGTTAATAAAGATGTTGAACAGAACCGGGCCCAGGACAGAGCCCTGCGGCACTCCACTTGTCACTTCTTTCCATGATGAAGACAACGCATTGGTGAGCACCCTTTGGGTTCGTTCGCTTAGCCAATTACAGATCCACCTAACCGTAGTTTTGTCTAGCCCACATTTTACTAGTTTGTTTGCCAGAAGGTCGTGGGGGACTTTGTCGAAGGCCTTACTGAAATCCAGGTACGCTACATCCACAGCATTCCCTGTATCGACCCAACTCGTAACTCTACCGAAAAAAGAGATCAGATTAGTCTGGCATGACTTGTTTTTGGTAAATCCGTGTTGACTATTAGCAATGACCGCATTTGTTTCTAAGTGTTCGCAGACCACTTCCTTAATGATCTTTTCCAGAATTTTGCCTGGTATTGATGTGAGGCTGACCGGACGGTAATTGTTTGGGTCGTTCTTTTTTCCCTTCTTGAAGATAGGGACCACATTCGCCCTCCTCCAATCTGCTGGGACTTCTCCCGTTCTCCAAGAACTCTCGAAGACAATTGCCAGCGGTTCTGAAATAACTTCCGCTAATTCCTTCAATACTCTTGGATGTAGCTGATCCGGCCCTGGGGACTTGAATTCGTTTAGAGAGGCCAGGTGTTCCTGGACAACTTGTTTCCCTATTTGGGGTTGGATTTCCCCCAATCCTTCGTCCATTCCATGTTGCTGAGGTAGAAGATGGCTTTCTTTTTGTGAGAAGACCGAGGCAAAGAAGGCATTGAGCAGTTCTGCCTTTTCCCTGTCCCCTGTCGCCATCACCCCATCTTCTCCTTGCAGAGGCCCTATCGCCTCCTTTTTCTTCCTTTTTCTACCAACGTAAACAAAAAAGCCTTTTTTGTTGTTTTTTATGTCCCTGGCAAGCCTGAGCTCATTTTGTGCTTTAGCCTTGCGAACCTTTTCCCTACAGGTGTTGGCTATACGTTTGAATTCTTCTTTGGTGATTTCTCCCCTTTTCCACTTCTTGTGCATGTCACTTTTGAGCTTTAGCTCAGTTAGAAGTTCTTTGGACATCCATTCTGGCTTCTTTGCACTTGTCTTATTTTTCTTCTTTGTTGGCACTGTTTGCATTTGCGCCTTGAGTATTTCACTTTTGAAAAACTCCCATCCATCCTTAACTCCCTTGTTTTTTAATATCGGCGTCCATGGAATGCCGCTCAGTAATTCCTTCATTTTTTGGAAGTCAGCTCTCTTAAAGTCCAGAATGCGTGTTTGACTTGTCTTAGTTTCAGCATTCCTTTGTATTGCAAACTGCAGGAGCACATGGTCACTTGCCCCTAAGGATCCAACCACTTCAACTGTATTGATCAGGTCTTCCACATTTGTTAAGATTAGATCAAGAGTTGCTGATCCCCTTGTTGCCTCTTCTACCTTCTGGACCATAAAATTATCTGCAAGGCAAGTGAGGAATTTGTTGGACTTTGTACTCTTGGCTGAGTTTGTTTTCCAGCAGATATCGGGATAATTGAAATCGCCCATGACTACTATATCTCTTCTTTGTGCCTGTTTGGTCAGCTGTTGACAGAAGGCTTCATCAAGTCCTTCATCCTGACTCGGAGGTCTGTAGTAGACACCCACGACAAGATCTTTTTGAGTCCCGGTTCCCTTGATTCTTATCCAGATGCTTTCAAGCTGGTTTCCCGGATTACAGTCTTGCATTTCTTCTGCAACGTAACTGTTTTTGACATATAAAGCTACTCCCCCTCCTCTCCCCTTTGTTCTATTTCTGTGAAAGAGGTTATAGCCCTCAATGGTTAAATTCCAGTGATGGGAGTCATCCCACCAGGTTTCAGTGATGCCTATGACATCGTATGTGTGGTGCTGTGCTAGGAGTTGGAGTTCGTCTTGCTTATTTCCCATGCTCTGAGCATTAGTGTAAAGACATGTAAGCCCCTGTGACCTCCCCTTGAGCTGTTTATTTGGGATTATTGTGCTCTCTGTACTTGGTCCTTGCTGTGTTTGTGCAGCCCTCCGTTTAGCCTTTTGGCGGTTCCCTGTGGTCGTGGGTAATATAGTGTTCGCCAGGCTGTTGTTCCCCTCCCCCAGTGGATCTAGTTTAAAGTGCGCCTGATGAGGTTTGTGAGTCTGTGTGCAAAAAGATGTTTTCCTACTTGTGTGAGATGCACCCCATCGCTTGCCAGTAGTCCATCCTCTTGGAAGAGTAGACCATGGTCAAGGAAGCCAAAATTCTCCTCTTGACACCATACTCTCAACTATTAATCTTGAATAGTGACGTCTTGCACTCTCTGTGAGCAATAAATAGTTTCAAGCCTGGGCTTGTGTGCCAACTGATCTTTGCAAGATTTAACAACATCTGGTTGGTTATGTATAGAAACATTTAGAAGATATTTAGAGGAATCAGGAGGGAAATATTTACCTTCCATATCTGCTTGGTAATCATTCACCAAAACAGGTAAAGCTACATATGTTCCATACATAGTCTGAAGATTTGACAAATTAATATGTATACATTCCCATACCTGCAAGGGAGGAGAAACTGTGAAACACTCTTTGCTATCATCCCTTAGAGGAATCGTGATTGCCACTACCATTTCTCAGTATCTAAATATCTCTGTCTGTGTAAAGCAAAATGAAACTTTTATATGTTGCAGGAATGTACACCAACCACAAAATTGGGTTTGGGCACTGATTTGGCATTTCAGGAAATGTTATACTTGCTTGACATAAATTTGGAGCTAGTCCATCCCAAGTGAGATCCTTGGGGAGGTGAATCAGGGGAGGGAAGTCAAGAGGAAGAAATTACCTAAAAGTGTTGATATATATATAGAGAAAGAGAGAGAGAGACAGAGAGACAGAGAGAGACAGAGAGACTGAAGGACAAGAAGAGGATTCTGTCAATATGATGACCTCATTAGACGACCGATGGAGGTGATCCTTTTCATAGAGGGGCATGGGCAACCTGACACCCCAAACCCCGCATCACCCACCTTCAATCGAGGGCAATCTGATGGGGTGCGCACTGTTTCCCCCATGCATCCCCCCCCCCCATGTTGCCCTGGCAGTGGCATGCGCCGGCTCTGCCCTACTTCACCCACAGAGCAGTGCTGGCATTATGTGATGGGAGCTGGCCAGTTCATTGGGTGACGAGAGCGAAATCAGTGCATGCTGCTCAATTTAGCCCTGTGTGAAGCGGTAATAAGACAAGAACAGTGAGAGTGTAGGGGCAAATAATTTTAGTTATCAGGAGGTAGTAGCACAACTTTCTTTCTTGACTGAGGTGACTTTCTTTGCTGCTCCCTTCCCTTTGATACCCACAGCCATTTTACCTGCTGCTGCACAAATGCCTATACTGTACCAGAGCTGCCATCTATGCTAGCCAACAGGACTGTAGTCAAATTAGGGCTGGAGAAGAATTCAATTGGATTTGCACTTTGCTTTGCCTTCCCAAGATTGACAATGGATTGGAATGCAACTCACTTGCCTCAGCGATGCATTAATCTGTTAAGCCTACAATGCATTTTGTGGTGGTTTAGGGATGTGCAGACAACTGTGCATATGCATAACTTTTAAAAACATTTATTTGAGAAATGTTCACATATGTTAGTCAATGGAGAAAATGTACACAAAAATACACAATTTTGGAAAATGTATATCCAAATATGCAAACAATTCTGGAGGAGTAGGATAGATGCTCCCACAATCTGACACATAAATAGGATGTTTTCAAAAAGATAGCTGCATTAGTATGTTGTAGCAGAAAAAGGAAAAAAGGGGAGAGGGGAGGAATCTGTCCTATGCTCTAATCAGCATGTGTCCCAGGAATCAGATAGTTAAGAGTTAAGAGCTGCAGAGTAGTGAATTCAGTCCAGTTTATTCAACCAGATGAAGGATGCAACAAAAGAGTGGTCATCAGCTAGTCCTGGAAGTCAGCAGTCAGGTACAAGAAGTTTGCCAGCATAAACTAAATTCTCAAATCATAGCTAGTCCAAAGCCATGGAAACATGAAGAGAACATTAGTCACTCTGATAAAATAGATGTGAACCACAGAGATTTTAGGTATCTGCTGGGAGGTTTATGGACAGCTTCCTAATGAATCAGCATCTCCTTGCTAACAGTTACCGAAACTGGCACAATCTCTCTCTGTCTCTTCATAGTTCAGAAAAGGAATGATTGCATGTCTTCAGCATCCTCAGTATCTGACATCTTCTTCAGTTCCCTGACTTGGAGAAACCACTTTCATCAGGAGATGCACATTCCTGGACATCCAACTGGACCTCTCTGGCTGAGCATTTTAAAGGCCCCTCCCTAAAGCCCCAGAATTCTGCAGGAGACAGTCACAAGATTTCTGATGGGATGTGTACTCTTTGCCTACTCTTTAAGCTCTAGTGTGATAAAGCCACCGGAACATCCACACTGACACTATAATGCAGCTTGGTAATAACTGGGGGCTTACACTTTTACTGTGTGCATGATTACACTGCCATGCCTGGAACCATTTTGAGACCAGGACAGTGATTATATTGAACAAGGAACCTGGCCTGAAACCACTGTGCAGTTTTCTCCTATTTCCTGCAGAGATATGCATCAATGTACCAGGGGCATACAGGATTTATTTAAAAGGGGAAAGTGAAAGTTAAGAGCAGAGGTCCTTAATTATCTCTCCCAGAAGGTCAGTTACCCTTCTGCTGCCCAATCCTTGAGGCATTTTTGGCAGCCCCTGTTTGGGATCTTTTACTGTCCTTTAACAGAGGTTCCATATTTTGCAGAGCCAATCTTACCCAAGATCTGCATCTCGTTTTCCCTGGGATGTTTTTTTTTAATTGCTGTATCACTCTTGCTGCATGCAGCAGAGTGCATTTGAGGTGTGAGTTTTGTGGCCTCAAGTAATCTTTGAACTGCACTGTAGTGTCAGTGTAGATAGCACCTGAATCCCTGGTTCTAGAAGGTAAGAATCCACCAGCATCTTTAAAACCAAGTGATTAATTGTAGCATGAACTTCCATGTTTTTCAATCTCCTTCAGAACTATCATTTTATAGTACTATTTGAAAGTTTATTGGCAGCATCACAAATTACTTCTGGTCCCACCAACACAACTATGTAACTGCTGATATACCTGAAGTTTGATATTATCACCATCAATGTATCCAACAAAGTTGATTGAAATCCATGAAAGCTCATGCTGAAGTAAATCAATTAGTCTCAAAGGTGCTGCTAGAATCCTTCTCTCTTTCCCCATTTTTTATTAATGGATGGAATGAGAATGCATGTCAGAAACTGCGATAAGAACAAGACTGGCAAACTTACATATCCTTATCTCTAGTAGCCTGACATGGATAGACATTTCCCCCCTTTTCTTTTAGATGGGGGCAATGCTGGTACCTTAGAGAAAATCTGGTTGAAATTCAGAAAGCATGTTGCTTAACACTATTTCACATCTACTATGTGCTATGCTGTTGACTAAAATTATTAAGGAGCTATTTTGAATTGAAGACACAAAGTCAATTACATATGATATTAGATATAAAATCAGCTGTTTCTCTGTAGCCTATTTAATATGCCTAGAGATGGATTTGCTGGGATCTCAAATATGAAACTCAGGCAATGATCACAAGCTGTCAGAAAGGCAATCCATAATCTTGAGCACACGCAAAGCAATAAGCATCCAGTCTTCTTCTGTAAATAGGACTAATATTTAATCAATATTGTTTCAAATAGCAATGAGCATTCTTATGAAGGTAATATAACTTCTTAGATTTTGAGAAATGCCACTGATTCAGCTCATTTGGGAGAAAAATTAAGATTACTTCTAAAACCAAATGCTCCCATCAAACATGAAAAAAACTTTGCCTTTATGAAAAATTTAAAATTTTATTATGCTATGTCAGTTAAAATAAATGCTTCAGAGGATCAACACTGGTCAATAATGAATGATTCAATGTTTTTAAACTGCCATAAATCATCCAAGCACCATATCTTATCCAAGCATCATTTGCTGCTTATTATCTGTTTTAGAGCTTATTTGGAACACTTTGCATTGGCATGTCACCCCCAAATCTCTCTGCTTAGATGTTATTTTGAAAATGTTACATGTGTTGTTAAAACTAAAAGATAAAACAGGAGATACATTGATTTGGAAGCTGAATATTTACAGATGGGTGTTCTGGGAGTTTGTCAGTTTTGGAAACCTCAGAATTTAATGAGTAGTTGGAATTGAACTGTATTTTTGCTCAAAGAATTTCTCCACTGAAGTCATTCACAATGGCAATTTTCTTTCAATGATGCAACTGGGAAGAAAACGTGAAGCTTTAAGCTGTTACAGAGGCTTTTAGAAACATGATGGAACATTCCTGGTAGCCTAGAACAAATCCTTACCTACAGGTCTAAAATATTAAATAGCTTACAAACCTCCATTTGTTTTGTGAAACAAGAATCTTTGCTACATTATATGATAAAATTATGTCTTCCATTATAATTTCCAACTGAAAAATGATTACACTCAGCAATCATGCCAGCCCTCAGGTGGAAGGCAGCTTCATAAATTCTGTCCTATTTTATGATAACAGATCAAGTTAAAATGTTTATTAGTTTTTAGATTGCTGCTCTTCTTTGCTCACTTACCTTTTTTGAGCACTCTCTAGCCACATGTTTTCTAGATCATAGGTTGCAACCAGTGTGGATAATGGCAGAGCTTTAAAATGTTACTTTTTGGAAAAATAGCTTTCTGGTGGTCATGCTGGTTGCGCTGTTCTGGGAGCCATAGAAATTTGTTTACAATCACTGTTATAAGATTTAAATTATGTTCTGATCAGCAGCCTAGCAGCTGTTTTAAATAGCTGCTGTACTAGCTGCAGTTTCTGAGATGCCTCCATGTTGTGTCGTATGAGCAAGACCAAGGGCCATATTAGATTACCTTTCACATCTTTCTCTCCTACTTAGCACCTGCTCATAACCAAAGATTAGCTTCAGCCACTCACCTATGGCCTCAGAATAGATTTTTATTTATTTACCTGCTCTCTGGTTTCGTTTGGAACAGTGTTGTTGTTCGTTTTGCCAGGCTTGCATTGACACAAATGGAGATGTATGGGTGAACGAACCCAAAGGGTGCTCACCAATGCGTCGTCTTCATCATGGAAAGAAGTGACAAGTGGAGTGCCGCAGGGCTCCGCCCTGGGCCCGGTTCTGTTCAACATATTTATTAACGACTTAGACGAAGGGTTAGAAGGCACGATCATCAAGTTTGCAGACGACACAAAACTGGGAGGGATAGCTAACACTCCAGAAGACAGGAGCAGAATTCAAAACGATCTTGACAGACTAGAGAGATGGGCCGAAACTAACAAAATGAAGTTCAACAGGGACAAATGCAAGATACTTCACTTCGGCAGAAAAAATGGAAATCAAAGATACAGAATGGGGGACGCCTGGCTTGACAGCAGTGTGTGCGGAAAAGACCTTGGAGTCCTTGTGGACAAAAAGTTAAACATGAGCCAACAATGTGATGCGGCTGCTAAAAAAGCCAATGGGATTCTGGCCTGCATCAATAGGGGAATAGCGTCTAGATCCAGGGAAGTTATGCTCCCCCTCTATTCTGCCTTGGTCAGACCACACCTGGAATACTGTGTCCAATTTTGGGCACCACAGTTGAAGGGAGATGTTGACAAGCTGGAAAGCGTCCAGAGGAGGGCGACTAAAATGATTAAGAGTCTGGAGAACAAGCCCTATGAGGAGCAGCTTAAAGAGCTGGGCATGTTTAGCCTGCAGAAGAGAAGGCTGAGAGGAGACATGATAGCCATGTACAAATACGTGAAGGGAAGTCAAAGGGAGGAGGGAGCAAGCTTGTTTTCTGCTGCCCTGCAGACTAGGACACGGAACAATGGCTTCAAACTACAGGAAAGGAGATTCCACTTGAACATCAGGAAGAACTTCCTCACTGTGAGAGCTGTTCGACAGTGGAACTCTCTCCCCGGGGCCGTGGTGGAGGCTCCTTCCTTGGAGGCTTTTAAGCAGAGGCTGGATGGCCATCTGTCGGGGGTGCTTTGAATGCGATTTCCTGCTTCTTAGCAGGGGGTTGGACTGGATGGCCCATGTGGTCTCTTCCAACTCTACTATTCTATGATTCTATGATTCTATGATTCTATGATTCTATGATTCTATGATTCTATGATTCTATGATTCTATGATTCTATGATTCTATGATTCTATGATTGGGGAGGGCACTATGGAGATTTAAATAAAGTGGTGACAACCTCATTTTAATGTGAGACAAAGGTCTGCAGCCTTGGTGAGCACCCAAAACCCCTTTATAGACTGACATATTTAAATCAGGGGTGAGCAAGTATGACTTTAATTCTTTTAACTGCAACTCACATAATCCCTTGCCATCATCAGTGGTGTCTTGGCTGATGGCAGTTGTTGGCAAATAAATAAACAAACAGCACATTTGTCTATCCCTGATCTAAACTCTGGTGAAGATGTTTAAGAGTGCATAGATTTGTTTCATTTATAAAGAACCAAACTGCAAAAGCTTCAAGTATCTTTTTTATCATCAGAAAATGTGGGATGGGGGAGGAGGATTCATCTCTTTCTTGTTGCTTTTAAACTGAGAAAGACAGCATTGCAAATCCTAATGAGCTTTCTACTCATTAGAACCAGAATTCTGCATTACTTTTCAGCATCATGATAGGCTTAACCTCAAAGTCAGCAATTAACACCTACAACAAAATCACAGACGTTATTTATTAGCATGAGCTTATGAACAATTATCTGTTAAACAGGTTCTTCTTTCCAATCAATTTATTTATATACACTTGTCTGCTGATTCTTTACTTTCTCTTGATTTTATGTTAAGCCTTCTTTTTATTCCAATATTTAAGACACTTATAAATGAGTCAGTATCACATGCTATAATGGCACAGAAGAGATGTCTAAGGGCACTTCCATATTGCAGTTAAACATGTGCCAAAGCAGGTTTAAAAAACGTGTTTTGGCGTGTGATTAAGTTCCCATATCTCCCTCAAAAAACCAGGCTTTCCTGGTAGGGTAACTAACTACATGACATTCGGGTAACTACTGGGATTGCACCCAGCCACCCCAAAGCACCCAAAATAATCCCTAAAACTTTTTAAAACCTACCAGGTTGTCCTGGAGTCCTCCTGGCAAGTAGAAATGACACAACAGAAGATGGTATGCAGGGTAGGAAAATCACTCCTCTTCCCCCCATCTCTTGACACACCAGTAGGACTCCAGGACCACCTTAATGGCAACCCAGTATTTTTTTTTTTTAAGGGTAGTTTTGGGGGTTTGGAGGGAGTGGGGTAGGTGTTATATTGCACCTTTCAGCTCCAGGAACCTAAAAGGTGTGAGATGACAATGGGAACGCATCCCCGAGTAGTCCCAGGACTACCTAGCGGTGAGTCCTCACAGGCCCAATACCCCATAAGACCCAGGCCGTTCAGGAAGGCCCAGATCTAATGGGGTTACCTGCTTTGTCCTGAATTAATTTGCTTATACCAGAAGCATTGTTTGAACTCCTCGTGTAAAAGTGTGACAGGCCCCACATTTTGGGGCCTGTCTGGAAGGGCCTTAAGAGGTGACATGACAGCCATGTTCAAATTTTTGAAAGGAGGTCATGTTGGGGAGGGAGCAAATTTGTTGCCTGCTGCTCCAGAGACTAAGGGCTTATCTACAATGGCCCCTATCCCTGATTTCAACTAGAAGTTAAACCTGGATGTCCACACAATGTTCAGGAACTTTTGGTTCATAATACGGGGTAAAACTGATTCACTCAGCTTTATACTACATTGTAAAAAGTCAGGAGTTGCTCCAGAGTTTCAGGGTTTGTGTGGAATCCAAGTCACTATCCACATAGGCTGGCCTTTTCTCTACAAATCATCCTAAGACACAAAGCAACTCTAGGATTTAAACTGTAGGAAAAGAAATTCCAACTAAACATTAGGAACAAGATTCAGATTATAGGAAGTGTTTGGCAATTGAATTTTCTCCCTCAGAGCATGGTAGAATCGCTTTCTCTGGGGGTTTTGAAACAGAGGTTGGATGATCTCTGTTAAAAAAGTGCTTTGATTGTGTCTTCCTGCAGGGGGTTGGACTGGCTGGTTCTTGTGGTCTCTTCCAACCCTATGATTCTCTGAAGATATGGAAGAACTATAAATTATCTAGGAGTATTTATCCATTTACATTAATAAGAACTAAATAGCTCTCTCATAAAAAACTGGCTTTTTAACAACAATTTGATGTTTCAAGCTACTTCCCCTTTAAGGTGTCCTAATATCTTGCCTCTTGGGTTTCTTGGAATCAGCAGTGGTCCCCATGTTAGTGGGCTGGTGACTCCACTAAACTTTTTAAAGGTAAAAATTATCACCAAAATATTTACAGAACTTTCAATAGCTCCTTCAATATAAAGTCCAGCATGGAATCACTTCCTCATTGAAACCCTGTCACTGCCTACAATTGCAGCTTGATTGGGTTGCAGAAAAGGTTCAGCAGATGAACAATGAAGGCCAAATGCGTAAAAATGAAGGTTTATACCTATGAGAAATGTGATCTCATTGACATTCTAGACTTATTTAGGAATTCATCTTGAATGCATATGAGCACAAAGTGTGGATGGATGGTACCTTCCAGGTCTGGATCTACATCGTCACATTTACCACTCTCTTCTCTGGTCCTTAACCTGTTCAGCAGTATGAGTCTGAAGGAGATTCTAAGCATCTTCTTAGAAACTCAACAGAGATACTGCCTTTAGATCCTGGTGTTGAATATGCAAAGACTGGGAAAAACAAGGGTGTGGCCAGCACATATGAGGTCTTGGGTTATGGTGGACCTATGTCTAGCTTTCTGACTCTTCACACGCATCTTGCTCTTGCATATTAAGCCTGAATTCCTGCATAGGTCTTATATTTCTCTACATTCTTTTTTAAATTACATGGGAGCAAAATGCAATAAAATGTCATTCATGTTTCTAATTTAGCTCTGACTATATTAATATTTATACTAAGAAACAGCTGATGCATGTTTACCCAGAATTACAAGGCATACTTCCCCACATCAGGGAAATCATATTTGTCTCTTATTTATTTACAAAACTGGTGATTTCTTTTTGTACAAATCAGCTTCTTCACAGCTCTGTTGTAGGGCAGGCTAAGTTAATATAGCAGTAGACAAAGCCAGGCTTTATGATGCTATCCAGACCTTTAGAGTGGCTTTTGAAACAAAATAGAAAATGAAGCCTGGTATGTCATCTGGCAGCAACTCATACTAATAGCTCAGCTTTCGGTGGACATAATCTTTCTGACAGAGTCAAAAACATTTCAGAAAAGAATCCCTCCCTGTTCTCATTGCAGTGAACATGCCAAGTTTGAAAGTGCAAACATATACAGTGGGCCCTTGGTATTCGTTGGGATTTGATTGAAAGACCCCCATGGATATCAAAATCTGTGGATGCTCAAGTCTCATTATATACAATTGTGTAGTAAAACAGTGTTCTTTATATAATATGGCAAAATCAATTGGATTTTTAGAAACATTTTCAAGTTGTCAGAGGTTGAATCTGTGGATGTGGAATCTGTGGATATGACATGTCTCCTGTACATTGTAGACAAATGTCAAAATTTGTTCTCCCCCTCAATCTGTTGGTCAAAAAGTAGTGAACACATTAGAACCTATGGCAGCTGATGGAACAAATACATTTTAATATACTAGAATAGAATAAGTATTATCTAATAAAAAAAGTAGCATCAGAATACAAGGTAGTATCTGTTTCACTCATTGATGATATTACAGTCTCAGCTCTTTGTCTGTTTCTTGTTGCCACTTGTCGTGCTTCCTTTTCCAAAAGTTCTTCTAAGCCTCAGTAAGTCTGAATGAAGCAGCGTGTGTGTGTGATTTTGAGGGGTGGGATAAAGAACATGGTAACCTTTTCTCTGTATAACATCTGATTTGACATTTATTCTTTTTATAATCAGAATGCCTGTTTGTCTTTATCCAAGTGATATCGGCTTCCCATCAAATGGTAGGCATATATATAGTCATATGTTGCTGCTACATGGTGGGTCACTGCTTTGCCTGGATGGTGTACATTTATCATGAAAGTAGTAGTTGGAGCTCCCAGATGGCGTAGTGGACTAAGTGACTTGAAGGTTGGGTTGCTGACCTGAAAGCTGCCAGGTTCGAATCCCACCTGGGGAGAGTGTGGATGAGCTCCCTCTATCAGCTCCAGCTCCATGCGGGGACATGAGAGAAGCCTCCCACAAGGATGGTAAAAACATCAAAACATCCGGGCGTCCCCTGGGCAACGTCCTTGCAGACGGCCAATTCTCTCACTCCAGAAGCAACTCCGGTTGCTCCTGACACGAAAAAAAAATGAAAGTAGTTATCTAATATCTATATTCCTGAGTTATAAATATTGCAAAACATCACATCCCATTAATGCAAAAGATAAATGTTTAATTTCGTTGTAGACCTGTGACTTTTGGTGCCTTTTTGGCCTTGAAAAATCCACCCTGACTAACTAATGAAAATCATATGAATTTCTAAATGTATATAGACATAAACTCTAATTTTTCAAGGTTCAGCATAGTAAAATGTTTATCTCTGTGGGATTTGATAACAGTATTTTTATCCCTACATGGCCATATGTGTTCTATGTGTTGGAAATATTATAATTTCAGACTATAACTCCAAGAATTTCCTAATCATAAGATTCTCTACCAACTATGTCAGATCCTTGATCAAAATGGTTAATGAATGGGGATGTAAACAATACTGATTTTTTTTCTTACTGAGGCAAGATATCTTGACACATCAAACACTTGATTGAAAAAAATGGGACCAATGTACAAAGAGGATCAATGCACATTGGAGACCAAGGCACTTTGCCTCAGCACAAATGCACAACAGCCATTTTTGCCATTGCCCTCATAGGCATCTTTGCGACTCACTAACAGGGTTTCTTAGTTCCTCTGCTAATTAGATAAATATATGCAAAATCACATTTCAAAAATATTTATATTCCATTCTAAATCCTACTCACAGGATGATTCAAATCAATTTAAGCATTGAATTAAGAATTAAAAATAATAAAATAAGTTATAACGACTAAAAGGATATTAAACAGATGAAAAGCTTGTAAAATGATGTGAATGTACAAACATTTTGCTAAACGGCATTCATTACACCAGTGGTTCCCAACCTTTTTTGACTATGGACCACTTGACCAGGGACCACTTTGACTAGGGACCACTCTCCAAACGTTAGTACCAAAAAGGTTACTAATAATAATAAATTTAATAATAATAATAATAATAATAATAATCAGTTTTGGTCAACTTTAGATTCGGTTTGGTTATCTGGGGTGCTGATTCAGAAAATTGCATTAGATAGACCACATCAGCTCTAGTTTCTAATACAGTAGTCACCATCTGCTCGCCCACAGAAAACCATATTTATTAATCTAGAGCTAATGTGGTCAATCCAATGCAATTTTCTGAATCAGTACCCCAAATAACCGTAGGAACAGACCTAGAAACGAAGACATCAAGGCGTCCCCGCTTCCTGGTGCCACATGGAACGGCTCCACTCAGGGGGAGGGAGGAGAAGGAGAAGCAGCAGTCAGGAGGCTTGTTGTTGTGCCTTTTGTGGGTAGTCAGCCTTTCCCCACCCAACATCCCCGTTGCCTCCGCATTATAAGATGGTTTCTCAAGACCAGACACTCTCGTTGTAATGGTGAAGCCATGGAACATATTTTAGTTCTTGGGGACCACAGGTGGTCCATGGACCACAGGTTGGGAACCACTGCACTACACAGATCATCCTGAAAATGAAAGACAGAAAACAGTGTTGCCAAGTGCTCACCTCAGCAATGTGGCTGGGCCTTGGACTGAGTAATAACAAATAGCAGGACAGGTTCCATTTTCCTAATCCCAACTTAATTATTCAAAAGTTCCTTCAAGTCAACTGACTAATTACATTTTTAAAGCAAGGGTTTAAATGTTCACATTTGCAATATTTATTCCTTCTAGTATTGTGTCAGCTTGGTGTGTCACATATAACAATTAATTCACAGGACACATCAATAGGAGTCGACATAGGTACACTACACTAAATAAAGCTTGCAATGTTTAGGAACTGGAATATAACAATAATCTTAACCGTAGCCATCAGACAGAACTGCAGATAAGACTGCACTATTAGTTATAAAAGTCACCATTCAGGTCTTGGAATAAAAATAGTCTGATATCAAGACATCAAACTAAAGAAGGTCACAGACATTGTGTTTTCTCTTTTACTTCGCCAAAGAAAATAAGCTTGTCCTTTTCAATCATCTTCTTATATCAACAGTGTTTCTTCCTTTCCTGTGTATGAAATCTCCATGACATTTTATTTAAATCCACTAGGCATAGTGCTTAAAACAGAATTTGGAGAAGTGGCCATGCTGTCTGCGATTATAGAAACTAATCCAAAACAACTCCCATGAAAGAACCACTAGTGATGAACACTAGCAGAGTACTGCCAATTATAGACTATTTGGGTAATTTATTAGATTTAGATCCATCCTTGTTCTGATCTTTCTGTATTTTCAGCTTTGTCCCAGTATACAGTAGGCTATCCTATTTTCCACTTAAAATGAGCATTGACTACATGTCGAGTTAATAGATTTAGAAGGAAAAGTTTTGGCAGACTAAATAATAATGATGGAAGGTTCTACTTTGGACATCTCTCTAAATCAGATGTATCCCCCAAAATCCTATGCATGCATGTGAAGTATTAGAACCCATGTTCTGTCATAGCATTATTCAGAATAATTTAGAATAAATTTAAACTGATTGCGCATAGAAAAGGGCAACTAGAACTCTTAGCTAGAGAGCCAAACTAAAAGCCTCAGGATTCCATAGAATGGAACCATGGGAATTAATGTGGAATAATAGTGATATAAGTGTGTACAAGACTGTAACAATGAAGGTGGGGGAAGAAACAAGCAGAATGTGGAGGGCACAAGAGGACAGAAAACTATATCAGAGTAAAACATAGGCGGTGCCTCAGTCTTTTCAGATTAGCATACAAAGGTTGTCTAATCTGATAGAGTCTGCCTCAATTCTAGTAAAACACAAGTAGATCTTTCATGTTTTAAATCTGTCATACCCAAAATATAGCTTCCAATAATTAGTACTGTTCACAAATACTAAAGAATCTGTGACATTGATGTGGTGGTGGTACTGGCTTTAGTCATGTGATCAGATGCCCTCTTCAGGTATTCTAAGCATGTGTACTTCTACAGGTAAAGGGCAGTTCCAAAAAACCCACTCCAAAGGGGGTTTAAGTCTGCACAGCCAGGGGGGAAAACGGGCTTTGCCCATTGGCTGTCCACATGCCATTCCGAATATTATTGGGATGGCATCTGGCCATCAAAAAAAAACCCAAAAAGCCTTTTAAATAAAAAGAAAATTTACTGGGGACATTAAGCCTCTCTTCAAACAATAGGGAACATACCAATGATGTGTAAGAAAATGGGGGGGGGGGCAAATCATTCCTGGCTCCCTCCGTCTCCTCAGGTGTCATTGGTATGTTCCAATAGACTTGAAGAAAGGCTTAGTGGGTCCTGGTAAGTTTTCTTTTACTTTTTAAGAGTTTTGGAGGGGAGGGGGGCATCTTGCACCTTCTGGGCTCCCCACAGGGCCCATAGCCCATTAGATCCATGCCTTTCTCCCCATCTGGGGGACAAACACTGGACATCACATGATGTTGTGTGACATCCAGCAGAGGCCCCACTCACGAATGGGATGAAAGCATCACCAGATGCTTCCACCCCAACACTGGAGCCTTCTCGGGTTGTGCTGCCAATGGAGCAAGCACAGGGCTTCACCACAAGGGTGACGATTTCCCCATGTGAAAGGGAAAGTACCATGGAGAGGGAGCTGTGCACAGGGTGACAGATTTGCCCCACTGCTTCCTCTTTTCCCACTGAAGCCTGGACAAATGGGATTCTTCACCTGGGCTTTCTGATGAGGTCCATAGTGGAGAAAAGAGGTTCTCGATCTCAGACTGGTGTCCTTGAGACATGGAAGCAGATTACAATGGTGGCATAGGGAGAAATTGCAAAGCAATCATGTTGTTCCCATTCTCCCTGCATGTACAAGAGCCTGTTCATATTATGGAATTATAATGCTCTTATTCCTCTTTAGCTGCCATGGTTCCCATGGAATTCTGGGGTTTGTAGTTTAGGGAAAGGTAGTTAGAATTCTCCTCCAGAACAATCCTTTTCATTACCAAATTACAAATTTAGGATTCCTTAGCATAGAACCATGGCAATTAAAGTAGAATAATAGTGCTAAAATTGTATAGTGTGAATGTACTCCAGGTTACATAGACGTAGAATGTCAAAAGAGTGGATCAAATCAAAAGCCATTTAATTCTTTACTATGTTCTGCCTTTATTCATATGAGCAAATTATCAGAAAGTTATCACTTACCTGTATCCACCCTGTGTCTTGGAGAAAACAAATAAAAACTACATTGCATGTAATTTTAATAAATAAAAATGTTTGAAGTAATGGGAAGAAATAATGTGATGAGATGGAAACATTAATCTGAGGGAGAAGAAACTATGGGTTGTAATTTGCCTCAGGCAGGACAATGCCTGGAGCTGGCCCAGGGTTTAAAGTAGCATTAGCATTAGACAGCTACTTGTAGCTGTACTCACATCAGATCTTTCCATTATTTTAGCCTTTGGCTCTTGTAGTGCAGAACTGTCATATCTTTTGAAATGTGTTTACAGCACAGGAAGTACATTCTGTTGTTTTTACAGCACTTTCAATAATTATTCCGATAACTGACTTTTTTGGTTGGTTTGTTTCCTAGAACAAATACAAGCAGAGGGACATCTAACATTTGATAGAAGAACATCTTATCATACAATCAAAATAATGATCATAGCTGGAAAATAAATTCTAACAACTTGCAGTAGCACATATTTGTTCCAAAATGGGATCATTACATGCTTTATTTTGCAAGTGAAAGCTAGTCACTAAACTATCAATAAAAATGCACTTGTTTGCACTCTTCTTTTCTTTCTTGGGGAAAGTGTTTACCCTTATCATGCCATTCTAAGACATTAGTCTGAGATGCGATAATGAAAAATTTAATAGCAAATATGTCTTGTTTGTGTATGTGTGTATATAGTTGTATAGAATCTCACCACATGCCTAAATATTCATTTCACATTTTGGTGTATATGTACCTTCAAGTTGCCTGTTAACATATGGTGAGCCATGAATTTCATAGGGATGGAATCTTCAAAGGTTTCATGTGGCTGAATGTCAAATCCATTTTGAATAAAATTTAAAATGTTTTGGAGGGGGGGGTCATTGATATTCACAAGTAATTTGCAAATGAGGACTTCACAGTTCCAAACAGTTTCTGGCTAACCATCCCTAGTAAGTTACTAAAGGAGTAAATAATACATGTATAAATCTATTGAGCTTTCCCTTCCAGCAGTTCACACACCAAACAAAAGAGCTACTTCATTCTGGAAACGGCAATGCAATATCACAAGCCAACAGACAGTTCAATTCTTTAGGTGAAGAAGGCTATATTACAGTTCTTAAACTTTATCTGAATTGAAAATGCTTTAAGTGAAAGCAAGGTATTTGCCAGGTGGGGATGGGAGGATGTAATGGGTATATTGTTTTGACACATTTGTTTGCCTGTTACAAAAGGCATTCATAATTTCCCATTTGACGTGATCTCGGCATCCAGTAAAAAGCTGAGGATTTTTCATCCCTCTGACAGGACTCCATTAATAAAACAACAATCTTTTGTGTGTAGTAATCTTTAATCTTATTTTGTCACACACTTCTCAGTAGCATTTCCACTCGTTTTACAGTATAATTTATAGCACTGAAACAACTCCCTGCCCTGAAAAAGGTCAGTCTGTCAAGGTTTGCTTGTCTTTGAGAGAAAGTAATAGAGCATTATTTATGAAGCAAAAAATACGCTTCAATACTTTAATCAATCAGAAAGATCCTTGCATTATTGTATCTTTTTCACACACACACAAATGCACAAGCAAAGGATACATCAACCTTGCTTTCTCTTTTATGTTGCAAAAGGCCTTTACCTTTTATGTCTCCTTCACCTTTTGTTTTTGCTGCAATATGAAAAATAGAAAGCTGATCATGTTTGATATATGGGAGCAATTTGTAAATTATGTGTGCAGAGCTGAGCTTTTTTTTTTTTAACAGACTTTGGACAGATTAACTAGACCTATCCAGAAGGCTCATCATATTAAATTCATCTTTGGGGGGAGTGAATGCGGCTTGTGTGTGTGTGTGTTTTACAAGAGCAGTGTATCCAAAACAATGGCAGAAATTTCACAAAAGGCATGGCAATAATTACCCAGTTGCTTGCAAAATGCAGAAACATTTGTCATATATGAATGCATGTGTTTTGACTTAAGACATCTTCATCATGAACATGAATTGGAAATTTCCATGTGGGGAAAACAAATTGCTAGTCCATTACCAGAAACAGTAACACTTTTTAAAATCTCTAATAACGATTTAATTTAGATTTGGTGAAACAGCATTTTGAGGATGAGCAGCATTACTTGAGTATTTTGTTGGCACAAGACTTTAGTAGTATAAGATAGTTCCTTAAAGGATTGAACTCTAGGTAACTTCCTTAAGAGTAAACCTAATTAAATAGCTCAGTAAATATCTAACAATTGTATTCCTGGCATGTTTGAAATCTCAGCCATCATCTTGAATGGAAACTATGTCAAACTTGTTGCATGGGTTGATCCTCAAAATATGTTCTCAAAAGCTAAAGCCTTTCATGCTGAACTAGAATTGTTGAACTATATGGTAAGATGTCTTATTTTCCAGATTCAACAGCTGTATTCAAATTTGGGTGAAGCTGGAATAAAGAACCAAGATAAATTGATTTGGGCAGGTTCAGCGTTCCAGTCAAAGTGGGACTCTTCCAAAGCAAACTGAATGCAGATCCAAAAATCTTTGAAAATTCACCTGAAATACAGTTTGTCTTCAAAAACTAAAATATTTTTACCCAAACTTTATGTACAAGAGAGAACAGGGTGTCATATTTAACATTCAATCAAATTTAACTGTTTTATGATGTTTTCCAAACACAATTTTCAGAAGAGATATGCTGAATTTATATACTAATTAATGGATCCAATATTCAGTGCTGGGGGCTTGGCTCTCTTTGGTTTATTCTTTGTCCTCCCACTGATCTGTGTCATATCTAGACTCCAGTAATATTTCAGAAATTGGCTTTCACCAATTTCCACTGAGCTCTTTGTAGTCATTATTCGGAAGTTATAGTCAAAGTATTAAAGTTACATAGTTAAGTAACTATTTGGATCATTTTCTTTTATTGGTAGCATTCCTTTTTTGTTCATTTGATCACTACTGAATTTGGATTCTGAAAATATGCATTGTTTCTTGGCAGCAGTTGACTTATGTTCCATTATAGCACAGTTGTGTTCCAGTATAACACAAACAGAGAGCCATGGAAAAGTAACATTTCATTATGAGAAATAGTGGGTTGAAATTGATCTGGAGAGTGAAAATGAAAAGTCCTCAATAATGCTAAGGGTTCCCTGGGAATACTTCAGGATAGGGAAAATGTCATGTAGATCTCCAAAAATAAGGTCATTTTCTACAGGAGCAAATCTTGGGATTTTTCAGACATTTTTTTTCTTATCTAGTCAGGCTTTAAGGATGTGGCATATATTGGGCATATATGCTTCAAACCCACTTTTACAACCCTAAATGCCTCTGTCTCCAAACCTTTTGAGCCCTGTGTTATTGGGGTTGATAATTTACCCCAAACAGTCAAAACCTCATTGACACCATATACTTAGATGATAGGGTGGCTTCCCATGTCACCTAGAGCACCCAGCAGACACACAACAAAATGATGTTTAGGCCAAACCTGTGTGGCCGAGCTGGGTTCAAAAATTGTCTCCTTAGAAGATGTCCACCCCAATATAAATACTGCTAAATGTAAATGGAGTTTATGTGATACCTACCTGTTCAGGTAGCGTAGTGTTATCTTTTCTAAAAATTAGTACAGTACTTGCCAGTTTTAACTTGCGCTGATAAAATAGAAAGTGTAACCATTCATCCAATGGCTATCTCACAGTAAAAATAACACCAATAGTTATTTTTGAAATATTGATAAGGCCAATTACTTTAAGACTGTTGTCACTTTGGAGACATTTTAGTTCACTCAAAGTGCATATTCAGTGTATGTGATGGAGGAGTAGATAAATCTTGAAATTACACTATATATTTATGTATAAGTCTAGAATTTTTAGCAAAAAAATCAGCCCAAAAGACTAGCTCAGCTTATCCATGGATCAATGTAAATATTGTACCTTAATTGTGTTGCCCTTGGCTATTGGCTAGGCTTTCATTGTGTGATGTTGTGATTTTATAGTTCTGATGTATTAATTTGTTGAAATTGGAATGTATTTTATGTTGTTGTATTTTATTGTACATTGCTGGGCCTAGTCCCCATGTAAACCACCCCGAGCTCCCTCAGGGAGATGGGGTGGGATACAAGAATAAAGTTATTATTGTTAAGTTATTATTAATGCTTATCAAAAAAGAATGATAAAAGGTGAGAGCTTAGTTCATCTCTGGAAAACTAAACAAGCATCAACCCCTCTATCTCTCAACTGCAACACCATGTCTGGACCCCTCAAACTTTCCCCTCTTTGTGGACTGACCCTCAATTTATCCACTGGTCATATCAAAATCCGCCAACAAACATGTTCTCAGTTTATACATGAGGTCAACTTATACGTGAGTATATTTAATAAAACAAAATTAACTAGAGTTCGTTGTTTGGACAAGATGTTAACTGTGGTAACTTGGGAATGGAAATTAAAATTTCATATTCATACTGGGAAGTAAAAGAGGAACTCTCAGGCAATTACCATGTTTCCCTTTTTGCTAATTCAGCTGTAGCAATCATGAGCCCTCCAGTTGTTGCTGGAACACAAGTCTAAGCAGACTTAGTGTAATCCATGGTGAGGATTGTTGGGAGTTGCAATCCAACAACTTTTAGAGAGCTGCATGATTCTCACTGACAGCCAAACTGTGTTTATTTTTAAATGACAGAATATACTGAACCTGAGCCTGTGGCACAGGCTGGAGAGCAGCTGCAATGAATCACTGCAATGAATCATTCTGACCAGGAGGTCATGAGTTCGAGGCCCGCTCAGAGCCTATGTTTGTCCTGTCTTTGTTCTATGTTAAAAGGCATTGAATGTTTGCCTATATGTGTAATGTGATCCGCCCTGAGTCCCCTTCGGGGTGAGAAGGGCGGAATATAAATGCTGTAAATAAATAAATAAAATAAATAATGAAATGGCTACTTATTTTTAAATGAGTACCATTTCTAAACCAGGATGATGCTTGCTGTTATATGCACTTGCAGAAAAAGAAAAAATGGAATTTCTGTCCAAGAGTATGATGTAAGACAAAACTAAAGTTCCCTACATTTCTTGAATAATTTACAGACCTAGATGTACTATCCATTACATTTTTGGTGTATTTGATAAGGAAAGGAAGACTGGCAGTAAGAGATGATTGTTGCTGTTCAGTTGGGGGAGGGCATTGGGGGGGGGTGCCTAGCATAAAGTTTATGTAAACTGACTGTCATCAGATGTATTTGAAGAACGGAAGGCATATTTAGAGTGCTTGTACATTTCAAACCAACAGTCATCTCCTGCTGGTTAGACCCATTTATTTTCTGATTGGCTTTCTTCTTTCTATAGTCCCTGTAAACCAGGGAAGCCTTTTGATCTCCAGATGTTTTGGATGTCAGTTCTCATCAGTTGCATCTAATGTTGCCAGTGTTAATGTATAATGTGAGATGAAGTCCAAAACATCTGATCAGCCAAAAATCCCCTACTCTTAATATAAATATTTAATAGTTTCAGCCATTTCTAGAGAGACATGAAGAAATTCAACTTCTTCTTTAGAATTTCTCCTTGTCTGTTTTTCCTTCTAGATACTGTAAGGACTAGAACCAAAAATCTCTGCATCTGAGGCATCCCAGAGTTTCATATGATATGTCACATTGATCTTTAGACTAAAGTCTTCAAAGGGTTTGAACAAGGACCATTGACTTACTGATTTGTTTCTCTCATTCCACCCAGCAAACCAGAGCAAGAATCCAGAAGTTTCTTCAAGATAGTTTCTCTTACAAGTTGGGAATATAGCAAACCAGAGAATCAATTATTGGAATATTCAGATATCATGTTACGCAAAGAAAGATACTGTAGTTTGCGTAGCCATAGCTACTCCAAGAAAAAGTGGTCAGCTTGCATATACAAGCACACTGCTAAGGGTTGCTGATAAGGTATCTCTGAATTCTTCATTATTGTATCCCACAATCAATCCTCATTCTTTTACAACTAACTATATTTAACTCCAGGATATCAACTCTCCAGTGGATTTTTATTTGGGGAATATTTCCAGATTATTTCATTTCAATAAATCAATAATGTCTTCAGGTTGTAATTTTTCATTCCTGATTTGGATACTGGAGTTTTACTGTACCTGATCTTGTGGAACTTCACTATAGCACTCCAAATATCTTCCATTTTCATATTCTAGGCATTGAAGACATTACTAGACTTTCTACAGTATTCTGTATGCTCCTTTTCCCCATTTACCAATTTTGAATGTACCCAGGTTCCAAATGCTAAGCTATCCATAATCCTACTGGTCTCAGGAAGTAACTGGTCAGAAGATGCAAGACCAGCAGTTACTTTCTGGGTTCTTTCCAATTATATCACAGCACCAAAAAGAATCCCAACATGGGCTTATAAAAGTAACTTTTGTACAATACTCATTACACATTTGCATCACATACTAACAGTGAGTTTTTTGCCTTAACTTTTTAGGATGAACCAAGAACTGGCAAATGAAAAATGTTTCAATTCCAAAAATGAGTTTTACATTCTCCTGATGTTAAATTGGAAAGCATGTAGACTAGAACATAGGATTGAGCCAAATTGTAGGGGAAGAATAACAACACAGAATGGAGGACACTCTTCATATTCACAAAAATAAAGCCAAACAAACCTTTGCTAATCAAAAGCATCACACAAGTTTGTTGGAGCATGTTCCTTGGGTTGCTACTAGGAGAATTTATATAATTTCTTCATGTCGAAGTTGATTTTGTTTACTCTATTGCACATGAAATAGTAATTTCGTCTGTAGATTTTAAATCACTGTGCCAAGAAGCTGCAAAAAGAAGGAAGAAGAAGAAGAAAACACCTCTTCTTAGTGATGAAGGTGATCTAACAAGTCAGGAACTGTTGGCTTATATAGTTTCTAGTCCTTGCTACAATCATTGTTTCAAGAAAAGATTCATATTCTGCATCATTTTCTGTTACCTTTATGCTTTTCCTTTCAAGAATGAGAAATGAAAATTTTAATGCCTCATATATTTTGTGAATTACTGTGGCGCGTATGCTGTACTGCTTTGATCTTTCCTATATTCTACAGTTTGATTGGATTGTGATGTGAATAGAAAACAGCAGAAAACAAATCAGTTTTTGAAAGAAGGATTGTAGCAATGGTGCTGGCCTCCCAAGAGAAATTTGTACTTTTGAGAGGGATGTGGCTAGCTACAGTGCTTACTCCCATGAGCTTCCTGAAATGCCCAGAAAAAGACTGGCGCCTGCAGGGATGTCAAGGTGACATGCCTCCATCTTTGCTCTCCACAGAATTTCAGCCATTCACTACCTGTAGCCTGTTGCCTACATTTAGCGATATTTTATGTATGTATGTACATGTCGACGTTTCTCTGTAACTTCTCATTTTAAAAATCCTGAAGTGATTTACAATATTGTGATGCTAAAAACAAAATCAAACACACACACCCTGAAGAAATATCAGATACAATAGAATAATGAGATACAATTTTAAATAAATCCCAGAGCACAGATTAACTGAAATGGAAATGCAACTGGTATGACACTCTAACTCGGCTGGCTTTTAATGGTTGTTATTTAATACAATTGCTTATTTTAATTTAGTGTATAATGTTAAGTATTGTTCTTTGTTTAAATTTTTATGTTTTTTGTTTTATATAGGCATTGAATGTTTGCCTGTGGTGTTAGAAACCGCCCTGAGTCCCCACGGGGAGATAGGACGGGATACAAATAAAGTTTGATATATTATTATTTATTATTATAAATCCTTTGCCTTATTAAGCTATACATTTCATGCAGCCATGACATTTTAAAGAGGTATTGTACTTCTATATGTTTCACTGTGATTTTGACTAGATAATCCCCCGGACAATTTTGCCCCAACTAGGACATAAAATCTCATCCTTGCACTTTACTACTATTCTCTACGCAAAGATATATCCATCAGCCCTATCCTCAAAATAGTGCTGCCCACCCGTGCCTGGGAACTGATTGTTATTTCAGGTTCATTGGTTGGCCCGATGGTTGCTTTTATATTTTGTTATAATGTTGTCGTTTTATTCTGTTTTATGCTATTGTCTATATACTTAGTATGTGTATATTTTAACTATGTTGATTGGGCTTGTCCCCATGTACGTCGCCCCGAATCCCTTTGGGGAGATGGAGGCAGGTTACAAAAATAAAGTTGTTGTTGTTGTTGTTGTTGTTATTATTATTATTATTATTATTATTATTATTATTATTATTATTGTGTGATGTGAGAATGTAGAGCCTTGACAGAGGCCCCTTCTATACAGCTGTATATAATCCATGTTATCTGCTTTGAACTGGATTATATTGCAGTATAGACTAAGACAGCCCAGTTCAAATCAGATAATGTGGATTTTCTGATTTGGTAACCTGGATTATCTGGCAGTGTAGAAGGGGCCTAAAAGACCAAGCTGTTAGTCACTATTTTCTCGTCTGATCTCATTTTTACCATTTTCATGTGCTCTTAGACAAGCCACTCTCTCAGTCTCAGCTGGCAATATGGCAATAATATCAGCCAAACTTGCAAGATTACTGCCAAGAAGACAAAGAATGTGAATCATGTTGAACTGTTTATGCTAATGATGAATAGGAAGTACTCATTAGATTTCAGTAGATTGGCAACAATTTCTATAATTTTTTGTAATATCCTTAAAATAATGACATTTTACTATCCAAAATTATGCAGATGAAATTGAGAAAGAATCAGAGAAGTAGTAGTGGGTAAAACTATGACCTCTATTCACTTCTGCTATGCAAAACAAATTCCTGTTCTTAGTACTGTATTCTTGAATCATGAATGCACTATACATATTTTTGAGCCAAGCTGTATTCTGGGAAAATTGTACACCAAACCAAGGATCTGAACAGATTTCACACAAAAAAATTGTAATCAACCTCACCACAAGGGTCTGTTTGCCCACATACCAATATATAGACTACACCATCACTTTGATTTCCATGTGTAAATTAACTATCATAGATTACCAAGAAAACCAGGTCATTTCATTTTCACAACTCAGATAGAATAATTTTTGATACAGACCATTGATTCAGCGAAAAGTTGAGATAGTCAACATACTTTTGTGAATTAGCCTTAAGTTAATACTGGGTTATGCCCAACATTGGTGGTGCTGTTTGTTAAACAGATTGGCTCATGAGACATTTATTGTCTGCTAGGCTAGTGCTCAAGTTTCCCAGCAAACTGACATTCCTAGGCACCTGTGTGTATTGTTAATAAACTGGTTCCCCTTTCATCTGGTTGCAAGAACTGAGAAAGGAATGTGAATGTTCAAGGAATGAATTTCACTTCAAGTATGCTGTCAGTTTTCTCTTCATCCTGCAGATTTTGCTGCGGCTATAGTGTCAAACTTTTCTGGCTTTGTTTGGGGTTGTTTTTGGTTTTGTTTTGTTTTTTGCTTGGTTTTTCCTGTGTTTTCCCCAGCAAACATTTCAAAATCATTTAGTTTGTTTTCTATTGACTGACGTGACAGTCAATAGAAATACCAACTAAGCTAAACATGATGAAAGTCTTTTGTATTGTTGCCTTGCTTTACTAGATCTTTTGCAATTTTTCAAATAAAGATATATTCAAGTAGTAAATTTTCTTTCATTGTAATTAAAGAAGCTTAATTAACCCAGATAGAGTTCATGTTGGAGTCTACCAGCAAGGTTTTTAAAAAACATAATCCTGTACAACCTGATTTTCTAACAGTTATATATTTAGAACTTGGAAAGACACTTGTGATTTTGTATAGAAAATCAAACAGAGCAACTTTGATTAAAATATTTCCCCTATACAGAATGGTGGACCCTGCTTGTCAGCACATCTCTAGTTTTTCCTTCATCTAATAAGCTAGCTAGGCCAGCATTGCAAAGGGACATTATAATATTAACAATGCTACTGGAAAGCTCTCTGCTTTAGAATGAATTAACTTTCACTGCAGTGCAGAAAAACACCAAGTAAAATTGGCTCAGCTCTGAATAGTAAGTTTAACCCCTTCAAAGCAACACTATGATATCTGTGAACAATTTTCATTAAAGCCACAACTGAAACCTATGAAAACCATGGACTCAATGCAAAATGTCCCCCTTTGGACCAACTTGGCTAAATGACATTTGGGGAAAGTGTAGGAAGAATCAGGCTAACAGTTGAAAAGGATATGTTTAAAATGTGTGCTTAAAACCCAATTCCACATAAAAATGCACACCTTTGCATGATTACATATCCCTACAGTCATGCAAAACACATGAATTCCTTCCCATCCCCCTGTGTGGACTGCTCCAGTGCACATGCACATTTTAAATGCCCAAAACAGCTGATTGGGCTGTCAAAAAATGGAGCCATGGACACACAAGTGGCTCAATCTAAGCACAGTTGGAAAGCAATTAGAACTCTCTGCAACCATTCCTTTCCTCTAATATTTATAATTATTAAACTGAGGTTGAATTTAGAATTGGGTGAAGAGAGAGATAAGAAATCTGCTTGTGTGCACATAGGATCTCCACATAAGCACATATGACATCCAGCGCATCTGTGATGTCCCATGGGCCTTGGAGTTCTGGTCCCAGCGCCAACGTGGTTGATGATGACGAAAACATGGGGTTTTTGCCGTCTCAGCAAGAGACGGAATTTTTCCAGATGCCTGTTGTTGATGATTCTACCCAAGAGCCCATTAAAAAAGACCTTGAGCAGGCCTTTCCTACTGCGTCCCCCCCTTTTGCTAGGAAACAGGCCTGTGCTGCGAGTCGGGGAGAAAAAGAGCAGTTTCGGAGAAGCTTGAGATTAGCAGCTAAACAAGACGTTAATTAGCTATGTTCCCCTGGGAAATTCTAGGGAGGAACGCATCTGGAGAGAGATGTGTTTCGCTTCTCTTTCCCTTGGGAAAGGAAGCTCTGGACACCTGCTTTGCAGGAAGATGAGACTTAGTTAAAAGTGCCCGACGCGGAGGATTCCGTGCGGAGTCAACAGATCAGCTTCAGGAGTGATTTCGTGTTTCCAGCCAAGTGTAGACTTCGTAAAGTCTGCAACTCCAGTTCCCTTGCCTTGCCTTGTCTAGCCAAGTATTCAAGAACTATCTTGCCGTGTTTCCAGCTTTGGACCTTGTTTCTAGTATCAAGCCTTGTTCCCAGTTCTTGCCGTGGATTTACTTTGAACTTTGGAAAGATCTTTGGACGCTTCCCCACTCTATTGCTTGTAACTAGAGTGTGTTTCAGTTTGGAATTATAACTTTGGACTCTAATATAAAATATTGGACAATATAATTTTGGACTATATTTGACCTTCCCTGAAAGGTCTTTTACTGGACTACATTTCCTACTTGTTTTTATTATTTTTATATATTTCCTTAATAAAGATATTAGATAGTTTTTGGCCTGCGTGTGTCGGTTCTTAGTGCTCCGTTGCCTTGGGTGTGACTGTATCTTGGAGAGATTTTTTTAAAAACTTTTGCTGGATGTCCACTGTCCCTCCCTCCATCTTGAGGACTTGTAAAATCTGCTTCAAAGGAAGTTGTGAGGAACATGTGAGAGCATTTCCTAGGACTGACAGTGTGTGTGAACTTGCTGTCAGGTTGCGGGATGTTTTGCCCTACATTTTAAACCCACATTTTGATGGTGTCTGGAAACGCCCTAGGACTTTCTATCACATTGAGTTTTTTGTATCAGAGATTTTTGAAAACCCCAAAGAGCTGAACATTTACATAAATCCAGGGATTTTTTTCAAGTGATTTTTCATGATCCAGAGTCTATTCTGCCTTTCTCTTAAATCCAGTACCAATGTTTCTTCATATATTCTTGGAGTTCTTCTCCTGACCATGGTCATTCTGGCTGAGACTAATGAGAGGCAGAGCCCCACATTATCTAAAGGGCCCCAACACTTTTTGAAATCCTTTCCTTTTGAAATATTCTTTTGAAATAGAATGACCAACCTCACATATAAGGGTCTACAGTTTGGTAAACCATTGAAAGGCTTTTAAACTAGACATGGATTTCAAGGTTATTAGTCCCTAGTTAGATACAATGTTAAAACCACTGTGTAATGAATAATACTTATTCGGGAATTTTCTGTACAACCATAAGCTACTGTACAATTGATCGCAAACTCTGTTGGGAAAAACAAGATAAACTAAATTGTGAGCTTTCCAACTCATCCACATATTTATTCTGTTTAATATCAGAAAGAAATAAAACCAGAAACTTAGAGCTAGTCATTGGTTCTCTTAACAGGACTATAAGAGCATTGTCTGGTTTGATGGTGTTCAATGACAATTAGATTGTGGTTTTGGTGTCTTGCCCCAATACACCATGCTTTGTGTAATCCCACTCAAAAACTGAAAAATGCTAAGTTCTGACCAAAGCACATATTTCCCACTCACAGCTATAGCAATGAAGCAAGCAATGGAAGTCACAGCACTGACATGGAGAGGAACAAGGGAAAAAGAAACAATGGAGGCAATAGTTTCTCATCCCCCTGAAGTTTGCAAGAAGAGGAAAATGATTGTGTCAGTTCATTAAGCTTCAGAAGAACATTTTTGCTGCCAGCTACCTACATCCAATTCTGCCCCATCAGCAAGGAGCACAAGTTGCCACAAAACCCAATACAAACTGTGAAATAGCTGGATTTAAAAAAAATCCTCTGACTAGAAATACCGTGGAGGTGGTGATACTGGAAAGTATCAACAAATAGTTTAAGGCCCCTTCTACACTGCTATGTAATCCAGAATATCAAAGCAGATAATCCACATTATCTGCTTTGAACTGGATTATATGAGTCTACACTGCCATATAATTGAGTTTGAAACAGATAATCTGCATTTTATATGGCAGTGTAGGAAGGGCCTAGGATAAGAGAAATGATATTTGCTTGCCTAAAATAAAGCCAAGAACTATATCTTCAAATACCAAATCTCCAGCCACATTTGCCCTGTATGGAGGATCCTTAAGAAAGGTATAGTTTTAGAGTTTATTAGGATAATTGCATACTTTACTTCTCAGTTTGCTTCTGATCATTTTTCTGAATAAATAAATATCCAAGCTGAACTGCCTTCTAATATTTCACTCCATAAGTCATAAAATCAGGAAAATGCCCAGCATGTTTTTCTTAACTTTTTAAAATGCAATATGTTACCTTACCTCTTTTAGGGTACAGTACAAGTGGGGCAATTTTCCAGTTGTTCCCCTTCTCCCAGTACAATTCTTTTAAGCCCAAGAAACCACACAGTAAACTGTAAGTCACCTCTAGTTTTCAAATATATGTCCTGCCAAATAAAAAAGGGGAAAAAATGAAAGGTAACAAGTCACCAGGGCCAGGTGGCAATCATCTAAGAACTCTCAAAGAACTCTGATGTGAAAAAGGATAAAATGTGAAGCTATTGATCTTTTAAGGAAAATATATAATTAATCTCCAAAATCAGCCAGTGGGAGTTCAAAGCTCATATGTCACTTCAGAATTTGATTCCAAGATGAATCACTGAAGATTTCAAATAGCACTGCTGAATGGGACAATTCTGAAAATCTGTTCACTTATATGGTTAATCACCATTTCAAAACTGAAGATCAATTGCCACGGTGGGTTCATTTGATCTTCCTTTTCACATATCAGTTTGAAGCCATGTATGCCCAGATTATGATAACACATCTAGACTGTCTAATCCTCAATTAATTCACATATCCAGGCATCACAGCTACACATAAGCTCTGAAGTTCTTCACCTTACAATCCTTTTAGGTTAGGTTAAGTTAGCATTTTAAAAAATATAGTAGGAGGGACAACAACTTTCAAAAACCTTTACACTCCTGACACAGGCTTCTTCATATTCATTTCAATTGTCAGGGCAATCTGGAAATCGTGTTCGTTGTCTATTCTTTTAAACTACCATTTTGTGGAATTTTAAAATGTACATCAAATGGTCAAGAAGAGGGAAATGCCTTCTAAAGTGCAGCTTCTAATTCAGTGTAATCACATTGAGGTCTGAATCAGTGAGGTAGCAGGGAAATTCACCATGCAGTGTGGTGAATCTGTGGGGCAGTGGAGGGAAACTCTTGCCCCATGCCTATGATTGCCCCCTGAACCCCTTACCCCATCCCACGGGGGGAAGTGTCACTGCCTGCCTTCCCTCCATTCTCCCATATGGAGGATGGGAAGTCTCCTGTGTTTCCAGGGAAGCGTCCTAGCATGCTGCCAGGACGATTAATCTATGGAGCCCTTCCAGAAGTTGCCTTACATCGTCTGATGGCGTCCCGTGGACTCCGTGGAGAAAGCTTCCTGGCTGCGTGCTAGGATGCTTCCAGGACTCCATGTGAAGAGGTGGTATGTTCTGTTATTAAATTTTATTCACTCAAGTCAATTAAAACTGGCAAAGGTAGTGTGGATAGATAAGGTGAGCCAATGTTGAGATGTCCAACCTGAATGGCTGAAATACACTTCCTTCTAATAAAACACATAGAAGCAAATTGATTCTGTTTCAGATGTGTCCCCCCCAATGCAATCAAATCAAATTATCTTTTACTCATTTTTCCACTGCCAATAATTAAAGATGAACTTTAAAATAACTTGTGAGCTGCATTAATGTTGATCTATAAATCTAATTATTACACTATGTAATAAAATTTGAAAATTTTTCAGTTCCTGATTTGAAAGTGTTACATTGCATTGGGATGGAGTTGCAGGGTTCTCCTATGCAGACGCAAGGAAATGAATAACTTTTGGTCGTGCTTGCTTCAGTAAATGCCTTACAGAGCTGTGCCTTCATTCCCTTATCTTATTTATATATTCCTCCTGATTCATAAAAGCTCGAAGAGGTTTACCAAAATCATCATGACAATAAAGGTTGGTAGAATTTTAAACAGAAAAAAATGGACTTGAGTAATTCGCCAGTAAAACAGCATAATAAACTCACTACAATCATCCTTTCAGGCCTTTTGGGTTTGAAATGTTTTATTATTCTTAGCTCTATTGTTGTTTTCTGTTGTTCCAATTCTTAAAGACCTTTTATGTCTTTTATTTTATACTTCATGGTTTTAACTTTTATTTGTAAAATGTCCTAAGAGCATCTTCATGATGGGTAGTATAGAACTGTTGTAAATACAAGATATTCAAACTTGCATTCAAATACATATGTATGATGATTCATAGATGTTTTTACCACTTGTAAATGAAAAAGTTAATTCAAAATCTAGCTCTGGCCTAGTTGGTAGTGTAGAGCAGGCCCATTGTATCAACTGGATTTACATAAGTGCTAGCTCTCACTTCAGCAATCTATTTCATGGGTCTACTCTAGATGGGATTGCCAGTGGATTCAGGTCTGTTTTTGTCTAGAATTAATGAAGCATCTGTTTTATTCCAGAACATTTGCACAAACTTAAGTAAATATCCTTTAGTGTCTAACATTGTGATGGAGGGTCTGTGATTTGTGCCCATCTTTGGTTTACAGTATAAAATATTTCTTGCTCTGGTATTATGCCCAATGTACACAGCTGGTCCACAATCCCAAAATATGCAGTAAGAATAGATCTTCCAAGAATATTTATTTGGCAATGTCCATTCATTCCTTTGTCTCACCTCCCTTAAAAATGAGAACTCTTTTCCTCCTTCCCAGGCTGGAGGCGAATGAAGAAAATGACTTTCCAGAGAATAGAGCCACTTCTATCCATTGAGGTTCTTCTTTGGATTCAGAATATTAGGTAACCTTTTTCCAAATCACATGGATCACCCTGTGAACAGAAATTGCACACCTCTACAAAATGCCATCCTCCACCTGAGGAGAGTAACAGAAACAGTGACATCATGGAATAGTTGGCATCACCCCCTTCTTGTATGTTACAGGATCAATAACAAAAAAGGCCTGAATAGGGTTCTTGTTTGCCATTTCATCTGAAGCAACCAACTATGGCTTGCTTTGGCATTTATTAGTGCAAACTGGAAAAAGAGGAGAAATGCAAGTCATAGTTCTCTGATTCAGGTGACACCAACCATAGTACATCTCAAATAAGCCGGGAAAGAGTGGAAGAAATTGTTATGCATATAAGGAGATAAACTGAAGAGGGAAAAATCTGTGTTGTGGATCACATATTAAGTCCCATGGTTAAAAACTATTTCAAAGTCACTTCAGTGCTATCTTCTGTTCAAACTTTATTACATTGATGTTATAAAAATGTTCAAGGAACATAATGAAAGAAACCAAAGGCAGATGGTTGTTTACAATTTGCATCACTGCTGCCAATAAATATTTTTATTGCTATGGTTGCAACAATAAATACTCACGATTGGAATAAAGCTTGTAAGGATAAAGGAATTAAGGACGCTTGAGAATGCTTACTGCTTATATTAGATGAACAGCTGCATCATTTGTGGGTTATTAAGCATGCTGGATGGTCTGTTCAGAAGAACTACCTAGCTGGATCACACCAAAAGTCCATCTAGTTCGTTATTCTTTCTCCTAGAGTCACTAAACAAATGCACTGGGGAGCTTATAAACAAAACAGACATGCATCCCAAGCATGTGCTAGCCATCAGAAACATACCGGTTCTAAACAGAGAAATATCAATTATTACTTGAAAGATCAATTTTGCAAATATATCTAATAGAGCAACCTTAACAAAAGAGATGCAGGAGTAAAGTGATGGATTCTTAGCCACTTCTTGTGGCTCGCAACATCCACAGCAGCAAGTACAAAGTGAATACTACACCTGATAAATAGTAACCTTTTAAAACATATCCCTGGATTGATTCCAGAAAAATGCATTCCAGGCTGGAACAAGTGGCAAGGAAGAGATCAGGAGACCTCCTCATAATTGCAACTGAGTTGACCAAGAACACCTTCATCCTATCTGGGGCCCTTGTGATAGTTTCAATAAGCAGTACATCTACAAGCAGTTGAATTACATCCATGAAAGTATTTTTAGAACCTCATCACACGAGGCCAAGGCTCTGTCCTACGATGCTTCCAGGATGGAGCCCAATGGAGTCCATTACATGATGCAGGGCTACTTTCAGCAGAGCTCCATCCTGGAAGTGTAATATAATTGAGCCCTAAGAACATGGGTGGCTAGGCTACCTGTGTTCTCATTCGTTGAGCTGCGGACAGAAGGGGGGGATTTGCAGGCAATGTAGGGTGCTTGATGGATTTACCCTGCTTTGAAGTGTGTGTGTGTGTGCGCGCGTGTGTTTGTGTGTGAAAGAGAGAGAGAGATTGGTGAGGGCAAAGGAATAGATATACAGCATATATTTTGTTTTAAAATTTGGGTTCTACAAAGATTAGAGACATGGAACAAACTGGAGTATACATTCAGTTACATTCAGTTTCAGGGCATTCTTCAATCTAAAACATCCAGGGTTTGCAACTTGCTGGATTAATGTTTCTCATTCCACTTGATGTGGAGGATTGGATGCTCTTGGGGCTAGTAGCATATTTGTGCTTATTGGCTACAATTGTTTATTTCCTTCCTGGAAACTCTCCAGGGACTGGCAGATGATGGCTCAGAGATCAGCATCAGCCCAGGAAACACCACTTGAAATAACTGTTCTAGAGAACGTCTAATTAACTCTAATCCAGTCCCTGCATAGTGGTTTCAGGATACCCTACTTGCTGCCTTTATTACACAATTAAACTGGCTAAATCTTCTAGTCCTATCTTCCCATGGTACCTTAGTAAGGTCAAAGTACTTCACCAAAGTGCAAATCTCAGTGAGTCTTGACAGCAAAATACTAAGAACTCAATAATACAAACACCCATTTACTCTTCTTTTCATGTCATCTGGGGGTCCAGGAAAGCTAATGTAAACAGGCACCAGGAGGATATAATTAAATTAAAACTCAGCCAATAGAGCATAAGGCAACTATATCTTCATCTCTTTTACTTTATCACCGTTTTCCTTCTTGCCTACTCCTTCTATTCATTAAGCCTTTTTTGATTCTCCTAACCCCTCACCCATCCTCAACACATATCTGTTGTTGTGTACCTCTAAATCATGTTATTTAGGGCCTCATCAGACAGGGTAAATTTGGTGTCCTACCGTGTTTCCCCGAAAATAAGACAGTGTCTTATATTAATTTTTGCTCTCAAAGATGTGCTAGGTCTTATTTTCAGGGGATGTCTTATTTTTCCATGAAGAAGAATTCACATTTATTGTTGAACAAAAAATGAACATTTATTATATACTGTACAGTAGTTGTCATCACAAACCAACATAACCAGACAAACTGTGAATGCTATCAAAAATTTCCTGTTACTACCATTATTTTCATGTACAACTGGTATGGACATTTACCAATCCTGCATGCTGTGGTGTTTCGTTTGGCAGGCGCTGGAGATGCTTCCGAACAAAACCTTTGCTAGGTCTTACTTTCAGGGGAGGCCTTATATTTAGCAATTCAGCAAAACTTCTAATAGGTCTTATTTTTCGGGGATGTCTTATTTTCGGGGAAACAGGGTAGGATGCTTTCACCCTGTCTCGATGACAAAGCCCCATGCTGGACATCACTTGATGTCATGTGACTTCTGGTGGAGGCCCTGCCTTCAACCAGGGTGGAAGCATTGTCAGAGGCATCCTGCACAACATGGGAGCCTGCTCGTGTTGTGCTGGCTCCAATAGAGCCAGCATGGGTCCTCTGAAGAATGGCGACACTCCCCATGTCTAATGGAGAAAGCATCACCAAGACAGAGCTGCGCACAGGGCTACTAATTCGTCCTACTACCCCTCACTTTTTGTCTCAATGTCAAGCAAAGCAGGATGCTTCATCTGGTCTTTCCTATGAGGTCCTGGAAGACACAGTGTTATTTGCCCAGTGGATTACCAGGGTTGAGTGGGGATCCTAACCTTGATGGTTCAGAGTCATATGCTAACACTCAATCCCACCCACCCCTCTCTCTCACACACACACCTTATCAGAAAGCAGGAAGTGTCATCTTCCTCTTCAATGTATACATGCAAACATATATAAATATGTTAAACCAAAGTTGGGCACAGGCAGCATTAACCAGAAACGTATACAGAAATAGAACCTGGTTTTTTTTTCAGAAATAAAGAAACCATAAAGTTTAAATAACCTGAAATAGCATGGTTGCTGTTGTTTTGTGCCTTCAAGTTTTTTCCCAACCTATGGCAATCCTAAGGCAGGCTTTCTTGAAGACAGTTACTCAGAGGAATTTTGCTGTTGTCTTCCTCTGAGGCCAAGAGAGTATGAGTTATTCAAGTTTAGCCAGAGGGTTTCATAACCAAATGGGGGTTCATATTCTGCTCTCTAGAATCATTGTCCAGTCCACAAACCATTACACCACACTGACTCTGGTACACCACCCAAAATCAGCTGAAACTTATGGATGAAACCTTCAAGCTCTTTCTTTTGAGGAAATACACACCTGCCACCTAATCTCTCAGTGTTATCCAATGACTCAATGTGTTACTGCAGGCTATAGGGAGACTTTCATTAATTAACACTAGTCAATCCTGAAATATACACTCTTGTGGATGATGTATTCTTAAATGCTTCACTGACCATATTAAATTAATTGCCTTCCCTTTGCTGTATGTGTGTGAAATTCCTGGATCACCCGACTGTGGTTCTCACTTATCATTAGAATCATAGAATCATAGAGTTAGAAGAGAACACATGGGCCACCCAATCCAACCCCCTGCCATGCAGGAAAAGCACAAAGTACCCCTGACAAGTGGCCATTCAGCCTCTGTTTAAAATGCTCCAAAGATAGAGATTCTGTCACAATTTAAGGCAGAGAGTTCCACAGAGAGTTGAACAACTCTTACAGTCAAGAAGTTCTTCCTAATGTTCAGGTGGAATCTCCTTTCCTGTAATTTGAATCTATTGCTCTAAGTTCTAATCTCCAAGACAGCAGAAGGCAAGCTTGCTCCATCTTCCTTATGACATCCTTTCAAATATTTAAACATGGCTATCATGTCTCCACTCAACCTTCTCATCTGCAGGCTAAATATCCCCAGTTCTTTAAGCCGTTCATCATACCTTTGATTATTTTAAATGCCCTCCTTTGGACATATTCCAGCTTGTCAATATCTCTCTTGAATTGTGGTGCTCAGAATTGGACACAGTATTCCAGGTGAGCAGAATAGAGTGGCACCAGGACTTCCCTTGATTTAGACACTATTCTCCTTTTGCCGCCCAAAACCCCATTGGCTTTTTAAAGCTGCTGCACCACATTGTTGGCCCGTGTTCAACTTGTTGTCTACTAAGACTCAAATATTTTTTTCACATGGACTGTTGTTTAGCCAGGCATCATCCATCCTGTATCTCTGTGTTACATTTTTTCTGCCTAAGTGTAGTATCCTACATTTCTCCTTGTTGAAATTCATTTTGTTAGTTTTGTCCCAGCTCTCTAATCTGTTAAAGTCATTTTGAATCCTGATCCTGTTCTCTGGAGTATTAGCTATCCCTCCCAATATGGTGTAAGGGGGCAGGCAAGCAGGGAAGTGAGTGGACAAGAGAGAAAGTGCTGCATGTCCCTTCTGTCACACGTGCCATAGGTTCATTATCACTGCTCTAGGCCTACCTGTTAGACCTTTCTGCCTCAACATTCAAATTCACATACTATGCCTTCAGGCTTAAAGTCTTTTATGAAATAGCAAGAAAAAAAGAGAAATTGAGTGAGAAGAAATGGCTACGTTTCTTTAATAGTGATTATGATTAGCTGCATAAAACTGCACACAATTCTTGAGGGGCTTTGGAACATTATCAGTCATTAACCTCTGAAATAATAAATGCACTATAAATCAAACCCAAGAGGGAAAAATATTAAGCGTAGATTAAATTTGTTCATTCTGCATGATAATACTCAGTTTATTCCAGTTTTCAAGACTTAAGGTTTTTCTTCTTGCATCCCTAACACCTATCTCAAAGTGCTTGAAAACATTCCAGAGCATCTAGTGGTATAGATGGCTGCAGTAAGAAGAATGTACCATGGGCCAGCGGATACAGCATTTAGGTCATGGCTCTTTTGTTTATCAAGCAAATAAGATTATAAATTAAGATTCAAGATGTAAACTATTGCCTTACAGGAAATGGTGTATATATTGGTTCATATGCAAATGTGGTCACATGCGAATGAGGTCCTTCTATCTCAGTGATTCCCAAACTTATTTGGCCTACCGCCCCCTTTTCAGAAAAAATATTACTCAGCACCCTGGAAATTATTTTTTAAAAAAAAATGTAATAGTAATTAAACAGAAATAAATATGTACCTGTGGCCATCACCGCTCCCCTGGATTGCTGCAGAGCAGACCAGGGGGCGGTAGTGCCCACTTTGGGAATCACTGTTCTATCTCATCAGATGGCTCCTTTTCCTGTCATACACCACGTGCTCTCCTCTTTCCCAACAGAGCCCATTACATGACGCACACTTACTTCCGGCCAGGTTCCATCTGAAAAGGGGAGAGAAAGCGACACATGCCACTGCAACATGAGAGGCTTCCTGTGTTGCCTTCAGGACAATGGGGGAAGCCGTGTGGCAGTGATTCCCCCTATGTGATGGAGTCCCTGTGATGCGAGGTATGGAGTGACAGATTATCCATGCCCCCCCCCACCAGGACCCCATGGATTTGTGATGAGGTCCCATCACAAATCCATGACTGTAGCTCATGTGAACTGTGAAGAAAAAGGTTCCTGATTCCTTCACAGTACAAAAGAGATCTAGAGATCGGAGGGCTTTCTAAACTACACTTTAATAATAATAATAATAATAATAATAATAATAATAATAATAATAATAATTCATTTATTACCTGCCTTCCCTGCTTGATGTGGGACACAACACAGTTAAATATATCTATAAAATCACATGTTAAAACATAGTTAAAATCAAAATATAAAAGCATATGTTGAAACATACACATTTTAAAATACATGAGACAAAAGTTAAACATAAAATGTGATTTAAAAGTCATTGTTAAAACAGACTGGGTAGACCCGAGATAGGTCTTCAGCGGTGTTTTTATTCTGACAGCTCATTTAGCTTTCAGAGCTTTTCCGGCAGGTCATTCCACAATCTTGGGGTGGCTGATGAGAAGGTCCTCTGGGTGACAATTGCTGGTCGGGTTCTGGCCGGCTGGAGTAGATGGCCCTCAGAGAACCTATGTGTCCTAAGTGGTGGATTGTACAGGAGAAGACAATCCTGTAGGTAACCTGGGCCCAAACCATGTAGGACTTTAAAGATCAAAACCAACACTTTGTACTTCCATTTTAACTGCCATGGTAATATCCTATTGAATCCTATGATTTATACCTCAGAGAAGAGACATTTAGAATTCTCAGCCAATGAGCCCAAGTGCATTACCTCACTATAAACTCCAGAATTTTGTAGGATGTTACAATGGTAGTTAAAGTAGAATTACAGAGCTATAATCATGCTCCGCGAACAAGCTCCTGAGAAATATATATTAAATTTGTATTTATTGTGCAGAATAGAGTGCACAATGAATACATAGCCATGCATATGTTGTGTCCAATGAGTCAATTAATTTTTGGAACAGTTCACGTGTGTTGAGGAAGAATATCCATCAATCCAGTACTCTGTCATATGGTGATATTGGCTTCTTCAAAATGCAACAGGCCATTCTCACATTTTTAAATATTCTTTATTTTAATTTGTATTTCTCAAACACAATTATATCATTCTATTTACCAAAAGTCCAGAATACCATGCTTTAAAATCTTCAGAACCCATCCTTAATAGGGATCTATAGAGACTTGCCTATTGGAGACAAAAGAAAGGATTTATTTTTGCTCCTAATGTCTGTGGCAATGGCTTCTGCTGAATAGGTGATTTCATTGCTTTTTCAAACTATTTGTAATTCTAGGACAATTGCCAAAGGCTGCTTCTCCTACTCCACAACTATTCAAAAGGATCATTCAGACCTTGTTTACACTAAGTCTGCCAGACAAAACATTCACCTGAAATGCAGTCATTTTTTTTATTGGTGGTCAACATCAAAAGTGTGAAAAGTTTTTTATAGCAATTAATAGGAAATTGCCACCATCCATCATTTTTAATACAACTGATATTCATATCCACTAGGGAAATATATGAAAAGACAAATATCTAGATTGCTTAAGGTTGATCTCAAGGTCAGTCAAAATGATCCACAGGAAACATTTACAGGCAGTTGAAATTGCTTATAATTTGTCAGTAATCTTTTGGAGCAGTCTATTGTAGATAAATTGTGTCGCAATAATTTGGAGTGGCCAACATGAGTTCTGATTCAAAGAGACAGGCTTTGAGGAGGTTAAATGAAAGAGAATGTGTTTATGTAATCTTAAGCCTCACAAGGCAGGGAGATCAGTTGTAGACATCTCCCAGTAGTGCTTTCTTACACTCTGTGGGCTTGATGCTCTAGTTTAATACCAGATTATAGAGCTGTAACCTTGTACTTCTTTGTTTGCTGAAAATAAAATGCAGTGTTTTGAAAAGGTGTCATTTTTGTGTGTGTGACAGATCCATCAAACTGAGCATTTCCAAGAAAAGTTGCCTGGCAAAACCACACTGGATCTTCATTCAGTTTTACAGTGTGTTTTGAAAAGTCAAGATTTAACACTTTTCCTTCTTAAGAAATGAACACTTGGCATGGTTTCCGTGTAAAGATGCCAAGGGAAGCCAAGATCATTGTATAGTGACAATACTAATAATAGTTTACAACATTGCCGCTGCTGCTCAATCGCATAGTCGTTTCCAATTCTTCGTGACCTCGTGGACCAGTCCACGCCAGAGCTTCCTGTCGACCATCGCCGCCCCCAGTTCCTTCAAGCCAGTCACTTCAAGAATTTTGTCCATCCATCTCGCCCTTGGTCGGCCTCTCTTCCTTTTTCCTTCCATTTTCCCCAGCATCACTCTCTTCTCCAAGCTTTCCTGTCTTTTCACGATGTGGCCAAAATACTTCAACTTTGCCTCTAATATCCTTCCCTCCAGTGAGCAGCTGGGCATTATTTCCTGGATGATGGATTGGTTGGATCTTCTTGCGGTCCAAGGCACTCTCAGGATTTTCCTCCAGCACCAAAGTTCAAAGGCATCTATCAGCCTTCCTTATGGTCCAGCTCTCACAACCATAAGTTACTATGGGGAATACCATTGCTTTGACTATGCGGACCTTCGTTGCCAGTGTGATGTCTCTGCTCTTCACTATTTTATCAAGATTGGCCATTGCTCTCCTCCCAAGAAGGAAAAGTCTTCTGATTTCCTGGCTGCAGTCTGCATCTGCAGTGATCTTCGCACCTAGAAATATAAAGTCTGTCACTGCCTCCATGTTTTCTTCTTCTATTTGCCAGTTATCAATAGGTGTAGTTGCCATGATCTTGGTTTTCTTGACGTTTAACTGCAATCCAACTTTTGCACTTTCTTCTTTCACCTTGGTGATAAGGCTCCTCAGCTCCTCCTCACTTTCGACCATCAGAGTGGTATCATCTGCATACCTAAGGTTGTTAATGTTTCTTCCAGCAACTTTAACTCCGGCCTTGGAATCGTCAAATCTCGCACGTCGCATGATGTGTTCTGCGTACAAGTTGACTAGGTAGGGTGAAAGTATGCAGCCCTGCCGTACTCCTTTCCCAATCTTGAACCAGTCCATTGTTCTGTGATCTGTTCTTACTGTGGCTGCTTGTTTACAACATTGCTCCACTTGAGGTCAGTTTAGGTTCCTATCTGGGAGCAAGGACTATGACATTTCCACCCCTTCACCAGGAAGGGAGGGTACAAGAAGGACTTATGTTAAGGGGCCTGATTCTGATTGCTGTGCGGTTTTATTGCACAAGGAAGACAGAAACTGGCAATGCATTAAAGGTGATGGTCCCAATCACATGACGCTATGTGGATCCCACTGCTAGTCTGCTACATACCTGTGATCCCCCCACCCTTCCCTATTGACAGGTAAAATGCATCAATAGCTCCTAATCCCACAATGTTACCATCACCTACCATGGTGCAAAGGGGTTCCTGCAGTTTCTCTGCCAGTATGTTGGGAATAAAGTGACATCAGTGGGAAAGATTCTTCTCCTTGGCTATTTCCAAGCTGGTCATTTTCCTTTTATTCTATATGTTGCAGTTATATTTACCTTTTCTTTTAAAAAAAGAGATCGAAGTATGTAATTACTCTAACATTAAACAAAATTGGGACAGCAGTAGTACAGAAAAGAAGGGTTTTGAGAGTATGTAGAAGTACGATCATGGGATCACAAGTGGGCGAATTACCACAATTGCATGATTGAAGAGATATGCTATTAGTCAGTATATATGCTATCAATGATAACGTCCATAATCTTGGTCACTGGCAGAGAATGTGGAAACAGTGTGCTCCTTACACCCCATTTGGAAGCTTAATGGATCTCTTTTGCCAAATCTGGTTGCTTGCTCTTAAAGTGGGCCTGGGTGGCATTTACATAGTTTTACTGTAAAACTACATAATCTTACTGAATAGAAAACAGTAATAGATCTGTAATTCTAGGTTATGAATCCCTAATTGCAGTACTGAATACTAGCCAATATTTTAAACTATTTTCTCTGGACCCAGTGAACATTTTGACATTAACTAACCACATTTTGTAAATATTTAAGTCCCTTTTGGAGTAATGGTATTTAAATTAAATTTAAATAACTCACTTTAGCTGGATTGAGGCTTTTATTTTTAGCTTCTAGTGAAGATTTCATGTAGTCATCATGACATGGAAATGTCAAAAGAAATTCTATCAGCATCATTTCCAGTCCATGTGATGTTCAGGAAGATAGAGTTATCAAATAATCCAGTGTGAGTGTGTATGTGTGCAGGTGTTTTCAGCATAGGAAAATACATAACTTGGCCAATAAAAAAATTAATGATCTGTTCTGCCTAGCAATCTAACTGTATCAAATTGAATTGCCACACACTGATACTACCATATATCTTTGATCTTCGCAGAGGTAGTATTGTCAATTACCTTGTGCATTTCAGTTCATCTGACATGGGGTACAGGAAACCATTTGGGTCTCTTGATCATAGGTTATATAAATGGTATGTAGAAATCTGGTTTTTTTTTTTCAAGTTACGGTAAATAACCCCCTCTTCATATTCTCAGAGTTAAATCATTAACATTTAGAAATGTGAAACGACAGCACTCTGATTCAGTTCTTTGTAATTGCTACAGACTTATTTCAGAACATGAAGCTTTTGCATGAAGCTCCATTTCATACAAACTGACAACTTGATCACTCTGATGTTGTAGTGCTAACTTGTTTTTTTGGCAGGATGACATTTGGCAAGATGGTCTATCTTGTAGCATGCATACATACATTGTATTTGCTTTTATTTTATTCCTAATCCCAGAGGACTAGAATACTGTTCATTTACAGAGTGAGCAAATAAGCCTTTTTATTGGTAGCATTCATTAACAGTTGTATTCCTCAAATGCTACTTAGTGGGAATACTTGAGTATTGCTTTTTGTTTTCATTGCACAAATGTGAATACAAGGGAAAAGCACATTGGCGAGTTAAAAACTGTCTCTTTTTCTCTTGTGATTTATTTAAGTAATTACTGTTCTCTCCCAAGAACTGCTGTGCCAGCATGTAAGGTGCTTAAACTGGAGTTGAAGTATCACCACAACTGCCGACTCCAAGAGCAAAGTCTCATAGCCAAAGTTAGCATTATTTATATTGGTCAAATACACCATTCCACAGAACCGGTGTGTTGAAGTGGTTTGAATGTTGGCCTGGGATTCTGGAAGACCAGGTTTTGAATCTCCATCAGCCTTGGAAGTCCATTGGGTGACCTTGGACAAGTCACACCCTCTCAAGCTCAAAGAACAGTAATTGCAAATATCTTTCCTGAATAAAGACAACCAACAACACTCTAAAATAGGGTTGTCATAAGTAGGAGCTGAACTAAAGCACATGACAAAACATCAACAACAATATCCCATACTTCCATAGCTTTCCCTGCCATTCAAAGCTCTGTGTCTCCACTGCAAGACAACAAGAGATTTTTACAGAGAAAAACACATCCACTGAAGCAAAAGGTAGTGGACAAGAGAGAGCAGGTTCAAGTAAAGATAAAAACAATGTGAGAGCTTTATGCTCCAGTCACCGCTTCTTTAGATGAAGAATCAGCCCAAAATGAATACTGCAAATGACAGATGTTGACCTAAACTGGTATACAAGGATGAAAATGTGCACATGAATCCTACTCTCTGTGTCCTCACACATCAGTAAATCAGGGAGTTGTCAAGATGTTAGATAAAACCACTGCTCCACCCTACACCAGAATATATAATACCTGTGTTATGCTCATGCTGTTTTGGGAATTACAGGAATTTTAGTTCAAAAGATAGCTTTCCTTGACTGTGACTTCACTTCACTCTCACATGCTGGGTTAGAATTGTAATACATGCACTGGTAACCTCAAGGTTAGATTTCTGCAATATGCACTATGTTGGGCTACCTTTTTACCAAGTTCAGAAACTCCAGCTGGTTCAAAATACGGTAGCCAGACTGGTTACAAGAACATCTAGGAGTGGGCATATTACACCCACATACACACACATATCCACTCATGGCTGCAACATTAATCTATCTGATGTTTTCTCTTCCCTCCCTGTCCTCCATGATATCATGTATTTGATTGTGAACATGGGTCTAGCATACACATCACACACATGGCATTGGTTGCTGTTCAGCTTCTGTCTTACCAATACTCTACTTGAGAGATCCACCTTGAATTGGGACTGGAAACAAATAGGTAGTGAGTAGAGCTGTTTCAGCAGTGAAGTGGGCAGCTTACATATAGGCAGCAATTCATTGCCATATGGACATACATAGAAACTTTTTTATATTCAGTATAAGATATATGCAGTTTTCCTTGTGTAAATTAGTATATTTTTAAATTTCATAAGCATGCCAAACAATACTGCTGAGATCCCATATGCTAGTAGTGGAATAAAAAGTTCTACCAGTTGTAGGTTTTGCCCCTCTACTTCTCCTGCTGCCTACCAGCAGCCCAAAGGGTTTTCAGTAACCACAAGGATTTCATCATCTTAATGCATCTGGTTATAGAAAAACAGCTGGATGGTGCATGGTCACTTCTATGCACATTTGCCCACTAATTGGTCAATGGGGAGTGCAGGGAGGAGCTAGTATGGTCAAGGGATAATTATATGAAATGGATGGTGGCAAACCATAGAAAGACATGCACAAGTATAATGCCAGCAGCAGGATTGTAGTTCCTAATTTTAAATATTAATTGAGTTATGAATAAAACATTTATTTTGACAAAGTAACTAAATGAGTGCTGTTTCTGTTTTGGTTTTCCCCTTAAAATTAATTTTCCTCGTTTGATCTCCAGATCACAATGGCCATGATCATGCCTCAGGAGATGTAGCTACTCACCTAGCTTTTTTGGGCTGTAGCCCCCCAAACCAAGACATTTTCTAGTTAGTGGACAGTGGGGTGAGCAGCAAACAAGTTATTGTCCTTTAGAAACTTTCAAAGGGCCCTTCCATACAGCCATATAACCCAGAATATCAAGGCTGCCCTGAGTCCCTACGGGTGAGAAGGGCGGGGTAAAAGTTATGTAAATAAATAAATAAATAAAGGCAGGTAATCCACAACATCTGCTTTGAACTGGATTATCAAAGTCCACACTGCTATATAATTCAATGCAAGGTGGACTTTATACAGCTGTGTAGAAGGGGCCAAAGAGACAGGTATCAACAGGGAGCTGGAAGGGTCGTTTGAAGCCTATGCAAATTATATTATTGTTCTATGTCCAACTACAGGAAGACGGTGAGATGTTTGCTTGTTGCTCCCCAATTCAACCAAGAAATTGCCAAGTTTGAGGGGCTCCATTTGAAAAAGACTTGGCTTCAGGAAAAGAGATTGCTGTTGGAAAGTTGGTAGAAAATTCTGATCTCAACAAGCACTAAAAAAGTGAAAGGCAATTGTGTAGGCCTAACTTATGACATCGCAATTCACCAACAGGATGCTTGCTAATGTGTTTGATCAGCTGCACCACAATATTGTAAATGCCACTGATTCATTTGTCATGGACTCTTCATCCACATAGTTGTATTGTTAATGCCAATGTGTTGTTAATGCCAACAGATGCATCTGTAAAGGTTTCCATCACAGCTTTGCAATGTTTCTTTTTGGGATGACTTGCTGGAATATGCTAAGATCAGTGCTTTGCAAAGTTTGGGATTCTGAACATAGAATGGGTGTACACATATCAAAGCTGAGACCTAAGGTATTTTTAGACGCAACCATCTTTGTGTGACAAATGTTCCCTGGAGAATGAGCGAATATCAATAAGGAATTATTCACCACCTCTGCCCCTCATGCAGCAATTTGAGAATCCACTTCTTCTCCAATTGTCTCAGGCTGAGATTGGAGTTGTTTTTGCATCTACAGCTGTGGAATTATCTCCAGCCAATATTTCCAGCTAAATCCTTGCTAAATACTGAGCTTGCTCACTTTGAGAAAGGATCAGTTAGCAAGGACCAGATCTGTTGTCTTCAATTGTATAAACTACAATGTATGATGAAACATAAGATGTGGGGGATCTCAGCAGATTGTTAGCATGTTGCTTAAGGCCTTTCATAAATCCTATAAAGGAAGTGTGGAAGCACTCTGTTTTGCTGTCTGCTGTTTCCAGATGCACTGACACATTTCATTAGCTTCTCCCAAACATTAACCAACATGTACAGTGTATGTATTTACACTTTATGGTTGTATTATGTATATGTACATAGATATCTCACTGAATATAGCCACTGTTTAGGAGTGAATTTTATTCAGCACTGTATGCAATAAAATCAGAGCTTGGCTTATTTTTTATTTTTTTTGGACTGGAGCTCCTAATATCCCTACCTAGTATTGGCACTGGCCTTGTAGATATGAGATTCTAAGAATTGTATGAGTAACTTTTCCCAGTGGTGGTTTTTAAAGTGGGAGGTGGGCCCAACATTGACAAGCTGGTTGTTATCAATTTTGCCTATTTGCGGATATTTGCAGGGCAAAATTAGATTTTAGAAATTCCTATATTTCTTCAGTTAACACACACTTTTTTCTCTATATAAACTTTTTTTTAAAATGAGGTGCATCTTGTATCTTATGTAGTTCTGTTGGTAGTGGTACTGAAAATAGGGTGCATCTTTCAATTGATGGTATCGTACAATTAAAGAAATGCGGTATATTGTGATTTTTGAAATGTTGTATGCCATCTTGGATCCCATGGTGGGAGAAAGGTGAGATATAAAACAAACAAACAAAAAGAGAACTCTACTACAACATACATTTCTACTAATGCTATTAGCAGTTTACTGCTAGGCACAGTATGAAGTACTACAACTGAAACTGCTTCTGAGTTTTCTTTATTAAGTTCTCCCCCTTTACTTTTTGACTTCTTCCAGGTTCTTAAGTGGATAAATCCTTTGAATGCAAATGAAGAACTGCTCAGATGGTGATTCCAGCTGCTTTGCCGGTAATTTTAAGGGATTCATATGAGGATCAAATGAAAACGTTGCCACTGTAAAGCTGTTAGCAGTCTGTTTTTGTGGCATATATTATTGGGCAAGTTACACTGAAAGTCATGTGTTGTATACGGCAACAAATATTCAACATAGAATTCAGAGTAAACGTTTTGCTTCAGTGTTGGAAAGATATGTGAGCCTTTGTTCCAGTGCATACAGGAATTAATCCTGTGGTTTTTTCACAATAGACAATTATAGTGTCATGATTCCACTTTAATTGCTATAGTTACATCCTATGGAATCCTTGGGTTTGCCATATATGGGGGGGTCTAGAGGTCACAGCCAGCATGGCAGATAAGATGGGGGATTTCCCCCATTTCCAGGGGATGTTAGTCTACTTTTGCTCTATAAGGATTTATTTCTTCTTTTGTAAGTCCATTCTGACCCATTTCTGCATGAAAATGTGTAATTTTTGCATGTTTTACGCAGTAATATATATTTCTCCATTATTTTTATTTTGTTGTTATTAAATCAATTTACTTATATATCATTGCTCAAATCCAATGATATCTCCAATGATTCATTACATTAAGAACACATTAAAATGCTAACAATAAAATATAAAATCGTTCATTGAAACAATAACCACTTAAACCATAAGCTCAGAGTCGACAAAAGATATGCCTTCTGAGCTAAAGGCTATAGTAAAATCCAAAGAAGTGCAAAAACCAAATCGAACATTAATTTAGCAAATGCAAATCATACCTTATTTGATGTGTGAGTCCCATCTACACTGCTATATAATGCAGTTTCAGAATGCAGCTTAATTGCATTGAACTGCATTATATAGCAGTGTAGATGAGGCCCCAGTCAAAACAGTGTAGTTGTGGTCCCAGTCAAAACTACACAAGCACACATGCCAACTATTAGTCCTGGAATTTCATTGGCATTAATGGGATCTTCCTTTCTAATACAAACAGACAAGAATATTGCATCTCACTAACCAGACAGACACAGAACCACAAACCACACTGTGGGCTGCATTTATATGGCAGAATTATAGCAGTTTGACACCACATTAACTGCCCTGATTCCATGCTATAGAATGTGGTGGATTGTGGATGAGAGATGGAAGCTCTTACATATGCCCGTGACCTGCAGAATGATGCACCACTCAGCTTTGCAGAACGAAGTAACACGGGAACTTTTACTAAATCCTAGAAATCAACAGAACAATGGTATTTACAATAGTCCCTCTGATTGCGTACAGAAATCAGCAGTTATAGGCAATCCATTCTTTGTCCATGAATCTGATTCAGTGAAGATCAGCAGAAAATCAGGGCTCAGAAATAGTCAGGCCTCACTTAGTACAGAGCCATCTTCTTTCCAGCAAGTACTCAGAAGACTCTCACACAGAGAGAGAAACCTGTTCGAACTGGTTTTCCAGTAGCAGGATAGCAACAGTTACAAAACCAATTCCCAGGTCCTTGCAAACTCAGACAATTGGCTCCCTGCATTTGATTTTCCAGTTACCACACATATAGTATCTTTGCATACCACGACATAGAATCCTGGGGTTGTAGTTTTTTGAGATACTTACCCATCTCTGTTAAAGGTCTCTGGCGCCACAACAGACTACAAATTCCTGGATTCCGAAGGATGGATACGTTGTTGTATTGTATCTTATATGTCATGGCATCCTTATAAGCCTCCCCAAGTCCCTATGGGAGATGGAGGTGGGTCACTAAATAAATAAATAAATAAATAAATAAATAAATAAATATTATGGATCTATGGCACTAAAAGTGATATCAAATTGCTAGAATTTTACAGTGTGGGTGGGAGGCATACCTCTGAGATCCACTATTATGGTTACTTATAATATACTTACCGTATATTTACTACGAAAATGTACCTTAAAGATCATGGAAAAAGAAAGCCAGATCCCAACCCCAAGATGTCAGTGAAGTATACAGTAGCGACATGTATTTTAGATTAGGGGAGAGAGGGGCAAGAGAAGAATTCTTTAGGGCAATGTCTAGATCCATGTCCAATTTCATCTGAAAATACATTTCAAGAGACTAGCTGCTGTGGGACTAGAACATCCGCAAGCCAATCTTGCAGCATGTTTCTGTTTGACCTCCATTCTGTTCCACAGTTTCTTGGTCACACAAAGCCAAAATTATGTTAGCAGAAATAACCACTTTAATGGGAACAACTTGCACCTCTTGGCCTTCGAGGAGTCTATCCTATGCATGCACAAAAATAGCACTTGCTTCTTAGTTCAGATTCAATAAGTCCTGGAGTAATTCACACCTTGTATTCAATTAAGTTTCCAATCACACATAATGCACTTTTCCTTGTAATTGCTGGATTATTAGCATAGTTTTAACTCTGAATTATCTCAATTATCTGCATGTTCCTTAATTGGAACTCATTATGATGTGTAAACATTCTCTTTCTACTATATTTGCTCTATGGGTTTGCTCTAATCTCTTTCAAAAGCTAAATAATCCTGACATTAACAAAATAATAATTGGCATATCCCTCACAAAATAGTATGCAGAAAATTATTTGTGGAAATGAGGTATATTCCATCTGTTTACATCTAGCTATTTCTTTATTTCACAATTCATTAGTGGAGTCCTGTTCATAAATCCATGATATACATATTAGCAGCTATTTGTTTGTGAAGAACAAAAATATCTATCATTTGGGATATAAATTAACATACTGAGAATCAAAGACAAAAAATGAATTATAATTGACAACTGGTAAACTTATTTTAATACATATTTATCATGCCATAAAAATAACACTAACATAATATTTAATTTAAAAAGTGTAAGACATCTGTCAGATGCTTTGTTTAAACTGCTGAGGAATGCTGTTTGAGGAAATGCCAATACTTTTCTTATTTGCTTTCCTTTTTCCCAGGATTACCTGTGCCGCTAGCCAGCTCACTGAGGCCCCTTCTACACTGCCATATAATCCAGATTATCGAAGCAGATAATCCACATTATCTGCTTTGGATTATATCAATCTACACTGCCATATAATCTAGTTCAAAGCAGATAATCTGGATTGTATATGGCTGTGTAGAAGTGGCCTGATTCTACATATTAAATGGGTCAGGGCTATTTGAGACCCTGAGTTTTTAGTTTCAGAATCTGAGACCTAAGGACAACACCTTCTGATGTCACCAAGTATGATACTTTATGCATCACTCACAGCGTCCAGTCACATCACACAGTTATAGTGTTATATTCCAGTTTAATTGTCATAATAACATTTTATGACATCCCGGGATTTGCAGTTTAGGGTGGGGCATTTAGAATCCTCAGTCCCAGAGTTCCAGTGCCTCACCAGACTACAAGCTCTAGGGATGCATGAGTCATGTCATGTAAACTATAAATATAGCACTAGACATAGGTTCCTCTGGATTTGTGGAATCTGCAGTTTCCAAAGACCGTGATTGTTGTGCCTCATAGGGGGAAATGATGGTGGCAGGAACATGAACACGCTGGCATGATGGTCTGCATTTTTAGTAGCTGTAGCAAGTTCTGGAACCGAGCCCACATAGATATTGCTAGTCCACTATATTTCTGTAGTGTGAATTAGTCCACAATTGCTTTAAGTATGGCATTCAATTTTTTTAAAAAAGTCTATCAAATGAGGTAAGACTTAGGACTTCATCAGATGCATTGTAAAAAGTGAAAGTCATCTTCTTAGCAAGCGTATCTTACCCTTCCATTAAACAAACATCATTTTGGTTGTTGTATGTCTTTCGGGCTGTGTGGCCATGTTCCAGAAGTATTCTTTCCTGACGTTTCGCCCACATCTATGGCAGGCATCCTCAGAGGGTGTGAGGTATGGTAGCCTTCGACAACACATTAAACATCTTTCTTTTTTTTACAAATACCATCAGACGCTTTATGTTCTCCCATTCTGTCCCATGTTCTGAACCATCACATGAGTGAGTACAGTCCCTACCCATTCCACATTACTTTTTTTGAAAATCGGAGAAGACTTCAATATCAAAAGGTTAGATTACTGTGGACCTCATCCCCTTTGGGGGAAAGCAGGTGAATTTTTAAACCCCTTTGCCATGATCTGTCTTTCCCATGCCTTCTTCCCCTCCATTACAAGTGTTATTGTAAACCACTTTGCCACGATTCCCTCCCCCAAAGCTTTTCTTCCCTTCATTATACCAATGTTATGTTAAAAAGCTATCAATAGCACACTTTTGAAAGCCTAGATTACAATGAAGGAGAAAATGCAGCGAAAGCAAAGTGGTGATAACTTACAATAGCGCTATTCCTTAGGATTACGTTAATTTTAAAATTACTTTTCCAGGCTCATGCAGAAAGATTTTGTAAAAGAAGTGGAGCAAGATGGGTTCATGACCAGGGCCAGCTGAGAGGAGACAGAGAAAGAAAAAAGAAATATGGAGAAGGAAGGGCAGGAAAAGCAACTTCTCAACCCCATCCCCATTGCCCTGGGAGAAGAAACTAGTTTTTTTTTTTCTGGGCATCTACCCTTTGCTCCTGTGGTATGCCTTCCCTCCTCATTAATCTTCCCACTGCCTATCCAAGGAATCATCTCCTCAGCAGACTCCCACATTAGGAGTTGCTTGCCTGGAAGTCAAAACCAGGTGCCCTGCCATGTGATCAGTGGTGAAGTGTTGGCCCGGTCGAACCCCTTAGTGTTGATTGCATGACTGGATGCCTTGTTCTGTTTTCAGAGCAAGCGACTTCACCATCAGGGCTCTGCCAGGAAAAACTTTTTCTTTTTCGTCCCCACACTGTTGATCTTATAACAGGGTTAGCTGGACACCCTTTGTTCTCTTTATTATAAATGAAACAATCGATGGAGTCAACTAAGATTTACCCCAGCAAGTGGCACTGAACATTTTAAAAAATGACACATGCGACTCAACAATCTGTCACCCCCACCTACACACAATACTATACCAATCCAGATTGACACATCTAACAAAAGAATTTTTTGTTTTCTTTCCCTGGAATCTGTAGAGAAAAAAGTGGCTTTTCAAAAAATGCATTAAACCTAAAAGAAGCACTTTCATTTTTAAAATGCGTGTGCATTGTGTGTCCCTACATCCTCAGAACAGGTGAGAGTATGGATATTTTTCAACCGGTGAAGACAACCTATTGGACTTGCTTGTCTGCCGGTCTTTGGAGTGAATCCATCTTGCCATGGTTTTTCCATCTATTGTAAAATCTGCAGAGAATCCCAGACGTTTGTCAGAACTACTCACAATTTAAAGTGTATACATACCTCCCTGATAAATGCAAAGAAAAAGCAATGCAAAAAAGGAAAGTGCTTTCCATTACTCCAAGAGTCTTTCCTTTTCCCCAATTTTAATATCTACTGATCTGGATAATTAGAGACTAGTGTTTCTTCCCTACAAAAAACCTGTCCTATCTAGTAAGTCACACTTGAGTGTAAAAATATCTCAGTATTACCGGAATAATTTTCTCCAGTTGTTGTACTTAGACAATATATAACAGGGAAGTCTGGCATTATTTCTTTTGAGAAAATAGAGCCATCCCATTATAATACTTATTTATGGCTCTCTGTGGGCTGTTTTTATCCCTCTCACAGTCTACCTTCTTGCTGTAGATCTTCTGCAGTTTGATTTCATTTCTCCTATTTCACTAGTCTTTATCCTTTGGACTTCATTTTTCTCCATCTCATGGCTGCAGATGCACCTTTAAGTCCTTGTTCAGTTTTAGATGTCTGTTGTCATCATATTCCATCCATGAAGTCAGTAAGTGCAACATAGCATTACATATTAAAAATGTAGGTGGAATGCAACCTCCTTCTACAGGTACTACTTTCTTATCAACAAAATTATCTTTTTATGTAGTATTCAGTTGCCAGATACATTGGAAACAATTACATTAAATCTGACTGGTCCTTTTCCAAGGTCTCCATGCGACTATCTATGACAGGATTTGCTTGAAGGTGTATTAACAATCATTGGGAAATCCTTTTTTCCCATACAATCTTAGCTCTCACATGAAGTTAGGATTACCAGGAGGCATATTCTGAGGTTTCAGGGCCCTTTATAACACTTCACATCCTCTATAATTAATGGAAGCAATCATGCAAAATAAATGACTCTTGGAAAAGTTTGCAGAAATTGTACAAATTTAGTTAGCTATTTTCATAATAACTTATTGCAAAAAAATTGTGTGGACCACATATCCTTGTGGAGATCATCTTTTATTTAATTATCCTGCAGATTAATATTATTGTATTTTTTGCTTTTCAGATTCCAATATGTTTGTATAAGAACATTTATCAATTAGATACTGTTTGGTCAAATTTCAGCCAAGACCCTATTTTGTCAATCTACACATAAGAGAGGTATGCGAAAGGAAGAATAGTTGTAAAATATGTACAATTGCTACATTTTTAACCCTAACACACCTTTCTTATTCTATTCCTTTAAGTAGCTTTCCTAATGAGTACAACATCTAGTAGTTCCTAATTAAGAATCTGAGGGTTTTATAACTTTCTAACTCCCCAGTATAGTTATTCTTTGTTTTTATGTCCATCCTCAAATCAAGGTTGCCTAATGCTTGAGTAGTTCTCCTTTAAAGTAGGAACATTATAACTATTTCATGCAGAATTGTTGGAAAATATATTTGTCCTGGGAGGCAGTTGCTATATTGGTTGGGAAACTGGGGAGATGCTGTTCAGAAAGTAATTTTCCAAGTTCTGGGTTTGAGGCATAACAGGAAATAGATCTGGTATGATATAATGTCTGTTGCTGGAATAAGATTGGGGAAACTTGCTAAGATTATGCTAAACCAGTGGTTCTCAACCTGGGGTCTCCAGATGTTTTTGGCCTGCAACTCCCAGAAACTCTAACAGCTGGTAAACTGGCTGGGATTTCTGGGAGTTGTAGGCCAAAAACATCCGGAGACCCCAAGTTGAGAACCACTGTGCTAAATTGGGATGCCCCCTGGGAGCTGTCTTGGATTTACCAGCATTTTGCAGCCTCACTGACTTCACAAGAGTATTACGAGGATGAAAGGATGCTGTAGCAGAAGAACAACATTTGCCACTGTGAGCTTCTTGAAAAAAGGTGGTTCATAACTTGTTATCATCATACAACATGAAAGACAAGATCACATTATTGTTATAGAATGGGGCTTTCGCCTCCCTATTGCCTGGTTTACTCCTGAAGAATTCTGTGAAACGTAGTTTAGGGAAGCCAGAACCTCTCTAATTGATAATTTCCAAGGCCCCACCCTAAACTACATTTCCCGGAATTCTGCAGGAGCAATCTAGTGATTGGGTGATGAAAGCCTCCATTTTATAATGCTAATATGTTCTTTTTTATAGAATGGAAGTACCAGTACCTCTGTACAACAGATAGTGATGAATGACAAAGTCTGCAAATATGTAAAGCTGAGAATGGGGAGAAATCCAAGGTGGGGGGGGCTCTATGAAAACTGTCAATTGCAGAATAAACATGCTCAGTATGCATGGAATGTGTTCGCATAGTTCTAGCCAGCTGAACCAGTTCTGAGGAATATTGGGAGATGCTATCTACTTGTCTGGTGGAGGGCTATATGATTTCCACCGCTGTGCTGGCCAATGGTTGGGGCAGAGGAATGATACAAAGTAGCCATCATAATCCTGAACAGATGCAATCTACACTTCTCCATTTCTTGCAGGTATCCTTTTCTCAGTTCTCTCATTGTTACTCTTCATGAAGCCTAAAAATGGCTATCTAAATAAAATATGGAATTTTTAGAAAGCTCACAGAAGTTCCAAAAAGAACCCAAGGAAAAAAAAATCCCTCAAGGGCACAATACCGACCAGCACATACAACAATGAAATGCTATCCAGGTGTTGAGAAGGGGAAGGGAGGGGAAGTGTCAGAGGGGAAACAGAACTATCCTGGAAGAAGATATGGATAACTGGCAGGAACGCCAAACAGCAGTACTGTATGGCAGGTTCTACCTGTAAATAATAATGCTGAAAATGCAGCTGCCTTCTATTCTCATGTGATCTGACATCCCAGTTCACTTAAATGTAAAAATCAAACACCCTCCTTTCTGGAGACAGAGCTGTAGTCTCAGAAAAAATAAATGAAAAAGACCTGTATGTGCATCCATGAACTCACATTCACTAAAAAGCACTAGATCAGGGCAAATGCTTGTTCTTCAGATTGTATTAACAAACATAGATAAAACATGTGACAATGATTTAGGCAGACAGTGGTTTAGAAATTCTTCTGAAAGTCTCAAGTCCACATAACAATGGATCTGATTGTGTGTTAGAAATGCCATATTTTTAATAGGATTCTCTCCTCTACGTCCACAGCTAGTGATATTCTAGATATGGATCATTGACAAAAAGTTGACCTTAGTCAAAACCCAGAGATTGGCCAATTGTTAACAGTGTGTGTTGTCTGAACTGTTAATATTATATTAATCCCTCTAACAATCCTGAACTGTTACACATACACGTGCTCAACTATATAAGCCAAAAAATACATATACTAACACTTTTACTTTTATGGTTTTGGAAACCATTAAATGACTCCCCCTCCCCCTAAAAATTGAAATGCAGCCAAGTACTCATGAAAAGGAGACTCTGTGTCTTTAAACTAGGCAGAAAAATAAAACCCAATCATTCCAAATGTATTGCTTTAGTCATCTGGTTTCATTCTATTAATGACCTTTAACATCTGCAAAAATATTGTGAGAAGCTAATTTTGTTTGTACTGAGGTGGTGCAGAACAGTTTCTGGCTGTCAGTCTAGGATGTGCTATAAAATAAAATTGTCTTTCTGGGAGCTTGACAAAAACCTACTGTAAAGGTTCAGTTTATTTACAACAGGCTGAAATGAAAAGGGAATTTTACAGCATTCTAATATCTTCAAACCCCTCCCCACACAAATGAATAGTACTTACACATTTATATACTTTTTAAAAAAAAAATACCCAAAGTTCCAAGATAATCAACCAAATTGAGAGCCCTATTTTGTACTTTGTGGTGCTTCACAAACATTCTAAACCTGTAAGAAAATAAGCACTTCACTGTAACGGCTCTTCACTTAAATTGTATGAACGCTTCTTTTAAATAAGCCATTACACTCACATTCAGCAAACCCTTCATTCAATGGAAAACCTTCCTTTCCTGCTTCGGTTGCAATACGCTTAGTGCAACATTGTTCCTGTGCTGAACATGAAACGTGCAAAAAGAAATAAAGCAGTTTCTGCTTCTACTTTGTTCACTTAATGACGCTTAGCATTTCCGCAGTGTTCAGATGATGTCACGTATCTGAATAGTTCCCTCCTGTGTCTTTGTGTATGTGTGCATGCAGCATCCATTGTTTAGTCAGTCTTACTCCCAAACAAGAACCTTATCCCCTGAAGCTGCTATTGCACTATCAAAGATAGTGCCAACAAACTGGGATGATTACTCTCACTATTTACTCTCACTAAACCACTTTGCATTAGTGAAACTGGGATGATCTGCTAATCCAGTGGCTCTCAACCTTCCTAATGACACAACCCCTTAATCCAGTTCCTCATGTTGTGGTGACTTCCAACCATAAAAATATTTTTGTTGCTACTTCAGAACTGTAATTTTGCTACTATTAGGAATCGTAATGTAAATATCTGATATGCAGAATGTATTTTCATTCACTGGACCAAATTTGGCACAAGTACCTGATATACCCAAATTTGAATACTGGTAGAGTTGGGGGCGGAACTGGGGGCGGTGACGGCCGACAGGGAGCTCTGGCGTGGACTGGTCCATGAGGTCACGAAGAGTTGGAAACGACTGTGTGAATGAAGAAGAAGAGAGTTGGGGGGCGGGGTGATTTTGTCATTGGGAGTAGTAATTGCTGGGATTTATAGTCAACCTACAATCAAAGAGTATTCTAATGGAATTGAACCAAACTTGGCACACAGAACTCCCATGACAAACCCTTCCAGAAAATACTGGAAGGGTTTGGTGGGCATTGATCTTGTGTTTTGCAGTTGTAGTTCACCTACATCCAGAGAGCACTGTGGAATCAAACAATTATGGATCTGGACCAAACTTGCCACGAATACTCAATATGCCCAATGTGAACATTGGTGGAGTTTGGAGAAAATAGACCTTGACATTTGGGAGTTGTAGTTTCTGTGATTTATAATTCCCCTACAATCAAAGAGCCCCTTGAACCCCACCAACAATAAAATTGGGCCAAACTTCCCACACAGGCCCCCCACGACCAACAGAAAATACTGGAGGGATTTGGGAGGAATAGACAGTGATTTGGGAGAAATGTAGTTAACCTACATCTGGAGAGCACTGTGAACCCAAACAAAAATGGATCTGGATGGTTCCTAAGACCATCAGAAATATGTATTTTCTGATGGTCTTTGGCGACCTCTCTGACACTCCCTCACGACCCCCCCCCAGGGGTCTTGACCCCCAGGTTGAAAAATGCTATGCTAATCCATTGTTTCACAGTCATAATTCTGCTTTACCTTGTAACTCCAGCCTCCCACAGTTCCACTGGTCTGAGAGCGCCATCCTACACATCATCACAATTATGTTTAGCTTGTCATATTTGTTCCTCTTAATAGTAAGCTCTGTTTGTAACTCATTATTTCAGTGGGAACTAAAATCAACTAATTTAGCCTAGATTAGGAAATAATTGTATTAGGGTCTAGTCTAAGGACCTCTTCACATGGGGCAAAATAGCCCTGTTTTGCCGCTTTCATCCATGGCTTGGATAGGGTCAGGGCCGTAGCCAGAAAAAAAATTCGGGAGGAGTTTTGAATATTTGGGGGGGGGGGTTGAACCCCTGACCCACCCGCCCCCCGGGTTCAGACCTGTCAATATCTGCTTGAGATAGTGCCTGGAGGGACTCTAAATTTTTTGCATCTCATAGACCTAGCATGGGGATTTGGTTAACCAGTTAAAATTCATGAGTAAACCAGGTTTTTTTTAACTTTCGGGGGGAGGGTTGAACCCCTAACCCCCCCCCCCAGCTACAGGCCTGGATGGGGTAAGCTCCTCCACCACAGGTAGGAAAGTATTTTTCGCGTAATACTTTCCTCCCATTTTCCCCATATGATGGGAGAAAGGGGGCCCCGGCAATGTGTGTTGCTGTGCGTTGTCACCCTTTCTCCCATATGGTGGGGACAGGGTGTCAATGTGTCCCATCCCATCCCGTCCCTACCTTGTGATGGGGGAATAGTGCACAGAGTGCCACAAGGTAACCCACATGCTTACCCTTTCGACTGTGACTGCCGGCACAATGGCACAGCCCGCGTCAGCCATGTGAAGTGGTCCTAAGAGGAGTATGTAGAGAAACATTATATAGCTGGAATAGTATGTATGACATTTTGCCAACAAAACCATAACTTGTAAATGGTGGTCACCGAAACTTAACTGCAGCAAGATAATCTTCCCAAGTTATTATAGCTAACATTGTGCATTGTCAGACATACTTATGATGACAGATCTCTATTATTACAGTTATATATGACAATGCCACCATGCAACATCAACTTTTACAGCCTGCCAGTACCATTTCCAAAACACTGCATATGGGAATGTTGGGAAATGACATCTGGAGCATTCTTTTGGTCATAGGGTACATCAAGACTAGCCATCCTTAGGTCTTGCTACAGGTGCTTGTGTCAAGGTGCCACACAACCAGTAAAGCATTTCAGATGTCATTTGCCAGAACCCCAATCTGCAGTGTCCTAGGAAACCTTTGTTAGGCACTGCCAAGGTGAAAAGGTAAGGGGTTTTTTTGTAGGTGGATCATCTTACATCACTAACAGCCATACATGTGAAGTCCCTGCAGTTATAAGACAGTTTATGCTCTTGTAACTACTCAACAGAATGCCAACCTATTACTGTTTTGAAATGAACTTGTACTCTCATTGTTGAAAGAAGGATGCTTGAGAAAATTGTTGTGGTGCTGTGAGCCATCCCTAGACTAAATTGAACTAATGTAACCAGGCTCTATTTGCATAATTAAGATCTGAATGTTCAGATTTGTCTAAAGAATCAAACAGAATGGTGTTGGGTGTGTGTGTATTTTCCACTTCAAGTTTAACATCTGCAAGGCATTGTTCATTGTTTTTCCAATTATTGCTAAAACTATGAGTTACACTCTAATAGTCTGATGGTTCCAACAGAGCATTTGTCCACAATATCAAAAGGTTAATTGATTTATTTTAATTCTTTCCTCTAGAGACAGCATTAATGTTTATATTTCTTTTAGCAACCAAAGGCCACTCATTATCCTACAAATCTAAAGATGGCATTTTTTTTTACCTCTGTTCTAGGTCACTAACAGCTTCATCAAAAATGTATTTAGGCAGAAATTATCCTTTCAGCCCTGTGACATGTAACTTCATTTGGGACCTGAGAATATTTTTCCTTCATTGAAACCATGGAAACATTGAAGTATAAGAAATCAAGATCACTTCTGATCAGGAATCTCAGTTTCTAATGATGTTTGACTGTTAAATTGAGTTTTTTCAGCCTTCTGAACTCAGATATCACAATAGACTATAACGACCTAACAAATATTATTATTTCTTCAGAGTTTTTCTCATTCTTTCTATTTTAAATGACAGAATTATTTTTTTAAAATGTCATTTACTGTTTTCTATTGCAAAAGTTACTATACATTAGTTAATGTCTAGCAACATTCAGTTGATATTAACCAAAAATCCATGAGCCACTGTTGTATTATTTTAGATGAAACTATCACTTATGTTCTCTCTTTTTTAAAAGTCACTTAAGACTAAATTTAAAAGCAAAGAGCACTGTATACTAACATTATTATATTTATACAGGGGTAAATCTTAAAATAGATGATTGGTTGTTGATGACCCATCCCATTACTTCTTTCATAATTTTATGCTGATCACCATGGTCTTTCAATCCCATCACTTTTTAACCAAACAATCACATTGAACAAGAAGACAGCCAGAATGGAAAACCACCAATGGAATGCTAATGGAATCTATGATTCTTTAAACCAGTTGCAATTTTCAAATGCAACCCTGTGTATTTAATAAAGTCTTTCCCCATATTTCTTTCCTTCCTTCCTGCTTGTAGACTTAAACTGATACAGTTGCTATAGTTGATCCCACAGTGTCCAAAACTTAGGAACAGCTACAGTGATGAGATTTCTATCATTTTCAATTATATCCATGCTTTCCTCTGGTGGATTAAAGGTAGTGTACATGGTTCTTTTCTTCCCTGGTTATCTTTACAACAACTCTCCCACTCCCACTGAGTTTTATGGCTCAGTGGGGACATAAATCTGGATATCCAAACTCCAAGTCCAACTGACTAATTCATTGCTGTGTGTGCTCATGCCTTTAAGCTTCTGATGATTTTTGGTGACCACATGAATTTATTATGGTTTTCCCAAAGGTAAGCATAAGCAGAAATTGCAGTGGGGAGAGGAGAAAGATGATGAGGAAGATAGAAGGGTAAGATATAAATACCACAAATAAATATTGCAAATAAATAAAATAAATAAATATGTAGCTAGGAAGCACAAAGGAAAGGGTGAGGGAAAAGAGGACCAGAAAGGGAGAGAAGTGAAATCAAGAATTAAAAGGGAAAGGAATTAGGTGCCCAAGTATAGCTGGGATAAGGGGGGAATATTTGTGCAACACTGTTTGCTAACAATGGAGCACTGCTTGTGTGTCTCAGACCAAGAAAATTCTGTAAATGACATTAATAACTTCAAACATTCAGTACTGAGTGCAGAAAATGGGAGCAGAACTGAGAAATTTAATTGTGAGATAGGAAAAGGTACAAAGCAGACATTCTGTAATACCATATTTAGGGACACTTGCTGCAAATAATACTTAGATAGACCAATGGTTTCTTGTTCTGACTGCATTCTCCCAAGGAAACTATCAATCAGGTCTCTAAATGGAGGATATTCCCCAATGAGGAAGCCAAATAGACAAGGCCCATTCACATGTACATATTTATTTACAGCATTTATATTCTGCCCTTCTCACCCCGAAGGGGACTCAGGGCGGATCACATTGCACACATAAAGGCAAACATTCAATGGCATAACATAGAACAGAGACAGAGACAAGACGCAGGCACGGGCTGGCCTCGAACTCATGACCTTTTGGTCAGAGTGATTTGTTGCAGCTGGCTTGCTATCCAGCCTGCGCCACAGCCCGGCCTTGCTTCCATGAATGAAGCACAGATGAGGGCCCAGCCATAGGCACAGACCTTGCACAGATTTATATAGAGAGATGTACACTTTCAAATATCAAGTATCAAGTATTTTAATCTGTGTAAATTTGCTTAGCAAATTTGAACATTTAGAAATGAAGAATCACATATCTTCATTATGTCTTACTACCTCATCAGACAGGATGATTTTAGTGTTCTAGGGTGTTTTCATCTCATCTGAGAAATGGAGACCAATGCTGGACATCACACGACATTGTGTGACATCCAGTGGAGGCCCTGCCCACAACCGGGATTAAAGCATTGCCAGACACTTCTACCCCAACACAGGAGGCTTCCCATGATGTGCTGACTCCAATGGAGCCAGCATGGGACCTCCACACAAGGGCAATGCTTTCCCCATGTGTTGGGGAAAGCGTTAGTGAGAGGGAGCTGTGTGCAGGGTGACAGATTCACCCAGTTGCTCCCTCTTTCCTCACAGAAGACCAGTGAAGTGGAACACTTTGCCTGGGCTTTCTGATGAGGTCTATAGGTAGTATTAGCTATATTGCCTGGGTGATTCTAGGGCATGAATTAAAGAAACATAGGTTTTCAAAACTGTAAGTATTAGATAGATTTGCATAAAAAGCCCCCTATAGTATTTAAATAGCATGATTATTTTGAACTTTCTAATCTTTGTGGATATAGTTTTGCCAGCTTCTTCTCTTTTGACATTTTTTAGTTGTCTGGTCATTTTTGTTACTGTACTTTATTCTTGTTCTGGTTTGAGTTAATCACACAAATTTAAAATAATCCACTTCAAAGCAGATAATCTGGGATCAGATCCTGGAATATAGGGCATTGTAGATGCAGCCTTAGTCTTCCCTACTAAGAGAACACTAATTCAAGAGTTTTTAACATCCTCAGCTTCCAGATGTTTTGACCTTCAGTTCCTGTGGTGGGGCATTCGGAGAGTTGAAGTTCGAAACATTTGAAAGATGAAACACAGAGAAACATTGCTCTAGTCACTCCTCTACAACACTAAAGCAATCCTTTAGTGGAGAATTCTAAATTCAGTAGGATTCAGTAGGAAAGTGCCATGACATTTGAAATGGCTTCCAACTGTTATAGCTTTGTAATGCAAATACACTCTACATCAATGGCAAAGGTTTTCCCATACAGTACTATATTCCACTTTAGCTGAAGATTCTGGGGTTGGTAGTTTCATGAGGCCCAAGAGGTGTTGGTCAGAGAATTCTAAAGTTGTTCTTGTTGTGTAGCCTCAAGTAATTTACAACAAATAACAACCCTGAGGTGAACATATCACAGAGTTTTCTTGGCAATATTTATTTGAAAGAGGTTTGCCAATATCTTCCTCTAAGGTTGAGAGAATGTGATGTGCCCACAGTCAGACCCTGGTCTCTGGAGTCATAGTCCAATGTTCAGACCACAAAACTACGGTGCGTCTCCCTAAACTGCAAATCCCAGAATTTCATGTGATGTTTTTGTGGTAGTTAAATGGAATATAGCACTGTAACAATGTAGTGCCATAAGGCTCTCAGAGGAGGTTTGCAATTGCCTTCCTCTTAGGCTGAAAGGGCATGACGTGTCCAAAGTCACCCAGTTGGCTTCCATGGATGAGCAGGCCCTGGTTTCCTAGCATCCTATTCCAGCATCCAAACAATGATAGCATTCTAGTTTACATAGAAAAAATAAGCACATATTAGATTCACGGAAAATACTGCTTAAACATATATAAGTCATGAGGGAAAATGTGTTCAAACAGTGTGGACAATTTGAAACATGCATAAAATGCATAGATGTAGGACAGAAAGTGCTAGATTTGGTCCCAGAAAAACATGCACACAAACAAAATGATGGAACTGAATATAGAACAGGTGTAGAAGTAAGAAAGAACAGATGTGCATGGATGTAAAGTTTAGAGTTCTGTCTATGCCTAGTCTAGTAAGGGTTCCACAGATTGTCATGTATCCCTTGAACACAGAATCTTAAGGCCCTTTCACACAGCCCTATATCCCAGAATACCAAGGCAGAAAATCCCACAATATCAGCTTTGGACTGGGTTATCTGAGTTCACACTCAGATAATGTGGGATTTTCTGCCTTGATATTCTGGGATATAGGGCTGTGTGGAAGGGCCCTTAGAGATGGCCTTCTAGTTTAACTTTCCAATTAGGAGATATGAAAGACTTCAGCTTTTATGGCATAACTGAAACTAATGGGAAATAAAAGTCTTCACTCCCCTTCCAGGGCTCTTCTACACTGCCATATAATCCAGATTATCAAAGCAAATAATCCACATTATCTGCTTTGAACTAGATTTGATGAGTCTACACTGTCATATAATCAATTTCAAAGCAGATAATCTGGATTTTATATGGCAGTGTAGAAGAGGCCCTGGAGTACCAAATAAAGGTTGCTATAATAGAATTTGCCAATTTGTGTAGGGTTTCTGTCTCCTTGAATCCAATGGAGGATTCTTGCTAAGAAGTAATCTTAGAATTGAATCCTTGGGGATACATACTCCATTGTATTATTCAAGCCATACATTTTTTATTAGAATTGTCTTATTTGCTTGCGATGCTATATTAGGATTCATGCAAGATGTAGAAAATATGACAATTTATTTACCTCTTTCTCATCCTTGTAAAAGAAAAGTCTGTGAGCATCATTTTTATATGGAGTTTCTCCAGGGCCACATTTAGAGATATTACAGCTAGTTTTTCATTGGTGGTTGCATATTAATCATAGTATCATGACAGATAACCCCTGGGCTAAGGGGCTGTTTCAGCAATTCAGACAGACAAGCAATACAAGCAAGTATAGTTTCAACTTCTTGTTGCACTGGATTAGCCAAGAGAAGGTTGCAGTCCATCCATCAAATGAACACTCAGTTGCAAATCTAAAATAAAATCCCCTAGCCCAGATCTCATCTAAATGCCAAAGCTAGCCGTTAACTGAAACATATATGTATGGTTTCTGTTTTTCCAGTTGCATTCCTGTGTTGCTGCTTGCAGAATCTAGTGCTATATTACAAAGGAACTGTTATAAAGTATTTTTAAGGGAGCAGGAGAATGGCACCTCTATGAACTGTCAAATGTGAAACTAGTCATTGAACAGAAATAAGCAACATTATTTATGCATTGAATGTTTATATATGCAGTGTTATTAACAAAGAAATTATATCGCTACTAACTGCAAAAAAAATGTTTTCAGAACAATACTTGCCTTAGATTTAGAGTGGAAAGAGAGAAATAGAGACATATTTGAAATGGCGGCCCCGAACCATCAAGACTGTTCAAGGCTATTAGCTTTTGGCTCTGTGACAACAGACACTATCAAATTACTCAATATGGTCTCCTACTATGAAGCCTTTAATTGTGAGAAAAATCAGTGAATTAATTACTTCTGAATAGATGTTTGAGAGTTCATATCTTAAGTAACCTTGCCAGCATACATTGTGTTTGTTCCTTGAAGAAAAGAACAGTCAATCCCAAATTTTCATTCCAGCCCATTTCTTCTCTTTATTGGCACTGGCTTTTTATAATGTAAAACATTTCTTCATTTCCAGCAGTTTCAGTTGAAAGGTAATTTTTGAAGTCTATTACTTGCATTCTTAGTGAAGAGCACAATGTAGCATTTTGTTTTAATATGCCATTGAAATTGTTTGAGTAGATACACCATGGAATCAAATACAATATGTCAAAATGGTTTCCATTAACTATGCACATTTGCACTGCCTCAGTTAATGGGTATGTTTTTGTTCTTCTCCTTCATCTTTGCATCCATAAGATGAAATGATTCAGTTAATATAACTGAAAAGTACATTGGGAAAGGTAGAGCAAATTACAAAAACATCAAACTACAATTCCACCCACGTAGGCTATTTTATAATGAAGTTTAATAATGACAGAAATTGTCTTTAGATTTGAACATCAGTCATTCCTGCAATTGTAGTTAATGTGAAAATCTCACCCACAGTAATGTTTTATGAAAACATGGCAGTAACAGTACATCATATTTTAGACTAAAATGTCATCATAAAATCTTAACTAGATATTATTGAAATCTATAGTATATTAAAAGTAATTTGCAAGAATTTTCCAGACTGAAATGTAGACTTTGGGCCCATCAACAATATTACCAGGGCAGCAAATCCTGCCTGTTTGCTTGCTTGCTTGCTTGCTTCATGAGACCCATAATGCATTTTCCTCTTATGCTAGTAAAGAGAGCCTTTGGCATATGGCATAATAAATTAAATACCATTATTATATCTTAAATGACCTGGTCTATGCACATGGTGCCACTGAATGGAAAAGCTTTTTGTGGGATGGAACTAAGCTATATTGTTTTCTTTTAACGACTTCTTCATAAGGGGCTAAATTCGGTGGCATGCACCAATTTAGTCCTGGTCATCCACCAGGCCAGCCAGCTCCCATCAGATGCCTCTGACTCGGCTCCTTGGCATGTGCCATCGCAGCAACATGGGAGGCTTCCTGTGTTGCCGTTAGACTCATTGGGGGAAGCAGCACACTCCACACACACTCCGCACTCTACCCAATGTGAGCAACCTCAGCTGGAGCCAGGCAATGCAGGGCATGGGATGCTGGATTCCCCCACACTCCCCAATGAAGTGGAACAATGCCAGCGGCCATGTGACAAGGTTGTAAATAAAGATACCAAGTGGCTGCATCTGCATTGCTTATGAAAGAGCCCCCACCCCAGGGACTATGGCAGTTTGGCTATGATATTAGGGCCCTGTATTTCCATACATAATCTTTTATTATCTCTGTGTATCTTGAGGAGAATCAATATTCTCTAACTGCATGTCTCAAATAAATAACCTTTGCTTCCTCAGGGATGTTGTTTATTAATCAAGATGGCATGAAAAATAATAAGGGCACTGATCAGATTTCAGTACCACATTAAGTTATTAATGCAGCAAACTCTACTATGTTTTCAGTTCCAAAGGTTTTTCCAAGTTGGATTTGAGACTGTTCATGAACTTGTCTACACTGAACAGAATTATTACATTTGGCACAGCAATTTCTGGCCCTGCAGTGACCCCATTAATGCTACACACATCACACACATTATGTTGAGTTTTCCTCAGCTGGCTACACATTTCCCTCTGGTGACTTCACTATTAGGAGATGGGCCAGTTTCCTCATCCAGCTTGAGAAATCACCACTTCTGAGGAGAATGATCATCTTCCACCCACCTGTTCTGCCCGGCACTAATATCTTCTCCAAAATCCAGTCAGGCTAAAAAAAAACAACCCCAAAAAACCTATATTTTCTGTTGATCTGCAGTATAAGACTGTGGAATGATCTGCCAGAAGAGCTCCCACAGCTACACCAACTGTCAGAATTAAAGACACAATTGAAGACTCATCTCTTCCGGTAGGACTACCCAGTCAATTTTAAGTTGTGTATTTTAATCTGCACTTTATCAATGGATTTCAATTTGTATTTTAACTCTGTGTATTTTGTTGTATGTCTTTTAATAGTGTTTTATCTCTTGTTTTAATGATGTTGTATCTGCTTCAAGTCACAGGGATAGGTGGATATTATTATTATTATTATTATTATTATTATTATTATTATTATTATTTTAAAAGCAAGAGTTATTTTAATTGGATTAAATCTCAAAGAACCTCATTGCAAGTAAATTATCAGGAATGTCATGTGCCAAGAGGGCAGCACCCATGAGGTTAAAACAATTTTTTCAACAGTGAATACAAGTCCTTTGTATGTGTTTCAGATTGGAAGAACATGGCTCTTATTTGGTCAAATACAATGTTGGATATTAAACTTCAGTTAGGATAAAATCACATTGTATAACTGTTTTATGTTGTTTTTAAAAGGCATTAATAATAACCAGATAACCTAATCAATAGGAATATCATTTCTTAAATGTTATTCAGGCATGTTTTATAGGGTAACTGTTGAATAAGGTAAAACTGAATACCTGAAAACTTTTTTCCAAAAATACCTTCAGTCAATAAGTATCATTAGATGAATTTGGAGACACTGCATTCATAAAAGCATAATCTTAACTATGTCTGCATATGCAGTGCAATTTAACTCCAGACTATTGTTTTCATAATACTAAGACAAGTCATCTTTGTTGGTGCTACTATTCTAATGCAGCAAATCCCCAAGAATCCATTGCCATTTGTCATCAGATGACAATATAATAATATTTGCGTATGTCCAAAAATTAAGAATACAGGTTTAAACAATTCAGTCCTTCAATATTTTGAAGGAAGGTTTCATAATTGCTAAGGGAAAGAAATATGCTTTCATGTATTTCTTACTGAAATATCAGTTAGGCCTATTTTACTATTTAAAAACTTAATTAAGATTTTATCAGTATTCAATCAGAACCTTATGATAGTTGGTCTTCAAATATCTCTTGGTTTCATCTCCTAAGTTATGAAATGAGAATTACTGTTGCTATGTGTCTTCAAGTCTATTCCAATTTATGGAGACCTGATCATTGTGTTTCTTTGGTAAGATTTATTTGGATGAGATTTCTTACTGCCTTCTTCTGAGGCTGAGAGATTGTGGCTTGCCCAAGATTTCCATATCTCAGTAAGACCCTAGTCTAACAGACCTAGTCAAATGCTCAAACCAATTACACCACGTAGGCTCAAAAAATAAGAAGGAGGGGTGTCATCACGAACAAACGGTTTTGAAAAATGAAATTATGTGTTCAAGTCCTTGTGGAACATCCTATAAATACAGTATGACATTGCCTGAATATTATTTATAGTCCCAGCTGAAGAAGACCTATAAAATCAATTGTTAGGAGGTGAATCAATACATCTGTAAATGCTATTGATTCAACACATCAAACCTAGTTGGAACTACCCTTTCAATTTAGCCTTATACATATAAAATATGCCTTAATTTAACCAAAATGAAACAGTTCTGAGTCTGATTGAAACCCAGTGGACTTCAGTAGCAGCTGGTGGCTTCTGTGTTAGTAAGAAAGGGACTCTTTTCACAACTTTCATTCAAAACTATCCCAAGGAATAGAATCACACCCCCAAAATTGGCCCAGCACTTTGGATAGCTCCGATTTTTTTCCTCTAAAACAGTGGTTCTCAACCTGTGGGTCCCCAAGTGTTTTGGCCCACAACTCCCAGAAATCCCAGCCAGTTTAGCAGCTGCTAGGATTTCTGCGAGTTGCAGGCCAAAACATCTGGGGACCCACAGGTTGAGAACCACTGCTCTAAAACCTCAATGATTTCACAGCCCCATTGACATGAAGGCCACTAGCCACCACTGCTAGGTTCTCCCTTTTCTCACTCACCAATTACAGGCTGGCAAACTGTTAGTGACTTATAATAGCATAAATCCATTGTAAGTCTTCCTCCCTTCCTTTGCTTATCAAAATTCCCTGCTCCTTCCCAAGATATACGTATTGGTTGCTACTTCCCCCTCTCTTAGCCATCTAGTGAATTGTGGGGGGGGGGGGGGCAGAAGAGTATTTGGCTGTGTTTCTATTGCTAGATACTAAACAATAGCATCATGCTCTAAGTAGTTCTCAATCTGTGGGTCCCCAGATGTTTTGGCCTTCATGCACTCCCAAAAGAGATTTGGCTATCCCCTACCTTATCCACCTTTTGTAAAGATCTGAAGACCTGGTGGTTTCAGCAGGTTTTTGAGTAAACTACTCTGTATACCTCCGACCTACGGTACTGGAACATGTTATGTAAGATTCATTCATCCCTGATCGGATTGTTATGATATTGGGCAATGATCCCTGTCCTCTTGATCTTGATTGGTTGTAATTGTTATTTATTGTCTATTTTAATTGTATAGTTGTATTTTTTAATATTCTCAATTTTTGACTATGTAATGTATGTTGTTTTATTGGAAACCACCCTGAGCCCCCTCGGGGAGATAGGATGGTATATAAATAAATTATTATTATTATTTTATTATGACACAGCAAACAAGATAGATATGCTGGATTTCATATCACAAAATCACAAATTGAACACTTCCCAAGTGTCTAGGACTGTGTGATGTATTTTTGGATGATGCGTGCAGATCCCCGTAGGGTGGCCTTTTGCAGTTATTATTATTATTATTATTATTATTATTATTATTATTATTATTATTATTATTATTATTATCTGCCAGAAATCCTAACAGCTGGTAAACTGGCTGGGATTTCTGGGAATTGTAGGCCAAAACACCTGGGGATCCACAGGTTGAGAACCACTACTCTAACACCTCCAAGGGTTCTCTGGAGGCCTCAGTAGATGCTGACTTTGTCCCCTACTTTGTCCCATATTTTGCTATGGACAGACAATTCTCCAGTTCCACCCCACACTTTCCACCTGTCACTAAATGAGTATGGAGAGGGCACTCCAGCAGCCAAAAAATAACTTAAGGGAGATGTATCAGAGTTCTTCACATTGACCTTTTATGCTACATTTCTCTGAATCAGATTTTCAACCACGAGTTTGTCTAGGAGCCACTCTGTGCAGTCTGAGTCTCTGAATAAATGTACAGCCCCATGACCAGAGAGAAACCACTCAAAATCCCTCTTCTCATAAAATCCTGAATCAAGAGCAAATATTACCCTGACTTCAGTAAGAGGCAGCAGGTGTTTTTTTAAACTTTGTGTACTGAAACGACTACAATAAATTACAACTAATTTAATTGGTTTAATTTTATGGACATTACAAACTAAATAAATCCCAGGTGTTCCATAGTTTTTGAGCCAATGCCTGAAAACATCTGGGGCAGGGCCGGCCGGAGATATTTTTTTATGTAAAGCGGGGGTGCTGAAAAGCGCCCCCGCCACCGGCGCCCTGGCCCCGCCCAGCGTGCTCTGGCCCCGCCTCCCACGCTGCGTGGGAGGCGGGGCCAGGGCACGGGGGGCGGGGCCAACTCTGGCCCCGCCCCCTCACTATTCGCCCTGGCCCCTGGCGAATAGTGAGGGGGCGGGGCCAGAGTTGGCCCCGCCCCCCGTGCCCTGGCCCCGCCTCCCACGCAGCGTGGGAGGCGGGGCCAGGGCACGCTGGGCGGGGGGGCGGGGCCAGAGTTGGCCCCGCCTCCCACGCTACCCCCGCTCGCCCGTCTGGCCTTTTGTAGCAGGCCAGACTCAGCGGAGGTTTCTCCAGGCCGCGATTGCGGCCTGGAGGAACCTCCGCTGAGTCTGGCCTGCTACAAAAGGCCAGACGGGCGAGCGGGGGTAACGTGGGAGGCGGGGCCAGCTCTGACGCCGCTCCCCCCCCCCCCCCGCCCAGCGTGCCTTGGCCCTGCCTCCCACGCAACGTGGGAGGCGGGGCCAGGGCACGCTGGGCGGGGGGGGCGGCGTCAGAGCTGGCCCCGCCTCCCACGTTACCCCCGCTCGCCCGTCTGGCCTTGTGTAGCAGGCCAGACGGGCGAGCGGGAGTAGCGTGGGAGGCGGGGCCAGCTCTGACGCCGCTCCCCCCCCCCCCGCCCAGCGTGCCTTGGCCCCGCCTCCCACGCTGCGTGGGAGGCAGGGCCAAGGCACGCTGGGCGGGGGGGGGGGAGCGGCGTCAGAGCTGGCCCCGCCTCCCACGCTACTCCCGCTCGCCCGTCTGGCCTTTTCTAGCAGGCCAGACGGGCCAGGGCGCACTGGGCGGGAGGCGGGGCACCGTCAGGGCGGTGCCCCGCCTCCCGCCCAGCCTGACGGCGCCCCCCCCGGGCCTGCGCCCGAGGCGGCGGCGTCAGCTGCCGCATGAGTGGGGCCGGCCCTGATCTGGGGCCAACTTGCAGAGCACTGTAAATGCTCCTGCCTTGAGGCAGATGTGACCATGTTTTTGCTCTTTGTTTATACAACTTCAGAAGGGACACAAACGAATGAGAGCATATGTAAGAGCTGTTAAATCGCTTGGGGTCTTCGGCATTTACTACCTGATGAATTTAAAGCTGCAGATTGTATGGCTAATCTTATTAAGTGTGTCCTTTTAATGCAAGTATCAAGTAATGAAAGTTAAACTAATAGAGCTTATACCTGGCTGGTTGCAGTTTAGAGATGTAAGGGTTGGATCACAGCAGCTACAGCAAATTTGCAATTGAATTCATTGTGTGTTAGCAAACCATGCAGCATGCCAACACACAAAGAGAAAGACATGAGAATCTATAGCAAGTTCAACTATTGCTATATTGCATATCCTTGTAATGCATCCTAGTATTTGGTTAGCTGTAGCAGTAGAACTGATGCTAGAATCATTGGGGTAATTTCACACTAAATATAAGTTTGCAGCTATCATGTTCTGACATGATAACTGCCATGTTGGAAACACTTAAAGGGGAACTGGATAAGGAGCTATCAGTAGCTACTAGTCATGATTGATATATATACTTCTAATATCAGAGACAATATGCTTCAGTTAGTTATCCTCTATAAAAGTCAATGTGGTGCTTATAAGTCAGGGGAAAACCTGAATCCTGAGGCAAGGTTTGGACTTTCCCCCAACTTTGGACAATGCGGGGGTCAGCCATGTTAAGGTTGACTTGCCCCAAATTACCACAGATCAGCCCCATGTGGTTGATCCATTTCTACACCAACCTAAATGGTCAGTGTCCTAGGCCCAGGTTCCAAATCCCTGTTTGGCCAGGGAAACCCACTTGGGCCACCTTGGGCAAATCACACACTCATCCTCAGAGGAAGACAAGCAAGCCCAGTCAGAATAAGTCTTGCCAAGAAAACTCCATGATCTTAGACAGCAGATGTTGGGCTAGCAGCAGAATATTGTAATAGCATAAAATGTGAAGTTGCAGCTTATACAATTGTAAAGCTGAGATTGTTCCTTCTCCATAACTAGACCCAGCAGGCTTTATAGTCATTCATGGTAGTGTCTGGACTCCACTGACTTCCAGGATGTGGAACCACTTATATGCTTTTTGACAAACTTTGACACAATGTGATACTTGTGCTTGTTCTGTCATTTGAGAAATAGTTATACATTAGCTTCTACATGAATTTGGTCATAGGTCTTAAAACTTCATCATCACACTATTACTCAGTCATAAATCTTCTTTAGGTTCTGGCTAGAGTAGACTCACTAGCCAATAGAGAACCTGCCTCAGTGGAAAGTCTTGCTTGTTGGAAACAGTGAGTATCAGTTTAAGCAGCTGAGCTAGTCTTGAAGATGTGCTTCTCATATAGAAGGGGTGGAGAATGCTTTCCAACATCCATGATCCCTCACTATTGTCTGCGGGGAATTGAGCTAAAGGGGATGCAGTTCAACATATCAAAGGTCACAAGTTGCCCACACCTATTTTACATATTAAATTAAAATTGTTTTAGTCTCTCAAGATGTTAATAGTATTTAATTTTCAAGCACCAGATTTGTGGTTGTAGGTTTCTAGGTGGTTCAGTTGGTTTCTAGATAGGATGCTAATTTTAATACTGATATCTAGGTTGTTTTAATCTGGTTGCATTATCCTAATCCCTTCCACACAACACATTTTCCAATTAGGATTGCTCTGTATATCAATATTTAGCAGAAAGTTGATAATAACATCAATTGCAGCTTTGTTCGATTGAAGGAGAAATTAAATCCAAACTCTTAAAAGTGCAAAAGAAAAGAAACCTTTTGTAATTTATCTGACTTTTGCTTAATATGAATTTCATTTAAAAATTGAATGCAGTATTTTACCCGCATTTACATACTGAAGTCTCATTTTAAATCTACAGTTGAGATGCTTATCATTTCAGAGCTGATTCACAATTAGAGATAGGCTACCAAAAGATTAAACATGTTTCAGATGAATTTAAAATATTTGATAGGATACTTTCATGTATATTCTGTTAACTTATAATATTATTTGAAATTGCAATTCTAATATGAATGAAAATGAACAGAAGCATTCATTCTGTCAGAATCACTTGGTTCAGTTCATTAGTGTATCACAGAATCATAGAGCTGGAAGAGACCACAAAGAGCATCCAGTCCAGCCCCCTGCCATCAAAGAACACAAAATCAAAGCCCTCCCAAAAAATGGTCATTCAGCCTCTGCTTTAAAACCTCCATAGAAGGAGACTCCACCACACACCGAGGCAACATATTCCACTGCCAAACAGCTCTTGCCTCCAGCAGGAAGTTCCTCCTAATGTTGAGGTAGAAACTTTTTTCCAGCATTTTGAATCAATTGCTTCACGTCCTAGTCTCCAGAATAGCTAAAAACAAACATGTCCCTTCCTCAATGTGACATCCTTTCAAATATTTAAGCATGGCTCTCATGTCTCCTTTCAGGCTTTCTTTCTCCAAACTAAACACGGCCAGTTCCTGAAGCTGCTCCTCATACAGCTTTGTTTCCAAACTTTTGATCATTTTGTTGTCCTTTTGATGAAGCCTAGACTATCATTGGCTTTTTTAGCTGCCACGTCACACTGTTGACTAAGCCTCCTAGATCTTGTGGTCTACTAAGCCTCCTAGACCTTGTGGTCTACTAAGCCTCCTAGATCCCTTTTCAATCCAGCTTGTATATGTGCATATATTTCTGTTGAAATTCATTTTGTCAGTTTTGGTCCAACTCTTTAATTTTTTATGGTCATTTTGGATTCTGATCCTGTCCTCTGGGGTATTATAGCTATCCCTTTTGTGAGTATGGCATTCCTTTTTTAGTTCCTACAGTTAATTATCTACTCTAGGATCTTTCCTGGTATTGATGGCAGGCTGACTGGCCAATGGTTTGTTTGGGTCCTCACTATACCCCTTTTTGAAGATAGGGACAACATTTGCCTTCTTCCAGTCTGCTGGGACCCCACCTGTTCTCCAGGATTCTCAAAGATGATTAACACTTGTTGTGAGATTACTTCTGCCTTGGATGTAATTCAACTGGCACTGGAGACTTGAATTCACTTAGATTAACAGATATTCCTGTACCTATTCTGTGCTGCATTTCCCATAATGTGTATTTAATGTATACAAGATAGTTCAACTTGTAAATGACACTTTTCATTTAAAATAAATCAGGAAAGAAGAATACCTTATTTATACAAATCTGGACTTCTACTAGACCCAAAACTTCAGGCATTCAGTTTTTCAAGATGTTATCTCTTTATAACTTGGAAATCAACTGCCAAGAACAGTTGGCCTTCAAGACATTTTAGCAAACTATTTTCGAATGAAAATGAGAAACTCTGATCTGATGACTGATGCATCCAAGCCTTTTTCCTGACCCTATCACTGAACTCATGGCAACATGAAGAACAAAACATATGTTGAAAAGATGACATTTGGCTTTTCATTAAATGGTAATCTTAAAGCAAGAAGGTTTCTAGTGCTTAGATAAAAGTCTGTGCAATTCTTCTGTATTTTAGTGGTAGGCTTCTGAAAGCAGAAACCCAACCTACCGATCCATAGATGTAAACATTTGTGCACAGACGGTAGTTAAAGAGACTGGTGGCAGTGCCAACCATCTGTAGTGACAATGAGAGAAATGCAAGGACAGATCAATGCTGGGTTGAATACTGTTCTGTTGTTCAAAGTGCACTGAAGCTGACTATTGGTGTGGAACAGGTCTAGAAAACAGTGCTGATGCAGAAACTGATATCTTGCCTAACTCCTTTTGACAATTCAATAAAAGAAATCACATACTGAAATCTGTTTGCAACTCAATTGCTCTGACTGGACCGAATGCACATTTTATGATATACTGTTGATTCCTATGGCTTCCAAAATGTTCTACACGTTTCCAGTAGGCGCTTGCCTTTTAACTGAGGTTGGGCAGCTTGACACAAAAGACTTGTTAGAGCCATACACACTTTCTCTTATGGGCACAATAGGTTTGGGAACCTATTTTTCCTCTACTGAGTGTATTCCCTCCAGGGAATGATTTCTTCTGCCATCCCACTTACTGCTATGTGTCATTCTAAAATGTGCCAACAAAAGCCATCAACAGGATTCTGCCCTGTGTTTATACATACATAATGGCAATCTTGCTTCTCAAGAGAGTATACCAATTGCCAAGCCAATGTTTCTTAGGGCACAAAACAGAGCCTCCAATTCAAAAATATGCATTTCCCCAAGTGGTTGGAACATTCACAGAAAAGTCAGTTCATTGGCTTCTGAAAAGCATGTCAAAGAAGATATTTCACAGCACAGTTTGCAAAATAATTCCTGGAATTCAAAATAGTATATTTATTTATTTGCAACCTAAATGATGCCCAGTGAGCAAGGCCTGCTGACTGCACTCTGGTTGTTATAAATGAATATTGAAGCAGCCATTGCATTACACTTTGTAGGCTGTGTTCTAAAAGATCTAATGCATCATCTATTTTTGTACCTGGATCATGCATTACGTTTGGAAACATATAGCCATTGAAAAGCATGAAGTCCAAATTACAGCAATAGAGCTGTTGCTGCCATAAAAAGGGCATCTTTTTTAATATAGATTTTTGAAATGATGGAAAATGCCACTATCATTTCTGGCTTCCTTTCAGAATGGACACTTATTTATAAATGAATGGCTCTGTAATAACCCAGTGGCACCTTCATAAATCTCTGCAATGTATAGCAGTCTGTAACACATCTGATGAGAAATGTGTTTACTCTTTCAGGATTAAAAATAGAAAAACACAATAGAACAAGTTCATTGGAAGGTTCAGGTGGCCACTTAGTGTATAATAGAATCAGGAAATGAAAGTGCCCTGTGGCACAGGAAAAGAAACACCACAAGTACAGTTTTTCAGAGTACACAACAAGTCATTTTATTGTGCTTTCTCAATGGCCAGTATTAAAACAAAATGTAACTGTACCTCTCTGCAATCGTCTAAATATTTATACAAATCTTCCACTTGTTATTTCTTCATTAGCAAGATTTCCCCTGCTGTTCAGCAGAATATGTGAATAACTGTGAAAATGTCAGGAGCACTCAAGTTGAATCAACTGGGGATGTGCTAACAAGGCGCATAATCAAATGGATGTACACTAGTGAGAAATAATAAATCAATACAAAAGGTTCTCTCCTTACAGGGCAATATTGCTATTTTACTAATACTGAGAGATTGGAATTTGCTTCTTTATATGACAAGTATAAAGTTGTGAAGGTGTGGTGTTTATGTATGTTTTGTATTGTCTTACTATAATGAAGAATGTAGTCAAACAAATGAACACTGTTGTGACATGACTTTCTACAATAACTAAAATGTGAAAAGGGCAACATTGTACTACTCTTGTCTAGAACTAATCTGGAACTTTTCACACGCATCATCCATTGCATACATAAAGATCTACTATGCTGAAAACCTTGCTACTTGGAAGGTCAGATGACAGCTTTGTGAATTAGAGATTAATAAACCTGATAGCTTGAGAGCCTGTGGGTGTAGTGATTTAAGAGTTGGAACAAGCTTGAGTTCAAAACCTCATTCAGCACTAAAAACTCACTGATTGACCTTGAGCAAGTCACATTCTCTTAGCCTTAGAGGAAGGGAAGAACAAAGCTCCTCTAAATAAACCTTTCCAAGAAAACTTTCTGTTGGGATCACCATAAATTAAGATGACTTGAAGGCACTTCATAACATTTTATACTCATTTTCCATATACATATACAGTAGAGTCTCACTTATCCAACATAAACGGGCCAGCAGAATGTTGGATAAGCGAATATGTTGGATAAGAAGGAGGCATTAAGGAAAAGCCTATTAAACATCAAATTAGGTTATGATTTTACAAATGAAGCACCAAAACATCATGTTAGACAACAAATTTGGCAGAAAAAGTAGTTCAATACGCAGTAATGCTATGTAGTAATTACTGTATTTATGAATTTAGCACCAAAATATCACGATATATTGAAAACATTGACTACAAAAATGCGTTGGATAATCCAGAACGTTGGATAAGCGAGTGTTGGATAAGTGAGACTCTACTGTATGTTGTTGTTGTTGTTAGAATACAAGGCAGCTTACAAGAATTACAACAAATACAGTAAAAATATATAAGTAAAAACATGCAAAACATTATTGTTAACCTCTATTTATATATAAATTTAAAACATAAAATAATTAAAAACAGTACAGAGCAATAAGTTTTTATTTGCCAATAGAACAACAAGTAGGAAGTCAGTCTGGACTCTTCATGAGGAAATTGTTCACTTACTGCAAAGGTCAGATCCTACATTCCCACCAGATGTACTTGGAAAGTGGATGGGATGGAGATAATTGCCTTCTTTGAAGATCTCAAATCCTGGTCAGCTTCCTGCTAGTGGTGTGCAATTCATTTAAACCCCATGCCGTTTTTGGTGTCCAGATTTTGGTGTCCCCCCGATCCGTTTTTCAGAAGTCTTCAGAATTCAGGTGGGCAAAATTCTGTTTTTTGATCCAGCAGTGGAACGATCAATTTTCACTCCGGGAAGATCCGGTCTAGTGGCAATGGGGGAACTTCCAAGGCTCCCCTTTCCATCATTTTTAGGGCATCAGACTGAAGAAACCACTTTTCTGGGTTCCTTTCATCTAATATCCTTCATCTAGACCCAGGTTAAAGCATCAGACTTAAGAAACCACTTTTCTGGGACCATCACCCTTCATATCCTTCAATCAGACCTGGGGAGGAATTAAATTCTTCCCATCAGGAATCAAGGGCTATTCCCCTCTTCAGTAAATCACCCCAATATTTAATAAACATGCCCAAATGCCCTTTCACAGCCCCCAAACACACACTCACTCCTAGCAAAATAGTAAAAAAAAAAACCCAAGGAATTAAAGATATTAAACTAAGAAAAATGAATTAAATTGTCAAAGGAAAAGATTGGAATTGAGTTCAAAAGCAACTGAAGCAACCCTAAGAGCAGCAAAGGCACTGAGATCAAACATGATGCTAGCTAGCACATGAACGACTTTCTTCTTTTGATACTCTCAGGAAGGCAGCAGGGCTCACAGCTTCACAGAGAAACCAGTGCGGGCACACAGCTGCCTCTATGCACTCCATGTGTAGCCAAAAGAAATGGAAAACAGCCATTTTCACCAGCCACATGATCTGTTGCAGCCTGAAAAAAAAGTCAGCAGCACCCATGCCTTTAGTGCTGGCCAAAAGAGGGGAAATAGCAGGAGCCCATTTTGAAAAATGAATCCGTGCACTACCCTACTAAGCAACTGGAGTCTTTCAGACAGCAGCACCCCAAATGGAAAAAGGCTTTAAAAGTAATATGTCATAAGTTGTGACCAGCAACAGACCAAGGACCCCATTCCATTTGCTGCTGGCTATATTGTGGAGAATCTGGTAGTGCCTAGCAGTAGGCGGTGTGAACCGCATCGCCCAGCATCCCCCTTACCTCATCTCACAAGGGGAAGGGCCACCACCCAGCTTCCCTCCCATTGATCTCTATGCAACACAGGAAGCTTCCTGTGTTGCTGCCATAATGGCATATGCAGGTTCCCCATCCATTTTGCCATGGAGACCCGCCAGAAGTAGCTGTGTGTTGTGGGATGGGAACCGGCGGGCTCCATGGCAAAAGGGAAGGGGAACCTGCATATGCCACTGAATTCAGCCCCATCTGATGAGGTTGCAAGTAGACAATAGGCTCTTGGAACAAGGAAGTTGTACATTTCCTCTAGCCAGTTCCAATCAACAGCCTTTTGATGCTCAATCTGCCACAATGTAATTATTTTCCTATGCATTTTACTGGAAAAAATTGAGAATAGTTAACATTGGCACTATTGTATTTTGTGCCATTGATCTCAAATGGGGATGAAAAGAGTGAATCCTGGCATCACCTCCTTCTATGTCTATAATAACAGGATCATCATTAGAAATGTTAGTGGAAACAGTGGAGAAAGGAAAGATCATCATTCATTGCCACCAAAGGACTTCTATCTAATTCACATCTAGAATGGGTTTGGATATGATAGTGACATTCTGTTGGGGAAATTGCTTCCATCTGAAGAATTGTCTCCCTCTCCCCCACATTTTCCACACATTTCATCCAGACACATCAGATCTCCCATAGCTTAGACAGCATGCAAGGCTCCAGGAATGAGAGGAAGTTTCTTTCTTCTAGCAGACATGGGTTTAACCCAATGTGTTAACATCATTATAAATATCATTGCAATTTTATGAGAATGTTTTGGCAGTATATTTTTATCTAGTACATCAGACTTGCCTCAGTGACATTAAACTTTTTGAGGCTTTAACCACAGAGTAAATTGTAGCACTCTCACTGATTCCTGTTAAGTAATAATAGATTGGATTCTTACTGACTGTAGCATCCATTATCACTGAATGAAAATGAATTAGCCATTCTATTTCTATGAAAGGAACAGATCCAATATGTCCTGAATATTATACATTCATCCTACATACCACCTTCAGATATACAAAATCCCTAAGGTTGATAAGACAAAATAAATGGGTTTATGCAACTAGAAACCATGGAAAAACCAGCCAATAGATAAAACCCTAGCATTGGATGTCCTCTTCCTCTCCGAGCTCTCAGATAACTCCACTAAAATGGCTGCAATGACTTTCCACTTTTCCCTTCCCCATGATATATAAATATTCAAATATAAGTGTTATTTAAATATTCAAATAAATAATAAAATAATATTTTGGAATACATTTATATTGTAAACGATTGAGAAGCATAACGGAATATATAGTCAGACGGCGAAATGATAACTGAATAGAGTTCTCAACATAAATTATAGAATCATGGAATCATAGAGTTGGAAGAGACTTCAGGGGCCATCCAGTCCAACCTCTTGCCAAGAAGCAGGAAAATTGCATTCAAAGCATCCCCGACAGATGGCCATCCAGCCTCTGCTTAAAGGCCTCCAAAGAAGGAGCCTCCACCACACTCCAGGGCAGAGAGTTCCACGCTGAATAGCTCTCACAGTTAGGATAAATCAGAATATGCTACCTTGATCTTTGACACATTTATGTAATTGAAGAATTCATATTTATAGCATTGGTTGAGTCAGCCATGTTTGATTTCTGTAGAAAAGCTCATAGACCCACATATTCAGAGCAGTAGCAGTGCTGGAGGAATAATCTCATACATTCAAATGGGGAATGGCTGCTCTCACCAACAGCAGCCAATTGTCTGAGTAAATAGGTGCAGAGCTTCTTTTTACAAGGTATTAGAAAGAATAAAACATCTATGCGATAAAATGCCCAGCATTTTTTTAAAAAAGAATGTACAAGGTGAATTATTTTAGGATGGCAGAAGAAAGTAAGTGGTTGTTAATATATAGTCTATAAGCCAAGTGAAATACATTGTCAAGACAATTATTGAGGAGTTTTGTTGCTGTTGTTAAAGTATATTGAAGATCTGACTGAGGTTTCTTCATTCTGTCTTAATGCAAAACAGGTTCTGTATTAAAAAGCAATTACCAATAACATTATTCAAAAGCTACCTGTTGAAAACAGAGTTCAACGCAGCTTTGCCCCAGAGACTGTAAATGAAGCTGCATTGCCTACAGACATCAGCCATAATAAACCCGCACTTTTACCCTCACTAATAACATTGAAATTGAGTTTTTTCACTAATAACATTTAAATTATATTATTTTTAAGGTCAACTGAATCTACAGTTTTCTATTTAGAAATGTACATTTTGCTGTTTTCCCCCTCATACTGCCTTACTTTCTCCAAATATGTCACATACTGAGAAAATCCACTCTTTTTTTCCCCTGAGTGACAAAAGTCTATCCAAGTCACACTTTCTTCACAATGTGATAATATTATTATGCAAAACTATAAAAGCTCTGGGACTGGCCTTTCCACAAAATAAGAATGTTTTCAGCAATGGTTTAGAATAGGTTTATTTTCAATTTATATGAAAATTTTGCAGAAGCCTAATGGTACAAAATAGTTGTCTAGTATTATTCCTGATAACCAATGCTGATGACATGGTTTATATTTTATACCTTCTGCAAAATAATATGAAAAAGCAGTTTTCTAAATTTGTTTCTGCAAGCTGCTGTTACATAAAGAAGAGCTATTAAGAAGGACCACAGGGTGTCAGCAATGTTAAGGGGGTGATTATCTCTGTCAGCTTCCAACTTTTAAATTCATGTAAATATAATTTTAGCAATGCAACCATGCATAAATATTATCGTGCCTCTTTCTATCACCATTCCAAAGTATCTCCTAAAATAGTGGTCTTGTGGGGAATTTTTTTAAGACTGATAGAGCTTCTATTGTGTTTTAGAAACAGGAAATTGAACTACATCAATGTTTTTAAGAATTTCTTCTTGCCTTTTCACAAGCTTTACCCTTGAATCTCCAAATATATTGTCTGAAATAATCCCATTACATATATTCAGGACAGTTGGACACGTCTTTGGCAGGGAATTCTGGGATATAATGTGTTTTTTTCCAGACTCTTCAATGCAGGGAGGTCTTCATCAAAACTAATTTGAACTTTACACTTAGTTCAGGTTTCATTCTCTGACCTTGTGCTGCAGAGCCCATGAATAGAACATTGTCCTCCTGCTGCAGAGTCTCAATAACTGGACATTTTCTGGGTCCCTGCATCTGTACAATGAGATATCAGCTCCAATCTGTGTGCATAATACTCCAGTGCCTGCCAGGAATGGCAGCAATATTGATGCTTTTCAATGTCGATCCCATTATTCACAGACTAGAGCTCAATCAAACAATACTGCTGTTAATAAGTCCAATGACACCAAAAGTTCCTTCCAAAGCAAAGTTGCTTCCTTCACAACCAAAGACTGTTTATGCACATTCTAGCGATATTGCACTATCAATAAATACACAAAAAATGTGGTTCATCCATTAGTATGTCCATGAAGCAAGTAATCGGTTCACACTAATGAAGCTTATGATGGGCAGAATATATGGAACTTTTTAAAATGATATGTTTACGCTCCATTACAGTGTCAAAAGAGACCCATTAAGAGAACAAATTTTGACCAGCAAGCTGGCAGAGATATTTCTTCCTTTCTATCTTGTTTTTGTTCAAAACAAGCCACCTTTACATATTCAGAGACTTCTTGTATAGGAAGAACAATGCTAGTAAGAAACAAGGGATTTAGATAAGAATTCTGGAATAAACACATATTTTATCTCTAGACACTGGAGATACTTTCCATGTTTTTATTTTGGCTGCTCAAGGTAAGAGAGTGGGATTCTTGTGGATTGTGGTGATCATATATTTTTAAGGAGAAAGGTCCAACTGATAGCACACAGATGGTCCAAGAAAATCTACATTGTTGTCACGCCCAGGCAGCGGAGCACTAAGAACCAAACACGGAGGCCAAATACAATCTAATATCTTTATTAAAAAAATATTATAGTAGAAGAAAAACAAGTAGAAAATGTAGTCCAGCAATAGACCTTTCAGAGAAGGTCAAATATAGTCCAGAAATATATTGTCCAATAATATATTTCTGGACTATATAATATAATATTAGAGTTCAAAGTTGTAATCCCAAAACCGAAACACACTCTACTTCCAAGCAGTAGAGTGGGGAAACGTCCAAAGTATTTCTAAAGTTCAAAGTAAGTCCAAAGCAAGAACTGTAGACAAGGCTAGATACTTGAGACAAGATCCAAGGCTGGAAACACGACGAGATAGTTCATGAAAACTTGACAAGGCAAGGCAAGGAAACTGGAGTTGCAGACTTAAAACGCAGTCCACACTAGGCTGGAACCGAAGTTAATCCTGAAGCTGATCTGTTGACTCCGCACGGATTCCTCGGTGCGGGGAACTTTTAAGGAAGTTTAATCTTCCTGCAGAGCAGGTGTCCAGAGCTTCCTTTCCCAAGGGAAAGAGAAATGAAACACATCTTCCTGCAGCTGCGTTCCTCCCTGCAAATTCCCAAGAGAAACTTAGCTAATTAATGTTCTGCCTGGCTGCTAATCTGATGCTTTTCCTTGTTTGTTCTTTTTGACCCCGACTCGCAGCATAGGACTCTTTTCTCACAAAGGGAGGAGAGGCGCTGGGAAAAGCTTGTTCAAGGTCCATTTTAATGGGCTCTTGGCAAGAATGGTCAACAACCGGCATCTGGAATGATTCCGTCTCCTGTGGAGATGGCAAAAAACCCATGTTGTCATCTTCATTGTCCATGATGGCGCTAGGGTCAGAACTCTGAGGCCCATGAGACATCACAATTGTGTGTGCTGAGTTGTAGCAGTGTGACAATAATTGCAAATGAAATTCATTTCTGGTGTTATAGTAGATGAAAATACATGTAACTTGAAATAGTTTGATAGCTTAAAGACATAAATAAAAGGCACACTTCTTCTATGAAATCATAGGTCCCTTCCACACTGCGCTATATCCCAAGATCTGATCCCAGTGAGTCCCCACTGCCAGATATCCTGGGATAAACAGATAATCTGGGATCAGAATCTGGGATATAGAGGCGGTATAGAAAGGACCATAGAGTCAACTGATGTCAAGAGGCCAATTTCCACCCACTATCAGTATCAAATTATCACCTGAATGAGGTGAAGATATCTGATTGGCAGTTATCTGATTGGTGAGGTTCTCTACCTGCCTGATAGCTGCCTAGAACCACTCCTTGTGGGAAAAATCAAGGTAAAAGCCCATTTTAACATCAGAAGAAAGAGTAGTTAAGGAAACAGGTCAACTGTAGATCTTTTGTTTATAGGAAACTCCAACTTTTGCAGATTTTCTTTATATGAGTGGGGGCTATCAAATTCTATGCCAGAAACAGCCTTAGACACAAGTGAAAGCAAATAAAAAAGGCTTTACTTCAGCCAAAATAAAAATAATGTAATTTAGAAAACAGAAAGTACAACCTCGATTATAGTCTTCTAGCAAATACAAAACAAAAGTCTTCATAGCAGACATCAAATAAAGTCTTTGATATACAGGCTTACGAGCTGCAAACAACAGGAGGTTTCAGAGATTCCACACTGGACACAATGCTGGTAACAGACTCTCTCAAAAGAAAGAAGGTTGCAGCCAGCACTGGCCCCTAACCTTGCTGCTAATTTATAGCCCTAAACTTCCCAGCACAGATGATCCTAGGTCTGATTGCTTAGTGTTTTCTCTGCTAGCCTAGCTGAACTTCTTCTGCCTTCTTTCTCCTTTCGTCACTCCAAAAAAGTAAGGATCTCTGCCATATCCGCTTTTTCATCTCCTTCATCTTCTTCCTCACCATTTAACCCCAAATCCCCAAGTGCTGCCTCTTCAACCACCTGTCCTCCTTCTCCCTCAGAATCAGAAGAACAATCCACTACAGGGGCAGAGATAGACTGAGCAATTCCCTCCAATAAGCAGAGAGAAATAATAAATAATAAAAGAGGACTGTTAATATTCAGCCTACCAGAAGTTGTCAGATAGCAACTTCCTATCCCTGGTGCCACAGTGTGTTAAAGCGCTGAGCTGCTGAATATGTGGACCAAAAGGTCCCAGGTTCAAATCCCGGGAGCGGAATGAATGCCCGCTGTTAGCCCCAGCTCCTGCCAACCTAGCAGTTTGAAAACATGCAAATGTGAGTAGATCAATAGGTACCGCTCCGGCGGGAAGGTAATGGTGCTCATGCAGTCATGCCTGCCACATGACCTTGGAGGTGTCTATGGACAACGCCGGCTCTTCGACTTAGAAATGGAGATGAGCACCAACCTCCAGAGTCGGTCACGACTGGACTTAATGTCAGGGGAAACCTTTACCTTTACCTGTCCATCATTAAGTTGAGTTGGGTACTAACAATCTAACAAAACCTAGAGGGCTACAGATATCCTATTGCTGTCTTACACAGTATCCTGAAAGGCATATAGTGCTTAATCCAAGCTGGAGAAAGCTGCAGGGATACTGTTCCAACCAGAGCATGAAAATGATTACCATAATAAAAAATTAGTTCACCACACCAACACTAAGATTTTTAACTATAGTTTAGTATTTTTTGTCTTTCTGTCTTAAAATAAAAGTGTGGGAGGAGGCATATCTATAATAAAAGAAAATCAGGCACCTTGGGAATAGTGAGGAGAAGGGATAGAGGAGGAAAGGATGATAATCCTTCTTCTTGGTGTCATACTACTGCTAGCATGCCAGCACAGGTGATGGAAGTTTAGGACTTTTTCTGTGCATTTAAGTATTTTAACACAGAAACAGCAATTTTGCTGGAAACGTTACTTTCTACAAATGTAAAAAATGCATTATATATTTCCTGTGTTTTCTTCTGTGAAAAATGTATGTTTTTTTTAAACATATAAAAGATATACACAGGGACACACACACACACATATGAATTTTGCACTAATCAGTCCACAACAACATCTTTTCACTATAGGAAATAGGATTTTTCTGTACAGAAAGTAGTATTTCTCCATAGCAAAATACACAAATTTTGGATCAAATAAGTCTCTAATTGTGAAAACAGCACAGTTTTTGAACACTTATGCATGGAGGGTGGGATTGCTAAAATCCTTTAAGAATGATTACTAAAGAATTGCATTCCTTGACTGTGCTCAAGTGCTGAGTTTGAAAGTGTCTAGAATATTTAATAAAGCTCTATCTTCATCCCACTAAATGCCTCTGATTTAGAGTGGCCCCCAATGTGTATTTCCCAAATAAGGCATGCCATTCCCTGTTTCATTCCCACAACTTTGCAGGCATTCTTAAATAATTATTCAGTGTTTTATTGAAATGAATCAATTGCCTATTTTTTGCTTACCAATAACATTAATCTAATGGGAGTTATGATAATAAATGAAAATAAATATGGAAACAATCAAATATCAATAGAGCCAATTTTGTTTGTTTTTTGTTTTTTTTAAAAAGTATACTCCAGCTAATCTAAGTATTTATCTCCAAATACTCAATAAAATGGAAGTCTTCATTTTCCGCCCAAAACACGGCAATTGAAGTTAATTGAAGTGTGTCAGCTTCTAAGGCAAGAATGTTCCAGAGAAGTGGGGGCAATGAATGAAAAAAGCCTGCTCTTAATAAATATTTTTCATCTTATCTTTAAAAGAAACAGAACCCAAAGTACAGCTTCATTAGTAGATGGTGTTAGTTACCTTCAACTAACAAAAGGGATACTAATTTTCCTGCCAGTTTTCATTATAATTTTGGGCTTGCAAAGTTATAGATTCAAGCTTCGTAATCATTGATTTTTGCAGCTGGAGAACTTTTAGTCCAACCTGACTTTGGTGCTGGATCTGGATGCAAGTTTAGTACTTGTTCACTCTATAGAATATCAACCAGTGGTCTCTTCCATGGTTAAACATGTTTACTACTAAAATTTGCAATTTACACTCATTGTTTGCCCTCCAGGCAAGAGACAAACCTTTCCAATGCTAATTTAGGTGATTAACTGCAACATTCACGCTGACTTCCAACTGACAAAGAACTCTTCTCACACCCTGGACTCTCCACAGATATATATTAACCTTCCTTGGCTAGTTTCTCCATGTCTCACAACCTCTGAGGATGCCTGCCATAGTTGTGGGCGAAACGTCAGGAGAGAATACTTCTAGAACATGGCCATACAGCCCGGAATACATACAACAACCCTGATCTGCTTCATGTTTAACAATTCCATGGATATTTGAAGTCCAGTTTTTATCCTTAATTATCTCTCAGACTAAAAATACTATTTTTTTTTTTACTGTTCCAGAGGTGCTTTGATTCTGTGTTCTTGCATGGCAGGAGATTGACTGGATGACCCTTGTGGTTTCATCCAATTCTATTATTCCAACTCTAACCATTCTCAGGGCAAATGCTAGTTTTTCTATTACTTTTCAGTTATAATTTAGCACCAAACACTGGATAAAATGCTATTGATATAGTCTGATGATCAACATAAAGCACAATCAGTTATAGCTTGTGGTTTCCATGTCAGTGAGGTTGTGAATCTGCTTTGGGGATTAGTCCAAATGTTGAAGGAGTTATCCAAGCTGTATCTTGTTCCCTCTCAAAATAGGTTTTGCACTTTTGAAAGATACTTTGAAATTCACACTTACACAAAAGTCCCTAGGTGTCCTTTAAATAATTATTTTGCTGTTTCCCATGATCTGGACACTATGCCGCTGTTAAAGAACCCTCTGTTTCACCAGATTTTGTTCAACAACAACAGTCATATATTATATGCAATAGACCATTGAAAGAGGTCAGTCATACATATTTACAAAAACTCTAAGAGATATAACGCAGGCATATTAATATAGGTACAATTATCACTACACCTTACTAATTATCTTCCCTAGGAACCACATAAAACTTTGAAGTTATCTCCAATTTGTGATCTGTGGAAATGGATTTCTACAATTCGTATTTGCAGATATGTTTTTATTTATTCAACTGCACAAAGAAATCCTGAATTCTAGATTGTATTGCACACTGTAAAGACCAGTAGTCCATGACAATCCTCACTGAAATGCATCTGTTTTATGGCTCAAAATCTAGTAAAATTGCAGACAATGATTTCCCTCTTTTAATTGATGCATATGAGTAAGCTACAGGGAGAGAAGAGTTTAAATGTGGTTAGCACTGGTACACAGCTTTTACTTATATTATTCTGTCTTACACTATTTTATTTACACCACAGAATTGTTGACAAGAGGCATTTAAGAGAGACTAACACTGGTACGCAGTTTTTACTTACACATTATATCTTATACTACTTTATTTACACTATCATTGACAAAAGGTTCAAGAGTAGCTAGCACCGGTAGACTGTTTTTACTTATACTATTGTAGCTTACATTGTTTTATTTACACTTTACTTACCTTAAGGTAAGTGGACAACGTCCTCTTGTCAACAAGGGTTGTAGTGTTGCTGTAATATTGTGGCAACCACTAAGGTTTCTGGTGTCAAAGTTAATCCAACTATGGTGACTGACTAAAGAGTAGCAGGGCTCCTGAGTCTTGAAGTCTGGCAACCAGAGTGACCATTCCCTTCTCTTCCAGAGGAATGATTCCCAGAAGAGTGGTGTTTCTATGTGTTCATGGCAAGCACCCCAATTTCAGTGACCCTGGGTGCTTTAAGCAATGATGGTGAGTGCAGAAATGATACATGATGCATGGGATGCATGTGATCTATGGACTATACCTGTCATAAGCCATGGTGGAACCTGAGGCCTGAACATGGATGGTCTGATATAATTGATAAAATGTATCTGGAACAAGTGTTCATTCAGTCAACATTTGGCCTATGATAATAATATCTGTGAAAAACACTCCACACTAATTCAGTATAAGCATATAAATTATTGGTGAAGAATGTTGCAATGTTGTGATATAAGGGACATTTTTCGTATTTCACAGGCAAAATCAAGAAGAGAACAAAGAATAGAATATAAATTAATGACTACTATGGTGAACTATTTATTGATTCATTAATAATTGGCCCAAACTCACATGCTATGCAGCTCAAAGTACATGGTTTATTACCCGACATTTCAAAACTTTATGTGGCAAGCAACACTTTAGAAAAGAGTTTTAAAAAATAGATCTTGCTTATTTGCAACACTCCTATTTCAGCTAAAGGAGATCTAAGTGATGTGGTCTAGAAAGATATGAATTTCCAATTTGCCCTGTTATTTAAACTTATTTACTTCAATTTTCTTCTATATCAACCTATTTCAACAAAATGTCGTATTCAGATATTCTACTGTAAAGTATAAAAAAATCACAAATATATGGCAAAATCATATGGTGTTTCACAGCTATAATTACTGACTGTTGAGTCAAGAAAACCACCAATGATTTATGATATGTATCCATATCTATTGTAAATAGATCTGATGAAAATAAATTGCTGCCAAGATCATGAGTCATTCCATACAAGGATTTTAGTACTGTGAAATTCATTCCTTTCCACAGCTACATTTATTTCCCTTTTGAAAATATTTCATGGTCAGAAAATAAGTGTTTGCTACTCATTAGAACAAGACTGTTTTGAAGTAGAAATTATGTCTTCATTTTAACATGGCAGAATATCGAAATGGTATTTATGTTCCATTAGCATAAATTAGTTTTCTATGAGACATTTGTTGTACAGCATTAATTGCAGTTGTGTGCTATAAAAAACAATCTCAGTTGCAACAAAAAAGTCAGGCCAAAAACCCCAAATACATAGGATTTATGCAAGTGTTGATTTGCCATTCATCTGTTGATTTAACAAGCCCTTCTACAAATTAGGGCTAGAATTGGGATTTAGGCTATATTCAATGACATTTTTACTTAACCCCATTAACTCCAGTGGCACAATGGGTTAAACCCTTGTGCCAGCAGAACCGCTGGCCAGCAGGTCAACTGTTCGAATCCCAGGAGAGCGAATGAGCTCCCTCTGTCAGCTCCAGCTCCCCATGCGGGGACATGAGAGAAGCCTTCCACAGGATGGTTAAACATCAAACATCCAGGCATTCCCTGAGTAATGTCCTTGCAGATGGCCATTTCTCTCACACAAGAAATGACTTGCAGTTTCTTCAAGTTGCTCCTGACATAAAAAAATTTATCCCATCACCAACTATGCCTTATCAAAGACCTAAGGATATGACTATTGAAAGCTGACTACTATAAAGCAGTCCAAAACAATTTCATATATACTGTCAAAGTAATTTCACATATCCTATATACTTATGTATACATCTAAAAGATTTAATCAAAAATTAACTCCAAAAAACGGGAGTTATGCATGGGTCAATGTGAGCACTTCACCTTAACTCATAGCAAAAAAGGAACTATCTCTTTCTCTGAATTGAGCAGTGAAAGGAGAAAACTTAGTCCATCTAAAGAGGACCTAAAATAAGCACTGCCCCTGTTCCTGCCATGATGCCACTTCTGGCCTTTTTGAATGGCTGGGTGGGGAAATCTCCTTTTGCAGAGAAAATGCAGGATATATAGAAACATAATAATAATTTGTGCTTTTCCCTCTCTGTGGAATGACCCTCCATTTATCCACAGGTTATATTATTTTGGTTCCAAAATCTGCCCTTGGCTTATACGTGAGTATATATGCTTCTTAAACTGTGGGTTCCAACCTCAAATGCAGTCCCCTTAACTCAATTTTGGGGTCACGAAAAATTGCAACAGTAAACATTTTCTGAATGTCTATTAGTGTCTGTCTTAGACATATTCATGGATCTGATAGCATCAACATGCAGTGTTTATAGTGGACGCTGCAGAAAATGCTTTGGCTGTACTTCATAAAAGTAAAATCAGTCTGTTTAGCAAGTCTTTTAAATGCTGATTTATTATGAGTAAATGTTTGGTTTTTATACCTATATAGCTGGGGTCACGTAATAAGTTCTCAAGCGGAAAGGGCTTGTGGGAGGAAAATGTTTAAAAATCCCTGGTTTATATCATGTCACACAATTCGGAACTTTAATTACTGTCTATTGTTTGATTTCTTTTCCCCACAAATTGGCTGATTAGAGGTTTCCATTGCCTCCTGCTGTATTTCCAGATCCTGATGCATTTGCTAATATTCCTGCTTTGCAAAATTCGCAATGGTGCATTCCTTGGCTGAAGGTGAATGGAATCCTCCTGGGATTGCTTCAGATAGCAAGAAGAGGCTTTTGATTGCTTCTAGAGAGAACTATATATAGCCATAAGTATTTTTTTCTCCAAAAGAATCCGGATCTTCATATATATATTTCTTCAATAATTTGAAATCTTATTTTTTCCAAACAGGTGAGGGACTTTCATAGATGCTCAGATGCAAAGTACAAAAAAATCCAATTGTGATTACAACATTTTGAATGAGTGGTTTTAATCTTTACATTTCATCATCCAGTTAATTCAACTGTCTAGTAAAATGTGTTTTTCAAGACATGTCTGTTTAGCTGAAATGGCCACGATTTCCAACTAGAATTAGAATAGTTCTTTCTTTTGGCTGTATTAACTTTTGCAATAAAAAGAATTCAAACCTCTAACTCTGTAGTATTATATTATAAGATTTTTATTTTGTTTTATTTAAGCTATGGCTTATTTCATGCACACGCACACACAAAAAATCCAATTCCCTTGCTATAAAATAACTCATATTCTGGTCTTGTAAATGCCTGGAATGGCAAATGCCGATGAGATGCTTGGCAGTGAAGACCTATCTTCAATATTTTGATTAGTTCTGCTTGGCTTGTAGCTGAATGGATTTAAGATTGTGCACATTAAACAGAGTCATGTCTTTATGGTGACTTGGCAATTATTTAACCACTTCACTGTACCACAAACCTTCGTAATTCCCAAATAAATGAAATACATTCTTCATCCAAAGTGAGACAGAATTACTGTGACAACAATGAACTTCATAAGAAAATGTAAAGGGCATAATAAGCTTTAAGTTGTGCTTGGAAAGTACTCAATATACTGCAGAAGAAATTTAAATACACTGTTCTGATCTCTTATTTTACTCCAGAAGGGCTGGATGCCCAGAAGCCCATTTTAAACTATAGATTTGCAGGCAAAATTAACTTAAAATTTCACAGTGGTGACGCTGGCACATCACTATAGGACCATTATGTGACATCCAATTTTAGCTCAAACTGTTTTAGCCTTTTATATTTCATTTTCATTGTTGTTGTTGTTGTGGCATTTTATATTAGTTTTTAACATACAAAATGTTTTACCACTGTTTTGCATGCATTGGGACTATCTTTGTACCACAGCCTCCCATTTTATCATCTTGGGTCTCTCCTGAAATTGTCCATGGTGAATATTGGCTCGGCACATTTCAGTCTAACATGCTCAGGAGATTTGTGTGTGATCAGGCTTAGCCATTCTATTGACTGGATGAATACTCTTGCATGTTCTACTATCCACCTGAAAACCAATCAGATCCCCCACATACACAAACACACACACAGCAACACACCTAGGCTTCTCTTCTTCGAATTTAACTCATCCCTGATGTCCCTTCCCCCTTTCATACCAGCCACATGAAAGAACCAGCCTAGTTTGGCTCTAGTTTTGATTTTAAGAAAACCCAATACTTCTGGGCACTGCAGTTCAGCTAGTGACAAGCCATAACATGTCCAGAGAAGAGAGACCAAAATGATCAAACATCTGGAAGCCAAGCCCTATAAGGAACGGCTTAGAGAGATAGATATGTTTACTTTAGCTTGGATAAAAGAAAGTTGAGAGGGGACATGACAGCCAGTGTTTAAATATTTGAAAGAATGTCACATTGAGGAGGGGGCAAGCTTATTTTCTATTTTTTTTTAGAAACTAGGAACAGAGACCGGTCGATTTAATTTGCAGGAAAAGATATTCCACTGAAACATTAGGAAGAACTTCCTGATGGTAAGAACTGTTCAACAGTGGGATATGCTGCCTAGGAGTGTGATGGGGTGTCCTTCTCTGGAGATTTTTAAATAGAGGCTGAATGGCCATCTATCAGGACTCAGGAGTGCTTTGATTGGGTGTTCCTGCATGGTAGTGGGTTGGACTGGATAGCCTTTGTGATCTCTTCCAACTCTATGATTCTATAAATATGAGGATGACACCCAGCTATAATACTCTTTTCCACCTAAAGTCAAGTAGGCTGTTCCAGTCCAAAACCAGTATTTGTCACCAGTAATTGACTGGGTGAGGACAAACAGGCTCTGTAATCCAGGACAAGCTCTTGTCTCAGATACATGACCTCAAAGCACATTTGGGATGCAAAAGAGAGACTTCTTGGTGGCTGCCCCTAAATTCCAGAATTTCTGGACTTCAACATTCAAGAAACGTGATAATTGTTCAAAGTAATGGTACTATACAGCTCACCCCAGGGGCATGGTTTTATCATAATAGAAAGTGAATTAAAAAATGGAAGACTAATAGATCAAAATAATTAGGATGGACTAGGAGTAAACAGATTTTATATCATGGTAGTATTCTTGGCTCTAACTCCTAAAATCATAATCACCTCCTAATCTAATCCTAAGGATAGGATCACTAGCATTGTTTACAAAAGCCTCCAGAGAGAAAGACAGATTATGTATGTGTCGCAGCTAGCCAATTGGGTTCCAAACTCTCAACCCCTTCTGCGGAAGTTGCACCCTCGTCCAAGGAGAATAACTCCAAAACAAAACTGTCCTTTGGTAAAGAAAGATTTATATAAACAAAACATACAAAACACAGTCCTTTGATTTTATCAGCAGCAAAACAAAGCTTTCTTATCTTCAAGCTTTAACCTCTGTGGTTTCTGGACTCTCCGTCTTCAAACCTCTCTTCAGTTCTCCTTCAGTAGCTCTTCAGCAGCAATACCATCTTTGCCACCATCACAGCACACACTACAACACTACACACAACACTGCTACAACACCACTGCATACAACACTAACACAAGACTTACTCAGACTCTATTAATAGCCCTCAATCTAAAGCAGGTGTCTTAACTGCTGCTGGTCAAACACAGATGGGACGTGATTCCTGCAAACACTTATTCATTTTCACTTAAGAAATGACCCAAATAATATAAAACTCTGACAGTATGAAGTCCTGGAGGAATGGTTGCTACCTTATTTTAAAAGGTGCATCACCACGTATCTTCTGAATAGTTACATGTATGACTTCATAATTCCTATGCAGGTAAGCATTCATATTTTTTTGCATTCAACTTTTGCTCTTTCATCAATCTACAACATGTAGTATGATGAAAACTTGTCAACAAAATGAGTGCTAGGCAAGTATCAGGTTCTCATGGTACACTGTCCTTGCCTACTTTGAAGCTATCAGGCAAAATCAGATGTCTTGAGGGTGTTTAGGCCTTGTGCCTTATTTATAGACACCTGGATTCATAAAAGCTTGAAGAGACTTACCAAAGTCATCACAGCAATAAAGGTTAATAGTATTTTAAACAGGAAAAAACAGACTTGAGTAATTTGTCAGTAAAAAAGCATAATAAACTCACAACATTCTCCCCTCTAGGCTTATTGCATTTGATGTTTTTTATGTTCTTTGCTATATTATGTTTTCTGCTGTTAGAGTTCTTAAGACCTTTTATATATCTTATTTTTATACTTATGGTTTTAACTTTTATTTGTAAAATGTCCTAAGAACAACTTCATCATGGGTGGAGTAGAACTGCTATAAATACAAGATAAACCTTCCATGTTGAAAAACATCCTCAGGGTATATTGTGAAATGCAAGAAAAGGCACTGGAAGAGATTGCAGTGGGGGGGGGGGGTCACATTTTTCAAGTACAATATACAGAAGTATGCATGCATTTATTAGATAAAGTGGGGAAAAGACTCTTTAGCAGCCCTGCAACAGCCCATGCGAGATTTTTTTTAAAAACCCACTGCCTATGCACTGTAACCAACCATTGTCATGTGGCAGAGAAAACTTGTACATTTGGAAAATGCAATGTCCATTTAGAGTTGTCACAGACAACCAATGCCGTTTCTTTTAAAACTAATGTTACAACAGTGTCTTAGTATCCAGTATGGATGCCCGCTAGCTCTGATATGTCGCAAAGGGCTACACTCAGTGCATGCCACCAATTTTAGCCCAGGTCACCCGCGGAGCCAGCCAGTTCCCATCAAACAAAGCCGACACAACTCCATGGGTGAAGGAGGGTAGGGCTGGTGCATACCTCTAACGGGGCAACACAGAGAGCTCCCATGTTGGCATAGAATCTATGAGAGGAAGCTGCACAAACCATGCATGCTCAAACTTCCCCCATCTGATTGCCCTCACCTGGATACAGCTGATACGGGGCATGTGGCACCAGGAAACTGAGAGCTGTAGTCCACCAAGTTGATTCCATACAATTGTTGTGAGTTTTCCAGGCTGTATCTAGATGTGGGTGAAATGTCAGGAGAGAATGCTTCTGGAACATGGGAAACTCACAACAACCCAGTGTTTCTGCCCATGAAAGACTTCAACAACATATTGATTCCATACTTCTCAACAGTTTCAGCTCTTCAATGGGTGGTCCAGCTTTGAGACTATTCGACACCACAACTATATCTTCTCACATGTGCCATATCTTTCCATATGAGCTTGCTTGAGTTGCAAGATCTTCACGAGGGGGGGGGGGGCTTCTTTTTATCCCACCACCTTCACAGGTATGTTTGGTGGGAAGTCAGGAAAAGGCCTTCCTTGTGACTGCTCTCACATTTTTGAGCTCCCTTCCTGGGGTAGTTACCCATGGCTCCTATTTCGTTTTCCTTTCAGCTGCAAGTTAAGACATTTCTTTCCCAGAAAGCTTTAGGAAACTGATTTTAACAACATCACAAAACAACAAAGCAGGGGTGGGCATTATAGTTCTGTACTGTTTTAAGATTTCTTAAAGTAAGATTTTAATTGGGTTTAATGCTATTGTTATTTTATAGTGTGTTATTCTTAATTATGTATGTTTTAACTATATGTGTTTTATTATATTCTCTGTCTTTTTGTAAACCTCCTTGAGTCCCAGTTCGGGATATAAATAGAGTGATAAATAGGGGAATTATATGAGACAATTCTTCCATCCATGCCGTCAACAAGGGTCCAAGACGTCTCTGAAATCCACTGACATGCAGTAATATTCTGGTATATACTACTTTGAAATGAGATGCTTATTTTAAAGATCAGAGCAAAACAACAATAAAAAACCTCTTGCTTCCAATTTGAAGAACCAAGTCCCAAGATGAGATACATTTATTGACATGCCTGAGTTTTTTCTTTTCTAGAGATGTGGCAGACAGTTGGGTACAGATGGAAATATTCAGCCTTTTGAAAGTAGAATGTTTTGGCATATGAAAATGCCTATGAAACCACCATTAAAGGTCTTACTGAAATCCTATTTAATTCAATGCGGAAACCCTTGACTTTTTCAGAAGCAGGATGAACCCCATTTCAAAGCTAGAACATTACTAGGTTTGCAATTTTAAGACCACAAATCTAAGGCAGTAGATTTAAGGTGCTGTAGCAATTGCAGATTTTATTTTTTAAATTTGACAGTTTCTCCGTGAAGAGCAATACTTCTTAGCACTTAAACTTTCAAATTTGCTGGGTTGAGCAAAATAGAACTGTTTTTATTAAAGCGTACCATAGACATTTTTGGTTAGGGGCAGGAAAGCTATATACTGAACTGTGATGTGTTCATTGTTTTATACTTTGGAACACCTCGGAGTATCTTAGATCCACGTGATGCCCTGGAGTTTTGCCATAACATTTCCATTTGGATTTCGAAGTTAGCTGGGAAATGTGTTAAGAAGATTCACATAATAAGACAAGTTTCTGTCAGCCTTCCACTGAAAAAGCTCAAAAGTCCTAGTCAAATAGGGAAAGTTGTGGATTAAGTTACAGCTCAGAAATTGGCTAGAGAGATGTCCATTACGAAAAGTAGGCTGCTATAAGGATAATTGAAAGCTGCCATGTGTAACAAATTTGAGAGTGGCAGCAGCCTCAGGAAATAAAAAAAAGTATCACAGCAGTAAGGAGAGGAAGATAGGATGAAGACAGAAATATCAAATCAAACATTTCATGACATGGACTTTTGTAGAGCTACATGGGGACCTACACATCATATGCAGATCAGTAAGTCATGTATTCATACAAAATATTACAGCTAACACCTGATTCATTAAACCCCAGATTATCAATTACATTACTTTTAACCATTTTGGAAAGCTTTCTTTTTTGGATCACAGCACTCAAAATCCCACCACTGCTATAGTTAATGGCCATGCCAGTTGGGAGCTCTGGCTGTTGTAATGCAAACAAGTTCTGATCTCAATTAATTGTGGATTCATCAATTACTTTTGCACAGGCATCTTAGATCCCATACAAGGGGGAAAGGAATGGCATTAAATAAATAAATAAATAAATAAATATGCATGAACTGATTGTGCTGAAGATAAAGGTAATTTGAAGCTAGCACAAAATAGTTGGTGAGCCTGTCATTCCATTTAGTCCTGGGACAGGTAGGACGATTTGTTAACATTTCAAGAATGTCCTTGGTATGAATGTGATTGTGTTCCTGATGAAATGTGAAGTAGCCTTTTTGAGCTGTGAGTGCTCCCAATATTGAGATAATTATTGGTTCTACTTTGGCATAGGGCTGATGTCAATATCTATTCATATTAGATATAATGTCTATTGATTTGTTGCATTGTTGTTTTACTTTTTTATAAATTGTTACTGAATAATAATAATAATAATAATAATAATAATAATAATAATAATAACTTTATTTTTATACCCCGCCCCATCTCCCCGAAGGGACTCGGGGCGGCTTACATGGGGCCAGGCCCGATAAAACAAACAAATAACAGTAACAAAGCAATAAAACAATTATCCCAGTAAAAAACATCAACATCAATAAAAACAATCATTAAAATCAACAAGCAGGATACAGTGTTAAAAACAGGAGACTAATTCGTAGATCCCAGGCGAAATGCAGAGTGTTACGAAATGAGAAAAGGAAATCTCAAGTTGAATGGACAATAAAGTGCGGTATAAAATGGCAAGACAACAACAACAATGGGACTATTATGGAATGGACAGATAGATCAATCCAACAACAACTAAACATCGAAGGCCTTTTGGAACAGCCAGGTTTTTAAGCTCTTCTGGAAGAAGAGGAGGGTAGGGGCCTGCCTGATCTCTCTAGGAAGAGAGTTCCAAAGCGGGGGGCCACGACGGAGAAGGCCCTCTCTCTCATCCCCACCAACCGCGACTGTGAGGGTGGTGGGAGCGAGCGAAGGGCCTCCCCCGACGAGCGAAGAGAACGTGTGGGTTCATAGAGGGAGATGCGGTCTCTAAGGTAGGTGGGTCCCAAATCGTTTAGGGCTTTGTAGGTGATAACCTGCACCTTGAATTGGGCCCGGAAAGTAAATGGCAGCCAGTGGAGCTCCTTAAACAGAGGCGTTGAACGCGCCCTGTAATTCGCTCTGGTTAGAAGCCTGGCTGCCGAACGCTGTACTAGTTGTAATTTCCGAGCCGTCTTCAAAGGCAGCCCCAATATACTGAAGCTTTATTGAACTGTTAATATTGTTATGAATTTACTCTTACAGTGATTGATTATCACTGGCCAATGCACATTTTGGTGCTTCAAATGTTAGCCCTGTTTGTGGGAATATTTGACCTGTTGATTCCAAGAAAAACACCAGTTCCTTCCTATCAGCTTTAGTTTTTGAGATACTTTAGTTTTTGAGATACAGAACATATGCCATCTACCAGTCTTGATCTGCTCACTCATAGAAAATCTTGATAACTATATCTAAGAAACTAGAGTTGATGTGGTCTATCCAATGGAATTTTTGGCATCAGCACCCCAAATACCTCTAGAAACAGGCCTAAAAACTAAGACACCAAGATTTTTTTTGTTGGGCTGTGCTATTCTTATTGAGAAATTGGGCCCCAAATTATGAAATGTATAGAAGATATATATTACTGAACATAAGTGTGAGCACCTTTACCTTATACAGTAGAGTCTCACTTATACAACATAAACGAGCCGGCAGAATGTTGGATAAGCGAATATGTTGGATAATAAGGAGAGATTAAGGAAAAGCCTATTAAACATCAAATTAGGTTATGATTTTATAAATTGAGCACCCAAACATCATGTTATACAACAAATTTGACAGAAAAAGTAGTTCAATACTCAGTTATGCTATGTAGTAATTACTGTATTTACAAATTTAGCACCAAAATATCATGATGTATTGAAAACATTGACTACAAAAATGTGTTGGATAATCCTGAACGTTGGATAAGCGAATGTTGGATAAGTGAGACTCTACTGTAGTAGCCTTTTGTTATAAATTGTCCCTTCAATGCTGTCTGGACACACCCTGACCCCTTCTTCCAATTTCCATTATCCTCACTCAATGAACTAGGAGACATGAATGGAGAAGACTATGAATTTGTACCAGAGCTCTGTGGTCCATTTCCTATTATCTTCCTGATAAGATTGGGACTACCTGTGGGAACAATCTATCTCCCATGCCCCAAGCAGCATCACCCATTGAAATGGCCATCTCCTTCAAGCACCCATTATGTGCTTTGGACTACTGGACCATTGTTCCCAAGTGTTTTCTTTGCAGACATCCTCTTTGGCCATAGAGAATAAAGCCTATGATTTTGCCTTCAACATGTCTGTGTCTGATTTGACCTTCTGGAAAGCTTGACACATTGGGAAATATGAGACAATTGACATCCCGGCCCAGGATGTAATGGGACGCAGGACATTTTATCTGAATACAAGACTGTCTCCTAAAATCTGGGGTGTCTGGCAATGCTGGACACACATTCACCCTGTTTTCTTCGCACTCTCATTTCGTTCTAAGCTCATCTCAATTTTCTCTGCCTTTCAAAGTCATGAGAAACAAATTCATTTACACCCTGCACCTTCTCTACAACTTGCATTCTCCCCCATTCTGTTTTTCTTCTTTTTTCCTGCTTTACAAGCTCCTCAGCAAAGTGAGCAGAGACACTGCATTTGCTCCTTTTAAAGCAGCTTCCAAACTTACCAGATCCAAATCTTCTGGATGTGGCTGAATGCAACTCTGAACCACCTTTTTTGGCATTGGAAGAAGAGAAAGATAATAAGGAGACAGCCACAAGGATCATTGTACTGTAAAATACACAGTCTAAATGAAAGATGGCACCATGTTTTCTCAAAAATGGAGCATGTGATAGCAGAAGAATCATGCAAAGCACCCTCTCTTCATTCAGTCTGTGTATGGGAGTGGCAGCAATCACCAAAACACTCTTCAACCTTTTAGATTATATGCAACAGAAAACCATGTGTTGTTGAAAGTGTAAACCATGCATTGAATATGTAATACAGAGTATTAATTTAGGATGATTGAAAGAACAGCAATTAAAAAGCCAGCTACGAATGGTAGGCAATGTCTGTTCTCCAGCTGGTTAAAATATGTAATAAATATACCTTCTGTTTACAGCTTTATCAGGGACATGTCTAAAATGTTGTCCCACAGCTTATCGCTCATATGGTGCAATTTGGACCATGACAGCTACAAACATTGCACAGCCAGAAGTGGTTTCTATATACTCCCTTCACAGGATAAGGAAAGAATCAGATATTGTATTTGGTTCATGATTAAATAAGTTGCTTGCTACATTAAAAGCATAGTGTGTAGGAAAGATTTTCTTTCTTTCTTTTGAACTGCAAGCAAGCATAAAAGATTCCACTAAAGATCTTTTCAACTATATAGAGTAGGGGAACCATAAACCTCTCCTCCAAGCATCTCTTCACTTATTATCCTCAGATAAAGCCTAGAAAAGATCTCCTAACCATATAACTGTCATCAATGGATAGAATACGTTTTCTTGTGGTTATGAGCTGGGTTTGGAATGGGCAAGCAAGTCTAGCAACATAAGCTACCCAATGAGTTACTTCATATGGTACTTATTTTTAGGGGCATCAGTGAAAGAGCACATGATCTCAGAGTCTACTCCACCAGCTTGTCATTGTTGGTGATACTGCAAGAAATTTTGTCAGCTCCCCATTCATTCTGTGTGGGTGGTTGCAGATGCAAAATGTCTTAAATCAGCTGTTTTCATGAGGCAAAGAAAGAGCACTAAAAGAAACATCTTGTAAAATTAAATATAAAATTATACATTGCCATCATATTTATGCACAACAGTTCTCTAAGAACCCACCCCCAAGACACCAGAGATGGAAGACAATCATCCTCGAGCTACGAGGGATCGCCTAAGGAAGTAAGTAAGTAAGTAAGTAAGTAAGCACAACAGTACCAGCCTAAAACATGCCATTTTATTAATAAATCACCAACACCATGAAACATAAGGTGTTTGACACAAAATCTACCTATAAAGTATTCATTGACAATTTTGTTTGTAAAAAATTGTAAATAAAGTTTACTCTGACAGATTTCAAATACCACTTTAAAGCTACCAAAGACATGCAGGCTACACAGTCACATACAGGTGTACTCTGAAGTTGTCATTGTTGATGTGTGCCTTCAAGCTTTTCCCAACCTATGATGACCCTAAAGTGAACCTATCATAGGGTGTCATTGGCAAGAATTGTTCAGATGCTTGCCTTCTTCTGAAACTGAGGCTGAATCTACACTGCCTTATATTCCAGGATCTAGTCCCAGAATATCTGCTTATTCCAGATTATCTGGCAGTGTAGACTCATATAATCCAGTTCAAATCAGATAATCTGGTTGTGTAAGTGGTTTCAACATTACATGTATTTACACAATTGTGCATTCTGGGAGACTAATCTAAAGGAGGAAGTGATTATTGTACATATCACAATACAGAATATCGCTCTTTAAAAATGACTTTGACCCCTCTAGTTGCAATCTAACTTTTAAAACTGGGAAAAATAACAAAGGGACCAGGCGGAAAGAGACACAAGAGGAACAAACAAGAGAAAGAAGAATGGGAGAGGAAAATGTTGCTCTTTCTTTATCTCCTTAATCAGATATCATCTTTATTTGCAATTGCTTCTTGATTTGTACTATAAAGGAGAAGAACACAACTTTTCAAGGAATTATAGTTCAGGATAGTCTGTTTGCAATCTGTATGTACAACATACAGTGTATCTCGGTAATATAGCTAAAATAATACTTATTTACTCTCAGGTTAACGACAACTGTGGGGATAAATGCATTAGTAAATTAACTTAGCACATAGCACTCCCCAGCATATTCCATCTTGATGAACTGTTTCAGACATTTTTCAAATCTTTAGAAATAATAGTACCTTTGGGAGAAGATCTGGCTTTATTTTTGTTTATATATCTGTTTAGCAATGTATGTGCTTTGTACATCCTCTGCTGGCAACATTTGGCAAAGCAAGTATAAATGGTCAGTGTAAAACTCAAGCTGGGCCAACTGTTTTACTGTTAATAGAGGAGCAGAATTCTTTCATCTATTCCCATAGATGCTAAGAGAAAGAAAAGAGGCAACACATCTTTGCGGTTTGGTAGTAAAAATTGTAAAAATTTCAGAGGACCATAGTGTTTCAGCTGAAATATGGCAGCAGAAACATAAGCCTTTAGCTTATTGAAAACCTTTTCTTGGCATAGTGATGAGACTTCTCCAAACAGCTTGTGACCCTGACTTTCCCACAAAGGGCTCATCTGGATGATGCTGTATCACAGTAGTTCTCAACCTGTGGGTCCTCAGATGTTTTGGCCTTCAACTCCCAGAAATCCTAACAACTGGTAAACTGGCTGGGATTTCTGGGAATTGCAGGCCAAAACACCTGGAGCTCCGCAGGTTGAGAACCACTGCTATATCATGAAGTTGTGTTACTCAAACATTGACCAGGAAACCCACTGCTAATGTTTGGGAGAATGCTTCTGAAATAACATAGACACAAAAAACCCTTTAAGATAAATGAATGAGAAACAATTACATCCTTTTCTTTTCTTCTTTTCTGAAAAAGGTCTGTGCTTATATCTTTTGCCCTCCCACCGCCCAAATTACATACATTTCCAGCCTTTCAATTTCAAGCCTCATGAATGTGTCAACAGCAGCAGGACATAGCAACTGCATCAAAACTAAGTTTGTTTATTTCATGCTGTGAGTGTATTTGCATTTCTTTTCTCTTTGACATTGGTCTGAATGTGTGTATGCAATAAGGAGACTCCAGAAGGAATACAAACTATATAGTCCTACAGCACATTGGAATGGTTTGAGTGTTTATTTGCTATGTAGTTTCAGGACAGTTGATGGCACTGTCTCACTACGGGTCTGGTACATCATGTTGAAGATGTCACACGGAAAGAAATGGGACTGACAAGCTATTGAATGAACCTCTATTATGGGTCAATAACTATTTTTCTTAAGAGAACTCAAGTAAATAACAAAGGAATCTGACCTTATTCTTCTCAACATTCATTTTATACTAGGAAAAATCCTAGTTTATTTCTTTTAGAGAAAATTATGGTTCCCATCAAACTCAGATAAACAATGTGACACCCCAAAGCAAATATCTGTATGTACCATTCATTGGTTTTAAAGATGATCTAATTTCCACTTTGGCTTCTAAGGTACCTCAGCATAAATTGAAGTATTTTGTGAAAATATGAAAATAATCTGTAGATTCATTGCATCTTTTAAGAAATTAATTTATTTACAGAATGAAAGATGGCATCAGCTTACTTTTATAACCATAAAGCTGTTAGCCCCATGCAATTTTTGTTTATTTTGGATGCAGATATACCGTAACTTGGAAAAATAAGTTTTGTGGATTACAATTCCAATGTTCTACAATTAAAACAAAAGAAAACATTTTCAAGCTGTGAACATTGTAAATAGTTCAACTTCTTCATGCCTGGCTCCAAAGAATGTTCAAGGCAGGTCACCATTAGAATCCCATAAATGACACCACACCCATTATTTGAACAAGTGCCATTCATTCCATTTTGGATGTGGCACTCAAGATTCGGAATGTGTGAGATCCTTCTTGTGTTTGTCTTACAGTTTAAGTAGTACAATATGGGCTGGATCCTACAGCCTGAATTGCTGCAGTGGTTGAATGGGATTTGCATAACAATTGACTTACATTCAACAATCGATTCAATAGATCTACTTTAGTTGGTACTAGCAATGAGATTTAGGTTTATATGCATGCTGTCCAATGTAACTCCAGAATGTTAGATCCAGCATAACATGACATCAGATAGCAATTTTGTAATCATGTTTGGAAACAGGAATCTATGAAATACGTGTGTTCCGATTTTTTAGAAATTAAATTATCTAATGATAGTTCTATCCACTAGAATTTGAAATTTATGTGCTTTTGGTTTGCTAGTTAGGAATTTTGTAGTTACATCCTACCTGACTTATGAAAACTATTCTTTTCAGAATAGTTTTTAATGCTAATGTATGAATTGCCTTGATGCCATTTTGAGAGCTGAAAGTGGTATAAGTACATCAATACATCAATCAATAAATGCCCTCTTTAGTTAATCTGTTGATTTCAGTTTCCTCAATTTATGATGTTGTTCATTCCTTTGGGCCCTTTCCCCCTCAGCATGTGCACTTGTTTCAATTTTTTCTCTATCTGCATCCTTAAAAAACAAAACAAAAACAAAACTCTTAATTCTCTATTGTTAAGCTGCTTTCATTGCCCTTGGAAATCTTCTGGCTCATTTTATTAGCTCTTGAGCATTTTCTTTTCTACCTACTGTTTTCTTCCTTTGGAGTCATTCAGTTCTTCCTCTTTTGCTTCTTCCTTCAGACTAATTATATATTTTAGAGCCAGCATTATGCGACATCAAATATTAATAAATTAGGCATGTCTGGAAGCAGGAGTATTTGGAATGGATGTGACCTAATTTTGTAAAAAATTAAATTATCTAATGATAGTTATATCTAATGGAATTTGGAAATTCTATTAGCGTTATATTTAATAGTACTAGACTTTTTTTGCTAGTTAGGAGTTTTGTGGTTAGATTCTACCCACCATGTCAAGAAATAATGAAAAACCCTTCTGTTCAAAATAGTTTTAAATGTTGATGTATGAATTTCTTTGATGACCATTTTGTGAGCAAAAAGTGGTATACACACACACACACACACACACACATACATAGGTATATAAACACACCAAAAAAAATTGTCCTCTCTAATCCATCAGTTTCACTTTTTCTAGTGATGGAGCCCTCAAAAGGCTGGTGTTTCGAATCCGGGGAGAGGGTGAGCTCCTGTCTATCAGCTCCAGCTTCCCATGTAGGGACATAAGAGAAGGTTTCTATGGGATGGTAAAACATCCCCTGGGCAACGTCCTTGCACACAACCAATTCTGTCGCACCAGAAGCAACTTGCATTTTCTCAAGTTGCTCATGACACAAAAAACCTTTTTCTAACATTCATATTTTTAAAATCTTGAATTCTTGCTACTTTGTGCATGAAAAAACATATAAAATTTGTTAAGTTGTCAAAAATCTGGTATGGCTATTTTCAGTAGAGAGAACCATGTTACACCTGCCTTCTATATAGCTTTAAAGATGAGAACGTAATCAAGGTGCACAAGGAAAGGATGAGGAACGAATTAAAAGAAAACAAATTGGATGCACTCCACTGAAACCAGATTTCAAAGAACTAACCAATTGGTGCCATCTTCCTGAAGGTGTAAATATGTCCCAATTTTACTCTTTCATTCAGTTTATTTAACAACTTCTTGTCCCTACCACCATACCTATGAACAATATATGTAAATATGGAAACATCCTTTGTAAAATGACCCATATAAATTTTCACCTGTCTTCTAGATATTTTCAATCACAACCTCTTCTGCTGGTTTGAGGCTCCTCTGGTTTGAGAAACACTCAAGGAATCAAGTTTTACAAAAGCAGGCAAAGAAAGATTCAAGGAATCTAAAAGCCAGAATAAAATATTCAAAATAAATGTCAAAAATAATACCATGATGAAATAGACCTAAATATTATATTCACAGAGATGGGACTCTTTACATTGCATGCATTCTATTCTAAAACATACAATGCAAGCCTAAAACGTGGAGTTAAATGCCAAGTAAGCAGTGCTACATTTGAGATCCTAACTGAAGCTATTAGTGTATTTACTTACACTATAGTCTCACCCATGGGTCATATATTGTACTGACATGAGTTATTGACAAATTTTGAGTATATTATTTACTAATCACCTTTGCCAGTATAGTTCTAGTTATGCTCACTTACTCCTACTGAGGACAATAGAAGGAATTCAGAGAAAGATAAAACATCCTTATGTGCCATTGAAATCAATATACATTAAGCATGCTATTAAACTTAATGTATTTGTCCTTGGCATAGAAGATTCTCTAGGTAAAAACATGTCTTGTTTTTATAATATCAGTATAATAAAGGCACCATATTGTGTGTGTTTGGTACAAAGCTGCACTTATCAAAATGTAAGAAACATTTTCTTATAAAGAGATTCTGGCACTTGCTATGAAAAGTATGAGCACTCATGCCTCAGCAAGTTTTTATAGTGTCAACTTGGCAAATATATGGAGTCTGAATGGACTGTGTGGACTCCTTAAGATCATACCATTCATAGGCCACCAAATGAGAGAATTGTGGCATTCCACTATACAAAATAAATTGAGAGTCTGGCATTTCAAGGGTTCAGTAAAGCTAAATTAGCAAATCCAGCATACTATCCATCTGCACTCACCCTAACATTGATGGGGCCAAGCTGTCTTACTTAGTGAAAGACAGTATGTTCCCCCACATGAACATGGTTGGTCCTATATGCTTTCTCAGACTCTATAGCATCTCTCACAAGAAATGTCAGGATTTTTTCAAAATGGTATCATTCATTTGAGCCACTAGAGCTGTCATCTTATATATAGCCTAGCCCTAAATGGTTAACACAACTATGGATCCATGCAAGATGTCAGCACCAATAAAATATGTGAGCATCATTAATATGATTTCATATTTATAGCATTCCTTTTCAAATTCAGTTATGTGTTAATCCATCTTAATAAAAGATTGATGTGAGTACAGTCAGCTCTCTGTATGCATGGGGATTTATTCCAAGATGCCTAGTGGATACCAAAAACCAAAGTTGCTCAAGTTCCTTATATAAAGGCATTCCACTCATATGGATTCAGTGGAGTGTACATTAGGATGGGTGTCATTTATCCCCCTTCTAAATCAACAATTACTGGGCCAATGCTGGGAAGGCTTACCATCACCACCACCACCACCATCGCCACCTGTTTCTTAAGGATCAGGATATCCATTTGTATACAATGAGGAGTGAACTCAAGCACGACCTGATTCAGTCTACCTCTGTTCCCCAGTATATACCCTGAAGGCAACAGCTGCAAGTAGAAGATAGCCCCAGTCTCTCCAACACACTTCAGAGTGCCCTGACGGCCAATTCTTCTCTTCCCCCGTCTTGCTCTCTCTATCATCTGCCTCAGCCACTTCTTTGATCTCAACAGAGGAGCATCACAGAACAGCTTCCACCCAGGACCATAGCCAGAAAAATTTGCGGGGGGGGGGGGGGTGAAACTTTTTTTTTAGCGAATCATGAAGAGTAGTTCCATAACACAAAATAATTTAGAAATCAGGCTCCATCGATAAACTTCATTGGACACTCAAGACAGTTGACACTCAGTGGATTTTGGTTAACCAGTTAAAATTCATAAGTAAACCAGGATTTTTCTTAAACCTGAAAAATTGGGGGGAGGGGTTGAACCCCTAATCTCCCCCCCCCCCCTTGGCTACAGCCCTGCAATATCCTCTCATGAGGCCACCAGATGGAATGGTGAGATATGAAATGTCCTACACTGTTTGTTTAAAAATAATTTTCAATCTGCAGTTGGTTAAATCGGCAGGTGTGGAACCCATGGATATAGAGGGCTGATTGTATAGCAAAAAACATTTAACATTTTGGAATAGTTTTTTAAGAAGACTGCTGTCAAACATAATAAGAATATAAAAAGAGGTCCTCCAGATTCAGGTGATCCATGTCCTTTTCATACTGGATAGTTATAGCACTATGCTTCCACCTTTACTGCTGTAGTTGCATCCTGTGGGATTTGTAGTTTGATCAGGCACTTGAGCTCTCTACTGAGAATCCTAAATAAACTTCATGTCTCAGGATTCCATGGGATGGAATCATGGCAGTTAAAGTGGACTCATGCTGCTATAACTAGTTTGAAAAAACACTTAATCTACATAGTGTTCTCCAGTCCATATGTCTCCAAAGAGCTCAAAATCAGAGTATGAAAGTATCACCTTTTCCTCTTATTTGCAGCAGCTAATATCTACAAATCTGAAAACAGATGGAAATCAGTATGACGAATATCTACTGATAGATGGTTTTACTAATTTCTTTTCTTAATCAAAATTGGTCTTACTCAAAGCAATGGCCCTTGGAATGGTGCTGGTCCATAATCCACCGGCTGTCCGTCCCTGATGAATTTCCAGAAAAGAAAAGAAATTGTTGTAGGTAATTAGGAAAAAGATTGCCAGTTCTCCACATCAGATTGAGAAGCACAGGTTTTAATTAAGAGCTGCTACCATATTGTATAGTAGCAAATGATGCAATTAATTATCTGCCGCTAAAAAAATGTTTCCTTTGTCCGACTTGAATATTGTAGGATGATTCTGAACTTTGGTATGATGACAAAGAAAAATAAAGGTGCAGTAATTTCATCTGTGCAAATTTATTATCTAAGATGTGATTCTAATTATGTTGACCTAGATTTCTTTGGGAATTGCCAGAAAGTACCGTATATACAAATTACAATTTCCCCCAATTTAACATTTTGCTTGATCCTTCATTTTCTTTCTTTTTTCCTTTCCAGTATGTAGAATTGTTTCCATTTTCCTCTGGATACACCTTTTTAAAAACTTGATTCTGCATTGTTAACTTCTGCTCGTCAGTTTTGAAGTCCCCAAGCTCATTTTGTTAGCTCTTCACTCTCTTTTTTCTTCTTATTTCAAGTGCTTTTCTTTCTTTCCTTTATTCAGTCCCCCTTCTTTTGCTTCTTCTTTCAGAGTAATTATATACTTCTATAAGTCTGCCACTAGAGTTCTTCTTTATTGGTTATACAACACCTACTTTGTTGGACACTTAATAAACATGATGATTATAAATTCTGTGCTATAGATTATATCCATAAGAGAATAAAGCAAAGGTTGATTCCACTTTGCCAAGTATGTGTCTAGAATATGTCTCAAGCATTACTGAACTTAATAAAGTTGTATTTATTTCTACACATTTATAGCCCCAGGCAGACAGACAGCTTGTATGTCAAACTGAACACATGTAGGGGTGGTGTTCTAGTCCTACTCCCATCAACACTCTCTGCGTATGAAGAAAGACAACCTGAAAACAACCTTCGTAGGTATATAAACCCACCCTTAATAGTTAAGGTTGGCTCCTTAGATTTTTGTTGTCTACACAAGAAGAGCAATAATGAAGGCATAGGGGCTGTACATAATCCCTCATAACATATTCAGTTTAATTCTATTCTGAAAGTTTGGTCTTTCTGCAAACCTGTTGATATAATTAATATTGTATAGATATGGGCAAATCAATCTGTTTTTGAGTCAGGTTAGCTTTTTATTAATTTGACCAGTGTGTGTGTGTGTGTGTGTTGTGTGGATTAAGGTTTTTCCTGATATGTGAATTTTGTATATACTTCCCTATAATACAAAACATTTTATAAAAACTTCTTCTAGTATATGCATTTTGTATCTATAATGTAAAATGACAACAGTTAGTACAGCAGGTTAAACCACCAGCTACAGAAAATCTTGCCACCATCAGCTTCTGTTTACCTAGCAGTTTGAAAAGAGCAATGTAAGTAGATAAATAGGTATCGCTTTGGCAGGGAGGTAAAAGGCACCCTGAAGACATGCTGGCATTTTAATCAGGAAAGCCGTCCATGGACAACAGGCTCCTTAGCGTAGAAAAATGGAACAACAGCACCTCACCATGGCCGGGTCAAGCACAGCCTCCAGATGCCGGAGATGAAAAAAGAGAGAAGACTTGCCTCTGTCTATGTACTGTCTGTCTTTGTTGTTTATTGTATAACGGCATTGAATGTTTGCTGTATATGTGTTCTGTAATCCACTCTGAGTCCCCTCGGGGAGATAGAGAGGAATATAAATAAAGTATAAAATTAAAATAAAAGTAAAGTAATGTATACTCAATTTTAGACCTGGGAGTTGTGTTACAAAGAATTATTGGGGGCATTTTCAGCCTAAAGATAACTGTTTTTCAACCTACATATTAGCCCTGAAAATGAAAAATAGGTTACTTTGCTTAAAAAAATGGACCAGATGAAATTCTCTCCCATTCACAGATTTATGAAAAAAACTTCCCATTGGTTTGGACACATGGTGTCCCACGAATCTCATTAAAATCAGCAGGAATTTAATGACTGAGTATCATTTGTAAATAGAAGAGAAACCAATATGTCTTTGCAGGGTCTCTGTGTATAAATGTTAATACCTACTGTTATAAGCTAAGGATTAGAAGACTTTCTATGCTCTTCTTTTATAACCACTCATCTAGTCAATAATTTGGAGGAAGGGGTGAGTAAAAAAAAAAAAGAGAGATGTCACTGCAAAGGAATGCAATGAACATGACATAGTTTATCAAAATTCATAATGCATTATTTAATAGAGACAGGCTGCTACATATGTACTATTTTCTGGCAAGATAAGTGGCAAAAATACATAATACAATAAGAAAATATTTTCTGGTTATATGTCTCCTATCTGTGAAGTTTTATTCTGATCGCTAAGCAAAGGTATAAAAGAACCACAGATTCCAGGTGAAATGAAACAAGGATCTGATCAACTGTGTTTAATATTCCAAAAGGAATATAATGGACATTTTCTCCTGGAATCAACAGCTGTTAATAGATAACATGAATAAAATGAATCTACAGAACAGTTTCAGTGATTTGATACCAGTTCAAATATCATGGCTTTATAGAATCATAGCCAAAAGAGACCACATTAGCCATCCAGTTTAACCCCCTTCCATGCAGGAATACACCATCAAGAGACTTCAGAGACATAGCCATCCAGCCTCTCTTTTAAAGCCTTCAGAAAAGGAGGCTTCACCACACTCCAGAGCAGTGTATCTCACTATCAAACACCTCTTACTTTAAGGCTGCACAGTCAGCCCTCCATATTTGCAGATTTGACTTTTGTGGATTTGATTATTCACAGATTTGGTTAAAATGTTCTATGAATTTCTTGGCCCTTCTGTATGACTTCTGTTTAACTCTGCCAAAACTGAACACAATGTCATGCTGAAGGACCTAGCAATTTTTAGGGAAACAAGCTATCACAGAACAAAATAGCATTTTTAATTCATGGTTTTTCAACTTTTGCAAGGGTCCTGGGCTCAGAACTCTAGCAAAATGTGGAGGGCAGCCTGTAATTCATATGAAAAACAACATAACTGTTTTAATAGCTCTGAATTGTATCACCAAGGGAAAATCACATCAGAAGCTTCACAGATATGCATTACTGCATGTAGAAAAGGATTCTTGGCTTCTCTACATATATTAAACCATTTCTGAACTAGAATAAATAGACATCAAATGTCCAAGAGTCTCTTGGTTTGTTAATGAAATAGAGACACTCAAACATAAAAGTAGTCCTTGCTTCAGACATTTATGCCCAAGCTGATCATGCTTAGTAGGGTTCCAACTAGAGTGGATGAACCTGTCTATTTTAGTCCATCTTGCCCTTTTACAAACTTCCAAAATAAGCTGTGGTAACAGAACATGACAACAAAGCAGGGGCCACCTAATAACATCCTGTTAGTGACATATATATGCAGAACTGGAAGTGGTACCTGGATATGCAACTATTGCAGTTGTAGCAAATGGCTCCATCAGGTAACATTTCCTCTTATTTGTTTCCTGGCTGGTCTCTCCTCCCCACAACCATTCAATAGAAACAGGGAGATGTGGGGAGGGAATGAAAAGCAGCCAGGAGATAATCTGCTCCAATCCAGTAGCCAATACCATCTGCAAGAAGTGCAATGCAGGATCTTGGCATGCGTGTGCGTATGTGTGTATATGTGTGTGCATGTGTAAATGAACAGAAAAAAATACTTTAGAATTCACCAAAGAGAGGAACCCCACTATGTTATGTCCCATGGTATTCTAGAGAAAAGTAAATGTCAGGAAGACTTGGAAACCTTATGGCATTTAAGTTTATTTACAAATATACACATTGAACATGGATCGAAGCTCAAACATTTCAAACTGCTTAAACATTACACCAGAATTCATTATTCTGTATTCTTATCTAAGATTCAGTTTTGACTGTTCCTTCTTTGAAATATAGTCTCTTTTCATCATTCCTATTCACCAGTTTTTTACTTTCTGTTGCTTCCTTTTTGCAACTCCAGTTATGGAGAGCTTTCATGATATTCCAAGCTATTTGCATTTTCAAGACATTCACTGGTGATATAGCCAGCAATCATTTTAAGGAAACGTGTACCTAATAAATTGGATATCAACTATTAAGGAAAATGTATCAGTCCTTTTAGCTCTGTTAGATCTCTCCTTCAACAATACACTTGCACTGACACATATATTTTGACAATCATGAAAGAAAATCATGCTAACTATTACATATGCTCAGATAGATACAGAAGACCCAATAAAGAAAAATAACTGACTTATGAATGCTATGATATAATCATCTTCAGTTACATTACAACAAATTTTGATGTAGCTGGTTGAGGATTTGTGAAAAAAAGTTACCAATCTAATTAAATATATTTCTATAGTTTAATATTTATTATTCTGTATTATTGGGGGAGAGGTATAAACAATAGTATAAACTAAAACGATCACAAGACAGGTCATTCATCTCCTTTACAATCAGAGTGGAGTAAGAATTGAAATAAGCTTGAAGTTGATAAGAATTCTATGGATTAGTGTGCTCCTCTTAAGTTTGGCATGTAGAATTAGACAAAGAGTAAAAATGAAATATTGTATTTTTCAATAAAAAATCTAACTTCAGGAATATTGGAAACATCTTGGCTATTATTAAGCATTATGTAAAAAAACTGGCATACTACATTTCATTACTGGTTTTATCTGCTGGTTTTTTTTAATTATTTTGCTGTCTTAAAACAAAACAAAAACATATTCCAGGATACATTTTCTATTCTCATGTAATATATTCCTCAGTTTCCAGGTCTTGTTTTTGCTTTAGGCTGTTCCAAAGAAAATAAAAAACTTCAAACGATTAGTATTAATACAGGAACTGGGGAAAATCAGCTGATTATTAAAAACAGAATCTAGGGCGGTATAAATGCCCACAATGCACACATGTATGTCTTCCTCTTCAAATGGCAGTCTCCATTGCCAAGGAGACAACACCTACCTTACCATCCCCAAGCTTAAAAAATGGCAGCATAGCATGATAAAATGCACTTGAATTGTTTTTGTGTGCTGAATATCTTTATCTATCTTGATATGCATATCTACATTATATTGTATGTGTCTGTCTTGTGGCAGTTGCACTGTTCTCTACTCCAAAACCCAATTCTTCAACAGTTATAAAAATTTAGACTGTTTATGTGAAGCCTTAATAACTATTCCAACTGGAAATTCATCTTCCCAGAAGCAGTGAGTGGCCCTCTAGATGTTGATGGACTGCAATTCCCATGATCTCTTGCCATTGTCTGTACTAGGTAGGGCTGATGGGCATTGCAAGCCAACACCTGGAAGCCCATGAGTTGCCTACATGTGTGTTGAAGGACTTTTGAACCCACTGAAGGCTGGCTTTGAAGTGGTCAAGAGTTTTTCAATTACATCTAACATATTAACACCTAACCATTAATGGAGAAAGTTGTAATACAGCTAACATGGGAAACTGCCTTTACCAAGCGACACCAAGCTTTGAAGTGGGTACATATTCTGCATAGGAATTTTTGGTATTTTCAGCCAGACATTTTCCATATCCCTGCCTAAAGATGCCCAGGATTGAACGTCAAGTCTTTTGCAAGCAAAGCAAGTAATCTACCACAGAACTCTGGACCTTTACTCTAAATTACTCAAGATATGGACCCTTCTCCTTCATACATGCTCTGTCTAGGAATGAAATCTTAAATTTCAATAAAATAACCATCCCACATCCAAACTGAAAATTGTCCCCTTAGGCCAAGAAACTGGACACAAACAGAAAAATATTATAGATTCTACTAGATCCTGAGTTATATTTAATCTCCAAATAAAACAAGTTTCTTATCTAGTTCTGTTCTATACTATCTTAGCTATGAAATGGAGAATGGATTGCAGAGCAAATGACGTAGTGTCTCTCTTTTAAAGAAACTATCATTTCCCTTTCCTGTGCTCCTTTCCTGTGTTTATTACAGTTTCTGGTACTGCCTTAACATTGTAATCTCCAATGTTCAAAGTTGGGCAGTGAAGAAAAGGCCCCTGATTCAACTTCTTTAGCATCAATATTTGAGCATCTGCGAGAGAGAAAGGACTCGAATATACTCTTCCCTTTCACCACTGATCATCATTACTCAAACATTAGTGTTGAACGCATTGGCTCCAGCTTCAGCCATGTGGAACAATGTCCCCCAGCTTCTGAACAAGGCGCTCTACCCACATTTAGATGAAAGGATTCACCAAACTAACTTACTGGCATATTGATAGTCATTTTTTATATTACATCTTGCAAATGAAAATATTTGAGTAACATTCAAGATTCAATTACAATGGCATATTTAAAATTCTATTATAAAACAATCCTCCAGTTTTCCTCCACATACAATGACAAAGGGAAATCAAATGTTCCTCTAGATTTGTGATAAATTCACATTTAGATAAATATACATTTATCAAAATCTAATTATGTTAACAAATATATATCCAAGTTAGGATGGCCAAGTGGCCTATTTTGCAGGTTACAGTTTTTTGTCCGAAAGCTGACTCCTTCCTTTGTGTCCAGCTTAAATAAGAGATAGCAAGGACTTCAAAATGGCCCATTAGCAGTTAGCATCCAGGAAGCAGGATGTGAAGAAAAATCCTTTGTGAATTCTAATTTAAATAAAACCTTTTTTAAAAAACAGCTACATAATAACTTGTAATTTATTCTCCCTTCATAGACTGGCACAGTGTGGACTGGTATAGGATGTATAAAGCAACATGAGAAGTACACATGTGTTGAAGTGTGAAATCAATCAAGAACAGGACTATGAGATGATTGTATTTTCAATACCTCCCAAATTCAGTATTTAAGAAGCCTTGACCTACCCCATACTTATGAGCAATTGTATGTGTGTCTTTTCCCTATCAACCCCCACCCACTCCCAAATAATTGGAAAGAGAAGGGAAGAGATTCTTTTCTTATCATATCTAGAAATTCCTCTTTCAGGGGGCCCATCCAGACAGGCCTATATCCCGGGACCTGTCTGGGTTTTTCTGGAAGCATCCAAACGATGCCTCGCATAAAAACGAAGTAATTCGGAACAAACCAGGGTTTTCATGGTTTGTTCCAAATTAATTAAATACCTGGTAAGATCCAGATCTTGAGGTAAGATCCAGGACTTACCAGGTCTGAACCCTGTGTGGCTTGGACCCAGGGACTGCATTACGCGATTCCCGAACCCAATCCACACAGCCATCTCAATTCTTTGGGCTCCTGGAACCTGAAATAATGAGAAGACACACACCCCTCCCCCAAACCCCCAAATTTCCCCCCAAAATTAAATAAAATGTACATGGCTACCATAACTTTGCTACTTGTTCCCTTCTGGCACAAGGAAATGATGCACTAGGAGAGGGAGGACAAGTAGAAAAATCCCTCCTTGCCCCCTTCCACATCTCCTGGTGCGTCATTTCCTTGCACCAGGAGGGCATGAGGAGCAAACTTATGGCCACCAGGTATGTTTTATTTAATTGTTATTGAAAAATTGGGGGGCTTTGAGTGGCTGTATGCCATCAGGATGGCATGAAGCCACACACACAGGAAAACTCAGGATTTGGGGGGGGGGGAGTAGGGAAGGGAATCCATGCTAAAGCGGGGGGTTTTAACCTGCTTTTCATGGATTTTGGTGCTGTCTGGAAGCGTCCAAATTTTTTCAGGTTTATCATTTAAGGCTGTCTGTCATAATTTTCAGAATCATGGTACTTCTCTTAGTCCCAACATGATTACAAGCACGGTCTGGCCCAAGGAGGCCAGAAGTGCCCCTGCTCTGTTGTCCTTCCAGTGGCAGGCTAAAAACTTGTTATTCAAACTTTTAAAACAGAATTTTTTGAAGGACATGCTATGGTGTCTTGCCTTGATCTAGTAAAGTTGTTTTTAATAGCTACTTATTTATTTATATAGCATTTTACTTTTTGTTTTAATACTGTATAAATTCAATTTCATTGTAATATTTTTCTTTTATGCATTTTACTTCTATTGCTTTTTAAAGGTGAGTTTCTTTATGTCTGAATTCTGAGAAAAAAGTGGGGCAAAAATAAATATTATAATAACACCGACTTATCTAAGACAATAAACATGCCTTTATTTGGATACCCTCCAAATGGAAGAGCTTCTCTAGTGGAATATGTTGCCATGGAGTGTGGAGAAGTTTCTTTCTACGGACATTTTCAAGCAAAAGCTCGATGGCCATTTGTCCAAAGTACTTTGATTGACATATTGCAGGGGTTAGACTGGATGGCCCTTGTAATCTCTTCCAGTTCTATGATTCTATCATTTTCATTTGACAGGGCCAAAATGAAAACAAAATTACAGCTATATTTTAAGATTTCCAATGATAGTATGAACCTTAGGAATATGCAACCAGGACTATTCAGGATTAGGACTCAAGTCAAAATGGATTGGCTTTGAAGGGGTTCCAGCCAAAGGAGGCCACTTTCAGATGTAATATAAATACTATCAGGTATTTTATAGGAACAAAGAAGTATGTCAGTTTTTTGACTTCCACATCTCAATTTTCTAAAATTCACTTTTTTCTATTCTATAAATGAAGACATTCTAAACTTTTGTTAAATTCTTCACACAAAAAACCCCCAAAATTCTTAATCAGTCATAGCCTCAACAAAATATATTGTTTTGCTCTAGGGTTTTAATGTTCTAAATATTACATATGTTTAATGTCTTAGCCTAAATCTAGTTGCAAGTCTCAACTAGAGCACAGTTACAGTAACTGAATAATAAGTCAACACATACATTCCATTATGCCATTGAATGTAATATATGGTATTTACTCGAATCTAATGCTCACCCTTTTAAACTAAATTATCTTCCCAAAATTAGGGGGCACATTAGATGCACATAATATGGTAAATACATTTTGGGTTTTAGGGTTTTGAAAATTGAGGTGTGCATTAGATTCAATGGTGCATTAGACTCAAGTAAATATGGGTAATAGTCATGGGACTTAACTTTTGAAACACCTCTTTACAATGGCTATTTAAAAAATTAGAATTTGTATCTTGTTGCTCCACTGCTGGAACAAGCTTTATTCTTAGAAAAATAAGCTACTCTCACAACTTTTCTTCCATTCATAGTTAGTATATTTAACCAGAAATCAGAAATTTAACCAGAAGTGTACAGAAATCAGTTGAATTTGGCCAAATACCTTTTTCATTATTGTGAAGAAAAATATTTCAAGATATTATTATTTTAAGATCAGCAAAGATAGTACTTTTTAATTTATTGAGAAAGAATAGAATTATTTCTCTAATAATATATTATCATTTGTGAGTAAATGATTAATATTGTACAACACACCATTAATTTATACATTTTTACTTACAATATTTCAGGGACAAAAAGAAGACAAGAGCATTCAAACGTTGCCATGGAAAAAACTGGGTAAACCTAATGTGTAGTGTGTTCATAGTAATCATCATCTCACCAAACATACTATGAGCTGACTACAGCTACAGAGCAGTGCTGTGCAAAACCTGAATGTCATAAGCAATAAAAAGTTAGGAGTAGCAAGTTGAAAGTTTTAATGTGTTTTCTTCTTGTAATATAAAGTTCATTCCCAGAATTTCACTGGACCATGTGGACAGACCAACTGTCACAGCTGTCTATCAAGTTTGAATTAGATGGAAGCAGACAAAGCAGGCTTTGTGGGGAAACTGAAGCAGCAGCCTCAAACATTTCCATTTCTCATCCAAGGGCACTGTGGGCGCATTGTCTTCTGCTTTCTGAAAAGAGAATGGAACAATTATGTTACTGAAATTCCACAGTGAGTCTGAAAGACTGTTTATGTCCAGGCAGGGAGACAGTGAAAACTGAAAGGAGTTTCATGACAGCAGGGGTAGAAGTTTCAGGATATATTCTCCAATGGTATGATGGATCTGACTCTTCCCTCTCGTGGTGGCGTAAATCAGAAGAAAAATCCACAAACGGTAATGGGGTGGAACTCGTAGGTACAACTCTCTGTTATGCCTGACATTTTTGTAGAATTGCTCCATTCTATGGACTGTGGGTTTTTATTACCTTCCATCAATTTGTGTGTCCTCTTTCCAAGAGTAAATCCAAAGTCTACTTTCATAGAAAAACAGAAAAGTGAAGCACTAACATTTTCAATGGGATATAGATCTGTAGACATTTCCGCAACTATGTTATTGAAGGGATCCACTGTTTAAAAGTACACCACTCAGTTTCCCTTCTGGACAAAAAAGAAAAGAGCTAACAAAAACATGAGCCCAGCTCTGCAATGTTCCCACTGAATACCAAGCCCTCAGTTCCTTCCTTCTATGCAGGCCCCATGCCTCCTTAAGGAAATGAGCAATAACTCCCAAGAGGTGAAAAAATAGACACCCAGACACCCTTGGCAATGTGCCATGTCAACATTAGGTGCTATAGATTACATCAGTCTGTTTTACTAATCACTTCCTTTCCTGATATTATTTGACTGCCAAGAATATTGTAGCTTGGTATATAATCACATAATAACAAATACACACTGTACTATGTGTGGCCTTCTTAGATACTGTGTCTGCCCTTCACACACCTATCTGCAATCTTAAACTCGGATTGACTTATTTCTGAATAGAACTGCATGAAAATGGAATGAGGAAATATAGCTGAATTATTTTTTATTATTGATATTCCTGTTGCTGTTAAATTGACATTAATAAACACTGAAAGGTATCCAACATGATACAAGTTTATACAATTTCAGTTTTGCCTAATGGTAATAATAATAAGACTTTATTCAGTCCTATCTTCCCTAGAGGAGTGCCTTGTATCCCAGTCTGCAAAAAAGGCAGGGTAGAAATCCAATAGATAGATAGATAGATAGATATTCTGCTTTCCTCTCTTTTCTTTGAACACCTGATACACTTCATGTTGAAAATTCCTTTAATCAGTTTCCACAATAATATGAGTACTGCTCCTATAGGGGCTCATTGCTTTGCCTTTATTTTGTGCGTAATTTTGCTAGCCAGGAGAAGCTGGTTCTCAAGGAGTGAGTCTTTACATTTCTTGACATTATCAAGATAGCATTTCTTCCCTGTTTATTCTAGGCTTCTTGTATACATCAAAAATAGTTTATGACATATTAATCCAATCAAGATGACATCTAACAATGTATTAATTTAATTAACTATTTAGAGTCTTGAGTTCTTCCAGATGGGACAGAAGCACAATGAGCTAAAACTGATTATCTTTCTATTTAGAAATGCGGGTATTATTCCTTTAAAAAAAACTTGAAAGCATTTTCAGGTGCTATCTTGATTTTTGCTTTCAGAACCAATGTTTTTTTTTTAATTTGCTTCAAATATCTTTATTAGAATATGCTTAATCAAGTATTCATTTCTGCTGCATGATACCCAAAAGAATAGTAAAGATTGCAAAAAGACTACAGAGTCCAGGATCCTCACAATGAGGCATCTGGGAATTCAAGAGTTTTTCAGACTTGCACTGTCCCACTGCTTCTCCCTGAATGATGCTGCAATGCTTGTTTGGAATATTGGGCGTATCTAGACCCCACGTTTTTATCTAGATCTTTATGAAAAACAATTTGATAACAACAGCAAGGGGAGTGGAGAGAATCCTATTTGCTGTCCCTGTATAGCAGTAGAAAAAGCAACAACAGCAACAACAATAATGAGTTGCTGTGAGTTTTCCAGGCTGAATGGCCAAACTCAGAGCAACCCAGTGAATCCGGCCATGAAAACCTTCGTCAACACATTCAACAATAACAACATCATTTTTTGGGCTCAAAGCAGGACACAACATAGTTAAACACATCTACAAAATCACATATTAAAATAGTTGAAATGCAACCATAAAAGCATATATTAAAACCTACACATATTAAAATACTGAAGACAAAAGTTAAAACACAATAAACACAGAATGTGATAAACACAGAACATGATTTAAAAGTCATAGACTGGGTTGGCCTGCCAGAAAAGATAGGTCTTCAGTTGTGTACTAAATTCTGACAGCTCATTTAGCTGTTGATTCTCTTCTAGGAATTCATTCCGCAGTCTTATGGCAACCGATGACAATGTCCTCTGGGTGATGGTTGCCAGTCAGGTTCTGGCTGATTGAAGAAAGTCCCCCCCCCCCCCGAGTGTCCTAAAGGGAGGATTGTGGAGGAGAAAGTGATCCTGTAGGTAGCCTGGGCCCAAACCATGTAGGGCTTTAAAGGTCAAAAACAACACTTCGTACTTTGCACAAAAACTAATTGGCAACCAGTGGAGTGACTTTAGTATAGGGGTGATATGCTCACTCCTAGATGTTTTTGTAATGAGTCTGGCTGCTGGGTTTTGAACTAATTGGAGTTTTCAAACTTGGTACAAAGGTAGCCCAATGTAAAATGCATTGCAGAAGGTTACCAGCATAAGCACTACCACCCTCCAGTTTTAGGAAGGGGCGCAGCTGATGTATCAATTGAAGCTGGTAGTAAATATTCCTGACCATTGCATCCACCAGGGATGACCTTACAAGAGATGGATCCTCGAGTACTCTCAAGCTGCAAACACAATCTTTCAGGGGGAGTATAACCCTATCCAAAACTGAATGATACACTTCCATGCCGAGGTTAGTACCTTTGATGGCAAGCACCTCTGTTTTGTCTGGATTTGGTTTCAATTTGTTTTTTCCTCATCCAGCCCATTACCTCTTTCAGGCATTAACTCATGCTATACTTAACTAAAGTACTGACCCAAAATGCATAAAATGTCCCCTATTTTGGGGGATGAAAGGCTGATGAGGGTTTGATAGCAACAGATATCAATGCCCAAGATGTGGTGGATTCAATCTTCTGCCCTGTCATACAGCAGACAGTTGGCATCACAAGGCATTGTTCAACATGGGTATTTGGCTTAATTCAGACAAACTGGTGGCTGTCATAAACATTTATTATCAAATCATGAACTAGAGGATTCTGCAATGGTAATGATTATAATGGATATAAGTTGCATCCTTCATCAGAATATAAGCTACATTCCATGAAGACATCACCCTATTGGAGTTGGAAACTAAAGGACCCTTAATAGTATTCTTCATACAATGACAGGATTATTTGTATCATGGCTAGGCAATTGACCAGGTAATGCTGCCAAAGAAAGTTAGTGCTGATTTCAGAAACAGCATGATACCAAGTTCTTAGAAAATATGCAAAGCCAAGTACGCCCTAAGAAAACAGAAATATGTCAATTAATTTGGGCTATGAATGCAAGTTTCATGTTAAAAGCAAACACCCTGAAACATTGCTGTTATAACAGCATTTGCCAAAATCTTTCTTAGGGCAAGCACGTACCTTCTCATCCACAATTAGCACTAAACTAATTAACACTGATCTTCAGTATATTTGTGAACAGTAACTCCTTTCTTTTTTTTTTGCTAGTCCCAAGTGTGATGTAAGAGTGATTGAGTAGCTAATTACTCTGTAATTGAATTTACACATTATATATTTGTTCAAGTGACTACTTGTTTGGGGGAAAAAACCTAAATGAAAATAGGTTATCCTGGCAAACACACATATGCTGTATTAAAAAATATATATAAAATATAACTATAAAATGTTTTAAAATATGTTCAGAGTATTTGTTATAGGTTTATTGAGCATGAGATGATATAGGCCCAAATCCAATTTCTAGTTCCAGCTGGAGTAAACCCATTGAATTGAGTGCATGATAAATATGTCATCTTTCTTAAAGTTAAATGTTTACATACCAATTTAAAACTAATATTTTAGCAAATGGTAAGCCTTTCATCATTTAAAAAATTCAGATAATGTATCCCAAGAACTAGTTGTTCATTAATTATCTATATTAATACCTCACTCCACATAAACAATTAAATCATTGTAATAAAATTGTGACTCTCATTTACATCTGATTATGTATGTATAGTATTATATGCCATATTATTCCATGGATACATTTTAATATAGTATTTATTCATTTGGATTAGGATTGGGACAATCTAAATTAACATTGTCACTCATCTGTTAAAGACACTGAATCAGTTATAGTAAACTCATCTAACCTACCATAATGAATTGCTTGTGTACATAAACAGGAAAGGGTGAAAACTATGCATGCATCTCAAATCTTTTGAACAAAAATAATATATGAAGAATACAAAAATAGTCATGGTCCATGTGATTTGGATCAGCCTAATTTACTTAAGTGTTGGCTCAAGGTTATCAGGCATATCCATTATGTATTTATTTACTTATTTACAGTATTTATATTCCGCCCTTCTCACCCCAAAGGGGACTCAGGGCGGATCACATTATAACACACATAGGGCAAACATTCAATGCCCATAAACACATCAAACAGAGACTGAGAGACACACGCAGAGGCAAGTTAACGTTCTTCTGAGGGGATGTTCGATTCTGGCCACAGGGGGGAGCAGCTGCTTCATCATCCACACTGACGGCACTTCCTCATTCCAGGTCGTAAATTAGTTAATCTTGCCTCCCCACTTTATAAGTGGTACCTTATCTCCTACTTGATAGATGCAACTATCTTTCGGGTTGCTAGGTCAGCAACGAGCAGGGGCTATTTTTTATTTATTTTTTAATTGATGGGTGCTCACCCCGCCACGGGCTGGCCTCGAACTCATGACCTCATGGTCAGAGTGATTTAAGGCAGCTGCTCAACAGCTGCGCCACAGCCCGGCCCCTAATTCATATCCATGAATTAATGAAGTCACTAGCTGAAAAACCCAGCTATTTCTGTGAAAACCGAGAAAACTGAGGAGCTACTCAGTGCCAGATACTACTTAAGACAAATGGTTTGAAGGTCTATATGGAAGTACTTTGTTCTATTTTAGATCAGCCCACAAAAGGAAACCAAGAGGCTATTCATAAATAAATCCCAAAGTATCTAGTGAATATGTTTAGGGAAGCACTATCATGCCCCCCAGTTCCACCTGAATGAGATAGATTGGAATAACACTCTGGTCTGAAATATGGTTTGGAACCTATGCTATGTCTCAGAGTAAAAACTGGGTAGCAGCAATGAGATCAACAGTGATGATGGAATGGACTGAGTGTCTTCTTGTGTCTCTACTTTTTTTGGTAAAGACTTTTCTGTTTAGACGGGCATTTGATGATCGACTATACAATGCCTATCCCACTAAAATAATGTCCTGGATATTGCTAATTGTTGTATGGAATGTATAAAATTACTAAATCAGGGACTATTTTACCTGTTATGGAAATGATAATGACACACATTATAGAATATAGTTGTTTATATAATTGCTTAACTATAGGCTCATAGAATTAATAGGCAGACAACTATTGATTCCTTTGTCAGTGCAGAATAAGTTAACTGGCATCTATAAGCAATAACTATCTGCAAAGGCAATTCTTTCTATGAGCAAACAGCTTTCACCAAATAAAGTTTCTCCAAATGTTTCACCAGGTAAGCATCCTGGTGTCCTCCAGATAATCGTATATAACTCTCATAATATGTAATTTCTGACCATATCTACTAGGTATGATGGGGGTAGTTAAAAGCATCTGAAGAACATTAAGTTGCTTATGTCTGGTTCAGCTGAAATCCACTTAGTTGCAGTTTCTGCTCATTGGTACTGATCCTGCCCATTCTGAGGAAACAATGGGTCTACATAACAGTCATTCTGATCAGATCTCCATAATCTTATCTTTTCTAAACTAAACTGCCTAGCTCTTTCAATAATTCTATATAGAACCGAGTTTCCAGATCCTTAGCCAATTTGAAATCTTCTATGGACAATCTCAAATTTGGCAACTATCTTCTTGAAGTATGATGGCCAGAACTGAACACAGTTTTGTAAATATTGTATGATTACTAGGCCTGTGCTATCAATGAAAAAAATGTTTCAATATTCATTACTAAATTAGGTGAGGGGAAAGGAATTGTTTATACAGTATTTCCAAAATTGGGCAGGGACCATATTGTAACTATAACAAAGTAACTACTTTTTTGTTAAGTAATTGTGCCAGAGGCTAAAATTCAGGGGCTCCTTTCTCCCTTGTTGATAGAGCTATTGGCATGAAACTTTCTACAATTATAGAACAAATTTACCACTGTTGCCTATCAAATTTCAGAATATTTCACTCATCGACTGATTTTGGGGAAAATTTTGAAGTTTTTACAAACAACATTTTTTTTAAACTACAAGAGCTACATCCTTGAATTTTCTATACAATACATAAGTTTCAGAATGATTTGCATATTTTTGGGAATTTTTTAAGGTTTTTTCAAAAGCCACACCTATCTCCTTGACACACAACACAACATAAACCCCAGAACTTCATATTCAGGGATTTCCTCCCAATCCAGGACAGATTTGCTTACTAGTATCAGTCAGTCCTCTTTGCAGATTCAATAATTAATTGAAACTCTGGCTACAGATGGACATTGGGGATGCGAGCAGAATTCTGGGAAATGTAGTTTAGGGCAGGGCCTTTTGAATTCTCTGCTACAGAGGCCATTGCCTTCCCAAACTACATTTCACAGAATTCTGTGTTCTCTCAGTGTCCTTCAGAGCTCACTCAGCTCCTTTAAACAGGAATGGCAACCTTTTTGGCTTTGCCTCACTTGCTTGTGCTGAAAATGAAACTGACTTTGGGAGGCTTCCAAGGTTTACAGAATTCAAATGAAAAGTATTGGATGAGTGTTTGATTTTTAGGTTTTTGCGTGGGTCCTCCCCCCCCCATTTCATATATATAAATCTTATAAATCAGATATGACAAATGAATTACAAACGAAGTTTTGCATACCCCTAATGATTACCATGCAACAGAGCAAACACTCTTATTCCTTGTGTGCTTGACACAACATAACTGCAGCTGTATTTTAAATGAATTACATATGTAATATGGTTATTAATCCCCTATATAGTGTCAAATCTTATTCATAGCTGCTGAAAGAATAAGGTTAAAGGAAGTCAAATTTCTTATTACCTTCATTAAGGCAAACGAGAAATAAAAGTAAACATTCTTCATCAAACTACAAATCTACATATAATAGCATAAAACCTACTTTCATCCCAACTAAAGTAGACTCAGTAAATCAATGGAGATTGGGTTAATTAACACTTATGTAAGTTTCATTGACTTAATGAATCTGTTTTAATTGAGTTTTGCAGTTGGATTCAGTGGATTTACTCTAGTTCTATTGATTTCTTTGATATAATGACTATTTCATTTGAGACCAGGAGTTCGATACAATCCTCATATTAGTTTTTAACTGAAATATCATAGCTTTCCATTGCAAACCCCCCCCCCCCCCAAAGAAGCCACTGTATCTCTATGCACATTAAACTAAAGTCAGCACAGAATTTCCATTTTACAGTATTCAGTTTTTAAAACTTACCTAGGTTATGATTACTTCCATTATCTTTCTCTGCTACTGGAAGGCAGCCCTTATGATTCTGTCACTAAGTGGTTGTGTTGGTCTAAAGTTATCTCCTAATATTCCATCACAGCTGTCTAGGAGTTCTGTCCCTTTAACATGCGTCCTCAGTCTTCGAAACTCTTCTATCTAATAAGTCAAGGAAATAATTATTTGAACACATTAGCCAATGCTCTTATTGTCAGAAAACAATTTTACTAAGTACTAGGCAACTTGAAGTCACATGTATACATATGTATACCTGATGCCGCTGGAGGTGAGACCCTCTTAACAATTTGTTGCTTTAGGTAAAGAACAAGATGGTTTCATCTTCATTTCATTTATAATATTTGACTGGACTGGTAATTGAATGTTCCTTTATTGTCTATGGGACAGTATCCTTCATGTCAGTTGCATGAGGAAGGCTTACTTATAGAACTAGTGTAATGCAATGGTTTGAGCATTGGACTAGAACTCAGGAGACCAGTGTTTGAATCCCAGTCAACCATGTAAACCCACTGGGCGAACTTGGACAAATGACACTCTCTTAGACTCAGAAGAAGACAAATGCAAATCCCCCTGAACAAATCTTGCCAAGAAAACTACATGAACCTCAGGGTTGTGATAAAATCACAAATGACTTGAAGGCTCACATCAACAAAATCAAATGTAGAGAAATTAAATGATGCCAATGCCTATATAAACCAGCCCTCATCTTCTAGAATCCCCTACATCTGAAGAGGACATGTAATTCAAAGTTCTGTGTTTCCATCAAATTCAATATACATTTTGGATCAAATATTAGATGACAATGGCCACTTAAATTAAGAGATCATCTTTCAATCTTTTATAGTAAATTGGTGTTAGGCCATCTGGGCCCGGTGCTTTATTGGGATCTAATTTCCTTATAGCAATATCGATTTCTTTCTGTGATATGTCCTTGTTTAGCATCTCTCTTTGATCATCTGTTAGTCTTTGTATCTTTTGTCTCCCTAAGTATAGCATAACTTCTTCTCTATTTATATGATCGGTTTTATATAGGTTTCCAAAATATTTGCTAAATTGGTCCATAATCTCTTTCTCTGATGTATATACTTTGGTTCCGTCTTTTATCTGGATTGTAGCAAGAGTAATTTATCACTGTCAAAACTGTGAGTCTCAGCAACCTTAGGTTGTCAGTTCCCATGGATATAGACCAGATCAAGGGGCTGTTAAGAATCCTCTGACTAGATTAACCACACAATGTAAAAATGTTACTGTTGTGTTACACTCACATGGAGTCTGGGAAATGTAGATTCCTACAGTAATTTTTACAAGCTTTGCTAAATTACAGCATATAAACTAGTTATTCCTCCCTCTCTCTTATGCTGAGGTTCAATCGCCATCAATTTGAAAGGATGTCTCCTTCCACATGGCCAGAAACCCAATCAGACATTAGCCAGAGTCCATGATTGAAACAGCCACTGGGCCTATGGAGAAACCAGCTGGCACTTTCTTTTTCTTGGGTACTGAATACATGAACAGAGTTCATCCATGTCTCTAGTCGAACATGTAGTTGTAATTACTTAAAAGCAAATTTTACATGATGGCCTTATGTATGTGTTGTATATTTATTTCTTTAATTGTTGGAAATCTATTTTGTTCAGTGACATTTTTGTCTTATTTCCTGTATATTGTAATGCATGCGATAACTGGTAACAATCACATCCCATTTCTGACCTTTCTTTTGCTCTCAGTGACACAAAAGATTTAACCTTTATTTTAAAATCCATGTACCAACTGATCTAATGAGATCTTCAGGGTAAAGCAAATGTAATGCCCTGTAAAATATTTGCACGCTATAACCTTTCACTGCAAATTATGTTCTAAGATCATTATAAGCACTGCCCTTACCTGGAGTTGGGATACAGTTAAAGGGTATCTAAATAAGATCCACGTCACACCTTCACTGCACGGTGGAACAGTGAGGGAGCCTTCATACACCCAATAATCTCGTAGTAGTGGATCTGGAATTAGACAGTCTACTTTGAAAACAGCAATGAAAGCCACTTTTGTACAATTATTTCCACTTTCAAGATGAAGGGACTGATTAGAGATATGAAGACTCAGCAACAAAAAAGAACAATTTTGGGAATAAAAGAACAACAGTTTGGTTTTTCTGATCAAAACTTTGGAGAATGTAGGGAAATGAGATTTTTCTTTCTTGTTTCGATTGAATGAAATGACTTTTAAGACATCTCATTCAGTAAAAACAAGGATATGTGTGCATAGAACCCAGCAATTTGCAATATGTTCTGATTATGGGGATGTTTATGAGTGAAACATTTGACATTTCGAATATATCATATATGGCTGGAACAGTTATAAGTTTAGGTTTAATATTAAAATAAATATTGCATATATTTCTGAAGCCATGATGATGTATGGCCTTGGAATTTCTGGGAACGTTACAGTTCTTGCCATGATCCAGTATTCTATTCTTAGTCTAAATTAGTGGTTCTCAACCTGTGGGTACCCAGGTGTTTTGGTCTACAACTCTCAGAAATCCCAGCTAGTTAACCAGCTGTTAGGATTTCTGGGAGTTGAAGGCCAAAACATCTGGGGACCCCAGGTTGAGAACCACTGGTCTAAATAATCTTCCAGCTAGAGCCCAAGGACAACATCAGATAAAGGTACTTCATCCTCAAACTATACCCCAGCTTAGAAAATATCAGATAAATGACACTATTGGCTATAGAACTGTATCAAAAAGTGTGTGCAGCATCTTTCCAGGAAGAGCCAAATACATTTATTTATTTATTTATTTATTTATTTATTTATTTATTACAATATTTATATCCCGCCCTTCTCACCCAATAGGGGACTCAGGGCGCCTTACAATAAAACACATATATAAAATTGTACAATACATTATGAATCAATTAAGAAATTATTAAATTACATCAGACATTCATAAAAACACTTATCAAATACAGATGGGCATGTTCCGAGTCTAAAAGACTGGGTCTGTCAATTGAGTTCCAGCATACATAATAATAATTAGTGCTAAAGTCTGCTATTTGATCTGGCATCAGGAATCATCTTCCATGTAAGGCTCTAATCAGCCATGGGATTTTTTTCCAGAATATACTCCCCACTTCTGATGTATACTTGTGTAATTACAACAAAGACCTCCCCTAGTTCAGCACTTATTCAGCCCTCACCAAGCAATACACGAATAAACGTGAAGTCCACACTGTGCTTGCCACTTGGTGGCAGTACTATGCAAGGACCATTATATTGCCATGTTAATGTATGGAAGCTGTTACAGTAGAATCTCACTTATCCAATGTAAACGGGCCGGCAGAACGTTGGATAAGTGAATATGTTGGATAATAAGGAGAGATTAAGGAAAAGCCTATTAAACATTAAATTAGGTTATGATTTTATAAATTAAGCACCAGAACATCATGTTATACAACAAATTTGACAGAAAAAGTAGTTCAATACACAGTAATGCCATGTAGTAATTACTGTATTTACAAATTTAGCACCAAAATATCATGATGTATTGAAAGCATTGACTACAAAAATGCGTTGGATAATCCAGAACGTTGGATAAGTGAGTGTTGGATAAGTGAGACTCTACTGTATTTGAAACCCTCAACAAAAGACTTTCTTCAGCAAACATCTGTTAGAAAACTCCACTATAGGGAAAGAGAAAATTTAGAGCCTGTAACTACTGTAAATAGGAGTAAGAAATGAAGATGAAGTTGTGTGTCAGGAGAACTGAAGTCAAGCCTCAGAGTCTATGGCTGAAGAAGAAACGGGGACAACACAAAAAGGAACAAATCACAAAACTTTTGTGGGGGGGGGGGGGTTGTTGTCCCCTAGAGGAACATAGTTTTTTGTGCAAATATGGTTACACATTTCTCCAGTTCCCACAGTAAACAGCTTTTTGCAGAGAATATGTAGCACAGTGTAACTTCACAGCAAAATAAACCTAAGGCAACAAAACATTGGACTCAACCCCTCTTTCTTGGTCCTCATTGGTACCACTGAGTGGATACTTACTAGCCCAATAAAACATATTGCGCTAAGTAGCATACAGGCATGGAGCAAAAAGCAAGACCTCATACAATGGTAATAACAGAAACATATTTCTATCCAAAACAAACATGATCCGTTTTACAAAAGCATCCTGCACAGTAAAAATACTATACAACTTACCTGTGCCAATTTATAGTTGCTGGTGAATATATATGCTGGTTGCCTGAATTCCATTAGAATTACAGTTTAGAGACAGTGTTTAGCAAACTGTGACTCATTTCTATAGACGTTACCTAGTGGATACTCAATATGTACTGTCCTAGCAAGAGACCATTCATCACCATGCTATTTATATGGGACACACCATTTTCAGAGCTACATTTGCTAGGACACCAGTAAGTTAAAACTATTTGTTTTCACTGAAATACTCCCAAAGGATTTATAGAGAAGTGGAAGGTTGCAATGAAAGTTAACTGTACATACACCTTTTGCAATAGAGTTTTTGTGGCAAAGCAATAAACACTTACCTGGTAATAGTGAGTTGGGATTAAAACATGGTATTGTCTTTGACTTCCCCTGTAAATTTGACAGAAACAAGAATTGCCTTTGCCTTCTGTTTTAAGACAAAACAGGAGTAATTTAAGGGTTTTATGGCTCATGGAAAACTGACTCTAATATGCCACATTAAATAAAAAGCATGCAGCTTGAGTGAATAGGAAAAAGTAAAATCCCAACAGAGAAAACCATCTTATCAAACTTATCTAGTTATGACATAAATCTTCATTAATTTTGTTATTGCAGGCAATAATAAAGAATTTCAGGAGCTTTCTACTTGGAAAATGAGATCATGAGAGCTTTTGCACATTTTTTTCAAATTCCAGGATTTTTTGTGAACATTTTTATGAAAATATTTAATGCTGCAAACAATGTGTTCTATACAAAAGTTATGAAAGGTATTATTTTGTTCTATGCTGAATGAACTGTCTGGAAAGGAAAATTAACATAGTGCAAAAAATATCACAGTGGTTGATCTCTTTTTTCCAATGGGATGCTTCAATATGTGAAGACAGACTTTCTTGTCTAGGATGAGAAAACCTGAGAGTAATCTTTCTATCCTTATTTTCTACAACTGACAATATATGCTGCTCAAAAGTAAGTTGTTCTGGCTCAGTGGGGCTTACTCCTGAAGAAACGGAAATAGGATAAAAAGCAAAACTTTGTTTTTACTTTCATTGCAAGGTTTCAAAAGCTTGAAACCTTAATAATTCATTTATTCTCCTCCTTGGAATTTCTACTAATAATTTCCCCACAGAAATAATCAACTTCCCATCAGAACCCTTAGCATGGTTTTTTATTAGTTAACAAATCTAGTTCATTAGTACACAACTCAAATCCCAAACACTTTTCGGAACCTTTTTTTAATAGATTCTGGCTGTTTTTAGTTGCTACAGATAAGGTGACATCATGAAATGCATACCTTTGGATATTTATATAGAAAAAATGTTCTTGTCTAGTGTTTCCCTAATTTGGACCACAAAATCTCTAACCACTGGTCAAAACAATGATTTCTGGGAGCTAAAGTTCAAAACACCTGGAGGTTTCTGGGAGCTGAAGTTCCAAACACCCAGAGGACTAGAGTCTGGGGATCACTGTACTAGTCTAAAATCAGTGTGAGCATAGGTATAAAGGTATAAAATTGCCTTCATGTATAAAGTTTATATAAAACATAAATGAATTATGAGTTTAGACTTGAATCCCATCTCCCAGAGCATGTCTACATGGGCCACATACCCCAAATTGGGCCAGAAGTGAGTCCTGGATGACCACACAACATTCAGGGGACACCCTGCCCCTAACAAGAGGTAATACTGGTTAACTTGATTTTACTCACATTAGCAAAAGTTGGAAATGTTTCAGAGCTTCCCTGAAACTTAGGAGCAGCCTTGTACCTCAAAGTTGGTGCAATCAGTTAGGCCATTCAAGCTGTTCACATGGTCTACTGCTGCCATCCATTTTTCCTGCAATCCATAGTGCAGGGAAAAGGGAATGGCTATTACCTTTCCTGGCATTCATTACTGCAGCAGCTGGCACAAAAAATATCCAGAGAGTTCCTGGTTGCCCTGGCCAATGGCAGGTGCCTTTGCTGATATCAGCAAAGGTGCCTGTACAACCTGGGTAAAGGAGAGGGGTCATTCCCTCCTTTCCCCAGGTTGATTGGGCACATTTGCCGATATCACCAAAGGCACCCGGAAATGGCCAGGCGTTCTCCTGAGTCCTGTGGCTGCTGTTTTGGCAACAAACAACAGAAAAAGTAAGGGTGACCATCCAGGGCCAGACCAGGTTTGGCTTGAGTTTGACACAGTCAGGCCTTTGTTCCCACCTCTGCCGCACTTTGGAGACAGAGCATGCAAATACCTCCACAGAATCTGGGGCTGGCCCAAAGCAGCCACTATAATTTTAAAATATATTTATACACCATCATATATATGACCAAATTATTCTTTGAAACAAATACTTCTTCCCTTAAACCATATTTTACCTTGTACTGGATATCTTGCAAAATTTCAGTCACAGTCTTTAAGCCCGAATGTTCCTTTCCTATCTGAAAAATAATTCACAAATATAAAGAAAGACTGACATACAGTGCCAATGGCATTTCTTAACTCAAAACCTATGCAATGACAAAACTGTCAACAAATGAAGTCAATGCTGTGTTCATTTTGTCTCAATTGTATGACCTTTTGTATGAAGTTCAAGATTGAAGCAGCTGGTAGGAGAGTACCGGGGTATCATGCTGCTGAAGAAGTTAATTGCCCCTTTATGTCTTAATGTTTCATTAATTACTCTATCTTATGTCAAACTCAGGCATCGCTGCATAGTAAAAACGCCAAGGTTGCCATTTCATCATATCTGAAAATCAGACAGAAAAATATTGTTTTGTCTGGATCTTTGGCTATTCTTGTGCTGTGTGGTTTTGTACATTAAATTGAGAGTAAATAATTTTAGACATTGCCTGTATATACTGCGGTTCTTCCAGACATCTCAAAAAGCATTTATTTTATCCTCACAAGCACCTTATATAATTAGGATTATCATAGCCGAAGCTATTACCAATGTAAACAAGGGCACAACTCTTAAGAATATGTTTGTTTGGATATATCAGAAGCAATTCTATTTTTTTCCCCTCTAGATTGATCAATGTCTGTGAAATTCAGTATCTTGAAAAGAAATCTAGTTTTAAATATTTCATGAAAACACAGGTGCAGATTTCCATTACACTACTCTGAAACCTAGTAAACTGGTTGGACAAATTCCACTAGAAGTCAAAGATATTTTGCTTCCTGAGACGACTGGTGTCAGCTTCATCCCCAATTCTAGAAGCATAATATCCTAGCAATTCTGACATCTGGGGTCCAAAACTACATAGAATAAAATATTACAGTACCAAAATAATAAATTGGTTCTTTATTACGACCCACTGTCTTTCCCTAATACAAAAACAAATCTACTGCCTGAGGTAATTATCTCAACTTTCAAACAAATGAGAATATATATCAAAATCTGGACTCCATTATGTTATACACACCTAGACACCCCAAAATTGGATCAAACCCATTGGTTGAAGCTGGTTTTCTTCCAATAGACATATCATAGTTCCTCAGGCTTAAGGTTGTGGTGAAGAGACATTTTAATTAAAACAAAAATAGCAAGCAATGCAGTAATCACATAAGTAAACTGCATTGAGAAATGATGAGATTTATTTAACAATCCTGTGAAACTTTCTGATTAACTCCAAGGTTAGCTTTGCTGAAATTGGAGGTCAGCTTACAAAATAATTAGAGAATATGCTCTTGACACAGAACTGAGAAAAAAAACTAAAGCTACAGTATTTCCATATTTTTAACAATTCTTTCTCAATACACATTTGAAATCAAACTTTCTTATTTCCCAAACTATTTAAAGAGTTTATCACAAGTTCATTATAATGATTTCATACTCCAAACAATTTTAACTATGGAGTTTGTAGAAGGACCTGGTGACAGCAGAGAACTAATATTTGCTGTGGTGACAAACAATGACAAAGATAAGTGCCATGTCCTATTCCCCAAGCTGCGCAGTGGGGAAAGTGAAATGACAGCACTGACCCATGTGAACAGTGGCCTTGGTTCTGATCAGAATCAGCCCTGCTGTTCACCCTCCCCCCCCTCCCCCCAAAAAAGTGCTGTACCTAGAGATAAAATCTCTTTGCTGGTTCTACTCCCATCAGGATCCAGAAGTCCCTGAGCACACATCATCCAGACACCCAGGAGTAACTTCTGGCCTATTTCAGAATATGTGAGCTATGTAGGCACTTCTTCAGTGAGATGGGATATGAAACATGTAATCTAGCCTACTTCCTGGATGCAGAAGGTGAATCCTGGCACAACTGAGACTGGGAGGGAGGAAGAACCGAACTAAGTAAATACACAGACCCCCCTGGAGAGATTTTGCAAGTTGCAGCAACAAATCAATTACATGTTACAAACTATTAAACTGTTGCTCTCTTAGCTGAGTGGAGCACTGTACACAGCCCTTTGCTCTTGCCTGGAACTGAAATCCCCAAAACTGGAAAATGTGGACCCTCACCTATCTAAAGATGACCTATGAAGACTAGAGTCTCAGGGCCAGGTCTTGAGATCTGGGAACTGTACTTGCTCCATTAGTTATTGACACATTTTAAATAATTTAAAAAAATAATAATTTCAAAGTGAAGAGAAAAATAATATATTTTTCCTAACACAAAACAACACCATCACTACTGTTTATTTACATCTGAAAACCTAAATTAGTCTTTTTTATATGTCTTTTTAAATAAAAAGATCTCAATTTCGAATTTCACATCCATTTTTGAATATTGATACCCTTCTACAAAGCAATAAAGGGCTGCCATCTCATGAAAAAGTCTGCTCACATTTGTCCTGATTTAAATTACAAATAGTCTCCTCCATTAGTACAAGATCTTAAAGCTTCTTTAACCAAGTCATTATCTCTTGTGTGCTTTGATCTTCCCCATGTCTATGGACATAAGCTCTTATACCTACCACAATATCACATGAAAGGATCATTAGTAAGAATGGTCTGTTAATATTCCCAAAAAGATTATTTTTTCTTTCAGGATCAATCTATAACATAACATTGTGTTCTGAATAATCCTCTAAAATCTTTCCACTTTTAAATCGACTATTTTAAAAAGAAAGCCCCTTGTAATACAAGTTCCAAGATTTTTTGAACTAGACAATGTTATAACATGTTTTGAATTGTGTTTCAAATCTGCTCTAAAATTATTTTTTCTTTTAAATCTGTTATTTAAATATCCCATAATGCAACTTCTGAGTTTAGTGAGCAAGATACAGCTCTCTTCAATATCTGAGAAGTCAAGGGGCTCCTGAAAATATGTCACCATCCCATGTCCAAGACATTAAAGTGCAGATTTCTGCAGCCCTTGACTGACACCTCTCTATTTATTTATTTATTTATTTATTTATTTATTTATTTATATTCTGCTCTGTCTCCCCGAGGGGACTCAGAACGAATTACAGGTACATATATGGCAAACATTCAATGCCCTTATACAATTGACAAAGACAGACAGTACATAAACAGAAGCAAGGCTTTCAGTACTCCTCTTAAGGAGACTCTCCAAATGTATACATTATGTAATTGACCAGTGTTCTGATCCTATAGAAGAAACTAAAGGCACATTGTCTCCTTTTCTTACTTATTCTTGGAAAGGTGTACTGATAAATTCATGGACATGCTTTTACATGTTGTTCTGAAACAACTGATTTATGAATTTTGTCCCTAACAGCAAATGTCCCAACTGCACAAATCACCATGCTAGAAAAGCCAAATAAACACACAGCATGGTTTGTTCCTTGCTGATGCCTATATCCATGGTCATTTTGCCAAAGGAATTAGTATCTCTTCTTTGCTGTATGTAAACATTTCATTTATGAATGTGCCTTAATTCATTAACTAAAAGGATAATCCATGGCAGGGGTTCTCAAACTGTGCTCCATGGAGCCCCTGGGGCTCAGCGAGTGATAGTGAGCGACTCTGCAGTGTTATATTGTTTCCTGTCTGCTCCTCTTTCCTCCTCCTCCTGAGAAATGTTGGGAAATTAAATTTTGGAGCTGCCGAAACAGCAGCCTCTTGGGGCACAGACCCTTTCTCCACTGCCTCCCTCACCAACAAGACTCTTTTACTTCCTGCCTAGACCCTCTCTCCCACTGTGCAGACCCCTCCCCCCTTTGATTCCAAAACCCTATTTTCCTCCCACCACTCCTATTACTGTTATTGTTATTATTACAAAGGCTGTATGTCCATTTATCGGGGCTGCTTTGATTGTGCTTTTACTGGATGGCAGAAGGGGGTTGGACTGGATGGCCCCTGGGGTCTTCCACTAAAATACTGTTAAGTTTATCTTGGTTAACATTGTTCTTCATTTTAAATATTATATTGTTCTTTCTTTTGTTTATTTGTACTACAAAGATATGTGCAGTGTGTATAGGAATTTACTCATTTTTTTCATTTAGTTCACACAAACATTCTAAATCCATCTGCCACTGTTCTAGCCCGTCTGTCAAATGTCAAAAAGTTTGATCATTCCTGACACACACACACACACACACACACACACACACACACACACACACACATATATATATATATAAACATTTATTGGAGCTCCACGAGAAACCTTCAAAAAGGACTCCGTTTGAGAACCCCTGATCTAAATTCCAACACAATGACACTCTAGTTCAGTGGTTCTCAACCTGTGGGCTGCGGCCCAGCAGTGGGCTGTGAGAACAAAAATCCAGTCCACGAACCACCTTCTTTGTTTATTTAATTAATTTTATTTCCGCTTCATTCCACAGAGCTGACCATTGTATTGGATAAACCACATCAGCTCTAGATGATTAAATATGGTTTTCTGTGGGCGAGCAGATGGCGACTACTGGATGGCATATGTTCTGTTTCAGAAACTAGAGCTGATATGGTCTATCCAATGTAATTTTCTGAATCAGCACTCCAAATAACCAAATTGAATCTAAAGTTGACCAAATCTGACTCGTAACCCTTTTGGTACTCATGTTGATGAGTGGCCCCTGTTCAAGTGGTCCCTGGTCAAAGTGGGCACTGGTCAAAAAAAGGTTGGGAACCACTACTGTAGTTCACAAGTCATTCTTGATGCCTCATTAAATCTTTGTTGCCAAACTTCTTATCTCTCCATATCTAGGGAGATCGTTTTCATTGAGATTGCCTTATGAAAACTGCCATGTAGATATTTAAGGAAGACTTTAGACACTCAGTTTGCCTTCTCTATGGCCCCAGTTTAAATCAGATAATATGTATTCAGAAGCTGGATTATATGATCAGTGTAGATGGGATCTAAATGTATATCTATGTGTACATTTCCAAACTGCACTCTTTTCCTAGTAGTTATGTGTCTGTATCAACTTATATAAACTTTCCTTATAATTTAAGAAGATTTAGATTAAAGGCATAGGTTTCTTATTACAGTAACTGCAGTATGGCTACTACTTCTCGTCTTGTAATGGCTGTGCATGAAAGACATTTGCAACATTACATTTCCCATCGTTGTAGTATTGTGATGAAAAGACCTATTTATTTATATTTATTTAGCATAATTATCACCCACAATAAATCATACCAAACACACTATACAACATAATACATTGTAATGTCACAGCCAAGAAAAACATACCTGTACAAATAAAGCAATAATGGCTATGCCATTCTTCTTCCCAATTGCTTCATCAATATTGTGGTACATTGTGGAGTTCCAGTGGACTAGATGAAGCTAGAGAAAAAGGAACAGAAGGACATACAGGACATCACTTATTGAAAAATATGCTCTTCAGGAAATAATCTCTCAAGAAGTGAGCATTAGAGATCTGTGCAACCAAACACTATCTGTTCTCATTTATTTTCAGCATTTTTATCTTCCTTTGCCATATATAAATCCACCATTTTAAAAATGACAGTCAGACAACAAGAATTATTAAAATATCACTCATTAAAAGAAGTGGATAAATAAAAGCAGGCACCAAAATGTACAATGAACAACCCAAGTCCCGGGATAATCCCTTCATCTGATACCTTTAAAAAAGCAGTAGATTTACTTTCTTGGGGAAAGTGCTCCAAAGACAGAAAACCAGAAATGGAAAATACATGTTCTAGAAGCCACAAGTGATTCTTCAGTCATGTGATGTAAAATTACTGTTCATTTCCCTATTTGAAAACAAAAATTAAATTGCTAGATAAAGATCTTATAGCACTGGACAAGTCCAGGTTTTAATACTCATATAGAAGACCCCTATGAAATGCATGGGGTCATCATATCAATAGGTGACTTGATGGTGCACGCACACACATAATATATAGAAAGTACTTAACTGAAACCATTTCCCTCAGTACAATGAGTAATTTAAATATTTGTCTGTTCTGTTATAATGAAGCTATTGTTACACACATAAAGTACATGCGCACACTTCTCTAGGTTGGCTGCAATAGTGGGGAAATGTTTGCTGATATTTCATAACTATGTTAACAGCATAACTCCAGGGGAGAGCAATGATAGAGCAGGAACACAGGAACATGAGAAAAGGTGCTAGAGCAGTGGTTCTCAACCTCTGGGCCCCCAGATGTTTTGGCCTTCAACTCAACGAAATCCTAACAGCTGGTAAACTGGCTGGGATTTCTGGGAGTTGTAGTCCAAAACACCTGGGGACCCACAGGTTGAGAACCACTGTGCTAAATGGATGCCAACATAGTCCTGAGTCATGCAAACATTAACACAGCATCCAAAACATGAATCATGGAACATGAAAGGCATTGCAGACTAATTCAACCAGAGAAGTCAACCACAGCAGAGCACTTGATGAACCAGCCTGGACACAGTATATTATTTGAGAACAGAAATACTGGTGCATTGTCAGACTATACAGAGAAGCCATTGAAAACAACACTAAGAAAACTGAAGAATTCCAGACATGAAACAATCAGGGCCAGCTAACACTTCCCAACAAAGGATTTTCCCAGGCAGGAAGTACCAAAGGTTTGAAGCTGCAAAGCCATCCAGTGCTAATCAAGGTGGCCAGTTACAACATTCACACTTACCTCTAGCAGACAAGAGTTCTTTCTCCCACCCTGGACATTTCCACAGATATATAAACTCCACTTGCCTAGTTTCCAACAAACCTCACAACTTCTGAGGATGCCTGTCATAGATGTGGGCAAAAGTCAGGAGAAAATGCTTCTGGAATATGGCCATACAGCCTGGAAAACTCACAGCAACTCAGTGATTCCGGCCATAAAAGCCTTCGATGTTTAAAAGACATGTACAAAGACACTTCCTTTCCTTTCTCATCTGCACCTCCACCTCTGCTGAGAGGGATGAGCAGAATGAGGTGAGTCGAATGACTTCATGTTAAATTGGTGGGGGCAGGAATGACCTCTGGTTGGTCTATGAGCTGCATGGGTGGCAATGAATGGTAAAAGGAGCAGGACATACCCACTGGGACAATTCCTTAATACTACACACTCTCCAGGCCTGCTCTACCACAGTGGGTGGGAAACGTTTCATGTTTTGGATCATAATACTAGTAGGGATAATATGTTATGGGTTATATGGTAACATGCTGGTGGACAGGATCCATCAAAAGGAAATGAGACCAGAGCTAAATGTGGAGTTTCTATAACAGCGGAATTAAAGATATATATGTGTGTGTGTGTGTGTGTGTGTGTCTCATGAAATGAGAACTGCATTAAACTAGGCTAAGGGTCGCTCCCCCCCCCACACACACACACACATAATCTGCTCCTGCTTGAAATCCTATCAAAATCAATGGGATATAGTTCTACAGTCATATACCTTCTCAACTCAATGGGACTTTTGAGTACCACATTGTTCATTGCCTAAATGTGAAGCAGACATATATGTCTACTCCGAATTAAAGCAAATGTTTGCCTATCAATTTAACACATATAATAATGTCACAGAAGGGCTTAATTAAATATAGGTCAAAAGAGGAAAAATGAACAGCGAAATCTAGGCTTTCAAACTTTAATACTTAATTCAAAAGCACTCTCATCTCCTCCAACTTGTTAAGTATATTCTGAAAATTTCAGCTACAATTATTGCATGCTTACCTTTTGTATGAAAAACTATGTTTAAAAGAAAAGAACAATATTAATATTCAGCACATCACAATTAGACAGAAGGCACTCGTTGCTCAGTCTGGTATTCAGAGAATGTTATGTGTCAAGGGAATATAAACAAGTAAATTATATCGTTTCATTTTCTTTCAGTTATTGGTCATGCTATTTTTTAGTTATTTGTCACAAGCATGCACAATTCTAGCCGCCTCTTGTGTTAAACGATTCATTTAAATACAAAATAATACGTTGACATTTCAGTTCCAGGCTCTTATAAAGAAAAGGCAACAAAATGAAATGGCTTTATCCAAATAGAGTGCAAGCTCATATTGATGCCACAGTGCCTTGATGCATCATTTCTCTATATATTGCTTGCTTTTTCTCTCAATCTCCACCAGAGGGTACTCATGATGTCCAAAGAGCATAATATATGCAAGCAAAGGAAGAGAGCTTGCAATACAAAGATCAACAGAAAGAAACTCCTTGTACTAAAGGTTATGATTCTAGCAATGACCCTGTTGCGAAAACAATACTCAATACCACTCCTGTTGTTATCTTGTTAATGTCAACATATACTTTGCTGCAAAGAGCTGTAACAATGCCACAAGATACAATAGTCCAGTTTACTATGACCACTTGTCAGAGTCACTAGACGACATTTTGGGTAGAGCTACAATTACTTGCATTATGTTCAGTATGCCTTTATTACAGCCAGCAAACCATAAGGCAATGCATCTTAAACACATGTAAAAAAGGCGTGCACACTATATTTTGGAAACAAAAACAAGCCATGTTGGGATGGAACAAAGGATATAATTAAAAGCATTACTTTAAAGATAGTTCATGTAACCAAAAAGAGAATAAAAACATGCACACAGAATTATATCACTATTATGTTACCTGACTATAAGAAAATGTATGTATAAGGAAGAGTTTGATACAGATATATATATATATATATATACACACACACACACACACACACACACACAGTATACACACACACACACACACAGAGAGTTGAATCTTCCAAAAACTTTTAGAAATTAGACATTAAAGGGAGGGTATGCTTAAAAGAAATATATAAAATATTGAACATCAAAAGATCCCAGTTCTGACTGATTGTATCACAGCATGTCAAAGAGTGCATTTACAGTTTGACATCACTTTAACTGGCATGACATAATGCTATGTCATCATGGGAATTACAGGTTTATAATGGCTTTAGCCTTCTCTACCAAATAATTCTGGTGTCTTTCTAAATGGCAACTCCCCATATTCCATAGCATTGAGCCATGGCAGTTAAAGCGGTGCCAAATAGCATCAATTCTATCATATAGGCATCCAAATATGCCCTCCATTTAGCACTTTCACAGAAATACACAGGAAGTGCAGGACAGAAATGAGTATTTTCTATTTAGGAAGATGTGGCTTTCATATACGAATTATTACTACATGTCCTTATATGGAATCGACTTCTATTACAGCAAGAAAAAGCGAAGCTTGAACTATAGGAGGATAATTCACACATGGCAATCTTACACGATCTCCACATGTATGTGTTTGGAGAAATATGATGTCTCAGCTCCTATTCATTTGACATAAGAGCCATCAGTTCCAATGGCAATTATTCCTATATAAGTGAATATCTTCTCACAAACTCAGTTGTAATTTTCTAGCATTAGATTTATTTTTCCAAATTGTGAATCATGTTCAAGTGGAAGGTCATAGAAATGCATGGACCTGAGGAAGGGAGTGTCTTGCTAACTGTGCCGGGAGTAGATCAGTTGTCTTTGCCAATTTACAATTAGCTCACAACGGAAGTGCTGTCTTGTGGATATTCACTTGAGCACATTGCACTCTAAAAAAACCCAGTTTCTTCTACTTCATATCTTGAGGAAATCATACCCGTTGTGTACAACAGGTTAGTACTACATTGTCAGGACCCAGGCTGCAGAGCACCAATAACCATACACAGAGGCCAGAATCTATCTAATATCTTTATTGTAGGAGTATATAAAGTTAATAAAAACAAGTGTAGAAAATAGTCCAGAAGTAGACCTTCCAGGAAAGGTCAAAATTAGTCCAAAGAAACAATGTCCAATATGAAATATTAAGGTCCAAAGTTGTAATCCAGTAACCGAAACACTCACTTTGCCAAGCAAAGTGAGGGGAGATGACAAGGTCCTTTAGTCCATGAAACTTAAGCAAGGCTAGGAAGTAAACTTGATTCTTGGAACACTAGGCTTAATTCAAGGCAACAAGAAACGAGGAGCAAGAACAGGATCCGTGGTAAATTCGTGGCGAGGTCCGGGAAGCAAGGCAAGGTCCGTGGAGCAAGGCAAGGTCCTGGGAAGCAAGGCAAGGCTGGAAACGGGAACAAGGGCTTGGACGCGGGAATAGCGTAGTCCACACACAACCTACTCCCGAAGCTGACGAATTGACTCCGCAAGATTCCTACGTGGGCAAAACACCTAAATAGGGTCTCGTTTTCCCGCCAAAGAACAATTCTCTGGGGAACCAGAACCGAAAGCCATTCTCTGTGTCCAGATGCATGACTCCCTAAAGTTTCTCATGGGAAGCAGGCTTAATCAGCTGAATGCCTGGCAGCGATCCTAGCGCTCCTGCGAGACGCCTCCTGAGTGCCTTTCTGTTGTTTATAATAATCACGGTGAGAAAATGGGGGAGATTTCGGCTCAAGGCTTGTTTGGCAGACTTCTGGAAGGCAAATCTCCTGCAGGTGCAAGGGCTCCAATTCTGGCTGAAAAAGCTCCAATTCTGGCTGAAACGGTGGGAAACCTAAGTTTTCCTCTTCATCTGTCACAACAGTGCTAGGAACGGGACTACATGGCCCATGAGTCATCACATACATGAACTCTTTATTGTGTGGTAAAGCACCAACTCTGACGGGAAGCACTGCTTAGTAAGAAGACGACAAAAAAAGATGAAGCCCCTATCTTACTGAAAGGCCCAAGACTAGAAAGAGTATGTTAAAGTTAGAAACTGTGCCTTTTATTTTCCTGACTAACAGAGCAACTTCTTTTATATCTAAATGAAATAGCCTTTCAGAAGATAGATTCTTCTCTCAGTCTTTTGATGAGTTTGGTAGTCTTTGGGAGTAAGTTTTTGTAAAATGAAAATACAAAGCCGGAAAACTCTTACAAGCAAAAAGACTTTTCTTTTGTCTGCGAAAGTTACTATTTTTCTACAGAACTTGCTAAGGTTATGAGTTCACAGAACAGAAATATTACTTTAATCACAAAGTTTGGCCTTTCTACCTCTGTTTCTAACACACATAGCAAGAGATCCAGCCAGGAAGTGCTATGCTCTATTAGGAGCTTGAACCTAGATATCCAGGAATACAAACCTCAGATTGAAATGTAACCCTCTTGCTCTTTTCACTGATGCCTTACTGACCACACCTTCTTGAGGGCTAAGGGGTCAATAAGAACTCCACCTTTCTCATTTCCTTCTGTCATTCTTGAACATTATTTCATTTGTGACAAGTCTATACATAGTATAGCACACAAGAAAAAGAGACAGCTCATTTCCTCTTAGGGCATTTCTGAATAAGAAGGAAGAGAAAAGTTTGACATGCAAAAAAATGCTACAGGACAGAGGGTTCCCAATTTAGGATCTCCTTCAGTCTGTTCCATCCCTTCCCAAGTTTTGATTTAATTCCCCCAACCTGAGTCAGTTAGCATTCTATGCCCAAGGAGCATACTCTATTTATAATTTATTGAGCATATTCCTGTCCCTTCATTTTTCCAAATAGGCTCAAGCAAACATAAGCTGACATCCCAACTTCATTTATAACCCATGCTATGAAACAGATCAAGCTGAGAAATGGATGGAAGGTACAGCTCTGCCTATATCAAAGACCAGTTCTTGAGAAATTGAACTGATTATTAGCATATATGAATTATTACTTTTTAAGTTAATTAAGGCAAGAACTTTGTTAGGTAGTGCTCTGAGTAGGAATTATAACTAGACAAGGGGAGCCATCAGGATATACAGTGATTTTCAATTATAACCAAGCCAGTTCACAACACAAAAAACCAATCAATAAGCAAATTACTTTATTCTTTCAAAACTCTAATGCTCCTTTCTGTAGAATCTGCTAGTGGGAACATCCTATGAAAGGAAAGTTCATTGGGGGGAGGGAAAGAAAGTTGGAAAGTATCATTGTTGCCATTATTTATTGAATTTATATCCCACCTTTCTCCTTGCACATGATTAAGAAAAAATATAATAAAACTATTTCATCTTTCCCCCCCAGCCATGACTCAAGACAGCTTACAAATTAAAACAAATATTTGCAATATAGTTAAATCTCACACAACATCAATATTTAAATACAATGCAATGATTAATAATGTTTCTAAACCATCTAAAACATATAATTACAAATAATAACATGGTATATAAAACAAAAACAGTTCAGTATCCAGTTAAAAGCCCTCCTTCTTAAAATGTTCCATTCTCAAAAGACTGTTTAAATTGGAAGACCTTGTCCTGCTAACAAAAGGAGAGTAAGGCAGGATCAGCTTCAGCCTTGCTAATAAGGAGATTGCACAAGTCCCTTGTCTTGCTTCACCACCATCTGTGTCTTGTGGTGAAACTAAGAAAAGGGTCTCAGAAAAACTCAGATGGGGAGATACAAGCTGAGAGCCTACATTGCCCAGAGTTATATAAAGGTATTAAATACTCAGGCAGTGTTCAACTACAGCTCCCTACTCATCATCCCCAGGACACATTGTTCTGTTTTGATAGCCCTTCTAAAGAGAAAATTATTGGCATTTTCCATGTGATCCAACAAAGTCTCAAAAGATTACATCAACTGTCGGCAGAGCCAGATAATTCTCTGCTCTTGCAACTCTGTGAACCATGGAATGTCCACTCTAGATAAACTTGTGAGTCCAGGGACTGGGGATTTGGTTATCAGAAAGTATGGAAGAGAAAACCAAACTCCTCCATGGCATGTCACGTTTGTACATGTCACAAACAGAATGATGGGTATAGTATATGAAATAGGCTAGGCCTAAACTATATAGGGTTTCTGTTTTAATTGTGCTTGGAAACAGACCAGTAGCCAATGGAAGTGTTGTAGCAAAGGAGATGTATGGCCCTATATTCTATCCCAGTTAACCATCTCCCTCCAGCTCTTCCTATATCATGTGGCCAGTATGATTGCATGGAGTGCCGTTCCCACAGAAGCAGTACCTATTGATCTACTCACATTTGCATGTTTTTGAACTGTTAGGTAGGCAGAAGTTGTGGCTAATAGTGGGCGCTCACTCTGCTCCCCGGATTCAAACCACCAACCTTTCAGTCAGCAAGTTCAGCAGCTCAGCAGTTTAACCCGCTGTGTCACTGGGGGATCCAATAGTACATTACAGTAATCTAAATGGGATATAATTGAGGCATGTGATACCATGGCTGGATCTGTATGAATAAGTGGAACTGGCACACCACCTTGAAGTGTTCTCAACACTCCTGGCCTATTATAGAAATTTTGGTCTATAGGTGGTGCAAAGCAAACTCTAGTACACCCAAGCTGCAACCTGTTGTCTTCAGGGTCCCATTCCCACAATACAACTATACTATCATTGTTCCAATACAATGCCATGTTTCCATCCTATGCAAACCTGAGATTTATAATTTGGTGGGCACTGAGGCACTCTGATTCAGAATTCCAAATGCTTCTCCCTCCACCCCAAATCCTGTAGGATGGAATCATAGCAGTTAACGTGAAATAATTGCCCTATAATTCTGTAAAAATGGGGTCCTGAATAGAACTGAATCCCAATCCCTTAATCCACAAATAAAGAAAAAAAACACCAATTTTGTCTGGATTATGCTCAGTTTGCCACTTGTGTGAATAGCAGGGAAACTGGAAATTCTGTTCCAAACAGTCTTACTGCTAGCCTACTCCTTCAGGCAAACATTACATGTGAATAGCAGGAAAACTGGAAATTCTTCTCCAAACAGTCTTACTGCTAGCTAGCTACTCTTTAAGGCAAACATTACATGTCTTTGGAGTTCAAGTATTTCAGAAGCAAATTCAAGATGTTTTGCCAGCTTTTCTCGATCCCTGACTTGAGTGTGGCTTATGTTTTTTAGACTATGCCTCATTGAACTCAATTTATGTTTAAAGGGAAAGAAGGCTCATCTTAAAAATTAAGAAAGCAGGATGATGAAGTTCTAGATGTACAAAATTCTTTTATATACATTCCATGTAATGTTTTTGTGATGTGCATCCTTATATTCTCTTCTGTAAAAAAAATGTTTCTGGATAATAATAGTGATTTCTGGTGAGTTACACTATACCAGAAGATATCTCAGCAGGGGGTTGGACTGGATGGCCCATGAGGTGTCTTTCAATTCTATGATTCTATGATAGCATTACAACCAAGTGATTTTTTTACTATGTTGAGTGTGGTACTACAGTGCATGGAGTAGTGGTCTAGTGGCTTGTATATTGGGGACTAAGGCCCCTTCCACACAGCTGTATAAAATCCACACTGATTATATGGATTATATGGCAGTGTGGACTAAGATAATCCAGTTCAAAGCAGATATTGTGGATTATCTGTCTTGATATTCTGGGTTATATGGCTGTGTGGAAGGGCCCGAAGACACCAGGAGACATGGGCCTGAATCCCTGCTTAACCATAGATAGGTATTGGGTGCCTTTGAGCGCTCTCAACCTTTGAAAAAGGAAAAAGTCAATATTGATCGTTCTCTGAATAAATCTTGATTGAGTTAATATGTTGGCGTCAACATGGAGGCACATAACAACAACTCATATTTCACAGTAAAGTCGTATACTGACCTGAATAAACTAAGGATACATCCTAAGTTTATCCTGTGCTTTCTCTTTGAATCCTAGCCTAAAGCTATATTTTAAAAATAGCCTTCATCGTTTCAATTGGCCACTGCTTTTGAGATGTAAGGTTAGGGTCATCTGGACTTAATTGAGTAAGTAATCTGATCTGACTAGTCCAGGTAAAGGTCCTCTAAAGTGAAGTCAACTACTGTAAAACCAGTTATATGCTGTAATAATTTCTTACATTTTTTCTTGCTTTCATTTTTCAATTCCATTAAAAGTGCTGGCTCAGATATGTTTATGTAGTAGGCATACAGACTGTCTGTGGACTACAGATTGCCGATAACTACCCAAAACCTTATAGCCTATGTAGATGATACCTAAGTTGCCACCACTAAATATGGTCATACTTTTCAAGCAAATCAAACTTTCAGAAGTCTACATCTTAGCTGCTAGCTGGGCTGGGGTACATATAATGGAATTGATGACACATCTGTCTATCAGGACTGGAAAATCACTATGAGTACATGTACTTTTTGTGTGTGTGTTTTTGATGGATGGAAATTTATGTATATTCATGAGAGAGAATAGAAAGAAAAGGAAAATTGTTGTTTGGTGGTGTTTGAGTAAATGGATGTGATGAGAAATGCCAAGGGAGTGAATAGAACATATAGATTATAATAATAATAATAATAATAATAATAATAATAATAATAATAATAATCATCATCATCATCATCATCATCATCTTTATTTATATCCCGCCTTTCTCTCCATGCGGACTTAAGACGGCTAACATCTATCCACCGTAAACAGTTTTTAAAAAGCATATGTACAAAAGTTTAAAAGACAATTAAATAATAACAGTGTGGTACAAACAGAATTAAAATAAAGCAAATACATTAAAATGGCCTTTAAAACCATATCCCCCCCCCCAATCCCATCCACCTCCCATTCCCCATCCTCAAAAACCTGTTGGCAGAGGAAGGTCTTGACCTGTTTGAGGAAGGCCAGCAGGAATGGAGCTATTCTAGTTTCTCTTGGGAGGGAGTTCCACAACCTGGGAGCAGGCACCGAAAAGGCCCTCTCCCTTATTCCCACCAAGCATGTTTGAATGGGTGGTGGGACCGAGAGAAGGCCTTCCCAGTAGATCGCAGATGTCTCCCAGTAGATTGTAGATGGATGGATGGACGGACGGATGGATGGATGAAATATGGAGAGAGAAGGAGGAGTAGATCCAATGACCATATTCAACAGAATATGTGAGAAGATCTCAAATACAGGAGTGCTGTCTTATTTTGGTTTTAATGCCAGCATTTGTATCTCAAATCACCTAACTACCTTGTAACATCATTTTAGCAAACTATAGGTTGAAAGCAATCTCAAATAACAATGCTATCTAATAACCACAGGGATCTACATAAATACAAAATAGAGAACTTAACTTGAGTCAATGAAGAGAGTGCAACTGAGCCACTAAGAACAGTGAATGTGCTCATTAAGTGCCATATCTTCATGGGGAGTCATTCTAAGGGGTGATACTAAGGTTTTCAATTTCAAAGTGGGTGATTTAAAATAATATATGTTTCCCATAAACAGTCTAAAAGAAAGAAACAAAGGAAATTAAAATGCACCAAATCAGTATGTGGCCTACTTATGAAAACAGCTTCATCATATCACAAAGACATTTTGCATCAAATAGCAAAGCAAAAGAAGAATGACAAGGCAGACGGGTTCACAAGGGCTGAAGTGAAAAAAGTGTTTTAAAAGTGAAATCCAATCAAGTCAAGTAAATATTTGAGAAAATAAGTATCACTCACTCTCCATAATGCCTATGCTAAATGGCAGAGTTTGGAAGGATGTGAGTAGAATTCCCAAAACAACAATGCTAGCTGGGGGATTCTGTGAGTTGGAGTTCCAAAAAGTAGTTTTCTCAAGCTCTGCTTGCTGCTTCAAGTGCTACCAGTTACCATGCCTTATGCATTCTTCATTCAGAAAACACTTTTCATGGATAGAGGATTCTTTATGGAAGTAGAGTGATTGGACAAAACTCTATGCATCTATTCTAAAGCCTCTTTAGATAAATTCCAAAGATGTGAATAGTAAAGGGACAGTGCAACTGGTGGAAATAAGCCTTCAAAACACCTCTTCACACATCCTTCAATGCATCAGTGTATATTTGTATTATATTATTTATAGATCACAATTTTTGTTCCTAAAGTAATAGAGTGCTTTTCCAACTGTAAAGGGCACTAAGAGGCTTAAGTATTCTAAATGTCTGAGATCCCTCTGATCTTAGAAGCTAAGCAGGTTCAGACCTGGTTAGTACTTGGACAAGAAGCTGCATACAAATACAGGTGCTGTAGGATATATTTCAGGGAAAGGAATTGGCAAAACCACCTCTAGAATCCCTTGCCTAAGGAATTCATTGGTTCATCATAAGTTTACAAGCAGTTTGAAGGTACAGTAGAGCCCCAGTTAACCGAGCTACGGTTAACCAAGGCTCTGGGTTATCCGAGGAGCCACCAGGGGGGCCCCTCCCTCTCCTTCTCTTGAGTTCGAGAGAAGGAGAGGGAGAGGGAGGAGGAAGCACCCGATGATCGCTGCTGCCTAGCAGTGATGGCGAGGCGCTTCCCAAGGGGCGAGGCCTCACCCAGGGATGTCCCTGGGCGAGACTTCGGCCCAGGCAAGCCTCTCGCCATCGCTCCTGACTATACAGGAGCGATGGCGAGAGGCTTCCCAAGGGGCGAAGTCTTGCCCAGGGATGTCCCTCTGCAAGACTTCACCCTATCCGAGCCATTCAGTTATCCGAGATGGAGCCCGCCCCTTTATCTCAGATAACAGGGGCTGTACTGTATATACAAACAAAAGGGTATTAATGTAACATTTCCATTTTCCACAAAATATCAATTATTATTTCCCAAAATTTGGAAAAATAAAACATTTTACAACTCTAAACAGAACATACAAGTCAATATAAGTCAGTTCTGTGTGTCTGTGTGCTATTATTTCCTGTCCCCAGTCATGTATCTCCCTTTCAATGAAAACCTGGCTAGGAAATGTGACTGGCAGGTATAGCCCTGAAACTCACCTTTCCATTATTGACTATATGCATGAAGGCAGAGGATAAAAGGGCTTATAGAGAGGCAGAGGGACAATACTCCCTATATTGCCTATAATCTGCCTAACACTATATTTGGTGACAGTTTGCCAACCAGAAGAGTAGTGCAGTAGGTTACCTACCAACAGACAAATATTTAATACATTTCAAAGTTATGAAGAAATAGATAATGCTGAAAAGGGAAACACATCCCCCAAACCCTTCTAATGGGGATTGCATATTGAATAAAGCTGTACTATAAGTTCAGGGCTGCACACTGTTTGCTTTCAGTATGCTCCATTGAAATTCCAAACAGGTTTCCTATATCACATCAGTTTAGCACTCAACTCATCTCAGCTTTTACTAGAGTTGTATACGAAATTCGTTTCTCCTATTTTCTTCGTTTCTTTCATGTCTTTCATTTTTTTAGGAGCACAGAACAGGAAGGCCCCTTCTGCTATGGAAATCAGCTTGACACAAAAGCAAATAGGAGCAGGTCCTGGCTCCTGGCCTGCTTTTTGGCCTCACAGAGTAGGAGGCACTTGGCTGCAGGCCTTGGCATGTGTGATTCCTGCATGCCAAACACACACTCCCCTTGGAAAGAGTGTGCAGGAGCACCCACGCCTCCCAGGACCTGCAACCACTCTAGAGTAAGAGGCACTCAGCTGCAGGCCCTGGCAGGCATGGGTGCTCTGGGCCTGCATGCCACACACACACTCTCCTTGGAAAGGAGTGTGTGTGTGTGGCATGCAGAAGTGCCTGTGCCTGCCATGTCCTGCAGCCAAGTGCCTCCTCTAGAGTAGAAGCAGCAGGTAAGAAGAAGCCTCCTTAAAGTGCACATTGGAAAGCCTGGTTGGGAAAACCCTCCCATAATGGGCCCATAGAAAACTAATCTTTCAGCGAAACTGGAGAGCAAAAACAGATATCTGCCTTCTCGATTTTTAGAGGTTCCCAATAAACGGATCAGGGCCCACACCAAAAGCCGAGACACAAAACAGGTCAGGGTTTACCCTGAATGCACAACACTAGCTGAAACTGCTGAGATTGGGGGCTGATCAAGCAATGAGCTAAACAGTCAGTCTTGAAATATTCTCTTACATGGCATTCAGATTCAGTGTAAGGGAGAAAGTCTCCACATCTTGCATTAGATAAATAATCCCCATCTCATTCCTTGAGACTTCTGAGAGCAGGTGATGGGCGGCTTATGATGTCTTCAAGTCACTTTACTGAGATAAAACAGGAAAAATTGGCACTCAAGTTAAAATTACTGGCCCAGCTTAATATAGAAGTTGACACAAACACTTTTTTTCCTAAACTACCTTCACAAAATTACGATGCACATTAGATTTGTGCAATATGATAAATACTTTTTCTGGTTTCAGGATTTTGAAAATTGAGATGCGCATTAGACTTGAGTAAATACGGATATGTCCTTATGAATCCTCATGCAACATGACAGATCACATTAGTTCCTCAGAATCCAGGAACCTATCTTATTCGTAACTTAGGAACTCCCTTTATATGAAATTCCTTTGTAAAGGGTGCATAACAAGGCATCCCCCCAGCAGGTAAGTTACTTTTAAAATTTACATTTTTTCTCTTCTTGCTCCTTTTCCCCTTTGTCCTCAACTTTCTTCAGTTGCTAAGGTGCGGGGGGGGGGGGGGTCTTCCCCTTTCCGTTAGCCTCTGGTGGAGCTTTTTCTAGTTTATCAGCTCTTTCTCATTAATAACATTTACTTCATAACTACACACTGATGTTGCTTGGAGACATACATCACGGTTTTCCTTTGTGAAATGTTAGAGGGTCAGGCAAGTGGGCTGCAGTCATCCAAGGTATGCTGCGGGACCAGTGTTACCCTCAAACTCCTGGCAGTTGCTCCTTTCTTCCCTAAACACTCAACACATTGGAATTCTCACTGGGCCAGAAAATGCATCCAGAATTCCCCAAATGCATTTTAAAAAGAAATTCTCATTCATGACAGCTAATGCAGTGGTACCATACAATTACCTGTACAAACAAAATGCCCCGTTATGAATGCCAGCACACATCCAGAAATACCATGCATAACTAAACTTATAACGGGAAATAATAATACAACAAACTGGCCTCAAACAGTTATAATTTTTTGCAGTAAACATAGCAGTCACTAAATGAGATAGAACTGATTGTATGTCTTAAATTATTAAGTGACTATAAACTGGAAAGCACTTAACAGGAGAAAGAGGGCAGTTCTAGGGAATGCACTTGTTGGCAAGATAGTGGCAAATCTGGTTTCTGGAAAATCATTGATACTGAATTATATGGAAATTCCATGTATACATAATATAATTAAATCTTGTAGCGTGAACAGTTAAGTACCTTGTAGAGTTCTGATATTCTATTATCTCTGTCCACAGGGCTATTGAAAAGTCACCATGATCATCATTATCAGGTTTACTGTTAGTCTGGAAAGAAGATGATTATGCATACAAAATCTATCTTGGGAATTAAAAGATAATTAAGGAATAAACTTTACATCATCTATATATACTTTCAGGGAAAACAATACCCAGTATGCAAAATAAATATCTTGCGATAAAAGAAAAATCAGTAAGAGTTTTTTTAAAAAATAAATGTGGGGATAGTTAGCTATCACAAATGTGTGATATACGCAGATTTCAGGGTCTGGCCTCCATTCAAGGCAAGAGGACAAAATCTCAAGGTGACCCTTTTCTCTTGAAAAGAGTTGTGTATTACATTTGATGTTTTTTATTTGAATTGCATACTCTATGCAATTATGGTTGGTGCTTAATGTATCATGTTCAATGTCATCATCAGGACCTGCCTGCTGTGTTGTCACAAGGAATTATTCCTAGATCTTGGGTTTTAACTCTAAAATCTCAGGCCCTGGGATAGTCCTGACTTGCAACTCTAGAAGCAATCAACACTCAGATAAGACAGTACAAAAAAGAAAAGAAGGAAGGAAAGAGTATCTAGTCTAATTTGAAGTTTATAATGCAGCCCCTTGCTGTTTCAAGTAGTCAAAGAGGGAGACCACTGACAACCTAGGAACCAACCTCTTATCCAACTGTTCAGTTAGCCCCAATGGAGCAAACAAAGTATGTCCTATGATAGTTCAAGGTTAAGAAAAACATTTTATTATAATTTCTTATAATAAGCTAGCTGGGGAACATGCTAAGCATTAAACAAAAATTAATGTCATACTAACATCAATAAAAGAGAATATTCCTTTAGAACAGTAATTTTAAACAGAATATAGGATACTGGCTGACACCAGACTAGAACATTTGTTCATGATCGAAATTACTCTGGATTTACAGGTTGTGGTTCTTTTATATATATATTTATAATTTTATTGTGTTTTTTTGAGAATATACAGCGAAAGAGTGAGAACAAGTTTTAGAAAGATACAGAAAAGTGAAGAAAATCAAGAAAGAAGAATAACCAGCTCCCCATTGCCTACCTACCCTATAGAAAAGTCTCAAAAAAAGTAAAAAAAATAAAAGTAGAAAAAATGTTGTTGACTTCCATTCATCTTTCTTTTCTCCATAGTTATCTAACCTTTATGTATCATTAAAAAGAAAATCATAGCAAAGATTTTCCTGTTTCTCTAAAGTCCAACCTTCATTCTGTTATTTATTTTATTTTTCATCCACCTTTATATAACTCTCCAACGTTGTCCAATCTGTCATTTTAATTCCCTTTCCATTACTCTGTTTCAGCATATATGTCAGTTTGTCCATGTCTTTTATCTCTATAATTTTCTCTATCCATTATGTCTTAGTAGGGATTGAGTCTTGTTTCCAAAGTCTGGCAAACACCATTCTAGCTGCTGTCATAAAAAAGTGAATAACTTATCTTTGTTTAAGTCCCCAAAAAAGTCAACATTAAACATGCCTAAAAGATAAATTTCAGATTTCATTGGGAAGTCTCTTTTTAGTATTTTTTTACATTCATTATATATTAATTTCCAAAATTCAGCTGTTTTTTCGCATGACCACCACATGTGTGGCACAGGCTGTGGCGCAGGCTGGATAGCAAGCCAGCTGCAACAAATCACTCTGACCAAGAGGTCATGAGTTCGAGGCCAGCCCGTGCCTGCGTCTTGTCTCTGTCTCTGTTCTATGTTATAACACTGAATGTTTGCCTTTATGTGTGCAATGTGATCCGCCCTGAGTCCCCTTCGGGGTGGGAAGGGCAGAATATAAATGCTGTAAATAAATAAATAAATAAATAAATAAATGTGGTAATATGAGCCCTCATGTGATTTACATTTCCAACATTTTTGATTAACATTATTCCTAATGTTTTGGGCGTAATATATCAACGATGAAGCATCTTAAGCCAATTTTCTTTCAGATCTGTTGCATATGTATATTTTAATCATTTGTTCCAAATTTGTTCCCATTCACTCAAATTAATAGGTCTTCCAATGTTTCTTGCTCAACTAATCATTGTACTTTTAATCTCCTCTGTTTCTGTTGCCCATTCATTCAACTTCCCATAAATTTTTGTTATGACTTTTCTCTCCATTGACAAAACTGTGTCCCAGAACTCCTTTTTCTCCGAGAAACCATTTTTTAAAATCTATATTGAAATATTCCTTGATTTGCCTAAACTAAAACCATGATACATTTCTAAATTGCTGTGATATTTCCTCTTGTGTTTTAATCTGGAATACTCCATCTCTTTTTACTAATATATCTTTATAAGTTGGCCATTTAATCCAACCTAACAACCTCCTTTGATTTGCCTCCAGAGGGGAGACCCACATTGATGTTTTAGTGTATAAGTTTCTTTTATATTTCTCCCAGACTTTAATGAGTGGTGATCGAATAAAATGGTTGCCAAAGTTTTTCTCCAATTTGGTCCTACCGTACCACAAGTACGAATGCCATCCTTTATGCAAATCAAAATCTTCCAGTGATAGTATTTTAACATTCATAAGATCTGCCCAATCTTTTGACCCACAGTAACACACAGGATTCGTAATATAATTTCAGATCTGGGAGGCTGAAGCCACCCCTCTTTTTTGAGTCAGTCATTATGGCAAATTTAATTCTAGGCTTTTTATCATTCCATACAAATTTCATTATTTCCTTTTTCCATTCATTGAAAATTTTCATGTTCCTTATCGGTAAATTTTGAAATAAATAAAGGTTGTGGTTCTTGAACAAGAAAATGCAGAGGAAGACTTGAAAGAGAAACAACCAAATTGTGGAGATATGAAGAAAAGACTTCATCAGGCGAACTCTTTATTCCACTACAGTTGTACAGTTTATTAAATACTTTTGATATCACAGTTTTATTAATTCCTGCTATTGCACTGAATCAGCAATTCATGATCCCGCAACTGTATTCCTGCATACCCTTGAAATTCTGCCTTTTTGCACTATTACTGTTCTGTATTATTATATTTTTATTTTCAGAACTGAAAAACAGAAAAGCAACTATTAACTATAAAATAAACAGAAAATGGACAGTTTAAGTATAGTGAGGGAGAAAGGAAAGTGGAAGAAACTCCCACTTCTCAATGTCACCTACTATTGTCAAGCCAGCATAGAAGAAAATATCCATCACACCAAGGTAAGTGACAGGAATGTTACGGGTTTGGGAACTCTTGATAGGGTTCATGCATTAATAATTACAACTGACAATCTTTATTACGATCCAAAGACCCAAATTGCTCAGCAGAAAAAGTACACAACAGATTCATAAACTGGTGCAATTCTAGATGCATATGAACATGGGTAAAAACACTGGAAATATCTACAAGGCAAGTTTCAAGCAGTGTCTAATACAGGAAGTTGTCTTATCATGGCTACCTCAGAGAGAAACTTGGCATTCGCCAAGGTCACCCGATGGAAATTTTCAACTAGTAAAAACTTTACTTGGAATTGGGCTGATCTACCAGGAAGGTTTCTCTTCTCGGTAGTGGGTTAATAATATGTAGCCGAGCCTGTTTGTAAAAACTGCAGGACAATAAGATGTGAAAAATTCACATTCAACATCCTGCATTAATAGTTAGCGATAGAATAATCATAGAGAGGAGGCAAGCTGTCAGCAGGATGTGTAAGACATTGTAAAATAGGGGTCATCACTAGTGATGATCCAGTTGCAATGTGCATTTGCTGCCTAATGCAATAAAACCCAAAGACAATGCCTTCCACCTATCATTATTGTTCAAAATATGAGATCTGGGGTTTTTGATTCTAGGAGTAGGACATAGAGAGCGATGTTTGAAAAGTCATTGTCTGTATTTACTTTGGTTGTATCACATTGTTAATTTTCAGTAAAGCACTACATGATTCATGTCGCCTTCTTAGCAGAAGGTAATAAAAATTACTTGCCTTCTCATGAGAAACCACATTCCATTCCACCTCCTATTAAGTTTAGACCATCACTGCGTCACAACTAATATAAAAGTAATGATGCTGAGAACTGTTGTATGATACAAAAGCTTATAAAATGTCAGTCTTGTAAAATGACAGCCTACCACTGAAGAATTTCTTTTTGAATATTGTCCCCTCTTTTTGAAGACAGGGGCAATATTTTTATGTCAGACTCCACTCTTCAATAGCTTCTTTCACATATTCTCTTAGGCTTGCTGCCCTGATTTGATGAAGAGAGAGAGAGGAAGGAAGGAAGGTTAGATGACTCATTCTTCCACAAACTCTTTTTCATTCCTACACACAAACCCCTTTATTCGCATTTTCTTAGGAATCTTAAATCCCATTGAAAGATGGGGGCAGAAAAAAGGAAAGGCAGTGTGAGAATCATAGATCACTGCTGTCTATACCATTTCAACAGACTAGCCAGTTTTAATGCTGGATTCTAGTGACAGCTCTTTCCCCTTTCTCTTGTTGCCTACATTTAAACTGATAAAGAAAACAAACCAAAAGATTTTTGCTTTTTTGAAATGTGTCCATCCAAGTTCTGGAGTTATCATTTGACAAGAATGATTGCAAGAACTCATACTAATATCTTACTGTAAGTCAATTCAAAAAGTGAATGAGAAACTACAAGGAGGAACTGTCAGTTCCACCCAGCAAAACATGGCAAAAGCTAAGATGACATATTATAAGAACTCCTTCAGCTTTAGACTTAAGACAGAAGAAAGCATACTTGAATAACTGATACAGTTGAATAGTTGATAGCATCATATTAACTATTAAGATCAGATTGACAATCTGCTGGGAATTGCAGTCCCACAATATCTGAAGGCTGCATGATTCCCACTCCTAAGTTATATTTTCACTAGCACATTCATCTCAAATAATAGCTTTTTGTTTCTCACATACTTACTACTATTACCTGCACTTGCAAAAAAAAAAAAACCCCACAGTGGTTCATGAAATGTCCTTCTCAGCAGAAAGAACATGCACTGTTCATGAAACAACCGGAGATTAGGACGCAGTGGGTTTTTCTTGGAAAGAGCTGCTTATTGCTAATGACAGCACGAACGTCATCGTCTCACTCGTTCAGTTGTTTTCGACTCTTCGTGACCTCATGGACCAGTCCACGCCAGAGCTCCCTGTCGGCCTCACCGCCCCCAGTTCCTTCAAGGATGAGCCAGTCACTTCAAGGATACCATCCATCCATCTCGCCCTTGGTCGTCCTCTCTTCCTTTTTCCTTCCATTTTCCCCAGCATCATGATCTTCTCCAAGCTTTCCTGTCTCCTCATGATGTGGCCAAAATACTTCAGCTTTGCCTCTAATATCCTTCCCTCCAGTGAGCAGTCGGGCATTATTTCCTGGAGGATGGACTGGTTGGATCTTCTTGCGGTCCAAGGCACTCTCAGGATTTTCCTCCAGCACCAGAGTTCAAAAGCGTCTATCTTCCTTCACTCAGCCTTCCTTATGGTCTAGCTCTCGCAGCCATAGGTTACTATGGGGAATACCATTGCTTTCACTATGCGGACCTTCGTTGCCAGTGTGATGTCTCTGCTTTTCAGTATTTTATTGAGGTTGGCCATTGCTCTCCTCCCAAGAAGTAGACGTCTTCTGATTTCCTGGTTGCAGTCTGCATCTGCAGTGATCTTCACACCTAGAAATATAAAGTCTGTCACTGCCTGCATGTTTTCTCCCTCTATTTGCCAGTTGTCAATCGGTCTGGTTGCCATGATCTTGGTTTTCTTGATGTTTAACTGCAGCCCAGCTTTTGCACTTTCTTCTTTCACCTTGGTGATAAGGCTCCTCAGCTCTTCCTCACTTTCAGCCATCAGAGTGGTATCATCTGCATACCTAAGGTTGTTAATGTTTCTTCCAGAAATTTTAACTCCAGCCTGGGATTCGTCAAGCCCCGCACGTCGCATGATGTGTTCTGCGTACAAGTTTAATAGGTAGGGCGATAGTATACAGCCCTGCCATACTCCTTTCCCAATCTTGAACCAGTCTGTTGTTCCGTGATCTGTTCTTACTGTGGCTACTTGGTCTTTATACAGATTTCTCAGGAGACAGACAAGGTGACTTAGTATCCCCATACCACCAAGCACATGCCACAGTTTGTTATAGTCCACACAGTCGAAGGCTTTAGATTAGTCAATAAAGCAGAAGTAGATGTTTTCTGAAACTCCCTGGCTTCCTCCATTATCCAGCGGATATTGACAATTTGGTCTCTTGTTCCTCTGCCTTTTCTAAACCCAGCTTGGACATCTGGCAGCTCTCGCTCCATGTATTGCTGAAGTCTGCCTTGCAGGATCTTGAGCATAACCTTACTGGCATGTGAAATACGTGCCACTGTACAGAAGTTTGAACATTCTTTAGCATTTCCCTTTTTGGTATGGGGATGTAAATTGATTTTTTCCAATCTGATGGCCATTCTTGTGTTTTCCATATTTGCTGGCATATGGCATGCATCACCTTTACAGCATCATCTTTCAAGATTTTAAACAGTTCAGCTGGGATCCCATCGTCTCCTGCTGCCTTGTTGTTAGCAGTGCTTCTTAAGGCCCATTCAACCTCACTCCTCAGGATGTCTGGTTCTAATTCACTCACCACACCGTCAAAGCTATCTTCTATATTTTTATCCCTCCTATACAGATCTTCTGTATATTCCCGCCACCTTTTCTTGATTTCTTCAGCTTCTGTTAGGTCCTTGCCATCTTTGTTTTTGATCATGCCCATTTTTGCCTGAAATTTGCCTCTGATGTTTCTGATTTTTCTGGAAGAGGTCTCTTTGTCCTTCCTATCCTATTGTCTTCTTCCACTTCCATGCATTGCTTGTTTAAAAATAGTTCCTTGTCTCTCCTGGCTAACCTCTGGAATTGTACATTTAGTCAGGCATATCTCCCCCTATCGCTGTTTCCTTTCACCTTCCTTCTTTCTTGGGCTACTTCCAGTGTCTCAGCAGACAACCATTTTGCCTTCTTGGTTTTCTTTTTCTTTGGGACGTACTTTGTTGCTGCCTCCTGAACAATGTTGTGGACTTCTGTCCATAGTTCTTCTGGGACTCTATCAATGACTCTATTTATTAATGACAGCACACAGCTGCCTTAACATTTAAATGGTTCCACCGTATGTGTGGAATGTGTATTGGTGCAACTCTTTCTGCAGGTGATTATGTAAGAAACACATTTACCTTCTGATCCCGTGTGCCAATAAAGCCGTCCCCATGCATCTAGGACCAAGGTGTCATTACGTTTTAGGTACCCTCAAGCCCTGTTTTTGTTTTTGTTTTTTGCTACTCACCAATAGACAATGGGAAAAGGAACTAATATGACCTCATATGACTATGTGAAACTTCAAAAAATAACATATCCTATTATTTTCAACAAAGGTACCAAGAAAAGGGTGCAGTTTGTGCAGGAAGCCCTAAGAGCTTGTCTAAGCTGACTCAAAAGCCCAGACTGACTGCAAAGTCATTCTTCCAGGAACTTCCAGTCTTTATTGCTAGGTGAACAATCTTAAAATGGCTTAGCCCATGCTAAGAATCACAGAGTTAGAAGAGACCACATGGGCCATCCAGCCCAACCCCCTGCCATGCAGGAAGAACACTATCAAAGCACCCGTGACATATGGCCATCCAGCTTCTGCTTAAATTTATTTATTTAAGTATTTATTTATTTATTTACAGTATTTATATTCTGCCCTTCTCACCCCAAAGGGGACTCAGGGCGGATCACAACGCACATATAATGGCAAACATTCAATGCCATTGGACAAACGACATATATAGACAGACACACAGAGGCAATTTAACACTCCAGCTTTTGCCTTTGTGAGGATATGCTCGATTCCGGCCACAGGGGGAGCGGCTGCTTCATCATCCACTGCGACACCAAGTCCTTTGATGGAAACTTCCTCCTCTGTCCACATACTGCTGGAGATTTTATGGCGTGGTAAATTAGTTAAATTAGCCTCCTTGCATAAGCGGTACCTAAATTCCTACTTGACAGATGCAACTGTCTTTTGGCTGCATAGGTCAACAGCAGCTGGACTATTTATGGTCAGGAGCTTACCCTGACCCAGGCTTCGAACTCATGACCTCTCAGTCAGTAGTGATTTATTGCAGCTGGCTACTAACCAGCTACGCCATAGCCCGGTCCAAGGAAGGACCTTCCACCACACTCCAAGGCAGAGAGTTCCATTGTTGAACAGCTCTTATGGTCAGGATGTGCTTCCTAATGTTCAGTAAAATCTTCTTTCCTGTAATTTAAACACATTACTTTGAGTCCTAGTCTCCAGGGCTCTAGAGAACAAGCCTGTTCCCTCATCCTGGTGACATCCTTTCAAATATTTCTACATGGCAATCATGTCTCCTCTCAACCTTCTCTCCTGCAGACTAAACATACCCAGCTCTTTAAGCCACTCCTCGTAGGGCATGGTTTCCAGATCTTTGATTATTTTAGTCACCATTCCAGCTTGTCAATATCTCTTTTGAACTGTGTTGCCCAGAATTGAACACAGTATTCCAAGTGAGGTCTAACCAAAGCAAAATACAAAGGCACCATGACTTTCCTCGATCTAGACACCAGGACCGGCCCGAGGAAATTTAAAGGGGTACGCAAAAAGTTTTTTTGCGCCCCCTCCCCGCGCCGTGGGAGGCATGGGCTGGACTGGCCCCACCTCCCACGCCCTAACCCCGCCTCCCATGCTGGGTGGCCACGCCTCCTGTGGCGCGGGCAGCGAGGGAGGCGGGGCCAGACGTGGCCCCGCCGCCCGCAGCGCGCGCCCTGGCTCAGCCACGCTGCGGCGGGAGTTCTTAAACTTCTTAAACATGAGGTTTCTTCCAACTCTATGATTCTATGAAGTCCAAAACACCTGGAGGGCCAAAATTTGCCCATGCCTTTACTACACCAATAGTTTGACATCACTTGGTTCAATGCTGTGGGATAATCCTGGGAGCTGTAGTTTTCCGCCTTCTCTGCCAAAGAGCGCTGCTAATAATCCATTGAGGATCCCATGGCAGTGAATGATCCAACTGCATCAGTCCAGTGGTGCAGGGAGGCATTTTGACTCCATGATAAGAGCAGCACATAAGTACAACAATAACAACAACTCGCGTGGATCAAAGGCAGAGAGGACCGAGGAGGAGGGCAGCCGAGATCCCTTCCTCAGCGGGCAAGCAGGAGAAGTGACTGAGAGTGAGAAAAAAGGAGCCCAAGAGGGACAAAATGGGAAGAAAGGGATGCAGGGCTGGGGAGGAGAGAGAGGGGCGGGGAGTGGGGAAGGGAGGCACGGAGGAAGGGGCTGCACGGAGGGGCCTCTCCCTCTCCCTTACCAGGACCATGGCAAAGCGCTCCTCCAGCTCTCCCTGGTCTGGCATGGGCACCTTCCCCAGGGGCAGCAGGGGCGGCAGCATCCCCGGGCCTCCGCCGGGGCCCACAACGGGATCCCCGCCGCTCTCCGCGTTCCCCATCCCCGGCTGAGGAGCCAGGTGGCACCCTCCTCCTCCTGCTCTGCTTCCCTTGCGCCCGCCCGAAGGGGAGGAGGAAGACGGGAGGCCGCTTCAACAGCCCCTCTCCTCCTTCCAGACCTGGCCACGCCTCCCGCATCGCGTGGCCCTGCCTCCCAGGGGTTCAATAGCGCCCCTGGGAAGCTGGCGCCCAACGCGGGGGCGTGGTCAGCGTGCCGTGTTGGGCCGGGCCTGCTAGACACTATACTCCTTTTGATGCAGCCCAAAATCTCATTGGCTTTTTCAGCTTCTTCATCACATTGTTGGCTCATTTTCAACTTGTGGTCTACTAAGATTCCAAGATCTCTTTCAAATATATTGTTGTTGAGCCAGGCATTGCCCATCTTGTATTTGAACATTTTATTTTTAATGCCTGAGTCTATTATCCTACATTTCTCCTTGTTAAAATTCATTTTGTTCATTTTGGCCCAGCTCTCTAATTTGTTAAGACTGTTTTGCATTCTGATCTTGTCTTCTGAAGTCATAGGTGATCACTCGTGGCCAAGTCTAATTGTCTTCCAAGGGTGGAGTTTTGGCACTGGGTTCATAAGTGACTGTGGAGATCTATTCTGGAACTGCGTGGTCTGTCACATTGAGGGCATAGATTTCCAGATGGAAGGTGGTGCAGACAGGGATTTACTTGATATGTCTTCCTCTTGGCATGTTTCTCCCTTTTGCTCTCTATTAAAGCCTCTTCAAAATTTTAATGTATTGTCCATTATTTTTGGCATTTTAATGTATTGTCCATTATTTTATTTTGTGTATCGTTGGAATGTTTTAAGAATGTTTTAAGTTTCTGTCAAATATGTTGTGTTGTTGTTTTGGGCTTGTCCCTGTTGTGAGCCGTCCTGAGTCCCTTCGGGGAGATGGGGCGGGATATAAAAATAAAGTTTATTATTATTATTATTATGGCATCGTTGGTCACTGCTGACCTCCAGTGAGAATGCTCAAGGAGCAGGGCTTCCCAGTTCTCAGTGTTTATTCCACATTTTAACCCACCTTTAAATCTCTTTTGCTGTCTACCAACACTCCATTTTCTGTACTTGAGCTGGGAATAAAGTAACTGCTTTGGGAGATGGTGATCGGGCATTCGGACAACGTGGCCGGTACAGTGAAGTTGATGGCACAGGATCATTGCTTCAATGCTGGTGGTCTTTCTCTCTTCCAATTTGGTGTCATCTGCAGACTTGATAAACATGCCTTCTAACCCTCAACCAAGTCACTAATAAATATGTTGAACAGCACTGACCCAGGAAGAGAACTCTGCAGCACTCCACTAGTCACTTCTTTCCAGGATGAAAATAAACAGTTGGTGAGCACCCTTTGGGTACGGTCACTAAACCAATTAAAAATCCACCTAACAGTAGCATTACTAGTTTGTTTGGAAGAAGATCATGGGGGACCTTGTCAAAGGCCTTACTGAAGTCGAGATATGCTTACTGTATGCCAGAGAATATGCCAGAGCTTGGCCGAAGCCCTAGAGCAGCTCCACAATTTGGACACAGTATGGACAGCATGACTGGGTTTAAAAATCTCTAGAGGTAGGATCTAAAATAATTATAATAACCCTCAATAATTACTAGTATTCAGGAATCCAACAGACAGTGAAGACACAAGATTTACACCCCCTACTTGAGAAATACTCTGCCACCAAACTTAGCAGTGGAGCCACAGTTTGTTCATGGAATTTTGTGAGAACATCATCAAGGTTTCAAGGGAAAAGGTAAGGTTGTTAACTTGATCCAAAGCAGCTGCTTATAGCAGCTCAACAAAAAGGACTTGGGTGCTTTATTTTCAAGTAGTCTGCATTGTTCTTCACTAATTAAGAGCTCTACCATTCAATATTCCTGTTGCTAAATTACCTGAAACCAAATTCTATTTCAGACCCTGTGAATTCACCACTTGAATTAAATAAAAGAAGACAAAGTAAACCCGATATTCAACAGACCTTAGCATTGGATAATAATGTAATCACTGAGCTTTCATGCCTCTCCTTTGTATTTAAAGATAATATCAAGCACTTTCTCTGTTTTTTTCTTGTTATTCTCTGTTGGAGGGTTAAAGGTAAGACTTCAATTTTATAAAACAAACCTTCCAATCTACTAATCAGCTATGGGGAAAATACTGAATGTGTTTGACAATATCTAAGTCACGCTGTGAACTATTTGCGCTCCAGTTCTCATGCAACAACAGTGCCCAATATAAGAGTCAAGCAGGATGAGATGAAAAGCACGCCACTAATCCTTGTAGGAATGTGTGTTTGTGTGTGCAAAATAGCAGCTGCCTATGGTGTGAAAGGATCAGGGGATTGTGGCCTGAAAAGATGAGTTTCACCCCTTTGTATTAGTTTTGGTCCAAACTGGAAATGTGATTCTCGCTAATTTTCCAGAAAGTAGGTTTCCATTAAATAGAAGGTTTTCTCATAGAACGAATTGTAGGTATGAGTCAGGCTAATTCAGCTTGAGATTATGGACCCTCTAAGATCAGGACTGATATCAATGTGATGCCAGGGATTGAACATGAAACCTTTTCCATAACTATGCAGGTGGTCTGCACCAATGGACAACTACGCTTCTTTCAGTGTCAAAGAATGCTCAGTGGTAAAAGTAATGTTTTGATGTAGAATATTCCAAATCATTTTTGTGGAGGGCTAGGAAATTCTTTTCTCAAAACTCTGTAAGGTTACTGCTGCATATCAGAGCAGACATTGACACTACTTAGCTAGATCAGTCAGAGTTCTGACTCAATATCATGCAACTTCCAAGGTTCCTATACTTCTAATGACACTGACAGATTTCTTCCTCCCTAGTCTTTACTGAATGTTAGTCAACAAAAAACAGCAAAGAACTCAGATATTATCTCATGCAGAGATGTTATCAAATCAATTTAGTAATTTATTTCAAGAGCATCACTGGAAAACCTCTACTTAGGTAATCTGCTTGACCATGAACCAGAATGTCCTAACCTTGAGGATACATTTCCCAGATGTTCAGGGAAAATAGTAAATATTGCCTCGCTTAAAAAAAACAGGAGGTTGTACAGACTAAAATCATTGTTTGGACTCACTGCAGTATATGGCCCACTAGGGCTAAAGAGAGCAAAGAAAAACTTTTATGAACTTCAGGCGCATCCACATTGTAGATTTAACACAGTTTGACTACACTTGATCTACCATGGCTCAATGCCATGGAACTATGAGAGCTGGAGTTTTACAAGGTGTTTAGTCTTCTCTGCCAAAGAGTGCTGGTGCCTCACCAATACAGCTCCCATTATTCCATAACCATAGCACTGTGGGTGATGGGAAATGTAGTTACATATATCAGCAAGTCAGAGAGAGCTATCCTAATAAAATGCCTCACTTCTACTATCAAATTTGTTGCAACACAATATGATCCGTTATCTGTGGGACTGATCTCTAGTTTCATTTACCCACATCTCACATTTTCTAACTCTTCCCATGTGTCTCTGTGGTATTCTTGGGCCAAGAGTCCTTCGTTTCAACAGGGTTCGTATAATTCATGGTTGTGCATATCCATACAAAGTCTGAGAATGTATACCCTGCAGAAATGGGGATCATACTCTATAATCACACAGAAAAAGTAAAACCCTGCTTAACTTCTTTCATTCTAGTATGGAAGTTCTAAATCTATACTTGTGTAAGATTTCATATACTGATTTATGTCCACTTTCAGAATAACTTCCACATTTCTTCTATCATAGCACAGAGGACTATGTGAACAGGGAATGTAAAAACACTGCCTGTTCTAATTTTCTTTTCTTTTTTTAAACCCTCAAGGTTTTGTGCGGATTTGCAACTTTTTCATGGTTTCTTTTTAGTGAGGCAGCCAAGCAAATTTTGTGTGACTGAAGTGGACCCAAAAGTCTTTTGGCAATGTACTGAAAACAAGTCTTTATCACAGCAGCTCAGTGCTTAATAACAAACCCTACAAAGAATTAAAATAGAAAGGAAATTTGTTTTCAGGCTTCTAAAGGGATTAAGATAAATAGCATGAAAATAGATTTAAAGTCAAACAAAAATGCACTATGATATAAAAAATAATTGCCTACCATGAATAAATACTTGAATATTATGAGCCAGTATAATAGATGGATAGACACAACTGTAGTGCTGCAAACTGATAATATCTCGGACTGTTTTTAAAACCTGCATTTCACTAAAAACTGGAAATCATCTATACGGTTGTGCTCATTTTTAAATACTTAAAAAGCCATTGATGATTTTGACTTGATTTTCCCTTACTTAGCAAAGCAAGCAAAGAATGTAGAGCCTGTTTATTCCAGGTATTAGTCAAGGTGACACTGGAAATAGGAGATCTTGTTAAAATATTATTAATGCTGGAGTTAATAGTACTGTGGGTTAACTTTAAGACCAATTCATCATGCAGTAGAATTTGTACCAGAGGCAGAATACTCTACATATGAATTCCCTGTGCAAGTGACAGCCTTTAAGTATTACTATAAATCAACAAGCCACTGGGTTAAAATGAAACCAACAGGTTTTCAGGCCGTGGTTTAATATTTTGAGGAGAAAACCTAAGGCTATGCAAGGTGAGGCCATTCTTACCTCCATGGGAAAAGCTTTGAAATTAACAGTATGTTCTGAGCCGCGCTGATTTTCTCTGCCCCAGTGAAATCGAACATCGTGCAGTTCAAATTCATGCCCCCGAGGCAACGGCCCTCCAACCAACACTGCAAGAGAAAACAACACAAATTATAACCAATGACATTCATAGCTGACAATTCACAGAGGGCTTTCTCAACTAACAGTAGGGAAAGTGTTCCTTTTATTGCGAAAGTGAGGCGCTAAAGGGATGCAGTCACAATTCACAAACTTTGTTGATTTGCTCCATGGCTTCACACCTCATATAATAAGCTTGGCAAATGATATGCCATTCCGTTCTGTTTTATGACAAATTTTCTTAATCAAAGATAAATGTTGCACTTCCTTTATCACTCCCAGGTATAGTTTATACATAACTAACTATTGATGAGGCCTGTCCTTTTACTACCTAAAGAATTTCTACATATACAAATGTGGCCTCTGAGTCTTGGGAAGATGCCAACCCCTGATCCATTCAATAGCATTGGCTTGCTTTCCTTGGTCTCAAGCCAAGAACTATCCTAGCCTGCTCCTAGATGAAAAAGTGTCATTGGGACCCTGATACTGTGACAAATACTATTACTACTATTGCTATGACACTGGGACTCAAGGTGGCATACACATTTATAAATAATACAATGGTCTGCAGACAATTAAAAGACATGCAAAATATGAGTAAAATCTTTAAATGCTATTTTAAATAGCAGTTGATCCATAAAATTAAAATCATTCTAAAATCTGATAAAAGGCAGACAATACACCTTTGCCTATTCCAGTCAATTGCTAAAAGCATGTTGGAAAGAAAAACTACAATTTTCATGGTATTACTGTCATTGAGTCATGGTAGTTAAAGTGGTGTCAAACTGCATTAATACTACAGTGCAAATGCATCCCAAGTCACCTTTTTAGCAACAGGTCGCAGTAGTGCGAAACAAGAAAAGGGCTCATTAGATTTAACAATCAACACAAACAAAATCCAACTAAGAATTCGTCTAAATTAATTTGCTGCAGAGGGCATAATAACCTGTTTTAGTTACTTAACATTATCCAACACAAAGGCACCTCAAAGTAGAAAAGCTACTCTGCCTCTCCCATATGACACATGGAAGCAGAGTTGGTTAAATGAAAACAGGATTCTGCTGACATGTGACATATAGCTTAGCAGAGTTATAGATAGAGATAGATGTATATATAGATATATTTGCAGAGTTCTCTTGCACTGCCCGGTCACCTTTTTTCTAGTTTGTGGCAGAAGAACCATGGCTCTGTTGAACCCTATGGGAGTCCTCATACATTTATATTTCTTAAAACTTGCGCTGTATCTGTTTTCTTGAAAGCACATCAATGTTCATCTCAAATGTGCCCACTATGTTTCTCTTTCTAAAAGCTTGTCATCAATTATATGTGACAGATATATATGCTTGAAACCCTGCAATAACATCCTTCTGAGTAAGCTAGTCATCTTTATATATAAAAGAGTGATGGCATCAGGGCAGCGGACAAAACAACAAAACTACAGGCCCCCCAACCTCTAAATTCGACAACACAACCCATCATCCACGGCTCTAGGTTGATACAACAAAAAGAAAAGAAAAATAAAGTCCTAATTACAGGGAGAGGAATAATAGTTTTTATCCAATTGCTGCCAGTTACAAGGCTAAGTTCCGCCCACTTGGTCTCCTAGCAACCTACTCAGCCCAGGGGACAGGCACAGTTAGGCCTCACTTAGGCCTCTTCCACAGATTATCAGATTTTAACTGGATTATATGGCAGTGGACTCAAGGCCCTTCCACACAGCTATATAACCCATTTAGAATCTTATATTATCTGCTTTGAACTGGATTATCTTGACTCCACACTGCCATATAATCCACGTCAGTGTGCATACTAAACATAAAGACTACCATACAACAGACATTCAATACCACCACTACCTCAACAATTTCTCACCAACACCACCAGAAAATGCCACAGCAACGCGTGGCTGGGCACAGCTAGTTGCTATATAAAAATAAGTTTCTCATTCAGTGGCCTTAGTTTTCACATTATACAATTACTTAGGTTAAAAAGCAACATATTCAAAAATCTCAAATACAGAGAATTTAGAATGAAAGAGTTAATCATATACCTAATGATAACTTATATGCAATAGTAAGAGACTATCAAAGGCTACAGGTCATTATGATTATTACATTCCATCCAGTATCAAAGACAAGATGCCTCTCAATATCCATAGTTGCTGTGAAGGGTATGGTTGCATTAGTCTCCAGCATGTGGCCCTGTGATATGTTTATACTGCAAGAGATAGGTCTGTGGTCTGATCCAGAAGGATCAGTCTTATATTTTTATGTTCTACAAGAACGAATACTGAGTGAAGGACAACTATATAACCTGATCTACAAGGTACATATAACAATGCAATATTATAAATGTGGAGAGAAGCTTAACAATCCCATGGACGATAGGTACTTTCATGGGTTTGCATCAAAGCAGTATTGTGACCTGGGTCCAGGTGAAATAGATTGTAATGAGATATACTACTGAATGGACAGAACAGAGAATGTAAACACAATAGTTTAGAGACAGTTGGCTGATTTTTCCAGAGGCATTTATCATCTCATTCTTTTGTTAGATCTCTGTCAGATGTCTGAACACTTAGTAGAGGTGGGTTATGGGATTCTTTTATTCGTAATGGGTATTTTATTATCTTCAGGTTAGAACTACATCATCTAGAATCCCTAGAATACGATAAAGGACAACTTCTAGCAAGTTTAGATGTGAGACTCAAATAATTAGTTATCCAGTCTATGTCGTCAAAGCATTAAACAAACAATTAGCAGTCCTGTATTTTCCACTGCAGCAACACTGGAGGCTTCCCGTGTTACTATAGAGATTAATGGGGAGAAGCCAGGCGGCTGGTTCTTCCCCCCCCCCCCCCCGTGGATGAGGTAGGAGGGAAGCCAGGGGATGTGGGCATGGGGGACAGGTTCCCCACTCCCCATGCTGTGCCTTGACAGATTCACTATAATTTGTGGTGATTCCAGGGGTCAGTATGATGTGGTCGGGAGGGGGTAGGGTGGGCTTCAATGTTGCTGAATTATATTTCTCTCCAACTCTAATGCCACATCATCTCTCCCTTTCACTGTACCATTCTACTTCTGCAGCACAGCTTATGAAGTTACTTTTAAGAAAGATGACATGTTGAAATCACCTCTCACTGAATAGTCTCAGAGCATCGTTCCTCCACTATTCAGTTATTGATAGCTTCATTATACCATTTTATGAATCCTTCTTAAAAACTCTACTAAAGCCTCCAATGGCACAATGGATTAAACCCTTGTGCCGGCAGGATTGCTGACTGACAGGTCAGTGGTTTGAATCCGAAGAGAGCGGGATGAGCTCCCTTTGTCAACTCCAGCTCCCCATGTGAGGACATAAGAAAAGCCTCCCACAGGATGGTAAAACTTCAAACATCCTGGCGTCCCCTTGCCGACAGCCAATTCTCTCACACCAGAATGACTTGGAGTTTCTCAAGTTGTTCCTGACACAAAAAAACAGCTCTGCTTTTAGAGTGTATCAAACCATGTCAAGAGGCATATGTACTCCAATGTCCATAGGTCTTCTCTTGTGATCTAGAAGATATCCTGGAAAAGGTGGGGGGGTCGTAATGGAAATTGTTGCAAGTGGAACAACAGAAACACATTTCATCTTAGATTTTAAGATTTTCCTTTACACCAGAGGACAGGTTTACTATGAAGAAAAAGTTGTAGAAGGCTTGTACTTCATCTTCCCCATGTACAACTGAAGTAGGATCTTTGGATTAACAAAAGTTCCTTTTAGCTCAGTAATGTTTACTCTGATTGATAGAATTCTTCCAGGACCTCTGCTACAGACCTTTCTCATCATCTGCTCTATGATCCTTTTAACTGCTTTATTATTTGATTCAGAAAGGATGACAAGCTACCTTATCCATACCAACTACTGTATTTCATCACCATGGAAATAGAGTCACTTCCACAAAGTTGAAGTTTTCCTAACTTAAAAATTTTGTAATGCAGTTACCAACAAAATGTTCAGGAACAAAATCTAAATTGGCTTTGGTAATTGCTATACTGATTAGAAATAAAGGGAGGGGTGATCTAATGGAAAGAAAGGGGGCAAATCATGAAAATCTGATTTGTGTGTGGTGGGGATATCTCAATATCATGTTTATGTTCAGCTTTTAGAGCAGGGGTCCTCAAACTTTTTAAGTGGAGTTCATGGTCCCTCAGGCTGTTGGGGGGCCGGACTATGATGAAATAGTCCCAAATTAGGATTGTTGCTGTTGTGTGTCTTCAAGTCATTTCAGGCTTAGGTCAATCCTAAATCTAAAGTTTAGGACAGGGGCCAGGTAGATGACCTTGGAGGGCCGCATCCAGCCCACGGGCCTTAGTTTGCGGACCCCTGTTCTAGAGGTTCATGCATTTCATTCTGGACCTTAATTAATAATACAGTTTGTTTAATGGGGAAACTGGTTTGAAAAATTGGGAGAGAAAGTGTTGAAGTTTTAAGTCCTTGTTACTTTCTACTGAAGAGATATTTCATTGTCCTTGGCAAAATACTAGTTTTCCTTGATTCCTTTGTAAAATCATTGTTCTTAAAGCAGACAGTTAATAGCACTTTCTCCTCTTTGATAGTTCAGGGCAAAACACCAAACCAGCAAAGAAAGAAGATTTTAAAGATTCACAGAACTAACACAAAGTGTCTAAACACTATAAAGGAACCAGATCTTACATGATTTTGGAAGCTAACCTTGGCAAGATCTGGCTAGTACTTAGAAGGGGAACTACCAGAAAATACCAGGAACTGTAGGCTATATTTCAAATGAAGGCAACAGCAACCAAATTCTGACTACTCCTTACCTAAGAAAATCTTATGCAATTCATTTGCTCATTATATGTAGATAAGTGTCTTGAAGGCACATATACATACACAATTTATCACAACAAAACTTTCCATTAGCCATAGCTTAATTCATCAGATCCTAATGTCCCAAGGCTATTCTGATAGTCCTTGAGATTCTATAAAACCCCTCACTGTATTATTATAATCATGCTACAATTTCAGATAGAGAATAATCTTCAGAATGCGCATATTTCTACCTACATTATACTGTGCACCATTCTTAGCTGTGAAACGCTGATATACAGTTTTTAAAATTGATAACTAAGCCTGTATTAATAATGTATTTTGCTGTAGCAGTAGCCACAAATATCAATGACTTCTATTATTATTATTATTATTATTATTATTATTATTATTATTATTATTATTATAACTGCATTCTAAAATATACGGCAGTGTAGACAGGGCTACAGTTAAAATGCACATATACCAATTCAAAATACAGAATCAATTTATATAATGCAACATCAATTTAAAAAGCATATATATTAAGAGATTCATAATTTAAAAACTATCTAGATTGGTTTTTAATGCTATTTTAAATACAGACTATGTATATAGCTGTCAAATCTTTTCTGGCCGGTCATTCCACAATTTGGAGGCAGCTGATGAAAAAGTCCTCTGGTTAATAGCTGCCAACTTAGCCCTAGCTGCTTGAAGTAAATGTTCTCCAGGAGAGAGACCTGAATGTATAAGTGAATCTTTAAGGAAACTAGGCCCAAATTAGGTACAATAAAGGTAGGTACCAACTCTTCTGTCCCTGACATTAATTGGCAGGCAGTGGAGTGATTTTAATATGGGTGTAATAGGATAATTCCTTTATAAGATAGTTGTTGGCGAGAAAGAATTATTTTATTCCCTATAAGTGTGATCTGGCTAGTTAGAAAAGATATATAACTCCTTTCTTTAGTTTAGTTTTAGGTATAGAATATACCTAAGTCCCCGGTGGCACAGCAGATTAAACCGCTGAGCTGCTGAACTTGCTGACTGAAAGGTCAGCAGTTTGAATCTGGGGAGCAGGGTGAGCTCCTGCTGTTAGCCCCAGCTTCTGCCAACCAAGCCATTTGAAAACATGCAAATGTGAGTAGATCAATAGGTACAGCTCCTGTGGGACTGCTCCATGCAGTCATGCTGGTCACATTATCTTAAAGACATCTAAGAACAACGCCAGCTCTTCGGCTTAGAAATGGAGATGAACACCAACCCCCAGAGTTGGACATAACTAGACTTAATGTCAGGGGAAAACCTTTACCTTTACCTATAGAATATAGTATGTTTAATGTTCTATGTTGTTATATTATATTTTTGCTTTTGCTTTTTTGTTTGTTTTCTTAAACCCTGATTGTAGCCTTTATAATTAAAATGTGTGTATTGAGATCGATAGATAAGACATTAAGAGAAAGAGACTACAACCCATTCTAGCCAACACCTGCTCTTCTCTCCGATGTCTAGGGCTCCTGAGAAATCTCCCAGCCTCGACCTTTCCTTGGGCTGCCTTGGCTCTAGTCCAAGCTGCTTTCTTTCTTCACACAGACATAATTAGCACATTCCACAGCTGGGGCAGGGAGTCAGGGGGCTAAGCCCTGATTTTGAAATGGTCAACAAACTAGCTGTATTCATCTGTTTCAGTATAAAAAAGAAAAAATAGACTCACAATTAATGATTTATACAGTCCTCCATGTGGAATATGAATTCTGGTGGTCATTGGACTCACAAACTCTGAATATAGAGTTCTACTTTCTATGTTTGTATGTGTGTTGGTAACACATTGATTATATTTTGGTTTAGAGACATATTTTTGAAGCATTTAGTATATTTTGAATCTTTTTCATACTTGGCTGTACATTGAATGTTCTATGACAATAGCATATATAGAAATTACTGTTTTATAGTTTATACTAGCTGTGCCCGGCCACGCGTTGCTGTGGCAAAGTGGTGGTGGTATTGGTTAAAAATTGTTGTGTAATTTTTATTTGACGTTATTTGCAATTTTTTATTAATTTTATTATAAGTTATATTTTTATTTATTATATTTTATTATTTTCTTGTATTATTTTTAGTTATTTTCAGTTATTATAGTATTTTATTGTATTATTTTTTAGTGTTTTTTATTATTTTTTATTGGGTTGCTAGGAGACCAAGTTGGAGGAGCTTAGCCTTCTAACTGGCAGCAATTGGATAAAAGCAATTATTCCTCTCTCTCTAATTAGGACTTTATTTTTCTTTTCTTTTTGTTGTATCAACCTAGAGGCATGGATGATGGGTTATGTTGTCAAATTTCGAGGTTGGGGAGCCTGTAGTTTTGTTGTTTTGTGGGTCACCGTGATGCCATCACTCTTTTATATATATAGATTATTGGATTACATTTCTAGTTATAGTGGCTTCTTGCCTTAGCTTTAAGAGCAAACCATTTATTTCATCATAAGCATTTGTGTGCTACAACATCTGAAAAAGTGGGCTGTACTCAGAAAAGCTTGTGACAAAATCAATGGGTTAGTCAGAAATATGCTGCAAGGCTGACACTTTTCCTTCCCTTTTTAATACTGATTTTGAAATGGCTATCTCCTTCCAAAAGAGTCGCTTCTGGATTATGTATGAAGCAGCATTAAGAAATACATCATTTTTTCTTCCCAACTCCAGGAAGCAAGTTTCCACTGCAAGGTCCACTGACAAATGTTTCCTGCTGACCAGCTGGCCACATACATTGGTGATGCTTACTTGTTGTCCCCCAGCTGCTTCATAGCATTTAAAGAATTGCCAAGAATATGTAAAGGACAAAACATTCTGCATATTGTTAATTCTGAAAACTAGTGTCACATGTCACTATGCAGAAATAAACTGTGCAATTCTCTTCTTCAAAAAGTCTAAAAACATAAAGCCAGAACATTTTTGGAAGTTGGTTGTATGCATGAAAGCCGGAGAGTAAGTAAGTGTGTTACCCATCTTCTGCAGCCAATTTCTTTCAGCACTACAAATTACAACAATTCCGTTGGCTGCGGACCAAGTTTAATCTTGCATTTCCCTAATTAACATGTTGAAAACATAAGAAAGGAATCAGACACACAGTAGCATTTCTGTAATGCTTGAAAGATCAAAGGCAATCACTCCTATCTTGAAAGCTTTGAGAATGTTTGTTTTGGTCTGATAACTTGTATCTGACTACAGTTCTGTACCCTGAAGTTTCTAAGGATGCACCAACAATCACCAATGAAAGGGAAGGCGTGTGAAGTGGCTTGTGGCACCCCATGTGCCCTCTCTCCTCCATTCATCACACAGTGGGGATGGGAGACGGTGCTTTGGTACCCTTTCCCTCCCCCATCACATGGCAGAAAGGGCAGCAATATATGTTGCCCTGCTGCCCTTTCTGCCATCACATGGCAAAAGGGGGAGGAAAGTGTGGGTAGCTCCATCTGAGTAACCCAAACTACATTTTCCTCCCTGTAGTGGAGAAAAAAGGCCTTTTGGAGATTCGCCTCCACTTTGGGAGGAATGTGGGAGTTGTGTGATGGCGCACGGCAGGCCCCGTCCCTGCTGCATATAAAAGCGGCAAAACAGGGCAAAGATGCCCTGTGTGAAGAGGTCCTTAGAGAGTTGTCCAAGGAAATACAGGTGTGTGTTCTGCTCAATGAGAGGCAATGAGCTTTGAGCCAGGCAATTCCTTGTTCAAATCAGACTTTAGCCATTATGTGGACAAAGCAAACCCCTCTCTCTCAACTTCACACTTGACATCTATATTAACTGTGACTTTATTGGATGCTTATGATTTATTGAGCAAATTCCTGCATGGCAGGGGGTTGGACTAGATGGCCTATGTGCTCTGCCTATGTGACAATTTTCACAATTCATCATCAGTTTAATTTAGAATGCCAAATCTGGAGATAACCTAAACCAAACAGTAAATAGTAGGAACACATACCTGATTTAGACTTTAAGAGGATCTGAACCGAATGCCCATCATTGATGACCTCACAATCACGGCATACAACGTAGTTTGGTGATAAACTTACTTCCAGGAGCAAAGGATCGTATTTGGCTTCTCTTGAATTCAAATTAATGGGAGATTGATATTCTCCATTAGCATCTGGAAAAATTAATCCCCACTCTACTCCTGAAAATAAAATTAAACACAAATGAAATATTTCAGTATTTTCAGATGTTCCTAAATTGTAGCTTCTGAGCTTCAGGGCAATCCAGGCAACCTGGGGCCCTTTCACATCACACAATTATAGTGCTATGTTTAACTGCCATGGCAAAATAACATGGAACTCTCAGTCAGAGTATTCAGGTTTTTCATGAAACTACAAAACCCAGGATTCCACAGGATGTTGCCATGACATTTGAAGTGTAACATAGTGCTGTTTCAAAGGATCCCTGCAGAGGAAAGAGAATTCATCCCTCCTTGCATTCAATTAGTGAAAATATTTTTGTCAATAGGGGAGTCTAAATTATTCTTGAACTGGTACAAATTTCTTAAAACTCAAGAAATTAGTCCACATTTTCCTTGTACATCTAATATGTCCCAAACACAGAACAGAGACAAATTACAGATGTAATGAGCTGTGACATTAAATGCATTTTTGTATGTCCCAAGTGATGGATTTCCTTCCCATGAAAATAGTAACTTGAAAGAACATTTTTTCCAGATTACAGGAAGTGATTGAACTACTATTTCTCCCGGGCATTTTTAATATTGCTGTAGCTCCCCAATTAATAAGCACATACACTAGCAGGTGCTACTTGTATTTTGTAAAACATCCACATTAAATGCAGACACACTTTTGATATCACTTCCAATTCGGGCCATACCAGATATTTCACTAGAGAAAAGGAATATTTTTAATGAAAGGACTTCAGTTCTCTATTAGAAATTAGCATTTCTAAACACTAATCTAACCTGGAGAGAAAATGCCTTCTCAACCATAAAGGTGTAATGTCCTGATTCTAATAAAGATAAACATGGCTAAGCCCATCACTAGACCAAATGAAACACAAGAAAGTACTGAGTATTTTTTCTGTTCACCAAAATTCTTCAATCTGATAAAAACAAGTTATTATTCATGCCTTTACAATTAACCTGCTGATTTACCATTATCATCTCCATAGCCCTATTTTGGAAAATGAAAAACTTTGCTCTTTTCATGATGCAGTGGTGACAAACTCCAAGATGGAGGGAAGGAAATGTTATGCCAGATTGAGATGAGATTATGCTACGTGAAAACAGGAGAGTAGTTGGCAAGTGTGAGCAAATATTCTCTCTTTCAAATTGAAGAACTCTGGTAAACTCCAAAGCTTGCTTGCTGCTTTGGGAGGTTGGTCCTAATGCTCTTTCTCTATATCGAAGCTCCACACACAATACTTTTATTCAACATTAAGTAAAAAGAGAAGGAGAATACTAATATACTTGTGAACTTGCACATTATCTTCTGAAGGTTAATTTGGCCATAATTCAACTTTTCATTTATAGGTGTGTGTGTGTGTATTCTTTTGCAATGGATCAACACAAAACCACCTGTAAACTTTGTTTTCTTAGTTCCCTAGTACTACACCAAACACATCATACCCTGCGAAAAAGTGTAATTCTGTACTTCATTTAAACAGTGCAGTCTTCTTAAGCATCCTGTTTTCTATCCGTAAGTGTTTATGTGCCCACCTTATTAAATATAGCTTTGGTAATCAAAAGTGAGAAGGAATTAGTAATCCCTTTCACTTGCCACAGTCTGTGTTCACTATATAGTAAAACAACAAGAAAAGTAATCCATCTTCTTTGTGTATAGTCCGTAGCTGCTGTCAGAGTTACGATGTTTGAGTTTCAAACACAGAGAAGGATTGTAGAATTTATTTGAGGAGAGGCAACTATATTGCTTCTTTGCCTTTCCAAAAAAAGGGGGGGCTTGTTGTAGAAACAAATCATTTGGTTAGAAGGATTACCTCCTCCTCCTTTAAAACTAAGCAGAAATCATCCACTTAAAAGATTCACTGGTAAAAATTAATCTAATGGTGTCTCCTTTTGGGAAAAGTATTCTGCTTTTAAGCATGAAAGCCTGTTGAAATGACACCTGATCCCAGGAGAGCACTATCCAAATGTTTTCAGGATCAATATGTACTTGTTAAGCTTCCTCACTCACACATGATGAAAATGCCACCTTACTTCAGCTCACAACCTGAAACCCCCAGACTCCTTACCTTCTTCATAGCCCCATTCCACAGTCTCCCCCTTTTCAGGGAAGGGCTCTGATTCTTCAATGTAGCTGTCAGCCATGAGCAAGCGCTCCCAGCTCCTTTGGGCACTCAGGGTGTCTCTGTGTGAAACTGTCTCGCGGAAGTCTGTTCTCCTCAGACAGCGGAGGGAGGGGTGTGTGCCTGTGTGTGCAAGCCAGAGCTAGAGGCTGACTTCATAGACTGACTAGTCTGTGACTTAGTGACAAGCACATGGCAGAATCAGGCAGTCTAGATTAAGCTGGAAATCCTGACACTTTTCTATACCGTTTCTAGATCATCTTGGGTTGAAGAGGGCATGACTAATGTACCCTTACAGAAAGCAATGGGAGACACACAAATCAGAGAGAGAGAAATGTTCCATAGGTTGTGAGATGTGTATGTCTTCGCACTGAAATAGAGAGGTGGGAGAGCAGTTAAACACCTTGGGAGGTCTATGTGTGGTGATCTCTGAGGCTAGGTTGATAACATTATGATAGAAACTGTCCCAGCTATGTAAAGAACAATATAGTATAATGCAAAAGCTATGCTGTGAAGTCATCACAATGATTGTCCTAAAGTATTGCCTGACTTAAGTGAACTCATCGGAGATCTTTTTGGTGTCTCAGATATCTTTCTTGTCTTTCAGGGTGCATCTACACAGTAGAATTAATGTAATTGGATAACACTTTAACTGCCATGGCTCGGTGCTATCGAATCATGGGAGTTTTCATTTAGCCTTCTTTAGCCTTCTCTATCAAAGATGCTGGTGCCTCACCAAACCACAAATCCTATAACACTGAGCCATGGCAGTTAAAATAGTGTTAAACTGCATTAATTCTACAGTGTGGATGCCCCCTTAGAAAGCTCAGGATGTTATGAAGTGTGTACCTATGTGTCTGGTCATTTAAGTATTAGAAACCTGGGTTTCAACAAGAACACACAATTAAAGAACCTCCAACAGACCTCTACTTGAAAACCTCCAAAGAAGGAGACTCCACCACCCTTTGAGGCAGAATATTCCACTGCAGAACTGTTATTATCATCAGAAATTTCCTCCTAATCTTTAGGTGGAATCTTTTTTCCTGCAATTTGAATACATATTTAAGCATGATTATCATGATCCTTCTCAGTTTTCTTTTCTCCAAGCTAAAAATATGGGGCTTCCAAAGGACTTGGTTTCCAAACCTTTCATCATTTTGGTCGCCCTTATCTGGACGTGTTCTGGTTTATCCGTATCCTTCTTGAATTTTGGTGCCCAGAACTGGTCACAATATTCCAGGTGAGGTCTATGTCAATGGAGTGGTGAATCTGACCTGAGCTTTAGTCTGAATGTTAAAGTTACTGACCAAAGTCAGAAGGCACAAGCATGATTGATGAACATGACAGATGACATCTTCATCCCTTCTAATAAAAATGTACGTAGATGCTTTAGCCAATTAGACAGTAACTATGAACTCTGCAAGCCAGGCTTCCTTCACACAATTCTCAGCTGTAAAATATATAGACCCATTGCAGATCATCTTGGTGAACTTAAGATGTGGACAGATTTTTAACAATGTTAAGAAACGATGGTAGTATGTACAGCAGGTTAAGGTTATTTGTACACTACAGTTCTTTAATTGCACTGATGGCGCAAAGAGGATGGCAGAATACACCAAAGTCTTAGAAATGTCAACACAAGCCACTTTATACAAGACCTTTGTTGTTTGTTCTTTGAACAAAGAATGAAACAATGTAATACCATGAACTGTGTCAAAATGCTTCAACTTATGTGACCTTTTTCAAGCCAAGAGGTTAGCCTTCTTTCTCCATTCATTTCCTCCATGTACCAGGACAGGATGTTATAATCCCCAAGGATCACATTTTGTTCAAGAATCCACAAAAATTACAACTGCACAATTATAGAATGCCTATACATTGTTATCAATACAGTTCATTTATTAAATACATGTTACCTGACACATTAAAAAAAAACCCATTGGGTTTTTTTTTTGGTTTTTTTTTGTTATTGGGATCGCTTGTTTTCTTCTTTGGTTTGGTTCTGGTTTTTTGTCTCAGCCATTGGAACAATGAATAGCCAGTGAATTCACCACTGCAAGGCCAGCCAAGCCATGTTAGGTTTTAGTTGCCACAGAATATTAGGTATATTTAGATGAGGCATATAATCCAAATATCTGCCCATTTAACAATAGGATACTCTGCCATTATTACTATGCACTTTATTGACTACTTAGGCTAAGAAACTACCTCTCCCATGTTGAAATATGCTGCACCTTGGCCCAGATCCATGTTTTAGTCTTCTGTTTTTAATATTTTATGCTGTATGTTGTTTTTTATGATGGTTTTATTGATGTTGATGTTTTATTGTTGAAATATTCGCTTCACTGTTTTATTGTTGTATATGTCGGGCTTTGTCCCCATGTAAGCCGCTCCGAGTCCCTCCGGGGAGATGGAGCAGGGTATAAAAATAAAGTTATTAGTATTATTATTATTCCTCTACATCTCCCAATGGAAACTTTGCTGGTTCTGGACCTTAGTTTTGCACCAGTAGAGCTCTGTTCAATTATGGAAAGAGCATGGTACTGTTCCATTATCCTGGTGGAGGCCACAAGGTGTGCTAGACAGAGAAAGATAGTAAATTTTATGTTTTATGGGGTGAAGCAGGTTGAAGGAGTTAAACCATTTCCCCCTGTTTTCCTGTTGTTCCCCCACCCATGTCGCCATTGTGGAAACAACCCTCATTTATGATATGGGGAGGGCGGAGGGGGAATAACCAGTGAAAATGGGGAAAATGGTCTTCCTCCTTCAACTCCCCCCCCCCCAATAAAATAGACTATCCTTTTCTGTCTAGACCCCCTTTTGCAGTCTGCCCGAATAATGGAATACTACTAAGAGAGCACTAGTAAAATCTAAAGTGAATTCATGGGCCTTATGCCAGTGAATCTACCACTCAATTCTGCACAAGAATTCCCATTGGGATTTAAAACAAATAGCGCACAATTCACATTGTGAAATAGAATTCCTCATACAAAGCAATGAGGGTTTGTGCAGGTTTTGTAGTCCTAGTGCATGAGGGTTAAGAAAATTTGTGCCTAATGCCAAGTTTGCCCCAAGGGTGCTAAGTGTGTGCAACCAAAAAATCCTCTGGAAAAAAAATATATAAAGCCATATCTTATAATAGGAACTTATTATAGCAAAAGAGATGATAATGCTCATTCAAGACTCTTTTCTTTCTGTGACAGAACTCAGGGGAATTATTATTGTATTGCCTCCGCTCATTGCCTCCTTAACCATTCCCTTCCTTCAAATCACTCACCATCAGAGCCAGGTGAATACATTGTGTTGCCCGACACAGAAAAATGGTTCCTGATTGCATCAAGTTGCAAAGAACTGCAAGCTAACCAATTTTTTTGGCCCTTGTTTTCATTTTGAGAGCACTTCAAAATAACCATGTAAAATGACTGCCTTGTGATATTGCTGGACTTACTCTGTACTGCTTTGGTTGGTTCTACACTACAGAATGAATGCAGTTTGACACTACTTTATCAACCACAGCCCAATGCAATCGAATCCTAGGATTTGTAGTTTAGTGAGGCACTAGAACTCTTTGGCAGTTAAAATAATGTCATTCTACAATATAAATGAACCCTATCATTCCTATTATACCTAGAAATTCCTTTTTGTCTTCTATATGCTTCACTTACGTGAATAATTGCAGTTATCACAATCATCACCATCACCATCATCATTTTAAACAGTGGGCAATTACATGGGGCAGCACTAAAAGGAAATATGGAGTTGAAAATAGTCTGGCATTCTCTTATCAAGTTATTTGGTTATTTATTTCCAGAAGTACTCTTTTAAAGGAGAAAAATGTCATTGATTCTGTGGGACACCATAAACCACTATCACTTGGCTGTGAGTATTCAGACATACCGTCTTAGATGTGGTCTATTGGTGAATACGCACACAAGTAGTGCCTGGGTTCCATGGTTCACAAATCATATTATCACAGGAAACCCCTCAGAACTAAAATGACTAAAACACATTGATTTTTCTGTTTCTGAAACATTTAGTAGAAGAAATAATAGGCAAAGTCCATTGTGAAAGGGAAACAGGATTCTGGTGAAAATGAAAATGTGGGTGAGGAGATGAATGAAATGAAATGGCAGAATTCCTACAATAATATTATGCTTCTGGAGAAAGGAAACAAGACAAGAAACTCATGGGGAGCCGGCATAAAATATGACCTGAATTAGATTTTCAGAACAAAACTGCAGTCATAAGGTACTGAAAGTTCATTGTCCTAATCTTAATCAAGTTGAAGGCCCAATGAGATTCCTGAAAGAATTAGGGAGACTAATCAGGTCATGCTGAAACACAAAACCAGAGGCCGGAGCAATGCCCTCAAAAGCATAGTTCCCATAGAAATACAGTTTGGTACCACTTTTAACTGTCATGGATCCTTAGAGCTTAGCTTTACAAAGTCTTTACCCTCCTCTGTCAAAGTGTGCTGGTACATCACAAAATTACGAATCCTGGGATTCCATAGTATTGGTCATAGCAGTTAAAAGTGGTACCAAACTTGTGCAATTTTTAAATGATGTTCTTATCATTGATGTTTTAATTATCTGTTTTTAATTGTATTGTTTTTGTAACTGTTTGTTTTTGGCATCTAATGACTGCCAGTTGTGAAGCCGCCCTGAGTCCCCCCCCCCCCGGGGGGGGGTGAGAAGGACAGGACACAAATGTATGAAATAAATAATACCAGACTGCATTAATTCTATTATGTAAATGCATCGAAAGGTCAGCAGTTCAAATTCGGGGAGTGGAATGAGCTTCCACTGGTAGCCCCAGCTTCTGCCAACCTAGCAGTTTGAAAACATGTAAATGTGAGTTGATTGATAGGTACTGCTCCAGCGGGAAGATAATGGCGCTCCATGCAGTCATGCCAGCCATATGACCTCGGAAGTATCTACGGACAACGCCGGCTCTTCGACTTAGAAATGGAGATGAGCACCAACCCCCAGAGTCGGACACAACTAGACTTCATGTCAGAGGAAAACCTTTACCTTTACCTAGATGCACTGAAACAGAGATTTGGGTCACAGATACTCCCTTTCACACCTTTACAAGTAGCTTGTCAGATGTCAAAAGGGGGATGCTCAGCCAGGAACACTTTTCTCTGCCATGTCTCCAGGTAGAAAGCTAATTAACCCTCACCAAAGCCAAGAATCAAAGAGATGAAGGAGACCAAGGAAATGGACTATGCACATGCACAATCCCTAAAAAGGCCATCCCTGCTCCATGAATAAATCACTTTCACTTTTCCTCTCACTAGGTGCCCACTGTTTGCCCAAGGTCTCACCTGGAACAGTCAGTTAAGACCACTATTTGGATGGGAGGCCACTAGAAAATATCAGATGCCATGGGCTGTTTCAGAGAGAGGCAGTGACAAACCACCTCTGGGTATTCCTTGCCTTAGAAAACCCAGTGAAATTCACGAGGTCATCGTAAGCCACTTGAGGACATGAAGGCAGAAAAAGCTTTACAAAGAATCTGCTCCCTGTAGAGATGAAAATAGAAGCAGTTTGTTGATATGGATCAACACAGCTGCATACATTTATGGTCTCTTCTTGGAAACCTGGCTGTGGGTTGTTGTCATGAGTGCCTACACTCCCCTGGGAAAGTGGATGTGTGATTTAAAATCCAAGCAAGGCAAGGAGTACTGATCCTTCTTTCACCCAGCACTATCTATGCAAAGTGAGGATATTGGGGTTTTTTTGTTGTGTTAATAGCTTAATGTGTATTTTCAAGGAATGCTGATGGCTGAAATATGATCACTTAAATCCACATTAATGGCTTTTAATGACTGGTAGCTAGCAGCTACTGGGCACTCCCAAACTGCATGAGAGGGAGCTGGGGAGAAATACTTGTTAATTTTGAATGCAGAGAAGTGGATGAAGCAGGGTTTTAAAAAAAAAAATAGCTAGCTGTCAAGAGAAAACCTGGGAAGTTCCTGGAGTATATTTGCTTTCACAGGGCAGGAATTGACACTGCTTGAATATCTAATGCTCTGCTGCTGGAAGCTTGCCTGCCCTCTACACTCATCATGTATTTGTAAATAAATAGATACTAATATGACACAATAGGTTTCCAGTATTTTCTTCTTATAAGGAAGCCAAACGTGTGAAAAGTTCCTGCTTGGAAATTCCTTATTGTTATATGCCTTCAAGCCAAATTTGATTCATGACAGCTTTGATTCTTAAGGTGCATTTACACTTTAGAATTAATGCAGTTTGACACTACTTTAATTGCCATGGCTTAATGCTATGGAATCCTGGAAGTTGTAGTTTGGTGAGACTCTGGCACTCTTTGGCAAAGAAGGCTAAAGACCTTGTAAAATGAAAGATTCCAAAGCTTTGAGCCATGGAGTTAAAGTGGTGTCAAACTATCTTAATTCCACAGTATAGATGCACCCCTAGAGTTTCCTTAACAAGAAGTATAAATAATTGAAATAAATACATACATACATAAATAAATATGCTATTGCCTTCCTCTGAGGGTGCAGCTACACTATAAAATTAATGAAATTTAACACCATTTTAACTGCCATGGCTCAATCGTGAGAGTTGGTAGTTTTATAAGATCTTTAGCCTTCTCTGCCAAAAAGTGATGGTGCCTTACCAAACTACAACTTCTAGGACTCTACAGCATTGAGCCAAACATACTCTGAAGAATACGTCATGTTCTAGAATATTTTATAACTGTAATCTCACATTGTGAGGTTTCCTCAGTTGTGCTGAACGCTTAACCAAAAAGGACTTCTGCACTTTTGGTGTGTGGGGGAGTATGCCTTGCATTAATATAATAATTGTTTTTGTTTCTATGTCCAGAAAATGTTCAGTACAAGGAAAAAAAGCCAAGTTACAAAGGAATCACTCACCTTCACCCAACAAAGCTGCGTTGTGATTGTGAAGGGAACTTGGCTGAGATGTGCTTTAGTCAAACAGTTGCAGTCAAGAACACAAACCACATTGCCTGGAAATAATGTCATTATAACAAAGACCATGTCAATGAATGTGAATGTACAGAGAATAGGGATAGAAGGAAACATGTATGCATGAGATGTCTGTGACTTCTGCAAAGGAAAAAAAAAGATACAATTTAGTGATATTGTTAGCAGAAAGATAAAAGACTGGTATCCAATACCAATCACATCCTATCCCCATTATCAATCAATAATAGCAGCTCTCTAGGGATTCTGTGGACATATTACAATTAGATTTCCACTTGTGGCTTCTAGCCTGGTTAATTTTAGGTGTGCCCAAAGAAATGTATTTATATTCAAGAGAACCCTTACTATTTAGACCAGGGGTCCCCAAACTAAGGCGGCCCTCCAAGGTCATTTACCTGGCCTCCGCCATCAGTTTTATAATATAATATTTTTATATCAGTTTAAATAATATAATATATTGTATATACATATAATATTGATAATAATATTATGTTACACAATATAATACTAATAATAATACTACTATATAATAATATTAATCATATGTTATATATTACATATAATATTACAGTATAGGGGTATAGTTCAATATAGTAATATATAATGCTAATATTGTGCTATGCTAATAATATAATATATTGTATGTACTGCTCTGAATCCCCTTCGGGGTGAGAAGGGTGGGATATAAGTGTAGTAAATAAATGCAGTAAATAAATAATTAATTTTAGACTTATGCTCGGCCAAAGTCTGAAGTGACTTAGAAGCACACAATAACTACAACAATCCTAATTAACTTGACTTTCTCATTGGCTAGAAGCAGGCCCACACTTTCCATATAATACTGATAGGATTATATAGGTTAAAATTGTTTTCATTTTTAAATATTGTATTGTTCTTTCATTGTTATTGTTGTTGCTGTTTTGCACTACAAATAAGACATGTGCAGTGTGCATAGGGATTTGTTCGTTTTTTTTTTTTCCAAATGATAATTCGGCCACTCAACAGTCTGAAGGATTGTGGACCAGCCCTCTGCTTAAAAAGTTTGAAGACCCCTAATTTAGACTGTGTCAATTACTTCATCTCCATAAATTAGGACATGTCTGTTCATAAAGGAAATTCAAGGATATTTTCTCTGCATAAATATAAAATATAAAAGTACAGTCCTCCAGATGTTGGACTGGAAATGCCATCAGCCATAGCTAGTACAACCAATGGTGAGGAATTATGGGAGTTCGGACTCAATGGGATATATTTCACACCATGGAAAGGGTTTGTGTTCCTTCTTACTGGCATCAGTGATTGTCTAAGCAAATGAGTTGTTTAAAGAAGTAGTCTAGTTCAACAGATCAATGGAAATGAAAAGTCATCTACATTCCCAGAACTGGTAATTTCAAGGAGTTGAATAAAATGGGTTAATTGGAGATATTCACATAGGAGAGAGAATGGGTCGCAGTCTAGATTATGAACACCCATCAACCCTAACTAACATAGGCAGTAGAGAGGGCTGATAGAATTGGAGTCCAATTTCCAAAAGATCACACATTTCCCATCTTTTAGGATTCTACTTACTTACTACTGTCTCTTCATCACACCCCTATTGTCCTTCTTTTAAAAGGAAGAATTGTTGCATGCCAATATCTTAAACTTGCCCCAATTTGCTTCTAACATGATAAAAAAAAATCTTAAACTGATTCTCTTTACTCTCTTTGTAGATATCAGTCATGAAGATGAAGATATTATTCAGCTTGTATCTGATCAGACTTTACTCCTCTGGCTGTGTTGTTAATTCATATATATCCTGATATATGCTCACCAAAGCTTGAAACCTATCCAATCACATGACTATTCACTTTGTTCTAATGAGATATATGTTCCTGCATGGATGAAAATGAAAGAGTTAATTTTAAAAATACAGTAATTCTTTGTCTTGAAGACTAAGATGAGACTGTCATACTTTGGACGTATTATGAAAATAAATGACTCAATAAAAAGACACAGGTAGCTGGCAAAGTAAAAGACAGTAGAAGAAAGAAGCCACACCACTGAATTTAATGACAAGGTGACTTGGAGGTCTCCCATTCAAAGGGCCATCATACATCGAAGTGGGCTTGGCAGCAGTTAACAAGTGGTTCTATTCCTGTGCTCTTTCAGTAATTCTTCACCATCGCAAGCAGACTTTCTTTTACAAGTACAGTAGAGTCTCACTTATCCAACACTCGCTTATCCAACGTTCTGGATTATCCAACGCATTTTTGTAGTCAATGTTTTCAATATATCGTGATATTTTGGAGCTAAATTCATAAATACAGTAATTACTACATAGCATTACTGCGTATTGAACTACTCTTTCTGCCAAATTTGTTGTCTAACATGATGTTTTGGTGCTTCATTTGTAAATTCATAACCTAATTTGATATTTAATAGGCTTTTCCTTAATGCCTCCTTATTATCCAACATATTCGCTTATCCAACATTCTGCCGGCCCGTTTATGTTGGATAAGTGAGACTCTACTGTAATTAATTATTTTTCAGTTTCTTAAAAGTAATAAAATTGTTGCTTTTCATTAATTAACAAAAAGGCAGTTTAATCTTGGAAACTGCTGATTTGTGCTGCAAACCTGAGTCTTTGTAAGCCATACATAGCACTTTTAATTATGACCAAAAATGCATCTGTAGCCGGTAGAACTATAATAACAAAGTGTTTTGTGCTCCAATTGCTATATTCGGTTAGCAAACTGGATGCAACTGTTTGTACTGACTCTTTGTACCAGCTCTTTGAAGTGTCTGAACACAGTTTAAAAGCATCCTTACTTTCTTCATTACAGTAATTCAAACAGAAAATACAGTATTTAGGACATATGTCACCATGGCCTGATACAATGTCTCCAGGAACGTGTACAGTTAGCACAATGGATCTTACTGTACAAAGGCACTCCTGGTCACTGCAGAAACGTATGCCTTCAGATTCATAGCTTAATTCACTTCTAAAGTGCAAACCTTTTTCTTTGAGGAAAATATATATCCTATTCAGCATGAACTGAAGCCCTATTACTGATCTGCCTTTAATGAATAAAACATGGGAATCAATATTTTACCCCCTGTAAGAGAAAGGCAATGACAAACTTCTTCTGAAAATTCTTGCCAAGAAAACCCTGTGATAGGCTCACATTAGGGTCACCAGAGAGGCAGGATACAATTGAAAGGCACACAACAACAATGCTATGTAGCCCTTCCTATATCTTTATGTTCTTGAGGGGACTGAGAGATTCAGATCAAAATCATTGTTAGCTGGTCATGAACTCTGGATGAATTAATTTTATTTTTTATTTCTGTGAAAACTTTTTAGACTGCAGTCATTATCCCAAATCAAGTTTGTACAGAAGTAGGAGGAGGAGGGAGGGATGAATGAAAAAATAATACCATTATTAGTCTACCAGATATCACTGACTGGAGGTTTGAGCCATCAGTGCCTTGGATTCTATTCAAGAAAGTAGGAATTCATAAGGTGGCACATTTGAAGCGATGTCACTTTTTGTAATTATGCTACCATGGTTATATGCCAATTTCATTCAGATTTTTATATTATAGGTTGAAAACCCCTTATCTGGAATGCATAGAACAAGAAGTGTTTAAGGTTTTAGATTTTTTTTTTGAATTTTGGAATACTTTATTTGCATAAATGTACATAATGAGATATCATGCAGATGAAACCTAGGTCTAAATATGAAATTCATTTATGTTTCATATGCAACTTATACATATAGTCTGAAGCTTATTTTACACATACTTTAAATAATTTTGTTCATGAAACAAAGTTTGTGTACATTGAATAATCAGAAAGCAAAGGTATCACTACTTCAATCATCCATGTGAATAATACGAGGGTTATCTAGAAAGTAGGTTACGTTTTGGAATTAAAAATGACAAAGTATAGGAGAAAACATTTACCATATGCCGTTGAAAGCCACACCCAAATCCCACTTCTCAACATAGTTACCATTCAAATCTAGGCACTTATCATAGCAATGAATGAGCTTGGAAACGCCTCCCCCACTAAATTCTGCCGCCTCCGTCCTCAACAGTGTGCGACCCACCGTGTGGGGCCTGGCGTCCCTATGAAACAGCAAAATCCCCGCGCTATTGCAATGCTGAAACACAGCCAGGCTGAACAATTAATGCACCAGGAAGAGAGGAGCAAAAGCAAGTAAGGAAGAATCCCGCTCTCGCTTCTTTTGCAAGGAGATCTCAAGAGAGAATCAAAACATTGCGACTTCCTTTCCCTTCCTGCCAGCTCAAGGAAAAGGCGCAGGCTTACCTAAGAAGGCCTGCTCGGCCTGGCTGTTGAGCAAGCTCTGGAAAGTGGCCTGGAGGAGAGCGGCATAGGTTCCCGAGGAGAAGCAGCCAGGATCGGCCTGGGCTGGCCGAATGTATAGGTTTTGGTGTGTGTGTGTGTGTGTGTGTATCTCCTTGTGGGAGGTTTTTCTCATGTCCCCCCATGGAGCTGGAGCTAACAGGGGGAGCTCATCCATGCTTTCCCTTGTTGGATTCGAACAGGCAACCTTCAGGTCAGCAACCCAACCTTCAAGTCAGCAGTCTGTCAGCACAAGGGTTTAATCCATTGCGCCACTAGGGGCTCCACCAGGGTTTTTATATGATCTTAGAACATAATAGGAACTGGACTGATTTAAAAAAATCATTCTCACATTTTAATTCAATTTTTACAATTTTTCGCTGTTACTTCTTCCGTTGTACATCTTTATTTAATTCCTTCCTTCAAAGTAAAGTACATAAAAACTGCTTGAACAGCTTCTATGTAATTCTACTCTTGTATTTTGATTATGTTAACTACTTCCTTCCCATACTTTCAATGCTTGCCATACATTCCTAAAGAAGAGCAAGTCAGTAGTTATTCAACTGAGGGTGACTTTCTGCTGTCATAACCACACTCAGCAATGAAATGTAGTTCTATCAGGTTTACTGGCTTTTCTGCCACACTTAACAGTGAATACAAAGGAAGCATTCATGCCAGCATACACATGATCTAGAAAGTCTAATGGCATTAGACCAGCTCAGTGAAGCATTAAATGGTTTTGAGGGGAGGGAGATTGAAAGAGGGTGGGAAAGAGAAATCATCTACAGTCTAAGGCAGGGGTCCCCAAACTTTTTAAACAGGGGGCCAGTTCACAATCCTTTGGACTGTTGGAGGGCCGGACTATAGTTGGCCACCGAGCAATAATAATAAATAATAATAATAATAATTATTATTATTAATAATAATAATAATAACGATTGGAAGAGACCCCTTGAGCCATTGAGTCCAATCCCCTTCTGCCTTAGTGCACAAAAGGAACAAGAAAAGCACCCCTGACAGATGGCCTCCCAGTCGCAATGTTAATAATAATAATAATAATAATAATAATAATAATAATAATAATAATAATAGACCCTTGGGCGATTGAGTCCAATCCCCTTCTGCCTTAGTGCACAAAAGGAACAAGCAAAGCACCCCTGACAGATGGCCTCCCAGCCTCAATGTTAATAATAATAATGATGATGATGATGATGAAGAGTGTTGGAAGAAACCCCTTGGGCGATTGAGTCCAATCCCCTTCTGCCTTTGTGCACCGAAAGAATAAGCAAAGCACCCCTGACAGATGGCCTCCCAGCCTCAATGTTAATAATAATAATAATAATAATAATAATAATAATAATAATAAACCCTTGGGCGATTGAGTCCAATCCCCTTCTGCCTCTGTGCACCGAAAGCACAAGCAAAGCACCCCTGACAGATGGCCTCCCAGCCTCAATATTAATATTAATATTAATAATAAGGGTTGTAAGAGAAGAAGAGACCCCTTGGGTCATTTAGCCCAACCCCCCTTCTGCTCTTGTGCCGTGGGGGCCGGATTAATGGCTTCGATGGGCCACATCCGGCCCCCGGGCCTTAGTTTGGGGACCCCTGGTCTAAGGGGTATTATCAAGAAGACTTCCCTGAAATCACAGACAAAATGAATTGGAGACTGTTTGTTACCTACATTTATATTTCACCTCTCATCCAGTGAAATCAGATCAGTTGTCCCCTTTCCCCCATATTCTCACAATAACATTGCAAGAGAAGTCATACTTAAAGTAACGGGCTGAATATCATCCACCAAATTTAATTGCTCAGTGAGGACTTTGAACCTGGATCTCCCAAGTTTAAGCCCAACATAGAAACCACTACACCATGTTACCTTTTCTTTCAAGTCCACGATATGTTTCAAACCATGTTATTTATTACTTGTGTTATATCAGAAACATATTCCTCCACACCTTTGTATATATGTCATTAAATATTCAGGTAATCATTGCCTGTAACCTCCTTTCAGCTTCTTCTTGCTATACTTTTCCAAGAATGCTAAAAGATGGCAACTTGAGGGATATCCTTTCATCACAAACAAAGGGTATGGAGTCCATGACATGTGAGTGTGGAGAAGAGCAAACCACAGACCACTCACTACGACGCAGTCTGAGCCCTGCCACATGCACAATGGAGGACCTTCTTACAGTGACAAGAGAGGAACTTCAATGGCCAGCTGCTGGTCAAAGGAAATTTAGTATGGCAAGTTTTTAATTTTGTTTGTGGTTTTTCTATACATTACAACTGTATTCTCAAGTCACTTTTGTCAGGATAAATAAAATCCCAAACACGACACCAGAATCAGATGGTCGGAATAGCTCCACATTTAGTGCCTGCGGCTTTATGATATCCACTTTTACAGTTCACGCTTTATCATATTTTAAAAATAAAAACCTGTGTGTGTCTTAGAGGCTTGTGATGTTCCTTTCAAGACCAGCTGCTTAGCTGTAAGTAATAAGCTGCATGGAGTGCATTTTTATATACAACCTCATCAGACGGGGCTGAATTTGGAGGCGTATGCTAGTTCCCTTCCCTTTTGCTATGGAGCCCTCAGGCTCCCATCCCATGATGCACAGCTTCTTCCAGCAGGCCTCCATGGTAAAAGGGAAAGGGAACCGGTGTATGCCACCATGGCTTCCCATGTGGCATAGAGATTAACGTGGGGGAGCCAGGTGGTGGTCACTTCCCCCCGTGGGATGAGGTAAGGGAGAAGCTGGGCAATGTGAGGGAGGGTGGATTCCCCCCGCCCCCAGCCAGGCACCACTGGATTCAGCATGATGTGTGGTAATTTCAGCGGCAAATGGGATGAGATCCTTAATCAGATATGACTTTGGTAAAGGGGTACACATGGTGACTGTTAAGGAATGTGAGGGAAATAATGGCTAATCTGTTGGCGTAAACTGCTCCAGCGCTTATCTTCATTTTATAATCCCGAATCAGCTGATGAGGGATGTAAACAGATGAAGCCAAATGGAAGCACGAGAGGAAAGCAATTCTCATGAGCTCTCTCCAACCACTCCTTTGTTCTCATATTTCTGAAATTAAATAGAGATTGAATTTATACAGTGAGTACTAGCATAGCAGGCAAGTGACCCTAAAAGGAAACGGGGTTCAAGAGGGCAAACAAAGACACCAGGAGGATGAGAAAAGATGATGACAGGAAATTTGCTTGTGTGCACTTTGTTATATACACATCATCACTTATGAGGCACAGTGCCTCTTGGAGGGTCAATAAGAAGAAGAAGAAGAAGAAGCCTTTCAGCAGATTCCCCATACCTTTTGCAGTTCCCTTCAATCTGCAGTTCCCTTCAATTACCCAAACCTTTCCGGATGCCATGAGACCGTTTACTGAGACTAATGACTCCGTGTGAGGACTCTCCTTAAGGTACCGGGGGTTTTTAATCCCATTTCCTTACTCTGGATTAGGCACCTGTCTCGAAGGGCCTTGGGAGTGTATCCACACCTCACAATTATAGCAGTTTGATCCCACTTTAACTGCCATAGCTCCATCTTGGGATTTGTAGCTCTATAAGTCTATTACAGCTTTCTGAAGAAGAGCTTTAATGATATAGTTCAAGGGTGCTCTTTATTGTTAGCTGCCATGAAATCCCTGTGAATGAGAGACCTCCCAGACACTCTGTTCTCAGCAGCCCTGATCAAGTCCTGCAAACTCTGGGCCATTATTGCTTGAATCAATCCGCCTGTAATGTGCTCTTCTTTTCCTACCGCTTCTCATTTTACCTAGCATTATTGTCATTTCTAATGGGTCATGTCATCTCATGATAAGTGCAATAACCTCAGTTTGGTCATTTTGGCTGCCAAAGAGAGTTTAAGCTTGACTTGCTTTAAGACCCATTTATTGGTTTCCATTGCAGTGTGGCATCTGTAGAACCCTTCTCCAATATCACGTATCAAATAAGCTGATTTCTTATGAGTTTTTAGAAATTTAGAAATCAGAAATTTGATAGCATAGACAGTTCTGATTCTGGTATTCAATGATATGCGACTCTGGCTTACATTATTGATTTGTTTGATTTAATTTATATCCATTTGACAGGGTTACAAATGAGAGATGCCTATTAAACCACCTGTACAGCCTATGAACATGTCAGAATGAGACAGAATAAAAGGCTTCTGCAAAACATGCAATTTCTGGCAATGTTTTGTCTTTGGCTCCCTGCATACATTTCCATAGGCATTCATATGTGAAAGGGGCTCCTCGGTATAGAGATTTTTGTCTTAAGAAGTAAACATTCAACAGGATTTATTGCTTATATTAACTCAAATTCTTCATTTAAATCATTTTATTAGTTAATAAATCAAAGTAAATCAACTTTGGCTGGAAGCTGCATATTTATCAACATTATAGCACTCCTTAAAAGACATTGCTCTTTATCACCAGATCAACTGTCATATTATCCCATTCATCATAACAGAATGCTCTCCATATTAGTTTAATAATCTCACATAATCTCTTTAGTTACTTTTCCTTGATCACTAAAATAAAAAATCTGCTTTCTCCGCACTCAGCATCACTGAACATGGGCCAATATCAAAACAGTAGATTGTAAAATTAAATATTGAATTCTGTCATCTGGGTGCACACTTCCTTAAAATTTTGTTAGCATTAAATTTTAAAAACTATTAACACACAAATCTTGCTATTCCTCACATATTATTTCAAATACTATATATTAAACAATCTTGTGGTTATGAGATAAAAAGACAAGAAGCAACAAAAACAAATCTAGCAACTTCAGCTGTCTCTCATTACTCTTGAGGCCAACAAGAAATGAAATTAAATGACCAAGGGTGTTCATTAAAAACACTGACAACAGGATACCTGATTCAAGCCATATTGTTTTACAAACACAAATAAATCATGTTTTCCCTTGGATTTTTGACAGGAAACAATTTGTTCATACAGCAGCTGATACAATTGCAAAACTATTGGTGTATCCAGTATAAAATTCCAAGATTTAATAGTGAAGCTCAAATAATACAAATCTTATCAGGGTAAATAAGGGCAATTAATAATGGTGCACATAATGGAAGATGATGAACAAATACAGCTGGTCTTATAAAGGTTGTATTTCAAAGCCTGGAAAAGTTACTTTCCCAAACTAAATTCCAAGATCCCCCCTGCTGCCCCCATCAGCTTGGTCTCTAGCTTTACTAGCATACCCATGGCTAGGTAAAGGTAAAGGTTTTCCCCTGACGTTAAGTCCAGTCATGTCTGACTCTGGGGGTTGGTGCTCATCTCCATTTCTAAGCCGAAGAGCCGGTGTTGTCCGTAGACACCTCCAAGGTCATGCGGCCGGCATGACTGCATGGAGCGCCGTTACCTTCCCGTTAGAGCGGTACCTATTGATCTACTCACATTGGCATGTTTTCGAACTGCTAGGTTGGCAGGAGCTGGAGCTAACAGCGCCACTCACGCCGCTCCTGGGGATTGAACCTGGGACCTTTCGGTCTCCAGCTCAGTGCTTTAACACACTTCGCCACTGGGGTTATTTTACCCATGGCTATTTTTACATAAAGTTTCTGGTTTCAACTGCATTTTTAATATCAAAAGGGTCTTTACTGACTGATATATCACAAACCGCTTTTTTGCTCTTTCACAAGTACACTATATTTGGCAAAATATACTCTCTATATCACTGTATTTCCAACAGGTATAAGAGAAACCCTTATAGTCCAGAGCCCATTTGCCTAGTGGCAGAAGCTCAGATCACTATTGCAGCATTACCAATTATGGAAAACATAAGAGCAACAGTAACAACTCTTTGGGTTTGGATTAGATTTTTGCAGCAAATTATACTTCAAGGAAAAGTAGTAATGAGCAAATCTTTGCTTGATGATGCAAAAGTAACAGACTGTGTCATGGAAATGTCAGTGGGAGAGATTTTTGGAAGTGGAAGATTACAACCATGTACAGCAGAGGTAGAAAACATGTGTCCTTCTATGATCCAGATGTTATTAGATTTCAAGTTCCTGTAGTCTTGGCTTGTATAGCCGATGGTAAATTATTCTGGGAGAGGCAATTCTGCACCCCTTGGTGTACAGGGTGTGCCCTCCTCTTTATTGAAGGGGTTTAGACCAAAATGTTCTTCTCAAAAATACTGAGAGACAACTGCTAATTTCCTGAACATATGTAAGCATAGTATCTCAATGTATAATGCTTTTTAAAATTATATTGATGACTATGATGATAATGATGATGTTTCCGTATATAGCTCTGTATGTGACTTCATATGGATGTAGAAACTAGGAGAATGAATGAAACAAAATGTTTTGGTAAAAATAAATCGGAATGAAGACGCAATACTTCAAGACAGAATCTACAATATAATATGGGAGTTCAAAACACTCCCAATTGGAACAGCTACAAATAATTGGCAATTCAATGAAAATTCAGCACTTTTCAAGCCTACTAATTTCAATGGGAACAAATTGAACCATTAAGCATGATCAATATTTCCATTTAAATCAGCGGAAAGGGTTTCATGTTGGAAAGGTAGTAACCAATCATGTTAATAAGTAAACTGAACTATTAAATGAGAGGAGAAATCAATTAATGTAACAGGGCCATAAATAGAACTTAGACCTGTTATTAACTGCCAGCAACTCAATCTAATTCATTAATACTGTATTTTCCCCCAGAACTCACTAGAACTTTATGCTAGAAAGTACAATAGATAAAACAGTGATGTACTAGAATTATACTACTAAAATATTAATTCACTTAATGTGGGTGAATAACATTTACCAATATTAGGCACATACTTGATGCAAGTTCTCCACCTAGTGGTCTGATTTCTGACTTTATAAATGAGTCAGAATTTTTCCTGAAAGAAAAGGCAACCACAGAAGATAGATAAGTAGTCTATATCAGATTAATTATTCGCTTTGAAGTATTATGTTAAAGAACAGCATTTATTTCAATAAGCTTGCTATTAAATTATTAGGCTGTGTTCACCTGGAGATGGTCAGATCCAGAACTTCAAAAGGCTATTTTTCCTGACTATAACTGCAATAATTCCCATCTGGCATGGCCACCAGCCACACAAGGCAGGGGTCTGGGTTAAAAAAGGGTGACATTTTAAAGCTTGTAGTTGATAAATTAGGAAGTCTATTCCATTGTAGGGGCTAAATAGTGTCAAAGAAACATGTAGGTTAAAGTGGAAGTGTTACAAATCTGGGAAAAGGAATTACAGTAGAGTCTCACTTATCCAATATAAATGGGCCGGCAGAATGTTGGATAAGCGAATATGTTGGATAATAAGGAGGGATTAAGGAAAAGCCTATTAAACATCAAATTAGGTTATGATTTTACAAATTAAGCACCAAAACATCATATTATGCAATAAATTTGACAGAAAAAGTACTTCAATACATGGTAATGCTATGTAGTAATTACTGTGTTTACGAATTTAGCACCAAAATATCATGATGTATTGAAAACATGGTCTACAAAAATGCGTTGGATAATCCAGAATATTGGATAAGCGAGTGTTGGACAAGTGAGACTCTACTGTACTTTCCCTATTGGTGAACCTCTTTTTTCAAGCTCCCCATGACTGCTAATTATTTATAAACTGCCACAAAATTGAGATTAATATTCAGACATATCCTATTCTGTTCTGCTGCTGTCAAGAGTCAGACGCCAGTTAACATACAAAACAGAGTTTATTCTGAAGATAAGCCAGAAAATAACATAAACACAGGAAATATCCTTGAAACACTTCACTTTTCAGTGTTTCGAGAGTAGATTGGACAATAATAACTCAAAAACGAGTCACGCTAATTTCCCATCCTGGCATTCAATAAAAAACTAAATAACGCTTCAATTCAGCTTTTGAAAACAAATAGAGTTAATTGCTGGAAAATAAACAAACTAGAAAAGCAATAAAGCTGCTTCCACGGTGCAGATAAGCCGAAAGCCTCAAAGGGATGATGAATAGCCGTTGTCAGAAGAATCCAAGGTCAGGTCAGAAGGCAGCAGAAATTCCGAAAGACAAACCAATAGTCAGAAGCCGGGAGTAGCCGTCAGTCAGAGGGAGTAGACAGAAGCCAGGTCAAATTCAATCCAAAGTCCGAAGAGGGTGCAGTCATCCAAAACAGGTCCACAATAAGACACAGTGAGAGCCAAGCTAGGTGATATCAGCAGATTCAAATCATAGTCCAAGTCCAGTCTTCATGGAAACACAGAGATCCCAATGGCGCCTCAGCAACACCTTGCCACACGCAAAGTGCAGTGGCCAAACATTCCCATTTTATTCCCCTTCCTCCTGGGTGACCAAACACTCACACCCAAACACCAGGTGTCCCAAATCTACTCAGAGTCTGAACTCCACACAGCTAGAGCTCGTGGATCTGGAGTACCTAGCAATTCGTCGGAGTCCCAATCATCCTGCCCACACTTAGCCCCATGAACACTTAAAGAACCATCCTCCCTTCTCCAAGCATCCCAATTGGGATCAGCTCCTGCAGAAACCCCAGGTTCAGAAGTATCCATAGGCCCCAAATCCCCAGACATCTCTGGTGGCTGTGCCCATTCAGTGCCCGCTTCCCCAGCCACCACCTGTTCCTCAGCATCCATCTCCCCATCTGAATCTTCCTCAGAAGATCCTCCATATAGCTCTCTAAGTCGCTTCCTGCGCAACTCCTCCAGTGAACCCTCATCACGAGGGTTTTTTCTTCCTCTTCGAATTCCATCACCATCAACCATAATCCCCGAAGGCGCAGTCACAACAGCTGCTTCAGCAATTTCTGACACTGCCAAGGACTCATCCCTTCAGTCCAACATTAGGAAATAATTACTTTTGCAAAATGAAAACTTTACCTTTTCTTTGGCAAAGTTCAGAAATACAGAAGTGAACATCCTAAAAAATACATTGGGTTGTTTGCAGTTATGTTATGCTCTATGTGGGCAAGGGGACAGGGGGTGGAGCCATAGCAATATAAACTCACAAATAGAATTGCATACAAATCAATTAAACTTTTGAATGAATGAAACCTTATTTCTTTTCTGCCCCATCTCCCCAATGGGGACTTTTGATCTTCATATGTCATGTACTTGAGTATAGTTGGAGGTTTCAGAGATTATGAAGAGCTCATTGAAAAGAAGAGGGTCTCTAAAGTAGGCCTGCACAACCTATAGTCCTCCAGATGTTTGGGTTTCCAACTCCCAGAAAGCCTAGCCAGCTCGTCTAATAGCCACGACTTCTGGGAGCTGAAGTTCAAAACATCTGGAGGGACGCAAGTTGTGTAGGCCTGGTCTAGAGGACAGCATCTTTGCCTCTGATTAGAAGTATTTGGGAAGGCCTCTGAGGATAGGCAAGCCAATTCTAATTTTTAAGGAAAATAATAAAGGCTAGCTCTGTTTTGGAGAATGATTGTTGCCTTGTCCAATACTGTGATCTCTTAGATCTCTGATGTGAGATCTAGATGGAATCCACTACAGCAAAATATATACAACCCAGTATGCAGTATTCCAACACGGAGGTGCTCCTGAGGACCCTTCCAGACAGGGCCCAAAATGCGAGTCCTGGGGATTTTTACCTGAGACGACCAAACAACGTCCCAGGTAAAAGCGAAGTAATTTGAGACAAAGCAGGAAAACCCTGCTTTGTCTCAAATTATTTAGGTACCCCATTAGATCCAGACCTTCCTGAAATGGGGTATGGGCCCCACAGTCCCAGTACGCTGTCCCCACAGTCCAATTTGCTTCTTTGGGCCCCATGAGCAAAGAGAACAAAGAGGGCATCTATCCCCCCCCCCACAAAAAAAAGCCATAACAACAACAGAAAACTTACCAGGCTGCCATGATACCTCCCTTCAGGACTCCTGGAACATAACCGATGATGTGCCAGGAAGCAGGGGTGCATATTTCTCCTGGTCCCGCCCCTCCCCCTGCTGCGTCCTGTTGCATCATTGGTACGAACCAGGAGTCTCGCAGAGAGGCGCCATGGTGACCCAGTACATTTTCTGTTGTTTTTGGACTTCTAAGGGAGTAGTTTTGGGTGGCCATTCCGAAAGTTTTCCAGATGGCATGGGGACAGTAAACGGGCAAACCCCATTTTTTCCCCTGGAGTGTGGGGATTTAACTTGCTCCAAAGCAGGTTTAATGTATGTCTGGAAACACCCTGATTCACCCTGGGGTTTTTTTTTTAAGTTTTGCTTCTGGAGGTTTGTTTTTCCTTTGGGTTTTTTTTTCTTTGAGTTTTCAAACTTTATTGAATGAAAAAACACATTTAACAGAAAATATGTTAACATTTGTATTAAGAGACATTTTTCATATTAATACTGTCATTCCCTTTATAAAGCAAAACAAAACTACAGTAAGTTATAATTTCCACTTGGTCATATCATAGCTATGTAAATTCAGAAGAGACTGATACTATGGTGAAAGATGAGAAATTATAAGAACTGTATTAATGTTCAGGGTATAGGAGTATGTTTAATTACAATTAGAGCACCTGTATTGGCTAGTACAGATGACTTGCCCAAGGCATTTTGTCAGTCAAATTATTTTGTCACATGGATCAAAGTATCCCAAAAGTATTCCTCACCCTTTCAGCCAGTAAAAGAACTAACAACAAGATCATCTAAAAATAACAATAATAAACAATAATCCAACCACACATATGTTTCTTTTTTTCTCAGGGCTACAGCAACTGCTCTCTTGGCCAAGTACTGGCACTACCTTCCCAGACAAACACCTCTCCATCAGAGCCTCGTGGGCAAAATTGTGCAGTGAGGTCAAGCGGCCCAAGACTTCAGACAGAATGAGGACATATATATGGCGAGGGCTTGAGCTATCCCCTTATCATTGATCTCATAGCTGGGCTCAGCTGGGAAACAGGAGGTGGCTCTGAGGAGTTTCTTTTTTCTTGGGCCACTGTTTTCCCAGCCAAGTACCACTTTTTTCTTCTCTTTCTCCTCCTGGCTGCTACCTGCTTCCCAGCTGAGCCCAGACATGAGATCAATTGTCCTCCTTATTGATAAACTAATAAATTGGATAGATGGTCATAATGTTAAACAAACCACAGCAAGTAGCACTGAACATTTTTTTAAAATGGTGACACTTGCTGGATGCAGCATTCCATTTATGAATCTGTTTTGTCATGGCTGATGGAATCTTGATCCAGATAAGACAAAAATCGCAAAACAAGTTTTTCCCTTGAAACTGTGGAGCAACAAGTTAGTTTTCTAAAAACACATACACACATTGAAGCTTAAAAACTCTTCTACTATTAAATGGTTGTAAATAGTGAGTTCCTACAGCACCAGGTGGATATGGAATTTTTTGCTAGTGTGAATGAGGCCCTAGTTAATTTAGTCCAGTTAGTAGATCAGAAGATTAGGTACCCAATGAACCCATCTCCAGATTACCCTAAATTTGCATTTCAAAAGAGCCAGCCAACTGAAATCATAAAAGTTATTCATTAAAAAAAAGCAGTAGGTTGGAATACGTACCGTATTCAAAGAGAAATTACAGAATGTATACTCTGATTATTCAGGTGAGTAAACCAGATTTCATTTCAGTGTATCAGTTACTGTTATTTTTATGTACTTTAAAGTTAACTCCATATCACAATGAATTTTTCTTAGGGTTTTTTTTTTGGGGGGGGGGGGAGAGATTTATTCAGAGGGGTTGGTTACTACCTTCCTCTAAGGCTGGGAGAGTGAGATTTGTCCAAAGCCACTCAGTAGGTTTCCATGCCTGTGGGAGGGGTTTGAACCTTAGTGTTCCAGAGTCTTCTTTGAACACTCAAGCACTAGACATACACTATCAAATACTGTACAGGATACAGGACACACTATTAAAATGCACTGAAACATTTAACTCCAGAAATTTTTCTGCTTTGTTGCTGTTTTTTCACAACTATAAGCATAATTTTAAACTATACTGGAATATAGATATTAATGGCCATGTCCAGTTCTGGTTTTTGGTTTTGGTTGTATTTTGTGCCTGGCGGATCCAAAGGCAGAAAATTGGCCCCAGACTTGGCACAGTTACCCACATCATGTTACAGCATCATAAATTACTTTTAATTACTTAGGCGGTCCCTCGTTGTTGCTTTCATCAGAGATTATTGCTTCATGTTCTTCTTTTGTTCTTCATATCTGTTTAGCATCCTGTTTTGTACAATTTTAGCACGATAGAATGTTATGTTACCTATACAGAGTCCCTTCAAAAACAATAAGCAAGGTTTTTATTCATGATTAGTTTTAGATTAACAAAAGTCAGTATCAATGGCAGTTAGTTTTAAAATACTGTTGGAGTAGATTTTTTCTTCTTCATGCCACCAGAGCTTAAACTTATATGTGTTTCTCCTATCCCAGTATATGATGCCATTATTATTTTGATATTATGAAATATCTCTTTTGAACAGTTACGGTAAAAGCAAACACTAATATAAATTTAGTCTCATGGTACAACTAAAAGCAATTTTCTGCAGATTGCTGTTTTGCAGTTACAGGAAGATAGGAAGCCACACTTAACTATGCAGATGAAAGAAAGCAAGCAATGGCATAGAATTACACTTTAACATTTATCTTTTCAAAGGAATGCTAATAGTGAAAATATAGTAATTTATAAGATATCTTCTGCCCATTTTCACACACAATATGCAAGTTTGAAAACCACTTTTATTTATACCCAGACATGTTCATTCAAGTATAAGTTCATGTGTATGTTTATTCAAAAATAAGCCACATTGTCTTAACTGTATTTTGAGTGAAGACTTAAAAGATTCATGGTGACATACAAGCTGTCTTGAAAATAATATCCCTGAAAGAGGGAGAGCTATTAACAATGAAATAAGCAATTGCTAATAAAGATATTTTTAAATATAAGGATATTTCAAACAGTGAGTTGTGCATCAATTATCCTCTTGGGTCTTATTTATTGTTATCACTCATCATCCTTATATTGCTTCCTATACTAACTGAAGGTCATATTACATGTGATTATCTTTCTGCTTTTTAAAATGGTAGGCTAACTTTGAAGTAGAGAAATACCAGTTGTAGTCCTCAATCTCCTGATTAAACTGGGGCTTTGTGTTTGGTTTCTGATCAAAATTTTAGCATCTAGACTAAAGGTCATCAAACTTTTTAAGCCAAGGGCTGGTTCATGGTTCCTCAGACACTTGAGAGCTGGATAATAGTTTGGAAAAAAAAAAACATGAACAAATTCCTATGCACACTGCACACATCTTATTTGTAGTGCAAAAAAATGAAAGAATACAATATTTAAAATGAAGAACAATTTTAACCAACATAAACTTACCAATATTTCAATCGGAAGTGTCTCCTTTGGCTGATGAGATAGTTAAGTCAGTTTGTTGGACTCTGGTGCACTCTTTTGTAAGACTGCTTCAAATTTTATTCTTGAGATTAGCAACTCTTAATTATGCTTTCCTTTTTTATCTGTGACTTCTTCATGTTGTATATGCCTGTAGTGTGGTTTTGTTGTTGTATGCCAATAAAGGCTGTGTATTTAAGGATTGTTGTTGTTGTGTGCCTTCTGGTCGTTTCAGACTTAGGGTGCCAATAAATCTAAAGTTTAGGGCAGTGGCCAGGTCAATGACCGTGGAGGATTGCATCTGACCCATGGGCCTTAGTTTGAGGATCCCTGATCTCAACCTTGTCACATGGTGGCCAAAGTTGCTCCTTTGTCGGAGGGAATTCAGCGCCTCACATCCTGCATCACACAGCTCCAGCTGAGGGCGATCACATGGGAGGAAGCATGGAGAGTGCGTGGAGTGCGTGGCTTCCCCCCATTTAGTCTAGTGGCAACATGGGAAGCCTCCCATGTTGTCATGGCAGTGGCATGCGCTGGTTCTGCCCTCCTTCACCCATGGAGTCGCGCTGGTGTCGTTTGATGGGAGTTAGCTGGATCCATGGGTGACCAGTGTTAACTCGATGCATGCTGGCAGCTTTAGCCCCGTGTGAAGAGGTCTCTAGATAGGTATTTGCCTTTGAAAGAGTTCACAGCAGAGCCTCAAGGCAAAAAGAGTCACAAAATTAGAGGAATTTTCTGCATCTCGCTCCCCTGTTTCTGTATCCCACTGCTGCTCAAAGCTGACAGATTAAGTATATTTCTTCAAAAGACTAAAGATTGTGTGGTCCTAAGGTCATACAGAGGTTTATGCTCCATCAGATTGTGAGGTGACCTAGTAAAGAGGGAGCAAAGAATAACTTGTTTCTTTGCTCCCTTTTGTCAATCCAATCACAACTTGGAAGTTTTACATTTTGTACTAAAACTCCCAGAATCCCCCAGCCAACATAAGTAATGGATTAGGTGCACTGTGGTCCCAAAAATAAATTTTCTTAGCTCTGGTTCAAAGTAGACACAGGTGAAGGAAAGAAAGCAAGGCCTTATATTTTCCTTTGACAGTGAACAGTAGTATTGACTGTCCTCAAAAGAGGGAAGGAAGGAACAGAGAGCTGTGTTCCTCTCTGTGTGATAGCATCAACTAGTGATGCAAACCATAGAGGGCTCTTTTGTTCATTTAAGAATGCAAACTAAGCCATCCTAGCCTACAAACATATGGAATTGTAAGCAAAAAAAATTAAGGAATGATGTTTAGCTAAGCAGGCTCTTAGCAACATTCACTTCAGAAGTTCAATAGCAAGCAGATATTACTTGAAGTATGCCATTTTATTATTTTATCTGGCCCCATCCCTGCTTGTATTTCGCAGGCAGGTAAAAATACAACTTTGCCATCATGCATCATGCATTTAATGAATGATAAGAGGAAGGATTATGGGATAGGGATTTGGGGTAATTCTCTAGTTTTAAATGTTATTTTAATTGTATTTCTACTTCTACATTAATGGCAAAATATTTACTTGTTTTTATTTTTATATTTATATCTATTTCCTTGTTTTTAAATTCTTGTGTGTCATGTCATTGTTAGCTACTTGATAATAATAATGATAAATGTGAAAACACAGGCAATGCTGCTCATTTCATCACAATCTTGCTCATGCTAGAAATGTTGCAGTTCTAAATAACATTATTATTACACTTAACCCTATTACATTATAGACAGAAGCACTGTACTCCCTTGTAGTCTAGAGAATGACCAGATCATTGCAATATTCCATTACATATTTGCAAGGGCTTTGATCATAAAAAGAAGTAACCCCTGCGTTTATTTCTGCTAAGATTTGATTATGTGCTAATAGTTACTGTGCAGTGTTTCTGCAGAAAGTTCATTGTACAAAAGTCCTTCAATTATCCAAATGAAGAATAAAGAATCATCTATTTGAAACAGAACTACAGTGTAATGCAGTATTTCTCAAAAGGGTCTTTCTGCCTTAGCTGTATTAAGTCTCATAAATGATACACAAACACATTGTGCTCTTTTCTGTGACGATGCTAGCACTTGCAGATGTCCCTGTAGCTGTCACTTTCTCTTCCATAAATCTGGTCTTCCTAGGTACTTTTTAACAACATGTAAACAAAGGCCCAATTCAGTTCCTCTTTTTCTATGCCACATACTTGCCCTCTGCATGATAGTACAACAAAAAGAGAAACGCAGATGGCATTCAGCAATGAGCTGTAACATCTTTTATGAAAATGCTTAAAATATAGTTGCTCAAGTAAGTTATCAGTGAGTTTATTAATATGGACATTTCTGAAGAAATATAATCCTTGCACAAAAACCTAATATTCCCACAATGAGAGTCATTTGGATAACATTACATCTGTGCTAAAATTGTGGAATTCCACACTACCTTTTTGGCATGGCAATATCAGCATGTAAAATGTGAAATTCACTGAAACCAAAACAGGACTCATTCTCTGATCATATAGGAATTAGGGATGTGCAATCCATTAAAATGGTTGAAAAGTCATTACAAAACTGGGGGGTGCTGGCATTTCATTTCTAAAGTGTTTATAAAGTATAGTTAGTAAAAAAAATCATTACTAAAATGAAAGTAATGAAATTTCATTACTATTTCATTACTATAATTGGACATAAATTACTATAATTGGGGAAACATCAGGGGCTCCTTTCTCTTTCATTGTTAAAGCTATTGAGTTGAAACTTGCTACAATGGTTTTCAGAACGTTTCACTTATCCACAGACTTTTAGGGAATTTTCAAAGTTTTTATAAACATCATTTTAAAAAAATGCAAGAGCTATCTCCTTGAATTTTCTATACAATGACATAAGATAATAGGGTTTAAAACATAATAATAATCCGATCTTATCTGACTTTGTGATGCCTAGCAGGGTCAGTCCAAGTTTGTACTTGAATTGAAGATTGCCAAAGGATACCAGGTGCTGTAAATTATACGTGATTGATTGATTGGATTTGTATGCCACCTTTCTCCTAGATTCAAGGTGGCTTCCAAAGCAATGTTTAAAATTCACAATAAAAATGAAAAACATTACATAAAAGAGTATAAATGTTTTTTTTAAAAAAAACAATACACATTTTAAAAAGAACAAAATATCCCCATAAGAAGCTCTCCTGCTTAGGTGTTGAAAAGCTTGCTTGCATGGGAATGCCTTTGCCTGCTGGCAAAAGGAAAACAAGATGGGATCCTTTGTATCCAACTGGTTCATGGATTCTGCACCCACAGCTTCAATCATTTTCCACTTAATTATTTTTTTTGGAAAAATCAAAAAATCCAAAAGGTTTTGCCATTTTATATAAGTGACACCATTCCACTATGCCACTGTATATAAGGGGAATTGAGCACCCATGGATTTTGATATCCACAGGGAGTCCTGAAACCAAACCCTAGCAGATACCAAAGGCCTACTCTACCAGGTGTTGTAGGTTTGGCCCCTTCTACACGTCTGAATAAATCCCACATTATCTGCTTTGAACTGGAATATATGGCAATGTGGATTCAGGGACCTCCCACAGCCATATAAGACAGAATATCAAGACAAACAATTTGGCCCCTTCTATACATCTGAATAAAATCCCACAATGTCTGCTTTGAGCTGGGTTATCTCAGTTCACACTGCCACATATCCCAGTTCAAAGCAGATATTGTGGGATTTTCTAGCTTGATATTCTGGGTTATATGGCTGTGTGGAAGGGCCATCACGGAGTTACTGATCAATGGGGTTAAACTCAGACCCCCTTCCACACAGCTGAATAAAATCCCAGATTATCTGCTTTGGATAATATATGGCTGTGTGGAGTCAGATATCCCAGTTCAAAGCAGATATTGTGGGATTTTCTGCCTTGATATTCTGGGTTGTATGGCTGTGTGGAAGGACCTTAAATGAGTTGTGACAGCTGGACTGTATGATCTTCCGAGAAAACCAATCTCCTACTCAATAGCAGTAGCAAAAAGCCCTTACAAGTGGTTGCTTACCAAATATCCCTATCTAACTGGACAGATCTGGCAAACGTCCACGTAGCCATATAACCCAGAATATCAAGGCAGAAAATCCCACAGTACTGCTCTGAATTGGTTTATCTGAAAATACACTGCCACATACAGTGTTTCCTCACTACTTCGCGGTTCACTTTTTGCGGATTCGCTGTTTCGTGGTTTTTCAATAAACTCTAAAAGACTATTATAAATCATAAAATAATTCAATTTATAGCCTAAGCAAGGGAGGAAGGAGAAGCCAAAGGGAGAGAAAAGGAGCCCAAGCAGCAACAGTAGGAGGAGGCGATTTATCAACACACAATTGGTTGATAAAGACTTAAAATAGTGTATAACTACTAAAATAATGTATAAATATTAAAATATAGTGTCCCCACTTCACGGATTTTCACTTATTGCGGGTGGTCTTGGAACCTAACCCCAGCAGTAAGTGAGGGAACATTGTATTCCAGTTCAAAGCAGAAAATGTGGGATTTTATTCAGCTGTGGAAAAGGCCTCAAGGCCCTTCCACGCAATCCTATAACCCAGAATATCCCACAATATTTGCTTTGAACTGGGTTATCTCAGTCCACACTGCCACATATCCCAGTTCAAAGCAGATATTGTGGGGTTTTATTCAGGTGTGTGGAAGGGGCCTCAGATAAACAAGTATTGTGCAATTTTCTGCCTTGGTATTGAGTTATGTAGCTGTGTGGAAGCGCCCTTAGACGCAGCCTAAGAAAGGAGGAGCCGTGAAGGACCGATAACAACCCACGGGCCAGGCCTCGGTCCCCACCCAGAGGCGAGGCCGTTGAGAGGAGGCCTTCCCAGGCGATCTCTGCCTGCCTCTCTCCCCCTCTCAGGAGATCCTCCCCTCCAAGGCAAAGGCAACCGGCTACTTGAGCACTTCCGGGTTGAGGAAGAACGCCGCGTGACGTCGTTTGGGGGAGCCTCTCGCGCCTGTTATTGTTCGTTGCTCCTTCGAGCCGCTTCCTTCCTTCCTTCCTTCGTGGCAAAAAATACAACAACCCAGGTATCTCTTTCTATCAAAAAGAAAGAGAAGGCAAGGAAGGGAGGAAAGGAAAGGAAGGCCCGGTGCGGGAGGCTGTTGCTGCTGCTGCCGCCGCCCATTATAAACAGCAAGGGCGAGAGAGCGAGGCCGCGAGAGAAGCCTGCCCGCCCGTCACAGGAGGGGGAAAGCGCGTCGGTTGGGAGGCCAACGGTTTTCGGGCGTCCAGTGCGGCGCGCGCAGCTGAGGAGAGAGCGGCTGAGGAGAGAGACATGGCCTACGCGTATCTCTTCAAGTATATTATTATCGGGGACACAGGTGAGTGAGGGGGCGAGGCGGGGGGGGGGAAGGCAAGGAGAGAGGGGAGGGGCGCTAGCCTCGATCTGCGGCGGCGGCGGCAGCGGTAGCTCCATTTCCGCAGTGTTGGCTGCGCCGACGTGGTGGTGACTCGGCTCAGGAGAGGGAGGCGCTTGGCCTCCAAGGCCCCGCCCGCGGCCTAGCTCTGGGCGCTTGGAGGTGGAGGCCTTGGGTCCCGAACACGGCCCAGGAGGGGAAGGGGATGGGCAGTGGGAAGCAGCAGGGTCAAGCGGAGACAAGGGGGGACGGGTCTCCTGTCTCTGGAGGGGTTCCTCAAGGGCCCTCGAAACCCTTCGGCGGCGGCTTGCGTGGGAAGGCCCATCCCCGAGGCCTCTTTCGCCAGGCTTGTCATTCCGAGGACTCAGTAATCGCGCCCCGCTTCCCCTCCCCAACCTGGCGGCTTGCCCATGTTTTGGGTTCCCATTCCGCTCTCCCTCTCTCCCAAGTTGGAGAAGGTTGGTGTAGTCCAGGGGTTGCTTGGCCCCTGGTTAGCCAGGTGATTTGGATTTCAACTCCCATTATGTTGGTGGATTATAAGGAGCCCCGGTGGCGAAATGTGTTAAAGCACAGAGCTGCTGAACTTGCAGACCGAAAGGTCCCAGGTTCAAACCCCGGGAGTGGCGTGAGTTAGCTTCAGCTTCTGCCAACCTAGCAGTTCGAAAACATGCCAATATGAGTAGATCAATAGGTACCGCTCTGGCGGGAAGGTAACGGCGCTCCATGCAGTCATGCCAGCCACATGACCTTGGAGGTGTCTAAGGACAATGCCGGCTCTTTGGCTTAGAAATGGAGATGAGCACCAACCCCCAGAGTCAGACATGACTGGACTTAATGTCAGGGGAAAACCTTTACCTACCTATGTTGGTGGCGCAGCGGGTTAAACTGCCGAGCTGCTGAACTTACAGACCAAGGATCCTTCCACACAGCCCTATATCCCAGAATATCAAGGTAGAAAATACCATTTTATCTGAGTGTGGACTCAGTTCAAAGCAGGTATTGTGGGATTTTCTGCCTTGATATACTGGGATATAGGGCTGTGGGGAAGGGCCCCCAACGGTCGGAGCTTCGAGTCTGGGGAGCGGGGTGAAGTCCCGCCATTAGCCCCAACTTCTTCCACCTAGCGGTTCGAAAACATGCAAATGTGAGTACTTCGATAGGTACCGCTCCGGTGGGAAGGTAATGATTCTCCATTCAGTCATGCCGGCCACATAATCTTGGAGGTGTCTACGGACCTGCCAGCTCTTCGGCTAAGAAATGGAGATAAGCACCAACCCCCAGAGTCGGACACGACTAGACTTAAATGTCAAGGGAAAACCTTTACCTATGTTGTTGAAGATTTACATGGACAGAGTCACTGGGTTGCTGTGAGGTTTCCAGGGTGTATGGCCATGTTCCAGAAGCATTCTCTCCTGACGTTTTGCCCACATAAGACCCACTAAGAGAATCCAACAAATGCTACGTTCAGCAAAGGACAAGAGGAATCCTCTCACCTCTGCAGGAGTCTACTGTATACCCTGTTTCCCCGAAAATAAGACATCCCCTGAAAATAAGACCTAGTAGAAGTTTTGCTGAATTGCTAAATATAAGGCCTCCCCCGAAAGTAAGACCTAGCAAAGGTTTTGTTTGGAAGCATGCCCACCAAACAGAACACCAGATCATGCAGGATTGGTAAATGTACGTACCATAGAGTATTGTACATGGAAATAATGGTAGTAACAAGAAATTCTTGATAGGATTCACAGTTTGTCTGGTTATGCTGGTTTGCGATGACAACTACTGTACAGTATATAATAAATGTTCATTTTTTTGTTCAACAATAAATGTGAATTCTCCCGAAAATAAGACCTAGAGTATCTTTGGGAGCAAAAATTAATATAAGACACTGTCTTATTTTCGGAGAAACATGGTACATGCAGCTGTGGACAAGTCTACATAGGGACCACCAAACACAAAAACAAATCAAGGAACATGAAAGGCACTTCAAACTAACTCAGCCAGAGAAGTCAGCTATAGCAGAGCACTTGGTGAACCAACCTGGACACAGCATATTATTTGGGAACACAGAAATGCTGGATCACGCTAACAACCACTACGTCAGACTACACAGAGAAGCCATTGAAATCCACAAGCATGTGGGCAATTTCAACAGAAAGGAGGAAACCATAAAAGTGAACAAAATCTGGCTAAGTATTAAAAACTCTAAAATCAGGACAGTAAATAAAGAAGAACACTCTGAAAATGGGAATTCTAGACATGAACCAATCAGGACCAATCTCCAACAAAGGATTCCCTCAGGCAGGAATCGGCCAGTCCTTGAAGCTACAGGGCTTTTAAGTGCTAAACAAGGCGATTGTTTCCATATTCACACATCCAACAGACAAGAGTTCTTTCTCCCATTCTGGACCTTCCACAGATATATAAACCTCACTTGTGTAATTCCCAACAAACCTCACAACCTCGGAGAATGCCTGTCACAGATGTGGATGAAATGTCAGGAGAGAATGCTTCTGGAACATGTCCTCACAGCCCGGAAAACTCACAGCAATCCAACTTTATTTCTATCAGACTTGTCTTCCCAAAGGGACTCAAGGTGACTAACATATACAGGCCATCCCCGTGTTATAAACATCTGCCTTATAAAGGACTCATAGTTAAAAGCTTGGGTGAGACAACAGGAAGTGAGAGAAATCTACCCCTGGAAGGGAAATTCACTCCTGGAAGAATTATAATGGGGAAAGGTGTTTCCACTGAAACTTTCTCACCAATCTTTATTTCCACAATAAGCCACATTTTTAAAAATCTAATTATCACAGGGACAGAAAGTAAGGTGAAATCTTCTGAACAGGGGCACAAACAGCAAAAGAAACACCACAGGGGTGTTAACCCTTCCCTATGCTATCCAAAGCTTGTATAATAATAATAGTAATAATAATACTTTATTTATAGGCCACCCTATCTCCCCAGGGGACTTGTGTGTGGCTGGAGTTACAGTGTTCCCTCACTACTTTGCGGTTCACTTTTTGCTGTTTCGTGGTTTTTCAATAAACTCTAAAAGACTATTATAAATTTTAAAAAATTACAATTTACAGCCTAAGGAAGGGAGGAAGGAGAAACCAAAAGGAGCCCAAGCGGCAACGGGAGGAGAAGGAGGCGATTTATCAACACACGATTGGTTGATAAAGACTTAAAATAGTGTATAACTATTAAAATAAAGTATAAATATTAAAATTAATATAATGTCCCTACTTCGTGGATTTTCACTTATTGCGGGTGGTCCTGGAACCTAACCCCAGCGATAAGTGAAGGAACACTACACTTAAAATGCACCTGTCCCAAGTTGCATACAAATTTAACTTAAGAACAAATCTACAGAACCTATCTTGTTTGTAACTTGGGGGCTGCCAGTATAACACCTAATAAAAATTTAAAGTAAGACACATACAATTTTGTTTTGTTTTTTAAAATTAAACATTTGTGGGTAGATAAAGTTAAAATACAAGAAATACCATTGAAATTACATTCTGAGACCACTATCCCCCTCCCCAGCAATGTGTCCCTCATTCTCCCCCAAATGCCTGGTGGCAAAGAAATGTCTTAACCTGCTTGCAAAAGGCAAGCAGGGATGGGATCATCCTGGTATCTCTTGGGAGGGAGTTCCAAAGTCTAGGAGCAGCCACCAATAAGGCTCTTGCTGTGAGTCAAGCTGTCTTGCATTTCTGGGAACTGTAGTATAAAGTTGCTGGGAAACCAAAGGTTGAGAACCACTGAGCAGGCTCCATGCACAGAGATAGAATGACCTCCATCAGGAACAGGGTTCCTTTTCCATCTTTTCTTTTTAAATGTTATATTAAGAGCCTTCCAATAAAGGCCCTTAATATAATGTTTCACACACTTTATTAAGTGGCAGTTAAATGCTTGTTTTTTATTGTTTTTTATTATTAATTTCTTCATACAGATAAGAAAACAATACACTGCATACTTTAGCCATCTAAAAGATAACATAAAAACTGTTTACAATCTTTATGGCTGGGATACAGGTTCCAATTGTTATTCTCTTTACTGCATATCTTAATTAATTGCCCCTTTAAACCCCCCCATCCCACCCACCCTTACCACCCTCTTCCCACCCCCTTCTGGGTTACTTGAATCAATACATTGATTTAATTGTCTGGAAGGCCTGATTTAAAGTTCTGTACCTATCTTTTCCTTATGTTTTGTCGATTAAACAAGACCATTTCCTATGCCAATCTTGTCTTAACTGAATATTCAAATATTTATTTTTCTTTTCATGGATGAAATCATTAATTAAATATTCAGAGAGATACGACCACCAGGTTTTTAGGTCCCACCTTGTTTTATCTTTCCACCCTCTGGCAATTGTGACATGTATAGCGGCTATCATAAATTTTAATAGTATCTGACCATTGGTTGTTCCCCTCCTTTACCTCTATGTTAAGGGATAAAAATCGAGCTTTATCCCAATATAGCTTTTGCGCTATTATTTCCTCTATTACTTCTCTAACCATATTATAGTATTTTTGGATTTCAGGGCAGTCCCACCACATGTGGGAAAAGGTGCCAGTCTCCCCGCATTTATGCCAACATTTGTTAGAAACGTTTTCATAATGTGAGCCAGTTGATAAGGGGTCCTATACCATATTGAAATTATTTTCTTTTGTGTTTCTTTTGTTCTTAGATGTTTAATTTTTTGGGTTTTATCAATCCAGGAGTGTACTAAGTTTTCATTGAAGTTTATATCCTGTTTCCAGGCCTCTACTAAAGTATGTTTTGTATTATAGGATAAGGCTATTAATTCCTTATATATTTCCCCTATAATGCCTTTCTCTTTTTCTATTTTCCAGCCAATTATTCTATCTATTGGGGTATCTGATGTTTCTTTCTTTTTTATTTCATGTACTCTTTGTGACAGGCCTAACCAAGCTATCCAATACTTTAAGCCATATTTGTCCTTTATCTTATCCCATTTTTAATATCTCCATTAGGTTCCAAGAGGTCTCCTACCTTATTTACTCCATTCTCTTTCAGGGACCTGATTAAATTCTTAAATGTTTTATCTTTGTTTTCCAGGGTTTCTAGCAGAAAGGGATCTATTTTATTTATTTGTAATTTATTTTGCCATCTCTTCCAAACCTACAGTGTTGAGAGGAGGTGGGGCATCTCTTAATTTTTTAAGCTCTTTTTTATCAATTTTTTCTCCCATTTATGGCAGTTTAATGCTTGTACTCCATCTTCATACCTTCCATTTGAAGCTGATAATGTGGCCATGCAATGAAGAATCAGGAAGTCACATAGTGTTTTGCAATAAATGTCAAACCCTGCCCCCAGCTAGGGTACATTGCCTTTGCAGAATTAATGCAGTTAAGCCCCACTTTAACAGTCGTGCCGCAATGTTATGGAATCATGGGAGTTCTAGTTTGGTGATGCACCAGCGTTCTTTGTCAAAAAAAACCCTTAAGAACTTTTAAAACTACAGCTCTCATCATTTGATAGCATTAAATCAGCAATAAGGTGCTGTCAAACTGCATTAATTCAGTATAGTGTGTACATGCACCCTTGGTGCGAAGGATAACACTGATATTTACTAGTAGTGACTAGTAACACATGCGAAGCACTTCAAACACATAAAATATGTGTACAGATGTTTATTAACACAGTTGTGGTTTCCATTACTTGAAGGTAAATGTCTGCAAGGGCCCCAGGTCTGTCAAGTTAGACAGGGACATTTGGTAAGCAATCACTTGTAAGGGCTTTTTGCTCCTACTATTGTGTAGGTGTTTGGTATCAGAAGATCATACAGTCTAGTTGCCACTTCCCATTGAGTTTAACCCCATTGATCAGTAACTCAGTGAGGGCCCTTCCACACAGCCATATAACCCAGAATATCGAGGCAAGTGATCCACAATACCTGCTTTGAACTGGGTTATCTTACCTGGTTATTTTGAACTGGCCTGTCCACACTGCCATATATTCCAGTTGAAAGCAGATAGGGTGGAATTTTATACAGTTGTGTGGAAGGGTCCTGAGAACTTACTAGGTTAACAGAAAATTCCTATGCACATAGGCCGAGCCAGGTGAAAGAGTTTGTAATTAAAATGTTTAAAAAGGGTTTTTATTCTAAGCAAGATGGATACATTGACAGAAAAGTGCCTTAAAACATGAAGGTAAACCTCCTACAGGTATTCTTATAGTAACATTACAAATTCTAAGTCTTAATCATCCATAGGTGGAAAACAACCTGACTCATTCCCTATTTGAATTGGAGGACAGCTGGAATGAATATTCATGGGGGGTTAGGGAGCATGGGGACTTTTGCCCAGTCCTTACCAGCACACACACACCCCCCTCCCTCATCTGGTGTCTCTTTTAGTTCTTTTTGGCCCCCAGGGGTATTTAATAACTTTTGTTCAGAAGCATCTCAAAGTTTTCTCCAGCTGGTGGTCTTTACTGGTCCGTGATCTCTGATGATATTGAACCCCCAATAACATAAAACTTTAAATCAATACTGTAATCCTTTATTTACCTGGAGGGAAAAGTATACTCATAAGCTGTTTTGTTTCAAAATGAGAGGATATCCGTTATCATACCACTTGTTCAAATCTTGCCACAAATTCTCAATTCGTTTGTGATCTGGAATTTATTTGGGCCAGTTTGAGACATTCAAGTTCTTAGCATTTAAACTACCCTTGTGGTACCTTGGCTGTGTGTTTAGGGCCATTGTTCTGCTGGAAGGTGAACTTCTGTTCTTTCCTAGGTCCTTTGCAAAAAGAATCATAGGGCCATCATGGAAAAGACCTCATGGGCCATCCAGTCCAACCCCCTGCCAAGAAGCAGGAAATCACATTCAAAGCACCCCTGACAGATAGCCATCCAGCCTCTGCTTAAAAACCTCCAAAGAAGGAGCCTCTACCACACTCTGGGGCAGAGAGTTCCAGTGCCGAACAGCTCTCACAGTGAGAAAGTTCTTCCCAATGTTCAGGTGGAATCTCCTTTCCTGTAGTTTGAAGCCATTGTTCCGCCTCCTAGTCTCCAGGGCAGCAGAAAACAAACTTGCTCCCACCTCCCTAGGACTTCTCCTCACATATTTATGCATGACTATCATGTCTCCTCTCAGCCTTCTCTTCTGCAGGCTAAACATGCCCACCTCTATCAGCTGCTCCTCTTAGGGCTTGTTCCCCAGACCCTTGATCATTTTAGTCACCATCCTCTGGACACCGCCTAACTTGTCAACATCTCCTTTTAATTACGGTGCCCAGAATTGGACACAGTATTCTAGGTATAGTCTGACCAAGGCGGAATAGAGGGGTGGTGTGACTTCCCTGGATCTAGACACTATACTTCTGTTTATGCAGGCCAAAATCCCATTGCTTTTTTAGCTGCCGCATCACATTGTAGGCTCATGTTTAACTTGTTGTCCACGAGGACTCCAAGATCCTTTTCACACGTACTGCTGTCTAGCCAGGCACCCCTCATTCTTTATCATTGCATTTCGTTTTTTCTGCTTAAGTGGAGTATTTTGCATTTGTTCCTGTTGAACTTCATTGTGTTAGTTTTGGCCCATCCCTAATCTGTTAAGATCGTTTTGAATTCTGCTCCTGTCTTCTGGAGTATTAGCTATCCCTCCCAATTTGGTGTCATCTGCAAACTTGATGATTATGCCTTCTAACCCTTCATCTAAGTCATTAATAAAGATGTTGAACAGAACCGGGCACAGGACGGAACCTTGTGGCAGTCCACTTGTCACTTCTTTCCAGGATGAAGGAGACGCATTGGTGAGCACTCTTTGGGTTCATTCACTTAGCCAATTACAGATCCACCTAACCGTAGTTTTGCCTAGCCCACATTTGACTAGTTTATTTGTCAGAAAGTCATGTGGGACCTTGTCAAAGGCCTTACTGAAATCCAAATATGCTACATCCATGGCATTTCCTGCATCTACCCAACTTGTAATTCTATTGAAAAAAGAGATCAGATTAGTTTGGCATGACTTGTTTTTGATAAATTCGTGTTGACTATTAGCATTGACCGCATTTCTTTCTAAGTGTTTGCAGACCATTTCCTTAATGATCTTTTCCAGAATCTTGCCTGGTATCGACGTGAGGCTGACCGGACGGTAATTGTTTGGGTTGTCCTTTTTTCCCTTATTGAATATAGGGACCACATTTGCCCTCCTCCAATCTGCTGGGACTTCTTTTCTCCAAGAACTCTCCAAGATTATTGCCAGTGGTTGTGAAATAACTTCTGCCTCTTCCTTCAATACTCTTGGATGTAGTTGATCCAGCCCTGGGGACTTGAATTTATTTAGAGCAGCCAGGTGTTCCTGAACAACTTGTTTCCCTATTTCGGGTTGGATTTTACCCAATCCTTTGTCCATTCCATGTTGCTGAGGTTGATGATGGCTTTCTTTTTGTGTTAAGATTGAGGCAAAGAAGGCATTAAGTAGTTCTGCCTTTTCCCTATCCCCTGTCAGCATTACCCCATCTTCTCCTCGCAGATGCCCTATCGCCTCCTTGTTCTTCCTTTTTCTACCAACATAAGCAAAGAAGCCTTTTTATTGTTTTTAATGTTCCTGGCAAGCCTGAGCTCATTTTGCGCTTTAGCCTTGCAAACCTTTTCCCTACAAGAGTTGGTTATTTGTTTAAATTCTTTGGTGATTTCTCCCTTTTTCCACTTCTTGTGCATGTCTCTTTTGAGTCTTAGCCCAGTTAGAAGTTCTTTGGACATCCATTCTGGCTGCTTTGCACTTGTCTAATTTTTTTTCTTTGTTGGCACTGTTTGCATTTGTGCCTTGAGTATTTCACTTTTGAAAAAAACCCATCCATCCTTAACTCCCTTGTATTTTAGTATTGGCATACATGGAATGCCAGTCATTATATCTTTCATTTTTTGGAAGTCAGCTCTCCTAAAATCCAGAATGTGTGCTTGACTTGTCTTAGTTTCAGCCTTTCTTTGTATGGCGAACTGCAGAAGCACATGGTAACCTTCCCCTAAGGATCCGACCATTTCGATTGCATTGAGCAGGTCCTCTGCGTTTGTTAAGATGATATCAAGAGTAGCTGATCCCCTTGTTGCCTCTTCTACCCTGTTTCCCCGAAAATAAGACAGGGTCTTATATTAATTTTTGCTCCCAAAGATGCACTAGGTCTTATTTTCAGGGGATCTCTTATTTTTCCATGAAGAAGAGCTCACATTTATTGTTGAACAACAAAATGAACATTTATTATATACTGTAAAGTAGTTGTCATCACAAACCAGCATAACCAGACAAACTATGAATCCTATCAAGAATTTCTTGTTACTACCATTATTTACATGTACAACAATCTATGGTACCTCTTGCAATTTAGGTTTCACAAGGTTTCCACGCTGATTTCTCTCTATTCTAGTTTCAATGTAGTCATGAATGATGAATAATATAATATACTATAATAATAATATGATAATATAATAATAATATAATGATATACAATATATTAATGAGATAATATAATATAGGATATAATAATAACAGAAAATGATAATAATATGGTATTAATAGGATAATATAATAATGGGATATAATAACAGAATAGCATAATAATATAATAATAATAGGATAATATAATAGAATAATAGAATAGAATGATATAAAATATATTAATAGGGTAATATAAAATGGAATTTAATAATAACAGAATAATAATATAATAATATGAAAATATAATAGAATAATAATAGAATAATAATATAATGATATTATAATAATAATAATAGAAAAATATAATATAATGATTTAAAATATATTAATAGGATAATATAATAATGGGATATAATAATAGTAACAGAATATGATGATAATAATATGGCAATAGAATAATAGTATAAAATAATCAGTTTCATGGCATAGGATAGGAATAAGGATGAGAGGAGAATCCCAATGCGTCCTGTACCTTTAAGGGCAGAAGCAGCAGGACGAAAGCCCTCTTCCTTCATTCCCTCCCACCCTCCCTTGCCCGGGCTCCAGGAGCCAATCAGAAGCCTCTGGGAAGAAGGGAGCATGGCCAGCATGGCCTTGTCTCCGAAGGAAGAAACGGCAGCGCAGTAGCAGCCACGGAAGGTTCTTCAAGCCTCGGCTGGGGGACAGGCAAGGAAAGGCAGGCAGGGAGGGAGGGAGGGAGGCACAGAAAGCAAGCACTTTCCCTCCCTCCCTCCCTCCAGTGTGTGTATTAGTGCTGCTTTAGCCCTGCAGCCATGCTTCCCAATGGAACTCTGCTGCAGCCTTAGTTGCTAGGTCTTACTTTCAGGGGAGGCCTTATATTTGGCAATCCCCCCAAACCCCTGCTAGGTCTTATTCTTTGGGGCGGCCTTATTTTCGGGGAAACACGGTACCTTCTGGACCACAAAATTGTTTGCAAGGCAAGAAACAGGTTTTCCTATAGAGTTCCCTGTATTTGGCATGATGTTCTTAGGTAGCGAATATTGTTGACTTTGTACCACATGGTGTTTTGTAACGAAGTGAAAGCATTCAATTTTGCCAGAGTTGTATTGTGGAAGCACATGTTTGCAGTATCTTATATATACTTCTGGAAATGCAGAATAGGTTTAATATAGATCCACCCCCAACCAGTTCTTTCCTCCTGGCACTCTTCCATAAAGCTCAGCTATGTCAGTGGTTCTCAGCCTGAGGGTCCCCATATGTTTTGGCCTTCAACTCTGTTATTGTTGCTTCTCTAACTAATGCCCTCCTTATCCAGTTATTGAACTTTGATGTTCTCTATCATTATAATTCAAGTATCTTCATTCCAGCTGGGGGTGTGTTCATATTTTCAGAATTGTTTTTATAAACCCATTCCAACTTGTTCTTCAGCAAAAAAAAATATCCTGAACTTGTTTCAATTGGTCTTCTGTATATTGTTTAGATATGTTCTCCAATAAATTTTGTAACCAGAAAAATGTATCTAATTTGAGAAATTTCAGGTAGACTCAGTTCAACGACTTATGTGGCTTTTGGAAGCAGAAGGTTGCACCAGTGTTTATGGAGACACATTACAGCATTTGGCAAGCACCCATCTATTTTTATTTTTTGCCACAGTAAAAATATTTTGCACTTTCATAGTATTCTGTATGTCTTATATGTACTAAATATTAAGAATGCCAATTAAATCAATTCCATTTCCTGATCATGATGCAAACAAAACGTCGAAAAGCTACAACAACGTATCTTCAAACTCTGTGTTTGATTAGAACTCACTTTATTCTGTTCACAGAAACATGTTTTTTGATACGGGATATTTTTATATTCTGCAATATGTTTGAATTTTTATTGGGTTCAGAAAATACTGCACAGGCCAAACAAGTTTGTATATTTTGGTGTATGAAAGTTAGGAATAGCCACAAATATGACTCTTGAAAAATGTGTCATGTATAATGAATCAAATTAGGTGGAAAGCACCTTAACCAGGTGGTTCTCAACCTGGAGTCTCCAGATGTTTTTGGCCTTTAACTCTACAGCCATATCACCCTAAATGCGCCCTATCTCGTCTGATCTCAGAAGCTAAGCAGGGTCGGGCCTGCTTAGTACTTGGATAGGGGACCACCTGGGAATACCGGGTGCTGTAGACTTTTAAAAACAAAGTTCTCACTGTGGCTTGAGTCCTAATAGTAAAGTTTACTCCTAGTAAACTGAAAGAAGTACCCATGCACTAAGACATATCTAGCGTTCTCAGTTAACTCAGGATATAACAAAATTCTCTGTGTTGTATTTATTACTTTGTTTTCTTAAGTCTTGAAATAGAAACATTTCTCACACTAGTAAGGAATTTTAAACTCCTCATACGTATTGCTAGATTACTTTTATTTTATTTTTTTTAAAAGCAGGCCAGTATTTTTAATTGGACAATTTATTTTTAAAACTTGGGTCTCTGCTGTGTGTTATTTCCCACTGCTAATTTCTTAAGGCCCTTCCAAACAGGCCTTATATCTCTGGATCTGATCCTAGGTTTTCTGTTTACCCTAGCTATGGAGATGAGGATGGACCATATTGTGCATGGTCTGAAAAATATTACTAGTAACATGTGGCGATATTTCACACAAAATGATCCTTTGACATCCACAGGTGGCTGTCTTTTGTTATATAGGAAGGAACCCCTCCCACACACACCTAAGTCAGAAAGCACAATGAAAGGCCAGTCTTTTGACATTTAGTCTTTTGGAGCAACACTATTATCTTTGCAATTGTGTTCTTGCCAGCCGTAACAGAGGAGCTAAGTTCAGTAATTACCTAGTTGAGCAACCACACCCTGCTTCAGTTCTAAGAATAGATCCAACTGACCATATCCATTTTCTCAGTACTCCTTAGAGGAATTTTGAGAATTTCTGCCCAATGTAGTTATCCCGCTGTCTCCCAAGTTACAAAGTTTACTTGTGCTACAAGTACCACTCAAGATGCTTCACCCTGAAATCGCATCAAGATATATGATCCTCTCTACTTTAAGAAGGTGGTAGTTACACAGACTATTAAGTCATGATGGAGGGCTTATTATTAAAGCCATAGTATGTATTACTTCCTATAATAGGGTTTGCTTGTGCATGCTTATAGATCATTTGGTTTCTCATAGAATAGAATAGATAACTTTATTGTCATTGTACGTTGTATAACAAAATTAAATGTTTTCCCCAGCACACATCACAAACAACACACCCATCCCTTCACACTCCCACCACACAGCTCCCAATGCCACATCAGTGTGATGCCATGGAGTTCAATATAGTTACAGCTCTAGGATAAAAGTTGTCTCCCAGTCTGTTTGTCCTTGCCTTTGTCATCCTGTACCATCTGCCAGATGGTAATAATTCAAAAAAAAGAATATGCTGAATGAGATGGATTTCCAAGAATGCTCTGAGCTTTCTTAAAGCTGTGGGACCTATAAAGTTCTTCCAAAGAGGGGAGAGGACAACCAATGATTCTCTGTGCAGAAGTGGTGGCCCTTTGGACCACCTTCGTATCTGTCACTGTGTAGTTACCAAACCATGTGCAGATGCAGTATGTTAGGACACTATAGCACAGCGGTAAAAGTCACCAGCAGTTTTACATTCAGTTGTTGGTTTTTTAGATGTGTCAGGTAGTACAGTCTCTGCTGGGCCTTCTTAACTAATGCTACCATATGGCTACCCTAGGTTAGATCCTCCTTAACAGTGACACCCAGGAACTTAAAACTGGCCACCTGTTCTACTTGGTCCCCATTTATGACTAAGGGCTGGATTTCTGGTCTGTTCTTTCTGTAGTCCACTATGAGCTCCTTGGTCTTATTGATGTTACTCCAGCCTGTCTGAACCCAACTGGCAACGGTCACTTAGAGGACCTTTTCATCAGCAGCTCCACAACTGTGGAATGATCTGCCATAAGAGCTCCGGCAGCTAGATCTGCTGTCGCAGTTTAAGACAGAAATGAAAACCTATCTCTTCTGGCAGGCCTACCCAGACGGTTTTAATGACAGATTTTGAACCTGCACCTGTTGTTTAATCTCTGTTTGTGTAATTTAATATGTATCTTGTGGAAATATGTTTTAATGGGTGTTTTAGGTGAATGTGTGTTTTACAATATTGTAAACAACCTCAAGCCGTAAGGAGAGGCAGGCAAGAAATAAAATTTATTATTATTATTAAGAACCAAATTTTTGTTCCTTCAACATGAGAGCAGCCGATCCACCTCATCTCAATAGGCAGACTCATCCCCTTCATAATCTTGCAGCTGGTTACATGAAATTATTCTGTTACAATCTTGTGTGTGAAATAGTGCAAAGGTTTTGGGTTTTTTTAAACTGGAAATTTTTGAAAGAACTATTTATTTTTCAGGTGTGGGAAAATCATGTTTATTGTTGCAGTTTACCGACAAAAGGTTTCAACCAGTGCATGACCTTACCATAGGTAAGTCGTTACAAATAGTCGAATGAATAATGAAGATGACAATCTCATATGTCAGTAGTTGGAATTAATTTTATAGTCTTTAAACTACTACTTTAGAAGACTATAAAATCATACATTTATAAATACATGGAGACATGTATCGGTGGTGCTTAGTACATTTAGTAATAAATTTAAATAAACCAGACTTCTATGAGACAGGTGTCACCAGATGGCTCACTGTAGTTCAATTTAATTATATTTATAGACTGAGATTGCATTCTTACAGACATATAAGCCATGACAATCCTTTTTTATTCTACGTAGGGTGTGTACTGGTTTTTTTTTTTAAAAAAAACATATTTGTTCACTGAACAAGGTGGGAATTTTGCTCAACATATCATTCAAACAGAAGATTTTACATTGTTGCTCCCCTCTGTAAGCAATGATTGGTAAATAGAGGGCAAACTAATGGTTAATCCTGGCTTGCAAAGTGAATGCTGAGTGAGGCCTTAGAATTCAGATCATGTACTAAAGAAATGGTTTTTTAGCTTTTTCATTGCATGTGTTAGCAGAGAATGATGGTTAACTAGTTGCATTATACAGTAGAGTCTCACTTATCCAACATAAATGGGCCGGCAGAACGTTGGATAAACTGTGTTGAACTTTATCTGGTGGCGTTCTGTCTTTGACAGCGAATGTCAAGGACAGAACGCCACAAGATTCAAAGTAACAGAGTTTATTAGATTACAGAACTCAAAAATGCCCGTAAAACACAAGGGCCAGGCAGTTTTTGCCTTTAGGAGCAAAAAGGGGCAAAAGTAAATGTTCAAAAGATAAACCGGATTAAACCGGAGTTTAATCCGGGTAAAAAACAAACTGCTTGCTTCAGCCTGGGTATAAACGAAACGAAAGCCAAGGAACAAAAGATACAAAGAATGCAACTAATTGGCAGCAGATTCCTCTCTGCTGCCAACACTGTGCTTAGAGTAACTTGCGTCGCTCCCCCACACACACAGCAGACAGGATCTTCAACACGAGTAAATCAGCCAAGGATTGTAGCAGTTGAGTAGACCAGTTCCGTTCCGTAGATCAAAGCCCGAAGCAGACGTTTGTAGTTTTTCCAAGTCCAAGAAGGGGGGAAGACAAGCCGTGGTCAGTTCAGTCCGAGTTCTCAAAGCAGGAGATGGCGTCCGTCAAGAAGACGACGGAAGGTCAAGCTAATAAGAGTAAGCACAGGTTTGCACAAACAAATGCCCACACAATCCCTCCCGCCGTCTGACCCTGGATTCCAATCAACTTACGTCACAGCACAGGAAAGCACACAAGTCTTCAGGGAAGCGTCCCACACACACACGGATCCCAAGCGTTTGCCCAGATTACCTTGCCCAACGCAATTTGCAATTGCTCTCAAGCCCCATTTTATGCCAGTTACAAATCTTCATCACTGTCAGCTGTCCTCCTTAACCCGGGCGTTTCCTCATCACTTTCCTCGTCAGAGCTGGAACACCTCTGACTACGCCCAACAGCATCTCCAGCTGTGGATCCCGTCCCATCCCTCCAGCTAAACCATGGGTCTAATCCTGAAGGTCCCCATTCATCTTCTGTCCCATCATGGCCAGTGGCACCCACTTCCTCCCTTACCCGAGTCCAATCCATCTCATCCTCCTCTGAGCTAACCAGCTCCTCCTCCATTCTCTCCGTAAACCCTTCGAAAGACTCCTCGTCAGATGGTGCTGCAAATATGTCTCGCAGTCTTTTTCTCTCTCGCTCCTCGAGAGTATCTGACTCTCGAGGAGTCTTACGCCCACGCCTGTCAGTAACAGAGCCACGAGGCTCAATCATAACACTATCCCCTCTCACAAAGGCCTCCTCCCCCGATGGCGGAGAAGTGGCAGTGATACCCTCTGCTATAGCACCACGACGACTAGAGGTATCAAGTTTCAACAGCGAACGATGAAAGACTGGATGGACCTTTAAACTAGACGGTAAACGCAAACGAAACGCAACAGAAGAAATCTTTTTAACGATAGGAAAGGGACCCAAATACCGAGGCGCAAACTTTCCCCCAGCCTGTTTAATATGTTTGGAAGATAACCACACCAAATCCCCTTCTTCCAACTCCTCCCCTGCCTGCCTGTGGCGGTCAGCCTGAGTCTTTTGCGTTGCCTTAGCTTCCAACAGTAAGCGACGGGCAACATCATGCAATGCAGCCATTTCCGAAGAGCGGTACACAGGGTCCGAAGAGACCACATTGGTCGACGGCGCCACACCTCCCCGTGGGTGAAAACCATAAGTTAGCTCAAATGGCGTATGCTGACTAGACGTGTGCACCGCATTGTTGTAAGCAAATTCCGCCACCGGTAACCACTTTACCCAAGCCGTGGGTTGATCTAAACAAAAACAACGCAGATACTGCTCTAAGAGCCCATTAACCCGTTCCGACTGTCCATCCGTTTGCGGATGGAAAGCTGAAGACACGTTTAACTTAGTCCCCAAACACTCATGGAAGTGTTTCCAAAAGCGTGACACAAATTGCGGAGCCCTATCTGAAATAATCACCTCGGGTGCTCCGTGCAAACGATAGATGTGCTTTGTAAATAGTAAGGCCAACGTAGGGGCCGCCGGAATGGTTGAACAAGGAATAAAATGAGCCAGTTTACTAAATAAATCCACCACCACCCAAATACAAGTATAACCCCCAGACTTAGGCAAATCTGAAATAAAATCCATGGAAATGATTTGCCATGGCCTCTCCGGAACAGGTAAAGACGATAACAACCCTCTAGGGCGCCCAACAGGCGTCTTACTCTGCTGACAAACGGCGCAGCTGTCACAAAAGCGCAGAATGTCTTGCCGCATCTTTGGCCACCAGTAGCTCCTGGTGATAAGCTGTACGGTCTTGAACCTGCCAAAGTGCCCAGCCATGGGTTCGTCATGGTGGGCTCTAATCACCTCCAACCTGAGGGTCCCTACTGGTACGTAAACCTGCCCCCTACGCACCAATACCCCGTCTTGATCCTGGAGATGCGGTAGTATGGTACGGTTACCTGCAGAGAGCAGCATCAGTTGCTCCTGAGTCCACACATCATCCTTCTGAGCCTCAAGGATCTGGTCATGTAACCCAAGCTCATTATCTACAACACACAGAGAGGCAGTAGGCAAGATGGTCTGACATACTACCTGCTCATTGGTCTTAAATTCCGGCTTGCGGGATAAAGCATCGGCCCGCAAGTTTGCCTTCCCCTCCACGAACTGCACCTTGAAGTTAAACCTGGAGAAAAACAAAGCCCAGCGGATTTGACGCTGGTTTAACCTCTTTGCTGTTTGCAAGTGCTCTAAGTTCTTGTGATCAGATCTGACCACGATCTGGTGCCGTGCCCCTTCAAGCCAGTGCCGCCACACCTCAAACGCCACCTTAATCGCCAACAACTCCTTCTCCCATATGGTATAGTTCTGCTCGAAGGGTGTTAGTTGCCGCGAGTAAAATCCACAGGGACGCAAGGTCCCTGAGGAATCCTTCTGAGACAATACAGCCCCCAACGCGTAGCTAGAAGCGTCCGCTTCTACCACGAACGGTTTGTCAACATCAGGATGGGTTAGTATGTTGTCCGATTGAAAACTAGACTTTAATTGTAGAAACGCCTCGTGAGCTTCCCGCCCCCACACAAATGGCTGTTTCTTGCGCAGAAGCTGCGTCAAAGGTACCGTGAGCTTTGCAAAATTCGGAATAAACTCCCGGTAGTAATTAGCGAAACCCAAGAACCTTTGTACATCCTTCTTAGTCTTCAGCTCCTGCCATGAGTTGACGGCGTCAACCTTATGTGGGTCCATTTTAAGTTCCCTACCTGACACTACATGACCTAGGAACTCCACTTCAGGCACATGAAAGACGCACTTGGAAGCCTTGGCGAAAAGCCCATTAGCCCGCAGTCGGTGCAGAACCTGCTTGACATGTTGACGATGTTCTTTCTCGTCCTTAGAAAAAATCAAGATATCATCCAAATAAATCACTAAAAATTGGTCAATTAGGTCCCTGAACACATCGTTCATGAACCTCTGGAATACCGCAGGAGCATTACAAAGCCCAAAAGGCATGACTCGGAACTCGTGGCATCCGAAACACGTGTTAAATGCCGTCTTCCATTCATCCCCTTCCCGTATACGGATTAAGTTATAGGCCCCCCGCAGGTCAAGCTTGGTAAAGACCTTAGCCCCTTGCACCCTTGATAACAGTTCCGAGATTAAAGGGAGCGGGTACCTATCCCGAATGGTGTATTTGTTTAGGATCCGATAGTCACAGACCAGCCTAAGTTCCCCAGTCTTTTTGGCTACAAAGAATACTGGTGCCGCAGTTGGAGAACTAGATGGGCGAATAAACCCCTTGGCTAAATTTTCATCTAGAAACTCCCGCAAAGCTTGCCTTTCCGGTACAGTCAAGGCATACAGCCTCCCTGCTGGCAGTTTCGCACCTTCTGCCAACTTGATGGCGCAATCATATGGCCTGTGCGGTGGTAATTTGTCCGCTTCTCTTTTACAAAATACATCAGAGAACTCCCCATACTCAGCAGGCACACCCTCCATATCAGAATGAGTAACATTTAGAGTGCAACAGTCCTGCCTCTTTAAGATCACTTTACGTGTTGCCCAATCTACTTGTGGGTTTACTACAGCTAGCCAATCCATCCCCAGGATCACATCATATCTAGGCAAGCTCGTAATATCCCACACAAACGTTCCCGTTACTCCCTGCACCTCCCACGTTACTGCTGAGGTTTCATGGTTAACCACCCCAGTCTCCAGCAGTCTCCCATCTGCTCCTTCCACCCACACGTCGCATGCCTTGCGCACTCTAGGAATGCCATGCTTCTTAGCAAACTCAATATCTACATAGGAGACCGTAGCCCCTGAGTCCAGCAGTGCCAAAGTAGAAACAAGTTCCCTTCCCCCAACAGATAATGTAATGGGTACGAAAACATGCTTCCTCCCCTCAGTTGACTGCTTGAGGAGCCCTAGTGCGTTGGACTCGCGTCGCACTAGGGCTGGCCTTTTCCCGAAAGCTGGGAAGGTTTCACATTACAATTTTTGGCAAAATGCCCAGCATTCCCACAGTACAAACACAAGCCCAGCTGCCTCCTACGGCTCTTTTCCTCTGTAGACAGCTTTTTAAAGACCCCAAGCTCCATGGGCTCTTCCCCCATCACCACAGGTGCCCTGGTTACATGCATGGGTGGCGCACACATTGCTTTTGAGTGTTTACGAGCCTCGAACCTTGCGTCTAAACGCAGCACCTTAGCTACTAAGGCGTCCCAGCTTTCAGCCGGCTCCAAGCGTGCTAATTCATCCTGGAGCATATCACTTAACCCGGCAGTAAATAAAAGCATGAATGCATCTTCCCCCCAATCCAGCTGGTGGCGATACAGGTTAAACTTATTTAAGTAATTCAAAACAGTCCCCTTTCCCTGTTTCAACCGATACAGAGCCCACCCAGCGTTCTCCGTGCGGAGAGGATCCCCAAAAGTATCAGTTAACAACTTTTTGAAATTATTCAAATTGTCCTTGACTGGGTCATTTCCCAAAATTAAGTTAGTGGCCCATTGTCCTGCGGGACCGGTCAACAAACTCAAAATAAAGGCCACCTTGCTAGTGTCTGTAGGAAAAGCATGAGCACTGAGCTGAGAAAAATAAAGCTCCACTTGTGCCAAAAAGGTTGGCAACTTGCACCTGGTTCCGTCAAAGCGTTCAGGAGTCAAAACATGTCCTTTCACAGCCTGAGCTGTTTGGCTAACGGTAAAAGCCGTTTGCAATTGGTCTACTTTGGCCCTTAACTCATCCATCGTCTTCCTGACGGGTTTATTGCTGCAATAAACTTTTTATGGGCGTTGGGCAATCTGTCAAGGACAGAACGCCACAAGATTCAAAGTAACAGAGTTTATTAGATTACAGAACTCAAAAATGCCCGTAAAACACAAGGGCCAGGCAGTTTTTGCCTTTAGGAGCAAAAAGGGGCAAAAGTAAATGTTCAAAAGATAAACCGGATTAAACCGGAGTTTAATCCGGGTAAAAAACAAACTGCTTGCTTCAGCCTGGGTATAAACGAAACGAAAGCCAAGGAACAAAAGATACAAAGAATGCAACTAATTGGCAGCAGATTCCTCTCTGCTGCCAACACTGTGCTTAGAGTAACTTGCGTCGCTCCCCCACACACACAGCAGACAGGATCTTCAACACGAGTAAATCAGCCAAGGATTGTAGCAGTTGAGTAGACCAGTTCCGTTCCGTAGATCAAAGCCCGAAGCAGACGTTTGTAGTTTTTCCAAGTCCAAGAAGGGGGGAAGACAAGCCGTGGTCAGTTCAGTCCGAGTTCTCGAAGCAGGAGATGGCGTCCGTCAAGAAGACGACGGAAGGTCAAGCTAATAAGAGTAAGCACAGGTTTGCACAAACAAATGCCCACACAATCCCTCCCGCCGTCTGACCCTGGATTCCAATCAACTTACGTCACAGCACAGGAAAGCACACAAGTCTTCAGGGAAGCGTCCCACACACACACGGATCCCAAGCGTTTGCCCAGATTACCTTGCCCAACGCAATTTGCAATTGCTCTCAAGCCCCATTTTATGCCAGTTACAAATCTTCATCACTGTCAGCTGTCCTCCTTAACCCGGGCGTTTCCTCATCACTTTCCTCGTCAGAGCTGGAACACCTCTGACTACGCCCAACAGCATCTCCAGCTGTGGATCCCGTCCCATCCCTCCAGCTAAACCATGGGTCTAATCCTGAAGGTCCCCATTCATCTTCTGTCCCATCATGGCCAGTGGCACCCACTTCCTCCCTTACCCGAGTCCAATCCATCTCATCCTCCTCTGAGCTAACCAGCTCCTCCTCCATTCTCTCCGTAAACCCTTCGAAAGACTCCTCGTCAGATGGTGCTGCAAATATGTCTCGCAGTCTTTTTCTCTCTCGCTCCTCGAGAGTATCTGACTCTCGAGGAGTCTTACGCCCACGCCTGTCAGTAACAGAGCCACGAGGCTCAATCATAACAGCGAATATGTTGGATAATATGGAAGGATTAAGGAAAAGCCTATTAAACATCAAATTACATTATGATTTTACAAATTAAGCACCAAAACATCATGTTATACAACAAATTTGACAGAAAAAGTAGTTCAGTACGCAGTAATGCTATGTAGTAATTACTGTATTTACGAATTTAGCACCAAAATATCACAATGTTTTGAAAACATTGACTACAAAAATGCGTTGGATAATCCAAAATGTTGGATAAGCGAGTGTTGAATAAGTGAGACTCTACTTTAGTTCCAATATTATCTATAGAAAACCAGCAACATTATTTGCTTTAACTGGCAGCCACTTTACTCTGAATATTAAATATCAGTTTAAATGTTTTGTTAAATCTGAATTACAATGCTCTTCTAAATTTTTATATGTGTAAATAAATTTCAGTGGCTGCATTTAGCTAAATTAATGCAGTGAATGTCATTGTCATGTTCTCTTTCAGATAGTAGATGTTGTGGCTTTTTCTAAGATTTTTTTTTTTAAATGCATCACATTGTAGTTTCAGATGTTTGTTTCCCATTTTTCTCGCTTTTAAAAATATTATTTCTGTTCTTTCTTCATCCAATGAATGTACAAGAGCAGTTCATAGCAAAATCCACTTTTAACTGGGATAATATTGCCTCCCCTTATTATCCAACATACTTACCAACTATACTTCCCCTTTCTTTCTGCCATATACATTTTACTCTCTTCTACTCATCTGTTAAGAACAGCCATACCTTAAAGAAAAGTCAAAAACTCCTCAAGGACCAACAGACTGAATCTGTTGCTCCACACTAGTATAAGATAAGATGGTAAGATGCGTAAGATAGATGGATGTTATCCTTGAAGTGACTGGCTTGACCTTGAAGGAGCTGGGGGTGGCACGGCCAACATGGAGTTCTGGGTCACGAATCGGAAATGACTGAATGAATAAAGAACAAATCTGTTATCATATCTCAGCAGAATATAGCTGTTTTAATATCTCTAAGAACTTAAAATCTTTTCTGTGTCTAAGCAGACTGTTTTCTTCAACATGGATCTGTGTCATTTAGGCCTCATAGTCAAGTTTCAGACTTTCTTCCTTCATTATACTTTCTGTATTAACAACAGATATTACCTATTTAAAGTTCTTTTGATAGCACTTTAAAGTCTATCTTGAAGATTTTATAAGAAATAGTTTTATAAGATTGTTCTTGCTCCCCCCTTTTAAAAAAACACAAGCAGCCCTTTTTTGCATTGCTATTCTGTAAATGATCATTTGAAATACCTGACACAGAATCATAGAATCTTAGGGCTGGAAGGAACCTCAAGGACCATCTAGTCCAAACTCCTGCCATGCAGGAATACACAACTAGAACATTTATGAAAGATGCCAGTCCAACCTCTATTTAGAGATCTCCAAAGATAGAAACAAATTCAATGTGTTCCATTATTGAACTTTTTTTTACAGTAAAAACGGTTCTTAATAATTAGGAGGAATCTCTTTCCTTGCAATGTGAATCCATTAATTTGTGTTCTGGTCTTTTGGGAAGCAGAAAACAATCTGGCTAAATTTTCTACATTATATTCCTTTAGATATTTAAAGATGGTTCTCATGTCACCTCATTTTACATAAAGCTTGATTTTTAGACCTTTGATCATGTTGGTCGCCCTTGTCTAGATCTGTTCCAGCTTGTCAATATCCTTCCTGACCTGTAATGCCCAAAACTGGACACAGTATTTCTTTTTAATTTGGACATTATAAAATTATTAATGCAGTTTAAAATAGCATTTGTTTTTTTTTGCTTCTGCATCACACTGTTGACTCATGCTTAATTTGTGATCTCTTGAGATCCATACATCCTTTTCACATGTACTGCTTTGAAGTCAGGTGTCACTCATCCTGTATTTGCACATTTTTTCTGTCTGCATATACTTTGGTGAAATTCAAGATTTTTCAAGAATACAAATCTATATAGAAAATCTAATAGTCTGTGGTAAGTAGAATAGGAAGATAGGTGAAAAACATGTATAATAATGTTGTTCCTTGTTATAACTAAGATTGTAACAAGTTCTGAAATATAACATCTCCTTTTATTATTTAGGTGTAGAATTTGGTGCTCGAATGATAACTATTGATGGAAAACAGATAAAGCTTCAGATATGGGATACCGTAAGTATAGATAAGATTTCTATACAAATTTATTTAGAAATAAAAAGTTAAGATTATGTTTCAAAGAAAAGGCACAAGACATTGCCTCTCACTTTTTTACAGTAGAAAATTGAAAGAATTGTGTGAACTTTGATTAGGCACGTACAAACTGACAATGTTGTGAACTGGAAAAGCAGAAAGAAAGCTTATTCTATCTCATAACTAGAAAACCTGTGTCTTCGATCAGCAATTACTGTTTACATTGAAAAAGGATTTATCCTTATTTGGAGTGAACAACACTGCTAACCTACTTCAAAACCAGTTGTGGTGTTGTTTCATTTTCCCAGCATGAAAGCATAGGGAGACAAGACACCTTTTTCCTTCTATTTTGTTTCAGTTAGGTTTTTGTACATACCAAATATGTGTGATTCAACTAATCAAATGAGTGGAATATTCATCAGGTCAGATCATGCTGGCTTGTGAGAAGGAGAGGGTACAAATTTATCAGTATAGATTCCAAAAGCATCCTATATGACATTCCAGTAACAGCAAACAAACAGCCTTGCAACTGAATCAAATGTTTTTAAAAAGTAATACAGTTTGATTTTTATTGTACTGTGATTTAAAAAAATGTTATAGAGTGTTCATTATGTAACCAATATATTATGGATATATTGGTTAGCATATTTTTCCTGTCTGAAAGAGATTGGTTTCATATGTATTGTTTTCTTAGTAACAATTACAGATTGTAATTCTGCCATATCAGTTTTCATGTTTATGACTGAAATAAAAGAGATGCTGTTGACACTGTGTTCAGACATCCTAACATTTCTTACCGTTAAATGAATTTGTACGCGCATGGTGCATCTACACTGTAGAATTGATGCCGTTTAACAAAACTGCAATAGCTCAATTCTATGGAATCATGAGAGCTGTAGTTTTACAAGTTTTTAGCCATATTCTCAAATACCCTTAGTGCCTCACCAAATTACAAATCCCAGAATTCCATAGAATTAACCCATTGCAGTTAAAGTATCAAATTGCATTAATCATATATTATAGATGCAGCCTCAGACTGCTATTTTTTTGAAGTCCTTCTGTTCTTCACACTTCTTCTTTGGGACTTTAATATACCATCTTCTTTTAATTCACAGTAATATATTTTCTTTGTTCCTCAAGAGTCTCCATACAATCGGGAAATTACTGTAAATCAGAGCGTTCTGTTTTTTCTTTCAAACTTGATAGCCATTTGGTCACCTGGTTTTAGTATGCAGGAGAGTAGTACTATTTCTTTCCTATATAAGCAGCTTGCTGCAATTCTCTTGTTCTATCTGCAGTCAGCTTTTTATTTTCATTGTTTTCTGATATGCTGATTAATATTTATCAGCTGCATTCTGATAAATATTAATCAGCATATAGAGAGATGGAATGTTTGCATCCTGAACATACTGTGCGTGTGTGTGTGTGTGGTTAACTTTCTAATGACCCTTCCCTGAACATATTTTTCTCCAATTTTTGCAGTGTGGGATGTTTCTGTTGTAGCATTTCTTCCATGTGCATATTACATGATGGTTCATTCTGTACTTCTGTGTAGCTACTGCAACACTCTGTTCCGCCCTTTATCTTCTCATTTTTCAGCCATGCAAAGTCTTGCACATTACTTAAACAGAAATGCACTGTTTGCAGCACTCTTGAGTTCTGGACAACCTCCCCAGTGGTTAAATTTAATGGGAGACAAGATCAGACCCTCAGGCCAGTGACCAAGGAGTCCCCCAGTACTATCATCAGGGTTTCTCGCTTCATGGAGGATCAAAATTGCCTCCAGGTTCTCATCTTAGAAAGATGGTCGAGAAGGATACCATAGTTGATGGTACTGCAAGCCACTATGTTCAGAAGAACCAAAAGGGAACACGGCCCCTTTCCAGTACCCAGTTTAAATTATCTCTCCAGGCTTTTCTGTTTCATAGTCAGGCTTCTGGCCATATTCGAAATGGATTTTGTTAATCTGTCACATTCATGAACCTTTGTAACTAGGAATCTAGTACCTTGCCTAGAAATTTATTATTGGAGACTGGTAGGTAAATATCCAATGCAGCAAAATCTAGGGACAGGCTTTCAACAGTGGTCTTGTAAACTTCCTTCTTTAGGTATGTTGTGGTAAGGCATTGATATCACAATTCAAGAAGTGCTGGAATAAGACAGCACTTCCTACCCAGTAGTTCCTTGTGTTGGCCAAGACTTCAGGAAGACAATTACCCTATCCCAGCACTTCTGGAGCTGTGATAACCAATCTCAAAGATTTTAAAGCATATTTCTCTTTGCCTATCATTGCTTCACATTTCACTCTGCCACTGATGAAAGTATGGAATTCACAATGATTCATGCAGGACGTTTGAAGTGAAAAGTAAATAAACGAAATTTGCCTCTCAAATGTTTCCTCCCTTTCCTTTCCTTTCCTTTCCTCTTCCATAGTTCCCTGAAGTTTTCTAGGTTTAAATGTACACCATGAAGCAGTTTTAGCATGATAATTTCAGTTCAAATATCTGTAAATATAATGACATATCTCAAGAGGAGGATAAATGTATACTTCTCTACCTGATGTAAAGAAGGGAAGGAATCCTGGAAGTGGAGGAATTTGGAGTGTCTTTTTCCTTCCAGTTCAACTTCTCTTGCTTGCAGTCAGGGGAGACTCCTTATGACTTTCACAAACTGTAGGTGAGCTTCACATAACTCAGTGATTCACCAATTCCCCACCACCCATGACTATTTCTCTGCAAAATTGTCAATATGTCTGTCCAAATTTATATCTAGAAAAGAAATAAAAACTTACTGATACACAAATAATATACAAATTCTATTATTTTAAAACAGTATAAAATGAAGCGTAATAGTATGGGGTGGAATCATTGCACCCACAACACCATTAAAAGATTCTTAATCATTAAATGACTGTTTCCAGGCATCATAAGACTTGACTAAGCTCATTTTTTTTCCATGTGAAGAGAATGGAGTGGTTAATAGAAGCTCAGCCTTGAACAAATCTTTCCCTAGAGTGGCTCCAGTGGATCAGGGTGGTAGAAAATATTGTAAAGTAGGGTTTGTAAAAGAAAGAATACAGACAGAGGAATTCTACTTACACATTCATACAGTGTGTTCAAACAACTGCCCTGTTTCCCCTAAAATAAGACATCCCCAGAAAATAAGACCTTGTAGAAGTTTTGCTGAATTGCTAAATATAAGGCCTCCCCCAAAAGTAAGACCTAGCAAAAATTTTGTTTGGAAGCATGCCCGCCTAACAGAACACCAGAGCATGCAGGATTGGTAAATGTACATACCATAGAGTGTTGTACATGGAAATAATGGTAGTAACAAGAAATTCTTGATAGGATTCACAGTTTGTCTGGTTATACTGGTTTGTGATGACAACTACTGTACAGTATATAATAAATGTTCATTTTATTTGTTCAACACTAAATGTGAATTCTTCTTCATGGAAAAATAAGACATCCCCTGAAAATAAGACCTAGAGCATCTTTGGGAGCAAAAATTAATATAAGACACTGTCTTATTTTCGGGGAAACACGGTACCAGTCTAAGTTATATAAATCTTAGGAATCCTGTATGGGCAACAGATATCTTAGCTTAGTCTTAGCATGACTAGTTTGTGATCTTGGGATCATATATCAAGTCCCATAGCAGGTCCACTGACCCACTTTTTGGATGCATCTGGCACCCTGCATGCATCAGACCATGGATTTGGTTGCTTTTTTAACAATAATAATAATAATATAAAAAAACTTTATTTATACCCTGCCACCATCTCCCCGCGGGGACTCGGGGCGGCTTACATGAGGCGAAGCCCAACCAACATAATTAAACAGAGAAACAACAACATAAATATAATTCACGAAACACAAACGAAACTAGGCAGATCCCAAACCATTTAGAGCTTTATAGGTAATAACCTGCACCTTGAATCGGGCCCGGAATATTATCAGCAGCCAATGGAGCTGCTTGAACAGGGGGGTTGACCGCTCCCTGTAAGCAGCTCTGGTTAGTAACCTAGCTGCCGACCGTTGTACCAACTGCAATTTCCAGACCGTCTTCAAGGGCAGCCCCACGTAGAGTGTGTTACAGTAATCCATCCTTGAGGTAACTAGAGCGTGGACCACCATGGTCAAGTCAGACTTCTCGAGGTACTGTCACAGTTGGTGCACTAGCTTTAGTTGTGCAAAGGCCCTCCCGGCCACCGCCGACACCTGAGCATCAAGTGACAGTGATTAATCCAGAAGGACCCCCAAACTGCGAACCTGTGCCTTCAGGGGGAATGTGACCCCATTAAGCACAGGTAGCTACCCTAAACCCCGATCAGTCGAATGACTAACCTGGAGGACCTCTGTCTTATCAGGATTAAGCTTCAGCTTCAGCTTGCTGGCCCTCATCCAACCCATTACAGCGGCCAGACACTGGTCTAGGATCCGAGGGGCTACCTTGGAAGTAGGTGGAAAGGAGTAGTAGAGTTGGGTATCATCTGCATAGAGATGGCACCGAACTCCAAAACTCCGGATGACCTCACCCAGCGGTTTCATGTAGATGTTTAAAAGCATGGGGGAGAAAATAGAACCTTGCAGGACCCCACAGGTCCTGGGCCAGGGATCCAAGCAGGTATCCCCCAGCTTCACCATCTGGGTGCGGCCCTCCAGGAAGTGCAGTGCCCCCAATCCCCATTCCCGAGAGCTGTCCCAGAAGGGTACGATGGTTGATGGTATTGAAAGCCACTGAGATGTCCAGGAGAACGAACAGGGACACACTCCCCCTGTCAAGTTCTCTGCTGAGGTCATACACCAAGGCGACCAAAGTCATCTCAGTACCATGACCAGGCCTAAAGCCAGACTGGAATGGGTCAAGATAATCGGTGTCATCCAAGAATCCCTGGAGTTGAGGGATCACCACTTGCTCCAGAACCTTGCCTAGGAATGGGAAGTTTGAAATTGGTCGATAATTTGATAGGATAGAGGAATCAAGGGATACCTTTTTTAGAATTGGTCTAATAAATGCCTGTTTCAGGCTAGATGGAAATTGTCCTTGTTCCAATGAGGCGTTGATAATCCTCAGAAACCAATCGACCAAACCCCTCCTGGCAAGCTTTATAAGCCAGGTAGGACAAGGTCTAGAGCGCATGTGATTGGTCTCACCGCTCCAAGGACCTTGTCCACATTAATAGTGAGGGTGAGAGCTGGAGTGAAAAGCAAAACCAAAGTTGAAATAAATTGCATACTTTAAAATGTATGCAGAACTTGTAAGTATATATTGAGATGATATGAATCTAGGCAATATCAGCTGATATTGAAAGTGATTACGAATTAAGGATAATATATTTGAGAAGTTTCACATCAGTGTACTGTAGGCCTACATGTAACCCTAATGCAGTGGATCCCTAAAACACATGTCTTTCTGCCTGCATGGAAGGTGCTTATCAGTCATCTATCCAAATCCATGTAATAATCTTGGTGATACTTATGTATATAATGATGATTGTTTTTAAAAAAAATCTCCTTAACACACCATTCTTGCCATCATTCAAACATGGCAGTCAAGATCTTCAAGATCGTGTTTTGATGTGATCAGAGAAACTAGGATTAAACTTTTTGAAAATGTTTGGACTAAAATGTATTCATAGATTTTAATAGAATTCTTTATACTGCAAAACTGACAAATAATCTTTTGTATGCTGACTAGTTTAAAGTAATAGTGGTATTACAGTTTTCGTTCTAATTCTATTTTAACCCATTGTTAGAAGCCATACATGTGTTTGGTGGAAATGTGAAGGAACCATATTTGATTCATATGTATGTGAGCGTTGAATTTTCAATGTCTGAGGCAGAGTGAATTTTATTCCTGCCTACAAGGTTCTATTGATCACTAAATTTTGTGGTAAATAGTTTGCACATATTATTGCCATGTCCAAATCTTAAGTGTTCATCACACTGGCTAGTCGTTTCAAATAGTTTTATTATATTGGAAAGTTGGTGAAGTGACAGTTCACAGCATCACTGCACTTCTGCTTCAGTGGCATTAGTTCCTATATTTTGTTTTCTCACACTCGTGAAACACAACAATACCATTTATATCACCATATTTGTTCCATCTCCTCCTCCATTGTTTTTTAAAAAACATAGGAAGACCTGATTATACAATTACATAATAATTCTTATGAAATATACACATTACCTGGACAGATTGGGAAGATGACCCCCCAGGTCCACCCATTTATATCTGTGATTTTTGCACAATTCTGTTTTTGTATATTCCTCTTTAAACTTTGATATATTTCCTTTTCCAGTATTTCTTGAACCTCATCTTTCTTTGAACATTAATTCTTAATAGGGTTATATTGAACTTTTGGTATTCTTATTTAAAAATGTAAAATTTTATATAATGGAACACACACACACAGAGTACTAGGAGAGTCACAACATTGTATAATAAGCAAAGATGGAAATACAGTAGAGTCTTGCTTATCCAACGTAAATGGGCCGGCAGAACGTTGGATAAGCAAATATGTTGGATAATAAAGAGAAATTAAGGAAAATCCTATTAAACATTAAATTAGGTTATGATTTTACAAATTAAGCACCAAAACATCATGTTATACAACGAATTTGACAGAAAAAGTAGTTCAATACACAGTAATGCTATGTAGTAATTACTGTATTTACAAATTTAGCACCAAAATATCATGATGTATTGAAAACATTGACTACAAAAATGCGTTGGATAATCCAGAACGTTGGATAAGTGAGACTCTACTGTAATACTTCAGTTCTGCTATAACAGTGTTGTGTGATAAGCCGGGTGGATTGTTTTGTTAAAAGTTAACTTTACGGTACTTTTAAAAGTTTTGAGTGAATAGAAAGGATTAGTAAGAAAATATTCATTTGAATCTTTTAAATCATTTGTTAGAAAATTTACTGTGCATTTTCAAATATTTCCTGACATTAGAATTTTTACATCATATTGATAAACATTTTACAAAAGCACAGGAAATATTGCACAGAATTATATAAAACCAGTTCCAAACCGTTATCTGTTTTTATAACGAAATATTTATAGAAAGAATTCTAGAAAGAATTCTATTTGAAAACTCCTAAAAGCTGGCTGCAGTTTATGATAGATAAAATCTGCATCCTTGGCCTTCCTACAACCTTTACACCAGCAGATGGTGGGTGTAAAGATGTCATTCATCATTTATTTACAATGGGCTTTATTTATTCTAGTGTCAACAGCTGCCCCAGGGAGGGGACTTATTGAATTCAAATGTGAGGCACTGGGCTATTTGCTTCCTTTCAAATTTGTCTTCAGAGCTTAGTTGCTAGGAGTCCATTCTGTACTCTAATAATGATTCATGTATTGTGAGGCCATTCAGTAAATTGGGTTGTCAAGGATTGCCAAAAAAAACAGTTTAGAGGTCTTTTTCTTGATTCCACACATACACATAGACAGTCATTGTGCTAGGCTGTAAACTTTTAATATATGCCTCTTATTTTCCGGAAGTGCTTTCTACTCCTTCAGCAATATATTCCTTAGTTTCTGCACGTTAAAACATAGGAGGGCAGATGAACAGTGCATCTTGTTTTATTACAGGCTGGGCAAGAGTCTTTTCGTTCCATCACAAGGTCATACTACAGAGGGGCAGCAGGGGCTCTACTAGTATATGATATTACAAGGTAAGAATCTTGAAAATAGTGTCCAAAATATTTTGCAAGTGTTTTGTGAATCAAAATCTGCTATCTAAAGCCCTGGACTTGAACTAGTGGTTTGAAGAGGAGGTAAGAAAAGGTTATTTCTACTGTGGATTTTCATATTAGTAGACCATTATATAATTCGTGATTCTGTTAGAGTATGGAAGATCCAATAAATGTAGACTTGATGCTGAAAGTTTAAAATGAAGAGCAGAAAAGAGTGATATAAAATAATTGAACTGGATCCAGATGAACTTATAATTTCATCGGATCTTTTGTAAAAGTGGGTGTCTTTGATTTCATTGGCTCTACTGTAGACACTATTATGGCTCACGGAAAGATGAGATTATCAGTCCTATCTGGTAAACTATATTGAATTTTGTGTATGCGCATAATATAGGGGAAAGTTAACATCTCTGTGGTATTTGTTTTGCTATCGGTGCCCCTGTTCAGAAGATTTCCCCTCACTTTCTGTCCCTGTGATACTTAGATTTTGAAAAAATGTGGCTTTTTGTGGAAACAAGGGTTGGTTATAAAGCTTCAGTGGAACCACCTCCCCATGATACCTCTTTCAGGAGTGAATTTTCCTTCCTAGGGGTGGGTAGATTTTCACTTCCTGTTGTCTCACCCCCATTCTTAACTATGAGTAATTTGTAAGTCAAACGTTTGTAACCCGGGGACTGCCTGTATGTATTTTTATTGTAAATTATGATTTAGAGCAAATATCCACTACTTTTATGCAACTGCAGCCTATGTTGTTTAAGTAATGATCGCATGGGGTTGAGTATGTAAGTAGTCCTGGGTTGTATTATGCATTTTTGGTGGAAGGCATGTTTATCTTTCTGTGCTTCTATGTTATGTAGTTCAGCTTCTTGACCCCAGAAGGATTTTAATCAGATTTCTAGGATGCCTCAACTAGAGAGGTGCTCCCCTAGAAACCTGCATGTAAGTCAGGCATGAACGACAGCAACTTAATAAATCTTACTCCATTTTTTCATCAGACAATCTGGAAACAGACAGTGGTGAAGGGTTATGAAAGTTGCAGTATGAAAACATCTGGAGGGCCTCAGTCACTGCATTTAATATAAATCATAGAAGGAAATTATTCTATGCATTTTTATGCTGATCCCATTTATTTTATACATACTCCTATAATGTGTGAAATCCTAAGTGTGAGGTATCATAGAGAATATAAATTTTTGAGAATAGAACATTAAGATACTTTTAAGTTGTCATTTGTTTTTGTTTGTTAGTTACCTGGATTTTATATTAACTATTCAAAATATAGACTTAGAAGAAAAGCTTTTTTGAATGTTGTGTGGTTTCCAGACTGTATGGCTGTGTTCTAGCAGCATTTCCTCCTGATGTTTTACTTGCATATGTGGCTAGCATCTTTAGCTCTGAAGATGCCAACCACAGATGCAGGCGAAACATCAGGAGAAAATGCTGCTAGAACATGGCCATACAGCCCAGAAACCACACAACACTCCAGTGATGTTGGCCATGAAGGTCTTCAAACAATACATAAAACATTTAGTGGATAAAATAATGTTTTTGATGATGTATCACCCCCACTTAAGTTTTGGTTCCTTTTTAGGAGGGACACCTTTAATCATTTGACAACATGGTTAGAAGATGCCCGTCAGCATTCTAATTCCAACATGGTGATTATGCTTATTGGGAATAAAAGGTAAAGTGAAATGTTGTGAAGTAATGTGGGTTAGTCAGTAATACTAGCTGGAGTTCAAATTTTCCATTTTAATCTTTTTCTGAAGTTTTTTTGAATCACTAAATTACATAAAAATAATAATTGCCCTATTTGTGATACAAAAATGTACTCTGGTTTAAAATGCAATTAAAAGAGTGAAGGCTTCCTTTCCTTATTGTACACTTAGCTGTTTCTTGTTCAAACAATTGTTCAAAGTACGATTTCTGATTACCACATTATTTTCATATTGACCTCTCTTTGTAAACAGAGTACCCCACCTTAGTTGACTTCAGAATTAATGTAATGGAACTTCCCACTTTGGATGAATCTTATAAAGATGCCTTTTGCCTTAAGAATTAAAGATATCTCCTGAAAGTATATGTTATAGTCTCATTTTTCATTTGCTTATTCAATAATCTAATACTATTCTCAAGTAGGCTAGAATAATTAACTCCAATGAGACATACAGTGGGGGGGGAGTATTTAGTCAGATACCAATTGTACAAGTTCTCCCACTTAAAAAGACGAGAGAGGCCTGTAATTGACATCATAGGTAGACCTCAACTATGTGAGACAACATGAGAAAACACATCCAGAAAATCACATTGTCTGATTTTTCACAAATTTATTTTCAAATTATGGTGGAAAATAAGTATTTGGTCCAAAACAAAAGTTCATCTCAATATTTTGTTATATATCCTTTATTGGCAATGACAGAGGTCAAACATTTTCTGTAAGTCCTCACAAGGTTGGCACACACTGTTGCTGGTATGTTGGCCCATTCCTCCATGCAGATCTCCTCAAGAGAAGTGATGTTTTGGGGCTAACACTGGGCAACGCGGACTTTCAAGTTTGTGGATATATATAATAGCTGGGACTATACTATATATGAAACATAGCCAAAACTTAGTGTTTCTGTAGTACATTGCTAATAAATGGAGATTTTATGTGATAAGGCACTTCTGTTTGACAGTAACAATTATTATTCCCAATGGAAAACTTTGGAGTAGTTATTTTCCTTCCCTTTGCCCCTCTACCTTTGGCATGAGTTTTTAATCCATTCTGGTAAGAAGTTTCTTCTTAATAAGTCTAAAGACGATAAACATATTCAAGCCTACTAAATTACTTTGGAAAATGCAACATTACCTGAGGTATACTAGAACAATGTTGACATATTACCATTATTGTTGTTGTTGTTGTTATTATTATTATTATTATTATTATTATTATTATTATTATTATTAATTTATAGCCCGTTTTTCTCCTGAGTCAGGAAAAACATGTAAAAAGTAGAAAAACATAACATACAATAAAAATGAACAGTACCATCATAATCATATCTAATAAAGGAATAAATGATAAAAACCCAACATCAACGTAATTGACAACTAGTACAAACATAGTTGAACAACAATAGATTAAAACCCCATCTAAAATCGATTCATTTAAACTGTTGTCAGGTCCATTGCCGAAGGTCCATTACGATTCAAATATTGCACACTATAAATCTGGCATAATACGATCTTCTCCAAAAATATTTACTTAGACAAGCAACTAATAGTAAATAACTCTTGTTGTCTTAGTGATCTAGAGTCTAGAAGAGAAGTGAAAAAAGAAGAAGGAGAAGCATTTGCTCGAGAACATGGACTTATATTTATGGAGACCTCTGCAAAAACCGCTTCCAATGTAGAAGAGGTAATTTGGTTAGAATTCCTTATCTGTTACTGCATATGGGCGATAGTTTAGGTAATAAATTGTATTAAGGCATATTTTGAGATCAAAACAGTATTTTTCTAGAACCACAAGACATATAAATCCAGTGAAAAACCATTTTATGAAATCCAGTGTTGTTTGTCTAGCAATGGAATGATGCCTATCTTTACTTGCTTCTATGCCCACACTCTCAAAATCTAATTTGGAGTATTGGGGATCATCCAGAACAGATTTTAGGAGTATGTGCAAGGTGGAGGGTTGGATGCAGGAAAGATTACAGTGCATAAATAAAGCCAGCCCACCTGACAGGAGAATTCAGCCGCTGGGATCTTGATCTGATCCCAACTCCGTAGAGTTAAGTTCTCTGTTTCTTTGTTTGCCAACTTTTAATTTAATAAATTCATCCTGCATCTCAAATATTTGAGGTTTTAGAAAGGGAATGCTTATTACTGCTTCATAAAATTATGTTAACTAAAAATAATGGTTCTGTTTAGCAAGAAAAATACATGTCGTCCAGGAAAGATGATCTGATCTATTAGAACGCATAGGTCAGTGAAAAGTGCACTTAGTAGTTAAGAATGTTGGTTGTTAATTCTCCTTCAGTTTGTTTGATGTCAAGACAAAAATGTCATAAGCAATGACAACTTGATCAATTAACCAAGGGAAATAAGATTTTTTTAAAGTCTAATTTCAGTACAGACACTTGTAAAACAGTTCATTTCTTAGATCACTTTCTCAGAGGAAATGGAAGAAATGCTGGTGCCCGAATATAATAAATGGCTTCAGAAAAGAACTGCTTGTGATATTGATGACAGCCATGGCTCACACTAGATACTGCTTTCAGGGGAGAGATAACTAAATCAGGAATGTCAGGCTCAAATGGATGGCAGATCCAAACTCTATCTGGAGAACAGCTAAAGGTAAAGGTAAAGGTTTCCCCTGACGTTAAGTCCAGTCATGTCTGACTCTGGGGGTTGGTACTCATCTCCATTTCTAAGCCGAAGAGCTGGCGTTGTCCGTAGACATCTCCAAGGTCATGTGGCCGGCATGACTGCTAACATTCACATATTATAATTAATTTTATCTTAGTTTGGTGCCAAAATACAATTACATTTTTACAATATTAGAAATTTCCTGGAGCTCCTTTCTCCATGTAACATAAGAATACTTGGAGCAATGTCTGGTAACACAGGCCAGAAACAAATTATATGTAGTTTGTTAATGATAACGTTAACTAGTGAATAGTCTTGTGTAGGCATTTAGCATGCATACAGGATGGCTAAGTATATGTGTGGGGAGATGATCCCCATGTTAGTCCTGTTCCAAATGTCTTCAGATGACTAGATACCTCCAAGGATATTTGTATGTGTTTAGCTTGGATTGGGCTGCGGTAATATAGATACCACATTAGCCTGTATTGATTGAAAATCCTGTTGTATCAAGATCCCAGATCACTGAGACTTTGTAAACAAACTTTTGCACTCTGTGTATAAAGATTTGGGCATTCCGTGTGGTACTAGACTATGAGACTTTTTAATGTGGGGTTTGTTGGGCTTGTTAACAAAAGACACTCCTCAATGTATAGCAGAGTAATTTACTAGCAGCAGCATGACCCAGCACCAGTAGCCAAAAGTGATAAAAAGAACAAAAACACACAGACGAATGTTATCTCTTCCTTTGGAGGCTTTTCTTTATAGCAAAATAATATGGTTGGATTATTTGCAAAAATAAGGTTTCCATAACACAAAGTTCTTTATACATCCTTCTTTGCTTCCACACTGGGCTTCTTTCTTTCCACTCACACTGCATTTACACAGGAGCTTCACACAGCAGCCTTCACACTGGAGCTTCACATACAAGGCCTTCAGTCTGGGGTTTCTCTCACTGCACCTTCTCATACCAGGCCTACCTCACACTCAGGCCTACCTCACACTCCTCAGGACGACACTAACTCTCGGCCCCACAGGGCGACGTTACCTTATTTAACCCTTTCAGTGCTTGATGTACATTTTTGTAATTAAAAATACCTAGTTAATTTTTAATATTTCTGACAGGGTTCACTTCCTCAAGATGTGTAAATCTTGCATTTTAAGCTATGTACCTGTATAGAGTAAGGGAAAAGGAAGGCTGAGTGGAATCAGAGAGGGAGAGCGAAAGGATTAGTAAAAGGCAGGTAATAATAAGGAAACACATTAAGAAGAGAATAAAATGAAATAAAAGGTTTTAGCATATTAGAAGCTTTATTTATTCTTCATTATCAGATAACTAGTTGGTGTTGATATTAACATTCCATTAAATAAACAATTGCTGCTTTCACTGTGTTCTGGTCTGGGTAGATTCAATGGATAGTATATTTTAATGTCTTCTTTTTGATAGATACACATGGTGTATGAAAATTATTTTTCTAATGTCATTATAGAATTAAAGTAGTAAATACCCTGTATAAAAATTACATCATCCAGTCCCTAGCTCAGTGATTTCCACATTCTGGTCCTTCAGGTGTTTTGGTGTTTTGGACTTCAGCCCCCAGAAGCCTCAACCACTTTGGCCAACTGTCAGAGATTGTAGAGACTGAAGTCCAAAACACCTGGAGAATCAGAGTTTGGGAATCACTGCCCTAGCTGGTTGGTGTTGGGAATCAAAGGTAATCTATTTTAGTCCTCTGAGAATACCAGTGTCCGAGGCTGCATGAATATAGGACAAAGCTGTACATGTGAATTTACTCTCAATAAATTGTTGCTGGTCAGCATACTATCTAGTAGTTTAAATACTACAAGACTACTGTGTGACAATAATACTGTTTATTTGTAGAAGAATGAATTAATATGGCAAGTTTAGAAGCCTAAGGTTTGTGGACAGTGTGAAAATGAGAGACTTAACAACAGAAATTAATTACAGTAACAACAGCACAAGTGATTTTAATAATAGTACACTGAAATAACAACTGATGTTAGGTAACAAGGAAAGATCAGTGCAGCCTATAAGGTAATTTTTATTTATCAGTAGTTCCTGTATGATACCGGTAGTTTACTGAGGTTTTTGCTGCAACACCAAACTTCTGGTGTTGTGGGAAAAGGTGTCTTGTACTATCCCAGGAAAACCTGTGTCACAGATAAAGAATGACTGATCTAGAAATTCAGTTAGGATTTTAGATTATTATTATTATTTTATGGATAATGCAGAGATGCAATCCATTATCCCACCCAGAAATGACAAGTCATCATGAGTAGCAACCTCATTATCTTTATTGACATGACTTCCTCCAACCCTGCAAAATCAGAATTAAACACAGCTTGAATACAGCCAAACTTTTTTTGTCACTGATGTGATTCCACAAATACCTCAAGTCGCTTGACATCTAGGTTTGGATACAAAATAAAATGTAGTGGATTATAAATATTTTATTTAAAAATCTAATTATATTTTCGTTACAATGTGAGCCTAAATTAACAAGGATAAATTACAACCACCAGGTGGCAGCGTGTTACATGACAAGAACATTTAGGAATCTGAATGTTTGAGCATTGTGGGAGGGAAAGTTGTTACTTTTTTGTTGTGGCATAGCTCAATAGGTACTTAAATTTTGGTCATTTGTGTGTTTCACTTTTCAACTCCCAGAATCCTTAGCCAGCTTAAGACAGTGTTTCTAGGATTATGGGAGCTGAAGTCTATAGCATATGGAGAACTAATTTGATGTATCAGATGTTCATTTATTGTTTTTGAGATTTGTTATCTGGACAAATAAATTCTCCACATAGTGTGTTTTATACGTTGTGGCTGCTGGAAATATGAATAGATTCTTAAATAAGCTTGAAGTAGGGTTAAAGTATTTTATTTTAGTAAAAAACTTTGCAAAGTACAAATTGAATTGAAGTTTTTTATTTAACACTAACATTTCTCTTTTCAATGGCATAATACATCCAATATGGATAAAGGTACTCACTGATGCTGTCAGGCAAAAATATATCCATAAATACCATAGTTTTAAAAAACATGAACAAATTCATATGCACAGTACATATATTTCATTTGTAGTGCAAAAAAAAAAACCCCAAGAAAGAACAATACAGTATTTAAAATGAAAGAATAGTTTTAACCAACATAAACTTACCTGTATTTCAGTGGGAAGTTTGATTCTACTTTTGGCTGATGGGATAGTCAAGATAATTAGGATTGTTGTTGTGTGCTTTCAAGTCGTTTCAGACTAAGGGCAACCCTAAGTCTAAAGTTTAGTCCGGGTAAATGACTTCGGAGGGCCGCATCCGGCTAGTGGGCCTTAGTTTGAGGATTCCTGCATTAGTCTGTGATTTGGTATAAGGCAGCTTCCCATGTACCTAAGTACCAACACAATAAAAACAACCTTTATAATAATGTTACAAGAAACTGTTAAAGGGTATTATATTCATTCTTATTAGGGCTAATATCTACTGTATTGAAAAAATAATTCATTTTTCTAGTTTGTATAACCCTGGTTCCAACTTAATATTTATGTCAAAAAGAGCTTTTCCCTGTTGTAGAAAAGAGTAATATAATAATAATAATCATCATCATCATCATCGCAACTTTATTTTTGTACCCCGCCTCCATCTCCCAGAGGGGATTCGGGGCGGTTTACATGGGGCCAAAGCCCAGGCAAATACAAACATAAAACACATCAAATAACAGAAACCATGTGTGAAATGAGAATTAAACATTAACATAAAATAATAAAATAGCAAACATTAGTAAAACATGAATTAAGACAACAATAGAATCATAAAAACTGGGCAAAAGTGCGCTAAGTGAGCTTTGTAAACATGAGGTAGTTGATAAAGTGCTATAAGATCGTGGGAGATCACCTTGGAGTGGGGTGGACCCTGTGGCTACATCAGAGAAATTAACAATGCAAAAATACAACAGATCGGGAAGTGGTCACCAATACAAAATTTATCGTGCAGATGGACAGTTCTTATCCAAAAGCCTGAGTGAAGAGCCAGGTTTTCAGGCTCTTCCTAAACGCTACCAAAGTGGTAGCTTGCCTAATTTCCCTGGGGAGTGAGTTCCAGAGCTGGGGGGCCACCACAGAGAAGGCCCTCTACCTCGTCCCCACCAACCGCACTTGTGACAGGTGGGAACGAGAGGAGGGCCTCCCCAACGAACGAAGAGATTGTGCAGGTTCGTAAGGGGAAATGCGGTCACGAAAGTAGGTGGGTCCCAAACCGTTCAGGGCTTTGTAGGTGATCATCTGCACCTTGAATTGGGTCTGGAAGATAAACGGCAGCCAATGGAGCTCCTTAAACAGAGGGGTTGACCGCTCCCTGTAATTGTCATTCTAGGTCAAGACTGGAAACCTGAGGTGGGGTAGAGACAATTTTTGCCACCAGTTCAGGTTTGGAATTGACTAGAAGGCTGTTATTTGTTTTTAAACTCAGTTTCAGCCAGTTTCCTTTTAGGGAGGAGAACTGAGTGAAACCACCATTCTAGGAAGACCTTTTTGCGTTTGGGGTGATTTTTTTACCCATATGTGAGGGTAGGGTCTGTAGGCTTTGATAGTTAGGGAGAGCTGCAAAAAAAGATTGGAGGCAGCATGCACCCATTGACCTCACTTTACCCACCTCTGTTTTGGATCTTGCCTTAAGGTCTTCATTTCCTAAAATAATACTATTGAATACTTGTATAATTCAGTGGTCTTCAATCTGTCCAGTGTGGCATGAATCAGTATCATATTTGTGCTATAGTAATCTATTCACATAGTTTCTTATAAACTCACTGTAGGCCAGCAATTGATGGTGCTGGTGCTGGTCAACAAACTATCATTTTGAGTCACACTGCCGGACATTATATTTTAGCTAGAATTGAAATAAATAATTTGCACGCCAGCTCCTATACAAATTATAACATAGCCTAAATATCAAATAATGTATTTATCTGCTTACCATAACCCCCCCCCCCCCCCACGGAATACCATTTTGCATTTAGTATAGATCACACTAACTAGCCCCTTAAGAAATTACTAAAGTGCAAAATTATGAATGTTATAATTCAAGTTTTTAGATACTGTAACATACTAGACTATTAAACAAACTGGTATCAGACATGAGCACATACACATATGTACATAAATACATGTATGCACACATACATACACCCCTGCGTGCGCACACACATATATATGTTTGTATGTGTATAGAAGAGATCAGTTTTTGAAAACTGCAAATCAATTCAAAGTTGGCTAAAAGCCAATTTCTGAGCTCCACTGCACATTTTAAAAAAACCTACTCACTTCCTAAGTGCCTTGTGAATCTGCAATGATTAATTCTTCTCATTATTTTGCTGCAAATTCTCATGACCCTCTGTGATGATTCGATCACCCACTTAGAGTTTATGCATATTCATATCTTTCCACTCACTGCTGCAGTTGTTCAAGTCTCCTTCACTGGCTGTGGTATGCACTTGGTGCAGTAATTGAGCTGCAGTAGATTGATTACTCTAGGGAGCTGTAAGGCCTTTAAAGGTGAAAACATATCAGTCCTGTTAATTAGGAAACAAAGCTCTGGTGGCAAGTTCAGCAGTCAAATGCTTCTAGTGTAGAAATTAGGAAAGGTATGATTTGTTCCCCTCCATGAACCCTGTTTACTTTTTAATATTTGAATTAGATTTGTAGCCCAGGCATGGGAAATGTGAGGAGATGATAGGTGTGTTTGTCTGAAAGTAAAACCTTGACATGACAGGAGAAACTGATTTGTAATCCTGGCTGTCCTACTGTCATCAAAATCTTATGTGAAATATTTTTCCAAGTTTCTCCAATAATGTGAAATGGAAGAACACTACCATTTTATTTGTAAAGCATTAATTGGTTTGTAGGACTGTTCATAATTTGCTGTATTTCTTGTATACATTAAAACATGGGGGATATGTCTTTAGAGGACAACATTCTGTCATTCTCAAGGTCATTGAGGAATTTGTTAAAAATTCTGAAAGTTTCTCCATCCTGAGGTAAATATTTTTAAGAATAAACTAGATCTTTTCATTGAAGGTAATTCCCTTGTCATATTGTTTCCTTTGGAATCAAAACTAAAACCATTCAATCTTCCAAAACATTTTTGGAAGATTGAAACTGTATAATAGTAAAATACAGAACCCTGTATTGTTTGGGAATGATATGAATAGTAGATCAGCAACATTTGGGACACCATCACTGTTGCTGATTTAATCCATTGGTGAGCATAAAAGCTGAGATCCATTTATCTGTTTTAAGTAGTATTATGTGATGCAGTCTTGACTAGTCTGTATGATCTGGTAAAACAGGACAAAAGATTCCTTTGCTTGAGTGAACCTGAAGATGAAGAGTGCTGCTACTGTTTCTGTACAATTTAAAGGACACATACCATAACTAAAATTACAATTGTACTGCCACAGGAATGTGGATATCCCTTGCTATGTTGCCATCATAGATTTGTTGCTGGAAAATAGAATAATAAATAAGTAGCTATCTGCAACTAGTTCCTTCAGAGTAATGCTATTTACATGTGTGGCTATTTGAAGTTTGCAAACAGGACATCGGTGCAATAGCATGCTTCTGTCTTGTGTTCCCCAACAATTGATATACAGAGACAAAAAGCAAGTCTTGATTTTGCAATTTTTATATGAGACAGCAATGCACTATGCTGTTATATGTAATAGGATTTAAGAACCAACATACTTAGGTATCTGCTATAACCAAACCCCAGTGAATGCCAAATGCCCACAGTTATTACTTAATCATTTTAAAACTCTACCATTATTTTCTCTATTATAAGTTGCCTTTGTTTGCATGTTGGAAGAAAGGCAGAATATATAATAATAATAATAAACTTTATTTATATCCCTCCACCATCTCAGGGCGGCTTACATTGGGGCAAAGGCCAACATAATTAAATAGAATAAACGGAAACACAGTACACAATTCACAGTATAAAAAGATAAAAACAACAATACAATATAAAACTGGGATATTATAACAATAGTTAGTAATATATCAGTCAACTACCAGGCACAGTTTTATCATCTCAATGGGAGGCGAAACTAAGGCAGCAATGCAAGATAAAATGATGGCTAAAGTGCATAGAAGGAAGGATCTAGTAAAATACATGATAGATTAGTAATACCCTCCAGAGCTAGTTATTTAATTACTGTCTCTCCAAAAGTCAACCAGAACATCCAGGTCTTTAGTTGTTTCCTGAAGGAGGATAGGGAGGAAGCTAACCTAATCTCCCTGGGGAGGGAGTTCCAGAGCCAGTAGGCCACGGCCGAGAAGGCCCTCTTTCTCGTCCCCACCAGATGTATCTGTGAGGAAGATGGCAGCGAGAGGAGGGCCTTCCCGGAGAATCTTAGAGATCACGTAGGTTCATAGGGGAGGATGCAGTCACAAAGATAGGCAGGTCCTGAACCATTTAGAGCTTTATAGATAATGACCCGCACCTTGAATTGGGTCCGGAATGTTATCGGGAGCCAGTGGAGCTGCTTAAAATAAAGAAATAAATAGTTCTTCCTGGCATTCTGATTCTCTCTTATTTATGTACTTGTGAGTCCTAAGTAACTGGGACTTCCCATTACTTTTATAAACTTGTTTAAGGGAATAAACATTAAAATGTTGCCCACACTCCAGTTCAAGATACCAACCAGCCTAGAGGAATAGATTTGTGCTGCTGTTCAGATCTCGTGAAAGATTTAGGAAAGGAAAGTGACACGGTCAAGAAAAATGTTCTTTTCCATTGCAGTGAGGTTTTCATCTAAAGTCCTATAATCTTTATAATGTCCCTATCCCTCAGTCTTCATTTGGGAAAGGTATGGAGGGAAATTTTTGTGGGATGTCTCTCCTTAGGGATGGGTTGATTCTTTTGCTTCCAGGCAGGCACTGGGGAAGCATGGCAGGACTATAGAGGAATGATTGCCAGGTGGTTCGTATTTAGCTCAGCTATAGAGGATCAGGTAGCAGGTGGAGGTAATGACTTACCCAAGTTCAACAGAGCTGTTTTCACTAAACTATGGATTAGATCAACAGATTGTTGATGGTGGCGAGGTATAAATAAAGTTTTATTATTATTATTATTATTATTATTATTATTATTATTATTATTATTATTACAGTAGAGTCTCACTTATCCAAGCCTCACTTATCCAAGCCTCTGGATAATCCAAGCCATTTTTGTAGTCAATGTTTTCAATATATCGTGATATTTTGGTGCTAAATTTGTAAATACAGTAATTACAACATAACATTACTGTGTATTGAATGACTTTTTCTGTCAGATTTGTTGTATAACATGATGTTTTGGTGCTTCATTTGTAAACTCATAACCTAATTTGATGTTTAATAGGCTTTTCCTTAATCCCTCCTTATTATCCAAGATATTTGCTTATCCAAGCTTCTGCCAGCCCGTTTAGCTTGGATAAGTGAGACTCTACTGTATTATTATTATTATTGTCTGATCTAGCAAAGCTGTGTAATGCATTTGAAGTATTGAGAAAGGGACAATACAGTGTTCCCTCGCTTATTGCGGGGGTTAGGTTCCAGGACCACCCGCAATAAGTGAAAATCCACGAAGTAGGGACACTATATTTTAATATTTAAACATTATTTTAGTAGTTATACACTATTTTAAATTTTTATCAGCCAATCGTGTCTTGATAAATTGCCTCCTTCTCCTCCCGTTGCCGCTTGGGCTCCTTTTCTCTCCCTTGGCTTCTCCTTCCTCCCTTCCTTAGGCTGTAAATTGTAATTTTTTATGATTTATAATAGTCTTTTAGAGTTTATTGAAAAACTGTGAAACAGCGAATCTGCGAAAAGTGAACTGCGAAGTAGTGAGGGAACACTGTATATTTCTCTTCTTTCTGAAAATAACTCATATCACGGAAAAGGGCAATCTTTCTAATCTCATAGGATCCACTCATAATATTTGATGGTATACTGTCTGTAAGTTGTTAGGTATTTGAAGAAACTAAGAAGGACAACAGTACATGGGAAGCAATAGCATCTGCCCCTGCATGTGCTGAGGATCTGCCTGTGTAGATATAGGCTTGCATCCTGTTAGTGTCATACATCAATATGAGTTTCCTTACATCAAAAATTCTACTTCTTTATCCCATTGCTCAGTTTGTAGTTACACAAATGGAATTCTGTATATATAATAGTTGCATTAGCATTTGCAACTTTAAAACCATTATAGATTTAAGAGTACCCACCTGATGTGTAATTTCTTTTCATTATCTCTTTTCAGTCTGCATTTGCCATTGTGCAATGGAAGTATGGATTGTCATGGTTTCAGATATGTAGTCAGTTGTGTAACATTGCAGTTCACAGTAGGAGTGGCAAATTGTAGCCGCAATATAACTCCACAGTTACATTACATTTACATTTTGTCACTCCAGTGTAAAATATTGCCCATGCTCATGTGCATAGGACATTGGCCATTCCTAGCCTGGTTACTGTTGTCTGTCGTTACTTGGGGAATTTTCAGTTCTGCTGTTATGGGCACATTTCTTCAGCCCAGCTCTAAAAACATAAAACAGTAAAGAGCTTTGGATTTGTTTTTCAAAATCTAGATGACAGAAAAGATAACAGCTGTTTGTGTGAATTGTTTTTAACAGAACTGTAGTTTAACACTTGTGCTCTTTTAGCACTTTTGGAAGATTTTAGTTAGAAATTCTTTTTTAAACCAATGATATCAAAGGTTATTTGATTTAAGAAAGTTTATTTAGGGTTACCATACATCAATAGGCAAATTGAAGACACATGTACACATTGTGTGAAGGCAACAAAATCATACATATGGCTCCATACATCTGATTATGATGAGATACATTTTACTTGCGTGAGCAAAATCTTAGGTTTGAAACCATATGCACTTTCATGCAGAAACAGAGTAATGGAATTCATCTTTAGAGTCCTAATTTCAAGGTTTCAGGAAGACCTCTACTGAGATTATGCTTTTTCTATTTGAGGAAATATAAAACCTATAAAAACCAGGACCTTTGGCAGAAACGAACAATAGTGAAAGTAGTCCATTTCTAATAGAAGTGATATAGTTAACCAACCAGAACATGATTTAGAGGTTACTGTGACCTCCTTAATGACTCTTGACTTAGCATTAGAAGAAGATTGGCCAGCTTCAAGCCACTGAAGCATTATTTAAATGGAAGATTAATCTCAGAATGTCTGTTGGGGAATAAAAGGCAGCATACCTTTGTGGGTTTCTAGGTGAACAGTCTGTTTGCAGACATTCTAGGGTTAGTCTTATCCTCCCCATAATAAAGGATTTGTCTTACACACTTCAATTTACTTTTTCAGGCATTTATTAATACAGCAAAGGAAATCTACGAAAAAATACAGGAAGGGGTCTTTGACATTAACAATGAGGTAAGTTTTTCAAATGCTTCAAATACTACCTGTAAGTTCAAAACACATTTACAAGAAGTTAATATATAATCTCAAATCAGCTTTTGTACTAGATGTGTAATAGTAAACAAAACAAGTTCTGAGATCTTAGTTTTCATACACTACATTTTATGTACTTAGTTGTAGTATTATGATTGAAAGGGAGTATGTTATTGGATGCTTCCATTCAACATAAAATTCCCTAAAGAGAAACGTACTTATTATCATGAGTTTTCAAAAGCTGGTTTTATTGGTGTAAACAGGCAGTGGTAACTTGTCTGCTATACAAGAACTATCCATTATGGCAGAAAAATATTATTTGAAATGATTTGCATAAAAGTTTGCTCTATTCAGGATAAACTTGCAAGTAAATATGCATAATATCAATCTCTTAAATAGCTAGATTGTATAAACAAGCTATACATGTTGAATAAGATCTTAAAGCATATCCAGATAAACAGGATCTCTACACTGGCTATTTCAGCATGTTCTTTCATTCATGAGAGTTCCATCAATGTGTGTGAAGTTTCTATGGTGTGTCCTTTAAAATTTAATGGACCTATTTGATTGCCAATGACAGGTTGCCATGAGTTTGTTTGGTCAGAACATGTGCTTTTTCCTTTTTAAAAAACTTTCTTTTTTTATTTTCTTCTTCCCCTTGTTCACTTTCTGCCACACTTTCCTACTCTCTGTAAGAGGCATTGTTCGCCTACTTTTTGTGTAATGTATAAAACAATACTAGATGAATGATGTAAGTGGAACAAAGGTTGCTTGCAATTTGTTAATAAAATTATCCAAAAAAAAAACATGGTCTTTTGTCTTTAGGTCACTGGTTCAAATTGAGCCTAAGTTTAGCAATTAGAAAGCTAGTGCTTGACATTCATTTTTTAAAAATACATTTTTATTGTATTTCTATTCATTATGTTACAAAAAAAGAAAGATCTTTACAATGTATATAATTAATTATTTTCCTTCCCCCAGTGTGCTACCCATTGTGCTCCCTATCAGGGGAGTCCATTTCTTTATAGTCCCACCAGAACCTCATTTCTTCTGGTGAGGGTTGGTTCCTATCGTCTCTCCTTAATGTTTCTTCGATAAATTTCTTCCATATACTTTCAAAATAATTTTCTTCCTTAGGCCTTTTTAACGTTTAAATTACATGTTAATTTATCATTTATTGCTAATTTCCAAATTTCCTTGTACCATTCTTCTATTATAATTTCCACCTCTCCTTTCCAATTTCTTGCTATTAATAACCTTGCAGCCATTAACAGCATTGTTATCAAAAAATTACATTCATCTGTATTGTATATAGATAATAGTATAGTAGCTGGGTTTGTCTTAATTTTTTTCTTCATGATACTTTCTATTTCTACTATGACCTTTCCCCAAAACCTCTGTACATATTTACATTCCCACCACATATGAATATATGTCCCCCTTTCTTGAAAACCCCTCCAACATTTTTCTGAGCAGCTCTTATCCTTATTATGTATCTTTGTTGGGGTCAAATACCATTTCCATATTATCTTATAGTAGTTTTCTTTTATTCTAATTGATATATTTTTGATATGTCTTGCTTTCCATAATTTTTCCCAATTTCTTTCTCCTACTTTTATTCCCAGTTCTTCCCCCCCCCCCCCAATATTTCCTTTGTTAATATCCCTTTCTTCCCACCTTTAATCTCTATTAATATTTTATATATCATACTGGTTATCCCTTTCGGATTCTCATTTTCTTCTTTAGTCTGTTCTTTTAATATTATATTTTCAAATTTTGTTGGTTCTCTTTCCCCTGAGCTCTTTCTTTGCCAATTTTGGAACCATTGGTCTAGCTGGACTCAATGGAGCCATGTTATATTTAAATCACCTAGGATTCTCTTTATGTTGTTTTTCTCCTTTATTTGTCCCATCCAACTTCCAATTTTGTCTAATTTCTTCCTTTTCAATTCCTTATCCATCACGTTTTTTAGGTTTTTAGAAAATTTCTCCTCCATTATCATTGGCATTATTTTAGAATTCTCTTTTATGAGGTGGCTTTTATATTTATTCCATATTATTAATATGTTTTTAGTAATACATTTCCCATTTGGTTAATTTCCTTTTTTTAATGTTCCTTAAAAATACATTTTCTAATCTCATTTCTATATCTTTAGTCATTGTTTCCATCCAGTCTATATCCACTTTATTTAGCATCCCTTCTACCACATGTCTAAACTGGTTTGCTTCATAATAAATAACTTTTGATTTTGGGTAATCCTAGTCCTCCTTCCTTTTGTGGTTTGTACCAATAGCATTTATTTATTCTGTTTTTTTCCCCATTATTACAAAATTTGTTTGTTAATTGTTGCCATTTATTCAATTCAATTTCTGATAGTTTGAGGGGTATCATTCTAAATATAAAATTTACTTTAGGTAGTATTTACATTTTAAATAAGGCAATTCTGCCAAACCAGTACAAGTGTATGTTGTTATATTCCTTTAATCTTTTTTCTGTCTCTTTCTTCTAAGTTTTTCCTTTCCATTTCACTTAGGTCCTTAGTTACTATTATTCCTAAATATTTTATGTTTTCTTTTAGAGTTATTTTTACCCCCCTCCAATTTTTGAAATCTTCCTCTTCTTGTTTTGTGTAGTTAAATAGTATCATTTCTGATTTTTTTCCCCAGTTTATTTTCAGCCCTGTTATTTCTCCAAACTTCCTTATATGCTCTCCTATTATTTCCATTTTATCTACTATTCCTTTTAGAGTCAAAATTGTGTCATTGGCAAACAGTGCTTGACATTCAGAGAACAACAGAGCTTGTTTCATATGCCTGAACTTTGAGCATATTTTTCTTGTACACCAGATTCCATGAAATATAACAACTCCAGTTGGCATAACCCTCTTATAGTGCCAAGGCAATGGGGATGTCAAGAGGGGAAAGTCTGACTACCCACGAAAGACATGACAGGAAGCCTCCTGATTGCTGCTTCTCCTCCTCCCTCCCCCTGAGCGGAGCCGTTCCATGTGGCACCTGGAAGCACCTTGGTGTCTTCATTTTAGGCCTGTTCCTGGGGTTATTTAAAGTGCTGATTTAGAAAAATGCATTGGATAGACCTCATCAGCTCTAGACTATTAAATATGGTTTTATGTGGGCAAGCAGATGGCGACTACTAGATGGCATATGTTCTGTATCAGAAACTAGAGCTGATGTGGTCTATCCAATGCAATTTTCTGAAACAACACCCCAAATAACCAAAATGAATCTAAAGTTGACAAAAAACTGATTCATAACCCTTTTGGTACTAATGTTGGAGAGTGGTCCCTGATCAAATGGTCCCTGGTCAAAAAAAAAAAAGGTTGGGAACTACTGTTCTAGACAATGGGCCTATTTCTGGAGATAGTGAATCAGCATTCCTATTGACTTCTTAAAAAACAGATATAGAACTTTCGAAAGGAATCAGTGTTACTGCTGGCCTCCACGAACAGCAGTTCTTCCTTTACTTAAAAGAGTGAAAATATCCCCCTTTCTCTTCCCCACCTCCCTTTTGGCAAAGGAGACTAAAAAATTGCTTGGATTTTGTGTGTAGCCAAAATACCATGTGTTGCTCTCCATTAGTGTGCAAAATGGAAAATTACTCTTAAAAGCAAAATATATTAGCAAAGCTTGATTTTCACTTTGTCTGTGGTGTTTTAATTAGCTTGTGGAGTTTGGATCTAAGCAGTACTTGCTTTATTATAAGATTATTTTTCATAAAATGGTAGTAGTTTCCCATAGTGATTTGCTTGACCTTTGATTAAGAAATTACATTTATTACATTACATAACATGATTTTTGTTCCTGGGTTATAAATGTTATTGCCTAATTGGTTCTATCATAAAAACATGAAAATAGTTTATTAAACTGCAAAAACTTTGTTTTTGCAGGACATCCAGCAGCAAATTTTGCTATAGATTTTCAGTGAATATCTCAAAGTCTCAACCAATTCAACATAGTTTGTGGCAGCCAGAAAAATGAAATTTCTGGATTATATAAACTACTTTCAAAATAAGTACTGCACAATTAAACAGAAAATAACACTTTCAAACCAGAAACAGATTTTTTTCAAAGTTTGTTACATAATGTTATTTGATATAAATAATCCAATACTCATATTTTGTCCTCAACTTTCTTGAATAGCATATTTAGAGATGATACGGTAGAATCAGCTTGTGACTGAAGTAATCAAATAAGTATTACTATTCCAAGTGTATTTGAATGATAGTTTGAGATGCATAACATCTTTGGGAAGCTAAATTTTCTTAAAGCAAAGAGTGCAGCTACACAAGCAAGGTTCATGAATAATGAACAACAGGCTTTGTACTTAAAAGTACCTCATAAGAGAGCAGTGTTGCCTCGTGGCTTCCCTCACAATGGAGTGGTGCATCTGTTCTAGGTTTTAGCTCACAGTTCACAAAAATTTACCCCTGGTTTTTTGTGCAAGCCCCAAATTCAAAATAGGTCCTACAACTAGGATAGCTCTTTTAAAGTCTGTAGTAAGGCCCACAGAAAATTCACTATCTCACTGACATGGGAGTCACCAGCTACCATTATAAGATGAGATTTTGTAATCAGAGAAGTTATAGGTTGCCCTTATGTACATTGAGGATTTTGCTGCTGAGCTACTTTTTGAGTATGTGAAGACCTGCAGGCTCCTGGGTGCATTTAAATAAGAGATGGTTGTACTGTCTCCAATCAATCATGCTGCATGCCAAATGTGAGGCCAGCACAAAAAGAAGAATTATTGTCCTTTACTTTGTTTAGAATGGCTCCTCCTAAGCTAGAGGAAGCTTGTGTAATAATGTCAAATGAGATACTATTTAGTAAGCAGTAGATAACATATATTGGACAGTAATCATGGTCTTTAAGAAAGCATGCTAGTATCTGTCTCGTTTCATACAGAATTTGACTTCTTTACTGTTCCTTATGGAGATTTGATTGCAGTGTGCTGTCAGGAGCCAACAGTGCATACTATTTACTTGGCTCAGAGCCAAATCTGGCTTCTTGATTCCTCAAGAAGTTGCTACCAGCCCAGAGGGGGCAAAACCAATGAGCCATAGGGCATGCTTTTTATTAAAGAGGAGTCAAAGAGCGAAAAGAAACCACATCAGCTGCTGTCAATACTAAGCTAGTGCCAGAAACCCCAAGGCTACTACTGTTGCAGAACAACTGCCAAGCACTATAAATCTGAGATTTACTGTGACGCAAAGTTTCCTTAAGAGCTTAATTTCTGAAGCTACTGTATTACTTTTCTTAAAGTGCTGTATTTTAGGTAAAATCCACTTGAGGGAGTGAGGGTTAAGATATAAGTGTGAGTTTGATGAATGAAAGAACTACTCTGTGTGTGGTTCTTGGCAACTTGCCATGTCTTTGGGGATCATAGAAATTATTGATGACACAGAACACTTTGTATGCCCTTAGCCTGTACAGCTGACTCAACATAGGAAAAAAGTGCAGTCAGGAGATGAAAATGCTTTGCTATGTGAGACCTGAACTTTATTGTATCTTGGTGGGAATAAGGGTTTATGTATATTAAGGATTTCTGCATTTATAAAACACTTTCATGTGTAAGTATTGCCTGTACTAGTAGTATGCATACATTGTCTCAGTGATAGATTAGTAGATTCTGTCCTATAGAAATAATGAAAAATTGAAGTAATATAGCAAAAGACCTACTTAATTGCTACCAGACAGTTTTAAATGGGATTTTCCCCCTACAGCTTGATTATCATGAAAATGAGACAACTAGTTTAGCTGTTCATAAATCAGAAATAGGTTAACTACTTTCAAATGTTGTAGCCCGTGGCAGTGTTTCAGAGTATTAATGTGCATTCAACATTTTTATTATTTCAGGCAAACGGCATAAAAATCGGCCCACAGCATGCTGCTACTAATGCAACACTTGCCGCCAATCAGGGAGGACAACAGGCTGGCGGAGGCTGCTGTTGAACCTATTTTTACTTCCTAGCTGTCTGATGGGGCCTACTAACTTGTTTCACCCTCCTCCGCTCAATTTCAACTACAACATGAATTATTGTAAGATGGCATCATGTTGCAGAAGACTTTATTCTTCGAATTCTTGTACAAGTTTGAATAAATGGTTAATGTTCACTTAAAGACAGGTTTTGGAGATTGTATTCATATCTATATTTCCATTTGATTTCTAAGTCAATTTGATGTGATTATTTTTGTTAAATGTCGTCTTGTGCCCTTGCCTACGAACCGTATTAAACACTACAAAGTCATCAGAGTATTTTAATCAGTTTGTGTAGTTAGGTTGCCCAACTACTGTGGTTACCTAATGTTTAATATTGTAGAACTGTCCTCAACCTTTGTCCATTTTCAGAGCTCTGAAGAAAAATGGAAGGACTCTTTAATTCTGTATTTATCATTTACTTTCTGTATATATAGTTTAATAACCTGCTTGGGTGTATTTGCCAAGCTATAATTCTTTAATGCATTTGCATACATTCTATACATTTAGAGCTTGGGAGTACAGAAGCATTATTAGAAATTGCTTAGATACAGAATTTTAAACTTTATTGACATGTTAGCATGTTTGTCCTCTTGTCATTATCCTAGAGTCCAAAAAATGCTTTATGTATATTACTAGAAGCATATGCATTATCTATTTTAATGCCAAATGTTTGCTATTTGCTCACAAGTCCACAGCACCTCTTCAGAAATGGATTAGCTGTTTGCCTTAAAACATAGGTTAAACCATATTATAATGAATGAAAAATACAGGAAGCATTGAACCTCATAAAATGGCACATTATGAAGACGTTACTTTCTCAAAGGTTTTCTTTGCTTCTTCATTTCTAGGTATATTTTCATCAAGGACGGTTTTTTTCAACTTAGATGTACAGTGACTGTGTAAAATTGGTTTTTCTTTTTCTTTTTGGGTGACATGTAATCTTAGTATGGTAAGCATCTTGTCTGTTGTGAAGGGGGTGTAACAATAAAACTGCCAGACTGAATATCCTGAAAAAAAGCCAAAATTGGAAATGCTTTAGTGCTCTACTCTACATCATGATTTTCCATTTTTCCCATGCTTCTGATGAACTAGTTTACAGTACTGCAAAATAAACTCGTTTAACAATATATTCAAGTATAGAATATTAATGGGTGCAAGTGCAGTGAGACTGTTCTTTCATAAACTCAACATTTGCTGCTGAATTTCCAAAAATGCATTACTTCTCATTCAAGTGCTGGGAGAAGGGGGGAAGCCGGCCTCATAAAGGACAGCGGATAATGTGAGTAATTATTGCTCTAACTATAGGTTGTTTTGGTGGGTATACAATGAGAGAAGAGTTGATTTCTAAAGTTACTGATTGGTTGCATTAATATTTCCAATAGTACTCAGTTATGTTATAGTCTCATAACTCTTCCATTATTGGGTGATGAATTTACTGTTATTTGAGGTAAACTAACTTATACAAAGAATTTACCTTGTTAGCTATGAAAAAAAAAGATTTCTTGATGGGTATAAATATTTCTCATTCATGGTCTCTGAATCACACAAATTGAGCTACCTTTACCTGCGCAGTGCATTGTTCAGAACTTTTTAGGGCTATTATATAAGCCTTTTGGTGGTAGCCCCACCCACTTCTCATACCCGCCAAACCCCCAGTTCCTCTCATCCACCATAATGGTAGCATTGATTAGGCACCTTCTAAAACGTTGCTCTCTACTTCTGACTGATTCTTGGTTTGACTTGGATTTTGGACCAAGTTTGGACCAAGTCTGAATTTTTGCTTGTCTTTGTTGAGCTGTCTTCTCAGCTGGATCAGGTTTTGTTATTCACGGTTTCTCTGTGTGGTTTCCCCTTGGGTTTAGCACTCCTGTGTCACTGGAGTCTCTTGGTTTATGCCACTGTTGTTTTGGAGTTACTCCAAATTATTCCAAGCTTTTGCAGATAAGTCAAATATAAGGCATGGCCAATAAATCAAGCAACATCTCTAGAAACAAACCTGCTTGGAATAGTTTGCCTGTGAAAGGGACAAATAGGAGAGAAGTCAAAAACCAATACAAGAGCAAAAGAGAGTTGCCCGCTAGTCCAGAGGTCAGTGTTTTAAGTTTCTGAAGCAGAGTGCCAGAAACACCATGCCAAAAATTGGAGAATGGACATCTGTTTCCAATAAGGAATTGGGGTTAGAGCTTTTACTTAAATTGGCTGCGCCAGCTCTCCTCTTTTTGGATTTGGAAGATTCTTTAGAATTCGGAGTATAATCTATTGAGGTATCTCCATCAACTTTAGTTGCAGAGTGCAACTTGGCTTCTCGCACATATGACATGAAATCCTTTGCTGACCAAATGCTCTGTATGGCCCAGTCACTCAATCTTCAGATTCAGCATTCCAAGCCTAACGTTCAGGACCCAGTATGCCATTGTGTCCACAGGCAAACTTCTTCTCCCACTTCTCTTCTACTTCTGTATTATTTTGGCCATGTGGTGAAGAAGTCATGGCCAACTCTTCCTTCGATGCCATCCAAATCACTGTATAAAATTGTAGAGACTAGCTCTGAATGCTTATGCACCATACTAAGTCATGTTCAGTAATTGTGGATGCAGCACAGTATAAAAGATGAAATGTCTATGCTAGTTCAACCTTTATCTTCCATAAAGCAAACTACAGTGTCTCCATTGCGGTATACTAGTAATTTTTATAGGAGAAACTTCTCTGGTTTCTTGAACATCTCTCTAAAGAAGATAGACTGATTACAGCAATGCTCTAAACTGAGGCTTGGCTGTGCAACTAATTAAAACCACATTTCATATGGGGGCTAATCTTCCTGGAGCAGAATCTTTCTATTTCCATGCTTGGTTGGGATCTGCTCTGTCAGTAAGCACTCGTAATTATAGAAAAATAGCAGTTTCAATGATGTGCATCTATTTTATTCTTCTACCAATGAAAAAATCAAGTGCATGTATAAGATGAGGTTTACTGTGAAGAAGTTTGGGTTTCAACCATAATCCAAAGTGTCTAGCCACAAATACTCATAAAGGTCTGTTGGACTCCTAAGTCCCAGGCAGCCTTTCTTCCCAAAGACAGATTTCAGATTCTTCAAAAGGGTGATACTTAGATGCCTGCACGCCAAAAGGATCTGTACCTTGGATGTCATTTTAGGTCTTCAGATTTGGAATGTGCTCTTCACTGTTTAGATGCCCATGGAGTGCTGCTGTGCTTTGTCAGCCACACAACCTCTTTCAGGGTATCTCAGTGACTACATGCTATTAGTCTAACAAGAAAGTACTTTCTGTCAAAGACATTCCTAATAGGTTACAACAACTATTTTCCTGGCCTACAAATTTGCTGGCAAGCAACCTCCTGTGTAAGTGAGTGCTTATGTTGCCTCGGGAATGGCTGTATCAGACTCCTGAGGTGTGTACCTCTGCATGACATTTGTAGGGCTGCTACGGTCCCAGCCTATGACAGTAATTTTACACTACAGAATGGATGCTAGGTTCCAAATAGAGAGTGCTGAGAGTGGCATGACACCTTCCTCCTATGGCTAGTATGCTAGTCTCCCATTTGTGTAAGTCAAAGGGACTGAAAAACAAGTTGACTACGTGCAACTTTACGTTTTTGTGGGTCATCTATAAACTCATATCCACCCCGTGCTGTGCTGTGCTGTGCTGTGCTGTCTCTCCTTAGCTCCTTGACTGCTACTTTGGCATCCAGAGAACTGAGGAATTAGGCAGGAAAAACACGACATGGGAGTGGGAGAGTACTGCCAAAAAGCTCTTGTGGACTCTGAATGATGCATTGTGTAGTTGAAGATGATCCCATTTGTGTGAGTTTGCAGATGGCATTTCAAAGAACTACAGTTACACGTAAGCAACCTGTTCAAGTGTGTATATATAAAAACCATCTACCTACCTATTCTGTGTGAAGGTAGAAATAAAGTCCCTCTAGATATTGTAAGGCTGCATCTCTTAACCGCCCTAATAACGCTAATGATGAAGACTGCTAGGAGTTGTAGTTGAACACTATCTGGAGGGCCACATGACCACCATGCTACTGAACATAGCAAAATAATTCTCCTTTCTTGGAAATGTTACAGAGCATTACACCTTTCTGTGTTTTCTTATGGGGTTTAATCACTTGTAAAAGTTAAGTAATTTTGGCCTAAATATTTAAGTGTGAGTGAGAAGTTAAGTACACTTCTAATACTGTTAGCTGTTTTCTGATCCCACCATGGAGTTTAGCAATTAAGTGTGCATCATTTTTCTTCTAGTGGTGTGTGTGATAAGCCTGCAGTGAAGGTTGGATATGTCTATTGCTCCAAAGTCACTCAGTGAGCTCAGTTACTGAATTGGGTTTTGAATTTCAGTCTCCCAAGCGAACCCCTTGCTCATCTAACCCTCTGAATGGTACAGCAAACTAGCTCCCTGTAATAAAGTAGGAAAACACCAAAAACTGCTCTTTTTTAACCTGAGAAAACACCTTTTTAGAAATCTATAGGTCCTCCAGCACAATTCTATGGTCAACTTCTAGTGGAACCCTAGTAGACTGAGATACCTAGAAAGAATATTTCAATCAAATCCACAGAAGGCAATCCCACGAATATGGAGGGCCAACTGTATATTCCGTTGGCTACTTAAATTCTTCCTGTATGAAAGGTGAAATTACTTAAAATGTTAATAGATAAGGAAGGAAAATTATTTACACAGTTTACAATACATGTAATACAGAGTCCTTAAAGCATAGTAATAATTTATAGATGGCTTAATATTTTGGGGGAAAATGTGTATATACCATAAAGAACATGAGAATCATATTTTCTCGTGATAGAGCCAATTATTCACCTCTCTGTTACAGACTTGTGCCTAATTGTGCAAGAAACTAAGCTGTGTTCAAGCCAGTGTTACCCACAGCATGTCATACTCTTTTCTCCCTTCAGTACAGAAGAGAAATTGGAAATCATGGTTCGGCATTGAGACTATAGGTATTATTATCGTTGTTGTTAGATTTATTTATACCCCACTTTCTCTCTCCTGAAGGGGACTCAAAGCAGCTTGACATAAAAACATCAGTATACAATTTAAAATATGCAGATATATAAACATTAAAACAGAGTTAAACACAACACTACAAAAATCAGTTAAAATCCATCAAAAATAATGTGATTGTAAAATAAAAAATCTTTGATAAGACTTTGATAGTGAGCACATAGTTGACCATTCCTACAGTATGGCGTTGGTGCACTTAAGCATAGCTTGATCTTCGTATAGTGCATCAAATCTTTCTCATTTGCAATTGCTACAGTTCAGATCATTTGGTAAACCATGCAGATGAAATTTAGTCAGACATGCTCGCAGTGAGGTAACTTCACCCCTTTCATTTTAAATGTTTCAGGAGTGACATTAACATGCACAAGTTTACCAAAACTAATCCCTAGTAAGGTCTATCAAATATCCCAAGTATCCATAAGCACCTGTTTGCATAGTTATTAAAAATAAGGCACTCAAGGCAGCTTTTTTTGGCGGGGGGGGGGGGGGATCCAAGACACAGATACTTTAGTTTTGAATTGGAGAAATTGTGTACCTATTCTTACATATTCAAAAAAAAGTAATTTATTCCACATATCGGCATTCTGTATTAAGAGGAGAGGAAGCGTATGAACACTTGTCCCTTTACTGTTTTTTTTTTTTTTTTTTACTGGTTGAGGGGCAGAGTTTCCTTTTAACTATATAGTAACTTCATTAGTAGCATAACACACTCATTTTGTTTTATTGTGGAACTGCAGTCTCAGTCTGTAAATAATCCGTGTCAGTACTATGTAAGTAGCTGATGAAACGTCTTTACAAGATTTGCTGCGCATGAAAGAAACCACATCATTTGGTAATAAAAACTACTAACAGACTTTTAACAAAGCCAAGACCATGACAAAAAGCAGCATGCTATGGATCTATCACTTCTTTTCTTGGGATAGATTTTTATTATTTTTGGCCCTATTACAGCCCTGTGTTAAATAATGTGGATGATAAGAGGAAACAGACTCTTGGCAAACGTGGAAAACCAATTACAGTATATTACCCTGCTCAAACTACAGTCGTGGAGAGCCTGAGCCAAAGGTTTATTCCCTCCATGTCCTAAACAGCTGAAAAGCTTTCCTGCAGGATTGGCTTGAGCTAAAGTGAGCATGGAAATCTTATTGCAGACAGCAGTAAAAGGAGGGTAAAATTGTTTGATTCCTTCCTGCAAAACATTTTCTTATAGGTACTTTTTTCTAATTTTTTTTAGTACAAACAGATTTCTGAAATTTTGCCTTTCACTATGTGTCATGGTGAAAAGTTAAATAAATTAAAAATATTAAACAAAACAGCTGAATATGGACCATGAACAGGGTCTTTAAAACAAGAATTTTAAACATTGGATATAGTTTGATTTGGTCAGAAAATGTGGATATTACCGCATCTCTAAAATTGCCATTCCTTCAAATTTAACCCTCCCTATGCAAAATTATCTTTTTGAAGGGATAAAAGAAAATCAAGTGAGGCTAATTCTAACGTTGCTTCCTTGATCTCGCAGGAGTATGATTTCTGATTGCATTACATGTAATATATATACAACTTTTATTCTGATTCCACTTTTTACTGGCAAAGGTAGATCCTAACTACCAATGGCTGTATCTGTTTACCCAGATGAAATCAGAAATGTGCCAAACTGAATTTGCAGTTCTCGAATAAGAGCTGGCTGTACCATCTTGTTGCACATAGGTTCTTTGCTCAGCTTTTAGCCTCTGGATTAAATGACGGGGACTGTAGCTTACAGCTATGATTTGCTTGATGACACTTGGAAGAATCTTAGTGCACTTCTGAAGTATGAATTGTCAACATATAAGGTACTTCAAGCTGTTTTTTTTCTTTTTCCTTTATGGAAGTTGGTAGCAGAGCCTTCAGCTTCAGACTCTGGTATCTCCAAGTTTACAAAATAAAAAGGGTGGTGGGGGCACTTTAGAATAAGATGTGTTTCTCACTTTTTTTCTGTCTTTCTTCCAAAGGGATTAGATGATTGGCCCTTTGATTTGAAGGACACCTTCCTCGTAATAGAAGAAGCTGGATCCAGCCCTGCTGACTCATAAAATAGGAAGCTTTGAGGAATAGCAGTAGGGGAATGTGATAATGGAGGAAGTTTGGGTAACCAAGAGAGGAAGTAGGAGTGAGTCCAACCTCCAAGTCAAACCAAGGATCAGTCCAAAGTGGAATCAGAATCGTAGAGTTGGACGAGACCTCATGGGCCATCCAGTCCAACCCCCTGCAAGAAGCAGGAAAATCTCATTCAAAGCACCCCCGACAGATGGCCATCCAGCCTCTGCTTAAAAGCCTCCAAAGAAGGAGCCTCCACCACGGCCCGGGGGAAAGAGTTCCACTGTCGAACAGCTCTCACAGTGAGGAAGTTCTTCCTGATGTTCAGGTGGAATCTCCTTTCCTGTAGTTTGAAGCCATTGCTCCACATCCTAGTCTCCAGGACAGCAGAAAACAAACTTGGTCCCTCCTGCCTATGACTTCCCCTCACATATTTGTACATGGCCATCATGTCTCCTCTCAGCCTTCTCTTCTGCAGGCTAAACATGCCCAGCTCTTTAAGCCGCTCCTCATAGGGCTTGTTCCCCAGACCCTTGATCATTTTAGTCGCCCTCCTCTGGACGCTTTCCAGCTTGTCAAGTAATAGGCGTGAATAAATCTGAAGGACAAATAGTATGACTGACTGGCTTTTAAATACTAGAGATGGCATAAAAAAGCATTCAGTTCAACCCTGAGAGAAAACGATGGCTTCAAATGAGTAGTTCTTACCTCAAACCTCATGAATGCACTTAGGGTCTGGGAAATGTCACCACTCAGCCGTTCTTTGAAATAGGATTTTAGTTTGTAGATGGGTGGGAAATAAAAGAAGTGTGTTGGTGTTTGTTGACTCAGCTCTGCCTTCTGCCCTTATATTCGGAGTTATTTACTTCGTTTGACCACTTTGTCCTTCCATGAACTGGGTGTTTTGTGATTGCCTTCCCCAGCCTCAGCAGCCATTTTGTGAATGAACACACTCATGACATCCATTTTGTGATGGCATTGATATTGTCGGAATTTATTCTTAATTGGCCTCAAAGGGTTTGGGAACTTTGGGATAGATGAATAGATATATAGATTGGGCATTAATGAGCTGTCAATGCACTCAGAACCTGAAATTATGGGACCACTTTGACAAATGCCTGTCTTTCATTGAATATGAGCCATGAGAAATTATGGTGGCCTGAAATCACAGAGTGTTTGTCAATTAAAAACATATTTAATGTAAGGCCCTTCACATATTTTAGCTCTTGGAGAGGCATGGTCTTGTGAAGAGTCAATGTAACCTCAAAGATTGCTTTCTGCATGTCAAACAGATGACCCAGTCGTGTTAGCATGCTTCCACCTTCACAATTCTTGTCCATCAAGTGCATGACTGTCCCAGATTTCAGCACAAAATCAGATGCATGTTACACAATAGCTAATAAAATGTTTTCTACGCAAATCTTCTCTTGATGTAGATTGAATGCATAAATGAACACTTATTTCTAGCACCTGCTGATCCATATTTTCCCTCTGAATATAAAATACGATATCAAAAGAATTTTACAAGATTTTTCGTATTCGCCAAATAGAAGCAGACATGGACGTAAGACCCCTTTGTTCTGCTCAAATAATACACAACAGTCATAATTCTATTAAGTGGTGTGCTGCAAAGGGACTTTCCCTTTTGCCAGGCTTCACTGCTCTCCTTTGAGTCGCTCAAGACTATTAAGAGAGGGAAGTACCTTAGCATTTAAGGCTTCATTTAACATGCTGTGGCCTCACCAAACTGCAACTCCCAGAATATTATAGCCCTGAAGTATGGCAGTTAAAGTGGTCTCAAACTGCATTAACTCTACAATGTAGATGCACCCCTTGGCTCTTCACTCTATGGCAGGCTTGGGCAAATTTGCGCACTCCGGCTGTTTTGGACTTCCAATTCCTAACAGCCTCAGGCCCTTTCCTTTCCTCCTCAGCCCGCAGATTCTCTGTGCACGATCTGTCAGGGCTTTGATTATGCTTCTTTTTTGACTTGGGTGATGGTTAGAGTTTTGATGTAGGTACAGTAGAGTCTCGCTTATCCAACCTTCGCTCATCCAACTTTCTGTATTATCCAACACAGTCTGCCACCCGGATCCACAGCTGTTTCTCTAGATGGCAATGCGCAGAGTGTCATGACTGAGTACTGCTGGTAAAGAGAGCAGAGTGTACTCAGAAAGAGGCCTTGCTATTTTGAAGCCTGTTTTGCTGCTGAGAAAAAAGGGAGAAGAACCAGGACTGTATTCTTCTCTGAAGCAGATTTGTGGACTTCTGTAAGTGATCAGAGGGACAATTATAAATATTACTGTTTTTGATCTCTTGAAATCAGTAAAGTTCCTGTATTTTCGTTCTGAAAACCTGGGTGGCATGTTATTGTTCTGCGGGTGATTCTGGATCGTGGGCACAAGAAAGAGCTTCCATTTATCATCAATCTGCTACACAGCGGGCCAACACACCCAACAACACAAGTACAGCCACGCTCCTAAACAAACATGATGTTTTGGTGCTTAACTTGTAAAATCATAATGTAATTTGACGTTTAATAGGCTTTTTCTTAATCCCTCCATATTATGCAACATTTTCGCTTATCCAATGTTCTGCTGGCCCGTTTATGTTGGATAAGCGAGGCTCTACTGTATCTATCCCTGTGTGTAGGTTTTCTATAACCTGTGTGGCCTAACTGTTGATGACACTGCCTCATCACACTTGGCCATTTATCCACTTTAAATCCAGTTTCTGCCTCCTGCGGAATTCTGGGGTTTGTAGTTTGGTGAGGCCCAGAACCTGTCTGGCTAAGCTGTTTAAAGGCCACTCCCTAAAGTGGATTTAAAGTGGATTCAAACTCTAGTGTGATGAGGTCCTAGGACAGGCATGGGCAAACTTGGGCCCTCCAGGACATCTAAAAATTGCAGTTTTCCTTCGTTTTCTCCCCCAGGGTGAACTGGATGTTTGGATGGATGCTATGAAAGTGGTGTCAGGCTGCATTAATTCTAGTGTAGGGATCCTGTGTTTATTTTGGTCAGATTTCCGAAGCGGGAAAAATAAAGAACTTATTTTGCCAACTTGCTAGGAAAGTGAACATTTAAAAAAGAGAGAAAAGATTGAATCTGGGCAAAGAAGAGAAGAGTGGTCTGCATGGCTGACCGGGATGCATGTGCTGTGCCTCATTGACAATGGAGAGGGAGAGGGAGAGGGAGGGAGGGAGGGAGGGAGGGAGGGAGAGAGAGAGAGAGAGAGAGAGAGAGAGAGAGAACATAAAGAAAGGGGCCTTGCTGTGGAAAGAAGCCTCTGGAAGGATTGGAGGCCCTGAAACCGCGCGGATAATTATCCTCTCTTTAACACACACACATACACACACACTTGCTTTTTTGTTGTTGTTGTTTTAATTTCTTTCCCCTTTAGAAAATCCTCGCGAGGAGCTCTTCGCGCATTTACGGGATTAGCCCCGCGCCACCTGGCGCCCCCATTCCCCGCTTGGGACTCCGCCGGGAATTGGGGAGAGGGAAAAGGGGGCGTGCCTCTTCTCCCATTGGCTCGAAGCCAGGGCCAATCCGCGCGGCGGGAGAAAGTGCCGTCAGGGAAAAGGAAAACCCTGCGATTGTGACGCAAGAGACGGAGTGGAACTCGGGGCGGGGGATTGGAATCCCGAGAGGAGAGGAGAGGAGAGGGAGGGGACAGACAGGCCCTGCTGGAGCGGAGGCGGAACCCGGCGCTGGAAGGAGGAGAAGAGGAGCTGGGCGAGCACATGGAGAGGCCCCGGGGACGGAGGAAAGAGGCGGCGGAAGGGGAGAGGCGCCGGGATTGGCAAGGGCGAGTGAAGGGAGACATCCCCAGGGGATGCTGCCTCCCAAATACAAGTAGATGTACCTTAGAAGTGGGTTGCTATGACTTTCAAAATGTTCCAAAAGCATTCTCTCCTGACGTTTTGCCCACATCTATGGCAGGCATCCTCAGAGGTTGTGAGGTCTGTTAGAAACTAAGCAAGTGGGGTTTGTATATCTGTGGAAAAATGTCCAGGATGGGAGAAAGAACTCTTCTCTGAGGCAGGTGTGAATGGTGCAATTGGTTAGCACTGAATGGCCTTGCAGTTCCAAGGCCTGATTGCTTACTGCCTGGGGGGATCCTTTGTTGGGAGGGGTTAGCTGGCCCTGATTGTTTTCCCTGTTTTCACAGTGTTGTTCTTTATTTACTGTCCTGGTTTTAGAGGGTTTTTTTATTACTGGTGGCCAGATTTTGTTCATTTTCATAGCTTTCCCCTTTCTGTTGAAATTGTCCACATGCTTGTGGATTTCAATGGCTGCTCTGTGTAGTCTGACATGGTGGTTGTTAGAGCAGTCCAGCATTTCTGTGTTCTCGAATAATATGCTGTGTCCAGGTTGGTTCGTCAAGTGCTCTTCTATGACTGACATCTCTGGTTGAGTTAGTCTGCAGTACCTTTCATGTTCCTTGATTTGTGCTTGGGCAATGCTGTGTTTTGGGGTCTATGTAGACTTGTCCACAGTTGCATGGTATCCAGTAGTCTCCTGCAGAATTGAGAGGATCCCTCTTATCCTTTGCTGAATGTAGCATTTTCTTAGTGGATCTGTAGATAGTTTGTAGGTTGTGTTTCTTCATCAGCTTCCCTGGCTACCAGTATTTTAAAAAAAAAACCCACTAAAATTAGGACAGTAAATAAAGAACAACACTCTGAAAGCAGAGGAATTTGTGATATGAATCAATCAGGGCTGGCTAACACCTCCCAACAAATGAATCTCCCAGGCAGGAAACAGCCAGGCTTGAGGCTGCCAGGTTATTCAATGCTAATCAATTTGGCCAATTGCAACATTCACACTTGCCTCTTTCTCCCACCCTGAACATTCCACAGATATATAAACCCCACTTGCCTAGCTTCCAACAGACTTCACAACCTCTGAGGATGCCTGCCATAGATGTGGCCGAAATGTTAGGAGAGAATGCTTGTGGAACATGGCCATATAGCCTAGAAAACTCACAGAAACCCAGTGATTCCAGCCATGACAGCCTTCGACAACAAAATGTATAATTTTTGTTGTTGTTGTTACCAAATTCATCAATGTTATATACATGTATGTATGAAATAAATACACCTAGACCATTTTATACACCACATTTTGAACAAGTTTGTGCATGAAGCAACATTTGTGTACATTGAACCACCAGAAAGCAAAAGTACCATTATCTCAGCCTTCCACGTGGTCAAATTGGAGTATTTTTGCACTCTAAGATATCCTCAACCTGTAGTAACAAAATAAAGCAGTGGAGGCGATGGTGTTAAGACTAATGGATTTCCGTAGGGATCAGGAGGCTTTCCAGGTATAAGAGGAGAAGGGTTTTTGTGCTTCCCGTGAAACCCTTTGCTCCTTAAGCAAACACTTTATAATTATTTGTCAGGAATTTTTACTTACGTGTCATGAAACTCTTCCCACAGACAAATTGTTTTCCAAGAGTGTACACTTTGTATTTTGTTTGCTTAGGATCACTTTGTTCAGTCCATTCTATGTACTTGACCCCACTGTGTGTTTTAAATGAAAGCTGAACTATGTCGTCTTTTTAAGAGGTTGTTTTTGGCATAGCTGCCTATTTGTCTTAACTAGATGCAAGCAGATGTTGCCAACCCTCCACACAGAATTAGTTTAGTCAATCGCAAACGTATTTTGGGCAGGAAAATATTTTGCAATATGTTTGTGAATGATTCACTTGGTTTTTTTGAAAGCTTTTTCAGGAAGTCTGCCTGGCACAGGTCTACACTAGACTTCAGTCTGATCCTAGCTGAGTTGTTTTACTTGTGTTTGCTTTCCTGATATACATTATTCAAATACATACAAAAATATACCCAAAGAACAAGGATGTTGCTTAATAGTAGTGCAAAGTACTTGTTTGGGCAAAAATATTGAAGTGAATAATGATTTCAAAACTTTTTTAAAAACCATGTAGCTTGCAAGGGAATATTGAGTCATATATGCTGGTTTCCCAAGCAGAAGAAAATGCAGAACTGAGCAATGTCTGCTATCATTGTCCAGCATTAATAAGAATACTGTGTTAGCTTCATCTGAATATTCTGCATGGAAAAAGTGTGAATGAAAATTGTTCTCACTATATATCAGCTTGACACTTTATCGGATTCTGTAACTAAACTAGAATGCTATTGCAAGAACTGCTGTTTAGTGAAATATTTTGTTTTTAGTACAGTATATCACCTGGAAGCATCCTGCATGTGGAAATTCCCATTGAGTATAAAGTTATATAGAATAGCTGAACCTTGACTTTGCTTTCATCTCTAAATTCTGAACATGGCTTCCAAATGAATAAAATGTGTGTCATGTTGGGGGGAGGAGTCATAAATCAGCAAGCACATGATATTAGCCATGAATATTATCTGGCATAATATATGTATTTATATTTGTGTGTAAGAGAATATTGAGCTTTTCCCCCCAGGAAGAAAATCAAAGTGAAAGTCAGCTCGATGTATAACAGAACATTTGTATTTTTACTCTTACTGTTGAAGATAGTATACTAAAATTCAACTTATACGTTCACTTTTTAAGATAAAAATCCATACACAAGGAGCCAATATGTAAAGAACCTTGAGATTCAATTTAAAGTCTGTACACTTGCAATATATACTTAAAATGGGATGTGCTACTTCATAGACAGTGACAGCTAGTACCTTCATTTGGCATTTAGTGATCCTTTCACAGTTGCCACTCAGGCAACATATTGTTTACCACTAATCTGAAATGATAGTATATTTCACTTTAAAATAAAATAAAAGCTGAGCATCTATCTGTCACTTCGGTCCTAGGTATACTTTACTGGGAATATATACCTACTGAACACAGATGGAGGCCCCATATACACTGACCCTATATAATGCAGTTTGACTAGTTTCAACAAAAAACAAACTCCCACAAAAGCACACAAAAGAAAGCTCTTAATGCACATCAGTGCTCTGTGGTTTGTGTCGTCACCATTTGGATCTTAAAGTGGTTCCAGGATTTCCTATGTAATCATCTGTACAGTGAAACCAATTACTTCAATACTGGTTTGAAACGTGATCTGCCTTGTTCTACACAGTTTAGAAACAGGCTTTTATACGTAGAGTTGATTGCTTAGATATGTTGTAACAAGAATATTTTTTCTGGTGAAGGTTTATTTGTGAAGTCAGAATTTGAATTTATTTTTTGCTACTGGCATAGTATACTTAATCTAAATAATTTATACATAAGAACATGGGAAGCTGCTACTTCCAGAGGCAGAACACTGGTTCTTCTAGCCTAACACTGTTGATAAAGACTTCCTCCAGGGCTTGAGGCAGATTTTTTCCCAGTCCTGTCTGGAGATGCCAGGATTGGATTTGGGATTTGGGATATGTAGACATTCAATTCTGCACCACTGAAAAATAGTACTAATTTTACTTTCCAATTTTTACAAGGCTTCCATGCAGTGCAATATAGTTGAATTAAGTCTTTGTGTACCATTAACATACAGAACACAGTATGTATTCACACAGAGATTTAGCATAAGATTACAAAATGAAAGGTTCCTATAAAAATCTGATTCCATATCATTTCAAAATCTTAAGAACTGTGAACATCTTAACTGTATTATTTCTTCCATATTGAAACTGTTGAAACATACAAATTATTGAAATATACAAATGGACCTCCACATTTACAGGTTTGACTTTTGGAGATTAGATTATACATATTAGATTAAAATCTAATCTGTGTAATTTAGGTATCTCTAGCTCCTCCAGTGCAACTATGTGGGAAATGACTATAGAGAAAACAATCTCCAAATCTCTAGATATTTCAGTGTGATTCTATGGTCACCTCCAACAGAGGTTGGCCACAGGATTGTGCTGAATTACCTAGAAATTACTAGGGCGGTGTTTCCCAGGTTAAAGACAAAACAAACAATTTTTTAATTTGTGGTTTTTCACTTTTGGAAGGATGTCTCTAAACCCAGCAAATGTAGAGGGCTGACTGTGCGCCAAAGTGGATTTGACAGCATTATGAAATACAGTTGCTTTATATATGACTGGGAAAACACTTTTTTCCCTTTAACAGCTCCTTTGCATTCTGTAGTCTTCACAATTCATCATTGATATTTCATGTAATACTTGAAAACCATGACAGTACATAGATGCCATGTTTAGTTACTTATCACTTAGCAAATAGACAAGTGCATTTTGAGATCATCCTAGATGTATGGGGTGAGGGAGGAGTAGTATTTTAAAGGTTAGGCTACTGCAGATAATATTGATGTTCTGGATAATAAAATGTGCATAGATCTTACATATTTCTTCACTTAGAGCTTTGTTCCTTTTTTCTGCTGAACTCAAATTGTAGCTTCGTGGGATCACATAAACATAATGGCTGTTGACACGTATACAGTTTATGAAACATTGAGGCAGCTTTTCACATCCTGACATAGCAGGATGTGTGACACATGAGCTTTGTGAAGTCACAAGGTCAGCTACTGCATTCCACACTAGGAGCAAATTGCTGCTTCTCCAAAGGAAGCTAGTGCTGCATGCTACACCTAATTATGGATTCTTTAATGTCTGAAAAAGATGGTATAGTTTTTGCTATGCCATTCGGTTTTCAGGTCATTTTCACCTCCAACTTTCTTGCAATGTATGTGCTTATTCAGCTGTACCACTGCATATTCCTTGGCTGTTACTTGGTATGAGTCATTAATATATTGCATGTGAATAACACACCAAAATACCAATGCTGACATTTTTTTTAAAGTCCAAGATATAAAAAATTGCTCTCAACACAAACTCTCTAAATACAGAAGGAGATAACAGGAACACATTATCATTCATAGAAACAAAGGAGCAATTTTATACTAAAGAAATGAAGACTTTACAGCCATTTGACTTTTGCCATTTTTTTTAATTTATTTTTTTGCGATTTGATTAAAATGTTCTCTATAGGAATCTCTAGGTCTTTAGTGATCCTCTATGGTCAGCTTTGTTTGGTCATGATGGAGCACCTTGAGATTTCTAAAGAGACAATTTTGTCTAGGAATTTCTAGGCCCTCCAGTGCAATTCTATGGTTAGCTTCCAGAGAAGTTGGTCATAGAATCATGCTAGAAAATGTAGAAATTCTTAGAAGTGTTTTCTCTCAGGTTAAAAAAGTACCATGTTCTTTATTTGCATCTTTCCCTTTCATGTGATGGAGCCCCCAGATGGCGTAGTGGACTAAGTGACTTGAAGGTTGGGTTGCTCATCTGAAAGCTGCCAGGTTCGAATCCCATGTGGGGAGAGTGCAGATGAGCTCCCTCTATCAGCTCCAGCTCCATGCGGGGACATGAGAGAAGCCTCCCACAAGGATGGTCAAAACATCCGGGCATCCCCTGGGCAACGTCCTTGCAGACGGCCAATTCTCTCACTCCAGAAGCAACTCAAGTTGCTCCTGACATGAAAAAACAAAACAAAAAACCTTTCATGTGGGTCCAGTGCCCCTAACTCCAGCAAATGCAGAGGGCTAACTGTATTTTAGTGAGATTTTCTCTTTATGGCTTCATATATCCTGTGTTTATATATACACATGAAAATATGTAGTGACAGGAACTATCAACTATGTGATTAGAAGATCATAGAATTCATGAACCTACATATTTTCATGCATATGATTGAGATTGTGTTAAAAGCACATGCTATCAGTCTCCGGCAAAAAGAAAGGCTTTTGAAACTAGTGAACAAGAGGAAACGAAGGAAAAAGGAATGGAATGCAGCAGAAGAGGTTGAGCTGGGACATGTACCTGGGAGGCAGTCCCAGGCTGAGCAGGTAAGGAGGAGGTGGAGTCTGTCACTTGGAAGTCTCCTGTCAGTGAATGGGGAACACCCAGGTTCAGCGAATCCACAGTCAACTTACTTTCAGGTGAAATAACCTGAAAACCCAGTTTGCACTCTTGCAGAGAAGAATACGTACATCTGAATTAAAAAGGCTGAGTGTGCATTCACATTGATCCAGCAGCACATACCATGATACACTTGTAAACATCCTGTGTTAGGATGTTTAAGCTCATTGAAATCAGTGCGCTTAGGCACACTTGACACAACTTTGGAGTGTGATCTAGCATGAAAAGTGTTTTCTGCATATCTTTAATTGTTAAGAGTCCTATCTCAGGTTTGGATTTGACTGGTTTGTGACAAATGTGATTGAGTGTAAATTGTGTTATCATAAACTTCCGATGTCCCTTAAAAAATGAATATTATAAAGGTAAAGGCAAAGGTTTCCCCTGACATTAAGTCTAGTCATATCGACTCTGGGGGTTGGTGCTGCTCATCTCCATTTCTAAGCCAAAGAGCCAGCATTGTCCATAAACACCTCCAAGGCCATGTTACCGGCATAACTGTATGGAGTGCCATTACTTTCCCACTGGAGCACTACCTATTGATCTAATCATATTTGCATGTTTTTAAACTGCTAGATTGTCAGAAGCTGGGGCTAACAGCAGGAGCTCAACCTGCTTCCTGGTTTCAAACTGCTGATCTTTCAGTCAGGAAGTTCAGCAGCTATTATACTGCTGGCAAATTAGATGGATGACTAAATAGAAATACTAATATATGTTTAATAAGAAAGTGCGATGTAGTGGTCTGAGCATTGGATTGCAACTCTCAAAACTACGGTTTGAATCCCTGTTCGGCCATGGAAACCCACTGGGTCAAACTTCAAAGCCTCAGAGGAAGGTGAAGGCAAATCCTCTCCTGACAAATTCCCCCCAGGGAACTCCATGATAGTTTTGTCTTAGGGTTTCAATCTATCAGAATGACTTGAAGTCAGAACAAGAATGACTGCAGTGGGCGGTGCTGTCCTACTGGAAATGTTAATTGTTTCCTTTTCCCAGATTTCTCTCTTCTGACACTCCTAAAAAGAGCTATTCTAAGTATACATTATATCCTGCAGTTTCTTCAAAGCTCCCAAACCATAGCAGAGCTGTCTTCTTATAGTGCGATCTGGAGAGATTCAGCCTTTTATATTGGATTGATATTTCCAGTGTTAATGTCTGGAATTTGGAATATGCACAGTTTATGTTTTGAACCTGAGGTTCCGCATCACTGAGAAGTATCCCATCATAGAAAATCATAGATGTTAATATTTAAACTTTCTTTTACATCATTTCTCAAGGCTGTAGGTTCCTGTTGTATTTGACTTGGAAGGATACAAATTGACTTCCATGTAAAAACTTTTTCATAAAAATTATTTGACCGATTGTTGACTGGTTGATGAGGGTTTTTTTGGCCCAACTGATTTAGAATATCGTCAGTTCTCAAAATATTGGAGGTAGACTGATGGTACCTTTGGAGACACTTTTTCTTTTTGTCCATGCGAGCCTAGGATAATTTTAGAAAATTCCCATAGATGCATAGAGCTTCCCATAGATGCATAGAGTGTCCCTATGGGAAGATATTTACCAAAGTATTATAGACTTTTAGCATAGGATAAATATATTCCAGTGTAGACAGGCTGGATCTGATGACTGGCCAAGTGTGAAAGAAGGGCCCCAGCCTTGAGTCACCTATTGCCCCAAGTCAGCTCTCCACCCATCAAGTCCAAACTGAAAGAGAGAGAATGTTTACAGATGATAGGCTATACTAGGGACTGCACTTATGTAACCTTAGAAAGTGCAATCAGTTGTGCAATGATTTTTTACATTACTATTGTATCTAAATAGGACTCTAACCAAAGATGATGTCCAAAATAAGCATATTACAATATAGTAATGCTTTGGATCAGAAGTGTTTTAGAAGGGGTTTTTGGAACATCTGTATTTGCATATACAGGCACTCTACAAGTTGGTTCTATGTTGAATTGGTAGGTTTTATCTTGAATTTGTATGTAAGTCAGAACAGGTACATTTTTAAGGGTAACCTTTCAAAATCCAATTACCACAGGGACAGAAAGTGAGAGGAAATTTTCTGAGCTACACACACACACACACACACATACATGCACACACATATTTCCTCTCACTTTTTGTCCCTGTGATAACTGGATTTTGAAAAGTTTGGCTCCTTGTGAAAACAAGGATTGGTGATAAAGCTTCAGTTGAGACACCTTTTCCCCATGCTAACTCTTTCAGAAGTGAATTTCCCTTCCTGGGGTAAATTTCTCTTACTTCCTGTTGTCTCAACCCCGTTATTTTGTTTATTCGTTCAGTCACTTCCGATTCTTCGTGACTCCATGGACCAACCCACACCAGAGCTCCCTGTTGGCCATCGCCACCCCCAGCTCCTTCAAGGTCAAGTCAGTTACTTCAAGGATAACCCTGTTCTTAATCATGAGTGATTTATAAGTCAGATGTTTGTAACTCAGAGACTCCCTGTACGTACATATGAGAAATCTTTGGAATTAAGACTCAACTCTAAACATTGAATTCATGTATGTTTCATGTATCCTGAAAGTAATGTTATAAAATACTTCTAGTGATTTAGTAAATGAAACAAAGTTTGTCTACATTGAACCATTACAAAGCAAAAATTTCATGACTTCAGGCACTCATGTGAGCTATTTTAGGTTTTTGAGTATTTTGGATTTCAGACTTCTTTATGAGAGTTGTTCAACCTGTGTTACTTCTTTACATCTCTACTGGATTGGAAATTATATTTTATGTTTTGTGAAACTGTCCTGGATAGGTTTTATTTCTCTCAGTGTACAATTTCAAGTTGTTTCTGACTCAGTAAGGTTTGTTGTTACCTTTGCCTCCTTGAGGCTGAAGTCCCTTGGAAGGGCCCTGAGAGAACATCTGTCTAGAAATCTCTTGGTCCTCCATTGCGATTCTATGATCAGTTTCTGATGCAAGTCAACACTAGAAGACCCAGATATTCCTCAAGAACTGTTCTTTCAAATAAAAAAGTAATAATTTCTTTATTCACTGTTTTTCACTTTCATGGGGGTTATGTGCCCTTGTGCTCAGCAAATGGAGAGGGCTGACTGAAGTTTCACTTGCCCTTTATTCACAACATCCATTGTATTCACAGGATGCAAGATAAATGCATGGATTCTTTTCCTGATTCAACCAGAGTGTAAATTATGGATCAATGAAATAGTATTTTAGGCTAAAGGTAAAGGTTTCCCCTGATGTTAAGTCCAGTCGTGACCGACTCTGAGGGTTGGTGCTCATCTCCATTTCTAAGCCGAAGAGCCAGCTTTGTCTATAGACAACTCCAAGGTCATGTAGCCAGCATTGACTGCATGGAGTGCCGTTACCTTCCCGCCGGAGCAGTACCTACTGATCTACTCACATTTGCATGTTTTCGAACTGCTAGGTTGGCAGGAGCTGGGGCTAACAGCGGGCACTCATTCTGCTCCCGGGATTTGAACCTGGGACCTTTTGGTCCGCAAGTTCAGCAGCTCAGCGCTTTAACACACTGTGCCACCAGGGGGCCCAATTTTTTTAGGCTACTTGACTTGAATTATGTGGTTGTGACTGTATGTATATATTTGATCTGTGTGATTAGTTAGCCTCGAATCTCCCAAGGCTTAGCCACAGTGAACTCTACAGCCATGGTTCCCAAAGTGTGTTTCATGGAATTCTAGAGTCCTGCATTGTATGGGTTCTGTAAAATAATCTCTAAAAGACATTTTTTAAAAGTCTATGCCAGAGTATGAAGATTATCAACATTCAATGTGCCTCTGCCTAAAAAATGAAATTTGAATATGTGCCACTGGATGACTGATAGATATACATCAGTAGCCAGAAAGGCTAACCGAACAATGCCTATCGGTGCAAATTGGGCTTTTTTAGTTTATGACTATTTGACTACACCAAAAAAAATTATTCAGCTCTCAGATAGAAATCCCAATTTCAAAATTATTTTAGATACAAAAATAAAACAATTTCGTTTAGGTGTGAATTAAATGTTTTCCTATACCAAAATAAAGGTTTGTGGTTATAGCCAATATTTTTTTATACTAAAATAAATATTTGTGGTTACATTAAGTATTTTCATATATCAAAATAAAGGTTTTGGGCTATATTTAAAATGTTTTCGCATTATGTCCAATCATACTATATCATACAAAACACTCAGGAAATAGGAGACGAAAAGAAGAAGAGCTGTGTGGGTTCACAATGCTTAGGGACAGAGTTAGGCTTTTGTGGGAAAATCAGAGAGACAGTGAAGGTTCCTCAGGGATTTCTATGGGTTCTGTGACTGAAAAAGTTTGGAAATCGCTGTTCTACAACCATGTTTGTTCTGAATTAAACCAGTGCTTGAACCATTTAACCAATGTTGTCTTCTTATCAAGAAATAGTTTTCTAAGATCTACAGAGATACACGGAGGAACACCTCTGCAAGTGAGAATCCAAAAGTGGCAGGCTAAAACCCGGAACCTCAATCAGTGGCTGATACCAAATGAGAAACTCCTTTCTGGGCACACAGAAGACTGGGTGACATGAAAGACACTGAACAGACTGCTGTCTGGCACTATGAGGTACAGAGCCAATCTGGGACTACAAAGTGGAGTCTATGGCATGTGAGTGTGGAGAAGAGCAAACCACCTACTACTATGCAGTCTGTGCCCTGCCACGTGCACGACGGAGAGCCTTCTTACAGTGACACCAGAGGCACCTGAAGTGGTCAGCTTCTAGTCAAAGGAAATTTAGTACAATGCCAAGTTTTTGACTTTTTTGTGGTTTTTTATGTATTATAATTGTATTTGCAGTTCACTTCTGACATGATAAATAAATACATGGAGAGTGCTTCAGTGTCTTTAATAACTATGAGGTAGGGAGACATTTCAGACCAACTAGATATGGCCCCCGTATGTGTTTTGAAACGCTCTGTTTGAAGCAGAAGTTCAAACTTCATCAGAAACCTGCTGCTGGGAGATGCCAGGAATAGCAGCTGGCAGAGTTTATGAGTGATAGCGTCTCAGAGACAAGAAATGCCTGCTGCTCTTTCTTGAAGCCTATTGTTCACAGGAACAGTTGCTGCAATTAATAGAAATGAGGGTCAAGTATTAACCTGGCTTTCAATCTTATGTCTTTAGAAGGCAAGAGCAACCTCACAAATCCTTCCCTGTTGTGTTGCCAAAGGCTTTCATGGCCGGAATCACTGGGGTTGCTGTGAGTTTTCCGGGCTGTATTGTCATGTTCCAGAAACATTCTCTCCTGACATTTCACCCACATCTATGGCAGGCATCCTCAGAGATTGTAAGGTATATCAGAAACTAGGCAAGGGAGGTTTATATATCTGTGGAAGGTCCAGGATGGGAAAAAGAACTCTACTCTGTTGGCGGAAAGTATGAATGTTGCAATTAATCACCTTGATTAGTATTGAAAAGCCTTGCAAACTTGAAGGCCTGGCTGATTCCTGCCTCAGGGAATCCTTTGTTGGTAGATGTTAGCTGGCCGTGATTGTTTCATGTCTGAAATTCCCGTTTTCTGAGTGTTGTTCTTTATTTACTGTCCTGAGTTTAGAGTTAATACCAGTAGCCAGATTTTGTTCATTTTCATGGTTTCCTCCTTTCTGTTGAAATTGCCCATATGTTTGTGGATTTCAATGGCTTCTCTGTGTAGTCTGCCATGGTGGTTGTTAGAGTGGTCCAGCATTACTGTGTTCTCAAATAATATGCTGTGTCCAGGTTAGATCATCAAGTGCTGTGCTATGGCTGACTTCTCTGGTTGAGTTAGTCTGCAGTGCCTCTCATGTTATTTGACTCGTGTTTGTGTGCTGCGTTTGGTGGTCTCTCTGTAGACTTGTCCACAGCTGCAAGGTATACGGTAGACTCCTGCAGAGGTGAGAGGGTCACTCTTGTCCTTTGCTGAACTTAGCATTTGTTGGATTTTCTTAGTGGGTCTGTAGATAGTCTGTAGGTCATGTTTCTTCATCAGCTTCTCTATGTGGTCTGTGGTTGCCTTGATGTATGGTAGGAACACTTTTCCTCTAGGTGGATTTTTGTCTTTGCTCTCATGGCTCGTTCTCGGCCTTGCAGCTCTTCTGATGTTTGTGGCGGGGTATTCACTGGCCTGTAGAGGCCATTTAGGTGGTTCAGTTCCTCTTGAAGGAAGTGGGGTTCACAGATTCTTTTTGCACGGTCTGTCAGAGCTTAATTGTGCTTACTTGGGTTAGGGTTGGAGTTTTTATGGAGGTATCTATCCGTGTAAGAGGAAACCATGAAAATGAACAAAATCTGGCTACCAGTATTAAAAAAAACTCTAAAATCAGTACAATAAATAAAGAATAACACTTAGAAAACAGGGGAAATCCAGATAGGAAACAATCAGGGCCAGCTAACACCTCCCAACAAAGATTTCCCTCAGGCAGGAAACAGCCAGACCTTGAAGCTGCAAGGCCATACAATGCTAATCTCAAGGTGGCCAATTACAACATTCACACTTGCCTCAAACTGACAAGAGTTCTTTCTCCCACCTTGGACCTTCAACAACATAAACCTCCCTTGCCTATTTTCCAACAGACCTCACAACTTCTGAGTATGCCTGCCATAGATGTGGGTGAAATGTCAGGAGAGAATTATTGGTGGGGACGGGAGAGAGAGCCTTCTCGGTGGTAGCCCCCTCGCTCTGGAACTCTCTTCCCAGGGAGATTAGATTAGCCCCCACTCTGTCTATCTTCCATAAAGACTTGAAACCTTGGATATTCCAATCTGCCTTTGAAAGATGGTTTAGCTCCTGATCAGGCCTGCCTAACCCTAAGTTATTGTTTTTTTTTCAGTACTTTACTCCTATAGTCTGTGTTTTTCTCAAATCTGAACGTGCTCTTTTTCCGGCTACTGGTTGTTGATGCCGGTTGATTATGTATTTTTATGATGTTTTTACTAGAAGCCCCCAATGGCGCAGTGGGTTAAATCTTTGTGCTGGCAGAACTGATGACTTGAAGGTTGGGTGGTTGACCTGAAGATTGTTGGTTTGAATCCAGCCCAGGGAGAGCGTGGATGAACTCCCTCTGTCAGCTCCAGCTCCTCCATGCGGGGACATGGGAGAAGCCTTTCACGAAGATGGTAAAAACATCCACAGCATCCAGGCGTTCCCTGGGCAATGTCCTTGCAGACGGCCAATTATCTCACACCAGAAGTGACTTGCAGTTTCTCAAAATGTTTTTACTTTTCTAATTTTATTTGTTTTAATTATATTGTGTATTTGTTATATGTTTTTAATCGTGTTTTACCTTGTAATCCTTGTTTATGCTGGGCTTGGTTCCCATGTAAGCCACTCCGAGTCCCTTCGGGGAGATGTTGGCAGGATAGAAAAATAAAGTTATTATTGACATAAAGTATGACACAGCAAACGAGATCTATATGCTGGATCACAAAACCACAAGTTGAACACTTCCCAAGTGTTTAGGACTGTGTGATGTATTTTTGGATGATGCATGCAGATCCCAGTAAGGTGGCCTTTTGCAGCTGACAGATCATAATTTTGTCAATGTTTATTGTTTCCAAATGCTGGCTGAGATCTTTTGGCACGGCACCCAGTGTGGCCACTGGGACCACCTGTACTGGTTTATGCCAGAGCCTTTGCAGTTTGATCTTGAGGTCCTGATAACGGCTGAGTTTTTCCTGTTGTTATTATTAAGAATAAAATATTAAGTTATTATTATTACTGTTATTATTACTGTTGTTGTTATTACAGTAGAGTCTCACTTATCCAACACTCACTTATCCAATGTTCTGGATTATCCAACGCATTTTTGTAGTCAATGTTTTCAATACATTGTGATATTTTGGTGCTAAATTCATAAATACATTAATTACTACATAGCATTACTGCGTATTGAACTACTTTTTCTGTCAAATTTGTTGTATAGCATGATGTTTTGGTGCTTAATTTGTAAAATCATAACCTAATTTGATGTTTAATAGGCGTTTCCTTAATCCCTCCTTATTATCCAACGTTTTGCCGGCCCGTTTATGTTGGATAAGTGAGACTCTACTGTATTAAGAATAAATATTATGTTATTGTTATTATTATTATTATTATGGAACATGGCCATACAGCCCGGAAAACTCACAGCAACCCAGTGATTCTGGCCATGAAATCCTTCGAAATCCTTTGTGCGAGGGGCGTGCTTTTCGTCGTGAATGCAGCCACCATTCCACATACCAGCCACAGGATACGTGTCAACCCCTTTTGTGTGTCTCCAGGACCTCTTTACAAGGGAAACACACGCAGGTGTCCCCTTTCCCCTCCTAATTCGGCAAGTCTATTATTCCTCTGGAGTTTCAGGAGAACTTTTTAAATCTTTCCCTGAGAGGAAGCCGTGGCCGGAGAGTGAGCGCTCTTTTTGTGCCTCTGCGCGGCCAGCGGCTTACAGGCCATGAGGGGGAAAGCGACGCCTCCTCCTTCCTTCCCTCCCTCGGACCATTCGCCTCCTCTCCGGCCATCTATGTGGGGATGCCTCTCCCTGCTGGACATTACACCCCCCCCCCAATCCCCTTTAGTCTCCTCCTCCTCCTCTTCCCCCTCGCCCTGTTTCCCCTTCCTGAGGGAAGGAGGGAGAGGGGGTGTCAACTTGTCTGAGCGCTTCTGTCAACATTGGATGTCCCTTCCCCCCATCCATCCATCCATCCATCCTATACACACTCTCTCTCTGAGGCGCCCTTCCTCCTCCTCCTCCTCCTCCTCTTTTCCTAAGGAAACAAGGGAGGAGTTTCCTAAAGAAGGCCGCTGGGAAGGACCAAGAAGAGGGGGAGGGGAGGAGGTTAGTGACCTGACCTACCTCCCTTCTTCCCTCCTTCCCTTTTTTCCTCCTTTTTTTTTTTTTTTTTTTTGAGGAGGGACAGGATTCTCTCTGGCATAAATTATGCCGGTGGGTGAGTGACGTCGAACCCGGCGGGGCGTGGCTTCGCGGAGAGAGAGAGAGCGAGAGAGAGCGCGTGCGTGTTTATATGTGTATATACGCGCGCGCCCTCAGGAGGGAGACGGAGAGTGAGAGTGCGCGCGCGCAGGAGGGAGGGAGACAGGGAGAGAGCGCGTGTATGTGCGCGCGCGCCCTCAGGAGGGAGGGAGACAGGGAGAGAGCGCGTGTATGTGCGCGCGCACCCTCAGGAGGGAGGGAGACGGGGAGAGCGGCGTCGGGAGGACAGGCAGGGGGCGGTAGCAGCTATCAAGCCAGCCGAGGCAGAGTTAGAGGCACGGAGCGAACGAGCCGCTCGGGCTGGTTGGTTGGCGGCTTCGTATGTGTATTTGAGTGTGTGTGTGTGTGTGCCGCTCGGCTCCTCGCTCGGGAACTATCGGATTAAACTTGAATCGAGTGAGAGAGAAAGATTATTATTAACACAAAGGGAGCGACGCCAGGACCCGGGACCCGGCGGCGGAGGAGGAGGAGACCCTCGCTGACCCTGGGCTGTGCTTTTTTTTTTTTTTTTGTGGTTGTTGTTGTTGTTGCTGCCGCCCAACGCCGCCTTCCCTTTGCCGGCGGCTCGACCGGCCGAAGAAAGAGAAAGAAAGAAACCAAGAAACTCCCGGGCTTGTTTTGTGAAGAGCGGCGCCCTCTTCCTGCCTCTCTTCCGGGCTGTTCCCGAGGACCTCGACGCCCCGTCCTGACCCGGTGAGTGAGAAGGGGAAGGAGAGAGGGAGAAAGGGTGACCCCAAGGAGCCGCCGGGGAGGAAGGAAAGAAGGAAGGAGAAAGGCAAGGCAGGCATTGCCGGTGCCCTCCCCCTTCTCTCTCTCACACGCGGCAGAGGGAGGGAGGGAGGAAGAGCGAGCGCTTCGGGGCTCCTCCGCGCTCCATGTGCATCTCTCTCTCAAAGCCCCCCCTCCTTTATACACTTTCCGGGACGAAAAGCGAGGCACTGGAGAGAGAAAGCGAGACAGAGAGAGCGCTTTTCCTCCTCCTCCACCTCCTCTTCGTCCTGATCTCTTCCTTTCCTCGAGCGCAAGTTTCGAGGGGTGATTAAAAAGAAAAGTTGGGCCAAAGTCTTCGGAAGAGAGAGAGAGAAAGAGAGCGGTGGAGGGGAGGGAGTAAACACTATTGTTACTGTGCGTTATCTTGTGCTGTTTTATGTGTTTGTACTCCTTTGAGGCACTGAACGTTGGCCTTTTTGTGTGTCTGAGGCGCCTTCCACACAGCTGCTTTGAACTGGGTTATATGGCAGTGTGAACTCAGATCACGCAGTTCAAACCTGATATTTTGGGATATCCTGCCTTGAAAGGCCCCGAGTGCCTTTCAAAGGGAGAGAGGGCAGTTCTCCTTCCACACAGCCATATAATAACCCAGCCAGGAAAAAAATCCCACAATATTTGCTTTGAACTGGGTTATCCGAGTCCACACTGCCATATATTCCAGTTCAAAGCAGATAATGTGGGGATATTCTGGGTTATAGGGCTGTGCGGAAGGGCCCTGGATCCCTTTCAAGGGGAGAGAGTGCAGCCACATAATAAATAACCCAGCCAGGAAAAAAATCCCACAATATCTGCTTTGAACTGGGTTATCTTGGGTCCACACTGCCCTGTATTCCAGTACAGAGCAGAAAACGTGGGCTTTTTATTCATCTGTGTGGAAGGGGCCTAGAAATAAAGTTTTATTATGATGATAAACAGGGACGGGGAGTGGGGGAGGAGGCTCCACCAGCAGCCAGGGCTAACAAAGTGCCTCCTCTCTTCTCCTCTCTCCTCCCTCTTCCTCTCCATTCCTCCCGGTAACCTGCCTCGTGCTGGCCCTGACCCGGGGGGCTCCGGAAGAGACACAGAGAGAGAGTGGGGGGGAAAAGCCCAGAGGAAGGCAGGGAGAGCTGGAGGAAATGGAGGTGATGATGGTGGTGGTGGTGGTGAGGGGGAGGAGGAGGAGAGGCACGAGGTTGCGCCGGGGTTATTTGTCTCCACTGGAAGGAGGAGGAGGAGGCGGGTCCCGGAGGGGGGAGCCAAACGGGAGCCGCTTCTCTTTCTCTTGTCTCTCGTCTCCCCCCAAAGAAACCACTCCCGACTGTTTCCCAACAGCCCAAAGAAGAAAGCCCGGGGTGGCCATGGTTGGAGAAAGGGGGGAAATAAGGGGTTCGGGGGCGGTGAAAGGGAAGGAAGAAGAACAAGAAGAGGAGAAGCGCCGGACTGACTGGTAGCAGCTCCCCCACCAGCAACATAATAGAGACTTAACCCCTCGGACCCTTCCCTCTTCCCTCTCTCTCTCTCTTTCTCTCCCTGGTGGCCGTAGTTTTCTCCCCCTTCCTCCTCCCCTCCTGCCCCCTCCCTTCCCGAAACCAAGGCCATTTTGAGGGTGAGCGGAAAAGGTGGTTTGAGGCCAGGCGGTCGGTCAGGGAGCGAGCGCGTTGGGCTGTAGGTTTGATTCATGCGGGGGAAGGAACAAGGTTGGTTAGTTGGTTGGCCCGGGCTATTGGGTTTCTCCTTGAGGTCGGTGCTGATTCAGTCTCGGGTGGAAGTGGGAAGCGGGAAAAGGGGGGTGGGGTGGGGGTCGCACGGAGGGAGAAAGAAAGAGCAGCCATCATTATCTTGCCTTCATGGTTTTCCCCTTTCCCTGATCACCTTTCCTAAGGGGACACCCCTCTCGCACTGGGACCAACGGGGGAGGGGTCGCGTTGAGGATCTAGGGCGCTTTGCTTAGGCAGCAAATGAAATGGGTTGCGTTTCTCAAGAGCACACTTTGAATATCGCTCTCGCTCGCCTCGGTGGAAAGTAGTTTCTAAACGGACAATGGACAAAAGAAAAGTAGCAATGCCTGGGGAGTTTCCTTTTGAATGGCCAGCTAGGGATTGTGAGATGCAATGGGCCAGCAACTCGTTCGACTTTGCCTTTGTTTTTGTTTGCTGTGATTTTCCACGTCGAGCTATGTGTTTATTTTTAAACAAAAACAAAATGAATGGCGAGCTTTTTGGAATACCAAATTCTTAATAGATTTTCAGTTTGCTTTTCAAAAAAATTTAAGTTTTCAATGTAAGCATCTCGTCCCCTCCCCCAATGAGAAATGTGCTTCTTTAATATATTATTTTTGGAGTGCTCTAACCCTGCACTGTTTCACCTCAAGGAAATGTGCTTGTGTGTCTCGGAGAATATACACAATAAGCAAAACATCAAAAAATGTACAAAATATTTCTCATTTTCTCACTGATCATCAAAAGTTGAGCAAAATATTTCTTATTTTGTCACTGATAGTCAAAAGTTGGATGAAATATTTCTTGTTTTGTCACTGATCATCAAAAGTTGAGCAAAATATTTATTTTCTCACTGATAGTCAAAAGTTGGACAAAATATTTCTTATTTTCTCACTGATCATCAAAAGTTGATCAAAATATTTCTTATTTTCTCACTGATCATCAAAAGTTGAGCAAAATACTTCTTATTTCCTCAGAGATTATCAAACGTTGAACAAAAATATTTCTATTTTCTCACAGATCATCCATTCTAACGGAGGCCAAATTGTCTTAAGTGACTCCCCAGCAGCATGGCTAACCGATTTATCCCAATAATAAGTCCAGTTAGTTTGCAGTGATGTGTGAGTATTATACTTTTTTGTTAAATAGCACAGTTGCTAATTATTCTTTATAGAAGTTGAAATTCATATTTTTTCCAGTTAGACTGCTGTGTCTGTTACTTGGAGTGTTCTTGTTTTGTTGTTTCACAACAGAGGCTATTCAGTGTTTAACCTAAAATGGCAGCTTAATTTGACTGGGGCCCCATTCATTGATAATGATAATAAAAGGGCTGAAGGCTAAATGTGGCTGGATACTTAGAGTCCTTTTGAGAATTCTCCTTGCACTGCATCAAGAAAGCAACTTCCATTCAAAGTACAAAAGTTTTCAACAAAACGTTCTTATAAATGTTGCATTGGTTTATGAAAAACACATGCTAATAAACAGTGGCTGGATATCTTCATGATCTCAAAAGAGCTGAAAGGTCTTGCCCTTCTCTGTATAGGACAGTGTAGTCCAATATAAACACATGCTATTTTTTGAAGTGAAGGACATCTCTATATGTGAAGTCTGAAACAGGTGATCCATTTATGTCCATACAATTAAAACTAAATAACTGTAAAAGTTTTCTCCCTGTATTTATTGAGTAATACTAATTTAGAATACCATTATTTTCTGTTATCACATCAGAAATTGTCCTAAATTCTGTTAGCACATCAAAATACATTGAAAATTATTTTAAAGAAACTTTTACATATATTTCTATGTTTTTCTCACGTCAAAATAACTTTAATCAAATAGTATTTGATGTCCCAAATGTCTCTGCTATATTTTTAATCAAGTAAGTTTGAATTACAGCAGGAATACACATGATGATTTGTTGTAAGAAATAAAAGTCCTTAAATCTGAAATACATAGAAAGTAATTTTGGATCAACAGATTTGTTTTAAACAGTAACTGGGGAAAACGGTTGCTTTACAATTCTGAATTTGCAAAAACAGCAAATTAGTTTGTGGTGGCAAATTTCCTAAATTCATTGTGATCTTGAAGAATATCAAAAGACAACTTATGATAATATGTTCTGGTTTCAAACATTGAGCTCATGTAAGATCTATATATATACAACTTATTGGTATACATAGTAATATTTTTCATGCTATGTGGATTGAATACTGTCATTATTGAGTGGAAGGAATCCTTTGCTGAAATGCGTCAATTACAATATTCTTTTCAATTTCATAGCCTGTAATATTTTGTAAGCATCCAGGGAAGTTATATTGATTACTGGTAGCTATTTTATTGCAGCAATTTAACTTAATAATTGTGTTAAGTTCAAAATTAATGTCAGATTTCATCCATATACATAAGGAAATTGTGATTGACATCTTTCTTTGAACGAAATAAACCAACAACCCCATGAGCTGCTTTATTTTGCACTAGAATTTTGTTAGGCAAGTAGAATAATATAGATGAAAATGGGATGTAATAACTGTTCATGTTTTAATTGGGTATACCAATATTGGTTAGCTGAATCCAGTTTTGATTTCCTAGACTTTGTATTAAAAAATAAGATACATGTAGAGTCCACAGGTGTGCACAGGTGAGTGCAGTTTTTATATGCTGGGAGATCTGGCTCTGGAGAAAGTGGATTTTGCCATATGTTGGGAGGCATTGCATGTTTTTTAAAGATGTAGTGCGATATTGGAGAATATCAAGGAGAGATACTGTTTCGTTCACCATGTTTTAAAGTGGGGAGGAGTGGTTTAGTTTCCTCTACAGCTTTGTTAATCCTTTGATGTGGTCAGCATTTATTAAACATCGCATAATGCGAGAAAGAATATCATGCTTCTCAGTGCAGTGATGTGCCCAAATTTTGGATGTCTGGTAATAGTTATATCTTTGAAAAAACCTTAAAAGTCAGTGTGGACTTGGAAATATTTAAAGTAGTCCTGTGTTAATTTGGCAGTGGGTCTTTAGGAAGATAGGAAAAATGTAGAATAATAAAGTATGTGTTCAACATTTTTGCTTCATAGAAAACTTCAACTTTCATGGTAATTTAAAGTTAGGCCTCGTCTAAACTGTGATATAATGCAGTTTGAACTGCATTATATAATGGTCAGTGTAGACTTGTATAATGCCGATTAAACTGGATTATATGAGTCTACACTTCCATATAATCCAGTTCAATGCAGTTAATCAGCATTCTGAAACTGGATTATATGGCAGTATAGATGGGGCCTTAATTATGGAAACAAGGTTCACATTTTTCATGTGGTATTACAGTTGATCAGGAAATACTTTCCATTGACACACCCACATTTTTACATAGCAAATATGTAAATAAGATTTCTCTTTAAACATGGGACTTTGAGAGTCCTGGTTCAGCAGGAGATTCTAGACTTGAGGAATACACATCAGCTTTATTATGTTAGGGAAACAACTATACTCCCAACAAGCATGGCATGGATGTGAAATGCTGGCCACGGTTTGTTTGAATGTTCAGAGAAGAGCTGGATATTTTCCTGAACTCACATGAAGTCTTGTGTGTATGTTCTTTTAAGTTGCCTGTTGACTTACAGCAATCCCATGAATAGGGTTTTCTTAGGCAAGTACTACACAGAAGTGGTTTACAAATATCTTCCTCTGAAATATAGCCCACAGTATCTAGTACAGTAGAGTCTCACTTATCCAACACTCGCTTATCCAACGTTCTGGATTATCCAATGCATTTTTTTAGTCAATGTTTTCAATATATCATGATATTTTGTGCTAAATTTGTAAATACAGTAATTACTACATAGCATTACTGCGTATTGAACTACTTTTTCTGTCAAATTTGTTGTATAACATGATGTTTTGGTGCTTAATTTGTAAAATCATAATCTAATTTGATGTTTAATAGGCTTTTCCTTAATCCCTCCTTATTATCCAATATATTTGCTTATCCAACGTTCTACCGGCCTCTTTATGCTGGATAAGTGAGACTCTACTGTATTCCCATCCAGGTACTAACCACCGCTGACTCGCTTAGCCTTCAAGATCAGACAGAATCTTGTGCCTTTAGGTAGGGTATTTTGGACCTCATTGCATATGAAGTTTTAGAAACTTCAAAATCAAAAAGATATCACTCTGCTTTCAGAATTTTTGAAATCAGTGTGGCAGAAACAAGTCCGATCTTTCTATTCAATGTGGAGATATACAAGGCCCTCTCTTCTGAAGTGATAGTAGGCCTCAGATGTGCTCAGTACTTCTGAAGTTCAGTGAAGATATCTTCACATTCAGATAAAAGACAGGGCTGATAGTACACACAAACTTTTGTTATTTACTATGGTCCCTTCTAGGAATCACACAATGACTTTTGAGTAGGAAAGTATACCGTATGAACTGTGTGTGTCAAGAATAGGCCTCTAATTCTGTGTAGTAGTATTATGGAGAAATTTGCATGAATGTTCCAAGCCTGCTTCCCACATTTAGAAAATCATATAGAAAAAATACACAATCTACTGGTTGATCAAACAAGACTTTGTTGTGTTATGCTAGTTTAGTACTCACTAACAGAATTAAATCTAGTTAAGTCTGCATCCTTTTCCTAATCACATAAATCCATTCATAGGAAGTTAGTGGGCTTTAACTATTTTTTTTTCATGTCAGAAGCAACCTGATGATGATTTATGATATGAGAAATATATAGCACTATCCTTTTTATGCTATTAAATTCAACAGATTTTTTTCTCCCATTATTTTTTCTAAGCACGCTGCTGACTAGGAAACTTCCAATTCAAAATAAAGCTGCAAAATAGAAATATAATAGTTTTTTCATTGATCAGCAGTTTATTTAGATGAAGGGCATCCATTCTTTAAGGAAACAGTGGCTTCTAGTTTCCTAAATTAAGGACTCAGTAAGTTGGAATGTGTTCTAAGGGACTGAAAAATAATAAATCTGTTAAAGCTTGTTCTTAAGTATACATAAGCTTATTAATTCTTAGTTTTCAATGTTATTGTCATGCTGATTCTTTAAAAAATAATGGTAGGAAATGGCATGTTAAAGTCAATTGTTTTAAAGCTTTTGACCCCTTTTAAAAGTCTTAGACATCAGGCTGTATCCAGTGTGCAGCATAATTATGTTGGGTTCCTGTGAGAGCTTTCTGTCCTAAATTGAATTGCTAGTCACAACTAAAGTAGACTCACTCAATGAAGGCGACTGAAAAAAAGTTTTGACTTAACAATACGACAACTGATTTAGTGTGTCTGCCCTAGTTGAGATTAGGAGTTGAATTTAGGCTTCTATATCTGTTCGGAAATAATAGTGGGGATAGTGGCGATGTGCAAGTTGCTTCATCATTTGCTCTAAATGTACTTGCCTACTAGAAGTCTTTGAGTTGTTCATTTATAAACTTAGGGAGGCATGGGATATTGCCTTATAGCAAGTCAGTCTGTCTAGCCAAATATTTCCCTGACTAGCATCAGTTCTCATGTTCTCTGACAGATGGCTTTCATATCAATGGATATGTGTATGTGCCTTCAAGCTGTCTAGCCACTTTTGGTGAACCCATTAATTTCATATGGTTTTAAAGACAAAGAATACTCGGAGGTGGTTTTTTCCAGTTCCTTCCTCTGAAATACAGTATATAGCCTACAGTATCTGTTTTTTGGTTGATGGTCTCCGGTCCTAGTATTAACTAAGACTGACCTTGTTCAGCTTCAAGATCCTGATTTTTGTAACTGAAAATGGCAGGGATTGAACCCCAAAATTTCTGCATGTATCAGCTTTGCTTTGAATAATGTTTCTTCTGCTAATTCTGTCTAAATTGACTTTTGTATAATTTGAGACAGGCCCATGGCTGCTATTTAAGGCTATGATGAGGACATCTCAGCATATATTTTAAAATCCTTCAACACAGTAAATTTGGAGGAGATAAAAACCACTTCCAAAATCAGTTTCTGCAACTGGCAGTGAGACAAGTGGACATTAGGCATCCCGTCTCATTGCCCTATTTCCAGATATATGGGCTTAAATCTTGGAGATTGTTGGGCAGGGTATCTCGATAGAGGAATTAACTCTTGGTAGATCATTGTGGCTCCTTCTCTCTCTCCATCAGATCTTGCCTGCTGCTGTACCCAGAAGCCTAGTGGGCAAATCGGTAACTATTTGGAAAAAAGAGAGTTTCTAATATCTTCTTTCCAAGTAAGGTCCTAGAGAAAGAGTAACTACACAGCTCCAGACTTACCTGTATTTAGTGGACTACATACATCTATTCCAAATAGGTTTCAAGCCTGGTTATGGGTCACACAGCCTTGCCCATCTTGATAGATGACATAAACTTGATCTTTTAGTGATGATTGATAGCATTGATCATGGTATCGGGCTGATATGGGACTTGGAAGTATTGATTTCCAGTGGTTCTAGTCATTCTTGGTTGAATGTTCCCAGAGAGGTCACCTGGGGCTTTGTGGGTAAATGTCATTGGTATGCTGATGATACCAAGGTCTATCTATCCCTTATAACTGATGCCAAAGAGTCTGGTAGTACTGAATCGATGACTAGAAGCGAATGAATAGACCTAATCCATACACGATAGAAGTGATGCTGCTTAGTAGGATTGGGATCACAGGTTGTTCTAGATGGAGCTGCTCTCTTTCTGCAAGATCTGTGTTATAACTTGGGGTGGTCTTGGACCCAGTGCTGCTCCTGGAAAATCAGGTTGCATAGGGACCAGGAACCCTTTTGTCCATCTTCAGCTGGTGTACCAGCTACACCCTTTCTTGTGGAGGGCAGATTTAGTGGATCATCCATCGATAACACTCAGATTACTGCAATGCGTTTCATGTGAGACTGCCCTTGAAAATGCTTGAAAATTGGAATTAGTTCAAAATGTAGTAGGCAACTTGGTGCCAAGTGTGCAGTTTAGAAACCATATAACACCAGTCCTGTAAGAACTACACTGGTTTCCAATTTGCTTTGGAGGTCCATTCAAGGTGCCAGTGTTGACCTGCAAATCCCTTAATGCCATGGGGGGTCAAGAGATTGGAAAATCTGTCTTCTCTTACTTGAGCCTGCCAGTAATTTAAAATCTTTGGAGGAAGCCCTGTTGCATGTCTGAACATCTTATGAAGTTATGGAGGTGGCTACATGTAATAGGGCTTTTCTGTAGCAGCATCTTAACTATGGAACTATCTACCTAAGGAAACTAGGCTGGCCCTAGGTTTTTTTTAAAGCTTCCATGGGAACAGCCAAAACAGTACAGTTCTGCATGGTAATCTGTGTTTGGAATTGTCAAACCTGGGTTCTGGGATTGTTTTTAGATTGTTTTAAAGAGATTTAAAAAGGTTTGTAATGTTTTTTAAGTATATTTTTTCTTTATATTGTTTTTATTAGTTTTTATTTGTTCATTGTCTTAGAAGTCCTCGTGGACTGAGAGGATACATATATACTTTAAATAAATAATGGTCTGTAGGTCCTGAACATGAAAAGTATGTTCCATTCTATTCAGTTTCAGCATCTACAGTTTTAATAACATATGTTTTTAATAAACTACATATGGGTTGTTTCTGTATAATTAATAGGTATTTGCCTGGAATTGGGCTTGCTACTAGACTACCCTGTTTTACTGCCTTGTTACTTTACAAGGCTAAGTCACCTGGCTTGCAGTCCTTTACCCGGAGTTGAGTCTCACTGAACTTATTCGTGATTGGCTTCTGATTACTTATATTCACTGTATGTAGAATCTGATTTTGTATCTGAATTGTTAGACATGACTTGATTCTCTCCTCTGTCCATTTAAAATATTTCCTGGAATTATTGATTTTATTATAATATTTATATCCCTCCTCACTTTGGGAGTCAAGGTAGCAACTAAAACAAACAGTTATAAAACAGTAGTATACAAAATCCAAAATGAAATTAAAGTATGAAAAAGTAAGGATTAATCACAGACATAAACAATTTAATAACAACAATAATAACAAACTAATAATATTGAAACCCTGTTTCCCTCACCCCTGTACCAAATCTCAAAGGCTGGCTTGAATAAAAAGGCATTTTATCTGCAGAAAGATAGTAAGAAAGCTGACAGTGCTGTCTCTTTGTTAAAGGACTTCCAAAGCCTTGGAGCAGCCACCGAGAATGTCCTCCTACTAGATCAGTGGTTCTCAACCTGCCAGGTGTTTTGGCCTTCAACTCCCAGAAACTTTAACAGCTGGTAAACTGTCTGTGATTTGTGGGAGTTGTTGAGAACCACTGTACTAGGTATACCTGTGAAAGTGGTGAGAGGGAGAAAAAGACCTCCCAGTACATCTAATCGAAGGTTGTTTGATTCAATGGTCAAAGAATGTGGGTCATAATATCTACCTAGACAAATGGGAACAGATGTAGAAAACAAAGATTAAATTCACAATATGTTCTGGATTGAGAGCAAATTTGTACAAGATGATGTAAAGATGGTACATGACACCAGAACGATTAGCAAAGATGGAACTAAAATTTGAAATGTTTATTGGAAATGTCATCAAAAAGAAAGAACATTTTACCATATATGGTGGATAAGTCCTAAAGGAAAAAAAGGGGACTTCTAAGACAATGAACAAATAAAAACCAATTAAATATAATGCAAAGATAAAAATACGTTTAAATGACATTTAAAACTCTATTTAAAACTCATTAAAACAATCTTGATTGTGTATGTTGCCTATTGATTTATGGTGAACCCATTAATTTTATAGATTTTGTTCAGTAAGAGGTGTTGCTCCTAGTTCTTTCTTCTGAAATATAGGCTATATCATTTGGTATTTGTTGGTGGCCTTCAGTCCAGAGCTGACCCTGCTTAGCTTCAAAGATCAGGCAGGACCTAGTGTAGAAACTGGGCTGCAACATTGAGCAAGTACAGTAGAGTCTCACTTATCCAAGCTAAACGGGCCAGCAGAAGCTTGGATAAGCGAATATCTTGGATAATAAGGAGGGATTAAGGAAAAGCCTATTAAACATCAAAGTAGGTTATGATTTTACAAATTAAGCACCAAAACATCATGTTATACAACAAATTTGACAGAAAAAGTAGTTCAATATGCACTTCAGTTAAATCACGGAGGAGAATACAGAAAACTGGCAAACTGAAAAAGGTTTTTTTCAAACTTGAATTTGAGATTTCTGTATAAGTTTAGTGTGTCATTACTACAAATTAATAATATAACGTGAGGGAAGCTCAAGTTCCTTGCTGTTTGGTAAATGACCTATATTGATAATACACTATCCTGTTTTAAATAGTGGGAAAGCCTTCACACACACACACACACACACGTATACTGTTTCACTGAAAATAAGACAATTTCTTATATTAATTTTTGCTCCCAAAGATGCACTAGGTCTTATTTTCAGGGGATGTCTTATTTTTCCATGAAGAAGAATTCACAAAACAAGAGCATTTATTATATACTGTACAGTAGTAGTCATCACAAACCAGCATAACCAGACAAATTGAATCCTATCAAGAATTTCTTGTTACTACCATTATTTCCATGTACAACAATTCATGGTACGTACATTGGCAGGCATGCTTCCAAACAAAAGCTTTGATAGGTCTTACTTTCAGGGGAGACCTTATATTTAGCAATGCAGCAAAACCTCTACTAGGTCTTATTTTCAGGGGATGTCTTATTTTGGGGAAAACAGGGTGTGTATATATATGTATGTATATATATATATATATATATATATATATATATATATATATATACACACACACACACACACACACACACACACACACACACATATATCCTGATCGAGAGAGAGAGCAATGTGAAGAAAGATGGCTTTCAGGAATGGGGTTGTGCACATGGTTCTATGTTTGGAGTTGTCCTCTGTAGCTATAACTACAACACTGCATGAGGGCATGATGAATGTTGGTGCCATTGGTATCCAGGTTTCATATTATTAGTTATTATGGTAAATACTGTATGTAAAAACTAGACAGAACTAGGTTCATTATGGAGCTAACTGTAAGAGTATAAATAGTGTCATGTTGGGTCAACTTGCATTATCCTGATAGTTCTTTGAGGTTATCAGTTTTTGTTTATGAACTCCAGAAGTGGATTTTTAATAGTTCCAGCCTGCGCAGCTTCAGCAGAGTATCTCTGGAACTTAGAAATCATTCCCCAGTCTTTTCTTCTTTCCAGTTACTTTTATTTTGAAAATAGGGGTCGATTGTTGAAAAATATAGGTAAAACTTCCATTTTTCCTTCCTTTGTAATGATATGTTTAACCTTCATAGGTTACTTTAGACTTAGGCACATGATCAGACAGAAAGATGGTATGTGTGTAAAAGGATATTGGTAGTTTTAGATATGTGGGAAAGAGCACTAGAAGAAGTTGAAATACCTGGTTGGTCAAAGACATTAGGAGCCTGTACTTCTGTCCAAAAGTCTATGTGACCTGGGCTTGAGACCTAAGCTGTAAAAGCTTATATACCAAGCCAGAAAGAGAAGAAAGGAAGAAGGAATACCTCCAGGAGAACAATTGATCCAAGTATGATTCTTGATCCAGTCAGGCAACATAGAGAGTAATTGTTAATAATCTCAAACCCCCCCCCCCCCCCCCAGTAAAATAACACCTGCTCTGGTACTGTACTGAACTTTCAGAAACTTGTATCCCAGATAGTGTTAACCCACAATTCTAAAGTACTATTTCAGTGTCCTTTCTACAGCCTTTGAAGAATCTTCATTAGAACAAATTCTATGGGGATTTTAAAATTTCCAGTCTTACTTACATGATTTTACTATGGTAGAAAATGTTTTGATGCTAAATTTGCAGGCCATTCGAAATTTGATCTATTCTGGGAGGGAAATTGCGTTGTATATCTGTGCAGAAATCTAAGTGATTTTCTTCAAACTGGTACAGCATTCACTATAATGGTTTTGTGGGGAATGCCCTCAGTCATTGATAAGATGATTTTCCCTTATGTTATATTGCATTTATATGAAGCACATTAACTATGACTATAGTTGAATCTGATGTTGTTTCTGCTGGCTTTAAAGTGTGGGGTGTACCTTTAAAGTGTTGTTACAAGTTGATGATATTTTTTGGAGGGGAAGGGGGGCAAGATGTATGACACAATGCGTGGCTGGTGCATGGTAAAACCCTGCCACTCAGGACTTGATCCTGGATGTGTATGGCTGATCTGGTGTGTATCACAGAAACTCCAGTGTGAGGTGGTTTAACCTTCTCTTAGCTTTATCCACTGGTGTTCTCTATGTAGGAACAGGGGAAATATGGAGGGTTGGATGGTGGAGTTGTGGTAATCTATCAGGATTTATCCCTCCAATCAGATGCTCTATCACATTACTTTCTGAGTTTGAGTGGGTGCTTATGTGAAGCTGTGTGGCTGGGATTCCGTTTATGTACTACCCATTCTGCTGCTCACCAGTCTGAACCTGAATAGTGGGTTGACACCACTTTGGCTAATAGTGCTGGGGGAAGTCAACATCAATGCTGAGACTACCCTGTAGGGAGTGGCTCAGGACTTCATGTTTGCCATGAAAATGGTTAATCTGTTCCAGTTAGAAACTAGGCCTACTCAGGTAGCTGAGCAAACTGTAGACCTTGTTTTCCATACTGAGTTTGGGTGATGGTGATCTGGGATAGAAGATCTGTCTATAGTTCTGTTATCATGGACAGTTGATTGGTTGGTAGAATTTAGATTTACTGGAACTGAGAACTTTTTGCAGGGGTGGAGGCTGTTAACACAATAACGACAATTAGAATTGTATTTCTTACCTGCCTCTCCACATGACTCAAGGTGGGGTACAGAATAATTAAAACACATAAACATTGTAAAAATACCACAAGTACACATATTAAAATGTGTTTATGTAAACGATACATATTTAAACGTATTTCTATAAAATACATATTCAAATACACAAAACAGAAAACAAGTGAAGGACACAAGTTTAATACATGGTCTGCCTCTGGAAGCTTGTGAGTCCAGATGGATTCCTGATGACTCTTGTAGAATTCCCTACTACCTTGACAGGTGATTCTGTTGAAATCTTGATTGGCCTTTTGTATAGAGAAATGGTCAGGAAAGTAAGCATGGTTTTCCCGAGAGCAGGAGGTGAGATCAGGAAAGTAAGCATGGTTTTCCCGAGAGCAGGTGGTGAGAAAGAAGTGAGATAGCAACTAGAGCAGTGGTTCTCAACCTGGAGTTCCCAGACGTTTTTGACCTACAACTCCCAGAAATCCCAGCCAATTTACCAGCTGTTAGGATTTCTGGGAGTTGAAGGCCAGAAACATCTGGGGACCCCAGGTTGAGAACCACTGAACTAGAGGAACGTTGTCAGAAAACTGAGAACAAGACCAATCGTGTGCAGGCTAAAGTTTGTGTGAGGCAGCAAAAACTTCTCAATTCTTTTCCATTGTTCCTACATTAGTGGTTTTTTGGCCATGCCCCACCTAAGCATCTCTAAAATCCTGATGCCGCCCCCCTCCCCTGACCCCAGTTACATATAATTGTTCTTATTTAAAAACAACTTCTGTTCACATGGAGGAAGCTTTTGTTGTTAGCACCTCAATGGTACATTTGGTATTCTTCTAGAGTAAAGAGACACAGAAAGTGAAGCTTCAGATTGTGGGTTTTCTGACATTGCTATCGATGTCATTTGTTGATGGTTAATGATGTGTGTCAATGTACGTTCTTTCTATGTGCATTATCTATTCGAAAGATTCTTTTCCCTTTGAAATGATGCAAGTATTTTAAGTAGCCAGCAAAATACCTGGAAAAATTTGTGAGAATGGAAAATGCGAAATTTCTATGCTTGAACCTGACAAAAAGTTTTTGCTAATGAAAACACTTTTGCTTGATAAACGTAAGTAATGAAATAGAACAACTATTAATGTGGGCAGTAGTAACATTTGAAGTACAACTTATTTGAATAATTTGCATCAAATTCAGGGTATCTTTAGTGTCCAACTTCATCGTGTGTATTTGGTGAGAATACACGAGAATATCCCGTTACCTGACATTCATATGCAGAACAAAAAGATATAGTGTTCTCACTACTTTGCGGTTCGCCTTGTGTGGATTCGCTGTTTTGCGGTTTCTCAATAAACTCTAAAATAATATTATAAATCATAAAAAATTACAATTTACAGCCTAAGGAAGGGAGGAAGGAGAAGCCAAAGGGAGAGAAAAGGACCCCAAGCGGCAATGGAAGGAGAAGGAGGCGATTTATCAACACGATTGGTTGATAAAGACTTAAAATAGTGTATAACTACTAAAATAATGTATAAATATATAGCGTCCCTATTTTGCGGATTTTCACTTATTGCGGGTTGTCCTGGATCCTAACCCCCGCGATAAGTGAGGGAACACTGTGTGTATGTCTAGTTTGCTATATTAAAAAAACACAGAGTGGAATGTTTGGAATGAAATTTGCCTCACTTTTTGTGCTCTCACCTCTTCTCTCTGATAGTGGGCTTTCCTCTCCCTCACCATTGTCACTAGCTGACCGCCATGTACATTCTGATTTTAATTTTAAAAATGTGTATGTCGCAATATACAGTAGTGTCTCACTTATCCAACATAAACTAGCCGGCAGAACGTTGGATAATAAGGAGGGATTAAGGAAAAGCCTATTAAACATCAAATTAGGTTATGATTTTACAAATTAAGCACCAAAACATCATGCTATACAACAAATTTGACAGAAAAAGTAGTTCAATACGCAGTAATGCTATGTAGTAATTACTGTATTTACAAATTTAGCACCAAAATATCATGATATATTGAAAACATTGACTACAAAAATACGTTGGATAATCCAGAACGTTGGATAAGAGAGTGTTGGATAAGTGAGACTCTACTGTACTGTGTATAGGGCCCCTAGAGCCATAAGAAATGTAAAATAAATCACCATTAATAACTCATTCTCTAATTGCCCTCCCAATCAAAATTGCCCTTCTGTGGGGTGTGTGCTCCATGTTGGGAGCCAGGGATCTAAGCTGGTCAACAGAGCTGTATAGAAAGACCAGGTGTCTTTTGCATAAAGGTACATGGGAGGACAAACCAGACCATTTGATAGCCCACTGCAAAAAAATACAAATCCAGTGTGTATAACTTTGGCTGAAATTACTTGTCTAATGGATAATTTTTTGTTTATACAACCCAAGAATGTAGATAGCATTCCCTGACTTATAAGAAGTATCGTATGTGTGTTAGATCCTTGTCCTTTCTGGCTTATTTAAAACAGCCAGAAGGCGATAGACGTGAGTGAGTAGAGGGAGTGGTCTGCACATCTTTAAAGCAAGACATAGTTCCAGTTTGCTTAAGCTGTCTTGAGATCTCTCAGTCTCTGATAATTATCTGCTAGTCTCCAACATTCCATTTTTGGGCAATGTACTGGAGTGAGGTGATCTTCCAGTTTTAGGGACTTCTGAATAAAATGAATAATCTAGATCCCTTTCAATCTGGCTTCAGGCCTGGTCTTGGGAAAAGATAACTTTAGTCATCTTGGAGGATAACCCATTCTGATATTAGATAGGAGTGTGTCCCTGATACTTTTGATAGCTCTTTTGGCCTCTTGATACTATCAACCATGGTATCCTTCTGGACTATCTTATTAGGGTGGATTTGGAGGCACATTTCTATAATGGCTTCATTCTTCCTGGAGGGGCAAACCCAGAAGGTAGTGCTAGAAAATTCCTGTTTTTCCTGTTGAGTAGTGGAATCCCCCAGGGCTCAGTTCTGTCCCCATGTAATTTAACATATACTTGAAACTGCTGAGAGAGATTGTCTGGAATTCTGGGGTCTGGCACCATCAATATGTAGTAACACCTAACTCGGTTTTCCCATTTCCACCTAAATCTAAGGAAGCCATTTTGGCCCTAAAATGGTATCTGACATTTGTAATGAGGATGGACAAATTGAAACTTAGTTCAAACATGACAAAGGTATGCCTGGTCAGTTTAAAGACAGATGAGGAAATGTGGCTTCGGTTTGTGCTGTGAAGGAAAAACACGTGAATGTGTGCCCCCCTACAATCTTATTTTTGTGCAAAGGTTCTCATAAATGATCATAATGAGTGTTGTACAAAGGCTGAGAGCAAAGGCTAGTAAAAAGTAGAAAACTGCTTGCATTGTCAGAAGTGGTTTTTGAAGGTTTAAATTTAAAACACACACAATGGTAAAAGCTCAGTTCGGATTTGAGAACTTGATTTCAAGAGTAAGAGTGTGTAGCTGGAATTTGGGTCCTTACTCAGGATTAAATAAAGTCACAATTCCCTTTTCTCATTTTTGATAGTCCAGGAAAGGAGCTTAAATTGCTATTTAAGTTTTACTTTTGGGTCATCTTTAAGTAATCATTAGTTTGCTTATGTGTCCCCTGGTTTGAAAATTCAAATGTATGATAAAATATAATCAGTTGTAGATGCTAATGGAAGTGTTTAGGTTATACCTTTATTTAGTGAAATAATAAAAAGGGACAAAAGCTAAATCTGGTCGAGGTTTCAGTCTGAAGTTGTGAAGATCCTTTGCCTGACAGTTCTGACATAGGGTTGCTGTGAGTTTTCTGAGCTGTATGGCCATGTTCCAGAAGCATTCTTTCCTGACATTTCACCTGCATCTATAGCAGGCATCCTCAGAGGTTATGAGGTATGTTGGATTGTGAGATCAGTTTTCAACATACCTCAGTTGCCAATATACCTCACAATCTCTGAGGATGTCTGCCATAGCTGCAGGTGAGACATCAGGAAAGAATGCTTCTGGAACATGGTCATACAGCCTGGAAAACTCACAGCAACCCAGTGATTCCGGCCATGAAAGCCTTTGACAACACATAGTTCTGACATGCGTTGAGCAGTTGTTTATCTTCTAAGCAAGATAGCTTGGTAACAGGAATGCATATGCCCCTTTCTTTGGGCATAAGATAATCTTGATATGGACAATGGCTATAATATTGGACATACCTAGGTAACAGTTAATTTGTGTCCATATGTAAGGATTATGTTCAGCATGCATACTGGATTCTGTATCGGGTGAATGTATTAGGTCTTAAATGATGACAATTTAGAATAGAATAAAGTGCTCTTTGGAAGCTTGTTTATGAAGCATCTTGAAGCAGTTGGCTCCTTTCTTCAAACTAAAATCTGATTAGAACCTACCCTAACAAAAATTGCAATTTTCTCTTGTAAACACATCTGTGATGAGCATTGGGTTTGCAGTCTTCTTCTGCCCCTTTCTCCTCTGACATATGTGAAGTAGAGGAAGCTTAAAACTTCTCTTTATTGATTTTAGAGTATTTATTCCCAACCTTTCTTTCAAAAAGCCTTCGAGAGTAGCTTACAAATTTTCAATTTTACAGTACCCTGACTTTAATTTTACAGTCTTTGTGATGTAGAGCAGCCTAGCATTTCTTGCAGGTGCCCCAATTTGGACAACTTTGGGTTTGTTACAGCTAACTATGGTTTGAGCAGTTTTCTAAGTGCAATCCTTGGCATCTTCAGGTAAGGCTTGGGAGGATTTGTTTCTGAAACCCTGTACAACTACTGCTAGTTTTAAGTGTATACCTGTACTACTCAAATATGATAATCTCTGGATCAATGTCAATTCCCAAGTAATCAACTGCCAGTTGGCATAGAGTTTCCAAGAAAGAAAGAAAATGAGTACTAGGACATTAGAGAAAACATTTCACTTGGTAAGCACTAGTATAGACAATATTGAGCTCAGTGGATGTAAGTGGTTTGACTTGAAATAAGATAGCATCCTTTATTCCTCAACCATGGATTTCCTATTAGGTATACAACTGAGTTTTGACTTACATGGTGACATTGTTGTGCAATTCAGGAATATAAAATGAAAATACTACTCTGTGAGTTGGAAAACTTTCTTCTGAAAAAGAAGTGACGATATCCTTGTGTTCTCATGGTCTAGTTTAAAATAGTTTTCCAGTTTACATGTTTTTCAGTGTTGATTTAACATTTGTTATATTATGTAGTCACAATTCTGCAGAATAACAGAATTGGCAGTGTATACTTAAATAACATTAATATAGTAGTCAAGTTAAAGGTAAACATTTTACATACATTTAATGCAAGGATCATAATGCTATATTGTATTTGACTCCTAAATCCATTGCAGTTTTGGAACTGATACCTGAGATGACATGTGGTCATATTGTACGATGATATAACCTATTAGAACATTATATTTCTTAGTGGAATAAGTCTTGGGTATTTTTCATTATGGAAAATAACAAAGTATTACCCTATAATAAGGATCTAAGATAGCTAAAATACTTTTGAGATGTTATTGTCTGCAAAGTATATACATTTTAAAATGATACTCTTGTTCTGTGAAATTTAACATATTCTGAAGCTTCAAATTTGTTAGCAAATTCTCTCTTACTATACTAAGCGTTTCAATCAGCTTTTGCACACTTGAAGCAAATGAAGAAGTCATTCATTTTTAAGCACCATCTGATCAATTTAGAAAATGGAAATCTTCCTCACATTTTCCTTGGAAGTCACTTGAACCAAGTAGTATGTTGCTATTTTGATTTGTGGCTTCAAAATGAAAAAGGTTTTAGCTTTACAGTAAGTATATGGTATGATGGAATAAACTCTCATGTAAGTGAAAACTGTGAATCTAGGCTAAAAGCGATATCCTTTTTGTCAATATGTATTAGTTACATGTTGCACATATGTGTCTGTATATACATGCATGGTTAGGGTTTATCCAGCACTTTAGATAGAACTTACTATCTGCTGAGAACAGTTTAAATTAAGTTAGTTCACATATTTAGTTTAAACTTATCAAGTGACGTTACTAAGAAAATGTAAAAAGTATAGTTAGGAAGTGTTCCTTTGAGTCAGTTCAATAGGTTTGATGTTAAAATGATAAACATTTTGAAACTTTTCTAAAAATCCTAATTGTTTTGTGTAACCTAATGTCAAATTATGGTATTTGCATTGGCATCCAGCCTAAAACCATTATTTGAATATGTAAACTACAGTGAAAGTGTTCAAATCTTACTTGCTACATATAAAAACTAATACTTATTAAATAGGCTGCAGAATACTAGTGGAATTGAAGGCTTTGACTATGTCAATACAGTTAGGGTTTGCTAGAAAAGAAACAGTGTGGTTTTATGTTAAATAATCAGTTAGTGATAAATGCTAATAGAAGAGCTCCTGCCGCCAACATGAGTTTGAAGTCAACATTAAAAAATAATATGGTCATCCAAAAGCATCAGTTGGCAGGCCTTTTAGCATTGTACTTACTGTATACAAAGAAGTTATAGGGGACAAGTGTCTTTGTAATTTTCAAAATTGTAACTTATTCTTTCTTTCTTGTATGGTTTTGGTTATCTCCTCATATATTTGTTTTCAAAGGAGTCACTATATTGAGGAGCATAGTTAACCCTTTTGATAATGTTCAGTATTTGAAACATTCTAATTTTTGTTACCACTACACAAAATTTGTCATGAATTCTAAACTCTGGGGAATGAGGCCCTCTTCTTTTATTTTCACAGGGTTATCTAAATGAAAAGAGATCTGACAAAATCGGTTTTTTTAATGGGAAAATGATTAAAACTGTTGTCATTGGTATTCTGACTGGAATCATATCTTTACTGAAGAAAACGTGTGCACAAGTTAGATCGTGTTACTTTTGCATGCCTGTTTACTTACACTAGAATGAGCAGGTCATAGCTATCTTGGCTTTAATATCAGCACATTGAACTGAAATACCATTTCTATGGTATTTCTAGCTAATGAAAGAATATAATCATTTTGGATAAATGATTCAGGAAACGTTCCAATTGCATTCTAAGAGTAACGTTTGTGAACATGAATTTTCAATGAGTATGGACAACGGAAAATGACCCAAAATGGTCAAAATAGGTAATATGTAGGAGCTAGCTTGGTGTTGTGGCTTGAACATTGGATTGTAACTATGGAAATCAGGGTTTGGATCCCTGCTCAAACATGGAAATCCAAGCAAAGGCAACCCCCCTGGGGAACAAGTCTTGCTAAGAAAATTCTATGATAATTTAACCTTAGCTTCACTGTAAGTTGGAAACAACAATAAAGTGTACAACACCAACAGATATGTCAATATCAGGATGAATGTATTCAAATTGGGACAACCTAAATCAGTGTTTTGAATATTTCTAGAAAAAAGGATGCTGTTGTTATTTTATTTATTTATTTATTTATGCCCCACTTTTTCTCCCCAACGGGAACTCAAAGTTTGGTATCCAATTTTAAATATGCAAATATACAAACATTAAAACAGAATTAAACACAAACTGTATTAAAACATTCAGTTAAAATCCATCAAACATATTCAAAGTTAAAAACTATAACATCCCTTGACTAGACCTTAAACACCTTCATCTTTAAAGGCCTGTTTGAATAAAAAGATTTTAGCCTGCCACCGGAGGGACAGCAGGGTGAGGGCCATTTTGGCTTCCCTAAGCAAGGAATTCCAGAGTTGAGGGGTAGCCACCGAGAAGAGTCGCTCGCTCATTCCCACCACCGAGCTTGAGATGGAGATGGGACCGAGAGAAAGCCCTCTCCTGAAGATCTCAGGGCCCGGGCAAGTTCATACAAGGGGATGCGGTCAGCCAGATAGCCTGGACCTAAACTGTCTAGGGCTTTAAAGGCCATAACCAGCAATTTGAATTGTACCTGGTAACTGACTGGCAGCCAGTAGAGCTGCTGCAAATGGGGGATTGTGCACTCCCTGCAGCTAGCCCCACTTAACAACCTGGCTGTAACTCTTTGGACCAGCTAAAGTTTCAGAGCATTCTTCAGAGGCAGCCCCACGTAGAGTGTGTTACAGTAATCTAGATGGGATATAATTAAGGCATGTACCACCGTGGTCAGATCTGGCTTATCAAGGAATGTTTTAATTGTGCAAAAGTTCAATGCCGAGTCTGGGAGGATCCTCAAACTGCGGACCTGTGTCTTCAGGAGGAGTGTGACCCCATCCAGAACAGGCTAGATCCCTATTAACGTGTCTGCCTTCTGACTGACCAGGAGCACTTCTGGCTTGTCTGACTTGTTTGCTCTCATCCAGTCCATTACTGATAACAGGCACTGGTTTAGGGTCAGAACAGCTTTCTTGGCATTAGGTGGAAAGGCATAGTAGAGTTGGGTGTCATCTTCATATAGGTGGCACCAAATTCCAAAACCCCGGATGACCTCTCCCAGCGGTTTCATGTATATGTTGAACAGCATGGGGGACAAAATGGAACCCTGAAGTTTCCACAGGACAACAGCCAGGGGTTTGAACAGGAGTCCCCCAGCACCACCTTCTGGGTATGGCCCTCCAGGAAGGATTAGAGCCATTGTAAGACAGTGTCTCCCAGTCCCATCCCAGGGAGAAGACCCAGAATCATACCATGGTCAAAGGCTGCTGGTATCGAAAGCCGCTGAGAGATCCAGGAGAACCAACAGCAAAACTATGTCAGCAAATGAGTCACACTCCAGCAACCTCAGAGAGAACCCCCCCCCCCCAAACATACACTCTGCAGCCCAAAAGACAGGCAAAGCCTCTCCCCCCCCCCCCCCCCACTGCTCTCTTCAGCCGGGAGCTGAAGGCTGAGTTGGTCCAGAGCAGAAGTTCCTATTAGCCCAGAAGGTAGGCAAGCAGGAATGTTGAGTGTCAAACTAACCTTCTGGGCTGTTTCTGCAACCAAGCAGAGCAGGCTCTTGTAGGTTTCTGCCTCTTCCTAGTGCTGCTGGAGAACATAGGACTAAGAAGGACAATATCGAACTTTTTAAAACAACCTTTAAGAGCTGAAATATGCTTTTTTTTCATTGGAAATTTCAGCTAGGTAAAAAGGTTTTTCAAATGCTCTATATATACAGACCTATGCTTGCTTTTGAATTGTGTAAGAATGCATACATGTATGCAGTATTTATGAAGGTTCCTGCCTTCCTCGTTAGAAGAATGTCAAAGGGTGGTGCTGGGAGCAGCTATTGACCTGTTGTTTCTTTCTAGGTTCCACCTTGTCCTTAATGCTACTTAACTTATAAGTTGAGACTGTTGGGAAAATTTGTTTGGAATATAGGGGTTTAGTGTCACAGACATTATGGCATTTAATTCTTTTTCTCTTCTTTCCATCTACATTCAGGCAAACTGTTCTAGTTGTACATTAGTGTCTGAGTCATAGCACAGGTTATGGTTAACAAATTTAAGATTAATCCAGACTACACAGAGGTTTTCATTAGTTAAAGGTAGAACAGGAAATGTACATTCAACCTTTGCTAGATATGGTTCCACTCCTTTTGAACACTGAATTTACAGTTTGAATGTACTTCAACTTTGAACCTGGATGTTCTTTTAATTTACGTTTTGATAGTGTCCGAGATTATATTTGTACAGATAAAGCTAGTGTGCAAACTGCTTCTGTTGTAAGAGATATGTTTAGCCATATCTAAAAAGGGATTTGGACCCTTAAGGTGCTCCAAAATTCTGGTCCTAAATTATTAACCAAGATTGGTTAGAGGGAGTTTGTCATCATAAAAGCTTCATTGCCTATTAGTCACAACTCTGGACACAGTATTATAACTATTAGTTATGTTCTGTAATGCCCTACATAGTTTTAAGATTTTTCAGGTGAAGCCGGTTTCCTGGTCATCGCACATCAGAGGAATATTGGATGGGGACAAAGGATGGAGATGCTGCTCTTGGTGGTTGCTCTCAAATGTCTATTACACTAATACTGCTTCCATCAGGGCCGGCCCTGGGTATTTTTCAAGTGTAGGCGAACAGAATTTTGCCCCCCCCCCCCAAACCAATCACTGAAAAATAAAAGTGTTGGATAAGCGAAAATGTTGGATAATAAGGAGGGATTAAGGAAAAGCCTATTAAACATCAAATTACATTAAGATTTTACAAATTAAGCACCAAAACATCATGTTTCACAAGAAACCAACAGAAAAAGCAGTCTCAACTGCGCCCCCGTATGTTTTGCGCCCGAAGCGACCGCTTAATTTGCCTCATTGTTGGACCAGCTCTGGCTTCCATAGCTATATAAATGATGTCACTAATGGGAACAGGAAGAAGATTGGGGCTAAAACAACAAGCTGAAGTGAGGGAGCATGTGTAGCCTTAGTTGTAAGTTTGAACGGTATGATAGTTCACAACATTTCTGTTTCTTTGAGGGAATGCTGGTTAAAAGTAAAAGGAAATTATGGACTTCTTGCTTCCTGTATGAGTAAAATAAGATGCTCATGTCTTAATTTTTTGCAGTTTTGGTACTTTCCAGGGAGCCGGAAATAATAAAGTGATGCCATATGTTACAATCTGAAATATATTTCTCTAGTCTGATCATTTCCCAAAACTTTAAAGTATCACTGCTGGGGCATTATATTGGAAGGGATACTGATGGGCACCTTGATAGCTCAGCTGTTTCTGTTCTTTGACATGGATGGAACTGGTGATGAGTAGTTCTATCATGCCTAGATTTAATCCCCTCCCACACAGCCATCTTCTTTTCCTGTTGTGTCAATACTTTGTTAGATTGTAAATCTGAGAGTAGAGAATTATTTTGTTGTTTCTTGTAAAGCACCATGTATATTAATAAACGATGACAACAACAACAAGGGTCAACTGGGAATTGCCTGATAAGACAGGTGCAGCACAGTGTATTAAATGCCTTTAAAACTGAACACTCAAAACCTGTTAGTGGACCATCCTCAACTTCTGTTTGTTTTGAAGATTGAGGTCGCATGGACACACAAACTCATGTGTGCTCTAACAGTGATCACATCTCATATTCTAGGTATTTATTACCGCCAGGAATCTACAATGATATTCAATTTTTAAACATCATGAAAGTATTGTGATGAAGAAGCATAGAAGCAAAACCAATACCATGTAATACAACTTGGAGAGTGCCAAATTACAGTTTATGAATGACATGAAATGCTATGTAACATTAAAAACCTGGCAGAATAGTCTTTACTGCCTATCTAAAGCAAAATAAAGGATCTAATCTTCAAGTAACAACACTTTTAACAGTATAAGGTTAAATTTATTGTGTCAGCATACTACTAAATTTCCCTAATAAATTAATGGATCATGGTTTCCTTTCTGTCTGCCTTTTCTGGAATGGGAAACTTAATATTACAATGATACTTAAATCTTCTGAAAAGATAAAGATTAGAGATAGAGCAGAATAGACAATATATAGATCTTGAATGTTGTTGGATTCCAAACCTGTATCAACCACCATGTTGAGCTCTCTGGAATCATAAGTATTGTTATCCAGCAGTATTTGGAAGCCCACATGTTCTTCAGACTATCTCTATGGACTGCAGTTTTTTGCAGTTTGGGTTTTCACTTTATGAAAGGGGTGAAATGAGAAAAAGCATATCTTAATGTGTTTCATTTTTATCACTACAATTAGAAAGGTATTTGGAGAAGGTGAATAACATCCACAATTTCTTGTTTATGTGAAAGATGGAATCAGTTAAGTTGTTGTGTTGCTGGGGGCCCATAGGCCACATACGAGGCTCATGCTGTCTGCAAGCCACACTTTGCCCATCCTAACTATGCAGACATGCATAAGGTAGATTAGCAAGCTTAATATCGTATATGTTCATTATTGACATCTAAAGAACCTGCTTCTGAATTAAGGTCTGTCATATAATAATAATCTTGGCAATGTGTTTATTTATTTCATGTCAAAAGCATTGCATAAATTAGTATAAAATAGATAACAATAGAAGGAGCACAAGCGGTTAAGTATCTTTTGACCAAAAACGGGCAACAGCGGCTACATTGTCTGTAGCCTCAAACAATTCATCCTCTGTACATGAGGCAGGACATTGCGGACAAGCATACAGATGTAGAGTTGTCTGTTCTGCTCCACAGTCTCACAAGGTGTAGGATTCTTTTATGGATTCAAAGAATGTGTTTATGGCAGTTGATGAATAATGGTTACCTATGCATATTTTTTTTTAAATGGCCTTTCTTCTCACTAATAACATAGTTGAAGATTTTGGTTTTTATTCCATTTGCGTGCTAGTATTCATAAGTCAAGAACAAAGATGTGAGGATCATCAGTCCAGACCACATATTTTGAAAAAGCAATTTGGGGTGGTTTTAGTGGTTGCAGCAGTGGGCAAAGACAAAACCTAGAGTGAGTGGACTGTGAGCACAAAGCTCATCTATTTTGTCTTCTCTTTCTGTGAAAATGCAGCCACTGTGCAGTAGTCAATAACTGGAAAAAATAATCATGTTTAAAGGGATGTCATTGTGTGTTTAGGATTTCCTAGCTAAGTGTGGTTAGCTATGGTCAAATAATATAGTTTGTACCTTTTAATCCTTCCAGTGATACGTTCAGTATGTGTTACTTCGACCTTTTAATGTCTATAATGTTTTGGGACATCATTAGTTAAAACAATTATATTATATTCTGTAATGATAGACTGATTTAAGCTCAGTCATTCAGGTCATTAAATTATAAGGACATTTTAACACCTGCATTAAATTGTGTTTTCCTGTGTGAATGTCTTCTGACATTTTGGAGCAGAGTTTATTTTGGGGGATGGGGGATCACATGTTTCTTTGTCTATTCAGACATGTGTGGACTGTTCTACATTTGGACAAGACCCTTTGGATGGTGAACCAGCTCTTTCACTTATTGTGTCAGGGAAACAACAGTGCACAGAAGTTAAGATGCATAAAAATTAAGAACCAAGACATCAGTGCAGTAAAACTTCATGAGCATCTTTCATGATGTATAACGTATTTTAAAAAATCTTGTAGCTTTCCTGTCCATCTGGAGGTGATGCCAATTTATTTGACTGATTTAAATTTTATTTAAGTTTTATTTATACAATTCCTGTAAGCGTTGCTAGTGTAAAGATGCAGTTGCTGGACTTCATAAACCATTATGCCATTAACAAGTTTCTTATTTGAAGTGGCTCCTCCGGTGATAGTAATACTAAGACAAACATTTCTAAACTGAAAGCCTATCAGCATTCATACCTTTTAGTATGCATACCTTGCTTCCCTGGTTAGTGTGCCATCTTTAGTCCACATTGCTTGTCTAGATGGCTTCCAGATTGAGATTGTATACTTGTACTACTTGTATAGTTTGTTAAAAATAAAAACAAAAACACAGAACCACATATAAACGTGCCTGCACACACACAAACGCGCGCGCGCACACACACACACAGACATGCAATTGTTTTAAATTGCCATGTTTAAGATGTCTGTGTATATCTTACTGATGCATTAGTAAGTGTGGGCATGTGGCTTCTGTAGAAATGCATATGGTTGCTTTCTTGAACATAGGAAACCAGTTGTCCAAAAAACACCTAAAAGACATGAACTTAAAATAACACATGGAAGTTATGTAATTAATGAAAAAATTGTTTTCAATAATCATTCTGTGTAGAAAATTGTCAAGAGTGTACAAAAGATACTGCCATGTATGTATCTTTGTAACTTTACCAGACTCTTAATACTATAATGTCTGAGAGTTTGTCAGATTTACTGTTTGTTCCATAGTGGATTATATTAAATGTGAGTTATGCTTAATTCATCTGTTTTGCATGCCAGAAAATGAGTGAAGCAGCCATGCGTTAGCAGCTACAGCCCAGTGCAAAGCCTCCAGCTTACTGTTGTGACCTCTGCCCTTTTGTATCCTGTGACACTCAGCTTGTCTTTGTGCTCAAGTTTATTCATGATGGATATGTTTCCCTCCCAATTGTATAGGTTGAGCTCTTGCAGAGAGAACAGATAAATTATTTTCAGCTGCAGCTGAAATGTTCTTAGTATGTTCAAGAAGGGGCTGTTTAAGCAGAGTCCTCTCTTTAACATGATGGGGACAAGGAACCATATAATTCCTTACAGTGTGAAAAGAGTTGACTTTGAGATACCTCTTAAAGGCAAGAGAGGTAGGAAATGCCAGATGACTTTGTTAATGAGTGACAAATGCAGTAAGTGTACAAAGCCATTTCCTGTAATGAGAGTAATAAGTTGTGCTTGGTGGGTTTTTTTTTTTCCAGTTTGCTTCAGTATGTGGCTGTTGGCTTTGCCTTGTGAATCGTCTGCTGGTTTAGTGTCAGCTTTATACAACAGTATAATTGCCAGGAGATTTTGATGTTTGTTGGCAGGAATACAGCTTTTTCTTCTCATCACATTTCATTTTGTTCTGGTCATTTTGACATAGCTGTTGCACATTCACTGTTTCGGTAGCTAGAAACAAATATCAAGTTAAGTTTATGTTGCTGCTCATTTTGTTCTTGTGAAATGCTTTAAATTTTCAAGTATCTTGCACTTTAGCAAATGCAGTCGGGATGTTAAATACTCCATCTAAAGATATTGAAAACAACCCCAAGTCTTAATGTCTCCTTTGATATCTTGGTAGCTAGTGTTAGCAGAGCAAACATTTTAATATTATCACTAATGTAAAGTTTTTAATGTGTCTCTTATGTAACAAATGGAAACTTGGTTTTTCAAAGGCAACTGAAAATTGCTATTGCTTTTATTCAAAAGATAATATTAATTACTCTTGTTTTCTATAAATGTAGAAGGACAGCCCTTAACATTACCAGGGTATCCTCCCCTTGATGCTCAAGAGCAGGTTAGCTGTTGAGTGGGTCCCTCCTTTATAATCTCCTAGATTGTTTGTGACTGGCAACTAGTCACCATAACAGCTTACGAAACAAATTATATTTTACCACTTTCCCTCAAGTTTTTATTTTATTTTATTTTTTTCGTACTCTTCTTAGTTCTCTAATATTCCCAGGTAAGAGTGAAAGTGAGCAGAGGGGATGAGGCAAAATGGGGGACACTTGAAGGAATTCAGAACAAGCTTTGATATATTTCTGGGAAGATACGTTGTGTAGTAGTTTGGGTGTTGGACTTGGGTCTCTGGGGGAACCGGGTTCAAATCCCCACTAACTCATAGAAACCCACTGGTTGAACTTGAACAATTTGCACTCTCTCAGACCCAGAGAATGGCAATTGCAGACCCTTCTTGAACATATCTTATCAAGAAAACCCCATGATAAATTTGCCTTAGGATTGCCTTATATTAAACACCACTTATTGGACATACAATAAAGTGTCTAGCACTACACAGACCCATTGCTTTTCTGTTTTCAATTTTGAGTCATTAGGTACCTGCTTTTTCAATGTCTCTGTGACCAGAATGCATGGGGGGGGGGGGGAGTGCTAACCATACATCTAGGATAGTGGTTCCCAACTTTTGGGCCTTCGGGTGTTTTGGACTCCCAGAAATCCCAGCCAGCTTACCATCTGTTAGGAATGGTAAGCTGAAATCCAAAACACCTGTAGGACCAAAGGTTGTGAACTACTGATCTAGGAAACGAACCTTCTTCTAGAACGGTGGTTCTCAACCTAGGGTCCTCAGATGTGGACCCCAGGTTGAGAATCACTGTTCTAGAAACTGAGGAATTCCAATGTGTTCACCAGGCCTTCTTTTGCCTTTAGGAAATGGAAGTAGAACAGAATCCATCCTGATATTAAATAAGTCACATTCTAGAGTTGGTGTGCTGGTACTCCCCACGTTTTAGCTGTTCTTTATACTTCCAGCTATGTTCCCAGGCACTCACCTGGCACTTCTGTTCCTCTGATAAAAAGAATGAGAATAGTGGAATGGCTAGTTGCTGCCACAATCCTTTCTAATCTTCAGCAAAGTAAAGTTGAAGTGTTCCAGTAGCATTCTCTCCTGACGTTTCACCTGCATCTGTAGCTGGCATCTTCAGAGGTTCTGTTGGCAGTGAAGCTAGTGGGGTGTGTGTGTGTGTGTGTGTGTGTGTGTGTGTATGTGTGTGTGTATGTATATATATATATATATATCTGTGCAGGGTGGAAGAAAGAATCATTGTCTGTTTAATGCAAGTGTGAATGTTGCAATTAGCTACATTGAGTAGCCATGAAGCTGCAAAGTCATTATTTTGCTTTGTTGGAATCCATTGCTCTACAATGGGATCTTGGGCAGAGCCTCATACACTGAGCAAGCATACCAAAGAAGATATGGAAGAAATGTGACCTTAATGAAGGGTACACTTTTAAAGGTGAAAACCAGAATCTCTAATTGGATATGAAATTAACAGATAACCAGTGCAAGTAGAATTTGATGTCTAACCATATAGCTGTGTCACAGCTGCAGTTTTGCAAGCTGAAATTACTAAAACACTTTCAAAGGCAACTCTGTGTAGAACCTGTTAACCAGCGGTCCCCAAACTAAGGCCCGGGGGCCGGATGCGGCCCTCCGAGGTCATTTACCTGGCCCCCGCCCTCAGTTTTATAATATAATATATTGTATATACATATAATATTGATAATAATATTATAATGTAATACAATATAACACTAATAATAATACCATATAATAATATTAATTATATATTCTATATTACATATAATATTACTAATAATATTACAGTATAGTGGTATAGTTCAATATAGTAATATATAATGCTAATATTGTGCTATGCTAATAATATAATATATTGTATGTACATATAATTTGTAAGCCACTCTGAGTCCCCTTTGGGGTGAGAAGGGTGTGATACAAATGTAATAAATAAATGCAGTAAATAAATAATAAATAAATTTTAGACTTAGGCTCACTCAAAGTCTGAAATGACTTGAAAGCACACAACAACAACAACAACAACAACAACAACAACAACCCTAATTAACTTGACTATCTCATTGGCCAGAAGCAGGACCATACTTCCCATTGAAATCCCGATAAATGTATGTTGGTTAAAATTGTTTTTATTTTTAAATATTGTATTGTTCTTTCATTGTTCTTGTTGTTGTTGTTGTTTTTGCACTACAAATAAGACATATGCAGTGTGCATCAGAATTTGTTTGTATTTTTTTTCAAATGATAATCCGGCCCCTCAACAGTCTGAAGGATTGTGGACCGGCCCTCGGCTTAAAAAGTTTGAGGACCCCTGCTGTTAACAGTAGCAAAACTTTGAAGTTAGAACATGAATAACTGTGAAGGACTGATTTTGTCAGGGAAGGTTGCAGTTCTGATAACCCTATGAAATGGTCTGCCATCGTCAGCCCCTCTGCCTCATGCTTATTTTAATTTGAAACTGAAAGCAGAAAATATTTTTTAAACTTTAGTTGGGATAGCAGTGAAATTCTTTGTCAGTCTAGCTCCATTCCCTTTTGGATAGCACTTGACAATCTTACCATGATTCTGGCTTTTGTTTTCCTATCATGTCTGTATTTTTGTGGGAGAGACAGGTAAAATTGGCAGGGAGAATAGCCCAGATGGAGTGAGGTCAAGCTGTTGCAGAATCTTGTGCTATTCCATCCCTTGCTATTCCCCCCCCCCCCATTTTTTAAAATTTGGCTGTAGAATTTCATACAAAAAAGTAGAACAGCAAAGTTACTCCTATGTGGAATAATCTGTATTTTCAGGCTGATGATGGAATGTACAGAGAGATTAAGATAGGGCTGCTGTTCTCACTCAGCATGGCTGTAACCTTGGCTTGATCACTCTGTATTTTTAAAAACCTAATCTGAACACACAGATCATTTCAGGCAAGCTTCCTATCACCATTGTGCTCTTCCTGGGCAGTCTGAATTGTGATTAGTGAATTGCTGTAACATTATTCTTTCTACTTGTGAAAGAAGGACATATGTAGGAGTTGATGTGAAACTAGGGAAAGGAAAAGACTGGCTATAGAGATTTTGCTGACTCAGGCAGAGCAGGTGTTCTCAATGCAAAGTGCATAATGATCCAAGGTCAGTCAAGTAGTTTCAGGACCTGAGTTAGGAAACAAACAAAAAATAAATACACCTGTCATCCTCCTAGTTCTTACAAATGCAATAAAAATATTTCATTAACCAACAGATATTCTAGCATGCCACTTAAAATTGGCTACCTGAGCGCCCCCCCCCCCCAGCTCTGCTTTGTGGCAAGGGTCAGACCTAAGTTACTCCAGTAGCCCAATTTCTTCATGCCTATTCCTCTTTCACTGCACATTTAATAAAATCACAGAGTTGGAAGTGATCATATGGGCCATCTATTCCAGCCTCCTGCCATGCAGGAAAAGCACATTCAAAACACTCCCATCAGATGATGACCCGGCCTCTGTTTAAAAGGCTCCAAAGAAGGACTTCCACCACGCTCTGAGCCAGACATTTCCATTACCAAACAGACCTTATGGTCAGGAAGCTCTTCCTAATGGTCATGTGGAATCTCCCTTGTAATTTGGACCCATTTCTCTGAGTCCTAGTCTCCAAGGCTGCAGAAAACAAGTCTCCTCCCTCTTCCTTATGGCAACCTTTCAGTTATTTAAACATGTTGATCATGTCTCCTTTCAACCTTTTCTTTTGCAGGCTAAGCATACCCAGCTCTTTAAGTCTCTCTTCATAGGGCATGGTTTCCAGACCTTTCACTGGTCAACAAATTTTGGGAACTGTTTTGTTTCCTCCACAATTTTGGGTGAACCAAGTAGATTTTAACACGCTGAATGCAACCAAGTATTTATTATGTCTGTATCACATACAGTTTTCTAGAAAAGGGTGAAATTAGGGTTGAATGAAAAATAATGCCTCCACCTTCGTAACTCCGCAACAGATGGCAGTACTGGTATGCGGCAGGTACTGGCTTGTTCAGTAGACTCTCATCTACAGTTCCATTTGACGGGAAGCCTTAGCATTGAACGGTTGTGTTGTTAAAGTGTGAAGTATAGAACCCTTCGCAGATGGTCAGTCAATGTTACTTAAGCAACGTGCAGTCATTGAATTCTTGAAAGTCTGAAGCAGACTTTCAACCTGTTGGACATAATATGGTGCTTTATAGTTGCCTAGAAAGTTACAAATAACATTTTTGAATGCTGCCCCCACAACATGTTCTGCACCCTGCAGAAGACTATCAAGGTGGTTATCCTTCATCACATCTCAGATTTGTGGGCCAATGAAAACACCTTTTATCTTCACATCACTAATGCATGGAAACATCTGCCACAAATCCATTTAAGGCTTCATTTTGCTTGTTCATTGCTTTAATGAAGTTGTTCATTAGCCCAAGTTTGATGTGTAAGGGTGGAAGAATTATCTTTTTTGTCTCAACCAATGGGTCATTCTTCTGCCACAGAACCAATTTATTGTGGGGAGGCCAGTCTTTTCTGATGTAATGCAAATACCTTGCTCAACTGTCCCACTCACAAATGAAACAGCAATACTACATGTAACCAAGCTGCAGACCCAGTAGACTGTTCTCTGGGAACGGTTACCACAGTGTTTCTCAAACTGCTCCTCCAGGTGTTTTGGACTTCAGCTCCCACAGTTCCTAAGAGCTTGTAAGCTAGCTGGGATTTCTGGGAGCTGAAGTCCAAAACACCTAGAGGAGCAGAGTTTGACAAACACTGGGTTACCAGAATGCTTCTGTTGTAACTTTGCTAGCTACTGTTTCTAGGTACAATTCAGAGTGCTAGTTATTCTTGCTCTATATAGCTTAGATCCTGTGTATCCCAGTAAGATGGGTTTTAAGATCTGCAGATAAGACTCTTCACTTTTAGAGACATATTTCAATAGGACATGGGAACGGGTCTTCTTGGTGACCATCATCACAGGGAGATTGGGCTAGTCCCTACACTTTTGTTCTTTTACTTGAAGATAAAGTTTTTATTATGCAGAAGAGCATTTTAAGAACTGTCTAAAATTTCAATGGACATGCTGGAATTTTGATATTTTAATGTGTTTATAAAATTAAACAAAGTAACTGGAAGAAACAAGATATCTGGAGTGTGTTTAACTGATGAGTATTGTTTATGCAATTGTTATAAATTTATTGAAGCTTCGGTTTTAGATGTAGTAGGACTTAGGTAGTAGGACTTATTTGTGAGCAAACCAGCTTAGGCTCATGCTGCTCATCCATTAACTTCAAAATACTGTTATTGATGGTGCCTGTGCTAAGGTGATTTGTGAATAGCAGAGATCAGTTTCCATGTCTTCCTAATAATTCCTTTTAAAAACAACAACAACTGAGTAGCAAAATGAAATCTTTCCAACAGATACATGACTGTTCCTCTTGGAAATGCAGTGAAAATAAAACATTTGTTGTTCGTAACTGCCATAACACCCACTTTGATTTATTGCGACACAATGAATAAGAGACTTGAAGTCACCTTATCAGCAGTAACCCTGCTCAGAATTCAGGAATATGTCTTCCTTGATTGTAATGTTTCTAATGTGGTCTTCTTTTCCTTCTACTTTCCACCTTACCAAACATAATTGGTCTTTTCCGGTGCATCAACTATGTATGTTGATTCAGATGTAAACTGTACTGATTTTAGTGAGCCTTCTTTCTGTGTAACTAATTAGGATTTGTTGTATCGTGTTGCTTGGTAGATAGTAACAGCAGGGCCATCACATAGATTTTTCAGTGAGCTTGCTTCTCCTCATTATGCTATCCACAGTGCCCACAGATGAGTTCTTTTGTCGTTTGCTTTAGTTACCAAACTCCCCTGAGTAGCTTCTGCCCTGTTGGCAATAGGATGTGAGCACATCCACTATTGGAATGCTAGAAGAATGCAGGCAGTCCTTGAGTTAGGAACATCTGGCTTACATATGACTCATACTTACAAAAGAGGCTACTGTACAGCAGGGAGACCCAGACCACAGCCAGAGCATAGGGGAGGGTGTGTATAGAACTGTCGTGGCAGCGGCTAACAAGTTATAAAGCAGGCTGGAGGGAGTTGGGTGCCCCGAAGCCAGCAGTGATTACCTCATGTCAGCTGTGGGTGGACAGCGAGGAGGGAGGGAGCACTTCAGTTGCCTCCCAGGTGTGGCAGCACACCCCTTGTCATTTGCAACACCATAGGTGAGCCTGGGAAAGGTCCCGCCAGCCAGTTACACTTTAAAAATATACCTGTTACAAATTCCATACAAATTCAACTGAACAAAGCTACAGAACTTTTCTTTTTCATAACCTGGGGACTGTCTGAACAGAAAATGTAAGATGCCTTTGTTATTCTGAAGGCCTTTCAAGAAGTAATAGTAATATGCTTTTTAAACAAACAAAAAATTTGTAAAAGATGAGAAACTAATTACCTTATATACTCCTATATAAATCTAGAAATTATAGTAAATAATCTGCCCCCAAAATGGGTTGACTTATCCATGGGTAAATGTGAGTAATGTAGCTTAACTCTTATCAAGAAGGGAATCATCCCATTCACTTAGTACAATGATGAAAGGCAAGAACCTAGTTTGTCTTGGGAAAACCAAAAAGAAGCATCCACCGCCTCTACTCTCTTCCATGTTGCCACTTCTAGCCTTTTTGAAAGCCCGGGGGGGGGGGGGGAATGGCAGCATGTGATGTCTCATGGGCCTTGTAGTCCCGTTCCTAGTACTATTGTGGCAGATGAGGAGGAAAACATGGGATTTCCACCGGTTCAGCCAGAATCGGAGCCCCTGCACCTGGAGGATGTTTGCCCTCAAGAAGTCAGCCAAACAAGCCTTGGGCAGAATTCTCCCCCGTTTTCTCGAAAGGACAATTATAATAGAGATAGAGGAGCTAGGGAGGCGAATCGCCGGAGTGCCAGAATCACAGCCAAACAATTAGCTGATTAGGTCTGCTTCCCTTGGGAAATTCTAAGGAGTCATGCATCTGGACAGAGTTGGGTTTCACTTCTAGTTCTCCAGGGAAAGTGTTCTTCTGGCGGGAAACGAGACCCTATTTAGGTGTTTTGCCGCGAAGGAAACCTTGCGGAGTCAACTCGTCAGCTTGAGGAGTGAGATCATGTGTGGACTACGCAACTCCAGTTCCTTGTTTCCAGGACCAAGTTCCAAGCCTGCCTTGTTCCCCGGACCTCGCCACGGACCTTGTTCTTGCTTCTTGTTGCCTCGTATCAAGTCTTGTTTTGCCAAGAATCTAGTTTGTTTTCCAGCCTTGTTGTCAAGCTTCAATGGACTAAAAGACCTTGTCATTTCCCCACACTATTGCTCGGCAAAGTGTGTGTTTCGGTTATTGGATTATAACTTTGGACCTTAATATCACATATTGGACATTATTTCCCTGGACTATATTTGACCTTTCCTGAAAGGTCTATTTCTGAACTTTATTCTTCACTTGTTTTTATTGACTTTATATATTCCTTTAATAAAGATATTAGATAGAATCCGGCCTCTGCGCATGGTTATTGGTGCTCTGTAGTCTGGGTCCTGACACAGCAGCAGCCAGAGGTGGCCAATTCCCCGGGTTTTTTCCTTTTTCTTAACTTATCCATGGGTCATATTGAAATCCATAATTTTGGCCCTCAAACCTGTCCATGAGGTTGACTTATACATAAGTACAGTAGTACTACCTCGACTTACAAGCATCCCTACTTATGAGTCTTTGTTCGTCCAGAGTTTTGTTTAGACATATGAGCCAGATCTGAGTTGTGAGCTAGAGCTGTACTTCCCTTTTTCTTAAAGCACCTCATCAAGGTGATCACTCTCCCTCAAAGCCAACATCACAATTGTCACCCTGCTCCTCTCTTTTACTTCCTTTCTCGCCCATGCACACTCTGTCATATCCCTTCTCCCCCCCCCCCCCCTATCTGATTCTCTCCTCATGACCTCCCAGTGGCGCCTCTTGATTGGCTGAAGGGCGCATGCAGCAGCCTGACCCTTTTGGCCTCATGGCAGGCTCGGGAACCTGAGCTATGGTATCTGCCATGTTGAAGCAGCCACTGCTGTGGCCTCCTCCCTACAACCCACTTATCCCACCTTCTGCCTTGGGCCCAGCAGTGGCCACTCTACCCATGCCATTCATCTCCACTACCATGGCGTCTGCCACCAACTCACACAATACCAATCTGTTGCCCGCATTGAGCCTGGTGCAGTGCCAGCTGCTCTCAATAGCAGCGGCGGGGTAAAGTGATCCATGACTCAATGCAATGAACCCTGTCCCTCACTTTTCCTGGGTTGGAGCCCCCCATGTACGGCACTCACTAGGCCATACTGGGAGCACAGGACCCCCATGAAGAAGACAACCAAGTAAAAAATCCCTATCTTAAAAAATAGTGTGGTTTTTGGGAGGGCGGAACAGATTAATGGCATTTCAATGCATTTCAATGGGGACATTTGACTTGACATACAAGCATTTTGAGTCAAGAGCTTAGTCATAGAACAAATTAAACTCTTATGTCAAGGCATCACTTTATATATGGTAGAACACTATCTAAAAACAATTTACAGTTAATATCTTCCATTGACCTAAAAATAACTTATACTTCTACTAGCACACAGTGAATGTAACCTGCAGTCCAGCTGGGAAGCCTAGCTTCTAAAATTTAACCTAGAAATTAAATACAATTCACTGCTGAAGGGTAAAATAGCTTGTTACTACAAATACAAATGTATGAATACGAATACATACAAATGTATTTCCAGGGCTCAACCAATGCAGAGAAGAACTGGACAGAAATGGTAACTTGGAGTAGACTGCTGTGAAATGTCTGTGAAGGCTCTGCTGCCATTGCTCCATCTAGTGGGATTTGGGATTTGAGAGGCAGCTTTGTGTTCCTCCAATCTCTCCAGCATTTTTGTATGTGAGAGGCTTCCAATTGCTCTATCTCCACTTCCTACACTTTCCCGCAGGGCACAAGCACAGCCATGCAAATATAATTCACCAGGCAGCCCAGGAGACATGCAGACATGCAGTCTGTAAAGATGAGTGATGACAACTGTGGGGGTAGGCTCCCCCCCCCATCCTAGAATGGCTCTATTGGGTTGACATTGCTTTTTCTTTCCATCAAGACTCTGGTGCAATTGCTAAAGTGGAGTGGTGGAAATTTACTTTGTTTCTCTTCCCGCAGGGTTATGAGTATAGATGAGGTGGGCAATGGTGACCCAGTGCTCTGGGAGTTAACTGAGGCATGAGGGATACAGATTTGTCATTCCTTGGCAGTGGATTTATCTTGTGATTGTCCTATCTATAAATAAATTCTATTGTTTAATTTTTGAAATTTATAAACAAAGCAATGTCGAAGATTTCCAATTGGTTTCTGAATAAAATAACCAAATAATAAAAATCTCACTCATTTCTATCAGTGGCAGAAGACACCTAATTCTTTGAGATCAATATATGATTATTCGTTTGCCGTCTTTCCTTCCCATTTTAACTGTAAAAGTGTGTAATGTTTCTTCAAGCATTTCTGCCCCCCCCCCCTTTGTGAGGAACTTGTTACCACCCTGAAGTTTATGGACCATACAATAACAACTGCTGCTCTGGGATCAAAAGCTTCCTTTATTTCTTTCATAGTTGTGAATGCCTCTCTTACTTTATTTCAAATTGATGGCTTTAACCTCACTTTTTGTTATTAAGATAAAAAATGTTAATTTGTAGTGTGTTTTGGTAAAGATAACAATTGAGGAGATTAAATATCTTGTTTAAAATGTACGTTATACAGATTACAAGTAGTAATTAAAAATAGTCTATGAAAGGGTGGACAATCATGATCCTAGGGGTGTTTTTAGCCCAGAGTTTCCATCCATTCTAACTGGCATAGTTAAAGTGAGGGATTAGGGGAACTGTAGTCAAAGCACATATGGAGGGTCACAGTTTCTCATCCTTGTTTAAAGCTTTTATCCAGTGGTGTCATGACTCTAGTCCAGACTTTCTAACACTTGAGCAAACCAAAAGCTCATTGTAACTCATTAGGTTAGGTGTTTCTAATGCTAGTTACTTTAAGATTGGTTGCTAAGTACACGTGAAATAACATCCGTTGTGCTTTTGTTGTTGTTGCTAGAATAGCATTGAATATCACCCTGTATCTTCATTGTAGATATTTTTAAAATGTTTTAGTTGAGAGAGCATCCACTTAAGGCAATCCTAGCTTTGTGACTTCAGTCCCATTGTTGCATGAATGTTTGTATTTATTTGTCCAACAAATAGTATAGAAGACATAGAGTGGGCCCTCCAGATCTATGGCTCTGCAACTATGATTTCCACTGGTCATGGATTGTTACCTCCCATATTATTAAATGGTGATGAATTGAACGTGGACATGCTGAAGTGTATACTAAGAATAATAGATCACTTTTTGTTTTAGAGATGAGAAAGGGAAGGTCCTTTGTCATGTTCCCCTTTTATCTTTTATTTTCAGTGTCAGAATGTAGAAAAGATTGTTCATCAGTTTGGTTATATGGGTCTAAACTGACCATATAATTAGTTTCAAATTGCTAATTATATGGTGGTGTAGATCCACCCTGTCTGATATTGTGCTAGTTCAAAGCCTTAATAAAATCATGTTCACTATCTACTGCTGAAAAGCTGATGACAATGAGTTAATCATATAAACTTAATCTTCATTGCATGCTACCAACAAGTCCCTTGCAGTAGGATGCTAACAGTTATAGTTAGCATTATAAAACTGTTGCAGCAGAATTCTGTATATAAATACTGTTTGTCTTGATTTAAAAACATATTCAATATGTTTCTCTGTGATAATGACAAATACTCTCTAATCAGGTAACATGGAAAAGTTATTTTCTAAGCATATATAAATGAAATATTTCATCAGAGTTGGTATAGTTTAGTAGCTAAGAAATTGAGGTGCAAATCAGGAAGTTCAAATTTGCCTTTTCCCCTTGCCATGAACTCATTAGGTGACTTTGAGCAAGTCATACTTTGTTAATCTCCCCAGCTGAAGGATAAGGGATAATAAATGTGATTTACCTTTAAAGAGTTGTAAGGGTTATGCATGTGATAATAATACATGTGAAGTGCCTTGAAAGTGCTGTGTCAATGTTAAGTATTAAGCTTTAGTGTTGTATTACAAAAGTCAATATTCTAGTTCACAACTTCATTGGCTACAATTCATTCAAATGCATTGGGCAAGAGGATTGTTTTAAAATTAAGAGAAGGTAACCTTAAAAATCAGGAATATCTGTGAATTATCATATTCTAGCTCTTCCTAGTGTTTGCTCAATCAACTGATTACTCTGCTTATGAGTACAAGGTTATGGCTGTGCTGTTGGAAACTAGAGATTTTTCAGCATTTTAGTTCAGCAGATGGGCTGCTTGGCTATATTCATGCATTTGACTGCCTGCTGTGGCAGCTGCTTCAGCTGCCTGTTGTGTTCTTTTGTTCTGTTCCATCCAGGAATGGAACACAAGGAAGTATAGTGAATTGATTAAGGTTACTGTTTCCTGGCTTCCTAGATTTTTAAAATTATACTAAAGCTGCGTATGATCTTTTCTTAAAATGAAATATTAAAGCTCAGTATTTAAAAGTTTCTGTTCAGCATAGGTGAAAGATCTTGTTTGCTGAAATGTAACTTTCAATTTACTTGCAATCTAATTTTTGTTCTTTTTTTTTTTTTAGGACTGGTAACAAGAATTTGCCTGACACTCTGTGGTCCAAAAGAATTAAGAAAATATGGAATGACATGAAGGCGATTAGTTGAGGATTAAAGGCTTTGAAGACGAACACCTCAGTGAGGTGAAGCACGAACTAGTATATCTAGTGGTAGCTCTGAGACATTGCGTCTGGAACAAAGATGGCAGATCCAGGAATGATGAGTCTGTTTGGAGAAGATGGAAATCTTTTCAGTGAAGGATTGGAAGGCCTAGGGGAGTGTGGATACCCCGAAAACCCAGTAAATGCCATGGGGCAACAAATGCCCATTGATCAAGGATTTGCCTCTTTACAGTCACCCCTTCACCATCCTCCAGCCAGTCAAAATCAAGCAAAATTGACCCACTTTGATCACTATAATCAGTATGAACAGCAGAAAATGCATCTACTGGATCAGCCCAATAGAATGATGAGCAGTGCCCCAGGGAATGGTATAGCATCTCCCCATTCACAGTATCACAATCCCCCAGTTCCTCATGGTGGGGGCACTGGTAGTCAGATGGGAGTCTATCCAGGTATACAGAATGAAAGGCATGGACAACCCTTTGTAGATGGCACTTCCATGTGGGGGCCCAGGGCAGTTCAAGTGCCAGATCAGATAAGAGCACCATACCAGCAGCAACAACCTCCACCTGCTCAGCCACCTCCACCAACACCAACAGGACCACCTGGACAAGGTCATCCTCAGCACATGCAGCAGATGGGAAACTACATGGCTCGTGGTGATTTTTCAATGCAGCATGGTCAACCACAGCAGCAGAGGATAAACCAGTTCTCTCAAAGCCAGGAGGGTCTTAATCAGGGAAATCCTTTCATTGGCACCTCAGGACCTAGCCACATGTCTCATGTGCCCCAGCAGAATCCAAGCATGGGGCCTTCTTTACGGCACTCAGTGCAGCAATTCCACCATCATCCCCCCACTGCTCTCCACGGAGAATCAGTAGCCCACAGCCCCAGATTCTCCCCTAACCCTTCTCAGCAGGGTGCTGTTAGGCCACAAACACTTAACTTTAGTTCTCGGGGCCAGACAGTACCTTCACCTACTATAAACAACTCAGGGCAGTATTCTCGTTACCCTTACAGTAACCTAAATCAGGGATTAGTAAATAATACAGGGATGAATCAGAATTTAGGCCTTACAAATAACACTCCAATGAATCAGTCTGTACCAAGGTACCCAAATGCCGTAGGGTTTCCATCTAACAGTGGTCAAGGACTAATGCACCAGCAGCCCCTTCACCCTAGTGGCTCACTTAACCAAATGAACACACAAACTATGCACCCATCACAGCCTCAGGGAACCTATGTTTCTCCACCTCCCATGTCACCCTTGAAAGCAATGAGTAATCCAGCAGGCACTCCTCCTCCACAGGTTAGGCCTGGTAGTGCTGGAATACCAATGGAAGTTGGCAGTTATCCAAATATGCCCCACCCTCAGCCATCTCACCAGCCACCTGGTGCCATGGGAATTGGACAGAGGAGTATGGGCCCTCGGAATATACAACAGAATCGGCCATTCATGGGCATGTCTTCAGCACCACGGGAGATGGGGGGTCACATGAGACCAAATGGTTGTCCAGGCGTTGGACTTGCTGATCCACAAACAATACAAGAACGATTAATATCTGGTCAGCAACATCCCAGTCAGTCATCTTTCCAGCAACAAATGCCAACGTGTCCTCCCATGCAACCTCACCCAGGCATTCATCATCAGTCATCACCACCACCACATCCTCACCACCAGCCTTGGGGGCAGCTTCACCAGTCACCACAGAACACACCACAAAAAGTGCCTGTCCTTCAGGTAGGTAGTATGTTAAAAGTGTCATTTTCTTCAAACTATTTTCCATTAAAACTATTCTATATAGGTACATTAGTGCAGTTTTGGTGGCAATTAGTGCAGTTTCGGTGGCTTGTGAGAATTCTGTCATAGAGAACTAAAATTTGCACATCTTTCATTACCTGTGCTGGACGGGGTCACACTCCCCCTGAAGGCGCAGGTCCGCAGCTTGGGGGTCCGCCTGGACTCATCACTGTCACTTGATGCTCAGGTGTCGGCGGTGGCCGGGAGGGCCTTTGCACAGCTAAAGCTAGTGCGCCAACTGCGACCGTACCTCAAGAAGTCTGACTTGGCCATGGTGGTCCACGCTCTGGTTACCTCAAGGATGGATTACTGTAACGCACTCTACATGGGGCTGCCCTTTAAGACGGTCCGGAAATTGCAGTTGGTACAACGGTCGGCAGCCAGGTTACTAACAGGAGCTGCTTACAGGGAACGGTCAACCCCCCTGTTCAAGCAGCTCCACTGGCTGCCGATTATATTCCGGGCCCAATTTAAGGTGCAGGTTATTATCTATAAAGCTCTAAACGGTTTGAGACCTGCCTATCTTCGTGACCACATCGTCCCCTATGAACCCACCCGATCGCTGAGATCTTCTGGGGAGGCCCTCCTCTCACTTCCACCCTCCTCACAACTGCATTTGGTGGGGACGAGAGAGAGGGCCTTCTCGGCCGTGGCTCCCCGACTCTGGAACTCCCTCCCCCGGGAGATTAGGTTGACTCCCTCTCTACCTTCCTTCAGGAAACAACTGAAGACTTGGATGTTTTGGCAGACCTTTGGAGATACAGTCATTAATTAATCCGCCCCAGAAGGTTTTTAATAATCTATCCCATTTTTATTACGATTTTACCATTTATGTGTTTTAAATGCAATTTTTTATCCTGTATTTTTGTTTTAATTGATATATTGTATTGCTGTTTTATCTTTTTATAGTGTGATTTGTATTATGTTGCCTATGTTTTGTTCTATGTTGTTTGGGCCTCTGCCCCATGTAAGCAGCCCCGAGTCCCCACGGGGAGATGGTGGCGGGGTATAAATAAAATTTTATTATTTATTATTATTACCTTCAATCAAGAGATTTGTCTCTAAACAGAATTAATATATAATCTGACCTATTAATTCTATCTTATCATTTTTGGAATTTGTTTTTTCTCTTTCAAAATGTTATATCTTTAGTTTTTTAATTGTTTCATGCTGGAAAGTCTTAAGAAAATTTAAAGTGGCTAGTTAGATCCCTTTCTTTAAATTTAGATTCATAATAAAATAAAATGGCAGTGAAATGGGGAATGTTTCCTGTTGGGTGAGTTGTACTGATAATCCTGGGTTGCTGTGAGTTTTACGGACTGTATGGTCATATTCCAGAAGCTTCTCCTGGCAGGCTTTCTCAGAGGTTGAGGGATCTGTTGGAAACTAGTCAAGTGAGGTTTATATATCTGTGGAATGTCCAGGGTGAGAGAAAAAAAACTCTTGTGTGCTTGAGGCAACTGTGGCCAGCTTGATTAGCATTTAATGGCCTTGCATATTCAATACCTGTCTGGTTGCTGCCTGGGGGAATCCTTTATTGGGAGGTGTTAGCTGGCCTTGATTGATTCTTGTCTAGAATTCCCCTGCTTTTGGGTGTTGCTCTTTATTGTCCTGATTTTAGAGTTTTTTTTAATACTGGTAGCCAGATTTTGTTTATTTTTGTGATTTCCTCCTTCTGTAGAAATTGTCCCCATGCTTGTAGATTTCAATGGCTTCTCTGTGAAGTCTGACATGGTAGTTGTTAGAGTGGTCCAGTATTTCTGTGTTCTCAAATAATATGTTGTATTCAGGTTGGTTCATCAGGTGCTCTGCTATGGCTGACTTATCAGGTTGAATTAGTCTGCAATGCCTTTCATGTTATTTGATTCGTGTTTGTGCAATCTACAGACCCACTAAGAAAATCCAACAAATGCTACGTTCAGCAAAGGACAAGAGGGATCCTCTCACCTCTGCAGAAGTCTACCATATACCATGCAGCTGTGGACAAGTCTACATAGGGACCCCCAAATGCAGTGTACAAACACAAATCAAGGATCATGAAAGGCACTGCAGACTTAACTCAACCAGACAAGTCAGCCATAGCAGAGCACTTGATGAACCAACCTAGACAGAGCATATTATTTGAGAACACAGAAATACTGGACCACTCTAACAACTACCATGTCAGACCACAGAGAAGCCATTGAAATCCACAAGCATGTGGACAATTTCAACATATAGGAAGAAACCATGAAAATGAACAAAATCTGGCTACCAGTATTAAAAAAAAACTCTAAAATCAGAACAGTAAATAAGGAGCAGCACCCAAAAAGCAGGGGAATTCCAGACCAGAACCAACCAGGGCCAGTAAAGACCTCCCAACAAAGGATTTCCCCAGGCAGCAACCAGCCAGGCATTGAATCTGCAACATTCACACCTGCCTCAAGCAGACAGGAGTTCTTTCTCTCACCCTGGACATTCCATGGATAGATAAACCTCACTTGCCTTGTTTCCAATTGATCTCTCAACCTCTGAAGATGCCTGCCATAGATGTGGGCAAAACACCATGAGAGAATGCTTCTGGTACATGGCCATACAGCTTGGAAAACTCAGAGCCACCCAGTGATTGCAGCCATGAAAGCCTTCGAGAACGCAATGATAATCCTGTTGACTCTTCTTAAAAGCTATTAACATTTGGTTCTCCTTTTGTTGAACATCCATTCCTGCTGGTGGTTTTGAGAACTGTTAGCTTCAAGATTTGGTTGCATCTGAAGAAGTAGACTTAGGCCCCTTTTATACTACCATATGATCCAGATTATGAAAGCAAATAATCCACTTTATCTGTTTTGAACTGGATTATATGAGTTTACACTGCCATATAATCCAGTTCAAAGCAGAGAATCTGGATTTTATATGGCAGTGTAGGAGCCTTAAGTCTGAAAAAAGTTTATGCTTTCAACTTCTTTTTCTCAGTCTCAAAGGTGCTACTGATTCAGACTAACACAGCTATCTCTTTAAAAGTTTTAAGAATTAGTGTTTGAATTTCTTACCTCTCATTTCTTTTTCTGTCTCCTTTATGCTGTTGTCTTTTAAGATTGTCAGCCTATGGATGGAGACTTATTTGATATTTTCAAAGCATCTCTGAGGAACTTCCTTGACTAAAGTGCTTCAAATGGATATAATTTTTAGTATAACAGAAGGTGAGGTCACCTTCTGTTTCGGAAAATATATCTCTTCAGAAGGTTGATCACTCTGCTTTGTTGGTATAGCCCTTTGTCATTTATGAATAGTAAGAATTTAGCACTTGTTGATAATAGTAATGCAGTGGGATCTCTGTATCTTTAGTCTCTCAATCCACAACTTCAGTCAACCCTGGATTGTCATGTTACATGTTGTTAAATGGCAGGGATGTGAACGTAGAATGCTGAAGTGTTTTGGGTTTTTTGGTATATTTGTGGGGTCATGTGGATATGGTACACAACAGATGGCTCCATTACTAGTAGCAGCAATGATGATGATGATGATGATGTTCTCATCCAATGAACTTGGTCATTGCATGGGGTTGCATTTGAGGGGCAATGTCAAACTATTTTAACCCCCTTTCATATCCTAAAAGCAATGTAATAGTCGTTATAACTTGTCTAATTGTTGCTCTGTATGCAGGATAGCACTTTCTATGAAGAAAGTTGCAGGCAATTTTTGAAGTCTTTAAAATAGCACCACTTTCTTGTTTGTGACTAATAATGGGAATGTAGCTATCACCCACACTGCAAAATGTCCTATTAATAGATTTGAACCTATTATTGCTATGATATTTTTATAACATTGAAGGTTGATCTGCTGAACACTCTGCTTTTTGCTATTTCAAATTACAGTACGACCTCTGTATCTGTGAGGCATATCTTCCCAGACTTTGTGTGGATATGTGAAACCATAGATAATAGCAAATCCTATTGAAAATAAGAACCTCTTGCCCAAGAATATCATAGAGTCATTCTGGAGAACTTAGAAAGTACATAAAGAGGACATATTTTGTTGTACAGTATTTGAATAAATGAAACTGCAAATATGGGTATCTGATACAGGACTTGTATCGGAATCCCATTCTCAAGGAATGTGGCTACAGTTTTTTTATTTAAGATGTCATGCAAATAAAATTTAGTAAACCTTTGTACAACTGTACAGGCTATATTTTTTCAAAGAGAGAGAGGAAGCCTTACTTTAAGATAACCCATTTGAAGGATGTGCTGTGTAATTTTTATAAATTAAACTTAAATAAGTTTAGTCAACTTCTGTTATAGAATCACCAGCTTAATTTTCAATCCAAAATGACCAGAAGATGGGAGTAACTGTGTCATAAGAAGTGGTTACAGTGTTTGATCTATTTAGTTTAGAAGAAAGAAATGCAAGAAAAGTATTAACTTCATTTCTATCCCGCTCTTCTCACCCCGCAGGGGACTCAAAGTAAAGAATAATACATTATGTAGAGGACATAAATAAGGATAATTTCCCACCTAATAGTGCTATAACTTCCACTGATTTCAACTGGTGTGAGGTTCATGTTAGATAAAAGGGAGCACTTCCTTATACTGCAGTATGAAATTCACTGCTATATGATATGCATAATTATGGCTGTATGCTTGAATGGCTTTTAAAGAGGATTGGATACAATAATGATAGATGAGGCCGTCAGTGGCTAGAATATCTGCCTATCACTCCAAGTTATCTGAGGTAGTTTGCCTCTGGATATCACTTGAGATTGAGATTGCATTGAGATTACATTCATGCGGCCTTTGTGAGAATGGAATACAGTGGACTAACTCTTGGCATCCAGTCGGGTTTCCTTCTAGGACCTACCATATAGTCCAAAATTTATGGATGCTCGTATACAATAGCATAAGAAAATGGTGTCCCATATATAAAATGGCAAAAGCAGGCCTTGCTTTTTGAAATTTTGTTTTTGAAATATTTTCAAGCCATTAAGGGTTGAATCCATGAGTAGAGAAGCTGTGGATATGGAGGGATGATTATAGTGGACTGAAAAGGCCTTCCGTTTGATCTAACATGGTTCTTCCTAAGTGATAAGCCACTCATTTTGCTAGTCATGAATATTATTATTAGTCAGTTGATAACCCAGGTTACCATGTTTGAATATTTCTCCAGGCTAAGAAACTGCATGTATTCATTAAATGTTTCACATTTTTCCATGAATGTTCCTGGTAAACAAATTCTATAGCTTGGCATGGGTTAGAAGCTCAATTTTTGTGTATTCCTGAGTACTCTTAATTCACTCTGCTCTTTCATAGGTAGAATGGGGAGAGATATTTCAGATATTGCTATTTTTTTCAGCTGCAGCTAGCACAGAATTCATCAGCTGAAAAAACACAAGTTGGGTGAGATACATCATACAGTTTCATATAAAGTTGCCTTACACCGTTTTAGTGATGCTACTGATTTTAATGGATAAAAAGAGAAAGAACATTCTCCACACATTTCGAAATGTCTAAATGTATGAATAATGATCAGGGATTATAACAATTTTAACTACTATTCCAAATGTATACTTTCTTTAAGTATAAAGCAATTCTTTTCATGTTTGCTTTTAGTCCTTCTGAAGCAAAATATAAATAGGGTGAGAATGATTTTAATCACATAAGGTTTGGGATAGAATTTTTAAGGAAGTAGATATGCAATATGAGCTTTATTTGTTAAGGCTTTCCATAATACAGGCCTTTCTTGTACCCATAGGAGTCAATGGTCCTTCAGATATAGTTAGAAGTAATTTATGAGCTATTCTTGAAGAGAAGACTGAAAGTCACAATAGTAGAACATTCTCACATGGTGAAGCAGGAGTTTTATTCCTAGGGGTTGACAAAAGAAAAATTTAATTTTTCAGTCTGACTTCATCTCTATACCAACTTACTTAGGTATTCATAGTCATTTCCTATGGAGCCTCCGGTGGCGTAGTGGTTTGTTTAAAGCCCTGTAACTTGAAGGTTGGGTTGCTGACCTGAAGGCTGCCAAGTTCGAATCCCACCCGGGGAGAGTGTGGATGAGCTCCCTCTATCAGCTCCAGCTCCATGCGGGGACATGAGAGAAGCCTTCCACAAGGATGGTAAAAACATCAAAAACATCCGGGCGTCCCCTGGGCAATGTCCTCTTAGACGGCCAATTCTCTCACACCAGAAGCAACTTGCAGTTTCTCAAGTTGCTCCTGACACGAAAAAAAGTCATTTCCTATATGTACGGGGTAGGCCAAAAGTCACAAAGCGGGTTTAACATTTAATAACTCTTTTTATATTTTGTTTTATACAATAAAGGTAAAGGTAAAGGTTTCCCCCTGACGTTAAGTCCAGTCATGTCTGACTCTGGGGGTTGGTGCTCATCTCCATTTCTAAGCCAAAGAGCCGGCGTTGTCCGTAGACACCTCCAAGGTCATGTGGCCGGCATGACTGCATGGAGCGCCGTTACAATACTCAAGCATTATATATAGTATATATATATGAAATTACATTACATTATGTGTACAAGTCTTTAAAAATTATTTAAAGTTGTTAAAACATCAGACACCGTTGTGATTTTTGGCTTCTCCCGTGTCTGACAGTATCATTTATTCCCATGTGGATCAGAATGAAGCATTATGGTCAATAAGCATGATGAATTCTGGCACTCTGTGCCACATCTTGAATCTTTACAGCAAATAGACATCACAGCTCTTGAGACATCCTGTCAGGTCCTCATATTGCTTATTCTGCCCCCCATGGTGGGATATCCCTACTACCGACACACATCTCCCCCATCTTTGGATAGTCCTTACATCTACAGAATGGTCCAAGGTTCAAAGCTGCTTTTGCTCTATTTGCAGTTCAGAGTTTCTATCTTCTCCCAACTAGATAGTGTATGCTAGATCTGTCCCCCAACCAATTAACAGTCAACCTCACTTTTGCATCATGGTATAGGATACCAGTGACATACCAGTTACTTTCCTTAAATTGATAAAAAAATTGGATTAAAATTCATATTAACTTTAACCAACCTAGTCAGTGATTATGGGCGCTGAAATCATTAGGGCAGACTCATCTCTCATTTATACCACCATCACTAGCATTGTTGATAGAGACATGAGAAAGGGTCTTCTCAGTGGCTGTCCTTGGACTCTGGAACTCTATTCCCAGGGCAGCCAGAACTACCCCCTTCCTGTGGTCCTTTTGCCAGCAAGCTAAAACCTTTTATTCAAACAGGCCTATAAAAAGTAAATTTTTAAAAAACAGACCAGGTGGTCCTGCCTTAGAGTAAGGATAGGTTTTTGAAGTTTTCATTCATTCATTCATTCTAACATTTTAATTGATGTATTTGAATAATTCTATATGTTTAATGCCATTTTAATGTTTACTTTTTCTTTAAGTGTATGTTGCTTTGAGTCTCAATTGTGAGAGAAAAGCAGGAGGATGATGATAATTGGGATGGGTGAGGGCATCGTAGCCCTCTAGTCTTACAACTTGTAGCATTAGCCATGTTGAGTAGTATGGACAGGAGTTTAATTTTATCACCATCATCCTGTCTGGTAAATACAGTATTATAAATAGGAAATTAGATCATGCATTTTGCAAAAACCTGCTTCATGGTCATAAGACATGGAGAATTCTGACTTTATTTGCTCATCTAGAATCTATTTCACAGCTTAATCTCTGTGCAGGGCATTGTGACATATGAAGTATCCGGTATCAGGAAATCAAGCTTTGATACAGTGTGTATATGGCAATCTATAGAACACTGGTTGATGAATCAATAGACTAGCAATGGAAGAGGGGAAAAAACAATACGATGAAATGTAGGATGCCAAGTAGGAAGTTAAAAAATGACATTTTCACTGTACTAGTATTAAATCAGATTGTGGAAATCTCATTGCAGAGAAAGTCAATCTATGTTACAGACCATCAACAGTTCAAATTACCGCTTCCCCGTTGACCTCTTAAGTAAATTGTGTGAAATAAGTGAAATAAATTTGTAGATTTTCAATAGTCAAGCTTATAAAAAGTATGTGCCCTTTTAGGTGTTACTGCAACTGGAACCATCAGATGACAGACACAATAATATAATAATAACTTCATTTTTGTATCTTTCCTCGGGCGGGCTAGTACAAACCAATTTTGGGGACATAGCTGATGAATAAAGTGCAGATGTCAGATGGGAAAAATTAGGGATAGAGAGAAATGCAAGGTAGAGCATTATAGCTCTGGGTAGGAAACAGTAGTAGAATGCAAGGACAAGATTTTAGGTCATAGCTGAGGACAAGGTTTTCTGGGGAACCATCTAATCAAAAGCACAGTGGAACATCCACATTTTTAGCTCTTTGCGAAAGATGGATAGGGTTGGTGCCAGCCTGATCTCCCTGTGGAGACTTCCAAAGCTGGGGGCCACCACTGAGAAGGTCCTCTCCCTCATCCCCCACCAGCTGCCCTTGTGACGGGGGTGGGAGTGAGAGGAGCGCCTCCCCAGATGATCTTAGAGATTGTGCAGGTTCAAAGGGGAAAATGCAATTGCAAAGATAGGTAGGTCCCAAACTGTTTAGGGCTTTTAAGGTGATAAACTGCACCTTGAATTGAGACGGGAAACTTATTGGCAGCCAGTGGAGCTGTTTGAACAAGGGGGTTGACTGCTACATGTAACTCTCTCCATTTAGCAACCTGGCCACAGACCTTTGCACTAGCTGCAGTTTCCGGGCTGTCTTCAAAGGCAGCCCCATGCAGAGTGCATTACAGTAATCGAACCTGGAAGTAACTAAGGTGTGGGCCACCATATTCAAGTCAGACATCTCGAGATACACTGATGTTGAGTCGCAGATCAAAGCAAAAAAAAATTAAAAATGTACTCACTAGACTAGAACTTTCCAAACTATTTGTAGCATCACTTTAGTTCGTTGGCTGGAATGTGTTGGTGTGCTGTGCAAACATAACTAGAAATCTCTTGACTGCCTCAACACAACAGAGCCTGAATCCACTCTAAATCTGGTTTTTGCCTTCTGCAGAATTCTGGAGTTTGTAGTTTGGTGAGGCCGAGGACTTGTCTGGCTGAGCTGTTTAAAGGCTCAGTGGATTTTAAGTGGATCCAAACTCTAGTGTGATGAGGTCATGAGTGTGTTGTGAAATAGACAACACCAACCTGCATGCATTTTTATGTAGCAAAGGTATTAGTATTGGTAACATTATTAATATTAGAATTTATTTATTTATTTATTTATTTATTTACAGCATTTATATTCCGCCCTTCTCACCCCGAAGGGGACTCAGGGCGGATCACATTACACATATAGGCAAACTGTCAGAGACAGAACGCCAGTGAGTAAAGCAAAACTCAGTTTATTGAGATTACAGAACTAAAAATGCCCGTAGGAGACAAAGAACAGGGCAAACACTTGACTTCAGTGTGATAGGTAACAAAAAACAACTCAGATTGAGCTTAAACAACTCAAATGGAAAAACCGGGTTAAACAGAAGTATAATCCGGATTAAATCAAAAGTGCTTACTTCAGCCTGGCAAACAATGCAAACAAAGGAGGATCAACAGGAGTCAGAATGTAAACAACAGACTGGTAGCAGATTCCTCTCTGCTACTCAGAAACAGCAGGAGACTAAACCAGGCTTGTTTATTCCTCCCTGCAGCGAAGGAAAACGTGGTCGTAGTCAGGATTCAATTTAAGGTTCAACAGTCAACGATATCCAGGTCCAGGCTCAGCAGTCAGGGAAACGGCAGTCAGCAGGGTCCCAATCCGGTCCAGAGGTCAATAGCCAAACGTAGTCGTCTAGGAATCCAAAGGTCTCACCGATAAGCAGCAGAAGGGATAATCCAGAATCGAAGTCAGTCAGTCCAGCGTCAATCCAGTGTGAGTAGGTATTGCCCGTCAAAAAGACGACGGAGGTCCAAGCTATTGAGATTAAACACAAGTTGCACAGAGAAAAACCCCGCACAGTTCCTCCCGCTGTCGATGCCCAGTGTCCTTGGTAAACTTACGTATCCAGCAATGAATCACACCCGTCTTCAGGAAGTTCCCCAACAAAAGCCCAAGCGTCCGTCCAGATTACCTTGCCCAACGCAATTAGACATTGATCCCAAACCCCAATTTATCCCAGTTCAAGCTCATCATCGCTGTCAGCTGCCATCCCAATTCCAGGCGCCCCAAACTCATCATCCTCATCAGAGCTAAAGCACCTTTGACTACGACCCACAGCATCCCCAGCTGTGGATCCCGCTCCATCCCTCCAGCCAGTCCATGGGTCTGATCCTGCAACCCGCCACTCACCTCCCATGCTTTCATTGCCTGTTTCCCCAACACCCAAATCCTCCCTCACACGAGTCCATTCCATGTCATCCTCCTCCGAGCTGGCCATCTCTTCCTCCAAACCCTCAGAAAAACCCTCAAATGAGTCCTCATCTGTCGGGTCTGTAAACAAATCCCGGAGCCGTTTTCGTTCACGCTCCTCGAAAGAGCCTGACTCTCGAGGAGTCTTATGCCCCCTTCTTCTATTATCGGAGCCCGAAGGCTCAACCATAACACAAACATTCAATGCCTTTTATCATTGAACAAAGACAAGACAAACATAGGCTCCGAACGGGCCTTGAACTCATGACCTCCTGGTCAGAGTGATTCATTGCAGTGATTCATTGCAGCTGCTCTCCAGCCTGCGCCACAGCCCAAGCCCATTTTACTACTTCTAAATTACACATTTTTGGGAAATATATGTTACCTAACAAATAATACATTTTAATATATATATATATATATATATATCAAAACGTATGTATTGTCCGTATTTCTCATAAGGGGTTGGTTTAACCTCTTTTTTTCCTAGTAAACCTGAATTACTGTGTTGTAAAATGATGCAATTCTAAAAAGTGCATCACCAACATGAAATGGATAAGTGCAAAATCATTGAAATTAAATCCTGAAAAGACAGAGATACTCCTGGTCAGTCATAAGGCAGATCAAGGTATAGGAATGCAACCTGTGCTGGATGGGGTTACACTCCCCTTGAAGTTACAGGTACGCAGCCTGGGGGTGATTCTGGACTCATTGCTTACTCTGAAGCCTCAGGTGTCAGCAGTGGTCAGGAGTGCCTTTGCACAATTAAAACTTGTGTGCCAGCTGCGCCCGTACCCTGAGACGCCAGATCTGGCCATACTAGTACATGCCTAAGTTACATCTCGACTAGATTACTGCAACGCACTCTACGTGGGGCTGTCTTTAAAGAGCACTCAGAAGCTTCAGCTGTTCCAGAGATCTGTGGCCAGATTACTAATTGGAGCGCTGTTGAGTGAGTGAACAACTGCCATGTTATGGCAGCTCCACAGGCTCCCAGTTTGCTACTGGGCTAAATTTAAAGTGCTGGTCGTTACATTTAAAGCCCTAAACAGTTTGGGTCCAGACTACCTGTCCACCTGCCTATCCTCAAATGAACCTGCCCTGTTACTGCGTTCATCAAGCGAGGCCTTCCTCTTGGTCACACCCCCATCCCAAACCCAGCTAATGGGAATGAGAGAGAGGGCCTTTTCTGCAGTCACCCCTCCGCCTCTGCAACTCTCCCGAAGGAGATTAAAATGGCTCCCACACTCCCCTCTCTCAGAAAACAATTAAAAACATACCTATGTACCCAGGCTTATGGAGAATCAGATGTTTGAATATCTGGCTTCCTCACAATGAATGGTTTATCAACAGGGCTTTGAAGACGGATATGGTTTTAATCTCTCAATCTGGTTTTTAATCTTGCTTTTTATGTTGCTGCGAATCATGTTTAATTAATTTGTCATGTTTAGTTATGATAAATTGTGTGTTTTAATTATTTGTATTTAATTTATTATGTAATTTGTATTTTATTGTGTATTTGTATGGCATTTAATAGCTGTCATCTATGTTGTAAGCCGCCCCGAGTCCCCAAGGAGAGATGGGACAGGATATATATAAGGTTGACCTGACTTTAGAAAGCTCTGCACCAAACATATCATAATACAAGAAATAGGAGGACAAGCTACCATTTTCCTTGTTACTAACACTCCATATATTTCAGATTAAAATAATTTTGAAAAGAATGTGGTCCTACAAAATGCTGAAAAATATTGGGAGGCGTTCTATTAGCCATGTGCCCAGAAAGATATACCAGCATTCTTCAATATATTTTAGACTAATGCAACTCTCATCACTGTAATCACTACCATGTTGGCTAAAGTTAGTATGAATTTTAATCCAAAAAAATTAATATCAAGTTAAGAAAGGTAACTGCTTTATGGCATTTTCTAACCAACCCTTTCCCTGAAGAGATTTTCAGGTGTTTATCACCTTGACTACTTTGAACTGTAACTTTGGGGATAAGTTCAAGACCTCTTGACTTACCAGATCACCCATGTGTGGACCAGACACAACAATCATCTCCATTGCGACATCAAACAATGTCAGCCTCAAGATCACTAAACAATGGCAGTTTGAATGTCCACTAAAGTTGTCCCTACACCCCAGTCCTCATAGCTATCTGTGTTACCAGTGATGGACTTTCTTGCTTGTGTTCCTGAGTTGGATGTCTATTATTATTATTATTATTATTATTATTATTATTATTATTATTATTATTATTGACACAACGACGTTGTATGACACAGCAAACAAGATAGATATGCTGGATTTCATATCACAAAATCACAAGTCGAACACTTCCCAAGTGTCTAGGACTGTGTGATGTATTTTCGGATGATGCATGCAGATCCCAGTAGGGTGGCCTTTTGCAGTTGGCAGATCGTGATTTTGTCAATGTCTATTGTTTCCAAATGCCGGCTGAGATCTTTTGGGATGGCACCCATTATTATCAACACAACGACGTTGTATGGCACAGCAAACAAGATAGATATGCTGGATTTCGTTTCGCAAAACCACAAGTCGAACACTTCCCAAGTGTCTAGGACTGTGTGATGTATTTTCTGATGATGTGTGCAGATCCCAGTAGGGTGGCCTTTTGCAGTTGGTAGATGGTGATTTTGTCATTATTATTATTATTATTATTATTATTATTATTATTATTATTATTGAAGGAAGATAATGATGAATATACAAACTTGCTGGTGATCTCTGACAGTTCCAATGTCATACTCTAAATGAACAGGGAGTAGATACAATTTGAAACCCTGATCCATCTTGTCCTAAAACTTGGGTACTAGTGTCTGGCCTATCACATTTGGTGATTCATCTACTTGGCCAGGACAATTAATGGGCAGATGTCCTCAACAGAGCCAAGACCTCTTCCCACGAGTGGTGCCTTGACAGTAACATTCTCCACATTTTACAGCAGGTGTGTATTCTCGCCTCCAGATCTGTTTGTCACAGAAGAGAAGGTCTGTCCAGTGTTATACATGTTAGCCCTGAATACTTTCATAAATGTGTTCCTTTTTGATTGCAGCGAAATACTCATGTATGCATTTCCCCTATTCTTACTCCTGACTTGGGGGATCATGAAAATCATGCATAAAGCAGATTTGCAGGCTGCTTGCTCCCTAGTGGCATCAATAGCCAAAGTTCTTCATTCTGTTCATATTTTCCAAGGAGAAAATAACAAAATAGTCACAGGTGCCTGACATGCAAACCCAGTGGTGATGTGAAAGCTTGTCATTCTGATGCTAACACACTGAATTTTACAACTTTGTGAAATGGCTTTAGGCAGTGCAATATTTTCTATGGCTTTCAGCATTACCTCTTTCCACCATCCAGGTCATTAGTTTGCTAGTCTCCCATTTGTGTCAGTCACAGAGATCATGAAGGACGAGGGCAGATTGAATACCTTTACTGGAGATTTTGGGTTGGTCATCTCTGAACTTATCGAAGCCACTCGCACCCCTCTTGTTACTATCTTGTCTCTTCTCTATACTTGAGCATATGTGGTGGCCTGGAACTGAAGCAACTTGGTGTAAAGATACCGGGAATATACACAGTTGCGGTAGTAGTATTCTCATCAAAAGAAGTGCTTAGTCTAGAATTTTTGAAAGATGTAGCTGTACAGACAGGATGATCCGTTTGTTTGAATTTAGACCACTCAAAGAGACATAAGTATAGGTAAAGATCCCGCCCTTCCCAAATTATTGCGTTTTGTTACTATGGCGAGATGAAGACTGATAGATGGCATATGTTCTGTTTCTCAAAACCTAAATCAGATAGGGGAACACTGGTGCAATTTTTGAAATCAGCAGGTGAAATATACCCAGAAACAGGTTGAACATTTGAAGCCCCCAAATGAGTGTTGGCCAGTGTTATGATTGGCTGTGGTAGTGACGAGTGCTGGGACTTAAAAGCCCAATAGCATTTGGGAGGCCATGGGATTCCTATTGTAGAATTGTGATGATAACTATTGGTAGTCTGGGACCACAAGCACTGTGGTTAAATGTTGAACATGAAATAGGCAGGTTTGTATTTGTATGTGTGACATTTATACACGAAAAAAGATTGGAAATATCCAGATAAACAATAAAAAAATACCCCACAGTGCATCCTTCTGGCTTGTTTTTGTGATGAGTGTATTGCTTGAACTTTGGGTGTTTAAATTATCATTGAACAGTTTTCCAACATTCTGTCTACCCCTCCCAGTCCAATTTTTTCTCTCTGTTCCAGATGGCCCTGTATTGCATGCAGTTCTGGTACCCCATATTTTTGGCCCTGTTAGATAGTGATAGTATCGTAGTTCTCCTTATATGGCAGGTCTTATTTGATTTGATCAGAAGTAGCTTGTTTAATTTTGGAAGAACTCTTTCATATGTACAAGCCAATTGTTGCTAAAACACAGTGTGCTGTTTATAAATAGACCTTATGGTTTGGGATATAAAAATATTTACCAGTTAAAGTTGGCATCATTTTCATTTATGCATACTGTCATCTGTTTATTCCCTAAAGCTGTTGTTTATAGCTTTGGGTCATGAGATAAAGTAAGATCAAACTATAAAAGGAAAAAAACAGGTTTCAAATCCTTGTATTTCACCTTGTCTTAAATTCTTCTTATTTACAGGAAATAAAAGGACTCTTATTACTTAATTGCATTGATTCTCAAATGTTTAGGACTATCTTGCCAAATATAATATTTAAGAATGTGTTGAATGATTCTTTTACATACATAAGAAGCGAGTTTGTACTGAGCTATAACAAAACTTAAAAGGCATTTTAGTTATATAGAACATTCTAAAGTACATCACTACCTAATTCATTCTTATAATGCCTTCACAGGATCAGTTACTAGTAGTATCCAGATATTGGGATCTGAGAGTAGGAAATGGAATACTGAAGCAGGGAGATGGTCACCTCTGAGTTGGTGAAGTTGTGGCTAAAGTACAGTCTGAATTAAAGAATTTTGTTTGAAATACATGCTAGTTGCCAGTGCATAATAACAGATCTATGTTAGCTGGAGACCTTATTGATTGTGGTGATTAGTGTGAGATCTGAATCAAGTTATTTAGCTTTGAGAAAGTTAATGGAGCACACAGGATTTTTACTCTATATCTGGTTAATCGTTAGTTTCAAGCATAGTCTTATCCATTGTGATTCTGCAAATGAGGTGGTGTAAAATCATTGTCGTTCCACAGCAGTATGGTCAGTTGTGCTAGCTGGCCCATAGATAGTTGTTGTCCAATGAACAACTCTGACTAATTTGGTGATAATGGAATCCTTTTAAAAATCAAAACCCTTTTTACACTACAGTAATCTTTTTTGAATGCCAGTAGTAAAAAGTTGAAACAAAGGATGTAATTCATATCTGTGGATCCAGTTTAATTTTTAAATGTGTTTGGCATCTGGATATCAGTCACATCTGTCCATGTTCTTCTCTGTCTAGAAATTGAGGGTTCTATAGGGTGTGTGTGTGTATATATGTATGTATGTGTGAGTGGAGTGTAAGGTGGGGAGATGAAAACCGAACTGGCTTAGCCTTATCCCATCTATATATTTATATCCATAATAAAAGTGAAAACCCGTATGTGTGTATGTGGCACGGGTGTCCGCTCTCACAGACACCCTCCGGCCTCCACAAACAGGCTATAGTTCCCAGTGCTAAGGAGCCACCAGGTCACTTCTTTCCACTGACATTGTGGTTACCGCGAGCTCCATGAACATGTATCCCAACCCCTGCCAATGTACTCCCCAAACACTACGGCCCACCACCCAAGGAATGTTTTCATTTGGGGACCATTTCATCTTAGATTTTGCATTTTCCTCCACCACAGGCAGGCATCCCAGGATTCTCCATTGCTGTGGAATTTGCAAGACCCCGCCTACTGCCCTTCCCTTTCCAATCTGTCTGCATAACAAACAGAGCAGAACTGAGCTTACTGAAGGGGTTTGGGAATTGACTTGACATGGTGGAAGTTGTAGTTCACCCTGCATCAAGTCAGAGCACTGTGACTCCTACTGGGCAATTTAGAGGAGTTGTAGTTCACCTACACTCAGAACACTATGAACCCAAACAATGATGGGTCTGGACCAAACTTGCCATGCATACCCGATATGCCCAGATTTGAATACTGGTGGGTTTTGAGGGGAGTTGGCCTGGACATTTGGGAGTAGTAGGTACTGGGATTTATAGTTCACCTGCAATTGAACCCCACCCATGATGGACCAGGACCAAACTTGGCACACAGAGCCCCCATAACCAATAGAATATATTGGACTACTTTGGGGAAAAGGGAGTTACAGTTCACCTACATCCAGAGAAACAGTGACCCCCAATGGACCGGGACCAAGCCTCATGAAATCTGGGAGTTGTAGTAGTTCACCCCCATCCAGAGAGCACTGCAGCCAGGCGATGACCAGCCAACAACAGATCTGGACCACGCTTGGTACACAGATCCAAAATGGCAACCTTTGCATACTGGCAAAGTTTGGGGAGGATTGACTCATGACTCTGGGATTTGTAGTTCACCCACTCCAAACTGAGAATACATAACATTCAAAGACATATACTGCCTTTCTCAAATGACCCGGGCACTGCCGGGTCCCCAAGCTAGTTATTTACTAAATTACAAGATGACTTTCTAAACAGTTGTTCTTAAGAAGACTTGGATGCCTCCATTTTTGTATAACTTTTCATATCTGAGGCTGGAGGGAGCTTGTTTATTCTATTTTCTATTCATAATCTCTTACCCCATCCCCACCATATTAACATCAGAATGTTCCCAGTGCAGGAAACCCTATTAAGTACCATTTGAATTCACAATTTATTACCTTTGAGAAAGTTAAAACTGAAGCCTATTCCTCTGATGAATTTCCTCTTATTAGAATCTCAAGCTTCAGTTCCTTCAGAGGGCTTTGCTCTCTTCCCCACGACACTGTTGTCCAAACATTTTCACATATTTTTCCCATTCCACAAGTTTGAAATACCTCAGACTAGTCTTAATTATCAGCATTAGGAGCGTTGAACTAAAATATGTCAGTAGTTTTTCCAGCTTTTGGCCCTCACTAAAATTTAGCCCCCAAGAACTTTGAAATTGAATTTGGCCATCAGACTGAAAGAGATCCTTCACCTTTATGTATATAGACACTCTCTGTAATACATTATTTTTCTTAGTTATTAATGTGTTCTGATCATTAATAGAAAATGATGACTTTGATATGCTGAGCACCATATTTATTTGAATATAATGTGCCATTTTGAAGATGCACATTGCAAAAATGGATTTGCTATCAAATGTAATATGCCCAATGGCGCAAGCATAGCACTTCAGGGAGGCAGGCAGTATGAGTGAGGCCATTGAGAAGTCAATATCTTTCCATGATAACTTTACTGTTCTACATAGAATTTGTTCAAGCGCAATAGCTTATATGATATATGGTAATTATTTTAGCCTTCTAAAGCTGACAGATTTGTGTTTTGTTTTGGCAGTAGAACGATTCATTCAACTTTATAATGTTATTGTTTAATGCAAGTCCATTATCATCATTAGTTATAGTGGTATTTTAGATCTTCATTTTTATTACGTGTATATTTAGCTCAAGATTTCAAAAAATACTATGAATTGCATTCTGATCTTGGCATTATTATCAAACTTATTCTGTCTCATTACTAAAATAAAACTGTTTTCAATTTCAATGCTTAAAACAATTGGATCCCCATGTTTGGGGCTTAAATTGTTGACCCCAGTAAAACTGTTCTTAAAATAATATTCCTAGGTTTATTTGATCAATGACTTATAAGTTACTTCCTTACACCTTCTCCCCTTGCCTTAGTACTGCACAAATACCTGCCCGTAATAAATATTTTGGGCCTCAACTTGCCATGTATGTTGAGGGTAGGTTCTGGGGCCAAAATTAGGATTTTGATATGATTCATGGATAAGTCAAGGGTCATTTTGAAAGAGGTAAAAGCACCAGCGCTGTCTCAGGAAGCCAGCTGCCCCTATCCATCACCACAATTTCAAAAAGGCCAAAGCAGTGCTACGGTGGAGAGAATATAGGCTGGGGATCAGTGCATCTTTATATTCTCCCAGGACAGACATAGCTCTTACCTTTCTCCTCAGGGATAGTTCTTTTATTGATAAGAGTTAAGACATAGTATTCACATTGACCTGCAGATAAGTCGACCTCATTTTTTGAAGTCAATCTCTGACTAAAATTTATAGACTTACACACACACACACACACCACATATATATATATAGTATGTTGCTTACTGATATGTCTGACTAGACAGCTAAACCCACATCCAACCACTCCACAAAGTAAATCAAATTTCAACTTTTTCTAGAACTAAACAACAGCAACTAACAAGGGAGATTTAGGAATGGTGAGAAGAGTTTAAAAGCAGAAGAGAAAGCCAGGTCTTACAGAATGCAGAGTAAATTAACAAGAGAACCAGGTTGAAGAAAGAAGATCTAATAGGCACAACCAATCAAATATGACATAGTGTCAAGCCTGATTATTTGCTGACTGATCTGTACACCTGTGGTAGTGCAGTCATTACAAACCTAGGGCCGTAAAACTTGTAACAAAATACTCACTGGCAGCACAGTAGCAATCTAATATAGAAGATTATCAAGCCATGAAACTGAGTGACTAAATTGGAGAACCTAAACTATTCTATTTTTAACAAGAAGTGTCAAGTTATTTTGAAATCATACCTATAATGTATCTCCTGACAGAATCTATAGAAATATGGACCTGTTTGGAACGCACAGTTCACTATGTGAAAACATACTTCATATCCTAGGGTTTAAACTTATTAATTTATTATTAATATTAATCTATTATTGAGATATTAAAATGTCCAAAACATTTTCTGTAAGCAGTGCCTTAATACGATACAATATACATGTTTCTAGCAGACAAATATTGTTAGATTAGGTGTGTTCACATAAAACAACACATCAAGGATATAGAAATCCTGGCGAGTTATGTAGAAACATGCTACTCCTAAATTAATCACAAGCAACCAAACAAATCAAAGAGCTTGTCCACCATTGGCTTATTGTGTCACTTGTGGGTCTATATAGTTTCTTTTCTCTGTTTGGTTCTCTTCTGCCAAACCAGGGAGAGAATCTGAGGTTTGTTTTTGGCTTCTTTCTTGAATTTTCCAAGGGAAAGTTGTCTGCAGCTGGATGGTAGAACAAACCATTTGTAGAGCAAAGCTCAAATTGTTTGTACAGTTGCTCCTAGTGCAAATGGAGCTATCAGACAGCATGTACTGTTATGACACTTTTTCAGGATAAACCAAGTTTCTCATGTTGGGTGAAATTGCCATATATACTTTTGAAAAATGACCATGTATTTTAATATGCTTCTAAATAGACATTTGTCTAGATATTGCCATGTATATTGTAAAACGTTTTTGAATAGATATTTTCCTATATTGAATATACTTATGTGAGTCAGTGACACTACCTCTGTCACTGAGCTTATTTTAGAGTCATATCTTTACGACTACTGCTTACTTTCATCTTCTGTAACCTCCATTTGAGTTTAGGACTGTAATGGAACCCATTATGGGTAAAAGGTCTATGACTCAGTCATTGAGTCTCTCAAATGTGTGGCTTTTTAAATTGCTGCCATTAAAGCTTTATTAGTTTGTCATAAAATGTAATGATGTAAAATTCATTCATGTTACCATATTACAGCTTTGCTTTTGTTATATATTAGGATTTTTGTTTATGGTTTCTAGAAATTGATTTCTTCAGTTTAATATAAAATCTGTTTAAATTCAGCAAAACCTTATGTTGAAATAATGTCTGTTCATTTAGATTTTTATTCTCAATGAAATCATTATAATTGATGGAGGTCATGTACTTGACTACAGGAGGAAAGAATTTTGTTTGTATTTCAGGTATGATGGTGTTCATATACCTGTCACAATTCTGAAAATATCTAGAACCACCACAACTTATTCTTGTGTAATGCTTGTAATAATCAGTTTATATAGTTCATCTTATTTCTGTATTTGTTGCATAGCAAAAATGGACATTTTAAGTATAACTAGAAAAGAGTTTTGTAGCAAGTGCTATTGAGGAAATTCAGTGAACACTGAAGGTTAAATTTCTAATGTTGAAGGCTTCTTTGTTCTTCCTCCCTCCAGTACACCACAGTTTCACATTAATTAATCATGTTGAAGTGAACAAACAAGGTAAAGTATCTGTGGTGCTACTGGAATTGAGATCATATAAAGAACTGCCTTTCACATATTCTGTACATTCTAACTATAAGGAGAAACCTTCTAGATAGAAATTGCTGTGCTGCTGTATTGTGTTTTTCATCACATCTGGGAACATTATTACAGTTTTCTTGTATTTAACTGACTTGTTTTGTTCTTTTGTGTTGACCATGACATTTGTTGAAGGGATTGGCTCTACTTTCAGTAATGTAAAATGCCTTGCAGTCTTGGCTTAAGTTTTATCTTTGTAGTCTGAGCAGCTTCTGGTCATTGCAGGCAAAACATTAAATAGGGCTATAGAATCCTGTCTGAATGACTGTTAGATGTATCAGTAATGCCAACAACAGTAGACCCACTGAATCAGTTTTTGAATGTTAAGTCAGCACTTATATACATCTTATTAATTCGGTGGTCATATTCTTGTTGGCACTAATGCATAGGTGTAGGCCTTAGATTTTAAAATCTAAACTAAAAAAATGACCATTCCATGGATGCTGGGAAAAGTGCAGCAATAAATTCACATCCAAGATACAAGGATGCTATGTAGAAATACATAAGGTGGAAGCATAAGAAGCCAGAGAGATGTAGAAAGCGCAGTTAGAAGCTAGTAAGTGTAGAGCAGTTCATGGGAACTTCTAACCCAAAGGCCATTCACAGAATATCTACCCTGTTTCCCCTAAGATAAGACATCCCCAGAAAATAAGACTTAGTAGAGGTTTTGCTGAATTGCTAAATATAAGGCCTCCCCTGAAAGTAAGACCTAGCAAAGTTTTTGTTTGGAAGCATGCCCACCAAACAGAACACCAGAGCATGCAGGATTGGTAAATGTACGTACCATAGAGTGTTGTACATGGAAATAATTGTAGTAACAAGAAATTATTGATAGGATTCACAGTTTGTCTGGTTATGCTGGTTTGTGATGACAACTACTGTGCAGTATATAATAAATGTTTGTTTTTTTGTTCAACAATAAATGTGTATTCTTCTTCTTGGAAAAATAAGATATCCCCTGAAAATAAGACCTAGAGCATCTTTGGGAGCAAAAATTAATATAAGACAGTGTCTTATTTTCAGGGAAACACGGTATATGTAAACTGTGGCATGTATCTTTTCCCACCCTTCTTTTCTCAAGTCTATCTTTTCCTTCCCTTCTGGGCCATACCAGTTACTTAAGAGGGGACAAATATTTGGAGCTTTTGTTCTTCTTCGCCCACCCCCATGGTTTCTGGTATCATGTCACTGATTATAGGAACAAATGGCTCTCCCAGTGCAACTTTATAGCTGGCCATACATCTTGCATTCCAAGAAGTGCAGTTGATTTTTAAGGCAACATAAAAGACCCTTTGCACTCAGGAATTTCCCCACCCATTGTTTTACAGTAGAGTCTCACTTATCCAACATAAACGGGCCGGCAGATAAGCGAATATGTTGGATAATAAGGAGAGATTAAGGAGAAGCCTATTAAACATCAAATTAGGTTATGATTTTACAAATTAAGCACCAAAACATCATGTTATACAACAAATTTGACAGAAAAAGTAGTTCAATATGCAGTAATGCTACGTAGTAATTGCTGTATTTACGAATTTAGCACCAAAATATCACAATGTATTGAAAACATAGACTACAAAAATACGCTGGATAAGCGAATGTTGGATAAGTAAGACTCTACTGTATTTGAATCGTCCACACAAGTGGCTTTTCCCACTTTTCATCCACAAACACACTCATCAGATAGTTTGGGCTGCTTTCTTGTGCTTCCCAAGTCAGGGGAAGAAAACAATATTTTCTTAAAAGGGAATCATGAACACTTCTGAATGCCTATTTAAAAGGTAAAACAAGTGATTAAATTATTCATTATTTGGGAAAGAAAAAATATTTTAGAGTGATCTCTGGATAGGATGTTGATTTTGGGGGGCAATGAGTTAAGTAATTATTGGAAGCATAGTAGAAACAAGTTAATAGTGCATGAATTTGATCTGCTCTCCTTTAGCATAAGCTTCTTGTTTGATATATATATATTATACCTGAGAGAATTTAACTGGAAAAATTCTCTATATCTGGCAAAGAAGAAAGGTGTCGAAAGTACAGTTTTGGAAATATTGAAAGTAAGATTGAACAAAGTTAACTGTTACTTTGGTATTTCTGAACTGAGAAACTCAAGACAAAGGGCTAGGGCTAAGGAGATAACATTTGTTTGGGTGTTTTGTAGTTCCTAACCATGGGGATGTGTTTTAATGGTCAGAAATCTAGATTTAACAATGTTATACCCCACCTTAGGCTGTAAGGAGAGGTGGATAAACATTATTATTATTATCATTATTAAAAACATATGAACATTTTCATGGGTCTGTATATCATTGTAATGCCAATGCTCTTGGTCGTTCTCAGTACATAAAGGTGAACTCCCACTATTACTTTTATAGAAACATCTAGATTGGATGGTAATCAAGTGAATGCATTCTCATGTTTTCATGCCAGAGGTGACCCAGTTATGGAATTGGAACTACAGCTGCTTTTGCTTTTAATGAAGAGTGTCCATTAGATATACTAAAGTCATTCTGGGTCCTTCAAGCAAGGCAGAAATCTAATGTAAATTGATTAAAATCTTTTATCCTTCCAATATATCTAGAATTGTAATGCAATCAGCCCCACCTCCACTCAAAAGACCTTTAGATTCTGGTGGTCACCTATTGAGAAAGGAAGTAAATTGAAAGCTATGATTTCTCTCTTCTTGCAAGCCAATATTTACCTATTTGAAACATACTGATTTCAGCATACTGAAGGAGGGCAGAAGCAGTCATTTCTCTTTTTCTCACACTCTTTCTCCACTAAACATTACATTAAATTTCATGCCTGAGTTGGTCTCCAACTTATAAAGAATCACCCTTACTCACTTATAAAGAAGCACACTTAAGCTCACATCAACTCAACCACTCCAAGTGCATGTACTGTGCTACTGCTAGTAGCAGCCAGCCAGGTAAGCCTGAATCCGCAGCACAATCACACTCTCATTTTCTTTTTCCCTCTGGCAGTAGCTTGTAATTTTTTTTTTTAGTAGGATGAAGTAAGGGAGAAGGGGCTAACTTTTTAGAACACCTTTTTTTTAAAACTACAACTTGAGTATCTAACACAGCTTGTATTTTCAGTGCATTACTCTCCTTCCTACTGTCCTTATTCAAGGCTGCTCACAAGCTGTGCTAAGAGACATCACAAGACTGCTACCCATGTAACCCTTCTTCCTCCAGTTTCCATTAATTATAGTGAATCAGAACAAATTTGGTAACAAATAACAGGCAGAAACCCACTTATTCTATATTGAAAATTAGTGAACTGTAGGTCCAGCTTGCTCCTTAAAAAAAAGTAACCAGCTATCAAAGTAACTCATAGGATCATAGCATTCAAAGGGGGTCCCAAAGGCCATGGGGGTTTGATACCCTGCTCATTTCATCCGTAGCAGGCAGCCGCCTAGCCTCTTTTTGAAGATGACCAGAGAACGAGAGCCCTCCATTTCTTTAGGCAGTTGGTTACCTAAAAGTAAAACATGTCTGTCTGGGTTCAATCCCAGGAGGGTTCTCAACCTGGATTCCAGTAGAGGTTGGAAACAAAGTATGCCTCCAAATATCACCTTTTTAAAAGCTTATTCCAAATAACTGTACCTCAGGAAATGAAATTCAAAGTTTTAGAGTGGTAGAAAATCCACATCAAAGCTGCAAAAGTACACAATTGCAAGGTCATGGGTTAGGTGGTCTAGCTGTTTTGGATCTTGATCCCTGTGTTATACGTCAGTTCTCAGTTCACATGCCATCTCAAAAAGAGAAAGCAGAAACAGGAGGGCTCTAATCATGCTAGAAACAGAGCTAGGTATCATGCTTCAGCCAGGTGATATAATCTCTTAGAAAGTTATTGTTTTGAAGATGAGCAGACATTAGTAAGTGAGTGTTAGTGTGTACGTGGTATATTTCTTGTAGTATGTGAAACACAGTCCTGGCTCATTCTCCTTCAAAGAATTTAGGCGCTTCCTAGTTCACTTCAATCTTTGGTACACTTTTAAACTCTTTTGAATTCGAACGATGATGAAATTAGGTTCTAAGTTTTATGATTGTGAATTTTTCTCTGTCTCTGGCTTAATTTCTGTAAGCAGCCTTTGAGGCTGATAAAAATGAGGGTTGATCATAATAGGAGATATGCAAACCTGAGATTTATTCATTTATAGTAAATAGTAAATAATAAAATGCATGGATAAACTACTTAACATCATGCTTATCTATAAGAGCCTACAGTGCCCTTAACATGTGTAATGCTTAAAAACATACGTTCAAAATAACAGTCATTAGCAGCAGAAAAGTTGAACGAGTGTATACAACATCTAATTGCTATACCCAATGTTCTTAAGAACACTTGGGCCTAAGTATCCGACTTAAAACAGCTCACTAAATTATTGGAAGTATTTGATAAAATTATTTTCAGGATACATGAAATATACATGACTTCAATGTTTAGACATGACAGGCTGATGCCGGATGAGAGACTCCCTCCTTGGACACACACAAGACTGGCAGCGTGGAAGGCGCTGAACAGACTGCACTCTGGCACTACGAGATGCAGAGCCAACCTTAAGAAATGGGGCTACAAAGTGAAGTCCACGACATGCGAATATGGAGAAGAGCAAACCACAGTCCACCTATTACAATGCAGTCTGAGCCCTGCCACATGCACAATGGAGGACTTTCTTATAGCAACACCAGAGGCACTCCAAGCGGCTAGTTACTGGTCAAAGGACATTTAATATAATGCCAAGTTTTTTAAAACTTTGCTTGTGTTTCAAATACATTTCAGCTTGTACCATCTGTTCGCTTCTGACATGATAAATAAATAAGTGTTTAGACTTGAGTCCCATCTCAAAGATTTCTTATTTGTATGCACAGGGAGTCTCTGAGTTACAAACATCTAATTTACAAATGACTCATTGTTAAGAACAGGGGTGAGAGAACAGGAAGTCAGAGAAATCTACCCATAGGAAGTTAAATTCACTCCTGAAAGAGTTATCATGGGGAAAAAATGAGGGTTTATCACCAATTCTTGTTTCTACAACAAGCCACATTTTTCAAGAAATGATTATCACATGGACAGAAAGTGAGGTGAAATTTTCTGAAAAGGGACAGCAAAACGAACGCCATAGGGTGTTAACCCTTCCCTATGCTATCCAAAGCTTACACACACACACACATATCCATACCCTGTTTTCCCCAAAATAAGACCTACCCCAAAAATAAGACATATCATGATTTTTCAACATTTCTGAGGATGCTTGAAATAAGCCCTATTTCAAAAATAAGCCCTCGATATAGTTCATTTAAAAAGTCAATTTGGAAAAATAAGACTGCCCCTGAAAACAAGTTCTAAAACATCCTTTGGAGCAAAAATTAATATAAGACCCTGTCTTATTTTGGGAGAAACAGGGTACACACATACATACATACATACATACATACATACATACATATAAAGATACACTTTAAAAATGTACCTGTTCTGACTTAAAACAAACAAATTCAACTTAAGAACAAACCTACAGTACCTATCTTGTTCGTAACTGGGGGACTGCCTGTGTAAAACATATCAGTGTCTGCTATCAGATGGTTCCCGTATTTCATGATCAGAGTTTTTCGTTGGTGTGAGAGCATATAAACCAGAATTATCTGTGTGAGGAAAATATTGAAGCTGGAGCAGTTGGTGGTTAGGCTAGTTTGCCCACCTTTATCTTAAGCTAGGATAATATGAGTTTCCTTTCTCTGAAGCTGGGTAGAATGTGATTTCCTGAGTGGAGATTCAAATCCTGGTCTCAAGAGTCACAGTACAGAGTTCAAACCACTATCCCATGCTTCTGATTTTTTACGTTCATTTAAAGAGAGATTGAATTCTAAAGACTTACAATGTTTGGAATATAGCTATTTGAAAAATTGTGTTGAATCCATATGAACCCCATTTGCATCTTAAGATCATCCTGAAATCCAATTCACAGGCTTACCCTCTACTTGGCTGGTCTCCAAAGAGATATGCATATGGCTGTTTTTACACAGAGTGGAGTGAGTTAGGTTTAATGTTGCTTTAAACAAATATCCTTTTCTGTAGTTAAATTGTTTCCACACATAATTGCTTTATAGTTGCACTGAGGTGGATTTACTTCTAAGGCTAACATAAATATCAAAATAACTTTGTGATTTCTCGGGTATCATTTAGGTTTTTGGAACAGAGGTTCAAAATTTGCATAATTGATAAAATACCAGACTTGTCTAAGATATTAAACTGGACAGAATACAACCTTACTATGGAAATTTGTGCATCTCCACATCAATGGTGGGTCTCACTGAGAGCTAATTCAGGGAACGAGTAAATTGTGATTCTGTAACCAAACATAAATGTCTACAACAAGCCTGCATTCTTTCATAACAAGTACAGTAAGTTGTGAAAGGGAGGGATATTTTGAGTATCCCAGTGGTTCTCAAATTGTGCTCTTCCAGATGTTATGGACTTCAGTTCCCACAATTCCTAACAGCTGGTAAGTTGCCTGGGATTTCTGGGAGCTGAAGTCCAAAACATCTGGAGGAGCACAGTTTGAGAACCACTGATAAATTGCAGCCGATTTGTGAGATTTTCTGTATTTTTCATAGGAAGAGCAGCAGTGTGTGTTTCATATATGTACATATGTAATATTACACAAACTTATTTCTTTTATTTTAGTTTTGGTGCCCCAATTTCTGCAAGTTTAAACATTTTTTCTGTTTCAGAGGTGGGGAAATACAGCCCATTGCATCCTAGTACCTTTTGTGCAGATCTTACATATTGGAGATCCCAAATAACTTTTTCAGGCAAAGTATTACCTATAATACAATCCAAAACACAGCTTGAAAAGAATACCCCAACCCAAAAATCTAGCTTTGAATGTAGAAAACTGGAGAAAGACAATTTGGAAATCCAGAGAAGTACAAGCTAGATTGCATTTTTGGGCAATTTGGGGACAAACATAAACAAAAATAGTTCACCACGAGTGAAAATTGGTTCATACACTGTTTTGTATCCTTGTTTAACTAAACACATGAATCAAAGCCTAAATTTCTTGCATTTGTTATAACATGGCTAACAAATGAATTCACCCAACAAATACCACATAATTAATAAGTACAGTTTTTTCAATGCAGAGTAATAGTTATAACTATATTGAATATCAGAACTTTGGGTCAGCATGTCTTTACAGAATACGGTAATTTTGTGATGGTGTTCATTTTATCAAGCAAAACTTACAAAGTTCTGTAGAGGTGTGTGTTTAAATCCCATCACAAGTTGGATAGTTGCACACTTGTTGTTCTAAGTGGTTTTGGAGAGTTCTGTATACTTCTGGCATGTATTAATAGTATTAAGGGTCAGACAGTGGGAGTTGACAGAATGCCCACTGTAAAATTTAATAGCATTACTGAAGAAAGTACCATGTGGCTGGTTAGGCAGGTGATGTGGCCCAGTAGTCTGCTGCATGGGTATTAATGTGAGCCCCTCGTTTTAAACACATGACTAAAAGAAGCCATCTGTTCTTTGTTACATATTTCTCTAAAAGACTTAAGGGGTACATGAGTCTAACATACACTCAAACATTTATGAATTCTTTCAAATGTACCAGAAATATAATCAAACAAGATTGTTGCTTACTCCCTATTACACAGGATTATTTAACCTTTAGTGTGTAGGATGATTTTTTTTACAACCTTATGAATTGCAGTAGCAAAACATACATTGAAAATCTTCAGTACATCATTCATATATGTATATATATACTGTATGTAAGTTTGAGAGAATTCATGGGCTTAGGAAAGGGATACAGTGACTGGGTTTTTGGAGAAAAAAGTATTCAGAATTTATACCTCTCACTTTAAAAATTAACATCCCCTGCCTATGATGAAAGTTCGGGTCTGTGTATACGCATTTCTCTTAAGTAGACAAAGTTTAGCAATTTGTGATGCTAAATAAACTATCTTGTTTCTAATTCATCGTTATCTTTTAAAGGTTATGTTTAAATTGTTCTAACATTGAAAATAGTTTAATTCTATTTTATGTCCACAGTTATGGATAGTAATGCAGTTCTTAAAAATCTTCATAGTTGAAGAGATCATATGGGCACAGAATTCGTATAAGAATTCCCATTGGATGCAAAGGTAGTGTCCACTGTCCAAGCAATAGGAATCAACAATGTAGAAATTGTGTTAAGATTTTGCAGGGTTGGGGTGCTCCTTTTTGATTTCCAGGCTTGTTAGAAATTAGAGATGTGCAAAATCTTATCAGAATTTTGAAATCTATGCCAATAAATCCTACAGTTATAAGTAAAGAATGATAATATCTGAGAAGAGAATTAAGCCAAAGTCTGGATGTTGGTAGTATATTGCATACTGTTGAATTAAAAAGAAAACAAGAGTGAAAGAAAGCAGAAGTCAAACATTGAGAAGGAAAGGGGTTAGGACAGAAAGGGAAAGGCAAAAGAATGAATGGATGAATCATCAAAAAGGACCTGATTGAATACATGAAGAAATAAAGAAATGTGTCTTCATCGGTACATACTGCCAGCTCTCCAGATTCACTGGGATTAGGAGTCAAGGCTCTCACAAAAGTGTCAAAACATTGAAGAAGAAGAAACCGCAAGAGAAAACACCTCTCTAGGAAATCCGGTCCTTCAGGATGACTCTGGTCAATCTCTGGTGGAAGTAGACCAGAACCTCACTGGAGGACCTAGGCAATCCTTGAGAGTGTTCTCTCTAGGACTCTCTCAGTCTTCTACCAGACGTTTACCACAGAGTCACACTAGAGGCTGTAGAGGTTCCCAGAAAGAACATTTTAATCATATCCATAGAAGTCGAACTTGCAACTGTGGAGAGCTGATAATAGATGTATTGGTCAAAATGTGAAGGCTGAGGTGTAGGCATATATTTAACACATATTTAACATACATTCTGTATTTTACCAAGAAATTATGTGTGTTTGGAAGGAAGAGACAGAATTAGTAGAATAGATATTATAAGCACAACTGCATGATACAATAAGGTATCATCTGGATTGGCTGTTTTTTTCCTAAACTGTGCTTAAACCATGTGTTGCACTACAGAAGTTAACACAAACCATGACTTCTCTACTCATTGTTAGTAAAACATGTTTTACACTTTTCCGTTTCCTTAGGCTTCTATTTTACTCATTCAGTGCTCATCTTTCCTGCCATCCTAGAGGCCTTTGTGTTACTACAAGATGTCCCATCGTTAGATAATGTCTTATTAGACCCTTTTTCATTTCAGGCATGGAAGTCTCCTGAGCACTTACTATTTTGTTATTTTAATTTTCTTGATACATAATTTTAAATTTGACAACAGCCCTGAATGTCTTGTTGAAAAAATAGTGTAGATGCATTAAGTTAATAAAAAGTTTGTACATTATCCTAAAATGGACTGGGGTTTCTAAATCTGTTCTTTGTTAAGAGAACAAGAGATGGAAATTCAGATACCAGGGACAATTTCCTTAATATAAAGAGACAAACTGAACTAAGATGAGAATGAAAGTAAGTAAAAGTAATGTTATCTGATAGGAACAGCATATCAACAAATCAATGAGAAAAAGATCATATAATACCGATCCAGGGTTGCATCTGCACTATAGAATTAATGCAATTTAAAATCACTTTAACTGCCATGGCTCAATGCTGTGGAATCCTGAGAGCTGTAGTTCGGTGAGGCACTATATGACAGAAGGCTAAAGACCTTGTAAAATTACATCTCCCATTATTCCATGGCATAATAATGTGGTATCAAACTGCATAATTATTTATTTATTTATTTCCATCATTTATATGCATAAGTTCTGCAGTGTGATGCACACCAGATACAGTAAGGAGACTGACAAGAAAGATCTCATAGTTTATTATATATAATTATTTAATTATTTACTATATATTGTTCAATGCACAGTCAATGGGATCAACCAATATGAGCAGTAGTTTTAAAAACTAGTTAATTGGATACCTTATGCATTCACTATTTTTATTCAAAATTTTATTAATGAAAGAATGCTTCATTTTGCATTGCTTAGTTAATGTTTTACTACATACGGTAACTATGTGTTCTATCAAATCTTGGTTTGTAGTGTATTTTCTGATACTCCTTCGGTTACTAATATGCTAGTAACAACAGGTCCACACAATTTGTATCAGCAATTTGTTGTTGTTTTTTTTGAATAAATGCAGAAAGTGATCACTTTGTATTTTGGCATTTTCAGTGTTGGTAGAAAACAATAAATACATGTTGTCTTGCAGTCTTGCAAATCACTATTATTATTTTTTACCATTTAATTCTGAACATACTAAAATATTTAAAGTTCTTAAATGCCCTATTGTGAGCCTGTTGAGCATGTTGTAATGGAATTAGAGATCTTTGTTGCATTATCTATTTTAGAAGCTAGAATATGTTGATGGAGTTCATAGGCTTATGTTTTGTATATTCATGACCTAATTGTGGCATACTAAATGTGTAAAAGTTGTTTTGTTTTGGAGGTGGTTCTAGCACGTCTGAAAATATATGTTTTACAGCATTTTTAGTCAATAACATTTCTAAACACCAAATCTAAAACATGTATTAATCTAATGCCTCATTTGTTTTTTCCCAGCATTCTCCATCAGAATCTTTCTTAGAGAAATCAGTGCCAGACATGACTCAGGTTAGTGGACCGAATGCCCAGCTACTGAAAAGCGATGATTACCTTCCATCCATTGAACAGCAGCCCCAGCAGAAGAAAAAGAAAAAGAAAAACAATCACATTGCTGCAGAAGGTCCCAGTAAAGGATTTCTTGGTGGGCTTGACAGCCAGGATCCTACCAGGAAATCACTGGACTGTTCCCAAGAAGAGAAAAAGAAGAAGAAAAAGCCTAAAGTAAAAAAAGACCCAAAAGATCCAAAAGAACCGAAGGAGAAGAAGGAGCCTAAAGAACCCAAGACTCCCAAAACCCCTAAGATCCCTAAAGAGCCAAAGGAGAAGAAAGCTAAAAACACCACACCAAAACCCAAGACCAACAAAAAGTCAAAGTATGTACTTTTTGTTAATATATTAGTTTTCCCGGTATATTACTCTGTTACAAATGCAATCTTAAAGTGATATTTAAGTTGCTGGCAAAGCTAGACTAATATCCAGAATTCCATAATGTAGAATTAATGCAATTTGAGACTACTAACTGCCATTGCTCAATGCTATGGAAATCTGGGAGTTGTAGTTTAGTGAGGCATCCACACTTTGACAGAAAAGACTAAAGACCTCATATAACTACAACTCCTTTGATTCCATAACATTGAGTCATGGCAGTTAAAGTGGTGTCAAACTGCATTACTTTTACAGTATTGGTGTCCACTAAATCTGCACATTTCCAAGTGTGATGGGGTAACTATTTCAGTCAGATGTGTCTGCTTTTTCCTTTTTTCTGTTTTGATATTCATGAAGCTTAAGAAATGATCCTAGGGACGTCTTCACATTTACCTGGGTCCTGTTCCGTTTTGCTGGCAGTTGCAGACAGAGATAACAGCACAAGGCATTGCCAGGTTGCCCTTCCCCCAGCACATGAGGGAAAGGGCCCAAAATGTGGGTATATCTGTTGGAGCTACCCAAAACCCACTTACCTCTCAGTCATTGCAACGTTTCCTCGGCACTTGGACAGTAATTGGGGTGGAGTCTGCCGAGCATCATGTGATGGCACTTGGCATCATACAAAGGGACAGTTTGCCCCAGTATGATGAGGTAGTAAGAGACATTGCTGTTTACTTTCATGTGTGAATTAATCTTTATGGTATCTGAAGCATGTTTGGTGTCCTGGAAAAAAACCCTGTGTTAATTATTTTGTCAGTGAACATCATTCTTGGTCAGTGCTTTGATACCTAAAATGAGAGGATCTCAGTTTTCATATATGTCTGCAATACATGTAGGAAATAAATAGGACTGAAAAATCCCTTTTGGAATTGTGACTTGAATATGAAGATAATTTTAAAAACTTATTTGTGTGGCCACTATCGATCTGTAGAAACATTTTTAATAGATGTAAACTGAAGAAAACTTGATTAGAACGTGATTTTCCTCATGATCTCATGGAATGGTATCCTTAAACAGTCAAAATTAACTTTTTATAAATTCACTAGCTTTGCCCAGCCACGCGTTGCTGTGGTTTATGGGAATAATTTGTTGGCCAGCTGGAATAGTAGTGAATAGCCTTGCAGCCGCAAAGCCTGGCCGTTTTCTTCTTATGGTTTTGTTCATTTGCAATCGTTTGTTGGTAGGTGTTAGCTGGCCCTGATTTCCCTGTTTTCAGAGTGTTGTTGTGTTTTCACTGTCCTGGTTGTAGAGTGTTGTAATAGTGGGAGTGTGGTTTTGTTTTTTTTCAATGGATTTCTCTTGCTAGGAACCAGACAGGCAAGTGTTGTTTGTATACTTGTGGAATACAGTTTGTCCAGTGTGGGAGAAAGAACTCTTTGTTGGAGGCAAGAATGAATGCTGCAATGTGTCACCTTGATTAGCATGTAATGGGCTTGCAGCGTGATAGCCTGGCTGCTTCCTGGCTGGGGGAATTCTGTGTTGGGAGGTGTTAGCTGGCCCTGAGTGTGTCCTGTTTGGAATTTCCCTGTTTTCAGAATGTTTGAAGTAGTCTCCCAGATTAGTATGTATTGTCCTTGTTGCTTATAAGACGGTTGAGTCATCTTGTTGGACTCTCCAGGTGTTTTGCACTTCAGCTCCCATAATCCCAAATAGCCAGTTTGGGATTGTGGTAGTTGAAGTCCAAATGGGGCCCATTTTGTCAGAGAAGCACTTGATTGAACTAAAAGAAACAGCCTCACAGCCTTTTGGAGCGCGGCTGGTAAGGAAGGGTTATTCCCTCCTGGCTCTTCCATCCTCCCTCCCACCAGTGTGTGCGCTCTGGCCTTTTCAGACGGGGCCGGCCGGAGGGAGGACGGGAGGGAGGGTGGAAGAGCCGCAGAAGGGGGATGTGGGCCCATTTTGTCAGAGAAGCCCCTGACTGAAGTAAAACAAAATAAATTGTTAAAAGCATGAAAAGCAGAAAGCTTCCCTTCACCCTTTTCTTCTCTACCTCCTCCTCCTCCGCACTCTGGAAGACTTGCCTGATGTGGACGAGTAGGCCTGTTTCAACTGGGGCAAAAAGCAATGCCGCCTCCCCTGTCAATGTCCTCCTCCCTCGCGTTCCGTAAGCCACCAGCCCCGGTCAGTGCAGTAACCGTTTAAAAAGTTAGGTTGGGCTCCACGAGCTGCTGCGTGAGCCTGTCAGTGATGTAGCTATTCCAAGGGTGGGGGCTGCTCTGCGCGTGTGCAGAGAGCATTATTAGGTTTTTGGGGGTTTTAAAGTGATTTTCAAATTGTATTGTTTGTTTGTTTTTATGTATAAACACAGTATGGGTGACCATGTCTTTTGTGGCCAAATTTTGTGTGTTTTGGTTGTTTAGTTTTGTTGTTTACTTTAAAGTAAAAACTAATAGAACACACACACACACACACACACACACACATATATATCTTTACTTCAAAATAAAGAGAGATAGTAAGAGGAACTAAATTATGTCATTTTGAGGATGCTGGGATAACATACCTCCTAGATAGATACTTTATACTTCAGCTTCATATTTGTTTTTTGCCATAGTAAAGGTAAAGGTTCTCCCCTGACATCAAGTCTAGTCATGCCCTACTCTGGGGGTTGATGCTCATCTCCATTCTAAGCTGAAGAGCCGGTGTTGTCTGTAGACGCCTCCAAGGTCATGTGGCCAGCATGACTGCTTGGATCGCTCTATTGTAATGTCAAAAATCTGCATAAATAATAGGAAGCAAGAACCATTTGATAGTGTCATGCAGAATCATTCTCTGATGTTTTATCTCAAGAATTACATGGCTAACTCACTATTTGGAGATATTATTTTGACTAACCAAAGGCACTTTTGAGGTGTATGGTGTAAAGGTAAGGGTTTTCCCCTGACATTAAGTCTAGTCATGTCAGACTCTGGGGGTTCGTGCTCATCTCCATTTCTAAGCTGAAGAGCAGGTTTTGCAATACTAACTCTGTAATTAAGTGGTTTTTTATCACTCATGTTGTTAAATAGAGAAGAAAGATGAATTGTAAAAGCTTAGGACTCTTGAAAATAATCTCCAGTCATTATACTGATAGACTGAACAAATAACAAATGTAATATTAATCATAGCTTTTCTGCACGTTTATGAGGACTGAACTCACTCTAACTTTACTGATTGGTGAAGACGATGTTTAAATACATGCAACATTTGTGAAAGAAAGTTGCCTTGTAAGATAAGGAATGCCAAAAGCTAAGAAATCTGTCCAGCGACACTCATAATTGAGTTAAGATTTTAAGTGAATCAATAGGTTAAACCATTAATCTGTCAAGCAATAGCTATAGAGCTGGTCAGAGACTTGTTGCTTATTTCCTTGATATGTTGCATTGTTACAGGAGAGAGGAAAATAATAATGCAATAAGAATATAAAAAACAATTCAGATAATGGTAAATTATGAATATCTCATCATTATTATGGCTGTTGCATACTTTTTCTGTACCTAGATTGTGAACAGCAGGGGTGCAGCTCTATTCAAAGTCTGCTACTAGTTTGAAACAATGAATCTTCCAATACATCTAGAATGTAGAATTAATGCAGTTTGACAACACTTTTAACTGCTATGGCTTCATGCTATGGAATTTGGGATTTGTAGTTTGGTGAGGCATTTGCTCTCTTTGGCAGAGAAGGATAAAGACCTTATAAAACTGCAACTCCCGTGATTCCCTAGCACTGAGCTATGACATCAAATGGTATTAAACTGCATTAATTCTATAGTGTAGATTCATCTTTAGTTGACTTAACCCTCCAGCTTGAGAGCTATCCTGTTGAATGATCAGTTCTCCTTTCTAGTATGGTGTAGCGGTTTGGATGTTGGACAAGGACATTGCAAATGTGAAATTCAAATCCCAACTTGGCCATGAAAACTGATTAGATGGCCTTAGGCAAATAACACTCTCTCACTTCAAAAGAGGGTAGTGGCAAACCCCTTATGAAAAAAATCTTGCCAAGAGTGCCCAATAACAGATTTGCCTTATGCCAGAAAAACTTGAAGGCACTCAACAATAAAAAAAAATTTCAAGTAAGGACTGTTTCATGCACCTTAAGTATATGTTGCATTGAATTTAGCATGATTATTCTGTTGCCCAGCTCAAATTAAACAGAAGTACTCCCAATAGAAGTAATTTTTAGACATAGACCTATAAGAATATGGTGGCATGATGACTGGGATGCTACTTGTGGTATGTACGAGATGTAGATGTAGATATTGATTTCGTATGTATATAGATAGAGATAAGGTACCTGAATTATACTGAATTTGAAGGATTGGACAGTCACTGCTAGAGGTCAATGCCTTTTACTATTCATATTAAGCTACTAGGCTCACTTTCGGATAGCAGACCACTGTGTAGCCACTGCATAGCAACTTCATACAGTAAGCAAGATCCTAAAACACACCAGTAAAGTATAAATCTGTACCAAGATTGCCAATAATTTACTATGGGTTGGAAGTGATTTCCAATTACTTATATCATCTCTTGATATTTCTAAAGTTCAATAATATATCAAGTTTAGTTATTTTGACTTCTAGTGAGCATTCAGGCCCAGTTTGCTCTCGTATCTTTTTGGCAGTTTGTGGTGTCCATTAAACACTCCTTGAGCACCATGTTTCAATGAATTGACTCTTTTCATCAGTTTTTTTCATTGTCCAAGGTTCACAACTATAAATTGGAAATATAAATAGCCTGGGGTGTTTCTTACTTTTCTATTCAGTTATACATCCTTATATTTGAGGACATTCTTCTTTTATAAGTTCACTACTAAATTCTAACTTCTTGAATTCAGGGTCCATTTAATTGAAGGTTCAGCTAATGTATAGACAGTCCTGAAAAATTCTGCTGTTTTTTATGTCACTTTAAAGTGATATGAATTATGTGTGTCCTTGACTTTTGTTTTCTTGGCATTCAAATATAACCCCATATTTGCTCTTTCTTCCTTAAGTAGTCTTCAGTAGTCATTCCATAGCCAATAGCTATTCCGTATTCCATAGTCAATAGCACATCTGTGCTATTTTCTGTAGCTTGTGTGATGTTATACACATATCTTAAATGGTTGAAGTTCTTTCATCTGATGCCATACACACATATATTACAATAAATAGTTAACAGTTCAAACCAAACAATTAAAACATAAATAATCAAACCAACAATTAAGCTCACGCTATCCAAATCATAATCCATTTGTCAGTCACTTTGATTTATGGTTACTTAGTGCACTGTTCCAGTTACTTGTCAAAAGCTTCAACTTCCTATAGAAAGCTCTTTCCATGGGTACCAAATGGTGGAATTAACTCTTCACAGAGCTAAGTGAGGAGGTAGACGTAACAAAAAATTCAGTAATCTCTTGACCATTGACTATGCTGGCAAAGGCTGGAAGATGAAGACTGTAACATCTAGAGATCTACCTTATGCCCTTTACAGCATCTAAAGATTCTCACGCTTGAATATCACTTCAGGATCTATATCAAGTAGAGCTTCAATTTATTAGAATAGCTTTTGGGCTCAGGAATAACTCAATAAAGTGGGATATTTAGCACCTTCATAAGTGTTAATTTAGGAAGTGCTAACATATTTAATCATGCATACTGTGGTGGGAATTGTGCAGCATTGCTTGAACTGGCCTGTTGATTGCTCTTATATACTCTTTTTTGGCAGTAATTGTTTTCATATTTCTTAGCACTGAAGTAATTTTTCCACTTGTATTACTTCCATTTTCCTGCTTACCTTGAGGAAAAACTTTACTATTCTCCATTACTAACCTTTTTTTTACCTGTTGAGGAAAGCTACTCATAAAGTAGTTATAGCTTACTCACCCCACTGTAGGCTCAAATGTACTAAGTCCAAATAGGATGTCCATGGGGATAATAATACACATACCTGTGTATTATTTTGTATATGTAGTACACCTACTGCAATGGCAGCAGGGAAATGTGGCCATGAACATCTTTTAGGTTAGGACACCCTTGAAACTGTGGCTAATTGTTGTTTATCACAGGTAGTTGACGTTACAAGCCAGGAAATAAAGTTCAGTTTATGGATCTGTAATGTATATTTCAGAGGAAGGAACTGGCACAAACAATCTTAAGCAAACCCTATGAAAAATTCATGGAATCTTCATAAGTTGACAGGTGACTTGAAGGCACATACACAAGCACAAAGTGAAAAATCAGTGATGTTAGTTTATTGCAGTTGAACTAAGGCAACATTGAATTTTGGGTATCTTCAATTTTTTTATTACACTGCCAGCCTAGTATTGTATTGTATTGAATACAGTAGTTCCTTTTTGTATTGAATAGTTCCTTTTTGTAAGTTATATTATCTACTGGGCACAAAAGTGTACTGACCTTTTGTTATTCTTCTGAAATTAGATACTGAAACTATTTGCATTCTTGAAAAATGCTCTCTTCCCTTTAAGAATTATGTGTAGCTTTGTTTCTGTTGAAGAAGAATAGAAATCAGCTATAGAAAGTTCCATGTACAGATTGTCCAAAGCATTAAGTAAACAAAGTATTGTATCACATTGAATTTTAGAATCTAGAAGTTTTCAAATGTTGCTTCAGGATAACTTGAAGTAGATTCACAGTGTTTTGGTCACTCAGTGGTTTCAACAGTAGTATTCCCTTCACCTTTGTTCCATGTAGACCATTGAAGTGAAGAAAATTTGGGGGTAAATCAGAAGTGGATTTTAGTGTGAAAGGAATGAGTGCTACATAGGGTTACACATTTGTAGAGTTCTGTGTATAGAAGGGTCAGGGAATCAGCAGCACTTTGTAGCCTTTCAGTAAACTGACATTTTATCCACCCTAGCCTGTGCTATTCTTCAATATGTTAAATCAGTTACTCATAGGCAGTAGTGCACCGGGGGTACACAAACTGCTATTAAATAAAATTCTGTGCTTAGCTTTGATTTATAGAGGTCACCAGTAAAAAAGCACTAGCCTGTCAACTTGCTTTACCTGGCAACCGTTCAACTACCAACAGGCTTACCTTTGATTTAAACAAATTTGAGAAATATGTAAAGTTTGGGACGCAGTTTTGCACTGATTTGATAAAAGAAACCACAAAACGCTGCAGCGCAGGTGTTGAGAATGTTTGAAAGCTGATTGAGGGAAGCAGATGGCTTGAGTCAGTGGCATCCAGCCAAAAGAGCAGGTGCTGGTCATGTGACCACTGGTTACCAGGGTAATCTGATTGCTCTTGGCGTGCAGATGAAAGGAAAGGGGCCCAGTGTTCAGCTGTAGTATTGTATAATTTGTGGCAGTTAGAGCGGAAATAAATGCTGGAAATGGAGCCTCATAGTAGGGGAGACTTCTGTCCATGTGTAGTATACACACTAGGATGTTTGGAAAGGGAACTGTTGTGCAGATTTGCTTTTTGAAATGTTTTGTTTTACAGCTTTTAGAAAGATATCAAACATTTTTGGTATTGTTGTCTTCTTAAAGCTGTTTGCAGTTTGTGCATGTGATGTATGTGATAACTTGAATTTTTGAAAGTGTAAATATTTTATTTTTTGCACTCTATATAAAAATAATGGAACAGGAATGGTTATCGGAGTAACTTGTGTTACTGCCCTTTTGTATGAGTTAAATATAAAAATAAATGTTTTTACTTCATAAATGAGCTAGTATCTCCTATCTTGCATTTCTTTCCTTATTGATTTTTAATACTTGGATGAAATTCTGCTCATCCGTTTTGCAAAAGCAATCTAAATAAGCATGGTCGCAGTTTCTAGAAATTTAAAAACATAGCTGTACCAAAAAGGGTGACAAAAGTGAACATTTGACATCTGTTCTTTTGGCTTTTCTGATACAGCTGTATTCCTGTGCTCATTGTGCATTTACAATGCTTTTGCAAAACTTATTAGAGGAATTTTGTCTACGTATTCAGGCTTATTTTGAAAGCAAAACCTGCTTGCATAGCAAATGCTCCTAACAGACTCAACATTTTCTGTCATGTTTTCTTTGCACACCATACCTATGATTATTCAGAATCCATAAAATGAACATTATGGATTTAAAGCCTAGTATGCAGAAGGGAAGTACCATACCTAAAACATCCAGGCAAAAAATACTACATGCTTGCGGCATAATGTGAGAGTAGTTAAGATCGTCCTGGGAGACCCTGCTCTTGATCTCACCCCCTTTGCAGGCAGGGACGAGAGACAGGGCCTTCTCATTGGCGGCCCCTTGGCTATGGAACTCCCTCCCCAGTGAAACTAGATCAACTCCCCACCCTCCTATCCCTCAGGAAGGAAGTGAAGACATGGTTGTGGGACCAAGCCTTTGGACAATAACCCTCAGTGCAATAGGTAATTATGGAATAGTGCAATTGACAATCGGAATGGCTCATGAAATACGTCTTTTGATTGCATGGTTTTAATTAGTTTTAAGATTGTTGTATGTTTTCCGGGCTGTATGGCCATGTTCTAGAAGTATTCTCTCCTGACATTTCGCCCACATCTATGGCAGGCATCCTCAGAGGTTGTGAGGTATGGAGAAACTAAGCAAGGAAGGTTTATATATATCTGTGGAAAGTCCAGAGTGAGAGAAGAACTCTTTGTCAGTTGGAGGCCAGTGTGAATGTTGTAGTTAATTACCTTAATTAGCATTGAATAGCTTCATCTTCTGGCTTCTTCCTGCCTGGGGGTGTTAGCTGCCCCTGGTTCCCATGTCTGGAACTCCTCTGTTTTCAGAGTGTTGCTTCTTATTTACTGTTCTGATTTTTGAGTTTTTTAATACTGGTAGCCAGATTTTGTTCATTTTCATGGTTTCCTCCTTTCTGTTGAAATTGTCCACATGCTTGTGAATTTCAGTGGCTTCTCTGTGTAGTCTGACATGATAGTTGTTGGAATGGTCAAGCATTTCTGTGTTCTCAAATAATATAATGTGTCCAGTTTGGTTCATCAAGTGCTCTGCTATGGCTGATTTCTCAGGTTGTGTTAGTCTGCAGTGCCTTTCATGTTCTTTGACTCGTGTTTGGGCGCTGCGTTTGGTGATCCCTATGTAGACTTGTCCACAGCTGCATGGTATATGGTAGACTCCTGCAGAGGTGAGAGGATCCCTCTTGTCCTTCGCTGACCGTAGCATTTGTTGGATTTTCTTTGTGGGCCTGTAGATAGTTTGTAGGTTGTGCTTCTTCATCAGTTTGCCTATGCGGTCAGTGGTTCCTTTGATGTATGGTAAGAACACCTTTCCTCTGGGTGGATCTTTGTCTTTACTCTCCTGGCTTGCTCTTGGCCTTACAGCTCTTCTGATGTCCATGGTGGAGTATCCATTGGCCTGTAGAGCCCAGTTTAGGTGGTTTAGTTCACCTTGGAGGAGGTGAGGTTCACAGATTCTTTGTGCACAGTCTGTCAGGGCTTTGATTGTGCTTCTTTTTTGACTTGGGTGATGGATGGATTTTTATGAAGGTATCTGTGTGTAGGTTTTCTGTAAACTCTGTGGCCCAATTGTTGATTGGGTTTGCGGATAACCAGAACATCTAGAAATGACAGTTTTCCTTCCTTTTCTTTTTCCATGGTGAATTGGATGGATGCCTGCCATAGATGTGGGCAAAATGTCAGGAGAGAATACTTCTAGAACATGGTCATACAGCCCAGAAAACATACAACAACCCTGTGATCCTGGCAATGGAAGCCTTCGACAACACAGTTTTAAGATTAATATATTTTTAATTATTTGGTTTTAATTTATATGATAGGTTTATTTTATTTTATGTATATGTGGCATCAAATTGTGCATTATGTTGTGAGCCGCTCTGAGTCCCCTGCAGGGTGAGAAGGGTGGGATATAAATACAATAAATAAAAAATAAATAAATGAAGACCAGTTCTGCCTTAACCAGGTTTTCTTGTTTGTGAAACTTACAACTCTCTCCTTTCCCATTTTAATGCTCAACATGTCCAAAGACAGGATTCTAAGAAGAAAAGGAGTGCAAATACAGAACTGTAGTGTGCACTGTTTTTTTTTTTGTTTTTGTTTTTTGCAATTAATAAGAAATTTTGAATATTGCTATATATCTCTCCCTTTAAATGTATTGGGCTAGCATATTTTGCTTATCTTTCAGTAACAAGAAACCAGACTCAGAATCCAATGCTGTGAAGAAAAAGGTCAACAAGGGAAAAGAAGGTTCGGATCATTCAGACGTAGAAAAAACACCACAAAGATCTCCACATCCTGAAGAAGAAGACGATTCAGGAGTTCAGGTACTGATGTTGATAATTTGTTTAGGCTTCTTGTTGAATACAGCTGCTTCATCCAGACGTAATTCTCATTTGTGGTTTGATGTTACAGAAAATGAGCAGTGGCAATCCTCCAGCTCGTGTGTCATCTTCTCCTCCAGTGGAATAGTCCATAAGCTTTCACTTCCCTTTGATATTATTCACAATGTGTGTTGTCTGAACTCATATGATCAGGGTTAATATTAACAATGTTTTGTTGAAACAGGCTAGTTTTAAATTAGGTTGTATGAAGCTGTTCACTTCTTCTTTGGGTTTGGATAACATATTAAACTATGGCCAATCTGAAATGAGTACAGAAGCTTTCCATTTGCTTCAGCTGTGCTTGTCTATTTCTTCCACTGTGTCATCTTTTAAATAAAGTTTTGATTCTTAAGATCATACTCATACCCAGTATTCTGTAACTGAATGTGCCTTTGAGACAGTTGTTGAAAGTTTTTAATAATAATAATAACTTTATTTCTAACCCACCCTTTCTCCCCAATTTCTCTCTCTCTCTCTCTCTCTCTCTCTCTCTCTCTCTCTCTCTCTCTCTCTCTCTCTCTCTATATATATATATATATATATATATATATATATATATATATATATATCATTGTCTTATTATAATATATAATGCTAATCCAGTCATTCTGCATACATTTTAAGAAGATTCTGGGATTGTATATATGTTCCCCTTTTCTCTTTTCTGCACTGAGACAATAAGTGCTAGTGAACTGGTAAACTTATAACGGAAAGATACTCTTTTACTTCTTATCATCCAGTTTCAGGGGGAAGTGGGCTTCTGAATTTGATGTCTTAATGATCTTTTGTTAATCTGTGATGCTAGTCATTTACAAAATAGGTCTTGTTTACCGGTAGGACACTATACAGTGGAATGAATAACATTATCACTTCACAGTGAGGGACCCATCAGAACTATGGACACAATCTTGAGACATAAACTGAATTCATATTGTTCGGATAATTTAGAAGGTACTTCCCATGGTCCAGTCTCATACTAGCAATCTAAATATGGAGAATGGAATAGAATAACTTTATTGTCGTTGTACATTGTTCAATGAAATTAAATGCTTTTCCCAGCACACCTCACAAAAACAACACACCCATCCCTCCACACTCCAACCACCACCTCACAGCCCTCAATGCTACATCAGTGCAAAACCATGGAGTACAGTATAGTTACAGCTCTAAGATAAAAGCTATCTCTCAGTCTGTTTGTCCTTGTCTTTGTCACCCTATACTGTCTTCCAGATGATAATAATTTTAAAAAAAGAACATGCTGGTGTGGGAGGGATCATTAAGAATGCTCTGAACTTTCTTAAGGCTGCGGGACTTAATAAAGTTCTTCCAAAGGGGGAGAGGGCAACCAATGATTCTCTGTGCAGTAGTGGTAATCCTTTGGAGCACCTTCCTTTCTACCGCTGTGCAGTTACCAAACCATGCACAGATGCAATAGGTTAGGACACTATAGCACAGTGATAGAAAGTTAACAGCAGTTTTTCATTCAGTTGTTGGTTCCTTATAAGTCTCAGATAGTACAATCTCTGCTGGGCCTTCTTAACCAACTCTGCCATATGAGTTCCCCAGGTCAGATCTTCCTTAACAGTGTCACCTAGGAACTTAAAACTGACCACTCGCTCCACTTGGGCTCCATTTATGATCAAGGGCTGGATTTCTGTTCTGTTCTTTCTGTAGTCCACAATGAGCTTCTTGGTCTTATTGATTTTGAGAACCAAGTTGTCCCTGTACCACAAGAGCATCCAATCCGTCTCATTCCAGACTCACCCCCTGTGTGCATTGGGAAAACATGGTTCCATAAACATTGCCTTGACCAATAAAGACACTTTAGTAGAATGCAGTCACGTAATTCCCTGTGCTCAGATGGTTCCTTCATTTAGCTGTAGCCATGGCTGTATATATACTAGCTGACTTTTCTTTTGCAGTTCTACTACTCATCTTCACTCAGCTGACAGGTGGGAAAATGTGCTTCAGACTGGCCGATAATGCAATGAGATGATTCTTGTCTGGAACATAGCAGTTCCCCATTCTTTCTCTTCTCTGCTGATTTTTACATAGTCTGAAGTGAGTTGCTTCTAGGAATATTACTCTGGCTCCTAGAAGGAATATTCTGTGACTCTGAAGTGAGTTGCTTCTGGAAACAATACTTAACTTTCTTTGTGTTCTATTTGCCTTTTATCTATGGCAGCTATCATGTTTACTGAGAAGTTTTAGTTGTTTTCTTTCAGGTATGGTGACCTCTTTCATGATGAGATCCTTGCATTCTTTATTCTTTTTATGCGGCATGGTCTCTTTTTGCAGTCTGTACAAAGAGAATAAAAACCTATGTGTAATGCTGGTGGTTTTATTTACAGAAGAGGCGCTCTAGCAGACAGGTAAAAAGAAAGCGTTACACAGAAGACCTAGAGTTCAAGATTTCTGATGAAGAAGCTGATGATGCAGATGGTGCTGGAAGAAACTCACCTTCAAACACATCTCAGTCAGAGCAACAGGTTTGTTCCTATTTACGATCTTCAAGCAAAGGAGTAGACTGAAAATTCTGTTATGACTCGAGCTGTAAAACATTATAGTGTTGGCTTTCCTTACGAGGGACTTCCATCTCAGCTTGGCTCAACATGCCAAAGGAAATTAGTTGTTTGGGTTCTTAAAGGCTGTGTTCATTCAGGTTTTCTTTACAAGCCTACAATATGTAATTCAACACAATTTAGTGAAATTAATGGTCTCTGCTGAAAAGCCTAAAACTAGGCTCCAAGGAGACTGAATTTACCTCTGTGAATTCAGTGGTCTGGCTTCTGTGACTTAATAAACCACTCAAGCTTGTCTCCTGCTGTCAGGCACTATAAGAACCCCTTTATGAAATTACTGTCTTGTAGTAACCAGCAGGGTATGCTTTATTTTCTGTGCAATGTAAATGATGGATAAAATAGGTTGAATAAAATGAAGGGTGATAATGTGAAATGATTCCTGTAACAACCTTTTTTAAAGGGTCTTTTAATATCCCTACCTCACTTAACTAACTTGGGAAAACCATTGGTGAAGCTATGCATACTTACTTATTCATTTGACTATTCAAATTCTAAGCTTTCTTTAATATGCCCTGAATTTAATACCTTCAAAAAAAAGTAGATGGATGGGGATGTCAGTATTGCTTTGGCATTTTAAGGGTCTTGGTTAGCTATAGATGTTAAAGAATTTCACTGTTCATTGAAAAACCTGAAGACATAACTATTGCAAAATGTAATTTTACAAAAATATCTAGAAATACTTTCTGAATCAGACCATGAATCATCTAGTCCAATATACTGTTTGTAACAGGGACTAACAGACTGATTCTATGGAAGCAATAGACAGAATGCATTTTCTCTGTCTGTAATTTTATAATGCTCCTTAGTTTTTGTTAGTCAACACTTTGGCATTTTCTGATAGCACAGCCTTTTATTACATGTTAGAGACAAGCAAGGCCTCTTCAACTCAGTTTGAATTAGCTCCTGAAATTTCAAGTACAGTAGAGTCTCACTTATCCAACATAAACGGGCCGGCAGAACGTTGGATAAGTGAATATGTTGGATAATAAGGAGAGATTAAGGAGAAGCCTATTAAACATCAAATTAGGTGATGATTTTACAAATTAAGCACGAAAACATCATGTTATACAACAAATCTGGCCGAAAAAGTAGTTCAATAGGCAGTAATGCTATGTAGTAATTACTGTATTTACGAATTTAGCACCAAAATATCATGATATATTGAAAACATTGACTACAAAAATGCGTTGGATAATCCAGAACGTTGGATAAGCGAGTGTTGGATAAGTGAGATTCTACTGTACTACTGTAGAGGGTTCAGTCAAAACTCAAAATTTAGCTTGTAATTACAGCACCTCTAATTGCAAAAGGTCTCTTTTTGCAGACCAATAATGGAATAACATAAATTGGGTTGAAAAGAATCATTTTTTTTTAACCTTGAACCTATTTTAACTGACTTGAATCTGGAAAGGTTCAAGAGAGGAGGGCAATCTAGTGTGAGGTCAACTGTGTCCAGGTGTCACTTCATGAATTTCTCTTCCGCCTTTCCCCGGGCAAATCCCCTGAATTCCAAGGGAACCCAGACATTGGGTTTCTCCTGGCCTGACTCAGTGGAAAGGAAGAAAGGAACCCATCCCCAAATGACAGGATCTATGTGAGGGCAAATCCCCCAGGCCAGCCTCAGACCTTCCCCACCCCCTAGGTTCCACAGGAATTAAAGAGGCAGTTTCAGAGCTACATTTCTGAGGTTGCTATACATACAGTCTTCCAGGGACATTCAACATGTAGAAGATGGGAAAGTTGAGAGAAGTTTTTTTTAATCAAAGCCATAGAGAAACTCAAGCTCATAATGATCATCAAACTAAAGGAAAGGGATATGAGCTTCTTAAGTTTATAGTTTCAGCCTGGAATTTATTTGTTTCAATAGTTGTCCAACCAGGTTGTTTCTTTCTGCACATTTGTTCACATTTTCAAATATTGCTAAATCTTTTATTTCAGGAATCTACTGATGCTGAAGGGCCTGTCGTAGAGAAAATCATGAGTAGCCGTATTGTCAAAAAACAAGTAAATAAGCTTTTTTTTCATGAAAATGTTTTCTTACAAAACAAACTGATATTATAATGTACTGGTGTTGTTTTTAAACATTATTTATGATTCAAAGTATGACTTTAATTTGCCTACACCATTGTTTAATTTAAACTGATTTTAAAATCAGTTCTTTAAATAACCTATTTACCATGTACAAGAAATTATGAAAGAAACTACAAAAAATTCAAGATTTTAGCAGAGGAAGTAAGCACCTCTCATAGTTGCATTGGTTTTTCCAGTTATACAAGCAATAATGCACTTGTTTAGTAGGTACACTGTTATCTGTGCAACTGGTTTCTCTTGGTATTTCTGAACTGAAAATATTTGCACACATTTGAGAACTAGGTGTCCCCAAATGTAATATTATATAGACTAGCCAAATTATGATATTGGATACTGTCCAATATCCAAGTCCAAACCTGTTGTGGATAATTTGACATGTCCAGTAATATGTATTCAGAAACTCATTAATTAAGACAAAACTGTATTGTTAATTAGAACTAGAGCCTCTTGTTTCTTCACAGTTTATTTCAACATAGAAATTTGAGCAGTTCTCAATTTTCACAAAAATGAAGGAGACTTCTCCATGTTGTGTTTTGGCCTTTTTTTTTTTACTTCAGTGTGCTTGATACTGTTCTTCCATGTTTTTGATTGTAAATACTGAAGGGAACAATTTTTCCCACTATTGTCATTTTAAATCTTTGTTTTTTCTAATATTGACAGAAGTTTAGTTTAATAGTAGCAATGTTGTGTGCTGCATAGTAGCACATACTAAGTAAAATTGTAAGCTCAGTATCATTTGGATCCATTTTTCTTCCTCTGTAAATAACATTTTATTTAGCACTCTTTTTTCCTATCTACATTTTATTCTAAATCTGGAAACTAGTTAGGAAGAAGCAGCTGAACCGATAGGTTTGTACTCAAGAAGTTCTGGGTTCCTAATAGATCTTTAGATGGTCAAGGTCTTTCTATTTTATAATCTTCTGTGTCTTGTATAATTTTAAGAATTAGCATAACACAAAGGGAACCATCTCACCAAAATGAAATACTTTTAAGTACAATTTACTTTAATAAAAGTGATTTAATAGTATCTTTAATTCTTGTATTGTATTCAAATTGACTTCAAAGTCCTTAACTCTTCAAGCAAATAATTGTGACTTAAAGATGTTTCAAAATCATAAGGATTCATTACTATTCAAAAGTAAGACTGAGATTGTTTTACATGACATAAATTTTGCTTGTGTTGATATTACTGATACTTAGCATTGATTTGAGGTTCTTTGTCACAGATTTAATCTTACTTAAATGTGGAATTTTTTTTTTTTGCATTAATTTAATTTACCTGTTCTACACTTAAAGTATCTTACAGGGATTAATTGAGTTACACCATGGAATAAAATTAATATTGCCAACAATTACATATTAATATTGTTATTAGAAATAAAAAATATTTATGTAGCCGTACTAATTATATGGAAGCATAAACCGCATTAAAACACTACATGAACATGTTACAAAAACCACAATATAAAGTTGCCATGAGCTAGCCAAAAATAATACATATGGCATTCAGGAGTGCAGTTGCTAATTGGCTGCTGCCTGAGAAAATGGTACACTTGGCTTCTCCTTAACACTGTGGGTTTGGCAGAAAGCCAGAATTGGGGTCAGGTTGTTGTGAATGAAGCTGCATGTGGTTAGGGAGGAGTTAAAATGATTCATGTCTGGGAAGTTGTAATCAGTAGTGCAGAATGTTCATGTGTAAGCAGATGTGATGATGTCTTTGCTTGTACCATTCTTCCTTTAAAAATACCACACAGGAAAAAACCCTCTTGTTAAATTACAATCCTTGCTGGTTTTGAATAATAATCTGTGAAATATATATAATTCATAAGATGAAGGTGATATTTAAAATAGTATTTTGTTGGTTTCTCTTTATAGATAGAGAATGGAGAGGAAGTAGAAACAGAAGAATTCTATGTAAAATACAAAAACTTGTAAGTAAATAATTTTAAAATTCCTAAGTGTCTGAGGTGTATTTTAAATTATCTCATCATTATCCAGTTTAACAGTTACTTACATACAAAATGTAATGATGGAATTGCTTATTACTGCCATATTTTTCTCATTTTTTTCAAAATACTTAAATCTCACTTGTTACAGTGGGAATAGTCGCAGTGTTTTTATGGATTGCGATGTTTGACATTCCAGTCACAAGAATTATAACTAATAATATTAATGGCTGTCTGCATTTCACAATATTTTCAACTGCGCCAGGCATTGATAAAGGAATCCAACCCACACTACCCTTTTCTGCCAGACCCTCCCTTTCCTAGCAGTTAAAAAGTCTTAATTTACCCCTTCTTATCATTGATCAGTACTCTGTTTTACCTTGCTGAATACCGAGAAAGACTTCCTTTTTCAGCAAAAGCTCTTATCTCTGATCTGCTGCTATTTAGATTTAAGTAGTGGGGGAATAGCAAGGCTGTAGAAGAATCTGCTAAGTGATTTAATTCTGCTTCCTTCTGAATAAACATAGCAAATACTTGTCCTGCTTATTTCTGAGTTGTCTTAAATTGGTTTAGAATCACATTTAGTCTCATCTATTCTGTCTTTTGTTTGCAGCCTTATTGATTTAAGGTCTCCAATTCAGGGGTGTTTTCAGGCCCTTAAATTGAGGGCCCTTCCAGGCAGGCCCTGTATCCAAGGATCTGATCCCAGGTTTTCTACTTTAAACTGGATTATATGAGTCAGCACTGCCAGATAATCTGGGATAAACAGAAAACCTGGGATCGGATCCTTGGATATGGGGCCTGTCTGGAAGGGCCCTGGGAAGAGATTCTACAGACTCATGTCCTGAAAAAATCAAACTGTCATAAACTCAAAAGTCCTACTGTGTGAACTAGTGGCAGTTGTTAAATGCCATCAAGTTGACTTTAAATAAAAATTAGAGACCACCAAGAGCCCTGCTCTGGTATGTGTTAACTTGATTACATCGGGGGGGGGGGGGGGGTTAAATCAACATTTTTAATTGTAGAAGACTGTTTAATTCAGTTTCTGATTAAAGAATCTTAATCTCACATCTTTGTTCAAACTATATTTAATGTATGTATATACCATTAAATTTCCAGAAATGTACAATGCTTCCTTAAAAATGATAAAATTTATTTTCTGTTTTTGCATAAATAATTTACCAAACTGTCAAGCTGTGAGTATGAATTAGATGTATTACTGGGACATTGCAAATTGGGTTTTTTTCTTCTTTTCATTTTGACTTTTAGCTCTTACCTTCACTGTCAGTGGGCATCTGTGGAAGTGTTGGACAAAGATAGGAGAATACAGCAAAAAATTAAAAGATTTAAAGCAAAGCAGTTGCAAAATAAGTTCCTTTCAGAGGTATGTATATATATAGTTTTTGACAATATACTTTAAATCCTCAGAACCTTGCAAACTTGGTGACTGTCATTCATATCACAGCCTCATGATTATTGATATGCATTCTATGTACTCTTTTCCTCAAATCTCTTTGAAACTTTCAATTGGCATCAAATGTATCATCCTACCAGATATTGAAACAACCACTATGCCAATTTTCACATTATGCCAGTTTACAGGCTCTAATTGTGTTGTTATTGTTTCCAACTTATGGTAATTCTTCCAGGAGTTCCTTGGCAAAATTTGTTTAGAGGCAGTTTGCCTTTTCCTTCCTTTGAGGCAGAGTGAGTGTGACTTGCATAAGGTCTCAGTGGATTTCCTTGGTCGAGCAGGGAATCGGACCATGATCTCCACAGTCATAGTCCAACGGCCAAAGCACTGCACCATACTAGGTTCTCTTCATATGTTTGTGCCATTCCTTATTCATTTGTTGTCACCCAGTATCCTGTACAAATGTTAACGTGTACAGTCCCCACAGGTTTGGGCCCAACATAGTTTAGAGGAAATGATCTCCTATGGGCACCTTTTTAAAGCATAGTGGATGAATTGCTATTATATTACATTCCTGATGGTTGTGTTTCAGTATGGAATTGTGAGTGAGTGATGCGTCATAGCTGAAAGGAGGGGAGATGGTGAATGAGTGAAGCGCCATAACTGATAGGGAGATGGGTGGGTGAGTGAGCGAATTATTTGGGGTAGGAACATCAAAAGTTGTCCATTGTTCTGATAAGTAAAGAAAGCTAATAGTTGGTGACAGACCGTTCTGAAATTTCAGATTCATTTTTCAGCAGCATGGGGAGGCAGTAGTTCAAGTTGGGTTCAAGCCGGATCTGTTTCCTTTGTTGTTCTTCTGAGGAAGGGTATGTCACCTATCAACCTTACTATCTTAAGAAGGAAACCAGCCCACCTACCCAGTTTCACTCTGCCTTTGCTTACTTGCCGTTACTCCAGTTCACATGGCTCTGAATTGACTGTTCTGTCAGTCCAGGAGGGTGCTTAGGCGATCCCTCGTTGTATGAGTATGATGGCCTTCCAAGTGTAGTGTCTTGGCGGTAGATATGTAAGTGTCTGTGGAACCCTATTCTTGACCCACATGTTCTTCCACAGTGAGGGCATCGGTTTCCAGGTCAGAGTTGACTTGACGCGCCTTCCTCTTTGCACAGTTCTCCCTTTTGCCCTCAATTCGTGCCTCTTCAAATTCCACAGCACTGCTGGTCACAGGCGCACAGCTAACCTCCAGTTAGAGCGCTCAAGGGCCAGGGTTTCCCAGTTCTCAGTGTCTATGCCACAGTTTTTAAGGTTAGCTTTAAGCCCATCTTTAAATCTGTTTTCCTGTCCATCAACATTTTGTTTTCCGTTTTTGAGTTGGGAGTATAGTAAGTGCTTTGGGAGACGGTGATCAGGCAATCGGACAATGTGTCCAGTCCAGCGGAGTTGATGGCGTAGGAGCATTGCTTCAATGCTGGTGGCCTTTGCTTCTTCCAACATGCTGGATTTTTCGAAGGCAATGCTGATTGAATTTTTCAGGAGTTGAGTGCGACATCTGTAGAAAGTTCACGTTTCGCAGGTGTATAACAGGGTTGGGAGGACAATAGCTTTGTAAACAAGCATCTTGGTATCCCTATGGATGTCCCGATCCTCAAACACTCACTTCTTTATTTGGAAAAATGCTGCACTCGTTGAGCTCACGTGGTGATGTATTTCAGTGTCAATGTTAACTTTTGTGGAGAGGTGGTTGCCAAGATAGCAGAAATGGTTAACATTTTCTAATGTTACACCATTGAGTTTTATTTCTGGCATTGCAGAGGGATTGGCTAGTGACTGCTGGAAGAGCACTTTTGTTTTCTTGATGTTCAATGAGAGACTGAACTTCTCGTGTGCTTCTACAAAGGTGTATAGAGTGGCTTGTAGGTCTTCTTCTGAATGTGCACAGACTACGTTATCATTGGCATATTGGAGTTCTATAACAAATGTTGTTGTGACCTTGGTTTTGGCTTTCAATCTGCTGAGGTTAAATAGCTTGCCACCTGTCCGATAGATGATTTCCACTCTGGTGGGAAGCTTCCTATCAACAAGATGAAGTATCATAGCGATGAAGATGGAAAATAAGGGTTGGGGCAATGACGCATTCCTATTTCACACCTGATTCCGCCTTAAATGGGTCACTGGGAGCCATTGCTGTCCAAGACTGTTGCCATCATGTCATCATGGAGGAGCCACAGGATGTTCACAAATTTGTCAGGGCATCTGATTTTTTGGAAGATGGTTCAGAGAGCACTGCCATTCACTGTGTCAGATGTCTTTGCAAGGTCAATGAATGCCATGTACAGAGGTTGATTTTGTTCCCTGCATTTTTCTTGGAGTTGTACAGTGAAGAACGTGTCCACTGTTCCTTTGGAGGGGCAGAGGGGCGGAGTCACGTATTAATAATAAGGTTTCAGTTCTTCTTCATCTGGAACCTGCCTTTGTTTCCAAAATAAATCCTGTATGCCATCATTCTCATGAAATTGTTCTGCCTTCATTTTGCCCAGATCTTCTAAGACAACACAGAGGAAGGAATGGTACAGATTGGAATTGAGAGTATAAAAAATTTCATCAATGCAATAATTTGTTGGTGTCCTTTCAGGAATTGACTAAGGGCTATTTGCATTGTCTCATTGAATGTGATAGTGGTATTACTGCAAAGGATTCAAACACATCCCACTTGTGGTGCTGTCTTTTCTCTGGCTTGTTGTTGACATCTTTTTGTGGTAGGTTTGTAGGGTGGCCATTTTCTCCATCTTCTTTTGTCAGATACTACTGGATTGACATATTTGCCCTTAAAAAAGCAGATTGTGTGCTTACAGTGAGTTGATGTCACCTCTAAGGGTGTAGTGATTACTTAGTCCCTGCTTAAGGGAATGATACCCTACATTGCAAGAAAACAGAACATTAGTAATTATTTTGAAGGTTTCTTTCCAACAGTTGTGAGGAAGAAATCTTTTCCATCCTAGTCAGTGTGTTTCTGTATTTTTATGCCCCTGGTACTTTGGTTTGTTTATTTGTCCTGAACTTTGTTATTCCATCACTGAGTAGATGGGGCTAGCTCTCCTTAAGGTAGTAGGGTTAATTGACAGGTGATCTGTTCTATCTGTAAAGCACAGAAGAGAAGCCAGACCTAACTTCAATCCAACTTGAAGGATTCCCTCCCCAAAACTGCTGAAAAGAAACCTTCATGTAACTTCAAATATTCCACTTTGTATGCCCTTCCACTTGTTTAGAAGTAATTATTATTTGGGGAATATCAGCATTGCCTGGAAGGCTCATAAAATGGCAAGTTCACCCTGAAGAATTTGAATTATTTTTAAAGTGACCAGTATCCCTATAAAGTAAACCAGTTTTGTATTCCAGTATTACAGATGAGAAGAATTTGGGGCTTCTTCTTCATGCAGTTTTCACATATATATCAATACATATCATAAATAAGAAAGTTATTGGCAAGATAAATACCTTATGACCTAAGAGGGAAACACATTCCCAAGTATAATTTTTCCAGTGGCCTTTTAATTTTCAGTTGTTGAAATAATCTGTAAATCTGGTTTATACAGCAATTAGGCAATTTCTGTACTTATATTTTTACAGTTCTTAGCATACATAGCTCCAGTTTCTTTATTGCAAGCTGCAGACTTCAGGAGAATGCTAAATGCATTGCATGGTATAAGCCTTTTTGATTGCTCATTAGTGAATTGTAATTTCACACTCCATTTAAAATATTCTTAAACATTCTCGTGCAGTAAAAGGTTTCACACAGTAATTAAGAGGCCCAGTTAACAAAGTCTGAGAAGTCCGATTCCCTCACGGGGAACAATCTTGCTGAATTGTCACATTTCAATTAACATGTTGAAGTTTGCCAAATACACATTATGTATTATACCCTTTCCCTCATTTTAACATACTGAAAATATTTAGCAATAAAGATTTCTGTTTTTTTATCCATAAACAGATAGATGATGAACTATTTAATCCTGATTATGTTGAAGTTGATAGAATAATGGATATTTCATGTAGCAAGGATGATAATGGAGAGGTAAGAGCATTTAACAAAATGTCATTTTATAAAGTTGCTCTTTAGAAACAGTATTAGCAATACAGAACATAGTGTGTTTACATTTGCTGTCCATAGATGTTACCATGTTGTTATATCTCTTCTCAGATGTTACATATCTTTAGGCTGCCTCGCATAAAAATTCTGGAGGGCCATTATACATAGAAACAAAATCTATATATATATAAATGTAATGTGCTGTTTTACTATGGAGTAAACAGCAAAACCACTGAACCAAATCACACCAAATTTGGCCACAAAAGACATAGTCACCCAGTCTATGTCTTTCAAACAAAAAAACCTAGAAAAATAAAGCCCAAATTAGAGGACAAGAAAGAGCCATTTTCCCCCTTTAGTAATGGTTCAGAATGGTAGGCCCCGCCCCCTTTAGACCCTGCTCACATCTATCCTAGCAATTCCTTCAGCTAAAATGGCGCCCAGTGCACAGGCCTCATCCACACTGCCTATAAAATACAGATTATCTGCTTAGAACTGGATTATATGGCAGTGTAGCGTCAAGTCCCTCCCACACAGGTATATAACCCAGAATGCCAAGGCACATAATCCACAGTATCTGCTTTGAACTGGATTATCTTGAGTCCACACTGCCATATAACCCAGTTCAGTGTGGATTTTATACAGCTGTGTAAGAGGTGCCTCATATAATCCAGTTCTAAGCAGGTGATATAAGATTATAAATATAATATATAATATTTCATGTGGTATAATAATACAGAACAATATAATCTCTAAAATCAGGACAGTAAATAAAGAACAACACTCTGAAAACAGGGAAAATCCAGACAGGAAACAATCAGGGCCAGCTAACACCTCCCAACAAAGGATTCCCCCAGACAGGAAGTATCCAGGCTTTGAAGCTGCAAGGCCATTAAATGCTAATCAAGGTGACTAATTGCAGCATTCATACGTGCCCCACCAAGACTATTAATTGCTATTCAACCTGGGCAACCAAGGATTCCACAAGGTAGAACGCGACCAGGCTTTTAAGCTGCAAGACTATTCAGTGTAATTCAAGATGACCAAACAATGATTCCTCGACAAAGGAAGTAGCCACTAGCCAGGCTCTTTGATTGAAAGTGCTACTCCAGCTCGCCAAACAAGGATTCCTCTAGCTATAACACAGCCGGGCATTGAAGCTGCAAGGCTATTCAGTGCAGTTCAACCAAATCAACAAAGGATTAACCTTGGTAGAAGGCAGCCAGGCTTTGAGGCAGCAATACTACTCTGTACTACTGAAGTTGACCAACCAAAGATTCCGCTAGATAGCAAACAGCGAGCCTATTCATTGCAATTCTAGCAGCTCAAAAAACCATTCCCCTAGAACACAGGTACCCAGCCTCCCAAGCAACAAGCCTATTCCATTGTATTCCAGCTCACCAAACAAGAATTCCCATAAGAAGAAAATGGCCAGGCTTTGAGACTGCAAGGCTATTCCCTGCTATTCTACCTAGCCAACAAATGATTCCCATAAGCCACAGAAACGCGTGGCTGGACACTGCTAGTAGTTTAATAAAGTCAATATTGATAATCTATATATATAAAAGGGTAATGAAATTTTGGCCTAGGACAAAACAACAAAACTACACATCCCAGAAACACTAAACTTGGCAGCACAACCCGTCATCCATGCCTCTACGTTCATACAACAAAAAGAAAACACAAATAAAGTCCTAATTAGAGGGAGAGGAAGAATTGTTTTTATCCAATTGCTGCCAGTTAAAAGGCTAAGCGCCGCCCACTTGGTCTCCTAGCAACCCACTCAGCCCAGGGGACAGGCAGAGTTAGGCCTCACTTAGGCCTCTTCCACACTGCCTATAAAATACAGATTATCTGATTTTAACTGGATTATATGGCAGTGTAGACTCAAGGCCCTTCCACACAGCTGTATAACCCATTTATAATGGACTTAATGTAAGGTAAAACCTTTACCCTTTACCTTAACTACCACCAATTCCTCAATACTTTATTTCCCATACCACCAGACTTTGCCACAGCAACGCGTGGCCGGGCACAGCTAGTCTGTTATAAGTTTTTAATTAAGATAATCAAATTGTGAGCTGCTGTTTTAATAGTGGCAAAATGCTTGCCAAAGTATTCTTGTTTATACTTTTAAATGGAAAGTATTCAATTGTATGGATGGATTTCAGTTTTCCAGACAGATTTTTGTTCCAAAATGCAACTGCACCTTGTTTAGAAAACTAGTAATGTAATCAGGTGATGAAATACATTGCTGCAAAATTGTTTCAGTGTTATTAGCCACTTGGGTTTTGACATGGTTTTGCCACGAAAATAAATTGTTAATAAATATATTGAGCAAGTCATATTTAGACTTCAGAGTTCTGCTATAGATGATAATGCTGTTATGCTCAGGGAGCATGTATTCATTTTAATTCAATCTGCTTTTTGTTTTCTTAATTACAAACAAAGCCCGTGACTCATTATTTGGTGAAATGGTGTTCACTTCCATATGAAGACAGCACATGGGAGTCAAAGCAAGATATAGATCAAGCTAAGATTGAAGAATTTGAGAAATTAATGGCTAGGCAGCCAGAAACAGAACGTGTGGTAAGATTTGACTCTCTATGGAAGATATTACCAAAAATTAATACAGTATTGTGTTTTTTAGAATCAGTAATATGATGTACTGTATTTTAAACAGGAGCGGCCTCCTGCTGATGACTGGAAGAAGTTAGAGAGTTCCAGGGAATATAAAATCAACAACAAACTCAGGGAATACCAGTTGGAAGGGCTAAACTGGCTTCTTTTCAACTGGTACAACACGTATGTAAATTAACGTTATTATAAAAAGGCATAATGTATCATTATGTTCTGCAGTATTTCAAAATGTTGGGTCTTTTAAATTAATGTGCTAACTTTATGAAATATCAACTCTTGTAATCAAATAAATATACATACTCTTATGAAGCCCAGAAAATATTTTCAAATTATACATCTATAATATTTCAATATATTGTGGCCCCTTTATCTTGGGATGGAAGTATGTAGATAAACTGAACAACTGTGTTTTTTGAATGCTATTTGAGAACTGAACAGTAACTTAATTAGTGAACATTACTGTTAATTTATTGCAGGCGAAACTGCATTTTAGCAGATGAAATGGGATTGGGGAAAACTATCCAGTCCATTACATTTCTCTATGAGATATATTTAAAAGGAATCCATGGCCCTTTTTTGGTTATTGCCCCGTTGTCCACAATCCCCAATTGGGAAAGGGAATTCCGTACCTGGACAGAGTTGAATGTTGTTGTATATCATGGGAGTCAAGCCAGCCGACGGATGATTCAGTCGTATGAAATGTACTTCAAAGATGCACAGGTAAACATTTTTTCCTGGAAAAATGATTTTTTTACAAAGTGTGCATTGTTTTCATTGGGTTGATTATCTCCATTGTTTAAGGTGAGGTCTCCAGATTTGGGGCTGGGTGGTGGTGGTAAGGGCAACTGCATTATGTTGCTCTTTGCTTCTAAAAAACTACAAATTAGGAAGTTAAAGAGGAATGAACAGCCTTCCAACTGTGCTTAGCAAAAACATGTAGGTGGCTATTTATCAACAACCAACATGCTATAGAATTAAATTGGAAGGGACTGCAAGAGCCATCTAGCCCAACTGCCATGCAGAAATATACAACTGGAGAACTCATGAATTATTTTCATTCAGCCTCTGTTTAAAAGCCTCCAGAGAAAGATAACCCCCCCCCCCCCGATCTTGCAGTAAAGAAATTCTACTGTTGAGGTGTACAGTGTTCCCTCACTACTTCATGGTTTGCTTTTTTGCGGATTCGCTGTTTCACGGTTTTTCAATAAACTAAAAGAATTTATAAATCATAAAAAATTACAATTTACAACGTAAGGAAGGGAGGAAGGAGAAGCCAAAGGGAGAGAAAAGGAGCCCAAGCGGCAACAGGAGGAGAAGGAGGCAATTTATCAACACATGATTGGTTGATAAAGACTTAAAATAGTGTATAACTACTAAAATGATATATAAATATATAGTGTCCCTACTTCACAGATTTTCACTTATTGCGGGTCTTCCTGGAACCTAAATCCTGCGATAAGTGAGAGAACACTGCAATCTCTTTCCTTGCCATTTTAATTTATTAATTTATTTATTCGTGATATTTCTATCCTGATATTTCTATCCCGCCTTTCTCTATCCCAAAGGGAACTCAAGGCGTCTTTACAAATAGGCAGCTATTCGATCCATTTATTCAAATTCTAATCTCTGGAGCAACATATAATGTAGTTAATGCTACTTAAAGAAGCAATGGTTTTCTTATTCTCTTGCCCATCACGCTCCAGTTTCAACTCTCAGGACAAACTAGGTTTTAGCAATTGCCTAGCACAGTCAGTGTCTCTGAGAAGTAATGTCTTTTTTGTTACTTTGCACAGAAAAAGTACTTCTTATCTCAGTCTCTAGTTCTAAAGCTGTTGTGTTTTTGCCATAGTCTTCCTTTTTATGCTCAGGCTAAAATAGTTGATTTTGCTTAACTTTATTTCTCAGCTCATTTCTGCTCTCACATAGTTCTGTTATACTCCAGTGGTCTGTTATTGAATTAGTTCCTGTCTCTTGGCTGATTTGGTGCCTTGAGAGCAACTTATCAATGCTTTAGTCAATAAGATCATGAATATTCTTAGAAGGCGATGCATGTAGATTTGACTCATTTTTATTGTTGTGTTAACTGGCTCAAATACCTCCTATACTTTTAGGGTCGTGCAATTAAAGGGTCATACAAATTCCATGCAATTATCACTACATTTGAAATGATTTTAACGGATTGTCCTGAGCTTCGTAACATTCCATGGCGGTGTGTAGTAATTGATGAAGCTCACAGACTGAAGAACAGAAATTGCAAGCTGCTGGAAGGTCTCAAGATGATGGACCTGGTGAGTCCTATTACTCTTAAAGACTCAGGGGATCTCTGTCCCATCAATCCAAAAGGATAGTGGGTTCATGTTAAGCTTTGCTTATGAGTCTGTTCTTTTTTAAGGCAAGACATTAAACATGAAAAAATATGATACAGGGAAATAGAAGTCTATCCTTTAGCTTTAGATAACATTTTTGGTCAACTAATAATAATTGCAACAATAACAACTACAACATTCTTTAAATTTATTACCTGGCTCCCCTCTCGACTCGATGCGGGGCACAACATAGTCAAATACATCTATAAAATCACATATTAAAACATAGTTAGCCTGCAGTCATAAAATGTAGACCGCTATTAATACATTAAAAGTGAAAATCATATTTCTAATTCCTGTTTCCTCACCATATCCTAGTACTTTGGCTCATGGGTCCACTGGGACTCTCTTTGATGTTGTTATTTGCAAAAAAAATGGTGCAGTATATGATTTGAAATTATTTCACTCTTTTTAGAAGCCTTTTCTGGTTATTCAGGCACTGGATTGTTACTAAAAATTAATAAATATAAACATGCAATAAAATTAGGTGTGTAAAGGAAGAAACATTTTGTTTGATATAGTGATACAATGAGAATGGTAGACTATTAGAAATCTTGCCCTCATTGGAAGTAGCAAAATGCCGGGAATTGTTGCTTGCCAAATTGTAGAGCAGCGATTGTGAATTGGTAGAAGGAAGAAATTAGCCTTGAGATGATTTTCTGTTTGAACATTCATCATTGTGGACTATTCCCGATTGGCTCTTTCTTTTAGGAACATAAGGTGCTGCTTACAGGTACTCCATTACAAAACACTGTAGAAGAGCTCTTCAGTTTACTCCATTTTTTGGAACCAAGCCGCTTCCCTTCAGAATCTACTTTCATGCAAGAGTTTGGTGATCTGAAAACTGAGGAACAGGTAAACTATTCAGTAGTGTTTCCTTTTCCTACCTGAAAATATTTTAAATTGTGATTTCTTATTTTCAATATAAAATGACTGAGTGATGTGCTGCTTTATTTTTCCCTTGTTGCTCATCAAGAAATGGGATGATGTCCTGTCATCCAATTTCTTGATAAAGCAATAAGGGAAAAATAAAACAGAGCTTCTTCTAAGCTATCTTCTCTCCACATGTAACACTGGTCAATAAAAATTTGGTTCCTCAAATGTTAAACCTGTTTTATTGGGTATATTTGACATTTTCAATGATAATAGTATAGCTGAACGGTGCCCATAAGAACTCTGATTTCAAGTATTAAAAGGATGAAAATAAAAGTGGGAAGCATTTTCTGTTCTCTATGCATAATTCATAATATAACTCTCTATTTATTAGGTTCAAAAACTCCAGGCTATCCTAAAACCAATGATGTTGAGACGTCTTAAAGAAGACGTGGAAAAGAACCTGGCCCCTAAGGAAGAAACGATCATTGAAGTTGAATTGACAAATATTCAGAAGAAATACTACAGAGCCATTCTTGAAAAGAATTTCACTTTTTTATCAAAAGGTGGTGGTCAAGCGAATGTTCCTAATCTGTTAAACACTATGATGGAATTAAGAAAATGCTGCAACCATCCATATCTCATCAATGGTAGGGTTGATTTTTCCTTCTTTTAAAAGCATCAAGCTGTCATGGGAGTTTGCCATTTTTAGGCAATAATTAAAACATGATTTTCCATTTGGGTACTAATCTGAATACACATGTTTGTAGATTTGCCAGAAAAGAATAAAGCTCTCCTACCAAAGAAGGCACCACAGAACCTTCTGGTTCCATCTGAGGTAGAGCCCCCTCACCCCCATATCATGAGGGGGCTTGGTTTCTGTATTGATCTTGAATAACCTTAGGAGCAAAAAGCGTACATCCTTTTTTCCTCCAGCTTTTTATCTCTCTCTCTCTCTCTCTCTCTCTCTCTCTCTCTCTCTCTCTCTCTCTCTCTCTCTCTCACCATCATTGATTAGATAGGAAAGGAGATCACATCATCTTAACTCAGGAAGAGGGACAAGTATCACAGTAGCCAGCTTCTCTGGTCACACAAAGTAGTACAGCTATTCAAGTGAACTACCTCACTATCCACTATTTTTCCAATCATGTAGGTACAACTGGTGATAGTAACAGCTAAAATAGTTACCTATTTTTGGCACGGATATGACTCTTTCAGCATCAGTCTCTAATTCATTCTGCCAGCTTTGGAAGACTGACATGAAGGGGCCTTCCCTTCTTTTTTCCTGCCGCTGAAAACCATTTGCTCTTCACCACAGAGATGGTGACATTTTGAATTCTCCTTCTCCCTCAGCTCTCTCTCTTTCTTCAATAACTTTACACTTCTTTCACAAGGATCCTGTAAAACACAAAAGAACCACCCATATCCTCCTTTCCTTTTGCCTCAGATACCACCACCACATCAACCATATTTTTCTCCAGACTTTTGAAGTCTCAGTAGTACAAATTGGAAGAACGCAGTTACTTTTCTCACCTCCAAGGTGGTGATTGTCAAGAAGGAAGCAAGTTCATCACAGATCTAGCAAGAAGGTGTCCTATGCCACAGAATATGGCGTCTTAGGGCCCTTCCACACAGCCATATAACCCAGAATATCAAAGCAGATAATCCACAATATCTGCTTTGAATTGGGTTATTTGAGTCCATACTGCCATATACTGTAACCAAATTCAAAGCAGTTCTGTCTTAATGGACTTCAGTGTTCAACTCTCTATATATCAAAAATTCTGTAAATTGAACACAGATGCCCTTCTTAAAGTTTTCTGCTATGATCTCACATTTCTGGTCCACATCCTCAGTTCCATTTTGTGTCCATTACCTCTGGGAAGATATCCCAAAGATATATCTGCTTAAGGAAATCACCAGTCAATTTATTTGTCATATGAATTAAGTATTTTTTTTTGTCTTCTAAGACCATATAAGCATTATAGCAAATATTTTCTGATCAAATTAGTTAGCATAATAAAAATTAATGACTGGAAATTTTTTAGAAAACAATATTGAGGTGTTTGAGTTTGAAGTTCAACATATGTTGGACTCTTTATAAGTAATGCTTTTTAGTAGGCCAATAAAATGCAAACATCCCTGGGGTTTAGAGGCAGATTTTTACTATTTTTACTACTCTGGATGTTAATTTATTTTTTTATATGATGGAAATATTGAAGATCCTTGATTGATGATTTATTGATCTATAGTATAATAAAGTATAATTTTAAACAAACAACACAGTCAGCTTGCCATGTTATTATTATTATAACACAATATACTTTCCTTCTTCTTACAAACCAAGAATAGCATAGCTTGTAGGTAGAATACAGAAACAGTAATGTAGATTTTAAGCATTATTTAGTGGTGTGTGTTAATTACTCATTGGCTGCTTATAGTTTTCTTTGGAGCTTAGTTTTCAACAGCAGGATTTAAACATGTTCAAGTTCAGATATCTTTTATGACTTTTTCTTTGATATAAAATACCATGGGAAAGTTTGACCTAATCTACTTGACCTGGCCTGAAGAGGACTTATTTAAATGTCTCCTACAGTCTGTGCTACTTTTTGATTGGTACTAATTACATACTAAATTTGTGGGAGAAGCAGCAACAATTCAACAGGCTGCTGCACTTTCTAACACTTGGCAGGAAATGATCAAGGAATGGATGCTTGTTTTGTTATTCAGTACTTCACCCATCTGTCAACCATTTTCTACCAGGAAATTGATGGCAATATAATGACATAGTTTGATGCAGAGGTTTGAGCATTGGAGTGTGACTTTGTTACCAGGGTTCAAATATCCAATCAGTCATGGAAACCCATGGATGCACCTTGGACAAGTCTTACATTTTCAGACTTGAAGGAAACCAAAAGCAACACCTCTGTGAACATATCTTGCCAAGAAAACTATGTGATAAGTTCACCTTAGGGTATCCCCAAAGTGGAAACAACTTGAAGGCACACTTTGTCAGACCTACTCTGGAACTATGGTTATAGCTCATCATTGTTCCTTAAGAGCATACTGTTCGCATCGTCCTATGCAATACTTTCTCTTGTCCCAAAGCAGACAAGAGCACAATGCACAGAAGTTGCTCCCTTGAAGCCCTAAAGTCCTGTACTCTCGCGCTAGTGCTCCCTCTGGTGCTAGCTCTTAATTCAAAATGCTGCTCTGTTGTCAAAACGAAAGCCAAGCGACAGCTCTTAACACAAATGCTCTTAAATTGGGATGCTCTTAAGTAGAGGTTCCACTGTATATGCTAGGTGTGGACAGCATAAGGAAGAGTTAACACCCCTGTGGTATTAGTATGCTATCTGTTTCCCTGTTGAGAAGATTTCATCTCACTTTCTATCCCTGTGATAATTGGATTTTGAGAAATTTGGCTTATTGTGGAAACAAGTATTGGTGATAAACCTTCAGTGGAGACACCTTTTTGCCATATAACTCTTTCGGTAGTGACTTCCCTTCCTTTATGTTGATTTCCCTCACTTCCTGTTGTATCTCCCCAGTTCTTAACTATGAGTCATTTGTAAGTTGAATGTTTGTAATTTGGGAAATGCCTGTATTTTAAATTCCTAAATTAAAAAAATGGTTTCCATTTTTATAATGTGGTAATATTGCATTTCCCCCTACAATACATGAAAAAATGCCCCTCCCCTAATAGGATTCATAAGTTCCAAACTTGCATTTCTAATTCTCATTTATTGAATAAATGAGTGTGAACAGATTAAAATATATCTAGTGCGTTAAAAAGGCATATCTTGAAAGATGGATGGATGAGGTTACATTTTTCCCTCCTACCTTTCTTTAGGATTGCAGTGAATCCTTTTCTATCCTGAAGGCGTTTTAAAAACTGACTGCAAGGGCTGTGCCACTTTCTTGATAGATTATTTTTCTTTGTGATATCAGTTTTGAGAAAGAGGCAAGATATAAGGGATCATTATAATGTTATTGATGAAGATAGTAATATTTGTTGTTGTCTCAGCAAGATCTTTAAACTCTTTTAAAGATCTACCGTAGTTATGTTTATCACATTGAAAGCAAAACATGTAATAAAGTTTAGGTCAGGTTAATAGTATGTTAAATTTTTAATTTAACCAGCACTAAAATAGGTGAGTTACTGCTGGCAGGTCACACCACACAGTATGTTCTCTATACAGATACTTTTCTAAGGTAGTGATGCAGCTGCCTAAATTACCATTAAAATCAAAATAATTGTGAGCAAGAACATGAGCAATATTTGTAGATGTCAGTGCTAACTAGGAATATTGATTGAAGCATACAGCTCATTGATTCTAAGCAGAAATTACAAATCTGCTTTGCACTATGGTTGTCTTCCAGAAATCCATTGCAAAAATTGTGTCTTAATCTAGTTTTATGCAATGTTCCACAAATGTTTCAGTTGTGTGCTGCTGCTTTTGTGACACCTTAGTTATTTATGTTTTTCTCTTCTCAGCTAAATTAAATCACATATTGTAGTATTTTTGTTCTCATTAGGCAAAATATTCTACAATAGCATAACAAGTCAAAATGTGTTTAAGCACATGGAGAAGCTTTAAAGAGTATTTTTATGATTAACTGAAGGGTTATGGCCTTTGTCTCTTTGGATTGCTCATTTTTTATGTTGTGGCTGAAATAATTTCTCATGTGAATATACCCACTTACCCAGTTCCGTAGTGGGTACAGTTTTCATTTTGTCATGATAACCACTGTGTGATATAAGTTACGCATGTGTATAAGTTATACTTATTCAAATTATATTATATTGTCAGAATGCATATACTTCAGTGACAGTTAACTGTTGTATTTGTGCTATGATTTCAAATATCTTTTTGAAAAGGAATTGTTTTTGCCATTACATCTTCCCACCTAACTGTTGGAGATAGTCTTTATGTCCTTAATTTACTAATTAATTACTCGATCACTCCCAGCTCCCTAATTTGTTATGACTTCTGGCTTGGCACCTCTGTGTTGTTGTGAAACTTGTTTCCTGGAAGCTTTGCTTTTATTGTTTGTTTATACTTCAGTGTTTTCAGTGCTATTTTTAGCTAACTAAATGCAGCTATGTAAATATTTCTTTACATATAAAACTCTTTAGACATTGTACGGGGAATTTAACACAATATCATGTTTTTATTAATAAAACCTTTAGAGTATTCACGAATTGCTGTCCAATCTCTGCAGGTGCTGAAGAGAAAATTTTGGAAGAGTTTAAAGAAACACACAATCCCGACTCTCCAGATTTTCAGCTCCAGGCAATGATCCAGGCTGCTGGCAAGCTTGTACTGATAGACAAGTTGCTGCCAAAACTGAAGGCTGGTGGCCACAGGGTGCTTATCTTTTCCCAGATGGTGCGCTGCTTGGACATACTGGAAGACTACCTCATTCAAAGACGGTGAGAACAACAATAAAATTCAGTTCAAGGAAATAGCATTTATTCAACATGTAATCAAGCATTTAACCTGTGTTGCAAAGAGAGGAAACAATGAAACCATGGGAAATTAACATTATGAATGGAAAAAAACAGTACATGCATAAGAATAGCAATAATTGTACTGTTAATTGTAATCTTTTGTTAACCATCAACAGACAACCATTTCATTTATGGTTAGGCTTGGCAGTTCTTTCAGGATTACATATTATGAATAAGATTAAAACCTGTTCTCTACCAGGACGAAGGCATACCCTGTAACCAAAGATTGTTTGTTAATAATCACAATGATTACAAAATTAACTCCTTTTGTTGTTTTGTTGAATCTATTTAAAAATCATCTTTTTAATGCTGGGTAAAACATTACAGCGAAGTACAATTCATGAGTAATGTTGTTTTCTATATACTATAGTGAATAATCTAAAATTTGATACTTTACTTCAGTGTCTAATAATTTTGTAAGTGCAATCTCTTTTCCATGTGGTTTTTAAATGAATATGATTAGGAGGGGAAAAGAGGTAGAAAATATGGAGAAGTCCCCTGTGTAATTTTCTGCCTCTTTATACTTCATCATTTTATTGTAATTTTGTATATACATTTGGAGAGACGGAATTCTGTTTCATTCTGCATTCTTAACCTAGTAACTTTTTGTTTCTGAGTCCCCTTTTTGTAATACTACTCTGTTTTCCTAGGTATCCTTATGAAAGAATTGATGGCAGAGTAAGGGGCAACCTTCGTCAAGCAGCTATTGATAGATTTTCTAGACCTGATTCTGACAGATTCGTTTTTCTGCTGTGTACAAGAGCGGGTGGTTTGGGAATAAATCTTACTGCTGCTGATACCTGTATTATTTTTGATTCAGACTGGAACCCTCAAAATGATCTTCAGGTAATATTGTAAACAACAATGGTTAAACTTTTCTCTTAATGTTATGCAAAGATTATTCTCTTGGATAATCTGCTAAATTTGATATGTCCATACATACACTCAGAAGTTTTTATTTAATCTAAAATTGTTTTAAGGTTTGCATGAATTAACTTCCTTATTTTATGGAATTGCACAAAATAAATGTCCCTTTCATAATTTTTCAGGCTCAGGCTCGATGTCATAGGATAGGACAGAGTAAATCAGTGAAAATCTACAGGTTAATTACAAGGAATTCTTATGAAAGAGAAATGTTTGACAAAGCAAGTTTAAAGCTTGGCCTTGATAAAGCAGTATTGCAGTCCATGAGTGGAAGAGAAAATGCTACAAATGGGGTAAGAATATGAATGCGGCTTGTATTTTTCAAAAAACATTCTTAAATTTCCTTGTGTTATACTTTAAAAGAATTTGGTTTTGTAACTGATGTACAAATTAACCAAATGCATCTTTTCATTGAATGGGCATGTTTTTTTAAAAAAAATAATAACTACTAGAGTACATTCGTTAATTTCAGAATTAAAGCCGGCACAGAAATGTAAGCCTTTCCCCCCAAATATAGTCCTGATAAAAAAATGTCACTCCAAAACTGCTCTTTGGATTGAGAGAAGAGAATCTGGGGGAATAGCTAACTCTTGTGCCTCCCTTTGATGCCACCTCACCATACCTATAGCTGTTTGCATTTTGTCATCAACTCCCCTTCTCACACTAGCTGTCAGCATTTTAATATACATAAGCTAAATACAGGTGCATTTAGAAACATGAAACCTAGTTTTATCTTTCTAACCTAGCATGGTAATCTTGATTTTCAACAACACTAAAATATATTTACTAAACATTTTTCTCTTCTATTATGTAGTCGTTGGAAGTTAGTGCATGTTGTTCAAAATTGTTTATACAAATTAGACTGGTTGAAGGAATAAGAAATGCTATTTTCTTTTTCTATGATACACTATAAAATGTAGTTTTAAAAGAGCATTTTCAATTCTATGTGAATTATAGGTACAGCAGCTTTCTAAAAAAGAAATAGAAGATCTTTTGAGGAAAGGAGCTTATGGTGCTTTAATGGATGAGGAAGATGAAGGGTCCAAATTCTGTGAAGAGGATATAGATCAGATTCTTTTGAGACGAACACACACAATCACTATTGAATCTGAGGGGAAAGGTTCTACGTTTGCGAAGGTGAGCATTTAGGTCGATGATTTTCTGGTGAAAATAGATATTAGTATGAATTATCTTTCCCTTGGCTATATTAACTTGTACCTATCTCAGTATGCAAGTAGAATCCATGTTGTTTTTACGGTGAAACAGAAGCTAGAAGTCAGCTAAATCCTCCATTAATACATGTTGTCATGAATATAAATCTGGTTGCCACAAATGCAGCTTGCAGGTTTGAAATCTCTTAACCCTATGAAAGACTGACAGGAATACAGATAGTACTTTTCATTGCGATTAGAAAGCTATATACAGTGTTCCCTCACTACATCGCGGTTCACTTTTCGCAGATTTGCTGTTTTGTGGTTTTTCAATAAACTCTAAAATACTTATAAATCATAAAAAATTACAATTTACATCCTAAGAAAGGGAGGAAGGAGAAGCCAAAGGTAAAGAAAAGGAGCCCAAGCGGCAATGGGAGAAGAAGGAGCCGATTTATCAACACAGGATAAAAACTTAAAATAGTGTATTAACTATTAAAATAATGTATAAATACTAAATAAATATAGCGTCCCTACTTTGCGTATTTTCACTTATTGCGGACAGTCCTGGAACCTAACCCCCACAATAAGTGAGGGAACACTATAGTGTGTAAACCTTCCTGCTTAGTGTACTGAACTCTCATTGTTCTATTTGTTTATACTTTTTTGTTTTGCTGATCATTCAAACCACTATACTTCGCTGTCTCTTCTCTACAGACCATTTTCTTTTGTTGGTTTCCTCTAGGCTATACATTATAGGTGGAAAAATGTAGATTACATTTTTCATTGTATTCATATATTTAATGTACATTTCTTTTAGGCTAGTTTTGTTGCATCTGGAAACAGAACAGATATTTCCTTGGATGATCCCAACTTTTGGCAAAAGTGGGCAAAAAAAGCTGAACTTGATATTGATGCCTTAAATGGAAGGGTGAGGCATTTTACAATACAATTACTAATGATATTAATGAAATATGAGATAATTAATACTGGTGTTTTTTAAATGCTTACTATTTAATTTTATTCTTCATTGTAGAACAATCTAGTTATTGATACACCAAGAGTAAGAAAGCAAACTAGACTATACAGTGCAGTCAAGGAAGATGAACTGATGGAATTTTCAGATCTGGAAAGTGATTCTGAAGAAAAGCCCAGTATAAAACCTCGTAGGCCTCAAGACAAATCCCAGGGATATGCACGCAGTGAATGTTTTAGAGTGGAAAAAAATCTGCTAGTTTATGGGTAAGTAAAATATATTTAATTGTTGTTCATTCTGTTAAAATTATTATAATTTAGCTCATTTTGCTAAGAATCACATGGCATATATAGAAAATTCATAAACTCATTTTCTTGGTGTAACAGAATTTAGCATGTGTGCACTATACTGAACTGTAGTCACCTTTTTGAAAAAAAAAAACGTTTTGCTCCAGTGTGGAAAGGCCATCCTCAAACTTCACAGGTAGGTCTTCTAGGCCTTAAGGATTTTTTCCTGTGGAATCTTTTTTTCTGTTTGTGGGTTAGGAGACGTTTATTCCTGCTGAGCCTTGCCATCTTAACGGAGACAGTCAATCCCAGACTTTATTGTGAGGGATTTATTGAGTCCTTAGCTTCCTCTGAGATTTAAGATGACTATGCAACAGAGTAGGTGCCAATGCACCGCATTGAAGGAGCTGATCAACTCAGCCTTATAGAGATAGCTGTTCATATTCTGATTTGTGCTACAAAGCAAACTGGTTCACATGGCAGTTCTGACCACACTGGAGGGCTGCCAGGTACAGCTTTGGCTGCATGCATTAGTCCATTGGATGCGTACTTCCTCCTCATATTTATGCTTTGTTGGATGCTGATTCTTCTGACCCTGAGATTTCAGATGAGAGGGAAGGAGAGTTATCCCCAGAGCAGCGGGAGGCTCTTCCTGAAGATATTTATCTATGTTTATTTGAGTCAGAGCAATGTCTTCTTTGCGGAAGTGTCTGTAATTGTCCCCTGGTAGTCAGGCTTTTGACACAATGGGAAAAGCAAAGCTGTTGATCGTTCCCTTTTCTGAGGTGTTTACAGAGGTAATGGAAGGGGAGTTGACTCACCTTGTTGTGGTGAGGGCTGCCCCTGCATTTCCTAAATCTTTATCTCCTGGTGTAATTGACAAATTGAAACTTCTTATGGATGCTTCAGTGGCTGCATTGGTATTGAATTCTCTGTTTGCTCTGTTTACTTTTTTAATCTGTGCACTTTTGTTTTATATGATATTTTTGACTGATTTACTTTTAATTATCTGTTAATTGTGTATTATGTTTTGTACTGGCATTGAATGTTTGCCATTTTCCTTTGGAAGCTGCCTTGAGTTCCCTTGGGGAGAGAGGACAGGTTAAAAATAAAGTTGTATTATTATTATTATTATTATTATTATTATTATTATTATTATTATATTGTATGACACAGCAAACAAGATAGATATGGTGGATTTCGTATCACAAAATCACAAGTTGAACACTTCCCAAGTGTCTAGGACTGTGTGATGTATTTTCGGATGATGCATGCAGATCCCAGTAGGGTGGCCTTTTGCAGTTGACAGATTGTAATTTTGTCAATGTCTATTGTTTCCAAATGCCGGCTGAGATCTTTTGGCACAGTACCCAGTGTGCCCATCACCACCGGGACCACCTGCACTGCTTTCTTCCAGAGTCTTTGAAGTTCAATCTTGAGGTCCTGATAGCGGCTGAGTTTTTCCTGTTGTTTTTCATCAATGCAACTCTCACCTGGGATGGTGACATCAATGATCCAAACATTTTTTTCCCACAACTGTGATGTCTGATGTGTTGTGTTCCAGAACTTTGTCAGTCTGGATTCTGAAGTCCCACAGTATCTTTGCGTGCTCATTCTCCAATACTTTTGCAGGTCTGTGATCCCACCAGTTCTTTACTGCAGGGAGGTGGTATTTGAAGCATAAGTTCCAATGAATCATTTGGGCCACATAGTTGTGCCTCTGTTTGTAGTCTGTCTGTGCTATTTTCTTACAGCAGCTGAGAATATGATCAATGGTTTCGTCAGCTTCCTTGCATAGTCTGCATTTTGGGTCATCAGCTGATTTTTCGATCTTGGCCTTAATTGCATTTGTTCTGATGGCTTGTTCCTGGGCTGCAAGGATCAGGCCTTCTGTCTCCTTCTTCAGTGTCCCATTTGTGAGCCAGAGCCTGGTCTTCTCCTTATCAGCTTTTCCTTCAATTTTGTCAAGGAACTTTCCATGCAATGTTTTGTTGTGCCAGCTGTCAGCTCTAGTTGTAGTGTGGTTTTCTTGTACTGGTTTTTTGTCTGCTGTGCTTTGAGGAGTTTCTGATTTTTGACTTCAATCAAAGCAGGTTCTTCACTTTGCTTTACATATTCTGTCAGGGCATGTTCTTCTTCTTTGACTGTTTTACTTGTAAGAGTCCTCTGCCCCCTGATCTTCTAGGCAGATATAGCCGGTCAACATCACTGTGAGGGTGCAGTGAATGATGAATGGTCATGAGTTTTCTTGTTTTTCTGTCCAAATTGTCTAGTTCCGCCTGTGTCCAATTTATAATGCCAGCAGTATATCTTATGACAGGTATGGCCCAGGTGTTTATGGCCTTGATGGTGTTGCCTCCATTAAGCTTGCTTTTGAGAATTTTTCTGACCCTTTGTGTGTATTCTTTACTGACCATAGTTTTCACATGTTCATGCTTGATGTTGTCCAGCTGTAATATGCCCAGATATTTATAGGCCTCTGGCTGGTGACACTTTATTGTTTGGTCATTAGGCATATTTATGCCCCCACTTTCAATGATTTTTCCCTTCTTCGATGCCACTGTCGAACATTTGTCCAAACCAAACTCCATGCTGATATCAGTGCTAAAAAATTGGACAGTGTTAGTCAGAGACTGGATTTCAGTTTCCATTTTCCCATATAGCTTCAGGTCATCCATGTATATCAGATGTGAAATGTTGTGAGATTTCTTAGATGTTTGATAGCCGATATTTGTTTGTTGCAAGATTGTTGACAGAGGGATCATGGCAATAATGAAAAGCAGAGGGGACAATGAATCTCCCTGGAAAATTCCTCTTCTGATGTTGACAAGTCCATAGCTTTCATTTCCAACAAACAGTTCAGTTTTCCAGTGCTCCGTCATGTTTTCAATGAGGGTGCCAACGTTTTTACAAATCCCGATGGCGTCCAGACACTTGATGATCCAGCTGTGTGGGAGTGAGCCAAAGGCCTTTTTGTAGTCAATCACGTCATGTGAAGATTAGCTTTTCGGCTCTTACAGTTCTCCAAAATCATTTTGTCAATCAATAACTGGTCTTTTGTGCCCCTGCTTTTCCGTTTGTTGCCTTTCTGTTCATCTGGCAAGATGTTTTTTCTTCAAGATAGTCTTGAATTCTGTCAGCTATGATGCCAGTCAGTAGTTTAAACATAGTGGGCAGACACGTTATTGGCCTGTAGTGTCCTGGTGCTGCTCCTTTTGCTGGATCCTTTTGTATCAGGTAAGTTCTTCCAGTTGTTAGCCATTCACTGATACTTCCTTTCTGCAGCATCTCATTGAATTGTTGGGCCATTTTTCCATGTAAACTAATCAGATGTTTGAGCCAAAATCCATGAAGTTGATCACTACCAGGCAACGTCCAGTTCTTGACTTTTTGCACTCGTTTGCTGATCATTTCAGTTGTTATTTCCATCTGTTCCATTTTGTTCTGTGAGAATTTTCCTTCAAACTCCTTTATCCACCCAGGGTTTTTGTTGTAGTTTTTATTATTTTCCCAAAGTTCTTTCCTGAACTTTGTTGTTGCAGTTTTCTCTGGCTTTATGGTTATTGTGTCTGTTGTTTGGTTCAGACTCTGGTAGAACCGTCTTTGGTCTGATTGAAACAGTTGATTTTGTCTGTACTGGATGATTCTGGCTTCATATCTTTCAATTTTTCTGGCTGTTGCAGTAATTTGTTCTTTCACAATTTCCAAAGCTTCTTCAATTTTTCTGGTGTTCAGCCAGTACTTTCGGATCAGGTATTGCTTGATTTTGTCATTCTTCAGTTTCTTCTCTTTCATATTTTTCAGGTTACTTGCATCTGATCTAAGCTTTTTGATTTTCAACTTTAGCCTGACCTTCCACTTTGGTTTTCCAGTCGATTTTCTTTGGGGGCTGCCTTGGTTGTAGGAGCCCAAGCTCTTCTGTTACTATCACTGCTGCACTGTAGGCATACTGGTTTGTTTGTTCAATTGATGTTATTTGGACAGTGGAGAGTACTGCATTCACATCTTTCATGAGAGGCGCCAGGTGTCTCTTGGGCACTGTTTTTAGAGTTGGGAGCCACTTTCTTATTGCATGGTGGTTCAACAGGTGTTTCAAGTGCTGATTCTTCAAATTCTTGCAAAAGCTCCACACTTTCTTCTGGTTCAATCTGTTCCACCATTCCAAGTGTGGCTGGAGTCTCTGCTGCTGTCTGTGCTGTGGTCTGAGTGTAATTTACTTTGCAAATTTTCTGGATTTCTTCGAGTTGAACTTCACTGAACACTTTGTTTCTGATTATGAATCTTCGTTGGTCAGCCAGTCGGGGTTCTGTTATCTGTGAATCAGGGTACTCTTGTTTCCACAGTTGATGCATCCTTTTTTGGTAGCCACGCCTTTGAGGTTCAGATTTGTAATAGCATTTCATAATTGTGCGGTTTTCTGGCATTGTATATTTTTGCCGCTTCTGTGACTGTTCATTTGTATTTTGATGCCGTAGCTCACTTGTCGATGGATGTCCAGAATCAGCAGCATCCACTGCGGTCCTTTTTATCCTGGGCGACGACCGAGCCAGAATAGACTTAGTTTTGGTTTGATTATCCATAATGCTAATGGGTTAGGTGCACTTAGTTCCACTCCTCAGCTGAGGCCTCTCTGGCTTGGTTGGACCTGCCGGTAGTTACACTACCGCCAGCACAGCCCTCAGTCATCATTGAAGTGGTTAAGCCCCCCCACCACCACGTCAAGTTGGCACCTGCGGGGGGGGATTATTATTATTATTTTATTTTATGTCACAGCAAACAAGATAGATATGCTGGATTTCGTATCACAGAATCACAAGTTGAACACTTCCCAAGTGTCTAGGATTGTGTGATGTATTTTTGGATGATGTGTGCAGATCCCAGTAGGGTGGCCTTTTGCAGTTGGCAGATCGTAATTTTGTCAATGTCTATTGTTTCCAAATGCCGGCTGAGATCTTTTGGCACGGCACCCTATTATTATTATTATTATTATTATTATTATTATTATTATTATTATTAAAGATGGAAAAGAGACCTAAAAATCTAGAGGTTAAGAAGTTTGAAAATTTCTCTGTAGCGAGACTTCCACTCTTGCCATTAGAGCAGTTTTAGTAATCTGATTGTTTGCCAGGGTCTGTATTCGTTGGCTGAAGGATTTGCTTGATCTTGTTCCCAAGGAGGAAACTAAGCTATGACAGGGAATGAATAAAATGGCCAAGGCGTCTGCTTTTATAGTGACTGATAGTCTTGACTTGGTCAGATTTGCTTCTCGTGTCATGGCAGCTGATGTGGCTAAAAAATTGGAACACTGATAACAAATCCAAATCTAATTTGACTAAGTGCCCTATTAAGGGGTATCAATTGTTTGGCAGTGCTTTGCGTGAGATATTGGTTGAGAAAAAATATAATAATAAAGCAGTATTATCTGTTGCTGAGAAGATAGAAGAAGCCCTTTCAGTCTAGAGTCCACTCCATAAGTGGGTTTATTTATTTTGTATCAGAAGCATTAATTAGTATAAATCTAAGGTGGCTAAATATCTTTTGACCAAAAATGGGCAACAGCGATTACATTGTCTGTAGCCTCAAACAATTTTTCCTCTGTACATGAGGCAGAGGAAAGGCTGTGGACATGAGGCTGTGGACAAGCACACAGATACAAAGTTGTCTGCTCTGCTTCACAGTCGCACAGGGTAGAGGATTCTTTTAGGTGGTGCCATTTTGCCAGGTTGTCTTTTAATCTGCCCACTCCAATTCTGAGTCTGTTCAAGGATGGCCAAGTTGCCCATTCTTGGTTTGTCCCTGGAAGCAGACCTTCGTGGGGGGCCACCCAACTGGGATTTACTGTCTTAGCTGCCCAGAAGGACGCCCTTGTTGTTCCTGAGGAGAACGTCAAGAGGAGTAGTGGTCCTCATGAAGCTTTTCCGTTATTTGAGTCTACTGGGAGGAGGCTGATAGCCATGCAGTGGATGGCTTTCACAGTGTTCAACTTTATTTCTCTCACAGTTAGCAGCACATTTGGGGGGGGGGGGGGGAGCAATGCCAGCTAGCTTGTAGAGTTTGTCAACAAGTGTAGGTTTAATTTAAGACATCCTATGATTATTCTGCATGTTTTGTTCAATGCTGTGTTCACCTGCTTCACATGGGCAGACTTGTGCCAAACAGGGAAGGCATACTTAGCAGTTGAGTAAGACAAGGCCAGGGCTGATGTCCTTATTAATTTTGGGTCTGAACCTCATGTGCTGCCGGTAAGTTTTCGCAGCTACTTTGTGCTTGTGTTTTCTATATGTCAGTGTTCGATCTAAGGTGACACCAAGGTATTTAAGATGGAAACAGTGTTCAAGCTCGTGGTCTTCCCAGGTGATTTTCAATTTCCTATTGGCTTCACGGTTCCGTAGGTGGAAAGCGCACACTTGTGTCTTTGCAGGGTTAGGCTTCAGGTGATTATCTTTGTAGTAGCTGGAGAGATTTTTCAAGGCTAATTAGTAAGGTAGATTTTGACTGTTTCAAAGTCCTTTGCTTGTGTTGTTAGGCCAAGGTTGTCAGCATATATAAAACTCTTTGTGAGTGGTGGTTGTGGCTGATCATTAGTAAAGATGGTAAACAAGGTCAGTGCAAGAACACTGAATTGGGGTAAACCATTCTTTTGCCGCCTCCATCTACTTTTCCTGCCTTGAAACTCCACATAGAAGCTACAGTTTTCTAGAAGGGTCTGGACAGTTTTTGTAAAATCATAGTCCTGGGTGATATGGTATACTTTATGAAGCATTTTCCTATGTTGCACTGTGTCATAGGCTGCCATAAGGTCCACAAAAGCTGTTTCCATAATGCAACCTTTCTCATATCCTTCCTCGATGTACTCAGTCAGATTAAGGATTTGGGCTGTACAGTTTTTCCCTGGTTTGAAACCTGCTTGTTGTGGAATAAGCTGGGGTTCAGTAACAGGTCTTAATTGATTTAATAGCATCCTCTCATATACTTTATATAGATGGCATAGGAGAGAGATTGGTCTGTAGTACTTGGCATTGGAGGCATCTTTACCAGGTTTTAAAACTGCAATGATCTTAATTTTCCTCCATAGCCTGGGAATCTGTTTGTGTGCCAAGTGTTTTTTGTAAAATTTAAAAAGCCAGTTTTCAGCTTTGGGGCCCAAGTGTTTGATTAGCTCTATCATCAGGTCATCTAGGCCAGGTGCTTTACCAGTTTTGCATTGCTTAATAGTTTCTCTGAGTTCTTTCAGGTTTAAAGGAGATGATAACTGGTGGGTTTCAGCCTACACAACTCAACAGTAGTAAGGGGCCAGTATTCAGCTAAATTTATTCAGGCCACAGATAGTTTTTGTGCCTTGCTTTCCAAGTAAAGGTTTAATTAATGATTAAACTATTTTGCAAATAAACCATATTATAGAAAAGGGAAGTTTTAATTAATATCAATTAATTACCCTTACAGAGTCTAGATGGCCATCTGTCAGTACTGTGTGTTCCTGCATCGTGGGCGATTGGACTGGATGGTCCTTATGGTCTCTTCCAACTCTATGAACCTCTCAGTGGAGCTTACCATTTGCACATCTCCCAAAATCTGAGCCTTATGTGTAGGGCTGTAAGAAAAGGATACACCATTGATTTCATTCAGAAGCCCTCAGACCTTTTTGTTTTGTCACACAGTCCAAGGTCCTTGAAGAAGCCCAAACAGATGCTTTGGGCCATAGAATACTTGTTTTAAATAGAAGTGCAAACTCAGCAGAGAATTTTGAAGTCCTATTTAGTGCTCTTCTTGGTATCAAAGAAAAACAAGGGCTGGAGAGTTATACTGAACCTTTTCAGGATCAATTGTTCTGCTCTTAGGCAGAAGTTTCACATGGAAACATTACAGTTGATTCTGAAAGGGGTACAAGAGCAGGAATTATCTGGCATCCCTTGACCTCCAGGAGACATACTTGCACATTCCAGCTCAGAGGAAGTACCTCAGGTTCAGTTGCTTGGAGGGTCAATACAAGGCCCTGTCCATTCGGTCTCATGGTGTTTCTGCAAATATTCATGAAGGTGTTGATTGCCTTGCTAGAGAATCAGTGGTATTTGAAACTGAGATTGACATATGTGCACTTATACCTGGACAAGTTGTTAGTCCACCTTCCATGGAGAAGAGCAGGAAGAAAGAGCAGATTACTGTGCATTGTCTGTGTTGCAACACAGACTCCTTAAAGCACCAGACCAGACTTTAGTAAAAACACAGTTTATTAGTTCACAACCAAAAGGAGCCCAAAAACAAACTCAAAGGGCTCAGAACACTTAATCTTCAGAGTGAAACGCAGAATTCCCAGCAATCAACACAAAACCCAGACCCTGAAAAATAACCCGGATTAAACCGGAGTATAATCCGGTTTAAAAACAAACTTTGTAAAACAACAAAGAAGGCACTCCAATTCCCAGCAGGACGTCAGCAGGCAGGAATTGATGACCAGCAGGGGCCCAAAAACATCTGTTGAAGTCACCCAAACACAATGTTGACGTCGTTGAGTCCAATCCGGGTCAGAGAAGGAGAAGTCAGCAATACGAAATCCAGTCCAGGTCAGAGAAGGAGAAGTCAGCAGTACGAAATCCAGTCCAGGTCATACACAGAACCAAAGCGTAGAATGCAGCACGGCAACTCATGCATAAGATCAACACAAAGCAGTCCAGAGAAAACCCTCACAGTTCCAACCACCACAGCCATGGATAATCCAGATTAAATTTACGTTCACCCTTCCCAAAGCACATTTTCCCAAACAGCTCACAAGGACACACGAACACCCAACAGCACTTTGCCGACTGCAAAGGTGATCCATTTCCCAAACCCATTTTTATTCACAAATCATCCTCAGAACGAGAATCAGCCAACACCCTGCTAGCAGCTGCAGTCTGTTGCCTCAATTCCTCCTCAGAGCTAGAATCAGGCAACGCTCCACCAGACCTCTTTTCAGCTGAAGCCCCTTGCCAATCCCTCCACTCAGTCCATCTTTTATCCAAACCCATAATTTCCCAAGACCCAGCTGGATCCCCACTGTGCCAACCCTCAAACGTGTCGCTACTTGTGGATTCTCTACAGATGTTCTGGATCTCCCGCACCTTAGTCCAGTCCATTACCTCGTCCTCTGAACTTGTCATCCCATCCTCCTGATTCTCAACCCCATCATCCCCCTCAAAGCCCTGAAATGTGTCATCATCAGTAGGCTCCATAAGTATTTCCCGGATCTGCTTCCTTTGTTGCTCCTCATCGGAGTCTTGCTCACAAGTAGTCTTTCTTTCTCTTCTAGTGCACCTAGTAGTATCATTACTCAAATAATAATAATAATAATAATAATAATAATAATAATAATAATAATAATAACTTTATTTTTATACTCCACCCCATCTCCCCAAAGGGACTCGGGGCGGCTTACATGGGGCCTTGCCCGATAAAACAATCAAATATCAAAACACAGCAATAAAACAGTTATCCAATAAAAACAATTACAGTAAAAACAATCGTTAAAATCAACATAAAACATACAATATTAACACTGGAGACTAATTCATAGAACCCAGGCAAAGTGCAACATGTGCTGAAATGGGGAAGGTAATTTCACAGTTGAAATGGACAAAGTGCAATATAGCATTGACAACACCTCAAGAATGGGGCTATTATAAGATGGGCAGATCGATCAGTCTGACACCAGATTAAGTATCAAAGGCCTTTTGAAAGAGCCAGGTTTTTAAGCTCCTACGGAAGGAGAGGAGGGTAGGGGCCTGCCTGATCTCTCTAGGGAGCGAGTTCCAAAGCCGGGGGGCCACGACTGCGAGGGTGGTGGGAGCGAGAGAAGGGCCTCCCCCGAAGACACCATCACAACAGTCTGGATTTTCATGGGTTTGTCATCAATAAAGACAAGAGCCATCTGGATCTAGTTCAGTGGTTCCAGCAGCTGGGACCCATTATAGACACTCACCAACACAGGGTATTTTCCCCGGGTAACAAGAGGGAAAAAACTCCAGTCATTTTTAAGAATAGCGTTGGAACAGATGACCTTTTGTCTCACAGTGGTCGTTATGCTATTAGAATTAATAGTGGCTTGTTTCGGCTTTGTTTCCCCTGCAGAGGAAAGAGATGCCCATTTGGGATCCAAGAAGAGTGATTGTTACAACCAATGTCAGATTATGGGTTAGATGAGCAGGGTACTTCAATGAGCAGTTGGCATAGGGTTACCTTTTCAAAACTGCTATATTTGTTTTGGCCAGGCATAATCCACTGGTTTCTGTCATTGAATCTGAATGGGGTTTTGTAGGCATTGTTGACGGCATTCTTGAACTCTTGAGATTGGTGGACTTGAAATTCTTTACTTTGAAATTTTTCTTTGTGGTTACTGTTTTCTCTACTCACAGTGTTTCAAGATTTGAATGTTCTGTCAGTACATATATAAGGCTGTAGACCCATCTCACTGTTCCATCTATCTCGGAGGATTGTTCTGATTTCTTTTGCCTAGGTCACCACACACAAAAAGAGTGGCAGAGATTGAAAGTTCATAGGGCTCTTAAACTCTGCTTACAAAGACTATTTATTTCTTTTCAGGAGAATTCTAAAGGGAAACGAGTGTCCTTCTCTGCGTTATCTCATTATATGAGATACCGAATTGAATTGGCTAATATGCATAGTTCTATGCTGGGCCCAGAAGGGATTCAGGCACACTCCACCTGAAATGCTGCTACTACTTTGGCCTTGGATATAGCAGCATCTTTGTTAGACATTATAGGATTGACAAATTTGTTTAAGCGGATTTGTGTTTTGGCTGGCATGTTCTGCAGTAGGCTATGTCTTCATAATTAGATCGTTGTCTACCTGGTTAGTAAGGTGATCCTCACACTGCAGGAATATGAAACATTGGTAATTAACAAGAATGATCATTTTCTGCCATCATGGGGTAGGAATCCCTCCCACCCTAGTTGATGGACCTGGTAATTTTTAAGCTGCTGATGGTACCTGTCTGTTGGTCTGGAACTTTGCCATATAATCACTGGGCAAATGGGACTGGCTGTCCTTCTTAGAGTGGTGAGGATGGTTGACAGATGAGAAAGCCCTGACTGTGTAGTGCAAGGAAGGAGCAAGACCCGCTCGAAGGAATGTTGTAAATAAATAAATAAATTCTCACAACTGCAGAAAATGAACTTTCATGTTAAGTACTGATGTTCCAGTATAAACATGTATTAACATGTCATTATGATCTTCTCAAATTAAAATATTCAGGAAATGCAATATGTAGTTATATTTGCATAGTGACATTATTTGCTTCCTGATAATCTAGTGTGAATACTTGAGTTAATAAAATATAAACCCAGATTGCCATTATATTTAACATTTTTGTTTTGTTGTCACTGATGTTTCCATAGTTTAGTAACAGGTTAAAATGTATTGCAAATAGTAATCTTTTGGGAAAAACTAACAGGTAGTCAAAGATTAATTTTAGTGGTTCTACATAATTTGTTCAATAATAAATCTCTGTCAAAGTGAAACCTGAGAACTTCCCAGTTAAAGTAATACCCTAAATGACTTATTGCCTCAGAGTTAACTGTGCTGCCTTATTGAACTACCATTAAGATGAGATTAACAGCCTCTGTCTAAACTTTGCTTCTGTAAAGTTGTGTATAGATATTGCACATAGAGGATTATAGGATCAAAAAGACCAATACAAAAATTTCAAGAGTACAAAAACTGTTCTGGGGTAGAATTTCCTTTTCAGATCCTATGAGGACAATGTGTATTTTATTATTTCCAGTATAGCTATATTGTGGCTTTTACAAGCAGTGAACTTGCTGTCAGCTTAATAATATAAATATTCTTAACTCTTGGGAACCACACGCTCAATTTCGAGATATAACCTGTAGGTACAGAATAAGTTTAGCCCTGGCACTAGACTTTCAATCTAGTTAGGAGTTAATGTCAAAACAAAAAATTCAATTATGAATATGTGTGCTTTGTATTTTTCTTACAGTTGGGGACGGTGGACTGATATCCTTACACATGGACGCTATAAACGTCAGCTAACAGAACAAGATGTAGAAACCATCTGCCGGACTATCCTTGTATATTGCCTCAATCATTACAAAGGAGATGAGAACATCAAAAGTTTTATCTGGGATCTGATCACTCCAACTGCAGATGGACAGACACGAGCTTTAGTTAACCATTCTGGTATGAATCCATATGTTATATTTTTTCTATTAGATTCTCTAGCAATCATGGCACAATATAGTATAGGCCAATAATTTCCCGAGTGCCATCCTGAAATAACTTATGAACTAGTGATTGTCTTTGATAAAGAAAAAAATCAGGTTTGCTCTGTCATCCTAAATTAAATATATGAACACTTTTCAGTGGAATTTTAATATTGAAGATGTATTTCCAAATTCAGTTATTGGTCACAGTTGACGTAAACCTGTGGAATCATTGGAAATTTAGTAGTACTGCTGATTCACTGATTCTACTCTAATTGAGACTAAAAAGTATATCTACAAATATGTGTGCCAATTATACATATAAATAATTTATGAAAGTGAGGAGACATGATTTAACTTAGGTAAACTGTCATAAAAGTCATACTATTAACCCATCTATCTCAATTCACCATACCCTATTATTATGCAGAGAGTTGTTACATGTTTCTTTTGCCCAGTGCTTCCTTTTCCTCTTCGTGGTCTCTGTTCTGGGTCTAACATTTGCACAAAGCTTATCACAGAACATTCTAGAACAGAGTTGCTTTCTTCAGGGAAAAAAAATCTCTTAAGCACTAGTACTCCAGTGCAACAAAAATACTTTACATTCAGTTTCTGATTATGATATAATGAATTTACTGAAATTATTACTTTAAGCTCCTAAATCTTACGTTAAGTATGACTAAATCGGGTTCTAACATTATGTACACAATATCAAACATTATTATTTCTTCTGGATGATGATATATATTTTCTCTAGCAAAAGTATTATATCTGCATTTTTGCTTGGATGTGGAAAAATTGTTTTTTCTCTATGCACACATCTATGTGTGCACACACACATTTACACTTATGAGTGTAAAAATTATTGAATAGCTTTGAGCAGGTGATTGTGTCAGCCCAGTCTACTCCACAGAACTATTACATTGCTATAAGCTCCTTGGAGAAATTGTGAAATTCAAACATCTGGCATGATCCAACCAAACTAAATACTTTTAAATCCCACTGACTTTAAACACATGTTTAACTCCTCATATTGAACTCAGTGAGGCTTTAAACACTTTTAATTTAAAATAGATCACACCCAGTTTATTGACTTTTTCACTTTTGAAAGACTAGTGTAGCAAACTAGCAACAAACTTATATCTAGAAATTCAACAGCCTCTATTCTGCAAATTAGGAAACATTGTATGGTTTTTATATTTTTTAAAAATAGCTCTGCTATTTTACTGCTTTGCATTCAATTATACAGGGTGTTTGAAAAAGAACTCCCTATTCACCATTTAATTTAATTTTTCAAACACCCTGTATAACAAAATCATAGGCCTGGAGAGACAGAAATAGGTTTTAATGGAATTTCATAGATAAATATGTACAAGAGTGCATTTATATGCTATATCTAATGTTCTTGGGAGTACAAACCACCACGTAGTACATTGACCATTGGGAATCTTTTTAGCAATGTCTCTGGCTTCTCATATCCCACAAGGGTTTGCCACCATAAGAGATAGAAATGTGCTGTGTAAAAGTGAAAGCTGGGATTTTTAGGAAGCTAAATTCTCAAGCCAATGTCTACATTCTGTGTTCCCTTTTTTTGTTAATGGCCATAGTGCCTTGTGCCAGAAGCCTGATTGTACTCGTTGTAGCACATAATGTAATCGTTGATATGACCTAGCTTTCAAAAAGTCAAGACATAGATAGACTGCATGTGGCAGTAGTTTGCAGTTAGTAAATGTTGAAAGAAGGGTTATGTGGAAGTGATTTCACAGGCAGATGTGATCGCTGTTAATGCTCATTGTTGAAAATTCATGCATGGTATATTTCTTAGGTTTGTCTGCTCCAGTGCCCAGGGGAAGAAAAGGCAAAAAAGTAAAAACACAGAGTTCACAGCCAGTGCTACAGAATGCTGACTGGCTAGTGAGCTGTAACCCAGATGCCTTATTTCAAGAGGACAGCTATAAGAAACACCTCAAACATCACTGCAATAAGTAAGTTTCTTGATACTGTTTTTTCATAGAATCCTAGAATAGAACTAGAGTGGTGTAGGTCACATAGATAACTGTGATGATAGTATTTAACTTGCATTTCCTTTTTAGCTCAAACACTGATCTGGGTGTTTGTCAACCAGCTTTCTCCAATTGTTTAATTTTAATCAATCTCTCCTAGGACAGTTTTTATTGCTAAAGATGTTTTGATATTATCACAGAAAAAAAAAGTCATAGATGCATTCCATAGTGCTTCTGTATCCTTGACCAAAGTCATTGTGCTTTTGTCCCAGCTCTAAATATTTTTAAGAGTGACATTGGGAACTTTATGAACAAAGCATATCTACAAGTCATAGCAGATTCTGCATTCAAGTTGTGCTTACACTGCTGTCCTTATAAAGGACTGAGAGTTATTACACCATAGTAGTTTGAGTATTGGGCTATGACTCTGGAGGCCAGGATTTACATTCCTGCTCAATGATGGAAACCCACTGGATGGCTTGGGCATATCACACTTCAGAGAAAGACAAAGGTAAACCACCTCCTCTGAACAAATCTTGCCAAGAAAACCATATCCTAGATTTGCATCAGGGTACTTCCTGTTTGGACTACTGCAACGCTCTCTACATGAGGCTGCCTTTGAAGACAGTTCGGAAGCTGAAATTGGTGCAGAGATTAGCAGCCAGGTTATTAACTGGAGCACCATATCGTGAGAGGATGATTCCCATGCTGCGGCAGCTCCACTGGCTGCTGATCTGCTTCTGGGCTAAATACAAAGTGCTGATTGTTACCTATAAAGCCCTAATCAGTTCAGGTCCAGACTGTTTGCAGAACCACATCTCCATTTACAAACTGGCTCGAGCACTGCGATCTGCGGAGGAGGCCCTACTCTTGGTCCCACCCCCGCCGCAAGCACGGCTGGTGGGAACGAGAGGGGGCCTTCTCTGTGATTGCTCCCTGCCTCTGGAACTCCCTCTCAAAAGAAGTAAAAACTGCCCCTTGTCTCCTTACCTTTAAAAAGTTGCTAAAAACACATCTTTGCATCCTGGCATATAGAGAGGAGGAAAACTAATACGTCTCAACATATATCATCGTCTAGACATATTAAATCCTATCTAGATACTGGAATTGATCTCATGCCAATTAGTTGTGGGTAATCAAGGTATTTGCTGATTTAAATTTTCTGTCCTGATTTAATTCATAAGATGTGATTATGTTTGTTAGGGTGGTCTAGTTTTATTTTTTGGATAATTGCTGTTTCGTATTAAGTTTGAGTAATTTTTGTTTATTTTTTGACTTTTTTTTACTTACTTTGTTTTGATGTGATTTGTTCATGTGTTTCTTTGTTGGCACTGAATGTTTGCCATATGTGTTGAAAACCACCCTGAGTCCTTCCTCGAGGTAGGGCAGTCTACAAATAAAGTTTATTATTATTAAGTTTATTATTAGCATAAGTTAGAAACAACTTGAAAGCACACAACAAAAGCATGATAGTATTCTCTGTATATTGGTATATTCAGAGATTTTCTTGGTTGGTTTATGTTTTCACGAAGAGCAAAGTCCCATCTTCTTTGCGTGTTGTTATCACATTTGGATTGTCACTAGGGTTTTACATATGTTGATGTCAATATGTAAAAACATAGTTAGGGTGAATGCTTTTTAGTGTTACAGTTTGTTACATGTGAACTTTTTGTATGGTATTGATCATGCCATTTAGATAAATTATTTAGCCATTTAACATTTTCCCGTGAATCTTATGGGAAGACAGTAGAGATAAACTGTAATCTTAAATATAGGGTTTTTTTGGGGGGGGGGGGTTGCCTCACTAGAAGGCGTGTATTGAGAAACAATTCGGTAAAACTATATGCGCCATACAGTATGTGTTCAGATGTCTGATTCCTACATGATGAAATTTGTTTAATAGGTATCCTAACTATTTGTTGTATTAATACATATAGGTGTAAAACATCAGATTAAAATCCCAAGCTTGCTTACTGAATCTAGTTTTCTATTTTTGTAAAAGAATACTGTTAGAAAAGAATACTTCAGAAAATTCCCCAGACTTATTTTCAATCTCAAACTTATCCCATGCTGCTTAAACCAACAAGGTCTGGAAGCCATATGGGAAGTAAATTTTAATCCTAGTATAGTGAAGAAAGTGACAAAGGAAAAGAGTCATTCCTTTCTCACAGCTGCTTTAATTGGTGTTTAGAGGGTCCACTAATCTTGCTTTGAAATGGTTATTTCTCCCTATTTTCTCTCTCTTCACAATATATAACATTGGTGTGGATTATGGTGGGCTATATCCAGAAATGATATAGCTGCTGAATGAGAATGAGAATGACAGAGATTAGAGTACCATTATATATAATGTATATTGTGTTGTCTTAAATATTGTAAATTATTACTGTAGCTAGCTAGCTACTAGTGTCTTTTGAATACCTTCCATATTTAGTGTAGCAACAAAAACTGTATGGAAACAGACTTCTGAAACTGAGTGAAGTTGGGAAACCATTTGAAAACAACTCAGAAATTGTATTGAGCATAAGCTCTTCGGCTTGGCTTATGCTGATCTTTATATCCTAGTCACTGTGTTTGTATGTGTATTTATTGGGTATTGTACTGAATAACAAATGTGGTGGTTTATATCTCATATTAGCTGATTCTGGAAAGTAGTTTTCTGATAGCTGTACATTCAGCCTTATGATATGATCATGGGTGAAGTCCCACTTTTTGAGCCTAGAAATCATAAGTTGTGTAGAAGCAAGAAAAGCAGAAGTTGTAAGAGTGCTGCACCTTCTTTGCTTCCAGCTACTATATGAACTGAAATCGTGGATCTTGTTGCAGTGAGACCCACCAGCTTCTCTAAGTCATAGGCATTTCTGCTAATAAAGAGGCCCGTCTAACTATATGGCATTACCAAGAAAGGCTAAAGTCCTCTTTTTACTGTGTAATGTTTCAGTAGATAATTGAAGTTTGTAAAGATTAAGATGTTGGACTGACACTGAGTGGTTTGGTTTTCTTTTTCAATCTGGATATTGTGACAAAGAGTTCTTCTTTTGCTAAGTTGCCGAAGAATCAGAATCTGTTCATGCAAATCCTGTATTTTTCTACCCTGTTATATTGATTTGGGAGGATCTAGCCCACCAGACTGAAGAACTCTTTCAGTGTTAATTAGAGGACACTACCTAAATTAGAGACTTTAGCAGTAACACTAAAGCTGTGGGATATTATCTCTTTGTATGTGTTAAATTCTAAACTATTTGGGAAAAGGCCAATCTTTCAAAACAAGTTTTTGCCAGCCAGCACCATACTCAGCTACAGGCACCCAGTCAAAAAAACGCTCCTGGAAAGTCCCTTCACTCCATAGAGGATATCTGCTGAATAGGAAACACATTAGAAGGCACTGTATATGGGGCAGCTCTGACAGCACCTTGCGTGAAATAACAGGATGCTTTGCATTTGTGCAGGATGCTAGCCATATCAGAAGCAGTGTCTTACTTTTTACCTAGCAGGCACTTTCCAAAAACAATGCTTCACCCAAAAGACCTCTGCAGTTTTATAGATGCCTCAGGGTAGCTAAGCCTTGTGCCATGAGGGCAGGCCTGGAAGAGAAGCCCCAGGGACATGGCAGCAGGGAAAGTCTGAGAGCGCTGCAGGCCAAGCAGAAGGCAGCAGGACTGTTGGGCATTCCTCCCAGTTGGCCAGCATTGCTTTGGAGTGGGGTGGGGCCTGGTATAACAATGGCAAGGGACAGATGTGGCACATATGCTGCCAGTGTGCCATCACTGTGCTGAAAAGCCATGGGTACTTCAAGCAAAGTAGAATGTTCTTTTGCACGTATATATTTAAGAACTCCCTAATGCCATTGCAAGGGAATGAGAGCATGTGTTCAATTATATCAAGTTAATCTTTGATTGAGAACACAAAATTCTACTTCTAAAAAGTTTGGTGGCATTTCAAAGGCATTGTGCCATAACAAGGAACAAGGATACTTTCTAATGTCATCTAAAACAGGTGAAATAGTTGTAAATTTGGCAAAACTTCTTCTTCAACAAAAATTTTTTTTAAGGAAACTGACTTTTTTTTCATTCTCAGAAGGAAAAATGTGTATAATCTAACAAGCCTGACATTCCATATTGGGGGTTTATTGTAAGGTAGTAAAACCAGATTTTATATCTCGTTTATTCCTACAACTTCTGATGTGCTTCCAAAAATGGTATTAAGGCAGCAGCTGAGGAAATTTTATGAGATAATGAAGCAGAACAGTTACTGAAAGCCATCTGCTCAGTTGTTTACAAACTTGCTTCAATACTTCAGAGGCAGTGGTAGAGTACGTGTCTAAACTTCACAAGCTGCACTAGGTAGAACTAAATGAAATGCGCCTGGGTTGGGCTGAGCTCGATCCCTCTCTGTGCAGTCTAAGCGGTTGCCAGGCAGGCCTGTTGGAAGCCAGCAGAAAGCACCACACAGAGGTGATTATGTGCCACCATCTGTCACGCTTCAAGCCTACCATACAGCATGGCTAATCAGCCTTGGCAGGATGATGGATGAACAGCAGCAGCTGCCAAAAGCCACTGTTGGCAAACAGTCCTGAAGTTAAGAACTTTTTTCCCCTCTCTGTTTTCCTCTCCAGGGTCCTGCTGCGTGTCCGCATGCTGTACTATCTGAGGCAAGAAGTTATAGGGGACCAAGCTGACAAGATCTTAGAGGGTGCTGACTCAAGGTTAGTGCATATTCTGGTTTATTTGTGGCTTTGTGCTTGTGCAATTTCTCAATGCTTTTTTTTTTTTAATCGGAAGAATTTATAAAGATTTTGCAGATGCATATCTATTGACATTATTGGATTTCTCATAACATACTGCTTTGAGTATTTGATGAGAGCTTACTCAAATATAAATATAATTAATCAGAATTTATCATGAAACTGCCAACTATATTTTTAAAATTTTGAATTTTCTTCTTAATGTAACAAACTAGGAAAATTTATTAATGTATTAAAAGCTCTGTTGCTCATGACCCCTCCTGACCCCGTCAAGCACTGTAATTTATTGTGCAGCCTTAATTATAGTCATTTGCCTTTCAGCTGTTTAGTATGGAAACTTTTACATTTTGATAACCAAGCTTCAAAAGTATTTTTAAATGTATAATTCTTTTTATAGTGAGGTTGATATTTGGATTCCTGAACCATTTCATGCTGAAGTGCCTACGGAATGGTGGGATAAGGAAGCAGATAAATCCCTTTTAATTGGAGTGTTCAAACATGGTAAGTGATGTCTTACTTTGAACAAAACTCTGTAGTAAAGCTTTCTGTGTATACCAGTATTCTGTCTCAATATTACAAGTGTAATTCCAAAGAAATGTTGGCTTCTCTCTCCTTTTTTCCTTCTGCATTGAAAAAACCCCCACCATTTTGAATTGTAAATATCAGATGCTGTTTTTAAATGTTTGCAGAACATTTCAGAAGAAAACATTACTTTCTTGGCTGTAAATAACACACAGCCATATTTGTTTAAATAATAGCCAAGTAGTATTATAGATCTCTATAAACTCTGCTTCCAGCACTGTTTCACTTGCTAACTCTGCCAGCCAGTGTCAAAGTGGACGGTGGGCTTAACCTCTGCTATTAATCTGTACAAGTGCCTCCTGGGCTTTGTTCCAAGTAATATTTCACAAATGTCAGTGCTGAGAACTCCCGGCTCCCTTGAGTGGGATGCAGCCTTGTTAACTTTGAAAGGCTAGGGATGCAGAGCTGGCATGATATATACAGTGAGCAATTCCTGATTATAATCCCAATTCTCTGGAGGTTGCAAAGGTATTCTCAGCAGCCCAGCCTGACTAAAGGGGAGAATGATGGCTTATAAAACCTTTCATGATTACAGTTTGGCTTGAGGCTCTACAGCAGTTAAGGACAGTGTGTTGTAGTACAAATCCTAATTGAATTGTGCTCTTCTGCCTATGTACAGCAGCCCTGTTTTGTGGGCTCAGCTGAGGCAAGTCTAGTCTAAAAATCATTTCCCTGCCGTGCACTGTTGGGATCTGCCACTTCCTATCTAGTCAACTTGGACGGTAAGAAAAAGCAGTTTTAAAACCATGGAGGGAACCATGTCATCTTACTGACACGTATCACCCTAAACCAAGTAAGACAGATCGCTGGCCCTTATATATTTGCCCACGTATGCATTTCCAATGTAAAATACTGCTTTCAATAGTGCCAGTAGTGCTACTGCTGAAATGAATGGGGAACGTTACATGTAGAGGTCAAAGGGTGATCAGTGAGAAGCTTTCTGTATGCTTTGAGCGTGGATTTCTTGGCCATATTGTTGCCTTGGTTTCTTTTTGCCTCTTTGCATATACGCTAGAAATTTTCCATTTCATGAATTTTGTGCTTAAATAACTGATTTTTTTTTAGTAATGTAATCAGTTCTCCATTGGTATAAAAGTACAATTCTTTCCACATGTGTGGGTATCTTACTTAGTATTTTTTTCTGGATGCAGGCTATGAGAAGTACAATTCAATGAGAGCAGACTCTACTCTGTGTTTTCTGGAACGGGTTGGTATGCCTGATGCCAAGGCCATAGCTGCTGAACAGAGAGGGACAGATATATTAACAGATGGTGGTGATGGGTAAGAAGGACATTATAAAAATTTAGTAAACATTATAATTTTATCATATATATTGTCTTGGTGTCACTTATTGGATCACATTTGAGGATTGTCAGGCTAACAATGTTTTCATGCTAATATTTATGTTAAAGCAGTTGATCAAATTAAAATTTGTTTGAATTAATATATAATTAGAAAACAATATTTTTGTTTCATTTTCATTTGTATAATTTTGCTTCCATATGACACGACATAATAAGCAGTGGGAGACATTTGTTCTTTAACTGCAATTTATTTTCTGTACTGTGTTTCATGTAGAGGTGATTTTGATAGAGAGGATGAAGATCCAGAATATAAACCTACCAGAATTCCATTCAAGGATGAAATTGATGTAAGAATCTTGACATTTTATAATTTTTTTAATTTATTTATGTGCAATATTTGAATGATAGTTATTTAAAATATTAATGTATTATTAAATGTATTAAGAAAGGTTGTTGTGTAATAACAGTGTTATTACACAACAACCTTTCTTAATACATTGAACAGTGTTCCCGATTCTTCTGTCTCCCTAAAATTCAATTATTGAAAAAACAAGAATACTGAATTAACTCTTTCTTTCCTAAGGAATTTGCAAATTCACCATCTGACAAAGAGGGATCCATAGAGCTGCACACAAGTAAGATTTTGTAAAATCTGAGAGAAAGAGGGGAAAAGATATTCACATAAATAATGCCTAATAATGAAAACTGTACGTTAGGAACCCACCTTTTTGGTTTTGGGTACACTTAATGTTTTATACGTTTTAATGGCTTTATACTTTTTTGTAATTTGGTACTTCAACGATTTTTCGTTTCATGATGGCCTTGTTTAGACTATTTACATAGTATGACTAGTGAAGTGGTAAAGCTCAGGTCAGGCATTTTATAAAGGCTCTAAATGTATAAATGAACAATAAATTTTGTTTAACAGAATAAAACATATTTGCTTTTTGTATAATCATTGTAATCTAAGTCTTCTTAATACTATTTAGTATTACCCTAGACATTTACCATAAATATTGCTCATGACAGTAAAGTGTTTCCCTTTCAAACCTAATTTTCCTAATTTTGAGGATGTGTTTTCTCTTCTGATTGTTAAAAATATTTCTATCATTAATGTAAGGTTATTATTTTATTTTTAAACCAATTAGCCTTTCTCTTTAGCTGTGATTGCCTAATATACTGTTTGGTCATATTATCTAGGCAAGCACAGTGAAAGCAATTCTGATTTTGGCCAACTCTACTGGCCTAACACTTCAACCCTGACTACTCGGTTGCGCCGCCTCATTACTGCTTATCAGCGTAGTTATAAAAGGCAACAAATGAGGCAAGAAGCACTAATGAAGACTGACCGGCGGCGACGACGACCTCGTGAAGAAGTGAGAGCACTAGAAGCTGAAAGAGAAGCTATAATAACAGAAAAGCGTCAAAAGTGAGTTTCTTCTTCATTCTTCTCATAGAAATGAGTGTATTCCTCCATGGCATCTGGTATCAAACTGGAGTACAAAACTTGTAAAAGTTTCATGAGGTATTAATCTCTTCCCTTTTTTCCCAGGTGGACAAGAAGAGAAGAAGCAGATTTTTATCGTGTTGTATCTACTTTTGGAGTTATTTTTGACCCGATAAAGCAGCAGTTTGATTGGAACCAGTTCAGAGCTTTTGCTAGACTTGATAAGAAGTCTGATGAAAGCTTGGAGAAGTACTTCAGTTGTTTTGTAGCTATGTGCAGGCGAGTGTGCCGAATGCCAGCCAAGCCAGATGAGGGTAGGTTCACAGATAGCCCTGGCTGTTATAAATTACATTACTGAACTTAAAATACAATTGGGGATGCAAATAGATTTTGAATGTAACCTTTTATTTCTCCCTTTCTGGTTCGAATGTACATTTCTCCATTCACATCAATCATATGCAGTAAACGTAGAGAAATATCATTCTTGATCACAAGGAAGGTTCTACATGTGTTCAATCAAATAAGATTAAAGATTCTTTTAGGCTTTGTTGCTTGTATGGGCTATTATAGGTTTAACATTACAATAGCATGTCTGCCATATTTGTTCCTTCCAACTGCTCACTTGTAACTAGACTTGATCTCAACAAGGCATAATTCCATAATACTTCAACAAGTGATGCAGTGACTGCAAATGTTTCATTTCAACAAAATTAGTTAAATTTATTATCCCACGTGTTCTCTGATGAGTTTATAGTAGCACACAAGCTTCTCATCTTCTCAGCAACTTTGTGAGATAGGTCTGGCTCAAAGAGATTGATTGGCCCTAAGTCACACAGTGAGTTTCATGATACAATGGGAACTGGAACATAGATTTATTTTCAAATTCAGATCCAGCACCATTGCACCACCCTGGATTTCTTGGATTTCTCTGAATTAGGGGTTTGGCTTTGATACATAGACAATTGTAAGGTATCCTATATTGTCCAAAGACACATAATATACCTAAGCAGGTTTTTTAAGTCAGACATCCTGGGATAACCTTCAGTTTGGTCATTTTGATTTGAAATTTAAGTTATTACCATATTTACTGAAGTCTAACACTCACCTTTTTGGGCTAAATTCTATCGCTAAAATTGAGGTGCTCATTAGATTCAATGGCATGTTAGAATCTCATACCTAAATCTCCCTGCACTATTGGGCAAGAGATCCCAGCTAGAGACAGAGATGGGTGAGGCAAAGGCTGCTATGAAAAGGCTGGTGAGAAGCTGATGGTGGCCACGAAATTACTAGTAGGAAGGTTAGATGGAGGGGTGCTGCTTCCCACCAGCCTTTTTGTGGCCACCATCACCTTGCATTATATTTGATTGCAAATCCTTTTTTTTGTAATACACACCTTCAATATTGTGGTGCACATTGCATGCAATGGCTCGTGTAAATATGGGGTATTTAAATTTTAAACATTTCAAAACATTCCTAAAAACTGCTTATACATCTCTTTTCCTACAGAACCCCCTGATCTTTCCACTATGATTGAGCCAATAACTGAGGAACGTGCTTCTCGCACTTTATATCGTATAGAGCTCTTGCGGAAAGTTCGAGAGCAAGTTCTCCATCATCCACAATTGGCGGAGAGACTGAAACTGTGTCAGCCAAGCTTGGATCTGCCAGAATGGTGGGAGTGTGGCAAACATGACAAAGATTTATTGATTGGGGCTGCTAAACATGGTGTCAGCAGGACAGATTATCATATCCTGAATGACCCTGAACTTTCCTTTCTTGAGTGTCACAAAAATTTTGCTCAAAACAGAAGTGGAGGTAATCTAAATGCTATATCTTTGTTAAATCCGTTGAGTGTTTGCTGTAGTCACACAGCCTCTATTATCCCTTCCACACTGGCACAAGATGAAAAATCTGCAGAACAAGCTGAGGTTAAACTGGAAGAGCCTGAGAAAACAACAGTCAAAGAAAAGTCTGACAGTAAAGAAGAGGAGGAGGAGGAGGAGGAGGAGGAAGTAACAGATGTTGCATTAAAAAGTGCGAAGGAAGAATGTGATGCTGAGGCTGAGCTTGGTCCTGTTAAATGTGAAATAAAAGACATAGAACTTAGCACAGAGGTAGATCCAAAGTCTATTTCTGAGAAAGGTTCAGAAGAGGATGATGAAGAAAAACTTGACGATGATGACAAATCAGAAGAGTCCTCCCAACCTGAAGGTAAATGTGAAGGATTTGCAGATTGATTTAGACTAGCTTGGTAATGCCCAGTGTGTGTAGTTCTTTTGCCAACAGACCAAACGGATCCAAAATGTTAAAGATCAACATGAAATTGGATCTCAAATCTTTGTGGTTGCTTAGTTTTCAGTTCCTAAGTTGTTTGGGTTGTTCACCCAATCTTTCTGCCCTTGAACGGCACACTCCATAGTGAGTTTCTTTGTCTTCCCTGATGCATAGGGGAAGATCCTAAAGCATATTTATGTATAAATACATAAATAATTCCATTTTTATTTTAACAAAATGCAGTATTTCTATGAATGTATAACCATCATCTATAGTATAACTGCTTAAAAAGATTTTGTTGAATCAAAACTTCCATAACTACATTGTAAATAACAGTTGTTACAAGCAGCCTACTTTTGTGACTAATTCTTGCTGATTTATGTCTCAGCAGGAACGATATCTCAGGGTAAGAATTTTGATGAAGAAAGCAACGCGTCCTTGAGCACTGCAAGGGATGAGACACGTGATGGGTTTTATATGGAAGATGGAGATCCATCCATAGCCCAGCTGCTTCATGAAAGAACATTTGCTTTTTCCTTTTGGCCTAAGGTTGGTTCAGCATCGTGGTTTCTAACCTCATTACTGCGAAGTTATCACTTTTGAAGATTGAAATGCTTACTTCCCTGTCTGATACATCATGTAGGTTTTTTCTCAAACCATGGGGCAGAGTTCCTTTGAGGGGACAGATAAGATCCTCCAAGGGAGTATGAAACATTCCCAGCTTTGAACATTTCGTAAGCTGAGTGGTCCGCTAGGGGCAAAACAATTTTTCCAGTATAATAACACTATAGTGAATAAATTGCATTCTCCTGTACCAAGCTATGTATCTACATTTCCTCTGCCCTAATATGGAGTAAATAGTGGGTGTCCTGGTGTGGCTGGCAAGTCATTCAGAGGCAGGAACTTTCCAAACTTTTAAGAGCAGACTCTCATGGGTGGTGCAGAAAAAAGAAACCTCCTTGGCAGCATCTATGCATGTGTAGAATTCTGAATGCAATTTCTTGGTTCCTGGCTTTTTTGTATGAGGGGAAAACAGCATATCCATAGTTTTATGGAGTAGGTGTTACACACATACCACCCATTGCCCGTAAGATCTGGCCAACATGAAAAGAATAAGGCATTCTGTTAATCTTTAATAATATGGTATTTCTTTGATGTCTGGTGAGGTGGGTAATAAATAAAAATATTATTACTAATATTAATGTTAATAATAAAATTATTAACTTCAAGTGCTAAATGAGTAGTTTTCATTTATAGAAACCAGACACAATAAAATTGTGTTATTTTATTTCATTCACAAATAGCTCCCTAAGACAGAAAGTATTCTGAACTTTTCAAATTTTGTAACAATAAAAAATACTTTAGGACAAAGTGAATAAAAGTGTGGAGCAGTGTTCTTGTACTAGCACTATATCCTTCATCCTGGTTTCAGAGGGTGCTAGAGAGAAATAAAATAGTAATAGTCTTAAGCTTCCTAATCACCATAACAGGGCCATCTGGTTTAGGGGGGAAAAAATAACCCTTGCCATAATAGGCTTATTCCTGGGGAAAGCAAGCAGTCAGCTGCAGCTGCTGAAGTCTGCTAGTGCTTTTTATGCTGTTCTGTCTGCAGTTCAGGGTGTTCAAAATCGAGCTTGTTCAGTAATCAATAGCTAATTTTTGTACATTTTGACAATTATTTGGTTACACATATGCATGTATGTTTTTTAAGTTTTTTAAGTTCTCACATGTTGCCACAGTATATGGAGCTAATTTGGTTATGTATAACATCAATTAAATATGTTTTAGAACAATTTAAAGGAATGCAGCAACCTGAAGCAGTTTATGCAAATAAATGGTAACTGCACCAGCAAAAAAAATAATAATACATTTTTATGGTATTAACTACAACTCAGAAACATAAAATAGTCTTCCTTGGGCATATATGTTATAAAATATTGAATGCTAAGCAAAGTTTTCTGGGAAAGTAATGCAGTATTACTAACTAATCATATCAAAAAGTCATGTATGTGAAACATATTCTGAAAAGTGTCACAGAAACTATCTGATTAGATTTGAAAGAACTCTTCCCCGCACAGTAGCATATATTTTGTATCTGCCTATATTGTAACTGGGCTAAACTGTAATTAGATTTTTTTTAATGTACACGCTTCAGTGGAATCTGAAGTGATAATGGGTGTGGAATGAAAATTGACATTTATTAGATGTCCCTAGGTTGGTGCCCATTTGATAACATTGAACTTTATTAATAGTGACACTAATGAGGAACCACTTCCTGGGACAGAATTACAGATGCAGCCTGTTGGCTCTCACATACCCAGGGCAAAGATGCAGAGTTACAGGAATCATGCTACTACTGGTTTAACTGATGTTCACTTTTACTTCAAGTAACTAACAGTGAGAGATGGAAAAAATTCCGTCCAGTGAGATGTATATTTTTTTGTTATAAAGGGCTCATGTTGCTAGAAGTTTTCTTCCATTTAAATGACAAAATCTGTTCTTCTCCTCTTTAGATTATACATATTTTAAAGGAAACTTTAAATATTTTTTGTTTCTTGAATTTAGGTAAAAACTACAAAAATTGTCAAAGTGCAGCCTGCTAAGCCGTATAGCACATGGCCTCAGCTCAAATGGCTACTTCCACATGACATTCATTATGTATTTTCCTTTCTGCAGGATCGAGTAATGATCAACCGATTAGACAACATCTGCGAAGCAGTGTTGAAAGGGAAGTGGCCAGTAAATAGGCGCCAGATGTTTGATTTCCAGGGGCTTATACCTGGGTATACACCAACAGCTGTGGACAGCCCTCTGCAGAAAAGGAGCTTTGCAGAACTCTCTATGGTTGGTCAAGCCAGCATCAGTGGCAATGAAGATATCACAGTCTCTCCTCAGTTATCCAAGGCACGTTTCTTTCTTTCTAATAGTACAGGGTTGTCTAATCAGTAGGGGTCAAAACAGCAGAAACAGTGCTTCCCCACAACTTATCAAATGTAACTAGCTGAGGAATAATATATAGATTTCTTTCAGTGTATCCAATTATAATATATTGAAAATAGACAATGGGCAAAAAAGCAAAGGCTATTTTATCACTCATAGTAATATATGTTTTGTTTTGTTTTATTAGGAAGATGCCCTCAATTTGTCAGTTCCACGCCAGAGGAGGAGGAGAAGGAGGAAAATTGAAATTGAGGCTGAAAGGGCAGCTAAGAGGAGAAATCTCATGGAAATGGTTGCCCAGTTGCGAGAGTCACAGGTTGTCTCTGAAAATGGACAAGAAAAAATTGTAGACTTATCAAAAGCCTCACGAGAGGCAACAAGTTCTACCTCAACTTTTTCTGCTGTTCCTTCAAAGTTTCTGTTACCTAATGTTTCTACACCAGTAACTGATGCCTTTAAAACTCAGATGGAGCTGCTGCAAGCAGGTCTTTCAAGCACACCCACAAGGCATCTGCTAAATGGTTCTTTAATTGATGTAGAACCACCTTTGAAAAGGAGGAGAGGAAGAAGGAAAAATGTAGAAGGGCTTGATCTGTTATTTATGAGCAACAAGCGAGCATCATTGACGGCAGTAAGAAAGAAGACTTTTTGTTTGACATCAATTTCTTATTATGCATTTTGTGAGGCCCAGCTCTGAATGGGGCCTTTTTTTGAATGTATCTGTTTAAAAGATTCTGACTTTTCAGTTCTTCATTCATAATAATTTATTATTCACACCTACCTCTTCAAAGCAAAAATGTCTCTGGAAGATGAGTTCTATTTTAGTTAGTTCATCCTGTGAGTTCGTTTTAAGATAGTGTAGCATAGTAGTTCAGAGACTGTTCTAGGCAATAGAAAACACCATTTTGAATCTTCCCTCTAGTTGAGCAGCCATACTCAAACCACTGATCCTCACCCATTATCCCTGGTGGCAGTGTAGAGATAATGCTTTGTGACCCCTCTTACCATTTTCATGCAAGACTTATACTTGAAGGCTATTGAATATTGTTAATGTAAAGCCTTGTAATAATACCCTGTGTGATTGTGGTGATTGTGGTGGTTAAGGGCCTGTACTAGAACATTATATATTTCGTAATTCACAATTATAAATATTGCTCCAAAATGTACTTTCTCCATTCTGCAAACTTAATTTCCTTCAAAATAGAAACTGGCTATGGGTAAAATACTGCATTTATTATAGTGGAGTTTTGAGTAGATACCAGAAGTGTAGGGATTGCACATGTCCCATACCAGAACTTAAAGAGAGCTGCTCCCTGACACTTCTCTCCCACTTGCACCTGAAGGGAACTTTATCCCAAACTAGAAGTCACCACAAGTGATACTTCCGCAAGAGTCCCTTTGAAGTAAGAAATCTTTTGAAGAGGCTTGTCACAAGACACATGGGCACTTGAGGACCTCACAAAAAGGCCTGAGTCAGCACTTCAACAACTTCTTTTCTAGAACCTTATGTTCTGTATTTTGGTTTTGAGTACTGATGCATATACAATAAATATATTCATAGAAACCAATCTTAAAACTAATGCCTTTTTTGTCAGGAGTGACTTGAGAAACTGCAAGTCGCTTCTGGTGTGAGAGAATTGGCCATCTGCAAGGATGTTGCCCAGGGGACACCCGGATGTTTGATGTTTTACCATCCTGTAGGAGGCCACTCTCATGTCCCCGCATGGGGAGCTAGATCTGACAGATGGGAGCTCATCCTGCTCCCCAGATTCGAACCAGCGACCTTTCGATCAGCAGTCCTGCCCGCTCAAGGCAATGCCTGACACATGACATAAACATATATGGAGTCGATGTATTAATGTCACTGAGTCTGCTTTGAACATTCTACCTGAATCACAGTGTTTTTCAAGTCACATATTCCTCTGCTATTGTTGTAAATATTTTTGTTTTCAAAAATCACAGAATTATTTCCAAATCAGATCAAGAGACAAATAAGGGAATTCTTAATTCTTACATACTACATTTTAATTCTAAGGGGCCATTCAACATTATCATTTTTAGTATGGGGAAAGCCCTTCACATTTGGATAGACCAAGGGCAAGATAATCCATGGGCTTCTAAATGTTGAATTATATCTGCCATCATGCTTCACCATTGACCAGGCTGGCTGAAGGTGGTAGGGATTGGATACCAATAGTAGAGGGCTACAAGCTCTCCAGTTCTGACTTAACCCTGTTGTAGGATTGCTAGGAGACAGCACTTAAAACAGTGGTTCTCAACCTGTGAGTCCCCAGGTGTTTTGGCCTACAACTCCCAGAAATTCCAACCAGTTTACCAACTGTTAGGATTTCTAGGAGTTGAAGGCCAAAACATCTGGGAACCCACAGGTTGAAAACCACTGGCTTCCAGGTTTAACTCATAGGGGCACATTACAGCTGAGATATGTTTAGTTGCCAGTTGGTAGGCCTGTTTTGACATGCATGCTTTTTGGAAGGAATTCCTGTTGGTAGTTGTATAACAATCTATTGAATGTGGATACTGATATCAATTTTTTTTTCAGGACGATGCAGAAGTGACCAAAGCATTTGATGAAGAACTGGAGGCTCCACTACTGAGAAACATTCCATCTCCTGGACAACTGGATGCTGACACTCACATCCCAGTTGTTAATGTGGAGGATGGGACCAGGCTTGTTGGAGAAGATGCTCCTAAAAACAAAGATTTAGTTGAATGGCTTAAATTGCATCCCACATTCACCGTTGATATGCCAAGTTATGTACCAGTAAGTGGATGTTAGTTTAGTTTGAATTCTTGTCTGTCTTCTTCATAATAGTAGTGAAACATCAGTGTCACTGAGTTCCATATTTACAATTCTGCAACTTGGATTTTGTTTTAAAACGATGTTTTCATCATTTTTCATTAGTTATATTTTTCTTTTGTAATTATACAGAATGAAAAAAATTCAAGTAATGTAATTTATGTTGTGTTAATCCTTGGTCAACTGTAAAATGTTTTTTTAGATACAGGTTTTTTTAAAAAACATAAAGCCTACTGAGCTGATCAGTTATTTTTACAGATAATAAAGCCCCAAAGTAATGCAATGTTCCTTTTTTCCTTTTCCTAGAAGAGTGCAGATGTACTGTTTTCCCCCTTTCAGAAACCGAAGCAGAAACGGCACAGATGTCGAAATCCTAATAAACTGGATATAAACACCTTAACTGGAGAAGAGAGGGTTCCTGTTGTGAATAAGCGAAATGGCAAGAAGGTAATGCTTTGATTACCATGATCTATCACTACATGCTCTTTTAGCCTAGCCCTTGAATTTCACTAATCTGCTTTTATTTTTTTTAAAAAAACCTTATTTGATATGTATATAATTTCATTTAACAGTTTTATATAGAACCAATTAACCTAGATCAGTGATGGCGAACATTTTAGCGATTGAGTGGCCAAACCGGGGTGGGGGTGTGAATGGGTGGGTGAGCGGCGGCATGCAAGCAGGGTGTAGTATGGAGGGGGGGAGGGCGGTAAGTGGGCAAGCGAATGGGTGGGTGAGCAAGCGGGATGGCGGGTAGGCCAGGAGAGAGGGGGCTTTGTGTCCCTTCTGGCACATTGCCATATGTTTGCTACCACTGATCTAGATTATGAGTTCTCCATCACTGATGAGAGTATTTCTCTGCACAGAGTTTATAGAGTGGTTTGTTGGGGATAATTTGCTTCTTGAGAAACAGAATTGGACTAGGTGCCTGCTTCCAATCCCTTGGTCACAGGTATTTTGATTTGCAAATGTCTTAAGTTTGGCAAATATTTTTCTCAATTCTTAATTCATTCCAAATGGTTGAATTGAATACTACTTGTGCACAGTTCCGTTTTAGCCATTTTTCTTTGGCATTTCCGGCTGGCTATAATGGCAAGGGCCCAGCCACCATGTTTTTTCGCCCAAAACAGCCCATGTGGCTGCTGGGCACAGCTTCTTCCCTTCTATTTGGGAGCACATGGCGCATGGAGAGGCTGCCGTGTGCTCTCACTGGATTTCTCTGAGAGCCCTGCCTGTTAGGCCAATCAAAAGTAGAATAACGCTTGACACAAAATGTCAAGCGCCTCTATTGTGCTTAGTTGCATCCTGGCTCTGACAGGTGCTGCCTTACCGCTCGCTCACAGCTCTTCAGCTTTAGCTTTTGGCTTGGCTTGGCTTCTAGAATTGAATCTTTTTGTTTTTCCTTTATTTTCTTGTGTTTGTTTTTTTTAATTTAGTGGGACTGGGAGTTGCAAAGTGCGGGTGGGTACACGCATTTGGGGACTTGGGAGAGAAAAGAAAGCATCTCTTGGGAGGGTGAGTGTGTTTTTCTTTAGGGTGGCTCTGAACCTTTAGTCATCCTTTAGCTTCTTCCCTTCTCTCATATAATTAATTTTTTTCTCCTCCATCCCTTCCTTTAGAAATCACTTTAGTACATAATAGTAATTCTTGCAAACAGCAAAGCCTCATTCTCAGAAAACTACCTACCTACCTATCATAGAATAGTATAGTAGAGTTGGAAGAGACCTCATGAGCCATCCAGTCCAACCCCCTGACAAGAAGCAGGAAATCGCATTCAAAGCACCCCTGACAGATGGCCATCCAGCCTCTGCTTAAAAGCCTCCAAAGAAGGAGCCTCCACCACAGTCCGGGGAGAGAGTTCCACTGCCGAACAGCCCTCACAGTGAGGAAATTCTTCCTGATGTTCAGGTGGAATCTCCTTTCCTGTAGTTTGAAGCCATTGTTCCGCGTCCTAGTCTGCAGGGCAGCAGAAAACAAGCTTGCTCCCTCCTCCCTATGACTTCCCTTCACATATTTGTACATGGCTATCATGTTTCCTCTCAGCCTTCTCTTCTGCAGGCTAAACTTGCCTAGTTCTTTAAGCCTCTCCTCATAGGGCTTGTTCTCCAGACCCTTGACCTCCCTAAACTTACCACCAATACATTTTATTTCCTTTGCGAACAAGTTCTCTCTGTTTATATTTCTCTCTATACTCTCAGCCTTCTTGATTTCAATTAATAATCAAAATCATAAAAAGCTAGTTTTGATAATATAATACTCTTCCAGATGATTGTACCAGCAAGAAACAAAAATAAAATTCTACCTGCCTTAGACCAAACCTATCATTTGTAATCTCTCTGCCTTCTTAACTTCAAGTAATAAATAATATAATAATCGTCTGGCTGCTTCTGCCAAATATTAATAATAACAAGAATAACAAAAGTGTTGGGTTTCTGTGGAACCTTTGCCAAGCCTACAGAAAGTGTAATAGTGGGTGGGCTGTGTTGTGTGCAACTTTGACATTTGGCAGAAAGGAATGGTACCCTGCTGCTGCTCGTGGGGAAGGTACAGGGCGGGGCCAGCAGGGGATACCTATTTGGGATTTTTTTAAAAGGAGATTTTATTTCTAGAAAAAAAGAAAAAGTCCCAAACGTTCTGAATTTTCCAAATGTTCTGAAACTTGATGGGCCGGCAGCGGTAGATGTGTCCTCCAAGTGTGGCTATTTTCATCCCCATAGGCCTGAAAATGACATGAGGGGGAGTCCATGAAGCCTCCCCCCCCCCCCCAATTGCCTCCAATGGGCTGGATCAAGCTGCATTTTTCAGTTGCTGACCAAAAATAGCTTTTCTGTCAACTGCCTGTTTTTGAGAGGTGTGCGAATATGACCCCCCCCCCCCCCGCCCCACAAGAATTCGGGTAGCAAAAACTAATCGACGTCCAGTTGAATCCACAAGCCTATTGAATCCATGGTTGCAATTATAAGCACTGTTGGATTGTTTCTTGTAAAATACTGTTAATATTTTTGTTGAACTGTATGTAAATAAACAAGCTTAAAATATGAAATGTGTTAGCAAGCTTTCTTTTTCTTAATGAAATGTGTTGGTTTTTTTTAGATGGGTGGAGCTATGGCTCCACCAATGAAGGATCTACCAAGATGGCTGGAAGAAAATCCTGAATTTGCTGTTGCTCCAGATTGGACTGATATTGTTAAACAGTCTGTAAGTAAAGGCTTTTTCTGACGTGGATCCATTGATTATCACAATGACAGATTTCAACATTTGTATTCTGAATGCTTTATAAACACAGTGTATATACAAAATTGATTTGGGACTGAAACTGTCCATACTAATAACAAATCAACAAGCCTCTCACAATCAAATGTTAAATGTTTAAACAAACATTTAAATTCTGCTTATCTTCTCTTCCCCCCTTATTCCAGGCATATATACTGAGAAATGTGAATTTTTAAAAGCCTCAAATGTAGTAGTTGTCAGAAGAAAATGAATACTTTGTTTTCTCAGATAAATAGGTACTATATTTCACCACATAATAGTCACACTTCCCCTCATTTTTTTGTTTAAAGCGGGGGCATGCAACTATTACACGGTGATAACTATTACGAGTGAAAAATTGTGAGAAAATGCAGCTATGGGACTTCCCTCACCTACCAGCTGAGGGAAGCCACATAGTTGCAAAGGGCACATGGGCAGGCAAAGTCTCGCTTGCTGAATCACACTCTTCATTCACTCGCCTGGGCATGGGCGAATGAATAGAAGGTGCAACTATTATGTGGAGAAGAGCAAATTTTGCCTCCTAAAATGGGGGTATGACAGCTATACAGTGGCAACTATTATGCAATGAAATATGGTATATTTACAAAGTTTTGTCAGTGAATACATATTATTGAGTTGCCTTCAGAAACAATATAATCATCAGCTGCTTCATTCTTGTTGCATGCCTTCAAGTCAATCCCTACTTATGACAATCTTCTCCTAGTGTTTTCTCAGCAATATTAATTCAAAGGACAGCTATCCTTGTCTCTCTCTTCAACTGAGAGAGTTGTGACTTGCTCAAGGTACAGCATGGCTTTCCATGATTGAGCAGGGTTCAGGCTCTGTTCCACTAGAGTCTTAGTCCAACACTCAAACCACACCGCCTTCCCCAGGCTGTCAATACACTTTTCAACCCTTCTAGATAGGTAGTTATGAAGGGAAGGAATTTTCCCCCTCCACTTTTTCATTCTTTCTGGGCTGAAGACAATCAGCAATCAATGAGATCATTCTGCACTTGGCTTTGTGGCCCATTTCCACATGCCACTATTGGGCCTGGAATAGCTGCTTTTTAACATAAGTTTTGTGTATGCAGAGCCCTCCCCCATTTCCCCTTCTTCTCTTTCCCCCATCAAGGTTCCTTGAGTAAAACACATTTATTTATTTTTGGTTTTTAAGAGTATTTCAGATCTTTGAATAAGAACGACTCAACCTATATTGTACATTTTCTAAGTTATTTTAGCAGCACTGCATTAAATTCTAAATTTGCAAGTATTGTCATAAGGAGCAGCATAAAAGTGCAGACTTTGCTCTCTTCTCTTATTCAGGGTTTTGTTCCAGAATCCATGTTTGACCGTCTTCTCACAGGACCTGTTGTGCGGGAAGAAGGAGCAAGTAGAAGAGGGAGAAGGCCAAAAAGCGAAATTGCCAAAGCAGCTGCAGCAGCTGCTGCTGTAGCTTCAACTTCGGGAATTAACCCACTGCTAATGAACAGTCTGTTCGCTGGAATGGATCTGACGAGCCTTCAGAATTTGCAGAACCTACAGTCCCTCCAGCTTGCAGGCCTCATGGGCTTCCCTCCAGGACTGGCGACAGCTGCTGCTGCCGCTGGAGGTGATTCTAAAAATCCAGCTGCCATGCTGCCTCTGATGCTGCCCGGTATGGCAGGGTTACCCAACATGTTTGGACTAAGTGGATTGTTGAATAACCCAATAACAGCTGCTTCTGGAAACACCACTATGGCTTCCAGTCAAGGAGAAACTGAAGACGGCACTTCAAAAGTTGAAGAAAAGAAGACTGAGAATGAAGAGGAGAACAAAGACTCTGAGAAAAGCACAGATACTGTTTCTGCTACTGACTCGGCCAACGGATCTGTTAGTGCTACTGCTGCTGCAGCCACTGCCACCAACACAGCTAACACTGGATTGCCTGCCAACCCCCTGACTTTCAATCCTTTCCTTTTGTCGACCATGGCTCCTGGCCTGTTCTATCCATCTATGTTTCTACCTCCAGGACTGGGAGGATTGACACTATCTGGTTTCCCAGCATTAGCCGGACTTCAGAATGCAGTGGGCTCCAGTGAAGTGAAGGTTACCGATAAAACTGAAGGACCTGCCTTTAAAGATGAAGAAAATCTAGAGGGCAGTGATGCAGAGGAGAGCCTTGACAAAACTGCAGATTCCTCCGCTTTAGAAGATGAAATAGCACAGGGTGAAGAATTAGACTCGCTTGATGGGGGGGATGAAATAGAAAACAATGAAAATGATGAGTAAGCAGTACCCGTTACTGTTAAAGTATTTTAAACTTTTGACAAGTGGTAGTCCTACTGTTTACACTCACAGTTAATGTCCATACTTAGTTTTTATAAGCTGTTCTGTAACATAGTGTAGCAGACAAAAAGTTCAAGTCATGTTATACAGATGTGTCAAAAGGTATCTTGGTCATTAAGTATTGTGCAGTGCATTATTTATTATCCCTAGGAAAGATGAAATTGAGAGGTGATCATGTCTTTTTAAGGAAATTGACATAATGCTCTGCTTTTTTCCCTTTTGGTACCATTGGTATTATAAAAGCAGCAATTTGTAATAGAGTGGCACTAAATAGAAGGAAGTGCTGCTTAAAGGAAGTATGAAGTTATATATTTAATTTTTTATGTTTATTTTTTGCTGTGAAGGTCAAGATGAAATTTACCATACATATCGTCCTTACGCATCATTTTGACTGTATGGGAGTTCTCTCGTGCACATATACATACACACATACACACACATTCTCTGACAATCTCCATGATAGTGTGAATGTCTCTCTGTCTTGAGACACAGCAATAATAAGGCAGCTGTTGAATGTGAAGAGTACCTTTTGGAAAATACTCACTGAAAAGGTTCTTGCAGGATTAAACTACAGTTAAATCGTCTCGTGATCTTTTAATGCACTGGTAAAACAAAAAAAAATTAAATCAGGTACCTTTTTAAATTAAAGGACTTTGTTACTTTAGCCACAAAGCTAAACAGATTACCTCAACTCTAAACTAGCCTTGAAGTTTACAGACATGACTTTGTAAATGTATTTGTTTTTCTTGTTGTGATGTCTTTTTATTTTTTTTTCTTGAAAACTGCTATCATGTAAGATAAGATGTAAATTGCTGCCAACTGTAGTAATGATGCTTTTAATAAAAGTGACTCATGATATGCAGAGATGTAATTTATAGAATATAGTAATTAGAAAACTCACAATCCAGTTTGCTATTTTTCTGTATTCACAATAGAAGCAAATATATCAATGTGCGTCCCTCTTATTTTGCCAGCTTTTTTGTCACTAAATATATTGAATTGATAGTGTTTGAGAAACAGACAAGATAAGAAATTTTGAGTTACATTCATTCATATTATTCTACTCAAACTAAAGCTTCAGAAAGTCTCACAAAAACCTGTATTACTCTCTCAAAAGAGCTTGTAAGGCTAGGAATACTTTCAAATGTGTTCAGCATGTGATAATGTGGTACATTAAAGAACAAAAGGGTAACAGAGAAATGAGGCTTTGATAGGCACAATATCTAGGTCATTTATCCTTGTTTAATGGGTAGAAAAACACAATGCTGTAGTTTGAGCGGGGGACATAAAGGCTCTGTGGTATTCTGCAGACCAGAGCTTGTGATGCCGAGAAACCACTGTCAAACAACCTACAGGAAACTAAAAATGACCCACTTTATAGAAGACCTATGCTGCTTCTGGGGAGCTACTGATTTGTACCTTTTTATGACCTTTGATAGTATTATATTATTTGAGTTCACTGAGTTGTGCCACTAGGATGATCACTCAACAATCCTGACATAAAGTTGAAGGGTTAGACACTTCACCGCGGAGGGCACAAAACTACATCTGTTGGGTGCACAACTCATTCTCAGTTGAATACTTCAAACACAATGCTGTCACTGTACTCCAGAATATCTTAACAGTTGATAAGGAAAAAAACCCAATATATTATTTATACTAGCTGTTCATTTATCCAGTTAGTGTGTAGTGCCCAATAATGCAAATTTGAAGTGATCTTTCTTCATCACAGCTAGTTCAGTTAAGAAGCACAAGTATATGACAGGATACTGGGTGTGAGAATCCAAGCTTTATGCCCACTGAAAACAAAGTTAGCAATGAACAGCTGCTACATAAATATTGTATGAAAGAAAGATGCAGACTGTTTGAATTAGTGAAGATCAAAATGTCTTGTTCTTACCTCCATTTTAATAGATCATAGAGAGCTAATAGAGGTCAAGAAAGATTTTTTTCTCTGTACATATTAATGCACAGTTGACTGACTGCATTATTCTTTCTTGTCAAGCCTCACATATGGAGCCTATCATAAAAATCTAAAAACCCACTTGGAAGGGCCATCAATTTGATCAGGGATGTCATATTCTATGTGTGCATTCATATCAGCATATTAAGTTTTCACTTTTTAATGACTCGTTTTGAACAAACTATGGAATTTGTTGTAAAAGTACCACTTTGTCTCCACTCTTAGTAAAGCATTACTTTTTATACTGGCAGCAAGGAACTTAATGAAGGTTAATGATATCCCAGGGGAAGGAGTTTTAATTGTCGAGAGCAAAGGCAATTAAAAACAAACACATATACATACAGCTCCAGCCTATTGCATCCTTTATTTTAGGCAATGGTTTGTCCATTTGACAGTAGTGTAAACCCCCTGGAAATTAATGTCTTCTTTTCCTAGTTCCCAACCAGGATGTCCTGTATAAAACAGCTCTTCTTCTTTTCCTATGTTAATAAATACTATAATGCATAATGTGTGATGGTTCTAGGTGAGCTCTGCCAAAATGTGTGAGACATTCACTTCTATGAGAAAGTGGAAGGTCCCAGTAGGTTATGGCCATAAAGTCTACCTTCATTATGGCAAAGAATATGGAAACCCATTATATTGCAAGAGAAAGCTCAAGATGCATTTTATTTCTGAGCTTTGAAACAACATTAATCATATTTCTGTGGCTGAGAATGCATGTTTGCATGTAAACAAACCTGTTTCTTTCTCATAAATACATGGGAGCCTTAGGTCAGATTTCTGAGAATTTGGACTATTACCAATATGGATGCTGGACATTCAGAACCTTGCACATTGTGAGGCTTTAAGTAATAAAAGGTGTGCACACATCTCCATTTACTTAAGCTCTCTTAGATGCTGCCATACAGATATGTTATGGGACATGCAAGGAAAGCCCTATGCAAATCTTCAAAAGATTGTCTTCCAAATAGTATACATCTGAAATACACACACTGATTTTCAGCAAAATAACTAATATGGCATGGGGTTTTTAAGAAAGGGAAGTGGGGAATGGCATTGTGATTGCTATATATAAGAGCTTTAACCTGTTGGTCCTTCCTCTTGCCGCCTTTTAAAAATTACATTAGCAAATGCATTTTGTGAAAGAAAATGGATCCGTAAGGAAAGCATTAACTGGTTTGTTTTGAAATATTATGCTTGCTTTTGTAAGTTTAAATCAACTCAAGGACTACGTAGTAGCTAGGACTAAAAATCTATGTTCAATTCATAATCTGAAAAGGTTACTTCATTTCTAATTCCTAAATTTATTTTCGTGCCAAAAGCATTGCATAAGTTTAAAATAAGTATAAAACTGATAAAATAAAGGGATCATAGGCAGCTAAATAGTTTTTGACCAAGAATGGGCAACAGCATTGTCTGTAGCTTTAAACAGTTCTTCCTCTGTGCATGAGGCAGGGCATTGTGGACAAGCATACAGATTCTGAGTTGTTTGTTCTGCTCCACAGTTGCACAAGGTGGAGGATTCTTCTAGGTAGTGCCATTTTGTGAGGTCTTTTGATCTACCAACTCTACTTCTGAGTCTGTTCAGGAACTTCCAAGTTGCCCATTATTGATTTCCCCCTGATGGATTTCTAGATGGTTTTTATCATACACGCTATACAAAGAAAATTATGGTTTTGAAGTATGTCTTCATAGAACAGGAAAAATGTGATCCGCCTTGATAATATGTCTATACTATTTACTTTATGAAATTTCATTCATGTATTTTGTAAATACGGCAATCTTGAAAATTTGCAAGTTAGAGAAGTCCACATTTTTTCTGTTTCTCAGACAAAGTCATGTTCTTATTATGCATTCCCACTTCCAATCTCTACCCTAAAGAAAAATCCAGATTCTGTTATCATGGCCCTATTTGCAAGTAAAATGAGTTAGACATTAACAGAGTGGGACAAATGTGTATAATTTGCCCTAACCTTGCTTGTAGAATTAGACAGATTTGTGCTCGCAAGAACTTTGGATAGTTCTCTTCTGCAAGAAAGAGAAGCATTATACAGTGGCCGTCCCCCTCTTCAAATGAGGCTAATGAAAACTTAAGTAGTGTGTGATTGTAATTTGAGAAGTGGCAGGGTGGGCAACAGTTACTCCCCACTCTCCATATAACCACTTAGTGGTGTAAAGATTCATGGCTGCCTTTCAGTGAAAATGTGGAGATGAAAATTAACAGTAAAAGCATCTTCTTTTTGTCTCATGCGTGAAGTGTTCTGACCGTTTTAAGCCCTTGTAAATACTGATAAGGCAACCAGTGTGATGTAGTCATTTGAGCGATGGACTATGACGCTTGAGACCAGAGTTTGAATCCCCACCAGCTGTGGAAACCCACTGGGTAACCTTGGATGAGTTGCATACACTCAGCCCTAGAAAACCCAGTAATAGGTTCACCGTAAAGGCTCGGGATTATGTCAGTCAGTCAGTGACTGACTGATTATGAAAAATACTGTTAACCCATTAAATACCTGGAACTGACAGTTTATTTCTGTGCCTGTATTCTGATTGGGGTCCTATCTTACAATTCCTTCAGTCCTGCTAAAGTTTGGTAGGTGATGATCTGTTAGAAAATACAAAAATATGGTTGCAGGATAGCTTGCCTGTTTCTGACATTTCCTGTAAGGCGTGTGTCCTTTGACTGGAGAAGGAAGCAGATTGTTGTCACAGTACCATCTCATCTCCTTTTATTCATAACCTGCCACCCAACCATTGACATGCTTATGTTGAAGGAAGTTCTACGCAGGACTGCTTCCTAATAAAAGGGCTTACAATTACAACCTAAAAAACAGTGGATTCAGCTGCTCTTTCTTGCCACTTCAGCTTTCCCTTGAATTGGTGCTCAGGGCCGATGGGATGAGTCCCTCCTTACATCCTGTGTTTTCTGAAGGGTTTTTCTTCCCTTACTGTCCCGGGAGGTCTGGTTGACGTGAGGGTATCACTAGTAGGCACAGCAGTTAAAATATAGAGGAGTTCACTCTGGAAAAATGGAAAAATCCCTCCTCCAAAGTGAATCCTGTTCTGATCTTGAGTGCAAACAGCACACTCAGCTTTATTGACTCAATGATGCATTTGTATTAGTGGCTGCTTGAGCTGTGCACCTATTTACAGTGTGACCTTCAATGAAATGGCATTATTCTTACAGGCTGTCTGGAGAGCCTTGACAGATTGCATCAGCCTAATTCATTTCCAGTTACAGCCCCAGTGTGGTGTTAGAAAAGCATGCCAACCAACTTGTGCAATGCCACAACTGGAGTTTCTGAACTGACTGCCATTATTGTTCTATATCAGTCCTGTAATCCTCTCATTCTTGGAGGAAAGTGCTGTTTGTCAATTATGTGTATAGCCGGCATCACTAGGAAGTTACAATGATAAGTCATTACTAAAGGGGGCCCTGGAACACAAAATGTATTTGTAAGTCAGTCATTGCAGATGTCTAACATCTACATATAAGTATTTGCTGATGAGCATGTTTATTATTCTCCCTATATTATCTTTTTAAGTAGCATCATGGATTTTCAATGCAGATGCAGTTTTCTCTTGAAAAATGAGTTCCATGTGGAGAGTGCATATTTCACAGGTGGAATCTCGTTTACTATTTTGTGTTTTGAGCTTTTTTATTTCCAGTAGTTATCACCTATCTCTTGTCCTGCAAATGTAAGAAGCATAGAAACTAGAGTATACATTACATTCCATGTTTTTTTTTAAAAAAACCTTTACATAATACCCCGTTCTTGCTATTGTGAATTCCATGGGACAATGTGTTGTGTTGTGTGCCTTCCTGTTTTCCAAATTACAGTAACCCAAAGGCAACTCCATCACAGGATTTTCTTGGCAAGCTTTGTTCAGAAGATACCAGCTTTGCCTTCTTCCTATTCTGGGAGAGTTTGATTTGTCTAAATCAGAGGTTCTCAAACGTTTCCAGCCACAATGTCCTTTTTGAAGTAAAAGTTTCTCGTGAAGCACCAAGAAATGTTATATTATACATAATGTATATATATCAGGCATGGGGAAACTTGGACACGGGCTGCACTACATCTTAAAATTTGGCAGACGGGCCGAGACAGTGGCGGATGGAGAGTGTTTGTGTGAACTAATTGAAAAACACATAAACAAATTCTTACGAACACTACACATATGTCATTTGATGTGCAAAAAAGAAAGAGTAATACAATATTTAAAATGAAGAACAATTTTAATCAACATAAACTTAACAGTATTTCAGTGGAAGAACCCAGGGGTCATCCAGGCCAACCCCCTTCTGCCATGCAGGAAAAGCACAATCAAACCACTTGCTGAGCAGTGGGAGGGAAATAGGGTTTTGGAAGCAAAGAAGGCAAGTGGGGGAAGGGTCTGGGCAGAAAGGAAAAGGGTCATGAGGGAGGCAGGAAGAAAGCGACTGTGCCTCAGGAGGATGCTGCTGCTGTTTCAGCAGCTCCAAACTTTAATTTCTTAGGAGGAGGAGGTAGAAAGAGGAAGAAGCAGGAAGCAACATGGCATTGCAAAGCCCCTATTATCACTCGTGGAGCCCCAAGGGCTCCATGGAGCACAGTCTGAGAACTCCTGGTCTAAGGTCACCCAGTGGGTTCCCATGGCCACATAGATAGGTTGTGTTTCTTTATATCTGACCAAAGCCTGAGTGTAGGTGGGGGGGGGGGGATAACATCATCATATCATACATAATTTCATAAAATCAGTCTTTTGACAAGTTTATTTTGTCTACCTTATTTTTAACACTTCCCCCTTGAGCAACCAGCTGCAACAAATCACTCTGACCAAAAAGGTCATGAGTTCGAGGCCAGCTCAGAGCCCCGTGTTTGTCTTGTCTTTGTTCTATGTTAAGGCATTGAATGTTTGCCTTATATGTGTAATGTGATCCGCCCTGAGTCCCCTTCGGGGTGAGAAGGGCGGAATATAAATACTGTAAATAAATAAATAAATCTCTCTCTTCTGCTTCTGTTATACTCATGTTAAAGTGAATGGAATTCCTACAGCACTGCAAATATACCGGATTACAGTATTACTCTTTCTTCATTTTTCGCAGTAGCTGGAAAACAGTATAACAGCTTGCAGTGTGGAAAGAGGGCTGCCATTTATTTATGTACTACACTTCTACCCCGCCTTTCTCAACTCCAGGGGGGCTCAAGGCGGCTTTGCTATTCGATGCCTTAAAACAATGTAAAATTCAAATAAACATTTTAAAATAGAGTTATAAAATACATTAAAACATTTAAAACAATACATTCACTACTAACCACACTATCCATAATCGTAATCCGGGCCATTCCAATAATCAATTGCACAAATTCCATATCTATATTGCACAAGTTCTCTGCATGTGGTAGTTTTCATTGCCATTTCTATGTCTGAATCAGAACTTTGGAAAGTTGCTTTGTTGACTACAACATCTGACTTTGGGTCTTGAAAATAATTTTACCAAGCACTGGTATTAATAGACTGCCAACAAGCAACGCCATGTGATCAATTAGCCAGAAATTATGGAAGAATTTATAGTTTAAGTGGTGTGCATCGGTTAACCAATCACATTCAACAAGGGCCATGTTCAAGGACTCCCTCTGCTGTTATACCTTTTACACTTTATATTCCTGGACTTTACAATACTGAGGTCAGCAAAATGACAAAATGCAAAATCCCATCCTTGAAATGCATGCAAGCTGACCATTATAAATCTATCTATATTCAGGATTCATCATAGTTGACTTTAAAGACAATAGCTGCAGCATGGAATAGGCCATTCAAGAAGATATAAATGGCAGCATTATAGTAAGTGGACACCTATTCCTAGTATGATCTATGCTTTGTGAAAATTCATTATAATAAGTCTTACAATACCAAGCTTGTCAATGAATTTTTCATGTCTGTGTGCATATATATATATATATATATATATATATATATATATATATATATCTCACGATGGTAATCATACACCTTTAGGGCAACGCTGAGCACCAGCTGTTTCATAGATGATTTATAGGTTGCCATGCTCAAGGTTAATAATCGGGAGAAACAGGTTAGAGTATGCAATGTATTTATGTCAGGTTAGAAGTTCAATAGCAGGGAGGGTACAAAATCGGAAAGATGTACTCAGATTTAATTAATTGGACCTGTACTTTCTGGTCAGTAAAATGCATTACATATTTCACGAAAGTAAAATTAAGGTAGAATCAAAATCTTCCCTGGTTTTAAATCTTGATCGAGAAATCATTCGCAAATTGCTAATTTTTTTTAAATAAAAAAGCATCTATCAGATAATTTCAGTGTTATAATATTGTCATTTTACTAATCTCAGTGAAGAAATTCTCACAACATATGAAAAGTAACAGTAATCTGATGCATTTTTAGGCACAAATTAATTTTAAAAAGCATGAAAACTGCTCAATAGAAACAGTAATTTCATTATGTCTTACATGTATATAATAGACACCTGTCGCTTCCTGCAGGGAACAATGGCTTTAAACTACAGGAAAAGAGATTCCACCTGAACATCAGGAAGAACTTCCTCACAGTGAGGGCTGTTCGGCAGTGGAACTCTCTTCCCCGGGCTGTGGTAGAGGCTCCTTCTTTGGAGACTTTTAAGCTGGATGGCCATCTGTCGGGGGTGCTTTGAATGCGATTTCCTGCTTCTTGAGGTCTCTTCCGACTCTATTATTCTATGATTCTATGATTCCTGAGGTGGCAGTGCAAGTGGTATAAGTATAAATTATCCATTTGGAAAAATGGAGTTAGCTGGGGAAACATAGACTTCTCACCATGAAGAGTGAAGCATCTGTGGCTTGATTTTAAGATAAACAATAACCATATGAAAAGTGTACTTTATCATTGTTCAATTGTCCTTTTAAACTTATTTTTATAAGTTTGAATTTATTTGAAGGAGCATTGATGCTGACATATCTAATTAGTTTTGATGCCTTTTCAATCTGTCCACCAGGGAAAAGACAACAGGAAATATACATTTAGGAAGGAATATATTAAAATAGTAAATTTATCATGCTGTATAAATAATAATAACAATAATAATAATAATAATAGTAACAACAACAACAACAAATCCAGATGAATCACTTGAGGTACAGGGTTGGTCCCTAACACTTTATAGTTGTGGATGAAAGACAAAATATAAATTTGAATATAAATGCTGTAAATAAATAAATAATAGTCCCCTATTCCACCTTCAGAAACCAAGTAAATTAGCAAGTCAGCCTTGATCTTCAACATTTGTGATGAGGTTGGATTTTTCTCTCCATGAGCCAGAGACTAATTTAGGGCTGAAATACACTACCCTGTTCTTCAATAAAAGGGAATAGTCAAGAAACTTCTCACCATTAAGTCATCTTGAGGCAATCGCCTCACTCTCCCAGTTGGTAGGTAACTACGAAGTGATGAAAAGAACAGGCAATCTCAGCCCGATGATTGTTTGAGATTGTCTCTATATTTTATATCATGAAGAACTATTGAAGGGAAATTTTTGGGGTAAAACATAGCCTCCCAGTTTCTGCTGCAGATGGAGTAGTCTACATATAGAGACAGACAAAGATCACACTTGCCCACAGCCTGAACATTCATTTTCATGGCTGTTGTTGGCCTCTGTAACTATAGGTCACATAGTGGCATAACTTTAACTCTGCAGTGATTTTTTTCTACACTAGAATCAGTAATTAGATTGTGAAAAATTCAATTTACTTATGTAACTGTTTTTAATAGGTGTGGATTTCTTTCATTTTGGGCTTGAACTTTCTGATACGCTAGTAATCAGCATGGCCAAGTGTAAAATAACATAAAGGGTTTGAAGAGGCAGGGGCGTATTTACAGTGTTGAATGAATGTAGCTGGACTCCACTTTAACTGCCACGATTCAATGCAATGGAATCCTGGGATATGTAGTTTGGTGAGACACCAGCATGCTTTGGCAGAGAAGGATAAAGACCTTGTAAAACTGCTACTCTCATGAGTAGTTAAAGTGGTGTAAAACTGCATTAATTCTGCATTGTATATTCAACCTTGGCTGGTCCCATATTCTATTTTTAAAACTCTCTCATTGTTTCTTTTTTTAAAAAAAAAAAGCCCTTTGTTTTAAATTACATAATGCCAATTAATTGTAAATGTCCATAGGACAAGATGGATAAAGAAGACTATAGGGCAAGAACAATAGAGAAGAGGATTTGAAAAGGCATGTCCCTCATCTGAAGAGGACGAAATCTTCCTCTCACATCGGTGAGTCATGAATGGCTCCTCCTGAGGAGAAGGTGAGGGCTGCAGAATATGGCATGATTGCTGTTGCTCAGCTGTTAATGGCTGCTGTGTGACTGTGTTCCTTCTTGGGAATGAGCTGAGTGGGTGGTAAACAATATCTGATGTAATAAAAAAAAGAACTAAAGACCATGGTCTGAATTGTATAGTCAGGCGAAGGTGAGAATTGTCCATCATTTTCAACTATTTCTTCACAATGTGGAAAATAGGTTGCCAGTAGGGACCAGTTTCTTCAAACCGAAGCTGTTTGTCCTTTATCTGGATGAGCTGGATCTTACATCATCACTCTGTATAGAAGGCAGAAATATTACAAATGTTGAAAGAGTGAAATATTACATCTCAATATAATTACTTCAATGTGAATGTGAAAATGGGGGTTTCCTGGGATGTACCGTGTTTCCCCGAAAATAAGACAGTGTCTTATATCAATTTTTGCTCCCAAAGATGCCCTAGGTCTTATTTTCAGGGGATGTCTTATTTGTCCATGAAGAAGAATTCACATTTATTGTTGAACAAAAAATGAACATTTATTATATACTGTACATTAGTTGTCATCACAAATCAGCATAACCAGACAAACTGTGAATCCTATCAAGAATTTCTTGTTACTACCATTATTTCCATGTACAACACTCTATGGTAGGTACATTTACCAATCCTGCATGCTCTGGTGTTCTGTTCGGTGGGCATGCTTCCAAACAAAACCTTTGCTAGGTCTTACTTTCGGGGGAGGCCTTGTATTTAGCAGTTCAGCAAAACTTCTACTAGGTCTTATTTTTTGGGGATATCTTATTTTAGGGGAAACAGGGTATAAATAAATACCCTAAAGGTACCAGATCCTGTCTGATCTTGTTAGCTAAGCAGGGGCAGCTCTGGTGCGTACTTGGGTGGGAGACCACCAATAAATTCCAGGTGCTGTAGGTATCTGTTGGTGGCTAAACTGCTTCTGACGCTATGAAACTTATGGGGTTGCCACCCTAAGTTGTGAAGGCCCATCATTAATAGAAGCATACATTATGAAATTAATAAAAAGGAAATATTTTAAAACTCTTTTTTAAAAAAGAGTTTTAAAATATTTTAAATATTTAAGCCTCTTTAGACCAGTTCTGAGAACTATCTGGCCCCTAAGAGATTCTTGGATGATGGCCCTTCCACGCAGCCATATAACCCAGAATATCAAGGCAGAATAGACCACAATTTCTGCTTTGAACTGGGTTATCTGAGTCAAAATTGCCATATATCCCAGTTCAAAGCAGATAATGTGGGATTTTATTCAGCTGTGTGGAATGGCCTGTAGCTCCCAGAAGCTTAGGCATCATAACCAATAGTGGGAAAATATAAGAGCTACAGTTCAAGAACATCTGAAGGCCATCACATTCCTACCTTTGCAGGACACAGAAGACATTTTGTTGGGTGGCACTACAAAAAGGATAGTCCTATACCAAGAATTATGCTTTTAGAACATGCTGCCATAATTTCATAAAAATTCTGCCTTACCTAATTGCAATAATATGTGTGTTGGGGATGGGAAGAAAATGACTTGGGGCATTTCATAGCTTTCAAGAAATTAGTCCAGTCAGAGTCAGTGGAATTTGCTATCCCAACAGAAACCTTTAATGGTTGTGGTAGTATGGAACATCTGGTTTCACATACTGTGTGGTCTTGAGGTCTATGCACCCACCCACACCACTAGGCTTCAGAACTCAAAGTAGAGGTTTGGTTCTATATATGTCTACAAAAATTGCACAGTTGCATATTTTTCCCTGACAAAAAAGTGTAGTTACATAGCCTCCCCTTTTTTGCCAAACTGATAATTCAGCTTTGTTGGGCACATGAATCCAACCTGAGCAAGAACACAGATCAAATGATGAGGGAAGATTTATATGCTAAATCTCAGCTTGTTTTTTTTTAATATGAAAGGCAGAAAATACCACCACAGTGAGAGGTGAAGAAAGGAGCAGTTCTCATACAAAGTAGAGTAGACCATTTTGGCTAGCAGAGCATTCCTGATATTCGAATAGAATAATTTTCTTCAGATTGAAACTATATGTTATGCACACATTAATATATGTATTTCCAACACTTCTATATTAGCTTTCACTAAAAAAAAAAACCAGTTGGTAACAAAAACAGGAAAAAGGAAGCAGTAGCTAAAAAGCTAAAATCCATAAAGCCATTAATTAAAAACTAGTGAGTAACTGATAAGGGTTAACTCTTAGGAAAATGCATGGATTAAATGGCTAGGTCTTCACCTGATTGGAAACAGCTAGCACTGTGAGCCTAACTGATTTCAATAGAGAAGCCGATCCACAGCATAGAAGTCATATCAGAAGTTCTGCTCCACACCATGGTCAAGCAAGCCTCACTAAACTGCAGTATAAGAAGCAGAACTTCCTCCTCGGAGTGAAAGAATATTTAGAAAATGCAATCTGTCAGAAATCATGGTCATGGGCTGTATAGGGCCATATGAACCTAAAGCAACACCTTGAACATGAATCAGTATGTCATTGGCAGCCAATGCTGATCTTTAACCAAAAGAACTTCCACATGCTACACTAATTGCAAACTCCAAAGGTAATCCCACAGAGAGCACATGACTGCAGCCTATCTTGAGGTTATGAAAATCATAGATCACCATGGTCAGGTTTTTCCTGTTCAGGAATGGCCATAGATGTCATAACACACAGTAGGTGTTAGAAGATCCTTTCTGCAGCTGACCTCTAGTGATAAAGATGAACCCAGTCTATGTGGACCCCTTTGATCCTCAGAGAGATTGAGAACACAGCCAGGCACAGCTCCCTTAAACCTTGTTCCAGCAGCTAGTGAGAAGCCTCCTTCCATCCCAACTGTGGTTGGGAACTGTGAGGAGAGAAAAGCAGGCAGCATTCGCTGGACTAAATCACCTCCCTCACGCCATCCCCTATTCCTTGCTTATTGTGTCTTATTACTGTATATTGTAAGTCTGAGAGCAGAGAACTTTCAAATTAACAGTTTGTAAGTTGCTCTGGAAGTCATTTCGGCTGAAGGGCTGGCCATAAATGCTCTAGATGAGGCCTACACAACCTGCAGCCCTCCGGATGCTTCGGCCATCAACTCCAAGAAACTCTAGCCTGCTTTTCCAATGTCCATGAATTCTGGGAGCTGGAGTCCAAAACACTTGGAGGGCTGCAGGTTGTACAGTCTTGCTCTAGACCAGGGGTCCCCAAACTAAGGCCCGGGGGCCGGATGCGGCCCTCCGAGGTCATTTACCTGGCCCCCGCCCTCAGTTTTATAATATAATATATTGTATATACATATAATATTGATAATAATATTATAATGTAATACAATATAACACTAATAATAATACCATAAAATAATATTAATTACATACTCTATATTACATATAATATTACTAATAATATTACAGTATAGTGGTATAGTTCAATAAAGTAATATATAGATGCTAATATTGTGCTATGCTAATAATATAATATATTGTATGTACATATAATTTGTAAGCCACCCTGAGTCCCCTTTGGGGTGAGAAGGGTGTGATACAAATGTAGTAAATAAATGCAGTAAATAAATAAATAATAATTAAATACATTTTAGACTTAGGCTCGCCCAAAGTCTGAAATGACTTGAAGGCACACAACAACAACAACAACAACAACAACAACAACAACAACAACAACAGCAACCCTAATTAACTTGACTATCTCATTGGCCAGAAGCAGAAGCACACTTCCCATTGAAATCCTGATAAATGTATGTTGGTTAAAATTATTTTTATTTTTAAATATTGTATTGTTCTTTCGTTGTTGTTGCTGTTGTTGTTGTTGTTTTTGCATTACAAATAAGACATGTGCAGTGTGCATCAGAATTTGTTTGTATTTTTTTTTCAAATGATAATCCGGCCCCACAACAGTCTGAAGGATAGTGGACCGGCCCTTGGCTTAAAAAGTTTGAGGACCTCTGCTCTAGACAAATAAATATAATTAATCCCAAATCCTCCTACTTGAAGCCAATTATACTGGCACAGGAGGATTCAATAGTCAATGATATCAAAGGCTTCTGACATTGAGCAGGAGCAACAGGATCACATTTCTCCTGCACCTCTCCTAATAAAAGCTATCAATCAGAGTGACCAATGCAGTTTTATCCAGAGACAAGCCTGAGCCTAGACCAGTGGTTCTCAACCTGTGGGTCCCCAGATGTTTTGGCCTCACAATGTTATAACTATATACTAGGGCAACTAAAATGATCAAAGGTCTGGAGAACAAGCCCTATGAGGAGTGGCTTAAAGAACTGGGCATGTTTAGCCTGCAGAAGAGAAGGCTAAGAGGAGACATGATAGCCATGTACAAATATGTGAGGGGAAGTCATAGGGAGGAGGGAGCAAGCTTGTTTACTGCTGCCCTGCAGACTAGGACATGGAACAATGGCTTCAAACTACAGGAAAGGGGATTCCACCTGAACATCAGGAAGAACTTACTTACTGCGAGGGCTGTTCGACAGTGGAACTCTTTCTCCCGGACTGTGGTGGAGGCTCTTTCTTTGGAGGCTTTTAAACAGAGGCTGGGTGGCCATCTGTCAGGGGTGCTTTGAATGCGATTTCCTGCTTCCTGGCAGGGGGTTGGACTGGATGGCCCATGAGGTCTCTTCCAACTCTACTATTCTATGATTCTATGATTCTATTGGTGTAGCCACAACGAGTTTGCAGTTGCAATGAACAGGCCTAGAATCTTTCTAACAGAAATGAGAAAATGAAGTCAACAGTTATCTGGTAGCACATACACACTTCCCACATACCTTTTCGGGCTAAATCTTGGCATACTTTTGGTATATATAGAGAAGTCATGGTCTTTTATTCCCCAAATATAAAATAAATAAACTTTATGCCCTTGGTGGAGGATATATCAACAAACATTTTGATCGGAACAGTCAATATAAAAAGGGAAATGGAAAGAATGTTAGATATTCTTTCATTTGCTTTAATTTTTTGGAGGGCACTAGCATAAATATGTGATAGCTATCTACCACTTTCACTACAATACCTATTTTACAACAAAGTAATAAACACGCAGTATTTTTTTTAGGTTTAGAGAGGCAATAATGTGGAGAAGGAACCTCACTGAATTTTTACTAGTGAATGACACAGGAATCTTGGTAAGAGTGAAAAATCACCCATAAATACTTGATAGCCTCTTCAAGTCAAGTCACCATAAGAATCCTGCAATATAAAGTGGGGGTGAAATAGTGTCATTCATTTTCCCCAGGAATAATGAAGACAGTCCATGTTATACTCTTATGTATAGTTAGCTAGAAGAAAATGACACGGACAACACTTCTGAGTAGGACTGTATTTGTAACAGTGCTCATATTTAATTCTGTTTCCATGATAATATAAGGAAAAGTAATTTGATCTAACCTTTTCAAGTATCCAGAAATAGGAAAAATTAATAGCAATCTGTTTGCCAATGTTGACACTCCCCAAAGGAACAGTTTCAGGGTCCATGTTGCAAAGTTTACAGATCCAGTACTAAATCTTTATAATATCTTACAACTATTATCTCTTTGTAATTTCTTAAAAATGTGAAATTGCCATTTGGAGTCAGAAGATAACAGAAAGAGGGGGAAATATTAAATAATGTGTTACAGGATTCCACGTTGTTTTGAAATATTATAATTTTTCCACATTCACCCCTCTGTCCTAATGACATTTAGATAAGATAGTGAGGAAGGGAAAAGCCTGCATGATAGAAAAAGCTGTGTCATGTCAGCACCTGCTGGTAGGCCTGCTTGCCTTCGTGATGCTGCACCTGCTCCTGCTGAAGCACCTGTTGAGCTCCCCTGGAGTAATGAATGTAGCCTGTCCTCTAAACAAATGGGAAAAGGAGACCCAACATAATAAAATCACTGGCGAGAGGGCACAGCCTAGGACACAGAGGAGATTTCATTCCCATAAATTGCCTCTCTATTATACTGTGAGTATATTCACAATGAGAATGTCCAAATATGATGAGGAAAGGGGCTAATTCATTTTATAAGCAGGGCTTTAAATCTCAACATATACCTGTGCTGCAAAATTAATTATGTTGGTGATAGATGAAAGGGGAAATTCACACCAATAATGAAAAGGCTCATATCCTGCTTCTTCAAATCCTCACACAGATTTGGCAAGAAAGGAAAATCAGTCAAAAACATTAAATCAGTAAAAGAAAAAAAGAAGATTTGTTGTGCAAGGGCGAGTCCCCTGGGTTCATAGAGAAGCCAGGAGTTGAGAAATGCAAAAATGCTTTCTACAGAAGGCCACATGCAAACTGGTATTCTTTAATGGAATGGTCATAGCCTGATAAGCACCTTCACTTGAGCAATCAGAGCAGTTTGATACTTAAGTTTAGGAATACACCAAAATGGCGATTACTGCGGATTGGTAACCCAATTATATGACAGTGTGGACTCAGGTAATCCAGTTCAAAACAGATATTGTGGATTATCTGCCTTGATATTCTGGGCTATATGGCTGTGTGGAAGGGCCCTAAGATGACATTTTGGGGTTTTTTCATATAATTTTATTGCAGGTATATGAGGAATGGGGAAGGATAAAAGTGTGGATACATTACAGGGCATATTTAACATCTAACATCTTTATCTTCTTTCATTGTTATCTAATGCAAAGAAGTTTCTATGATTTAAAAAAGAAAAGAAAAAAGAAAAAATCTAATCTAAAACAGAAGGATAGGAAAGTAAGTGCACAGTGTTTTGAAACAAAGGAGATAGAAAAGTTGAGAAATAGAAAATGGAAAGCTCTAATTAATGCTTCCTACTAGGGTTGTGCATCTGGGGTAACCTTGATCCATTCCATGTCCTGGCTTTTGGTGAGGGCCCTGATCTGTTTTTGGGAGCTTGCTGAAATTGAGAGGGCAGATATCTGTTTTTGCTCTGGGATGCCAAAAGATCAATTTTCTATAGGCCCATTATGGGGGGGGGGGGCTTCCCAAGCTACCCTTCCCAGACGCTTTAAGAAGGCTTCTTACTTGCTGTTTCTTTCTACTCTAGAGGAAGAGCTCAGTTGCAGGCACTGGCAGACACACGTGCTTCCTGGGCCTGCATCACACACGCACTCTCCTTAGAAAGTGCGTGCCTTCAATCCCAGTTTGTAGCTGGGTTAAATGCTCGGTGTAGAGGGGAAGATGGCAAGGTCCGTAAATGTCCATGAGGGGAGGAGGTCATCCTTTCCAAATGCCAACCCCAGGTGAGGGGTCAAGGCGAGGCCCCTTCCTACTTGCCTCTGCTGTTGGGGCACCAGCTCCCAGCTGAGGAGGAGGAGGAGGAGGAGGAGGAAGAGGAAGAGGAGGCAGCAGAGTCCAGGGAGGCCAAGCCTTTTCCTGCCATGGTTGGCCCCATGCTGACCATCCACTGCAACCTCAGCACGGCCTCCTTGATGAGGTTCCCGGAGAAGATGACCTGCTGGAAGAGCCGCTGGGGGTCATCTCCACGTGCTTCTTCTAGAGTAAGATTTTCTGCAAGCACTGGCAGGCATTCACTTTCTAGGCCTGCACGCCACACACACACTCTCTCTCTTTCCAAGGAGAGTGCATGTACGGCATCCAGGCCCAGAAAGCATGTGCTCCTGCCAGTGACTGCAACAAGTGCCTCCTCTAGAGTAAGAGGAGGTGCTCGGCTGCAGGCACTGGCAGGCGCGCATGCCTTCTGGGCCTGCATGCTACACATGCACTCTCTTTCCAAGAAGAGTGTGTATGTGGTATGCTCGCCCAAAAAGCACTTGAGCCTGCCAGTGCCTGCAACAGAGTGCCTCTTCGAGAGTAAGAGGAGGCGCTCAGCTGCAGGCACTGGCAAGCACAAGGGATTTCTGGGCCTGCACATCACATACGCACACACTTTCTTTAACTTTATACATTGTTTGATTGCCTTTAAATTAGCTCTTATATTTGTATACATGTTTTTGTTTATTTTTAAAATCAGTATTTTTTTCAAAAATATTAGTCATCTTGAGTTTCATTTTTTGGGAAAAAATTGGGAGAAAGGAGGAATATAAATGATGATGACGATACTTGTTTCTATGTGCATATGCTTTTATATGCATAGATATAATAAACACAGCAGTACATAACACCTGTACATTCATCCATAAATTAACACAATTGTACTGGAGAAAGTTACCAGTCTTCAAATTCAGCTTCTTTGTGTCCACAGTATCAGGAAAAGAAAGCAATTGTGTGTTCTATCTGAGGATGGCATAGCAACAAAGGGCATTCTTTTGTTCCAGTTCAGAACAGCAAAATTTACCAGGGTCAATATGGGAAGGACAAGAAGCAATGAGTACATATTGAAACATGACAGATTTAAGGCTGCATGTCAGGGGAAATTTACACTTTTAGCTATAAAAAACTGTTAGAGATTAAAGCAAGTTACACTGAGCAACTGGATGAATATTTTCATTGAAATCTACCCCTGTAGATTAGTAATAAGAGACGTTATGCTCCTTGATGAAAAACAACAGTGGCCAAGATCCAAATAGCTTTTGGTAGTGCAGTCCAAAACAGGTTTACTCAGAAGTAAGTTCCTCTGAGTTCAGGTGGACTTGCTCCCTAACAAGTGTTCAAAGGCTAGCAAAAGTTCATTGAAATGACAGACTATTTTCTTTAAACATCTGACTCTGCTGCCCTCTGATTAGCTGTTTTGATACTCCTCTCTTCCACACAGCCATATAACCCAGAATATCAAGGCAAAAAAATCCCACAACATCTACTTTGAACTTTATTATCCGAGTCCACACTGCCATATATTCCAGTTCAAAGCAGAAAACGTGGGATTTTATTCAGCTGTGTGGAGGGAGCCTACCTCTGCTTCCACATCAGAGCTCTTCTGCAGAACTGAAGCATTGCTTTTCTGTAATTACTTGGAAGTTGAATTAAGCAGATATCTGTGTGGCCTTATTCTAATTCTTTCTTATCTTGAAATCCTTCCCCCATGGCCAAGATGTTTCAGAATATCTCTCTCTGTGTGCCTTCACGTTGCCTGTTAACCTATGGAAATCCCATGCCTTCAGGGCATTAAGGCCCTCTATAATATTTTATTTGCCAGTAAAAATCATTCGGCAATGGTCGTTTCGAATAGTAGTTAAAGAGTTTTGGTCTGCTCCAACTTGTGCAACTTGCAGTCACTTAATTGCCTAGATGCCAATTTCTGTTTTGGTGTGTGTGGTGGTATGTGTAGTTTCTTTTTAAATTCTTTTTGTTGTAGTTCTTTATGGCACCAAGCACCATATTTCTATACAAAATGTGACAGAGATACAAAAAAAGGTTATCCAAAATAAAAGATACAAAATATTCAAATACTGTAAAATGTGTAGAACCCATAGGTAAATATAGTTATTGTACATACAACATGCAAATTAAAAGTGGGAAAGATTAAATGAAGTGAATAATTAAAGCCCTCTGTCACCTTTGTGGGAACAGCAACTGGTGTTAAGTGGAAATTGAGAGTAAATCAACTGAGGCAGTTTAGAGGAATGTGAAGTAATGTTTTACCCTCCCCTCCCCCGGAAATTACCACAGATTAAGTCAGAAGACAAAAAAAGGTCAATACAGAAACCAGCTGCAAGGGCTGTTCTACAATTTTATCTGAGTTTTCCTCGGTGGTTCAAGAAAGTGATGGCAGCCTGAGTTTCAATTTTTTTATTTGTCATGAAACACTGGAAGTTCCTGATTGAGAAAAATGGGACTAAAGGGAGTTGTCTTGCTAGATTTGAGATGCAAGGCAGTCCTTTTGTATGGCATCTCCCACCTTCCAAATCTCAGCCTACAATATTATCAGGAAGAACATAATCAGAAAAAATTAAGAAAATATATAATCAGCCAGTTATTAGCTTTAGTGCTAACAACAAAGCTTGCAACAAAGCAAGATTATTTCTATAGTTAAAAGGAGAAGAAAAGAAAAAAGAAAAGAAAAAAGACTATACTAAGTATGTTTCAGTCAGTAAATCATGGGCATAAGGAGTTGGTATGGCACATTGTTTATGGGAAGAACTCTCACCACCACAAACAGCAATAAAAAAACACCAGTAACATTTGAGGAGCCCCTTGTTAAGAAGCAACACCACTGTGAACTAAATTCTTTCTGGTTGGAGCAATCTTCAAAAGATGATAATGCTTGTCCATTCAACACATCCAAATAACAACCAGTCACTTTAAATGTCAAAATTGAATCTTGGCCTTATAGGAGACCTTTAATTTCTTTTTTGCCCTTTCTTTCAGAAAAAACACATGATATACTATTAGTTGCATGACACAAAGGTCAATGGATTAGGACTCAGCCGCTCTGAAGAATTTGATAAACCACTTAAAAGGCTTATTGGTGTCCACAATTTCTACTTAGATATCTTTCAGTCTAAAACTAAACCAAGTCATAAATTTAAGTAGACATTCATCAGTCACACTTAAGAACATCATGATTAGATGCAATTTCAGTGCGTCTGTTCTAAGCATGACTAAGTCTAGAACAAACCCAGTGTCTGAACCTAAGATATGTCCACTGGCACATCAGCTAATCTATTTGAATTGCTTTCCTCTCTTACATAATAGTTCAGTACACACTAGCAAAATGTTGAATTCTCAAAATACATCACCCTTGAAATACATCCAAGATTACAGTTGGTCCTCCATATCCATGGGTTTTACATCTGTGGATTCAACAAGTCATGGCTCAAACATATTTGGAAATAAATTTTCATAACCCAAACTTTGGTTCTGCTGCATGCTGAGCACTATGATGATATGCAAACATACCCATATATACCCACAATTTCACAGCTCCTCGGGCTCTCTCTGGGATTTATTTGAGTTGCCATTCTTCTACACCATTTTATATCAGGGGACTTGAGTATCTATGAATTTCGTTGTCCACAGGGAATCCTGAAAACAAACCCCAGTGGATACTTAGGGGGCATTGTACCTCCATATATGTTTAGATGGAACCGAACCAGTGAGGGCTGCTTTAAGGGTAATGTAAAAGAAATACCTTTGGTCTTTTGGAGCTCCTGAGCAACAGTGTAGAACAGGGGTTGGAACTGGATTGTTCTTTTCAAGATATTCCTACTGGCAAAATGACATCAAATAGATCAAGTCACTCATTATTTTTTTCATGTGAGGGTTGAATTACAGACACACATAAAGTATCATTTCTATTACATCTGTGACTGAGCATTTGTAGACCTAGGTGTTAGAAGGACTGGATTATCAACAGTTCCGTTTCATAGGAAGGGCAAATTACAGCACACGACCACATGCAAGACCATTTTTGTGCCCTTCAAAAAAACCTATAGTAGGGTACAGTGAGGGAATGTGGCTTTCCAAGTTCTGCTAGATAACTAAATGATGTAGGTTTTTTTTATTTACTTTCCGAATTTCCCAGTATTTTGTTATTATTTGTATTTTTTGTTCCTTCAGTAACTGAGAAAAAATGCATAGGCTCAGAAAGTCACAAGGCTGAAAAAAGTTTCACATGTGAAGTTGCTCTGCTGTTATGTATTGAACGTTGCTATTTATTTATCACCCATTTACTTAATTTCTATATATGTTCAACTACAAACGTACAAAAAGCACAGAAGGTTTTTCCAAATTCCAAGAAGCTAACCAAGGTGCAGTACCTATTTTGGGAAGACGTGTTCAGTACCTTTGACAGCTCCTTTAAAGATCAGGAGCAAGTGCTAAAGCCAGCAAGTGCTAAGGCCAGACCCAAAAGAAGATAAATTAACTCCTCACTTCCTTCTCTCTTCTTCACCCTTCTCTGCAACAAATGCCGTGATGTACCTGATTCCAAACAGGTTTGGAAAGTGCAGTGATGGTGTGTTGTGTTGTTATTTAGATGAGGAACTTGGATAAGGGTGTGCTGCTATAAACATGTCTACATAAAGATATTGGCTAGATTTCAGCCTTTGTGTCTGTTCTGATGTTCATTAAAGACAGTGGAAGAAACAGAATACTCATTCAAGATATACATATAATCAATGTATTTGCAAATGCAATCCTACAGCCATCCAAGACTGTATTTCTCAAAAACATACCACCTAGGGTAAGGCCATAGCCAAGCAGGAGTTGGGGCTATGGGTTCAACCTCCCCCCTCCCCTGAAATTTTCAGGTGAGGTTAAAAAAAATTCTGGTTTACTCATTAATTTTAACTGGCTAACCAAACACACATGCTAAGTCTATGAGAAGCAAAGATTATAGTTCCTCCAGAACTGCAAGCATTATCTCAACCAAATTTTGATAATTTATTCACACCATCATTATCTATGTTTCTGCCAATTTACATTGCAATAGCAGCAATAGCCAACATAGTAGAAGTGACCAAGTTTTGATGTCACAGATGTTTAATCAACATTTTAAATGTGAAAATGATGTAATCCACTGAAACTGATATCAGAATCGGACTCCCCAAATTAAACTCCACTAGAAAAGCTTAAGTTTAAATACAGTTTACGATGTTGCTATATATATAACAACCATGATAAGCTGTGCTTGCTTTTAAAGTTTCTACTTTATTTTCTTTAATTAAAGTAGAAACTTTAAAAGCAAGCACAGATTAATTTGTTAAATTTCTCCTAAACTATCAACCAGAAATAACTAGGTGCCAGATTAAAGGTATTTTATGTAGTTTCTAAAAATGTAATAATATGTGTGTGTCATAGATCTTGTTTTTTAGATATTCCAATTTAAAGTGAAAATATATGTACAAGATCTTTCAAAATTCTGTATTTATGATTCTAATAAAAATTGTGAAATTTGAACACAATTATAGAATTTGTTATGTAGTTTCATTTGTTTTTATCCCATGTAATTTTCTTTAAGTTTTTGAAATATTATTTAAAAACACCTGAAAGTAGTTACATCACTGTATTCTTGCTCCCTCCCCCCTTTCAGAGCTCTCTCTTACATCCGCCTTCATACTACTCTCACTGGGGTATAAAAGGAAAGCATGAAAGCAGCTATGGGTCATTCCAAACACAGTTGTCCTACTGTGAAATTGTCTGCTAGCTTCAGTTGCTGTTCTGAGACTTAAAGCCCTATTAGTTGCTCTTAGTATTTCCTTTCATCCACCTGACTCCAGAAGATGCCTAAATGTCTATTAAAGCAACTGAACTTTTTTTTTAGTTCAATGATAAAAAAGCCAAATATTGAAGACCAAGAAGGCAGCAGGTTGAGAATCATTGCAGCAGCTGGTACTGATGAAGACCCCAGAACATGCACACCTGGATTGCAGGTGAAAACTGAGAAAACTGTGGAAACTGAGGTGTCCACCACTGGTTCATCTAATCCAAGACCTGCCAAAGAAACCATGGAACAAGAGCAAAGACAAGACACTATGTTATTGTTAGACCTTGGACTTGATATGAACAATACTGTTTCTGATGATCAAGTGAAAGCTCCCTTACTGCAAAATCCATTGCCAGGATATGTATTTCCTATGGATAAGAAGAGGCATCTAAGTTTTCAACCCAAATGGTTCAACAGATTTCCCTGCTTAGCCTACTCTTTTCATGTACAAGGTGCACTCTGTAAGTACTGTGTGGTGTTTGGAGAAGTTGGGGGTAAAGGTTGTCATTAGCAGCTTGGTGCATTTGTGCAATGGAAAGATGCAATACAAGTCTTCAATGGACACCAAAAAACAGAGTACCATCAGAACAACTTGTGCTTGGCTGAAAACGTCTTTCTAATTCACAGGGGAAAACGACTTGATGTACCCCGTCATCATGATAAAGGAAATAAGGAGAAAGCAGAACAAAACAGAAAGAAACTTCTGCCAGCTGTGGAAATTATTGTCCTTTATGGCCGACAAGAACTGAGTTTAAGAGGGAGCAATGATTAAGGACTTATTGCCTGTGAAGAACCTTTGCACAATGATATTAATTTCAGGGCCTTGTTGGGATCTCATGCCAAATCAGGAGACACTGACCTGACAAGTTATCTCGAAACTGCAGCTATGAATACCCAGTATACTAGTCCTCAAATACAGAATGAACTGTGTTGTCAAAGGCTTTCATGACCAGGATTACAGGGTTTTTGTATGTTTTCTGGGCTGTATGGCCATGTTCCAGAAGTATTCTCTCCTGACGTTTTGCCCACATCTATGGCAGGCATCCTCAGAGGTTGTGAGGTATGAACTAATAGACAGAATGAACTAGTAGACATTTGTGGTGACAAGAAAGTCAATATAATTGTTGAAAGATTCAATGTATTGAAGTGTTTCTCTGTTTTGGCAGATTACACTTTGGATGTGAATACCTCTGAACAGTTATCGCTCACAGGAAGGTATGATGGTGTTCAGGCTTGTAGCGAGGGGGGGGGGGGTAGGGGTTCAACCCACCCCCCACCCACCCCCGAAATTTTTCAGGTTATAAAAAAAACCCTGGTTTACTCCTGAATTTTAACTGGTTAACCAAATCCCCATGCTAAATCTATGAGATGCAAAACATTAAGAGTCCTTCCAGGCACTCTAAATATGCTGGACTAAAATCCCTATGATTTTTAGCCATTTTGTTATAGGATTGAAAACATATAGTTCAACATATCTTAAGGGCATCTGGTTGGGGAAAGCTGCCAGAAGTCCATTGTTGCATTAATTTTTACTTTCTAAGACTGCTGCTATGAGCAAAGGAGGGGCATGCTATTTTTCCAGACAAGCAATGGATTAAAAATATACAAGGAGGATGGCAAGGGGACTGTGCTACCAATAGGCATGGTGGATCACAAAGGTTTGCCTCACTTGTATCTCCGTATTTCATTTTGTCTTTGCTTTTTGAACAGATGTAGGACTAAGAATGCATGCTGGTGCCTAAAGCTTATTTGACTAGATTTTCCACTAACTGTCAGCAGGCAGAGAAAATACAAGTACTCTCATTGCACTGTATAGTGCATTGAGGCAGAGGGACTGTGATGAATGACAGATAAATGACAGCTCTTCAGAAATTCTCAAGATGGCATACAGCAGTTGAATGTCACAACATTAGAAAACATCCAAAAGAAACCATACTAAAACAAAACAAAACAGTATAAAACAACTGTGCTATATTTTAGTAAAATATATAGGCTAAACCACTTCAGGTTCAAGTGAATGGAACAGACTTAATATAGTATTATAATAGTAAAGCTGTGTGTTGCGCATCGAAATTTCATTCGAAGTCTGATTTGGCTGATTCAGCAGATTTAAGCCCCATTTGCACTGGATCAATCTGGGCTCAATCCATTTTAGTTTAGACTCTACATATGAACTGAGATTTGCGAACCCAGATCACCACTTCATCCCTGTTGGTTTGAACTGGGAAAACCGATTTGACTATAAACTTTTTTACACATTGGAGGCAAGGTTAAAAGGGTAAACCCTACTGAGATTCAGACAGATAATTTTAGAATTTGAGGGCGTAGGTATATGTGTGATTGACATCTTTAAAGTTCGCCTGTTTTTCAGAAAACAAGGTCTTAGGCTGGCATCCTGTTAGGGATGTATAGACTTTGTCACAAGATAGACTTTGTAACTGTTTCATTATTCACATGCATAATTATGGCACCATTTCCACTACTGCTACTGTCCCTATAACTTGCTTTAAAAGCCAGGCTACTGAGCTTAGCTAAGTTCTGAGGCACATTGACACTGATGTGTCCAGCCCCTTCTCTCTAGCAAGCTGCAGTGTGGTCCTGTTCCATACTGCAGAATTCCTTAATTTAGTATGGATACGTGGCTTTTAAGGTGTAGTTTAGGGGTTGGATTGGGAGACAACCATAGCTTAGCTACATCATACCTATATGTCCCCTGCAGGACCTTGGTCAAATTGTAAAATCTGTTATTTATTGGTAGTCTTGGTAATTCTTTTCAAACACTTTTGTCCTCACACTCTTCCCTAGAGCTTGTACAATGTCACCACATGAGTAATTCCATTAAATACCTACATTACACATCAGCAAAGAAAATTACTACTACTTGTGTAAGAGAACAATGTATTTATAAGACATCAATAGAATGCTAGCCATGTATGGGGTAGGAGTTTAAAAGCCCAACACCGCAATTTCTTCACTAAATTACATATACAAATTCATGGGGATTAAAAAGAGGAGGTCTATTATTGCCCCAAGGCGGCTGATTTGGGGATTGTTATGGAAGGCAGGAAGTTGTTAGTGAATGGATTTGTAGTCTTTGCTTTTTCAAGGAAAAGCACTTTTGGGATTTTGTCTCAAGTGAGAAGATAACTTGGACAGCTTTGAGTACCATGCACTTGATGGGATGATGTGTGTGGCAGCTTGTTATTCTGACTCAGGCTGGTCCTGTTGACCTGAACAGAATTTGTGGATGTGTTCTTTCTTTTTAAAGAATGATACACAGTGCAGTTCCAGATCACTTCCCACTCATTCTCAGAATGCTTTAAAGTGCTTAAGCTTGACAGTAATATTTTAAGGCTCCGAGGAGACAGTAGCTTTGGCAAACCCTTTGGGAAGCCCCAAAGACTGCTGAACCTTTGAGGGAAGAGCAAGAGACAGTGACTTCTGAGAATATAAACTGGGAAGTGAGCAGAAAGCTCAGAACACAGGCTTCCTGAACTCAGTATTCCCAGCTCTACGGTTTATTTGGTTTTATGGTTACCCAGTGACAATGACTCTGTCACTGCTGGTAACAGAGGAGTGCTCACATTTTCCCTGGAGGAAACTGAAGTGCCACAGCTAGGGAGTCCCAAAGCTAGCATAGTACTCTGCTGCACTCTAAATGAGCAGCTCCTCGCTTCCCAGGGGAAGTAACAATCAATAAAAGGTTGAGCTTTCTGTGTGGATCTGCACAGAGAGGACATACACTGTCAGAATGTCTCAAACAGCCTTTTCATGGAGCATCTTGGGAAGAGAGGGCTATGTCTTTCAGATATGGTTGTGAGAACTACAGGTCTGTGATAGACTATAAAAAACAATACAGTACACACCTGCCTCCTCACCCCTGCTTCCTTCTCTGAATTCTTACCTTAGAATATGTTCTGTAAGCACTAAAGAACAACAGATAACTGGTTTTATCTGTTTTTTTTTTAATGGGATGATTTAATAATCAATTAAAAGGCTTGCTGATGGCTCAACGACCTCCCTCTACATGACTGAACCCACACATAGTATCCTCTGTGGCTTTAAAGGTAAAGGTTTCCCCTGATGTTAAGTCCAGTCATGTCTGACTCTGGAGGTTGGTGCTCATCTCCATTTCTAAGCCAAAGAGCTGGCATTGTCTGTAGACACCTCCAAGGTCATGTGGCTGGCATGACTGCATGGAGCACCGTTACCTTCCCGCCAGAGCAGTACCTATTGATCTACTCACATTGGCATGTTTTCAAACTGCTAGGTTGGCAGAAGCTGGAGCTAATAGCGGGCGCTCACTCCGTTCTCGGGATTTGAACCTGCGACCTTTTGGTCCGCAAGTTCAGCAGCTCAGTGCTTTAACACACTTCTCCACCGGGGCTCTTTAGGTACTGTATAATTTTAGGAATTATGTTCTGGACAAGTTTTTCACAAAATTGACTTCTCTACAGGACCTTTGGTTTGGGAACAATTACAAGTGCTTGCATGGAAGTTGTTTCGATGACTAAAATGGATTCTTCCTTATATGAACCTCTCTCCCTTCCCTCCCTCATTAGTTGATGGGCTTCATTTTTAAGAGCCGTGGGAACCCTATAGGCAGGGCTGGGATCAATAGTTTTCTGGGATCAATAGTTCAACAAGTAAATTTCCAGGCTCCACAAGAGATTAGAAAATAAGTGGCTGCTTATGGCTCGAGCTTTGCACTCCATCGACTTTATACTTATGAAAACACCATAAGTTTCCAGTGCTTTTCCTTCACATGTAGATCAACCCAAGTGCTACTGCTCTGTAAACCTCTTGCTTCTCAGGAAGGTGGGGGCATAGAAGAGTATGCAGCTGTGGAATCCCATAGTAATGTTCCACACACTGCTAAAACATCTAAGTGGAGTCATGTGGAGTCTAGTTGTATCTGTGAATTTTTGTGAGTTGCCCTGAGTCCCCTTCGGGGTGAGAAGGGTGGAATATAAATGCAGTAAATAAAGAAATAATCAATTTAGACAAAGTGGTTGATCTCACAATAGGCTCTATCCTACTGTGAGATCTTCCTGCTGCCCATGCTAGTTGGCAGATGTACTCCAGTGGCCACATTGGTCAAAGAATGGAGCTTTGTCCTTGGCATGGTTCTTCAGTTTAACAGTTGAGTTACCTGTGTGCCATTACATGAATGCTTGTGAATATCAGTTGTTCAAAGGGTTGACTTCTAACAAGGTCATGCTTTTCTTGACTAGTTTTCAAAAAGTGGTGTACACATGTTCATGGAGATTCATATTTGCCAAACGGATGTGACATCATTTTTCCTTTTCAATAAGTTTATGGTTACCATTTATTTCTAAAAGGTTATTGCCCTAAGAGTGTGGGTGCAGTAATTCCCCAAAAGGCGTGAGCAGGGAGGCTTTTTTTGTGACAGGAGTGACTTGAGAAACTGCAAGTGGCTTCTGGTGTGAGAGAATTGCCCATCTGCAAGGACGCTATCCAGGGGATACCTGAATGTTTTACCATCTTTGTGGGGGGCTTCTCTCATGTCCCAGCATGGGGAACTGGAGCTGACAGAGGGAGCTCATCCACCCTCTCCCCGGGTTGGATTCCAACCGGCAACCTTCAGACCAGCACCAGCTACCCAACCTTCAAGTCAGCAGTTCTACAGGCACACGAGTTTAACCCAATGGTTCTCAACCTGTGGGTATTCAGGTGTTTTGGCCTACAACTCCCAGAAATCCCAGCCAGTTTACCAGCGATTTCTGTGAGTCGAAGTCCAAAACACCTGGGGACCCACAGGCGGAGAACCACTAGGTTGGCCCATTGCGCTAGCGGGAGAGGCTTTGGCCAAGCGAGGCCACGGGGAGCCGAGCGCTCGTTTCCCCTTCCCGTGCCTGAAGGAGGTCACATTGAAAATGTCCCCATTTTAAGAAAGCCACAGCGAAGACTCCACTTTTTTTTAAAATGAAAGGTCCAAGGAGGAAGGGAAGGAGGTGGAGAGAGGAGCAGGAGGAGAAACCCTCCCGCTTGGATTCCCATTTCCAAAGGCTCCCCTCGAAACCTCGTTTTGTCGGCTCAAAATTTGGCAAAAGAGATGCTGGAGGGGGGGGGGGGGGGAAGAGAGAAAAAAAGAAGGGGCTTCGTGAAGGGAAGCGGCCTGCTGCCCTTCCCTCTGAGCCTGACGGGGCGAGGAGGGAGAGAAGAGGCGGGAGGAGGAGGAGGAAGAGGGGAAGGAATCAATATGCAGGGAGGGAGCTCTCCGGGAATGAAGGGACCCTCTCTTCTCGCTCCGCGCGGCTGCTCCTGGCACGCCACGGCGACAGGACCACGGCTGCTGGGAGTGGGTCTGCGGGGGGGAGGAAGGCGCGAGGGGACGAGGCAGACCTCTCCCCTCTTTTGAACGCTCAGAAGGCATGGTCGGTGGGGAGAACTCCCCGCCACTTTCCTGAGGCGAGGAAGAACAAGGCGAAAAGTTTGCCCGCGCTGTGCCACGAGGCCGAGAAGAGCAGGCGGCCTTCTTTGAGGCGCCCACAGGTCCCTGCTGCTGCTGCAGAAAGGCGCTCCCCCACGCACGCACCCGCCCTCCCTTTCTTCCCTCCCTCCCTCTTTCTCGGCTCAACACAAAACAAAGCCAGCTCCCAGACCTTTCTTTCAGAGGGCACTCTGTCCTCCTCCCCAACACCCCCCTCCGCCCACAAATAGGATTTCAGGAGTCGTTTGGAGCACAAAACGCACGACAAAACCGCCCTATCTCCATTTTGCCCGGGAGTCTATTCTGTGGTTTCAAACAATCCCGGCCTCTGTCTGTTTACGGGGCAACCTTCTGCGCCTTTCATTCCGCAGAGTGACCATGCTCGCGTCAGATAAGGCTGCTCTTATTCTCTGCCTGTGTGGGTGCCCCTCCTCCCACTCAACACCCCCCCCCCTTTATTTTTATTTTCCCCCCAAGATGATCCTTAACCCTTCCCAAGACAAGGCTGGTCTGCGCAAATCACCAGCCAACAAACCGGGGGAGCAACACACGGGGCACAACAAACATTAGACAAAGCAGCTTGCTCCAGACACAACATCTGCAGAATGAGTCCATTTTTTGTCTAATTCTAATCTCATAATTCATTGTTTGTGTGGTGTTGGTTACAGTAGCTGAAAGGTAGCTGAAAAGGAGAGAACAGCAGGTCAATTTGGCAGCCATTCGCATTTGAATCTGAAATGAGGTCCTTGCTCACCTTATGACAAGCAGTTGAAATGTTGCCAAACAGAGGAGGAAAATGTGCCTTTAGAAAGTCGAGTACTTGGGATCAAACCATATTCTGAGTCGGAATGCATAATTTATTCATGTTGGTATTAAACCTTAGCTTACTGAAGGGACATGTGCCCTTTGGAACAAAGCACAATCTGTCTTAAAACAATCGGGAGTCTCACAAATTGCTCGCTGTCATTGAAATGAGTGAATAGTGGTTTGATTTTATAAATGATTATGGCAATGCATGTTTTTCTTGAGGAGAATTAAAAACCCCATTTTCTATCTTTTACATATGAACCTGCTTTTGGGAAAAAAAATTGAACTGCCTTTTGAAGAAGAAATTAAGCTAGTTGGAAGATGCAGAAAGAGGCAAGTTGTGTTCCTTGTTGCTTCTGCTGGTGTGTTTGCATCTGTCCGGAAGGAAGCCCCCCCCCTCCCGCCCCCCAATAGGAGAGTAATGTGCCTGTGAGTGAAAAGGAGAGTGCCGTTCCTTGGATTTCTCCCTCCACTTCCCATGCTTTGTCAGCTACTCCAACATCAGTGTTTGACCTTGAGTTTGCTTTTGTTTGCTCTTCCAAGATCCCTCACTTCTGCATCTGGAATTAGAAGAGGAAGAAAAAAGGGAAAAGGGGGAGGAGATGAGGAAAGCGGGGGGAGGAGGAGAGAAGTTGTTACCATCATTCAAGAAAGTACTTCAGCACCTCTTCCATACAAGAAAATACCCTGTGGAAGTTCTAGTTTTGATATCTTTGGCTCTTCGAAGCAATTGTATATACAATAGTGTCTCACTTATCCAACATAAACAGGCCAGCAGAACATTGGATAAGCAAAAATGTTGGATAATAAGGAGAGATTAAGGGAAAACCTATTAAACATCAAATTACGTTATGATTTTACAAATTAAGCACCAAAACATCATGTTTTACAACAAGTCTGTCACTTGTTTGGGAGTGTGGCTACACTTGTGTTGTTGGGTGAGCTGGCGCTCTGCACATTGCTGCCTAGAGAAGCAGTTGTGGATCTGGGTGGGAGGTAGACTGCATTGGATAATACAGAACGTTGGATAAGCGAAGGTTGATAAGCAAGACTCTACTGTAGTTCTAAAATAAATTCTAGAGTTTGCCTTGCAGAAAGTCACTCCTTTCAACCCATGATATTGGACCTGCATCTCCCATCAGCCTCATGGTTATCAATGAAAAAGAGCTGGAGGTCTAAAAGTGTTTGGAGCCCCACAAGCACCTTATCCTTGTCTTATGAAACTGTAACATGATAAATCTGAAACCACTCTGTGCCTGCTCAAAACCCTGATATTGCTGCTCATGTAAATACATGGCTTAACCCTGTGATTACAAAAGTGTCCAAAGAAAAACTTTGGGATGCCCTTGATCAGATTTAGCCTTGGGAGAAGGCTCTTCTTTCTTGCCCTAGATGAGTTGCAGGGTAGGAAAAGCACACGTCTCCAAAAGCTTTTCTCATTCTCTTCACCTCCTGGCTCCGCACCTAGAGCTCTGCTTTTGCAATGTGCCATGCCACTCAAACAGCCCCGATCTCTTTTGCTTTTGAAACTAGTCTGGAACAATAGCCAGCCTTGTGCCTTTCTTGGAGACTCTGTGTCCCTGTCCTTGCAGCTGGTTCTTCTACCAGTACTAAGCTCCAGCAAACAAGGTCAGCTGAAAGCCTCTCTCCCCTTCATCCTCCCCCTTCAAGGGCTTCCCTATCCACTGGGGCCACTATCAGTTACATGAAACATTTGGTTTCCAATGGACTGTTTGTGCTGGAAGGCACAGGACCATTTGAGCAGCAGGCAGTGATCCTAGGCGGCAAAGGCTTGCCCTGTGCTAGCTGACAACATTTTCGCCTGCACAGAAAAGTACAATGGAGACAGATCATGCACAATGACAGGCTGCTGGCGGCTCCAGGGGATCCATAATTCATGATGTTTTTCTCACCAATCCGGTTTTGGATTTCACAGGCCGACCAGTTTCCTACCCATTTGTTGCTTCCCTTCATCCCTCTTTCAAGAGATTTAATTCTGTAACCCCAAACTCAGCAGCAGAAATGTCAGGCGGGCACACACGCATATGCAGAGACAGACACAGACACAGACAAACAGAGACACAGAGAGACATAACTGGCGTGGTGTTGCTTTATACATTTCAAGAGAGATTCCAAAAGCCAATCTTCTCCTTGTGCCTATTACACAGAATAATCCGAGACATACTCATTAGTTTGTTAGCTTCTTTACAAATGGGTGGCGGCGGCAGCAGTAAGAGAAGTAACTGGCTCTGCACTACCGCCTTGAACCGCAGCTGAGTTCATCAGGTCATCTGGTAAAAGCAGGGATACTGGGCCTTTCAGCAATTGGCTGATTAAAGAGGTTAATCGGAGCTTTTATGGATTGTTCTTGCACAGATAAGAACCAAAACCTAATCTCTCCCTCCTCCCTCCCTGCAACAATCATTTGCAATTGAAGGGTCACATCCTTGCCAGACATAAAGTTGCCACAATTCAGATGCTGCAATCTTTTGCTGTCACCGTTTATTAAAATACGGTTTAAATGACACATATACCTTTATTTTGGCAATTTAGTATTGAACAAATTGTAATAAGTCTGTGAGTATATTTTTAAGATGAATGCCCATTGCATAGTGGAAGCCTGGAAGTTTTATGTGCAAACATTTCTAGTTTCTAGCCATGTCATCACCATGTTGACCTGAAAGAGACAAGGCAGTTAAAGCTTCAAGCCTGGGGCAGCTGCTAGCTAAAACCGAAGATAGTACAGAACTATGGAATCATTATAAGGCAACTTCCTGTGCTGCTAGGATTACATAACCCTAAATTGCCTTCTGGAACAATTTGGCTAAATTCTACACAACTGTTCAGAGTCCTGCTCAATGTTCATCCCAACTTGGAAAAGTTGTTTGGATTATATACAACGACCATGATTGGCTGCGGGGTTCTGGGAATCATAGTCCAAAACGTATCTTTTCCAAGCTCTCATATTTATTCAGCCCTTTGTATCCTTTTGATAGAAAAAAGGCTATGGTGTATTGTTCAAGGCCTCATGGCCCTGGCAGTTGGCAAATGAGCACCTCACTAAAATATCTAGAAGGCAGGAAGTAAAAAAAAACCTATACAGACATGTTGATAAAATGTCTATCAAGCCACTGTCTCCTGCTGGAAGCAGTAAAGCAAGAGAGACAGTTTCAGTTCCATTTTCTAGTTAACAAAATGAGAGGAAGCCTGGGCTTCCCGTCCTACACAGTGTGGATAGGCTATGAGCTCACAGCCTGCTTGCCTCACTGCAGATGGCTGGGTCATCTCTGTGGTTTAAAAATGCCCAAGTAAGGTTAAAACCACAGTCACTGTGGTTACAGATGACGGTGATTATTCACACAGTAAGTGATCCAATTATGGAAGTTACTCCTCCTACCCACCCACCCCTCCCACCTCCATTTCATCTGCTTAAAACTACTTTACAGACCTCCATTAATTCAATTTCAAGAAGACAGAAATGGTTAAGAAAAATGGTAGGGATGAAGGAGGAAGGCTGGGGGGACAAGAGGGTTTCAAAGTGGTTTGATTTCCGAGAGCTCTGTGTCTTTGAGGTAAGAAAATAAATTCCTGAGTTCAGTATCAGAGCATATCTCTGCAGGCTTACAAACCTGGAAATTATCAAGTCACTTAAGTGGAGGCACTTTGATCCTCAATGTCAGGCTTGAAAGGAAAAAGGATAGTGGCTAGTGTGTTTCTCTCCATTGGGAACATATTCACACAGCCAGGTAGGTGGAAGTGGGGTACAGTACGACCCCTATATTGTGAGAGATACATTCCAGGACTTCACATGAATATGCAAAACTGTGTGTAATAGCAAACCCATAGAGTCATGCTGAAGACCTAAGAAATGCCTTGAGAAGACACATACAGCAAACCTCTGGTGAAAGCATACCATGATGACTTAGACAATGCTTTTTTTTTTGTACCAATCCCACAGGGTTCACACTATCTTCTTTTGATATATATAGTACTGGCTCTATCAAGTAAGACTTTTGTCCATGGGAAATTGTGAACACAGCTTTTATGAAGTGGCCAATGCCCAAAATGTTCTTTTTGAGAAGAACAATGTACAGGCTTGCTGAAGTCCTCCATAGATTAACCTAGAACATCATCCTACCATCTGCTACCTTTTTGATAGCTTCTTCATGCCATGATATCTACTTTTTTTTTGAAAAATAACATCATAAAAATCTGACAGTAAAGCCCCAATTATATCCTCAACAAAACAACATACACTAGCAATATAAAGTGCTATTTATTATCAGGGAAACCATACATTCTGTACAATAGCTTTTAATTCTGTAGAGACACATAATTTGTCCCCAAATATTATGTAGAGAAAACTTGTTCTGTGTGAAAATGTTTCTGGTGAGTGAGGTTTTTGTTTTAATTTAAAGTCTAGTCCCTGTCCTCACCCCGAACTTCCAATCTCTTTGGATTTGGAGCTCATTGAAGTATTGTTGACACAATCTGGCATTCTTTGGGAACAGTCTTTTAATGAGGCCAGACTCTTATTTGTGTGCATGGCTATGTGGAAAATCCAAGTCTGAAGGACATTAGAAGCAAAGAAAAGATATCTGGGATCTTCAAGACCTTTAAAACTTTGTAATGCCTCATTTGTAAAATAGTTTTACAATTATGGTAGGTTGACTTTGACAGAGTTTATACTTCATGACAAAATACATGTTCTAAGATTATACCAAATATAAAGGAGTATGTGGATGACATATTCTAAAGTGATTATGTTAAACTGGGTGCAACTTTCCAATCTAAGAAGAGATGTTTCCAAACCAGGAAGTTAGTTTGAATTGCTGATATTTTTGGTATAAAGATGTTTGGGATGGAAACTGATCTGATCAGGTGCTTCAATAGGAGGAGGAAGAAAGCAGCACATATTTCTGAAATCTCACACCTATAGAATTGTACCAAATCTTTTTATTTAAACTATTGAGGTCCCAATGAAATAGCGAGAATGCTTGCAATTTTGAAGGATAGGAAGAGAAGAGAGGAAGGGCTCCATCTACTAATATTAAAAGTGTTATTTTTACGCTCAGTGAATCTTTTCCTTTCCCGTTTCCAGGGAATTGAGCCATCTCTGACCCACACTAAATTTCACTAGGGCCTTTTGCCTTTCTATTCTGTTGTATGGTTTTATTATACTAGTTGTCCAGCTTATGCCACCAAAACGGTTCAGGAAAACAAATGGGCTTAAATATGTATCTGAGAGAGGCAATAAAGTTCCACCAAAGAAAGTAAAACATTAACATAACAATTCATGTATGCATTACTGATCACTGAGTTTTTATGATAGTAAGACAAAAAGTTTAAACATTATATGTAACAGAAAAGTCTCCTGTCTGTTTTCAGGATAGGCAAGTGATGCAATCTAGCAATATAAGGACCAAAACTTGCCTTGGCTGGATAATGATGTGTCTTATTCTCATGTCTGTCCCATTTACACATAAAGAGGGAATCTGTTTACATGAAATGCATTTATACAATATTGAACTTTATACTGATCTAACTGGTATTAAACAAATATGGCTAGATATTGGAATAATTAATGATACAACATGCAAAGAAATCTTGTAGCACCTTAGAGATGCTGAGAGAATGTTGGTAGCTCAAGCGTCCGTAGACTAACCCTACTTTTTCAGATGGATTATGATTAATGATGCAGTTTATGATTTATCAGATAAAACAATTAACACAACATCCCCCAGTAAAATGTAGGCAAAGGCCTTTTTATTCATGCCAGCTTTTTGGCAAATCTCATTTACTGCAGGATGTCTTCCTAATAGCATGCATGCTATATATTTGTGTTATTGGTATGTTTCAAAATATGTATACTTTTTATTATAATTGTTATTTGTTATTTTTCAAATTGTAAGGCACTTGAAATACCATTCATGAGAAAATAGTGGGATATAAACTGAATAAATAAACTATAAACTCCAGAGAAATTATAAATAACCCCATTATGTGTGTTTTCTCCCATTTTCTTCAGTGGCAGCATGGTTCATGATAGGACAGATAGTAGAAACTTGAGTTGCGCTTACCCTAAAGTAAGCTTTCAGTATATTGCAAGAACTCATACCTGTTTACCATTATATGTATATTTCATTCCACTAAGCCAGGGGTCCCCAAACTAAGGCCCGCGGGCCGAATGCGGCCCTCCAAGGGCATTTATCTGGCCCCCGCCCTCAGTTTAGACTTAGCCTCGCCCTAAGTCTGAAATGACTTGAAGGCACACAACAACAACAACAACAACAATCCTAAGTAACTTGACTATCTCATTAGCAAGAAGCAGGCCTACACTTCCCATTGAAATCCTGATAGGTTTATGTTGGTTAAAATTGTTCTTATTTTTAAATATTGTATTGTTCTTTCATATTTCTGTTGTACTACAAATAAGACATGTGCAGTGTGCATAGGAATTTGTATTTTTTTCAAACTGTAGTCCGGTCCCCCAACACTCTGAGGGACCATGGACCGGCCCTCTGCTTAAAAAGTTTGAGGACCCTTGCACTAAGCTATAAGGTGGTTGTTTCTGTTAGTCTTCTAGTTTCTGTTCTTCTTTGTCCATGTAGTCTCCTCCCTTGCAAAAACTTTGTGTTCCTAGGAATGCATATTTACCACTTGCCCAAGAAGTTCTGCAAAGTTGTATGGAAGCATTCTTCCCAGAGTGGCACAACTGGCTTAAGAGTTATCTCCACTACACTCTGGGCTACTAGGATCAGTATCTGTTCTGTTTTGAATGTCACTCTTCCTCTCATTGTCTGTACCTGGCAGTTTGCCTGACAGAAGTGTGGATGTCAGCATTCTGCTCCTGTTTCTGTTGCCAGGATATCCTGGCCTCAGAGAGGCTTTGAGCTTGTATTTGCAGGTGTCTGTTGCTGCCATCCTCTGCAGGGCATCATAAGGCTTATAACTACCTGGCTATGCAGGGTATGTGGGGAAGCGATGCGAGAACTGGGCAGAGTGATGTCATTGGGGCATTCTGTAATCAGTGTTTGTGGACCTTTTGTGAATGGTTAACATGGCAGTATTGTCAGTACAAAATAATATGATTGGGGGATATTTAGTTTTTTAATGCAATGTTAATTGTACAAGTATTTTTTATTGTAATTTAATTGTGTTTTAACATATATCTATGACACAATATTTAATTGTTTTTAATTTAGGGATTTGCTGTTTGTAAATGTATTGGGTTGTGGCATGAAATTGTGAGATGACTTGAGTCTCCATGTGGAAAAATGTGAGTAGAAATAAATAAATAAATAAAAGGTGATTGGCAGGAAGCAACCATGTTTGTATATTATTTATTCATTTATGACTCACCTTTCCACCCAACTTGAGACTCAAGACAGCTGTGCATGCTGTGGGAATGCCTGTGTTTCCTCATTTCCCTCTGGTTTGTATTAGTACATTTTCACTTTGTTAGTAGAAATTCAAAGAACTGAAACCACATATATCTTGGGTAATAATGGTGTTAGTGGTTAGTAGTGCAGCAGGACTGGATAGTCAGAACTGGAGAAAGTTGCTTTTTCCTGTCTAGGTTAGGTAAATGTTTTCCCCTGACATTAAATCTAGTCATGTCCGACTCTGGGGTTGGTGCTCATCTCTATTTCTAAGCCGAAGAGCCAGTGTTGTCCGTAGACACCTCCAAGGTCATGTGGCCGGCATGACTGCATGGAGCACCATTATCTTCCCGCTAGAGTGGTGTCTATTGGTCTACTCACATTTGCATGTTTTTAAACAGCTAGGTTAGCAGAAGCTGGGGCTAACAGCAGGAGCTCACCCCTGCAAATTCAGCAGCTCAGTGGTTTAACCTACAACTCCCTAAATTGCCAAATCTGTATGGCCACTAGCCATACTGCCTGGGGGTTTGGGAGATGGTTGTAGTCCAATAAAAATTTTTTTTATTTCCTTTTATTGAATCGGGTGACTGGGACAATCTGTTTTTTATTAACCAATTTACCATATATACACCTTGTGTATTAGTCAAGGACATATTTTGGGATCAAAATTATGGATTTTGATATGACTGATAAGTTGACGGTCATTTCACACAGAGGGGGAAATACCAGCATGTTTTAGGTGGGCAGATAACGTAGTCCGCTACCATTTTCCAAGGGATTCAAAAGGGCCAGAAGTGGCACCATGATTAAAAGAGTAGAGGGGGCCGGTGCTTCTTTCAGGTTGTCCTGGGATGTGCTAAATGTTTGCCGTTTACCACTCTGCTCAGAGATGGCTCCTTTTTTAAAAAAAGAGTTACTTATATTCAGGGCCGTAGCCAGAAAAAAATTTCGGGAGGGGTTTTGAAAATTTGGGGGGGGGGGGTTTAACCCCTAGCACACGCCCCTCCCCGCTACAAACCTGTCAATATCTGCTTGAGATAGTGCCTGGAGGGACTCTTAATGTTTTGTGTCTCATAGACTTAGCATGGGGATTTGGTTAACCAGTTAAAATTCATGAGTAAACCAGGTTTTTTTTATAACCTGAAAAATTTGGGGGGGGGGGTTTGAACCCCTAAAACCGCCCCCTCGCTACAGGCCTGCTTATATTGACCTGTGGATAAGATGACTCAAGTTTTTGTGGCTCTTTTGTGTGAAAATTTCTAGATTTTTACATGATTATATACATAGTCAATGCAGTCAGTCCATATTCCTGTGATTATTTTGCATGTCTTTTAGGAGGTTTTAAAGGGCGTTTTAAATAGTTTTATCTTGTTATTGCTTTATCATGTTGGTTATCATTTTGGTGGTTGGGAGGCAATACAGAAACACTATGCTTCAGTGTCTTCAGTTCTCAGAAACAATACATTGGAATAATCTCATGTATTTGGTTGGATATACAGTACCCCTTTGATGAAGGAGCAGCTGAGACACACCTGCTTGCTCTCTCTTGAAACAGGTGAGTGGGAATCTAGGTGAAGCTGGATTTGTCCCTAATGAGAGAGCTTGGATCAGTGGATCGCAATCTGTGGGTCCTCAGGTGTTTTGGCCCACAACTCCCAGAAATCCCAGCTAGTTTACCAGCTGTTAGGATTTCTGGGAATGGAAGGCCAAAACATCTGGGGATCCACAGGCTGAGAACCACTGGGAGGGTAATGATAGCTGGTACAAGCCAAGGAAAGTACTGTATAACCACTGTATCTGTGGAGGATATGTTTTTGGACTGTGTAGATATGAAAAACCATGGATAAGAGTCAACCTTATTAAGGTGAAGTACCTCTGGGCCAAGGAGACCATGGTGTTGCACTGGAGGACCTAGAAAATGCCCAGAGTAGACATAGATAAATAAAAGTACCAAGACCTATCCCACAATTATGGGGGTCATACTGTACTGCTAGTTTTATGACCTACAAAGGAATAACTTTAGGATAACCTTCCACCATTTGTAGGATTTTGATTTTGAGGCCATATTGAACTGTATGCTCATGAAGGCAAGAGACTACAGTATCAAAGCTGCTGGGCTTTTTCTTCTTGTGCCTTTGAGAAGTCCTGCCATATAGTCATAAGCTTAATGACTTCAGCACAGAATGCCGTGGACCGAAACACTTCTTGACTGCCCAAAGGGTTAAAATCGGTAAATTAAATTTGAGGCCAAACAATAAAGTCACAACTTTGCCTCTATGCCGTGATAGGCTGAGTTCCACACCAGTGATCAGGTTTATGACTGAGCTGTAAATCCTTGGGAAACTTTCCAATAGAGAACCTGACAAATCATTCTGTGCCACTGTACAGTGAGCGGCAATATCTCAAGCCTTTTGTTTTCTAGCAAAACTCATTCTCTCTGGTCTCCTTCCCCTTCATTTTCTCTTGTGTCGTTGTTTTTCCCCCCAGATAGGCTGGACAAAGTTCCTATAAAAACAGTTGATTTTGTCTTGTGGGGCTGAAGGGAGATCAGCTGAGGACAAGAAATGAGCGCTGGGCTAGTGCTTGTGCCACACCTGGAAAGGAGCAGAGCCATTTCCACTCGTGGGCTGCAGGCAGAGTTAGGGATAATTCCCTTAATGCTGGTAGCCTCTTTGCTCTGTAAAATTTATGAAACCACACCTGCTAGTCAGGATTATCCTCTTGGGCACCTAAAAGTAACTATGGAGTGCAATGTTGGTGCTATCAGAAAAAGATCCATATTCCTCAGGGAAAATTCCCCTGGGAAGGTACTCATGTACCCAATACACTAAAAAGCTTAATCTTATAGTTTATCAGTAAAACAATATTTTTCTTTGGGAACATACTATATAAACTATCCGATGCCAAGCATTTGCTCTCTGTCTTGGAGGAAAATTTCTTATGGCTTTCAAAAGGAGAAAAAGTGGGAAGGGCTGTGCCAATTGTTTTGAAGCCTTTATGAATGTGTAGTAGCACAATAGATGTAAAGTTGACAACTGGAAATAACTACACACACAAACATAGTTTCATATTAAAATATTGTTAAATCTCCTGCCAAATGTTAAATGTTCAAATTGTGTTAAGTATAAAAAATTGGCACCACATGACTGCCTATGAGTGGGAGCCCTGGACTGTGTTGTTTCCAGTCTCCCCAAGTGAAGTAAGGAGAACGGAATAGCACAGGGCAACATGCTGGCCATGCTTTCCATGTGTCAGGTGGTACTGAGCAGCTGGCTGAGGCAGATACTGTTTCATGGAGCTTTGGAAGCCTTTCTGTATTGGCCTAGCCCTTGCAAAAGCCTTTTCTGCTCTCACTTTCTCCCCTGATGGGCTCGACTGCACACTCTGGCAGAACAGGGCATATGGCAGGAAAGAGGATCTGGGAATAATGAAAATGTTTTTTACTTGTATCATTAGCAGCATATCTGCTAACACTAAAGTCCCTGGCTGCCGCTGGCTTTGAGCCTTTCTTCCCTTGCAGTTTTGTCAAGATTATGTTCACAAGAGCTCTGATTTCCTCTTTATTTTCTAACAATTTTCTTCACTTTAAACGTGGTTGCAATGTTACTTGGACTCTGCCATGGCTGTGATTCTGGTATTGTTTTCGGTTTGTTCTCATCCCAAAGTGGCTCCTAATATCTGATAAATTGTATAACCTGCCCATAAATGCTAAGCAGGCAAGCATGGGTGAGCCCAGGGGTATATTGAGACAGGTTTTAGAGGGGAGGGAAGTAGAGAGAAACATTAAAGGGACACAAGTTTTTGAGCATCAGTCATGATAAAAATCTATTTTGGTGGGAAAATATTTGTGCCGGTAGTGACAAAAAAATAACCCTTAATTAATGCAAATTATTATGCAATACAATATTCTTCAAATGCAATATAGCCATGAAATCTACACAACAGTTACTAAGAAATAAATACATGTTGTGCAAGTCATCCTATTAAGATGATTTGACCTGTTAATAAAGTTTAAGGAGATAAAACCCCTCTTAGACAAAACTTGACCATCTCACCTTCTCTGTGCCACTGATTTTGGTGATTTCATGTTTTTGTAATGTCCTCGTTCATTTTAAATGCCTAATCTAAGGCTTAGTTACCAGTAGTAAGGGCCAGCGTAGTAGTTTGAATATTGTACTAGACTCATGGAAATCCACTGGATAACCTCTGGCAAGTCACACACTCTGTCTTAAAAGAAAGCATTTCTGAACAAATGTTATATATATATATATATATATATATATATATATATATATATATACTTTATTTCTATCCTGCCCTATCTCCTCAATGGGGACCCAGGCGGTTCACAACATACGACAAACATTTAGTGCCATAAAGTGCAACCAAAAACAAATAAACAACCCATAAACCAACTAATAACACATTAGATATCAACATGGATGGTGCAATGGGTTAAACCTTTGTGCCGGCAGGACTGATGACTTGAAGGTTGGGTTGCTGACCTGAATGTTGCCGGTTCGAATCTGGAGAAAGCACGAATGAGCTCCCTTTGTCAGCTCTATCTTCCCATGCGGGGACATGAGAGAAGACTCCCATAAGCATGGTAAAAACATCAAAGATCCGGGCATACCCTGAGCAATGTCATTGCAGACGGCCAATTCTCTCACACCAGAAGCGACTTGCAGTTTCTCAAGTCACTCCTGACATGAAAAAAAGAAGACATCAGCATAAGACAATGGTGAAACATTACAACAAATTAGGCATCACACAGCTAAAATATACGTTTAAATGTATAGGAAACCCTATAAGGCCTTCATAAATCTGAAATAACCTTAAAGCATACAACAACAAAGTAAGAGCTTTATGCTAAAAAGGGTCTCCTTTCCTCCACCCACCATTAGAATGCAGACCCTGAGGCTCCACTAAAAGGTTAACCCATCCTTCCCAAAGCCTTGTTCTTCAGCATATTATAACCAAACTAAGATAGAAACTACATGGATTAATTTAACTTTTTAAAGCAGGATGGATAACTGCAAGCCAGCGCTCCATGATGAGGGTCCATGGGAGATGTGCCCAGCACCAACTGAAAGACCCGTTGTCTGACCTTGGTTTAAATACTTGACACCATTATTATAATGATTCATGGCTAAAAGAATCCTCTTGCCCTATACACACAGACCTGTTACATTCCAAGGCATGGATTCTGATTTTTACAGAAAGACCACTGGAAGTAACTTTAATGAATGAGAAATATTGTATTTGGAACATAACGTAGTAGTGTATATACTATATTACTAACAAACCACTTTCAATCTCAGTCTGGCCTTGGGATTTGTGCCCCAGCCTTCTGTGCTTTACCAAAGTAAAGACAGAGACAGGCCATCATTATTCAAACTGGGTATACACTATTTAAATGTGTTGTCGAAGGTTTTCATGGCTGGAATCATGGTTGTTATGCATTTTTTGGGATTTTCCACAGATATATAAACCTCCCTTGCTTAGTTTCCAACATACCTCACAACCTCTGAGGATGACTGCCATAGATGCAGGCAAAACATCAGGAGAGAATGCTTCTGGAACATGGCCATACAGCCCGGAAAACCAATAGAACAATAGAAACAACCCACAATTTAAATGCTTCCAGTTCCCCATATTTTGCATTTACTTATAAGTCATATAAAAATGACTTATAAGAAAGCAGACGGCTTTGTATTGTAGAAATTATCAGCAAACAGGGGCATATACGAACCCCATACAACAATTCAGGTGAATACAAATATTGATGATAAACTATTGATATATCTTTCCTTGTGTCTTTAGGTAGCTTCAGCACACCAATTTAAGCATAGAGACAGCTATAGAAAAATCTGCATATTTTTAAGGGAGCACAAATGTTTTAGGATTTGTTACATCAAATAGTTCTGCCTTTTGGAGCAAACCTCCTGGGCTGCAAAAGAATCCCAACATGAAGCTTTAAATATTTTCCGTGTCAGCTCTGTTCGTGCCACCTTTTGTTTTCACTCCTCTTGTCTTCTTTCTCTTGAACAGCTGGACTCATCACTGTTCTATTTTTCTATTGGTTGTGACTGAAGTAGCTTGAGGTCAATTATTTACACACACACTCTCTCTCTTGACAGTTGACAAAGAGTCTTGACTAAGAGGAAAGTGACATTGTCCCTTAAATGCGGTACACGATTTCTTCCCTTCCACCCCTCTCTCTGTCCCACAGCTGAAGAAAGCCAGTCCATTCTTCTCCTTTTGCTTAAGGCCTTACGTATCTGTGTCAGTGGATGCAGCATAATACATGTGTAACATATGGTAAGTGGGAGAAACATTACTATTGCCAGAATGACAGAGAACAAAACGAACTTGACCCAAGCAGTTCACAGTAACAAGAAGTCTGGTCTGATGTGCAGGGATAATGTCTATCTCTTATAAACAGTTACGTGGAAATTATCCACAAATTCTACCCTCATTCACAGCCTTTTGATATTACGTGGAGCCTGTTTCTTTGAGGAGAAGTGCAGCAGAATTGTGAACAGAGGAGCATTGAGGGCCCCCCTCCCCCTCCAGCATCCTTTTCTTTGAGGCATACTGCTTAAAGCGACCACATCAAAAGCAACGGCACCGACTAGAGCCTACCATGCTCTGTGCTTCCCCTGAGACCAATGCAAGCTCTGATGGATCAAAATTGTTTCTCCGCCCCTCCCTTCCTCTTCAGGCCCACAATTCAAAGCTGTAGGAGGTGATCCCTTGCTCCCAGCCTGTTGCCAGTCTCTTGACAAGGAGACTCGCCAGTGCATTGTACGCACACACATACACATACACATACTGCAGTAGGTGAATTGCAGGTCTACTTGTTAAGAAATAACGTTTCAGGGATTGATCAGTGCTAGATTACTTTGCAATTATTTACTTGAATTGCCCCAAATGTTGCTTTCGTGTGTTTTGTGCCAGGAAGGCATGATGTGTGACATTTGCAGACATCTTGTTTAACTGAGGGAAAACAAAAAATAAGTGCTGCATAATCTAAACACCTTTCACACCAAAGTCTTCTGTTTCCATGGATTAAGAGAAGATCGTTGGTATTATTTCTGCATCATGCCCTTATGTTGCATGGTTTCTTTAGAGAAGTCTTTACCTCTATACAGTATTTGGATTTTTTTAAAAAAATTCTTATTTCTCTAAAGTGGGGGTATGTATATGTTTCATGCATATACTTGCATGAATGTGGTGCATCAGCTTTATTGCAGAGGTTAATCATGCCCACCTAAATGAAAAGTTTTTCTACAAATTTAGATCCCCATTGAAGGTGGCCAGCATGGTGTAGTAGTTTGAGTGCTGGACTACGACTCTAGAGACCAGAGTTCAAATCCACACTCATCCATCTAAATCCACTGGGTGACCTTGGGCAAGTCGCACTCTTTCATCCTGAAAGAAAAGCAAAGGCAAACCTCCTAAGAAGAAAATGAAAATGAAAACTCAACTAAAGAAGTTGTTTTCTAATACTACTTCACTGTGTTTTTTTCTAGATGAAAAGACTAGCTGATTTGGAATACCCTGAGGAGTGTCCTCTTACATAGATAGGAAACAAGGAGGGGAAAGGTTGATATAATCTACAAGAGACCTTTCTCTCTCAGAAGACTCATCCATACAGAGGCTGGAACACAGTGTGTTGGACTACAACAAAAGTTTGACAGATGGTCACTCAGCTTTTACTTAAAGAGCTTCAGTGATGGAGAGAATCCATTAACTGAGATAGCTTGTTTCTCTATTGAACACTTCTTCCCATCAGGAATGTCTTCTTAATTATTAGTCAGAATTTGACTCCGTTGCTTTGGCTTCATTGGACTCATTTGTTTGGGTCTTCTGGGGCAACAAAACACAGGTTTGTTTCATCATTCTTGTGGCAGCCATCCTTCTATCTGAAGATGGCTATCTAATTCCCTGTCAATCTTCTTCTCCATGCTAAATCTTCTTAACTTTCTCAATAATTTCTCATGAAGATTGATTTCCAGATCCCTTAACATTTTGCTCTTGCTTCTTTGGGAATATTCCATCTTGTTGATATTCTTCTTAAGTGATGGTACCTGGAATCGAGCACAGTTCTCCAGAATATAGTGGTGCTACTTTCCCTTTCATTTGGACACAATGGCTCATTGTTTCATTTGCAGGTATGCATGTGGAGTGATTTTTGAACAAAGGTTATATTCAATTGATTGTGGAATTATGCATATGGGACCATTGTGCACACTGAAGGGTATGAAGGAATATTATCTCTATGCATTACCTTGACATATTGTGTACAACTATTACTCAACATATTGTCCATCATTTACACTGACAATTGATCTACATATGTTGCATGATGCTAGTATTCAGTATAAAGGCTACATATATTTATTTTGTGCTGAATGTGCACTGAATGAGCATTGATTGGATGAGGACTCTGGAAGACCAGGTTTTGAATCCCCACTCAGCCATGAAAATTGTCTAATGACTTTGTGCAAATCATATTCTCTCCATTTTAGAAGAGGGCAATGGCAGAGGTCCTCTGAATAAATTTCACCAAGAAAACCTAGGGTATAGTCCCCATTAATCAAGAGTTGGCTTGGAAGTACATAACAACAAAGAAGCAATATAGGATCTTAGCCTATATTTATGTTGATGCTTTTTTCTTCCCTCCTCCATAGGAGTCAGATTTTAAAAATCTTATTCAGGTTTGTGAAACTCCGAGCAAACACTTTCTCATTTCTTGCTAGAAATCCTTCCTCATGAAATTGAAAACCATGGCCCAAAAAGACAAATCTGTCCTGATGACATCATCTGTACATCCAATGGTTTAGTTTCAGCATTACTCTCTCTCTTCCTGGGTCATGGTCTTCGACAGGATGGAGTGATGAAATAAACATTTTTGCTCCAAGTTCCTTCCTTTTCCTATTTAAAGTGTCATAGTCTTGTGTGATACATAGAAGGATGTATCAGACAGTATCATTTGTTCCCAAATAGATCAAAAGAAAGGGACTTTGGTCAGTGGGCTTTATGAGTCTTGACAGGCTCTCTGTGTCATGTCTTGGAACCTCACGTTAGTAAGACAGCACACCTCTTGGGACATCCTGGTTGGTCTACCCTCCTGTTTTGTCTTCCCCACTTCTGGGAAATGATTGACTTTTTCTCTATAGAACTCACAGTGATAATTTCTGGACTCTCTGTTCTGTTGTACAGAATCAGTCTCCAAGGGAAAAATCTGATTGATTGTGGTGCTCCAAAGATGCTTGCTCAACCAAATAGCACTATTTCTACACTATTCTTCCGGTGTTTGACTTCTGCATTTTTACATAAACCATGTCAGTGGCTACATAGAGCTAGCAGCTGCTTGCTTTGCCGCTTCAAGGACAAAGTTAGTCTTATAGGTAGTGACCTTGACTTGAACAATTCCAATGGAGAAAATTGCAGATTGCTATCCAGACACAAATTGTGGGATCTTTTTTCTCATTGATCTCTCATCTGTTTTTGATACCATTAGCCATGGATTATAGGCTGATTTGATAGTCACTTGATAGAGAGTGGCTCCATATATAAGGAAATTTTTGCCTTGCTGTTGCTGCTGCTGTTGTTGCTACAAATGTTGAATCAGTGTCTGGATTTCATAATGGCTGAATGAGGGCCAATTTACTCAGGGTGAATCCTGGCAAGATGGTGCTCCTTTAAGTAGGAGATTGTTGTTGTATAATAACCAGTGTTCAGCCTGTTTCAGTCAGAGTTTCATTTTTTCTGAAAGATGAACTAGTACATACTCAATGATCCAGTCTTGTTACCTGATAATCTGTTGGCCTTAGTGCAGTGTTTCTCAACTTGTGGAGTCCCCAGGTGTTTTGGCATACAACTCCCAGAAATCCCAGCCAGTCTACCAGCTGTTAGGATTTCTGGGAGTTGAAGGCCGAAATATCTGGGGACCCACAGGTTGATGACGACTGCCTTAGTGGATAAATGATAATCAAAGACATGTGGTTTGCCATCTATGACTTGGATAAAAATGATCTGGTCACAGTTATTGCAATCTTCTGTAATATGTTGCATGTGGGGCTGAATTTGACAATCACTTGAAAGCTTGAGTTAGTGCAGAATACAGTGAACAGAACTGTAAACTGCCATAGCCAGGAAGAAACACATCACATATATTCTGAAAGAACCACACTGGCCACCTGATTACTTCTAAGCACAGTTCAGGGTACCATAGATTAAATGGTTCAGGATTCAAATATCTGAACGAGTCCTTTGCCCTTCATCAACTGTATGTGCCTTCAAGTTGTCTGTCAACTTATGGTGACCCCATGAATTTCACAAGGTTTTCTTAGGCAAGGATGACTCAGATGTGGTTTTGCCAGTTCTTCCCTTACAGTATGCAGTATTTGTTAATGGCCTCCCATTCTAATATTAAATAGACCTGACTCTACTTGGCCTTCAAGATGAGGTATGACTTGGTACCTAAAGGCCCGCCCATGCCTTAATATTTTCAGGGGAAGTCCTTCTCCAACTGACTAAGTCATAATATACGGAAATTAAGCTATGAGCATTCCCTGATGTGACACCTAGTTGTGGCATATCCATCCCATGAAAGTACAGTTGTTGCCAGTGTATTGGGTTGAATCCCATTGTTAGTCCCAAATAGAGTAAATCTTATGAATCCACGAGAATGACCTCTGTACTCAACACTCAATGATTCATTTAATGGGTTTGACTTCATTTGGGACTCTACAAATATTCAGATGATTCTTTTTTTGGTGGCAGATCAATTTATTCAAACATTTGCAATTGTAGTTAGGTTTCCATTTTTAAAAAAAATCATATTTTGAAATTATCTAGATGAAAGGTGCTATCACTTTCACTCTATCTTGAATCCCTTGCACTCTCCCTTGAATACTCTGTAACTTCACTGGAGCAGCTACTGTATCGGTGATGTAGATTGCAACTATACTACACTGCCATTGTGTTAATAACTGCTGTGATGAATTCATCACTATTAACAACCTTTCAGTGAGGAGTCTCTCCTTGAAAACTTTCCAATTTAGAATAGTACCTGCCAGAGCTTCCGTTCTGCCAGCATTGCTTTTGAAAAGCCAGAGTCTTCTCAACTTCTTAAAAACCTGACAATATTGTTAAATAAATGATATTACATAATTAGTACTAAACTTCAAGAAATTGGACACTAAGGATGAGAGTTCAACCTGTCTGGTTTCATTTTTAAACCGAAGTTCCTTGATTTCAACCATAGCAAAAAAAACTATCTGAATCCAAGTGTTTTAAAAAAAGTTTTGTCTTTGTTAGTTTGAGGGAAGAAATAAAAATTCTATGTATTTACACCATAGCACCTAATAATGAATGTCTACTCAGAAGTAAGTCCCACTGTGTCGTGCAGACCATCCTCTCTGGAATTCATCTCTAGGGGTTTTTAAGTGGCTGGCCTCATGGAGTTTTTATAGTTGAAGGCTGGTGCTCTTATATGGTGTCTCAGCTGTGGGGGGTGGCCCTCTTGGGCCAAGAGTACAAGGTGGTGGGGAGGGGAGTAAGCGGAGATGAAGAAAAGCAAACAAGTATCCATGGAGCAGGACATTGGGGAGGGAGGAGTAGGCTACTGAAGGAGGGAGCAGGGCGAGGGGGAACTCTTAAATGGATTCCTTCAGATAAAAGAACCCCAGCTACCTTTCTTTCCTATAATGGCCCCTGAGGCTAACGTCTTAAAGAGAGGAAACAAAAGAATTGCTTTACATCACACAAGTGGGGCAGGGAGACAGTGGGCGAATGAGGCACTTGAGCAATACAGGCTGTGACTGAGTGCAGAGGGGCGGGTGGGCAGGGAGGCAGGTTGCTGCTGCAAAGAGGCTGCTGCTGGGTGAAGGGGGAGGGTGCCACTCTGCCTCTAACTTTTGCATTGCTCTGTGGCCTCTGCTATGAGATCTTTTAACACCTTCTTTGCCATTTGGGAGGGATGGATGTGGAGTGTGAGCACAGACCCAAGCACTTCCCCTACTACCCCAAGCTGTTTCAAAACAGATGAATCCCATGGCCACAGTAATGTGTTTGCCCCTTCAGTGTCCCTTGAAAGTAGGGTTCTGTTGCTGCTGCTATTGAATGAACCTCACAAACTAATTTGTTTGCCTCTAATCTTTCAAATTTATTAAAGGGGAAAATTCTGAGGACTGCTCAATAGCTGGATCTTCAAGGAATGGGTAAATGAATGTGTTGGTTGTTTATTTTAAAGGACTTGGAAGGTAGCAGGCATGTTGGCAGTGACGCAAGGGATTCGCCCCATGCAACGTGTTGTGTTGCTTCAAATGGCTTCATCTGTACAGCTCAGCCCTTTGTTTCCACTGTCAGCTTTCAAAAGGTGGGTAGGGCAGGTGTGACAAGAGTGCAGAGTAAGTGGGATCAGAGCCGCAAAGCAAGACTCTGGGAAGCCAAGCTCGGCCATGGCACACAAGGCAGAATCTTGTTGTTGCTGCTGCTTTTTTATTTTAAAAAATAAGCCCGGTTTTCCTAAATTAAAGGCTTTTAAATGGGGGCTGGATTTTGGCCTCCTTGGTTCTGTGCTTTCCATCTGTTTTTGATTAATGCAGGATTGAAATGTCAGTGACAGCTGTTCACACTGAATTGCATTTTTTTTTCCAAAGGAGGAAGTCCTAGCCCTTTAGAAAGCATAACATGAATGACCGTATTATATCAGCTCCAATAATCCACCTGGTACATTATTTCATTTAGTGCTGACATGTTCTGACCCTGAAAGGAGCTTCTGTTTCTTTAAAATTTTCACCCAAGGCAGACATTCACCAGGTGCAGTTTTTGTACCATAGTGCTTCTATGCAAACATCAAGATGTGGGTTATGAGTAGAGTCTGCAGCCAGCAAACCTGTGGCTGATAATATGTGATATCTGCCTGTACCCATACTGTTGTGCATTTAGGCACTCTTGTCACACCTGCCCTCTCTTTCAAATGTCCTACTAAGGTTGGAATCTTTTGGTTCACATAGTCTGTCATTTCACAAATGTATATACAGTACTTTGAAATGTGTAGCTTTTAAGTTCAACATCTCCTTGCACAATATCTCCCTTTCTCAGTCAGGATAGCTTTTCACAGTGTATGCATCCTCATGCCCATTTAGTAGAGTACAAGCATACTAGGAGATCCGAGAGGGCAGTGGTTGTTGCTTTCCTACTGACTTTACCATTGCAGTTGGATGCTGCCCGGACACACCACCTTCTGAATAGCACTAAATGGGTGTGATCTTGCACTGGGTGTGATCTGCAGGGAAGGAAGCAATAACCCAGTGGATCTGCATAGGTAGAGCATGTTGCTCTACTCACAGTGGCACCACTAGGGCTGGACTCAGCTCAATGTGGTAACTCATATGTCACACCCAGGAAGGGTCCATCAGGGAGCAGCACCTCAACCCCACCAGCAGTTACAAGAGCTGGTCAGCGGAGAAGCCCTAGCTGGTGGAGATGGGCAGCTAGAGGACTCTTGCAATGGAACCTGCACAACCCCTTTGATAGTATCATTCAACATGCTCCACACCCTATGCACCCCCTAGTGCAGGCATGGGCAAACTTAGGCCCTCCAGGTGTTTTGGACTTCAACACCCACAATTTCTAACAGCCGGTAGGCTGTTAGGAATTGTGGGAGTTGAAGTCCAAAACACCTGGAGGACCTAAGTTTTCTCATACCTGCCCTAGTGTCTACCCATATGATGTAGGCTTTGGGTCCAAGTGTGCAGATGTCTGAAATGGAGCCAGCCTGGCCTGCTGATGTTAGGAGTGGGTTGGTTCACAGGATGCACTACCACACTCTCCTTACACAATTTTAGCTTAAGACCCAAATGGTGATAAAGCCTTGATTTTCCTTTATGAGCCATGACAGGCTTCACACCCAGTGTCACCTCAGAGGAAATATTTTGTTGGTTGTTGATTAGCAAATGATGCATAAATGATGCTCATAGATACTTACATTGAGGCTTTGTGCTTTTTTGGATACTTCCATAATAAACCCGTGTCCCTTAAAAACTCAAATTTACAACATTAGTAACTGGTGCATATTTTTGTGTTATGACTTATTTTTAGTGCCAGCTCAGCAGTGGCAATCACAAACAAACAGACATGCAACTATGCAAGGACATTCATATTTTGGTGAGCCTGTGAAAGTGACATATGACTAGGATGGCGGGAGCCTCCGGTGGCCTAGGGGATAAAAGCCTTGTGACTTGAAGGTTGGATTGCTGACTTGAAGGCTGCCAGGTTTGAATCCCACCCAGGGAGAGCGCAGATGAGCTCCCTCTATCAGCTCCAGCTCCATGCGGGGACATGAGAGAAGCTTCCCACAAGGATGGTAAAACATCAAAACATCCGGGCATCCCCTGGGCAACGTCCTTGCAGACGGCCAATTATCTCACTCCAGAAGCAACTCCAGTTGCTCCTGACACAAAAAAACAAACAAACAAAACTAGAATGGCATCATACAAGCCAGATATTGAGAATGTATGGTTCTTTATACATTGGGATTTTTAAAAAATTAATTTCCTTATGCTTTCCCCCTTCTTCCTCCAAAACAAAGAATTTCTAGGTATTGTATGATCTGATGCTTTTCCTTGAATAAGGTTGGGAGAATGCATGGCCTTTCATCCATGGAATGCCATGCCCATTAGCCTGAGCCAACATGGAAGTTACACTCTAGCACCACCTCCTTGACCATGTGTTCCTAGGCTTGAAATATAAGTTACCAAAGAGTTAATTTTTTTTCTTGCCAGCTTTATTTGGCAAACAGGAGTAGAGATGGGTGCATTGGGGTTCTCCAAGAAACTAAAAAACATCTGTCAAGGATACTTTGATTGTGCTTTTCCTGCATGGCAGGGAGTTGGAATAGATGGCCCATGTGGTCTCTTCCAACTCTATTATTCTATGAATTGGCTGTTCCAAATGGGGTTCCATTTCTGATTCTGTTGCCACAAGCATTGTCAAAATATAGGAGTGTGTTGTCAGTTGATACAGCCCTTGGCACAGAAACACAGGCACAGGGTAAAGAGTAATGCCAAATTATCAGTGCCTCCCCAACATTTGCAGAGGATCAGACAGGAAATGGTGGAAGGGTTGATATAGCCCCTGGCATAGAAACAAAGGCACAGGGGGGAGAAAAGCACCAAATTAACAACACAACCCTTCCCATTTTGCAAGAGATTTGACAGGAAATGACAAAAAGGTTGGTTTGTCTTAGAAATGGTGCCTTTTCCTTGGCATAAGCTTGCAATGATCTATGGGTGAAGCAAAACTCAAGTTGCTTTGATGATCATCACCCAATGACAGCATTCTTTCCCTTCTTCCCTCCTGTTTATGTTTTTAAAAGCACCCTCGGATACAACAAAACAATTTCTGAACTCTTTTAATGTAAGGCAGCACACTGCTGTCATGTTCAACTGCTGCCTTCACCAGAGTGATAGGAGCAGTTGTATCTCTGGGAATTCACCTCAGTGAAGTGTGAACTTTATTCCTCCCCTTTGCAACTATTTAAATGCTAATATAGAGTGTTAGCCTGTTTTCTAAAAGGCAGAAGGGAAGGAACCATCCTTTGCACATTTGCCAGGGAGTGAACCCTGTCTTCTTCCTCGTTTATCTGGCTTACCATGTTGACTATCTTCTCTAAGAATTATTAATATTCATAAACAAGGTCAATTGGGCTCTTAAATACCTAATACCTGTTGCTGATGCTTAAACCAGTAGGATCATAGAAGATCCTAGGTAAGAAAAACTGCAGGTCAACTTCCTACAGCATTACTAACTCACTTAAGTGCTATGTGTCTTGTAGTTTTAATTTTTAGCTTTGCAGTATGAAATGTACACTATCAAATATGTCATGAAACACACAGTTGGAATATCTCTTTGGACTAAATGCGGTCAAAAGGCTCTGGCATTTTATAATGCTTAGCTGTGAACATTTTCTAAGCGCAACTTTAAAGCGGTGTCCAGATTCCTCCTTCCCTGCCCCCTTTTTAACCCCCTTCCCAGTGTTAATAGTCATAATGGAGCTGAGATAGGGCTCTGCAGCAGAGAATACAAAGAAAGCTTCTCAGTTAGGCCACTGGACACAGACCAAAGAGGTAGTTTTTCCTAGCTGTCTAGTTTCCACACTGATTCTCACAGTGTGGTGCCCAAAGTCACCGAAAGAGAGGAACAGAAATCCTGGCATGGATTCTAGAAATGGGAAGGATGGGAAAAGAAACAGAACAGTGGCTTTAAAAAAATGTACATGGTTTATTTCAAACCAACTTGATGAAAAAAGCATTCAATAATCCATTTAAAAATTAAGATCACCATGACTGCAAATTGTTCTGATTAAGGAAGCGCATTATGTGTAAAAGTCAGTTCTATTCTTTGTACTTAATTTAAAAGATTAGGCATTTTGTTAATGTTGTTGATGGAGACTACAGCACATGTTTCCTGTTTAAATGGAATTGCACACAAAGGGCAAAAACCAGGGCACAGTTAAGAATACTTAAGCACCTTATATATTGTGCCCATTTCCCATACTATAAAGATCATATTTAATACTAAAGTCCAAGAAATAATGTGTAGGTGTTTTTATGTATCATTTGAGCAGAAATGAATTCAGAAATAAGGCAAGACTCTATATAATTGAGAGCTAACAGTGACTAGCCAAGATCTTCCGTCATTTCATCATTCTCTAAATATCCTCTGGCAAAGTGATAGTGTGCTATCTTTTTACTAAATACCAGCAGAGCACCATATTTGTGAATCAGTGGTGAATGCACATGGCTAATAGTGACTGGCCAATATCTTCCATCATTTCATCATTGTCTAAATATCCTCTGGCAAAGTGATGGTGTGCTACCCTTATACCAAATACCATCATAGCACAATATATATGAACCAGTGATCAATGCACATGGTTGACAATTGCAATACATAGAGGCAATGCACTATTGCATGTGCAATGGTCTCACATGCACAGCTCTGTGTATGTTGTTGTGCATCATCCAAAATAATTAGTTTGCATGCTGTGTGCAACTTGCACTGGCATATGCTACTAACACAATGTTGGCCATTGTGTGCCAGCCGCTCTTTCCATCTGAAGCAGTTGCTTTGAAAGCCAATGTCTATCACATTGTCAATAAGATTGGCCATTTTCACATGGAATAATCTTCAACAACTATTTTTCATGGAATATCTTCAGAAAGTGCTATTTCTTTTAAAAGTCCAGCCCAAGACATTTTGCTGCCTGAAGTGAAGAGCTAAACAGCACTTTCCCTTTTCATATACAGGAGAATTGGAATCACAGCGGAACCCAATATTTACTCTGCTGAGTGGACAGCATCCACTACTAGTTCCAGGGCATAAGGTACATGTGTAGTGGACCCACACACCATCATACTACCTTGAACAAAGTTAAGTATGTTCAGGTTTGACTAATACTTAGATGGAATACCAACAGGGAATGCCAGGGATCTTTATATAAGGCTTAGGAGATGTTCCTGCCTGAATGCCAGGAGAGCTGCTGCTAGCCAAAGTGTACATAGGGTTACTGATACTCTGGCTTAGAATAAATCAGATTTTTATGATTGCCTACATCTGTCCTACAAAGGTGGCGGTGGTGGGTGGAGAATTCTCAAGATGGATACATGGGGCTTACGTTGCTACCTTCCTCACTGAATCTGCTCCCTGAGGTGGACATCCCAGTCTGCCCAGTGGCAGGACTGGTTTTTTCCCCTGCTTTATCATTCTCTTTTTGGCAGAAACAAAATTGACAACACAGGCTACATGAGGCTACACAGGCTCTGGCAGCATCCGAAGGTTGGCTCAATTCCTAGGAACTACCTTACCGTGAGGCCTGCTGCATCTTCCATTGTAGCCAACGAAATATGGCATGGCCTTCCCACCCTCCCATCTGCTCCCCTTGAATCATGCATCTTGCATTCCCTTCTCTTTTGCCAAGGCTTCTGCTTGAAACTTTCATCTGGCGACCACATCTTACATCAGTATCTGATGCGGTTGCTCCCGGTGGTGACTTCTGGGTTTCTGCCGGCATGGCATCTCCTCTTTGTTCTTTCCCCTGGTTCTCGGTGCCTGTGATCACCTCATTATTATGTCATCTCTTTCCTTCCCTGACTCGGCAGGAATCAGCAGCCACTTCCCTCTCCATCTGCTGCTGCAGAAGGTGCCTGGGTGGAAAACGGCCCTTCCCCCACTGTTTTTCTCCTCTTTTTCTCTCTCTGACATCTTCTACCCTCCACAACATTGTAAAAAATCAGCTGTCCTCCTTTTTGTTTTTTGTTTCACAGGATGCTGATGGCCTCCTTTTATGATGCAACCCCCCAAAAGTACATGGTCCTTGTTTTGCTGGTATCTCAGCACATCAGCCTGTACATCTTTTGCCTCTCACTGGGGACCCCTAAGGCTGTTACTCGGCAGCCTCTTCATCTGTCCTTGACTTAGCCACAGCTGGCAGCCATAAGTCTAGTAAATCTTGGTCTGCTAAACTGCCCTTTGTCCGCAAAAATGTTCATCTATTCTTCTGGGTCACATTTATTTTTCAAGCCCCTAACTGCACCCCCCTTTTTGCTATGTCTTTGTAATTTTTTTACCTACTCAACTGAACTTCTCACACCAAGGAAGGTAGCCTAATTGGACCAAGAAGGGAATGCATCCCAAAACAATGTGTGTTTGAGGAGACCAGAGGGTTTGGGATGGTAGACAGAGGTTTCCTGTTTCAGCAGGAGGAAGGGAGTCTGCCATTTGTCACAGATGGGGAAGCATCCGGTTTCCCTCATGAATTTCTCAAACATACAAGCAGCTCCGGCTCAGTATGGGGCAGGCCGTAAGAGCACAAGCAATAAGCCCCACACTTGCAGTCTGGCTGCCTTATCTCACAAAGCCTGATCTCCCGTGACCCCTGGATTCCTGAAAGTGCCGCAGTGAGATCTGCAAGCCAGGCCCCACTGATGGCCTGAGAAGGCCTTGGATCTCCTCAGATTTGTCAGTCCCCTAGGAAGGTATTTAAGGGGTGTCATTCAAAGGAGAGCAATTTAATGAATTGGCCCTTTCCTGCTTCCACATTTTTATTTTATTGCCCTGGAGCCTGACCAATTCTTCTCCTGCTTTGAGTAAACAGGGGCTCATTCTGGAGGTTTTCCAAGCTTCTCAGGCAACCCTTCCTGTCACTTTTAACCCCTTCAGTGCACTCTAATCACTGTGGTTGAAACAAATGCCGGGACCATGGGAGCCGGCCGCTATCCATCCCCCATCGGCTAAAACCTATTTTGTACTCACACACAATGACTCCAAGAGCAGTGGAGCATGATTCGTTGATTGTGCTGCTTTAAAGCTCTCACCCTGCAAATGGAAGCAGAATAACATATGGATGTTTTTCTTTTATTTTGCCTTTTATAGATTTTTATTTGTTTTACATTATTTTTAATCCAGCATTATCCACAACCCTCTGGAGGCAGCATACAGTACCCCCCTCCCCCAAATCTACAGTGGATACATTTTTGAACTTACTGTGGAAACAAAAAACCATGGATAATAGCAAACACTATTAAAATGAATGGCTTCTGCTGGAAGTTACCATAGAGTTGTCCCAGAGGACCTAGCAAATTCCTAGAGAAGTATATTTTCTGAAAATTTGCTAAGTCCTCCCAGACACCTCTACAGCAGGCGTTCTTACCCTTTTTGTTCCATGGACCTGTTTGCCAGCTAGGTGAAAATCAGGGACCAATACTCAGAAATGTAGCAGCAGATAATTTTATGACAGTCATTCAACACTGGCATGACTTTAAATTAAATTTAAAGATTATTCAAAATGATGTTTTATAACTTTCCCACAATTTCAATACATGATGACCTACTACAGTGCAACATCTGTTCAAATGGTCATTATAGGCAAATTTTAGAAATTCCAGTTTTCTCACAGTGTCATAAAGCCATCTTTGCCATCCTTACCATACCTTTTGCAGGCAGTTATCCACTGTGGTGAAGTGTGTTAAAGCACTGAGCTGTTGAACTTGCAGACTGAAAGGTCCCAGGTTTAAATCCTAGGAGCGGAGTGAGCGCCCGCTGTTATCTCCAGCTTCTGCCAACCTAGCAGTTCGAAAACATGCCAATGTGAGTAGATCAATAGGTACTGCTCCAGCAGGAAGGTAACGGCACTTCATGCAGTCATGCCGGCCACATGACCTTGGAGGTGTCTAGGGACAACACCGGCTCTTCAGCTTAGAAATGGAGATGAGCACCAACCCCCAGAGTCAGACATGACTGGATTTAACGTCAGGGGAAACCTTTGCCTTTACCTATCCACTGCACTCAGGGCACACTGTATCAGAATAACTTCATACTATGGCCTCATCTACATTGCTATATAAAATGCAGATTATCTGTTTTGTACTGCCATATAATCCAGTTCAAAGCAGATAATCTGTATTTTATATAGCAGTGTGGATGGGGTCTAAGTTACACTATACTGTTAATACGTTTTTCAATTCAAGCCCACAGACACCCTGAAATCTTTCCACAGACCCCCCAAGGGCTCCTTTGACCACTGGTTAAGATTCCTGTCCCTGTGTTGAATACTTTGTGATTTAGGGAGAAAGGAAACACAAATCAGTGGGACTTCTTCTCCATCCTCACAGATATTGTCTAACAATACATGCTTTTCAAAAATCTAGTGATGCTGGAAATTTGAGATTTTTCAAGAACTTTTGGATACTGAGGGAAGCCTGGTGAGCTTCGCTAACCACAAATGTTTCGAGTCAGGAATCCGGAATCTCACCAGGTTGAAGGCAAATGGCAGAAGTTTTTATTCAATCTGAACAGAAGGGACACTTATACAGCAGCGAGTGCTCAAAGGGTACAAGTATAAAAGCACAAGGAAATAGCAGGCATCTTTATACATAAGAGTTTTCATGTATCAACATTGCTACGGTTTGAAATTCTCTCCCATCTCCCTGATTGGCCAGTGCCAGAAAGTGGGCCAGAATTTCTCAGGCTTCTGATTGGCCAGGAGGTGGGCCTTAGCCGGTGCATGCCCTGATTGGTGGAGGCAGCAGTGACCCAGCCGGGGTTCCCTTCCTAGCCAGGTGTGGAAGCCCTGGGGCTTCCAATGAGCTAATGGAGGTAGTCTCTGGGGTGGAGAAGTCTCTAGAGAGTGGTGTCCATCCTGGATGTGTAGCAATGGAATGCTGAAAACAATGAGAGTCCGGAAAGATTAATGATGGGATTGTGCAGCTACCGGGTCCTGGAAATGGAGGTATATGATACATTGTAGCTATCTAGGCTGCAACTTGGTTGAGGTAAGTGAGGCCATGAGGCGATCTCCCGCGGAGCTCTACAAGATTGCAGATAGCCGGGTTGTGTGCGTGTGTGGGGAGCTGGGAGTTATGGAGTTGGAGGGTTTGTTGCTACTGGTCCAGGGATGACTGAAGGAGGCTGGAGAGACAGAGGCCAACATGGTCCTTCTGGTCTCACATCCTTGGAGAAACTATGATTCCCTGGCAGTAGAACTATGTCTCTTTTTATAAGGGGTGGTGGTGATCATGTTTGATAACACAAGTTTGCATAGTTGTTTGCCATATAAGTCATACACATAGGCATGTAGGGGGTGGCTGTAATTCTGGAAAAGTGCTCCAGTTTGCTATGAACAGGTTATATTTCCAAAAGGGCAAGGAAGAAAATAAAAAAAATATTATCCCATGTGCCTCTTGTTTCTTCAATCCCTGTTCTTTGAGAGGGAACGATTGTGTAAGTTGAACATACACTGACATGTTATACATACACATTATACAGCACTAGGGTTGAGGACCATCTCACAATCCCATTGCACATACAGAATTTCTGGTTGGCTGTTGACAGTCCTGTGTGCCATTTTCTTTTATGTTTGAGGTGGCGCTGCTTTGCTCCCCCCCCTCCCCCAGGCTGCATCTGCTGATTTTTGAGTACTTGCTGCTAAAAATAATAAGCATTTCTTCTCTCTGTCTAGAATTTGTTTCTTTTCCATTCACTTGGTTTTTGTTTGTTTCTTTGAAACAGGTCAATGGGCCTTTTGTGGCTAGAAGCTGAGAATCCTACAGCTGCTCTCCTGTGCAAAAAGAGGAAACATGCTTCCAGTCCAAATGGCAGTGATTCTGGGAAGCAAAATCACCCCCTCCCCATCCAATCTCCTTCAGGTGACTCATTCTGCACTTGCTGGATGGCTTGTGACTCACTGCATTGTTTGACATGTCAAAGTGATGGAAAATGATCTGCTTGAGCTCTGATCCCTGGAGACCACTTCCTGCCTTGCAGCTTCCCCACTGGGGAAGTTTGAGGAGCTGTGTGTATATGTGTGTGCACGCAGATTATTCCTCTCTTTTCTTTCTTTCTCTTCAACAAAGTGGGTGGAAGCAGATAGAGAAGATCTTATTGGAAGAAAGGGAAGAGGGTCGAGGTCAATGGAATCTGTTCCCCGTAGCTGTCTGTGTCCTGTGCTGTCTCTGTGTGTGACTTTATCTGAATAGTAATTAGCTGGCAGGAAAAGGCGAGCAGCTGAAGAGACAGGATGTGGTTACTCTGCAAGATCTGGTGCTGATGGAAAGAAGAAGGACTGAGTGAAATGCAAGTCACACCTGCTCCAGAAAGGAGAGGGAGAGGCTGAGAGCTTGAGAGAGGAAGAGCAACATACAAGGAGGGATTTGACCAACTGCTCGCCTCCCCCTCCTCTTGTTTTTATCATGACTCATCCCACCCTCCCCCAATAACACCGTGGTGCGATCTATGTGGAACTAGGTCATGTGAAGGGTTAGTGTGCATTCATTTCCCCAGCCACTCAGCATTCAGTAAACCTCATGACTGATGGTGGCTGGGTGTGCTTTGTACCCAGGAGGAGCTTTTGTCTGTTGGAAGAGAGGCACCTTGGAAGAGGATAACCCCTGGGGAATTTCTCTCTCTCTGGACTGGGCCCAGCATGGCACAGTTATCAACTTAGAAAAGCAACAACACATGGTTGCTGCACTTTTAGTAGATGGCTAGCAGGCACATATTTAGAGTGTGAAGCTTTGCTTATGAATGCTTTTCCATTCCAGGAAAGGATCACTTGGTAGATTTTACCCTATCAGGCCAATGTTAATGTCTGAAGAGACCTATTAGAAAAAGAGAGGAAGAAAGATAGCGAACCAATTCTATGTTTAAGAAATGTGCAGACAAGCAGTTGCACAGCACCCGAATATTGACATGAGAACCAAGCACGTCAATAAATTCTAGCATGATGTCAGAATATGCCACCAGAGTGCACTGAATAGTTACCAGGTGTAGTCTAGGAACTGGAAGCACACAGACATTGATGCAAGTTTGATCTTGAAAGTTCCAAATTTAACATTTCTGGAGTCACTTGCAGTGCAATGTACTATATTTGAAGAACACACAGGAAGCATATATTGGTACAAAATTCAGAAGCTGGTCTGTTAACTGGTATATCTACTCTTTCCAACCAAACTACTCTTTCCACTAAAATCTATGGCCCCATCTACACTGCCATATAATCCAGTTACTGATTGAAGATTAATTCGTGTGACTTCCTTAGACCACTCAGTGAGTTTCCATGGCTGAGTGTGGATTTGAACCTTGGTTTTCATGGTGCTAGTTCAAACCCAAACTGCTACACTGCATTGGTTTTGCAATTGTATCTGTAGTGTATTCTAGTAGTTTTCAGCCAAAGTGTGTGTGGACATGATACTAGAGGACTTAATTTCTCTTATTCAGTTAATAAATTAACTGAAGCCAGCGCCTTAAATCAAGAAATAGTTTTCTAAGATCTACAGAGATACTCGCAGGAACACCTCAGCAAACGAGAGTCCAAAAGTGATAAGCTAAAACCTGGAACCTCAAGCCATGGCTGATACCGAATGAGAGACTCTCCCCTAGGCACACAGAAGATTGGGTGACTTGGAAGGCACTGAACAGACTGTTCTCTGGCACCACAAGATGCAGAGCCAACCTTAAGAAATGGGGCCACAAAGTGGAGTCCACAATATGTGAGTGTGGAGAAGAGCAAACCACAGACCACCTACTACAATGCAGTCTGAACTCTGCCACATGCACAGTGGCAATATCAGAGGCACTCCAAGTGGTCAAAGGACATTTAGTAGAATGCCAAGTTTTTAACTTTGTTTGTGTCTTTAAATACATTACAACTGTATCCTCAGTTCGCATCTGCTGTGATAAATAAGTTAATAAATTCTAGATACAGAAATAGTTGATACTGAAATATATAAATAGACTCAAGTGTCCAACCAATTGACAGAATTCCAGATGTCACATAATTTCATGGCTCCAATGCTGCAACTTCCTAAGTGAAGGCAAGCATATAGTATAGTGCTAAAACATGAGTTGGACACTCAGGCCTTCTCTCTTGAGTCAATAAAGTGTCATTAACTAAGGTCAGTAGCATTGCTTGTTGTCATGTGTCTTGGATGACATACATGCTTAGATTTTGATGGGCAATACATGTTTGCATTTTTATGTCCAGATTTAGTCCTCTGAATTGTTTATTTCCATAAAACCCCCACTAAATATCGCTAATATGCCAGCTCAGCCACAGGAGGCAGTATGCACAAATTCAGCAGTGGGAGACCACTTTTATCTTAGCTTCAGGCTGCAGCTGCTGGATTTTAAGCCAGCATCCAGTTGCTGGCAACCTAGTGCTAACTTACTGAGATCTAATAGTTCCTTCTTTAGAAGTTTTCCTTTGAAATTAATTGATTCTACCCACCTGCCCAAATGCAAGTTCATTGTGATGAATGTTGAGATATAAAGTGTTATTATATCTGCAGCTAACTGGAAGAAACCTTCCAGGGTAACTTAATGTTGAGGTTACCATTCCATTTATAAAACACAGGACTATGGGTTTTAAAACAATACTTCCTTCCAGATGATTACCACAGCTGATTTACCTTTGTAATCTCTCAGAAGTTCATGTCTGCTTTCCTTTTACATGATTAGGAAAGCTGAAGTGTTGGGTTTGCTGTTGTCATCTGCAAATCAATATCTTCCCTGACTTTGCCTGTTAGACAGAGGATCTCATGAATGTCTTCCAGTTTTGCTTCACTTGTTTTTTTTACTTCAGCAAGAATGGTTACAAGGAACACAACTAGAAATCGCAGGAGCTCCAGAGAGGAACAAACACCCCAGGCCTTTCGAACTATCAGTTATCATATTATCGATCTGCTTCAACTGTGATGGTTCCATCTTAAAGAAACCTGAGACAAATAAAAACTGGATCCTAAGTAAAAAAACAACAACAACAGCATACGTTAATTGCTTTAGGATTTACTCCATAGGTGCTATATTTGGGATACAAATGTAAACAAACATTTTATTAATTCCTTTATTGGGAACCTAAGGTAGGCAATTGCTCTTCCACACTGAAATTTATTTCGCTCTTCCTTTATTCTCTCTCTCAATCACGTACCATTGAGGACTCTGAGAACCAAAGAAGGCCATGTATCAAGTGGGACTTTTGAAACTTGTGAAATCTTTGTAAATGAAAAAAGAAGCAGCTAAAATACTTATGGCAAATCATTTCTGAAAGCAGTCTGTGGTGAAATAGAGGGAGTGGTTGTAACTAGAGCTATTTAGAACAAAATAATGTCAGAGTTGTAGGCTACTGGACCCAGACAGTATATTGTTTAATTATACTGTATTTTATATTTAATTCTATTTTAATATTTGCATATTTGTATATTTTAATGTGAATGCTTTTATGTTAAGCCGCTTTGAGGGAGAGATAAAGCGGTGTATAAATTAATACAATAATAATATGTTAGATTCCCCTTGCTGATAGAAACTACTCTTTTTCTTCTTATTTTAACATTCCTCATAATTAAAATTCCTCAAATAGTAGCCAGCCATCTTTCCAGTTTTCATGAAAGTTGAAATGCTAGTATAGCATCTGGATCTGTACATATAGAAGGCAGAGCAAGATGGCCTATATGTTTATAAAGCTATTGCACAGGGGTAGAAACTATGCTGCTTATCAGATGGTGATGAATGGGAGTACAGTTTTGAAATTATAATTTGAGACACATAAACAACCAGTGCAAAAATGGAGTGAAGCGAATATATATCAATGTACCTTTGTGAATGTAAGTAACTAATACTCCTCTTTCATCTATTTAACATTTTCTTAATGTCAGCAGTACGTCAGAGTCTGCTGAGAACATAGCAGTCTTTTCCTAGAAAATTTACAGTCTGCTCCTGCTATTCTTACAATACAAGTATGACATGTGTTTCCCTACACTAGCCTTGAAAGTAATTACTAAGCACATGGTCACCTGCTTTTCTTGCTTGAGTGCTGTCATCCTCAGCCCAGTGATTATCATGGCACTGAACAATACTTCTTCCTCATATCGATTTGAATGCATTCTACTCTATGCAGTTATAGTTTGCTAATATAGAATATACCTGCTGATAGTTGTTACGTGCTCCTAATGAATAGCTACGCCTGAGCTGCAAGTTTATTCACCTGTTTTAAAAATAGAGATGTGTTCAGTTCAGGCTATGCTAAACACAGATACATGCTTAGTGGTATTTCTTATTTTAGATATTGATATTGCCATCCTTTTGAGCTCAAGGGAACTCACCTCTGGCTAGATACGTTTTAGGATTATGCTGTGAATGAATTCAATATCCTTTTAATGCTGGTAGTGAATCAAACCTACCAATGGCATTACTTTTCCAAGGTAGTGGAAATGTGTGCTTCTATGAGGCAAGAAGCTATTGTGAAGGCAACAGTGCTGCTGGTAAGGTCTCCCATGTCAGACAGGGTTTTGCTGAGGAAATAGACTAATGGTTCTCAACCTGTGGGTCCCCATGTGTTTTGTCCTACAACTCCCAGAAATCCCAGCCAGTTATCCAGCTGTTAGGATTTCTGGGAGTTGAAGGCCAAAACATCTGGGGGACCCACAGGTTGAGAACCACTGAACCTGACTAAGAACCTCATCATATAAGGGTGGGGAGTGAAGAATGTGTTGTTTCTATTGTAATCCCTCTTGTTCTGAGCTATCACACAGGCAAATGTAGTCCCTGGCCATTCTGCATTCTTCTTCTTCTTATTTCTTTTTTTTTAAAGGGAAACTTTGCAATTACAGAAGTCTGGAATCTAGGTCTGAAAAGGGGGGAATATAGCCACAGTGAAGTGGTGATATATCAAAATTGCACAATTCCTAAAGAATTATTTTAAAAGGTTACTATAAAAGTTTCATGCAAGAGGATTATGGGTGAGAAAAAGAGCATCAAGGCTCATTTTGAGACTGTCCACAGGAATGCCCATTATTTAATGTCACTAAAAGGATCTAACATTGAGGAAACTGACAGTTCCCATCCCACATGTAAATAAGCACCTTTACCCATTTCTGCATGAATCAGGAGCTCTGAAGACAATTGCTCCCCGACTCCTAAAACCTCAGTTTCTACACACTTTAAATACATTTTTAAGATGGGGAACATCCAGAAGTAGTTTTGTGTCATATGATAGAATCTGTGGGACTCTGTCTTTAAAGTGTTTTTAAAGTGTGGGTGGGGGACCCTGCATCTGATGATGTCCAAAATGTCAAATAGCTTCTAGGCAGCAGCAGTAGAAAAGGTTGACACTGGTGGAGAGCCTCTCAAGAGACAAAGCAGTGGTACAAAAGCTAATGCTTGTTCATATTGCACAGAGGGAGGCATGATAAACATCCTTTGGAGGACTTTTACCATTAAAACCCTATGATGAGACAATCAAAAATGAAACAAGAGATAGTGCCAGAAGATGAAACTCCCAGATCAGATGCCACCCAAGGAGTTACTGGGGTAGAACAGAGGGCAACTATGAGTAGCGCTGTGGCTAATGGTGTAACTGGACTTAAACGAAAAGGACATTAAAATGCTGATGTGCTCAGAGGTCCAAAGCTGTGCAGCACATATTATAGGAACATGAAATTTGAGAAGGACAAATTGGGAACATACACATAGTAAAAAAATTGGAATGTATAAACATTGCAATACTTGAGGTGAGTGAGCTAAGGTAGACAGGAATGGGCCATTTTGAGTCGGATAACTAGAATCATAGAATCATAGAATCATAGAATAGTAGAGTTGGAAGAGACCACATGGGTCATCTAGTCCAACCCCCTGCTAAGAAGCAGGAAATCGCATTCAAAGCACCCCCGACAGATGGCCATCCAGCCTCTGCTTAAAAGCCTCCAAGGAAGGAGCCTCCACCACGGCCCCGGGGAGAGAGTTCCACTGTCGAACAGCTCTCACAGTGAGGAAGTTCTTCCTGATGTTCAAGTGGAATCTCCTTTCCTGTAGTTTGAAGCCATTGTTCCGTGTCCTAGTCTGCAGGGCAGCAGAAAACAAGCTTGCTCCCTCTTCCCTATGACTTCCCTTCACGTATTTGTACATGGCTATCATGTCTCCTCTCAGCCTTCTCTTCTGCAGGCTAAACATGCCCAGCTCTTTAAGCCGCTCCTCATAGGGCTTGTTCTCCAGACCCTTAATCATTTTAGTCGCCCTCCTCTGGACGCTTTCCAGTTTGTCAACATCTCCCTTCAACTGTGGTGCCCAAAATTGGACACAGTATTCCAGGTGTGGTCTGACCAAGGCAGAATAGAGGGGGAGCATAACTTCCCTGGATCTAGACGCTATTCCCCTATTGATGCAGGCCAGAATCCCATTGGCTTTTTTAGCAGCCGCATCACATTGTTGGCTCATGTTTAACTTGTTGTCCACGAGGACTCCAAGGTCTTTTTCGCACACACTGCTGTCAAGCCAGGCGTCCCCCATTCTGTATCTTTGATTTCCATTTTTTCTGCCGAAGTGAAGTATCTTGCATTTGTCCCTGTTGAACTTCATTTTGTTAGTTTTGGCCCATCTCTCTAGTCTGTCAAGATCGTTTTGAATTCTGCTCCTGTCTTCTGGAGTGTTAGCTATCCCTCCCAGTTTTGTGTCGTCTGCAAACTTGATGATCGTGCCTTCTAACCCTTCGTCTAAGTCGTTAATAAAGATGTTGAACAGAACCGGGCCCAGGACGGAGCCCTGCGGCACTCCACTTGTCACTTCTTTCCATGATGAAGACGACGCATTGGTGAGCACCCTTTGGGTTCGTTCGCTTAGCCAATTACAGATCCACCTAACCGTAGTTTTGTCTAGCCCACATTTTACTAGTTTGTTTGCCAGAAGGTCGTGGGGGACTTTGTCGAAGGCCTTACTGAAATCCAGGTACGCTACATCCACAGCATTCCCTGTATCGACCCAACTCGTAACTCTATCGAAAAAAGAGATCAGATTAGTCTGGCATGACTTGTTTTTGGTAAATCCATGTTGACTATTAGCAATGACTGCATCTGTTTCTAAGTGTTTGCAGACCACTTCCTTAATGATCTTTTCCAGAATCTTGCCTGGTATCGACGTGAGGCTGACCGGACGGTAATTGTTTGGGTCGTTCTTTTTTCCCTTCTTGAAGATAGGGACCACATTCGCCCTCCTCCAATCTGCTGGGACTTCTCCCGTTCTCCAAGAACTCTTGAAGATAATTGCCAGTGGTTCTGAAATAACTTCCGCTAGTTCCTTCAGTACTCTTGTTTTACATAGTGTTTTATTCAGAAAATGAAAATCTAAGAAGAAATGGTGTGGGATGTGAGGAGGCATGTAGCAAGATTTGGTCATGCCCTTCATCAGCATACCCTTAATCCAAATTTATGCTCCAGCTACACAGGCAGAAAAGGATGAAGAAATTGAAAGGTGGACAGTGAAGAGAGCTGATAGGAAGAAAATCATCTCATTTGAATGTGGTGCTGAAGAACAATTCTATGGATACTATGGGCTGCTAAAAAGACAAATAAATGGGTCCTACAGCAAATCAAGCCAAAACTTTCCTTAGAAACCAAGATGACTAAATTGAGATGTTGTACCTTTGCCACATCATGCGAAAACATGACTCAGTAGAGAAGACTATAATGCTGGGTATGACAGAAGGAAAAGAGAAAGACTGCATTCCCTATGGAAAGACTCAATCAAGGAAGCCAGGGCCCTGAATCTGCAAGACCTGAGCAGGGCTGTTGATAGGATGATGTAGAGATCTCTCATTCATGGTGCAACCATAAGTCAAAGTCAATTTGACAGCAGTTTGCTAGTGAGTCAAATGTGAAAAACATGTTCACAACATTTTTACCCCCGATCATGCCCTTTTCCACAACCTGTTTTGTTTTTCTATTGGAAGTGGCATGTTTTTGCCCCCGATTGACTGACTGAGCTATCCCCAATGGAAACAGCATTTAAACATAAGGTAGAATAATCTTTTTTTGCCACGTGACACAAACCAAAACTGTCTGGCAAGAATACACAAGACAGAATCTGAAGGGAAACAAAGCACAGAGCCAGGCTTGATCTTTGATCATATGTTGTGTAAAATTAATGGCACCAAACGTGATGAGACTTAAATGTCATATCTCTCATGTGGGTTTGTTAATACGTTCACAATATGATTTTAACCCTATAATTGCTTAAATATAGTTAGATGATTTCTTTAAAAACACACTTTCCAAGGAGTATTTGTGTATTTTATTTTCTAAAGGAAGACACCACCCAAACTTCTGAGCTAATAAGTACTGACTGTGATTAACATATTAGCTGTCAGCTCTTTTTGGTCTTTATGTAACAGGTTTCATGTACACAAAAAAACATTTCAGCAGGTAATAGCTACCACCCCATTGCTTAGTCCCAGCCATAAAAGGCTTTATAAATCAATAGCTGATTGGCAAATCAATACAGACAAATCTCATTGATTTAATGGGTCTATTCATATCAGATTTAGCGCAGAATTTGGACCCATATTGACAAAACATATTTGATAACTTTATCTTTGTGTGCATCTGCTATATTGTGGAAGAAAACATTGCTATTTTTGTGAGCCTTGCCTTATGCTCTTTTTTACATTAGTACTGGAATGTGTAAGGTCCGGTGCCTAAACATCCAATAATTCACAAAAACCTCCATCTCTAGCACTTCATGTTTGTGCTCAAGGGTTCAATTGATTTTGTGCCAGATTTTGTTGTTGCTGTGTGCCTTCAAGTTAACCTAAACTTACGATAGCCCTATAATAAGGATTTCTTGGCAAGATTTATTCAGAGGTTTGCTACTGCATTCCTCTTAGGTAAAAAAAACGGGAGTTGGCCAATGTCATCAGGTGGGTTTCCCTGACTGAGCTAGGATGTGCCCTGAGTTTTCCCAAAGTCAAAATCTGGTATGCAGACTACTATACCATGCTGGCTGTCTTGTACTAAATAGGACTTCCTTCTTACTTCTCTACCATGGAAGTCTTCTAAACTCTGAGAGGGGAATTACTGGAAGTTGCCCATATCTGCAATAATCCTCAAGGCCCAGATGGACATGTAGTCTTCTGATTTCCCTTTTGAAAATGCCCCACAATTCTTCCAAATCCCTTTTCCTTAAGGTAGCTTAGTAGATCAATAGACATTGATACACCTAGATGAAAACAACAAAGCCACGCTTGCCCCTCCGAGTTTATTTAGCAGGTCAGTCACCAATTGCTAGGGTTGTTTCAGTCATGAAAATAAGGCCCCAAATCAGACAAGCACGGATCTAAACTATTTGGAATAATCCAGAATTTCCTGGAATTGAGATGTTACTGTACACTAATATTTCCCAAGAATGGAGATGTCAATGCTGAATGGAAATTGTTCAAATTTGTTTATATTTGTTATATGTTTATATGTTTTAAATGCATTTTGCTGTTGTATTTTATGTTGTATTCTGGGCTTGGTCCCCATGTGAACCGCCCTGAGTCCCTTCGGGGAGATGGGGTGGGATATAAGAATAAAGTTGTTGTTGTTGTTGTTGTTGTTGACATTTGCAGATTTAAGGTAGGCTTTTTTAGAGTCACATGTCTGTCCCCCCACTTTAAGACAGAGGGATTTGCTATTCTCACCCTGTTTCTCCCACTGATTTATGTTGCTTATCATTCTAGGCCTCAGATTGTAGTTTCCCTGGCTACTGTGATACAGTGCTTCTGCAACATGGGAACAGATGCCATGTGCTTTTCAGGTTGTCTTGAAAGGGAAATGACGGAGAAGCCTTGAGGCAGGTTGAAACTGAAGACAGTGATGAAAAAGGAGACGAGCAGAGAGTCACTTGCAAGAGCCTCTGAGTGGAGGGAGAGAAAGGAAGAGGGCCAGGAACTAACTCTCCACAGATAAATATAATGTTACACTTAATAAGTACTGATAGTCACTTTGATTTCCTGACAACCTCCACTGTGGATTGGCTCCTTGAAATAGAGGGCAATCCCCCACTTGAGGAAGTACTTTAAAAGACACTAGACGTGACAGCCAGTGAAGGCAAAAATGAACTCAAAATGAGTCTTGCATTCATATAGAAATGCCCCCCAGATCTACGGCGGATGCAGGCGAGTGCTTCAGAGTGTGCTGTCCTACCGAGCAGCTTGTCTTATAGATCACGTGCCACTGGCTTCCAAGCGCAGCAGGCCTCTCTGGCTACAGCGCTGTTATTGAATTTGAGACTCCAGGCTACCCTGGTGCCTACAGTACGTGACAACTGCTCAGTCAGTGATCTGTCTCCTTTAAGAGAGCAGACCGGCTCCAAGGCTGCTGTGTGACTCCCACCGGTTTCCCTCTCCCCCGCTTCCCTGCCTCTGAGTGCAGCACAACATCAGAACGCAGCTGTCAGTCAGTCTCCGCAGGGAGCAGTCTGTATGTTTACATGAATGATCATATGGTAACCTCTTCCAGCTCATGGGCAAGCCGTACGGTTACCTCATCTGTAGTCAAATTACCTCATCCATGTGAAATGTAGCAAGTGCAAGACAGGGAGCAAAGCCTACCGCTCTCCAGGGTACGGCTTCCTCATTAGGAGACGGCAGAGGAGCTGTCCTTCGCTGGACCACTCAGGAAATAAACTTGAGATCTGTTAGTCTTATAATTATCCCTACTCATGGGGCTCATCATAAATCAATGGGGTTTATTTCATGACAGGGAGAGGGGTGTGTTCTCTGCGCCTGTGAGGCTCTTGTCTCTGTGGATTTGCATTTGCCCTCCACGGAAGACCGCTGAGGCACATGATGGAGAACACTTGCACCAGAGGTTCCTTTGCCCCTCTTCAGAAAAGAAAGGGCAAGAGAGGAGGTTCAGTCAGGAGATCAGGCTGTACAGGCTGTACAGGAGAGGCGTGGCTGGAGCACAGCCTCATTGATGTGGGTTGTGAAATCTCACATGTGCTGGTTTACCATTTCACTCGCTGCTCCCCTCCTTTAAAAAGATTGCATGTGATGTCTAGGAATATAAAGTCAATTATCTTTGCCATAGGCGGCTGGGTTTATTAGCCCCTGTCAAGTCATTCACAATGTAAAGGACAGGCTGACCTAGAGTGGTCTCTTCCTTCCAATCAGCACTTATAAATGTAACAAGAGGATCTCCTGTACTGGGGCATTCTTCACATTAACCCTTGGGTCAGCTTGCAGGAGATTTACAATCTGCAGACCCTGTTCGGGGAAAGTACTCTGTTTATTTCCAAACCAGCCATTTTAACACACACACTGAGACAGGGTGGGGTGATGGAGTTGGAGGGAGAGGATAAAAGAAGGACTTGGCAATCCTTCTGTTCTTTGCAAATGAAAAAAAAGTATGTATTCAGGCTTGGTTTCAGGTGATTTATCATTTCTGATTTGAACACATTGGGTGCTGACCTTATCTGGTGTGGGACAGGATAGTAAAAGGAAGGTTAGGTTAGATTTTTTTTTCCTGAAGGTTTGATGATGTGTGTAGCTCTGTCTGAATGGCATGGAATAAAATGTCTCATGCACATCTGGAGGTCTGCTGAACAACTGATGCACATCTGGAGTTCTGCCGCATTATAGAGACAGATATTGGGGTCCCAGGAGCACCCGCCAGACTGGGAATAGGAACCTGGTATCCATGGTGAACCTTCCTATCTCACAGTGCCAGGTGTGTATTTGTGTTATTTCTTGGAAAGGGTTTTCTCAGGGGGAAAAAGAGAGAATCCAGGGGAGAGGTAATTAGGAGCTACCTTGTACAACCAAGCCAGCTCCTGGAGGCCTGGAGACGGGAAGGACAGGACAGGAAGCAGATGATGTGTGCAAAAGTTTCAGCCTTCTGGAAATCAGCAATGTTTTTTCCCCTCTGTGAGAGCTGAAAGAAAGAAATATGAGGTTAGATTTTTGTTTTTAAAAGATAATATAAAACTCTAGGAAACACTACCATGTCTCTGCTGGAGAACATCATTGTAGGTTGCTTAGTGTCTTGAAATAAGATCCATATATAGATCGATGGAAATGTGTGTGCCAAGGGGAAGTGTTTCCGATTGCTTCTTTACCATCTCAATGTAGCCCAGCATAGCTGAAAGGGATACTTTCTCGGAGCTGCTACACTGGAGGCTAATTAATAAAACAAGCCTTTTTCTGCCAGGTTCAGTGGAGATGTATCCCCTTATCTATAATATTATACACAATAATCCTAAAAAGTGAGGTTGGTGGAAAGATACGAGCAGAGAAATCACTCATCTTGGCTTAAGAGATTCTTAGTACTTGAATGTAAAAAAAATAACTTTTTGAAGCTCTGGTATGAGGCATAGTATTTCCCTTGAGTGGTAACTTGACTGGGTATCTTTTTGTTATTGCCTGCACTTTTAAATCTTGTAGGATGACAACCATCATACAACAAAAGACAGTGAAAATGTCAGATTGCAGCTCCCCATATGAGGCTGTCCAGACCCTGAGATGCTGAAAGGAGGACCTTCTTTCAGTCCCACCACTTTGGTAGTGATGTTGATGAGTACATGAGAAACGTGGTGCCTCTACACACTATAGAATTAATGCAGTTTGACACCATTTTAACTGCCATGGTTTAATGATATGGCATCATGGGCTTTAGAGTTTGGTAAGGTATCGAGACTCTTTGACGGATGGAGAAGGCTAAAAAACTTTATAAAAATTATTCGGTCACATTTTTAGAACTGAAAGTTGTTCAGGAAATTGTTTTAAAGAGGACAGTGTATTGTTTTGAAATGTACTGTTTTTTATATCTTATCATTTTAAGATATGTTTAACTTGATTTAATATGCTTAATAGTTTTGTATGTTTTAATTACATTGAAATCATTTTAATTTGTAATCCTATGGACATAATTTCCGAGCCCTTTAACCTGCAGGCTGAAATGGTGGTTTGGGGACGTGTGTCATCATCAGATATAATTATGACAACAATCATAGTTATGTCTGATGATGCAGGATACCGACCATTGATAACAATAACAACATTAACAACCGCCACAGCAATAGTATGGCCAGTAATCAAACTCTGAATAGATTCACTGAAAGGGAAGAGGGTCCCTCATTCACTTTTTCAGGGCTTTTGTGGGCTAAATGGAAAGAGAAGTCAGTTGTGGCTTTATAAAGGCAACTCATTAACTGTTCCAAGCAGCAAGACAAGCAGTAAATAGGCTTAGTCCTCTATGCCAAGCTGTGATTCATGTTGTCTTAAAGGTGCAGGCACACACTTGGCTCACAGAAGATACTTGTTCAGAATCTCTCTGAAGGCAGCTTGGACGGCTTCAAGGTTTAACATACAGTTTCTGCCAGAAATGAAGGAGAATGGTACTCATGGTTCTGTTGGACATAAGACAGTGTGGCGGAAAGTGTCATTTGCATTTTAAACCAACATCTCAAGTTATTACTCCTAAATTTGAGATGTTCTTGGACCAGGAATGCAAGGCAAAAAAACAAGATTCTGGGATTATGCAAGTCCTTTTTTGTGGACAAGACAAAGACTCTATTGTTGTTCTATTGACATTGCCATAGGTCATAATCATATGCACACAAATTGATATGAAAAGCCTTGAGAATGTTTAATAATATAAACACACTTGTTAACAGTAGCTCTAATCAAACTAACATCATCCTACAAGTGGCTGACACCAATCCTCTTTGGCCAGTGAAAGACCAGCCCTAGAACCCTCCCTACCGTGTGCTCTTCAAAGTTATTCTTTAATTTTTATGGTCCTGGATATAAAAAAAGCAGACAATCACATCCCATATTATTAAATGGTGACAATGTGAATGCACATGCTTCACGTTGCCAGCATTTACTAATATGGGGTGCAACGATCTGTGATAACTGGAAATTGGAGGCCTAGATCCTGCAGATTGAGAGAGCCTCCTGTAATTGCTAGAAAGGGCATGAAGTAATGTTTCCTTTAGCAATATGATCCAAATGAATATGAATAACTTGCCAGGTTAACATACTATGAACGTTGTTAACACAGAGATAAACCTTTGGAGTTCAACAGGACACAAAATAACATGTATGTTATGTGTGCAGGATTCAAATGGCCAAGTTTAAGGCTACAAAATGCATTAGCAAATAAAATCATGAAAATGCAATCTTTAGCCCTGCATCATATTCTAGACCCAGAGACACCACCAAATGTTATCCAGAGTCAGGAGGGGATAGTAATGCCTCTCTGGGCACTTCCAGACAGAACCCAAAATGCAGGCCCTGTTGGACTTTTACCCGAGGCGTCCAAACAACGCCTCAAGTAAAAGAGGAATAATTTGAGACAAAGCAGGTAAACCCTGCTTTATCTTGATTTATTTTGATACCCCATTAGACCCAGGCATTCCTGAAAGGCCTGAGTCTAATGAGGTGTGGACCCTGTGTAAACTCCTGGGACTGTTTCTGCAGTCCCAGGAATCTGTCCCCATAGCCCACCTCAGTTCTTTGGGCTTCCAAAAGCCCAGAGAACTGAGGAGGGCAGGCAAACCCCCCACCCCCAAGAGCCTTAAAATGAAATTAAAACTTACTGGATCACTATGAGTTGCTCCGGCAGCCCTCCTGGTACACCTGGAGACAGGGAGGGGGAATTGCTCATCCCCTGTCTCCTGGTGAATCATTTTTATGTGCCAGGAGGGCTGCTGGAACAGTACTTACCATGCTGGAATGGGGACAACCCATGGGAAAACCCTATTCTTTTGGGTACCCATGGGGATTTATACCTTCTTCGGAGTGGGCTTCTTTAACTTGCTCCGAAGCGGGTTTAGGTCTAGTCTGGAAGCACCCTTAGTGTGGCAGAGACAGCTAGTGGCTCTTATGTCAGCTTTGTGAATGCAGTGACTGTACTCCAGTTTTAGTGTGTATTTAAAAGGAGCTTTCTATGGGCCCTTCCAGGAAGGCCCTATATCCCAAGATCTGATCCCAGGTTTTCTGTTTATCCCAGATTATCTGGCAGTGTGGACACATATAATCCAGTTTAAAGCAGGAAACCTGGGATCAGATCCTGGGATCCTTCAATCAATTTTGCAGTTAAGACTTTAACACAGAGGAGACTAAGCATCCAATTGATCTAGAGGCCACCATTCACTTGGTTAATATTCATCATGGACATTATAAGAAGCAAAAAATCATGATCAGACAAACAGAAGAAAATTAAATATGGACTCCATTTAGAAAATGGCTACAGACTGTTAAACCAGATGATGAAAGCTGGAAGAAAAATTGGATAGAATGGAATGGAGGCTCATGTAACAAGAAAAAAAGGTTTAAGTTGTCAACAGGGAAGGGGGAGGGTGGGTGTGGGGACAGAGAAGGGAATGGAAAAGGAAAAAGTATGGTAACTGCGGTTATGTATATAAAATAATAATAATTAATTAAAAAATCCCTTTTGGGAAAAATATTCATCATGGAAAAAGAAAAATCAGCTCATTTGAAATATGGTGTTAGAGAAGAGCTCTAGGGATACCATGGACTGCTAAAAAGACAAATAAATGGGTCCAAGAGCAAATCAAGCCTTAACTCTCCCTAGAAGATGCAATGACTAAATCAAGATTGTTGTACTTTGAACATATCAGAAGAAGACATGACTCACTAGAAAAGGCAATGATGCTTGGTAAGTAGAAAGAAGACAATAGAAAAACTGCTTTGCAGGAGGATAAGATCAATCAAGGGACTCATGGCCCTGTGGCAGCAAGACCTTGATGATAGGGTAATATGGTGGTCTCACATTCATGGGGTCGCCATAAGTTGAAGTTGACTTGATGGCAGTTAATAACAAAAAAGAAAGTTTGAAATCATTAATACATAGCTTATGTTAACTTGCTTCAACTACTGCAGCTAAACTAAGCTCAATGCTACTCCCAGTCATTTCTCTTTCTTAATGGTTATTTGGTTATTTCTTTAGCTGGTAGCCAAAGCGGATTGCCCTACCTCTTGATCCTAATCAGGGGAAATCCACAGCATTTGTAGGGCTTTTTGATGATCTGTCTACAAAACATTTTTCTCCCATCTGTAGGGACTGTTAAAGAACCCTATCAAGGCCTCCTGACTTTGGGACTTACTGCAAGTCTTCTTAGAAACATTCTTCTCTATAATCTCATTTGAATAATACCATAGATGTTTTACCCTGGTCATGGCTCCAAGAGTGAATGCTAAACAAGATATTTCATAACAACATAACAGATCGATAGTATACATTGTTTCCTTTAATTAAGATGAGAGGAATAAATGCATTTTTATGTTTTTAAAGAACAAAAAACACTGGAACATTGACTTGAAAAGAAGTTCCTCTAATCTGCAGAAAAGATAGTATGCAAAGTGCAGTAAATTTTCTGACCTTCATAGAAGTTTCTCTTCCTGTATTTGAAATTTCACTAAACGGTACTTGCCAAATGGCTGGAAAGTGAGATTAGCTACAAAATATGACAAATTAGCAGCCAAATTTATTAGCACTAAACTTCCAGACACTGGACATTAACAAAGTGGTGGGTGATATATATAATGTGTGATTATTCTGGCTTGTGATAAAACGCAAGATTTAGATAAGCCTCTGTTGACATATTCTAAACAATGAACAGAAAGACCATAAACTGTGGAAATACTAATCAGAAGCCTGTAGTCAACTTTATTCCACAAACCACAGTGAAGATGTCACAATAACAATAAAATGCTCCATTACCGAGCAAAGCAATTAAATCAAACTAATTGAATTACAATTAACAATTATTTAATTTCTGAAGTACTAGTGGAGCATTATACTATCAGCAAGCTGTCTGTATGGTATTTTGGCTGGATTATAAATGGCTATAATGATAGGCGGTGTCTTTGGCAGCCAAATCTCAAATATGCTTGCTTGGAAATAAATCCCACTGAGTTCAGTGGGATTTTTTTTGGTACATACGCTTAAGATAGTCATTTTAGTCAGTCATAATGTTAAGAGTCAGACTATAGTTATAGCATAGGTTTCTTGTTTCTCATTCAAAGGCCAATGTGATGCACCAGTTAGAGCACTATACTTAGACAAGGATAGCTGAGGGAACCAAGATATTTATACAGTAGACTCTTGGTTGACCGGCACCCATGGGGATTGGTAGATGCCAGGGAAATGTAGTTTCTGCTTGCTTGAGAGTTATCTTTTCAAATAGGCCTGACCCCATACTATAAAAGGTAAAGGTTTCCCCTGACGTTAAGTCCAGTCATGTATGACTCTGGGGGTTGGTGCTCATCTCCATTTCTAAGCCGAAGAGCCAGCGTTGTCCGTAGACACCTCCAAGGTCACATGGCCAGCATGACTGCATGGAGCGCCGTTACCTTTCTGCTGGAGCGGTACCTATTGATCTACTCACATTGGCATGTTTTCGAACTGCTAGGTTGGCAGAAGCTGGAGCAACAGCGGGCGCTCACTCTGCTCCCGGGATTTGAACCTGGGACTTTTCAGTCTGCAAGTTCAGCAGCTCAGTGCTTTAACACACTTGGCCACCGGGGTGCCACAGGGGCAAGTTAATACAGAGTTTATAGGATGGTATACCCCATGCTATACCATCCTATAAAGTCTGCATTGACTTGCCATTAATATTGAAATATAGCAAATTAAAACAAAGATAAACTTAACGTAACACAGTTTTACTGTATTATAAAAACAGCTTTGTGAATGCAGTATGCAATTTTAGTTAAACATTTTTGTTAGTTGCTTGAGAGTTTTGGTTGCTTGAGTTCTGGGTAACTGAAAGTCTACTATATTAGATACGTTAAATTTATGCTTTCTTGTCAACAAATTAAGATTGAAAGGACTATCTCCTCCAATCAATGTAATTTTAAAAATATTTTTTCTGAAAACAATAAAGTGCATAGAATTTTGTCTGCTACATTGTTTCTTCCCTTCACCACATCTCCTCATTGGAGTTTTTCACTCCATGGAAGGCAGTGGCAACTGTGAGTAAGGTGAACTCTTGCAAACTGGAAGCAGGGGGGGCGGGGGGGGGGGGAGAAACAGGAAGAGGAGGCATGTGGTGTCCTGCCTTAAGGTGCAAAGGTGTAGGTGGGAAATAAGGGCCTACAGAATGAGAGAGAAAGGCAACAACTGGCAGAAGAGTTGAGAGAGGACCCCCCTCACATTTTCTCAACACCACCCTGCCCCCCACATTCATTACATATACTGGGGCTTTTCTGGATCCTTTTTTGGACAATTTGGACAGCTCAAGCTTAAACTAAGGACCTTAGTTTTAGTCACCAGTAGTCTGCCATAATGCAGCCATACAATCCATTACGTATACTGTATATATATAATTACTGAAATGGATTGTGTGGCCGCATTACGGCAGAGTACCAGGGATTCACTTCTGGTAGAGACCGCCCACAGAACAGCCCACTTCATCCTGTGCGAATCAATGGGAGCGATTCTGACAGCTACCATCCCACGTATTCTTTGCAGTTGAGAAATGGAATATAAGGCATCCAAGGATTCTGAGATGATTTCTGATTGTCTTCTCCTCCCTCCCTTTTGTGACTCTCTTTTAAATCAATACATGATGAATACTGATGGGCGCATACTGGAATCTCCCTGCGTCTTGGGATGGGCTCCATCACTTTTCATTCAAGAAATGTATTTAAACTGTTTAAAAAGGGTGTATGTGTGTGTGTGTGTGTGTGGGGGGGGTGTCTTGTGGGATAAGATCCTAGGTGCAAGAGTTAACCCTCCTGCTATCTTCTTGATATTCAGGTGTACACTTTTGTTTGTCCACTCAGTTAAATATCTGTTTCTTAACTCCACATTTTGAGGTTCTCCAGATATTGTATCAGGAGTGTGGAAAATGGCTAGTCTTTGGAGTTGATGGTTATTCTATATTATACTAGCCTTTCCTGTGATTATTCCTTGGAATGAGATTTCTTTGTCACTGAATTTGTATCAACTTCTTGGTAGTCGGGGCACTAGATTGGGTTTTGACTCAGTTTCTGTCTCAGTGATGATTGTTCATTCTGTTACTGATACTCATTTCTTTTCAGTTGATGGATGGGGAACAATTTACAACTGTGTAAAGAGTATTTTTGTATTTAAGAAAATGTATGCATTTTCATCCATTCATGTTTTTAAATTGTATGCATTTTTCATGTGTCTTCACAAATGTCTGCATTTCTGAGGCAACTGCTGCCTTATTTTCTTAACAAGTCCTTGGAGATGCAAAATGGATTATTTTAGCAGAACCTCTAAACTACAAAAGATCTTTCCCATACCTACATGTAGATCATTCTGATTCATCTTCTGGTACCCCAAGGTAAAGCAGGCAACTGTTGAAAGCGGCTGCTTTCTGCAGCCTCCAGGAAGCAATAACAGATCTCTCTCCCCTGAGAAGCTGAAGACACAGGATGACAGATTACACCAAGCACCAATTACAACAAATATTTCTGTAGAACTTGAGATGTTTGCTTACAGCAGTGCTTCTCCAATTATGTGACTTGGTGGACTGGCATTTTTCCCCCGCAATGTGCCTGGGACAGGTACCATATTTATGTCTACCAGACACAATTATTTATTTATTTCTTAGAAATTTGCCAAAGATTTGCAGATGGCTCATGGACCGGCAGCAGTCCAAGGAACATGACCAAGTTGTACCAGCTAACAGTACAATGCCCTTTTTAATGAAAATGACTCTGAGGATTTCATGGTAACTCTGGAGATCTTGGATGAAGGTGTAGGGAGGATTTTAAAAAATACCATAATGACCTTTACTGACATTAATGGCAACAGTAGGAGGATTGATATCACAAAAATCTGAATTTCTGAGCCAAGTTATGCTTCTTCTTTGTACTCCGTCTACATTGTCCCAAGCTTTAAATGGCCTCTTATGTCTGATGGAGATAATTGAAGAAACAGCAAGAAGCTTGTAGGACACATGTGAAACTTCCCTGGGATATGATTTCCTTCTGTAGTCTATAGTGAATGACAGCAGCTCAGCAGAGATTCAGGCAGAAGCCTTTCCCAGTCACAACTGGCCAGCCTTCCATTCTGATTTTACTCCATAGCGAAACATTGTTTGTGTTACACCCCAAGGTTGCAAGGGCACCTTGAAAACCACACTGGAGCCAGGATCATAAGCAAAGTGGTTTATTGAAGGATATATATGCAAGCAAATAGCGTTAAAAGTCAATAGAGTGAATATAATATATTGTCCATAACTGTTCAAAAGCAAGTCCAATAAATTTTCAATATTGTAGTCCACAAATGGAACTCGTTAGTTCCACCAAGAAGCCAGAGCTAGTCTGTAAACGCTGTCCAAACAGGATCAGCCAGAAGTCGCAAAGAACAGGAACAAGACACTGGAAATCCATAAACGGTAATCAACATGGAAAGCAACCACTCAGGAATCGTAGAACCAAAGTTAACAAGGCAAGGTATACTAGAGAGCCACAAGGCACAACTCAGCTTGGAAGTCATGTAGCAAGGCACGGGAACAAGGCAAGGAGCAAGGTACTGGAACATAGATTCTTCTTCCATGGATGGCAAAGTTGACATCGCAATGAGAACAGGGAGCGAGGCACCTTTAAGGAGTTCTCAAGGCTACAAGGCAGTGAGAGTTAGGACACACAGAATTTCACATGGGAAAGTTACTCATTAGTGCGCCTGAGAGCCAAGCGCTGACTTCATCTCACACTCTTCCTTCGACTCCTTTCCTTCATGAAAGATTCTCTCCGATCAAAAGCAACATCCTCCTCTGCAACAACATCTGGCGAAACCAACCTTGACTGAGCATCGGAATGTTCTCCAATTAACGGATCATCTGTAAGCACAACTTCGGGCACCTGCAAAGCCATTGGGCTTTGGTCCAAGTCCTGGATGGCCCTGAAATCCAAATCTGACTCTGATTCAAACTCCATCTCCTGAAGAAGGGCAGATGGAGACGGCTGAGCTGCCTTCCTATTGATAGCATCCACCTTGAAATCACATCAGAGGAAAGGACAGAATTAAGAACATACGAATCCAAGTAATATTCCAGGTAGTAGTAGCTGTTTCTGTTGGCACTCAAGATGGCTAGTAAAAGGTAAAGGTTTCTCCTGACGTTAAGTCCAGTCGTATTTGACTCTGGAGGTTGGTGCTCATCTCCATTTCTAAGCTGAAGAGCCGGCGTTGTCCGTAGACACCTCCAAGGTCATGTGGCCAGTATGACTACATGGAGCACCGTTACCTTCCCGCCAGAAGGTCTATTGATCTACTCACATTTGCATGTTTTTGAACTGCTAGGTTGGCAGAAGCAGGGGCTAACAGTGGGCACCCAGATTTGAATCTTGCGACCTTTTGGTCCACAAGTTCAGCAGCTCAGTGCTTTATCACACTTTGCCACCAGAGTCCCCCAAGATAGCCAACAAAGATGAAAAGTGTGTGTGAGAGCCTTCAAGTTGTCTGTCAATTTATGGTAACCCCATGAATTTCATAGGGGTTTCTTAGACAAGGAATACACATAAGTGGCTTTGCTACGTCCTTCCTCTGAGGCAATGGTTCTCAACTTGTAGGTCCCCAGGTGTCTTGGCCTACAACTCCCAGAAATCCCAGCCAGTTTACCAGCTGTTAGGATTTCTGGGAATTGAAGGCCAAAACATCTGGGGACCCACAGGTTGAGAACCCCTGCGAGGCCCCTTCTACACTGCCATGTAATCCAGACTATCAAAGCAGATAATTCACATTATTCAAACTGGATTATATGAGTCTACACTGCTATATAATCTAGTATAAATCAGATAATCTGGATTTTATATGGCTGTGTAGAGGGGGGCTCAGGTATAGCCTACAGTACCTTGCAATATCTCAGGCTTCCTGAGGTACAGCCTACTCTCTTTCCCATTCAAATACTAATCAGATTTGACTCTGCTTAACTTCCAAGGTCAGACAGAATCTAGTGCCTTTGGGATATTTAGGCCTCATTTAAAATATGTAGATACAATATTTACCTCTTACAAAAAATAAAAATATGGTTAAATTAACAAAAGAATTAAAAGCATTTAAAAGCATAAAAGTTAAAAAGAAAACAAATAAACAGTACTGTCCATTCTGAAACATCCTTTCCTCCAAATACTCACCCACTATGCTTGACAGGCAGGACTCTTTCAAAGAACTGGATGTGAGTTCCCTTGCAAAATGCATACTTTACATCTAACAATGCCTTTTTCAGAAAAGAGCCAAAGTAGAATATGATTGATATAAGTGATTTTTTTTGGCCACTACGCAATCTTCTGTAAGACTGTCTGTGTTTTAGAGCTGTCACCTGATTAAAAAAAAACTTAATTGATTAAATGTGTGAGTTTTAGCCAATTAATCAATTATCTCATCAATTACATCTGCATAATTTGCATGTGAAGAAAAGCACCTGTTCTAAAAAGGGGGAATGTGCTTAGACTTTTCCTCACATGGAAGGAACTGGCAAAACTACTTCTGAGTATTCTTTGCTTAAGAAAGCTCAAGGAAATTATGGGCTTGCTTTGACAGGAGATTTGACGGCACATATGCACACATACATACACTCACAAAAAAATGCAATGCAATGCAGTTCGTCTCAGAAGAGTAATTCCACACCTCTTTCAATAGAGGACTTAGTAGTTGAATGGGGCTTCTACTGAATTTAACTTTCTGTAAAAATAAATATATAAAACCTTCTGACTTATTTATATTGAGTGCCTCTTTAGTCAATGAAAATGTTTTCAGTCAGTGATTTCATCAGTTTGATATTACTACCTCAATACACTCTGTTTCACTGAGACAGAGCTTCATCTCAGGTTCAGCTTTCACATTCAGATTAGGGGTGCAACGATAGAAAGAGATGCAGTGTGGTAGATCTGTGATTAGATCTGAGATATACTTGTTCCCCTGCCTCCTCTAAGAACTGGAAGACTATGATGGCCTATTCCGGGTTTTCCTGAAGTACTATATAATATGTAGTGGCTCCTTTGTAATGTGTGCCTGAATTTAGATATCTGTCCACCCACCCTCCAAATGTCTAATAGCGGTTTAATTTAATTTGAGAAAATGGTGGGAAGGCAAAGAATTTAACATTCATCCTGCACAAAAATTGGAGGATCCTGCCTCTGGCTGTTCAAGCCTTCTCAAATCTTTTGCTTTCTGGTAGTAGATTTTGGGCACCACTAAAAAGACAGTAGGTGGTGATGGTTTCCTCCTCCTCTTCTTTCCTCCAACTCCTCTTTCATTGTATTAGCTTGAGAGAGAGAGTATGCTACCATATGCTTGGAAATAAGGCTATGTGAAATCATAACCAGGGCCAGCATGATGTAAGGGTATGAGTATTGGATTGGGACTCTAAGAACCAGGGTTCAAACCCCCTCTTAGCTATGGAAACCCACAGGGCGGTCTTGAGCAAATCATGATCTCTCAGCCTCAGAAAAAGCAAAGGCAAAGGGCGCTGTGAACAAATCTTCTCAAGAAAATCTTTGTGTTGCATCAAGTCTGATATAACTCGAAGGCTCACAACAACAAAAACAACAGCAGCAGCTTGACAAAAGTTTTTGATTTGACAAATGGGTATTAATAGCCAAGAATATTCCTCTATAATGTGTCCTTGATATGCAATTTAGACCTCAATAAAATGAGAGGGGACTACCTGGCAAGGATTACTTACCATAATTAATAACCAACATTCCAGATTAAAAACCCACCAGGAGGCAAAAACATGGACAGAGGCATTTTATTACATTCTTGGCCAAGAAGTAATGCCTGTGGGCTCATGCCCCAAAATAAAAAGCACAAGAGAGCATGTGCTCTGCAAAACAGTTTTTATGCAACCAGGCCATCATTGTTTTGGTTTGAATCAGCCCCCCCCCCCTCTTTTTTTTTTTGTCTCTGATTGGCTAGAAAAAGAGACTGGCTAGGATCCATACCAGGACTGATCTAGAATGGAAACTACAGAACCACCCCCATGGGAGGGCCCAGCCTGGAAATGTGGCTTAATCCAGTTTTATAAAACAACAAAGGACATACTTCCCAGGATCCCTATTTTTGAAAGCAAACAAGCATGTTTTTCAGGCAAACAAAGAAGTCTTCAAGAAATCCAGTGTCTGGGGTTAGGGATGCATTATTGGGTACTGGCCCTTGAGCCAGGCAGTTTAGACAGATTTTATATTTGTTAGATTTAAGATAATAAAAGTATAGTTTATACATCTCAGACTTAGGAAATAGATACATTATGTAAAATGATAAAAGGTATACAGAAAGGAATAGATATAAATATGGTGGCTGCTTGATCCTAGTTTTGGAGTTTTGGCTTTGGATGTCTAAACATGAAGATGATGGGGTTATGTCTTTTTTCCAGGCCAACCAGATAAAGGATGTTGCAATAACCCAAAGTTTCATTTGTTTTTGAGCCATACCTGAGGCTGTTTCTCAGCATGAAACAATAGCTGTATAATTTGCTTCCTGACCTAGGTCAGGTAGAGGTCATTGTTTCCTGTCCTAGAGGTAAAGTAGAACATGTTTAATAGATGTATAGGAATAAAAGTGGAATAAAATATCATTTATGGTTAGGAGAATAGAGGAGAGAGGCAAGGGTTTCAAGGTGGAGAGGCCTGGGAGGCTTTATGCAAAAGAGATAACACTGCTTATCCTATTCTAAAAGTCAACATGGATTTCTCAAAAACAAGTCATGCCAGACTAATCTTATTTCTTTTCTTGATAAAGTTACAAGCTTGGTAGATGCAGGGAATGCTGTGGATGTAGCGTATCTTGATTTCTATAAAGCCTTCAATGAAGTCTCCCATGACCTTTTTGCAAGCAAACTGCTCAAATGTGGGCTAGGCAATGTTGCTATTAGGTGGATCTGTAATTGGTTAAGCAACTGAATCCAAAGGGTGCTCACCAATGGTTCCACCATCCTGGAAAGAAGTGACTAGTGGAGTGACACAGGGTTCAGTCCTAAGCCCAGTATTGTTAAACATCTTTATTAATGACTTGAATGAAGGTGTAGAGAGCATGCTTATCAAGTCTGTAGATGTCACCAAATTAGAAGGGATAGCTAATACTCCAGAGGACAGGATCAGAATTCAAAATGACATCAACAAATTAGAGATGGGCCGAAACTAACAAAATGAATTTCAACAAGGACAAATGTAAGATACTACACTTAGGCAGAAAAAAATGAAATGCAAAGATAAAGGATGGGTGATTTCTGGCTCAACAAAAGTACATGTGAAAAAGATCTTGGAGTCTTTGTAGACAACAAATTGAGCATGAGCTAACAGTGTGATGCAGCAGCTTAAATAGCCAATGGGATATTGGGCTGCATCAAAATAAGTATTGTGTCTAGATCAAAGGAAGTATCTCTATTCTGCTTTGGTTAGAACTCACCAGGTATTCTGTGTTTAATTCTGGGCACCACAGTTGAAAAGAGATACTGACACGATGGAAGGTTTCCAGAAGAGGGCAACTAAAATGATCACAGATCTGGAGATCATGCCCTATGAGGAGCAGCGTAAAGAACTGGAAATGTTTAGCCTACAGACGAGAAGGTTGAGAGGTGACATGATAGCCATATTTAAATATGTGAATTGATGCCATAAGGAAGAGGGAGCAGGCTTGTTTTCTGCTGCCCTGGAAATTAGGATTCAGAGCAATGGGTTCAAATTACAGGAAAGGAGATTCCACCTGAAGATTAGGAAGAACTTCCTGACTGTAAGAGCTATTCAGCAGGGGAACTCTCTGCCTCTGAGTGTGGTGGAAGCTCCTTCCTTGTAAGCTTTTAAACAGAGGTTGGATGGCCATCTATCAGGGGTACTTTGTGCTTTTCCTGCATGGCAAGGGGTTGGACTAGATGACTCATGTGGTCTCTTCCAACTCTATGATTCTATGATTCTGGCTTGTTGTTCTTGAAAAACTATAAATTCCTAACTATAAATCCTTTTTTATTAGGGGTGGGGGTAGCAGTGTTTAATTATATACTTGAGAAGTAATGGTTAGGAGACAGACCTTAAATCTTTTCAATAAGGCAAATATAAACTCCTCTTCCTTCCCTCACAAAAGCAAACACTGTCAACACTCTTTCAGATTAGTTTAAAGTAGCTCGAGCTCTTGCAAGTGTAGTTCCTTAGGCTTTGCCAGGCTTTACAAAGCCTCCATGTCCGCCTCCATGTCTGACGAGCTTCACCCATTTCAATTTTATTTTGTGGCTCTTTGTCAATTTCCTTCAAACCCCGAATTCCTGGCATTGCAGTAACATAATCCTTTTGTGGAGCATTTAGAAATACAGTTTAGATATCCAAGAAAAGGGACAGGAGAAGCTACCAAGGCACTGCAAACACAGCAAATGGAACAATTCTGTGTCCCCATCTCTGCTATGCTAGAAATGTGAGCAATGAAAGAAAACCTCTTGAAGGGGTTGCTCAGAATTCTTATATAGGTAGATCATGCCCTTATTCTGCCACTCCATAACCATGCCTTCACTTATGCTAAAAAAAGTGATTTTTTAAAAAAAAAGTGAATTCAAATATTATAAAATGCCACAGCGGTTCTAGTGACCTCCTTCTAAAGGAAACTAAAATTGGGTTAACACTGCTTTGATGAAACAACTTGTCATTTTATGTGAAATGCATAAACAGTTTGCTTTCTCTGTGCAATCACATATATAGGATTTAAGACTCTGAGAACTATACATGACAATTTCAGCACATCTAGATAAGAGGGGAATTCACATATGAAGTGACTGTGGTTTTAGCAAAGTTGACTTATTTAATTATCTGAGTATTCTCTGCTTCTTTTGTAATTTTGATCTATGGGAAGCAATAGATCCCATATACAAAGTCAGTCCCATGCACTAGGTATGTTTTTCCATACACACAGTCAAAAGAAAATGATCAGTTTCTGCATGCAAACAAAGAAAGAAATGCTGTACAAAGCTGGGCAGCACATGCACATCTTGTTCTGTTGTGTGACTGAACAACGTCTCCAAAAGGGAGACACTGTAGCTTTATGAGAAGTAATATTATTCAGCTTTCTTTGTGTGAATGGCTTCACAAACCAGGATACCACACATTGAATGGGATGGCTCTGGTTGCTGAACTGAATCGTACACACAGTTGGAAACTCCAACTCTGCGGATGTCCAAGAATGCAAGTTGCATGAAAAGAAGCAGAATTATATGTGACAAGAAGAAACAGCACTTCCACATTTATCAGAGATTTTCTCCCCTCTGGGGAACCAATTTTCTAAAATTCCCTTAGCCATAAAAGGGTCGAACCCACACAGTTGTCAGGGTCATCTGTGTGGCAAGAAATGACAAGTCGAATTCTAAAGATATCTCAGAAATGAGTGCGCCTATAAGAACATAGGAGCACATATGCTAAATTCCATTCTGAAGGACAGGTGATGGCATTCCAACTGCACAATAACTGTGCAGCCTTTGGCAGTGGTGCTTGAAAAGCAAAGTATAATGTCAGATTGATGCAAGCTGTAATGATGCATTAAGATTTTTCTTGAATCGGAATTGAAACTATCCTGTTTTTTAAAAACATACTCACCCAACTCGCCTTTTTGTTTTCAAATATTCTTTTCAGAGTGTGAATTTATGTAACATATCAGAAGGGTGGAATACTGGAAGGTAAAAATAATGTATGCCAAAATGGATCTTTAACATGAGAGGTGATAACAGCTGTCAGTTTTGAATTTTCCTGCATTTCCATTTTTTAAAAAATCTCAAGTTCCTTCCAACTAAAGTAGACAATTTGTAACTTTTGGAAAATTTACCAAAAATAAACTGAAAAGAGCCCCCCCCCAAAAATCTGGGCAAATTAAATAAACATAGATCACTCCAATATGGAAAGCAATATCATTAAGTGCCAACGTCATATATATTCTATTAGAAAGAACAGGAGTCTATCAGGAAAAGTTGACAGCAATTCTAATTCAGTAACTAATATGCTTGGTTACACAGATGTATGGCTCTTTGAATCAAATCCAAATTCCAAGCTGTGAACACCAAGCGGTGAATACAGAAATATAAGTCATAGATCCCATATTATTGGAAAGCAGGCCAACCCGGGGGGGATGGTGGTGGTTTACTTCCAATTTCATAAGGATTTTTCACACCATCTCTGTGGATACCTTTTAGGACTGAGCATATCACACCTATGCTAAAACCACTCCAGTGGTTGCCAATTAGTTTACTGGTAAAGTACAAAGTGTTGGTTATTACGTTAACCTTTAAAGCCCTGCTTGGTTTAGGTTCAAGTTACCTGCAAGATTGCCTTCTCCTGTACAATCTGCCCCATACACTTCGGTCATATGAGGAATACTTACTTCAAAAAGCCAGAATTTGACTGTCAACTGTTGCCCAGAGGACAATTTCTCTTGCTGCCCCTGGACTGTAGAATGACCTGCAAGAACAGTTAAGCAAGCTGTCAGAATAAGAAACAATTTAAGACAAAATTTAAGATCTATCTCTTCTGGCAGGCCACCTCATCAATTTTAAACAATGGATTTTAAATGTATTGGTATTAATGATTTTAATGTGTTTAATGAGTATGATTGTCTTTCAGAGGTAGATCCATAAATAACTGTGAATACCTATTCTGGATCCACGTGGTCTTTCACACTGAGGACATAGATTTCCAAATGGAAGCTGGTATGATGGATTTTGATATTTATTTTGTACTGGTTTCATGTTTTTATTTATGTATTTAACTAAAAAAATAAAATTATTATTTGCACTAGTAAGAATATCAGGGGCATTACTTTTAAGGAGAATAATGACTGACAGTGTGCAATTCATTATAATGTCCAGTGCCATTTTGATAACATATATATTTTGATAACATCTTTATACTTTATTGTAACTGCATTGATTTTAATAGTACAGTGATTTTACAGTAATGAAAACATAGTTAGCTCTCTATGTTTTGTGTATGTATGTGTGTGTGTGTGTGTGTGTGTGTATGTATGTGTGTGTGTGTGTGTGTGTGTGTGTGTGTGTGTGTATATATATATATATATATATATATATATATATATATATATATATATATATTTCATGTGCCTTTTATTTTAAGGAGTATAAAATATTCCATATATACTTTACTGTTGAAAAAGATAGAACATGTCAGATATGCCAAAGTTAAACTAAAAGACATTTTCAAAGTCACCTATTAACACTAACATAAATGTTTCTGCGATGCTCATCTGGGGATGGTTCCAAATCCTGATTTTATAGGTGTCACTTCAGATAAATATGCAGGTCCATCATCTGTGAGATTTCCCACTATGTGATTATTTTACTGTCACAATAGGATCCTTGTGTTCTGGACCATGCAGACCAATTGACACATTTGCAGATTATAAGCCTGGGGCTGTGGAAGGAACACCCATGCCATTTGGATGAGAGCGCTGGTGGAATATACATGCACACTGAAATGACTCATGTAATTCTTTCTTTATCCTACTGCTTTTCCAGGGGGTGAGTCATTACAAATGGGTCCTAGAATGCATTTGCGTTGATCTCCCATGGGCTAGGATTATGGCTTCTGTCACCATTGCAAATGGAGTTAACAGTGGGGAACACTGTTACAGTTAGCAACCATTGCATGCCTGTGCTCACTGATTGCTAGTTTCTATGTCTGCAGACCTTCTATATGTTTGCTGTGCCACACCTACTTGTTTCCTGCATCATTTTAACCTGCCTCCTCCTTTCATCCTCTCTATTTCCTCCATAGGATTCTGTATTTGGCAATGGACAAATAATTTCAAAGCAAAACCGCTTTTATATCTTATACGTACAAACAAAAGTAAGCTTATTCCTGATCTCTGCTACACCCTGTGGGAAGAGGAGTATGTGTATGTGAGGACAAGCCTGGTTGATGCTCAACTTGTTTTGACAATTTCATTACAGTCCGTCCTCTGTATCCGCATATTCTCTATTTAAGGATTTAACTATTCATGGCTTGAATGTATTGAGAACATCTAAAAAGCAATATAAATCTTCTCATTTTATATAAGGGACACCATTTTACTGTGCCATTGTATACAATGGGACTTGAGCATCTACAATTTTTGGTATCCAAAGAGGCCCTGGAACCAACCACAGTGGATACCAATACACTACTTGTGAGGCCCAGTACTATCTCTTATAGTTCCAAACAAAACTGTGAACTCTCAGGAATGTATCATTCGAACTGAAACAAGAACTACTGGTATCTGCTTTCATAGGAGTCAGTACCAATGATAGAAAGGGTATGAAGTGGTGTGAGGAAAAGCTGCTTTGAGGTCTGATTGGCAACATTTCTCTTCTACTGAGATCATATGAGCTCCACAGTAGCCTGGAATGGTGGCATGCTTGAGTGTGCAACAATTTAGGAAATGCTATAGTGGCTATATCAGAAGTTTCAAAAGAAGGTGTATGGTGAAGTAAACTAACAATTTGTATTTTTGATCACTGGTGTCTTCCAGATAGGGCAAATATATTAGGAAGCTGCAATCAATATTTCTGTAGCTGTTCTTGTCCTTATTCTTTACCCTTCTTCTTCATATCCAAAAGGCATTTCTGTTGTCCTTTACTTTTTTCTGTCAGTTTCTAGGACTAGTTGTAACATTTTCCTCTTAATGCAGTAACATATTGGAGCCCACCCCCTTAAAATAATGCTTCTTTTAAAAATGTGTTCTTAGGTTGAAGCACATTCTTGGTAATTCTCCATTACAGCACTATAATGCTAACCCCCTCCCCCAAGTGGTTATAGATTTGCCCTTGAAATCATAAACCCACTTCAGCACACCTTGTACAAACATTACAAATGGAAAGGGTGAGTGTCAATGCAGCCACAATTGGCAAAGACCAAAGAGCTATATTGCAAGAATGCATGCTTCTTTAGAGCAGTCTACATTAAATGTTTTTAAAAGTTCTTTGGAGACGACTGCAAACTCTCAAGTCTGGGATAACATGCTTGCAATTTTTGTTCTCTCGTGCGTGGCACACTTCCATAGGAGCAAAGCTCTTGTGGATCCATCCCTTTGAACATTAACTTAGTGCAATAACAATAGCTGGTTTCAAACCAGCCAGTGTAGAATCCCTTGTTCCATATTGCTTGATAGCAGGGTGCGTATGCCTCAATCAAACATTTGCCAAGCAGGATTGTCTTTACTATTGAAAAGAAGATTCCCTAAAGGTAGAGTGCATAGCAGAGTATGTATAGCTTAGTATAGAATGCTGTAATGTTCTTATGCTTTTGAACTGAATCCATGTAATTGCAGCTTGCAAGTGGAGAACTCTCTCCTGCCGAGACTCCATTTTGTGTCATTCTGCTGGTAGTTAATCCATTGGGTTTAGCAGCATTGGACAACTGCTGCGAGGGGAAAAAAAGCATGAACAGTTCTCTGGTGTTAGAAGACCATTATTGGGCATAGCAGGGTGCTGTTAGGTTTGTTTTTATCAGCTGTGCAAGAAGGATGCTCCTTGAACTTGAACAAACGGGAAGCTTTTCATTGAGAATGGTCGTTTTGGATTTCAGCAACATGGCACAGTTGCATAAAAGGCCAAAACAAATTGTTTTGATCATCATGATGAGTCAGATGCTAGCAAACGAGAAAGTAAGGGGTGTTATCTTCAAAACCTGCATTCATTAGATGCGTTATGATACATATTTTGCTATAACTCGGCCCACACAGATGCTGCTTCCATGTTTACCTGCTGTCTAGTTCCTCCCTTTTCTTCTGCTGTTTCTCTGGTGCTACGTTTTAGACCGTAAGCTCCTCATGACAGCAACCTGTCTTTTTATGCTCTAAAAACTGCCATGCTGGTTAGATGGCACTGTGTAAGGAATAACTAGTAGTAAAACTAAGAAAACAGAAAGTTCAGATATAGTGAAGGAATTGACTATCTTGATCTATCAGATAGCAATGCATATGAGTTCACTAATTTCAATGTGTGGTAAGATCATCCCGTTGAATATGAGTAATTTCCATGGTTGATCTTTGGATCCTGAACTTCTTCCCTAAAAGGTTTATCCTGGTAACATCACTGCCATTGCCATGGCCCCAAGTAAAGAGTTTTCATTAAATCAATTTGTGCTTCAGTTCTTTGCTTCAGACTCATTGCTCCTTGGCTGATATAATTCATGTAGAAATTATGGATGACTGAAATTCTGTTGTTGACTCCCAACCGGAGTAGTCTCATGAAATTAATAGTGAGTCAACAAGAGCTAAATTGAATTGATGATGATGATATTTATTTCTATCCCAACTTCTTCCAAGTTTGAGACTCTAAGCAGCATATAACAAATAAAAAACAATTAAAATCCACAAAATACAAAAGTTAAAATAAGATCAAGCAATAAAAATAAAACCGAATTAAACCATCACTCTACTCTAACAGGATTTTGGTTTATGTGTATATGTTGGTCAGGGCCAAAGCCAGAAAAAAATGGGGGGGGGGTTGAATCCCTACCCCCCCCCCCCCGGCTACAGCCCTGATGTTGGTCAAATAACTGCTAGGGTTGATCCATGCTGGATTGTACTACCAAAGAATCGAGAATGTGCCATTTAATAGTGGGGAAGATTCGTGTAGATTCTTGGTAGAAAGCAAAAACATAGTTGCTAGTTGACAGTCTATGACAGCCAATAGAGCACCTATTCTTACCTGAGGAAAAGAGGTGAGCAGGGCCTCTGCTGGAAGTCTTCTAGTACGGGGAAAAATGCATGGCCAGTATTTGGGGCAGGAGAGGGAGCGGAGTATAGGTTAGTGATGATAGAAGAACCACTGCCCAGCACAAAGTTTCAAAGTGATCTTTGCAGGAAGGGGGTGTGAAAACTGGGGGAAGAACCTTGAACAATTTAACATATGCCATATTACTAACATAAAATAGTAAAGACTTGGAATTGATGAGTGATTTCAGCTTAACTGCGAAAAGGCAGATTCGAAACCCAGCACACTTTGTTACTTCCAAAAGGCCAGATCAAGACACAAACTAGGTTTGAAGGCACCACGAACACAGGTTTATTACTTTGAGGCCTGAAAGGATGTCAGATACAGAGTCTGTGTTCTCAAAGGATCTAACATAAAGCATGCAGCACAGTAAAGGACATTTTATTAATTCTGACAGCCATTCAAAATACTTGCACCCTCCCTTGATTGGTGGAAAAGCTGGCCCAGCTAGGATCCGGGCATTCGTTGGCCGTAGATTACTCCTGACATCACAGGTGGTCAAGGTTTCCTCTGTGATGGGAAAAAATGAACAACTGTCATTTATGGATTTGAAGCTGAAGTTGTTTTGAAGGTCTGCCCTGAGAAAGATACTGATAGGTGGAATTCGGTGAGCAATATGCAAAGCATTGCCCAGACCACGTAATGTGGTCCCCAGGCCCAACCCACATAGTGCCCACACTTGCTAAGGCCCGGATCTTATCTAAGATCCAGGTCATGCCAGATGTTTAATTAATTCAGAACAAAGCAGGGAACCCCAGGTTTGTTCCAAATTAATTCGGTTTTACTAGAGGCTCCATTTGGACACCTTCAATAAAATTGAGCCGGGTCTCAGTTTTAAGGCTTGTCTGGATGGGCCCAGAGATGATAAGATAGTGAATCTTTTCATATCAGCCTCTATCACTAGAAAACAAGTATTGCCTCAGTTATGCTGAAGAAACTCTTGGTCAAAGGGAGAAGAGTACCTCTCAGCTCATACCAGTGCACTGGGGCTCATTTCCATTAAAACCATGAGGAACCAATGGAATTAAGCACCCTTAACAAGGGTAAAAAAAAAAAAAGCAAAAAACTCTACTCAGCACAAAGACCATCATTCAGAATTTGGGTGCCATGATAAAGCATGGTCACTGTGCTCTCACCTCGCTCCCACCTCCAGTTTTACCTCATGCCTCTATTTAGTCATATTCCCTACAAGTGCCTTCATCTGCTGGCATTCAAACACCACCACTGAGTCAGTCCTCCCTCTCCTCCGGTCTGCTGCAATTTTTAGATGACAGTTTGTGCTGTGTGGGAGAAAAAGACAGATGTCAGTCAAAGTATCCCACCACCTCACATAAAAAGGAGCCGTCCCTTAAAGACCTTCAGACAATCTTTGAATGGCATCTTCCCACAGCTCTAAGCATTTTTTAAAAATCCTGTTCCCTTAAAGGTTACTAGGAAGCTTTGGTTTTCAAACAACAACATTCCCACTTAGCCACCCACTCCTATTTCTCCCCTTTGTTTCTATGCTGGGCTTTGGGTGGTATAAAAGAAGTGGTGTCCTCCCTTTTCTCTTCTTTCTCCCACAAACTGCCGAGCCAAGCTTTAGGAAAAGCCCAGCTAATTACTGAAGGTTATGATGCTTGATAGATCATGCAACGGTTGTTTCAGGTGCACATGTCAAAAGATCAGGTGTGACTGGTGGCAGGAAGACTGGCCACAGCTGCAGTTCAGAGAGACCAGATGGCTTGCAAGGAATGGAGTTAGAAACCCAGGGAATTCTAATGATTAGAAGCTCTGAAAGAGTCTTGGGATGTAGGCAAACGAGGCATCCTGGGAAGTTTAGTAATTAGCATCTATGAGGCAATTGTAGGACATTCTTGCATGTAATACTTCATTCTGTACAATAAGACCAAAACGGACAAATAGAGCAGAGCTCTGTGTGCTGAAAACTGGGAGAGAGAGAAAAAAAACCCCTTAATTTCTGTTCCCAAAATGTGTTTGTTAAAATCTGTGCTGATTAAAGTTAAATCAAAGGAGGATGCAGGACACAGTATTTCATGTGCTCCATCTGTTCCAAGCAATCCAATATTCCAAGTAACAATATGTTGCCTGCTGACTAGATGACCATACTGAAAGAATGAAAACCAGATAGGTGGCTCCCATACACAATAGACCCAATTAGATTGGGGTCTGTGTGTAACAAAATTGTTGGATTCAGCTTTGATTCACCTCAGCATCAGGTGCCAAACAATGTGAGACTGACATAAGGCCGAAGCATGAAAAGGTCCTTTTTGAACTATAATTCTCAGAATCTTCTATCCAGCTTGCTTCTGCTGCTAGTTGCAGGAAAGAAATAACAAAGCAAAACAAACACATTTCCAAACTTTACACAGTACAGTATAGTGCAACTGAGCTACAGTCAAGAGAGCCAACCAAACTGGATTTTGCAGATGCCCCTGGGAAGTACCTGACCATCGGAGGCTTTGCTATGATTGATTTTTCTGTTATCTGGGAATGATAAAATTTCAGGAAACAATGTCAGAATGACTATATGAGAGGAATTTTAGAGGAAGGCGAAGGCAAACCACCTCAGAGTACTTCTTTCCTAAGAATATTTTATGAAATTCTTGGGAGTCACCATCGGTTAACAGGTGACCTAAAGGCAACATCTGTGAACACGCATTTTAAGAAGAAAGTTTGGTTTTATATCCCTGTATCTTTTTGTTTGTTTGTTTGTTTGTTGTTGATTGCCTTCAAGTTGAATGTAACATATGGCAATCCTATGAACAAAAGACCTATAATCAGCCCTATCATCAATATTCAGGTGTTGCAAGGGCCATGGGTTATTTGACTGAGTTTATTAACCTGTAATGAGGTCTTTCTCTTTTCTTACTGCCTTCTACTTTGTGAAACATTACGGTCTTTTCTAGACATTGTATCTACTCATGGTATCTCTGAAGTATGATAATCTCACATGTCATCTTGACCTTTAGGGAGAGTTTAGGCTTGATTTGCTTAGTTGTCATTTTGGCTGTCAGGGCTATCTGCAGAACTGTTCTACCAGGCCACATTTCAAGTGAGTTGATTCTCTTCCAGTCAGCATTCTTCACTGTCCAGCTTTCAAAACCATATAAGAAGTTGGAAGTACAATAGCACAGACAAGGCTGAGTTTGGTATTAAATAATAGATCTTTACACATCAAGAGACTGTCTTGTGCCTCCATAGCTGTCATTCTAAGGCCCCATCTACACTACCAGATAAAATCCAGATTATCCGCTTTGAACTGGATTATGAGTCTACACTGCCATATAATCCAGTTCAAATCAGATAATCTGGATTTTATCCGGCAGTGTAGATGAGGCCTACTCTTCCAAATTCTTGATTTTAAGACTTATTTTGATTAATGACTGAACCAAAGTATAGAAAATGTCTTCCTAGGCCCCATTCACACTGACCACTTAGGTTGCTGTAGATTGAGGATCAGCCCTGTGATGTCCAAATGCTGCACAGGGTTGATCCATGGTAATGTGGGGTAAGATCACTTCAATGCAGCTGTGCCCTGTGTTATGCTAAGTTGGATATTAGTCTGAATTCTGCTTCAGAATTCAGACTTTTCCCTGACAGTGTCAATGAGGACCTACTTGTTCCTTGTCACTTGCCCTTAAATCAGCCAAGGTGACAATGTGCACTGGGAAGAGGGGGAGAGGGAATGTCCTCTTTTCCCCCTCTCCCATCCCTTGATGCTTCATCAATCTGATTGACACCAGGGCAAGTGACAAGGAACAGGTAAATCTTATGTCATGGCCAGAGACCACCATGACTTGGGGGGCGGGAAGGGGGGAAGTTAGGGTGGCTGCTCAGTGGTGTCAAACTGTCTTAAGTGCTGCAAGGCAGTGGGGACCCCCTATCGCATTGGCGGTGGTTGGGGAAGTCCCTTTGGGAACACTTATTGGGACCGATCCAGCATCCAGCATACCAAAATAAGTGTCAGTGTAGATGTGCCCATAGTCTTCTTAAAAGTTATGTAAATCATCTGTGGTCTTTGTTTTCTTAACATTCAACCATAAACCAGCCTTTGCACTTTCCTTCTTTGACTTTCTTCAGTAATTGTTCCTATAATATGTTCCTATAATACACGTTGTGCAGCACTGGGCTTTCCTTTCACTTCAGAGTATGTCAAGAGCTAAATTTTACTGTGACATTCTCCTTACCATTAACATCTGAAAGGCAAACCACTATAACATTGTCCTGGCCACTGAAGGAGTTACTGTAATTTGGTCAATGCACATAGATGAAAATTCAATTAAATGAAGAGTTTTTAAAAATAACTTTTCTAAATTTCAAATTTAGGTAAGTTCTTATCATTAAAAACTTGAAATGCATAGAAATCAACTTCCACAGTCTATGGGAATATTTGGTGGGCTGTGGTTTTCAGCATGCACTCTACCATATACTCCCGGAATTTAGAATATTTACTTTTTTTGGACTATGACTCACAGATTTGTTCATCCAGCATAACATTTATTTACAGTGGCTGTAGGAGTTAGTGAGCTATAATTCAAAACAGGTAATTTTTCCAAGCATATACTCCAGAGTTCTTAAAGCCAATTATAATAGCAGGTGACCAGCTAGTCCACAAAAAACTCCACCCTGGCACAGTGGCATACAAACATATTTACAACCCACATATACAAATACTCCTTAAGCAAATAAGATGGCCGCTATCATTTTGCCTGTACTGTGGATTGGGTGTTTGTTTGGGGTTACTGGGTTCTTTGTGTGTTTTCTTTGCAGCAGTCATACTGTCTCTTCAGGGTTCTTCAATTTGTTAGGTAGCATCAGTTGCAGTTTTTTTGTGATTGTTTTTGGTGTAGCATTTGGATCTATTTATAGAACCCGTGTTTCCAAATAGGCCTTAGCAATGTGTTCCCCAAATACACAGATGGTTGGCTTGATTTCCTGAGGAATAGGAACTTGCCAGAACCAGGCTCTGGAGAGGTTAATTGGGTGCCTGTAACCAGAAGAAATGCAAAAACAAAATAAAATTGTACCATTTGGTTCTTTTATTTGCTGTGGGTGAAGTTAAGTTTGCCGTTTATGGTGTGCCAAGGTCAATTTAAATTAGCATTCGACTGAATCCTAAAAATTACACAGGGGACCAGGTAGGTTGAAATCCCCCCCTCTGCCAAGACAGTTCAAATCGAAGGAAATGCTTTGATCTTGGAAATCATCAGATTTACAACAGAAGAAAATTGATTCCTTTAATCCTGTGTAAGTGGGGGAGAAGGTAGGGTTGGCCCCTGGTTACCCACATTCAAAGGATACCTTTTATTTTAAATGGTAGCTCCTTAGATTTGCATAGAAAATAATGGATATTCAATTCCTGAGAATATTGATGTCAGTTGCCATGTACCCAGCATAACAGCTCTGCAGCATCCCGTATTTTTGAACTTTGACCTGGGAACAGCTCGGAGGAAAGAGAAGGAAGCAAGTTTATTATAGCACCCAACTGGGCCTTTCAAAGAGAGAAAGCCTTGGAGCACAATGCTGTTTTTCCTCTGTAAGAATATCAGTCCTCATCTGCAAAATATCTTGGCAGCCAAAAGTCAGCACTCCCTCTTTTCTTCCTCTCCCCTTTGTCCATGTTGCAGCCAACCTATTTCAAAAGGCACAGCCAATGTTTCCCATCCTAAACCAGGTTCTGAGGCCACACACCACTGTAAGTAACACGTTTATCATAACTATCCTTTCATGTAACCGCAGTTCTAACAGAACTGAGAAATATAACCTGATATTCTCTTCCCATTAGTTAGAAAGTTTGTTGTTGTTGTTTATTTGTTCAGTCACTTCTGACTCTTCGTGACCTCATGGACCATAAAGGTACAGGTTTTCTCCTGACATTAAGTCTAGTCATGTCCAAATCTGGGGGTTGATGCTCATCTCCATTTCTAAGCCAAAGAGCCGGCGTTGTCCATAGATATCTCCAAGGTCATGTGGCCGACATGACTGCATGGAGCACTGTTACCTTCCCATCACAGCAGTACCTAGTGATCTACTCACATTTGTATGTTTTCGAACAGCTAGGTTGGCAGAAGCTGGAGTTAACAATGGGAGCTCACCCTGCTCCCTGGATTTGAACCGCCGACCTTTTGGTCAGCAAGTTCAGCAGCTCAGTTAGTCCCACTGAATTCATTTGAGGTCATATACGCATAAAGCAGAAGTTTTAAGATCTTTATTTTTGTACTGTCAGTTTTAGTACATTATATTGCAAGGTAAGCTAAGTATGGCTTTTGAGGAGGTTATTGTGGTCCTTTAACCACTCCAGATCCCCAGAATTCTGCAACAGTGCAATTCATCTTCTGAGGAGGTTGTATACACACAGAGGCGTCGTCGTCTCACTCGTTCAGTCGTTTTCGACTCTTTGTGACCTCATGGACAGTCCACATCTGTCGGCCGTTGCCGGCCCCAGTTCCTTCAAGGATGAGCCACTCATTTCAAGGATACCGTCCATCCATCTCGCCTTTGGTCGGCCTCTCTTCCTTTTTCCTTCCATTTTCCCTAGCATCATGATCTTTTCCAAGCTTTCCTGTCTCCTCATGATGTGGCCAAAATACTTCAGCTTTGCCTCTAATATCCTTCCCTCCAGTGAGCAGTCGGGCATTATTTCCTGGAGGATGGACTGGTTGGATCTTCTTGCGGTGCAAGGTACTCTCAGGATTTTCCTCCAGCACCAGAGTTCAAAAGCGTCTATCTTCCTTCGCTCAGCCTTCCTTATTGTCCAGCTCTCGCATCCATAGGTTACTATGGGGAATACCATTGCTTTGACTATGCGGACCTTCGTTGCCAGTGTGATGTCTCTACTCTTCATTATTTTGTCAAGGTTGGCCATTGCTCTCCTCCCAAGAAGTAAACGTCTTCTGATTTCCTGGCTGCAGTCTGCATCTGCAGTGATCTTCGAGCCTAGAAATATAAAGTCTGTCACAGCCTCCACGTTTTCTCCCTCTATTTGCCAGTTGTCAATCGGTTTGGTTGCCATGATCTTGGTTTTCTTGATGTTTAATTGCAGCCCGGCGTTTGCACTTTCTTCTTTCACCTTGGTGATAAGGCTCCTTAGCTCTTCCTCACTTTCGGCCATCAGAGTAGTATCATCTGCATACCTAAGGTTGTTAATGTTTCTTCCAGAAATTTTAACTCCAGCCTTGGATTTGTCAAGCCCCGCACGTCGCATGATGTGTTCTGCGTACAAGTTGAATAGGTAGAGCGATAGTATACAGCCCTGCCGTACTCCTTTCCCAATCTTGAACCAATCTGTTGTTCCGTGGTCTGTTCTTACTGTGGCTACTTGGTCTTTATACAGATTTCTCAGGAGACAGACAAGGTGACTTGGTATCCCCATACCACCAAGCACATGCCATAGTTTATTATGATCCACACAATCGAAGGCTTTAGAATAGTCAATAAAGCAGAAGCAGATGTTTTTCTGAAACTCCCTGGCTTCCTCCATTATCCAACGGATATTGGCAATTTGGTCTCTCGTTCCTCTGCCTTTTCTGAACCCAGCTTGGACATCTGGCAACTCTCGCTCCATATATTGCTAGAGTTTTCCTTGCAGGATCTTGAGCATTACCTTACTAGAATGGGAAATAAGTGCCACTGTACGGACGTTTGAACATTCTTTAGCATTTCCTTTTTTTGCTATGGGGATGTAAATGGATTTTTTTCCAATCTGATGGCCATTCTTGTGTTTTCCATATTGACTGGCATATGGCATGCATCACCTTGACAGCATCATCTTTCAAGATTTTAAACAGTTCAGCTGGGATCCCATCGTCTCCTGCTGCCTTGTTGTTAGCAATGCTTCTTAAGGCCCATTTAACCTCACTCCTCAGGATGTCTGGTTCTAATTCACTCACCACACCGTCACAGCTATCTTCTATATTTGTATCCCTCCTATACAGATCTTCTGTATATTCCCTCCACCTTTTCTTGATTTCTTCAGCTTCTGTTAGGTCCTTGCCACCTTTGTTTTTGATCATGCCCATTTTTGCCTGAAATTTGCCTCCGATGTTTCTGATTTACTGGAAGAGGTCTCTTGTCCTTCCTATTCTATTGTCTTCTTCCACTTCCATGCATTGCTTGTTTAAAAATAGTTCCTTGTCTCTCCTGGCTAACCTCTGGAATTGTGCATTTAATTGGGCATATCTCCCCCTATCGCTGTTTCCGTTCGCCTTCCTTCTTTCTTGGGCTACTTCCAGTGTCTCAGCAGACAACCATTTTGCCTTCTTGGTTTTCTTTTTCTTTGGGACGTACTTTGTTGCTGCCTTCTGAACAATGTTGTGAACTTCTGTCCATAGTTCTTCTGGGACTCTAATTATCAAGTCTAGTCCCTGAAATCTATTCTTCACTTCCACTGCATATTCATTAGGAATATTTGTGAGATCATATCTAACTGGTCTGTGCATTTTCCCCATTCTCTTTAGTCTGATTCTAAATTTTGCAATAAGAAGTTCGTGGTCTGAACTACAGTCAGCTCCAGGTCTTGTTTTCACCGACTGGATGGGTGTCCGCCACCTTTGGCTGCAAAGGATGTAGTCAATCTGATTTCGGTGTTGACCATCTCATGAAGTCCATGCAGTCTTTTAGGTTGTTGGAAGAGAGTGTTTGTTATACACAGAGAGTTTTCCTGGCAAAATTCTATCAGCCTACGTCCTGCTTTGTTTGGTTGTCCCAGACCATGCTTGCCTGTGATCCCGGTTGTCGTTTGACTGCCCACCTTAGCATTCCAATCTCCTGTAATGAGAATAATGTCTCTTTTTGGTGTGTTATCCAGAGAGAATCACTTTCCTAATGCACTGTTAATTTTTAAAATAGTTATAGTGCATTTGTCTATCAGTAAAAGAGCACTTTTGCAGTATGTTTTATAATACTATTTTTAATATTTTTAAAGAAAACCTGCCTCTTAAACTATAGGACTATGATAGGATAACATCACAATCTTAAAAAATGTTTGGAAGACCCTAGTGCAGATGCATGAAATCACTACAAACATCCCCCCGAAGAATGCAATGGATGGATGGGGAGGCAACAACATCTGACAACACCTGGCAAAATCCATAGAGCTATAGCACTGGAAGAGCTGCTCAAGCTGCTAAAGTCAGTTACAGTGCTAACATTGTTTCTTGTTGACCTGAGCTGATGCAGTACCTCATTTGATTTCCCTTGGTAGATGGTGGGAAGAAAGAATCTGATAGTCTAACTTTTCACTTTTGATATGGAGCTCCTCCCCCATACTTGTCTTGGTTTTACTTTGGGATTTATAACCCTATAGCGATGTGGCTTTGGGACTGGAATCCCCGCCCCACTGTATAACACAATAAATTAAAATAACCTTTAAAAAACAGCTGAGGAGGAACTCCATTGCTGCTTCTCTAGAATGTGAGGTTTCGTAACCCAGTTTCCGCAGCCCTGTGACGAGAAGTGACCTTTCCAGCTGCCTTGATTTGGTTTATGTTTGTGGTTCTATAGCAGCTTAAGCTGTACTATATGGATTAATGTTTTGAGATGAACAGCGCCAAATAATAATCTCTGTCTGATCCTCTCGTAAAGACTGGGTACACTTTTAGTTTAATTTATGAATGATCCCACAATACCTGTTTTTCTTTTCTCAGATGCAAGGTTATTTGTGATTATGAATAAAGGAGAATTGCATAAAAGGTTATATTTTTGGCTTCAACACAGTTTTATTCATGTGTTCTCATGAACATGTGATTTTTTTTATCCAGCACTCCTTTCTTTTCTTGAGACTATTCAGTAATGTCACATTTGTGGATGAAAGAGAAATTGTTGATGGCCTATCAGACTGGAGTTGCAATTGAGCTCAACCCAAATCTTGGAGTTGCGTTAATCATTGCATGTCTTAATAACATTTGTTGCTTAGATAATTTTCAAAATATTATTTTCTGAAATGTAAAACAGTAACAGCTAATACTAGAGCAGACAACTTGATTAAAGGGCAAAGGGAGAATAGGGAATTTTGGCTTGCTATTCAGGTCAAAAAAAGCCTTATGTACCATAATTCTGGCTAATACATTTCCATGAGACCCTTGTCCTTCGTTATATGTGGTTATTCTAGTGAATGAGCAGGGAAAAGAGAAGGCACGGGTAGCTTTCCTGAACATTTACAGTAGATTATTTCCAAAATATCAAAGAGCTTGTGCATTCAAAACAGCACAGAAAATGTCCTCTACCAGCCACTATGTTTGCTCTCCAGTGCTAGCCTGCTGCAGAGCCTATAAAGAAAGCCGCTAACAAAAAGGTTATTCAGAAGGTTGCTTGAATAAACCCAAAGGTAACAAGTATCCACTGAGCAGATGTCGTGAGACCAAGCTGCACTTTGGAAAACTGCCGAGATATTTTAAAGTAGCGTTTTCTCATTAACCTAAGCACAATGCTAAAAGTCCTTTAAAATAAAACTTTCCAGATGCCACCTGCATCTGAGATGCTAATAGGATGAATGCCAGTAAGCCCCCTAATACTGGAAATGCTCTTAAGAAAACAACCACAACTGATTGTACTCACACAAACAAATTAAAAAAAAAACTAATTTATGTATTCCTGCAGCTGCATCTCCAAGCGAAGTAAAAGCAGGAGTCAGGACCAACTCACAGTTGACTAATGTTTCCCCTGTCTTTGCAGATTTGGACATTTAACAGTAATTAAGATTTATTGTCTGCAAACTTGCAGGTCAGAACAGGCATCACAGTGTGGATAACTTTCTGTTTACTGGTAAAAAGCTTATTAGAAGGAATCTTCAAATCTTCCAAGCATAACGTGTCATTTCAGATCTTGACTGTACATTTCTAGCGGGAGTGCAAGAGACCCGTCAAGCACAGGCATGGGTTAGGATAATGTGTGTGTGTTGCTGCCTGAAGCAAAATATTCTGTTTTCCTCAAATACCTTAAATATCTGGATTAGTATAGCTAGAATTCAAAGCCTGACCACATTCAGTGAGGTTCTGGGAAACTGAAAGAAACCATCATAAGTTGGATCTGTGCCCTTCCACACATGCAAAAGAGATCAAAGTTGTGCCTGAACTAGAAAGTAAGGCCCACACCTTACTTTCTTTGAGAGAATATGGTTGAGAGAATATGGTTTAGATGTAGTGGTATGAGATTTGGTTCCTAGCACCTCCCATTACAAAAGATCAGGTGATATGAAAAGCCTGAGCCTGGAAGAGTAGAAAATGGTCAGAGTAGTCTGGTACAAGGCAGTCTCTTATGCAGAAATACTTTTCTCTTGACCCTTGATTTGCAGCAGATATTCTTACACAGCTTTTGTTCTTGCGACGTATCCACTGTGTTCAATGACTGGATAACTTAGGACAAATGAGTCATTCAGAGAAACATGCTACACATTACCTCATCTCCAGTGTATTTGACAAAGACAGTTTCACATGTTTACTAGAAAACCATGGAATCCCTCTGCCCATTTGAAACCCAGAGTGGTTTACCAGTTAAAATGTTGGACTGGAGCTTCTGAGATTCAGATTCTTGTCCTCACAGAATCATGGAAATCAATGGGGAGCATTGGGCAAATTACAACAGGTGATTGTTTCCAGGATCCAACTCAGATACCCAAATTCGTGCCCTGAATGAGCAAATTCTGTGGTTTTTTCCACTCCTTGGCTCTTTCACAAATTATGCAAAAATAGAAAGGGGAGTCATGCATGAGAATAGTGTCCATGGTCCTATTCCACCCTCCATGCTCACAACTTCTGGCCCTTCTACACTGTCTCAAAACTCATGACCCATCATGGGTTTCCCTAGATTACCCTGGAGTAAACTGGGATTTCCCAATTCACTCCAGATTAATTTCACATCTGCAAAGATCCAGACCTTAAGGTGCTGGGTCTGTGGGGATTGACTCCGGGGACTGCTTCTGATGTCCCGGGGGTCAATCCCCATAGCCATCCTGGATCGTTGGGCTCCTGGAGCTCAAAGGAGCAGAATGGTGTCCACCCCCTCATCTCCAGCCCCCCCCCCATTTTGCTCTCCAAAACTTACTTGAGGGGCCTGCCAACAGTGCATGCTCCTCTGAAGAGACGCAATCCTGACTCCCCCATCCACTTTCTGATGTGTCATTTTTCCTCCTCCCAATACATTATTTTACACGCTAGTAGCACTCTCCAGAAGGGCCTGCACTGCCCAGCAGCTCCTTTGGGTATATTTTGGAGGGGAAGATGGGGTGGAGGCAGCTAGATGTCATCCCAGGTTAACCTTGATTTGAGTTAGGGACAAAAGAAAACAGGACAAACGGGGTATAAAAAACCCAGTTACTCCCTGGTTTTAGGCCTGTGTAGAAGAGCCCTTCAGTATGTGTCTGCTAAGTAAATGAGTGACAAGACAAGCAAGTGTACATAGGAATGGGATTTTACATATGGTTGACATGATCTGACTCTTTGATAAGAAGGAACTTAGCTATGGTTAGAGTTACATGGTGTCCTGTAAAAAAAAATCTATTATCACAAAGTAATATTCTGTGTTCTAGGATTTTGTACTTTTAGAATAAGACTAAAAAGTATTTCTTATTATTTAAAAATCTAAACCATATTGACTCTCCTGGAGTAGGAGGTCTTGGTATTTGAACAGCATGTGTGTTTTTAATATAATAAACAAAATGTATGTCAGGATGGCTACCAATTTGGTTAGTATTAAAAAGGAATCAAACAAATTCATGGCAGATCTGGATTCATCAGATTTTCACAAATTTGATTTATATATATCAAGTGAGTGCATGCACATGTCTATTTCCCTTTTGTGGTATGATGTGATTCCGTTGCAAATGTCAGATGTGTTTTTGAGCACTTTGTTGTGTGGAGGAAACATTCTTTCTAGGACTTCCTCCCACAATCTCACTTTAGCTTCAGGCATGCAAGGTTTTACGACACATATTTATTAAAGGTGACTCATTTTTAAAACCAATCACACAAGCCTTCTAATGTTGGAAGGTTGGAAGGTGACAACTATGTTTGTGACCCAGAAATGGAGATTTCTTTCATTCACATCCTATCACATCACATCTCATTTCTCTGTTTCTTAACTCATCAGCCTGAAGCCTCCAGAGGAGTGGAGCCTTCCCTTCTGCCCTGCCTTCTTTCCTTTACTTATGGTTGCCTGATAAAGTATGATTTTAAATGATAGCACTATATAAATCATAGCATTTCTCAACCCTTTCTTCCTGAGGTAAAATAGTTACACTTTTCAAATTATTTCCAAATAGTTTGCAATATCTTGGCCAGAACTTGGAGTTATGAACCTGCACGATCTCTTCGCTCGTCGGGGGAGGCCCTCCTCTTGCTCCCACCAACCTTGCAGTCACATCAAACATGCCCCGATCAGACATACAACTGACCTGGAGGACCTCTGTCTTGTCAGGATTAAGTCTCAGCTTGTTTGCCCTCATCCAGACCAACACAGCGGCCAGACACTGGTTCAGTATCCCAGGGGCTTCCTTGGATTTAGGTGGAAAAGAGTAGTAGAGTTGGGTGTCATCTGTGTAGAGATGGCACCGAACTCCAAAACTCCGGATGACCTCACCCAACGGTTTCATGTAGATGTTAAAGAGCACGGGGGACAAAATAGAACCTTGCGGGACCCCACAGGTCAATGGCCAGGGGTCCGAGCAGGAGTCCTCCAGCTTCACCAACTGAGAGCGACCCTCCAGGAAAGACTGAAGTCTTGTTGAAGGCCTTACTGAAATCCAGATAGGCTACTCACTGCCAAGACACCACACTTGGAAGGTCATCATATTCAGACAAGGCATCACCTAAGTAAGTAAGTGCGGTGTCTTGGCAGTGAGTATGTAGGTGACTGTGGAGCCCTATTCTTGACCCACATGTTCTTCCACACTGAGGGCATTGGTTTCCAGGTGGAAGGCGGTCCCAGTCATAGTTGGCTTGACACACCTTCTTCTTGGCACATTTCTCCATTCATGCCTCTTCAAATTCCACAGCAATACTGGGCACAGCTGACTTCCAGTTTGAGCGCTCAAGAGTCAGGGCTTCCTAGTTTTTGGTGTCTATGCCACAGTTTTTTAAGGTTAGCTCTAAGTCCATCTTTAAATCCCTTTTCCTATCCCCCAACATTCCATTTTTGTTCTTGAGTTGGGAGTAGAGTAACTGATTTGGGAGACAGTGATTGGGCATTCGGACAACGTGGCCAGTTCAGCGGAGTTGATGGTGTAGGAGCATCACTTCAAAGCTGGTGGCCTTTGCTTCTTCCAGCATGCTATCTATTGTGCTTTGATTATGTATTCCTGCATGGGGGTTGGACTGAATGGCCCTTTTGGTCTCTCCCAACTCTACGATTTTGTGTGATCTAATATCAATCTTCTTGAATTCTTGAGCTAAGCATAATATATTAGATGTTATATTAGATACATTCGGAGTGTCATGTACAAAACACTGAGCCCAGCTCTAAACTTGTATCAATGTCTTATTTTATTTTACAACAATTATTATGCCTTCTTTATCATCCAGTGAGCATCAAGATCCTAAGGTGCATTTTTAATTTGCACATGACAAGCCCCTGTTGGTAGCATACGACTGAGTCCTTTTTACCAGCTATATAGCCATTCTGTAGCTGAATATCATTTTTCTTTTTATCACTTAGTTATTAAATAACCTATATCATCCTTCATAACATCAAAACACACACAAATAACTTCCAATCTTTTTCTCTATTAACAATGCTTTTCAACTGGGGCTTTGCTTGTTTTTCAGGAACTTCAAACTCACCAGGAGGTGCCTGTTTTAAATTTGGACTGAGCAACAACTTATGGCTTTTTGTGAGAAGGAAAAATCCCACACACAACTGATATGTTTGCTTCTTAAAGCAAACAGGCCTTTGTGATGGGAAGCAAAGACCGTCTGGATTTGCACTTGGCTACACAGCTAAATTTAAACCAGCTGCGCTATTGCTGGGAGTGCAATATATTGGGCCTCAGAAGAGTTTGGAGACATCTTTTTTTAAACTACAACTCCCAGAATCACACAGGTACAAGAGAAGAAGAAATAGCTGGGTGGGTCAGATCTTTGGAAAGTTACATTTTAAAAAAATAGCTCTTAAAATTTCTCATCAACATAGCTATTTTGGAAGGTTTAATTCAAAACAGAAATGTTTCTGACCTTAGTTCTCAGTTGGTCTGCAGATCTCATCCATATGCATATGTCTCTCTTTATTTCAAGACAGACAGTGCTAGTTTGGGAAATTATCTGAAAAGGAATTCTCTGAATCACCACAGGTCAGCTTATCTCTGCATCTGAATCACTGTTAATGCTTGCGCCCAAATCAAAGTGTTTAGTTCATTACCCTCCACATGATGAAAGTACTGTAATATAACTGTTGTTGTGAGTTTTCCGGGCAACAACAACCCAGTGATTCCGGCCATGAAAGCCTTCGACAACATAAAGTAATATAAGTTCGTTGATTAAAGTATTCGTGAGAGGCCCCTTCTACACTGTCATATAATCCAGCTTATCAAAACAAATCAAACACATAGTCTTCTTTGAACTGCCATACAACCTAGTTCAAAGCAGATAAACTGATTTTATATAGCAGTGTAGAAGGGGCTTGAGTTGGTTAATCCAGTCTGGATGAAAATTCAAATCTATATTATTGACACAGGAATTGTAGGTTCTAATTTGGTATCAGACCATCTACTGACTTTATGGGGCCCTTAAATATTGCATCTCCACAGTGCCAGGCATATTTCTTTCTCCTCCTGTCCCTACCTTTCACTAGAGGGGATCCAGCATGGTGTAGTGATTTGAGCAGTGGACAGTGACTCTGGAGACCAGGGTTTGAATCCCTGCTCAGAAATAGAAACCTCGGGTCATCATACATTGGGAATAACTTACATGCACTCAGCAAAAACAAATCTCTCCCTAGAAGCTGTCTTCTACCAGAAATTCACATTTTGTGGCAAACATGTTTTGTTCTGAAATCCTTTAGTTAGATGGAGATCAAATCCAGAAACAGGAAGGGCTTTTTGAATGTTTGGTTACAATCATTCTTACTTCCTTTGGCTTTCAATCTGTTGTGTTCTGAATGTCCTTTTGCAACCATCTGAGGCTTCTTCCTATGAGTGTGATTCAAACCAAATGCTGAGATTTCCAGATCGCATAAAGGGTATCTAAAATCACCAAGCAAGTAGACCTTAAGAAGGAGGGGCCAAAGGAGGGAGAGCAGAAGGTGAATAAATGGCTGGAAGGAACACTGATGCAACTCCATCTGGAAAGAAGATGGCTGTTTAGTGCCCCTGGAAAACATTATTTCTGCAAAGAACTGAGCCCTGTTTTTATGGGCACAGGGGCAGAGATACCAGCCTGCTGCCAAACATAAGCCTTCCTGATGGCATAGTGGTGGAGGAGTCAGTGAACAATTGTACTAATGGCATAATGCAGGGAAAACGGCAACCTTTTGCGTTATGGCCTATCAGGCATCTGTCCTCCTCCCTGGAGGCAGCCCACAACTTCAGATTGCATTAGGGAAGACTCCTGTTTCATATCACTGGATGAACCCACTTGATGAAATTTTAATGGCCTGGATGCAAAGGGGAATCTAAAAGCATATATTGGACCGATTGTTTTTAGCAACTTGGCATTCCAGAACGGAGTTATTGTAGGTGCTGTGCTCACCTTTAATTTTTTTATATACCCCTTTTCATGCCAGTGAGAACACTAGTTGTCTTTTCAACATAAAATCAGTGCCAATGAGATTTGCATGTAGTTTCACCATTTATGGGCTTTGAGATTTGCCTGCCACGTATGTGGATTTGTACTGCAAAAATTGTGCATACTGTCCGGCTTACTGATTCCTTGTTTCCTTGACAATATTTTGCAATAAAACTCTAATAATTTTACAGTGCTCCGTGTGCTTATGTATATGTCTAAACAGAAGTAAGCCTCACTGAGGCTAATGCAGGTTGCACCAATGTGAACAGAAATTCCGCTTTGAGTAATGTGGTTTTTGGAGTATGTATGTTTTTGAAGAAGAAATGAGAAGCATTTTGCTTCTTCTAACTCTCTATTTCACTGTAATTTAGGAAGCTGACTGTTGTTAATTGTGATGCAACGGATGCTTGAGAATCTGTGGTTTATATTACATTGGGTGACAGCCAGTTAGGATGGCTCCAGACAGGCATGTAGTGGTGGTGGTGGTGGTGGGGGGCTTGAAGGGCTTCAGCCCCCCCCTCCGAAATTCTCAGGATGGTCTGTGAGAAGGCCTTACATTTATTATTTAAACTGTTATGCTTATTCATATCATGGTCTGATCACCATGCTCAATATATCCCATATGCATGGGGGTATTGGGATAACTATACAAAAGGTTTGCTAGGGTAGACCCTCTCCCGCTCACTCACCCCCCCCGGGCCAAAATCCCAGCCCCTCCCGAAACAAAATCCTGGCTACAGGCCTCCACATGTCACTCTCATCATTGACGGTAGTATGCAGACAGGTACTTCCTCTTGTATGAGTTTGTATAGCTACCATCACTGACATGATAGAACAATAGCTTTTCCTTGTGTGCTAGTCTCACTGGCTGTTGGCTTTAGCAGACACTGGAAATAGAGATTTTTGGAATTGCTTCAGACCACTGTGATGAACCATACCAAGTGTATAAGATGCACACTTGAGCGCTAGGCCAAGGGTTTGGCATGGCTACAACTACCAGAATCCCTGGGCACTGGCTATTCACACATACCGTCTGGATTTTCAAGCTCTAGGCTATGCAGAATTTAGTTGGGAATTGGAATCACTGTTCACAGCAATGATTTAGGCAAGGCATCATGACATCCAAGTCTATTTTCTTGAACTGAACAAGGATTCACTCTCTCGGAAAAGCCAGGCATGTGGTTTTTGGGGATGATTCTGAATCTATATTTGCCAGTGAGGCCCTGATAAACTCGGGGACTTGGCTGGGAGCCCTTATTACCAGTTTGGCTGGTCTGACAACTGGTGTGACCTCCATAGCTAGGATAAAGGTCAGATTCTAGTTAGAAATTCTGGCTGCACTAGGACTGAAAATTGGGTGGTATGGTCCAACATTGGGTGAAGAATGGGCCCCCCTCCATGCAGTTTCCATAACTTGATCTAGGCCAGTGGTTCTCAACCTGCGGTCACCAGATGTTTTTGGCCTACAAGTTCCAGAAATTCCAGCCAGTTTACCAGGATTTCTTGGAGTTGAAGGCCAAAAACATCTGGGGACCCTAGGTTGAGAACTACTGATCTAGGCAGTGGATAATGAAGTGAAGTGATAGATTGTCCTCTTCTAAACCCTGACAGCTCATTCCATGCAGACAATTTTCTTGATGAGTTTATCTTTAAATTTGAATACTCCCCTCTCTCCATTGAAACTAATGGGATGGGATTAGAAGAAGAAATTAGCGATGCCAACTCTGGGCATTTGATTCTGGGCCTCTCAAGGGAACAAAGAGGCACCGGATCCAGTGTGTACAAAGCTATATGTGTCCTTACTCCTCCCTAGTCGTAAAGTTTCTGTTTGGTAGGTAAATCTCTGGCCACAGATTTATACCCATGGAATTTTGTGGGTATAATCCAGTCCTTTGTGGCACTTATGCACCCTCTGCTAGTGGTGCTCCTTGTCCACTCTTTCCCAGCTCCTGGCAGAGATTAGGTGAGGAGGAAATTGTTCTTCCTAATATCTCCTGCTATAAATAGAGATTACAACACCATCAGTATAAACACCTCCGTTTTGTCATGAGGTATCCAGTTTTCCTTGGTAAAAGTGATGGAATAGGCATTATTTTTATTTTGCTGAAAACATTTTTTTCTTTTGTTTTTGTTGTTGGTTTAGCAGATATTCATGCAGCCTCTTCATGATTAACCCTCATGTCAATGTAAATATGCCAGTAACTAGCCTCACACCAAACAACTCAGTGCCAATCTGACAGCATTCTGACCTCTTCCCCATTCCTCCCTTGCCCCATTCCCCATCTTGGCTAAGTTAGTCATGTCTGACTTCCTCTATTCACATTATGGCTACCCTTGTTGCTTTTTGGGTTGTATTTTGCTTCCTCCATGTTGTTGTTTTTCAGCCAAAGCTGTCATTTATCATGAGAACAAGAGCAGCCATGTGTGGATTTTTTCCCTCAGATTCCTTTTGGACAGGGGCCCAGTGCTAATGAAGGCCCTTTCCAAGTGCTAAAGAGCTGTTGCCAGAATCAGTTATAGTGAAAACAATAGGGGAGTGGTGCACAGACAGCCGATCCAGTGTGTGTGTGCGTGCAAGCGTGTGTGAGAGAGACTATGTGAGTGTGTGCCCCTGTGTGCCGAGGAGGAGGCTTAATAAAAAAATGTCCCTTTCTTTTAAGAAGCAGGGGATATCGAACAAAAACACTCAATTCCTCATTTCTTCATGCTGGGCTATAGGGGGAAAGTATCTGCTGAAAGTGTGTTGAGTTGTTATATTGGACAGAGAAGATTCAAGTTGTCTTCTTCACTTTTAAGTGAGGTTCACTTTTCCAGTGGCCCTTGCTTCTGAGAAAACATGCCTAGGATCCAGCCCCACATTTCTACTCTATTCTTGGATACTGTCCTGTGATGCTCTCCTCTTGTGGTTCAACATATTTCATTTTGATATCAGCACTATATTTCTAATGCAGAAAATGAGAGAGAGCCTTATTATGCTAAGAAGAATGTCTCAAGAACAAATTGTCTAGATTTGAGACCCCTTAAATGTAATGCTTTCTGTTTTTAGTCACAAATACTCAAGTTTTTCTGTGGACATCTTAAAATGATTTTTTAAATTTCTCTGAATATTTGGATTTTTCGAAACACTTGCTTCTTGAATAAGTTGCCACTTCACTTTTCTGTAATCACTTCATTTCCAGTCAACGTATATGAGAACATTTCTAACACAGGGTGATCTTGGCTAAATGGTTGTTCTCATGAAGATGGGTTACCTTAAAAGGAAGCCCTTGAATGATATAATAACTAAACAAATAACCTTTAAAATAATATTGGGTAGGGGGAGGGAGGAAGTTCCTGCAAATTCTAAAATTAAGTCAACATACTCACTGCATTATTTTGAGTCCTGCTTCCTTTACATAATTTTGTTTTCTGAGCGCACATATATGTGTGTGGGAAACAGAGCAGTAACTTCATTTCCCTGTTATTATTCATCCCACAGGGAGGCTTTTTTTTTGTTTTTTTATGAATCAAAATACCATGTTTTTGTGCTGCTGGATACATCTTCAGCTAGTTAGTGGAGTTTGTAGCCTTCAGTACCATCTACTGGTGACTTTTGGAAAAGGCAATCACTCCTGCTGTGCCTGCGTGGACATACGTGGCTGGCTACAGCTTTAAACTTATTTTATTTCCCTTTTCTGAAAAAGTACTGCACCAAATAAAAAAAGAAAGAAAACGGGAGAAAGTTGGAATACCTGTCCATTTTTTAATACTAGTTCCAAGAGATGTCTGTCTAGAAGTACCCTTTGTTTTCCTTTGGCAATGCAAGAGAAGGAGATAAAAGGATATGGAACATGGTTGGATAATCAGCAGCCCATTGGCCATACATCAGAGACACAGGGCCTTTCCACACTGTCCTTTATCCCAGGATCTGATCCCAGTTTATCCACTCTGAAAGGAAATATATGAGTCCCCACTGCCAGGCAACCTGGGATAAACAGATAATCTGGGATCAGATCCTGGGATAAAGGGGCAGTGTGGAAGGACCCAAAGTGACACTTTGGAAGGGAATTTTCTGCTTTCATTAAAAAAAAAGATTAGGCAACTTGGAATATTCCTAGTTTTGAGTTCATCCGCAGAATAGTTTGGAGAACTCAAAGGAACAAGGTGATGTGTAGATCTCTTTTTCCACATATCATCAAGGGTGCCCCTACACTGTAGAGTGAATGCAGTTTGACACCTCTTTAACTGTTCTTAATGATATTGAATTCTGGGAGTTTAGAGGGGTGAGGCACCAACACTCTAGAAGGGAAGGCTAAAGAACTTGTTAAACTACATCTGCCATGATTTCATTGCACTGAGCCATGGCGTTTATTCTACAGTGCACCCTAGGTGTCACACAAGAAGTTCTCTGCTTGTGAAATGAGACATCCCCCGCACTTCCTGTCAGGATTAGAAAAATACCTGATTTTTTCTAAATGATAGCAGAATTAATACCTCTGGCCTAACCACCTGTAAAGCCATTGTAATTAGGGTGTGGTAGTTAATGCAGTGGGAGTAGTATATAGGTTGTAGTTATACTGAATATGTTTGATGAGGAACAAATGGTGGTTTGGAGAGTATGTTGGAGAATTGTTGCTGAAGAATAAGCTGTGAAGTTTGTATATTTTGTATCTACTTTGTATAATGCTGCAACAAAGAAGAAAGAAAAGCCTTCCTGTTTGCTTGGGAAAGAACAAAAGTCTCTGCATGCTTTGTCGTTTGAGTAGAAGACCACTACAACTGTGCTTTTGAATACCTGTTTCCTTAACTGGAACTAATTTATTATTTACCCTAGTTATACCCTGATTTTCTCTACCCCAAAGGGGACTCAAGGTGGCTTGCATATGGCAATTATTCAATGCCTTAAACACATACAAAACATAAGCTTTAAATAAATTGAATTAAAATTAATACATATTAAACATTCAAAAACATTACATTCAATATTAAAATCATGCCATCCAGAAATTGTAGTCTAAGACTGTTCCATAATCGTTGCACATATTCCAAATCTATTATTGCACCGAACTATTATCCAAAAGCCTGATTCCAGAGCCAGGTTTTTAATTTCCTTTTGAAGGCTAGGAGGGAGGGGGCTGATCTAATGTTGCTAGGGAGGGAGTTCCACAGCTGAGGAGCCACCACCGAGAAGGCCCTGTCTCTCATCCCCACCAGTTGCGCTTGCAAAGCAGGTGGGACTGAGAGCAGGACCTCCTCAAACGATCTTAATCTCTGAGGTGGTTCATGGGCGGGGGGGGGGGGGGGGTGAGATACATTTGGACAGGTAAGCTAGGCCGAAACTGTTTAGGGCTTTATAGGCTAAAGCCAGCACTTTGAATTGTTCTCAGCAGCAGACTAGCAGCCAGTGGAGCTGAGACAATAGGAGAGTAGTGTGCTCCCTGTATGCCGCTCCGATGAGCAACCCAGCTGCTGCCTGTTGGACCAATTGAAGCTTCCAAACAGTCTTCAAAGGCAACTCCACGTAGAGCATGTTGCAGTAATCTATATGGGATAACAAGAATGTGGACCACCATGGCCAAGTCAAGCTTCCCAAAGTACAGGTGAGAGTTACTTTCACAACTAACAGAGTTACTTCTACAAAAACAGGAATTTTATGACTGGATAAAACCCTTTCCACCATCCCTTGGATACCATCCAGGTATTGGGGGGGGGGGGAGGAGATTTGAGAATGAACATAGACCCTACAGGAGAAAGGAGGAATCCGTTTCACCAGTGGAGTCAATTTCATTAGCAGACAAATACAACTGGATACAGCCTTGAGAGTTCTACAGTCAGGCCCGGCCCAACACGGCACGCTGACCATGCCCCCGCATTGGGTGCCATCTTCCCAGGGGCGCTATTGAGCCCCTGGGAGGTGTGGCCGCGTGACGTGGGAGGCGTGGCCAGGTTTGGCCACGCCTGGCCTAGCCAGGCTGCGTGCGGCAGCAGTCCTTCCAGGTCACGACGAAGGCCCAGCCGCGCGCCCTGGCCCCGCCTCCCGCACCACCCATGCTGCAGGAGGCGTGGCCGCCCAGCACGGGAGGCAGGGTCAGGGTGCGGGAGGCGGGGCCAGGGCTCCCGTGGTGCAGGGGGCGCAAAAATTTTTTTTGCGTACCCTTTTCCATTTCCTTGGGCCAGCCCTGTCTACAGTCTGTCTCAATGTGCCACTCCAACGCTATTCTATAGGACTATAAAGGAAACTAATAGTACCACTCTGTTCTGCTTTAGTCAGACCTCGCTTGCAGTACTGTGTCCAATCCCAGCATGACAATTCAAAAAAGATAATGACAAATTAGAATGTGTTCAGAGGAAGACAACTAAAATGGTTAAAGGTCTGGAAGCCAAGTCCTATGTGGAGCAGCTTAGGGAGCTGCATATGTTTAACTTGGAGAAAAAACTGAGAGAGGACCTGATAGCCATGTTTAAATATCTGAAAGTGCCTAATGTGATATTGAAGATGGAGCATATTTGTTTTCTCCTGCTCTGAAGATGAGGGACCTTATCACAAAGAGAAATAATCAATCACTGACACCCTTTGTGTCATGGAACTGTGAATTCAAACTACAGGGAAGCAAAATTCACCTAATGCCTTAGTGGTAAGCCTTGGAGTGTGGTGGGATCCTCCTTTAAAGTACTTTGATTCCTGTGTTGCAGGGAATTGGAGTGGATGGCCCTTGAGGTCTCCTCTGACTCTATGATTCTATAAAGGATGGTCAAAAATAGGGAAAAATCATTATATGCTATTGAAATCACCTTCGTGCATCTGTTGGATAAGTCATTCAACATATACTGGGGATTTTCACTATTCTGAGCAAAGTTTTTACAAGCAAGCTCTCTTGAGTCTTTAAAGGTGTTTTGGATTATGTTCATGGCAAAGTATTTCTCAAAGCTGATATTCAAATTATTCCAACACATAAACAACACCAAGATGGCTGGTGACAATTCACAAAGGGAAGATGTACTCTGCCCCTGACACAGAGCCAGCCAATTTTGTTGTGTAGCGGTAGCTTCAATTCTTCTTTATTAAACCCCAAACGATTTAATCAAAATGATGTTTACCCAACATATCCAGGAAGCAATACTTTCATTACCAGGTGCCAATCTTTCCCGTGAGTTAGAAAAAGGCCATTTATTTTAGAGACAGAGATTGCAAGTTTGAAAAGGTCTCTCTGTGACAATGCCATTTATGTCACCATTAATGTGTTGCTAATGTGGATATTTCTTATATGAAATCTGAAAAGTAATTGTTGTATTTTGGTAGCTAAACAGATGTTCTATTTAAAACAATGGAGATTTGTTCATCAGAACAAAGATATGTTTGTTGGCTTGTCTATTTAATCTGTATTCATTTTGTTTATGTTTGGTAAATGAATACTTTTCTGCCCAGTTGCAATGGTAAGCAACTAGGCACCACATTCTCTTGATCCAGTGTAGCAGTCTCGACCGATGCAGAGGCAGCAATAGGAATTCACATCCCCTCTGCTGCAACAACATGTTGGGGAAGCACCACTGCATCAGAGTAGCAGAGCCCATGGTGCTTTTGCATAATAGGGAAGAAGGAATATGCTGGTACATTGTGCCATATCCTCAAATCCATCTGAGCAACTGATCTCCCCTTTCCGCTGATTCACTTTACAATAACCTTGGAATGAAACTGCCGTTCTCCCAGATCCCAAGAACATACTTGTTACCTGTGGTGACAAGTACGTTCTTGGGATCTGGGAGAACGGCAGTTTCATTCCAAGGTTATTTTCAAGTACCTCACAACTTCAACCATATCACTTTCTCAGTATAGTATAATTAGCCCAACACTTAAGACAGTACATTATTGAAATGGCTTTATTAACTGGTCAAAAAGACAATATCTCTGCCTTATACAACATTAGACTGTTGAACCATCTAATACTGCCAGTTTTGACTTGCCACAGCTGTCCAAAGTTTTAGGCAGGAATTTTTTCTAATTTTACTTGGAGACACTTGGTATTCCCTAATAATCTCTGCACGTCTGTTAACAAAGTTGCCTGATAACAAACATATTGGATCAATATTTTGCCAGCTCCAACATTTTGCCACCAATTTCCTGGTCTTTTGTTTTGCACTAGGTCAATCAGTTTTTGTTTTTCATTCCATAATTTAATTCTATTCATTTTCAAACCATAATAGCATCCAGTCTGTTTATATGTGAGGGCATCTAGGATCATAGAAACTTTATAGGCCATACTGGCCCTTGAGATAATAAAAATACAATTTGGGGCCTTAGAAAGGTGTGTCTCCAATAGTGTTTCATGGAGAATTGCAACCTAAGGGGCCCTGGGAGACAAATTCTCAATTTTTGCCTTGGGAGTGGCTTCATGGGTTGCAGAAAATCCTATTGAGGCTGTTTGTTCCCACTCCTATTCTAATCTATGCCTATGCCTGTTCATTGCTTTAATTTAGTTTTTTTTACATATGTATTGCTTTGCTCAGCTTAGATTTTCAGTTGAATTTTAATTTTTAATTGTTTTAGTAATCTTGAGCAATTATGGTATGTAAATAATTTTTGTAAAAAGAACTAGCGAAATGAACTACATCTATGTGTCAAGGTTTTGAAACAGGTTTTCAAAATTCTTATTGCATCACCCTTGCAACCAATATGATAAAATGGTGGTTTGTTCAATGCTAACTTCTTGTGCATTGGTTAAGTTTTGAACCAGGTCTTTCTGGAGATTTGAACTCTGTAGTTCCCAAGGAGATTTGTCACATTATGTGGGATATGGAGGCTTTCAAGCTCTTCACTTCTATCTCACCAAACACCTGTTTTGCATCCAGAAGGACCCAGTTTCAATTTTTGGCACATCTAGATAGGACTGACAAAACCTACTGCCTGAAACCATGAAGAGCTGCTGTCACTCCAGGCAATACTGAACTTGAGAGACCAACAGCCTGCCTCTCTGCAAGGCAGCTTTCTCTGTTTAGAGCACCAAGTAACGTTTCTGCTCACAGGATGCCTATCAGTGTTTCTTTTTGAAATGTATAACGGTTATCAATATCTTTCAGGCCCTGGATCCCCCATTGTGTTGGAGACAGGGACATTTCTATTGGCTGTTTCCTGCCACCCACTGTATGAAAAGAACCCCTTGTTCTCCTGTGTCACATGGAGCCATTTCAGATGTAATATTTATGCATATAAATGTTTCAGGAGAGCTCTGATTTATCAGGCATCTCCTCCTCTTTCTCTCTCTTATTCAAAGATTTCAACAGAGCAACAGATGGCCCTTGCAGGCCTTTTGCTGTGACTGAAATGGTAGCACCCCTGAGAAGTGGCTAAGGAAGCTGTGGCTAGAAATGAGTAACACTTCCTCAGCAACTTGGAGCATATTGCCTTTAAAAAGATCTGTATGTGTGTGTGTGTGTTTTAAAAAGATAACCATGCTTTGGAGTTTAAAACTCACATATTTCCCCATAATTTGCAAATCTTTTTGGATGTTCAGTGTCTCTTTATAGTGAGTGTTTTTTAAAACCTTTAAAAAAGCTGACTTCTTTATCTTGAGTGCTTCATTTTAATGCAGACTTTCTCCCTAACTTTGGAATTTAAGAGATAACAAACTTGCTTACTTCATACAAGGGGATCAGCAACTCTTGATCTAATCTTAACAAAAGTGGAAGACCTGATCAATACAGTAGAAGTCATCGGATCCTTAGGGGCAAGTGACCATGTGCTCCTGCAGTTTGTGATACAATGGAAGGCTGAAACTAAGACAAGTCAAACATGCATTCTGGACTTTAAGAGAGCTGACTTCCAAAAAATGAAGGAAATACTGAGCAGCATTCCATGGACACCAATATTAAAAGACAAGGGAGTTAACGATGGATGGGAGTTTTTAAAAAGTGAAATACTCAAGGCGCAAATGCAAACAGTGCCAACAAAGAAAAAAAATATGGCACATGCGAAGAAGCTAGAATGGATGTCCAAAGAACTTCTAACTGAGCTAAAACTCAAAAGTGACATGCACAAGAAGTGGAAAAGGGGAGAAATCACCAAAGAAGAATTCAAACGTATAGCCAACTCCTGTAGGGAAAAGGTTCGCAAGGCTAAAGCGCAAAATGAGCTCAGGCTTGCCAGGGACATTAAAAACAACAAAAAAGGCTTTTTTGCTTACGTTGGTAGAAAAAGGAAGAAAAAGGAGGCGATAGGGCCTCTGCGAGGAGAAGATGGGGTGATGGCGACAGGGGACAGGGAAAAGGCAGAACTGCTTAATGCCTTCTTTGCCTCGGTCTTCTCACAAAAAGAAAGCCATCTTCAACCTCAGCAACATGAAATGGACGAAGGATTTGGGGAAATCCAACCCCAAATAGGGAAACAAGTTGTCCAGGAACACCTGGCCACTCTAAACGAATTCAAGTCGCCAGGGCCAGATCAACTACATCCAAGAGTACTGAAGGAACTAGCGGAAGTTATTTCAGAACCACTGGCGATCATATTTGAGAGTTCTTGGAGAACGGGAGAAGTCCCAGCAGATTGGAGGAGGGCGAATGTGGTCCCTATCTTCAAGAAGGGAAAAAAGAACGACCCAAACAATTACCGTCCGGTCAGCCTCACGTCGATACCAGGCAAGATTCTGGAAAAGATCATTAAGGAAGTGGTCTGCAAACACTTAGAAACAGATGCAGTCATTGCTAATAGTCAACATGGATTTACCAAAAACAAGTCATGCCAGACTAATCTGATCTCTTTTTTCGACAGAGTTATGAGTTGGGTCGATACAGGGAATGCCGTGGATGTAGCATACCTGGATTTCAGTAAGGCCTTCGACAAAGTCCCTTACAACCTTCTGGCAAACAAACTAGTAAAATGTGGGCTAGACAAAACTACAGTTAGGTGGATCTGTAATTGGCTAAGCGAATGAACCCAAAGGGTGCTCACCACTGCGTCGTCTTCATCTTGGAAAGAAGTCACGAGTGGAGTGCCGCAGGGCTCCGTCCTGGGCCTGGTTCTGTTCAACATCTTTATTAATGACTTAGACGAAGGGTTAGAAAGCACGATCATCAAGTTTGCAGACGACACCAAACTGGGAGGGATAGCCAACACTCCAGAAGAAAGGAGCAGAATTCAAAACGATCTTGACAGACTAGAGAGATGGGCCGAAACTAACAAAATGAAGTTCAACAGGGACAAATGCAAGATACTTCACTTCGGCAGAAAAAATGGAATGCAAAGATACAGAATGGGGGACGCCTGGCTTGACAGCAGTGTGTGCGAAAAAGACCTTGGAGTCCTTGTGGACAACAAGTTAAACATGAGCCAACAATGTGATGCGGCTGCTAAGAAAGCCAACGGGATTCTGGCCTGCATCAATAGGGGTATAGCATCTAGATCCAGGGAAGTCCTGCTCCCCCTCTATTCTGCTTTGGTCAGACCACACCTGGAATACTGCGTCCAATTCTGGGCACCACAGTTGAAGGGAGATGTTGACAAGCTGGAAAGCGTCCAGAGGAGGGCAACTAAAATGATCAAAGGTCTGGAGAACAAGCCCTATGAGGACAGGCTTAAAGAACTGGGCATGTTTAGCCTGCAGAAGAGAAGGCTGAGAGGAGACATGATAGCCATGTACAAATACGTGAAGGGAAGTCATAGGGAAGAGGGAGCAAGCTTGTTTTCTGGTGCCCTGCAGACTAGGACACGGAACAATGGCTTCAAACTACAGGAAAGGAGATTCCACCTGAACATCAGGAAGAACTTCCTCACTGTGAGGGCTATTCAGCAGTGGAACTCTCTCCCCCGGACTGTGGTGGAGGCTCCTTCTTTGGAGGCTTTTAAACAGAGGCTGGATGGCCATCTATCGGGGGTGCTATGAATGCGATTTCCTGCTTCTTGGCAGGGGGTTGGACTGGATGGCCCATGAGGTTTCTTCCAACTCTACTATTCTATGATTCTATGATTCTATATCTAATCAGATTAAGGTAGAGCAATTGTCCTATAAAGAGGACCGTTCTCTGTTGGAAAGTTTGTTTCAGAGTGGTTCCTTTCAAAATCAGTTCACAGAACCACAGGAAAGTAAAGATAGATCATAAAGATGTCACAAATTATGTGGCACCTAGATCAGTGGTTCTCAACCTGTGGGTCCCCAGATGTTTTGGCCCTCAACTCCCAAAAATCCTAACAGCTGGTAAACTGGCTGGGATTTCTGAGTTGTAGGCAGGGCCGTAGCCAGAAAAAAATTTCGGGAGGGGTTTTGAAAATTTCGGGGGGGGGGGGGGGGTTGAACCCCTAGCACATACCCCTCCCCGCTACAAACCTGTCAATATCTGCTTGAGATAGTGCCTGGAGGGACTCTTAATGTTTTGCATCTCATAGACTTAGCATGGGGATTTGGTTAACCAGTTAAAATTCATGAGTAAACGAGATTTTTTTTTATAACTTGAAAAATTTCGGGGGGGGGGGGTTGAACCCCTAAACCCCCCCCCCCTCGCTACAGGCCTGGTTGTAGGCCAAAACACCTGGGGACCTACAGGTTGAGGACCACTGACCTAGATGGAAGAGGCATACAGATCACTTGGCCACAGCCTACTATAATGGGATTTCTAAATTTGCCACTACATAAAAATGTATGTATAGGTTTGATGCTAATTCATGCCCCTCTTTGGTCCTTTATTTTTAGTGATATAGTATATTCTGGGGATGGGAAATGGGTAAGCACTAAGCAGAAACATTTTGTTGCTGGTGTTGTGTAACTTCAAGCCGTTTCTGATTTATTGCCACTCTAAGGTGAACCTACAGTATGGAAGGTTTTCTGAGGCCAAAGTATATGTGATATGCTCAGGTCTTCCGATATTTGAACTCTCTTCATCAAAGTTGTAGTCTACTGTTCAATCTTCTACACTTTACTCTGCTAGAAACCTGCTTGTCTCAATGGGATTTGATAGTGAAAATCTTCCTAACAAGATTTGGGGACTGCATAGCTGCAGTACTGCCTGGTATTTGCCCCACCTTTAAAGTTCTGGTTTGAAGCACCCAGCTAATGCCAGCTCAACAATTCAGGTATTCTACTGTTTTATCAAAAGCAAGGGACATAATGAGCAGAGACAGAGGTGTTGTGATGGAATGGACTGGAGCAATGGAAAGGAGGCGCAGGACACTGGCTGCAGCACTGAGGCAGCCAGCTCCAGCGTGCTAGATAGGTATCACACTGTCAGGTTGATAGTATCTGTTGTATTTTCCCTGCTGTTCAAGTTGAGAAAGGCTTGTGGGTAAACCAGAGTATTTGGAAGAAACTAGAAATCCAACTGAAAGTGGGAAGAGACCTAGTCTAAGCTGAAGGAGATGCTCAGCAGAGTTTGGTAACCCATGTTTGTTAAGTATATGGTTTACAGTGGGATAGGGCAAAGAAAAGCAATGTCTTTGACTCTTTAAAAATGTTTGGTACAAATTGCAATGATGAACTTCTATTAATGTGTGCATGCAAAAATGTGTGTGCAGGAGACCTTTTGGGGACTACAGCTTCCAAGAGTCCCTAAGCCTCTGTGGCCAGCTTCCAGTACAAACTGTGTGGCATATTCTTTCTGTGCTGTGTGCTTGGTGAGTGCAAGTATCTGTCTAAGCTATGAATGAGCAAAGTGCAGCCCTCTAGTTATTGTTGGACTGTCAGTCTCAGCATTCCACAGCATTGAGATGGTGGAAGTTGCAGTACAACAACCTCTTTTTACCCACCATTGGTCTAAGCAAATACACATTATGCTGTCTACTGTAGTATATGAAATCTTTCAAGGAGGGATGGGTAGCTCTAGCCCATGGGTCCTGAAACTAAGGCCTGCAGTCCAGATGTGGCCCTCCAAGATTGGAAACAACTTTTTTTTTCGTGTTAGGAGCAACCGGAGTTGCTTCTGGAGTGAGAGAATTGGCCATCTGCAAGGACGTTGCCCAGGGGACGCCCGGATGTTTTGATGTTTTACCATCCTTGTGGGAGGCTTCTCTCATGTCCCCACATGGAGCTGTAGCTGATAGAGGGAGCTCATCCGCACTCTCCCCAGGTGGGATTCGAGCCTGTCAGCCTTCAGGTCAGCAATCCAACCTTCAAGTCACAAGGCTTTTATCCCCTAGGCCATTGGAGGCTCCTAGGAAACAACTTGAAGGCACACAACAACGACAATCCTAATTAATTGAGTATCTCCTCGGCCAAAAGCAGTCCCACACTTCCCATTTAAATATTGGTAATTTTATGTTGGTTAAAAATGTTCTTCATTTTAAATACAGGGTGTTTGAAAAAGTACTCCCTATTCACCATTTAATTTAAATAGTGAATAGGGAGTTCTTTTTCAAACACCCTGTTATTGTATTGTTCTTTCATATATTTTTGCACTACAATTAAAATATGTGCAGCATGCATAGGAATTTGTTCATTTTTTTTCAAACTATAGTCCTGTCCCCCCCAACAGTCTGGGGGACTATGAACCAGACCTCTGCTTAAAAAGTTTGAGGACCCCTGCTTCAGCAATTGCCTCGACTGGCAGAGTACTTTGAGCCAACCTTGATGGTAATCCTGTGAAATGAGCTGCCAGTCTGCGGATGGAGGGTAGGAAGTCCCACTCTCCTTATAGTCTTCCTTATCTTCTGGCTATGCACTACTTTACTTGTGCACAGAAACATGAATGAAGTGCTGTTCAAGTTGTTGAACTAAATTGGGCAAACCAAAGGTCTATAACCTTAGAGTGTCATTGCTTCTTGCATGGAATTAGAATGCAAGGTAAAACTAGGAAGGTGATGACAGGAAGTGTAATTGGAAAGGCCTAATTTAACTTTCCTTCATTTTGATGCTTGTGTTTAGGTGGCACATTAGATCCTGAAGTATTCCAGAAAATTGCCTACTGGAATGGCCCAATGAAGCTTGAATGGTACCTGGCAAGATTTCTCATCTACAAGAAATGATGATGGAAGAGCATGTGCTCCTAAGACATAATTTATAAGGGGCTCTTAGAAGCAATTGCCGTAGCTTTGTGCAGTGATGGGATAGAGCTGAAAATAACAGGTAATGGGACCAGTGTCCCTTTAAGAGTCGCTAAGGTTACTAATGGATATAGGTCATGGTGACAGCCTTAAATAAACCTTCTGTAATAAACAAATCATTTTGTGTTTTCATGAGATTACCATCAGTCTCGGGCTGCTTCTGTGGAGCTAAGAATGTGTGAAAGAAATGAGTATGATAGGTCATATACATCATACTGTCATGTCCCAAGAATGGGGGGAGGGCTTTAAAGGTAGCCCTCATTGTTTTCCAGATATTGAAAATATGCATTAATAGGAAGCTTGTTTAAGCACATCACTCCGTCAGGACTGCCCTATATAAACTAATAATTGTGTCAAATTGTACCACCTTCTCCTCCCAATTCATGTAATCGTTCCTAATCAGAAGCCTGTTTCCAAGATTCAGCAAGCATCTCATTCTAGTCTATGGGCAATACACAGTCTGTAAAACCAGTCCACAGGAAGCTGCAGAAAGCTAGGACCCATTGAAATCAGTGAACTGTGGCCTGGTTTACTTTGCTGCTATTAATCATTGTCTCATTCATTTTATTTAGACCCCAGGCTCATCCAGACTTCTGAAATATCTGTGATCATGGCACTTCTTCTTCTTTCTTTCTTTTTTGTGTGTCAGGAGTGACTTGAGAAACTACAAGTCACTTCTGGTGTGTACATTGCTGTACTTTCACATGCATGCCTTTTTCAGAGGTCCAAACAACACTTCTCTTAACCTAGTATAATCCCTGGTAATTCCCACACCCTACTTCTAGAACAGTGGTTCTCAATCTGTGGGTCCCCAGGTGTTTTGGACTACAATTCTAAGAAATCCCAGCCAGTTTACCAGCTGTTAGGATTTCTGGGAGTTGAAAGCCAAAACATCTGGAGACCCACAGATTGAGAAACACTGTACTGGAACCTCATACTCCTTAGCTGTAACACAACACAATTTCTATGTGGGTATAAAGTGGGGCATTTTGTGTTCCAGACCCAACGATTAACCACTTGCCCCTATTCATGCAGCTCATTTTGTTTTGGGGCAGTGTCTTATGATGTGCAGTGTGGGTGCTTACTAGATTGTAATTATTCACTAAATCAGGCACAATATCTATTTCCTATGCAGAAAATACTATTTTCTGAGCAAAAAATCAATGCAGTTTAGGTGTAGGGTAAGTTCCAAAATACAGCATTTTAGGTCTGAAAAAGAAAATCCTACTCTATGATTGTCACTTGAGGATTCTTCACATCAGCATTTCCTGACACCTACTTTTTCTATCATTTTTTTGAATTGTTTTCCAATCTCTTTTGTTAACTTTGCATTTTTGCCACCTGATGCCTACCCTGCTTGATTTCCCCTTTTGCCCAAAGCATTTCCAGAGAAGCTGGACACCCTTCCAAATAGATATATAGTTCTCTAAAAAAGATCCCTCTATTTTTTACTAGTATTGCTATAAACTACTATGTATGTTACTATCACTGGGGTTTTTTTTCAGTAGGAGAAAATATCTCTCTTCCCCTTCCCCCTACATTCCCTATGTGAAATGAGGTGTTGGAGGACACTGACAACAGAAAAAGTGTGTGTGTGTGTGTGTGTGTGTGTGTGTGTGTGAGAGAGAGAGAGAGAGAGAGAGAGAGAGAGAGAGAGAGAGAGAGAGAGAGAGAGAGAGAGAGAGAGAGAGAGAGAGAGATTTGATGCCAAGAAAAACCACAGGGATACCGACCACAAGATTATGTTATAGTCATAGCACTAAAGTGTTAGAGAGCTTAAAAATAATAAAAATGTTGTAATGAGTTAGGAAGTATTGGCAAGAAACACAAGGAAACAGTGTGAAGATTGTGGTGCATCTGGAAACTCATCTGGAGGCAACATGGGGAGGGTGAGAAGGGGTCAGACACATCCACATCTGATATTACAGCCAACACCACAACCAAGATGCCCACAAATGCAGTGTTGCTCCTTTTTATTGAGGCTTTTACAAAAAGACAGGAAAAACAGCAAGACACATCAAGACATTAGATTAAATGATGCAGCACCATGTAACTAACACAAAACACCTTTTGGATCATGTACGGTTGTACCAATTGGAGTGAGTCCCATTGTATTCAATCAGGCTTACCTCTGAGGAGTCCCATGTAGGACTACAATGTAAATATCACATACATTCTTAGGGATCATACTTAAACCATAATTATTTCCTTTCTAACTTTATATAGCTTAACATTTTAAGTCAATACATCTTATGTATACTAAAACATGATATCATTTGAATAACTTGTATCTTTACATTTGCAAATAATAATAATAATAATAATAATAATAATAATAATAATAATAATAATAACTTTATTTTTATACCCCACCCCATCTCCCCGAAGGGACTCGGTGCGGCTTACATGGGGCCTTTCCCGATAAAACAATCAATATCAGTAACACGACTATAAAACAATTATATCAGTAAAACATCAATAGCAATAAAACAATCGTTAAAATCGGCAAGAAGCATACGAAAAACATACAATATTAAAACAGGAGACTAATTCATAAAATCCAGAACAGAATGTGCCGGTAGAAATGGACAATAAAGTGCAAAATACCATTGGCAACATCTCGAAATGGGGGCTATTATAAAATGGGCAGATGGATCAGTCCAACATCAAATTAGGTATCAAAGGCCTTTTGGAAAAGCCAGGTTTTTAAGCTCCTATGAAAGGAGAGGAGGGTAGGGGCCTGCCTGATCTCTCTAGGAAGAGAGTTCCAAAGCCGGGGGGCCACGACGGAGAAGGCCCTCTCTCTCGTCCCCACCAACCGCGACTGCGAGGATGGTGGGAGTGAGAGAAGGGCCTCCCCCGACGAGCGAAGAGAACGTGCGGGTTCGTAGGGGGAGATGTGGTCTCTCTAAGTGAACATACAAAGCTGCTTACAAGAGCAAGGATAAAACTGGGAAATCTGTGTCAGTCTTAAGCTACATCGGCATTGTAGAATCAATGCAGTTTGACACTACTTTAACTGTCCTATTGCAGTTAAGGTGCTATGCTATGGAATCCTGGGAATTGTAGTTTGGTGAGGCACCAGCAGTCTTGGGCAGCGAAAGCTAAAGGCCCTGTAAAATTACAATTCCGTAGCATTGAGCCATGGCAGTTAAAGTGGTGTCCTACAGTATAGATGCACACTTAGACTAATTATTTATTAGTCTAATAATTACTTTACTTTAATTATTGAAATGATGGATCCTTCAGCTTTTTAAAACAATGCATCATGAGCTTTGGTAGGTTTCATCATCTGGTTCTTTACAGGTAAAGGTAATAGAGCTTGCAGCCAATCTGTCTGCAGTGATAACTAAAGACGTACTGTAGAACAATTGTGGAAACAAAATTGTCCGTCTTTGCTCATAATTCTTTAAATCAATAAAATGGAGAGTCCTACATATGGTTGTATTGGATTAACCAGATAAGTTGCATCAATGAACATCAGTATTTAAATAAGTGAAAATGTTTGCCAATCACTTACCATTTGCTGAAGTTTTGGACTAGCTCCAGCAAGCAGCAAATTTTCATGGAAGTTTGCTGTTAAAATATATGCTTTTCAGTCATGAGAAGACTCTTTGTATAATAATTTGCCAGTGACTGTAAAATACAAGGTGACTTCTTCAGCGTTAAGGACATTGGGTATTGATTAGACAAATTAGGTTGGCAAGGCCATGTGAATATATGGATATGTAGGGCAAGAGTACTGTCAAAGAACGACCAAGGAAAAGAGAGAACGACAGTGGGGTAATGTTCTCCTTCCCACAGTTCATAAATAATAATAATCATCATAATAAAAATGCTGCCAGGAGTTTAAACATCCCGATAATGTGAATTGATTAGCAACATTTCACTTCAAAGCTAGATTAATTAATACTGAATTGTATGGCAGTTCTTATAGCAGTACTGTACATACAGTATCCAAATTAATAGTAAGTTAATTCATTACAGGAAAGATAATTACAATGAATGTCTAATTAATTAGTAATGATGAGCATTTAGCATTCATATATGCGCATGCGCATACATGTGTGCATGTAGATAGAGAGAGAGAGAGAGAAATAGATGTGTGTGTGTGTGTGTGTATGCATACACACACACACACACACACACACACATATAGAGTCAGTTGGTAAACTGGCTGGGATTTCTGGGAGTTGTAGGCCAAACTCATCTGGGGACCCCAGGTTGAGAACCACTGACATAGAATATTAGTCTTCTACTGCATCCATACTCTATCTTATGGGTGCTCCCATTCAAGCTCAGTTCAGAGATAAATATCATAAGAAAGGAAAGATGAGGTCTTGGAGTTGCCTAAGAGTAGCATTGAGACGGGCACACCCTGGAGCCCACCTTTTGTACAAGCTGCCATTTTTGGCTTCTCCAGAGGACTAGAAGGCTGTAGTGACCTGTTGCAGATACTATTTTTGCAGTCCAGAAGGGATGATTTGGTCACCATTTAAATGAAAAGTAAGGGTTTTTGGAAGTGAAGTAGCAACTGAAACAGCTTAGAATGGTCTAATCTGACCCCATCTATTGAAGATGTGCTATCTTAGAATGCATTTAGATGGGTATCAAGGAAGCTCTCTAGAGCTTCATGGGATCTCTTCCAAAGGCCAGTTCCCGCCTGGTGGTACATGGAGAACAGACTGAGGAGATGGTCAGCTTATCACGATCTTCCCCACTATAGGAAAATGTCACATTTCAATTTAGGTAGGTAGATCAAGATATAGATACAAAGAGACACTAGGATCCAGAATCCAGCCCCCCTTCCCCAGAGTACCCTCCCACATAATTCCAAAATCAGCTCTGGAGGGTTGGGACTTTCTCCATTGTCAGCCTTTGAGGGCACAGAAGGTTGCAGAGAAAATGAGAGAAGAAGAAATTGCAAGTGCAATCCTGAGTACTAGGTTGGCACTATCCCATACAGATGTACAGATAAAATAATACACCAAAATGTAATATTGCAGGTGTGTATTTCCACCCACAAGGAAGATAATATTCCCACTAGATAAAGCATGCCATTACATAACATGCTTAATATTTATCCTAGATAAAACAACAGATCATTTATTCCAGTACAGCAGTTGTTTCTAAGCCAGACATGCACTCTATCCCTTAGTACTAAGCCAGAAAGCTCCCATTAGCAACCTTGGTTCTTTTTCTCATAGGAAGTATGGAATTAGCCAGGGAGTACCATGTGACCATATTAGAAAAGACAGGAGAACGAGAGACCAAATTGCCAATATTCGCTGGATAATGGAGGAAGGTAGGGAGTTTCAGAAAAACATCTATTTCTGTTTTATTGACTATTATAAAGCCTTTGACTGTGTGGATCATAATAAATTGTGGCAAGTTCTTGGTTGTTTGGGGATACCAAGTCACCTTGTCTGTCTCCTGAGAAATCTGTATAACCACCAAGTAGCAACAGTAAGAACAGACCACGGAACAACAGACTGGGAAAGGAGTACGGCAGGGCTGTATTCTCTCCCGCTACCTATTCAACTTTTATGCAGAACACATCATGCGATGTGCGGGGCTTGATGAATCCAAGGCCAGAGTTAAAATTGCTGGAAGAACATTAACAAACTTAGATATGCAGATGATACCACTCTGATGGTTGAAAGCGAGGAGGCACTGAGGAGCCTGATAACCAAGGTGAAAGAAGAAATTGCAAAAGCTGGGTTGCAGTTAAACATCAAGAAAACCAAGATGATGGCAACCAGACTGATTGATAACTGGCAAATAGAGGGAGAAAACGTGGAGGCAGTAACAGGCTTTGTATTTCTAGGCACGAAGATTTCTGCAGACACAGACTGCAGCCAGGAAATCAGAAGACATTTACTTCTTGGGAGGAGAGTAATGACCAACCTTGATAAAATAGTGAAGAGTAGAGACATCACATTGGCAATGAAGGTCCGCATAGTAAATGCAATGGTATTCCCCGTAGTAACCTGTGGATGTGAGAGCTGGACCATAAGGAAGGCTGAGCGAAGGAAGATAGATACTTTTGAACTGTGGTGTTGGAAGAAAATCCTGAGAGTGCCTTGGACCGCAAGAAGATCCAACCAGTCCATACTCCAGGAAATAATGCCCGACTGCTCACTGGAGGGAAGGATATTAGAGGCAAAGTTGAAGTACTTTGGCCACATCATGAGAAGACAGGAAAGCTTGGAGAAGAGAATGATGCTGGGGAAAATGGAAGGAAAAAGGAAGAGGGACTGCCCAAGGGCAAGATGGATGGATGGTTGGTATCCTTGAAGTGAGTGGCTTGACCTTGAATGAGCTGGGGGTGACAACGGCTGACAGGAAGCTCTGGCATGGGCTGGTCCATGAGGTCATGAAGAGTCGGAAGCGACTGAACAAATAAACAACAAAAACCATGTGACCAAAAGACATGTAACAACAGAATAGGGCTGGTGCAGGCAATATACTTCTAAGGGGACTTGTCATTACTTGAGACAATAAAAAACACAAGCCAAAAGTACACTGTACAAACATTGTATTTCTGTATCTGTGCTATTTATTGGCTTTTCTTCAATCCTGGTTATTAAAATGGCTTAGAAAAGCAAAACTATAAAACAACAGTAAATACAATTAAATAAAACACAGCATGGTAGAACGTTATGAATTACCATAGTGTTGAAGGAGATAAAACTAATGGAAGCACCTAAAAGTCTTGTGGATTTTTTTGGAAAAAAACTAGCATTGAAAAGAAAACACCAGGACACCAGCCAAGCTGTCTTTTGAAGTAAATTCAATTTCAAAAGGTGAGATGCTGTGACAGAAAAGGAGCCAGAGCTTAGAAAGTTATTTTTTCAAGTAATTTATGACACAAGAAATTGCTAGTCTTAGCTATACCATACTTTAAACATTAGATTTTGAAATAGAAAAATTAGAATGAAACAATTCCTTGTTTTGCTTTATCATGACTTTAAGCAAAACCACTTTTAGATACATTAAGAGTGGCTTAAAAACTGAAATATCATATTCAGAATCACCTTGTCATTTCTTAAACAAAACATGTAATGGGAGAAATTCATATTGAAACATTGCTACAAAAAAGAGAAAAGAAACATTATTCCCATTTGTTGCTGTAATTTTGAAAGTAAGTGCTTTCATGTCCTCATTTGCAAGAAAAGCAAAGGGTTACAAGTAACAACATTCCATGCAATATGTTATTTCCAAGAAAGCTTTGAAAGTCCCTGCTTCATGTTTTCATGATGCACCTGGTGGCGCAATGGTTAAACCCTTGTGCCAAAAGGTTGGCGGTTTGAATCCAAGGAGCAGGGTAAGCTCCTGTCTGTCAGCTCCAGCTTCCCATGCAGGGACATGAGAGAAGTCTCCCACAGGATGGCTCCCCTGGGCCACGTCCTTGCAGACAGCCAATTCTCTCACACCAGAAGCGACTTGCAGTCGCTCCTGACACAAAAATCCCTGTCTTTTAAAGCTAGATTGAAAAAGTGTTATTGCTACAGCAGTCGAAGCAGGCAACGTACAAGAATATGCAGCCTTGCCGACACCTATTACAATTGGAGTTAGCTCTGGCAGATTCATGTACAGACAATTTCTCCCTTAGAATCTAGGTCTATTGGTTGTTTCTACATTTTGACGAGGCATGTTTATCCTTTTCTGTGTGTACCTTCAAGTTGTTTCTATCCTATGGTGACACTTAGGTGTATTTATCATAGGGTTTTCTGGGCAAGATTTGTACAGTGGGAATGTGCCAGTGTCTTCCTCTAAGACTGAAAGCATGTGACTTGCCCAACGTCACCCAGTGGTTTTCCATGGCTGAGGGAGGATTCAAACCCTGGTCTTCAAAGTCATAGGGCAGATCGACACTGACCCAAAAGCCAAGACTAATCTGACACGTTGAACAACAGATCAGCTCCTGGAGTTGCTGGATTTTTCTCCATTGCTGGCACATACTGTCAATTGTGCCAACTTCTCTGGTAGTGTCAGCCTTCCTTGAGTTCCTTGAGTTGCCACAACTTTACTGTGTGTCACGAATGCTTTAGTATTTGGAGAGCAAAATGTTGAACAGCAATAAAATGCTCAGATTTATGATATCTAAATATGAAAATGAAAAACATGCATGAACAAACATATATGTTGAATGTTCGCAAATTCATGAGTGAGGCTTGTCACTAGACCCTTTGGAAGCAGCTTGTTCCTTCCCATACTATGGACCCCTTGTGCGGAAATAAATGTGCCCATTTTTCTCTGTCCAAAATCCAAGGATATGTAATACCACTCTGTTCATTCTCCTTCTCTTTCCTCACAGAGTTTTCTTTGTGTTTTCTCATGTATCTGCATTTTTAGTGTTTAGCTTAACACTTCCTTATTCCCACTGATTGGAAATCAAGTTATATGTGGCTGCCCTGTTTGCTGGGCCTGGGAAGCTCTGGCAATGTGTTCCAGGGAAGAGAGAAGGGAGCGGGCTATTGAGATAGCTTAGCCATGCATTGGGAGGCTTCCTCCTTATTACCAGCTGAACTGAACAGAGGCCATTCAAAACTGAGGGGGGTACGTGGAAAGATAAACACTGATCCCTCTATTTTCAGCTGTTAGCAAATAAATGGCATTGCTAATGATTATTTATAGAAAACTCATGCATATGGAAATGAACATCAAGCCTGCATTTCTGAAAGACTTATTTGCTCCCCACATCAACATTAAAGTCAGTGTTTAAATTTCAGGAGGACATAAATAATGATTAGGCGCTGTATCCCAAGTCGATATCATCTCTGTTGTTCCACCTTTCACTGCTGTCAGAACATAGCTGTTGGAGAATGGTAGTATGCTTTTGGCAGTCAGGGCCAATACTTTCTTCTCTTAGGTTAAAGTGAGGATGAAGTAATCCAGCCCCAGGTCTGCTAAACCTTCCCAAATGTACAAGGGTGTGACAGAGAACAGAATTTAGCCATCTGTCTCTTCTTTCTGTCAGGAAACCAAGTTGCATCAATTGAAATCAAGTCTTTTGTCTTCCAGTCTATGGCTGTGGCCGGCCGTTAATCTTGCTCCGGCCTCCCGATTGGGTGCTGCCCCAAGCATGCCTTTCCCCCTCCCTCTTCTCATTCTTCGCCTTCCCCCACCGCATCTTCCTGGATGCATCCTCCCCCCCACCCCACAACCTTCCTCTCCTCTCCCTTTCTCTAGGCCTGTAAAAGCATGTCTCACTCGGCGGATTGCTTCCTCATTTTATATTCATTAAAGCAGTTTTAAAAGTGCACCCTTTTCACTGAAACATTTTGCTGTGCATTTCTATCAGGCCTTGATATCTCATTTGTTCCAAGTGTGACAGTGGCGTTGCCTGGAGTATATAACCTTGTCTTAACAAAGGCTTTGCCAGCTATCCTGGACACAGGCATTTTCAGTTTTATAGATTGGAGTGAGGTTTAAGCAATCCAACTGCACATGTGGGACATCAGCCCTTTATTTCTGGATGTCTGACCTCTAGACTTCCTGTCAGTTTTAAATATTGGCCATGGGATTTCTGGACCTAGTAGAAAATATTCATCTTGCTTTCAAAAGGCAAAGAGGACAGATCCTTCTAATTATTTCCTTAAGATATAATTTCTTGACATTGTCACTTCTATCAATTCTGCCAAATTTATTATTTTTATTAAGACTATTCTGGAATTATGCTACTGCTATCAGGTATCTTTTAATATCTTTAACCTGCTGAATTTTAAGCAAGTATGGGATAAATACTGCAAGAAGTATTGGAAGTAATGAATGAAGACCCACTATCCATGTTCATCCTCTTGGATCCAGTAGTCATGCAGTAATAGTCCATTTATGGACTTTGTTGAATAACTTAGATTTTTCTTGCAGTAGCTTTGACTCTCCATGAAAAGTTACAGACTGGGGAGTCATATATTGTTTCATTACATTGCTAAATTCACAAATGAAACATATATTTTTGTTAATTGATTACAGGATTAAGTGAGTTCAAGGCAGCTTAGATATTTTTCCTTTACCCTACAAGAGTGGTTCCCAACCTTTTTTTTTTTTAACCAGGGCCCATTTGCCCAGGGCCCACTTGAACAGGGATCACTTGACTGGGGACCACTTTAACCAGGGACCATTCACCAACATTATTACCAAAAGGGTTACGAATCAGATTTTGGTCAGCTTTAGATTTGGTTTCATTATTTGGGGTGCTGATTCAGAAAATTGCATTGGATAGACTACATCAACTCTAGTTTCTGATACAGAACACATGCCATCCAGTAGTCGCCATCTGCTCACCCACAGAAAACCAGATATAATAATCTAGAGCTCATGTGGTCTATTCCAATGCAATGGTCAGCTCTGCAGAAAGGAACATAAAATAAAATAAATAAAGAGGAAGGAGGTTCACAGACTGGATTTTCATTCTTGTGGCCCACTGCTGGGCCACGGCCCACGGGTGGGAACTCCTGCACTACAACAATCTTGTGAGTTAGAAGCATGGTGACACAATGGGAACTTGAACCTGAACCTCTGAAACATCAGTGTGAAGTCTTCATGAACAGCAGATGAGCCAACATGATGTAGTGTTTTGTTCCTAGGATCTTGGCAGAGTGAAGTTAGTGGTGTTGGATTGTGGAATCCAAGTATTAATCAGCATTAGACACCTGCTAATTTAATTTCTATGAATGTCCCAGATGTGACACATCTTTGTAGGAAATGAAAAGAAGCATCTATCCAGTGCTATTCAGCTATCATTCTGGTTTTAAAGGGAGACCTGGAGATTGGCATAAAGCATCCTAGGAAGTTTCGACCTGTATGATGACGCAAGGAATGTGATGTGCTATCACATTCCTAGTCCACATGCTCATATATTTAGTCTTTGATGAACATAATATTTTTTGTTTGACCTACCTATTTTCAGGAAGTGACCAGTACTCTAGAAAAGCTTATTCTGAGATAAATGGGTTAGTCCTAAAGTTTCCACAAGACTCTCCCTTTCCTTCCTCCTTTTTAATACTGAGCTAGATTAACATAGATATTTCCTTGAAATTCTCTTCAAAGACTGACCTTCTCACCTTTATAGTATCATTATGAAACCTACCAGAATAACTATCCAACTTTGCATAGGTTAGAAACCCCTTAGCCCATCATAGTGCTCTTTCCTTCCAACCCACATCGTTTTTTCTCTCTCTCCCACCTACTCAATCCACTGCTCTTTCCTTTTCCTTGAATAGTTATGAAAAAGAAAATGTGCAGGGGAATGATTCACTTGGTATAATCACAGCATAAAAAGGGATGTTCCTTCTCTCTCTCTCTCTCTCTCTCTCTCTCTCTCTCTCTCTCTCCCTCCCTCCCTCCCTCCCTCCCTCCCTCCCTCCCTCCCTCCCTCCCTCCCTCCAAATGGCAGTAGATGCAAGAAATTGATGCTGACCCAGTTAAGGACCAAAACACTTATTCAAAGCCAAATTGTAGAGAAATGAGGATCATTTGTCTCTCTCGGGTGGTTCCTGGCTTCATCCATTTCTATTCTGTTTATATCCAGTCTTGGTCATTAGAGTCTCAGTTGATCCAGCTGTAGCCATCCATGGTCTATTTGCTTCTTGTTTTGTAAGCTGCTGCTTTAGACATACAGTTTCCTATTCTGACTGTTGCTTGTCCCATAACTTGCTGCTCTGTGGTCTTATGTGCCATTGCTACAGCTTTCTGCAGTTACTTTTGGTAAACTAATTCCTTATAGAATACCATCTTTTCATAGGAACCATTCTTCAGGATATAGTTGATTGTTAGGGAAGGCTGCCACCTAGTGACTGGAGATGGTACTACTGTTTACATTCCAGTTAATGCATTAATACACACACACACACAAATGAACACTCCAAAGATATTATTAATATGCCTGTCAGCTTTCAGAATTCTGGGCTTCTATGGTCTTGGATGGCTGAAAAGTAAACATACTTTCCTTTATTGCCACAGATTTTCATCTAAATGCTGAAAAATTTACTAATATGCAAAATCAATTTTTAAAAGTATTCTAGCAAATGTAAGAACAGCTTTCAAGTCTTTTGTTTGATGTTACTTTCAAAATAGCAAATAATTGGACATATAAAAAACTTTTTGTTGTTTGGTTGTATTGTAAAACATTCAAGAAATATTTCCAATGTAAACTGAGAAAACACAGAGGAAACTATAAAATCCTGCCTTATAAATAGCTTGCCACTGTCCATCTATAAACTTCACCTGCTGACACTTTTTCATGGGTAGACTTACTGATATTACCCCAGGGAAGAAGAAAGAAAACAACAGTGGGACAGGAAGGGACTAAGCAAAAAATGAGTGAGTATGTGTGAAGCATTAAGAATTTGTAGAGATTAAGGATGTTTTGTATGTTTTTATTGTTTTTCATTGTTTCCTTGATTTATTTTGTAATGGATATTATTATTTATTATATTGCTTATTGTGTTGTGATGTGTTGTTCCTTTATATGCTGTTTATATTGTATTGTTTTGGGCGTGGCCCCATGTAAGCCGCCCCGAGTCCCCGTTGGGGAGATGGTGGAGGGGTATAAATAAAGTTTTATTATTATTATTGTTGTTGTTGTTGTTATTATTATTATTATTATTATTATTATTATTAATAGTGACTGGCTCTTCATTTAGGGATCTGCTAGCTTCTTGGAGGATGTGGGTCTGTACGTGTGTGTGTGTGTGTGTGTGTGTGTGTGGAGGGATTGCTGTTCATTTTGTGAGGCGAAGTCATTGCATGCCAGTTTTCACTTAGCACTTATTTATATCTGAATCAGTGTACACACCTTTATAGGAATATCAAACAAGTAAGAGATGTAGTAGTAGTAGTAGTTTCATGTCTGCTTTAAAAATGGGGTTTAATAAAATCAAATTAGGTCTAATTTGTTCTTGCAGTTCTTTTCTCCGGCTAAGTTGTCAGACAGAGGTCATGTACAGCCTGCAGGGCTAGAATGGATCCTTGGATGAGGCTTCAAAGATACCTGGACTTGAAGAATATACATGTCCACAACTGGACCCAAGAGTAGCTTTTAAACATCTTTAAATCTTAAGACAAAAATAATAAAATGGTTTTTAAAATATATATTTACAGAGGGTTTTGAGGCCCTCCAGATGTTGGTGGGCCACAACTTCCTTTAATTCTAACCAGTATAAGCAATGATGAAGGATCACAGAAGCAGCAGTGTTAACAAAATATGGAAAACTATAATTTCCCCAAATGTGATTTAGAGCCTGGCTCCTTGATATCTGTCCTTGGATTCTAAATCCTAGCCTAATTCCCGATTATAGCTTATGAAGCATAACACATCCATAGAACTAACCTATATACAACTTTTCTTTTGTGTAAGGCATTACCATAGGTTTCCTGAGTAGAAAGAGCCACACATGTATATAGTGTATAGAGAATATATATAAGTTCTGTGTAGAGATAAACACATATGGAAGATAGGAGTAAAGATAATGTCTTGTGCATATGTTCTTCGTTTCCCTATGTAAAAGAGCATTAATCAAAAATGCAGATGGCATGAAACATAAACAACTACTATTGCATTTTTAACTTGTAAAATACCTATTTCTTGGACTTCAACTCCTAGAACTGTCAGTTATTATGGCTTGCTAACCTGACTGAAAGTTTCTGGCTGATCCAGTCCTGTCTTTTCTTTACATGGACAAAAGTGGGAGGTTTTTTCAGAGGGAAAGTTTTTTTCCAAAGCAGGAAAAGTATCTATCCTTGGATTTTATTAATGGGGAGGTTTTGCTGAGTTTATGGACATCAAGGCAACTCCCAAATGGGAAAGTTGAAGGAAGAAAAATATGTGAGAACCAGAGATATGTAAAATCCCTGTCTCTGGTGTCCCTATATACACTTTTGTGGTTTCACACTCCTAGAATGAGTAATAGGGAGGAGACATCTTAGGTGTGACAGGAAAACGAATGCTTTATTTGTAAATCAGCAACTATATGGAAACAAGCTGTTCCATGTTTTTTCTAATTTCCTTGGAAGCTTTACAGTCAATTTTCTTCCTTAATACAATTATATTATAGTGAAAATATACACAAAGGGTTGAATATATCACAGCTGAGGGGAGATCATTTAAGTGTGAAGCTAGTATAAAGTATTCACTTCTTCATTTAGTATCATGGGCAGAACTGAGAAAACTGATGCACTTGATGCTAACAAGAGCACGGATTTGCAAAGTTTACGTTCTGTAGCATCAGCATGTCAAAACTACAGGAAAAAGCATGCAGGGTTGTGCAAGGAGAAAGCATGTTGGACAGGTTTGACATCAAAGGAAACTTTCAGGCAAGCAATAAATAATTTCATTGCGACAATCTATGAATAGGAAAAAAACAGACTGGAAATATTTGCTCATGTTAAGGCTCAACATGTCTAAACTGGGCAAACAGAGAAGCAGAAAACATGGACCATGGCAGACTATTTTGATGATAAGGCACATGTTCTTAATATAGCAGAGTGTTCAGACATCATTGTATTGTTGGAAGATGGGGAGATAAGGCCTTCTGTTATGTGGCACTCCAGTTAAGGAATGCCCTTTCCTTTAAAGCCCAAATGGCACTAATGCTGCTGTCATTAGCATCATAGGATCACCAGTGGATCAGCCAGAGAACAGGGTAACAATGAAATAGGGTGATGAGGGTACGCACACCTATTCAGCTATTTGTTATGTGTGTTTATTTAAAAATTGGAAGGTTCTGTCATCATCGGTCTAAAGTAGAGATTTTCTACTATGCATGGAAGCTTCAACTTTACCAAGCAATGCACCCCTTAGAACATTCCTCATCCTGTTATCGAAAATCAGACCCCCAAAAGATGAACCCTAGATTGGCTCCATAGAAACTAACAGAGAGCCTGTATTAAACCTTTCTCTAGTTTCAAGCCACCCTTCATTGTACTCCCCAAGAATGTTGCACAAGCACTATACATACCCCAGACCACAGAGGATAGCCACACATTAGTTAATATAGTCCCTTCACAATATCCTGAGAAGAAACAAAGAGCACATAATGGGCATTAGATAAAGCCACAGGGTTTTTCCTAATATGATCGGATTTTATTCCTGGGAATATTTTCTCAACTCTACTGCTTAATCGGACCCCTTCCTTGGGGTCTCCATTGAATTTGCCAACACCCTGACCATTCTTTTGTTTACCTTAATGGCACTCACTGTAGTAATAGTAGTAGTGGTAATAATAATAGTAATAATAACAACAACAATAATAACAAGAGCAATAATCTTTATTTATATCCTGTTGCATCTCCAGAAGGGACTTGGAGTGGCACACAACATAAATAATACAATAAATTACAATATAATAAATTACATAGAGTAGGATAACCAAATTAACAACACAACCAATCAACATAGAACAACAAGATACAATGCAAACAAGCAAACAACATTAACAATAAGATTGTAAAACATTAGCTGAAAAAGTATTGCCCGGAGAAGAGATATCAACCCCTATTTCAACCCATTATCTCGTGCCCCACCACATTCCCTTCTGCACTCACCCATCTTCTGGGCGGATCAAAAACAGATACAAGCCTTCAAATAAGCCAGTGACAGTTTATTAAATTTCCCATCATGATTGGAGTCAACCAGAGATGACAACAGACAGAGCCCTGGACCTATCCTGGAGCGTATCCTACAATTTTTTAAACAATAACATAAACAATAATATTAAAACGTTAATTAAGAATCTTAATTAATGATTTCTGTTAGTGGAAATTAGGCAGAATGTTTTCTTTCCAATTATTTGTAAAGTGAAACTTTTTATATGCCATATGCATAGGAATTTGTACTTTCTTACTTTATCTGCAGTCCACATTCAGAGGGTTATATTTTATTCCAGATATATCATTTCCTTTTCTTCAGTTAATCTGGTAGAACATATAACCTGTGACACGGCAGCAATAAAACACAGGGATGCACCAAATCCTCCCTCCCATTAGTGTTCATATCTCATTCTGCTGGCTCTTCAGGGTAAGTCACCCCCCTCCCCAGGTGCTGACAGCTGGTAATAGCCCTTAACTTCCCTCTGCTTCTGGTAAGTTATGGATATTTTAATTGTAGACCTCAGCTTCTTTTAAACCACCAAAGGTCATGGTTCTCTCCTTCTTCCTCTTAGTTTATTAGAGAATTGTAGATAATGCTGTTTGTAAAGAATGAATCTAAATGGCTGTTCAGTGTCATCGAAGACAAATGGACATTTATTGCATTCCTTATGACAACACTTCTATCTAGCTCACTGGGAACAAATGAAATGGAATGGATTCTTTTATTATATCCAAATGTGGCTCCAAATGGAAAAGTTATTCAGAGAAGCTGTATCTCAAATGATGTTGGTGGAAGAGGTCAATCTGAGCTCAGTGTTTAATTTCATCATGATTACTTATTTTAATGGATTTATATCGAGTGTCCCCAACCCCATGAAAGCAAAGGCAGATCGCTGTAAGAATGAGTAACATATATGCCCTACTTTATTAATTTGTTTGTTTAAATGATGTTAGACCACCTATTATGAGCAAGAGAATTTGAATTTCACAGTCAGGGACAGATGAAAGGTTATGGGCTCAGTTATATACCTTGAGGCTGAGTACTTTTTGCTCTGGCAGTGTCCTCAGCAAATAGTGGAAAATCAGCTTCTCCCATATCCAGCACTTCTTGGCCATGTTCCATCTTGGCAGCTGCCAGTAGCCTGGAGAGTTTTAACATCCTATAAGTCATAAGGCAGGGGAGAGGAAAGGGAAGTGAAAAATGGGTAGGGAAATGTACAATCTCCAATGGCAACCTGTTTTAAACTGTTTGCACTTTGTATTTTAATATCTAATTTGCATTTGTTATATTTGATCTCCCTTCCTTTGCTACTCCACCAGTTATTGTGCTTCACATTTGGAGTCCAAATAGAGTGGCAGCCATCTTCAAACTATTGAATTGTGAGGAGTATATAGTAGCTTGCGACCAGTAGGAAGCAGAGGAATGGAGTATGCTCTGTGCTTTATCTAGAACCGATTCTTGCCACTCTAGTTCAGAAATGCATGCCATCATTGGAAGTAATGTAAAATTCATTTCAGCGTCAAATAATCAATCCAAAATAGAGAGTGGTGACACTGAGCTTGTGACATGCAAAATCAATTGTAAGTATTTTATACTACTCTTCAGACTTATTCCCAATATTATTCAGAATTAAAAAAAGGGAAGAGCCAATTGAAATATACGGCATCACCATCCCCAGCTCCTTCAAGGTCAAGCCACTCACTTCAAGGATACCATCCATCCATCTTGCCCTTGGGCAGCCCCTCTTCCTTTTTCCTGCCATTTTCCCCAGCATCATTCTCTTCTCCAAGCTTTCCTATCTTCTCATAATGTGGCCAAGTACTTCATCTTTGCCTCGAATATCCTTCCCTCCTGTGAGCAGTTGGGCTTTATTTCCTGGAGTATGGAATGGTTGGATCTTCTTGCGGTCCAAGGCCCTCTCAGAATTTTCCTCCAGCACCAGAGTTCAAAAGCATCATATCTAAGGTTGTTAATGTTTCTTCCAACAATTTTAACTCCAGCCTTGGATTCATCAATCCCCACATGTTGCATGATGTGTTCTGCATACAAGTTGAATAGGTAGGGTCAGAGTATACAGCCCTGATGTACTCCTTTCCCAATCTTGAACCAGTCTGTTGTTTCGTGGTCTGTTCTTACTAGAATCATAGAATCATAGAATAGTAGAGTTGGAAGAAACCTCATGGGCCATCCAGTCCAACCCCCTGCCAAGAAGCAGGAAATCGCATTCAAAGCACCCCTGACAGATGGCCATCCAGCCTCTGCTTAAAAGCCTCCAAAGAAGCAGCCTCCACCACAGTCCGGGGCAGAGAGTTCCACTGCTGAACAGCCCTCACAGTGAGGAAGTTCTTCCTGATGTTCAGGTGGAATCTCCTTTCATGTAGTTTGAAGCCATTGTTCGGCATCCTAGTCTGCAGGGCAGCAGAAAACAAGCTTGCTCCCTCCTCTCTATGACTTCCCTTCACGTATTTGTATATGGCGATCATGTCTCCTCTCATCCTTCTCTTCTGCAAGCTAAACATGCCCAGTTCTTTAAGTCGCTCATCATAGGGCTTGTTCTCCAGACCCTTGATCATTTTAGTTGCCCTCCTCTGGATGCTTTCCAGCTTGTCAACATCTCCCTTCAATTGCGGTGCCCAGAACTGGACACAGTATTCCAGGTGTGGTCTGACCAAGGCAGAATAGAGGGGTAGCATGACTTCCCTGGATCTAGACACTATACCCCTATTGATGCAGGCCAGAATCCCATTGGCTTTTTTATCAGCCGCATCACATTGTAGGCTCATGTTTAACGTGTTGTCCACGAGGACTCCAAGATCTTTGTTGAGCCAGGCGTCCCCCATTCTGTATCTTTGCATTCCATTTTTTCTGCCGAAGTGAAGTATCTTGCATACTGTTGCTAATTGGTCATTATACAGATTCCTCAGGAGAAAGACAAGGTGGCTTGGTATCCCCATAACACCAAGAACTTGCTACAATTTGATCACAAAGAGTCAAAGCGATGGAACGAATAAACAACAAAAAGGTAAAATTTGGGAAACTATAAAATCAGAATATAGTATGTATCATGAGTTATTTTTAATGTAGTGAAGCATATTTACTTTGAAAATATTGGAAATTTGTTCCTTTTTCCCACCCTTGGTAATTTTCTTACAAAGCATGAAATTATCCCTAGAACTCTTTCTTCATCTTGTGCCAATTCACTTCTGCTGCTTTAAGAAGAAAATATATTTTGCTATTGTTAAGTTTAGGTATCAAAGCAAAAACACCTGTGTTGTATTTACTCCTGAATTTGACAGTATTAAGTCAGATATAAAACTCCCAAGAAAGGGCCAGGAGATTGTATTTATAAGATTTTTATTGCCAGTGATTGTTTGCGAGTGTGCACTGTCCATCCTATTTATTATGGAGGTGTTTGATCAAGAAATGTGTGCACCTGTCAGTATCTAATGGCCAAAGTAATATTTATGACACAAAGGTACTACCTGGAGTCTCATAACTTGTATTTTATAACATGTTAGGAATGCTTGAGGGTTAGCACAAAAAGAAAATGGAATAAAGTAACCAAGAGGCTACTTATGTTCAATAAAATGAAACAAGAATATCACTTGGGTCCACAGATCATACCCAGATGATAATTTCAAGAATGCAATTAAAAGATAAAATATATTATGATGTGTCACTTTTATGCCATTCTAAACGAAAGTACAAATCTGCACTTATTTGTACTCAGTATGTCTGCAGGTAGCATTGCTATCAAGACTGCCAAGGATACAGGACTATACTGCACAGATTTGCAATAGCAAATACACACCAGCATGAAAACTCTCTTTATCTCAATCCTCTCCGCTTGCACAATTTCACCAATTTGCAAATCTGTTGTCCTGCAGTCATACTTCCACATAATCTTGTAACCCCACTTCCACTTCTCTGTTGTTGTTGTTGTTGTTGTTGTTGTTGTTGTTGTTGCTGTTACAATTATATACAACACCCTCTCCTGAAGCAAAAGAGTTCTGGAATAGAGTGAGAGAGGGAAGAGAGTGGAAGGGCAGGAGACTCTTACTCCTAATGATTTTATGACTATTTTATGATTGTTTTAACTGTTTTAATCATTTTAGTTTATTTTATATCAGTGTAACGGCATCAATTGCCACTTGTAAGCCGCCCTGAGTCCCCTCGGGTGAGAAGGGCGGGGTATAAATAATTGAAATAAATAAATAAATAATGTCACTTCAGTGCCGATGTTCTAGCATGGAAGCAGAAAGGCTCCATCACACAAGGTTGGTGATGGGAACATTGCAGGATTGGCAGTTATTGACACGTTTACCCATCAGTAACTGGGGATAGATTAATCATGGGGAGAAGGCAGACTGGAAATGGGAAACACATGACATTGTGTGTTATGGTGATGTTTCTGCTTCAATGCCGGTTTGTCTCCCTTGTGTGTTCAAGTCAATAGTATTTGGAAAGCCCAGATCTTTTGTTTCCATGTGGCCATCATCATGCTTCACCATTACAGCCATGTCCCAAATTCTAAACAAAATGAAAACAAAAAAGTTTGATAGTGGGGGAAATCTTCCTTTCTTCACCAGCTGAAGTAAATGAGATTATTGTAGATGTTAACAGATTAGTGAGCAATTCCCAAATAGACAATTTTATTTATTTATTTATTTATTACATCATTTCTACCCCGCCCTTCTCACCCATCAGGGGACTCAGGGCGGCTTACAATATACATCGGAAACACAGTTAAAAATCATCCAAGATTAAAAATTACAATAAAAATTAAAATATAAATTTTCATGCAATCTTTTAAATAATTAAGGATAATCATTGATTAATACTTTGAAAATGTATGGTCTGTTGTCAATATTTTAATACCATCAAATTTCAAGAAAGTATAGACTTAAAATCTATGGTTACCCTTAATTAGAATAGTGGATGAATCAGTGGAACCTACATTTCCCAGGTCTATTGATTCTGAGAAATGAATTTAGTTAAAACTAACAAAAATATATTGGCCATTATTTTTCATAATGCCAAGCAGGGATGGGGAACCAATGGTTATCAAGATATTACTGGACTTCGGCTCTCAACAGTCTCTACCAGTTGTCAGCACTGATGGGAGCTGTAGTTCAGCCATTACTTTAAAGCCGCAGGCTGCCTACCCTTAAGTTAAAGGAATATGGAGCTCTTTCACACTGCACAATTATAATACTATTCAAAACTGATCAAAAAGTCACTGATTTTATTCCTGATCTATTTTATATTGATCATACTCATAGCTGACAGAAAATATTCTGGAATAAATAAAATATGAATGGATTTTCAAGATAAAATAGAAAAGAACTGGGACAAAATCTGGCACTCTGTTTTTTTTAATCAGTCTGGATAATATGCCTTAGGATGTCTTTGGATACAGTCTGTTGTGCTTCTTTTCACTACTTCTTTTGAGTAGAGTACACAAGCCAAGATGTTTGGGAAGTGCTTTGTTGATGTACCTTTTCCAGGATTGCTTACTGATCCAGCGGTTTGAACATGCATTTATCCCATTTCTCTCTTCTCCTGTTTTTTCTGTTTCTGTATGTGTTTATCTTTAGTATGGTCTTCAACTACTCAGGTGTATTTCACTGGTGGAAGCAAGCCCGGCTGTATCTCGAACCTCCAACCTTCCTAAAAGATGGAAACCACTCTCCAGCAGGTTTTCAGTGCTAAAGTGGGCTTCAAAAACTGAAATTCCCATTGAATTTCATTGCAACTGTTGAACAATGTTCAACATTGTAATGATGAATTTCACTGTAACACTGAAACTGTAAATAGCAGATTAGATGTAATTTACAGACTTGCTTAAAATGCAGCTATCAGGATAGCAAATTACTTTTGGAGGCCTTGTATCTATACTAGTAAATACCTGTAATTATTATTTTTAATATAAAAATAGACTCCCAAGCTGTCATGTTTCAGGGGTGGAGTGGTGAGAGATTTTTAAAATGATTCTAATGCCTATTCTTTTTCCAACAAGAAGCAAAGTAATTTCCAGTGCTCTGCAGAGCTTGGAAGTTTGTCTCTTATTTATGTTTCCACAGCAAGGCAGCCTTAGCTGCTGCGGTCTACACAGAAGTGTGAGCATCCTTTATCGCTAACAGTGAACTATTTAACTTGCACACAACTATGCCTTTGGTGGGCATGCTAGAAAACACAAGCTGGGCTTTGTCTTCTATCTGAAAGGAAGTTTGTGTTGGCTGTATGCAAGCTAATCGCACTGCTTCAGCATTAGGATTCTTATTTTTGTCTTACAATTTGCATTTAACCTGCTTTACTAGACCACAGTAATCTATTGAGGAAAATGAAAATAGAGCTGAGAATTGGGAAACTTCTGAGTAAAGCTCTGGGTTTGTAATGGGTTAGCATCTGCTTTTAAGACATGCTTCACCAGGAGGGACAATAATTGCATGTCACTTTATGAATCTTGAGAATCAGATACAGTAACTGCAGACTTATACAGTTGGTATTGGACAGACGGTCTCTCTATTTTTGTTTTTGGTGAAATCTGGACTGTACATTGTAGTCTACACATCATTATGGGCCCGTTTGTTCAAAAGGAACAAATAGCTATGGATGGAGAAAGCTAGAAGCGCATTTGCTTTAATTATGTGAGGAATTCTGCACTAATGTGCTTGGCTCAGACTGGTGGGAAGAATTACAAGATAAAAAGAACTTCAGTATTGGCCAGTGATGATGACAGTTATGTCGAAATGCATCTGGCCTTTGCTCTATTGTTGCCTTGTTTAGATCTATACTCATTAATCTTCCTCCAGGGAAGAGATTCATGACCAACGGACCATCACATCTATTGTGCCTCCAGTGCTACAAAACTGTATGGATTATGGATTTATTATACATGGATTATTGATTGTTTGTTTAGATCTACTAGAAATTTACTTTTTACATTTGCATGCAAGAGAAGAGAGACAGAGAAAGAGAAAGAGGGAGAGCCTTACCTTACTGATTTATTTCCTGACTCTGCTTGCTTTTTGAAAGTTTTAAAAGTCAGGTTCTATATCACTCTTTTTCCTTTCCTTGTAGTGTATGCAGGCATAGAAAATACAAAACATTTTACTACATGAGGTGAAGGGTAAGGTGACAATTCTCCTACTATAGATGGAAAAAGTAAAAAAATGTTATAAGCATCTCCAGCTAGGGGAGAAGACAGCATTTTCCATGGCAGATCAGGGAAGATGGTTAACAGGAAAGAGGACACATAACACATCAAGTGGATCCATCCTTTACCTGTCCAATTGCTTGAAGCAGCTACTTTGTTGTGTGCCATAGCCTGGCTTGTTCTGTGGTTTAAGGAAATCATGAGCCACATAGCTGCTTTAACATTAAAAAGTTGTAAGATGTAGAGCCTCTGTCAGACTTATATGGAGGGAGTTTGCTGATCTTACCACAACTAGTCACCATTCCTCCTCCTCCCCCACTTTCTTCCTCATAAGTCTCCCCATGGTTTTTGTCGGCTTGGAAGCAGCCAGGGGTTGGCCAATCCATGATGCAGGAAGAGGACTGATGTTGAAACTGCTAGCTTCAGTCTGAATCACTGGCAGTCAGGCTTTAACTGCCTCACCCTCCGATTGTGGTGCACCCAACGGGCTGCTTAACTTCCATCTCCAAATGGATTAGCCCCTTCAGCTTCAGGCAGCCAGATCTCTATAATACAAGCCAAGTCAGCATACTCATCCAAGATGAAGTCCTGGATCAAGGTTGTTTCTCATTTACCAACCTGTCATTAAAAGCAGTATTTTCACCCCAGAGGGTCTGTTGCTAAGGATATCCAGACTATTTGGTGTGGAGACAATTTTAGGGCAACCAACACTCTTTGGCTTTTTCTTCTGATGGTTTTATTTCTATGCTTTGTATTTCCCTCTTCCTATCGGTAGTAGTAGTCCAGTGGCTGCTCCTTTGGCTGCTTGTCCTCACGTGTTCTCTGAATGTTTCATGTTTACTCTCTACTGCTGGCAGGATAGTTTAAAGAAACATGCTAATTTTAAAAGAGAAGGATTCACTGCTCTCCAACAGAGTAATTGCCTCTTGCCTTCACTCCTGGAACAGCACCCCAGTTTTCCCTACCAGCAGCAACTATACCTCCCAGACATCCCCTTATATCATTTCACCAGCTACTGACTCAGTACCTGGGGAGCCTAGAGTCTGCTTCTGCAGGTATGTAGATGGTCTTCTCAGAAGGCAGGCAGGAGTTCTTAAAAAAGAGAGATGACAGCAAGTAGATGATGAGAACAGTTACAGACTTTTTCCTATTGAGGAGTGGTGGTGCTTCTTCTCCCTGGTGTGGAGAATGCATTGTGTCATTTGTCAGTCATTATATCTGGATTCGAACTTCCTGCCATGCCAACTCAAAAGGCTGTAACAAAGTTATGCCAACTTTCTTCCAACAACAAGCTTGTTGTATATGGTGGTTCTTCTCTGCACACCAGATTTTAGAAACTAGTCCAGCAATGGATAACATACTTACTATATCAATCCTACTTTTTCTCTTCTGTAAAATGTCATTAATGAAAATGGCTTTGAATTTTTCTTTTATGATAGAAAAGTGCAGGGGGAAGAGGTGGGATCACAGTGAGAAAAATATACATTTCACAGACTTTGCTAATGGACCGGAAAACAGAAGATACTAACTTAAACTACAAAACGAAAGGAAGGAAAGAACAAAAAAAAATTAACATCCTTATGAATCCATGGCATGAAGTGGTTTTTTCCTTCTACCTCACAATACTTTCAACAATACTTTCCTTTGAAAACGTAGCTTGGAGCTTAGAAGAAGGACCCCAACTGTTTCCTCTTCCTCATGGCTTTTGGTGTTTCTGTTCATCATTGATTTTTAAAGTGTAGGTTCAATACAAATGAGGAGAAAAATGATTGTCATGAAGCAATGATGAAGGTAGGAATGGAAGGAGCTACTGAAATAGGTTGCGCTGTTGCAGACACATTGTGGCTTCTTGTTACGGTTGAAAATAGTCTTTTCCTTTGTGAATAAAACCCTACCCACAAAAGGCCTTGCAGATTACAATGCTATAATATTTGGGAGGTGTATGACTCATTCCTTGTAAATAAATATAAAACTTTGCCTTTAGGGACTCCATGCTGTTTGTTAATGAGAAGGACATAGTTAATAGGGGCAGAAATAAACAAGTGGTCACAGACAAATATACACAGGAAAGTACTTCTGGATGAGCATACTGCTTGGACAAAGAAATACAATCCCTAAAATATGATTAGAAATTGGAAGGGCGTTCAGGACTCATTTCATAAAAGTGAGATGTGAAAATCCAAATGGAACATATGGAGAGAAACCTACAGTTAGGAGTTTACACCCAGAGTCACTCATGAACACTCATCTCTTACATTTGTGGTTTTAAACATGCAAGACCTTGTTGATCTGGAAACTCCCTACTTAACCCGAGCTTGTTTACTTGAATGTAACTAAAGAGTTCATTGGGTTCATGGTGTCTCTTAGCTCACTGTTTGGCATCTTAGCACTTTGTGATGGGCTAGCTGGGATAGGAAAGGCTGCGGAAGGATGTCATACTCTTCAACAGTTCCAGTTTGACAGGGACAACCTCAGTTAATCCTTTGCTGTCCCACTTTTTCAGCTGCTCTGGAAATGTCACAGTTTCTCTCTTCTCTTTTCACTTCCCCATCAGCGTAGGCTTACTTAAGTTGTTACAAACTGAGTACAAAATGCATAAGTAGTTTGCAGCAGGTTAAACTGCTGAGCTGCAAACTTGTTGACCGAAAGGTCGGCGGTTCAAATCCAGGGAGTGGGGTGAGCTCCCGCTGTTAGCCCCAGCTTCTGCCAACCTAGCAGTTCGAAAACATGTGAATGTGAGTAGATCAATAGGTACTGTTCCAGTGAGAAGGTAACGGCACTCTGTGCAGTAATGCTGGCCACATAACCTTGGAGATGTTTACAGACAACACTGGCTCCTCGACTTAAAAATGGAGATGAGATAGATTTTATTTTAATGTGTATATTGGAAAAAGCTTTAATAAATATATATTTTTTTTAAAAAATGGAGATGAGCACCAACCCCCAGAGTCAGATACAACTAGACTTAATGTCAGGGGAATACCTTTACTAAGTTATTATTGAAGGAAAATGCACGAAGTCCTTCCCTTCCCCTCCTTTCTGCTTCCCTTCCCCTCCTTTCTGTATTTCCTAAACTCAGTAAATACATTTTGAGGTTCTCTTCTTATAAGAGAATTTGTGCATGTGTGTTTCTCCTTATCTATACTTTTGTCCTCTTGTTGCCAGCAACCATTCTGACTTCACCAATGTAGCTTGACATCAGTGTTTAGGGTATAGGAAATGTGCCATGGAAGTAAACATTTCTTGTATGAAGTTTCATACATTTCATACATCCGTGCCCAGGTACTGACTGTTATTTCAGGTTCATTAGTTGGTTTGATGGTTGCTTTTGTCGCAGCTAGCCAATTGGGTTCCAAACTCTCAACCCCTTCTGCGGAAGTTGCACCCTCGTCCAAGGAAAAAAACCCCAAAACAAACTGTCCTTTGGTAAAGAAAGATTTATATAAACAAAACATACAAAACACAGTCCTTTGCTTTTATCAGCAGCAATAACAAAGCTTTCTTATCTTCAAGCTTTAACCTTTCTGGTTTCTGGACTCTCCGTCTTCAAACCTCTCTTCGGTTCCACTTCAGTAGCTCTTCAGCAGCAATACCATCTTTGCCACCATCACAGCACACACTACAACACTGCACTTTACAACACCACACAACACTGCTTCAACACACTAAACATAAGACTTACTCAGACTCTATTAATAGCCCTCAATCTAAAGCAGGTGTCTTAATTGCTGCTGGTCAAACACAGATGGGACATGATTCCTGCAAACACTTATTCATTTTCACTTCAGAAATGACCCGAATAATATAAAACTCTGACAGCTTTTATATTTTGTTATAACGTTGTTGTTTTATTCTGTTTTATGCTATTGTCTATGTACTTAGTATGTTTATATTTTAACTATGTTGATTGGGCTTGTCCCCATGTAAGCCGCCCTGAGTTCCTTCGGGGAGATGGAGGCAGGGTACAAAAATAAAGTTGTTGTCATTATTATTATTAATGTCTGTACTGCTAACAGTTGCTAGCACTGAGGGCAAGTGTCACAGTTTTCCCCTCTGCTTTCTTATAAGACAGTACAAAAGGAATGCAAAAGGTGATGATGAAGGCGGCAGCTGAGAGCAGCAGCAAGGCCAGTTAAGGAAATACACCAGTTGGATTATGTTGCAATCACTAAATTGTAATAACAGTAAATACGTACACTCTTAAAGAGATTGCTTCTTTAAAATATGTATCTTTTAATTTGTTATGCTTCTGTCATTACAGGCAACCATTCCACACTATTGAACCTCCTTCTCCGAGCTGTAAACACATACTGCCACCTACAGGAAACGAATGGGATTGTCAGCAATATATTTTATTCTCCCACTAGAATGTATTTTCTTATAGTTTGCTTCATTTCCCCAGGTATTACAAATTCTAATCCTGACTACAACTAGTAAGGTAGTATATAGTAAGAGTACTAATGACTAGTCAGGTTTCCTGTGGTGGCAAATATACAACAGCAGTATTTATGAAGGATGTTTGGTATCCTTCATAACAGATGAACCAGAAAGAATGTCTGTCTGCCATCTATCTCTACCCTAAATCCCCCAAAACTGATCTTATATGCATGATTTCACATTTGTGAGTGGCATATCCCCTCCATCAATATTAACAAGCAATGTAGTCTGACTAATCTTTAAAGGTGCTAAACACTGCTAGGCTAACTTGTGGTATATAGCTTGAACAATAAGCTGAATACCTGGTTCTCATTTTTTGCAAACCTTCTTCCTATGTCCCATCCAAATCTTGATAAAGTTACATTTTGGGGTTGTTGTATGTCTTTCGGGCTGTGTGGCCATGTTCCAGAAGCATTCTCTCCTGACGTTTCGCCCACATCTATGGCAGGCATCCTCAGAGGTTGTGAGGTAAAGTTACATTTTGGACTGCAATTCCAAGATTCTGGTAGTTATCAGCAAAATGTGGTAATTTACAAGCTGATGTCCTTTCCCATCTTTTGTATTCCTTCTTCTAGCCACCTTGCACAATTATTCCATGAATGGCTTCAACTCCCCTTTAACTTCACTTCTTGCATGTTTTACTTATTGCAGCCCCAGGAACGTGTTGTCTTCATTTTGTATCTGCTAGAGCAGAGGTTCGCAAATCTTTAAAGCTTTGGAGCCCCTTTTGAAGGAGAAGTTTCTTGTGAAGCCCCAAAAACTTTTGGACACAAGGGTCACGTTGAATTTTTAAATTTGACAGATGGGCCGGGACAGTGGCAGATGGAAGGAGAATGTTTGTGCGAACTAATTGGAAAAAAATGAACAAATTCCTATGCACACTGCACATATCTCATTTGTAGGACAAGAAAGAAATTAAGAAAGAAAGAAAAAAAGAACAATATATTAAAAATGAAGAACATTTTTAGCCAACATAAAATTAACAATATTTCAGTGGAAGACCCCAGGGGTCATCCAGTCCAACCTCCTTCTGCCATGGAGAAAAAGCACCATTTATTTATTATTTATTTACAGCATTTATATTCCGTCCTTCTCACCCCGAAGGGGACTCGGGGCGGATCACATTACACATATAGGCAAACATTCAATGCCTTTTAACATAGAACAAAGACAAGACAAACATAGGCTCCGAGTGGGCCTCGAACTCATGACCTCCTGCTCTCCAGCCTGCGCCACAGCCTGAGCCCAAAGCTTCCCCAATAGATGGCCTCCTAGCCTTTGTAATACTACTACTACTACTACTACTACTAATAATAATAATAATAATAATAATAATAATAATAATAATAATAGCTGAAACTCCAGAGACCATGCAGTCCTGCCCCATTCTGCCATGCAGGAAAGGCACAATTAAAGCACCCCAACAGATGGCCACTCAGCCTTTGTAGTAACAACAACAAGAGCAACCTCATGGGCCATCCAGTCCAACCACATTCTGCTATGCAGGGAAAGCACAATCAAAGCATTCCCAACAGGTGGCCACGCAGACTTTGTGACAATGACAACAACAAGAGCTACCCCAGGGGCCATTCAGTCTTACCCCATTCTGTCACACAAGGGAGGCGACAGCAGCAGTGGGGCTCCTCAGGCCACATGCTTCAGGGAGGCCCTGTAGGCTGTGTGCGGAGTGGGGCCGCCAAGGCCCGGGTTTCTAAAGCTGCACGTGCAGTGGGGCTCTTCAGGCCATGAGCTTTATATACAGAGAAGTGGGGGCCCCACATGGACCCAGCAGAGCCCCTAAATGTGCTTTGCAGAACACAGTTTAAGGACCGCTGTGCTAGAGGAACTTAGCTTCTGCATTCCATTTTCATATAAGCAAAAGGCAGTGATCTAGGCAGGTTTTTAGTAGCTGGGTACGTGGGGTTACTTTAACAAATGTAGTTTGTCACATCACAGCATTTGGGAAAGATATATTGAGCTGGAAGGCTGAACTTATCATGCCGCAGCATCTGTGTGCCAGATAGCATGTGTGGGCGTGGTCCTGCTTCTGCCTCTGCCAGGAGGATCTCCAGCTGAAGTGCCAGGTGGAGGTTTTCTACTGAGCAGCTCAGCTGGGAACCTGGCTCTGCTTCCTCTGCTTTTTCTTCCCACACAGAAGCGCCCCTGAGTATTATCTATTCATAGAATATTATCCTTTCTTACTGATTAGGTTGACCAGTTATTTCATGACCAGCTATGAAGCATAGCTTCTCCACACTATCTTATCTAGATGTTTCCATTCACCTTGGAGAGGGTAAAACAAAACCAAGCTCAGGGAGTTTGGCACCTTATTTTAATAAAGAATTGCTGCTTCTGCAACTTCCAGAATTGGGTATTTATTTTTCTACCTGAGTTTTTTTTTCAGAAGTACTTCAGAGAACACAGGAGGGATCCCAGGAGCTGCAAAAATAGTGAGTGATGGATTTATTGGTTGATCCATCTGTCCGTCTGAACATGCTGATATTTCAAGCAGAAATGAATAAACCTGTTGGTGTAGGTATCTCTGAAGTATTTTCCTTATTTTTCTCATGTAAAGTCTTACTTTTCTCATTCCAAATATGTTTCTAATCTAATCATTTTATTATTTCTGAACTTTTTTTGAAAACGGTACATGTTTTCCTTACTGTAACCATTTTTGTATATATTTTTGATTGCAGAATTTCATTGCAATTTACAGACCTTTTTGTAATGTTACCTCCGGAAAGGTTATTCACATTTCAAAGGATAATTCAGCTCACAGATTGGTGCAAAAGAATGAAATTAAGTAAGTTTGCATTAAAATTAAACTGAACAAAGCTCTTTCCTGGTTCCTAGTTCCAATTACTTCTGCCAAATAAGTTTTATCTTCATGTAAGTAAGCAGGTAGGGCACAACTGATGAAAAGAAACGTATAGTATGTTATGGAAAGAGTCATCTTTCAAAAATGGTCACATGAATCTCAAGGGAAATTCATCTGTGATTAATATAATCAGCCACTGGGTGCCAATGTTGTCTCATATTTGACATATGTCACACTTCCTATGAACCTGAGTTATTTTATTAGAATATTTGAGGGATAGTCTGGAGCTTGCCATTGACCAATTATTCAAGAATGTATGACCTAATATTCAAGAATTTAATTATTATTATTTATTTTTAAAAAAACTGGAATGATAAATCCAAAAATACGATCAGCAAACCATGTTAAATTTAAAGGGTGTGCAGGCTTACACAAGAATAAGATATTTAGTGGGACACTCACACTTTAGGGTTATGAGTCAGTAAAGCTATTTCTTCTTCATGACTCATGGCAAATCACTATTTTAACTTGGGATCAAATAACGGGCTGTCTATGAAAAGGTTCCTTAAACATTGCCAGCAACTGACTTACTATTTCATTTTTTTCAGAGTAAGCACAATTCAGCAAATTTCAAAGTTGTATACTTTAGGCCAGTAGTTCTCAACCTTCCTAATACCATGACCTCTTAATACAGTTCCTCATGTTGTGGTGACCCCCAACGATAATATTATTTTTGCTGCTACTTCATAACTGTAATTTTGCTTCTGTTATGAATCGTAAAGTAAATATGTGATATTCAGGATGTATTTTCATTCACAGGACCAAATTTGGAACAAATACCCGATACACCCAAATTTGAATACTGGTGGGGTTGGGGGAGGGGATTGATTTTGCCATTTGGGAGTTGTAGTTGTTTGGATTTATAGTTCCCCCACAATCAAAGAGCATTCTAACTAACTAGATAATGATGGAGTTGAACCAAACTTGGCACACAGAACTCCCATGACCAACAGAAAATACTGGAAGAGTTTGGGCATTGTTTTTGAGTTTTGGAGTTGTAGTTCATCTACATCCAGCCTTCTCTTCCAAAGGGGTTCCTAAAACCATCAGAAATATGTGTTTTCTGATGGTCTTTGGTGACCTCTCTGACACCTCCTTCGAGACCCCCCCCCCCCAAAAAAAGGTCCTGATCCCCAGGTTAAGAAATGCTGCTTTAGGCAGTCACAAGTTGGATTTTGGATACAAATTTTGGTTGTCTGAGGCAAGGAACAACTACGTATACTTTTAGGTCGGGGTCCCCAAACTAAGGCTGGACGCAGCCCTCCAAGGTCATTAAGATATAGGGTCATCCTACATCTGAAATGACTTGAAGGCACACAACAACAATAACCATCCTAATTAACTTGACTATCTCATCAGCCAGAAGCAGGACCACACTTCCCATTGAAATACCGGTAAGTTTATGTTAATTAAATTGTTCTTCATTTTAAATATTGCATTGTTCTTTCTCTTTTTTGGCACTACAAACAAGATATGTGCATTGTGCATAGGAATTCATGGTTTTTTCAAACTATTATCCAGCCGCCAACAATCTGAAATACTCTAAACTGGCCCTCTGCTTAAAACGTTTGAGGATGCCTGATTTTAGGTGTTCTTCAATCCACTTTGTTCTTTTCTTTGCCTCCAGATAATCTTTTCAACAGCTGTACTCCCAGCATACACTGTGTTTCAGAAAGGTGTCCCATGCAGTGAATAGAGGGAAGCAGGGATATTTAATAGGGAAAACAGCACAAGAGGAGATGTCAACTGCTAAGATCCAATCCTTCATATTCTATGTTCATTCCACCTTTTTTTAATGCAGGCAGGAGGGAAGTAGATGATTTTGAAATCCACATAACAAAACAAATAAAAAGAAGAAAACACTCAATTCTAATGTTGCAAGATTTGGGACTTTTTCAGTCATAGTGGTGAGGAAGAAGACAATCAACTACAGTTTATGAAACTGGAAGAAGAAGAAAATCTCAGCAACTGGAAGATGTTTAAAATGACAAGTTGTAATGATTTCCATGAACAAATCAACCTTTAAGTCAATGTTTAGCCTATCCCTGTAATCTTTTGATGTGGATCTGATCTACAGGAGGCCATAACATGAAACAAAGTGAAGCAACTGCCTCAAGCAGCAATCATACCCTTAGTTATCCAGTGTACATTGTATTCTCACAGCCAGAGCAGGGGAGTAGATTTTCAGATTCATGTGTCAGAACAATATGGCTTCAAGTACTTTAAGTCCTTGACTTGGGTGGTTGCCATTTCCTACTCATGTACCAGAACAATATGGCTATTTCCCGTTATGCCTTAAGCAAGAAAATGCCCTGGCTTGCCCTTATTTTCACCCACTTCTTGCCTACTGGAAAACATGTCGGTATCTATTTTTTACTTCTTTTCAACATGCTAGTAACAGTGGTAAACATTGCTATTTTTTCCTTATTTGTTAGTGTTTCCCTTTGTTTATCTTAGCCCAGGAAGAAAACAGGCTGTAAAAGCCAATATAGTTTGCTATCCATGCTTCTTTCATCAGCTAATAATTTAGAACCCAAATCTACTATGGAACCACCAGATGTCAGTGTGTCTCAGACAAAATGTTCGAGAACTGTAACTAAAACTCACAACCCAAGGTAATATGGTCTTACTTGTTTTTCTACAGTCCTGCCACATCATTTTATTACTCTAAGTGTATAAATAAACCACTTAGGGTGCTTTTATGTCTAAATTCAAGTTGTGCTTTATATCTATCAAAGTAATGTACTTAATTATTTTATATGGGTTCCTGGAAGCCATGAATCATTATGGACAAGATCACATTAGCGTTATAGAACGGAGGCTTTTGTATCCCTATTGCCTGGTTTGTTCCTGCAGAATTCTGGGAAATGTAGTTTAATAATAATAAAATACTTTTATTTCTTACCCGCTTCTCCTCGCGGCTTAAGGCAGGTCACAGCACAGTGAAAACACATTGCAAAAATTCTATAAATATACATATTAAAATGTAGTTCTGTAAAAGATACATATTAAAATGTATTTCTATAAAATAAATATTAAATACATAGGACAGAGATTAAAACACAGGTCACGAGTTTAAAATTAAAATTAAAATTGCCTGGGTTTAGGGTGAGGCCTTTGACATTCTCAGCTAGAGATGTCCTTGGTTTCCCCAAAACTACATTCTATAATGCTAATGTAATCTTGTCCTATATGTTGGGGAATAGATGTCTTTCTCTTTGAAAAACAATGCAAGAGCTGAGATGCAGCTGTTTCTTTTGTGTGAGAAGCATATCCCATCCACTTTCTTTTTTGAACATAATAATTTGACTTAATGTTTTTAAGCACATCACACACAGCTTTATCTGCTTAGTTTAATCGGCAGCATTTACTGTCGTAATTGCCATCAAGTCAATTTTGACTTATTCTGACTTTATAAATGAGAAACCACTACCACAGCCTGAAATGAGCATCACTGTTACAAGCTCAGGGCTGTGGCTTCCTTGAAGGTGTCTGTCTACCTGCAGTGTGGTTTTCCTCCTTTTGCTCCTGCCTTTACCAAGTATGATGGTCTTTTCTAGTGAATAATCTCTTCTCATGATATGTCCAAAAATACAACAGTCTCACTTTAGTCATTGTGGCTTCTGGGGAGAACTCAATTTAAGGAAGATGTTGACAAGCTGGAATATGTCCAGAGGAGGGCAACTAAAATGATAAAGGGTCTGGAGAACAAGCCCTACAAGGAGTGATTTAAAGAGCTGGGCATATTTAGCCTGCAGAAGAGAAGGCTGAGAGGAGACATGATAGCCATTTGTAAATATGTGAAGGGAAGTCATCGGGAAGAGGAAGCAAGCTTGTTTTATGCTTCCCTGGAGACTAGGATACGGAACAATGGCTCCAAACTACAGGAAAGGAGATTCCACCTGAACATTAGGAAGAACTTTCTAATTGTGAGAGCTGTACAGCAGTGGAACTCTCTGCCTCGGAGTGTGGTGGAGGCTCTTTCTTTGGAAGCTTTTAAGCAGAGGCTGGATGGCCATCTGTCAGGGGTGATCTGAATGTGATTTCCTGCTTCTTGGCAGGGGGTTGGGCTGGATGACCCACGAGGTCTTTTCCAACTCTGTGATTCTATGATTTATCAGGATCAACCTGAAAAAAAAAATGGTATCCACAATATATCTCAGCCTCCACTGTGCATTTCTATTCTTTTGCTTCAGAGAGAAGTAAATAGTTGCATGCCCTTTTTTGGTGGGGGGAGGGGGGAAGCCACTGTCACAAAGGTCTATCTATTGCTTTCCTTCCCTGATTCTGCTCCTCGTGTCACAGCTTGTTTGTGGAAGGGGGCTGGATGCATCTTCCTTCAGCACCCCATTCACCATAATCACAGCATTGCATCCCTTGGTGCAGCTGCCTGGTTCTTAAGGTTGGTTTGAAGAGTTGGATTGGCAGATGGATTGTAGCCAAAGCATAAATCAGTGATCTTGCCACTGATTATATCAAAAATCTTGGAAGAGGCAGTAAGTAATGGATGAAGAAGAGGAAGTGTGTTATACCTTTTATTTTCAGCTCCATGGCTCATAGTATGTGAAAAGCTTGGAATAGTTTCTGCAATTGAGCCATTTATAATCTGGCCTTTGCACTCTCTGCTTCCTGTCATGAATCAGTTACAGTACATCCTCTAAGATCACACTTTAATGACACTCACCAAGAGTCAGCATTTATTACTCTTTTCCCTTATGTCCTCTGGGCCTATTTAGAACATGAAGAAGGCTGGTTAAGTTATTTGGTACAATACACTGGTCTTCTGTCAAAGAAGTTGCTCCACTTTCACAAAAACTTTTAATGTAAGACAAATTATCTCCTGTTATCAATACAAAAGTAGAAAAAGGGGGGAAAACCATTTATACTGGGACAGCACTGCTCCATGTATCACTTGATGGCAGGAGAACTGTGCCTCATGCATCATTGTAGATAGAGAAAACCCAGAGTAGCATCCCATAGCCTTTACACCAGGGACCCTTTGCTTCAGGCATCACTTTTCATTAAGGAAACTTGGCCTCATGCATCATTTTGCAGAAAGTATGCCTGGTATAATAAATCATTTAACCTTAGGGAACACAGGCATGCTTTACACCAAAGAAAAGCTGTCTTGCGCTTTTGCTGATATCTAGGATAGAGAACCAAACCATCCATATCATTGTCACACAAAAGAAAAACGGGATGATCCAGTTAATTTTTAAAAGTTAGATAAAGAAAACATCTAATTTTCTTCTCTATCTTTTGCAGTGAAATGTAGAATGCTTCATTTTATGAACCTCCCCCCCCCCCCTCAAAAAAAAAAGATCTTTATGTATTATTCTCCTGCTTTCAGGGGGGAATGATAATCTGATATAACACAACTTTGAGAGAAAGATTGTGACTAATGTTACGTTTGGCATTCAAAAACTCTCTGTACAAAGTTATTATTAGCCTTTTAGATATATTTATATTATGTCAATAGTTAAATCGACCACAGAAACTGGATGGCGGGGGGGGGGGATACTTTTATAAGCTCCAATCACCACAAACACTGAACATACAGGTTAAGGAATTCCTTCAGATGTAGTTCATATAGTTATCCTGAATTTCTCCACCCTCTTGTCAAAAACAGAGGGTGCTATTTGAAGGAGACATATTAATCCACAGTATTTAATTAATAACTCACCTAATCCAATGTTTCTCAACCTGTGGGTCTCCAGGTATTTTGGCCTACAATTCCTAGAAATCCCAGCCAGTTTACCAGCTGTTAGGATTTCTGGGAGTTGAAGGCCAAAACATCTGGGGACCCACAGGTTGAGAACCACTGAACTATTCAATCCTAGTATGTTTGACCTGAGAGTTGGAGTCAGGAGTGGGAAGCCATATCCCTGTTTCAGGTGTGTGGACAGGACCCAAATATCATTTATTGGTTCACAATCCAAACTTATAACACAGCCCCTTGCTGCACCACAAATACTCATTCATACGAACAATATTATGGGTAGAAAAATGTTTTGATGTAATTCCAAAATGACTGGTATGTATTCAAAATGATCATACCCAGCCTGGGAGTCCTACAAGACTGCTAATAATTTTTCATTATCTGACTCATTAATAAAGGTGGAGGGTTTATCCTGTTAATGTTTTCATTTTTTCCCTTGAGAAATAACATTGCAATTCCCAGAGAAAATTCAGCCAGCCATGTTGTTCATTCATTAAGCAGAGAACACTAGTTTTGCTCTTACAAATCTAGGAATTCTGCTCCCACAATCAGCCCTCTTTTGTTAACTTTTGTACACCAGATCCCTTATTCTTTCTTTACACCAAAATTTGGAAGCATTCTCTCTGGCCTGCCATAGGGTTCCCACTTCTTTTGAGGGTCAAAAAACACATTCATCATGCTTTGAGGTTAAGTGGCTTGTTGTGCTGGTATGAAAAAAAAAAGGATGGTGGTGGTTAATGAGAAACAGGCTGAAGTTAAAACTACTTTCTAATAGAGGTGGAAAGAATATTTGAAAATGTCTAAATATGGTAAAAGAAAACGTAAATGTTGCTTAATATTGAGAAATCATAGACTGATGAGAATCTTCAAACTTTGAGACTAATTCTGTGCAAAAGTCAATTTTTTCTTTTCTCCCCCTCCCTTCTCTCATCCCCCCCTCCTCTCTTTGGCAGAAAACAGCATTCTCTGCCCAGGAAATAGCATTTTCCATGCATCTGCAGTGCTGTATTTTTTTTGTGAAGGAAACATTTTTTGCACAGAAAATAGTATTTTGTAATTTTTGAAGATATTCTTGCAATGGGAAAAACTGTTAAAATTACTCATTTTAAAAGAATGAAATAGTTCTGAAATGAGAATTTTGAACACTACCCAAAAACCTTTGGATCTTGGATAAGGAGTCCAATAAATTGTCGGGTAAGATTGCCATGATGAAATAACCACTGTTTTTGAGAATGTCATGTAAACAACTCTCTGCGACTCTCAAGACATAAATTGGACCAGTTGGGAAAGCTTTTTTGCATAAGGCTCATCAGTCCACCTAGATCCTTGGAGTTTAGGAGTATATCTTTTTCTTTTCCAAGTAAAAGCATTAGACTCTGCAGCTCATCTCAGGGCAAATCTATACTAATTGGTGAATATGTGACTAGAACAAGGCACCTGTAATGGCCAGGAGCTCACAGGCAGAGGCACAGGCATGACCCAACTCCCTTTCCCTGCACTAATAAGAGCAGGGAAAGCTTATGGTGACACCTCCAAGTCAGGGGGTGCTGTGGTTTTTTTTAACTCTGAATATGTTTTAATGGATTTGAACTGTGATTTTTAAAATACTGTTTATATTTAATTCTGTTTTAATGTTTGCATATTTGTATATTTTAAATTGTATGCTAGTGTTTTATGTTAAGCTACTTTGAGTCTCCTTTGAGAGAAATAAAGCAGGAAATAAATAAATAAATAAATAAATGCCATGTGGAAAGTGGTCCAATCCAAATCAAACCTGATCCAGCTGTCCACACTACATTGAAGATTAGGGATGCCCTAGAATTTTAAGCAAGCTACAGAGCATCCTCTGACTTTGTCTGAAGTGGGACAAAGCCAATTCAATAACTCATGGTAGTCATCAGAAGTACAGAATGCCATGAAGACAGACAAGTCTCAACTCAGGGTGAGTTTAGGTTTTCTTGTCTTTGTACTCTTGCCCTAAGTGATTTTCCTCCAAATATGAAAACTGAAAGAAGACCAGTAAACATACCACTTCACACATTCTGTCCTACCAATAAGTAGCCCCGCAAGATGAAAAAGCATTTCACTGCTCTGGTTTAGCTGGACAAAGGATTACTTTTCTATAACTGTTTCTCCAGGATGTGACCTCTCTAGACTTTCATCATACTACTTTCAACTTTCCACTAAAGATAAATGCTTGTCCTCTCCTTGGACTCTCTTTAGGACAAAAATACTAGTTTGAAGTCTCAGGTGTTGCAAAGATTCCACCTCAACACCAGACTCCTTAAAACCTGAGCTTTCCAGAAACTTCCTGGCTCTGCTACTATGAAGTGAGAGTACATAGACAGTAAGTAAGTAAGTAACTTTATTTTTCTATCCCACCACCATCTCCCGGCAGGGACTTGGGGCGGCTAACACGGGACAAAGGCCCGAAAACACTAGACAAAATAGAACAATTAAAACATATTGCAATAAAAACACAGTAAAATTGATGTTATACAAAACAATTACATTAAGCGAGACAGTATATTAAACCATAAAAACTCATTTAACATATATGATGAGTTAAAAATCAGATAAAATAAGATGGACCACCAGGTTGGTGGAGGGGAATAGCGTGGAGGGGCCATTTGAACTAAAGTACAATAGTATAGTTCTAAAGTGCTTTGGGGCCAAAGGACAAAGTGCAAACATTTCTCGACCGAAGGGGTTGGAGATAGATGTCCAGTTTATTATAGGAAAAAGGGACCTGTGTGAAAGAAGGTGTATTAATCTAAATTTTGGTCATGGGGACTGAATTATTCAAATGTGCAGCAAAAAAGCCAGGTTTTTAGCTACTTTTTAAAAGAAGCAAGGGTGAGTGCCTGCCTGATCTCCCTAGGGAGTGAGTTCCAGATCCGGGGGGCCACTACTGAGAAGGCCTGCTTCCTTGTCCTTGCCAACCAAGCCTGCGATGGAGGTGGGAGCAAGAGAAGGGCCTTCCCTGATGAACGAAGAGATCACACTCAGCACTCTGCACTCAGGGTCCTTCCAGACATGCTTGAATCCTGGGAGGAACTGGAATATTTTATTGAGGCCCCACATCTTCTTCAAACTCCCGCCTTTCTGGGGGGGGGGGCTCCATGCCCTCTCAGGTCAACCAAAGGTAGATCCAAGATAGCATGGAGCCAGCACCCATTTACCCCCTTAAATTACTCGAGGAGCCTGACTGCATGATCAGAGAACTCTGTTCAGAGCTCTAGGGAAGTTGGGAGGGGAGAAGCCCCTCAGGTATGTTTTGGGGGTAAATGGGGGACTGTGAGGAGAGGCTGGGGGCACCATCCCCCTGCTTTGGGGTCTTGGAGCCAAAGAACTGGGATCACTGTGCGGATTGTTCAATGTGATGGGTTCAGGGGTACATAAATGGAGCGAGTGTATTGTACTGTGTTTGTTACTGTCTCTGTATGTTGAGTGTTCTGTTTGTAAATGTATATCATGGTTTTTCCTTTTTTCACTAATAATTTATTATTTGAATAAAGGTAAAGGTTTCCCCTGACATTAAGTCCAGTCATGTCTGACTCTGGGGGCTGGTGCTCATCTCAATTTCTAAGCCGAAGAGCCGGCGTTGTCCATAGATACCTCCAAGGTCATGTGGCTAGCATGACTGCATGGAGCGCCGTTATTTGAATAGTTAAATAAAAATAAAATAAAGGGATCACTGTGCGATTGACCCCCCAGATTGCGGAAGCAGTCCCGGGAGTCAATCCCCACAAGGCCCCCATCTGGAAAGATCCAGACCTTCCATTAAGGTCTTAATTAATCCAGAGTAAACTGGAAAATTCCAGTGTACTTCAGATTAATTCAGGTTTACCTGAGGTGTCATTTATAATAATGCAATACAATACAATAAAACTCTGATCATTGTTCAACTTTTCACATGAAGAGATTATCTCATTTAATGAGATGGCACATCCTTTGCATTTGAGCAATCCATCAATCAGTTGGTTGGTTAGTCAATCAATTATTCAGTTAAAACAGAATGTTCCTTTTCCTGAATTATCTGCTTTTCTCCCATATGCCCTCTCCTCACAAAAAGCAAGAAAACTTATGAGAAAAACGTGTTTCATATTAAAATTGCCATAAGCATTCCAGCTTTTTTTAAAAAAAAAACTTCCTAAGATCATTGAGCTACAGTGTTGCAAGCATCCGTTTTTAAAAGAAGATACACACACTTAATTTATGGCAGAAGAGAAAATGCCCTCCGTTTCACCCTCAGTCTCTTGGGGCTCTTTTCAAGGACATAGCAGAAGGAAAAGCATACTTATATCACTGACAAAGACCTCTAGGGGTGTGAAAATGTCAGACCAGATTCTCTTTTCCTTCCCAGAACTGTACATTATCCTGCATGGATTCTAGTTTTCTCCTTTCACAAATATCTGTTTCATCAGACTTAATTCAGCTCTACACTCCACTGAAAGAAAAGCAGCTTATATATTTATCAGGGGTTTCTCTGTATTGATGTCATATTAAGTAAATTACATTCACTGCAGGCAAGAGAGATTTCAGGATTGTATAGTGCACAAAAAGGACACAAGAATTATGATAAGGTAAAGGTAAAGGTTTCCCCCTGACATTCAGTCTAGACATTTCTGACTCTGGGGGTTGGTGCTCATCTCCATTTCTAAGCTGAAGAGTCGGCATTTTCTGTAGACGCCTCCAAGGACATGTGGCCAGCATGACTGCATGGAGCGTTGTTACCTTCCCAGTGGAATGGTACTCACATTTGCATGTTTTCGAACTGCTAAGTTGGCAGAAGCTGGGGCTAACAGCAGGAGCTCACCCCTGTTCCCTGAATTCAAACTACTAACCTTTCATTCAGCATATTCATCAGCTGGTGGTTTAATCTGTTGCACTACCATGGGCTCCAAATATTATAATAAAGCTCATTAAAGTGCAAAACATTGTACAGCTTTCATCATAGGAAGAGACCCCCATTATACTTGAGATTAAGGCACTGAAGAAATAGGTAGGCCTGATATTTTCCAGTTATCTCTAGTATTGATTTTGAGGGCATATTAAAGTACAGCTTGATATTGCTTAAACAACTGTTTTATCAACTTTTGAAAACAAAAACAAATCCAACTTCATCAATCAACTAAGATTCCATTGCAAGTTAAGGCAGCAGTGGCAGGACATTGTTTGTCACTATTTTAAACCTGGAAAAGCATTTGAATGCAAATGTTATTTGTTAGCAAGTCATCCTTGAAGCATGATGATCCTATGAATGAGAAGTCTCCAAGAGCACCAATCATCAACAACCTGGTTTATATTTGTAGACTCAAGTACTTGGTTTAATTAATCTGCTGGTATTGTGGTCTTCTTCTTTTCCTACCACCTTCCACTTTGCCAAGCATTATAAACTTTTCCAATGCATTTTTTGTCCTAGTTAAAATAGTCTCATTCTAGTCATATTTATTTATTTATATTTTATTTATTTATTTATTTATATTCATATTAGCTTCTAAGGAGAGTTCAGCCTTAATTTGCTCTAAAACCCATTTGTTTGGGGGTTTTTTTAGTCCAAGGTGCCTGTACAACCCATTAATGTTACATCTCGGATTAGTTGAATTTCTTCCTATCAGTTTTCACAACTATACATATAAATCTGATGGAAGATTCAGATATATCTTTATACTCAAGGAACTTACATCTAGTTTCTTTCTCCCTTCCCTTCCAAGTTCTAGTCTTGGAAACCATCATTTTACATTTTGCTGAAATCCAGATTTTAAAGATATTAACCAATGGTGGCTTTCAACAATATGGAAACTTTATTTTTTGAAATGCAATGTGGGGTGGATCAGTCATGGACACAAAACCTCCAAACACTTAATTCATTCAATTGAACATCTCGTGGGTAAATGGCTTGAGTGGTAATTCCACAGCCTTGAGGGACAAATAAAAACTGAGAAACAATTTTTCTAACATCTAGGAGAACCAAGTCTTAAGTAAAGAACCAGCTGGGAAATGTAACATTTATTAGCTTTTTAGCATAATCTCTAATTTAATAGATTAACACCTTAACTAATAATTTATTCTGGAATCATGATCATGCTGAGCTTCCAGTTTAAGTAAATTGCTTTGGTTAGAAAATAAGCTTAATTAAATGGATCCTTTTTGTTACACAATGATCAAGTGAACTGATAATTTAATTTATTTTAATTAGTTAATTCTTATCACTGGTTTGATATCATATATATATATATTCCCACCCTGCCCTTCCTCTTTCTGTCTTCCACCATCCATCCATTCTCTTGATTGTTGCAACAATTTTCTAGGTCTGCAATTTTCTCTTTCAGTGCAGGCCATGTTGAAAGCACCAGATGCTTGGCTTGAGGCATCATTTTCATCCGTTATGTTTTGCAACTTTAGCAAATTAACTGGTGTTTGTAGTTTGCTGAAACAGGCTGTTGTATAGGTGGAGAAGTTAAGATTATGATTGGCTGCAAAACAGAAACTTAGTTAACATAAGAAAGGTGTATTTGGTTTGGCAATCTGCCCCTTGGAAATTCTATGTCAGAATGAAGATGATAAACCCTGGCCTCAAAAGGATCTTGGATCACTATAGTAGTATATTTACATTTATGTTTGTTTCTTTGTTTATATTCAGATTTATTAGCCTCTTCCTTCTGCTATAAAAGAAAGGATCCCAAAGCAACATACTGAATAATAATATTAATAATATTAATAATAATAATAATAATAATAATGCAATGAAATAAAAAGTCAATCAAATCAAATAGAAAAGAAAACATAAAACTGTAGTTAAACAGCACATAAAAAGAACAAAATTAGCAGTACGAATCTGGGGAGAGTGCAGATGAGCTTCCTCTGTCAGCTCCAGCTCTCCAGACATGAGAGAAGCCTCCTACAAGGATGGTAAAACATCAAAAAATATCCAGGCGTCCCCTGGGCAACGTCTTTGCAGATGGCCAATTCTCTCACACCAGAAGCGACTTGCAGTTTCTCAAGTCGCTCCTGACATGGAAAAAAAATCCACTTCATCAGTGTGAAGTAGCTTGGTCAGAGAGGGCATTCTGGCTGATGTCAGAAATTAAAAGGAAAAAAAAACCTAACCATTAAACCTGTCTCTAGGTACAACCCAAGGGTTAAAGAGATCAAGAAATGAAATCAAAATTACATGGGAAGATGCAAACAAGATCAGCATAAGGACATCCAAATTGAAAGCAGCATATGGAACAAAGATATAGGAAGCAAATGTATTGTCTTCTTGGAGTATTCAAACCATTCCTGCAAAGATGAAATTGAAGCAGTATCTATGATTCAAGAAGCAGATGGTTTTAAATGACTGCAACATGTCAAGGCTGCTTTGAACAGTTCCAAAGTGGCTGGTGCACATAATAAGGTTCTATATTTCTCCACAGGAGGCTGCTAAGGGGATTTGAGATATGTCCAGGATAGATAAAAATGCAGAGAAATACAAAAATAAAAGCATTGTACCCTAAATGCACTACAACATGTGTGATCTTGGAAACTAAGTAGGACCAGCCCTACTTAGCACTTGGATGGGAAACTATCAATGAAGACTAGGTACTTTAGGCTATATAAAACCATCTCTCTGTATCCCTTGTCAAAGACAACCCTATGAAGTTCATGCAGTCATCTTTAGTTGGCATATGACTTGGAATATACATACAAACATGAATATTCCTGAAGTTGGTGCAGTCTTTGAGAACCAGTCAGCACAATAATGCTACTATAAACTGGAAAAGATCTTAGCTAAGGGACTGATCATTTTTACTTAGAAAAGGACCTTCAAAATAATCATATAGGGTTTCTTGTCTCTTTCATCCTTTCTAGAGGTTTATGTCTTTGTTGAATCTTATTACTTTTCTTCTTTTCTGTTATCTATCTTTCAAAAATCCCATGCTGATTTTTTTTAAAAAAAAGGGAAAAATGGAAGGAAGGTGAAATGATTCCTTCTCGTTCTCTAAATGGCACATCTTCATCAGCTAGGATTGAATGCAAGATGAGTGGTCTAGGCAGAATAGAGATTCTTTTCTTCCTCATCAGCAGTCCTGGCAGGTTGAAAAAGCACAGATCAAATTGAAATTATTACAAGGTGGAGGATTTTGAAAGAAAAAAACCCCTACATTCTAGGATGAATTTTAGAAGGAGTTTTCAAGAGGTCTCTAGAAGATTCAGAATGTTTTTGTTCACTTATACAAGACTTACCTGTTGTTTCAGTTCACATGTATATAACATTAGTTTTGAATAAAACTTGTGGAACTGCTCTTCTTTTTTGGAAGGAGGAGAAAATGTGTCTTTTTGTTACTCTGGAGGATCCAGAAAAGTCTTAAAGAGGTATCCTAGAGAAGTATCCTTCCTATGATTTATTTTAGTTCTTCCAGGGTGAGTCTATGGTAACTTTTGGCAGAAGCATACCATAGAATTACCTGCAGGAGCTAGAAAATCCCTAGAGAGCACTTTTTTTCAGATGTAGATGTCTCTCTCTCTCTCTCTCTCTCTCTCTCTCTCTCTCTCTCTCTCTCTCTCTCAGTCGCATAGTCGTTTACAATTCTTCGTGACCTCATGGACCAGTCCACGCCAGAGCTCCCTGTCAGCCATCGCCGCCCCCAGTTCCTTCAAGGTCAGGCCAGTCACTTCAAGGATACCATCCATCTTGCCCTTGGTCGGCCTCTCTTCCTTTTTCCTTCCATTTTCCCCAGCATCATGATCTTTTCCAAGCTTTCCTGTCTTCTCATGATGTGGCCAAAATACTTCAACTTTGCCTCTAATATCCTTCCCTCCAGTGAGCAGCTGGGCATTATTTCCTGGATGATGGACTGGTTGGATCTTCTTGCGGTCCAAGGCATTCTCAGGATTTTCCTCCAGCACCAAAGTTCAAAAGCATCTATCTTCCTTTGCTCAGCCTTCCTTACAGTCCAGCTCTCGCAACCATAGGTTACTATGGGGAATACCATTGCTTTGACTATGCGGACCTTTGTTGCCAGTGTGATGTCTCTGCTCTTCACTATTTTGAAATTCTGGGTATTACTTCTGCTGGTACAGGGGTTGTATTGTAGTTTGACATTGGAGGTTATGTTGCATCTTCCTATACTTCTTTTTAATGTCTAAAAGCAGTATCTTCTGTTAAGGCATCATGCAGTGATAGGAAGGTCAGATATATATGACTCAGCGCTTATGGACATTTATATAAGAGTCATTTGTCAGGGATGCAGTAACTGCTATCTACCTGCACTGAGCAGAGTGGTGGGCTAGATTAATTCCAACATCTCTCTTAACATTACAAGTGAACTGCTTGATGCATATCTCAAAAGGAGTAAACTGGGCTACATCTCTATGCTCCATTGCTATTCCACTAGCATGCTGAAATGACTGAGCACTGCAGGTCTATATTAGACATTTATTTTGTTTAAAGTTTGTTTTACTACAATTAGTGATGACCTATCTCTTCCGGCAGGCCTAGCCAGACTGTTTTAATGACGAATTTTAAACATCCACTCTAAGTCTAACTTTTGTTTTGTATATATTAATATGTACTTTATGGAAATACGTAATTCCATAAAGAGAGGCAGGTAAGAAATAAACATTATTAATAATAATAATTCATTCTTTTAAAACCAAAACTGGAGCAAGTTACTTTTTGACCTATAGCACCATGGAAAATTCAGGGAGCTGAAGATCAAGATTTTTTCCCCAAGATTTAGGTTTTTACAGCTATCTATGTGTATTATTTATACAAATGGCTGCTTCATACATCTACTTTCTCAGGGTCATCACTAGATCCTAAAGAAAGTGTGTGACTCAACTGCTTGTTCTCTATTTACATTATACAAGTTTCACAAGGACCTTAATGTCATATTTTTTGAAAACAACAGCACTTATGAAACTCTGCTTTTGACATTTTTGTTTTTACTGCTTTCTCCTTTCTCTAGACTGACTATCATTTTAAGAACAAACTAAACTAAGCCTGAATTCAGTTACCTTTCTTTTCTGAGGTAGCTGACACTTCTCAAGAGATATTTATTTGTCAAAGATTGTCACTTTGTATCGTCAACAAGCATTGTGGGTCTGCCTACCACAAAATAAAGGCTATTACTTCCCCAAGAGCATGGATAATAGACAAAATTATATTTCTTATGAAGAAAGGCATAGAATAATGTTTTATCCAATAAAAGGGTTTTTGAAGAATCACCTCATCTTTCAAAGTCTAAACCAATCACTGGCATTTTTACTAAAGTAGTTCCGGATGAGAAAATAACACTGGGAAGAGAACACATTTGCCAAATTAGGAAGGAAATTATTAAAATGCCACTTTGTTTCCTTCAAGAACATTTGTTTGGTTGTGATTGCCTGTTCATTTCATTGATTCATATGCATTTCTCTCAAACTGGGATTCAAAGCAGCAAAAAATTAAGTAAAGAATTTAATCCATACTATGTAGAAAATTCTACTTGCCTATGTTTCATCCCCAAATGATCAATAAACAAAAAAATACAATTTCCTCCTGCAGTATGGTAGCATGTAGCATGTATGTGTGTGCATGCACAGTTTTCACAATTTTTCCCAAAATTATTAAGGTGGACCCTGTCTTGTGTAGGCCATGTTGATGCTATGGGATAGATACTAATTAAAGAGTATAAAACTGAGAGCAGCATTATGAAATGTGAAGAAAAATATTACATTTTATTGTGGGCACCCAAATCTGGATGTCTTTTAAAACGGATTAAACCAATAAAATAAAAAAGAAGAATAATGCTGTCAATCATGGCTACACATTACCTTATAGTATCCAAGAATATAGACCTCTCACTAGTTTTTCTCCAACCAGTTTCATAACTCTGAATCTGTCAGGGAAATAATTTAGTTCTAAAATAATACTAAGGACTGATTTGGGTGTAGCCACCCACCATAGCATTCACATTTTAAGATGATGTTCCTGCCCTAGAATTAATGAAGGATGTAAGACTGGAATAATACAGCAATGAATCTGGTCATTAGTGCACATCCCTTCTTCTGCTTTAAATTGTAAATTAAAAGAGCTACCATACAGAAATAACTGATTAATGTTCTTGGTCAACTGTTGCCCACTAAGGAGTCTTGACATATTATGAAAGGAAAATGGATCCTTTTCATGATAAGTGGATTAATGATAGTGAAAATAATTGCTTTCTTAGTTGAAAAGAGCCAACTCATTTTGAAATTTGATGCAACATATTCTCATGTACTAGACATTGGAGTCCACTGTTGAAAGGAGCTAAAATGTCCAACGGAGGGGCGAAGAATTCAGTGGGTTTTTTTTTTAAAAGCCCCCAAAGTACACGATCTACAGTTCTCATGAGAAGTTAATTCCTGGTTATTTGTGATTTAGGTACTGCAGCCTGAAAGAGAACCTACTACTGAAGACTTTAAAAGATGTGTATTATTGTGATTTCATGGCTCAAAGAGGTAGAAGGCATGTCAATGGCCAACTAGACCAGTGATGGGTCACTAGTATGCCTGGGGCTGAACAGATAAGCAAACAAACAAAACTCAAACTAGTTCACACACACACACACACACACACACACAAAATGTTGAACAGTACAGTGAGCAATGACCAGGCTCAGCCACGCCACAACTATAGGAACTTTTTCGAGAGCTCCTAAAGATATACATATATAGGTGAGATCCTACCCAACTAACTCTAATGTAGAGCTTAGGAAAATACTCAAAATGCCCCAGCCAAGATAGCCAATTGGTCCAAAAATGATGTTTCCTAGTTTTTAAATATATATATACCCTGATTAGCAATTGTCTTACAATAATTGAGCTGCAAAATAATTCAGCTGCAATTCAAAGTATTCAGCCCCAGATTCTCATCCCTTTAGTGCCGCAGCTACTCATAATTCACCATATTGATACTGTATTGACGTCAACAGATTTTCACTGCCCAAAATCAGATTAGGATTGTATTTTTCCCCTTCCTTCTCTTTTGATTCACTATCTCACTCCCCAGCCAAGTCCGAACATGAATGGGACCAACCATGAGAAGTAGATTGAGCTCTTTACCAGTGAAAAAGAAAAATACTGTATTTACTCAGATCTAATGTTCCCCTTTTTTGGCTAAATTACCTTGCCAAAATTAGGGTGCACCTTAGATTCATATAATACAGGAACCTTAGTGCTGGTGCGCCAAAGCGAAAGAGGAAGCTGCTTCAGGAGCACCTGGAGCTCCTATCTGAGGGACATCATCTCTAATTTAGTTGTCAGAGCCCAATGCTATGCAGTCCTGGGATTTGTAGTTTAGTGAGGCATCTGCATTCTCTGGTAGAGAAGGCTCAAAATCTTGTCAAACTACAGCTCCCAGAATTCCATAGCACAGGATGGAGGCAGTTAAAGTGGATTCATTCCACAGCATAGATGCACCCCAAAGTTTTCTTTTCCATTGCTGGAAGCTTTGATGTTTTAACACTTTTGTTTTTAAAGAAGGAATTCTAAGCAAGCAGCAACTGAAATGCACAACTTTTTTGGCCAAAGTATGCTTTTTGTCACTGCACATTACATTAGATAGCAAATGTTTTTTTTTTTGGTTTCAAGATTTTGAAAACTGAGGTGTGCATTAGCTTTGATAGTGTACTAGATTCATGTAAATACGGTAAGTGGAGTCTTTCCCCTAAGTCCACCAAAGCATCGCTGCAGCGGTCCTTACAAAGCGTGTCCCCAGCAAAGCCCAGCTTGCGAAATCACTTGCTCAGGATGAGGCACTCATCCTCAGATACTCCCTCACTGCTGATCTCATAGTTGGACACCTCGTTCTGATCTCAGAAGAAATGATTTTACCAGAGGAATCTATCAGGAAGGAAGACAGTGGCTGTGCTTCAGTGCCTCTGATTAGAAAGACACCATTTATTTTGCTTTTTCAGTGATGAGCACCCTGGTATGTGTACACACACACACACACGGTGAGACTTGCCTCTCACCAATCTGTGCCCCACCTGCCCTGATCCTGCCCAATTCAAATGGAAACTGAACTCAAACTAGAAAAACATTTTCCCTCTAGGAACAGTAGAGCAAGTAGTTGGTTTTATAAAAACAAATTGAAACCTCAAAGAAGCGCTTTCATTGTTAAAATGCTCATATGTCATTGGCTCCTACAGCACAGGAATAAAGGTAGGTACAGTTTTTTTCCTCCAGTAGACAGCCCCTTTATTCTGTTTTAAATATTTTGGTGATTTGGAGATCAATTCATCACTGTGTCTTCCTCCCCATTTTTTGCCCCATGCTGTTTGTGAATTAAAGCTTCACTCCTTCAATAAGACTGAATAAATATGACACATTAATTGAAATCCACAGACACTTAATACCTTCCAGTGATTGCATCCTTTTATGCCAACTGCTAGGCAGGCAGGTGGACTGGTAAAGTAATCCATGGGGGGAAAATCACAACCCGCAAGAACAAGCCAACAATGAAGGCGGTTGATAAATAATACAGCAGAGGCATATAAACACAGAGTCTGGTGTAATTAGAGGCTTCCCAGAAATATGCTGTTATTGAATTTTCTCATTTTTTGCTCTGTGTTATGCATTAAGGGAGCAACCTGAGCCATGAAGCAAATTAGTCAGTAAAATTCTCATCGAAGAGCTGGTACGTGAGCCAAGAAATATATTTAACAAAGCCTCAGGCTGTACTTGTATTTGGTTTTTATTTTATTTCTGGCTTTCACCAGCTCATTGTAAGAGGAAGAGTTGCTATAGGACAGATAGTGGTTCAGATTTTGTTCACTGGTTGCATAGCATGAAATCAGTGTAGTTATGCTGGAGAAACAGAGAATTACAATATTACACATACATTCAGCAGGTGCTTGCAGAAATGTGTGTAGGTGTAGATTGCAATGTTCCAAGCAGTACAACCACTTGTGCAATCTCCTAAAAAACACATCTGCTTCCTCAACAGTTTGAGGTACCAACCAACAGTAAAGACTATTGGCATTACAAATTGCAATTTTGTCAACTGTGCATGTCAGTAGATTGCCAGGGTTTCAAAAAATATTCTTCTTGCCTCTATCCCTGCTATTCCTTGGTGGCCTCCAATTTCCATACTAAACAGGGAATGATAGAATCATAGAGCTGGAAGAGACCACACAGGCCATCCAGTCCAACCCTCTACCAAGATGCAGGAAAAGCGCATTCCTGCTTAGCTTCCAAAATCATATGTAATTGGGTGTGTTCAAAGTGGTATGGTGTTCATGTGACAAAACCGAAGTTGAATTGCAAAACAAACTATCCAGGGCCAATCTGGCTTAGCTTCTGATATCAGATGGGATCTGGCACCATCCAGATATTTAGGTTTCCAAAGGGCAGATTGTAAGGAGGAATTTCAAGAAGTGGAATTGACCTAAGCCGCCAGAACCTTTTTTTACAAATGCCTAATATTTTTAGATATCCTGTTACAATGGTTTCCTTAGTCTTTGTTTGTTTGTCTGTTTGTACATTTGTAATTTTTAAATGCCATTTAATTTAGAAGCACAGAAAGCTGAACAACCTCCCCCTCCCACCCCATATGGCATGGCATCTTCCACTGTGTGAATTCATGGTGTTGCCAATCTTTTGATGATCCTTTGGATGATTTCAATCAGTTTCTTTTTGGCAATTTAGTCAAACTCATCATGCAGCGTTATGTCAAGAGAAAAGGAAGACGAGCATGAATCTTAAAGACAGAATCAGCATGTACTTGAGATATAATGGAAAATGGAGATACCCTGAGCTTCTTTTTTGACTATACTGAGCTGACTTTTTGAGTTCAGATTGTAAACCATGAAAATTTTGTTGCTTATATAACAGGGAGCATAATATGACGTTGCTGCTTTGTTGGTCACTTTTAAGATTGTTGTGCTAAATGCATTTGTGTGGCAGTTAATATCATTCATATATTTAATATTTCATTTTGTTCAGATGGATCAGGTTGAACATCTTTTGAATTTGGTGATAAGAAGGAATGGCTTCTTAAAATGAATTAATTTTTATGAATGTTTGCTATTAGTGGTATTACCTCTAATTCATATATTTGGGACAATAACTAGGAAGTTATTCAATAGCTTACTATCCCCTCTATATTCTGTCCAATGCAATGTTAATACATGGTAGCTGCTATTGTGGTGGTTTCATATGTCCCCAGTGGTGGTCAGGTAAAATAAATCAGTCCTTGTGAGAGGTAAATCAGTACGGTTCTATTGATTCTCTATGATTCACATGTTAAGAACTGGTGCCAAAGTGGTTGGATTCAGTATACAGGCTGTTCAACCTCAATTATACAAACCACAGCTTCTTCCAAATAGGGTCATGTCCTCCATCTGTTTATTTCCGTGACACAATTCCCCATCTAATGCTGCTCCTCAAACAGAATAAATTATTTTATGTCCCCAGTGGCATTCAGATAAATTGACATTATCTTGCATGTATGCTTACATAAACACAAGATCTTTGTATAATGAGCCCTGTGCATTTGTGATCTTCTTTGCCATGACATCACAGATTTCTTTTTTATAAGACAAAGAGACATCACCTAAAAATCTCTCAATCATACAGCACATTTTCAATGCTTAAAAAAAAGGAATAGTACCGCCAGACAAAGTGTTACAGTTCTCTTGGGACTGAAGCAGGTCAGAACTGCAGGTGTCCTTGAATTTGACTCCTTGTCCTTATTTCAGTTTTTAGCATTGAGACTGAGGGGGAGTCTAGGGAGAGAATAGCATGATTTCCCCCTGTTGTAGCTAGAATCATCTTATCCTTTTTTCCTACAAAGAGTTAATGTATCTACACTGCACAATCATAACAGTTCAAGACACTTTCACAGCTATGGCTAATTGTTATGGGATTGTGGGATTTGATCTGCGGATCTGTAATCTTTAGCAGAGAATTCAGATTAGCACCACTATACCAAATTATAGATCCCAGGATTCCACAGGATGGCACCATACAATGTAAAGTTTTTTCCCGAAATTATAAAGGTTAAGCTAAGAAAGTCCTTTCACACTACACCATTATAGCACAGTGCTTCCACTTTAACTACCATGACAGCATTCTATGATATCCTGGGTTTTGCAGTTTACAGAGATATATTTCAAATTCTCAGCCAGGGAGCTGTAGTGCCCCAGGCTTCTAGGATGCCATGAGACTTCAGATGGATTCATAGTGCTATAACTGAATAGTGTGGAAAGGCCCTGGCAGTGTGGTGGTAGATGTTGAAATGCAGTCACTTCTTATGACATTCAGAGAGCTGTGTTGGTTCACATCCACAAACCAATTCTTGCTGTTGTCAAAGGCTTTCATGGCTGGAATCACTGGGTTGTTATGCGTCTTCCGGGCTGTATGGCCATGTTCTAGAAGCATTCTCTCCTGACGTTTTGCTCACATTTGTGGTAGGATCCTCAGAGATTGAGGGGTCAGGAGCCCCTTTTATCCCTTTTATTTCCCACCAGTATGAGATTCTGCCTAAATCTCCACTCTCATCAAATATGAGGTATGCCAAAAAAACCTCACTGAAGTCATCAAGAGTCAGGGATTTCCCTTATCCTTCCTCCTCAGCAACATAAGGGCTTCTTTCCATCCCACATGCTATTATCACATTGATACCTATCATGGAGTTTTCTTGGTGGGGTTTATTCAAAGGTTTGCCACTGTTGTCCTTTTAGATAGAGTGTACCTTACCCAATGTCACCCCATGGGTTTCCACAGCCATGTGGGGATTCATACCTGATGTCCTGAAGTCCTCATCCCTCAAACCACCACACCATTTTGGCTTTCTGTTTCCTCAGCTACAAACAACATTTTTTTTAGTAAGGGTGAATGAATTAGGTTTTTTTTCTGATTTCTGCTACTTTCACATCTGTTTCATTCACTGAAAAGTCCATTCCATTTTCTTTCCACATTCACTTGATTTTACTCTACCACTGCCTGTTCATACTTTGGAAACCAGGAAATCTACTCTGGCATTACACTTGTGGGAAACATATTCCACCTCATCAGATGTATTGGCACTGCAGGGATATATAGCTGGATGATGAGGGAAGAGAGTAAACTATAATTAAAAATGGAAAATGCTTTTTATAGTAATTTGACTAAAGTTTAAAGCTGTGGAAAAATCCTCTACAGTGAACATTCAAAACAGCATAATTTGGTGGTTACACAGCAGGATAACCCATTACATAGCTGATGACATTGAGACTAGTGCCACAATAAATGTATTTATTGACTGTGACCTTTGCTGTTAACAGATTAACTGAGCTGCCCCTCTTTCTGGGTAGATTCCCATGTGGGAACAGAGTTTTACAGAATAAATCTGATCCATGTTGTGTTTCCTTGTACAGAAGTTCTGAAGCTAACTTTTGCTGTCCAGATAAAGCTTTGACTCATATTCTCCTAAATCTAATCTCTTGATAATAGCAGGATATTTTCTCTCTGGCTTTTTGTTTTGTTTGCAGTAACACTTGGACCAAAAATAGTATGTGAGGCCCACAAGCAACACTTGCCCACCATTTTACAAATATATCAGTGAACTTTTTTTAATAAGTTGAATAAGTTTGAAAGACATGGAAGAATCTGATCCTGTGTTTTCAAACTATATCATAACTGGCCATCTTTTACATTTTTATTATATATAATTTGCCACCCCCGGTGCCCCCAGTGGCACAATGGGTTAACCAGTGGTTCTCACAAAACCCACCCTGCACACACTCAGCTCGTCACATTAATTTAAAAAAGAATGTCTTGTAAAATGGAGTGGACTGTAGCACTATGTTTAACTTCACTGAAGAACAATTAGTAATTGATTGCAAAGACACTGGTAAGTATAGTTTTAAATCTAAACATTCGAAGGTGGCAATTGGAAAGGAAATAACTCCAAATGACAAGTGGAGATTAGGGAAGAAGAATTCTCTGGTTAATTCATAATTGCTAGTCCTCTGAGATGCTTGCAACCTGAAGTTCATGAATGAGCACTGAAAGATCTAGTAAGCAAATAGATTTCTATTAACTGTGATATTTCTTCCTCAAATTTATTGATAGTCTGCTTTAAAAATATTTACTTACTTACTTACTTACTTACTTACAGTATTTATATTCTGCCCTGCTCACCCTGAAGGGGACTCAGGGCGGATCACAATGTACACATTCATGGCAAACATTCAATGCTGTATGAACATAGAAACAGAGACAGAGACGCAGAGGCAATTTAACCTTCTCCACCTTCCAGCTTCCTGAGAGTATACTCGATTCCAGCCACAGGGGGAGCAGCTGCTTCATCATCCACTATGATACCAAGTCCTTGAATACTTCCTCATTCCAAACACTGCTAGACAATTTTTATAGTGTCGGACATGACTGGACTTAACGTCAGGAGAAACCTTTACCTTTATCTTAAATTAGTTACATTTACCTCCCCACATAAGTGGTACCTAAAATTCCTACTTGATAGATGAAACTATATTTTGGGTTGCTTAGGTCAACAATGAGCTGGGCTATTTTTTATTTTAATGGTTGGGTGCTCACTCTGACATGGGCTGGCCTCGAACTCATGACCTCTTGGTCATAGTGATTTATTGCAGCTGGCTACTAACCAGCCTGAGCCACAGCCCAACTGATATGAATGTACTATGAGAAAAGTTTTCACTAAGAGGAGAGGGGGATCTTTTACCTATAAGTGTGCATACAGAGTAAGTACCATTTCTCCTCATTAAATGGCTGCAATGTTTTAAAACTGCCATACATAGTTTGTCAAACTTTACATATTTTGTTTTTATCAACTACTATACACCAAAACAAACTGCTGCTCTTCTATAGCCATGTTGCCTTTTGGCCAATGATGGGTAATGCATCATCTGGAGGGCACTATGTTGGGGGATTTATTATGAGTGCATTTTATTATTATACTATATTTCTTCTTATTCAGGACCCAGGGGAGCCTATATCCAGATATGTTTATGCTTTTTTATCACAGCTTTAGCTGTTCTCTGGCATTGAATAGAGATAAGGCACCAAAACACGAATCAAGGAACATGAAAGGAACTACAGACTAATTCAGCTAGAGAAGTCAGCATAGCAGAGCACTCGATGAACCAACCTGGACACAGCATATTATTTGAGAACACAGAAATGCTGGGCCACTTTAACAACCACCATGTCAGACTACACAGAGAAGCCATTGAAATCCACAAGCAACAGAAAGGGAAAATCCATGAAAATAAACAAATTCTGGCTACCAAAAAACCTGTAAAATCAGGACAGTAAATAAAGAGCAACACTTTGTAAACAGGGGAATTCCAGACATAAAATAATCAGGGGCAGCTACCAGTATTTAAAAAAAACTCTAAAATCAGTACAGTAAATAAAGAATTAAGGAGCCCCGGTGGCGAAGTGTGTTAAAGCACTGAGCTGCTGAACTTGCAGACCAAAAGGTCCCAGGTTCAAACCCCGGGAGCGACGCGAGCGGCCGCTGTTAGCTCCAGCTTCTGCCAACCTAGTAGTTCGAAAACATGTCAATGTGAGGCTCTTTGGCTTAGAAATGGAGATGAGCACCAACCCCCAGAGTCAGACATGACTGGACTTAACGTCAGGGGAAACCTTTACCTTTAAATAAAGAACAATGTTCACAAAATGGGAATTCTAGACAAGTAACAATCAGGGTGAGCTAAAACCTCCCAACAAAGGATTCCATCAGGCAAGAAGCAGCCAGGCTTTGAACCTGCAAGGCCATTCAATGCTAATCAAGGTGATTGATTACAACATTCACTCCTAGCTCCAACAGCAAAAGTTCTTTCTCCCACCCTGGACTTTCCACAGATATATAAACCTCCTTTGCCTAGTTTCCAACAGACTTCACAACCTCTGAAGATGCCTGCCATAGATGTGGGTGAAACATCAGGAGAGAATGCTTCTGGAACATGGCTATACAGCCTGGTAAACTCACAACAACCTGATGAAGTGCCTGTCAACCTGAAGATCTTGAAAGCATTCAATTCCTCACCATTGGTCAAGCTGGAAGTGATGGAAAAGAAGTAGAATTAAACTGTGGCAAGTGGGAATCAAGAATTTGAGAGCAGCAATTTTGACTCAGGTCAGGCTACTAGCAAAAGTTGACCTATGTGGGCTTCCAGATAATGTTGGATTATATCTCCCACAGGCCCTATCTAGCACAGGCACCCACCCTTGCTTCCTTTAAAAAGCAGCTTAAAACTTGGCTTTTTCGCTGCGCCTTTGAATAACTGAATCCCCTTGTCTAGAAGTCAGATCAATAACTCCTTTGTTTGCACAGGTCCCCTTTCTCATAACAAATTGGCCGGCCATCTCCCTTCCCTTAGGTCCTGGAATGTTTAAACTTTGTCCTTTGATCCAAAGCACTTTAGAACTATGTCATTGCACTTTAGTTTAGGTAGCCATCCCCTCCACCAACCTGGTGGTCCATTTTATCTTACTTCATCTTAACTGTGGGCCCCTGGTGGTGGCGCAGTGTGTTAAAGTGCTGAGCTGCTGAACTTGCAGACCGAAAGGTCCCAGGTTCAAATCCCGGGAGCGGAATGAGCGCCTGCTGTTAGCCCCAGCTCCTGCCAACCTAGCAGTTCGAAAACATGCAAATGTGAGTAGATCAATAGGTACTGCTTTGGTGGGAAGGTAATGGCGCTCCATGCAGTCATGCCAGCCACATGACCTTGGAGGTGTCTACGGACAACGTTGGCTCTTCGGCTTAGAAATGGAGATGAGCACCAACCCCCAGAGTCGGTCACGACTGGACTTAACATCAGGGGAAAACCTTTACCTTATCTTAACTGTTTTTATTTTTAACTGATTTATATGCTATTGAGTTTTTATGATTTACTGTATTGTTTTGGTTAAGGTAACTGTTTGTATAACTGCTGGTTTTTACTGTCTTTGTATTTTAAAGTGTTTTAACTGATTTATTGTTTTGTATTTCAGGCTTCTGACCCATGTAGCCGCCGCGAGTCCCTGCCGGGAGATGGTGGCGGGGTAGAAAAATAAATTATTATTATTATTATTATTATTATTATTATTATTATTATTATAGCCAGTGATGAGGAATTATGGGAGCTGTCATTCCTCAAGGTCCGGAGTGCCACATGCACACCCATCCCTATTACAGAGTTAGTTGTACAAATTCTAGGTAGTCAGGTTATTTCCTTTTCACTGGAAGACGCTCTTTAGAAACATAAAGGTATGTGAGTAGACTTTGCAAAAGGTGTATGGCATGAGCTTTCTGGGCGCAGGAGGGGTCGCGGTGGCCTGGGTGCTGAAAGGGTGCCCTCCTGTTGCAGGAGAAGGGAAGGCCTTTAGGACCCGGGGGGAGGCGGGCTCTGCGTGGCCGAGGCGCGTGCACCCAGCCGCACACACCCGCGCGGTCCCTGCCCAAAAAAAGCACAGCCTCCAGAGCTCCGGCTCACTCCTTCGCAGCTCCTGGGGAAGAAGCTCTGGAGCCGGGCGCACCGAAGGCGACCTCTCCGCCTCCCACCAGTATCCCTGCAGAGGGACTCACCCGAGGCGGGGCCGCGTGGGGCTCCAAAGGTATTTGGGATGGATCTTTTGTGTGTTTTGCCCAGGCTCCCCTCCTCCTCCTCCTCCTCTTCCCCGCCCCCGCCCTCGCCTCGCTCCCCTTGTATTTTTGTTGCAATGCCATGGCTGCGGCGTTTCAGCACCATCCTGCGCGGACAGCGCTCTCTCCTGCAATCCGTCCATCCACCCGCACTCCGCGCTCAGCAGCATCCCTCCTTCCTCCCCGACAGCCTTGCCTTTATCCTTGTCTCCTGTTCCAAAATCCCCCCCCCCCCATATTTGCACAAAACGATTCTCAGGAGGAAAATGAAGAAGGCGTCAGGGAGGGATCCGCACCAGTCCTCCAGAGCCTGGGATAAAAGGCATAAGTTGGTGGCAAAGGGGAGTTCAGACCAAGGTTGCAATTTGGAGAAGGCTGGTGGGGATGGGGAGGGAGAGGGAAGGAGCGGAAGGGAAGGTTAGTCTCTCTCTAGGTCTCAGAAATGGACCAGTTGTGGAGATCAGGGAGTCAAGGCTGATAAAACAAACAAGCAACCCCACAAACATTGCCCTCTGCTTCCGCCAGGCATATTAAACCCAACGCTGGAGGGTGTGATGGAGAAAACAAACAGGGTCAATTGAATTTGCTTCTCAGTGGGACATCGTCACTGTTAATATGGGACAGGGCGTAGGAAAGACTCCCACCCTTCCATCTCTGTTTGCTTTGCTGCAGAAAGTAAAACATTGTTGATTTTTTCCCCCTTGTACGGTGGACATGTTTTTAAGCCACACACATGCACACATACCTGAAAAACATTGAAATAGACTCTTGGCATCATTTCACAATACAGTCCCAGTGCTGAAAATCCTTTCCAGTGGGATGACTATGAAACTGGGTTGAAATTTGGGGTGGGGAGGAGAATAATATTAAAGTTACAGAGCAGATGGCGGGCCTTTGTTCATAAGTAGTCAGTGATTGGTTTATATAGGAAAGAAAAGAACAGATGAGATTGTGAGGTGGGGGAGAGAGGTTTTTCTTGGGCTTTCATGATATAATCAGAGGATAACACAGATTGTCCTGGTACATTGGGAGTTAGTGCATTGGCAAGAAGTAAAATGACGTTATATAATAATATGATGTCATGCACCAAACAGCAAAGGTGTGAGTTCTCTCTTCCAGGTGGTAACCAGTTTTTTGTTGCTGGAACAAAACAAAACAAGAAAAGCTTAGCCAATTTCTCTGCAACCACATAACTTGCAGATGACAGGATTTTAGCTTAATTTAAAGAATAAATGGTTTTGTCAGCTTTTCCCATTCTTGTTGACTCTGCTTTGTGAATGTTTTAGAAACTAGATCTTTCCAAAGAAAGAAAGAGCTTCCTGATCATCTTAAATATTATGTATAATTATAACAGATTGTTTCTATTTTTCACAGAGACTTTGTCCTGCAATCTTTGTTAATCTATGTTGTCTAATGAAGTATCACAGCCGATAACTAGAAACTGTAGAATTGGGTCTGCAGGTCAATGGCTTCCAGAGTGATAAATATTTGCAGGCAGTTTTCTTATATAGTATTAAACTGTGTGTTTAATTTAGCTCGGTAGATTACCAATTCCCCACAAGGCAAAGAAACCTATGTTTCTTTAAAAAGCTTACCTAAAAGTTATACTGAAACCAGTGGCCATTATTTCTAAGCAAAAACCTTTTAAACATATATTCTCTTATATGAACCACAGCAGTGTCTTAATTAGTACATGTGCAACTACAAAGCAGCATTCTGCCACAAGACATACACAACACACTCTCTATGGAAAAGAAAGGATGGTGGAGGAAATGCAGGCCAGACTGTGGCATTTGCTGAAGGCACTTGGTAATTTTTAGGATTTACTGGTAAATTTTAGAAATGATTGTGTCATAAGGTTTGCATTAGACAACTGTGTGTTAAGAAATAGTATCCTCTGTCAGTAAAGAATAGATATTGGGTTGTTGGCTTTGGGATTTAACAGTATGTGTTTGAAATGTTTGTACCATGCCTCCTTTCAGACATTTACTACTGGCCATGATTAATGATACATGTCATAATTTATTTGTTAATCATAGAAATATGGGTGAAATTTGTTCATGAGCCACTTTTGTTGTTTTAAGTTTAATAGTGATCAGAACTGGTTTGCTGTAAGTTTTCCAGGCTGTATGGCCATGTTCCAGAAGCATTCTCTCCTGATGTTTTGCCCACATCTATGGCAGGCATCCTCAGAGGTTGTGAGATATACATTCTCAGAGGTTGTGAGATACCTCTAAACCTCTGAGGATGCCTGCCATAGATGTGGGCGAAATTTCAGGAGTGAATACTTCTGAAACATGGCCATGCAGCCTGGAAAACTCACAGAAACCCAGTGATTCTGGCCACAAAAGCCTTCAACAACACAGCGATCAGAATGTTCTGGCTTTTTTTTTTTGTCTCCTTCTCAGTTTTTAATGTTTAATCTAACAGAGTTACATACAAACATACATCTTCATGGCTGGAAGAGCATCCAAATTCACAAGAAAATGAGATGAAAGTTGCATTCAGTATTATAGAACAATTGATAAATGAATGTCACTTTTCCTACAACCATTTTAAAGGTGTTGTAAAGAGTGCCAATTAGGTGGAGCTTTATTTCTCTAAAAGCTGCATTTAAGATCTTTTCATTTCCAAGGACATAAGAAGAAGGCACTTTTTCCTGAAGGGATGACATAATTGTGATGGCATAAAGCCTGTATGCGCATGTGTGCAAAGTAATGGTTCCTCCACAAGTCATATTTCCTTTGGGAAGTAATTAGTGGGGATATTTTGTCCACAGTTTCTGCCCCATATACCTCATAGATGTGAAAGGGAAATCATTGAAATGTAATTTATTACACTAATACTCAATTGGTAGGAGCATGCATTGTAATACTGAGTCATTCTATAGTACTGTCTGGTTTCTGTGGTGCCCACACGTTTCCCTTCTGGCATCACTGCAACATCCTGTTGAACAGCCACATTTGGTTGGTGCTGCTCACAGATGCAATTCCACTAACAGGAAATTGTTAATAGGAGACAGCTGCTATTAGAATATGAATTATGAATTCATATATAGTGAATTATGATCACTGTAACTGTAGTGAATGATCCTTGAAGACTGTGCTATCCAATATATTTCTACTATGAATATGTGCCTTTAAGTCGACTCTGGTTTTAGGGCTTTTTGGTAAGGTTTATTCAGAGGAGTTCCTCCAAGGCTGAGAGAGTGTGACTTGCTCAGGGTCACCCAGTGGAAATTGAAGGAATGCGGATGTGTAGTTGTTCATATGCTGTTGGACTACAGTTTCCATTATCCCTCAACATTGGTTGTCACTGATGTCTAGGAATAATGGGAAGCACAGTCCAATAACATTTACTTTCCTCATATATCTTATGATAGGTAAAGGTAAAGATTTTCCCTGACGTTAAGTCTAGTCGTGACTGACTTTGGGGGTTGGTGCTCATCTCCATTTCTAAGCCGAAGAGCCGGTGTTGTCCATAGACATCTCCAAGGTCATGTGGCCAGCATGACTGCATGGAGCACTGTTACCTTCCCACCAGAGCGGTATCTATTGATCTACTCACATTTGTATGTTTTCGAACTGCTAGGTTGACAGGAGCTGGGGCTAACAGTGGGTGCTCATTGCGCTCCCGGGATTTGAACCTGGGACCTTTCGGTCTGCAAGTTCCGCAGCTCAGCACTTTAACACACTGTGCCATTTCCTCATAAACCCTTGTGATCTGATTTACATACCATGCTTAAATATTTGAATGTATGTCATATTGAGGAGGGGACAAAATTGTCTTCTGCTGCTCTAGAGACCAGCACACAGATAAAGAGATTCAAATTGCAGGAAAAGAGATTTCACCTAAGCATTGGGAAGAACTTCATAATGGTTAAAGCAGTTCAACCGTGGAATATGCTGCCTCAAAGTATGGTGGAATCTCCTTTGCTGGAGGTTTTTAAGCAGAGACTGGTTGGCCATTTACCAGGAATGCTTTCATTGGTTATTTCTGAATGGCAGGGCGTTGGACTAGATGGCTCTTATTGTCTCTTCCAACTCTATGATTCTGTGATACCCCTTGCTATTTATAACCAATGACATAGTAACTCTTGTACCATGTTGTCTACTCATGGACTCCTGCATTTCTCCAATGGATAGAAAGAGAGACACCAGGGTCTATTTATGTCTTACAGAGATAACACTGTACATGGTCCATGTGTCCTCAGTGGGCCAGAATGAAACCACTTAAAATAGAACACTAAGCATTCTTGTGAGGCAGTAATACAAGAAACAACATAATAGAAATGAAGGCATATTTACAAACTAAAGCACAGTGACAAGCATGTCTTCAGTAGCTAGATAAGCACATCTCAATGGAGCAATAGTAGTTAACACCTAGTAATGCTTTCAGGAAACAGCCCTGCTGTTCAAAGCAATATTGATTATTCTAGCTGCCTGCATATTGCTTTAAAGCCAGATGTTAGTATGAAAGAAAGCTTGTAAAAATGAATGATGCACCAGCATGTACAACAGAATGAGCAGTTTCCCCCCAATGCCACTATGGTGTAGTTACTACTTTTTATACATGTAAGGTGGGCTATTTCAAAATAACTGTAAACCTAAACAGCCACAGTTTGGAAATATATTTTACCGAAGTCAGTATCATTTAGTGGCTTAGGCAGGCCCTCATTCAGTGACATACTGGTACATATCAATCTGGTGTTTGGCAGTGTCAGAAATGAAATATGATTTACACAACCCAAGATGTACACAGCTATCATTCCATCTGCTGTATTGTAGAAACTCTCTCCTCCCCATTTCCACTGCTGGACCATACATCACCTGTTACTTGGCAGTTGTGCATGCCACAGATCTTTGAAATGACAAAAGCACTCTCGTTGTAGGAACTCGGAATTGACAGGTGAAATAATCTAATCTGGCCATGATTTCACTAAATTGCAGCTAATACAATACTAAAAACTAAGTTCTCCGTCTGCCATAATCTGACAAGAGACAGCCTCAAACATGTTTCTCCTTAATGGGAAGAATGAGATACTAGGAAATGAGTTTGTGAATCATAGAGTTGGAAGGGACCATAAGAGCCATTTATTTCAACCCCCTGCAATGCCACTAAAGCACTCCCAAGAAATGTTTAAATATCTCTGTTTAAAGATGTCCAATGAAGGATAGTCCACACATCCAAGGCTCTATACTGTACTGTCAAACAGCTCTTAACAGTATTAATGAAGAGCGTGAATACTTTTTTTATCATGTCAGAAGTGACTTGAGAACATACTGCAAGTCGCTTCTGGTGTGAGAGAATTAATGTTGCCCAGGGGATTTCTGGAAGTGTTACCATCCTGCTGGGTGGCTTCTCTCATGTCCCCGCAAGATAGAGCTGACAGACGGGAGCTCACCCAGTCTCGCAGATTCTAACCAGCAACCTTCAGGTCAGCATTCCAACCTTCAGGTCAGCAGTCCAGCCAGCACAAGAGTTTAACCCGTTGTGCCACTGTGGCTCCAGGCATGAATACTTGCAATTAAATAGCATCTTCTTTTGAATGTGCCAGACCAGTTTAAGACATGCTATGAAACATACTTAGCAGAGGAAAAGACTAGGAAGCTCAAGAGAAAAAGACAATGGGCTGCTATTCCTCAGTATTTGCCACCTGAGGCAAACAGTGCTTCACTATTTCTAATGCTGGTTGGCCCTATAATCTCCAGTAATTTCAAAATTTCACTCATCTTCCATTACTCATTTTAGACACAGATTGCAAAATCCCACCACTGTATCCTCCATTGAGTTGTTTTCATTGCTATTGTACGATGGAAATAAGAGAGTTGTAAAGGTATTGGCATCATTCTAGTAAATAAAGGATGCCGACCAAGTGCACTTCTGCAATAACCTCACTCTCGCAATTGGTACAATGAACTTTAATAAACCATCTGAGATCTCAGTGATAAAGCTTTTTGGAAATATGGGAGTTTGGAACTCTCTCCTTAGTAAGGTTTTACCCTCCATCTTTTAAAAAAAAATCAGATGGGATTTTAGAACTGAAGTCTTCTAGCATGCAGTATTGTTTTTGAATCATTTTGTTTACCTTTAGAATGTGTGTGGGCATGGCAGAGGGATCAGACTGGATGGCCCTTGTGGTCTCTTCCAGATCTATGATTCTATTATTTAGTTGTAATCCTTTTAATGTGTAAACCTCTTTGAGGATGACTACTATTAGTAACAGCAGCAATAATTCTTCTCCTTCTGCTTCTCCTCCTCCTCCATCACCCACCTCTTCTTCTATGAAACTATGAGATGGACCTTGAAAAGAAGCTTTTATCTTTTGTTTGTGGCAATCCGGATAGATGAATGAGTACAACTGATTCCTGAAAATTAACCCTATGTAGATGTATTCTAATGGTTTCCAATTCAACTATTAACAGTACAGCCAATACATTGTATTGTAAACAATGTTTTTACTGTGCTCCTCCATCATAAAAACATTGAGTGTTGTCACTAGTTAGCTGATGGCATGATGCTGGCTGCTTTTTCTGAAATGAACAAAAGAATAAGATAATAATGCTAGTACTGAATGACACACTGATTCACGCACGTACAGTGTCACCTTGAAGCTGATGAAGCTATTAAACGAAAGTTACATTGTCAGTGAAAAATATTTCTAGAGAGGGAATTATAGCTTTAAAAATAACTACAAATCCTACAGATGCTGATGGAATTTACCACAGAGTGCTAAACTGATGAGAGATAAAACGATTGCTTGCGAAACATGCCATTGCTTAAAATAAAAATAATCCAGATGGGAAATGTGAATCTGAATCTTGCAAAGGCAGTTGTTGTTTGGCCTCACAAGAAGCTCAAAAGCTAGATTGAGGAAGGCAGCGGTAGCTTGGTCCACAATGAATGGAAGTCAAAAAAGATTTGAAGGACATGTTTCGCACCGAACCGTTATAATACTATGATTCCTCTTTCATTGTCATGTGGATTCCTGGGGGGTTTAGTCTGATAGGGCTCTAAAACTCTCTTGATGAGAAATCTGATGTATCTCAGGAACCATGGGAGGTAAAGTGGAAACAACAGTTCTGTACCAGTGTAGTATGGAAGTGCACCAGTTCCAGATTGGGCAATGTAGCTATTACACCAGATTTTGCCAAGGATTCTTTTTTTAGTATTGCTTTTGACAATGAAGTTCCACTGCTGGCTGTGCAATTACTTGTTCATATGGTCAGTAGAATTTGTACAGGACACAGGTGCACATTGCAAATATGACTGCATATGTGGCCTATACCTGCACTTTGTATTAATTCCATTCCAGAGATAACATGAGGAACCATTCTGTTTTTATGTTAATGATTTGACTAGTAGTCACTTCTTGGTAATGTCTGAAGAATTGCAGAATTATAGCAGTTTGACACCACTTTAAGTCCCATAGCTCCATCTTATGGAATCCCAGAATTTGTGGTTTTAGTCTTCTCTGCCAAAGAGTGGTGGTGCTTCACTAAACTACAAATTCCAGGATTCTGTAGGATAGAGCCATGGCAGTGAATTATTATTATTATTATTATTATTATTATTATTATTATTATTATTATTCTACGCTGTTGATACAATCATTGCTATTGGTTGTTCCTCAGTAATTGTGGTCCTGTCTGGAATAGTGTGTCAATTATTGAGTAAAGGATAGCGATCATTTTTAGCATTGTTTCTTTGGGCTGTCTTAAAAGGCATCTTACTTTCTCTGTCTAGGAATGCTTTGATGGAGCTGTCAGTGTCTTCCGTTATTATTTGTGTTCTAATTACCTAATAAATTGTAATAGAATGTTAAATCTGTGCAATATCAGTGTTGCTAAAGGCTCTATTCAATTTTAAACCCACCGATCTGTGTTCACAATGCTTCTGTTCCACATACGGTAGAAGTAATGATGACATGGTGCTAAGTATCACATTTTAATACTGTTGAATTTTTGATATTTAAATTTTAATCAGACCTGCACTAGCAAAAAAAAAAAAGGGGGGGAAATAAACATGCTTGGAAATGTGCTCATTACAGACTTGCAATCTTATAATTTTTTTTTAAAAAAAATCTTTATTTGTTTTTCAGAGAACAATGATAAAAGAAGTTAATTTCCCTGGATGGATATCTAGGAATGAGAACTGAAAGTGAGAGCTCTATGCATGGATATGAAAGATATGTTTCAGGGCAATGCAAACAGTTAAATGCCCTTGAATGGATGTTAGTTGAATGGGACCAGCATTTCATCTGATTACATTTCTGAAATTAAGGATTTGGAAAAGGCTTTTGTAAAGATGACCCATTTACATGCTGGACTCAGTCCAGAGACTATCGAGAAAGCCCGTCTGGAGCTCAATGAAAACCCAGATGTTTTGCACCAGGATATCCAACAAGTCAGAGACATGATCATCACTAGGCCTGACATTGGATTTTTACGTACAGATGATGCCTTCATCTTGAGATTTCTCCGAGCCAGAAAGTTTCACCAAACAGATGCCTTCAGGTTACTGGCTCAATACTTCCACTACCGTCAGTTGAATCTGGATATGTTCAAAAATTTCAAGGCTGATGATCCAGGGATAAAGCGTGCCCTGATTGATGGATTCCCGGGGGTGCTGGAAAACCGCGACCACTGTGGCAGGAAGATTCTTCTGCTCTTTGCAGCCAACTGGGATCAGAGTAGGTAAATGTAGATAGTGTACTTATCTTCTTTTAATGCACCGTTCATTAACTTGTCAACATGAGCAATATTTTGAGCAATGTAATTCAAATTCAAATCCTGAATTGATCTCTCCATTTGAATGATTAGATAGCGTGCATCTTATATACTGTAGAATTAATGCAGTTTGACATCAGGTTAACTACCATGGCTCAATGCTATGGAAGCATGCGAATTATTATGTGATAAGGCACCAGCAATCTTTGGCAGAGAAGACTCAAGACCTTGCAGAACTATAACTCCAATGATTCCACAGCATTAAGCCATGACAATTAACATAGTGTCAAATGTCACTAATTGTATGGTATAGATCAGTGGTTCACAACCTATGGCCCTCCAGATGTTTTGGACTTTGGCTCCCAGAATTTCTGATAATTGGACAAGCTGGCTAGGAATTCTGGAAGTTGGAGTTCCAAACACTAGGAGGGCCATTGGTTGTGCACCACTGGTATAGATGTGCCCAGAGTCAAAGTAGTATACAAATAATTGCATAGTACAACTCTCTGTATTAATAGAGATACATTCCAAAACTTCCCCGTCAATACGTGAAACTGTGTATAACAGCAATCTCTATATCTTGACTATATCTGGGTAGAAGAATACTATCAATTGCACTGGAGGGTCTAGAGCAGGGGTCCTCGGATTTTTTAAACTGAGGGCTGGTTCACAGTCCCTCAGATTGTCGGGGGCCCGGACTATCGTTTGAAAAAACATGAACAAATTCATATGCACACTGCACATACCTTATTTGTAGTGCCAAAAAAACCCCCAAAAAACTCATGAAAGAACAATACAATATTTAAAATTAAGAACAACCAACAGAAACTTATCAGTATTTCAATGGGAAGTGTGGGCCTGCTTTGGGCCGATGCGATAGTCAAGTTAGCCAGAATTGTTGTTGTGTGCCTTCAAGATGTTTCATTCTTAAGGTGACCCTAAGTCTAAAGTTTAGGGCGGGTAAAAGACCTTGGAGGGCAGCTTTCAGACTGGGGGCCTTAGTTTGGAGACCCTTGGTCTAGAGCAGGCATGGACAAACTTCGGCCCTCCAGGTGTTTTGGACTTCAACTCTCACAATTCCTAACAGCCAATAAACTGGCTGGGATTTCTAGAAATTAAAGTACAAAACACCTGGAAGGCCAATGTTTGCCCATGCCTGGTCTTGAGAGTTCTACAAACACTTCTAAAGCAAAGATTTTTCAGACCATGGATAAATGAAACCTTGGATATTAGGTTTATGGATAAGGGGTTGTACTTTATAATTGTAATAATGAACCATATGTTGCTTCAAATGTGTAGTTCATTTTCTCCATGAATATTACATATTTTGGCAAAATATTTGCAGAAAGTTCCTTAGTGCCTATCATGCCACAAAATTGGTCATACCATGCATATCATATAACCACTGGGGACACAGTAATAATATTGTGTTTTTAAAACTGGAGATAAAATAAAACTAAATAACCTGAGGAGTCAGGGGGAAATACTTCTTTGCCCACACCTGATCTTTCCATAGTTGATACCAGCTAATGCCCATAAATCCTGTTTTATTAACCTAAGAGTTGTAAACGTTAGACACTTAACTGCTCTGTAAGAAAGTGTACAGAGACTTGGATTTAAAGGGCATGGTATTATGGCTATGTGAGATTGCAAAAGAAAAAAAAGATACTGATCCAGTTAAAATGAAGGTTTAATCTGGGAAAAGTGATCAAAAACTGTCTGTAAAATGAGAGACTATTCTAAAATGCCCACACATTTCAGTGTCAATCTCTGACATTTAAAATAAATCTGCAGAGGCTGATAAAATAAATTTACACAGAAAAAAACTGGGGATGTATCTCAAGATGCTCAAGATAATTTATTAGAAATAAAATTCAGCACCTTGAGACATGTTTGAAGTTTAGTCTGCAAATTCCATTGGCTGCGCTCTGGTTTTTATTTTATTTATTTTTTTTAAAAAACGATATAGAGGTTGTTGCCAAGCAATAATTGACATTCTCTGCATGTATATTCTTGTAGCTATTGCAGGATGCCAATAATGGTAAAAGAATTTAAAAAACCCCCACCATTTTTTATCTTTTATTCCTTCAATAAATAACTGCTAAGACTGCTGCTGTCTGCAACAACAGCACAGACTTTTATATGTGATAGACTGAAGTCATTAGTTCAGAGCAATTGCACTTTACTTAAAACAATTACATTTTTCAGGCCATGGTATCAATAACATTCTTGTGAACAGGGGGAAAGGGAGAGCTCTAAAGTGAACAATACAATGCAGCAATGACATATGAGGTGGTGCAAGATGATAATGCATTCAATTCACTATAATTCTATTTTGCTGCATGATTTAACCATTCATAATAAAAAGATATAACAGGAAACAGAAGAATACTGCAAAGGTATCAATTGTCTCTTCCACAGTTTGGAAAAAGTTGCTTTTTGGACTACAAATTCCAGAAAGTCTTCAGCCAACATGACCAAGTATTTTTCCCCCAAGTTCTCCTTGAGTCTTTTCCTATCAACCAACCTCATCACACCCACCTAAATCAGCATCCTAGGATGCGTCCACTCTGTCTTGGTGATGGAGCCCCACGCTAGCCATCACACGACATCGTGTGTCTTGGTAATGGAGACCCCACCTCCAACCAGGGTGGAAGCATCATTGAATGCTTTCCCCACAACACAAGAAGCTTCCTGTGTTGTGCTGGCTCCAATGGAGTCAGCACGGATCCTCTACAGAAGGATGATGCTCCCCACGTGTGATGGGGGAATCATTGTTCAGAGGGAGTCGTGCATGGGGAACAGCCCCTCTCTTTTCTCACCAAAGCTGGCCTTTGTGATGAGGCCCTACAAAGTCACAGCTGGCTATTTGTTGGTAGACCCCTAAGACAGATGCCCCACTCTTGCTCTGTCTTCAATGATAAAGATGGGATGGCCAGACAGAGGACCTCTGATGTATCCACCCACAGTCAAACAATTATCATGACAATGGGCTCATTTACACTGCCTAGTTATTGTGGGATCTCAAATCTTTTAGGCTGGCTCTGGAGGTCTTGGGGGTGTTTACATGCTTAGTGCATGACCCATAGTGGCAGCAGGGTGGAAAAAACTAATTAACTTCCCTTTCACCATCACCATTGTTGGATGGCTGCAGAGCTCTGATATTTCTCCTCTTCCACATTGTGCCCAAAGTGTGGGGCTGCTACAGAGCTTTGCTAAAACTCCAGAGTATACCCTGGCATTTCTTAGCACAGGGCTAAACTGGTTTAACTCAGGCTGAATCTGCCTTATATTACAGTTTCAGAATGTGGATTAACTGCATTGAGCTGGATTATATCAGTCTACACCAGAGGTCCCAAAATTAAGGCCTGCACACCAGATGCATCCCTTCAAGGTACTTTACCCAGCCCCCATTCTAAACTTTAGAGTTAGGGTCACCTTAAGTCTGAAATGATTTGAAGGGACACAAAAACAACAATCCTAATTATCTTGACTAAAGCATTAGTAAGTTATGTTGGTTAAAATTGTTCTACATTTTAAATATTGTATTGTTCTTTCATGGGTTTTTTGGCACTACAAATAAGATATATGCAGTATGCATAGTTATTTATGTTTTTTTCAAACTATAGTCTGGCCCTCCAACAATGTGAGGGACCGTGAACCAGCCCTTGGCTTAAAAAGTTTGAGGATCCCTGGTCTATACCACCCTATAATCCAGGTCAATGCATTCTGAGTCATGTAGATCCAGACACAGTTTACACACAGTAAGTAGTAACTACTACCTGGGCTTCCTGGATGTGAAGCAGACATCCAAAAGTGACTTCTCACTCAATGCGGGCTATACAGCGAGTGTAAACAAGCCTCAGTCAGTCCTGAGACAAAAATAGCAAAGAGGAAAAGAGTAAAAGTCTCAGAAGCTCAATTTTGGTTTAACCTGAAATGTCAAAGTTCTCCCCACACACTCTAGTCCAAAAGACAGGGGCGGTTCAACCTGTAGGCAAACTACAAGGTTGCTGAAGGCGCCACCCACAGGGGGGTGCAGTTGAGGTGCCTTCAGGTGCCGTAAGGCTAATGAGCAGCTTCTTTTTTCTCTTTTTTTCTCTTTTTTCCCTCCCTCCCTACTGGGAAGAGGCACTCCCTCTGGGTGAGGAAAACCAGCGGCACCTTCTCATTTCTTGGAGGGACAAGCCCTTGCTCCAGCTGGAGCAAGGGCTTGTCCCTCTGAGAACCGCGAGGTGTGCCCCGGATCTCCCTCAGCCAGTCCCTTACTGGAGGAAACTCTTTCCACAAGCATGGGCCTGGCTGAGGGAGATCCAGGGCACCTCTTTGTTTCTCAGAGGGACAAGCCCTTGCTCCAACTAGAGCAAGGTCTTGTCTCTCCAAGAACCACGAGGTGTGCCCCGGATCTCCCTTGGCCAAGCCCTTGCTGGAGGAAACTCTTTCCTCCAGCAAGGGCCTGGCTGAGGGAGGTCCGGGGAGATGTCCCTCGGTGAGCCCTCGCCCCTTGGGAAGCACCCCATGTGAGGGCTCGGCCCAACGAAGCACCCCATGAGCACTGCTGCCTAGTAGCGCCCGCGGGGTGCTTCCCAAGGGGTGAGGGCTCAGCCCAGTGAAGCACCCCACTAGCGCTTGGGAAGCACCCTCGATCGCTGCAGCGGCGATTGTGGGGCACTTCCGGGATGCTTCCTCCTCCCTCTCCTTTTTTTCCTCTCGAGCTCCCAAGATTTGGGGGGGGGGGGGCGCCAATATTCTGTTCGCTTACACTTGAAAATTACCCAGGGCCAGCCCTGCCAACAGACTACAGAAATAAAATCCAAGCATCCTCCTGCTAGGTTAATTTATTACAGATCTCGTTGCATAGGCAAATGAATGAAGTCACACACCAAAGAATCTGTTCAACATGGCCATTTTGCTTAAGGGAATGGTTGGCTGCACAGAGGGTCTGGAATATTGAATGTCTAGGTAGAAAGTGCTTGCCCTGCTGTGTCAGAAGAAACACTGCTGTAGCAAAGCAATAGGGAAAACCACCCATTGCCCTTCTCCTGGTGGATGAAGCGGAGGGATGACATATCACTTTTCTACCACAGAACATATGAATAAGGATGAATATGTACTCTATAGATGATCTCCAACATACACTGGTGATTTTATTATGGTTTTTTTCCTGGTGATTTTATTATGTTTTCTATAAATAATCTAGCGGAGTGAATGGTGTGGTCACCCTCTTTCTCATAACACTTATGTGATGTAGTTTAGACTGAGAAAGGATGGTTGATCTTAGGGCCCTTCTACGCTGACACGGACGCATCAGGGAATCATGGCTGGCAATAGCTGTGGCACCTCATCTATATCAGTCTTGGAGCACACTGACTGATGTCAACCAGTATGCCATTCACTAATGCAACTGGGAGGGAGAGGGGGAAACAAAGCTCCAGCTCCATACAAAGACACAATTACACATAGATATTGTGCTTATCTCACATGAACCTGAATTTCCATCCAAGTAAGAGTGAGAGGGAAATATTGGTGAACACACAGTGTCTAATCCAGTCTGCTTAACCTGCTCCCTTTGTTCCCCTCAGCACATCAATGCCTATATCTTTATCAATTTTGGCCAGGGAGACCTAGATGCAAAGTACAACTCCCATGATTCCATTGCATTGAGCCATGACAGTTACTGGTATCAGAGTGCATTATTTCAACAGTGTAAATGCATCTTTATTGTATTTTTAAAACAACATCCTACTTCACACACTAACCCCCCCCCCCTCGGTTGCATCTATATTGTAGGATGAAAGCAGTTTTACACCACATTAACTGCCCTGGCTCACGAGTGTTGTACCTTTACAAGATGTTTATCCTTTTTCTCTAAAGAGTGCTAGTACCACAAGAATTTCAGAATTTCACAGCATTGAGCCATGGCAATTAAAGGCGTGTCCGATTGAATTAAATCTACAGTACAGATGAATGCTTACAAACCAGTTTTTCTCAGTTTACTGTCAGCCACAGAAGCAGATCCTTCATTTCTGTATTTTTGTTCTTCAATTACACAAACTGTCTTTATGATAAAAGGAAATGTTTCAGAAAATGTTAACGATTGTCTTGCATGGGAATGGAAGCTACAGCTGTCACTCCAACTCCAGTCCAAACCCCTCCCCATTACATCGCCAGCATTGCTGCATTCCCTCTCCATCACATCATCAATACATCTGGATTGGAATAAAAATGCTCTTTCTGAGGGTTCTTCCCACCTCCACTGAAATTTCAGTTACCCTAATATGCTCCAGAAAGACTTGGAACACCAGAACACTTCAGGGCAGAGTAAACTGTTCTGGCAAGCATTCACCCAAAGACTTTCCAAATAGGACACATTGCAGACTGACTGAATCTACTCCATACTGAGATTCCGATAAACCTTGCAAATGAGGGAAAATGTAAGACTAGGCATACTTTGTTTCAGAACAAGGCTTAGGGCATGCAAAATTGATAAATAAATAAATAAATAAATAAATAATCTTATCAGGAATCTTGAATCCATCAAAATTCATTTCCATTCTTATCTATTGAATAGTAACGAGAAGCAGTAAAGCCAAAAGAAAGGATACATAGATTGAATACGGCAGTAGCTAGACTCTATTTAGCTGGTTTGTCACTGTTTAGAAGTGATTTCACCATACCCCCAGAAAAGCTGCAAAAAACTCTAGTATGACTACCATGTCAATATGTTCATAGATGTATTACTGGGTGAAATGACCATGCTCAAGGCAAAGGATTTTACACTACTAGCACTTATATCTGAAGGCTGTATTATGAATACAACTGAAGCTGTCATCAGAAACATGACAAGTTAAATCCTTTGTGTGGGTGAGAAGAAAAAAGTACTTATTCTGACTGCCTCTGAAAATATCAATATGGCTTCAGACCTTAATAATAAAATAAGTGATTACATTTTTGTATGAGCATTAATAGTCAGTGATAAAAATAAGTATTTCTTCATTCCTTCACAGTTAAACACAGTCAAACAATAGATTTTTCTACCCTAATACATAACCAATAACACCTTGGACAGTTGGGAAAATTCAATGGTTACTAGACATGGGAGCTAGTACTCATTTATTTGAATGTGTCTGACCATGTTGAAATACTGGAAAGGATGTCAACAGAAGACTTGTTTCCTCTGTTCCAAAGACTATGTGTGCATTCAGACATATGCTAAAATCCAAAGCTGGTTGAGAGTAGCAATACTCTCCTGGGGTAGGCTACACTGCAGCAGCAGCAGGGAAGTATCCAGACCATTTAATGAGGGCAAAACTATTTTGGCCCCACTAAATGGTCACCTTATCTTGATTGTTCCTGTCACCATGATTAGATGGCCACAGAGCTACAGAAAAGCTCCTGAACATTGTTAGGCACCTTTGCTGACATCAGCAAAGGCATCTACATGGCCAAGGAGAAAGACAGGGCAATACAATGAGAGGGTGACATGGGCCCAATTCACCAGTCCATGTGAGCAGCAGAATGGTTCAGCTTAGAGCTAGTCCATCTATCCACACTCACTTAAAGTGTAGGGCTGCTCCGCAGTTTTGCCAAAACTCTGGAGCATTCACTGATGCTGACTAACATAGGGTAAAACTGGGCTAACCCATTTCCCCTGTATTATGGACCAGAACTCCTGGAAGTTGCTTGGACTTCGGGAGCAACATCTGGTCCAAACTGGGGCTTGGGGCCTGGGATATAGAACAATGGATTCAAACATCAGGAAAAGAGATTCCACCCAAACATTAGTGGAATGCACTGCCTCTGAATGCAATGTAATCTCGTTCTTTGAAGGTTGTTTAAACAGAGACTGGATGGCCATCTGTCAGGAGTGCTTTGGTTGTATATTCCAGGCAGCTGGACTGGATGGCCCTTGTGGTCCCTTCCAGCTCTATGATTTTATGGCCCTACTCTTTAGACATTCATCTTCCCATTCCATCAGCTCCCTTGCATTCTATCCTACATTCCTCTTCCATACTGAATATCAGCCATGCTTAAATTCAAAGTCATAATCCTTAGAACTCTGGATTTTGAATGAATTTTAATTATAGTTCAGAGCAATCAGCTGTCTCCTTTGCTTGTTGTTTCGTCTATAAATAGCTTGGTTCACCTATCAATTACACTAGGCATTGCTCATGTGAAGTCTAACTGCAGATGAATAAATTATTAAAGATATTTGTGGTTGACAGAAGTTGTTTCAATGGCTTCTGTTTATATCCTAGGAGACGGTTAACTGAACAATAACATACAATAGGATGTCTCTAATGAGGAAACATTAACTTGATACTTCTAGTTCCTAAAGCATTATATTGTTATGTTTTCTCTGTTTTCCTGAGCACTGAAAAATTCCAGGGCCCCTGGGCTTTTAGTTTTCTAAGGAAAAAAAAGCACTAGAAACTACAGTGTGCATGTAATATTTGGTTTATTTATAAATATGCAAAGAAAGCATTAATGTAGGTATGTACTTTTAGAAGATGGTGTCATTGCAGTTAAAGTAGCTTCAATGAGATATAATGGTGTAGTGTGGATATGCCTTTGGTCCCTGGTAAGAGAGTAAAGCACTGGAATCTTAGCCAGCTTTTTTATGCTATTGTGTTCACAATCTTTTAAACTTGCAACTTCTTCGTGAGGTCGAACAGCTCTTTGACAACAGTGATTCTGAAGGTTTTAACATGTCTTTTTGGGCATGCCATAATATGAAATAGGCAGGTACTAAAATCAGTAGTAATCAAATCTGTAAGTGCCATTTTAAAATGTTCAACATACTGCTGACATCAGGTCAAGAATAGGGGAAATATTATGTGGTGCTACTAGACTTCCTTCATTTAATCAAGGTGCACACTACAAATTCAAATTACAGCCTTTTAAATTAAACCTTCTGACAAGCTGATTTCTTTCATTGTAATTGAAAGGTGTCTATCCTTTCTTTTACATTTCTTACCCACAATTTGGTCTGATTGTGTAAAATATATGTTCTGCAACAAAGTGCCAGTAAATCACAAAACACTAAAATGGCCCCATAACCAAGAAAGTAAGGCAACCGATAACAACCATTTAATGCTGTCAAGACAAATTGATCCCCTGAGTTAATAGTATTTTCCCTTTGTTGAAACCATATGATATTATTCTTATAACATAACATGCTTGCAAGATTTTTTTCACAGCAGTACATGTCATTGTGTATGTTATAGACAAATGAGTAAAAAGAGCTCTGGCTTTAGTTGAAATTTCCTCTTGACAATTCAGACTATGAATCTGATTCCAACGTTTTTCACTATCTCACAAGTTCAGCTGAATTGAGTATAAGCTACTTTTATACTTTGAAATCAATTTGAAGTAAGTCAAAGACATGAAGAGGAGAATGCCTGACTTCTTAATCCAAAGGTTTTACACCCAAAACTCAACCAACAAAGGCTTGAAAACATTCAAAAAACAAATTTTCAAAATATTAGCTTTGCTGTTAACCATTTTATATAAAAAGTGCCATTTTATTGTGTATTGTGGGCTTGTGCATCCATTGGTTTTGGTATCCACAGAGGGAAATGTAAGTGTGGGAATCAAACCCTAGTGCAGAGCTTTCCAAACATTTCATGTTGCTGACACACCTTTTAGACATGCATCATTTTACAACGCAGTAATTCAGTTTTACTAGTAAATCAGAGGTTAAACCAACTTATTATAAGAGACACATCAAATACATAAATTGTAATAACAAGATATATGAGGACACAACATATCTCATTAAATCCTTTCATTTGTATTTATTAAAATATATTATTTATTGCTTACTTTACATAGACTCTCATTATTTTGCACGTTACATCTACATACTGCAGCCAACACACACACTAATATGTTACAACACACAGTTGGAAAGCTCTGTCCTAATGGATACCAAGGGCCCACTGTAACATATTCTTAAAGCAGCTAAACAAGTGAGATGGCAAAGGATTACTTGAGACTGCCCATGCCAAATCATGAGGGAGGGAATGGGAGGAGGGAGCACAGCTCTCCAAGATTTTCTGGAGAACTAATGCAGCCTCTTAGACTCCCATGGTTGTCCAGTTTCACAATAAGATATTTCCTAGAATCTATGTCCCTCACATTCCTTGAGCAAGATGGTTTCCCTCGTTATTAGGCTCAGCTATAAGAACAGACTCAGATTCCTTCAATGACTAAGCTACTAAAGTTCAGTAGATGATGCAGGGAGAGCCTCCTTCCAGGAAACTCTCATGATCACAACTCCCAAAAGTGATATGTTATCAAAAAAAAAAAAAAAGAAGGAAAAAATGCACAGATGCAAGATTTCTTGGTTGCTAAGTGCCACAAGCTATTATAGGTAAAGGTTTCCCCTGACGTTAAGTCCAGTCATGTCTGACTCTGGGGGTTGGTGCTCATCTCCATTTCTAAGCCGAAGAGCCAGCGTTGTCCGTAGACACCTCCAAGGTCATGTGGCTGGCATGACTGCATGGAGCGCCATTACCTTCCCGTCGGAGCAGTACCTACCTATTGATCTACTCACATTTGCATGTTTTCGAACTGCTAGGTTGGCAGAAGCTGGAGCTAACAGTGGGCTCTCACTCCACTCCCGGGATTTCAACCTGGGACCTTTTGGTCTGCAAGTTCAGCAGCTCAGTGCTTTAACACACTTCACTATTATAGATAGTAATAAAAATGCAGCAACAGAATACTGCTTCCCTGGTAGTGTAATTTAGTTACAATAGAGACTGAAAAACATCTGTTGGACCAGAAAAATGGCAAAACATCAAAACAAACACTCATTTCTAAAGATCATCACACCTGTCTTGATTTCAGTTATTAGTCCCTTTGAAGATCTGTATGCACAATGCTGCCCTTAGGCTGTGCCTCTCCCACACTCCTTCAGTTCAGATCAAGGTTCAATTCAAAGGGGAAGGAAGTCTTGAGATTTTTCATGCCCACTTTCTCCTTGAATTCCAACATCTACTTTTTGCTTTCTCTTTCATGGCTTATTTTGATGGTCCTAGCATCAGCAGAAGTTGGTGGCTGCTATAGCAGTAGGTGATGATTCTGTTCTAGGTTTTAGTCTGAAGCTTAAAGGATCTGTCCAAGATGCTGAATCCTATATTTAAAATAGGTTCAGAACTTTGGGTAGCTCATTTAGATTTGAATTCAAACCTGTAACTGATTGACAACACCCACTAACATGGGAATTATCTGTTTAATTCTTTAATTCCTGTATGTACTCAAGACTGGGATCCAGTAGCTAGCTACAAGATTTAATACAGGGTCTTAGCATTGGCAACTTTTTCATGTCTATGCTTACTAATTGCTAGCTTGCAGACTTCTTGACGTTTGCTTCTCCATGATTTCTCCTTTACTGCACCACTCTAACTTTCAGTCTTCTTCACCTTCTCCCTTCTTCATCCTCTACTAACCAACATATTTGGTTGTGCTCAAGTAAGTTGTAAGCAATCCCCCCCCCCACACACACACACACACTTCCAGAGGACATTGTCAATTAGTGGGAAAGATTTTGGACCTTCCCATGAATGAGGCCAGACACAGAAGAGGTTGAACACTTTGCACCAGTCTTGGCATGTGGGAGGGGGCATGGCGAGCACTTGCCTGTTTGTTCATCTGGCAATCTGCCCTTTATATGATGCTAGTTCGTCAGTTTCTGCTTTGGCCAACTTGAGAAATCTCCTACCCACATGCCCCAAGAGTTATCCCTACATGTTATTTCATCACACATTGCTGAAAGTATAATTCCATAGATATTTTCATCTTTTTAAAATTGTCAGCTTCTTAGTGATCTCGCAGGGGTTTAACATGCTGAATTTGACATATTTGTTGACCAGTACAAAGATTACGTCTCTCTTTGATGTAGTGCTAATCAAGCCATTTTACTCTGTCCCAGCTGCAAAGCAGTTTGAGATACCAGCCTAAAGGTGACACACTAAAGTGGCTTCAGCACAGCTAAGCAAACTGGATGTGAGAGAACCGCAAATCATAACTGAGTGACTAATTTAATACTGATTGAATTTTGCTCACAAGGAATTATATATGCTCATGGTTTGCTGCATGTTTTGAATTCTAAACCTGGGGAATTAATTATCTATCAGGCCTGAACTGGAACATTTTAAGTTAATTTCTATGAAACTAAAAAAGCTGTCATTCTCACATTCATTTCTGAAACATTCTCATGGCCTGGATGATACTCTTCTTGAAACCATCTTGCTTCTTTTTCTTTGCAGTACCAGGATTTGCATGGCTACACTGACCACTAATCCTGATGATTATGACCAATGCAATATTGTTATTATCATTTCAAGTGCAATGGTGCCATGGATGATTGTAAATAAAATCACATGGTTCATTTCAGCCAAGTAGATTAAAAGCCATCTTGAACAAATGAGGCTCAATGATTATTTAGGCAAAGGGAGAGCGAGAGAGAGAAGCAAAAAGGCTACAAGAGGGGAAGCAAATGGGTACCAAGCAGCAATATCTAGCAGAATGATACGAATGTTTGGAATTTAGTTTGCAAAGCACAGAATATTACTTTCAAGCAGAACGCATACATCAACATGTGAAGGTCACCCTTAACAGAGCAGGATGATACTCTGGATCTCAGAACTTTCCACTACTGTTCTGTTATGGATGAATTCACCATGTCACTATTAATTCCTCTTAAAAATAATTTTCCAGGCCCTGTTAAGTATCTAGCCATTGTACCAAATGTTCTGCTGTCTTAATTGAGTTTTGAACTTCAAGGATATTTAACCCGCAGCCTTATATTTCATGTAGTTTTTTGGCAGGAAAGTCACATGGATTAAGATATTAGCAATTTAAGATGAAAATCTGGATCTGAGGGGTGGGAAATGCAGAAACACAAAACAACACACCACTTCTGGTGATTCCTTCATTGTGTGGGAGGAGAGGTTTTATGTCAAGTGGAAAAATATATTTAACAGGCTGTTTTTATTTCTCTCATTCTAAAATTTCAAAGGGCAAGAAACATGAATCGCTTCTTTCTGCATCTTCTAACATTCTCTATTCCACTCTCACAGCTATGCAAATATGCTTTATACCCAAGGCTTTAATTACAGTTGCATTTAAACCAGAAGCAACTTGCAGTTTCTCAAGTCGCTCCTGACGTGAAGAAAAATGCATTTAAACAAGTAGATAAAATAAAAGCCAGCAAACAGGATAATAGAAACATGGAGTTTGGAGAGACCACAAGGACCATCCAGTCTAAACTCTGCCCTGTAGTCTTAAGGGTGCTGCCACATTTTTAGATCCCTTCCCTTTTTTTTTGTTATGCTCCAAGAGACTAACACAGTTACTTCATTAAATACTACAACAATATGATAAAAATTCTCACACTAATCATAAGTCACTCTTTCAAGAAAAAAGTGGAAAGTTGATTTAACTATCGGTGATCTCGCTCACACACACATACACACCTACTTATAAAGTGCAGTGTGGTTAGGAGTCAAAGAACTAAATGAGCCACACCTAGATAATGTTTCTTTTAATTTACCAGTACAGTTTTTTTTATAATTAGATAACAAGAATTGTATGACTCTTTTCATTTTGCAGCAAAAGATGCTTCTTAAGTTATATCAGTACAGACCACTATCAAAGTAAAGACTGAGTTCTCACAATGCAGGGCTTAATTTGTATGAGTTCAGCATTGGAATTGTATTTTCAATAGCAAGACCAGTATCTTCCAACCTAAGATTTAAAAAGAAATGCCACTGAGCATATATTCGTACTTCCAAGGACCAGCTGACCTGCAGAGGGCTTATAAATATGCTTGAGTTGGGCACTTACTCTTAACTCTGAAAATATTTCTGCTTTTTGATATGGTTCACATACTGCCATATTTGCACCACTTGTGTGTTCATGACCCAAACTATATGTTTACTCTGGCCTTGGACAACTCAAGTGATTTTGAGTTATCAATGCTTTTTTATATTTGCACTGGCATCCCACCCTGAATTAGGGGTGAGCTATAATGAGTAAATAAGAACTCTGCCCTGCTGAATTTTCCTTCAATCCCTGAAATTTCTAGCACTGCAATTGTTTAAAAAGTTGATTGCACTCTCTGAAATGTAGTTTAGGCATCCAAAGAAACTGGGCTAGCCAAATGACCAAGGGAATTTGGACTCAGAAAATATAAGCATGAGTGTTTTTAATGTCTCACTCTTTATGATGCTAGAAATTAGAGAAAATTTCATGAGAGCAGAATTCTTACATAAAACAATGCCTTCATTATACACACACACTGCAGTCTAAATCTACCCATTTACATAATTTCAGAAATTAAGCATTGGTCTTGGTTAAAATCTGGATGGGACAACACCAGGAATTTGCAGACAGGACTAGGAAAGAGTTCCTCTTGCAGCTAAAGCAGCTGCTGCTCATCACACTTGACAATGTTGGGCTTAATAAGACAAATGCTCTGAACCCGCATAAGGCAACTTCCTCTGTTCCTATTGAGTAGTGATGGGAATTATGCAACCTCTAAACATTCTTGAGTTGTATCTCCCATCATTCCTCACCACTGAGCATGCCTGCAAGGATTGCTAGGTCTAATAATGGCATTTAATGCTGCATGATTCCCACCCCTGCTATATTTTGTTGTTTTTGTTATTGCTATACGACAGATTCTTTCTCCCACTAGTCTTGTTTTTCAGATGGTATGATGAATGTTCTCCTCCCTCTTGTTACTATTGATGATTACAGTTACAGTTTCACCTCATTCGGAATACATGCCATGCTCATGAGAGTTGCCTTTTTCTTCATTTGTGAATATGGTTCAAGGCTTGGATCGCTATTAATTTTCTGTAAGCTCCCACCAAAACAATTTTCACTAATTCTTTCAAACTTAGTGCCCCAAGAACATGCTTAGTTAATTCTTTATATGGGGATGGGATGTCAAAAAAGGTGCATGTGCCAAGCTCCACTGGGATCCAGGACCTGAGAAACTGATATGTTCCAAATTTTAATTGGCATCAACATGTACAGTAGTTTGAATGTTGACTTGTGATTCTGGAGACCAGGTTTGAATCCCTGCTTTGCCATGAAACCCACTGCTGACCTTGGGCAACTCACGCTCTCAGCCTCAGAGGAAAGCAATGGCAAAGCTTTTCTGAACAAATCTAGACAATAAAACACTGCAATAGATTCATCACCTAATTTATGGTCATCATAGGTTGGAAATGACTTGAAGGTACAGAACAAAAAAACTACAATGGCTCTCTTTGAACCAGTGTTATTCTAGTAATCTCAGATCAAAAAGAACATTGTAGAACTTGAAAAGGTATAGAAAAGGCCTGTCAACAGTATCAAGAGTTTGGCACATTTCTTCCCTGCTGAAAGGAGAAAGCATTTGGGGTGATTTAATTTAGAAAAAGAGAGCAAAGATGTGAGATAAGAAAATGTACCAGTGCTATGGAGTGAAGAGAATAGAGGCACGTCCTTTTTTTCCAGCCTACTCTCACAATATTAAGAAATCTGGGTCACCAAATGAAACTACTTGACAATAGATTCGGGTCAGACTAAAAACGAAGTTTATCACGCAGTTTATAACTTATTAACATGTGAAATTCATTGGAATAAAAAGTGCTGATGACCCTAGTTTAAAATCTTTGAATTTTATGTGGGGCAGGCAGAGGTAGCTTCCATGTCAATGGGGCGGATGGAGGGAACACTGGGATGTTTTGATAAACATGGAAAGAAAATCATTTCCCACAACCCCTCGGGCCATGTTCTTCCCTCTGAATTTAGCTGTAGTCCTCACAGTAGTGGAGGGAGGGAGAGCCCAGCAAATTTCTCAGCAAGCACACACTTTTGCATACTGCAAAGTATTTTGCAGTGGCTTGAAGCTGAATGTGCAAGTAAAGATTCACTAGCTTTTAACAATATTTCAAAAGTGCTTTCATTTCAATATTATGAATTCATACATTTTCATCCATTGTTTGTCAAGTTGTTTTTGAGCTACTGCAACATCTGGGGTTTTCTTAGCAAGATTTGTTCAGGAGAGATTTGTTCAGGGGTGAAGACAGTGTGATTTACCTAAGATCACTTAGTGGATTTCACGGTCAAGTAGGGATTCTCTAGAGCAGTGGTTCTCAACTTGAGGGTCCCCAGGTGTTTCGGCCTACAACTCCCAGAAATCCCACCCAGTTTACCAGCTGTTGGGATTTCTTGGAGTTGAAGGCCAAAACATCTGGGGACCCACAGGTTGAGAACCACTGCTCTAGAGTTCTCTAATTTGGAGCCTCAAGACACAGGGGTCGCATTGCATTTTAAAATCTGATGGGCCACTGGCAGATGGATGGAGAATGTTTGTGTGAAGTAATTGAAAAAAATGAACAAATTTCTATGCACACTGCACATATCTTGTTTATAGTGTAAAAAGAAAGAAAGAAGGAATAATATATTTAAAATAAAGAACATAAACTTAACTATTTCAGTGGAAGACCCCAGGGGCCATCAGTCCAACCCCCTTTCTGCGATGCAAGAAAAACACAGTCAAAGCACCCCCAACATCCAGCCTTTGCAACAACAACAACAATAGTAGTAGGAGGAGCAACCATAGGGTCCACCCAGTTCAGCCCCCTTCTGCCATGCGGTAAAAGCACAAATCAAATCACCCCCAACATAAATAATAATAATAATAATAATAATAATAATAATAATAATAATAATAATAATTTGAAATAATAATAATAGGAGGAACCCCAAGAGCCCCCCAGTCCAACCTGCTTCTGCCTTGCAGTAAAAGCACATTCAAAGCAGCGGTGGGGAGGCTTGGAGGCCATGGTGGCAGCAGCAAAGAACCCCATAGTAGGGCTCCACAGACCGCATGCTTCCTAGGCGGGGGAGTGGGGGGATGACCCTCGGCGCCCCTGACCATGCTTTGCAGCGCCCTAAGGGCTCCACAGAGTACAGTTAGAGATCCACTGCTGTAGAGTTAGAATCCAGCATTTAAGCCATTATACTGGGCTGGCTCCTATCCTATATATGACTAGGTGTATCCCATGGGCTTATGATAAATGTTGACACATGAAAGCATCATGGCAATTTTACGTTTGTCTGAAGCAGATTTTTTTTAAAGAGCTAATGAGTCTTAACACAGAAACACACACATACATCCTACTGGCGATAAACTAGTGGTGGACTAACATATGGCCCTAGCAACCTATCACTTCACAAACTGTGGAGGCAGTGCCAGATTTGTCAGTGTGCTTATGTGTGCCGGGGAGGGGGGATCGTCCTACCAAAAATAATTTTTTATGATGGATTTTGCTTATGTGGTGCAATTCTTAATTTCAAGGCATTCTGTTTTGGAGCAATTCCAGACATAATGATACAGTTGACAGTCTATGGGAGTGTGCCACAGAGCAGGCAGTGTAGGCCCTACCTCCAGATCTATCTCCTTCAGGGTCCAAATTAGGGGCTTCATAAATTAACTAGCACAGGGCCTCATTTGTCCTAAATCTAGCAGTGTGTGGAGATATGACATGCTTAACACTTAAAATCTACCTATAGAATATTAACAAACCAAGAAGCACATCACAGAAGAAAGCAAGGTGGGATCTGAGAATGAATGGAATCTGATGATATTTCTATCTACACCATTTTGGAATGCTTGAATTTAGAGAAATATTTCTAAGGAATAGATGTTTTCTCCCAGAGTAGAAAAAAACTACTGTAATGATTCATTCTCGCATGCAAAGTAAAAATGGTTAAAGATTTATATCCCTGTTTTAGGAGAAAAGAACTAAGACTGGTCCGTTTATTGCAGACATGGGTGAACTTCAGCCCTCCAGGTGTTTTAGACTTCAACTCCTACAATTCCTGAGCTTAGGGAGAAAAGGAAGGGACCTGAGGCCAGGAATGGTGGGAGTTGAAGTCTAAAACAGCTGGAGGGGCGAAGTTTGTCCATGCCTGGTTTATTACCATGTCTAAATAAGAGCATTTCCTTGGCTGTTCAACTGAAGCAGGAAGCATTACCAAAGTAACAGACTTAAAGCATCTCCAGTTGATTTTTTTTTTTGCATTGTCTATGAATTGTAGAAAATCACAATGGTGTCCTTGTCTCTTTTATTCCATCCCCAGGAATTCTTTCGTAGATATTTTACGAGCCATTCTGCTGTCCTTAGAAGTTCTCATTGAAGATCAAGAACTTCAGATAAATGGCTTCATTCTAATTATAGACTGGAGTAATTTCTCCTTCAAGCAAGCCTCCAAACTGACACCTTCTATCCTCCGACTGGCCATTGAAGGGTTACAGGTATGTCAGTATATGATTCTGTAAGAAATTATTTATGTTTGTGCCTGGAGAGGAGAAAAAAAGAAATCCTTGCATATCCAAGCTTTATTCCATCAATGTTTCCACTGTTTGTTTATTTCCTGTTTCCATTGCACTGTTCCTAACACAGGGCCTGTACGACTTACTGCAGCAATTAAGAATAATGTTTAGAGATTTGAAATTTAATCCACATGAGACTTCCTGGGGATTAAAACCTGCAACATCTGTCTGATGAAACACATGCCACCCCTACGTGGTGCTTATGCATGCATGCTGTGTGGTGGAAAAATAAGCATCCAGTGACACAGCTGAGTGTCAGTCATGTCTGAAATGCCAAAGGGTCAACTGGTTTGTTTTTTTCAAAGTAGAATTAGTGGGAACAATTACAGTTGTTAGAGATCTGTTGCTCATATCTCTGTTAGGCGATTTATGAACAGATTTTTGCTAGAATACTGTAAACTACTGTATATACTCATGTATGAGTCAGCCTCATGTATAAGTGAGGGGGAGATCTGGGGGGCAAAATTTTGGATTTTGATGTGAGCTATGGATAAGTTGAGGGTCATTCCATGGAGAGGAAAAAGCAGCAATGGTGTTTCAGAAGCCAGTTGACCACTGGCTACCACTGCCACATTCCTGTTCTGGCATTAAAAATGCCTGATGTGGTGCCATGGTGGAGTAGAGGGGGTCATTGCCTTTCTCCATTCTACTTGGAGAATGGGATCCTTTTTAAAAAAAGAGAGGGCCCATGGATAAGGTTTTGGGGGTTGATGTCTTGACTAAAATTTCTATATTCGTATAAAGAGTGTGAGCATGATTGGATTTCAGATTCTGTCATGATTCTCACTACTGATGTGTACATGTGTGTGTGTGTTGGAATAGTGTTATACACTAAAAACAAACCCCTTTCCTCCTCTCTCAAAAACATTTGCATTCCCCAATCTGGGCTGGATTGTTGGGAAACTATCTTTGCTGTGAAAAATTGCAGCAAGAAGGTAGTTTCAAAATGTTGAATTACTCATGAGTGATTTGAAATGTTTGTGTAAATCCAACTCATTTTTGGTATCTCAGAAATAAATCCCACTGAATACCGTTAGGCATACTCCAAGATGAACACACAGGATTCCAATCTAAACCAGCATTCTTTGGAAGCAGGGATGGTTGGTGGAGTCCATATTCAAGGAATCCATTCTAGTTTTTAGTCCAAGCTTTAAAGGAGCTATCCCAGGTGATGAACATGTTTCAGGGATAGGGTCCAGTTCTTCGGAGAGTCCTTTCAACATTTGGGAATAAAAAGGAAATGCTAAAGAGATGACCTTTATTTGCTAGAAAGTCTGATGACTCTGAATACTCTCTAGGCATTCTTCCAGGGGTAGGGCTCCTTTTTATGAATTTCATTTGATGTTTTCTAGGTTTTGGGGTGGGGGAGGGGTTTGTGCTTTAAAATTTGATCTAAAATCTAGAATAGATGCAATAATGGTAAAATCCTCCAGCTACCACCGTTTGGAAGCATTTCTGAAGCCTTCTCCTCTGCATTGTTGAAAGAAGGTCAGCTTGACATACTCCCCAAACACTTGAGCAGTCTGCTTCCAGCAGCTGTTATGATGTAAGGTAAAATTGAGTATTCTCTGAACTGTCAAGGAGAACTTTGAAAGGAGACTTGGGATCTATTGTTTGCATATAAAATAAAGGAGTTGGAACAGACTTTGCTTATATCAAGAGAAGGCCCATGTTGGTTATCTCTCCTCAGTTTTCCCCCAAGCAGAGCTGAAAAGAAGAAAAGGGAGGTGGAAGAATGCAGATTTTTGTTTTTGTTTTCTGGATAAATTATTTGCTGGGTCCAGGAATAATAATATCTGAAATATAATTAGAGCATTAAATCCGATGTAATATTAAGTGTTTATCTGCAACAGCTGCTCTCTTCTTTCTCTGGTGTGTTTCCTAAACCTGAGTGAGCTAGTGGATACCTTGCCTGGCCTGCTCCCAGTGATATGTGCAAGTTTACCTGGGGCTATGACTGTATATGTACATTTTCATACCTTGATAAGAGGAGATCTTGGGACCTCCTGCTGCAATGTCTCAGCTGGAGCTCAAAATAGCCCAAGGGCTGCCAGGTGCAACTTCATGTCTCTGCCCACTGGTCAGTTGCAGGTGTTCACCCAATCTTATTCTAACTGCTCTTGAGCAGCGAGGGAGAAAGGAGCAATCTTACACAGCTTTCCCCCCTCTGCATTCAGGAGCAGCCAGAAGGAACCTGGGTACAAACCCAGAGCCAAATAGCAGCTAGGGACTTCGTCACACTAAATAAAATCAGCGTTTCTAAACAATTAAGGAATGGCTATCAATGAAGCCCATCACATGACGCAAGCTTGTACTGTGGTTTCCAGGTATTTCACTGTTTCTTAAGTGTGTTTTTTCCTATGCTTCCTAAGTTGATTAGCAATTGACTTCCTTTTAAATTCTGCGTGTTGGAGGACAGATATGTGCACCACAGAAGCAATTCCACATCTTCTGAATTAGCCTTCTTCTCTCTAGCGCTGTGCACTGGGTGTGCTATAATACTATCGCTTGAAGCAAATTTAAACCTAGAAAGTCTGCTCCCAGAAGGTCCTTCCAGCCCAGGTATTATGATGAACCCTAATTCTAATTTAGTGATATTAAGATGCTCTCTTCACTAGCACATTTGGAGGGTTGTGTGTGGGAAAGATAGCTGGGAGATGGATATTCACTGATGATATTATTTCAAAATGGCATAAAGTTGCCCTCATAAATACACCTCAATCAGAGCCGGCCCTAGGCAATTTCCAAGTGTAAGCAAGCAGCATTTTGGTGCCCCCCCCTCCTGAAACCAATCACTGAAAAATAAAAGGTAGAATGTAGAGGTGAATAGAATATATATGTGTGTGTGTGTTATAGTCCCTGCATATGTGTTTGTGTATGTGTGTATATGTATGTGTGTGTGTGTGTGTGTGTGTGTGTGTGTGTGTATACATACACATACACACAATGTGGAGAATATGTGGAAAGGTAGATAGATAAGTAGGGAGCCACAGTGGAGGAACCTTCCCAGGAGCAAGGCCTAATAATAATAATAATAATAATAATAATAATAATAATCCGAAAATACATCACACAGTCCTAGACACTTGGGAAGTGTTCGACTTGTGATTTTGTGAAACGAAATCCAGCATATCTTGTTTGCTGTGTCATACAACGTCGTTGTGTCAATAATAATAATAATAATAATAATATAAAAATCATCCCTTGCAATATCCAAGATGGCTCACTGCTACAGAATCTTGGGAGCTGTAGTTTGGTATGGTACCATTATTGGCAGAGAAAGCTAAGCTGTAGGAGTTGAAATCCAATCATTTATCCTCCCTATAGAATCAATTTTATATGCACTTTTAGCTATGATTTATTTGTGACTTTATTGTGTTGTGTTTTTATTATTGTATATGGCATTGAATATTTGCCTTTGCATTTGGAAGCTGCCCTGAGTCCTTTTGGGGAGAGAGGGCAGGTTAGAAATAAAATAGAATAACAATTATTATTATTATTATTATTATTATTATTATTATTATTATTATTAAATATCTGGAGGACTAAAGTTTGCCCATGCCTGCTCTATACTGCACTTTCCAGAACTTTCCCATCACAATCTGCTATTGAGCTGGATACATGATTAAGACTATTTCCAGCTTACTGAAGTTGGCTGTATATGTTTTGGCTGAGGGGGCAGAAATTGCCTTAAAGCCATCTTGTGCAGTTTCAAAAACCCAACACTTGAGAACATTTTGCACTATAGCCAGATATTTCCAAGGTCGTACCCAAAGGGATTGCCAAATATACCCTTTTTTGAGATGGATCTAAATCAAGCATGGGCAAACTTTGGCCCTCCAGATGTTTTGGACTTCAACTCCCACAATTCCTAACAGCCAGTATTTGAGAACACAGAAATGCTGGACCACTGTAAAAGCCACCATGTCAGACTACACAGAGAAGCCATTGAAATCCACAAGATGCACATGGACAATTTCAACAGAAAAGAGGAAACCATGAAAATAAACAAAATCTGGCTACCAGTATTAAAGAAAAGTTAAATCAGGACAGTAAATAAATAACAACACCCAGAAAATGGGAATTCCAGACAGAAAACAATCAGGGCCAGTTAACACCTCCCAACAAAGGATTCCCCCAGGCAGGAAGCAGCCAGGCTTTGAAGCTGCAAGGCTATTCAATGCTAATCAAGGTGGCCAATTGCAACATTCACACTTGCCTCCCACAGACAAGAGTTCTTTCTCCCACCCTGGACTTTCCACAGATATATAAACCCCACTTGCCTAGTTTCCAACAGACCCCATAACCTCTGAGGATGTCTGCCACAGATGTGGGTAAAATGTCAGGAGAGAATGCTTCAGGAACATGGCTATAGAGCCCGGAAAACTCATAGCAACCCAGCCAGTAGGCTGTTGCTGAACAACCTATGCACTTTTAGCATCAAAGGAAAAAATGCCCAGGATTTTCTCACTTAATATACAAACTGTTGGCATGTCTGGGGAAAAAGAATAGAATGCTTCTATACCAGGCAAGGGCAAACTTTGCCCGTGTCTGGTGTTAGGAATTGTGGGAGTTGAAATCCAAAACAATCTGACAGAAAACTGGGAGTTGTAGTTTGGCATGCTACTGGCTCTCTTCTGCAGGGAAGGCTAGGGACTTTTTAAAACTACAACTCACATTATTACATGGCACTGAATCTGTTGCAAGTGAGCTGGTGCCATAATCCTCCTGGAGAGATCTCTTAAAGGGATATCCTCTGGCTCTTAAGGATTCCCATTAGAAAGGCTTGCCTGCCTCAGGTGTTCCCCTTTAAGGCTAACTGGCTCTTGGGTAAGTCTGGAAAGAGCAAAACCAAACCGGGGAAGAGACTTTTTTCCTAAGAGGGAGAAAGAGAAAGAGGCTGGTGCTGGTTCCCTTCTTTCTTCCCTCCCTCCCTGCTTTCTCTCTCTCTCTATCTCTATCTCTCTCTCTCTCTCCCCGACCTCTCTCTCTCTCTGCGACCTCTCTCTCTCTCTCTCCCCCTCTCTCTCTCTCTGCGACCTCTCTCTCTCTCCCTCCCTCCCTCCCTCTGCGACCGCGACCTCTCTCTCTCTCTCTCTCTCTCTCTCTCTCTCTCTCTCTCTCTCTCTCTGCGACCTCTCAGAGAGAGAGAGAGAGAGAGAGAGAGAAGCAGGGAGGAAGAGAGAGCCATGCCCACTGCTGCGGAAGGTGGAAGGCTTCAACTGAGCCGGTGATCCCCGTGGGGGGGGGGGGGAGGGGGGAGACACCTCAACGGCGCCCCAGGGGACCCTGCGCTCCAAGCGGGGGCCTCACTGGCCTCCATGTTGGACCGGGCCTGACCTCAATAAAGAATAACAATTATGGAACACTGTTGTACTTGCTTCACAATAAACATACAATTGCATATTATGCTACCCATTTGCAGACATAACTGTCAATGTATCCATCAAATACACTGTAGAAGGGCATCTGATTTTCATGGATAAAATACACACTGCACCATTCTCTTTTATTGCTTACAATAAATATAGCTTTGTCGTGATTCTTACATTATCACACCTGACAGCATATTAAATACATATACTAATTTTCATTTTGCCCTTCTCTCTTTTCTTTTTATCACTTTCTTTTCCCAAATCTGTACACGGAAAAGCCATTTCACCCATAGGAAAAAGACCTTTGGGGAAAATCAATGACACAACAGTACAGGAATGAACTATAAGATAAGAGTTCATATAAAAGAATGAACAGTTTGCAACTAATGAGGCACAGTCAAAATTAATTAAATTATTATATAAATCTAATGGTTCTATCCTATAATAAATGTCTTTATGAATACTAATAAAGTTCCAGAGATCATTAAACATGAAGAACAATAACGAATTATTTGTGGTTTGAAAGAAACTTCAAGCAATAATTTGGCTGGTTTCATGAGGGCATTTATTAAGGACACCATTATATCTACAAATAATTCAGAAGTCTATTTTTAGACAGGTAATTCTTTTTTACCTTGCAGAATTGATTGAATCTCATTTTAGAATGTGATGAACTTGGTCTAAGGGCATATTTATTGGAGAATCTAGCGATAACTTTTCTGGGGACTACATCTATACAGAAAAGGGATGCATAGTCATGAAAATAGTATTTCTAAATGGTCCACACAACACCACCTTCAGTGACCAATTACTGAGAAATCCATTCTGAACTGTTTAAATTAGGGCATGTATTTGGTTCAGGCCACTGCTTGAGGCAAGGTTCAGTCTCAGAATCTGCACAGACCTCCACCACAACTCTTGGGGAAATTACATTTTTCAATTTATTTGCACAGATAACCCTTTAGTGAATTGCTGCAGGATCAAATAGGGATAAGGCTCTCCTTTCTAACCAGGTAATAAGTCAGCCAATTTAGTGTACTGATGCACTGGGACTTTCAAGGCCCAGTTACAAATCCTCACCGAACTACGGAATTTGTTGAGTGACCTTGGAAGGAACTCTCCCTCTACCTGACATACTTCACAGGTTTCTCATGAGGATAATTTACATGGGAGGGGAACCATGCATGCAGTCTTGCTTTCACTGGAGGAATAGTAAGATAAAAATGCAATTACTGTATAACTAATTATAGAATCATTCAAGAGAATCTGTGTTTTCATGTGGAAGCCATGGACTTTATTCTAGATCAGGTCTGCAAAATCTGTGCCCCCCAGGTGTTTTGGATCTTAGCTCCCAGAATTCCTGATTATTGGACCAGCTGGCTAAGACTTCTGGGAATTGGAAACCCAAACATCTGGAGGGCCGCAGGTTGTGATGGGTTGTTCTAGATGCATCCTTATTGAAGGACTTTGTGGTTGACATTCAAGAGCCAATGCAGAATTCCAAGTCCAAATTCCAGTGATATAACTTGCTAGAAAGTTTATGAGGAGTAAAGCAAGGATAGCTCAGACTGCCTGCTTTGGCAGGAGATCATAACAGCGACTCAAAATCTCATGGAAATATTTTAGTTGTCATCAAAGTTGCAGTGCCCATTTTCAAACTGTAAAATAAATATTCCAAACAGGAAGCATATAGCACCTCAGGATATTGTGACAAACATTTCAAAGATTGAAATAACATTTTCTGCTTGTTGATCAAGTTGCAGTACCCAGTTTCAAGATGAAATTCCAAGCAGGCACCTTACTGGGAGGGAAGAGGCCTTGCCACAACTCATCAGGCTCTTGCAAGAAAAATAATCCAGGAATGCATTTTGGAAGAAGCTTTTAAATGGCCTATAGAACATTAAAGACTTATCTTATCTGATTGTTTATTTCATGTGTGCATCATGCTAGTTTTGCATGAAATGTTTGCTGAAACAGATTGAGATGCTTTTTTTCTGTGATGTAGAAACCTATTTCTATTCTTTTCATGCTCATGTTACCTCTTGGAGCAATGTTTCTGTTGAAGGAGTAATGCTCTGTAATACATCTACTTCATTAAGTCAGGCATATCTGTAAAGTGGAGAGGGAATGGAGGGAAAGTGAGTGGTCTGAGGAAAGGGACATTGGGGAAGAGGGGTGGGAGGAGCTGAATCTTTCCATGGATGAGAGTTTAATGGAAGTCTCAAAGGAATTACATTGTAATACTCACCTTGTAGCTCAGGCAAGAATTACCAAGCCTGCCTTTTATATTTTCAAGCCAGGAAATAGGCTGTGACCTTAAAATAACATTTCAAATCTAGTAGAATCAACTGTTGTATCTGTTTAGCAGAGATTCTCAGGGCGCAGCCAGACAGCACCTTAAGAGCACATCCTCTCGCGTTCTCCCCTGGGTGTCCAAATGACATGTCAGGGAGTAATGAATGCTTTTGGGACAAAGCAGGGAAACCTTTGTCCCTGCTTTGTTCATAAACAATTTGTTAATTGCAAAGACTTGAGCCTTTCAGAATACCCGGGTTTTTTGAGCTGCGAGTGCTCTGTTGATGGGATCAGGGAATGCGCCTTGTGACTTCCAGTGCTCATGTACACATATGTCTCAGGTTTTTTTGGGCTGCTGGAGCCCAAGGAACCCAAGACAGTCTCCACCCTTCCCAAAACCTCCCAGAAAAGTCTTTAAAAAGGGAAAGAACTTACCCGGCTGCCATTACTCTGCTGCCAGAGCTCTCCTGGCGCATCATTTCTATGCACCAGGAGAGCTCCAGCAGCAGAGTAATGGCAGTTGGGTAAGTTCTTTTACCTTTAAAAGGCTTTTCTGGGAGGGTTTGTTTGGTGTCCTGGTGCCCTGCCAGAAGGCCCCTCCGGAAAGTGCGGATGTTAAGAGGAGGTGTCTGGACTGTAATCCGAGAGCAATTGCATTACTAAAACGCAATTGCTCCTGGGTTAAAGGGCTGTCTGGAATTGCCCTCAGTCACCTATGTAGATTAGAAATACACTGATATCTCCTGCAGACAATAGATCCTAACAAGAATAATAATTCCAAACAAGTGCCAAAACAAAAGATTCCCACATCAGGCTGGACAGAGACAAAATGAGGCCAAAAAAATAAAGGGGCAGCATGGTGATACAGCAAAATTGGTTGCTATTAAAGGAGACATGCCCAGTACAGTCACTCACACAAGAACTGTTGTGCAAGCAGGTAGCTTTTATTATTTAGTATACTAATAGTGAATCTGTACTGTTGAATCAATGCAGTTTGATACTACTTAAATTTCCATGTTCCAGTACTATGAAACCTTCAGCATTATTTGAGAGGCTACATTACAATGCTCATAAATCACTAGCATTGAGCCAAGGCAATTAAAGTGGTGTCAAACTGCATTAATTCTACAGTGCAGATGCACCCATAGTCTGCATATGTAGAGGAAGAAGGTGGTATAGTGAAATTAAATTTCATACTATGGCTAGAGGGCCACTGTGTTTTCTTTTGTCAAGCAGACTCTTCCATAGAAAACCAGCTCAATGGGAATTAAGATTCATGATTGTGCTCTGCTCATTTTCCATTTGCAAGAAGCTCTTTTTACATTGAAAGCATATAAAATGATATGTTTCCCCTGCAGATTGAAGTGATGCAGCCTATTCAAGCAGCTCATTTTCACCCATTTTTGCAGCATGTGGATGTTCTGATGTCCACAGCTTTCAAAGTAAATATTTTTAGGATTACAAGGAATACGCTCCAGATTTTAATTTGGGGGCAGAGGGGGGTCAACATGTTTATCTCAGCTCTCAGCAGTTTGTGAAAAACTGTTTTGCAGAAGCTATGATAACAATGAATTTTCCAAATGATACAAAAACTGCAGTCTTGTGCCTGCTCCTAGGAAAAGCAGCACTTCACAATGCAGTGGTAAGTGCCATTTATAACCCATACAACATTTGAATTATGCAAATATTCTTCACAGAAATATCTTAAATATTAATAAGCTTCCTGCCAAGAGACAGTGCTTGAAGGAAATCTATGGTAGTTAAGTTTTGCCAGCGGCTCAGAAAAACATGCTGCTATGTGTATTTTATTGCTATTCCTGTCACATTCTCAACATAAAATTGCAGTGCTAAATGTTAACTCTTAAACACTTATTTCTAAATGGTTGTCGCTGTTGAAAGGATTCCCTTTATCAACTGTCAGAACAGATAGGGCATTTGAATCTTGAAAAGTTGCATATTCTTGTAATTAAAAAATATAACTGATTATACATCACTATCAAGAGGTGTTAATATTTTTCTCTTAGTAAAATCTCACCAAATATTAAATCAGCCTACAAGAAGAGAAACATATATGTAAAAATACAAAATTGGAAAAAGTTACCTTCCTGGATTACAACATCCCAAATTCATTTTTGACAGTTAACTTTTCCAAACTTTACACAGATACGTGGATGTGGTTGTGAGAAAAGGCAGTTTTGTACCATCAGTCTATGGCTTGTAACATTCAGGTATTTTTTTAAAGTAACAAAATGGGAAAGTTACATTATATTTTAATAACCACACCTATAATGGCAAGCATCCTGTGGCCTTGGTTCTAGAACTGTAGCTAATTAACATTAAAAATAATTTTACAGGGCATCAATCTTCTTCTAATTATAGCATTTACGAATTGAGCATCCCTTATTTGTTTCCAAAATAATCAAAAATTATTCACCTGAGTGGCTGAAATAGTGAGTGACTCCTTTGCTTTTAGGTGGACCAGTGTAAATAAACTTTGTTTCCCTCACAATTTTATTAAAAACATTGCATACAACATTATCTTTCAGATATATGTGTGTGTGTGTGTGTGTATGTATGAAACATAAATGTGTTTAGCCTTCAACCCTATCTTCAAGATATCTCATGATGTATATATAAATATTCTACAATAAAAAAAATCCTAAATCCAAAACACTTTCTGGTTCCAGGCATTTCTGATAAGGAATATTCAACTTGTGTCACATTCCAAGCCAAAGAGTGGTTAAACCCTTTCTACCCCCCAACTGGAGCCAGCATAGTATTGGACTACAACTGCAGAGTTCACATCCCCTCTTGGCCATAGATATCCACTGGGTGACTTTGGATAAGTCACACTTTCTCACTTTCATAGAAAGGGACAGGAAAATGCCCTCTGAACAATCCTGGCCAAGAAAATCCCATGATAGTTTCATCTTATAGTCACCAAAGTCATGAACAACTTGAAGGCACACTTCAACAACAAAACATTCCCAACTACAATTTTTAAAAAATCTGCATGCTGGTGAGTTAGGTAACTCTGCAAATGCATCTATGATAGTATTATTTAGGACTGTCCTGACCTTAACTTCATGCAGACCTTGGATGCCCTGGGATGGAAAAGACTTGGATCAGGATTCCTCCCTTACCCCTTTCATAGATCTTCTCCTAGTAGATATAACTGTTCTGCTGAGAGATCCCTCTGTAGGTAAATCTCTAAAATCAGCTGGCAAAGGCAGAAAGGGATTTCTGGCAGATGAGGTTTGTCTCTAAATCCTGACCCACCAGCAAACATATCATTAAACTAGAATTGTACTGGGAGGGGAGCATTAAGTACGGAAGAGTCTCCTGGTTTCAGTTATGTGGCTAATTTGTGCATTAGCTTTTGATCTGTAGCATACAAATATCATATATACGGATTTAACGTTTGCGGATTTGATTATTTGTGGATTTGATTAATTTGTTCTTTTTGGAAATCTCTAGGTCTTCCAGTGTGACTTCAGCCAGAAGTTGACCACTAGAGAATCCTAAACAGGTGTTCTTTCAGGTTAAAAAGTTAGCACTTTTTTAGTCATGGTTTTTCCACTTTTTGCAGAGTCCTGTACTCCTAACCAATGCGAAATTTGGAGGCCCTACTGTATGCATGTTTGGTCTTCAGGACCAGTCCTACTAGTAGTCAAATTAAGGTAGTCATCTCAAGCAGCAGATATGGAGAGATGGCACGAGAAGGATGGAGCCCATGCAGCCTATTGTGCGCACCCTAAAATACTCTGGTGCTTTCAGCTGGAGGGAACTGTTCTATCACCATTGCTGAAGAAAATAAAGTTGTCACCCTAATTGGCTTGTGCACAAGTTGTCATCTTGACCTTTACCAGGAAGCAAAATGCAGAATTAATGCAGTTTGACACTAATTTTAATTGCTCTGGCTCAATGCTTTGGATTTATGGGAGCTTTAGTTTGGTGAAGCACTTGAACTATTTGGTAAAAGGCCTTGTGAAACTACAGATCCCCTAATTCCATAGCATAGAGCCATAGCAGTTTAAGAGAGTGTAAATGTATTCTTAGATGGCAGGGTGTAAACTGGCATTTAGTACTCACTCAACTATCTATTACAATCTTCTAGTTCAGAGCTTTCTAACCAGTGTGTTGTGATACTTTAGTGTGTCAGGTGTAGTGTGTAGGTGTGTCTCACAAATGTAATAAACCTATGGGTTTATATGAAAGAAGCAATACATTTATATTGTTGACATATAAATGAAAGGTTTTCATGAGATATGTTGTACCCCCATACATTTTGCTTTTCCAATTGATGTATGTGTTTGTGTCTCTTATAAGGGATTGGTTTTACCTCCACTTTGCTAGAATTACTGTATCACAAAACAATGCATGTTTCCAAAGTGTGTTACCAATATGAAATTCAAGACCAGGTATTTTTCAAAGTGTACTGTACTTTCACTCAGTAGGAATATACTGGACACAGTTCCAGAATATACTTGCTCCTTTTATTTTTCAACAACACTTGTCTTTTTGATGATCACTGTTTTGTAAATTGGGATAGCCACCATACACATATGTGAAATGGCAGTTCCAGCAGTTACTTTGAAACTTTTTTTCTCTTCTTTTTTCTCAGACTACTTAATAAATTTGCTTTCCATACTTAATTTATATTTTCCCTCCTTGGCAATATCATTATCAAAGCTAGGACAGTATTGTGAAAAAACTGTGGGTCAGGTTGCTGAAAATGGACAAAATGTAGACTATATTAAGCACTGGTTGGTTAACCTTCTATAATACAGCCCCAGTCAAACCAACTACTGTCCTGATTTTTTTTTAATGAATCAACTTATCAGCAAGAGCAACATAGTAAATTTGACTGCTCTGAATCCCATCAAGCAAGGAAATCCAGATAGTGAAAGTGACCATGAAAACTCAAAAACAAATTGATGCATCTTTTTCTTAGATTCTACTCCAATCATATATAAAAGGTGCTTACCTTTCTTTGATTACTTTAGGAGAGGAATGGAACCACTAGTTTAGAGCCATAGTTATGGTTGTAAGCAAGTAAATGCTAGACCTCGTGCCTCCTCCTCCTCCTCCAGGGAACACATTTACATTCTTGCAGTCACCTGAACTCCAAGCTTACTTAAGGATGAAATGTGTAGCATCACAATTACTCACCTTCCAATCTGGGGTGTTCAGGTTTTCCCCTAGATTTAAAGGAATTCCTCAAGGTCCTGGCTCTGTTTAGAACAGTGGTTCTCAACCTGTGGATCCTCAGATGTTTTGGCCTTCAACTCCCAGAAATTCTAACAGCTGGTAAAGTGGCTGGGATTTCTGGGAGTTGTAGGCCAAAACACCTGAGAACCCACAGGTTGAGAACCACTGATTTAGAAATAGAGTTTAGCATCTGGATTAAAATCTGAAATGGGCTCATTAGCCCATTGGAATACTAGAATCATAGGACCATAGAATTGGAAGAGACCACAAAGGCCATCCAGTCCAGCCTTCTGCAACACAGGAAAATGCAATTAAAGAACACCTGGCATATGTCCATACAGGCAAATCCAGTAGAATGATAGCCAGCCACCAGCTACCATCATTTCAAATGTAGTTAGCCTTGTTCAGGATATTATTGAGCTTTCTCATAAGGAGATCGATAATTGGAACAGACACTAAGGGGGAACATTTAAGTCTAAAGACTGCAATGCTCTAATCTAGCTAACACTTTGAAAATCTGTGTGGCATTTCTGGTATTCTACTCCACTTGTGATGGGTGACATATGGAGTGGGATTGTGGTGGAATTATTCTGTAGTGTTTACTTATGCCAAATTAAGGCACAAAAAGGATTGTTAATGTGCTTATATGCCCATTTTCTGAATTATCATAGGGAAGGTGCTTATTTGTGACCTGGATTGCCTTACTTTAGATTTTACATTACCATACTTGTAAATTTTAGAGGCATAGCTCTAACTATAAATTTTATGTATATATTCTTGTGTTTGGAGAATAAAATATTTGAGTCAGAACTTTAGAATTATGTCAAAAGAGATAAGACATTCTAATGGGATTTTGGCAGCACACATTCACTAACCATTTCTCAAATTTTATTTACCAGCTTAGTCAACATTATTGCCATTGAATAAAGCAGCTTAGAGTTTATGATTGTTAAAGCTAAGGATTATGCCAAAATCTACTTTTTTCTTCAAGCTACATGTTATTTTTGTTTGCTCATAAATCCCCTAGCAGCCAGAATTTCAATTCTTACCTATAGCTGTAATATTTTAAATATTTTTCCATAATTTGTCTTTGACAGCAATAAACAACATTGAAATAGACATATTTTACCTATCTTTCCTTTTGCAAACCATCCAATATTACTTTGAAGCATTGATAGTCAAGATGATACCCTCTAAATGTTTTGAACTATAACTACTGCCTGCTGCAACTAGCATAGCCAAGGCTACAGGAATGCCACATGTGTCTAGAAAAAAATGATGGCAAAGCTATATCAAAATGATATTAGAATGAAGTATTTATGGAAAGGATATTTCCAAGTAAAATACAAACTCAATTCTCACTCTCCCCCTCTCTATTCCACTTCAGTTCTATGCTGCTTACCTTGTTATGGGTTTGAAGTCAGTTCTTAGTCCAGAAATATCTTTTTAAAGCATATGGAGGAAAGGAGCTGATTGGAAGATTTGGGATATTATAGTCCAAACAAGCACTTTTCTGAACTCTGTTTAGAATGTAACTTCCAAACATTTCTCATCAAACAAATTTGACAGGATAATGGGCTATTTTTAAAGTTCCCTTAATTTTTTTTTTGAAGAAGAGGTATCTTGTGAAAGTAGATGATAAATCAAAGGATACCTGTAACACAGAATGTGGATTCTGATACAGGTGAGACTCAATTTATGTACCAGGCTCCCAATGTAAACTGAGATTGATATTAGTTCTATGAGAACTTATCAGAGATCAGGGGATGCATTCTAATGAAGTGGACATAGCTGCAGACTTTGTTATTTTAGTTAAACCACTACCCACTTTAAATATATTTAAAACTATAAAACATAAAATATCACATTTTCTCACTGGAGAAATATACAAATGTTTTCTAAAAGGAGCGAAAGAGGCAGGAACTGATGAGGTCTGGCTATTGTGACTGGAAGAGTCTTGATTATTATTGTGCCCCATAAAGACCCTCACTTTCTACCCCTGGTTAAGCCCTTTTTAGTTAGAGATATTAATATTTTATGTACAGTTTCTGAGGGGGGGGTCAGTCTAGACAGCCACTTTGCATTTGAAACCCCCGTGGCTCTGCCCCTTTAAGAATCCCTTCAGGTGGAGCCTCAGCCAAGACACCTCTGGTTGAAAGGTGAAGAGAGAGGAAGGTTGGAAGGTCTACAAATAACATGTCCAGTCGGAGCTGTATTCAAGTACAATCAGAGTTAAATATTGAAACCATCTTAGAAACAGTTGAATGCCATACAAGAAAGAGACAATAATAAAAAATAAAGACTCAAGAGCCTCAGTTCAGCCAGAACTGTGTCTGTCAAAGACTACCTCTCCTCATAAAGACTTTGTAGTGAGACTCAGGAGGAGAGAAAGTCTAAAATTCCTGTCACTTAATAAATGCTTGTTTAATTCATCTATATAGTCTCCGATCTGTTCCCAGCGCAGCCAGTTCATCTTCCAAGTAGTTAAGATAGCTTGGGGGCAGAACAGTGATGGAGTCTAAAACCATGTCTGACTCACTTCATCTCATATTCATGAACATGCTGTCTATGTGTTTGGGAGGCAATTGCCTTTTCTTAATAATATATTATTGGGTGACAACAGAATTCCTTGGCTCTGTTATTTGTTTTAAATGGATAATAGCTTTTTAAAACAATTGATCCTGTAAATATAGATCTGTGTAGAGAGCCACAGGACATTTTTCAGCACAGTGTCCTTTCTTTTCGCTTGGCTACTGATACAATGGGGCTGATTCTGTACGTGCTATAAATCTTGAAACTATTGTTTTAAATGAGCGATGAGTCTAAATAAAGAAAATATCCCAACAGAAAATACAAAGGTTTTCCACAAAGTATATATAGAACATATAAAATAACCCCAAAATTATTTTAACATACCCATAACATTTTATGATATTAAAATAACGTTTTAATTTTAAAACGATTACAAAACATTTCAAACTATAACTCAAATCACCATGATACCCATTATTATTATTAACTTAATTTTTATTGCATCTTAATATATGAACTCAAGATGGCATATGATTCTTATCTATATTTACAAAAAAAATGTTCCATTAAACATAGCTGGACTTCCAAATAAACATGCAAAGAATTGTGCTTGAAAAGTTAATGTGTATAATAGCTGAATCCTGAAATTCCTAGTTATCAAAAGACTAACTAGTTCAGATTTCTGTCACAAACATGGGTCTTTTGTCCTTGAAGTTGTCTGGCATTTACAACTGGATGACAATTCTGGTTGTGATTTTATGTCATTAGAAGGAAAATGGAGCAAACCTAACACCAGAGGAGAGAAGAACATGGAGATTGAAGGATGTAAGGAATACATGGCAAAATTAAAATATTGTCAATCGGTTGTGTGCAATGAGTATTCTCCATTGTTGCAGGAAAAATTATAGCTGCTTTTCCTTGACAAATAGATAGTCAATTGCTTTGTGTCTAATTTTTGAGACTGTGCTTGAGGTGTGGGCTCTACCTTTGCTCCCTTTTAGCTTTATGTTGTTGTGTTGTCTCTTTGGAGAATGGCTGGAGCTGTAGATCCTTCCTGGCCTGACTCCTCTGTATTGGATTCCTCAGATGGCACAGTGTAAGTTAGAACAATAGAGATAAAGTGGGGAAATAGGACTATTGTGTACTTTGTCTTCAGTTCACTGGAGGAAATGAGGAACATAATCAATAAAAAGATAATCCACACCATTGAAGCTGCCCAGATTTTAGTTCTGTACCAACATACCTGGAAATAAGGCTCATGAAAATAAAAAAGAGTTACTTATGAGCAGATAGACATAGTGTTGTAGTGTAAACTCAGACTGATTTGCATTTAAATGTAATGTCTGTTTCTCTGTGATATTTAGGATTACCAGAGTGAAAATGGGAGAGGGTTCCATGATGGGATAGAAGAGTTCATTTTGGCAGGCTTTGCTTAGAACCTGGTTATGTAACAAGAAAACCCAGCTTTCTTTCTTTCCAAGGCAGAACCAGAATGTAGGTGGCATTTATAATACACTTCCCTATTACATTTGATTCCCTAGAGACAGAGATCTGAAAGGAAACAAAACAAGAGGGTTACATTCTTCAAGAGTATTTTCTATTCTCTTTTCACCAAGGTACTCCTAGAATGATGCCTGCATTAGAGTCCCTTAGTATTTCAATGCATTGTGTGCAAAATAGCAAGGACCTGTCATTATAAGAATGTACTTGAGAATGTTTTGTAGTGTGGGAGTGGCAAGGAGCAGTCTCCGTGTCCTCTGCTGTGATACAGTGGCTTAAAAAGTGGCTGCCAAAATAGCATCATAATCAGCCTTGTTTGTCATTTCTCAAATATTTTTCTATCAAATGGATACAATTTAAAAAGAGAGCAGTAGCAGCATAATGACAAACTTCACTGTGAAACAAAAACAGATAAAATACACCTGTGAAAAACAAAATGTGCAGTGTGGCATCAGGATACGGTGAACATCAGCAGAGAGACCTTAATTTCATGTGTTGTAATTGATATGATGTTTGTGAAAGGAACTGCTGTTCAAAAACGCTTACGGTAATTCATATCTGAGTCGTTTGTGGTTCAGTGACATGTTGGAAGGAGGAATAACACAAGGGTCCTTTTATGCTACACAATTATAGCTGTATGATTCCACTTTAACTGCCAACATTATACACATTTCTTAGATTTACAGTTGAAAGCCATTGAGATTCTACTCCTACTGCATCAGTAGTAACACAGTATCTAGATCAGGCATGGGCAAACTTAGGCCCTTCAGGTGTTTTGGACTTCAGCTCCCACAATTCCTAACAGCCCACCTAACATCTAAACCTTAGCAAAAACCTATTGATGATAAGAGCCGCCCAACAGTGGAATACACTGCCCCCGAAGGTGGTGGAGTGTCTTTCTTTGGAGGATTTTCAATAGAGACTGGATAGTCATCTTCTTTCTTATGTTTTCCTGCATGGCAGGTAATTAGTCTGGATGTCTCTTGTGGTCTCTTCTAAATCAATGCTTTTAGAATTCTCAGCCGGAGGACTCCCATATCTTACCAAACTGCAAATGCCAGGGATCCAGAGTTCCAATGTAATCTAGTCAATATTGATGGGCATAAATTGTACAGTGCCTTGTCTTAAGTTATTTCTCTCGTATTTTAGTGCTGTTGAACTGAGCTGAGCTTAGAAATAAGAACTGAGCCTAGAAATGAGCTGTGGGTTTGGCTGACCAGCAGGAAGGGTAATGGTGGTCAAGATTTCTGAATTTTGCTCTTCAAGCTCTGACTGGAACTATTAAGGCTTAACTATTAGGGAAAGAATATTGGTTTGGTCAAGACACAAAGCTTTATATATAGCTCTACTAGTTATTAGGAAATAATTTTCTGGTAGAATAGCAAATTTTAGTGGAACTGTAGATTGATGATTCCTCTGTCCTCTGCATCCTTGTGTGAAGTGGCAAAGTTTGCTCTGGAAGGAGGCAGTTTCAGCTATTGCCTCCCACACTATTGCAGTGGTGAATCTGCTCCTGATTTTAGTCCAAATGTGAACGATGTTGAACTTATTTTGGGAATAGAGTTTATCATCTTTAGATTATGAACTGAAAGTCAATGAAGGTTTGCTTTTCCACTCACTTAGCCATCACGTACCATCATTCCCTCTCAATACGAAAAGGAAGGAAAGTGAGAAAAGCTGATTTCATTACACAAAGTATTATTTTAAAAATAAAATAAAAAACATCAGTTTATCTCATCATTCATTACAATGTCATTCCATCCCCCACCCAAAGAATGAGTCACCCTGCTCAATTGCATCAACTTCATGCTTCTTTGACTGCACACAGCTACTTTGGTGAAGGATTAAGGTCACTGCATATGCTGGCCAATAGCCCCAAAGTGATTCAGGGACCAAATAACCAGAAAGTATCTATTTCATGCTCATCAAAATCATTCAATCCACTTTTTTGCCTTCAACTCTCAAAGCTCATAGAAAAATGCTGTCTTATTTGAGTGATAGCTTTGTTGATATATTATAATACAAATAGCAAAGTTGTGCCATAAGTTGAGGAAGCTGTAGTGAAGATGGAGCATAGCAGTATGCCAGTCAGCATTTTGACTGTGAATATTCCAAGGGGGAGAGGTACAAATTGCCCCTTCCATACTAGGACAGTCCCATCCCATAGGGTTGCATCAGTCTCCACAATGCTATGGGTGCCCTCAGATGGGGTGGACATAATATGGTTGACTCATACCTGTAAGTTTGCTTGAAGGTGCCTGTATTGAATCAATTCCCCTCTTCACCCATGTAAAGCTGGATGCCTTCAGAAGTAACTAATACTAGCATAAATGTGACATATAACTTCTCATGTGAAAAGGATCTAAAGCTCTTGGTAGACTAAAAACTAAGAATGAGTCAATAGTGTGGTGCAGTAACCAAAAAAAGTAAATGCAATTCTGCATCAAGTATTAGTGCCACTCTATTGTGCTTCAGTCAGACCTCATCTAGAATAGACATTCAAGAATATTGGCAAGATGGAACATGACGGAAAGGTCAGGAAACTAAGCCTCATGAGGGACATCTCAGAAAACTGGTTATGCCATCTTGGAGAAAATTAGGCCAAGCGGTGATGTTGTAGTTATCTTTAAATATATGAAGAGACGTCATTTAGAAGATGAAACCATTAAGCTCCCTTTAGAAGAAAGATAGGCTATACGTGCAATCCATCCATCCATCCATCCATCCATCCATCAGTTTTCTGCTGTTCCAGAAACTAGAACATGACCAAATGGATTCAGATTACAAAAAAAAGGTTCCCACTTAAATATTAGGAAGAACTTTATTTCACTGTGAGGAGTATTTTACAATGGAATAGATATTTTGGAATATGGTAGGCTGTCCAGCTTCAGTAGTCTTTAAAGAGAGGTTAGATGGGCATTTTTCAGGAGTTAGACCACAAACTAAGAATGAGTCAATAGTGTGATGTTTGTGGTCTTCTAAATGACATCTCTCCAGATATTTAAATGTGTATTCTTACATGATAGGAGTTAGGCTACATGGTCCTTGTGCTTCCTTCCATCCCCAAGATTCTATTATTCACTAATTACAAGTGTGGTTTTGTTTTTAATTGATTCCCATAGATAATAAAAATAAATTCCCATACTTAAATGCCAATGAAATAATAAACATGCCCATCCTTAAATGCCAATTAAATGTAAACAGAGGGAGGAAGGAATAGGCAAATAATGTATATTTAATCCCTGCTTTTGCCTTACAAACATCTTGATTACTACATAAAAATGGCTAAGCTGCTATATGTATAAATAAACAATACATTTTATTTATATAATTCTTTTTGAAATAATTGAAGCAATCCATCAAGTGGGATTGAACTCAGCCACATAGTTTGTTCTCCTGTTTGAAGTCTGCCTAGCCCTCCAGACCTCCCATAGGTGCTTCTAATGCATTATGGAGAAAAGCAGATGTAATGAATAGAACTCTGAATGTCATCCATCACTGCAACTTTCCTATGCAATTTATTAAATTCACAATGAAATATTGGCATTATGTTGATCAAGGACGTCCATGTATACTTTGATTCTTAATATGATGGCACGGTTGCATTAATGTGGGACATATTAGAATAAAGCAAACTTTTCATTTGTCCCTGAGGTTGTTTGGCATTTGCAATGTACAACTGCATGAAAATTCTGATTGTAATTTATGACAGAGGAAAGAAAATGGAGCAAATTTAATAACAAAAGGGAGAAGAACATGTAGATTGAAAGATGCAAGGAATACAAGGCAAAATTTTGGTCAAGCATAGTCTTCATGACATATGTGCAGTCCCACCTGTGACTTCTAGGCTATGGAAAGATGCTTGATACTGGAGATGTAAGATTTCCAGAAATGGGGAAAAGAGGTATTTTTCCCATTTTCATTGGGTGCAGGATGAAAAAAAACTTGATATTGTCATCCTTTCTAGATTGAAATTCTCTTTGTTACTTTTGGAAAATGAAATGTGTTATAGGTTGAATTTCCCCTATCAAAAATACTTGGGACCAGAGGTTTTTCATATTTTGGATTGCCATTGCAGGCTCTGTAAATGTTGATAAGCTCCACCTGTCCAGCAAATGTTGCCACAGAGTGGTGTGGGCTCCTTGGAAACAGAGCACAAAGCATGGATCTCCTCTCAATTTCTCTCCAATTGATGGAGTCCATAGTTATCTTGATGCACTGGCTCCAATGCAATGGAGTGACAAATCCATTGTAGGTTTTAGTTGTGTTTAAAAGCTCTGTCCATGGTGCTGATCCCATTTTGATAGGCCCAACATCTTGGCAAGTTCCTTTAAAATTCACATTGAAGTCTAGGGGGAAATCACTCTTTCTTGAGATCAGAACCACCAGCTGCCCTTGCCCAGATGGCATCAAATGATCGATGTCCACACCATCCAGTTACAGATAATACAGCCATAAAGCCGATCATTTGTTCCACAATTTGATACTTACCATGGTACACTCCATTGCCACCATGCAACACTGAAAGGTTTCTGTTGTTCTGATTCACCTATACACTCCCTTGGCCATTGTCTCAATTCTGTTCTTATCTCTTGCTTTTCAGTTGTTGAATCTTCTTTGGTTGATCTTCATGTTGTTTCTTTTGCACTCATTCATCATCCACATTTTTGGCATTCCATTGCTGTCTTCTTTCAAGAGCTTAATTCTGTTAATTCTGAGGCCTTTTCTCGAATGTTGTTCTTTCTGTCTTTTTTTGATTCTACTAGTTTCTTGAATTCAGCTGTGCCTTTGCTTAACTTTGGGTGAATCTACACTGTAGAATTAATGCAGTTTGACACCACTTTAATCGCCATGCCTCAATGCTATGGAATCATGGGACCAGGCATGATGTAGGTATACTTAGCTGCTCTTCTTTTTTGAGGTGCATAGCAACCCTGAATATGGAGGAAGAGGTTCTCATCAGCTGCTGAAAGATTATGGAGGTGTGTCTTACTGTTCTTCTGACACACAAAGCTGATGTAGAAATATTTCGCTGGACCTTGATGCCTATTAATAATGGGCTGTCAAGTTTACATCCATAATACACCAAAATGAAGGGGGGATAACATAGTGAGTCAGTCATGGCTAGCCTTTCCTTATAGACGTTTTAAACCCAGTTATAAATCACAGAAATATTTCTGTGGAGAGGGACGAGTTGTCCTTCCAGCATTAAAAAACAAGTCATGGCCCTGGCAGATGATGCTGAATTATGTTATAACGATAGAACACAGTGTGATGTCTCTGCCTCTCAGAAGAGTCTAAAGGGATTGTAAGCATTTCCCCTTCTTTATCAAATGATCTAGGATTTTGCCTATTATGAATACAGGGAAATGTTTCATTTTCTTTGTTCCATTGCTTCTGTGCGTCTGGCCTTGCCAATTCAGTAGCTCTCTTTTCAGTTATACAAAAAGTCAATGCTCTTCTTAACTATGCATAAACCATACAAAAAACAAAAAAACAAAAAGGAGGCAAAATGTCTACTAACAATAACCATATATCTTTGTTAGACTAATTAAATGATCTTCAAGATCACCAGACCATTCTTAGCTGCCTCCTTCCTCTCCCAACTACCACATGATCATGTTGGGTTCTCTGTTTGGCGAGGCCTTGCTGTGTGATTCCTTGGAATGTGGGACTTAGCACAGGGTTTCAGGGACTCCCAACTCTTGATTAAATTTTTTCTTCCCCTGCATTATTGAATATTCTTTCCATCCCTACTTCCCAGTTTTGAACTTATTGCACATCAGAATACATCTTTGCCAGCTTCCCTTCCTGGACAAAAATTTGTCCACATTATATTGCATGCCAGATCTTCTCCTTTCTTCTAAGGGACATAATGTTGTCTGATAGATCTATACCTTTGCATTGCAATAAAGTAATGATATCTAGTTTTACCTGTAATGTCAGTGTCTGACCTTTCTCTCTGAGCACTAAGTTTTTAGTATCAGGACTCTTGAACCTAAATCAAATGATTTAAATCCTACCATCTGGAGTAGCAGAAAACAAGCATGTACCTTTGTTGAAGTGACAGGTCTTCAAATATTTGAGTGTGGCCATCAGTCTTATCTTCTCTAGGACAAATATACTAAACTCACTCAACCATTTCTAATCCATTTCCAGAGCAGTTATTTCGCTATTCTCCTCTGGCCATATTCCTGCTCGTCATCTTTCTTCTTAAACTGTGTTGTCTAGAATTGGGCGTAGTATACCAAATAAGGTGTGACAAACCACAGTGGAGTGGTGCTATCACTTTGTTTAATCTGGACATTGTAGTTCCTTTAGGTACCCTGGGATTGGCTTTTCCTTCCCTCCTTCCCTCTTTCCCTCTTTCCTCCCTCCCTCCCTCTCCCTTCCTTCCTTTCATTGGCTGCTACAACACATAATTGACTAATATTTAGCTTCAGTCCCACATTTTGTGCTGGAACTGACCTTATTAACTCTGGTCCCACAAGAACACCAGATATTGAAATCAGAACTGAGCTTGAACGTTTTCAGAAGTGCTTTCTCAGCATGAGTTTGAAAAAGGAAAGTCTTCATATAACTATAACACACACATCAATTTAATCACCACCACTGCTGATTCAATTTCATTTCCTGCTGGTGCTAGCCATGCTTTGAAAAAGTATCTGTCCGTTTTTATTTTACTCCATGTGGGAAGCACTGTTTGATAATTCTGCTGTCATTCTAATAGCATTCATTTTGAAGCCAAATCACACTGAGGGTAGAATTAAGAAGCTGCCTAATGCCATATCAGATTGTTAGTCCATCTGACCTACAATACTCACCAACTGTCCCAATTTGGCAGAGATAGTCTTGATTAAGCCTCTGTCACCCCAATTTTTCTGCTGCTACTACAACGTCCCATTCTCTCTCCTCTTCCTACTTCTCCCCTTGTATCTCTGCTTACTTTTATCTCTGCAAATTAAGCTCAATGGCAGGAGTAGTTTGCATGCAGTTAACTCAAAAGAGGGAGGGAGAGAAGTTGTAGAATTTGCCCTTCCAGGTAAACTGAAGCAAAAATAGGCTACCGTTGTATTTGTTATTCATATGTACTTTTAGTCACCTTGATCATACTCTAGTGTTGTTTTGAAATGCTTTTTCATGGGTGAAATGTTGGAGGGTATAGCCTAGTACTGTCAGCACCAACTGTCAGCGACATTCATTCATTCATTTGTCCCTTCCTTCCTTTATTTATTTCTACTATTTATCTAATGCTTTCCAATCTATGGGGGCTTTAGAAAAAAAGTGGAATGGAATGGATAAAAACACAAGTCAGAATCCTTCATGAGGACATATGTGTCTGGCACATAGCTATATCTCTGTAGTTACATCCATCAATGCCCCCCCCATTCCCTTTTAAGTGATGCAGCTGCCCACTCCCCCAATACAGGCATTTCTGTATCTTTGGAGAGCAGGGGATCAACAGAGACAGGTTGTTTCCCTCTAACTGGATATATTGCAATGGACATTTGCAGGGGTCCATCCTTGTAGTGGGTTCAGGAAAATAGCTAGTTGCATCTCCACTCAGTTACCATTTCTCTAATGGCACTGATACAACCATGTTTGAAGTAAGTGTTGCTTAAAAGATGGTTTGGAGAATTTTGGTAATTGTGCAATCAGTAAAAAAAAAACTGGCCTTCAGAACAACTGAAAATTGTAAACTGAACTTACGTTATCATAACTTACAACAGGATGCAATCTACCATTTAAAAATACCAAACGCAGCACCCAAACATGAATCAAGGAATATGAAAGGCACTGCAGACCAGAGATGTCAACCAGAGATGTCAGCCATAGCAGAGCACTTGATGAACCAACCTGGACACAGCATATTATTTGAGATGCTGGACCACTCTAACAACCACCATATCAGACTATGCAGAGAAGCCATTGAGGAAAAAATTAAAATGAACAAAATCTGGCTACCAGTATTTCAAAAACTCTAAAATCAGGACAGTAAATAAAGAAAAACACTCTGAAAATAGAGAAATTCCAGACATGAAATAATCAGGGACAGCTAACACCTCCAAAGGATTCTCCCAGACAGGAAGAAGCCAGGCCTTGAGGCTATAGGGCCATCAAATACTAATCAAGGTGATTAATACCAACATCCACACCTACCTCCAACAGACAGGAGTTCTTTCTCACACTCTGGACCTTACACAGATAAATAAACCTCCCTTGCCTAGTTTCCAACATACCTCACAACCTCTGAGGATTGCTGCCACAGATGTGGGTGAAACGTCAGGAGAGAAAGCTTCTGGAACATGGCCTTACAGCCCAAAAGATTCACAGTAACCCAGTGATTCCAGGCATGAAAGCCTTCGACAATACTGCTCATACAGGGTGAGCTTCATTGTTTCAGACAAAAGATCTTCCTAGCTCCTCCTAGAGATACTCTAAACCAGGGGTGCCCAAACTAAGGCCCTCGGACCGGATGTGGCCCTTCAAGGTCATTTATCTGGCCCCTGCCCTCAGTTTTAGACTTAGACTCGCCCTAAGTCTGAAATGACTTGAAGGCACACAACAACAACAGTCCTAATTAACTTGACTATCTCATTGGCCAGAAGCAGGCCCACACTTCCCATTGAAATCCTGATAGGTTTATGTTGGTTAAAATTGTTCTTATTTTTAAATAGTGTATTGTTCTTTCGTGTGTGTGTGTGTGTTTTTTTTTTTGCATTACAAATAAGACATCTGCAGTGTGCATAGGAATTTGTTTGTATTTTTTTCAAACTGTAGTCCGGTCCCCCAACACTCTTAGGGACCGTGGACCGGCTCTCTGCTTTAAAAGTTTAAGGACCCCTGTTCTAAACTGAAACTCCACTTGACTGCTGTCACTGCCCTTCCCCAATAACCCAAACTTCATTGTCTTTAGTCTGATATCTTCAGGATACCATCAGAGCCAAGAGAGTTCTGTTTGGGAAAAGAGAGGAACATATGAATTCTCTCCTTTTCAATGGTCCTCAGAAAAGAAAACATTACACAATAGGGAGAAAACATACCTGTCTGTATACATAACTTTAAAAATCCTCATCTAGCAAGTACAACTTGCTCAGCTTTCTTAGACACATGTTACTTGGGCATTCATGAAGTTATGTACACATATAAAGCCATCTTTCACATTACATGTTAGCTATAAAAAACACTGATAAGCAATTATAACATATATCTGTAGGTGCTCCAGCTTTGTGATCACGTTGTTAGTTAGCAAGATGTTTCTCCGATGGTTTTCTATTTGGATCAATTTTTCCAAAAAGTATGTAGTCCAATTAATTATTTGTAATGGATCAACAAGAAGCCCCATTGTGTCCATCAATACTACAGTAATTTGTACGCATGGACTCAAATGCAAAGGGAGTCTCACAGCTTCCATTTGTGAATGAAAAGCAAGTGTTATAGGGCTTCCTTTATAGTATTCTGTTTTGCTTTGCTTACCCATGTTGACCAAAGCTGGGAAGTTTTTTATTCTGTCTGTGACATTTTGGAAGGATTCCCTGGGTACACATTTCCCTGTGCTTAAAAGACTTGATGTGAAGATACTGCCAGGGTCTGTGAAAATCGGTAATATAAATGCTATTAAAGTGACACCAATTCCTCTGACACAGGAGAACAATGCACTATAAAAGAGACTGGCAAATGGTCCAGAGAGGTATCTTAAAGGCATCTTTTGCTGTTATACTTCTGGATGAATGCAAAATTGACCTCATGATGGTGGGACACCTTCATTCTTTGTCCCTGGTTCCAATCATTTCTATCCTTGTATCTTGGTTCAGGGCATGTCTAATTGCATATTACTTTGAATACATGGGATTCAATTGAATTGAGTTGGGAAAAAATGAAATGGGCATGAGTATTTTGGTCTAGATCAGGCCTGCACAACATATGGTCTGGGGCTGGGTTCATCCCTCTCAAGGATTTTATGTGGCCTTAAAAGGCTCTGAGCCAGCCTTGAAGAGGAAGGTCACATGTAGGGCTGCAGCAGAGTATCCATCAGGGTCCACCATTCCCTCTTCCAGGTGTTTTACCTCTACATGTTTCCTTTCTCTATGCATTAAAGTTATCTAACTAACCTGTGGCAAAGGGGGCACAGTTGTTAGGTCTGGTCAGGATGCTGGAAATGCAGGTCTCAGATGGAAACACAGTCTGGGGAAGTTGTAGGGCTCAGGATGGAGTAATGGGCAGCAGGGATGAAATTTTAAGATGTATGGGATCTTATTTCTGGCGGGGGGTGGGTGGGGGTGGAATTGGGCTCCAGGTTTAGTTAAAATGTAACATTAGATTGGCTGTTTTAGAGAGAGAGGAAGGTGATAAAGATGAAGTCCTCAGTTCTCACATCATTTTTCTTTTATTTTTGGTTCTGTTGTCTCCTGCTCATCTGGTGACAAAACCACCACATCCATACTGTTCATTTCCCTCGTTTATAAGGGAGAGACTTAGTTTCACCATAAAATAGTTGTGAGGTCTTCATGGCAAAGCCAAGTTTCTCCCTCACAAGTGAGGGAAATGAATGGTGCAAAGTTGACAGGGATTTTTTCCCCTCCAGAGGGGAAGGAGGCAACAAACGCAACCAGAGGCAAAGAGAAAGGAAAAGCGGTGGAGGCAAGAACTGAGGCACTTCTCCTTTCCCTCAGAAAAAAAACTTCAATCTGCCACTATGAATGGAAGCAGGGAAACCGAGACTATTCCACTTTGCTGCTTGCTCTGAGTCAAAGGCACTCTCTCGCAATCCATGAGTGGGACGCTAAAAACCTATTTGCAACCCAAAATGGACTATTTTAATTTTGGCCCCTTAGTACTGCCAAGTTGGGCAGGCCTGGTCTAGATAAAGACATCCATTTGCAGGGAGGAGATTCATGATCCCTCCTAACTCCACCATGACTTAGAAGAAGAGTTCGCATTGGTACTAATGTTATGAATGGAAAGAATGTTTATCATTATTCATTTCCAGTTTGAAAAACTAGGTTTTCTAATATTTAGGAAACTATATCAGAAAGAGTAGTAGACTAGCAATAATGTTGCACATTTTCTTTCTTCCAGTATTCAAATGTCCCAAAATATTGCATAGAAATTATTTTATTTAGGCGGGGTGGAATGGGAGGCCAAGGTCCTATAATATCAATACAACTACAATGATGGAGCTCCATGATCATAGTTATGCCTGATGATCTGCCCCTACACCCCAAAATAAACCCTACTGTTTGAGTCTGGCAGTTTCCAACCATGGTGCTTCTGAGACTCTGGAGATCAGGGATGATGCCTGCAATATGGCCTGCTCTCAAGGCACATCAGGAACAAGTAGACAGAGAGATTCCTCAGGGTGCTTTTCTCAAACATCCCCACAATTGGGAGAAGGCAGCACATGTAATTTCTTAGCACTGATCTCCAGCACCTTCAGTCACTGCCATGTAAGTGTGGGGATCACGTTTGATCATTATTAACCATAAACATGAAACCCCAGCAGTTACAAGATTAAAGTCCATTCTGAAACATGTATGCTTTATCTTGCTATCAGGCGTGCCAACAGTAAGCATGACAAAATGTCATTTTAAAGCCCTTTTCTATATTTCTAAAAAGGAGTTTCATGTTTTAATAATTTGCTTCGTATTTGTACAGCTCATAGCCTACAGATATATGTCCATAATTTATTATGCTGCAACGCTTGGTTACTGTCAGAAAAACGATGGCGTAGCATGCCTTATGAACCATTAAGGCACCATATTTATTTTGCCAAGGCAACAGTGCTCCAATCTGATTGCTAACCTGTTTCATCCCACAGGCTCCATCTGAATAACAATTTAGCATATAAAACATCCTAAAATACATTTAAAAGCTCAAATTAAACCCTTGCCTATCTCTAATTACTAAAAGAAAAAACAAACAAACAACTGAAGGAGCTTACAATAAACACATTAAAAACAATGGAACAACAAAAGGAAGACTCAGAATAAATTAAATGCACATAATTTGATCTGAATTTTTGTTACATTATTTAGAATGTTGCTTTTTTCAATTTTTTACAGAGCAGTAAATAGTTTATTGAAACTTTTGCCTCAAGCTCAGCCTATAATTATTTGTCCCAGCTACCTGCCTAAATCTCTCCAAGGAACTCCAAAAATTATTTAACTTAGTTGTTAATTTATTGCCAAATATTCAACCTATTCTTCTGTTACAAACTATAACTCGCAGCTTTGTCAACATATACATGTTCTGAAATTCTGAAAATATTAATGCCTATTTGGGGGGAAAAGAAACGGGGAATCTCTCCCCCCCCCCTCTCTCTCACACACACTTACATACACTCAAACATACACACAATACTTTTTATCAACATTTATCAGGAAAATTATCAATCACTATCCAGAACTTGCTTTTTATTATTTTACTTCTCTAATATGAGATTTGAATGGTAGTAAATTTCATGCATAGTGGACCTAACATAGTAATCTTATGAGAAACACTAGTTTGCTGAGTTTGTCCACTGGATTTTGACACAAACAGCCAGGCATAAATATCTAATTTAAATATCTAAATGTGTGGAAACTGGTTCATCAGCATGAATTTCAGAGTAAAATAAAGACAAAGAAGAGTATTTGATTGGAAGCAACTGATAGATTAAATCCCAAATCTGAAAGCAGTAGTGTTCAAGCATGTGGATTTGATTATAGGCCATATACATGTATAGTTATTGTTATATCCCAATTTTTCCCAGGTAAACAATTACAGCAGACATTATACCCAGACACCCATAGCTATTAGTTGCTTAGCTGGTTTCCCTCCTAACAGAACATGAAGTAGCTTTATTACCAGATCTTTCTTTTTTTACACTAATTATTTTTTCTGCTTGTCCCAAGGTTTTCACAGTACAACATGACAGACCAAACAAGGAGAAAATTAGAAGAACAAAATTGGCTCCAGGGTTGTTGTTATCCCTAGGACATTCTGACTGGGCCTAGACATGTCGCTTCTCTGAGATAATTATCTGCTGCTGGCCCAGTGATTTTAAGTGAACAATGAAAAGCTAATAGGTCACAATGACCCCGGAGCTCACTGGCTTGCAGACATCATAGTGTCAGAATTCAAAACAACTAGCAACTTTTAGACTAGCAATGGCATTCATTCCATAACATGATCTAGCATATGGATCATCATCAAAATGCCCGCCTTACTCAGTCTAGTGCCTCTTAGATGTGTTGTAATACAACACCCATCATTTCTTACCAGCCTCTGACTATGGCAGTTTAGGACTATACAAAATTGCAGCCTAACATGTTTCAAAAGCATTTAATAGGGGAAATCAACTCTGTTTAGAAATTTTAAAAATGCAAAGAAGGAGACATTTCGCCTTGTGTCATTTTCACTATCCTATACGCCTATCCATAGATGTTTTTTTCCATAAAATTTAAATCTCTTGTTTTCTGGGGTCTAGTTTGCAAAGAGAGACAAAGGGGTCTCTCCACTGTTGGTAGTTGTCCCCACATGTGGTAAAAAGAGTAATAGCAGGAGGTGAAGTTAGCATGCTCAAGCCCTGCCTCTCTCCTTCTTCCTTTCACTACTACTTATAGGAGGCAAGGGAATTACTCCTTCTTCATAAAGGTTTTCTCGACCTTGAGTTCAAACATCTGAAAAGAGTGTATAGAGATGACCCTTACTATATTCCATTGATTCTGCTCGATGTATTCTAAGGAGTTGTGTAATGATAATAATAATATTATAATAATAATAACTTTATTCTTGTATCTCACCCCATCTCCCTGAAGGGACTCGGGGCAGCTCACATAGGGACCAAGCCCGGTAAGACACCATAAAATGCAATAACATAGTTACATTTAAAACATGCAAATATATAAAATATAAAGCATATAAAATACAATAACAAAATACTTAGAACTGATAACCTATAACCAGGGGCAATGAGCAAATTGGAGGCAAGGCAATAAAATTATATTTGTGAAATATCTTGCAACCCTGATGATAGAGAAAAGTACAGTAGCTGGGTATAGGCGGAGGCAAAGTACACTGTCAAGTTATGCAAATTTATGCCAATTCAGTCCAATGATCAATTATTTTTGTACAATACACAAGAAATGTGAGACTTAGAAGCAAAAAGAGCTCCTTGGAGCAGTTAAGTATATTCACATTGATATTTACCATATTGGTTTGCAGGGATACATCTCTTTTGAATGCTTGGAATAAAGCTATTCATGTAGACAAATTGAAAAATGAATAATTGGGTGCAAGTCTGATGAATTTTCACCCATGTCCAAGGACATGTCCAAGGGAAATATTGTAAATAAATAAACATATGTATGCCTCAGAGCTCTGTCCTGAAAGCTCAGTGTCATGTGTAGAAGGACACATAATGAAGCCTTGCTTCTCTGAGTTTGAAACCATGTCTGGGAGAGAAAAAGTTGTATTAAATTTGGTGCCAAGTGAAAAACCTAGTTTGGTGAATCTAAGCTGAGTTCTATTTTGAACTTTATATGATCTATCCAAAGAACTATAGCTATTCTGGGATAGGTTTCAGCACTCTGGATAGCATCCTTAAAATTCAGACTAACATCCAGAATGGACTCATTGCCCCACTTAAGGCACCAAGAGGCACTGTGAGAATTTCAAACCTCTGGAACATATGCAGATACCTGTCCAACCCAGAAGCCCCAATATAAAACACTGGCTAGGCATGATGACCAAATCCTCTACTTCTCAGCTCATTCATGCAAAACAACAAAGGAGACAGAACCAGCATTAATTCCAACCATAGCTTTCTGCATTAATGGTAGTGGAACTTGCTTCTACCTTCTCCTTGATGTGTTAGAAAATACCACATTAAAGGGAGTTCCATAATAATCATAATCATACCCATAATTATTTTTATACCCTGCCTCCATCTCCACGAAGGGACTCGGGGAACCTTACATGGGGCCAAGCATGGATAAAACAGCAAACCAAAATAAAATAACATCAGAAAATACAGACAAAGAAATTAAGTTAACACTTTAAACATAGTAAAAATATAAAATAATAATCATAATAAAACATAGATTTGGCACCCAAGTAGAGGGGGTAAAAAGAACTGGATAAAGTGCAATGAGTGAATATTGCAAACAAGGTAGTTGATTAAGTGCTATTGTCAATGGGAGAGTGACTTGGGGTGGAGTGGACCCGGTGACTATAATAACCTAATAGGGCAAGATAAAGTGCAACAGATGAGGAAATGGTCGTAGATACAAAGCCTATCCTGGAGATGGGGAATTCAATCTCCAAAAGCCTGTTGGAAGAGCCAAGTTTTTAGGCTCTTCCTAAATGCTGCCAGGGTGGGGGTTTCCTAATCTCCCTGGAGAGCGAGTTCCAGAGCCAGGGGGTCACCACAGAATCATAGAATCATAGAGTTGGAAGAGACCTCACGGGCCATCCAGTCCAACCCCCTGCAAGAAGCAGGAAAATCTCATTCAAAGCACCCCCGACAGGTGGCCATCCAGCCTCTGCTTAAAAGCCTCCAAAGAAGGAGCCTCCACCACAGTCCGGGGCAGAGAGTTCCACTGCCGAACAGCTCTCACAGGAAGTTCTTCCTGATGTTCAGGTGGAATCTCCTTTCCTGTAGTTTGAAGCCATTGTTCCGCGTCCTAGTCTCCAGGGCAGCAGAAAACAAGCTTGCTCCCTCCTCCCTATGACTTCCCCTCACATATTTGTACATGGCTATCATGTCTCCTCTCAGTCTTCTCTTCTGCAAGCTAAACATACCCAGTTCTTTAAGCCGCTCCTCATAGGACTTGTTCTCCAGACCTTTTATCATTTTAGTCGCCCTCCTCTGGATGCTTTCCAGCTTTCCAGAGAAGGCCCTCTCCCTCGTCCCCACCAACCGTGCTTGTGATGGAGGCAGAAGCAAGAGGAGGGCCTCCCCCGACCAAGAGATCGTGCAGGTTCATAGGAGGAGATACAGTCACAAAGGTAGGCGGGTCCTGAACTGTTCAGGGCTTTGTAAGTGATCACCTGAACCTTAAATTGGGCCCGGAAGATGAACGGTAGCCAATGGAGCTCCTTAAACAGGTGGGTTGGCTGCTCCTTGTAAGGTGCTCCAGTGAGTAGTCTGGCTGCTGAACACTGGACTAGTTGGATTTTCCGGGCCATCTTCGAGGGCAGCCCCACATAGAGTGCATTGCAATAATCCAATCTAGAGGTAACTGTAGCATGGACCACTGTGGCCATATCAGACTTCATGAGGTATGGTCGCAGTTGGCGCACATGTTTTAATTATGCGAAGGCCCTTCCGGCCACATCCAACACCATAGTACAACTCTTCGGCACATATCTGATATTTCTCATGAATAAGGAGGCAGAGATAGACTCCTCAAATAAACATGATTCATTTTGGTACATCATAAAACACATGCTGTTATTACTGTTATTGTTATTTTATGAATGTCAATTAATTTTCTCCGAGCAAGTCCTTGCTTTTATTAGCCCCATCTGTCAAAAGCAAAACAAACAAAAGATGTGAATGGATTCATTCTATTACTGTAATGATTATGGGAAAACATTGTGAATTATATAGTTTATTATTTTAATGAAGATTTTTTTTAAAAAAAAACCCACTTACTCTATGTAAAAAGGGAAGGTCATTCAAACAGAGCATTAGGAAACATTATCCAAGTCAATGTAGCTCTGATTCTGTTTTTGGTACATTTAGTAGAAAAACAAAGATTTTTTCATTTTTAACAAATAAAAGATGATTGAACACATTGAGACACACCAATGAGAACATGAGGAAACCCTTGTATCCTTGCACATCAAGGCAAGGACAGTTGAGGTTATTTATTCTTACCTGCAAGAAGGGTATAAGTGAAAATTTACATCTCTAGCAATTAGTGAATCCTTTTTATGGAGGGGGAAATGTGGAAGAACTAATACTTGTTAAAATTTAACAGGTAAAATTTCAGAAATGAAGTCAGCCTCAAAGTTGCTTCATATCAGTTTTTTGGAGTAATTACTTGACATCTAGTCATATCCACATGATGGATAGCACAGGAACACCTGCATATAAAATATCCCAATTCCAGTAATTGTCCTCACACTTCCCATTTCCTTATGCAAGTTCACTCAGTGTAGAAATAATCTCTGGTTGTTGTTTTCAAAAGCTTAATTGGCCAAAAACTGCTCTCAGACAAAGGGCTTTTGCTTTTTATGCTTTTCATTTTAATTTATGGTTTTAGACCTTTCTTAAGTACAGAAGAAACATTCGTTATTTTAATCCATTCCTAAATAGAGAAGAAACATTTCATCATCAAAAATGGTCAATAGTAAACACTTGATAATTGAAGATAGTGATATTGTCACTTTTATTTAATGAATTCCTCCCATCATTGCAGAAAAAAACTCTGATCCACAGTTCCTCTGTAGAGACAGGTTACTCCCTCATGCCATTTTAAGAAGGACTGTCTAGATAAAGGAGATATTTTGAAGTGCTTGAGAAAAGGTTTTATTTGCTTTCATTTATTTGTTGAACTGTGTGTGCTTTGGGGGCAAAATATATTTTAAGACACTGGTGATGTTGGAAAGATTTGGGAGATTGGAGTAGAAATTGAAGGGGCAAAAATGGAGAGCAGAGCTACCCATAGCCCCCACACTATGCCTATCCCTGCATAGGATGATAACAACAAAAGCATTGTGTGACTTGTGGGTGCTTCTCTCCTGTGTACCATCTGCTGCATCATTTACCATTGATAAAACATCTGCTATAGCAGTAGCATGTGTCAGCATTTGGCACTGGAAGAACTCTGGGAATGCCTGGAACTACAACCACATGTTCAAAGGCATATTTGGGGGTGTGGAGTCAAGTGTGCTCCACTCAAACATCTAGTGCATGAAAACATGATATGGAATACAAGCAAAATAATATGAGATTAAAATACAGCATTAATATCTTTTATTTGGAGTTGTTCTTTGCTCCCAGTAAAGAAATATTTTCTGAGAAGACTTTTTGATTTTTCCTGCAGTGATACAACCTATCAATAACCAGAACATATTACATCTACTTGGCATGGGAATCTTTTTGCCCCAATACTTTTTAGCAAAAATACTGCAATGGGAAAAATCAATAGATTTTTCACATATCATTTTCTTACATAAAATTCAATGCATATGACAGGTGTATGATATTTGGAGATTTTTTTTTTTTACAAAAATGCAAGAGACAAAGTCATAAAACCTTATACAATATAGATTCAGGTTTGTGTGGATTGCTACGAAGTATGAGGTAAGAGGGCAGGTCTTTTTTTAATGGATCATTTATTTATGTATCACTATTTTGTCACTGTAAAAATCAGATTGGTTTTATTGATCTTAAGATTAAGGATATAATATAAATATTGAATAAAGAAAGAAAACACTGCAATTCACAAGATATCTCATTGTGGTCAGAAATTGTCCCATCCTAGTACAAGAGGGTTTAGACTAACCTAAAGCTTAACTTTTCCTTGTTTTTTCTATTATTATGGATTGCAGCAGAGTGAGTCAAATACCTCTTACTCATATAGTGCCATTATCTTTGTGATTAGGTTTTCCCGATGATCTTGTGTTTTAAAATCACTCAGAAACAAACTACACCTTTAACAACATGTGTGGCATACCTCGAGTGGCTTTGGTTCAGTTATATGGTTCCAAGAGATAATCCTTCCAGGTTTGTTGAGTGAAGACAGTAATTTTGTTGAGAGATCATTTTAAGATGTATAGTAACTCTCAGTTAACCAGTAGCCATGGGGATTGGTAGATGCCAGATAAATGTAGTTTATGGTTGCTTGAGAGTTACTACTAAAAATAGGCCTAACTAAAAATATACCCCATACGATACCTTACCATAAATCCTGTATTGACTTGATATTAATATTGAAGTACAGCAGTTAAAAGCAAATAAAGACAAACTTAATGTGACACAGTTTTATTGCTTTACGGTATTTTTAAACTTTAAAGTATTGTTTATTTGATTTTTTTGGCAGTTGCTTGAGTTCCAGTTAACTGAAAATCCACTCTGCTTTTCATTGTGTTCTCCCCTGTTTCGAAGAAGCACTGTCTTGTTTTGAATGTTAGTACTTTGTATTTGCTGATAAAGATGCACTAGGCTTCTGCTATCTGCTTCCACAAGGAGAGCAAATGTGCGACTGGAGAAAGTGTGCAGAAGGAGAGAGACACATAATAAAGTTCTGCCTCCCAAGTTAACAAAAAGAACCTCAGGGAAATCAGAAAACAAATGGGCAAAGTGAACAGCCAAACTCCCCAGCCGCTAGATAGTAAAATAACAAATTACTCCTTCGCAGGGACTTCCCTCCTCTTTCCAGCTTCTTTGGCATTAATTCTTTATTTTCCTATTGGGAGACAATATGTCTAGCACACCTTTTCTAAAAACAAAGGGGAAAAGGGCCTGTGGGATAAGGGAGAATGGGCAATTCATGCTAGAAGCTCATTTATTTCATGCAGCTGAAGCAAAATAGGTTCTGTTTTAAAGGAACATTTTTAATGCAGCCGAATCCATTGTGGTATCATAGCCTCAGAACTCCATGCCAAAATATTCATTTTTAAAAATAATACAGTAGAGTCTCACTTATCCAACATAAACGGGCTGGCAGAATGTTGGATAAGCGAATATGTTGGATAATAAGGAAGGATTAAGGAAAAGCCTATTAAACATCAAATTACATTATGATTTTACTAATTAAGCACCAAAACATCATGTTATACAACAAATTTGACAGAAAAAGTAGTTCAATGCGCAGTAATGCTATGTAGTAATTACTGTATTTACGAATTTAGCACTAAAATATCACAATGTATTAAAAACATTGACTACAAAAATGCGTTGGATAATCCAGAATGTTGGATAAGCAAGTGTTGGATAAGTGAGACTCTACTGTATCTGGAAAGGATGAGATGTTATCTCAGAAAAAAATACTTTTCAAATCTCATCAATGAAACCATTTATTTTAATTAGCTGTATTTCTTATATGTATTTTCCTGTTCTGCAGCTACTATTGGACAAATTATGGTGTCACAATGTTATGTTTGTAAAGTTTGGGTTGGTTTAAAATTATTATTCTTTGAAGGGGCAATGTTTAAAAATGTCAAAGAAATGCATGTAAGTAAATGTACAAATCAACCACCACATAACATATTTCAGCATGAAACAAAGTTATATGACCACATCACATGGACTTCTGCTCCGTCCTAGGACATTTCCAGAATGGAGCCAGGACAGAGACCATTGGAACCCTTCACATGATGCAGGGCTACTTCCGTCGGGCTCCATCCTGGCTTCATCTTGGAAGTGTCCCGGGATGGAGCCCTGAGTACATAGGTGGCTACTCGTATTCTCATAGCCTACAACAAGGCCAGCACCGGGGGAAACCAGACGATTACACTTTCCCCCATGTAATGGGGAAGGCAGCAATGCAAGACATAGAATGATGGTTTTTCCCGCTGCTCCACAGATTTGCCATGCTGCCCAGCCAATTCCACCCACTGTCACCCGTGTTAGGGACCTCAATGTGATGAGGTTCTTAGTCTCTACTAGGCCGTGAAACATGCTTAGTTACTTATTCATTCTTAGCTGAACAGCCTTACAGGGTTATTATGAAAGGAAAAAAAGCTGGGAGAAGAAAGAGAACATCCATGCTACTTTGAATGCATCCACACAGTAGAACAGTGGTTCTCAACCTGTGGGTCCCCAGATGTTTTGGCTTTTAACTCCAAGAAATCCTAACAGCTGGTAAACTGGCTGGGATTTCTGGGAGTTGTAGGCCAAAACACCTGGGGACCCACAGGTTGAGAACCACTGCTGTAGAAGGAATTCATTTTGATATCACTTTATCTGCCATGTGTTGATGCTATGAAATTATGGGAGCTATAATTTTACAAAGTCTCTTCCAAAGAGTGCTAGTACCTCACTAATCTACAAATTCCAGGATTCCAAAGCAATGAATAAAGTGATTTCAAGCTGAATTAAGTCTACAGTGTAAATGCGCCCTTACTTTATTGGTGGAAAGATGGAATATAAATGTAATTTCTTTCTCAACAAGCAAATTGTGGTTCCTAACTTTACACTACATATGTAGAAAATAAGGAACTCAAAAGAGAAAATGTGTAATAGGCAAAAGAGTCCCAAAACACCAAGACTCCTTCTGCACTGTCATTTCATCCCAGGATCTGATCCCAGATTATCTGATTATCCTGGATTATATGACAGTGGAGACTCATTTATTTATTTATTTATTTATTTATTTACTTACAGTATTTATATTCCGCCCTTCTCACCCCGAAGGGGACTCAGGGCAGATCACATTTCACATATAAGGCAAACATTCAATGCCTTAACATAGAACAAAAATAGAGACAAACGTAGGCTCCGAGCTGGCCTCAAACTCATGACCTCTGGGTCAAAGTGATTTGTTGCAGCTGGCTGAAGCTGGCTGCTCACCAGCCTGCGCCACAGCCCGAGCCTATATAATTCAGTTCAAAGCAGAAAACTTGGGATCAGATCCTGGAATATAAGGACAGTTTAGAAGGGGCCTAAGGGACATCATACAGATTAAAACTCGTGTTATGCTAAATCTTGAATAGGTAGAACTGATTAATATTTCTGTGAAGAACAAGCATCAGAAGAATGATTTCTATACAACCTTATGACAGATTCCAAGAATTCTGCAATCATTGTGACATCGGTGCTTCAAAGTAACTATTTGAAGTTATTTGTTACAATTACTTCCAGCCATCCCCTTTCCCCAGAAGTAGTTGTCATCTCTAAAGTTATTTTTAAAAGTTGCTGTTATTCATATATAACCCAAAATAGCTACTTTTGGAAAATCATCAAAGTACTCGAGGCCACTGACCTAGGGTACAAAAAATCTTCAAAGTACTGAGGTAACATTTAGCCTGTAACTATAAAACACTGCAAAAAGAGTGGCATTATCCCTTGTTTTGCCTTAGTCATCGTGAAATCAAATTAGTTAACAGTCACTAGTTAATTGCAACGATTTCTTGCCAAGCTCTGATAACAATGGCATTTTTCAGCCATTGAAATCACTTTGAGAAAAAGCACTCCTGGGAAGCTACCACTAGATTTGTAAGAAACTCATTCCAGAAGGTTACAGTTCTCCATCCAATTTTATCCAAAGATAATAATACACATATAGCTCTAAGGAGACTAAAAGGGCATTAAGCCCCCAATGATTCTTATTTTTGGGCATATCTTCTGTTCATCTCAACTCTTGATAGTGGTTCTTTAGCCAGAGGTATATTTTGATAATACAGACTGAACCTGAAAGTGATCAGGCTCCACAGCTAAGTGATGCACATACTCAGGATGTAATATTTTGTAACATTGACCATATGTGGTAGTATTTCTTATGGTACAATTTGGAAATGCATTATGGCCCAAATCCTTGGTGTTAGTTCACTTCATGAAATAGCCAACAGGATATTAGCCATTTGTTTTCCCTGTGAGTCAAACTATGGACAAACTGCTACTACTCTCCTCTCCCACATTTAATTTAAATTTGGAAGCGACATCAGGATGAGAAACTAGCAAGAAACATCATAAGCCTTTTGTCAAAGGAATGCAATGGCAAACCACCTCTGAGTATTGCTTATCCAAGAATACAGTGTGCAGTACTCATAAATCAACAAAGAAACTGAAAGCACCTATGCACACACACATAGACGAAACAGAAAGTAGGGAAAAAAAACAACCCATAGCCTGCCAACTGCCTTCTTTCAGGAATTAGGGGATACAGTGCTAAATTTCTAAAAATTGGCTCAGTAAAACTGTACTAATTTATAGCTACTGGGACATGAACATCATTCTATGTCTGCCATTGAGATATTTCACAGTAATGAATATAAATATATTTTGCCATTCGCTTTACTCTCTTTGGCATTGGCAATGGGGATGTCTATAAAGAATATGACTTGTTTTTCCACCAAGACTGGGGAACCTGTGAGCTCCCTGTATTGGTGAACTACTACTTCTATGATCCTTTAATGTTGGCCGGGCTGGGAATTATAGGGCCACAGGCTGATCTGCCATGTTTTAAACTACAGTCAGCCCTTCACATTCTCTGGGATTAGGGGCACAGGACATTCACTGAAAGTGAGGAACTACAAAGAAAGAAATAACTAATTTTTAACCGGAGAGAACACCTCTTTAGAAATGTCAAGGTCTTCAAGCACAACTCCATGGTTAACTTCCACTGCATAGAATTGCAATGGAGGATCTAAAGATTCCTAGTGGGGTATTATCTCAAGATGTTTCTAGAACCACACAAGAGAACCTAGAGATTCCTGTAAAGAATATTTTAAATCAAACCATGAACCCTGGTAATCAAAAGTCAAAACCATAAATGTGGATTGCAATTGTATTACTTGTTTCATAACACATTCCGTCCCATATGACCTTATCAGACGAGGTGAAATCAGTGTCCTAGAGCACTTTCACCCTGTCTGGGGGACTTCCGATGTAGGACCTGCCCCCAATTCGGGTGAAAGCATCTCCAGGTGCTTCCACCCCAACATGGGAGGCTTCCTATATTGTGCTCCCCATGAGGGTGACACTTTCCCCATTTCCCCATTGCTCCCTCTTTCCTTGCTAGATGCCAAGCAAAGTGCTTTGCATGGCCTTTCTGATAAGGTTGCTACTCAATACCTCCTTCCTCTTTGTTACCATGTTGTCATGCAATATCTTTTCTGGACAGTTCTTCTCTCTTTGGTCCTTTTTACATGAAAAATCCTAAAGCCCTAAAGTTCAGGGGTCTCAAACAACTTTTCTTTGTTGATGTAATGATGTTGATGTAATCATATACTGCTGCCTATGTCTATTACCTTAAAAATAGGTGAGCAAGGAAGTCAATGTGTTCCTTGACATTTCTGTGAATCTAATGATATTAAATGTAATGTGTGATAGTGAATGACTCCAGAAACCTGTTGTTCTTCCCCCTGTGCTATTCTTCTTACCTGAAACAGGGAGAAAGGACTCTACCTGCATGCTAATTTGTTGGGTATCTTGCACAAAACCTCCAAAGCCAGCACTTAGCTGCATCAGTTTCCATGGTGCTGTCACGCTGCTCCAGTCGACAGCTTCACTTATCAACATTTTCCACCCGTCCTCTTCTGCATAATGTGCAGTTCGTTCACCCAGAAAGTTCAGCTATTGTAATGATGGCTTGGGGGGAGGGAGAGAAGCATCGGGGTGAAGAGGTGAGCTGTGCTCAGGGCAGTGTGTGGGAACTTTGATCGGTAACACAATGGGAAATCAGAAAACATGAACCCTACCACATCCATGGTGTGCTTTATGGAAAAAAGAGGTGTTCTCTCTCTTTCACACTCACAGACAAAAACACAGAGTCAGAATTAGAATGTATGTGAGCCAAGAATGGCTTAGATTACACATCTTTGGACCTAAATCCATTCAGAGAGAAATTTAAAAGCTCTCTCTGTGTTCATGTGCATAGCAAATGGGTCTCTCCCCCTTTCTGTCTCATAATGCATGAATTAACAGGCAAACCTGTTCCTCTGGCTGATTCCAGCCTGCCACTTGTCCATCTCTCTGGCTGTCTCAGTTAATTGGCTTCCATGTCTTTCTTCTCCCCAGGACAGCTTTCCTGCTCGCTTCGGGGGAGTCCATTTTGTGAATCAGCCTTGGTACATCCATGCCCTGTACACGCTCATCAAGCCATTCCTCAAAGACAAGACAAGGAAAAGGGTAATTGGAGAATGAAACAAGCTTGTGATGCAGCAATGGCAGAAATAGATTCCTGCTTTTACTCCTTCCTTCTTTGTCTCTTGGTGGCTTCCTTTGTGTGGCCTAAGTATGGCAGCAAAAACTGAAACCTCAGCTGCGGTTTGCCAGTAGTCCACATTTAATTAACATTTCATCAGGAGATAATGATTTTCAGAAGACCAGTCAGGCACCAAATCCCATTTCATAATTTACACACAAAAGACGCTGCTTTATTGTTTAAACACATATTGCTGAAATGGGATAGATAGCATTAATGGCACCAAGACAGAAAAAGACCAGTAGGAAATTTTACAGGACCTGATCTAAGAATCTTATTGTCTCCCCATTTATAGACATTTTTAATCCTGTGCAATATTTGTCCATTTGGTTCTTTGGCATATATCACTCTTTCCAAAGGGATGAGAGGATCGAAATCACTGATGTCACCCAACTATTTCAGACATGGATCAAGACTTATTTGTGGCAAAAAATGGAGATACTGATCTCTGCCATTTTTAGATCACATAGTTTCCAAACTACTACTAATAAAATGTCATTATTTGAATCAAACTCAAACTTTGAGGAGCATTCAGATACACACAACACATATGCTCAGGAACAACACAGAGTTTACAAGTTTTAGATTTCCAAACACATGCCTAAGGATTATTGTAGGTTGAACCTTAAATCACCCACTAGAGCTTCATTTGAATGTCAGCTGATTCCCCCCCCCCTCCCCATTTCAATCTGGGACACTATGCAGACAACATAGATGATGTTGGGGACTTTCCCCACTCTTTCCCCATTGTGATTTCTTTTCTGATGAAAATATATGAAGATTTCAAAAGATTCCACCTAAGTTTTGGATTAAGAAAAGAAAATACATGGACACATTCAATCTATTATTAGTCTCAGCTGGACCGGGCTCATTGAACCAATTGTGACATGATTTAGTGACATGCTGACTTTCAGTTCAACAAGTTATTAAATGAGTCTACTCTAGTTGGGATTAACCAACAGCATATCCTCCAACATTTCACAGATTACTCAAACATGTGTGGGTAAGCAACATGAGAGGGTGGTCAAGAGGCCAAAGTTATTATGATGAAGATCAGACAGGCTACGAGAGACCACAACAGTTTGGTTTTGCCCTATATCTACTGGGAAGGGCAAAATTATGGCTCTCCTCAACACCCTTCTGAGTTAATTAAGTGCAAACTATTGTTGCACATCAAACTTTTGCTTTACTTTTGGACTTTGAACTCAGTTTACAGCACTTGAAGTAAGCTGAGAACAATGGTGGAAAGTGGGGTGGAAAAAGAAACTTCTATTTATAAACAGCTGGAAAAGTGGGCCTGTCTCAGCCTAACTGGGACAGTTGAGGGCTAAGTAGGAAACAAGAGACATAGAAGTGACAGATGTGTAAGAGAACTGTTTTCTTCTTGTATAATTACCCCCCCCCCCAAAAAAAAACCCCAGCTTTGAATCAATCATGAAACACAGAGAATGAAGTTTTTGTGCTCTTTGTTCTCTCTCCCTCTCTTTTAACTTAAGATCTTTCTTCACGGTAACAATTTGAACAGTCTTCACCAGCTTATACACCCTGACTGCCTGCCCTCAGAGTTTGGAGGGACCCTTCCTCCTTACGACATGGGCACATGGGCTCGGACGTTACTTGGTCCAGACTACAGTGACGAGAATGACTACACTCACACGTCCTACAATACCATGCACGTGACGCACTCATCTTCCACCGTGGAGAGAGAATGCTCACCCAAACTCATGAAAAGGTAAGAGAAGAGCAATAAGATTGTGCCAGAACAACATTTTAAAAATCATTTTCTCTGCTTAAAACTGAGCAGCAGCCAATAATGCTTAAGTGGAAAGGAAGAGGTATTTTACCATAGAAAGGCATGAACGTGTACAAAATGAAAGGGCAGCTTCTGTACTAAGTGCAGTTGTTTGCTGGATGTTTGTGAGCAAAGTAATCTGAATGTAGATTTCTCAGGAATGTATTAAAGGGTAGGGAAAGTATTATAGGTAAACGTGGTTTTGTGGTGCATCCTACAGGGTTATTACCTTTCCAGGTGTCAGCTAATGATAGTTCATTTTGGTCACACTTGTTAGGCAGAGTGAAAAATTATGTTCCTGTAATGGACAGTGTAAAATGAATTCTGCAAGCACCACTGCTCCCCAAATTAAAGCATAAAAACATTGAACTTTATGTGTTGTTGTTCCACTACTAGATAGGCTATTCAAGGCACATAAACAGTGCAGCTAAAGAATTTGATATCCCACCTTTGTAATCTATTTCCATAACGCTGCTTTCATAAACATTATGAATCTAATAATGACCTGAATCTGTATGGTTCAGACAAAAGACTTCAGAAGATTTAGGTTGCAATCATTTCTTTGGAAGTAAACACTTAAATTCAGCGGGATCTTTATGGGATAAATATACATATGATTATTTTGCTGACCCTGCTATGAATTTCTGATGGATAACCAGAACTACATCAGAATAAGATTAACAACAGAACACATAATACAGCCAGTCCTCTATATTCTTGGATTCTGCATCCATGAATTCCACTGTCTATGTATTGAAAATTTTAAAAGAACCCCCCCCCCCAATGCAAATTTTGCCATATTATATAAGAAACACCATTATATACAATGAGGCTTAAGCATCCATGAATGTTGGTATCCATGGGGATTATGGAACCAAACCACAGAAAATACCAAAGAACCACTCTATATGGAAGAGGGACTATAATTGATCATATCATAATATTGTTTTCCCCCACAGAATAAATATTATGATATAAAGCATTATAATACTTAGATATTTCATGTCAGATAATAGATACAGGTATGTGTTTTATAAACACAGCCGTGTGGTGTGTTTTTGGGGTTAAACAAAAATGTACACACAGTGAATCCCAAATCACAGAAGCAGACACATCAACTCTTATTTTATACCTAGGAGGGATCCGTAAGTGAAGTCTGTCATAGGAGTATAAAATGCTTTCTGCATCCATTAGAGAATGGATACACTACATTCTGAGTCTATCTTAAGGATATCTTTCCCTTTCAAGAACTATGAGCTTGTTACTATGACAACTTTGTTTCCCCCTGTGTATGCTGTATGTGCCGAGAAGGCAAAGGGGAGCTATAAGAAAGATGAAAACTGTAATGTGAAAGGAATTGTAGAATTAAGTTGAACACAGATTTATCTCATTCAATGAAATGAAGAAAAATATTATGGGCTGGTTAGGAAATAAGAGCATTGGAAAATAATCAATGTCAAGTTGATATCCTTACTGTAATAATAGCATTTTATAGTGATAAAATGTGATGGAAAAGGACATATTTCAAATAATAAAGAATTAAGGGAATCAAGAAACAGAATTAATGTAACTTCAAGAATAATAAAATGAAGAGATTTTAATAAGAATTAAATGTTTGAGGTTGGCACAGTTTTTAAAGTTAGCTTCTGGTTCTCTGTCCAATTTCTGAGACCCCAAATTCTGATAGAAAAAGCCAGTCTGACATGTGGTCATGTGTAAGAGACGGGGGAGATCACTCACAAGACTCTAATATAATGGAGGATATCACACCTCTACTTTTCCCAGCATGGATTCCCCAGATGTCATTGGATTACAGTTTCCATGATGCATGGCTATATGCACCATCCTGGTTGGAAATGATGTGAGTTGTACAGCAATATGCACAGAGGCATCAAGGTTGGACAAACTCTGTAGGAAGAAGTGATTTAAAAGTGGTTTCATTCCTATCTATAAGGCTAATTCTAAAGAGCTTGTTTGCTGCTGCTCAGTCATCTAGTCGTCTCCGATTCTTTGAGACCTCATGGACCAGTCCACGCCAGAGCTCCCTGTCAGCCATCACCGCCCCCAGTTCCTTCAAGGTCAAGCCAGTCACTTCAAGGATACCATCCATCCATCTTGCCCTTGGTTGGCCTCTCTTCCTTTTTCCTTCCATTTTCCCCAGCATCATGATCTTTTCCAAGCTTTTCTGTCTCCTCATGATGTCGCCAAAATACTTCAGCTTTGCCTCTAATATCTTTCCCTCCAGTGAGCAGCCGGGCATTATTTCCTGGAGGATGGACTGGTTGGTTCTTCTTGCGGTCCAAGGCACTCTCAGGATTTTCCTCCAGCACCAGAGTTCAAAAGCGTCTATCTTCCTTCGCTCAGCCTTCCTTATGGTCCAGCTCTCGCATCTATAGGTTACTATGGGGAATACCATTGCTTTGACTATGCGGACCTTCGTTGCCAGTGTGATGTCTCTGCTCTTCACTATTTTGTCAAGGTTGGCCATTGCTCTCCTCCCAAGAAGTAAACGTCTTCTGATTTCCTGGCTGCAGTCTGCATCTGCAGTGATCTTCGCACCTAGAAATATAAAGTCTGTCACTGCCTCCATGTTTTCTCCCTCTATTTGCCAGTTATCAATAGGTGTAGTTGCCATGATCTTGGTTTTCTTGAAATTTAACTGCAACCCAGTTTTTGCACTTTCTTCTTTCACCTTGGTGATAAAGCTCCTCAGCTCCTCCTCGCTTTCGGCCATCAGAGTGGTATCATCTGCATACCTAAGGTTGTTAATGTTTCTTCCAGCAATTTTAACTCCGGCCTTGGATTCCTCAAGCCCCGCATGTCGCATTTGTTTAGCACAGGTCAATTTCTGATGGATGTTGGTCATAGATTTTTGCTAAAGGACCTAGAGATTCCTAGCATGACCACTTCTCTAGGCATTTGTAGACCCTCCAGCAGGTTTTTTTGACTCACAGTTTTGCCACTTTCATGGGTGCCCTGTACCCATAAGCCTGGTGGAAGTGGAGTGCCTACTGTAAACCGAAATTTTACAAAGATGCATCTCTTTAGTTATTTTTCCAAGCAAAGGAAAGTATGCATTACCCTATTAGGGGAAGAAAGGAAGACATGCCTGGTTATGATGTATTTCATAAACTTGAAAAAACAATCCAAACACAACTTTAGGACTGAGCTCCATTTCATAAGACCACTGTGATTGCAACCTACGTGCTTCTTTTTGAGGTCTTTTACGTCATCCTTGTTATTCATTTTATTTGTGTTATTAACACCTTATTTGCTAAAAGGCCATAAGGAGGATGGGTAAACCCATGGTAGTCCTGCTGGGTCCCTCCCCCCCCCCCCAGTCAAGCTTTGTGCTTTTCAAGCTGGCACACTGTGACCAATCAATCTGGCCACACTGCAGATCTATTCACTTGTCTCACATCTCCCATCTGTTCATTTCCTTCTAATTCTTTGCCTGTTAGGCTGATTCTTCCAGACTGTTATCTTCAAATATTCATTCCTGTTGGAAAAAGTAGTAAGAGAAGAAAATGTGGACTTTCAACATATGTCCATTGATTTTCTTGTCAACAGCATTTGAAAGATTTTGTTTCTTTTCCCTAATAGTAGTATGAATGTTTCTATGTTTTTAATTTGGAAGTGGTAAGATCTCAGAAATGGGAAACCTCAGGTCAAGCTAGACAATGTGTCATTAAAAAAAAAAAGGCTCCGAGATTGCACAGGATTCTCATCACCTACTTATTAGGCATGTGGTCTTTGGAACTGGGCTTATGGTAATTTCCATATGTAAATCTTAATGTACGCATTGCTGGGGAAATCTTGGAGGAAAAATGGTTAATAATAGGCAACATGCAGCCCCTGCAATCTTCGCTTTTGAAACCATGGTGGCATCCCTGTTGCTACATAATTGGCCGCTATTGTGCTGCTGAAATCTTGCAGGCCTTCCTTCGATTTTGTTCATTTCTTTAATGACAGAGTCCCTTTCTCCTTTCTCATTCTATTATTTAAAGTACACTTATATTTCCTATATACTTTCGGGAGTGCAATTCTTTTGGCATTCTTTAAAATATGATATAAAAACCAATTTTTAGCAAAAGTGTTTGCAAAGGATTGAAGTGGGATCAACATGCCAAGACAATGTGATGTGGTTTTCATTGCTTTTGTATGTCCAAGTGCAAGATTTATCTTCATCTTATTCTTTCCAGGGGAACTAAAAATGGAAAGATTGCTCCAGCTTATAAACCGGCTTCAGAGAAGCTAAATATGATCTTTATCCATTGCATGTTGTATGGTACTGCAGGTGGGAAACTTTAATAAGGTGGCTACTTGTTTCAGAACACTTACACGAGTTGACAAAATTCAAGACAAAATCCATCTCCAACCACAAAAATTTGTTTTTCTAAATAAAGAAAATGTCAATTTTTCTAAACACAGAAAAAAGGCACAGTGAGGAGTCACCTTATTTTAAAGCAGAATTGTGCTTCACAGTTATTTTTAGAAACTTGATTCTTCTTCACTTTTGAAAAAGGAAGAGGGTGAAAGAGAAGGAGAGAGAGAGAGCGGGAAAAAGAATGGCAGCAGAATCAAGTATTGGGTACTAGAAAAATCTGGCTGAGGGAACATGTTGCCACACACAGTGTTTCAGGCTTAGTTTCAAGGACAGAATCTCCCAAAATGACAAGATCCTTTCTATTTCTCCTACTGAATGTAGTATTTGCCTCCAGAAGAAAACAGTGGCCATTGCAACCAGTTAGAACGTGTTTGCTAATCCCAAACATTTTTAGTTTAGTATTTTCAAGGAGAGAGCATTCTTCCAAATCAATGTTCTGCTTTTGCTAATCTATTTTTGCATAGCAGTCATTTAAAGCAACTGCTGGTGATTTTATGAGGAATATAATTTGTACTTGTTAAGTCTAGCTAATGCTTTGGGGGCATTCAACGTGAATGAATCACTACCTAATATTAACTCTGATATGAGTGGTAAATCCCACAATGGATTTGGAACACAGTGTTCAGTTATTGCTTCAAAAATTTCCTGAAATCTAAAGCAGTAATTTTAAAATACTACAGTATTCAGGTTTAACCATAATTCAACATTAATTTTTCTTAGGTGACACAGACTGCTTCAAATATTTCAAATGGAGGATGAAATAATGTATGTGTTCAATGGACTTTTCCTTTAGAAAAACCTACAAATCAAATTTCCAGACCCCATTTGAATAGGAGAGGGGTTTAGAAAGCAGTTTGGAGGCTTTGGAAAAAAGAGGAAAACAAATCTAAATTGTGTGCAGGTGGCATGATAGATATTTAAAACTCTTGTATACATCGATACCCATCAATCACAAAAATGCAGTTTTTCTTTTATGATACCTCGAGATAGGTCAATATTTCAACTGTGTTATGAAAATATAACCATAACATGTCAAGTCTGCAGATTCTAGAAGTACCTACATAAGATGATGAAGTGGGTGCTTATGCCACAATGCTTTACAGGTACAATCAAGTAGTGCCCACAGAATGCTCAAAACAGACATTATGATGGAATAGGACAAAATCATAGAAAATAATTTTCAGATGAGTTAGTTGTAGAACTTGGAGGAAGTACTTTTGTGGCTATAGGCCCTTTCATATGACACAATTCCTGTATATACCTGGATAGTCACTTTAATTGCCATGGCAATATCCTTTGGAATCCTGGGAGTTGCAATTAATTTAAAGTCTCTGAAAAAGTGCTCAAGTGTCTCAGCTGACTACAGACACAAGGACACAGCAATGGCAGTTAAAATAGAATCATACTTCTATAACTATAGACCAGAGTATGCTGTCTGGGGTCATGTATGTTGGAGGATTCCACCTAAACCAGTGGTTCTCAACCTGTGGGTTCCCAGGTGTTTTGGCCTACAACTCCCAGAAATCCCAGCAAGTTTATCAGCTGTTAGGATTTGTGGGAGTTGAAGGCCAGATCATCTGGAGATCCACAGGTTGAGAACCACTGATCTAAACATTAGGAAGAACTTTCTGATGGTAAGAACAACTGGCAATGGCTTGTGGATGAGTCTTTTTCTCTAGAGCGGTGGCTCTCAACCTGTGGGTCCCCAAATGTTTTGGCCTTCAACTCCCACAAATCCTAACAGCTGGTAAACTGGCTGGGATTTCTGAGAGTTGTAGGCCAAAACACCTGGGGACCCACAGGTTGAAACCACTGCTCTAAAGGTTTTTAAACAGAGGCTGGGTAGCCATCTCTCGGGGGTGTTTTGATTGTGCTTTTTCTGCATGGCAAGGGGTTGGTGTCATAGACAGAACGCCACCAAATAGAGTACAACACAGTTTATTGAAGTTACAGAACTGAAAAGTGCCCGTAGGAAACAAAGGACTAGGCAAACACTTGTCTTCAGTGAAAAAGTACACAAAACAGCTCCGTTTGAATTAAAACGGTTCGAAAGAATAAACCGGATTAAACAGGAGTTTAATCCGAACTAACTCAAAACTTCAGCCTGGCAATTTAAACAAACAAAAGTTAGTAAACAAAGGTCAAAATGAACACAAAAAACTGGCAGCAGATTCCTCTCTGCTACCCAAAAGCTACAGATGAGTAACTCAGGCTGTTACTCCTCCGTGCAACGAGCGAAATCCGGGTCCAGGCACATCAATCAGGATCACGGCGGTCAGCGGGGTCCCAGTCCAGTCCGAGGTCGAAAGCCAAGTGCAGGCGTCTAGAGTTCCACGAGTTCACCGATAGCCACAGAAGGGATAGTCCAAGGTCGTAGTCAGTCAGTCAGTCTAGCGTCAATCCAGAGAAGGTAGTTAATGTCCGTCAAAAAGACGACGGAGGTCCAAGCTATCAAGATTAAACACAAGTTGCACAGAAAAACCCCACACAGTTCCTCCCGCCGTCTATGCCCAGTGTCCTTGGTAACTTACGTATCCAGCAACGAATCACACCCGTCTTCAGGAAGTTCCCAAACAAGAGCCCAAGCGTTCGTCCAGATTACCTTGCCCAACGCAATTAGCCATTGATCACAAATCCCATTTTATCCAGTTCATAACTCCTCATCGCTGTCAGCTGCTATCCTAATTCCAGGTGCCTCATCATCATCATCCTCATCAGAGCTAAAACACCTTTGACTACGCCCCACAGCATCCCCAGCTGTGGAACCTGCCCCATCCCTCCAACCCGTCCATGGGTCTGATCCTGCAACCCGCCAATCGCCTCCCATGCTAACATTGCCGGTGGCCCCCAAATCCTCCCTCACACGAGTCCATTCCATGTCATCCTCCTCTGAACTAACCATTTCTTCCTCCATTCCCTCGGTAAAACCCTCAAATGAGTCTTCGTCAGTTGGTTCTGCAAATAAGTCCCGGAGCCGTTTCCTTTCTCGCTCCTCAAAAGAGTCTGACTCTCGAGGAGTCTTACGACCCCCGTCTCCCAGTACCGGAGCCAGAAGGCTCAACCATAACAGTTGGACAGGATGGCCTTTGTGGCCTCTTCCAACTCTATGATTCTATAAGGATGGTGGGAGTTAGACCAAAGAAGTAACTTTTCTGAGCTTCACTCTTTTGCAGTAATAACAATGAATAATTTACCAGCATTTTAGAAATGAGCAGATATATTACAGCATTTGATTTCATGAGATTGACTTTAATCTGCAAAAACAAATACAATAACTCTACTGCTGTTGTAAGTACTACAAGACTAATGGCATATTTTATTTTATATGAAATAAATTAAAGTACCAGAATTCTCATATCCAGTCCTCCCCAAAACTGCATCAAGAATTTGATGCAGTTAAATCATTCTAACTCACCATACTACAGGCTGAGTTGAATTAGACTCACATTCTTAGTTCTGTGAAAGTTTTAAAATAAGGTCTAGTTTCACCTTTTTAAAAAACACAAGGAATGAAGTGCAATTTTTAATGCCAAGTCAATGTTAACACCTATGTTTTCTTTCAGGTCTCAGTCTGTGGTGGAACCTGGAACGTTGAAACATGAAGAACAGCATGAGAATGAGAACACCCAGCCACTGCTGGCTCTAGACTGAGTCTGAATTCATCGTGAAACACAAATGCATCATCAGACTTTCATGGTGCAAAAAACCCATGAAGCAAAAGACAGGTTTAATACACGTCAACACACATTCAGCTTGAAAGCCAAGCTCTCCATCTTTGCAGAGCGAGTACAGATCATCACCAGCCATATGTCGATGTGGCCAAAGCCAAAGAGGAGATTCCTCATGGCCCAGAGTTTTAAGCTAATAAGTTTGATTGTAAAATATAATTTTACCCTTCCCCCTTTCTTTCATGACATAAGAGTATTAAAAATGGTTGACATTTAGGGGGGCTACTTTTTGTGATCACATACTCAAGATGCATCAGTTGAGGTTTTCCAGTATTCCTTAAGCAGGGTTTTTAAAATATCAGAGTGTAGGAAAGAAAGGAAAATGAAGTGGAAGGCATCTTGAATGTATTATTGAAATAACTCGCTTTGCAGTGCATCGATAGTGGTCAAGGGCCATGGGCAATCAGTTGCAACGTATCTGGAGTGTACCAAGTTTGGGAAGACTTCATTGCATCTTAATACAGTTTGCTTCATTTTTCTCTACTTCCCAGCTTTCCCCTTTTCCATAAATAAATAAATAATGCTAAGCAATCACCAGCAGAAATTTGTTCAGCTCTGCAGTATGTGATCTTATCACCTTAGCTCTTTCCTGGGATCACTTATTTCAGTCCAGGGCAGGAGGAATGAGACCATTCTTAACTTTTGGAAGCCCTTGTAGCGAGTCTGCTCAATGTGATGAGCAGACTGGGATGCAGACACAGGCAATTTGGAAAGCAATTGTTTAAGTTTAACAATATGGATTGTCCTCTACTCCATCCACCCTACAGGCAACTGCACTGGGTAGAATAGATGTGGTAGTGGCAGTAAAAGCAAAAAGGAGGTATCAGAGCTTAATGGAAATACTATTGGTGATTAATGTTCCACTTCAGGTTCTTTCATTTAGGTCACTTCAACAAATGAAAGCTCAGCAGAGCTGTTTAACCACCTTCTCTCCTGCAATCAGCTAAAGGTATAGCCAGAGGGCTTGGCTGACTGCAGATACAGGCCATGCTTATAATGAAAAGGGAAAACTTGCAATGAATTATTCAATATGCCTCCATTAGAAGGAACTGTGGGAAAAGAAAAGGAAAAAAAAACCGTAGAACTGAAATGCCAAAGATCAGTTTGCCATTCCTTTGCTCTATTTGCAGAAACAACAACACCCATGCCTACGCTGAAATGAACACAGGTAAAAATAATAATAAAAGAAGATTCCACTGTAACCAAATGCTTCTTGCTGTGGCTTTATTTTCTCAAATAGCTGGAAACATGTTAGTTGCATTCTCAACTAGCTGGGAATGTGTAGTCACATTTTACAGCTGTAAGTAACATCTATTGACCAAACCTTAATCAAACGTACATTTAAGCCATAAGCAGAAAGCAGTTAATTTTCTTAAGGATGGCTATGTGACTTGTAGGTCATGCTCAGAAGCAAAATCATTCATTTTGCCATACCCATTTGTAATGAATCAAACCATGATGTGTTAATTTCATCTTTTCTTTGTAGGAGTAACTTTCAGGAACTGTTTAAATCTAATGTTTAGAGCTAAGGATGTTGCTTGTATAGAGCTGCTGCAGAGATAATTTAGCTATAGTTTCTATTGTCCCTGATGGCCAAATAAATATTGAACTTAGTCTCTCATGTATAAATGAAGTTCTATAAAACCAGTAACTCTTAAGCCAAGCCTTTGTCTTTTCTCGGTAAAACACAGGATCTCCAGTTGTATTACTTATTCTGCATTATTGCTTATGCTGCTTTATTTGCTAACCCTTTGTCATAGGGGTTATAAATTAAAGCTGATGGTAATTCATAACAGAAAAGAAACAGAGTTTTTACCAATGTATCTGTCATAGGAAAAAGTGTGTTGGCTTAAACTCTTACTTCTACTACCATGGACTTTATACCCTCTTGAAATGATGACCAAATGCATTGTAAATCTTGAGAAAGGTTGCAAAGAATATTAAAATCTTAGCTAAAGGTCTGTGTAATTTATTTTCATAGCAATTTAAAATGTTATTGGAAAAGGGCAGTTGACATCCAAGTTAGCAATTTCAAGTCAAATAATAAACCTTAAAATGCAGTGATAAATAGGCCTGTGTGTGGATTGTCCTATATCCCAAGAGACCTCAGCAAAACCGGAAAGCTTTTCCTTTATGGTTTGGGCAAAGTTCCTTTAAAAATTGTCTCTGCAATTAGCATTTTCATGCAGAGCTGTTACAGAATTACAAGGAAAGATCAAGGTTGAGTCATATACACAGTACATATTTGTAAGCAGTTCTGCAAGGCTTTTATGTAAGGCTTGGTTATCCCAGCAGCCACAGCTAACAGAAACAAGCAGTATGATTCCTTGCTTCCAGTGAAAAATGTAGAAGCAATTGTAGTGTTGAAGCTGTTAACATAAAGATATAAAATCCACAATGCTACACTGAAGGCACTTGAGTTTAATGCATGATATCCAACTGCACATAATGGGCAACAATCTACTGGTAGGAGCACCTCTAGTATTGTTTGCTTTATTCTGTTTTCCAGTCACATACCTCTGCTACCTGAAAGACCTGTTTTCAGGCAAAATTGAGATGAAATAATATTATGCCAATTAATGTTACAGGAAAATGTAGCCTGTGGTTTTTCAATTGTGACACCATTTACTTGTTCAGATATTCAGTCTGCGCTTAGAAAAAGGCATACACACACTATATATATATATCAATTATCAATTCAAAGATAATTTTAAAAGTCCTGGCTTCAGTCATGACGAAATACTAACCATTTTTTTTCTGACAGTAGTAAAAACCAGTACTAAACAGTTCCTTCTCATCTGCTTAGTATTATCTTAGCACCCATTTTCTGAATATTCTAAATGTACAGTTCCACAGAATCCACCCAATGAATGATTTGGCATATTTCTCTGCATTAGATTTGTTTGGGTAACTATTATATATATTTTGATCACAAACAGGGAACTGTTCACAGGACTGAGCTGTATTTTTGGTCATAAGTTTTAAAAAACCTTCTAAAAATTGCTTGGATTCCACTGCCCCTAAGAAGAAACTAAAAATTCTGATGGATTTCATACCACAAATAATGTGCTAGATTTTGAAATGTTACTTTTTGGTATTGTAACTCCCAGAACCCTCTGGATATGCTGCCTGGTAAATCCTGAGAGTTATAGTTTCCAAAGGAACTTTTCTGGGCTCTGAAATGTGTGCAGGTAAAGTCTGGCACTTCCTGACTGATTACAAAGGCATCAGGGAAGGTCATTCCCAGTTGGCACGATAAATCCCAGAATACAAACATTAATGTAAAACACAAAAGTGATCACAGTTAAGTGTAAAGTAAAAAATGCCATCATAAACCAGAAGAAGAATGGCTCCAAAACTGATTTCATCACAGAATAAACAGCCTATTAATCATAGTTTGTGTGATCCTTGTTGAAATAAGCTTTTTACTGTAAAGGAAACTTGAAGGAAAATGTACATATAATTGAACGCCTCCATGCCTCTTGGTATGGCTCCAAGTACTTTGTGATAGAAGTAAACACAGATACCAAATGCTGCTATAAACATTCATAACCAAGACTGAAGAAAGGAAATGAGTATTCATTATCCCAATTAGAAGGAAAAAGACATACTCAATATATTGTACAGCTCCTGGTGAAGGCTTCTTGTTAACACTGTTTTGAGAAAATAAATTCAAAGAAACATACAAAAGTGGTTCATAAAGAGCAAAACAGGTATCTATACACATGTGGTAGAAAAATACAATTATTTCTATTTAAAAAAACCTCACACACAATATAAAACCATCTACTCACACTTCCTACAGCTCACACTGTAAATCCATAGATTTAAATCTAAGGACTTTACTACACATTTCCTCCTTGACTACCTGGAAGTACTTACAGGTGGAGTTACAAGGACAGATATGTCACAATACACTGAGCATTGCTGCTCCACAACCCTCCTTTGTCAGAAGATTGGTAGTATCTTTATGTAAGCCTTTAGTTTAGCATCCAGATGACTAGAGCACCCAAAGGTATGTCTAACAGTGGTACTCAAAACACAGGCATAACAAAATACTGGCCCTGGCATATGTCATAGTCTGAAGCATGGCACAAGACATTCTTTGGCTGATAAAATATAGGCATCTGTACTTGCAGCATGAATACAGAACTATAAAGATCAGTGCTGTAATAGCATTGGTATAATACACAGAACAGGAAGTTTTAAAGTCCACAAAGAGAAGTTTTCATCCAGTTCAGTTTCACTTTTGTTTTACCAGCAGGAAATATGGACCTCAAAGAAGGAAAGCATCACACTTAAATGGCCGGAAGTGTGAGCCGCTGTTGTGGTGTTAACTCTGGATGCCAGACATCTACAATGAATATCAGGCGATATGATTGAGCATCCTGCCACACTTCATGTTCAAAAGAATCATCAAAGATGACAACCTTCCCTTCTTCCCAAAACCTGAAAGACAAAACAGGTCATTTTTATTTGCTGCTTCGAAGGCTGGGGTGAAAAACCTGTGGCCCAGGGAACACAGCATATGCTCACAGGACAACCTATTTGCCAACGTCATCATATTGGTTCTGATGGCTCCCATCCCACGTGTTTTTTGCAGTTTAGAAATGGAATGTCACGCATCCTAGGCTCCTGAGAGGATTTCTAATCGTCTTCTCCCCTTCACTTTTTGACATTGTTTTCAATGATTGCATAATGAATCCTGACAGACAGGAAATACTCTGCGTTGTGGGATGGGCTGCATCAATTTCCATTCAAGAAATTGATTAAAATTGTTAAAAAATGGGGGGGGGGATATCTTGTGAGATAAGCTCCTATGACACACTTTTTTTTTAAAAAAGTTCAATTTTTGGGGAAAAGTGCATCTTAGAATTCATGAAATAGGGAAATCACTTTTGTGATGCGGACTAAAAGCACAATATCCTAGTTTGACAAATATTGTGAAAAATAAATTGTTACTAAATAACAATGTAACCTGTTAAAGCATTAGTACATATGAACAGAAGAAAAGAAAATCACAACCAAAAATGCAGTTCAATTAATAATCTGTCCATTAGTGAATGTTCTATAGATAGAGGATGAATCAATCTTCTATCTGCATCAGGAAAACATATGATAATAAATCTCCATTCTCAACTGTTGCAGAATACAAGTCAATTTAGTACTGGACTTCAGTTAATGTATTTCTGGGACTAACATAAGGCTGAATATCTCTCCCTCCCCCAATATATTCAATGCATTATCATCACTTCCTTTATCTTTCATTCTGCAGAAATACTATTGTGTTTCAGACTGGTTATTAGCATAAATCCCCTCCTTTCTTTTTTCATCCAGCTCAATGAAGTCAACAAGACTTCTCCAGTTCTTAAACTATACAGCCATTTTCATTATGTAGTATAAAGCTGATAAGCAACATGGTTTTTTCCCCAAGTAAAATCAGCATGTAGCATAACATTTCACAGCCCTTTCCCTCATTTCAAGAAAATCCTTTGGCACTTTTCATAAGAGGAATGAAGGAGAAAAATTATATTGCCTCCTGGATGATAAGAATGAATGGTTTCTAATATTTAAACAATGTCACTGGCCTCAACAGCATTAAATTTGGCCTTGTGGGCCCATGGAATAATTAATAACACAGTCTTCTGCTTCCATGAAAATATTTACCAAACAATAATCTTTATAATAAATGTGTTATATTATTTGCCTTATGACAGCCCACTATTTCTGCATCAAAGCTTCATACAGTTACAGTTAGTGTAAAATTCTGAATATTTCAGTATTATATGATTGCACACAAAGTTTGCACCAGTAAAGTAACTACAAGGTCTGAGCAGCTGATGTCATCCCACATTTCCTAGTGGTAGACTAAGGCATGGAGTCATTATCTGGTAAATGGATTGGCCAATACTCAGATCCATTGTCCAGGTTTCTCACAGCTGTAACCAATAAAGTTGTGACTATTTAAGTTATAATAAATGTATGTTTGTGTTGCTTGCTTCACTGCCTAAAGCTGTCCACTTGCCTCTAGTCTGGCAATTGATGGTAATTTGCTCATTTCTGCATTTCTATATTTTAAAAAATTTGCAGAATGCTTGACCTTATATGATTTTACCGAAAAGGGAAATATTCAAGGCTTTCCTCTCCCATCCCCAAGTTAATGGAATACAAAATACTTTTGCACTTTGAACTAAGTTAACAGCAACTGAATAAGCTGAAGACAAAGGAAGAACGACAAAAAGTGGAATGACAGGATGAATTGGAACTGTCTTTGCCAAATTAGGACATACACTACATCAGTAGTAAGTGTTTACAAGGTAGTTTTATGTTGGGATTTGTCTTTAAAGCTTCTCACAGTTCTTCTTCACATATAGCAGGCACGGGCAAACGAAGGCCTGGGGCTGGATGCGGCCCCCTTGGTGCTTACCTCAGGCCCTCCTCATTTTCTCTGTCCTCTCAGCATAAGGACACAATGGCCTGCCAGATCCTTATGTAGAAAGGATGGGGGAGGAAGGCACGCAGCAACTGAGAGTCATCTAGAGCACTCTCGGCCATTATCTGTCTCACCCTCCTCCCGGCATAATGCTAAGAGGACAGTCCGAAGATCAGGGAGGATCGGGGCAGTCGCCACGTCTTGTTTTCCTCCTGGCATAAGGATGGAGCAAGCAGCCCATCCTTATGCCAGGAGGACAACCTGAGGATTACTCAGGCCCTTCCCCACCCTCTCCCAGCCCCACCCTCTCACAGGCCCTCTCCCTCCTGGACCAGTCCCACCCAGTGTGTGCCCAGCCACCCTCTCTCCCAGCCTGGCCCTCTTGGTCGGGCCCACAATGCAGCCCCAAGGCAAAAAAGCTTGCCCATGCCTGGAATATAGTTTCTATTCTAACTCTGCTACCACTGGGCTCACAAGAACCGACTGCTGTATCTCTCAAGAATGTCCAAGATTCAGCTTCTTTCTGGTACCACTGTCCTTGTTTGAAAAAAGTCTTTCTAAGCAGGTGCATATACTGACTGTAATGAATTCCAAGACACAATAATGCAAGGTTGCGGGTGCTTGAGCAAAGGCAATGGATCATAGGGAGGGAGAAGTAATTTTGCCATTCTCTGGACCTACACTGAGGCTTAGGTTGCAGATTTCCATAAATACTGGAAATCCAGGAAAGTATGCTCCTCCTGATGCTATTGGAGTGCACCTCCTATAATTGTTTACCATTGGCTTTGCTGGGGAAGGACGGAGGTGTTCTTCAACAAAATCTGGGCAGCCCTTCAAAAATTTGGCATTGTTAGCAGCTACTTTTAAAATTAGGTTGCAATTCTTCTATCTCTACTCTCAATTCCCAATTCAAGGATTAGTTCACTAAACCACCAATCAATTAGCAAGTGCAACAATTGCTCATCTTGTCTTAGTCTTTGTCCTAATTCTACAGCAATGGTTAGATGCAGAAACATAGTCTCTTTACAATTAATCTCTGATGAGAACAAAACTGAGCTTTAAATACTTCAGACAACCTTGGGTATCTCATTTGCATAAAGATTTAAACAACAGAAGGAAATTCAGGAGAGAACAATAAAACAAAAGAGACAATAGGAAAGACCCTGCACTCCATTTGAGATGCATTACCTTAGGGATAGGGAATCTTTGATCCTCCAAATGTTTCAGACTGGAATTTCCATAATTCCTGATCATGGGTTATGATTATTGAAGTTGCCCGGAAATGAAGCCTAAAACTTCTGAAAGGGCAAATATTCTGCTACCCTGCCTGAAAATGTGACTGCTTTCAAATAAATCTATGTATTGATTAATACTGTGACTAAAAGTGCATTTACATTGTCGAATTAATATGGTTTGACACCACTTTAAGTGCATGGCTAAATGCTATGGGCTCCTAGGAACTGCAGTTTAGTGAGTGGCATAGAAGGATACAGACCTTTTAAAAGTTTTAAAACTGCAGCTCCCAGGATTCAATAGCATTTAGCTATGAAAGTTAAAGTGATGTCAAACTGCATTGATTCTATGATGTAGACTCACCCAAATACAAAGAGTAAAATAATGTAAACTAGTATAGTGCTATAACCATCAAGGATAAATGACAGTTATTCAAAATAGTAAAATTGATTACCATATGGCGTGATATGGGTTTGTATTGTTGAGAAACACATTAGTAGCACAAACCAATATTTCAGTAAAATATCTCTCTAGATGCTGAAGTCCTTATTAAAAATGTGAGAGCACTAATATTTTCTAATTTTCAGTTTCCCAATTGCAGGCTCCAATGTGAATGATTATTATTTCAAACAACTCAGCTGACATTTTGTTTGATATTATGTATTTAAAATATGATTATAATTATTCAACCACTTCAAGTATCTAGTTTTGAATGTAAAGCCTTTTTAAAGGCAAAAGAAAAACCACTACATTCCACGCAGAAAAAATTCTCATCTGCCCAAATTTCTGAATAAACTGTAGTTTCCAGAGACATGCAAACAATCCACATTAGGCATGTGTTGTGCTCTTTCTCCCTCTCTCCCTCTCCCTCTCCCTCTCCCTCTCCCTCTCCCTCTCTGTGTATACACACACACACACACACACACACACACACACACACTATACACATATATTTTCAGGATGAGTATAAGATGGGATTCACAACACTAAGACTCCAGATTATTTCTGTTCACTCTCAGGCTCTTTCTACACTACCATATAAAATCCAGATTATCTGTTTTGCTAATCAAGTTGATCAATTGCAACAATCACACTTGCCTCAAACAAACAAGAGTTCTTTCACTCACCCTGGACCTTCCACAGATATATAAACCTCACTTGCCCAGTTTCCAACAGAGCTCACAACCTCTGAGGATGCCTGTCATAGATGTGGGCGAAACGTCAGGAGATAATGCTTCTGGAACATGTCCATACAGCCCGGAAAACTCACAGCAATCCAAATAGCAAATTCATAAACAGGAAAATGAGTATATCTTTAACAATGCATCATACTTAATTTAGGAATTTAGGAAAGGTCTTGTGTTGACCCTTCTATATTTTCTGTTTCCTAGCAGTAGCTCTTTGCATACACAGCTGTACTAAGTTACTAGAAGTAGAGAGATAATTGCTCATTCATTCTTGGGCCAGTGTAATACTGCCAATTATTAAAGCAATCAGGAGTAGCTGCGGGGCTTTTGTGCTCCCTCCTGTCATCCCTGCTCTTGTACAGTGACAATTGACCAGGCAGAGTTTTCAGCAACCATTGTAACAGCAGCTACTTTCAGTGTAATTAGAACTGCTTAGGTTCCTGCTTAACCTGGATTCTGCAGCTATAAGCTTGGTTAGCCTTAACTGCAAGTTCATGCCACTGTCTATTTGGGGTCGCCATGATTTGGTCTATCGGAAGAAATTTGTGTTCTAGAAAGTAGAAAATAGGCAGAGGATGAATGTGATGTGATCCAGATAAAAACCCCAGTGTTATTTAAATTCAGCAAACAAACCATCAGATTAAAGCTTGCTTCAGTGACACAGCAGTTTAGGCATCAAAAGCCTATTTCATGTGTTGTTTACAAAAGTGAAAATATTCTGCTTCAATTTGCATTTTTCTGCTCATAGTGATCATAGTGATAGGCCCAGGCTGTGGTGCAGGCTGGTGAGCAGCCAGCTGCAGCCAGCTGCAACAAATCACTCTGACCAAGAGGTCATGAGTTCGAGGCCAGCTCAAAGCCTGCATTTGTCTCTGTTCTATGTCAAGGCATTGAATGTTTGCCTTATATGTGTAATGTGATCTGCCCTGAGTCCCCTTCAGGGTGAGAAGGGCGGAATATAAATACTGCAAATAAATAAATAAATAAAATGTTAACACCACATGCCTCCTAATTCAACTGAAAGCAGCATCACCAGCCAAACGTTTCCTCTATGTGAGCTCATTCGGTGTTAATGGTCAATCCTAATAGGATCACATGCTTTGCATTATTTCTGGTCACATGACCATGACAGGTCTGCTCCCCCCACCCCAAATACATTTGAAAAATATATATGTTTATATTTTTAGAGCCTGATAGATGTAATTGCAGTTATCTGCAAAATTATGCAATTATCTTGCACAAATGAACCTTCAAAAATTAAGGCAATTTCATGTTGGCAAAACCAATCAGAGGACCTCCTATCTACATGTGCCACCTACCCACTCAAAAACCCCATTCCCCAGCTCAGCAATAAAATCACCTCGGACCACAAGGGCATGGGTAATAACCCAGGTATTCCAGAAAACTCTGGGGGAAAATGTCTATCTTTTGAACTTGGATTTATGCACTGAGTGGTGAAAAAGAACCAAATTAGATTTGAATCCTCAAAGTAGTTATGTGTGATGCCAGTACCAGATATGAGGTGAGTACGAGTTTTTTTACCCATGTAGACAGCCCCCTAGTGTTCTTGTCTGTCAGCATAAAGCTTATTTGTTCTCCATTCAAGAGAATGTTAGAGCATTTTAAATGACAATCAAGTGATCACCAGTACTGCACATACCACAAGGTTTCAACTCAGATTAAGCTCCATTCAAAATTGATGGAGAGTGGTAAACATCTGATTACTTTGAACTAATATGACATGACCACACAAGTGATCAAAACAGCTGTCTAAATGATACATTCATCATCAACTGTGAACAGATAGCAGTCATGGGGTAACTCTAGATCTCATTATTAGTTCTCTGAGCAACCCACTCCAACTAGGGATGTCAGTCCTTGTGAAGATGAATGCTTATGGCAGTTTTCTCCCTGCTAAAAGAGAAAACAAATATTCTATCCCTTCATTTAATGTTACAAGATGGTGTGGAGAAGCTATTTTGTGAAGAAAAATAGGTGGATTGTTTTTATACATACTTCAAATACCCCATAATCCTTTGGAACAGTCAAATGCTAGAAAGAAAATGGCACAGAATTCTCACTGGTCAATTATTCTTCCCGATGAGTTTCCCAAATGTTGAGAAATTGACTTACAATCTTGAAGTGAATAAGTTTGAAATATTTTGTCCATCCCTAGTTTCAATTCTTTTTGTTATGTTTCGAACAATGATTCATGTCAGTCATTAGAAATGGCTGCTAGGTTAATATAACTATATTTACTGGATGTATAAGTTGGCAGTAGCAACCATATGAAAAATTGATGAACAATTTCTGCCTTCAACTATAACACAATAAGCTATGCTCCCTTGGAACATTTTTTCTTGTCTGTTATGATGGTTGTCTTGACCCACAACTGTTGTGTTTCTACAACAGCAAGACTAGAACTCTAAAATAGACTCATCAGAACTTGCAGATTGGAAATAAGAATTGGAACTAGTTTTGACTTTTTTGATACACTTAAAACAGCTTTATGTTACAATCCAGTATTTGTCAAGACTGTAAACTTTATCAACAAGCCGGTATTTTATTCATCTGTTGTACCCAATAGTCAAATTTGAAAAGGTTGCCCAGTTTTCATCATTTTGAAACGGAACACACCGGTTTGCACTCCTGTACTTCCAGATACATTTTGTCCCATTTTGCTGCTTTACTGCACAGCAAAGAGGGGTCCTGCCATGCATCACCACATGACTCATGGCAAGCCCAGCCCATATTCAACCCAAAGTGGAGGGGAAGTGCTGAAAGGTGCTTTCTCCTCCACTATTGGGAGGAACATGTAATTTGGGTAGCTGGGAAGAACATGTAGTTTGGGTAGCGCTTTGCCACCCTTTCTGCCCTCTGATGGGGGGAGGAAAAGGGTGCCAAAGCACCCTCTTCTGTCTCCACCGTGTGATGAGGAGAGGGGGGAAGGCGTGTGGGGCACCACGAGCTGGCCACACACCTCCCTTTTGCTGGTGATTGCCAGCGCATCAGCCATGTGAAGAGATCCTAAAAGAATGACCTATTCCCATTCTACCAGGTAATATAATTGCTTTGGAGTTTGTGTTTTGGCTTCTATACCAGCTTTTAATATATTTGCTTCTCAGTTTTATACACTTTGAACACAGATACAAAAAAAGATACCTTGTTTCTTGTGCACAGCGGATCCTGCAGCCTACTTTGGGAATCACCAAACCTAAATGCATCCTCAGTCGACAGTTGGTAGGTCCTGTGTGTGGCCAGACATGTGTCCCAGGATGCATGACAGAATATTTGATCTGCAGAGGGAAGTACAGTCACTCTAGCCTTCAGAGAATAAAGGACCATGTTCAACTCAATCCAAAATGACAACCTAACATTACCATGTCGTCTCGCGTTAGAATTCCAGCTGTACTTTTCGATCCTTGTGCTCATTAACAGCCTTACTAATAAAAAGGCATTTGAACTCCTCCAGCCCTAATGAGACCAGAATGTCCAAACGGCATGCCTGAATGTTCTTTTTAAAAAATCAAAGTGACTGACATTTTTACTGTAAAATGAGAAATGAGTATTTTCCACCGTGAATGTATTCATCTGATACATTAATCATATATAGTGCAAAATGTAAGAGTAGAGGTAAGTCATAACAGGTCAGCTTAAATGACTCTCTCTTCCCTCTGTGGCCAGAAGTTTGGAAGATTTTGTTTAGTTGTAGTTTGTTGTCAGTTGGAGACATAAACAATGATCAACAAACAGTGGTTAGTTTCAAATAAGCTATGTAGTTTGTGAAGCTGAGCCATAGTTAACCTCAGTTCCAGGTCAAGACAATGGAACCAATTTTCCACTGCATTTAACAGTGGAAAGTGCTGGTTGTTATCCAGTTGTGTAGTTCAATAGTCAATAACAGTGGACTCTGAATTTGTATGATTATCATGTTATAGTCTTCCATGGCATCAAAAGCATACCAGATTTCCAGAGCAAGTTTCTAAGGTACATAGCGGGTGGGGGCTGCAGTAGCAAGGGAGATACAATAGGATTTAATGGAAGGAAGCCATTGGATCTTGGGCATAGTGAGCATGTGACTAAAATCTCTATTTAATTTTCTTTTGATATTTTAGCAGTTGGTAGTAAATTTCTATCCGTTTATAATGCTATATTTTTATGCCAAGATTTGGAATATATTTATGCACATTTGAACAGAATGTCACTGCCACCAACCTTTGCCTCTATGCTGGCACAAAAAAAATCCCAAACAGCATTTGAGTAGAAACATACTAAAGGTAAATAATAAATGATCAGCTTCCTTTGACAATGGAATAATCAGTGTTACTTTCTAAGAAATAAGACAATCCAAAGAGAAATTTGATTATTTTAGCTCAAGTTACCCTGCTCCAAATGAAACCAGTTTACTGGCAGTGTCTCTCTGCACCCAGGACATGTTGGTATAATCCTAATTGAAAATCCACCTCCCTTTAGCCATACTTTTAATTATTTAAAGGTTTTGCATGCCCTAGCAGTCTTTTTAATCCATTGTCCCTCTCCATAGAGGCAATTATTCATATTGCCTCATATATATATTTGAAAATTTAAGAACTTGATGGAAACATAGGTGCCCTGTAGCCAGAACAAAACATTCGGGGTGATGATGGGGTGTGTGTGGTATGTTTTTATTTATATTTTTAGCAAATCAAGAAAAGTAGATCCATAACACAAAATAATTTAAATTCTACTACTCATTCTATATTTTATATAGACTTAACTAACTCAAATTTCTATTTTAGCTAAAACGTTTAAAGTCTAAAAAAAACTGAAAATGACTGGCAAATTATATTCTGACCCAGTTTATAAACTCTCAGCAGAGAAAAAAAATGGAATTATATCAGATTTTTCTCTTCAACTATATCTGTTGAACTATTCACTTTTTATAAAATAATATCAATTATGACTCATTTTGACAACCCGTATAACAACCTTTATCATTTTTGGCATATTCCTCTTTCTATTCTATTTTATTTTATTTCCTTTCTCCCAGTGAGAGATCCAAGGCAACCTGTAACATAGATTAAAACATAACACAGATAAAATCGATGCTAACATTAGAAGACAAAAGAAAGAAAAACAGTTTAAAAAAAGTAAAACAGCATTGATTAAAAAAAAAACGTTAAAAGCACCGAAAACATATTGCATTAAAACCCCTCTGCAGCAAGCAGTTAGTGGCCAAAATCTGTCAAATATAAATATTCACATGCTGATGGAAGGACAAGAGTAGTCTATCCTAGCTTCTCATGGAGGGAATTCTGTTGGTTGAGGTCTTCTGCCTCCTCAAAATTCAGCTGTGATAATGGTGGGGCTGAAAGAAATCTCTCCCGGAAGATCTCAAAACCTGGAGAGGCTCATATGAGACAAATACTCTTTCAGATAGTCTGGATCCAAGCCACGGGTCATGATTATTGCAGTATTCCCATTTTACTGATTCAAATGTGAATCTTAAAAGATCATGCAAGAAAGACTGAGAATACCAGTTCATACCTGCCCTCTTCTGCATCCAATGGCCTCTGGAAATCGTTCTAATAAAGCGCAGGTTTTGGGAACGCTGTTACAAGCTTTTTCATTTTTTCTTCCTAGGGCAAAGGAGAGCATGGGGATAATAAACTAAAGTATCATGAGTTTGAATTCTACATACAAAATGTTTATCAGCCTCCAAATTTGCCAATCATTTAGCAGATTTGAAAATGCTGCCTCAGAAAGATTTATTGGAAGACAGTTGTTTAATGCATGAATGCAAAAAGCCACATAGAGATCCGCCTTTGGCACCTCAAACAATGGTCCAATAGTACAACGCTCGTCCCCTATCACAGTACCAAACTTTCTAAAGACAGAACATTTTCTCTTTTTCTTTCCTTCTGTGTTTAGAAGATTGCTGTAAAGGGGACTGCTTATTCTTGCCAGAGGTCTCTGTGATCTTGCAAAAAGCTTTACATTTTTGTTTTTGTTTTATAGTCTGTATTTCTCCTGGTACAAGCCAAAAAGAGTCTTACAACATAGATGCAAGGAGACTAAACCAAGAGCTGTCATGAGGGTATACAAATGGACTTGAATGTAAAATGTTAGCCAGATTAATCATGTACTTTACGAAATGGACAAAAATGTGTCTGGGTAAGAACTAACTCCTACAAATAAAGTAAGGGGTTATATGTTTACAAATAACAAATTATCTAACTTCAGTTCTCTCTGTTGTCCAATGAAAATCATTACAACCACTTCCTGCACATACCTTCCAATATTTTCACAGGTGAAAACTGGAACACCTATGGCCCAGCAACATCAGAATGTCTTCAAGTTTGCAAAATTTATTAATGGGAAAGGAGACAGCACCTAGGAGAGGCTACAGGAATTTGCTTTTGCCTTGGCCTATTGGGAATAGCAAGTTCCCAAGCTCTATTCTCTCTTCCCTATAGCTGAGTTAAATGAGTGCGAACTACATTTGCACTTCAAATTCAGTTTGCAGCAATTGAAATTAGCAGAGGATTAAAAGCAGTTGCGAGAGAAATTGGCATTTTAAAAAGCAAATTAAGAGAGTTGGATAACAGAGGATCCATTGGAAATATCACTATCTAATCGGGACTGATGGAGAGGATACTAGTTACTGTTTTAACTGGGAAACACCACTGATAGGTTATGTGATGCACTGTACCTCAACCAGACACTGGAGACTAATCTTCAGAGACTGCTACCACATTTGTGCCTGTTGGCTACAACAGTTTCTTTCCTGGAGATTGTAGACTTGCATCAGTCTAGGAATCACCACGTTTGGTAGAACTGGTGTATTGGGTTAGGACCAACCTGAGTTCAAGTATTCATTCAGCCCAGGGCCGGCCCTAGGTAATTTTCAAGTGTAAGCGAACAGAATTTTGCCCCCCCCCCCACCAATCACTGAAAGATAAAAGCATTGGATAAGCAAAAATGTTGGATAATAAGGAAGGATTAAGGAAAAGCCTATTAAACATCAAATTACATTATGATTTTACAAATTAAGCACCAAAACATCATGTTTTACAACAAATCAACAGAAAAAGCAGTTCAATACATGGTAATGTTATGTAGGAATTACTATAGTTGCGAATTTAGCACCAAACATTGAACTGGGATACAGGGCAATATGGACTCAGATAACCCAGTTCAAAGCAGATATTGTGGGTTATTCTGCTTTGATATTCTGGGTTATATGCAGAACCGGCCCGAGGTAATTCCAAGTAGTAGCTGAACCTACTACTCCCCCCCCCCATTTTGGCACCCATCCCCCCCACAAACCAGAGGCTGCGGCTGCAGCGCAGTGGCTGCGGTGGCGGCGGCGGTGCAGCAGTGGCTGTGGCAGCGGTGCAGCGGTGGCTGCCATTGCAACGGTGCACACTCTCATGCTGCCCGGAACACGGGCCCAGGAGAGTGTACGCCCTGCGTGCCGACGCAAGCTCTCCTGGGCCCGCGTTCCGGGTGACGTGAGAGCGTGCACATCACCTGGAAGGCTGGCCCAGGGGAGCGTGCATCGGCACACAGGGTGGGCGGGCGTACGCTGTCCTGGGCCCACCTTCCGGGTGACGTGCATGCTCTCATGTCACCTGGAACACGGGCCCAGGAGAGTGTACGCCTGCCCACACTGCGTGCCAACGCACGCTCCCCTGGGCCAGCCTTCCAGGTGACGTGCACATTCTCACGTCACCCGGAACGCAGGCACAGGAGAGCGTGCATCAGCACGCAGGGTGGGCGGGCGTATACTGTCCTGGGCCCGTCTTCTGGGTGACATGCACACTCTCACGTCACCCGGAAGGCAGGCCCAGGACAGCGTATACCTGCCCACCCTGCGTCCCGACACATGGGTCGCCTCGAGAGTGTCCCCTGTTGGTGTGCACCAGTGGCAGGCGCTGACTTCGCCTCACTGTTGGATTGCCTCTGGTTATATGATTGTGTGGAAGAGCTCTGAGGGTCCTTAGGAGTTCCATAGCTGAGGGGCAATCACTGAGAAGGCCCTGTCTCTTGTCCCTGCCAATCGCACCTGTAATGATGGCAGGGCCGAGAGCAGGGCCTCCCTGGAAGATCTTAATGTATCCCATTTTGGCCATGTTTAGGCCAAGCTACCATAGGCTTAAATGTAGAAAGATGGGGTATCATGGATTGAGCAAGGACCCTTTCACACTACAGAGTTATGGCACTGTGGTTTCACATTAACTGCATCCATGACAGTTAAAGTAGAATCATAGTAGTGTAATTAGATAGTGTGAAAGTGCTCTGATTTAAAAAACAAACGAACAGAATTGGATAGCTTCTGAATCTACCAAGCTTAATAGCCCACAAAGATCTTGGCCAAAGACCCCCCCCGAAATGTAGCTCTGGCCCTGGTTTTAAGTCAGCTTTCTGGATTTGGTGAATTATATCTTTGCTTCACAAAAAAAAGTTCATATGCATTAAAGTCACAATTGCTTCCTTTTGTTAAAAACCTCAGCATGCATACAAAATGACAAAGGGTCAGTGTTTTCATACCTTGCTGCCACAGAGTGAACTGGCTCCAGTCGCCTTTCTCCCTCAAGTTTTCATCTTCAGGCAGAAAGAGCCCCTTTCCTTTATCCATCACAGCAAGCCCTTCATCCCGAATCACTTTCCAGTTTCTTTCTAAGGACTGGCAAGGTCAAAATGTTACACAAACTATGCAGAGAGTGTTCTAGTTTTTGTCTTAAAAATTAATGCACCAATTGCAAAGCATTCATCATAAATAATTATGTTTTTTCTCTCTTATTCTCCACCTGATAAAGGATTTGCAAGTAAAAACAAAACAAAAACCCAACTACAACCATGAAATGCTGCAGTTTCTCAGTTTCACATACATTTGTATCATTAATAGTTCAATAATTCCATACCTTCTTCCAGAATGGCCTCCTCTTTAATTTGCTTTTGATTTGCCTAAGGGGTGTTCAGCAGATCATTTTATGTTATAAGCTAACAAGAGTATTGATCTTCACAGTTATAACATACAGGCATTTCAGGACCAAGGGAGTTACCAGAGCATTGAGAATACAAATTGAATTGAACTTAGAAAATACAAAACTGAAACACAGCACAAATATATACAGTATATGGCTTTGTAACAATGTGCAAAATCCCCAGAGCATTCCCTCCTCCTCGAAATGCAAGCATGTAAGATTAAATATCTCCCTTTTCAATATATATGCAAAATTCATATTCAAAAGTATCACAATCAATCAAATAAGAACTAGTAAAAACACAATAATACATGGGAAAGATCTGGGTTTTATTTTATTGAGGACTGTTGATTATAGATGCTATCAATCTAATCTGAATTTTATATTCATTGGTACATTCTAGGAAACTGATGCTGAGAAAATAATGAATATCCCAGTCCTGATGGGGAGCAGCTTTCAAATGACTTTGAAGAGCTTCAGTATTTTTTTTGAAGTTCTCTATATTTTAGAAATATCTAGAAATGACTGGTTTCAGCAATGCAGATTTTGTTATTATTGTAAATGGGGTGGAGAAGGATCAGCTACTGCTATTGCTATTCTCAAAACCCTTAAAACAATTTTATTTACAGCATTTATTTAGAGCATTTATATTCAGCCCTTCTCACCCTGATGGGGACTCAAGGCGAATTACAGAACATACATATATGGCAAACATTCAATGCCATTTATTCACTGACAAGACAGACAATTGTACATAGATAGTATATAGGCTTTTTCCATCTTCTGCATCTTGGAGGCTAATGCTCAGCTCTGGCTACAGAAGGGAGGGGGTGCTGTCGCTTAATTAATTGTTTAATTCTGGAATTAAGTTCATGTTACAATTCCAACTTCAGTTAGAAATAAATTTAATTAAGTTGTCCCTTTTTGTTAGAAATTGTCCAACCTGAGTGGTAACTTAATTGATTATAATTAGTTGGTTCCTATCACAGAATTCCAATGTAATTGAATTATTTTTCACAGCAGGTCAGGCTATTAATTTATCTCTAGGAGTATTCAAGGGCATTCAACCAAAATGCATTTGACCTTAGATGTAGTTCCAGGTACAAAATAATTCTATGGGAAAGGGGTTTACGTGCTACCTAAAGAAATCCATTCACGTACCACCTGAGTGCTCAAGGAAATTTTAAAGAAATACTTCAGTAAACAGAGGTTACAAAATATATGCAAGTTTTCAACCTTATGGATCTACTGAGATGACAGAAGTCCAAAATGGTATAATTTCAAATGTTATTAAGAAGAATAATCTTATTATGGATTAAAACAGAAGTAGAATTCTATTGGATTATACTGAAAGGAATATGAGGCTCTCACATCAGATCAGGACTGGAATCCTGTTGATGATCCTAGCCAATGTAAATATCCCATCTTAAGCAACACTGGTACAAAACTAAAGAGGACAACTGCTAGTGTAGTGCACCAATTTAGATTGTAAAGACTCCTACAGCTGATATTTCTTTTACCCATGTTGGTTTCCCAATTATTTGCCAAATTATCTGCACCAGCCAAAATATTCCAAATTACTTTTCAACCTGACATGATGTGGCTGAATTAGTCATTTCAGTTTTCTTTGTTACTATATTAGTTTGAACCTGCTGAGATCCTTCCTAAATGTCAAAACATTAGCCAAAAAAAAAAAAATACATTACCTGTTTAAGTTGTTGGTGTGATCTTAAGGAATGGTGTTAGTGTTGGGGAGGAAGATTGGAGACATTATTACTGATCTCTAAATAATATAGAGCAAAATAATATAAAATCATTTATTTGCTTCCATATGAGCCACCATGGTGCAGTGGTTTAAGAGCTGGTCCCAGGGAAAGTTCACTAAGCCACGGAAACCCACTGGGTAACTGGGCAAGTAACACTCTCAGCTTAAGAGCAAAGCAATAGCAAGCCTCCTTACTATACAGCTTGCCAAGGAAACTCTTTGATAGACTCACCATAAATCTTGAAGACACATAACAAGAACAAAAACATAGAAAAAGAAGGGAGAAAGTAAGAGAACATCAATCCACCCGAATAGAGAAAAGTTTTACTTAGTACTCCTTACAGCCCACAACTAGCTTTTCTTAAGAAAAGTGTTATACAGGATTGGGTTTCAGTCACTGGATGATTTGCAGCTGAAAGAGGAGGCAAAGAAGGTAGCAACATTTTCAAGAGGAAAACCATGTTTGTTTCAGCACAAGAATTAAAGAGCAGATGAGGAGGGGACAGGGGTATCCAGCAGCCCCTTTGAAAGTCATTGATATGTTTCAACATAAACTCCTGTGGATTCATCTTCCATTTGACAAGGTGGACTGGAGTCCATATATATATATATATGGACTCCAGTCCACCTTGTCAAATGGAAGATGAATCCACAGGAGTTTATGTTGAAACATATCAATGACTTTCAAATATATATATATATATATAAATATACCAGCCTCAAAGGGGCTGTCATCACTCTTCCTTCTTATTTCCCTAATGGACTTTCCCAAATACGGTCAGGCACACGTGAGAATTAAAACACAATTCTGATTATTTCAGTTTAACAGAGCTCCATAACAAAAAAACTGTCAAACTACGAATGATTTGTGTTTTGTTCTTTCGTTTTTCTACTAGAAAGGAGACACATTACCTGTCCAGACTAGTTTACCTCTGTCACCAAGAGGGCAGCACCAAATTGGATCAGGAACATACTGAAGCCAAAGAATAACTACCCTTTCCTACCACAGGACCATCCTGGAATGGGTCCCCTTTGCAGGCAGTGTAGAACTGAAATCAAGAATCTGAGAGCCAACTGCATACTCGCCACAAGATCTACTTTGACTCTAAGATCACAATTCCCAGTAGTAATATATATGTCCTCACTGCAAAAGACCACATGGATCCAGAATAGGTATCCACAGTCACTTACAGACACACCGCCAAGACCTTACCCTTGGAAGACAATTATACTTGGCCACAAGTGATAACCCATGACTATGAATATCCATGGCATTAAACTGAAGCAGAAATGGCATGTATTGTAATTCTAAACACAGGGCTATCTGATCCAACTGCAAAACCATTTAAACTCAGTGAAGAACAGGTTAATTCTTCAAAGTGCAATTCATACCTTTATTTACACATGACTATCTCCCTTCAACATGGCTTTCTTTTTTAGCACTACAGTCATCCACATTCACTGGGGATAGGGGGATAGGACCCCATGATAGTGTGTGTGGGGGGATTTTTTTGCTATTTTATTTTTATTCTTGTCTATTCATATTATATAACTCTCAATCAATATATATATTTTAAAATATTACCTAATTTTTTTGACCTGACAGAACAGTTCTCTAGGAATTTCTAGGTCCTCCAGCAATATCCTGTGGTAAATTTCTGCAGGAAGCCAACAACAGAATTGCGCTGGAGGATTTAGAGATTATTAGAGTGAAATTTTAATCAAACCATGGCTAATGAAAGTAAGAAATGCAGGTGGAGAGACAACTATAATGTTTAAACTGTCTTCAGTATTGAATACAACAGATTTTAGTATGGCCAGTGCTTTCCACCTTATGTAGTTAATGTCAAAATGATAAGCTTCCAAACTGACAAATATTATTTAGATACCCTTTCAGCAAAATGGTGAATAATTCACAAATTCGACATGTATGATGAAAGGAGCTTACTCAGATTTCTTAGTAGTAAAACTAGAAAGAATAGAAGCACAAAATGCTTTCAAAAGTAATGAAACAGTTGTCTTTATTAAGCTTTTTACCACTCTCTTGAGAATGCTACAGCATGCATTGCTTGCAGCAAAAATAAAGCTCATTGTTAGTATTAGCCTCTTTTAAATATTGAAATAATTTTATAGAGCATTAGCATGAAAATTGTAAAAGCTATCATATGTGTGCCCCCCCCCCCAAATATCTGCACAGCTAATAATTTTAATTCCTTAGGCAAACTTCCAACTGTGTTAGCTACCTTAGGCACCCAAAACATAACACCAATTAAAACAAAATATATATCTGTACCAAGAGAAGTGTTTGCTGCAATGAATACAAAGCAGCAAGGAGTAAACCAGTTGCCAGTAGCACTCAAGGAATATGCTGTTCTAATCCCCATGGCACTATTTCACTGCATTGCTTCACAATCACATTCCATAAATCTCATTTAACTTTCTCTTTTTTTCAGTTAGCAAATATTAGCAAGACTGATTACAAGGCCATGATTGCATATAGAAATTATAGATTTCTTTGACTTCTTGCCGATTGTCTTACTAAATGAAGGACTAGATGTTTTTTAAAAATCAACTCAAAAGAAAAGAAATCTAGATATTTGAAGCTAAGTTTCTTCCTTGTTCCCTAACATTTATCTCTTGGGTCAACTGATACATTATGTTACTCCGCTTTCCCCATAAATTAACAAATTTTACTGTAAACAACTTAACTGATAGTTACAAGCAGGAATGGCAAATGGTGCAGTGGAGGAGTCCCCCACCCCCCTTTCAAACATATTGGCTAAGATAAAAGACAACGTAAGTTCAAATAGGCAGTATAAGTTTACCTGACTTTGTGAGAAATATATCCACATTTAAAAATCTCTAACTATTGCACTGTATTGTATTTTGTTTTATGTATTTTCTGGGTCTCAGTTTTCGACAAAGCATTTAAATTGTATTGCATTGGTTTTATAAGCTGCTTTGAGACTCTGTTGTAGAGGAAAAAAAGGTGGGTATTAACAAATATCATCATCATGTCCACAAAAAGCTAATTTACACCATAAGAGAAGGAAGGAGTGAAAACAGACTTTTAAAAGTCTCCTGGTGTGAAATGATGTTTAGCAGGTAAACTGAACATTTCTGTGTACATTTCTTCCCTTTGGATGGTTAGACTTTCATAAATATACTTGTGGACAGACTGTGAAGATTGAAAACATTGTGACTGTAAAAGAGCTATACTTTCAATAAACATTTTCCTAGATCTGTACAAGTGGGGAGGGGATGGATTCTCTTTCAGAGACAACAGCCATTGAATCTACTGATTAAGCACAGTTGCTGAAGTGTATCAGAAATGATCGACTTCCGTAGTTTCACTTGGGAATTCATCACATTGAGGACCTTAAGCCGGGTGACAATGTGGTGAATCCGTAGGGCAGAGGAAGAAACCATTTCTCCATGCCCTGCATCACCCCCCCCCCTTCCCCATCACACGGGGGAAGCCATCGCTACCCAGCCTTCCCCCACATGATCCCTGGCCTACTCAATCAGAACACGGGCAGTCACCTGTGTTCTAATTTCTTCCTCCTAGCACGATTTCAGAAGTAGCCATATGTCATATGATCGTAACTTACTAAGAAAAAAGAGGCCTCAATTTAATCTCCTGTCAATGTATGAGCCAGGGCAAACTGGACGTCGTTATTGGCAAAATGAGAAACTGCAAATGAGAAATTGTAGCACAATTTCTATTCAAAACAATGTGCTACTAAGTTAGTAACATTGGAAGCTGATTTGGTGCATTTAAGCGAGTATTGCTAACTGTAATAGGTGCTGCTATCAAGGATTTCAGTTAGGATTATTGGAAATACATGAAAATTCCTGATGATATCTTCTCTATTTAGCTTCTAATATCTGGAATCCACTTGGAGGAAAAGGGTTTACGCAATATGGAAGCACTTGTTTTTATTCATTCAGTCGCTTCCAACTCTTTGTGATCTCATGGACCACGCCAGAGCTCCCTGTCGGCTGTCACCACCCCCAGCTCCTTCAAGGTCAAGCACTATAAAAGGATATCTCCTATATGACTTCTTACCTCTTCTCTCTTGGCGGATAATGGCAGCAAGATGGTGTCAGTCAGTACGACTCTTCCCATGTTTAATATGAGAGTTAGAGCTCTCTCTGGCATCATTTGTTAGCCATTTTATAGATGGTGAAGGAAGAAAAGGTTTCACCCTTCTAGATCCCCTGTGCAGGTATATTAGTAGTATGACACTAGTATGTCCCACTAGTGTTGAATAGCATTGTAGACAAAATTAATGAGATTGGGTTTGTTTGGAGTGGTACATAATTCAGTTGGTCTTATTCCCTCAAAAAAAATTCCAGTCTGAGTCTATTTAGGATAATAAGCTATACAGTAAAAAAAAATGCTAGTGCCCACCTTGACAAGGTCTGTATAACCGGTTTCTTTTGCTGTCCACCAGGGTTGAGCCTTTAACCCTTTGACGTTGTACAGAGAGCGCTGCCAAACAGACGCAAAGTGACCCCGTTGGTGTCCACGTTCATACCATTTGTATGCCTAGAAGATTAAAATGTTTTAATAATTCATTTGCATCAGTTATGCCTTAGCAAAAAAGGATAACAATATTAACATCAAGAACCAGCACTTGGTCTCCTCACATTCTTCCAAACAGTAAGTTTCTTTCCCTTTTTCAACAGTTCACTTCAGCCTCTTCATGCTAGCTAAGGTTTCTGTGAGCAGAGTACCAAATGTTTTATGTCTTTGTTCTATACAAAACTATAGTTCATTAACTCTCTTTGACTAAATTAATTGAATTTTGGACATTGTATGTTTTCCCTATAGTTTTATCCCAATACAACAAATTCCTTATGCCATACAGAACTACAGTTACCTAGTAGCCAACACAAGTACAAATGAAATCAATACATAGTGAATTATAGGGGAACTTGTCTTATGCTATTTACAGCCTAGCTACTAGAAGACAATAGAGGCAAGTAAAGCAGATTCCTACATTTTTTTACTTCCCCATTTACAGAATTCTTTTCAAAATCCTATTTAAAATACCAGTAAGTCTGAACTGACGCAAGTGAATTTGATTCAGAGACAAGAAAAGAAGATTTTGGATTGTATCCAATGCAATTCAGAATGTCAGCACAAAAGCAATGGAAATCCCCTTCCTCTATGTGAAAGTATTTCCGTTCAATTTCTCATGATCTCTTCTTGTCACCACAGCTCAGTTGCAAATCCCATACAGTTCTGACAGTTATCAAACCTGCAGACCTATTAGCAAGTGGGAGTCATGAAGGGAGGAGGGAAAGTATTCCCTATGAAAGCACTGTATTAAATACATCCAATTAATATATTGCTTAACCTGCTAAAAATCAATGGAACCCAATAGATCTTTGCACATACATGCAAATTCCAATTTATTCTTAAGTTCTATAATAGTAAATTGGCATTTCACAAACAAGGTGCTTCAAATCTATTTCAGATTCATGGGGTGGTCTACAGTTCCAAGTCATGTTCTTAAAATAGCCATGTCTTGAAGGGAGAAACAGGAAGAATGGCATACAGAGAGGATCAAGTTCACGTTTTCTTCATACTTGCCTTATGTTGGGTATTTGTCTAGCATGTGCAACTCTAAAGAGTTACGAAGGGAATAACTTGCTGCAAAAAGCATTAAGCACTGCAGCTGAGGCTTTGAGAAAAAAGTATTGAGAAATGGGGCAATACCAAAATAAAATCCTTTATGACTCCTATAAATCAACCAATGTCCTGAATGGTGTGGCTTCCCCTCCACCCAACCATTGATATGGGACATTTTAAAAATTTCAGGAAATTTAAAATATATCTTTAAACTGGGATAACTACTCTACTATGTAGTTCATTTTCATATAATAACTTTATTCTTGTATCCCGCCTCCATCTCCCCGAAGGGACTCGGGGTGGCTTACACAGGGACTGGCCCAAAAACAACAACATAGCATTATATACAACAGTAATTAAAACAGTAATTTAAAACAATATAACAAAGGTATAAACAACATAACATAACAGTTACTTTAAAAGCCTGAGTGTGGATTGCTACATACAGCAGAGGGTGACTAGTGCAAGAGCTCCAAAAGATCCATAGATAAAATCAGAGTAAATAGGGAAAGAACAAGGGAACAGTTCCATTAAAATGCTAAAACGTATAGAGTGAGGAACAGTGATAAAGTGCCGTACATATTTGTAAACAGATTGTCATTACTCTTTATCATTTTTAAAAGTGACTTATTGAGTTAATTCTATTTCTTTTTATATTTTTTAAAAATTACATGTTCTTTGGATAAGAGAATGGCATAAAACACCCATAAAAAAGTCTCTACAGATGTCTAAAATGCTCTTTCAAATGTACCTGTCACAATTTACTAGGGGGAAAAGTTACTCATTACACCAGTGAAGTGATTTTGTTTCCACTCATTATGTTATTTTTGAAATGTGGCTTCATTATACTGTCAACAACAACAACAAAAAGGAAGTGCCTCATTACAGGTAATTATGTTACTTTTAGCATATTACTTCCAAGCTCTGTGTTGGATTTAGGGCAGGGATAATGAGTGGCATTTATTTAGGCTGGCAACAAACCAAAGGCTTGTTTTTGTGCATTTAACAGAAACGTTTCAGTATGTTGCTGAGAAAACGGAGCTTGGTCTACATATATTTACCTGTTCCCTGCCCAGTTTTGGTTACGATGCACCTTCCCTTACCACCCATACTATCAAACCCATACCAGAGCACTTTGCATACTGGTGCCCACTGTAAATGCATCTTGTTATACCTAAATATACTGTATTTACAGCCCCTCTTGAGTACCTTACATGTAAGTCAGTATTTAAAAAGAGGATTAATCCACAGTGCATTTTATGTGGCAGTGTAAAAGCAATCCATAAAACTTATCCAATCAAAAACATTTTGAAAGCTGAACCCTTCAGTCCTAACTGGAGCTGTAGATGATAAATGTGCTCTATCAGCGATCATGATTATAAATGCTTATGTATCGATTTATAGCTCTGATTAAATCTTAAATTTCAGCATATCCAGCAACATTTTTCTTTAATTTAAAAACAGGCCTTAGAGTGACAGATCCAATAGTATACCTTTCTGTTCATTTTTCAGAAACCCAATTTATGACTTCACTAACTTTTGCTCATTTTGCTCACAAAAACTTTTAACTACTATTCATGGATCCATTTATGATGCAGACATCATAAATCACATGGGAAATTAAACGGGTGACTTAAACCGTTAAATACCTTGCATGTGGAGCTTTTGTGTGTGTGTATTGGACATCTACACACAAGGGCCATCTCCCACATGGGATGTAAAGCATCAACACATGTGATGATGAATAATTAGGGTAGTTTTTTTCCTGCTGCTCCTAGTAATGAACATTTTTTAACATTCTCATCTCTGTACACCAAGTACCCATTGCAAATACATTTCCCCCACAATCACCAACCGAAGGGAACAGCAAAGAAAAATCTACTGTTGAAAATGGAAGGTGGTTTGCAGTTCACCCTCTCCCCCAATAATGGGAGTTTTATGCTTTACTTCTTTGTTGTCCTGATCCACCCCATTCCTGCAAATGACAATGGCAGAAAATGAGCCACTTGTCCACTATATCAGCTACTTAGCTGAATGAAACATTAATCTACATAAAGTCTAAAAATATGAATATGTATTACATCACATTTGGCTATGAGGCTGATTTCCACCCCCACTCCAATGAAATGGCTGAAAAATATTTGCAATGCCCTCCCTAGTGAAATAATTTTGGCAGCTGTTAAATCAGTGGGCAAAATGAAAAGCTATCTTTTCCAAGCAAGAAATAAGAATCATAGAATTATAGAATAGTAGAGTTGGAAGAGCCCTCATGGGCCATCCAGTCCAACCCCCCGCTAAAAAGCAGGAAAGAGCAAAGAGACTTCTCACTGCTGCATCTAGTCAAGACTGTCAATAGACCTCTCTCATATCCCACACCTCACCCTGCCCTTAGCTGCAGTTATATTGCTTTTGTTTGAAAAATCACTCCACCGATGTAAAAGATGGGATTTCTTCTAATTAAAGGGCTAGCGGAGATATTCATGGCAGCTTCTAAGGCTAGAACCTGCAATCAGTATTATGTTTTCTAGATAATTTTCTGGGACTAGGCCTTCTCTGTCATTTTGTACAGTTTCCCTAAAAACAATCATATTCTCAGGCAGAGTACATGAAGTGTAGAAGGTAGGGCACAGCTAATATCTAAGAAATACTTACCTGTGCATGTCAACCATCCAATTTACTTGTGTCCTGTGTTTTAATCTCTGTTCTGTGTATTTTAATATGCATTTTATAGAAATATGTTTTAATATGTATCTTTTATAGAAATATATTTGATATATTTATTTATAGAAATGTTACAATGTTCATGTGTTTAACTATGCTGTAAACCGCCTCAAAGCACTAGGAGAGGCGGGTAAGAAATAATAATAATAATAATAATAATAATAATAATAATAATAATAATAATAATAATAATAATTATTATTATTATTATTATTATTATTATTATTATTATTACCACCTCTGCAGTGTTTGTTTTGCTGTCCCTGTGATAACTGGATTTTGGAAAATGTGGCTTGTTGTGGAAACAAGGATTGGTAGGAAAGCTTCAGTTGAGACACCTTTTCCCATGATAACTCTTCCAGCAGTGAATTTCTCTTCCTAGAAGTAGATTTCTTCCTGTTGTCCCATTCTTCACAATGAGTTGTTTATAAGTTGGATGTTTGTAACTCAGGGACTGCCTCTATTACCAACTTTACACACGGAACTTATAATGGTCAAGTCTCCCATTCATGTTCCTCCTGCCCACCTCCTTTGCAGATAATATTCAGAGAATAACTGCTAAATTCTACCTCACTGTTTCCAACACGTTGCATGGCATCTCCCAAATGAAAGTAAAAGCGACCGTCATCAGTACCAGGGTCTCCTGTTTCTAGACCTTCCTAGAGGAAGGAGAAAAATGTGCAGTCAGATGACAATACTTCTAATTCAGTTCCATGCTTTTCTGTGTTAACTCTGTTAAAAGTGTGAAATTACCAAAATTGTTCCAATTTGTTAGTCACTCTTTAATCCTAGGTACAGTAGAGTCTCACTTATCCAACATAAACGGGCCAGCAGAATGTTGGATAAGCGAATATGTTGGATAATAAGGAGGGATTAAGGAAAAGCCTATTAAACATCAAATTAGGTTATGATTTTACAAATTAAGCACCCAAACATCATGTTATACAACAAATTTGACAGAAAAAGTAGTTCAATACAGTAATTACTGTATTTACAAATTTAGCACCAAAATATCACAATGTATTGAAAACATTGACTAAAAAAATGCATTGGATAATCCAGAACGTTGGATAAGTGAATGTTGGATAAGTGAGACTCTACTGTATTTGCTTCTATCAACTATCCCCATATTGCATTTTAGAACCTCATGGGCCATACATGCCTATTTATTATATTGTATTGATAACCCATTTTTCTATCAATTAGGCCCTCAAGGCTGTATTGGTTTAGGTGAAAACAAAACACAATTTAAACACTATATAATACCAAGGTACACAAAATATTTAATAGACAATACTATCTTTTAAAAAGTATGTGAAGGGTACCTCATAATTTCTGCCCAACCCCAAATAGCTTTAAGTAGAGAACCATGCCTGGAATTTACAGTACAATTCTTCATTTGAAGGTTAACCAATTTTGGTGAAGTTGAGAAGGGTTCTTAGTGGGGTGGTCCTTTGAGTCTGACAGGTCAAGTGGTTTGCAGGCCATATAATTTCAGGATACTCACTTCATGGTTTGGTTCATTGGTTGTAGTGTCATCTGAACATGGGCACTTGTTTTGTTTTTCTCACAATCAAATAGAAAAAGAATCCATGCATTGCTCTCAGTGCAACTAAAAGCAATCAAACGAAGTGTAGCAGCATACTGCTAATAACAGATAAAGCAGAATTTCGTGGTCCCCTGGTTTATTCTGTATCATCCAGCCGTAGCCACTGTGCAATCTGTTATTTATCATTCCTTCTTGCTGTCTTGCAGTCTTTGCTAGCAAGAGCCAAATTTTCTGCAGCTGTAAAATCTCTAGGAGATGTTCTCTGCATCTCTGCAGGGTAATTTACTGTATTAACTTCTGAAGCACACTTTCAGGGAAAAAAACGTATCTCAAAAAGTGCTATGTGAAGTATCTGTCAGTAGCAGAGTAAGTAGGAAGCAAGAAGCAGTGATTAATAACTGAATACAGTTTGGAACAGAGAGAAATTTTTATACAGAAATATAGAATAAGAAAACTGTAGAATTGGAAGAGACTGCATGAACCACTGGGTCTATCTCCCTTTTCAATGCAGGATCTCTAGCAACACTGGATATAGAGCGGCACTAATTTCTGGGAACATCTCTAATGTGATATAGATAGAATTTTAACTTTGTACTTAGCATCTCTCATCCCTTCCCCTTTAAGTTGTGGTTTACAAAAGATGAAAACCAGCAAGATTTTAATGTGATTGTTACTTTCAAATAGGGAATGCTTTCTTCAATCTTGTTCTCTGCCTTCAAAATGAAGCCATAATGCACTTTAGCAAAACCATCATTTGGAGCCAGGTCCAGAACCTGTTGGAGAGCAAAACAAATCATTATAGTTTAAACCCAATAGTGATTCTGACTATAAATTTACAGTATTTAAAGATGTCTACTGATATATTAGCAATTCTGATGGATCACATCCAGTTTTTTCTTCTTCTGTTTACAGAAGTAACTATTCAGTCAATTGTCTAAAGGGAGAACTACACACCATGGCACTGCATTAGTACAGTCTCAGCCTCTTCCTATTCCTTGCTGCATATTCCTTAGGTCTGGGGAAGCCATTCAGCCAGGATTCATGGGAAAACATGAACAGGTTTACAGCAGGCTTTTAGGGCCAGCTTTATCTTTTACTTGAACATATAGGAACTTCTATAAATTAGTCAAGGAGGCAAAGAGGTGTAGGATACAAGCAGGCCCGTAGCCAGGATTTTGATTTTGGGGAGGGGGTGGGAGTCTGAGTGAGAGAGGAGCTACTCTAGTAAACCTTTTGTATCATTATCCCAATACCCCCATGCATATGGGATATATTGAGCATGGTGATCAGATCATGATATGAATAAACATAACAATTTAAATAATACCAGTAAGGCCTTCTCGTGGACCACCCTGAGAATTTCAGGGGGGCTGAAGACCCTCAAGCCCCCCTCCCCCCGGCTACATGACTGGATTCAAGGAAACCTTCTATTAAAACATTTAGAGTGGGCCCTACAGATCTGCAAGGACTCCTAAGGCAATGTACAATAGATAAAAACATTAAAATCAATAGATTAAAACTTTAAAAAACAAACTAAACAAACCCTTCCAAATAACACTATGTAACATGATTTTTGTTCCTGGGTTATAAATGTCATTTCCTAATTGGTTCTATCATACAAACATGGAATTTTTTTTATTAAACTGCAAAAACTTTGTTCTTGCGGGATATCCTGCAGCACATTCTGTTATTGTTTTTCAATGAATATCTCGCTGAGTCTCAACAAATTCAACATAGTTTGTGTTGTTGCAGCCACAAAAATGAAGTTTTGGGAGTATAACAACTACCAATACTTTCAAAGTAAGTACTGCACAATTACACAGGAATAACACTTTCAAACCAGGAACAGATTTTTTTTCAAATTTTGTTACACTAAATAATTTAAAACCAGTTATTACTGCTAGAACAATATCAAAAACCACAAGCCATATGGAACACACAGTTTAGGCTATAAACCAGAAGAGATGAAACCAGCCTAAAATCTTCTGGCAGGGTGTCCCATAGCTGGGATGTGCTACAGAGAGAACCCTGTCATAGGTACACATCAAGATAGCTTTGTGAGTTTTGAACTAAGGCTTCTGCTGAGGATATCAAATTTTGAGCAGGCCCATATGGGAGGAGGCAATCTTTCACATATCCTGATACCAAGCTGTTTAAGGTTTTCTAGTTCAAAGATGGCACCTTGAATTGAGACTGAAAATAAACTGAAAACAAGTGCAGTTCCTTTACAACTTATATTATGTAATCTCTACAATAAAGTAAGGTTTTTTTGTTTTTTGTCTATTTCATGAAATGTGTGTCTCTATCATTGGCTGTGGACAAGATAGTGTCCACACTAATACTTTTAGTTGCATTCCAAATGGCACATTTAGAATTACATAAACGCTCAAGTCCAACATTGTGCTAGAGGAAGCTTGTCAGAGTAAAAAAAACTGTCCCTTTATTTTCCCTTGCAAGTGTCGCAAGCTACAAAAAGTGTATTGCTAGGGTTTTCTTGGTCTCTGGAGAACATTCAAAGGATTAAAATGGCACTGTGATAGTGAGGAAGACGGACTCGCTCTTAGGGCCCTTCCACACACCCATATAACCAAGGCAGATAATCCACAATATCTGCTTTGAACTGGATTATCTGAGTTCACACTACCATATAATCCAGATCAATGCAGATTTTATACAGCTGTGTGGAAGGGGCCTAAGCTTCATTGATGGAAGCAGTTCCATTGGTGGAATAACTGTTCTGGATCTATGCCAATGGATTCTAGGGAGGAAGTGGCCTCTGTCCACCAATGGTCCAACAGCGAGTGGAAGAGAAAAGTCTTCTTTGCCATCATGTCTCTTTCAGCCATTATACAATAATAATTGCATAGATCAGGACTAACCTTAGAACTCCTTCAGAATGGTAGCCTGTCAACAGTACAAAGTGGAAGAGAGAAAATGCATTGTGATGTCTTATGCTATAAAAGAGTCCCTTGAAGGAAGTCAAACCAAGATCGATTGCTCATTGAAAACAAAAGTGGATTTGATTGTTTTACAAAGACTATATTTAATTTATTGTGTCTCAGTTTCAGATGATGAGAATCAAAATGAAAATATGTAACAAGGAGGGGAAATGAAATGCTATCCCTTTCTTGATCCTGTTTTCAAGTATAACACAATGGAGGGTATAATAAAATGGTTCCTTCCAACAGGATATGTTTTCCATTAGGCAGAATAGATACAGCTATCAAAAATTATTTGATTCAATTTGCAGTTCTTACAATAGCACCACCTTTTCATCAAATCTTGTTTCTAGAGAAACTATACATGATTTAGCTATACTAAATCCTGGCATATTAAAATGCCGTAATTTTAATTACATAATTTTAAATATGATTGGATTAGATTTAAGGAAGCGTTTAATTGTTCCCATCTTAACATTTCTTGAAATCTTTAAAATCTGTTGTAATGATTTCCAATATTACCAGCAAATTCTATTTTTAAAAAACCCAAAATGAGTATGACAGCCATGGTACAGTGGTTTGACTATTGGACAATGGCTTTAAAGAAGAGGGTTCAAATTCCTGCTAAGCTATAGAAATACACTAGGTGACTTTGAAGAAGATACATTCTTTCATCCTCAGAGGATGACAAAGGCAAATTCCTTCTGAAAAAAATCTGCCATGAAAACTCCAAGATAGTTTCAACTTACAGTTACTATAAACTGGAAAAAAGCTTAAAGGTACACAATGACAATAATAAAAATGCACTGAATAACTTGAATTGAATATTCAAGTTATTCAGAAATGTTCAGAAATGCTGGACCACTCTAACAACTATCATGACAGACTACAAAGAGAAGCCATTGAAATACACAAGCATGTGGACAATTTCAACAGAAAGGAGGAGACCATGAAAATGAACAAAATCTGGCTACCAGTATTTTAAAAAAACTCTAAAATTAGAACAGTAAATAAGGAACAACACTCTGAAAACAGGGGAATTCCAAGCACGAATCAATCAGGGGCAGCTAACACCTCTGAACAAAAAATTCCCCAAGGCAGGAAGAAGCCAGGACATGAATCTAGCAAGGCCATTAATGCTAATCAAGGTATATATACTTGGTCCTTTGTCTCCATGGATTCAATGGCCCTTTGAAGGCAACCTTAAAGCTGAGGTGGCCTTCCACGCAAATGAACTTGACAGCCCTGCTTTAAGACAACTACAAGAGAAAGAATGTATCCCATTGGGTGAACACATAATAGTCTGTATATTATCTAGATTTAACTTCAGCTAGGAAATCAATTAAAAATTACATGGTTCTTATGTTGATGAAGATTTGCATAAGAAGTACTACTTTTATTTTGCTTAAAGGAGATTTTCATTTACATTTAATAAAAGCTCACCTCTTCATAAACCCTCTTAGCGTTGTTGTTGTCTCCAATCAAAAGATAACCAACCCCAAGGTTATTCTTGAATGAAGTATCATTAGGAAATAGATTAACCAGTTTTTGTAATGTAACCAGTGAACCTCTCATGCGACCTAAATTGATTGGACAAAATCAACAGCAACATGGGATTCAATATGTTTACCAGTAAAATTAGTGTACATTATGAAAGCATATAACTGAAGGTGCATTAATAAACACTGAAATGGCAGAATGTGAATGTATGTAAAATCATGGGACTATTTCGCTCACTGTTTAATATTGAAAAAAAATTCAGAAAAAGTATGTTAACAGGATGCATCATCTAATCTTATGGAGACCTCTTGTGGGCAATCACAGCATTTTCTTACAACTGTTCCTCAGTAGATAATATATGGCAATGAGTAGTTATGCTCAATATTTATTCTTATTTCTTTATAGCATATATTTTGATGGTAGTCTTTCAAAAAAACAATTACTTGCATAAATAAGTGAAATTAATCCATATAGAAAAAAGGATCATCCTTGAAAGCTCACAGAAAAATGGTTGCTCACAGTCTCTTTCTCTTATTGAGTAAGCTACAACTTTCCTGGTGAGCTGAGAAAGAATCACAATTTGTCTATTTTGATTCAAACTAACCTTCTGACAACTGGAAAAGGTTAACATGTTGTAACACATTTTAGTGATTATATATTGTGTTTCTTTGATTATATTTTAAATTTTTTGGTATAACAAGAGTATCTCTGAACTGTATGAGAAAGTTTGAACCTTGTAGGGCTCTGTACTATGTATCTGTGGTTGATCAACTTGCAATAAGTGCATTTGTCTGCATTTTTGGTATTCACATGAAGTAATTATTGTGTTTAGAAGAATAATGAATAACAAATTATTGTTGCAGCATCTAGGAAAACTACAAGGCTATAGTATTCACTGGAGTGAAAACAGGCAAACTTCCTGTTTGTGTTTCAAAATGCACCTTTTTCTCAGATCCTGTGTTTCCTAGGCTTCTGGAAGCTGACATGCATGCTTGCCTTTGCTTAATGTTACTAACTACACTAAATCATTGCAGCGCGTTTACTTCTAAATGTATGTAAGAAAAATAATTATAACGACATAGATGAAAGTGTCTTAGGTTTGTGATATGATATATATTTGCAAAGGACAAACTGTGATATACATTGTGATATGCCACTACTGATTGCTGTATATTAACCATCTCATACTGAAAAAAGATGTATAAATTCAAATAGGAAACATTGTAAGTATTAATTTAAAATTTAGACATACACAATTCAGAAAACACTCAAGCTATTGAGGGAATATTTGGAGAATATTCTACTTGTATATTAAAATTTGCAAAGCAGGATTTTTTTAGAAATAAAAAGTTTTCAAATGTGCACAACTACTCCCCATTAGTGTGTGCAGATGTACAAATGAATTTATTCACTGTTAAATACAGATTTAAACTTACCAAGAAACTGCTGCCTGTCTGCCCGTCGTTTCAGGGCCAATTTGACCAGATCATCAGGGACATTAGACAGACTAGCTACCTCCCCATAAGTATTGATAGATCGCTGTAGAATTTCATTGCTTCTCATTTTCTCAGCCAAATCATCCTCACTCTACATGAGATCAAAAAGCATTAATCATATCATCAGCAATATTCAACTTTTTATTTGTCCTCAAACATGAATGGCTACATGTACAAGCCTTCCATTCCCATGATCTATTGCCAGTGATAAGGGATCAAGGGAATTTTAGTGCAAAAGCATCTGGAATTCCACACTTTATCTGTCACTGTTCAACATAGTTATATATATTAAATATTTATTAATTACAGTGGATGACCAGCAACAAAATGGCCAACATAGTTGTAATTAGCTGTTTGAGTTGATTTTAAAATTTTAATATTAATATTTTAATGGTTTAAATATTAGAAATCATGTTTGGAAAAATAAAATCTGTTTAGTGTGAGGTGGAGCAAGCAATATTAACCTAAAAAACCCAATTGGTTAGGAAGTGAAATGATGACAATTTTAGTTTCATTATGGTTGAATAGGTTCTCCTGGCAAGAAGCACAGAGCCAAAGATCAAACCTAAAGATCAAATAACTCAGAGCTTTTGACCCAGGCCAGCCTGCAAATCTACAGCAGGAGGCATTCAAGGGGATCGCAGCTGTGGAAGCCCTTTGGGCTTGCTGATACTGTGTGGATCCCTGACACATGGGATAAAACAAGTTTTGACAACTGATCTGAAGATTGCCCTGTATGCTTCCACCCGCATGCAATGTCCAAGAAGGAAATTGCCTTGTAGAGAGTGAATGGTACAATGGTCATCTTTTCCAAAAAGGCAACTCATGATCGTATGCCTTGCTGAGCAGAGTTCACTTGTATTTATCTTTCCAGGTGGAGCTAACTGAAGTCTGTATATTAAAAGTCCGATGCCTAGGGTGCACACTCTTTCAATGCATCTGCTGATTGGCCGCTTCTTATCAGTCCTTTGAAACTGCACTCTTTGCCAATGAGGTGTAGTGGTTTGCATGTTGGACTAGGAATCCAAAAGGCCAGGTTGCAAATCCCCACTCAGCAATGGATTGGGAAGCCTTGGGTAAATCACACTTTCCAATCTCAGGGTGCATCCAGACAGCTCGCAAAAAGTACGAGCTCCCGCACTTTTTCCTGGGACATCCAAACAATGTCTCAGGTAAAAGCGAATTAATTCAGCACAAGGCAGGAAAACCCTGCTAATTAATTGGGTACTGGATTTGACCCAGGTCTTCCTGAAGGACCCGGGTCTAATTCAGTATGGCTGCTGTCTGGACTGCCCCTTCAGAAGTCCTGGGACTTCTGAGGAAGTAGTCTGCATAGCCCTCTTGTGTTTTCTAGGTTCCACGAGCCCAGAAAACCTAGAGGGCTGTAACTCCCTCCCCATCTCCACCCCCAGAAGAGCCTTAAAAACTAAAAATTACTTACATGGCCGCCATTACCCTGCTTCTGGCCCTCTCCTGGTGCACAGAAATGACACATCAGGAAAAGGGGAGGGCAGGAGCTATTTTCCTCTTTCCCCCACATCTCCTGGTGTGTTGTTTCTACGTCAAGATATACACAGATGTCTATGAATCTGTAGAGGGTAAAGTGGTGTAATACGGTGTATTAGAATATAAAGGTTTTTGAGTAAATAATCTAAGTATTTGACTTAACACTACCATGTGTCTTATACGTATTTATAGTTCTCTTAATGCAAAATGAAAAAATGGGTATCCTGTTATAAAGTGTCTTGACAGGGTACTCACTCTAATATAGATTATTATTATTACACGGACTTGAAATAATATATTATTGACTAAATAGGTGTTGCTATTTTTTCTTTGTGTGACTTATATCAGTTTATATTTGTTAATATTGATGTTTGTATTAGAGTGAGTACCCTGTCAGGACACTTTATAACAGGATACCCATTTCTTCATTTTGCATTAAGAGAGCTATAAATACATATAAGACACATGGTAGTGTGAAGTCAAATACTTAGATTATTTACTTAAAAACCTTTATATTCTAATACACCGTATTACACCACTTTACCCTCTACAGCAGGGGTCCCCAAACTTTTAAAGCAGCGGGCCGGTCCACAATCCTTCAGACTGTTGAGGGGCCGAATTATCATTTGAAAAAAAATATGAACAAATTACTATGCACACTGCACATGTCTTATTTATAGTGGAAAAAACAACAACAATGAAAGAACAATACAATATTTGAATATAAGAACAATTTTAACCAACATAAACCTATCAGGATTTCAATGGAAAGTGTGGATCTGCTTCTGGCCAATGAGATAATCAAGTTAATTAGGATTGTTGTTGTTGTTGTTGTTGTTGTTGTTGTTGTGTGCCTTCAAGTCATGTCAGACTTCGGTCGAGCCTAAGTCTAAAATTATTCATTTATTTATTTACTATATTTATAGCCCACCCTTCTCACCCCAAAGGGGACTCAGAGCAGCTGTATGTACAAACAATATATTATATTATTAGCATAGCACATTATTAGCATTATATATTACTATATATTGAACTATACCACTGTACTGTAATATTATATGTAATATATAACATATAATTTAATATTATTATATGGTATTATTATTAGTATTATATTGTATAACATTATAATATTTTATCAATATTATATGTATATATAATATATTATTAAAACTGATATAAACATATTATATTATAAAACGGAGGGCGGGGGCCAGGTAAATGACCTTGGAGGGCCGCATCCGGCCCCCGGGCCTTAGTTTGGGGACCCCTGCTCTACAGTGTGGTTTCTATATGCCAGGAGAGGACCAGCAGCAGGGTAATGGCAGCTGGGTAAATAATTTTTAATTTTTAAAGCTTTTCTGGGGATTTTTTTTTTGTTGATGTCCAGGTGAGGTCCAGCAAGGCATCTGGACACTTCCCCCACCCAGAAAAGTGCAGTGTTTTCTGCCAGTGTGGGGGCAGAAGTCCGGCTTGATATGTGTTTTTTAAACCTGGGTTGGACTGGACTTTTCCCGTGTGGAACCAGCCTTAGAGGAGGAATGTAATGGAAACCCTCTCTGAACAAATCTTGCAAAAAAAAAAAAAAAAGCCCCATGGTAGCTTCACCTTAGTGTTTCCATAAATCAGAAATGACTTGTAGGCAAACAATAGCAGCAGCAGCAACAACAGTAAGTTTATTGAGTTAAAGCATCTCCAAGATATGCATATTCTATAAAGATGGAGTCACCACAGAAAATCCCCAAACTCTCGTGCCTCTTTATCATGGTTTAAAGTCCAGGGAGAACACATGCCCCATTTCTCAATGTCTTGAACCCCCATAGACCACAGTCCTGGTTTCTGATACGTATTTAAAGTAATTGGAGGGGTGAAATAGTATTTAAGGGGTAGATCTTGTTTTACCCAGTAACTGTCATCCTGGGGGCATCCTGAGGCTTGATTCCTTTTAAAAGATGTTTTACAGAACTGAAAGGGGAGCTCTTTGGACATCCAGAAGTCACTGTTGGTTACAAAATTGTGACTATGGTAAATCTTAACAGCAGGTAATGGTGCCTAGTGGCTCATAACAGCAGGATGGTGAATCATTTTGGATTTTAGTTCAGACTTTAAAGGTATTATACAAAGTGCTCTATCTCTTATATTTGGCCCCTTGGCTAACCTCTTTAAATTATGGATGAAAACCTGGGGCAGATTCATTACCCTCCTGATATGGAAACCACCAGCCACAATTCTCAGCAAACACATAAACCAGGCTTCTGTAGCAAGCTGTAGGGCCCGGAAAAGCAGAAGGAAGCAATGCAGTCAGTGATATATGTTGTCACTGCTTAGCCTTAGGTGGAGCTTTAGATCCTATCAGACCATGCTGGACTATTTATTGAACCGATTGTGATTTCTGTAACTCAGGGGGAAATGTCTCACCATATTTTTAAAAATACCCTTTATCCACTCCTGGTCTTACTAGTTTTACCAGATAACCTGGGACATAAGCATCAGGTACTATGCACTCAATAGACATAAGGTTGCTTATTTGCAGCAAGAGGTAAACATGCGGCACAAGAACGTTGTTTGCCACTGCATTTTTACACACATAAAACCACTTGTTGCTTTCGTCATCGGCGACTATTCCTCACACACAAATGCTTTATTCATTTGTTTCCTGTACTAAATCTTGTTCCTTTCACACTTATATCTGTAACCTTTTACCTGTGCTTTTCCATATCTTGCTCGTGGACTTTGGGGATACTTCTTCACTAATGTTTCAAATGCCTTCAAAGCTTCTTCCACTTTCCCCTGAAATTATTTGAAGTATTTTTTAATATAAAAGAGCAGCAAAATCACCATCAACATTTTGATCATCATTCTCTTCTGTTTTGTATATTTTTTTAAATGCCCAAGAAATAATGTAATTTCTATACTAATACAACTACTTTTGTAGTTTATGTTTGTATTTGGTTACACCTTCTTTCACGGAAGTTATAGCTATCAGTCTCATAATGAACTGCATGGTCCAGAGATGATTAAGCATTCCATGCTGAAGCCACAGTGAATGAAAATAAGTGTAGGAACCAGCTGTTAGTGACTAGAAACTGACAATTATGTAACACTGATGAATGGTGAAGGAAATTTTCTAAATATGACTCTTTTATATCAAGTTGCAAATTTGTCTGTATATTGTTTTGCCAGTGCTCACCCCCTGGCTTTTTCACAAAGCTCTATTTTTCTGTGTGAAATAGTATCATTGTATTTAGTAATACCGCAGTGGGAAGCACCTTGGTACTCTATTTATGTATTAAAACATGTTATCTATTGCCTCTCTATCTCCATGAGGCAATGTACCCATCGTGAAAAACATTTCTGCAAGACACTTAAGTGATAATTTTACGTACCATTATAATTATTTCAAAGCTAAGATACTATTGAAGTTATTTGTTAGGAAGCAGTATGCAAATACCGGAAAGGGCAGGGCCCGACTCACCGGGCCCTGCAGATTGCTGGGAAGGGCGCTCCCTCCCTCCCAGCATGGCGGCGGACCGGGGGGCTTCTTCTTCCCAGGAGCCCCCTCGGCGCGGCAGGAAGGTTTCCCGCCGCCAGCACCCGCTGGCCAATGGCAGGCCAGCACTCCTGGGCTGCCATTGGTCAGCGCCCCTCCGTGGGCGGGGCCGCACCAGGCTCCGCCCCCGAGAGGCTCAACAGCAGCCATTCGGAGGCTGCAGCTTGCCATCCCGCCCACCCTGCTGGCTCTCATGTTTTGCATTGTTTTGTCACAACTGTTGTTGGCGTGTGACATGGGTCTCGGATCTCGTAAAATACTCCACCCCCCCCCCCTTTTCATTGGCATTAGGGGGGAGGAGATATTTTGGCTACCGCCAGGTGGCGCTGGAGACCGACTACCGGGTCAGGTGTCGGTTGTGCCGTGACTCATTTGGATCAGACAGCAATGGGCTGTCAGATCTTTGATCCGGGACCCATGCAGGGCAGCCAACCCTTCATTCTGTAACCAATAAAATGTTGTGGCCAGTTTACCCAAAACAGTTATTGTCAGTGTGTTTATTGTTCACCATCATACGGCGGAGACAGTCGACCATGCCCAGGCAAACAATGCAATAAAATTACAGATATTCCATGACTAAATCCAACACACAGTGAAATGCATCAATGCATTAATGGCAACTAGGTTGCAATTGAGCCCTATTGATTTCACTGTGGTAACAACACTGGATTTAGCCCAGTGAACGTTCTTGATCCTTCTGTTGTCTCTTGAGATTGTAAAACTGAGTTCACCTGAGTTCAAAATTTACCTTTTTACGCAGCTTCTCTGCACCATCAAGCTCAGCCTTAATGCTTTTATCAAATTTATTGAACAATTTAGGTTTCTTCTTCTTAGCTAGAAAAATTAAAATGAAATACCAGATTTACCTTAAGAAAACTTTAATGTATTTAAGAATTTTTACAAAAGAAATACGGCAACATATTGTTATAAAAACAAAGAAGTGTTCATATTTTTGCAAAAAGATATATTTTATTGTTTCTTTTAATAGGTTAATTTCCCAATAAATGGATGTAAATTAGTTTTCTCAGACTTGTTCAATCCTATTATGCAGTCAATGTCCCAAAAACCCTGGAGATAAAAATATAATATGATAATTAAAACTTCAGTCAAAAAATGGGGTTTTGAACTTCCAGTCAATGGTATGGCCAGCTGATGCTCCTCCATGGGCTTTGTGTGAGACGCTTTCACGGAGGCTATCATTGAGACTGTCTGGTGGATTTCTCTCAGAATAGAGAGCAGAACAGGAGCCTAGAAACCTGCTACTTTCTCTATGCTAAACTAACCTGTGGCAAAGGGGGTGCCACCAACAGATCCAGACAGGATGTTGGAAGTGCAGGTCTCAGTTGGAAATGCGGCCTGGGAAGGATGTTGGACTAGTGAGGAGCAAAGATGAAATTTTAAGGGGTATTGGATCTTTTTTTGGAGGGGTTGAATTCTGGGCTCCAGGTTACATTATTTAACATTAGATTGGCCGTTAGATTTACCATTTTCCTCTCATGAGAGTGAGAAGGAGGTGGTAAAGAAAAAGTGCTCCAGTTCTCACTCTTCCTTTTACTTCGCCTCTGGGTTGCTTCCGTCATCTCCTAAACTGGCCGAAAAACTGCCAACTCTTTGTAGTTCATTTCCCTTTGTTATGAGGGGAAAACTTAGCTTCACCATTAAATTATTGTGAGGTGTTCATGTTAAAGCAAAGTTTCTCCCTCACGTTGCGGGATATGAACGGTGCCCCTCACTACTGCCAAATTGTGCAGGCCTTCTACCGAGTTTAAAGAAAGTTCAGTTAAGATAATTAATATCCTTCCTCCATCAGTTCCTCAGGGTTTATTTAACATGGCTCAAGAGAGGCCTACAAGTATCCAGAGATACTTTCTATGAAAGATGCAGGTGGATTCTGTGGGAAGGAAAAGAATGCTTTTTCTTTGAGGAAGTTTCTGAAAAAAAATCTAATATTCCAGGCACAGCAAAATGGAATCCTTTCCTGGTAATTGGCACTATATGCAAGGTTTCTTAAAACAATATGTCAATAAATGAGGCACCCTATCAATTAGCTGTAACACAGTCCAAAGAGAGATACTGTGTACAAATAAGTTTAATTGTGCATTACAGGACACTTGTAGTTTTAGACAGACTATTGCTAACATTTTTATTTAAAGATTGCTTCATTTTTTATTTTTTCAAGGTTTCTCCCTTCAAGAATCCTCAGGGGAGGGGATTAAGCCTTTGTATGATCAGAAGTATTTCATTTTGCTCAAAGAATTATAGTATATAAGGCTTCAAAAAACTACACGGTTCCAAAGGAAATGATACCAAGTAAAATGGCACAGCCAGGTTCAGTCAATCTAGGCTAGTTAGAGAAAGTCTTTAAACACTTCTACTTTCTCCCTGCGACTTGTTCCCCCATGACTTTGCAAAGGTAAGTTTTCTTGGAGGAAAGAGGAATTGGTAGGAAGAGTTTAGATAGCCAAGATGGTACCCCGATTCTTAATTATATAGATTTAAATAAATCCTAGATTTAAATGCCCAAATCCTTAATTCTGCAATACTTCTGACATTCACTGCCTTTGCTGAATATCCTTTTTCTTTGCTTGTTTTGACAATCCCTCACTTCTTCAAGGGCAATAGTTCTGTAAATGCTCAAAAGAGTTCTCTCATTTGACAAGGAAAAACAAATAAAATTGAATGATTATTTGATGAATTAACACAATAATTAATGTAACAAGAAATAAACTCATTGTTAAGTGAAATTGATAGCATAAGGAAGGGTTAACACCCTTGTGGTGTTTATTTTGCTGTATGTGTCCCTATTCTGAAGATTTCACCTCACTTCCTGTTCCTGCGATAATTGGATCTTGAAAAATTTGGTTTGTTGTGGAAACGATTAGTGACAAAGCTTCAGTGGAGACACCTTTTCCCAATGATGACTCTTTCAGGAGTGAATTTCCCTTCCAAGGGGTAGATTTCTCTCACTTCCTGTTGTCTCATCCCCGTTCTTAACTATGCGTCGTCTGTAAATTGGATGTTTGTAATTCAGGAACTGCCTGTATTTGATTTTATCTGTACATCTCTTAAGAAAATAAAAACCAGTATCTAAATTAACAGTGACCATATCACATATCAGCTGATCAGTCCAACAAAAGAAATTCTGCTCTAGAATTTTACCTTCAAATTATGTTATGTTCTATATAGTTGAAACCACTGGCTAACTGGCATGCAATATGGGTTATCCGTGACAAATTTATCATAGTGGAGTTTATGAAGATTTCCCATTCATAAGGTTTCCAGCCTGACTGTAAATAACAACTCATGCAAATGTCCTTATTTATAAATACAATCTCATACTTCCATTTGTCTTCCTTGGGAAATTACATGGAAATACAAGAATGTTAAATGATATGATAGATCTCCGGTGTCATACCTAGTTTGGCCACCAAAAAATACATTTTGAAATTCATGTCCAGAATTTGAGTAGTAGAACTGAATACTTTACTTGCTCAGACCTTTCTAAGATGCCAAGGCAAAACCAGTAGATTCTTGAATGACATATTTTCAACATAACTTACCTTTTCCTTTCTGGTGTGTTTTTTTCTCTTGTCCTGTAATACGTGAAAAAAGGCTTTCATTGACCACCATATCTTTTTATTAAACAAAAGCATTAATACAAAACAGTTTAAAAGCTCATCTCTATTTGTGCTTCATCACAGCACTTTTGGGGGGAAAACTTCAATATCCATGTATAACATGAATTAGTTATGACTTTTTGAGAAAAATACATTCCGCCAAATGTAAAAACAGACATTCATCCTGATCACCTTTCAGTTCACTTCATGAGTCTGATAAAGTATTTTTTTTCCTGTACATATTCATGCCAGTAGAAATAACTTGGGTTCTATGGTGCCACATTTTCCATTCTTGTTATTATAATTTAAAATTGGTTTTGGGGATAGGTAGGCTGTTACTGTGTGCAAACATTTCAGACAACAGTTGTTTTAATGCACTTAATTATCCAGCATGTGTTTCTTTATTTGATACACCAAAACCCCATGAGGTACCATATGCCACCAATTCCCTTCCCATTGTATTGGTACTCCTTAAGTGTATATGGGATAATACATGCATTCCTGGTTTTTCTCAAAATCACGTGCAGTCAACAATTTCTATATGGAAAATGTAGAGGCAGCTTCCATAATTCAAAACTGTAAACAATGGGAGCTACTCTCTGTAGGCAAAAAGCAGCTTTGAAGAAGTGTTTTTTTTTTGTTGAGACTCTGTTGGGCAGGAAAAGGGGATTAGACAATACATCTCTTCACACTTTACTTGTACTCCAGCAGTTGCAATTGGGATTTTTTTTCCAAAGATATGCAGTTGGCCTTCCATATCCACTGATTCCATATCTACAGATTAACTAATTACAAATTGAAAATAATTTAAAACAACACTCATGTATTCAAAATATATTTTAGATATATAGCATTCTAAAAATCTTTTTAAACAGTGGGGTGATACATTTCATCTCAACCCCACCCTGCCTGGTGGCCCTGCAAGAGGACTGTCATGAAAACCATTCAGCAGTGCTCTCCCGCTAAGAATGAAAGCCATGGGGGCGGGGAAGGGAAGAAAAGAGAGAACTGGTTGTTGTCAGGGTGGGGTAGGTGAGGAGAGGAGGCTGAGGCAGTTTTGGGATGCATATTGGGGATGATGGAGTGGAAGAGATCAGGTGGCACTCAAGCTCTCTTCATTTACACAAGGTCCTTGCAGGAGTTTTTGGTATTGATGAGGGGTCCTGGAACTAATCTCCTGAGGATATAGTGAGCGAGCAGTACATGTTAACCACACACACTGGGGAAATCTATTTTTGTGAGATCTAAAAATGCAGACAAGGTGCTCAGAACTGTTTGGCACAAATGTATGTTCCTTGCCTCCACCGACCCATATAGTGAGTAGAGAGGGAGTCGGTAAATCTGGATCTAGAAGACTGAGGTCGCTTTCAGGCAGCACATTTGCACTAAAGAGGGTTTAAAATACCTGATTCAGCATAGGTTAAAGTCCACACACCCTCTAAAAAAACCTGTGCTTTCCCGGTGGGGTGGTTACATACCATCCCGGTAACTACTGGGATGGTATCGTCACCCCAACTCCCCCCCACCCCTAAAATGGTTAAGAACTTATCATTATGCCACTTGTCATTATGCCTTTTGGCATGCTCTTTGGAATGTACCAATGTAGTGTTAAGAGACAGGGGGCCAGGAGCGATCCTCCCCCCCTTCTTGCACATCATTGGTATGTTCCATCAGGCTTGAACAGAGGCCTAATGGCTCCCGATAAGTTTTCTTTTTATTTTGGAAGGTTTTGGGAAGAGGGTGGGTGCCATCTTGCATCTCTGGGCTCCAGGAGTCCAAAAGGTATGACATGGGTGTGAGGACAGGCCTCTGCGAAGCCTTAGGCCAGATAATAAAGTAACTAGTTCTTCAAATGGGATATGATAAAGGTGAAACAGATCAATGTTTCAAAAGATGTATAAGTCAGCATTTTGGACAATAATGACTCCACCAGCGAAAAAGTTTCTTCTGTACTTTATTGCTGAAAACATTAACACAGAAGAAAAAGTACATCTCTTAAAAATCCCCTTCACCTTGCCTCTCATGGCACAGTTGTGTAAACATCAAATAATTATCAGATTTTTTTTAAAAAATGATCACAGCATAATAATCCTCTTGTTCCAGCATTCTAAAAATATATTGTCACCATTATACAAAATTAATTTTAATTCGCCAAATACAATCATATTTAATCCCATTTCTTTAAAATATATGGCTTTATAAAAAGATATTGCTTTGTCACTTAGAAATCTGCAATATTTCTCTCCATAATTTGTTTCAACCGGCACGGACACACAAGTTTGCTGACAGGTATAAATTCATATGGCATGATTCTTCCTGCATTCCTATTTTCCTTTACTATCCCAGCACTGAGTCAGCACATTCACACTGAAGGGGGGAAAGGGAAAACAAGGGCTTTGTTATGACACGGGCATCACCTTCCTCTATTCTCAGGCATGGTGTCTGTGTGGGAAAGGACCATGCCTACGGCAATGTAGGGCACATTCTTTCTGCACATTCTCACTATATAGATGTCTCAATACCTTGGACCCTAATATTAAAAAATGCACATACTGCATTTCTCAAAACTATTCCTATTTTTTAAAAAAGTCAGTTAAATCCAAGCACTGGCTAAGTTCACAAGTCACATACTCCACTACAATTTTAGTGTATTTCCATTGACTTCAATGGTACTAAAGTGTATCTCGTTTAAACTGAGACTGTCAACTAGTTTTTCTAAGCAACAGCATCATTATGCAAACTATTCCTGAGCCATAAAAAGATAAAATAACTAAAGTAATGTGGCTTTAAGATTACGGATCAACACCACCCAATGGTTATCTAACATATCACCTCTGTTAAAGTTTCCTTCCATTCATGCATAAAAGGAGTTCATTAATAAATACTGATTTATAACAAGCCATTTTTGGTAAAGCATATAAATTAAGATCTATCAGTCAAATTTTGGAACCCTGAAATCATTGCCTCTGATATAATCCTAATTCACTTTTAAAAGCCTATTATTAAATAGCTGGTTGCAGCAGAGTAGCTTATATATTTATGTGCTACAATACTTTATCCAATACCATCCTACTGAAATTGCAGTTCACACATCATCAAACCAAAGGGAAAACCAAAACGTCATAAAGAACATACAGATATCAGATAGATGTTTCCACTCTAAATACATCCAAATTATTGTGGTATTCTTCAGTGTTTTTACTTCAGTTTAGTACCAAATGCTCCTCATGAAGGAACAATCACAACAAAAGTTTGAAAGCAACTCTCTCCCTGCAAAAAAAAATTAGCAAAATTGTTTGTGTTTAGGATCAGGGTACTTGCTTTACCTTTTATCCAAAGTTCAAAATAATTATATTCAAAACCAATATATATTGGTCCAAGCCTAAATTTCACAGCTCTTTTTCTAGTGTTTTCCTTGATAAATTTAAATACATCAAATTATTATTCTAATCACATTTTAAAACCTTGCTAACTCTTAATTATTTCCCAGTTGTACTATGTCTACAGATAGATATATATTAAAATCTTAAATCATTTACTGCTAATTATAAATAGCATATTAACATTATGTGAACAGCACATAAAAATTCAAAAACAACAAATTACTTGGTCAGTTATAAGGTGAAAATAAAATTTTGCAATATACTAAATGCTACAAAAGATAGAAAGATATACTATCTAAATATATGCTAAATGTATACTAAAATGTCAACTGAGCACTTTTTTTCAGGTTTTAGGCAGTTTCACAAGTGACTTTTTAAAAAATCCTGTATCTATAAAATGAATGAAAAATCTATGATTTTTTAAAAAATGCCTTCTACTGTTTTCTGCACCATATTGATAAAATTTATAAGCTACACATCCTAGATGAAAGTCTCATGTCATCATTTGTGAAATGCCTTTTAGTGTTTTTCCTCCCTACATTTATGAATTGCTGGGTTGGTTATGTCAGAAAGAGTCTATAACAAACATCTGCTCCCACTGTGTAGAGAATGGTTTAGGCTGGTCCTCCTGATGTTGGGACATTCTTTTTGAAGCTTTAAGTATCTGAAAAAATAAGGGGAGATCTAAATTAGAGGGCCAACCAGGATACAAAATATTTTAAAAATCATATGCAACTTTGGAACATTGTTTTTTATTTGGTTGTATCTACCTTTTCTTTCTTTCTTTCTTTCCTTTTTTTAAAAAATTGAGCAGTTAAATACAAAGTTGTTATCTATGGAGAAGAGAGGCAAGAAGAGACTTAGAAAATGGGCCTTTGGGAGTTGAGACTGAGCAATGGAACTAAAATGTTCTCCTTCCAAGTCACTCTGTTCTGCTCCTTCTCCTACCACCACCCCCTCTCTCACCCACCCCCACCCAAATATACACAGTAAAAACGGGCCAGAAATTGTGTGGCCCTCCAGTTGTTGATCTGTAGCTCCAACTTGAAAAGCTAATGGTGAGGAATGCTGAGAGTGGCAGTCCAACAGCTCCCTGGAGTTTGAAATGTTTCCTAATCTGTACTAGAAAAATATGTCATTGTAATGCAAAGTATGCATATAGAAGATGAACTCTGTATTGAGGCTAGATATGGCAGTGTTAAGGAGGGGAGAGCAGATTTTGCATCATTTTTTATAGATGCAGAATTTTTCTCACCTTAGGGTAAATGGCAAATACCACATGGGCGAGGATTAAGCCTGTTTTCTACTTCTGATGCTAGAGACATTGAGAATCAAGATTGCAAAACTCCAACTTTTAGCTCTACAAAATTCTGCTCTGGGAAATGTTTCTTGAGCCTGCTAGTGTGGAATAAGGTTGAGAACTGGTTTGCTATAGAGAGAAAAAAATATGAAAAATAAAGGAAGTCTGCATATAATTTTTCCAACTTCTTACTGGTCACTCAAGTTAGCAACCTAATGAGAGACAGAAAAAGACATCAAAAAAGAAGGAAAAACAAGTAGGATCAAAATAATAAAAATGTAAAGTTGAACAAGCAGTGTTCAGGTTGTCCTCTCTTCTTTACCATGGGTAACTTTGCAATAAGTTGGCCTCTGCCAACTGCAAAAATAAAAAACAAAAAATCCCACAGACTCCAAGCAGAGCATGGTGGGAGAAGTCTGAATAGGTCATGCCATCAGAAGGCCATGGGCAGCACATGGAAGCCATGTGCCTTATCATCCAGTGACCTTCAGCAAGTGAAGCTAGATGAAATGGAACAAGTTTTGCATAACTGTGCAACCAAAGAACAGGAAGGATGAACCATGCTATTAGTAGCTGAGATTCTCTGTCTTTTCTGGTAGTGCTCAGAGGGCTTTTCATACCAGCTCCTCTTCTCTGGATATGCCAGTTCAAAACATAAGAGCCCTGCAGCATTAAACCAAAGACCCTGCTAACTAATAAGAATCATAGAATCATAGAATAGTAGAGTTGGAAGAGACCTCATGGGCCATCCAGTCCAACCCCCTACTAAGAAGCAGGAAATCGCATTCAAAGCACCCCCGACAGATGGCCATCCAGCCTCTGCTTAAAAGCCTCCAAAGAAGGAGCCTCCACCACGGCCCGGGGAGAGAGTTCCACTGTCGAACAGCCCTCACAGTGAGGAAGTTCTTCCTGATGTTCAGGTGGAATCTCCTTTCCTGTAGTTTGAAGCCATTGTTCCGTGTCCTAGTCTGCAGGGCAGCAGAAAACAAGCTTGCTCAATCCTCCCGATGACTTCCCTTCACGTATTTCTACATGGCTATCATGTCTCCTCTCAGCCTTCTCTTCTGCAGGCTAAACATGCCCAGCTCTTTAAGCCGCTCCTCATAGGGCTTGTTCTCCAGACCCTTAATCATTTTAGTCGCCCTCCTCTGGACGCTTTCCAGCTTGTCAACATCTCCCTTCAACTGCGGTGCCCAAAATTGGACACAGTATTCCAGGTGTGGTCTGACCAAGGCAGAATAGAGGGGGAGCATGACTTCCCTGGATCTAGACGCTATACCCCTATTGATGCAGGCCAGAATCCCGTTGGCTTTTTTAGCTGCCGCATCACATTTTTGGCTCATGTCCACGACGACTCCAAGGTCTTTTTCGCACACACTGCTGTCAAGCCAGGCGTCCCCATTCTGTATCTTTGATTTCCATTTTTTCTGCCAAAGTGAAGTATCTTGTATTTGTCCCTGTTGAACTTCATTTTGTTAGTTTCGGCCCATCTCTCTAGTTTGTCAAGATCGTTTTGAATTCTGCTCCTGTCTTCTGGAGTGTTAGCTATCCCTCCCAGTTTTGTGTCGTCTGCAAACTTGATGATCGTGCCTTCTAACCCTTCGTCTAAGTCGTTAATAAAGATGTTGAACAGAACCGGGCCCAGGGCGGAACCCTGCGGCACTCCACTTGTCACTTCTTTCCATGATGAAGACGACGCATTGGTGAGCACCCTTTGGGTTCGTTCGCTTAGCCAATTACAGATCCACCTAACCATAGTTTGTCTAATAATAGCAACTAAAGTACCAATGGAAACCCTTCAAGCAAGACACAAGCAGTATTCCCTAGTATTTTTCTTGTTCCCATGATCTGTATAGTCAAGTGACATATAAGTCCTGACTCATTATCCAGTTTCTGAGAATTTTCTTCTCCCTCAAACATAATTTAGCACACTGCACGACTAAGTAACAGAAATACCTTATTTGCTTCCTGAGCAATACCTTGCATTACATATCATTTGAAACAATAACAAAAAAACGTAACAAACAATGCATTCCACATTTATTTCCAAAGCCATTGTAGTAAAAAAAAAATGTGGATGGAACTCATTTTACAGTATTTTACAAACTAATATGCACACTGATAACAACTGAAGAAAGTAGATTTCCAAATGCAAAATTATTTTTAAAATTATATGTACTTTCAATGCCTACCAAAATGCTTTATCTGGACTTGAGGATCATACAAGTCCCAGGTATTGTTGGACTGCAACTCCTAGCAGCCATAGAAATAGAAAGGCTAGATAATGGTAAGGAGTGCTGTACTTCAACAACTTATGGACAGTCCCTTGCAATGTGAGTAGTTGCTATTATAAAAAAATACACACGAACCACAATGTGGTAATTCAGAGCTAGTTTATTCTTATACTGATTAGATACATATCTACATCTTGTATCTCTTGTGAAGAAAAGCTTTATCATGAGATCAGGAGATAAGGTACTGTTGCATTATCTAGGTGGAGGCCAAAAGGGGCCTAGACAGAGAAGGATAGTCCATTTTACCGGGGGGGGGGGGAGCTTTAAGGAATTAAATTCCCCCCACCCATGTTGCCGTCATTAAAGCAAATGTCTTTTATTACATGGGAAGAAGAGGGGATAACCAGCAACAATGGGGATTTCCCCCATTGTTTTCCTCCTTCAACTCCCCCTCCCCAGCCAAAATGAACTATTCTCCTCTGTCAAGGCCCCCTTTTGGCCTCCACCTAGATAATGGAACAGTACCGGAGATAATACAGTGAAGTTTTTCTATGTGGTATACTGAAAACAGCTCATGTTGTCTCATTCCTAAGATTAAAAACCATCCTCTTTATGATTACTGTTGTAACCTATTTGTTTCCTGATTCAGAAAAGCTACATAATATCAAGGAGAACTTGACTTATGGTTCAAGTCTTAGTTAATTTACTCCTGCAGTCAAATAGTTAATTGACTTCTTAACATAAATACAGGTGAACTAACAAACGTTAGAGAAATGTTGAATCGTACTTAAAGATTAAAAAGCATGCAAGTTTCATAATGAATCTGCATTTCATATTGCCACATCCTTCTCCTTTAATCAAAACAACAAAGTCAATAGATTACATTAAAATAATAACAAAAGCCTTTGGGTACAGGTATAGCAGACATTATTCCTTTAGATAATACAGAGTTATTAAGATTATAGAAAATCTATAGTTCACTCACAACTACTGGGAAACACTGGCATCATGTCTATATGTTGAAGATCACATCTTCAATTAGTCATATTAACTTGTGATATTTCCTTGGACAAATAGGAACTTGAAGTCTAACAATATCTGGAAGATCATTCCAGGTACAGGCAATATTGGACCAGATGGTTTAACTTGGTATGAGATAGGCCTGCTTGATTCAAACTTGTTCCAACAAACTTGATTAAGACAAGATGTTGTAGTTGGGCCAAGGGGCAGTAATGGTTCTATGGGTGAAACAGCTGGAAGGAGAAAAAGGGCTAATAGAGAGCAAGTGCTTGATGAAGAACAACAAGTAAAGCGGGTCCGGGAAATACTTATGGCTCCTTCAGAGGATGAGACGTTTTATGGGTTTTCTAGTGATGAGGAGTCCATGCTGGAGGATGATGGTTTCACAGAGAGTAGAGGAACTAAAAGGTCTACTCGAGAGCAGGAGTCAGATGAGGAAAGAGAAAGGAAAAAGATCCGGGATATATTCATTGCTCCCATGGATGAGGAGACATTTGAGGGGTTCTCTGGGAATGATGGGTCTGGGAGTGAGATGGAGAATGTTGATTGGACTCAAGTAAATGTGGATGATGAACCAGCTCATGGGGCTGCATCAGGGGATTGGCAAGCCTCTCATACTCCTGGGACATGGGGAGATCTAATTCTTGAACGAAGATGGACTGGAGGGATGAGAGGCGAGGTCCACAAATGAGATCAAGATCAGCTATGGATGATGAGGACAGGGTGGAGGCCTCATCAGCATCGGACTCCAAAGAGTAAGTTAAAAGTGGAGTTTCAAGAGCTATTGCCTTGCAGAAGGCAAGGTGTCGTTTTGGGGACATTGCTTTGTCGCTGCCTGTTCTCCTTGGGTCCTGGCTGTACAGCTTCCTGATAATCCAAATTGAATCCTGCTTTGGTGTTCCTGGCTTCTGACTCCTGTTCGGCTCCTGACAACGACGTTTCCAGTTTGGTGTTTGCTTTGGCGTTCCTGCTCCGGCGTTTCCAGTTTGGCGTTTGCTTTGGCATCCCTGCTTCAGCGTTTCCAGTTTGGCGTTTGCTTCGGCGTTCCTGCTCTGCCGTTTCCAGCTTGGCGTTGGCTTCAGCATTCCTGCTCTGGCGTTTCTAGTTTGGCATTTGCATTGGCTTTCCTGCTCTGGCACTTCCAGTTTGGCATTCGCTTCGGTGAGCCTGCTTCAGCGTTTCCAGCTTGGTGCTTGCCTTGGCGTCCCTGCTTTGGCGCTCCTGCTTTGGCGTGTCTACTTCGGCGTTTCTGGCTACTGAACCCGGTTCGAGTCCTGACTACGTCTGTGCTTCCTCCTGGCTTGGCGTCTCTAGTTTCCTCTTTTGGTCTTTGAAACTTGGCCTGGCTTTCGACTACGCTTCTGTTTGCTGCCTTTTGGGAGCGTTTAGCTCCTCTTTAGCCCTTTGAGCCACAGCATTACGTGGCGTCAGCTTTGGTGGCATTTGGGTTATGTTTGATGCGGATTATCAAGACAGATAATCCGGATTATCCTTTTGTTCCTGCTTTTTGACTTCTTTTGAACTAAGACTTTTACCTTATAAGAGAAACACTTCAGTTAAGTGTTTTTGAGTTTAAAACATCATTTAATAAACATTTAAGAACTTTTATTGTGTGTGTGGCTCTTTAAGAGGCGGCTGTTGTTGTGACTGCGCCTTCGGGGATTATGGTTGATGGGGATGGAATTCGAAGAGGAAGAAAAAACCCTCGTGATGAGGGTTCACTGGAGGAGTTGCGCAGGAAGTGACCTAGAGAGCTATATGGGGGATCTTCTGAGGAAGATTCAGATGGGGAGATGGATGCTGAGGAACAGGTGGTGGCTGGGGAAGCGGGCACTGAATGGGCACAGCCACCGGAGATGTCTGGGGATTTGGGGTCTATGGATACTTCTGAACCTGGGGTTTCTGCAGGAGCTGATCCCAATTGGGATGCTTGGAGAAGGGAGGATGGTTCTTTAAGTGTTCATGGGGCTAAGTGTGGGCAGGATGATTGGGACTCCGACGAATTGCTAGGTACTCCAGATCCACGAGCTCTAGCTGTGTGGAGCTCAGACTCTGAGTAGATTTGGGACACCTGGTGTTTGGGTGTGAGTGTTTGGTCACCCAGGAGGAAGGGGAATAAAATGGGAATGTTTGGCCACTGCACTTTGCGTGTGGCAAGGTGTTGCTGAGGCGCCATTGGGATCTCTGTGTTTCCATGAAGACTGGACTTGGACTATGATTTGAATCTGCTGTTATCACCTAGCTTGGCTCTCGCTGTGTCTTATCGTGGACCTGTTTTGGATGACTGCACCCTCTTCAGACCTTGGATCGGAATTTGACCTTGCTACTGCCTTCGCCCTGTGATTGATGACTACTATCGGCTTTTGACTCCTGGCTTGCTCTTTGGACACCGCTGTTATCTCCTGACCTGACCTTGGAATCCCGGACGACGTCTTTTCACCATCCTTTTGGAGCCTTCGGCTTTATCCACATTGTGGAAGCAGTCTACTGCATTCTTAGTTTGTTTGTTTGTTTCCTGACCAATTTGGTGTTTTCTTTTGGGAACTGTTCCTTTGAAAACTACAGAGCCGGCTGGCAGGGCTTGGACTCAGAAAGTGCAGTTTGCACTAAGTTTGTTTAGCTTTGTTTTTACCTGCTTGTGTTGCTGAATTATATTTTTGTTTGAACTGCTCTTGAAGCACTGATAGTGAAGTGTTTCAAGGTTTTTTCTGTGTTAACATTACTTTTTGGCTTATCTGCTGAATAAACTCTATTTTTGTTCGCTAATTGGCGTCTGACTCTTGACAGCTGTATCACGACACAAGATGTTTATCTGCTTTTAAAGCTTTCTTTTGAAGTCTCACATTGCTACTTCTCAGTTCTTTCCCATCTAAGGAGAAGCATGCCTCCCAGTGGCATGCTAAATATTTATACATTTATTGTAGTTATTTCATTGTACACTGCCTAAATATTTTTTAACCACACATGATATAGAAATATTAAAAAATGACTAAATAAAAAGAAATGATTTCCTGCCTTGAGAGATACACATTGCTGAAGCAACTGTTAAGACTCATCTGCACTCTGAATAGTTACAGGCCTAAGAAGCTGTTCATCAAACATACTATATTTGCTAATTAGTAGCAGCAGTAATGAAGAAGTAATGAATGCATAGGTAAACATCTGTCATGAGTAGTGACAGATACATGTAGTGTATCATATGACTCTATGGTAAATCAGGAGTGGTTGTTTTTAGCTTACTTAAATGACAAGCATTATGCTTGTATAACAGTTAGTATAAAAGCAAATATTAAAAAAAAATTGTGGACCACAACTCCTAGAACTCTACCTCCCCAAGTCAGCATGGCTCCCTCCTGTGAGTCTGAGATTTTTTTCATTTCAAAGCATCCAAGTAGTGTGCTTTATAATTTGCATACAACATTTCTGCTTTCTCTGTTTAATATACGCTTATTTTATGCTTGAGTTCTCTGCTTTTTCCAACTCCTTAGAAGTTAGCACGCACATTCTTTTGGGAAAAACAACATCTTGTAAGTTACATCCTCCTTTTTCATTTTCAAGTAACTTCTCAAAATTAAATAATTAAAACAAAATCTTTCCTGAATCATTTAAGGCAGTGTGGTCCAATCTTTAGTTACCCGAGGGACAATCAAACTTTACTATAGGAATGTGAGGGCCAGAGACATTCCAGAAAGAAAACGTTTCTTTAAAACTTAAAATAGTAAGAAGGGTAAACTATTTTTTCCATATGTTAAATTAAAATATTTTCCAGTTAAGAAGGGCAAGGGCCAACAAAAATGAATTGGTGGGCCGCAGGTTGGACCACACTGATTTAAGGTAATCATATTTGCAGGTCTGACATTATCTAATGTTCAACTACTCTATCACTTAGCATCATTCATTAATTCCAAAATGTTTGCTAGTACTACTCATTTGCCAATTACTAACCTTTGCTTTCCATACAGATTCTTTTAATCTAATATTAAATCCTGAGGGGAGGAATTTATATGATCTCAACCTTTTCTGGGGCCCCTAGTGGCTCAGTGTGTTAAAGCACTGAGCTGCTGAACTTGCGGACCGAAAGGTGCCAGGTTCAAATCCCGGGAGCGGAATGAGCGCCTGCTGTTAGCCCCAGCTCCTGCCAACCTAGCAGTTCAAAAACATGCAGATGTGAGTAGATTAATAGGTACCGCTCCAGCAGGAAGGTAACGGCACTCCATGCAGTCATGCCGGCCACATGACCTGGAGACGTCTATGGACAACGCCGGCTCTTCGGCTTAGAAATGGAGATGAGCACCAACCCCCAGAGTCGATCACGACTGGACTTAGACAAAAACTAAATACTATAGTGCTCAGGAAAACAGTTCATTAGACCTGTTCAAATAAAACCTACTTCAGAAGCACTGAGAAAACTGCAGACTGAGCATCACAACTATGCTTTCTGCAATGTAAGTCTTTCTATGTAAGACGTTTTCTACACAGCTCCTTTTCTCTCTTTTGGCATAAACCATTTCCCTATGGTTTTTCTCCTCCCTCTACCAAACTGCAGAAGCAATTTACTATACAGTATTACAGGATTTTTAAAAAGTTTCTATGAGATCAAACATTTTAGTGTCAGACTCTCACCTGAAACCAGAATTAGCACATGTTTGCCAGGTGGGCAGAGCAGGGCAAAGCCTTAGAGGAATTAAATTCTATTTGACTGAGCATACTTTTAGCATGAGAAAGAAATAATAGAAATATGCTTTGTAATGTTTCAAAGCTTTATCAAAGGAAGACTTCCCAAAGTCTATAATCTTGTGTACCTCAAGGACAATATTCAATTTCTTGCCATAGAGCTGAAACAACTGCCTATTTCTTTTCTTTCTAATTTTAGGTCAAATTTATTGAGTTTTTGTGTGATATATTTTAATGAGAAAACGAAGCCTGTGAAAATTCACTTACCAATTAAATCATCATTCAAATAATCTTCTTCTTGAACTGGAATTTCTGTAATTAAAAGATATACAGCCATTTATTATTAGTTTCATAGACATTTTAACATTTTGTTGATTGGTTTACTAAAGTGAATTCACCACCAGAACTTACATGATTTTAAAAGATTACACTTCAATATAAAGGAGAAAGACATGGTAGCAGTAATCCTGTAAGTCTGTTCACACAGGAGTTGCTAAATTTATGATAAAATACCAACAAGGAATGATGGTAGGAATGACAAAAACATCTACAAAGGAATCAGCGAACAAATATCTGAGTTTACCACATTTGACAGTACAGTACAGTGCATGTGGGTACAATCTCGAAAACTAATTGATACAAGTTATGGGTTCAATTGCATTCTGTATTGTAAAATTTAGGCCCTGAAAAATATAGCCAATAGGTTTTTAAAGCATAAAATACAAAGCAAAATTATCCACATATTGGAGAATTGTGTGTGTGTGTGTGTGTTATTTTAAGCATAAAAACAAACTAATTCCAGATATAAATATGAAAAGCCATCTATAAAGAAAGAGATGCTAAAGAGATGCACATGAAAGGCTCAGTCCTTATGAAAATGTAACATTTTACCTGTAATGAAAACTATGTGTCTAGACTGAGTCTCACCACAAAATTGATTAACTAGATAAAAAGTTTGATGGCACCGAAGTATAGTATATTAGTAATAGTATGAGCATTAGTATGTAAAGAAGAGATGTGCGCGAAAATGTTTCCTAATTTCCTTCATGCTATCATTTCGTTTCAACCATTTGTTTACACAAAACGAATGATGACATTTCGTAGGAAATGAGAGGTGACACAAAATGAAAGCCACACAGTTATTGTGCTTGCTTTCATTTTCCTTTCGTTTCTGCCCCGTAACAATAAGCAGGTACTGACAGAGGGCTTACAGCTGATATGTACCAATGGGTGTGTGAAGGATCTGGGAAGGAAAATGCCTCTGAATTAGAGCTGATCTGAGGAAATGGGGGTGAGACGCACACCTTCACCTTAGTGATGCCTGTAGAAACCTTCAGGCAAGGGAGTCTTTTGTTAGCTATTCCTCCGCTGCCAACATTTCAGTATGTGAGGTAATTCCAACTTGTTGCGTAATAGAAAAGTCCCTTTACTTAATTATCTCATCAAAAATGTAAAACAGTCAGAAAGAGGTCAGGTTATCCGCTTACGCAAACATACCACCAAAGAAGTAAATGACTCTTTAATCTTTCTTCCACCTTTTGTGACTTCTTGAATTATATTCAGGATACTGAGAAAGAGTCTTTATTTAAAGAGTAACAGTAACTTAGTTTATTTATAACGTTCTTGTGGCAAAAGCGTAATGGTTACAAAGGTATAAATGCTTAGTAGTTGAGAAACAACATTTTATTACAACTCTCCTCCAATCTTTTCTTCATAAAAAGGAATGCGATATTACTACGTAAATACCGATTTTCTATTATTTTTACTTATTCTTCTGACTACTTCTCTAACCACCTTTCATTAATATCCTCCATGACACTTACTTATTGACTAACAAATTATCATGACTCTCCAGCTAACTCCCTCACTTACTGACTTCAACTCTCATAGAATGTTCAATTGGGGTTTTCTTTTTTTTTCCCCCTTCGACTGCCATCCTTGACTCTCTCATCTTTCAAATCTTGGCATCTGCTCATTTGCATACGACCAATCAGGTCACTCTTAAGCAAAACAGCTCCTCTCCTGGTGCTGCTGCTCCCTGAGCTTTCAAAGAATAAGTTTTGTTGGCTTTGACTCGGTCTGGACTAAGGTTTATGTACAAGGTTTTGTGGATGAACGGCTCAAGTATTTTGTATTATTTTAAATCTGTTTTTAATTGCTTATGTTTTATTCTTTTGTATTGTTGGATACTGGCATCGAATTCTGGCAGTTTTGTAAGCCTCCCTGAGTCCCTTCGGATGAGAAGGGCGGGATAGAAATGATGGAAATATATATATATATATGTGTGTGTGTGTGTGTGTGTGTATGTATCTGAGAATCTAAGTGGAGCCTGGGAGAGGAAAATGCTTCCGCATTAGATCTGATCTATGGAAATGGGGGTTAATGTAATAATATTTATATATAATATATGTATTAAGAAGTATCTGGAAATCTAACCTGAGCCTGGGAGAGGAAAATGCCTCTGCATTAGATCTGATCTGTGGAAATGGGGGTTAATATACAGAAGGATAGCTAGCTACTCTGGGAATCTAAGCTGAGCCTGGGAGAGGAATGTCTCCGCATTGCATTTGAAATATGCAAATGAGTGTTAATAATATTATTAATAACACTATTACTCTGGGGAAGATCCAAACATTTTAAAATTTGGTGTGCTAAAAGGGATCGAAATGCCCTCCGAGTATCGCGATGTTCACACCTCTAGCCCCAAAACCAAGGGGTGGGGACCAGCCTCAGAAGCCCTCCGATTGCCGCCAATGGCACGAAAACTTCAGTGTTTTTCATTAGGCAGACAAAAATTCATGTTATATAGGCAACCCATTTTCATTAGCAGGAGCCAAATACAAAAATGAGATGACACGAATGAAACTACACAAAATGAGCAGCAATTCAATACAAAAGCACAACACTAATGTAAAGCTACGGAAATTTAGCAAACTAGTACGCAACACAACAGTGCTGTTTGTAGAAAGGTATTCTACAAACCTGTCTCATGAGGTTGAACAGCTCCATTGTCTTCCATATGTTCTCTCTCATCTTCTGTGAACAAGTTTTTAAAATGTGTTATTCTACAATGCCATAAGCTTTTGTTTTAAAAATTATTAAAATTTCCAGTACAGGCAGTTTCTGAGTTACAAACATCTGACTTACAAACAACTCATAGTTAAGAACGGGGGTGAGATAACAGGAAGTGAGAGAAATCTGCTTCTCAGAAGGGAAATTCATTCTTGAAAGAGTTGTCATGGGGAAAAGATGTTTCCACTGAAGTTTTATCACCAATCCTTGTTTCCACAAGAAGCCAATTTTTCTCAAAATCCAATTCTCAAAGAAGGTAAGGCAAAATTTTCTGAACAGGGGCACAGACAGAAAACAAACACCATAGGGGTGTTAACCATTTCTAATGCCACCCAAAGCATGCATATATGTATATATGGCTGGAACTACATTTTAAAGGTACTTGTTCTAACTTACAGACAAATTCAACTTAAGAAAAAACCAACAGAACCTATCTTGTTTGTAACTTGGGGACTGTAATTTAAAGCGAACAAGATGGTCAATATAATATTACACACCACATTTTTGAAATCATAATGCATGCATACAGGGTTTTTTGTTTAAAAAAATTCAAATTCTCAATTTAGCAATAATTTTATGAATTTGCAAGGATGGTTGACCACATCTACACTACAGAATGATTCTAAAGTGATAATTCAGTGAAAAGTAACTATGCATTAAAAGTTATGCAAAAATAACTCTGAAGTGATTCCATACAGCCATATAACCCAGAATATCAAGCCAGAAAATTCTGCAATATCTGCTTTGAATTGGGTTATCTGAGTTCACATTGCCATATATTTCAGTTCAAAGCAGAAAATCTGGGATTTTATTCAGCTGTGAGGAAGAGGCCTTGGTGATATGTTATAGTTATCAATAGTTTCTGTAAGTCAAAAAATTACATTAAAACAGGTTGGCTAGTAAATTTCACTCTTTAATTAGCCTAACTGCTGAGTATGAAATCAAATACAACAGAGGAGCATCCAGGAACCCGAAAAGTGAAAATAAAAGACTAGTCTAATGACTCACAGGACTACCGGATTAAATTGTCATGCTATATGCTCAGTAAAAGGCTCGGTGTAGGAACCAGGGCCTCAACAAAAAGCTACAAATTGCAGCAATATCTGTGTGCATATGTGTGAATTCTGAAGTAGAAATATAGTCGGCATAAAGGGATTAAGTGTGCTCATCTTACCCATGAAATGTCCAACACATATTCAGTATTTAGGCTGGTAAAAATAGTTGTGAAACTATTGAAAAAAACTGAGAGATAAAAATATTAAGTGCCCTTCCCCTCTGCCAATGCTCCCCTTCAGATTACATTCTGTCCATACTAGTATGGCTCAACCTTAGATTGATTCTTATGCTTAAAAAAATGAGAAGGGAGGAAAAACATCAGGTTCACACATGTCAGCTTTAATATGTCACATTAAAAATTTTCTTTCCATGATTGATTTACATAGCCTTGCCCTCAATTAAGGAAATACCTTCTCCTTTCTTGGCACAGTGAAGGGTTATTGACAAATTGTCCTTATATAAGATGCCAGCCATAGATGCAAGCAAAATGTCAGGAAAAAAATGCTGCAAGAACATGGCTGTACAGCCTGGAAACCAGACAACATCATTGCCCTTATATATTTTTGTACTTCTCAGATAACTGGCAAATAAATGCTTATCTAAAAATATGTGCATATTCTACAACCATACAAATAATATGCAAACAATCTATATTATCTGAATACCTTTAGAGCTTGCAAAGGGATAAAGCTATATTCAGATAACATGATTTCATAACCTATGAAAAAGCCACACATAATCAGTTAAAAAACTTACTCTTACATAAACTCATGCTGCAACCTTCTTTCTCTGAGTCTCAAAGGTGCACAATATCTGTTTGTATACTAAGTCAAATAAATTTGAAGTACATCACTCTTAAGGCTTCACATTATTTTAAAGTTGCACATACAGTTGTTGACAATTGATAATAGCACTTTACGAAAAATTGTCTCAATAAAAGTTTTACATTTATTAACTATTTCACTTATATTATATTCCCCATCTAGGAGAATATATGCACACATACCTGATTCAATATGTTCAGTAAAAGAATCTGAATCTTCTGTTTCATCTATGGGGCAGAGAAAAAAAATGATAGTAGTAAATTCGATAATATGCTTTGGTTAGAGCCACAACCAAATTTTAAAATGGAGAGATCCTGAAAATCCCAAGAAGAATATTTTAACAAAGGATTTCTATCAAGGCTTAAGGGGTAACAACATCAACATTGTCAAATCTCACTTGGCATAGACAATCCAATGTATGAACAAGTGTGAAAAAGTTCCCTGCTAATCTAACGTTGCCTAAGGAAATCAAGAACATTAAAAGAAATTACTAAATGGATTCCAAAGTTTATTTGGGTCTTGATAATGCTTCTCTATTAAAAGAATTGCCATTATTTGGGTTTTGTTCTTCTTATAGCAGGTGGACCAAAAAAAAGGCAGGAAAACTTTTCCAAGCTTTGAGGTATGCCTTGGGAAATTCTTCACCTATTTAACACTGCACATGAGGTTGCTTTTAGAGTAGAACCATGGAGGAAATATAACTACTTATTAAACAAAGTTATTTGAGAACATTTTATTATTTTTATTTATTACAAAACGCATTTTGGCAGTGTAATGCTGCCACAGAGACACAAAGAATGAGAGAAATCAAAAGGAATCAATGCACGTACTAAAGGGCTACCGGTAACGTGTAGGGTAAAGGTAAAGGCTTTTCCCTGACATTAAGTCTAGTCGTGTCCAACTCTGGGGGTTGGTGCTCATCTCCATTTCTAAGCCGATGAGCCGGCGTTGTACATAGACACCTCCTAGATCATGTGGCCAGCATGACTGTATGGAGCGCTGTTACCTTCCTGCAGAAGCAGTACCTATTGATCTACTCACATTTGCATGTTTTCAAACTGCCAGGTTGGCAGAAGCTGGGGAGAAGCTGGTAGTAGCTCATCTGCTCCCTGGATTCGAACCACCAACCTTTTGGTCAGCAAGTTCAGCAGCTCAGTGGTTAAATCCGCTGCGCTACCAGGAGATCCACCGGTAACATGTATACTCTATATATTCCAAACTGTAATCATATGTAATATGCATAAAAAATGATAACTATCAGTTTGTGGGAGGTAACTAGGAAAAAATTGGATTTTGTACCTCTGACAAACTGCGCGGTTTCATAGCAGTGTCAACCATTACATTTAGATAACATGATACTACTGGAATTACTTTGACAATATTTCTCTACTAGTGTCAGTTCTCCTTTCTCAAAAATGAGGAGGTGACTCATTTCTATGTGCCCATGAATAGGAGATAAAATATGAATATGGGATTTTTTTACATTATTTGTTTGCATATTTTATATTTCCAGTAAACAGAAATGAATAGCTTTTTAAAAACTCACGTTCATGCGTGTGTTCAGTTATGCCAATTGGTTCTCCTAGATTTATAATGTGAAACAACTATCTTAGACTTTGTAAAACAAAGCTATCAAAATAACACTTACAGGAACAAGTTATTTCAAAATAAATATGTGTTAAATTATACCTCACAAGCAGAGCGCTACGTTGAAAAGTATTTTATATTTTCTATCTATTTAGAAATGCAGTTGAGGGCCCTACATGCATAGCAATATTGCTGTGTGAAAAGTAATGAAAGTTAAGCAGAGTCAGCCTGGTTAATATTAGAACAGGAGACTACCAAGGAATACTAGATGCTATAGGATATATTTCAGATGAAGACAACAGCAAACCATAAGTCAATACATAATTTGAAGGCACATTAACACACCCAAACAGAAAGTTTCTGTGTATAGATATCACATGTGATACCTATACCAATGTACTAATTCACTTAATGTATCCATATACATTATTACGTAAGATGACACAAAATATCACGCTGATAAAGTATATGTAGGTTCTATGCTATTTCCCACATCAGTGTGCTTTCTGTTCAAGTCCCCCCACTCAAGTCCACACATTTTGAGTAGACATGAGAAGCCATTATTGTAGCTGCTACTGAACAAAGTATTCAATCCAGTAATGAGTATAATTCTGTCTTCTAGTTTACATAATGCTATATTTTCACCATTTATATCTTCATGATGATATTCAGTTAAAGGTTCTTCATCTGAAAAGAGAACAGTATAATCTAATTCACAAGAAAACATTGGTGCAAAGTGTGTTAACAGTCAAGTTTCACTAAAAACATAACCAGAACTCATGGTAATAGTCTTGCACACAGAAGCAATCCAAGTCAGTTTTATCTCAACCAAAAGGGAAACAAACAAGCACCACAGCACCAAAAACTGGACTTAAGGATTTTATTATGCATACTATCTACAAGTAATATGTAGAAATGCAGCTAAATACATGAACTAGGGTAGGGACATGTGGTCCCAATGCCATTTGCATGGGCTGACTTGCAGCATACTGTCTTTTCTCTGGCCAAAAACGGCAATTTGGCTTTTCTGGAAACACAAGAGAAATGACAGTTCATCAGCACACCCTAGTACTACTTAACATTTTGGAACTGTTTTCCAGAATGAGAATTGGTATTGTTGTTCCACCCAAGCAAGTGGAGGTTTTTTTTTTTTTTTTTGGTCACTCTGTGTGCACCCCGCAAAGAACAGGAAAGTGTTCCTCATCCTGACTTAAAGGAAATCAGCTATAGGAGTTACAGCACATCATACTTTTGTATACTGTTATGCTTTTGACTGTTATATACTGTTTTAGATTTGAGGATTGTAACAGGAAAGTTCATTTTTCTTTAACTTTTATATAATGAGGATTCTAACAGCACTTCATTTTGACCTATATTGTTAGTTGTCTTGGATCCTATGACAGGAGAAAGGTGGGATATTGGAACAATAAATCACATTCAGACAAGAGCAACTAAAATTTCTGAGGACCAAGATCTACTGGAAGTTCCCAGTTTTAAGACCTTGTGTCTTATGGCAGTGGCGTCATCACTCTGAAACACTCTGCCACCTGAAGTCCTTGCCTTACGGGACTTATCAGGCTTTTGCAGGGCATGTAAGACACACTTGTTTCGGCAGGCTTTTGATTTCTGTTACTGCTATTTTAAAATTGTTTTAGATTTTAGCCTGTTCTTGTAAGCCACCCTGAGCCCTAGGGGAGTGGAAGCATATAAGTCTGAATAATAAATAAATAAATAAATAATACATGCTAAAAGCATAAATAATTTTGTTAGTGTACAATCATGCCATGTAAAGCTGTTTGTCCAAATCAGTGGTTCCCAACCTGTGGGTCCCCAGATGTTTTGGCCTTCAACTCCCAGAAATCCTAACAGCTGGCAAACTGGCTGGGATTTCTGGGAGTTGTATGACGGTCTCATCTTTTTTATGACACCATTAAATTTAATGAGAAGAGATTACACTTTCACTTTTTGAGTCTCAATGTTATTTTATAAATATGTGGTCACTCTGAAGTTATACATGGCAGTGGTATGCCATGTAAAGAGAAAGATAACTCAGATAAGTTGCAGGGTGCTATTCTATCACCAGTATTGAAGCAAAATTCAAATATTCATTCAGTCGAATTCCATAAAGAGAAATCAAATGAAAATGACATTCTTTCATTTAGCCTCATGCAGCAAATGTCTTCAGCCATCTAACATTGGAATTCTCACAGGAAAGTACTTGTGAACAATTTCATGTGTATTTGAGAAGGACATGAAATATCATTTCAAACATTATTTTCAAATGGTTGCTGTGAGTTTTCTGGGCTGTATAGCCATGTTCCAGGAGCATTCTCTCTTGATGTATCGTTTACATCTATGGCAGGCCTCCTCAGAGGTTGTGAGGTTCTAAACACTTTCCTGGACCACCTCAACAGCGTCCACCCAAACATCATGGAAAAAGAAAATGTAGCAAAACTGCCATTTCTAGATTTCCTAGTCATTTGCAAACCCAAACAACAATTGGGCAACACAGTTTACAGAAAAACTACACACACTGATAGATACCTACATAAAAACTGTATCACCCAAGTAAAAAAAGAAGCACAATTAATTGTGCAAAAAGAATCTGTGAACCCCATCTCCTCCAAAGTGTGCTGAGCCACCTAAACTGGGCTCTACAGGCCAATGGATATTCTACCATAGACATCAAAATAGCTGCAAGGCCAAGAAAAAAGTCACGAGATTAATGAAAGATTCATGCAGAGGAAAAGTGTTCTTACCATATCAAGGGAACCACTAACCGCATTGGAAAATACAACCTACAAATTATCTACAGACCCACTAAGAAAATCCAACAAATGCTACATTTAGCGAAGGACAAGAGGGATCCTTTCACCTCTGCAGAAGTCTACCGTATACCATGCAACTGTGGACAAGTCTACACAGGGACCATCAAATGCAGCACCCAAACATGAATCAAGGAACATGAAAGCCACTGCAGACTAATTCAACCAGAGAAGTCAATCATAGCAGAGCACTTGATGAACCAACCTGGACACAGCATATTATTTGAGAACACATAAATGCTGAATCACTCTAACAACTACCATGTCAGACTACATAGTGAAGCCACTGAAATCCACAAGCATGTGGACAATTTCAACAGAAAGGGGGGAAACCATGAAAATGAACAAAATTTGGCTACAACTATCGAAAAAAATCTAAAATCAGGACAGTAAATAAAGAACAACATTCAGAACACAGGAAAATTCCAGACAAGAAACAATCAGGACCAGCTAACACCTCCCAACAAAGTATTCCCTCAGACAAGAAGCAGCCAGGCTTTGAATCTGCAAGGCCATTAAATGCTAATCAAGCTGGCCAATTGCAACATTCAAACGTGCCTCAAACAGACAAGAGTTCTTTCTCCCCACCTGGACTTTCCACAAATACATAAACCTCATAGAATCATAGAATAGTAGAGTTGGAAGAGACCACATGGGCCATCTAGTCCAACCCCCTGCTAAGAAGCAGGAAATCGCATTCAAAGCACCCCCGACAGATGGCCATCCAGCCTCTGCTTAAAAGCCTCCAAGGAAGGAGCCTCCACCACGGCCCCGGGGAGAGAGTTCCACTGTCGAACAGCTCTCACAGTGAGGAAGTTCTTCCTGATGTTCAAGTGGAATCTCCTTTCCTGTAGTTTGAAGCCATTGTTCCGTGTCCTAGTCTGCAGGGCAGCAGAAAACAAGCTTGCTCCCTCTTCCCTATGACTTCCCTTCACGTATTTGTACATGGCTATCATGTCTCCTCTCAGCCTTCTCTTCTGCAGGCTAAACATGCCCAGCTCTTTAAGCCGCTCCTCATAGGGCTTGTTCTCCAGACCCTTAATCATTTTAGTCGCCCTCCTCTGGACGCGTTCCAGCTTGTCAACATCTCCCTTCAACTGTGGTGCCCAAAATTGGACACAGTATTCCAGGTGTGGTCTGACCAAGGCAGAATAGAGGGGGAGCATAACTTCCCTGGATCTAGACGCTATTCCCCTATTGATGCAGGCCAGAATCCCGTTGGCTTTTTTAGCAGCCGCATCACATTGTTGGCTCATGTTTAACTTGTTGTCCACGAGGACTCCAAGGTCTTTTTCGCACACACTGCTGTCAAGCCAGGCGTCCCCCATTCTGTATCTTTGATTTCCATTTTTTCTGCCGAAGTGAAGTATCTTGCATTTGTCCCTGTTGAACTTCATTTTGTTAGTTTTGGCCCATCTCTCTAGTCTGTCAAGATCGTTTTGAATTCTGCTCCTGTCTTCTGGAGTGTTAGCTATCCCTCCCAGTTTTGTGTCGTCTGCAAACTTGATGATCGTGCCTTCTAACCCTTCGTCTAAGTCGTTAATAAAGATGTTGAACAGAACCGGGCCCAGGACGGAGCCCTGCGGCACTCCACTTGTCACTTCTTTCCATGATGAAGACGACGCATTGGTGAGCACCCTTTGGGTTCGTTCGCTTAGCCAATTACAGATCCACCTAACCGTAGTTTTGTCTAGCCCACATTTTACTAGTTTGTTAGCCAGAAGGTCGTGGGGGACTTTGTCGAAGGCCTTACTGAAATCCAGGTACGCTACATCCACAGCATTCCCTGTATCGACCCAACTCGTAACTCTATCGAAAAAAGAGATCAGATTAGTCTGGCATGACTTGTTTTTGGTAAATCCGTGTTGACTATTAGCAATGACCGCATTTGTTTCTAAGTGTTCGCAGACCACTTCCTTAATGATCTTTTCCAGAATTTTGCCTGGTATTGATGTGAGGCTGACCGGACGGTAATTATTTGGGTCGTTCTTTTTTCCCTTCTTGAAGATAGGGACCACATTCGCCCTCCTCCAATCTGCTGGGACTTCTCCCGTTCTCCAAGAACTCTCGAAGATAATTGCCAGTGGTTCTGAAATAACTTCCGCTAGTTCCTTCAGTACTCTTGGGTGTAGCTGATCTGGCCCTGGGGACTTGAATTCGTTTAGAGAGGCCAAGTGTTCCTGGACAACTTGTTTCCCTATTTGGGGTTGGATTTCCCCCAGTCCTTCGTCCATTCCGTGTTGCTGAGGTTGAAGATGGCTTTCTTTTTGTGAGAAGACCGAGGCAAAGAAGGCATTAAGTAGTTCTGCCTTTTCCCTGTCCCCTGTCGCCATCACCCCATCTTCTCCTTGCAATGGCCCTATCGCCTCCTTTTTCTTCCTTTTTCTACCAACGTAAGCAAAAAAGCCTTTTTTGTTGTTTTTTATGTCCCTGGCAAGCCTGAGCTCATTTTGCGCTTTAGCCTTGCGAACCTTTTCCCTACAGGTGTTGGCTATACGTTTGAATTCTTCTTTGGTGATTTCTCCCCTTTTCCACTTCTTGTGCATGTCACTTTTGAGCTTTAGCTCAGTTAGAAGTTCTTTGGACATCCATTCTGGCTTCTTTGCACTTGTCTTATTTTTCTTCTTTGTTGGCACTGTTTGCATTTGCGCCTTGAGTATTTCACTTTTGAAAAACTCCCATCCATCCTTAACTCCCTTGTTTTTTAATATCGGCGTCCATGGAATGCCGCTCAGTAATTCCTTCATTTTTTGGAAGTCAGCTCTCTTAAAGTCCAGAATGCGTGTTTGACTTGTCTTAGTTTCAGCATTCCTTTGTATTGCAAACTGCAGGAGCACATGGTCACTTGCCCCTAAGGATCCAACCACTTCAACTGTATTGATCAGGTCTTCCACATTTGTTAAGATTAGATCAAGAGTTGCTGATCCCCTTGTTGCCTCTTCTACCTTCTGGACCATAAAATTATCTGCAAGGCAAGTGAGGAATTTGTTGGACTTTGTACTCTTGGCTGAGTTTGTTTTCCAGCAGATATCGGGATAATTGAAATCGCCCATGACTACTATATCTCTTCTTTGTGCCTGTTTGGTCAGCTGTTGACAGAAGGCTTCATCAAGTCCTTCATCCTGACTCGGAGGTCTGTAGTAGACACCCACGACAAGATCTTTTTGAGTCCCGGTTCCCTTGATTCTTATCCAGATGCTTTCAAGCTGGTTTCCCGGATTACAGTCTTGCATTTCTTCTGCAACGTAACTGTTTTTGACATATAAAGCTACTCCCCCTCCTCTCCCCTTTGTTCTATTTCTGTGAAAGAGGTTATAGCTAGACCTCGCTTGTCTAGTTTCCAACAGACCTCATAACCTCTGAGGATGCCTTCCATAGATATAGGTGAAACGTCAGGAGAGAATGCTTCTGGAACATGGCCATACAGCCCAGAAAACTCATAGCCACCCAGTGATTCTAGCCATGAAAACCTTTGACAATACATTAAACTAGACTGACACATAGTTCATAATAAACTGTTATAATAAAGCAATGAAACAACCTACCATGTTCATCCACATAGTCTTGCTGCTCTGTATCTTCTGAAAAATGTTAGTAAATAAGCAGAATGTTAATGGACATAAGCAATTGGCTGCTATCTACGCTTACACAACTACATACACAACTACATTAGAATTAAATAGTTCTACTTCGTCTTAATCAATGTTGGAACTTTCAGACCTAAACCGTACCATTTCCTCTATGTACTCTGTTCTGTACATTACTGTGGTATATGTTTTCACCTAACTGTTTCCAGTTTTTGTCATTTGATGGTTCCCCACCTTTTGTACTGTTCTTTCACTATTCTAAGTGGTTAAATGCCTCTTCTAAGGCTTAATTACTGGCAGAAATGTTTTATGCTAAAACATGTTGACATATTCGGTCCCACCCTTTTGGCTTTGTCTCACTACTAGAATTTGCTCCTGAGAAAACACATTTTGTAGTTATAGTTGATGCCAACTGGCAAAAGTAAAGGCAGCTATGAGAAAAGGGGGGGGGGGGTGAGCGTGGAGTGAGATGGCCAGTTCAAGCTAAAGTTGTGCATGGTGTAATAGTTTGAGCACTGGACTATGAGTCTGGAGACCAGGATTTAAATCCCCACTAAGCCACGGAAACTCACTGGGTGACCTTGGACAAGTCACACTCTTCAGAAGAAGGCAGGGGCAAAACTGAAGTTATTATTGCTTTATGAACACTGCACCACCTAGGCTAAGGTGGTGCCCTTCCGGCTCTCAAATTTAATTGAACATGATAGTAACTAATTATCCCTGCAAACACATGCAGAGATTCGTCTGTTACCACTGTGTATACTTAATTAAATGCTTTAAAGACACCCCCAAACATTAACATATTTCAAAATACTTAGGAACTCAGAAGTTACATTCTCCAATCAATATGAAATGCTAAAAATATTTAATAGAACTGCCTTGATAATACAGAATTTTCTCTTTCTCATACACATAATACTTAGTTTCAAGTTCTACCCAGGGCCTAATACGCCCTTTTTCCCACTTCTCAAAAGAGATCTGCTCCAAGACACCAGGATCAGAATGGAAGAGAAGCTTACACTTACTATATGTGTGAAACAAGTACAGTAGAGTCTCACTTATCCAAGCCTCGCTTATCCAAGTTTCTGGATTATCCAAGCCATTTTTGTAGTCAATGTTTTCAATATATCATGATATTTTGGTGCTAAATTCGTAAATACAGTAATTGCAATATAACATTACTGCGTATTGAACTGCTTTTTCTGTCAAATTTGTTGTAAAACATGATGTTTTGGTGCTTGATTTGTAAAATCATAACCTAATTTGATGTTCAATAGGCTTTTCCTTAATCCCTCCTTATTATCCAAGATATTCACTTATCCAAGCTTCTGCTGGCCCGTTTAGCTTGGATAAGTGAGACTCTACTGTACTTATGTATCCCTTCAACCTATGCCCAAACATACATTTGTGAAACATTCATGCAACATTTTCTTCATTAGTGAATTTTTAAAAATTATGCAACATTTAATGTAAGAGATAGTATAAAGAGATAAAATATGATATTTCATATACCTGTGTCATGACCCAAAGCATCTTCTAGATTTAATTCTGTATCATCTATGAAAAAATAGAGAAATTACTATATTACTCTGTCAAAATCATGATTCCTTCCACTTTCCACAGTATTCAGTAGACCTCTTGCAAAGCATTCAGTAAGAGATATTATAAAAGTATAAAATATATGCAGATTTTTATACAATACCTGTGTTGTGCTCCAGAGCATCTTCTAGATTCAGTTCTGTGTCATCTACAAATACATATAGAAAAATCACTGTATTACTCTGCCAAAATCATGTTGCAGGCAATTAACTGATTGCATGAGAGAGAGGGTGGGATCAAAACTGCACCAGCTTTGCCCTTGAGTGCTTTCAGCATCTATATGCTGGGTGTCACATTTGCACTTCAACTGAACATACGATATTAAGCACCATGCCATGCCAATAGTATATTTCGAAGCGTATGTTCGCCAAAGGCTGTCTCAAGTCCCATATCAGCAAAGGTTGGCATCCTATACTGATAGGATAGATGTGTTACGGTAACATGATGCATATCAATATGATTCCTTCTACCTTCCACAGCATTCAGTAGACCTCTTCACTCTGTTGCAGCCCAGCTGCCTGTGTGCCTCCTTTTCACCCAAACACCACACAGTTCAACAGTAAAGAATACATTTATCAAGAAAAGAGTATATAATAGAAGAAGCAGTTTCAAAAATAAGTAGACAATAATCCAAACATCATTCCAAAATCAGCAGACTAAACAATCACAAAGGTACAATCAAAAACCAGACTGTAAAACCATTTTCAAAGTTCTCATCCTCAGACACTTCACAGGTCTCAACACACTCATTTAGTATAAGAGAGATTATAAAGATATAAAATATATGCAGATTTTATACAATACCTGTGTTGTGCTCCAGGGCATCTTCTAGATTTAGTTCTGTGTCATCTACAAATATATATAGAAAAATCACTGTATTACTCTGTCAAAGTCATGATGCAGGTGATTAACTGATTGCATGGGAGAGAGGGAGGGATCAAAACTGCACCAGCTTTCCTTTTGAGTACTTTCAATGTTTATGCACTGAATGTCACACTTGCATTCAGTAGACCCCTTCACTATAGTGTTAACAAGTCATAGAAGTCACAAAGCACAGTCCATACAGATATACAAATGTCTTCCACATTTGAGAAATCTGTTTTCTTATTCTGTGTGGAATATATGGTACCCAACACATTGGACACTATGCAATTCCATAAGGCAGTTAAAATTGTGAAATTATCATTCTTCAGCTGTATTTCTTACATAAGCAGGGATGAGGCAACATGCATGGGTTTTTTTAGACATTAATGCCTAACAACAGTGGAATGTAGTGAACAGATTGCTGAACTGAAAAGATCTGCATTGAGCTTCCTGCTCCACTACAGCCTAAGGCTCATTACTGTCTTGTAGCTTCTTTCACAGGACTGTTAGGATTTTTAAAAGGATGTCCATACATGCTATTTTGAGAAAAAAAAACTCTAAACATAATTGTAACCAAAATTAAGTATACAGTGTTCCCTCACTTATTGGTGGGGTTACGTTCCAGGACCACGCACAATAAGTGAAAATCTGTGAAGTAGGGATGCTATATTTATTTTAATATTTATGCATTATTTTAGTAGTTATACATTATTTTAAATCTTTATCAACCAATCGTGTATTGATAAATCGCCTCCTCCTCCTCACATTGCCGCTTGGGCTCCTTTTCTCTCCCTTTGGCTTCTCCGTCCTCCCTTCCTTAGGCTGTAAATTGTAATTTATTATTATTTATAATAGTCTTTTAGAGCTTATTGAAAAACCGCAAAACAGCGAATCTGCGAAAAGTGAACCACAAAGTAGTGAGGGAACACTATATATGGATACACAGAAAATTTAAAGACACCATATAATAATATGTAGACTGGTATATAGACAATTTTGAACTACAAGGTGCTAAATTTAAGCTATTTCATTTATTAGGCAGGATGCAGATAGATTCAAGCCCATTTCTTTCAGTAAATGAAAGAAGTAATTTTTAAAATTATTCCAGAGCAACAAAGAACTTAGTAACAGAGAACAGCCTTTGTTCATCACACAGCACTTAAGCAAGCCACATGTTTAGACCATCTGACACTCAGAAACCATTTCCTCTTCGCATTAGCTGTAATTAAAACCCATTCTTAACAGATTTTTAAAGCCATATGCAGCACCCCTTTCAAAGAATAAACACATATTATAGCAATCAGGCTGCCTGTTACAAGCCATCACTAAAATAATCTCAACTTGTTAGCCCAAGAGTGCTATCTGCCATATTATAGAAAGCACTACTACTCACTGTTCTGTGAAGGCTTCTCAGGTAAGCCAGTTTAACTCAATATACTGTATTAACCTAACAAAAAAGTATTCTTACTAAAAATACATACTCTTCAAAATCACAATATACTACGAGGTATTATGGTCTCTAGTACTTCCCTTTATATACATTCCAGCCTAGCAGTGAATTCTAAAGTCATGTCAGAGACAAGCTAACTATTGCTATCATTTCTACATGTACGCATGTGTTTTGCTTTCAGTCACTACAAATCATTGCGTTTTACCAGCTCACACTGAGAGGATTAAAAACAAATTATTACAATGAATTACTATGTAGTGATTCACATCTATAATTCCAGCCGCAAAGCTATCCTCAGTACAATCAGAAGTTCAAAATAATGAAAATAGAAAAGAAATATAGCAAATTACAATAATAGAATGATGATAACATTAACTCACTAATAGGAGTATAACAGAGCAAGCTACTGGACCTTTGATAACATATGTTGTATATTACTGAGAAGCCACACAATATTCAAGTGTGATAAAACAGAATTATGGTACAATTATAATGTTTAATAAGTATAGGTTGATAAAAGCGTGCTGTAATAAGTATGCACAGAACTGTAACATACAATTTAGCTTTCAAGTCCTAGACCAGTGGTTTTAAACCTGTGGATCTCCATAATCACCATAATCCTACTCATAGTTACTCAGAAGTGAATTCTCGTTGTTTGCTTTAGGGCTTACTTTTAGTAAGTGTGCCCACATTCTTAGATTGTCATATTTAAAAAAGAAGATATGACAATTGATATTCTTTAAAATCAAATAACAGTTTTATATTCTCTTTTAACGGTTTTATATGATCTTTCATCTGTGTTATGAGTTTAATTTGATGTTGTTCTCCACCTCAACCCATAAGGAGAGGCAGATGAGAAAGAAATATTGTTATTGTTGCATCACAATCACAAATGATGTTAAGGAATTTGAACTATTTAAGACAGAAGTCTAAACATAAAGCACTAAAGACTGGCCTGAAATTTATTATCCTTTTGATTATCATTGTTTGTACATTTCTACAGAACAAAAAAAAAATATTTATGAGAAACTCCCAATGTTTGAGCTTTAAAAACATATGTTAAGGAGGGGCATTTCAAATCAGAAAAAGAGGAGGAAGGTTCAGACCTTAATTTTATAGATCCCAGCTGGAATGTCTAAAAAAAAGCCTTATGAAATACTCTGTGCTGCTCACAATGAGTGAGTGAAAAAAGGAGCTATGCTCCTGTGAGGAGGCTTCAGTTTGTGTAGGAGTTACTCTTTATAGAACGTATTTGGTAAGTTGTGGAGGTATATCGGTGGGAAGAAAAGGGAACCTCTGCTCCTACCAGCTGTATTACACATGTAGACTTAATCCAATTCACATATTTGAACAAACTATTTTTTTTCTGATCATAGTCATTAACAGGCTCAACTGACTTTCCTTCTTTATATTTCAGATTCTAATATGGGAGTCCTTCTTAACCTTTTAAGACATATTTTTTTCTTTTTCCTTTTGTGGGTATTTCTGTCTACTTATACCTAAAATTTCTCTGTTCACAGACTGCAAAGAGGCCATTCTATACACAGAAATGTCATCTCCAAAGGTATTACTGACATAATGTTTTAGCTTTTTACTCCCCTCTGGACTTTATATAGGTTCCATTCCATTTAAGATTATTTGCCACAACTACTTAGTCTACATCATTCTTCCTAGTGTGTTACGGTTGGTGCTACAAGAACATCCAGTGTGTGAACCATACTAGAACATCTTATGTAGGTCATCTCTGCTTCATTAGCATTGTTCCTTGTACAATCTAGTTTATTTTAAGTAGTGGCCACCAGCTGAAATTCAATAGTTTATATCATGGCTAGAGAAACTGTGGCTCTCCAGATGTTGTCAACAAGTCCCTTCAGCTCTAGCCAATAGGACCAATAGTCAGGATTCTAGTGTAATAGTCAGGATTCTAAAAGCACACAAGGTCCCCACCCTTGCGTCAATTATAAATTAAATTCACTTTTTCTTTATGTGAAATTTATCTATTACATTCAAACTGCATATATAATAAGATCAGTTTATCATTTAATGATACATCATTTTCCAAAATCTCAAGTTATTAATGAAAACCATACGCACCATGAGTATCATCTGTTTCAGGCTCGTCTGGCTGATAGTCACTTGCAGGATCTGGGGGGGGGGGGGGGAATGGTGTTACTTTAATGGCACATGTTAGCTGAAAATGCTGTCAAATTTAAGGCTAATTTCAAAAGAATCTACCATGTTATAGACACAGGGACCTATCTGGACAGAATCAACAAAAACACGTTTAATGACTAGATGTGGGCCACAAGGCCAGGTGTTTTCTTGAAATCACTCTTCTCTTGAACTCCTCTATGTCTTTGTTCTGCTCTAAATTGACATTAATTAAAATTAACCCAGGAATGCTTTTATTTTAATTTGAACATTTTGTTTACAACTATCCCCTCAAATTCAGTAGTTCAATTTAGAAATATAACTAAAGAGAGATATCAAGGGGCAGGGGATATGTATTGTTGACTATTCATTCTCTCAGAAGTGGCTCTGTGCTGATAAATGATGAAGCTGCAGTGATCTATTCTACTCCATGCCTAAACAAGACTTTGTGCCTATAACGGATCGTCACACATTTTTGTGATGCAGTAACTGTGCATAACAGTAACCTATACCAATACAGACACCTAATAACATGACATTGTGGAGTCTAAAAACAAAAACCAAACAAAGTAATTCATAATAAAATTTCTACTAGTAGTTTTTTATAAAGATGATTTTAACACATTTAAGTATCATTAAATAGGCATCTGCATAATGTTGCATCTGGAAATATGAGGGAAATCTGTCTGAAGGATCAGGACAAGGGAATGAAACTACACAACTCAACTGAAGTCTTACCACTTCCAAAATCTGGTTCAGATAATGTAATGCCACCAATTTATATTTGAAATATTTAATACTTGTAATACTTTAGATACCTTCCTGGATAGATTTGTGTGCTTCTCCATCATAATCCTCCTCTAGAGTCGGAGCTTCAGGTATTTCATTATTCTCCACATCCTCCTCAAAATTTGTTTCCTCAGCTATATTTTCTTCATCCGCATCACCAGCTTGTTCTTTTACTATTAGAAAATATTAGAAAAGTAACAAATTGAACATGCTACAAAGCAGTTTTAGTTGCATCACTCAATTATCCTTACTAAAGAGGGATCATGGGTGTAATTCTGCCCTATGTAATACATACTTCTCCAGTAATACAACTAGAGAAATTGTCAAGGACACAGTTGTGTTTTAACCTCTGCAATTATTCTTCTGCTTTTTAAAAAAGTGAACATAATTTTAATAATTATAATAGAATGCTTAGTAAGATATACAATGATCTACCAATTATTTCTATTACTCAAAATCACTGCTAATTCTCCAAAAAAAATGATTTTAATTTTTTTTCCAAAAAGGTGCATTAATAAACTTATACCAAGTTGTGACTCAAGGACTTCACGCAGCAAAGATTGGATTTCATCTTCAGGTTCGGCTTCATCAGCACTCTTATGTTCTATGTTAAGTTAGAGAAGACAGCAGAGATGGTTTATAATGAATAGACCGAACAACAAAAAACATAGCACAAACAAAAAACTGAGCACTTTTCACCTTTTGTTATAAAACATTACCCTGAAGAAAAGGCATAAAACAAACCCAGGCACCAACTATTTCAGAAGATCGACACTGACATGTGGTGTTTGTCTGCCACTGACCAATAAGGGGAGATAACAATGTGCCTCTAAGATCAGTGCAAAGATAGAAAAGTGCAGTACTGTAACAATGTGTTTTATGAAACTTCTTTGTCTGTCCTATTAATGCAGACATGAAATGTGATGACTATGATTTATTTTCTTTAATCAAAGTTTCTGCATTGCCTTCCAACTGAGGCAATGCATAACAGATAAAAGTTATCTGTTATGCATTGCCTCAGTTACGCATTGCCTCAGTTGGGAGACAAAACTTCCTTTTTTGCAGCAGAGAGATTTCAAAAAATTCTAACATTTAAAAAATCTTCTTTAAAAACAATCCTCAAATATGATTTTAAAGAAATTATTAAAACGGAACTGATTCAAACATGAAGGTATAAAGGAGCAACACTGTTTTACCCTATATGAGGATACTAAATATGGTGTGTGCTAATGGACTCACATATAAATAGTGTGTGATGTGTTGGGCGATAACCCTTTTTTAGTTGTTCAGAAGGCTTCTGTGCTTTTGCTGACTACAGGAATTTTCTCACAGCTAGTTTGCTTATCATACACAAATAAATCTACTGCTATTACACCATTTTGTTCAAATGCAAAAAAATGGCATTGAAATGGAGCAGAAAGACATCAACCACCAGGATATTTCTTAAAGTTGAAGGGCTGTCATGTCTTAATGAGCTGTATTAGAGAAAATATCCTTTTCTTTTTACAGTATTCATTCCCTGAAAGGGAGGTAAAGAAACTCTATTTACTCGAATCTAATTTTATGCTTGAAACGTATATTTTAATTTACAATGTATTTTAATAGTTTTAACTGTTTTATGTGCTGTTTTATATTGGTTTGTATGGCATCTAATGGTTGCCACTGTTGTAAGCTGCCCTGAGTCCCTTCGGGTGAGAAGGGCGGGATATAAATGTGATAAATAAATAAATAATGTGCCATTGAATCTAATGTGCACCTCAATTTTCAAAACCCTGAAACCAGTTAAGCATTTGCTGCTGAATGTAATGCACAGTAGCATAAAGCATACTCTTTGTAATTTAGAACACCAAAGTTTCCAAAGATGGAAAAGAAAACCTTGCAGTGCATCTATGCTGTAGAATGTATCCACTTTAACTGCTCAATGCTATGGAGTCATGGTCTTGAGCTTTCTGTGCCAAATAATGCTGATGCCTCACCAAACTACAAATCCCAGGATGGCATAGCATTGAGTCATGGCCATTTAATTAGAAATGATGTCCCTCATATAGGAGTTCCCGGTGCTCCTTAACGGATTTTCCCATTTGCTCTGGCTCAGCACAAAGATGACTGTATGACAAGAATCTAATGCGTGCACCCTAATTTAGCAAGGGGAAGTGTAGAAGGGGCGGGGGGGGGGGGGAATTATTGCTTTTAACAAGATTTATGATAACCAGAAACTGGCTCTATTGGAGAAATTATTTATATTTTTCACTGATTGTTGTTTGAATAACTTAGAACACTACGTATATAGATAATCCATTCCATCCAGAACAGATTCCAACAGCCTTTTCACAATTGCCTAATTTAACATCTTAAACTAACTGGATGTATGACTCATTGTCATGCAATGCGTATTTCTAAGGGTCCTTCCCCACAGCCATATAACCCAGAATATCAAGGCAGATAATCCACAATATCTGCTTTGAACTGGTTTATCTGAGTCCACACTGTCATATAAACCAGTTCAATGTGGATTTTACACCACTGTGTGGAAGGGGTTTAAGAGAAATATTTGTTTATTTAAAACATTATTATTAATAATAAATACATAAATAAATAAATAACTTTATTTTTATACCCCACCACCATCTCCCAAATGGGACTCGGGGCGGCTTATACATGGGGCCAAAGCCGCTAGATACAAATACAAATGATCCATCAAAACAAAACATAGATAAAATAAAAACAATAAAAGTAACAAAATAGTTAAAAATACAGTTTCAATAAAACATAAGGATTTCTACCCCGCCTTTCTCAACCCCAGAGAGGATGCAAGGCAATTCTTGTGGAAACATACAAGGAAAATTCCTACAATCATTACGAGACCAGAGTAAATCCATCCTGGCCACTGATCTTCCATGAAAGACAGATAAAAATGAACTGCAGAGACACAGAGGGCACTCCTCCTCCATGTTTTTTCTCCTACCTGCCCAAAAACATGGCCTACAGAGATTAAAAAATTGCTAAACTAGGAGAGAGGCACTGGAAAATAATTAGAACTTAATGCATATATTTCATTCAGTTTTGTATTTTATAAAATCATCATCATAAATGACTTACAGTCTCTATGGCAACAATTAACACCCACTCAATGTCTTCTGAAACTAGTGAAGTGAGAAAGGACTAGAATAGCAAAAGTCTGCTGCATTTTGCCAAAAAGAAAAAAAGCCAGTCACATATACGCTATGAAAATTACTGTAGGAGTATTATTGATGCTCCTGAGTGTGAGGAGGCAGATAAATGACTTGGAAACATGAAAATGTACTGAGCTAAGCAGAGAGTCACTGTATGTGTTAAAGGAAACACAGTCTTCTTTTCCTGTGGGTGCTTTGAGAGTCACATGCAAATACACCATTTTTGTTCACATGAAAAGCCATGGGCATGATGTCAAGATCTTTGGATTGAAAACTACATTTCCAAGTTCATTTACTCCAATAGCAGACAGTGTTGCTTCTGGACTGTGGAGGCAGGTTTTGCCACTATTCTAATCCCAGTTGGTTGGTGTGAGGTCAGCCTCACATTATTGAAAATGATGTCATGATTTATTTAAAATGTTGGTTATTTTGTAAACTATAGAACTGACACAAGCAAACACATTTAAGAAACAGGGATTTAAAGTCATATGAAACATCATGATAATGAAAGCAGTTTTGCAAATACAGTAGAGTCTCACTTATCCAAGCTAAACAGGCCGGCAGAAACTTGGATAAGTGAGTATCTTGGATAATAAGGAGAGATTAAGGAAAAGCCTATTAAACATCAAATTAGGTTATGATTTTACAAATTAAGCACCAAAACATCATGTTATACAACAAATTTGACAGAAAAAGTAGTTTAATATGCAGTAATGTTATGTTGTAATTACTGTATTTACGAATTTAGCACCAAAATATCATTATATATTGAAAACATTGACTACAAAAATGGCTTGGATTATCCAGAAGCTTGGATAAGCGAGGCTTGGATAAGTGAGACTCTATTGTAGTTGTTAGTACCCGAGTGCCTAAGAAGATTTCAGTCAGCACAACCTAAAGGTTGTCATTCTGTTTACTTAGAAACAAGCTCTCTGAACACAGGACTGATTTTGAAATAAACCTGTATATGGCGAACTTGTGCAATGGATTTTTATACAGGTCCTATGTTAGGAACAAAATAGGTTCTGTAGGTTTGTTCTTAAGTTGAATTTGTATAAGTAAGTCAGAACATGTACATTTTTAAGTACACATACATACATACATACATACATACATAAAAGCATGCATGCTTTGGATAGCATAGGAAGGGTTAATATCTCTGTGGTGTTTGTTTTGCTGTTTGTGCCCCTGTTCAGAAGATCACCTCACTTTTATCCCTCTTGATAACTGGATTTTGAAAAATGTGCTTGTTGTGGAAACTTTGGTGATAAAGTGATAAAGTTTCAGTGGAGACACCTTTCCCCCATAATAACTCTTTCGGGAGTGAATTTCCCTTTCGAGGGGTAAATTTCTCTCACTGCCCATTGTCTCAGCCCCATTCTTAACTATAAGCTATTTGTAAGTCAGATGTTTGGAACTCGGGGACTGCCTGTATTGCCAATACATCTAATTATCTCATTGATTCACTGGTATAAAAGGGCACCAGTTGTCCAAACTGTCTTCAATGAATCCGGCCGTCTTCAATGTCTTCTATTCTGCAAGTGATCTCTATCTGATTTTGTCTGTAGGTTAAACTTCCAACTTTTACCAGTCGTTGAACTACCTCCCCCCTAAAAAAATATTTTCATTCTACCTCACGTTTTCCACCCCATGAACCCCTAATGGCATCAGCCACTAATGACAACCTATGTAGAATCAATTTTGATGTGACATAACACACATTGATTCTACAATGAGGAATTCTTATATTCTGATGAAAGGGAAGCACACTATGACATGAGTTAGAAACCTATTGCTTAGGGCAAGCTTGGAATGCTTTAGTTGTTATATGTAGATATTATCTAGGTATACACCATTATAAAAAAAATGCAAGACTCAAGTGTATTCTTCTGTTACTTTATGCAAATGCTTACCTGCTCTTGTGTATCTCTCCTTTGCAGGTTGGAACACTTCTTCTGCATCTTTCAAAATTGGCTGTTCTTGGACAGATCTTTCTTTAAGTCCTGCATTTTTTAGTTATAAAAGTAACTTTAGCATTTAGGACATACAATTTTAACTCTGTGTTTTCATTAAGAGACTAGAAATCTAAAGGTCACCAGAAAGGAAGCACTAAGTTTTGGGGGAAGAAACTTTCAGGAATTTAAGTCCTAAATTATATTTCAAATTCCTAGTATTCCATTAAAATCAATCAGTCTGGCTGCTCAGTTGTTTGAAAGGAAATAGCTTTTTGGTATATATGACCTGCCTTTTTTTTATTCGAATGTAAGCAATTTAGCAAACTCCAAATTTGCTTTGCAAATGTGGAAGACTTAAAATGCTAGAAATACTACTTCCAAGAAATAGAGTCAGCCTTCCACATTCACTGGGGTTAGGGGGATAGTACCCCTACCGTAGTGGGAAACCATGAATAAAAATTTGATGTTTTTGTTACTTGAGGGACCAACTTTCATGGAATGTCTAGGTCCTTCAATATGATTCTATGCTCAGCCTCTGCTAGACATTCCCTACAGAATCACCCTGGAAAACCTAGAGATACCTAAAGAGATGTCCCCTAAAGTAATAAAAAACCAGCTTTTTATTTATTTTTTCACTTCAGCAGGGGTATTGTGTCCCCAATCCAGTGAATGTGGAGGGCTGTCTATATTTCTCATAAGTAGCATTTGCTCTATTTTGAGTCTCCCACATTTGCAAAATTGGTTAAAATCAGATTGAAACAAGGCTGGGTCATGTATAACATAATGCTATTTCCTCTCTAGGTCCTTCGGGCCATGGGGGTCACATTGGAAGTCCTAGAGGGAACATGTAATCAAATCTGTGAGCGATCAAATATGTAAAATGTGGAGGGATGACTGCATTTCTAAATAAAACGAGTAGATGTTTGCAATATTTTCTGACTTAAATCCTTTGATGCTGTGATTTATTTATTTACCATGAGTGGATTGGAAACATGAACCTAGGGAATGGAGGCATCATCTCTATCAACCACATTACCTTCTCTCTTGTTTCAAAATTACCTGTTCCATCAGTTTTCCACATCTGTTTGGCCTTCCACTCATTGTAGGAGGCATTACCATTGGTGAAGCAATTGAAATAAATAAGCCCAACTTTTGCAGATTATAAAATGCTAAAGATATAGAAAAGCTACTCCAATCTTGGAGTTGGCTATAGTGAAAAAAATAGAAAAATGTTTTTGACATGAAAATATCATTTCCAATTTGAAACTAGCTGATGGCCAGGGAGAGGAAATGTCTCCTTCAAATGTCAGATCCTAGACTGGGGAAGAAAAGAGATAATGCTTTTGGCCAGCATCCTCCCCCTCCTCAAATTGAAGTCCCTTCTCTCTTTGACACACTTCTTTTAGCAGAACTAACACAAATATTGTACAGTACTAGATAGGATACAACTCTGGATTATATTATCAAGGATAAGAAGAGGAGCCACTTTGAATGTTCCTAGTCTGATAATCCATACAAATAGTACACAAGAATACACAGGTCAGGATATGCTAAATGTCTTTTCTCTACTTTTTAATTAACTAGAAAAAATGTATATCATCATCATAATTAGGCCAAAGCTCAATTGTTAGCCCCCAACTAAAGTAGACATACTGAATTAATGCAAGTTACATATGTGTTGATTCATTACTGAGCTATTGTGGTTGAGACTAACAAATCATTTATGCCTATATAGGCCATTCATCATATTTTTCTATATCTCAGTTTTTGTTCCATTATACAGCCAAATATTGTACCCATTATACAAAATGCAAAACTCAGGAGAAACATTTACTAACCAGTAGTACTTTTAAAATGCATTTTAATTCATAAATAGATTAAATAAAAATCTCTGTATGTCCATATTTTATGGGATGTTGCAGTGTTATTTATTTGAAGTTATTTGGCAACTCAAGCATCTATTATGAGGAAGAATAAGGATTTAGAATACACTTCTACTGAAAGAAATACACCCTGCACAAAAGAAAATCTAAAATTCCTTGGCGTGTTGTAACAGAGGGAGTAAAGTATTCAGTGGTTTACTAGCCAGCAATCCTTTCTACACTTACCTGGAATTTAAGCCCCACTTAGCAAAGAGAAGCTCATTTCCGAGTAAACATGCACAAAATTGTACTAGCAACCATTCCATTTTTCCAGGAAAAAAACCCAGGCAGAATTAAGGAAGCACTAAAGCTTCTTTATATAAGAAATGGGATTGTTTCTTGAACTTTTCTTTAGTGTCTTATGTCATACAAAAATGTGTTTCATTTTCTAAATACCAAAGTAAAAGTAGCTTAACTTTTCAGAGCAGTCCCAATTCATTTCGAACGAGTATTTACATCCACAGAAAATGATCTAAAATATGAACTACAACAGGAATGTCCAAATGATGTGTATATCCAATGTGTTTTTAAAAATTCATGAGTATAAATTTCTGCAAAACTATTATTTTGTGTGAGGCCAAAATGCAAAAAGGACCCAAAACATTTTGAATTTTATTCCATTTTACAAACATAAAAATTGACCCAGAATCAGAATTCTGGAGGTCAAACTCCATACACATAGCAGTACTGAGGCCAAATGAAATTATTTTCTAGTAAACTCACATATATGTCATATTACTAGTCAAATGGGTAGAACAAGCAGTGGTAAAGTCCTATTCCATGGTAATCTCAACTCATGTTTTCAATCCCCTACTTTTTTGCAGTCAAAATATGCTGATGACAAATCCCTTAGGATTCTCTACTGTCCTTTCCACTATATTTTCCTTTATATTGCCATATAAACCATATCAACTTAATTCAGAACAGATTCGGTCTTTCCAAGAAAGAAAGATTTGAGCCTTCCTCTCAAATGTTCCAAAGTTGAAGAATACCCATTACCTCCACAATCATCAGTCCCCTCTTCTTCCCAACTTTCCAAGTTGCAATAGTGTGAGGTGGCTGTAACTGCCGAAGATTACGTCCAAACAGAAGTGACCAATGAAATGACACTTTTGAACATCAAAAGCCTTTAGATTTGTACCTAGATGTTTCTCTTTTTTCATATGTATCGTTTCTACAAAACACTATGAATTTTATAGTCCACAGGTAAAAGAATATTTAAATTTATATGGCTGCAATTAAAGGATTTGGAAAAATGCAGATACTGAGAAAACAATAGGCATTTAATTTTTTTTAAATAAACCTTTTAAAAATCCAACAAATTCTAGAAATTGTGACTTTTATTTCCATGTTGGAAATTATCATTAATCACCTACATATGGATACTACCCGTGATTAGACACCACCAGCAAAGCCAGACAGAGGTATGTAGCCATGTATATTCAAACATTGCATCTCACATACTACACCAAAATCTTTCTTTTTGATCCTGTATTCATCTTTGATTATGTTTTCTTATAACAATTTTCTAAGTAAAAGCAAATCTAATGGGTTATATAACATTTCAAATATATATATTTGGAAATGATTATTTTGTTCAACATTTGTTTTATTTACAGCTGTGTCAATATTACAACACCGAACTGTCCATGTAAAATGAAACAAAAACAGTGCTGTTCTAAAATACAAATGGGGACATAAACTTATTGTCTTGCATACCCATTCTTCACTGGTTCACTTTCATAGCCATGTATCTTCTTCCATGTACAGTATTCCCTCACTTATAACGGGGGTTACGTTCCAGGACCACCCGCAATAAGTGAAAATCCGTGAAGTAGGGACACTGTATTTATTTTAATATTCATACCTTATTTTAGTAGTTAGGTGGCCTTTCTCTCATTTGGAAGCCCGTTTTGTACTATAGTTGTTTTAGTTTGATGAGGCGGCCAGCAGTTTGGCAGTTTAATTGGTTAGTTTGATAGATAGATACCACTTTTAATTGGATAGCATTAAGGTCCAAGGCATTCGGAGAGTGCCTTGGACCACAAAAAAAAAAACCAAAACCCGCAAAACAGCGAGGGAGCGAAAAGTGAACCGTGAAGTAGCAAGGAAACACTGTATTTACTTTCTGGTAGTTAACAGAACTTTGTTTTATTATACTTTCATGAGCAAAATTATGTGACCTCCTACAATGGTGAGTCTACATTAAGAATAAAACTGGAGAACCAGTCCACATTCCTTGCTTTCCCCCTGAAATTTCTTTTCAGTTTTTAGTAGATATTGTTATACATCAAATAAAACTCAGATCTTTCGGTCTTTTTTCTTTATTTGTTTTAGCCTTGACATACTGAGTACCAAAAGATAATACCAATATATAAATGATGGCAATACAGTAAGAATGTACAAGTCATGGTCAGACACTATGTACAAATTGGAATTCCATAGTAGTCTCTTTTATTGGATGTTTACAAATTCGTACAATACCAAGGCAGACTTTGTAATCTTGTTTACTCTAACATACTTCAAATTGCCTTACTGATATTATATTTATTCTGTTCTTACAAATATTCATTTTCTTGCAAACAGGTTTGACTAAAGCAGTGTTCAGCTAAGAAACAGTTATCATTTAATTTTTTTTCTCTTCTCCTCTTCCTTTGCTGAATTATCAGATGATTTAGAAAGGTTTTTAGTTATCTTTCTTATTTCCTTATCTTTGCCACTAGATGTTGCTTTTATCTCTTTAGCTTTAAGATTTTTGTCTAATCCTGATCTCTCCTTTTCAGCTTTTCTGTCTAGTTTAACCTTGTCAGATTCTTTCTTTGATTTATCATCAGCAACCTTTTTAATCTTTCTGTCCAAGTCCTCAGTTTTTTTCTTGGTTTTCTTCTTTTCTTCATCTTTGGCTTCCTTCTTTAATTCATGCTTTTCTTTCACTTTCTTCACTGGCTCTTTGATCTCTTTAACTTTTTCTTATTTTCCAATTTAAAGGGAGGTAAAGGTTCATTAAAGAAGGTGCATTAAGAAAGTAGATTTTAGTAAACTAAGCACATATTTCCATTCTACTACAGTTCACCAATGCATATTTCCACTTCAAAAGAACTTGGCCACACCATATTAGTAGTGATGGAAGAACTGAATTAAATGCAAGTACAGCTGATACTCTTTTTTAAAAAAAAAATCAAAAAAGATCTTTTGGTAACTATTGGAATGATTTCAATACCAATTTGAAAGCTTTCTCTACTGGAAACGGTAATTAAAATCCTGACAATGTCAGTTTTTCATCTTTAATTACTTGGATGCTTGACAGGTGAAGGGACCTATTAAATGTATTAGGAAACTACTACTTATATAGATGAAGAAAATGGTCTGTAGATAATTAACTATCATCCAAACTATATCAACAATGCAAACAAAAGTTTAGTTTTTTTATGCTAGTCTTGAATTATGAAGTTCCAAATAGCCCAGGACTGGAGTATATGAAGAAATACCTTCCATCAAGATGTTTATCCTGTTTATGATGCTTCCACCCACAAGAAGGTGTCAGAAGCAGGGCTTTTTAAGGGTTTAGGTCAGAGGTCCTCAAACTATTTAAGTGGAGGGCCGATTCACAGTCCCTTAGACTGCTGGGGGGCTGGACTATGATGAAATAGTCCAAAATTAAGATTGTTGTTGTTGTGTGCTTTCAAGTCATTTCAGACTTAGGTCAACCCTAAGTCTAAAGTTTAGGACAGGGGCCAGGTAAATGACCTTGAAGGGCCACATCCAGCCCATGCGTCTTAGTTTGGGGACCCCTATTTTAGGTCCTCCCCAGGTAAAGTTTTGAAAGCTACTTTATACCCTAGCAAAAGTTATTTTCTCATTCCAAACTTTGGGTACAACTTAAACTTTTTGTACATCAAAATAAATGCAGCTTGAAACCACTATCTGCCCTGGTTCAATGCTATGTAATCACTGAAGTTGATGATTTTACAAGGTCTTTAGCTTTCTCTGTCAAACACTGCTGGGTGCTTTATCAAGCTACAAAACTGCCATGAATCCAAAGCATTTAGCCATGGCAGTTAAAGTAGTGTCAAATTCTACAGTGTAGATGCAGCCTTAATCTCATAGGTCTCTCAACACACATATGCACACGGAGTATTTATGAATTGCAATAATTATTCCCTTAATTAAAAAAACAAAGGAGAAATATGTTGAAGTAGACGGCCACAAAATTTAAAGTTTCTTTCATTCCAGTACCAAAATATCTTCCTGAAAATTCATAACAATTAGCTAACTGCATGATGTGTAAAAATATCTATTTATTTCAATTACAATGCAAATCAAGCCTAAATCCAATCAAACACTGTCATGCAAAGAGCATAAACACACACATGCATTTCTACTTTCAAGAATCAGAGCCTCACCAAACATTACAAGGAAACTATTGGAGAGGGGTGGAGGTGAGGAATTAATGGGCGGAATAGGGTTTAATTTTTCTCCTCAGAGTACAACCTTTGTTTTTCCTTTATCTTGGGACTGCCACTGCAACCATACTCCTCAACTGGAATCGGGCCCAGGTAAATTGAAGAGGCATTTGGGAGGGGGTGTTCAGGAGGCATTGATCATGCTGTTTCTATCACAGTTAACACTTCCAAGCTGGGATTCCCCCTCCAAGCACCCACATTCAGCAAGGTATCTCCTCATTCCTTTCAGACAACTCTCCCCATACTTCAATCACTCCTTTGGGAACCAATTTTATGGATGAAAAGATGAAAGTATCTTTGAAGGACAGTTGCAGAGAAATGCCTTCCGTGATTATATCTTTACCTTGAGGTATTTTTAATTGCCTGGACTAAAATAAATTCAGAATTGATTTGTAAATGCCATGCATCAAGCATTTAAGGTATTATTTATATGAACTGTCACAACACAGGAAATAAGCAGTTTTAAAAAATCAGGTAACTAATATTGCTAATTCCTTGGAATAACAGTAATTCCTTATAAACATAAAAAGGAAAGCCACCCGTTTATTATTTATTTAATGAAAGTTGTATAGCATTTTTCATTTGTATATTTTATTAAGATCTTATTTATGCAAATGATCTAACTACTTGGGTTATTAGCCGAATCCGAATTCTGCCACTCTGTCTGATATTTGACAAGGCTTGGGAACTGAAGATTTCTGATTTCCCTAATTGTACTAGATTACATATTTAGGGAAATTAACTGTTATCGTACACATTTACTCCATTTGCACACAGAAATTGGAAATGTATGTGCAGAAGCCCATTTCCATTCATGTATAAGCTCTTAACTTATCTGGGAGCAAAGTTCTTAAAGTAATTTAAGTAAAGCATTCCTCTAACGTACTGTCTGATATTTCATGTTTCATAAATTTCAAGAGAAATATGCCACATTCTTGTAGGCACAAAAAACATCCAGAATTAGTAAATTATACTTACTAAAATGGCAAAACACATGCATTTCAGGCACTAAAAATCAGTGCATTATGAATGCCACTAGAGCTCAGGATAGCAATGTACCTTTAATTTTAGCTTTTCTCTTGGTAACCCCTCCAGGTAACACTCCTATTTTTTATAAGATGGAAACAGTTTACAGGCATTACTTTAAATATTTAAGAACTATACACACTAAATGAAAAATCAGACTTACCATTTTGAAACAGCATGATTTCATCAGACCTTAAAAATAACAGGCTGCTAAGTTTTCAAATAATAAAGTTGGGAGAGTTGGAGCAAGCCAACATAACAATCACCAGCAGAAAGACATAGCAGTGTGGGATAGGGGAGTAAAATCCCCCCACAAAAGCTCCACCAGGAGGGGAAAAAAAACGAGAGGATCGGAAAAACAATCTAGATTGATAAGCAGAGAGGAAAAGCACCTGTGGGAGAGAAAGGACCAGACTGGGGAATGAGAAGAAGGCCATTTCAGTTAGTTGGTGGGTAGGTAAAGGAAGCGAAAATTATCTATTGCATATGTATTCTTGTATAAATTTTAAAATGACAAAAAACCTGGGTTGGCTTAAACAAGGGCCAATACTGGAACAGAGACACAGCATGAAGGCAGTGGCAAGCAGAGGTGAAAAATACTCCTACCACATTACCCCTCAATTGCCCAAACTGGAGCAAAAAGGAAAAGAAAAGAAAGGCAGACCTCCCTTCATCCTTACCTTCTTTTTCAGCCTTTGGAGTTCATCAGCAATTTGTGGGAGCTATTTTGGTCACATGAAGTGAACTGGAGAAGCAGTGGACATTTTTAATAAAAGCTTATTGCATGAGATTCTTTGCAGAGAAATTGTGGTGGCCATTTTTAAAATGGGACTTATTATATGGCACTATTAAAAATAGCCACTGAGGTCTATCTGCAATCTATCTGCAATTAGCCCTTATTAAAAATGGTCACGGCTGCTCTGTTACATTTCAAGTTCCCAAAATGGTAGATAAACTCTGCTCCAGCTAAAAAAAGTGAGGACAAGGCGAGAGTTGTCTTTCTTTCTCCAGGTTGGGAAAGTGGGAATGGGAACACTTCCCACCTCTGTTTCTTGTCAATGCCTTCACTCTTGTGTGCCTAAAAGATGACGGTTGACATCAGTGCTCCCCTGCCCCCATTTTTTCAAGGTGCGTTTTTATTCTTTCCCCTCATTTATATTCTTTTCCCTATATGTATTTGCATAAATGTACAAATTTTAAAATCAGCAATACAGTTTATATTATACCCCCTTGCAACTCTTCAGATAAACAGATCCTCTCCTTCGCTTGAGCTGTTCCAAGTATGGTCTCTCTGTGTAATTTAAAAAGTGGAGAAAACAATCCTCTGTAGCTACAGTCCACCGCCACACTTGTTCTAACAAAATAAAATCATATCTTCGTCAGCTATAAACACCTTCTGTGGGACATAGGGCATTTTCACCATGTTTTGGAACCTTTCTGGGTAAAACAAAAGTCCTCCAAACTCCTTAGATACCATTTGCAAGTCCCAGGAGCCACAAAACGGCCCTGGGGAAAATTGCTCTTTCTGTCGCATGCACCTGACCCAGCCTCATGACAGAATGAGTACTTAAGTTCTGACTGCATTTTCTAGTCTGTGCAAAGCTGAATGCTTTTGTTTATCTAATTAAGAACAGAAAAAGTCCAGACAAACAACCCTTGAAGATCCTAAGATGCTGAAAATAAAAGCAACTTCAGAAGGTTTGTGTTGCACAAAGTACTCCCTCAAAGAGTAGTCAATCAGGTAAACATGTTTAGTTGAACTGGATATACTATGAAGCTAGAATGCTTCTACAAAGGCCATTCCAGAGCATGAACCACTGTAGATTTCAATCACATCAACAAAACCAAACAACCTTTAAATATTATATATTCTGCGTGCCACCTTCTAAACTATCATTTTCCTTGCTGAGAATTTGTACTGATTACAGTTTTTGCACTGTGCAAATGCTTCACTATTTCAGTTGTCCAGGTTTTGATGTTTAACTTTTCTAAGCAACCTTGGGAATACTAATCAGCCACTGCATTTCCTATTCATATACAAAATCACACACACAAATTTTTATTTGGAGATTAAATAGAAATGCACACCTGTGATTCCCAGACACACTATAGAGCAGGGGTGTCAAACTCATTTTCAGATTAGCCACATTAACCTTATGGTTGCTCTCAAAGAGCTGTTTGTAATAAGAAGACTGTATAAATGTAATTATGTTGCCTTGGAACTGAATGTCTAATACAGTACATGTCACTACATAAATAAATAAATGATGGTGAAACTATGTTGCTCTTGTATTAAAAGCCTACCTCCCCCACTCCATGAAAGCCATCCACCGATTGCCAAGATTGGCTGAAACTTCATGTATCCTGTTTATCCCCAGACCCCCTGTGAAGAACAACGAAGGTGGGGAGCCACATTTCTTCAAAATGCTATTCCTAATTTTTGCCACAGAGTGAGGGCCACTGTATTCCACTAAGAGGAAAATGGACCAAACATGGCTTTGGCTTTTTGAAGCATTCACCTCCAGCTCCAACTCTGGCCCCTCAGGGAAAAGGCTGACCAGGCCTGGGGGTTTAAAAGGAGAGGCCACCACCTGCCTTGCATGCTGTCACCCAGATATTCAAGCTTCAACTGCAAGAGGCAATACATGATCAGCATCTTCTCAGTGCAGCTAAAACAGCAGCAGCATTGCCGATTCCTGTTCATCTGCAGTCTCCAAGACACGGACACACTCTCGCAACTAGGATGCAACCATTCGTTGGAAGAGGGGGCAGTGACAGCCCAGGGAGCATCTGGATCTCACAGTCCATATAAAATGACGTGATGGGCTAGATTTGGCCTGGATGTCTTGAGTTTGACACATGTGCTGTACAGCCATTTTGCAATATTTGAACTATCAAGCACAATCAAGAAGCCGTAAAAATGTAAGAAACTAGTACATTACTATGCAACCCTTGTGAATTCACAGTGACTCCTTAAAGGTGTTAAGAACAAGTACAGTAGAGTCTCACTTATCCAACATAAACGGGCCAGCAGAATGTTGGATAAGTGAATATGTTGGATAATAAGGAGGCATTAAGGAAAAGCCTATTAAACATCAAATTAGTTTATGATTTTACAAATTAAGCACCAAAACATCATGTTATACAACCAATTTGACAGAAAAAGTAGTTTAATATGCAGTAATGCTATGTAGTAATTACTGTATTTACGAATTTAGCACCAAAATATCATGATGTATTGAAAACATTGACTACAAAAATGTGTTGGATAATCCAGAACGTTGGATAAGCACGTGTTGAATAAGTGAAACTCTACTGTAGGTACCATTTCATCTATCAGTCTGTTTCACTGCTAATAGCTTCTTTTTACAACAAGTATTTCCTAATACTTATGTATTTTTAATGCAGTTTTTGGTAATGTGGACTTACTTGTTTGGTTCCCTTTGGGGCCACAGAGAACAACCTTTAAAAGATACGAATATGAGTTATCGTGTCACTTTTTGTGAGTTTTCCTGAATAAATTTCCACTCCTGCCGAACATTTCCTCAATACACTGGAGATCTGTGTCATTCATTAATTTCAGTGGCTAATTTGGGACAATTGCAGTTTACAACTTTCCTTAAATTGTGATGTCCGTAACAGAACAGAATGTGCTTTTTAAAGGAATATTGCTCAGTACTCACGCCTTTAGGCTCCTATATCAGATCCTTTTCGAATCTTAGTTAGTTAGTGAATTAATAGAGACTGAACATCTCTTATCTGGAAAACAGAATTCCAAAGAACTCAAAGACTCCTTCTACACTGCCATATAATTCAGTTCAAAGCAGATAATCTGGATTTTATATAGCAGTGTAGAAGGGGCCTAAAATAAGAAACTTTTTGCTTTTAGTCTTGCAAAGGAAAAAGGCTCAAGTTTGCAGGTCCACCTGATTTGCTAAAAAACAAGCCATCAACAGGCAACACCTGAGAACCTACATAAAAGGTTCTCAGGAGTTTCATCTTGTTGCTGGTAGCAATGTCAGTGTTTGGAGCTATAGCCTCAGACGGTTGGTGATCTTGGGATTTGTGAACTTTGGACTATCTCTTAGACTTTGGCATTTGGATTTTGGGTTGACCTTGGACTTTATTACCTTTATTTATTAGAGAGATGAGCCAAAACTAACAAAATGAAGTTCAACAGGAACAAATGCAAGATATTCCACTAAGGCAGAAAAAATGAAATGCAAAGATAGGAGAATGGGGGACAACTGGCTTGACAGCAGTACGTGTGAAAAAGGTCTTGGAGTCCTCGTGGACAACAAGTTAAATATGAACCAACAATGTGATAAAGCGGCAACAAAGCCAATGGGATTTTGGCCTGCATAAATAGCAGTATAGTGTCTAGATCCGGGGAAGTCATGCTACCCCTCTATTCTGCCTTGGTCAGACCATACCTGAAATACTGTGTCCAATTCTGGGCACCACAGTTGAAGGGAGGTGTTGACAAGCTAGAATGTGTCCAGAGGAGGGCTACTAAAATTATCAAGGGTCTGGAGAATAAGTCCTATGAAGAGTGGCTTAAAGAAATGGACATGTTTAGTCTGCAGAAGAGAAGGTTGAGGAGACATGATAGCCATGCATAAATATGTGAGGGGAAGTCATAGGGAGGAGGGAGCAAGTTTGTTTTCTGCTGCCCCAGAGACTAGGATGCGAAACGATGACTTTAAACTACAGGAAATAAGATTCCACCTGAACATCAGGAAGAACTTCCTCACTGTGAGAGCTGTTCAGCAGTGAAACTCTCTGCCCTGGACTGATGGAGGCTCCTTCTTTGTAGGCTTTTAAGTAGAGGCAGGGTGGCCACCTGTCAGGGGTCTTTGAATGCAATTTTCCTGCTTCTTGGCAGGGGGTTGGACTGGATGGCCCATGAGGTCTCTTCTAGCTCTATGATTCTACTCCTGATGAAACTATTCTCATCTCATTAGCTTCATGAAGTCAGTTCATATAGATTTCTCAGGAAAACCAAATGTTAGTTTGATGTTTTATAAGTGGAGTTCTCCAATTAATATTCTCAGTTGGACTTAGGGTTTTAGCTGTTCTGCATCCCCCATTGGATCTGGGGTTAAAAACACACAATGGTGGATTCTAAAGCTGGCATCCTGTTAGTGACATGTACACACAAGTGGGATAGTCATTTGTCGGGGGTGCTTTGAGTGTGATTTTCCCATTTCATGGCAAGGGGTTGGATTGGATGGCCCATGAGATCTCTCCCAACTCTATGATTCTATCTATGGAAATCAGATTTGGGATCTTAGAAGGGACTATCGTCTCACCTTGTGATATTCACTGCAATTTATGTCTCCTCAATGGGATTCTTCAGTTTGAACGTGGACTGCTTGCAGTTTTGACTAACCACCTGTTTGAAAATGAATCTTCATTTCATAGTATCATCTTGTTGCTGAAGCTGCCTCTAGTTCTCCACCTCCATCCCCCTCTTGGCATTGTTGGTGGTGGCTCAGTGGCAGAAAGAAAAGGACAATCTACCTCATCACATGCCCAGAACAGCACCCCACTGAGATGAATGGTGTCAGAGCAAATCTAGCCACTTTGCACGCTTGCTTGCTTTTGCACTGAGGCTCTGAGGGAGAGTAGGAATGATGGGCAGCATCAGCACCAGCAAAGGTGGCCGAGCCATGGCCACAATCATAAGCCAGACATGGTTTAAACAGGAAAAAGGCCTCTTGTGCACCTTTTGTGCCTCACATTTCCTTTTTCCATCTTTCCCCAACCTCTGGTACCCCCCCCTTCCCCAGAGCACAGGAGGGTGCATGGCTGTGAGGAAAGCACAGCTGCATCTGTGAAGGATCTGCAGGGCGTGGATGTTGCACACTGGCAGTTGAAGCATCTTTAAGGGTTCTTATTTAATTATATGTAAATAAAAGTATTCCAAAATTGGAAAAAAATCCAAATCCAAAATGTTTTTGGTTCCAAGCATTTCGGGTAAAATATACTCTACCTGTCATTACTAATGATCAGTCTTTTTATCCTTTTCATTTTAAAATCTTAACAACAATAGCCACAATACAGGTCAAATATCCTTTATCCAGAATTACAAAATGCTTCATAATTCAAAATGTTGGGATCTGTGAAACGGTGAGAATTCATAACTCACACTATTTCACAGATTCTGGCTTCTCTCTCCAGCTAAATCTGCAGGAGCACCCCAGCAGCTACCTCAAAGGTAGAATCAGGCAGCTAGCAGCCTACCACTGCCACTGTTAGAGTTGGCTGCAATTACTAGGTTCCCCTGTCAGAAGACTTGGATAGGAAAGGCACGGACTAGAATCCGAACTCTGTCAGTGTAAGCAGAAGGGAGAGGTGAGCTGGCTGGTTTCTTTGTTTGTTTTGGTGCAGAGAAGAATCTGGAACAAGGCTGAATATAGCTGTCAGTAGTCGATACTCCCATATCCCAGTTTAGGCCTTACTTCAGCTAAGATATAGTGGTGAAAAAGGAGCAGCACCACTTGTGTAAAGTTTAGCTGCAAATTGGAGCATGTCATCTTCTCTCCTCAGATTGGGAATCCCAAATAATGTGTGTCTGGTGACCAGTGCTTACTGCTGCCTCCACTGCTAACTTACACCATTTCATATACAAATACTTGTTCTATATTACAAAATTCTAAAATCGAAACATTTCTGGTCCCAAGCATTTTGAACAATTCAATTTTTATGAAGTATCTTCCATTATGGCAAAAATACTACCTTTTTCTCTTTGTTTCCTTTTTTCCTTTAAAAGAAATACTTTTTAATACTGGACAGCTCAAATGCAAGTTAATTTAAGCATCTTTGATGTTTTATTCTGTACAGTTTTGTCTATGAGGAAAATTCAGATTAATATTAAAGATTTATATCCTGTTCTGACATTTACAATAACTAAATCCATTTCTACCAAGACAGAATACCTTTGTAATATTTTAGCACAGCATAGTTATTTGAATTTATTTTTGGTACCCTGACACTCCCTTTGTTTTAAACCTGAAAAGAGGTTTCAATTATTTCAATTCCTCCCCAAGAGTTAATGTAAATAAATATGCCAGGCTAGAGACAACTAACTTACTATGGACATTATCAAAATCCCCCATAATGGTTAAACATTGCAGGATCAGTACCTGGACTGAAATCCTTAATTATTCGAAGTTAAGTTGTGTGTAATGGTCATTTTTAAGTGTAAATTCACCCTTGAATGCTTTCATACTTTGCATGGTGAGTAAAGTTGTACAAAATAGTGTCACCCCCTCTGTGAGACCACATCACGTTCCATATCAATGGTGGATTTCAATTAATTAAAGAGGGTTTATATTAATTAAACAATCATCTTAAAAGCAAGTTATCAGACATTCTTTTTAAAACAAAAGCTACATCAAACTATAAGGATCAGTTTTTTGCAAGTATAGTCTATTGTTTGGTCAAAAATTATGATTTCCAAAATATTCCTAATTTTTTGACACTTAGCATACTGCATCCACCAACAAATCAATAGTTTGCTTCTAGTTATTTTTGCAAGAATTGCATACAATTGTCAAGTTTTATTACATATGAAACTTTATCTATGCTCTGCAACAGATATAGTTGAAGGTGGTCACAGAAATCCAGGGTTCATCTTACTAATTTGGTTGGAATAAATAACATAAAACATACATTCCCTACAAACCATTCATACGTTAGAACCACAACAAAGCAAACAAATATTTGTGCAACATATATACTGTTCCACAGTATTAGATGCTCAGCATTATGAAGGAAGCCCATATTTGAGCATTCACAGTTTTCACACCAATAGCAGCATGAATAATAGAAACCACTACTGCTTCATCTACTTTAGTAATTATATTAGCTCAAAGGGGCTGGGCATTTGCTCAGTAGTATGCATGCAGTGCAAGGCCAAAATGTATCTAGCCCACCCTTCCCCATCTTTCCAGAAACTTTTGTACACACACCAATTCCAGAAGGGTATGTTGGTGCATAAAAACATAGAAAAGGAAATTACTGAATTAGGTCATTTGTATAATAGTCATCTCTAATTGAGATAAGTTAGGGACACAGCAGGTGAGGAAATCAATCAAACTCAAGTAAATCATTCACTTTAGAAGAGTTTGTATTGATTATCTTTAATTAGCTTGACATTACAGGAAAAATACATATTTACAGATTCTCACTTTCATAAAATGTCCATTAAGTTGTTACAAACAAAACCGCCTTTGAGATATAAATAGCATAAGAAGAAACTAAGAATGAAACATCTTTTTCAAAATATACAATAAGAATTACGTACTATTTCTTTCAAATAATGAATGGGTTTAATGATTAAATAACAAATTTTAACATCTATTTTCAATAAAATCTGTAAAATCATTTAAAAAACCAGAAAATTAAGGAATAATCATTGATAGCAAAAATCAAACAATTTCAAAAAAATTATTTAATCATATAGAGGCAGAATCTTATAATATTAAATATAAATATATACACGATATGTTAGTCATGCCATAATGTTTTACAGCCAATTAACACTGTGTTAGAAAGATGAACCATTTGAAGGTTAATAATACAAGTTACTATCATAGTGCATGTACAGGTTAGTGGTAGGAATGCACAAGCTGAAGCAAAACCATACAGAACCCAACCACATAACTGAAGACACTTTTACCTTGCTACTAATAAGCGTGTTACTTCAGTTCGTCTCTCAACTGCAAGTTTCTAAAAAGTTTTTTGAGAAATGAGTCTATATTATATGGCTGGTATGTCCATTGGGGAAGAGGAGATTACTCCATTTAGCCCAGAACCCTGTTGCTCTTTGATTGATGGACATTTTCATTAGTCACTGAACTCTGTCCTCAAACTGAGGTCACTGGTTCTGTAAATCCACAATAACACATGTTTTTTTCCCGTGAACCCCTTCATTCTGTGACGTACCATCAACATCATCTGCTGCATCGCTCTCTTCTTCTTCTATTATTTCAAAGGGAGTCATTACATCATAGAGAAATGAGAGGAAACCATAAAACCAATCAGAACTTTCCTCTGCTAAAATATTAAGGACTTCCTCAAGTGAATCAATATTTTCATTATTGCCATCTTTGGTCAGGCCTACACAACAATAAAGGAGAGACAGAGAGAGAGAGAAAGAAAGCAGCAGTTAGGTGGAAAAAAGAAGCTGACACAGAAGATTTTCAGAGATCTGTCATCATGATTAGGATACAAAGTGTTAAAACGATATGGTTGGGCAAATTAGTAAAAAGAAATGTGAAGGAAGCAAAGCAGCATAGTTTCTTGTTAAGAAGAAGGGGAAGAAATACAGATGTAACACATATGTACACTACCAATCTTGCTATGCTTATTTGTCATCAACTTACAATCATACTTTTAAGAAGTATATCAACCATATAACTATGGTGTCCCCTGGCCAACGTCCTTGCAGACGGCCAATTCTCTCACTCCAGAAACAACTCCGGTTGCTCCTGACACGAAAAAAAGGCTGCAGAGATATAGCAATTTCAAATTGGGTCCATGTTTAAACACCTGTATAGCTGTCACTGTCAGTACTTTCTGCATTTCATTTCCATCTAACACTCCCAATGAAAACTCTGGATGATATTCCATACATTTAATGATGTGGGCTACAGTTCATGAAAATTACTATTATGGACCTGGTAGTCCTTATAATACCACAGGACTTTTTTAAAGTAACCAATTCAGTTTGAGACCAGTTTTTAGTCGTGCCATTATATTATGTACTAGCTGTACCCGGCTACACATTGCTGTGGCCCAGTCTGGTTCAATGGGAAAGAGAGGATTGAGAATCGTGGTTATTTTCCTGCAGGGAGAGGCCATAGGCCCCTCCCAGAGAGCGACCCCAGTGCCGCCTCCTCCCTATTATCGAAAATCTGGCTACCAGTATTAAAAAAAACTCTAAAATCAGGACAGTGAATGAAGAACACCACTCAGAAAAAAAGAGGAATTTCAGACATTAAACAATCAGGGCCAGCTAACACCTCCCAACAAAGGATTCCCTTAGGCAGGAAGAAGCCAGGCTTTGAAGCTGCAAGGCTATTCAATGCTAATCAAGCTGGCCAATTGCAACATTCACACTTGCCTCAAGCAGAAAAGAGTTCTTTTTCCCACCCTGGACCTTCCACAGATATATTTATATAATTATTTTATTTAATTATACTATAATACAGGTATAATATGATACTATAATATAATAAGCATAATAATATATAATAATAATGTAATACAATTATAATAATATAATAAGTAGTGTTATCTCTCGCTCACCTCGCTGGGGCCCATGATAAGGATTTTCACTCTCAGAATCCCTGCTTTCCGTGGCTAGGCCACAGAGCCTCGGCTTCGTGTAACTTGCCAAGTTGAACTGAGTGGCGAGGAGGCAGGCCTAGGTGTCCCTTGCAGCCCCACCCATGCCAGTTGCTAAAGGGAGGAGACTGTTTGGCCGTTGCTAGCACTGTTGCTAAGGGAAAGAGCTGTCTGCTATGGCATTGCTAAGAGGCATGGTTTTACCTGTCTCATGTGTGACAAGTTTGTGATAGTAGGCATATGAATACCTTAAAACACTTGCCAGTTCTAATGCTACATTGTGTCCAAATTTCGTAGCAATTGGGGAAGTAGTTTGGGAGATATGAGGTCCCCACAAACAGACATTACATGTTTATTTATATAGATTTTAAATATTTCGATATCAATTCTAGAGGCAAATTCTCCCCATGGTGGTTTACAGTCCTGGAATTTAACATTTAAATTTGACAAAACTGTATATAACAAACTGTTAAAAACAGCTCAGAAGAACCAGATTTTAACCAGATAGTGTGTCGCATACATAAATGAAACTTGGGAGCAAATTTATCACTGCTAAGGGTTAAGATGTAATGAACTGCATTTTAATAACAGTTCTTTAAGCATATTAAATATCAATTAACAGCTGGGGAGGTTTTGGTAGAGAACAGAGTAGCTATGGAAGTTTTTTAATTCAACATTGTTTGCACACTGTAAGACAATTCCTGCAGTGAAATTGCATGGAAGTAAATCATTTTGAAGGTATACATTTTAATCTCACTCCATATACTAAAAAGTATTTCAGACTACTAGATTTGTATCCAACTGTGGCCATTCTGTTGATCATAAGAATTGTATTGACTAAAGGCATTTCCTCTTGCAATGGTTGAGTGATTTCTTCCTGCAACATCCCTGAAATACTGGATCTGTTCCAAGGAATTCTCAAAATATGGGGACAATCTGGGAGTGAGGTGCTGAAGGGCTAAATTGGAAAAGGATCTTCCCCTACTCAATAGATAGTACCCTTCTATGAATACAGCAATCCCAACTGGATATAATATACTATTTTTAATGCTAGGAAGAGAGCTGTAATGTAGATAATATACAGTAATTCTTAATTCAATTACAGCAGACCCTCCATTTTCAAAAGGGTTGGGGATGCAAAATCTCCACAAATGTGAGGAAACCATGAATTTAAGAAACCACAATTTTTTACCTGTGAGAACGTCTCTCTAGGAATCTCTAAGTCATCCAGTGTGATTCAAGGTCCTCTAGTTAGCCTGTTGGCCATAGAGTCAAACTGGAGAGCCTAGAGATTCCTAGAGAAAGCATATTAAATAAATCTGTGAAAAACCAAATCTGCAAAATAATTCACAAGTGTGGAAGACTGACAATAATCATTATTTCATGATATTAAGGTTAATTACTTTCCCCTAACAGTCAAATTAAGTTACAGTATCAGGTATGACACTATGAAAAAGTATGCATATCATTTTAAAAGCAAAAAAAGCATACTTAATACTAATCCTTCAACAATATGCAAACTTGATAAAATGATACTGTGGCAAGTTGCTAGTGACTAAAATGTTTCTGCAGTACTCTCATAAAGAACAGAATAAAGATTAACTTCTGTAATGATTATATATTAACCTCCATAATATCACAATCCACTATAACTTTATTAAAATTAGTAACAATGAATTCAAACATACTGTTTATTCAGGTAATATATACTATTATGGGAAGGGCTGAAAAAGAGGGATAAGAGTGCATATCACCAGCAGGAAATAAATAAAACATTCACATTCTAGAAAAAAAGACAGGACATTGCTCTTTATATTTCATAATTTCAACTTTCTAATACAGAAAACGAGTGTAAGGGTGGGCAGACTTCAGCTGTATTCAGGCTCTATCCATGAAACAGAGCCTGAATACAGCTGAAGTCTGCCCACCCTTACACTCGTAACAAGATCAACCTCATAAATCTTGTCACATTGAAAAGAATTCTGATTTCTTCACATGCCTTTAAGATTACATTTTTTGGTTGCAGAAGGAAGTAAGCTAAATTAAACGAGTAGTCGCTCTTGTGAGAGAACTAGAAGCTATTCCCAGAGGTTTACAAGTAAAACTCAAACTTTCTACCAGCTCCCCACATAGGATATACCTTTCTAAACGTATGTTCTGCTTTCTCTTCAATACCAACCCATGTCTGCCTATGTCTCCCATTCTTTTTCTTGCTCCCTATCTCCTTCCCTTGTAATACCGTGTTTCCCCGAAAATAAGACCTCCCCAAAGAATAAGACATAGCAGGGGTTTGGGGGGATTGCCAAATATAAGGCCTCCCCTGAAAGTAAGACCTAGCAACTAAGGCTGCAGCAGAGTTCCATTGAGAAGCATGGCTGCAGGGCTAAAGCAGCACTCCTCATACACACTGGAGGGAGGGAGGGAGGGAGGGAGAGAAAGTGCTTGCTGGCCTTGCCTTGCCTGTCCCCCAGCCTCCGTGGCTGCTGCTGCGCTGCCGTTTCTTCCTCCGGAGACAAGGCCATGCTTCTTGGCCATGCTCGCTTCGCCCCCAAGGCTTCTGATTGGCTCCTGGAGCCAGGGCAAGGGAAGGAGGGAGGGAAGGAAGAGGGCTTTCCACTCGTCCTGCTCTTTCAGTTTCTTAAAGGTACAGGACGCATTGGGATTCTCCTCTCATCCTTATTCCTATCCTATGCCCTGAAACATTATTTTATACTATTATTCTATTGCCATATTATTATCAACATATTCTGTTACTATTATTATATCCCATTATTATATTATCCTATTAATATATTTTATATCATTATATTATATTTTTCTATTATTATTATATCATTATATTATTATTATATTATTATTCTATTATATTATCATATTATTATATTATTATTCTATTATTATTATATTCCATTTTATATTATCCTATTAATATATTTTATATCATTATATTCTATACTATTATTCAATTATATTATCATATTATTATTTTATCATTATTAGCATATTCTTTTATTATTATTATATTCCATTTTATATTATCCTATTAATATATTTTATATCATTCTATTCCATTCTATTATTCTATTATATTATCCTATTATTATTATATTATTATGCTATTCTGTTATTATATCCCATTATTATATTATCCTATTAATACCATATTATTATCATATTCTATTATTATTATATCCTATTATTGTATTATCTAATTAATATATTGTATATCATTATATTATTATTATATTATCATATTATTATTATAGTATATTATATTATTCATCATTCATGACTACATTGAAACTAGAATAGAGAGAAATCAGCGTGGAAACCTTGTGAAACCTAAACTGCAAGAGGTACCATAGATTGTTGCACATGTAAATAATGGTAGTAACAAGAAATTCTTGATAGGATTCACAGTTTGTCTGGTTATGCTGGTTTGTGATGACAACTACTTTACAGTATATAATAAATGTTCATTTTGTTGTTCAACAATAAATGTGAGCTCTTCTTCATGGAAAAATAAGACATCCCCTGAAAATAAGACCTAGTGCATCTTTGGGAGCAAAAATTAATATAAGACCCTGTCTTATTTTCGGGGAAACAGGGTACACTTACATACACGGACAGACAGATTAAGCCCATTCTCAATTTCACTTATTCTACTGGGCAAAATGCATGGATCTATTTATATGATAAATAGTTTATTTAATGCTTAGACCATCGGTCTATTACATATAGTATAGACAAATAAATACATAAATGTATTTATATGAGGAAACATATACAATTACTCAACAGTTCAGCTACTGAGAAAACACTCTGAAGCTATTATAATCACTATTGTTTGCATTTATATAAAAGTGTATGTGGTATACAGTGTTGAAACAAAAAGAACTGTTCACACCCATACACCAAAATTCAGATACATCTAAACCTGCTAGTTTTTGTGTTAACTGGACTATAAATGATGGAAGTGAAGGTACTCTAGATATGGCACATAAAAGCAACCTACTAAATCTTTCTTGAAAGTTGTACATGATCAAATGAGATGTGCTGTTAACACTGGGAGATCTTTATCAAGGATAACACCACAAAGTCTAATTAAACTTGCCAAATGCACTAATAATCTCTATGCAAGATATGGGCTACTATTACATCAGCATCAACTTCATCATTAATATACATACTATAGTACCTATAAACAGCATGTAATATGACATAGTAATAATATGTCACAGATTTGTTTACCTAATCAGAACATTCCAGTCATTTCCAGACTATTATCTTCCAGTTCCATACACACATTATTCTAACTGTGCTATTACTAATCTTCTTAATCTTCAAAATCTGGCTGTCCACATAAAATGTGAACTCATTAATTCACCTTTCTACTCTGTATTTCAATCTGTAGACCGATTTTCAAAAACTCCCACCTTTTGGAAACATTTTCAAATCTGAACCAATGAACTTTTGCTTTGCTTCCTTCCACTGTTCTTTAATTATACCTTGGAATTGTATTTGTTCCCCAGTTTACTGAATAGTGTCTTCACATTTCACAGTAGTTCCTCTAATCTTTTACAACAATCTTCCTTCAATCCTAGCCAACATTTCTCCAATTTGCCTTGCTTTTTTGTATGCAATACACATGCTACATAAGTACAGTGTTCCCTCACTACTTACTTCGCAGTTCACTTTTCGCGGATTCGCTGTTTCATGGTTTTTCAATAAACTCTAAAAGACTATTATAAATCATAAAAAAATTACAATTTACAGCCTAAGGAAGAGAGAAAGGAGAAGCCAAAGGGAGAGAAAAGGAGCCTAATCGGCAACAGAAGGAGGAGTCGATTTATCAACACACAACACTGGTTGATAAAAACTTAAAATAGTGTATAACTACTACAATAATGTTTAAATATTAAAATAAATATAGCGTCCCTACTTTGCGGATTTTCACTTATTGCGGGTGTTCCTGGAACCTAACCTCAGTGATAAGTGAGGGAACACTGTACACCTCAGATAGAATTTTAAAACATTTCTGAAGGTAAGTTTCACAGATACTTCATACTGTTTACTTAACACAATTCCCCTTTAAAACCAGTAATGAAAACCAATACTTCAATTGCAATGCTACCCAATAATTTTGAACCTGATTTTAAGGGTCCTGTTGCACTTGCCAATGCCTTATGCAACTTGACTAAATTAGTGCATATCATTCAGCCCCTCTATTCCTCTAGCGTTAACAACCCAACTAAAAATATCTGAGAAGCAACACTGTGCACAATCAGCAGTTGACTGAAGTATTCATACTCACCAGCCAGTTTACTATGAAAGGGAAGGCTGAACTAAGAAGGACACATCCACAATAGCAAAACAAAAAACGTATAAGTTATGAATTTTCAAAGAGCTATCTAACATTCTCCAAAAGGAACCATTCTAAACCCATTCCTGCACTCTTCTACAAACACTTTTACTAATGGATTATGTGTTAGTGGGTGGAAGAACACCAAAAGACAAGGTTTCAGTGTGAGAAGCTCCATTAAAACAATTTCCTTTAAGATATTTTCCATTAAGGTTGGCCTACACCTACTACTAATTACACACACAATAAATAACCTTACTAGTATGCTCAAGGCAGATACAGGATATTACACTCAAAAGAGGAAAATTTAGCAGTATACAGTTGATCCTTCAATATTTCAAAATGTGGGTCAAATCATCTTAAATTATAGGAGTTTGGAATTGCCATATTCCAAGCATTACAACAAAGATGTAACAGATAATGTAACTGTCTTTTCCTTTATCCCCTCACGGTTCCTCGCACTTTTTTTAGAATCTAGCTAAAAAGGAGAAGGAACTGATATTTGTTGAATTGTTTTGAATCCCACTAACTTAAGCAGGGAGAGTTAATTCTACCTACTTGAGAGAATATTCCTTGAACTGATTTAGAATTTTTAACCAGTACTTTTCCAATTTGCTTTGTACAAATACACTGAAAAGTAGCCTAGCAATAATAATAATAATAATAATAATAATAATAATAATAATAATAATAATAATAATACCAACAACAACTTAATTCTTATAACCCACCACCATCTCTCATGAAGGACTTGGGGCGACTTACATGGGGACCTAGCCCAGCATACACAAGGAATTCAAAGTTACATAATTAAAAACATAACAGATAAACAATATAATTAAAGTAATTAAAAACCGGAAAGGAAAAACATCACAAAATACAGCAATCAACTAGTTATAACAATTATTTATTTGTAAATATATTGTTGCTATTATTAGTTCACATATATTCCCATGTTCTCCCAGAACCAGGACTCAATATTGCTTTAAAATAATAAATACTGTAGATGAGAACAGGAATTTAGAATGATAATATATACAGTAGAGTCTCACTTATCCAACATAAACGGGCCGGCAGAACGTTGGATAAGCAAATATGTTGGATAATAGGAGGGATTAAGGAAAAGCCTATTAAACATCTAATTACATCATGATTTTACAAATTAAGCACCAAAACATCATGTTTTACAACAAATAAACAGAAAAAGCAGTTCAATACACAGTAATTATTAAGTAGTAATTACTATATTTACGAATTTAGCACCAAGAAAAAATTGACTACAAAAACATTGACTACTAAAAGGCAAACTGTGTTGGATAATACAGAATGCTGGATAAGCGAATGTTGGATAAGCGAGACTCTACTGTACATATAAACCAACCTTGCTTTATAATGTGTTCTGGTAGCAATCAAAATTCATCTATCCCATTAAAATAAATAATTGGGGCTATCTTTGCAAACTCCTGACACAATAAATAATTATGGTATTGTAACACAAATGGGACAATAAAAGCTTTGACTAGATTGAGCAAACTTGACTGGACAAAAGCTAAAACTAAAAGCTTTTTATGCAACTTAACATTGACTACTAAAAGGCAGACTGCGTTGGATAATCCAGAACATTGGATAAGCAAATGTTGGATAAGTAAGACTCTACTGTAACCAGTTGAGTCTTCTGCCACAATACATTCTCCAACACTACATAATTTCACTAAAATCATGTTACTGTAAATGCAAGCAGGTACAGTAGAGTCTCACTTATCCAACATAAACGGGCCGGCAGAACGTTGGATAAGCGAATATGTTGGATAATAAGGAGAGATTAAGAAAAAGCCTATTAAACATCAAAATAGGTTATGATTTTACAAATTAAGCACCAAAACATGTTATACAACAAATTTGACAGAAAAAGTAGTTCAATAAGCAGTAATGCTATGTAGTAATTACTGTATTTACAAATTTAGCACCAAAATATCACGATGTATTGAAAACATTGACCACAAAAATGCGTTGGATAATCCAGAACGTTGGATAAGCGAGTGTTGGATAAGTGAGACTCTACTGTATTACAATTTTCTGTTTGAATGTTGTAACATAGTGATGCATTTTAGGACAGAGTTTAGACATGTGTACTTGCCTAGCAAAACCTTAGCATCTTCCACATCAAAATCTCCATCTCCATCCGCATCATAAATTCCAAGTTTTCCTAGAGTAGAGGAGATAATTAATTCAACAACATGCCTCAAAATTAATCTGCTAATTGAAAGGATTTAAGAGTTGTATCACAATATGAGCATTTTAAGATGATTGCTTTATTTGGACAATCTTCTTTAGCCCAAAGTCATAATTCCTTCAACATTTTAGAAAAGGTTCCATTTCAAATACTAATGTAAGCCAACTACTTTTTTTAAGATAATAGATTTTTTCATGCCCAAATACATAAATCTTCTTAAATGCTCGTATTGTGATATAACTCTTAAATCTTTTAAATGCTTGCTTGTGGTATTTAAAAATTATCATTTTGCATCCAAAATACTTATCTAATCCAAATAGCAACAGCTGTAGTCTTGTACATTTACATCAACTGTAGTTATGATCATCTTTAACAGGAACAGAACTGCACCCAAAAGCAAACAGGTAGTATTTCTTTAATGCTAATAATTTCATAGCAGTTTTTCATTAACAGAATTACATATCTAATGCCAAAAGATATGACATTATAGATGCAGCAAGACAAACACCTGATTGCAGGAATGATGCATTCCAAAGAAATGAAGACACATGCAATGTGAAGACATTCCTGCCTTTATGGAAACTGTGAAGTATCACCCTAAAACACCAACAGAGCTGTAACCCAATCAATCAAAAAACGCTCAGGAAGAACTGAGCTTAAAGAAGCATGCTAAGCAGAAGGAACTGTAGATCACTATAGGTTGAAAGGTGATGGCACTGGGGGACATTGCCTGAGCTGTGTTTTCTACTTTATATCATGCTGAGAAGCTGAATCAGACAACTACCTTTAATTTAAGTCCTCTAAAATTTCAAAACAATTTTGCTTTAGCCCAAGGCAACAAAATTGAAAATATTGTAAAATATTGGTAAAAATATTGAATTAATCTTCCCAAGTTACAGTAAATAAACCAGGAAAGGGGGCTCTCTATATTACCTACAAAGACTGTTGAGCATACAAACATACGTAGCTCTAAACTATTGTTTGCTAGACAGCTTGGAAACAAATTAAGCTCTCAGTACTAAATTATGGATTTTTTATTTTTGGCACAATGTCTAAATTACTTGAATTAGTCAGTGTCTGAACCCACATACATATGCACTGAGTGAATATATCTTTAATAATTTATAATGGAAATATGGTTATAATTTTCTCAAAAGAAAAGTTATTAACATTATTTTAGTGGCAACATTTAAGACAGGGATCCCAAGACTAAGGTCTACGGGCCCTTCAATGTCATGTACCCGCCCACTGCCTTAAACTTTAATTAGGGTCGTTCTTAGTCTGAAATGACATGATGGCACACAATAACAACAATCCTAATTAACTTGACTATCTCATCAGCCAAAAGCAGGCCCACACTTCCCACTGAAATACTAGTAAGTTTATGCTAATTAAAACTGTTCTCCATTTTAAATACTGTATTGTTCTTTTGTGTTCTTTTGCACTACAATTAAGATATGTGCAGTTTCATAGAAATTTGTTCATAGTTCTCCCCCCCCCCCCAAAAAAAAAAACTATAATCCAACGCTCTGAAGGACCGTGAACCAGCCCTTTGCTTAAAAAGTTTTGAGGACATCTTATTTAAGACATTTTTCCTGTAAATGAGAAGTCACACAGGACATATATACTCAGATTTTGTCAAGAGCCACCTCCCCTTCTTACATCTATTTTACAAGACTGTGGATTAGAAGTTTGTCACTGATCTAGCTAGAGGTTCTGACTTTCATTTCCCAACAACATATCCAGAGTGGCATTGGAATACCAGAAATTGTACATTTCCTTTTGTCTACCATATTCCCCAGATTTCTACAAACACCATAGCATAAAATCTATAAAGTTAGGCCATTTCTGTCAAATTTAGGTCTCCAGAATCAAAACAGCCAAAGCAAAACAACCCATAACAGCCTTAAATAGAAGAAAGCAAAGAACAATGTACATGCCAGCTATTACCTAAAAAAGCTCTCAAGATCCAAAGCTATGTGAAGGAAGCAACCGAAAACACATGAATTCCCCGAAAAAGAAAGGAGAAATACAGAGCTCCTGCTGTCCAGATCTTTTCAGCCACCTTTTCATTACTCCCAAATTCAAACAAAATGTAGGAGATTAGCATAAACTGTAAATGACCATAAGGGAGTAAACTATCTGAAACAAATTTAGTCTTAGTCACTTTTAGTCTTTTTTAAAAAAAAATGTTAAATTATTTAATATCATCTTAGTCTTTTAAAATCAGCTTTACTGCTTATACTGTTTCAGTATAAAATCTTGAGATCTTTGGACAGAGAGCAGAATATAACCTTTTAATGAATAAAGAAACCTGAAACTGAAATATAAGGCAGAAAAAATGAAAAATAAATGGCTATGACAGAATTTCAGCTTAAAGGTTAACTCCATTAGAGTGTCAACAGTCAGCTAGTAATAAAAACAGCTTCTCAAACTTAGGGAAGAAAGAAAAGATGGTATTCCTTTTTAAATATAATTTTATACTTTAAGCTAAGGAAGTAGAAGTATAGTTTATTTCTCTATAATCCTACCTTGGAGTACCTCTGACAAGTTATAACGGAAGTCCTTTGCTTTGGCTGCATGCATGGTAAAAATACAGAAACCATTATTGACATCATTAGAACCCATACAGATTAGTCAAACAGATCCCCTTTACCTACGAACTTATCTTCATCCTAATTGCTTTTCTGGTTATTACGGTTACAAATAACTGAAACGTGTGCCTGTCCCTTAACCTGCAGACTTGATAGCTATTACTAGAATTGACAATAAATATGAATAAGCAACTAGAAACCAGTAAGGTATTTGGAAACACTACATTTGACATTTATTTTGTTTTAGACATATTTATTTGATTTTACATAGTGTGACTGTTAGAAACCTTACCTAGAACTTCCTCATAATCAACAAGCTCGAACCAAACCACTGCGACTGAAGTCCACACTCCCAGCAGTGCAATTACCATAAACCATGTAAAAAAAGAACTTCCAGAAATGCCTTCCCTCTTGCCATTCTTGTTTCCTCCGTGTTTTGCCTCTGTAAGATAAAGAAACTGAATTACTACTGGAAGCTATGAACTTTGCAAATAGTAAATTTATTGAACAAAATTAAGACAGAGGAGCAAAGTTTCATGTTTTCAAATTTTAACCTATGGCTAAAGTTTAATTGTTTCAATAAAAATAACTGAATATAGTCAAAGAAAAAAATACAAGCCATTTAAATTTGGTTTCCATTCAATAACAAAGCAAGGAAGGGCGGAAGTAACAGAACGGAGAGGAGGTTGGACCCAACTGTAGGAAGGGCGGAAGGGACATTTGGAGAGAGGGTGAAGAAGGGGAATCCCATCCAGAGAAGCAGAAGCAATAAGAGAGTCACTCAGGAAGGGAGAGAACGGGGACAGGATTTCAAGGGGGTCTCCAGAGAGAACCGAAAGAGGTGCCAAAGAAGACGACGAGAGAGGGAGACTGGAGTAGAGAGACGGAGGTGAAAGACGCCAAAACATAGGCTTTGGTTGAAAAGACTGAGAACATAAGTGCAAAGGGGAAGAGGCTTCAAGGGGAAAAATCGACTCAAGGAACTCATAACAAGATAAAGTATTAATAAAAAGTTGGGTCTCTAGATACATTCTTTCTTTTTTTTTTTTTCTTTTTATTTAATTTTTTCACTCTCTCTTCTTTTGGTTTTTTCTCTCTCTCTTTCTTCTCTTTTCTGTCTATTTCTTCCTCTCCTCTTCTCTCACTTTTCCCCATCCTTCAATATTCGCACCTATTTTTTTTTTCTTTTTCTTTTTTTCTCTTTCCTTCTCTCTTATGAACTTAAATTAATTTTTAACAGATATAGTGTTGTATATATTTATATATAGGCACCATATATAGATCAAATAGGGCTACTGATAACACATCAATTTAAAGTATTACCCTGGTATTTTTCCGGTCTCTTTCTCGGTTCAGTTGTTTTTTGTTTTTTTTGTTTTTTTTGTTATTGTTTTTGTTTTTGTTTTTTGTTTGTTTGTTTTGTTTTTTCCCTCTCTTTTTTACACTGAGAGTGTAATAAATTTAGAACCATTCAAAAATCAAATTAAAACATTAAATTTTGTTAATAAAAAAAAACAAAAAAAAAAAACCAAGTACTTTGTGCATATTGATTTTTCATAAGAAGCACCCAACAGGAGGATGGCTGCATATAAGAACAAGCAAGAAGAAAAAAGAACAATGCCTTCTATTTCGGGCACGATAAATATGACAAGAAGAAACTCCCTCCCGGAGGAAGTCACTCTCAGAGATTTAATGAGAGAAATTCAGAAAATCTCCGAAAAACAGGATACCTATCAAAAATCATCAGATGAACAGATGCAAACACTAAGGAAAGAACTCGCGGACCAACTCACTACAACCAAAAATGAAATTACCAATGAAATTGGCGAGATGAAGAAGGAAATGGACACCCTTAAACAAGAACTTCAGGAAATCAAAAGGGATAAAATTAAAACCGAGAAACTCCAAGGAAAGATTCAAACAAGGATGGACACCTTAGAAGCCAAAAATTCAAAATTGGAAACCAAACAAGAATTGTTAGAACAAAGAGAACTAGAATTTCAGTTAAGATTCAGAAACATCCAGGAAGAAGCCAGAGAAAACTTAAGGCAGATAATAGCTAAACTAACGGCTGAGATACTTCAAATAACAGAAGAAGAGGCAGACGAAAACATTGACAGAGCTTATAGAATAACGACCAATTATTCAAAAAGAAACAAAGTGGCCAGAGATGTCATTGTACAATTTGGAAGAAGAAGATACAGAGATGATATTTTGAGAAAAAACAACTCGACTCCGGTATTCTTCAAAGGAAAAAAAGTAGTCATCCTAAAGGAATCTCCTATGTCAACACTTATGAAGAGACGGAAATATATGTTCCTGACGGAGGAACTAAAGAAGCATCAAATTAGATTCAGATGGGAGCGAACAGAAGGGGTAATGGTAACTTATAAAGATGAGAAGTACTGGCTGACAACCGAGGAAAAAGCAAAAGTTTTTTACGAAAAATTGAAAAAAGAAATGGCTGAACCATCCGAACCTAAAGGATTGAAAGAGAAAAAAAGACCTAGGACAGAATCACCGGAAAAAGAAGACCTACGCATGGATATGGCAAAGACGAAGCTGGACGTTCTGAAAGAAGCTGACGATGAAGAAGGAAATTAGATGCTTCTCAAACAACGTGAACGGACTTAACTCTCCCAACAAAAGGAAAAGGATTTTCAACTTCATAAGAAAGAATAACTATGACATAGTAGCCCTCCAGGAAACGCACGTTGCTCAGAAACATGTGGCCCACCTGGTGCAGAACAACATTGGAAAGGAATTCTACGCTTGCACTTCAGAAAAGAAAAGAGGAGTAGTCATTTATGTGAACACAAGAATACCAGCACAATTGGCTTTTAAAGACAGAGACGGAAGAATAATTGGAATCACAATTACAGTGGATAACCAAAAAATACTGATTTGTAATATTTATGCTCCCAACGGACCCAAAACCAAATTTGTTAATGAATTAAAAGAATTAATTTCAAATGAACAATTTGATGATTTGATGATAATGGGAGATTTCAACGGAGTAATGGACGCCAAAGTGGATAAGAAAAATGACTCTAAAAAATACAGGGACAAAAGCACTGGTAAACTCCCAGTCTTATGTATGAATTTCTTCAAAGAATTTAACCTACAAGATTCCTGGAGACTACATCACTGGACAGAAAAAGATTATACCTTCTTCTCGGACAACCACCAGAGCTGGTCCAGGATTGATATGGTTTTCACTACAAACAAGTTGACGACAAAAATTGCAAGAATTAAAATTTTGCCAAGGACACATTCAGACCATTGCCCCATAGAAACAATTTTATATTCGAACCCCAGACAGAGGAAGTGGCGTCTCAACGACAACTTATTAAAAGACGAAGAAGACATAAGCAAGAATAGGAAAATTCTAAAAGAATATTTTGTAATGAATGAGACACCCCAAACCTCAATCCAGATGATATGGGATGCGGGCAAAGCGGTAATGAGGGGCCACCTTATCCAACAAAATGCAATCAAGAACAAAAAAAGATATTCAGAAATGAAGAAAATTATGGATGAAATCAACAAGATTGAAGACATACTGAAAAGGAACCCCAAAGATGGAAAAGGCAGAACCGAATTAGAAAAACTACAGAAAAAAAGAACCTTTTTAGAAACAGAACAAATGGCGAGGGAATTAAAATACATCAAACAATATCACTTCGAAAACGCCAATAAACCAGGCAAATGGCTTGCAAGGAAGATTAAGAAGAAGCGACAAAACCATCATATCACCAAACTAATCTCAGGAAATAAGACATATACAACCGATGAAGACATCAGCAAGGAGTTTAAAAATTTTTATAAGAAACTCTACTCCAGAGATCAGATTAAGAGAGAAGACATTCAACAATTTCTAAACTTACAAAGACTATCTAAAATACCAGACCGATCCAGAGAGGAGCTGAATAAAGAGATATCAGAACAGGAAATCAGAAATGCCATCAAAAAAGCAGACCCAACCAAAGCACCTGGCCCAGATGGCTTCACAGCAATCTACTATAAGGTATTTGAAGATGAGCTTACACCTCATTTAAAGAGATTGATGAATCAAGCCCTGACAGAACAGAAAATCCCTGACTCCTGGAAGAAAGCAAATATTATTATGATCCCCAAAGACAATTCGGACCTAACAGATGTAAGAAATTATAGACCAATTTCGCTGCTAAATATAGATTATAAACTATTTGCAAACATACTGGCAGACCGTCTAAAAGGTTTTTTGAAAGATTGGATTAAGGAAGATCAGACAGGCTTTTTGCCCCAAAGACACCTAAAGGACAATGTCAGAATAGTAATTGATATTATAGAATATTACGAAAAGAACAATCAAAAAGAATGTGCCCTGATGGCCTTAGACGCCGAAAAGGCCTTCGATAATGTGAACTGGGACTTTTTACTGCTCATGATTAAGGAGTTGGACATGGGTCATCACTTCACAAATGCTATAATGTCGATATACGACCACCAAGAGGCCAACATAACAATAAACGGGACGGACACAAGAAGTTTCAAGATAAATAAAGGTACAAGGCAGGGATGCCCCCTGTCCCCCCTACTTTTCATATTATGTTTAGAGACATTACTGAACAATATAAGAGAAGATAAAACCCTGACAGGAACAAAAATTAGAAAAGAAGTATATAAAGTCCGAGCTTTTGCAGACGACTTAATTTGCATTATAGAAAACCCCCTGGACAACATTTTGAGATGGATGACAAAGATAGAAGAATATGGGAAGGTAGCAGGACTGAAGATAAATAAAAACAAGACTATGATCTTGACTAAGAACCTCTCCAAAGATGGACAAGACAAGATAAAGGAATTAACAGGAATACAGGTCACTAACAAGTTAAAGTATCTAGGGATAACTATTACACCAAAGAATGCCCAACTGTTGAAGAATAATTACGAAACCAAATGGAAAGAAGTAAAAAAGGATATGGAAAATTGGAAACACTTGAATTTATCGCTAATGGGCAGAATAGCAACCATCAAAATGAACATTCTCCCTAAAATGTTATTCCTTTTTCAAACAATTCCGATACTAAGAAGCACGCAAACATTTAAGAATTGGAACAAAGACCTTGCCAAATTCATTTGGCAAGGCAAAAAACCAAGGATAAAATTTGTCAATCTAACAGACGACAAGAAAAGAGGTGGATTCGGCCTTCCAGATCTAAAACTATATTATGAAGCCTCCACAATGTTATGGATCAAAGACTGGTCAAATTTAAAAAAGACAAAGATTTTGACTCTAGAAGGCTTCGACCTCAGAGGGGGCTGGCATTCGTACCTATGGTACGACAGGAAAAAAATTGAAAAGAACTTTGGCAACCACTTCATAAGGTCTGCCCTCATCAAAACATGGGAAAAGTATAAAAATAGACTTTACCAGAAAACACCACTTTGGCTCTCACCGCTAGAAGCATTACACAGAAGAGAGTCAGCTTGGGAAACGTGGCCAACCTATAAAGACGTCCTACAAAAAGTAAATGGCATCTATAGTTTAAAAAACCAAGAAGAAATAAACAAAACATTCAAGAATGTATCTTGGTTCCAATACAGACAACTTGCAGAATACTTCAATAAAGATAAAAAAATAGGCTTTATGGAAAAAGAAACTGTATGGGACAAGATAATTCAACTTGAGAAGAAAGAAATAGCAAGAACATATAAGGTACTTCTGGAATGGTCAACAGAAACCGAAATGGTAAAAGATTGTATGATCAAATGGGCATCAAACATAGGCCACCCGATAAAAATGGAAGACTGGGAAAGAAATTGGAATAAGAGACTGAAATATACTTATGCATATGATTTAAGAGAGAACTGGTACAAAATGATGTACCGATGGTACATCACACCACAAAAACTGGCCAGATGCTATAAAAATCTGCAAGACAAATGCTGGAAATGTCAAACTCAGGAGGGGACTTTCTTCCATATGTGGTGGACATGTAAAAATGCAAAAGAATTTTGGACAAAAATTCACGGAAAAATTCAAGAAATAATAGGTTTGAAATTTCAAATGAAACCAGAATACTTTCTTCTAGGAATGCCTGATTTTGAAATGGACATAAGTAAAGACATATTATTCAATTACTTGGTGACAGCTGCCAGAATAATATACGCAAGAAATTGGAAATTGAAAGAAGTTCCCCGGATGGAGGATTGGAAATTAAAAATATTAGACATTAGGAATATGGACAAACTAACACAATGCCTTAAAAGAAATCAAAGCATACCAAAAAAATCAGCAGATTGGACCCTTTTAAAAGAATTTTTAAAATAAGAGAAAAAAAAAAGGAAAGTCGAATCCCAAATAATATATATATATAGATATATATATATATATTGAAAGGAAAAAGAAAAAAAAAATCAATCTTGGTAGTAGGGAGGTAATTTCACATCAAAGAAAGGAAAGACATATTTCTTTAAAAACACTTGGAGCTTAACTCCTAACTTCTATGGAAAAGGTCGGAAGTCGACAAAAGTGTGTGTATGTATGTTTTTTTTGTTTTTTTTTGTTTTTTTTGTTTTTTGTTTTTTGTTTTTTTTTTTATTCATTCTCTCTTTTATCCTTTATTTTTCCCACTTTTCTTTACCATTATGTTCCCCCACTTTCACTGTATTGGGAAAATTCGTGGGTATAACTATCTATCTAATTTTTGTATATGTTTCTCCTGGTTTTTAAACAAATAAAACAAATATATTAGAGTAAATTTGGTTTCCATTTTGTTATTCACAGCTTGAATCAATGTTCCATTCCGATCCCTTGCAGCCTTCCAATATCCATTCCTTAAGTTATAGGTACAAGATGGCACATGCTGCAAGCGTCTGCTGCATCACAAATCAGTACAGGTCTCTAAGATAAACAGTCCCAGGTATATATGTATAGAAAACAGGTATAAAAATCAAACATTTACTGGTAACAAATCAATATTTGCAAGGCTTGCATATAATTCTAGTGAAATATAAATTTGAAATTCTGTAGATCAATACATTTTGTTTATTTTAATTCAATCTGTAATGAAGCAGTCATGTCATCCTAGGTCAGGGTAAGGTTTAATATCTTTAATATCTGATTTTAAGGCCTCCTGTAAAGTTACTAATTCATTATCACTGCATTTTAATTTCTAGCATTCCAACCATAGCCTTTCAAATAGACTAAATAATTGATTACTGTTTTACAGTTACTGATTCAACCGTAACTTATATACATTTTCAGGGATAATAAAGACAGGTGACTGCTAGCCATTATTATTTTAAATGTTTTGAGATAGATTTCTATGACCGAAATACAAAAAAAGCAACATTCATTTAAAATTCAAGTAGATCACACTTAGTAAACTTATTAACAAAGAAATCTTTAATGACACAGTGTTCATCAGTCATTATGTAGTTATGGTCAATTAAGTCCAACACTAAATTAAGATTATGTCTTGAGCAATTCACATATTTTTAAAATTACATGATGATTTTGAATGGATTTCTCACACTATCCAACTTAAATACCATAAGGATTATCACAGAGTTTAATCTACAAACCAGAAACCACTAAGAAATTTATGGACTATGAGTGCAAAAGTCTTTAATAGATACCTGCTTAAAGCTAGCAATTATGTTTCTAAAACTGAGGCTGAATTATTGAGCTATTATAGTATTCTCTTGCTCAGTTTCAATAAAACCTTCTATATAGCTTGATTACTTCTATGTGCCATCAATCTCTATTTTTGTTGAAAATCAGATTAAATGCAACAAAAAGGATAAAGAATGTAATGTTACACACTTATTTAAAAGTAAACCGCATTTGCTCAGTAGGATTTGTGTCTGAATAAATATGTATAAGGAGTGCAGTCTAAATATGGGGGGCACAGATATTGAAGAGGAATTACTACAAATAGAAAACTAATAATTGCTTTAAAATACTAAGAAATATGCAGGGTACAGTCATGGAAATTGCTTATTTTTCAACACTATAGCTAAACAACCTATGGTTCAAAGTCAATGAACAGTTTTGCATAGCAAGTAATGCACTGGCACCTCTAAGCCAAACCCCTTTGTTTTAATTTGGCTTTAAAGCAATCACACAATAAAGTGAAATGATTCAAGATCACCAGATGTGGCTCCATGTCTAAATACTTTGGTGTATACTTTTAGATATGAGGATGAAGGAAACCACCATTTAAAATCTAACAGAGAAATAAAATCAAATACCCAGGACAATCAAAAGCAGGTTCAATTTAAATGTTAAATTACTGAGAATATAACCATGAACTTGGTTACAAAATACAGTAGAGTCTCACTTATCCAACATAAACGGGCCAGCAGAATGTTGGATAAGCGAATATGTTGGATAATGAGGCATTAAGGAAAAACCTATTAAACATCAAATTAGGTTATGATTTTACAAATGAAGCACCAAAACATCATGTTAGACAACAAATTTGGCAGAAAAAGTAGTTCAATACGCAGTAATGCTATGTAGTAATTACTGTATTTATGAATTTAGCACCAAAATATCACGATATATTGAAAACATTGACTACAAAAATGCATTGGATAATCCAGAACGTTGGATAAGCGAGTGTTGGATAAGTGAGACTCTACTGTAGCACTATTCTGTTTGATACTGGAGACAACATACTGTATTCATTTTCAAATCAGATTTATATACAGATATATATTTAATTTCATGAGTCCCAATTCTTTTTACTTTCCTCACTGATTACTATCTGCTATTTAATCTAAAGAGCACCAGAAATCTACAACTCTTATTAATTAATGCAACATTTAATATAGCCTTCATTATTCATCAGGAGAAGTACAGAATATTTGCTAATGCAGTTGCTATCTTATACTAATGTGTCTTTAAATGAAGAATATATAATCTTGCATACTGCAAGATCCAACAAGCTCATGGATATTTAAGCCACTCAGACAAAAATGCATAAAGTGCTCAGCAAGTGATCCTACAGAGTGAAAATAACATGTGAAATAATAAGAAATAGTTTCCACTGTGATTTAGCTAAAACTGAAAGCTGAATTCCATAAAAATACTATAATCTTATGATGCATTTATTTTTAGATTTTTGAAGCTACTCCTGCTATGCACAGGCAATTTAATCAAGAAAAATGCAATCGCTTACTAGAAGAGCAATTTTTGTTATGCAACTTTTCTCCCATCTAAGGTAATTGAAATGTTATCTTTTTTGTGTTTTGGGTTTATGATTTCACATTTACTTATTAGAAAATCAACTAGGAAACAAAATTATATACTAAGGTATGATTTTATTGATTTAAACACATGACAGAGAACTAGATCATAACAGAAACCCTGCAGACAAGCAGAGCCAGCAACGCAAAAGTAGGTCAGTTTCCAAATCTGGTAAGCCTTACTTTCACCTACCATGAGTATAAAATGCTATCATGTACCTTAAAGTGCTATCATATACCTTAAAACCCCTATAAATATTACTTTAAACTACTACTCGGCATTGTTTTATGGAGTTTCTAAACCTTTATAATGTTCTTATGTCACATTTCTTATAAAGTGAATATATATTCACTATAAAGGGAAAAATGCAATCCACTTTCAGAATCTCAACATCAAATATAAGATTAATTTATTTCACAGGGCTACACAACACTAGAAACAAAAATAAATCCCAAGTTTTAAGATTGTAAGGCCACACAACATTAGAAATAAAAAAATCCCAAGTTTTAAGGTTTTTAACAATTAATGCTTCTATTTAGTTCTCAGACTGAATTCATATAACACAATATATTTGTGGTTCTGTTGCCTATAAACAGATTGATTTTTCAAACTGGCAGAACTATACCTGAATCTTCAGCCATGGCGTCAGTGTCTTTTATCCATGTACAAAGTAGATCAGAGTATAAAACCACAGAATCCAAGACAGAATCAGCAAAAAATCACCCTCGTGTATGCCTTGCAGCAACAGCAAAGAAAGTTTCTTACAGCTAACTCAGCTAAAACCCGAAATCGGACCCTGTCACAAACTCTGCTCAAAAGCTATTTTTAGAGCAATCATCTGCAAGCCAAATGCTTTTAAGTACCCATATGGAAACCCAGTGCTGACGACAATCAAATTTGCCCCCTCCTTCTAACAATGCATCCTGGGTAGTTGGTCCTTTCCATCTGATTTAATCTCTAAATAGCAACATACCAGAGAAGCAAAACAGAACAGATTAAAAAAATGATTGCAGGAAAGCATGCCTCAGTGACTAAAGTCTAAGAGCATTAGACCTTCTGTACAAATTCAAACAAAAGTCAGAATACAAAGCTTGTCTATGCAATTTGAGCAACCGCCAAGTACATTTACATGATGCTGACAAGCAGCTATCGCATGGCTTTTTAGAGTCATGCATATGTTACTTCCGTATAAACTGGTCAGCAGTCAACACAATGCAATTTACAAGTATAGTATGATGTTAACAAGTAATTTTGAAGATATTAAAATACTTTTAGTGGTTGCAATGCAAACCAAAGCTCACAATTAGTTAAAACTCCAGCAGCTTTTTATAAAGGTTCAAAATAAAAACAAACATAATTTTTTCACTCCATAAAATGTCAAGATATTGTATTATCCTTCTTACTCGCTATTTATAAAGCTGTCATTGAAAACTAACATCTAGAAGTATCGGTCACAAGAGATTGGAACTTTCAAGTTTCAAAGATAATTTGGTAACATTTAACATTAAGCTCAGGGAATTAATTAATTGTCACTAACGCTGATAACGGAAACTGTATGATTAGATAGATTATGGCTGATTAATTTATTATTTGAAATTTCCAGAATTCACATGGGACAACAGCACAGAAACTGTCATCATTTACTCCTTTTGCTCTTTGTACTTCCAAAGTGCTTTTTGGTCGTTTAACAGTTGTTTTTTCCATCCTAATTGATTTTTCTTCAAATGGATCACAAAGCACACAATACAATTGTTGCCTGGGAATGGCAGAAGTCCCGTTGATCCAAAAACTACCAGTTTGGGGAAACCAGTCCTAAATAATTTGACCTCATCTTACAATTAAATCAACTGTGATTTGCTACAACTCCACACCACTCACCTCTTCTTTCCTCTTTAGTAATGGTTAATAAAAAAAGTAATGTGTTAATTTATACTAAAAAGCACATTCACTCTTAAGAGCAGCAACAAGTGGCTAGGTACAAAAATTCATCAGCAAATCAAAGGTGTAGAATTCATAATCACTAATGTTTTGTGTATCTCTGAGCATTTTTCTGTATCAAGGAATGTCTGCATCATCTCTGCCTCCTCAATCAAGAAGCATGATTTGCAGATAAGGCCTTCTTGGTAGCCACTCCTAGGCTACAGAATTCTCTTCTCAGGAACATAAGGCTAACTACCTTCTGAGAACCTTTTATTCGGCCATGCTTGCAGCAACTACAGTGGTGGGGGGAAATTGTGAACTCTTTAAAACTGTCACATATTTACAACTGAATTACCACCAGAAATGTAACCAAATAATCCTAGATAAAGAACAAAAGGTCACCCGATTAAACAAAATACACAAAAACACACTGATAATGATTTTCAACACTTATCTATTCTGACTGAAATACAATAAACAATCTATCTTTGAAAACGTATGTAAACTTTTAAATTTATTTTATCTTGGCACTTGAGTATTGGTCAATGAAGTGCCAGGTATCAAGGTTGAGGAAATGGGAGGAACCTCATGCCTCCGCACAGAACTGCTTCTTCAATGCTTCCTTACAATAACTCATCTGACATTCTACCACAACATTTCCATTGAGTTTTATCAAGGCCATTAAAAACACTTTTTTTCCCTTTTACACCAGGTTTGCACAACCTGTGGCCCTTCGAGTATTTTGAACTTTAGCTCCCAAAAATCAAGGTGATGTCAAGGTGATGCATGCCATATGCCAGCAAATATGGAAAACACAAGAATGGCCATCAGATTGGAAAAAATCAATTTATATCCCCATACCCAAAAAGGGAAACACTAAAGAATGCTCAAACTTCCGTACAGTGGCACTTATTTCCCATGCCAGTAAGGTAATGCTCAAGATCCTGCAAGGCAGACTCCAGCAATACATGGAGCGAGAGTTGCCAGATGTCCAAACTGGGTTTAGAAAAGGCAGAGGAGTGAGAGACCAAATTGCCAATATCCGCTGGATAATGGAGGAAGCCAGGGAGTTTCAGAAAAACTTCTATTTCTGCTTTATTGACTATTCTAAAGCCTTCAACTGTGGATAATAAACTGTGGCATGTTCTTGGTGGTATGGGGATACCAAGTCACCTTGTCTGTCTCCTGAGAAATCTATATAAAGACCAAGTAGCCACAGTAAGAACAGACCACGGAACAACAGACTGGTTCAAGATTGGGAAAGGAGTATGGCAGGGTTGTATACTTCCACCCTACCTATTCAACTTGTACGCAGAACACATCATGCGACATGTGGGGCTTGATGATTCCATGGCCGAAGTTAAAATTGCTGGAAGAAACATTAACAACCTTAGGTATGCAGATGATACCACCCTGATGGCTGAAAGTGAGGAGGAGCTGAGGAGCCTTATCACCAAGGTGAAAGAAGAAAGTGCAAAAGCTGGGCTGCAGTTAAACATCAAGAAAACCAAGATTATTGCAACCAAACTGATTGATAACTGACAAATAGAGGGAGAAAACGTGAAGGTAGTGAGAGACTTTATATTTCTAGGTGTGAAGATCACTGCAGATGCAGACTGCAACCAGGAAATCAGAAGACGTTTACTTCTTGGGAAGAGAGCAATGGCCAACCTCGATAAAATAGTGAAAAGCAGACACATCACACTGGCAACAAAGGTCCACATAGTCAAAGCAATGGTTTTCCCCATAGTAACCTATGGATGCGAGAGCTGGACCACAAGGAAGGCTGAACGAAGGAAGATAGATGCTTTTGAACTTTGGTGCTGGAGGAAAATCCTGAGAGTGCCTTGGACAGCAAGAAGATCCAACCAGTCCATCCTCCAGGAAATAATGCCCGGCTGCTCACTGGAGGGATGGATACTAAAGGCAAAGATTAAGTATTTTGGCCACATCATGAGAAGACAGGAAAGCTTGGAAAAGATCATGATGCTGGGGAAAATTGAAGGAAAAAAGAAGAGGCCGACTAAGGGCGAGATGGATGGACGGTATCCTTAAAGTGACTGGCATGAACTTGAAGGAACTGGGGGCGGCAACAGCCGACAGGAAGCTCTGGCGTGGACTGGTCCATAAGGTCACGAAGAGTTGGAAATGACTGTGTGATTGTAGAAGACCTGACAAATAACTTCAGTGGCTGAAAATTATGGAGATCTGTAAATGGTGCTTGCTGCAAGTTTTTTTAAAAAAATGTTTGAAATGTTAATTGGGTTTTTATATTAGGATATGATGTTTCAATCTGACTATGCACTGCGGTCAGATGTATTTGTATAAATTTTATATGTTGTACGCCGCTTTGAATCCCACCTACAAGAGAAAAGTGGGATAGAAATTAATAATAATAATAATAATCAATCCTTCCTTAATGTTTGCTAGCTCTTCTTGTGATATATTTTCAAAAGTTTCGATTTTTTTCAGTTTCTATCCCCATGACAAAGTGATCAGATTGGGCTATTTACTAAGAGAGATATCTGATATGATTCTTCCAATCTTTTATTGTTATTTGTTGAAGCTACCCCCTTCTACTGAACCTAACAAAGAGAATAAGAAAGAGGAAAGCAGAGAACCATTTATCCTAAAAACTTCTAATGTTCTGAAAATAGCCCATTCCTTAAAGTATGGAATTAACATCAGAAATCTATCAGAAATCTAGTTAGATAAATCATGTTGGCGCAAGAATGGTTAGTTAATTAATTGTATTACAGTTGACACCATAAACTTTTTTGTCACATAAAAAGTCCTGTTTCTCCCTCCCCCACTTTTCTGTTCCTTTCCAAGGGATTTCCATAAGATGTTCTGGAAATCCTATTTTCCCATTCTGCCCCCGCCCCCCCCAAAGCTTTTCTAGGGGACTTAAGATTACACCTTACATATACGTTATTTTTGTAATAAGATTCATATCCCAAATATTCAAAAGTTGGGATTAGATTTAAACTGACATTAAGGGAAAAGTGTCCCATCATTTAGGAACATGTTATCTATATGTTAAAGATAAGAAGAGCAATATATACACTATAATCCAACATACGGGTAAACAATTTATGAGCCACAGTTCACCCATCTTTCTGTAAATTTGGGTGCACTAGGTCTTCAACAATTCTCTCCACAGGCAGCTTTAGCATTTGTTTATTAAATAGCCAAATTCAAATCATAATTATAGGTCAAAAATAGAGGCAACCAATCGATAAACCATTCCAGTAGACAGTGGAGAATTTCAAACAGGCCACTAAAAGTAAGCTTATTAAGAACATAATAAAACTCAGAAAGCCCTGTGCAATGCACAAACTTTGCAAAATGTAAATCTCTAATAGTCTGTGAAAAGAGCTCAGCATACATCAAGAGACAATAAATCACCTTCATGAATGAATACAACAAACTCTATTTAATTGCATCATTAAGTGCAGAAGACAATAAGGGTCACAGAAAAAAAAAACTGTATTGAATTTTGTTGGTTCTAAACCTTTGAACTGGATTATCTTGAGTCCACACTGCCAGATAATTCACTTCAGTGTGCATTTTATACAGCTGTGTAGAAGGGGCCTCATATAATCCAGTTCTAAGCAGATAATATAAGATCATAAATATACAGTAGAGTCTCACTTATCCAACATAAACACGCTGGCAGAACGTTGGGTAAGTGAATATGTTGGATAATAAGAAGGGATTCAGGAAAAGCCAATTAAACATCAAATTAGGTAATGATTATACAAATTAAGCACCAAACATCATGTTATACAACAAATTTGATAGAAAAAGTAGATCAATGCTCAATAATGCTATGTTGCAATTACTGTATTTACAAATTTAGCACCAAAATATCACAATGAATTTAAAACATTGACTACTAAAAGGCAGACTGCGTTGGATAATCTAGAACACTGGATAAGCGAATGTTGGATAAGTGAGATTCTACTGTAATATGAAATAATTACTGTGGTAATCCAGTCCAACTTAATTCTGCTATGGAGGACACAATCCAAGATTGCCCAACAGATGGCCACCCATCCTCTCAAGAAGAAGAAGAGGAAGAGGAAGAGGAAGAGGAAGAAGAAGAAGAAGAAGAAAAAGAAGATACAATCATAAGGTTAGGAGACACCCCTAAGGATCATCCAGTTCAACTTCCTTCTACCATGCAGGAGGACACAAACCAAGCACTCCTGACAGATGGCCATCCAAGATCTGCACAGTAATAATACAAATCGAATCATAGACAGTTAGGAGAGACCCCTAAAGGTCATCCAGTCCAACCCAACTCTGCCATTGCACAATACAATCCAAGCACTCCCAACAGATGGCCACCCAGCCTCTCAATACTAATATTAATAATAATAATAATAATAATAATAATAATAATAATAATAACATCATCATCATGCAATCCTAAGGTTTGGAGTGACCGCTAAGGATCATACAGATCAACTTCCTTCTACCATGAAGGAGGACACAATCCAAGCACTCCTGACAGATGGCCATCCAGCCTCTACATAATGATGATGATGATGATAATAATAATAATAATAATAATAATAATAATAATAATAATAGAAACATAGAATCCAAGAGTTTGGAGAGATCCCTAAGGGCCATCCAGCCCAACCCTTTCCACTATGCAGCAGGGCACAATCCAAGCATTCACAACACATGGACAACGTATAAATACTATACAATACTACACAGGGACATAGACCCCCTCTACCCTCACCACTTTCACAGTACACAAACAACCAAATACATACTAAACATAAAAACAACCATACAACAGACATTCAATACCACCACTACCTCAATAAGTTCTCACCAACACCACCAGACAATGCCACAGCAACGCGTGGCCGGGCACAGCTAGTATATATATAAAGAGAGAGAGAGAGAGAGAGAGAGAGAGAGAGAGGGGAAAAGGTAAAGGTTTTCCCCTGACATTAAGTCCAGTCGTGTCCGACTCTGGGGGTTGGTGCTTATCTCCATTTCTAAGCCAAAGAGCTGGCATTGTCCATAGACAACTCCAAGGTCATGTGGCCGACATGACTGCATGGAGAGCCTTTACCTTCCCGCTGGAGTGGTACCTATTGATCTATTTGTATGTTTTCGAAGTGCTAGGATGAAAGAAGCTGGGCTAACAGCGAGTGCTTTCTCCGCTCCCCGGATTCGAACCTGTGACCTTTCGGTCCGCAAGTTCAGCAACTCAGCTCAGCCACCACAGGCTCAGCATCATTCACTCCAGAGTAAGAGCCATGTTGTTATTTTCTAAAATAATGACATACAGATGATTGACTGGTAATATATAACACTTAGGTGAAGCTGGAAGATATAGGAAAGTGGGCTCTGAATGGTTGGATTTAAGATGGAGCAGCTGCTCTATTAAAGGGATGTTACTGCTTCCATTCCTATGAGGTCATGTTTCTTATAATGTCTACGACCTGAATTGAAACAGTAACACGGACTTCACAGAAAGGACACTCTGCTTTCAATGCACAAAATAGCCACACACACAAAAAGAGTAAAAATTTGCAAAACCAGTTAACAGAACAAAGAGAGAGCTTCCACTTACTATAAAGCCAAATACTCTGAGTCTGATATGGCTTTAAGGTTTAAAGGGCACACAGAACCAACACTGGAGGCCACCCCCACCCCCTTCAAAGCAGGCCAATCTGGCATCCTCTACAGATCCCTAATATTCCAATATCATAGAAGATGCATTTTTCAACTTATTGTGGAAGGAAACCATGGACAATAACAAACTCTACCGAAATGAACAACCTCTCTCAGAGGTTACTACAAAGCCACCCTTGAAGCTAGATAGTTTCTAAAAGCATCCTTTATGGGTTTGCTGCGTCCTCCAGGGTGACTCTATGATAACTTCTGGCAGAAACATAACATAGATTTGCTTGGAAGACATAGAAAATACATATTTTTTCAGATAGGTAAAACGAAACATACTGGTCCCTTGGGTACAGGGGATATATTATATTATTAAATAGTTAGAGAAATATGGTTATTAAAAATATACCCTTTTCCATACCCAAATTGAAAATTATGTTTATATTGCTTCTGGTCACACTGAGAGTGGTGCTGCAGACTGTTTAAGGGTGTGTCTACACCAGGGGCCCTCAAACATTTTAAGCAGAGAAAGTGGTATTAGATTGCATTAATTCTACAGTAGATTCATCCCAAGTGATCTGAGCAACAGAAATTTGAACTGAAGCCAGAAACACTTATGACAGAAGGCAGTAATGTTTTTTCCAAATACGTAGTACACTTTTTGCAGTCATTATGGTTTTTCAGTCCTTTAACTTTTGAACAAGTTGTATTCCACAATAACTGTATGAGGTGGGAGTTTGATTAGATAACTAAAGAAAATATTTCCAAATGCACCTTGAAGGGGTAAAAGGATAAGTTGCATAAACAGCTTTTAGTTTTAGCTTTTGTCCAGTCAAGTTTGCTCAATCTAGTCAAAGCTTTTATTGTCCCATTTGTGTTACAATACCATAATTATTTATTGTGTCAGGAGTTTGCAAAGATAGCCCCAATTATTTATTTTAATGGGATAGATGAATTTTGATTGCTACCAGAACACATTATAAAGCAAGGATGGTTTATATGTACAGTAGAGTCTCACTTATCCAACATTCGCTTATCCAGTGTTCTGTATTATCCAACGCAGTTTGCCTTTTAGTAGTCAATGTTTTTGTAGTTAATTTTTTCCATACATCGTGAAGTTTTGGTGCTAAATTCGTAAATATAGTAATTACTACTTAATAATTACTGTGTATTGAGCTGCTTTTTCTGTTTATTTGTTGTAAAACATGATGTTTTGGTGCTTAATTTGTAAAATCATAACGTAATTTGATATTTAATAGGCTTTTCCTTAATCTCTCCTTATTATCCAACATTTATGTTGGCCCATTTATGTTGGATAAGTGAGACTCTACTGTATCTCATAGGTTAAAACAGTGGTTACCAAACTTATTTGGCTTACCGCCCCCTTTTACTCAGCGCCCACTGGAAAGGGCGTAGCTTAGAGGGGTGGGAGTGGCTCCTGCTTAAGAAGGTGGGGCTGAGCCTCTCCCCTAGTCCAAGATGCAGGGCTGGGAGGGGGAGGTGGTCACAAATGGGTGACCAGGACTGGAATGGGTGGAGTTATGTGATGACTCATGGGCCTTGTAGTCCTGTTCCTAGTACTATTGTGGCAGATGAAGATGAAAACATGGGGTTTTCGCCGGTTCAACAAGAACTGAAGTCTCTTCACCTGCAGGATGTTGATGTTTGCCCACAAGAATTCAGCCAAACAAGCCTTGGGCAGAACTCCCCTCTGTTTCCCAGGAAGGAAATTTATTCTAGAGAAAGGGGAGTCAGGGAGGCTAATCGGAGAAGTCTAAGAATCGCTGCCAAACAAATGGCTGATTAGGTCTGCTTCCCTTGGGAAATTCTAAGGAGTCATGCATCTGGACAGAGTTGGGTTTCGCTTCTCGTTCTCTAGGGAAAGAGTTCTGTTGGCGGGAAAACGAGACCCAATATAGGTGTTTGGCGTGAGGGATTCTTTGCGGAGTCAATTGATCAGCTTGAGGAGAGAGATCGTGTGTGGACTTCGTAATCCCAGTTCCTTGCTTCCCGATCAAGCTTCAAGCCTTGCCCTGTCTCACGGTTTTACCACGGACTCTGTTTCATGCTTCATGTTTGCCTTGTCTCCAGTCACAGATCTAGCCAAGAATCAAGTTTATTTCCAGCCTTGTTGTCAAGCTTCATTGGACTCTAAGACTCTGTTATTTCCCCACACTATTGCTTGGCAAAGTGTGTGTTTCGGTCAAGTGGATTAAAACTTTGAACTCTAATATCATTTATTGGACTATACATTTTTGGACTATATTTGACCTCATTTGAAAGGTCTGCTTCTGAACTATATTCTTCACTTGTTTTTATTGATTTTATATATTTCTTTAATAAGGATATTAGATAGAGACTGGCCTCTGTGTAAGGTTATTGGTGCTCTGCTGCCAGGGTTCTGACAAGTTACGAGCTCTGAGGCAGGGCTGAGCTTCTATCCCTGTCCTGCGGCGCCTAGCAGGACACAGGGAGCGGGGCTAGAGGAGAGGGCGGGGCTTCTTCCCAAGTGCCTGTTGAGGCTGACCCTCTATATCCCGCCCCATGTTCTAACAAGCACCTCAGGGGAGGTATACAGAGGCTCAGCCCTGTCTCAGGTTCTTGGAAGGATGCCCCGCCCCCTTCCCCGGCTCCGTCCTCTGTGTCCCAAGCGCCTCAGGAGAGGTATAGATTCTCAGCCCTGTCTTGGGCTCTCAGGAAGAAGCCACGCCCCTCCTCTGGCCCCGCCCCGTGTCCATCACGGCCCCCCTGGATTGCTGCAGTGCCCACCAGGGGGCGGTAGCGCCCACTTTGGGAATCACTGGGTTAAAGTGATACCAGTTTTAAATGTTTCCACTGCAACAAGGGTGCAAAAGAGGGAAGGCACAATGGCAAGAGAGCAGGATGGATGAGGAAGATGGATAAGTGAGGAAGACTTGGAAAGTTCTGGAAATGAGTTAAAAGTGTGTGTGTGCATTTGTATCTTACAGGTAAAGGTCAGACAGGAACAAAAAACCTTGTATTCAGGGAACGATGGCAAATGAATTCAGAAGCAGTGAAAGGCACCTTTTTCTCCCAGCCCCGCTACAGCCTCCTTCTGCTTTGCTAAAAAGATCAACCATATGATGGGAGTGACCTCCTCCGAAGAACATGATGAGGCCATGACAGCAGACAGTATTACTAGATTAATAAACAATCTAACCTGATATGAAAGGTAGCTTATATCTTGATTTAATGAACACTTCTTTAGAGCACTATATTGTTAGTATCACTGTTTTAGAACCAAACCACTCATTAGTATTTTTCTTTAATTACAAACATTTAACAACAGAAATAGTCTTCAATGCTAAATTATTATCCATAGGAAAACCTATCAAAAGGTATATCAAAATAGGTTAATCAAAGCAATTCTGTTCTTGTCCCCAGGGCTGGAAAAATCATATATACAGTGTTCCCTCACTACTTCGCGGTTCACTTTTCGCAGATTCACTGTTTTTCAATAAACTCTAAAAGACTATTATAAATCATAAAAAATTACAATTTACAGCCTAAGGAAGGGAGAAAGGAGAAGCCAAAGGGAGAGAAAAGGAGCCCAAGTGGCAACGGGAGGAGAAGGAGGCAATTTATCAACACACGATTGGTTGATAAAGACTTAAAATAGGGTATAACGACTAAAATAATGTATAAATATCAAAATAAATATAGTGTCCCTACTTTGTGGATTTTCACTTATTGCGGGTGGTCCTGGAACCTAACCCCAGTGATAAGTGAGGGAGCACTGTAGTTTGCCACCATGCATCTGAAGTTATATTGCTGATTAGAAATTTTATGCATTCATTCAATTTTGTTCAAAGTTTGAGCCTCAAACTTTAATGCTGTTATATATGAATTTTTGAGATTTTCCAACCCCAGTTCTAATTTCACAGAAAATTTCCATGCAACATATCAATCTATAAGTCTGGTTATGAAATAAACAGCCACTGCAATCTTATCACACTTTACCAGTTTATGGTGTTCATCAGGAAACAAGACCTTGGTGCAACGAAAACATCACTGCACAAATTCCCTATAATAAAGAATCCAATAAACCATTAGTTTAAGATGCAGCATATCTTTAGAAATCAGAAAATTGGGTACTATTTGTTTCCAACTGAAAAACCAATAAACAACCTGCACTAAAATAGATTAGATGGGAAACTGCAAGAAAGATGCAAGCCCTTCTCACACATTTTGTGCTAAATCTATGGGGTATGGATTAGTGGTGAGCTTGTTGTGAAATTAAATTCTACATGAATGAAGAAGACAATTGTGCCCCAAAACCAAAAAGCTAGGGAATTATCCAGAATTGTTTGTTGGATGACACATAGGCCTGTAATGAAAAAATGGAATGAAGGAAATTTCTAAAAAATCTGTAAGGATTTAGCTCACATATAGCCTTCATCAGATGTAGTAAGAAATCTTGGTCTGAATCTTGCTTTAAGAAACCATACAATGAGAAATGGGATGGAATACATTGTAGACAGGCATGCTGAATGTACGTACTTCACTAATAACACTTTAGCTTTCATGAGTATGCTACTTAATACAACAATTTCACACCAACCTTCCCAACGGTGGCCCCTTCTACATTGCCATATAAAACAAAGCTTATCTGCTGTGAACTGGATTATATGGCAGTGTAGATTCATATAATCAATTTCAAAGAAAATAATGGGGATTATCTGCTTTAATGATCTGGATTACATTACAGTGTAGATGGGGCCTTAGAAGGATCATCAATTGTAAAATTACAGCTCGTCTATAATATTTGCATCCAAATCCACCATCTGGCAATCTATGTAGACATTACCATAGCCGTGTGCAAAACTGTACAGGCTGAGTCATAAAAATTAGAGCATAGGAGATTGTTTCTGTAAAAACAGAATATTGTAAATGAGTGAGTGAATGCCAAGTTAAAATTCAGATTCAAATTAGAGGTATGCCTTCATGGAAACAGAATTTGCGTTATATGGATTTAGTTCTATGACCTCTTATCAATTGTCACATAATAATCCTCTTTTACTAAGCTTTGTACTAACAGCATAACATTCATTTAGAAAACACATTTGAACTATAGTCCAAAGCAAAGCTCAATCAACTCCACCCTAACTTAATAAACTATATTCAAAAATGAAGTAAAATAAGTGAAAGTAAATAGAATAAAGGTGCTTCCTGAATGTTTTGTTTTAAAATCATTAGCAGACTGTAGTAAGAGTTTGCTGGTTGCTACCTGCTGCCGCCACCTTGGCCCCACATCACCAGTAGTACTCTGCTGTTTGCAGGACTAAGGCTGTGACTCCACAAGTAGTACTGCTCACTTAGCTCATTTACCTTGCTGGTTGTTGTGTGCCTTCAAGTCCTTTCAGACTAAAAGTGACACTAAGACACATCTAATACAGGGTTTTATGGCAAGATTTGTTCAGAGACAGTTTGCCTTCACTTTCCTCTGAGGCTGAGATAATCTACTTTGCCCCAAGGCCACTTACAGGGTTTCCATGGCCAAGCAGGGATTCAACCCCTGATCTCCCACTGCATCAACGCTCATCAGTAAAAGTGGGCACATTAAAAAGGGGGCATCACATTATAGGTGCAACTTCAGGTCCATAGATTGAGGGCCTGAACCTTTGCTAGATATAGAGGAAAGTGTTTATCTGCTTTTAATATCTGCCTGCTTGCATAGCATTTTTTGTTCAATTGTGCCAAAAAAAACCCAGCATTTTTGTCTGCCCAATAAAGGAAGTATGTCCAGGAAGCAGTTATCAGAGTTGTAGAGGAAACATAGAAATAAAAAGCAAGGGAGGAATTATATTATCATGGGAGGAAGAAACATAACATGATGCTGATTTCCCACAAACTATCTTCTCTGTCAAGAAGTCTTGATACTCTTGGTGGAAGTCCCCATGAATTGAAAATGCTGCTGCTGAATGTCAGTTGTGCTCATGGGTGAGGCAGCCACTTCTCTTAACTTTGCCCATGAGGTTTCTCATGATGTAGAAGCAGGTCCTAGGGACAGATCACTACCTAGTTGGGTTTAGATTCACTGGGGCTCAGAACCTCTGCAGGGTCAGGGATGGTTAGATTGGTCCAACTCAGAAGGCTACAGAAAATCTTTAAACAACTCTCAGGTATTTTCCTGTCACCTCAGTAGGCAACTATATCGTCTGGGCAGGGAGATTATTGATCCTGAATGTTTGCCATAGCAAAGTGGAGCCAAACTAGTCCCCTGGTTTTCTGAATAGCTGGCAATGGTGAAACAAGTAAGATGGAGACTAACGGAATGTTAAAAAGAGACTTGGGGTAAATCTGACTGAATACAAACTAGAGCCTATTTGAAGGCTACCCTCCATGGTAGGGTAGCAACAAATAAATTATTTTCTGACACCAGTACAGCTGCAAGGAGATATCCAACAGAGCTCTGTCAAGTGTCCTGGCTTCTACCAGTATTACTTTCTAGCTCCTGAGATGATAATACAAATCACTCAACAGCTCACTGTGAAAAACTGCATTATGATGTACACACAAAACCACTAAGATCAATGCCAACTTGGATGCTAGAGTTGATGCTGTCCTAGCACATGTAACTTTGAGCCTGACCATCCAATAATAATCGTTTCTTTTCCATTTGTATAACGTGAAGATGTGGACAGGAGATGTGAAAACCACCACTTCTTGGAGAAGTGAGAGCCATTATGTCTGCTAGATCCTTACACCTCTTGGTTCATTAAAGGAATCAGAGGGCCGACTAAGTGAAATCAATGCCTTATTAGAGCAAGGCAGACTGCCAACATGTCTAAGATGCAGTCATAGGACCCAGTTAAAAGAGCCTTCCCTAAATCCCTCTCTTAATGGATAGCAGTTGGCCAGTATCCAATATTCCATTTTTGAAAAGAAACAGAATATATAGTGGTTTCCAGGCTACATGTTTTCTGGATGAAATCGATTATCTAGATCTATTTCAGTCTAGCTTCAGGCCTATTGTACAGCTCATTTGATGGATGACTATTCCTATTGGTTCTACTGGACCTCTCAGCGGTTTTTATACTATCGACCACTATCTTTCTGGGATATTGCATTGATAAAAGCTCTAAAATACAGTAGCTTCATCTCTTCAGGGAGAGATCAACCCAAAGATGGGGCTGTGAAATTAGCCTGTGAATTCCTCAGGATATAGTTCTATCATTCAAGTACTCAACATCAACCTGGTGGTCTACATTTTTGTGGCTTGGTGCCACCAATACGCTGATGACATATTGGAATTCCCTCCCTAAGGAGATCAAATTGGCTCCCTCCCTACTCTCTTTAAAAAAAAAACAACCCCTAAAGACCTTTGTATGCTCACAAGCATACAGAGAGGAAGACACATAGAACATCTGGCACAAATATAATGGAAACGGAATATGGAAATGGCTTGCTACTTTGGCTTTTAAATTCTTTATTTTATTAGTCCTAATTGTAAATCTTGTTTTAAAATGTTTATCTGTCAAAATGCAAATTTATTATGTGATGCCTAATTTGTCTCGCTATTACTTGATGTGGATGTTTAATATGTTTTATTTGATTTGTGACTGTTTTGATTGTTTTGTTTTTGATTGCACTTTACGGCACTGAATGTTTGCTGCTGTTTGTTGTGAACTGCCCTAAGTCCCCAGGGTAGATAGGGCAGAAATAAAGTTGTTGTTGTTGTTGTTGTTGTTGTTGTTGTTATGACACTCATTTATATTTATCAATTCTATCAAAATCCAAGAGAGCTGTTTTGCTTTCAAACAAATATCTAGCAATTATGATGAACGGAAATTGGATTAATACAATGAAGCTTAATTCAGACAAGACAAAAGTATTCCTTTGATCAGTAAAAAGGCAGATCAAAGAATAAGGATTCTGCTTGTGTTAGATGGGCGTACATTTCTCTCTGAAGACACAGATTTTCAGTTTATATGTATATCTTGACTCATTAAGCCTAGAGGATAAGGTTTCTCAATACCCAGTAGCTAGTGTGCCAGTTTGACTATTCTTAGAGATGCCTGATCTAGCAATTGTGATATATGCCTGTTAGATTACTGTTAATGGGCTAAGCTCAGAGCTGCCTGTGAAGAACATTAAGAGTCTGCAGCCAAAGTGTTAACCTGAATTGTTTTTAATATTAATGATGTTTAAAACTGTTTTAATATTTGTATATTTCTATATTTTAAGTTGTACTGTCATGCTTTTAATGTGAGCCACTTTGAGTTTCCGTATGGAGAGAAAAAGCAGGATATAAATAAACATAATAAATGAATGAATGAATAAACTGTGACTAATTATACGGACAATACAACTTTCTTATATGAATTCCCTTGACTAGGGTTGTGTTTTCTGGTACAAGCACTGGTTATGTAATATACATCCCTACTTGATTTGGGATCATGTAAGGCCATGAAAGCCTTCAACAATGCAACCTCTTCTCTTTTAAGTGTGAACAACTAAATTCCTGCACTCATTCTCCCAACAATGAGTCACCTACTCCTCAGTTTACTTAGTTATGAGTAATCCTTCTCCCACATTATTCATTATAAAAAAACAGACCTTGCCAAACAATTTATTTATCTACACCAGGGAAGGGCAATTGCAGGAGATCTTGAGACTATTTTTTGCCTCTAAAATCCTCCCTGAGCTGCCAAAAATTCCAGAAATATCCAGAAGTACAATTCTGATTTGAAAAAAAACCTGCTGTTGTGTTGTATTGTTTCAAATAGTACAGTATAATTGCAACGTATTTTAAAAAGTAAATGTTTATTCCTAGAAAATTTCAAACATTTTTTCTTTTCTTTAGCCAGAAAGAGGGCCATTTATGGCATGTAGTGTTTAGTGTAAATAAAAGCCTTGTCTACCCGAATCTACATTCCAAAGTGTTACCATATGGACTACTGCTAATCAATATGCAAGTACAGTAGAGTCTCGCTTATCCAACTTCCATTTATCCAACGTTCTGTATTATCCAACACAATCTGCCTTTTAGTAATCAGTGTTTTTGTAGTCAATGTTTTCAAGTTGTAAATACAGTAATTACTACATAACGTTACCATGTATTAAACTGCTTTTTCTGTCGATTTGTTGTAAAACATGTTTTGGTGCTTGATTTGTTAAATCATAACGTAATTTGATGTTTAATAGGCTTTTCCTTAATCCCTCCTTATTATTCAACATTTTCACATCCAATGTTCTGCTGGCCCATTTATGTTAGATAACTGAGACTCTACTGTATCCAATGTCCTCTAGTCCATTAAACACAACATAGATTATCAACAACAAATTGGAACACAAAGAACAAAAAATACAAGAAGACTAAAAAAGAGATGGTAAAGTAAACATCATCCTCAAAGGCTTATTTGAAAGACCCAACTCACAATATTTTTCAAATTAGAATAAATTTGCAGTATTTTAATACAACCAGTTAGACACATACTTACTTAGAAAGAAATTTAACAGAACTCAACTGAATTTACCACAAAGTTAATAAAGATATTACAAGGCTGACAATCTAAGCAATTTTGATAGGAATGTAACACTGAAGCATTTCGGACTTGACAAGACTAAGGATGAAGATTTTGTAAAGCTGAAACTACATTCACTTGCCAAATAAGGATTGAGAAGTTACAATTATAGTTAGCTACTTTAAAGTTGTTCTCCATCCTCCCAAAGGTAAAAAGCATACTTTTTTACATTGAGAAAATGACATAATGGGGGAAAAACAGGCAGCTCACATGTCATTTACATCATCTTAAAATAAAAGAATACATTTCATTTTAAGCACAAAATCATGTTTATTCAAACAAAATTTATTTCCTAATATACAAAATATATCTCCTTTTTCCCTGGACCGTCTTTTAGTTGAATTGTCATCCTAAATACAGGACCTGTCCTTTCATGAAGATTAAGCTTCGGAAGGGCAGTTAGAAAGTAAGTTGACCAAATGTTAATTCATCCGTGCCATACTTGGTCTGATTTTTAGGGATGGATAGAAAAGCGAGACAGGGAGGAAGATGACAGGTAAAATATCAACTGATTTCAAATGTGGTGCTATAGAAGAGTTCTATGAATATTATGGACTACCAAAAAGGTCACTGCACATCAAATATGACTTTATAGCATATATGACTTTATAACAATCAAGCAGTCTGGCAGCCTTTCAAACTTTTTAGAACAAAGCTGAATGTGAGTGCAATCACACATGCATTTGATCTCTCATTATTGAGAGTTCTCCAGTCCTCTGAGCATTCTGTAATTCCTGTAAGTACATATTTTGTCTGCTGCTAAAATGCCAGTGAAGAGGAAGTAGGGGAGTGGGCTGATTTAGATATAAGCTGCAGATGCAAACTATCTGATCCTGTCTCACTCTCTTTTCAAGATGACTTTGGAAAATATATAGGAGTGATGAAACAGAATAAAAATACCTTATTGGCAAGCCAATTGATATATGTCTTGCTGGACAGTCCAGAAATGTTGCACATGAATCCTGATGCTTCCAAATGAGATATTTTTCTTAAGTTTTATGTTTTTCCCTTGTGGTTATATCTCTGTCCTGCACTTTGTCAGAAAAGGATGTCAATGCTCTACCCGCCCCCCTCCAAATATAGCCAGACATTTAGCACTTATAAATTTTATTCAAAATTCAGCCACAATTATTCCACTACTACTAAGTTGTATTTTACAAAATTTGTATCACATAGTTTTGCACAATACTTAACAAAACTCTCCCTGAAACGACAACAACAAAAAACAGAACAAAAGACAAAATAAACAAACAAAAAGCTTCAGAACCAGCAGCAAACTCTTCTAAGTTACATAAACTCAGAAAACAACTACATGGGAAAAGTACCTTAACACACTGTTTGAAACAAATATGACCAGTATGTCAGTTTACCCTAAAATCTGTAGAGCTTCCAAGTAAACATTTTAATGATTGAGTTGCGTGAGAAAACTGAGACAACAATTTATTGTGTGTTTATGCAAAATATTCTGGAAGTGCTTGTTTGACAGTGTTTAGAATGTTTTAACAGTCTTCAATGTACAATGTAACGTGGGTGGACACACAGTTTTAAAAAGCAGCCATTTGGCAGTATTCCACTTTGAAACTGATGATCTACATAAAATGTTACTTGGTGCAAAACAATTACACATATTTTGTAAACACGCTGTATAATTTTGTAGCAAAGTTGCAATCATTAGACGAATGAAATAAATAAGTCTTGCCGGGGGGGGGGGGGGGGGGGGAGTGTCACAATGAATTCAAATACAGCCAACCCTCTGTATCAGTGGATTGTTCATCTAAAGAATTAACCATCTACGAACTAAAAATGCTTTAAAGAATCCTAAAAGCAAACCTTGATTTTGCCACTTCATATAAAGTATGTCATTTTATTTTTTGCCATTGTACAACTGGATTTGAGTATTACTGGATCTTGGTATAAACTGAGGGAAGCAGAGTCCTAGGGTGTATAAGTAATGTAGTTTGACAGCACTTAAATTGCCATGGATCAATGCTACGGAATCCTGGGAGATGTTCCCACAATTCCACAGCATAGATTTTAATTGTGGCTAAGAAAAGAAAGCCTGTTATTCATTTTGATCTGCCTGGATGCAAGCACAAAAGCAAACTACTGACTGACATAAAATAAGCTCTTTTTACGGCCTTCTAAGGGCGAGGGGTAAGGTAAGATCTATTCCCATAGCACTAACTTAAAGTTTACTGCAGTCTTCCTATACCTGATGCCCTCCAGGTATATCAGACTTGAATTTCTGGCCAAAGCTGCTGGTGATTGATTGACATTTTAGTCCAACACATCCAAAGGGCACCAAGAGAGGGAAAGCAGGCTTACTGTTTCACTTACATCAGCCTACACATTTACACTTAGAGCATAACTTAGGTTTATATCTTGGTACTACATATGAAGGAGTGGGCAGATATCCACAAAATCCCATGCAAAGATAAAAAGTGATTAGTACTAAAGGTACTGCCAGATTTCCTACCTTCCTCGCTTCTTCCTTTTACTGTAGAATTCTGAGCAATTGTCTTTTTAAACTTGACTAAATGTGGGATTGTTAGCCACCTTGAGTCACAACAGGGAGAAAGGTGGGGTATAAAGATAGTCAATAATAATAACCTACTCCCTCTTTTTTGTGCTGCATGGCACAAAATTCATTTATTTGAATTCTGTCTACTTCTGCAGGGCTGCAAGATGAATGTGGAAATCCTCCACAACTTTTTATTATGTGGCATTGCCATTATAGTCAATGGGACACACCCTCTCAACTCCAAACTTAAACTACCAGCAAATAGGTGTGACCTGTGTATGTACACAGTGCAAGGAGGAAGAAAAGCAAATGTTCTTTTAGCTTGCTTGATGTGTGTGTGTGCATGTGTGTGTGTGCATGTGCACACATTCAAGGAGGTCAGAGCCCAAAAAAATTACAGTGGCTCCTCAATGTCCTCTGAGACTTGGTTCCAGGACCCTGTGGATGCTTAAGTCCCATTATGTACTCTAATGTAATAAAACAGTGTCCTTTATATAAAATGGCAAAATCAAGGCTTCTCTTGGGGATTTTTTGGGGGGAAAATATTTTCAAGTGGTGGATGGTTGATTCTGTGGATATGGAAGGCTATACAGCGTGCAGGTAAATCTCTGTGTGCATCTACACTGTAGAATTGATGCAGTTTTAACATCACTTAACTGCTATGGCTCAATGCTATGGAATCATGAGAGCTGTAGTTTTACAAGGTCTTTAGCAGTTTCTTCCGGAGCCCCTGGTGGTGCAATGGGTTTAACCCTTGTGTCAGCAGTTCGAATCCGGGGAGCAGAGTGAGCTCCCATCTATCAGCTCCAGCTTCCCATGTGGGGACATGAGAGAAGCTTCCCACAGGATAAAACATCTGGGCATCCCCTGGGCAACGTCCTTATAGGCGGCCAATTCTCTCACATGATAAGTGACTTGCAGTTTTTTAGGTCACTCCTGACACAAAAAGCTGTCTCTTCCAAAGAGTGCTGGTGCCTCGCTGAACTACATATCCCAGAATTTCTCTTTGATTTTTCCAATCATGTGGAAGAAATTTACTTGTGATCATCTCCTGTCTCTCTGCATTCATTGTTATCGCAGTGCCCCTTTGTTCCTAAACACACATTGCTGAACAGTCGCATTCAGTATTCTGATCCTATTTCTGTCCTTTTTAATTTGTGCTTATCTTTTCTTAACTGTTTGAAGTATTCATGTGTCACCCATTTCTTACAATGAAATGAACCTACATAATCATGGTACATTCTATAATGTAGAATTCATGCAATTTGGCACCACTTGAACTGCTATGGCTTGGTACATTCTATAATGTAGAATTCATGCAATTTGGCACCACTTGAACTGCTATGGCTTTGTGCTATGGAGTCCTGGGAGTGGTGGTTTCACAAAGTCTTTAGCCTACTCTGTCAAAGAATAGATGTGTCTCACCAAGCTCCAAATCCCACAATTTCATAGCATGGAGTCATGACAATAAAAGTGGTGTCAAATTGTAGAATTTGTTTCCATTTTAACTCTCCCTCTTTTCCCTCTCAGCTGCCATAGACACCCTCCCTCCTTCTTTCCGTTGGATTGAAGAGGTGGGGCTGCAACTTTAGTGTGTGTTTCAGGGAAGAGCTCTGAATTCCCCCCCCCCCCCCCAAAAAAAAAAAGAATTATAATGAACCCTTGATGTTCGCTGGAATTTGATCCTAGGTTCCTTGTGGATGAACTTCCACTATATACAATATGTAGTAAAATGACATCACTTGTATAAAAATGGTAAAATCAAAGCTTGCTTTTTGGATTTTCTTGACTATTCTCAAGCTGTGAGTGGTTGAATTCGTGATTACAAAATCCATGCATACAGAAGGCAGGCTGTACAAAGGTCAGAAGAATCTGTGAGTGTATTACATTGTGGGCATGAAAGTAGTTGGTTACAACTTTAACTGTAGCTGCACTGAACTACAAATCCAGGATGCCATAGCCATGAGCCATGGCATCCTGGGATTTGTAGTTTAGGGAGGCTCCAGCATTTTGTGGCAGAGAAGGCTACAGACCTTTTTCGGGGGGGGGGGGGGGAATCACCCAAGTTTTTTAATTTCATTGTGTTTTTTATGTATTAAATATTCATTTAATGAACTTTTAAAATTACAAATTTTGTGTATTTACAGTAGAGTCTCACTTATCCAACATAAACGGGCCGGCAGAACGTTGGATAAGCGAATATGTTGGATAATAAGGAGGGATTAAGGAAAAGCCTATTAAACATCAAACTAGGTTATGATTTTACAAATTAAGCACCAGAACATCATGTTATACCACAAATTTGACAGAAAAAGTAGTTCAATACGCAGTAATGCTATGTAGTAATTACTGTATTTACGAATGTAGCACCAAAATATCACGATGTATTGAAAACATTGACTACAAAAATGTGTTGGATAATCCAGAACGTTGGATAAGAGAATGTTGGATAAGTGAGACTCTACTGTATTTGTACTTCCATTTTAGGCTAGTATTTGGGGGTTTGTTAATGGTTTTTTTTATTGTAAACACAGGTAGAATAATATCAAAATCTGTCACCATTTCAAAATGAAGGCTACAGACCTTGTAAAACTACAACTCTCATGATTCCCTATCATTGAGACAAGGTGGTAAAAGTGTTGCCAAACTGCATTCATTCTACAGTGTAGATCAGGCGTGGGCAAACATGGGCCCTCCAGGTGTTTTGGACTTCAACTCCCACAATTCCTAACAGCCTCAGGCCCCTTCCCTTTCCCCCTCAGTTGCGGCTGAAGGGGAAAAGGAAGGGGCCTGTGGCTGTTAGGAATTGTAAGAGTTGAAATACAAAACACCTAGAAGGCCCACATTTGCCCAGGTCTGCTGTAGATGCACTTTAAGTCTTCTCTTGCAGAATAATGATGCCTTATGAAACTGCAACTCCAAGGACTCCACAGCATTGAGCCGTGGCAGTTAATGCAGCATCAAAAGGCATTAATTCTGCAGCACATATGCAGCCTCGGCCCCTCAGAAGGTACAAGATGCTAGGTTGCTGTGAGTTTGTCGGGCTGTCTGGCCATGTTCCAGAAGCATTCTCTCCTGACGTTTCACCCACATCTATGGCAAGCATCCTACGAGGTTGTGAGGTTTATTAGAAACTAGGCAAGTGGGGTTTATATATCCGTGGAATGTCCAGGGTGGGACATTGTTGGAGACAAAAAAAAATCAGAGCCAGCTAATCATCTCCTAACAAAGGATTCCCCCAGGCAGGAAGCTGCCAGGCTTTGAAGCTGCAAGGCTATTCAATGCTAATCAAGGTGATCAACTGCAACATTCACACTCTCAAACATTCAAGAGTTCTTTCTGCCATCCTGGACATTATTCCACAGATATATAAACCCCACTAGCATAGTTTCCAACAAACCTCCCAACCTCTGAGGATGCATGCCATAGATGTGGGTGAAATGTCAGGAGAGAATGCTTCTGGAACATAGTCAGACAGCCCGACAAACTCACAGCAACCCAGTGATTCCGGCTATGGTACAAGATGCCTTTGCATAGTAACGCTCCAGACTAAGGATACATTTACACTGTAGAATTAATAGGGTTGGACACTTTTATCTGCCAGGACTGGATGTTATGGAATCCTGGGATGTGTAGTTCGGTGAGACACCAGCACGCTGGGCAGAGGAAGGTAAAAGACCTTGTGAAACTATAGTACCCAAGATGCCATAGCTTAGAGAGGCACCCTAAGATGTGTGGGGAGGGCCTTCAAAAGCGGCAATTTCGAAAAAGGAGGGGGCTGGAGATGACGAAGGCCCCTCTCACACACATGTAGGCCTCAGAGGGTCCCAGGTAGGAGACGAGTGGGGTCCCTCAGGCTTCCCGCCTCAGAGAGCCGCTATCCGCGCTGCTCTCCCTTCCCATCAACCGCGGGCTCCGGGCCCACTAGGCCGCGGCCTCGCGTAATGCAACTGACCTCTCCTGGGGCCGGGGCCGGGGCTGCCGCTCTTGGGGCTCTTGCGCGGGGCCATGTCGTCGTCGTTGCCGCCTCTCCTGTCAGGTAACGAGAGAAAGGCGCGCGCTCGACGCCGAAGGGGCGGGGCTGACACGAGGGCGACAGCGTCGCTCCGCCCCCCTCAAGCGACCCGAACGGGCGCGCTCACGGCGCTGGGAGTGGCACGTCTTACCCGACCAATCGCCAACGAGGAAGAAGAAATAAGAAGCTCTAATTGGCCAATAGAAAAAAAAGGGCGGGGAGGAACGCCTTGCAAAGTTGTGGCCGCTCTGAGGAGTGGGTTGGAACGTGGCAGAGTAGAAGGGAAGGGAGGGGGAGATGGTGTGACGTGGGACACGTGGTGAAAAGAGTTTGCTCATGGCTGCTCCTCTGTTGAAATAACACGAATCCTATCTAATCCCCGTCTTTCCTCTTTCTCTCCTCAGTCTTGCCTGGAAAAGGATAGAAAGAGTTTCCCACTAGTCTCCCAGCCTTAGCATTCAGGCAAACACAGTGCAGCCTCCTTTCTGAGAGTCGTTGGGTGCAGCTCTTTACAATTATTGCAGTTCGACACCACTTAATTGCTATGGCATAGTGCTATGGAATCCTGGGAGTTGTAGTCTGGCTGAGACACCAGCACTTGTAAAACTACAATTCCCATGATTCCACAGCATTGAGCAGTTAAAAGTGGTGTCAAACTGCATTAATTCTACAGTGTAGACCAGGCATGGTCAAACTAAGGCTAGGGGGCTGGATACGGCCCTCTATGCTTTCCTCAGGCCCCCATTTTCCCTGTCCTCTTGGCATAAGGACATGGCAGCCCAACACATCATTATGGCAAAAAGATGGGGGAGGAAACGCATGCAGCAGCTGAGAGCCCTCTGGAGCACACTCATCCACTGCATGTCTCACCCTCCTCCCGGCATAAAGATGGTGCAAGCGGCACTGCCCTTATGCCAGGAGGACAGCTCGAGGACGGCACGCAGCGACTGAGAGCACTCTCAGCCGCCACCTGTCTTTGTGCTCCTCCCTCCTGGCATTATGCCAAGAGAACAGCCCAAGGATCGGGGCAGGAGGATTGGGGTTGTTGCCTTGTGTCCCACCTTCCTGCCAGCATAAGGATGTGGTGAGCAGGCCCGTCCTTATGCCATTCCGGGAGGACAACCTAAGGATGACCCAGGCCCTGTTCTGCCCAATCCTGGCCCTGCCTTCTCCTGGGCCCTCCTGTATGTGCCCGGCAGTCCTCCCTCCAGGCCCTTCTGGCTGGACCCACAATGTGGCCCCAAAGCCAAAAAGTTTACCCATGCCTGATGTAGACAGACCCATGTTATTTATTTATATCTCGCTTTATCTCTCCGTAATGGAGCCCCTGGTGGCGCACCGGATAAACCACTGAGCTGCTGAACTTGCTGACCGTAAGTTTGGCGGTTTGAATGCGGGAAGCGGGGTGAGCTCCCGCTGTTATGCCAACCTAGCAGTTCAAAAACATGTGAATGTGAGTATTTATTTATTTACAGCATTTATATTCCGCCCTTCTCACCCCGAAGGGGACTCAGGGTGGATCACATTGCACACATAAAGGCAAACATTCAATGCCATGACATAGAACAGAGACAGAGACAAGACGCAGGCACCGGGCTGGCCTCGAACTCATGACCTCTTGGTCAGAGTGATTTGTTGATTTGTTGCAGCTGGCTTGCTTTCCAGCCTGCGCTACAGCCTGGTAGATCAATAGGTACCACTCTGGCGGGAAGGTAATGGCATTCCATGCAGTCATGGCAGCCGCATGACTTAGAAGGTGTCTATGGACAACGCCGGTTCTTCGGCTTAGAAATGGAGATGAGCACCAACCCCCAGAGTCAGACATGACTAGACTTAATGTCAGGGGAAAACATTTACCTTACCTTATCCCTCCATACGGGGACTCAAACAACTCACAATCAAAAACATTACAACTGAAAATATACAATAATAAAACAGCATATCATTATATATTATCAGTAGTAATTATATTTTATATATTAGTATTGCTATATTACAATATTATTATATATTATTATATTATATTAGTATTAGTATTATATTGTATTACATTACAATATTATCAGTATTATATGTATATAGGTAACGGTAAAGTTTTTCCCCTGACAGTAAGTCTAGTCGTGTCCGACTCTGAGGGTTGGTGATCATCTCCATTTTTAAGCCAAAGAGCCAGTATTGTCTGTAGACACCTCCTAGGTCATGTGGCCGGCATGACTGCATGGAGTGCCGTTATCTTCCCGCTGGAGTGGTACCTATTGTTCTACTCACATTTGCATGTTTTCAAACTGCTAAGTTGGCAGAAGTTGGGCTAAGAGCGGCAGCTCACCCAGCTCTTCAGATTCGAGCTGCCGACCTTTCATTCAGCAAGTTCAGCAGCTCAGTGTTTTAACCCGCTGCGCCACTGTGGGCTCCATATTATATGTATATACAATATATTAAATATACTCTTTGGACAGTAACTCTGTTTCTCACCATTGGCTCTGCTGTTTGGGGTTGATGGGAATTGCAGTTGAGCAAATGTGTCAAGAGAGAAGTTACAATCCACTACTCTACTTCCCGCCATAATTGGGAAGATAGAAGCCCTCAGGCTGTTGCATAGAAAGAGAACAAGCATTTGCATAGTCCTCACCAAAATGCCCTATCTGAGTTATGTATAGATGGTGCTATTGTTCATTCAAACTACATATAATTAATAATGGAATTTCTAAACTATGTTGCAGAGGGTGTGGGGAAATAGGGATTGGACTATACAAAATCCCAGAATACAGTAGAGTCTCACTTATCCAACGTTCTGGATTATCCAATGCATTTTTGTAGTCAATATTTTCAATACATCATTATATTTTGGTGCTACATTCGTAAATACAGTAATTACTACATAGCATTATTGCATATTGAACTACTTTTTCTGTCAAATTTGTTGTATAACATGATGTTTTGGTGCTTAATTTGTAAAATCATAACCTAATTTGATGTTTAATAGGCTTTTCCTCAATCTCTCCTTATTATCCAACATATTCGCTTATCCAACGTTCTGCTGGCCCGTTTATGTTGGATAAGTGAGACTCTACTGTACTTGTAAAGTATCTACACAAACACAAGATAGTCTATGTACAAAGAAAATATGTCCAAATAACATATAATATTATTGAAGTTCCCCGTACAAAGCTCAATTTGACAGTACCAGACAAAATGAAATGAAAAGGAGCTTTGTACAGGGAACTTCAATAATATTATATGTTATTTGGACATATTTTCTTTGTACATAGACTATCTTGAAATAGGGATTGGAGCCACATTTGGCTAACATGCTCAGAAATATAGAGATTCTGGGATGAAGTTATATACTGGATAAGCAAAACAATGGGGAAAACAATATACTTTAGGGGAGCACTGTTAATGATTTCTGCATCTGAAAGTGAGAAAAAGGATCTGTTAAATAAAAATCTTATACTGCTCCTGTTATGTGCCGCAAGACTCAAAAATAGTGAAAACCTGGACAAAGTTAGAGAATCTGACAATAAAGAACTGGTTAAACAGTAATAGATCCATTTATTAGCTTAATGCATTAAAAACAATAGCGAATTTTAACCACCAAACATCCAAGAAAGATTGTGCTTGAACAATTAATGACCATATTATAATAATTATATGTAACGGATACAATTAGAATAATGTAGAAGTAATAGAATTGACAATGCTGTATTCCTATAATGATATTCAGTATAAGTAATTCAGTATAAGGAGGGCTGAGAGTACTGATCTGGGAATAGAAGATGTGATAAGACAATTGTATCATGGGTTGCTGTGAGCTTTTTCTAGTTATATGGCCATGTTCCAGTAGTATTCTCTCCTGATGTTTCACCTGCATCTGTGGCAAGCATCCTCAGAGGTTTGTTCAGTGATTCCAGTCATGAAAGCGTTCGACAATAATTTGTATCATGTTTTAAATATTTTGGGATTTTATAATATTTAATAAAATTATTTACAGAAATTAAAAAAAGCAAAATACCCTATCTGCTTTTTGTACAGCCGTTTTGTCTTTTTGTGGATTCACAAATTTGATTAAAAATGTACTCTCTAGGAATCTCAAAGTCCTGGAAGACCTATCTTTAGGAATGCACCTATATTGTAGAATTAATGCTGTTTGACACAACTTTAGCTGCCATGGCTCAATGTGATAGAATCGCAGGAGTCGTAGCCTTCTCTGCCAAAAAGTGGTGATGCCTCAGCAAAGAACAACGCCCATGATGCTATGGCATCGGGCCACAGAAGTTAACATAATATCAAACTGCATCAAAGCTACAATACAGATGCATCCTAAGGCTTTCTAGTACTCCGGTGTGAATCTGTGTTCAGCTTCCAGCAGAGATTGATCACAGAGTTCTTCTAGAAGATGTAGAATTCCTAAAGAGATGGGGAAAAAAAGGTGAAACATAGATATTTCTTTATTCATAGGAGGTTTTTTTCACTTTGATGGGAGTCCTGTGCCTCTATGTGAGGACTGTACATCTTTACTAAAGGCTCCAGATCCGCTTTGATATTGGAAGCTAAATAAGGGTCAGCCCTGGTTCGTACTGGGATGGGAGTCCGACAACAAAAAGGCTGTATTTCAAAGGAATACTTGGAGGGAAACCTATCTGGGAGAATTCCAGACTTAAGAAACCCTTGTAAAATTAATGGGCTACCATAAGTCGACAGACATCTTAAAGGCATTGTCCACACAAGAGTCTGAGATGATATGAAAATATATAACCTTAAATATCTATTCAGTTGTAAGAGAAAGCACCTTTTTCTTCTTCACCCATTTTCTGCAAAATCCCTAACAGTGCTAACTTTATAAAAGTTGTCTCACAAATGTCGTAACTTGATGAGCAAGATGGGAACAATATTATCTGTTATTCCTAAATCCTTGTACTTTGAGCCTAACCATTTCTTCTCAGAGGCAAGTCTGACTAAACTCAGTGGTGATTACTCTTCAGTTTGCAGAAGATTACATCCATATTTGTTAAACTGAATATCCTTCCAGATCACGTGACCCCACCCTGCTTTTTCTTACAGACATATAATAGAGTAATGGCTTTTCAAACCAATCGGTACCACGTAGCACCAACTGTTTTTCACTGAAGCATGACACTCACTACGTGGCCTTGGGCCAGCCACTGTGCCTCAACCTGAGATAGCTCACAAACGTCTAAGCCACTTGAGGTCATCCGAGGATGGACAACAAAGAGGTATGACAAAGAAATAAATCTATACTGTCATTTTAAAGGGTTAGAATGGAAACAGTTGAGAAATAATCCCTTTTGTGAGAAAGAAAAAAGGATTATGTTGTCAGGTTTAAATGAGCGTTTCCTTCTGTAAATAATGGACAGAGTTTGATGTCATCTTACCTGCCATGGTTTAATGCTAGGAAATCATGGGAGCTGTAGTTTTACAAGGTCTGTAGGCTTCTCTGCCTCTGCAATTCCCATGATGCCATATCATTGAGTCATGACAAAGTGGTGTCAAATTGCATTAATTCTGCAAAGTAGATGTATCCTAAGTTTCGTATAATTAAACTATCGTTGAATTATATGAACAATATTATGTAAGTAGGGTCATGAACTGATTGCATACAAGGTAGTGTCCTAGATAGAGAGTGTTTGTGAGTAATTAAGATTGCAGTTGATTAGGGTTGCAATCATTACATGCTCTGAAGCTTTCCCACCAACAATAAGAGGTGTGTAGCTTTGTTTATTGAGGTTGCTACATGACCTATAAAAGCAATTCATCTGTTTAATCTGTATATCATGCTTGTCAAGGCACACAGAATTTAAGCAGAATTGCCCAACATGATTTATTGTAGATGTGTGCACTCAAAGCCAAGCTTGCTTTAGACCCCACTTTAGCACTTTGATTCAACTTGGGGTTGTGCAACATAATTTTGTCTTTCTGTAAGGAAAGGAATATTTCTTAGAACCATAAAGTTTGAAGACACTGCAAGGGCCACTCAATCCAACCCCCTGCCATACAGGAATACACAATTAAAGCATCCACGACTGATTGTTATCTAGTCTCTGTTTAAAAACCTCTTAAGGGTACTTCTATACTGTAGAATTAATGCAGTCTGACATCACTTCAACTGCCATGGAATCATGAGAACTGTCATTTGGTGAGGCACCAGCATCCTTTGGCAAATTAGGCTAAAGACCTTGTAATACTACAACTCCCAGGATTCCATAGCATTAAGCCATGGCAATAAAGTGGTGTCAACTGCATTAATTCTACAGTGTTGAGGTCAGATTCTCTTTGAACCACTTTTAGAAACCTTGCATCACTGCAGGCATATCCTGAAACAGCTCATTGCAATTCTGGGTGTTATCTGCAACAGATAATATTCTAAATATGTCTTAATTATATCAGGGAGGGGAAAATCTCTGCTTTTACTCATATTGTTGGCCTTGAACTCCCATCAGCCCTAGCCACGTATCAAGAGAAACACAATTTCTCCCTTTTTTTTTGTAGACCTTAAGGTTACGGTATTTCATGACGAAGTATGGGAGATGAAATTAAGTACATTTTCCTGAAGAATACAGTTATTGATGACCGTGACCCCGGCTTTCAAATTGATTTGAACCCGCAGCGGAGAGTTCCGCAGATCCATCACCAAAAGGAACGGAGCGGGACCGCAGCAGACTATTATTAAAAGATCTTTTTTTCTCACTTTCCCCTTCCCTGAACTATGTAACAAACCCCCCAATAAAAGTAGCATTTATTTTAACTGTAACACTCTCTATCTGGTTATTTTGTGTCTTTCTCTGACTCCTTCCTTTGCACGCAATTTCCCTCTCTCTCTCTCTCTCACTAACCCGTCCGATCTTTAAACCCTGGCGGAGGCTTCGCCCGCCATAGGTTAATACGGTGGGTGATACAAATTGGCTCATATCTTTATCAAAATTACCCCTGGCACGCTCCTCTTTTAGTCCTAACCCTTTCTAAGGCTCCTGACTCAAGGACCACCAACGGAACCAAAATCGGTCCAGTTCTCGGCACCTCATCAGCTGACTGTCAAAACGGAACCGACTGCTCCTTTCAAGCCAGACTGCTCTCTTCCAGCCTTATCCCGGACTTTCCTCTCCCCGCGACCCGCGGGATGGTTTTAGGAGATCCCTGGTCCCTTTCTGTGAACTGGGGATGGGGGGATCGCTCTCCCGCTGAGGAGACATAGTTCTCCAAGGACCTTTACCCTCTCTACAGCTGCCAGGAGGATGCCAGGACGGGCGCCCTCCACGTTTCATTCATACCTTCATAATTTTATGAAGGAGAAGAACACTATTCCCCAGACCTATCCCTGAACTTATGAAATCTTATACTTCCAAAGACTGCAACCCACATGTGCCTCTTCCCCATGCCATCTCTATGAATTCCTTCCACCACAGATGAACTCTTTTCCTCATGTATCCGTGAATTTTCATATTCTATGTACCTGGACACCCTCATGAATCACTGTTGTATGAATTTCTAATCGTTGGGCTAACTTCATGAATTGTGAAATCATGCTGCTAAAACTCCACTTTTATGAATTTCCATATTGGGTTCCCCAGATGTTGTGAACTTCGTTCTTATCAAATGTTTTCAAATTGTTTATATCATTCATGATTCCCCTTTATGCAATGTAACCCACCTCTATGGATTCTCCCTTACTTCCTTGAAATCTATCTATCTGCCTATATGTATTTGTACTCTTTGGGATCCCCGGAAAATATGTATTTTTCCCAGCTGGGTTTATATTCCAACTTTATTTTATTTTTCATTTTATTTCATATAATTGCCAAGTCATGAAATCAAATAGGGAATATTTCGAACTCAACTTGAACCCCAGAACCTGCCCCATTTTCTATGACCCAGGCTTACCTTCCCAAAAACAAAAGGTTAATCCGCTGCCGCTTAACCCAATCAAATTCAGATTGCATGGACAATATAGGGCTTGAGTCGCCGAATTCGGAGTATTTGACCTAAAGGTGATTCGCCCTCAAGGCAAACATTGTCATATCTCCTCCAAAAGGAAATCCAGGACACCTCAGGAAGGCGCCCTGCTGAGCCCATCACCACCCATCCCTACTTCCACCTCTGACACCCCAAGGCATATCTGAAATCTGTGTACGTGACAGGAACCCTTGATTGCTGTCATTAATCCCTTTAGAATTCGGCCGGGCAGGAATTAATCCGATCCTTCCTGCTCAGTCACTTCATTGTTCCAATAACTCCCGCCTTCTCCTCTCTGATTGGCCCGAGTGGGGACAAAAAGCAGCTCCCTATTGGGCCAGCAGAGCAAGGCGGGAAACGAAAGCCCGCCTCGTTCAACACTCTAGCCTATCCGCGATCAGATGGGCGGGGGAGCGGGGCGGGAAATTCAAGGGGCTGTCAGACTGAAACATTGTATAAATATGGCTTTATTTTGGTTATATGGTACCCTAGTAGACTGAATGATCACTACTAGAGTCCTTTTCAGCTGAATCGCTCAATAAAGACTCCTTGGCGGATTTTCCTTCAACTTTGGCGGACCTTCTTCATTTCGGCTTCAGGTTGTATTGCGGCTCATATTTTCCTATTGGCTCCGCCAAGGTCCGTTCTCTCAGGACCAGATCGGCTCTCTCCTTAAGGGGCCCGATCCCCCTAAAACGCGGTCGACAACATTATGATTGTCATCAAAACTGGTGGTATGCTTTTACATTGGAAAAGCAATGCAGTTAAGGAAGAAGGAGATAGTGCAACCTGATTTTGTCTGTATTTACCTGAAGGAAAAACTGTGCTGATGCTCAGGATGTAGTTTGATGTTGCACACTTGTTTTTTGTTTATTAAACACTAGCTGCAGTGAACTAATTCATAAACTTGATGTAGGAGAGTTGATGTAAGCTTTTGCATCTACTCTGGTGCTGCTGATCCAGGTCTTCCCATGGCTGCTCTTTAGCCTAGGAAAAAAATCAATTGATATTAAATATAATTTTTTTCCTGGTGCAAATAGCAGGCACAGAGGAGTCTGCGTCAGGATAATGGAAATGCAAAGGATTGTGGAGTTGATTTGTATTAGACACACATTGCAACGGTTATTTATTAGACAAAAATGAAGTACACAAGGCCCAATCATGTGGTCAGTGGAACTGAGAATTTGACCTAAGTAATTAACTCATTCCAAAGGAACTATACAAGGCCCCATGTAAGCCGCCCCGAGTCCCCGTTGGGGAGATGGTGGCGGGGTATAAATAAAGTTTTTTTATTATTATTATTATTATTATTATTATTATTATTATTATTATATTCCACTTTCAGTATCTTCATAATCATAATTGCAAATCATTACATCTATGTTGAAATGACTGTTTTGTAATAGAGTCAAGTCTGATCTTGCAACAATCTTTCAATCTTGCATAAAATTAACATATAAGGAAAGTCCGGTTTATTTAGTGGGGATGTATTCATGTGCATATGTTTTGAGACTTAAATTACTTTAGAGCTTGAATTGTTACCTGATTTTCTGTACCATATTTGGCTTAATATCAATCAGCCAGCATATTGTACATAAAGGCAAAATATGCATTTGAATTTAACAAGTGTTCAATAATGTTTCTGGTGTTTTAATAATACTGATTTATCATGTAGCAATTGATTCAATGAATCTCTTCCATTCAGGAATAACAGTATGATTTGTGTATGTGCTCCTTAGAGTTCCCTGTCAAACCTGGATTCATTATACCTTAGGCAGAATTGTGTTGTCCTTCTATTTCATACAATGGTTAAGTATATCTTGTTAGAATGGACTACATCCAATTGCTAGTCCCAGCTAGAGTAAACCCATTCAGTCCATTGCTGAACTGGAATTTCTTCAGTGAGTACTCAGGGAATTAGCAATTGGAATTTAAACAACATTTCCAGTAAGCCTTTCTGAAATTAGTTATGCTGGCAGATATACAAGTCTTAAGTTCCACATAGTTTTTAACAAGATAAGAGTTTGATATGTTGTAACCATTGGTATAACATAGTGTAATCTTGTTCAATTAGACTGAATTATGTTTTATTGCATTTTTCTAAAAAAAATGGTGATGGTTTTGCAGATAGTGACACTTACAAAGAATTAGGACGATCTAATTCTGGACTCCCTCTAATAACAGGGGAAAGTGAAAGCATGGAGAATGAAATTGGTTTAGGACACATAGGTAAGATCTGGGGAAAATATAGACATATTAAAAGCACCAATAGATATATAGAATGTGTTTTGCTTGAGACAGATGTAGGAACATAATAAAAGGAGAAAAATACTATAAAATTCTGTTTGTGCTTTTACTCTATTGTCTAAGGGTGCATTTACACTCTAGAATTAATGCTGCTCAACACTTCTTTAACTGTCATTTGTCAGTGCTATGGAATCATGGGAATTGTAGTCTGGTGAGGAACCAGCGCTCTTTGACAGGCAAGACTAAAGGCCTTATAAAACTACAACTTCCATGTTCCATAGCATTGAGTCATAGTAGTCAGAGTGGTGTCAAATTGCATTAATGCTGCAGTGTAAATGCACCCTAAGAACTCAGCTTTCCAATGAATACACAGTATTTTTAGTTACCGTATATTGAGAAATCAGCACCCCCAAGCAATATGAATTATATAAAATATATCAATTGTACTAAAAAGTAATCTTTCTATGAAGCTCCTTGGAAAATCCCCAGAACATGAACTCACTTCACCCTTGCTTCACATACACCCAGAGAAAATTACCATAATCCCCTAACAATGCCTCCACACACCTAACAGTGAAACAAGCCAGAGGTCAGGAAATTACCCAACACCCTCTTTTATACTCCTTCTGGGAACTCATTCAGGCTGGCTAACAAGCATTGTTTCACCAGCACGGGCCATTGTCCCCCCAAACTGGGGGAACTACCATCATTAGCATCTAGTGCCTCAAACCCACCCACATTCTTTCCTTCACACACCCTATGAGAGGCAGAACCAGAAACAGACAGAAAACTTCAAACAGCAATGACAACTGGAATAGCTGGGCCACACTGGGCTTCTGAAGCCACAATTTAGCAGAGTTGAAATCACATAAATATCTGCATCCCAACTTTTGTCCAGTGTTGTAATTACAAGACACATGGCTCTCCATATACCTGCTTCATTTTCACAACAGGTCTGTGAGAAAGATCAAGCTAAGAGGGAGACACTGACCCAAGTCAGACATTGGATTTCATGTCTCGGTGCAAATAAAATGTGCCTTCCTCCTTCCTGCTCTCGCCATGCACACGTCTCCCTCCCTTTTCTTGCTGTGCATGCGCTTCCCTCTCGCCTGGGTCATCCAATGAGAAGGCACGTTTGGCAAAGCAGGGCAGCAGGGACCTGAGGCAGTGGAGGGAGAGCGCAAGCATTGGAGGCGCTCAGTGTCGATCAGAGAAGGTGAGAGGGAAAGGAAGCACAGAAAGGGAAGAGGAAAGAGGAGGCTCTGTCTCTGTGGCATTGGCAACTGCTTCTTCAGAGCCGTGCCGAGGGCCTGCCTGCCTGTGCGGAGAGAGAGAGGGTTGTTGTGAGGGTCCTGGCGAGAAGGCGTGGGGCTTAAAGAAGGGCTTCCTTCAGCCCCACCCCTTCACACCAGGACCCTTCCTTGCGTATAAGCTGAAGGATAGTTTTTAAGCCCTAAAAAGGGCTGAAAAACTTGGCTTATACTTGAGTATATAAGGGTATTAAAAATATTATTCTTCACTGTAGAAAAATGATACGCATGGTAGGTAACATTTCTATTCCAATAAAATAGAAACAGATCCAATTAAAATGAAAATAAAACAAAACACATCAGTAGGAATGAATAAGAAAATAATAATCTTCATAATTTTGATAATGGGATTTCACAATTATCAATGAACTTTAAAAGTCTTATAACTACTGTAAAGTGTTGTTCCGTCCCCCAGAAGTTTGATTTGCATTGTTCCATAGTTGTAGGAAATAGCACCCTGATAGTTAATTATTAACAGAGGTTTGCAACCGGCCTGCAGGCCTTTGCTGCTTTCAGCTTGCAAAAGTATCCTTTTGGTCTTGAGACCGCCCCTTTTCCTGGGGATGAAGCCTTTTCTGCCTTTTCACTGAAGAGAAAAGAACTCAGATGTGCTTGTGTGGTCAAGCCAGGCCAGCTCAGACAAGCCATCATAAGTACTAACCTCTTGCCTATAAAACTGGTGCTGAGTTCAGATAGGAGAGGACTTGCTCTTTCCAAGATAGCAACTCAGCACTGGGGCAAAGAATATCCCAGGATTTCTTTGCCATTGGAAGAAGCTATAATTACTTCGTCTCCAAGCTAGCTTTGAGCTTAGATAGTGAAAGACCTGCTCTTTTTGATATAGCAACTCAGGGCTAGGGTAGAAAGGATCTCAGGATCTCTTTGCCTTTGGAAGAAGTTAACCCAGCAACTAAGGGGAAAAGTGAGAAAGGAACATCTGCAAGTTGACTATTTGTATTTGTAACCTCAACAATTTGTGCCAAGTCTGCCAAGGACTTTGAGAAAATAAAATCTTGTTTGATTGTTCAACTTGAAGTGACTTTGGTAACTGGGATTCCTGAGCTTCAAAGTAAGGCCCCCGCAGTTCACCCAGGCAAAGAAAGAAGCACATCTTAAAGTTCTAAAAGGTGCCTGGGTGTGACGGCATAAGTGTTCTAAATTATACAGTCCTTCCAGCGGCATGTCCTTCCAACGGCAGGCTAAAACTTTTTTATTCAGACAGGCTTTTGAGGTTTAGGTTTTTAAGATAAAGTCAGGGGGTGCTGTGGTTTTTAGCTTTGAATATGTTTTTATGGAATTTCATTGCATTTTAAAATACCACTGATGTTTAATTCTGTTTTAATGTTTGCATATTTGTAGATTTTATATTAGATTGAAATACTGTTTAATATAAACCGCTTTGGGTTTCCTTATGAAGAGAAAAAGAAACATAACAAAAAACATAAGAATAAATATAATATATCTCCTTCTCATAAAGTCACATAAGACTATGCAGTAGTGGACTCATGTCTGGACAATGCAGAGAGTTAGATGAAGGTCAACAAACTGAAGTTGTACTAATCTATATGTGTGTGTGTGTGTGTGTATGTGTGTGTGTGTGTATATATATATATATATATATATATATATATATATATATATATATATATATATATAAGGCAGTCCCCGAGTTGTCTGGGACTGGAACTTTTCAATTTCTTGTATATCAAATAGACTTTTCTTCCATTTGTATGAATGCCAAGAAAGATTTTTTAATAGGGACTGTTCCATTATTCAGGTGGAGACCACAAGAGGGCGTTAGAGAGAAAAGGATAATTCATTTTATGGAGGGGAAGGGGGTTGAAGGAGTTAAATAATTTCCCCTGTTTATTTCCCCCACCCATGGTTCGTTGTCGAAGCAACAATCGTTTATGATATGGGGGGGGGGGGGGAAATAACCAGCGAAATTGGGGAAATTATTTTCCTCTTCCAACCCCCCCCCCCCCCAATAAAATGGACTATCTTTCTCAAACTAGACCGCCTTTTGGAGTCCGCCCAGATAATGGAACAGTACCTTTTAATGTTACATATCTAATTGTGGTCAGTTCCATATAGCAATATAAATCAGCTCAACTATGCATTATCTTCTCCTGATTTTACTTCAGCTACTATTGTATTGCCATGACTGATTGACACATCATATCTCCCCCTGAATTTACTTTGGGACAAAAGGAAGTGATCCACCATTTCCATGTGATTGCTGGATGATTCGCACTCACATTACCATGGCTACGCCTTCTTGAAAGTATATCCATCGAAGTTCAAATAAACCAATAATTTTTCTTGCACCTCCCATGTGCACTGTAACTGGCTGATGAAGCAGTTGGGCAGTGTTTGGGCAGTGAGGGGAGAGTTTGAAAGAACCAATAGTCCTCAAGGCATTTCGGTGCTTCTGCAGTAACTATTCCCTTGCAGCATACCAAACTGTCTTCATAGGTAAGTCAACACACTCTTGAAGCAGAGTTCATAGAATCATAGCATCATAGAATAATAGAGTTGGAAGAGACCTCATGGGCCATCCAGTCCAACCCCCTGCCAAGAAGCAGGAAATCACATTCAAAGCAGCCCCGACAGATGGCCATCCAGCCTCTGCTTAAAAGCCTCCAAAGAAGGAGCCTCCACCACAATCCGGGGGAGAGAGTTCCGCTGCTGAACAGCTCTCACAGTGAGGAAGTTCTTCCTGATGTTCAGGTAGAATCTCCTTTCCTGTAGTTTGAAGCCATTGTTCCGCATCCTAGTCTGCAGGGCAGCAGAAAACAAGCTTGCTCCCTCCTCCCTATGACTTCCCTTCACATATCATGTCTCCTCTCAGCCTTCTCTTCTGCAGGCTAAATATGCCCAGCTCTTTAAGTTTGGAAGGCTACTTTTGAGAATAATAAATACAGTAGAGTCTCACTTATCCAAATAAACGGGCCGGCAGGACGTTGGATAAGCGAATATGTTGGATAATATGGAGGGATTAAGGAAAAGCCTATTAAACATCAAATTAGGTTATGATTTTACAAATTAAGCACCAAAACATCATGATATACAACAAATTTGACAGAAAAAGTAGTTCAATATGCAGTAATGCTATGTAGTAATTACTGTATTTATGAATTTAGCACCCAAACTTCATAATGTATGGAAAAAATTGACTACAAAAACATTGACTACTAAAAGGCAAACTGCGTTGGATAATACAGAACGTTGGATAAGCAAGTGTTGGATAAGTGAGACCCTACTGTAAAATGGCACAGGTCCCAGAAGAATATTCTGCCACTACTCACTTGTAATTGGCTTCATCATGTCATTTTATATTTTTAGTTTTAAAATAACTGAAAGCTCTATTAATGAAAATTAAATCCATTGAGAGGAGAAAACCCAAAATCAGTATGTGGAATCAAGCAAAATTTTAAGAAGTGAACCATCTTTGAAATTCTTCATGGTTCAGCTGCCTGTAGTTTGTAACAGTTTTCAAATGGAATGCAGAATGTATTATGCAGACTTAATTGGATTATAGATCATGCCAAATTCCAAGAGATTTCTGGCTGCACTCTGTATCATTAGAAACAATAATCACTGTTTCCCTCACAAATTCATAGAAGGAGAAATGGTCCTTTCTGTTCTGGAAGGTCCTGGAAAGTCCAAATATCTTTTTGGAACCTAGCACAACCTAAACAATATATAAACTAGCTGTTTATAATAAACTTCAATTTTATTCAAAGTGTTTAATGCCAGTGCTAATGCTTTTTGCTTTTGCTTTTTGGTGTGTTTCTTTGCCAAGTACTTTTGCATTTTTATATCGCCATTTGTTCAGATTTATTTTTTTTATTTTTTATATAAATATGGACACTTTAGCTTTGTTTTTGGGTTTTTTTCCCTCTCTCTCCCTTTTTGATCCTTTTTTAATCTCAGTTTTCCTACTTTCTATACAATCAAATGTTCTCACTCTTTCAATGTTAATTTACTCTATCTTATAAGGTAAAACTTCAATAAAAATATTTTTTAAAAAAGGGAAAAAAACTAGCTGTTTCATGGATCTGTGTCCACAACTAACCCATGCTCTTTGTCAGACAGACAGTAGAACTAAAGACTGTTGCAACTGCAGATTTTGGATGTTCTCCAGTAGGTTAAGGTTTCTACACAACTCCTACCCTTTGTTGTTTTGCTAGTATCCAGAGTTAAGAAAAATTTCGAAGATTTCAAATCCTTACTCAACATTGACAGTTCATTTTGTACAATACTTTCTTTACTGTGGATTTCTACTTAATCTAGTATTTCATCAGAAACCTTTAAAGTTTCTCTTCTCTCTTACTGGCCATAAACATTAAGTCATGCTAATGATCCACTTCATGATAAGTTTGAAGTTGATCCAAGGTAAAATAGATTTTTTTTTCAAATTAACAGTGATGCAATTCAAATTGGTAACATATTTTTAATAAGATGAAGATAAAGAAGAAAATGGAAGAAAGAGAGTGAAATTGAGATATTTTAAAAGCAGGTAAAAACAACAGAGGGTTAATTGGGGACTGTTTCTGCTAAACCAGGGCACTTGGAAAACAATATAAAATCCAGGATCTTTGCTGAAACAATAGCCAGTACCCCTCTATATCATGTTATTCAACACAATAGTATGTTTTCTGGAGAATTTTCCTCAACTAAAATGTATTTTAAAATATCTGCAATGCTAAGGAAAATTCCATCTTAATCTCAGTAGGTAATCAGCCTTGAAGCTTGTGGCCTTATGCAACTTATTTCTTCTTAAGGTCTCTATCTTGCTTTGGCAGAGAGCATTTCAAAAACTAAATATTGTTGCATTCTGTTAAAAGACACAGCAAAAATGTAAATGTTTATAATTAACTTTATTTCAACTATTTTGCTTGCTAAATATAAGTTCTGTGTGTCACACAAACCATTTTGATTTCACTTAAGGAGGGAAATGAGAAGAAATGTTAAAATGTTATTTTCATGTAAAATTCATAAATTCTCATATTAATTAATTATCTCATTCAATTATTCTTGTTTCATTTTGACATACATTTTGCCTTGGCAATATCAGCTAAATGGGATAACAGGATGGGCACAATTATCTGCAATATTATTTACCCCAGGTTTTAATGCTTTAACAGCAGGAATTGCCATTTCATCCAGTTGGTCTAGACTGGAGATGTTTGACCAAACATGATGTCTATAGGTCAGAAACCTCTGTCAAGTTTTGGGTAAAAAAACATTCAATCAACTCTAGTCTCTCCAGGAAGAGATTGTATCTTATGCAAATCTGTAGCTAATCCCAGGTCTCTAACATGGCCTTTAAACAGGAAATACGGCTTATTCGTAATATATAAGATGTAAGGCAGGTATTTGCACATCCTGCATGAGGCAAGCCATGAGAACCCGGTATTAACTGCACTGAGTTAACAAACAGAAATGCAATGAAAATTGCGGCACAGGAAAAAAATTGAAAATAATTCTCTTGTTACAATATTACCTTGACTGAAGAGTAAAGCTGGGGTCATTTCTGTATACAAAACTGTTTATGTGCAAGTTATTTAGCCTGATAATTGAAGGGGCATATATGTGTTCCCCCACATAAAAGTCACTTCAAATTTGCACTTGAATGAACATATGAACCATGTTGGACTGTGATATAAGAGAGCACTAGAGAAAACTCGGTACTGTCGTTTTCTCATTAGATTTGTCTAACAACCAGATATATAATTTATTTTAAAGTAAAACTAAAATTTGGCCATTTCTAACCAGGTTTAAATGTTCCAAAGAACAGTTTGGAAAAAAATTCTGTTACTGGGTTGCTGTGAGTTTTCTGGGCTGTAGGGCCATGTTCCAGAAGCATTCTCTCCTGACATTTCATCTGCATCTAGGGCAGGCATCCTCAGAGGTTGTGAGGTCTGTTGGAAACTAGGCAAGTGGGGTTTTATATCTGTGGAATGTCCAGGGTGAGAGAAAGAACTATTGTCTGTTTCATGCAAGTGTGAATGTTGCAATTGGTCACCTTGGTTAGTATTGAATGGCCTTGCAGCTTGGCTGCTTCCTGCCTGAGAGAATCCTTTGTTGGGCCATGTTAGCTGGCCCTGATTATTTCCTATCTGGAATTCCTCTGGTATTTGAGTGTTGTTCTTTATTTACTGACCTGATTTTAGAGGGTTTTTTTTTAATACTGTTCATTTTCATGGTTTCCTCCTTTTTGTTGAAATTGTCCACATGCTTGTTACCTGTTTTTCAGAGCTCAAAAACTTTATACTGCTAGAGTCTGTCAGGCAAAATAGCTGGTTTTATGGTTTTAAATTGTGTCATCTTGTAGCTGGTTTTAATTGTCTTGTTTTAATTAGTTAAATTGTTTCAATGTTTTCTTACTGTACAGGCAGTTCCTGAGTTACAAATATCTGACTTACAAATGATTCATAGTTAAGAACAGAGTGAAACAACAGTAAGTGAGAAAAATCTACCTCTTGGAAGGGAAATTAACTTCTGGAAGAGTTGTCATGGGGAAAAGGTGTCTCTACTGAAGCTTTATCACCAATCCTTGTTTCCACAACAAACCAATTTTTGAAAAATCTGTTATCACAGGGTCAGGAATTGAAGGGAAATCTTCTGAACAGGGGAACACACAGCAAAACACTGTAGGGATGTTAACCCTACCCAAAGCTAAAACATATATATTTTTGGCTGGAATTAAACTTCAAAAATGTACCTTTTCGACTAACATACAAATCCAACTTAAGAACAAACCTAACAAACCTATCTTGTTAGTAACTTGGGGACTAGCTGTGTTATATAATTTATCAAGGTTGAAGTGATTTTATTGTATTCCATTCCAATATCATATGACATGTTTGATAAAATAAATAAAAATACTGCATGTTTTGGTTTATGGCATAGCAGTCACGTTAGCCTGGGGCATCCAAATGACATTCCAGGCCAGTGCATTTTAACCTGGAATAACCCTGTTTATCCAGAAAGTACCTGCAAAAATCTAGATCTTCCAGAAAGCTCCAGACCTTTACAGGTATGGGGGCTGTGGGGACTGTCTCTTGGGATCGCCAACCATGATCCCAGAGGGAGGTGTCCCTACATTCATCCCATGCTCACAGGCTCAGGCAGATCAGGGAGGTGGGATAGTAGTGCCAGCCTTATACACGTCGTCTCAAAATGCAATTTGTGTTGTATTTTGGGCTGCGTGGAAGGGCTTTTAAATGGGCTTTGTCAGGCATGTGGATTTTTTTTCTAGATATTACATTTCTTCCTCTCTGGAAGAGAAGATATTTGTGGCCTTTTTTAAAGACATTGATTTCAGCTGTCAACCTGTCAGCTTGTTTGGTAGCTTTTACATTTCTGTTGGTGATAGCAAAAACTGTTTATACCAAGCTGTTCTTATGAGGAATCGTGACAGAGACAAGGGTTTCACCATCCTATACGGTTTTTTAAAAAATGTACTCCCTGAATGACGTCAAAGCACATTTTCTTTTGTTTGATATACAAATATTATCTATTTTCACCATACAGTATTTAATGGCAAACCCTGAAGCTCAAATCAACCAATGTTTCACTTTCAGGGGCTTTTTAGAAAAATCTGGAATCACACAGAAAGGATCTTTTGAACTCTTTCTTCTTTATTGGGTTTTTCTTGTAAGAGTATGAATGGATTTGCCATCAAGGCTCCATGTACACTTCTTTATAATGCAGTTTGAAACTGCATTTGGCAATGTAGATGGAACCATAATGCAGTTCGAACTGCATCATATGGTCAGTGTAGAGTAGACCCATATGATATAATTTCAATTGGACTTAACTGCATTATATGGGTCTACAATGACCATGTAATGCAGATTCAAACTGCATGTGGAAATGTAGATGCAGCCTTGATCTCCACCAAATTGGGTTTTTCCTCCATTTGAGAAATAAGTATCAGAAGTCTTTTTTAATCCAAATGCCATTATTTACAACAGAGTTGTAAAATGATGTCCCTTATATAAAATTGCCTTCTTGGTTTGAGGCGAAGGTGGGACACACACACATATTTTTACGTTGAGGATGATTGCATTCATGGGTGTAGAAGCCGTGGATATGGAGGACCAATCATCTATGTCTGCTTGTCTCTCGTGTGTAGGCAATCTCCACAGTGGCATAAAGAAAAAAGGAGAAATTCATCATACCTGCCCATAAGTAGTATGCCTTAGGGAAATAAAAACAGATATACATCATATATAGTTCATCAGATTTGACAGGGCTGCAACTCTGAATTCGATTACTGATTGGAAATAGAGTTCAACAACATCTGGAGGGTTACACGCTCCTCATCCCTAACATACATGTTTCTTATTTCCACTCTGTGAATTGCATGCACAGTATATGTAGGATTGGGCTTTCAGGTGTTGCTATCATGTTGCTATCAATTTTGTTCTGGTACGTATTAGAGCAAAGTTTTGGTGACATAAGCATTATGATAAGTAAACTACCAAAAGGGCAGTTGTGCTTATTTGCAACATCTTGTTGAAGTAAACTTCTTTCAAAGTCTCAAGAGTTTGTAATATAATTGCAGGTGACCATTCATGCAAACAGGACCGAAAGCAGACAACTTTAAAGACAGGCGAGGAATCATTTCGGTCTTGTATGTCTATGTAGATGTTTTGCATACCATGAGATATGATCTGGTCATGATTCTGCATTGATCAGTTATTTTACTCAAATTGATTGTCACTGTGAGTCTATAACACCTGATTTACTGTGAATTTTTGAAGTTTGCAGAGTTGGAAGGGTTTTTCATAGTACTGTAATGCTATTGTGAATTTCTATTTCAGAAAGATAGGATGATTGGATAAATGTGCAGTATGTCATGATTGCTCAGTAGAGGTCAGTATTGCAACGTGGAAGAAAATGAGACTTTTTAATTTGTTTTTAAATTGCGTTGACAGTCCAATTAGAGGAAAACCAGCCCTTCCTTTCCTCACTTCCAATGCACACATTCACATAGGCACAAACGCCAAACCCCACTGAATTTAATATTGCTTATTCCCAGGAAAATATAACTGTTTGAATACTGTGATTCTGTTACATTTGTCTTTGGTTAAAGCAGTTTATTGATGTCATTTTTAAGACAACAGTTTTATCCGCTGCAGTTTAAGCTTTGTGTCAGGTTATCCATTTGAGTGGTTAATTGCATGTCAACTTCACTACAAGAGACCCAGAATAGATCTAAAAACATACAGCTAAGAGTGAAACTGACATGCCTGTAATCACTGAAAACTGACATTGTGAAAAATCTTGGAAAGAGTGCCCAGGGATTAGTGTCAATCAAAAACAGCATCTCAGGCAAAAATTCAAGGATGTCCTTAGACTAAACATTTTTTTAAAAAAAAAAAAATACAACAATACAAAATAACAAAAAACCAAGTGATTTTAAAAAAGCAGATTTTTTTTGAATGTGAAAGAAAAAGCTAGACAGCTATTAACATTAAAATGGTTGGTTTAAATTAATTTAAATATGTTATTGGTGCTATATTTTTGCAACATGCAATAAATTTATTGTAGACCAATATTTATTGCAGACTAACTGGAAATAAAATTATTATATTACTTTTCTTCTTTTCTCAAGTATGAGTAAAGTTTGAGTTTTTTAATTTGTAATGAATTAACACAATGAATTGTCTTGATTAGATAGAAATGGTAAGTCTTTTCCAAGTGCTGGTTGCAGGATGTTGTTTGGACTACAATTGCTGTCATCTTGGACCATAAGATTCTCTCAGGTCGAGAAATATAGTCCAACTACTGGAAGCCAAGATTAGAAAAGACTGCAATGAAGCATTATTAGCAATATTTAGTAAAACAGACTCTTATCTTAAATGTTTGAACCAGAGGTTTTTTTTATTTTTATGTATTCATGTATTTTTAGATTTTGGAATACAGACAGACCACAAGTTACGAATACAATAGGTTCTGTAGGTTTGTTCTTAAGTTGTCAGAACAGGTACATTTTTAAGTGTAACTCTAGCCATATATCTGTCTATCTCTATATATATCTAGAGAGAGAGCTTTGGATAGTACAAGGAAAGGTTAAAACCCCTGTGGCGTTTGTTCACCATCTGTGATCAGAAAATTTCACCTCACCTTTTGTCTCTGTAATAATTGGATTTTGAAAAATTGGGCCTGTTTTGGCAACGAGGATTGGTGATAAAGCTTCAGTGGAGTCACCTTTACCTTTATTTAACACTTTCAGAAGCTAATTTCCCTTTCAAGGAGTAGTTTTCTCTCACTTCTTGTTGTCTCACCCTCTTTCTTAACTATGAGTCATTTGTAAGTCAGATGTTTGTAACTTGGGAATTGCCTGTACTTGTATTGGCATATACATACATATTGAGATATATATATATATATATATATATATATATATATATATATATATATATATATATATATATACACACACACACATACATACACACACACACACACACATACATACATACATACCCCAATGTGGACAATTTTGGAGTTTGATGTATTTTGGACTTCCCAGTGCTCAGCCTGTACAATTGTACAAGCTGGTGTGTGTACCATGTGCATATCAATTAGAATATTAAAGGATCAAGAAAAAAATCCCAATTATGTACGTACATACGTACATACATATGTAAAGAATGCTTTGATGTATTGAGAGTATTTACACCCTACTTTTAAGCAAGAAATTCAGATTGGCTTACAAATTATTTCCTTATTTATGCACCTGTTATGATATAGGGTTTTCTCTCTTTCTCTTCCTTTTTTCTCTTTATTGCAACAGTTAAAACCACAATAACATTTCCAATGCAATTAGTACACTGGAAGTCACTTCTAGTAGCAACAAAGCCTCCCCTGCACCTAAAATGACCTGTGGGGAACCAAAGTGTGGCAAAAATGTTCCCACCTCCTAGAGAGTTATTGGCATATTTGTGGTAGGGTTGACTACCAGAATGGCCCTGGGGTCCACAGGATACATTCTGTCCAACTCTGGCCTATAGCAATGGCTGTGGGGATGCTCTGACCCTCTTAACATACAGAGATTCCCCCATAGAAACAGATTAGTTCCCTTTGCAGTCTTTGGGATTAGTAGCAGAATGTGTGTCTTCAGTGTATGGTATAATGTTCTTGGAATTGTCCTAAATACTTGACACTCCAACAACTCTACAACTGGTTCTACACATTTCAAAGGTTTAGAGTTTTTTTGATCTGAAAAGCAGTTCATTCCTCTGCATGGCAAACCAGTCTTCAAACCCAAAACCATTTTTGACACTACCACCGCAATATGAGTCTACTATTCAAAGAAATAAATTTAGTAATCCCAGGGAAGTACCAGAAACACCAAACACATTAAAAATACATTTTCATCAATTATTTTGGGAGGTTATGGACAAATAATGTTGCTAAGAAGCAGAAGTTTTTGAACAAGGATGCCAATCATTTTTCTTTCTCAAGGTGTGCATAAACCAAATATTGGCAAATCAAACAAATGTCAGGTTAAGTTATAAATCATATGGATGCTTTCTTTTCATTTCAGGGAACTTCATTGTGCTGGGAAAGCTACTGAACAGATTCCCAAATGTCTCACATTTCTGAAGGGCTGGACTCAAGGGATTTGAGCATCAAGTTGATAACCTTGACCTTAGAATTTGATGTCAGTGCTGCAAGCTCTTAACAGTTGTGTCAGTGTTTTATTCATAACCTCTCTGACAGATTCTGCTGACCCTGAATTCTCAAGTGGAAAGCGCCCTTGATGTTTCTACTTTGTATTTTCTCACAAATAATAGCTCTGTAACATTCCTTCTTTTTGCTATTTATGACCAAGACATCACATTCTCTTTCACAGCTTGGGGGGGGGGGGGTGGTCTCTTAATTTGAGATGAGACATTTGGGCATTCAGCCATCCACGTCAATTGTCAGGTTGGTAATAGACAATAGTTTCAAAGACAAAATGTATTATTTCTTTTTCTTGATATAATAATTTATGTCATGAGTATTCCATATAACTGTCTGGCTCATTTAACAGACAGAGAAACAGGTGGCCTGAGTTTGAATAAGTGTCACTTTGGATCAGAACACCCAGAATCCCCCTAGTAAATATAACCAAGGGGATTCTGGGAATTGTTATAAAAACAGATTAATTATCTGTTTATCAGCCCGAAACTTTCTAAAATAATATTTTCCATGTCAACCAAGTTTCTAAAAAACCAAGGGAAATTAAGAATATGTTAAACCTGGTTGGTTCACACCAAGCTGAAACAGCTGGAGCCTTCTGAAGAAATAATTCATCAAAAGGGGCTCATAATCATTAGTCACACTAATGACCAATTGCACCATTAACTTAAGCAAACCTCACCAGCAACATATGTGCTATTTTCCTTTCACTGGTGATAACTGCAGCCAAAGATACTTAATAAATGAGAGAATGAGACAGTGGCTCTCTCTGTTTGGGAATGATATGAATCGAGGGGAAGCAAATTGTGCCCCCAAAGCTTATTTTTATAGCCTTAACTTCCTCGGATTTCTCATTTTCTTACCAGGAAAGGGTGAATTGTCTCCCTTAGAAGCCTTCAACAAAGATGAATAGCTCAGTCTCCCAATGATGAAGATAAACTCAAATTAGAAGTAGGAAGCTTATCAGCATTTGGGGGCATTCTGACAGTATCTGTAGATCCCAGCGGATCTCAGAGGTGGGAAAAGTTACCCCCATCCCAACCAGCGTTGCTCACCCTTTGCATGGTGCTCCATCCCAAATAACTTCTCTGGAACCAAATACTCATTCTAGTGGGAGCACTGTCTTTGGCAAGAGACCTTCCATGTGTAAACATTGGTTTATTTCTTAATGTGAAACCTGAATACATTTATGTAGGGCTGTTTCTGTTCCAAACTGGATTGATACAACCATTAGAAATGCATTAACACCCAACACTCAGAGACTTAAATATATGGTAGGGTGGTGATAGGTGTCAAGTAGTGTTCAGTGAGCCAAAGTCTCTTGAACACTTATCCACTGATCCTAACCTCTCTGAGTTGTAAACTGCTACTCATAGGGATCGTTCCAACTCTTGTGTCTTTTTTCTCCTAAAAGAACCTTGGGCATGCCACACTCACTCAGCCTCAGACAAAGGCAAAAACATTTCCCCTTCTGAACAAATTCTTCCAAGAAACCCTTTTATAGGATTCCCTTTGGGTCATTATAAGTCACAACATGCGAGTGTGGAGAAGAAAAAACCAGAGACCACTTACTACAATGCAGTCTGAGCCTGTCACATGCACAATGGAGGACCTTCTTACAGTGATACCAGAGGCATGCCAAGTGGCCAACTGCTGGTCAAAGGAAATGCAAAATTCAAGATATTTTTTTTAAAAAGTGACATGTAGTTTCTTCAAGCCCAGGGCTGGAGAACATGTGGCCCTCCAGATAGATTTGGATTACAACTGCCATCTGCCCTTAGTCTGACTTAGCTAATGGGGAGAGATCATGGGTTATAAAACTAAAGCCCAATAGCTTATTAGGATCCCTGTGTTTCCCTTCATGTTCTAGTAGCTAGTCACATGTGGTTAGTGATTTGACTTTGCTGTACTGCTGAAGCCCATTTACAGTCGGGACGGAATAGTTATAAAGTCCCTGTTAATGCATACTTAATCATCTGCACACAAAAGATCTGAGCAAAATAATGCATGCACCCATTGTCAGTCTTGCTTCCTTGCTTTGTGATTTCATTGCCGACCATAAAACTCTTTCACATTCTAAAAGGCAAAGCCTGAGTTATCACTCAATGATGCTGCAAAATAAATCTGTCCTAGCCATAATTAAAAGCAAATTGCTTCCATGCAGCCCATGCAATGAACACTAAATACAGGGAGCAAACAGTGTATCAATTTGTTGTCGAAGGCTTTCATGGCCAGAATCACAGGGTTGTTGTATGTCTTTCGGGCTGTGTGGCCATGTTCCAGAAGCATTCTCTCCTGACGTTTCGCCCACATCTATGGCAGGCATCCTCAGAGGTTGTGAGGTATGGATAAACTAAGTCAGGAAAGGAAAGAATATATATCTGTGTAGAGTCCAAGGTGTGGCAAGAGTTCTTTGTCACTGGGAGCCAGCATTAATGTTTCAGTTAATCACCCTAATTGGCACTGGAAATGTTTTGTCCCTTGCCTGGGGGCATCCTTTGTTCAGTCAAGTCCTCATTGTGTTGGTTCCCATCTACTGTTTTGATTTTGGAGTTTTGTAATACTGGTAGCCAGATTTTGTTCATTTTCATGGTTTCTTCCTTTCTGTTGAAGTTGTCCACATGCTTGTGGATTTCAATGGCTTCTCTGTGTAGTCTGACATGATAGTTGTTAGAATGGTCCAGCATTTTTGTGTTCTCAAATAGTATTCTGTGTCCAGGCTGGTTCATCAAATGCTCTGCTATGGCTGATTTCTCTGGTTGAATTAGTCTGCAGTGCCTTTCATGTTCTTTGACTCTTGTTTGGGCGCTGCGTTTGGTGGTCCCTATGTAGACTTGTCCACAGCTGCATGGTATCCGGTAGACTCCTGCAGAAGAGAGAGGAAGGAGGACAAGAGGACAAGAGGGATCCTCTCTCTTCTGCAGGAGTCTACCGGATACCATGCAGCTGTGGACAAGTCTACATAGGGACCACCAAACGCAGCGCCCAAACAAGAGTCAAAGAACATGAAAGGCACTGCAGACTAATTCAACCAGAGAAATCAGCCATAGCAGAGCATTTGATGAACCAGCCTGGACACAGAATACTATTTGAGAACACAAAAATGCTGGACCATTCTAACAACTATCATGTCAGACTACACAGAGAAGCCATTGAAATCCACAAGCATGTGGACAACTTCAACAGAAAGGAAGAAACCATGAAAATGAACAAAATCTGGCTACCAGTATTACAAAACTCCAAAATCAAAACAGTAGATGGGAACCAACACAATGAGGACTTGACTGAACAAAGGATGCCCCCAGGCAAGGGACAAAACATTTCCAGTGCCAATTAGGGTGATTAACTGAAACATTAATGCTGGCTCCCAGTGACAAAGAACTCTTGCCACACCTTGGACTCTACACAGATATATATTCTTTCCTTTCCTGACTTAGTTTATCCATACCTCACAACCTCTGAGGATGCCTGCCATAGATGTGGGCGAAACGTCAGGAGAGAATGCTTCTGGAACATGGCCACACAGCCCGAAAGACATACAACAACCCAGTGTATCAATTTCTTTTTTACTTATCTGTAATAAGCAGTGCCAGTTGTTAAGATTCTGATAATCTTAGGAAAGATGCCCTCAATGGGTGCTTTAACGTAACTTGACAAGCATGCAAACAAAATGGAATTACATTATGTCTGTAGTACTGCAAGACTATACCTTTTATCAGGCAATGCCAGGGCTGACCTTCCAGTTAGTGAGCTATCTTCCTAAAAGAGTGGCAAGATCAGCAAATAGTGCGAGCCCCACCATCACCACTGTTTCTCTGAATAGATCCTAAATGCCTGGCTTAACTGGAGATCTTCAGAGATATACATTTGGGACCTGACCACCTCTCTAGAAAATGTTGCTCTCCACAAAACCTCCACCCTATTTCTCCTTTTTTGAGAGAAAAGGGGGCATGCAGAAAGAGGGAGGAAAGGAGGAATGATGAGGATGGCTGCTCCCTTTTTTGCTGCTGATTATGCAACACCAGTTTTCCATTTGAACAGAGAACCTTTGTGCAAATGTGAGGGCCCTCTTTCCTTCTCAGACATTTTTTCACCCAGGATTTCTCCTAGTTACTATTTTTCTTTGCAAGAAAAAAATCTCAGACTTTCATTTTTCATTTGGGGGCTGGAGGTTGAAATACCATTCTGTAGACTCATGGCTTGGAAGGAACAGTTTACTCAGCCTTCCCCAACCTAGTACTCTCTCAATGTTTTGGGCTACATAATCTTCAGTGAGCATTGCCAATACACTAAAAAGGAAAACTGGTTTAACTTTTCAAGCCTGTGTCCAGTTCTTTGCCCAATGTGAATTCATCCGAGGTTATTTTACCTAGGGTGGTTCCAGACAGCAAAGAAGTCTGCACCGACCCGGGTTTAAACAACCAAGATCAGGGCAGACTGTTGTTCGCACACTGGCCCCAAAAGCCCACACTTTTCGTGGGGGGGGGGGTATCTAGATGTCCGCCTGGTACCTTCCACCAAAAAAGTATTTAAAAAGAAAATAACTTATGGGGCTGGCATTTCCCTGCTGTCGGCCCTCTCCTGGCATGTAGCAATGACACACTAGGAGAAGGGGGGGGGGGGCAGGAGCCATTTTCCTCCTCCCCTCCTTCTCCTGACACGTCATTTCTACATGCCAGGAGAGGGCCAGCAGCAGGGAAATGCCAGCCCCATAAGCTATTTTATTTTAGGGGCTTTTGGGGTGGGTGGGGGTGGGGAGAGGGTTGGTACCCTCACAGTTTTCCAGGTGGAATAAGCCTGGAACATGCAAGTGGGCTGTCTAGACTGCCCCCTCAGAAGTCCAGGACTTCTAAGGGGGCAGACCAGACAGCAAGCAAACTGGGTTGGACCTGCACCTTTCAAGAAGGCATGGATCAAACCCATTATCAAATTAATTTGCTACAAAGCAGGGTTTTCCTGCTTTGTGGTGAATAAATTCGTTTTTATGTGGGACGCTCTACTTGAAAATGCAGGAGCTCCCACTTCTAAGGGGCTGTCTGGATGTGCCCTTAGAGGCCTGATAAAGGATGATGGGAGGAATTCACAGCATGGGTAGCTCCACCTTGCCACCCTTAGATGTCCCATATAAATGAAACATTGTCTTTAAGCATTAGACTTTCAAGGAAGTCAGCTCTGCTGATCTGTGAACTGTATATTTCTTACTCTCAAGCTTTCACTATTTTATTATGTTTACATAGCTCACATAATCCAATACCACCAGGTGGAAATGTGAGTCATTTAATTTTCATCACACCATCTGCTGAAACTATTTTGTGGAGATATGATAATAAAATCATGTTTTCCTGTATACTTTTCTAGCAGTTTTATGACCAGAATGGGAACTTTTACCAAAGAGCTGTAGCTTAAGTTATTGAGGCTAATTTCCATACACTACACCAAAAACACACTAAGGCATTGTTTTGTTTTTCTTATCACTGAGGTTGCATTCTCTTGTTTCAGAAAGCAAAAGGGAGTTGTTTTAAAAACTGCACCATGGATCCAATCAAGGAACAGGAATAAAAAAAGCTATTGAAGCAGATTATCTGCGAAACAGCCTTGGATAAAGCTCCCTTTAAGAATTCTACCCTGTTATTCCACAAAATAACATCCTCCTCAAAATTGGTGCTTATTACTAATAAAGTTTGTCAGTATGTAACTATAGAGGAACAATCCCCTCCTGGAAAACTATACAGCTCACTAAGAGGCATCTGGAAATGTTGCTAAAGAAAGAAGTGAAACAATTAGATCTTCATACAGTGGAAATGCTGACTTCTGAAAGTTGCCAAACAATAGTCATATTAAATATCTATTCAGACTGTATACCTTTCATGCTTCTGCACTTGGGAGCCAAGCTGGCATCAAAAGGCATCCTTCCAGGCTGTGTGTTCTATAACAACGCTATACTTCCTTGAGTTTCAACTGCAAAACATCCTCAGCTGAGCTCAGGAATTTTAAAGGAGTATGCTGCAGAAACACAAAACCTGATTTTAGAAAATAATCTCAAGGACTCTTTTCCAGCTCTCCCTGAGGAAGAGCAATTAGAAATTATTAAAAGACTGGAACTGCTGCTGAAACGTAATTTGACTCTGATTAAAAGAAGTCAGCCTGAGATCCCACAACCTACACAGGGCTTAAGTGATTATTTGTATAAAGAAGTTCTACCCAACCCAGACCCACTGTCACACAAAGGACCCAAGGCCATGGAAGAGGTTTCTCAGACATCATGCCAATTGCTGAGTGACCAGTTACCCTGTGAAATAGAGCTGGACCTGTATTGTACCAGAGCCCTAGCTTATGAATTACACAGTGAATTGGGAAATCAGGGGCCCAGGAGCTGACCAAATTAGTCCAAAGCACAGACCCAACTCCTGCGAATGTACTGTGGCCCCATATAGAGTAGAACCGAGTCAAAAAAAAATAAAAATAGAAGACCGAGGGCCCTTCCACACAGCCATATAACCCAGAATGTCAGGGTAGAAAATCTCACAATAGCTGCTTTGAACTGGGTTATCTGAGTCCCCACTGCCACATATTCCAGTTCAAAGTAAATAATGTAGGATTTTATTCAGCTGTGTGGAAGGGGCCTGGGAAATAATGGTTGCATTTAGACTGATAATTGGGGATAATTGGATGAAATCACACCAGACTAATAGAACCAAACTCAAACTCACTTTCTATCCTCTTGTGGAATGTAGCTAGCTGATACAAATTAGACGTGTGCACTGATTCGTTTTATCCATTTGCCTTCAGCTTCAACACCCATAATAGCAAGGGCTCTGCTGCCATATTTTTTAAGACTAAGCCAGACAATATGGCTGCTGCTGGTGGCTACCTTCTGCTCTATTCAGGACCACGCAGCATGCAGAGAGGCTGTTGTGTTCTCACATAGAGATTCCCTATGAGCCCTGCCTGTTGGGTCAATCAGAATATAAGAAAGCAGTGATATGTCTTATGCAAGCTGTGTCTGTTTAATGGGGCAAGCACCTCCATTGCTCAGTTGCATCCTGGCCCTAGAGAAAGGTCTGGGAGCCCTAGTTCAGGGATGATGGGGTTTGTAGGGGCAGAAGCCAGACACGGTGGTGAAGAGAGAAGCACAAATAGAGGCAAGTATAAGTTTTAAAATATCCTTTTTATTGGGGGATAGTTTCACAGTTTGAGGGAGAAAAGGGGTTCAAAACAATGCATCTCCCAGAGCTGGTTCTGCTGTAGGTCCTCTCTTGATCTTCTGCCAATTCATAATTTTCCATAGGGAAGGGGGATTGTGGCTTGACAACAGTATAGGCCTCAACACTGCCTCCATTAGGCAAGTTGGAACTTTACCTTATTCCAAGGAGGCATTGACCACCCCCTTCACCTTCTCTGCCTGTTTGATCAGCCAGGAAGGACAAGGATCTACGAGTAGAATACATATGGTAGTTCTCACCTCTTCAAGGAGATGGGATTCACTTTTAAGTACTCATCCTCCATATCTTCAAGGGATATTTTCCAAGCCCCCAACACTGTGAGAAGCTGAAACCTAACCCTATATTTTACCATACTTGGGCTAGAAGCAAAGAAAAAAAGAAAAGACCTAGAGAGGCCCTCAAACCCTTCTGGGGAAGAATATTTTTAGAACATGGATCAATAAAACTGTGGATATTGAGCTCCTGGATAAGAGGGTTGTACTGAACACATGTACAGAATTATACTAACTTTTCATGCATTCTGATGTAATTTGTATTCATTACATATTGGCTTTCTTTAGACTTCATCCTTGCAATGACATTGAATAGTATTTTCCAAAGTGTACAAATGGCTTACGCAGCAATCATATTAGTTTATTTGATGCAAATCTCATTGATTCAATAGAAATCAAAAGCCATGATTGATAACCATGAACTGGGTATGCATTAATACAAACGGCCTTATCAGGAAACTGACATGTATTTTTGAAATTATCAGCTCATTTATATACTATTTTTCTATATGATTGTGCCCAAAGCAATTTCCATAACAATAGTAAATGTAACATAAGGTAACTTCAATTATCAACAGCAATTCCTTCTAATGTTCGATTACAATCTACTCTCCTACAATTCAAAACCATTAGGGACAGAAGAGAATATGTGTGTCCACTCTTTTCTGTGACAGACCTTGAGCTATTTAAAGAGCGCAATCATATCATCCCTTAGTCTTCTCTTCACATGCCCAACTCCTTCAACCTTTCCTCATATGTGTTGTCCTCTATATATCGTATCATGATTTTTGCCCTTCTTTAAATTTGCTCCAACTTATCTGTAGCCTTCTTAAAACAAGGTGTCCAGAATTTAACACAGTACTCTAAACAATACAGAATATTGTGGAACTATTACTTCTTGAGACTTGGAAATAACATTTTCCTTCTTTGCTGCAGCATCACTGCTGGATCCTATTCAAAGCCCTTTTTGCATAATGTACCATTGTGGTGCCATTTATCGCATCCTACACGTGTGCATTTGGTTTTTGTGATCTAAATGTAGATGATGATGATTTCTATCCCGCTTTATCTCTCTAAAAAGAGGCCCAAAGTAGCTAACAGTAAAAGCAATACAGCATATAATTTAAAACCGAGAAAACACACAAACATTAAAATAGAATAGAACACTGAAACTATTCATGAGACTATAAACAGTTAAAAACATTAAAACCAATAAAAAAATCTATTCTCATAGGTAAAACATTTCACAGCTCAATTGATCTTAAAAACTTTCTTTTTCAAAAGCCTGTCTGAATAAAAAGGTTTTAGCCTGCTGCCAGAAGGACAGCAGAGAGGCCCATTCTGGCTTCCCTGGGCAAGGAGTTCCAAAGTTGAGGGGCAGCCACTGAGAAGGCTCGCTCTCTTGTTCCCACCAACCGAGCATGCGATGGAAGTGGGACTGAGGGCCTGGTCAAGTTCGTACAGGGAGATGCAATCAGCCAAATAGTTTGGGACTGAGCTATATAGAGATTTAAAGGTCATAACCAGAATTTATTTCTAATGAATTTAATTATGCAGTATTAATCTCTTCCCAATTTTCAAGTTTATCAAAGTTATTTTTTATTTCTGTTCCTATGTTCTAATGTGCTATCCTTCCCTTCTGGGTTTAACTCACCCAATTAATGGTTTTTAAAAGACAGCATAAATATGATCAGTGCTTCCTGTTTTTCAGATTGGAAGGTAATTCAGAAGATAGATGCTATCACAGACATAGGCCACTTTGCTGCCTTATAGACACTTTTAGTGGGGTGGTCCAAGACAGTTTGCTACCCAAAGCAAATTACAAGATGACAATGCCATTAGTCTGTTTCAAGCAGAAATGTCAAACAGACTGCTAGCCATTTTTTTCTTCCTCTATGACAACAGAACAGCATCTCTAGGACACAAGATGGCACGAGGCAAGATGCGCACAGCTGCACATTCTCCTGTCCTCCTCTATTTTTTGTACTTTCTACTTTTGTAGTTTGAACTCCATTTGCACCAGTGGAAGTAAGCTGAGGTCAAAAGATAAAGCAGGAACACTGGGACATTTTAAAAGTAGCTGAAAAAAGTGAGGTGACAAAGGAGTCATTCTCTCTGCCAAATAAATTTTAAGAAGTAATCTAAGGGAAGTGTGAAGGTGGCAGGTTGGAGCCCCCAGTGGCACAATAGGTTAAACCCTTGTGTTAGCAGGACTAGTTCGAATCTGGGGAGACCATGTGAGCTTTCTCTGTCAGCTTCAGCTCCCCATGTATGGACATGAGAGGAGCCTCCCACAGGATGGTAAAACATCAAAACATCTGGGCGGTCCCTGGGCAACATCTTTGCAGATGGCCAATTATCTCACAACAGAAGCAACTTGCTGTTTCTCAAGTTGCTCCAGACATTTAAAAAAAAAACTTGGCAGGTTTTCTTCTAAACATCACAGGTGGCAGAAATATAACAGAGTTCACCAACTTTGCGAAATATACCTTTGGCATAAATAAAATGTCATGCAAAGATTTTTATTAGGAAACATATGTATGGCAAATCAGAGTGTAAATTGCAAACTAGATAGGTTTATAGATCATTTTTTGCATTCATTGACTCAAATATTTGCTTAGGTACAAGCAAGCTTTGCAAAGCTTTCAAATACTCCCCACAATTAAAAAGAGTAATTTATTTTTATTTTAATGTGTTCAATAAGTTAATGTTTCATTTGCTATAAACTGAATAGGAGTCAGTTTATAGAAACAAGTACAGTACCAATACAAGAATTAAAAGTATATACAAAAAGGCAACTCCTATAAGTTTTGATTTAAAATGCAAAATATTGATTTCATTGAAGTAGCTTACTTAAAATTCAGAGTTGAATTTTGGAATGCAGAAAAATATTAAGTTAGGCAAAACATTTCTCAACATTTCACCATTAAAATCTGCATGTTTCTATGTGTATATACATTTATATCTACATCCAAATTTCTTTGAATCTCATATGAATCTTAGACCAGAAATACACAAGACAGAAAAAATATTATGAGGATGTGTGGGAAGCTTTTCATTAAAAAGAAGCCTTACAAAGTCTACATTTCCTCCTTCTGTTTGATGGCTTAAGGGAGGGGTTTAAACTCAAGGCACTTGTAATTCCCCAGCAATATACAATAGACTCTAGTTGAAGGCACTATAAAACTTGTTTATAAGTACTCAGAGGGTAAAAAAAGAGTTTTATTTTAAATTGTGCAGAAGAAGTGGCAGCTTATAAGCTCAAGGTCTGATTTTGTGGTGCTTTTTTTCAGCGTCTAGTCTCCTCATTGAAACATAAGGTATCAAAAACAATGTCAAATGGTGTGTTTGAGGTGAAAGGCAGCACTGAGTGCCCGCTAGTCTTCTCCCAACCGATTACCTGGTGCTGAATTTCACTCCCAGAGTTAAAGACCAAGAACCATCATTTACTGACATGCCCTTGTCTGAGTATGACAGGACATTGGGTAGATTGCATAGCTGTGTTTTACTTGCAGTGTTCTGGAATTAAATTGCTTCTTTCACATGAAAGAAAAGTTCTTACAATTCTTGTTTAGAGACATAATGTACGTGAGCAGAATACGTGATTCCTAATGTTCGCAGGCAGAATATAAAGAAAACCAAGATGTTGTAGGCCAGCAGTAATGTTTATCACAGGTCCCTTCCACACAGCCATATGACCCTGAATATCAAGGCAGAAAATCCCACAATATTTGCTTTGAACTGAGTCCACACTACTATATATTCCACATCAAAGCAGAGAATGTGGCATTTTATTTAGCTGTGTGGAAGGGGCCACAGTTGCTCATGTTGGAAACAGCCACTTACTAACCTATGCTGATTTCATCTCTGATGAGTTTTCCTTTCATTAGTCACTTGTTCAAGTATACTTTCAAAATGAAGAGGGGAAACAAGGTTTTCCTTCCTCTCCTCATCTTTGTTAGATCCATAATCTTTTCTGTCTTGCTTATGTTGCTGCTCGAGGGGTGATGGCTCTGTCTTCTTTCTCAGTTATGTAAGAACAGTCAGAGGGTCCCAGGTACAGTTCTTTTTTCCTTGGCTGTGGATTCATTGTTGCATCTAGGACCCCTTCCACACAGCTGTATAAAATCCACTTAGAACTGGACTATATGGAAGTGGGGACTCAGATAATCCAGTTCAAAGCACATATTGTGGATTATTGTGGATTGCCTTGATATTCTGGGTTATATGGCTTTGTGAAAGGACCCAGAGAAGCAAAATTCGCACATGCATGTGGTTGCCTCGCCTATCTTGTATAGGAGGAACAAATGGTGTCTTTTAAAACAATAGTTTTATCTTTCCTCTATCAGCATGCCTTAACACATGACCTTTCTGGCCAATGAGAGGGCATGGCTTTGCTTGGTCTCATCATTTCCTGCTCTCTAAATATGGGCATGGAGGCATTGCCTGATGGCATTACCTTTTAGCAAAGGGATGCAGCCAGAGATATCCAGAGCTGCCTCTCCTGACATCATCCTTTCTGTGTCTCAGACTCCATTTTAAACCTTTGTTCTCACTGTTTTCAAGCCACTCATCCTGCATCATTTATCTGAGCATTTCATTTTATTGCCAAAGTGTAGTGCTGTACATTGAAATTAATTTGGTTAGTCTTGACCCAGCAGTCTAATCTGTTTTTGGATTCTAATCCTGTCCTCTAGGGTATTAGATTTGGCATCATTTGCAAATTTTATAAACACATCCTCTAAACCTTCTTCTATATCATTAATCAATATGTTGAACATCACTGGGCCCAGGACTGAACCCTGTGGCACTTCAATGGTCACTTCTCTCCAGGATGAAGAGCATCCTTTGGGTTTGGCCAATCAACCAAATACAGATTGAGCATCTCTTCTCTGGAATTCCAAAATGCTCCAAAATCATTTACATAAGTGACTGAGGTAATGACATCTTTGTCTTCTGATGGTTCAATGTACACAAACTTGGTTCCATGCACAAAATTATTAAAAATAGTGTATAAAATGACTATGTATAAAGTATATACGAAACATACATGAGTTTCATGCTCAGATTTGAGTCTCATCTCCTAGACATCACATTATGAGCATATATGCAAATACAGGTTTTCCACAATCTGAAAAAAAAATCCTAAACACTTCCCAAGGATTTTGGATAAAGGATATTCAACTTACACTACATAATCCACATACAGGATTCACGTGAAAGTGTACTGATTTCTAGACTTACTGAACTCAGAATAAAATGAAAGAAGCCCAATAGAAGATGTCAGATCCTCAATGTTTTTCTCTAACCAATGCTCACTGGACTAGTTTGAGACTGTGCAGCCTGTGTGCATGTAAAGTTCAATCCATATGAGGCTGCCCAAGATTTAAACTCTTTGAAAGAGGACGTTTTCTCCATCCTGCTACTGCTTGAAGTATGTTTGATAAAGACTTGGGAGGAATTTCTGGGGGCCCTTCTACATTGCCATATAATTATCAAAGCAGATAATCCACATTATCTGCTTTGAGCTGGATTATATGAGTATACCCTGCCATATAATCCAATTCAAAGCAGATAATCTGGATTTTATATAGCAGTGTAGAAGAGGCCTCTGTGGCAGATCTCCAGCTCTAGAAGTTCTTCTGGGGAAGCAATGTTATTGGTTTCTCTGTTGTTCTTTTGCCAGTGGTTTAATATACATTAATGAGGCAGGTTTTATGCATAAAAGTTGGTATGTTATTTTAATGATTGAGACTGATTTTCTTTTCTACTGTGATTTTGATAAGCTTTTATTTTTTTAAAATCATGTTTTGTTATTTTCAACACTTTGTGCAATTTTTGGTGGAAAGTAGAAATATAATCTTAATAACTAATTAAATAAATACATACATCATGATCATGGCTATTTCAGGGCAAGTACCTGAGACATAATGACTAACTGCAGGCAAACTGTATTCATGATTGATCTCCTTTCCTCTTAGTTAGAGACTGTTCTCAAGTAGTAAATCTTTCTTATTCCTAGGGGAGAGGTAAGGAAATTAAATGTCTTCACAGCAGTAATTACTGAGAATTTCCTATACTTGGTAACAACATCAGCAACAATAGCGTAAAACTGGGGCACTGAAGTGGGGAGACCGAGAGCTGAGAGAATTACAGTGTTTATTGAGGGGACAGTCTGAGAGTTCCTGTCTGATTTAAACTAAGAATTGTTCATTTATTCTAGAAACTTGTGTGGGTTAAACTAGTGTGAATTTGTTGGCTGGCATTAGCAGAAGCAGCCTTTTCTAAATGCTGAATGCTGGCTTTGCTTTTCAGCTCTCTAGACTCTAAATAGCACTGCAGAGCCATTAGGAAAACCCATGAATCAGACCTCCAACACAGAAGCCTAAAAGGGTGTGAAAAAAGCTTGTGGCACATTATTCTGCTCATATAGAAAGTCTTACACAAATTCACTCATCTTCTCTTTGTTTTCAAACAGATCCTTTGGATGTTTTAAAGAAAATAGCAAAAATGTTAAGAGGAGCTAAGTAAAAAAAAAAGTGCAGTAGTGATATGTGGGATAGTATCATGCTTGGATTATTTATTGCCTGGATTATACACATTGAAACAGAGATGGGGAACTTCCAACTTTTTTAAAAAAACTTGCTAACCAACAAAAGGAAAAACAAGACCAGACACAAGATATAGGATAAAAGAAGGGCAGCTTAGGAGCAGTTCCAGATTACCATCCTTTGCCAAATGTGTACCAAAAAGCGCTCCCCCCATATCTGCCAATGAGGTCCTGTTTAAGACATTACCCGTAGAGAATTGCAAGTCCTCCATGATAGTGTAGGAAGGGTTTTCCTACCAATCCCCAAAGTGACCAGAAGATTTATAGAAGGTAGGAGGGTGGGTCAACAAATGGGGCAGAGCTGTCCTTAAATAGCTCGTCTCCCCACCATCCAGACATGTGGTGCCATTTTGACTGGCCTCTATCAATGGAGGCCAACAATGCAATCTCCCTCTACAACAGATATACCAAGGTGGGGGAATCGATTTAGGTACCGTTTCCTGTTTAAGGCCCTAAATTTAGTTGACTGTTTTAGTTGCATTTTTAATAAACAGAAAACACTTGATTTTGTCACTCAAAAGAGCTTAACTCGGTCCTCCACATATATACACAAAATTATTTCATGCCCATTGAAAAAAAAAATCTGCATCTAGCCATAGTGTGTTATATTGAAGTACAGTATTGTGTTGCACTTCAGATCCTAGCACCAAATTATTTGGGATATTATGTATTTGTCCCTCCACCTGAAGAATTCCACACGCCAACCAGAGACAGCTTCCTACTTCTTCTAGTGAGTTTTAGAAATTCCATATGAGACCAAAATACAGGAATATGGTAGCATATTGTTCCATATTGTAGAGTCCTATGACTGTAGCTCACAGAAGCCATTAGCAGTCAAGTTTATGTCTTTCCCCTCAGGCATGCTTACAATATTCGCTCTCAGTTTGGTCTGCTCCATGATCCTTTTTAATTAGGCAGCTAAGTGCTCATAAAATTTAAAAACCCTACAGAATACCAAAGTCCAATCACGGAACAAGACATTTATGTATCCTGCCTTGTATATGGCAAGCTGCCACTGTCCTTCTCCGATGTCACCATACTGCTTGGCCTGCTCCTGCAACACTGTGTTACTCAAATTCACAATGAGTAATCCCCTGACTCCTTTTATTGGTGCTCCATCTTACACACTGGATTCTATTTAGTGTGTTTGAATTGTTATATCAGTACTTGTTTTTTTTTCTGTTATTGGTTCATGTAATGTTGTCCTTTTGTGCACAAATAGCATCTGCATTCCATAGCTTTTCTCTTTCTGACCTTGAAGACTGTTATTTCAGATGCTCACTTATACTGCTTCCCTGTGTGATAAACAGATAGCTATGAATGTCTCAACATTGTTCCAATTTCTATTCTGCAAAGGAAACGGTTATGAGAATAGTCTTCTCTGCCCTAGTGCTCTGTTCCGGAAAAATTACATAGAATTGTCCATAAAAAGCTATAATTCTCTCTAATTATGAAGCTGCCAAACTGTTTTGTGTAAGAAGGAATAAAATTTTCACCAGTTTGTAACTTTTATTTCATAGCATGTGTCTATAATATGTTGCTTGCTACTTGTTTGTAATATTGAATATTTTATAATTTTATATCCTATGTATTTATTATTAAAGTTATGCTCAGTTTGGACTAAAATGTGGCACATGACTGCTTCCCCAAGCTTAGATAGGTGGGAAAGGAGATGGATCTAGCAGTACCTTTGAGACTGATTTATTTTAGCATGAGTTTTCATGAACTACAATCCACTTCTTCATATGCACTGATGGAGTAAGCATTACGCCACAGACAAAACATACAGTTGGGTACCATTTGGTAGAGTGGTATCCAAAAGCATCCAATGAGGGGCAGAAAGGTATTTGTCCAATCTGCTTGGAATTTACTGGATCAGATGTGGAGAGACTTTCAAACCTCTTTGTATGGCCTCTGGGGCTATACGATGAAAGGGAAGGCACACAGGATGCCTTGTGCTGCCCCACATGCCCTCTCCTTCCTCCATCATATGGTGGGGATGGGACAAGGCATGTTGGCACCCTGTCCCTGTCCCCATCAGATGGAAGAAAGGGCAGCAATGCACACTGCCCCATCACCCTTCCCCGCATCATATGGGGAAAATGATTGGGGATATGGGGAAAATCGATTTCCTCCCCATGGTGAAGGAGGAAGTATCTTGTGATGCTTACTTTGCACTTTGGGAGGAATGTGGGTGAGGCCTGCCAAGTGTCATCTGATGATGCTCGGCAGGCCCCATCTAGCCCCCCATAGACAACAGCAAAAACGGGGCTGTTTTAGCCCCATGTGAAGAGATCCTCAAATAGAGCTGCAGTGAGACAATGAAGCGAAAAGAAAGGGAAGCAAAAGTCTTCTTCAGCAATGTTTGATTTCATCCTTTTTACCTTGGCTCCAAACCAATGTTCTGAATCCTATTGGATAGTCTCAACGAGAAAACAGTTGATCTTCCATACTTGTGGGCTTAGCTTTTGCAGATTTGATTATTCATGGATGTTATAAATATTTCCTCTCTAAGAATCTCTAGATCCACCAGCACAAATCTATGGTCAAACCTTGACAGAAAGGTGTTCTCTCAGGTAAAAGCGGAAAAAAGGAAATGCTTTTTAAATTCACAGCTTTTTCACTTCCATGGTGCTCCTGTGCCCCTAAAGGTAAAGGTAAAGGTTTCCCCTGACGTTAAGTCCAGTCATGTCTGCCTCTGGGGGTTGGTGCTCATCTCCATTTCTAAGCCGAAGAGCCGGCGTTGTTCGTAGGCACCTCCAAGGTCATGTGGCCGGCATGACTGCATGGAGCGCCCTTACCTTCCCGCCGGAGCGGTACCTATTGATCTACTCACATTGGCATGTTTTCGAACTGCTAGGTTGGCAGGAGCTGGAGCTAACAGCGGCCGCTCACGCCGCTCCCGGGATTTGAACCTGGGACCTTTCGGTCTCCAGCTCAATGCTTTAACGCACTACGCCACCGGGGCTCCCCCTAACCCCTGCTAAAGTGAAGGGTTTACTTTAATTCCATTTAATCAATGGTGATTCAGCTTGTAATGGTGAATTACATTTCCATTTAATTCCATTTAATCAATGGTGATTCAGCTTGATTCAATAGGTCTGCTATAATTGGGACTAATAATAGGATTAAGGCCTGTATACTCTCATAGAAGTACTATCAAGTTAAAATTAGGTTAACATTGCCAGTTTGAGTTTACTATTTGGAATTTATTATCTAACAGAACTATGTTAATGAGTTACCCCAGAATGTGTTCTATTAAAAGGTTTCAGATTGTGGAATAATCTTGTACTGCTTTGTCAAGAAGCTCATTACCTCTAGTTACTCATCTGCAAGATGTCTTCGAAATGATCAACAGGCCTCCTATAACATTTGGAGGAGTATTTGAAAGTAATTGGGTGTTAAGAGTGGAAAAGAGATGTACAGGAAGATCATTATGCCAAAGCTTTCTGTGTGCATAAGACATATTACTCTACCTTCCACCATTTTGGAGAAATGTGGATGTATAAATAAATACAACTGTTTTTGTGCATCTGTTTTCTGAAAATATTTCAAAATGACACAAGCAGTAATGAAAAGAAGAGCTATGGATAAAAAGGAGAATGTGATTTGAATTTGTTTCTTGCAACTTTTTTTCCTACAGGTTGACAATGACAACATATTGTTTAGCTTTTACATTTTAGTATCCATCCATAGTGATATCATAAACAAAGAAGTATAAACTGATTGCAACATATGGCAGTGAAGGAAATGGGCTGTTATGAATGCAACATGTGGTATTACCAGCACAAATCAGTGTGCACCAGAAGCAACTTCCAGCACTCCACTTCTTTTGAATTTATTTTAAGATGGAGAACTTAGCTAAGCACTTTCCATGTCTAAAAATGTATCTATATCAAGTATGGGCAAACTTTGGCCCCCCAGGGGTTTTGGACTCCAACTCTCAAAATTCCTAACAGCCTACTGGCTGTTAGGAATTGTGGGAATTAAAATCCAAAACACCTGGAGGGCTAAAGTTTGCCCATGCCTGATTTATACCATGCAGTTATAGCAGGTTTATATCACATAAAATACTTCATCCATTGAAATCTTGGGAACTGCATTTTGTTGAAATACAAGAATCCCTGCTAGACAACCTTACAGCAGTGGTTCTCAGTCTTTGACTTCAAAGTATTTTGGACTTCAACTCCCAGAATTCCTAATTCATGCTAGCTGGGGCTTTTGAGGCTCAAGATTAAAAAATATCCTAAAGTCTAATGTTTGAGAACCATTGCAGTCTAGAGCACTCCACTGAGCAACATGAGAACTCTGTAGCCACAATCTGTAGGCCCCAGGATTGCACAGGACCGAGTTATGACTCTTAGATATAACTGTGCTGTCTAAATATACTCTGAGATTAGACATTGTGGGGAGAAGCTTCATAGGTGCTACATCCCCCTTTCAATTTCTCCAGTAATATAGAAACAGAAGAAAGTAAGGAAAACAGCCCCCACCTCACACCCAAATATATGTTGCCAGGGATGATGGCCATATAGCAAAGATAGAGATGTTTGGGAGGCCATCTTTGCCATATAACATGCTATTTGGGCAAGGGGCATTCCCAATCCCACAACTGTATAAAAGTGCTTTATAACTGAGGCCTTAATGCCACTCAGTAACACGGCCCATCTGTCGAGGGTGCATTGAATGCAATTTTCCTGCTTCTTGGCAGGGGGTTGGACTGGATGGCCCACAAGGTCTCTTCCAACTCTGTGATTCTATGATTGTATGAACGATCAAAGAAATTAAAGGGGAAAGAGAATAAAATGTAACTATATTGATTAAAAGTAGAAATGGAGAATATGAAGTTTAGTTTTATGACAGGAATGACATTGTATCTACCATAAAATATATGAGTACCACTGCAGATTTTGTAGATTTGCCAAGATAAAGAAAAGTATGCCTTTGAATGGATGTCACCTTTTTACTTTTATAGCTTCCCTGTTCTTTTGCTTTTCATGGTACAGTATCTGAAAACAAAAAGGCAAGAGGAATGTTAAATAAATAAATAAATAAATTTATATTCCACCCTATCTCCATGAGGGGAATCAAGGCGGATTCCAACAAAAGAAGGCAAACATTCAATGCCTATACAATAAGAATGACAAATACATTGACAGACCACCCAGAACCCAAAATAAACCAACATTACCACATTAGACTCACATATATCAAATTAAACCCACACGTAAAATCGAATTAAACAAACAAACAACACTGAGCTTAATAGTGTAAAAGCTATTCTCATGCAACCCCACTCTTCCTCCCACTTGTTTTTTACATTCTTATATTTCTGGAACAGAATGGCAAGGAGTTCTTTCTCACAGAAGACCTGTAGTTCAGTCGCAGAGCATATGCTTTGCATGCAAAAAGCCCTTGATCCATCCTTGACATCTCCAAGTGGGGCCGGAAAAGACTCATAATCTAAACCCATGAAGTTTGTTATTCATCCTGGAGGATTCAGAGCATAGAAGAAATGAATCACAATTATGTTAGTAACTGTTATCTATTATTTTCTTTTTTATATTTCAAAGTATAACAAAAGCACATTTCAAAACTAACATAATGAGTGAGACTGACATTTTGACGGGAGGCAGTAATGTATAACATTTTCTAGCTGTATGTGCCTTCCAGTTGACAGTAAATGTATGATGACCCCATGAATTTCATAGGGTTTTCTTAGTCAAGGAGTAGTCAAAGGTGATTTTTCCAGTTCCTTCCTCTGAAATATAGCCCACGGTGCCTGCTATTCATTGGCAATTTCCCATCCAAGTATCAATCAGGGCTTACCCTGCTTAGCAAACTCCCTATTTCCTGGTTACTTCTAACTTCATTTTAAAGAGCAGTTTTAGGGCATTTGAATGGAATTTTTCAAGTTTCATTATGTTCTCATATATAAGGTATGGGTTTTTTTTTGAGTAATAGAAATGTAACAGAAAAGTAATAAGCAATATAAAAAGCCAGTTTAAAATTGTAATGGTAACACATTGTTTTTGGGAATTCTGTAATGAGCTAAATAATCCACTACTTTAAAAAACTATTTTCAATTTGGAAGATGGATCCAAACTAAATGGACCATACAGGGTACAGTTTTCCTTTATGGGCTAATGGCCCAGGGACTCCAGATAAATGGAAGCCTACACCATTGCCCTGTCATTGCTCCCCAGAATCACCTATCTGATTTTGTCTAATAATATGGCCAGAAGTTAAAGGAGGTCGTATTAGAAGATTCATACATTTATATTATAATCAGCTGAACCCAGGGTTGCTTATCCCTATCCAGACACCATCTGTGGTCTTGTGACCCTGTAAATTGTAAGAACTGGATACCACATTAATTGTCATGGCTCATTCCTATAGAGTCCTAGGATTTGTAGTTTGGGGTAGGTTGCTTGGTCTGAATAACAATACTGGAGCTGTTTGGTAGATAATTCTTCAGTATCCCTTACCAACTACAAACCCTGGGTTCTATTAGATAGAGCCATGGAAGTTAGTGGTATTATTTTGTGGAGAGGATTTATCTTTAAGCCATTGTCAAATCAATGTGCATCTATGACTTTCACAAAAAAGAAAATGCCAACACGAACCTTGTGAGATTTTACTCATTCAGAAGTTTAAGACCATTGAAATACTGTGTATATACTACCCATTTTTTCCATCCTCCAGGAGATAACAGTGTATAATCATCTTATTTCCTGAAGTGCTTGGCAGAACAGAATTCTTATTGATGGCCTGCTCTATTATTTAAGTAGCAGCCTATTTCTATCAAACCCATTCTTTTCTAAATGGAAGAATTTTCACCCTTCTTATTAGTTTCAAATCATCCATATTCTGTGAATGACTCTCCCATCAGCCCTCTTCCAATAATTCTCCAGGTTTCTCCCGATGATTATCATTGCTACTGTCATCTGCAGAAAGATTTTGCTTCCTGCACAAAGGAAAATGGGTGACCATTATTTAACTGTCTGCTGGAATTGGAACTGAGGAAAGAAAAGAGCCTTTGAGAGGAGTTCATTCCCCCAGATGGAGAAAAACTATTGTACTTTAGCTGGGGGATTTTTTTTCCCTAAAAAGGTTCACATAGAATAAAAATCTTCTTACAGCAATATTTTGACACCATTTAGATATGACTTCAGTCACCTTTTAAATTTAGGGTGCTTTCTGCCAAGCATTGCTACAGAACAGCCATCAGCTGCTTCAACTGGATTACTCAAGAATTCTACACAAGCCTTTGGAGCATATTTGTTTCATTTTAGAATTTATCACAATTTTTAAACATATAAGTAACTAAACACAAATAATAAAGTCAATAAAGTCATAAAATACAACAAAGGCACAATATAATGTTAAAGTATCTCTGGAACAAAAGTGATCATATTTTTTATATTATTATTATTATTATTATTATTATTATTATTATTATTATTATTATTATTATTATATTTACTTATATCCCGCTTTTTTCTCCATATGGAGACTCAAAGTGACTCACAACTAAAAGCACTTCACTACAACTTAAAATATACAAATGCTTCAACAGGGGCATTATCTGATCCTTGTAACTAGCACCAGTTAGCAATCTTGCTACAGGTTTTTGGACCAGCTGAGTTTCTGAGCATTCAGAGGCAGCCCCATATAGAGCGTATTACAGTAATCCAGATGGGATGTAACTAAGACATGTGCCACCATTGCCAGATCTGGCTTCTCAAGGGATGGGCACAGTTGGCGCACAAGTTTTAATTGTGCAAAGGCTCTCCTGTCCACCACTGATACCTGGGCCTCCAGATTCAAACTGTAAACCTGTGTCTTCAGAGGAAGTGTGACCCCATCCAGCACAGGTTGAATCCCTCTTCTGTGGTCTGCCTTCCAACTGATCAGGAGTACCTCTGTCTTGTCTGGATTAAGTTTCAATTTGTTTGCCCTCATCCAGTATTTGACGGGCACTGGTTTAGGGTCAGAACAGTTTCCTTGGCTTTAGGTGAAAAGGATAGTAGACTTGGGTGTCATCTGCATATAGGTAGCAACAAACTTCAAAACTTTGGATGACCTCTCCCAGTGGTTTCAGGTATATGTTTAAAAGCACGGGGGGAACAAAATGGAACCCTGAGGAACCCCACAGGATAATGGCCAGGGGTTCGAACAAGTCACCCAGCACCACCTTCTGGATACAGCCCCTGAGGAAGGACCATTAACCACTGTAAAACAATGCCTTCTAGTCCTATCCCAGCTTGACAACACAGAAGAATACCATAGTCAATGGTATTGAAAGCGGCTGAGAGATCCAGGAGAGCCAACAAGAACACACTCCCCCTGTCTAGCTTTCTGCATAGGTCATCCACCAAGGCGATCAAAACTGTCTATTACAACTGATATCATTGAAATTAATTTCTCAAAACTGTATGAAATATATCCTTTTAAATACCAGAACATATCCATGTTTGGAACATAGCATGGTATCTTTGACTTCACATTCTCTTTAAAATTATGCCAACAAAATAGAACTTCTGTTGTAGATTTGTGTCCTGTGTAATAGCTATTTAGAACTGTGTCAAATAAATCACGCACATACTAGGCTATTGTTAAGTTTTATGTTGCTCTGTTGGCATCTGTAGAATATGAGAAAAACTGCTCCAGCTGAAAAAAAAATGGATTTTGCTTGATAAGATGACACTTTTGTTTGTTGATTTTAGATGTTTACCATGAACCATGCAGCTTTGCATTTGGTCTAAATTTTTAAGCCTGGATTCAAGGATAAACAGCCCATTTTTCCTCATGGTTTAACTGTGCTGCTATGGATTTGTATTTGGAAATGCTCTTGAATGTGTTTGGTTGTATGTTAGGTTATAAGATAATGAACTATGAGAAGGAAGAGAGAAATTTTGGAGTGAATGCTGGTTGGTGGAATGTTTGAGGAGATGTGCATAAGGCTGGTGGATGACAGATGAAAATTCTGTTAAGAGGTTTATTGAGTTAGACTTGAGTTGGAGAAGAGAGTTTCAGTTGGGCATTTAATGTGGTTGTCTTATGTTAGTTTAAGAAGAATGTGAGCGAGGATGTGTAGCATATTCTACAGATGCCGACATAGCAACATAAAGCTTAACAATGGCCTAGTATGTTCGTGATTTATTTGACACAGTTCTAAATAGCTATTACACAGGACACAAATCTACAACAGACGTTCTATTTTGTTGGCATAATTTTAAAGAGAACATGAAGCCAAAGATACCGCGCTATGTTTTAAATATACAATATGACACCTATACCCATGAGGGATGTGTTCCTAAACTTACTGCAGAAATAGGAAGCTGTGTATAATGGAAAATCCTATAAAAAAGAACAACATTAGTCAAAGGTTCCCATAGAATCACCCAAAGGACTAGATAAATTCCTAAAGTGGCATCCTGTATAAGAATTTGCTTGGTACCTCAGCGCTAGGGTAACATCCAGCTGAAGCATAATATAGATTACCTGGAAGATCTAAAAATTCCCAGAGAGCACTTTTTTCAGATGCAGGTAAGTGAAACCGCAGGTATCTGTTCTGTGGGCACAGGTGTCATACCACAATTAATAATATGCTGTGTTATGTTTAGCTTCTGTAAGTAAAGAATTGTTTTTCTTTTTCAGAGCCATAATTCAGACAAGGTATCTGTAGTGGAAAGACCGATACAGAAATGGTGTTCATTAGAGACAGAAGTTGTATACACGCTTGAGGCCATTTAGATGATTCCCACAGTTGGTATCACACGTGTGGGACAGGAGGAACCTTGTTTTGTGGGAGAAGTGGTGATAAGGGAAACCCTTCACACTTGGTTATTGCAATGAATACTGTGAAAGTTTTCACATTCGGTGAAATAAAGGATACAAACTCCACATCATGAGGAACCCTCTCAGCTGGTAAGATAAAAGTTGCCCCAACCCCCACATACATATACCTCCAGCAAAGATGAATTACATTACTTATAAGGGATCAAGTAAAATCAGAAGTGCATTTGAAGCAAATCTATCTGCTCTACACTTTTCTCTGCTTTCCATGCTCAATAATGTATTCTGGGGGCTACTGCTATTTACCTTGCCTATTGCAGAAAGGTGTATGCAACTACAATATGTTTGGCCAGAGTAAAATACCACTGGTTCATAGTTAATTCTTTGTTTATTGTACTATATGCTGCAGAAACACTGCTGCAAACAAACAGCAAAGGACTATGTTTCTTCAGCCACCCAGTGCGGATGGCACTTGTGCCGTCCGCCGGACAATAAAAAACTATAAAACTGAAACGTGCTGTCCTTTATCCGGGCGAACTGCAAATCCCTATAAGCTGTCCTAAAATATTGAACGACTGAGTCTGGAGAACTTCAAAAAAGGATGTTTATTCATACAAGGTTGTAAACCTGGCACAGATCTTAAAGTTGCAGAAAATGAAACAAATTTCCATAGGTTTTAGTTGCAGAATTATCCCTGGTTCCAGAAGGCAAAGGTGATTATAAAACCACTATACCCTAATCACGCTGTCTATATTAGAAGGAGAAACTCTTTCCTTCCCTATCTTTACAGCAAAGATTAGTTCTAGAAGCGACAGAATAACCCTGCTCCTCCAACTAGATTTTCTATTCCAGATCAGTATAATTCAATACTTATCTAATTTGGATAGGCTTAGATTGGCCTGGTTTTGAGGATGATTTGTCCCAGTTAGCCTTGCACAGCTCCAGCACGTTGGAAGACTATAGCCAGAATGAAGCTCCAAAATGGAGACTAGACCCTGGTAAAAAGGGCGGTCCTAAGATGTTGCATTCTTTGACCAATCACTGCAAAGAAAACTGCAGCCAGCTCTTGCAGATTCCAAGCCACTTTTCCTAGGATTTTGCAGCCAGAGGCTCAAACAAAATGTAAAGGAGGGAAAACAAACAAACGACCAATAGGTAAGGCAAACCATCGTCCTGGGGGACGGAACACTCCCCGCTAAATTCCCAGGATGTGGGAATTTACCAATCAAAAACATACAAACACCTTTGTATACACAACAATACAAACACTAGAACTTTAAACATCTCCAATAAGCAACACGAGGTCACTAATTGGTCTGTCCAAAATGGACACTTTGCCTCTGTTGCAAGTCTTTAATTGAACTTTCCTGACCTTACCATCCGGGCAAGGAAAGGTCTTTAATACAATGCCCATGGGCCATGCATGGCGGGGCAAGTCTTTGTCCTTTAACAACACAACGTTGTTAACCTCAATGTTGTCCTGTGGGCTTTGCCAGATTCTTCTAGCTTGAAGCTGGCTTAAGTACTCAGCTTTCCACCTTTTCCAAAAGTGGTTGGCCAAGGACTGCACCTGTTTCCACAGGGCACGGTGAGTTCCGTCCGGAACTGGCAACATGACGTCCTTCCATCCTGGCACCTTTTGTGTCAAAATAAGTGCAGGAGTCAGTGGTTGTAAGTTCTCAGGGTCACTGGTAAGGGGAACCAGCGGCCGGTTGTTGATAATTGCGGTAACTTCCGCCATAAGTGTCACCAAAACATCATGCGTCAATGACCTATGACTCAAAAACATGGCATTAAGGATTTTGCGACTAATACCAATCATCCTCTCCCAAACACCACCCATATGGGAGGCGTGAGGAACATTGTAAGTCCACATAATTTGTTCAGTATTCGTAAAGTTCTGAACCTTTGGGTCTCTCCCAAACCTAGACACACAATTGAGTTCTTTGGTCGCACCTACGAAATTGGTGCCACAGTCCGACCGAATTGACTTAATTGGCCCTCTGAGGGCTATGAACCTTTTCAATGCGTTTAAAAATGATGAAGTGTCCATCCCTTCTATGACTTCTATATGGACAGCTCGTATTACTAAACAAGTAAACAAAACTGCCCACCTCTTGTTATTTACAACACCACCCCTGGTTTTCCTAGTGACAACCTCCCAAGGACCAAACACATCGATTCCCACATGGGAAAAGGGTGGGTCTGTCAAAGTCCTATCCTGAGGTAGTTCTGCCATCAACTGACTTTGACAGTTTCGCCTAAGGCGCCTGCATTTAACGCATTTGAAAATACAACTGTTGACCAACCTTTTGGCATTAACTACCCACAGACCTTCATTTCTAAGGGCTGCCTCAGTTAGAGTTCTACCCTGATGATGGATCCTTTCATGGTGATGCCGAGCGAGCAGCAATGCAGTGTGACTATTAGGGGGTATGATGATGGGGTTTTTTATGCACGCCTTGAGTTTAGCTTTGGCTAACCTTCCTCCAACTCTCAAAATACCCTCCTTGTCTAGAAATGGGTTTAACTCATTTAGAAGACTTTGATTAGGGATGTTGAGCCCTTGCTCTAGCCTAGCTATTTCCTGCTTGAAAGCAGATCTCTGCACTGACTTGAATATGACGCTCTTAGCCTTTATCATATCCTGGACCTGTAAAGGCTCACTATCTTTGCAAGCTAAACGATGTATAAGCCTAGCTACTGCTCTAAGAAGACTGTGCCACTCCGAAAAACGTTCAAAACGGTGTGGTTCCAGGCAAGATCTTTGGCCCATCTTGATTTCTGTGGTTGATTTGCAGGCTTTCACCTCTGCACTTCGTGAGACTTGAGCATTCATAATGTCCGAAAACCTTTGCTCATCTTTCGAGAGCGCTGTGGCTTCGTCTCTCTCAGAGACTTTGAAAATGGAGGAATACTCTGGAGTTATTGCTTGGCAGTAGACTGAGATGTGACTTAGGCAACTGCGCACAAGTGTAGGACGTCCACCTTTAAGCACCTGTGCTTGATTGGAGTCCAACGACGATGGTGGGTGCATCTTGTTTATGCACACTGGGCCTGTAACTGTCCAGCCTAGTGGTAGCAGCTGAGCAATGGGCGCCCCTGGAGGTCCCTTAACTTGGTCGTTCACATAGAACAAGTTCGGACAGTCCGCACCAAGCAGAAGGGCAATGTCCACATCTGGACGGAAAGCAGGTATGGCATTCTTTAATCGTCGCAAATGTGGATGAGCCTCCACAACTTCTCTAGTTACAATTTGTTTTTTGTTCCGAGGGATGGAGGAACACTCAATCAGGTCTGGCAACTTGAACTGCCTCTTCTGGTCGCAAGAGGAGACAACAAAGCCAGATGCTATGCGACCCTGCAACTTCTTTTTTCCTGCACACGTAGTCATAGTGTAGTCAACCATCTTGGTTTTAAGGTCAAACATGCGGAAGAACTCTGGAGTAGCCAGGGAGGCGTCGCTCTGTGAATCCAGGGCCACATAGAGTCTCTTTCTAAGCCAAGGGCTCTTGGCTGGATATACATCCGCTAGGCAGATAGGATGACAAACTCTGTACTGGTGCGAGTCAGAACACAGCTCTGTACAGGCGACTGCTGAAACCTCCACCTGCATCTCTGGTACGACTGGCTTGTCGGTGTCTTCGACTGCTGACTTTTCTTTTGGTGAAACGTTCCCTTTGGGGTGGGAGATGACACTGGAGTTGTGCATTGCGGTGCAATGCTTGAGGCTGTTGCATTTCTCACACTTGACGTTTTCTTTGCAGTTGGACGCAAAGTGTGGAGTTGCTCCACAGCATCTAAAGCAGATTCCCTGCTTTTGAACTAGCTGTTGCCTTTCTTTGTATGACTTTCTACTAAACTCCCTGCAGTTGGCCAAGCTGTGAGGCTTTTGGTGGATAGGGCAAAGCAACTCTTTTACCTCCGACCTGGGTTCATCAGTCTTGTGTTGAGTTTCGACTGCCTTTACGCTGACAGGTCTATTGGCCTCTCTAGGTGGTTTCTTGTCCACTTCAGATGCCTTCCCTGGATGGGTCCCTTGGTATAAGGTGGGGAGGCCCGTCTGCGGATCATTCCTTTCTCTGGCCGCCCTGGTGATGAACTGGACCAAATGAGAAAATGGAGGGTATGCCTGGGAGTGGGCCTCCTTGTAGTTGAAGACCTCCTGTCCCCAGCGTTCTTGCAAAGTGAAGGGCAGCTTGGTCAAGATCTGCCTCTGGGACAGGTGCTGATCGAGGCACTTCAAACCGGGCAGTTCTGGATTCTCCTTGGCCGACTCTAATTCCGTAAGGAGATCGCTGAGGTCCCACAAGAGTTTGAAGTCTTTGAGTTTCAAAGCTGGGAACCTTTGGAGCTTGTCCATAAGAGATGCTTCAATCTCTGTGCTGGCCCCATACCTCTGCTGCAACCTGGCCCAGGCCTTTTCCAGGGCTTTGTCGGGATCGGCTACGTGGGCTGCGTAGATCTTCTTAACTTGTGAGGATGAGGCTGGGCCCAACCATGCAGCCAGAAGAGTCAGTTCTTCCTCAGGCAATAACTTTAAGTCTCTGATTGCTCTCTGGAAAGTGGCCTTCCAGAGAAGAAATTCCTCAGGCTTGTCCGAAAACTTTTCGACACCCTTGTCCTTAAGATCTCTTCTGGGGCTTCTGATGATGGAGACAAGCTGGGACTCTGGCGTCGAAGGGAACAATTGAGGAGTTTGCTGTTGTGGAGTGGACTCCCACCGTGCACCTTGCGTCAACCTTTGGCCTCTTGGAGGGATGACATCGACCACTGACGAATCGGTGGCTCCCTGTGCAGCTGTCTGTAAGGGCCAACTAGCACTTGGCCTTGAGGCCCTGATTGACTGACCTAGGGATTTAGCAGGAGGCACAGGTAGCTCGGGCAAGGGTGAGCTCCCCGCTATGACGCTCTGCTCTGCAGGAAACTCAAAAGTGACTTTGGGGCCCTGCTCTGGGTAAGGAGAGAAGTCTTCCTGTTCCTCATCCGAAAACTGGCTGTTTAAGCTATTAAGATGCACAAGCACCTTGGAAGAAGGGTCCTGCTTCGGCAACTGACTTACATTTTCTTCTGTGAGTGGCTCAATTAGGGCCTTGGCCAAAGTCTCAGCCCTTACCTTTTTGGCAGTAGCATCCATCCTTATTCTAAGCATTTCTATTTCACCTTGCCTTTGGGCCTGTTCCATTTGCATTTCGCTTTGTCTACGGGCCTGTTCTATTTGCATTTCACTTTGTCTACGGGCCTGTTCTATTTGCAGTCGTTGCTCTTCTTCTTTAAAGGGAAGGGTGAGATCAGCTGCCTTAGCATCAGCCTCCGCCCCCGCTACCTTGCTCTTTAGCTCTAGACGTGCAGCCTCCTTAATGTGCAAGGCAGCTAGGGAAGAGATGGCACTCCCAGCAGCAGAAGACTTGCTAGAGTGGCTATGTTTAGATGATGCACACTCCCTTAGCTTAGATACCTGGCTAGAGCGGTTGGACTTAAGACTAAGTGCCACAGCAGGTGATTTTAAAAGATTGGTCTCATGGCTGCATAAGGAAGACTGATTTCCTTTTGGCTCAGACCTTAGATTAACAGGTGGAGAACTAAATTCCAAGGCATCTAGAATTGCCCTCACCTTATTTTCTTTCTCATTAGTGTCAGCTAAGACACTCACTATTTCTAACTCTGAATCCTTGGCGTTAATGCGCTCGAGGACCTGGACTATCTTAGACACCAAACCCCTCCAGAGACCGAAGGTCTCTTCAAGGTCGGTCTGTAATATGGATGGCACCCTTGTAATACCCAAGCTCTCAATTCTGTCCATTAATGTTACAATTCGCTCCCATGCCGAACCTAACCTCACATGGAGGAGCTCCTTTTCATCTATTAGATGGGCTAGCATCTTGGCTGAAGGGTGCTTTATCCTTTGGGGCCTTTCATTCCTACTTTCAGCCTCAGAAGGAGGTATACCATCTGCATCATCTTGAAATTGCATAGACATTATGTATTCTTAATAGCAAGTAAATTTACAACAAAAGCAAATACAACATACCAGCAAGTAAATTTACAATAAAAGCAAATGCAATATATAATACAATGCACAACACTTAACCATAGCAATATATATCACTAAGTAACTATACTTTACAAAGATTGTGACCTTTGGCGCCAGATTTTAGTGGGCAAGCTGCAAAATGCCAACTGACAGCAACTTGCCACTTGATACCTCCCTTGCCCGAGTGACGTAAACTGCCAAAATGGCGACTTCGCCAATTTTTCAAGCACCTCGTGCTCTGCGGCTCGAGGCCTGCCGCCGAAGGAGCACCGAGGCTGGCTTTGGAAAGGAGGAGAGAAAAGACGCCTCCTCCCCGCTGTGAAGGGAGGTCACCACCGCAGGACGATGAAGCAGGTCACCACCGCCAGGCGATGAGGCAGGTCACCACCGCAGGACGATGAGGCAGGTCACCACCGCAGGACGATGAAGTAGGTCGAAGCCGGCCGAGTGCTCCGGCCGAACTCGCAGCAGCTTGCCAGGCCTGTCCAGGTTCTAGCCTGGTTCTGGTGGGCTTCACGCCTCAGAGCCAGCCAAAGAACTGTCGCTGGTGCTCCGCGGCTCGAGGTCTACCGCCGAGGGAGCCCTGGACGTTGCTGGGAACTGCACAGCCTGTGCAAACCCAGAAAGCCACTGGGCCACGTGCGCACACGCGAGCCAAATAGCAAGGAAATAGAGCCCCACTATTTGACTCCTTCAGGTCTGAGAGCGGGCTCCACTGCCTCAGACGCTGGTAGAGTCTTTAGGTATGCAGACTGAGCTCAGGCGGAAAAGCCGCGGCCTAAACTAAACTTCCTAAACTATAAAAAACTATAAGCTGTGCAAGCTAGCTCAAGCGGAAAAACCGCTGATCTACCTCAAAACTGTGCCGTCCGCCGGACAATAAAAAACTATAAAACTGAAACGTGCTGTCCTTTATCCGGGCGAACTGCAAATCCCTATAAGCTGTCCTAAAATATTGAACGACTGAGTCTGGAGAACTTCAAAAAAGGATGTTTATTCATACAAGGTTGTAAACCTGGCACAGATCTTAAAGTTGCAGAAAATGAAACAAATTTCCATAGGTTTTAGTTGCAGAATTATCCCTGGTTCCAGAAGGCAAAGGTGATTATAAAACCACTATACCCTAATCACGCTGTCTATATTAGAAGGAGAAACTCTTTCCTTCCCTATCTTTACAGCAAAGATTAGTTCTAGAAGCGACAGAATAACCCTGCTCCTCCAACTAGATTTTCTATTCCAGATCAATATAATTCAATACTTATCTAATTTGGATAGGCTTAGATTGGCCTGGTTTTGAGGATGATTTGTCCCAGTTAGCCTTGCACAGCTCCAGCACGTTGGAAGACTATAGCCAGAATGAAGCTCCAAAATGGAGACTAGACCCTGGTAAAAAGGGCGGTCCTAAGATGTTGCATTCTTTGACCAATCACTGCAAAGAAAACTGCAGCCAGCTCTTGCAGATTCCAAGCCACTTTTCCTAGGATTTTGCAGCCAGAGGCTCAAACAAAATGTAAAGGAGGGAAAACAAACAAACGACCAATAGGTAAGGCAAACCATCGTCCTGGGGGACGGAACAGCACTAAAACCTAGAATGATTAACCCAGGCCATTCAAAAACAGGTGGTTATGGATTCAATGATTTATTAAAGCTAATGATGTGAGGATAGAAGCACAGAGAATAGAAACCTGTTTGGAAATCTATGTCATGCATCTGACATATATCCCAAATAGAAATACAGAAATTGTTAATAGCATTTCTGCTCCTAGAGAAGATATATTTTCATTCTAAACAATGTCAAATGTCAGCAGTATTACCCAAATGTTTTCATTGTTGTCAGTGAAATATAACAATAATTTAAACACCCATATTTTCATTTCAATTATACTCAAAATAATTGATATAGGAAGAGAATGATAGATTAACATATGTCATGCACCTCCTTCTACATCTTCCATTTGTGATAGCTAACATTACTAAAATAATTGAATACCAAAATATTTGGCTATGCAAATTGAATACATTCTCATATATTCTTGATGGGTAATATAAGCATTCAGCTGTTAATGTCACTTTACGATCTAACAGCTTTATTGTTGAATAATAACTCTCTTTTGTGGTTTACAACTCACTGCATCAGATGTCAGAATGTGGTCAACAATTCCCAACATAATGCCTCAGAGAATTTTTGGGTTACAACCCACACCAGCTCCTACCAGTATGGCATATTGTCAGATGTGAAAGGATGACTTTTTACAAAGTGATCATACTGACCAGTTATATGGTTGATTAGATGGCTTCCTTCCCTGTATCACCAATGTATGACTGTAAGTGGATTTAAATATGTGTATTTGAAAAAATAAATTTTACTGTTAAAATACCTCAAGAAAATGTAATGACTTCCACTCATCAAAGGACAGTTTTTTCTCATATCATTTTGAAAGGAGGCTCATTTGACCACCTTCACATGTTTAACTGTGGGAACAAAGGATACTGCCTTCTTGGTGGCTGTTCCCAAGATATGGGATGTCCTCTGTAGATAGGCTAAACCTTTCTTCTCCACAGTGTCCTTCTGGAAGAATGCAAAGACATTTTTTTTTTCAAAAAGTCCTTTGAGAACTAACTTTTGATGGGGCAGAACTTTTATTAAGGTGCTGTGATATTTGTTTTCATTTTAGTGGGTATATTGATAATCTGGATTTAATGCTATTTGTAGTTTAGTTATACAGTTGAATATCCCTTATCAAAAATTCTTGCTTTGGATTTCAGATAGCAGCTCACAACATTTAAAATCAGTACAATTTAAAATTCACAATATACAAATATTAAAATAGAATTAAAGAATTAGTCAACTAAAATCCCTTAAAACATTGAAAAACTGTTAAAATAGTCAAGTACACAGCCCCCCCCCCCAGACGTGATCTTTAGAACCTTCTTCTTTAAAAGCCTGTCTGAATAGAAAGGTTTTATTTAGCCTGCCACCAAAAACACAACAGGGAGAGGGGCAATCTGGTCTTCCTAGGCAGAGAATTCTGGAGTTCAGGCATAGCCCCTGAGAAAGCCTTCTCTCGCATCCCCACCAACTGTGCTTACGATGGTGGTGGAACTGAGAGAAGAGCCTATCTTGGCTATCTTAGGGTCCAGGCAGGTTTGGATAGGGAGATACGATCTACCAGATAGCGTGGATCTGAACCATATAGGGCTTTATAGTCATGATCAGCACAATGCATTTTTATAATTTTGCACATAAAACAAAGTTTGTGTATATTGGACCATCAAAAAGCAAAAGTGTGATTATTTCAGTTACCTATGAGGACAATTTTGGAGCTTGGAGGTCTTATAAAGGATACTGGATAATTTTGCATGTCTTAATGGTATGAAATTTTGACTGTACTTGTTTTAAAACTGTAAGCAAATTTGAGTACAAGGGTTTGTAACAAATGAGACGTAACCCAATGTAACCTAAATGAGACGATTCTCTACCATTACTGTTATTGCTGTCCTCTCAGTCCCACCCCCATCACAAGCTCAGTTGGTGGGAACGAGAGAGGAGGTCTTCTTGCTCCCCGTCTCTGGAACTTCCTCCTTAAAGAAATAAAAATGCCTCCCACCTTCCTCTCCTTTAAGAAACTTCTGAAAATGCACTTATGCACTTTAGCGTATGGAGAGGAGGAGGACTAGCACACTTTAACCCATTAGAACGCTGACTAACCCACTTGTGTTTTATGGCTGCTACATACATCTTAAATGATGTTAGCCATTTTAAAACCATTTTAATGCAATAGTATCTTAATTGCTTTTAGGAAATATGTTGTAATGTTTTACTAGTTTACTATGTCTTATTGGATTGTTCTTGATTATTTTCATCTCAGTGTTTAATTTTTGTTGTTGTTTACTGTTGTTACTGTGCATTATCTTGTATTATTTTGATGTTTGTACTCATTTTAGGCATTGAATGTTTGCCTTTTTGTTTTGTATCTGTAAACCGCCCTGAATCTCTTTGGCAAGAGAGGGCGGTCTAGAAATAAAGTTTATTATTATTATTATTATTATTATTATTATTATTATTATTATTATTATTATTATTATTATTATTATTATTGGAAATCCAAGGGCCTTGGATCGTTCATCTGAACCTGTGGCTCGAAGCCGATGGGGCTGTCTTAATCCTGGGGATTTTGGGAAGGTAGAGTGAAAATTAACTCACACATCAGAGTTCACATAAAGTTTTATGATAGTACCATTTGACTAGCTCTGGCTATGGCAATTCAGAGGATCTGTTGCTGATCTGTCTGGCCTCCTTATGCCCAACTTACTTTGGTCAGTGTATGATAGTGGCACACAATGTGGCTCATCTCTATCTAGACTCTTCAAGTTCAGGAGCTTTATCTTGCAAAGTACTGATTCTGTGTAGCACAGGACAGTAAAGAGATTCAGCAACAATAACTTAGAGTAGGAGTGTACAGCACAGTTGGAGCTGTGCTGTACTTCCATGGAATATGTTGATATGGAACTCATACAAGATTTCATGCAAGTGTTGACATTTAGGTGTCATGCAAAAACATGTGTGTAGGTTCAGCATCTCTAACAAGTATCTATAATAGTAGAATAGTAGAAAGGCTTTGAAATAAAAACATATTTCAAACATTCCAGCTGAATAAATGATTTATCTTTGTTTGAAAACCCAACTGTCATTACATAGCTCATGATATACAGACTGAAGAGACACTCAAGAAAGATTGCGATTATACAGCTTTTCATTTTGCTACACTGTTTACATGCACCACCTTGATGATAAAGCTTCCAAATACAATAAATCGCTGATTATAACTTGTTTTCACTGTGTTACTGCCAGATATTTTAAAGGGGGATTAAGCACATGTTGTTTAGTCATTCCCTTGCACTTTGGATGATTGCAGATGGGAACACTTAGCATTTCCTTTGCAGTGATACTATGAGTATAATTAAGTGCTGGGATTTCAACAAGAAGCACTTTTCTAGGGCGTATTCAAAGAAGCAGAAAGAGATAGTGGTCATTCTCTTCATATCAGGCCCGTAGCCAGGATTTTGGTTCGGGAGGGGCTGGGATTTTGGTTCGGGGAGGGGGGGAGGCTGAGTCTGAGTGAGAGAGGATCGTTATCCCTATACCCCCATGCAAATGGGATATATTGAGCATGGTGATCAGATCATGATATGAATAAACATAAAGGTTTAAATAATAAATGTAAGGCCTTCTCGCAGACCATGCTGAGAATTTGGGGGGGGGGGGCTGAAGCCCCTCAAGCCCCCCCCCCCCCCCCCGGCTACATGCCTGCTTCATATATTTCTCTTGAGTGTAGCAGGGATTTTTAAAACCTGTATTACGCCTCATTAGGAAACACTCAGGTTCTTCCCGCAGCTAAATTGATGCAGTTATTTGATTGGATGGATTCAAAACTATGGAGGACAATCACTTACTCTCTTGAAAGAAAACTACAGTTTTTTCCAACAGCTAAGGAAACAGAAATCAGTGTGTAGAATAGAATAAAAAGACTGATTATACCTTATGGGGAGCAGTACACAGAATGAATCTCCCTAGTTTAGGGTTGCCAATGTTAGTGTTCTGTCTCCTGAGCCAACTCTCTCAGATGCTCTATTTTCGGCAAGAACAGTGTTGGAAATTCAGTAATTTAATTGTATTGAAGATCAGTACCCTAACTTGTCCTGAGGTCTGTCTAACAAATGATTACTTGAAGGAACAGATGGAAACTTAGAACTTAACTGGGGTTCTCTTGATTTCTTCCAAAGAGATCTTCTTTCTAGCCTCTTTTCTGTGTCTTTTGTCTAGCTTTGACCTCTGTTAACATCTCTTGTTAAGTCTTTTTTCTTATTTAAACTGCACCCTTGGTTCCTCAATACTTAAAGCTAGTTTAACTAAGTCTTAAACTTAGTTTCTTCAACCTTTGGCTTCTTAAACTTTTACTTAGTTTCCTTAACCTTTGATGTGGAAGATATCAGCCTCTAGGCTCCTTGACTCTCTTAGACTGACTAACTGCAAATGAGTTACTAAGGAGGACTGCAATCTCCACCTGAGGGTTTTTTTAAAGGGACAGGGTCTAATTAAGGTTCCCTCCCACAGAAAACTGTACAAAAGGAACTGAACCCATTCTAACTGAAGGGACAACTGAGGTTTAATAAAGAAAACACCAAAAGCCTCTGTGGGGACATGTCAGGCATACAATAACCAGTAGACTCTTTAATGACTTTGATTGGCTATTGCAATTTATTGAACAGCTATTTATTTCCTGATTTCAGTTGTGTTGATTTTGCAGCTCTCAAGAGAGTAGAACTAATCCTTTCCATTTAATTGCTTTTCAGGCAATTGAAAAAGAAATGGCATCTCAGATGGACATAAAACTCATGTAAGTAAACCAGTACATAGCCATAAGGATGGTTTATAATTTAATATTTCTGGCTGAGATGCATGCTTTCTAACAGTGTTAATTTAGGCCTGCACAACATGTGGCCCTCCAGGTGTTTTGGACTTCAGCTCCCAGAATCCCTGGCTATTGGACAAGCTGGCTAGGCCTTCTGGGATTTGGAGGCCCAGACACCTGGAGGGCTACAGGTCATGCAGGCCTGGAGAACTAGGGACTTGTGGAATTAGAGGTCATAAAGTTTGATAATTTAAAAAAAAACACATACACACACACCCTACATAGTGATCTAAGTAAAGCTTCTGGACTTATATTCAGATGTGGGACATTGGTGGATAGGGACGAGGATATAAGAGGACTGGGAAACTATTAGTGATGATTGAAAGAAAAGAGTGCCTATATTATGAATATGTGAGCATCAGCAGGTCATTGTAGGTTAAAAGACCAAAGGTGGCTGGACAGGAGAAATATTTGTGAGTATAAGAAGTATAAGAATAAGGAAGTAGGAGAAAGACTTGGCCAATGAAGTGGGAAGCAGCAGCTGTAGACTTGCAGGAGTTCCCAGCTGTGAGGAAACAGATGCAAAGGAGTGTACGAACACATAAGTAGTAGTAGGAAAACACTGTGGTAGGTCTCCAACAAATTAAAGAAGCCATTAAATGCTTAAAAACATAAAGTCTAAATAATCCAAATCAAATCATTGTTGCCTTGCACACAAAGCTACCTATCAGTAGGGTTTCATTTTTGATAGGCAATTATTCCCTGGATAACCATTCCTTTAAAAATGGTCTTTGTCCTACTGATCTATATATATAAAAGAGTGATGGCATCACGGCAATTCACAAAACAACAAAAGTACAGGCCCCCCAACCTCAAAATTTGACAACACAACCCATCATCCACGCCTCAAGGTTGATACAACAAAAAGAAAAGAAAAATAAAGTCCTAATTAGAGGGAGAGCAATAATTTTTTTTTATCCAATTGCTGCCAGTTTAGAGGGCTAATCTCTGCCCACTTGGTTGCCTAGCAACCAAGGGACAGCCAGGTTTCAGTTAGGGGACAGGCAGATTTAGGCCTCACTTAGACTTCTTCCACAGATTATCTAATTTGCACTGGATTATATGGCAGTGTAGACTCAAGGCCCTTCAACACAGCTATATAACCCATTTATAATCTTATATTATCTGCTTTGCACTGGATTATCTTGACTCCACACTGCCATATAATCCACTTCAGTGGGCATTTTATAAAGCTGTGAAGAAGGGGCCTCATATAATCCAGTTCTAAGCAGATAATATAAGATTATCAATATACAGTAGAGTCTCACTTATCCAACGTAAACAGGCCGACAGGATAAGTGAATATGTTGGATAATAAGAAGGGATTCAGGAAAAGCCAATTAAACATCAAATTAGGTAATCGTTATACAAATTAAGCACCAAAACATCATATTATACAACAAATTTGACAGAAAAAGTAGTTCCATGCGCAGTAATGCTATGTAGTATTTACAGTAGAGTCTCACTTATCCAGCACTCGCTTATCCAACGTTCTGGATTATCCAACGCATTTTTGTAGTCAATGCTTTCAATATATCATGATATTTTGGTGCTAAATTCATAAATACAGTAATTACTATATAGCATTACTGTGTACTGAACTACTTTTCTGACAAATTTGTTGTCTAACATGATGTTTTGGTGCTTAATTTGTAAAATCATAACTTAATTTGATGTTTAATAGGGTTATCCTTAATTCCTCATTATCCAACATATTCGCTTATCCAACGTTCTGCCGGCCCGTTTATGTTGGATAAGTGAGACTCTACTGTACTGTATTTACAAATTTACCACTAAAATATCACAATGAATTTAAAACACTGACTACAAAAACATTGATTATGAAAAGGCAGACTGCGTTGGATAATCCAGAACATTGTATAAGTGAATGTTGGATAAGTGAGATTCTTCTTTAATATGAAATAATTACTGGGATAGAATAATGCAGAACAATATAATCTCTAAAACCAGGACAGTAAATAAACAGGGGAATTCCAGACAGGAAACAATCAGGGCCAGCTAACACCTCCCAACAAAGTATTCCCATCATCAAAGTCTGGAAAATCCTCTGTTTTCTCAGGGCCACAGACAGTAGAAGCACATAAAATATCGCAAACAACACCACTCTGAAAACAAGGGAATTCCAGACAGGAAACAATCAGGGCCAGCTAACACCTCCCAACAAAAAATTCACTCAGGGAGGAAACAGCCAGGCTTTAAAGCTGCAAGGCCATTACATCCTAATCATTTTTCCTAATTGCAGCATTCATACTTGCCTCCAACAAACAAAAAAAACCAATCAGAAATATTGTATATTCACAACCTTTAGGAAATAATATCCCTGATGGCACAGCGTGTTAAAGCGCTGAGCTGCTGAACTTCTGGACCGAAAGGCCACAGGTTTGAATTGGGGGAGCGGAGAGAGCCCCCACTGTTAGCCCCAGCTTCTGCCAACCCAGAAGTTTGAAAACATGCAAATGTGAGTGCATCAATAGGCACTGCTCCGGCGGGAAGGTAACGCCGCTCCATGTAGTCATCCCACATGACCTTGGAGGAGTCTACGGACAACGCCGGCTCTTTGGCTTAGAAATGGAGATGAGCACCAACCTTCAATGTCAGACACGACTGGACTTAATGTCTGGGGAAAACCTTTACCCTTGACCTTAACTACCACCAATTCCTCAATACTTTATTTCCCATACCACCATACTTCGCCACAGCAACGCGTGGCTGGGCATAGCTAGTGGATTATAAGATTTTTTTCATGCTTTTTTCTTCAATGCAGAGTATGTGGTACTGTAATTATTTTATTCTCTCGCCCCCAAAATGGTTGTATAATGTCATGACAGAGGCCACATCTGCACTACTATATAATGCAATTTGAAATTGCACTGAGCAGCATTAAGTGAGTCTACATTGACCATATAATGCAGTTTCAAATGACACTATATGGCAGTGTTGATGGGGCCCAAGACAGGTTGGTTTTAAAATAGACATTTTCCCAATCAAGTGACCACAAAGATCTGATAATACAGACAATGTTTTATAGAGCTAGAGTATCTGAGATAACCATAGCCATAATGGATATGGTCTAGTTATTTTGTTTTTAACTGGTATTACTTGTGGCACAGTACTTACTTTTATCTGAGAAATGTGGTCATGAACTATGTTGCTTTATGCCTGTGGTGTGCAAGAATATCAAAGCACTGGTCATATCTAAAGGAAAATGCTTCATGCTTCCCATCTCAGATGGATCATCACATGCTGCCTCATTCCATATTTTTGGGGGGGGGGGGGGAATCTGCACCAGTTTTTTGGGGAGATGAAATGTGGCTTTATATTGTGGGTTTCCAAACTGGCTTCAGTATAAATTGGTCTCCAGCACTCACATGCCTACTGAAAAGAAAAGCTGCATAACTTGATCTGAAATAAGGACACCACATTATGTATTCTCAGTCATAGGCTATTTATGGATTGAATGGGGAGATGACATCCCTCCAGCATTTCAAGGCAAAGTGTTCCAACCAGCTTAATGCATGAAGCATCAGTGACTGGCCAACACTGTCCTTTCTGACAATATGCCACTCTTCATGGATTGGAGATGCTACCTCTCTTTTTCTCTTCCTACAGTAGCCTACTGACAGTGAGATCATGTTCAATAGACTCCAGAGCACAAACGTCACTGTCTTTGCTTCTGTGCATTGCATTCCATGTCAATTGGAAGGAACTGAAGAGGAGCAACACAAAGGAAGGTGGGGAGGAAAAAGAATGCTTCACCTTCTGATTCTTTAGTCTTGTTGGGAATGCAGGGTGGATACAGTCATGTCATCTGTTCCATGTTCTTTATTCCACTCAAATATATTTTGTTGCAAATACCTTTGTTACGTGCTCTTTTCCTTATTGTGCAGGAGCAGAATCAAGTAGTCTTGTGTGTATCTTTTCAAATAAAGCTTTCCTTCTTGCCAGGCTAAAGGAAGCCAAACCTTGCCAACACAAAGTGAGAAATTTGCCTTAAACATTCTGGTGCTCCTTTGGATTAGTCCCTCTGTGTAACTCTCTTGGCTCAGATAATCCTCTTTCTCTCTTTGGACTAATAAGTTTTCCACTTTTAAAAGTGCAAGCAACAGGTGGTTTAATTTCATATCCAGAGGGTTGGTATAGCTTTATTCTGTTTATTTTTCAAACCTCCTGTTCTTGTTTGCAAAAGTGAAAATTCCTATTAAATACTGAAATTCAGAAGTAAAAAAAAATGTGGCAGCTTTGTAAACAAAGGGCATTATGTCTTTCTCCTTTCTAATTTATTTCCGAGAAAGTATTAGAGCAAATAATACATGCTCTAGTGTTTCTTCCCTTCACGCTCACCCATTTTGTGAAGAAGTGGTGAAACATTGGTTGGGAGTTAATTAAGGCCAGTGATAAAATGTGCAACCACCCAAGCAGTACTGCTTTGCAGCATTCATTTATTTCAAGAAATAAATAGAGCCAGGGCTGAAATTCCACAAATAGTGATATTTTGAATCAGGGAGTATTAACCACACAGTGAACGATACCTATAATTTGCCATCATCATCATTTGTCCTTTTAAATGCACCACTGTACACTGAAATAGATATTATTCACAATAATTATTTCATTATTACTATACTGTGGTTGCAGCCTACATCTCAACCATGATGGCCTACAACTCCCAGAAATCAAAGCCAGTTTACCAGCTGTTAGGATTTCTGAGAGGTGAAGGCCAAAACATCTGGGGTCCCATAGGTTGAGAACCACTAAACCTTGAACTCGTCTCCCCTTAAGACAGTAGTTTTCAACCTGTGGGTCCCCAGATGTTTTGGCTTTCAGTTCCCAGAAATCCTAACTGCTGGTAAAACCACTGCCTTAAGAGCTGGGATGTTTTTTTTTAAGGTCCTTTGTTTTCTGTCAGTCTTATCCAGTATAACCATTTCTTTTGATTTTAGGATGGATCTCCCAGGACCTTTTGTAACAGACATGGCAGAACTGCCAAGGAAGAATATCTCAATGAATGTTGACAGGAAAAAAAAGATTTTCCATCCATGATACTGTCTTCTGATTGAGTTTTCTTATGAAGATCTCTTGCCACTTTTCCTTTTGAAACTGTTTTACTGTGCTTAGTTACAGAATCTGAACACTGAAAATGTATTTATTTCATTGTGACACATAATTATGTACTCCACATTTACCCTGTCTGTTTAAATTACTTTATGCAAATCTCATTTCAAAGAGTAAAAGTGAAATTATCTTGTGTACATATCATTAGGTTTTAGCTTCCATGTCTAATGATAATTTGTGGATGCTCTGGAAAACATTTATTTTGGAAAAGTAGAGGATTGCAAGTCTAGGTGTATTTTGCTGCATCATCCCTTAGAGGAAAATAAAGTGATGTAATAGTATAAATATTATCAAAAGATGCAAAAACGGGCAGAATAAAATAGCAATTTACCTAATTTGTGTGCATGAGTACAATGTAGAAATGGAACAAAGCCTTCTACACCTGCACATTCTGTATAAAATCCAATGCATTTTCAGGTTTTGTGTAAAGGGGTTGGACTTTGGAGTAGAAGGATTTGGACTTTGGAGGCAATTGCTTCCATGGAGTAAAGAAAATCTGTAGATTTCAAAGAGGAGTAACTGACACACCAAACAAAAATAGCGTCCTCGGCTGAACATTCAATTGTGTGGTCCTCCATATGTGGTTGCTTTTTCACTTATTTCATTAATGCCTGTTCCAGCTTTTTCGAAACTGGAACTTGAGGAGGCTTACATGAATTAAAACAAGTACAGATAAAAAACACAAAACTAGTTACAATTCCCTCAGCTATAGAATTTAAAATGAATCCATTATAAAGACTGAACTGCAAATCCTAGCATCCCTCATCAGCACAATCAATGGTACGGAATTCTGGGAAGTGTTGTTCAACATATGGAGGATTGTACATTTTTCACTATTATTTTACAGTATGTATGCTTTGTATGACTAACCTGAGATCAGATACTGTGTAAAAATGCTATTTAATACTGAACTGGGCAATGCTGAGCATAGGACTTTGAGGCATCAGTAATCATTTTGAAATGTGAAGGGGGAAAAATGCCAAATTGCATAGATATTGCATAGATGAGTTCACTTGGGGAGATAGGGAAGAATACAAATAAAGTTATTTATTTATTTATTTATTTATATTATCCAGCAAAATATCCACCTTTTGACTCCTTACTTAAAATTGCTTGCAAACATCAACAAAGTACTTAATGATTGTAAACAGAGGTAGACAAAGTATGGGCCTTCCCGTGTTACTTGACTGCTGCTCCCAGCACTCTTTAATATTGTCTCTGTTGGCTAGAGCTAATGGGAATTTCACTCCAACATCTGGAGGGCATTATTTTGCCCAGCCATTTTGAAAAGACAGTGGCATAGGCTCTCAATATTGTGACTCAGGCTGAAGAGGTTGCACTTCCTTGTCTTATCATGCAGGCATTTGATTTGGCAGCCTGCCAATTCATTTTGCCATTGCCAAATTAAATTATTCATTGGACTAAGTCCTCCTCCCCAGGGTTCTTTTCAAAACAGAATACGGGAACCTGCAATTGCATTAATCCCTCTGGTGGTGACAGCATAAAGGCGTTGCCATGGAAAAAATCCCAATTTCCCATCTCTTTCCCTTCCTGCCTCCTCCTAATTGACTAAAGGGAAAGCGTTAAGAATCTGAGCATCCAATCCAGAGCATCCAGATGGGAGCAACTGCAGAATAATTAGTTCAGAGGAACTAAAAAAGCAGCAATGACTGGGATGAGGAAAGGATTTTGCCATACATCTTTTATTCAGTGGAAAATCATTTAATTGATAATGTTGTCATAAAACTGTAGGACATCACAAAAGTCATGTTCACCAATATTTTGAGCTACTGGCATATTACAGAACAGCTACTTTATCTGCAAGAAATACGGAGTGCTTGCTACACTGTGGCCAACTTCGGAGAAGGGAGTTATTGCAGTCTTTCGTCAATGATGATTATGATTACAATGATGGAGAAGCTGTTTTAGTACTGAATCCTCTGGGTAAAATTTAGTATCTTTCCTTTCTCTAATAAACAATGGTTTGTGGAACCTCTGCCTTCTTTCAGCCAACAAATGTTCTGTAGGTGCCTTCAGTGTCATCTAACTGTGCTCTAGGGCCAGAGAATGAATGCTGTATGCTTGGACATCAGAGGTGATGCTGGGATCTACAAGCAAGGCCTTACATTTTCTAAATGAAGAGAAAGGAAGAATAGCATTTCCACTTCTTCACACATGCACATTGTTTGAGAAACTGGTCATCACTCTGTGATACCTCACTATATTGTGCCAAGAATGGCTGTATTATGTATCCTCCATGCTTTGTGGGCATTGGCTAAAATTATTTCTGTCTTTCCTGGAACTTCTCCATGGCCTAGTAGCAGATGGTGTGAGGATGGGTACTGGCTTCAGACCACCACTTTAAATAGCAGTGCCATAAAGGACTACTCTACCTGCAAAACACATTTTGAGCTCTTCTTTTTTTATTTGCAATAGTCTAAAGAAAGTCCTGGATTCAACTATGCAGGATCCTATACCAAAAGGAAGATGATCTCCTGTCAGTAAAATCAGAATGGGAGTGTGTTTAGCACACAGGGCATCTTGAATTACCAAAAAGAAAAAAAGAAACCCCTCCCACAATCCCGCAATTGGAATTGCTGAGTAGTATTGATGGAAGCTGTTTGAAACATTTGGAGGATGAAGATTCCCATCTCTTGTCAAGGTTACACTTATTAGGAGAAAGAAAATTATATGAACTGCCAAACATCATCTGGGCAGTAGAAGTAGTGGGGTGTGACACTGGTGGGGGATCTTTCATGGACAATAGCAATGGCATGATAGCTAATGTTTGTTAGTATTGCATAGAAGAAAGGAATGATAAACCACTCCTAAAACCCTTTGCTTTGAAAACCTTGCAACTAAACAATGAAACATGAGATAATACCAGACAAGGAGACTTCCAGGTTGGAAGGCATGCAGTGAACTATTGGGGAAGACTCAAGTTCATGTGGAGGTAGCACTGTGACTAAAGATACAACTGAAATCGAGCCAAAAGAATATTCAGCTATTGACATGCTCAAAAGTAGAAGGAAAGTCTGAAGCTACATAATACATAAGAACATAATATATGAGAAGCATGAATCAGGGGCAATGTAAAACAATAAATGGAACATATAAACAATACAATATTTGGGACAACTGAGCTAAAGTGACAGGAATTAAACACTTTGAGTCAGATAACTGCAGCAGGGAAGAAAAATCTAAGAAAAAATGGGGTGGCATTAGTAACAAGGGTAGATGTAGCAGAAACAATCCAAAAGTATGATTGTCAAGATTTCAGGGAAAACATGTAGAAACAATCCAATGTTATCCTCCAACTACAGAGAAAGAAGAGGGAGGAATTAAAAGATAGTACATCAAGAAATTTATCACACCCTAAAATAAGACACGTTGGCAATCACGGGTCATTGGAATGAATAGATCAGAACTGAACATTATATAAGAATTTGGTCAAGGATTAAGAAATGAAGCAGGAGAACAACTGATTGAATTCTGTGACCCCAACAGTTTGTTCAACAAAAACACAGTCTTCTGATAACTGTACATTTGGAATCATCTGGCTGCCTGTAGAAATCCAATAGACTACATAATTGAAAGCAGAAAACAAGGCAGCTCTACCCTCTCTGCAAATACAAGGATCAGATTGTTCCACTAATCATAGACTAGGTAAAAGGTAAAGGTTTTCCCTGACATTAAGTCCAGTCATGTCTGACTCTGGGGGTTGGTGCTCATCTCCATTTCTAAGCCGAAGAGCCGGCGTTGTCCATAGACACCTCCAAGGTCACATGGCCGGCATGACTGCATGGAGCCCCGTTACCTTTTCGCCGGAGCGGTACCTATTGATCTACTCACATTGGCATGTTTTCGAACTGCTAGGTTGGCAGAAGCTGGAGCAACAGCGGGCGCTCACTCCGCTCCTGGGATTTGAACCTGGGACCTTTCAGTCTGCAAGTTCAGCAGCTCAGAGCTTTAACACACTTCGCCACCGGGCTCCAATCATGGACTACTAATGTAAAAAAAAAAAAAAAAAGCTAAAGAAGAATATCAATCAATGTTTAAAACTAAATGTAGAACATCTCTGTAGAATTCAAAGATAATGTAAAAATAGACTCACACTAACAAGCCAATTGATCGGGAGTCAGAAAAACCAGGAACTTTGCAGGAAAAGTCTTAGAAATATGGTGTTGAAAAAGAGTTCTGCATATACCATGAACTCCTCAAAAGGCAAATAAATGGGCACCACAGTAAATAAATGGGCCCTAAAGTAAATCAAGCCTAAAGTCAATATGACAATGCTATGACTGTTATACTTCGGCCATATCGTGCAAAGACATGGCTCACTAGAAAAGACAATGCTTGGCAAGGCAGAAAACAGCAGGGAGGATGAAACTCCTCATTACAAGTGAGTAAACTCAACGGAGGAGCCGTGGCCTTGAGACTGCGAGACCTGAGCAGGACTGTTGAGGATATGGATACTTGGAGGTTTCCCATCTATCAGCTCCTTCCTTTGAGGCTTTTAAACAGGGGCTGGATGGCCATCTATTGAGGTGCTTTAATTGTGCTTTTGCTGCATGGCAGGGGTTTGGACTAGATGGCCCATGTGGTCTCTCCCAATTCTAAATAAATAAATAAATAAATGAAGTAAACCTGAACACATTTAACATGAAATGGCTTTCTAAGTTTCCAAGATTCAGATTGTATCTGATCTTGAAGGTGAAGTAGAGTGAGGGCACTACTAGAGAAACTAGGAAGGCAATGACTAACAAATGTTGCCAATAAAACCCTATGAATTGTCTGAAGAATGTGTTCTTGAAGGCTTTCATGGCCAGAATCACTGGGTTGCTGTGTGTTTTCTGGGTTCTATGGCCATGTTCCAGAAGCATTCTCTCCTGACGTTTCATCCGCATCTATGGCAGGCATCCTCAGAGGTTGTGAGGTCTGTTGGAAACTAGGAAAAGTGGGGTTTATATATCTGTGGAATGTTCAAGGTGAGAGAAAGAACTCTTATCTGTCTGAGCGTCAAAGCTCAGCTGCTTCCTGCCTGGGGGAATCCTTTGCTGGTAGGTGTTAGCTGGCCCTGATTGTTTCTTTAGTTACTGTCCTGATTTTAGAGTTTTCATGGTTGTGGATTTCAATGGCTTCTCTGTGTAGTCTGACATGGTGGTTGTTAGAGTGGTCCAGTAAATAAAGAACAATACTCAGAAAACAAGAATTCCAGACATGAAACAATCAGGGCCAGCTAACACCTCCCTACAAAGGATCCCCTCAGGCAGGAAGCAGCCAGGCTTTGAATCTGCAAGGCCATGAAAAGCTAATCAAGATGATCAACAGCAACGTTCACACCTGCCTCAGGCAGACAAGAGTTCTTTCGCCCACCCTGGACTTTCCACACATCCCGGAAAACTCACAGCAACCCGGCGTTTGCAGAATGTCTGCTACATTCTACCCTCTGCTATTATTTACACTTGCATGTCTTTGGCCCCGTAGCCAGGCGGAAAAGGAACCCTGGGGTCCAGTCCGGATTGTCTTTCCTTTTCAACGCCCCTCCATACCGACTGATTTTTAGAAAAGTGCCTCATTCCACTTCCGCCCCTTTATTAACGCACACACTCCGATAACGAGTCCAGTTCTTTCGGCGCATCGTAAGGATTAACGGCGGCGTTCACTAGATGCATCTGGTTCAAGAGTCCGCGGCATCTCAATGCTGCAAAAATCGCTCTTCTTCTTTAAGCGCCTCATCACACTAGAGCAGGCTTGGCTAAACTTGAGCCCTCCAGGTGTTTTGGTAGGCTGTTAGGAATTGTGGGAGTTGAAGTCCAAAACACCTGGAGGGCCGAGGTTTGCCCATGCTTGCACTAGAGCATGAATCCACTTTAAACCCGGTTTCTGCCTCCTGCAGAATTCTGAGTTTGTATTTGGTGAGGCCCAGGACCTGTGTGGCTGAGCTGTTAAAGCCCCCTCCCTAAAGTGGATTGGAAATGGATCCAAGCTCTGTGGTGCGGTCCTAAATTGGTCCAGGACTTGCTTGTTCTGGCTACAGGAAAGCAAGAAGCCTTCAACTTAGGAGAGGGAGGGAGAGGACAAGGCACCCAATCAGCTTTGAACTTGGCGCGCCCGGCGTCGCTCCCTCGCCCTCCAAAGCAAGCCCGGAGTCGACTGGGATCTCCTTTCGGGCCTCTCAGCCACCCCTCCCTCCCTCCTTCCTTTCTTCCTTCCCTGGGCGCTGAGGGGAAGGAAGTCTTTGGGGGCGCGGTTGTGAGGAGGTCTCGCATCTAGTGAGGCTTTGAAAACGGGAGAAGCCCCTCCCCTTGGGCCCCGCCCTCGCAGGGACCCTCGCGGGCGCCCTCCACCCTTCACGAGACCCCCCCCCCCCCGTCAGGCAGGCAGGCGTGGGCGCAGGGGCTGACTCAACTCAGGGGCAGGGGCCCAGTGCCGCCTCTGCTGCCCCTCCGAGGGCGCCTTTGGCTAGTCAAGGCACCTGCCCGCCGCTCGCCCCCGCCTTCAGCCATTGACAACTCCGAGTCCCCCTTCGCCTCCTCCCCTTTCCGCCGCCACCATTCACAAGTCCCATTCACCGCGCGCCGGAGCCCCACGCCCACCCGAGGCAAGGCGGCAGCCAGGCAGGCGAGCGGGCACGCTCTCCTCTCTCTTCTCCGCCCGGCAAAGGGCTCAAGGCGCCACAAAAGGCTGGCCTCGGCTTGCTCGCTTTCCCGCGGCTGAGGCAGAAGGGGTCTCCTGCCTCCCCTGCTTCCTCCTCCTCTTCGCCGCTAACAAAGGGATTTGGCCGGCGCACGAGGCGGATGCGGTGAGAGAGGGACTGCTCCCCCGGCAGAAGGAGGAAGGGACGGGCAGGAAAGGCGAGCCAAAGGGGGGAAAGAAGCCCTCCCCCTCCCACGATGGGCTGCTGCACCGGGCGCTGCACGCTGGTCTTCCTCTGCACGCTGCAGCTGGTGAGTAGTGGCGGCGCCGTTGCTTCCTTCTTTCCTTCCTTCCCTCTCCTGCGCCGTTTGTGGAGCTTCCCACTTGTGCCTTCCTGGCTTCCTTCCTTCCCTCTCCCCGCGAGTCAGAATCCGCCCCTTCCTCCGAGGTCCCTGGGGCTGAGCAGAGCCGCTGAGACTGAGCCACCTGGCGCGCCCTTCCAGCAGGAGAAGGAGCCCTGCCCAGTTGGCCCCCTTGGACTGGGAAGGAGAGCCAGAGGCCAAGGGATGGGAGAGGAAGGGGCCTTCAGGGGGTTCCGCTCCTACCTCTACCCCTGGTCCAAGAGCGAAGACCCCTTCTTATTTAGAGTAGGCTGGGCATCTCCAATTCCTCTAAAGGGAAGGTCTGAGTGCCAGGTGAGAGGCATCTCCTGAGAGCTCCCATCACTCCCTCCACCACCAGTTCTCCTTTGGGGTCACTTTCGACCCTTTGTACAATACTCCAGGAGAAATTAGACTAGACCTAGTTACTGCTCTTCTTCTGGTCCATTCAGTAGAGGGTTATATGATATTTCACACAGACAACATTTGCCTTGCCCCCAGTGGACTAGGAGCTATTGCTTGAGTAATAATAATAATAATAATAATAATAATAATAATTTTATTTTTATATCCCGCCCCATCTCCCCAAGGGGACTCGGGGCGGCTTACATGGGGCCAAGCCCAAGCAAAACAGACAATATAAAACACAACAATAACACAAATCAATCGATAATAAAGCAAGTCATAAAACAAATAAAATCATATAAAACAAACATGCTTGATAAAATCCTGGGTTGGCTCCTAAAAAGAACTGGGCCATAAAAGTGCTAGTAGTATCAGATACAGTATTAGTATGTTTTAGTGTATTATATGTTTCATGATGTCTATGTGTATATGTTTTAAATGTATTTATGTGATAGTATTTTATTGTGTATTGCTGGGCTTGGTCCCCATGTGAGCCTCCTTGAGTCCCTTTGAGGAGATGAGGCGGGATACAAGAATAAAGTTGTTGTTATTATTATTGTTATTATTCACTTTGGTGGTTCCGCATGGACCCTTTCTTTTCCCACTCTTTCTCTTTACAGCCTACTCAAGGGTTGCTCACCTCTCATTCCTGATCCAAGTTGCTTTAAGACATCCTTCTCTTAAATGGGAGAGAAATCCCTCTTGAAGCAGCTGGCATGGCTCAGTGGATGCCAGTTTGGCATTGTCAAGGTCTAGATCAGAGATGTGCATACTGGCTGTGTTTTTATGCACCCTACTTTGGAGAAAAACAAAGCTAGGATTCCCAAAAAGCCACTCACTAGGAAAGTAAGCAGATCCTGATCAAATACGAAGCAATGTATACAAATACATAGCCTTGGGAAGTCAGATTTGGCCACAGTGGTCCACGCTCTTATTACATCTCAAATAGACTACTGCAACGTGCTCTACGTGGGGTTGCCTTTGAAGTTTTTTCAGAAGCTTCAAATAGTCCAATGGGCGGCAGCTAGGTTTCTATCTGAAGCGGCGTACAGGGAGCACACAACTCCTCTGTTGCATCAGTTCCAGTGGCTGCCAGTCTGCTACTGAACATCATTCAAAGTGCTGGCTTTAACCTATAAAGCCCTAAACGGTTCTGGCCCAGCTTATCTGTCTGAACGAATCGCTTCCTTTGAACCATCTTGGAGATTAAGATAATCCGCAGAGGCCCTACTCTTGATCCCATCCCCTTTGCAGGAACGATTGGTGGGGACAAGAGACAGGGCCTTTTCGGTGGTGGCTCCTCGGCTATGGAACTGCCTTCCCAGGGAAATTAGATCAGCCCCCTCTCTCCTGACCTTCAGGAAGAAAGTTAAATCCTGGTTGTGGGGCCAAGTATTTGCACAGTGATTCCTAGTGCAGCAATGGATATCTCAGTGCAATTACTGTATGAACAATTACAGATGACAATTGGAATGTCTCCTGACATGTTTTCAGACTGTGTGATTTTAAGCAATTGTTTTAATTGACACCTTTTAATGATGTAGTTTTAAAGTGTATGTTGTTTATGTTGATAAGTGTTCAAGGCATCGAATTGTGCCTTTGTTGTAAGTCACCCTGAGTCCCCTTTAGGGTGAGAAGGGCGGGATATAAATAAATTAAATAATTAATAAATAATGCCAGCTCAGCTCCTAATGGTGATGAGAGTAACTAAGAGGCCCTATGTTTTGTGTAAGGTGTCCTGGTTTTCTTCCTCTTCATGAGATGATAATGATGTCTTTCCATTGTGAGGAGTGACTCCATGTTTTGCTGCCATGTTCTCTTCTTGTATATTATTGACTTGTTTCTGATTCTGAATTCTGAAGACCATTTGAAGTATCCTTGGTGTGAGGCAGAGATTCCCTCCCCTTCTGCAGCCTGCTTAAATCAAGTATTTAAATGGTGCACAACTCTATAGACATCTCACTCGTTCTATTGTCTCACCTTGACAACTGAGTATTAAAACCACTTTGTGATCAATAAGAGGTCAAGGTGTTCAGGCAGCACTTGAGGATCTGATAATGCAAGTAAGGCCTGCCTGTTCTTTAAAAAAAATGACTTCAAGGCTACAGGGTAAAATCTCAAGTCTCTCTCTCTGTGTTTCTCCTTCCAAACTTGTGTTTTATCATATAATGTTGTACTTTGGCAACATTTTATGATTTTATGGTTAATTTTATCCATCAGTTACCTGAAGTCGCTGATTTCTGAAATGCAGACAGCAAAGAGGACCACAGGAAAATACAGATACATTTTGGGTATTCATTGAATGAGCAAGAAGGATGTTTTGCTGAGTGTATGATCATTGTGGTTCCATGGCTCAGGCTGCAGTGCTATATATATTCCACTTTAGGCTTGGTCCTGAATAATGTGTGTTTATAATTAAAACAAAAACATAAAAATTAAACAGCTTTGCACATTTTTGTTACTGAGCTTATATTGTCTACAGAAGCCAGTGTAACAATTCCACTGTTGGAATAATAACTCTTTGAAAGGTTGTGTTCTACAAGTATTATGCTAGAAGACCTTTGTTCCTTTAGTAGTTTGGCTGTCTGCATTATTTTGGCAAGAGGAGTAAGGCTCGTGTGGTTTTTGGTTTATATTCAATATCCACAAGCAAAAGCTGGGTATTTTGAAAGCCTGTGTTGCAACTAGTTGCTTGTATAGTAGAGTCTCACTTATCCAACACTCGCTTATCCAACGTTCTGGATTATCCAACGCATTTTTATAGTCGATGCTTTCAATAAATCGTGATATTTTGGTGCTAAATTAGTAAATACAGTAATTACTACATAGCATTACTTCGTATTGAACTACTTTTTCTGTCAAATTTGTTGTAAACGTGTTTGGGTGCTTAATTTGTAAAATCATAAGGTAATTTGACGTTTAATAGGCTTTTCCTTAATCCCTCCTTATTATCCAACATATTTGCTTATCCAACGTTCTGCTGGCCCGCTTATGTTGGATAAGTGAGAGACTACTGTATTTGAAATCGTAACTGTGAATCTGGGAGGGGGTTGAAGGAAGCATGTTGGTGTTTTAGAATTCATGTGCTGAGTCCTGTCCAGATTTTCCCCAGTGCAGGTTTAAATAGATTTTTTTTTTACCAAGTACACATTTTTTGCTGAAGAATATAGGGGTGGCCCTCCAGATGTCATTTAATTGCCACTCCCACCACTCTTTACCATTGACTATGTTGCCTTGGCGTGCTGTAGGTTGCCATCCAACAATATCTGGAAGGCTACATGGTTCCTACACTTTCCATTTTAAATGTATATCTCTAATTTTATTTAGTGGTGTAAGACAACTTTCAAGAACTATTCTTCCATAGGATTTCACTATTGGTTCCTTTTGCCTAACAATTAATTTTGCATGTAAAATGTATATTTTGTGTATAATTAATTTTGCATTCAATAAATGTATAGCTGCATGCAACTATTCATTCTGAATGCAAGGAATGAAAAAAGCATAAGGTGGTCTCCTGCTGTGACATAGGACCTACCTATTTCCCATCACTTGCACTGAGGCAAAGGGAATGTTGGGAAGGAATGGGATTTCCTCCTCATTTCTTTATCCATTTCTTGGTATCCCATTATTCTGTCTGATGCCAAGACAAGTGATGGGGAATGGTTAGGTCCAGTGTCATGGCTAGAACTGCCATGACACAGGGGTGAGGGAGCATAGTTAAAGTGGCTACCCAGGAGCACTGAAATGCATTTGGCACCCTCAACAGCTGGGGATTCCTTTCTGGCACTCTTTTCAATGTTGATTCAGCACACAGCATCCTGCCCCCCCCCCCCCTAAAAAAAAGGATTCAGTGTAGATGTGCCCCTTGACAAGAGTGTCTTAGCATAAACCAATTGTGAAAATGGTTAGCCACCATAAGTATTTTCATTATTTGAAACTTTCTAAATGAAAAACTTTTTGTGTGAAAATCTTGGGTTTTGAGTACGTTTTTGTACACAGAAATCTTTCTGTGATTTTGTGCAAATCCACCCCACTATAAAAGTATATAGATCCAAAGCCTTCCCTAGCTCACTGTTCATACTCTCTGTTTGAAGCCCTGCTGTGGTTGGAGCAAAATCAGGAGCAGACCTTTCCTCCACCTCAGAGAAGAAGCCTCTGGAAGTGGACCTCCCCATGCTTTTCGTGGAGCTCCCATCCTGCTTTTAGTCATCAGTCAATCTTTTTTTTTGGGGGGGGGGTGAGTTTATTTCTATGAACCCTTTACACTTAAGAGGGGCAGAAGGTCCAAATTTACAAAAACCTGGCTTCAGAGCAGACTTAATGGTATTTTATTAAATTCCATGTGGTTATCACAGAATAACTGCTAAAGTGATGAGAGCTCATAATTTCTATATCTCTGAGGTCTGTCTGTAGCCGTGAAATCCTTTTAAATCATGTGGTTTTGCCAATATTATAACAATATAAAAACTTGTGTTGGAGTCTCTTGCTACATCTAGACTAGAGTTTCAGAACTTATTATAAGGTAGTTGTTGCTTGTAGAGTCCTATACATTATTTTTGTTATTTTGATAAATTACATAATATTTGAAAAATGAATTAATGTTTACAACAGTTAGCAAATTGCTGAACAGAGTAGTTGTGTTTAAGGATTACACCTGAGGCTCATGAACCAGATGGAATTGCTACAGAAGCCCATTTGGGCTTTGAAGTGTATTAGCATATGGACAATGTTGGCCATCTTATGGTTTTTTACAATGCAGACCAGAAGTAACTCTTCCAGTGCATGACTATACTTTATATGTAGGTGCTGCTTGTTGAACTTGTGGCTTTGAAGTGATACCTTGAGTAGACAGAATGGGAAACAATTGCGTAGACAGCAGGAGATGTTGTCAGCTACGGTTAATTGACAGGGTCAGCAGACTGATGTTCTCCAGATGTTTTAGAGTACTGTTCTGGTTTGAACTTTTCTGGATTTTATTATTTATGGATCTGATTAATGTGGTCACTCTAAGAATAGCTAGATCCTGTAGTACAACTCTTTATAGTAGTTTAGAGGGAACGTAATAAAAATTATGTCCCCCCATTTTACCACTTTTGTGGAGGTCTTGTGTCCTTAACCCTAGTAAATTTTGGGTGGGGGAGGGCTGACTACTTCTGCCATAAACCCAAGCAAGATTCTTTCGGGTTTTATCTATTCTTTTGTTTTTCTAATATCATGCTCATAAGCCACAATAATAGCTGGAACATAAAAATGCAAATATGGTAGTCTTCTGTGGCATCACTAAAGTTTCAGTTGATTATGAAAATCTTACTTTCACACTGGTCTTTAACTCAGGTAAAGATCTGTATGTTACTATAATAGTGCTATTTTACAAACTTATTCCTTCAACTTGTATAAGAAGGAGAATAAAATAAAAATAATGACATTTTAAAAATCTAAAATTACCTTAGATCTGAAGGTTATTGTGGAAGTATTTGCTATTCTGCTGGATTTCCTCTCAACACTAAAAGTTAGAAATAGTATTGAATCTGAATAGCCACCATAATATATAGTAGGCTGCATATAAAATCAATCCTAAGCATGCTGTATTTTATTATGGGGCTATGAAATGATGAAATAACCTTAAAAACTGGTGCTAACACAGAGATTAATAATATTCACACTATGAGTACATTGTAAAACACCATTGTATTTTAGCTACTGCCAATTTTGGTGGCATATATTGCATTTTTAAAAATAAGGTTGTAGTATTTTGTGAGTTTGGAACACATTCATGTAGTAGATTTCAGCTGAAAAGCCAATGCTATTCTAGAGATTCAAATAATGATCGCGGAGTTTTCTTTCCTTCTTGGGGATTACAATTAGTGGAGATGTGATGGTTGGGAACCTGGGTTTCCATCAGGAATCAAATATGCATAAAACACAGTTTACCAAGCAGCATCAGACTTTGCTGTCATTACTAGAAAATTGTTCTCCTCCCTGCTCCCACCCATTTTTTCTTAATAATTTTTAAAACTTGTGTATTAAGTTATAGCTCAGTCATCATCTTTGCTAACTCCAGTGATGTAATGGATCTGAGCTAAACATATTAAAAAATAGCCCCAGCTTGACTAGAAAATAACAGCATTTTTAGAAATTATTATATGTCAATCTGTTTCATTTTTTCCTCAGAATTATGTCTGATTGGTGCAGAAGCATAAGAGCCAAACTGAATGTCACATTAAACTCGCAGCTGCCACCCAAAACTACAACTACACAGCTGCTTCCTTTCACTTCTCATAAAGATTAGTATTTCCAGTTATGTCAATATAAACCTTGTTCTTCCTTTCCATAGTGTGCCTTGTCATCAGATGGGAAGCTGTACTACGTTGGTTATACTAAGTGTTGCAGAAGTAGGTGGAGGAAATGGATGCATAGTTGAGCTGTTGGTAGTGGCAGCATATGTAATGTATTGCTTGGGTGTACAATATGTTACCTTTTATTTTAAAATAATGACTATCAATTTTAATAGAAAAATAAATGAAATAAATGTTATACTTTGTATTTCAAACTTATTTTAGATGTATAGTCAACCCTACATTTCGTTGGGGTTAGCAGCCCAGGACCCTCATGAAAGTGAAAAACTGTGAAGGAAGTGTTTCCCCTGAGAGAACACCTTTCTAGGGATGTCTAGGGCCCCTTCCACACAGCAGAATAAAATCCCACATTTTCTGCTTTGAACGGAAATATATGACAGTGTGGATTCAGATAACCCAGTTCAAAGCAGATATTGTGGGATTTTACTGCCTTGATATTCTGGGTGATATGGCTGTGTGAAAGGGCCCTACATCTCCCAGCATGACTTTGCAGTTAAGTTCTGGTGGAAGCTGATCATAGAATTGTACTAGAGGACCTAGAAATTTCTAAATAGATGTTCTCTTTAGAAATCTCATGGTCATAGAATATAGAGAAAATAGACCATTGAATCACAATGGATTATTCCTAGAAAAATATTTAAATAAAATCAGTAAATAATTAAAACCTCAAAAATAAGACTACAAATGTGGATGAATTATTGCTTCTTTCTTGTGGTCCTACTGCTTATGGTTATCTGTATTTCAAGTATGAACTTGAGTTAGTATTTCAGTGCTCTGCCTGTGGACATGAAGACTCTCATTCTTCTAGGATACCCATTTAATACTGTCCTGTTAAAGCTACTACCAACCATTGGTATAACAGACTCATAATCATTTTTCTTACTTGTAAATTCTGTTCTGGATTGGAAGGCATAATCAGAATTTGTGGATGATGAATAACAAATCCCATTAACAGTTAAAAAGAGAAAACTACTGCCTAGGATAGTTCTATGCCTGGAGGCCCAGCCAAGAGTAGTTAAAGAATAGGCAAAAAGAAGTCAGTGGAAAAAAATGGAGCTAGGAATTATTTAAGAGGCTAAAAGAGAATTATGTATAAGCTAAATGTTCAAACAGAAGCAAATGGAAAAGAATGTTGGATTTTCTGTATTTGAAAGGGAGTAGGATAAGACCTTTCCTAGGACTTGGGTTGTCTTGTTATCCAGCTTTATTTTGTGGTTACTTCTATCTATCTCCCCCAGTCCAAGTTCTGTGACAAACACTAATTAGATTAGGTAGAGATAAATTCTTATTTTCATTTGCCCTGTCATATGGAGAAGAAAACAAACAGCACAAGCCTCTTTTGAGCAATGGAAGAAATTCATCTTGTTTCCAGATGTGTTTTATTTTTATTACTTTGAAGTGAGATATTTCTATAAGCTGCCATCTCATTCTATTTTGGGTGTGTGTTATGTTAAGTATTGCTGTAAGCTACTTTGCAAAGCCAGTTTGCAAAGAAAAGTGAGAAGTAAATAATGAAATGAATGTGAGTTCTAATAAATGAGGGGTCAAGGTATCATAAACAGGTCTAGGTAGCTGTTGCCAAGGAGACAGAAATGTTGGGGAAAAAGTTGGTTAATCTCTAGGATATTGGGCAAGAGAAAAGATGAGGTGTGTGAAGATGGAATAGAAGGGGGAAAGGTTTCTGGATCCCTCCCTGTGGACTAGATCTGCTGAGGTGGAAATGGTGATCCAGTTCTAGAAGCAGGCAGTGGAATTTGGAGGTCAAGGTGTACATTCAAAATAGTTAGAAGCTAAATAGTTGTATGAAGTGGAGTATATAGCAGCCTGTAATCAGATAAATCAGCAATGGAGCATCATCTTGTTGTGGTGCCTCAGTATTGTGGCACCAAAAAGGCGTGAAGCATCAGCACATTCCATAAGGAGAAGTATGGTATTTTGAAACCATCACTGTGAGAGAACTTGGTTTTTCATATACAGTTGCTTAGTGCTAAGCATTTCCTGTTGGTTAAAATTCTTATCCCAGATTATACAGTTGGACTTGGCCCTACACTTAAGAACAGAAGAGAAGTCGACTGCACAAATCCTATCCAGCCTGCACATCAGTTCCAAAGTATCCAACACAATGTCATTGAGGACTCTACAAGCAAAACATGAGTAGAGTTGCATGCTCTTGCCTTGTTCTCTATCAATTATCACATAAGCCTTTAAAAATGTCTATGCTCATAAAAAAAACTTTGCTCTCAAATGCAGAAACCTAGGGGAAGAGCTAACCTCTTCTTTCATTCAGGCCATAGGTTGGAATATGTTAAGATAAAACATCAGGAGAAGGTTTCTGCTCTTTTAAGCCTTCTCTAAATCACAGCTGAATAGAATTTCAGGAGGGATCTCCTGTGTTTCTTCCTTGTCAGAGCACAAGGAGAGCATGATGATTGGATTGCCAGATGCTTGGTCTTTCCTATTACAGAGGTACGTGTCCTATTGCTGCTTCCTGCCTTTCAGCTGTCGTTCATAAATCAGGGATTATGCTGTCAAGAAGTGACACTAGACTTTTATTAAGAAGTAGATATTTGGGCTGCTGAACAACCAGAACACTAGGTAACACAAGGTTAGGTAAACCTTGTATAGGAAACAAAAACATTTTGAACATTCTAGATACCACTTGATAGTTTCTTCCAAAATGCACCCAAAATTACTTTTTCTTCCACAAGCCTCCTGTTTTCTTATGCCTTCCACTTTATAGATGTATCTTTCTTTAAGATGCTGACACTAGCTGGTGAGGCAAGCTTTCCCTCTTTCTGTTTTGCTGTTCATGTATACTTGGATTCTTGAGGCAGGACCTGTTTACCTTGTCTGTTGGCAGGCACATACAGCTATGGCAGCACTGATTGAAGTAGAATCCTGCTATTCAACAGCTCAAGCTTTATTGTGTAGTGTACGACAGACACATTGTGAAACACCAAAAATATGTGTTTCTCCAGCCCTCCTTTACTACCCTCCCTGATGCTGCTAAAACCCATTCAGATAGATAAAAGAACAAAGAGGGAAACTGAATCAGTATGCATAAAACATTTCATAAAAAGGAATTTCTTGTCAGGTATTTCTTGAGGTATGCCTTCACTCCAATTAGCCAACTCCCTCTGCCTGCTTTATTAAGCCAAGCTTAACAGGTGGACAAGATACTTGGAGATATGAGAGCACATGTAGCTCTCATCTACCCAAGGACCTTGTCAACCTACTTCAACTCCACAAAGTGAAAGGTACCCATTAATCTGGGACAAGTAGGATCCAAGATTACACCCACTAGATCTGTATCAACCAGATCATTCAAGGTGGATCAAACAAATCCAAAATTATCCAAAATGTCATGCAAACTCTTCACAACGGGCTTCCATACATAATTATTTTGTGAGGAGAATATAAAAGGCCCCTGACCATTTCAGACAACTCGGCTGGATGATACTGTGCACACACAATGGTGCTGTAGAAGAATGAATTATTTCTTGCTCTCATTGGCACAAAGTAAGTTCTAACGTGTTTGATTGGTTTTGTTTCAGTTTTTCCACCAACAATGCTATATTTCAGATGTAATCAACTTTTCTGGTCTTAAGTTCATAGATAACCCTGTGTTTTGCCAACCTTTTATATAGTTGAAGAACTTCTGATACTTGCATTACCAAGGACAGAAGAAATGACACTTGAGGATTTGATTTATCAGGGGTCTCTAGTTTTCTCTCAGTCTTACTTGAAATTCTGATTGAAACGCATAATCAGAATAGTAAAACAATTGAGACACTATTACTGTGGGACAATACATCGCCTCATTTTTTTCTCCCAGCATTTTCTTTGTCTGTATAATCATGCATAATGTAATTCTTGCAGATGCAGAGCAAGTTCCACATTTATATAGCAATACTCTTTCTAAAGAGATAACTTTCTTCCCACAACACCAGAGTTCTGATCAAAATCTAAGGCCACCAAGTCTGTTTTGCTTTTTTAAAAACCCCTGTTTTCAGCAGTTCTGCTATAGTCTTGACAAAGAGGGACTCATTTCAAAAAGTGCCAGTGGAACCACGAATAAGTAGAAAGCAAAGCTACTCTGTAACTTTATCCCTTCTGAAGAAGTATAATTACCACTAGAATTGTCCCATATACTTTATAGGAAAAAAGAAATCATGGAACTTTGTTAAAGTGCACTGTGAAATTCCACTGAGATATTAGATAGTTTCCACAATAATGAAAAACTATTGGCACTAAGATTGAACTATATTCCTTTTTAGACTTTGATGGAGGAAAAGATTTTCAAACTTGATTACTTCTTAAAGTATAGTATATAGTAATACAGCAATATCTAACACAGTTTCTTCTGGTCCTGGTTTACAATTTGGTACATACAGTAGCTGGAGATTATTTACTTTTTTCCACATCTGCTCACTTCAGGATTGAAGTTATTCTCCCACAATAGTTTTTCAAGAAATTATGGTAATTATGTTTTAACTTATGCAAGTTCACAGAAAAAGGACCTATTTCCTTGATAATCTTCAGAAGCTGATAACTTGTTAATTAAACCACCTTTTTTTTCCGACAGAAAGATGCTTTGTGTTCTATGTTAGGAGAAAAATACTAGGTGAACATAGTTTGCAGTACTCAGCAATGGACACTAGTCTTCCAGCTAAGGTCTATTCAAAGCACAATAAAATTCTATTTCTTGTGATGTGGACACTGTATTTTTTAAATGTAGCCAAACTGTTACATTAAATTTTGAACTGGCCAGTCAAGAGTAATGCCAGCAAAGTGTTATAATGACCCCTCACCCTTGCTAGTAAATGGCCATTTAAATAATTCAGTATAAAAAATCCCAATGTTTACATCTAATACCTATTCTTTTAGAGGCAAAGATGAAGTATTTTGGCCACATCATGAGAAAACAGGAAAGCTTGGAAAAGAACATGATTCTGGGGAAAATGGAAGGAAAAAGGAAGAGAGGCCGACCAAGGGCAAGATGGATGGACGGTATCCTTGAAGTGACTGGCATGAACTTGAAGGAACTGGGGGCGGCGACGGCTGACAGGGAGCTCTGGCGTGGACTGGTCCATGAGCTCACAAAGAATCAGAAACAACTGTGTGAATGAAGAAGAAGAATGCCTATTCTGGCCCCATTACACTACTAAAATATGAACCCATCACACTACAAAAATATAGAACTATCATTCTATTTTTGTTAGCTAATTTATACGTAACATAATGAATCGTCATTGTAACTATCTTTATTGGAACTAGAGAAATCACATGGGCTTCTCACAAGATCCATTGCTGGAGGCATTTTCTTTTTTAAATTGTTAGGTTAATTTTCGGTTCCCAAGAACCAAAATACAAACACAATCTTTATATTCTCTTTATGTTTCTTTTAAATGTAATCATTTATATTTCGGAAGTGTTTAATCTATAAATTGCATTAAGACATGGAAGTATTTTTAAAAATTAAAGATCCACTTCAGAACTCTTCCCTTCAATAAAAAAAATGCACCAGGCGGCACAGAGGGTTAAACCGCTGAGGTGCTGAACTTGCTGATCGAAAGGTCAGTGGTTCTAATCCGGGGAGCAGAGTAAGCTCCTGCTGTTAGGCCCAGCTTCTGCCAACCTAGCAGTTTGAAAACATGCAAATGTGAGTAGCTCAATAGGTACTGCTTTGGCAGGAAGGTAACAGCGCTCCATGCAGTCATGCTGGCCACATGACCTTGGAGGTGTCTACGGACAACGCTGGCTCTTCAGCTTAAAATGGAGATGAGCACCACCCCCAGAGTCGGACACAACTAGACTTAATGTCAGGGGAAAACCTTTACCTATCATTCTATTTAAACAGCTGTGGTTTTCTCCTATGGAATCTGCTCACTTATTTGGCAATTATAACTTTTCAGTTACTTACTGACTGCAGGTATCACAGTAATTTCAAGCGGCAGTTTGTCATCTCCATTCTGTATTACCTTACTTTTTAAAAGTAGCCAATAATCTTTAATGGAGAGCTCAGTCTGTGTTCTTTATCCCTCCATCCTGGTTTAAATATGAAGTGAAAATTTCACATGGCAGAGATTGACTAAAGTTGTGTATTTCTATGGGTCAATTAAAGGGGTACTAGTGAACATTTGACACTGTTATCATGTACTATTGTGCCTTTCTGTTCTTCTACACAAGATATCTATCTATCTATTAGGGAGAAAAGTCCTAACTTGATTCAGAGTCATCCTTGGGATATAGATGAATGTTCATCCATGTGAGACTATAATTTTCTTATGAAATCTTTAAATCAGGAATTAGGTTTTCCTCCTTGTTTGTTAAAACCCAATCTTACTTTTATTTTATAACATGGACATTGCAGAAAAAGAATGTTTCTTGTATGTTCCCTCTCATAAAATGAATATCTTTTCATATATGTTTATAAAATGATTTTGCCATTGAATGATTCACATCATTGATGAAATCCTGTTTTATATATTAGAAATGTTGATAAAGTCTTTTAAGAGTGTGAATACCTTGAGGATATCAGTATCATCTGCTTCCAACAGCCAGAAATATAAATGATTACATTTCAAAGAAATATAAAGAGTATTTTAAGTCAGCTTAAGGAGAATTGACTGTGTTTGTATTTTGGTTCTTGGGAACCTAAAATTAATCTAAGAATTTAAAAAAGAAAATGCCTCCAGGCAGCAATGGATCTTGTGAGAAGACCATGTGATTTTCCTAGTTCCCATAAAGATAGTTACAAACACGATACAAAACCAAGGTCACCACAACATCTGTTATAGAACTGCAATATGCCGATGACAACGTAGTCTGTGTGCACTCAGAAGAATAATATAATAATAATAACTTTATTTTTATACCCCGTCCCATCTCCCCAATGGGGACTCGGAGCAGCTAACATGGGGACCAAGCCCGAGAACATACAACAATAAAATGATAAAACAATTATACCAACAATAAAACATCAATATCAATAAAACCATCATAGTAATCAACATATAGCATAAGATATTAAAAGCAGGAGAATAAAACAAGGATCTGGGCCAAAGTGCAAAATATATCAAACGGGGAGAGGTAGTTTCTCAATAAAGTGCAAAATAGTAGTGGCAGAAAAAACCTGTAGTTGAATGGGCAGATAATTCAACCTAATAGTTAAGAAGACCTACAAGCCACCCTAAACATTTTCGCAGAAGCATACGAGAAGCTCGGCCTCTCATTGAACATCGAGAAAACCAAAGTGCTCTTCCAACAGGCACCAGCTAATCCCTCTGCAATGCCAGGAATACAGCTTAATGGCATAACATTAGAAAACATTGACCATTTCAGTGTCATCGACACTGAAATACAACACCGCCTGAGCTCTGCGAGTGCGGCATTTTTCAGAATGAAGCAGAGAGTGTTTGATGACCGGGACATCCGTAGAGATACCAAGGTGCTTGTTTATAAAGCCATTGTCCTCCCAACCCTGCTCTACGCCTGCGAAACGTGGACGGTCTACAGACGTCACACCAAACTCCTGGAGTGTTTCCATCAGCGTTGCCTCAGAAAAATCCTGCAAATCTCTTGGGAAAACAGGTGGACAAATGTCAGCGTGCTGGAAGAAGCAAAGACCACCAGCATTGAAGCGATGCTCCTACACCATCAACTCCGCTGGACTGGCCACGTTGTCCAAATGCCTGATCATCGTCTCCCAAAGCAGTTGCTCTATTCCGAACTCAAGAATGGGAAACGTAATGTTGGTGGGCAGGAAAAGATAATTAAAGATGGGCTTAAAGCCAACCTTAAAAACTGTGGCATAGACACTGAGAACTGGGAAGCCCTGGCCCTTGAGCGCTCTAATTGGAGGTCAGCTGTGACCAGCAGTGCTGTGGAGTTTGAAGAGGCACGAATGGAGGGCTTAAGGGAGAAACGTGCCAAGAAGAAGGAGCATCAAGCCAACCCTGACCGGGACCACCTTCCACCTGGAAACCGATGTCCTCACTGCGGGAGAACATGCAGATCAAGAATAGGTCTCTTCAGCCATCTACGGACACACCCCTAAGATGGAAGACAATCATCCTCAAACTACGAGGGATCGCCTAAGTAAGTAAGTAAGCATGTAAAGATCTTGTGAGAAGACCATGTGATTTTCCTAGTCCCCATAAAGATAGTTACAAACACGATACATTATGTTACATATAACTTTGCTGTAGCTAACAAAAGTCCCCTTTATTTCAGTGGAATTTATAGCAGAATCCTATGAACATCAGCTCTGAAGAAAGCACCATTGAACTGAGACTTACTCCCAGAAAAAAGTAGATTTCAGCGTTAGCCATCCAAATTTCTTTTCACTCTCCAGCAAAAAAATAAAAATAAAATAAATGTTAGTAGCTGACCAGTATTATTAAGTCCTTTGAATGTTTCTAAAAATGTAACAATTGATTTTGAGGCTGGTTTGTCCAAACTTCTGTATCCATTAGAGCTAAATCTAAATTAAGGTATATTTACCAGATCCCTAACATTGTTTTTGATATGTTAGGACTTTGTGCTGAAAACGCAAATTAACACATCCTGGAGCAATGGGGAGATGTTTTCCAAATGTCATGAGACTGTGACCCAGTTCATCAATTGCTTATTCATGAGCAGTTTCATTAAATTGAGATTGAGAGATAATGTTGCATGAAGTTTAGCAATGTTAATAGCATTCATACTGCTGAAGAACTCAACTGGGAGATGTCTGAGATAACAGTTTATCCCCTTCTCAATAATAATAATTGCATCTGTTCTCATTCATTCCTTTTATCTCTTTGGCTTATTTATAAATAGGTCTTCTCTTCACTGGCTGCTTGAGGCAATATCCAAAATTGTCACGACCCAGGCTGCAGAGCACCAATAACCATACACAGAGGCCAGAATCTAACTAATATCTTTATTGAAGGAATATATAAAGTTAATAAGAACAAGTGTAGAAAATAGTCCAGAAATAGACCTTTCAGGAAAGGTCAGAAATAGTCCAAAAAAGCAATGTCCAATAGGAAATATTAAGGTCCAAAGTTGTAATCCAATAACCGAAACACTCACTTTGCCAAGCAAAGTGAGGGGAGATGACAAGGTCCTTTAGTCCATAAAACTTGAGCGTGGCTAGGAAATAACTTGATACTTGAAACAAGGCTTGAACGTGGAACAAGGTAACTAGGAACAAGAACAAGGTCCGTGGGATAACTTGGTAAAATCCGTGAACAAGGCAAGGATTGATCCTGGGAAACAAGGCAAGGTCCGCAGATAAACAAAGGCTGGGAAGCAAGGCGAAGGCTGGATAGCAAGGCAAGGCTTGGGCAGGAGCGAGGCTTGAATCGGAGCGCGCTGTCCAGACACAACTCGCTCCGTAGGCTGACGAATTGACTCCGCGAAGTTACTACGCGGGCAAAACACCTATATAGAGTCTAACTTTCTCACCGAAGCCGTTCTCTGGGAAACAGAAACGAAAGCTAAACTCCGAGACCAGATGTTAAACTCCTTAAAGATTCTCACGAGAAACAGTCTTAATTGGCAACATTCTTAGCTGCTATCCTCGCACTCCTGCGCGAAGCTGATTCCAAACTTCTCTGTTGTTTACAAAACTCCCGGCGCAAGAACACGGGAGAAGTAGGCTCTGGGGTTGTTTGACATACTTCTGGGACACAACTTTCTTGCAGGTGCAAGGTTCCCAGATCTGCCTGGGGAAGATCTGGCTGAGAGGAATCCAGTTCAGACTGGGAAGGTAAAAAACCCAAGTTCTCATCTTCATCAGGGATTACAATGTCCTGAGCAGGACTACAAGGCCCATGGGTCATCACACTATCCCCCTCCTCAAGGCCCCTCCCAAACTGGGGCCCTCTCCCCGAGGCGCGAGGTCGCGGCTTGGCGGGATAGGTCTGATGAAAGCGGTGGGTTAGATCAGGAGCATGGACTGTGGAGGCGTCTTCCCAAGAGCGTTCCTCAGGGCCAAAACCCACCCAGTCAATGAGATATTGTAGGCGGCGGCGATGAAAGCGAGAATCCAAAATGTCCTCAACCTCAAACTCCTCCTCCCCATTCATCAACACAGGAGGGGGGGCCGGTTGGTCTGAATCAGGACGCACACCATCCGCCGGAAGGAGCAGGGAACGGTGAAACACTGGGTGAATGCGCATTGAACGCGGAAGTTGGAGTTTGAAAGTCACGGGGTTTAATTGCGCCACCACTGGATAGGGGCCAATGAAACGGGCATCTAACTTCCGGCAAGGGCGGTGGGAGGGCAGAAAGCGAGTGGACAGGAAAACCCGATCTCCTACCTTGATTTCGGGGCCCGGCTGGCGATGTTTGTCAGCGTGACGTTTATAGTCCTCCTTGGCTTGGTCCAGTTGCTGGAGCAAAAGTTGTTGCACCGCTGTGAGTTCCTGCAGCCAATCCTCTGCTGCGGGAACTTCTGAAGTTTCAATGACAGGGGGGAAGAAACGTGGATGGAAGCCGTAGTTTGCAAAGAACGGCGTTTCTTTTGTAGAAGCTTGAACTCCATTGTTGTAGGCAAACTCAGACAGTGGTAACAGAGAAGCCCAATTGTCCTGTTGATAGTTTACATAACAGCGAAGATACTGCTCCAAAGTGGCATTGGTGCGCTCCGTTTGCCCATCTGTTTGGGGATGATGAGCTGAAGATAAGCGAGAGTCTATGCCCAATAGTTTTTGTAGTGCCTTCCAAAAACGAGAGGTGAATTGAGATCCATGGTCTGTGACTAAACTCTTGGGCAATCCATGTAGTCTGAAAACATGTTGAAGGAATAGATCTGCAGTCTCTTTGGCCGTGGGAAGACCTTCACAGGGAATGAAATGGGCTAACTTGGTGAAAAGGTCCACCACCACTAGGATCGTGGTGAAACCACAGGAAGGTGGTAAGTCAGTGATAAAATCCGCAGAAATTATTTCCCATGGCCGAGATGGGGTAGGAAGGGGATGCAGAAGCCCTGAGGGCTTCTCCCTTCTTATCTTGGAGCGCTGGCATACTGGGCAGGTGTTGACATATTTTTCCACATCCTTGCGGATCTTGGGCCACCAAAAATCCCTTAGGATCAGATGCATGGTTTTAAATAGTCCGAAATGCCCAGCTGGTTTGCAGTCATGACACAGACGAAGCGCTTTCTCCCTGCCCGGTCCGGGTGGGATATAAACATGATTTCTATAGCATAGCAGTCCATCTTTAAGCGAAAAGGGAAAATGCAGACCTTGGCGAAGTTGGTCCTGCGCCCAGGCATCTGCTTGCTGACTAGCCCGGATTTCTTGAGCACAGATGGGTCCTGGAGTAGGGGAAGTTGAACCAATGGGAATGGATTTGGTGTTCCCCACCGTGAGCGTGGCAAAGTTCTCGGGTTGTAGCAGTTGGGATTCAAAGGTCTCCTTGCGTCCTGCAGCGTACTCCGGTTTACGTGACAGGGCGTCTGCTTGCTTGGTTTGGGCTGGAGTCACATAATGGATCTGGAAGTTGAAACGTTCGAAGAATAAAGCCCAACGTTGCTGCCTCTGATTTAGTTTGCGGGCAGTTCTTAGATGTTCTAGGTTACGATGATCAGTGTGGACTTCAATGGGAAATTTGGCCCCTTCTAGCCAATGTCTCCAAGTTTCAAAGGCTGCCTTTATAGCCAGTAGTTCCTTTTCCCAAATGGTGTAATTCCTCTCTGGTGTGGTTAGTTGACGAGAATAAAAGGCACAGGGGTGGAGGTGATCTCCCTCCGGTTGTAAGAGTACAGCCCCAATTGCCACATCAGAGGCGTCCGCTTGCACCACAAAGGGGGTTCCAGGATTTGGGTGTTGTAGAATTGGCTGGGAGGTGAATAGTTTCTTTAGTTGCTGGAACCCTTTCTCTGCTTGATCAGTCCAGCGGAAAGGCTGCTTTCCACGGATGCAGCTAGTGATGGGGTCGGACCAGCGGGCAAAATCTGGAATGAACTTGCGGTAATAGTTCGCGAACCCCAAGAAACGCTGCACCTCTTTCTTGTTAGTTGGCGCCCGCCATTCCAACACTGCTGAGACCTTGGCTGGATCCATGGAAAGCCCTAGAGGCGAGATGCGGTAACCAAGGAAATCTACCTCTTGTAGATCAAAGGCGCATTTTTCCAGCTTGGCATAAAGTCCATGATCCCGCAATCGTTGTAACACCATTTTGACGTGGTTCTCATGTTCTGATTGTGATCTGGAAAACACCAAAAAATCGTCCAGGTAGATTATCAAGAACCTGTCTAGATAGTCCTGAAAAATGTCATTGACAAAATGCTGGAACGTTGCGGGGGCTCCGCATAAACCGAAATTCATAACTCGGGACTCAAATAATCCGAATTTGGTCTGGAAGGCGGTCTTCCACTCGTCCCCTTCCCTGATGCGAACTAAGTTGTAAGCCCCCCGAAGATCCAGCTTGGTGTAAACCTTAGCTCCTCGAAGCCGATCCAGTAGATCCGAGATTAAGGGCAGGGGATAGCTGTTCCGCTTGGTGATATTGTTCAATGCTCTGTAGTCCACCACCAAGCGTAGTTCCCCTGACTTTTTCTTCACAAACATCACTGGGGAGGCGGCTGGGGATTGAGAGGGTCTGATGAATCCCTTGCGAAGGTTTGTCTCTAGGAATTCCCTGAGAGCTTCTTGCTCTGGTTCAGTCAGGGAGTAGAGATGCCCTCGCGGGATCGGGGCCCCCTCCACCAAGTCAATGGCACAGTCATAAGGTCTATGTGGGGGTAATTTTTCGGCTTCTTTCTCATTGAATACATCCCAATACTCGGAGTACTTCTTTGGCAAGGTGATGATGGGTTCGGTGTCTGTGGCATGGCATACCTTGGCTACGAGGCAATGGTTTTGGCAGTACGGTGAAGCAAACTGCAGTTCTCTGTTGGACCAGGAGATGTTAGGGTCGTGGAGAGTCAGCCATGGAATTCCCAAAATCACAGGGAAATGGGGGACCTCGGTAACAAAGAAGGAGATCTCTTCCATGTGTTCCCTTATCCACATCCTGGTGGGTTCCGACCACTGACTTACGGGGCCCGTCTTGAGGGGGCGGCCGTCTATGGCTTGCACCACACGGGCATTCTTGAAATCATGATATTGTAATCCCAGAGAGTCGGCATACTCTCTATCGATGAAATTGTTGGTAGCTCCAGAGTCTATCATGGCGTGGATCATGACGGGTCCCCTTTTTGCTGACCATAAAGTGACCACGAGAAGGAACAGGACCCCGGTTGGCGGCTCTTGGATGGATTTTTTGACCGGGTTGGCGAGCCTCTCTACACCCGGTCGTTGGCTTCCCCCGCCGGCTGTGTACCAGTCGGCTCAGACGCCTTCGTCTCCGTGGAGGCCGCCGCCGCAAGACGGGCGGCCGGCTTCCCTTTGGCTGGGCACTCTCTGGCGAAGTGGCCCCCGTTCCCGCAGTACCAGCAGAGGTTTAAGCGTTGACGACGGGCCTTCTCGGCGGCATCTAGTCTGGGACGCACATTGCCCAACTGCATCGGCACCTCCTCGCCTCCTCTGGGGTATGGGGTTGGTGGTGGGGGTCTCCATACTGGTCGTGGCTGAACGCTGGCGGGAGCGGGGGGATTTGCCCCGGCTCTACTGCCCTGGCCTCGAACCCACTGTTTCCTGTTGGCAATCATGACTTCAGCCCGTAAACATTGATCAATGAGTGCCTCGAGGGTCTGGGGAGGGTCCACCTTGGAGATTTCTTCCAGCATTTCAATGTTGAGACCCTCCCGGAATTGTCCTCTGAGGGCTACATCGTTCCAGCCGGTATTGTGGGCCAGCACTCGGAACTCGGCTATATACTGAGACATAGGTCTGTCTCCTTGGAAAAGGCGACGGAGTTTGTGACCGGCTGCCTCCAAATTGTCCTCGATTCCCCAAGTCTCCTTGAGGTGGTCCAAGAAGTGTTGCGCTGATCTTAGGTGTGGAGAGGCTTGGTCGAACAGTGCCGTCGCCCAATTGGCCGCTGGCCCGTCTAGAAGACTGTAAACCCACGCCACTTTGATGTCTTCTTGGGGAAACTCGGCATCTCGGGCCTCTAGATAAGCTTGACATTGGCGACGGAAAACATGAACCTTAGAAGCTTCTCCAGTAAACTTGGTGGGCAACGCCATGGCCGGGAGGCGGACTCCGCGCTCCCGCAAGCCCTTTATTTCTCCATCCTGGGCGTTGAGTCTGTCGCGGATGCGATCCACCTCTTCCTTGTCGATGGTGTAGGTAATCGGCTGGCCGCTCGGCCCAGGTACGTCTCCGGTGGACATTCTGGCCGAGGTTAATTGGTGCTTAGGGTTGGCGGAGTCAAACTGTCACGACCCAGGCTGCAGAGCACCAATAACCATACACAGAGGCCAGAATCTAACTAATATCTTTATTGAAGGAATATATAAAGTTAATAAGAACAAGTGTAGAAAATAGTCCAGAAATAGACCTTTCAGGAAAGGTCAGAAATAGTCCAAAAAAGCAATGTCCAATAGGAAATATTAAGGTCCAAAGTTGTAATCCAATAACCGAAACACTCACTTTGCCAAGCAAAGTGAGGGGAGATGACAAGGTCCTTTAGTCCATAAAACTTGAGCGTGGCTAGGAAATAACTTGATACTTGAAACAAGGCTTGAACGTGGAACAAGGTAACTAGGAACAAGAACAAGGTCCGTGGGATAACTTGGTAAAATCCGTGAACAAGGCAAGGATTGATCCTGGGAAACAAGGCAAGGTCCGCAGATAAACAAAGGCTGGGAAGCAAGGCGAAGGCTGGATAGCAAGGCAAGGCTTGGGCAGGAGCGAGGCTTGAATCGGAGCGCGCTGTCCAGACACAACTCGCTCCGTAGGCTGACGAATTGACTCCGCGAAGTTACTACGCGGGCAAAACACCTATATAGAGTCTAACTTTCTCACCGAAGCCGTTCTCTGGGAAACAGAAACGAAAGCTAAACTCCGAGACCAGATGTTAAACTCCTTAAAGATTCTCACGAGAAACAGTCTTAATTGGCAACATTCTTAGCTGCTATCCTCGCACTCCTGCGCGAAGCTGATTCCAAACTTCTCTGTTGTTTACAAAACTCCCGGCGCAAGAACACGGGAGAAGTAGGCTCTGGGGTTGTTTGACATACTTCTGGGACACAACTTTCTTGCAGGTGCAAGGTTCCCAGATCTGCCTGGGGAAGATCTGGCTGAGAGGAATCCAGTTCAGACTGGGAAGGTAAAAAACCCAAGTTCTCATCTTCATCAGGGATTACAATGTCCTGAGCAGGACTACAAGGCCCATGGGTCATCACAAAAATAATGTTTGAAAGGACATACAAACAACAATTTTCTTCTGTTAGACTATAATATGAAGATCATCTGGGTTCTTGTGCAGTTATCTAATTTATAGCCAGCACTATCAGAGATGTGACTGGGGTTCTTTGCTGTTGAAGTTTAAGATTTAGAATATTTATTCTCATCCCTTGATGCATTTTAGATTAAAGGCTTGGACAGTGATACTAATGTTGTATTCATGTTTAATCTATAAATTTCATAAGACATGTGAGTATTTTTTTTAAATTAAAGATCCACTGCAGAACTCTTCCCTTCAATAAAAATACACCATGTAGTTTTTCAAAGGCTAACAATATATTATGAGATTTACTGGGTAGACTAAAGTTTATCACTGGCAAATACGTATACCTGTAGTTGCTAAGGAAGAATGTAAACAGTGTGGTCAGATTGCATGCCATTTATTTGTGATCTTCTTATAACCATGTTTGCAATAATGATAATAAATAAACAAATAATGTTTACATTTGTGCTCATTTTTGTTGTAACCGACTAAACATGAATTAGTACCTTGAATTGGTTTGTGAACCATAGCTATTGATTTCCAGAAATCAAGAACTGGTTCCAAAGTTATCTGATTTGGTAAATCAAGAAGGGTGACTATTCAACCTGTGTTAAGAATAGGCTTGTATCTTAGGGGTTATATATATTTGGTAGTTTAGCCTAGTAGACATATGCCATGTTGAGTTCAGGGCCATTGTTACATGGTTGGGAGAGTACCTCTACTCCATTGGGGTGGTTCAGATTTCATCTTCTCCATGTCATCATTGCTACCACACCTAGTTGGCCACAGAGCACTGTGTGAACTCCTGACCATTTCAGGTGCCTCTGCTGCCATCAGAATGGTGAATCTTTTGTGGCCAGCATAAAGGAGGAGACACCCCATTCTAATGTAAGCAGAAGTACCCTTAATGGCCAGAAGCTCACGTGGAGCTCCCTGGCTTTCTTGAAGCCACAGTGGTGGCAACACAGGCATAATCTATAAATTTTCCCTATGCTGATGACCACAGGGAAAAGATGATGGAGCTGGTGTCCTATCTGGATCAGACTGAATTGGACCTGAACTAACTGTCCAAACTGCTCCAAAGCCAAGGGATACTTGTTTCCAGCAAACTCCAGAATCCACTGATTTTGCCCAAGCTGGACAAAGTTGGGCCATCATCTGAAATGCTTGTAAATGAGATGCCATGTGACTGTGTGAGTAGTCAGGTGTTATGAAAAGAGTCTTGTCTTCCATTTTAGATGAGTTATTTTATTTGTATTAATATTTTTGTTGCTAATAATAGACAAGGCCCAGGTTTTAAGAATCATTCATCTGTTATCGTTTCTAAGAAGTTAGCAGACAATGGACAATAGGTAGGCTCTTACAGTGGACTTTGGCAGAGTGCAGGGGAACTGGGAGGGGATGATCTTTCTCCCCACTTGAGATATCCCCCCTGAATTGATTGATTGAGTCTTTTCTTCATTAAGTGTTCTATGTGTAAAACCTTGGATGAAACTGTTAACTTGAAAGTAGTTTAAAAATGTGCCTTTGAAGGAGTTAGCAGTGAATTTAGAATCATGTGTTGCTTCTTGTAATGTGAATTGCAATTCCCCAACTGAGCAATGCTAGAGGCAATATCAGTTTCTACTGTGCTCTTTTCTTTTACTCTGCTCTTTGAGACCCGATGAAACCTTTATGATCTTGCTAGGAACTTGTACCTTGCAGCATTTTGTCAGACAAAATAACCAACTTCCAAAGAACCATCAAAGTTCTCAGTATTTAGTTATGACCTGTGATGAAGTCCTTTTCAAATTTGCAAGCCATAAAAATAAAAAAGAACTAGTTGAGAGAACCCTCTTAAACAATTTCCTCTAATGAGCTTTGTATCTGATAATAGAAACTAAGTCCAGTGCCATATGTTTTGGATTTCCCTGGTCCTGAGTAAATTATAAATACACGTTATAATGGTATAATTTAGCCCCTTTTGCACGATTTGTTAAAAGTACTCTCCTTGATTGGAATACCATTATCCCAATGAGTGGTCTATAATTGTTTTAAGGTACCAGAAAACTTTATTTTTATGTTACATTTAGTATATTTCTTCAATGCTAAGACACAGCTTTTTTTCTATATAAAAGGTAAAGGTTTCCCCCTTTTTAGAGATGTTTCTATATAAACATCTTTAAAATGGGGGGTGTCTCTAGAATCACAGATATGTCTTATGTATTTTTGTTGCTCTTAGTGGTACTGAAATGAGGGTGCATCTTATAATCAATAGCATCTTACAATTGAAGAAATATGGTAATATAAAAGAAGACTGATATGTCCAGAATGCTGTCATCACTAACATGACATGAGTAAAAGAACTTTCTTCCCATAATTATGATGCTCATTATTCTTATTTTTTGTCAGTTTTGAAATAGAGGTCACCAATTCCTAGATTAATCAATTCTTTGTATCAGTTTTAGATTTTACTGTGCTATGATTTAGCCCAGACATGGACAAACTTTGGCCCTCCAGGTGTTTTGGACTTCAACTCCCACCATTCCTAACAGCCGGTAAACTGGCTGGGATTTCTGGGAGTTGAAGTCCAAAACATCTGGAAAGCTGAAGTTTACCCATGCCTGATTTGGCCTAATGTAGTTTTCTTTTGATAGTACAATTTTTGTTAAAAGAGACAGGGAAAAGAAATAAACAGAGAAGGGAAAGAAATGGCAGACATAGAAAAAGGAGCAGAAAAGAAAAAGCATGAACAAAAATCACTTATTTAATTTTGCTCAATATATTTACTCTTTAAGCTCATATTATTCTATATTTTCTTATGATCATTAAGAGTTATGTAAGTCCCAATAAGGATTGAGTGTGTGTATAGTCAAAACATGTACAGTCTTAGGTATATTAGAGGCTGAGGTATATTAGAGATTGTTCTCCAATTATAACCACTTTGAGTGAACTGCTTGAAATATTTAGACATTGGCAGCTTCATGTAGTGGCTGTAACGTGAGCAATGATCCCTGTGTGGACCATCAAAGTGGCAACAACTGTCAGGAATGTGTGGCACTTTAGTGGGGAACCTGCACACAACTATTAATGGGACTGTGGGATCTATTTGGGTCCAGTAGCTGAACTCTGAAGGCCCTTCCACACAGCTGAATAAAATCCCACATTTTCTGCTTTGAACTGGAATATATGGCACTGTGGATAACTTGGTTCAAAGCAGATATTGTGGGATTTTCTGCCTTGATATTCTGGGTTATGTGGCTGTGTGGAAGGGCCCGGATTTGGAAAGTGTTTTCAGAGTGGGTGAGTTGCATTGCAGACTAAGACACAGGTGTAGGGAGGAGGGACAAGGACGAACAGGTAGACTGAAGCCAAAGGAACCTTTTGTCTATTTGGGTGTTTTTCCATTTAAGATTCAAAGTAATACATTTTATTTATATTCTGCCCTTCTTCCTTAGGGGACTCAGAGCAGATTACAGTATATACATACATAGGCAAACATCCAATGCCCTTACTATCACAGATTTAGTAAGACACAAACAAAGGCAAGGCTTCTCATTTCATTTCCAGATTGGGTACTACTCAGGTCCAGGCATGTCGACTCAAAAATAAGTCCTAGTGTAACAACTTTCCTGTCTGCAAAGCTTGGCTTATTTAAAATACAAATAATGCTTATGTCTGAACAGTGATCAGAGATAAAATCATTAGAAGCTTGTGGCACCCCACTGGAATAAACACCAAGAATTGGGAAGCCCTGGCATTCAAGGGTTCTAACTGGAGGTTGGCTGTTACCAACAGTTCTATGGATTTTGGAGAGGCACAAATAGAAAGGGAGAAGTGTGCCAAGAGGAGGGAATGTCATGGAAACCCTTGTGACCATCCTCCTTCTGGAAATCTTATGTCCTCACTGTGAAAAACCATGCAGATCCAGAATAGGTCTCCACAATCACTTACAGACTGTGGAGAAATTGGAAACTGTTCCAAAATGGTGAAACAGAGACTTTATTCAAAAAGCTGAAATGAGTATTTTGCTGCTGTCACTGTCTCCTTCTCTCTCTCTCTCTCTCTCTCTTTACAGTAGCATTGTATTGTTTTGTTCATCTTGAGATTGGCCAAAATCTTGATATCCACTTTGATTTATACTGCTGCTAAACTAAACTGCCCCATGTAAGCCGCCCTGAGTCCCCGTGGGGAGATGGTGGCGGGATATAAATAAAGTTTTTTTATTATTATTATTAAACTAAACATAATTGGTGTATACTTGGATATTCAGTTTTTGGAAATGTCTAAATAAAAGTTGTTGCATGATGTTTTCTACATTTTGATTAAAACCAAATGTTTTGGGGATGATTTGGTAGGCAGCATGCATAGCTTGTTTTTAGATTATTTTTATGTTCTTAGAAAAACATAAATAGCAGAGCGAAAACTAAAATTGTACTTGTAATCACATCTTTTGTAAGTAATTATATTACATCAATGTTATTTAAATATAACAAAAATCCTACTGCTCCGATGAATTTTTAGTAATCAGAAATGTTTTAATCAATTAGTCTAGCCAATTAATTGACTAATTGCGACAGACCTATTTTTCCTTTTTGAATTTTCTGCTAATGAGAATAGTGAGGAGAGGGCATCTTGTAAAATTGCTTCTCTGTCTCAGCATGCTTTAAAGGAAGTAACTTACAGAGACAAAACTTTTTTCTCCTTCTGAAAGTTTTTATGTGTATGTACAAAAGGATTTTATATAACCAGTTTAAAAATTCTCTGCTAGTTTGGTTATAAAAGAGCTATACTTATCCTCCACACAAATCACCTAAAATACAACCTGACTTCCATTTAGTACAGAAGCTTTTACTGAGGTGTCCAAAAATCTTTAGAGATCGGTCAGCTCAAAAAAAAAAAATCATTGCAATAAAAGAGTGGTTTTAACTCAGTTCTCGATCCTTATCATAAAATGTTTTTTAAAAAGCATATTTTTGACAGAACTTCTTGTATTCCTAAATTTTCACATGCTGTCATTTGACCATGATTTTACTAGCTTCCTTTGCCCTTATGTCTCATATTTTGAAGTGAATGAAAAATCATATTATAAAAATATATGGAGGCCTAGGCAGCCAAGCTGGTATTTCTTTTAACAGATGACATAAAAGAGTTATGAAAAGCTCAGTTTGGTCTTCTCTGATTTTAATCTGTTAATCATCTCTGGTATATCTTTAAAGTAATGCATTTAGTAGGTCTTATTCACCAGCAAGACATCTGAAGTTATTTCAAGTCATTATTTTAAAGCCTTCATCTAAAGGAAGAAGAAAATTGTGATGAACCATGGGCCTTGTAGTCCTGCTCAGGACATTGTAATTCCTGATGAAGATGAAAACTTGGGTTTTTTACCTTCCCAGTCTGAACTGGATTCCTCTCAGCCAGATCTTTCCCAGGCAGATCTGGGAACCTTGCACCTGCAAGAAAGTTGTGCCCCAGAAGTATGTCAAACAACCCCAGAGCCTACTTCTCCCGTGTTCTTGCGCCGGGAGTTTTGTAAACAACAGAGAAGTTTGGATTCAGCTTCGCGCAGGAGTGCGAGGATAGCAGCTAAGAATGTTGCCAATTAACACTGGTTCTCGTGAGAATCTTTAAGGAGTTTAACATCTGGTCTCAGAGTTTAGCTTTCGTTTCTGATTCCCAGAGAACCGCTTTGGTGAGAAAGTTGGACTCTATATAGGTGTTTTGCCCGCGTAGCAACTTCGCGGAGTCAATTCGTCAGCCTACGGAGCGAGTCGTGTCTGGACAGCGCGTTCCGATTCAAGCCTCGCTCTTGCTCAAGCCTTGCCTTGCTATCCAGCCTTCGCCTTGCTTCCCAGCCTTGTTTACCTGCGGACCTTGCCTTGTTTCCCAGGACTAATCCTTGCCTTGTTTCACGGATTTTACCAAGTTATTCCACGGACCCTGTTCTTGTTCTTAGTTACCTTGTTCCACGTTCAAGCCTTGTTTCTAGTATCAAGTTATTTCCTAGCCACGCTCAAGTTTTATGGACTAAAGGACCTTGTCATCTCCCCTCACTTTGCTTGGCAAAGTGAGTGTTTCGGTTATTGGATTACAACTTTGGACCTTAATATTTCATATTGGACATTATTTCCTTGGACTAATTTTGACCTTTCCTGAAAGGTCTGCTTCTGGACTATCTTTTACATTTGCTTTTACTAACTTTATATATTTCCTTAATAAAGATATTAGATAGATTCTGGCTTCTGCGTATGGTTATTGGTGCTCTGTAGCCTGGGTCTTGACAGTTTGACTCCGCCAAACTAAGCACCAATTAACCTTGGCCAGAATGTCTACCGGAACCGTACCCGGGGGGCAGCCACTGAGCTACACCATCAGCAAGGACGAAGTGGATCGCATCCGCGACAGACTCAACGCCCAGGATGGAGAAATAAAGGGCTTGCGGGAGCGCGGAATCCGCCTCCCGGCCATGGCGTTGCCTACCAAGTTTACTGGAGAAGCTTCCAAGGTTCATGTTTTCCGTCGCCAATGTCAAGCTTATCTAGAGGCCCGTGATGCCGAGTTTCCCCAAGAAGACATCAAAGTGGCATGGGTTTACAGTCTTCTAGACGGGCCAGCGGCCAACTGGGCGACGGCACTGTTCGACCAAGCCTCTCCACACCTAAGATCAGCGCAACATTTCTTGGACCACCTCAAGGAGACTTGGGGAATCGAGGACAATTTGGAGGCAGCCGGCCACAAACTCCGTCGCCTTTTCCAAGGAGACAGACCTATGTCTCAGTATATAGCCGAGTTCCGAGTGCTGGCCCACAACACCGGCTGGAACGATGTAGCCCTCAGAGGACAATTCCGGGAGGGTCTCAACATTGAAATGCTGGAAGAAATCTCCAAGGTGGATCCTCCCCAGACCCTCGAGGCACTCATTGATCAATGTTTACGGGCTGAAGTCATGATTGCCAACAGGAAACAGTGGGTTCGAGGCCAGGGCAGTAGAGCCGGGGCAAAACCCCCCGCTCCCGCCAGCGTTCAGCCACGTCCAGTGTGGAGACCCCCACCGCCAACCCCATACCCCAGAGGAGGCGAGGAGGTGCCGATGCAGTTGGGCAATGTGCGTCCCAGACTAGATGCCGCCGAGAAGGCCCGTCGTCAACGCTTAAACCTCTGTTGGTACTGCGGGAACGGGGGCCACTTCGCCAGAGAGTGCCCAGCCAAGGGGAAGCCTGCCGCCCGGCTTGCGGCGGCGTCCTCCACGGAGACGAAGACGTCTGAGCCGACTGGCACACAGCCGGCGGGGGAAGCCAACGACCGGGTGTAGAGAGGCTCGCCAACCCGGTCAAAAAATCCATTCAAGAGCCGCCAACCGGGGTCCTGTTCCTTCTCGTGGTCACATTATGGTCAGCAAAAAGGGGACCCGTCATGATCCACGCCATGATAGACTCTGGAGCTACCAACAACTTCATTGATAGAGAGTATGCCGACTCTCTGGGATTACAATATCATGATTTCAAGAATGCCCGTGTGGTGCAAGCCATAGACGGCCGCCCCCTCAAGACGGGCCCCGTAAGTCAATGGTCGGAACCCACCAGGATGTGGATAAGAGAACATATGGAAGAGATTTCCTTCTTTGTTACCGAGGTTCCCCATTTCCCTGTGATTTTGGGAATTCCATGGCTGACTCTCCACGACCCTAACATCTCCTGGTCCAACAGAGAACTGCAGTTTGCTTCACCGTATTGCCAAAACCATTGCCTCGTAGCCAAGGTATGCCATGCCACAGACACCGAGCCCATCATCACCTTGCCAAAGAAGTACTCCGAGTATTGGGATGTATTCAATGAGAAAGAAGCCGAGAAATTACCCCCACATAGACCTTATGACTGTGCCATTGACTTGGTGGAGGGGGCCCCGATCCCGCGAGGGCATCTCTACTCCCTGACTGAACCAGAGCAAGAAGCTCTCAGGGAATTCCTAGAGACAAACCTTCGCAAGGGATTCATCAGACCCTCTCAATCCCCAGCCGCCTCTCCAGTGATGTTTGTGAAGAAGAAGTCAGGGGAACTACGATTGGTGGTGGACTACAGAGCATTGAACAATATCACCAAGCGGAACAGCTATCCCCTGCCCTTAATCTCGGATCTACTGGATCGGCTTCGAGGAGCCAAGGTTTACACCAAGCTGGATCTTCGGGGGGCTTACAACTTAGTTCGCATCAGGGAAGGGGACGAGTGGAAGACCGCCTTCCAGACCAAATTCGGATTATTCGAGTCCCGAGTTATGAATTTCGGTTTATGCGGAGCCCCCGCAACGTTCCAGCATTTTGTCAATGACATTTTTCAGGACTATCTGGACAGGTTCTTGATAATCTACCTGGACGATTTTTTGGTGTTTTCTAGATCACAATCAGAACATGAGAACCACGTCAAAATGGTGTTACAACGATTGCGGGATCATGGACTTTATGCCAAACTGGAAAAATGCGCCTTTGATCTACAAGAGGTAGATTTCCTTGGTTACCGCATCTCGCCTTTAGGGCTCTCCATGGATCCAGCCAAGGTTTCAGCAGTATTGGAATGGCGGGCGCCGACTAACAAGAAAGAGGTGCAGCGTTTCTTGGGGTTCGCGAATTATTACCGCAAGTTCATTCCAGATTTTGCCCACTGGTCTGACCCAATCACTAGCTGCATCCGTGGAAAACAGCCCTTCCGCTGGACTGATCAAGCAGAGAAAGGGTTCCAGCAACTAAAGAAACTATTCACGTCCCAGCCAATTCTACAGCACCCAGATCCTGGAACCCCTTTTGTTGTGCAAGCGGACGCCTCGGATGTGGCAATTGGGGCTGTACTCTTACAACCGGTGGGAGACCACCTTCATCCCTGTGCCTTTTACTCCCGTCAACTAACCACACCAGAGAAAAATTATACCATTTGGGAAAAAGAACTACTGGCCATAAAGGCAGCTTTTGAAACTTGGAGACATTGGCTAGAAGGGGCCAAATTTCCCATTGAAGTCCACACTGATCATCGTAATCTAGAACACCTAAGAACTGCCCGCAAACTAAACCAGAGGCAGCAACGTTGGGCTTTATTCTTTGAACGTTTCAACTTCCAGATCCATTATGTGACCCCAGCCCAAACCAAGCAAGCAGACGCCCTGTCACGTAAACCGGAATACGCTGCAGGACGCAAGGAGACCTTTGAATCCCAACTGCTACAACCCGAGAACTTTGCCACGCTCACGGTGGGGAACACCAAATCCATTCCCATTGGTTCAACTTCCCCTACTCCAGGACCCATCTGTGCTCAAGAAATCAGGGCTAGTCAGCAAGCAGATGCCTGGGCGCAGGACCAACTTCGCCAAGGTCTGCATTTTCCCTTTTCGCTTAAAGATGGGCTGCTCTGCTATAGAAATCATGTTTATATCCCACCCGGACCGGGCAGGGAAAAAGCGCTTCGCCTGTGTCATGACTGCAAACCAGCAGGACACTTCGGACTATTTAAAACTATGCATTTGATCCTAAGGGATTTTTGGTGGCCCAAGATCCGCAAGGATGTAGAAAAATATGTCAACACCTGCCCAGTATGCCAGCGCTCCAAGATACGAAGGGAAAAGCCCTCAGGGCTTTTACACCCCCTTCCTACCCCATCTCGCCCATGGGAAATAATTTCCGCGGATTTCATCACTGACCTACCACCTTCCTGTGGATTCACCACGATCTTAGTGGTGGTGGACCTTTTCACCAAGTTAGCCCATTTCATTCCCTGCGAAGGCCTCCCCACGGCCAAAGAAACTGCGGATCTATTTCTTCAGCATGTTTTCAGACTACATGGATTGCCCAAGAGTTTAGTCACAGACCGTGGATCTCAATTCACCTCTCGTTTTTGGAAGGCACTACAAAAACTACTGGGCATAGACTCTCGCTTATCTTCAGCTCATCATCCCCAAACAGATGGGCAAACGGAGCGCACCAATGCCACTTTGGAGCAGTATCTTCGCTGTTATGTAAACTACCAACAGGACAATTGGGCTTCTCTGTTACCACTGTCCGAGTTTGCCTACAATAATGGAGTTCAAGCTTCTACAAAAGAAACGCCGTTCTTTGCAAACTACGGCTTCCATCCACGTTTCTTTCCCCCTGTCATTGAAACTTCAGAAGTTCCCGCAGCAGAGGATTGGTTGCAGGAACTCACAGCGGTGCAACAACTTTTGCTCCAGCAACTGGACCAAGCCAAAGAGGACTATAAACGCCACGCTGACAAACACCGCCAGCCGGGCCCTGAAATCAAGGTAGGAGATCGGGTTTTTCTGTCCACTCGCTTTCTGCCCTCCCACCGCCCTTGCCGGAAGTTAGATGCCCGTTTCATCGGCCCCTATCCAGTGGTGGCGCAATTAAACCCCGTGACTTTCAAACTCCAACTTCCGCGTTCAATGCGCATCCACCCAGTGTTTCACCGTTCCCTGCTCCTTCCGGCGGATGGTGTGCGTCCTGATACAGACCAACCGGCCCCCCCTCCTGTTTTGATGAATGGGGAGGAGGAGTTCGAGGTTGAGGACATTTTGGATTCTCGCTTTCATCGCCGCCGCCTACAATATCTCATTGACTGGGTGGGTTTTGGGCCTGAGGAACGCTCTTGGGAAGACGCCTCCACAGTCCATGCTCCTGATCTAACCCGTCGCTTTCATCTGACCTATCCCACCAAACCGCGACCTCGCGCCTCGGGGAGAGGATCCCAGTTTGGGAGGGGCCCTGAGGAGGGGGATAGTGTGATGAACCATGGGCCTTGTAGTCCTGCTCAGGACATTGTAATTCCTGATGAAGATGAAAACTTGGGTTTTTTACCTTCCCAGTCTGAACTGGATTCCTCTCAGCCAGATCTTTCCCAGGCAGATCTGGGAACCTTGCACCTGCAAGAAAGTTGTGCCCCAGAAGTATGTCAAACAACCCCAGAGCCTACTTCTCCCGTGTTCTTGCGCCGGGAGTTTTGTAAACAACAGAGAAGTTTGGATTCAGCTTCGCGCAGGAGTGCGAGGATAGCAGCTAAGAATGTTGCCAATTAACACTGGTTCTCGTGAGAATCTTTAAGGAGTTTAACATCTGGTCTCAGAGTTTAGCTTTCGTTTCTGATTCCCAGAGAACCGCTTTGGTGAGAAAGTTGGACTCTATATAGGTGTTTTGCCCGCGTAGCAACTTCGCGGAGTCAATTCGTCAGCCTACGGAGCGAGTCGTGTCTGGACAGCGCGTTCCGATTCAAGCCTCGCTCTTGCTCAAGCCTTGCCTTGCTATCCAGCCTTCGCCTTGCTTCCCAGCCTTGTTTACCTGCGGACCTTGCCTTGTTTCCCAGGACTAATCCTTGCCTTGTTTCACGGATTTTACCAAGTTATTCCACGGACCCTGTTCTTGTTCTTAGTTACCTTGTTCCACGTTCAAGCCTTGTTTCTAGTATCAAGTTATTTCCTAGCCACGCTCAAGTTTTATGGACTAAAGGACCTTGTCATCTCCCCTCACTTTGCTTGGCAAAGTGAGTGTTTCGGTTATTGGATTACAACTTTGGACCTTAATATTTCATATTGGACATTATTTCCTTGGACTAATTTTGACCTTTCCTGAAAGGTCTGCTTCTGGACTATCTTTTACATTTGCTTTTACTAACTTTATATATTTCCTTAATAAAGATATTAGATAGATTCTGGCTTCTGCGTATGGTTATTGGTGCTCTGTAGCCTGGGTCTTGACAAAAATCAGCTGGAAGAATGCTCTAACCAGTAGTTCTCAACCTGTGGGTCCCCGGATGTTTTGGCCATCAACTCCCAGAAATCCTGACAGCTGGTAAACTGGCTGGGATTTCTGGGAGTTGTAGGCCAAAACACCTGGGGACTCACAGGTTAAGAACCACTGCTCTAATCAAATTTGTTTATAGATGCAATGTGAAGTGATAAAAATATGTGAATCATTTCTGATTTGTGTATACTTGGATCCTGAAGCCAGTTACTGTTTACCTTGTCTGTTGTAGACAGGCACACACTGCTACAGCAGAGTTGAGCAGACTTGAAACCTGCACTTTAATATACTGAGATTATTGTTTACTAGCTTGGGGATCCGGCGATGCCCGGGTTATTTGAAAAAGGCATGATTTGTTTTTGAATGTTATGTATTCTGTTTGGAGTGGGTGAACTACAATTCCCAGAATTGTGGGTCAATTCTCCCCAAACCCTCCCAGTATTCAAAGTTGGCCATATTGGGTCTGTGTACCAATTGTGGTCCAGATCCATTGTTGGCTGGGTTCAGTGCTCTTTGTATGTGGGTGAACTACAACTCCCAGAATCAAGGCCCATTCCCACAAACCCCTGTAGTATGTTCAGTTGGTCATGCGGCTTCTCTGTGCGAAGTTTGGTCCCAGTCCATTGTCGGTGTGGGCCAGTTTCTCTGGATGCAGGTGAACTATAACTCCCTTTCCCCCAAACTTGTCCAATATGTTCTTTTGGTTATGGGGGCTCTATGTGCCAAGATTGGTCCTGGTCCATCATCAGTGGGGTTCAAAGTGCTCATTCATTGCAGGTAAATTATAAATCCCAGTACCTACTACTCCCAAATGTCCAGGCCAATTCCCCTCAAAACCCACCAGTATTCAAATCTGGGCATATCGGGTATGCATGGCAAGTTTGGCCCAAAGCATCATTGTTTGGGTTCATAGCATTCTGGGTGTAGGTGAACTAAATTCCTCTAAATTCCCTAGTAGGAGTCACAGTGCTCTGACTTGATACAGGGTGAACTCCAACCTCCACCATGTGGAGTCAATCCCCTAAACTCCTCCTCTGCTGTGTTTGTTCTGCAGACAGATTTGAAAGGGAAGGGCAGTAGGCGGGGTCATGCAAATTTCACACCAATGGAGAACTCTGGGGTGCCTGCCTGTGGTGGAGGAAAATGCAAAATCTAGGATGAAATAGTCCCCAAAAGAATGCATTCCTTGGGTGGTGGTTCATAGTGTTTGGGAAGGACATTGGCAGGGATTGGGCTACATGTTCATGGAGCTCGCTGTAACTGCAATGTCAGTGGAAAAGAGTGACTTGGTGGCTCCTCAGCACTGGGAACTATAGCCTGTTTATGGAGGTCGGAGGCTGCCGTGCCACATACATACATACATACGGGTTTTCACTTTTATTATGGATATAGATATAGATATAGATATAGACAGATACTATAGAAACATTGTGAAACACTAAAAGTCTGTATTTCTCTAGCCTTCCTTTACCACTCTCCCAATGCCGATGCTACTAAAAAACACTTCCAGCTGCATTGAAGGTCTGGGCAGTATGGGAGCTGAGATGCATTTAAAAAACTCATTAAAAGGAACTTCATTAGAGACTTTACCTTCTAAGTTATGCTTGTGTCTGCCTTGTGGCTGGATGCAACCAAACAAATATCGTCTGGTTAGCCTCACGTCAATACCAGGCAAGATTCTGGAAAAGATAATTAAGGAAGTGGTCTGCAAACACTTAGAAACAAATGCGGTCATTGCTAATAGTCAACACGGATTTACCAAAAACAAATCATGCAAGACTAATCTGATCTCTTTTTTTGATAAAGTTACAAGCTGGGTAGATGCAGGGAATGCCGTGGATGTAGCGTACCTGGATTTCGGTAAGGCCTTCGACAAAGTCCCCCAAGACCTTCTGGCAAACAACTTAGTCAAATGTGGGCTAGGCAAAACTACGGTTAGGTGGATCTGTAATTGGCTAAGCGAACAAACCCAAAGGGTGCTCACAAATGCATCTTCTTCATCTTGGAAAGAAGTCACGAGTGGAGTGCCGCAGGGTTCTGTCCTGGACCCGGTTCTGTTCAACATCTTTATTAACGACTTAGACGAAGGGTTAGAAGGCACGATCATCAAGTTTGCAGACGACACCAAACTGGGAGGGATAGCTAACACTCCAGAAGACAGGAGCAGAATCCAAAATGATCTTAACAGATTAGAGAGATGGGCCAAAACTAACAAAATGAAGTTTAACAGGGACAAATGCAAGATACTTCACTTCGGCAGAAAAAATGAAATGCAAAGATACAGAATGGGGGACGATGCCTGGCTCGACAGCAGTACGTGTGAAAAAGATCTTGGAGTCCTTGTGGACAACAAGTTAAACATGAGCCTACAATGTGATGCGGCGGCGAAAAAAGCCAATGGGATTCTGGCTTGCATAAATAGGGGTATAGCGTCTAGATCCAGGGAAGACATGCTACCCCTCCATTCTGCCTTGGTCAGACCACACCTGGAATACTGTGTCCAATTTTGGGCACCGCAGTTGAAGGGAGATGTTGACAAGCTGGAAAGCGTCCAGAGGAGGGTGACTAAAATGATCAAGGGTCTGGAGAACAAACCGTTTGAGGAGCGGCTTAAAGAACTGGGTATGTTTAGCCTGCAGAAGAAAAGGCTGAGAGGAGACATGATAGCCATATATAAATATGTGAGGGGAAGTCATAGGGAGGAGGGAGCAAGCTTGTTTTCTGCTGCTCTGGAGACTAGGACGTGGAACAATGGCTTCAAACTACAGGAAAGGAGATTCCACCTGAACATCAGGAAGAAATTCCTCACTGTGAGGGTTGTTCGGCTGTGGTGGAGGGTCTTTCTTTGGAGGTTTTTAAGCAGAGACTGGATGGCCATCTGTCAGGGCTGCTTTGAATGAGATCTTCCTGCTTCTTGCAGGGGGTTGGACTGGATGTGAAGTCTCTACTAACTCTACGATTCTATGATTCTGTGATGCTCAAAAGCAAGAAATGGTTGGGCATAGAGTGGGAGATTCATACCTTTTTAGAAGTTATGGTGATTACCTTCAATACTTTGTTAATGCACTGTGTAGCATTTTACTTTAACATACCTGTAATTTGATTTGGGATTATTGTTACTTGCAGAGCTGAAGTAAGACTATGTCATTAATTAAATGATCCATATCAAAATTATGGTTTATGAATTTTTGGAGATACTGAAAAAAATATTTAATCCACATTCAGTAGAAATGCAGATTCCATGGATACAAGTGGTGTTTATGCGGGAACACAACCAAATATTAAGTGGACATTGGAAAAAGTCCAACTTATCCACCTCATCTTCTTGTTTGCTATAGTAGCTTGATACTGGAAATTCTTTTCATTTGTATCTTTGTACTTAAAGTGACTTTGTGTTATCCTTCACTTATCAAAATGGTTCTTTTAAAAACATAATGCATGAAATTATAATACATGTTGACAAATAATGACTTAATTAAACGTAGGTAGGAAATAAATGCAAACCATGCAGTTGTTATGGTGCTGAAATACTTCAATTATAGATTTTAATGGATACATCATGTTCAGAGTTTGTTACTGAACTTTAGGAAGCAATTATCTATGCTTGAATGACCACTGCAAATGAACAAACTGGGGTTGGGAGAGGGAAAGAAGAAAATGTTGAGATTGTAAAGAAGGAAACTCTTCACCAAAGGAAAGAAGGTTCTGAATTTCTTCTTTTGATGCCCAAATAAACAATCCAAGTGGAAGTTCCAGCACAACACACAGAGTACATATCAGTTCTCCATAGAATTGTTACAAATCTGCAAGCATGTGGGTGATTGATAATAAAGGGACTGTTAGCTGCTGAGTTCTCTCATATGGGACATGCATATAAAGATAATTGATACCTTCTTAAGGTATCAGATTTGTATGTTTTTGCATGTATGCACTTTTTATTTTGCTGCTTTATAAATATTAATGAATTTTTCCCTCTATCAGGCAAGTGTGCATAATGATCTTTCTTTTACAGATGAGAAAATTATGCTCATATCTTAGTTGAAGTCTAGGATCTATTAGTGGCTGGCATTTCTTTCTGCATATAACTCGAACTTACCCATCAAAGTCTATCAAGTTGATACAGCTAACAATTATGACCTGGTGTGATTGAGCCAATTTTTCCAATAAATCTTCACTCATTTTGTAGTGAAATGTATAATCTAATCAACTTGCTTTTCATTTATCTTTTGCACACTTTCTTATTCTAAACGGGGGGAAAGTTTGATGCTCCATTTTGGAGATAGAAAGACTGTTTATATGTTTATTGTTAAAGGTGTAAAATAGGAAATTGACAGAAACATACTGATGCTCAGATATATATTGACTAGTTTGGATTTACACATTGTGGTTTATTAAGAGGAAATATGCATGGACCTTTTATCTTTGTGCTCTCTCCTTATAAGTTGTCCTTCCTTTTTGTTTCTGATCATGTCATCTCAGTGATTTAGTACTTTAGAGTCGATGAACTATGCTGTCCATTATATTTGAACAGAGAAATTAAGGTTACCAGAATTTTGATAAAAGCATTTCAAACACTTTATCACACTAGAGTTTAAAGAGTAGTCAAAGACTAGACTGAAAGACTGAAATTCTGTATCTGTCTCCTGCAGTATTCTGGGGCTTGTGGTTTGTGAGGACTCAGGACCCATTTTAAAGGCCTCTCCCCTAAACTACAAGTTCCAGAATTCTGAGGGATGGTTTAAAAGGGTGCGATTGGCACATTATCCTAGCTGAAAATCATTTTCAGGTTTTTTGTTTTTACTGTATATTCAGAGGCAGAACTTGAGGTCCATGAGGGATCCTGACACCAAACCCCAAGGATACTAAGGGCACAGTGCATTTATCTACCTTCCTGATGTGGCAAATTTGTCAGTAGTTTATTAAATGTATAATGCAACCCATCCCCTCCACTTTTATTGTGATTTCAGTTTAGTGACTTCCATGTTTTCCTGGAAGAAACTTCTTCAGTAACTCAGGACAATGTCAAAATCAGTTTTCTTGTGATTGGCATAAAGCATTTGTTATGAGGATAGTGCCACTTCTTCAACTATAGAAAATATTTTGGATTGCAATGGTCCAAGTATATTCAAAAAGTATGTGTACACTAGTTAAAATTTTACTGTTGAGTAAATATATTGAAATGTTTCTTTTGGAAGTGACCGTGGTCTGTGTTTAGCATAGTAATTCTGTGACAAGATGAAATGTGCGAAATTGCCAAGTTATCTCTGTAGCAGCACAATGAAATTGGCAATGATTTCAAGTGGGAAGTAGATCTTTTTATTTTAATTTGCTGAAGTTATCATAAGACTTGTGAAATATGGCCTTCCTGCCTTGCAGATTTAATTTCTGGTTAGTTCGCCCTGACTTCATGCATTTTTAATATGAAGCAAACAAAAAATTAAATTAGTTTTTATTAAAAGAACCTAACTGTATTTCACAGTACTCTAGTGAGCTTCCACAGAAGAGATCATTCTGCTTAATTGCCAAGGAGATTGCTTCCCAATTGTGGCTATTTTTCAGGATTTGTAGGTTGTGTCAAGTACTAAATTTAACAGAACTGAACACATAACTTTGCACTTTATAAACAACAGTTGTTCTTTGAATGCTGGAGAACCCCAAAGTTTGGGTAAAAGTGGAAAATCACTAGACACAAACCATTCCCAAGCAGAACTTGGAAAAAATACATTCCAACATGGCCAATGCTCTTTGATGGTCCTGGGAGTTGTATTCTGAAAAGAGTAACTTTGCCAAAAGTACATTTTCTCCATTTATGTCTAAGCAGTGCTTGCTTTTTATCTATGTCTGACAAAATAGGTTTTCTGTAGTCATTTTCTAGATCTTCCAGTCTAGCTGTATGATATTTTTGGTATACAGATCTTAATTTCAACAGAGTTTACTATGATCCATGGTTTCATATTTCACATGAAGCGTAGATATCTATTCCTCATGGGTGCACATGACATACTGTACTTTACATATTGTTGTGCAGCATGTGTTTTTCCTGTATGGCAGGGGGTTGTCCCATGTGGTGTCTTCCAGCTCTATTATTTTATGATTCTATGTTTGGAAAACAATGAAGCAACATTTGTGGCATGTTGATTTATCCACTAACTCCATCTCATTTTTTCTGCTAGAAATAGAAATCCATGTAATGTAAGCAATGGACTTGCAAGACTTGAGAAAAGTTCTTGGTGACAGGGACTCATGAGAGTGAATAGAACCAGGATAGATTTGATAGTTCAGCTGCTAATGAAACAAATTTATCTGGACAGTAGCTCTACCCACCAGTTCTACCCTATGACTTTTTTTAGCCAGTAGAATTATTGATAATAAGTCAGAGCAATGCAATTTCTAGACCCTGACCTCATTCCTATCATTACAACTAGTACAGAACCAAAGAACCAATGATATTTGCCTTGTCACATGGCTGCCGGCATCTCTACACATCATGACAAATCTGGCGGCCCTTGTCAGTGGGCATGGTGAACCCCCCCCCCCCCCCGGCACACGTCCCACATTGAATGGCTCTTGAGAAAGTTGATCCCAGGGAGGAAGCCTTATGCGGTTCCCCCCCCCCCCCAATTGCTTCTTATGGCAACATGGCAAGCCTCCTGTGTTGCAGTGGTGGTGGTATGTTTCGGCTCAGCCCTAGAACATCCACAGAGCCCCACCGGAAGTTTGTCTGTGTTGTTTGATGGGAGCCAGCAGGCTCCGTGGATGACCTAGGGCTTAATTGGCATATGCCACTGGTTTAAGCCCTGTATGATGAGGTTGTATGTGTGTTGATTCACCAACCATTGCAATTTGGAATCACCAGCAGGATTTTGGCTCTAATATCCTTACTTCATATATGCTTATGTCACTAGATCTAGATCTAGTGTTGATCACAAACATTAGGTGCTAAATATGTATTTATGTATCTAATTTGCAGACCTCCAGGCATTTTGGACTTCAGCTCCCAGAATTCCTGACATTTGAACAACCTAGCTAGGGCTTATGGGAGATGGTGGCACAAGCATTTGGAGGGCTGCAGGTTGTGCAGGCTTGGTCTATTTCATTTTCTTCTGAATACAGACCCTCAAGCATAGAATTTAACATTATGAAGCAGAATTACAGCTAATCTGAAGCACTGTTGATCAACAGATATAGTGATAAATGGTGGCCTTTTATAAAGTTTGATACAAAGCAGAAAAATAGAAAAATATATTCTGTCCATTACAATCTGACATGTATTGCTTTGATGCCAGTTAACTGAAGTGCTGTTATTTAACAAGAGCCACAGGAAGTAAATTAAATGGTGTGTTCTTTGTAAAATGCACTTGGAAATGTTTGGTCGAAGGCAGCTGAATTGTGAAAACATCAATCCCTTTGAAAACCCACCCTACCATAGCCAAAACTTATGTTTCCTCAGGGATCCACTTAATGCACTCATGTCATTCATACCAACTTGCAAAAACACCAGAAACATCAAGGTTTCCTTTAAAATACATTGCTAACAGCTTTGCTTATGAATTTAAAACTGCTACAGGAGTTCATTTACTCAAGTTTAGCAAGATATGTTTTTCCTCACTTGCAAATGAAGCCGTAGTAATTGGCCTCTTGAAATTTTAACAGATCCCTAATGTAACTTCATCTAATAAATTAACTATTAATTCATGAAATCATTTTTTCTTAATTATAATGTGAAAACAATTAAGCTGATAATGATTTTTCACATTTGCTACATTCTTGGGATGTTAAAAGTGTTTTATGTCTTTGCGTTTTGTATTGATCCATCTTACTGTGTCTACAGCTTCCATTCCTCAGCAGGGAGAAAATGCTTATCAATTACACCCATGGGCCTGAATTTATTGGAACAGTTAAATGATGTTTAAAGCTGTGTATTTTGGAAAGAGTGCCAGCAGATGTAACTATTATTATACTAATGGAGTTTTGTATTGCACTGTACTAAGCTCAGCATTATCTTCTAAAGGATTTTCAACCCTCTCAACTGTTAAGTATTTCCCAAATTGTGTACATTTCTGATTTGCTTATTTAATAGGCTTACCGATTCAGACATTGTTTTCCTGCTATGTCTGGATCTATTTGCATGTTTTAAAATAGTCATAAACAAACTATTCATGCAGGGAATATAGCTCGAAAATCTGAAAAATCATCCATCTTGTATCCGAATGTGTGTATGTGTACATGCAAAGGTTTTAGGGAAGAATAGTATAGTTGCAATACATTGAAGAAGCAGGAAATAACTTGAAAACAATGAAAGCTGACAAATTAATAAACCTTCAAGTGAAATCAATTCTAAACAGTACTAGATCTGAATACATTATAGCTAATATGAGTTAAAGATGTTACTGAAAGCCTTCATGCGAGTACTGAATTAATCTGGACTTCTGAGGTTAGATGCATTATTAATTCTCAATTGTTCCATAATTTAACATATTTACTCGAATCTAATGCTTACCTTTTTTGGCTAAAAGACCTTACCAAATTTAGGGTGCACATTAAATTTGCATCATACATTAATCTTCGTACTGAGCCAATGCAAATGGGGGAGTTGCTTCCGGAGATGCACCTGGAGCTTCTCTTTGAGGGACCTCATCTTTGATTTAATGGTCATGGCTCAATGCTATGTGATCCTGGGATTTGTAGTTTGGTGAGGCACCAGCATTCTTTGGCAGAGAGGGCAAAAAACCTTGTGAAACCACAGCCCCCAGGATTCCGTAGCATTGAATCAAGGCAATTAAAGTGGATTCATTCTACAGCCTAGTGGCCAAGGAGTCAAACAGGAGTCCCCCAGCACCACCTTCTGAGACCGTCACTCCAGGAAGGAATGGGACCCCTGAAGAACAATGCCTCCAGGCCCCATCCCAGAAAGTTGACTCAGAAAGATACATGGTCGATGGTATTTAAAGTCGCTGAAAGGTCCAACAGAACCATGAGGGACACATTCCGCCTTTCCAGTTCTCTGCATAGGCCATCCACCAATACTAGGCTTTGTCTTGTTGGATCTCTTGTATTAAAAATGTTTATCTTGCCTCACTGTTTTACTGTCAGAGTCCAAAGAACTGTGAAGAATATACAGATAAGGAAGTTACTATCTCATTGTTTCACTTTTTCCCCATTTTAATTTGGCAAACCTTAAGAAGACCTAATTGAACTCCATGATGTAACACATCACCATAGATATTTTACTAGAGAAGGTAAAGCAGCTTATTCAATAAATTTTAAGCTCCTTCCAGTTAATGAGTAGGTTATATGTTGGAATGAGCATATTTAATGCCATATGAGAAGTCTGCAGAATTATGTTAGATTTAATCCACTATTTTCTTCATACCCACAGTTGTCCATTTTATTGGGATTTTATTAATTATTAATGTGTTGTTCCAATGCGTGAATACTAGATGAATGCAAAATGTATAAAATGCAACATATTAATCTCCACATAAAATTTTCCAGGTAGGAAAAGGATTTAAAATAATAGCAAAATGCTTTCTGTTGAGAGTATAAAACCAGACCTAGTGAAGTTTGCACTCCTGTACATATTTGGCTACCATGACTTCATGCTCTGTGAATAAATTATTTCAAAATTAAGAGGCAGGATATGCACAAAACAAATAAAGTGTAAATATACAAAATCACTTGATCTCCCAGTATACATTTCCCCTCAATGAGTCTATTTAGTTACTACTTAATCAGATGTGTATGTAGAAGAAAGGGCTAACTTGTGCAGCCATGGCTTAAAGTCACATCTGAAGCCTATCTCAAAATTGTAAGGGCTCTGGGCTGTGTGATACCATGGGCCCTTGGTATCCACTGAGGTTCACTTGCAGGACCCCCATGGATACTGAAACCCATGGATGTACCAGAATCACTTTGTACAATGATAGAATCAAGGTTTGCTTTTTTTTACCAGTTTTAACATTTTATCCACAAAATAAACTCCTCTAAATAAAGATGGGTGCTGGACCCAATTGCTTAATATATTATTTCCCAAAATATCATTGTTTCCATTGCAGGTTTGCTCCCTTGCCTTTCAGCAAACATATATTTTGTAAATTGTCCCCAAATTTCCAAAAAAATAATTTAATTTCCAAATTCCTTTTTTAGTCTTAATACTGCATGGCTATTTATCATTTATCGTTATGTTCCATACTTCTTTGTACCAATCTTCTAATAGAAAACCATGCTTTTCTTTCCCATTTTTAGGTATTATCAGCCTTGCTGCAGTTAGTAAATGGGAGATTAACTTCTTTATTTCTTGTGGGTATTTTAATATTATCATATATCGACAGTAAGGCTATTTCTGGTGTCATTATCTCAAATTTTGTTATTCCCTTATCTCTTCAAATATCATTTACGAACATTTTTGTATATATTTGCAAGTCAACCACACACACATATATATATGAGCCTATTTCTTGACATCCTCTCCAACATTGATTTCAATATTTCTTATCTCTCTGGTTTAATCTGACTGGTGTTAAAGACCATCTCCATACAATCTTACAATAGTTTTATTTAATCCTAACAGACATATTTTTTAAAATACGCATATCCCAGATTTCCTTCCATAATTGTAAATGCAAACTTTTTCACAATATTTTCCCCATGTTTCTCTGAGGTGGCCTTGCCTCTGTTCTTCTTCCATCCATATTTTGTTCATATCACTTGTTATGCCTTTAATTGTTTCATTTCCTGTTTTAGCCTCTCTTTGAATAATCATTAGTTCAAATTTTGTAACTCTCTACCACTCTTGTATTTCTTTCCTGTGTCTGCTGACATTTTTCCCCATTATAAGCTCTTGTCTTAAACCATGTAGTTTCACTTCCTAAAATTTGATCTTTTATTCTCTCTTTACATGTCATTTTCATAAGCCACTTTGATTTTGTTCTTTTCTTTTCTTTTTTTCTAACTCTTTTTTTAAATTAGTCGGGAATTTTTCAAAGATCGCTACTGGTTAAAATGTATTTTTTAAAAAGTACTAGTCCTCAAGGGAACAGAGATGCATGTCTTTCATTCCCTATACCACCCCACTTGGCTAAATACAGTCAGCTCTCTATACCAGTGGTGGTATAGGGAATGAAAGCCATGCATCTCAGTTTTCCAGTCCTAAATCCTGTTCATTTTTATGCTCTGGATTGAAAAAACAGCATTCAGGATTTCTCTGTTGAGGTCTAGTACTGTGAAATCATCTGTTAGCTACACAGAGAAGAAATGAAAGGAAACATTTTGACCTCATGCATGTGATTTGGTCTTACCTGATCTGAAATTAGTTTTCATATTATAATTTCCATACCTCCTGGGAATTATAATCTAAAAAGCAAGTGCTGCTTAGATATAAACGGGGAAATGAAATTACACAATGAGAACATTCAAATGGTACAGTGAAGCTATTTATTTACTTGCTTTTAGCAGTTGTGCCCTATATTCCTATCAAATATTGAATACAGGTTCACAATCCAAATAATGGAATAGCTGTATTTCTCATTGTGCTATTGAATCTGAATTTACTGGTAGGAATGTAAACAAGTATAATGTAAGAATCACAAAACATCATGATTAACCTCTTGATTATTTTAAAATACTGGCACTACACCAAGTACTCAGGAGGATACATCTAAAACTAATGCCTCCCAATTTCCAGATTGTAGGTCACCCTCCTTACCGACAATTAAACCGTGGATACGAGATTCTATTTTGAATTTATCTGCAACTCAGCACACTGATATAGTAACATGGGAACTTTTGATGTCGATTAGGAGGTTGTATCAGACGAGGAAACACGTGCAGTCTGATCTTTTATCTTCAACCAGTATCTTGAGCCCTCACCTCATCCCTTATTTTCCCACTTCATGACTTAATGATTAGGTGAATCCCCATAATTCTCCAGTTTAATTAATGCTTTCCTCAGAACACAAGAAACAGACAGATTCCTCTATGGAAGTCAGAATTACATAGCCAAGATAGTCAGCAAGTCAAATAAGACACATCCAGCTAACAAAAATTGAAGTGGCCCAAGATCCATTTTTCCAAGGTCCACAAAGCTTCACATGAAAAACTTGAGAGCATAGTAATAATTCACCATCCTCATTCCCTGCTCTGAAAGAGAAATACCTGCACTTCTCAAGGACTAAGTCTGATCTCATGCAGAAATTTGTGATCAGACCAGGCTGTTATGCTACACCTTATAGACAATAGAAATACCCCCAGGAAATAATTACATTTTCCTAGTGGTGTCTTCTTCGTTCCTGATTTGTTTCTTGGTGAAGCAAAAATTGGAAGAAGGAGAATGGTACAAAATAAGTTCGTTTGCTGTTCTGTACGTAGCTTCTGGATACTGTGGAGACTTCCAGAAATACATCACCACAGAGGCATCTAGTATTGTGAATTCAATCTGTGACCCATTTAAGTTATAAACAACTTGCAGGAACAAAGGCCCCTCTCTTTTTCTGCTTCTCTTTAATCATACACAGCTGGAATTAACTGTAGTGAGCACATTTTAAATAAGGGCTAACATATCTTGCAGGAGTCACTAGCAGCCAAGTTTGTGAAACATATAGTTGAAACTAATTAATCCATTTCTTGCTCTTAATACCCCGAAGACCTGAAGGTAGTCATTTGATAATTACTGTTCTTCATATTTAGAGAGAAAATGGAGATGATTAGAAATGCTGCAGAACCATGCAGGTCAATTTTGCATCATTATTAGCACCATTTAATGCATTTTAATGGTGGCTGATAAGGTGCAAAGTGCTATGTAAGTCAAAAGTTGATAGTTTATTCCATTATGCATTAAAAGTGTTGGCACAAATAGGTTTGCATTTGCATTTTTTATTATTTGAGTTTCAGAACTGAGACTTGTTCTTATGAGAAATTAGACAACATTTGGGGTATTACTTCTGCTGATACCAGCATTTCTTAACATTTAGGTAACTAGTATTTCTCCTAGATCAGTGGTTCTCAACCTGGGGGTCCTCAGATGTTTTTGGCCTTTAACTCCCAGAAATTTTAGCAGCTGGTAAACTGGTAGGGATTTCTGGGAGTTGTAGGCCAGAAACATCTGGAGACCCCAGATTGAGAACCACTGTCCTAGATTTAAAAGAGAGTTCTTATTTGTGTGGTTTTTCCCACCTTTCTATACCCACAAACACAGTGAATATGTAGGCTTGAATGTATTCATATTCACTGCCAACATGTTCTGTCAAAAGACAGGTCAGGTAGTAGGGGTTCAACCTGGGATTGGTGAAGATAAACTACGTCTGAAGAGATAGGTTTTCAGTTTGTGTTCCTGGATTCAACTCTGAACCTGGATGCCTGAAATTTCAATAATAGCCAGGAATGTGCATTTATAGTTAACTAATGCATCAGCTTCCCCTGAGTGATGCCTTTGTCGAAAGGAGACTCTGTAATTAATAAAAAAAACAATTTGTGTCTTGACTATTAGATGGTTCATAATGTCACTGGGGCACTATCAGCATTCTTCACATGGAGCGATTCGATGCCAAGTGGATCATGTGAGACATGGCAAGAGGCATAAGTGTCCCCGAAAGGGCTAGTTCTTTCTTTGTAAAATGCAAGAAAATAACTTCATACAACCTAAGTTATTCATGCCTTTACAAGCCAAGCTCAGGGGGAAAAAGCAACAGCAGCAAAGGCGGTGTATGGAGTTCTTGTTTGTAGACTCTGACAATGCTTTCCAAAACATTGTGTCAATCTCCATTTGAATGCAAACATTGAAACTCAAACTGTGAAGGTGACCTGGCTACATAAAAATGAAACAGAGCTGAATGTTTGCCACTGTCAGTTTTCATGCTCCAAGCCGTTTAGGAGCCAATTTAGAAATGATTTTATTTTGGACTACAGTGGCCAAAACGGTCCTTGCCAGCATTGCCACCACATTGGCCAAAATGTAGCTTTTTCTAGCATTATTTGATGGAGAAACTTTCAATTAAGCCACTTTAATTTTTCCCACTACATAACCTCAGTTTAAGGCTTAGTAGACATCCTTGAATCAGAATTCTATTCTTATTTTAAATCAAATAGTAAAATATAGTTATTAATTTTTCAAAAGAACTCAGGTAAATGAACCAGTCCTACATCAAGACCATTTTGATTCACTTCAATTTCATCATATAAATATTTAGTAGTTATCTTAAAGGCACAAACATTAATGTAAGTCAGTTTCATGTCAACACAATTTTAAACAACATAAACTCAATTTAATCTGTTTTATACTGTGTTATACAGTAAGGGTGGCTTCCCATGACAGAATATGGATTTATACAAGCCCATCACAATTATGTGATGACTTTCCTCTTTTGCCTTACATTTCATTTCACAAAGTTTGTTTTTATACATATGTATCAATAAATTCCTACATTGTCCACATTTTGCTTCCATTAAGCGATAACATTAAAGCCAATTAGTGCATTGCTTAATGTAGTGTGAAATTATTAGCATATGAAAAGTCAGTTAAGAAGATAAAACTTGCAGTAATGCCTTAAAGGTCAATTGTGACTAATATTTTCTACAAAAAGCAAAAATCAAGTATGCCATAATGTTTCCAGAATTTAGGATGCTGACATTGTAGAATAGCAGAATGGCACTAATTAAGTTTACTGGGCAGAGCAGTGTGTGCAATTTTGTGGACAAGAGCGGTCCAGTGTAGTATGAATAATCTTGCTATTCCTATAATAAGATTATATTATCCCCCCCATCACTTTCTATCAGCCTTCTTTTGACCTCTTCCAAACTCTCATAATATCTCCCATCCAGACTTTTATGACTTCCTAAATTTTGTAAGAGAACAAGGAGATCTGCTATTTGTTTTCTTGACAATTCCTGAAACATAAACTATTCAGACTTTAATGACTTCCTAAATTTTGTAAGAGAACAAGGAGATCTGCTATTTGTTTTCTTGACAATTCCTGAAACATAAACTACTAACCACCAATATAATTTTTATGGAAAGCATTCTTTTGCTTTTTTTTTAAAGCAACAGAGAAAAATGTGCAACCATTCAAAACTAGAGTTCAGTGCCATATCATAACTTTTAAAGACAGAGATTTAACAGACTGCAAACTCCAAAATGCGCATCATAAAATTATGTTCCTTCTCAAGGGATCTGGCTATTATCTAACGCTTGTAAGCTCTTGTGCTGTGATAGCACTGTGTTAGTAATGGCATTATCAGAAATTTAACTTTAAGCTGACCCTATTCTGTATGATTTTGGAAGTAAAGACAACCTAATCTCTTCTTTTATCCTTCTCTTTTTAAGTAGCCCTACAAGCAACCTGCTGCAGCCTAGTGGTTTTTTTAACGTTTCAGCACCAGCTTCTTTTAGACTCCTCCTTTTATTGGAAAAATAAGGTCAAAATTGCCCTTCCTCAAAGCACCCAGAAACTGCAATGTATCTTTTAAATAGATTATTCTTCAGCATTTAAAAATGCCAGCTTTTCAAGACAGAAGAGAATTTCTTCCTCTGTTTTTTGCCTTTGGAGGTCAAGTCATATGGCCCTTGGATGATTCCAGGACAGAAAACCCCACATGATCACTGTCACAGAATTTTCTTTAAATGGATCAATTTGTTTAGCAGTACAACAATTCTTTTTTGGTTTTAAGGATTCCTCTCTAAGAAACCATGTGAGAAACAAAGTGCAAATATTTTCTGTAGTATCTATGAATTAAACTTACTAAAGCTCAGTCGTTCCATTTTTCACTAATAATAGAGAGAAAACACACACATGTAGATAGCTGAGCTTCCTTTTCTTTTAATATTTTAAATTAAATTGGTGACCAAAAATTAACCAGGAGAACAAATTCAAGTTCAGTACTTTAGAAATATCAGATAACAAGAAACACTCCATTATAAATCCAGTCCTAATATATAGACTAGGCATGTGTGATCCATGAAAAAAAATGGTTCAATACTCGCTTTGAAAGTAGGGGTGCTGGGGCTTCGTTTCTAAAGTCATTTCCGAATTTTGAAGCAAAAAATTCAAAACCTTCTGAAACTTCCAAATCTTCTTATGTACCTCGTTAATGGCGGATGCACATGTGCATGAAGGAAAATTATCGTCAATAGGGAAAATTGAGGAGCCTCTCTCTCCCTCATTTTTGAGCTATCCTAATGAAATTTACTACAGTGGTAGAACACAAAAACCACTGTTAACTGACCAAATCTAAGAACGTGTGACTTATCCTCAGATTTTTGGCAAATTTTCAAAGTTTTTATTTAAAAACATTTTTTAATAATAACAAAAATCTGTTCCTGGTTTGAATGTGTTATTTCCTGTTTCATTGGTTTGTCTTTACTTTGAAAGTCATTGTTCTACTTCAGAAACTTTGTTTTTGTGGCTGAAACTTTGTTAAATTGGTGGAGAGAGACTCAACAAACTATAATGTGCCATTTTTATAGCTCGATGTCCCTTGCTGTTTTTATGACAGAACCAATTAGGAAATGACATTTATCAACCAGGGACAGAAATCATAGCACACCATCAAATCACTACTGACAGATGGCAATCAGCCTCTGAATAAGGAAATCTGTTTCTGGTTTGAAAGTGTTATTTCCTGTTTCATTGGATTTTCTGGGGCTGAGAGTGTGTGACTTGCCCAAGATCTCCCAGTGGGTTTCCATGGCTGAGTGGGGAATGAAGCCACAATCGTAGTCCAACTCTCAAACCTCTACACTACACCATGTTGTCCCAAAAAGGGGCCTGCTGTTTCTTCCTATGAGGCTTAGGCCTCTTCTACTCACGAGTGGCTTTCTTCTCTATGAAGCTTAGCCTGCTTCCGATGTTACACTATGTCTTAGCAAAAAACCTCAGTCTTTTGTTTTTTTATAGATGCTCCCATGAGAAAATGTATAAGGATGTGGGTGAACTACAATTCCCAAAAGTCTTGGGTCAACCCTCCCAAAACTCCCCCAGGATTCACAGCTGGCCATGTTAGTCTGTGTGCAAAGCTTGGTCCAGATCCGTCACTAGCTAGGTTCAGTGTTCTCAAATAAGGGTGAACTATAACTCTCTGATGCCAAGGTCAATCACCCACAAAGCCTGCCAGTATTCACAGCTGACCATGCTGGGTCTGTGTGCCAAGCTTGGTCCAGATCTGTCACTTTTTTCCTTATCCCAGATTATATGACAGTGGGGACTCATACAATCCAGTTTAAATCAGATAATCTGGAATCAGATCCTGGGATATAGGGCAGTGTAGATTCAGCCTGATTCCTCTTCCACACTGCTCCTATATCCCAGGATCTGATCCCAGATTATCTGCTTTGAACTGGATTATATGAGTCCACACTGCCAGATAATCTGGGATAAGAAGATAATCTAGGAGTGGGTTTCTTCCAATGGGGCTTAGCCTTCTTTTAACCAGGAGGGAACGTGCTCGGGAGTGGATGGGGTTTATACATGTCACATACACACAAATATAGAGCGAATTACTAAAACATAGATTTAAAATGCAACCTTTTCGCTTCCCAGAATGTTACTATTATATATATTTTAACATGAGTACCTTTCCATCTCAAATCTAGAGAGAAAAGTGGGGTGCCAACAACAACAACAACAACAACAACAATAATAATAATAATAATAATACATAGTTTAATTTAAAATAATAGGGGGGAGTTGTGGAAAATCCTTAGAAGGGTGACATTCCAAGTCCAGGCTCCCTCTTCTGCAAGCTGGTTTAACTCCCTGCAGAGGCGAGGGCATTGCAAATCCAGGCTCCCACTTCTACAAGTCAGTTTAAGAGCCCCATAGAAACCAACCACTCCAGGACGGGAAGGGGATTTCTCTCCTGAATAGCAACGGTTGGTTGAATTAAAACACTCTATCATATATCCAAAGGGTATCAGAAGGTATTTCAAGGCATGGGCACCAACGCTTCGAATTGGAAGGTTAATTCAGAAGTGCCAAACCACCTCAGAACCCAGTTCAATATTAATACAATTAACAAATTTATTACGATTAATGGCTTTTCCGATTTTTTGTTCATGCCTAATAGAGACCTAAATTAAGTTGTTTGTCCTAACTAGATATACTGAAGCAGTAGAAAATTTGTAATATACAGTAATATAATTTTTCTTTTTCCAGTGGATCTGTTCTAATTTCGATTAACCATTATGTTCAGACCCTAATAAAAGTATTTGTATCTGTTTAACCGAGTGGGGATATATGTTGCAGTTCTGTCCCTTATGCCCTTGACTTTCTGATATTACTGGGAAGAGTCAATATACGCATGTCTTGAAGAAGCAGTTTCAGAATTTAATGTGACTAGAAACCTTAATTTATCAGAGTTCCTGATCACATATCTTTATATAACAAGAGTTTCTTTTAAAACTTCCCAATGCACATGGGGATGCTCCAATGGAGGTGATGAGGTTACAACACATGGCCCCATTTCACCCCAGGGATGTGATCTCTGAATGACTGAGCAAGGCTACAGTGATACATAATAGAGAATTTATTAAGAGAATGCATTAAGGAGTCTAGTAATGCAGTTTCAGAAAGCAAAGAACTCACTGAAATGAGACTAAATTGCTTGAGAATCATTTTTCTTTACCAATCAGTTGATAAGAAGCAGTTCAAATTTCAAGAAAGAGCATATAATAGCTATCTGTTGTCTCAAGTCAGTAAATGGAACTGTCCTTCCAAAAGCTGCACAGTAATTATATGTATTGGCTAAGCTGATCCTTTGTCTACCTTCTTTTGTTGCTAAAGACCTAATTACTTAAACAGGCTTTCAAAGGTTAATTCGTCTGGGTGGAAAGATATGCAATATGTATTCTTGTTTTTAAATGTAGTATGTGTTTTAGAGACCTAAATACCTTAAGGGCACCAAATTTTGTATGATCTTGGAAGCTAAGTGGGAAGCCCTGGTTATTTATCGGATGGGAGACCACCAACAAATACCAGGTGCTGTAGGGTACTTTTGAGTGAAGGAACTGGCAAAACCTCTCTGAATATTCTTTTCCTAAAAGGGCCCATGAAATTTATGGGGTCACCATAAGTTGACAGGCAACTTGAAAACACATACATAGACAATATGTATTTTATGTTCTAAAAATATTTTAAATTAATATTTCAGTTAGATTAATTATTTAATGCTTTTTAGACTTTTGTACCAGATACTGTTTTAGTTATTTTGTTAAACTTATTTTGTAAGCCCCTTTGGATCCCATGTTGGGAGATAGCCAGAACAAAAACAAAGTTTTTGGGGCCTTTTCCATGTATTCAAAGAATACATGCATATAAAGCCTATCCAGGGCGGTTCAACCATTAGGCGAAGTAAGCGGTTGCTGAAGGCACCTCCACCCAGGCGTGGCCTTCCTGCCTCCGCAGCCTGGCCTGCCTCTGTGGCCGCGGCTTGGCCTTCACCCTCGAGGCCAGGTCTCCAGGCTGCCTGGCCATGTTCCAGAAGCTTTCTCTCTTGACAGTAAACCCACACCTATGGAAGGCATCCTCAGAGGTTGTGAGGTCTGTTGGAAGCTAGGTAAGTGGGGTTTATATATCTGTGGAAAGTCCAGGGTGGGAGAAAGAGCTCTTGTTTGTTTGAGGCTAGTGTGGATGTTGCAATTGGCCAGCTTGATTAGCATTTAATAGCCTTGCAGCTTCAAAGCCTGGCTGCTTCCTCCCTGGGGGCATCCTTGGTTGGGAGGTGTTAGTTGGCCCTGATTGTTTCCTGTCTGGATTTTCCCTGTTTTCAGAGTGTTGTTCTTTATTTACTGTCCTGACTTTAGAGTTTTTTAAATACCAGATTCCCTTAAAGGCCAGATTCCCTTTCGGTGGCCTTTTAATTCCTATGGATTCCTAAGGACCCTCAGGACTCTTCCACACAGCGATATAACCCAGAATATCAAGGCAGAATAACCCACAATATCTGATTTGACCTGGGTTATGTGAGTCCACACTTCTATATAATCCAGTTCAAAGCAGATAATGTGGATTATATGCCTTGATATTCTGGGTGATATGTCTGTGTGGAAGGACCCTTAGGGCTCTTCCACACAGCCATATCACCCAGAATATCAAGGCAGAGTAACCCATAATATCTGCTTTGAACTGGGTTATCTGAGTCCACACTGCCCTATATCCCAGTTCAATGTTTGGTGCTAAATTTGCAAATATAGTAATTCCTACATAACATTACCATGTATTGAACTGCTTTTTCTGTTGATTGATCTATATATATATAAATGGTCTGTCCGTTTTTATCTTAATCTAAACAAAGAAACTACAACACCTAGAACCATGAAACTTAACAACACAACACAACGCCCTTGCGGCTGGGTTTAGACGACGAAGCCACAATTCATATCAACATCTATGGCCAACACAAACCGAAAAACCCACAAAAACTATGTGTGTTTGCGCTGAACAGGTCCAGCGTGCAAAACGCACCCACCCCACCCCCCTCCTCCACGCTCCCTCGTGCCCTCGCTCGCTGGCTACCGCGACCATCGCCATCTTGGCCACCAGCCCCTGCACACCGCTGCTCTCCATCTCACAACTTCCCCGCACATTCCTAAATGGCAGGGAAAGAGAACGGCAAAATCGGCGGTTTTCACTATCCTACAGATCCGTCAAACTGGCATGAGCGAGGTGCCTTCCCTGCCTGCGAAGCTACCGACAAGGAGGGAAGGAGGAAGACAAAAGCGGTGGTTTCTTCTCTCCTTCTCTTCACACAAACAGCCAAGAGCTAGGTGGGTTTCCTGCCTGAGGAGGTATCAGGAAGGAGAGAAGGAGGACGGCGAAACCGCCACTTTTTTCCCTCCTTGACTTCGAACACCTATCAACCCTGGAGGGGGGAGGGGGGAGAGAGGAAAAACAGCCTAACAGCGGCGGTGGAGCTCACTCCTAAAGAGGAATGCCAGAGATTTTAAAACGCTGCACCGCCACCGCCAGAACACCCACCCGCTTCCTTTCCCACTCAAGTTCTTCTTACCATAAAACAGGACACAATCCAAACACTCCTCACAGATGTCCATCTAACCTCTGTAATATCATAACATCCTAAGGTTTAGAGACACCCCTCAGAAACATCCAGTTCAACTTCCTTCAACCATACAAGAGGACACAATCCAAACACTCCTGACAGATGTCCATCCAGCCTCTCCATAATAATAATAATAATAATAATAATAATAATAATAATAATAATAATCAACATCACATCACAGAATCAAACAGTTATGACAGACCCATAAAGACCATCCAGTCCAACCCATTTCTCCCATGGAGGACACAATCCAAACACTCTTTGCAGATGCCCATCCAATACCTCCACAATAATAACAATAATCCCATCAGACAATCATACAGTTAGGACAGACCCCTAAATCCCATCCAGCCCAAACCATTTTTGCAATAGAGGACACAATCCAAGCACACCCAACAGATGGCCATCCAGCCTGTAAATAATAACAATAACAATAATAACAATATCATGGAATCCTAAGGTTAGGAGAGACCCCTAAGGACCATCCAGTTCAACTTCCTTCTACCAATCCAAACACTCCTAACACATGGCCATCCAACCTCTACATAATAATGATAATAATCATAAAGATAATAAAAACAATAATAATCATAATACAACCATACAATCCAAGAGTTTGGAGAGACCCCAAAGGGCCATCCAGTCCAAACCTTCTACCATGCAGGACACAATCCAAGCACTCTTGACAGATGGCCATCCACCCTCTACATACGCCACACCAACGCGTGGCCGGGCACAGCTAGTTTGTTGTAAAACATGATGTTTTGGTGCTTAATTTGTAAAATCATAATGTAATGGGATGTTTAATAGGCTTTTCCTTAATCCCTCCTTATTATCCAACATTTTCGCTTATCCAACACTTTTATTTTTCAGTGATTGGTTGGGGGGAGGGGGCAAAATTCTGTTCACTTACACTTGAAAATTATCTAGGGCCGGTCCTTAGCCTATCATCTTTCGAAGTTATCACAGCAAGGTACCATTTCTGTGCTAGATGATTTGTCTGAAGCTTTTGATTGAATGGGTCATCACATCTGAAAAGTTAGCAAGTCAATTTGTCATACTGATATACCTGTAAAATGTATAAAAACTGAGCTAAGTGTTATGATGTTTCAGCAGTTCATCTGATACATCAGATGGGTTATTAATCGGCCAACCTGAAAAGATGATATTCAATGTAGCAATTCTAAGGAGATTATTTTTAAAAATAAAAAATGGTGCTAAATGCAAGATCCTGTAATTTTTAATTTTAAGGATAGTCTATAGAAATGTGCCAATTCAGTTTGAATGATGCAGACAGCAATGCATTTTTCTGTTTCTGTGAATGGAGATGTGCTTATTTGGTTGCTGATTGCCATTGTTACTTGAAAGAACTGGAACATTTTTGCATTGACACCCCCTCAATACAGGATAATAGTGGGTGTGGCACTGAAGACACAAAAGGTGATGACATTTCTGTATTTGGGACATAGACAGGGATAATGTCCACAAACCAAGAGAAAACTATTTATGTTATATCCATAAAAAGGAATTTTGCAGCTATGTACATATGAATTTCTCTGAATAAAATATTATTTTCTCGTGATATTCTGAACTAATTTAAGGGAGTTGTGGAATAGGTTTAACACTAGGAATTTTGCAGGCAAAGCAGAGGATAATTCCTAGATTATGTAGTCCTCTCCTGGACATTGTCCCTTGGCTCCTCTGAGATAATAGCCAGAAATCAAAATTGTAATGTTTACTACAGATAAAAGTGCATTAGCTTTTTCTTCTATCTCTCCATATGGCATAATACAGTTAAAAAAAGCTTCTGCCCCCTTAAGTCTAACTAGAGCTAGGAGGAATGAAATATTTCATTGATGTCCCCCGGGAGAAACAATTATTATGGAATGGCTGCATGTTGCAGCATAAAGGCAGGGACAGCTGGTATACTTTTCCGATTTCCCCTGCCAGTATAACATCTGTTAGAGATCAGAGAGAAATTTATATTCTTTTCACCTTAAAAAGTAGAATACTGTATATTGTTTATCTTATGGCAGTTGACCCAAGTATAAAACTCTCTGCCATTTTGCTGACTTTTCCTATTTTATCTGGTGAAATTTTCTTTGTAGATAGCTTTTACAGCTTTGCCAAATGACCTATGTGAATATTTTAATCCTATTGTCCAACTTCTGGTTTTTTACTCTAGTTGCCTGATTAGTGCACTTGTAGAACATCATATCTGGATTATTGTAATGTGCTCTACGTGGGGCTGCCTCTGAAGAGCTGCAGTCAAGTTGCTAACTGGGGCTGACTCCACTGGCTGCCAGTCAGTTTCTGGGCACAATTTCAAAGTTCTTGTTATGACCTTTAAAGTAGTAGTCCTATAAAAAGTATTAGCCTTCTTCTTCCAATATGATAGATTGATTAGAACATCGCTCTTCATGGATGACAATCCACTTATTTAAGTGCAAGTATGGTATCCACAGTGCACATGTAATTTAAAAATGTCTTTCTTTGGGATTAGGTTAATTTATTTTTCTACTCTGCATGACGTTTTCTATGCAATATATATTAATGTTCTGAGCCCAGACATTTCCTGGGCTCAGAACTCAACCCAAGCAAATGATTATGAGTCTCTTGGAAAGTGTAACACCACAGAAAGCCAATAAGGATGAAGGACTCAACAACTGTTATGCTGAGGCTTTATAATTTTATCATGGATCTGCATCTTTAATAATACATGTGAATTCAGATAAGGAAAAGAGGGAAAGAAACGAAAATTTATATTGTTGGGTCTGAAAGAACATAAATACTTTGAGAAGAATGGAGATAAGACTTTAAATCCTAAAGAAAAGGTCAAATGGCTTGTAACTTTTAAAGAAAACTTTTGATACATTAAATTTAAATTTTGTTATTGCTTACTGAACATCTTGATTATGCAAAGTAAAGCACTGGTGTATTGTAACCATTGAACCATTAAATGGGAGTCCTCCAGTCTATTAAAATTAATAGGTCAGCCTGGGGACTAGGGTGAATGTAGGAGAAAATAAAACCCATCATGATCAGCTGCCAGAATGTAACATCCAAAGGCCCTGATGAATGGCAAAGCTCAACTTTTCTTTAATGGCCCATCTTTTTTGCTTTACACATTACTGTATGCTTTTAATCTTTAAAATATGAAGATTAGAATTAAATGAAAATTGCTTGTCTGCTTCAACAATGGTAGGAATAGTTATATAATCTAAAAGGGTAAAATTGGTTTCATATTCAAGGCTCCTCATCTCATTGCCAGGCGTATCATAGGTAGGATCATATATTTTACTGAACACAGCCTGTCAAGTTACTAGTTCCTGATTTGCAAGGTATAAAATTAAATGAAACGGCTCCAACTTTGCTTGTGCAGAATGAAAGTAGGACTTGAAAACAAATGGCAGCAAAACTAAATCTGACTAAACTGTTTGCTGTACTTGAAGTGAGTGAAGAGTCATAGTTCTCCCTGCTGAGCAAAGTTCTCTTCATCACCACTACTTCACTGTACTTAAATATCTAGGAGAGGGATCCTATTCCATTTCAGAACCTCCAATTTAACTATGTCTTCAAATGCACATGACATAGTTGGGAACACTTAAGGCCGTCTTGTGTAGCCTATACCTTTCCTGAACTCAACATAGGCTTTTCCGCAGCCCTCACAATAGCATAGGTAAGAGTGAACACCCCTGTGGTGTTTGGTTTGATGTCTGTGCTCCTGTTCAGAACATTTCACCTCACTTTCTGTCCCTCTGATAATTGCATTTTGAAAAAAATGGCTTATGGTAGAAACAAGGATTGGTGAGAAAGCTTCAGTTGAGACACCTTTTCCCCATGATGACTCTTCCAGGACTGAATTTTCCTTTCTCGGGGTAGATTTTTCTCACATCCTGTTGTCTCACCCCTGTTCTTAACTATGAATCATTTGGAAGTATCATGAAACAAAATATCATGAAACAACTAGTCCCATACTATTTCCGCGCCGAATCAAGAACAGTGCTTTTCCATTTCTGTTTTACAGGACAGTGTTCTCATTTTCTGAGTTCATTTCCCCCTTGAAATCCTAGGGTCTGATTGGATGTGATGACATTATAGAGCAAACAAGATTTGTCAACATTCATGTCATGGTGAAAGCCATTGCAAAATCTCACAATGGAAAGCAGAATTTTCCTTCCAGCAAACCCTGCAATTCTGGTGGGAAAGGAGTGTAATTGACAATGCCTGTAGCAACACAGCTGGATTCAAAGCAGCTATACATATCTTCATGCATGCATGCATAGAGAGAACAAACAAGTAGTTGATTCTGGTAATACATAGTTAATATAAAGACTGAAAATAATAGTTTTTTAGTCTTCTGAGCACTGCTGGGCTTCAACTTGGGGCCGGGCTGTGGCGCAGGCTGGTAAAGCAGCCTGCTGCAATAAATCACTCTGACCAGGAGATCATGAATTCGAGGCCAGCCCGTGGTGGGGTGATCACCCGTCAATTAAAAATAAAAAATAGCCCCGCTGTTGCTGACCTAGCAACCCGAAAGATAGTTGCATCTATCAAGTAGGAGATAAGGTACCACTTATAAAAAGTGGGGAGGCAAATGTAACTAATTTACAACGTTGAAATGAGGAAATGCGGTCAGAGTGGATTATGAAGCAGCTGCTCCCCCTGTGGCCAGAATCGAACATCCCCTCAGGAGAAGGTTAAATTGCCTCTGCGTCTGTCTGTCTCTGTCTCGGTTCTATATATATGGGCATTGAATGTTTGCCCTGTGTGTGTATAATGTGATCCGCCCTGAGTCCCTTTCGGGGTGAGAAGGGTGGAATATAAATGCTGTAAATAAATAAATAAATAAAACTTGGATGCTGACCCTTTAAAAACTCCTCACAAAAAAGACAAAAAAATCAGCCTTCCCTATGCAATCCAAAGCTTATATTTCTATGTATATGTATATGTATGTGTATATGTACATATATGTGGTGTGTGTGTGTGTGTGTGTGTGTGTGTGTGTATGTATATATATATATATATATATATATATATATACACACACACACACATACATACATAAAGTTGCACTTTAAAATGTACCTGTTCCGACTTGCAGACAAATTCAACATAAGAACAAACCTACAGAACCTATCTTGTTTGTAACTTGGAGACTGCCTGTAAATGATTGGATGGGACTATATTTTACACTAGCTGCATTAGGTAACTTTGATTTCATTACCAGAGACAGTAATGTGAACTATTTCCTTCAGCTGATTGTTCTTTAGCCTTAACAGACTAATTAGGTAATACTTTAATAACTAGCACCCCCCTTAACATAAAATCTCTCTATTTGCTGGGATGTCAGTTTGCATAAATTTAATAGAAATAGATGTTAGCATTAGCATAAGGAAGTTCAGTAGGACCAAGTAACAAATCAGATTATATTTTCTCTTAGTCTGGTTTCAAAAAGGCTACATTCCTCTCAAATATATTAACAGGTAAAATAAGGGAGACTGCATTGGGGAAAATGTGTAGTAGTGTTAACAAGTAATCTTTTCTAAAGAGTAGGACACAAACCAAGTGGGAAGCATTGGAGAATGCTAACCTTGTGCATGCTGTACATGTTATTTATGGCATTATTATTTTTATTTTCAGCTCCTCCATGGATTATGTGCCTTGAGAGCATGTTGGTTTGTAGACTAATAAGGACAAGTAGTCAGGTAGAAGTAAAAGTTTGATACTTTACAGTGCAACCCTGTATCCACAGGGAATATGTTCTAGGACTTCGCATGGATATGTGAAACTGGGTAATAGCAAACCTTGTTGAATGTACAATTTATGGCAGAACCAGAGCATAGAAAGGACAAAATTGCCCGGAAGACATAGAAAATGCCTAGAGAAAATATATGTTGTCAGGTGTAGGTAAATAAAATTGGCAGTACCAGTTCTGGAGATATTGGGTGTGAGTGTGAGGGCTTCTGTTCCTCTCCCTTTTTCTTATTTTACATCTCTCCTGAAGAATTCTGACAGATTGAAAAGAAAACGCACTAAATAACAGTATTTTTATTCTGACGTATAGCATGGAAAGTTGTATGCTGAATATCAGGAGAAAATACCAATATATACTTGTCATGCTTTTCCCGACTGTGTTGCTTGTCAATCCCTCCTCCTCCTTTTGTGACACCTGCTGGGATAAACATGTTTTGCGAATGTTACACCGAGCTCCCTAGCATTTCCCTTGTTTTCATTTGGCCAGACATGCTTTGAATTTTTTATATAAGCAGCCAGAAGTCACAAACCCGTCAAGGGAGTATACGCTGGAATATTTAGTGGGATGATTATGAATAGGATAAATTCAAGGAGTTTTAATGTTTCAGTAAACAATATTTCAGTTAATATGTCATTTTCATTAAATATAAAATTACTATGTGATTGGAAGCAAAAACGGCAGCACTATTCTTTATATGGTGTTGAACTTATGCTTTCCTGAGAGGTGAGATGTGCTGACATTAGTTTTTTCAGAATAAATGTGCCAAGTATTTTAATACAGTGAGGAGAAGCTACTGTGCAGCAACAGTAGAGTATCTGTATGTGTGTGTGTGTGTGTGTGTGTGAGAGAGAGAGAGAGAGAGAGAGAGAGAGAGAGAGAGAGAGAGAAGAGACACTGATGGGAGATATCTGAGAAAGAATATCAGTGGCACTTTAGCTAACACCCTAGTTTTTCAAAGATGGAAGCAATCATAACCCTCTTCTGAATACATTTGGCCTAGAAAATTCTGTGATAAAGGCAATCCAAAACAAAGCAAGAGATAATGCCAGAAGATGAGATTCACAGATCTGAAAGCACTCATTAGCATTATGTCTAGCAATGGAACTGGATTCAAGCTGGAAGGATGTTCAGCTGCTGATGTGCACAAAAGTGAAAGAAAAATTCAAAGTTGCATCATGCATATAACAGGGACATGGGGTGTGTGAAGACTGAATTGCAGAAACTAGAAAATGTTGAATAAGAAATAGAACATAGAAACACTGTAGTAGTTGAGGTAAATGAGTTAATGTTAGCAGGAATGAGATTTTTTAATCAGATAATCACATTGGGTTTTTCTTTGAAAGTAACAATTTAAGAAGAGATGGTGTGGCATTAATAGTGAGGCAAGATTTAGAAAAAGCACTCAGAGGATATAATGGAAAATTTGTCCAAATAATAGCAGTGACTTTGTTGGAAGTCTTATCAGTGCCAGTATAATCCAGATTTCTGCTTCAACCGAAGAGGAAGAAGAGGTTGGAAATTAAAGATTATATTCAGAAGTAAACTGAGCACATATGAAAAAAGGTGTTGATAATCATAGGCAATTGTTCTGCAAAAGTAGAAAAGAACATATACAAAGAGTATTGGAGAATTTGGCCTGGAATAAAGAAGAGATTTATCGAAGAGATTTAAAGAGGACAGATTCTTTCAAGGTTGTTGATGGCTTGGAGATATAATCACTCTACAATTACAACAGTTTGTGACTAGTTTAACTACTATGGTTCCTTCTTATAGAATCCTGGCTTTTGTACTTTGCTTAGATACTTAGATTTCTCCATTCCTCACAAAATTACAAGGTGTTATAACTATATAATGTAATTATTTCCTGGAGCTATTGGAGGTCTTACCTTCATATGATCATCATAAATCCTAGCTGTTTTGACAGCAAAGAGCAACAACAACAAAATAGGGGAGGGGAAAAGCCCTCATCAATTTGTTCTAAGCTTAAGGAACACATATTGCAGGTTGCCAGACAGAATGAAAGGATTGCTGTGACTGGCAGGAGTAAGTGTTGAGAACCTGCTTCCTTTTTCCTCTGTGGTTCATTACATTACAATCAAGGGAAATTAAGCAGGGTTTTAATTTCCTTTGCTCTTCAATAATGCCAGTATCTTCTACCACCAGAATATTGAAAAAGTAGGGTTTTTTTAAAAAAGGAGGACTTGATGCAATAAGTGGTACCTGCAATGGGATTTTCAGAGTGTAGCTATTTCTCACTAGCAGGATGCTTTTTTGAGTGTATATGTTTATAAGTATCAAGTGACTCCCACACCAGATGAAAGAGGAATGCGATGGTCAGAGACTGCCGCTGTTAGCTCCAGCTTCTGCCAACCTAGCAGATCGAAAACATGCCAATGTGAGTAGATCAATAGGTACCGCTCCGGCGGGAAGGTAACGGTGCTCCATGCAGTCATGCTGGCCACATGACCTAGAGATGTCTATGGACAACGCCGGCTCTTTGGCTTAGAAATGGAGATGAGCACCAACCCCCAGAGTCGGTCACGACTGGACTTAACGTCAGGGGAAACCTTTACCTTTACCTTTTTACCTCACATTTTCCCCTGTGGGCACTCAAGGCAGCCGCACACTTTGGTCCCATGTTTTGGTCATAGTTTTCAAAGCTCAATACAAAAATAATAATAAAAACAATTAAACAATACAGTGTGGATTAAAGTAAAAAAAAAACAGATTAAAGTATAATACACTTAAAATAGCCTTTAAATCACACAATACTCCCACCCCAGCACCCCACCCACACTTTGTCTCTTATTCTCCCCCAAATGCCTGCTGGCAGAAGAAGGTCTTGACCTGCTTGTAGAAGGCCAGCAGGGTTGGGGCCATCCTGGACTCTCTTGGGAGGGATTTTTACTCTTCTCTCAGAAGGTGAGGGTCATCTGGATTATAATTAGTCATCACTTTCTTTGTCCTCATGGGGATATTAGCAGAGAATAAGAGCCTCTTTGAATAAGGAGTGAGGATGACGAATGTATGCACTCTGTCTGACGTAATCAGCCTTTCTGTGCCACATCAGCAACAATCTCAACAAACAGTCCCAACATACTCCCCCCCCCCATATTACCAAAGAGGGTGGCTATGAATGATGTTGCAGGTGAAGCTTCTTCCCTCAGTTCTCCAAGATAAGCTGTATGAAGCGCATTTGCAATTCATCTTGGTTGCTATTGATTTTTCTCCCCAGGGCTCCTGCAATGACCAGGTGTTGGTATGACAACTTTCTCTTAGGGTGCATATAATGCAGTGTATGACACTACTTGAATTGCTATGACGCATTGCTATGGAATACTGGGAATTGTAGTTTGGTAAGGGACCAGCACTCTTTGGCAGAGAAGGATAAAATAATACCTCACATGACTCCATAGACATAGCAGTTAAAGTCGTGTCAAACTTCATTAATTCTGTAGTGTTGATTCACCCATGGTCATCTTCAGCTTTATTTGTCTAGTCAGAGGAGTGCAGAGACAGTTAAAATGATTTGTTTTGGCTTTAAAGAGGGGTGCTGCTGAAGATGAGTCTTATTCCTATTTTCTTCCTAAAACTCAGGCAAATGTAGTCATCTGGCAAACATAGCCTCATCCTGCCAACCTTACTAGCAGTGCGTACAATGTTATTTAGTTCCTTCTTCCAGATTCCAAAATAAATGGAGGGTGCATCAAGCATGAGATAATCTAGATATTGATTTTGTATGTTGAGATACTACTACTACTACTACTACTACTAATTTTTATTTCTTACTCTCATCTTCTCAAGGCTTGAGGCAGGTCACAACACAGTTAAAACACATATAGTAGTTATAAAACATTATGTAAAATACATATATTAAAATGTATTTCTATAAAATGCATATATTAAGATACACAGAACAATGATTAAAATACAGTAAACACAAGACATGAGTTTAAAATTCATAGTTAACAACTGACTGGGTAGACCTTTCAAATGAGAGAAGTCTTCAATTGTCTCTTAAATTCTGACAGCTGATTTAGCTGTTGGATTTCTTCTGGCAAGTCATTCCACAGTCTTGGGGTGGCCGATGAAAAGGTCCTCTGGGTGACGGTCACCAGTCTGGTTCTGACTCTTTGGAGTAAATGGCCTCCAGAGGACCTGAGTGCTCCTGTAGATTACCTGTACTCAAACCATGTAGGACTTTAGAGGTCAAAATCAACACTTTGCCCAGAAACTAATTGGCAACCAGTGGAGTACCCGTCATATAGGTGTAATATGTTTACTCCTGGATGTTACTGTACCTAGCCTGGCTGCCATGTTTTGATCTAACTGAAGTTTCCAAACTTGGTACAGAGGTAGTCCAATGTAAAGCTCATTGCAGAATTCCAGCCTTGAGGTTTCCAATGCATGCACTATCATCTTTAGATCCAGGTGTTCTAGGAGGGGGTGCAGCTGGCATATCAGCTGAAGCTGGTAGTAAGCACTCCTGACCATGGTATCTACCTGGGCTGACATTTGGAGTGATGGATCCAGGAGCAATCCTAAGGAGTGAACACAGACTTTCAGGGGGAGTGTAACCCCATCCAGAATTGGTTGACACACCTCCATCCCCAGATTAGGACCCTTGAAGGCAAGCACCTCTATATTGTCTGGATTCAGTTTCAGTTTGTTTTTCCTTATTTAGTCCATTACCTCTTGTTAGTCTGAGATGAAAAATTCTTCAATTCACTTGTTTCAGATAAGTAGACTATTTTTAGAGAAGTGGCCCTGTTTCTTGAATGATGTAAGTTTAATTTAATTTGAATATAGAATGTGATAATTAGAATATACGAATACCTAAAGTCCCATCAGTTCTAGCATTCTCTTTCCACAATGGCCATCTAGATGCTTATCACAAGGCTGAAGCAGGGCAGAATAGTATTATGGTACTTTAATAAAGCATCCAATCTTTAATTTTGGTGTGCTAGTTTGCTATGTAATTATTCAAAAACTTATTTGTAATGTCAGCAACCCATTAAAATTCTAGTGATATCAATTACTTTTATTGTTGCTGTTTGGCTTCAACTTGTTGTGGGTTTCTTGGCAGTATTATTGTGTGTGGGCTTTCTTTTGCTTTCTTCTGAGGCTGAGAGATTGTGTTTTATCCAAGGTAACTCAGTGGGTGTACATGGCCAAACGAGTTTACATGGCCACTCAGGGATTCAAAATCTTCGTTGCCTGCTTCCTAATCCAACTGTCATAGCAGTTCCATCAACTATTTTAGAATAATTCAATTTTCCCCAATCCCATGCTGGATAGAGAAGTTGTAATCCAAAAGGTCTGGGGGTTACCAGATTGGGACTAGCTGGAATAATCCTTATTTGCACTGGGGACTCCTGGCCTAGTTTTACATTTATTTAATATTAATGAAGACATAGTTCGGAGCATTTCACATTTAAATGTCAGTAAGATTGGTAGTTGGATGAAGATGCAAATAAATTATTTACATGCAAACAAATGCATGACTGTTGACTTTGGTGGATATGAGAGTGAAAGTGGACCAAAATGCTTGTAGATGAAATTACTGTAATAGGATGTGTATATGTGCCTTCAGGTTGCATAGAATAGAATCTTTAAAAATATAATTAAGAAGATTTTCATAATTGTCTAAATTAACAATGGCATCCTGAATTTTGGTTAGTAGAAAATACCTAAGTCATTTTGACAAAGTTCATTTATAGTGGCATTATTTCGAAAATGGTCAGTAAACCTTTAATTCAGTAGAGGTATGAACAAACACTTTACATTAAATTTGGTTACTGTGGCAAATTACTGATCAAGCCTAAAACATTTTCAACTTTTGTTTTCTATCTTCTTCTCTTCCACTCTGTTTAAATAATTAGTCCTCTTACAAGATAAACAAGATGGTTCATAATTTATTGTGAGGAGTATAATGGCTGGATATGATATTGAGGGAATAGATAAGAATCAGAAATTTGAAAAGGTTGGGTTCAAACTGATCCTCTGAGAAGTATGGTTTGGTTTATGTTTAATAATACAGAAACTAAAATGGGGAAGGTGGAGTAATGAAAGTCAGGCAGTTCCATGTGATGAACAACCAGAGCTACAAGTGGGAAATTTCTATGCACTGCAATGTGCTCTTAGATCAGATCACATTTTTGTCACTTCTCACCTACATATCTCATGCATGCATTTTCTGCTTTCCTGTCATATCTAAGACTCCTAATGAGGTACCAGTGACTTGTGCATCCCACGTAATGGTTGGTTCCACTCTCTAGTGTGCACATTTGCTTTAATCTTTAACAAATTGTAAAGTTCTATGTGTACCAAAGAATTGTTTTAAAAATAAATGCATATACCTATATACCTGGGATTGCATAAAAATTTCTTGGGTGAAATAGGTCATGGAAGGCCACAATAGTTCCAAACAGGTAGTAAAGACAAAAAGGTAGGTTATCTTTACATTTTTATCTGTTGCTATTGGATACAATTTGGAAATAAAGGTCTTTATTTACTTTAATTAGATGTCTAGATGGCTTTTACTTTCTCTGGTTTTAGGATGAACATTTTTAGTACCAAATTAGCTTTTTTCAAAAATGAAATACAATAAAACAATGGTATGTCTGCTTTCCATTACTTTGAACTAAACAAACCTTCCCAGAAATTATTTTTGGACGTCAGACATCCATATGAGAATCATCTTTAAAACATAATAAAGGAAAGGTTTAAATATTAAATTCCTGCACAAGCAGAGAAGCTAATTTGTACTTCAGGGAATAGTAATTTGTGTTTGTGTCACGACCCAGGCTGCAGAGCACCAATAACCATACACAGAGGCCAGAATCTATCTAATATCTTTATTGAAGGAATATATAAAGTTAATAAAAACAAGTGTAGAAAATAGTCCAGAATTAGACCTTTCAGGAAAGGTCAGAATTAGTCCAAAAAAGCAATGTCAAATAAGAAATATTAAGGTCCAAGGTTGTAATCCCATAACCGAAACACTCACTTTGCCAAGCAAAGTGAGGGGAGATGACAAGGTCCTTTAGTCCATGAAACTTGAGCGAGGCTAGGAAATAACTTGATACTTGAAACAAGGCTTGAACGTGGAACAAGGTAACTAAGAACAAGAACAAGGTCCGTGGAATAACTTGATAAAATCCGTGGAACAAGGCAAGGATTGATCCTGGGAAACAAGGCAAGGTCCGTAGATAAACAAAGGCTGGGAAGCAAGGCGAAGGCTGGATAGCAAGGCAAGGCTTGAGCAGGAGCGAGGCTTGAATCGGAGCGCGCTGTCCAGACACAACTCGCTCCGTAGGCTGACGAATTGACTCCGCGAAGTTACTACGCGGGCAAAACACCTAAATAGAGTCTAACTTTCCCGCCGAAGCAGTTCTCTGGGAATCAGAACCGAAAGCTAAACTCTGAGACCAGATGTGAGACTCCCCAAAGATTCTCACGAGAAGCAGTCTTAATTGGCCACATTCTTAGCTGCAATCCTCGCACTCCTGCGCGAAGCTGATTCCAAACTTCTCTGTTGTTTACAAAACTCCCGGCGCAAGAACACGGGAGAAGTAGACTCTGGGCTTGTTTGACATACTTCTGGGAGACAACTTTCCTGCAGGTGCAAGGTTCCCAGATCTGCCTGGGAAAGATCTGGCTGAGAGGAATCCAGTTCAGACTGGGAAGGTAAAAAACCCAAGTTTTCATCTTCATCAGGAATTACAATGTCCTGAGCAGGACTACAAGGCCCATGGGTCATCACACTATCCCCCTCCTCAAGGCCCCTCCCAAACTGGGGCCCTCTCCCCGAGGCGCGAGGTCGCGGTTTGGTGGGATAGGTCTGATGAAAGCGACGGGTTAGATCAGGAGCATGGACTGTGGAGGCGTCTTCCCAAGAGCGTTCCTCAGGGCCAAAACCCACCCAGTCAATGAGATATTGTAGGCGGCGGTGGTGAAAGCGAGAATCCAAAATGTCCTCAACCTCGAACTCCTCCTCCCCATCCATCAAAACAGGAGGGGGGGCCGGTTGGTCTGTATCAGGTCGCACACCATCCGCCGGAAGGAGCAGGGAACGGTGAAACACTGGGTGAATGCGCATTGAACGCGGAAGTTGGAGTTTGAAAGTCACGGGGTTTAATTGCGCCACCACTGGATAGGGGCCAATGAAACGGGCATCTAACTTCCGGCAAGGGCGGTGGGAGGGCAGAAAGCGAGTGGACAGGAAAACCCGATCTCCTACCTTGATTTCGGGGCCCGGCTGGCGATGTTTGTCAGCGTGGCGTTTATAGTCCTCCTTGGCTTGGTCCAGTTGCTGGAGCAAAAGTTGTTGCACCGCTGTGAGTTCCTGCAGCCAATCCTCTGCTGCGGGAACTTCTGAAGTTTCAATGACAGGGGGGAAGAAACGTGGATGGAAGCCGTAGTTTGCAAAGAACGGCGTTTCTTTTGTAGAAGCTTGAACTCCATTGTTGTAGGCAAACTCAGACAGTGGTAACAGAGAAGCCCAATTGTCCTGTTGATAGTTTACATAACAGCGAAGATACTGCTCCAAAGTGGCATTGGTGCGCTCCGTTTGCCCATCTGTTTGGGGATGATGAGCTGAAGATAAGCGAGAGTCTATGCCCAATAGTTTTTGTAGTGCCTTCCAAAAACGAGAGGTGAATTGAGATCCACGGTCTGTGACTAAACTCTTGGGCAATCCATGTAGTCTGAAAACATGTTGAAGAAATAGATCCGCAGTTTCTTTGGCCGTGGGGAGGCCTTCGCAGGGAATGAAATGGGCTAACTTGGTGAAAAGGTCCACCACCACTAGGATCGTGGTGAATCCACAGGAAGGTGGTAGGTCAGTGATGAAATCCGCGGAAATTATTTCCCATGGGCGAGATGGGGTAGGAAGGGGGTGTAAAAGCCCTGAGGGCTTCTCCCTTCGTATCTTGGAGCGCTGGCATACAGGGCAGGTGTTGACATATTTTTCCACATCCTTGCGGATCTTGGGCCACCAAAAATCCCTTAGGATCAAATGCATAGTTTTAAATAGTCCGAAGTGTCCTGCTGGTTTGCAGTCATGACACAGACGAAGCGCTTTTTCCCTGCCCGGTCCGGGTGGGATATAAACATGATTTCTATAGCAGAGCAGCCCATCTTTAAGCGAAAAGGGAAAATGCAGACCTTGGCGAAGTTGGTCCTGCGCCCAGGCATCTGCTTGCTGACTAGCCCTGATTTCTTGAGCACAGATGGGTCCTGGAGTAGGGGAAGTTGAACCAATGGGAATGGATTTGGTGTTCCCCACCGTGAGCGTGGCAAAGTTCTCGGGTTGTAGCAGTTGGGATTCAAAGGTCTCCTTGCGTCCTGCAGCGTATTCCGGTTTACGTGACAGGGCGTCTGCTTGCTTGGTTTGGGCTGGGGTCACATAATGGATCTGGAAGTTGAAACGTTCAAAGAATAAAGCCCAACGTTGCTGCCTCTGATTTAGTTTGCGGGCAGTTCTTAGATGTTCTAGATTACGATGATCAGTGTGGACTTCAATGGGAAATTTGGCCCCTTCTAGCCAATGTCTCCAAGTTTCAAAGGCTGCCTTTATGGCCAGTAGTTCCTTTTCCCAAATGGTGTAATTCCTCTCTGGTGTGGTTAGTTGACGAGAATAAAAGGCACAGGGGTGGAGGTGATCTCCCACCGGTTGTAAGAGTACAGCCCCAATTGCCACATCAGAGGCGTCCGCTTGCACCACAAAAGGGGTTCCAGGATTTGGGTGCTGTAGAATTGGCTGGGAGGTGAATAGTTTCTTTAGTTGCTGGAACCCTTTCTCTGCTTGATCAGTCCAGCGGAAAGGCTGCTTTCCACGGATGCAGCTAGTGATGGGGTCGGACCAGCGGGCAAAATCTGGAATGAACTTGCGGTAATAGTTCGCGAACCCCAAGAAACGCTGCACCTCTTTCTTGTTAGTTGGTGCCCGCCATTCCAATACTGCTGAAACCTTGGCTGGATCCATGGAAAGCCCTAGAGGCGAGATGCGGTAACCAAGGAAATCTACCTCTTGTAGATCAAAGGCGCATTTTTCCAGCTTGGCATAAAGTCCATGATCCCGCAATCGTTGTAACACCATTTTGACGTGGTTCTCATGTTCTGATTGTGATCTGGAAAACACCAAAAAATCGTCCAGGTAGATTATCAAGAACCTGTCTAGATAGTCCTGAAAAATGTCATTGACAAAATGCTGGAACGTTGCGGGGGCTCCGCATAAACCGAAATTCATAACTCGGGACTCAAATAATCCGAATTTGGTCTGGAAGGCGGTCTTCCACTCGTCCCCTTCCCTGATGCGAACTAAGTTGTAAGCCCCCCGAAGATCCAGCTTGGTGTAAACCTTGGCTCCTCGAAGCCGATCCAGTAGATCCGAGATTAAGGGCAGGGGATAGCTGTTCCGCTTGGTGATATTGTTCAATGCTCTGTAGTCCACCACCAAGCGTAGTTCCCCTGACTTCTTCTTCACAAACATCACTGGGGAGGCGGCTGGGGATTGAGAGGGTCTGATGAATCCCTTGCGAAGGTTTGTCTCTAGGAATTCCCTGAGAGCTTCTTGCTCTGGTTCAGTCAGGGAGTAGAGATGCCCTCGCGGGATCGGGGCCCCCTCCACCAAGTCAATGGCACAGTCATAAGGTCTATGTGGGGGTAATTTTTCGGCTTCTTTCTCATTGAATACATCCCAATACTCGGAGTACTTCTTTGGCAAGGTGATGATGGGCTCGGTGTCTGTGGCATGGCATACCTTGGCTACGAGGCAATGGTTTTGGCAGTACGGTGAAGCAAACTGCAGTTCTCTGTTGGACCAGGAGATGTTAGGGTCGTGGAGAGTCAGCCATGGAATTCCCAAAATCACAGGGAAATGGGGAACCTCGGTAACAAAGAAGGAAATCTCTTCCATATGTTCCCTTATCCACATCCTGGTGGGTTCCGACCACTGACTTACGGGGCCCGTCTTGAGGGGACGGCCGTCTATGGCTTGCACCACACGGGCATTCTTGAAATCATGATATTGTAATCCCAGAGAGTCGGCATACTCTCTATCGATGAAATTGTTGGTAGCTCCAGAGTCTATCATGGCGTGGATCATGACGGGTCCCCTTTTTGCTGACCATAATGTGACCACGAGAAGGAACAGGACCCCGGTTGGCGGCTCTTGGATGGATTTTTTGACCGGGTTGGCGAGCCTCTCTACACCCGGTCGTTGGCTTCCCCCGCCGGCTGTGTGCCAGTCGGCTCAGACGCCTTCGTCTCCGTGGAGGACGCCGCCGCAAGACGGGCGGCAGGCTTCCCTTTGGCTGGGCACTCTCTGGCGAAGTGGCCCCCGTTCCCGCAGTACCAGCAGAGGTTTAAGCGTTGACGACGGGCCTTCTCGGCGGCATCTAGTCTGGGACGCACATTGCCCAACTGCATCGGCACCTCCTCGCCTCCTCTGGGGTATGGGGTTGGCGGTGGGGGTCTCCACACCGGACGTGGCTGAACGCTGGCGGGAGCGGGGGGTTTTGCCCCGGCTCTACTGCCCTGGCCTCGAACCCACTGTTTCCTGTTGGCAATCATGACTTCAGCCCGTAGACATTGATCAATGAGTGCCTCGAGGGTCTGGGGAGGATCCACCTTGGAGATTTCTTCCAGCATTTCAATGTTGAGACCCTCCCGGAATTGTCCCCTGAGGGCTACATCGTTCCAGCCGGTGTTGTGGGCCAGCACTCGGAACTCGGCTATATACTGAGACATAGGTCTGTCTCCTTGGAAAAGACGACGGAGTTTGTGACCGGCTGCCTCCAAATTGTCCTCGATTCCCCAAGTCTCCTTGAGGTGGTCCAAGAAGTGTTGTGCTGATCTTAGATGTGGAGAGGTTTGGTCGAACAGTGCCGTCGCCCAGCTGGCCGCTGGCCCGTCTAGAAGACTGTAAACCCATGCCACTTTGATGTCTTCTTGGGGAAACTCGGCAGCACGGGCCTCTAGATAAGCTTGACATTGGCGACGGAAGACATGAACCTTAGAAGCTTCTCCAGTAAACTTGGTTGGCAACGCCATGGCCGGGAGACGAATTCCGCGTTCCTTCAAACCCCTTATTTCTCCATCCTGTGCATTGAGCTTATCACGGATTCGGTCCACCTCTTCCTTGTCGATGGTGTAGGTAATCGGCTGGTCGCTCGGCCCAGGTACGACTCCGGTAGACATTCTGGCCGAGGTTAATTGGTGCTTAGGGTGGCGGAGTCAAACTGCCACGACCCAGGCTGCAGAGCACCAATAACCATACACAGAGGCCAGAATCTATCTAATATCTTTATTGAAGGAATATATAAAGTTAATAAAAACAAGTGTAGAAAATAGTCCAGAATTAGACCTTTCAGGAAAGGTCAGAATTAGTCCAAAAAAGCAATGTCAAATAAGAAATATTAAGGTCCAAGGTTGTAATCCCATAACCGAAACACTCACTTTGCCAAGCAAAGTGAGGGGAGATGACAAGGTCCTTTAGTCCATGAAACTTGAGCGAGGCTAGGAAATAACTTGATACTTGAAACAAGGCTTGAACGTGGAACAAGGTAACTAAGAACAAGAACAAGGTCCGTGGAATAACTTGATAAAATCCGTGGAACAAGGCAAGGATTGATCCTGGGAAACAAGGCAAGGTCCGTAGATAAACAAAGGCTGGGAAGCAAGGCGAAGGCTGGATAGCAAGGCAAGGCTTGAGCAGGAGCGAGGCTTGAATCGGAGCGCGCTGTCCAGACACAACTCGCTCCGTAGGCTGACGAATTGACTCCGCGAAGTTACTACGCGGGCAAAACACCTAAATAGAGTCTAACTTTCCCGCCGAAGCAGTTCTCTGGGAATCAGAACCGAAAGCTAAACTCTGAGACCAGATGTGAGACTCCCCAAAGATTCTCACGAGAAGCAGTCTTAATTGGCCACATTCTTAGCTGCAATCCTCGCACTCCTGCGCGAAGCTGATTCCAAACTTCTCTGTTGTTTACAAAACTCCCGGCGCAAGAACACGGGAGAAGTAGACTCTGGGCTTGTTTGACATACTTCTGGGAGACAACTTTCCTGCAGGTGCAAGGTTCCCAGATCTGCCTGGGAAAGATCTGGCTGAGAGGAATCCAGTTCAGACTGGGAAGGTAAAAAACCCAAGTTTTCATCTTCATCAGGAATTACAATGTCCTGAGCAGGACTACAAGGCCCATGGGTCATCACAGTTTGTCACTTCAATTTATCTGTATATAGATTTACCTCTTTACTCATAAACTAGTGAGAATTAATAGTAAGTTGTACTGTATTTTTTCGAATCTAGTGCACCATGGAACGCAGACCTCAATTTTCAAAACCCTGAAACAAAAAAAAATGCTGGCAAATGTAATGCGTAATTGCAAAAAGAACACTCTTTGGCAAGAAAAGATGTGCGTTACAGTTGCTGCCTCCTTAGAGCTGCTTCTTTAAAAAACCAAAGTGTTAGGGCACCAAATCTTCCAGCAACTGTAAAGAAAAACAGAGAAATAGATAACCCTTCTTCCCTCAAGGAGCCTCTACTCCTTATCCTGTCTCAGTTTCTTTAGGTTAATCTATGTAGAATGAATGCAGCCTGATACTACTTTACTTGTCCTGGCTCAATGATATGGAATCCTGGGAGGTGAAGTTCTACAAGCTTTTTAGCCTTCTCTGCCAAAGAGGGCTGGAGCCTCTCCAAACTACAAATCCTAGGACTCCATACACTGAATAATAGTATTCTTGGTGTTATCAGACAGCATACAAGCTTACAGTATAGGTGCATCTTAGGTGATTCCAAAGTCTTTGGGTAATCCGCATTGGAATCAATGCAGTCTGACACCACTTTCACTGCTATGGTCCAATACTATGGATTCACGGGGGCAATAGTTACAAGGTCTTCAACCTTTTCTGCCAAAGAATGCTGGTGCCTCACCAAGCTACAACTCCCAGGATTACATAGTACTGAGCCATGGCAATTAAAAGTGGTGTCAAGCTGCATTCATTCTGTAGTGTAGGAAGGCTATTCTGGGTCTTAGACTTTAGCCCCCAAATCTCCTTAGAGATTTGTGAAAGGGAACCACAAGCAAATCACATGGAAAATTCCCCTGACTTACTGGAAGGAATTATGGGGACTAAATGCTCCAAAGCAATCACTCAAAAATAGGTTTTAGAGTCTGTGCCTGCAAGATTCTGGGGCTTGTAGTTTTGGGAGTTGGGCTTCCCATTCTCAGCAAAATAATTCCTTGGCTCACTGAATAAAAAGCCTCAGAACTCCGCAGGTTTTAAAGTGGGACAGGAAAGTCTTATCTGATCTTGAAAACTAAGCAAGGTCAGTGCTACTTAATGTATGAAAGGGTAGGTTATATTTCAGGAATTGTAGATTATATTTCAGGAAAAGGAGTTGGGAAAAAAATCACTTTGTGGGCCCCCCTTGGGCAACAGCTTCTGTGTCCTACTCCCTCTCTCTTTCTCTTCCTCCCAGCTGGGGAAGAAGGCTGGGCTTTGGAGTTTCCAAATGGCTTCACTTGACCGGACTCCCCTTCCCCCCTTCTCTCTTTTCCTCCCAGCTGGGCAAGAAGGCTAGGCTTCAAAGGTTTGGCTTCATCTTTTGACTCTCCCCTTTCTTTCCCAGGGATGGAAAGCAGCTCCGTTTCTCCTCTGTTTTCTAAGTTAGGAGACCAGGGAGAAATAGCTTAGGGAGGGAAAGGGATGCCATTTCTGTCCCAAACTTGAGGGACGAAGGAGAAATGGCTTGAGTAGGGAAAAGGGGCTCAGTTTCTCCTCAGTTTCTCAAGCTGGGAGATTGGGGAGAAATGGTCAGGGAAGAAAGGGATGCCTTTTCTCTCCTTCTCTTTTAGAGATATCGAGAAAAATGAACACAGGAAATCACTATTAAACTTATTAAGAAGCAAGAATATATGTGAAATCAAAAACAGGACTTCTGGTCTTTAAAACAATACAATTACATTAGCTGTGCATCTAGACTTGTAAAAAGGCAACATAAACATGAAAAGGAGATTGTGGGGTGTGTGGAATTAAGAAAGCAATTCTGTTTCAGAGTTTGTTGACTGACTTTCAATAATCTCTACCAGTGAATAACTACTGGGATTTGCAGGCTATTTGCACCTAGTGGGGTCTTGGTGACTCTTACTCTTGCCCAAATTGCTTTAACTTGCTACTCCTCTCTTCCTTTTGGATGATCATTTGTAGCCTTGCTGCCTTCCACATGCTACTGTACTGTCTCCTCACATCCACCAAACCAGTAAGATAGAGATTGGAAGCAGTCTCTTTCTTACTTGTTTGATCTCATGTTTCACTATGATGGATCTCTATCAGGATTATATATAGAACTGTATGCTTGTTGGCATTATTGGCTGAACCTTTAGCATGTGTTGGTAATGTTGCAGTTTTTGACCTATTTGGGCATCTTCCACCATGTAGCCTGCCTGGGCTGAGGATCTTCAGATTAGTATGATCCAAGGTACCTTGCTTTCTTGCCTCACTCCCTGCCCCCTGCCCTTCACCATGGCATCAGTCTTCTGCCAGCTCCTTTGTCTTCGCTCTCTCTCTTTCTCATTGTTTCTTCTCTTTCTCTCCCTACATACTTTCTTCTGTTGGATTCTCACCACCACCACCACTTCTCCTAGTCTTCCTTGTCACACTACTCTTACTGCCCTGTGCCCTCTGGGTCCTTTCCATAGCTCCCACTTGCCACAAGCTGCTTTTTTGGACATTGCTACCACAAAGGCCTGTGTTGTGTGTCATTTGACCTTTATGCCACTCTCTGCACACTTCTTCATTGTCTTCTTGACACATATCACAGGTTTCAGTGGTACAGTCCACATGCTACAGGGCCCTTTCCTCTTGCATGGCCCCAAATCATGCACCTCACTCTTTCCATGACTGCTGAGGCTTCCTCATAGAATGGTCACTTTTTGCAGGCTGCCACACGTGGTGAAAGAGAGATCTTGATAACTGCTTCAGTTCATTGCAATAAAATCAGCTCTACTGCTATTGCCTGTTATTACTTCTCTTTAACATCAGTAACATTTCCCCTTTTGCAAATAAATGCTAAGCAGGAAATATATTTAGCTCATGCAAAGCATAAGTCAATTAGGATGATTTCTCCACTGAAGGCAAGGCACAGTCTTCACTGAAAAAGCATTTAAATAAGCAAATTCAGTTTGTTAACATGTTTTCTTATTGTTCAGTCAGTTCTCTTGCATAATATTAAAGGTATGCTTGCTGCAATAGCAGAGTGATGTGCTCAAATTCATTTAGTTGAAATGTATTTTTTTTGGGGGGGGAGCCACTTTCGTTGAGTAGAGGAGTGGAGAGTATAAACAGTTCATAGATAGAGGATTTCATCCTGAAGAATTTTAAATATTGACTGACTCTGAGTCATGAATCAATCCCCTGTGTAAGGATATATTTCAGTACCAACTGTGAGATGTCATGCACAACAATTCAGAGTATATGATACAGAAAACAAAGTAGTCAAACATAAATCAGAGGAACCAACAAAAATGTTTTCAAGAACTTTAGAGTGAATTGAAATCTCAAAGCATTTCTGTTTTATAGAAATGGATCCCACTAAGCCAAAAGGTGGCAGACCTTTTAACTGAAAAGCCAAATATATTATTTCTGGGAGATCAAAGACCTGAAACAAACATAACAAAACAAGTTCTTGTGTTCTTCAGTATTTTTTGTAGACATGCTTCAGGGATTTTCCACTGTGTGCACAATACTAAGAATGTGCACCATGCTTCCCATTATCTTACAATTCAAGAAGCTGAAGGAAATGTTATGGATTCCAAAATGAAAGTACAGTATACAATTGATATTAATAATACTTGGGGTTGATGACTCACCAGTGAAGTAATGAGACTACACCAGAACATTAGGTGAACTGGGCCATCTTTATTGGGTTAGTTATTGTAACTGTCAAGGACAGAACGCCACAAGATAAGATATAACAAAGTTTATTGAAGTTACAGAACCAAAAATGCCCGTAAAAGACAAGGGCTAGGCAAACACTGGCCTTAAAAGTAAAAAGACACAAGAAAAACGCTCAAAAGATAAACCGGATTAAACCGGAGTTTAATCCGGGTTAAACCAAAATAGCTTACTTCAGCCTGGGACTTAAACAAACAAAAGCTGGTGAACAAAAGATTCAAAGGAATGCAAAAAACTGGCAGCAGATGCTTCTCTGCTGCCAAAAGCTATGTTTGAGTAACTAAGAGGTTACTCCTCCACACAGCAAGCAATTTCCCGATACAAACACAGCATTCAAGGGCAGAAGCGGTCAGCGAAGTTCCAATCCGGTCCGAAGGTCGTAAGGCAGGTACAGACGTTTGTAGTTCACCAGGTCCAACGATAATCACAGGAAGGAGAGTCCGAGGCCGTAGTCAGTCAGTCCGTAAGTCCAGAGTAAACAGATGGCGTCCGTCAAGAAGACGACGGAGGTCCAAGCTAATAAGATTAAGCACAGGTTGCACAACAAAAGCCCACACAGTTCCTCCCGCCGTCTATGCCCAATGTCCTTGGTAACTTACGTAGTCAGCAAACGAATCACACCCGTCTTCAGGAATTTCCCACACAGAGCCCAAGCGTTCGTCCAGATTACCTTGCCCAACGCAATTAGCCATTGCTTCCAAACCCCATTTTATGCCAGTTTACAACTCCTCATCACTATCAGCTGTTACCCTAATTCCAGGCGTTTCCTCATCACTTTCCTCATCAGAACTGAAACACCTTTGACTACGCCCCACAGCATCCCCAGCTGTGGATCCCGTCCCATGCCTCCAGCTTGTCCACGGGTCTAATCCTGAAGGTCCCCAATCGCCTTCCATACTATCATTGCCAGTGGCACCCAAATCCTCCCTCACACGAGTCCATTCCATGTCATCCTCCTCTGAGCTAACGATCTCTTCCTCCATTCTCTCAGTAAAACCCTCAAAGGAATCCTCGTCAGATGGTTCTGCAAAGATATCCCGCAGCCGCTTCCTTTCTCGCTCCTCGAGAGTATCTGACTCCCGAGGAGTCTTACGACCACGTCTCCCAGTATCGGAGCCATAAGGCTCAACCATAACACTATCCCCTCTCACAAAGGCCTCCTCCTCCAAAGGCGGAGAGACGGCAGTGATGTCTTCAGCTACAGCACCACGACGTCCAGAGGTATCTAATTTTAACAAAGAACGGTGAAAAACAGGATGGATCTTAAAAGTAGAGGGTAAACGCAAACGAAATGCTACCGAAGAAATCTTTTTAACAATAGGAAAAGGTCCCAAATACCGTGGCGCAAACTTTCCCCCAGCCTGTTTAATGTACTTAGAGGACAACCATACCAAATCCCCCTCTTCCAACTCTTCCCCTGCTTGTCTATGACGGTCGGCCTGAGTCTTTTGCGCTGCCTTAGCTTCTAATAGTAAACGACGAGCAACATCATGCAAAGCAGCCATTTCCGAAGAACGGTACACCGGGTCAGAGGAAACCACATTGGTTGACGGCGCTATACCTCCCCGTGGATGGAAACCATAAGTCAGCTCAAATGGGGTATGCTGACTAGACGTATGCACCGCGTTGTTATAGGCGAACTCAGCCACCGGTAGCCATTTTACCCAAGCAGTTGGTTGGTCTAAACAGAAACAACGTAAATATTGCTCCAACAACCCATTAACTCTTTCAGATTGACCATCCGTCTGTGGATGAAAAGCTGAGGAGACATTCAATTTAGTTCCTAAACACTCATGGAAGTGTCTCCAAAAACGCGACACAAATTGTGGAGCTCTGTCAGAAATAATCACCTCAGGAGCGCCATGTAAACGGTAAATGTGCTTGGTAAACAATAACGCCAATGTAGGAGCCGCTGGGATTGTCGAACATGGTATAAAATGAGCCAGTTTAGAAAATAAATCCACCACCACCCAAATACATGTATAACCCCCAGACTTAGGCAAATCAGAAATGAAATCCATGGAAATAATTTGCCATGGTCTCTCAGGGACAGGCAAGGAAGATAGTAAACCTCTAGGGCGCCCAACAGGCGTCTTACTCTGCTGGCAAACAGCGCAGCTATCACAGAAGCGAAGAATGTCTTGTCGCATCTTTGGCCACCAGTAGTTTCTGGTAATGAGCTGTACGGTCTTAAATCTGCCAAAATGCCCAGCCATGGGTTCGTCATGATGTGCTCTAATGACCTCCAACCTGAGTGCCCCCACTGGTACATAAACCTGTCCATTGCGTACCAGTACTCCATCCTGATCTTGTAAATGAGGCAACATTGTACGATTCCCTACTGACAGTAGCATGAGTTGCTCTTGCGCCCAGTTATCTTCCTTCTGAGCCTCTAGGATTTGAGCATGTAATCCCATCTCATTTTCCACTACGCATAAAGAGGCAGTAGGCAAAATTGTCTGGCACACTACCTGCTCACTGGTCTTAAACTCGGGTTTGCGAGACAATGCATCTGCCCGCAAATTTGCCTTCCCTTCCACAAACTGAACTTTAAAATTAAACCTGGAGAAAAACAAAGCCCATCGAATCTGGCGTTGATTTAATTTCTTGGCCGTTTGCAAATGTTCCAAATTCTTGTGGTCAGATCTGACCACAATTTGATGCCGTGTGCCCTCTAACCAGTGCCGCCACACCTCAAACGCCACCTTGATAGCCAGTAATTCCTTCTCCCATATGGTATAGTTTTGTACAAACGGTGTTAGTTGCCGAGAGTAAAATCCACAGGGACGCAAAGTCCCTGATGAATCCCTTTGAGATAATACAGCCCCCAACGCATAGCTAGAAGCGTCCGCTTCTACTATGAACGGCTTGTCCACATCCGGATGTATTAGTATATTGTCTGCCTGGAAGCTAGACTTTAACTGTAAGAACGCATCGTGAGCCTCCCGTCCCCACACAAACGGTTGTTTTTTACGCAAGAGTTGCGTTAAAGGTACCGTGAGTTTGGCAAAGTTTGGGATAAACTCCCGGTAGTAATTAGCGAAACCTAAGAACCGCTGTACATCTTTCTTAGTCTTAAGTTCTTGCCATGAGTTGACTGCGTCAACTTTATGCGGATCCATTTTGAGTTCCTTTCCGGAAACTACATGTCCCAGGAACTCAACTTCAGGTACATGAAAAACACATTTAGAAGCCTTAGCGAAGAGCCCATTAGCCCGTAGGCAGTGTAGTACCTGCTTAACATGCTGTCGATGTTCTTTTTCATCCATAGAGAAAATTAATATATCGTCCAAATAAACCACCACAAATTGATCAATTAAGTCTCTAAATACATCGTTTATGAACCTTTGGAAGACCGCAGGCGCATTGCAAAGTCCGAAAGGCATTACACGGAACTCGTGGCATCCGAAACACGTGTTAAATGCCGTCTTCCATTCATCACCTTCCCGTATTCTAATCAAATTATACGCCCCCCGCAGGTCAAGCTTGGTAAAGATCTTAGCCCCTTGCACCCTCGATAGTAATTCCGAAATCAGAGGTAACGGGTACCTATCTCTAATGGTGTGCTTGTTAAGAACCCGGTAATCACAAACCAACCTGAGTTCTCCTGTCTTTTTAGCTACAAAGAACACAGGTGCAGCAGTTGGGGAGCTAGATGGACGAATAAATCCCTTAGCTAGATTTTCGTCAAGAAATTCTCTCAAGGCTTGCCTTTCTGGTACTGTTAAGGCGTACAACCTACCCGCTGGCAATTTTGCACCGTCCACTAGTCTAATGGCACAATCGTATGGTCTATGAGGCGGTAACTTATCTGCTTCTTTCTTACAAAATATGTCTTGAAATTCCCCATATTCACCAGGCACTCCCTCCATATCAAGCTGAGAAGGATTTAGAGCAAAACATTCCTGCCTCTTAAAAGCTATAGTGCGTGTTACCCAGTCCACTTGAGGTTAACAATCCATTCCCAGGATCACGTCATACCTTGGTAATCGTGTAATATCCCAAACAAACTTTCCCGTTACTCCTTGTACCTCCCACGTTATCTCTGAGGTCTCATGATTAACCACCCCAGTCTCCAATAATCTCCCATCCGCCCCTTCCACCCATACATCGCATGCTTTACGCACTACAGGAAGTTCATGCTTCCTTGCAAACCCAACATCCACATATGAGACCGTAGCCCCCGAGTCCAGCAGTGCCAAAGTAGAAGCAAGTTCTTTTCCCCCAACAGATAAAGAAATGGGTACAAAGACATGTTTCTTCCCCTCAGTTGACTGCTTTAAAAGCCCTAATGCGTTGGACTCACGTCGCACTAGGGCTGGCCTTTTCCCGAAAGCTGGGAAGGTTTTACATTACAAGTTCTAGCAAAATGCCCAGCATTCCCGCAATACAAACACAACCCCAGTTGTCTCCTACGGTTTTTTTCTGCTATAGATAGTTTTTTAAACACCCCGAGTTCCATAGGTTCATCCCCCTTTGTCACAAGTGCCTTAGGCTCAAACACAGGTGGCGCAGACATAGCTCTAGACTGTTTACGGGATTCGAACCGGGCGTCCAAACGCAATACTTTAGCTATTAAGGCATCCCAACTTTCTGCCGGCTCTAAACGTGCCAACTCATCCTGGAGGTAGTCATTTAAACCCGCAATAAACAAAAGCATAAATGCATTCTCCCCCCAGTCTAATTGATGTCTATACGAGTTAAACTTATTTAAATAATCCAAAACAGTCCCCTTTCCCTGTTTCAACCAATAAAGAGCCCAGCTAGCATTCTCCGTACGGAGGGGATCCCCAAAAGTGTCAGTTAATAATTTTTTGAAATCTCTTAAATTGTCCTTGACTGGGTCATTTCCCAAAATCAAATTAGTGGCCCATTGTCCTGCGGGACCAGTCAACAAACTCAAAATAAATGCCACTTTGCTAGTGTCCGTAGGAAAAGCTTGTACACTAATCTGGGAAAAATAGAGTTCAATTTGTGCCAAAAAGGTAGGCAGTTTGTTCCGAGACCCGTCGAAACATTCGGGAGTCATAACATGTCCTTTGGCTGGCTGTGCTGCTTGCGCAGCGTAAAAAGCAGCCTGTAACTGATCAAAGCGAGCCTTTAGCTCCTCCATCGTCTTCTTGACGTAATTAACTACTAAGAAAAAACTTTTTTATAGGCGTTGGGCAATCTCAAGGACAGAACGCCACAAGATAAGATATAACAAAGTTTATTGGAGTTACAGAACCAAAAATGCCCGTAAAAGACAAGGGCTAGGCAAACACTGGCCTTAAAAGTAAAAAGACACAAGAAAAACGCTCAAAAGATAAACCGGATTAAACCGGAGTTTAATCCGGGTTAAACCAAAATAGCTTACTTCAGCCTGGGACTTAAACAAACAAAAGCTGGTGAACAAAAGATTCAAAGGAATGCAAAAAACTGGCAGCAGATGCTTCTCTGCTGCCAAAAGCTATGTTTGAGTAACTAAGAGGTTACTCCTCCACACAGCAAGCAGTTTCCCGATACAAACACAGCATTCAAGGGCAGAAGCGGTCAGCGAAGTTCCAATCCGGTCCGAAGGTCGTAAGGCAGGTACAGACGTTTGTAGTTCACCAGGTCCAACGATAATCACAGGAAGGAGAGTCCGAGGCCGTAGTCAGTCAGTCCGTAAGTCCAGAGTAAACAGATGGCGTCCGTCAAGAAGACGACGGAGGTCCAAGCTAATAAGATTAAGCACAGGTTGCACAACAAAAGCCCACACAGTTCCTCCCGCCGTCTATGCCCAATGTCCTTGGTAACTTACGTAGTCAGCAAACGAATCACACCCGTCTTCAGGAATTTCCCACACAGAGCCCAAGCGTTCGTCCAGATTACCTTGCCCAACGCAATTAGCCATTGCTTCCAAACCCCATTTTATGCCAGTTTACAACTCCTCATCACTATCAGCTGTTACCCTAATTCCAGGCGTTTCCTCATCACTTTCCTCATCAGAACTGAAACACCTTTGACTACGCCCCACAGCATCCCCAGCTGTGGATCCCGTCCCATGCCTCCAGCTTGTCCACGGGTCTAATCCTGAAGGTCCCCAATCGCCTTCCATACTATCATTGCCAGTGGCACCCAAATCCTCCCTCACACGAGTCCATTCCATGTCATCCTCCTCTGAGCTAACGATCTCTTCCTCCATTCTCTCAGTAAAACCCTCAAAGGAATCCTCGTCAGATGGTTCTGCAAAGATATCCCGCAGCCGCTTCCTTTCTCGCTCCTCGAGAGTATCTGACTCCCGAGGAGTCTTACGACCACGTCTCCCAGTATCGGAGCCATAAGGCTCAACCATAACAGTAACTGTGAACCACAGATATGCTAAGCCTAAAAGGGGGAGAGAGTACCGATGTGGAAAAGGTGGTGACAGCAGATATCCTCTTAAACCTTCCCACCACCTAACTCGAGCGAAGACGCCAGAGCTCAAACAACCAAACTTGGGTTGTTTCCCAGACCATCCACACTTGGAAGGCTTCCCCCAAGCCTCCCCCTTCCCAAGTCCTGAGTCTCAAGGTTGGAGGAGCAAGTTTCAGGGTTACCCCAAAGAAGAGTCTCTACTATTGTCTCTATCTCTATCCTTGTCCTTCATTAAGACACAAATGAAGGCCTGTCTTTTTCGGCAGGCCTACCCAGACAGTCTTTAAACATAAACATGAATGTTAATGCATGTCCTTTGTTTAATCTATGTTTTGACTGTTTTAATATGTATTTCTTAGGGATACATTTTGGTATGTAACTTCTATGGAGGTATGTTTTAGTGTATTTATTTGTAGTGTTTTTGCTGTGTTTATGTATTTTCATTGTTTTGTAACCCACCTCAAACCATAAGGAGAGGAGGGTAAGAAATAATAATAATAATAATAATAATAATAATAATAATAATAATAATAATAATAATAATAATAATGATAACAACAACAACCTAAGCCCAGCTCCCACAGGTGGCCTCATTTCCCTGTAGGTGATCAAATAGGGCTCCCGCTCAGCATGATTGTGCCTGTGGATCTGGATCCTGGTTATCACATCGTGTTTTCCTTTTTGACAGCAATGCTTTGGCTCTGATCTGCAATGTTTTGTAAGAGAAAAGTGATCAACTAGCATGTTCCACAGCAAATCTTAAACTGCAACTGCCATGCATGTATGCACAGCTGTTTGCAGCATCTGTTTACAAATATATGCTAATCATGGGGCATAATGTCATTTCCTTTATATGAAAACCTCTAAATACTGTGATAAAGAGATATCATTTGTATGAATGAAACTAAAAAGAAGATGCCACTTATACTACCCCTTTGTAACTGTTGACTCACAACTTGTTCTGGAACTATATAAAACTTCAGCACCAGTATAAAGCTGGTTTGTCTGATGACATGGCCCAGGTGACTTCTCCCCACATTCCTGCAGAAATTAATCAAACAACACTTGCAGATTGATGGACAGCTGTAAATATGTTGCTAGGCTCATCAAGCACATTACCCAAGCCTGCACCTACATGATTAGAAGGACCAGTATCCTTGGTGCATGATGCAATGGCGATGACCATACAGGTAACATGGCTCAACCTTGGCTTCTACTGGAAGATAGTGTTATTTTGCCAAGAAATGTCCTGCAAAAAGACAGGTCCAACATACTGCCAGGAAACATGATCTCTCAGGCCTAAATGTCATGAGCAACTTGGCCTGAGATGGTGAAGGCATCAAATTGTAGATGCTACCTTAGGGGATACCAAAAGGCAGGGGCAGTATAATACATTCAGAGGTATCTAATGACTTCATAGATACAGTAGAGTCTCACTTATCCAGCACTCACTTATCCAACGTTCTGGATTATCCAACACATTTTTGTAGTCAATGTTTTCAATACATTGTGATATTTTGGTGCTAAATTTGTAAATATAGTAATTACTACATAGCATTACTGCGTATTGAACTACTTTTTCTGTCAAATTTGTTGTATAACATGATGTTTGGGTGCTTAATTTGTAAAATCATAACCTAATTTGATGTTTAATAGGCTTTTCCTTAATGTCTCCTTATTATCCAACATATTCGCTTATCCAACATTCTGCCGGCCCGTTTACGTTGGATAAGCGAGACTCTACTGTATGTGTTTTGCAAAAGAGAACAGGAACCTTGTGCTGTGGATGCCAATGATAGCCAATTACTGGCCTCTGGGCTCATGAACTATGAAATCACTGTAATGTTGCTGAAGATCCTGGGATATACTAAGCAGTATGGGTTGTGTTAATGATCATGTTACCACCTCCTTGAACTCTTTTTTGATTTATGAGTTTTTTTTACCCTGAACCAAGAAGGACTATGTTTAGTACCAGATATAACATGCTTCCAAACTGCTGATTTTAATTCAGCATTGAGAACAGACCTCTTTGTTCCTAGGGATGATGTGGTTCACTCATATGATCCTCATATTTTTAGTACAGGCCTGGAGCATTACTAGCCAGAATGGATGGATGCCACTCAAGGCCCAGATCAAGCAGAACTTTCCCACAGTAATCATATTATTGTGTTCAACCCAGCCCTGAGGCCCTTGTTCCAGTAGGCTGCATCTCTTCCCTATCAGAACCAAAATCTGCTGTTTTGTAGGACTCCCTGTTAAATAACCTGTTGTGTTGAATATCTTGTGACTGACTTGGCCTGGATTACCCACTTGATCCCTGAGACACTCCCTGACTAGAGCATAGGACAAGAAAGATGATATTAAGTAAATGAAAATAAACTCAATTGTACAATCATGGTGCATACAAAAAAAGGACAGCAGAATTATTCTTTTTGGAAGCTGAATTCAATGTCAGACTCAGACATACCAATATGAGATCCAGAATGGTGCAGTGTTTTGAGAGCTGGACCACAACTTTTGAGACCCGGGTTCAAATGCCCACTCAGCCCAGGAGACCGACTGAGTGACCCTGAGCAAATGATACTGTCACAGGGGAAGGCTAAGCAAACCATCTCTGAATGAATCTAGCCATGAAAAACCTATGATAAGTTCACCTTAGTGATGTTAGTTGGAAATGACTTGAAAGCACACAGCAAAGCAACAGTTTTGTAATATGGAGTATTTACGTCTTTCCTACTTATGCTGTTTCATTCCCATGTCAAACTGTATTCCTCCATCTCTAGATCTGACATTTGAAAGGAATAGATAAATAGTAACTTTGGATCTTGCTTTTTGAGAGAAAATTGATATATAAATGTTATTAAAAAACAAACAAAGAGATGTGGTTCATTCACTGCCATAGTTCTACTGAATTTCCAAGGCTGTTGCATCTGATTTCACCAGGTGAACAAAAGCAACGAAACTTTGGGATTTCTATCATGCACCACCCTCCTATGTTCCTTGTGTTTTGACTCAGTCTTATCCTCTTGATTTTTAAGATAAAATCCTCAGCTGTTTGCATTGAAGCTGTCCAGGCTAATAATGAATTCAGCACTGTAGTTCTTTAAAGGAGTTAGTAATGTGAATTTAGCCTAGCCCTAATCCCATTAAAAAAAAACTAAACTCTGTGCACATCTTTTTTAAATGGGAGCTAGCATCCCATTTTCTTTCTTCCTTCCATGCATAATTCAGTGAAAACAAATTATCTGCTTATATAAATGTTAGCTATTCTCAATAAATAAATACCTTTAATATGTACCACAGCATCATTTTTAATATATTCAGTTTTTGAAATTGGTTGTGTGAATGTCAATGACAAATATGTAAACAACAGAAAACTGCAAACTGTGGTCCTCTTTGTTCCAGATATATCCAGAGAACAGGTGTAACAGTAGCCATAATTATTTGGACGGAGAGAAAATTACCTTTTTAATTTACCATTTCTAACAGTGTTGCTCATGGCTGAGGTAAACAGGATAATTTAAAATGCAGTAAGTGTGGCAACACATGATAAGATTTTCTTGTAGTTTTATAAATGTATTTGCACTTGGCAGGCTATTCATCATAACTGTTACCTGGGATAGAATATTCTTCGCAAGTAGGGCTTAAATATCTCAAATAGGCCACAGACATTTTTTGCTGATAAATATGGTCTACTCCAGCCTCTTATACTTCAGAAAACTCAGAAATACTGACAGTCTGTTGACAGTACACTTGTATATTATCACCCCCAACTTGTGGCTTCACAAAAGACTTGTGTTGATACATTCATTCTCTTGTTCTAGACTTAATGTTTGTTTTTTGTTTTTTTAAAGAACTGCTTAGTTTAATTTTACCATTTACTTTTCATCCAAGAACAACATAAAAAACCCACCTTTACTGTCATTAGCCCTGTTGTAGGTCAGTATAACTTGAGTGGTCTTGGACACATCTGTTCTGAGTCACGATAAGGTTCTTAAGAGTTGGAAGCTAAGCAAATGACTTAATGACTACCTCTGTGTCAAAGAATAACACTGCCATGCCTTTTAGTTTAGTGACCTTGTGCCGTCCGCCGGACAATAAAAAACTATGAAACTGAAACGTGCTGTCCTTTATCCGGGCGAACTGCAAATCCCTATAAGCTGTCCTATAGATATTGAACGACTGAGTCTGGATAACTTCAAAAAAGGATGTTTATTCATACAAGGTTGTAAACCTGGCACAGATCTTAAAGTTGCAGAAAATGAAACAAATTTCCATAGGTTTTAGTTGCAGAATTATCCCTGGTTCCAGAAGGCAAAGGTGATTATAAAACCACTATACCCTAATCACGCTGCCTATATTAGAAGGAGAAACTCTTTCCTTCCCTATCTTTACAGCAAAGATTAGTTCTAGAAGCGATGGAATAACTTTGCTCCTCTAACTAGATTTCCTATTCCAGATCAATATAATTCAATACTTATCTAATTTGGATAGGCTTAGATTGGCCTGGTTTTGAGGATGATTTGTCCCGGTTAGCCTTGCACAGCTCCAGCACGTTGGAAGACTATAGCCAGAATGAAACTCTAAAATGGAGACTAGACCCTGGTAAAAAGGGCGGTCCTAAGATGTTGCACTCTTTGACCAATCACTGCAAAGAAAACTGCAGCCAGCTCTTGCAGATTCCAAGCCACTTTTCCTAGGCCTTTGCAGCCAGAGGCTCAAACAAAATGTAAAGGAGGGAAAACAAACAAATGACCAATAGGTAAGGCAAACCATCGTCCTGGGGGACGGAACACTCCCCGCTAAATTCCCAGGATGTGGGAATTTACCAATCAAAAACATACAAACACCTTTGTATACACAACAATAAAACAGTATAAAACTTACACACTTTGGACAAGCAACACGAGATTGCTGGTTGGTCTGTCCAGGACAGACATTTTGTCCTTACTATGAGTCTTTACCTGAACTTTTCTAACCTTACCGTCAGGGCAAGGAAAGGTCTTTAGTGTAATGCCCATAGGCCAGGCATAGCGGGGCAAGTCTTTGTCCTTTAGCAACACAAGGTTTCCCACCTTGAAATTGTCCTCTGGGGTTTGCCAGAGTCTTCTGGTTGGAAGCTGGCTTAAGTATTCGGCCTTCCACCTCTTCCAGAAGTGGTTGGCTAAGGTCTGCACATGCAAAATTGGTGCCACAGTCCGATCGAATTGACTTAATTGGCCCTCTGAGGGCTATGAACCTTTTCAATGCGTTTATGAATGATGAAGTGTCCATTCCCTCTGCAACCTCTATATAGACAGTTCGTTTTGACAAACAAGTAAACAAACCCGCCCATCTTTTGTTATTTACAACACCACCCCTGGTTTTCCTAGTGACAACCTCCCAAGGACCAAACACATCGATTCCCACATGGGAAAAGGGGGGGTCTGTCAAAGTCCTGTCCTGAAGTAACTCAGCCATCAGCTGACTCTGAGTCGCCGACATTTGACACACTTAAAAATAACACTGCTGACCAAACTTTTAGCATTTACCACCCACAGGCCTTCATTTCTAAGGGTCGCCTCAGTCAGAGTTCTACCTTGATGATGGATTTTCTCATGGTAGTGACGAACCAACAACAAAGCAATATGGCTATTGGGGGGTACAATGATAGGGTTCTTTATACACACTTTGAGTTTAGCCTTAGCTAACCTCTCACCCACTCTTAAAATGCCCTCTTTATCCAGAAATGGGTTCAGCTCACGCAAGAAACTCCGGCTGGGGGTGTTAAGCCCTTGTTCTAACCTGGCTGTTTCTTGACTAAACTCATGCCTCTGAACTGACCTGAGTATTACTCCCTTAGCCTTCAGCATGTCCTGAACTTGCAAAGGCTGACTATCTTTGCAGACTAAGCGATGTATAAGCCTAGCAACTGCTCTAAGAAGACTGTGCCACTCCGAAAAACATTCAAAACGGTGTGGTTCCAGGCAAGATCTTTGGCCCATCTTGATTTCTGTGGTTGATTTGCAGGCTTTCACCTCTGCACTTCGTGAGACTTGAGCATTCATAATGTCCGAAAACCTTTGCTCATCTTTCGAGAGCGCTGTGGCTTCGTCTCTCTCAGAGACTTTGAAGATGGAGGAATACTCTGGAGTTATTGCTTGGCAGTAGACTGAGATGTGACTTAGGCAACTGCGCACAAGTGTAGGACGTCCACCTTTAAGCACCTGTGCTTGATTGGAGTCCAACGACGATGGTGGGTGCATCTTGTTTATGCACACTGGGCCTGTAACTGTCCAGCCTAGTGGTAGCAGCTGAGCAATGGGCGCCCCTGGAGGTCCCTTAACTTGGTCGTTCACATAGAACAAGTTCGGACAGTCCGCACCAAGCAGAAGGGCAATGTCCACATCTGGACGGAAAGCAGGTATGGCATTCTTTAATCGTCGCAAATGTGGATGAGCCTCCACAACTTCTCTAGTTACAATTTGTTTTTTGTTCCGAGGGATGGAGGAACACTCAATCAGGTCTGGCAACTTGAACTGCCTCTTCTGGTCGCAAGAGGAGACAACAAAGCCAGATGCTATGCGACCCTGCAACTTCTTTTTTCCTGCACACGTAGTCATAGTGTAGTCAACCATCTTGGTTTTAAGGTCAAACATGCGGAAGAACTCTGGAGTAGCCAGGGAGGCGTCGCTCTGTGAATCCAGGGCCACATAGAGTCTCTTTCTAAGCCAAGGGCTCTTGGCTGGATATACATCCGCTAGGCAGATAGGATGACAAACTCTGTACTGGTGCGAGTCAGAATACAGCTCTGTACAGGCGACTGCTGAAACCTCCACCTGCATCTCTGGTGCGACTGGCTTGTCGGTGTCTTCGACTGCTGACTTTTCTTTTGGTGAAATGTTCCCTTTGGGGTGGGAGATGACACTGGAGTTGTGCATTGCGGTGCAATGCTTGAGGCTGTTGCATTTCTCACACTTGACGTTTTCTTTGCAGTTGGACGCAAAGTGTGGAGTTGCTCCACAGCATCTAAAGCAGATTCCCTGCTTTTGAACTAGCTGTTGCCTCTCTTTGTATGTCTTTCTACTAAACTCCCTGCAGTTGGCCAAGCTGTGAGGCTTTTGGTGAATAGGGCAAAGCAACTCCTTTACCTCCGACCTGGGTTCGTCAGTCTTGTGTTGAATTTCGACTGCCTTTACGCTGACAGGTCTATTGGCCTCTCTAGGTGGTTTCTTGTCCACTTCAGGTGCCTTCTCTGGCTGGGTCCCTTGGTATAAGGTGGGGAGGCCCGTCTGTGGATCATTCCTTTCTCTGGCTGCCCTGGTGATGAACTGGACCAAATGAGAAAATGGAGGGTATGCCTGGGAGTGGGCCTCCTTGTAGTTGAAGACCTCCTGTCCCCAGCGTTCTTGCAAAGTGAAGGGCAGCTTGGTCAAGATCTGCCTCTGGGACAGGTGCTGATCGAGGCACTTCAAACCGGGCAGTTCTGGATTCTCCTTGGCCGACTCTAATTCCGCAAGGAGATCGCTGAGGTCCCACAAGAGTTTGAAGTCTTTGAGTTTTAAAGCTGGGAACCTTTGGAGCTTGTCCATAAGAGATGCTTCAATCTCTGTGCTGGCCCCATACCTCTGCTGCAACCTGGCCCAGGCCTTTTCCAGGGCTTTGTCGGGATCGGCTACGTGGGCTGCGTAGATCTTCTTAACTTGTGAGGACGAGGCTGGGCCCAACCATGCAGCCAGAAGAGTCAGTTCTTCCTCAGGCAATAACTTTAAGTCTCTGATTGCTCTCTGGAAGGTGGTCTTCCAGAGAAGAAATTCCTCAGGCTTGTCCGAAAACTTTTCGACACCCTTGTCCTTAAGATCTCTTCTGGGGCTTCTGATGATGGAGACAAGCTGGGACTCTGGCGTCGAAGGGAACAAGTGAGGAGTTTGCTGTTGTGGAGTGGACTCCCACCGTGCACCTTGCGTCAACCTTTGGCCTCTTGGAGGGATGACATCGACCACTGACGAATCGATGGTTCCCTGTGCAGCTGTCTGTAGGGGCCAACTAGCACTCGGCCTTGAGGCCCTGATTGACTGACCTAGGGTTTTAGCAGGAGGCACAGGTAGCTCGAGCAAGGGTGAGCTCCCCGCTATGACGCTCTGCTCTGCAGGAAACTCAAACGTGACTTTGGGGCCCTGCTCTGGGTAAGGAGAGAAGTCTTCCTGTTCCTCATCCGAAAACTGGCTGTTTAAGCTATTAAGATGCACAAGCACCTTGGAAGAAGGGTCCTGTATTGGTAACTGGCTTACATTTTCTTCTGTGAGTGGCTCAATTAGGGCCTTGGCCAAAGTCTCAGCCCTAACCCTTTTGGCTGTAGCATCCATCCTTATTCTAAGCATCTCTATACGAGCCTGTTCTATTTGCATTTCGCTTTGTCTACGGGCCTGTTCCATTTGCATTTCGCTTTGTCTACGGGCCTGTTCCATTTGCATTTCGCTTTGTCTACGGGCCTGTTCTATTTGCAGTCGTTGCTCTTCTTCTTTAAAGGGAAGGGTGAGATCAGCTGCCTTAGCATCAGCCTCCGCCCCCGCTACTTTGCTCTTTAGCTCCAGACGTGCAGCCTCCTTAATGTGCAAGGCAGCTAGGGAAGAGATGGCACTCCCAGCAGCAGAAGACTTGCTAGAGTGGCTGTGTTTAGACGATGCACGCTCCCTTAGTTTAGATACCTGGCTAGAGCGGTTGGACTTAAGACTAAGTGCCACAGCAGGTGATTTTAAAAGATTGGTCTCATGGCTGCATAAGGAAGCTAGGATTGCCCTCACCCTATTTTCTTTCTCATTAGTGTCAGCTAAAACACTCCCTATTTCTAACTCTGAATCCTTGGCGTTAATGCGCTCGAGGACCTGGACTATCTTAGACACTAAACCCCTCCAAAGACCGAAGGCTTCTTCGAGGTCTGTCTGTAATATGGCTGGCACCCTTGTGATACCCAAGCTCTCTATTCTGTCCATTAATGTTACAATTCGCTCCCATGCCGAACCTAACCTCACATGGAGGAGCTCCTTTTCATCTATTAGATGGGCTAGCATCTTGGCTGAAGGGTGCTTTATCCTTTGGGGCCTTTCATTCCTACTTTCAGCCTCAGAAGGAGGTACGCCATCTGTATCATCTTGAAATTGCATAGACATTATGTATTCTTAATAGCAAGTAAATTTACAACAAAGGCAAATGCAATATACCTGCAAGTAAATTTACAATAAAAGCAAATTCAATATATAATACAATTCACAGCACTTAACCATAGCAATATATATCACTAAGTAACTATACTTTACAAAGATTGTGACCTTTGGCGCCAGACTTTGGTGGGCAAGCTGCAAAATGTCAACTGACAGCAACTTGCCACTTGATACCTCCCTTGCCCGAGTGACGTAAACTGCCAAAATGGCGACTTCGCCAAATTTTCAAGCACCTCGTGCTCTGCGGCTCGAGGCCTGCCGCCGAAGGAGCACCGAGGCTGGCTTTGGAAAGGAGGAGAGAAAAGACGCCTCCTCCCCGCTGTGAAGGGAGGTCACCACCGCAGGTCGATGAAACAGGTCACCACCGCAGGACGATGATGCAGGTCACCACCGCAGGACGATGAGGCAGGTCACCACCGCAGGACAATGAGGCAGGTCGAAGCCGGCCGAGTGCTCCGGCCGAACTCGCAGCAGCGTTGCCAGGCCTGTCCAGGTTCTAGCCTGGTTCTGGTGGGCTTCACGCCTCAGAGCCAGCCAAAGAACTGTCGCTGGTGCTCCGCGGCTCGAGGTCTACCGCCGAGGGAGCCCTGGACGTTGCTGGGAACTGCACAGCCTGTGCAAACCCAGAAAGCCACTGGGCCACGTGCGCACACGCGAGCCAAATAGCAAGGAAATAGAGCCCCACTATTTGACTCCTTCAGGTCTGAGAGCGGGCTCCACTGCCTCAGACGCTGGTAGAGTCTTTAGGTATGCAGACTGAGCTCAGGCGGAAAAGCCGCAGCCTATACTAAACTTCCTAAACTATAAAAAACTATAAGCCGTGCAAGCTAGCTCAAGCGGAAAAACCGCTGATCTACCTCAAAACTGTGCCGTCCGCCGGACAATAAAAAACTATGAAACTGAAACGTGCTGTCCTTTATCCGGGCGAACTGCAAATCCCTATAAGCTGTCCTATAGATATTGAACGACTGAGTCTGGATAACTTCAAAAAAGGATGTTTATTCATACAAGGTTGTAAACCTGGCACAGATCTTAAAGTTGCAGAAAATGAAACAAATTTCCATAGGTTTTAGTTGCAGAATTATCCCTGGTTCCAGAAGGCAAAGGTGATTATAAAACCACTATACCCTAATCACGCTGCCTATATTAGAAGGAGAAACTCTTTCCTTCCCTATCTTTACAGCAAAGATTAGTTCTAGAAGCGATGGAATAACTTTGCTCCTCTAACTAGATTTCCTATTCCAGATCAATATAATTCAATACTTATCTAATTTGGATAGGCTTAGATTGGCCTGGTTTTGAGGATGATTTGTCCCGGTTAGCCTTGCACAGCTCCAGCACGTTGGAAGACTATAGCCAGAATGAAACTCTAAAATGGAGACTAGACCCTGGTAAAAAGGGCGGTCCTAAGATGTTGCACTCTTTGACCAATCACTGCAAAGAAAACTGCAGCCAGCTCTTGCAGATTCCAAGCCACTTTTCCTAGGCCTTTGCAGCCAGAGGCTCAAACAAAATGTAAAGGAGGGAAAACAAACAAACGACCAATAGGTAAGGCAAACCATCGTCCTGGGGGACGGAACAGACCTAGAAAGCTGTCTCAGTGTTGATGTGACCCAACTGAATATATGATATTTGATTCCTGGTCATATTTAGTTTAATCTTTTGCATGGTGCCGTTGATCCTTTTCCAAGAGGACAAAGTTAAATGCTAAGAATCTTTGAAATAAATGCAAATGATTGGACATAAATTTTCAAAAGAGAACAAATTATGTCCCAGGTTTCTATTTCTCAGGAACTTAATTTTCCTGAGCCACAGGGAAGGTATATCTGATCTAGTGCTATGTTAAAGATACAAAGACCTTCAAAAATTAACACGTTTGGCAAGAGAAAACTGTTATCAAGAGTTGCAAAGAATTATTTTCAGCTAGGTAAACCAAAGAAATATTTACTGTTGCAGCATATGATAAACCATTTGGCATTAAGGGTGCCTTGGCTGCATGGAATGGGTTCCTTAGCCATGATGGGCATGGCTCCCTAAAATAGCTTTCCTCTTCTGATTGAGACTTTCAATTGCCAGGGCAACAGCAGTATTAACTGTGAGAAAACAGTTGACTTGTGATATTTGACGTGTGACCCTGGCTCCTATTTTTTGCCTCTTTCCTCATGACTGACTACATATGATTCAGTTCTGATAAAGAACTCTCAGACTTCAGATACTTTTGTTCCTGCCTAAGGATTAAATTGAAAAAGATATAGTCCTTTATACCAGATAGTTAAGATTTTTTTTTAAAAAGTGGCATACACCTTAGGTCTCAGCTTATATTCTGCTGAAAATAGTTGCCATTATTGAATACTGTATGATGAAATGTTTACATGTTCTTGAATATAGAAGAATATTTATTTAAGTACAGGACTTGTATGCAACTTTCTGCCCTAAAATGGATTTTGAAATGGTGTTCAAATGGAAACCAAGTTTCAGGATTATGCTACAGTACAGCAACCTGTATTCCAGATATTTTCTTCAGTTTTCCCAAGATTGATCTTCGGTGTGATAGGACTCTACCTAGAAGGGCTATCAGAGAGAATAGCCAAAAATTAGCTCTCTGCTGCTCCACAGGGCAGCACTAAATCTAGTGGTCTTAAGATAAAAGAAGTGGGTTTCAGTTGAGCATCAGTGAGAAATCCACTTATGTAAACATAAGTTTAACAGTTATGTTGAGGTGGGGTGAAAGCTTTCAAGTGGAAGATGAAGAGTCATCTGTTTGGGAAGCTTGATATCTGTTTATTGCACTATGTATGAGCCAGTGTGTTGTAGTGATCTGAGCATTGGACTATGTGTCTGGAAACTTGGATCTGAATCCCCACTCAGCCTAGAAAATTCACTGGAAGACCTTCCAAAGGCAGAGCCCCTTATGAACAAAGCTTGCCAAGAAAATCCTGTGATAAATTCACTTTAGGGTCACTATAAATTGGAAATGACTTGAAGGCACACAACAACATCATGATGAGATGATTTAAGACTAAAACAATGCTTAATGGTAGATTATATCAGGCACATGGAAGAAGGTTCCAGGCCCAATGCCCCTAGCATCATAAGTGACCATGATTGATTAGAAAACCTGAAAGCTTGGAGAGCCTTTGTCAATCAGAATAGATGATATTGAGCCAAATAGAAAAGTAGTCTGACCCGTATATGGCACTTTACGATATTTCTAACGTAATTGCACATGGTTATGTTTTATTTTCTAGTTTGGAGCTAATCAACCTTTTCCTTCTTCTCATTGGTACAGTCTCAGTCAGGCAGTGCTTTTCTTCCCTGTTCATATAAGGCTTATTGTGATAACTAATTTAATTGAATTGTTTTAATTGTTATTGCTGTGAATGCACATTTTGAACACATGCAGCTTAAAAGGATTTATAAATGAAAATTGCCTCATTTAAGAACCAAGAATTTAATATCTTGTAAAACTGAGTTAACAAACCCCCAAGAATACTGGTAAAATCTCATCTGATACTATCAAGCTGTATGATGAACAGTGTAATCATTCCAAGAACAACAGAAAAACAGATAAGAGCAGATCAGCTTTATCTACATCTTTAGAGAAATGTTATGAAACAAAATATAGCTTCTCTTGTGCTCCTTCTTGATTTGAAAGGTGAAGGTAGAGGTGGTTGTAAAGTAACTGAATCATGCAATTTACTTCATGAAATTAAAATTCTTCAAGTCAAGGACAAAAAAGCAAAGTGCTAGACAATAACAGATGCCAGAGAATTAAGATACCACATTTCCCCCCTCCCATCCAAAAATAACAACTGGGTCAACAAAACTTAACCTCTTAGTGTTGATGGCTTCATCCTCAGAAGTTGAACTGCTTCTCAATTATAATAACACAAAATCACGAATATGAGATTGTGAACATTTGTCAAAATCAAATGTATATTTAGTATGTATGTACATGTTGCATTATGTGTTTCTTTTGTTGTCATTCAGTATTTCCTTTTCCCTTGTTTCATCAGAGTCCTCAAATATATGCATTGTCTAAAGCACTGGAATTAAAAAAACCCAAACTGAGTCTGTAAACCAAATGGCTTATATTGACATAACAAATGTATGGAATACATACATGTGTTTTAAATCCAGTAAATTACTGCTGGGATGGGCTCTTTCTGAGAATGTGAGGACCATTCTTCTCAATATTCTTGTCAATATTTCCAAGTAATATAAGAGCAGGGGAATGTATATGTCAATTTACTAAATAATAATCTACATCAATAATTTCCTCAGCCATTGGTAGATTTTTGGATGCATGGACTTGATACACCAAGTGACTAATTGCTCAGAATCTTCTATCTAGGAATGTGCAAAATTGTCCACATGTATGGTTGAGAGAGTAACATTTTCAATTTCTGATGGTACAATGTATACAAACTTTGTTTCATGTGTAAAATTATTTAAAATGTTGCATATAAAATTAACTTCAGGTTATGTATATAAGGTAAATGTGAAACATAATTTAATTTCTTGTTGGGTTCCATTTCCAAGATGCTTCATTATGTATATGTAAGTATTCCAAAACCTGAAAAACTCAAATACAGAACACTTCTATTCCCAAGCATTTCGAATAAGGGTTACTCAACCTGTACATAGTCTTTAAAGTCACCTTGTAGACTGCCTTGTTGTTGTCTTGGTTTTGATGTTTAATGAATTAGAATGTTAGAGTTTGTTAGATGGATGCCTTTCCTTATGTCATATTCAGTCAACAGGAAGTCTTGCAGCCAAAGGAAAAGAAATATTACAACTGGTAGAAATTTGTCACATAGCTGTGTTATTAGGCTTCCTTATATGTATTATTTCTATGTGAAAACATCAGGGGTTAAGAAGGGTCATGGAACTTTTTGTTGTTCAAGTAAGATAATTGGGCTTATGGAGTAGAAGAACAGCAAGGAATGGAAAAGAAAGAAAAGGTGAGTTTTGGGAGGACGGTGTATTTCCTTAGCATGTTCCTCAGACAGCACCCCTTCTGTGCACCTTTATGGTGGAAGGAGAATGTTTAGAATCTTTCTGGAATTGGACTCAGCAGGTGCAACTTCTATACCATTCTCTATAAACCCTGACATAATGCGAATGTTTCAAGCAATGAGTTAATTAACAATACCAGACTGAGTCAAATAATTTAAATCATTAGTCTTTATGGTAGTGAATTAATTGCTCATTTAATATATAACATTACTGAGGTGTGTGTGTGTTTTTAAAAAGATTTATCATTACAAGCTCTGTTTATGCTTCTAAGACAAGAGGGAAAAACACAGAAAGTCCTGTTTGTTCTTTGAAAAATAGTATATGTGTGTTGGAAAAGGCGGTTGAGGAGCATGTCACATTTTTCTTTTATTTTTCCTTGTCTGCTGGGCAGCGGACCACTGTTTTGTGGAATATTAGTTTAACTGACTGACAGATAAGAATACAGCATCTGCATTTAATGTATTTGGCTCATTGCAATTTCAATTCATACCTGGAATGTGCCTAGTGTATCATATGAGAGCTGACTTAAACGGTAAACTCAAGCTCATTTGTTTTCTAGAATAAAAAACACAATAAACTTTCATTGTTAATGATCATATAAATTGAAAACTCTTTGAAGCTTTCCCTCTTAGTCCATGATAAGGAGAACTAATTTTAATATAATTTGCACAATAATATGAGGTAGTAAAGTGGTACAAAGAGCAAGAAGATGAAAAAGAAGGCTGTTTTTGTCAGATCACCATTTAATATTACCTGTGATTAATAATAACAAAGCCTTTATGAGGAAGTCAGAAATCGTGAGAGAAAAAACTAATCAAAATGAAAAAAAGACCTGCTAACATGATCTGTAACCATTTTGCAAAAAGGCTAAAATCTGCTAAGGAAGTTAGAATGACTCTGATTTCCTAGAGTTACCCATGTGGCTTGTACCATTGCCCTTAGGACTCATATATCTAGACAGTTGCCTCCTAGTTTGCATTTTCATATTCACAGAAAAATATAACCACAGTTTTCAGTGCAACTTGCATGTTATTATTCAGTTTGGGTGACTACCTCCTGATTTCTTTCATAGCTGACTGAGTACATTAATAAAGGGTGGAAGTAAAAAATATTTAAAGCACATGAAGAACTGCAAATTGTCAGTATTCGATTCTATACATGCATCGCTAACCGATGGATTAAATGACAGCTGCTATAGTTAGAATCATTGTTTTCTATCAGTGAACTGGAATGGATTATAAATGTGATAAACCTCCTTCTCCTCTGGGATTATTTGTTGCAGTTGGATGTAGTCATAATTTTGCAGTAGAAATTAATTTGGGCCTAATGGGTATCTGTATGTGCGCGTGTATATGTGCTTGTGTTTTTATTTTTATTTTGCCTGTTTAATATGGTGAACTGCATTGTAAAACTTTTCTTTGATCCTTAAGAAACTCATTAATACTCCTAGTATATAGCAGTTCTATACACTATCATTAGCAGAAAAACAATAGTTAGACAAAATGGATTTTGGAGACTAGGTATGAAAACCAGCATAGTATAATAGTTTCAGTGTTCGACTCCGAAGACCAGGGTTTGTATCCCACTCTGCCTGGGGGAAGGAAATGGCCAACCTTCCTGAGCAAATCTTGCCAAGTTTCACCTTAGTGTTACCATAAGATGGAAACACATGCATGCTCCATAAATTAGATAAGGGGATTGAACATACTTGGGGAGGGGGCTAGTATACAAAATATTTAATGTCTTGTAAACAAGATTTTACCATTACTTTTTCTGTGATACTCCAGTTTGTTCAGTTGCTTTCTCCTTTTGAATTTGTTTGTATTCTGGTAGAAAGATGATTCAACTTTAGAAAGATTAAAAAACCTTGGAAACAATAAAACAGTACAAAAAATAATTCAGGCTGCCAACATGAATGACTAAAAGTGGATTACCGGTAAATAACCTCATAGAGATCAGGGTATTCAGTGGCGTATGTGTTAAGATACTCTCTAAACCTGTCTACTTCAGGAGTTTAAGAAGAAAGTTCTGTGTAGCACAATCTTATATATCTGTACTGAAAAGCAAGCCCCAAATGGGACTTAATCTCAGGCAAGAATTATAATATTGCAGTGTAAATGTATGAATCAGTTTATATGGTGGTTCATCAGTTCTACTGTTTGCCCTCTGCTTGGAGAAAATCTCTTTTTTGTGCGAAAACTTACTTTTTATTATTTTTAATGTGGAAAATATTGTTAGTGAGTGATCTCACTCCTCAATGCTTGGACTTGGTTTTAAGATATGAATTGCCAGGATGGGTCCTTCCTAATGAAATAACATAGGTGAAGACTCTGTCCAGATTTCTCTCATCCCCAACCTTTTGCTTTTTTTCAGTTACCTGTCCAGGTGCAGAAGGTCAAAGGATAAACATTTGACTTGCTGGAATCTGCTTAGGATTCTTAGCTGGAGCTACAACATGAATTTGAGGAGAGATTTTTTTTAGGCAGTGTTATTAGAACAGTTGTGGAGCTGACCTGCTGAACTTGCTGACTGAAAGGTTGGCAGTTTGAATCCAGGGAGCGGGGTGAGCTCCCGCTGTTAGCTCCAGCTTCTGCCAACCTAGCAGTTCGAAAACATGCCAATGTGAGTAGATCAATAGGTACCGCTTTGGCGGGAAGATAACGGCGCTCCATGCATTCATGCCGGCCACATGACCTTGGAGGTGTCTATGGACAATGCCGTCTCTTCGGCTTAGAAATGGAGATGAGCACCAACCCTCAGAGTCGGACACGACTAGACTTAATTTCAGGGGAAAACTTTTACCTCAATTAGAACAGTTGTAGTGAATGGATTGGAAACCAGACAAATTATATTTTAAAGGAGAGAAGCAGAATGCTTGTGCTGCTGCCTTGTGGATTGTGTGTATTAGAATGTATTTACATATGTAAATTCACAGAATTCAGATATATGTGTTTATGTATCTGCAAACATATGTGCATAGATTGTGGTTTTCGCTGGCTTTCTTGGCAAGGTCAGTTCTCGTAATTTACCCACATCAACAAAAACAACGTTGTGGATGTGGGTGGATAATATGAAAACTCGCTTCAACTGAGTAGCCATTTCTAATGGAATCTTTAAAACAAAAGAAAGCTCTATTTAGCAGTTTTGAAATGTGATGAAAGTAAGTGATTGCCATAGCACAGTTAAACTGTGAAATTTATAGCCACAAGTTGTAGTTCTGGCTGCCAGCCTGGATGACTAAAAGAAATTGGATGAATCCAGGGCTACCAGTCAGGATTGCTGTATATCATCTGCATTACCCGAATGGCTCTGAATATCATTTTCTAGGGGACAAGGAGTATACAGAAGGAGTTTACCTTTACAGGCAACATTTCATTCTCACATAGAAGTTGGATCATCATACACACATCCCTTGCACTGGGCATCTGGAACGTTGACTAAGATTTTGTGGCTTCATGCCAACTTAACCAGTTTCAGGATATCAGAGATGTGCTTTTAGCCATGATTCTTTTGTTTGCAATGTTGTACAGATTGCATTTGAATTATATGAATTTCATGTTGAATCAATTACTTAATGCATGTGTCTTTTCAAATTTTTAAAAATATATATTTCATGTCTGTCATATTTGAGAATGAAATTTAATTGAAATAACAGGAATAATGCAATAATTGATTGAATTCTGTTGGAAACAGAATGGCAGAATGTGGTTTTCCTTTCACACTTCAGAATCTGTTTTACCTAGTTTCACAAATATATCTTTAAAAATAGGTTTATTTTCTGATTATAGTGTGTTTTTTCAGTGATTTGCTTTTTCTCTTTGCAACTTTAATCAATAAGGCAGCTGAGTGAAGAATTTATCACTGAACCTAATTTACATGTGAAGAGACACATCGTCAATGAGACAGTTGCTCATAATGTGCTGTACCTTGCAAATTATTTTCCCATAATATAACCATTACAAGTTGCTTAATATTCCATTAATTTCTTTTACATTCAAATTGAAATTATTTCTGTTATTCTGGTGTATTGATCAGGTGGTCAGATTCATTAAAATTACTGTAACAATTTCACTGTTGTTTACTGAAACTTTGCCCCCCCCCCCCAATGTGGATCATTAGAAAATCATCACAAATGAGCAGCAGGTGGATCTGTTTCCTCCTGGCATTGGATGCCTTGGTTTCTGAATGAACAAAGAGGTTGATAGCAGAATGCTCAAAAGGAGTCTATGCAATTGTCATTCTCTGTATACCCATCTGTCATCATGATTTGTTGTGCTTGCTCACCTGCATATTACATTTCAGGCTTTTATGTTTCTCTCCAATTCTTCAGAATCAGATTATGTGTGGAGTCCACTAAACCCAGGAAAAGAAATGCAGTCATTATCAAGCTATGATATATGAATCAGCACTAGCTCCACAACCGTATCAGGAGCCCCCAGTGGCATAGTGGGTTAAAGCCTTGTGCGTAGTGGGTTGGGTTGCTGACCTGAAGGCTGCCAGGTTCGAATCCAACCCGGGGAGAGCACTGATGAGCTCCCTCTATCAGCTCCAGCTCCATGCGGGAACATGAGAGAAGCCTCCCACAAGGATGGTAAAAACATCAAAACATCCGGGCATCCCCTGGGCAACATCCTTGCAGACGGCCAATTCTCTCACACCAGAAGCGACTTGCAGTTTCTCAAGTCGCTCCTGACACGAAAAAAAAAAGCCACAGCCAGATCTATACAATAGATAAGAAAAGTTGGACATGGGAGAACTACAGGTCTGCAAGTCCCTCAGCCAGTATGCCATTGGCTATTTTGATTGGAGGCTCTACAATTATCTTCTCACTTTGACCAATCTTGTTCATGCCTAGAAAGCCAGGGTTATGTGGACGAACCCCAATCCTTAAACATATTATCAATCCAGCCTAGCAGATATATAAACCAATATGGTGACATATCCTACAAAGTGATTCCAGAAAAGGCACATCACCCATGTATAGTGTTTTTGTTGAAAATCTGTCAGTAAACTGTGTCTTGGAGTGTAATACTGTAGTTGTAATAGTGTAATATTTGTAATAGTGTAAATCTGTCAGTAAACTGTGTCTTGTTTGATGGGTACGGGAGAGAGGGTCTTCTCGGTGGTGGCCTCCCAGCTCTGGAACTCTCTCCCCAGGGAGATTAGATTAAAGCCCACTCTGCCCACCTTCCACAAAGACTTGAAAACTTGGATGTTCCGATGTGCCTTTGAATAATGGTTTAGCTTCCGATCATGTCTGCCCAACCCTAATTTAATGTTTTATTTTTCAGCACTTTACTTACAGCTCTGGCATTTGGACAAGCCCTTGCCCTGCCCAGTCAAACCTGAACATGACCACTTTTCCCGGCTACTGGTTGCAATGTCGGTTGATGTCTTTTTATGATGTTTTTACTATTCTGGTTTTATTGTTTTTAATTACTTTTATTGGTATATGTTTTTATTGTGTTACCTTATAACCCTTGTCTTGCTGGGTTTAGTCCCCATGTAAGCTGCCCCGAATCCCTTCGGGGAAATGGTGGCGGGATATAAGAATAAAGTTGCTATATTATTATTATTATTGTAGTTTTCTATATTCAATTTTCTTTATTCCATATTTTTTCAATATTGAGTTTTTCAGGGCTCAACTTTGTCCCATTTGCTGTGTGTCCTAGGTGTCCGTTCCTCTGGGGAAGAACAGTTGCAATATTTGGCTACTTATAGCCACTTTATGTTACGAATGAAATACCTGTTTAGTTGAAAAGAAATTACTGGTACCCCTATTTACTGGAGTCTAGTGTGCTATTGAATGCAATGTGCACCTTAATGTTAAAGACCCTGAAACCAAAAAAAAGTATTTGCTGGTAAATGTTATATGCTATCTGCATAGGAAACTGAAAGCTGGGCAGGGCAAAAAGGGGCCCCCACAGGCATTATCCTCCCCCCACACACCCTTCTCCTGCTGGCCCTCCCCTTCGTCCTCAACAGAGCCCAAAATCCTGTTATCACTTGGGGTTCAAAAGCCAGCATGGGATAATCAGCTCAGAGTGCTCCTCTCCCACTAGCCCAGCTAAAAGGAAAGAGAGCACCTACAGACTTCTCTTTTCTTGCTTCCTCATGAAAAGCCAGTGATGACGGAGCTACCCTAGGCCTCCACCTTTACTGATCTGCTGGCTTCAACTGCCTTGTACTTATTGCAATCTAGCCTGCGAACAGGGCTTCCTTCCTTGCCTCAAGAGCAGGTAAGGAATGAACCAACAATGCCATTCCTGCCTCCTCCCTTGCAGCTGCTGCTGTCAGAGCCCCGTTTGCAGTCTCCTCCTTGCAGTCCAACCTGCCCCCTCATTGCCTGGGCCTGCAAGAAAGGAAGGATGCAACACTGGGCAAAAGGAGGTGGTGGGAATGGCAGAGTTGGATCCTTCATTTCTTACCTGCTCTTGAGGCAAAGACGAGTGCTAACAGGAGACTGGTCTCTTTTTTGGGAGGGAGGAGGAGGCTGCCAAAGCCAAAGGGAGGGGATGGGCAACCACATGGGTCAGGAAAAGCCCAGGGATTTGTGCAAGACCTGGTTTTTCCTCTAATGTGCACTCTAATTGTGGCAAAGTATTTTGGCAAAAAGAAAAAAGAAATAAAAGAAGTGAATTAGACTCAAGTAAATATGGTATGTGAAAAATGATGGATTTTTTATGCTATTACTGTACATTACCAGTGTAAATATCTGCATACCGACTGGAGCTAGCTCTCTTCTGTTGAATACATCAATATCAAGAAAATGTCCTTATTTGTTTATACTGCATTTATTTTCTGCTTTATCTTCACCAAATCCACGGATTACTCCTGCTCCCCTGTTACAACAGCCTCCCAGCAATCCTTGACATAAATCAGTATGAGATAAACTGAATGATCTTTTGTCTAGAATTTGGTTCTCCAAAGTCTGAATTCAGTGCTGTAATCACTACACTGACTTTTTCTAGGGATTGCAGTCTTTTTAGGATCACACTCTTTAGCAATTATCATCCAAATCTTTATCATTATTGTGTATTTAAAAAACCAATCCTGACTCCTGATGTTGCTTGTTAGAGGGGATTAGGATTTGGCAGATTCCCCTTGGAGAGTTCCCTGGTAGTGAACCTACCATTTGCAAGAACACAAAACAAGGTGTCCCAGGACAACTCTTCTGTTGTTTTGAGATAGACAGAGTTACATATCTGTGAACTGTGTTGTAAATTCACCATTGTACAAGTATAATAATTTGAGAGTTTAAGCAGTCATATCTATGTGACTAATTTCCTTTTCTTGCTCAACCATAAATAGGAGTATTTTTGCTATTGTCTGTCTTGAAGAAGGTTTTCCTTGCTCTCTTTTGACCCTAGGAATTCAGAGAGCGATGGCAGAATATGAGAAGCTGAATATAGCTCTTGACACAACCCCTATCTTAACAATGCTATCTTCTCTGCACATAAATGTACATCTAAAGGCAGAGCTTTCATTTCTTTTTTTTTACTGCGTTTTAAAAGATGATTGGTAAAGGCGTTCTTGTTAAATCATTCTTACTATTAGCATTCATAGGGACAAGAAATAGCATAAAGAAACTTTCAGATTTCTTAAATTGATATTTTCACAGTATTTTTGCAAAGTGGTTATAGTTTCCCCAGTGATAAACCTGGGAATCAACACTTCATTCATTCAGTTTGTTAAATCATTACAATGCTACCACTACTAACATTCCCATTGTGCCATGAAATGTAGCTCAATCTGTCAAATTACATGACTGGGAAGGAGTTGCTTAGGGAATACAGATTGTCCTTTATCTGACATTCCAAAATTCAGAATTGTCCATATGGGTGACTGTGATTTTGATACCTGTCTTTTGATATAAAACAAACATTGTTTCATGTACATAACAATTAAAGATATTGTATAAATTTGCCTTCAGGCTATGTGTATGAGGTATATATATATTTGAAGCATAAATGAAATTTGTGTTTAGACTTGGGCCCCATCTTCAAGATATATCATTAGGTTTATAGATTCAAAAGCAGATATTCCAAAATTTTAAAAAATCCAAATCCAAAACACTTCTGCTTCCAAACATTTTGGATAGGGGATATCCAACCTGTAACACACAGGTGTAGATAATAATCTAGCATGATAGCAGCTGGTTTCTGGGCTTTCATATTTTGCCGTTCTCATTCTTTGTTGTAATCATGAGGACGAAATTGGAAGCACCCCAAACTTATGGAAAATTTATTTGTTTCACTATGGATGATGGAAACAGACCAAGAACAGAAACCACAGTTTAGTAGTTGCTTCTTTCAGTAGACATAGTTTGAACTAACTATGCTCTAAGCTACGTCATAGATGCTTCCAATTTTCTTTGCAGCCATTCAAGAGCAACAAAGGAACAGATGTGGCAGGGACACTTAGTTCTGAGGATTGAGACATTTCATTTCCCTAGAAACAAAACAATGATATACTATTACATTCAGACTGGGTCACTGATCAACACATGATCGTTATGCTGCTTATGTTAGATAAGCAGTTACTGTTCCTTTTAATAACTATAGCTTCCCAGGCAAGAAATATATTCTGTGACTTCAAATGGGTGTATCAAATCACAGTGTTTCATCACTTTAACTTTCATGGCTCAATCCTGTTAGAATTCCCTCTTCAACTGGCCCCGACAACAACATTAGAGATTTCTGGCATAAAATGAAAAATCCCAGGATTTTCAAATTTCAGGATGGCAATCAAATTGTTTTAATTGTGTAATAGGGATGAGCCCATAGTCCCATTGATCTACAACAGGGTTCCCCAAACATTTGAAGCAGAGGGCCGGTCCACAATTCTTCAGACTGTTGAGGGGCCGAATTATCATTTGAAAAAAACCAAAACAAATTCCTATGCATACTGCACATGTCTTATTTGTAGTGCAACAACAACAACAATGAAAAAACAATACAATATTTAAAAATGAAAACAATTTTAACCAACATAAACCTATCAGGATTTCAATGGAAAGTGTGGGCCTGCTACTGGCCAATGAGATAGTCAAGTTAATTAGTATTGTTGTTGTTGTGTGCCTTCAAGTCATTTCAGACTTTGACTGAGCCTAAGTCTAAAATTAATTATTTATTTACTGCATTTATTTACTGCATAAACTGCATTTATATCCCGCCCTTCTCACCCCAAAGGGGACTCAGAGCAGCTGTATGTACATACAATATATTATATTATTAGCATAACACAATGTTAGCATTATATATTACTATACTGAACTATACCACTATACTATTATATAATATGTAATATATAACATATAATTAATATTATTATATGGTATTACTATTAGTATTATATTGTATACCATAATATTATTATCAATATTATATGTATATACAATATATTACATTATTAAAACTGATATAAAAATATTATATTATAAAACTGAGGGCGGGGGCCAGGTAAATGACCTTGGAAAGCCGCATACGGCCCCCGGGCCTTAGTTTGGGGACCCCTGATCTACAACATAGGGTTAGATCAGGTAGTTTGAGAACATTAATGGAATGGAGGATTTCTAGCTTCTCCTCCTTCCAGACCCCCCCATGTCACATTGTTCAAGGAAGTTTCCTAAGCTTCCTTTAGAAATAGTTTGTGGGGTGGGGGAAGGCAGATTATTTCATGGGAAAAGAAGGGAAATATTTCATAGTCATTGCAGGCTAATAGACTTTGGTTACTTTAGCCTGAGTGTCTATGTTCAGTTGGCGGAATAATTACATATTTGCTTCCCGTCCCACAGATCCTAGTTTAGCTCTGTATTTCATGATTTACTGCAGTAAATACCTAAACAAATTGTTGGGTTTTTTTACTGGTTTTAATCCAAGATTCAATGTCAAATTTACTTATTTTACGCAGGCGAACTTAGTAATACAGCACCAGACATCAGAGTATATCAAAGTATTTTTAAAACTGTTCCTAACAATTAAATGTAATGTACTGTTTCAATTTTTATCTTTCAGACTACCCACATTTTTGTAAAACCTTTTCAGTCACTGTCATGTCGCCTGCTGGTACCATTTATAACCAGTGGTGCTTAATACCTCTTTTATTCAAATGAAACACTTTCAGGTTATGGGGAGCTGTGAATTATGTCTACTTCTTGCAGTTGTCATCCAACCTAATTAGTTCTTGGCATACCTGAGTGTCCAAAGACATGGTAAAAATATAATAAAGCATGATTCAAGTGAAGTAGAAACACTTAAAGACAACTATGCAGCTACTCCATTTTGGAGGCATGTTTTCTATCCAATCTATCATTTAGTAACAGCTAGTGGAAAATAAAGTGGGGGAAAATCAGATTTTTTTGTTTGCACCTTAATCTTTTTACAGAGTTTGGCTAGTGATAGGATGGGCCCTCTGTATCCAAAGATTCAGGTATCCACAGCTTGATTATATAGATCTCTTAAACCTTGTATTTGCCATTTTATATAAAGGAAATCATTTTACTACACACTTGTATATCATGGGATTTGAGTATGCATGGGTTTGGGTATCCACTGTGGGTCCTGGAACCAAACCCCAACATAATACCGAGTGTCACTGTATTTTACTTAAGGGGTTTTGATTTTTATTTACAGGCAGTCTTTGAGTTACAAAAATCTGACTTAGAAGTGAATCATAGTTAAGAATGGGTGTGAGACAACAGGAAGTGAGAGAAATCTACCCCTCGGAAGGGAAATCCACTCATTAAAAAGTTATCATGGGGAAAAGGTGTCTCCACTGAAGCTTTATCACCAATCCTTGTTTCCACAACAAGCCACATTTTTCAAAATCTAATTATCACAGGGATAGAAATTGAGGTGAAATCTTCTGAACAGGGGTGCTGAGACCAAAACAAACACCACAGGGGTGTTAACCCTTCTCCATGCTATCCAAAGCTCCCCGGATTCGAACCGCTAACCTTTCAGTCAGCAAATTCAGTAGCTCAGCAGTGTATCCCACTGTTCCACCGGGGGCTCCTTAAACTTACCATGTATCAATTGACTTCATGTATCCATCAAGGCTAGTTTGGGTGCCAAATTTGCAGATTTTGATATGACTCATGGGCAAGACAAGGGGAAGTGCCAGTGTTCCCCTAAGGAACAAGCTTCCCCTTGCTTCTGCCACTTCCATATCCCCACTGCCATATTCCCACCCAGGCATTCTAACAAAAAAGCAATGTCATGTCAGAGAGTGTAGTGTGGTTCGGTGCTTCTTTCAGGTTCTACCAAAATGGAATAAGCTTTTATTTTAACCACAATTAGAGAAAAGGATTGTTGCTTTTAAAAATAAGAGTTACGGTATAGTACTTACATTGACCCAGGCATAAGTTGACCTAGGTTTTTAGTGTCCATTTTTGGGCTAAATTTCTTTAGATCTATATATGAGTAAAATACCTATGGGAGCTAAAGATTCCACAAGTTTCTCTTTTGATGCACACTGACTTGCATATATAACAGAAGAGAGATGTCCAGCTCGCTTCAGACTATAAATATTCTGTGGGTATTCTGCCCACAGTATCAGCAGGTTATTATTCCTCTCACCTTTTATGCAGTTAGAGCTATGCAGCCGGAATATAATACATTGACATTTTCACGATGTGCTTGCTGGTTGGTCATACAGAAAAGGCATAGCCATTCTACATCTCAAAATGCTATCTTCATTGTGTCACAGAGGAAACTGAGATTTCCTGTAATGCAACAATTGGGATTTGCTATCTTTCCTTTTAGCTTTTTCCTTGATGCTTCAGCTGAAATAATGAAAACTTGGTGCTAAATATTTAAACATTTCAAAATGGGGTGAGATTAAATTAACTGCAAGCAGTTGATGTTGTGAAATTTATTTACAAACTCTTCAAGTAGAATAGATTTCATTTAGTGGGAATATGTAAAAAGTCTGTGCACATTGTAAGAAAAGTATCTCATTGTAATGTTTGTTGCTTGAAATATATTGGAAAGGAGAAGTAATGCTATGCCATGCAGTTAGATACAGTCTTGATTCAGATTCCATGAATGCTCCATATTTACTTAAAGAATATCAAAAACAAAATTTAAAACTTATATGGAACAAATCTGCAGCCCTTTCTTGTAACATTTTGCTTTTTCCATACAGATTGTGACTTACTCAAAAAGTTATACAAACTCGTGCCCAAAAGATTTGTTGTCATATTCTTTGCCAACAATAAGAAGAGTGCCAGTCTTCATTTGGGGAATTGAGTGGATCTCACAGCAAGCCAATGCCAATTGTTTGTCCAAATTTGAGGGTGCCCATTGAAATGAAGTTCCTTATTTAATTGCAGATATTTGCAGATACTCTGTGCTATAATACATATATTTCAAACTTCATAAATTAATTAAAATTAAAAATATTCTGTTTCTGCATGTGAGAAAGCAAGTGAGAAAGCAAGTAAGTAATTCACCTAACACAGAAAATGAAATTAGCAAGAATATAAAACAGATTTATGACGTGATAGTTCAGAGGGTACAGGTCTGTGTGGTCATGATTTTTTTTTTAAAAAAAAAAACCCAAAACAAAACTCTATAAGAAAGAATGTTGTGATATCTTTTAAGGACCCATAGTTTGAATTGAATATTATTAGGGCAGTTTGGTTTTCCTTTAAAACACGTGCATGATAGTTAAAGCCTTTTATTTTTAAAGACCACCCCATCCGACCTGTATGAAATGTGGTCTGTTGCAAACTTGTTCCTTAACACATCCTGACATTTTGAAAAGTGAACATGGGTCTCTAGAGGATCAGTGTTATGCTCACATGTAGTAGATGCCTAATCCATCTATGTATACAGTTGTATTAAATATGTGTTAACTGTACACTGTGATTAACACTGACTGAAAACTCTTGGAATACTGAGCCCATTCAGTAGCAGTCCATTAATACATATGATGCCGAGACAGCTTATGTAGAGGAAGGGAACATTGTGGGAGACGGGGATGGTGAAAATGCCTGTAAACATCTTCAGCCAACACTAGCATAAGAATTTTGGCTGTGAGCCATCAAGTTGTCAAACTGGGCTTTAATCGTGGTGTTGGGAGATTTCTGCCAGAAGGCCTCCTAATGAGAGTTGATTGCATTAAAAAGCACTTATTTGGGAATTAGTAGCAAAGTGTGAGTGATCGCCATTTTAACACTTACATTTTGAAAGGAACAAATGTGAAGGGGAAAAGGAAATGAATGCTTTAACAACCCTCACTTTCAATGTTATGAGCCCTTCCTATGTAAAGAAATCCATGTAGTTGTTTTCTATGCAAAGCAATCAGGTTTGAATTATGCGCAGTCCACAATTATTTATTTATTATTTATTTATTTACAGTATTTATATTCCGCCCTTCTCACCCCGAAGGGGACTCAGGGCGGATCACATTATAACACACATAGGGCAAACATTCAATGCCCATAAACACATCAAACAGAGACAGAGAGAGACACGCAGAGGCAAGTTAACCTTCTTCTGAGGGGATGTTCGATTCTGGCCACAGGGGGGAGCAGCTGCTTCATCCACACTGACGGCACTTCCTCATACCAGGTCGTAAATTAGTTAATCTTGCCTCCCCACTTTTTATAAGTGGTACCTTATCTCCTACTTGATAGATGCAACTATCTTTCGGGTTGCTAGGTCAGCAACGAGCAGGGGCTATTTTTTTTTTTTAATTGACGGGTGCTCACCCCGCCACGGGCTGGCCTCGAACTCATGACCTCATGGTCAGAGTGATTTAAGGCAGCTGCTCAACAGCTGCGCCACAGCCCGTATAACATTCTACAAAGAAATAAACAGTTACAGTTTCATTCTGACACCAGTTTGCTGAAGTTGAATCTCCCTGATATCGTTTTTCTTCTATAAAGGTAAAGGTTTCCCCTGACGTTAAGTCCAGTCATGTCTGACTCTGGGGGTTGGTGCTCATCTCCATTTCTAAGCCGAAGAGCCAGCATTGTCCGTAGACACCTCCAAGGTCATGTGGCCAGCATGACTGCATGGAGCGCCATTACCTTCCCGCCGGAGCAGTACCTACTCACATTGGCATGTTTTCGAACTGCTAGGTTGGCAGTTTTCTTCTATACAGCTATATAAAATCCACATTATCTGCTTTGAACTGGATTATATGGCAGTGTAGACTAAAATAATTCAGTTCAAATCAAATAATGTGGATTTTTCTGCTTTGATAACTTGGATTATCTGGCTGTGTAGAAGGGCCCTTTCTTTGCAGTAGTGCTTAAATGTGTTATTATGTAACCATTGTGTAATTCATCTCTCATATTATAGAAAGTCACTAGCTGTGCCCGGCCACGCGTTGCTGTGGCTTAGTCTGGTGGTGTTGGTCAGTCTACATTAGGTTGTATTTATGCTGTGACCTCCACCTTCTTTATACTCACATTAGTAATAGTATTTGAAGTCTGTTACCTTCTTCAATTTTTGTGTTGATTGATAATTGCTTGAGATCCCTGTTGTCTTTGGTTTGTTGTTAGTTGTAATGTCTGATTCTGCTGAGTGCGGTTTATATTTTTATTGTGGTACAATAGTCTTTTTTTTGTTTTGCCTGTGTAGGTGTTTATTATTATTGTTGTAGTGGTCATGAAGGTTGGATAAGTTAGATGCTACTGTATTGTTTTTTGGAGGCCCAGTGTAGCACTGACTGGCCTCTCAGCCTCAGTGCCTGGCTGTTTCTTGCCTGTGATGGTGTTGATTCTTGTTGTTGTTGTTGTCATTGTTATTATTGTAATTGTTTTTTTGGAGGTCAAGTGTGAATGTAGGGATTGGGGAGGTGGATGAGTTGTGTTGTCAAATTTTGTATTTGTTATAGTCACAATGCGTTGTCAGTTTTGTGGGTCCGGATTGTGGTTTTGTGGTGTGGTTGTATTGTTACAACTGAGAGGCAAGGCTTTTGCATTGTTTTGCCAAGTTTTGTATTTCTGGGGCGTTTAGTTGTGTTGTTATAGTCATGATGCGTTGTTGTGAGTTTTGTGGGTCCGGATTGTGGTTTTGTGTTGTGGTTGTGTTCTTACAACTGGGAGGCAAGGCTTTTGCATTGTGTTGTCAAATTTTGTATTTCTGGGGCGTTTAGTTGTGTTATAGTCACAATGCATTGTTGTGAGTTTTGTGGGTCCGGATTGTGGTTTTGTGGTGTGGTTGTGTTGTTACAACCGGGAGGCAAGGTTTTTGCGTTGTGTTGTCAAGTTTTATATTTCTGGGGCATTTAGTTGTGTGCCAAGTTTCGTATTTCTGGGACGTTTAGTTGTGTTGTTATAGTCACGATGCATTGTTGTGAGTTTTGTGGGTCCGGATTGTAGTTTTGTGGTGTGGTTGTGTTGTTACAACCGGGAGGCAAGGCTTTTGCGTTGTGTTGTCAAGTTTTATATTTCTGGGGCGTTTAGTTGTGTGCCAAGTTTCGTATTTCTGGGGCGTTTAGTTGTGTTGTTATAGTCACGATGCGTTGTTGTGAGTTTTATGGGTCCAGATTGTGGTTTTATGGTGTGGTTGTGTTGTTACAACCTGGAGGGAAGGCTTTTGCGTTGTGTTGCCAAGTTTCGTATTTCTGGGGCATTTAGTTGCATTGTTATAGTCACGATGCGTTGTTGTGAGTTTTGTGGGCCCTGTGTGGTTTTGTGGTGTGGTTGTGTTGTTACAACTGGGAGGCAAGGCTTTTGCATTGTGTTGCCAAGTTTTGTATTTCTGGGGTGTTTAGTTGTGTTGTTATTGCATGATGCGTTGTTGTGAGTTTTGTGGGTCTGGATTGTGGTTTTGTGGTGTGGTTGTGTTGTTGTAACCTGGAGGCAAGCCTTTTGCATTGTGTTGCCAAATTTCGTATTTCTGGGATGTTTAGTTTTGTTGTTATAGTCACTGCGCAAACAACTTTATCATTTTATATATATAGATTTGTAGAGGCTGCATAAATTCAGTTTGTGACCATCTCCCCCTCCCCCAAATTAGCTTTAAGAAAAATGGAAAGACTGTCTAGATCAGTGGTTCTCAACCTATGGGTCCCCAGATGTTTTGGCCTTCAACTCCCAAAAATTCTAACAGCTGGTAAGCTGCCTGGGATTTCTTGGAGTTGTAGGCCAAAACACCTGGGGACCCAGAAGTTGAGAACCACTGATCCACATAATACCTTGAAAACAACACTACACTTTGAACTAGCAACTTTATTTATTTAAATATTTTTATCCAATCCTGTATTGTGGGATTTTAGAATGGTACACAAGTAAAACCAATGTAACACAATAAACAATTGTAATCAAACTGAAACACAGCAAACAAGTTCACAAATCAAAACAAATCAGATTAAGTTGGACCGAGATTTAATGAACTACTACTATGGATTGTTGAAGTCTTGAATAATATTTCAGGGATGGAAGGAAATAGATTTACAAAATTGTCTTCTGTGAATGATCAGCACTGAAAAGCCTCTCCTTTGACCACTACTATTATATATCTTGGGAGTGTATCTTTTTGCCTCTGCTGGGGCACAGTACTTTTTGTTTGCTGTCATTTCACTTCCAGTTCAGATTGCTAACTTCAGAAGCTCTGAGTTAAGAAACATATCAACTCCCAAACCCCACGTATCCCAATCTGGGGCCATTTTTTATAGTGCAGTGATTCCATTTTAATCAACATAATTCCACCCAAAGTAATAGCAGTTTAGGTGGAATTATGTTGATTAAAATGGAATCACGGCAGTTGCCTCAGCACTATAAGAGGTTTTCACAAAACCAGTTGCTCTCATTGCAACATTGTGGTAACAGTGAGGTCGCAGACCATATTTTAGTTCTTGGGGACCACTGGTAGTCCATGGACCACAGGTTGGGAACCACTGCTCTAGGTCCTTTAGAGTGACTCATTCTGGAGAATCTAGAAATTCTTAGAAAAGGGCTTTGTTTAGGAATTTCTAGGCCCTCCAAGGTAACCCTATGGTCAACGTCCAGTGGAAGATGACATAGAGTCACACGAGAGGACTTAGAAATTCTTAGTTTATGCACTTGATTAATATATTCGCTCTATCAAATTCCCAAAAGTTAAACCTCTAAATATTGTAAGGTGTATAATTGCATATTGTGTATTGGATTACATCTTGGGGCATGACAAGAAAAAACCAACTAACCAACTAATTAAGCAAGCTTTAGTGCCTCACGAAACTATAAACCCCAGGATTCCACAGGATGCAGTCTTGGCAGCTAAAGTGGTGTTATACTGTTATAATCATGTAGTGTGAAAGGGTCCCTGCTCTCAACCTCCTCTTCATATGAATGGGACTGAGCATAAGAGGCTCAAAGAGAAAACAAAGTAAATATTCTCCAAACAATAGCTAGCAGTGAGAGAAGCTGCAGTTGGGATGCTAAGCTCTTTTATGAACTAAGTTGTTCATTTTCTTAGCAATGTGCAGAATGCTGATAGGGTCAAGAAAAAAGGAATTTAGCTGCTGAAGTGCCTTGCAAAATGTAATAGAACAAATCCCATGAAAATTGCATGCAGTGGGCATAGCCCAATGGCTTATTTTCCTATTTTTATTGCCAATTTCCTGTTTATAGCAGGGTGAGGTATTTAGCCGTCTTGCTAATTATTTTCTTTTTTTTTTTCTTAGTTGATGCCAGGGAAGAGAGAGATTGGAAGCACAAATTGTGAAGAGAACTGTGGCTGCAAAAATAGAGTTCTGTTAACATAAATAAAGGAAGAGACTTTTAACTAGAATAGGATTAATTTAAAACAGTGAAATACCAGAGAACTACTCTATTTTTCATACAGGGAGAGTACAATGAATTGGAGCATCTGATGGATATTTTTTATTAGTTTGTTCTTCCTTTGTAGCTACTAGATGGGCTCACATTGCATACAGCTGCCTTTGTCAGCGGTATGAGGCTGAACAATATGAAGGAATAATATATTTCCTGGAGTTTATAATTCATGAAAGCTTCTAAAAAGAATGTATGCAAGATATGGAAAGGCGAAGACACAGAAAAGAGAAAGTTGCTGTATTTGAAAGCTTTTCCTGCAGTCATTAGCATGACAGAGCATACTCCCTAGTATTCTGTGAAAAATAAGTTACTCTTTGTTGTTTTGTGAAACAAGCCAGACTAAAACTTGCAGAATTCTTCCTTTCTTTTCTCAGTTGATTTTATATGGTTTCTGAAACATATTCAGAATATGCAATAAAACTGTCATGGCATATGCAACACAAATAGTAGTTCCACCTGGCAATTCTCCATTGAGCTAGAGACCATCTGTTTACAAAGATACAGGTTTTTAATACCATGTTCCCCCTAAAATAAGACCTCCCCAAAAAATAAGACCTAGTAGAGGTTTGGGGGGGGAATTGCCAAATATAAGGCCTCCCCCGAAAGTAAGACCTAGCAACTAAGAATGGACCTTCCAAGCTGCAGCAGAGTTCCATTGGGAAGCATGGCTGCAGGGCAGAAGCAGCACTCATCCGCAGTGGAGGGAGGGAGGGAGAGTGCTTGCTTTCTGTGCTTCCATGGCTGGCCTTGCCTTGCCTCCCGCCTGTCCCCCAGCCGCTAATCCATATACGCGGTTTGAAGAACCTTCCCTTACTGCCGGTGCCGTTTCTTCCTTCCGAGACACGGCTCTGTCCTGGCCATGCTCCCTTCTCCCCAGAGGCTTCTGATTGGCTCCTGGTGCCAGGGCGAGGGAGGGTGGGAGGGAAGGAGGAGGGCTTGAAACCCTTTCCACTCGTCCTAAACTGCAAGAGGTACCATAGATTGTTGTACATGTAAATAATGGTAGTAACAAGAAATTCTTGATAGGATTCACAGTTTGTCTGGTTATGCTGGTTTGTGATGACAACTACTTTACAGTATATAATAAATGTTCGTTTTGTTGTTCAACAATAAATGTGAGCTCTTCTTCATGGAAAAATAAGACATCCCCTGAAAATAAGACCTAGTGCATCTTTGGGAGCAAAAATTAATATAAGACCCTGTCTTATTTTCGGGGAAACAGGGTAGCTGTCTGGAAATATGATGGCTTAGACCCATTTTCTCAGACATTTTGGTTGGCTTTTGCTCCTTTTGTTAATGAGTGCACTGTTGATAAGAAATGACTTCTATAAATGAACAGGATTGCCATTGGCCCACCAGAGATTTGCCTTCTGTGGAACAAAAGTAAAGAGTGTCAACTGGTGGAACATGGGCATTTCTGGATGAGACGTTTATCCTGCAATCACCTGACCTGAACATAGCATATGTTAGGTGTGGACCGTGGGTCCAAATTCTTCATCTTTCATTTCCTTCCATCTTCTGTGTTTTCCCACTACTTCTTCCAGTTTTTTCCTCTTTTTCCAGTAAAAAAAACCCTATTAAGATGATAGAAAAGGAAGTCAGACACCAGGGGTGAAGTAAGTGAGTACTTTGGGCTGCATGTAGACCCTAATCCCTTGTAGTACTTAAGGATATCTATATGGCTCAGGTCCAGGTTATGTGAAAGATCATATCTCTCTTTATGACTCTGCCTTTGTTTTGAGAGCTTCTGAAGAGACCCCTTTCTCTATCTGAAAACCCTCATAGATGCACCTGGTTGGAACACAAGACAGAACCTTCTACACGGTTGTTCCCAGGCTTTTGAACTTCTTTTCCAGATATATTTCACTGACATCCTCCTTTGCTATCCTTCTTTGAAGGTTTACTGTTCTGGGGAAAGGTCTAGCATGTGTTGTGTTGTATTTATTTGTTGTTTCTTTTTGAATTGTTTGTTTTTAGCTCATTTAAATTTTATTAATATTTTCATTATAATTTTAGTTGTTCTCACTATACAATGGGGAAGGAAAAGCCAAATGTCTTGCCTCGAGCTCACTGGCGAAAAGATGGGATAGAAATGTTAAAGAATAATTATTTTGATCTTTTGCTGGTGATAGGCACTTTAAATACTGTTTTACTGGTTTATCATCATATTCACAGCACTGCTCAGAAAAAATAAAAATAAAAATGGATGAAGAGAAACTGTATATTTTCTTGTCAGACAGAATTTAAACCAGGGAAAAGAACAGCTGGATCAAACTCAGACTCAGAGAATAGGGCTGGTATATATCAGGGAGAAGTCTGTTGGAACATTATTCTGCTAAATAGCATCACCCATACCTCTCTGAACAATAAATGGTGGAATGTCGCCATTGGCTAATTGAGTGTAGATGCTTAGGTAATCTCAAGGAGAGATAATTACTAGATCTCTGTTGAACAGAGCAGGATCCAGGGGAAGGTCATAATTAGAAAGAAACATACCAAAATCAATACAGCTTGCTTATAGAAATGCCAGAAAATGGGCAAGAAAGAAAAAGAAACATTAGTAATGATGATAATCAAGAGAATATCCTAAAAGCTTACATACATAAATAGTAATTTTTAGTTATTTGAGAACCAGAGGGCAGGGTCCAACTTATTGAAATGCATTGCCTGATTTACCGGGCGATGGCCATAGCGGCGTTAAGTGATGGGTAACCCTAGGCATTTATGGTGTTGACAGAGGGCTTCCTCCTCCCAGAAGCCCCCTGCATGGCAGGAAACTTTCCCGCTGCTTGGCCTGCTGGCCTATCAGCGCCAGGCCCAACCCTGCCTCCGGATTGTTCAGGTAGGGCCCGGGGCCGGCCCAAGGACCCATGTATGGCAGCCAACCCTTGTTCTTGTAACCAATAAACGAGTTGTGGCCAGGTTTTATCACAACCCTGTGTTTGTGTCATCTTTGGTTCTCTGCCGGCCAGGGGTGTGCCACCCATGCACACACAATGCCTTGAGTTTTTAATGAGGTTTCTGGATATATTTTAATTTTAAAGAATAAGTTTTAATTTTTTTAAGCAGCTACATGCCATTTATTAGGAGAATTAAGGTTATGTTTATTAATGATTACGTCTGCTCGTTGTCCTTAACACAGACTATGTGAGAGTATTAGCACAGCATTTTATCCTGAGAAGTGGTAAACTCTTCCTTGATCCATTCACTGTCAAAATCCTCTTTGTGCTTGATGTTTCTGAAGCACCAAAGTAACCAGATTAATATGCTAAATCACTGGTGCCTATTAGAGTATTATATTAACATAAGACCTTTCACTTCTTAGTTGGCTAAATAAGCCCATAATGCAATCAGCATTTACAATATGTGCTAAATATATTTTCCCTGTTCTTGCTACAGACATTTATGTGTGTGAGGAGATGTACTTGTTGGAATAGGAGCCATGGTTGTAAGCCAGCTGTGAATATAAATGCACAATCAAATGGAAATCGAGTTTGTCCATGCAGTTTGTTTGGAATTGGATGAATATTCTGATGAATATTGATATACATGTTACTTTCTGTGTTCTCAAACTGAAAGTAATAACAAGTGTCCCTAAAATCAGCCAAAAGAATCCTGCTCATATGACAATCAGTAAGTTTGTCTACATGGTTTACTGTGCGGTCACTCTTGGCTGTCTTCATGACATTCTGTCACTTCTGGTGTTTATCACAGGGTAAACCAGGTTAATTCAGTTTAGATCTGTTATGGTTGGTGCCACTTTAGATGTTTTAAACTGGTTGCAAATTGTCTGGCTTTTAGTTTATAAATAAGTTTAATATATTGAGGGGTTTATTGTAAGTCCCCCTCAAGATCCTCAGATATAAGGTAAGATATAAATATTGTAATCACTAAATAAAACATATTTTATTTTTGAAAATACTATGAGGAGACCTTACCTTGAAAGATGGCTAAAATATTTTAAGTACAACTAATGAATTGTACATGACCTTGAATCCTGCATGGCTCCCAAAAATCCATGTTGTAACTTGCTTATATTATTTGGGAAGCCTCTACACAATAAACAGATCCTACTCGAGAAACATATCCACATTTCTTCTCCCTCCCAACCTGTCTCTTCTTCTGTTTCTGTGTTCTGTCTGAGAGGGAAATACATTTTTATTACCATGGTTTACAGCAGCTGTCAGTAGATGGTTCATAGAGTATTTTGGATCTCTTTCAAAGTTGAAGGGACATTTTTATAACCAAAGTTCTGTAAATGAAAAATTTTGCAGTACAAAGCACACATTGCACAGTTCACTGCATCACACATAGCTGTGTGCCTGCACCCATAAAATGAAATTTCACCATATTTATTTTAAGCTTGTGAGACTTTAACAGTAATTCAGTGAGTTGCAAGAAGACTGAGGTGAATGAATCTACATGTTTTTAGCTTTGTTGCCTCTTATTTTTTCCTCCTTTCTGATTCTGTCCCTGCTTGACTAAACCAATACAAAAATACTTTTAAAAGAAAATCTCCGGGCCAGTCTTTCTGCCTCTATGCTTGCTTTAAATTGGACCACTGCTAGTTCAGGAAATACCAGGAAGACAGAAAGTCAGTGCTGTATTGGAGCCTCCGGTGGCCTAGGGGATTAAAGCCTTGTGACTTGAAGGTTGGGTTGCTGACCTGAAGGCTGCTAGGTTCGAATCCCACCCGGGAAGAGCGTGGATGAGCTCCCTCTATCAGCTCCAGCTCCATGTGGGGACATGAGAGAAGCCTCCCACAAGGATGGTAAAACATCAAAACATCTGGGCGTCCCCTGGGCAACGTCCTTGCAGACGGCCAATTCTCTCACTCCAGAAGCAACTCCGGTTTCTCCTGACACGAAAAAAAGTGCTGTATTGTCATACTGTATAAACTATTTCCTTCATAGATAAATAGTAGAGGTGGGATGAGTTGCAGTAGAGCATAGGATAGTAAAAAAATTACTTTCTTGAAGATGTTCCTACCAGTTGTTGGAATTCACATGTTGTAATGCCAACAAATACATTTGTCAGAAGTGTGGATATAATGGGCATGAACTTGTTCTGGAAAGTAACATAAACTCACTCATTTATGACTGAACAGCAATCATGTATAGTAGGCTCTTCATTTTTACAGGGATTAGATGTACAGAAAAGTGGCAAAATTTTGAATTAAAAAGTCATTTTCTTTCATCTGAGAGAACACCTCTCTAGGCATCACTAGATCCTTCAGAATGACTAGTAGCTAACCACAGAATTGTGTGGAAGGACCTAGAAATTCCTAAAAAACATATTGTATGACTCTATATGTTCAACTTCTAGTGGAACTTGGCTGTAGAAATGTCTGGATGACCTAGAGATTCCTCAAGAGACCATATTAATCAAACCCAAACATTTTTAAATCCACAGAATTTTCAGCAGTATTGTAGTATGCTTTACAACTGTGTATGTACAATTACGGGTTAAAAAGTGGAGAAAAGTTTTTGCAATATTGCTTTATTAATTGGTTTACAATTTTGGTTGGAAAGCAGTATTGCAGAGCATGAAACAATTGCCCTCTTAATAAAAAAATAGAATTCTATTTTTACTTATTTTTGATTAATTATTATATACATGCAATTCCCATTTAAGCCATTGGTTCTCAACCTGTGGGTCTACAGATGTATTGACCTTCAACTCCCAGAAATCCTAACAGCTAACTGGCTGGGGTTTCTGGGAGTTGTAGGCCAAAACACTTGGGGACTCACAGGTTGAGAAACACTGATTTAAGGACATGCTGATGTAAATTAAAGTACTCATTTGCTTATGTTCCATGCTGCAAAAGAAGTAGACATGTTAACAGTAACCAATGTATCTTATATACTAGTATCACTCAAGAAGGCATTTATGTGACAGTATCACATATTTCAATCACATTTGTTGCCATAATTTGAATTATGCATTGCAGTTCTTGGTGTCATTCTCATCCACTTTCAGGCAGCTATGCATTGTCAGTGCATACAGATCGCCAGTGTTGGCAGCTGGGAAGTTTTTGACATCCCTGCTCTCAGTATATGTGCATGAACACTCACAAACTGTAGAAAAGCCCAAGAAGGCAGAGATATTGTAGTCGTGTTAGGTATAAGTCATGGTGTAGAATAGATGGATTTGAATTTTGGAGTGAAGAGAGCCCAATTTGTGGTACTCAACTCAGGCAGGGGAAATCCTTTTTCTAAATCCCACTGCTGCCTCCAATTGAGGAGATGTGCGCGCGTGTGAGAGGGAGGGATGGAGGATTTAGTGGATAAGGAAGGATAACGGAACTGATTGGGTTTAAATGAGTAAAGATGGTAACTTGTATAGAAAAGTATGGTAACTTATATAGATAGGTACGGTAACTGCCACCAACGTGGGGTAATGGGTTTCTTTCAGGCTTACAGAGAGGCAAGGAGACTGATCTTTATGAAGGATAAAACTCAAGTTTATTTTGGTACATAAGCGTGTAGTTTCAATCAGTAAACGTTCCGGATCTTAAGTTACAATGTAGTCTTTCTTGAATGGATATATCTTAAATAACTTCTCTTCGAACAGTAAATAAAACACCCGGTCAACTTATATCACCAGCCTTTCTCCTGAGTGACCATAAGCTACCGTCCTTAGCTGATTCCCACAGCTCCTAATCTTTTCAAAACCTAACCGCAACTGTCCTTTTTAAACCTTCACAGCAGCTCCTTTTTAAAAAAAGAGGGAATATACTCTAACTGTCAACTTAGCCACGCCCCCTTTTTCTCCCAAGGGAAGCTGTGTTACCATGGCAACCTACCAAATGCTGCTTCCAGCTAGTTTCCATGTTAGGCTTTTCCTTGCTAATATATAACTCTCTTTTTTCTTTAACAAACAAATAAATAAAATCATATCAATAATCTCTGTTTAACACATAACTTCTCTACATGGAGGTTTAAGTTTTACTTTCTACTAAGTCAAATTTAATCAGCGTCTTTGGACCAGCCATTTTCTCTCTGTTTGGCATAAGCTCACATGGTTCTTGTAAGGATAAAAGAGGGAGGAGAGCATGGATTTAGCTATGTGGGGCATAGACAAGAAATATTCCCCAATAAGAATTTCATCATAATAATTATTTATTATTTATTTATTACATGCATTTATACCCCGCCCTTCTCCCCGAGGGAACTCAGAGCGGCTTACATTCTGCCACGAGGGCAGAATAATTATTTATTATTTATTTATTACATGCATTTGTACCCCACCCTTCTCCCCGAGGGGACTCAGAGCGGCTTACATTCTGCCATATAATTACCTATATTCTTCTTCTTATTATTATTATTATTATTAGAAAGAATGAGTGATTGCAAATACATTTGGTGGAATCTGGAGGAAGCAGGTTTTCTCACTGTTCAAACAACTCAGGATATCAACTCTGAGTAGCCCAGAAGTCTCTGTAGGACAAAGTCATCCCTTTTCTGACTTACTTTTCTAACTTACTGACTTAAATTTAGGAACCAGAAGATTCTCCTGACTTACCAGAGGGTCCTATTTCCATCCTGCAAAGATGTCACAGAGCATGTAGACCCCCCTCTTTATTCTGGCATAGCAACAACTTTCCAGGAGCCCAAATTGCTAATATGGGTTCCTGTATGGCATTTCCTGTAGGTAGCAATCAAGGGTAAGTTGGCTGATCCAAGAACAGCTTTTTCAGCAGGCAGATAACATTGGATGTGGAGGACTTATGTTGTTCTCTGTTTGTTGCATCAGCCCATTAGCATTCTAAAATGTCCCGACTCTTGACAGAGGGAGACCTCATGATTTTGTGGAACAGAGTTAATAAAATAGAAAGCTGAACAAGCGGAGTAGAGAGAAGACAAGGAAAATAGCACCGTGAGGTAGGATAATGAATTTGAACCTAGGTGAAGCTGGGTGCTTTCACTAGTAGCATTCAGATCAAACAATTACAGTTTAAATATAAACGTATAATTGAAAACATCTCAGCAACAAAAGGATAAACACACACTCTTAATGGCACATGCTACATCTGGCAAACAGCACTTTAAGTGTATCATTTGGGTATGTCTATTGCGTATCAGTAATGCCAATTTAAAATACTTTCAACTTGATTCGTTGTCTTTTTATTTCCTTGATGCTTTGGAATTTAATACACTGATGGCAAAGTCATAGAACAAGTGCTCCTGAAATCAGTCTCTTACTAACAACACAATGATTAAATGTTCATTATACAGCAAGAGAGAATTGGATTTGGAGACACGTCTGCTATCTTAAATCCTAACAGATATAGTAGAACAAGAGTATGGCTAATTGAAAGTATCTTATGTCATTTGGAATCATTAGAGAAAGCACAGTTTATTAAATGTTTCCTTCTGAAAACAACCAGTGCACTCTAACAGCCAATTTCTTACATGAATGAACTACAGTGCTTTTTTCAATACTACTGTAGACTGAGTGGACAATTCATAGCATCTATGCATACTTTCTGTCTTTCTATGTGTGTATTTTATTTCCTAGACTAGATTAGGTACCTGTCAATTCTCTGGTTAGATCTTTTATAACACTATTTATTAGGAAAAAAACCAATTTTTAAATTTTATGAATGGTCCCATTGGAAAATGCATAAAGATGTGACTGAACGGCAACTCCCATCATCGTTTGTCGTTACCTCCAAACTGCACCAGTTGTTTAACTTGGTTGTGGTGGGTATGTGTTCCAATTTTGGTCCAGATCCTTCATTAGTGGGAGTTACTGGGCTCTCTGGATGTAGAGTGGACTGCATCTGCCATAATCCTGGGTCAATTCCCTCTCCCATATCCCTCCAGTATTTTCTGTTGGCATGTTGGGTATATGCACCAGATTTGGTCCAGATCCATCTATGGTAGGAGTCATAGGGCTCTCTAGATGCGGGTTGAGCTGCAACACCATCATCCTGGGTCAGCCCCTGTCACGACCCAGGCGGCAGAGGCACCAATAACCATACACAGAGGCCAGAATCTAACTAATATCTTTATTGAAGGAATATATAAAGTTAATAAAAACAAGTATAGAAAATAGTCCAGAATTAGACCCTTCAGGAAAGGTCAGAATTAGTCCAAAAAAGCAATGTCCAATAAGAAATATTAAGGTCCAAAGTTGTAATCCAATAACCGAAACACTCACTTTGCCAAGCAAAGTGAGGGGAGATGACAAGGTCCTTAGTCCATAAAACTTGAGCGTGGCTAGGAAATAACTTGATACTTGAAACAAGGCTTGAACGTGGAACAAGGTAACTAAGAACAAGAACAAGGTCCGTGGAATAACTTGGTAAAATCCGTGAAACAAGGCAAGGATTAGTCCTGGGAAACAAGGCAAAGTCCGTCGGTAAACAAAGGCTGGGAAGCAAGGCGAAGGCTGGATAGCAAGGCAAGGCTTGAGCTGAAGCGAGGCTTGAATCGGAGCGCGCTGTCCAGACACAACTCGCTCCGTAGGCTGACGAATTGACTCCGCGAAGTTGCTACGCGGGCAAAACACCTATATAGAGTCCAACTTTCTCACCAAAGCGGTTCTCTGGGAATCAGAAACGAAAGCTAAACTCTGAGACCAGATGTTAAACTCCTTAAAGATTCTCACGAGAACCAATGTTAATTGGCAACATTCTTAGCTGCTATCCTCGCACTCCTGCGCGAAGCTGAATCCAAACTTCTCTGTTGTTTACAAAACTCCCGGCGCAAGAACACGGGAGAAGTAGGCTCTGGGGTTGTTTGACATACTTCTGGGGCACAACTTTCTTGCAGGTGCAAGGTTTCCAGATCTGCCTGGGAAGGATCTGGCTGAGAGGAATCCAGTTCAGACTGGGAAGGTAAAAAACCCAAGTTTTCATCTTCATCAGGGATTACAATGTCCTGAGCAGGACTACAAGGCCCATGGTTCATCACACTATCCCCCTCCTCAGGGCCCCTCCCAAACTGGGGTCCTCTCCCCGAGGCGCGAGGTCGCGGTTTGGTGGGATAGGTCAGATGGAAGCGACGGGTTAGATCAGGAGCATGGACTGTGGAGGCGTCTTCCCAAGAGCGTTCCTCAGGCCCAAAACCCACCCAGTCAATGAGATATTGTAGGCGGCGGCGATGAAAGCGAGAATCCAAAATGTCCTCAACCTCGAACTCCTCCTCCCCATTCATCAAAACAGGAGGGGGGGCCGGTTGGTCTGTATCAGGACGCACACCATCCGCCGGAAGGAGCAGGGAACGGTGAAACACTGGGTGAATGCGCATTGAACGCGGAAGTTGGAGTTTGAAAGTCACGGGGTTTAATTGCGCCACCACTGGATAGGGGCCAATGAAGCGGGCATCTAACTTCCGGCATGGGCGGTGGGAGGGCAGAAAGCGAGTGGACAGAAAAACCCGATCTCTTACCTTGATTTCGGGGCCCGGCTGGCGGTGTTTGTCAGCGTGGCGTTTATAGTCCTCCTTGGCTTGGTCCAGTTGCTGGAGCAAAAGTTGTTGCACCGCTGTGAGTTCCTGCAGCCAATCCTCTGCTGCGGGAACTTCTGAAGTTTCAATGACAGGGGGAAAGAAACGTGGATGGAAACCGTAGTTTGCAAAGAACGGCGTTTCTTTTGTAGAAGCTTGAACTCCATTATTGTAGGCAAACTCAGACAGTGGTAACAGAGAAGCCCAATTGTCCTGTTGGTAGTTTACATAACAGCGAAGATACTGCTCCAAAGTGGCATTGGTGCGCTCCGTTTGCCCATCTGTTTGGGGATGATGAGCTGAAGATAAGCGAGAGTCTATGCCCAGTAGTTTTTGTAGTGCCTTCCAAAAACGAGAGGTGAATTGAGATCCACGGTCTGTGACTAAACTCTTGGGCAATCCATGTAGTCTGAAAACATGCTGAAGAAATAGATCCGCAGTTTCTTTGGCCGTGGGGAGGCCTTCGCAGGGAATGAAATGGGCTAACTTGGTGAATAGGTCCACCACCACTAAGATCGTGGTGAATCCACAGGAAGGTGGTAGGTCAGTGATGAAATCCGCGGAAATTATTTCCCATGGGCGAGATGGGGTAGGAAGGGGGTGCAAAAGCCCTGAGGGCTTCTCCCTTCGTATCTTGGAGCGCTGGCATACTGGGCAGGTGTTGACATATTTTTCCACATCCTTGCGGATCTTGGGCCACCAAAAATCTCTTAGGATCAAATGCATGGTTTTAAATAGTCCGAAGTGTCCTGCTGGTTTGCAGTCATGACACAGACGAAGCGCTTTTTCCCTGCCCGGTCCGGGTGGGATATAAACATGATTTCTATAGCAGAGCAGCCCATCTTTAAGCGAAAAGGGAAAATGCAGACCTTGGCGAAGTTGGTCCTGCGCCCAGGCATCTGCTTGCTGACTAGCCCTGATTTCTTGAGCACAGATGGGTCCTGGAGTAGGGGAAGTTGAACCAATGGGACTGGATTTGGTGTTCCCCACTGTGAGCGTGGCAAAGTTCTCAGGTTGTAGCAGTTGGGATTCAAAGGTCTCCTTGCGTCCTGCAGCGTATTCCGGTTTACGTGACAGGGCGTCTGCTTGCTTGGTTTGAGCTGGGGTCACATAATGGATCTGGAAGTTGAAACGTTCAAAGAATAAAGCCCAACGTTGCTGCCTCTGATTTAGTTTGCGGGCAGTTCTTAGATGTTCTAGATTACGATGATCAGTGTGGACTTCAATGGGGAATTTGGCCCCTTCTAGCCAATGTCTCCAAGTTTCAAAGGCTGCCTTTATGGCCAGTAGTTCTTTTTCCCAAATGGTGTAATTCCTCTCTGGTGTGGTTAGTTGACGAGAATAAAAGGCACAGGGGTGGAGGTGATCTCCCACCGGTTGTAAGAGTACAGCCCCAATTGCCACATCAGAGGCGTCCGCTTGCACCACAAAAGGGGTTCCAGGATTTGGGTGCTGTAGAATTGGCTGGGAGGTGAATAGTTTCTTCAGTTGCTGGAACCCTTTCTCTGCTTGATCAGTCCAGCGGAAAGGCTGCTTTCCACGGATGCAGCTAGTGATGGGGTCGGACCAGCGGGCAAAATCTGGAATGAACTTGCGGTAGTAGTTCGCGAACCCCAAGAAACGCTGCACCTCTTTCTTGTTAGTTGGCGCCCGCCATTCCAATACTGCTGAAACTTTGGCTGGATCCATGGAAAGCCCTAGAGGCGAGATGCGGTAGCCAAGGAAATCTACCTCTTGTAGATCAAAAGCGCATTTTTCTAGCTTGGCATAAAGTCCATGATCCCGCAGTCGTTGCAACACCATTTTGACGTGGTTCTCATGTTCTGATTGTGATCTGGAAAACACCAAAAAATCGTCCAGGTAGATTATCAAGAATCTGTCTAGATAGTCCTGAAAAATATCGTTGACAAAATGCTGGAACGTTGCGGGAGCTCCGCATAAACCGAAATTCATAACTCGGGACTCGAATAATCCGAATTTAGTCTGGAAGGCGGTCTTCCACTCGTCCCCTTCTCTGATGCGAACTAGATTATAAGCCCCCCGAAGATCCAGCTTGGTGTAGACCTTGGCTCCTCGAAGTCGGTCCAGTAGATCCGAGATTAAGGGCAGGGGATAGCTGTTCCGCTTGGTGATATTGTTCAATGCTCTGTAGTCCACCACCAAGCGTAATTCCCCTGACTTCTTCTTCACAAACATCACTGGGGAGGCGGCTGGGGATTGAGAGGGTCTGATGAACCCCTTGCGAAGGTTTGTCTCTAAGAATTCCCTGAGAGCTTCTTGCTCTGGTTCAGTCAGGGAGTAGAGATGCCCTCGCGGGATCGGGGCCCCCTCCACCAAGTCAATGGCACAGTCATAAGGTCTATGTGGGGGTAATTTTTCGGCTTCTTTCTCATTGAATACATCCCAATACTCGGAGTACTTCTTTGGCAAGGTGATGATGGGCTCGGAGTCTGTGGCATGGCATACCTTGGCTACGAGGCAATGGTTTTGGCAGTACGGTGAAGCAAACTGCAGTTCTCTGTTGGACCAGGAGATGTTAGGGTCGTGGAGTGTCAGCCATGGAATTCCCAAAATCACAGGGAAATGGGGAACCTCGGTAACAAAGAAGGAAATCTCTTCCATATGTTCCCTTATCCACATCCTGGTGGGTTCCGACCACTGGCTTACGGGGCCCGTCTTGAGGGGACGGCCGTCTATGGCTTGCACCACACGGGCATTCTTGAAATCATGATATTGTAATCCCAGAGAGTCGGCATACTCTCTATCGATGAAATTGTTGGTAGCTCCAGAGTCTATCATGGCGTGGATCATGACGGGTCCCCTTTTTGCTGACCATAATGTGACCACGAGAAGGAACAGGACCCCGGTTGGCGGCTCTTGGATGGATTTTTTGACCGGGTTGGCGAGCCTCTCTACACCCGGTCGTTGGCTTCCCCCGCCGGCTGTGTGCCAGTCGGCTCAGACGCCTTCGACTCCGTGGAGGACGCCGCCGCAAGACGGGCGGCAGGCTTCCCTTTGGCTGGGCACTCTCTGGCGAAGTGGCCCCCGTTCCCGCAGTACCAGCAGAGGTTCAAGCGTTGACGACGGGCCTTCTCGGCGGCATCTAGTCTGGGACGCACATTGCCCAACTGCATCGGCACCTCCTCGCCTCCTCTGGGGTATGGGGTTGGCTGCGGGGGTCTCCACACCGGACGTGGCTGAACACTGGCGGGAGCGGGGGGTTTTGCCCCGGCTCTACCGCCCTGGCCTCGAACCCATTGTTTCCTGTTGGCAATCATGACTTCAGCCCGTAAACATTGATCAATGAGTGCCTCGAGGGTCTGGGGAGGATCCACCTTGGAGATTTCTTCCAGCATTTCAATGTTGAGACCCTCCCGAAATTGTCCTCTGAGGGCTACATCGTTCCAGCCGGTGTTGTGGGCCAGCACGCGGAACTCGGCTATGTACTGAGACATGGGTCTGTCTCCTTGAAGGAGGCGCCGGAGTTTGTGACCGGCTGCCTCCAAATTGTCCTCGATTCCCCAGGTCTCCTTAAGGTGATCCAAGAAGCGTTGTGCTGAACTTAGGTGGGGGGAGGCTTGATCAAACAGGGCCGTCGCCCAGCTAGCCGCTGGTCCGTCTAGAAGACTGTAGACCCACGCCACCTTGATGTCTTCTTGGGGAAACTCGGCATCACGGGCCTCTAGATAAGCTTGACATTGGCGGCGGAAAACATGAACCTTAGCAGCTTCTCCAGAAAACTTGGTAGGCAACGCCATGGCCGGGAGGCGAACTCCGCGCTCCCTCAACCCTTTTATTTCTCCATCCTGCGCGTTGAGTCTGTCACGGATGCGGTCCACTTCGTCCTTGCTGATGGTGTAGCTGAGCGGCTGTCCAGCCGGCGCGGCTCCGGTAGACATCCTGGCCTCGGTTAGTTGGTGCTTATGGGTGGCGGAGTCAAACTGTCACGACCCAGGCGGCAGAGGCACCAATAACCATACACAGAGGCCAGAATCTAACTAATATCTTTATTGAAGGAATATATAAAGTTAATAAAAACAAGTATAGAAAATAGTCCAGAATTAGACCCTTCAGGAAAGGTCAGAATTAGTCCAAAAAAGCAATGTCCAATAAGAAATATTAAGGTCCAAAGTTGTAATCCAATAACCGAAACACTCACTTTGCCAAGCAAAGTGAGGGGAGATGACAAGGTCCTTAGTCCATAAAACTTGAGCGTGGCTAGGAAATAACTTGATACTTGAAACAAGGCTTGAACGTGGAACAAGGTAACTAAGAACAAGAACAAGGTCCGTGGAATAACTTGGTAAAATCCGTGAAACAAGGCAAGGATTAGTCCTGGGAAACAAGGCAAAGTCCGTCGGTAAACAAAGGCTGGGAAGCAAGGCGAAGGCTGGATAGCAAGGCAAGGCTTGAGCTGAAGCGAGGCTTGAATCGGAGCGCGCTGTCCAGACACAACTCGCTCCGTAGGCTGACGAATTGACTCCGCGAAGTTGCTACGCGGGCAAAACACCTATATAGAGTCCAACTTTCTCACCAAAGCGGTTCTCTGGGAATCAGAAACGAAAGCTAAACTCTGAGACCAGATGTTAAACTCCTTAAAGATTCTCACGAGAACCAATGTTAATTGGCAACATTCTTAGCTGCTATCCTCGCACTCCTGCGCGAAGCTGAATCCAAACTTCTCTGTTGTTTACAAAACTCCCGGCGCAAGAACACGGGAGAAGTAGGCTCTGGGGTTGTTTGACATACTTCTGGGGCACAACTTTCTTGCAGGTGCAAGGTTTCCAGATCTGCCTGGGAAGGATCTGGCTGAGAGGAATCCAGTTCAGACTGGGAAGGTAAAAAACCCAAGTTTTCATCTTCATCAGGGATTACAATGTCCTGAGCAGGACTACAAGGCCCATGGTTCATCACAGCCCCCCTCCCCCCCTCCCAACCACTCCAGTATTTTCTTTTGATCATGGTGGGGAGGGTGTGTGTGCCGAGTTTGGTCCAGTTCTATTGTTCATGGGATTCACATGGCTTTCCAGATTTGCGAGTCATATTGAAAAATACATGCAAAGATAGATAGGTACATAGATACATACATATTTTGACTTTAATTATATGCATAAATAGGCATAATACATTTCCTAAAAATGTTTACATGTGTTTCCTTAATGTTTCATTTATTTTGATTCAACAACATATATATTACTCAGTAAAGGGAAAAGAAGTAGTGAAAGAAGACAATAAAAATGTATAAACTGTTTAGGCATGGGAGGCTGTATAATAAGAGCCCCTTCAACACTGCTCCTGATAAATAAGTCTTTAGCAGTCTAAAGTAACTTTTAATAATAACATATTGAATGGTAGCTTTGAGTTCATTGGCAGACTAGCAGTTATGGTGTGCATTCAGTTTTCAAACTGAATTTGCACTCTTCTTTGACTCAGATGACTTCATTGCCAGCTTCCCTCCTCCCCCTCTTTTTTTTTTTTTTTTTTGAATGGGGCAATCAGTGGCTGTCTCAGCTCATAGGCAGGTAAGAGCTATGCCCAACTGGCATGAAAAATGAAACAAGTGTGCGTGTACACTTGCACAAGGAGGTGCCAGATGCCCCCATGAAAAAGCTTTGAAAAGTATAATTGCTCATACAACTCATACAAGTTGAAGGAACATAATCACCCAACTAGATCCTAGCCTGACTCAATAGGGAAGTCCCTTGAAACAACAGGGGCCCTGTCAGGAGATGGATCCATGTACCTTTGTATATATGTGTGTCTGCTGGAAATGCTACCTTTCTTACATGCAATGTAATAAATATGAAAATATGATTAAATGGGTTGTTTGATCCTTCTTCGCACATATAGCTGTATTATACATACTATTGCAGATATTGCAGAGTGTGATTTCTACAAGGAAAATACACAAGGCCATAAAAGGTGTAGAAACTCAATTTACACTTCCACTTTTTGTTTAGAAAGGAAGATCAGTGGTTCTGTATCACACAGTTCTAATAACTAGATGTCTAAAATCAGAGATGGTTTTACCTGGTACAAACAAGGAAGCAGACTTCTGTGTTTTGCATTGTATCTCTTCAGCTACTTCCCATTGGTCATGAATGAAAGAAATTGTCATGTGTCTTTTATTTTTATTTTTTGTTAAATCTAAGGGAAATTAACAAAAATACTCTCTGACTGTGCTTGGATTTCAGGATTCACATGAATGACCAATAACAGTATCAGCATTTTTTTCATATTACAAACACCCATGTTATTTTTTTATGTCTAAGACAAATTATTTAAGCAACAAGAGGAATTAATAATGACTAGGGATGTGCAATCCATTAAAAATGGTTCAAAAGCTATAACAAAACTGGGGGGGGCACTGACATTTCATTTCTAAAGTGTTTCTAAAGTATAGTTAGTGAAAAATTCATTACTATAACAGGAGTTACAAAATTTCATTATTATTTTGTTATAGTAATTGCGCATAATTGCTATAATTGGGGAAACTTCAGGGGCTCCTTTCGCCCTCATTTTTACAGCTATTGGGGTGAAACTCGTGACAATGGTGGAATTTACCACTGTTAGCACACCAAAGTTCATAACATTTCACTTATCCATGATTTTTTGGGGAATTTTGAAGGTTTTTATATAAAACACTTTTTAATAATGACGAAAATATGTTCCTGGTTTGAAAGTCTTATTTCCTGTTTAACTGTGTAGTCCTCACTTTTAAAGTAGTGGTTCTATATTGGGAACTTTGTTTTTGTGCCAATAACTTAGTTAAATGGGTGGATGATGATGTTAAGTTGGTGGACTGGATTGTATACTACAGCAAAATGTTTAAGAACATGATGTTCCTCACACAATGACAAAGTTTTTTCAGTTTAATAAACTTTCACCATGTTTTTATGATAGAACCAATTAGGAAATGACATTTATAACCCAGGAACAAATATCATCATGTAGAATATTAAATTTATTAGAACTCAGGCTGGCTACGGAAGGGCATATCCCTCTGCTGAGTAGTGCACTGCATTCTGGGAAATGTAGTTTAGGGCAGGGACTTTTGAATTTTCCAGCATAGGGCTCCTCCCTTCCCAAATTACACTTCCCAGAGTGCTGTGCTGTTCCCAGCAAACACTGCTCCCTCTTTTTCCCGCTCCATTAATTTACAGAGGAAAAGCAAGGCACTAAGGCAGCCCTTTTGGCTTTTCTTTGAGTTTTGTTTCCTTGCATCTGACTTTGGGAGCCTTCCAAGATTTACAAAACTAAAAAAATAAATAAATATATGGGGCAAGTTTTAATTCTTAAATTTTTGGCATGGGCCATGCCCACTTATTGGATATCACCTTGTAAGTACAAATGTAACAAATTTGATATGACTTACGAGGACTAATGAAAAAAATGCAGACCTCTAATAATTACCAGTCTTTCCCAAAGAATCAGAACTAGGTGTTCAAGATTTTTTTCCCTTGAGTAAGAGGTTGATTCTATTCTATTCTAATTAAGACATTTTTGTTTTCTATTTTGTTTTCTTACAGTTAGCTGCCCTCGAGAGACAGATCTTTGACTTCCTTGGATTCCAGTGGGCTCCTATCCTTGGTAATTTCCTGCACATAATAGTTGTCATTTTGGGTTTGTTTGGAACTTTACAGTACAGACCTCGATATATAGTTGTGGTAAGTTTTGGTTTTGTTGACTTTTTGTTTTCAAAATAGGATATTATACTTCATATTATTTCTTTTGTACTTGAAATTATTTGTATCATTGGGATTTAAATGCAGTCTGCTGTTGTTCAATTTTTCATTAAATTTATATATATATATATATATCTTAGATTTTGTCCGACCAGAAGGAGATTGTAAAATTAATACAGAATGAAACCAATGTATTTATGGTATTGTTACTGCAATACTGTCCCCAAATTTCTGCCATATAAAGTGTATTTTGTGGTCAGAGCAAGATGCAGAGAAGCCAATAGTGCTCAGAGGAGAAATTTTATCTGCTTAAAAACACACATTCACCTAATCCTATCCAGGAAGCACCAAGCAAAGATATTAATGTTATAAGAAACTTGGACAGAAAGACTAGTGAAGACATCTACACACAGTTCCTTATAGAAGAGCTGGAAACATCATTAATGAAAATGATGAAACTTTATTTATAGTTGACCCTATCTCTCCGAAAGGTCTCATTAGAGAACACTCCAAGGCCAAAGAAAAATGCAAAGAAACATATCTAGAAATCTTCACTGTTTACAGAAAGCATTCTTTACTACAAAATATCCATGTTGTGTGTCATGAGTATGAAATGACAAGAACTTTTCTAAAGTCAAAATGTAAGTGGTCTTTGATATCACTGAGGTAAGGGCATGCATTGGTCTACAGCCTCTGACAAGCATGTAGCATTTACAATATGAAATTTAGGAGGAACTGCAGCACCTAGGCCCCATCTACATTTCCTTATAATCCAGCTCAAAGCAGATAATCTGGATTCAGAAACTGGGTTATATGGCAATGTAGATGAAGGCCCAGTCTCAAAAAAATTGCTACTTCATGCAGTTATGCGCTCACGTAGCTTACAATAGGAAAACACAAGTCATGTGCACAGTCATAGATAAACTTTTAGGACAAGTGGACTGTGTTTATTCATTAGATTTAAATATGTTATTCATATGGTATCTAGTCATAGAAAACCAGATGGTTGAAGTTTAGAGTTAAATGTCTTGTCCAAGTATAGATATATTCTAGTCATCAACTTTTTCTGCAGGTTTTCCTATCCATTGCCCTACTGCAGAAGAAATTTTGAGAGGATATGGCTTGTTTTTTGTCCAAATTTTATAACTATTTTATTGCATGGATTATTTAATAAACATTTGGGGAGGAGTAAAAGATAAAGGTTTCCCCTGACGTTAAGTCCAGTCATGTCTGACTCTGGGGGTTGGTGCTCATCTCCATTTCTAAGCCGAAGAGCCGGCGTTGTCCATAGACACCTCCAAGGTCATGTGGCTGGCATGACTGCATGGAGCGCTGTTACCTTCCCGCCAGAGCGGTACCTATTGATCTACTCACATTTGCATGTTTTCGAACTGCTAGGTTGGCAGAAGCTGGAGCTAACAGCAGGTGCTCACTTCGCTCCCTGGATTCGAACCTGTGACCTTTCGGTCTGCAAGTTCAGCAGCTCAGCGCTTTAACACACTGCACCACCTGGGGAGGAGTAAGATTTATCAAAATGGAAGCAGCATGATTTGCTCAGTATTTAAATTAAATTGTTCATTACTCATATAATTCATATCTTGAAGTTATTAACCTGATGGGTAATGTTTTGGTTTTCAAATCTGTTGTAGTATGCCATAATTTATGTATGAATATGCATATCTTCGAAACAGAGAGAGGCATGAATTACAAATTATTTATTTTATGAGGAATATTTTGCAGTTTACTATTAAAATGTGAATATATTTGCTTCTCATTTACAACATAGAGATTTCTAACATGAGGTACCAAAGGAGGAATGCAATTGGATAAATAGTAATACCAGTATTTTGAACATTTTAATTAGTGCAATTTCAAAATATTTTTACGAACCATGTTAATATGCCACTTTGATGTAGAACAAATGTGTTCTGCTTTGCTGCAAGATTACTGGAAATGCCAAATCTCATATGTTATTTACATATTTTGAGAGGTTGCCCGTATGTTAAACAGTTTTAGGAAAGGAATATTGGATGTAATTTGTTAAATGTCAGAACAGTGACCTTCTCCAGATACTATAATAATTCTGTTCAAATGTTTAAAGGTATGGATCCAGCTGGAGGATAGCCAATAGACAGTGATTCTCTTGTGACTATAACAAAAAGTGGAAGTTGTCTGAGGTTTAAAAGCAGTATTACATTGCAACATTGGAATATAATGGCAGTTCAAAAGGACCTTTTTCTTCTCTTTCAACCTGTAACCCTTAGTAGTGTCCCAAATCTGGTTCTATAATGTTTACCAGCATCAGCAACAAACTTAGGGATCAAATAAAAGGTGGAATCCTGGTGGGAAGAGGAAATGGCCTCACACATGTTTTGTATTGGATTTCAGCCTGAAAATCCACTACCAGTTAAATGAATAAGGAGAATTTGAGGAGCAGCTTAAATTGACATATATCTTAAGGAGTCAAGAAGATACACAAAAAGGTCCATAGAAAAAATGTCTCTGTTCATATACACTTGAAATATTCAAATATTAAATATAATAGTTTCCCTTACTCTTCCACCCAGTCTCTTATAAGATTTGTTAGATTTTTTTCATTGAACTTCCAAAGCTGCTGTTATTGATATAAGTCAAAGGCTGAACCTATTTGAGGGTTTTCTCTGGAAGATTTATTCAGGGCCCTTCCAAACAGCCATGTAAACCAGAATATCAAGGCAGATAATCCACAATATCAGCTTTGAACTGGGATATCTGAGTCCACACTGCTATGTAATCCCTTTCAATGTGGATTTTATACAGATGTGGGGAAAGGGCCTTAGAAGGGGTTTGCTTTGTACTCTGAGAGAATGTGACTTAATCAAGGCCAGCCAGTAGGTTTCTGTGCCTTAGTAGGGATTCATATCCTTGGATCCACAAGTGTAGTCCTAATATTCAAACAACTGTGCCATGCTTTGCTCTAATTGCACTTTTATTGTATTTTAACATTTTAATAAAAATTGATATTTTCCTTTGGCAACTCTTGAGGAGAAAGATGAGAACTTTATAGAATTGTGATTAAAATTCAGTGAGGTCACTCTTGGAACTACTTGCATCAATAGAACTAGTAGTGGGGAAATGTCTTCCTCCCCGTGTAACCCACTTGCTTTCTACAACCTAATTTTCCCCCTCACAGGGCTAGGGCTTCTTAAACTATGGGTTTCTACTTCAAATGTGACCCCTTGGCTCACTGTTGGGGCCACAAAAACTGGCAACAGTAAATCTGTTACCAATGATAGTGCTGTGATTATACATTTCTATTTGATAAAAAGAAGGTGAGTCTGGATGACCCATGGAGGTACCATTTGAAAAAGAAAGAAAGAGGATAAAGTAGTTTTCTCAATCTGCCAAAGACAATTAGAAAAGCTCAGAGATTTCTGGGGGCAAAGAAGCTTGGGATACTCTGATAAGACATTCCTTTCTTACTGACTAATACCAGTTTTTTAAAAAGCCTTTTGCCTGGTACAAACCAGCTAAAGGAAAAAAAGTGTTCATTACATACAAATATTCACACCTACTTTTATGTTAATTCCTTGGTGAATCAATGATGTTATACTATTTGTCATAACCAATCAACAGAGCTTTTATGTAAAAACACAAGGTTATACATTCCTGTTCACATTGCTGTACAGTTTAGAAACTTTTGTTTTAAAGGCTCTTTTGCAATTCTGTAGAATGCTAAGAAGAAACATTTGGAAATGTTTTTTAAATTAAAAAGTTATCTCTAACAGCAACAATGGTCAGTACTTACAGTGGACTCTGCAGAAAATGCTTCATCTGTACTTCATAAAAAGGGGAAACCAGCCTGTTCAGCAAGCCTTGCTGATGCTTATTTATTATCAGTAAATGCTTGGTTTTTATACCTATTTTTTATACTGATGTACCCAGTGTCATGTAAAAATTAATTGGGCAAAAATAGGCTAAATGAAGAATAAGTTTAAGAAGCCCTGGGCTAGGAAACATTTTGGAGCAGATTTTCAGACACCACAGAGGAAGATGAATAGAGGTATCTGCAAGCTTGACATTGTATTTAGGCTTTCAATTCTGTGGATGTTCAGATCATCCCCAAGCACCACTTATGCAGGTTCTTAATCTCTGCATATTTCCAGAGACTCGTTTTATGTCAAACCGTGCTCTAAGCTGTCCTAGAGGACTACAAAGGAGAAACAGGAAAGATAAGAATGTAACGTCTTTAATCTTGAGCTCCCAAATTACCCTAAATCAAACATTTAGAGAGATTTTGTGCTCTATTTTCATTTTCTATTTTCATTCCATTTTGAGTAATCTTGTTAATTAGCTGGCATAATATTTGCTCAGGTACAGAGCTCCATAAATTAATTCCCTTTGCTTCAGAATGAGGCCAAGCAGCTTGAATTTCTGGAGGGACATAGAAAGGAAACACTGATCTTTCTATTTTTATACTAATTGTTTCTTTAAGATGAGGACTGGTTAACACTTTATGATATAATTCTTATAAAGTGTTCGCCAGTCCTTTTCAGTTATTTAAAACATTTTAAATAAATATGAAAACAGGGAAGAGTGTTCTAGCTTGTCCTCTCCAATGTCAATCTTGTTTTATGTAAATTAATCATCTGACGTGGAGAGCTTCCTGTATGCATCTTCTCTATGTGATTCTGAACCTTTCTCCATCCTGAAAAATCAAAATCTGTTGTGGTTTTTAACTTAAATACGTTTTGATTGCTTTTAACTTGGGAATTTTTAATATTGCTTATATTTAATCCTGTTTTAATGTTTGCATATTTGTATATTTTAAATTGTATGCTGATGCTTTTATGTTAGGCAGCTTTGATTCTCCTGCAGGAGAGATAAAGCGAGGTATCAAAAACAACAACAACAACAACCATATAGATAGCTTCCACACATAAAGAAGGTTCTCCCTTTTGGTTCTCTGTATAAGAAGGAGAAGTTATGAAAGAGTGAAGTTAGAGCACTTCCCATTTTTTGAATTGAATCCTGCTGGTTATCCCCAAATAAATTATATCAATCAACTCAGTTGTTGAATGGTGAATCAAAACATAGGTAAATCCCCTTGATTGAATGGGTCTGCTCTAGTTTGGAGTAACCATAATTAATCTGAATTAAATCACTCACAGGTTTATTTAAACTACAGCCAGCCTTCCACATTTGCTGAGGTTAGAAGCATAGGAAGCCTATGAAAATGAAAAACCACGAATAAAGAAATTGCCTTTTTTTTACCTGAGAGACACTGTTCTAGGGATTTCTAGGTCTTCAATGCTACTCTATGGCCAGCTTCTGCTTAAAACTGAAGATAGAGTTGCATTGAAGAACCTAGGGGTTTCTAGAGAGGTGCTCTCTCTATTAATCTCTAGCTCCTCCAGCATGATGTGGCAGGACAACTGCCTATAAAATATGTCAATAGTTCATATGCCCATGTGCCTTCTTTAAAATCATGCAGACTTTATGAAAAGCATTGGTCAATAATGGCTGGCTCCGCCATGTGTATAAATGCCTAAATTCAATTGTTAGTCTAAACTAAAGAGAACACGTAAGCAGAATATGTTTGAACTTTATGTATAACAAAAACACTTAAGTCCCAAGCTTTGGAGGCATGCATTTTAGCATTACTAGGTTTAGATAATCTCAGGTTGTCTCCTAATTGCTCCAACCTACCTTCTCTCTCTCTTTTTGCAATTCAGCTTCCCCTCAGCATGGTGTCAATATCTGTATATGGACCAATGCTAGACTGAGGCATGTAAACACCCACCCACTCACACGACTTACTGAAAAGTCTCTGAAACTGCCCCATACTGCCATTTTGTGCTTCATGGCAAGCAGGCAAGACTGCAAAAGTGCTCAGCTACAAACACATAACTAAATATAAAATTATGACATTAATCCTTAGCTCTGTAGAGGCCCTCCAAGGATCTCAGTGCTGCTGTAATCATTTTGTGTTTGGCTATAGGAATGCACAGTATTGTATCTGGTTATGGGGTGGCTTCAAGCATTTTTTTGGTAATTTGGGAGTAGGGTGATTATTGTGTTGCAAGCCCCATAGTACCCTGAGAGCCACATGTGAAAGAGAAACTTTAAAGGTCCGAACATGCAGCACTATAGTGAGCAGCACAGGCTATTGAGTTGCATTGGAATCTAGTTTTGGGGTGAATATGGCGATATAAGAACTGAAAATGGATTGTCTTCCAAGGTCATTCAATTGGGTTGATACAGCTTCTGAAGTGCTGGCAATTGCCTACCTCAGAATTAAAGGGACTGTTCCACTACTCCACTACTCTGCATTGGAAGAAGATAGTGTCCCATTGCTTTTACTCATTGTATAGCTAACTTGACTTTTGTGTGTAGAACGAGGAACTATGATCTTATCCTTATAAGTTGTAAGTATATTTATTGGATTTTATTTTTATTTATTGCAATTTGATCTGTTTGTTTGATTTAATTTTCTGATTGTAAGTGTGATTGATATCATGTATATTGTTTTCTTGGGTTGTAAGCCACCCCGAGTCCCTTTGGGAAGAGGGGACGGAATATAAATAAAGCTTCATTATTATTAATAATAATATTAATAATAATAATAATTTATTGTTATTATTAATAGTAATAATAATATTATTATTAATGGCGCTCCATGCAGTCATACCGGCCACATGAATTAGGAGGCGTCTATGGACAATGCCAGCTCTTTGGCTTAGAAATGGAGATGAGTACCAATCCGCAGAGTCATACACGACTAGACTTAATGTCAGGGGAGAACCTTTATTTAACCTATTATTATTATTATTATTATTATTATTATTATTATTATTATTATTATTATTATTTGCCCCAGGCAACAAGACACATTGGAACAGCTGTGGCACATATCATATAATTTCTCACTCTACGACACATTTGCAAATATTGGGTGTTTTTGATATAGGAAACATCTGAAAGCACTTCTTGAAGAATTTTTCTTGTTAATTTTTTTATTTTCCTGCCACTTTTCCCTGTAGTATGGGAGGTACCAAAGCTGTTACTGATCAAAGAGAATGAGCATGTATTTGTTAGCTTTTCTTTTGTACTTCTGAAGCTGTACATCTGTGAAGTTATGAGTCATATAGTTAAAATTGGCATTTTCTTTTTGCACATTTCTTTAAGATATGGAAATAGAACATGTTTACCTTCTGGGCAGAAGACAGGGATTTATATTTACATAGATTATTTTGAATTATCTTGACATGTTCATATAACATTGGAAAATACTATGAAATATTTGATAAGGCACAGTTTTTCAAAGAAGAGTGATTTTGGTAAATTTTGATCTGATAGCTTCTATCTTCTGATTTACTGTATTGCTCTGCAGTTTTACTTATCATCTGCAGACTGAGTGGTACTGGGTCAGGGATGATTTTGAACTGCATCTCCATGTTTGAGGAGGCTGCAGCTTGCTGAAAGCAACAATTCATAGGTGCAATTTGTTATCATATACCCCTCAAAGTCTAGTCATCATAGTGTTCTTTGCTAATTTTAAACGACCTGGTTAAATAACAAGTGAGTAGAAATGTAATTATTTACTAATTTTCTTCTCAAGGGAATCAGCATGTAATTAGCGTGCTTTTCCCTGTACAAGAAAGTGTTTAAAAAAGAGACATAACTCTGACTGTAAAGGTTAAAAACATGGTGGAGTTTTTAACCTTTACTGTAAGGGAAATGTGAAGTTACAATGCATTATTTGCATCCCCATAGCCAATGTGGAGTTACTATGCCAGGAGAGATCTCTGGGAACCTATCTTGATACTCATCCCCAACAGTCTTCAACAATATATTCTGTACTTATTTCTGACTCTTTCCTTTTTGAATATGTGTGTGCATGTTTGTGTTCTTCTCACTGTTCAGAACAATGTAGCATAAACGATACATAAAGAGAAGAAGCTGACACTTGGTTATTTTTATATTTTTGTATGAGTTTCTGTGTTCTTCAGGCAACCTTTTGTAATGGAATGCAGACAGTTATCTCAACATATGATTAACATTATTTTTGGATCTCCTTTCAAGCCATGCAGTAAAATTAGGCTATGCTTTGGCTGTTCTTCTGCATAGGAATGTATATATCAAGACAAGGAAAAGGTTGAGCACAAAATCTGTAATTGGGTCAGTGTTTTGGAATTTACTGGTGTCAATAGGCTAATATAGTGCTATAAATAATACATTTCTTTGAGTGTAGTTAGAGAAGCAAGAGTATTGGATTTGTAATTGGCTACAGTTCTAGGGGCTTTCAGCCAAGAGAAATCTTTCTGGCTACACCCTGTATGATGGTTCCCAGAAGTGCTCTACATATTGATCTTTTATATTATTGATCTAAACCTCATGTGCAATATTTTTATCCTCTTTTTTTCCCTTTCTTTTCTTTGCTCTAGTATTCGGTATGGACGGCTCTCTGGGTCACATGGAATGTTTTCATTATCTGCTTCTATTTGGAAGTAGGTGGCCTCTCTAAGGTAAGTTCCACAATTGTTAAAGGTTTTTTGGGCAAAGAGGTGATCGAAGTAATCGCTTGATAAAAGTATTAAAGGAGGACTAACTTCTTGAAAACAGTCAGAGAAATAGTGTTTATTTAGTGAAGATGTGTCTTTCTGTCTGCAACAGTCTGTCTCAAAAGTAATGAGAATGATTTAACATAAATGAAATTACAGTTTATCTTCTTGAAAACAGGCTCCATGTGATTGAATACAGAGATTGCAGTGTTGCTGCTGTTGTTCATAACAGTGGAGGAAGTCTTAGCTTATGATATTGTTCAAAGCCCTCATCACAGTGCATGGGCATTTTCAACTGTCCCCAAATGATGAACTTTGGGATGGGTTTTGAGCTTGGGGAAAGAAATCACATGCCAAGTCAGCACTGTATGGTGTGTGTGTGGGGAAGCATTCAAAACAGCCTTTACATGAGGCACAGTGTTCTCAGTTCTTGAAGCTGAAGGACACTTCTCCTGGCTCCTCTGCATTTCTGCCCATGGCAAGACACAAAAGCTACTACACACTTTACTAATGTACTAACTACTACAAAGGCATGGACTCAATTGAGGAAGGTTGAGCTGTATGTATGCCTGGGTTCTCCCTCCACCTGCCTCAATTCCCACTTTCCTTTCTTGGCCCTTCTGTGCCCATTTCTTTTGGGATAGACCACATATGTCCTGATCTACTGGTTTTGACAGTGGAGATTAAACATGCTCAACATCGGCACATAGGGTTGAAGAGATAACTTGATGTTTCCTGTGTTTCTGGAAAACGAGCATGGGGCCAAACTTTTGATGCTGACAATTGTGTGAATGTAGTTAACAGGAAGGAAGACAATCCTGTCCTTTTACTGGATCAATGATTTGAAGAAGGTTTAAGATGAGTCAGTTACATTAAGAATGATTGTTTGCTTTAGGGCACTAAAAAGTCTTAACAGATGATCATCCCATGAACTGAAGGCATCTGAGGCAATAACATTCATTCAGATGCTTAATGTTGTTCGACACTTGCTTCATGTTGTGGCATGAGGATTCTTGAAACAGAGATCACATTTTCAATCCTTTGCAATATAGTTCAGAAGTCATTTATTAGTGGGCATTTTGCCATCCCCAAACAAACTTGGGTTGACACCTAAACTGTTAAAGGAATGTAATTCTACTTTCTAACTATCTTTGGATGTTACACTTTGGAGATCGTGGGATATAACAAGACTATGATGGGGAAGTAGTTACAACATTTCACCAATCCATTGCATTGTTGTATCAATCAAGTCTGATAATTTGAGAACAATTCAATGCATAACAATTTATGACTTTGGACTATAAATAATAAGATGATGTAAATGATCTGGGATAAAACACACACACACACATCAAGAACAGCATTGATGTTGCTGAAGCCCTTAATATGAACATGAGAAATATCCCTCAGAAGTAATCCTTAGAGGTTACAGAGATTGACTGTGAAGGTTAATTTGAAAAATTGTAAAACAAATAGGTCTTTCTGGAAAAATGTTAATTCACTCCCTAATATTATAATTCAGTTTCCCTTTATGCAATACTTACTTCTTTAGTGTGGATTGTTTTGAAGTTTCTTATCTGTAGAACGTTTATTAGATGCGTGAAACAAGGATTATTTTTTTTATTTTGTGGAACTTGTATGCAAATAGCATTGCATTAATGGAAACTTTGATGTAATTTGCTTTTTATGCTGACCCGGTATGGAAAGTAATTTTGTTGGATTTATTTTCTTTTGATATGATTTTTAAGCAGTTCAGACATGTATGGGCCTACTAAAACTCATAGGAGAGACCTTGAGAATATCTAACTTGTGAACTTATAGAAAGACTGTTTTGACTTGGAGCAGATGGTTCTGTAGATATATATCCTTTTCACATAGGTGCTGTGGTGTGCTAGTCTGCTGAAACCATTCATGCATATGCATAGTGAAATTTGGAAAAAAAATAGGTTGCTCATTTTGCAAGCTGAAGTAGCTCACTGCTATACTTGCAAGCTTGTAGGCTAGAAGATTCTTGGTTTCCTATCATGTAAACTTGGACACAAGAGTGTAGAAGATGCAAATCCCTAAAAGCCCCCCCCCCCGACCATTCCCCGAACTTCAGATTATGCAGTTAGATTATTCCTAGATGTGCTTCAATTGTATAACTACATTCCTAAGGACCTAATTAGAAACACTTTCCAGATGGTGCCAAGTATAGAATTTTGTTTCTTCCTAGGTGACATTTACTGTGATTTCATAGGATTGCATAAAAACAGGGCAATAAACAACACTATTGTTCTAAACAGAAAATTCATTTTCTTCTGTTACACAAAGGTATTGTGTTCGATAACTTACAACCTAGTTTGCCCCATCCCCATAACATTAAATGTTATTCGAAGGTAGTGAATTTCTCCACTGATGCCTGCTGTAGGTTTTTTAATCAAGAAGACATGAAAATGTGGCTAAAAAAACAAATAATTTCAGAATTAGGTATAGTTTTTAAAGTAATAGGATGCATTAGCCAGTGTCAGGACAAAGATGTTAAACTAGATTACCACAAATGAGTTTTCTTAAGGGAAGTTTAGTCAGTAGCCTAGGAAATCCAAAGTTCTCCCTGGCACTTACTAATGACTTGGGGCACACCAACACTGTAGAATTAATGCAGTTTAACATGCCTATGGAATCATGGGATTTGAAGATTTACAAGATCTTTAGCCTTCCCCAAACAGAGTGATATGCAAATGCAAATGCAAATCCCAGAATTCCATAGCATGAATCTATCGCAGTTAAAGTGGTGTCAAACTGCATTAATCCTACAGTATAGATGCACTCTTACAGTGTATGTATACTACATAGTTACAGGGTCAGATGTCATTTAACTATCATGGCGCTGTCCCACAGAATCTTGAGATATATGCTTTGTGAAATACTTAAAACTCTAATCTAGCTCAAGTGTTGTAATTCTAAGTAATCCATTAGATCTCTCTCTAGCAGGGTAATGTACAAACTGCAAGGAAACCACAGGATGAAAAAGTGGCAGGGAAAGTGGATCAAAGTGCTATAACTATGCAGTTTGAGTGCACCCTGAAAACCATGTTTGAAGAGTGGCCAATTCACCAATTGCTTAACTAACTTATGAAAACCATTGAATCAACCTTGTAGTTTTCAAGTTCTCTCATTGTTGAAATGCATCTTGTTATTACAAGATTATTATTTTTATGTCCTTGGATGTACTCGCATGAACTCGACAAAGAGTTCAATACAATGTGATCCAGTGATCAACTCAAAGGGTGGATAATTGGTACGCTGCACTTTATCAACCTCTGCTTTACACCTCACCCACTATTCTAGTGTAGTTTGTTAGAAATGATTCCCTGGTATCATTTATGTACTTGTGGAATTTCAACAAGATTATGATTGCTTACATACTCCAGCCAACCCCTATGTCCTGTTTTCCTGGGACAAAATGACATGCCACAGTGTTGGAACATATAGTATTACTAGATGTTATGGAGAACCCATAAAAAGGAGTACTGGGTTTGGATAGCAGCTCTTATTTTCTCTTGTCTATTTCTTTCTCAAACCCCTTTCAGTCAAATGAAATGCTATTGTTCTCTTTCTTTTCAAGTGATAAAGGGAGCACATGCACTATATTCTCTGTAGCAGCTAATGTTCCTATCCAAACCCTCTTCCTATCAATATAAGTGTTCTTCCTTAATTATTTCTGCAGTTGAGGTCTTTTTTCTTCATATTCTTGAAAATCAGGTGTACTGCATTAGGTTCCCCCCCCCCCTTGAAATTCTTCTGTCATTCATGGCAGCAATTTAAACAATACCCAGCCTATGCTGCTTCCTATAATTGCGCAGGTTGTTGTAAAATTATCCACTTAAATGTGACAAGTGAGCCCTGGAAAGCTTTGAGATTCTTTTATTTATCAGCCACTATATTAACATTATCCTTGTGATGAGGAGAAGAAGAAGATAGGAGAAGAATATAGAGGTTGAATCTAGTATGAAAAGAGTACTCCAGGTTTCTGAAATCAGTGGTTCCAAAAACTGCTTAACTATTGAATGATATGCATGAATAATTTAAGACTATTTTGTTTAAATGTGCAAAAGTCAAGTTTTCTTTGCAGTGCGACACATTGTCAATTGCCAGCAATTTCCTATGTTTTTTAAAACCACAGGCAGCAATTTACAGGAAAGATTAGGGCTGTTTCTATACAATGTGTGACATTTTAGTGATTTAAACTGTCATTCTGAAAGGCTGTTAACTGAAATCTGGAGTTGGAGTGAGTGCTGAAACTTTACAGAAAGACTTTTTTTTAAAGCTGAGCTTCAAGTGTATGTTTTGCTTGTTAAAACTCAGTGCAGAAATTGAAGTATATGTGCATACAGATTTGCATTTTCAAGGGAAATTATCTGTGATCTCCTTTGGCATTCATGTGATGTGGTGGCGTATGCTACAGCATTGACATTTTACATCTCGTAAGCACAGTAATATATTTCTTAAATATCACCACTGTTCTGAGGATATGTCAGAAGTTTGATTTTAAATGTTTCAGACAGCTGGTGCAAAAACAGTATACTGATTTTTTTTATATCACTATATCTTTCTAGAGCTAATGTTTTGAGACTGTGGCGGATATAAAGAAATTAGCTCTTTTTAAACTGATACACCACATATGTAGTTGCATAATGGGAAGGGTGGATAACGCTAAGAGCTTGAGGGGATTCAGTCTCCCAATGCGATCTCAAACGGCTTCTCCTCCTTGAGTTTAATGGACAGCCATAATCTCAATGAAGGTGTAGTTGGACTTTGAACAATTTTGTAAAAGGATTCCGAGAATCCTGTGTATGTGGAGTGGGATGCTTAGGGAAGGAGAACAGAAGGAGCAACACTAGAGTAACAATTATAACACAACAGGTGTCTGGCTACTTATGGTATGTTGAAAGATGATGAAAATACCCATGACCATTTGTCACACAGGGGTCTGGATACCCTAACTTTCATACTAAATTCAAAGTGACGTGGGATGAATAATAATTAATATGATGCCTCTCATAATGGTCTTGTTTCATATTATTTGCAAAAAAATTGTTATAAAATTTACATGCATACATGATTCTGTCGTTCTTCAGTCTGTGCCTCATCAATAATTATTACATGTTTATCACCCTACATCTTATAAAAGCACTTGAAGAAGGTATTATAAATATTTCCAGCCCCAAACATGGTGGGCTTATTTGAGAAATAAAATTATTTACACACAGTGAGACTGTGTACCTCTTTCAAGTTGGATTTCATAGATGTTGTTAATTCCTTCCACTTTTGTTAATGTGATATATCCTGCATTGATCTAGATGCACATTTTAAATGTATATAGCAATGTGTCTATTCCTATGAAGATATTTATTATTTTACACCAGAGAATACTACAATAACTTATTGCTGTTGCAATCCTGTGTTCTAATTGTTCCGTTCATAAAATGTAAGAATTTATACAGTTATGTCTCATCGTTCATATAAAAGCAAGTTGAGTCACTCTATTTATATGCAATTCATATGCTTTTGAGGAATCAGTTTTCTTGCCAACATGTTTATCTAAATGCCATTTTCTATCTACATGTAAAATTAACTTTTGTCAGAACAAATAGCAAGCAGTTATTAATTTTTTTAAGTAACAGAAAAAAGGAAATATTATAATTCTGTAATAATTTCATTTTTGAATGTTTGAACACCCTTTCTTCTGAACTAATAGATCAAAATAAGGTTCAAGATTCCTAACATTAATGTCTGCACCAGTATAAACACATTCTTTCTGTATCCACAGTGTGTGTTCTTACTTTCAGGAATGGGTAGGCAGCTTTCAATGATCTGTGTACCATTTCCCCCTGCTTTGGGCCCAATGCAATTTGCAATGTACACCATCCCACCTATTGAAATATCTTCCTTTTTCACTTTTTTTTTTAGTAAAACAAGGCATGTGGGGATAATGAGCCATGCTTTACAAGAGAATAATGGGATCTGAAATGAGAGTGGGATTCTTCATATTTAAACTTCCCACAAATTGGAATGGGGGCTTACGTGCACTGAAAAACACATGGAGCAGAGGATTCTGGGCTGAAGGAAGTGAAGAAGACTATTGCTGTCTGTCTTGTTAGAGCACCCCACCTTATTCCCTATTTATCAGCCTCACTGAGTATGCCTGCCTTGTTTGGCACCAGTCTGCCCATGTGAAGCAGATAAACATAGCATTAATAAAACATGCAGAATAATCACAGGATGTCTCAAACCTACACCTGTTGATAAACTCTACAAGCTAGCTGGCATTGCCCCCCCACCCCTCCAAAATGTGTGACGGGAAGTTGCTGCTAACTGTGAGAGAAATAAGGTTGAACACTGTGAAAGCCATCCACTGCATGACTATCAGCCTCCTCCCAGTAGACTCAAATCAAAGAAAAGCTTCATGTGGACCACCACTCCTCTTGACGTTCCCCTCAGGAACAGTGAGGGCATCCCTCTGGGCATCTAAGCCAGAAAATCCCAGTTGGATGGCCCCTCACGAAGGTCTACCTCCAGGGGCAAACCAAGAATGGGCAACCTGGAAGTCCCTGAACAGACTTAGAAGTGGAGTGGGCAGATCAAAAGACAACCTGGCAAAATGGCAGTACCTAAAAGAATCCTCCACCTTGTGCAACTGTGAAGCAGAGCAGACAACTCCGCATCTACATGCTTGTCCACAGTGTCCTGCCTCATGTACAGAGGAAGAATTGTTTGAGGTTACAGATAATGCGATCGCTGTTGCCCATTTTTGGTCAAAATATATTTAGCCACTTGTGCTCCTTCTATTTGTATTAGTTTTATACTAATTTATGCAATCTTTTGATACAAAATAATAATAAAAGCCTTGGGCTGGTTATTGGGAGAACACAGTTTGCATGTTATGATAGAAGGACTTGTATTATTAGAAGATGTGCTTCCTTCAAAGTTCCTTTCCTCTTGAGGTCTCCCAAGCCTAAGGAAAAGACTATGCACATATGTTTAGGTGGCCTGGTATTCATGGTGATTTATTTTCTCAGCATTGTTCTTTGTAACATATCATATAATATATTTACTCAATGTTTTGTCTTGAAAATAGAACCATGGGGAGAGGGAGCAGATGGCAGGAAATAATACTGAAATAAATGTTACTTATAAGAATGTAAATCTGTTCCCAGATATGATAATAATTTGACATACGGGAATGTAATAGCACTTCCCGTTCTGTCAGAAGCAAGGAAGACATTCATGTATAAGCAACAGCAGAGAAATAGCTACTATACACATCTGTGCAAATCTGTTCTTAAATGCTTATTGTGGGCCTTAAAAGGGTTATATTTAAGCAGCAATCATTCTGAACAGTGAAGCATTCATTTCATTGGTTTATTAGTTATTAGTTACTTGTTTACTTTATGAGATGTCAACACCCATCCCCTATCATATTGCCCAGCAGCAATTTGTGTACTCTTCTGTTAACCATATGTTTACCTTCATTTCTAGATGCCATGTTTAGCTATATCTGACTGGCATCTAGTGGTCAGGTTCATGGCACTGAACTCATTGAACAGCTATCTGAACATCTACAGTCATCTGCTAAAAGGAAATGGAGGCTAAATTCAATATGTTGGGAAGCTAGCCAAAACTGAAAGAGGTATTGCATGTTTATGCAATACTTCAGATAATACCTGGAATATGCCCAGGAATCCAGGAAGGGAACCAGTACTGCTGCAAATGACTTGTAAAATGGTCATGAATATGAGGGGAAGTAAAGGCACGGTAAATACTGCATATCCCATTCTGCCTAAATCCTGTTTTTAAACTTTCTTCCTTAATTTCACCAGTATCCATTCCAAGTCTGTTATTTTCTGATAGCAATATGGTGTCATCAGCATAACTGAAATTGTTAATTTATAGTCTGGCAAGTGGTGCCACATAAAATGTAAACAGTATTTACACAGCCAAACTGCTATTTGTGTAATGCTCCTATCTAATGCAATGGATTGGCCCTTGATGGAATTTATTTTCCTCACCTCTTCCTCTTCCTTAAGGAATTTATTTCTCTTGAAATGCTCTTTTTCCTTCATGCATAATCACATATAAGTATAACTTATATCCCATAGAAACACAGATTATGCAAAGTTTCATTTAAAAGAATTACAAAAAGAATGGAGTTTAAGGAATGGGGAAATATTGCCAAAGTTGAGAGAAAAAGTAAGAATGAAAGAATATCATAAATGTGCCTGACACGAACATGTTCAGTTGATGACCACAGTCTAAATATGTTTAAGATTACAGCCACAATTTTATTCGACTCCACATTTTTATTGGTAACTGATGGATCATTTTGGCAAACATTTTAAGTTTGTAAGGCTACTTTGAGAAGTTTCTCCTGGAAAGCAGAAAATATGTGATGCACATGTATTGCTGTAGGAAGTGATAGTGTCTTCTCTTGAAGATAGTATGGGCAATTTTAAATAAACATTTAGCCAATGTTCATAACTTCACTCATAGTATACTGTATTGTATCCTACTTTGTTGGGAACTTGATCTTAGTGAATTATTGATGGGGCCATCATATTATCAGAAAACCTCAATAGTTGTTCTTAACACCAGTATATTCAATCTGTATGCTGCATTTTTCTAACAGATTATCATAGTGTCTTATGCTTCAATGTTATAAATAGGGAAATCTGTATTCTCTTTGCACCATCTATTTCATAAGGGGTCTCTGGGTAACTTACAGCACATTTTGGAGGCATTTTTACCCAAAGTGAGTATTCTGAATTCAATCTGTAGTGTGTTTTCAGGACTACCAACTGAGCCTATTTAAAGGCTCACATTCATAACTAATGCAATAAATTGGATCCATGTATCTACCCAGGAAAGAAGGTAGGTGGATTTTTCCCCCACATCTTCTCCTCTCTCCTCTTCTAGGCTCTTGTTGGCCTCTTCACTGTAAAAACAATTTGAAATTTGTTGAGACCCCTGATGGATTGGGTGTTGCGGTCACTGGCACAGAGGGGGTGAAGGGACAGAGAGAATTCCAAGACAAGTCAGACTAAGACAGGCATCTCCATTCAATTTTTCACAACACTTTCTTCTCAGCTGCCTGGAGCATAGCCATTCAACAGCGTCCTTCAAATCTCATTAAAGCATTCTTGGGGGATGGTGAACTAACCCAGATGGGAGTGGTAGTTTCCATCAAGTTCCTTCCTTAGAGAAAAACTAGATCCAACCATTATATTTCTGGTAGATACAGAAACAGTACTGGGATTCTTTCCAACTGCTTTTCTGAGAGGTTTTGGAAGCATCAAAGATACAGATTCTCAATCAGTACTTTCACAACACCTTGTGACTTTATGGTTGGAGGTACAATGCTTATATTGAGAATGATAATCATCCTCCAATAAGAAGCACACTAAATGTTAATGCGCAATTTTTGTTTCAAAGCAGTGTAAGTATGTGGGTGTGTGATCTTATTGTCCTTGTTTTTCTATGGCACTTTGAATTGATAACAGTAGGAGAGTTCCAATGGGTAGGAAAAAATGACTATTTGCTACTTTACTAACCAGCAACTAGTTTCCATGTCTTCATGCTTTCTGCTTCCCTCCTCCTCTTTTAAAATGCCATTGCATTTTTGAAAAATGGGAAGCTTGCATCATTCTTCTTTGGCTGTAGGGAGCATTTATCATCCGGAGCTGATAAAGAATGACATTTCACAGACTTCCTGTCAGAAAATGGGAAGTGGCTGCTGGTGATAAAGTTAATTATTAATGGAATTGGAAACTAGGCTTTCCCAGCCACAGGCACCATCTTCAATCTGCTTTTGGCATTATAAGGGGGAAAGACATAATCAGTCTCACTGCTGCATCACAAAATTGCATCCAAATTATACAGCCTGAGTTGGAATCCTGGATGTGGTTACAGTTTGAGATCTTGATCTAGCTCAGAGAGTTTACTGAAGAAGAAACTAGTTAAAACTAGTGTGCCAGCTATGCTGTCCCTTGAGACATCAGATCTGGCCTTGGCAACACATGTCTTTATTACATCCTGATTGGATTATTGCACTGTGCTGTACATGAGGTTGCATTTCCAAACATAGCTCCAAAATGCTATGTCCAGACAGTTGAGGAACATAAAACACCTCTTTTGAGGTAGCAATTGGTTTATGGGCAGAATTCAAAGTTCTAGTTATGACCTTTAAAGCCCAATACATCTTGGGTCAATGCTATTTCAAACACCATATCTCTTTTTATAATCCCACCCAAGTACAGTAGAGTCTCACTAATCCAAGCCTCGCTTATCCAAGCTTCTGGATAATCCAAGCCATTTTTGTAGTCAATGTTTTCAATACATTGTGATATTTTGGTGCTAAATTCGTAAATACAGTAATTACTCCGTAGCATTACTGCGTATTGAAATACTTTTTCTGTCAAATTTGTTGTATAACATGATGTTTTGGTCCTTAATTTGTAAAATCATAACCTAATTTGATGTTTAATAGGCTTTTCCTTAATCCCTCCTTATTATCCAAGATATTCGCTTATCCAAGCTTCTGCCGGCCCGTTTAGCTTGGATAAGTGAGACTCTACTGTATTAAGATAACCTAATAATTTCCAATGGTAACATGAATTTTAATCCAGAATAAGATCTAACTTACACATTTACTGAAGCTAGGGATATATCATGGCCCAGTCCGTTATGGAGGTGATTGGGAAATGATCCAGCCAACCTTTCATTTTCAGTCTGTCAGGGGAATTCAGCTGGCATTACCCTTATGTTAGAGACAGACTGTTGGGAAAATATCCAAGAAACTGATCCCCATGGAGAGGTGAAAGTAAATTTTAAAAGCTCCAGTGATCTGTTGCACAACATTACATTTAAGGTTATACGAACATTCATGTCAACTGAGAAGGCTGCCTGAAACTGTCTGAAAGGAGCTCTTTTATAAGTGCCAAAACTGATTACTGGAACAGTTTGCTCTATCCTTCGATATTAACATAGTGGAAAAGTTGTTCCCATGTTAACAGACGAGAAATGCTATTGGATTTGATAATAATTGAGTTTGTGAGGTGTAGTAATGAGATAGAAAAGGGATCATTAACCTGAGATGTATGGACAGTTTAAAGGGAAAAACCTGGACTTTAGAATAATAACTGCCAGGCATACTTCTTAAACTCTTGAGTCTCCTGCTAAAGATTCCAGAAACCTATTAAGTTTTACAGAAGTAAGAGGACAGTTTTTATTCAATTTCATCTCAAAGTCAAAATGAAAACAAAAATAATAATAATTAGAGGAACTGAGATAGGAATAGAACTTAGGAGCGTTTGTACACCTTTGTGGTATCTAAATAAGCTCTCTCATATTATCCAATATTAAACAGGTGAAACTAAACTATTTTTATTTAGTGCAAAGCTTGTACAAATACTCAAACTCAGAATGGTTTGGAAATTAGTTCAGCAAATGATGCTTTTTTATAATGAAGACTCAAAATAACATCCTTTACTTCAAACCCAGTTCAAAAATAAGATTTAAAATAATCCTGTTTCTAATGTCACCACCAGGTATCCAAAGTGATTTGCTCCAAACACAATATTTGTATTTTTGAAATACAGCTCCCAATATTCCTCAGCCATTCTAGATAGTGGCAATATTGATTGGGGAATTCTGGAAGGTACAGTCCTTCTCTGAGTCCCTTTCGGGGTGAGAAGGGTGGGGTTTAAAATAGTAAATAAATAATGCTAATGTGAAATGCTAACTTGTGTAAGGAAGCCTTTCCCTTTTTTGAACATTATCTAGTACAAGTTGAGCATCCCTTATCTCAGTGGTTCTCAACCTGTGGGTCCCCAGGTATCTTGGCCTACAACTCCCAGGAATCCCAGACAGTATACCAGCAGTTAGGATTTCTGGGAGTTGAAGGCCAAAAACATCTGGGGACCCCAGGTTGAGAACCACTGTCTTATCTGGAATTCCGAAATGCTTCACAATCCAAAATTGTCCACATGGGTGGCTGAGATATGTCACCTTTGCTTTAAGAGGGAAAACTTTGTTTAATACAAATTTTGTTTCATTCAAACATTATTTTGTATAAGGCAACTTTCTGGCAATATATAAGGTATATATAAAACATCAGTGAATTTCATGTTTAGAATTGGGGCCCATTTCAAAGATGTGTCATTATGTACCTATATGCAAATGCCAAAGCAATTCCAAAATCCCAAACATTTCATGTCCTAAGCAATTCAGTTAAGCATTAGTCTTCTACATGCTACCCAAAATATCTGTGCTTAGCTAAAATTGTGTTTGGCTTAAAATGTGAGAAATAGATATGGAGGCAAAACCTGACTCCCTGAATCCAAACCCAGAAATTATTTCTTGTTGCTTCCATACCATGAACAGGAAATCATCTTCTATCTCAGGCTCCATGTTTAAGATATAACATTGACTTTTTAATTACTCATTCCTCTCTGCAGTGTCCATATCCATTTTAGAATGCTTTATTCTATGATATATAGAATAAAGGATTTTATATTTTAGATCAGCACTACTCAGTCTGCAAACTGCTAAGAGTCTATGAGGCATCAGCTGCTGGTCCCTAATGAGTTTCCAACAAGGAAAACAAACAAACCAATAATATGCCAGAAATATGGTAACAGATCCTGGCACATTGGAGGGAAATATTGCTCTTCTGTTCTGCTGTGGACTGATAAAAAGACAAATGAATGTGTCATAGAGCAAATCAAGCTTGAATTCCTGCTAGAAATTAAGTTGCCTAAAATGATGGTGTCATATTTTGGGCATACCATGAGGCAATGTGATTTGTTGGAAAAGATTATAATGCTTGTTATAATGGGAGGCAACAGGGAGACCAAGCTAGAGGTGGATAGGGATATAAAAGCATTTTTGCATACAAAATATTTCCACATAGAAATATTATTTTCTGCCCAGAAAAAGCTGTTTCATTTTCAGAAAATGCATAATAACCATGTGCAAATTTTGCTCACAATATATTCGGAATTGCAAAGATTTTAATCAGCCTATGGTTCTTCTTATTAGTGCTTCTCGATAATGCAGAGTAGCATGAATGGACGTGTTAAACACCAATATCATTTAACATTTGCTGACCAAAAATGTATGGCATATGAAGGATTCTAAATTTCTCATTTATGTTATAGTTTGAAGAGTGTAACAAAAAGGTGTATGTGGTTTCTGCTTATTTAAGTGATAGGTAGCATTCAGTCTGTGAGCACGATACCTCCCTGTGGACCCTTTTTGCAGTGCTCAGAGCATTCCCCTCCTATTTTTCTTTTAGTAAAGGTAAAGGTTTCCCCCTGACATTAAGTCCAGTCATGTCTGACTCTGTGGGTTGGTGCTCATCCCCTTTTCTAAGCCGAAGAGCCGGCGTTGTTCGTAGACACCTCCTAGGTCATGTGGCCAGCATGACTGCATGGAGCGCTGTTATCTTCCTGCCAGAGTGGTACCTATTTATCTACTCACATTTGCATGTTTTCAAACTGCTAGGTTGGCAGAAGCTGGGGCTAATGGCGGGAGCTCACTCCGCTCCCTGGATTCGAACCTGCCAACCTTTCGGTCAGCAAGTTCAGCAGCTCAGCAGTTTAATCCGCTGCATCACCAAAAAGAATTAGAGTTCTTTTACCTAATTCTCACCTAAAACATGTGCCCTCTCATCTTGTTTTAGAATTCAGATTTTTGAAGGAAAATACTCAGTTCATCTGGGAAGATTGGTATAAAATGAAGACACTTCACAGTTTTTGCTCTTACCATAGCTCATTCAAAGCCACATTTCCTCTTAACACTTTGTGTGTGTTTGAACATGTGTAGATAAGGGATAAATCATGATCTACTGGTAGATCGCTGGGTAATTTAGAAGAGATCAGCAAGGTTTTCCAGTTCCAGTTGTTTAATATACTTTTCCTGTTCTTGAATGAATCTGTAGGGAAAATGAAACTTTTATTTGTAAAAAGATTTGTCTGTATGTACTAGATTTAGATATAAAACAGAAAATCCTTTGCTTAGTGCAGTTCTCCAGCAGTTATATGAGGCACAACAGTGCATCTTGTTCTGGTTGGTTGACTTTATCATTATACAATTTTAGCAGAATAATTCCACTTTATCTACCATGGCCATTTCCTATGGAACCCTGGGGCTTGCTGTTAGATGAGGAACTAGAGCTCGCTAAGTCTGAATTCTAAGTATCTCTCCCTAAACTGGTTATCTGAAGGACCGTATATCTTTCTATAAACCTGCCAGAGATCTACCATAAACTGGAGTGGGCCTTCTCTTTGTCCCATCACCTGCTCAAACTGGGGGACACTGTGAGTTCTGAATGCTACTTTAAGTGTATTTATTATATTTTAACTGTATTTAACCTAAATCCTGTCAGGACCCAGGCTGCAGAGCACCAATAACCATACGCAGAGGCCAGAATCTATCTAATATCTTTATTAAAGAAATATTTAAAGTCAATAAAACAAGTGTAGAATGTAGTTCAGAAGTAGACCTTTCAGGAAAGGTCAATTATAGTCCAGGAAAACAATGTCCAATATATGATATTAAGGTCCAAAGTTATAATCCACTTCACCGAAACACACACTATTTGGCAAGCAATAGTGTGGGGAACTGTCCTTAGTCTTTGAGGCTTAAGGTAAATCCGAAGGAAAGGAAAACAAGGCTGGAATCCGAGAAGCAGGGTCCGTGGTTTAAAACGCAAGGCAAGGCAAGACTTGAGACTTGGCAAGGTCCAACTTGAAACAAGGCAATCGTGGAACAAGATCTGAGTCCATAGAAATCCGTGGAACAAGGCAGGGCTGGGAACTTAATTCAGGAGCTGGGAACTGGAGTACGTAGTCTACACACGATCTCACTCCACGAGCTGACGAATTGACTCCACAAGGATTCCTTTGTGGCCAAACACCTATATAGGATCTTGTTTTCCCGCCAAAGCACACTTTCTCTGGGGAACAAGAACCGAAACCTATACTGTGTCCAGATGCAGGACTCCTTAAACTTTCCCAAGGGAAACAGACTTAATCATCTAATTGTCTGGCAGCTATCCTGGCGCTCCGGCGAGTCGCCTCCCGAGCTGATTATAATAAAGGCGGCGAGAAAATGGGGGAGATTTCTGCTCAAGGCTTGTTTGGCTGACTTCTTGTGGGCAAACATCCTGCAGCTGCAAGGGCTCCAAATCTGGCAGAAACGGTGGGAAACCCAAGTTTTCCTCTTCATCTGTCACAACAGTACTAGGAACGGGACTACATGGCCCATGAGTCATCACAAATCCACACAGTACTATTTAATGTTTGGAAGGTTTTTTTCCCCTTGTATTTACTTTGTTTTAAATTGTGACGAAAGTATTGTTTGTTAGCTGACTTGAGTCTACTAAGCAATATCCCAGAATACTTGTAAAATATGTGAACTAACACAATATAGTCTGTGCAGTAGGAGAACTATAATGACCATATAGCATATAGGAAGATAGTAGTAGTGTTACTATATGCTATATGGTCATTATAGTTCTCCAGCTGCCTTGAGTCCCCATAGGGAGAAAGGTGGGGTATAAATAAATAAAATGAATGAATGAATGAATAAAATGAATGGCAATTCCCAGCATTTGACAGGATGGAACCATGACAGTTATAGTGCTATTGCTGTAGTATCAACAAGCCCTTGGTGAAGGAAAAGTCACTTCTATAATTCCTTTCACCACTTCAATGAGCTGGACAAATCTCAAGAGCGCAAAAGTCCTGGAATATATCATTCTGTGGCTGTGTCTTGCATTTATCAGTTGTTGGAATGGACATATATGTTTTTGTGAATTTAAATACCTGTGCTAGTGTCTGCCATGTCCATAAGTTAACAATGATATAATGCTGCTAATAATGTTATTTGGGTCATTACAATTCTTCTCGCCTGTCTTCCTAAATATATATGATATGTATGCTTCCTAATTTTTTTGCCCCTCCAAAAATTCATGAGTGAAGATGTTTGGACTAAAGTTACCTGTCCAGTTTCTCAGCAGGAATTTAATTCCAGTTATCACACCATACTGCTTCTTGTCTGTTTTGCTATGTAGCATTACAAAGTTATTGCACAACAGTAATATTAGTTGTTGATTTGGAAAAATATATGCGTATATTATTCATACTTCTAGAGCAGTATGTTACTAACATGTTTCTTTTTAGTTTCTATGCAAAGATACTTTTGTGGGGTCAAACATCTCCCAAACCCCTCAAAAACAACAGTCATTATCCTGGCAGAACTGGTATGATACATTGTCATGCTGTGCCAGTGTGGTGGATGGAAGCCCATCTTTCAAGCCCACCTTCTGTTCATCTGTTGAGCCAAAGTGCAGCTTTGCGATAAACTTGGTTTCCCTTCAGTAAAACTGGAATAGTATTGATTTATTTTGTATGTTCTTTGTAGCTGAACAGCTGAATCCTGAAATGCTTATCTGAACTGGAAGATTTGTAAGGAACGGTTTCACCTTAGCTATTTCAGATAACGTTGCTTAGGAGATACAGGGAAGGAAATAACACTGGAGATTAAACCAACAAAGCCTCAAAAACATTTTCCCAAGCCACAAAAAGGTTTAAGATATTCTGAATAGATAATCAAAAGAACAATTACCTCTTTTTTCCTGTTACTTCTTATGTCCTATATCTAAATCCCAAACACATGAGCCTGCTGGGAGCTCAACAGGGAAACCAAGTTGCTCGCTCACATTTTTGGAAACATTTCTAGATGACTCTATTGATGGCAGTGTTACCACATTTTCCCAGAAAACATGAATACGTGAAATATGCATCTGTATGTTAAAGATGTAGCTTTAATGCCTAAAGAAATAGGCATTTTCCGGAAGAAAGGGCCTAGGGAGAATTCAAATTGAGAAGACCATTCCCCAGTACTGCCCTGTCTCTATGTTGACAGATGATAGACTACTGCTATTCCACTGTAGCCAGCAAGAAAAATTATTTATCCAGCTTTGGTGTGTTTACCTGGGCTTGGCCCCATATTAGTCGCCCCGAGTCCCTTCAGGGAGATGGAGGCAGGGTACAAAAATAAAGTTGTTGTTATTGTTGTTGTTGTTGTTGTTGTTGTTGTTATCTGGGGGTCCAGGTGGCATTTTTGCTCTTTTTTGGATTTTGACAGCCTATGATCCCCCCCTAATGAATCCAAAGTATCTCCCCCAAAATGTTAAATCATATATCAGAAGCCTAGCAAGGATGAACCACAATTGTTCATGTAAATGTTATTTCTCAATTGAGCCTGCAGAGTGGGCACTATGACATTGGAACTCAATAATTAACTACCCTAAGCTTATGCTAATAAGGTAATCCTAAATTCAAGACAACTACACTCTTATAAAATAAACAGTGCAAAAAATTGTGGAATTTTCCTACGATGCAATGTTTTCAGGTGAGCAAAGAAAGGATGAAAAGCTTTGGACATATACAGGTGATCTAATGTGCATGAATATCCCATGTTGTTTCTTAAAATATATGTTGTATTTTACAAGTATGATTACAAACAAAGGAAGTGGTGAGAATGTGTTGTCGAGGACTTTCATGACCGGGATCACAGGGTTGTTGTATGTTTTCCTCACAACCTCTGAGGATGCCTGCCATAGATGTGGGCGAAACATCAGGAGAGAATACTTCTAGAACATGGCCATACAGCCCAGAAAACATACAACGAAGTGGTGAGAAAATGAAATTAAAAGGAGGGGAGGAGAGAATAAATAGAAAATGAATATGGGCTATAGACTATATTTCATTGTATAGTAGTTGTACTTTCCCCCTTTTTTAAAAAAGCAGGGTACGACTATTGCACAAGGAAAATAATCTGCTTTTGATTCTCCAGTTTCTTTTTTTAAAATAAAAAGCCTCACCTTGAAAGGAGAAGTAGAGAAGGGATGATCCAACATATAAAAAACTGCTCTGTTTCTGTTTGTTTGTTTTAGAACTGCAGAGCCATTTGGGACTGATTTTTGCTTCCTTCCTTCTTTTTCTGAAGGCGTGGCAGGTTAAAAACTATAAAATGAAGGTCTCTGAAACTCCACTCTTCTCTCCTTCCTCCAAGGCAAGGTATTATGTTTAAAAACCTGAAATGGAGTTCTCTGGAACTTTGATCTTCCCTCCTTCCTCCATTTTCCTAAGAACTTAATTCCAGGTTTTATAAACTGTCATGCCTTGAAAAACGGAGAGAGAAGGGAGACAAAAAGAGTAGAACTTCAGAGACTTCCATTTTGTAGTTTTTAATCTATCTTGCCTTCGGAGAAAGAAGAAACGAAGGGAAAATCAGCCTCAAAGATGTGTGTGACTATTATGTGAGAAAAACAAAAATCTGATTTTGGCACCCAGAAAATGGGGGTGTGACTATTATTCAGTGGCGACTGTTATGCAATGAAATATTAAATTACCATATTTCGAAAAACACATTTTCATAAAGTTGACATCTATGCATTTACATGTTTATGAAGTGACATTTTCCACCCAATGCACAATGGATGGAGAATGATTATCTTTCTAATCTCAGACTACAAGTTTTTGCCATCATTTAGACATCGCAGGGTCTAGCCATGTTAGATAGTAGTGAAATTCCACATGCCAGTGATATTTATTTATTAATTTTAAAGTTTGTTTATATATTTTCCAAATACTAATTCAGCAAGTTGCATTAAATCCAACCAAAAAGTGGTAAGCACTGAACAACCTCACTGAATGCCCAACCTCATCACACTAGAACAGTGATTCTCAACCTGGGGTCCACAGATGTTTTAACTCCCAGAAATCCAAACAGCTGGTAAACTGGCTGGGATTTCTGGGAGTTGTAGGCCAAAAACATCTGGGGATCCCAGGTTGAGAACCACTGAGCATAGATCCACTTTAAATCCAGTTTGTGCCTCTGCAGAAATCTGGGGCTTGTAGTTTAGGGAGGGGCCTTTAAACTGCTCGGCTAGGGAGATCCTGGGCTTCACTAAACTGCAAATCCCAGAATTTAGCAGGAAGCAGAAACCAGTTTAAAATGGATCCATGCTCTAGTCTAATGAGACTGACATAGGAAAGCATTTTCAATATTACATTGCCAATAATTTCATTCTAAATAGGCATAATTGCTGTACAACATGCCCAAAACACCAATATTTACCAACCAAAATAAAGTTTTAAATCTAAAGAAAATTTAAGTGAAGCAAAGGCAGTTTTCCATTGGTTGGTTTATATTGGAGAGTCCTCTGTTGATTTAACTCTGGCAAATATATATCACTGATCCTACACCAATAATGTCTGCTTGTCTAGGGAATAATAGCTTCTTTACCAGGTATATGACAGGCAGATGACTTACTATCAGCAAATGCAGTCAATCTTAGAGACTCATTTAGACAACAGGCAGAATATTTTTTTCTGGTCAACTGTGGCCTCCCCAGTCCTTTTTAATAATTCTTCCTCCACAGCAGTGACACCAGACCAGAAAACTTAAATCATCCAAATAGCATCATAATCAGCCAGTGTTCAGTAGGCAATAAAACAGCAGACAAATTAATGAATGAGATGGAAATGAAAACACATAATGATGACTTTTTGGTTTATCTACTTGGGTAACTAAATAAGCAGCACATAAAGTCTTATGACTGTGTAAATAAATAAAAAGAACAAAAAAGTAATTATTTGCTCTTGGGGAGAAAACAGATATAATCATCAAACAAGTTATTTTAGAAGAGTGACCATCAATATCCTGAACCTAAATACAAAAGTTGGAAAATTAAATACATTTTCTCCACTGTTTTTAGAGTCTTCCAGCCATCTTGGCTAATGATTCAAAAAGTAACTTTTTCCAGTTCTGCAGTCATAAATACATAGCCTTAGAGAAATTATTGTGTAACTAGGTTACACATGAATGAACTTTTGCAGTCAGAGGCTTTTAAATAGCTGTGGATACTAGGCATGTGTTTCAAAATGTTTCAAAAGTCTTTACAAAATTAGAGGGGTGCTGGTGTTTTGTTTCTAAAGTATAGTTAGTGAAAAATTTGTTACTATAACAAGATTAATGAAATGTTATTTCATTATAGAAATTGTGCATGCTTACTAAATTGGGGAAACTTTAGGGGCTCCTTTCTCCCTCATTTTTACAGCTATTGGAGTGAAACTTGCTATAATGGTAAAACACATTTAGCACTGTTAGTCCACTGTTAGCCCATTAGGTTTCAGAACATTTCATTTATCCATGGATTTCAAAGTTTTTATGAACAACATTAAAAAAACTACAAGAGAAATCGCTTTGAATTTTCTATACAATGACACAAGATAATGGGATATTTCACCCCAACTTTCAGAAATATTCACACATCTACTGATTTTAGGGATTTTTTTAAGTGTTGCTTTCCCTATTATGTTGGAAGGGAGCCTCAAGGGCCATCCATTCAGGGATTTCTTCTCAGCCCAGCACAGAGATTTACTTACTAGAAGCATCAGTCAGTCCTCCTCTTTGCAGATTCAACAATTTATTGGAAATCTGGTTGGCTGCTGCTATGGAGGGAAAATAGCTCTCCTCTACTAGGGCTTTCTGATGTGAGCAGAATTCTGGGAGATGTAGTTTAGGGCAAGGCCTTTTGAATTCTCTGACCTAGGGCTCGTCACCTTTCCAAACTACATTTCCTAGAGTTCTGTGCTTTTTCAGTCTTTTTCCCAGCGAACACTGCACTTTTTTTGCTCTCTTAATAATGAGAGGCTATTACTTTAAAGATGAAAGGCAGCTATTTTGGCTTTGCTTTGCTTCCTTGCACAGAAAATGAAACTGTCTTTGGGAGGCTTACGAGGTTTGAAAAATGCAAACTAAAAAGTATTGGGTAAGTTTAGATTCTTACGTTTTTGGCACGGGCCATGCCCATATATCGGATATCACCTCGTAAGTACAAATTTAACGAAAACATGCACACCTCTAGGAGATACCTGACAGGACCACAGATTTTCAGCACTTAAAGGAATAAACATTTATCTTGCATGGATGCAGTAACATGAAATTCACATATCTATGATATCAAACATAAAATGGCCCTTATTAAATTCTATTACAGTAGAGTCTCACTTATCCAAGCTAAACGGGCCAGCAGAAGCTTGGGTAAGCGAATATCTTGGATAATAAGGAGGGATTAAGAAAAAGCCTATTAAACATCAAATTAGGTTATGATTTTACAAATTAAACACCAAAACATCATGTTATACAACAAATTTGACAGAAAAAGTCGTTCAATACACAGTAATGTTATGTTGTAATTACTGTATTTATGAATTTAGCACCAAAATATCACAATATATTGAAAACATTGACTACAAAAATGCTTTGGATAATCCAGAAACTTGGATAAGTGAGACTCTACTGCAGGGGTCCTCAAACTTCTTAAGCCAAGGGCCGGTCCACAATCCTTCAAACTGTTGAGGGGCCGAATTATCATTTGAAAAAAAAAATACAAACAAATTCCGATGCACACTGCACAACAACAACAAGAACAATGAAAGAACAATACAATATTTAAATATAAAATTTTTAACCAACATACATTTATCAGGATTTCAATGGGAAGTGTAGTCCTGCTTCTGGCCAATGAGATAGTCAAGTTAATTAGGGTTGTTGTTGTTGTTGTGTGCCTTCAAGTCATTTCAGACTTTATTTATTATTTATTTGTTTACTGCATTTATTTACTACATTTGTATCACACCCTTCTCACCCCAAAGGGGACTCAGAGTGGCTTACAAATTATATGTACATACAATATATTATATTATTAGCCTAGCACAATATTAGCATTATATATTACTATATTGAACTATATCACTATACTGTAATATTATTAGTAATATTATATGTAATATAGAATATATAATTAATATTATTATATGGTATTATTATTAGTGTTATATTGTACTACATTATAATATTATTATCAATATTATATGTATATACAATATATTATATTATAAAACCAAGGGCGGGGGCCAGGTAAATGACCTCGGTGGCCGGATGGGGCCCCCGGGCCTTAGTTTGGGGACCCCTGCTCTACTGTATTTACATTTTTGAAATGTCCTTGAATTAGGATTGATAATGGTAAAATCTGAATTTGTATGAAGTGACTCAGGATAAATATCATTTCACATCATGAATTGAGAAGCAGGGTGGTTTGCTGGAAAATAAAGAAGTAATAATAGAAGGATAAGGGGCTCCAGAACATGGGATCTCAATGAATGACTGAACAACAATGGCTGGTATCACCAGATAACAGGGTATGTTCCAAGCAACAACCCTTTCAGTAATTGTGCTATTGTTATCCTATCTCTGGCCATTTGATTCAAATGTTTCTCAATCCATTTGTAGTTGCTCCCAGAGCACCTATCACTGTCACTGGTCAGTTAATGCTTTGTCATTTTCAGTGCACAAAGCCACCTGTTCATCACAATTTGTATGCATAATGCTGTGTGACAAGTTGGCAGGGTAGTGACACAGGGTTTTATATGGAGTGTTGATTTTCTGCCAAGTTATATGTATAAATAGTGTGGAAGTATGGACTGTATCCAGTGGTTTCCATCCACCCTCCAGTGAAACAGACATTGATAGTAGAATAGATTCCCACTCTGCTGGCACACATAAGCATCTGTTCTGTAACATTATGGGGATTTTTAAAGAGGAAATTAGGAATTTTTATGTTTTTTACATAGCCCTTTGTATGATTGTTCTTGCAAGTAAGTGACTCCATGGTGCTTGCTTGGTTTTGCTATGTGTATATATACAGTAGAGTCTCACTTATCCAACACTCGCTTATCCAACGTTCTGGATTATCCAACGCATTTTTGTAGTCAATGTTTTCAAAACATTGTGATATTTTGGTGCTAAATTTGTAAATACAGTAATTACTACATAGCATTACTTCATATTGAACTACTTTTTCTGTCAAATTTGTTGTATAACATGATGTTTTGGTGCTTAATTTGTAAAATCATAACCTAATTTGATGTTTAATAGGCTTTTCCTTAATCCTTCCTTATTATCCAACATATTTGCTTATCCAGCATTCTGCCGGCCTGTTGGATAAGTGAGACTCTACTGTAAATGTATCTTTATATATAACTCTATGTTTTGCACCCCTCAATTCAGTTTCTGGGAGATTCAGCTCCTAACCAAGTTTTTGTGGAACATATGCTTCTTATCTGTGTCAATGAACTTTGAACCCTGGGAAATGAATGCTGGAAATTTCTCGTTCCCAAAGGAAGCCAATCACAGAGCAATCAAACATGCATTTACTCGGAGTCATCTCAACAGAAGAGATTTTCTTTTTGTTGCTTTTCCTACATCTTTTGCTCCTCTATATCATGACCAAGGGCTTCTGGTTCTGATTGAGAGGAGCAAGGGGGATGGTAACATGCTGCTAGCTCAATGATTGATTTTTTTTCTGTGTTGATCATCAATAACCTGGGTACTTGTCATTGTTGTGGTCCATTACAGTATTGATTTAAGGCGGAGGAACATGTCAGCAAGAAGACAGGCAAGGCATTTGGTACATTTTAAAAATATATATTTGCTGACAGCTGAGTATCACAAGCTTGTGTAGCAATTGCTTTTTGTGTCCTCATCACTCACACAGGAATGCTTCAGAATAAAGATGTTTGATGGTTATATAAAAAATCAAATGAACTGTGTGTTACCTTTAAAATGGACCATCATCTTGTCCTTCCTAGCAGGAGGAACTTCTGTTTAAAAATCTGTTCTATTGTTTCCTTGTAGTGTCTTAATTGAGCCTTTGAAATGCATTAAAAGCATAGTGAGGCTGTAGTCTTCAATAACATGAATATTTTTGAACTGACTCTGCATTTGAATACTTTTTTTGCTTCCTACCAGCACCTGCAAATAAAAGAAGGAAAGAGAGAGAGAGAAATAGTCTTTTAAACCAAGAAGAGAATATATTTGCAAGTTTAATTTCCCCAGAGAGAAGTAGGCTTTTCAGAGCAACTTTGATATGTTTTTCCTTTCCTTTTTGTGTAACCTGTGGTTTAATTCCTATTCACATTTTGCATTCCTATTTGCATGATAAAAGAGTGCCACATCATTTTTAAAGCCCCCCCCTTTCGAAATTCTGATTTGTTCATGAGGATTCCAAAAGAGCAAAGCAGGAATAAAATAAACCTCTTCCAAAAATTACCATAATCTTCTAACCTTCACCATTTCGAGAGTGCCACTATTGTCTTTCAGAAAGCACATGAATAATAGCACCTGACTATTTTTGTGCCAAGACTTCAGTGTGATTCTGTAATTCTTTTCCTAATGGGATCAACTCAGTGCTGGAATTCTTGGCTTCTGTGTTAAAAACATTTTTTATGAATGTCTTATATCAACATATTGGAATTAAATTCCTTCACATTTTGACTTAAGGAAAACTCCTCTTCCCTGTTACTTTCCATATGGTTTGAGGACCAAATATCAAAAAGACACAAAACTACAGAAATTCTATTTTGCTGCCAAGGTGTAGAACACCAAATGAGATTTGATGTAATGTCATGGAATTCGTACTTTCCTTCAACACTTCACAACATTGAAAAATTCGCTTTTTCATGAATTGAATGGTAGCTTCGATTTATGATAGTTTCATTTTTGTAGACTCCACATGCCCACTTCAGTGAACAAATTGTTTTTTCCAGAAAGGAAGGTATGATAATTTCACTTTTTTGTGGTGTTACTCTAATTAATGTTTGTGGATAAGGACTTTACTTTACTTACTTAGACGATCCCTTGTAGTTCGAAGATGATGGTCCTCCATTTCTTGCGTGCGTGCGTGATTTTTTTTAATGTGTGGAGGTCATTGCACGGCCGGTCAACACACAGTCTTCACAGATTGAGGTCCCAGCAGTGGTGTGATTAACACAACGAGAGTGGCTTCTCAGTCTGTTGCAGCCTTCTTCCGCCTTCACACCGTTGTAACATGTACCATGTTATCCTCCGCCTGCTCCACCGTTGAGGTCTTTGGGTCTTCGGATTGTTCTTGGTCTGGATCCTCCCCTGTGGCCACTCCTGGGAGTGTATGACTCCAGTGGTTGTGCCCGCAGGTTCATTGCAACACGCAAGCCCCCTCACCACGTCAAGGTGACAATCCATCGAGGGGGATAAGGAATATCACATGGTTTAAATACTAATTTGTGCTGCTCCTTTGTGTTATGAGCATTGGGGTAATATGGAGGAGATCCTATTATGTATTAAAAATACCCAGCTTGTAACTGTCAAATTTTTAGTTGGTTTTGGAAAACAGGAAGTTATTTAGTTTCCTTTTTATATAGTACAGATGAAGCTACAGTATTTCTGTTCTGAAACAGGATAATAGATAGGACCAGTAAATTTGAGGCTGCATTCAGACAAGATGGAAATATTCTTTGTGAGTGGCTCATTAGTTCTGTTAAGTGTTTTCCAGCCCATTTTAGAGGGAATTATGGTTCCGTTACAGTAAAGATGTCAAACCCATTTTCATCAAGGGCTGCATTAGCCTGATGGTTGCCTTTAAAGGACTGTTGAATCTATGAACGGAGAATCTGTGGATATATATATATATATATATATATTACATAGTGGTTGGTACTCCAGCTTGGGTCTCCAGATGTTGCAGAATGATAGCTCCCATCACTTTTCATTATCTTCTATGTGGACTGGGGATAATGGGAACTGCAAGCTAACAGCACTTGGGACTCTGAGGCTAAAGGATATTCTAAAGTCAGATGTCATATCCACAAGCTACCTGAGAGATTTCTTTATCTCACAAAATGGGATACCTTGTGATGGTGATGAACTTATCTAAATTTTCCAACTTTTTTTTTACATTTGTCACTACCCTCCCTTCTTTCATCTTGTAATTTAATCCCATTTTACTAAATTTGTTATTCAATCAAATTTTATCATGTTTTAATTTATTTTAGTTAACTATTACAAGCGTTTTAGCATAGTGATTAGTGTCTACTTATCTGTGTATTTTTGTTTTTGTCTTTTATTGTTGATATAGTCAGTGGACTAATCAATAAACAGATCTGAAGTCACAAGCCATGTATCTAAGTTCAAACTGCACTATCCTGACTAAATAGAACAAACTGCAACCAGGGCCGGCCGAAGAAAATTTACAATAGTAAGCGGGGATGGGGAAAAGTGCCCCCCCTCCCGCCGGCGCCGCAGGAGGCGTGGCCATGTGCCTCCCGCAGCGCTGGCGGGCCCCGCCTCCCGCGCCCTGGCCCCACCTCACGCCCAGCGTCCCCTGGCCCCGCCTCCCACGTAGCATGGGAGGCGGGGTCAGGGCTAGTAGCGTGGGAGGCGGGGCCAGGGTTGGCCCCGCCTCCCGTCCAGCGTGCCCTGGCCCCGCCTCCCATGCTGCGTGGGAGGCGGGGCCAGGGCACGCTGGGCGGGAGGCGGGGCACCGCCCTGACGGTGCCCCGCCTCCCGCCCAGTGCGCCCTGGTCTAGCTGGCACCCCATTTTTAGACACACCCCATTTTTAGTTTGTATGGGAGGAAAGCATGTCTTAAAAGCAAAGAAACATAATAATAACAATAATGATAATAATTGTTGTTTTATGTTTGACGTTTTGTTCCTATGTATACACGCTACTGTAAGAAAATTGTGAGTTCGTTTACTATTTCTCTAAGGAAAGTAAAGCATTTAATGAGAGGGAAGATACAGTATTTATGTATTACGATACACAAACAGGAAAGATATTTCCTAAAATTCAAATGTCACATGTAAACATAAAAAGTGTTATTAATTATAATTAAAATTCCACTTTCATCTATATATATAAAAGAGTAATTAAATTTCGGCCTAGGACAAAACAACAAAACTACACATCCTAGAAACACTAAACTTGGCAGCACAACCCCTCATCCATGCCTCTACGTTCATACAACAAAAAGCTCCAGCTACTCCAGAAAATGGCCAGGCTTTGAGACTGCAAGGCTATTCACTGCTATTCCACCTGGCCAACAAAGGATTCCCATAAGGCACAGCAACGCGTGGCCAGGCAAAGCTAGTAATATATATTAATAGAATTTTAGATATATACAGTATTACATATTCCAGAAACTTGGTTACTTATTGGGATCTGATGAAAGAAACACAATCTACCTGTTTTGAAAAAGTTGTACCAGCACTCAATTCAGCCCCAGTATTTTGAAACCTTGAAACCGTCTGTCTATGCATATACACTTGAGAGCAGACATACTGTAATTCTATAGGACTTATTGCGAAGTAAACACACATAAGACTGCACCACAGATGTCTATCTATGGATAGACAGAAATCCATAGTGTTTTTTTTTATTGTGCCAGAAGCTAACATACTACAAGTTGCTTCTGGTGTGAGAGAATCGGCTGCCTGCAAGGGCATTGCCCAGGGGACGCCTGGATGTGATACCATTCTGCTGGGAGGCTTCTCTTATGTCCCTGCATGCTAGGGCTGACAGATAGAAACTAACCCTTTAGGTCAGCAGTTCAGCCAGCACAAGGATTTAACCCATTGCGCCACTGCGGCTCCATAGGAGTGGTGATGCAAGCCAATTTTCCTTAAATAACTTCAAAACCAGACCACCCACCACATACATTTGTTTACTGTTAGGACCTACATCAAAGGTCTTTTTGTAGATCCCTTTGCTGCATTTGGATAGGTATGCCATGACTGATGACAGGGTTTTAGCCACTGTGGCCCCTTGTCTCTGGAACATTAGCCAGTTGATTTCCCCCCCTGCTATTTACCTAGGCTTCAGATGAGGAGCTCTGGTGTCCCTCCACATGTTTTGGCCCATTTCCTAAACCAGTCCTGGACAATACAGTCAACACTGAGCAATTAAGGGAGCCACAACAGCCAGTGTACTTTAGTGATTTGTGCACTGGACAACAACTCTAGAGTTGTTCCTGCTGAACAGCAGATTCAGTTCCTGCTGATCCATGGAAGCCCACTGGGTGACATTAGGTGAGTCACACTTTCTCAGCCTCAGTGATACATTGGCCTTAGGGTTTGCCATAAGTTGGAAATGGCTTGGAGACAACGCAACAAACAGGGCCACAGTTGCTCACTATAAAGAATGCTTTTAGTACATATGATTATTGTACTTACAATATGAATTTGCATTTTATTGTTGCTAGCCTTTCCATTACTGATTGAATTTAAATGCTATCCTTAAAATTTCTGTAAATGGCTTTGGGATTCTGTTTATACCTGAAAAAGGGTATACAGAAGTGTTAAGCAAGCATGTCTGAAATAAATCACAGATATATTGTACAAAACTCTGTTTTTCAATTTGCCAGGGAAGACTCAGAAGATGGTATTCACTCTTCTGGCAACATAAGATATGTTTGCACCTGAAACTTTTTCATATGCAAAGTGGGTGCTGTGCCAGGGAGCTACAGTACATTGGGAAATGTGGGTGACAATACTGTAGTCATCTTTGTAGACTTATGGAAGATCTACACCACAGAATGAATGGTCTGGTACTACAGTACTTTAACTGCCATAGCTCAATGTTATGGGAAGTGTAGTTTGGGCAACAAAAGGAACCAGCATTCTTTGCAGAGAAAGCTACTTTGTAAAATCACAACTCCCATGATTCTATACCATTGAGCCATGGTAGTTAAAACGGTGTCAAACTGTATTACTTCTACAGTGTAGAAGATGCACTCTAAGTCACAAATAATCCTTAATTGTTTCTGATGCTTCCTCACTGTAAACGAAATAAAGGTATGTTGTCAAAGGCTTTCATGGCCAGAATAACTGGGTTGCTGTGTGTTTTCCTGGCTGTATGGCCATGTTCCAGAAGCATTCTCTCCTGACGTTTCACCCACATAAATGTCAGGCATTCTCAGAGGCTGTGAGGTCTGTTGGAAACTAGGCAAGTGGGGTTTATATAGCTGTGGAATGTCCAGGGTGGGAGAAAAAACTCTTGTCTGTCTGAGGCAGGTGTGAATGTTGCTATTGATCACCTTGATTAGCATTGAGTAGCCTTGCAGCTTCAAAGCCTGACTGTGTCCTGCCAGGGTAAATCCTTTGTTGAGAGGTGTTAGCTGGCCCTGATTGATTCATGTCTGGAATTTCTCTGTTTTCAGAGTGTTGTTCCTTATGTACTGGCCTGATTTTATTTTTAAAAATACTGGTAGTCAGATTTTGTTCAATTTCATGGTTTCCTCCTTTCTGTCGAAACTGTCTACATGCTGTTGTTGAAGGCTTTAATAGCTGGAATCACTGGGTTGCTGTGAGTTTTCCGGGCTGTATGGCCATCTTCCAGAAGCATTCTCTCCTGACGTTTCGCCCACATCTATGGCAAGCATCCTCAGAGGTTGTGAGGTCTGTTAGAAACTAGGCAAGTGGGTTTATATAATAATATCCAGGGTGGGAGAAAACTCTTGTCTGCCTGTGGCAAGTGTGAATGTTGCAATTGGCCACCTTGATTAGTTTGTGATTCCTTTATTTTATCACTTTTAAACTTATTTATCATGCAATTCTTTTGACACAAAATAAATAAATAAACCTTGATTAGCACTGAATAGCCTGGCAGCTTCATGCCTGGCTGTTTCCTGCATATGGGAATCCTTTGTTGGGAGGTATTAGCTAGCCCTGAATGTTTCTGAGTCTGGAATTCCCCACAGAAATGCTGGACCACTCTTAACAACCACCGTGTCAGTCTACACAGAGAAGCGATTGATATCCACAAGCATTTGGACAATTTCAGCAGAAAGGAGGAAAACATGAAACATGAAAACATTTCCTCCTGACCTCACAACTTCTGAGGATAGAATCACTATGCACAAACCTCTTTATTCCCCCACCCAGAACATTCTACATATATATAAACCTACTTGCCTAGTTTCCAGCAGACCTCACAAACTCTGAGGATGTCTGCCAGAAATGCAGGCGAAACGTCAGGAGAGAATGCTTCAGGAACATAGTCATACAGACAGGAAAAAACACAGCAACTCAGTATCCACATGCTTGTGTGATAATAAAATAAAGATAGAAATGTGTGCGCAAGCATGGAAACAATTTCCTCGCCTCATGTACTTCCAACTCTTCTTGAAGGCTACTTCCAACGAGTTGGGACTCTCAGCAAGCAGGACCCTCTCCGAATAATTTCAGAACGCCAGACCACGTTTTTCCACTGCCCAGGCTGCCTGGCTGCCTCTGGCGCAGTGTACTCTACCTTGCTTCCTACCCCCCCCCCCCGCCCCTCTCCCTGGCTGGTCCCGGCTCTGCTCGTGATTGGCAAACCGGGAGCAGCTCCAAAGGCGTGCAGCACTCTCGTTGGCCGAGCCTGCCGCCCGTCTAACGGAGGGTGAAGGGGGAGGATCTGCGTGCGTGAGCATAGGCTGCAGGGCGGCCGCTGCCTGTGCCTGTCGGTGTCGGGGGCTGGTGCGCGAGGGGGGGAGGAGGGGGGCCGCGCACGCGCTCGGGTTTGGAGGAGGAGGAGGGGGGCTGCGTGCGCGCGCTGACTGGCTGGCTGGCAGGCAGGCTCTCGTGCCCTGTCTCGGCCAAGATGGCGGCGGGGGTGGCAGCAGCGGCGGCGGCGGCAGTGGCCCGGCTGGAAGGCTGCGAGTTCGAATACCTCATGAAGAAGCGCTCGGTGACCATCGGCCGTAACTCCTGGCAGGGCTCGGTGGACGTGAGCATGGGCCACTCCAGCTTCATCTCCCGGCGGCACCTCGAGATCTTCACCGCCCGCCCAGGCCCCGGCCGTTTCTAATAACAGCAAACGGGCGAGGGTGTGTAGCGCGGGAAGCGGGGCCAACCCTGGCCCCGCCTCCCACGGCGTCGACAGCGCCCCCTAGCGGCTGCGCCCGAGGCCACGGCTTTACGGGCCTCATAGGTCAAACCGGCCCTGACTGCAACCTTCCAAATGTTACTATATCACAACTCCCATTAACTCTAATCATGATGTCTAATGATGAGGAATCAGTGTTGTAGTCCAGCATCTGGAAGGCCACATAAAATGACACAGAGTGCTGAATTTGGCCCTTTGGCCTTGAGTTTGACACACGTGCCTTACAGGATCAGGTTAGAGTTTTATTAGCTTAGGCTGCTATACCAGTTGTGTTCTTTCCTGAACTTTGATAACCTTGCAACTGTCATTTGTGCTCTGGTAATCTCCCTTTTTCGATTACTATAATCTATTGTACATGGGGCTGCATTTGAAAATGCTTCAGAAACTTCAGTTGGTCCAAAATAGGGCAACTAGACTGCTAAGTGGAACTGGTTTATATAATGATATTATACCAGGACTTCAAGTTCTTCTACCCATCCAGTTCCAGGTCCAAGCCCTATTTTTAAAATCCTAAAATATTTGAGAACAGGTTCCTTGAAGAGTTTCCCCCTTCCATACTTATCTCTGTAGACTTTGAGATCATTGTCAAAAGCTATCCTCCAAGTGTCCCCAAAGAAGGTTGTTTCAGTGTCTGTACTCCATCTGTGAAATGCTTTCCTCAAGGTACATTTATACTGTAGAATTACTGCAGTTTGACACTGCTTTAACTGTCATGGCTCAAAGCTATGGACTCCTCTTTGGCAGAGAAGAATGAAGGCCTTTTGAAATCACAATTCCCACGATTCCGTAGCATTGAGCCATTGCAGTTCAAGTGGTGTCAAACTGCATTAATTCTACAATGTAGATGCCCCTTTAGAAAGATTTTATGGGCATCTGCACTGTGTTCTCACTGCCAGAAGAAGATCTTTGCATCCCATCCAGAGCTTTAATGCTTTTATGGTGGTATATGCTTTTTTTTTAGACACGAATCTACTTTATCACATGCATGCAGTGTTATCCACACATGGCTGACTGAAGATGCTAAGATGGCAAGTAAAGTCATCAAAATGATTAATAGTTATAATTCATTTGCAACTTGAATGTATCCACAATGAGCACAGTGAACTACAACAATAGACATGGTAGACGACAACTCAATCAATTTAGTTATGCTAAATTAATTAACATTTAAATAAGGACATGATTCCATTTAGACCCAAATGAGCAGAAATGAAGATCTTGATATGCTGTAATTTGGCAACTTTATTTGGAAGATGCTACTTGATATATCTGCTTTCAAGGATGGTCAATTTGAGATTAGCAGCAGCATATTTATTAGACTAAAATTATCTGGTTTCTGAATATTGCCATCTGTGGTTATTAGATCTGTGTCTGTTCATTCTTTATTATGAGGACTTTCCTATTTATCCTGGGTACAATGTAGAAGAACATTCCCAGCATATAATAGCCAGTATGTATGTATGTACGTAAATATTTGGGCAGAAATCATGCTAGTGTAGAAATCCTTGGTTATTGCAGACAACAGTCCACCACATTTCAAGGTGGTACTCTCTACTGACAAATAGTTTTTTACCATCAGAAAAAATGCATAATAATTATCTGGAATTCATCTTCTTGTAATTTGAATCCATTAATTAGCTTCCTGCCATTGAAGCTATAGAAAAAAACTGCTACATTAGCTTAGCTATCACAAAGTAAACATACACAACTCCCCGAGCTATTTATCATAAGGTAGGGTTTTGACACCCTTTCACATTTTGATCACTTTCTTCTATACACATCCCAGCTTGCTAATACTCTTTTCAAACCATGGTATCCAGAATTGGATAGAATACTGAGCTCAGAACACAGCAGAATAGAGTAGTAATATTATATCTTTTGATCTGGACACTACAGTTCTGTTGTTGTAGCCTAGAATTGCCTTAACCCTATATATTACTATTTTCCAATATATCACATTTTTCTGCAATGCTTAGTGTCCCTTCCAACCTTACAATTATACCATTCCTCCTGAGCCAGGGAAACGCAAGATGACAATGAAGACTGTTGTAGCCAGTTTCAGTTAGGAAGTGGCCTGTCTTCACTGACCCTAAGTTGGGGGAAAACCTGAATCCTGAGTCAGGATTCAGGCTTTCTCCCAACTTAGCTTAACATGAGGCAAGACTGTGGGCCATTCTACACATGGAGTAAACCCCAGAAGTAACTGGGATAAGGGGGGGGGGGGGGCGGCTAAACAGCATTTGGGGAAAGTCCAGGCAGAATCAGGTTAACAGCTGAAAAGCACATGTTTAAAAGGTGTGCTTAAAACGCAGTTCTGCCCAAAAAATGTACATCTTCGCATGACTATATATCCCTGTAGTCATGGAAAACACATGACTTCCTTCCTTCCCATCGCCCTGTGTGGACTGCTCCACACAGGCATTTTAAAAGTCCGGAACAGCTGATTAGGTTGTCAGAAAATGGAGCCATGAACACACAGGTGCAACCATTCCTTTCTTTTGATCTGTGTAATATTAAACAGAGCTTGAATTTAGAGTTGGGTGAAGAGAATAAGAAATCTGCTTGTGTGTACTTTAGGATCTCTGCATGTGTGCATATGAGATCCAGCACATCTTGGAAATATATATATATTTTAAATTTGCCAGATGTTCCCTGTCCACTCTCCATCTTGACCCACTTCAAAGGAAGGCGTGAAGATGGCAGGGGAACATTTTCTGGGACTGACCAGTCTGTGTGTGGATTTACTGTCAGGTCTCAGGATTTTCCCCCCCACTTTTACAACCCACATTTTGATGCTGTCTGGAAGCACCCTGTGTTAAGATAACCTATCCCAAATTGAGCTGGATCAGCTCCATGTGGCATTTAGTCACACGGGGGCTGATCACTTGCTCACTGACCTGAGGTGTCAGTGTAGATGCACCTATTGTAATTAAAATGAAAACATAATGCTATAATTGTTTTGTATAAAAGGGCCCCTGGACTAAGGCTTATACTACTTACCTTGTTTGACAAGTACATGCTGTTCTTCATTTCAGTTTGCTGTAATATTTCAGTAGTGTTTAAAAATAACATTACCATCTTGCATATGTAAAATCATATACAGAAATCAATCTCTTGTTCAGTAATGTGTTTTTCCCCATTTTCATTGTTTTTTAAGTCTACATTTTTAAATTCAGTGAAAAGAAGAAGGGCATCATAGAGCTTTTATAGTTGGCCTTATGTTCTCACTGTCTCCTTCTACTTGCTCACTTGAAACAAATGTCATTTCAGATCCATCTCTCTAGTGCAACCGGACGGATAGATTCTTGGCAAAACGGGATAAGAATAGCTTGGAATCCCACCAAGTCTTTAGATAGTGAACCAAAGCTTTAAATTGACACAGTCCTGTAGTATTAAGAAAAGAAGAATTTTTTTTCTAGGAACAGAAAAACAGCATGGCAACCTGTTCAAATTTAGAAAACGAAAAAGAGCAAATGATTATCCCCAACTATTTATTGTAAAAGCTAAATATATCCCCCAGTGAATTCTCTAGTCTGTTTTCTCCAATGAGAGCTATTTTTTTAAACCATTTGGTCCAAGGTGTTTTGTTTTAAGCAATCATTTTCTGAATGGCTTGATTACGGTAATTATATTCAGTGTTACTGTACTTATATACATTCGGCCTTGAGTTTAATTTGACCTCTCTCTTTACAGTTTCATACAGAACTGTATCTACTGGATATACAGTCAGCCTTCTATGTTTGTGGTTTCTGACTTTTGCAAATTTGATTATTCATAAGTTTGATTTTAAAAGTTATTTCTTTTCTGTGGTCTTAGGGATTTATGGAGAAAGCAACTCTCTAGGGCTCTCTACTTCTCCAAGATGACTCTATGTACAACTTCCAGAGAAGTTATTATTATATCTATTTCTACCCTGCTTTATCTCCCCTGAAGATGACTCAAAGTGGCAACTCAAAGTTGTCCATAGAACCATTTTGGAAGTTCTAGAGTAATTTACTTATTTGTGGTTTTTCACTATCACATGGGTTTTGGACTCAGCGAATGTACAGGACTGGCTATATACATCAAATTCTGGCTAACAGTTATCTATTGAAGTGATCAATAGAAGCCTACAACATTAGTTTTTAAGATACCACAAGACTGGTTTTTTTTGTCACAGACAGATATATAATATATTAGGATATATATGAAGGCAAACTTCACAATTTTCTATAACTCTTTAGGGTTTTTAAAAACCTGTCATTTGGTTCTTATATTGGGCAAAAGTGAGTCACACACACACACACACACACACACACACTCCCACTGTCAGTCAAGATATCTTAAAAGTATACAAGGGCATTTGTCTATATCCTTTACCTCTCTTTCACACACAAGCTTTTTCTTTAATAATCCCCGAAGATGCCTTACTTCTTGCTCACAACACCTATAAATTAATGAATAATTACAAACTAAGCACTTTTTATGTGGTTCTTTAGGAAACCTTTGACCACATGCTTAACAGGGTAGAATGTTTGCCTAAAGCTATACATTCAGCAGGTAATACTGTTGTTTGATTTCACACTTGCTGTCATCCTGACATGTGATAAATTCTACAGTCCTTCAGTTTACACAATGCATGAGATAAAGAGAAGTCTGTAATCAAATGAACTGTTCCTACATTTTTCAGCTTGACCCCTCTTTTTTAAAAAAAAGTCCACAAAGATATATTTCCTCAACTGGCTTATAAGCAAGAGGCACTATATATACTCATATTTAATGTGCAAATATAGTTGCAGAAATATCCGTCAGTTCCATTTATTTATTTATATTTACAACATTTCTACCCCGCCTTTCTCACCCGGGGGGACTCAAGGAGGCTTACAGAAGTTGGCAAAATTCAGTACCCAAAATACAATCACTAAAATCAAAACAAGACATACAAATCTATTAATAATACTATTAAAACACATTATAAAAACTTGAAAGCATATATATATTTAAATCCATTCATCTGGAACCTTGTACGTAAACCTTAGTTCAGACCATGTTGGATCATAATGCTTATTCATTAAATGCTTGTGCACATAGCCATGTCTTTAGAGCTTTTCTGAAGCCAGAAGAGTCGGGGCCTGCCGAATGTTACTAGGGATGGTGTTCCACAGCCGAGAGCCACCACCGAGAAGGCCCTGTCCCTTGTTCCCACCTGCCGTGCTTGCGAGGCCTGTGGGACCGAGAGCAGGGCCTCTCCAGACGATCTTAGGGTTCTTGATGGCTCATAGGAGGAGCTACGTGTTCAGACAGGTAAATTTACTTATTCTCAGTTCCCTTCATGTCTTGTTTTAAAACTGCTGGCATTTTGCAAGTATTTTTGTGAACTTGGCCCTTGGTATTTGATGGAGTTTGGTACCAAAATCCATGGGTTCTCAGTTTCCATTATATACAGTGGTGTAGTAAAATGGTGCCCCTTAAAAATGACTAAAATCAAGGTTTATTTTTTGGAATATTTCCATACTAGGGATGGTGGCATCTCTGGCTACAGAATCCATTGATATAGAAGGTCAATTGAACATATATAAACATCTTTACATGGAACCAGGTAATCAAGGTAGTTTAGCTTCAGAGGCTAAGTAGGGTATTTTCCCATGTCTTGAGTAGCCTTCTCCATGCAGATTTCTCTCCCAGGTTTAATGTTTTATTAGAATTGGTGCAATGCTTATCACTTACTTTAATGGTTGTAGTTAAGCTACCCTCAGAGGTATCATCAGTTGTTGAGAGAACTTTACATTTATCCCTTCCATTGCCTTTTGGGGATGAAATGTGAAATTCTTGGCTCCAAGCTTGAAAAAGCATCTTGCGGGAATGGCCAAGACCCTCATCTCCATTTCAGAGAGACAGATAATAATGAACTGAGAAAATTTCATTCCCTGTTCAGAGCTGGGTGGCTTGAAGGCTTGGCCCAAATGGACTTCTCACAATCTAGTACCCCAGTAGCCATGCATAGGGGACTCTTATTAAATAAAGTTGTAGCCACTTCTAACCACATTGTTCTCCTGTGCCATCATTCCTGTATGTGTGAGGACAATTAGATTTCCTCCTGCCCTCTCCAAAGCTACTGCCATGAGATTTCTTTCTCTGCTTAGGGATCCCAGAAGCACAGAAGTTCCCCAAGACTGCAGCCAGTATACTGAAACCTAGCATGTTTACCCACAAAGATAAATCATACTGATTTTCTCCAGATGATATGGGTCACTGACTTGTTGTGGTGATTGTAATGTGCCTTCAAATGATTCCAGCTTCTGGTGACCTTCCTATAGGATATTATTGGCAAGATTTAATCAAAGATGGTTTGTCATTATCTTCATTTAAGGTTGAGTGCGTGTGACTTGCTCAAGGTCACCCAGTGGGCATTTGTGGCTATATGGATCAAACCCTATTTTCCTATAGTCCAGCACTCATGACACTACACCATGCTGGCTCATGCTGGAGTGCTTATAGTCTCCACTATTTTCTTTGCTTTTTGGCCTTTTACTAGTTTCACCTGATATCTCCCAGTCCTTCTGTCATTTTTACATGGTTTCCTTGTCCTTCAAAGCCATGATTTATTTATCTTGTCAGCAGCAAATTGAGAATACCGTTATAATGTATTAAAAAACCCCACAAAGTTAAGAACTTGGCATTATGCTAAATTTCCTTTGACCAGAATTTGCCACTTCAAGTGCCTTTGGTGTTGCTGTAAGAAGGTCCTCCATAGTGCATGTGGCAGGGCTCAGACTGCATTGTAGTAGGTGGTCTGTGGTTTGCTCTTCTCCACACTTGCATGTCATGGACTCAAGTTTGTAGCCCCATTTCATAAGGTTGACTCTGCATCTTGTGGTGCCAGAGTGCAGTCAGTTCAACACCTTCTAGTTGCCCAGTCTTTTGTGTTCCCAGGAGGGAGTTTCTCATCCGGTGTCATATCTGGTATCCGGTCATGAGAGAAGCCTCATAGAATCATAGAATAGTAGAGTTGGAAGAGACCTCATGGGCCACCTAGTCCAACCCCCCGCTAAGAAGCAGGAAATCGCATTCAAAGCACCCCTGACATATGGCCATCCAGCCTCTGCTTAAAAGCCTCCAAAGAAGGAGCCTCCACCACAGTCCGGGGGAGAGAGTTCCACTGCCGAACAGCTCTCACAGTGAGGAAGCTCTTCCTGATGTTCAGGTGGAATCTCCTTTCCTGTAGTTTGAAGCCATTGTTCCGTGTCCTAGTCTGCAGGGCAGCAAAAAACAAGCTTGCTCCCTCCTCCCTATGACTTCTCCTCACATATTTATACATGGCTATCATGTCTCCTCTCAGCCTTCTCTTTTGCAGGCTAAACATGCCCAGCTCTTTAAGCTGCTCCTCATAGGGCTTGTTTTCCAGACCCTTAATCATTTTAGTCGCCCTCCTCTGGACACTTTCCAGCTTGTCAACATCTCCCTTCAACTGCGGTGCCCAAAATTGGACACAGTATTCCAGGTGTGGTCTGACCAAGGCAGAGTAGAGGGGGAGCATGACTTCCCTGGATCTAGATGCTCTTCCCCTATTTATGTAGGCCAGAATCCCGTTGGCTTTTTTAGCAGCCGCATGACATTGTTGGCTCATGTTTAACTTGCTGTCCACGAGGCCTCCCTGCAGAATAGTAGCACATCTGGGCATCCCCTGGGCAATGTCTTTGTAGATGGCTGATTCTCTCATACCAGAAGCAACTTGCAGTATACAACCAAAGCCATGATTAAGCATAGTCTATTTATAATGTTCTGGGAAACATTATTGAAATATAGAAGTAAAAGTTATTGCTAGAAAAAAATAATCTGATTTAGCCAAACCTCCACCCACCCCAATCTTTAAGCTTATTGGATTTACATACTGGTTTGAGTGTTGGATTATGACCCTGGAAATCAGGGTTCAGTTCCCAGCTCTGCCATGGAAACCTAACAGGTTACCTTGGGTGAGTCATATATTCTCAGCCCCAGAAAACTCCACAATAGGTTCCCCTTACGATCACCATCACTCAGAAATTATTTGAAGGCACACAATAACACTGTATTTATGTATTATAAGACCTCATAATTACATCCATTCATGGGTTTACAAATCAAGAGTTTAAAATGTCTTATGATGCATAAATTGGAAATATAATTTCTACAAGTGATTGTTGTATTGTATTTTTCCTTTGCTCAAATCAGGCACCCACAGAATTGTGGAGATTAGGAGAGGAAAAATATTGCCATGGTTAATTCAGTTCCAATTCCATTACAGTGCTCTTCCCTGGTATATATTTTTCAATGTTTTATCTTGTACTAATTGCCTTAAAATATGGCTTTAAACAATTTCCCCAGGAGAAATGTATTTTGAAGCCTTATTTTTGGAACTGGAAAGACTTCTGTCATCTTTTTTGCAGTTAGGTCTTTAGCAAGGAGATGTCACAGAGAATAAAGAGATCATAGCTTTCACTGAACAAGGATTAAAAACTAGGAAATTACATTTCAGTTTTGTTTATTTCCATAGTGCAACTCCATTTATTGAAGTTCAGATTAACAAGAAAACAATTTGCACAAGATTGCATTGGTACAGTGCTACATGTTTAACAAATGATAGAACATTTTGGTTAATCTTCCAAGTACAAGACAAGGGCAAACTACTGTTTATCTGGTGTTTTGCAATACTGCTTCTAGAAAACTTCCATTTCTAATCTCAGTCCACAAATTAAGCAATTTGTTGGAAGAGTGGATTAAGAAATAATAATACAGTTTATTGGAGTTAAACTATTCATCAACTACTTTTATAAGCAAAGTTTTTTTCTTTCTTTCATTAGGTTCCAGCCTCAGGTTCATTCAATCAGCCACATTTAATAGACATGTGGCAGAGCACTAGCCATTTTTTGCCCATATCTATAATATTTACTACCAAACTTAACACACATGACAGTTGTCTTTACTGATGTCTGTAAATCTTTTTCTTATTTATTATTTAATAATTTATTAGCATTAATATACCAATCAAGGCAGTACAAAAAGAAAACAATAATCAAAACAACAAAAATATTTTAAAACAGTAAAGCAGCAATAAAGTTATTGAAACAACATGTCAGTCTCAACTTTCCTTCCTGCCTGTGTATATGTTGGTTTCTCCTTCCGCCCTCTCTCTGTCCTTATGGGTCTTTGTCACAGTGAGGGAGGCATAGAGTCTATATGGGTTTCTTCTTCTCCTTTTTCACCCTTTTGCCTCCTGACTCAGGTGTTCCACTTGCATTTCATACTCCTCCCTTCCCCAATACTTCATTTTGGTACTGGCATACAGTATCTGCCCATGAAGTCACTATCTATGAAGATTTATTTCTCCTTGAATTCTCTGCATAGGTCGACTGCTGAAAAAAAAACCCAAAGAACTATTTTAAAATATATTTTTTAGGATTTGCTATCATTAAATGTTTGTTTTGTACACCTATTTTATATACCTGGAGTCTCAGGCGAAAAGGAATCATGATTCAAGAAAGTTTAAACCCTGCTCTAGAGGATTTCCTTCCTGTATATCATAATATTCATGCATTGAAGTGGACATAGCCAAGCCTGAAGCCATGTAGGAATTAAAAGATTAAAACAATACCCTGAAGTGAAACCACCTGGCAATTAGTTGAACACTTTCAGTATGATCCATGTTTCAGCACAATATTTTGCACCAAATTATTCCCTCTATTATAATTATTTTAGCATTATCATCCATTTTAACTGCCAGGGATGAATCTGTGGTATCTTAGGACTGGTAGTTTGGTGAGGCACTAGTAATCTTTCGTTGATAATTCAACCCTAACCCTAACCCTTGCTTATTCTGTTATTTGCACATGGCATTGAATGTTTGCCATTTTATTTTATTTTATTTTATTTTTTGGAAGCTGCCCTGAGTGCCCTAGGGGAGAGAGGGTGGGTTAAAAATAAAGTTTATTATTATTATTATTTGGACACTGCCGAATTACCATGCCTGCAGTAAATTGAAGAAGTTTAGAAATGATATGACTAAGTCTTGGCTGCCCTGTAGATTCAGGGGAGATTGCTGATATAGTAAAGGTAAATTATCCAAATGTATACTGTATCCCATAACTGCTTGGTAATCCAAAGGCTGCTTGAAGCCAGGTAACACATCCAGATTAAAATCTGATCTTTCAGTAGAAGCAACATGCCTTGAAAAAGAACTGAAATACCAGTCTCAAAGCCAGATGGACAAATGATTCCTCCATCTTGTCAGGATTCATTTCAGTTTGTTCATCATCAATCCATTCCATTATAGAACTCAGACAACTTTGTGTATTTGGTGTTTATTAGGTCATAAGGGTAAATAGAACAGAGTGTTAAAAGTATATTGATGGCAGCTTACTTCCAAAATGTGGATGGTCTTTCCAAGCAGCTTCATGTAGAATACAAAAGGGACACCACAAACTAAAGATGGTGTTGCTGAACAGTGGTTCCCAAAGCACCAATCTTATAGGCATGATCTGATAGGAGAGACTGACACTATTGCAGTATAAGTGCTCCTAATGCCAAGCCCTATCTGAATAAAGATGACACGTTGCATAATATTGAAGGCTGTCAAGAGGTTCAGGAGAACTAATGGGCACAATGCTTCTCTTCTGCTACTGGAGTAATGTAGAAATATATTTTGAAAGTATTTATGAATATGAATGTCTTTAACTGTATTTAAAATAACTACACAATGTAGTACTTAATGGTGGTGTTGTTTCTAAAAGTTTTGATCAGAAATGTAAATTTCAAAGATAATACTATCCATCACATTTTGTTTCTTCAGTTTAACAATGCAGGCCCTTAGTAATTACAGTGTACTAATGAAAGAAATGATACCTTTACAAGTAGATAATTGCATCTTACTCTATAACTTCTGTAAAGCAACATTATCATAAAAATTGCAGGTTAGATAGCAAATTAATTACTATAGACATGGAGCTTGCGGAAAAAGAGGGAACAAAGAGATACTGTACACCAAAACTGGAATCAAAGTAGTCGACAGCTTCATTTAATGAGCATACTAGATGAAAGCTGTATGGAACTATTTCAAGCTCTGAATCTTGTTCTTGCCATTCTGCTGAGCTATTGAGAGCAATTAATCCTGTAACAATTTATAATTCTAAAGCTATAACTCATGCCCATTCTTCTAAATTGGTATGTGTTTCTTATTCACTAATGCTCAAGCACTGACTACTGAACCCAAAAGACAAGACTGTATCTCCAGTCAGCACTGCAGATGGCAAGGAAACTGACAGAGGAGCGCTTTGCTTTTACTTAGCTGTACAGCCATATTTTAGCAGAAGAGTGAAAGCAGTATCTCTGAAGATTTAGGCTGACCTTATATATAATAGCCTGGAATAATTTTATGCAGAAGTGAAAGACAGGGGTTAGACCTGCTTCATTATAATTCAAACTACATCCAGAGTTATAGAACCCAAAGGATCTTTTCAGTCAGATGAATGTAGTGCGAGATATTGGTTAAAAGACATTAAGTCATTCCAAAAGTATAGCTGCCTCTAAGCTACTGACTACTTTATGAGGGCAAATTACTTTAAAGTAATTGCATGCAGTCTTTTGAACTATAGAAATCTTCTTATCAGCCACCCTATAACAATTGATAAGTAAGTAATGATTATACTTGGCTGATCTATTTCTCTATTAGTTAAGCAATTTTAATGTTCAAAAGTTTATGATGACTTACCCAGCATTCTAGCCAAGACTCCCCTCTGCAATGCTGAATTAACAAAATGAATGTTCCTCAGAAAGCCAACCGTGCATTGTATAAAACCTCCAAAAACCAACATTTCCTGCAAAATATCAACAGCCAGGGATTATCCAGATTCATTTGTGTAATCTTCCAAGTATTTCAGTTCACAAAATTGGCTTCAGAAGTTGGCTTCAGTCTAATATTGATGATGACACTGAGGAAGTGTTTTATGTTTCATACAGTTTGGGCTTCATAAACAACAAGCTGATCTCTGTGCTTACAAAGTGAACAGAGTGCTAGACTATATAAATGCCTTTGGTCTGATCTCCCATGACTCTTATTACAGCAACTATAGTCCCTTCCAGAATGAGATGGCCACGAGCACAATGTTCTTTGCATGAATAGAATGACACTGTTAAATATTGGCCTATGCTTTTATGATGAATTATTAAATCAAGTTATCTGCAAGACATAAGAAGAGTCCGTATTAATTACATCAAAGCCATGTCCAATATCCTGTGTTCCATGGTCCAAGATGCACAAACAGGACATGAGAGTAGCAACACCCGCTCTCATTTACAGCAACTTGCATTCAGAGGCATACTGTGTTTCTGATCTTGAAGGAAGCATGTATCAAAGTAACCATTGGTAGCTTTATCCTCCATGCATCTGTTGTTTAATACAGCCATGCAGTCTGCAGACCACTGGCCCAATACATTTCACTATGAAGTGAACCTAATGTATGTTGTATTCTTACTGTTTTATTTGTCTGGACAGTGCTACTCCTTTCCTTCTTTTCAGTGATACTGTTTTCCTGCATTTTGGTTGTATCTTCATTGCATTTTAAAATAATCTTATCTTCAGCTGCCTTCTCAATTTTTGGGATGTTTTCAATGTTTTCAATCAATAATAAAATCCCTTACAAAGAAACAGTAAGATTAGAAATGTGCTGGTGCATTTATGTAAGAGGCAATGATTGTGATTGTTCTTGGCATCTGGTAATTTAATCCATATACTCTAGCTGTTATGAGAAATGTTGGACAAAATCAAATAAATACATGGGTAATGGACTGCATACAACTTAACAATTTGAAGAGTAATCCTGTCAAGGCAAAGGCGTGTGTGATCTATAGAAGAGGACATATCCATGGGAAATATGTGGGAAATTACCTCTATTTGTTGAACAAGTGCTAACATTCAGTCCTTCAAGTGTTAACTGTGTCTTAGAAATAACAGTAGTAATAAAGTTTAGTAATTTTCTGTGACCTAAAGTGCCCTCATATTTTATCCATCTACCTTAACCTTTTTGAAATGTAAATTGATGTGCTCAGGGATTTTTCTGCCTGCTCTCTTCCCCTTCACATTCCCCCATTTCTACTTAAAGTAAAAGTGTCTTAGCACCCTTAGAGAGCCTTCTTCTCTTTCGTGGAATTTTCAGTTAGAGGTCCTTAATGTAATCTTAAGTCAAAATGACTTGAAGGCACACCACCACAACAAATGGTTTTCACAAAGTCACTTAATAAAGGTGTTTTCGCCTACATGAAAATATTTGATTACTACAATAATCAATAGAAACTTTCTCATCTTTTCCAAAATCACTGTTTTTGAAGGGATGGAAGAAAGGTTCATGTTCACAAATCAGTGCTTAGAGAGAACCCTTGTGGTCTTCTGTAACAGTAGACATGTTTTCCAAGCACCTTGGTTTCTATTTGATTTTAGATATGTCAGGTAAATAATAGTTAGAAAAAGGATCACAAGCACCCCTAACTTTTCACTACTCATTAACACTCAGTGTTAAGGTGGTCTAACATTTTAAACCAGCTGATTATTTTTGTGACAAGATGAACTGGAGATAGTAAAGTTTCTTCAGTCTTCACTAGATAGTGATACAGATTTAGTGTGCCAATTTTATTCAAGAAAAAATAAAATAAAACACATTAAAATACACAATATCTTCCACTACAAGAGACCATTAAAAACAAAAGACAAAATAAAGCACACACAAAAACTAACAAGTAAAGATATCTACAAATTCCCCACTCTCTAGCTGATTCTTTATTAATCCACTCCTTAGTGGCATAGATTAAATAAATTCTAATTTCTCTTTGCAGGCCACTGTAACAAACACATTAATTTGATATTTAATAAATTATAAGAATTCTTTCCCAAACATCTGCCAACAGGCTTACTTTTCATTCTTTAACTTTCTTATTCTTTAGTCAAGTTAATGCATTTCTGCTAAGCATTTTGGCACAAGGCCAATGCTGGTTGGTGTCCATCTGGATTAGTAGGGAAAGGTGACAAAAGGAAGGTGAAACTAATTTATTTTGTCTTAGAATCAAGGAGAGAGAACTTCAGAAGTAGACATTTGTTTTTTTTTTAAATGAACACACATGCCATTAGGTAATTAAACCTATTGGGAGTCTAAAATAAATAATCAGTACAGCTTTCAAGAAGAAAGCTTACTTAAGGTTCTTTCCCATAACACAGCAATAGTGTAGTATTTTGATTCTGCTGTGACTGTCATGGTTCAGTCCTGTGGTATCCTAGGTTTGAGTGTTGGACAATGACTCTGGAGAAGAGGATTCAAATCCCCACTCAGCCATGGCAACTCACTTTCTCTTAGGGGCTCTTCAACACTGCCATATAACATCCAGATTATCTGCTTTGAATTGGATTATATGACAGTGTAGACTCATCAAATCCATTTCAGTGTAGAAGGGGCCTTAGCCTCAGAAGAAGGCATTAATGTCAAGAAAAACTTGTGAAAGGGATTACATAAATCAAAGCCAATTTGAAGGCCAACAACAACAACAACAACAATAACAGAAATAACAACAGGAAGAATAATTAAAATTTTCAGCCAGTGATCTCTTTAAACAAAAGCCCCAACATTCCACACAATGCAGCTCTGACAACTAAACATAATAACATAACAACAACAACAATTAAGTAATGGGCCTTTAGATTTTCTGGGATAGTTTTATTGACCTGCTTGCTTAGCTAGTCAAAGACAAATGAACTTTTCTGTGCTATCAAGGTGTACATCCCAGGAAAGGATAGATTAAAAAATAATATTCAAACTGGTCAGTCACAATAGCTCTCTATTTTCTGATCATTCAGATGATTTTTGTGGATCTGAGTAAGCCTAGAACAGGCATAGAAATGCAAATAGCAGTCAGTACCCTTCTGAAGCTTCGATACGGTGTGTCAAAAGGAGGAGGATAAGGTTGGTTCTTTTAGAATAATTATCTGTCCAATAGAGCCAGTGTTGTTTTTTTTTATGGTTGTTTCTAAAGAGATTCCATCTGAATATTAGGAAGCACTTCCTGACCGTGAGAACTGTTCAGCAGTGGAACTCTCTGCTTTGGAGTGTGGTGGAAATGCCTTCGTTGGAGGCTTTTAAACAAAGGCCGGATGGCCATCGGTCAGGGATGCTTTGATTGTGCTTTTCCTGCATAGCAGGGGGTTGGACTGGATAGCTCATGTGGCCTCTTCCTTCTCTGATTCTGTGATTCTAGATGTGATACTATGGGCGATAACAAGAGAGAGGCTGTGACACCCCTCATTATAAGCAGACAACTCAGGGGACATTTCCTCCCATTCTGTTTTTCAAAATTACTCATCTGTCTTCCCAGAAGTATACATAAAACCCTTTGGTGACAATGATTTATAGAGACAATGTTCCTCATTGGAAATACTTGTTTCAGAAGTCTGAATCATTGTTACTTCAGCCAATATAAATTCTGGGAAGCTTTCCAGGTCTTCTGTTGGGTGTATCAGTGTATCTATTTCTAAGAACAAGTATCTTTCTTTTTTGAAAAGAAAAATACAAAGGGTCTTTATTAAAAATGGTAACAGAGGTTTATATCTAAATCTAGCCAATGCATTTCATGATGCCACTTTGCAATTGAAACATTTTTAGCATAGCTATTGCCAAAACAGTAGGTATTAGTGATAGTGGTAAAATTCAAAGTGCAGACACAATCACACATATACACACACACCAAAAAGAATTTAAAAGTGTTCTACTTCTGAATCATCACACCACTTCTTCTTTACTGATTTCTTTTTTACCGGGGCCAGATCTTTTATTATGTTAATGGGTCATAATTGTCATTTAAAGTCTGAGTTACCCCAAAGTTTGCTGTATCACCACAAAGAAAAGTTCCCAACAATACAACCATTTAGAAAAAAATATTTTGCCTAGGTGTAAAGAAGGTTGCAGGTATGCTTAGAGATAACAAAGAAGCTTTAGCAAGATGACAGATCACCTTATAATAATGATTCCCAATAAAGCAAATATTTGATACTGACTCACACTCTTGACTATTTAAATTTGGTGTGAGTCTATTTTGGCAAGGTAGATGTCCTTTAATATCAAGAATTGTGTCATGTGTAGGGGAAAGGTGTAATAAATGTATGTTGCTACTGAGTTGCCAGTGCTTTTTTGCCATCTACCTTTTACAAATTAGTATGCCAAAAAGAACAATTGTGTCATGGTTGTGTGCCTTCAAGTTGTTTACCACTTATGGCAACCCTAAGGCAACCCTATCATTTAAGCATGTAGTGAAGAGTAATAAGCCTTAAAATATTTAGAAAACAATAATGATCATTATTTCTTTATCATATGACAAATGTGTGCTGATACTGCTACTATCTATTTTACCTGAACAGTATTGATAAAAACAAATGATCTCTAAGCCTTTTCTCCTCTAAATCAGAATCCTGGATTATTATCCAAGATGGCTTGGACTTCTGAGAACATTTTATAAGGAAAGGCTTCTCCATAATACTATTCAGGTGAAATATATACTAGGAGTATCTGTGCATCTGGCACAGCATTGTCATACGATAAAAGAATCATGTACATTATTATTTTCTAACTATATTCATGACTATTACTCCTCATTTTATGTTTAATTAAGTTGTCAAGATTGTTTTAAATTACTCATAAAGATATATTTAGACTTATGTATTTTTGTTTACATTGATAGGTATTCAAATTGTGTGTATTGTGTCTTCTTATCCTATTTGAAATGCAACTGTCACCTCAAACTGGTCATGAAAGGGTTCCCTATTTGACAATTCAATAAGATGTATTTCCATGTAAACCTTTGCCTTCTGTGGAACTTGCTTCCAAATTAAATGTGCTTATGAATGCAACCTTAATATGATTTTTATTTCCCCTGATGACTTTCAGATTAACTCCTCATTAGTTGTGAATAGATTACTGGCAAATTATTAGGCTTCTTTGTGGTTTCTTAGATTTTTTTTATGGGTTTGAAATGCTGGCCACCTGTATATTAAAATTCATCAGGAAGAATAGTTAGTCATGGTGATTCCTTCCAATACATTTCAATTGAAATCTTAAAAGCTGGAACTATTTCTTAATTAGATACTGTACAATATGAATGTAGAAAAATGCCTTTGACACAGTAACGGGGATATTCTAGTGCTTATGATCATCATAAGAAGCTTTGTTAAGTTTAATGAGGGAAGGAACCACTAGAAATTCAAATGGATGAACTGAGAAAAAAACGTATTTCAAAAGAGATGCAAGCCACGTGCATTTCAGTGGTAAAGATGTGAGGAATAGGGTTGTTGTGTGTTTTCTTGGCTATATGGTCATGTTCCAGAAGTATTACCTCTGAGGATGCCTGCCATAGATGTGGGTGAAACATCAGGAGAGAATACTTCTGGAAAATGGCCATTCAGCCCGGAAAACACAAAACAACCATGTGATTCTGGCCATGAAAGCCTTCAACAACACATGCAAGGAATATTTCATATTTTTAAAAAGTGTGTTGCATCCCACATCTGGAGCCACCTATGACCACAGTACCACAGAAGAGTCCAAATATAAGCAAACAGTTTATTATAAAAACACATAAAATATATGAAAAAGAAGTAATAAAGAAAGAAAGGGAATAATCCAAAACAGGTTTAGTAGTAAGTGATATCTACACAGGAATTCCAATGTCTCTACACAGGAATTCCAAAGTCCAAAGATCACACAATCCAAGAATAGCAAAAAATCACAAATGCAGCATAAATCCATAAGCAACAAGAATACAAAAAAACTTTCAAAATACTTAAATCCAAAAATAGGGCTTGACTTGACACAAGAACTCAGGCCTAGGTTCTCTCTCGAACACCAACCTTTCTTTAACCAAATTTAGGGCAAACAACTGTTAATACGCAGGCATGATGCTTCCCTTGGACCTTCTCACGTAACCATATTGATCTACAGAGCTGGCTCTCTGCCCTAATCTGAAAACAAAGATCCTTGCTCAGCTCCATACCTCCAAGTGTTTTCTCATGAGAACTTTCTGTTAATTCATCTTCACTCGACCTCTTATCTAAGAATGTTGCTTCTGACTCCTGTGACGGGGCTCAACACTGTCTGAGGCAACTACATTCTCTTGGTATCCATCACTATCTGAAGCAATTTCATTCCCTTGGCCTGTATCACTTTGAATCCCAGGAAAGCCCGTAATCCCTTCTGAAACCAAGTCATCAGTGAACCCATCTGCCCCTGGCTGTTGTGACTGCTGAGCTGTTGTGACTGCTGAGCTGAGATACACAGAGTGTATCTTTAAAGTTGAGGGATCTTGATGAGAATCAACTAATGAGAATCTTCAGTATTCAGGATTTAGCATGTGCAGAATTTACACATCATTGTTTTGGCAAACAAAACAGCATTTTCTGCATAAGACAAGCTTACACTAAACAGGATTGTGATAAACAGTCACCCATGAATTTTGCCAAAATAATTATAAGGTTTCAAATATCATAGTCTTTAAAAACTGGACAGTTTTAAAAAACTTTTGCTGTGAGAAGAAAATTTCTGCTGTTACCTGTTGCTTCCTTCAGGAAGAAAATTAGTGAAGAATCCCTAGCAGTGGTCAATGTTTCTTGTGGACATGAATATTTTGGATTGCACATGCTTCTTGTTTCAGTGACAATTCATTCTTCTTATTGTGACATAAAGATGTAAAGGCCCAAGTCCCTACATATAGAAAAACAGGATACAAAATAATTAAATAAATTAACAATTGAATAATTCAGAAAACCCAGTTTTCCCCACTAAATCCTCCTCCCAACAGAAAATGAAAAAACGCATAGTGAAATATTGTCCTTTTGAGTTAGAAATAAAATATGTAAGACAAGAAGGCTATATATTAATCCTCATACGGTATTATTTCCAAACATTATGAAGCAGGTAGATTTTAGCATTAGTCTATGAAAACAGTATCTCACATTCTCATTCCTAGTTTTCATTTTATGTATTTCTTTCATTCTTATTATTATTTCTATTTCTATTTTATTAGGGCTTTCCCCCTACTTTTCTCATAAACGGGCAAAAAAAGTTTTTTTCAGACTGCAGGTATTCCATTCAGTTCGAAGCCTTGTAGCTCAATTTGTAGAACAATTGGATTTAGTTTTTGAATGAACTCTAATTTGATTTGTTTATGCCATGTGAAGTCACAGTGGTCCGCCCCCCACCTCACAAATCTGGAGGGGAAGTTTTTTCCCTCATAGGGTCAACTTTCTATAATTTTTGCATTTCTACTCAATCATGGCCTGGTGATATTTTGTTTTCATTTTTGTGTTGCAGTTTGGTCCATGCTGGTATAGATTCTCAGTAACTGTTTGGAGTTGTTAAGATTAGTTTGATAGCCACCTCCTTGATGCTAATGACACCATGAGAGAAGGGATGTATGCTACATGGCTAATGGCACTAACATACTCTATTAAGTGATGAGAAACTAATGAGTCAATCTATCATTCTAATGAGGCCAGCTGAGCTGAACACTTTGCAACTGAAGACGTCTTTTCAATGAGCTTTGTTCCAGCTGATAGTTGTCATCATCATTGCATTATATCATTTAGACAACATCTGTGGCACATGGGACTCTCTACAAAATCTGTGGAATGCCATCTCATAAGGTGAAGGTGAAACGCTAGGGAGAGGGCACATGGATGTTTAAAACATTTGATGAATAGAACAGGTGGCAAAGAAGGAGAAATGATCATGGATGAGGAGCAAGGTGATTAAGGAAACTCTGGAAAAATAAGGTGAGAACTGAAGAAAAGGGGGAAGTTTGTCAGTTTGCATTCAAGACCGTAGCTTCAATTTTGATTGAAGCTTAATATGCAAATGAACTATTCTGTCTTCTCTTAACATCTGAGCTCATCCTATACCTCCCACCTCGTCAGAATTTTTCAACCATAACCATTGTACAATGTTACAAATGTATTGAGATTAATTCCCGTCATAATTATCTTTAAATCATTGCTTGAAGGGAACCAGAGTTGTGTAGTGGTTTGAGCGTTGAGCTATTATTTGAACCCCTACTCTGTTATTAAAACCCATTAGACAAGTTATACTGTCACAACCTCAGAAAAAGGCAAATCTTCCCCTGAAAATATCCTGTGAAGAAAACCTCAACATGTCAGAAACACCTTGAAGGCACACAATTACAATACTGTTTGAAATCTGATTTGTAAATCTTTCTTAACATAAACGATGGCTGGCATTAAGTGCGGTGGAAATATGCCTTATAGCATTTAGTGCTGCAAAGAATAAGTAAGGGTTGATATGTACTTCTGCCATACTCTCAATTTCTTATGAGGGATCATAATATACTCGTATTAGTCTGATCTGGTCATTATGTTCATTAAAATTTATCAGAGTGGAAGGGCCCTCTCCAATTTTGGGGAAAATACCAATTTTAACAGAATTATTCAATTAGAAATACAAAAAACAGAGGAAGATGCTCTAAGGATAAAATAATTGTTAGACTTATATGTAACTTGGATGACAATACCAAAAATTATTCATGTTGATAGCCTTGCTTTGTAGCCAAATTTCATGCTTTGCCAACATAGTGGTATATCATTTGGAATAACATTTTTGTACCACTTTTTAATATTTAAGTAGGTTAATTAAATGGAGCTGAAATGTAACAAAGCCTGTTGTCCCCCACTCCTCTCCAGGAAACAGATCTCATGACCTTTAACATCTCAATGCATCGATCCTGGTGGCGAGAACATGGACCAGGCTGCATACGAAGAGTGGTGCGTCCTTCAGCTCCTGGGATCTTAGAGGATTTTTCCTATGTCTCTGTGACAGGCTGCATCATGGACTTCCAGTACCTAGAGGTCATTCACAGTGCCATCCAAATACTACTCTCTGTAAGTACCTACCTGCTGATTAAGCAAGTCCTATGTTGCTTTGTTTGATGTAGGCATTATCCATACCAATTTTGTTGAGTTCCTTTTAGCCTTTAGTCTACATTTATTTTAATTCAACATATAAAATAAATAAAACATGCTTAGAATTTGTCACAGTTGAAATGTATATAAAAGTATTTTATATAAATAGTTTTGATACTGTAAGTATTATAAACAATTATGCCAATATTTCAACAATGTGTCTACAAATTCTATGTACCTTGTTGTTGCTTTCCTTTTGTGGTACCATATATTCAGGTTGGTTATACAAAGAAATGATTGTCTGTGCATGAAATGTACATGTGCACAACTGCTTAATTCCTTATCCATTCCTGCAAAGTGACATGGTATCATCCATCTACTGAAGTTCAGATATAGTTGTTTCTCATATATATCCATCACCCTTTGACACATCGGCATTAGTTTCATTAAAAACTGTAGGCAGCTGTTCCAAGACTAAACCTTTAATTAAGAATAGAAAAGAAGATTATTTTAACAGCTGTAGCAAATTCTTCTCTGGAAGATCTGTCAGGACCCTGGCTGCAGAGCACCAATAACCTTACACAGAGGCCAGTCTCTATCTAATATCTTTATTAAAGAAATATATAAAATCAATAAAAACAAGTGAAGAATATAGTTCAGAAGCAGACCTTTCAGATGAGGTCAAATATAGTCCAGGAATGTATTGTCCAATATAAGATATTAGAGTTCAAAGTTTTAATCCACTTGACCGAAACACACACTTTGCCAAGCAATAGTGTGGGGAAATAACAGAGTCTTTAAAGTCCAATGAAGCTTGACAACAAGGCTGGAAATAAACTTGATTATTGACTAGATCCGTGACTGGAGGCAAGACGAACATGAAGCATGAACAGAGTCCGTGGTAAAACCGTGAGACAAGGCAAGGCTTGAAGCTTGATCCGGGAAGCAAGGAACTGGGATTACGAAGTCCACACACGATCTCTCTCCTCAAGCTGATCAATTGACTCCGCAAAGAATCCCTCGCGCCAAACACTTATATTGGGTCTCGTTTTCCCGCCAACAGAACTCTTTCCCTAGAGAACGAGAAGCGAAACCCAACACTGTCCAGATGCATGACTCCTTAGAATTTCCCAAGGGAAGCAGACCTAATCAGCCATTTGTTTGGCAGCGATTCTCAGGCTTCTCCGATTAGCCTCCCTGACTCCCCTATCTTTAGAAAAATTTTCCCTCCTGGAAAACGGGGGGGAGTTCTGCCCAAGGCCTGTTTGGCTGAATTCTTGAGGGCAAACATCAACATCCTGCAGGTGAAGAGACTCCGGCTCTTGCTGAACTGGCGAAAACCCCATGTTTTCCTCTTCGTCTGCCACAATAGTACTAGGAACAGGACTACAAGGCCCATGAGTCATCACAAGATCTGACATAGTTTACATAGTGAAACTTTGTATTTGTGAAAATGACAACAAAATGAAGTTTGAAGATAATTATGAGTTTGTAGTGGTATTTTTAAAAACTAAGAGTTAGAATATAGGAGATCTGAGATTTTACATCTTATAGGGTGCTACCATTTTTATGACACCAGTTGTCAAACATGAAAGGTTAAATGTATAGAATGAATCTTAATAGTAGTCCTAATTGGAACCTCAGCTCTTCAGTGGTTAGGCAACAGTGATTCTTTTAAATTTTAGTGTGTGTGTGTGTGTGTGTGTGTGTGTGTGTGTGTGTATATATATATATATATATATATATATATATATATCAGAGTATAATTAGATTTCTTGGAGATGAGGCACAGCTCTAAAAATGAAATATCATTATGTTCCATTTGCACTTTATACACATAGCTTGGAGGTATTTTTATATGATTATTTAAATTTTGTGTATGAAACGAAGTTTGTACAAAGGAAAGGCTATCTGACCACTGTGTCAACAGATGTTGTATTTGGTTCCTTATATCTTCATATTTTCTTGGGTATTCAACATGGGTTGATTTCTATTTGTGGTAAATTAATACTTGAATCATGAATACATTATTTTTCTCTTGGTAATACTTAAGACTGCTTAATTGTAAACAAATTATTTTATACATTAAGTAATTGTTAATGGTGAGATCATGTAAGGTACTATAACTTACAAATGTTAACATGATTGGAAACAAATGTTTCATCCATGCATGCAAATGCTCGCGCACACACAATGTTTTGCGTATAGCTTAATTCCAAATGGGTACTGTAAATAATGTAGTTAGAATGTAATGTATCTTTATGAAGCTGAAGTAAAAAAGCATGTCATTTCACAATGTTGCAAAATGCCATTAGTATAATAAATACAAATGGCTAACTTTCTTCCATATATCTTTAAAATAAAACAAAGTGTGATGATTTTTGAGGTTTACTTTATCAGCAATGTATTGCTTTTTTCTGAAAATAATTATATGTGCTATTTGCTTTTGCTATTATTGACTCCCCCCCCCCCCTTGTCAACTAATGCCATGCTACCAGTCTTGGAATTCTTCAACCTGGTTCAGAGATTGTAGCTACTGCAGAATGTGACATCTAGGGTACTGATTATGGATTTCCATGGGGCGTATAGTGAAGAAAACTCTGCATGAAATAGCTGCCAAGAAGTTACTCTTATTTTATAGGCCCCTAAATAGCTCTTTGCTTGAAGTATCACTACTTTTTATATAGACCAACATCATTTATGTGCTGGTTAAAGAACTCCACTATGGAAATCTGTTTTGTTGCCACTCAAAAGAAAGATATATCCATTGTTACCATGCAACATCCCAATGCAGAGTGGTTCTGCCACCAATTAATGACTTACTTGTTTTCCCAGGTAGTTTCAGCATCAGTAATTTCTGTGCTTCTTGTAATATAGTTTTACCACTGCTTATGTGTATTTATCTTACCTAAGGGCTTCCAACAAAATAATGTAACAAGATAAACCACTTAGGAATGTTTGAACAAAATAGCCATTCAGAAATGTTTTAATAAATAAACGAGGACTAGTCAAGAGCATGTTGCTGCTCCAGAGCCTGTACTGTTCCACATCACAGATTAGTTGACTTAGCAAAGCGATAGCTTCACACAGAACCCAAGGGTCATGGTTTAAGACCAAGTTATACATAACAGTTTCAAGTCTTGGGTTAAGCAAAGTCTTGGATTAGATATAATTGCAGTCACTCTGATCATTGGCTGTTATCAACACTTAGGTTTAGAGCAGTGGTTCTCAACCTGTGGGTCCCCAGGGGTTTTGGCCTACAACTCCCAGAAATTCCAGCTAATTTACCAGCTGTTAGGATTTCTGGGAGTTGAAGGCCAAAACATCTGGAGACCCACAGATTGAGAACCACTGGTTTAGAGGCAGGTTTTTTTGCAAAAAAAAAAACTGTTGGCAAAATATTTTTTGTTTTAATATTCATTTTGAGCAAGTTAAATTTGGCCTAATGTGTTTAATTTATTCCCTCCAAAATAATGGTTTTACAGATGTCCATATCTCTTCTGCATTTTTACATGCAATGGTATCAGAGAAGCAAAAAGTGGGGTGCTGGAGAGAAATGATAATATTTGTTTTCAGAATTATAAAATAAAGATGCCTGCACTGCTGAGATTGACTAATGTGTTACAAATTAGAATTGGTTGGGGACGTGCTAAGAGGAAATTAGTTGTTGGGATGGAAGTGGTACTTGTACATGGGTACTTATTTATTTATTTATTTATTACATGCATTTATACCCCGCCCTTCTTCCCGAGGGGACTCAGAGCGGCTTACATTCTGCCATGAGGGCCAGCAACAAATATACTATAAAAACAAAACAAATAAAACATGATAAAACATGATAAAAACATGATAAAAAGTATACAAAAATTAAAACGCTGCAAAGCAGCGATATTGCACCATCCTCAGTCATTCACTACTGCTACAATTACAGATTTGCGACCCGATTACAACAGCCAATGAGCTTATTCGCTGAATGCCTGGGTGCAAAGCCAAGTTTTTAGTTTTCTTCTAAATGCCAGGAGGGATGGGGTTTGCCGGATATCGCTGGGGAGGGAGTTCCACAGCCGAGGAGCCACCACCGAGAAGGCCCTGTCCCTCGTCCCCACCAGCCGCGCCTGCGAGGCAGGTGGGATCGAGAGCAGGACCTCCCCGGAAGATCTTAAGGTTCTAACGGGCTCATAGGAGGAGATACGTTCGGATAGATAAGCAGGACCAGAACCGTTTAGGGCTTTGTAGGTCAAAACCAGCACTTTGAATTGGGCTTGGTAGCATATCGGCAGCCAGCTTAGCTGGCTTAGCAGGGGGGTTGTACGCTCCCTGTAAGCCGCTCCCGTTATTAACCTGGCTGCCGCCCGCTGCACCAGCTGGAGCTTCCGGGCCGTCTTCAAAGGCAGCCCCACGTAGAGTGTGTTGCAGTAATCCAGCCGGGATGTGACCAGAGCGTGGACCACTGTGGCCAAGTCAGACCTCCCAAGGAACGGGCGCAGCTGGTGCACAAGGCGGAGTTGTGCGAAGGCTCTCCCGGCCACCGCTGAAACCTGAGGCTCCAGGCTCAGCGATGAGTCCAGGATCACCCCCAGACTGCAAACCTGCGTCTTTAGGGGGAGTGCGACCCTGTCCAACACAGGCTGTAACCCTATTCCCTGTTCAGTCTTGCGACTAACCAGGAGGACCTCCGTCTTGTCTGGATTCAATTTCAATTTATTGGCCCTCATCCAGTCCGACACAGCGGCCAGACACCGGTTCAGGACCTGGACAGCCTCCTTAGTGACAGGTGAGAAGGAGTGACAGAGCTGGACATCATCTGCGTACAGATGACATCTTACCCCGAAACTCCGGATGATCTCTCCCAGCGGCTTCATGTAGATGTTAAACAACATGGGGGACAATATCGACCCCTGCGGGACCCCACAGGACAATGGCTGTGGAGTCGAGCAGGTGTCCCCCAGTGACACCATCTGGGATCGTCCCTCCAGGAAGGACCGGAGCCACTGCAGAACAGTGCCTCCAATGCCCAACCCGGCGAGTCGTCCCAGAAGGATACCGTGGTCAACGGTATCGAAGGCCGCTGAGAGGTCCAGCAGAACCAGCAAGGACACACTCCCCTTGTCCAGTTGCCGGCGAAGATCATCGACTAAGGCGACCAAGGCTGTCTCGGTGCCATGCCCCGGCCTGAAGCCAGACTGTGCCGGATCTAGAATATCAGCATCTACCAAGAATGCCTGGAGTTGCGCTGCCACCACCCGTTCCACGACCTTGCCCAAAAAGGGGAGATTGGAAATCGGCCGATAGTTATCCAATTGAGTGGGGTCCAGTGATGGCTTTTTCAACAGCGGTTTTATCACAGCCAATTTGAAGCTCGCTGGAACAATGCCGTCCCTAAGGGAGGCATTCACCACCACCTTCACCCACTCGGCCAATCCCCCTCTGGCTTCTCTCACCAGCCAGGATGGGCAGGGGTCTAGGATGCAGGTAGTGGCCCTCGCCTCTCCAAGCACCTTGTCCGCATCCTCGAGCTCAATTAATTGAAAAGAATCCATCAAAATAGGACAAGAAGGTGCTCGTGTTACATCCCCGGAGACTGCCGTTAATATGATGTCGAAGCCAGAGCGGATCAGAGCGACTTTATCCACGAAGAACCGAGCAAATGCTTCACAGCGAGCTGCCGAGCTGTCAGGGATCCCATCTTGAGTGGTGGGATTTAACAAACCTCTGACAACTCGAAACAGCTCCGCCGGATGGTTCTTCGCGGACGCAATATTAGTTGCAAAGAAGGCGTTCTTTGCAGCATCTATTGCTGCGGCATACGCCTTCAGAAAGAGGCACAGCCGTGTTCGGTCTGATTCGTTCCACTTCGAATGCCACACGCGCTCTAGACCCCTCTTCTTTCGCTTCATTGCTGCCAACTCCTCAGTGAACCAAGGGGATGGTTGAGCTCCGCTACTCGAGAGGGGGCGCTCTGGAGCGATCGTGTCAATTGCCCTGGTTAACTCCCTATTCCAGAGAGAAACCAGGGCATCGGCAGAATCGCCAGCCGAAGTGGCGGGAAACTCCCCAAGAGCCGTCAGGAATCCATCAGGATCCATAAGCCTCCTGGGGTGGACCATTTTAATAGGTCCTCCATCCCTGCAGAGGTTGGGGGGTGCAGCCAGTCTAAACCTGAGCAGGTAATGGTCGGTCCATGGCAAGGGAGCGATGGTCAGCTCCTCCACACCTCCATCATCTTCCCATCCCTGACAGAAAACCAAGTCCAAGGTATGTCCTGCACTGTGTGTGGGGCCAGATACCACTTGGGACAGCCCCATGGCTGCCATGGTGGCCATGAAGTCCTGAGCCGCTCCTGAAAGGGTGGCCTCTGCATGGACATTGAAGTCACCCAGCACCAAAAGGTGCTGGGACTCCAACGCCAGGCCCGAGACCACCCCTGCTAGCTCAGGCAGGGAGACTGTAGTGCAGCGGGGTGGACGGTACACTAACAGAATCCCTAACCTGTCCCGGCCACCCACTCTCAGGTAGAGACATTCGAACGAGGTTGACTGTGGGATAGGGCACCTGGTCAGGGGGATGGACTCCATATAGACCACTGCGACCCCGCCTCCCCCGTTATTGTGATCTACTGGCTTTAGTTGGTTCCAACAGATCATTTCAGATTTGACCTAGAAGATCTATGCAGTGTCAGTTCTTGATACTTATTGGCTTACTAACAGTAAGTGGCATAGTATTGTGAGCTACCTGAGATTAAATACAGGAATACAATTCTTGGGAAATAAGTATAGTTGGGACATATCTCTATGTTTTCTGGACCAGCAATTATGTCTGTTAATCTTTTATTTCAAAACCACAATTGAAACAAAACAGAAGCCCATATAATGTAGGCTAACAACACTGTTTAAAATGCAACAATGCTACAAGCCAGCTACTGAAGATGCTGTCTGCTTCCTACAGCAGTCTAAAGTCTTTTCACATTCATAGGTTTACTGAATTTCATTCATTTGCGATGTGGGGAGCACTTACCAGATTATATTTGGGCTGATTAATGGCTGTTCAAGGGTGCTCATCAAGCCGAAAAGAAAATGAAATGTCCACAAGATATTATGTGGATAACATATAAGTAATATGATGAGACTACGGAGTGCAGCAAAGTGTATAGTTACACATTTTGTAGAGCTGAGCTTAACAGGGGGCAGTATAGAGAAAGAAGAGGTAAAAACAAACTGAATCCATCAAGTGAAATAACAGCACAATGAAAATGATGTCTTAGAAACCCAGGTACTTTTTAAAAATAAAAAAAAATCCAAATTAATATTCAGGACCTGAAATAAATTAAGATCACCTATCATACCCAGTTCTGAAACCAATTTTAAAAGCCTGAAAGAATAAAATAAAATAAAATACTTGTTTAACACAGCAAGACCAACTTTACTACTCCTTTCCAAGACATTTAATTTTCTAATAAACACATACAAGTTTAGCCCATTAAAGTAAATAGTAATCCAATGGATCTCTTCCTCTTTTAGCCAATGCATCATCACTTCTGTGCAGTCCCCTTGATTTTATTAATGATTTCTTTCCCACTGTTATCAAACATCTGCCAAGCACTGATTATTTAACATGAAGATGAGCAATGACATTTTGTGGTCTGAAATACTGTTTCATCAAAGAGAATGAATAATTTAATTAGCAACCATTTAATTAGCCAGCTTTAACAACAGCAGCTGTTTAAATGAGGAACATGTGAATTGAAACTAGAAGATTTTCTATCATCTGAAGGGGAAGCACTTTAGTATACTAGGAACTATTCCAAATTTAGCATCATTTTTTTACTCAGTGACTTTTAATAAAATTAAAGGTTCAGTTTCATCTATACAGACAATCATATTTTTCCCTACTGTATACCAACCCTGTAATCTGAATGGTGGCTGTCCTTTGTGTTTTCAGAAATGAAGATTGGCTATTCTATTGTGCTCCAGTTTGGATTGCTAGGAGTAATCTTACATAATGCTGTCTCTATCTTGTGGCTAAATTTAATTGTAGGTCTCATGGCCACAATAACTGGCCTGTTTGGAAGGGTGGAGGTCTTTTTCCATCCCAACTGTATGTCAGTCCAAAAGAGTTGGAAGTGTTCTGAATGGTCAAAAAGTCAGCTGTTGCAGGAAAATTTACAGCAGGGGTATGCAACTTCTGTGGATGGGGAGGGGGGCATCGGCCCCTAGAACAGCTGAGGCTTCTGAAATCTCACAAAAAGTTGTGCCAAATGCCTTCCATTGGGCATTGGAGCAATTTCTCCATGATCTCAAACCCCACCCCTGCATTGTATTAGAATTTAAATTATATAATTTATTTCTGAATTTTCTATCTACATGGAGCCCTCTGTGATGCAATGGGTTAAACCCTTGTGCCAGCTAAACTGCTGACTAAAGGGTTGGCGGTTTAAATCTGGGAAGTGGGGTGAGCTCCCATCTGTCAGCTCTAGCTCCCCATGTTGGGACATGAGAAAAGCCTCCCACAGGATGGTAAAACATCAAACATCCAGGTGTCCCCTGGGCAACGTCCTTGCAGATGGCCAATTCTCTCACACCAGGAGCGATTGCAGTTTCTTAAATCTGTCCTGACATGCAAAAAATCTATCCACATAAATGATCAAAGATACATTTTATCCAAACCTATGACTGGTTTTGACCTCTCATTTTGCCAATGTGCAGATGGCCACCCCACTCTGATAATAGGACTGGAATTGTTAGGCCAGAAAACAATCCATGCCTTTCTGATGTCTGAAATATTCATAATACAAATGTCATTCTATAATGTTATACAAAATATTGCTTTATATTTCAGTTTGATTGCATTTGTCATATTTACTGTGGCCAACATGAAGAGTTCTGGAAAATGCTTTAAACAAAAGCCTTAGAAGCTAGAATAAAAGGCAACCCACAGTTTAAACTTGTTCTGTGTTGGTAAAAATTCAAAATGTAAAGGGAAAGAAGACGTGACACAGAGTCACATGAATAACTGATGAATCTCACAGAGATCCATTAGCAGCCTCAGAAGGTGTAGAGCGGGAAGTGCTGATATGTGTTGTTGTTTTAAGTCTCAAGTCTGAGCAGTAAAGCCCTAGATTTCAAAGGCTCTATTAAGAAATAGGAATGAAGCTATTTTTAACTGAATGGAGTTTCTGTTACCTGCAATTCAGTTATTCAGCTGGAACTAAATTCCAATCTTTAAAAGCATGTAGCGTTAAGAAGCTGGAGATTGAACTAGGCTAATTTTCTAGAGAAATTATGGGAGCTTGCTTAGAAACCCTAGTCCTGATCCAACTTTTATAGTATTAACCCTATACACATCTACTTAGAAGTAAATTCAGCTTATTCATTAGGTTTTATGCACACAAAGCTTTATGCAGAGTTTTCTAACCATTTCATGTTGGTGACTAAGTGAAGGTTAAACCAACCTTTTATAAAGATATGGAAATATTTACCATATATACTCGAGTATAAGCTGACCTGAATATAAGCTGAGGTATCTAATTTTACCACAAATAACTGGAAAAACCTATTGACTCGAGTATAAGATGAGGGTGGGAAATGTAGCAGCTACTGGTAAATTTCAAAAATAAAAATAGGTACCAATAAAATTACATTAATTGAGGCATCAGTAGGTTAAAAGTTTTTGAATATTTACATAAAACTGTAATTTAAGATAATAAGACTAAGATAAGAATGTCCAATTCTGATTACCTATATACTCAAGTATAAGCCTACCCGAATATAAGCCGGCCAGGACCCTCACTCAAGTATAAGCCGGGGGGTGGGGGGGCTTTTTCAGCCCTAAAAATGGATTGAAAAACTCGGTTTATACTCAGTACTTATATACAGTACATTGTAATAATGAAATGTATGAGAACACAACGTATCTCATGAACACCTTTTCATTTGTGTTTTTAAATATATATGATTTATTTGTTGTTTCACACAGACTCAGACGTTTCTTGTTACATTTGTGTAATTTTGTAATGAAGAGGGGCTTTCCCTTTTGGGAAGGCTGTCTGATACCCTGAGATCCACTGAATCACCAGAAATGACATAATTCATTTTGAACCAGGAGTTTCAGTACTTCTTGGAAGTGATACCTTTGGCGCAGTGAAGCATGATAAAATTAAGCAGGAAGTTACTATGATAGATAACATGCTGAGCCTTTTACAGGAACTGAACTGCAGTTTGGCTTTTCAAAGGAAGAGCTGAGAGCTTTGATTTTCATTTCCCTCTTGCAAAATTAAAAATGCAAACAGAGCCAGCAGAATAGCAAATGCTTCTTCCCTTTGCAAGGCAGCTTTGAAGCCCCAGTTGCAATAAAGTCTTTCTTATAATCAAGCCTATTCTGAAAACAAAAAGATAAAAGCAACCCTTAATGAAGCATTGTGTATGTATTTAGCATATTCAATGTATTTTCTGTGTGTTGTGACTTTTCATGCAGAACTAAATCCTTTTAGTGGGAGATTCTTTCATTTGAGGAAAGGATGAACTTTTTTTAAAAAAAATTACCCATTCTGCCTTTCATTTCTTATATTTCTCTAGTTTCAATTTGTGAATGAAATCTCCCATTCATGTGTTTTTTCTCTTAGGTGATCATTTTTCTGATAATGTGGGGCAATCTTCTATAGCAAGGCTTGCATCTCAATCACATTTGGAACATTTGTCCCTGACAGAAGTAATGGGTCTTCCCAGATATTCCAGCCATGGTTGTGTTAAAGTAAATTGTTGACAATCACACATCTTATATCAAGTCTTTTTATCTCTACTTTATTTTCAAATATTATAAAAAGCCATAATAAATCAAAGTAATTCCCCACTTTTGGACAGTCAATCATTGCAGCAAAAAAAAAAATTATCTATGGATGGTGGAGAAACCAATGATACTTGCACTGAGATACATTAATCTGGTTTATAATGATAAATGTGTATAGATCTGATTAGCCGTATGGATCTCACTCTTAATACTTTTGAGGAGTAAAGAAGAGCTCATCTTTTTTTTGCAAATACTTTTTATTGTGATTTCTTTCAACACATGGTACACAGACAAACAAGTATTCACTGTAGGGATAGGGGTGGGGTTTGTGGTGGCACATACACGGATTGGGATAAGGGTGCAATGGGGAAGGGGGGCTGTGGGACATAAAGGGTGGGGTAGGGGTTTGGGCAGAGGGGGAATGAAGAGCTCATCTTAATGCGGTTAAAATCTTAAACTTTTGAGTTTGTTATTATTTAACTGTCTTAATAGTCTGTTTGAACAAAGTTAACAGAATATTTAACATTAGAATTATCTGCTTATACAGTATATAAAGGGATAAATATAATTCATTGACTAGTGTAACTTGGCATTACCTTTATCATATCAAACAAGAAGGGGTACTACAACAGAAATCCAACATAACAAGTAGTCGAAAATTTATTCTTTAAAGTTGATCCATTGACTCTCAGTTTAACCTGTTTCCCAAACTCTTAGTATTTGTGGGACAAAGTAGAACAATATAGACACTAGGGGTTTGCAATTCATAAAAAGCCCATACCATTTTTGGTGCCGATTTTTAGTCCCCATTCTGTTTTTTTGGGAACTTCCCAAATTCAGGAGGGGGGAATAGCGTTTCTTATTCCGTCAGCCAGAATTTTTGCTTTTGATCTGGGAAGATCTGGCCCATTGGTGGCAATAGGGGAATTGTGAGGCGCCTCTTTCTGTCATTTTTAGGGCTATTGGGATGAAAATGCCCACACTTAGTAAAGGTAAAGCTTTCCCCTGACATTAAGTCCAGTCATGTCTGACTCTGGGGGTTGGTGCTCATCTCCATTTCTAAGCCGAAGAGCCGGCGTTGTCCTAGACACCTCCAAGGTCATGTGGCCAGCATGACTGCATGGAGCACCGTTACCTTCCCGCCGGAGCGGTACCTATTGATCTACTCACATTTGCATGTTTTTCGAACTGCTAGGTTGGCAGGATCTGGAGCTAACAGCGGGTGCTCATTCCGCTCCCGGGATTTGAACCTGCTACCTTTCGGTCAGCAAGTTCAGCAGCTCAGTGCTTTAACACACTTGGCCACCAGGGCCCACACTTAGAGGACACATTTATGACTGCAAACCCCACAAGTTTCAGAACATTTATGTCATCCACTGGTTTTTAGAAAATTCTTTAAATTTCTGGGGGAAAAAAATCCTTTAAAAACCCCAAGGAGGTATCCTCTGGAATTTCTCCACAGCAACAGTATAGGAGCAGCATCAGGTCACCATTCCCTTGCTGGTAGCAGTTCCCCCTGCTTCCTTTCTTGTATTTATAAATTGAGTGGCTTTCTATAGTTACTTGTTTGGCATTTGGTGTTTTTATTTTATTTTATATTGACTTTTAAAATCTGAACTACTTAGAGATTTGATGACATTAAGCAGCACACAAATAGTAGAGTTAGCTGAATCATACAGTCCTGATTTTAAATCATTTCTGAAATAAAATGCACTTGAGCGCAGACTTTAAAAATGGCAAATAAAGGGTCAGACAGATCTCCTTTGAGAGATGATTCCATTATTTGAGAGCTCAAATGGAAAAGATTTCATCTCAACCACCATGTTTGACTTTCTCTTGCCTTTGCTTATAGGTTTTCAAAGATGCCATTCCAAAAGCACAGATGAATCAAGAAATGTGCTAAACTCTCAACCTGTTCATATGATATGCATGTCTGTCCAGGTTGTTAGCAATTATTGCCATTTTCCAGTGTGTATTTCAGAGTTTTAAATCTTTATTGGTTGACATCAGCTTGGCATTTAGACAGCTTGTGTAAATTTATCCAGAGGATAAATGTGAACCTATTCCCAGTTCTTGGATATATTGACTTCCATGGTGCCTGCCATGCATTATAAAATGTCAATATCATAAAACTGTTTTTCTTTATAAAACTATTTTTTATTTTTTTAAACTACCTTGAACACCAATTTGTATTTAGTAAGTGTCTTCAAGTCATTTCCAACTTAAGGTAATTCTGTCGTAAGATACTCTTGGCAAGCTTTGTTCAGAGGACGTTTATCACTACCTTCCTCTAAAACTGTGAGAGCCCAAGAGCATTGCATTTTCTAGAATCCTGCTCTAATGCTCAGAGGACAACATCACGTTGGGCTGTCCCACTGCTCAGTGTTGTCTATTTTCCACTCTTATTTACCAATCATGAATTTAAGTTTTTAAGATACTGAGCCAAGCTGAGCTACTTATAGAATATTTCAAGAGATGCAAAAGTTACTTGCCTAATACTGGTAACCTACAAAACTGCCTAATTAACACATTCTCATAATCCTCATAGGTTGTGCTGTCTTGGAAAATATTGTTATCCCCAGACTCTCCTTGCAATATGAATGTGTAGGTGGGAATGTGTTTCATATGGTTTAGAATCTGAGGCCTACTGGCATCTGCTTGGACTTTGGGGAATAGGGGGTACATCCATTTATGATTTTTTTCCTACTCTGTATGGTAATCTTGCATATATGAATAACCTGATATTCTCAAAGCTTCCATGATACCTGAATAAAAATTCTGTGTTTGTTTAGGTACCAAAAAGAATATACTGTAACCCCCATTTAAGAGAACGAAAGCCTTCCTATAAGATACAGTTTATGTTAAAAATAACAGTATGTTGCTCTGTTTTATTTGAAACTCTAAATTCTGCATTTGTTTGCTTGATAGATAGATGATAGATAGATAGATAGATAGATAGATAGATAGATAGATAGATAGATAGAACAGCAATGAGTTAAAAACCTTTGCTATTGTTTTTGCCTAGTGCACAAACCGCTGGTCTCAAATCTATGCTAAGCAGCATCTCACCATCCACACTTAACATTTCTAATTAAGCCTGACATTTCTGAATTAATATCAGAATATCAGTAACTGCTGACATTTTTCAGCATGAACCGAAGGATGTAACTAATGAAGTGCTTTCAGGAAGGCTGCCGAGGCCTCTTAACATGATTGTCCTGTGACTGTGTATAAAGAGCAGTTGACAGTAGCTTCCTCCACATTTTCTCATACTTCATGTCAGTTCTCCTCTATGTCTACCATTTTATATCTGTGTGTATGTATATGTGTGTCCCAGTATAAAGCTTTGCAGGTTGCTGCAAAACCAATGAGAATTTTGTTGCAGCCTTCATTAGCAGTTACTCTTTGAAAACTTTTCCATTTCTGACTCTTAAGCTATATGTAACTGTGGCACAAACGTACACAGAATTTTAAAGAGCACAGTAATAGTTTTTGCAGATTAGGAATTTTATCACATGGACCCACTGTTTTGCTACAGTTGTGCTGTTGTAGATAATGGATACATACCAGATTGAGCTCCTTCAATATTTCACCTCTCTTCTCAGCACAACTGGGCTGATTCACAATTTTGTGGTCTTGTGGTCATACTTCCACATATACCCAAAACCGCTTTCATGCATTACTGTGGTTACATCATTTATTATTTTTATTTTAGCACTATTGTGCATTTTCAGTACTTTAAAAAAACAAAGACAGACTGACAGGCAGATAAAAATAAAAAGGGAAAGGGAAGGAGAGGAGGAGATCCCACCTCCTGAAGTCATGTTACTGCTGGTATACCAGCACAGAAGCAGAAGGGGCCCATTACACCAAGATAGATGACGGGAATGCTGCAAGATTGAGAGCTATGGGTGGGTTTTACCCATTAATAGCTAATGATGGGAGAATAATGCCGGGGGGGGGGGGGGGAGGCCAAGGAGTAACAGGAAACAAATGGCATTGTGTGATAAGAACCAATATCAAATGTGACAGTGCAGCTGCAATGCTGGATTGCCTGCCTTGTATGATAAATCCCTAGGAGAACAGATCCCTCTTTCCAGCCTTATACGTAAATATACACTTTTCTCCAAAGTTACTTTCGGAGTCTTTACCTGAGAGACATAAGAAGTTGATGGAATATTCAAATAATGTGTCTTCTCTTTTTGATGCTTAGAAATTAATTGTTTGCTAATGTTACTCTTAAATAACTTGGTAGTGCTGTGGGAACCACTTTTCTATGAGTTTCCCATAATACAGCTTTCATGTTTTAAAATCCTACAGTCATATGGGCACAACCTGTAGTAGATATATGCAGAATATGGGTGAACTAAAACTAATATAGTTTGTGACTATTAGCCAGTTGAGGTTGTAATTTCCTTTAGCTGGTGGTACACATTGGTCTCCAGATACATCAAGATATCATTTCAGAAGCCAGCAAATATCCTGATAGGTCAGTAGTTCTCAACTTTCCTAATGCCGCAACCCCCTAATACAGTTCTTCATGTCATGGTGACCCCAAACCATAAAATTATTTTCATTGCTACTTCATAACTGTAATTTTGCTACTGTTATGAATCCTAATGTAAATAACTGATATGCAGGGTGTATTTTCATTCACTTGACCAAATTTGGCACAAATACCCGATATTCCCACATTTGAATACTGGTGGGCTTGGGGGGCATTGATTTTGTCATTTGGGAGTTGTAGTTGCTGGGATTTATAGTTCACTTACAATCAAAGAGTGTTCTGAACTCCATCAATGGTGGAACTGAACCAAACTTGGTAGAACTCCAATGACTAACAGAAAATACTGGAAGGGTTTGGTGGGTATTGACCTCGAGTTTTAGAGTTGTAGTTCACCTACATCCAGCCTTCTCTGCCAAAGGGGTTCCTAAGACCATCAGAAATATGTGTTTTCTGATGGTCTTTGGCGACCCTTCTCACTCCCGCCTCATGACCACCCCCCCCCCCTGGGGTCCCGACCTCCAGGTAGAAAAACGCTGTGATATGTAGCCTACTGTGAAAACTCCTGCTTAACCCCTCACTATTCTACTCATATCAATCCATATATAAATATGAATCTTCACATAGTCTTTATTTATTTTTATTTTAAAAAATCACAGATGAAAGGAAAAACGAGGAAATGAACTTGCTGGAAAAATTAAAAAAAAACTTACCAGATTTGTTGAGTCTCACCTATATGGTTGTGAGACTTTAAACACTAAAATAATACTAGGCTCTGACAAAATTGCACTCAACATTTAAGAGGTGAGTTAGAAAAGACTGATGAGAAGCATAACTAATTCGGACTCAAATAATGAAAACTATGTTATCTACAAATTCAACAGCTAGTCTAATATAATTGAAATATGGTTCCTGTACATTTGGTATATTGTTCTGTATGAAAAAGGAGAAACGTTCCAGTTTTTAAAACAATCTTATAATATGGCTAGCTGCAGAGATTAAAATTATGAAATATACCTGGCAATGACTTTGATGGTGTCTGCTGCAACATGAGATTGTAACAATGTGACATTGGCAGTTAAATCAGTTTTATTAAGAAAATGCTGAAGAGCTCAGCTTTTACGTTGGCAGTTAAGCCAACTTGCCATTATAATACTATACTAATGAATGTCTTATGGGCACATAACATGCTACTTTGCTGAATTTAATAAACATCTTTAAAATATCTAATTGTTCAGCCATGTTTCTTTTTAATGGCTCCAGGGGGACTAACATCAAACAAAGACCTTCAGTCCAAAATTAGAATGGGAAATGATCCTAGTTCCAACTGATCTCATTACTGTGATGTAGTCATATTTTTTGTGTATGGATATCTATGCCAAACACCATAGGCTACAGTAGAACCTGTAGCCTATGGGATATAATACAACTGTCGGGATGTTTATTAACATGCAGGGTGTTATAGAGATAAGTCATGAACACAAATGATCTATAGGAACACACTAGCCCTTAGTGAGCAGCCAAAAGGAGACTATTCCAAGTTTGCTTCATGTCTCCTCTGATGGAAGAATGTACCGCTGCACTGGTCGCGTTTCTTCATAAGCTAAAGATGTCTTTGTTTGCCCAAATATTTTCCTCATTATTTCCCTGTCAACCCTGTTTTAAAATGAATTGTTTTCCATTAGTTGTTTTTATTGATTTTAATATTTCAGTGTTCCATTATTTTTAATCATTGTTTTTATTTTATCCACCTCACTGTCAAAAGCAATATTGGAAGGTTCTTAAACACGGTAAATTATTTCACAGAAAGTATGGGAGGCAATTTGATTCCTGGACCTTCTGACACCACTTCTCACACTCACACCACACCATCTTTCTAGAGTAGATTTTCAACAGGTTTAGAGGAATGCCAGAGGAATAGGCAAAATCAATCCTCTCTTCTTCCATTATCTGGTATTCTCCACTTGATCAGATCCTTCTGTGGAAGAAAGGTGGTGAAATCCAATCCAGAAGCACAATCAATAATAATATTTTAACTTAAAAAGGAGTTATCCCTGTAGTTAAATATTTAATTCCTTTTCAGTGACTTGAGCTAGCTCTTTTTGTGCATATCAGAGGTAGTTAAATGCTCAGGAGCAGGAACATTCAAGAAACATAAGAATAATTCCTGTCAGTGGTGTCCCTAGGGTTGGTGTCCCCTATTATGGCAACCCATGGACCTCCGGCCATGCGAGACCAGTCCACAGTATTGTAGCTAAAAGGCCATAAAATTTGACAGATTGTATGACTATAAAAGCCAGCAACAACTAAAACACCTTTTGGCACATGCAGGCAAAAACACATTATTCAAGGCATTGTTAGATTGAACTAAAGTGGCCGAATGGGTTTAAAAATATTGGTTGTCAGGAGACAAAAGAGGCCCGTCCAAATTCTTTGTATAAGAATGAAATATTTTTTTAAAGTATGTGGAAAATGGTACAATTAAAGTTATTGTGATAGAAATGTAGATTTTAATAATTACAGTAGAGTCTCACTTATCCAACATAAACGGGGCAGCAGAATGTTGGATAAGTGAATATGTTGGATAGTAAGGAGGGATTAAGGAAAAGCCTATTGCACATCAAATTACGTTATGATTTTACAAATTAGGCACCAAAACATCATGTTTAACAACAAATTTGACAGAAAAAGTAGTTCAATACACAGTAATGCTATGTAGTAATTACTGTATTTAATAATTTAGCACCAAAATATCACGATGTATTGAAAACATTGACTACAAAAATGCATTGGATAATCCAGAACGTTGGATAAGTGAGACTCTACTGTATAGTGTACATATATTGTACATATTACTGGATGTATACAGTAGATACTAAATGTAAATACAGATTATATAGTTGAAGGCTTTCATGGCTGGAATCACTGCGTTGCTGTGATTTTTTGGGGGAGTATGGCTATGTTCCAGCAGCATTCTCTCCTGATGTTTTGCCTACATCTGTGGCTGGCATCTTCAGAGGTTCTGTTGGCAGTGAAGGAAGTTGAGTGTATATACCTGTGGAATGTCCAGGATGGGAAAAAGAACCCTTGTCTGGATTGTTGTGCATTTTCCAGGCTGTATGGCCATGTTCCAGAAGCATTCTCTCCTGATGTTTCACCCACCAATATGGCTGGCATCCTCAGAGATTATGAGGTACATGTGCAGTAGGAGGTTAAAATGTAAAATAGCAGAGTATTTTAGCCTTATAAGTATATTGATACAGTGAATGTAAGCTAAATGTTTTTGTAGCAATATCTAACAGGGATATTTTTATTAAAAATAATACATTTCTGCTGAAATTTAGAGACTACTGCTTTTGGCATCAACTCATCAAAGGGTAACCCAGTGTGATGTGTGCCTTCTTCCCATAGATCCCAACTTTTGCAATGTACCAGATAGATAGATAGTGTAAAGATTAATTCCTTATTGACAAATTTTGTACTACAAATAGTGTAGGAGTTTTAATTCTGCATTTGCTCTTTGATATACAATAGCATTGCCTGGATTTGTTTGTGTGTGTGGGTATGTGTAAGGGTTTCCAAGTACAATAATTAGAGCCAATTTTTGTCTCCCCCTCCCTCCCTGAAGCAATAGAAAATAGAAAAAGAGAGGTAATAAGACATCATTCTCCCTCAGTGAAAAGCATTTTTAGATGAGGAATTTTCTTTTTCTTTCTTTATCCATTCAAGGTTGAATTGGCAAGTATTTGGTTTCTTTAGGGGGGATGTTGGCTAATAGAAGGAGATTTGCTAAGTGTTAGACCTTGTAAGTAACATTACTTGTAACGAATTAACATGCATTTTTAATGCTGAGGTTCTTGTTTCATTTTCAATGCAAGCTCTGTGACAGCTTGTTCATTTGAGCTTTATCTCTTCAAGCTTGGCATGGAATTGATAACGACCCAGCTTTTCAGACATTGGCTTCCATTCCTGCAGACACAAGAGATTCAAAAGGACAGGTCTAGTTGAAATAAAATTAATAAAATGAGACTTTGACCTAGAAAGTGGCATAGTAGTTGATGAACATAGTTCCCCTCTCTGATTTAAATTGTTGTGAATAAATACAGATTTTTTTTTAACTGAGGAAAACAAAAAGTGCTTTGACGCTTGCTAATGGAGGCTTTGGAAATCAACTGGGTCGCCTTGGGAAAGTCATATTCTCTTAGCTTCAGAGGAAGGTAGTAGCAACCCTTTCCTAATACATCTAGCCAAGAAAACCTCATGGTAGTCTCACCACAAGTAAGAAATGACCTGAAGAATACACAGCAACCACAAAGGAGGCTTTGGCACATCTGCACTGACCACTTACTGTGGAACAGTCCTGGACCAGTCCCATGGCAGCCAAACACTGCACAATGCTAATATGGGGCAATGCAGGGCAAGACCACCTTAATGCTAGTTTTTTAAAACGGGTATTATTTAATGTTCGAAGAGTGCAAGGGTGGCTGCAGGCTATTTAAAAAGGTGAATTGGCCTCATTGAGTCTAGTAAAACGTGAGGGAATCTGTAGGAAATCAAACATCCTCATACCTTAAGAATTCACATATGGTTCTAGAGATGTCCTTTGAAAGCCCTTGCATTGGATAAATTGATGAGTTGGACAGACATGTCAGCTCTAGGAGAATGTTTTTGTTTTTGTTTTTTTGGAGAGACAGGATACCTAACAATTCATTTGCTCCTCCTATCTGGGATCAGGCTTCCAAAAAGGAACGTATAAGACAAGTGGAACATAATAGTCCATTTTCTTCCTTTTTGTCACAACTGGACTTCTTGAAGAAGACAGATGATAAAGCAGCGATAGGGGTCCTGATGATGTCAACTTGAATTGGCCTTGCACATCTGTAGTATTTTCCTACCAGAAGCCATAGATTAGGTGGCATGGCTGTAGCTCTTATCAGTGATGAGGAACACTGCAGGCACATATGATAAACATGCATTTGTCTGTTGATTCTGTAATGTATGTGGTCATGATTCCAGAAAATTCGTATATGCACCATGAAGAAACTCTGTGGAAGCTACTTTTCTCTGGGTTAGAGCAGCACCTGGATAACTGGCCACCTCATGTTGGTTTCCATCCATTAATTATAAAATATGTAATTTCACCCTGGACTACATTTCTCCCAACTTGTGAACAGATTCATAACCTTCCAGTGTTGTGATTTATCCCATAGTGAAAATGTTCACAAACTCACATGAATGAAAATCAGAGTTTATAAAATATTATGAAGTATAGATAGTGGAATTCCAGATTTCTCCCTCTTTAGAAAGTCTTACCATACTGAATAGAACTCCGTATTAAATGTCAGCTATAAACACCAAACATTTGTCTTCAGCACTGACAAATGAACCAGCTGATGTGTCCAAAGAGACTTAAATGAGATCCCAAATGCAGGCTGACAGCATTTCCGAATGAACCTAAATAGCACTCTTGGTTGCTGACTTCTTTAGCGGAATATGTAGGTTGTTAAATGAATAAAAAAATCACTATCTGAAGACATAGTGACATATTGTTCTGGGATTACTTCAAGGTGCACTGAGTGGTAAGCTATGCACTTCATTAAATTGTATGTAATCTCTCTTGAAATAGCTCGCTGTATTTCTTAAGGGGAAATGTTTGCCGAGAGAGAGCAGAGAACAATGGTAATCCATATCCTCTGACACAAGTAATTAGTACTCTCTGAAAGCTCCTAATCAGAATTGACAAGCTAGACTCCTGTTTAAATGATGAAATATAGATTCCACAGCCAGACATGGATTTGAGCAAGTTATCTTTAAAACGCATACACAAAAAAGCTAATTTCTAACAAGGTAATGAATCCTATAGAATGCATTTGTTTAAAGAAAGCAATGGATTGTTTTATCAAACATACAGTTTTTAAAATCATTTTATTTATATCTTTATTTTACATTTGTGAACATCAGTCTTTTCCAGTCCAACAATCTATGATCCATAGATATGGATATAATCTAAAAACATTGTATCTACTCTGAGGAAACCTTTTAATTTGTTAGAAACCTGTATTGGGAATGTTTTTAGTCAACAAATTCTAGATTGCTTCTAGAGAAGGCTTCTCTATGAAACTATGGAGAACAGCTACCAGTCAGTACAATGTCTGCTTACAAAGGGGGAGAATAACTTGTTTTACCAAATATGATCCTTCCATTGACTTCATCTGAGCACATCCACTATAGTCCAGTGAGTGGTTTTCAAAGATTGCAGGAGACGAATGTTAGTGTGTGGTTGGATCAAAGTATACGGTATAGTTGTTTTTCTGTTCTTTCATATGCAAAGTGCTACCAGATGTACTATCTTCTGTTGATTTGTACTCAGTTTCCAGAATCTCAAGATATGGCACTTGGCGATGTCTAACTTTATTCTTGAAACTTTCCTTTCCGTCAGATTAACTAAGTGATTTGCTTAGGTTTATGGCTGGCTAAACCTAGGATATTTCCACACTGAGATTCAAACCTTAAGCCTCCACAATATGTTTTCCCATACTAATCACCTTTAATGCTTAAATAAGAAAGTGGTCATTTAGTAACCTACGGATGCGAGAGCTGAACCATAAGCGAAGGAAGATAGATGTGTTTGAACTGTGGTGTTGGAGGACAATTCTGAGAGTGCCTTGGACCGCAAGATCAAACCAGTCCATACTTCAGGAAATAAAGCCCAACTGCTCACTGAAGGGAAGGATATTAGAGGCAAAGATGAAGTATTTTGGCCACATAGAATCATAGAATCATAGAATAGTAGAGTTGGAAGAGACCTCATGGGCCATCCAGTCCAACCCCCTGCCAAGAAGCAGGAAATCGCATTCAAAGCACCCCCGACATATGGCCATCCAGCCTCTGTTTAAAAGCCTCCAAAGAAGGAGCCTTCACCACAGCCCGGAGGAGAGAGTTCCACTGTCGAACAGCCCTCACTGTGAGGAAGTTCTTCCTAATGTTCAGGTGGAATCTCCTTTCCTGTAGTTTGAAGCCATTGTTCCGTGTCCTAGTCTGCAGGGCAGTAGAAAACAAGCTTGCTCCCTCCAATAATGAGAAGACAGGAAAGCTTTGGGAAAATGGAAGGAAAAAGGAAGAGGGGCCGACCAGGGGCAAGATGGATGGATGGTGTCCTTGAAGTCACTGGCTTGACCTTGAAGGAGCTGGGGGTGTTGACAGCTGACAGGAAGCTCTGGCATGGGTTGGTCCATGAGGTCACAAAGAGTTAGAAGCGATTGAACCAATAAACAACAACAAGAAAGTGAACTAGTTGTATATCTCAAATGGAATGTAGGCAATTAGGAATGCATATAAGCACAATGAATGGGACTGTTCACAACTTGAATAACTATGAATGTCCATAGATTGAGGGAACCTACCCCTTGTCTAGATCACATGGGGGTGTAACTATTTTTTTTTAAACGTGATTTATGCTTCTACAGGTAGTTAATATTTGGGTACCCCTTGCTGTATTTAAAAGGAATATTTAAATAGCAGTTTCCATTGCAGGGCATTTAGATATAGAGACGTTTACTCTTAAAGATATTTAGGAATGTTTTGTTTTGAGGGAATGTCATCATAGCATGTCATGTGTCATTTAACGCTATATCCCATAGGTCAAAAAGTAATAAAAGGACATGTAAAGTAAACTAAACCCCTACGGCAGTGGAACCTGTTTCATGCTATATTGCATGAGTCATTGCCCAGCGGGCAAGCCTGGAGCAGTGTAAGCACTCGAGCTTTCAAACAAAGCCTCAATAGCATTTTCAGGAATAGTAAATTCAAGTATGTAGCAAAGGGAACCACCATTGTACAGCCAATTATTTTTTCTCAGTATGTCTCCATTTCTACTGTGCGCTAGCCCTATTATAAATAATTTCATCAGGAAATAAAGGAAATCAGATGTTACGTTTGGAGTACAATATTTTCTCTTGTAATTGAATAACTTGAAGATACTAAACTTCTGTGCCCCCCTGGTGGCACAGTGGGTGAAACCATTGAGCTGCTGAATGTGCTGTCCGAAAAGTTGGCAGTTTGATTCCGGGGAGCAAGGTGAGCTCCCCCTGTTAGATCCAGCTTCTGCCAATCTAGCAGTTCGAAAACATGCAAATGTGAGTAGATCAATAGATACCGCTCTGGCAGGAAGGTAACAGTGCTCCATGCAGTCATGCTGGCCACATGGCCTTGGAGGTGTTGAAGGACAACGGCGACACTTTGGCTTAGAAATGGAAATGAGCACCAGTCCCCAGAATCAGGCATGACTAGGCTTAATGTCAGGAGAAACCTTTACCTTTACCTATTAAACTTCTTGATATTAATCTTTTAATTTGTCTGGATTGTGAGCACCCCCTATTTGCAGACTTTAAGGAAGATGTATAGATTCATAGGGTGCTTCCAGACGGCTCCAAAATCCGTGCCAAAGTGGGTTTTAAAAATTTGGGCTCCCCACTCGCACCTTTGGGCTCCACCTTTGGGATGGCAAATGGGGGCACCCGGAAGTGAGTCCTCATAGGTCCAATACCCCATTTTCAGGAAGGCCTGGATCTAATGGTGTATCAAATTAACTCAGAACAAACCAGGGAAACCCTGGTTTGTTTCTAATTAATTTGGTTAATTAATTAATTGCCTCGGTTGGATGCCTCCAGTAAAACTGAGACAGGTCCTGGTTTTTGGTCCTTTCTGGATGGGCCCATAGGCCACAGCAACAACCACTGTTTAGCGTTTTACTGTTTTATCTGGTTTCTTCAGATTTCTGCCACTTTTCGTTCTCACTGGAATCATTCACAGTATTGCTTTCAATATCTCACTTAAGAAACTCATATTTATTATATGGTAAATCCTTTTTTTCTTGAGTATGTCTGACTATGAGATTTCTCCTAGTACTATTTCAATATTGAAGTTTGGTTTCTTAACAACTAGAGAGAATGTCTGCATATACATATCTTTCCTTTTCCTCTGTATCCCAAGAGGATGTGATCACTTCCACCTAGGAGTTTTCCTGCTTCTCCATCATCATTTAGGGAATCTTCTACCAATATAGTGAGAACTTTGGGCAATAAATCATTCAATCGATTTTCTGGTCATTAATTTTTCTTTTGAATTATATTTCCAAGCTCCTCATCTGAAACATCTTTTAAGCACTATCAGATTATTTGCATGAATTAGTCCTCAAAAGCAGTCAGGTGGGATTTACTTTTGCAGCTGGCATGCGTAGGTCATAATGACTCATAATGTGACACACAAAACAATGTGAGACCATTTCGGATGATGTGTGGCTGTCAAAAGGACACTGAACATTATTAGTTCCTGGTTGTACAAAATTACAATTAACATGACCAGAAAATGTCAAAAGTTATACAGAAGCTAGTGATGTGGATAGGGGGAAAAATCAAACTAAGTTGTCACAATAATTTAATGATTACTGAAGCATTGCAGCTCAAATGCTAATTGGTATGAAGTGGATTAGCATTGGGAGCTCATGCAGGAGGTGAAATGTGTAGCAAGGAAACATGAACAGAATTTGGAGGGGTGCTATGAAGCCTAATAAATGATTATTTCTTTCTCCCATTAGCATTTCAGAAAGCTAGACTGAACTTGTGAAATGGGCAATGGGGATTTTTCATAGTTTTTGTTTTTCTAATTAGAAGAGAGAAATGCTTTCCTGTTGTTTAATATTCACAAAGATAGGTTCTCTGCTAATTACTGAAGATTGATATTTATAATACACAGCACATATGGGTATTGTGAATTGCAAAACTCTTTGTTTCAGCTTCTAATGAACCACAGTAGCATTTGCTGAAATTATGAACCTCTACTATATTTATCTGGAGTGTTGTCCTTCGACAAATATAAAAATTCTCAATTTAAAATTCTCTTCTACTGTCACGACCCGGCTGCAGGGCACCAATAACCATACACAGAGGCCAGAATCTATCTAATATCTTTATTGAAGGAGTATATAAAGTTAATAAAAACAAGTGTAGAAAATAGTCCAGAATTAGACCTTTCAGGAAAGGTCAAAATTAGTCCAAAGAAACAATGTCCAATATGAAATATAAAGGTCCAAAGTTATAATCCAATAACCGAAACACTCACTTTGCCAGGCAAAGTGAGGGGAGATGACAAGGTCCTTTAGTCCAAGAACTTGAACGAGGCTAGGAAATAACTTGACTCTCGGAAAAACAAGGCTTGAATACAAGACAGCAAGGAACGAGAAACAAGAACAAGATCCGTGGTGTTTACTTGGCAAAATCCGGGAAACAAGGCAAGGCTGGGTCTTGGAAAGCAAGGCAAAATCCGTGGAAGAACAAGGCTGGAAAACGAAGGCTTGAATCAGGAACAAAGGCTTGGAAGCGGAGTAGCTGTCCACACACACTACTCCAGTTGCTGACGAATTGACTCCGCAAGAACCCTCCGGGAGCAAGGAACCTAAATAGGCCTTGTTTTCCCCACCAGAGAACACTTCTCTGGGGAACCAGAACCGAAAGTCAATCTCTGTGTCCAGATGTATGACTCCCTAAAATTTCTCATGGGAACAGGCTTAATCATCTGAATGCTTTGCTGCTATTCTCAAACTCCTGCGATTAGCCTGTTGCACTCCTTTCTGCTGGAGAATGTAATTACGGCGCGAAAAAGGGGGAGAACTCGACTCCGGGCTTGTTTGGGAGATTTCTGGAAGACAAACCTCCTGCAGGTGCAAAGGCTCAATTTCTGGCTGAAACGGAGGAAAACCCAAGTTCTCCTCTTCGTCAGTCACAACAGCACTAGGAATGGGACTACAATGCCCATGAGTCATCACATCTACATCGTTTGATGCTAAATGCAATAAAATCATCAACATGTCTTGTTGACCTTTTTTAAGGCTTAGATACAGAAAGAAGGAAAAGAAGACAAATTTAGACATTGAATGTTTGGCAGTGCTTATAGACAGGTTTGGTCTCTTAGAATCAATGGGTTAAACACAATTTAAAAGTTGTGTCACTGAAAATAATGGGCTAATTTAATCACTTTATCTTTTAGTCCAACCTAGAGTGGACCCATTGAAATATGTAGGGCTACCTTATTCTGGACAGTATTTACAGTGGGCAGAAATTTGGGAATCACCAAATTCCAACCCCCTTCTCAAAGCAATGCAGATATTTTCGACTTCAACTCCCAGAAATCCCAGCTAGTAGTGCCAATTGTCAGGAATTTGGGGAGCTGAAATCCCAAACATCACTAGAATCAAGTTTGAGAGCCACTGCAGTATTGCATTCTAGACCCACCTCTACTTGAATGTTTCAAGTGAAGGAAATCTATAATTCTGCAAAGCAGTCTGTTTCATTTTTAAACAGCCTGCACTACTAGGCAGTTTTTTGACTCCCTGGAGTTTGTACCCAGTAGTTCTAATTTTCCTTCTGGGGCAACTGCGTTAAGTCCGTACAACTCTGTTAGTACTCTTGTTATTGCCACAGTATTCAGCTCTCGGATTTTATTAAGCAAGTCTCTCTCTCTCTCTCTCTTTGTCCTCTTTAATTAATGACATTCACTGCATTGTTACATTAAGGCATTGTCACTGACTGAATTGAAAGGCAAATTATGCCTGTGAGAAAAGTAAGCTGTAGTAAGCAAACAAATATACGGTAAACAGAAAAGGCCTTACATACTCAAAATCTGTTTAACCAACTGAGGCCATTTTAATCAGAAGATGAAATGTATCCATTAAATAGAACAGAGTGACAAAATAATTACAGATGTCACTTTTTATAATAGAGCAGAACACTTGAGATTCAAAATTTATTAGCAATATTCCTGCCCAAATCACAATAGGTAAAGGTAAAGGTTTCCCCTGACGTTAAGTCCAGTCATGTCTGACTCTGGGGGTTGGTGCTCATCTCCATTTCTAAGCCGAAGAGCCAGCGTTGTCCGTAGACACCTCCAAGGTCATGTGGCCAGCAATTAGCCAATTCTCTTAGGAAGAAATACATTAATTGTGTCAGTAGTAAGCTAAGACGATGGTATTATGGAAAAAATAAAATATATGTACAGGAAGAATATTGTATGGTTTCCAAATGTAAAAGTGATAGGTATATGGAATTTTGTAGCAATCATACCTAACAGTTGACTTTATTCTGTGGCGATTTTATTGTTTGTGTTGGACTGATCAATAGTTAGCATTCACCTGGCCTCTAGAAAGTAAGAAATCAGAAGGAAGAATTATTTGGTCCACCTCTGGATGCCGATGAATCCTCACAGTTTCCTAATATGAAGACCTCTAACGCTGCAGCAAATTAAACAACTAAGCTGTAGAACTTGCTGACCCGGGATGAGGTGAGCTCCTGTGGTTAGCTTCAGCTTCTGCTAACCTAGCAGTTCGAAATCTTGCAAATGTGAGTAGATCAATAGATACCGCTTCAACGGGAAGGTACAGTGTTCCATGTAGACATGCCAGCCACATGACCTAGGAGGCGTCTATGGACAATGCCGGCTCTTTGGCTTAAAAATGGAGATGAGCATCACCCCCCAGAGTTGTACATGATTAGACTTAATGTCAAGGGGAAACCTTTGCTTTACCTTTAATGAAGCCTGGGGACCATTTCACTCTGTGAAAACATTGTGTTTTCCCTTTGACTACCATGGCACCATATTACGGAATCCAAGGATTTGCAGTTTAGGGAGTGCTGTGTAGATTTCTCAGTGGGAGGGAGCAAATGCCTTCCCAAACTACGTATCCCAGGACTCTAGAGGAGGAAGCCATGGGAGTTAGTACTATCATCGTGTTAGAATTGCATAGAGTGATCAATATCTAGAATACAAAGATAAGTCTCCCTCGGGGTAGAGAAAGGCAGAGTATAAATAAGATAAATAAATGGATAAATAACTAAATGATATAGTTGTTCCTAGGTGCCATCTACTAGTTACTTAGAGCTGGATCAACTTCTGGAATATCAGTCAAAAGAAAGAAGTATTACAACAAAAAAGAAAGAGAAGACAACAGTAAGCCATAGAGAACACCTTTTAAAATAATAAGCAAGGGGACGTATAAAGAATTTTTCATAATGCCATCCACAGTAAATGGAAACCAAATGTCTATAAATGCATTGTTATTAGTGACTCAAAATTTATTCACATTATACGTGATCTATTCTGATAAAGCTAATTCCCAAGGTCAATCAAGCCAATCTCTTGAAAGCAAGTCCTTTGCAGTCCTGCCAGCATGAAGCTATTACCGTGCTGGCTGTTGGAACTAACCATTTTAATTAAGGCTTATAGTGTAGTCACTGTTTTCCTCTTGAAACAGAAAAAGAAGAAGCTGGTTGTTGTCACATTTCAATGGCTCGTTTGTGGTTTGAGGAAGTATAGCAGGGAGATTTAACACTGAAATAGCAAGGGTTATGGCTACAATGAAAATGAGCTAGATCATAGCTAATATACTGAAAAACAAGTATAAACAAATGAAACTGCACTGGAGGGTATAGTTATAATCATGGCCTGTGGGTAGGCTTCCTACTGATTTGTTACTGAGTGAGCAAAACCCTGGACTCAGTAACACATTGGTCAAATGCATTATTCCTCATCTTATGTTTTTAATATACACTAAGTTGTATAAAGCTGATTTTTCAACCTCCTCTGTGGAGAATGAATTCACCTCCACCACTGTATTCATACAGAGCTCTGTCAAACCACTTTGACTAATAAAGGATTTGCTGAATATAGATTCCCAAGGAAATCCTATGTAAGGAACCAGTTTCTCTCATATTCATTTATCCAGCATTTGAAGTAAAATAATTCCTAGTTGCTTTTAAACCTGCTTAACTTGGCCCTTGTAAAGGCTAATTTTTTAATACTGTGGGCCACTCTTCCTCCCACCCTTCCTGCCTGCCTGATCAGGAAGGGAGGGAGGGATGTTGTGCAGGCGTGCTCTATGTGCTCTTTCCCAGATTTCACTTTTGCTACTTTTGCATGAATTGTTTTGTTGCTTCAGTCCAAGGATGAGAATAGAAGAGAATGCAATTTGTTTCCTTGACCCCTTACCCCTCTGAATTTAGGAAGAAAAAGATTGGTTATAGGCACTGTTAACTATGGTGGTTCTACCTTTCTTGATAGAAGCAGTTAATTGCCGATTTCTAGGAAAAAACACCTTGGTCCTCAGCAATGGTAACTATCATGGTATTGTATTGTCAAAAGCTTTCATAGTTGGAATCACTGGGTTGCTGTGAGTCTTTCGGGCTTTATGGCCATGTTCCAGAAGTTTTCTCTCTTGACGTTTCACCCACATCTGTGGCAGGCATCCTCAGAGGTTGACAGCTATGTTGGAAACTAGGCAAGGGAGAGCACTTGATGAACCAACCTGGACACAGCATATTATTTGAGAACACAGAAATGCTGGACCACTCTAACAACCACCATGTCAGACTACACAGAGAAGCCATTGAAATCCAAAAGCATATTGACAATTTCAGCAGAAAGGAGGAAACCATGAAAATGAACAAAATCTGGCTGCCAGTATTAAAAAACTCTAAAATCAAGACAGTAAATAACACTCCGAAAACAGGGAATTCCAGAAATGAAACAATCAGGACCAGCTAACACCTCCCAACAAAGGCTTCTCCCAGTTAGGAAGCAGCCAAGCTTTGAAGCTGCAAAGCCATTAAATGCTAATCAAGGTGATTAATTGCAACATTCACACTTGCCTCCAACAGACAAGAGTTTTTTTCTCCCACCCTGGGCATTCCACAGATATATAAACCTCCCTTGCCTAGTTTCTAACAGACCTTACAGCCTCTGAAGATGCCTGCCATAATGTGGGTGAAACGTCAGGAGAGAAAGCTTCTGGAACATGGCCTGAAAGACTCATGGTACCTATCATGGTATTGTTTCAAATTTTCCATTTCTGTGAAAGATGTTCCAGTGGCTGATGGTACACCATACACTCTTGAATTGATACTCATTAAGTTTCATTCTGGCATTAAGTGCAGTGTTGGGCTGTTACTTCTATGGCCACTTCATGCCTGGCAGTTTTTAGTATTTAGAAAGAGGTTCAGCCAATTTTTCTGAATTTTCTAGTGGTTTTCAGTACAATCAAACATAATCTCTTTCACTGGAGCTTAAAAGAACTACACTCTGGTCATTCTACTCTTATATGATGGGTAGATGCCAGATGAAAGAAATGCTTTGTTGAAATTGTTCTTTTGGCTTTGTTTTTCTATGCTATTTAGCATGAATATGAAACAATGGGAAGTCATTGCAAGAAATAGGGAGTTTGGAATACTTTGTGCTTTTTCCTTTTCATCACAACTTCCTTCATTTCTGTTATCTGTAATCTACAGATAACAAGGAGCTGTGTTTGAACTTGCAGTGCAGTAAGATGAGATAATATACTGACTTATTCTAGACAAGACTGGAGTGTTATTTTAAGGAAGATTGTAGATCAAAAAGGCAATATCGAATCTTTGCAGCAGGGGTTGTGCTTCCACTTAAGCCATTTCAACCACATCTTGGTAGTACTCTTACATCTTACTGTAATAATGGAAGCCTAAGTGGCTTTGTTGGCGCGAAACATCTTTCACCAACTTTGGCTGGGATGATGACAGAATTCTTTTTGGAGTATCTTTGTGTGTCTTGGCTAGATTACTGTTAAGGAATTGTATATGGAGATATCATTTGAGAACATCTGGAAGAGTGAACTGGTTCAGAAACACATCTATCTTGTAATAGATGGGGATCTACCATAACCACCTTATTTTTCCTATTCTGAAAGGTTGTTGTGACTCTGCATTTATTTCAATGTGTATTTACTAATTCAAAGGACTACTTCTCATCTTTAAATGTTGGAAACTAAGATAGCTGTTACAGTGCAGCTATTTTCATAGAAATCTGCCTGTTGTTTTCAGATCAGTGGTGGCCCTTGCAGATAGAGATGGTGGCAATTCCCTCCTGCCATTGTAGGCCATGCCAATCATATTTTTCACCCCATATCAGCTGGAAGCCACAATTATGTGCAGAATTTCTGGGGTTTCACAGACATTTTGATGGAACAGGTAGGATAAGGGAATATTTTTCTAGTTGTCTATCACTTTGGAGCAGCCTTTAGGTGTGACAGTTGCTCTACTTCATTGTCCCTCCCCACAAAATGCAGGGAGTAAAAGTAACTTTGGAGGATGTGTTGTCAAAGGCTTTCATGGCCGGAGTCACTGGGTTGTGCATTTTCCGGGTTGTATGGCCATGTTCCAGAAGCATTCTCTCCTGACGTTTTGCCCACATCTATGGCAGGCATCCTCAGAGGTTGTGAGGTCTATAGATGTGGGCAAAACATCAGGAGATAATGCTTCTGGAACATGGCCATACAGCCTGGAAAATGCACAACAACCCAACTTTGGAGGACTTCATAACAAAGGTTGGGGAACTGCACGCTGTCCAGAGGGCACAGTTTCCCCACCCCTTCTTCAGAGGCCTTGCTGAATCTTTTCTGTGATAGTTTTGTACGATGTTACAAAGAGTAAATGCTGTTATCATTTAGACATGACCAAAGACTGTAATTTCTGCCGTTCGTCATGATGATAATGTCCACGTTTTTTAGAAGTTCTTTCGTAAACTGCTTTTAACTGTGGACACTTCCATCTGTTGTCCTAAAAGGCATCAGATCCCATCTGATCTTGGAAATTAACCAGGATCAGCCCTGGTTAGTATTTGGATGGGAATCTGCCAATGAGTGTGGGTCCTATAGCTAGATTTCAAAGAAACTGGTAAAACTACCTCTGGGTATTCCTTGCCTAAGAAAACCCTATGGAATTTAATTGACAGACGACTTGAAGGAGCATACACACATTTCAACCTGTAATTTTTTATACACTTACTGCACCCAAGTAAATCATGCTGAAATTAGAATTTAACTATGCATTGATAACTACATTGATTTTATGTGTTGACTTGACATATTGTGAGCCACCATAGACATCATTAGTGAATGGACAGGAAGATTTTAAATGACATCATATGAGCCAAACAATTTTTGCATGTCAGTAATTGTACATTATAAAGTACGAATGCTTATATATACCTATTTTCTTCTTAGTTTAGTCTTATTCTCTTAATTTCTTTATGTATCATTTATAGATGGATTTTAAAAGTATCTTCTCTGGTTATAAATTAACTAATCCATTGCTACTGTTCTGATAACAGTCTAACCTCTAGTTTGACTTCTGAAAGCAGATTCTAATAACTTTTGCTTCCCATTATTGTAATTAGGAGTATAAAATTTGCAGCAGCATAAATACAGGACAGTAGAATTTTATTATCTGCCGCATGATATTAATGTTGCTAACAGAGATGATAATACTCATAAAATTAGATTCTTCATTTTGGTTAAATTAGTAGGAACAGTGTTAGCCATGAGTCACATTGTCCAAAATCTGATCAAGGAGATACAACTGGATTGGAAAGGAATTTGAATATATTTTAATTGGGATCTCTTCACAATTGTATTGAAATGATACATTCTGAGCCAGATTATTTGGGTTGTAATTAATCCATTGGGGCACCTAGCAAACTGCATCAGATCATGTATTGTTTTTGCCCTTGCGAATCTGTAATTATAATTATTAAACTGGATTTAGAAAATGTTGATGTTTGAATTTCAAAAGCATGCATCAGTCAAAGCTCTTCATTAGTACTTTCAAGAGGAATAGTCCTTTTTTTCAGAAAAATCATGCCAGCATGTACAGACCATTCAATTGATCAATTAGAAGTACTTTTATAGTCATGTTATTAAGCAGCTGGTACCAGTGTATGTGTCTGCTAGAGAAGAATAATGGATAGAACCAAGGTGTCACCGACACAATAAGCTTTGCCTTGGAACTGCTTTCCTGGCACTGGTCCTATTAATTTCAACAGGATTTCTCTTGAAGCAGCACATTAAGTAAACTACATGCCTTGCATACTGAAATGTCAGTCTTGACTTTTTACTTCTTCTTTAAAATAAAAATACTTTGTTAATACAGTTTAGGAAAACTTCTTCCTGAAGCAATGGGTTGTCATCAATTAGTTCTGATAGCATAGAATTAATATAAAATTCTCTTTATATCCTATGAAGAGGACTCTTCCAGACAGAGCAAATGTTTGGTATGGTTGCAGTATGTTTTGGAAGGTTATAGTTCTGGGTTGGCTTTACATATCCAAATGGCATTTCTGTTTATTATTTCTAACATTGCTGACACCAGCTGCAATATTCCATTCAAATTCTTGAGTGGACTTTTAAAAAAAAAATTGAGACATTCAGAACACAAAGAAACATTTTGGCCATATTTAACCTGCTATAATTCTGCAGTGTGGCTACCATCTCTGTCACATAACCTGACAGATGTTAAGTCATTTTAGGGAAACACTGTGCCTTGCCATTACTCAGCTCTTGAAACATCAGTCACAGCTGGCTTTTTTCTTCTTTCCACTATACATTGAACTGACTGTTTCTTCATAAGTTTAGCATACTGAGGCTAGTAGAAGGTATTTTATCACGAAAGAGGCATTGCATTGGTTGCTGAAAAAACTGTAGCCAATTAGACACTGGATCCTTGGTATCAGCTGGGGTTTTGTTCTAGGACACATCCTCACCACTCTGTGGATCCCAAAATCCATAGATTCTGAGGTTTATTATTTATTTATTTATTTGCCCCATTTATACCCCACCTTTCTCACCCCGAAGGGGACTCGGCGGCTTACACATGGCACAGTTCGATGCCCCAAAACACATATAAGATCAAAGCTTAAAATATTAAATATTTAAAAATTATAAACATAAAAATCTAAACATTACAACAGTTAAAAATCACACCAATCAAAAAATCATGGTCCAAAGCCATTCCGAGGTCATTATACATTTTAGACATCCATTCTTGCACTGCGCAGTTATCCAAAAGCTTGATCCCAGAGCCAGGTCTTCACTTTCCTTCTGAAGGCCAAAAGGGAGGGGGCTGATCTTACATTGTTGGGGAGGGAGTTCCACAGCCGAGGGGCCACCACAGAGAAGGCTCTGTCTCTCATCCCCACCAGCCGTGCCTGTGAAGCAGGTGGGACTGAGAGCAGGGCCTCCCCAGATGATCTTAATCTATGAGGTGGTTCATAAGGGAAGATATGTTTGGACAGGTAAGCTGGGCCAGAGGTTCCAGTATATACAATAGTGTAGTAATGAAATCGAGCAATTTAGAGCAGTTCGCGAATAGTGAGATCCAGACCATGGATAGCAAAACCCAATATACGGATATCGGATAACAAGATCCGACAAGCGGATAATGAGATCCGGCACTGAGCTGCAGAGTCCATGCCCTCTCCTTCCTCTATAACAGTGATTCCCAACCTTTCACCTTCCAGGTGTTTTGGACTTCAGCTCCCACAGTTCCTAAGAGCTGTAAGCTGGCTGTGATTTCTGGAAGTTCAAGTCCAAAACAACTGGGGGACCAAAAGTTAGGAACCACTGCTCTATGAGGACATGTGATCCTGCCATCATCATATCTCCCTCTGCCCTGCACAACTTTTATCGCCACCCCAGTTTCCAGACACATCGAATTAAAAACAACAATAGAAAGACAAACAAACCACCGAAAGCAAAAAAAGGAAAAACAGGAAAGACAAATTATAAAATGAATATTGCAACTATTAATATACTGTCAATCAGGTCAATTAGCTGGCTAGTCTGGCAGCCCCCTACTCCCACTGGGGGATGTCTTTGCAACCAACTACAGTAGAGTCTCACTTATCCAACATTCACTTATCCAACGTTCTGGATTATCCAACACATTTTTGTAGTCAATGTTTTCAATACATCGTGATATTTTGATGCTAAATTGATGCTAAATTCATAAATACAGTAATTACTACATAGCATTACTGCCTATTGAACTATGTTTTCTGTCAAATTTGTTGTATAACATGATATTTTGGTGCTTAATTTGTAAAATCTGTAATTTGTAACCTAATTTGATGTTTAATAGGCTTTTCCTTAATCTCTCCTTATTATCCAACATATTCGCTTATCCAACGTTCTGCCGGCCCGTTTACGTTGGATAAGCGAGACTCTACTGTATGTTATTCTGCATAGCCCTCTCACTGATACAAAGTCCTTCAGCTGGCTCTCTCACCACCAGCTGGTGTAACAGTCCCAGGGTGACCAGTGTCCACCCAGAGATCTGATTTTCTGAAAATCTATGTAACACATTAAAATTGAAGTTCACCCAGGTCTTATGGACTCAGCTTTATAGCTGCACCCTCCTTGGAAGTGCTGAGTCACACCCATCTTGAAAGGGCCTGGGGCTCAGTCTGCTCATGAGGAGTCCCAAAGGCAGCAACAGAAGAGCTGTCTGGAGATGTTCAGGCCTCTTTTTCAGCAGCCACAGAAGACTCCTTCAGCCCTGCCAGGCCTTGTAGACTCAGCTTTTATAACTACACTCTCCTGGAGTTCAGCTATAAAATGAACATGGTCCCTGTGATTGCTCCTTAGAACATATCATAAGCAACTAAATATGAGTTTATGCTAATCCGTAGGAAAACGGGGAGCTTTTGACATCTTTTTCTGTATTCATAAATGCTCTGTTTTTAAACCCCAACCCACAAACCAGAGGGGTTATTTGCAAAACATTAATTCTGAACCTTCCTTTCAGCCTTCTGTTTGAATCACTGGCAGCTGGTAGAATATAATGAATATTGAAAACACTAGTGAAGTACACTGCTGCATTTATTACTATGCATTAGATGTGTAGTTTAAGAGTGATATTCCTAGAATGGACCTCCAACAGTGAGAAGCAATATTTAAACCACTCAAAAGAGATCTCATCTCCTAAACCTCACAATCTATGTGTCACAAAGTATAACTGCTATATTAGAAGTGTTGGAAGATATACTTTTTTCCAGTCTGAATTTTCAAAACATCTATGATGCAGTGTCAGTCAGGATCCTGTCTGGTCCCGTGAAGCTGCTTTTGATATCAGTTTATAACACACAGTCGTCTAGATGTTATGAGACAACTCAGCAGGAAAATGGAAGACCTTGTTCCTTTGACAGGATTGAAACTAAATGCTTTTGAAAAGTTTATAGTTATTGCTCTTGTTGTGTGCCTTCAAGTCATATAGTGACCCCACGATGAATCTGTCACAACATTTACTTGGCAAGGTTTTTTTCAGGGGAGTTTGCCATTGCCTTTCTCTGAAGCTGAGAGACAGTAACTTGCCCAAAGTCATTCACTGGGTTTCCTTAGCAAAGAGGAGAGTTGAACCTGGTCTCGCAGAATTCAGGTCAAACACTTAAACCACTATTCCATTCTGATGCTGAATTTACATTAGCTTTGCTCTATTTTGTCCAATAGTCAACCAAGGTAAAGAGTCATGTGGAACAGTATTTTCAGCAAAACCTTATTCAGTTGTTATTCTGTTCTAAAACAATTACAATCCCAGGAGGGGGACTTTAATCCTTATTGATCCATCTTCTTACTGTTGCCCATCTAAGTCCTGAAGTTTGAGATCAATCCTACTATTAAGCTGATTGGGCATCAGTCTGAGGTGGCAATTGTGAAAAGAAACAGTGGTGGCAAAATATGAGTAGATAGAACTCTATTTCATTCAGCCTGCTCAGCCCCACAAAAGCTATCTCTAGCCCTCTACTACAGTGTAGGATTCTGTCCTCTCATCATGATTGAAGTAAGATTAAAAGCCAGTGCAATGGCTGGGGACATGATTTGCCTCAGACTGCAGAATGTCTTGGGCTGGCTTAGCTGAAGGAAACATTTTTGCAGTACAGCAATGTCTATGATTGCCTTGGTTCACACTACAATTTAGAAATTCTTTTTATGTGTAGTTTTAGGTCATGGGGACAGCCTGCATGAATATAGAAAGGTCCCAATTGCAGAAAATAGTCCTGGAAAATGAAGGGCTCTATGATAATGGAGAACAAAGGGTCAGAGTCAATAGGGCCATCCCCATGGCCTTTAGAGGGATGGGAGATGGCAATTGTGAACAACTGGAAAGGAGAGTCATCAGTGGTCCACAAGTTGCACTTTGTCCATAAGGGGCTGGTGAGTTTGTTTGTAAATGTAAGGTCTTCGTAAAGATCCTTCTGTAGTGCATCATTCCTATTTTTTTTTCCAAATTTAGCTATGTAATTGCACAAGCTATCAATCTGTAACACTGATTTTTTTCTAGTTGTACTTTTTTATGAAAGTGCCTAAAATGCAACATACACATCTTCTACCCAGAGACATCCTTGAACTGAGGCTCCTTCCAGCATCTGCTATCAATTATGTCCTCCTGTGCAGTAGCCTAAAACTGTAGGAGAAAGGAAATTAATTGAAGAGGAAATCAAAGGCAAATTAATTTTCATGCTGGAATTCAGTCAAGAATTAATCAAATGGTTCCTCTTTCAGCATAACACGTGAGGTATAAGCATCTTGGTGCCTTTCATTTATTATAAAACTTGTGTTAATTACTTAATGTTAGAGGACTGAAGGCTATGAAGAAAAAACAGCAATAGTCATGAAATGAGTCAATTCATTTTTGAGTTTCTTTGGTGGATACAAACAGTCTCTTTAGTATTTGAAATCCAACCCAGGTGACCATCAAAGAGGCTTCGTTAAAGGCCTGTAAATTATTTAAATGTTGAAAAGACAAATCGTAATGGAGGTGGAAAACTGTATCATCATTAGAAAGAGCAGGGCTTCTTGAAACCCCTTTATTTCATCCTGACAGGCAATTTGGAATTGAGCAACAGCCAACTAATGACAGCGAAATAGCCCAAATAGTTGTAAATGTGTGGTGCTTATAATCTTGGAAGACTGCTATTGATTGTGTCAGGAGACTGACTGAAAAAACAAGCACTGCATCAGATTATAGTTCTTCCTATTTTCAACTGCCATTTGAAAATGTGCTGTCCTATCAAAAATAGTGGGCCACATTCAGTTTCTATAAATCTCTATAAATCTATGATTGGATTTTAAGTTGCTTAATGCAGTTAATTTTTTCTACTATATACAGTAGTTCAAATTCTAACTAGCTACAAATCACTAAATTCTGAATGCTGGAGCCACTGCAGGTAAATTAGTATCCATCTGTTGTTATGCCATGTGAATACATTCTAAAAGGGATTCTCTTCAAAAATCAATTGCTTAAGGACAGAATATGCTTGCCAGATCGAAAAAAGGAGCAGAATCCTCTACCTCTAATGATTATGTGGGGAAAGGGAATTTCAGCAGGTGTTGCTTGTTCCCGTTCGTAGGACAAGCAGCATCTGTTGAACCTCCCTGTTCTACACAACCATTAAAGTTACAGGAACTTGTCAGGATTTAACTCTGACAAACCTAATACTGAATTCTAGTATTTCACCCAGACTTGATGTTTTTTTTGTCATAAAAATAAAACCAGAGAAAACCTCTTGTTGTTTGAAGAGGACTTTAATCCCCTGTGTTAACAGTGTTCATTTTACCTTCAAAGTACGAATGATTATAGGCAGGAACAAAATCAGTAACCCTGCTTTGAATATGAAACACAAAGGCCACAAGTTGTTTAATAGCTGCCATTATTTCAGACCATAATTGAATATGAAAAGGTCTGTTAAGATTTATGCTGACTTTAAAGAGTTCATCATTTTCCTTTGAAGAAAATACTTGGTATGTTTCAGTTGCAGAAGAGCACAAAGATCTTCCATAAAGTTCTTTATAGAAGTATATGGAAATAACCTGCCATGTAGTTCTAATGCCTGCCTCCTTGAATAAAGTTTTTATACAGTAATATAGAGATAGTGATTTGGAACTCTACAAAGCTCTTCCTACCACTTCATAGTGGTATAAAGGTGACTCTAGTTTCTCAAAGATTATGTTTACATTCATTCCAATCATTCATTATTGATTCGGACGCAGTTGAATATGAACATGTTGAGTATGGACATTTAACTGTTAGAAAAGTGCAGTCTTGTTTTTTGGGCAGACAGATAGCTCTGACTGGTCTCAATCTCATTAGCTCACCAACAAATGGACTTTATAGCGATATCAGCAGTTGCTTGATATTTGTTACCAGTCACTGCAATCAGCCTAAGATAATCAGGTAGAACCACCACTCCTCTTAATGTTCCTCCAGCAACAGCAAGAGTATCCCTCTGGGCAGCTAAACCAGGCAATTCCAACTGGATGGGCCCCCACGAGGGTCTGCCTCCAGGGGCAAACCAAGATTGGACAACTTGGAAGTCCCTAAATAGACTCAGAAGCAGAGTGGGCAGATCAAAAGACAACTTGGCAAGATGGCACTACCTGGAGGAATCCTCCACCTTGTATGACTTGTGGAGCAGAACAAACAACCCCACATATGTCTACTTGCCCACAGTGTCTGGCGTCATGTACTGAGGAGGAGTTGTTTAAAGCTACGGACAATACAGTTGCTGTTGCCCGCTTTTGGTCTAAAACTATTTAGCTGCCTGTGATTCCTTTATTTCTTTATTTTTAAACTTATTTATTATGCAATGCTTTTGACATGAAATAAATACGGTAGAAAATAGGAAAACAAAAAAGTTCTGCTTATTTGGAGGGCTTGAACTATATGTGGAAGTAGTAAAAACTTTTTGGTGTCCACCAGCCTAAAGAAATGATGGTTTAAATCCATGACATTATATCACTCTTTAAAGGTTCATACACTGATACTTGTGCCACCATGTGCTGAAGATGCAGTGGTGATGCTTCTTTAATGTAGAGTGGTCGTATATATTATTTTATAGAAGTCAGTCTTCTACTTAAAGGAACCCTCTGTTTGAAAGGTGTTTTGGTCTAACATTCTTCTTGGTCTTGCACTCTTTCCCTGTCTTGGTAAATTATGGTGAGAAGGAAAGCCAAGAGCTTATCTTCTTGGGTCCCATTTCAGTAGAAAAGTGGAATGTAAATTAAATGGATAACTAAGTTTGCTTATCACTTAGGAGAACCTGGACACAGAGTCAGCAGACATCCACTTTACCTGGTCATTGGGTGCATCTACACTGTAGAATTAATGCCATTTTGACACCACTTTAACTGCCGTGGCTCAATGCTGTGTAATTATGAGAGTTGTACTTTTAAAAAGTATTTTGCTTTCCCTGTCAAAGAATGCTGTTGTCTCACCAAACTGCCAATCCAAGGATTCGATAGTATTGAGCCATGGCAGTTAAAGTGGCGTCAAACTGCACTAATTCTACACTGCAGATGTATCCAAGGTCTGGTGAGACTGTTACATATATACTTAAATTCTATTTATTTTTTTAAATGCACCTATTAATTAGTATTTGCAAATCTTAATCAAACCCATGTTCAGTTTGCCATATTAGTGATGCATTTCCTCTGTTGAAAGGACAGTATTGTATAACCCTTGCATCCACTGGAAGCATAGCATAGAATTGCTCTGGAGGACCTAAAAAGGCTCACAATACTTCAGTCTGAGATGGGGGGATATTTTTTGAAGTCTAGGTAAATGAAACTGTGAATCGCAAATTGGTGGATAAGGAGGTCATACTGTATCTTAAAATGGCCACTCTATAGAAATGTTAGTTAGATAGACAGACAGATAGAAAAACCAGTGAATATTCACAATATCATTCAGTAAATTTAAGTTCTGCTTAGTATGCACAGAAAATCAGTAGTGGGCCCTTCATATCTATGAGGATTTGATTTCAGCCCCCACATCCATCTTTGTGGATTGCAAAATCTATTGATACTTAGTATCAATAGATTTTGCAATGGTTTGTTTTTCGGGTTTAAAAATATTTTCAAACTGTAGATGTCTGAACTGATGTGTACAGAATCCATGGATACAGAGGGCCGATTGAATGTGCCAATAAAACTTTCCTCCATTCATGCCCTGGCAAAGTTCATGGTGGAAATAGTTAGATACATTACTATCTCATATTTTTGAAGCAGAGTATCATCACTTTGATTTATCAGAAAAGCAGAACAGCTAATACACCCTCATGCGGTAGAATCTACTAAAAATAAAACCAAAAATATGTTGTTGCTGCTGTTTTATCTTCATTCTACAATTCATCCTTTTAGCCAGCCATAGATCATCTATGACATGGCAGTTTTATTTGGATCTAGTAATGTAACCAGAGGAATGTATTTCCTCTGCTTTTTTTAATGCTTTGCAAAAAAAAAATCAATGATATTGATACATAGAAAATCACAATAAACAAACATAATTAAACCTTATGCTAATATGGTGAAATGGCTTGCATGAAAAAGTGCAGTTAAAGTCAGGGCTAGTGTGAGATGACCCAGACATACTGTATTTATGATTTGCTAATGAAAGACTAGCAACACATTGACACCATAAGAAAAATCTATACAAGGGTAGAAAAATTTTGCTGCTGTAATAGAAATGTTCACATTTTTCTCCCAAAGCATCTTTAAGTAATGGCAAGTGCAGACAGAATATTGTAACGGCTGTGACAACCCAAATCCCTGCTGGTAAACCTCACTGAAGAAGTTATTACCAACAAAATCACTTGGTTTTACTTAGGTTCTGTCAGCTTTGTTGATTCAAAACTGGATTGCCCTTGGCGTTTGACTGTGGCTTAGCAGCACATCTTTGAATTACAGAATCGTAGAGTAGTGAGATCCTGCTCCAGTTGCAAAGCACAACAAGGATCCTAAAATTGCTTTTGTAAACCCAGCATGGGGAAAACAGTATCTTCTATGTTTATAAGTTGTGACATTCTAAAGTAGTGTAAAAGATCACACTGGGTTACATATGACCTACAAATGCAGCCTCTGAAACTCATTAGGCAGTGTAGCCTGACAGAAAGCATTGCTTCATTGCTGCTCTTGATAGCTTTTCTGCCCACTGGGAACATAACACTCAAACTTTCTAGCAGAAATTTGAACTGGGAATACTTAGGTAGTACTATCTTAACAATGACCCTTGGGGCTGAATATTTCAGTAAGTATACATTGAAAATATTATTCCATGCTTTTGGAGATGGTGAATAGTAGCAAGTATGGCAGATTTTATATGTCTCCAGATAACCTTTCTATCACCATCACCATCATCATCATCATCATCGCAGTGGTTCTCAACGTTTGCGTCCCCAGATGTTTTGGCCTTCAACTCCCAGAAATCTTAATAGCTGGTAAATTGGCTGGGATTTCTGGGAGTTGTAGGCCTAAACACCTGGGGACCCACAGGTTGAGAACCACTGATCTAGAGGGTGACTAAAATGAACAAAGATCTGGAGATCACATCCTATGAGGAGTGACTTAAAGAACTGGGTATGTTTAGTCTGAAGAAGAGGAAATAGGAGTGCCATGTTTAAAGACAGTCATAAGGAAGAGGGAGCAGACTTGCTTTCTGTGGTCCTGAAGACAGAACCCGGAGGAGTGGGTTCAAAATACAGGAAAGGAGGTTCCACCTGAACATTAGGAAGAACTTCTTGACTGTAAGATCAGCTGTTCAACAGTGGAACTCTCTGCCCAGAGTGTGGTGGAGGTTCCTTCCTTGGAGGCTTTTGAACAGAAACTAGAGTGGGCTTTGATTGTGCTTTTCTGCATGGCAGGGAGTTGGACAGGATGTCCCATTTGGTCTCTTCCCACTCTATTCTATTATTCTATGACTTATTGTTCCATTATTCTATCAGATGTTTCTGGCTTCTTTCCTTTCCTCCCATGTTTAGGCATTGCTTTAATGCATCTGTCTAATTTAGGAAAGTAAATAAGCATAGGATCTTAACTTATATGGTAATTAGTTATTAATGGGGATGCTACCAGAATGCATCTGTATCATCAGGCATTATTTAATTAAGTGCTCTATGGAAAGTGGGATTTAAAATACATCAAACCAGGGGTGTCATACTCATTTCACTGAGAGCCACATCAGCTTTATGGTTGTTTTCACAAGGCCATTTGTAGTTATAAGGCTCTATAAATGTAACTCGTATGTTGCCCTGGTACTGAAAGCCTCACAGACCACATAAAATGATGTGGTTAGTTGGGCTGGAGTCAGCCCGTAGGCCTTGCGTTTGACACATGTGAATTAAACTGCTCTGTTTTTACAGGGGACTAGAGAGATGTATATGCAGTGCTGGAATCTATCTCAAGGGATTTTATTAGCCATATTCTATATATACACACTTGTCTTTGTATTTATTACATTCCCTCCTACTCATCTTCCTCCTTAGTGAGTGTATCTCTTTTTCTACATCTTACCCACATTTTATTTTCATGAATCTCCATCAGAGCATGCACAAACTTTCAAGCAGCTTTAAAACTCTGTCAAAAGCCATGAAAATGTCACAATGTAATGAGGCAGGGGGTTTTAACTCAACACTGATATATGTATATCATTGCCTATACATGTATCATCATATAATTCTAATCAGCTCCTCCTAAATATCTTGAATTTTTATTATAGTGTGGAAGTTTTTAAAAAAGATAAACACAAGGCATATTGAAGTTTACCTATGCACATTAATTTCAGTAGGAGAAATTTGCATTTGTACATGTGCAAGGATGCAGACTCCATCTTAGGAGTTAGAGTAGCTGCAGACCTAACAGCCAAACATCTGGTCAGAATTTATGCCTGATTGTTTGTTTCTCCATCCCCTATGTAAAACAAAATAAAAACAGTACTTCACAGGATGAAAGTCTAAAAAGTGGAAAAAGATATACAGTAGAACCCTGGTAGTCCGAGTTAAATGGGTGGACCTCAGCTCGGTCAACCCGGATCACCAGGCTTCCTCTCCGTTCAGACGCGGTTTGGATCCAGAGGAGCTGCAAGCTCCTTTGAATCTAGGCTGCGTCCGAACAGAGGGGAGGCCTCTCCGTTCAGACGTGGTTTGGATCCAGAGGAGCTTGCCATTTCTCTGCGGCCCTCCCCGTTCACCCGCTCGGATTGCACGGAGGCTCGGACGAGCGGGGCTCGGATGAGTGAAGTTTTACTGTATTTGACATCTGGATTGTCAGATTTTGAAACACACTGAGTAAGCACAGCTTTGGGCCTTTTAATTTGTTGGATTCTGTGATCTTCGCTGATCCAGTTTTGGTGTGTAGTCTGGTCATTACTCTTGTTCACAACTATTTCTTTTCAACCTATACATATTCAGGGAATCTGATAAGATCTCAGAACCGCTTTCTTTGAAAATGGTTAGTCTTTAATGTTCCAATTCTCTAGGAGGGAAAACAAAATGGCTTAAAATGGCATGAAAAGTAGTTTATATCAGACTTACATACATCACAGCTATAAATCTGGGAGTTAGATTAAATCCTTCCTTTATCCTGTTGACACGGTTGCTGAAGTGAAGCTTTCTGCACAGTTATAAGCATATACCATATATTAAGAATTATTTGGATGCATTGTTGTGTGATTTCAATTACTGCTGGACCTAAGCAGGTGTGTTTCAGGTTCTGGAGATTGCTTTTGAAGTACATTTCTCTGCCCAGATTCCCTAAAAATCCTATTTGAAGGTTTCACTAGAGAGACTAATAAAAGTCAGCCTGGCACATGCAGAGAGAAATGCTTTGGCACAGTTCATTAGATCAGAGAACATTTGATTCGGTAGTGCCTTGAGTTTTCTTTGCTAGTGAATCCCTATCTTTGGCATGTAAATAGATTTGAAGAATCTATTTGGGTATTGGGTGGCAACCTGTGCTCGACGGGGTTGCACTCCCCCTGAAGGCGCAGGTCCGCAGTCTGGGGGTCCTCCTGGATTCATCTCTGACGCTTGATGCCCAGGTGTCGGCGGTGGCCGGGAGGGCCTTTGCACATTTAAAACTTGTGCGCCAGCTGCGACCATACCTCGAGAAGTCTGATTTGGCCACGGTGGTCCATGCCTTAGTTACATCCAGACTGGATTATTGCAATGCTCTCTACGTGGGACTGCCCCTGAAAAGGCCCGGAAACTCCAACTGGTTCAAAGATCGGCAGCCAGATTTCTAACGGGAGCCGGCTATAGGGAGCACACAATGCCCCTATTAAAGCAGCTCCACTGGCTGCCGATAAACTGCCGGGCCCAATTCAAGGTGCAGGTTTTGACCTATAAAGCCCTACATGGCTCGGGCCCTACCTATCTCCGTGATCGCATCTCCTCCTATGAGCCAGTGCGGACTTTGAGATCTTCCAGGGAGGCTCTTCTCGTGCTCCCACCACTGTCTCAAGTGCGGCTGGTGGGGACGAGGGAATGAGCCTTCTCGGCAGTGGCCCCCCGGCTCTGGAATGCATTGCCAAAAGAGATCAGGCAATCCCCTACTTTAGCCAATTTCAGTAAGGAACTGAAGACCTGGTGGTGTCGGCAGGTTTTTGAGTAATTATATTGGACTACCGCCGATTTCTGAGCCTGAATATATTGCATAAGATTTCCCTTTATGGTTCCCGTCCCCTTGATCTGGTCATGTAAGTGTGATTGATTTATTGTTATAATTGTATTACTTTACTTTGTTTAATAATGTGTATTATGTTGTTATGTAATGTTTGTGTTGCTTTTATGACTGTAAACCGCCCTGAGTCCCATCCAGGAGATAGGGCGGTATATAAATAAAGTTTTATTATTATTATTATAAGAAGAGCTCAGTAATAATCATTAATAGAGTTAGCTAAACACTTATTTCCCACTGTCTTCATGACCGGCCTGTAAATTAATGTTTGTTGAAGTAGTGTGGTGTTCTTAAATGTTAATCTGCTTGTGTAGACTGGTAGAAAAGGAGCATTATACAGAACTAATGAAAAACTATTACATACTTTCTTGCCAAAAATATAGATACAATTTCTAACTACCCTATATAATCATGCAAAAGAAAATTTAGTTAAAATTAAACCCCAAAAAACTGAGTCTATCCATGGATCAATGTAAGTACTGTGCCTTAATTCTTATTTTAATAAGTAACCATTCTCTTCTCCGGGTAGAGTGGCAAAAGGCAAGAGCTTAGTCTGTCTCTTGAAAATCTAAAAGAAGCACCGCCCCCCTCTATTGGATCCAGTATGGTGCAACATCCATTCTTTTGGAATGCATCAGAGCAAGAAAATCGCTGTGTCAACCTCAGGGACAGCTGGCCTCCTAAGGTGGCCTGGGTGCTTTCCTCTCTCCACAAAATGACTCTGTCCTTGACATATATATGAGGTTGACTTAAACATGAGTATATGTGGTATTCATATAGTGTGACAAAATATAATTCCACTAAAGCATGCTACATTTCCTTCTTTCTGATCACGTGGATGCTCCATTCTGACATTGGCAGAGGGTGCCTGTGTGACTAAGAAGGAGGAGGGAAGATGCCTCTGCTGATACCAGAAAGGGGTCAGTCACCTCTTCTTCTAGTCATGCAGGCACCCCATTTTGATGTTGCACAGAGCTCCATTGCCAGCTAGGAGCAGTAGCGGCACCAACCATGATCCATTCCCTTTCCATGCGCTGTAGGGAAATAGTGATAATGCTGGTGTCTCTCAGAGTTCGTTTCATACTCTGGGGTCTTGGATGGTAAATCCAGAAAATCTGGACAGAAAATCTGAGGCTTAGTTGAGGTCTAGCCACCATCAGTAAATTGCTGATTCACCGTGCAGCAAGCAGATGGTGGCTGATGCACTGGGGGAGAGTATTAAAGGGAAGCACCTCCCATGTGCTGTGGATGAGTGTTTGAGGTGTGGTGGATGGTAGAAGACAAAGGGCTGTATATATGTGTTGTAGATACTTTTGTACAAACAGCAATTGAAGATAAAAGCTTTCCTAAGTATCTTGGAATGAACAACTTGTGTGTAGTGTCATGTGTTCCAGCAGAGATCTTCCTAAACTACACAGAAGAGCTTGGGTTCTTACTACTACTTTTGCAAGAAAAAACTTCCAAGATTTTGTTAAGGTAGCAGAGAACCCTGACAGTGTCCCATCTGAATAACAGATTGGTCTGAGTGGGACCTGATCAATTGCCTAATGAAATATGTTTAAAATAGAGTACAAAACAGATATAGTTAAAACCAAACAATTATATAAATTAAATGTACATTAAAGCCACACAGCCTTATTTATTGGAAAGCAAGAATTAGATATCCTTCCTGCTCCTATCACCCCCAAGTAACACCTAGCAAGTTTGGTCTACCAGGGAATCCTTACATTTTGACAATCACAAGCTTTATTACAGATCCAGTTGGCTTGACCATCGAAGATACTCAAGTGTGAATGGATTAATAAATTGGTTCAAACACAAGAAGATGCTCTAGGCAAAGTATATACATATTAATGGAAAGGTTAGTTCCAGCCTCAGTCTAGAACGGGAAGATTTTTTATCCTAACTACCTCCAAGAGAAACTTGGCAATGGTCAAAGTCACATAGGGAAGATTATCTTTCAGTAGAAACTTGACCTGGACCCAAACTAAAAAGCACTGATCTTGAACCATTATTTAAGAGCCAACCACTAAGCTCTTGTTGACAGGGGGATTTCTGCAAAATGGAATACATCTGAGGAAATGAAAGAGGGCCTTCAAGAACACTACTTGTTGCTTGTCTAGCTGAGAGGTTAAGCCATCAATCCAAATACTGGAAGTATATAATAGATGGTATACTTCCTTTGGTAAGACTAAAGCGCAAAATGGCTGATCTGCTTACTTGTGCTTTCTGAGAAATATCATATATGAGGGATGCAAGACATTGTGTTTTGATGTAAGAAAGACATTTTAATTATCTTTCTTCCAACAAAGCTGCAATAGTAGATTTTACAAAGCAGGGTATTAAAATAAGTAAAATACCATATTTTTAAAGTCGGGTTTTCTAACATCTTTGCAAGTGGCTGTTGCTTTCTCAGATGTATGCCAAGTTGCTCATGAGCAAAGTCTTTTACAAGACCATACAATATTAACACATAGTGTAGCACAACATGAAGATTGGTGGCTGGTTTGGACCTTGAAAAACAGTTCTGGGAAGGTAAAGATTAATTGCTTCCAACCCCTACATCACTTCCCTAATCACATTAGCAGTCCCTTTGTGGTTGCACTTACCTTTTAATATTATGTTCGCCGATCAGTGCATGGTTTTTTATTTTAAACCACAGTACACAACACTTCCAACACAGGCCTATCCCCCAGCAGGTGTTCAAGTAATAATGTGTCCTTCATGAAGTTGAATGCATGTTTCTCAATGCACAGGTTTCTTAGTTCAATCAGAACCAGACTGCAGTTAGTTTCATGCAAGTCTTGAAGTAATATTCAGACAATTGCACCAATAAGGAAGATGGAGGTACACTATAATTGTTGGATATATATTACAAGTTGGGTACATCCTTTATCTAAAATGCATGGAACTGGAACTGTGTTAAAATTTTGGATTTTAGAATACTTGTGTTGGCATATACCTACATATTTTGCTTGGTCTTTTTTAAGTACCTGTACATATAATATCTTAGAGGTGAGACCCAAGTTTAAACACTACATTCATTTATATTTCACATATCTTACACACATAACAAAAATAATTTGTACAGTATTTTGTAGTAGTTTTGTTCATGAAACAAAGTTTGTGTAACAGTAAATCACCAGAAAGCAAAGATACCATTATTTCAGCCACTTGTGTGGACCGTTTTGGAATATTTTGGATTTTGGAATTCCAGAAAAAGGATGTTCAACCTGTAATATGATTTCTTATATAGTGTGCAAGTCAGACAAATAAGACATTAAATGATTCCTAAATCTCAATTCTAGAGCTTCAGAAAATGTCTGTATCTTCAGAAATTCCATACATGAAGACTAGAGCTTACCATATTTGACTAATGTTTCCTGGAATTGTAATTACCCATTACAATGCCGGGAAACATAATTCATTGCATTACGTGTCCTCTGGCCATTGCTTTCCACAACTTTCCATTACCTTTTTAAAGAGTAATTAGGAAGGGGAAACCTTAGGATTGAAAAAAAAACTTGTGAAAATATCTCTAAAATGTTCCTAAAATTAGCTATTGGAAGGAACTAGAACAGTCACTCACTACATTTATAAAGTAACTGTCTTTTCTTGTAATGTTGCTTTATTAACTCACATTTAAAAAAATTAACTACTTCTGAGTAACGAGGACTTCGACACAGTCATTAAATTAATTCTAAAGAGACAATGAAGACTCCAGAGCTTCGTGATTTCTAATGGGGAATTTAACATGCTGATTTTGAGGTATTCAGTAGTGCTTTGACTGAAGGCTTCCATTTCAGAAGAATATGAAAAAATTATAAACTAGGAGGTGTCCCTCTGTGCTGCACATTTTGTCCTTTGTACTGGTAAGAGGCAAGTGCCTCCCTGTCATGCTGGAGAAGGTTCATTAAGTCAATTGCATCAACATGACATCCCAAGACAGAGCAGTAAACTCATCATATTAAAAATCAATGTGTCTGTTAAAGACCTTCAGGCAATGGTGGGTTGTGTCAACTAGACCATGAAATATAATTCACCATCGTCTAATCTCAGATTTCAATTATCTGGTTAGAAGCTTTTAACTTCTTTCTAGCTCAGGCCTTTTAGGCTAGTATACTTACAGCCACTAAATAAATTATAGGCTCAGGGCACGGTATTATCCAGACTAGAGTTAGATCTAAAAAATACATCTAATAATTTTCTTTTGAATAAAATATAGTAAATCAATTATTTCACCTTACATTTAATAACATACGAATTAGAATAGCAGAATAAATCTGTTTCATTTTAAATAACATTCCAATATTCTATTAATCTATATCAGCTCTTCACTAATATTTTACAGAAGCACTTTGTAAATCTGTAAATATCAACACTTCTCAATGGGAATGAAGTTTACTGAGGCATACAGCTGCAAAATATACAGAAAAGACACACTAATGAAAATAATGAATGGCCACAGTTTTATTGGCACAGCACAGGGCATGGATCCAGACATCAGGCAACCCATCTGTGAACTGATGTATCATCTGCAAGGCCATCTGTTGGGAACTATACCATGGGGAAGGCAAGATATGAGATCTCACGTGGGCGCAATCCACTATGTAGTTCCTATCCACTTGGGAATGAAAGAGGACCAAGTGTCCCTGAGCTCAGCATGTTCCTGAAGTCTTTTATACCCAAATACTTCAAATCTGAGGGAAATGCACATGCAGGTTCCATTTCCTCCATCCCCAAAGAGATCCTGCTCCAGCTTCAAAAACATGAAGAGATTGGACTAATGCAAACCCAAGGGAGAAAGACCAATCAGTGGAACAAAATATTTTTAAATTTCATGTGCAGGTTACTAAGCATGAATGGTGAAGGGAAAGTGTGAAGAGAGGAGCTTGGCAAGTTTGAAAAAAGCCAGTTAGAGCTTTCAAAGTGTCATGGGGTTCGACTATGGGGGGAAACTCTAAAACTACCCAACAAGGACAACTGTGCGAGAGTTAGGGCTAGGAAGTAACAGAAGTGGGGATGAGGCAGATGGGATTATAGAAGTGATTTTGAGAAAGTCAAATGAGATAGGTCCAGTTAGGAATAGAGGAACTGGTAAAATCTGAATAGGAACATGATTGGACATGAGAGTGTGAAAAGGCTTCAGGGGAAAGTGTTACTTTATTTTAGACTCATATACTTGTATGAAGTCAGTGGGGGTCTATATATTTGACTTACTTGATTATATATGGTAATATTTTTATTGGTTTTGTTTTCTACATCTCTCTATGGATTTTCAATTAATAATGGCAGTCACACACTACCACACGTAACTCAACAATCAACTTGTCCATTTTAAAGGTAACTTTTAAGGTCCAGGAAGGGGTTTAATGAATGACTGTGAATCAGTCACAGAGCAAAAGAAGAACAGTAGCTAAATAAAAAGGGGATGTGCCAAGATGCAAATTTTGTGTATATGTTTGTGAAGATAAATTAATCTTTTCTGTCTGCCCCAAAAATCCCTCCTGATCAGTTAGCAGAGAAACCAACAACCAAAAGCCATAACTACACTGTAGAGTTAATGGTGCCGGAAGTCAGGGGTGGTGGTTCACGAGTGGGGGGAAGGGATAAGGGGCTTGGGCATACCTCTATTATGTGTGATTGTTTGTGATTGTTTCTCTTTCTTGTATTCTGTAATTCACTTAATAAAAACTTATTATTAAAAAAGGAAATTGTAGTTTGGTGAGGCACTAGCACGCTTTTGGCAGAAAAAGCTAAAGACTTTGCAAAACTACAACTCCAGTGATTCCATAGCTTTAAGCAATGGTAGTTAAAGTGGTGTCAAATAGCATTATTTCTACAGTGCAGATGAACCCAAAGTCTATAGTTCTCTGTTGTATACCATATCACAGAGATTGAGTAAACCATTCCACACTACATATGCCCAACAAAGCTGTGACCATGCTTGCATGTTTTTATGAAACATGTGACACAATTATTTGGGGACTGAAATACTTCTGGAGCTGGTTTTAGAGTTTGGATGCTGCAAATGTGAGGGTCTTCTGCTTCCACCAATATCACCATTTTGTCCTGAATAGTTCCCATTTTGCTTGATATTAGAATCTAATCAGTCAGTAGTAAAATACATGGTTTGTGTAGAGAAAATGTCAGGTCCAACCATTAGCATGTCCACGCAGAGCTGGAATCCTATCTGAAATCCTCAGAGTCACTGTAAGCCTCAGTTGATAATATTGGTCTCGACTGATCAATGGTTTTACAGTATTCAGTATGTTGCAGCTTACTATGTTCAACATTACTTGGCACTTACTTTGAAATGTTATTTTGTGTGTTGTAACACTCAAAAATCATATAAAGAGCTTTTGGCTGCAAGCAATTATTAATAGTGCATAATCTATCAAATCAGTGGTCTTACACAAGCTCAAGGATTCCTTCTGAGCTGCAAAATGAAGACTCAGAGCTTTAAACACCCCTACTAATGAACACATTTAAATGGGTATTTTTAGAGAGAGAGGTTCTCATGGGGATTAAGCTTTGCCCTATAAACTCCAATAAACTAGTTTGAGAGGAGAATGAATTAGGGGTTATTCACCTGGAACAAGAAAGAAAATAAAAAGGAATTAGTGCCAGAATTACAATGGGAAAGGCTGAGGTAGAAAAAATGCAGCTACTAACGTGTTCATTTCATATATTTTAGAATACATATTCTAAATAAATAATGTGTAATTATAATACATTACATAAAATTCAAATTCGATACTCTGGTTTGAGGAACTGGAATATGGAAACCGTGTACTAGTAATGGGTTGTTTTAGGCCGCAAATCCCTGTTGTTTGCCTTTATTCCATAGGTGAAAGAGATACACTTTAACCAGAAACTTTTCTCCTGTTGTTTGAAATGGTACCTGAGTAGAATTTCAGTCTGGAGTATTCAAATACAAACCACAGGGATAATGCTAAGGAAATAAAACAACCTTCACCTGCATATTCTATATAATTACTGTAGTAATTATTTACACACAGTCTTGATATCATCTCATTGAACGTTGTAGCTGTCACCCAACTTCTTTTTGCTATTGTATAAATATCCTTATACAGAGATGCAGTCCCAGCAAAGGAAGAGCAGTGCCATTGTGCAATGAGTAACTGCAGTGTCCAAAACTAAACCATAATATTCAACTACAAAGCACATCCACAGTGCACAGCATGGTTGTGTGGTGAACTCTGTTCCTGCTGCTCTTAGCAAAATATGTCTTTTGCACCATGGTGGAAAATTCATGCCATTTATGCACATGTATGAGTAGCAATAAATTTTGTTTTTTCTCTCTTAAAGTCCTTTCTGTGAAATTTATACCTTAACTATGAACCATTGTTCAGTTTCAGTATACACTCTCATGTGATTGCATAATACTGTCTGTGTACCCAACCATCCCAAAACAGGCATGGATGTTATGTCCAGGTTTGAAATGGATGCGAGATTATGTTTTTTCCCCCATAACCAGTTCAGCCTACTGATAGTGTGTTTTGTAGGGAAATGAAAAACAACAAACATTTCATGTTGGCATATGACTCATACTTACTTTGTACAGACCATTCTGAATTAACACAAGGGGAGATGGACTGGTTTTTCCTGAACTAGAGGTCTTTGAAACAAAGACTGCATTAATTCACTAGTCCTGAAGCCTGTAGTCCTCAGCCAACCAATTATGAGATTAACATCTTGCAATTTTGATTGTTTGCAATGGCCTTTCAGGATAAGAAGATCCATTTGTAAAAGGACACAATAAAAGGAGAGATTAATATTTAGTGCATGAAGTCAAACTTTATTGAGTCCAGCAATGATCTCAAAATTATTCATGGTAATTGAGTGCACTGAGTTTTCTTTTAACTGTAATCTTGTTTTGTTCTACCAGTTGAAACCAGGCAAATTGCCAGCAAAGGCTATTTTCATTAAGACGTCAAGAAAGAAAGCAATGCAGACCAATCACCCCACTGAAAATTGGTGATTAACCTACAGTTAGGTAGATTTTTGTGAGTACAACCTTATTAACTAAGTAGCAATTAGGTTAATCAAGATACCAAAAGTAATTTCTTGAAATAAGTATTTTAGTACCACGGCTATCAATAAAGCAAAAGGAAATGTCTTAATAAATTCATTTTATTAGTGTTCCGCTGTGTCTACTATGGGAATATATATAAAATGAAAAATCACTTCATTTTCAGGGTTTAACATTTGCTGTTGGGTAGAAAGGGCATTCCATACACACTGCTTGCTCAGTCATCATGTATCAATTCATGGCATGTCATTTTTCATCTAAATATACTTAGCATTGGTGAACAACAGTATTTTTCAGGAAAATATTTATGGTTGCTTTGGTTCAATTTCATCATGTCTCTGTGATCCACAATTGGTGAAATTATATTATCCATATGGGCCAACCCAGATTCAGAAAAAAGAAGAAAAAAAAGAAGAAAGAAATGTCAGTGATGTAACTTAACCATTCTTTAAGCTGATTAGTATTTCATTAGTTGAGTGCAGCTGTTGTCCTTAGATGAAGAAGCTCCCTAGTGGCTTCAGAAGTTGTGGGGATTTCACAGTCCTTGTGATACAGCTACCATCATCCATAACAATTGCCAATGCCTACTAATGCTGATGAGAACTAGAATTTCAAGGGCCAGTGATTTTGTACAAAGTTTAAAGAGATTAAGTTGACACTCACATGCTTCTGAGATCCCACAAGACACTTTGCTTGGAATACCAGCCCACCTTGATTGGTATCACCTATTGTTGTAAACTCTTATGGGTCATCCCTTTAATTCTGGGAGGACAGGTAGCATTGTATTTGAGAAGACCCCAGAATTGAAAGTTCTGTCTTATATAAAGTTTACTTTGGAATAACAGTATATGAAACCAGTGCCCCTTGGGGTGCTGTTTAGCTTTCATTATGATAGTGTTTGTACTTGTATCTCGGGAACCATAAATTCCCACCTGAGGGGCAGTGGGACTGTTTATGTGAACTGATTTGCTAACATTCAGTAGAGCCCCTCAAGATGTGAAACATGTTGGAAATAGCAACCTCCCAAGCCACTCACTATTTATTTGTTAATGAGTATATTTGGTAACCTGTATTCTATATGTATGTTGATTTGCTAGTTTGACTATTTGGTGTAGGAGGAATTATAGACATGTGATTATACTGAGCATGTGCAGACTCAGGACTCAATTTCGTATTCCACAAAGTATGAGAAAGTGTACTCCTATTTGTGCTATCTCATGTCAAAAAAAGGATGCCAACCAAGAGGGAATAAATATTACCTTTCTTAGAAATGGACTCCTTTCTTAGATTCATATTTGTAATTGTGAAAGTATTGTGTGTAAGCTAGTTTTGGAAAGATCAGATACAATAATATACTGATTGAGTTGAGTTGATTTATATACTTGTATATCAATTATACACTGATTTGGTTTATATTGAAGCTTCCAGAATACTTTACCTGAAAAATGTAATAAAACAAATGAAAACAAAAATATTGTAGAATGCACACAGGATGATACATGACTAGCATTCTTGTGATAGTGGGAAGGTGTGGTTTCCGGGCTGTATGGGCGTGTTCTAGCAGCATTTTCTCCTGACATTTTGCCTGCACCTGTGGTTGGCATTTTCAGATCCTCTGAAGATGCCAGCCTCAGATGCAGGCAAAACGTCAGGAGAAAATGCTGCTGGAACACGCCCATCAGCCCGGAAACCACATGACATTGTGATCGAGGTGACCTCCCCTCCAGGACTTTGTAAAAGATAGTTCAAAAATCAAGACTTTATGTTCTATATTCCATATATTTATAGTAGAAGGTGATTGAGACTTTTTACTGGAGTTTACTGTGGATTATCCCTGCATTCTGAGGCAAGAGATAACAACTTCATGAATTGTAAAATCATGCTGCCAGAACTCCACTTCTCCCCAGATGTTGTATCAAATGTTTTCTATTGTTTATATCATTCATGATTCCCCTTTATGCAATGTCACCCACCTTTATGGATTCTCCTTTATTTCCTTGAAATCTATCTACCTGCCTATATGTATTTGTACTCTTTGGGATCCCCGGAAAATATGTATTCTTCCCAGCAGGGTTTATGTTCCAACTTTATTTTATTTTTCGTTCTATCCCATATAATTGTCAAATCATGAAATCAAATGGGAAATATTATGACCCCAACGTGAACTCTAGCCCTATGACCCAGACCTCCCTTCCCAAAAACAAAAGGATAATCTGCCACCGTTTAATCCAATCTCATTCCGATCGCATGGACAATATAGGGCTTGAGTCACCAAATTCCTAAAGGTGACTCGCCCCCAAGGCAAACATTGTCATATCCCAGGCCAGGACGCCTCAGGAAGGCACCCCTGTGGAGCCCGTCAATGACGGCTCATCACCACCCTTCTTTACTTCCCGTCTGACACCCCAAAGACATATCTAAAATCTGCGAACGTGACAGGACCCCGGACATCCTTGATGGGTGCCATTAATTCCTTTAGAAATCGGCTGGGCCAGGATTAATCTGATATTTCCTGTCCTGTCACCTCATTGTTTCAATAGCTCCCGCCTCCTCCTCTCTGATTGGCCCGAGCGGGGACAAAAAGCGGCTCCCCATTGGGCCAGCAGAGCAAGGCGGGAAACGAAAGCCCGCCTCGTTCAACCTCCCAGCCTATCCGCGATCAGATGGGCGGGGGAGCAGGGCGGGAAATTCAAAGGGCTGTCAGACCGAAACATTGTATAAATATGGCTTTATTTGAAACATATGTTACGCTAGTAGATTGAATGATCGCTATTAGCGTCCTTTTCAGCTGAATTGCTCAATAAAGACTCCTTGGTGGATTTTCCTTCACCCTTGGCGGACCTTCTTCATTTCAGGCTTCAGGTTGTATTGCGGCTTATATTCTCCTTTTGGCTTCGCCAAGGTCCGTTCCCTCAGGACCGGGTCGGGTCTCTCCTAAAGGGCCCGATCCCCTAAAGTGCGGTCGACAACAACATCCCAGTGATTCCAACCACGAAAGCCTTCAACAATACATTCTTATGATAAACTTTCATTTCAGAACCTAATACTTCTGTTGTCTTTCAATGTATGTTCTTTACCACAAAGCACATTTCTAGGGCAGTGCACTCCCACACAGATTTTGTTTGCCCAGGGGAATGGTTTCTTTCCGTGGCTGCTTCCAAAGAAACATGTAGTCATTGTTAGAAGACAAATGACTGGAGGGCCCAGGCCTTTACTCTTTGCTATTGTATGTAGGACAGTAGAATTGGGTTAAAAGGCATTGTTGGAGTTCCACCTGATACAAAATATGAGGTTCTGCTGTGTGTGTCTTATTTCTCTTACAGATTTTATACATATTCTAACAATCAAGAACTTTCTGGAATTTACAGGTCACAGAGTTGCCTTTGCAACTATGTTGAATGGCTGAAATAGTGGATCTGGAGAAAGTTTGTGTTCTGAAACAAGAAATCAGTTAGCACTTTATTTTTGACGAATGTTATTGGCCATAAAAGGTAGAAGGCTACCAGCACCACTTGGCTGGTCAAAAAAAGGAGAAAAGATGGAATCAGAAACACAGGAACTAAGCATGTTGTTGTTGTTTTCCTCTGTAAAAAAAAAAAAAGAAAGTTTTCACTTTCTCTGCTTCACATACTCCATCAGGCCACCCCCACCCCCACCCCCCTTTATGGATGGTTTGTCTCTAATCTTGGTTCATCCATATTCTTTTCTCCTGTGATGCTCTATTTTTTCTTTCTGTGCAATATATAAAGGGGTTTTTTTTTGCATTTTTTTCTGGTGTCGGTTTGGCATATGTACCTAGACTTTAACTTGCTAGTATCCATATGTGTGCATTCACAGAGACCATGAAGAAAAAAGACAGTTGCTTACCTGTAGTCATGATTCTTTGAGTGGTCTTTTGTGAATCCACACAAACCCACCCGTTCCTCCACTCTTATGAAAACTCCCCCTTTCTAGCTGCCTTGCAGCAAAGGGAGCATGGAGCCAGGGTGCCTTTTATGCCCTGGTAGGAGTGGGCAGAATTACCGCCAAAATGTGAAAGATCACATCTTGGAAAGCTTTCTGTTGGAGACTGCGCAGGTGCAGCAACTCCATATGTGTGGATTCACAGAAGACTACCTGAAGAAACATGGGCACAGCTAAGCAACCTGTCCTTATAAAAGCAGATGGGTAAATTCTCTGGTGAGATATTAAGTTTGAAGCAGATATCTACCCACATGAAAACTAACATTTTGAACATGCATATCTTTTATTCCCAAATTTGTAATTCTCTTTCTCCTCTCAAGGTAGATTTAGCTCTTCTTAAATGGAAACTATGCAGGGACTCTAACCTAGATCCACAACAGCATAACTATGCCTCAGGTTTTGCAATGTAATCACCTCTGCTTTCAATAATTGTAATGCTCACCATAGTAAATACCTTCTAGTGGTTTTTTCTTATGTGAGCAGTGAAGACAATATATATTGTGCCAGGTTTTCAGTGGGCTTTATTTGTCTGTTAATTGTGCTATTTTTGTTTGGTTCTACAGTCTCATTTGTCTTTCTTGTATTTTGCATTATTGTTATAAACCACTTTGAGGACATTTATGTAGGAAGTGCTCAAAGGCCGTATGTAAATGTGTTTATAAATACTTATATTACAAAGAAGCAGAGCATGTTTCTGCCTGTGAGTGCTCTGAAATATATGCTTTCTTCAGCAGGGCAAAAGAAAGCTACAGAAATTTCTGACCCAGAAAATCCAAAATCACTTACACACAAAACAAGTTTCATTTTGAGCCAATACTTGAGCTAGCTTGCTTTATGTATGCATGTAAAGGGGGTGTTATAAGCTTAAAAACCCAATATGAAACATGAAGAACTACATGCTTGGGCCTAAATCTGGCATTATATTGGCATTTTGCCACCAGTGTAATACATTTTCCTTCCTTTCCTTGTCCTCCGATGTGTCCAAAAACAGGCTCCAGATTTGTTTTTTCCAGCTCTTTGGAGGTTGGATTGAAAAAATACATAAGATTGTCCTCCTCCTGCTTTTACTGACTTGTGCCCTCCATCCTGCCTCAAGGGCTTACTGTACACTTGAGTATTTACTATATTGTGACTAATATTATGTTCTCCTTTCTTATTTTCCCCACAGTTGGTTGGTTTTGTTTATGCCTGCTACGTAATCAGTGTTTTCATGGAAGAAGAGGACAGCTGTAAGTACTGAAACACGCCTTCCCATCTCTGGAGCCACAATCTTGGGGTGAGATTCAGTATTATATTAGTAGTTAACTATATCAGGCTGAAGGGGTATATTGGCAAAAGGTGTCCTGCCTTTGAACACAGGAGGCTGTATCTCATATCAATAACAAGAGCAGCCTGCATAATCAATGGGCTATCTTGATTGATGATATTGGAACACCTCTATTTTCTAGTACAGCTGTATTTTTCCTAGTATACAATTTAATCTTGATATATAGTGCCCTCCTTTACCTTACCTTCCATTTTCCTTCCCAGTTTGACCAGTAGGTTATTAAACACATTTTATAATTTCAGAAAAGTGAAAGATATGACAGATAATATCGACTTACCATGGCATTATGGAATAAATACAATTTTAGCAGCATTTTTTCATGCTTAGACCAGTTTATTTTGCCAGAATGTCCTGGCATACTTAACATAAATAGCACAGAAAATCATTATACAGGTCAACCTGATACTTCAGGGAATGTTTGTTTGTGTGTGTTTGCTTCTTCATTCATATTTTCTCTTTGAAGTACAATCATTTATATGCATATGTATATGTTCCTTCAAGTCTATAGCAGCTTAACATTCCATTAAATATTATATCTGGACAAAACCTTCGTACTTTCTCAAAATTTTCCGAGGCTACTGTTTAATTCACTGAAGAGTAAACATAGTTATTGGCCTTTAAGACTCTTCTTAATGAAATATCCCTGCATTATTGAACCCACCAAATTTCTTGGACTAAAGCCTGACAGGAAGCTTAAAAATTAATAACAACCACCTCTTTCATTGCTTTTCAAGGTTTAAATGGGGATCAGTCTATGGAAAGGCAATAAACATGAAAGGAGTGGTCTTTCCAAGTTATTGCTTTTTTGGACATATTTGTCACATATTGCCTTATATATTTTAAAGACTTGTATGCGCACATATACATTCATTCCTTTTGAGATACTTTATAAATAGAAAGAGCCATAGGTTATGTCTCACAGCCAATATAGGGGGCTGCATCTTTATTGATCACAAGTTTCCATTAATGAATTCTAGGTAGCAAAACAGACCCCAGGAAGCAAGATTCAGATCAGAGCTTTGAAAAGATACTATTTTGGATCATAGATACCAGAATAATCCTAATAGCCCAACCACCACAGTTCAAAGAGTTGTTGTCGAAAAAAGTAATATTTCTAAGCGATGGTTTAGAAAAACCTCCATCTGAAATGCTAAAGTGTGTGTATTTCAGTATTTTTCCAAAATGGCAAATCGAGGTTCATTGGAATAATATTCTTTGAGAAACAAAGGGTGTTATCCCATTATGCTTTTATTTTTGTAGTAAGCAGGGCCATAGCCAGAAAAAAATTGGGAGGAGGGGGTTGAAACTGAGTAAACAGAAACATGAGTAAACCAGTTTAAAAAAAAACCTGAAAAATTTGGGGGGGGGGGATTGAACCCCTACCCTCCCCCTTGGTTGCAAGCTGCCCTGAATACCTTGTGGAGAGGGGGTGGGATATAAATAAACTTGTTGTTGTTGTTGTTGTTGTTATACCATCATATCAATGTGTTACACTGCCTCATCCTTATCACATGACACCTTTGTCCTTAGGGCATTTTCTTTTACACTGGAAACAATCCATTAATGACTCCCTTTCCTGCAACAACTGAGTAACCATTCTGTGTGCTGATGTCTCGTGTGATGTGGATATGGCCAAATTATTCCTCCCTCGGGGATTCATAAAGAAATCTCTGGCAGAGAAGCATCAGAACATTTCTGGTGCTTGAGTTGGAAAAATGAGATTTCTAGTCTGTTTAAACTCCTTTTAATCCCTTCTTCTGGTGTTTTTGTTTATTTGTTTCTTTGCTACTATGCTATCATAACAATATAGCATTATGACATTATAACTGGATCCATTACACAACTATGGAATAGTCAAGAAGATGACAATCTCTTTTCTCCCTACAAGAGAAAGGGCGGCGGCGGCGGGGGGGGGGGTTGGGGTGGCGGCATGGCATGGTGTGTGGCCCCTCTCTTTTCCTGTGTTATGTTATTGATAAAAGATTTCAACAGTTAGGGAGGGCCTTGTAATTGCATTGTACAAATCATTTGGTCATTTGATGAACCAGTCAAGTGAGCAACAGAGTACATGAGTTGATAAGAACACCATTAATGTGGGCAAAAAACTGAAATATTTAATGGTTCTATTAAAGTGTAAATGTACAGATAATAAACAACTTTAATAGATTTCAAATGGAGTAATTAACATAAAGAAGTGGTGTGATAAAGCTCAAACACTGAGGCATACGGTTGACCTATGCCCACCCTTACCTAACCATGGTCCTGATGTTTTTTTCCTTTCGCTGAAGTTTACTAAAATGTAGAGGTGTTGAAAATTCAGTCTCTAGATCTGACCTACAGTTTGTGTTAGTTAGAGAGGAGATCATCTAGATCGGGAAATGGCACTGAATGGGTTAATCATTTCCCTGTTCTGTTTTCCCTACTGTAAATCTTGCCTTTCATCCTCGTGTTTACTGTTGTCTCTAAAAAGTACATAGGCTTTGATGTTTGTGACCCAGATTTTTGTTTGAACTGAAACAGACAACCAAGATCCTGAATCTAAATAGGCTCAGTTCTTTTAAAGTTCAGACTAAAAGCTGGAGTGGATTTACTGGCCCACTTCACTGGAGTTTACAGCTTCCACTATATCAAATGGTGTGGTGTAATGGTTTCAGCACTAACTGACACTGTGAAATCCCTTTGTAGATTTTTTTTGGGGGGGGGTGCATTTGAGTTAAAGGAAATGAGGTACAAATGTTTGAAAATCAACTATTTTCTCTCCCTGCAATTTAGCTTTACAGAACACATTAGGCCGGTGTTTGCAAGAAAAATGCATTAAAAAAGACATAAGCAGAAAGCTGCTCCCAGATTCTTGATTTTTCTAATGATGCTGTCCTTGGAGCCAGTTCTGTGCATTTCTACTTTCTTGTGATCAATGTCCATATTTTGATGTGTAAATTTATCCATATTTTATTGCACAGAGGTAAATGAATGTGCCATTGCAAAACAAAGGCTGTTGTAGTCTGAATATGTTGGGAAGATCCATTAAAGAATAGACTTCAGAAACCGTCTAGGGCTTTTCATCCTCCAATCTAATGAAAAAAGTCTATTTATATTTATTACCCCCGTTCATTTGTCATTCCTTTATTAGTAGCTATATTGGTTTCAGTGCTATACAGAACGAAATCTGCAAGCAAACTCGAAAGCTTGTTATCTTTGTCAGAATTATAACCTAGAAGCAAACAGGAATCTGAAATCATCATACAGTGGCAGCCTAGAGATATGATTAGTTTTTGCACACACACACAAGTTTGCATATTCCTCATTTTGTACCAATGATAACTTTCTCTGGAAACAATAGGACATTACAAAATAGCTGTATTTTATGCATGCTCCTTTTGAAATGCTTGTAGCATTCTCATATATTTGAGAAAAACCAGGAAAAGGAAACCATAATAAAAAATAAAATGAGAATTGGTCCTCCATCCCCATGGATTCTGCATCCACAAGTTCAACTAACTAATGCTTGTAGTAAAATAGCATCCCTTATATAAAATGGCAAAATCAAGATTTGCCTTTGAGGTTTTTTGTTTGTTTGTTTTGTTTTGGATTTTTTTTTGTCAGGAGTAATATTTTCATGGTGTGGAATCTGTAAAAACAGAATATGTGGATAGAGAAGGCTGACTGTACATTTTATCCTTCGATGCATTTCCCCGCTCTAAAAACTATGTTGGTAGTATGCCTCTTTTTTTGCTTCCAGAACCCAGAAGCTCTACCTTAAAAGTAGCATTGCTTTAAAAACTGCAACCTTGAACAAGATTAATTATATATTATGAAGCCATGTGTGGAGTAGAATTAATTAATCAGGGCCTACACCTGAAGTGGCCTGACCATAAATTATCTTAATTATATGCTGGCAAATAGTTTCAGGTTTCACTTTGGATGCATTTCCCAACTGATTTCATACACGTCTGTTTTGTTTAAGAGACTTGTGTGGGAATTATCTTTCCATTCCATATGTATTAGCAAGCACAATCTCTTCTTCCTTTTGGGACTTCTGCTTTTTAGGACACTTCAGAATTGCAAAAGGGAATCTCTGCTCTCATTTTGAAAGAGAAAGGAAAGTACCTTTACTGTGGAGTGTGGAATGGAGTTCAGACAGAACATTCAGAGAATTGATGTGTGATATCTTGTCATCTGAGTTTTCTTTTAAAGGCCACTCTAGTTGTGTGCATTAACCTCACAGACCCCAAGGATTATGCTCACCAGATATGATCACTTGATGTGGCATCCATGGTTCTCCTTTTCTGCCTGTGCATTATCAGAGCTGATGGGATCTTGAGCTGGCTGGAAAAATCTCAAGTCTCTATGCCACTGAAATTCAGGAAAGATACTACGTATTATATTTTACTGAGAACACAAGACAGGTTTCTGTTTGCAAAGTTTATCACATATGTCTTTGTGTTTTATGTTTTAAAAATGAATATTTTTATACATAGTGCCATTGAAAATGTTCTCAGTGTTTTTTATACATTGCTTACATTTGTATATATGACCTTTTCTAAGGAAAAGAGGTATGTGGTCTGCAGGAACTTTTTCTTCCTTATGAACTTTTTTGTCTGATAGATCCACTTCTGTGCAGGCAAAAAATCCCCTATCAATATTACTGTCACTCCTCCTACAGCTATTCTGATGCTGTAGGGTATGCCTGCCAGTGCTTACCCATCAGCATTTTGTTTAGCATGCAACAAAATCAAGGTTTGCTTTTTGGATTCCCTCCCTCCCTTCCCCCCCCCCAATTATTTTTGAATACAGAGCCCATGGATATGGGGGGCTGGCTGTATTTTAATGCCTGTCACATCTTGGAAATGGAAGAGCATTCGGTCTCATTACTTCTTGGATAGGGGGCCAGGAACTCAATGGAAACCCACTTCTGAAGTTTCATTCCCTAAGAAAGTCTTATTAAATTAATGGGAGTCACCACCCTAAGCAACTTGAAGACACATATGCACACATTTTAAAACTCATTAGACAAAATAATAAAACATGAAAGATAAGCAATACACAAACTATTATACAATGTTTACATGATTCATGAAATAGAGGCTAGATTGGCTACATAGGGAAGATAAGAGGGGAGGAATGTTATTCAGAATATGTCTGAAACAGAATAATTGTGTCATGTTGCTGATTACCCTCAAACTCTGATTCTCCAGGTGTTTTGGACTCCAGTTCTCAGAAATCCCAGCCAGCTTACCAGTTGTTAAAAATTGTGGGAATTAAGTCCAAAACATCTGGAAGAGCCAGGTTTGAGAAACATTGCCCTAAAGGTATGGTGGGCAGCTATTCTTGTAGTCAGGAGTCTTTAATCCAGCAAAAAAATGCCTCTCCAAAACCCAAATGGGTTCATAAGGAAGAAAAATTGTAGGCAGGAAGAAAGCTGCCTGCAGTTTGAAATGAATCCCCCCAAAATGCCACCTGAAAGTAAAACAAGTAATGAGTAAGCATTGCAAAAGTTATTTTATTTATTAAAGTTATGTAATTCCCTAAATACTTCCAATCTTATGTCTTCAGTACCTTCAAAAGTCATGTTACAGTGACATTGTCATTTATAAGGGCCCAGGCTGTGGCGCAGGCTGGAGAGCAGCTGCAATGAATCACTGCAATTAGTCACTCTGACCAGGAGGTCATGAGTTCGAGGCCCACTCGGAGCCTATGTTTGTTTGTCTTTGTTCTATGTTAAAAGGCATTGAATGTTTGCCTATATGTGTAATGTGATCCGCCCTGAGTCCCCTTCGGGGTGAGAAGGGCGGAATATAAATGCTGTAAATAAAAAAATAAATAAGATACAGTAGAGTCTCACTTATCCAACATAAACGGGCCGGCAGAACGTTGGATATGTTGGATAATAGGGAGGGACTAAGGAGAAGCCTATTAAACATCAAATTAGGTTATGATTTTACAAATTAAGCACTAAAACATCATGTTTAACAACAAATTTGACAGAAAAAGTAATTCAATACGCAGTAATGCTATGTAGTAATTACTGTATTTACAAATTTAGCACCAAAATATCACGATTTATTAAAAACATTGACTACAAAAATGTGTTGGATAATCCAGAATGCTGGATAAGTGACTGTTGGATAAGTGAGACTCTACTGTATGTTGATACTATGATTTAGAAATAATAGAACCGCTAACAGTGCTGCCAGCTCAGTGATACCTGGCATTCCTGCTAAAAATGGTCACCAGCTAATGTCTCTAGACCAGAGTTTCTCAAACTGTGCTCCTCCAGATGTTTTGGGCCTCAGGTCCCACAATTCCTACCAGCTGGTAAACTGGGTGGCATTTCTGGGAGCTGAAGTCCAAAACACCTGGAGGAGCACAGTTTGAGAAACTCTGCTTAGACTGAATATGAACACAGAGCATTTGTATTTGTCCTATAAAAATACACATTTGCTTTTAGCTACACACAGCCTCCCAACCTCACTCCACATTTTTCTGTTTTTTAAAAAATTTTAGCATTAGCTAAGGGGAATGGAAACCTGTAGTTTCAAATCAATTGCTCTCTGTTGCTTATTCTAGCATAAAATTATTGATGGTGCCAATTCCCCACCACATTCATTTTACTATTTTAGGCAACATACATGGCAGTTCTCTCCATACTTTCATAACTATAAGTGCCACTGCATTGAACAGAACTTACTTTGAGCATAAAAGTAAAAAACTGCACTGTTTAAGTGGCTTTTCACCAAGATTTTGAGTCTGTAATGGATTACAGCTCCTATTAACCAGTATGTCTGTCTAGTTATCTATAGGGATGGTTATACTTCCTTAATTTCATTTTTATCTCAGGAACCCAAGACCCAAGGCAGCTCACAGCCTTTGAAAAGCTACAGTTACAAAATACATATATTAAAACAGAATTAAATATTACCATTATTAAAACAATTCAGTTAAAATAACATAAAACAGCAATGAAACTGTTAAAACAATTCAATAATGAGAACTGTGGTCCAAACTGAGGGAGGCTGACATGGTATATCAGTCACATTGTGAGCTATCAGAGCCACAAAGCAATAATACTTGGAAAATACATCACATTTTGAAGTCTGCCATGGCTAAAACAACTAGTTCCATCTGCAACACACAGTGATCTGCAGGTTATTGATAGCCCCCCCTCTTCAACTCTGCAAGACAATACTTTAAAAATGTATTCTGCAGTTGGTGCTTTCCCTGGTAGGTAAGTATCAGAAACTGTTCCTTAATGCCTAGGTTGTTTCACTATATAGAAAATAAAATTGCACTCCCATTTGATTATAATCCCCCCATTTGTGCCTTCCCAAATTAAAGTTTATTGCCATCATTTTGACAATCTATAAAAGCAATCACACACTACATAGCCATCAACCAGGTATGAGACAGCCTAGCTTTTCTGTATCCAATTCCTTTGGAGTAAATGAGGCTATTTTTACTGGAGAATTTAAAAAGAAGGTTGATATCTTTCACACCATTAATCTTCTCGAATAAATGCAGGACTATATCACAAGCATAATGCATTGCATAATAGTCTTTCCTGATTAGATCCATTTCCACTTCTGTAGCCAAATCTGGAATGCTTGCTGTACTTGGATAATGCCAAGAAATGTATTTTTGTTAAGATTCAAAATTTATTTATTTATTTATTTATATTTGTTAAGACTCAAAATCTATCTGATTCAGCTCTGTTCTCTGAAGGTTCATTTATGCAAGCATTTGTGCTTGTGACAGCACTCACTTTTAGTCAGACCATTTGGATCAAACAACTATAAACCAAGAATTTGTCCACTATGTGCCCGGAACTAAGCTGGATGCAAGAACATCTTTTGGTTTTTTCCTTATGTGAAACTACAGTTCAATGGTAACAGAAACACCTCTTGATTTATTGTAATATGTGTTTAGTTAGAATTGAATCGCCTTCACATCTCACAATTTCACATCTCACAATGATTCCATTTTAGCTGTTGTAGTTGCATCCTATGGGATCCTGGGATATGTAGCTTGGTGAGCTCTAGAGTGATCTGACTGAGAAGCAAGGATTCTGCAAGATCTTCCCATGGCAATTAAAGTGGAATATAAGCTACATGATTGTATAGTATGGAAGGGCCCAAGATTAATCACCATCAGATTCATGATAGATATCATCTGTCTAAATGAGTGCATATTGCTAAATACATGATGAAGACATATTGGGACCATTAGGCCATGACATACAAGCACTTCCAATAATTTGTGACATGTCTATGTAAAGCTCAAATATTTACAAGGTAAAGCAAATATTTTACTGGCTGAGACAGAGGAACTGAAAGATCATACATGGTATGTACTAACTAGATCTGTCTCTTTATTATACCAAAAGGCAGCAGCCTCAATCTGCCTATTGATAGGAACAGATTTAAGGTAATAATAGTGAACTTTATAGAAAGTAGTGGTTACATTTTTGGACATGCCTTACCTCCCTGATCCCGTCAAGATTTCTGCTCATGCAGAAGATACTCAGATTTCCTTGGAATGTTATTGTTTACACAGAAAATGTGGCACCCTTTACAGGAAATTTGCTTTCTGTGCAAGTGCATTTTTGAAATATTCTTTGCAGTTCTCAACAACCTTCTTGCATTGAAAGGTAAAATTATCAGTTCTTGCCTGTGAGGACAACATTTGCAAAAATCTAGTCTCCTGTCTTGAATTGTTGATTTTTTCAGTGAGTGTCATAGTATATAGTGTGAGTGTGTCCATGTATACATTCATATGCACTATGTACATCCTTAATATAGTGTTCCATTCATCATTATTTGCTATTTTTTCCATTCACTTTAACATTAAGCCATTTCCCCTTGCAAATTTATGTCAACTGTGTTGCATTTTCAGTTGATTTCATAGGTGGACTTGACACTTACTCCTACCAACAATCCCCTCAGGAACATATTGAGTTAAAGCCTGTAAATCCTGTAAGTAAGAGTTTGGTCAAAAGGACGGCATTAATCCTTCTAACTACATTAATAATTAATCTGTTGTTTAAATAGATTTGACATAAGATTACTAATTATTTCATCATCGCTTACTCCTTAAAGTGCCAGAAGAGTTGGAAATGTTTTAAGATCTCAATTTTTCCACTTGGCATCTAATACTTTCTCTAAGTAATTCCTAACTGGATCCCACATACTCTTAATTAGTATAACATTTCCAATTTTATCTATATTGTTCAATTTATAATCTATTATTTCCACATTTAACATATTAACTATACAATTATACTAACTGAAATTAAAACTGATATTTCAAATGTAATTTCTGTAGTTTATTGTACAAAGAGTATGTCCAAGAAGAAAGTGTGGATGGTGGGAGTGGAGTATAACAATAAAATAAAATAAAATAATTTTAAAAAGGAAAAGGTTTTAACATAGTAACATTGCCTTGTGAAATTTATAGGTGATATTCTTAGCAAACAACCAAGACACATACACCACACATATACTGCAGGAACGTGAAACACATTAGTCAACTTTAAGCATGTGAAAACAAGCTGAAACGATGTCTAGTCCAAAGAATACCTGGACATACATGTCTGCAATTAGGGTTAATCCACTCACAAGATGTTATCATGTCTTCATATTTCATGCATTGGTAATTACTGTTATTTAAAAGCTGAACTTAGAGGTGGCAGACGCAAACACCCATGGACCAATTTGGCTGGATATTGGTATGGTCCATCCTTTCAAAGGGAACTACCCTGTCTCCAAATTTCATCCTTAAGTGAAAAACAAACACAAAAGAACGATTACCAATTTATTTTCTCAATGCAAACAGATTGGTAACCCTCCAGTTCAGAGTTCTGAAATGCTATTCAGATAAGGTCTAGATCTGTATGAAGTGACCCAGGATTGAATCTGGATTTCCAAATTAGCCCCTGGATTTGGCACATCCTCCTCCTGATGCTTTTTCTTTCATTGCTTTTCAATTGAAAAAAATTGCTTACACACCCAAGTAATGTTCTAAAAACCCTCATACATAGTGATAATATGCTGCATGCCAAACAAGAGATGTGTGTGCAAAAGATTCAAAGTTTAACTTCAATGACAAATAGGCTCAAGAACAGTTTATGTGAAATATAACGCTTTTACCTGAAACTCTGGAGAATGTTTAACTGAGCTAGGTCAATAAATTATCCAACCTTTAAAAGACATTTGAGAGATCTCCCTCTGTTCTCTCTCTCTGCATTCTCCCTGCCAGTTATTCCTGGATAACCTCTCTCACACACTAAAACTAGATTTTTCTAAAACCCTCTGTGCCTATGCACTTGCAGAGTGCAAATATGCTCTAAAGAACAAGAATATCAATGTTCAAGATGAATTTCCATTGAAAACCAAGCTCCAGAAAACAATTTGGGCAGTTGGTGAACTGTGCAATCCACAGTTTCTCGATGCTTCTGTCTGCTGTGCAGCAGGCTGACTACTTGGCTTCACAAAAAGATAATTGGTATCAGTTTGTATTGCAAATGGGCCAGGAAAGCTGCTGGGTTCAAAACTAATGGCCCTTTCACTATCCAAATTGTGAAAAATGCAGCTTTTAAGAGATGAAAGCCAGGATTGAAAAAGAAATGTATTTTCTGCCGCACATCAAGGCCTGAAGGCATTTATGTGCCCTTTTCTTTTTTTTTCCAGCACTCCTGCTGTTCAGTAAATCATTGAGGATTTGTAGTATTCCCTATTCCCAGAGTTTCAGAGCACATAACACTCTATTAAGAACTGATACGCTAGCCAGTTAAGAATGAATAAAAGTTATGCTACTTGCTGGTTAAAACATGAGTTTTAAAGGTGAATCTTTGTTTCTAATTAAAACACTGTTTGGATCCCAAAGGCAAGTGGGTGTGCCACAGCGCAGTCACTCGTGTTCATAGACCAACTGTTGCTTTGTGTAGTCGTAGCCTTGCTCTCATCATTGACCAGTGTGACATTGGCATGAGATCTTTTACAGCAGCTCTCAAGCACAGTTATGATGACAGTGACCTTTTCCTGAGTTTTTCCCAATTAATCTTGATGACATGAACAAAGATACTTGTAGCTTAAAGCATTAAATAATATCTGATTATATTATATGGTTTTATGGGCTATAGCTTACTATATCTGATGCCGTGGTCTTAATCTTTAAAAGCTTATGCTAACTTAAATGTTGTTTAGGCTTTAAGGTAGGGATGGGAAACTACATGGGATGTAGGGACCAACCATATCCCCCTCTCCCCAGTCTCCAAACCCAACTACCTCCATTTTCCTCTGTAGACTCATTCAAAATGGCAATCAGAAGTGAAGTTTCATCATTTCCATTTGCCATTTTGAGAGTGATACCAAGGAAAAAATAAAAAAAAGATTTGTATGTAATTTGGCATTGAGTGAATAAGTATGTATCTGCATATTTTTGTACATTTCAAGACTTTTTTATATGGTTTCCAGGCAAAAAGTGCCCAAAAGTTATGATGATTTTTTAAGTAGAGCAGTTGAAGTTTTTGAGAGAATTGGTGAGTGTTTGAGACATTTCCATATTCTACCTACTTTTGAATTTCCTTTGACAGAGAAAAGCAGGATATAAATTCTAATACTAATAATGATAGTATTAACAACAACAACAACAACAGTAATCCCCACTTCTGTGAGTATTGTAAGAGGTTTAGAGTTCAGTTCTTCTAGTTCTTACTGGAACTGGAAAACCCCAGATTGCCACATGAGAAGGACTGGACTCAGCCCCAGGACAAGAGCATTCCAAACCTTGTATAGATAGTAATGTACATCCCTGTTGAAATGTATGGCAAATATAAGCAAATATTACTTTACTTACTTTAAAATGTGATTTTTGTTTTCAAAGTCAATGTGGTAAACCAGACTAGCTGCATTTAAGATTCTTCCTAATTCTGCTGAGTCCCTTTCTGTTGTGCACAGCTGATCCCTGCTGTCCATCCACTTGCTTTCTCCTTGACCCAATCTACTGAGAGGCAGAGAACAAGTCAAGCAAAGACACAATTCTAGGGAAAATAGGTGTATAGATAGCTGCCATAAAGAAAGACCAGCAGTTCTGAGAGCCGTGAAGTCCAGCAGTGACATCTTGCAAAAGCTTGGTTTTCAGGAGTTGACCAACAGTGTGCCTACAGTACAATCTTGTGACTCTTGCTTTATATCCAATCCAAAATTCTCTTGAGCTGGTGTAAGATGCATGCTATGATAGTTTCTTTCTCTATTCACACACATATTTCCCAACAGATGTATTTTGTTACCTCATTTATTAGGTCTCTGTTCCATTTATAATCCATAAAATGTACTGAAGAACCTTTAAAGATTGAGTAAGCCACGGCAGTGCTCAAATAGAACAGTGATACCAGTATCAGCAGTCTTAAATCCAATTGTTAGTCCCAAATGGAGTAGACACACTGAATCATTGAGAATTTTGTAAGTGGGCACTTAAGTCAACTCTGTTTTAGGGGTTCTATTCTAATTGAAGCTAATACTGGATTTAGACCAGAATCTAAAAGGTCGTGAGTGCTAAAAGGATTTTGCAAACATCAAAGATCACTGAATATTCACCACATTAAAATGTTTTTCATTGCTGCTAAAAAAAATAATCAATGTAGCATTACAGAGTTTACAAGAGGTACAAAATGGCCTCTGTTCCATCTGACCTTCAGTAATTTGTATGCTTTTGTTTCAGGTCTAAATAAGTAATGGACACTGATGTTCCACTCGTGTTTAGCAGTATTTTCCTGAATCAGATGTTTTTGAAGGAAACTCCCGTTCTGCAAAGCCGTCTTGCAGAAGAGACACCTGGACTGTGGATTCCGCTTCCAATGTGTGACTGGTCACAGCCTGGAATTTCTTCTTATTGATGTTAGGTGGATCCTTGTTAGATGATCTTGAATTTCCTTTCAATTATTCACTTTTATGAACACTTGTAAATTGTAACTCTTTTCTTTTTAATGTTATTTTTACAAATATCTAGTGTTTATGGCATGAAACAATTGAATGTGTGAAAAAGTCTCTTTCCCCCAAAAAAAATCAGCGAATGTTTTTTGGACTGATACAATAATACTAGCCTGCATGTGCTAGCAGTATTTTGATACACACACATCCACAAAAAGCACTTGGTTGTGGGATAGCTAGCTCAGGAGTGAGATTACTGAGTTTAACCTCCTGTGTATTCATCAATTAGAATTTTTTCCAGATATTGTAATTTTTAACATTGCAGTCTAGTAGTGCAGTGCCACGTATTTATCCAGAAGCAAACCCTGCTGAGTTCATTGGGACCAAATAAGTTGCAAAAGATCACAGTCCTGATGTTTTCATCACATGTCAGCCAACTGAGTGGTGCTTTCTCCCAGGTAAATTTGCATAAAAATGTGATCTAGTTTGATATGGTTCTTCCTCCAGTTTTCCCTTTGTCCTGTATGTTTGACTATATACATTGGCCTAGATTAGATTTCAGTGTGTGCAACTGAGTTGATGGAAGCAGACATGCATGCCCTCTCTTCTCTGTAGTAAACCATCTAGTGGTCTGCAAATGCCACACAGAAGGTCAAGGAGAGCTTACTGCTGGATGAAATAATGTGTGGTACAGCTAGAAAGACGAATCCTTGAAAACTGGACAAAAGTGCCTCCTATACATAGAGCGCTTCCATTTACAGAAGATAGATGCTGGGCCCAGGCTATTAACTGCAGATGTTAGTGAATGGCAGAGACATGAATAACTTGGTTTCATCCTCCAGAAATTCAGGACAGATGTCTGTAATTTGCATTTTTTAAAATCTCCTAAGGAGCCAAATGTGAATGTGTACAAACTGGGGTAAAAAATCCAAGGGTGGTACCAGCTACAGCCTTATGAGCCTCTGAAAAATTAATGATGGCCTTAATTTAAAAGCGAACAGAAGGCATTTGATTATGATAATGTGTATAAAATTTGTAGATTTATTTGTAAATACATTTAGAATAAGAGTATGTATCAATGTGACTTTTTTTAAAATTTAGTTTCCAACAGTATAAAAAGTGAGATCACACAACTGATTTTTCTGTGAATATTTGGCTATCTAAACTAGTTGCTTGTCTTTGTTTCTTTGGTGTGTATTGTCAACAATTATGCAATTCTCATACTACAGATTCCCTTCCCCACAAAATCGATACTTTGCAATGGCAGTGGAGAGTCATAAACTTCCAAGGAGTCTGTCGTTGTGCCTGAACTCTGTTTGAGAGGAAATACTGTTAAGAACATATTTGTGGAGTTTTTCTCCTTTAAACTAAATTTAAAGTTCTGATTAAGTGTTTTGCACAAACATATCTTTGTGGAAATGCTGGATACCTTTACTTTCTCCACACATGTTGTTGATGTAGATCTATAGCTTGCTTCCTAAAACTATGATTTTGAGCATCCTCCTTCAAGAACATATGCTTTCCCCCAGTCCTTATTCCCTTGTTGGATTTGAATTCCCTCTCTTGCATCCTTTGTTTGCCTTTCTATGCTATCTACATCAGTGCCAAACACTATCAGTACCTCTTTGAGCTATCCTAAGAGCTTGACTCTTAAAGATTTGAAGAAGACTTGCTAATTCTGATTATGAGACAGTGAACATTAATCACAGTTTCTGCTGGTGCACTTACACAAGTTCTCCCCGCAACGTCCAAAAAAGACAAGTGAATAGGAGGCGTTTCCCCTGGGCAAAAGGTAAACTGATGAAGGTCAATTTTGAAAACAAAGGATTCCTCATTGCATTCAGTGTTTTCCAAGAAACCACACATAAATGCACACATAGAGGACCTATTCTGCTGGAACAATTGTTATCTTGTGTTTAGTTTCTGTTACAGTTAGGTGCTAATATCTAAAGTGACAGTCTTCATAGAGATGCACTGAGACTACTTCTCTGTTAAACTACAAATAGCTGAACACTATATTAAAGGTGACTTATCTGGATACTTTAAAAATTGCATCTAGAAATAAAATAGACCACATACATATCTTAAGATACCGGTAACTACAAATGCAGTATAAAGACATTATTGTCTTTAAGATGATATATGCACCTTGCTCTAAAAATCATTTCTACATAATCTTTCTAAGCAAAATACTTTTGGAAACAATTTAGTGTCTCCTAATATTCTTGTGTGAAAGAGTGAATCCAGATTGTCTGTTAAGTTGACATGTGATAGCAGCTGTCTTCTAATTGACATCTTTGAACAAGTCACCATAGAATAAAAGTTTCTAATGACCTTGTTGTAATTTATGATTGTCAGACTACACAGAGAAGCCATTGAAATCCACAAGCATGTGGACAATTTCAACAGAAAGGAGGATATCATGAAAATGAACAAAATCTGGTTACTTGTATTAAAAACACAAGAATCAAGACAGTAAATAAAGAACAACACTCAGAAACAGGGAAATTCCGGGCAGCAAACAATCAAATGCCAGTTTACACCTCCCAAACAATGGATGTTTCCAAGCACAACAGCCAGACTACCTCCGTGCAAATACCTGCGCTGATCGACTTTGCAGCTACAGGGCCACTCAATGCTAATCAAGCTTGCTAATGCAACATTCACACTTGCTTCACACAGACAGGGATCCTTTCTCCTACCCTGGACATTCCAAATATATATACACACTTCTGAAGATACTTGCCACAGATGCAGGTGAAACATCAGGAGAGAATGCTACTGGAACATGGCCATACAGCCTGAAAAACTCACAGCAACCCAGTCCTGTATCAGCTTATACTTAATCAAGTACTTAACCAAGTAATGTCTCATGGACTGACTTCTCAAAACCTAATAGAAAGAAACTTTATTCAGGTCTGGTCTGATTGTCATCAAGAATGGACATTATTCTTCACACTCAGCTGATGTCCAGTAAAATAAATTGAGAGGTAAGTTACAATTGTGGCAATTATGTCAAAATCATGACTAAATAGTTATAATGAATATGAAACACTTGCCTAACCATAATGGCTACATGTTTTTGATCACTACTTAAATGCTATCCTTTTGAATATTGGTTGCATAGACTGGTTCCTTTCTACATCTTACTCTGAATCAAAAAAGTGGTTTTATGCAGCCTTTTAGCAGACCATGGGGAGAATATAGAAGAGGAGGAGCTATGGATTCATCTTCTTTTGGCAGCTCTGGAATGGTTATTACAGAATCTAGGCTGTAATGTGGTAAGTAAGTATTGAGCCACTAAGGCAGAATCAATTTCCAGGAAATGATTGCTCACCAGTTCACCTTTCCTAGAAGCAACCATCCTACCTAATATACCCCTCCCCAGTTATCTATTTCAAATTCATCTGATATTTGATTATGGGTTTTTTTTAAATAGCCTCTGATACCAGTATCATAGGTGGCAAATGAGACTGCAAAACTACAGCAGTCCCCAAGTTACAAAATAAACTTATATCCAACTCATAATTAAGAACAGAGGTGAAACAACAGGAAGCGAGATAAAATCTAAAATGGCTTTTAATGTTGGAAATGGCTTTTAACTTTGTTTTACTGCTTTAATGTGGTTTATGTAATTGTGTTTTTATTGATTTTGTGATGATTTAATTTATGTTTGATTGTTTATATTGCCCATTTGCTCTGTTTATTATTTCATGTTGTTAGCTGCCCTGAGTCCCTATGAAGAGAGGGGGTGGGATACAAATAAAGTTTTGATTGATTGATCTATCCCTAGGATATTCCTGAAAGTGTTATCATAGGGAAAAGGTGTCTCCACTGACGTTTTCAACATACAGAACCTATCTTGTTCGTAACTTGGGGGCTACCTATATATAGTGTCTCTGGTATTTAATCTCTTCAGTATGCAAAAAACTTTAGAACAATGCTAAAGTAGTCCTCCACAAACCACAACTGGTTTGTGAGCCATCAGCTACTGATCTCTGGAGAGTTTCCAGATGAGAAAGAAACTGTATTAGTCTAAATTTACTACTAGTTGTGTTGTCAAAAGCTTTCATGGCCAGAATCACTGGGTTGCTGTGAGTTTTCCGGGCTGTATGACCATTTTCCAGAAGCATTCTCTCCTGGCACTTTGCCCATATCTATGGCAAGCATCCTCAGACCTCACAACCTCTGAGGATGCTTGCCATAGATGTGGGCATAACATCAAGAGAGAATGCTTCTGGAACATGACCGTAAGGCCTGGAAAACTCACAGCAACCCAGTTAATACTAGTTGCTGAGACACTGAAAAAATGGCAAGTTGTTTGCATAGAGTATCTGAAGAAGCACTGAGCTAGGACACCAAATGGAGAACTGGAATGCTTTAACTGTGCTTTGATAGAAACGATGACAACATGACTATGGATGTGGCCATGAAGCAAGTAAGAGACTGCAGAGGTATGCTGCTTGGGCATGGCAGATTTTTCCTGTTTTCTTATAGCATTGCTGCACAACCACTAGTAAAGGCCACTGATTGGATACCACCCACTCCCTCTCTTCTTGTGCCTCACCAAGTGCCAAAACTCATTTGGAGAGGCATAGACTTTGCATGGCCTCATGATTCATTCCTATGCACAAGGCTGTTTGTCTTATATTGTTATCCCATGTTGCATCCCATCCCTGTATTACATATATATTCAATAAATAAATAAGTACTGTAAATATCAACCTTTGAGGCTTTAAGGCTTGTAACAAACTCAGAATCACATAACTCTTTGGCAACAGAAGTAATGTTTGCATCGTGTCACCTGAAAGCTATTTCACTTACCCCAGGTAGGAGGTTAATTGAAAGTGTAAGAGCTGCACTTAATTACATTCCCGAGTGCTTTCGGAGACACTGTTCATTACATGGTCTTTGGGCTGCCTATATGCTGGTGAGTATAGGATGTTGCACATTGAGGACAGCCTGCATCAAATTAAGAGGTGAGATGGATCATCTTCCATGAAGTAATTTTAGTTCAATTTGAGGCTCTCTCAATTCCACTTTACTGCCCTACTTAGTCTACCATGATCTAAACTTATCTCCCTCATCCTTTTTATTTCATCTTGCAATTTTAAGGCTGCAGTCTTAAATGTATTCAGTAGTGAGCTGTCCCCAATGAAGTAAGTTTATTTACTACTTGTCCACAGCAGAAAATGCCCAAAACATGCAGGCTTTAAATGTATAATATTTGAAACTACAAATAAATGTAAGTGGGACAAAACACAATTTCATTAGAAGAATAAAAAGTACTTCAAAAATCAAGGCTGATGATTAAATTTGGGCTTCCAACTCAGTAAACATGTCTATGGTGGCATTGCAATGTTAAATGATGTCATAAAATATGACTTGGGTGTTATTTTTAGGTAGGATTGTCTGGTCAGATTTTTCCACTTGTAAACAAACTAAATGAAATGCATTATTTACAGCAAATTTGCTTTTAGTAACCCACCCTATCCATTCTTTTAATATTAAACATCTATTTTCTCTGCTTGAGTTGGGTTTAAGGAGCTTATTGCTGAACAGGCATAGAAAGTGTTTTAGCTCCTCCTTTGGGTATATAAAAGCATGATCTATCATCCATAATCTTGTGGTTCTGTATTTGATTATTTTAAGTCTGAGCTCATCCTAAGAATAAGCATGTTGAGGACCTTGCCATGTTAGAAGGCATGCTGCAGATTTGAGCAGATGTCTGATTCTGCAAGAAAAGAGCAAGAGGGAAATGATGTTAACCTCCTTTCTCAGCTGGTTCTGTGCTAAGGAAGATAAAAATAAAAGCAACCTGTGACTGGGTTGTGAGGGATTAAAAAATCATCTCTGATGCATACCAGCAGCTAAAGAATGAGATTGGTATAATTTCACAAAGAACATGTTATAGCTGCCTGAAACATCACAGTCATGGCCATGCTTGCTGTGTGATTCTGAGTCCTATAGTCCACTCCAAAAAGTAACTTCAAGGCTTTAATTACCCATTTTGCTGTATACAGAAAGATCCAGTTATTAAACTTTATTTCTATTTGGCTGAAGTATTTATCACTTGATAGATGACTGCCTACATCTGTTACTGACTGCACCATGTAGATATCTCAGGTAAGCTGTATATTGTTCACCCACTGAGAGGATGCTAATGTGTAATTGTCCATCGGTTGTTGTGGGCTTGAAAGCATCTCGGGATTCCAAAGTTCAATGGAAGGATGGTGGACTCTGGAAGAATTGATTTGAGGCAATATCTCATGAAAGGCTGCAAGCAAAATCATCATAATGAACTCAGTTGGAAGATCTTGGAAGTAAGAGGAGCTGGCATTTGTATATGTGTCAAGGTACTCCCTAAATATTTTGACTTGGCAAGTATTGTTGGTGGTAATGTATGCATTCTTCTCCCAGGTCCTTTCTATTTCCTTCAGTTCTGAATCACCTGATTAGAAAATCCAGGCCTGCAATCTATCAACTTCCTGTAACCACAGCTGACAGCAGCAAACAAAAAATGATGTGCCAAATTAATTGGCTTCCCTCCTTCTAAATTCAGCTTCGTTTAGTTTCATTATAATAAATTACAAACCTGGAGCTGTTTTATGCAACAAAGAGAGAAATTGCCTTCTAGCTCTATGAAATATTCACCATGTATAAACATTCATTACTATGCACACCCTTTGAGAACTCATTTTAGCCTGTTCCTCACATGAAAAGCCTTTGAACAGAAAGGCAATGAGTGGCATTTTTTTCTGTCCATTTGGCACCTGGAGCCCATCAGCTGACAATGCTACCACAAAGTTCCTTATTTTCTGTCATCCTGGTGCAGCCATCGATAGCTATTGTCCTTGAAATGTATTTAATGAAAAATTAAATATAACAAAACTACTAAAATGCTTACAGACTGCATACATAATTGAACTGGTTTGCACCACTGCAGTAAGGTAGCATCCTAGCTTAGGAAGGTGAACAAGGACATCCAGCTCCATCCTTTTGAAGAGCTTGGATAAATTGTTTACTTGAACTACATCTTGCAGAATCCTGTTGCTTGCATAGTCAGTATTTGGGATAGTCCTACCCTTAGGCAAAGGGAATTGGTTGCCTCAGGTAAGAGAAATGGGATTAAATCATATTATGGTACTATGTTAGCATAACCGCTGACGTAACTATGCCAATACTGATTGTAGTTTTTACAAGTATACTTGAGGAGGAATTCGGCACCACCCGACACAAAACAGTTCACTTTAGGCCCCTTCCATACAGCTGTAGAAAACCCACATTGATTTGGATTATAGGACAGTGTGGACTCAGATAATCCAGTTCAAAGCAGATACTGTGAATTATCTGTCTTGATATTCTGGGTAATATGGCTGTGTGGAAGGGCCCTTAGCCTAAGGCTGGTTAACCTACAAGCATAGATCATCCCCATTACCAAGCACAACCACTGAACATTATCCTTGCCTCTGTGGTAAGCATGCCTAGGGGTTCTTGGTCTTAAGTTATTGCAAAATGGGGCAAATAATTAGCCATATACTTTGTGTCACTGTATTTTTACTCCCAGGGATTTTTATGAGATTATATGCTGCTGTACAAAATATAATGCATGTTTTTAGGTAGCACGTACCTTAATGGAATGGGCAAACCAGTACTGTTACTGCAGTGGTAGTCTGTGGTAGTGTGTTGTCGAAGACTTTCATGGCCAGAATCACAGGGTTGTTGTGTGTTTTCCAGGCTGTATGGCCATGTTCCAGAAGTATTCTTTCCTGACGTTTTGCCCACATCTATGGCAGGCATCTTCAGAGGTTTTGAAATCCAACCTCTGAGGATGCCTGCCATAGATGTGGGCAAAATGTCAGGAGAGAATACTTCTGGAACATGGCCATACAGCCTGGAAAACACACAACAACTAGTCAGTGGTAGGTTGAGTTTCTTTACACAAGTATATTCCTAAACTTGTCATAAAGCTGCTATAAGTGTCCTTGATGTTGCCAGAGAAACATATGAAGGGTCCTGAGTACAGGTTTGAGTCTATCCAGTGGGAGGATGACATTTAGAAATGTGTAACAACAGCAAAATGAATCAGGGGTAATTATCTTAGAACATCCAAATAATAACCACAGGTTACCTAGTGTGATTGTAGTTCATCTTGCTAGTTCCTCTTGCTATTTGCCATTAAGTCAACATGGTGACCTAATAAGAGACCTAGCCATTAACTGCCCTGTTCAGGTCTTGCAGATCAAGCTTCTTGGATTGAAATCAATCTCCTTGCAATCCAGTCTTCCTCCTTTCCCATTGCCTCCTATATCACTGAACATTATCCTCCTTGTGTTGTCGAAGGCTTTCATGGCCGGGATCACAGGGTTGTTGTATGTCTTTCGGGCTGTGTGGCCATGTTCCAGAAGCATTCTCTCCTGACGTTTCGCCCACATCTATGGCAGGCATCCTCAGAGGTTGTGAGGTATGGAGAAAACTAAGCAAAGAGGTTAATATATATCTGTGGAAAGTCTAGGGTGAGAGAGGTCAGTGTGAATGTTGTGTAGTTAATCACTTTAATTAGCATTGAAAAGCTTATCTGCTGTCTTCTTCCTGCCTCTGGGGCATCCTTTGTTTAGAGTCGTTAACTGCCCTTGGTTGATTCATGTCTGGAAATCCTCTGTTTTCAGAGTATTGCTTTTTATTTACTGTTCTGATTTTTGAGTTTTTTAATACTGGTAGCCAGATTTTGTTCATTTTCATGGTTTCTTCCTTTCTGTTGAAGTTGTCCACATGCTTGTGGATTTCAATGGCTTCTCTGTGTAGTCTGACATGATAGTTGTTAGAATGGTCCAGCATTTTTGTGTTCTCAAATAGTATTCTGTGTCCAGGCTGGTTCATCAAATGCTCTGCTATGGCTGATTTCTCTGGTTGAATTAGTCTGCAGTGCCTTTCATGTTCTTTGACTCTTGTTTGGGCGCTGCGTTTGGTGGTCCCTATGTAGACTTGTCCACAGCTGCATGGTATCCGGTAGACTCCTGCAGAAGAGAGAGGATCCCTCTTGTCCTTCGCTGACCGTAGCATTTGTTGGATTTTCTTCGTGGGTCTGTAGATAGTTTGTAGGTTGTGCTTTTTCATCAGCTTCCCTATGCGGTCAGTAGTTCCCTTGATGTATGGTAAGAACACCTTTCCTCTGGGTGGATCTTTGTCTTGACTCTCATGGCTTGTTCTTGGCCTTGCAGCTCTTCTGATGTCTGTGGTGGAGTATCCATTGGCATGTAGAGCCCAGTTTAGGTGGTTGAGTTCACCTTGGAGGAGGTGAGGTTCGCAGATTCTTTGTGCACGGTCTGTCAGGGCTTTGATTGTGCTCCTTTTTTGACTTGGGTGATGGTTGGAGTTTTTATGAAGGTATCTATCTGTGTGTGTAGGTTTTCTGTAAACTGTGTGGCCCAATTGTTGATTGGGTTTGCGGATGACCAGAACATCTAGAAATGGCAGTTTTCCTTCCTTTTCTTTTTCCATGGTGAATTGGATGTTTGGGTGGATGCTGTTAAGATGGTCCAGGAACTTGCTGAGTTCTTCCTCTCCATGGCTCCAAATTGTGAAGGTGTCATCTACGTATCTGAACCAAACAGTTGGCTTTTTTGGTGCTGTTTCTAGGGCCTGTTTTTCAAAGTATTCCATATAGAAATTTGCTACTACTGGGCTGAGAGGGCTCCCCATGGCCACTCCATCCTTCTGTTCATAGAATCCAGTGTCCCACTGAAAGTAGCTAGTGGTATGCCGTAAGCAACAGCCAAAGCCAGAACTGGATAAATCACGGACCATCATCAACCTGACAGACAGACAACTCACTGAAGACCAAGTAACCATTCTAGAAAAAGGAGGAAATTTTGCAGTCACCACTACCAGGATCCCAGTAGAAAACATCATTGCCAATGTTGAATCAGCAATTTACCAGCTCCCTGAGGAAGAAGCAGAGGAGGTAAGAATGGAAACAGCAAGGATCCTGAGAAATGCAAAACTCCCCCCCAGCAACATAACGAGAAAAGAAAGACAGGCCATCAAAGATCTCAACTCAGATCCTGAAATCATCATTCTTCCAGCTGACAAGGGGAATGCCACAGTAATCATGGAAACAAAACAATACAAAGAAAAAATCAGACAACTTCTAGATCCCACAATTTACAAGAAACTGAAACAAGATCCCACTAACAAAATCACCAGAAAAACGAACGCTCTAATCAAGAACTCCTCCATTAACTTTGACATACGCCAACAGCTGTGCAAATCAGAAGCCCTCCCACCCAGGCTTTACGGACTCCCCAAAATCCACAAGGACTCCATCCCACTCAGACCCATTGTAAGTGCCATTGGATCGCCGACTTACAACCTGGCAAAATTTCTGGCTACACAGCTACAAACCCACATTGGGCTCACTGCACATTATATCAAGGACTCTACACACTTTATAGAAAAGATCAGCAACCTCAATCTAAGCACCAAGGACATCCTGATCAGCTTTGATGTGGTGTCCCTTTTTACCAAAGTCCCAGTAGCTGACACCCTCACACTAATCAAACAAAACTTCCCAGAAGACATCACAGCCCTGTTTCACCATTGCCTCACCACTAGCTACTTTCAGTGGGACACTGGATTCTATGAACAGAAGGATGGAGTGGCCATGGGGAGCCCTCTCAGCCCAGTAGTAGCAAATTTCTATATGGAATACTTTGAAAAACAGGCCCTAGAAACAGCACCAAAAAAGCCAACTGTTTGGTTCAGATACGTAGATGACACCTTCACAATTTGGAGCCATGGAGAGGAAGAACTCAGCAAGTTCCTGGACCATCTTAACAGCATCCACCCAAACATCCAATTCACCATGGAAAAAGAAAAGGAAGGAAAACTGCCATTTCTAGATGTTCTGGTCATCCGCAAACCCAATCAACAATTGGGCCACACAGTTTACAGAAAACCTACACACACAGATAGATACCTTCATAAAAACTCCAACCATCACCCAAGTCAAAAAAGGAGCACAATCAAAGCCCTGACAGACCGTGCACAAAGAATCTGCGAACCTCACCTCCTCCAAGGTGAACTCAACCACCTAAACTGGGCTCTACAGGCCAATGGATACTCCACCACAGACATCAGAAGAGCTGCAAGGCCAAGAACAAGCCATGAGAGTCAAGACAAAGATCCACCCAGAGGAAAGGTGTTCTTACCATACATCAAGGGAACTACTGACCGCATAGGGAAGCTGATGAAGAAGCACAACCTACAAACTATCTACAGACCCACGAAGAAAATCCAACAAATGCTACGGTCAGCGAAGGACAAGAGGGATCCTCTCTCTTCTGCAGGAGTCTACCGGATACCATGCAGCTGTGGACAAGTCTACATAGGGACCACCAAACGCAGCGCCCAAACAAGAGTCAAAGAACATGAAAGGCACTGCAGACTAATTCAACCAGAGAAATCAGCCATAGCAGAGCATTTGATGAACCAGCCTGGACACAGAATACTATTTGAGAACACAAAAATGCTGGACCATTCTAACAACTATCATGTCAGACTACACAGAGAAGCCATTGAAATCCACAAGCATGTGGACAACTTCAACAGAAAGGAAGAAACCATGAAAATGAACAAAATCTGGCTACCAGTATTAAAAAACTCAAAAATCAGAACAGTAAATAAAAAGCAATACTCTGAAAACAGAGGATTTCCAGACATGAATCAACCAAGGGCAGTTAACGACTCTAAACAAAGGATGCCCCAGAGGCAGGAAGAAGACAGCAGATAAGCTTTTCAATGCTAATTAAAGTGATTAACTACACAACATTCACACTGACCTCTCTCACCCTAGACTTTCCACAGATATATATTAACCTCTTTGCTTAGTTTTCTCCATACCTCACAACCTCTGAGGATGCCTGCCATAGATGTGGGCGAAACGTCAGGAGAGAATGCTTCTGGAACATGGCCACACAGCCCGAAAGACATACAACAACCCTATTATCCTCCTTTCCAGTGAGTCACATTATCTCATGATATATCTGAAGTTCAACAGCCAACATTTAATCATACAGCTTTCTAAAGTTAGGTCCTGATTTGTTCTAAGACCCATGAGGTAAGGAGCTATGCTGGTGGTGCCAGTGTTTGTTCTAATGTTTCTGCATTTATTAAAATGAATTATGACTGCTGAGCAATTGGATAAAACTCTGTCTTTAGTGCTAAATGCTAACTTTTAAAAAATACTTCTGAGCGTATCACCTCCTGCACCCTGTGAGTATTCCCCTGCTAAACTCCTGCAAGATCTTCATCCTTGTTCATAAAATGACCTGTGCTATGCTGGAGTCAAAATAGGATCTGAAAACCAGAACTTCAAAGAACACCTTGACACATTACATTTATTACAGAGACTTCCTGTCATTTTGTACAAAAGCACACCCAAAGTGTGAATTTCAAACGCATAGCAATCTGCAACACAAGTCACATTCAGTGCAAAAAAGCAATTAAAAGTTACTCCTCTTTTTGAAACATAAAAAAAACATCAAAGGATTATATATAAGCCAATTAAGTTAAAATGTGGACAACTAGTGGAGGAAAATATCCTGTTTTCATGGTCAGAGATAGAATCAAAGAATTTTAGAATTGGAAAGGGCTTTGCAGGATTATCTGCTCAGGGTGGGAATTGTGTGACCCTCCACAGGCTGCTGAACTGCATTAGCTGTGCTGGTTAACTAGAAATGGTAGTCCTAAAACATGTAGAAGGTCATATATTTCACTTGGTCTTGTTGGAAATAGCAACATGATTCTGTTTGCTGTCTGTTCTATTGTGTGTATGTTTTGGTATGCAGCTTTACCTTTATGCTTCTTGAGGTTGTGGGAGGGGCTGCAGACCCCATGATCATATCTAGGACTACTCTGAGCTGAGACTCCATTTTAGAACACAGAAATGCTTTAGCCATGAGATTCTTTAGATTTCATTAATACATTGAGAACAAAGCAATGCCCTTAGACTTCGGACTGCTTGGCGCGCAGTTCATAGTCACAGCTCTAAGATAAAAGCTATCTCTCATCTTATTTGTCCCTTTTTATCATCCTATACCATCTGCCAAATGTGCAGATGGTAATAATTTTTTAAAAAGAATATCCAGGATGAGATGGATCCTTAAAAATATTTTGAACTTTCTTAAGGCAGCGGGAATTATAAAGTTCTTTCATAGAGGGAAGAGGATAACCAATTATTCAGTGGGCAGTAGTGCTGACCCTTTGGAGCGCTTTCCTATCTGGTATTGTGCAAGAAGCAAACCATATGCAGATGCAATGGGTTTGAAAGCTCTCTAAAGCACAGCGATAGAAGGTCACCAACAGTTTTTTTTTTCAATTGTTCGTTCCTTAAAAGTTTCCGGTAGTACGATCTCTGCTGGGCCCTCTTAAACAATGCCGCAACATGAACACCCCAGGTCAAGTCCTCCTTAACAATTGCATCTAGGAATTTATAAATGGCCACCTGCCCCACTTGATCCACTGACTCTGATTTATTCCTTCTGTAATCTACTATAAACTCATTGGTCTTATTGATGTTAAGATCCAAATTATTGTCCCTGCATCATGAAAGTAGCTGATCCACTTCATCCTGGTAGGCAGATTCATCTCCTTCAGAGATATGCCCCACAACCAGGGCCGTAGCCAGAAAAAAAATTCGAGAGGGGTTTTGAAAATTTCAGGGGGGGGGAGGGGTTGAACCCCTGACCCACCCGCCCCCCGGGTTCAGACCTGTCAATATCTGCTTGAGATAGTGCCTGTAGGGACTCTTAATGTTTTACGTCTCATAGACTTAGCATGGGGATTTGGCCAACCAGTTAAAATTCATGAGTAAACCAGGTTTTTTTTTAACCTGAAAAATTTCAGGGGGGGAAGTTGAACCCCTAACCCCCCCCCTCGCTACAGGCCTGCCCACAACTGTTGTATTATCTGCAAATTTAATAGTGATATTACTATAGCAGGGGCCCCTGGTGGTGGCGCAGTGTGTTAAAGCGCTGAGCTGCTGAACTTGCAGACCGAAAGGTCCCAGGTTCAAATCCTGGGAACGGAATGAGCGCCTGCTGTTAGCCCCAGCTCCTGCCAACCTAGCAGTTCGAAAACATGCAAATGTGAGTAGATCAATAGGTACCACTCCGGCGGGAAGGTAACGGCGCACCATGCAGCCATGCTGGCCACATGACCTTGGAGGTGTCTACGGATAACTCCGGCTCTTCGGCTTAGAAATGGAGATGAGCACCAACCCCCAGAGTCGGTCACGACTGGACTTAACGTCAAGGGAAAACCTTTTACTTTTTATTACTATAGCAAATTGGGATGTAGTCATATGTGTAAAGAGTATAAAGTAGAGGATTCAACACAACCCGTGGTATACCAGTGTTGAGAATAAGAGCTGAAGAGATATGATTACTTAATCTAACCCTCTGAGAATGTCTTGATGAGAGCACAGAAACTGAAACTTAATCCAGACTAGGCAGAGGTAGGAAGGCAGACCAGGGAATAGAGATCTAGCCTGTGCTGGATGGGGTTACATTCCCCCTGAAGACACAGGTTTGCAGTTTGGGTATCCTCCTGGATTCGGCACTGAACCTGGAGACCTAGGTGTCAGCAATGGCTGGGAGCACCTTTGCACAATTGAACTTGTGCACCAACTGTGCCCTTTCCTTGAGAAGCCATTATCACATAGTTCCCCCATCGGTCCAGTTGAGTCAGAGCATTGTGGGGAGTGATGGCTATAGCATCCTCCATAGATCTGTTACAGATCTAAGGATTCTAAGGACTTGAATATGCGATGGAAGGGGCTTACTTTTACAAGGACAAAAATGCAAAATTTCTAGGAAAAAAAACAAAATTAAAGAAAGTTGAGATCTGGCATTAATGCCATTTTTATTGATTGCTATATAACGAGGGAGGTGAATGCAATTAGATATTAAGAAAATGGGGATGCACTGACTTTTTACTGAATGTTTCCCAGTTACCTTTCTGCAGTGATCCTGTTTCTGCAGAAAAGTACCAGGGAATCATTCAGTAAACCTTCTCCAAGTTCCTCAAGGACAATATGCATCATCAAAAGAGAGATCCTTCACATTTATTGCTCCCTAATTACAGAATACTGTACCAAATAGAGGGGCAAGTGGTGTCACCTATGCAATGTTTTGGTGCCATTTTGGAATGTCATTGTTTCCATAGGCCTTTCATGTGTCTGATGTGGTTTGTTTTATTATTTGCTATTATTGTTCTTTATTTTAATTGGAGAAGCATCAGAATATGTCTTCATAACTAGATGTAAAATGATTACATCATTTATTTATTTATTCACATAATTTCTATCCCGCCTTTCTAACCCGAAGGGACTCAAGGCAGCTTACAGATCTGGTAAAAATTCAATGCCAATAAAAGCAACAATACAATACAATAAAACAAAACAGTTAAAAACAATTTACATTAGGCATTAAAACACATGAGACAATATACAAAACTTAAAACATATAAAGTGCATAAACCCATTCATCCAAAAACCTTGCGCATGATCCATGCAAACCTCCCGGAGAGGTCACAGTGAATTGTGTAATCATTTGACACTTGGCTTCAGGGACACATCCAGGTATTTCTTGATCTCTCCCTTGTTTTCACCAGGATGGAATGGCCATGGAGGTGGCAACAGCTCTTGAGTATATATTTTGTGGTTGGGAGGGGGGCATAAATGGCAAACTAGTATATGAATTACTTTATAGTCTTGAGTCATACAGGATTCCAGCCATGGTGTATTGTTTCACATGTTGATGACACAGATAAATTTGCCTTTGCATTATTTGTGCCACGACTTTTAAAAACGGATTCCAGAAATTTATGTACTTGATACAGCGAGAAGAGAATGTCTGGGATAATATGGTAAAAGTAACTCACCAGCAGCAAACAGATGGCTTGTATATATTTCAGGTGATGTTCTTTTAACAAACATCCCCACAAACAAACAACATGAAGATTGGTGAGCCATGTCACTAGGCACATCTTGCCACATGTTTAATTAGGCCAAGGAGACATTCCCACATTTAAATTGCTTCACTTTCTTTAGCAGTGCAGTCCAATTTAAAATTACCTCAATAAGCAGGTTTAATTTTTCTTCCTTATTTAGAAGGATCTAGACTATAATTTATCAGTCATGGCCATAATGAAAACAGGAGGAAACAGCTATCTGAAAAGGTGCTAGTAGTTAAATTCTAAGATTGAGTTTATTTTTAATTACTGTTCACATAATTAATCACCAATATAAGCTGCTTCCAGCTAAGTATCAGCTAATCAGAAAAAATGTACTCCTAATATTCAGAAAGGGTTTAGTTCCAATACATCCTGACAGGATAAATTAATCCTGTAGTCACCTTTAATTGCAGAATCTCCAGTAAACTAGGCCAGGCATTCTAAATTATTGCCACCTGAAGAGTGTTAGGTAATGTCAGTCACTTTCCACATACCACATTTCTTTTGGGTTTGGGAGAAAATCATTCCTGTTTTTCAGTTAATTGTAATGCTGAGAAAACAGTGGTTATAAATTGGCCCCTTTACAGGAGCCAAATAAGTGGAAATCTCAGCAATCAGGAAATGGAAGGTAACAGTAAGCCCTACCCCTGATCCTAACAACAGTGCTGAGCCTCAGTAATTCCAGAGGAGAACACAGGAAGCTGCCTTATCCAGAATAAGACCATTGATCCAGCTAGACCAGTAATGCTAGTTTTGACTGGCAGCAGGTCTCAAGCAGGATTCTTTCCCAGCCCTGGAGTTCCTTAGTATTATCTAGCTGTTTTCCTAGAACTAAGCAGGCCTCACCCTACCCTGGGATCAGGTGTGCTTGATATAATGTTTTTTTCATGTCAGAAGCAACTTAAGAAACTGCAAATTGCTTCTGGTGTGAGAGAATTGGTTGTTTGCAAGTATGTTGCCAAAGGAACGCCTGGATTTTTTGGGGGGGAGGGGGGTGTTACCATCCTTGTGGGAGGCTTCTCTCATGTCCCCGCATGGAGCTGGAGCTGATAGAGGGAGCTTATCTGTGCACTCCCCGGGTTGGGTTTGAACCGGCAACCCTCAGGTCAGCAACCCCACTTTCAAGCCATCAGTCCTGCCAGCACAAGGGTTTAACCCACTGCGCCACCAGGGGCTCCTATAATGTGATGGGTCAGAAAATGTACCGCACCCCACTCAATGCCACTTCTTTTTTCTTGGTGCATGAGGATGAATGCTGTTATGTAACTTCAAGTCAACTCTGACTTATGGCAATCATAAGTCTATCATTTTCTTGGCAAGGTTTAATCAATGTGTTTGTCATTGCCTTTGCCTAAGGCTGAGCATGCATATGATGAATTGGCTATGGTTACTCAAATAGTTTCCATGGCAGAGGGAGGATTTGAGCCTTCATTTCTTAGAGTTTAGTCCCACACTCTGACTATCATGCCACACTGACCTTCTTGAGGGCCTGTATAGCAAGTAAACTATAACAAATTGAAATAAAGCAGTGTTTGTGCCCCCCCCCTTTTTTTTAGAATAGGGTATTAATTGTGATTGAAACAGATACCATTTTCTTTCCCCCAGTGAACTTATCATAATAGAAACATTAGCCTGGATTCTATTGTTAATACCAACTAGAGTAAACTCATTAAATCAATGTTGTTATTGTGTGCCTTCAAGAAGGGCTTATGGTGACCCTTAAGATGAACCTATCATTGAGGGGTTTTTTTGTGGCTCAGAGTATGGGACTTGCCCAAGGTCCTTCAGTGGAATTTCATCACTGAGCAAGGAATGAAACTTTGGTCTCCAGAGTTATAATTTAGTGTTCAAACCACTAAACCATGACAGCTCATTGAAATTATAGGATTCACCTGTTTGTTGACCTACTATTCAACAATGGATTCAATGAGTCTATGCTACTTAAAGTTAATCAACAAAAGCTAACATTTCATGAATAATAGCTGATTTCATCAGAACAACGAGACATCAGTTATATGCCTTTTTCTCTGCTTTCCTTTTCACTAAAGTTGACAGCATACTAACCTTTGTCACACTGATATGACTCAATATTTTTACTGCTTACTCTAGAACTAAACCCATCGAAAATTTCCAAAATGCATGCTTATCGAAGTTCCAAACAGGTTCAACTGCATTACAGCTAAAGAAACAATGCTCATGACCTAAAAGTTAAAGAAATACCTTCAAGTATCATATATCCAAGGTGCTACGTATACTCCCATATGGTCAATGGCAGTACACGAATAGACTCTGATTTCAAATTAGAACCTCATGTAAATTCATCATGCAAAACTACATTTAATAATTTGCTGAAACCTTGTTCATAATGTATTCACTACAGGCAGCTAAGTAACTTGAACCCCTGTCAGCTCCAAAGGGAATCGGTGATGTGTGTAACCTCACGCACATTGACTTCAACATTTGATTTCTATTGCCCCTCTTTCACTATGGGTCCTAGGATGGTTCACAACTAAATGGAAACAAAATTTAGTAGCATTCTAAGTAACTTGTAAGATGTAGACAGTTTAGATGCATTTATCACATTGAAAAGCTGTGCTCTTTGCTAAATTGTGACTCTAGTTAACAGACACATCTCTGACTACTACATAAGTGTTTTCTACTCATCTTACTTTTAAATATACTTATTATTGGTGTTTTTCATTTGAATAACATGATAGTATAAAGAATAGTTGCTTCCCACAAAAATAAAAATAGTATTTGATATGGAAAATATTTGAAGGTTACATGAATATTGCTTTCTCCTCTTGGAGATATTCTGGCTTGCATAGCATAGTGCAGGTTTTATAAGGTTGTCCATGTGGGCCATCTAGTGTCAAGTATGTAACAGTACAAATGTTCGTTTTTTAAAATTGCTATTTACAATGTGATGTGGATTGCAGAACCATTATGGAAATGGCCCCAGGCCACAAAAGCACAAAAATCACCATAAAGCACAACTGGCAATATATACAGAGAATCTAGACCAGTGATTCCCAACCTTTGGGCCTCCAGGTGTTTTGGACTTCAGCTCCCACAGTTCCTAACAGCTTGTAAGCTGACTGGGATTTCTGGGAGTTGAAGTCCAAAACACCGGGAGTCCCAAAGGTTGGGAACAATTGACCTAGGCAAAGGTGGCCACATTTGTCTGAACAGAGTAGATTAGTATTGTGCCAGCCACAATCAGCTGTATGACTCAAATATGCATTTTCCCTTAAATCTATGAAGTGCTTCCAGTAGTTCATATGGAAACTTGCCAATCTTTCCAAATAAGAAATGCAGGTACTCTGTCAAGGGATTCTTACACAATACATAATTGCAGCACTGTAATTCTCCTTTAACCTTAATGGAAGTATTCAATGGAAACCCATGATTTGCCATTTATGGAGACTACCTAGGGATTTGAATGGTGAACCAAGACACTGGAGATCAGGATTTGTGTCCTTGAGCAGCTATGGAAACCCACTGGGTGACTTAGGAAAGCCATAGCAAACATCCTCTGAATAAACCTTGCCAAGAAAACACTGGGATTTTGTCATCATAAACCAGTTAACTTGGAGAAAAAATAATTTAGAATTCTCAGCTAGAGAGTTCTAATGCCTCAGCAAACTACAACCCCCAGGACCCCATACAATGTAGCCATAGCAATTAGAAAAAGGGAGCTCATTACCGGGCCCTGGATGAGAACTGTATTGTATTTGGACCTTCATAGTCCACGCCAGCCCAATGGTCAGCCTTTGACCCACACTGTGAACTCTAGTTGGTTGTTGTAAACTAATGTGGATGCTTGTTTGGATTTTTTAAAATATAATTTTGTTTGACTACACGTAGTTTAATTTATTGATGTTAGACTTTAAATTGATGTGAGGTTTTAATATTTTTTTTATATGTGGGGTTTCTCTGAGATTTTTATGTCAGTATTTGTTTTTGGAGGCATTGAATGTTTGCCCTTTTATGTTGAAATCCGCCCTGAGTCCCCTCGGGGAGATAGGGTGGAATACAAATAAAGTTATTATTATTATTATTATTATTATTATTATTATTATTTTATTATGACACAGCAAACAAGATAGATATGCTGGATTTCATATCACAAAATCACAAGTCGAACACTTTCGGATGATGCGCGCAGATCTCAGCAGGGTGGCCTTTTGCAGTTGGCAGATCGTAATTTTGTCAATATCTATTGTTCCCAAATGCCGGCTGAGATCTTTTGGCACCACACCCAATGTGCCCATCACCACCGGGACCACCTGCACTGGTTTCTGCCAGAATCTAATAATAATAATAATAATAATAATAATAATAATAATAATAACAACAACAACAACTCTTCAAAGATTATTATTATTATTTATTATTATTATTATTATTATTGGAGCAGACTTGCAGTACTACAATTGTGTAATGTGAAAAGTCTTAAGTATATATGTGCATTCTGCCTCCCAATATCCTATTAGTCACTTGCTCAGTTATGGACAAATTGTAACCTTCCAGTTGTTGTTGAACTTCAAGTCCCATCAATGCCAACCAGAAAAACAATAGTGATAATTGCATAGACCAATACTATCTACAGAGCTACTACATTTACATGGCCCATCCACTGAGCTAAATGACTTCAGGAGGGCATAAAGAAATCCCTCCCACCCCAAGCCATGAGAAAATGAGTCCCCACCCAGGACCATAGTGTGAAAAACAGAAGCCTCTGTCCTTTGCACTCAAGCAAAACAGCAGGAGGTGGCTAACTATGAAGAATATCACAACCCTCCATCTCTTGGAGTGGCTCCCTTAAGTTTAAGTTGGGTTTCAGATAGTATTTATTATCATACTGCATGCTATGATTCTGAATGCATAGTAATTATAGACACTTAACACCAGGTTATACAGTACATCCTTAACTGCAATGCAGGATGTCAACCAATGAGTTCTAGTAGATTCATTTTCTCTTACGAAACCCAGGTTCTATCATCCTTCATGGTAGTGGCCCTGTCTATATTCCTTCATGTTAGCAGTCAAGGTGTCATACTCCTGCATCAAAACAAAGAAAATTGCTCACTAATAGAGACCCAGGATGTGATATTCCAGGTGAATAGATCAAACCAATAAAGAAAGAAGTCCTTGGCTTAGTAATATGTATGCAGTTCTTAAATTTGTCACATTGAGGCAGGAGAAACCTTGGGTTGCTGTATTTCAGGCTATATGGCCATGTTCCAGTAGCATTCTCTCCTGACATTTCACCTGCATTTGTGGCTGGCATCTACAGAGGCTCAGTGGGAAATTAATTAGGGATGTGTCTTTTATAATCATATTGAGAATAAACGTCTGATTCAATGCTGGACTTCTTTATGTTATAGGACTACAGTTCCCAGTGCACTTTATCATTGGCCTTGAGTGATGAGTTGCCCAGTAATAATTAGAGAGTCGCAGATGAGGAATCCTTGTCTAAGTGGTTCATCTGCATTTTTGTGCACATTTAGTTGAAATGACCCCACTGAACTCAATAGGGGTTTTCAAAGCTAATGTAATTCAGAGAAAGTTTTGTTAAAGAAATAGGTCACAAGGAAGGGATTAAGAAGGGGAGTAGGAAGCAACTACTTACAGGTAATTGGAATGGGTGGAGGTAGTTGTCAAAAATAGAGAAGAGCAAGAAGATGATGAACAGTCAAAGACAAAAGAAAAGGGACCATGGCTTTGAGGAAGGGATACAATGCTAATTTATGCAGAACTTGGTAATGACAAGACAAATAAACCCAGAAGGTCACTTAGCCTATACGAAACTGTCTCTTATTTGTCCTTCCAGGGAGAATCACAATCTGTCCTTTGCTTAAAAGTCAATCACCTGAAAATTCCCAACACAAATCGAGTAGTGACACAAGCCGGCACCCTTATGACATTTAAATATTGAAATGTATGTTTGTAGTCATTACATCAACGCAACACCCAAAAAGTGTTCTTAAAATGCACCTTAGAAGCCAGGTTACATCACCAATAGGGATTTCTGAAAACTGGGTTGGTTACTGAAGAAGGATCCACCTCTCTCCCAGCAGCAAAATGTGTTTTGCAATAAATATTTATGACAGATCCCACAGGAGTCTCTGCAGCTGCATGTTGTAAAACACCTCACTTCTCCTGCTCCCCAGTGCTTTAGTAAATATCTATTTTAGTAGCACTGCCTGGCTTCTCGGGTGGGTTTTTGGGCTGCATCAGGAGATACAGCTATGATTATAAACCTCCATCATCGTAACATTTTCTTGATGCATGATCCAGTTTTAATGAATGGACAGTTATTTCAAAATACGATCTCAAAACAGATTAAAATGCCATTTATTCACATTGAAATACTTCATCCACTGAGTAAGAAAAAGTGTTTACATTCACACAGGCAGACTTAAGAAAGGACTGCAGTTTGTCTGCCATCTATGGACAGCCATAAACTGGAAACAAAAAAAACATCGTTGATTACAGGAATTATCACCTGGTGACTCCATTCTTTATGGGGCATCAGATCAATGCAACCTGTAATTTTTCTGTCTTGGATAGGCACGAGAGAAAAATGTGCTCTTGCAGAATATCCATCAATCACCTCAAGCATGGGCAATGTGTGGTCTTCCATATGTTGAGGACTGCCATCTATTCTGGCAAGCATTACCAGTGGTGAAGTATGATGGGAAGTACTATCCCTGAAACATGGGCAGGGCCATGCCTTCACAATGAGTGCTCCTAAAATCCCTTTTTTGCAGAATTTCTGGCTTGAAACTTAATCAAAAAAAATAAATTTGCTCAAAGGAAGAAAATGTCCCAGTGAAAACAGGGTTGAAGTTATAGATGAGTGCTTTGCTTTCATCCTCTATACTGGGAAATTGATGGTTGTTTTTCCGGGCTGCAAAAAAAGGGAGAAGTATAGATTATTTTCATGTTGCAGTTTAACAAATCTCACCTTTGTTCTAGATCAAGCTATTTAGGTGCTTCCCTCTGCAGTGATAGATGGCAAAGTTATGGTGTTCTGTATCATAAAAAGCTTTGTCTAATGCTTCAGTGAAAAATTAAATCTTTTTATATGTGTTCTTGGAATGCTCATTTTACAGAGACTCTAAAGCCAAACTAATTTCTTCATTGCTGAAAGCCTTCTGAAAAGGCTGTCTTTTCTTCTGAGAGACAGTACTCCTTTGATAACTGAATCTGGGGCAAAAAAATTGAAGTTATGCCCAATTAAGACGTGAGCAGATATTCAAAGGAACATAGTTTAGTACAGCTTTATCCGTTTTTTGTTGACTTTGACTTTCTTTGACTTTGATTATGATTGTATACAATGTACTTTTTTAAAAAATTATTTGAACACAATAAATGTTGTCATTCATTCAATATTGCCCTTTACAATATAAAGATTGACTGTATTGTTTCTAATACTTCTTTTAAAAGTGGTATTGTCACAAATTGCTTTCCACATTTTTTGTTCTTACAAAGTTTTCCACTTAATTCATAAATCTCCTTTCCCATTGTAGATTTTACTACCCACCCCTACCAGTGTTTGATATCTTGTTTACAAAGATCCCATACCTTCATTGACAAAGAATTCAGCTGTGAAATATGCTACTTTTATAGCTGACTGGGAATGTGGTATGCCTGGTGAGTTCTTCCATTCATATGGGGTTTTCTCTGGATGCCACTGAACACCATACACTGGGTATCTGTAAGCTAGGAGACAATATGTTTTTCATTATTCCATGCAAACATGACAAAAGCCTTATCTTAAAAGTAGGGATTCCATAGTTTTCACACTAAACATTTTGCTGGTGACATCCGACATGAAACAATTAATCATCCAAGGTCACCTAGTGGGTTTCCATGGCCAAGTGGGGAACTGAACTCTGGTCTCCAGAGTCCTAATTCAATGCTCAAACCACTACACCAGACTGACTCCTTATGTACTGAAAACAGTATTTCCAATTTATAGGCCTGTCATAATCATTATACTCCATCAGATACATTAAAAGATTATATGTATGATAGCAACATTGCCTCTGCTTTCATCTTGAAGGCAAATAAAACTATTTTAATTTGTCTCGCTCCATATTTTGGAGTCCTAAAATTGTGACGTTCTTGAAGAAGGGTAAAAAAGGAGCAGCTTTTAAAGTCAAAAAGATGGTTTGTGTTATATCAGAGTCCACTATGACAAATGAACAGCATGAAAGGAGCTCCCTACTCACAAAAGTCTACAATACAATAAATACGTTGAACTTTTAAAAAGCCATAGTACTCTTCTGCCTTTTGTTCTTCAACAGACTGTGGTGTAGAGGAAGGAGCCTTATACCAGATCAGACTAATCATACACCGACTAATAATAATAATAATAATTATTATTATTATAATTATTATTTTATTTTATTTTTATATCCTGCCCCATCTCCCCAAAGGGATTCGGGGCGGCTCACATGGGGCACAAATGGAGATGCTGAGAACTGACTATAAGGCCTTCTTAATTGCTTAAGATGTTCTTTCCCTAGCTAATATACTGGAGGATTGTTTTATTACTCTCAAAGGAGCAAAAAGTAGTTAGGAATGGTAATATCAGCACAATCAAAACTATGTAATCTCTCTCTCTCTCTCTCTTTCTCTCCATGGAAGGTAATAGTTTGCTTTGATACATACATATGTATGTATGTATCAAAACAAACTCAAGCAATCAAGTTTTCCCACTCCACAAATAATAAAACTACAGAATATGTACCCCAGATTGGGTTCCCAGATTTTGTTAAATTAAAATTCCCCAAAGCCAATGATAGGAATTCTGGTAGTTGTAGTCCAAGAGATAAGGAACCCAAGTTTGGAAACCAACACTATAGAAAAATACACCCACCATAGTGACCAAGCTCTTCTACAAGCACCAGATCAATTTCATTAGTTACTTCATTAATTCTCCTAACTTCATTCGTTCTGACTTTTGTTCTACTAAACTTGCTGCCACTTTCAGGGGTGGAAATACTTGCCATGAGGTAAGCTTATGTCATGAATTTTGCCTTACTAAAATAGAAGGAAAGCACTTGAATGAATTCAGATGCTGCAGAAGCACATTGTCCCTTCCTTTAGACTTCCTCTCCTACCTCAGAATTAGAGATTTCTCTAACAATGATGAGCGGGTTTTGTAGGAGTGCAAGAGACTATAGAGACAAATAGAACACCCACATCAATGCCCTTCCTATTGTTGGACAGAAGCCTTAAGATTTTACCAAATCTATGCCATGCCTTAGCTGCTGTACTTTATTATATGCAAAATTTAGAAACTGAAGAAACTATTACCTTCCATGGTGGATATGAACTCAACATTGTGATCGTTGGTTGTCAAAATCTTGTAGAAATCACGCAACTTTGCATTATTTGTGAAATTCTGTAAGAGAAGAAATATAATGGATTATTATTTTAAATGTGAATTATATTCTGCATCATTGTATTATCAAAAATATGTTACCTGCACAGAAAGGCTCCAAAAATGAAAGTGTGAAGTCACGGGCTCAGAAGCTATTACTTGCAATAGATCATCAGGAAAATCTTGGAACATTCTGCTGTCGTGGGCACCTTGTACCAAAACAACAATTTGAATCATATTAACATCTGCACTGTGCCCATTTTTCTCTCTCTCAGATTTAGAGTTCATGCAACAGGACTTTCAACATAGTATTACCCCAACTGTGGAACACCTTGCCAAGAAAAGTTAAGATGGCGCTATCAGTTTTGAACTTCCAGCAGGTGGCAACCATGGTGCTCTTAAAATGTGTTTGTGTGTATGCCATCAAGTTACCTGTTAAACCCATGAATTGTATGGGGTTTTCATAGGCAAGGAATATTCCCAGATGTTTCTGTCAGTTCCTTCTTCCAAAATATAACCTAAAGCCCTTGGTATTCATTGGCAGTCGCTCATTCAAGGACTAGCCTGTGCTGACCCTGCTTAGCTTTACAAATCACACAAGATCTAGTGCCATTAGGGTATTTCTTATATTTCATTTATCTATTTTACATGTTTTCATGTTATTTAATTTAGTACCAATTCATATTAAAATGTTAATGAATGAAGCAATTTTAAAACTTTAGAAATAGGTAACTAAAATATAAAAAATACAGCATCCATCTCATAGCAACTCAGTAATGGCCAGATGCCTGTATAAATTAAAAAGGGGTGCAACCTATACTACTATGAGATCACGTTCCACAGCTAGGGAGCAGCCATCTCAAACTATAAGGTCTTAACTTCCCTTGATGTTCTATATAGTCATTACAACTCATCAACTCACTGAGGCAACAGAAACAGTCACTAATGAGAGCCTGTTGGTGGTTTTGTTCTCTTTTTCCAGTCTCCTAATGCTTCTTCTGTGGTTTGGCCTTATCAGATCCTAGTAAAGTCCATTTTACCAGAATACAATATAAGTGGGCATTGGTACATCCATTAGCACAGGGACAGCAAATCTACTACTGATCCTCTCAAAGTTGACTGGAATTAAATCAAAACTCAAATAGAGCTAGAAATCCCATTCAAGTTGGAGTAGCTTTAGTAAAAATGGTGGCAAAATCCAGAATGGATCCCCACCCTTATAACAGTAAATCTACTGGCTGCTTTTGTTCAGAGTCCCTTTCACACTACACAGTAGTTATAGTAGTTATAGTACTATGATTCCACTATAACTGCTATGGCAACAGCCCATGGAATTTGGGGAATTATAGTATGATGTGACACTAGAGCTCTCTGGCTGAGAATTATAAATAGACTTCCCTAAACTTCCATGGAGCACACTGGGTGAGCTTGAGTGAGTCAAACATTGTCAGTTCCAGAACCCCCTGTGATAAATTAGCCTTGGATCTAGCATAAGTTGAAAACAGCTTGAAAGAATAAAACAACAACAAATCAGGAAACCCCAGGATTCCAAATGTGTTGCCAAGGCAGGTAATGCTGAGTCATAGCATGATAACTGTCTAGCACAAAAGGGCTTAAAGATGAAAGTCTTGCACCAGGTCTTGGATTCACCTCCACAAAGGAGGACAGCAGAGTTCCAGTACTATAAAAGATACTGTTTCTAAATGAAGGCCCAATCCCACCTATTCCCTCAAATTCCAGAAATATTTAACAAACTTATTTTTTAGTTTTTACCTTGAGTAAAGTTCAGTGGCAATGCAAAGCCATCTGTATCGGTCCAAGTCAGCAGATCTTCACCACTGGTGAGATAGCTGAGCAGTTCATGCCCCAAGCATGTTCCCCACACTGGAAAATAGTCTCCTCTGTCATTGGCCTTGAAAATAAAAATTAAGAAGTCAATACATAACATTCTTAGACCCAGCTATGCCTCTGCCATTAATCCCAACTAGCAAGGGCTGACAGTCAAGACTAATTAATGTTGAAGACCAAAACATCTGGAGGGTTCCATGTTAGGGAAGCCTGTATTAGATATTTATCTTCTGTATTATATCAAGGTCCAAGGTTCAAATCCGGGGAGCAGAGTGAGCACCCGCTGTTAGCTCCAACTCCTGCCAACCGTTCGAAAACATGCAAATGTGAGTAGATCAATAGGTACCGCTCCAGCGGGAAGGTAACGGTGTTCCATGCAGTCATGCCGGCCACATGACCTTGGAGGTGTCTATGGACAACGCCAGCTCTTCGGCTTAGAAATGGAGATGAGCACCAACCCCCAGAGTCGGATACGACTGGACTTAACGTCAGGGGAAAACTTTACCTTTACCTTACTATATTATTAATTAATATTAATTAATAAACAAACACATTTAGGGAGTGTTATATTTAATTGTTAAGAATTAAGATGTTTCCTGCTTGTAGTGTTCTGGCCAATAAAACCAATGCATATAGAGTATTTCAATTTTTTAAGCAATATAATAACTCAAGTTAAGCCGCTTTGAGTTCCTTTCGGGAGAGATAAAGCATGTATAAATAAATAAATAAATATAATAATAATAATAATAATAATAATAATAATAATAATATCTCCTTTCAACAGTTTATGTTATACTTTTATTTGTACATACATATATACATGGAAACCACTTTTTATCAGGACAGATTCACCGCATTTAAGTGTTTTACAGCTCAATCCTGTTGTGCAGTAGAGCCTTAAATATGAACATAAGTGACATAGTGGATGCTATTTCGAAACAGTGGAAATATGAGTCAACTACAGTCTTCCTTCTTCAGCCCTTCCCCACACTAAACAAAGAGACATTGCATTTTCATCTGCTTACCTCCAAGGCTTTATGGTAAAATATCTTTGCAACCCTGGAAAATTCTGAAGTCTTAAGGTCAACACCACCTCCAGGATAAAGTATCCTAAGAAAAAATTTCAGCAGCAATGACCATGACAGTTGACTGCATGTAGTCAACAGAAACACCATGACCAAAATCCTGTCAGGGCACTGCATACTTGTGAGTGAACTTATGTACAGTACGACCCCCTTACCCACGGATTCAATACCCACAGTTTCACTTACTAATGCTCAAATATATATACATATATATTATGGGCCTCTCTGAGATCTCTAATAGAAACAGAATTGCAAAGATATACAATGTCTATTTTCAATAGAAGGCTGCTAATGTGTAGCACAGCCAGCAATGGGACTGAAACACAATGAAGCATTGACAAAGATGTGGACATACAGGATTCTGGCCCACTATAACTATGGAAGGATTTGTAATACATGTCTGGTAGAAAATTACATACTAAAGTAATGTTTCAGATATGTTGTCAAATTAACATTCTTCATGTCTGATTGCCAGAAAACAGGATTATTCCTACAAGTCCCATGCCTGTATTTGTCTACTCACAAGTAGACCTAAGTCACACAAGCTCCATCTCCCACATCTGCATGTAATAGACTACTATGGAGATTCAGTGAAGATCTGAAAGCAGATTCTACGTATATTTTAACAATCAATACCTACAATATGATTGACATTCAGGAACCTGTTTCCAACTATTAGAATTCATGGCTGTGGCTAGTATTGCAAACCTACATAGCCTAATCATTTCATTATAACTTATTCTACATATATGTCTAACCATCTTCTCAATATATTTCAAAGCAGTTAGCTCTGAGAGACAAAGATTGGTCTAAGTCACTCAAGAAAATTCATAGCTACATAGAAAAGGGAAACTGGGTCTCTGGTATCATCTCAAATCTTAAATCGGCAACTATCTAACTGATATCCATTAGCATACTTACCCATTAATTGAATTGAAAATCGTATCATACTCTTCATCTGAGAGATACAATCTGGAGAAAAGTAATGAAAAAAAGTTCAAGTGTCTATACGTAGCTTCTACATATCAAATAAAAACAGCTTTTGTACAGTAAATGAAATGCTACAACAATTTCTTGCAATGAAAGTTTAAAGTGTAACTCAGTGGTTCTCAACCTGGGGTCCCCAGATGTTTTTGGTCTACAACTCCCAGGAATCCCAACCAGTTTACCAGCTGTTAGGATTTCTGGGAGTTGAAGGCCAAAAACATCTGGGGACCACAGATTGAGAACCACTGTAACTCAATATTATTAAGGTACTGTGCATGGATAAGTTCTTATGGGATCACTACCAAGTGTGTGTTAAGAGAAAAAGACTCACCCTGGTTAATTACAACCCACAGACTGAGTACGTGGAGTAATTAAGGTAAAAAAAGTTTGGGACACTCCCAAAGGGGTATAACTGGGGAGTTTTTGTTGTATGTCTTTGGGCTTATTGAATGTTTGCCTCTGAGCTTACTCAGAGTAAGCTCCTGGCTTGCAGCCTATTTGACGCTGGTAAGTTTGTCTTCCATGCTCATCCCCATGAACCAGAAATGAAGATTGGAAGATATATTTTCTAATGGAAAGCATTACATGAATGAAATGTAATATGTGAATTCAATGCAGCAGAGAAACTGTGACTGTATTATTACTAGAAAGTTTGTGTTGAAGTTGCTGTTTTTCCATGAACTCTGCTGCACAAGAGTAAAGTGTGAGTTTTGCTTTTTCTTCTACTTGTGTAACTTTCTCTGAATATACAAAAGACTAATCTTTTGTTAGTCAGCACGTATCATCAAACTGTAACAAATATCAGCCACATTTATATCCACCTTTATTTCAAAAAAATAATCTTGGCTCCCCCTTCCTATTTTATCTTCACAACTACTGCTAGGGTAGGCTAACATACACTGTTCAGAATTAAGTCCTTCAGTGAGATTCATGGCAGAAAATGAATTTTGTTTATGATTTCTGTAGTCACAATCCAACAAGCAGTTACTATCCTTAAGAGATGTGAAAGAAATACATAATAACCAAGGTCTCTGTGTTGGCTTTTTAAATTCAAAAGATTCAAATTGTAGTTTGTAAAACTAGTAAACAGTTTACCAGTCTTTCTCCCCATAAGGAGAAAACTGAACATCAGATTTTTTTTGTTTTTCTTATACATACATCAACATCAACATCTAAAAAAGTCCAAAAGCACAGTTTAGTTAATAAAAAACTATAAAGAAAATGCGAAAAAGATATAAATTAGGAAAGATACACATTACAATTTACACAAGTTTCTGTGGGGGGGGGGGGGGGGGGCAGGATAGTCTCACAACCCATTATGGAACCTGGATATTCTGAGCAAGCCAGACAAAAATCAAATAGACAGACATTCACACCCCATCCTGCTATAAGATTATCCTTCTTGATAAGTCCATATCTATATCAGTACTCATCACAGTACAGTACATCACAGTACTCACACATATACAGAAAAATTCTGCTTTGTATTGTATTTTATCTAATAGAATTTAGTAGCACCTAACCTCAAATGATTGCATTGAATATATCATGAAACTTTTATGGAATGATATATGAGTTCATACATCACATGGGAATAACATTCACTTGAGAAATTTGTTGAAGAGTTCTGTGGATACAGTGGACTACTAAAGACAAATAAATGAGTACTAAAACAAATCAGGCCTGAAACTTCTCTACAAACCAAGATGACTAAATGGAGGCCCCTTCCACACAGCTGTATAAAATCCAAATTGAACTGGATTATATGGCAGTGTGGACTCAGACAACCCAGTTCAAAGCAGATATTGTGGATTATCTGCCTTGATATTCTGGGTTATATGGCTGTGTGGAAGGGCCCAGAGACTGACTGGCACAGGTTGATGTTGTGAAGGCAGTTAACAACAAAATATAAGACAGGGTTGTTGTATGTTTTCCGGGCTGTATGGCCATGTTCTAGAACAGTTTGGCACTGCTTTACCTGCCAGGGCTCAATGCTATGGAATCCCAAGATTTGTAGTTTATTGAGGCATCAGCATTCTAGAACATGGCCATACAGCCCGGAAAACATACAACAACCCTGTGATCCCGGCCATGAAAGCCTTCGACAACACATAAAATATAAGACCATGACTTGCATAATCTTACCTTATTGGTACTACTCGTGCTCCAGCAGATTCCAAAAATTTCACATATGAAGCAGCAATATAAGTTTTCCCAAACTTTATCAAGGTTTTAAAGTCAGTTTCCTGTGATAATATTCCTTAAAAAAAACCCAGAAAATATGGAATGCACATTAGACACTGATTTTTTCTATATTATTTTTGTATAATAATTATATTCAAAACACCTATGCTTAAAAAGTTAACTAAGTTATTGCCTTTCCTAAATGTATAATTATAGGAAGGAAGAGATATGGTTTTAGGTACATCATATGGCAATTTAAAAACTATCAAATTGAAGCCATTTCACATGTTACTATTTTCGAACCCTTAGTAATCTAAATAACATGAAAACACAGCTAGATATAAATGAATACTGAGCTAGATCAGCAACATCTACACTGTATAATTAAGGCAGTTTGGCACTGCTTTACCTGCCAGGGCTCAATGCTATGGAATCCCAAGATTTGGAGTTTATTGAGGCATCAGCATTCTTTGGCAGAGGTTAAAGACCTTGTAAAACTACAACTTCCATTATTCCATAGCATTGAGCCATAGCAGTTGAAATGATATCAAACTACATTAATATCAAACTGCTACTACCGTGCAGATGAAGCCGTAGTTGAAATATAGCTATGTAAGAACGATCTCTTGGCCTGAGTGGGCATCAGCCACTGTGAACAATGTTGATGCTGTTGATCAGGGTGCATCAGCCACAGACAAGAATACACACTTTGTGAATATGAATCAGGTACAGATCCAGAACTCCAGGCTAGCAATCTATTACTGTAATACTGAATTCTAGCTGACATAATCAAAAGTGACCCTTACCTTGCAAATTAGAGACTACCATTCTGTAAATCTCTGTAACCGTCATCAAACTACATTCCTACAAGTATTGTTTTAAAAGTATTTTTATATTTTAAAACTTATCCCACAATCCTATGAACATTATGCTAATGTAATGTAACACAGTGAAATTTAACTAGTTGCATGGGATAACAATTTAAAGGCACTTTGATAGGAATTTCTCAGCTTTAATGACATTCTCTTATAGGTTCTAATGGGATTCTCTTAGAAAGCTACAATATACACAACAGGTTATTACTGTCAGGAGTGTAATGAATGATGGCAACAGCTTACTCAGCAATGCTATAATGAGCAGAAAAGAACTGCTTTCAAAAACCCCATAACTTTCCAACTCTGAACTAAAGAGAGCAGATATGTTTAAGAAGTAAATATGTTGGCAGTTACATATCTATGATTTCAAGAGGCTTGATAATGGCATACCCTTCCTCCTCAATATGTCATATTTGTATAGTAATATGAAAAGGCATAGGTACTGCCACAGAGAATATAATCAATATTATAGTGATCAATAGATTGAGGATAAAGCCTATGACTCCCTATACTTATTTTTGTTGTTGTTTTTGTGTGCCTTCAAGCAGATTCTGGCTTATGATGACCCTAAGGCCCTGTTATGTAGTTTCTGGGGCTGAGAGTTCTATTGAACTGAGTGGAGAATTGAATACTGCTCTCCAGAGTTGTAGTCCAACAATGCCAAAATCACTATACAATACTGGCTCTTTTCTACATATTTACTCTGAAATAAATCTCACTGAATTCAGCAGGACTTATTCCTAAATATGTGTATGTATATTTCTATATGTACATAGAATCACAGAATAAGAGAGTTGGAAGAGACCACATGGGCCATCTAGTCCAACCTCAATGTAAGGCTTTCTCTGGATCTCCCTAAAAGCAAATTACCAGTCAGGACAGAAAGAAGCACTCCAGGAAGCCAATAAAAGTAAACAGTAGCCTCTGGCCAGCAGTGGACAAAATGTTTACACACAGGGATAAAGATCTATAAAGTGCAACCTCCCTCTTGAGTCAATATCAAAGACTAAGATGGCATCTTATATACTGTTCTCTTTCCACCTGAGTCTTTTTACCTGAAAGATGTTACTATTTACCTAGATATGGAGCCTAAATACCCTGTAAAGGGAGCAAAGTCTCTCTGACTTGGAAGCTGGTAGGGCCAGGCCTGGTTAGTACTTGGTCTACATGGTGCTGTATGCTATATTTCAGAAGAAGGCAATGGCACATTGAATATTCCTTACCTATGAAATTGACAGAGAGTCAGTGTGATGTAGTAGTTTGATCATTTGACTAGGAGTCTGGAGACCAGGGTTAAATCCCTTGCTTGGGTAACATACTTTCAGCCCCAGAAAACCTCATGCTCGTACATTCTAAGAGTCCCCATAAGTTTGAAACAATTTGAAGGCAAACAACAATAACATGCAATTAATGTCACCATAATTTACCAGATTTTTTAACCATGTCACAAGTGACTTGGGAACATACTGCAAGTCGCTTCTGGTGTGAGAGAACTGGCCGTCTACAGAGACATTTCCCAGGGGGTGCCTGAATGTACTAGCTAGCTTCTCTTATGTCCCTGCAAGCCAGAGCTGACAGACGAGAGCTCACCCCATCTCACAAATTCGAACTGGCAACCTTTAGGTCAGCAACCCAACCTTCAGGTCAGCAGTTCAGCTGGCACAGGGGTTTAACCCAATGCGCTACTGCAGCTTCAGATGACTTGATGGCACACAACAAATAGAATTGAATTCACAGAATCACCATAATTTTCCAGGTGCCCCGAAACCACTTAACAAAAAAAAAAATCATGAGGTCCCCATTATTCACCAAGTGACTTGGAAGGTGCACACACAGCCTGACCAAGGAAATAGATGTGGTAGATTCATGGCTACGTGGCACACAGCAAACCTTTTTATCCGCTGTTCTTAGATTGTGGAAGGACCTGCCAAAAGACCTCCCACAGCTAAATCAGCTGTCAGAATTCAAAACTCAACTGAAGGCCTGTCTCTTCTGGCAGGCCTATCAGAACTGTGAATTTTAAATTTACATTCTATTAGTATTTTGATATATGTATTTGTATTGTATTTTAATCCTTGCACTATGAATTTTCATATATAAGTATTTTGTTGTGTGTCTTAATATATGTATTTTGTAGTATGTATTCTTAGTAACATGTTTTAACTGTGTTCTTCCCTACCTTGAGCCACGAGGAGGAGTGGGTAACTAATAAAAACATTACTATTAGCAAGCAAGCCAATGGGGTCAATGACCAGCATGTTTCAGTTGACAAGCAAGTCTTGCAGCATCTTTTTTTTTAAACTGTTTCCTTATTAACAAATCCTTCTTGGCTTTCAAAACACCGCAATGGGGAGCAAGAGATGTTGCTACTAAATAAGGTTTTTGGCCTCCCTTGCCAAAGAGTGCTGGTATCCTTGTCCTGGCAGGACTGCTGACCGGAAGGTCATAGAATCATAGAATCGTAGAGCTGGAAGAGACCTCACGGGCCATCCAGTTCAACCCCCTGCAAGAAGCAGGAAAATCTAATTCAAAGCACCCCTGACAGATGGCCATCCAGCCTCTGCTTAAAAGTCTCCAAAGAAGGAGCCTCCACCACAGTCCGGGGCAGAGAGTTCAAATCCGGGAAAAGGGGGACCTTCCGTCTGTCAGCTCTAGCTACCCATGAGAGAAGCCTCCCACAGAATAGCAAAACATCCAGGCGTCCCCTGGGCAATGTCCTTGCAGATGGCCAATTTTCTCACACCAGAAGCAACTTGAAGTTTCTCAAGAGAAACAAGAAAAAAAAACCCCCAAATTACAACACCATTGAAGTGGGTTTTTTTTATCGTGTCAGAAGCGACTAGAGAACATAACACAAGTCACTTCTGGTGTGAGAGAATTGGCCCTCTACAGAGACTACATCAGGCATGGGCAAACTATTTTGCTTTGAGGCCGCATTGTGTGCCAGGCCAGGAGGGCCAGGCCAGGCAGAGGGGGACTGAGCACACACTGGGTGGGAGAGGGCCAGGAAAGGGCAGGGCAGCAGTCATCCTCAGGTTGTTCTCCCAGAATAAGTATGGGGCTGCTCACCCCATCCTTATGCTGGGAGAAAGGCAAGACATGTGGCAACAGGCCCGATCTTCCTCCCCTGATGGTCAGGCTGTCCTCTTGGCATTATGCCAGGAGGAAGGCAAGACAGGTGGTTGCTGAGAGTGTTCTGGAGGGCTCTCATCCGCTGCATGCCTTCCTTGAGCCGTCTTCCTGGCTAAGGATGGGGTCACTTGCACTGCCCTTATGCCGGGAGAATGGCAAGACACAGGTGGCTGGGAGCTCTCAACTGCTGCGTGGCTCCCTCTTTCGTCTTTTTGGAATAAGGATGTGGTGGGTCGCCATGTCCTTAGGCCAAAGGGACAAGGAAAATAAGGAGGGACTGAGATAAGCAGCCAGGAGGCTGCATCTGGGCCCCGGGCTTCCTCACTGTTTGCCCAGTTTGCTCTAGAGAGACATTGCCCAGGGAAGGCCTGGATGTGTTACTATCCTGCTGGGAGCCTTCTCTCGTGTCCCATTGCAGTGGTGGCAAACAGCAGTGGTTCCCAACCTTTGGTCCTCCAACTTTGTTGGACTTCAACCCCAAGAAGCTTCAGACAGTTTGGCCAACAGTGAGAAATGCTGAGAACTGAAGTTTGCAGATGACACCAAACTGGGAGGGATAGCTAACACTCCAGAAGACAGGAGCAGAATTCAAAACGATCTTAACAGATTAGAGAAATGGGCCAAAACTAACAAAATGAAGTTCAACAGGGACAAATGCAAGATACTTCACTTCGGCAGAAAAAAATGAAATGCAAAGATACAGAATGGGGGTCGACAGCAGTACGTGTGAAAAAGATCTTGGAGTCCTTGTGGACAACAAGTTAAACATGAGCCTACAAATGTGATGCGGCGGCGAAAAAATGGGATTCTGGCCTGCATAAATAGGGGTATAGCATCTAGATCCAGGGAAGTCATGCTAGCCCTCTATTCTGCCTTGGTCAGACCACACCTGGAATACTGTGTCCAGTTTTGGGCACTGCAATTGAAGGGATATGTTGACAAGCTGGAAAGCGTCCAGAGGAGGGCAACTAAAATGATTAAGGGTCTGGAGAACAAACCCTATGAGGAGCGGCTTAAAGAGCTGGGTATGTTTAGCCTGCAGAAGAGAAGGCTGAGAGGAGACATGATAACCATATACAAATATGTGAAGGGAAGTCACTGGGAGGAGGGAGCAAGCTTGTTTTCTGCTGCCCTGCTGACCAGGACAGGGAGCAATGGCTTCAAACTACAGAGGAGATTCCACCTGAACACCAGGAAGAACTTCCTCACTGTGAGGGCTGTTCGGCAGTGGAACTCTCTGCCCCGGACTGTGGTGGAGGCTCCTTCTTTGGAAGCTTTTAAGCAGAGGCTGGATGGCCATCTGTCGGGGGTGCTTTGAATGAGATTTTCCTGCTTCTTGCAGGGGGTTGGACTGGATGGTCCATGAGGTCTCTTCCAGCTCTACGATTCTATGATTCTTAAACACCTGGAAGGCGAAGGTCTGGGACAGGGGTCCCCAAACTAAGGCCCGGGGGCCGGATGCGGCCCTCCGAGGTCATTTACATGGCCCCCGCCCTCAGTTTTATAATATAATATGTTGTATATACATATAATATTGATAATAATATTATAATGCAATACAATATAACACTAATAATAATACCATATAATAATATTAATTATATGTTCTATATTACATATAATATTACTAATAATATTACAGTATAGTGGTATAGTTCAATATAGTAATATATAATGCTAATATTGAGCTATGCTAATAATATAATATATTGTATGTACATATAATTTGTAAGCCACTCTGAGTCCCCTTTGGGGTCAGAAGGGTGTGATACAAATGTTGTAAATAAATGCAGTAAATAAATAAATAATAAATAAATAAATGTTAGACTTAGGCTCGCCCAAAGTCTGAAATGACTTGAAGGCACACAACAACAACAACAACCCTAATTAACTTGACTATTTCATTGGGCAGAAGCAGGACCACACTTCCCATTGAAATCCTGATCAGTGTATGTTGGTTAAAATTGTTTTTATTTTTAAATATTGTATTGTTCTTTCATTGTTCTTGTTGTTGTTGTTGTTGTTTTTGCACTACAAATAAGACATGTGCAGTGTGCATCGGAATTTGTTTGTATTTTTTTTTTCAAATGATAATCCGGCCCCTCAATAGTCTGAAGGATTGTGGACCGGCCCTCGGCTTAAAAAGTTTGAGGACCCCTGGTCTGGGAAATGCTGCTCTACAGACAGATTCACCGCAGATGTAGATTCAGGAAGCCTGGACAAGGCAAGAGGCGCGAAGGTGGCTGCCTGGACACCCTGGCATACCTTGGCAAGCCATGGGCGCCTTGGCTGGCCAACAGGGCTTGGAGCAGCACCCCTTGTCCAACCCGTTCCCTCCCTCGGGGCCCTTCTCTCCCTCCGGAGCCTCACCGACGATGGGTCTCTGGTTCTGGCTCCGTCGCAGCGCCAGGGAGGAGGCCGAGGCGCAGAAGAGGAGGCCGAGGAGGGCGCAGAAGCCCGACTTCGCGCCCCTCGCCATCCGCCCAGGTAGAGAGACAGCCGCTTCGCCAACCTCGCCGCGCTCAGGGTGGATGCTGGCCAGCTCCCCAGCACCGCCAGTTGCATCCTGGGAGACGTAGTTCTGCGGGAGGTGGGCTCGGAAAGGACAGGGGTGGTGCCTGGGGCGCTTCTTCCTGGAAGGCTTGGCTCATCCTTGGCGACAAATACGGAGATCGCACCGCGGCGCGCCTCGGTGGAGCAGACAGAGCTGCCGGCGAGCGCCTCCTCCTGGCCAAAAAGGGGAATAGAATCCAAAGGAACTGTTCTGGAACAGCTTCCTGGATGGAGGCTGATTAGAAACTTCACAGCTGACGTGCGGCTTTTGCGTCATAAAAGCCGGCAGTAATACAACCGGGGAGACGGGCTGAAAATGTGTTGATTTCTCCCCTCTTTTTATCTTATTTTTCTCTCAGCTGTGCCTCAAAAATAAGTTTGGAAAAGTTCTTTTTGGGACAGCGACTCCCAGCATGCCTAAACTAGCCAAGGCAGGGACCGAAGTGCAGACTCTAGGGCAGACATAGACAAACTTTGGCCCTGCAGGTGTTTTGGACTCCAACTCCCACAATTCCTAACAGCCGATAGGCTGTTAGGAATTGTGGGAGTTGAAGTCCAAAACACCTGCAGGGTCGAAGTTTGCCCATGCTTGCTCTAGGGCCCCATCACACCCAAACATTTATCCATTTATATGCTGTCACTGTTGGAGATAGCAACCTTTCCAAGCCTCCTTTATTTAATGTTTTGACTGTTTTATAACGTGTCGCTTTATATCCTGAAGTGTATGTCTTTTCTTTGGTTTGCAGTTTCTTAGCTCTATGTACTTACAGCTGTGCCAGGGGTTGCAGACCACGTGACTGGTTCAGTGACTGTTTAGAACAGGCATGGGCAAACTTCGGCCCTTCGGGTGTTTTGGACTTCAACTTCCACAATTCCTAAACACCCAGAGGGCCAAAATTTGCCCATGCCTGGTTTAGAATGTTCAGTTTTAAAAGGATGACAGTTTGATGTCTGTTGAGGCTCGAGTGTGTTAAGAGTGCAGAAGCCTGTGTGAGAAGCTAGAAGTCAGTTGAGGCTTGAGTTTCTTTGGAAGTAGATTGGTATTAGACAGTTCTGTACAAAGGAATATAGTTTTGAAGAAACTGTTACAAACATGGGAAAAGTTTATTAAACTGCAAAAACCTTCTTTTTGCAGGACACCCTGCAACACATTTTGCTATAGTCTATTGAGTCTCCATTCAACATAGTTTATGGCAGCTACAAAAATGAAATTTCTGGAGTATAACAACTACTTTCAAAGTTAAGTACTTCACAATTAAACAGGAAATAATATGTTCAAACCAGGAACAGTTTTTTTTTTCAAATTTTGTTACATAATGTAATGAATCAAGGGAGATCCAACCAGACATCCCCAAAGACTGAACCAATGCAATGAGATAAGAAAGATAAGATCATATGTCAAGACCTGTTCCTTAAGGAAAGAGTGGTTTTTCGTGCCTATATCTTGTCCAACACATTGCAAACAACTTTTTTTTTTAACCAGCTGAACATTTTTTAAGCTGCATCCCAATATGTTCCTGTGGCCTTTAATAAAGTTTGGATGGAAATGCAATGTAAGTTTTACTACTTTTAGAAGTAAAATGGGAAATAATCAGTTTTGAAATAACACTGTATTTCAATACTATGAGTGTCGATTAAAACACATACATGACAGGACACCTAGGATTATTGGAAAAATTAATTTCTTTAATAAAGGATACAAAATTACATAAAATGAGATTTTATAATATTTATTTATTTTATTATTTTATAAAGAAGGCATGTAAGTACACTCACATAGATGCAATATACTATTGCAGTTTCTTCTGGCATGCTACTTTTCATATTATTTGTGCCCTGCAAATTAAGGAAACAATTAAACTTAAAGTTTCCAAAACCCAAGAATCTCAACAAAAGTTTTGTGCCACCTTAATGTTTTGATCTAGTATACCTTATGACCAGGGCCATAGCCAGAAAAAAAAGGGGGAGGGGTTTAAGGGTTCAACCCCCCCCCCCAAAAAAAAACCGTGTCAGGTAAAAAAAAAAACAGGTTTACTCATGAATTTTAACTGGTTAACCAATTCATGAGTAAACCAGTTTTTTTTTAACCGGATATATTTCGATATCTATCTATCTCTGAAGTTACACTTTTAAATGTACAGATTCAACTTAAGAACAAATCTACAGAGCCTATCTTGTTTGTAACTTGGGGACTGCCTGTACTGTATTCTAGCTGAAAAGAGAAAATGCTAGGTACAAAACTATATGCACAGTTTATATTTTTTTGCACTTACAATGCTCAATTTTTAATTCTAAAAATGTTATCTAGTTAAAAAATACAAGTAAATTACAAACTACAAAGATGATCACTGTTCACTTACTGTACATATAAAACAAACATGGAAGACAATTAGAAGAAATATATTATTTCAAAAATTTTATTTAGAAAATGTATATCCCACTTTTGAGCCAAAAGGCTCTGTTGTCTATGATTTATTAATTAGACATCACAGTGTTAATTACAAAACAGCTGCCAAATCAGCTGAGAGAGACATATGTATTGTGTGTATGTGCCTTCCAGTTGTATGTTTACTTATGGCAACCCCATGAATTCCATTGGCTTTCTTAGACAAGTAATACTCAGAGATGGTTTTGTGATTTCCTTCCTCTGAAAGATAGCCTATACCACCTGGCTTTTGTTGTTGGGCTTCCATCCAAGCAGGATCTGGTTCCTTTAGGGCACTAAGGCAGGGATTATGTATTGATAATCTGTTAAAAGTGCATGTGGTTTTTAGAAAACAAACATTTATGAAGACTTTCCTCACAGTAAGATCCATTCAACAGTAGAATGAGTAGCCTGACAATGTGGTGGATTCTAATTGCACCTGAAAGATCACATGTGTAGGTGCCATTAAAAGCTGTAAGACAATCACTAGAGTGTTTTACTGTCCAAATGGCTTCCAAAATCACATTTCATTGTTAACCCTAGCAAATTTATACCTTGAAATAGCAACTAAGGCTTCATCTATACTGATCATTTAATGCAGTTTCAAACCAGTATTGAAGAAAGTGGTTATATAAGAAATCCTGAAATAGTGTGATGCCCAGATGACGAATGCACAAGCCGCAGAACATTGATACACATTACGGGCTTTCTTTCTCAAGCTTTTGTGGGAGTTTGTTGTTTGACTACCACAACTTGAAGCTAGCATCAAACTGCATTAAATGATCAGTGTAGACTGTAGTCCTACCCTGTTTCCCTGAAAATAAGACATCCTCTGAAAATAAGACCTAATACAGGTTTTGCTGAATTGCTAAATATAAGGCCTCCCCTGAAAGTAAGACCTAGCAAAGTTTTTGTTTGGAAGCATGCCCGCCAAACAGAACACCAGAGCATGCAGGATTGGTAAATATACTTATCATAGATTGTTTTACATGGAAATAATGGTAGTAACAAGAAATTCTTGATAGGATGCACAGTTTGTCCGGTTATGCTGGTTTGTGATGACAACTACTGTACAGTATAGAATAAATGTTCATTTTTTTTGTTCAACAATAAATGTGAATTCTTCTTTATGGAAAAATAATACATCCCCTGAAAATAAGACCTAGCGCATCTTTGGGAGAAAAAATTAATATAAGACAATGTCTTATTTTCAGGGAAATAGGGTATATACTTGCTTAGCTAGCAGTAAGTCTCACTCAGGGCCCTTCCACACAGCCCTATATCCCAGAATATCAAGGCAGAAAATCCCACGTTATCTGAGTGTGGACTCAGATAACCCAGTTCAAAGAAGATATTGTGGGATTTTCTGCCTTGATATTCTGGGATATAGGGCTGTGTGGAAGGGCCCTAAGTGAGAACCAAGGAACGGAATTGGGCTGAGAAAGGCTGAGAAAAGTTCCATTAACAAGTGTTACTTCTGAGTAAACATGAATAGGTTGTAATTGCATATATATTTTATTATATGGCACTTCTGGCAGTTTTTGTGGCTCTTAGAGGGTCACATGGACAAGAAATTGGCTCCCAGACCTCCCCTTCCATTTATAAAGAAGTTCAGTCCCGTTCAGTATCCCAGATGCACCTTCGCTGATATTTAATCCTTTCCAATATCCCAAATGTAGCTTCATTGATAGACAGCAAGCTTAAGCCTGAGAAAAGAGACAATTATTTTACACTAACTGTATTGAACATATGGAATTCATTAGCACAAAAAGCAGAAAAGGTCTCCAATTTAGACTGCCTTTAAAAAAAGATTGGACTACATTATGCCAATTTGGTCTGTCCTTGCTATACATATATAGTTTTCAGATTTAAAGGCACCAACGTTCAAAGAACAAGATATTAAGGTAAGTAGGAGGCCATTGTTGCCATTTCACCCTGCTTTTTCAAAGGCATGTAAACTGGTTCCTGGAAGACTGTTGTAGTAGCCTCGGAAAATATGTCTTTTGGGGTTAGAATTTCTGGAATCATCCAGACAGTATGGTCAGTGGTCCAGAAAAGTAATTGCAAAGCACAGCAGTTCAATGATACAAACAAACTTGCATAGAGTCTTCAAGGAAAAAGATATCCCTTTAGCACTAAATGTAAAAGAATTTCTCACTTCATTTTCCAGTAACTTTGTTCTGAGATAGACATTTCAAATGATCTAAGTCAAGTCTCTGCCTGTATTTGTTGCTCAACAAGTTGTGAAGAGGCTGAGCCAATGTGCATATGAATCAGCTCAAAACCTTGGCTCCAGAGACCCATGGGATTAAATTTCCCTCCTTCGCTCTCTTCTCCCTCTAAATAATTAGCCATTAAGGTCCTCCCACAAAACATTTTCTCCCTTCTTAATGCACTATCCAAGCAGAGAAATACTTTGAAGATAACTTTCAGATTCCATAATGAAGTCAGTCCATTCTTTGGAAAGCTCCTCCATGGAAGCTGCCTCGCCACAATATTCTTCTGGAAGAATGCTGGTCGGAAAATGCTGTTGGAGACTCTGGGAATAGTTACAGCCATGCATGTGGATCTGCAAGGAGATGAACTGTTTACAACTTTGCCCAGTTTATTCCATAATCCAAAAGGCATTCCAGGAGTATACACTGCAAATAAAAGAACTGCTAAGGCAATCACCTTAGTTAATATGAGAACTAAATTTTACATTCAAAATCACTAAATACCAGTAATTATAAGGAAATTTGTACATTAGGAACTTTTTAATCATGAAAAAAATGCAAGACTAAAGGAGAGCTAAAGATGGCAGGTTTGTGTTTGAGAATGACTCAGTTTCATACTCCTATAAAAACATGGGAAGATATGAGGAAATGGATGAGATAGAAAACGAACTTCTGTGCTCTTTCCATTCTCACTCCCCAACACTGGTCCTCTCCCAGCCAACAGGTCTTCAATATAAAGAGCCAAAGGTTGATATGAAGCACTTTTAGGAGCAAAAGTGTAATTCTTTATTTATTCTAAACCTATACTTTGCATGGAGCCTCTGGTGGCCCAGTGGGTTACACCACTGAGCTGTTGAATGTGCTGACTGAGAGGTTGGCGGTTCGAATTCGGGGTGAGTGCCCACTGTTAGCCCCAGCTTATGCCAACCTAGCAGTTCAAAAACATGCAAATGTGAGTAGATCAACAGGTACCGCTATGGTGGGAAGGTAATGGTGCTCCATGCAGTCATGCCAACCACATGACCACATGAGGTGTCTACGGACAATTTCTCTTCGGCTTAGAAATGGAGATGAGCACCAACCCCCAGAGTCGGACACAACTAGACTTAATGTCAAGGGAAAAATTTACCTTTTTTATACTTTGCATAATAGGAATTTGGTATCATCTACATTCCAGCATCAAATCTGTACCCTCTCTAGCTTCTTCTATGACTGACAGACACAAACTACTTGTTAATTATGATAGAATAAGCAGCCTCTAGAAACATAATAATCATAATGTTAAGTGGGCTTGAGAGGAAGGCTTTCCACATTCAAGGACTGCTTGCTTTTAATATTTGAAGACTGTTCAAAAGTGACAGCAGGTGTTCATTCTGTGGTACACATTGATACATTTAAAAGCTATGTTTTCTCTCAGTCTTTGCGAGACTTTTGTAAAAAGCAGTGACTTTGCTTCTGTCTTCTGTCGAGTCCCCTGAGAGGAGGAAAAGAACAGTCTCTCTTTGCCAAGTTCCCTGGAAACTAGGCAAAACCAAGGGAAGGGTAAGGCAAATAAAGGCTGCTTTTTCTCCCTTCCCACTGAGCCTTTGGAGAAAACACAAAGAGCAGCTCAAGGCTTCAGCAAAGCCCAGTGGAAAGGGAGAGAGTTTTTCTTTCTCCTCAAATTTTACTTTTGCAGGTCAAAGCTACCTCTCTCACCCATTTCTATATATCATTCACAGTGAACTATGAAGCCAAGTCCAGTATAAACATGTGATTATGGCAATAGCCAAAAGGGAAAGAGATCTAGTTATTAGCAAGCTGGAAAAGGAATTTCTGGAACTTGATTCATTGTAACTTCCTGGGTAAAAGGCAGAGGTTTCTGGGTTGCTGAGAGTTTTCCAGGCTGTATGGCCATGTTCCAGAGGTCTCCATTCACCAAGGTCTAGTTATGTAATCCAATATTTTTATTTAAGGAGATATTTAGCTGCAACAGATAAGAGCCTTTAAAGAATGGGGTGGTATAGTGCCCTTTATTTTGCTTTAAATCTCTTTTTAATGCTGTTTTCAGTGTGTGTTTTTAAAATCAAAGTCAGCTAAATTTTGTTTTAACTTTGAAGTGGATTTTTTAAAACCATATTGTGTCTTTAAATTGTTGTATGCTGCCTTAAATCCCATGCTGGGAGAAATGCAGGATATAAAATCAATTGATCATTCAGTCAAAAGACTATATTGTATTGAAGGTGCTTGAGGATCCTTTCCAATCAGAACAGTCCAGCACACCGCTGGCCACAAATAAATGTTAAATAATAGTGTTAGTTCAAAGTAATATTTCAAGTTAATAGACAACTGATTTGAGATACAATATGCCAATTGTATCTGTGGCAGTTAGGCTCCGGGACTCCATGCAAATACCAAAAAGGGGGGATGATCACACCCCATGTTAGTAATTGGTGGCAACATGAACATGCATGCTTCAGTGTGTCCACATTCACGTCACTGCCATTTAATAATATGGGGCATGGTAATCTGTGTTCAGTTGAGTTACCAGTATAATTGTTTGGAAATAGTTTGTGTAGAGTTAAAGACATGCAAACAGGAATAATATGCTAGCACTGGCTCACTCATTGCATATTTCTCACCCCCTGCACATGGGAAGGAACTTCCTTAAAAGGGGGCTTCATTTGTCTAAACAAGCTCTCCTGCCAAACAATTAAAAAAGCCTCCAAGAACAGCAGAATCTCTCTTTTTCAGGAGGTATGTGAACCATGATGAAATGAGCAGCAGAACTGTGGAGCTGGTCTCCTGCTCTTCCCACATTTATTGTAATCCTGTTAAAGTCAACTGAGGCCAAATAGGTTTAATGTTTGAATTTCTAAAGAAAAAAAATGTTCACATTCACTCACCCGTGCCTTGATTTTTTCAGAGAGAAAGGGCTTAATTATGGTAAAGACGGGATGGAAGAACAAAGGCTCATTAATCAAGTGGATACCTCGAACTTTGAGGGGGAAGGAATCCTGCCAAGAGGAAAAATGAGAAAGGAAGCATAATGCAAGATTCTAATTTTTGTAATGTTGATGTTATTCACTTGACCCAGCCTCAACAATGGTCAGAATATGCAAAATACAGAACAATTCCCTAGACATGGACACATTTGCATTTTTAAATACATAGAAACTATGCTTACAAAAAAAGTGACATATTCTAAATATACGGTATTCTATTTCCAACACAAGTCACTCAACCACATGACGCAGCTTGTCATGATGAATCACAGGTTGACGTCAGGTCACATGTGACACTTGAGAGGTCCATGGATCCCTACTTCTGGCCTATAGCCACATGTATAGCTCCTAGCCCCCACAACCTAGGTTGTTCTCCTCTTGGTGCTTCAGAGGATATTCTGGTCCTTCAGGACATCTTTACAAGAGGCACAGTGGAAAGGACAAAGCACAAATCCTGCTTCCCTAGCTCCTTTGGAGAGTTCCACTTAGATTTGGATCCAACAAATAACATTTCTTTAAAAAATAATATAAATATGAATATAGTTAATTATACAGTTGGCCCTTCACATTTGTAAGTTTAACATTGATGATCTGATGACTCGCAGATTTGTTTAATATGTTATTTCTAAGAATCCTTAGGTCTTCCAGGTTTACTCTATGGGCATCTTTCAGAAGTTAACCATAGTGTTACACTGGGAGACCTAGAGATTCATAGAAAGAATACTTTTCTAGGAATCGCTATGTCTGTCATCATAATTGTATGATTAATGCCTGGCAGATGTAGACCACTGATGCCCTGGAAGTCCTAGAGATTTCTAGAGCAGTGGTCTCTCAGACTGAAAAATAGCAGATTTTTCCCACTTTTGTGGGGGTCCTGCATCTTTAACCTCCATAAAAGTGAAGGACCTGTGAAATAATAGGGAGATAACACAGATCTGTCTTAGAGGTTTGGTACAAAGATTACTGAGGAAGGCATGATACACTTTGTTTGCTTGAGAAATGCTGATAATAAATATTATTTTAATATTTTACTAGATATTATTATTTACTAGATATTTTACTAGGTATTATGAAAGTGTGATGCTTCAGACAATACTGTCAGTGGATTACAATGTGATCAAATTTATGGTTTTTGCATACCCATTGCTTACCTTGCTATTCTTAAACCATGTAGTATTAAATTGTATTAAAACTATTTTGTAATATTTATAATTTATAAAATGTGGAATTTATCAGGGTTTTTTTATATTCATTGAACCATAGGTAGGTGCTTAACGAGAACTAAACCACAGAACTTACTGTGAGCACAGCAGCTATCCTTTTGGCCACTGTTGGAGAGATCTGAAAGGCATGGGCAAATCTCCATCCTTGGAGATCAAAGATAACCTTGACACCGTTCTGCTGTGTCTCTAGCTCCCTTACGATAAGCTCAGATGTGATAAGACTTACATGAAACACATCAAATGCTGTAAACTTCTTTGGATCCCATCGTGCTAAATGGAAGAAAGAGAGACATGTGTACTCAAGTAAAGACTCAGTCTTCACTCTCCTGGTTATAAACTGGATATAACTTAGTCCATCAATTCAGTTCAGTCAAACAATAGTAATGTAACACAACATTAATCTCAGCAGCAACTTAAAAATTGCAATTATTAATCAGTTCTTCAGTATGCCTCGACTGGCTGCTCCTTTATCTTGTTCCACTAACAAATAATCCAATTGCACTGTGTTCATCTACGTCTTAAAGAAATTTATCTAGGCAGCAAATCTCAATTTGCGATTAATCACCGCATTATAAACTTACTCAGAAAGGCAATCTAGTCATCCATGAATCATAAACAGCTTGGAAACAACATGCTGCAAACAGAGTTACCTTTGTATTGTTATTTTATAACAATTTTAACAAATAACATGTTTCAAAAATAATATAGTAAGTAGAAGAAAAATTACTTTATTGGTTTAATTGTTCATTTGGCAACTTTTAGAAAACACTTTTATAGGCCCTTCTATACACATTTGTCAAATTATATGCCTTTCTGTTATCCTCATCCTCTTTCCCTCAAAATGTTAACAAAGTAATGAGCTAAGTAATGAAACAGATTACTGTACCTTTTTTCTCATGGTAATATGTTGCAGCAATTAACTACTTTAAAACACAATACAAGTAACAAAATAAATTCAGTATGAGCATCCCTTATCCAGAATTTTGAAATCCAAAATACTGCAAAATCCAGAAGTGCCTACCTTGGGGGCTAAAAGGGACATCTTTGCCTTCTGATGATTCAGTGTAAACACACTTTGTTTCATGCACAAACATATAAAATATTGTGTATAAAATTACCATATATATACTCTCTCTCTCTCTCTCTCTCTCTCTCTCTCTCTCTCTCTATATATATATATATATATATATATATATATATATATATATATACATACATACATACACACACACACACACACACACACACACACACACACACACATATACATATACATATACATATAATATGGATATGAAAAAAATATGAATTTGTGTTTAGACTTGGACCCAGTCTCCAAGATATCTCAATATGTATGTATATACAAAAACAGAAGAGTCTCACTTATCCAACATAAACGGGCCGGCAGAATGTTGGATAAGTGAATATGCTGGATAATAAGGAGGGATTAAGGAAAAGCCTATTAAAAATCAAATTAGATTATAATTTTACAAATTAAGCACCAAAACATCATGTTATACAACAAATTTGACAGAAAAAGTAGTTCAATACGCAGTAACGCTATGTACTAATTACTGTATTTACGAATTTAGCACCAAAATATCATAATGTATTGAAAATATTGACTACAAACATGCGTTGGATAAGTGAGACTCTACTGTACCAGTATTCCAAAATCTCGGAATTCAAAATTCAAAACACTTCTGGTCCCAAGGATTTCAGATAGGGGATATTCAACCTGTATTTGTAAAAAGGAATTTTCCAAACTATTATCATAAACTGAGGGTGCATTCAGATGTGTGGCAATTCTGGCTTGTCGTGAATAAGCAGTGTGCTAGTGCAACACAACTCAACTGGTCCTGGTTGTAAGGTTTGTTCTTGGTTTTTCTGGTTGGGTCACAACTTTTTGCCAGATGACACAATAAACCAACTATGAGCTGGAATTTTGTTTGTTTAGCTGCTGGTACTTGCAGTGGAAAACAGCTCATTCATGATAGGTTAGGGATCCTTCTTCTCAATGTTATTTGATCACACCCATAATGTCAACACTGTTGATGTCATGGGAGTTCATACAGGATTATACTTTGAAATATAAGGAAGATGTATAAATGTATAGTGCTGCCCCAAGAAAAGTTACTTACCAATTCTATAAATGAGCACTTTACTTCCAGTTGGGTCTCTTTCTTTCAAAACTCCATGGTAACCTTTATGCAACAATCCGAGAATAGAGTAGGGTCGTAAATCTGCACTCATTTCTGGGCATTCAGCTCTCCATTTGTGGTAGTTTTTCAACAGCTGTAAAGCAATTAACAGAAAGACAAGTAGATAGGAAATAACAAGATACCTATGGAATAATTTGTAAGAAAGTTGTAAAAAAGAACACTGCTTTCCCCCTACTAGTTTCCTACATTTTTCATTCAGGGCACAATTCCTATAGTCACTTATCTGGAAGTAAGTTCCACAGGATTTAAAACATATTACCTCTGAGCAGACATGTATAGGGTTGTATTTTAATTGAATTTTGCAATCATATGCAGATACAGTTTATTAATTCTGTTTGGCTAATTTCTAACATCCACCATCTGGCTTCTTAGATTTAGCAAATGAGTCAGCACAGCTAAAAACTAATAATTTGAATGCATTTACTATGAATCAACCCACTTAAAAGATTTACAATCCAACTCTTACCATTCTATTTTTAGCCCACAACGTAATTCATTAAGCCTTCCAAGAATATTATTCATACACTTCTAAATCTGCCTGTATCTTCTATTTCTCCACCCATCCCTGCCAATCAATCTTTATATACAAAGTTTAGATTTTTTGTAAACAATTTCCAAGCACCACCAGTTGCCATCTGAAAAAAGTGTAGCTAGATGTACACTTATAATTCTTATTTCTATACCAATTAAAAGCTTACAATTTACAGCTGGCCCTCCATATTTGAAGGTTTGACTTTTGGAGATGTGACTGAAATGGTCTGTCAAAGAATTTCTAGTGCAACACTATGGTCAACATCCAGTGGAAGCTGTCACTGCAATTTCCCTCTAAGAATCTCTGTCATTCAGTGCAATTCTATGGTCAGGGTTATTGTGTGTTTTCCGGGCTGTATGGCCATGTTCCAGAAATATTATCTCCTGACATTTCGCCCACATCTATGGCAGGCATCCTCAGTGGTTGTGAGGTATATATGTACCTGTGATTCCAGCCATGAAAGCCTTCGACAACAAATTCTATGTTCAATGTCTGGCAGATTTTTACCATAGAGCACTGAAACATCTACAGATTCCTTGGGAGGTGTTCTCTCATGTCAAAAAAAGTTTGTGGTTTCCACTTTCTTGGAGGCCCTGTCCCCCTAACCCCAGTGAATGTGGCGGATCAACTGTATTTCACTGCTTCACTATACCCTCATCCAGTATCAAAACATAAGAACTCCAGATTGCCAAGAATTAAACCAAAAAAGAGTGGGGTGGACAACTTCATCCAGAGGGATATTGGGAACATACATTTAGACATCTCTGAAAAACTGTTAGTTCACTGTCTGACTTGAAGCAGGAAGTTCTGAATATGGACTTATCATCAGACTTGATTCTCACTGGGTGTCTTTGTGACAGTGCATCCCACACTAATATGCTTCTATTGTAATATTAAAATGGGTAAGCTCTGTGTTAATTTCCTAAATTTCTTCAAAGAGGAGCAATGCAAAAATGTGATATATAACATTAATACCCAAAGCAAGATTAAACAAAATATAATAAGTAGATCTATACTAAGGGCTTTTCTACACTGACCTCTAATGCAAGCCAACTGACTCAGTGTCCTGGATGCCAGATTGGTCCCACATGGCATCCAAAGACATAGCCAATCAATCACCTTGGAAGCAGGAAGAATCCTGACTGCCTAGCCATGCCAAAATTACCTTCAGGCTAGGTGTGTAAGATAGATACAAAACATGTTTAGATTTGCTTCCCATCTCCAAGATATCTCATATGTAAGTATTCCAAAATCAGAAAACATCCAAAATATAACACACCACAAGCATTTCAGATAAGAGATACTCAATCTATATAATTATTTTTCTGGTTATACAAAAGCAGCCTTGTCTAGAAGCAATCATGTTCTTTCTTTTCAGATAAAGGAATACCTGTTTCCTCTGGTATTTAGGAAGAGGTAATAAAAGAAAAATATGTTATTTATTTATTTATTTACAGTATTTATATTCCGCCCTTCTCACCCTGAAGGGGACTCAGGGCGGATCACAATGTACATATATATAGCAAACATTCAATGCCATTAGACAAACAACACAGATAGACACAGAAGCTATTTAACTTCCCAGCTTCTGGCTTTGTGAGGGTATGCTCGATTCCGGCCACAGGAGGAGCTGCTGCTTCATCATTCATTGTGACAACGAGTCCTTTTTGATGGAGTACTTCCTCATCCAGTGTTGTAAATCAGTTAAATTAGCCTCCCTGCATAAGCGGTCCCTAAATTTTCCTACTTGACAGATGCAACTGTCTTTCGGGTTGCTTAAGTCAACAACGAGCAGAGCTATTTTTTATTTTAATGGTTGGGTGCTCACTCTGACAGGGGCTGGCCTCGAACTCATGACCTCTTGGTCATAGTGATTTATTGCAGATGGCTACTAATCAGCCTGCGCCACAGCCCACTCCCGGTGTTGGAGCTGTTACCCCAATAGGAACCACATTGTACCTCATGTGTATATTTTGGCAATTTTTATTGCCTCTTACATCTTGCAGATGAAGACATAAATCCCTACAAATTATTCTTGAACTTTTCCATTTGGTTAAATTGTTTTTCAGTAACTCTTTTGCTAACAGCAAGTGATTTTTTTATAATGACAGCATTAACCATACTCAAAGGAATCCCTTTTAAATTGCAGATAGTATGTTACATTGGTCCATTATAAAATACACTGAGAAGAAGGCTTCTATGAGCTGAGCTATTGGTATTTGAATGCCATTTTGAAACAGCCCAAAATAATTTTGTTACTGTTTTAGCCAAATCTGTCCAAAGTACAAAATTATGTAACAAGAATCCAGACAGCACAGAAAAACTAAAACAAACAAAAATTTGTAGAAATTTAATAGTATCTTTGATGCAAGAGCAGAACGGTTATTTCCTCTGCAATTTCTGTGATCTACCTTTGGTTGAAAGCTTTAATTTGCTATTCTGAAACAGCATCCATGGTTCTTGTACATGCATCTTCCTGTTACTGGAATTGTAGGCTCCCCCCCCCCTTGGAAAGTATTAAATTTATGCAAATATACATATGTAGTTGCCGACAAATTTGATCTGATTTACTAGGCCCATTATTGAAGAGAAGTTTAGGCATCATCTTAGCCATTCGTATACTTATCCTTAGGGTTTTTCCTTTGCAAATTACTATGCACAGCTCTTCACTTAGGAAAAACAAAAGGTGGATGAAAGGGTTTAAAACTATGATTTTCCTTGTTGGGAACACTTACTGGGAAGATTTTTGTTTCAGCACAGAGGTCTTATAGACAAAATTATTTGCATTTAGTTTCACTGTCCAGTGGGAAATTCTATAGTGTACTGTACCTCATTACACTAGAACATGGATCCACTTTAAATCCTGTTTCTGCCTCCTGCAGAATTCTGGGGCTTGTGGTTTAGGGAGGTTCAGACAGAGAGGTCCTGGGTCTCTCTAAACTACAAACCTCAGAATTCTTCAGGAGGCAGAAACCAGATTTAAAGTGCATCCATGCTGGACGCTGTGAACATAGCAAGGGACCTGCCAGAAATGACATATTGCTTATTACTAAATACATACATGAAAAGTACCCAAAGCTATATGCATATTTCACAGTGAATCTCATATGCAACTTTCATATCAATCATATGGAACTTTCAATATTTACTAAGTGTTTACTTCTTATCCTTTTTTTCTGCTGTCAACTGCAGCCAGAACAGGACTGCGTGTTCAGACAAAATAAACTAGGCAAAATATACATGTAGATCATGATCATCATGATCATCATCATCACCATAAAAAAACTCAGTCTCATACCTCCAAGTAATTTATAAGCAATGATATCTGTCTTTTCTGTTTGTTTTGAGCACCCAGTAATAAGAAATTTCATTTCAACTTTCCTGGCCAATAACTATGATATAACAATCGCCATGTTGTATAATCCTTTTATTTAATTGGCAACTATAGTAGCAATACCTGTTAAAATGTCTTGCGGTAACATGTTCTGTAAGCTACGTAAAAGTATTTGCATTAAGCTTGCCTACAAACATGTAGGAGCTCAGTTTTAAAAAATCACACAATCCACATTGAAAACATTATCTAATAAATATCATCCATCTTTTGTATTTTACTTTAGAAGTGGCCAAAATTCATTATGGCATCACAAATGCATAACCTAGAATTCAAATCCATGCCTAGTATGTATTTACAGTGCTAGGATGGTTATGTAGCCACATAGGTGATACAGAATCATGGCCACCATGCTATAAATTAAAGCACCCGCTTTTTAAAGAATTCAAGCCATATAAAAATAGAGCAGTGTTTAATTCAGGATTAGTTATGCTAACTAAACGACTGAGCAGCAGCAGCTATTTGGATCTGCATCAGTGGCATCACTAAGGGGGTGTGGGGAATGCAAACCATACTGGGTGACACCGTACAAGGAGATGGCACCAAAATCGAAGTCTAAAAATTATGAAGTATTTCAGCAGAAATTTATTATTATTCATAAAAAAATGTCCCTGTAATTTGATTTGATTTAACCACAAAAACATTTTCCAAAAGCCCATCTTACATATATACTCTATCAATATATTTACAAAGATAAAACTCTGTGATAACTGACTTTTTGAACCTTCGAATGAGCATATGCTTTGGTGAGAGTGATCATTATCACCCAATTACAATGATACTTAATTCATGTGGTTTTGTCTGCATCTCTACAATTGCATACATTATTTCAGTTGCTGGGGTTTTTTTATAATTCTGATTTTGTCAAACTTTCTGTTGTTTTAGCTACAATATGGTCTGGTATGGGAAGAGGTCCATAGGGCAATACCATGAGTTATTGCACTGTGTGCCACTGTATCTCACTGTAAAGAGCAGAACAGCTACTTTGAGTCCCCTTCAGGGGAGATAAAATGGGTATAAATAAATATAATAATAATAACAGTGCAGTTGTGAACACTCTGTACTAGTACTAGATGCAAGAAAATTGACTGGCATGGAGCCATTTCTTTGGTCTTTGCAGACATAACATCAGCAGATGAGGAACACAAAGAGCTGGAAAGTGCCCAGTTATTATTATGGGTCATTTTCAGTTTTTAAGATTATGCAAAAGGGAAGAAAGGTCTTTCAAAATAATCATATATTTTTTTCAAAAACAGAAGGGAAAACTACTGGTGGCACAACAGTGGGTCAGGTCTTGCTTTTGGTTAAAACTGTGACAAATGTAAAGCAGGAGTGGGCAAAGTGTAGCCTTTCAGATACTGTTGAACTGCAACTCCCATCACTCCCACCTAGGATAGTAAAGAATGCTGGGAGTTTCAAACCAAAGGCAGTTGAGGGCCACACTTAGACTATTCCTGGTATAATTACTGATCAAGAGGAAATGATCAATAACTAAATTTCTGTCCTAGGAATTTTGCAGTTCTTTCCTATGGTCTGCACATCTTCTCAAGTTCGTGAGCAAATCCCCTAAATTGCTGAAAAGCATCAAAACTTGGTTTCTTGCCATAAAGAAAGAAATCTTCCAGTAGGAAGGAAAACAGGAATCTTCTAAGCAATTGTAACATGTCATTTCTGCAAGGACATTTGTTGCTCAGTTCCTGAATCTCTGTGTTGAGTTGTGTACATAAATAGATGGTAGGTAGGTAGGTAACTTATTTCCTTATACATTTTCTGAATAGCTAATGTCACAATAACTGAATAACTAACAGCACATTGCAATGCCACAAGAAAATCAGTAATTGCTATAAAGGAGGATGTGTCCTGGAACAGGATGTGTGCTGATTATAGGAAGACATATTGTGAAACAAGGAGATACAGATTCAGTCAGAATGAACTATTTTCTAATATGCATAGAAACAAAGCATAGCAATATGTATGTTGTCTTTCCAGGTTGTAATACCATTTCTGTGTTTGTAATTTTTCAGAATGTCAAAGGAAAGCTGCTTCGTGTAGTAGAGATAATAGATTTTCTGTCATCGTCAGAGCAGTAAAGAATGCAAGTGCACATAAATATGTTATTGATCTGATGAGGACTGAGGCCAGAGACCAGACATATTGCTTGGTTTGTAACCTCATATGAATAAAATCAATGTTGCCATTCACAGCTGTAATCGTTTGCTCTATTTTAATGGTGAATCTGTAATTGCTCTGCCATGAAAGGTTTGCAAGTTGGGAGTTTGAATGACAAGGTACCAGTAAAACCATAGCAGTATTCCCTAGCATATTTTAAGTATGAGCCATTATGGATGCTTACCTGCATGCAGGACCACATTAAAATATAATATCCCAACCAACATCAAAGGCAAGAGAGAAACCTGTATTTCTCTCCTCCCCCCAACTTTTCATGTATTCATGTCAGAAGAGTATTACTGTATGTCTGCATGCATGTGACTAGAAGTAGGTGATAAAGGTATGTATGTATAAAATGAATAGGTAAGACATATCATTAGCGTGACATTTCATCAGGACACTTAATAAACTAAATTTGAATTATTGTGTTACTGGGAACACTGCTATGGACATTCCAGTGATTACAAGGACTTCAAATCACCCGGTGGCGCAGTAGGTTAAACCGCTAAGCTGCTGAATTTGATGACCGAAAGGCTGGTGGTTCAAATCCGGGGAGCAGAGTGAGCTCCCACTGTTAGCCCCAGCTTCAGCCAACCTACGGTTGGAAAACATGCAAATGTGAATAGATCAGTAGGTACCACTCCGGTGGGAAGGTAAAGGCACTCCATGCAGTCATGCTGGCCACATGACCTTGGAAGTGTCTATGGGCAATGCCAGCTCTTCGGCTTAGAAATGGAGATGAGCACCAACCCCCAGAGTCAGACTCGACTAGACTTAATGTCAGGGGGAAACCTTTACCTTTACCCTTAGAAGGACTTCAAATCACTTTCAGTGGAGAGAAAAGCAATATGTAAACACTTTTAAAATATATAAAACATGTCTTGTTCAGACAGATATTTGGCTGTTAAATTGACTGACTATTAAAGAGGATTTAAATAGATTTAAATACAATATTGGTAATTCAATTGCATTTTTAAAATTGTTCTTATTAGTTGTCTTTAGGGTGATTTTGGCAACAAATCAGGATACAAGATGTAATAAATAAGACTGAAGTCCATAAGAATGCTGGGAGTTCCAGTTCAACAATATTTGGATGATACCACAATTGCTACACATGCCCTAAATCCAGTTGCTAGTATCAGGTAGAATAGAATCATTTAAATATGACTCTAGTTCTGATTTACCATTTGACAATGTCTCTACTCTACTTTAGCAAATGGATTTAGGCCTAAATAAATTGATTCCTAATTCCTGTCTTGTTTGTCATCCAGTGATCTTAAGATCTCAATTTTTTTTACTTAGTGTGCATACATTAACTATAGGCGAAGCAAATTATAAAACTTGAAAAAGACCAACACAGCCTTTTGTGGTTATTCATGAATATTTATTACCTAGATGTAGCAACAACAACAACAAAAACAACAACAACATTGTATAACCTAAAAGACTAAGGACCTCATCACATTGAGGCTGAGAAGCTGGGGAACAGCAAGGTAAACTGTGGGGCAGTGTCACACTGCGTTCCCTTACCATTGTGGGTCCTGGGATCACTTCCCAAGACTTTTCCCTGCTCTCCCCTGCTTCCTTCTTCTTCCACTTTGGTTTCTTTTATGAGGAGTCCTCTGGACTATTGGCATGCAGCCTGATGGAGCCCCGCCGGAAGTAGCCCTGCATCATATGGTGAGATTTGGGGGACTCCATACTGGCAACACAGAGAAGCAAGGAGAAGATGCTTGCTGCTTGGGGCTTCTGGTAGTTGTTGTTATTGCTATGTTTATTTATACTCTTACTTTAAAAGCATTTCAATACAGTTGAAAATTTACATATATACAAACCAGGGAGCTGCAATTTATCTTCTTAAGTGTAGTTCGTAATCTGTCAGGCACCAGAGAGACTCCTGCCATATCAGAATCCTGCCCAGTTCTTCAGATTATTTCATTAAAGGCTTGGGCTTGTTTGTTTTTCTTTTCTGCTGCTCCTTATTGCAATGATAAACTATGTCTTGCACAATGTGATGTTTGATATAAATAATAATTTTAAAATTTCTTTCAGTAAAATACTTTCAAATCTTTTGCAATGAACAGGGTCCAAGTGAAAACTAGAGAAGGTTCCTGTGTCATTAATAACTGTTCAGAAGGAAAAACTTCAGCAAGTGCGGCTCATCACACAATCTCTATACCACCACTGCCTCCACTCTTTTTGCAAGGTTCCTATCATACTGTACCTTGATCTGCGTGATTTGTGTACACAGGGAGATTCTGGCTTTGGGAGACTCCCTGAGTTGTTTACATTTCCAAAGGAATGTGTGGGGAAGAAAAACAGGAAATAAATGCATGTTTTCATCTGATGAAAAGTGTTGTGTGGCACTTTAAAAAAGCTTTATTTGGCACAAGCTTTTGCAGATTTTCAGCCTACTTTATCTGAAGCACACGTCATCAAGGTTATTGAAGCTTTTGCAAAACAAAACTTATTCTGTGGTTAAGGGAGTGCTTTCCAAACATTTCATGTTGGTAATATTTCTTTTTAGACAGGCATCATCTCGTGACACAGTATTTCAGTTTTACTAGCAAACCAGAAGTTAAACCAACCCCTATAAGAGATACATTCATATCTCATGAAAACCTTTAATTCATTTTAAAATATATATATGATTTCTAAGATAACCTACCATTCCAAGATGTTTGTCATTTATGAATTAGTATTAACACTAACATTAATAATGTTATTAATACTAATTGGCATCTTTGCTGTGTAAAAACAGCTACAAGTTGGTATTGCTTATTTCACATAAACTCAGAGATTTCTTGTTATGTTCATGAAACACACTGCAGCTGGCATATGAATATGTTGCAACACACAATTTGGTAAGCTCTGGTTAAGGTGTCACAGGACTTGCTTTTCCTGCAACAAACTAACACCCTTTGCCTTATACACAGGGGGAAAAGAGTTGGCTAGAAAATGTTTCCTGCTGCTTAACATGCAAATTTGCCCCGAATGAAGCAATCCTAAAGTTTGAATCCAAAGGTGAGGAAGACAATACTACTTTTCTATCCATTTAGACACATCCCGTATGCCTTTGCTGAACCAAAGAGGGGTACATCTACACTGTAGAATTAATGCAGGCTGATACAACTTTAACCATAGCTCATTGCTATATAACCACAGGAATTAGAGTTTTACAAGGTCTTCAGCTTTCTCTGCCAAAGAGTACTGGTGACTCACTGAATTACAACTTCCATGATTCCATAGCACTGAGCCATGGCAGTAAAAGTGGTGTAAACTGCATTAATTCTATAGTGAGGATGCACCCCAAGGAGTGACCTTTGGCCCAGAAAAACTGTTTCTTTCACACTACACAATAATAATACTTGGATCCAACTTTAAAGACCATGGCTTCATTCTGTGAAATACTAGGATCATAATTTCTATCTCTATTATTTACTCTAAGGTTGGTTGGCGAGACAATGTCCTGGAATTCCTTTCTGAAATGTTGTAGGATATGGAGGAATTTGTAGGCTGAAGAGACATTTAGAATTTTGGTGCATAACCCAGGATTCTGTAGAATCAGTCCTGGCAGTAAAATGAGACCAACGTTTTGTATTTGTATGGTATCTGTCATACTACACAGTTACTCTACTCTTAACGACAACATCCTAAGGAATCCTGGGGTTTGTGGTTTAGAATGCCAACATGGCATCATGATTTGAATGTTAGAAAACTCTGGAGACCAGGGATCAGCCTCAAAAAGCCACAGGGTGACCTTAAGCAAGTCATGCTCTCTCGTCCTCTGAAAATCACATGATACATTTGTTAGAAATGACTTGATGGACAACAATTGAGGATTTTCAGCCAAAGAACTCTTGAAGCTGACTAAACTGCAAAACTCAGAACTCGATGGGATGTTGCCATGGCAGTTAAAGTGGAGTAATAGTACTATATAGTGTATAATAGTGTCGTGTGAAAGTTTTTTTTAGAGGAGATGATGGACAGTGACTGCTGTCCTACAGTTATCCTTCGATCCCCCCCCCCCCCCCCCCCCCCGAGTAAATAAAAAGAATTGACAGCCTTCTTGATGTTATTGTTGTGTGACTTCAAGGCCTTTCTACTTATGGCAGAGGTCTTCTAGGCTTTGGATGGTAGAATCCATGGATACATCTATACCAGACATGGGCAAACTTCAGCCCTCCAGGTGTTTTGGATGTCAATTCATAGAAATCCCAACCAGCTTACAGAGGGCCGAAGTTTGCCTATGCCTGATCTATATTGTAGAATTAATGAAGTTTGACACTACTTTAACCACCACGGCTCAATGTTAGGGATTCCTGAAAGTTGGAGTTGAGTGAGGGACCAATGTTCTTTGGCAGAGAAGGCTAAAGACCTTGTGAAACTATAACCCCCATGATTCCATAGCATTGAGCCATGGCAGTTAAAGTGGGGTCAGACTGCATTAATCCTACAGTATGAATGTGTCCCCAGCAAATCAGCAGAATTGGCACGAGTCTCGAAGTTGTTGTGGTGTGACTTCAAGGTAGTAATACTTATGGTAGAGATCTTGTAGTCCTCTCAGGAACTTTGTAGGATAGTGGCAGTGTAGAAAAGAAGGAAGGGAAAAGATGTGCCAAGGAAGCCTAACTCTGGGCCAAGCTCACAGCCCAAAGGTGCTGATGATTCAATGTACACAAACTTTGTTTCAGGCCCAACATCATTAAAAACATTGTGTATACATTCACCTTCAGACTATGGGTATTAATAAATGTTGTGTTTAGAGTAGGGTCCCATCTACAAAATACTTCATTACAGATATATGTCAATATAGGTACAGTAGAGTCTCACTTATCCAACATAAACGGGCCGGCAGAATGTTGGATAAGCGAATATGTTGGATAATAAGGAGGGATTAAAGAAAAGCCTATTAAACATCAAATTAGGTTATGATTTTACAAATTAAGCACCAAAACATCATGTTATGCAACAAATTTGACAGAAAAAGTAGTTCAATATGCAGTAATGCTATGTAGGAATGCTATGTATTTATGAATTTAGCACCAACATATCATGATGTATTGAAAACATTCACTGCAAAAATGCGTTGAATAATCCAGAATGTTAGATAAGCAAGTGTTGGATAAGTGAGACTCTACTGTATTCTAAAATTGGGGGGGGGGGGGGGGAGGGGGGAATCCAAAATATAGAAAACCTCTGGTTCCAAACATTTGTGATTAGGGATACCCAAGCCAGGGCTGTAGCCAAGCGGATGGGGGGGTAGGAGTTCAAACACCCCAAATATTTTCAGGTTATTTAAAAAAAAACAAAAAAACAGGTTTACTCATGAATTTTAACTGGTTAACCAAATCCCCATGAGTATCCACTGAAGTTTATCTGTCTTGAGTGTCCACTGAAGTTTATGATGGAGCCTGATTTCTAAATTATTTTGTGTTATGGAACTACTCTTCATGATTTGCTAAAAAAAAAAAAGTTTCAACCCCTCTGCCCAAGAATATTTTTTTCTGGCTATGGCCCTGACCCAAACTGTAGCCTAACACTCAAACCAATCTGCCATACTGGCTTCCAAGTTCTCCCTCAAGTTCTACGTATCTAGAGAGTATAATGTAAGCAGTTAGACGCCGCTTTGACTGCTTTGTCTCAATGCTTTGGAATCCAAAACACCTGGAGGGCCGATGTTTGCCCATGCCAGGCCTGTAGAGGGTGGGGCTGGCTCCTTACCTTCCAGGCCAGCTCTGCGTCGAAATCCCGAGCCCTTAAGAAGCGGACCAAGTGGGCGTCGCTGAGGAGGAAGGGCGGCAGGGGGTGCAAGCCCCCTCCTCCCTCCTTCTCCGCTTCCTCTTGGGCTCTGCGCCTCAAGGCGGCCACGGCGGCTCTCACTTGGGGCGCCTCGTCCGGCAGCAAGTTGGGGTTGGCGGGCTCCTCGGGGCGGCTCATGGCGAGCGAAGGGGCTCCTCGGCACTGGAGGAGGAACCCTGCTCTTGCCCCGTTGCATAACCGGAGGAGGGAGAAGGCAAGGCAGCCGCTGGCACCGCCGCCGAGCCCCGGGCCAAGGCCGCGCAGGAGTCCAAGGGGCCCTTGTTTGTCTTGGCTACAAGGATCTGCGCCGGGCTACCTGGCCGGACTCGTTTGGCGCCTCTGCGGTCCATTGGGAAACAAGCGCCCGCCTCCCTCCCTCCCCAAGGAGGAGGACTCCCCAGCGCAGGCAGAACTGGCCACCGTGATCTCCCTGGCAACCTTTGCCGCCGAGAAAACCACCGAGTGGGGACTCTTGTGTCGCCTGACTCAAAGCTCATACTCATATCGCCTCGCTGTCTCCAAGTTCTCCCTTACAAACTCTTGAGCTTTCTGTGCTGCGAGCACCAAACTGCAGATCTCAAATATCCATAGCATTCAGTTAAAGCAGGCAGGGGCAAACTTCGGCCCTCTCTCCGAGTGTTTTGGACTTCAGCTTCCACAATTCCTAACAGCCGGTCGCCCATGCCTAAGCTAAAGGGATGCTTTGTTTATTTGTTCAGTTGCTTGCAACTCTTGGCGACTTCATGGACCAGCCCACTCCAGAGCTCGCCACCCCCAGCGCCTTCAAGGTCAAGCCACTCACTTCAAGGATAATATTCATTCCTCTTGCCCTTGGTCGGCCCCTCTTCCATTTTTCTTCAATTTTCCCCAGCATCATTGCCTTCTCCAAGCTTTCCTGTCTGCTCATGATGTGGCCAAAGTACTTCATCTTTGCCTCCAATATACTTCCCTCCAGTGAGCAGAAGGGCATTATTTCCTGGAGGATGGACTGGTTGGATCTTGCGGTCCAAGGCACTCTCTGAATGTTCCCCCAACACCACAGTTCAAAAGCGTCTATCTTTCTTCACTCAGCCTTCCTTATGGTCCAGCTCTCGCATCCATAGGTTACTACGGGGAATATCATTGCTTTTACTATGCAGATCTTTGTTGCCAGTGTGATGTCTCTACTCTTCACTATTTTATTGAGATTGGCCATTGCTCTCCTCCCAAGAAGTAAACGTCTTCTGATTTCCTGGCTGCAGTCTGCATCTGCAGTGATCTTCGTGCCTAGAAATACAAAGTCTGTCACTGCCTCCATGTTTTCTCCCTTGATTTGTCAGTTATCAGTCGGTCTTGTTGCCGTCATCTTGGTTCTCTTGATGTTTAACTGCAACCCAGCTTTTGCACTTTCTTCTTTCACTTATGAAAGAAGTTATGAAGCTCCTCAGCTCCCCCTCGCTTTCAGCCATCAAAGTGGTATCATCTGCATACCTAAGTTTGTTAGTGTTTCTTCCAGCCATTTAAACTCCAGCCTTGGATTCATCAAGCCCGCACATAGCACAATGTGTTGTGCATGCAAGTTGAATAGGTAGGGGGAGAGTATACAGCCCTGCCATAGTCCTTTCCCAGTCTTGAACCAGTCTGTTGTTCCGTGGTCTGTTCTTACTGTGGCTACTTGGTCATTATGCAGATTTCTCAGGAGAAAGACAAGGTGACTTGGTATCCCCATACTATCAAGAACTTGCCACATTTTATTATGATCCACATAGTCAACGGCTTTAGAATAGTCAATAAAACAGAAATAGATGTTTTTCTGAAACTCCCTACCTTCCTCCATTATGCAGCGGATATTGGCAAAGGGATGCTAAACTACATTAATTCTACAGCCTGGACACACCCACTAAGGGTGAATCTATATTGCAGAAGGAATGCACCACTTGAACTGAGTTGGCTCAGTGCTATGGAATGGGTAACATTAAGCCAAGGAGTGCTAGTTTTATAAGGTCTTGAGCCTTCATTGCCAAAGTATGGACATTTCATCAAAGTACAACTCCCAGGATTCCAAAGCATTGAGCCACAGCAGTCAAAATGTTGTTGAACTGTTTAAATTCTACAATCTAGATATGTAGAACTTAAGGGAGAACTTGGAAGTTAGTATGGCATATTGGTTTGTGTTAGGCTGCAGTTTGGGTATCCCTTATCACAAATGTTTGGAACCAAAAGTTTTCTATATTTTGGATTTCCTCCCATTTTAGAATACCTATATTGACATATAGGTGTTCCCCCCCCCCATTTTAGAATACCTATATTGATATATGGAGCCCCTGGTGGCACAGCGGATTAATCTGCTGAGCTGCTGAACTTGCTGATCATAAGGTTGCTGATCATAATGTCAAATCTAGGGAGCAGAGTGAAGTCCCACTGTTAGCCCCAACTTCTGCCAACCTAGCAGTTCAAAAACATGCAAATGTGAGTAGATTAACAGGTACCGCTCTGGCAGGAAGGTAACGGCGCTCCATACAGTCATGCCAGCCACATGACCTTGGAGGTGTCTACAGACAACGCCAGCTCTTCAGCTTAGAAATGGAGATGAGCACCACCCCCCAGAGTCGAACATGACTAGACTTATTGTCAAAGGAAAATCTTTACCTTTACACTGACATTTATGTCTATAATGAGGTATCTTGGAGGTGAGATCCTACTCTAAACACAAAATTCATAAATACAGTAGAGTCTCACTTATCCAACACTCGCTTATCCAACATTCTGGATTATCCAACGCATTTTTGTAGTCAATGTTTTCAATATATTGTGATATTTTGGTACTAAATTGATAAATACAGTAATTACTACATAGCATTACTGCGTATTGAACTACTTTTTCTGCCAAATTTGTTGTCTAACATGAAGTTTTGGTGCTTCATTTGTAAAATCATAACCTAATTTGATGTTTAATAGGCTTCTCCTTAATCTCTCCTTATTATCCAACATATTCGCTTATCCAACATTCTGCCGGCCCGTTTATGTTGGATAAGTGAGACTCTACTGTACCCATAGTCTGAAGATAAATGTATACACAGTATTTTAATAATGTTGGGCTTGAAACAAAGTTTGTGCACATTGAAACATCAGAAAGTAAAGGTCTCACCCTCTCAGTTACCTGGATGAACATTTTTGGAGTAGTGGGTTGCTGTGAGTTTTTCAGGCTGCATGGTCATGTTCCAGTAGCAGTCTTTCCTGCTGTTTCGCTTGCAACTGGGCAAGCATCTTCAGAGGTTTGTTCAGAGGTTTGTTGTAAATGAGGCAAGTGGGGTGTATATACTGGAACATGGCCACACAACCTGAAAACCTCACAGCAACCTAGTGATTCTGGCCATGAAAGCCTCCGACAACACAATTTTGGAGTCTTTTGAAATTCCAGAATAGGCATATTCTACCTGTATCTACATATACAGTCAGCCCTCCATTTCCACAGATTCTGTATTAATGGATTCAACCATCCACTGCTTGAAAATCTCTCACCCCCAAAAGCAAAATGTTTTGAAGATTTTTAAAATAAGGGACATCATTTCAACATGCCATTGTATATAATGGGACTTGAGCATATATAGATTTTGGTGTCCATGGAAACAAACTCAAGGCCCCACCATATAAGTATCCTCAGCCTCTCTCTCTCTCTTTGCCATCAGCTGCCTGCCTCTTCCTTTGAGACAGTGACTGTAGCACAACTACTTGTTTGTCTCCGAAATCCTCAGTCTCTCTTTAGTTGTGAGCATGAAGCCTAAGAAACCACTTTGAAATGCATAGGGTGCCACAAAGTGACAGGCAATATGCAGACACGCACACACATGGCTTCTAGCACAATTGTTTCTTCCACAATAACTCAGGATGGGATGTTGGGGGATGCTCTGCTTTACAATACTCTTCTCTCTTCCTCATTCCCATTAAGTGTTTATTTCAAACTTTAAAAAAAAAGAAAACACATGATTTGGGAACTTCTGTGTTCTGTTAAAAAGTTTCTCTCACTTAAGAGGCTATATATTCAAGAAGTGCTGTGTGTAGACAAAAATGAGGCTGGGGGGAAAAGAAGAAATAAATGTCCAAAGTGGCTGAATAACACTCTAGCAAATTCTTTATTATCCCTCGCATCTGTGCATTACACCATTCTTTATGACCATTTTGCTCAAGCTGGGCTTCCTTGAACATACCCCCGTGGGAATTGTACTCTTGTACTCTGCTGCCTCTTCAAATTGTCAATTTTCTTTTTGCTGCGCAAGCATCCACATGTTGAAGATTTTAACTGAGACTCTTTGGCACTGACTATCATTGAAAAGGAAAAAAAACTTGCATCACAAAGGCTTTTAAATGTGTGGAGAATTACATTTAAATAGACAGCAATATAGAACTTAACATTTTGTCTGTATGTTTTCTAATCCATTTGGCTGCAAGAGAGGAACAGTTGGGAAGCAGCATAATTTTATCACTCCATTGGGCCCTCTCTTCTTCAGCGGTCATGGAGCACCAACCATTCCATTAACCTGCGGCAGAAAGGAAGCTGTGTGGTTCTATTTGGCTCTTCCTGAACTGCATCTCTCTCAGCTGGTCCCTGGAAGAACTCTAATTTTAGCCACCAAGAGAATCATAGTTGGAAGAGACCATAAAGGCCATCCAGTGCATCCCTCTGTTATGAAGGGATATACCATCAAAACAACTCCAACTCGATCATGTAAGATAGAGCCAAATATAAGTAAACTGATAATCATCTCCTAATATTAACAGATTAATTAACATCCCAGTGTGTTTATTTTCACTGCACATCCAATAACCAATGATAGAATCATGAAAAACGGTAATAGCTCTTTCTGGGAACACATTCATAAACTGGTCCATTTTTAAAAAGAAGTCATAATGATGATTATTATTACTAATCATCATCATCATTCAGTCTATCACTTGCTGGAATGCACAATTAAAGCACTCCCAACCGATGGTCATCCAGCCTCCATTTAAGCACCTCAAGAGAAGGACACCCCACCACACTCTGAGGCAGCTTTTTCCATTGCCAGAAAGCTCTTGTCCACATTGGAGAATTTACAATCCAATGCAAAGTAGCAGCTCTTGGAGATGATCTTTGAGGAAATCAGTCACTGAAAAGTTAGTGCCTTCCATCACTAATCCTGAAACATAAACAGAAGTATACCGAATACCTTAAACATCTCATTCTTGGGCAGCTCTTAGTTAAGAAACCTAATTTCTATGTATTTGAGCCATAGAGTAGGGACAGAAGGGAAAGACTAATTTCAAAACTGGCAAGGACCCAGTCATACAAGGTGCGGAATGCATCTGGTGGAATCTGAAAAGCATCACATATAACACATCACCTCCTGTCAGGGGCGGTTCAACCAAGAGGCAAATTAGGCACTTGCCTGTGGTGCCATCCTCTGGGGGGCACAGTTGAGGTGCTCCTGGGGGTGCGCGCATGTGTGCGTGCGCACCCCCCCACCTCCTCTCGCCTTCGGCCTGGGCCCACCTTTGGCCAAAAACGGGCCCACGACCGAAGGCAAGCCCACGGCCGAAGGAAGGCCGAAGATGCCGAAGAAGTGCAACTGGTTCCTAAACTGGGAAGGAGGAGCCTCCCAGCTGCTGAGGCTTGAGCTGCAGGATCAGAGCAGAGGAGGAGGAAGGAGGTCCGGTGAGGCGGCTGCCTGCTGAGCTTGGTGGGATTATCAGGTCCAAGGAAGGCAGTTATATACAGCCTGGCTGAGTCAGAAAGAGGGAGAAGGGGGGTAGAGAAAGAGAGACAGGGGGGGGGGGTAGAGAAAGAGAAAGAAGGAGAGATGAGCGGCAGATCAGGTGGGAAACTGCTCCATTTTCGCACCGTCAACTCCCCCCCCCCAAAGTGCTGGCCATCCTTCCTGGGAGAAGAAGAAGAAGGAGAGAGCGCGAGGAAGGAGAAGGAGGAGGAGCGTGAGGCAGGCAAGCAGGCAGGCAGGCAGGCACCCAGGCTGGCCTCCCATGGCGTGTGCTCGCTCAGCTGTGCAAATTGCCTGCTCAAAACCCCTCCCAATGAGAGAGCCGGGTTTGGGTTGAGCAAAGGGGAAGAAGGAGAAGGAGGCGAGAAGTACAAAGAGAGACAGAGTGAGAGAGACAGAGACTCAAAGGCAGTATCAGGAGTGCGCATGCTCTGGCTGGCTAGTACCTAGCTAGCTGTCGGATCTAGGCCCCATCCCCCACCACCCTGATTGGCTCCGCCCGCCCCTCGCACGCCTGCCCCGCCAGCTTAAGTGCCCAGCCTGGGCAACGCAGGCGGAACAGAACAAAGAGGAGAAGGGAGCATGGTCTCGACGCTGTGCCACCAGCTGCAGACTCAGTCGCCTCTGCAACAGCCACGCTCACGCTCATAGAGGCAGCAGCAGGAACAGCCCTGGCCTTGGTTGCAGCAGCCAGCCAGCAAGCAAGCAAGAAAGGAAAGAAGGAAGGAAGGGGAGAAGGAGCCCAGCTGCAATGCTGAAGCTGCCTCCTTCTACCTCTCCTCCTCCTTCTCCCTCCCCTCCTCCTTCTCCCTCTCCTCCTCCTGGGCATCCTCCTTCTCCACCAGCCTGAAGAAGATGGAAGACAGCTCGCCCACCAAGGCCCCCTCCCTCCCTCCTCTGTCTCCATCAACGCAAAGGTATGGGAAGGTGGCGGGAAGGGCTCCAAAGAGAGGGGGCACAAGGAGGACAGGGGCTCGCTGGGGGCACGGCGAGAGGCAGGAGGTTTGGGCCAATTCGGCCCCTGCACCCTCCACCTGCAGAGGAAAACTTCCTGCTCCAGTGTTTGGTGTCTGATGGGCGAGACGTGGAGCAAAAATGAGAGGGGGGCTTTTAGGTAAAGGGAGGTAGGGGCAAGGAAGGCAGAGAAGGGACCTGTGAGGAGGCAGCCTCCTCATTTCTTTCCCTCCCTCCTCCCTCTTGCTCCATTCCCCACCACCATTCTCTCTACAACACCCCACAACAACTTCAACATCCCTCCGGCCCTGGGTTCAAAGGCATCTATCTTCCAGGCTCTCAGGAGGAGGAGGAGGAGGAGGAGAAGGGACCTGTCGGTAAACAGCCTCCTTCCTGTCTCGTCCAAGGCTTTCATGGCCGGAATGTCTGGGTTGCTGTGAGTTTTCCGGGCTGTCTGGCCATGTTCCAGAAGCATTCTTGCCTGACGTTCCTCCCACATCTATGGCAGGCATCCTCAGAGGTTGTGAGGTCTGTTCAAAACTAGGCAAGTGGGGTTTATATATCTGTGGAATGTCCAGGGTGGGAGAAAGAACTCTTGTCTGTTTGAGGCTAGTGTGAATGTTGCAATTGATCAGCTTGATTAGCATTTAATGGCCTTGCAGATTCAAAGCCTGGCTGCCTCCTCCCTGGGGGCATCCTTGGTTGGGAGGTGTTACCTGGCCCTGATTGTTTCCTGTCTGGATTTCCCGTTTTCAGAGTGTTGTTCTTTATTTAGGCGTTTCCTTAATCCCTCCTTATTATCCAACATTTTTGCTTATCCAACGCTTTTATTTTTCAGATTGGTTTGAGGGGGGCACCAAAATTCTGTTTGCCTATACTTGAAAATTACCTTGGGCCGGCCTTGCCTCCTGTGATATATAGCATGCTATGGTTAAAAGCTTCTGGGTTTTAAAAACAATAGTGTGGATTGAAGGGCAGCTGAATGGGAAAGCCAAGACAAGTGCTCACTCAGTCACAATAAATTAATACTGTGATTCTTACTTTCATACTTTCACCCTCCTTTTTCAACTTGTACGCAGAACACATCATGCGACATGCGGGGTTTGAGGAATCCAAGGCCGGAGTTAAAATTGCTGGAAGAAACATTAACAACCTTAGGTATGCAGATGATACGACTCTGATGGCCGAAAGTGAGGAGGAGCTGAGGAGCCTTATCATCAAGGTGAAAGAAGAAAGTGCAAAAGCTGGGTTGCAGTTAAACATCAAGAAAACAAAGATCATAGCAACTGCACCTATTGATAACTGGCAAATAGAGGGAGAAAACGTGGAGGCAGTGACAGACTTTGTATTTCTAGGCATGAAGATCACTGCAGATGCAGACTGCAGCCAGGAAATCAGAAGACGTTTACTTCTTGGGAGGAGAGCAATGGCCAACCTTGACAAAATAGTGAAGAGCAGAGACATCACACTGGCAACGAAGGTCCGCATAGTCAAAGCAATGGTATTCCCCATAGTAACCTATGGATGCGAGAGCTGGACCATAAGGAAGGCTTGAGCGAAGGAATATAGACGCTTTTGAACTCTGTTGCTGGAGGAAAATCCTGAGAGTGCCTTGGACCGCAAGAAGATCCAACCAGTCCATCCTCCAGGAAATAATGCCCCGCTACTCACTGGAGAGAAGGATATTAGAGGCAAAGCTGAAGTATTTTGGCCACATCATGAGGAGACAGGAAAGCTTGGAAAAGATCACGATGGTGGGGAAAATGGAAGGAAAAAGGAAGAGAGCCGACCAAGGGCAAGATGGATGGATGGTGTCCTTGAAGTGACTGGCTTGACCTCGAAGGAACTGGGGGCGGTGACTGCCGACAGGGAGTTCTTACGTGGACTGGTCCATGAGGTCATGAAGAGTCGGAGATGACTAAACGACTGAGCAGCAGTGATTCTTTAGCTAGTGTTTGCAGAGTGTCAATTCATAATTTGCCATGTCTCCAGTCTCTGAAATTATTAACAATCCAATGTGGTAATCCTATACATTTTATTTAAGAGTTAGCTTTATTATGACATTTACTTCCAAGTAATTATGGGTTTAAATCCTAATAATTTTTTGGTTGTTGCTACTTGTCAACAAGTCAATTTTAAATTAAGGAAGCCTGTAAATCCTGATTTTACACTTTAACTTGTATGTGTAAAATGAAACTGACATTTTGATTCAATTACATCTCCAGCAGAATTATTATATATCTCCTCTAGTATAGTTACAGTTTGCCTGGCAAACAGATACAAGATTATGTTGCTGCTGGGATGATGGAATAAAGCAACTTTTACAGTTTTTCCCTTCCTAGAAGTGAAGAAAAGACACCAATAATAAAAAATTGTTGCGTTTTAATAGTTTAGCTTCAGAGAAATATTTAAGAACTTGCAAAAATGTTTAGAACTTCAAGCTTTCTCATCATACAAAATAGATCTTGGAAACAGGCTTATAATTAACAAAGATTGCAATATTCTATCTACCATCTGCAGTGGTTTTACATAAATCTTGTTTACTTGTACTTTTGATCAGTCACCAGACAAATGGCAAAAGAAGAATCTATAAATATTTGAGGAGTCCTTAATGATTTACTTGCCAGGGGTAGGTCCAAGTCAAGAAATGAACAGTTGTGAGTTAATGATAGCCATTAGCGGCTAAGACACATTTGTACATTCCTTGCCTAAGAAAACCCTATGTGATTCATGAGGTCATCATAAGTTGACTGGCAGCTTCAAGGAACACACATACAAGTTCCTTACTATAATTTCTGGTGGTGTGAATCTTCCTAGCTTCTGAAACAGCGATGAGACTCCTGCAGTCCTTCACATGTTGTTGGGACTGAATGTTTCAACTTTACCCAACAGTCAATACTGAGGAATGCTGTTGGTTGTAGTCCAGCAACTTCTGGAGAGCCATGTGATTCCCACTGCTGCCCTGAAAGATTGAAATTTTCTCAATTAAGGGTTTGTCATACTTCCGATAACATTTTTTGTAATTTTCAATCAGTTCTTGTGATAAACTGTAAATATAAACACTGTACATAGTTAGTAACAACTTTTTTGCAAACATATCGTTTAATGTATATTAAGTCTACTACCACTGTGGATCTTTGTGCACAAGGAAAGGTACGTAAAAAGTGTCTCATTATGTTTCCTAGAAATATTGTTTTTTTTAAAGGCATAAAAGAAAATGAAACAATGCTGCTCACAGAATTCCCATAATTGCAAAAAATCTGATTAAAGCAATTCTTGATTTTTCGTAAGGAACTGTTGACAAAAACAAAATACTCTGCTTCTTAGAATTTTTCTCTTAAATTTTGTAATTTTGATCTCATTAGTGACATCAAGTGAGGAGCTTTCATGGAATGTGAAGTTAGGTTCTTTTCCAGATAAATGCAAATGTGTTTAACTCAAGAATGTTCTGATTCCCTTCTGCTTCAAAGATTTCACAAACTTAAATCTACAGCACTTACAAATTGGCGAGGTCGCTGGCAAAACTGTATGTAGCTATGGATAAAACAAAGTAGATCATTGACAATTTAGGAACTAATTTTCAACTACAATGTTTGAATACAAAACACACCCATCCACCCAATAGATGCTTTCTTTTCTATCCCAATTCCCCAAATGTGTGTACCCATCCATCCACTCACACTTTCCAACTCCCAGTCCCACTAAATAAAAAGAATCAAGAAAATAAAGGAAAATAAAAAAGATTCAATTCTAGAAAACAAGCCAAGCCAAAAGCTAAAGCAGCAGAGCTGTGAACAAGGCAAGTCAGAATCTTTCAGAGCCAAGATGCAACTGAGCACGATGGAGGCACTCACCCAATAGACACAACCTGCGTCACCACGTTCTTCTACTCTGATTGGACTAACAGGCAGGGCAGAGAAACCCCACAGCAAGCTCCATGTGCCGCAAGCTCCCGAACAGAAGGGAAGAAGCTATGCCTGGCAGCCATGTGGGCCGCTTCAGGCAAAAACAAATACAAATACAAAAAAAAATGGCAGCTGGGCCCTTGCCGTTACGGCTAGCTAGAGAAGCCGAAGAAAAATGGTTAAAACAGATCCATGCACAAGTCTAGTACGCAATGAGCTAGCAGGTTTTAGAAAATTGAAGATTTTCCATCATATAATCTGCCAAATTTAGGACCACTTTGCTAAGAATCAGTTACGACTTTTTGGGAAAGCAAAGCACTCCTTCAAAATAGATAATGCTATTTGTCATTTGGCACTGCATCTAGTAGGACTTTAAAAAAGCTGGTAAGTTAAACAGTTCTATGAAAATGTGTTAGTAGAACTTTGAATAATAAACCCAGTGAAGTGTGGAGAACATTGCTCTGCTTTCAAAAGGTAAGTATGAAATACGTCTAAATTCAGTTGGTCCCTACATGAGCATAAATTTTAAACTGGTCATCTTTTAATCTCTGTCCTGTGCATTTAATACGTATTTTGTAGAAATATGTTTCAATATGTATCTTTTATAGAACTACATGTTAATATGTGTGTTTATAGAATTATTACAATGTTTGTGTTTTGACTGTGCTGTGACCCAACCTGCCTTGAGCCGCTAGCAGAGATGGGTAAGAAATAAAATTATTGTTATTATTAAGAGAAGAATAAGTTTATTATGTTTTGATTTAGTTTGAATGTTAGTATTTTTTTAATTAGCTGAATACAGGATACTGTATTTGGGGAAGTTGGTATCTCCTATAGCTGGAAGACTATTTCACCGTTACAAAATGGAATGTTACTTGAGATCCACGATTCAACATTTTGTTCTTCTATTCAATATCCAAATTTCCTGAAACTTAGTGAAACCATGTTACAGTGACCCGCAAAGCTGTTACACCCTTTCCTGCTTTGGAAAGTCAAGGATCTTAAGCAACATAGCATTGATGCCTTATTATCTGGCCAGTTTGCTAACCAAATCAGAATTACTTCCCAACATTGGAACAATTGGAGAAGGTACCAGGACTTTTTCAGTGACCTGAAGAACCAACTATAGTCCTCATAGATATGCAAAACAAGCCATGCAAAGCCTTGACTGATTAAAAACCTGAATCCCAATTCATCTCTGTTCACATTTTCTCTTTCTACCCGACTCATTTGTTGCATATTGAAAAAGGAAAGTGTGGTGGTCATGACAATAGAATGTAGGTAGTCTAAATCTTCCTTTGGACAGCAGCTACTGGAACATGGTCATGCAGCCTGAATAATTCACAGCAAACCAGGTTTAAATTTCAATTATCGTATTTTTGTTCAGGCAGCTTTTCTTGTTCAGGTAGTTATGATTTACTATATTCTTTATAAAGTGTCTCATAAACAGACCCCCCCTCTCTACACACACACACACACACCTATACTTTATATAGAGTATTTATATCCCCAGTTCTACTATTCCCAATACAATCAGAGAGGAAAGATTATGGAAAAAGATTTATCAATAAAATTTATTCGTCTAGATATCAAACACAAATCTGATATACACATAAACCAATATGTTTAAATAAGTAAAAAGCATGAACTCTATACATTTACAATGGGGAAAATACAGAAAACAGAAATTTGATCTTTAATTCCTAAATTCATGCACCTCCTCTATATCATTTGCTTTGAAAATAAATTCAAAGGAATTTTTACATCTTATTTTGAAGATAGTTAGATATGGCTACATTAAATTGAAGTTTAGGCATTAGATGCATGAGGTTTGTGGACCTTCCTCTTCCCATGGCATGAAGTTGGTTGGTTTCAATAACACTATTAAAACTAACCACGGTGTGCCTATGTTTAAACGTAATGTTATGTCGTAGTTGGTTAAAAATGGAAACGAAACTCAGATTTCCTTGAATATTCACTGAAGGAGAAGGGATGATACCCATACTTGACCCCTGGCTATGTAACACTAAAACATGGTTTAACATAAAATCCAAATAGAGTCGTTTGGTTGAACCCATATTTAGTCATATTACAAGCCAATTCACTGAAAACAATAGCCTAACCTTAGTCATGACTAACATAAATCTCACTGATTTAAATGGTATTTAAACAAAATCTGGATCCAAACCAATAAAAGCTATTTGAAAATTCATTGTAGAAACTGTTTGCCTACAAGCTGGTGCAAATTTCAAAAGCGATTATAAAGGGAGTTGTAGTTATGTCTCATGTAAATAGATATATACTAGCAAAAACTATAATAAAATTACACGAACCGGCAGTATACAACTCTTCTTAATAGAAGTATACTATTTCATTTTATGAATCGTGGCCTTATGCAAAAAAAAGGAAAAAAAAGAAAAAAAGAAAGCTCATCTGGATCTACTAGAAGTTACTTTTAAATTACATGGGTTTCTGCAAATATTTCCTTAAGTAATGAAGAGTGGGTTGATAATTTTCTTGATCTCTGGGGTGAGCTTTTCAAGTTAAAAGGATGTGATTCAGAAAAGTTCTGTATTTTTCTATAGAAGACTGCCTACTACTGAGACAGTTCAACTAACGTGGTATAACCCCACCCACCCCACACAAAGCATTTCTAAGATTCTATGATACCACAACTGGCCTTTCAAAGTTCTTTTAGTGGTATGGGAGTTAATTATCTGGAAATACTAAGTGGTGCATCTAAATAACCCAAGATGGGAAGGTCTATTCAATCATATAGATTGGTCATTTATTTGCACATCCTAATCATACATGACTATTCATAGTAAAGCATTTCTGATGAGATCAAAATGCTTAAAATGAAAAAAAAAATTTTTTTTTGAGGTTGCTCTTTTCATAAGGCCAGAACCGGTGATTCCTGTACTCATGCAATCCATTTGTACATTAAAAATTCTGAATAAGAATTTATTTCTGTAACTTAAATTATTAGTAAGCATCTGAAACTTTCTACATAACCAATAATGGCAAATATTCAAAGTCCTTACCCCAACACTAACCTGCTGTCACTAAAGAGACTGTATTACATGAGACAGTATCTAACATTTCCCCATACATTAGCCTTCATAGTCATATGAAGTGTATGGATGATTTATTGCATGTTGATGTAGATAAAGGTCAAAGTATGGCCTTCCTCTACCCGTTTATTGCTTATAAGACTTTGCAGAGCTCCAGAACTCACTTTTGCCTAGTGTAAGTGGCACCAAAACTTCAAATTGTGTGCTGCACTGGCAAACTCTGGAAGGTTAGAAAATGGACTTACAGACATATCCTGCTGGGTCAAATAGAAAGAAATTCTATAAAGATCAAGCTTTAAACATAAAAGACTAATAGAAAATTATTACTTAAAAATTTAGGGCTTTAAACCAACTTCACATATATAATCTTGATCATTGTCAAATGAGAAGCAGGATGATGCCTTAGGCCATTTTCAAAATGTCTACACAGGAGGGAAAGTGCACCTAATATACATATTTAAGACCTACCCAATTTGAACTGCATTAATATATAGCAAAAATTATTGTTTCTAGAATTACTTTCCCAAATTATGAACAACCTATTAGTTAAGTATCAGCAATAGGAACTTGTTAATACATAGTAATTTTTAAAGTCAAGTCATTAAACATTGTATCATGAAAATGTAAAGGCTAAAATAAGCTTGTTTCACCACAGCTTAATTTCACATCCTTCTTAAGAGGGGAAAACATTAAGGAGGTGCTTTTGAATGTATGTGTATGCAAAGATTAGGCTTCAGAACATCAAAAAGTCTGAGTAAAGCATGCCTTCAAATAAAATATTTGCACATTGTATATCAGATGTTGTAATATGGCTACAAAGTCCAGCCTCTTGGAAATTCAGAAGTCCACACATGAATGCTTTCCATGGCATTGAATCTATTACAGTGAAATGCACTAAAAACTGCAGGTTTTCCAGTTGCTTGCCACTTTTACTTTCATTATCTTGAGCATAATGACTTAAGTCTCAAATGAACAGAATATTCACAGTCTCTTCAAGAGGAGACCATCTCCTTCCTTTTCTTCAAAAGTAGCATAGAAATACAAGGTGCTTTCCTTGAAGCAGATAGTCCTTCAAAGAACGGTTTACCCTGATGAGCTATAAATCCAACTTGCTAGCATGAGAAATAAAACAAAGATGAGCTTAGGTGTAAGACTGGTCAATAGAAAAACAAACCAGAAAAGTCAAAAAATAAGCATCACAATTGGGCATATATGTGATTTGTAGTTCTTTATTATTTGTGGTATTAAAATTTTATGAAGCATCTTTCAATTCAGATTCTTTGGAGAAGAATCTAAAGCTTCATATATAAATTGGATGATACTGTTTGTAACCAAGTTTCTTCCTACAAGTCGGGCAAGAATTAACATTTTTTAGAGAATCCCGGAGGCACTGACTACAGAAAACATGACCACACTTTGTTGACACAATAAGCCTTCCACTCTGTACAATTTCTGAGTATCCATCCATGCAAATTGGGCAACTCACAGTACCTGAACGGCGTGCACTTGAAATGCCATCTTCCAGCAATTCCAATTCCCTGGGTAGTGTATCAGTCAACACTACATCATTATCTCTTGGTTCATCATCATCACTGCTCAAAACACAGCTGTCAGCAAGTTGCTGGCTTCTTAAATGTTGGTTTCGTTGTTGACAAACATTTTCTTCAACTATAACAACAGAATCGTTGCATGTCAGATCAACCACAACTGGGTCTGAAGATTCGCAAGTGAGGTCTACTACTTCTTCACAAGGATTTTCTTCAAGATCAATAGGTTCTACCTGTGAAGCACTGTCAGCAGTAAAAGTAGATATTCTGCTTCGCTTGCAAGTTTGTCTAGAATTAATCGTTCCTCCACAGCGCTTCTTGGAAACTTCACTCTTCCCTATCATTTCACTGGAAATGGATGGCATGGCTGTGTCAGTTGCTAACAGAAGGCCATTTTCATTTCTAGTAGAAGCAGCAGTGGCGGATGTCTGTAAAGAGAAGGCCACAGAAGAAGTTGATGGAGATGAGGAGGTGTTGGTTGAAGAAGAAGGGGCGATAGACTTCTCCTCCAAATCATCAACTAGGTTTGAAGAGACCAGATCAGTAGATCTCTTGTTTTTCCTGCGCTTGGTAGCACAACGCTTGGAATCAGTTGGGCTCATGGTATGTAGAAGTAGAAAGCACCAAGCTCAAACAAGCAGTCTAGGAATAAGAAAAACAAAGAGATGATTTCTGAAATCCAAATGTAATAGCCAGTGCCTGCATACATATTCCCAAGCAATGAGCCATTAAGCTTTAACCATCACAATGATATGCAAGCAGCCTAGTTCCCATTCTTATTAGTACTCTATAGTTAGATATTATCTGATTCTTTTTCAGATGGTTACATGTCTATTTTGTGCTGTTTTGGGAGCAGCATCAGTTATAATGCTAAAGCCTTGGTTAACAATTCAGTTTTAGCAACTATTTGTGATGGAAGTTATATTCTGGTTTCTTGGTGGTTCCTTCCCCTTGAAAAAAACCCGCTTCTTCCAAAATTCTATTGAATTTACCCTACTGTTATAAGCTGGCCAACTGGTCTTGTGTTTTTTTCCTTTTACTAAATATTTTTTCAATTAATGTGCAGCACTGTCCCTTTAGCAATATGGTAAGTACAGAGACCTCCTAATATGAAAATGTCCCATGGAAAGAGAGATCTGAGAACATCTTCCAGATGTTTAGTTCAATGCTCTTATGCTATATGATGTGGAGGAGCAGCTGGCTCCCTCCCGGCACATGATAGAGATCAGTGCCATATTTGTGTCCACTGACTACAGCTGTTTCTTTCTTTTATTGCAGACTGGAATATGGCAACTTTGACTAGTGTTGCTTTAGCTATAGAATGGAAAGCCAGTGAGGCTCCAGATTGACAGAATAATCATTATCTAATGCAGAACATTGACACACATGCCCCTCATCAACCTCATCATGAAAATAAGTGCAGGAATGTTATGTATGAGGATTTTGCTAGAATTTTCTTCTCCAGGAGGAAAAAAGGCAGCTGATATTTACCACTGACATGAACTTGCACGTAAAAATGTTTATATTTTCAATGAACCAAAATGATGCACTACTAATTAACAGAAACAAAACTTTTGCCCCAAGACCTTATATTTGCCAATGGTAGTTAGCCCCACCAGAAATGATTGTGCAACATGGAATTCAGAAAAAGAAAAAAAAATGTTGAATACATACTTTAGAAAATTATAAACCATATCCTGTTCTGAACAGACTATGAATAGGGAAAATTGTTGCTGCCAATTGTATTCAGCTTAAAACACACATAATTTTTTATTCAGCATGTGTTTGGCATATTTGAAGGTTCAGTTTGACCCAGTCATTAACTTAGCAAATCCTCTGCCTAAACTTAAAAGAAATACTATATAATTTGCCTATATTTGAGGCAATGACATCTGCATGGTAGAAACACTATCTAGACTTGTGGAAAGCTGTGCACTTTACCTTCTGACCAGTAAATAACCGATAAAGAGTCTAACAAACACAAAGTTTCCTGGAAACCAGATGTTTAAGGTACTCATGGAATATACATAAATAAAATCTAGATTCAAAGTCGTGAAGACAAACATCTTAGTAAATGACCATCTCCACATAAAAACTGTCTTAGATTAGATAGTTAATTAGAATAAAAAGTAATCTGATGAAGACTGTTCCCAAACAGTAACTTCCCAACGACAACCCAAATGCCACCAGAAACTCCAGCTCAACAACCAGGAGTTTAGGAATCGAATTAAAATTCAGTCTATGTACAACAATCATTATTGCTTTGCAAGAACATTTTATGAGTTACAGCAGGAACATTTTCATTCTGGAGCCAAACTTGTCATAAAAGACAGGCTCACGGAGTGCATTCACAAGCTATAATATCAGATAGTCCCACCCCCATCCCCCAAAAGACAATCTATGACACTGCAATTTTGGTTTCTCAGAAGAAGACTCTTGAAAAAATCATACCAAGTAGGCAACACCTGGATTTCAATGTAGGCACAAACCATTCCCCTACTACCACATCAAAAACAAGGGAATTCCAGACATGAAACAATCAGGGCCAGCTAATTAACTCTCAACAAAGGATGCCCCCAGGCAGAAAGCAGCCAAGCTTTGAAGCTGGAAGGCTATCCAATGCTAATTAAGGTGATCAATTGCAACATTCACACTTGCCTCAAACAGAAGAGTTCTTTCTTCCACCATAGACATTCCACAGATATATAAACTGCACTTGCCTAGTTTTTAACAAACCTCACAATCTCAGGATGCCTTCCATAGATGTGGGTGAAGTATCAGTAGAGAATGCTTCTGGAACATGGCCACACAGCAAGGAAACTCACAGCAACCCAGTGATTCCGGCCATGAAGGCCTTCCACAACACACTCCCCTAGATGTTTTAACCACAAACACATTCAGGGATAGCTGTGCTGGCCATAAAGCAAAGTAATTGTCTGAGTCTTAACTACTCAGCACCCAACTCCTGTACAGAGATCTCTAGAGAAATTTCTTAGCTCCCTACCTAAGAAAGGGGCCAGTGGCTTCACAAAATACCCAAAAGACCGAGTCATCCTGGATTCTAAGAGGAATGACTCTGCTGCTGCTACAACTTACACTTGACTATCTTTTCTCTTGGCTCTCATAAGGCCAAAATAGGGGAGTGGCTTATGCCTGCACTGAAATCCGCCCTGAACAACTGACCTGCAGAAACAACACTGGATGTAAAATGTAGGCCTGTTTCTCCAATGGCCTCACTTTTCTTCTACTGTCTATATGGTTCTTTACCTTTTGCTGGGCGCAGAACCAGTGGAGCTCCAAAAGCTTACATGAAGCATTTCTCTGCATTTTGAGTTGGCTCCGAAAGGTATTGCTCTTTTGTGGACATTGTTTGATTTGGGTTGCTGTGAGTTTTCTGAGCTGTATTGCCATGTTCCAGAAGCATTCTCTCCTGATGTTTCACCTACATCTATGGCAGGCATCCCCCCCGGTTGCGTGGTCTATTGGAAACTAGGCAAGGAAGGTTTATATATTTGTAGAATGTCCAGGGTAGGAGAAGGAACTCTTGTCTGTTGGAGGCAAGTGTGAATGTTGCAACTAATCACTTTGATTAGCATTGAAAAGCCTTGCAGCTTCAAAGCCTGGCTGATTCCTGCCAGGGGGAATCCTTTGTTGGGAGGTGTTAGCTGACCCCGATTGTTTCATGTTTGGAATTCCTCGTTTTAAGAGTGTTGTTCTTTATTTACTGTCCTGATTTTAGAGCTTTTTAATACTGGTGGCCAGATTTTGTTTATTTTCATGGTTTCCTCCTTTCTGTTAATATTGTCCACATGCTTGTGGATTTCAGTGGCTTCTTTGTATAGCTTGACATAGTGGCTGTTAGAGTGTTTTAAACTCTAAAACCAGGACAGTAAATAATGAACAATACAATGAAAACATGGGGAACTCTAGACATGAAACAATCAGGGCCAGTTAACACCTCCCAACAAAGGATTCCCCCAGGAAGGAATCCGCTAGGCTGTGAAGCTGCAAATGTCAATCAAGGTGGTTAATTGCAACATTCACACTTGCCTCCAACAGACAATAGCTTTCTCCCACAGATATATAACCCCTACTTGATTAGTTTCCAACAGACCTCACAACCTCTGAGGATGCCTGCCATAGACGCAGGAGAAACGTCAGGAGAGAATGCTTCCGGAGAATGGTCATACAGCTAGGATAAATTACAGGAACCCAGTGATTCCTGTCATTAAAGCCTTCGACAACATTTTGTTCCATTGGTTTGAACAATGCCATGACTCAGCACTAAATAACGAACACCCCGAACGCGGAAAGCTCTGAACAACTAAAGGGAAAAAAAACAAGTGCCTTTTAAAACTCGGCTCACTTCCCAGTCTCTTCTGAACCTATGCGAACACGTCTTTGGCCGACTCAATTCCATGTCGGGGTTGTATGGTCTTCAGCTTCTTTCTACCCGGGCCAGGACTTTCTTAAGGGCTTCCTCATGTCAGGCTCCCTTTCTCGGCCGCCATTTCCCTGGCAGCCCTGCTCCGCTTCGAAGGCAGGTCCTGCCTTCCTTCCTGCCTCTCCCACTCCTCCCTCATATCGTTACATCTTTGACGATCTCTCACCGAAACGGGCGGCTAACCTCCCGAGGAAGAAGCGGCGTCCCTATTGCGAGCACCGACGGTTCAACGGCAGACCTTCGGAAGTAAAGAAAGAAGCCAAAGGGCTCTCTGCTTCTCCTAAGCCGTCGACTACGGCGCCTCGAGACACTTGAAGAAGAGCCACCCCGCTCACTCTACCGAAGAAGAGCCACCCCGCTCACTCCGTGGACATAGCCCAGGACGACCGAGGTGAGACGGTTGGAAAAACGGTCCCGAACGCCTTCCTTTTCGAAGAGCTCCCACACCTTTTCCGTTCCCCTCAGGATTCTCAACCGACTCTGTGTTCCTAATGACAAGAATGCTGACGTCACTTCCTCCTCCACCCCACCGGCCGGAGGCAGCACTGCGCCTGCGCTTCTTCACAAGCGCGAGCACGCCCATCCCCGCCTGCGTACAGAGCGACACAGACACACTATACGGGCTGGGTTGCTGCGAGTTTTCCGGCCTCTATAGCCATGTTCCAGAAGCATTCTCTCCTGACATTTCGCCCACATCCTCAGAAGCTATGAGGTTTATTGGAAACTAGGCAAGATAGGTTTACAGTATATATTTATGGAAGGTCCAGGGTGGGAGAAGGAACTTTTGCCTGCTGGAAGAAAGTGTGAATGTTGCAATTAATACCTTGATTAGCATTGAAAAGCCTTGCAGCTTCAAAGCCTGGCAGTTTCCTGCCTGGGGGAATCCTTTGTTGGGATCCCTCTTGTCTTTTGCTGAATGTAGCATTTGTTGGATTTTCTTAGTGGGTCTGTAGATAGTGTGTAGGTTGTGTTTCTTCATCAGCATCCCTATGTGGTCAGTGGTTCCCTTGATGTATGGTAAGAACACTTTTCCTCAGGATGGATCTTGGTTCAGTTCCAAAGAACAAGAGGGATCCTCTCACCTCTGCAGGAGTCTACTGTACACCATGCAGCTGTGGACAAGTCTACATAGGGACCACCAAACTCAGCATCATCTAAACACGAATCAAGGAACGTGAAAGGCACTGCAGACTAATTCAACCAGAGAAGTCAACCATAGCAGAGCACTTGAGGAACCAACCTGGACAAAGTACATTATTTGAGAACACCGAAATGCTGGACCACTTCAACAACCACCATGTCCGACTACACAGAGAAGCCATTGAAATCCACAAACGTGGACAATTTCAACAGAAAGGAGGAAATAATGGAAATGAACAAAATCTGGCTACCAGTTTTTTAAAAACTCTAAAATCAGGAAAATAAATAAAGAACAACACTTCCAGACATGAAACAATCAGGGCCAGTTAACACCTCCTAACAAAGGATTCTCACAAGCAGTAAGCCAGATCTCGAAGTTGCAAGACTTTTCAATGCCAATCAAGGTGATTAATTGCTACATTTCACATTTTCCTCCAGCAGACAAGAGTTCTTTCTCCCACCCTGGACATTCCACAGATATATAAACATCACCTGCCTAGTTTCCAACAGACCTGACAACCTCTGAGGATGCCTGAAACAGATGTGGGCAAAACATCAAGAGAGAATGCTTCTGGAATATAGCCATACAGTCCGGAAAACTCACAGCAACCCAGTGATTACGGCCATGAAAGAATTCGACACTATACGGCAGGCATGGGCAAACTTGGGCCCTCCAGGTGTTTTGGACTTCAGCTCCCATAATTCCTAACAGTTGTTAGGAATCGTGGGAGTTGAAGTCCAAAACACCTGGAGGGCCCAAGTTTGCCCATGCCTGCCATACGGGCTCTTTGAGGCAAGGGAGGCGTGCGCATGCGCACCCTTCTGGTTCTCCCCATCCCTCCTCCTCTTCCTTCCTTCCCCACGTGACATGAGGCGGAGACGGAAAGGTCGCCTGCGACGTCGTCGTCAGCAGCCAGGGAGGAGGAGGAAGAGGGGGAGAGAGAGCGGAAGGTCAGGGCGCTGCGGAGCGGAAGTGGGAGCCGGAGCGCGTCCGCCATTGTGGGAAAGCGAAGCCCGGAGAGAAGAAGGGAGAGAGGGAGGGAAGCCAGCGTCCAGCGGGTTGCTTTCCGAGGCGAAGGAGGAGGTGGGCCGGGCTGCGGAGACAATCAGGCGGCGGCGGAGGAGGTGGAGAGAGTGGTGGAAAAAGCGGCGCCTGGAGGGAAGCGAGACTGAGGAGCAGGCCCGAGCGGAGCGGTGGGGGTGAGGGGGATTGCGCGCCCCGTGAAGAATGTCAGCCACCAGCGTCGACCAGGTAGCGGGGCCCGGCCTCCTTCCCTCCCTCCGTCCCTTTCTTCCGCCGGGCATAGCGGGGATCCGCGGCCGCTACATCCGCGGCTCCTCCCCCGTTTGCCAGCGCCGCCCCCTCGGAGGCCTGGAGGCCGCCGCTCAGCCTCGGGCTCGCCGATGAGGAAGGCCGCTGAGCTGCTCTGGGCCTCTGGAGCAGGCAGGGCCTCGGCCTCCCCTTCTCCGGATCGCTTCGTCTTTTCCCCGTCGGCTTCGCGGCCCGTCCCTCCCCTTTGGGGCCCTGAGGGCTTCGGGCCCTTCCACACAGCCCTCTATCCCAGAATATCGGGGCAGAAAATCCCACAATATCTGCTTTGAACCGGGTTATCTTTAGTCCACACTCAGATAATGTGGGATTTTCTGCATTGATATTTTGGGATATAGGGCTGTGTGGAAGGGCCCATCGTGAGCGCTTCGTGGCCTCCCCATCGACGCTCCCGGGCCGCCTCAGAGGTGTCTTCTCGCCACTGCGACCCTCCCTAGTTTTGTATATACAGTAGAGTCTCACTTATCCAAGCTAAACGGGCCGGGAGAACCTTGGATAAGCGAATATCATGGATAATAAGGAGGGATTAACGAAAAGCCTATTAAACATCAAGTTAGGTTATGATTTTACAAATTAAGCACCAAAACATGTTTTACAACAAATTTGACAGAAAAAGCAGTTCAGTACTCAGTAATGTTATGTTGTAATTACTGTATTTACGAATTTAGCACCAAAATATCACGATATATTGAAAACATTGACTACAAAAATGGCTTGGATAATCCAGAATCTTGGATAAGCGAGGCTTGGATAAGTGAGACTCTAATGTACATATATTTTTCTTGTAATTATGCCTCTTTACACTGTGGCATATTTTCACCTTTTTGTGCCCCCCGCCCATTTTGTACAAATATTTTCCGACTACTAATTTTCCTTGCCTGCTCTGTTGTCTTCCTTTTATTATTATTACTACCTTGGGTCCCTGGTGTTGCCTGAGTTATTTGAAAAAGTCAATTTTTCAGTGTCCAAAATGCATCAGGTTGTGAGTGAACTGCAACAAAGGGCCCTTCCACACAGCCATACAACCCAGAATATCAAGGCAGAAAATCCCGCAATATCTGCTTTGAAATGGGTTACCTGAATCCACACTGCCATATATTCCAGTTCAAAGAAGAGAGTGTGGGATTTTATTCAGCTGTGTGGAAGGAGCCTGACATCATGCCAGCTTAACCCTGAGAAACTCCATCAGTACTTAAAATCTCTTTATGTTGGGCAAGTTTGCTGTGGATGCATCATGGGTAGGGTTCAGTGTGCTCTGGCTGTAGAATATTGTGGGTCAGTCCCCTCAAACGCCACCAGTAGGTTGAGTTAGTTATGTTCTGTGTGCCACGTCTGGTCCAGGCCCGTCATTGGTGGAGGTCAGTTTTCCTGATTGTCAGTGAACTACAACTCCCAGAAAGAAAGGTCAGTTCCCCCCAAACCCCACCAATAATCAAATTTCGGAATATCAGGTATGCGTGCCAAGTTTGTTCCAGAGCCATTGGTGTTTGGGTTCTCACTGCTCCCTGGATATAGGTGAACTACAACTCCACCACATCAAGGTGAATTCCCCCAAAGACCTCCAGTATTTTTTGCTGGTCATGCGTGCCATGTTTGGTCCAAAATCATCATTGGTGGAGTTCAGAGTGCTCGTAGACTGCAGGTGAACTATACATCCTAGTACCTACAACTCCTAAAAATCATGGTGAATTCTTCCCAAACCTCTCTAGTATGCTCAGTTGCTGATCAATTCCTCTGTTTGCTGTGTCCCATAGAAAAGAATAGGAAAGGGTTATGGGAGGTAGTGGGCGGGGTCATGCAAATTCCACACCAATGGAGAGAATCAGGATGTCTAGTGGTGGAAACACAGAAAATCTAGGATGAAATTGTCCCTGAATGAAAGCCTTCACTTCAGCAGTGGGCAGTGTGTCGTTGATGGAGGACATTGGCAGAGTCCTTGGACATGTTTACAGTGCTCCGTATAACCTGCAGTGTAATTGGAAGGAGGGCCATTGGTGTCTCCTGAGCTGTGGGAGCTATAGGTCTTTGTTGAAGTGGGAGGCTGTCTGTGGAAGTGGACACCCCAGACACACGCGCGCGCACACACACGTATTTTCACTTTTATTATGTATGTAGATTTATTTATGCATGTTATTTATTTACTTTGCAATAAAACTATATTTAACTTGAAGAAAAGAAGGTTGAGAGGGGACATGCTAGCCTTTTTGTAAAGCAGACTCTCAATTAACTGGAAATCTCAAGCAACCAGCAAAAAAAATTAACTATAATTGCTTACTTCATTCACAGAGCTGTTTTATAATAGTGCAAAATTACTACTTTTAATTGCTTTATTTCAACATTAATATCAAGTCATTACAAGAGTTTATGGTATATTATAGGTTTAAAGTACCCCTCGGCTGCCATAGTGTTAGGCCTATTTTTAATAGTAATTCTCAAGCAACTTTATCTGGCATCTACAAACTGGTTAACTGAAAGTTTACTGTTTTTCAAATATTAATATTATTTATTCATTTCTATCCTGCTTTTTCCCATGGGTGGAATTCAAAGCGACATACAAAGGATTAAAAGAGACAATTACATATACATCAATACATAAAATACATAAGCAACTAAAAGTATCATACACTAATTTATAAAACAACCCAATTTGAACACCCCATATATAACCATTAATACCATTACAACAACTATCATTAATTTCATCCCCTAAATTCAGGCCACTAAGGTTATTTGTAAACTTATGTAGATCCATTTTCATATTGCCAGAGTGGGAAGGGAGAAACTTGTTTTCTGTTGTTCCAGAGCTATAGATTCAAATGGCAGGAAAAGAGATTCCATTGGGGTAATCTTCCTGATGGACAGTAGAGGTTTTTGAATAGAGGCTGGATGGCCATATTGTCAGTAGTGCTTAAATTGTGTATTTGTGGTAGGGGGTTGGACTGGATTGACTTCAGAATCTCTTCCAATTCAATGATTCCAAGCAAAAACAATGAGTCCTGCTATAGGCATATGATCCAAAATATATGTGTGTACATAAATATATTGCAAGTGGAATAACAGACCATAAAACCATACCGTATACCGTAATTGCAAAATTAAACATCCAGATAAAATGTGAATAAAAATGCACAGACAAAATATAATACAAAGCATACTTACAATGCATGTTTCATTACTAATCAGCCCTTCTTCATGTCTCTCTCTGGGTGGGTTTCCCCCAAATCCTCAGCTCCATAGCTCCCTCCCTCTGTGTACACATGGCCTTTCTGACAGAGATCTAATAAAAAAGGCCTCTGGTTCATGTCAAATTTGGAGACATCACTTTAGAAAACATAGAATTGACCAAGGAGAGGCAATTCTTTTTTTTAAATGTCAGGATTGAGTAATGTTAGAAAAGCTTTTGTGGGTGGAGTGAATAGCAAAATAAACCTGCAACTCTGACTTTAAAATAAATTAAAAATTAAATCCACATGTTTGTTTATATAGCTTTGTTTTAGGTGTTGGTATGGATGGTAAGCTTCATCTTTCTTAAGTGGTGGGTTAGGGACATTGAGACACTTAATGAAAGATTGTGGTCCTTTTTAAAGTACAATGCAGAGCGCAGGTCTGTGCTTGTATATTATCTCTATGGCTATTTTTGCATTCACCTACTTCTTCCACCCCCTTGAATTAATCCTTTTGGTTTTTTTCTGTCAGAAGTAGAAGGAAATCACTGCAGTCCCTTGCCTTGTTTAAAATATTTTTTAAAAAATTAAAACTTCTCTTTCTTGAAGTCAGAATGGACTTTTAGCTACTTATTATTCTACTTAGGGTAAAATTAATGCAGTTTAATTCCCATGGCTTAATGCTATGGAAACCCGAGAGCTGTAGTTTTACAAGGTCTTTAGCCTTCTCTGCCAAAATGTACTACAATTTCCAAGATTCCATAGTATTGAGCCATGGCAGTTTAAGTAGCATTAAACTCCATTAATTTCACCCTTATATTCACAATTTCATCTGGCAGTTTGTGTAGGTCTCAAGAAAGAACACTGGCCTACACCTCCTGTGAAGGTGCCCAGAGAATATCATATTGTTTTTAAACTGACACTTTTAATGTAGTATAAAGTTGTCTACTTAAAAAAAAGCAAAATAAAAGACAAAATACAACATGATTTCTAGCATTTCTGTCTAATTTGGCCCTTGCAGTTGCCAAACATTTCTGTGACTTTTGCATTTGATATTTTTGGATGGCAGATTATATTAAAATGTTCTTCAGTGTGTGTGTGTTGTAATACTGGGTTCTCTAGCAACCATGTGTTTAGAAATCATCTGGTTGTCAACTCTTCTGTCATTTGCATCGTCTTATTTATAAATATCAGTGATATCATAGTTTTTAATTTCTCATTCCTCTAACTTTTTTTTCTTTATTACTAACAGAGACCTAAAGGACAGGGAAATAAAGGTAAGTTGAAACTTTTAATTTTAGTTGTATTTTAATTCTATAGCTTGAGACAGAAATAGACAGTTTTTCAGCTAGCAAGGGAAAGGGTACTCACCACTGACTTTTTATACCTATATAGTAAGTCATATCTTTAAATTATGATAATAGGGGAGGGTGGTCTTGTATGCTTATAAAATAGAATTGCCCAAGTATTTCAGCATGTCTGAAAGCTGTTAATTCCATTCTCTTGTTGCCCAAAGCAAATGACATGACTAATCAAGTAGTCATATGACAGTGTTGCTTTTCTCCGCTAACGGCTTCCTCCTGGTATAATTTTTAGTTTAGCACCTGGAGTGCCTTTAACGTATTTTAGTAGAAAGAGCCTTTGCATGCTGAAGTGTGATATCAAGGTAGATACTGTTGTAGTATTGTGCTACTGTAGTGTAAATAAAGTCTTGTATCAATTTCCTTGAGTGGAAGTCTTACTAAACTAACAAGAACCTACTTATGAGCAGGCATGTATAGTAGGCTTGTGCATTTCGGTTGAACTTCAAGCCGTTTTTGCTATCCAAATTTGGGGGGCAGGCACGAGTCCGTCTTCGCGCACCTCCCAAAACGGCTGTTTTCGGCCCACAGCTGAAAAATGTGGCTAGATCTGGCCCATTGACGGCAATGGGGGCGGCGGCCCTTTTCCGTCATTTACAGGGCTATCAGGATGAAAGTGGCCACACTTGGAGGACACATCTACCCCTGTTTGTCCACCAAATTTAAAAACATACGCACCATCCCCGATTTTTAGGATTTATTTTCCTTTCTAGAAATAATATCTCCTTTAAAAATGTCCAAAGAGACATCCCCCACTGGCCCTGCCTATAACTTCTCTAGGAACAGCAGGGCACCATTGCTTCCTGCCAAATGTCAAATATGCACTTCCATGTCACACAGCCCACCGACTATTATATTTCCTTTACTAATAAAAAAGCAGCAACAACTTCTTCTAAAGCTTTTTCAATTTGCATTTCTTTTTCTTACAACATACTGGAAGAGGCCAGCAGCCCACCATCCACAAGCAAGCAAGCAGCATGTCCCCTTAATAGAAAAACAGTCTTGTATGATCCAGAAATTATTAGGTATTGGTTGTAAGTTTAGGTAAGTAGATAGTTTTTCTGAGGACTAGGCATTGCTGTTTGCTAGAATTCCTATAATTATTAATAACAATCTTTTAAAAGTACTACATTGATGAAAGAAAAGGGAGAAGAGATAAGAAGAAGCTAAAGGCTTTAGTAGAGGCTCAGAGCCATCCTAAAAGAAAAGCACACCCAGAAACGCCATGCACCCATCCACCCACACTTTCAAACTCCCAGTCCCATTAAATAATCAAGAAAATAAAGGAAAATTAAAAAAGATCCAATTCTATAAGTCAAGCCAAGCTAAAAGCTAAAGCTGAGAGTGAGTGGCAAGACAATCGAATTGAAGCACCTCTCTAGAGCCAGGACACAACTGAGCAGTGGAGGCACTCACCTCATGAAATAGACACAGCTTGCGTAAGACACGTCACAGTGGTCTTCTACTCCAATTGGCCCAACAGGCAGGGCTCACAGGGAAACCCCATGCGAGTATGCGGCAGCCTCTCTGCACACCACATGCTCCCGAATAGAAGGGAAGTAGCCACACCCAGCAGCCACGTAGGCCATTTCAGACGGAAAAAAAAATGGTGGCTGTGCCCTTGTCACTATAGCCATTTGAACAAGCCGAAGATGCTGAAGGCAAATGGCCAAAACAAATCTGTCCACAAGTCTAATGTATAGGACTGCATTTACCAGTTTATCAGCTGTTAGGATTTCTGGGGTTGAAGGCCAAAACATCTGGGGACCCACAGGTTGAGAACCATTGACCTAGAGATTCGTAGAGTCTTTCAGGTCAAAAAACAACAAATTTTTATTTGCAGTTTTTACTTTTGCTAATGTGGAGGACTGATTGTATAGGACAAATAGACATACATTCTATACCGTCTTTAGAAAAAGAGAAAATAAAGGCAGCTTGCACAACTTCAGAAAAAAACTGAAAATAATTACGCCATTAAAATTCACCAGCAACAGAGGAGATGAGAAATATGCCCTTTGTGAATGGGTAAACACATAACAAGCTAAAATTTTAAGTGCTCACCAAAAAAGAAAAAGATCTTCAGAAGAGGATGAATGTTCTTCATGTAAAGATGACAGTATGGTAGGAATGTTTCTTCAGTTAACATAGCAGCTAATGTGTTATGTTATTCATGTGGCTATCATGGGTTTGGGAACAAAATCTTGACACAAATACTGTGAATGTTCATCAGGCAATGCAGATTGAAAGAAGATAGGCACAGTGATTCAATCTCAGCATTCTCATTTAAAACATTTCATTGTAAGATGGCAGCTGGATGTATTTTATTCTTTAATTGTTCATAGCTACTTTTTAGTATATTATAAAATGTGGATGTACAATTGCGTATTTTTCAATTTGAAAAGATTAGAATTTTCTAAGCCAATTGTATATGCATTTCATACGTTATTCTTCTGGCAGATAACTGTTGCTAACTTGATAATTCTTTTTGGAGCATATTTTACTGATTAAGTCACTGGTGTGTAACTCCATCTCTTTTCCAAGGGCGAGTTGGTCTCCTTTCAAACATGCTACCATTTCACTCTCACAGGGAACTGTTGTCATTTTTTTCTGAGCTACAAGCGAAAGTATTTTGAATGTTTCAAAGCACATAAGAAATTGAAGAACAAATTAAAGCCTTTCCCCCTCCTCCCACTCTTCTTTACTCCTGCAGCAAGCTTTTCTATCAGAATGAGTTTGCAGATGTTGTATTTATTTTGTATGTGTTCGGATTTAGAATTAATAATTCTAAAACATTTGGATATTTGCAGTAGAAGATACCAAACTCCTTGGAGCTTTTTTGAGCAGCCATATTTAATGTCTGTTTTTACAGGCCTGCACAACCCGTGGCCCTCTGGGTGTTTGGAACTCCCAACTCCCAGCATGTTCAGTGGTCAGGAATTCTGGGAGTTTAAGTCCAAAAACATCTGGAGGGCTACAAGTTGTGCAGACCTGTTCTGTTTCCTTCACATAAAGTACTGCCCTCTTACTCCTCAGATCTCTGAAATATAGTATCCATAATAAGATGATGTTTTGGGCAGGAAAAAAGTTTCAGCCTAGGTTTACAGATTTTATACAAAGGCTAAGGGCAATACAGTGATACAAACGTAAGTATAGAATGATGGAGATCCTGAAGTTGTGGCAAGAAGATGGAATGAATGAGCTGCATAAAATATTCTAATGCCCAGTATTGCTGAGAGTTTCGAATTTTAGTTGTAACATGACACAATGGAACAAGCACAATATGGTTTCTTGCTGAAATCAAGAATTGTTCAGAAGTTCTAAGAAAAATAACCTTTCTTGTCATCCTAGGCTGAGTCCCTTCGGGGAGAGAGAGTGGTCTAGAAAGAAAGTATACCCTCCAAAGTAGATTGTTAGGGAAGAAACCACTCTTACATCTTCCTAAATAATGTTAGAAAACTCCCTAAGGCAAATTAATTAATTCAGCCCTGCAACACTCCATACTATACTATTTGTGTCAGGAAACAGAATGGAGATAGAGAATGATATTTAGATTCTGGATGTTGAACTCCCATATACAGTACTTACCTTTTCCTCTAGTCTAGTTGGAATCTTTTCTAGATGATTCTTATAATTTTCTTTGTAAGTAAGTGAAGTGGAGAAATTTGAAAAGAGATTTTTACATATGGAAGAACACCAATAATGGATCTGTGTTAGAAGTAAAGTTGAAATGACCACATTCTGTGTGTGATTTTCAGTACTGATACGCAGTTTTTTGAAGCGAAAACCAATGGTCCACAGTGTTGAATATCAGTTTGAATTGGCATCTTGTTGGTCCTCTTTCGGTGTATGATACTCAAACAGCACAACAAATCAAAACTTGATGACATGTTTGAATGCCTTAAAATCAGTGTGAACTATTTAAGACAGGATTTCCCTAAGCAAAATTAAGTATAACTATGTGGGCATAGAGTAAATACTGATTACATTCCACCTGTTACTTTATATATGGTGCGAGGAGCTGAAGGTAAGTTGACTCTAATACAGAGAAATCGTTATGATTTTGTTACAGTTTTTTCATCCCTTCCTGATAATTTCCCTAATTTTCCCTTCTGGGGGACTTAATGTGAGTGTGTGAAAGAAAGGGAGAAAGAAAATAAAATTTTCCCCAGAAGAAGCTTTAAAGCATGTGGTTGTTTGCACCTTGGTGATTGGCTCAAAGTGCACAGTATTGCTTGGATTTGTGCTGACAGAATGAAATTAAGAACTGAAGATGCCTTGAATCTGTCTCAGCTGCTAGTAGCACAAATGTGTAACCTTTAACTGGTCACAATAATTGAGCTTTGCTTAAGAAATGTTTAGATAACATCATGGTTGACCATGTGGCACAATGAAGAAATCCAGATTTGTCTGCTCATGGTTTAGAAAACATTATTGTTCTTTGCAGATAAAAATAGAAAGACAGTACATTACTGTCAGTTAGAACTATTTTTGTTTGCATTGTGTGTGTGCTTATATTTAAAGACCCTGTTATTGTATTGATAGCATAGGCAAACACAGAGCTTTCTATTTCCTGTATTTGAGCAGGTTCTTCTGTCTCCCTCAGACTGCAGGATAATTGGATTATTATCCCCCTCCTTTGTTTTGGGATTTGGGGGGGGGGGGGTTTGCTTGGTTGAATTTATGCTATCAAAATAATTAATCTAATGCTTACACTTGTCATTCTTAAAACTTTTAACAGTTCTTTCTATGTATGTCTAGATAGTATATACTCTTCTGAATATTTTTCATTTGCAGTCTTGTTAGTAATTTAAAATAACTGTTTTGTTTTATACCACACCTGTTTTTCAGTATTGTTCAGTTTATACGTTCTTACTGTTGTCTTGAAAGCATATTATCTGCCTACTGTTACACACACACACACACACACAGTGCTTCTAGTGTTTCTGACTTATTACATTTTTGGTACTAAAATATATCAGGTAATTTACAAAAGTGATAAATAGCATTTTTGAAAAAATTCTAATTTTGGTTGCATTTCAGTTTCAGTGCAAAACGGTTCGATTCATCAAAAGGATGCAGTAAATGATGATGATTTTGAGCCATATCTAAGTAGTCAGACAAATCAGGTGCGTATTTAGAAAAATATTTTTCTTTTAAGCAAAATCATACATTTTTAGTTTGTTAATTCTATATAATTATTTAAAATGAAGATTTTCAGCATTTTATTGTGAAATCAGTGTAAGATTAAGCGAGCCAAGAAGTTTGTAAAAATGGCTTATTTTGTGCCTCTGTCTAATATATGGGTTATATTAGATTAAGATAGAAATTAGTAAATTATATTTTGGGATAATTTTTTGTTATATTTAGATATAACTGACAGCAAAATTATTGTTTCCTCTTGGACCCATTCATGTTGAATGTCCTAAGTAAGGAATGTGATATATATTAGAATTGTACATGCTATATTTTATGTCAGTTTATTTATCTATTATTTCTGGTGTTTCTACCCCGCCCTTCTCCCCTAGGGGACTCAGGGCGGCTTACAAGTTGGCAACACAATGCCATCACATCAACAATACAATAGGCATTAAAAACTAAAAACATTTAAAACATCATAAAAAGTTTGAAGTTTGTGATTGGATTAGAGTTTTTGAAGGAAAAAATATTTATTTTGTGTCAAAAGCATTGCATAATAAATAAATTTAAAAAGGAAAAAAACATTGCATTGCTTTTAAACAAGGAAAAAAATCAAAACAGTAGATATGGTTTGTGAAGCCTTTGTTAGTAATTTTATCTAGAACACATGAGGTGTTTCTTTTGGAATCACAGGCTACTGCTCTAGTTGTCTGTAAAGGCACAATCCAAACAGTTGTGAGACCTGAGCATTTAGGGGAGGCTACCAGTGATAATTTCAGTATTCTAGAATCATTTCCTGATATTTGGATTAGGAATAAACACTCTTGGCATTGATGTTAGTTGCTAATAGATAGCTGTTTGTTTTTTTAATTCAATTAATTTATATCCTACCTTTCTCCCAGCAAGGGACCTAAGACTGCTTTGTATGTGGTCTTGAATTCCCACCCACCCCCACAAATATTGGTAGAAAAACTAAAATTGTATTTACCTACTTACTCCCTGCTTCTTTGATTTGGCTGGAGTTTGTTGACAACATCTCCTTATAGCACTGTCAGATCTTTCCATTCTTCTTTTTTTTATTGGAGAGTGTTCTGGGAGTGTTTCAGATTTTATGGCTGCTACATGGAGATGCTAGATATCTTTGTGCAACAGTTCCTTAAGTTTCCTAGTCCTCTTCTGGAGAAGGAGACTAGTGGGGTGTATCTGTTGTCTTGGTCAAGTACGACAGCATTATTCCAAATGCCTTGGCTTCACAGTTTTCCGAAATACATTTCCTCTCAACTTCAAAACTCACCTGCTTACACTTTTCTGCTGAGCAACAATGTTGATTCCTTAATAGAATTTATTGAACTTTAATTTGCCAGTACATGTGTGGACATGCTCCCAAATTCTGCCATGTCTTATGGCATCATAAGCTAATAGAGCCAATGAATCATAACCTTTACACACCAAAACTTTCCAGTTACATGAATGTATTTCTTATTTGCTCATTGCTTTGAAAAAAGCATAGATTAAGTGCTCTCCCCCCTCCCCAAAAACGAGAATGTTTGTGGATTCTAAGGACTGGTTCAGACTGAGAAAGATGTTTCCACTTGTTCTTGGAAAGAGCTTATTTTAATTTTCATTTATTTAAATAACGTGAATACCACCTTTTTGTCAAATATTCAGGATAGTATAATTCAAAAGCATGTACAAATTTGATCCACTGTACTGTATATCCCATACTGTCATTGTGAGTTCCCATTCTTAGTTTAGGGTAAGGAATAAGAAGAAATGGAAATTGGTTCATTTTTAATGATTCAAGTCTTTAGTTAGCGGCTCTCTTTTTAAATTATGTCATGAGCTTCCCTTCCAACAAACATTTTGTTCTCTTAGTGCAGTGGTTCTTAACCTGTGGGTCCCCAGATGTTTTGGCCTTCAACTCCCAGAAATCCTAACAGCTGGTAAACTGGGATTTCTGGGAGTTGTAGGCCCAAACACCTGGGGACCCATAGGTTGAGAACCACTGTCTTAGGGAATCTTTTGTTTGCAGGGGGTGCTATGTAATACAGGATTTCACAGTATTTGTTTTAAAACATGGACAACTTAAGATTTGTGATTGTACCATACTGTATAGGTATGCTTGTGATACCCATACAGCATTGCATTTTAATTACACTATATAACAACATTTGAAAAAAATTATGTTCCTGCTTTGAAACTGTTATTTCCTGTTTCATTATACAATACTTACCTTAAAAGTAGTTGTTATACTCCAGAAACTTTATTTTTTGTGGCTGCGACAAATTATGAATTGGTTGAGACTCTACGACCTCATCACACTTGAGCATGGATCCACTTGCTGCCTCCTGCAGAATTCTGGAGTTAATAGTCTAGGGAGGGGCCTTTAAACTGCTCAGCCAGGCAGGTTCTGGGCTTCACTAAATTACAAACTCTGCAGGAGGCAGTATGAAATTTAATTGAAAAACTATAGCAAAATGTGTTGTAGGATAACAAAAGTTTTTTTTGCAGTTTAATAAACCTTTTCCATGTTTTTATGATAAAACCAATTGGGAAATGAGATTTTTAACCCAGGGACAAAAATCGTGTTACATAGTGCTATTGATTCTCGAGCCACCCAATGTTATTATAGTAGGGTGACATATTATATAAGCCTTTGAGGTTATTCAGCTGTACAAAGTCTTAGTTTGTTTATGGTTAGATACGTTACAGGTGTTGCTTTTCTTATTTTATATTTTCTTTTGTTGGGTAAACACTGATGCTGACAAGACTTAAGTAAAACAGCATAACCCTGCATACTAAGGAACAATAAAAAAAGTTTGAGGCTTGTTAAATTTGAGGCTTGAGGGTTAAATAGCTGCTTTGAGTCCCCTTTGGGGAGATAAAGCGAGATATAAATAAATAAATAAATAATCTGTAAATAAGGTGGTTGTTTCCATATTGAACCAAATAAGTCAGAATGTGGGATGGGTCTTCCTTTCTGCACAAACTAGTCACTTGGCGCTTGAACTGAAATCTTTCTCAAATGTTTCACATCTTGATAATGTCCTGCCCACTTTGACTAGGGAGCAATTCCTCGTTGTCTTTCTTGCCAAGTTATAACTATTTATAACTTGGCAAGAAAGACAACGAGGAATTGAAAACTACAAATACAGTTGTCCTTGTCCATAGACTAGAGGCAGACTGCTTAGGAGAATATTAATGATACAATAATAACCATCACCTTTTTTTGGTTACCCGCCTCTTCCCTCAGCTCAAGGTGGGGCACAACACTATTAAAACACATCTCCATAAAATACATACCATAAAACAGATACATTAAAACACACCATTATAAAATACATGTATTAGAAGGCATAGTGCAAAGATTAAAATACAATAGAAATACATATATTAAAATACAAATAGAATGTAAATTTAAAATTCACCACTTAAATTGGCTCGGTAGATCTGCCAGAAAAGATAGGTCTTCAGTTTTGAATGCTGACAGCACATTTAGCTGTTGGATCTTTCTGGCAGGTCATTCTACAGTCTTGGAGCAGCTGATGAAAAGCTCCTCTGAGTGACAGTTGCCAATCAGGTTCTGGCCGGTTGGAGTAAGTATCCCCCAGAGGCATATACATAGCAGATCAATAATGCTGTCAGCACTTGACTGAGACAAAGGGAAGGAAGAAAAAGCTAGAGTAAGAACAGGAATCCATCAGAAGAGTAAGAAGTAACATGGTATTTTTAAAGGGACTTATCACAGAAAAAGAATGTAAACATTTCCTGATCTTAATCGTTCAGACATTGCAGACATCACTAAAATTTGATACTTTTATTATCAGCTCTTAGTTTAACTATTGGTATTGTGTGAATTGTAAGATTTCAAATTTTATGTTGTCATCTTTTCATTTGAGTATGATAGTTGGGGGATGAACAAAGTTAGACATCAGTACAGACAAATTCACTTCTTGCAATCCATGCCTAAAATCTGATTCTCATGTTAATTTTCTGTTTTCCTACAGAGTAATAGCTATCCACCAATGTCAGACCCATATATGCCTAGTTATTATGCTCCATCCATTGGATTTCCATACTCTCTGGGTGAAGCAGCATGGTCCACAGCAGGAGATCCTCCAATGCCATACTTGACAACATATGGACAGATGAGCAATGGTGAACACCACTACATCCCTGATGGTGTATTTAGTCAACCTGGGGCTCTAGGAAACACTCCTCCATTTCTTGGTCAGCATGGATTTAATTTTTTTCCTGGGAATGCAGATTTCTCAACATGGGGAACAAGTGGATCTCAGGGGCAATCAACTCAAAGCTCTGCTTATAGCAGCAGCTATGGCTACCCACCTAGCTCTCTTGGGAGAGCTATAGCTGATGGACAGGCTGGATTTGGCAATGATACTTTGAGCAAGGTACCTGGTATTAGCAGCATTGAGCAAGGCATGACTGGACTGAAAATTGGAGGGGATATGACAGTTGCTGTAACAAAAACAGTTGGCTCAGCTCTTAGCAGTACAGGTATGACAAGCATTGCGGCAAACAGTGTTCCTGTGGTTAGCAGTTCAGCACCTAAACCAACCTCATGGGCTGCCATTGCTCGAAAGCCAGCTAAGCCTCAGCCAAAACTTAAGCCTAAAGGCAATGTGGGAATTGGGGGGCCTGCTGTTCCACCACCTCCTATAAAACACAACATGAATATTGGAACTTGGGATGACAAAGGGTCTATGGTCAAAGCTCCCCCAACCCAACCAGTACTGCCTCCTCAGACAATAATTCAGCAGCCTCAGCCATTAATCCAGCCACCTCCGATGGTGCAAAGCCAACTGCCTCAGCCACAGCCTCAGCCACAGCAGCCACAAGGACCTCAGCAACAGGCTCCGCCTCATCAACTGCAACAGCAACAGCAGCAACAACTGCAAAACCGCTGGGTGGCTCCTCGCAATAGGGGTGTAGGCTTCAATCAGAGCAATGGAGCTGGCAATGAAAACTATGGTATAGGTGTTATGCCAGTTAGCTCTTCGCCTTCTGGTATAGAAGTGCACCCAGTATTGGAGAAACTAAAGGCCATAAATAATTATAATCCCAAAGACTTTGATTGGAACCTGAAGAATGGGCGTGTGTTTATAATCAAAAGTTATTCAGAGGACGATATACATCGTTCCATTAAGTATTCTATCTGGTGTAGTACAGAACACGGTAATAAGCGCTTGGATGCTGCATACCGTTCACTGAATGGAAAAGGCCCACTCTATTTACTTTTCAGTGTGAATGGCAGTGGACACTTTTGTGGAGTGGCTGAGATGAAGTCTGTGGTGGACTACAATGCGTATGCTGGAGTCTGGTCTCAGGATAAATGGAAGGGGAAGTTTGATGTTAAATGGATCTTTGTTAAAGACGTTCCGAACAACCAGCTGCGGCACATTCGCTTGGAAAACAATGACAACAAACCAGTTACCAATTCAAGGGACACTCAAGAAGTCCCCCTAGAAAAAGCCAAGCAAGTGCTTAAAATAATTGCTACTTTCAAGCATACCACCTCAATCTTTGATGACTTTGCACATTATGAAAAGCGTCAAGAAGAGGAGGAAGCCATGCGTAGGGTAAGATCATAATGTCACAATAAATGTTTGTGCTTTGACTTTTTGGGGAGGGAGTAAAAATGGGACTCAGCCAACCTTCTAATAGTGAAAATTACTTGATCAAATCAGTAGAATCATTAGATTGTAAAAGATATACATTGCAATAGGCTAGGCACTATAGCTGCAAGTACATTTAAATTGTGATTTATCTATTCTTAATATTTTAGTTCTGTATTAAATTCTTTCACTACAATGTAATCAATTGTTAATATTATCAACTGGTTGTAGTTGAATTTAATGATTTTAGCAGCAAATTGCCCCTTGTTCCTTATTTGTATTTCCTGTTTTATTTTATGATGTTGAAGTTCATTAGTGCTTTAAATATTTCCAGCATCATGAGGATTATACACAGAAAAAAATTAATTTCTTACCTTGAAACTTGCCTCATTAACTTTGGTGGCAAAGCACCTTGTCTTGCAGGGTTAGCTAGATAGCACACTTGGATCTCCTATCTGAATAGAGACTCACATGGTTTTCCAGCACTTCATATATTTTCGTCATTGACTGTAGTGGAAAAGTAAACACATAATCTTATTTGGGTGTGTGCACAGAAATAGATGAAATTTGCAGTTGTAGTAGCAACCTCTCAGGCCATGATGCCTTTCAAATCTCAAACAGATTTTATTAAAAAGTGCATGATATGTTGTACTAGAAGTCTCTGGCATTTTAATATTCCTAACTACCTTGTGAAAAGTCATTTCGGACCTAGCATGTCTGCTTCCCACCAAGTGTCTTACCCTTTGGTCACCAATAAGACCTCATGGTGTGTCACATAGATGGGCCTCACAGTACATCACATAGTGTGTTCTTTCCAATGTTGTTGGGCTACAGTTCCTATCGTTTCCCCCATTAGCTATGCATGGAAGGGTTATGGAAATTACATCCCAACAACATACCTTGGGCAATACTGTCCCACCATTTCACATTGTAGCCTAGTTCAGTGGTGGCTATGGATAAGATTCCATTTGTATGCTTTGTGGCTGTTTTACTTACACACATTATGTGCCAAGCTTGATAAAGAAACCACCTACTGTTTTTGTGGTCTGGGATTGAGGAAAGGACGATCCTCCTTGCCCAGTCTTTCAGATTTGTGGAAAAGCCCAACTCACAGATGTGGCTTAATTTCAGCAGTGTGGCTTAATTTCACTATTTTGGGGGCTGGTATTTTTTGTTCATTTGTTATGTTAACCATTAGCTTTCCTCCAAGGACAGGAAGTTATTTTAATATATAGTCTGCACATTTGTGTCTTCAAAATATCCTTGTGAGATAGATTAGACTGCGAAGTAGTGGCTGGCCCAAGGACACCCAATGAACCTCATGGCTGATTGGACTTACAATCCAAGACTCTGCTGTCTTTGTTCAACACTTTAACCACTATGATGCATTGACAGAAGTTTGCAAAAGCAGTATAATAAAATCAGTGAGAGCAAAAGAACAACTATGTTAGTGTATCCTACAAAATATTTATTTTATTCTCAACTTATTTTGAGTTACAACTTTTTCCAAGGGAATATTTTCAAAACAATTAGAATATCTCCAAAATTTTCCAAAGGCTGCTCAAACTGTATTTCCTGCCTTGCTTTCTCAGGGAGATTGAGACCATTTCAAGATACTCTTAGTGTTCCCTTGGGAAAGAATGGTTTAAATCTTGAAATTGGTTGGTTGGAAATAAAATGTTTTGGCGAATACATGGACACAGCTATCTTTTGTCTTATTTTATGCTGTATAGCAGAACTAGGCAGCTGTTACAACAATTCTTATAGTGATATCTCTCATCTGAAGAATACCAAAGATACTACGAGGTACAGAGCATGCCCACATAATCATCTTCAGGAATTGATTAGACCCTTTAGGATTGTCATGTTCATTTTTGTAGCTTTTCATATGTTCTCCTTTTGTTAGTAAAAAAACATAATTTTAATTTTAAAGCTATTTGCACAGCTCCATTACAAGTGGAAGCATGATTCTCTAAAATCAGTGCATCACAACAAATTATGTGCTGTGGTGGTGAAAGTAAAAAGAGCAAGAGAGCTCAGTCCTTGGTTCATTTTTGCTATTTTATATTTTTCTCAAGGTTAGGCCCAATATGACTCATAACTTATATTAAAATAAAATATAGCTGAACTCCTATCATAAAAGTAAAAAGGCGACTCAAAAACTAGCACTATGAGTAAAACTGAAAAAGGATTGGGGAGACAGGAAGAAGAATGCTCCCCCCCCCTCCCCCGAGCCTTTTTTCCCAGGGAAAATGGGGTTGTGGAATATTTTAGTACAATGGATGAAATGTGTAAGACAAACAGTTTACATACTTATTGACCCAAAATCATCTTTAAATCTATGTAAGAGAAACACGTAAGATTATATATAGTATCAGATCATTACAGTTACTGGTCTCCCGATTCCTTTTTGCACATCTTTTTATGGAAATATGTGTGCTATGTCCATTGACACTATGGAGAATCTAGTGGAGACAAAATACTTAATAGTGTCTTCTATTTTATGTGACATTTTCTTTTCTTGTGGGCTCCTCATGACCTGGAAAAATCAAAGCAGTTCCTAAATGTTCAGGTGTTCCTTACAAGCCATAATCTTGTAGTTTCATTTGTAACAAAATAAATAAAACTTCAAAAGTAAATCCAGTTGGTAATTTTTTTTTGAATAAAGTGTACTTCTAACATATCAAATGTGATAATTTCATGTCAAACCACGCTATATGCAGGCAGTCCCCAACTTAACAAGCTTCCAACTTACATATGACTCATAGTTAAGAATGGGGGTGTGACAACAGGAAGTAAGAAAAATCCCTCCCTTAGAAGGGGAATTCACTCCTGGAAGAGTTATCATGGGAAAACGATCTCTCAACCGAAGCTTTGACATCAATTCTTGTTTCTAGAGCAAGCCAAATTTTTCAAAATCCAATTATCCCAGAGACAGAAAGGGAGGTGAAATCTTCTGACCCGGGGTACAGACAGCAAAACAAACACTACAGAGATGTTAATCCTTCCCTATGCTATCCAAAGCTTTTATATATGGCTTTAGGTACACTTAAACATGCACCTGTTCTGATTTACATAACAATTCAACATGAGAACAAACACAGAAATTATCTTGTTCGCAACTTGAGGACTGCCTGTATATAAAATGCATTGCATGTTACTAAAGTAATAAATGATTTTCTTTTTGTAAAGGGCAATGACATTCTGTTTTTCAAATTTTCTATTAAATAACCCCACCTTGCCTTAACTTCAAAAATTCTGCAAATTTTCCATCTCTACCTCTAACAGCAACTAGTTAATAGCCAAAGTTATGTCAAAATAAAGGTTTTTTTTATCTGCCAGCAGGAAGAGAGCAAAGCAGACTCAATGTGTCTCCCCATGGGAGGATGTTCCACAGTATGGGAGTATCCACACAGAAGACTTTGTCTTTTGTCCTCATAAAATGTTCTTGTGAAGACTGACAGAAAGCCTTTTCAAAAGGATTTCAAAACTCAGTGGCTCATACAGGGTGAATCAGAAAGTCTAGATAGACCAAAGTCAAAAAGGATTTCATAGGCTATAACCAGCAGCTTGAATTGGCTGGAAAGAATGGATACCAGATTTGATTATTTTCATATATAATATACTCAGTCCTATTAAGGGAATAAGTAATTTCTCTTCGGGTACTACTGCAGCTGTCAGAATACATACATTTTTAATGAGCACAAAAATTGATTAAGGGTGCATCTACATTGTAGAATGTATGCAGTTTTACATCATTGTAACTTCCATGGCTCAGTGCAATAGGCTCCTGGGAGTTGTAGTTTTAATAGGCATTTAGCTTTCTCCAGCAAAGAGTTCAAGTGTTTCACCAAACTACAAATCCCAGGATTCCATAGCATTGAGGTTAAAGTGGTGTCAAACTATATTAATTCTACAGTGTTGATGCATCCTAAAACAGTCTCTGGTATATTATTTTTGTGTCCTTCTCCAAATCATGAATTTCATCATATTGAATTAGACCTAATTAATACCGCTTGCTTTAATTGTGTCTTCTCTTAAGTATGACAGCTTTGGATCCATCTCCACGATTTGACAGAAGTGAAGGTCCCTAGAAAAGTATGAGATTAGAGCATTATAGTCACCCAAATCTATTTGTACTCTTCCATTTGTCTGGTATATTTCCATTGGATTATAAAATGACTGTGGCATCTTCAGTTGAGAATATTATCTTCAAACATGTGCCTCATTTAAGATAGCTGGGTAACAGTTTTGTGTTAGATGGAATCTTGAAAATTGAGATTCTCATGCTAGGAGTTTTAATTGCAATCCTATACCAACTAGGTTTCTGTCTCATTGAACTCATGAGATTGAACAGAAATAAAGAATATCAATGTACCACATGTAAAAGCACATTTTAAATATGCTACATCAGTTTATATGCTATAACACATTTCCTATAAATTTGCATTGGGAAGACAAAAACAAGGTCTAAACAGAAAATGTGTTACTTAATTACGGGCATATTCAGTAAGGACACGGGAGAGCATTTTTGGTGCTCCCATCCTGTGGGATTTCCTCCCATGAGAAGAAAACTGGAACATCTCTGCTGTCTGCAAAAACATCTGTTTCAATTGGTCTTTGGCTATTAACCTGATGCCTCAGAAATAAAACTATCTAGAGCCAGTGTGATACAGTGGTTTGAGTATTGAACTAAGATTGTCCCCACCTCAATCTCCCCACCTCAGTGGAAGGCAATGGCAAACAAATCTTGCCAAGAAAAATTCCATGTTAGGTCTATCTTAATGTTACCGTGTTAGTAAAAAATGACAACTGGCAGCAAGAACAACCCATGCTAGTTCTACTTTTCATGTTTATGGAATTTAGGAGAGATCTGAATTGCTGCTTTATATCTTGTATTTGGTGTCTTTGTTAGGTTCGGAAAAGTTAAATATGTCTTAAAACCTCTCTGTGAATACTGAAAGAATGAGCCTTATAGACAAGTAGTGCTTGGGCTCTTCTTTGGATAGAGAAGAACCTTAACTCTGAACCTTGTTTGGAGTGCATCTTGAAGTTATGGGTCCTAGCAGCTCATTCCCAGGCGTGCTGTGTTTTCTCATTCCTCAGAGCACCTTATATTGAAGCTAGCAGAACAGGAACACTCTGAGCCTTTCTCTGCAGAATAGGAGCAATTTAGAGAGAACAGTGCCATAGCAACTAGAATTTTTCAAAAACATAGATGAATAGGCTTACTCGTAATCAAAGAACTCAGAGGGGAGAATGATCAGAAAATCAGCAGAAAGGGTAGACATGTAAAGCTTTGGGGACTGGCTTTTTTTCTAGAGCGGCTTTAAAACCAGAAAATAAATAAGTCATGGACTAGGAAATTAACATTGTGAATAGACTTGCAAGTCTGGCAGGATAAAAAGAATGAAACACTGTTGATAGTGAGAGCTCTGAAAATTAAAAAAATATATATCTAAAGATATGTAAAGGATCTCAGAAATACACCCCACCTCATTTTATCAAAACACACTTTACTACCACTGTATTCTAGAAATTCTGAGAAATACTCATCTCCAAGCTTTCTTTAGGCATTTGATATATTTGAAATCTCTGCATTTAAGGAGGCAGAATACAGCCCTGGCACTGTTGGCATTCGAACATTTTTCCATGTGTTGTTTCAACAATCAGGACCCCTTGTTTCTGGAAGACATTTCTCCCTATTTTAGGAAATGATAAGATGATCAGATGTGGGGAATTCATACCCCCCCCCCCCACAATGTACCAAGAATTGGTATCATAATGTCTTTGACTACAAGGATCAAGATCCCTCACTTTAAGTAGAGTTTCAAGGTAGAAGTGTCTCCAAGATAGAAGAGTCCTTCTGCTACGTTTATAAATGTTTTAGTGTATAAACATTTTCTTGTGGAATGGTGATAGTGCAGAGTTTTTGTATGTATGCCCATCTTTTCCCGTGCCGAGATCTGCCTTCCAAAATCCAGGGGAAAAAACTGGACGTATGTGTATATATGCACAAATTTTAACTGGCAATATTACATGCCCATTTACAAGCCAGCTATTGTTAGAGCAGTCACATTTAACAGCTTAACAAGTGACATGAGTTCACTCGGATCTTCAGTCTTGTGAGAGTACCTTGCTGAGAATAAAAGCCTGAAGAATGAAAACCTTTTTGACTAGATTATTGTTTCTGTTTGTATTATTCATGTATATACAAGGTGTAGTGCTCACCGCATCTGAATAAACAGCCTTATTTGAACGAAAACAGGTTTGTAGTGTTAGAAGAGAGAAATATCTCACCCTATCTAGTCATGGTTCATAAATAAACCAGAGCCCTTTGGGAATTCCAGCAATGATAACAGTATAACATAACATACAAGTCTAGCATTACTTAGAATGTCGGCTTTGTGAAATCATGATACCTTTGGAAACGGATTTACATGTGCCTTTATAACTGCCTTGATTTTCTGAATGTCAGTTTTAAGATTTATTCAATGGTGCATCCTCACAAGGGGAAACTAAGCTGGCTTTGTGACTATATATTCTGTTCTACAAGCTATTTAAACTGAAATTGGATTTTAGCCAGTTTAATCCCACTTACTCCCATTTGTCTATATCTGTTTAAAACAAAATACTCTTAATTGGATTGGTGTTTGGATTGAGCATATACTGTGTAGTGTTTTATGTCATGTGTGATCTCAGAAGAGTTTATAATAGAACAGATAATATTTCAACTTTATGACTTCAGCACTTCAGCACTCCAGTGTAATTTTATAAAATTAATTTACTCTTATAATTTCCCATATAGAGGCTAAAGTGATAGGAAAATTCTCATACCCTTTTCAAAAGTTTTATTTCATAGACTCACAGAGCTGGAAGAGACCTCAAAGGTCATCCAGTTCAACTCCCTGCCAAGAAGCAGGAAGATTGCATTCAAAGCACCCCTTGACAGATGGCTATCCAGCCTCTGCTTAAAGCCTCCGAAGATGGAGCTTCCACCACACTCGGGGACAGAGAGTTCCACTGCTGAACAGCTGTCACAGTGATGAAGTTCTTCCTAATGTTCAGGTGGAATCTTCTTTCCTGTGCTTTGAATCCATTGTTCTGTGTCCTACCCTCCAGGACAGCAAACAAGCTTGCTCCCTCCTCCCTATGACTGCCCCTCACATATTTATACATGGCTATCATGTCTCCTCTCAGCCTTCTCTTCTGCGGGCTAAACATACCCAGCTCTTTAGCTGCTCCTCATAGGGCTTGTTCTCCAGACCCTTGATCATTTTAGTCGCCCTCCTCTGGACACCTTCCAGCTTGTCAACATCTCCCTTAAATTGCGGTGCCCAGAATTGGACACAGTATTCCAGGTGTGATCTGACCAAGGCAGACTAGAGGGGTAGCATGACTTCCCTTGATCTAGACACTATAATCCTCTATTTATTCAGGCCAAAATCCCATTGGCTTTTCTAGCTGCCGCATCACATTGTTGGCTCATATTTAACTTGTTGTCCACAGGGACTCCTAGATCTTTTTCACACGTACTTCTGTCGAGCCAGGTGTCCCCCATTCTGTATCTTTACATTTCATTTTTTCTGCCTAAGTGGAATATCTTGTATTTGTCCTTGCTGAGCTTTATTTCCATTCTTATAATAACCCAAGGCTGGGATACCTGTACATTCAGATGTTTTAGAATTCTAGCTCATAGCTAAGCTGGATAACAGAAAGCAATTATGGATGTTGCAGTTCTGTAGCATCTGCCCTGAATCAGATACACACACACCAAATACTGAGTTGAAAACAGTCAGCAATTATGCTGCAGATAAATTACTTCTATTAGTATAAACAAGTATTTTATAAACAAGCCAAAAACAAATACAATAAAATTAGTTTTTTGTTTGTTTTAAGAAAGTAGAACAAGACTGAAGAAATTTTTATCAGCACTGGGTGAAATCCAACACAATTCTGTCAGTCACATTGGAACTTCCTTTCCCTTACAATATAGCCTTTTCTGGTGGCCAAGATACATATCCACTCAGGGTGACTACACCAGGGATGTCCAATTTTTTTCAGCTGAAGGCCAGTTCACAGTCCCTTAGCCTGTTGGAGGGCTAGATTGTAGTTTGAAAAAAAAAGAACAAATTCCTTTGCACTGCATATGTCTTTTTTGTAGTACAAATAACCCCATGAAAGAACAATACAATATACAAAATGAAGAACAATTTTAACCAGCGTAAATGTACCAGTCTTTCAATAGGAAGGGTGGGCCTCCTTTTGGCTGATAAGAGAGTCAAGTTAATTAGAATTGTTGTTTTTGTGTGCCTTCAAGTCATTTCAGACAGAAGCATATGCTGCCTCAGAGTCTGATGGAGTCTCCTCCTCTGGAGGTTTTTCAACAGAGGAGGCATGGCCATCTGTCAGGAGGGCCTTGAGTGTAGCGGTGGGGGGGGGGTGTTATAGTTGCCACCTGGCTCTCCCCTTTTCTTCCCAAGGAAGGAGCTACAGCAAAGGGCAGCTTTTTTGGAAAACGTGGGGCGGTGTCATGAGACGAAGGCAGGGTGGAGAAGGAAGGGAGGAAAGGAGGGAGGGAAGTCAGATAGGTGCTCGACTCCACCCCCCCCCCCCTTCCTGGCCATGCAGTAGCAGTGGTGGCAGCAGAAGTGGCAGTGAGTGCCTGGGCCTTGGGGAGCCTTCCTTTGCAAAGAAATAAAGAAATGCAGGGGAAGATAGCGAGAGAGAAAGAAGGGGCCACAGAGATGGAATGCCCGAGATCAGAACCACCCGAGGAGAAGACGACACTTAATCAGGGTGAAGGGATGCAAGAGGCCGCTATCTCTCTTTCTCTCCTAATGAGGATTCTGCCCTTTTTGGGGTCCTGATCCCCAAGAAGGAAGGGAGGAAGGAATGAACAGAGGAAGGAAGTCAAGAAAGGAAGGGAGGAAGGAAAGAAGCAAAAGCGGGGGGGGGGGGGGGAGGAAGGCCTGGAGAGAGAGGGACAGTGGAAATTTGAACAGGGGACACAAATTACAAATCTCATGGCCCATATTCCTGAGCCATGATGCTTAAAGGAGTGCCAAACTGCATGAATTCTACAGTGGGTTCACAGAGAGCTGCCGAAGGGAGGGATATTACTCCCTTCTTGTTAGAATGAGTCATTCCACCAATGAAAATTCATCATTTGATCTATTTATTGTTTCTGTCAAAACTTCTGCCAAAATACAATGGATAAGTCACAAAGTTGACTTCCTGAATCAACCACTGAATCTTTAGACAAGGCTTGTGTTAATCGTATTGATTCACTTATGCTAGTGTACTTGGACATAGCTACTGGAGTCAGGATTTTTCTATTTTATAATCATTTTGGAAATGTGCCTTTAAGACTTTTCCAGCATGTCTTGGGAAATAATACATTAGTTGTGTTATTTAACTCTGTTTCATAACTTTGTGTTCCAAGCAAGGGATTTGCCACTTCTTCCATTTTACATGTACATTTTCTGGACATACTTGGTCCTGGCTTAGTACTTTTTCACAAGGAAAATACCTACATGATGGTGCTGATTGACATTTTCTATGTTTTGATTACTATTCTCTTACAGTTTTTAATTTTAGCTAATTAACAGGAAAAAAATGTACAACATGTACAGAAACCTTGAAGAAGAGAAATTGAGGGACATACAAAGATAGGTTGATATTGGATGGTATAAAAGAAGCTCAGATTTAAAAATCAGCATGCATAGAATAATCCTTTTGCAGACATTAAATCTTCTCACCATGTGAAGTTACTATGGACCAGATGTTGGATTCTCAAGCTCCTTTAATTTTAACTAGTTGCGTGTCTGCTACTACTAATCTTTCTCAGGGTGATGTGTTTGGTTATTTCTCAGGAAGAGTATAGCTTGTAATAAAATAATGGAAAAAGAACTATATTGTATTTTGGAGAAAAGGAAAGGATAAGGCATTAATAATTTTATGTACTGAATGCAAACTTTCCTGTCTAATACGTTTTGTGAAGAATATATGAATATATATTCATCTAGGGTGATGTATTGGGAGGGCGAAGAGTAAGGATGAAGAGTAAGGATTATTCCACCCTTTGTATAATATTTTCAGATTAAGAATCTTTTTTCCTAAAGGATTGTCATGGATTTGAGTAATCTGTACAGAAGAAGAGAGAAAGGGGGATTTTGAAAGTATACTCCTTTTTATATTATGCTGAGTTCTAAAATATTTTACTTATGTTTTTGTCCATAGAAATATTGTTTTGGATCCAACCAACTGGTGGGATAGAGTGGGGGTGGGGGTGAGTATAGCCAGTGTTTTGCTTATAGGAGACTCCTTGCGGTGTAGTGAAGTACCCGAGTATTGTGGGCTGTGTTTACAATATGTAAACTGGATTTGCTCCAGGGTTGATACTTTGAATGAAAAAGTAAATCATGTCTGCCTCCACATTGATCCAATTTATGAATTTTCATTGCATTGCAACTCTGGTAACAACTTGTATTACATAAAGGGGCTACAGGTCATAACATATAAACCATAGATGGGCGTAAAATGGTCTTGGGAGTGTGTTTCCCTTTTTGCACACATTTGCTAAAGCCAGAAGCAAGCCGTTTTTGAGCTGCAGAAGTGTCAAATATCCTTTGAATTTGATCCATTAAGCATAAACCTCTTTAGGTACTGTGTTGATTGCTATATGGAAAATCTGCATTTGAAACCAGTGTCATGGACAATTGTGATTCATGACATTTTAACAATATTCAAAGTTTAACAGCTGAAAAAAATATTTTAAAATTATGACATTCTACAACTAGATAAATGTTTTATTGTATACCAGATGAGTAGACAAACATACTTGAATAGAAACTGTAAGCAGCATGTTGTTGGACTCAAGTTATTCAAACTTCTACAGGGAAAATGCTTAAATTTCATACAAGTTTCTACAGAAATCCTACATTTTAGAAATTTGTGCCTGCAAATTCCACAATCAGTTTTCACGAACAATACATAGTGGAGAAGTGGGTTAAAGCACTGAGCTGGAGACCTAAAGGTCTCAGGTTCAAACCCTGGGAGCGGCGTGAGCGGCCGCTGTTAGCTCCAGCTCCTGCCAACCTAGCAGTTCGAAAACATGCCAATGTGAGTAGATCAATAGATACCGCTCCGGCGGGAAGGTATCTTTTACTTTTTACTTTTACTGTTTGGGAAAGCTATATATTCATTTGCAAACTGTTCTACAGCATAGCTAATACTCACCAAAAGGCATATTGCTAAGCTGCCAATATTTAAGTGGCAGCTTTACACTTTATGTGTTTCTAACTGAACAAGGAGGGATTTAACTTAAAAAAAACTAGAAATTAGCCATGCAGATGCCATTTCCATTCATTGTTAAGATGTAATCATTTTTTTAAAAATGATATCAACAGCCGCTTTTTTTATGGTTTGAGTGCAAAACTTGATGGACTGAACAAGTGGAAATTGGCTGTAGTTGATTAGTTGTTCATGGTTGTTGTTAAATGCCAACAACTCTTTTCAACTTAAGGTGAACCTATGCATGAGAGACCTCCAGCTCAACAGACTGCTCAGGTCTTGCAGATTCAGGACTGTGGCTCCCATGATTAAATCTATCCATCTTCAGTGCGTTCTGCCTCTTTTCCTACTGCCTTAAACTTTAGCAAGCATTATTGTATTTTTATTGAGTCATGTCTTCTCATGATATGGTTGAAGTATGACAGTCTTTGCTTAGTCATCTTGGCTTTTAGGTAAGAGTTCAGGCTTCATTTGCTATAGACCTATTTAATTTACATTTTAAACTGCCCACAATATCTCTAGAAATCTTCTCTAGCATCACATTAGAGATTAGTTGATTTTTTTCCTATTAACTTTATTCATTGTCCAACTTTCAAAACCACACGTATAAAATGGAAATACAGTGGCATGAACCATCACAATTTTTATATTCAATTATATGTCTTAACACTTTTGGATCTTGTCTAGCTCCTTCATAGCTGCCCTTCCATGTCCTACCCTGTTTCCCCTAAAATAAGACATCCCCAGAAAATAAGACCTAGTAGAGGTTTTGCTGAATTGCTAAATATAAGGCCTCCCCCGAAAGTAAGACCTAGCAAAGTTTTTGTTTGGAAGCATGCCCAACAAACAGAACACCAGAGCATGCAGAATCGGTAAATGTACGTACCATAAAGTGTTGTACATGGAAATATTAGTAGTAACAAGAAATTCTTGATAGGATTCACAGTTTGTCTGGTCATGCTGGTTTATGATGACAACTACTGTACAGTATACAATAAATGTTCATTTTTTTGTTCAACAATAAATGTGAATTCTTCTTCATGGAAAAATAAGACATCCCCTGAAAATAAGACCTAGAGCATCTTTGGGAGCAAAAATTAATATAAGACACTGTCTTATATCTTATCTTCTGATTTCTTGACTACAGTGTTCATTCTAAAAAAATAGCATGGACAATCTTGAACCATTTCAATATCTTCACCATCTATTTTAAAGTTATGTAAATAACCTGTAGTCATTTTTGTTGCTTTCTTAGTGTTAAGCTGTAAAATTGCCTTTACACTTTCTTCATTTCAAGTCTGCTATTTTCTGATAATAGCATGGTATCATATGTATATGTTAAATTAGTTGTGTTCTAATTTTCACGGCTCCTTCCTTAGAGTCTAATCCTTTTTTATGTAAATATATTCAGCATACAAGTTAAACTGATAGGTTGATAAAATGCAACCTTGTCTTGACCTCTTTACCAAATGGAAACCATTCTGTTTCTCTGTATTCTGTCCTGTTGGCAGCCTCTTGTCCAGAGTGCAAGTTACATATAAGGACAATCAAATGTTGTGCCACACCCATTTATTTAGGAGCAATCCATTTTTTTTATGATCTATTTTGAAGTCCTCAAACTTTAAGCAGAGGACAGGTTCACGGTACCTCAGACTGTAATGGGGCTGGACTATAATTTGATAAAAACATAAATTCCTATGCATATTACGCATATCTTATTTGTAATGTAAAAAAAACATGAAAGAACAATACAATATTTAAAATGAAGAATAATTTTAACCAGCATAAACTTACTAGTATTTCAATGGGAAGTGTCGGCCTCCTTTTAGTTGATGATATGGTCATGTTAATTAGGATTGTTGTTGCTGTGTACCTCCAAGTCATTTCAGATTTAGGATGACCCTAAATCTAAAGTTTAAGGTGGGAGCTGGGTAAATGACCTTGGAGGGCTGGATTTAGCTCGCGAGCCATAGTTTGGGGACCCCTGGTCTATATAATTAAATAATATTTATGCATTTATAAATAAATGCAATTTTATGCATTTATTACCCACCTCTCCTTAAGGCTTGAGGTGGTACAACATGGTGAAAACAACAAGTAAAACAAAGCACTATTAAAATACATATAACAAATATACACATGTAAAATACAGCTTAAAATTTACCAATAAAATCCAGGTTAAAATTCACAAGTTAAAATTGACTGGGTAGGCATGCTGGAAGAGATAGGTCTTAAGTTAAAAGCCTTGCTGTAAAGCAGTGTGGTCCAATCTTTAGTTACCCGGGGGCCAATCAAACTTTAATATATGAATATGAGGGCCAGAGACATTCCAGAAAGAAAACGTTTCTTAAAAACTTAAAGCAGCAAGAAGGGTAAATGATCCCCCCCCCAAATGTTAAATTAAAATATTTTTCCAGTAAGAAGGGCAGGGACCAACAAAAATGAATTGATGTGCTGGATGTAGCCCGCAGCCCATGGGTTGGACCACACTGCTATAAACTATAAAGCACAGGCTGATTTTCTTTTGAGATTGCTTGGTGTTCCCCATTATTGAATATATGTTTGCATATATATGATCTCTTGTGTCTCTTGCTTTCCAGATCCCAGCTTGCACTTCTAGCATTTCTCTCTGTCCATATGATCAAAGCCATTGTTACAGAATTTTGAGCATGACTTTGCATGGAAATTCCATGGTCCTATGGTTATTGCAATGTTTGTCCCCTTTGGAATTGCTAAGCTCATTGGATATTTTCTCTCTGTAGACCATTGTTTTGTTTTCTATATTTCTTTTTTTTTATAATAGTTTCTATTATTATACCTTTAAAATAGGAACACATTGTCCACACACACAAAAAAGATAAAAATATGTTTTTCATATTTCTTGACAGATTTTAGTTGGAACTGAAATAGATTCTGCCTATTCTTAAAGAGGTTTATCTGTGTACCATAGAGACTTCTCTTTCTTTTTGGCTCATTTACTTCAGTTGAGAGTTCTTAATAGTGCAAATCTGTTTTTACATTGTCTTTAAATTCTACATGGATGTATTCTTCAGGTTGTATTTTGGCATGCTGCTTGGTTTACTGTTCCTTAGCTTTATGCTAATTTTTGATATTAGAAATTCATTATCCTTGCCACAGTCTGTTCCTGCTCTTGTTTTTGTAGAGATAATGAAACTTCTCCATTTTCTGCCTCAAATTATGTAGTCTGTGATTTCTATATTGGCTATCAGGTGACGTCACTGTATGCAGTCACCTCTTCTGTTGCTTGAAGAATGTGCTTCCTATGAACAAATAGATGGCATTGCAAAATTCTTTCAGTAACTCTCTTGGCCAGAGTTCCTGCATTCTGTTTAATGACAGCATTGGTCTTAGAGTCTGTGTAAACTACATGATTGTATAAATTGCATGTAATGTAAAATATAGACACAGTTTATAGCAAAGATGGATATGGGTTGTAATTTAAAAATATTGCATATATAGATTTACTTTTGTTTATTTATTTATTATTTATTTAAAACATTTATATTTCACCCTTCTCACCCCGAAGGGGACTCAGGGCGGAGCACAACATATATACAGCAAACACTTCATGCCAGGACATAAAATAATTATAAATATACACAAACATTAAAATCAGTTATATCTACTTTAAAATCAGCTATTTGAACCAGTATTTCAATTTCATTATCTGATATAGAATTAATAACATAGTTTGATGTCAAACTAGTGAACACAAATTCAGATTCTGCAGGATGGGGTGGGAAATGAATTTTTTAGTAAAGTAATTGCCTCCATGTTTCTTTGAAGCTTGCAACATGCTTTTATGAAATATTTATAGTTGAACAGCTGCTGTATTCTGTTTCACAGAAGTATTTGATGACAGTGCTGTGCTAATTTTCTTTTCTTCTGTTCTGCAGGAGAGAAATAGAAACAAACAATAACTATATGGAGATGGTCCTGCTAGAATTACAACACTAATGATGTAGACTCTGGAAATGCCTAATATGTCTAAGAAGACGTTATTAAAGCTTTGTTCCTGCTTAAGGTGACATCTTTGAACACTTTAACACAAAATTGACTCTTCTTGTAATGGTTCTCATCAGTGCATCTGCCCTTATACTCTCTCACCAAACACACTTGAGAACTGTAATTTTGTCAAGCACTTTCTGTCCTGAAGCTTTTACCAGTATCTGCTGTCTTTTGTAATTATGCATCCTAGCTAAGGCACAGGAGATGGAACGAATGCAAGGATTCATTAACTCTTTGAATTTGTTAAATACTAACAATTAACCATCATAAGTGGTTCAATGATGTGAGATTCACATTGCTTCAACTTATTTTTCTTTGATGTAGTTTTTTAATTGTCAGTTTTTAGCTATTCAGCAGAATTTAAAGCAAAATCATGCCATATTTAGTCCTGGAGTAAAACTCAAGTCTAAATGTTCATGTGAAAATTATTGTAGTAAACTTTTAATATGGCAAGGCAACTCTGAGCTACAGTTTAGCCAAATGAATGATAACATGAAATTATATTAGAATGACATTTTCCCTTGTTTCAAACTGTTTGGTGTAGAGAATATTAATATATGCAGCTTGGTGGGCCACACCAGTTAATGCACATTTCCTTATTCTTTTCTGTAACATGTATACCGAAAAAAGTGCATTTGTCTGAGGAACTGTTTGTTTGCTACCACTCAGTCTCAGTTTTGAGTACATGTACCTCAGTCTAAATCAGACTTTTTATGACCTTTATAACTACACGTAAAATCTTTAATTCCTATTTCTGGGTGTTTGCAAGCCTGAAAAGATTGCTATCATGGAAGTGAAAATTTACTCCTCTAGGTGATTCACTAGCTAAATAAACATAACTCTTGTTTTAGCAAGCATATACTCAATTTCTCAGATTTTGTTTGTTCCCAGCTCTGAATATAAAAGTCTGGTATCCTTTCAATTCAAAATACTTTGGGAAATAAACGTTTATCCATGGTTTCAGTTTGTATGCTTTCATGGCTGTGTTTACATGTTATCTGTTAGTACTATATAATAAAAGCCTAGGTACCATATTCACCTGAATATTTTCTATGCTACTTTTTAAACTCTAAAACCAAACCTTTTCTTTTAAAACTTCCGCTTACACATTAACATGAAGTCGCAAAAACCATAGAAGATGATTATAGAAAGTAGATACTGAGAAGATCTTCAGAAGCTGTTCTGTGAATGTTTTTTATATCTGACACACACAAATGTTTTTGTTATATCTGGTATCTTTCACTGACAATCTGTTTTTTAAACTTGGCTGGATGTGTGTGTCAAAATCCTGTTAGGCCCCATTTTTTTTCTTTTTTTTGTTCTGTGCATATGAAAAATTGGGAGAAGAAATTGTCATTGACCTAGTGTGATAGGCAACCATTTTCCATTACTTTTGAAAACATCCTCCTATGCATGTGCCTCACATACATTTATAGATTTTGTTACAGAGGAGTCCTATTTGTAGTAGACTGGATTGGGGTCAGTGGAAGCAGAATAATATTTAGCAGAAGAACTGCTACTTCAAGAGCCCTTTCAGCTTTTGCTGGCCAATGCAGAAGATGCAGAGAAGTTTTTTGGAAGAAACATAAATACGTGAATGCCAGAGGTAGTGTCCCGTCCCCCCGCCGCCTCTTTGGTAGAGCAGCAAAATCCAAAGCTCTCCATATGCACCTGTAAAAATGTTTCTTTTATTATTCACATCCCCCACTGTAATAGAGTTTTCAAAGGTTTAGCCCTGATTAACAGTCTGAGCAATGTAAAAGTCTAAACAGCTGTTGTCTTTTTTGGTTTTTTTTAAGCTTAATTACAGAAAATCTCTTCTAGAATATACCCCCCAAAGAGAAAAATCTGAATAATTAACTACAGAACATTACATTGCCTCTGAAGAAAAGGAGATGAAAAGACACTGCTCATTGGATCCAAGGAACCACACAATCACTTTTGCATTGTAGACCCTCAAGCCACTCATAAGGGCCAAAGCTCTGTGTATGTTGGTATCTGACACTAAAAATTATGAGTGTTCTGCAGCCAGAAAGCTTAATCATTTTTAAAAGCTAGATGCTCTTTAGGTGTATAGGGATCCTTGGATATTAAGGCTACAGACCAATACACACTTAATACTTTGTTTTGAGCTAGAAGAAGGGACAAATTTGCTGTGCCGAAAATAATGGTTTCCTTTTTTAAAAAAAGGCAGACAGTAGAAACTGGTAAGTCTCAACATTACCACAAAGGAGTTAAGGGTGCTGTAGATGAAGGTTATTTCTTGGAAATGAAACTGCATCTGCATCAGCATCATCATGATCATCACACAACAATAAATGTATTACCTGCCTCTCCTTGTAGCTTTAAATCCAATTCTAGAATTAAAAGACACCAACTGAATACTGAAGAGATGTTTGTACCTGATATCACAAGACTCGGTACTTCAATGCAAAATATTTTTCAATATTCCCCTGTAATGGTTGAGATGCTTACTATCCACATGGGTGTAATAAATACAGAGGAAATTCCAGTTGGCATAGATGGGATATTTATAGCTTCAGGCATGATGGAATTTAAAAGCAGAATTTGAAACATTACTCATGGAGCAAATATAGTCTCATTGAGAGACATTGCCTGTACTGAAGGCAAATTTAACTTTGTAGTTTGTCATATTTTCTGAATAGATAGAGATAGATTTAGCTTTATTAACTAAATGGGATTTTGGAAACTACATATGGAAGCCAAGTAATATCTACAAGAATTTGTAATTAAACATGTTTGTTTTGCTGCAGAGTTAATGAACTGTTTACTGCACTAATGTATTTTGAAAACTGGTTCATACAGGAAAAAAATAATTCCTGATAAGTTTCTGAAGTCAAGATCTGCAACATTTATTTAAATCTGAAAACGGCAATAGTGGATTATTTTACAAGAACTCTACAAATGTGCAAAACACATATAAAGCTATTATATTTTAGTTTGGCTGAAATATAGAGTCGATAGCTGTTTACATATTTATTCCGCCAATGCTTACATAGGTACAAGTATAGGTATCCCTTATGTTACCTAAACTAATCTCTGAATATTGAATGCCTTCTGCAACATCAGAATACTTACACCTTGCACTTCAGATTAGTAAAAGGTAGGATTGGGCTCGAATCCCGTTTCATTCATGGTTTTGTGCCGTTTTGTCTATTCGGATTGCATGGAACAGTACAACTCCACGGGAAGAAATAAAACAGTGAAACGAATGGCAGAGGGGAACGGTAGCTATTTCCCTCTGCTGATTTTCGTCTCTTGGCTGTAGGCCCTGGCACGCAGGGCCTTCAGCCAAGCCTCGGGCGCTCGATACTCGTAGGCCTTGCCTGCCAGGCCTACGAGCATCAAGCACTCAATGTCTCATAGGCTTGGCTCGCAGGGCCTACAGTCAAGTGCCGAACGCTCAATTGTAGGCCCTGCAAGCCAGACCTATGAGCCACCAAGCGCTCAATGGCTTGTAGTCCCTGGCTGCCGAGCCTGCCGTTGAGTGCTTCACAGTAGGCCCGGCAGCCAGGGCCTATGAGCCATCGAGCGGTCGATATTCAGAGGCCCAGCTTGCAGGGCCTACAATTGAGCACCGAGCGCTCGATGGGTCATAGGCCCTGGCTGCGAGGCCTACTGTCAAGCACTTGACCGTAGACCCGGCTTGCAGGGCCTGCCGCTTTGCCCCCCCAAGACCTGAAAAATATTTGTTTTTTCAGACCTTGTACGGAAAAACCCATTTGTATGGAAAAGCCCATTTCCGTCAGCAGCGAACGGAAAAAGAAATGGGGCCATACGATTGGAACAAACAGAAACAGTAAGTAATTTCATACAAATGCACAACCCTGGTAGAATGTAGATTTCTGCATGATTTGGATTAAACTGGCAATGCTTTGACTTCTAATTGTCTTAGAATATCAACATGTACATCCTATTGCCTTTCCATTGGCTTCTGAATCCAAAAGTTTGGGGTTACAAGAGAACAAAGTTAAACACTTGGAGGAACACATAGAGACAGGGCATGTCTCTTTAAGACTAAACAGTTGTTTCTAAGCCTTTTCTTTGAACAGTGATTCTGAACCACAAAGGACAGCAGTTGCATCCTTGGATGTAGCTGTAGAAGATGCTGCGGATGGAAGTATTTGTTCTGCTTCATGGAGGAAGTGAAGATGTGCATTGATGTCGGTGATTATCTAGGACAAATGCATAGTGTGTGTAACTGATAAGAAGTCTTGACCTGGTGTATTATGGATACAAGATAGAACTCAAGAGCCTGTCAATAGTCACCAAGCCACTGATCATAGGAACAAATGATATTGCCAGACACAGCTTTCAACATATTTCAGGTGATTTATGGGCTTTGGGTAGGAAGATGAAGGACCTTTGAACATGAAGTTGACTAGGATTGGACTTTTATAAAGTTTAAAAATATTAAAAGGCATTAAATACTATCTGCCCCTCCATCCACCCAAATGCTTACAGATAGCAGCACACAGCAATTCTAGTCAAGTTGGGAGAACCACCGAGAAGGTCCCCCCTTGTTCCCACCACACACACAAAGCCTGAGGTGGTGATATAAAGAGAAGGGCCTCTCCGGATTATATTAGAGCTCAGATGGGTTGTTCCAGAGACAGCTGGTTCTTCAAATGACCTGGACTGAAGCCTTAAATGGCTTTATAAGTAAAAACCAGCATTTGGAGTTCTGGCCAGAGGTGGCCTGGCAGCGATACAACTATTTCAACAAGAGAATTGTGTGCGCCTTATAGTCCGCTCTTTGGGTCAACTGAAGTTTTCTAGGACTTTCCAAAGACAGACCCACATACAGCACATTACAGTTATCCGAAGGCATGTACTATTGTGGCCAGATCTAATTTCTCTAGGAACAAGTGCAACTGGGCACCAGTTTTAACTGTACATAATCATTTCTACTCACTGCTAAAACCTAAGGCTCCAGGCTCAGAGTTGAATCCAGTAATACACCCAGACAGCAAATCCGTGTTTTCAAGTGGAGTATAACCCCAACTAACACAGGCTGAAATCCTATAGCCAGATCTTTCTAGTGACCAGGAACATCTCTATTTTGTCTGGATTAAGCTTTGATTTGTTTGTTTTCATCCAATCTGTTTCAGTTGCCATCTACCAGTTTAAACAGGAGAAGAGCTTCCTTGAAATTAGGTAAAAAGTAACAGAGGTGGGCATCATCAGCATATTCTGGTCCTTAAACAGGTCTGGAACCACAGATAATCTCCCTCAAGAATCGCTGGAGTTAAGAAACCATCACACTCTTTAATACCTTGCTCAAAAATAGAAGGTTAGAGGCCTATAGTTTTCTATTCTAATAGGATCCAGGGAGGCTTTTCTCCCCAGAAGATGTCTTCATAATAATAATAATAATAATCATCATCATCATCATCATCATCATCATCATCATCATCATCTTTATTTATATTCTGCCTTCTTCCCGAAAGGACTCAGAGTGGATTACAGTATATAAAGCAGACACATGCAAACATTCAATGCCTTGCTACAATCAACATAGAATGAGACACACAAAACAAACAAAGGTTTCTCCTTTCCAGCTTCATCTCTGGCTCTGGGGAGGTGCTTTTCTCCATTTCCAAGCCGAGGAGCCTGCATTGTCACCTCCTGGTCATGTGGCCGGCATAACTACCTGGAGCGTCTTTTTATCTTACCCGTCAAAACAGTACCTATTTATCTACTTATGACAGTCTCCTTCAAGTGTACTGGAACCCTGCCTTGTAAAGAGGCATTAATCACACACACACACACACACACACGTTACCCTTACACACTCAACCAGTCTTCCTCTGGCCTGTTCAATAAGCCAGGAAGGACAAGGGTCTAATACACTTATGGTGGCTCTTAACTTCTCCAAGGATCCTGTCCACATCCTCAGGCTGTAAAAATCGAAAATTATCCATCAACACACTGAAGAGGCAGGAGACAAGGATATATCCACGTGAACTGTATCAGCTCTGGTTTCCAAGAGTACATGGACATTAGAATTAAAGCAGCATGATATAATGGCTGAATGCCATGGAATCCTGGATGTTTTTACAATTTACAAGATCTTTAGTCTTCTCTGCCAAAGAATGTTAGTGCCTTACCAAACTACACATCCCATGATTCTATGGCATGGAGCCATAGCAATAAAAGTGGTGTCAAATTGCCTTAATTCTACAATGTAGATGCATCCTAAGTAAGAGAAATTGAGTCATTTTATCTGAGAAATAGTGGACACATTTTTCACAGTGGTCTTTTCCATGGCTTAGATCAAAGCAGATCAGTGACCACTTGAAACAGCTCTGCCGAACAGTTGTGTAGAAGCAAGAAAATTAGTCAGGAAAGCTCTTTTTGGCTACCTTTATTTCCTCATAATAGGTCTTCAGATATATTTTAACTTGTTTTGGGGAAGACTACTTTCTGCCACTGATGCTTTAACCTGCATCTCACTTGTTTCATTGCTGCCAGTTCCTTAGCAAAACAGGAGGCTAGTTTACCTCCACCTTGTGAGAAGGGATGCTGTAGAGAAACCATGTCTACCACTTTGGTCATTTTCTTCTTCCAAAGATCAACAAGAGCTTCAATAGAATCATCTGCCAAGGCAGCAGGAAACTACACTAGCCATCAAGAATCCATATTGATGACTGTTGGAGTGGACCATATTAATGTGTTGCCTACTCTTGCAGAGGCCCTGAATCTCAGCACAACTGAGCCTGATCAAGAAGTCATATATCCATGACTACAGAACTGCTCCATTCCTAGGTCACCATCATTCTTCCTTTTTCAGAGTGTGCTCAGCAGCATGAATGGGGCCAAACACCACTTGGGACAGATCCACAATTGTAATGGCTGATATGAAGCCCTGAGCCACCACTCTTAGTTATTTTAGTTATATATAAAGGGGAAAAACAGTGTTCACACTATATTTTTAAAGCACTTCTGTGTTTCTCCTCAATATGCTAGGGCTGTGTTCAAGCTTGCAAAAGAAGTTAAAAATAATAAACGGGAGAATGGCTCTGTTGAAGCAAGAATTAAAACAAGGACAGATGCCTGTAGTGTAGAGATGACAGAGAAACCTCTATGAGTGACAGAGGGAAGCTGGGACTGCTCATGGCCCACTTTGCCTCTGCACGCCAACCCTATTCATTATTTTGACTTTGTAGCAAGTAAGTAGCCCGTGCAAGATCTTTGAGCAAATCTGAAAGAACTTCCTAAAGGAAGCCAGTGTTCAATTTAGTGAAGATAGAATATCTGATGCAGCGAGGGAACTGAAGTTGCACAGGTCAGGAACATCTAGTTACTTAATGAGTTTCAGTTTGCTGGAGCTTGATCTGATTCTGAAGGCACTGAAAGAACTGTAACTCAGAGTTTTAACTTAAAATTTTAGCAAACATCTGGAGAACCTGATAGATTCCTACCAGTGTTAGAGTCTCCAACAATGTGTCTGTGTGAAGTATAGATAGTACCGAGGGAGTGGGAAAATATTATATTATTTTATTTTACCTAGCAGTGAAAGATGTTAACTTAAGTAGCAGGTGAGTTTATTGAGAATGAAGAGCCACCACCGAAGAAGTTCTGCCTCTGACATTTGTGGCACCAAGGGATGGGCTCTTCAAGGAAGATCATAATGCTTGGTTGGTCTCGTGGTTTTCAAACTGTCAACTGATGTTCAGTTACCTAGGCATAAATCCTACTGAATTCAGTGGGGTTTATTTCTAACAGTACATGTCCATTTTATGCACCAATCTATATTTCCACTCTGTGGGATGGAACTGAGTCCTCGTTCATCCAAGGAAACACTGTTCATCTCTTTAAGCAGATGTAGCTATTTTTAATATGCTGTGTCTTAAAAGCCTACGGAGTATTGCAGACCCATTGAACCTTATTGAATTAGCTGGTTACTTTGGGAATGCATTTTACATACATTATAAACACAAGCTTCTCATATTAGGTAATATGATGTAAAAAACAGAGCAAACAGAGAGGGTTCATAAAACTTTGAATGTTAATATTTTTTGCTTTTTCCCCCGTAGGCAGCATTTAAGCAGCCTTCTTAGAAAGAATTCTCCAAATTCTTTATTGACTAATTACCACTGTGACCAAAAATGCCACTTAGCTGTTTTTTGGAAGAAACAATAACCAACTAAAGTTTGGGTATGGGTAGTAATAGGCTTGCTGGATGGCACATATTTCACCAGGACCAAAAACTCAGCTTCAGATTGTAATTGTGAATACTTGAAAGTTTTCTGCTTTAAAGCCAAACTTGAAATAACAAGCAACAATTGTAAACAGCAGAATAAGTGTAAGTTATTGCTAATACAGTATGACCTTGCCCCCTTTCATGCGATCTATACCCGTGGTTTCACCTATCCACTTCCTATAAAGTATATCCTCTTTTAAGGAATTTTAAGTCTCTCCAGGTGAATCTATGGTATGTTACTATAGAGATTACCTGGAGAATCCAGAAAATTCCTAGAGGATACAACTCTCTAAGAGTTTTCTAGGTCCTCTAGGAGGACTCTGTGGTAGTATCTGGGGGAAGTCATCAACTGCAATACTGTTTGCTATTATCCATGGTATTCTGTTTCGGGATAAGTTCAGGATATAAGCATTGTACTGTATTTTTTTAAATTTTGCTGTTTTATATTCAATCCAAAACCTAGGGGTATTCTGAGAGTTGCAGTCCAAAAAAGTACTTTCCCAAACTTGCCTCCAAAGAGCTCACAGCTGTGCAGCCCTCTTTTACACTCTTTACTTTTTAATCATGCATGCCACATACAGAAAAGAGTGGTATGTTCCTTTGAAGTAATTTGTTCTCCTCTATTCAAAGGTAGTCGAGAAAACTTCTCAGAGGAAAATTTAAATTATTTTAGTTACTCAAAGAAAGGTAAGAACAACTGAGATTTTGCAAATAAAAATCCACTCAAGACCTTCATGGTTTTGGGTTTTTTTTTTCAGGGGGGCAAAGACTTTTGTTAACCAGCAGATGGCAGTAGGGTTTGATACTATGGGAGCATGAGTCACAATTTGGTTTGCTTGTGTTTAGTTAACTTTGGATACAGCAGATGTAACAGTAGCTATAGAACAAGGAAAATATGAATAAATCAGATACTCACCCAATTTTTGAACATAATAGTGACTTATCACATTAAAATAAAAAACATGTTGTACTTAAGTAGTTAAAAAATCCTCTTAATCTGGTTTTAAAAACCTGAGAATCCTGGTATTTAATAGTTTGTTGTGGATGCAGAGCAATATGATAGAGAATGGTACCTATCTCACAAAATAACCCCCCAGAATTCCATAGCATCCAGTCATGTGGTATTAAATTGCAATGATTCTGCAGTGAGACTTATGGGAAGTCACTATTTCATAGAAATAGAGTTAAAAACGAGGCCAGGAGTCATCTAGTCCTTTTTATAAGTACAAACAGCTAAAATGTGTACTGTTGAAAAATGCAGACATCCATTTGTCACTGATAAAAGCTGCACAAAAATAGAACCAGATTACGTATGATGCAGCAGATAAATGAACAGGGCCTTGTGGTTGGTAAATGTTAACAAATCATCATCATCATCATCATCATCATCATCATCATCATTTTTATAACCCTCCTCCATCTCCCTGAGGGGACTCAGAGCGGTTCACATGGGGACAGAGCCCAAGAATCAATAGATAAAAACAGAACACAATAACAGCATATATAATTAAAACAATAAAATAAACATTCATAAAATACATCAGCGGGTGTCAGGGCAAAAGGTGAAACTATTAAAAGGCCACAAAACTGCACTTTGGGGCTGGGAAGAAAGCTAATCCTTTCTTCTCATTCTGCCATCTGATTTCACTTCCTGAAGCTACTGGAAATTTTATTTGCAAGGCAAATCACAGAAGCATTATATAAAAACCACTCACTTCCATATGACCTGCTCTTTGTCCTTTTCATTCACAAATTTGGGCAGGTAAGTGTAAGAGACAGGCATCATCATTTGATAACACGACCAGAAATGGGTGTCAGTGTGCTCTCACCAGTAAGGACTCTTGAGGGATGCAAAGCCATCATTCATTGCTGTGGGGAAAATGTTCAATATATTTATGTGCTTATTATTAATAAGAATCATTCAAGTATGTTGGCCTGCCCATCACAGATGACAACTCTGACATGTGCGGCCAAGGAACATTGGAATGTGGTCACATTGGTAAAGTTATTAATGAGGAAGAATAGACAAGATAGAAGATACTGCAGCAATTTGCTTTTGCTTGAATCTTCTGAGAAGGACAAGATTTCAGCCCTTGTTCTCCTCTCCTCCCTGCTGAATTAACTGAGTGCAAGCTCTTTTTGCTCTTGAATCTCAGGGCCCTTCTGCATAGCCATATAACCTAGAATATCAAGGCAGAAAACCCCACAATATCTGCTTTGAACTGGGTTATCTGAGTCCACACTGCCATATATTCCAGTTCAAAGCAGAAAATGTGGAATTTTATTCAGCTGTGTGGAAGGGGCCTTAGTTTGCAGCAGTTGAAGTAAATCAGGGGAAAGTGGGAGGAGAAGACAAAAACTGAAACATTAAAAAAGCACTGTCCCTGCCAAATTGGAACCATTGGACAATATGTGCCGATCCCTATATAGCAAATCCTAGCTTGTTCTTGGGTACATCTACACTGACCTGTTATCTCAAAGGGAAGGTGTAAATTAGCTCCATGGTGGCTAAATGACACATGGAGATGATTTGTGTTAACACAAAGTCACAGGTTGCTCTAAATTCTCCCAAAAAAACCCACAGAGGAAATTGCAACTCTGGACCCATCTACACTGACTATTTAATGCAGTTCAAAGCTAGCTTCAACCTGTGGTGTCTAGACAACAAATGCTCAAATAAGCTTGCAAAAGAAAGTTCTTAATGCTCATGAGTGCTCCATGGTTTGTGTAATCATCTGGGCCACAAGCTGGTTCCTGGATTTTCCATGTAATCATCTGCATAAAGGAACCACTTTCTTCAATACTGGCTTCAACTGCATTAAATGCTCAGTGTAGAAAGGCCTTTTGAATTCATATAAGAAAAGAAGTGCCTATTCCTTCTCTCTCCTCTCTGACATCCTGAACAACATCACTCCAGGCATCATTCTGGCACCTCGAACTACATCACTTTAGACAACATGAAGCAACCAATATTTGCAATGAGCCAAGCATGTGATCTAAGCCCTCTATTTGGGACCCCCGACTTTGGAAGGGTGGCCAGAAAGGGGAGAGAAGGAACTGCCACTCCTTTCCTTTTATGGGCTTAATAGCTTCTGCAGCGACCAGGGAGTGGAGGTCAAAACCATCCTGGGGTTGATACAGAATTCGACACTTCAGATCAGCCCTGGGATAGACAGTATAGCTATTAGCCACCCTTAGACTACTTTCTGCTTTTACTGTTGTGCTTTGGTTCTGGTTCCAAGGCATTCAGAGGACAACTGAAAAGATGAAATACCCTTCCAAAAGCAAACAGAAGAACCCGAAACCACACCTAATCACCTTAACAAAGACCTATATGCTTTTATGGCAATGTCACCTATCCTTGTCAAAGGGGAACAAACTGCAGATTTATGCAAGTATTTAATAGCAGCTTGCCAAGAATGTCGGCAGGCTTTTCAAAAGGAATCTTCTTTTGTGTCTTTTGATATTTAAAGAGCTGTAATTACAACGGTAACGCTTTGAATTCCTCCCCCCCACCCATCTTCTTTCCCTTATTCTCTTATACACATTAATTTATGGACCAATCGAACATTACAGACAAGCTAATGAAAGAAGCATGGATTCCTTTTATATTTTGTTTCTTTTATAGTTCCATTTGTGTGGATAAATGCAAAAAAGTTAACACTATAAATAATATAATGATGTATCTCTCTTCTCAATTGCTGGATGTTGATGCTGAAGTACTGTATAATAAGGGGGAGAAGAGGCAGAATTTTAATTTTCTCAATTTTTTCTCTTATTCCAAATGCTTAATCCACCTAATTTAAGTTTAATTGTGCCCCCTCCCTTATATCAAATGCTCATGACACTATTTCCATCTTCTCATTTATATGTTTTTAGCAGTATAGTAAAAAAAATAACCCTTCTATATCTGTAAATGTTTTTATATTGTGCTTATTGCAACTGGGTTACTCTTGATTATTGTGTTTCTTAAACCAGTCAGTGCTGGCAAAACAAAGTAGATTTGTTTCTTGGACACCTTTTTCAACACTCTCTGGCACCACTCCAAAATATGAGATGCATTCTGTATTATGAAAAAAAGATCAAAGAATGTTAAAGAAAATGATAACAATGATAAACGAGATTGATATTTACAGCCAATAAGTATAACAAAGGAATAAGAATATAAAAATACAAAACTGAATACCACAACTTACAATCAAAATGGAAACCAGTATGGAGCACTACCAAAGTTATTTTACAAATGTGACAGAAAAATCAAAATTTAACAAACACAAATTCAGAACATGACAAAGGAACAGAGGCGGTCCAACCATAAGGCGAACTAGGCACTTGCCTGTGGCGCCATCGTCCCAGGGGCGCCATCGTCCTGGGAGGAGGGCACCACTCTCCACCTCCTTCTCTTTTGGGCCTTCCAGCGGCCACGCTGGGCCTCCCGGTGCCCATGCTGGGCCTTCTGGCCGGTGCAGACCCACCTTCACACCACGGGAGCCCACCTTTGGGGCCTTCAGAGATTGTGAGGTCTGTGGGAACTTGGAAGCTAGGTATGTGGGGTTTATATATCTGTAGAAGGTCCAGGGTGGGAGAAAGAACTTTTGTAATGTTGTAATTAATCACCTTGATTAGCATTTAATGGCCCTGTGGCTTCAAGGCCTGGCTTCTTCTTGCCTGGGAGAATCTTTTTTTGGGAGGTGTTAGCTGTCCCTGATTGTTTACTGTCTGGATTTCTTCTGTTTTCAGAGCGTTGTTCTTTATTTATTGTCCTGATTTTAGAGTTTTTTTAATACTGAGGGCTATCTGGGTTATCTAAGTCCCCACTGCCCTATATCCCTGTTCAATGTTTAGTGCTAAGTTCGCAAATATAGTAATTCCTACATAACATTACCATGTATTGAACTGCTTTTTCTATTGATTTGTTGTAAAACATGATGTTTTGGTGCTTAATTTTTAAAATCATAATGTAATTTGATGTTTAATAGGCTTTTCCTTTATCTTTCCTTATTATCCAACATTTTCGCTTATCCAACGCTTTTATTTTTCAGTGATTGGTTTGGGGGGGGGGGGGGGGCGCCAAAATTCTGTTCGCCTACACTTGAAAAATACCTAGGGCCGGCTCTGCAAAGGAAGTCAATACCTAATAAATAAAAGCCATCACAGTTTTCAGATAAATAAAGTCTAATCTGCGGGTGAATCTATTCGCTATATAATGAATGTTGTTTGACACTACTTTCATCATCATACGTGATCACTCATGACCGAGTGTGAGGGTGAATGTGAGTGTGAGGGTAGAGTCTTGGTGGTGGATCCATAAGTTATTGTAGAGACCTATTCGGGATTCACATGGTCTTTTACAGTGAAAACATTGATTTTCAGATGGAAGGCATTCCCATCAAGGCTTTGCTTGATGTACTTTCCTCTTGGTACACTTCTCCCCTTCATCTGCTATTTGTGCTTCTTCAAAATCCATTGCACTCTTGGTGAAAACTGATCTCCAGTTAGAATGCTCGAGGCCTTCCAGTTCTTGGTGTTTAATCCACATTTTTTAGCTTAGCTTTCAGCCCATCTATAAATCTTTTTTGCTGTCAACTGGCATGCCATTTTCTGTTCCTGAGTTGAGATTACAGTAACTGTTTTGGGAGATGGTGATAGGACATTTAGACAATGTGTCTGGTCCAGTGAAGTTGATGGCAGAGAATCATTTCAATGCTAGTCGTCTTTGCTCCTTCCAGAACACTGGCATTTGTCTGCCTGTCTCCCCAAGAGATTTTCAGGATTTTCTGGAAGTAATGCTGATGGAATCTTACCAGAAGTCATGAGTGATGTTTGCAGATGGTTTCACAGATATCCAGTGGAGTTGGAAGGACAATAGTTTGATAACAATCATCTCAGTATCCATATGAATGTCCTAATCCTCAAACACTCTGTTTCATTAGAAAAAATACTGCACTTGCAGTGCTCAGACAGTGTTGTATTTCAGTGTCAGTTGACTTTTGTGGGGAGGTATCTGTCTAGCTAGTGGAAATGGTCAACGTTTTCTAGTGTTGCACCATTAAGCTGTATTGCTGGTATTGCAGATGGATTGATTGGTGCCTGCTGGTTGAGCACTTTGGTTTTCTCAATGTTCAGTGAGAAGCTAAGCTTTTCATATGCTTCTGCAAAGCTGTTTAAAGCAATGTGTAGACCTTCTTCTGAATGATCCCACATTATCATCAGCGTATTGTAGTTCTATAATAGAAATTTTTGTGACGTTACTTTTGGATTTCAACTTGCTAAGGTTAAAGAGCTTGCCATCTGTCCAATGTGTAATTTCCACAACAGTGGGAAGTTTCCCATCAACAAGCAATAAGGTTGGGGCAATAACATATCTCTGTTTGACACCTGATCCCATTTTAAATGGATCACTTTGGAAGCTGTTGCTGTCCAAGACTCTTGTCATCAGGGAGGAGCTACAGGATGTTCACAAATTTATCAGGGCATTCGATTTTCAAGAGGATGGTCCAGAGAGCATTATGATTCAGTGTGTTGAAGGCCTTTGCAAGGTTAATGCCATGTACAAAGGTTGATTTTATTCCCTGCATGACCAAAAAGATCCCTGCTGACTTCAAGGACCAAAAAGATTCCAGCAGACATCATTATCATCAACCTTTTCAAAAAGAGAGAAAGGACAGATTGTGGAAATTACCGAGGTATCTCCCTTTTAACCTCTGCTGGAAAAATCCTTGCAAGAATCCTCATAAATCACCTTCTAGCTATTTCAGAAAACATCCTACTGAATCCCAGAATGGCTTTTACTCCTCTAGAGGAACAGTGGTTATGATTTTCACTGCAGAACAGTTCCAAGAAAAATGCAGGGAACAAAATGCAGCTCTAGCAAATGTTGGTGTATGCAAGCATGATGTTGGGACATTTTGTCATATGTGCTGATCTTGCCAAAATATTGCACAGAAAATACATATGATGCTGGAAGAAATTGTTAAGGTAAATTTACGATGAGATTTGGGTTTTATCTGTAGGAAATGCTGGACAAGCATTTCGAGAGAAAATTTGGAAGATAACTACAGTATATGATAACTACAGCAAGAATTGTTTATGGTCAGAGATGGAAGGAACCAGTTATCTCAGTCAAGAAGAATGACTGACAAAGATCTGCAAACTAACTGAAACGGACAAATTGACTATGCTACTTAAGGAGAAATCTTTGATCAAACTCAAGAAAAACTGAGACTTATTACATTTTCACAACAGCAATGGAGGCAATTGCCAATTGTAGGATTTATAAATTAGAAGAGTACTACCAAATGTAGAAATGTGGTTATATAATATCATTTAAAGAAAGGAGAATAATAAGATACACAGACCATCAGATAGCGAGTGTGAGGTTCATATAATTGCTTCCTTGTTAGTGTAGTTTGTGAAGAAGGGATCTATACTGTGATATATTTAATTCTGTTTTAATATTTGCATATTTTAAATGCTGTGCTAACATTTTAATGTTAAGCTGCTTTGAGTCCCCTTCAGGGGAGATAAAGTGGGTATAAATAATAATAACAATAAGAGTCTGAACCAAACAACAGACACAGTAACCATAAAGCCAGAGAAAACTGCAACAACAAAGTTCTGGAAAGAACTTTGGGAAAATAATAAAAACTACAACAAAAACGCTGGGTGGATAAAGGAGTTTGAAGGAAAATTCTCACAGAACAAAATGGAACTGATGGAAATAACAACTGAAATGATCAGCAAACGAGTGCAAAAAGTCAAGAACTGGACATCGCCTGGTAGTGATCAACTTCATGGATTTTGGCTCAAACATCTGATTAGTTTACATGGAAAAATGGCCCAACAATTCAATGAGATGCTGCAGAAAGGAAGTATCAGTGAATGGCTAACAACTGGAAGAACATACCTGATACAAAAGGATCCAGCAAAAGGAGCAGCACCAGGAAACTACAGGCCAATAACATGTCTGCCCACTATGTTTAAACTACTGACTGGCATCATAGCTGACAGAATTCAAGACTATCTTGAAGAAAAAAACATCTTGCCAGATGAACAGAAAGGCAACAAACGGAAAAGCAGGGACACAAAAGACCAGTTATTGATTGACAAAATGATTCTGGAGAACTGTAAGAGCCGAAAAGCTAATCTTCACATGACGTGGATTGACTACAAAAAGGCCTTTGACTCACTCCCACACAGCTGGATCATCAAGTGCCTGGACGCCATTGGGATTTGTAAAACCGTTGGCACCTTCATTGAAAACATGATGGAGCACTGGAAAACTGAACTGTTTGTTGGAAATGAAAGCTATGGACTTGTCAACATCAGGAGAGGAATTTTCCAGGGAGATTCATTGTCCCCTCTGCTTTTCATTATTGCCATGATCCCTCTGTCAACAATCTTACAAAAAACAAATCTCGGCTATCAAATATCTAAGAATTCTCACAAAATTTCACATTTGATGTACATGGATGACCTGAAGCTATATGGGAAAATAGAAACTGAAATCCAGTCTCTGACCAACACTGTCTGAATTTTTAGCACTGATATCAACATGGAGTTTGGTTTGGACAAATGTCGACAGTGGCATTGAAGAAGGGAAAAATCATTGAAAGTGAGGGCATAAATATGCCCAATGGCCAAACAATAAAGTGTCACCAGCCAGAGGCCTATAAATATCTGGGCATACTACAGCTGGACAACATCAAGCGTGAACATGTGAAAACTGTGGTCAGCAAAGAATATACACAAAGGGTCAGAAAAATTCTCAAAAGCAAGCTCAATGGAGGCAACACCATCAAGGCCATAAACACCTGGGCCATACCTGTCATAAGATATACTGCTGGCATTATAAATTGGACACAGGTGGAACTGGACAATTTGGACAGAAAAACAAGAAAACTCATGACTATTCATCATTCACTGCACCCTCGCAGTGATGTTGACCGGCTATATCTGCCTAGAAGATCAGGGGGCAGAGGACTCTTACAAGTAAAGCAAGCAGTCAAAGAAGAAGAACATGCCCTGGCAGAATATGTCAAGCAAAGTGAAGAACCTGCTTTGATTGAAGTCAAAAATCAGAAACTCCTCAAAGCACAGCAGACAAAAAACCAGTACAAGAAAACCGCACTACAAACTAGAGCTGACAGCTGGCACAACAAAACACTGCATGGAAAGTTCCTTGACAAAATTGAAGGAAAAGCTGATAAGAAGAAGACCTGGCTCTGGCTCACGAATGGGACCCTGAAGAAGGAGACAGAAGGCCTGATCCTTGCAGCCCAGGAGCAAGCCATCAGAACAAATGCAATTAAGGCCAAGATTGAAAAATCAGCTGATGACCCAAAATGCAGACTGTGCAAGGAAACCGACGAAACCATTGATCATATCCTCAGCTGCTGTAAGAAAATCGCACAGACAGACTACAAACAGAGGCACAACTATGTGGCCCAAATGATTCATTGGAACTTATGCCTCAAGTACCACCTCCCAGCAGCAAAGAACTGGTGGGATCACAAACCTGCAAAAGTATTGGAAAATGAGCACGCAAAGATACTGTGGGACTTTGGAATCCAGACTGACAAAGTTCTGGAACACAACACACCAGACATCACAGTTGTGGAAAAGAACAAGGTTTGGATCATTGATGTCGCCATCCCAGGTGACAGTCGCATAGATGAAAAACAACAGGAAAAACTCAGCCGCTATCAGGACCTCAAGATTGAACTTCAAAGACTCTGGCAGAAACCAGTACAGGTGGTCCCGGTGGTGATGGGCACACTGGGTGCTGTGCCAAAAGATCTCAGCCGGCATTTGGAAACAATAGACATTGACAAAATCACCATCTGCCAACTGCAAAAGGCCACCCTACTGGGATCTGCACACATCATCAGAAAATACATCACACAGTCCTAGACACTTGGGAAGTGTTCAACTTGTGGTTTTGCGAAACGAAATCCAGCATATCTATCTTGTTTGCTGTGCCATACAACGTCGTTGTGTTGATAATAATAATAATAATAATAATAATAATAATAATAATAATAATACTGGTGAATGGCATCAAGCAGCCCTGAATTTGTGATATCTATGACCATTTCTTTCCCAACATATATAATACCTCTGTGGTCTAAAAGCAGGTGGAACCAATGATATTGTCAAGGACAGAACGCCACCAGATAAGATTCAACAAAGTTTATTGGAGTTACAGAACCAAAAACGCCCGTAAAAGACAAGGGCTAGGCAAACATTGGCCTTTGAAGTGAAAAGATACTAGAAAACGTTCAAAAGATAAACCGGATTAAACTGGAGTTTAATCCGGGTTAAACTAAAAATGCTTACTTCAGCCTGGGACTTTAAACAAACAAAAGCTGGTGAACAAAGGTTCAAAGAAACACAAATAACTGGCAGCAGATACTTCTCTGCTACCAAAAGCTGATATTGAGTAACTAAGAAGTTACTCCTCCACGCAGCAAACAATCTCCGGGTTTAAACACATCAATCAGGGGCAGCAGCGGTCAGCGAGGTCCCAATCCGGTCCGAAGGTCGACAGCCAAGTACAGATGTTTGTAGTTCACCAGTTCCAACGATAGCCACAGGAAGGATAGTCCGAGGTCGTAGTCAGTCAGTCAGTCAGTCAGTCAGTCCAGAGTAAACAATTGGCGTCCGTCAAGAAGACGACGGAGGTCCAAGCTATTAAGATTAAACACAGGTTGCACAACAAAAGCCCACACAGTTCCTCCCGCCGCCTATGCCCAGTGTCCTTGGTAACTTACGTATTCAGCAAACGAAACACACCCGTCTTCAGGAAATTCCCAGCAAGAGCCCAAGCGTTCGTCCAGATTACCTTGCCCAACGCAATTAGCCCTAGATTCTAAACCCCATTTTATGCCAGTTTACAACTCCTCATCGCTATCAGCTGTTACCCTAATTCCAGGTGCCTCATCATCATCCTCCTCATCAGAGCTGAAACACCTTTGACTACGCCCCACAGCATCCCCAGCTGTGGATCCCGTTCCATCCCTCCAGCTTGTCCATGGGTCTAATTCTGAAGGTCCCCAATCGCCTTCCATACTATCATTGCCGGTGGCACCCAAATCCTCCCTCACACGAGTCCATTCCATGTCATCCTCCTCTGAGCTAACCATCTCTTCCTCCATTCTCTCAGTAAAACCCTCAAAGGAGTCCTCGTCAGATGGTTCTGCAAATAAGTCCCGCAGCCGCTTCCTTTCTCGCTCCTCGAGAGTGTCTGACTCCCGAGGAGTCTTACGACCACGTCTCCCAGAATCAGAGCCATAAGGCTCAACCATAACAGATATAGTTACTGGATCTCATGCTCACTGTGAATTCTATTCAGAGTTTGAAATTTTACTTTGAAGAAAGATGAATATGCAGGCACACCAATGTCATCTGACTGCTGTTCTGTTATGGATGACTTCAAAATGTCCTTGCATTCATGCTTATTCAGAGAAAGCATCCAAGCTCTTATTATACCATGGACAAGTGCATCCAATATCTTCTCCATTTTCTTTTTTGTAAAAGAAACATAAGCAATAATCCTTGCCACAAAAGGTTTGTATTCCAGACATTTTCTCTCTTTGAAATTTATACCTCGCCAATATGACTTTTTAAAAGCCCTCTGGGCAGCTTTTATGATCTCTCCTCTGAATCCTTTCCAATTTAGCAATCTCTCTCTTGAACTGTTGTACCCATATTCCAAAGTGCTCCTCATATGGCTATAACAGTGTTGAATTAGAACTTCCCAAATCCGGCATCTGCTGTTGCTGAAAATGCAAAATGGCCCATTGAGTTATTATCAAGGTCCAGGGCTGAGTAATAAATCCATTTATAATGGTAACTAATCTGTCTAATGTATATAGCTAAATAGGTCACTTGGGTTGCTTAGCTGGGCTTTGCTGTTATTGCCAGCATTTATACTTTCTTGCTTGCTTGCTGATTCTTCACAGAGATGTGTTAGGTACTGATTTCTCTATGCCATGAGAATCATGTGTCACCTCCTCCACTGGTGGACTGCAACTCAAACAGTAGACCCAGTGAGCATAACCAGTGCTGAGAACATGGGAGCTACAATCCCGTATAGGGTTGTCAGATCTCAAAGCTTGGCCCTGAGTTTTCAAGGGCAGGAGACAAAGATGCAAATTCTCCAGTTTTGGCGAGTTCAACTTAAGGCAAGAGGAAATAACTGTGTGCGTAAATGTCCAACTCAGCTAGTAAAGCTGCCATTTACTTTGATTTGCTTAATCTACTTGTTGGTGCAACTTGTAAAGACTGCCCAGAAAGTCGATGGATTTACATCTTCCTCCCTGCCTAGCTGCTCCAGTGCCAGGGCTCACCATATGTTCTGCTCTGCATCCACCTTCTGGCAAAAAAATAAGTAAGCTACATTTACTCATTTCCTAAAGCAAGTAGAGGGAGCACTCTTTCAGTTTCTCATCGATTGAAGATCTATCTCCTTTAGCTAAGATTTCTGTTATAAGTTCCAGACAGGAAAATGAGTTATCTCTCTATCTCTGTACATGGCAAACTGTGAACAACTGTGGATGGTATTTTATTTACAGTACTTAACAACATCACCAGGGGAATCCCTACATCTCATGTTTTGGCTCAGAAACCTGTGGATCTTAGGACAAACCCTAGCTTTACAAGATCTGGCAATACAAGATCAAGCAATACAAGAAAAACAATCTCAGCTCTAGCAGTAGAGTGAAGTGCCCTGGTAGTGTTACATTAGTGACATACAAGGGGCATTCATTCAGCATATTACCACAATATCATAGAGCACATGTAGGAATCCAGGTGTTTTGGCCTACAACTCCCAGAAGTCCCAGCCAGTTTACCAGCTGTTGGGATTTCTGGGAGTTGAAGGCCAAAACATCTGGGGACCCACTGGTTGAGAACCACTGTCATAGACTATGCCTTTGAAATTAAAAATTAAAAAAAAACACCAAGTATAACAAATTAATTACCAATCTCAGGGAAAGAGCATTGCCTTAAAAGATATGCCTTGAGATTCCATCCTACCATTCTAAAAACTGGAAAAGGACCTGGCATCATAGCTTGGGCAAGTTGCAGGAGATTACTCTGACTGAGGACTCTTGTTATTATAGTTCAAATACATTTTTTTCAAAAGTCTGCATAGATTGAAGGGTGTAGAGGTATCTTTGCACTTTTTCTATAGCAAAATCAATGAGATGCCTTTAACTCAAGGAAGTTTAGAAAGCTTTGTTTGGACTACTTCAAAAGGCTCCTCCATGTTCATGCAGACATTGCTGGCTAAGAAGCTGGGAAGCTTTGCTCTGTGGAGCACTCAAGTTGTTTTTCTTCTGAGAAGCAGATGGGGCTCCAGTTAAGTGGATCCTAGCATAAGTGAGACATGCTGATCTGTTAATGTACCAGTCTGGACAGATTAGAGTTGGATATAAATACTGGGGTTTACATACTGTGCTCTTGCTTCATTGGCTCTTTTTTTCAAAGTAAAATGAACTTGTAAACAGCATCATTTTGCTTTGCAAGGCCAGTTCAAAACAGTTTCCTGTCTGAGGAAGAAAAACAAATGACAGCCCACAGCCACTTAAATTAAGATACATAGTCCCCAAAGCATATGTTGATACAAGAGAAAATCCTACATGTACCTCTATCCTTTCCAGGCAATAAAAACAAAATAATAACAAAGTAAACAACCAACAATTTCCTGTCCTGATATCACACTTCCAATCTGCTGCTTTGTGCAGTTATTTCACTCTGCCTGATAAAAGGGCCAGCTGGTTTGCTTTGCAATTCCAGACAATTTCTCCTATCTCTCACCAGAAACTGCCTTGGTCTCAAGAAGAAATAGGCCTACTCATGGAGACCTTGTGTACATGATCTATCAACATAAAGCCTATTTCTGACTGAGATCTAGGCAGTTTCTGTTTAGAAACAGAATCTAACAGAATCCAAAAAGCAATAGGCTTAAAAATTGTAACACGAAATGTAAACTCTACTGCAGAAATGCTCATCCTTTGCTTCTCAAGATATATGTGACTAGTAAAATGTGGGCTAGACAAAATTACAGTTAGGTGGATCTGAATTGGCTAAGTGAACGAACCCAAAGGGTGCTCACCAATGCGTCTTCTTCATCTTGGAAAGAAGTCACGAGTGGAGTGTCTCAGGGCTCCGTCCTGGGCCCGGTTCTGTTCAACATCTTTATTAATGACTTAGATGAAGGGTTAGAAGGCACGATCATCAAGTTTGCAGATGACACCAAACTGGGAGGGATAGCTAACACTCCAGAAGACAGGAGCAGAATTCAAAATGATCTTAACAGATGAGATAGATGGGCCAAAACTAACAAAATGAAGTTCAACAGGGACATATGCAAGATACCTCACTTTGGCAGAAAAAAATGGAATGCAAAGATACAGAATGGGGGATGCCTGCCTCGACAGTAGTACTTGTGAAAAAGACCTTGCAGTCCTTGTGGACAACAAGTTAAACATGAACCAACAATGTGATGTGACAGCTAAAAAAACCAACTAGATTTTGGCTTTCATTAATAGAAGTATAGTGTATAGATCCAGGGAAGTCATGCTCCCCCTCTATTCTGCCTTGGTCAGACCACACCTGGAATACTGCGTCCAATTCTGGGCACCACAATTGAAGGGAGATGTTGACAAGATGGAATGTGTCCAGAGGAGGGCAACTAAAAGGATCAAGGGTCTGGAGAATAAGCCCTATGAGGAGCAGCTTAAGGAACTAGGCATGTTTAGCCTGCAGAAGAGAAGGCTGACAGGAGACATGATAGCCATGTACAAATATGTGAGGGGAAGTCATAGGGAGGAGGGAGCAAACTACTGGAAAGGTGATTCCACATGAACATCTGGAAGAACTTCCTCACTGTGAGAGCTGTCCGGCAGTGGAACTCTCTGCTTCAGACCGTGGTGGAGGCTCCTTATTTGGAGGCTTTTAAGCAGAGGTTGGATGGCCATCTGTCGGGGGTGCTTTAATGCAATTCCCTGCTTCTTGGCAGGGGGTTGGACTGAATGGCTCATGAGGTCTCTTCCAACTCTATTATGCTATGATTTTATGATTCTATGACTTGTTTTCCAAAAACCCCATCCAGTATGACTAATAAACAGAGAATCTGGTAGCTGATGTTCAAAACCTCTGGAACATTAAAGGTTAAGGACAGCTTCTCCAGAATATGGAGAAGGAATATATAAGAATTCATATGTTGGGCTGCAACTCACATTGTTTGTTTGTTTATTTATCATGAGCCAAAGACTCAAGGTAGCTTATAAAAGTTAAAACAGATACTGCTAAACATCAACAACATACAAATGTTAAATGCCCATTAAAAAAAAGAAAACCAACAACTACAGCACATTCTTAAAGGCCCTTTCCCATGAACAATTCAGCATCCAATGACTACCAAAACAAAAAAAGTCTTCATCTGCTTATGGAAGGATAGCAAGATGGACACCAGTCAAGGAAAGACATTCCAAGGCATCGGAACAGTGCTCTGAAGATCCTTTCCCGTGTTCTCACCAGGTGTATCTATGAGGATGATGGGACAGAGTGAAAGACCTCCTCAGAAGATCTCAGAACATAAATAGGCTCATATGTAGGCACATGGTCATTACAGTAGCTTGGATCTCAGCTGTATAGGGCTTAATAAATCACAACCAACTCTTTGAATTGTGTCTGGAAGCAGACTTGCAGCTGAAGAAACTGCTTCAACAAAGAAATGGTACATTACATTCCCTATAGCTAGCTCTAGTTGACAGTCATAATCAATCTTTATTACAGTCCAAAGACAGCCTGCCCTCAACTCTTTGGGCCAACTGAAGTTCCCGAGCACTTTTCAAAAACAGATCCAGGTAGAACACATTGAGGTAATCCAAATATGACATTACTAGGGATGTGTGATATCTCTATGGTGACATTTGCCTTAGTTGCGTTCAATTTCCAGAAAAAGGTGTCCCTGGCTCACTAGCTTTAACTGTGAAATTACATGCCTGCCAACTACAGAAACCTGAGTTTTCCACATTTGAAAATGAAATACATTGAGCTGTATGTTCAGAGAGAGTGCAGCCCCAACTCAGGGCAGATTGTATATTTGTTTCCTGATCTGCCTTTCAACTTGCTAGGATAACCTCCATCTTGTCTGGATTAAGATTCAATTTTTAATGCATCCCATTAATGAGTGGGCTGAGGTAAAAAGGAATAATAGCATTCTTTTGGAGAAATTATGATCTTTGGAAAGGCATGACCTTGTTAGAAATCATAACCTTTTGGAAAAGTGATGCCATAACCTTTTGAAAATAGTATTCACCATAACCTTTTGGGAAATGGAATCTCCCCCAGAAAAGTTAAAACCTCACTTGAGTCAACCTTCTCCCTAGTTATAAATATCCACTAGCATTCATGCAAGGCAATTAGGTTTCTCAGATGTTACACAGATATACCTAGATATCTCTTTGAACTGTTAGGGACAAAGATATAGGGGGGGGGGGGCAGAGTTTCAGAAGTGTTCTTTCAGTTGCCCTCAAGAAACCATCTACTCTCTCATAAAATATCTTACCTTTAAATGATTTTCTCAAGAGACAAAAATAAGCAGACTTCTTTAAAAGTAACACAACTAGTTTACTCACAAACTTAAAGTATTCAGCATACAGGTACATTGATTATCAGTCCAATTACAGATAAAATTTGAAGTAGTTTCTCTGTGTAGGTAACACAGGGCATCTTTCTTATAATCAACAATTTATAGTTAAAGCATCTCTCTGCTCTGATTATCTAATAGAGTCTCTGTCTAGTCTGAAAGTCCAATGGAGTCTAAAATGTACTGTTTCTACATTGAATGTTTAATGGCTTCTGAAAATATACTGTTTCTAAAATGGAGTCTGAGTTCTGAATAGTCTCAGATCTCATCACATGGTCTGCAGCCCCTCCCACAACATAGAGTTAAGAAAAACTGCATCCCACACACACATATACAATACAGTAAACAATCTGAATTATATACACAACAACTAGTGGAGGTTTGAAGAAAGTTGCTATTTCCAACACATTCTGATATCTTTGAAGCTCACAACTATGGACTTTTCCCAGCAATTTCACTTATGTGTCAAATACCAAGGTGGTGGGTGTTGGGACCAAGCTCTCAGTAGTCCATGACCAACAGCCAAGGAGTCAATCTGGAGTTCCCAGCATCACTTTCTGGATCCCCCTCCCTCCCCTGGAAGAAATGAAACTAGTGTAGAATAATAATAATAATAATAATAATAATAATAATAATAATAATAATAATAATAATAATAATATTCTTATATCCCACCCCATCTCCCCGAGGGGACTCGGGGCGGCTCACAACAATAATAAAAACAGTGAGAAATTACACATTGTAAAATCAAACATGAATAATGCCCTCAGTGCAGAGGACAATGAAGGTAAACAAGCGGAATCACAATTTTTTTTTTTTTAAAAATCTCAAATATGGTTTTGTTTAGATAGAGTAAAGGTTTTATTATATCTAGGAAATATCTTTTTTATTGGACTCTTCCTTCCTTCCTGTTCATACTTGGTTGAAGTTGCAACATTATTTAGTACTGTTGGCCTTTTAATGATATCCTCATGAAAGTCACAGTAACTCAAGTTGTGAAAATTGTATTGCAAGTGAAGTATGGATAAATTGCATAGGTAGACATATTTCATTCACTAGTCTATAGATCCTTTATAACTGAAGAAATGCATTCAGCACTTTTTGGAAACTCATTGGCTTGCTGTTTATTAACATAGTAAAGTGTCATTTATTTTTCATGTGGCACTAATTGATTTCCAGTTTCCAGCTAGGGAGGCATTTACACTGTTGAATTAATGCGGTATGACACCACTTTAACTGCCATGAATTGATGCTCTAGAATCCTGGCAGTTGTAGTTACAATATCTTTAGCCTTCTCTGGCTGTCTGGTGTCTCAGCAAACTACAGCTCAAAACACTATACCATATTTGCCCTTCACACAAAATCCTATGGGAAACATCACTGATTATTCTTTTGGCTAGAAAAAAAAAGCAGCCCAGAAGTTCTAGAGGGATTGAGGGATACAAAAAATAGCTTGAGGAGGGGCATGCATGTCCCCAGGGTTGCATTTTGCATACTCTTGCTATATAAAGAATAAAAGCATAAGAGGGAAATTGTATCTATGTTCTAGTAGACAACATCCTATGTGGTAAGTTACACAGGTAGTTAATGATTATGCTTGCAACTAAGCCAGAAAATTATACATTTTCCATTCAGTATGCATGTGTGTGTAAGATATAATACACACACTTAAAAACACCCATGCATCTTTCTCTCTTATCTCCTGTCAACTTGTCTTAGTGACAACGTCAGTCTTCTTGAGATAGTTGACTACTTCATCAGGCAAAACTACTTTCTTCAATTATGCATCTGGAGTTCGTGCCTACATACTATTTCCTATCATCTTGATTAGGTGTGCTTTTATGCCACTTCTCTGGCATTCCTTTTGGAGTAAAATAAAGGTCTCTAAAATCAGCATAATTTTTGATCAAGACATGCTGGTGTTTTTATTCCCTTGATTTTTGACCAGAACTGAGGCTGCTTAATTAGGAGCAATCATAGCGTCAAGCCAAAATTTTAATCTGAATTTCAACACAGTGAATTAAGAGGAGAGACTTCTCACCATAAAAGAAACCAAACATTTTAATATTTTTATTGCCATTTTCGACTAAGTAATTACTACTCCAGGGTAATTTAATACTTCTGATTTAATTCTAACATGTTTTAGAGTGGCATTCTTGGATCCTGTCTGCATTTTAATGAAATGCTGTCCCACCGGAGGATTTTAAAGAGCAATCCAAGGTTTATCACACACACATAATGTAATAATGATAGATCAACATTCTTAGGAGGAATAAAATGTGAGAACTGACTTGCCTGCATTTTTAGTGTGCACTCTACTTTGTTCTCCAGAAGCAGTATATTTGATTTAGTTACTGCCTGACTGATATACTTGATTTTCCTGGAGACATCTAAGGATGTATTTGGAGATAAATTCCAAGAGTATTTTGGTGTTACACAAAGCCACAAAGTACAGGAAGTGGACAAAACTAAAACCCATATTAAAAATGTAAATCTTGCTTCTATTTGCAAAAATTACAGATTACTCTGGCTCCTGTAGGCAAAGGGAAGTACACAAGTCATTTTATGCAAGTTGATCCAATTGTGTGGGCAACAAATTCATTGCCATCATGCTTGGAATACCTGACCTCAGCACAACACTTATACAGGGCAAAATAGACTGGTCAGAGACTGAAAGAATTTACTTTTTTCAATAACTATTTCCCAAACTATAAATATATGCCGGGGTGGTCCTAGTGTGGTCCATGAATAGCATGCTAATCATGTCTTCAATTTTGTGGCTCCTGAAGCCTCCAATCTTCTATAGACCCCCAATTTTCCAAAAATAAAGTGAAATTTTTGGACAGTTCTTTGCCCCTAAATCATGCAGAGAGCTGCAGCAAAGTGTGGAAATGTTCAAAAATACCCCCTTTACTAGCATTGCAAAACCTGTGCTACTTCCAAATATCTCAATTTTCCTCCTCAGTCCTTCTCAAAACGGTGACAGGGAATGATTCAACATCACATCACTTCTTGTTAGAGCAGTAGTTCTCAACCAGTGGGTCCCCAAATGTTTTGGCTCTCAACTCCCAGAAATCCTAACAGCTGGTAAACTGTCTGGGAGTTGTAGGTCAAAACACCTGGGGACCCATAGGTTGAGAACCACTGTGTTAGAGGGACTGCCGAGGAAAACTGAATTATTTGGGTTTGTTGAGTACATGCATATGGCCCTCTGGGGACCTCAGATGTGTGTGCACTGTGCACAGAATTGTCCTTTCTAACCACCCACAGTTTCCCATCCCAGAAATAAGCATCCCACATTGGAAACCTGTGCACACAGTTTCATTAATGCATTTTAAAATGTTTAATGTATTCTTTTTTAAAAATTGTTTAATTGTTTTAATTGTATTTGTATATTTTTATTCTGATTTTTGTATTGCTTTTAACTTGTATTGTTTGTGAGATATTTTAGTCACCATGAGTCCTGTTATGGCAAAAAAGGCAAGCTATAAATATATACAATCATAATAATCTAATTTTTAAGATGGTGTTGTTATTTTTTTTTTAAAGGAGGGCTGAAGTCACCTGTCCAGAATTGCCTGGCCCTGCCTGCAACCTGGGAGCAGGGTATTGCAAAGTATTCTGGATGTCACAGTATTGTTATGGTGTGTGTGTCTTGGTGGATGGGTTGAGTGAGAATTTCTTCCATTTTTCAGTTGCTGTTTGCTTCTCATCATTCTCTCTGCTCCTTATGAGTAAAAACTGAAATAAATTACAATATGAATGCCTTATCCATAGATTCTATATCCATCGATTCATGCTCCAAAAATATTTTCCCCGGTGTTTATGGCCTTTTTAGGGGCTCACCTATATTGTTTATTCAGCCCACAGCAACTAAGAAGTCACTCTTGGATTTCTACCTAATTCTCACGGACTTACGGAAAGTACCTCCTCACTCTCTTTCTACAGTATCCTTATGCAAGTAGGTAAAGACTTTTCTGTTTGTGTTTCTTCTAGTATAGCTGTATTATAATATTACTCTTAATATAGGTGAATGAAGAACTCCTTCATTTATAGGGAGAGGAAAGGCCTCTGGATGTGTTAAGGATAATTTGGTAGCCATTAAATGTTATGACACCATATTATGGTGTTAGGTTATGACCCGCCACCTCTCTTGTGCCTTCATGGAATATAAGCATGTGTGGGTGGAAGTTAGGAATCATTTAACAGCTTCTTTCAGTCTATTGCTTCCAATGGGCATACTGTAGCTTTCACCTCAAGAAATATGCCACTATGGTCATTTGAATGAGTGATGTGTTTTCACTAAGGCAATTTAAATAAATGACGTGGAGTTGCTTTTCTTGGTAGGCATTTTTGGAGACTTCCTTGCTTTCCAGCTGTGGCACAGTGTGCCACTGAATTATACATCTTAACCCAGAGGGCCATTCAATGCTGACTTGGGATGATCGGAATTGTAGCTGAATTCAGCAGAGATCACTAGTTTAGGGAAGTTTGGGTTAAACTATGGGTAGATGTTTCTTCCCTATGTTGGTATATTTCATAGTTCTTTTCTACAGGTCACTATTGCCCCAGTTTCTCTTTAGGATTCTGTTTATCCAGTATTCTTAATGAGTATGATAATTGTGTTTCTGTCCCTTATTTCTAATTCCTATTATAAAAATCACGTGAGAATATAGTATAGGTGATGCATGGCATCATTTCTCAGAGCTGTATATTTGCTTATAAAATGAGCTGGAGTATTGAGAACTGGCAGATTCTTGCAAAAGGACTGGCAAACTCTTGCAAACAGTTGCCATTGAACTGGGCTGCACCGTGTAAAAGGGACTTTACAGAAAACCTGAAAAGGAGTACAGCTGCATAGCAAAGTTTCAGAGGAAAATGCTGCATTGCAGCTTTCTGTCTGCTTTGTAGCAAATCTCTATTGGCATCAACCATACAGAGGAGTGGCTTCAACCAAGCAAGCTGTTTTCAGCCTCATTATGCAGCTGTACTGTCTGTGTGATCATCACCCCTTCAGAGGAAAAAAATCCCTGACCTCCTTTTGAGAAGGAAAAGAAAGAAGTCAGATGGTTTATGTGCTGAGTTCCCTTGGTGCTATTGTTCTGAGAGCTCCCAATGTGTAAGATACACGTCTTTATACAGATGTAAAAAATTTTTGACATCCATGTTGCTTAATTTGAAGAATTGCTTAAACCTGGTGTTCAGGCTGAAAAACCTCAGCCGGATAAAAACATCTATGTCCATACTTTATAGAATAGATTGCTTAATGGGCAACAATCCATCAGAGTGGACACTGAGATTTGACTTGACTGAGAAGTTGCTTGAAAGGATGGGTATGAGAGGAAGTTTTGATGTTTTGCTAGATAATATTGAAAATGGGTCAGTCTGCTCTTAAACAACAATGGAACAATGTGTTGATCATTTTAGAAATTTGGGAGCATAGAAAAACAAGTGGAAGCCACTGCAGAAAGTTGCAATAGGGAGGATTCTGGCTCAGTAGACCAGTCAGAAAGGCAGTCATATCTTCTTTCAAGCGAGAGCATTTTTTTCAAATATTCTGCTTTTTAAAATTATAGCATTATCATAAGAGACTCCATAATAAAAGATAATGACATTGCATTCTTTTTCTTTCTCTCTTTTTGTGGTGTTGTACTAAATGTTGAGTGCAAAGATAATATTGTTATTTTCATTTGATGTACTGTTTTAAACTTAATCAGTAAAGCTTTACAAATGTTAACAAACTTGTACTACATCACCTTTGGTTTTATTTACTCCATTTGCAGATACAATTTTCTGGGTCCAACAAATATGCTCAGTCTCATTGTCTTGTTAATTTTGAGTTTTTGGTCTACTTAGGTTTTCTTCCTACTTCTGAAAACCTTGCGGCACTTCCGAGAATATTGATGCCCCTTCCTTCTTTATTGGTAGTTCTGGCTTGACTAGATATAAGGACTGGCATTTGGAGAATGAGTTCCTTATTAGTCTATATTATTATCGAATGATCTCAGGAATAAGGAACCATGGTCTAAGATAAATCTTCTTCTTCCCCTCAGGTATCTTCTGAGAGATCTTGGAAGGAAGGGAGTTTTAAATTTTTCATAATCAAGCACTGGAGATAACTGGAAACCATGTTCCTGAAATAATTATTTTTTTTACCTGAGAGTATACAAAAGTCTGTTTGGGAAGTATTCAAAGGAGATATAAGAACACTGAGAGCCAGTGTGGCATAGTGGTTTGAATATCAGACTATTCTGAAGACCAGGGTTCAGTTTTCAGCTCATTCACGGAAACCCATTGGGGACCTTGGCTGTGTCACATTCTCAGCCCAGAAAACCGAATGCGAATGACCTGAAGGTGCACAGCAACAACAAAAATCAAAACTGTCATTCAGGAAAGAATGTTGCAAGACTAGGATAGCTCACTGTAAATCTATCTTTCTGCTGTAGTAATTGCCTCTAACACTAGTGAATTGTTCCTTTAGTTACCTGCCATAGCCAAAGAAAAGTAATTTTGCAAAATGGGAATTTTTCTCGTACTCTGCTTTCACTCACTTACTTTATGGCATGTCATTCGTACTGCTGGGATGGCAAGAACACCTGACATCTTTGAGTAGTTACTAAGGCCCAAGGCATCCAACCAGAGTCCACTTGTGCTGTTACTTGGCCCGTCTATATTACTATATTACTTGGCTCCAGGCTTAAATGGTGGCAAGAGCAGTGGTTAGGAAGCTATCCAACATTTTGATTCTTGACATACCCTGGCGTGTCCAATGAAGCACTGCATAAGAGCATTGTGGGAAGCCAAAATGGCTTATGACTCTTCAGAGATATTGTGGCTTATAAAGTCTCGTGAAAAAAGCATGTGAATGACTGTTAGCAGCAAATGAAAGGGAATAGAATATCCATTTACTATAGGACTCTCTTCAAGGTGGCAAAGTAAGAAATTGGAACTACTGGGTTTTTGTAGTTTTTGTGTGTGTCAGGAGTGACTTGAGGAACTGCAAGTCATTTCTGGTGTGAGAGTATTGGCTATCTGCAAGGACGTTTCCCAGGGGATGCCTGGATGTGATCTCTCTGCATTCTGGCCAAATTTAGGACTTCTTTCTGAATTTACCCCATGTGAGGAAGCACACAGCATTCATCTTCCCACAGATTGTAGCAGCTTGTCTCATTCATATTAGAGCTTGAACTACCTGTTTCATTCATCTCTAACTTCCAATGAATATTGACATGTAATTACCAGATCAATTGTAGCCTTCAGTATCCATGGCTAGCTTTGTAATTAGCCAGAATGAGGCAGCCATCTCAGGCAGCAGATCTGGTGTCTTCTAAAAAAGTAGCACATCATTAGATATTCCATTGGATGTGCCTGCATTTTAACTAGTGGGAGAGAGGTTGTGGGGCTTGTAGGACTTTCTCTTTAAAATGCCACTATAATTTGGCTGACACAGTATGCTATAGACTTTGAGAATAGGGGAGGAATTTGCTGCTGTCCTAGGCAGTTAAAAGTCCTGAATTGGCCCTATACCTACCCCTCCGCAACAGATCCGTACAGAATTTACTGCCACTATGGAAGGTGATTCTGGTGAAGCTCTGACAGACCTCTGGAATACGGAGATTGCCAGGATAGTAGACACAATTACTCCTGAATGTCCCCTCTCACAGAACAGAGACAAATCAGCTCCATGGTATATTGCAGAGCTGGCGGCGATGAGGCAAATGTGTAGGAGACTAGAGTGATGTTGTGCCAAACTTGTATCGAATTTGACAGAACACAGAGTATAGCGTATTGGAAGTCCTACTCCGCAGCAATGAAGGTGGCTGAGAAAGCTTTCACAAATACCAACATTGGATCTGCAAGGAACCACCCAGCTGAGATGTTTCAAGTGGTCAGGGGACTACTGCTCCCTGATTCTTGGGCAGGGTCCTCTGGTTCTTTGCAGATAAAGTAGCTCAGATCCATTCTGACCTAGATGTCACTATTGATACAGTCTTAATGGATATAATTCAGATGCCTGCTTGTCGAGGTACCATGGATTCATTTCAATTGGTGCAGTCCGAGGATGTGGCTAGCCACCTTGGAGAAGCAAGACCCACTATGTGCATCCTTGACCCTTGCCTTTCTTGGCTAATCAAACAAGGCAGAGGGGGTGTGGGAGACTAGTTGAAGAGAGTGGCAAATGCCTCTCTAACTCAAGGCAAATTTCCATCAAGACTGAAAACGGCTGTGGTAAGATCTCTATTAAAGTAATCAACATTGGACCCAACTCTAGGGGGCGGAGCATGGGAAGCGAACGGTGCTAGATCCACGCTCTCCCCTCCGCTGAAATGCAATTAAAGTCCTAATTTAATATGTAGCCGGCTGAAAAGTTATCTACAAGTCTTTTGAAAGCTCAACGCAGAAAGCAGGAGAATCTTCTGAAGCCTTTCTGTGTGCTCAGAGCAAGACAGACATAAATCAGCTAGGCTCATCTTGACTCCTCCAGCCCTTCAGCGTCCGGAGACCGGAGCCGTATCACATGTATCACAATGGAATGGGGTATTAAAAAAAGATTAAAAGAGAGAGGAGAGGAACTAAAACAGGAAGGAGACAAATTATTTCAGAATTTCCAAAAAAAACCCTTCAGTTCAAAATAAAGAAAGATGGAAAGAGAATAAGAAGGTATTAGAAGATTTGGAAAAAATTGAAGTAACAAAAAAATACTTATTCGTAAAGAATGATTTCCATGTTAACTCTATAAATAACACAAAGAGATTAGCAAGCTATTTAAAAAAAAAGAAAGGGAGAAACATGGTAAAAAAATTAAAGGATGAGAATGGTCAAATTAAAACCAAGGAAGAAGACTTGAGGGAAATAATGGCAAGTTATTATGAAAAGTTGTATGCAAACAAAGAAACAGAAAGGTCAGAGGGAGTTGTTGTAAGAAAATTAGACCCACAGAACCAAATAGGACTAAATAAAACTATTACTAGTAAGGAAATTGAAGAAGTTATTAATAATCTTAAACCAAACTCTTCCCCCGGACCTGATGGTTTTACCTCTAACTTTTATAAAATATTTCAACCAGAAATTACTCCAAATTTAGAAATCTTATTTAATGAGATACTAAAGAATAGAACAATCCCTGAAACATGGAAAAGATCCGAAATAATCACAATCTTAAAACCCAATAAAGACGAGTCCGATCCCAATTCTTACAGGCCAATCACCCTATGCAACGTTGATTATAAAATTTTTACAAAACTCCTTGCTAATAGATTAACAGACATAATCCCAAAACTGATAGGGGAAGACCAATACGGTTTTATTAAAAATAGAAGACTCGCAGACCCAATTAGAAATATACTCAATGTAATCAATCAAGCTACTAGAGAAAAAGAAAAACTGTTGTTATTAAAATTGGATGTCTACAAAGCGTTCGACACGGTCAACCATCATTATCTTCAGCAAGTCTGTGAAGAATATAATCTGGGGAGAGAGTTCTGTGAAGTAATTAAGGAACTTTACAAAGATAACCTAGCACAATTACTTATAAATGGAACCAGGACAAGAATAATCAAGATTAATAGTGGAACTAAACAAGGCTGTCCACTCTCCCTCATTCTATTTGCTTTAGCAATAGAACCGTTAGCAAATTTTATTAGGGAGGATGACAAAATTAAAGGTTTCAAAATTGCAAGAGAATTAATCAAAATTAATTTATTTGTGGATGATGCCATGGTTTTAATGGGATCACCAATGGAATCTATAAAAGAAGTTAAAAAATTTGAGAATCTGTCAGGATTGGCCATTAATATCCAAAAATCAGAAATTTTACATAAAAATCTATCTTGGAAAGAGTTAAAAGAAATACAGACCATATCTGGGATAAGATTAGGAGAAAAGAAGTTAAAATATTTAGGCGTTTATATTCCCAAAAATTTAAACAATATAATTCAATTAAATTATAACCATTTATGGAAAAAAGTAAACAATCAAATTCGTAATTGGAATAATCGGAACTGGGATATATCAAACAAAATTAAGATAGTTAAAATGGTGATTCTCCCCAAATTTCTATTCCTATTTCAAGCCCTTCCATATAGTATCCCCAGTAAAATAATTAAGAAATGGGACAACTCAATAAAAACCTGGATAACAGGTAGAAATAAAAATAGAATTCCCAATTCAGTATTCTATTCCTCAGAACAGAACGGAGGATGGGGGGCACCCAATCTACAAGACTATTATGAAGCCTGTCAACTAACAAGATTGTTTGAATTAGATTTTGATGACTCAAGAAGATGGGTCAGAATCGAAAAAACAATAAACGGATGGCACAATTGCCTATGTTTAAAAGGATGGGTAGATAATAAAATTCTAAAAGAAATTAAAGGAGGGCCAATGATCTCATCCATGGAGTGTTGGAAAAAATGGCAAGGTAAACTGCCAATAAATAAAGTAGATATACTCCCAATAGAGTTTTTAAATAATAAAAAGGAACAGATATTTGGTAAAGCGATAACAAATTTTAAACAAAATGGAATGAAATTGATAAAAAACCTCTTAAACCCAGATGGGACAATCAAGGATTGGGAAATGATAAAAGACATTTGTGGGCAAAATAACTGGCTTCTTTGGAGTGGACTGAAACAAAGATTTTGACCAAATTTTAAAATGGAAATTAGAAAAGGAAAAAGGCCTGATGGGTTTTATTTATAAGATATTAATTGAAAAACAATATAAATTGAAACAAACATTGGCCGAGATATGGAAAGAAGACATGAATATTAACGACTCTGATATCGAATACTGGATCAACTCAATTAAAAAAAATCAAGCAGATAAGGATAAGAGAAACCCAAAGGAAAATACTGACTAAATGGTATAGAACCCCAATCCAATTGGCTTATATAACTAAAACAACCACAAAATTGTGTTGGCACGGATGTGGGATAACTGGCTCATATATTCATATGTGGTGGGAATGTGATAAAGTGCAAACATTTTATAACAAGGTAAAGAAGGAAATGGAAGATTTAACAGGACATAAATTGATTTTGAAAAATAAAGAATTCTTCATCCAGAAATTAGATAAGAATAAAATTACTAAGGACTGGGGGGAAATTATAAAATACATGTTAGTTGCCGCTCAAGCAACAGTTGCCTTGGGTTGGAAAGAACAAACAAAATGGGAAGTTAAAAAATGGTATGAATACCTAGCTGATTTTATGCTTCAAGATTATATCCTTGAAAGGAGAACTAAATATATATCAGGCCGAATCAAAAGGAATTGGGATCTGAAATGGGGAAGATTGATAGATAGAGTCAAAGGACAAAGAAAATATAAAGAATTGAATCATTCTCTACTTACGATTGATCAATTAAAATAATATCTGAATGGAAGAAAGTACTGTTCCCAGAGGGAGGGGGGAGGGGTGAAAAACTACTGGACATAAGTGGGAGATAAAAGTGGAACTAATAAGTGTAATGTTACCGAGAATATGTAATTGGTGTGTATGTTGATGGATTTTGTTGTTGTTTCGCATGGTGGCCTCACAACTCCAGGGATTCCTGGATGAAATAGATGATCTAGATCTATTTCAATCTGGTTTTAAGCCCAGCTGTGGCCAGCATTGGATAGATTAAGATGATCTACGTAAGGAACTAGACAGGATGAGTGTGTCCCTAATGGTTCTCCTGTACCTCTCAGCAGCCTTTGATACCATCGACCATGGTATCCTTCTGGACCACCTAGCTGGGATGGGATTTGGGGGCAATATTTTACAGTGGCTCCGTTCTTTCCTGGACATATGGAACCAGAAGGTGGTACAGGGGGCTTCCTGCTTAACCCCATGGCCATGTCTTGTGGGGTCCCACAGAGCTCTATACTCTCCCCCATGTTGTTTAGCATCTACATGAAACTGCTGGGAGAGATCATCTGGAGTTTTGGAGTCTGGTGCCACCTGTACACAGATGTCACCCAACTCTATTACTCATCTCCACCAAAAGCCACGGAAACAGCCCAGGCTCTGAACGGTGCCTATCAGCAGTAATGGACTGGATGAGGACAAATAAATTAGGTGGTGTGAAAGTGCAGTAAGACTTGACAAGATACCACAATAATATATATAGTTTTTAAATGCTTATTTATGTTTTACTGATTGCTTATTATGTTTTATAAATCTGTCTTTATCATTGTTGATTTTGTACTGTATTTTTAACATGTTGGAAGCTGCTTTGGGTCCCTTTGTGGGAGAAAAGTGGGATATAAAGTTTTTTTTACTACTACTGCTACTACTACTACTACTACAGAGAAGGCCAAAGTCTAGCCACTGGATGCATCTGAATGATGTACAATGAAATTCCAGATATCTTTGCATACATTGATCCACCCACAATATGTGTGTGTGCTTACTATTTGGCAATAGAAAGGGCTTTTTTTCACTGATTAGAAAGAGCGATATGTCTTCTAGAACTAGTCTTTAAGGGAGTCATGTGGGTTCAACCTTTGGTTTTGAAGCCTAACACTGAATCAGTTAAAAAGGTGCTGTTGAATCTTTTGTGAGCATCAGGCAATCCTAGCTGATGAGTGTGGCTCTGTTAATAAGCCCAAAATGACATGGCCTCAGGCTGTTTCATCAGTAGGATGGGAAGCGAGGTATTGACAATGGGCAGAATCTATAAATTGCTTTTTATTCCACTTATTATGAGGTGTCTTCAGTGATTTTAAATATTTTATATATACTAGCTGTGCCCGGCCACGCGTTGCTGTGGCTTTTTTTAGTGGTGTTGGTCAATCTACATTAGGTTTTATTTTTACTGTGACCCTCTCCCTCTTTTATACTCACAATTAGTAGTAGTTGTTGAAGTTTGTTACGTTGTTCAATTTTTATGTTGATTGAAGATTGGTTGAGAGGAATGTTGTCTGTGATTGGTTGTTGTTCTTGATACTTGAGTCTGCTGAATGTGGTCTATTTTTTACTGTTGATTTTTTTTTGTGATGGTCCTTGGGAAGTGCTGGGGATTATTATATATTCTGTCCTAAAGCTTGTGGGTACACGATGTTTTTGGTTGTTCCATTCTGTGCGTTGATGTAGAGATTTTGTGGTTTCCCCACTCTGGAACATGCAACATATAATTGTCCATGTGAGAAGCATTCGGTGTCAAGATTGATTCCACAGACTTGTAGTGTTTGTCCTTGTGCCTTGTTGATTGTCATGGCAAAAGCTAATCGTATTGGGAATTGGAGCCTGCTGAATTGAAAGGGCATATCGGTGGGAATCATAGGTATTCGTGGGATGAGGACATCTTCTCCTTTAAAGGGTCCGGTGATTATTCTTGCTTTGATGACATTTTTAAGTAAATTTTTGACTGCCAGACGTGTTCCATTGCACAATTTTGGAGGGTTAATGTTTCTAAGCATGATAATAGGGACGCCTAATTTTAATTTGAGGATATGTGGTGGGAGTCCTGGTAAATCTAGAGAATTGAGGAATTCTGTAGGGTAATGAATTGCCTCATCAGCTTCAACAACTGTGTCAATGGATTTATAAACTAAAATTTCATTTGGTATGGTTGACAAAATTGTATGATTTATGGCATAGACATCTACATTTTTTGGAGCTAAAATAGCCCGTTCACTGAGCCAGTTTTCGTTTGTGTAATTATTTTGGATGTTTGGGAATACTTTTTGTATAAGTTGTTCTTTAGATGTTAGAATGGTACAGAAGTTTGGAGGTAGTGTAATTCGTCCTGTGGTTTGATCGATTGGCAGTTGTCCATTTCCGATGTCTAATAATTGATTGGTAAATATGTCTGCTGTGCAGTCTTGCTGGAGTTGGACTCGCATGTTTGTGGTCAGTTTTAATGTTTTGACATATTGCCACAAATCAGAGTATTTCAGGCATGCATTGATTTCATCCGCTGGTGTGGAACGGGGAATGATGGGCAAGGTTTGCCTGAAGTCTCCTGCCAGAAGTATTGTGGTATTTCCAAAGGGGCCTTTATTGCCACGCAGGTCTTGAAGTGTACGGTGGAGAGCCTCAAGAGATTTCTTGTGGGCCATAGTACATTCGTCCCATATGATTATTTTGGATTTTTGGAGTACTTTTCCCATACTTGATGTTTTTGAGATGTTACATATTGGTGTTTCGATGTGTTGTATGTTTAAGGGTAGTTTTAGTGCTGAATGTGCCGTTCTTCCTCCTGGTAGCAATGTTGCTGCTATCCCAGATGATGCAAGTGCTAAAGCGATGTTATTTTCCGATCGTATTGTTGCCAGAATGAGTCTTATCAGGAAGGTTTTTCCTGTACCTCCTGGTGCATCCAAAAAGAATATCTCTCCATTTTCATTTTCTACTGTATTGATTATCCGATTATACACTGATGCTTGCTCATGTGTCAGTTTGGGGATATTAGACTGTACGTAGGTGCGCTGTTCTTCTGTGTTGTAATTGAGTTCCTGTTGCATTTCTACCTCAAATGTTGGGGGTGATGTGCGATTTGGTGTTGGCATTCCTAATTGTTCAAGTAGTTTGTGTGCTACTTGTAAGCAAGCATCTTCTATCCTAATGAGGACTTCGTTGTAAATTTGTTTGCTTTTTTCATCGTCGATTTCAGTATTTTGTCTGTGTATGAGATGAAAAATATCTTCTGCCATGTATGATTTATATTTTTCCCAGAGTTGTGTTGGGAACGATGGAGAGCAGGAGGTTAGAATGATCACAAACAGTGTTCGTATTTGTTTGGGATGTGATGTCTGGCATGCATCGTTTATGCATTCATCCCAGTGTTGATCATTCTCCAGCAAATTCAGAGCTTGACAGGCACCACGAAATGTGTCGTAAGTTATTCCATTGACTGTTTTTAATTGTTGGAATGATGTTGGTCCTCTGACATTTACTAATAACAAACGAAGGAAGAAGCATTCATCTTGCCTTGGATGTACAGTGTATAACCTTCCTATGGTGTTGTCTTTGAATACACCTGTTTGTCCTTCTACTGGTTCTCCTCTTTTGCGTCGAGCAAAATTTTTCCTGGTGGGATCCCATGTATAATATGTTGGTACTTCAGAATAAAGTAGTGTTCTTGCAAATGGGTCTGTTTGACACAAAGTGAAGAATGATGTTAAAGTTGTTGGTGGTGGATTTTCTGCAACTTGTTGTAATGTTGCCTCAGTAAAATAAACTCGTTGTCCATTTTCTAAGTGTACAGCCAGGTGTACCACAGGTGGACTCCTTTCATGTATTGGAAACATGAGAATTCGCCAAATAGCCTCGTTGCTGCTGATGTATCTTCCTGCCTGATACTGGGAAATTTCATCAATATCTATTGTTTCACTTGTGTCTTTTGGTTCCATTGCAAATACTGCCATGTCACTTCCTTTGTTGATATATTTGCAAATATATTTGATTGATTTTACAGAGTTGCAGTATTCTACATTGATGTGTGCTTTGTATGTTTTGCTTAGTAGAGGAGAGTATGGTACAATCCAGCGGTTATCCACTTGTATTTCTTCTTTGTGCATTCGCATCGTTGTTACATGGCCTCCTTGCTCTGGTGATCTTCTCCTATACAAAGGATAGCCATCGTTGCCTGTGATTGTGTTTGGTATGAGCGTGCGGGGATATCTTTTGGTGCATGTTCCATCCTTCATACATGGTGACTTGGGATTGAGTACGCCACATGGTCCATGAATCATGTTTTTGGTTACTATGTCATGTAATTCTTGATCTACGTTAGGATCAGGTATCTCAGCACTTATGACTTTGTCTATTTCATTGGATGTGATTTTTTGGTAGAGCCAAATTAGAATATGGGCATGTGGCAGGCCTCTTTTTTGCCACTCAACAGAATACATCCAGCAGCGTACCTTTCCGAACACTTCATATTTTACCATGAAGGCCATCATTGATTTTAGCTTTTGTCTAAATACTCGGGCAGTGATGTCATGCCTATCAACAGATGTTTGATCGGGAAGTAGAAGTTGTTGTATACTGTCCCAAGATGGATTACATGTAAATGTAATGAATAAGTCCGGACGTCCATATTGTCGAACATAAGTGATGGCATCTTGGGCATATGAATGCATATGGCGTGGACTCCCTGTATAGGACGATGGTAATATTGTGAGTTTTCCAATTTGTTTTGTGTGGCCATCATGTTTGGCTGCATCTCTTAAGTGTATGTATTCTTCGGATCGGAGTTTCGACTGATTGAAGCGGATGTATTGTAATCTTTCTGATTCTATCTTGGCATACATGTCCACAATGTACTGGTGGAAAAGTTGTCGACATTGCAAGATGTGGTTTGTGTTGTGTTCTCTTATCATGATTCTGTAGGCGTAGTAGTTCATTGCACTACATTTGTTGTCTGTTTCTGCGCCAGTGATGGGATTGACCATTTTGATGTTAATGTGGTATCCATCTGCACCATCCCAGAAAATAATGGGGTACTGTAGAGCATCGTAGCATCGATGCGTTTCCGAGACTGTGGTTAATTGATTGTTTTGTCGATGAAGTATAATGTCTCTTGGCTGAAATTGATCTCCTACTATTACAATGGCAACTTCATCTACAGTTGGTGCGTTGTATCTGCGTTGATGTTGTCCAGAAGGGGTTTTCTCTGGATGGATAATAAGTTTGTGTGTGTCTGTTGGCATCATGTCTAGGGCTGTTCTGAATAATCTTATCAAATGGTTCCTTTCCAGTAGTAATTTTTGTAGTTGTTTTACAATGTTTGTGTGTACTGCATCAGAAATACTACATCGTCTAGTTACTTGTTGTTCCTCATCTCCTATGAAGTATAGTTGTAGGAATTTGTGTTGGCCCTCATTGTATGGTAAGAGGGATCCGACATTGTGATAGATTTGTCCTTGGATTTTGAATGTTGGCATGAATGGTGCAGTGATGATGTTCGCCTTGAATGAAGTCATCTGGAAGCAAGAGTTGTATCTTCTGATGTTTGTAAGAAAATGCTTCGATTCTGGAGATTCTCCAGCAAGTAGACTGTGCAATGGCTCTGGTGGTGGTTCTAGTTGTGGTAGTCTTACTTTTCCAGCAGCACAGCACATGCCTTTTGTTTCTCCTGGGAATTTCATGGCATTGCAGTGAGGACAGATTGTTGTTAGGTTGCCAATGTGTACAGGATGAGCTGAATTGTAGTCCTCAGTTGGATTGTACTGGAATGCTATGCAGTGGTATTTGTTTGTTTGTTGTGTCCTCATTTGTTGGCGCGTGTTCCTTAGTGTGGCGAGTTGTTGTTTGCGCTTCTTTTCTTTTGTTTTTGCACGGTCGTGATCAGCAGAAAGCCGTGCTTCTTGTAGTCTTTTTGCACGGTGTTCTGTATCTTCATTTGTGTATAGTAGAGCTGTTGTGTGTTTTTTTCGCTGTTTTGTTGCTGTTCTTTCTATTTCGGTTTGTTGTGAAATAGCTAGCCGTTGTGCCCGCCTTTGTCGTGTATGGCGGCCGAGATTTGATTTTCTTCATGGCATAGCTGCAAGTTGTTTCTGTTTGTGAGTACTCCTAGAAGAGAAATGGGAAGTTGTGTGAGTATTGTGTGTATTTTAGGTATTGGGTTTATTTGTGTGTCTTGTGTATGTGTTGTTTGCGTTAGCAGGGCGGACATGTATAGGTGATTTGATGTATGTAGCGGTTGTCCTAATTTATGGTAGGGTGTGTCTGAGGTTGGTTGGATGTTTGGGATTTGTGGTGGAGCAATGTGTGTTGGTTGTTGCGAAGTATGGTGGTATGGGGAATAAAGTATTGAGGGATTGTTGGTAGTTAAGGTAAAGGGTAAAGGTTTTCCCAACATGAAGTGTAGTCGTGTTTGACTGTAGGGGTTGGTGGTCTTTTTTATTTTTTAGCCGAAGAGCCGGCATTGTCCATAGACTTCTGCAAGGTTATGTGTTATGACTGCATGGAGCGGCATTACGTTCACGCCGGAGCAGTACTTATTGATGTACTCACATTGGAATGTTTTCAAACTTCTGGGTTGGGAGAAGCTGGGGCTAAAATTAGGGGGTCAGTCCACTCCCCCAATTCAAACCTGTGACCTTTTGGTTGAGAAGTTTATCAGGTAAGCAGTTTAACATGGTGCACCATCGGGATATTATTTGGTAAATGGTTGTGAATGTACAATATTTCTGTGTGGTTTTCTTTTGTCAGTTGGAGGGAAGTATGAATGGTGGAATTAGGGAAAATGATAAGCATGTAATGGCCTTGTAGGTTTTAGGAATGTCGATGTGCTTTGTGGTTGGTTGGATAGGTGTATGTAAGTTGTATTTTTATGTTTTGGGGATGGGTTGAGGGTTTTGACTTAATGGGGATTGGTCGATTGTATGATGGTATTCCTCTGTTGTTGGTCTTGTTATTTTGTTCTTTGTTCTTAGTATTGTGGTTGTTGTGTATGGTTATTTGTAGTTGTAGAAATGGGTTTTCTGGAAACTGGTGTTTGGGCAGTGGTATAGATGGGTGGTTTTTTTATTGTTATTCTAGGTGGCTCTGGGTCCAGTGTGTTGAGTAGGTATAGCCCTTTTTTGTGATGTATGCTTATTTGTAGTTGTGGAAATGGGTTTTGAGGTAAGTGGTAGTTGGGCAGTGGTATAGATTTGGGTTTTTTTCTAGGTATTGGCCTTTTTTGTTATTGTGCCGCTGGCCTCCCCTCGGCTGGTGTGGCCTGGGCCAGGATTTGGAAACTTTTGAATTTGTGAGGCCATGCCTTGTCCCGGGGCGTGTTCTCGCCTGTCCTTATGCTTGTGTGGGTTGGCATTTGAAGTCCCCGTCCCCCCCCCCCCGCCGCCGCCGCCGTCTTTCCCTCTTTTTGGCTTTGAAGCCTCGGAGACAGCGATTCCCCCGTTATGTTTCCTCCCCTGTGTTGGAAATGTTATTAGTCTCTATGGGTAGATTCCAGTGCCCGTCCTTCCCTGCCTTTCAGTCCCTGTTTTTGAGTTTGAAACCCTGGAGATTGCAAGTGCCCTTTTTATTTTTCCTGGCTTGCTCCCTCCCGTCTATTGGAAATCTTATTAGGTTGGATGGAAAGATCCAGGTGCCCCTCCTCCCCTGCTTTCCAGTCCTTGTTTTTGGGTTTGAAACCCTGGAGATTGCAAGTGCCCTTCTTTTTCCTGGCTTGGTCCCTCCCCTCTGTTGGAAATCTTATTAGGTTGGATGGAAAGATCCCGCTGTCCTCCCGTTGACTTCCACTCCTGGTTTTTTGTTTTTGTTTTTTTAATTCACGGGCATGGAGCCCCCCCCCGGTTTCCTTCCTAGCTTTTGTTTGTTCTGGTCGGTTGTCTTCCCTCGAGCCAGCGAGGGTCTTGAGGGTTGGCCTGTGTCGAGCACCTCGTTGTGGTTGTCCGGTTTCCCTTAGAGATGCGGCGGTTGTAGGAGGCTTGATTTGTCTGTGGGCAGCGTCTGTTCGTTCCGACCTGTGGAGGATGGAGGTAGATTTTGTTGTTTTAGAAGGGATGGGGGGGGGGCTGTGGGTGTTGGAGGGCTTTATTTGGCCCAACCGCCATGTTTGCCCCTCTTATGTAGTTGGCCGCCCACCCGCTCCTTTCTCCTTATCGCTGTGGTGTGGCTGGTGGAAGTTTTGTGGTCGTTCCGACCCTTCTCCCGAGTGTATCGGTGTCTCACCGGAAGGCTGTTTTCCCCTCCTGTGTGCGAGTTTTGCAGCCGTGTCTTTCCTCACAGCGGGTTGGTGTGAGGCGGCTGAGGTAGATGGCGGCGGTGGCGGGAATAGCTAGGCGACCGTTGAGGGTGGGGGTTGGAGTTTGTGGTGAGCGCGCGCCTTTTTGTGTGTGGCGCATGCGCTCTTCATATTTTCCGGTTTTGGGGTTTTTGTGGGTCGCAGTTCCATTTTGGGAGTTCGGTTGTGTTGTAAGAACCTTGAGGCAAGGCTTTTGGATGTTGTTGTCAAGTTTGGTGGTTCTGGGGCGTATAGTTCTGTTGTTATAGTCACGGTGCAAACAACTTTATCATTTTATATATATAGATTTTAAAATGTATTGTACTTTAAAGTCCTTTATCAATTGGCTTTTGCCCTCTGCATTTTAACTTCTCTTTAATAATATGTCCTTATTACTATCGTAGTACAATATTTACAGAACTGTCACGGAGCAGTTGAAACACTGAACCAAAATATTCCAAACATCTTTCAGATATGCTATTTATGGCTTTTAACATTGTTTTAATTAAGCAAATTGTTAGCTAGGTTTGACAGATAATGATTTCAGCGTTGATGTCTTCACAGCAAAGGTAAGAAATCGTTTGATATTCCCAGGAAAGAAGAACTGTGAAAAAAAATCTTACTGCTGTCCTGATAACATTGGCAAGTGGAATAAAACTCCTCTTGCCACATCTAAAGCCAATCCACATTTACTCAAATGTATTGGATTATGGTACAGTAGCAAGAAATCTACCATGAGAATTCAAGAAGATGAAGAAACATAGATGGGCTGCCTTATGCCTGTTTTACCAGCCAACCTAAAACAGGTTGAGTATCTCTTATCTGAAATGACTTCAATAGTAATACCTGAATATGCATACATAAATAAATATTTGAAAGATGAAACTCAAGTCTAAATATGAAATTCAGTAATATTTCACATATACTTTATACATATAGCCTAAACATAATTTAGAAAACAATATTTTAAATAATGTTGTGCATGAAAAAGTTTGTGTACCTTGAACTATAAGAAAGCAAAGGTATCACTCTATCAGTCACTTATATGGGCAATTTTGTTTTTTGGTGTATTATAGATTCCAGAATTCCAGGTAAGGGATGCTCAACCTTTATTGTCTACTCCAACTGGCAGCAGATCCCCACAACTTCAGACAGACACCTTCTATGTTACATACTACAGGATCTAATTAGATAGGCCAGAATTGAACCTAAGACCTTCAAGCTTACACCTTGGTACTGGGTTGTAGAGCTCTCCATTTAATCCTGCTTAAAAACATGGGGAAAATACTTGAAGAAGTGTCTTGTTTTGCAATGTGTGATATGCACACATACTGCCTGAACACAAAGCCAAAAGTCATATATATATATATATATATATATATATATATATATATATCGGGATATGGTATGGCTTCATAGATCTATCCTTAACCAATTGTTATTTGACAGATAAGTGCTTTCCAAGTGGAAACATTCAACCTAAAAACATTCAACAGTGACTATTTGGCAAATTTGATCTGATTTACTTAAATGCACAACCAAACAGCCAAGTCTTGAGCGCTTTTCCAAAAGGTTGCAACTCCGATATTGCTCTAACATATGGAGGCAATGAGCTCCACAGAATTGGAGCATAGATTGAAAAGGATCTACGCCTTGTAGCTTCCAGGTGTACCTCCCTAGGGCCCGGTACGTATAGGAGATTTTCCTGGGAGGATCGAGGTGACCACTGATGGAAGAAAGGAATGAGGTGGTCCCTAAGATATAATGGTCCTTGGCCATTTCGAGCTCTAAATGTCAAGACCAGTATCTTGTAAGAGATCCGATGTTCTATTGGTAGCCAATGCAATTATTTCAGAATCGGTGTAATATGGGATCTTATAGATGATCCCGCTAGCAGCCTGGCCGCCGCATTTTGGACCATTCGGATCTTCTGGGTTTTTGTCTTCGGAAGGCCAGCGTATAAGGCGTTACAATAATCCAACCTGGTGGTGACTGTTGCATGGATTACCGTTGCCAATGCTTCTGTCGAAAGGTAGGATGCCAATTTCCTTGCCTGGTGAAGTTGAAAAAAGGCCTGCTTACTTATGGCAGTGATCTGGGCCTCCATTGTCAGCAATGAGTCCAACACAACCCCAAGGCTTTTAACAGTAGCAGACGGAACCAGAACTTCCCCATCAAAATCAGGCAGTGACTGGATTAACTCTGGTGGCTGGCCGGGCCAGAGTATCTCAGTTTTTGTGGGATTCACTTTTAGTCTACTCGCTCGCAGCCAACTCATCACAGCTTAAAGTTCTCAGGAATCGTGGTTGTCCCAGGTTCGAGACGCAAGAGTAGCTGGGTATCATCTGCATACTGGTAGCACTCTATGCCAAAGCTAGTCCAGCAAGTGGTCGGACGTAGATGTTAAATAACTTGAAACCAAGAGGAATTGTGAAGAATACATAACTACTCTGGTTACAGTCTTTAATGCACTGAGATTAAATAGATTTGATACTATTGGTGAACAGAAAGTGTTTTCTACTGGACATCTGTGAGAATATTATTTTGTGTCTGCGCTGGGTGGAATACCTTATTTGAAATCTGATTATGTTATCTCATGGCTCAAAAGAGAATGCTTGTACAAAAGTGCTCAGCTTCCTTTTACTCAAAATTCAAATGGATAATTAGTAAATCAGCAGAAAGAATTGATGAAAAATCTCCACCCAAGAGCCAATTGGAATTCCATTGTTTGAATCACAAAACAACAGATCAATTTGCCAAAGATTGCACTTCTCCCTCAAAAATTTCACAACAAATCCCACAAAATACAAACATAAGAAAGCAATTTTCTTTTAAAGGAATTGGCACTAGCAACTGATGCATGCCGTCAGAAATCAGCTTCCTGGACTATAGTTTCTGACTGTACCAGTCACAGTGCAAACTGATACTTTCTCTGATACCATTAATAGGAAAGCGGAAGGAAAAATACATTCAAGGATATGAATGTGGTATTCTGAATTGCTAGCTTCCTGATAGAAGTGTGCAAGACAGTTCTCAGTTTTGTTTCCAGACTTTCATTGCAGTATGATCAATGTGTCTACTCCAGTTTTCAAAATAGGTTCTGAAATGTTTTTCAAAGGAGGAAAGTGCACAATTTCTGAACTAGATGTTTCATTTGCTCGTGCACTTTAAAATTATTTTATAGCTTTCAATTCAACAAGTGAATGGGGCTTAAGCACTGAAGACTGAGAACAGCATTCATCTATTGCTGAAATGACTTTGATATTGTGACTCAAGAACTTGATTAAGACGTATTAGGGTAAATTGCATGATTTCATAGTATGGAGGGAGGGCAGTTAACATGGTATCAAACTGCATCATTTCTACGGTTTAGATGTACCCTAGGTGCATGAGAAAAGATATTTATCTTCCCTGCATACTCTGGGTGATGCTATAATGACTGGAAAATATCTCTAGAATAGATTGCCAACCAAAGGTACCACATAAACATGTTTGAATGCCAAATATAAAGCACATTAAAACTTTTGGCTGCATTTTAAACATACCAAACTAAAGCAAGATAAACTAGATATCACTATAAAGAACAGATCATTCTAATAATTGCCTTTGGAAACAAAGGCTATAAAATAATGAAATTGAAAAATTGTGAAATTACCAGTTGATGTGTGGTCCACCATGATATAGAGTTGATAAGAGAGAAAGAGTGATTGATTTCCTAGAAGAACATAAAATTATATTAATTTCTTCACATGAAGACAAAACCATGCTAGAATCCAAGGAGGAATAAAAATGAAATGTTGAACTTCTCACAAAAGCAATGCTTATATTTGTGGCACTATAATTATTTTTGCAGTCTTATTCAGTTTCTTCACAAAGAGGTGTGAAAAGCAAGCCAAGGACTGTTAGTAGTATGTGAACTAAAAGGGATGCAGATGAAGCTGACCTAATAACCGAGCAGGACAATTCTATGGAGAGAGGTCACATCCCAGAAAAGGTTCATAGATAGTCAGTGTGCCCCAACATCTGAAGACATCTGCCCTTGCCCGTTGCTACTCTGCTGTTGAATATGCATGCCCAGTGTGGAATGCATCTCACCACGTTAAAACAGTGGATGTGACTTATCACAGGATGTCTATGCCCCACACCACTGGAGAAATTATACTGTTTAGCTGGCATTGCACCATCTGAAATCATAGAATCATAGAATTGTAGAGTTGGAAGAGACTTCACGGACCATCCAGTCCACCTTGGAGGAGGTGAGGTTCGCAGATTCTTTGTGCACGGTCTGCCAGGGCTTTGATTGTGCTCCTTTTTTTGACTTGGGTGATGGTTGGAGTTTTTATGAAGGTATCTATCTGTGTGAACTAAACCACCTAAACTGGGCTCTACAGGCCAATGGATACTCCACCACAGACATCAGAAGAGCTGCAAGGCCAAGAACAAGCCATGAGAGTCAAGACAAAGATCCACCCAGAGGAAAGGTGTTCTTACCATACATCAAGGGAACTACTGACCACATAGGCAAACTGATGAAGAAGCACAACCTACAAACTATCTACAGACCCACAAAGAAAATCCAACAAATAGTACGGTCAGCGAAGGACAAGAGGGATCCTCTCTCATCTGCAGGAGTCTACTGGATACCATGCAGCTGTGGACAAGTATACATAGGGACCACCAAACGCAGCACCCAAACAAGAGTCAAAGAACATGAAAGGCACTGCAGACTAATTCAACCAAAGAAATCAGCCATAGAGGAGCATTTGAGGAACCAGCCTGGACACAGGATATTATTTGAGAACATAGAAATGCTGGACCATTCCAGCAACTATCATGTCAGACTACACAGAGAAGCCATTGAAATCCACAAGCACGTGGACAACTTCAACAGAAAGGAAGAAACCATGAAAATGAACAAAATCTGGCTACCAGTATTACAAAACTCTAAAATCAAAACAGTAGATGGGAACCAACACTCTGAGGGCTAATGACTGAACAAAGGATGCCCTCAGGCAAGAGACAAAAACATTTCCAATGCTAATTAGGGTGATTAACTGAAACATTAATGCTGGCTTCCCAGTGACAAAGGACTCTTGCCATACCCTGGACTCTACACAGATATATATTCTTTCCTTTCCTTACTTAGTTTATCCATACCTCACACCCTCTGAGGATGCCTGCCATAGATGTGGGCGAAACATCAGGAGAGAATACTTCTGGAACATGGCCACACAGCCCGAAAGACATACAACAACCCTGTCATCCTGGCCATGAAAGCCTTCGACAACACAATCAAGAAATAGTTTTCTAAGATCTACAGAGATAATTGCAGGAACACCTCAGCAAGCGAGAGTGCAAAAGTGGCAGGTTAAACCCGGAACCTCGACCCATGGTTGATACTGAATGAGAGACTCCCTCCTGGACACACAGAAGACTAGGCGACTTGGAAGGCACTGAACAGACTGTTCTCTGGCACCACAAGATGCAGAGCCAACCTTAAGAAATGGGGCTACAATGTGGAGTCCATGACATGCGAGTGTGGGGAAGAGCAAACCATAAACCATCTATTACAATGCAGTCTGAGCCCTGCCACATGCACAATGGAGGACCTTCTTATAGCAACAGCAGAGGCACTCCAAGGGGCCAACTATTGGTTAAAGGACATTTAGTATAATGCCAAGTTTTTAGCTCTGTGTTTTCAAATACATTACAACTGTACCCTTGGTTCGCTTCTGACACGATAACTAAATAAGTGTGACCCAACTAAGATTTGTCAGCTTCATACTTTCCCACAAGGTCGCTATTACCTTGCTACAGAAAGCAATTCAATTTATGGAAGACAGGATTGTGTTCTCAAAGAAGCTGATCCCACAAGGCAACCACATTAGAACATAGGTGTTTAGGAACAGTATATATTTGTGTGAATTCTTGATTTGTTTTCTGCATCCAATCACTTCCTGCATTAATCTGTAGCTATTTTATTTCCCTCCTTTTTCTTCTAGTAGTCCATGATTTTCACTATGGGCAAGTCTTTTAAGTATTGTAAAGCGACTTATGTTCTCTTCTAGAGATTGTTTTTGTTGGTGGCATGGGACAAGTTTTTGCTCAGCTTCTTCTTAGCAAACTTTGCTTGAAAGATCCAAAACTCTCATATTTCACAAGATTGCTCACACAGGCATTACACAGGTATTATACAGTATATCACATTCCTTTAAATCTTCTTTCATTCCGTACATATTCCCTTCCACCAGCCCTGCAACAAATGCTAGTCAGTGTTGATAATGCTTCAACATATTTTGCCTTATCCTTGAATATGCCTTAATATAGCTAGCTTGATGGTCATTATGAAGCTTTAATTACTGGAAATATAAAGAGCCTTATTGCAGTTTTGCTGTTAGGTTAAGAGAGTGGCTAATAACCATGCTGCTTGGCATATCAACATCTACATCAGCAGAAACCAGATTTTCCAATGTTGACAAATTAATAATATAAAATATAACTTAATTAAAGCCAGCGGAATGTAAAGCTCAGTGCTGAAGAAGTAATTGGCAAAGTCGCATGGAAGGGATGGATGAAACATTTCGCCTGGTCATTAAAATACATCCTACCAGTCAGAACAAGTGAGGACATTAGTATTCTAAGGACTTCATATCTTGAAAGAAGTATCCAGTGTAGGCAAACCCTCAAGTCTTTGTTTATAGATCCCAAATTACATTTTTCTAATTGTCTCTTGAGCCTCTTAGAGCCAAATTGTAATCAGGCTTTGTTTCAGGGTTTGTCTTCAATAATAAACTATACAGCTATTGATATGAGAAGTCAAAGCACTGCAATGAATAAGATACCAGACACCTAGGACCTCATCACATGAGCTATGGGAAGTGGGAGGTTCATCTTGCTAGAAAAGCAAATCATAGCGTTAGATCCCAAATTGTCTAGTTTCATTTATAGACTTCCCATTACACGTGCATGTTCCCCAGCCTTCCCTCTGTTGTTGCCCATGTTTGGAACAATCACATGGACAAGACTTGCCCCTGCCCACTCAATATTCTTTTTTTAAAAAGAGAACATCTTTGAAATCATGGAAGTCCGAAAACTTGCAGTACTTCAGCAGAGGAATTTTATTAAAAAAAAATACTTTAAAGCACCTATGGAAAAAGAGCCCTACTCATTTCAATTAGTATATGTGAGGAGGGGAAAATAATAGTCAATATGTATAGGTATACTTTAAATTGACAGAAGTGGGCACATAAAATTGTAAAGTATATTTTTGCACTGTTCTGAAAGCAAAACATACTGCAGAGGAAGAACATTCATTAGTAATGGTATCTGTCAATTGTGCAATATCTGTGAGTGACACTTATTCAAAAAGGTTCAAGGCTCAAAATGAATGACTGGAGACAAAAACCACAACAGCAATGCTCACCAAGAGACTGCCCCATTGGAACGCCTGTTCCTCCATGTCACTGAAATGAAATGGGCAAATTTGACAGATCAAATCCCACGAGTTTTTGAGCGACTTCTCCTGTTCTTAAGAGTTTCAGGGGCTCATAACATGATTTTGCCCTGTCTTATCTTCTCCCTGTTTCACCACAGTTCCGATTCAGGTGCAATGGATAACACTTGAAAGTTAATAAACATCATCTGATAGGCTCTGTGGCATTTAGTCTTCACAAAGAATTAGTAGTGTGTAGAAATGAGCAGCTCAGTGTGTCCGATGAGGTCCCTAGTTTATGGACACTGGCCTGACTCTAGATTTAGATATTCCTGGAGTGGGGATGTAAAAACTCATATATGCTCATAATACTCATTGAACTGTGCCTCTTTGCAGCTGCTGAGAAATATGTTTGCATGTCATCATACAGCTATAGTTTCCAAACTTCAGTGATTGGTATACCAGAACTATTACACAAGCATTTAAATTGAGAAGATGTACAAAGGAGCCCTGATGGCGAAGTGTGTTAAAGCACTGAGCTGCTGAACTTGCAGACCGAAAGGTCCCAGGTTCAAATCCCGGGAGCGGCGGAAGCGGCCGCTGTTAGCTCCAGCTTCTGCCAACCTAGCAGTTCGAAAACATGCCAATGTGAGTAGATCAATAGGTACCACTCCGGCAGGAAGGTAATGGCGCTCCATGCAGTCATGCCGGCCACATGACCTTGGAGGTGTCTACGGACAATGCTGGCTCTTTGGCTTAGAAATGGAGATGAGTACCAACCCCCAGAGTCAGACATTACTGGACTTAACGTCAGGGGAAACCCTTTTTACCTTACACAGGATTAACCTCTGGAATGTGGATGTATCCTGGCTAAAACATTTTAAAGAAATACACTGTGACAATTAATAGGAATATATTTTCATAACCTGTTAAGATTATGATTCCAATATGGTTAAACATTCATGCAGAGCAGTAAAAACGCAAAAGACTAGGGGTTTATGTGAGCAGAGGTAAAAAGAAATTAAACAGTAAGACAAAATATCCAGCCTCCCTTTCCCTTTTAAAAGTCATGCGCATAAAATAAGCATCAGAGACATCAAATAAAATAGCAAAGATATGTTTACTCACAATCTTGTATGATGATGGTCATACAGGCAAAAACATCTTAGTTCCAAAGAAAAACAGTTCAGGAAACTACATATCTCTTAACATACAGGAACATCAGCATGGCATGGTCAGGAGCAAAGAGGAAGGGACAGGAAGAGGCATCTGTACATCACTTCCTGTGTGTCCCCAGAAAGGATACACCCATTTCCCATTTCATATGCAAAACCCCCTTAATGGTGTCATCAACTCTGGAATGCAGCTCTGTTCAGGTTACTAAGCAACAGACATAACTACATAAACCATCCCACATTGAAAATGCATGCATGATTGCTTAGATAACCCAACAGCCCTCCTCAATCTGTCATGCATTTTAAACAATTAGTCCCATCTTGACACGGAGGTCTTGGAAACCATCTCTAGGTAACGGTTTAGTCAAAATGTCCGCCACCATCTCCTTTGTTGGACAGTATGTCAGTTCAATCATTCCATCTTGAGAAAGTTTGCGTACAGTATGGTACCTTATCCCAATATGCTTTGTACGCATCATCATCTTCTCAGAATTGGCAAACTTGATACAACTTTGGTTGTCCTCAAACACTTGAATAGGCTTCTGCTCATCAATTCCAAAGTCAGTCAGAAGTTGATGAAGCCACAAAAGTTCATCTGATGCTAGGGAAATGGCTATGTATTCTGCTTCAGTAGTGGATTTAGCCACTAATTCTTGCTTCCGGCTGGCCCAAGCAATAGGACCATTTCCATACATAAAGAGATATCCGCTAGTTGATTGACAATCTGAAGAATTACTAGCCCAGTCAGCATCTGAGTAACAAATCAATCTTGGTTTGTCACTTACTGGTAACTTCAATTGTAAGTCCTTTGTTCCTTTCAGGTATCTTACAACTCTCTTGACAGCTATCCAATCTCTCTGAGTAGGTGCACTGACCTTTCTGCTTAGAATTCCAACCGCAGACGATATATCCGGTCTGGTACTGGTAGCTAAATATAGGAGCTTTCCTATAGCAGTTCTATACTGGTTGTTGTTTGGCAAAAGTTCACTTTCTTCATTGTTTCTCAAGAAATCTGTAGTCATTGGTGTAGCTACTGTTTTTGCATCTTGAAGTCCAGTAACTTCCAGCAAATCTATAATCTTTTGCTTCTGACTCAAGAGAAAAGATCCATCTTCCTCTCTCTTGATTTGTATTCCAAGATAGTACGTAGCATCTCCAAGTTCTTTCAATTCAACTTGTTTGCTCAAATGTTGTACAACCTCGGTGTAATCACCATCTGATTCAGTTGATACAATAAGATCATCTACATAGGTCAGAATAAAAGTACAATGTCCATTCTTGGTTCTAGTGTACAAACACTGATCTGCTTCTCCTTGCTTGAATCCCAATTGCTTCAGCATTTCATCTAATTTGTCATTCCAGGCTTTCGCTGATTGACGAAGTTCATATAGACCCTTGTGAAGTTTACAAACAAGGTGAGGTCTTCTCTTGTCCTCGAAACCAGGTGGTTGTCTCATAAATAGACTTTCTGTAATCTTTCCATGCAGGAATGCAGTCTTAACATCTAGATGTCGTACAGTCATCTTCTTTGAAGCTGCAATACTTAGAAGTAGTCTTATGGTGCTGTGTTTCACTACAGGTGCAAAAGTTTCATCATAATCCACTCCATACTTCTGAGAAAATCCTTGAGCAACAAGTCTCGCTTTATAGCGCTCAATTCTTCCTTCTGCATCTCTCTTTAATGTGAATACCCATCTGCATCCAATTGGCTTCTTACCAGGTGGAAGTTCAGTTAGTGTCCAAGTTCCATTCTTGTGTAGAGCATCAATCTCTTCTTGTGCTGCTTTCCTCCACTGTTCAGCTTCTGTGGCAGGTAGCATCTCAATTTCTTCTATAGTAGACGGTTCACTGGATAATTTTGACTCTGCAAGGTAAGACAATCTCGAGGGTGGTACACCTCTGTTAGGACGCAATGAATACCTGTGAGTTTGTTCTGGAAGACAACCTACCTTCGCAGATCCATCTACTCCAGGACACAACTCACCAGCATCATCTTCTGGCCCTCCTGTTTGCGTACTGCCTCTAGCGTCTGTGGTGCGTTCCTTGCCTCTCTGGATGAACTCCGGTGACATTTCCAGTGTGTCAATTGAAGAAATTGTTGGTACATCATCAATGGACTCTGTAAGCTGTAAAGTAGTATTCTCTTCTTCATCTGAAAAATCTAGCACAGTCCCTTTTAGATTGACTTTGCTCTGTTCATCAAAATGCACTACATGTCGTGTAGATACTTCACCAGTCATTAAGTTCATGACTCTATAGCCTTTATTTGCAGGTGCATAACCAACTAAAATAGTTTGTTCAGATCTACAGTCCAACTTGTGCCTTTTCTGCTTGGGAATGTAAGCATAAGCTATACTTCCAAACTTTTTGATGCGTTTCATACTTGGCACATTACCAGTCCACAACTCAAAAGGAGTTTTAGTAGCACCTTTCGTTGGTAGACGATTCTGAAGAAAAGTAGCAGTGGCAAAAGCTTCGCCCCAGAGGCAATCTGGAAGATTTACATCTTTTAACATACACCTTGTCATCTCAACTAGAGACCTAAGCTTCCTTTCAGCCACTCCATTTTGCTGAGGAGTATAAGGAACACTCTTAATATGCTGAATTCCATTCTCTCCCAGGAACCTTTGTGTGCGATGTGAAGTGTACTCACTACCACAGTCAGTTTGAATAGCTTTTGGTGTGCATCCAAACTTAGTCTTCACCATAGCAACATATCTCTGCAACATGTCTTGAGCTTCAGATTTGTCTTTCAGAATATAAGAAACACAAAACTTTGAAAAATCATCTAAGAAAATAACTGCATAATTATTTCCTCCAAATGAAGTTTTAAAGGGACCACAAATATCACTGTGAATTAAATCTAGAATCTTAGTAGATCTCTTTTCTGTGTTGACTGGAAAAGAGGGACTCACTGCTTTCTGTTGAACACAGACTACACATTTATCAAAAACTGTATTGCTTATCTCAAGGTTTGTAGCCAAATTGTCCTTCTGCAACTGCAGAATTGCATTTGCATCTCTATGACCAAAACGTCTATGCCAAATTTCAAGATTCTTTCCATCAACATGTGTCTTAACCATGTTGGCTTGCTCAGATGAAACACACAATTCATACATTCCATTCTTTTCAAAAGCTTTGGCATATAAAACACCTTCTTTTGTAATATCACATTGACCATTCTCAAAATGAATTGCAAATCCCTTCTTGTCCATGGAACTAACACTTAGCATATTGCATTGAAGTGAATCAATGTAAAGAACATCTGAAATCTCAGTTACAGCAACCTCATCAGGCAAACTACATTTCACAATACACTTTCCAGATCCTTTTATTTTCAATAAATCTCCATTAGCTATTCTCAAATCACCTTTAACTCCCTGATTCAGTTCAACAAAATTCTCAGAGTTATTTGAGCTATGCTGTGTACAACCTGAATCAACAATCCAAACATCTTCTTTGTCTTTGTTCTCATTAATTGTTAAAATAGAATGAGCAGCCATCAAGCCTCTTTGTGATTGTCTGTTTCCAGCAGGCTTGTTTGTAAAAACTTTCTTTTCTTGCCTTACTTGCTTATTGCCACCAGATGGCGTACCATCTTTCTTTGATAGGCGACAAAATCTAGCAATGTGACCAAATTTTCCACAATTAAAACATGTACTCCCCTTTGGGCTGTCCCTTGAAGCTCCGCCCCTATGAGGGTGGCGACTTGACGCCATGTAACTTGATTCATTTGCTTTGGGGCTATCCACATGTGAACTTCTATGCTGATCATTGCAGAAGTCTCTGAACCTTGCAACGGCCAAATTAAAAGTTATATCTGGATTGGATTCAATTGAAGACAAAAATGGGTCAAAAATATTTCCCAAAGAGCCGATCAATAATCCAACCTTATGAAAATCTTCAATGATAAAACCAGACATCTTTAACTTATCAAACATTTCTGTAAAATTCTCTAAATGTTTATCACACTCTTTCTTATCATTAAGCTCTGTTTTCATAAGTCTCTTCAACAATCCAATAGCAGCCAGCTTTGAAATATGGCCAAATGTGCGTTTTAGTGCATCCAGCATATCCTTGGCTGTTACACAATCTCTTACATACATCATTTGCTTAGTTTTCAGAGAAGAAGTGATCAAATATCTGGCTTTTGCATCCTTCACTTTCCAATCTGAAATAGCTTCCTCATTAGACTCTGGACATGTTCTCTCAATACAATCCAACACTCTCTCATACTCAAGGAGTATCAACACTTTATCATGCCAATAATGAAAATTATGGCTGTTCAAATCGTCTCTCAACAAATACATTCTCTCTATCATCCATCTTTCAAACAGAATTCCAAAAATCAAAAATCTTCAATCAAAAATATAGGAATTCCAAAAAGAATGAAAGATCAAAATCAAAATCTCAAAATATTGGCTTAAAATGAAAAATTTGCCAAAAAGAAAAATCAAAATGGTTCTCTGATAAGCACATGCACAGGAGAAAGGAGGAGGAAAAAAAAGTGTCCTTTTAAAAGTCAAGCCTCTGGCTGGCAAGGCCTGCAAACACTCAAATGGCGACCATGCAGCCAGGCTATTTACAACACAAAGGCTTTGCCTTCAGGCAATCTTCAAGCCTCAGCCAGAACAAAAGAAGCAGGAAATGCCTTCTCAATGTGTGTGAGCTCTCTTTACTATAGAGCTCAGAAACTTCTCTCCAAACAAAGAGTCAAAACAAAATATTACCTCTTAAAATTGCTCTTTTAAAAATATATCCCCTTTTTGTGTCTGAGCCCATAACCTAATAGGAATATATTTTCATAACCTGTTAAGATTATGATTCCAATATGGTTAAACATTCATGCAGAGCAGTAAAAACGCAGAAGACTAGGGGTTTATATGAGCAGAGGTAAAAAGAAATTAAACAGTAAGACAAAATATCCAGCCTCCCTTTCCCTTTTAAAAGTCATGCGCATAAAATAAGCATCAGAGACATCAAATAAAATAGCAAAGATATGTTTACTCACAATCTTGTATGATGATGGTCATACAGGCAAAAACATCTTAGTTCCAAAGAAAAACAGTTCAGGAAACTACATATCTCTTAACATACAGGAACATCAGCATGGCATGGTCAGGAGCAAAGAGGAAGGGACAGGAAGAGGCATCTGTACATCACTTCCTGTGTGTCCCCAGAAAGGATACACCCATTTCCCATTTCATATGCAAAACCCCCTTAATGGTGTCATCAACTCTGGAATGCAGCTCTGTTCAGGTTACTAAGCAACAGACATAACTACATAAACCATCCCACATTGAAAATGCATGCATGATTGCTTAGATAACCCAACAACAATCACTTGCTTCTAACTCAGTAATTTTCCTTTTGCTTCCCTAGCCAGAATACTGAAATTCTGGTCAATTTTTACACACAGAGAGATACATACAAATTGCAATGCCATATCTATTTAGTGGTGTCTTATGACTCCCATGGCACTGGGTTAGTAAATTTACTCCAGGTTTTGACTAGTTTTAAAGGAACTATCTGAAATGCTGAAGCCCCTTTTGTGAAAGCCTTCAGTATCTTGGAATGCTGCTGTATTGCCTGTATTAAAGCCTGGGTTTGTGGATAGCAGTTAAAGCAGAAATTTCAAAAATAGCGGGAAACTATTGTTTTGGCTGCTTAAAAGCGATGGGCCCAGCCTAACATCCTTTTGTAGGTAATTCCACTATAGCTCTAAAGCACTGTAACAGAGAATTCTAAGTGCTTTAGCCAAATACAAATCTCTGTTTTTTTAAAGGATTAAATTATGACAATAAATGTGATATCAAGCTGCTATAGCTGTGTAGTGAAGCTGCACTGAAAGGTGTGGAAGAAGATATGAGAGGGGTTGTATGGATGGTGATCTGGAAGAGGTTATAGAGTGGATCCAATCTCCCAGGTATGTTGACACATGCTGAAATTGATGGCTATTGCAGTTATTCCATCACTTAAGGTGTCATTAGTTAATCCTCTTCCATGGAAGTTAATGGGAAGTTGGTTACCGGAATGGGAGGATGTCTGAGAAAAGGGAAAACACTTCTATTCTTTGACTTCCACCCTACTGGTTGGAATCACAAAGGACTTTTGATATCTCAGAGTTTTCACTGTCCATCTCCAAGACAGAACTAGAATTGTCTTTTTTTGTTCCCAAAACATTTGGCAGCTAGAGATGGAGATACCCATCCATGTTAAAAGATCCAGTCAGTTCAAGAGTATCGATGAGCATGTGATGAAGATCCAGATGTGCATTCATCTTTACATCAAGTAAATACAAAGGTGTCATATAATGTCACAAGGGCAGAGCTTACCTCTGCTGGTTTGGACATCAGTTTCTGGCCTTAAAACAGTTCAATTTGCAAGTCTCTCTCTTCCCACTCCACCTTAAAAATAATCAAATCTTGCCGTCATATATTTTTTCAAAGCCAGTGCTTAGTGAAATATTTCATGAAGCATGGGGAAATTTTTCCAAAATAAAGCAGGTATTATTTCTGTTTTCCTTATAACATAGAAAAGAAAACAACTATGGTAAGCATTTGGACATTTATTTGTTAGGAGATGAATATAAAATTTGCAGTAGCCTAAACCACTGAGCTGCTGAACTTGCTGACTGAAAGGTTGGTGGTTCAAATCCGGGGAGTGGAGTGAGCTTCCGCTGTTAGCCCCAGCTTCTGCCAACCTAGCAGTTCGAAAACATGCAAATGTGAGTAGATCAATAGGTACTGCTCTGGCAGGAAAATAATGGTGCTGGCCACATGACCTTGGCAGTGTCTAAACACTGGCTTTTTGGCCTAGAAATGGAGATGAGCACCAACCCCCAGAGTCGGGCACAACTAGATTTAATGTCAGGGAAAAACCTTTACCAACCTTAAATATCCTAAAGGGACAAGATCCTATCTGAAGCTACGAAGGGTCAATCCTGATTAAAACATGAATAGGAAACTGCCAATGAAGACCAGATATTTTAGACTATATTTCAGCCAAACGACTTCCTTGCCTAAGAAAACCCTATGAAATTTGTGGGGTCATTGCAAGTGAACAACTTGAAGACTCTCACATACAGTATATGCAAAAACTGGACTCTAACTGCATTATCCACAGACAGACACAAGAGGGGGTCTGGAGAACACAGTCTATTGGAAGCTCTTCCTGAAGCCTCCCTCTTTCTCCTTTTATATACATCTCAGAGGAGTCATTCATCATACCTTCAGTAGCATGTATCCTTCCAGGAAGACACATGCTATGCAAATATCATTTGGGCCGTTATATTTTATGTTCTACCTGCTGAAATTGGTGAAATGAAAATAAGGGAAGAGAGGCACAAGAACCTAAAATAATGCCACAAAGATACAATATAGCATCTCCTAAATTGAAATAGAATGAATAAGCCTGCATGTGGTAAATATTGAACAGTAATTTTATTTTGTGTAGATCTTGATTGCAGACCTATAGAATTTGAATAAAATAAATCATCCTACTTCTCCTATGTTTCACAGTGATCTTCAGGGTTTCAGAAATATCTGTCAGCTTTCTTCGCTGGTGATTCTTTGGAAAAAATAATATTAATTTTATTTGTCCATAGCAGCTCATTTTCTGTCATCACCAACATCCAGTCAAATGACGTGTATCCCATCTACACTGATCACTCCAGATATCTCTGTTAAAGATGTGTTGCCCCATTAAATATGTATTTAATTTAAGTTGTCTGTTATTGTGTTAAGAAACAGTATTGCAATTTGCAAACAGTATTAAATCAACTTGCATTTCCATGACCTTGGAACCATCTTTCTCTTTAGAGAAAAGGGGATAGTACACAGTTCCAGTTCATGGATTTTGTCCAGAACTATAATCGGCTGGTGTACCTGCTGTTCAGCTAGGATATAATGTCATCAAAGTGTCTTAGCTAATTACTATGTTTGCTTTCATTATATTGACTTCAGCAGTAGCAATTTTTAAAAATAAATATGTTATAAAGATGATGAACTTTATGCTGAGTTCTTGACCCAGTCAAATAGATGGAAACTGATTTTGTAGGATCTCTTTTATCATAATTTTTGCAGACTCAAATTGCAACAAGAACAGGAGTTGAAAACATCACCTTGCCAGCTGTTTTAACAGATGATTGCAACTATTATCTATGATTTGATCTAACCACATGTGTGAAGCTGAGGTGGCAACATGCATATAAAATTAAGGCAAGAGTCCAGCACCACTCTTAGAATCATAGAATCATAGAATAATAGAGTTGGAAGAGACCATATGGGCCATCTAGTCCAGCAAGGACATCTCTGGGCTGTCATCTTGACAACTATTATCAATGTTAACCATAAGGTATTATGTCTACGCTCAACAATGGGTTAATGTGATAACAACTGATTGATGGACACTGTTGTCTTCTTTTATTGCAGCATCCAGTCACATCATCATGTACTACACACCATGAGTATATCTATTCTACATAATTATACAGGTTAGACATATCATATCCCGAATTCAGAAATCTGAAATACTCTAAAATTGTCTACACCTTTGCATTCTGGTATATACAAAGTTCAGTGTACACAAATTTGATGTCATGGACCAAATCATTAAAATGTTTGTATAAAATTCCCTTCAGGCTATATGCATAAGCATTTCTGAATATTTTGCCTATACTTGAGGCTTATCTCAAAAATATCTCATTATGTATATATATGCAGCTACAAGTATGTATATATATATGCAGCTACAAAATCTAAAAGCACCCAAAATCCAGTTCTGTTCCCAAGGATTTCAGAGAGGAGATTCTCAACCTGTGGAACTGTGATACTATGTTAACAACTCTGGATCCTTCTCCTGAGGTCTGTATTTTCAATTGAAAATTTTGCCAAAAAGTGGTCTAGAGGAGTACATTAAAGCTTGGTGAGATATTTGTTGATTGGTTAAATTCTGTATTTCACTGTGAAATAGTTGCCACTGTGTAACAGTCACACCCTCGTTTCCCTCAATTGGTATTTTTTTATTTCTTCAAGTAATAGTCGCACACTTAATTTGTCACCTCAAAGTACCCACGTCATTCGCTCACCCACTCACCCTCCCTCTTCCATCTATGATGCTTCACTCACATGCTTTTGCACTCATCTGAGTGAAGCATCGTAGCTGGAAGGGGGCACATTTTTTCACTACATAATAGTTGCACCCTCCCTTTCACCCAAAAAAGGATTAAAATTGTGATTACTATGCAACAAAATATAATATTTCTAAATATCGTACCAAACTAAAAATTCCAGAATTTTTTAAAGTGAAACTAGGACAGTTTAAAGTGATATCATAACTGATTCAAATGCTTAGTAAAATACAGTGTAGAAGCTATATTCATGCAACGGGTAGAAAAGCACAGGGCATGAAATTGGTGAACAACTGCATGATGTATTACTGAAACAACAACAACATAATCATCATCTTTATCTATGTCCTGCCTGCATTTGCCTCAGTATTGGGGGTCAAGGCAGATCATGCATTATCTTGTTTTCTTTCATCCAGTCTTTAAAAGGGGTCCAGTCAGTTCTATTTCTAATCTTTTTTTTGGCATTACCCCATTATAAAGAAGAAAGGAATCACTATTTTTTTCCCTTTTCTCTCTTTCTTCTCTTCCCATTTTAGTCTATTCATTCATTTTTTCTCTTCTTCTTTTTTCCTTCCCCCTTTTATCCCTTCCCCCTCCTCCATCTGAAAACTATTTCAATAAGAATTATTTTTTAAAAAAGACAGATCATGCATTGAAAAGCAAAAAAACAACAACCCAAAAAATCAAATATGACTTATATTCCTAACCATATTAAAAACATACACTCTAAAAAAGAATACAGGCTGCAATGGCCCCCTTTAATATTGTCATCTCAAATTTTAGAGTGCTGGATTTAAGATATACAATAAAAATGTCATTCCACAAACATTTCTTTCACAAATTTGATATTTTTCAAATAAATTCAGTTGTTACTCGGTTTTGAGTAAGTGCCGGCACTGATGTTCCAGTGTGATTTCTTTTAGTGCTTTTGAAAAGGTTTTTGTGTTTACTATTAGTGAATTAAAGTGCTCTGAAAGTCTGTTAGAAGACTTTAACGCCTTTCATGTATTTTAATATGTGTATTTTATAGAATGTTTTATATGATTATGTGCTTTTAGCAATGTTGTAACCCTCCTTGAGCCATGAGGAGAGGCGGATAAGAAATAAAATTATATTATTATTATTATTTTATTTTATGACACAGCAAACAAGATAGATATGCTGGATTTCATATCACAAAATCACAAGTCGAACACTTCCCAAGTGTCTAGGACTCTGTGATGTATTATTATTATTATTATTATTATTATTATTATTATTATTATTATTATTATTATTATTATTAATGTTATTGGGAAACTGAATTAATCCCAACTTTGTCATTTGCAACTAATTACATTAAAGGTCATGATTACATTAAAGATTCATGCAGATTTCTGGAGAAAGCTTGGAAGATGCACAGAAGCTCTCTCTCTCTGGACTTCATCACAAAGAGCTGGAGAAAACGAGAGAAAACAGGGAAAAGGGTGGAATTTCATGGGTTCTGTCTTTAAAGAAGATGAAGAATATACTCCCTCCCATCACACAAGGATTGTCTCCTCCAGCTTCTAACTCAACCATCCACTTAATTCCTATCACATGGGCAGGTGATGACTCCTCCTATTTCAAGGATAGCAGCACACTTTTTAAAACAGGCATCCTTTAAGACAGCACTTCCTTCAAGATCCTTCCACTGAAACAGAGTGAAGCACCTTTCTTAAGATGGCTCTTTCCCTGGGATCATTTGCACTGATATTTCCTCCCATTGTCCCTTTAAAAAAAATAACCCCGTATCTTGGGAAGTGCTTTTAAATTGACCCCCATCTTTCCCAGAGCCTTTGCATTGGTGATTGTAGGAAGTGGTTTTAAATTAACCCTGATCTTTCCCTAAGCACCTCTGCATTGGTGATCTGGGGAAATGGGCATTTTGGCTCCTCCCTCACACAGCATCAACGTTTTATTTACAAGTGGGCAACAAAAGCGGGCAGCAGGGATTAACATCACATGGCAAAATAGCTCACCTCCTCAATTGAAGCTTGTGTCGTGTGAAGGACACCGTAGGTTGCCATTTCTTAAATGTGTAGAAACACTGATTTTACTGTCTGTGATGAAGTAATCTGTTTAATAATCTTCATGTTGGTTCTACTAATGGAAGTACTCACATAAATGGAAATGTCTTAAAGCAGGGGTGGAAATGTGTGGCTTTCCTTGTGTTGCTGGTTTGAAACTCCAGCCCTAGTCAACCTAGTCAACGGTGAGGAATTCTGCAATGTGTCATTGCACAACAACTATGAGGTTCATCTGTGAGCCTTGTGATTCCCACCCCAAGTCTATAAGGTTAAGTTACATTTCAGTGACAGATAAGAAGGGTGATGAGCAGAGCCGGCCCTAGGTATTTTTCAAGTGTAGGCGAACAGAATTTTGGCGCCCCCCCCAAACCAATCACTGAAAAATAAAAGCGTTGGATAAGGGAAAATGTTGGATAATAAGGAGGGATTAAGGAAAAGCCTATTAAACATCAAATTACATTAAGATTTTACAAATTGACCAAAACATCATTGTTTTACAAGAAATCAACAGAAAAAGCAGTCTCAACTGCGCCCCCGTATGTTTTGCGCCCGAAGTGACAGCTTAATTCGCCTCATTGTTGGACCGGCTCTGGTGATGAGAATCCCTTCCTGTTTGATTAGCATTTCCATTATTTACTCACTGTCCTTCAGAGAAAAGCTAGAAACAGAAAAGATTTCCAAGATCCACTGAAAGGCTAACCAATATGATGCCAAATACATATTCCTGGGGAGTGAGTTCCATAAATAGAAGCTCATCATTAAAAGGATTCTGTTGATAACATGCACACATCTAATAAATTTTGTCAGCAAGTACACATAATGTCCTAACTTCCAGAATGAAAATCAGTATTTTTGAAGCCTCTCAAAATGATGGATACACAGCCAAGAATGAGGCATATAGTTCCTGGTACTGAGAGTTCTTGAGATTTTAACTATGCAGCTTTTAATATTCAGTGTCAGGGGGCAGTGGGATCTAATTACAATATTTCTGGAAGAGAATGTGAATGTTTTATTCAAAGACAAAGGGGATTGTTTTACAGGGCAGAAATATAATATAATAATCAATGTATGTGTACATCAGAAAAGGTATCTCTAAAGAAGGAGAAGTCACCACTCTATTTGCTATTCAACCTTGTGGGGAGGAATAAGAAGAGCAAATGTGGGTAAACACATGCTTTTTAGATTCAACCCCTCTCCCTGTACAACCTCTATCCTTTGCTTTGAACCCTGGAGAGCTGCTGGCAGTCAGTGCAGGCTGTACTTGTCAGACAGTTTTGTTTCATGTAGGACATTTACTATCAACAATTCTAAAATAATCCAAGCTATGGTTCCCTTGACCTTAGAATTAAAGAGAGAATAAATTGCATGACGCTATAATCAGAATTGGAAGAGACCACAAGGGCCATCCCATCCAACCCCTGCCAAAAAGGAATACACAAAGTACTCCCAAGAGATATCCATCCAGCCTCTGTTTGCAAAGCCCCACACTCCAAGGTAGCATACTCCACTATCAAACATACAACAATAATAACTTTATTCTTATATCCCGCCATCACCTTCCCGAAAGGACTCAGAGCAGCTTACAGATGGCACAAGGTGCTTAAAAGCAACATAAAAGTGAACACAATATAAAATACAATAAGACAAAACACATGAAACATATAAAACATCAATTCAGACTCAATCAAACTATGCTCCTCTAACTGTGGCTAGAAATTACTGGCACCATGGTTGGGCTGTAAACACTGGAATAAAATAAGTGCCAGTTTATTAAACATCTCTTACTGTCAGGAGATTCTTCCCAATTTTGAGGTGGAATGTTTTTTTCATATGGATTCCATCTAAATATTGGAATAATTTCTCTCTACTATCTACCTTTCCATCACTGCAAGTTGAGTAAGTATTCAGATTTTGAAATGTTACATTTTTGGACTATACATCCTACTATGGCCACTCCAAATGTAATCCAATAAGTTAACTGTTCCTAATTCTGCTGATTTTCATTTTCATCTTCTGCTTTTTTCATCTACATTGAGATAAGACAACCAGACCTTGTGTCCAGGGGTTGAATGATTGGCCACAACTTTAATGCAAAAGCTATGGACATTAATCATACACCTCAATAATCATACCCTTCCTTGGATAAACAATGTATAGGAAAAGTAAGGTTGAGGGGACATGAAGTCTGATGCACAAGCAGGGCTACAAGTTGCGTTGGTCTGGCTTTCCATATCAACCAATCTGTGTGATATGGATGTGAGGTCCCCTGCATTCACCCAAACTGCAGTTTCTCCTGCTTTTTGACCTTCTAGCCACCCCAGGGATTCCTTCCGCTAATTTAACTTACTGGTATGTCTTATGTCCCCTCTATTTTTCCATATCTGTCACTTGTGATAAAACAGCAATAGAATCAAAATTTATTTATTTATTTTATTTACAGTATTTATATTCTGCCCTTCTCACCCCGAAGGGGACTCAGGGCGGATCACATTGCACACATATAAGGCAAACATTCAATGCTATAACATAGAACAGAGACAGACGCAGGCACGGGCTGGCCTCGAACTCATGACCTCTTGGTCAGAGTGATTTGTTGCAGCTGGCTGCTAACCAGCCTGTGCCACAGCCCGGCCTTCAATTAAGAACATTCATAGAATCATAGAATAGTAGAGTTGGAAGAGATCTCACAGGCCATCCAGTCCAACCCCCTGCCAAGAAGCAGGAAAATGACATTCAAAACACAAGTCAGTGCAATAATGAACACAAGTGGAAATGCATAAACAAAATTAAGTGTACAATCTGTGGGAAGAATCACTATTCTCACATACAAAGTGGAAAAGTAAATACAAAATTAAGCTCAGAAGTTATCAGGAGGCAACCCCAGGGAAGGCCAAAAATTTGCTCCAATAGCACGAGTAAAATTCCTTTTGGGCCCTCAAAGACAAATAGTCATGTCCTGGAGATGTGCAGAGAATCACAATACAGCAAGGGCATGTGTGTTGTGTGCCCTTATATCCCTGCCCAATCTGGTATGTAGCCTTGTGGGATTTGCAGTTCAGTGACGCATTGTCTTGAGATCTAGCCTGAGCATTTGACCACATGACCTCTTCCCAGGCCTGCTCCACGTGGCTCATCATAATTGTGGCCAACCTTAAAGAAATGGAATAAAAGACATCCCTCCCCCTCTGTAATGTTGGGGTAAGTCCTTGTTTTGGCTACATTAATGTAATTGGGGTCAACTAACTACAGTGCTCCTCAAAGTGACCCTCTTTTTCAGTTCTCAGTGATGGTGGGTTGTTGTGTTTTTCTGTCACATCTGTTTCTATGCAAAAAAACAAAAAACAAAAACAAAATGAGCATGCAGAACCAGGTAAACAGACAAGATCAGATTTTCCACCTAAATAAACAGCAGGGCCTGGGAATTTCTTATATTGTTCTACCCCATGTGGTTTCTTTCAGAAGAACAAAACATTTCAGATTTGTCAGACTGATGTCATAAAGTGCTACTGCCTTCTTTCCAGATATTAGATATACACTGTGGTGACCTCATAAGTGTATATTTTGTATGAAATAATCTTTAGCTTTCTTTGTTTAGACAGCTGAAAGCAAAGGAAATTAGTGTTTACTACTTTTCTTCTCTCTTGACAAGTGGGGACAACATGCTGTTGTGTTTCAGGATTTTTGTACCAATGTGCTCTCACACCTGTCATGTTTGCATCTTTCTTCACAGCAAACAGACATTGTGAGGAAAATCCAGTTCAGCTCTTTAGGGTTCAAGCTATTTTTTTTAATAGCACAGATGTTCAGTGAAGCATTAATTTGTCTTTGAGTCAAAACACTACTTGGTTTTCCCAGATATTCTCTCTTTTTTTTCATTGCAAGTTCAGGTATTTATTCAAGTAAACATGTATCCAGGGGATGGGGGGTGGGAATCAAGATTGCACTCATCAGTCCCATTCATGACTTCCACTCACAGAGCCTATATATGTACTCCCAAGTGACCCATTTAAGTGTATACTCTTAAGTGACCAGTGGTTTCCAACCGTTGGTTTTCCAGGTGTTTTGGACTTTAGCTCCCACAATTCCAAACAGCTGAAAAATTGCCTTGAGATGGAGATCAGAGTTGTCTTTTACTTGGGAAAGCCTGATCTGTTGTCTACAAAAGTTTGTGATACAGTCAATTTGTGAGCACCATTTCACATTTTTATCTGGCTAACACAAGATACCAATTGCTTGAAGTAAATGTCCATCCAATGAAGGGAAAGTCCACATTTCCAAGCATGCAGGTACCTATACCTGTTGATTATGAAGGGGTTATTGATATTTCTTATCATTTTCAAAATAATATCTAATAAGATAAAGTAAAATAAACTAGACAAATAACTAGTCATTGCCAATCATGTTATCAAAAATATTTGCTTCTTTTTTGCATGGTCTGCTATGTGAATTAAAGTTGCTATTACAACATTTCAGAGATATGTAAGGCTGCATTAGGCTTGCCAAGTGCTCCTGATTGTAAGGAATGTTCCTTGTTTGAGGGCCAGAAGGCCCGTCCCTTATAGCCTGGCAGATGTTCTTTATTATAAGAGATGTGCACTATTTGAGAGTTGGAAAATTCCTTTCATATAGAACAAATGTGACTCAAAAACATCCTATTTTTTGAGATGGGGTAAAACGTTTTGCATCAGATTACTTATGAATGTGGACAACGTATTATTTCTACAGATACATTCCTGGTTACTAGTTAAGTACTACAAGTCAAGTGAAATAAATATTTGCATCTGGTATTCATTTAGGTTGAACTCAAACTTGTAAATAACTACTTCCTGATTTTCAGTCCTATATGTCATGATTTTTACTCTCCCTTGATGCTAATTTGAAAACTTGGCAATACTAGTTTGGAAACATGGAACATTCCATAACATCGTCCTGAAGTGGGAAGCTCCTGCATCCCCGGATTCCAGGATATGAGCCAATTTATTGACTTGATTTGTTTGTTCTTTCACTTCTAAACTAAATATAATTTGGTTTATTGTATAGATAATTTGAATACCTGAAAAACGGAAGGTTTTCAGCTAGGAAAAAAACAATAATATGTCTATTAGTGTAATACATACACGATATAGAATATCCAGCCAACCCAAAGTTACCCCATATGTGCAAACCTTCAAGACTGAAGATCTTTTAATTAAGCAACAGCTTGCACAAAAACTGGTGTTTGGCAGCAAGGTATGAGAGGGTGCCAGGAGGAAAGAGGCTGATATGATATTGAAGTCATGGATCCCTTCTGCACTGGCCTATATCCCAGGATCTGATCCCAGATGATCTGCTTTAAACTGGATTATATGAGTCTCCACTGCCAGATAATCTGGGATAAGAAAATAATCTGGGATGAGATTCTGGGATATAGGGGCAGTGTGGAAGGGGCCTTTGTGATGATAATTTATTACATTTTTAAATGATTCTACCTCCAAAAAGCTTGGGATACATGTTTCTTTCTTACAAATTGAAAAGAGTCAGGCTATGTCTGAGAAAGCTATTTTAAACAGACAAAAATCAGAAAGTCCAAGAACATAAAGTCGTTGGCCATGCTAGTTTTGTATGAATTTGCACCTTGGTCTTATCTGCACACACTTTCTATCATTTAGATCAGAAACCAGTCCCATTGCATTTGATGTTGCTTTCTTCCACAACAAGTGCAGCCAGGCAGAAAAAAAATCATAGATTGATCTGAATAGGAAGTCTATCATAGAGATAATCCAGTAAACCAACTCTAGGGTTTAGAAAAAAAACTACTTTTTGGCCTCCAGCTCCCAGAATTCTCATGGCAGTATAACTACAAGTAGGAATTATTGTTCAACAAAACAGCTTCTTCAATCTGTGGTCAACTCTCCTATAACATATGTAGCTAGAGTAGGAAGGGTGTCATGTCCATTTAGATAAAAATTACCATCCATTGACATCCTAGGCCTGGTTGAGGAAAAACAGGGCTCCAGGGCCAGATTTCAGGAAGTCCAAAGTGTTCTTCTTTCCTTGGTAGTCATGCTCATGGAATTTTCTACATGTAGAACAAGTGCTTGTATGTAAATGATCCATTCTGTGGGTGGATTAGACTCTGCATCATATCTGAATCCTCTTGAACAAATGATTCTGAGGTTAGATTTTTACTCTTAGAATGCATTCCTAACTGGTCAAGATGTCCAAAAGCCACCTGGGAGAACTCTAGGACATCTGAAACCGTGATTACTCTGTTGGAAATTAATTGGAACAACCATAAGCCTGGCTTCAGATTGTGCAAGCATTGTGACTCTGGACCTATCTACATTGATACTTTTTCTTGAAGAGGGGGCCAGTCAGCACCATGGCAGCTTCATGATACACAGAGCTGATTTGGGCTGAAGCAGATCAAAGTACATGTCTGCTTTGGCCACATCATGAGAAGACAGGATAGCTTGGAGAAGAGAATGATACTGGGGAAAATGGAAGGAAAGAGGAAGAGGGGTTGCCCAAGGGCAAGATGGATGGATGGTATCCTTGAAGTGACTGACTTGACCTTGAAGGAGCTGGGGGTGGTGACGGCCGACAGGGAGATCTGGCATGGGCTGGTCCATGAGGTCACGAAGAGTTGAAAGTGACTGAACGAATAAACAACAACAGATCAAGGTAAGAAGTGATGGACACGCCATGTTGCACCCACTGGCCATTGCTATGATGAGAATGGGAGGAGATGGGAAGGGTGGCTATCTGATGGTGCTGAAGTGGGTTTGGTGTTGTTGGACAGCCAGGACTACCTGTAACCTCCACAGCAGCCCTCTGGGGTGGCAGTCAAAACAATCCTGAAGGCAATTCATTATTTGATACTCCAGATCTGCCCTGGTATAAAATGTATGTATAGAGACATCCTCTGTCCCTGAGCTGGAAGTAGTTTGGATCTGGAATGAATTGTCTCTTCCTCTATCTCCTCCTTTCTACACTCCTTCTACACTTTCTACAATCTGTTTTTGGATCTCCTGTCAGAAGGTTATAACCAGCAGAGCAGTTCTTCTGGCAGATTGCACTTTTGGCCTACTTGTGAGATCAGTTAGCCACAACTGAGGGATTTTTGCTGGTAAAGTTTTCTGCCTCATCTTAATCCTAAACAGCTGTCTGATATTTGATTTAGGATTGCATTGGTAGTATGTTATAGATTGCTCTTGGTTTTATTGATTTAATACCTTTTAACTGCATATTGCCTTGGGTTGATTGGGACCTGTATTGCATGTTTCTTAGACAAACTTCGTATGCCCAAAGTGATCACTCAATAAATAACTGAATAATATCACATACATTAAAACCTAAATACACCTACATTATATACTACAGTTATTTGAAAATAGTCTTCCAGTCAGAGAAAAGTTCAGCTGCCAATTTAAAGAAGGGCTCAACACTACCATCATTTTGTAAAGCGCCTAATATAATTAGAGAAGGAGGATTTAAACACACAAGTATAGAGCAGGAAGACTTTTGTAAATATGATTTTTAAGATTACAAGGAAAACCAATATTGTAATTGAGTTCAGCATTTAGCTAGTTGGAGCCCTACAGCCTCATGAGAAAATGGCTGATTATTGATTTAAAAAACAAACTGTGTGAAGATACAGCATAATTTGAGAAGCCTGATGACATTTTTTTCAGATCTTTGGTCATCATTATTAAGGAGGGTAAAAGTACCCCAAATGAAACCTGTTTTTGTTTTAACGCATTTTAGAGGACTGCTTTAATTTAATTAATGAAAAAATCATAGGTTAATTGCCTTATGTTTTAATGTGAGTCTATTATGCATGCAGGCATATTTTACTTATATCTCAACTGTTTGATGTACACAATCAATTCAAAAAGGGATAATGAAGAAATGTTACACCCTGTGTAGAATAGTAATTAGGGACTCTGGCGTGACTTTTACTATTAATTGTGCAGTTCTGTAAACATGTTTGACATAATGCTGAGAAAAGCATTTGTCAAATTCCTATTACTTTCTGATGTCTGTCTCATTCTTCTGTTTATTTTAAAACAAACAAACAAATAAACAATACTTTGTGATTCAAAGACAGACTTTAGACAACAGATAACTTTACTTCTGAGTTATGGCAACCCTATGGTGAACCTTTTGCAGGGTTTTCTTGGTGGAATTTGTTTTGAGTGGGCTTACCCTTGTCTTCCTATGGGGTTGAGAGGGTGTGACTTATTTAAGATCAACCAGTGGTTGTCCATGTAGATGGTTCTGCAGCCACACAAACATACTGCAGACATGTTATGGCTATGTAATTTAGATCTTGTCATAATAAAAAAAATCTTCACCAACTAGTGGAACAACAACAGGGATGGGCCAACAGGAGTTCTGACATAAGGAGGTTCCACAGCCTCTTTTGTCATGGAAAGATATAATGCAATCCTGTAGTACCTTAGACTAGAGAAAAACTGAGAAAAAAAGCATATAGTATGTTTGAATCTATATGTTGTGTGTTTGAAAGGAGCCCCCGGTGGCTTAGAGGATTGAGCTACCGGGGGTGAGCTCCCGCTGTTAGCCCCAGCTTCTGCCAACCTAGCAGTTCGAAAACATGCAAATGTGAGTAAATCAATAGGTACCATTTTGGTGGGAAGGTAACGGTGCTGCATGCAGTCATGGCAGCCACATGACCTTGGAGGTGTCTACGGCCAACGCAGGCTCTTCGGCCTAGAAATGGAGATGAGCACCAACCCCCAGAGTCAGACATGACTAAACTTAATGTTAGGGGAAAACCTTTACCTTTAACTATGTTTGAAAGGAATTTAAGTTTGCATTTAATGTGGGTAACTAAGAACCAGAGACTGGCCTATTAGGGCAAATAGGGCATTAACAGCATTTCTGAAATTGTCATATTTTCACTCAGCTCCAGACCACAGAGACATACTAGGCTTTTCATCTCCCTGGACCTTCACTTGAGCATCCTTGCTTTGTGTGTCCAAGATTAATAATATGTTTTCAGTCTGCAACCACATGAATTTTGACATGCAGGTGCTTGATTTCCGCTTCATATGGCTAAATCTGATGCATCTCAGGAGGACATATTCCCAAAGAATAAGTGAGTCTGTTGAAGTGGAAATGAGAGTTTTTGTCACTTCTTTACAGACACATTTCTAACACAACATGAGCTTTTTGTAAACAAAACAACTTTCTCAGATGTGTGGTGGCAGACTGTAGCCATCTGACAACACAGACTCTTACCTCTGAAATGTCATGCTTTAAATATAGTAGTATTTCAGGACTCCTCCATATTTGATGAAAATGTTTATTTATTCTTTGCATCTGCTAAACACATTGAAATGAGAAATATTGCATTTGCATTCTATCATAGTTGTTAGTGAGGGATAGTGGGAATGATTGACGGGGGACAAATGATTGCCCCCCCCCCCACCCCCAAATTTCAGTCCTTAAATTTCTAGCTTTGCAGTAATACAATAATGAAATTCTACCTCTGGCCTTTTCAGTTTTACACAGTTTAAAAAGATAGTATATTTTAATCAGAGGTTTCTGCTATCTTGAATATCTTGGTCTTAACAAAAAGAAAAAAACAACAACATCTTTATCAAGCAGGGTTATGCAATGAGAAAGTTGTCGCCCAGAAGAGAAGGATGTGGAGATGGGTCAATAAGAATTGCCAAGCTGTACACAATTTATTGGTCCCCAATATTTCCACAATTTATTGGGCCCCAGTGGCGAAGTGTGTTAAAGCACTAAGCTGGAGACCGAAAGGTCCCAGGTTCAAACTGGGGCTCCATCTCCTGCCAACCTAGCAGTTTGAAAACATGCCAATGTGAGTAGATCAATAGGTACCGCTCCAGTGGGGAGGTAATGGCACTCCATGCAGTCATGCCGGCCACATGACCTTGGAGGTGTCTACGGACAACGCTGGCTTTTCGGCTTAGAAATGGAGATGAGCACCAACCCCCAGAGTCAGACATGACTGGACTTAACATCAGGGGAAACCTTTACCTTTTTAAAAATATCTCCAAGCAAACATTGCTGAATCAGAGTGCCTTATCTCATCTCTTTGGGCAGTTTGAAATGGTTTTGAAACAACTGAGTTGTTAACTCTTTCAGAAGTAAGCTGTCCCCACACCCACCAAAGAAAACCAGGTTTTCCTGGTGGGGTGCTTAGATGCCTTCCCAGTAACTACCACCCAACTTCCCCAAACCAGCCTTAAAATGGAAAAAAAAAACTTACTGGGCTCCTCACCTCCCTGCCTCCTGGAGCATTATTTCTATGTGCCAGGAGGACTGCTAGAGCAGCGTAATGGCGGCTCGGTATGTTTTTTTTTTTTTTTTTTTTTTTTACAATTTTAAGGCTGGTTTGGGGGTTTCAGTGGAGTTGATGGGTGCCCTCTTGGTTCTCCGGGATCATGGAACTCGAAAAAACTGAGAGTGCGGTGGGGATTGTCCTGTGGGTAGTCCCAAGACTACCTGGAAGTCAGTCCCCATAGGTCCGATATCCCATTAGACCCGGGCCTTTCAGGAAGGCCTGGGTCTAATGGTGTATATAATTAATTTGGAACAAAATAGGGTTTACGTGCTTTATCCCAAATTGGTTTGATTTTAACAGAGGCATCATTTTGATGCCTCAGGTAAAAGCCCAATAGCCCCCCCACTTTGGGGCCTGTCTGGATGGGCCCTCATTCTTTTACAGGCCAGACAAACATGAATGGAGAAATCTAAAGTAACCACACAGCCGTTTAATCTGTGTCAAGATGTGAATTTAAGACATTTGGTTCACTTTGGAGTGCCTATACAGACACCCCACAAACTGGCTCAAAGATGAAAGAGAGTCCATATTGTCTGCAGATCAATGAAATCCAGAATTATTTTGTTTTCTCACCTCTGTGCGGAAGACAACTTGCAAGTTCTTCCATCACAGCTCATCAAAACAAGGCTGTAAAATCTAGCATTCTCAAGGGAACAAAATCTTGCCTGTTTCAATAGGCTAAGGCAAAAGCAAACTGGGGCTGCTTCTCCTAGTTTTTCCTGGATACTTGAAAAGACTCCAATTTTTCCTTAATTATACAAATATTTTCTTCTCTCTAGTGCTTTCATCTGAGGGTTCCTCCCCCCTTTCCTCAAAGACTGGGGAAGACAGTCTAGGCTCTGTAACTGGCAACCCTAATCTTCCATCTTTCCTTAATTTCTCTGAGGCTGAAAGAGTGTAAGTCCTTCAAAATTACCCAGTGGTTGTCCATGGCAGAGTGGGGGTATCAAGTCTGATCTTCAGAATTATAGGCCAACACAGGACAACATGAATTCACCCATCCATGCACCTGACCACTTGGACTAATGGGGCTAGCCTTGGTTGCTAGCTGAGGCAAGCCTTGTAGCTGTATGTTTACACCCATTTTCACTGTGTAATAGTCACCACACCACATAATAATCGCACCCCTTTTTAAACAACTGCACACTCCCCCTTTTAAAACTACTGTGACTATTATGAGGTGAAATACAGTATATAAAAATGCCACATATTAGGAAAGCCTAAAAAAAGAACTGTTTTCAAAGGTTTGCAGAAATAAAAATGCCTTCATCTATCCATGGAAATATAGCAAGGAAGGTGCTAGTACAATATCTCTCAGAAAAGGATTTCAAAGCATGCGCCAGCCACCGGGAAAGCCCTTTTCTGTGTTCTCAGCAGATGTACCTGCAGCAGTGGTGGAGCAAAGATAATTGCCTCCTCAGAAGATCTCAAAACACCAATAGTCTTGTAATAACCAGTAGGATTTCAGATTTACCAGTCTTTCTCTGACTGCCTTTCCTTGTTCAGTGTAGCTGGTTTAAAAAATATACAGGGAAACATTATGAAAAGTATACCACATGTAGACCCCTTTTCCATCTTTGGATACATAAATCATATAAATATTTCAAATTTCTTGAAATACTGAAGCTGTGATGTCTGGTAGGAAAAGATATTTTTTATTTTCTCTTTGTGTCCTTTAGAAGAAGGACAGATAGGCACGCGCGCACACACACACACACATACATGCCTGTCCCACTAGACATGGATTTTTGACCTTGGTAAAATCTAGATGTTTTTATTTGCTTTAAATATTATAATATTATAATATATTTAAATATAATCACAAAAATTTGTATCAGCCACTTGATATACTTAGTTAAATAGCAACTAACCTCTCCTAGCTTAGCCTCAACCTCAAATCTCATCCACTCATGCTTCAATCACTGAATGGATCTCTCCTTGTTCCCAAGCAGTTGATGCCTGGTGAATTAGGTTGGGTGAGTTACAATCATGACAATAGTAACACAATCTTGATAAACTAACATTGATGAATATCAAACTATCATTTACATTAACCCATCCATAACTGTTTAATATTCATGATCACTACTTAGTTACAATTGTGGCACTATTGCCACGGGAGTGTAACCAGGGGAGGTTGCTAAGTTCTGCATCAGCTACTTAACCCAATAACTAAGTAGTTGATAAAGAATACTGGCTTGTATTATAATTATTATCGACAAAGAGAAGTAGGCAAGAGGGAACATTGCACTGTTTGCCCATGCCAGCAAAAAAACAAGACATTTAATGCATATTCATTTTTTAAAGATTGTTTTCCATTTGCTTTATATGCAAACCTCTCTCTTTTAAAATTCAGGCTTATTTATGTTCTTGTGCTTAATACTCCTCTTAATGTGTTGTTTTTTATTTTTGTGAGTTATGTTTAGAGCAAATGAAATGTAAATGAAATGGATATTTCTAACTGTTATTGGACTTATGTTTCTAGCTTGATTTTATATTCAAAAATCCACATGCAATCTGAATAAGTAAAGATAAATGTTTTCCTCTGACAGCAAGTCTAGTTGTGTCTGACTCTGGGGGTTGGTGCTTATCTCCATTTCTAAGCCAAAGAGCCGGTGTTGTCTGTAGACACCTCCAAGGTCATGTGGCCGGCATGACTGCATGGAACACTGTTACCTTCCTGCCAGAGCAGTACCTTTTGATCTATACACATTTGTATGTTTTCGAACTGCTAGGTTGGCAGAAGCTGGGGCTAACAGTGGGAGCTCCCTCTGCTCCCCAGATTTGAAATGCTGATCTTTTGGTCAGCAAGTCCAGCAGCTCAGCGGTTTAATCCACTGCACCACTGGGGTCTCCTACAATCTGAATAAGAAACTTGAATTTGCCAGGATTTACAAAATGTCCAGTTGATGTTGACCAGATTGCACTGGAGGACCCTGAGATTTCTAAATAATTGTCTCAGGGTTTTTTTTTTAAGCTTTTTTCTTTGCAGTTTCCCTCTTTCATGGGAATCCTATGTATGTAACTCTAACTAATGTGGAATGCCTATTCCATAATAATGGAACATGGCCTATTTGTCTCAACATTTACATAGGGAAGCAACTATGGCCTTTTAATAATACTGTCCGGTGGACAATAATACAGTGGGCAAACTGCACTCCCCTGGGGTAAAACAAAAATCAACATCCCCCTCCAAAAATAGCCTTTAGGAATATTGGGATCATTATATTGCAACATGGCAAGAATATCTCTGATATCCCCCAAAAGATAACTTGTGTGTATTTTGGGAGAGAAAAGTTTTGTGTTTGTGTGTGCGCGTGTGTGTGTGTGTGTGTGGGCGCACTGTATACATGTGGCTCCATACGTTCCTTTATCTTCCCATCCTCTGATAGTTGTCCAATCTTGTATTAGAAATTGGAGTTCTCTCAGTTTCCATATGGATGGAGATCTAAACACCCTCGATCTTTTACTTCTTTTGCTTGGCTGATCCCAGAGAGAAGGTTGTTAGCAAACCCAACCAAAGTAAAAAAAAGAAAGAAGCTGGTTAAGTGAAAATAGTGAAATGTGTGAGCTCAGAGGGCCATATTAATTGTTTGTGGGAAGAAGAGATTTCATGGCATGGGTAGAGTGTACAAGCTCTCCCAGCTCGGGTAATTAGATAGGTTCAGCTTCCTTCATGAGTGGCTTACGTTTCCTGATTAATGTCCCACTTGTGCACAGATGTGATTTAGTCTGCTGCTGAATAAACACAACATGGGGACGGCAAGGTGATAACTACCATGCTCAGCAACCCCCCCCCCCCCCCAAAAAAAACCCCAAAACAAAACAGGAGCCTATAAATATGCCAGTGGGTCAATAGAAGTGATTTCATTCTTCCTTCACGGGACTGCTGATGAAGTCTGACAGGGCAGCTCTACTTCATTAATGCATCACAATGGCAAAGAAAGCCTGAAGGGCAAAGAGAGAGAGAGAGAGAGAGAATGAAAGAGAGAGAATCTCTTGCAGCAGATTGCAGCCTGGCTTGCAGCTGTCGAGAAGAGCCAGGGAGAAATGAAAGGCGCAGCAAGAATGGAATAAGGGAGATGTTATTGTATATTGGACTAAATCCCCCCACAACCATTAATGCTTGCTAACTTTCAGTGCCCACATTTAGAAGAAACTTGAAAAGTGCTGATTTTTCTTGGACCAAAACATTACGAAAAAGAAGGTAGGGGTGGGAAGAATTGCCAAAAGGACTACATGTGTGGGCTTCTTTTAATTTGGGCATCAGTGATTAGGGATGGAAAGTTCCAGATGTAATTATGCTTTGCCACCTTATTGGAAGGAACCATATTTCTTGCATATATGTCTTCAGAGCCATAAGCATGCCTCTTTCACTCAGGAATTTGACTCTTTATGGAGCAATGCTTCTGAGGGCCCTTCAACACAGCCATATAGCCCAGAATATCAAGGCAGATAATTCACAATATTTGTGTTGAACTGGGTTATCTGAGTCCACACTGCCATATAACTCAGTTCAAAGCAGATCATGTGGGATTTTATACAGCTGTGTGAAAGGGCCCTGGGATAGTGAGAATATACAATCCGCTACCTCTCCTCTCTTACTATTCTTTTTCCACTCCCAAAAGCCATACAAGAAAAGTTTAAGACAGATGTTATGTTATGTGTGTATTATGACATCAAACTACTTGACCATAAGGCTGTTCAACGTCACCCATTCTCAGCAATCATTTACTCACAATTTTGAATATCAGACCAAGACTGATATCTAGTAGTACACACATGGACTGCTAATCTGTAATCTAGATGAAGAAATGTATAGGATACACTCAAAATTCAACTGAATAAAAAGAAAACAACATTATGTTTATATCATTAAGAAAATGGTTTCATTCAGCCACCTTGCATTCAACTGCCTTGAGTGCATTTTTGGAGGAATGGCAGGATATAAAATGTATTACTAATGTACAGGTCTAAATCTAGTTTCAGGTAGAATGGATACATTGAGTTAATGAAATATATTCAAGTGTTGATTCACTATAGCATGTTTTTAATGCATTGTGTTTTAACTGATTTGATTTCTTGTATTACGTTATGTTTTTTAGTTCATCTTTGCTTAATTCCTGTTGTTTTACTAGCTATATTGAGTTTGTTTTTTGTTTCCTTTTGATGCTGTTTGCATTGAATGTTTGCCATTTTTTTTTTATAATTTTTATTGAAGGGTAAGTGCAATACATAGACATAGTTTTAAAAACAAATGACAGTGAGGGGTAACTAAGAAGGGAAATAAGGGGAAGGGGGGGGAGTGAAGGGGAACAAACACCTAAGGATCAACACGAAAGGGGTAGGGGTACAATGATGACTTCCATTCTATCCCTTTTTTGGAAAACAAATTCATTAATATATAATTGTTACTATGTCCCGGCTCAATTTACTGTTTTGAGTTTTCGTTGATGTATGTATCAAATTTTTTCCAATTTGTGTTTTTAATCAGTTTTCCTCTACTTGTTTTCAAATAAAAGGTTAATTTGTCCATGTCCTTGATTTCATCTACCTTTTCCAACCAATTTTCCAGTTGCGGAATCTCATCTGTTTTCCATCTTTTTGCAATTGTTATTCTTGCTGCAGCGCATATATACGTAAATAGTTTATCGTCATTAGTATCTAATTTCAGCGATGCATCTGATAGTCCCAATAAATAGTACTCAGGTTTCATTGGGAATTTCACCTTCAAAATTTTTTGCGACTCTACGTGGATCATTTTCCAAAATTTTTGTAACCTTTCACACGTCCACCATACATGAAAAAATGTCCCTTCCAGCATTTTACATTTCCAACACTTATTCTGATAATTTTTATACATTGAATTTAACTTTTTAGGGGTCATGTACCATCTGTGAAATATCTTTAACCAATTTTCTTTTAAGTCCCATGCATAAGTATATTTTAACTTCTTATTCCAAATTTGTTCCCATTCTTCCATTCTTATTGGACGGCCAACATTTTTTGCCCATCTAATCATGCAATTTTTCACGGATTCAGTTTCAGTAGACCAACCTAGCAACATATTGTAAATCCTGGAGATTTCCTTCCTGTTTGCTGATAAGATTTTATCCCATATACTCTCCTCTCCACTGAAACCTACTGTTTTATCTTTTATAAATTGTTCTTTAATTTGCGCATACTGAAACCAGGAGATACTTTTGAACCTATCTTTCAATTCTTCCTGAGATTTTAGTTCGTAGTTTCCCTCCTTTTTCTTCAAAAGGTCTTTATATCTGGGCCAATTTTTCCATCCTAGTATATTTCTCTGATTCGCTTCCAGCGACGAAGTCCATAGTGGGGTTTTTTGGTATAAAAAGTTCTTGTATTTCTCCCAAGTTTTAATTAAGGAAGCCCTAATAAAGTGGTTGCCAAAGTTTTTCTCTACCGCCCGTTTTCCATACCACAGGTATGCATGCCACCCTCTACGCAGGTCAAACCCTTCAAGGGTTAAGATGTTTTCATCCGCCAGGGTGATCCATTCTTTGACCCATTTTAGGGCGCATGCCTCATAATAAAGATGTAAATTTGGCAGTCCAAATCCCCCTTTGCTCTTAAAGTCTGTCATTACCTTATAATTTACTCTTGGCTTTTTATTCTTCCAAATAAATTTAGATACCTCCTTATTCCAGATTTTAAATTGTTTTTGATTTCGAAGAATTGGTAAATTTTGAAATAAGTGTAGCATTTTTGGGAGAATGTTCATCTTAATTGTCGCTATACGGCCTAGCAAGGATATGTTTAATGATTGCCATTGTCTTAAATCTTTCTGTATTTCCTTCCACTTGTCTTGGTAATTATTTTTCAGTAATTGATTATTTTTCGCTGTTAGCCAAATACCTAGGTATTTTAGTTTGGGTGTTATCTTTAAGCCTGATAGTTCTTGTAAGATGGTCTGGTTTTTCTTAGTAATATTCTTTGTCAACATTTTTGTTTTCTGTTTGTTTAATTTGAATCCAGCTAGGTTACCAAAGCGTTCTATTGTCGCCATCCATTTGTTAATTTGTTGTCTGGGTTCTTCAATAATGCATATTACATCATCTGCAAACGCCCGGATTTTATACTCCTGGTTTCTTATTTTGGTACCTTTCAATTCTTTATCTTTGCAAATACTGTTAATTAATAGTTCCAAAGCAAAAATAAATATAAGTGGTGAGAGTGGACAACCTTGTCTCGTTCCTTTTTCGATCTTAAATTCCCGTGATTGTTGATTATTAATCGTTACTTTGGCCGTTTGTCTACTGTATATCGCTTCTATAGCATTCAAAAAGTAGAAACCTATGTCTAACTCTTTAAATAATAATTTAAAAAAGGACCAATTTAAGTTATCGAATGCTTTTTCCGCGTCAATGGCTAACAAAGCAATTTCTTTTTCATGATGCAGTTCATAATATTCAATAATGTCGACAATACATCTTACATTTTCACTCATGTTTCTACCTGGTAGGAAACCTTTTTGGTCAGGGCTTATCCACTCTTTTAAAAACTCCTTGAATCTATTGGCTAGGATCGTCGTAAAAATTTTATAGTCTGCATTCAAGAGAGATATTGGTCTATAGTTTCTTATATTCGTCAAATCACTATTCTCCTTTGGGATGGCAACAATTTCTGCCTGTAACCATGATTCGGGCATTTCCGAATTCCTCAAAACTGCATTCATAGTTTTTTGTAAGTGTGGCAATGTTTCTTCTTGGAAGACTTTATAAAAATCGGCTTGGAACCCGTCTGGACCCGGGGCTTTGTTTGGTTTCATTGTCATTATTGCTTTTCTAATCTCCTCTATTGTTATTTCTTTATTTAAAAGTTCTCTTTGTTGCTCCGAGATTTTCTGAAGCTTGAATTCTCCTAAGTATTGAGATATTTCATTTAAATTAACCTCTTCTTTTCTGTATAAATTCGTATAATATTGTTTGAATATCTCTAGTATTTCCTCGTCTGTTGTATATATTTGACCACTCTCTGTTATATTTGTTATCTGTTGTCTTTGTTTTTTCTTTCTTATCCTTCTCGCCAACCATTGGCCCGGTTTATTTGCGTTTTCGAAATTGTATTGCTTAATAAATTTCAGCTGTTTAGCGGTTTCTTCTAATTCCTTTTGAGTTTTCTTTTTCTTCCAAAGTGATAATTCTTTTATTATTTCATTATTTGATGGGTTTGCCTTCAGATTAGATTCTAGGGATTCTATTTCTTTCTTAATTTTATTTAATTCTTTATTTTTCCTCTTATTCTTCTCTGCCTTTTGTTGAATAAAATAACCTCTTGTGACTGCCTTAAACGCATCCCATAGAGTCTGGACTTTAATTTCCGGTGTATTGTTTATTGTGAAAAATTCTTTTATCAGCTGTTTATTAATTTTTATGTCTTCCTCTAATTTCACTAAATTTTCGTCTAGTCTCCATCTATAAGTTAATGTTTTTCTATTAATCGTAGTAATTATGGGGCAGTGGTCTGATTTATCTCTAGGGTGTATTTTAATTTCTTTTATTTTGGTGCAAAATGAATTAGAGACCCAAACCATATCGATTCTCGCCCAGGACTTGTGCCTTGCAGAGAAAAAGGTGTAGTCCTGTACTCCTGGGTTGTGGATGCGCCAAGCATCTTGTAGGTCGAATTCTTCTTTTAATTTTACAAAGTTTTGTGGTATTAATCTGGATTTTACATAGTTTCTGTTTTTAGTCGAGTTACTTGTATCAAGTCTAACGTCTAATACTCCATTGAAGTCTCCCAGTATTATTAGATGGTCAAAGTTTACTTTCATAATATTTTTCTTTAACTCATTCACAAAATGCTTTTTGGGACCATTTGGAGCATAAATGTTACAGATAAGAGTTTTTTGTCGATCCATGTCAATCAAAACTGCTATATATCTTCCTTCCATGTCTTTAAATTGTACTGTTGCTGGGATGTTTTCTTTAATATATATTACCACACCCCTCTTTTTTACAATATCAGACGCAATGAATTCTTTGCCAATTCTTTTATTTATTAAATGTAATGCATGTTTAGCTAAAATATGAGTTTCTTGTAGAGCCACAACGTCATATTTTTCTTTTATTAATTGGGACATTAACACCTTTCTTTTGCATGGGGAATTTAGTCCGTTGACATTGTTAGAGTAGATTTTTAAACATTCCATCTGAGTTCCTTTATTCATGTTTATTTTCGGGGGGTTCATCAAATTTCATTAGCTCTTGGTCTTCTTCCGATTCTTTGCCTGCACCTGGTGGTATTTCTTCTTTTTCTTCTTCTTCTTCTTCTTCTTCTATCTCTATCTCTTCTTCTTCTTCTTCTGTTTCTTCCTTTTCATCTATCAGTCTTGTTGTTTTGGGATATAAACTTATATCCCCTTTTCCTCCTGGTGGTGAGGTGTGTCGGGCTCTTTTAGGTTTCTTCCTCTTTACTGACGGTGGTGTAGTGTCTTCTGCTAAAGTTTCATGTTCTCCTTTCATAAGTTTTTTATAGAATTCCCTTGCCTTCTCTTCCGATGTTAACCAATGTTTCTCTTCCTTGTATGTTACCATTATACCTTCATTTCTTTCCCACCTAAATCGTATTTTTAATCTTTTAAGTTCATCTGTTAGGAAAAAATATTTCCTTCTTCTATTTAGGATTGTTTGGGGGAATTCTTTCAGCACTATTACTTTTTTATCCTTATAGTAAATTGGGTTGCGACTATTTTGCATTAGTATTTCGTCTCTAATCCTTTTTTTAACAAAGTGTATGATAACATCTCTCGCTACCCTGTTCTTCCTCGAGAAGTTGGTCTGAATTCGGTATACTGTATCAATCTCGTTATCAATAATTTCTTCTGGGCGATTTAAGAGTTTCGCAATTAAATTTTTAATTGTTTGCCTAATGTCCTCCTTTGCCTCTTCTTGGATATTGCGAAATCGCAATTGAAAATCTCTTTCTTTTTGCTCAAGTTTTTCTTGTAGTCTTTCTATCTTTTCAATTTTTGCATTTTTTTGCTCTATATCCTCCATCTTTTTTTGAATCATGTTCTGTTGTTTTATTATTTTAGAGTTCTCTATTTTCAATAGATTGATCTCCTTATTTGTTCTTGCCATCTCTTTTTTCAGAAAGCCAATCTCCTCTTTAATTTCTTTTTTCATATCTAGCAATTCCTGACATATTTCTTTTTGTTGTATACTTTGTTTATCTAATTTTGTCTGAGATTCCTTCTGATATTCGTCTTGTTTCTCCGCCAATTTCTGAATTTCTCTAAAAATATCTTTAAGATTAATATCCTCAGTTTGTGAAGGCCTTCTCAAAGCACTTTTGCTATTTTCAAACTTCGCTCTTGCACCTGCCATCTTTTAAGTTCAAGGGGATCTCACCTTGTCTAGACTCACAATATTTCTAAATTCAAATAATATTTCTCCTTTTGTAGCTTCCCAAACTGTGGTCTCACCAACCGTCTGGCCCCTTACAGTTCATATAAATCATGTAAATCTTATAGAACCTCTCTTTTATCCCCCAAAAAGGTTAACACTTGGACAATTTTCCCCCTTAGTTCAAGTACATTTGATCTTTACAATTAACTCCAATGCATCTATCAATTAATTTCGATGTATCTATCGTCAACCAATTAATTAATTAAATGAACAAGCTAACCTATAAACCAAATTAACAAATTAATCTATTTTTAACTCTAAGAGTTACTATTTTGGGTTTTTTACCCTATACAATTCTTTGTAGCTTATTTATTTATTTCGTCCACGTGTTTCTTCTCTTCTCCGTCTTGCGAAATCCCACGAAGTCTGTACGTCTCCACGTTGCTCCTGTCCCTCGTCGCTCCCTACTCGAACTCAGACCGCTCCTCCGTCGCTCCTGCAGTGCTCCGCTTTTCCGTTTCGAACGCTCCGCCACGGGTTTAGTTAATTATAGCATCTTTACTTCAGGGAGAAACCCATTCAGAGCTTTCCGCTGATCTCCGTTGGTTGCCCCTGGTAAATTTTTAGTTTATTAGTTTCCGGCCGGGCCCTTTTTAGTACAACACCAGCTCAGCGCTTTATTCCGCCCTCACATTGAGGTCACACGCTTGCCCTTACTGTGGCGGATTTCCTCTTTTGTCACTTGCCTCTCCTTCGCGCCTTCCGCTGAGTCGCCCCAAGGCCGGGAAGATTGTTTACTAGAGGCTGCAGAGTAGTCAAAACAATCTCCAGTCAAGGTCGTCCGCCATTAAGTAAGTCCAATCCTCGGTTACATTACAGTTAGATCCGCCTGGAAGTTTCCGTTCTTTTCCTCAATTCCGTTCTTTTCTTCAATTTTAATTTACTTTTAAATTTAACTTTGATGGTATTTAAGAAAATTTAGAGGGTATCCTTCTAGAGAGACGCCGTTCCACCGTTTCGCCTCTCTACTTTTCGGTCTCAGTTTTACTCACTTTTGGATCTAGATCTGTTCTGCTCTTATATCCTCTCCTTTGAACCCGGAGTGCCGATAGGGGATAGAATCTTCAACTTTGTTATGGCTTTTATTTGTTCATCGTCTTCTTCTTCTTGGTTTAAAAGTGTGAGCTGGGTCGGCAGTATATGCGGGCTGAAAGCCCGCTGCCGTTGGGACGGTCCGCGATCCCCGCACTTCCCCGGACCCGTACGCCTCGGACCCTTCGAGGTTCGGATCAACGGGGGTGCTTGGGGCCTTGCGTCCCTCCCCGCCTCGATCCGCGGGGAGAGGGGAGCTGAAAGCTCAAACCCGACCGTACCCAATCGATGGTTTGCTGGGAGCCCTCAGCAAACCCGACCTGCCGCCATGAAAGCTCACCGGAAGTCCGAATGTTTGCCATTTTTGTTATATTTTTGGAAGCTGCCCTAAGTCTCCCTGGGGAGAGAGGGATGGTTATAAATAAAGTTTTATTATTATTATTATTATTATTATTATTATTATTATTATTATTATTATTAGTATTCTTAGTTATCCATTGGTTCTGCTCTAGATAATAACTGGATTTGGGACAGCATAAAATTGGATGTATGTTAAGTATACTAGCCACATATTTTTAGCATGTAGCTTCACTAGACATCCTACTAATCACAAGATCTGAAAATTTGTAAAGCTGTCTGATTCAGAAAAAGCATTTAAAATCATGTGGGATTCTGGGAGCTGTGATCTAAAAAGTTACATTTCCTATCTCTGGCCTTATTTGGTTTGAATCTTTTCAGAGACTTTCTAATTCGACTGAGATCCAAATTAAAATCATGTTACAGAGGAAACCCAGAGCAGTTTGTCTCCCTGTTGATTATCATCAAAAGTAAACAAACAACTTTTCCTGCACCACTCTTACAGAATTCAATCAAATATCATATATCATTGCATAATAGTTGCCATCGCAAAATAGTCATACCCCCTGTTCTAGGTTCCAGTTTTGATATTTTATGATTCCTTGCATAATATTCTCACCCATGATTTAGACTGCCTCCCTGCTGTAAAGCCTAGCGTTCCTTTCCACCTGCTTGCCCACCCATCTGCCCACTGCTTCACTCACTCACTTGCCCACCTGTCTGCAAAGCCGGCCCTAGGTATTTTTCAAGTGTAGGCAAACAGAATTTTGCTCCCCCCCCCCAAAACCAATCACTAAAAAATAAAAGTGTTGGATAAGCGAAAATGTTTGATAATAAGGAGGGATTAAGGAAAAGCCTATTAAACATCAAATTACATTAAGATTTTAGAAATTAAGCACTAAAACATCATGTTTTACAACAAATCAACAGAAAGAGCAGTTCAATACCTTGCGGAGGCAGGCCGCAGGAGATGGGAGTTGCCTCGATGGCGCCCCCAACGAGATGGCGCCACAGGCAACTGCCTAGTTGGCCTGGTGGTTGAACCTCCTCTGCCTATCTGCCCACTCAGTCACTCATTTTCTTGCATGAAAGGTCAGTTGACCTAGCTGAAGCTCTGCCCCTTGAGCACATGTCAGAAGCTCTGCCTCTCAAGCACAGAGCCAAAGTTCCACCCCCCTCGTGCACAGAGTCTCAAGGAAGAGGGAGCAGACTTGTTTCTGCTGCCCAAGAGACTAGGAACAATTGGTTGAAATTACAGGAAAACAGATTCCCCTTGAACTTTAGGAAGAACTTCATGACTGTAAGAGCTGTTTAACAGTGGAACTCTCTCCTTCTTTTGAGGCTTTTTAACAGAGGCTGAACGGCCATCTGTCAGTGGTACTTTGTGCTTTTCCTGCATGGCAGGGGGTTGGACTAGATGGTCCTTGTGGTTTCTTCCAACTCTATGATTCTAAGGTTATGCTGGATTAATATAAAAATTAATAGCTTATTTTCAAATAAAGGAACTGCCAAGAATGTAAAAAATATCTGGAATACTTGTTTATGCTACTTGATACTCAAATTGCAGGCTGTAAATGCAGGGACTTTTTTCTGGGAGTTGCCTCCCCCTTTGCACGATTTGTTTATACATTGTGTTTTTCTTGTAGGATGTTTGCCATACAACTGAACAGTGTAGAGTGGGATGGACAACTACAAGGGTCAATTTTTGCACCCGGGAGCATTTCAGGGGGCCACCTCTTCCCACCAGGTATTTAAAAAGAGAATCAATAGTCATTGAGGTTTATTCATTTATTATTTATTTACAGTATTTATATTCCGCCCTTCTCACCCCGAAGGGGACTCAGGGCGGATCACATTTGTACACATATAAGGCAAACATTCAATGCCATATAACATAGAACAGAGACAGAGACAGACGCAGAGGCAATTTAAACCTTCTCCAGCTTCCAACTTCCAGCTTGCTGAGGGTATGCTTGATTCCGGCCACAGGGGGAGCAGCTGCTTCATCCTCCACTGTGATGGCAACTTGCTCATTCCAACGGCAGCTGGATGATTTTTATGGAGTTATAAATTTACCTCCCCACATATAAGTGGTACCTAAATTTCCTACTTGATAGATGCAACTATCTTTCGGGTTGCTTAGGTCAGCAACGAGCAGGGGCTATATATATTTTTTAATTGTCAGGTGCTCACCCCGACACGGGCTGGCCTCGAACTCATGACCTCTTGGTCAGAGTGATTTATTGCAGCTGGCTGCTAACCAGCCTGTGCCACAGGAATGTTTTCCAGGAAAAACATTTTTAAAGGGAAGGTTTGGGAAAGGCATGATCTAGATAACCTGGAGGAGATAGGGACCAAAAAAACAGCCTGAGAATGAGCTTATGTGACCATAAGGCAGCACTTTGTCTACTACTGCTGTAAACCATGTAGACACTATACAGTTCAGGTGGTGCTGTTAACATGCAGGGAATTTTTTGGTCAATTTGTTGTTTACCAATTTGCTGTCTTCTTTGTTGTGCAACACACACCATTCCAAATACACATAGACGAATTTTCAGAACCAGATTGGGTGCTTGTAAAATGTACAGAACATTCCCTTTCTCTATAATTAAGTAAATACATAGACACCCCCCCCCCCCCCGGAGATCTTTACAAGTTGCAACAACAAAATTCTGGCCATTGTTTATATTTATTTTTAGAAGAAGAAGATGGTCCATTATATGGTTGTATTATTTGACCATCCCTGTTTTGATGCATGCATATGTAGATCTACCCTGGATACTGTCTGTGCATTAAAAATAATAAAATCTTATATTACTAATTTCCTTTTATTTACAATACACGTATTTATATAAAAATATAAAGATTTATCCAGACAGATGTTTATAATATATATTTATTTAAACTTCAAAATAGAGATGGTCAGTAGAGGTTGCAAAACGCCAAAAATCTGTTTAGTTTTGAAATATGAATTTAGTTTCCCCCCTGTTTTGTTTTGTAAGTGTCTCTCTTACCAAAAATGAACTCCTGATACCTCAATCAATCTCCTTCTCAGAATGACAAGAGAGGAGGCAGCATGGCTGCTGGCTGTGGCTGGCTGCTGCTACTGCAATGGAGAAGCACCAGCAGCCAGAGCTCTGCCTTCTCTCTTCCCTTCTCCTTCAGCCCTGATAGGCTGAGGAGAGCATGTGAAGGAGAATTTTTGCTGCACCTCCCAGGAGAGTTTGCTTGTGCTCAAAAACAAGCTGATTCATGAAGACATAGGAAAACAAATGAACTTCCTCCCAAATTTTTGGAGACGGGTGTTTTGATGTGTCAAAACAAGGCTTTGGATTTGTAAGTTGCATCGTAAGTACAAATTTGTCATAATACTTATGATTTACAACCCACGTCCAAATTTTTGCACAGCTCTAACGGTCAGTTAGTGTTTCACAGGTTATGAACCATCCCATACTTCATAACTTTAAAACTCCAGAATGTTAATGTAGAACTAACCTTTTTAAATACTGCTCCTAGTATACTGTTATAGTAGTTCATAGCAGATGTCTACTTTATGTCAATTTCACCTCTGGTACAGAGTTGTTTCCTTTCATTTGAAGCAACTTTTCCTAATCTTGATATACAATTTCTATTAGCCATGAAGAATGGAAGCCATATTCCACAAAAGGTGTTGTGTAATCCAAGTTGATGTAGACCAGTGGTTCCCAACCTTTTTTTTTGACCAGGGCCCACATTATCAGGGCCCACTTTACCAGGCACCACTTTGACCAGGGATCACTTTGACCAAGACCATTCTCCAACATTAGTACCAAAAGGGTTACAAATCAGTTTTTGGTCAACTTTAGATTTGGTTTGGTTATTTGTGGTGCTGATTCAGAAAATTGCATTGGATAGACACATTAGCTCTTGTTTCTGAAACAGAACATATGCCATCCTGTAGTTGCCATCTGCTTGCCCACAGAAAACCATATTTAATAATCTAGAGCTGATGTGGTTTATCCAATGCAATGGTCAACTCTGTGGAAAGGAGAAGAAATAAAATTAATAAAATAAAATAAATAAAGAGGAAAGAAGTTTGCGGACTGGATATTTGTTCTTGTGGCCCACTGCTGGGCCACGGCCCACAGGTTGAGAACCACTGATGTAGACTGATCAGATTATAAAGCCTGCTATGTGCAGGTTTATGTGTTGTCATCCTGGAATGATGTGAGCTTTCTCTATCTCAAGAGTTGGGTAATTATGATGCTTCAGATATTTTTCGCCTATGACTCCTTTCAGTGCAAGCCAGCATGGTGAAGAAATATGAAAGTGGCAGTTCAAAAGCACCTGAAGGACTGCAGTTGTCCACCCAGGGTTTAGTATGAGAAATGTAAACTACTGCTTCTGAAACTACTCTCTATAGATCACTCCTTACATGTTTTTAAAGCACATTTAGTGACCAAAAATTTTGGCGCACATGCCTTTTAATAAATCTTGCCTCTGTTGCAGCTAAGCAATTTCCTTTTCTGTCTTGATAATTGAACGAGATATTAAGAAGACTGAGATATTTATCTCAGTGTAATTGGTGATACATGACATAGTTTTAGCTTATAAGGGTTGCTCATTTAAAGTTCACGTGAAGTCTCTAAATAATCAGGTCTCCTGTACAAAATGATCGAAAAGTTTACTGTTAGGAGAATGGAAATCCTGGAACTGTGAAAATCATTCCTAATGCCATGGCATTCGTAAATTAAATTTCTGCAGTAACGAATTACAATATAATGAGGTCACATTAGAGGAATAAGAGGCCCAGATGCCTCAGTGATTTAATCTATCTCTTCCTGTAGGCCTGCACCTAATTTTAATGAGTATTTTGATAGATAACATATTTAGTTCAAAATAGGTCTTTGAAGACAGTTGTGAGTGTATTACGTTTTAAAGATGCTGTGATAGAAATTCATTTCATTAACTAGCTGATAAGAAAAAATGACTCTACAAATGTATTGGTATCTGACATACTATTATGACCCATCTGGTCTAGTAGAGTAAAGTGACAGTAATGCATCTTTATTGGGTTGTTGCCTTGTATGCTGCAGAGTCTCATTTTCCTTGGCTAATGAAAAACCAACTGACTCTAATGAACCAGGTACCATATAAGCCTTAACTTTTGAATGCATGAATGCAGGACAATAAAGAAAAAAAATCCCCTCATAAAGAGAGCCAGAGGTTTTTGTTTGGGGAACTGCAATGTAAACAAAACAAAACAAAATATTTTTTTCTATAGGAAATTAAACAGCCTCCCCCCTATATATGTCATTTAAATCTCTTTGCAATCATTCCCAATATACACAGGCCTTGTCCACATGTGCCAAATAAAACAAACTCACCTTAAACTTGCTTCAAGTAGTCCATGTGATGTATGACCAGTTCTCAGCAGAAGTCCTGGTTCCAGCTGTTAATTTGGCACAAGAAAAACTACAACTTACTCTGGAAACTACAGAGTAACCTCCAATGTGGACAACAGGATCAGATGGATGAGTGGCCCATTGAAAAAAAGCCACTGCTGTGTCACTGGCCAGAAGCAGGTTCCTGGCAGAACCTTGATGATGGCTTTTGATTTTATTTCCTAAAACCCATTTTTTGGGCTGGGGATAGAAAACAATGCTGAACTAATATATACCCAGTGAAAATCAAGGTAAAGTAACATATGTTCAAAAGAGCAGACTCCTGTGCTTTCATTCCTGGTCACCAAACGTCACTTCAAATAAGAAGGTCTTGCAATTTCTAAGAAAATATAAAACCTTCACTAGCAAGTACTTTACTGTTTTTAGTTATCTGGAGGGAGTTATGGTGGTGCAATGGGTTAAACCCTTGTTCCGGCTGGACTGCTGACCTGAAGGCTGGGTTGCTGACCTGAAGGTTGCTGGTTTGAATCTGTGAGATGGGGTGAGCTCCCATCTGTCAGCTCTAGCTTGCGGGTTCATGAGAGAAGCCTCCCAGCAGGATGGTAACACATTTGGGTATCCCCTGGGCAACATGTATGTAGACGGCCAATTCTCTCACACTAAAAGCAACTTGCAGTATGTTCTCAAGTCACTTCTGACATGATAAAAAGTTATCTGGAGTTATTGTTTGCCCTCCCACATTGTGTTTTGTTGTTCTTTTCTGATGGTTGTTAAGAAAATGTTAATGTGCCCTGATACTTTTCGATTATCTTGTGGTTAGCTCAACTATTCAACTAGAGTCTTTTTCCTGTTTACAAGTTTTCATTTTCATAATTTTATGATATAAAGGAAAGGGAAAAAGGAAAGGGGAAAAATATGGGAGATAGTAGAAAAATATGATCTGTTGGTCACGTAGTTCTGTTAGTAAATGAATTCTATACAGGAGTGTATTGTATTGCCGGGACTATGAAGTGGGAGGGAATTATTATACACATTCTCTAACATATAAAGGAATTCCATCTACAATATCTTCTTTCCAAAAGCAAATGGATTCTTATCATCTGGCATTCACATTGATTTTTCTGTATTCTTATATTGTCCCATCTTTTTCTTATCTTCAATTGAAGTCTTAAGCATTTTTTTTTAAAAAAATGGGGAAATAAAAACCCTATGATGGTGGTGGTGGTGGTGGTGATGATGATGATAACCAATAAGTTTCTACATAAAGACTAAACATTGCTCAATGTGCTCAGGTGGCAGGAAGCATCAATGTCTTGTGTTATTGAAAGGTATCATGACTTCTAATGGATGTAGATTGCACTGCTGCACACACAACCCTTTTAAATCAATATGCATAAGAGAAACCTGAAGACAACATTCCCAGTGTTCATTCCATTTTGCTTTGCCAACTGAATGGAAAATGTTAATGTCTGAACATTACTAGCGCATTCAAATAAAAACTGCTTCAGAACTGGGTTCTAGCATCTGTTTAATGACAGGGTTATAATGTCATTTCTAATTAAGATTGTGGGGGGCCGACATAAATAGATAGTGATAAATTTAAAATCCATGGGATAAAGATTGTGAAAACTTTTGGAACAATTCCCAAAGCAATATGGGGCAGTTTTCTCCCTAAGCTGTTGTTGTGCTGATCTTCTGTATGTTGATGATAACAGTGTGTGTACATATGTGATAGAGTAAACTCTGGTCTCGTAGTTATCATTACTGATAGTAATCCTGCCTTCATATTTCATTGTGCTCCACATTATAAACCTAATTTACTTTGTGCCTATCTGCTGTAATGCTTCTGAGATTTGCTATTCATATGGTAATGCTCTAAGATCAAGTTGACAGAAGAATTATGCTAGTGCTTGAGTATTTGTGTATGAGTGATGTTTGTTTGCTGAAATGGTATGTATGAGCTTGTTTAGGCAGGGAATCTGGATCATCTAGCGAACTGTCTGGCAGAGTGCGAAAAGCCCTTTGCACTTCATGTGTCATGACAGTGGCTGTGCTTTGCATCCTATAGTGTATTGATGAACAATATCCATTCTTCTTTATTAATCACTCCTCTTAAAAATCTGAAGCAGGCCTTTTATTTAATGTGATGAACAAAGCTCAACACTGGGCTTTTTATTTTTAGTATTCCAGTGCTGAAAGTTTCATGCTGGGTGTGTGAAAAATTCCATAGCCTCTTAGCTTTGTAACATTTTGCCAACCATCATTTGAAAATAATATTGAAATAAGAAGCGTTTTCCTATCTTTCCCCCAATGCTTTACATTAAATTAGCTCAACATTAGTTCATTTGATGCTGCTGAAACTGAATGCTTCCAGAAGAAAAAGGGCCAACCAGAGTACAAAGCATCAAAATAACCGATACCTTGGAATGGAAGAATTGGCCAATTTCAGTTTGTGTCAATTTCTGATTCTTTTAAAATCTATTTCATCCCATGTCTGTATTAGTTTGTGAGTTTTTTTTTTAATGCTCCTTCCTAGCTAGCTAGCTTTGCCCGGCCATGTGTTGCTGTGGCCTATGGGAATCATTTGTTGGCCAGGTGGAATAGCAGTGAATAGCCTTGCAGCCTCAAAGCCTGGCCATTTTCTGGAGTAGCACCCTCAATCAAAGAGCCACTTTGAAGCTTGGCTACTTCCTTTGTAGGGGAATCATTGTTTGGCCAGATTGAATTGCATTGAATAGTCTTGCAGCTTAAAAGCCTGGCTGCTTTCTACATAGGGCATCCTTGCTAGGCCAAGTTGAATGGGACGGAGTAGCCTCGTGGCTTCAAAGCCTGAAGATATTTCACCTAGGGGAAATCTTGGTTGGCCAGGTTGAAAAGCACTGTATAGAAAAGCTGCTTGCAAGCCTGGCCACTTTCTACCTCGCGGAATGCTTGGTTGGCCAGTTTGAATAGCAATTAATAATCTCGGTGTGGCAGGTATGAATGTTGCAATTAGGCACCTTGATTAGCATTTAATGGCCTTGCAGCTTCAAAGCCTGGCTGCTTCCTGCCTGGGGGAATCCTTTTTTGGGACGTGTTAGCTGGCCCTGATTGTTTCCTTTCCGGAATTCCCAATTTCCCTGCTTTCAGAGTGTTGCTCTTTATTTACTGCCCTGGTTTTAGAGATTATATTGTTCTGTTTTATTCTACCACAGCAATTATTTCATATTATATTTATAATCTTATATTATCTGCTTAGTACTGGATTATATGAGGCCCCATCTACACAGATGTATAAAATCCACACTGAAGTGGATTATATGGCAGTGTGGACTCAAGATAATCGAGTTCAAAGCAGATAATATAAAATTATAAATGGGTAATATAGCTGTGTGGAAGGACCTTGAGTCTACACTGCCATATAATCCAGTTCAAATCAGATAATTTGTATTTTATAGGCAGTGTGGATCAGGCCTAAGTGCACTCTGCCTGTGCCCTGGGCGCCATTTTGGCTGAGGGAGTTGCTAGGATACAAAGGGGGCAGGGCCTAAACGCAGCGGGGGGGGGGGGGGACACACTAAAGGCAGCACAGCCTACCTTTCTGACTGGCAGTCAGGGGAGAAAGGCTCTTCCTCATCCTCTGTAATTTGGATTATTTTTCTAGGTTTTTTTTGATTGAAGGACATATTTTGGATGACTATGTCTTTTGTGACCAAATTTGGTTTAGTGGTTTTGTTGTTTACTCCATAGTAAAACGAACATTACATATATACATTTTATATATATAGATTGTGATCTTTACATTTTTCTATGCACATAGTTTTATACATTCTTTTCCTTCATGTAATGCTGTTCTGTTGAAACAGAATCAGAATAAAAATTAAAATTCTTCTCTGTTTCCAACAGTGACAAATATCAACAATAAATGTTCCAACGTTAATTGTTTCTTGTTCTAAGAGTACAACAGTATATGACATCTCCATTACATTTACTTATAGATATAACAACAACAACAACAACAACAAACTTTATTCTTATAACCCACCACCATCTCCCCAAAGGGACTCAGGGCGGCTTACATCAGGACCAAGCCCAGCATAAACAAGGAAATCAAAGTTACATAATTAAAAACATATAACAAATAAACAACATAATTAAAACAATTAAAACCAGAAAGTAAAACATCATAAAAATGTATCAATTAACATCACAACCAGTAACTGGAAAAAGTGGGCATGTTCAGATATGAGAGAGAAGGGCAAGGCTTGTGCAAAATGGAGAGCAATAGGGCTGGGACTGAAAATAAAGTGCTGGAAAAAACATTAAATTAGGGCTGGGCAGCCATGATCACAAGTTAAACTGTTATTCAAAGGCACGATGGAACATCAATGTCTTCAAGTCTTTACAAAAAGTGGACAGAGTGGGGTCTAATCTAATCTCCCTGAGGAGAGAGTTCCAGAGCCAAGGGACCATGACCGAGAAGGCCCTCTCTCTTGACCCCACCCACCAACCGTGCTTGTGATGGAGGCAGGAAAGAGAAAAGGGCCTTCCCGGCAGATCTTAAAGCTCGCGCTGGTTCATAGAGAGAGATGTCATGAAGATAAGCAGGACCTGAACTGTTTAGGGCTTTATAACCTGCACTTTGAATTGGGATTGGAAACTTATTGGCAGCCAGTGGAGTTGCTTCAGTAGAGGTGTTGTCCGCCTCTTTCATTATGCACACATTTGTGTGTCATTGTTAGTTTGAGGAAACAAAGCACATGCATTTATAATATTGTATGTGGTAGAAATGCAAAACAAAGTTTCTTTAGGTAGCCTCATTACTAAAAACTAGTCTCTCCAAAGTCATGTATTGCTCTCTCATTCTTCAATGAAAACTAACTCTAATTTGATCTCACTTTTCTTATTCCAAGTCTTTACCAATAAAACTGCTCAAGGCTCATTGAGTTATTATTTGTTTACTATTTTTATATACTGCCAATCTGCCAATACATTCAACCACTGCACAGTTTAAAATAATGATACAGAATTTACTGCACAGTCAATAAATATTTAATAAAGACAGAAAACTGTAGCCTTGTTCAGCAAGTCAGAATAATCACATCAGGATAATTACGATCCTCATTTCCCTTTATCTGTGTAGTAGTCCTTTTGTGTTGTAGTGCACATCACAGCTCCATATTTTCTCCTCACAATGATTGAGTGTCATCAATTAAGAAAATACAATGATCCACAGATAACAAGAAAACTTGAAAAATGAGCCTCATTATAACCAAATTTAAGGACAACTGTATTAGAGAATGTTTGTTCCAGCCCAGAACGGCCATGATTTAAAATTTTCCAAAATAAAATTAAGGATAAATTGATTTTCAAAAACAATATTCTGAGATTCATGTCATAATATTTTTAATGCACATGATTCTGTTCTCCCAGCACTGGTTGTTGTTGTTGTTATCCTCTTTCAGGACATCTTTGTCTTAAGGTGATACTATGTGTGAGACACTTTTAAAGTTTTTATTTTTAAGCCTTACTTAGATCTTGCAAAATCAGGCCTGTGGCTTCCTTGACTAAGGACCCTTCTACACTGACATATAATCCAGAATATCAAGGCAGGTGTTCTACATTATCTGCTTTGAACTGGATTATCTGAGTCTACAGTGCCATATAATCCAGTTCAAAGCAGATAATCTGGATTTTATGCAGCTGTGTAGAAGGGGCCCATGACTGTTTCTCCATGAACCAAATAGTATGGACTCCTCTTTCAACATCTGACGTTTGGCTGCTTTGGCAGCAGAAACACTGTTTCCAGCTGTTAATAAGGAACAAGTTATCCCACTTTTTGAAACACATGGATAGCTTGGTCAGGCCGGATCAGGCCAATTCAGTGTCTGCACACCAAAAGGTCCACTGTAATGTTGCCAGCTAGAAGCAGCTCCCTGGTAGACTCTTGTTGGTTATGTTGCTTTTGTAACCACATGGCTGGGTGCCCTGTTGCGACCTCACTAGAAATAACATGGCCAGGAAGTTTCTGTGAAATAGCAGGGATAGTCCAATGTGCTATCAGTTCAGCCAACCATGTTGACTTGAAAAGTGCTTCAGGGTGATCCTGTACTGAATATGGGGCAGCTCCACAGCTGTTTACTCAGGAGTATTTCTGCTTTTTATTGTTCTACTGAGCATCATTATTATTTTAATGAGTAACGTTGTGACATATTTATAAAATATAATATCTTCAATTTAGGAACGTTATTCCATGGGTAGAGGTGGGGATGGAGGGGGAGGGGTTAAATGTTGCATTAGAAAGTATATCGTACTGTTTCTCCAATCGCATCACATATTGTCTTTTTCTCCAAATTTATCCATTTTCAGATTTCTCACACGAGTGAGTGCAGTTCCCACTCACTCAATTTTTTTTAAAAAAACTTTGGGGAAAAACATTGGGAATACTAGACTTTCCCTTCCAGTTCTGCTACTCCTGAGGAGACAGGAGGCATTAATTTGAATCCCTTCACTATCGGGTTTTTACATTCATAGATAAAACTACGAAATGTGGTATGAATGACTTTGAGTTTGGTATTTAATTATATATTGTTACACTTGTAATATATCAGTACCTTCAGAGCTAATTTTCCATGTCTTAGGTCCCTTCCACACAGCTGTATAAAATCCACATTGAACTGGATTATCTGGCAGTGTGGACTCAGATATTATTATTATTATTATTATTATTATTATTATTATTATTATTTACAACAATAATTTACTTTTACAAGTAAAACAAGCAGTTGAAAAAGAAAAACATTCACTGATAGAATATGTAAAGGAAAGTGAAGAACATGCTTTGATTGAAGTCAATAATTGGAAACTTTTCAAAGCACAGCAAAGAAACAGTACAAGAAAATTGCACTACAAACCAGAGCTGAGAGCTGGCACAGGAAAGCATTGCATGGGCAGTTCCTTGACAAAATTGAAGGAAAAGTTGATAAGGAGAGGACCTAGTTATGGCTCACTAAAGTAAAAGGTAAAGGTAAAGGTTTTCCCCTGACGTTAAGTCCAGTCATGTCTGACTCTGGGGGTTGGTGCTCATCTCCATTTCTAAGCTGAAGAGCCGGAGTTGTCCATAGACACTTCCAAGGTCATGTGGCCAGCATAACTGCATGGAGCGCTGTTACCTTCCCGCCGGAGCGGTACCTATTGATGTACTCACAATGGCATGTTTTCGAACTGCTAGGTTGGCAGGAGCTGGAGCTAACAGCGGCCGCTCAGGCCGCTCCCGGGGTTTGAACCTGGGACCTTTCGGTCTCCAGCTCAGTGCTTTAACGCACTTCGCCACCGGGGCTACTATGGCTCACTAATGGAACACTAAAGAAGGAGACAGAAGGCCTGATTCTTGCAGCCCAGGAGCAAGCAATCAAAACAAATGCAATTAATTGTATCCCACCACCATCTCTCTGAAGGGACTCGAGGTGGCTTACACATGGCACCAAATGCCAAGAACAGAACATAAAATAAAACACAGTTTAAAAATACAGATAAAAAACATACAGGCATATTAAGCTACAACTTAAAAACTCAAATAAAACAGCACTCATCAACCGGTGGTGGTAAGCTACTTCAAACGTGGCCAGCTAACCCAGTTCAAAGCAGATATTGTGGATTATCTGCCTTGATATTCTGGGTTATATGGCTGGGTGGAAGGGCCCCAATGCCCCATTCCACACAACTGTATAAAATCCCACATTATCTGCTTTGAACTAGGTGATATGGCTGTGTGGAACGGCCCTTAGTTATCTTATTTTGTGATTCACGACTCAATTTTTCTTAGTGTTTGGAAATTCTCAGAGATGGTGTTCTAGATCTGACAAAGATTACCACTCCAATCTATGGGCTAATTTGAATGGCCACTCAGTAACCCCCTTGAATCTGTGGGCCCTTCCACACAGCAATATAACCCAGAATATCGAGGCAGAAAATCCTACAACATATGCTTTGAACTGGGATATCTGAGTCCACACTACCATATATTTCAGTTCAAAGCAGATAATCTGGGATTTTATTCAGCTGTGTGGAAGGGGTCTGTGGGATTTGTTAAATCAAAACGTATATAAGCACAAATGATTTCATGAGATTTAGCCCTAATTTTCTTCATTTATATATTACTAGCTGTGCCCTGCCACGCGTTGCTGTGGCGAAGTATGGTGGTATGGGAAATAAAGTATTGAGGAACTGGTGGTAGTTAAGGTAAAGGGTAAAGGTTTTACCCCGACATTAAGCCCCCTTCTATGAGGCCCCTTCTACACAACTGGATAAAATGCACACTGAAGTGGATTATATGGCAGTGTGGAGTCAAGATAATCCAGTTGAAAGCAGATAATATAAAATTATAAATGGGTTATATAGCTGTGTGGAACAGCCTTGAGTCTACACTGCCATATAATCCAGTTAAAATCAGATAATCTGTATTTTATAGGTAGTGTGGAAGAGGCCTAAGTGAGGCCTAACTCTGCCTGTCCCCAGGGGTTGCTAGGAGACCAAGTGGGCGGAGCTTAGCCTTCTAACTGGCAGCAATTGGATAAAAAACAATTATTCCTCTCCATCTAATTAGGACTTAATTTTTCTTTTCTTTTTGTATGAACGTAGAGGCATGGATGAGGGGTTGTGCTGCCAAGTTGAGTGTTTCTGGGATGTGTAGTTTTATTGTTTTGTCCTAGGCCGAAATTTCATTACTCTTTTATATATATAGATGTACATATATGTTTGGGTAACCTATAGTCCTCTCAAGTCAGTTGGGTCACCTTTGCAGTTACTTTATAAACAAGTTTTAATGCATGATTATACAATCACTATATGTTTTTTAGAAATAGAAACAGTATATGAAAACATAGCTCAAAATATTTTCTCTTTTGCAGCAGTGTTATTTAAAATATGTCAGTAATTGGTTTGAATTAAATATTTTTCCTGCATTGTACTTATTTCAAGGCACACAGCCTTTAAAACATTCATTCACAGGAAGCCCTGGGACATCATTTTATTTTTCTTTACAAATCTTCTTCCATATTTTTGAGTCTCAGACAAAGCTGGTATCATTTTCAAAATGGAATTTGCAAAATGCTCAAAACCAGCTTTCTACCAGGATGCTGCTGTGCTCTAGTTTTAACATGCTGGTAGAAAATACATGTGATGAATACCAATCAAGCCTACAAGTATAATATTTTTAAAGGAAACAAAAACAGTTATAGGGCAAAAGAAAAATCATATCCTCCAATTGCCACCATATTTTAAGAAGTAATGAAAGTTGAATGGCTAATATGCATATCTATTCACTGTGTTTATTCCCGATGCATCATGGAGGATGTGCACATAATTTGTTCATGTAAAGGAAGCTTTGAATATTTCTTATTTAATATTACCATTCTTCCACAGCTCTTGAGAGGACATACACAGTGTGACAATATTTGTGTGTGTGTGTGTGTATGTATATATGTGTGTGTGTGTGTGTGTGTATATATATATATATACACACACACATATTCCCAGTCTTCAACAGACTTTATGGTGTATATATGTCTTAAATGTAATTTGTGTATTCTCTGCTCAATGAGCCGTATCCACAAGAGAAAATACACATATTTTCTATATGCAAGAATTTGTAATTTTTTCAATTAATATGTAATCCCTGCCACTGGAGCCTTTACCTCCCCTGTCAGTATATTTATGTTGTCAGAATTGATAGAATCCTGACTGATGTCATGTGTGAATTCCCATCTTCATCACTGTGTAGATTGATGAAGACGTCCATCCCCCTGCCTTTCATATTAATTGATAGAAAAATATGTGTGTCTGCATGCACATGACTATTTGGTCATTCATGATACTTTTGTATGAGAGATTAGGGGAAAGGTGTGCCATTTGTGTGTATGTCCCTTCATAGTTTTTCTGCATTCATTATCACCCTAACCATCACCAACCCTGCTCACCTATGTAGCTTTAACCTTCACCCGAAAAGGGTTGACCACCCTTAACTGAAACCAGGGAAATTTTCAACTGTGTACACGATCCAAAGCCTTTTCCAATCAGTAAATGTGAATTTCATTATAAAGTGATTGAAAGGCATATCTTCCCTGCCATCTAATCATAACCAGGGGCAAGAGGTGTGTCAAGAGATGATGCCTTAAAATTAATAGATAATGAGAAGTTATGGTGGCACTGCTTTATGGGCCTGGATGAAGATGTAATAAGGTTTGAACACTTTGGGTTTTGGAGGAAAGTTCAGATCTCGACACAACCCATCTTGACAATTGAGGGTGCTAGGAGGTGCTAGGAGGAATAAGTCAATTCAGAAATGGCAAAAATATTTCCTGGTGTTTTGTGTATAGGATATATTGAATATTTTTACTTATTTGAATATATGGGAAAATTACCCATCACTACATCACCTTCATGGTAGTTTTAGTAGCATGCTGTGGGAATACATAACCTAGGGTAACAAAAGTTGCTTCTTGTCAGACAAATCATAAGGTTTTCTATATCTATTTTCTAAATCAAAAAATATTTCTCATAGCTCTGATTAAAATCCACACTCTTCTTCACTCCCAAGAGGAACTGACCTTCCTAAGTGACCCCCTGACTCACCATAAACTTGCCTTCTTCCTGAATGGCCAAGCAAATCCAAAGGCAGGCCTTGAATAATAGGAGAGAAGGGTCCACATTAATTGTCAGCTATTTCAAAAACATTATGACTTTAAAGCTCTTCTGGGTGGCTGGCTACCTGCTTAAATTTTTTGCAGAAATATGTATAAACCGATATGCTGGCGACTTTATCTCAGGGGATTGCCAGAGCATTTCCTGGACTGTAATGATGCAATAGTTTCCTGTCCCAGTAATAGCTGTTATCCCAGAGCACCTCAGCATCACAACTAATGCTTGCATTCCCTGAAAGCTTCCAAATACCAGACTGCTTCTATAAATGACTAGAGGGTGGCGGAGCCCCTTTTCTCAGTCTCTTAATTCCTTCTAACACAGTCTAATGGAGATTAAGAGCCATTAAGAGCTCTTTGCTGCATGTATAGTTGCTATTGATCAGACTAACTCAGTTGCTCAAGCCAATGATCTGTTTACAAGTGTTGTCCCTTTCCGGACTTTTACTGGCAGAGGAGGAAACCTATAAATGAACTGTATCCCTCTTGGACTTTCCAGTGCTGGGCTATATCCTTTTCTTAGTTTTCCAGTCATGCTGGGCAATTTTCATTCCTGCTGCCACCAATTAGTATTTTCTTCTGCCCAGCATTCCAGTTTCCCCTTGATTTATATCAGCAGCAATTCTGTTGCAGAGAGAGAAATAAATGAAAACTAGTACTAATCCCTTCAAACTGGGTCTCGAGTATCAGGAGCCCACTTCATTTCATTTCACTCTGAACAAAATCTGCAGTGGTATGCATCACGTCAGTATTCAGGCTGTCTCTCAAGTGGATGCACAGCTATATTACCCATTTTGATGTTTTTATGGGACACTTACTAGGCCTGTCTCAGGGTGATGTATCCATAACTATGTGATGTATGAAGGTAGCAGGAATATACTTATATCAAGGAGAAGTGATAATATGAGATTTCCACTTGAGCTTTGGCAAAGTTCTGCCATCATGCAATGTAACAGGCTTGTACGTGCATATATCAGTGGTCTTTTAAGAATAGCTAACTTGCTAGGGGCTAGAACTTACAAGGCAATGTACGTGCTATTAATGCAGAAAGTTCCAGTTTCAACCTGGCATCTGTTATGGTTTAGAGTGGCAAGTCTCCAGAAGTGTACACATCTAACTTAAGAAATAATATAGAAACCAAGCCAGTCCAGGGTCAGACACAAAGGGTCCATAAGACCAAAGGTGTAGTAGTAGTAATTTGTGCTCTAATTACAAAAGAAAAAAACCCACTCCAAGCCGAATCAAATGCCAACCAGTGAACCCCTTGCAGTCGCCCAGCTTGAGGACCTCCGTCTGATGAGGTCCATAATGATGCTATTGTTTTGTAGCAGAGAAATTGCTTTCACTGTGCTACTTTATAGCTAACTGTTACTCATTACAACTAGAGTAATTGTCACAGTATTTCACTTTAAGGCAGGGCATGGCCTTACATTTTTTTTCTGCTGTCATTTCAGTCTGTAGTGCTCCAAAGGATGAAGTTGCTCAACATCTCCTTCTCTTCAAGGCCTATATATGATAGTCCAAGCTCTGTTGCAAGAGCAGGGCTGTCTACCTCCTTCAATTCTGTCTGGATTTTGTTGTCTGGGCTGATATCTTCCCCATCCCCAACTGAGGAGACCTTTTCCAGGGAGGCCATGACACCATCTCCAGTTTAATGTATTTCAAATAACAGCCTGCAAAAATACTTGCCTAAAACAATGCTATTGCTGTTGGAGAAAGAATATGGTACTGGCTAATTTAGATGGATGAAGGATCTAACTGCTTCATACTGGCAAAATATGCAAGATTTTAAATAGCAAGTGTTTCTCCCCTGCATTGTTGTTGTTGTTGTTGTTGTTGTTGTTGTTGTTGTTGCTGCTGTTGTTATTTTATATCCTACTTTTCTCCCAGAGCGGGATTCAAAGCGGCGTACAGCATATAAAATTAGTAAACAGTTACATAATATAAAAATACAATCATAAGCCACAAGATGTTTACAATTAGCAACTTATAACATTATAAAATCCCCAATACCCATAAAACCCATAAATGACTAACGCAGAACATAAATTGGACATTCAGGTTAAAAGCCTCACTAATACATTCCTTTAGTAAGCAATGGTTGAATAGTAGGAGCTGTATAGTAAGCTATATATGTTATTTATTTATATCCTGCTTTTCTCTTGAGATGTGATTCAAAGTGGCTAAGAAAATTGTTTTATCAGAGATGGTTGGGAAGTTTGTTTCAGTTTTTTTTTTGGTTTGTTTTCAAATAATATCTCATCCCCATTTGAAAAATCCAAATATAGGTGAAAGTGAAACTAGCAAAATGCCCATTCCCTAGAATAGGTGATAAACTCCTTTAAAAAAGTAATTAAATAAAGTTGGAATTTATAAAATCTACATGATTTGAATATGGGAAAAACTAAAAACCAACTTTTAAAGTTGTATCAAATTTTAGCCATCCATTTTGTGAGTCAAGCTAAGAGATACCAAGTCAGTATCTCTTGTCCAAAATGTTTGGGACCAGAAGTATCAATAATAATGATAATAAACTTTATTTCTACCCCACCACCATCTCCCGAAAGGGACTTGGTCTGGCTTACAAAGCACTCCTCACGTAACAATACACATGGTGTAATAAATACAAATACATCAATACTAAAGGAAAAACATAATTTACATCATCAGTACATAAAACAATACCAAAATAAAATCAATCAACCCTAAAATAAACATCAATAGGGGAATCCTTCCCTATTCAAATAGTTTTAGAAGAGATATTTTTCTTAGGATTGGATGAGGAGAGAAAAAGTTAAACTCACAATCCATGCCAATGACCCCTTTCACACTTCTAATGAAGATGCTATTTTTATTTGGAAAATTATGTGTGTTAAATGCAAATATACATATAAATCATGTCTTGTTTCATTTTATGTTTTCAGTCAAACTACATACAAAAATATTTCTTGTGTTTTAGGTTGTTTGCCACAGAGGGCCTGTGTTCATAAAAAATGGACCTCTTTTCTCTCTTTCTGTCACAGATTTCTCCTTTCTTGGCAGATATGGGGCTTCCAGTAATGCTTTCTTGTTTTCTGTGAAGGACAATATCTCAAGTGGGAAATAAAGACACAGAAGTACATTGGTATCTTTGGGGACAGGACAAACCCAAGGTCTTGAAATTTGAAGAAAGACACTTTGCTCTTACATATTTATTATGTGTTTGAAGCAAATACTTCAAGGAGGAATTCTGTGGCTCATTTGCATTGCTTAATATCATGATTTTTGCACTCTGATAAAGTCTTTTGAATAAATTGTACCAAAAAAGACATTGCCTGGATATTTTCTTCTTCTTCACATGAGCTTCTATACACACATTGATAGTGGGACCTCATCATGCTAGAGCATGGATCCACTTTACATCCAGTTTGTGCCTCCTGCAGAATTATGGGGCTTATACTTTGTGTGGGGGCTTTAAACAGCTCAGCCAGAGAGGTCCTGAGCTTCACTAAACTACAAACTCTAGAATTCTGCAGGAATCAGAAAACCGGATTTAAAGTAGATCCATGCCCTGGAGTGATGAGGTTGTAAGTGAGATATCAATACACAGGGCTTAGATGCCCACCCAGTAGGGTTTTTCACTTTTTTCTTCTTCGTTGGGAGGCAGAGGAAAAACATCCTCTTTTTTTGGAATCTGATATAAATTAAAATAAAGATAACCATGACTCGTTCCAAGACTAAAAGTGCTTCAGTGCTGGCTGGCTGGGAAGGGCGTCCTCCCTTCACTAAGTCACCCCAATATGTTTACACCCCCCCCCCCAAGTGCTCTTTCACCCCACCCAAACGTGCACCCATTTTCACTTCCCACAAAAAAATAAAGAAACATACAAAATAAGATTAAATTTAATCTTTAATTTAATTTAATTTAATTTAATTAATTTAATTAAATTTCCAAAAGAAAAAAATGCATTTTAAATCCAAAAGCAAGCAAGTGATGCAAAGAGCTGCGAGCGACACTAAGATAGATCACAGAGCACTATCTGTCTCTCTCAGAAGCTAGAATGCAACAGGAAAATACAGGCGCTTGCCCCAGTATTTATAGATCCAGCATGGCTAAAAGACGTCATAGATTTCTTCTGTTCTGATTGGCTTAAGAGGTAGCAGGGCACAGGGAAACACTGTGTGTGCAAGTGCAGCTTTGCTCTCCACATGTAGCAGAAAGAATCCGAAAGCAGCCGTTTTTGGCCTCCTCATGTTTTGCTGTGGCTGAAAAAAATATGGCAGTGCCACCCATGCAGTTACAGGCGATTTGGCTGCCAAAAATGCCAAATCATCCGGAGCCAGTTTTAAGAAATACAACTATGCACAGTCCTACTTAGCATTATAGCCAAGCAGTGTGACTCCCTCCCAATCCTTGCTTGCTTGCAGAAACTGTTGTGAGCATTAGAGGCTTATTTTCTTATTGATCCAGATGGGGCAGTCTGATATTTTCATCCCATTCCTAAAAGCAATTTCTGGTGCAAGGAGGAATTTAGAGAAAAGTTGACCACTTCCTCATGGTTCCTTCCTTCCCTTTAGCTCAGATAAATCCATTTGTTCTGGAGTGTTGTTTATATTTTTTCCACCCTCTGCTTACAGTATATATATATATAAAACTGATTTGCACCCTTCCCATCCTTCCTAAGATCAATAGTAGTGGAAAATGTGAATAAAACAACATGGAGTCCCTATTAACAACCTTGTTAAAGGTTATCTGTCCCTATTGAATTGGTGAGTTAGCATGAAGAACAGAATAACTCATTGCAAAGTTCTTGAATAACAGTCCAGCCAGGAGGCCCCTGGCAGTTGCACACCAGAACCCAGTGCTATTTGCAAATAGGAGTTATGTGCAGCATAGTGGTTTGGGCCCATTCAAGTGTAAAAAACTAGAAATATCTAAAGATGACCCCAAATGGTAATTTCATAAGCAAAACAAACAAAAAGAAAAGTGCACAATAAAACTTTATAGTTTCTGGAAAGTGTTAGGCATGATATGTGTTAGGTATTTCAACTACATTTACTAAGTATCAGTTACCTGCCAGCATGCCAGCAGACATCAAAGAACCTGTGTTTTGTTTGCCACTATGTCTCAACATCACATAATGGAATGGAAAAGGAAAGTAGTCTTCCTTGAATGGTGAGACTCATGCTTTCAGCACACTTACCTAGCTGGTTTATTCTGCATTTTTTCACAAATGTACCAATGGACAACTTAGGGAACAAGTCTGACTTTTGTGCAAGGATACTTATATGCAGGACAGAGATTTCAAAGAAACTCCTGGAAAATGGGAAAGGCCCTTGGAAACCCCCCCCCCCTCGAGCAGTGGTACAAAATTCTGCACAGTTTTTTCCTTAATAAATCCACATTTTACCAGGAAGGTTTAATTAATGGCATCCGGAGAATCTTCATATGTGCGCTCCCTTGAGAGAGCTTAGCTCTTATCGGGTAAAGCCTATTGATTCAGAGGTAGGACATTTGGGCAGCAAACACCACCATTGGGATGGAGTTGTTCCAGAGATAACACAAGGGCAATAAATAATAATGATATCATTAGCTCTGCGTGGACTACTGTATAAGCAGGATGTAGTCTTTTCTTTTAGTCTACTTCTCCTTTGGGAGGAAGTAGAACTAGCATAGAAAGGAAAGGTCATATAAACTAATTGGAAAGCAAAAATGAGACAGGCATGGAACACAAACATTAGAAATACTTGTCAGATTTTGCATCTTCTCTTGGAGGGATTTTGTAAAAACCAGTATTCGTATTCAGAAATCAGCAAAATGACTTTGTGGTTCTATTTTTTCATAGAATAATCTGAGACAGAGAGTTCTACTGTTGAACAGCTCTTACAGTCAAGAGGTTCTTCCTAATGTTCAGGTGGAATCTCCTTTCCTGTAATTTGAACCCATTGCTCTGAGTCCTTGTTTCCAGGGCAGCAGAAAACAAGCCTTCTCCCTCTTCCATGACACCATTTTACATACATGGCTATCATGTCTCTACTCAGCCTTCACTTCTGCAGACTAAACATACCCAGCTCTTTAGGCTGCTCCTCATAGGGCATGGCCTCCAGACCATGGATCATTTTAATCGCCCTCCTCTGGATGCCTTCCAGCTTATTAATATCTCTTTTGGAGGTTCAGAATGATGCAGATAAATTCCATGCATAGAAGAGTCTCTTTGCTATAGCTTGCCATGTGAGGAGAGTAACTGCAGAATAGGACAGGTCTAGAACACTTTGTCCATCTTGCATGTTCACTTATGTCAGTTTGAATGCTGGAATCAGGCTATTAGGAATATATAAAACTAAAGCACAGCTAGACAATATATTTATTAGATTCCTTTGCAGAGATGTACCACTTTCCCGTGATGAAGAATGTCTGTTATAGCAGTGATTTTTCTCATCTGTTTATTGCATTTAGTATGCTTTGTTTTGTATTGTCATTGGAAAGTAAATACAGCTCTATTTTGGAAATACGATTGCTGGACAATGAATCTGCAGAAATCTAGTTGGTACAGATAATAAGTTAATTCTAAGTGTGGCAGAGAAAAAAAAGTTAATTGTACATAGCAGACTTTCCCCTTAATTTCTATGTTGACATGTTGTTTATGTAATGTCTAATGCAAGATGCAGCTATCTTGCAGAAGCTATAAATGTTTGACCATGACCAGAGCTTGGTGGAAAGGCCACTGGGGTAGCTAAGATAAGTCATCTTAAGTGCCATGATGGGGAAAAAATAAATCAATAGAAACTAACAATGACAACAGCAGCAGATGTGGATTTTGCTTTCTGTTCCACCCTGAAGAATTCAAGATTCTTTTGCTCTTTGTTCTTTGCATGAAGAAAGAAATGAGTTTGCTTTTAGTATGCTATTTATGTACAGCAGCTCCACAGAGAGCCCCTCCCTATCTCCATGCATCCTCATACTACAGCCAGACACCGCTCGATGTCCTATTTTCTTATTGGTTGTTGTTGAACCTTGTGAGCAAAAGTTGCTCCAATACTGTCTATGAATTTCCTGTAGTGAGACATAATCTTTCCCCTTCGTGTTCCTTTGATGAGTTCCTAAGGAATTGATGTATTGTGATGAGATCGTATGTTCACTCCCACAGCTCTGTGACTTTTAGTATAGCTGGGAGGTGACTGTGGAAATGGCACGGGGGGGGGGGGGGGTAGAAAAAACTGTGGATTATGCCCAGCTGTTCTGCAAAAAGAATGGTAGCACAATACAACAGTAACAAAATAGAAACCTAGGACCGGTAAATTTACATCAAGCAGTCTTTTGAAAATATATGTTATCAAGTAGGATGTATTATTTAGCCGAAAGACGTGGCAGGAAAATGATTCACTCCTATAGTTGCGTTCCTCATGATTATACAGAGTGGCAAGTACAGCAAGGTCATGTTTTGCAGACAGTCATATGGCTTGAAGGCGGCTGGGGAGTCTGTTTGGAAAGGCATGGCAGATGAGTGGAATGTCACACTTATGCAACGGTAACCTTAAATATCAATGTTGAAGTTAAGCGATGCCATTCACAGTATCAGAAGGTTTCCTGAAATATGTCTTGTTAGGTTCATTCCGCCAGGAGCCCCTCTCTGTTCTTACATTTGATGGTATTATGATAAATAATGCATCACCTTCCCCACTGGCTCGACAATACTGTTTCCTTAGTGCTATATTTGACAGGGCGGGGGAAGTTCTAGATGCATCAGCCTGTGATCATACTTTCTGGAAAGGATGGGAGTTGTAGTCCAATACATCTGGAGGGGGCCTGATTGGAGAAGATTTGCCTAGGGAATACATTTCAAACAGAGCATGGGTGGGGAAACAAAGAAATGTAAATAAGACTAGTTCTACTTATCACCAGCTTTTTATTTTGGAATGATAGTGAATGAGTTTTTCTGGGTTAAAAATCAAATATAAATTGATTTTTGTCATTCTTTTGTCTCTTTTCTCTTTTTATGATTCTTTTTTTTTAAAAAAACCTCACACCAAAAACCTGAGCTCCCTTCTTTGTTCTTTCTTTCACGTGTGCCGTCGTAACAACTGTCATGCAAGGTTAATGACAGCTTCTCATTACCCTCGTCAAATATGTAATGATGTGCCCTGACAACAGGACTGAATGGCTCCTGCTCGTCAGAGCCCCATGTTTTGCCTAGCAGATGGTCCCTGTATTTGGAGAGGCCCCGCTCAGATCCATCAGCACTATCGTGGCTGCGTGTGCACAGAAAGCATTTTTCTCTGATGGGACAGCTCAGGGGTGGAATACTAATTGGGCACAGCAAGACAGCCTGGCGTGGGTTATTATTTTTAATCCCCTGCACATTATGCCGTGGTCAACAGAAGGAGAAAGAGATGCAAGGGCCTTTCCTTTTGTCTGCTCTCCTTTCTAACCCAACCTTAATCATGTCAAGAAAAAACAGTGGGACCTCTTCCCTGAGTTTGGAATCGAGACAAAAAAGGAGAAAAGTCTTCTTCCATTCTTTCTGACATTTACAAAAACAAACAATCTGGACTGTTCCATAACATTCTTGTGTCCAACTTGCTTAGTTTCTCTTTTTCAGAGCTAATTATGTTCATCATTGTGTTCAGGATCATTACTACTGCCACCACCACTATCATCATCAGGAGTACAATGCACAGGAAGAAGGTGCAAGGTTTTTGGGAGCATGTAGGGTAGGCCGCCTGAAAAAAATTAGCTATTAAATCTGAATGCAACTTAATTCTATCACCAATTTTGTCCCCTCACACTGTGCCATTTTTGAAAGAAATTATGGCCCATTCATTAGGACAAGTAAATTTTTCAGAAACAAAAATAATCTGGCACTATTCCATAAGACACAGATATTATGGTATTGTTTTATTTTCTCTGGCTACTGATGATGATGATGATTAGAAGCAGAAGCAACAGTCATCATCAGATCCAAATTTTCAGTTACATTTAGAACAGGCCCATTTAATAATTAGTTTGATTTAAGCTAAGTTGATTTCTCTAAACAAGAAAAAAGAACTACCAACAAGTTTTGCTCCAAGGAAAACCAATGCAATTTTGGGGGGAGAAACATGATTTACACATTAGCACAAGTAGATTGTATTTGCATAGTGTGGTTAGATTATGGTATTTTTACCATAGTAGTGAATGTGTTTGGATGACTATTAAAAAGAAAATGATATTGGAGGAGGAAACAATGAGGCAGGTGAGCACTTTCTGAAAGTATCTAAAAGTGGTGGATAGTAAAAAGTGAGTTTCAATGATCGCAAGAAGTCATAGCTCCAACAGTTTACTTTTAGTGTTTTGAAGCCACATTTGTGTTTTGAAGCCTCATTCATTTTCATTTTTGAATCCACATGTGTTTTCGAAAAATATAGATCTGCTTACCAAAGCAGGAGAAATGTATTTCTTTATTTGACATAAAAACAACAGTCTAAAACAAGAGCAAAGAGTAAAGCAGGGTTAAATCAAATGTACAATTTGAAAACAATACAACCCCAAATTTTCTGGCAGCCAGTTGGTAACAAACTCTTTCCTCAGGCATTCATTCACTGCCACAAAGCCTACTTGAATAAAGATGTCTTTGTCTGATGACAAATGATTGACTGGGCCCCCTTCTGCACAGCTGTATAAAATCCACATTGAACTCTATTATGTGGTGGTGTGGACTCAGATAACCCAGTTCAAAGCAAATATTGTGGGTTATCTTCCTTGACAGTCTGGGTTATATGGCTATGCGGAAGGGCCCTGGGAAAGACTATATGCTCTCTTAGGGCCCTTCCACACAGCCATATACCCCAGAATATCAAGGCAGATAATCCATAATATCTACTTTGAACTGGATTATCTAACTTCGCACTGCCATATAATTCCGTTCAATGTGGATTTTATGCAGCTTGTGTGAAAGGGGCCTCAGAGGATCTGGAGCCAAAGTGGGTAATTGTCAGACGCCAGGGGACCTTGTAGAGAAAGCATATGGGGGGACTTTCGAGACCTCAGAAGTGGCCTGTAGGAGCTGCACATTTCTGAAGGATGCTTCTTTGGTTTGCTTAAAAGGCCTTCGTTGTTATAATTAGCCCAAGAATAAAACAGGGTTGAATGGAGCTATATCTTAATTGTACCATCTGACACAGTGTCAGAATATAGTGCACACCCCCTCCTGGACAGATGTAATCTTCAAAATGCTGTGCATGACAAAAATTGTCCAATGACCTTTTAATTTATTTTAAACCTGTCACATAGTTTTCCAAATGCATTTTGCACTTTATCTTGCAAAGTCAAAGCCAACTTTTAATGCTGTGTTATGGTTTCTAGACTGACTGAAGTGTGTTGAACAAGATGCAGTTATGAAATTTGACTTATTTCAGAGAACTCACCAAGTCACTGAGGCTACTGAATTTCAGGCTTTGAACAAGCTGGTGGTCCTAACCACAATGGTAACATTCCATAGAATCTTAAGATTTTCAGTTTTGTGATGTTTTTTCAGCCCTCTAGCTGAGAATTCTACATTGTTCTTAGCAATTGTTGTCAATTAAAGATAAAGATAAATGATGCACGAGATTCATCCAAGACACCTTGTCATCAACAGTCCTGCTCAGATCCTGTATACCTATAAATTCCAGCAACTACAACTCCTAAATGGCAAAATCAATCTCTCTCTCCCCCCCCCCCCAACCCCACTAGCATTCAAATTTGGGCATATCAGGTATTTGTGCCAAATTTGGTCCAGGGAATGAACATACATCCTATGGATCAGATATTTACATTACGATTCATAACAGTATCAAAATTACAGTTATGAAGTAGCAACAAAAATAATTTTATGGTTGGGGGTCACCTCAATATGAGGAACTGTATTAAGAGGTCGCAGCATTAGGAAGGTTGAGAATCACTGCTTTAGAACAGTGATTCCCAAAGTGGGCACTACTGCCCCCTGGTGGGCACTGCAGCAATCCAGGGGGGAGGTGATAGCACCTATTAGGACATGGGGACGGGGCCAGGGGAGGGGCAGGGCCTCTTCCCAAGTGTTGGAAACAGGGCTGAGCACCTGAGGTGCCTGTTAGGACACAGGGGGCGGAGCTAGAGGAGTGGGCGTGGCTTCTTCCCAAGAGCCCAAGACAGGGCTGAGAATCGATACCTCTCCTGAGACGCTTGTTGGGACACAGAGGGCGGAGCTAAAGAAGAAGGCGGGACCTCTTTCCAAGGGCCCGAGACAGGGCTGAGCCTCTATACCTCTCCTCAGAGGCCTTTTAAGACTAAAGGGTGGGGGCAGGGCCTCTTCCCAAGAGTGCGAGACAGGGTTGAGCCTCTGTATACCTCCCCTGAGGCACTTGTTGGAACACGGGGGTGGGGTATAGAGGTTCAGCCCCGTCAGACTCTTGGGAAGACGACCCACCCCCTCCTTTAGCCTCACCCACTGTGTCCTCGCAAGCGCCGCAGGACAGGGATAGAAATTCAGCCCTGCCTCAGAGCTTGTAACTCCACCCATCCCAGTCCTGGTTGCCCATTTGTGGCCCTGCCCACCTCCCCCTCCCAGCCCTGCAACTTGGACTAGGGTAGAGGCTCAGCCCCGCCCTCTTGCGCAGGAGCCACGCTCACCCCTCTAAGCCACGCCCCCTTTCCAAGGGGGCGCTGAGTAATATTTTTTCTGGAAAGGGGGCGGAAGGCCAAATAAGTTTGGGGAACCACTGCTTTAGAACAAGGGTGGTCTTTCTTTAAATGTTGTGTAGAATCCCAAGTGTTGCTCACCATTGGCAGTGCTGACTAGGGTTGATGGGAATTGCAGTCCAACAACATGTGGAGAACTGCACCTTGCCAACTTCTGCTTTAACAGGAATAACAGATAAAGCAATATTTTATTTAATAAATAGATACAGAAGAATCAGAATGAAAAGAAAGCTTTTTTATTAATGTTGAAGTTATGGTAGGGGTAGATATAAGCTTCACCTACATTGCCATGTAATGCACTTTGAAAGTGCATCATATGGTCAGTGTAGGCTCATATGATGCAGTTTAACTGAACTGCATTACATGAGTCTGCATGAACCATATAATGCACTGCATTATATGGCAGTGTAGATGGGGCCTAAGTTAGAATTTACCATAGAAAATAATTGCAACAGAAAACTTCTGATTAAACTGTTAAAGTTTGCCAGCCATTGGGACCATATTCAGCAAGTATTATAATGGTTCACGTTGTTCTAATACAAGGCATTGATTTTTAAGACATTTTTTCTTACGTCAAATCCCATCACTTCTGGTTGGGTGATAACATTTTCTATTTTTTCCCGAGCAACATATGTGCCAACCTTTAGAGACTCCATTCATAAATCTTTTAACAGCAGTGAAGAGCTGTTGCCAAACAGTTTCAAAAAGTTCACTGTGAATACTATGCACAGTGGCCTCGTGTTTTCTTTCCTGTCACCAATGGGAGCTGTGAGGAAATGAGGGCAGTCAATAGAAAAGGATGGATCAGCAGAACCTGAACTTCCCCCACAGCAATCCTCTAGCACTGAATCTAGAATCCTGCAAACAGAGCTTCAGTCAACCAGGGAAATTTTCATATACTGAGGGAAAGCAATTTTGATAAAGGTCTGAGAACAAATTGTTCTCTGCATAAATGATGCCAAAGCAATGAAAGCGGAAACGTTTCCACTTAGCGTACCCAGTTTATTTCAAACAAGATAAGGGAAACACAGTTGTGTAAATTGCAGTCACAGCAACTCCTTTTAATGGATACTAAAGTCTAGAGAAGCAGCATACACAAGTATACAAAAGGGAATTGGTGCAGAAAAACAGGCAAGTTTTTGTGCCAAACCTTTGCACTGGTTCTGTTCTGAGAAGTAGTAAATCTCTTAAGAAGAGTCAGGCCTCAAAATTATCAGGCAAAGGGGATGGAATATGTCATTGGCAGAAACACATGGCAGAAAATAGAAACTAGCTAATACAACATTCGGCTTTCTTATGCTAACTCACTGCTTATTTATTATTGGAAATACATGCGAACCCCAGGGGAAGGTAATGAGTGCAAAAGTTCACTAAACAAAAGGAGAAGGTGGCCATATGCCACTTTATTCTAGGTTGCCTGAATTATATATTTTGACCACATGGTAGTTTCTTTTAAAAGAAAAAGGCAAACAATACTAGACAATGGTCATTTTAAAAATTGTATTCTTCTTAGTGAATTAATGTATTGCTGCACATACAATACTCTTGTGAGATATAACAGAAAAATAATCATATGTGATATTAGGTGACATATTCTTGCTGTTAAAATGCTTTTTCCCCATTTCCCTTTAAAAATATTTTAAAATATTAGACATCTTTCAACTTCCCTGTTAAAATTATTTCCTGAGACTAAAAGCCCAAAAATGGACTCCATCTTTTACTGATTACTTAGATCTCTTATATGCCAAACTAGGAAAGAAATAATGCTATGTTTGGCAAAGCCATTCTAGTCTCTCTCACCTCGTCCCCTGTCTTCCTCCACTTCCATGTGTGCAAGTGACAAAGAGTTTGAGAGTTAGTTTATGGAAGGACAATAATAGATTCTAAAATCTGCTCACCTTTTACGTCCAAATAAGAGGAAGGAAAAAAGATGTTTCTTTTTTACCGATTTCAAAGAAAGTTAAATTATTTCTGATTTAATTAAGGATCCTTTACGTTGGAAGAGAATATCATTTGGCATGGGGAGGCAGGGAGCTAATACTAACATCTTTCCAGCCAATAAGAATATTCAAGAGGTACTTAAATTTGTGGAGGAAGAGATTGTGTCACAAATCATAGCCAACTCCACCTCTAATGACCACTTGTTTTTACCTTTGGTGACTTCTTCCAACTCATCATCCCAAGTGAGCATCAACTGTTCTGGCGAGCCAAAATATTTGGTGAAAGTTTGAGATTCTGTTGATCCTTGGCTGCTTGAATGCATACATACATGTATTGCTTTGATTTGGCCCTCTTTGCCAATGGCATGCCATCAATAGGATAGTTATGCCCATAGAGATTTCTACATGGGAAGATAGTGGGCTCCAGGGACATAGATGATGTTCATAGAATCATAGAATCATAGAATAGTAGAGTTGGAAGAGACCACATGGGCCATCTAGTCCAACCCCCTGCTAAGAAGCAGGAAATCGCATTCAAAGCACCCCCGACAGATGGCCATCCAGCCTCTGCTTAAAAGCCTCCAAGGAAGGAGCCTCCACCACGGCCCCGGGGAGAGAGTTCCACTGTCGAACAGCTCTCACAGTGAGGAAGTTCTTCCTGATGTTCAGGTGGAATCTCCTTTCCTGTAGTTTGAAGCCATTGTTCCGTGTCCTAGTCTGCAGGGCAGCAGAAAACAAGCTTGCTCCCTCTTCCCTATGACTTCCCTTCACATATTTGTACATGGCTATCATGTCTCCTCTCAGCCTTCTCTTCTGCAGGCTAAACATGCCCAGCTCTTTAAGCCGCTCCTCATAGGGCTTGTTCTCCAGACCCTTAATCATTTTAGTCGCCCTCCTCTGGACGCTTTCTAGCTTGTCAACATCTCCCTTCAACTGTGGTGCCCAAAATTGGACACAGTATTCCAGGTGTGGTCTGACCAAGGCAGAATAGAGGGGGAGCATAACTTCCCTGGATCTAGACGCTATTCCCCTATTGATGCAGGCCAGAATCCCATTGGCTTTTTTAGCAGCCGCATCACATTGTTGGCTCATGTTTAACTTGTTGTCCACGAGGACTCCAAGGTCTTTTTCGCACACACTGCTGTCAAGCCAGGCGTCCCCCATTCTGTATCTTTGATTTCCATTTTTTCTGCCGAAGTGAAGTATCTTGCATTTGTCCCTGTTGAACTTCATTTTGTTAGTTTTGGCCCATCTCTCTAGTCTGTCAAGATCGTTTGAATTCTGCTCCTGTCTTCTGGAGTGTTAGCTATCCCTCCCAGTTTTGTGTCGTCTGCAAACTTGATGATCGTGCCTTCTAACCCTTCGTCTAAGTCGTTAATAAAGATGTTGAACAGAACCGGGCCCAGGACGGAGCCCTACGGCACTCCACTTGTCACTTCTTTCCATGATGAAGACGACGCATTGGTGAGCACCCTTTGGGTTCGTTCGCTTAGCCAATTACAGATCCACCTAACCGTAGTTTTGTCTAGCCCACATTTTACTAGTTTGTTTGCCAGAAGGTCGTGGGGGACTTTGTCGAAGGCCTTACTGAAATCCAGGTACGCTACATCCACAGCATTCCCTGTATCGACCCAACTCGTAACTCTATCGAAAAAAGAGATCAGATTAGTCTGGCATGACTTGTTTTTGGTAAATCCGTGTTGACTATTAGCAATGACCACATTTGTTTCTAAGTGTTCGCAGACCACTTCCTTAATGATCTTTTCCAGAATTTTGCCTGGTATTGATGTGAGGCTGACCGGACGGTAATTGTTTGGGTCGTTCTTTTTTCCCTTCTTGAAGATAGGGACCACATTCGCCCTCCTCCAATCTGCTGGGACTTCTCCCGTTCTCCAAGAACTCTCGAAGATAATTGCCAGTGGTTCTGAAATAACTTCCGCTAGTTCCTTCAGTACTCTTGGGTGTAGCTGATCTGGCCCTGGGGACTTGAATTCGTTTAGAGAGGCCAAGTGTTCCTGGACAACTTGTTTCCCTATTTGGGGTTGGATTTCCCCCAATCCTTCGTCCATTCCGTGTTGCAGAGGTTGAAGATGGCTTTCTTTTTCTGAGAAGACCGAGGCAAAGAAGGCATTAAGTAGTTCTGCCTTTTCCCTGTCCCCTGTCGCCATCACCCCATCTTCTCCTTGCAATGGCCCTATCGCCTCCTTTTTCTTCCTTTTTCTACCAACGTAAGCAAAAAAGCCTTTTTTGTTGTTTTTTATGTCCCTGGCAAGCCTGCGCTCATTTTGCGCTTTAGCCTTGCGAACCTTTTCCCTACAGGTGTTGGCTATACGTTTGAATTCTTCTTTGGTGATTTCTCCCCTTTTCCACTTCTTGTGCATGTCACTTTTGAGCTTTAGCTCAGTTAGAAGTTCTTTGGACATCCATTCTGGCTTCTTTGCACTTGTCTTATTTTTCTTCTTTGTTGGCACTGTTTGCATTTGCGCCTTGAGTATTTCACTTTTGAAAAACTCCCATCCATCCTTAACTCCCTTGTTTTTTAATATCGGCGTCCATGGAATGCCGCTCAGTAATTCCTTCATTTTTTGGAAGTCAGCTCTCTTAAAGTCCAGAATGCGTGTTTGACTTGTCTTAGTTTCAGCATTCCTTTGTATTGCAAACTGCAGGAGCACATGGTCACTTGCCCCTAAGGATCCAACCACTTCAACTGTATTGATCAGGTCTTCCACATTTGTTAAGATTAGATCAAGAGTTGCTGATCCCCTTGTTGCCTCTTCTACCTTCTGGACCATAAAATTATCTGCAAGGCAAGTGAGGAATTTGTTGGACTTTGTACTCTTGGCTGAGTTTGTTTTCCAGCAGATATCGGGATAATTGAAATCGCCCATGACTACTATATCTCTTCTTTGTGCCTGTTTGGTCAGCTGTTGACAGAAGGCTTCATCAAGTCCTTCATCCTGACTCGGAGGTCTGTAGTAGACACCCACGACAAGATCTTTTTGAGTCCCAGTTCCCTTGATTCTTATCCAGATGCTTTCAAGCTGGTTTCCCGGATTACAGTCTTGCATTTCTTCTGCAACGTAACTGTTTTTGACATATAAAGCTACTCCCCCTCCTCTCCCCTTTGTTCTATTTCTGTGAAAGAGGTTATAGCCCTCAATGGTTAAATTCCAGTGATGGGAGTCATCCCACCAGGTTTCAGTGATGCCTATGACATCGTATGTGTGGTGCTGTGCTAGGAGTTGGAGTTTGTCTTGCTTATTTCCCATGCTCTGAGCATTAGTGTAAAGACATGTAAGCCCCTGTGACCTCCCCTCGAACTGTTTATTTGGGATTATTGTGCTCTCTGTACTTGGTCCTTGCTGTGTTTGTGCAGCCCTCCGTTTAGCCTTTCGGCGGTTCCCTGTGGTCGTGGGTAATATAGTGTTCGCCAGGCTGTTGTTCCCCTCCCCCAGTGGATCTAGTTTAAAGTGCGCCTGATGAGGTTTGTGAGTCTGTGTGCAAAAAGATGTTTTCCTACTTGTGTGAGATGCACCCCATCGCTTGCCAGTAGTCCATCCTCTTGGAAGAGTAGACCATGGTCAAGGAAGCCAAAATGCTCCTCTTGACACCATTTTCTGAGCCAGTTATTGACCTGTACTATTTTTCCGGCCCTTGTAGAGCCGTGTCCTACAACAGGGAGGAGGGATGAAAAGATCACATGTACATTATACAGTTTTAGCTTTGTTCCCAGAGCTCGAAAATCATTTGTGATCTTTTGAAAAGTATGCCTAGCGGTGTCATTGGTACCTACTAGGCTTGATCGATCCATGAAAAATTTGATTCTAAACTCGTTTCAAAACTAGAGGGGGGCAGCTTTTCGTTTCTGATGGTATTTCCAAATTTGGCCCCCAAAAAATTTCAAAATTAACGAAAATTCGTTATTTTCTAAATTAATACGTTAATGGCGGACGCGCATGCGCAATTCCCAAAAACAGCACAGAGGGAGAGGACTTTACAGGACTCTCCCACCCTCATTTTTTGAGTGATCTTCTTCAAACTTGGTACAGTGGTAGAACACATTTAACACTGATAGCTCACCAAAATTTGGAACGTTTCCCTTATCCTCTGATTTTTGGAGAATTTTCATAGCTTTTATAATAAACCATTTTTTAATAATTGCAGAAATCTGTTCCTGGTTTGAAAGTCTTATTTCCTGTTAAATTGGGTTGTCTTTACTGTGAAAGTCATTGTTCTACTTCAGAAACTTTGTTTTTGTGGCTGAAACTTTGTTAAATTGGTGTGTGTGTGATATATATTGTGTGTGTATATATATATATATATATATATATATATATATATATATATATATATATATAGTCCCTGCTTGTGTGTGTGTGTGTGTGTGTGTGTGTGTGTGTAGGTAAAGGTAAAGGTATCCCTTGACGTTAAGTTCAGTCATGTCTGACTCTGGGGGTTGGTGCTCATCTCCATTTCTAAGCCCAAGAGCCAGTGTTGTCCATAGACACCTCCAAGGTCATGTGGCCGGCATGACTACATGGAGTGCCATTACCTTCCCAGAAACACCCAGAAAATGGGAATTCCAGACAGGAAACAATCAGGGCCAGCTAATACCTCCCAACAAAGGATTCCCCCAGGTAGGAAGCAGCCAGGCTTTGAAGCTGCAAGGCTATTCAATGCTAATCAAGGTGACCAATTGCAACATTCACACTTGCCTCCCACAGACAAGAGTTCTTTCTCCCACCCTGGACCTTCCGCAGATATATAAACCCCACTTGCCTAGCTTCGCACAGACGTCAAAACCTCTATGTCTGCCACAGATGTGGGTGAAACGTCAGGAGAGAATGCTTCTGGCACATGGCCATAGAGCCCGGAATACATACCACAACAGTGTGATCCCGGCCATGAAAGCTTTCGACAACACAACCACAGTATCCATTCAAGTTCATGTAGCGTGGTATGGACTGGAGACCTGTATTGGGGGGAGGGAGGGTGCGAATCTGGGCCCCTGGGAGCAGCTGAGGACGGGCCTGGCCCACACCCCCTCGCATCCCGGGCCTCTTCCTCCTCACCGCCGGGCCCCTCTCGGTCTCTCCAGGCCTGAGCTGAGGCGAGGCGGCGGCGGCGGCCATTTCCCCCCTCCGTCTTCCTCCTCCTCCTCGGCCTCCTTCCCCCTTGCCCCCTCCCATTGGCTGAGCCTCCCATTGGCTGAGGGGCAAAAGGAAAGGAGTTTGGGTGAGTTGCAAAAGCTTTTTTTTCCTAACGAAAAAAACGAAGAAATAAGAAAAAACGGCCTCTCGCGATTCGAAACCACGATATCCAGACGTGTGGACAACCAAGGTTCTATATTGCTTCAAAACAAACGAAAATAACGAATTAATAACGGGTAACGGGAAAATCGAATTATTTGAGCAAGCCTAGTACCTACATGAATCAACATAAGGTGGGGAGGGTGATGGGGCTTTAGGAGCCTGCTGAGCCTCTGAGTGATATGGTGTATTTTTGCCCCCGGGAGGCAGCATGTTTCTCGAGCCATCCCATCCGGTCTGGAAATGATGGCTTCCGTTCCTCTAAGGAGGGAGTCACCTACTACCAAGACCTGTTTCCTTTGAGGATTGACAGGGTCCCTTTTGTGCAAGACAGTGTGTATGTCCCCTGAAGAGTGTTTCTGTTGAAGTGAATCATGTAGGTGTAAAGTGTTGTCCTCCTCCTCAACATCCCCAGTGCATTCATCAATGACAATCCATTGAGATACATCCGAGAGCCCATTACTCTCCCAAGGATGTTCCTGTTGCTCCTGGTCTATGATTGGGGATGGAGCATTTGCATGATTACATAAGTGTGACTGTGGTGATGCACTGTCCCCGTCAGGGCTATCCCCTGTGCATTGATCCAGGGTGGTCCACTGAGTGGTATCTAAGAAACTGTGGTCCTCCACAAGATGTGTTACCTGATTGTATGTTAATGATGTAAGAATTTCAAATCTGTTGTGTAAATGCAGCTGAGCAGAGGAGTTCTGCGGAGGCTGCCTGGTCCTGCGTCTCCTTCTATGGGTGACCTCCTTCCAAGCCTGAGGGTTGTCTACCTTTGAGTTGATCTCCCCATAAGGTTCCTGATCATGGTCTTGGTGGTGTTGGTGTGATGCAGGCTGCTGATCTACAGCAGCGTGTTGTGCAGTGTCCAAGAAGAGCTCGAGTGCCTGAATGTCCTTAAGGGTCTTAATACGGTGCTCGAGCTGTTGGATCCTCTGCTCCATCAGAGTCATCTGTTTGCATTTGGAGCAGATGTAGTTGTCTAGTTTTTGTGTGAAAAAGCGGAACATGCCACAGCTGGTGCATGTGATGGGAATGTTTTGCTTTTGTTGCATCTCTTGGTGAGCGTGGTGGCCAAGTGGGATCTTTGTACAGTTAAGTAATATGCACGCACTTTATGTGCAAACTGCAACAAACCACCTCTTTGTGTATTTGTTTATGTTGCTTTGTTTCCTGTATGTACTGCAAAGGATAGTTAGTAAAGGTGCCTTTTTCGTGCGCGCCGTTAGGCGCGCGCGACACTGGCAAATAAAGCTTTCCCAGAAACTCAATTAACAGGGGACAATGCCTGCTGTCAATCAACTTAAGTACCTGGCTCTCTTTCAACACAACAGTCACACAACAGTTAGACTTTGACCACAGGAGCCAAGCCCACACTCAGTTTAAAATCTTAGCCAAATCTTAGCCAAATCCTACCTGAAGCCAGGGAGCAAAAATGTCCTCCTGCTGCCTCTGCTTCTGCGAGAACCAACTGCCCTTCTGGGATCAGGCTCTGGCAGAAACTCACACTGGCAAATAAAGCTTTCCCAGAAACTCAATTAACAGGGGACAATGCCTGCTGTCAATCAACTTAAGTACCTGGCTCTCTTTCAACACAACAGTCACACAACAGTTAGACTTTGACCACAGGAACCAAGCCCACACTCAGTTTAAAATCTTAGCCAAATCTTAGCCAAATCCTACCTGAAGCCAGGGAGCAAAAATGTCCTCCTGCTGCCTCTGCTTCTGCGAGAACCAATGTTCTACTTGTGAGCCTCCTTTTCCAGCAATGGAACAGCATTTATATTGTTTCATGTAAGTATTCAGCCAGTTGAATGTCAGGTGTACAATTATATCCAAAGAAATTTAGAATACAAACAAAGTGAAACACACTAAAGTCTGATTGAGCCAAAAAGTACATTAAACATGTGGTTAACTTGGCTCCATCAAAAACAATGAAACTTTAAAAAGCTTCAGTTTAATTGGACTCTCCCCTTAGGGTAAAAACATTGTTGTAACTAATGTTCTTTGTATAATGCTGACAGGACAGTTCAGAAATTAGAATCATAATACATTAGAGCTGAAAGGTATCCAAGGGTCATTTTGTCTAGCTCCCTGCCAATACAGGAATCCAAAGCCAAAGTATTCCTGGCAATTGGCCATTTAATCTCTGTTAAAAACCTCCATCAAAATAAAGCTCACTTTTCAAGGTAGTCTGTTTGAGTGCTGAACAGTTCACACCATCCACTCCTTTGTTATCAGAAATTGCTTTTCTTATAATTTAAATCTAGTCATTCCCCATCATTCATAAAACAACCCCGTGTATATTTCAAGATTGCTATCATACCATCTCCCATTCTGAAACTTTTCCAAGCTCTACTCCCTCAATATAGCATTGGTTTCCAGACTATTTGCCATCTTAGTTACCTTTTGCAGAACACATTCCAGCTTGATGACACCCACCTCAAACTATGTTATCCAGAAATGGACACAATACTGTAGAGAAGATACAGATGGGTGCTATTACATCTTTGATCTGAACATTATGCTTCCGTTGATGCAGCTTAGAATTATTTCATAACATCTGGTTCATCTTGTTCAGTTTGAAGGATATATATTTTGAAATGGACATACTTTGAGGCATATTTATAATTGTTTTCTATTCGGAAACATCACAACACCTTAGCTTGTAATATATGTTCCTTATCAGAAGACACCAAAGCACCACTGAACATAGTACTTCATACACTATTAGTTTGATAAGACTTTTGTTAATGTGGAAATTTTCTCATACAAATTCTATTTTTTTTTAATTTTGAAATTTTAGTGTGTGCTGTTTATCATTTGAGATTTAAGCACAATCTGATCCACATCAGAGCTTTATCTGATGATTAACTGAACTACTCAGAGTCTGGCACAGCAATTAGTTAAAATGCCCTTTTATTTTAATCTTTAAGTCTGAGACTTCTCTAAAACTAATAAGAAAATTACATTGTTGCATAGGGGGATTGAATTTCTGGAAGAGTTGAGAATAGTTAGCTCTCACATTCAGCCTATGTACATATTTTATGGGATATATTAAAAAGCAGATGGGCATTTAGTTGTTAATCCAGCAGGCCAGTAGTTCATCATAATTATCATCTTCTTTTATATATATGAAAGTCAAAGTATGTATATATATTTGCTTGTTTGTAAGAGGTTGTTGCTAGGTGAAGTGCCTGGTGGCATTGCATTTGATGGTGGGCACTGAACCAAACTTTCATCACAGCTTGAACAAATTCCTGGTTGACAATCTTTCCTCTCATCCAGCAAATATTATTGTGGAAACATTTTTTCAAAAATTATTGATATGAATACTGGAATAAAGTTGAAAAGAGAGTGATGCCTCAGGATTCCTGAAAAATGAGTGCTACATCCAGGGAGGAAAGAATGTGAATGGGGATCTACTGGTAATTTACAGTAGCTCAGCAAGGAGTTTTGGCACCTTGCCTTTCTACTCCCCTATAATTTGCCCAATTGGATTGGAAAGTAACTCTTATCAACTTCTGAGGGGGTAAAATGATTTGTGCAACTACCTCAACTCCAGAATTGGGCCATTATATTCTTGGATCAATTTTCCAAAAGCAAATCTTGTAGAGTGCAAAAAGCTTTCTCCTCGAAACTTGTGAAATCCAAAATAACTTCTTCCTCTCTTTCTGGGCAGGATGCTGGGAAAACAAATAGACATGAAGTTGAGCATAAATGTGCATTGAATTTTTTAAAAAATGTGCATTGACCTTTAAGGAACATGTACACTGCTTAAGAACAAACTCAGCCTCGGGCAAGTATAAAGTCTTCTGGGAATTGAGTGGTGCTTTGTTTCCTTTTCTCTCCTTAAGATCTCAGCAGAGGCACTTTGCAAAGAAGGGCTTCAAAAGTCAGCTCTCTTCGATTGTTTTGGTAATGTTTCAAATTCTACATGAAATGACACCATTATTGGGCTATCTGAGTACAAGACAAGATGTGTGGTTCCCACTTCGTTCGTTTTTGTGTGTGACAAGGCAACCATTGTGGCCCCAAAAGGAATTTGGTTCATGAAGTTTGCAGTTTGTGAGGTGCATGGTAGGCAGGTGAACAACGGAGTTGGGATCAATACTGGTTGGCTACTCTGTGAACAGAATATTGAAGTTGGTGTTATCCAATATGTAGCCTTGAACCCCATCCCACATTTAGCTTTTGTGTGTTCAGACTAATTCCTTATTAGGGATGTAAATCTTTACTTGTTTCACTGTGTTACACAAGGACAACTAAGGCCTCATCTACACTTCCAGCATAATACAATTGAACTGGATTATATGGCAGTGTAGACCCATATAATCCTGTTCAATGCAATTCAAGCTGCATTATATGGCAGTGTAGACAGGGCCTGATTTAACAAACTTTCTATCTGCTGGAGCTTCCACGTTGAGCTTCTCCAGGAATGGAAACTCTCAGTTCCCAGGTTCCCAGTTTCATTGAAGTTTCTAAATACATTCTCCTAAATGTGTATAAGACGACAAGAATTTTGTATATTTTTCAATATTTTCACATTTGTGAAACATTTGCTTGTGTAAAATACAACTGCTATGCAAAGCAGTCACCCCCCAACCCCTCCCCCCCAACCGCAAATATCTTTCTGAGAATATTTTTTTGCAAGCAAAAAAAGATCATGAAATGTGAAAAATCTCAGAGTGGGTTATTGTTTTCTCCATGGTATTATGCATATTTTGTCTCCCTACCGTTTTGAGATATTCATCATACTGAACTTGAAAGCAAACATTATAGTAACTGGCACAAAACCAAGAGGAGTTGCACTGTTCACATGGCTAGATAGGGCAGTGTCCCACTAATAAAAAGCCTTGGCAATATAAGATAGAATGGAAGAATTGCTTTACTGGAAATGACTAAACATTTATTTAAACCAGCTTTCTTTTCCCAATAGCTAACCAGATGCCCCTGGACATGTTCAGGGATATTTCCAGACAATTTCTAGGGTGCATTCTATATTCCTTGCTGTGCTCACTGTCAGTTAACCAATTGGTGGGAAACTGTCATCTGGATGCAACACCGCTGATCTCCAATGCGACGTCTCCAATATATGACATAAGCCTGCTTGCTTTGCGTTAAGTGCAAAGTGAATTACTAATGTGGCAGTAAATAAACCAAGTGAGCATGCCACTTCTGCAGCCTTGTGTCAAAGTGTGGCACAAATTGAGGTAATTTAAGAACAAGATACATGATGCAGCAATCCTTTTGATCTCAAGCAATTCAGTAAGCTATAACCCTGAAACAGTAATACCAACACAATTTTGCTACTGATACCAGCTGGGCAGGCCTAAGGTAATTTTCAAGTGTAGGTGAACAGAATTTTGCCCCCCCCCCCCAAAACCAATCACTGAAAAATAAAAGCATTGGATAAGTGAAAATGTTGGATAATAAGGAGGGATTAAGGAAAAGCCTAAATAAAGAACAACACTCTGAAAACAAGGGAAATCCAGACAGGAAAAAAATCAGGGTCAGCTAACACCTCCCAACCAAGGATGCCCCCAGGGAGGAAGCAGCCAGGCTTTGAATCTGCAAGGCCATTAAATGCTAATCAAGCTGGCCAATTGCAACATTCACACCAATGCTATGGATAACTCACTCCAGCTGACTTTTATCTGAAAGATGAATTCAGAGCCTTTCCTTCCAAGTCATAGGACCTTGAAAGAAAGAGGGGAACTCCACAAGGCAGGGTCTTTCACACCTGTCCAAATTGCTGGACCTAAAGAAGACATTCCAAATGCCACCCTTCACCAAAAGGCTGCCATGGGTGCACAGTGAGCTCTGATACTCTCTCAAATTATCATAATTGCTTTTGGGCTAGTACCAACCAAACCATACCCCGAATCCCCTTCAAGTTGTCTCAGTAGAGAGGTCTTCCAAACTCCAAATCCAAAGCTGAAAGAGGCATGTGAAGGGCCAGGCCAAACTGAAATAGCCCTCTTGCCCCTTGTACATCATGTGATGCCTTCTGGCTCTGAGCCAGCCAGAAGTTAACTCTTGACATCTATCCATTGGGGCCATCAAAGAACCACTTCAGAACCTTCATTGTGTGTTTTTGGGTGCAAAGTAATACCAGAGCATAAAAATTTAAAATCTAACACATTTTGCCAAGAAATGTTTCCACAAGGAGTATTGGAATCAAATATTTGAATGCAGTACAGGATAGTCTACACTGTAAAATGTTGGCTCTCTCTTAAACATAGTGATATAATGCCTCCCATGCCCGAGAGGGCATTTTAGGTACACCTGGGAATAATATTTTTGCAGGGTGTTTGTAGTGAGCTGTGTATGTAACTTTTCAAGGTCTTCTGGGAGATGAATATAACTCTTAGCCTTCCACAGTTGCCAACCTCAGATACACAAAGATGTTGCCTTGAGCTTGTTCACTTTGATCCTGGTCAGCTTCAAATAAGAAATCTCATAAATTTATCAGCTGTTCAGTATCAAATTCCATTACATGTTAAACATATGAAATATCAAACTCAGACAAATATTGAATACATTTGTAGGCCATGTCACATATATTCTATAAATACATTGTCAAAACTGCCTTATGAGAAAGCCTGAATGTTCAAAAGTTTACCTGAGGTTCTCAAAGAGAAAACTAACACCAGAATGGGAGACTTTTTCATTTGAAATTTGAGAATAAGATACCAAAAATAAAAAAAGTTCTTCTTTTTTTTAAAAAAAAAAGAAAAGAAAGAAAATGTAGTAGAAATGAAAATGGATCTATTTAACCACGACTTTTAAAAAATCTGGGTTTGAATCATTGTCTATTCAAACATGTTAATGATGAATTCAGGTTGTCTCTTCTTTTTTCCTCATTTTTAATCACTATGTAACAGACTAGTAGGCAAAAAGGCTCTTTGTTGGGAAAATAACAATTGTTTCTGAGCTTAGTGCAAATGGGAGGAAATTCCTTTTTTCTGAAAGATTTACCAAAATTGACAAATATCTCTGTATGTGAGATAAATAAAATTTAGAAAATTTGAATTGTTAGATTTCCCCAGCCCTATTACCTCTTATACTGATCTCTGTTAACAGACAAGCTGACATGGAAAAGGTCTGATTTGGTGGAAGAGTCTTATAGCCATTATAATATGCTAATACTTCTCAGTTATTGTTATCTTCCAGATATCACTGGGTTAACTTCAGGTGTGTTTCTCTCCCCGTGTAAGGCTATTTAATCTAACAAAGGGTTTATCTGATTCCTTTTTCCTTCTTCTGCCTCTCTCAAATGAACCAGAGATTTGGGGCATCCTTGGGAACATGTAGGAAACCACACAGGAGGCACAATAGGAAAGGAATATGTGTAAGAAACAGATACCTTTTCTTTGTGTTAATAGATGCTTCTACCAGAGCAAAGAACCTTCTGTGAGCTGAAGGACAAAATTGGATGCTACCCCATGCCAGTTGTCAAGTTTTATCAAATAGCAGATGTCAAAAGAATTCTCACAGGAAGTCAAACATAGATAGCAAACATTTTTGCAGGTATTCAGAGACTAGCTGGAGATTGTTTGTCATCTATAAAAGTCTCAGAAGAGTATGTTCAGGGGATTTATTTTAAAAAATGTTGCAAATCTTCAAAGATCTTGCACAAGCTCATGTAAGATTTATGTGTGCTCTAACCTAATACCGTGGAAAGGGTGTGGGTGTATGGAACAATTATAGCCTATGCCACAGCCGAGTGAATAGTAGTTGGCAACTTTTGCCTTCAGGCTGACTCAAAAAGAGCTCCAGTTAACTATGGCATCAGGTAGGTGGTAACATGATGCGGATGAAGACTATAGTGGAAAGTTTCCACAATCCTTACTATGGTCTAGCTGTCCCAGTGATAGACCAGTCTAGAGTATATTTAAAGGATTTCAGAGGGTTTATCCTATCCTATCTGTAATACTACTAACTTAGTTTGCTGGATAGGATTGCTTTTTTTTGGTGGGATAAGAGGGGTCATTTGTCATACCCTCAATCAATGCTCCCAAAAAATCATAGTTGGAAGAGACAACAAGATCCATCCAGTCCAACTCCTGATCATGCAGAAATACACACTTTTGTGTTACACTCCTGGCAGATGATCGCTCATCCTCTGTTAAAAAATAGTCTGTTAAAAAGCTTCCAGAGAAGGAGACTTTACCAACTCCAAGGCAATGTATTCCACTGTCAGACTAAAGACCTTGTAAAACTACAACTTCCATGACTCCATAGTATTGAGCTATCGGTGATAAAGTAGAATCAAACTGTATTAATTCTACAGTGTAGATGCACCTAGTCTGTGTTAGTCCAATCTTGCACTGAATTTCTCATTCTGCACTGTCACATGGCTCAGATGAGTATCCAGACACACACACACACACAGAGGGTGAAGGGTGGGCTTTCCGCATCCTATCTGTCTGATGCCCTTTGCATCTTGAAGCCCTGTACATTTTTTGGTGCTGCAAAAATAATTAAGAGTAAGATTCAAATTTTCATAATTTCACCAGGAAGTGAACTAGGTGATCAGTCCTTATCTAAAATGCTAATGACAGTAAGAGCTGTTTAATAATGGAAGATGATGCCTTAGAGTGTGGTGGGGGGTCTCCTTCTCTGGGGCTTTTAAAGCAAAGACTGGGGGCTCTTCCACACAGCTCTATATCCCAGAATATCAAGGCATAAAATCCCACATTACCTGCTTTGAACTGGGTTATCTGAGTCCATACACAGATATTGTGGGATTTTCTGCCTTGATATTCTGGTATATAGGGCTGTGTGAAAGGGCCCTGGATGTTCATTGGCCAGGTGTGCTTTCATTATATATTCCTACATGGCAAGGGGCGGGACTGGGTGGGCCTGGTGGTCTCTTCCGGTTCTAAGTTTCTATGTGTCCTCTCTTCTTTTTTGCATGCACAAAATCTGGATCCTATGGTTTTTAGTACATGTGCTGGAGCAATAGTAGGCTTTCTGCCAAATGTTTTGCTTTCTTTCCAGAAATGTTCTTACATAAATTGATGTTTCTGGAAAGCACTACGTATAAAATGGGAAGCTGTGTGGGAGTTATACTCCAATGTGGTGTAGGGATGTGTCCCTTTAGAATTAGGGTTTGGTACTATAAAAAAGCCCTCTATGGCTCACTGTTGAAGTGAGAAACAGAATTGCAATTGATTTCTATGAAAACAGGATTAGCAAAAGCAACATTTTATGCTCTTGTAGCCTCTTAGCAGCGACACTTTCACGTTCAACCAAAAGAGGGCTCCAATGCTTTGATTTAAACAGCAAGAGAAGAGGACCTAGATTATTTGGGATTTAATTGTGAAGTAAATCTGTAGATTTGACTATCCTGGGATGTGAGCAAGAAAGAAATTGTTAAAAGCAATACCACAAGGATGATGCCTCTCAGATTAGCTGAAGTGCTCTCCCCCCTTCTCTTTATAGTGTAAAACAAGGGTGGCTAAAGGGTTGCTGTCTGAACCAGATATAGTCTGGCATACTGGGACTGCTGAAGTATATAATGGATTCCACAGATCCAGATCCAAAGCTTAAAACGATGACATGGAAGGGAAGACTTTATTTTATATATGACTTTTTCATCCAGAATGACTGCTCATCTCCTACATACATGATCTAAATACTATACATGGTTGTTGCCCACCATTTCATGCAGCATTAAAGTTTTTCTGCATAGGATTTATTCGCAACCAAAGCTGGGAGCACAAAACAAACCTGCCACGTATATCACTATGTGCATCAATATGAAAAATCTGTTTAAAAAACAAGATAACTCCTTTCCACAATATGGATTGGATCTCCAGTTCATGTAATACGTTTGTAAAAAACTTTAAAATAAATAGACCCATTATGGTTACAACTAAATTGCTTTCTATGCAAAGTAGGGTTTCTTTCATACGTACTACATAATTATAAAATATACTTGCACCATGGTTTCAGTCTTTGGAATGCTGGGATTTGCAGATTGTTGTTATTATTCTGTGCCTTCAAATAATTTCTGACTTAATGGTAGTCCTAAGGTGATCCTACCATGGGGTTTTCTTGGTCAGGTTTGCCTTCTCCATTCTCTGAGGTTGAGAGATAGCTTGTCCAAGGTGACTCAATGGCTTTCCATAGCTGAGTGGGGAATTTCTGGAATCGTAGTTCAACACTCAAACTACTACACCACAGTGGCTCTCATTTGCAGTTTAGGCAGCGATATTCAGAATTCTCAGTCAGATAGTTCCTCTCTATATTACAAATCCCAATATTCCATGAGATACAGCCATGGCAGCTAAAATAATAAAGTAATATCACACTATGTACTTTGAGTTTATTGTTAGTGTTTCTCCCTTTCCTTCACAAATGTAGGAGTTGTATTTATGGTGCTAGAATTACTGAAGGCAATGCCTGGTAAAGGGGTATATTAGATATCAGGGGAAGGAAAAGGTAGAAAAGATAATGTTTCTCCTGTCAGAGCAACTTGTGTTGTAGCCATAGTAAAGGTAAAGGTTTCCCTGGCATTAATCTAATCATGTCCAACTCTAGGGGTTGGTACTCATCTCCATTTCTAAGCCAAAGAGCTGGAGTTGTCCGTAGACATCTCCAAGGTTATGTGGCCAGCATAGTTTCATGGAGCACTATTACCTTCCCGCCAGAGCGGTACCTATTGATCTATTCACATTTGCATGTTTTTGAACTGCTAGTTTGCAAGAAGCTGGGGTTAACAGCGGGAGCTCACCCCTGCTCCCTGGATTCGAACCACCGACCTTTCGGTCAGCAAATTCAGCTGTTTAACCCACTGCACCACCAGGGGCTCTATAGTAGCCAAAGAGACCTGCTAATTAATATGAATGTCTTCCTCAAAGGAAATCTAATCACCATTCCCCCACCCATGAGTTCTTACAGTGTTTCCACTTTGACCCAGGATGGTATGAAGAATATATCAGAATAAATTTTACATGAAATATAATATGCATGGAATAGTTTTGATTATGCACACACCATATTCATAAAGACATAAACATGTCTGCGTATATCTTTGAAAATTTCATGTGTCCATGTAGTCATATATCTAGTTGTATCTTAATAAGATCACTTCTTTCCTTCATCTAAGCAGGTCAGTGTAACACAAAACAGGCGGAAAATACATGGATATGGTTACAGAGGAAAGGTGAGCAAAAATGGCATGGTTAGCGCTGTAAAGCTGATTACAGTATTAGTACATTATATTCTACTTTTCAGTTTTGGGCTTCCTATTTGAATATGGCCTCTCTTACCACCTCTGACTCATTTGCCTGCATGCTAATTTCTTACACAATTTTCTTCTAATGGGTAAATGCTACCATGCTGATATTCTCAACCTTAGGAAAATGGTTCAGGAGAAAGGATGTGAATCGCATGATGATGCAGAAGTGCAGTGCACCAGTCCATGCAGCAATTTAACTGCTTCTAGCACTGTCTCTCTTTCTCTAATAAAAAAGTATTTTCTTTCTCCAGACTAAGCCCATATATATTTCCTGAGCCACATCCTTAAATATCACCCTGAAGTTGTATCCTATATACAATTACAATGTTCAAATACCACTTAAATTTCATTAGGATTTAATTAAGCTCAAGTGTAGGATTGCCATCTATGTGTATATTTTCTTTCTGGCTGGCACTATGTCCTTGAGGATTTCATCAAGCATGAACAATGCAGCAATGGAGGAGAAAAATCGCAATGTACAGATCTCTAGGTACCGAACAGATATAGGGGATGCTTTCTGCTTGAATTATGTTCAGCTAAAAGCAGCATATACATGCATGCATGCATTCAATAGTGAACATAAAGCATAAAGGTCAGGCCACTATATCAGAGAACAATACAACAAATGCCACTAGCAATGAAAACCTCCCATGAAATACATGCAGCACTCGTGCGGCAATACTTGGGCTCCCTGCACTTTTCCTATTTCAAAATAAATAAGGACTTCACCTTGAGAAAAGTATCAAATGAACCTCCTTTCAATATAAATGTCATCCCCCAAAATCAATTTCAATTTCATCTGTGTTTCAGAGAAAAATGAAAGAAAGGAAAGAATAAAGACCTACAGGGCTATTAGTAATAGCCATCTTCAGTCTTCTTAACGCATATTTCTAGAGCAGCAAAAATCTGCAAGAATTCATGACCAGTTTCTTTTTCCTTATGAACCTCATACACTCATATATATATATATATATATATATATATATATATATATATAATGTCCAGATATTGTCTAGATTGTGATCCATTTCTTTCTTAAGAAATGGGTCACCCTTCTTCTGCTCCATTGTTCTTTATTTTTTTCAAAGCTGTTTGTGTGACATTTCGGGAAGTGCTGTAAATATATGTCCACAGGTTTGGTGGTGCTCTTCCTATAAATCAGTCATCTTTTGTGTTCATATAAACATTGCAGGACCCCTTTACTAGAACCCCCTTATCTTGGCCAGGCAGGATTAGAAGATACGCTCATCAAAGCCCAACTGGATATTTTACTTGAAATCTTGCTAGAATTATCCTTGTTGGATACACATTTCCCTTCCTCTATAATTTCAGAAATGGGAGAACAATGTCTTCATTCAAATCTTCTTTTCTCTGCGCCCGTTCCCACCCATTTGCGGACTTAAATACAGAATTATATCTTTTTTAAAAGGAAGAGAAAAACCAGCCTAAACAGTTGCCACCATGTTGGAGAAATTCATCATGACAACCTACAGCAAGGAGAAACATATGCAAAGCTCTTTTTAATTCCCTCGGTTTCAGTGATGAAGGCCTTCTCCTTGCAGAGTCAATGTGTTGTTAATTCAGGTAAGGTTACTACACACGCCATATAATTGTTTGTACTGTTATGTTTACGGGAAATTGCTGTTGCAGTATTTACATCTTTTCAATGCATTGGCATATAAAGTAAAATGTCTGTATATGCATGCGTGTGAGAGTGGCTTAAGGGAGGCAGGGAGGGAGGGAGAGAGAGAAGAAACCCATCCTCTAATTGATGGTATTGTATTGAGAGCCTGGCTTTTAATGAAACCACACACTGGAAATTCTAGTCTCCTGCAGTGGTTTATGCCTCTCCCTCCTCCAGGGCAGATTGGCCCAGACTGCACTTTCTTCCTGATCCTATATTCAGAGTAAATGGATTGCAGTTTTAAATGCACCACCCAATGCTGCTGACTAATACAATCCAGCATTGTTCCCCAGCTTCCGCCCACCCTCTCCCACCTCCTTGCCGTTACTATCGAAAACACATGTGCAAGACATCAGGCGGTACAATACCGCTGATGTTTCACTTGTCTTGATGAAGAAGAATATGCAAGGAGGAGAAGCTGAGCCACTCCCCCTCAAATCTTGCCCTCGCGCTCTTCGATGTTGCAGAGAATGGCTTCCCCAATAAGATTAGAAGTGTCAGAAAATGTAGTCGCAATGGCATTTGTGGCTTGCTGGCTTCTTTCCATCCTACCTTCCCCCTCCCCTCCCTCCCACCACACCCAACCCTCCACCATAATATTAGCACTGTATAGGTTTAATAATTAGATGATTGGAGAGATTTTGATGATGGAACACTTTCTATGATCTGCAAAAGACAGCATCTGTTTTTCTCATGTACCAATTAATTATTGATGCAACTGAAAATGCAGTAGACCTTTTTTTCCCCTCCTCCCCCACTCCATATAGAAAGAGAAATGTTGGGTGTTTTTTTGCAAGATGAGGAGGAAATTATATTATACTGACCTTGAAAGGTGCTGAGATAGACTGATAAGACTGATAGCGGTATAGTAAATACATAGCTCTTTTCTTCTCATCATTGCCTATGCCAACGTGGAACATAGAACAAATTCACCACCTTAATTTTTTTTTATTTCTAACCTGAATTTTACTAGCACTTAAAAATAGTACAATCCTACTTACTGTTTCATGTACCGGCTTTCTTTCTGGCCCCTAGAAAGAAAGCTGGTGAGCAGAAGGTTGTTCTTTCTGAGCAACCTTGTGCTTTGTGAAAATTGCTGAAAACATATAGATTATTCTTTAGCTTTATTTTATTCATATTCTCAGAAAAAGTTGCCCAAACAGGAGTCTTCCTAAAGTTTGTCTGAAAGTGCAATTGCTCTTTCAGTATCTAGTAATGTGATTCCTCAGCATAATAACAATTGTTTTGATGCATTTGACACCGTTCTTTTTTCTTTTTTAAAAATGCCTTTAACAGAAAATTCATATATACATTTTCTATATTGTAGAAGGGTCACAGCTTGTAATCACCCACTTTGCCACTGGCGACTAATCTAAAAAAGATCGAATAATTCCCTGCCCCATGCCATTCACACATCGCTTGCTACCATCTGTTCTTCTCAGCAGCAGTAAATGATGGGTAATTAACTCAGTGCCTTTGTCTTTCCCTTGCTGAATGTCTGACACATATAGATTTTGGCTCTCTCTCTCTCTCTCTCTCTCTCTCTCTCTCTCTCTCTCTCTCTCTGTGTGTGTGTGTGTATGTGTGTGTGTGTGTGTGTGTGTGAGAGAAAGGGAACAGGAAAAGGAAGAAATAAGTGAAAGAAATGAATGCTGTTGCATATCTGACCTGAGAAAAGGAGTCAAAACAAAAATGTTTTGCAATGGAAACAACAGAAGCTTCCACCCTTGCACTCCCTCTGAATGCTAAACCTAGGAAAGGCAGCATATTGCATGACCTTTCACTCTCCTTAATATCAAAAGAAAACAGGAGTTGACAGTGGACAATGGCTGCTTCGAATGCCAGGAACCTTCTCTAAAGCTCTTAGGTCAAGGTCAAGATGCAGCCATGAAGAAAAGGCTTCACAAGCTCCTCTTGTCAATCTGGTGTGAAGCAGAAACATGAAAGTGAGGCCATATGCAGGGAACTGAACACCATTTGGCTTCTGAGCTAGCAACCCTCCGATTATTATTTTAGCTAAGGTAGTGTGGATCCTCAGTGCAGGCAGGCACTGTATTGAGGCCTGCATTGCTTGTCTTGGGAAAGGAAAGAACCCCATTTCAGCAGCTTTTTAATAGAACATCCTCCTTGTACATTTAATGTGTCTCATTTTTAGGCCAGAGTGAGGACTGTTTTTCTAGAAAACTGCTAGATCCGCCATTTGAAAGGTGGTAGAGGACAGAAAATGCTGTTCAACAAAGGATAAATAATAATAAGAAGAACATATTTGTTGTTTGCTTACTATCCAACCTTTCTCCTGATAAGTGACCCAAGGCATCTGGATTCCAAACAAGGCATGGCCCATGCTAATCTTCTCTTTATTGTTCTGCTCAATTTTGCTCATTGGATGACATACCAGGACTTGGAAAGTTATTTTTTTAGGCTGTAATTCTCAGAGTTTTTAGATCAGCATTGCCAGAGGTTATGCTAAAGGAATTATAAGTCCTAAATTCTTTGAAATACCAAATGCAAGTTACATTGCTTCCCAAGCTACAAAGTTCATGTGAATTGTCCTAAGCTAAGTCTATTTTTGGCCATAACCAATTCAAAAGAAAGTTGTTGTTGTATGGCATAAAGGTGGGAAATGTATGATATTTCTGGTTACATAGTGAAAAATCATAGACAGATACACATATATGCAGGCATGTACGTGATATCCAGCCATGTACATGTTTGCTTGTATTTACTTGTGAGAGGAAATTCTACTTGGACATTCTGAATACAGAGCAGATGCTGCTATGAAGAAAGCAAGAGCTACTGCAGATGCTTACAACCTTTGCCTCACCAAATGTTTTATATTAAAATCCCTGATTTACTTTGCCATTGGTGAAAAATCATTGTGAGGGTAAAAAGTCCCCATACAGATAACCCCCACCCCAAATATCTGTGGGAGAATTACAAATCATCACCAAGCAGTGGTCTAAATGACTTTCAGCCAAGAACTTCCAGATAACCCATTGTGTCAGGACCCAGCAGCTTAGATATGGACCCAAGAGAAGAAATAATCAGTAGGTGGTACCAATAGATGGAACACCATGCCCAGGCACCACTGGAGATCCAAAGACCTCTGAGCCTAAAATTATGTTGATGCCAAAAATTCTAGGGATCTCTAGCAGTGTCTCCTTCCAAAAAGTCTATAACCCCCAAATCTATGTCTGCATTGCAGAGAGCATGAGCTCTTGGAAAGACAGGGGACTGTTTGTTTCAGGGCCAAAGATGTGTCCCTCTAAGCTTCTCACCTTGTGAAAAGTGATAGCACCTGGGGGAGTTGGAATAAAGCCAAGAGGGGAAAAAACAAACTTCATTGAAGCTTTAGAACTTGGTGCAGATTCCTCACTTGAAGCTGATACTGCAATTTTCAGCCTGCTTTCCTGCCTTGTACATCTGGTGCTGGCAGACATATGCTACGCAAATAGGCCATGAAGGTCATCTAAACGTTCTTACATGGCCTTCCTCCATCCCTGGGAAGAACAGCAAAGAAAAGTAGAAGGACATTTATACATCACAGATAAAAACTAAGCAATGGGCTGAGTAACCTACAATATTTCACTGACTTTAAAGGTCTTTTGTATTGTAACGTCTAGTCCATAGTCATGTTTTATATTTGGTGGAGAGGCAGGATGCAGGCCAAAATAATGTTGGTTGTAGCCTCCTGATAGTTGAACTCCCTCCCAAGGGAAGATGGATTGTCTACTCTCCATTGTCCTTTAAATGGATAATAAGGGAATTTTGTTGTATAGGCTTTTGGTGTGTTTATTTTCATCTATTCATAGTTTTGTTCATCCGTTTTTCTTTGTCTGAATGATGTTTTTGAGTGTCTTTTTAAGAGCAGTAGAAATATGTTTTAAAATAATTATAAATAAGTAATCTGAATGTGTTGTGTTAGTTCTGAGAGAATCACTCTAACAAATATATACTCTAAAGGTAACTGGGCATCTGATGGTTTGGTGAACACAAACTTTGATTCATGCATTCAAGAATGTTCTATAAAATTACCTCCATGCTATACATATATGAAACATAAATAGATTTTATGTTTAGACTTGGGTCCCATCTCCAAGATATCTCATTATTTGCATATATGCAAATATAGGTATTTCAAAATTGTAAACATTTGAAATCTAAATCACTTTGGGCCCCAAACATTTTGGATAAGTGATACATAACATGTATGAAAATCAAGTTGGTAGAAGATGGAGGATACAAAAATCTGATAAATATTTACTTGTAATGATCCAGAGACCTATGGATTCCACAAAAGCTGGAATATTTACCCTCATCCTTTTCTGGACACCTCTTAGATAGGACTGAGTCCACTGCTGTGTTCCATTGTTCTTTGCTGAAGGCTGGCAGAACAGAGCACTGCAGGTATGTATTGAACACAGGTGAAGAACTCTTTTGTGATCCTTATAGGAAGAAACCAATGTCTGAGTGCAATTTGCTTCCTCGCCCCTTATTCCTTGCTGGTGTTTTGCACCACAATTCCTTAACATCTTTGAGAACTGGCCAAAATGGGTGGAGTAATGGGCAATGAAGAACAGAACATGGAGAGGGAGTCAGGTTAGAGAAGACTGCGCAAGTGTATCACTAGATCAAGAGAAATTGTGGAGACATTTCATGTTTGATTAGAAGGCAGAGGGGGGAAAGGTATATAACCAACTATGAAGAACAAATAGTCAGGAACGATAGTCATGCAGGTTTTTCCTGTTTCAAGTGCTCTAGTTTCTGGTGCAAATAGCTGCCCCAAAACAATGCAAAACATGAAGAAATAAATGCATCTTATATTTGTAAATTGAAAACAACACATTACCTTTTGCCTTTTTCCAATAGACCATGTATCTCTTATTTCTCAATTTAAAAAAAAGCATGTAGCTTGATAACACTACGTGGAACAGAAAACATGAGAGGCATATTTACAATGCTATAAAATCTCCAGTTGCATTGTTGATTATAACATACGTTCTCTCTCTGTCTTGCTCACTGCACCTTTCTCAATCCCAGCACCATTACGCATGAAGAGGCTGAACAGAAGGTTCCATACCCTGCATCCCACATGAAGAAGCATTGCAATTATAGGAGAAAATGAAGACATAATTTGCTTTCCCAAGTCACGTGTCAAATCCCTAACTGCAGTGCAGACTTCTCTACTGCATAGGCATCCTGTGCCAGTTTTGCATGAGCTCGAGTTCTGAGAAATGGCTCAGACACAGGAATTCTTCTTGTCCTTCAGCAGTACCTGCAAAGAAGCTCCTTAAAAATTCCTGAACTCATCAATCGACAATCTAAGCCATATAGAAAACCAGACAGACATCCATGTAAGAAAGCAACATATATAATTTGTATTACCTGCTTACCTTTGTATGCCCACACTAATCAAATAAAAGTCTCAATATACCTGCAAGACAAAACAAAATTATCCTTCATTCAATGCATGGCCTTTCTGGGTTAAGCAACTGTCCCCCTGCCAGTTCACTGGGTCCTTTTTCTGCCTTGCCTTTCTCTCCAGCTCTGCATTTTCTCTTCTTTTGTTTGCCTTTGTTTTTGTTTTTGCTGGCAAAACAATTGATAAGTAATAAAAGGATGTTTGTACAAATTGCACTTTTAATGGAAAAGAGATGTATTGCCGTGAAGTGGCAATCGAATGCAACTCCTCACAGCCAGAAGACAAGCCGTAGGAGGGAAAGCAATAATTCCCTTGGAGAAAGCAATACGTTGTCCTTTTCACTGAGTCAGTATGGAGCATATTTGATGACCTGGCATCTTTTCATTGAAAGAAAGGGAGGAAGGGGAGTGTAGAAGGTTAATGGATGAGAGAGATACGGAGTGTGTGTGTGAGTGAGAGAAATTGAAATTATAATCAAAGATATAAAAAAAGTACAGGATTATTTCAAAAAAACATTGACTGGAGCACATGAAACCCAGAACGTCACTAATATGATTAACGAGGGCCTAAAATCATGGGTAAAATTATCATTTATTCTTATTCAAATCAATGTCAGGTTTTTAATTTAAACCAAGAGTGGAAACCCTGTGGCCCTCCAGGTGTTGTTGGGTTGTAAATCACAGCAGCCTTAGCCAGCATAGCCAATGGTGAGGAATGGTGGGAGATGTGGTCATGTAAGATCCCTGCAGCCTTGAAGGCGCACACCAGGAGGGAATGTTCTAATGAAGGGATTAGACAAATTCATAACATTTCAGTAGGATAAGGCTGGAAATATGTGGGTTTTTTTGGCCATAGGCTACTTCAGATGAAAGAGACCATGCCTTTGATGCAGTTTCTGGGAATGCAGTTAATGCAGATATAGTTGCTGGGAAACAACAGCCATGGCAGACACAGTGAGAAGGGGGGAATTTAAACATTTTCCAGTGCCGTAGTCTCAATTAAAATTGCTTCTCAAAGCAGTTATTTATTTGCATCGGGGGAAGCTTCCATGTCTCTTTGGCGTTTAATTCCCTCTACCTGAATATTTTGGAAGAACAACATTGCATTCGATATGTACTGCAAGTTCACCTTCTGAAGACCCTTGATTGTCTCTGTAGTACACATATTTATTTATTTATTTATTTGTTTACAGTATTTATATTCCGCCCTTCTCACCCTGAAGGGGACTCAGGGCAGATCACATTATACACACAAACATTCAATGCCCATAAACACATCAAACAGAGACCGAGACAGACAGACGCAGAGGCAATTTAACCTTCTTCTGAGGGGATGCTCGATCTGGCCACGGGGGGAGCAGTTGCTTCATCATCCACTGTGATGGCACTTCCTCATTCCAGGTCGTAAATTAGTTAAACTTGCCTCCCCACTTTTTTTTTATAAGTGGTACCTTATTTCCTACTTGATAGATACAACTATCTTTCGGGTTGCTAGGTCAGCAATGAGCAGGGGCTTTTTTAAAATTTTTAATTGACGGGTGCTCACCCCGCCACAGGCTGGCCTCGAACTCATGACCTCATGGTCAGAGTGATTTATTGCAGCTACTCAACAGCCTGCGCCACAGCCCAGCCCCATATAAGAATCATTGTGAGGCCGATGCCAGCAGAACTGTATATGGCAAATCCAGGTTGATCTGTACGAGAGCCCATCATTAGTGGACTCTTGTTGACGTTTAACTCCTATTGCTTAGACTTCCCTCTGACATACATGCCCACTATTAAATATTACATTTTAAATCTAGCCTACATTTGCCTGGGTTATTCCTACTGGCCCAAGGTTTAGATATAGTTAAGGAGAATTCACTAAATATCACATTATAAACTAGCAAAAATACTCTGGAACAATATCAGAGTCTGAAAGAAATCAGGCACAGAAAGATGTGTGTGTGTGTGTGTGTGTGTATGGGGGGATGGTGCTGGTGTTATGGATGAAGAGTTCACAATATATCACTTCTTACAATGTGGTGGATAGTGACCACACTATTGCTATGCCCCAGCTCTGCATGATAGAAGAAATTCTTACTATCATTGCACAGATGTAAGCTGTCGTCTGATGTTCAAGACATGTGTTGAGGGGAAGACATAGAGGTCCATGTGTTCATCAGAAAATTTGTACACATGTGCAACTGCCAGTGCTCTTGTAACAGGGGTGCAATGAATCTGTCTGATTTTACTCCAGACTATCAAAGGACTGTCCAAGGTGCTGAACAAAGGGTTCCTAACTTTGAATAACTCCACTAAAGACTGACATTAATCCATAGTGACTGCCACTGAACTATGCACACTTAGGTGTAATGACTGGAAATGGTGCCCTTCCTGAGCTGTTTGTTTACCCAGAGAAAATCTATACTTGTTTAACTTTATTTCTGCAGTAAAATCTATTAATACCTTCAGATTACTATAAGGAAATAATAAACAGGGAGAGCAGCCATGTTCATTCTCTTTCTTTACTCACTCTAAACATCTGAAATACTTGTTGGATATCCTGTTATAAATGAGCACATTAAAGTAGTACCCGTTATAAACTGAGCAAATTAAAGAGACAAAATTATGATAATGTATTTAGAAAGTCTACAGAATGCTAGCATCAAGGACCTCCACCTGTTCAACTACTTCAACCAGATTGAAAATAAATAAGCTACATGAATGTCATGCTTTCTTCAGTGGCGGACTGGCCAGGCTGTCAGCTTGCCCAATGGCAAGTAGGCCCCCTTAACCATTAGACAATATGAGAAAAATGTTAATGAAAATATAATAGAAGATCCAATATTATTACTGTATACAACTAAAATGTACATTGTATTATTAGTTTAATAAAAAATAATACAATCATTGTGGTGTTGTCTGGTTTCCGAGCTGTATGGTTGCGTTCTAGCAGCATTTTCTCCTGACATTTCACCTGCATCTGTGGTTGGGATCTTCAGAAGATTTTCAGAGGATGCCAGCCGCAGATGCAGGTGAAACACCAGGAGAAAATGCTGCTAGAACATGGCCATACAGCCTGGAATCCACACAACACTGGAGATTCTGACCGTGAAAGCCTTCGACAATACAATACAATCATTTTTCAGGGAATTAAATGATATCCTTATAGTTGTAGATGGGCCCTCTTTGTCTCCTGCCAACCAATATTTTTAGACTCAGCCCACCACTGGCTTCCTTTAGATAAAGGACAAAAGACCATGGGATTATGTTGGACTAACATCTGGCTCATTTCATCATTCTTTCTATACCATCTCTGGCATGGTTGAAAAATAAATAAAGTATTCTATTGAAAAAGCTGAGCTCTATGGAATTGTTCTGGACCATTGTACCACAGCATTTGTTTTGTTTTAGGTATTTCAATTGAGAAAATTCTTTAAAATGCATTTGTAGATAGTATTGTCCTAGATCTAGGGCTCCTGGTAAGCAACAACTGTGGAAATCCCCTCTCTGTTATTTCACCTGGCAATCCATCAGCTTTATAGAAGATCCAATCTTGGTAGAGATAACATGCCAGAACAAGTTTACTGATATAGAGTTGCTCATATTTTTTGGATTCTACTTAACAAGTATGGCTACCAAGATAGTTGCAATAAGAATCCAATTCTCAAGAGGTACCATGACTCCAAAACTTGCAAATGTTCTACTTTGAAATATTTGTCTGTGTAAGCTGATCCGAGTCCCCTCGGAGCGATGGGGTGGGATACAAATAAATATGGCGATTCTTATTCTTATTATTTGTGTACAGTATATGCCTTCAACTGGTACTTATAATTCGAGAAGAGATTTTTAAAAAGTTTTTTAAATGGAAACATACATGAGTGTTATCATTCAAGTGGAAGCAAGGAAAACTGATCTTATAATACAGTACAACACGCATGATGACTTTTGTGAACGGCTTCACACTTACCAATTATAGTGTTATGTTTCCACATTAAATGCCATGTCAAAGTTCTGTGGAATCCTGCAATTTGCAATTTTATTTGGAGGAGTCCTGAGAATTTTCAGAGCATTCTAATGCCTTCTCAAACTACAAACTACAAATTACATAGAATGCAGTCATGGTGGTTAAAGTGGAATCGCAACTCCATAATTGTATATATTGAAGGGATTGCTTGCTTGTTGATTACTTGAGTGAGTCCAATCTTATATCTTAGATATTTAAAATGCTTGGGGCTGGATCTATACTGCCCTATATCATAGGATTGAATCCCAGATTATCTGTTTATCTGTTTATCCCAGATTATCTGGTGGTGTAGGCTCATATAATCCAGTTCAAATCAGATAATCTGGTATCAGATCCTGGGATATAGGGCAATGTAGATCCAGCCTGATGCACTACAGAACTATCTTATATCTTTCAGATTTATAAAAGCAGGTTGTTGTGGTAGCTTTAGAAGCATGTGTCTCTGTATAAAGAAACAATAAAAACAACAATGTAAAATTATTTTGCCTGCTAAAAAGGAGATGATTAATATATATTCATATATGTATCTGTGTCTTTCTGCTCATATATCTATCTAAAACAACACATAAAGAGACACATCCATTTACACATATATGAACAAATATTCCACTGTCTGCTGAAATCTTGTATATTGTAATATCAGAAATTCAATTTAGCAGCTGTCTGTTCAAAACACTGCAATCACTGGTAAATGGGGAAACGGATGAAAGAGGGGGTATTTGTGGAGTTATCTGTGGGTATTCTCTGCAATTGTACACTTGAAACAAGGTAAACATGTGGTATTCTTTAAAAATATGAATGTTGTTATTGCCATTTGGGGCAGAGATATTTGGGGAAAAAATTCTGCTTGCCTCAGGATTCCAGGTTGGGTTTTAACAACAAGCGTGATGTAGCGAAATGGAAAAAGCGAGCTTTGGTGAGAAAGTGTATCCCTATACATCTTCACACTGCATAGGAAAGAAGATGAGAGTATTATAAATAGGGTGTTTCTCATGCATCGCGATTTCTCTCTGTGCATCTGTAGATGTGCAAAATCAAGATTTAGAGGGCTCAGCTGATACTTGGCAAGGTGTTCTATATTTTTAAGCGGGGAGAGAAACATTGCCACCATTTTTTTGCTGCTCTTGATGTACTGACACCTTTGATTGTGCGGGTGGCTGATTCAGATCATTTATTCCATCCGTCTCACATGTGATGCTGACCGTCGGCACTGGGAGGCAGGGTTATGTGATGGCAGCAAGCAGGAGATGGGAACGGCCAATGAAAGGGGTCTCTCAGGGAGTCCTGGTTGCTGGAGAGAGAATAAAAGAAAGCACATTTTCTATTAGCTTTTACTTCTCTCTGAGAAGTTTGATAGACAAATTCAAAACAAAAATGCTGGTGAAGGGAGGACCTGCAGAGCCATCTGAGGATGAGCCCGCCAGCAAATGAGAGGTCTCTATATGTTTATGTTTCTCAACAAAGAAGCACCATAGCCTTACTGCTTTGAAAAAGCATTTTCAGTACCAGTGGTTTAAATTATATTTTGAGACCTCTCTGAACTATTGACAAAATGATTAAAGAGGAATTGTCTCCCCTCCAATCCTCCTTCACAGATTTGATTTGAAGTCAGAGGAACAGCTAATAAAAATGCTGCAGTCGCCTTTTTCTTATCCACCAGCACCCAGACCACTGGTGTTTATTGTGTTCCCCCCATTGTTAATATATTTTAAACAGCAGACCATGAAGAAGATAAGGATGCAAGGTGTATAGGTGTTTCCCTTGCAATGTATTTCACATGCCAATATAGAGCTGTACACACCAACAATTAACCTATAACATTAAACACATATATTGTGCTCTGTTTATTTATTTATTATTTTAAAATGCAATGGAAGGGGGTGACCAGCTATGGCTAATGCTTGAAATCCTGTGTCAGTGTAAATTCTGCCAGTGAAAGTAATAGTAGCAGAAAGAAAAAGTCACAGACATAGAGGCCATGGTACAAATACATTGGAAAAATGGGCTGCTTCATGCTGGTAGATTTCATTTTCCTGACATTTCTACCACTGTGTAATCCCGGAAAAAGTGCAACCATTAGCACAATGCACCAGCCGGACTCCAATCATTTTCTTATAGATAAAATAGAGATAACAGTAAAATAGTTGATGAGCACTTAAGTATCCAGTTTTACATAATCTTTAATTACAAGAGATTTGTATTGCATGCCAAAAGTGTTAATGCTAATTATTTTCAAACTGCTTTCTTCTGACAGCTCATCATGGCTGACTATAACTTTTAAATTTTAATTCTCTCTCTAAGTGAAGCTATATCTGGCAGAAAGTTGGCTTTATCTTAAATTGATCCACAGTACGGTCTGGCCTGCCTGGAACCAGGTACATGAATGTTCACAATAGATAAATCCAAACCAGAATCAAAATAAATCCTTGCTATGATACTATATCTTTTAAATATCTATAGAAATGGTACCCACATTGACTGGGGATAGAGGAAAAATGAACACATCAGATTGCTTCACAGCAAGGCTTCATATAACTGCTTAGGGTAGACAAGAATCCATTTATGAGTGAGATTTAAATGATTACAATCACATATGACAAAACACTTTCCTTATTCATCCATTGTAAGTTTATGACCAGAGGCCCTTTTACACTACACAATAATAGCACTTTAACTGCCATGGTTGCATGCTATGGAATCCTGGGATCTGTAGTTTAAGAAGGGACATTTAGAATTCTCAGCCAGGCAGCTCTACTGCCTCACCAAACTACAAGTCCCAAGATTCCATAGCATACAGCGGTGGCATTCAAATTGGAAGCGTAGTGCTATTGTGCAGTGTGAAAGGGAATGTGAGACAAGAAAACTGTAGAATACCTGATAGGCCATACTGATAACCAATCTTATCAGGCTTTTATTGGTCATAAGAGATTTGCCTGCAAATGGCCAACCCTGCATCAGGCTTTGACAAATAATGCTTTCGATTTGAGGCCTTTTTTTGGTCATGGAGATTAATTTTGACATTAAAAGGAAGGAGAGGGGGCATGTGTTATGGTCTGACCCTGAGTGTTCAGCTCCTTCTTAGAGAATGTAATAATTTCATCTTTTCGAGACCAAGTTGTCCTTTTTCAGTTATTAGACAGTATAGTTATATCCTTATAGAGAATTATACAGGAAGGGGGAGAAAAGTGTATAATATCTCATCTTCCAATCACCTTGCCAGCCTGAGGAACTTGGGGAGTGAGCCAGACCACCCACAAAACCGCACCTTGCTCTTAAGTAATGCCAGGTCAGTGAAAAGTAAGGTGCATAAAAGTAAGAGCCCCTGATGGCGTAGTGGACTAAAGCTTCGTGACTTGAAGGTTGGGTTGCTGACCTGAAAGCTGCCAAGTTCGAATCCCACCCGGGGAGAGCACACAGGAGCTCTCTCTATCAGCTCCAGCTCCATGCGGGGACATGAGAGAAGCCTCCCACAAGGATGGTAAAAACATCAAAACATCCGGGTGTCTCCTGGGCAACGTCCTTGCAGACGGCCAATTCTCTCACTCCAGAGGCGACTCAAGTTGCTCCTGACATTAAAAAAAAAATCTGTGATCTCCTCTAAGATGAGGGAGGTGACCTGGTATGCTTCTTTGAAACTTTGCTGGGAGATGATAGTGCTCCATTCTGGGCCCAGGCCCTCCCAGCCGGGTATTGCGTCAGCAGATGAGGGAAAGTGGGTGGGTGGATAGCTGTGGACCACAGCCTGTGGTCTATAAAGACCATCTTAACTTGATCAGATTACCTGTTAGGGAGCTGAATCATATTGAGTGTGTGTACCTGAATCTGAAAACCAGGGATCGACTGGGGATTTTGTTAAGTGTACTGTCCACCTCGCTGCCTAACAGATTCCCTGGCCGAGCTCACAGAACTGATCTTGGGAGCCTTCCACACTGCCCCTATATCCCAGGATCTTATCCCAGATTATCTCTCTATCCCAGATGCCATGAATACATGCCATGATTATGTTAGAGGAATCTAAATTGTTGTCTATATAATTTCAAAATGGTTTAAATATTTTGGGGTCTCAGTGGCTAAATTCTGTACATCGTGTTTCATGATGAAGCTATTGTCATTATGGCAATGAAGGAATGACAAACATGAATGAACAGTTTCTGCAGAATTTCCTGTGAAAATATGTATCTTTTTTCCTCATCAATAATAATTGCCAGATGTTTCTGAATCAAATGTATCTATAGGCCTCTCTGTGCAGCAATGAGTGAAAAACCTTGAAAGCATTTCTAGTTCTCAAAAAATAGAAGCAGTCACACATACACATGCACAGAATGTTTTTATCCAAGTAAAAAGTCTCCTTTTTATTATTTTCTGTTGACAGTTATTTAGTGTTAGCTAAAAAGTGGCATTCTTCCAATTCACTTATTCAATGGCTTAGCAAAAGTGATGGATTTTCTTAATGCTATAAACATCGTTATCTTTTTGATCATTCCTGAGGTAAAGAGTAGAAAGCTTGACAAACCTGATATGAAGAAAAAACCTGGTGTCAGAATATCATCTGAATCTTACTTCAACCCTGGCAATAAGGCAACGTCTACCTCTACACTTATGGAAATTAAGGTAGCAAGATAGTTTAAGGTAGTGGTTCCCAACTTATGGGTCCCCAGATGTTTTGGTCTTCAACTCCCAGAAATCCTAACAGCTGGTAAACTAGCTGGGATTTCTGAGAGTTGTAGGCCAAAACACCTGGGAACCCATAGGTTGAGAACCACTGCTCTAGGCTATTTGTCATTGTCGGAATGACTACATGTTCTGCCTCTGGGGGAGGGGGCTGTGGGTTCTTAAAAGGACAGGTTCTAATTAATGTCTCGTCCCCCCACAGAAAACCTATTCTAAATAAGGAATTAAACCTATTTTAAATAAAGGGAAAACTGAGACTCAGCAAAGAAAACAGTAAAAGCCTCTGTGGGGGCATGGCATAGTTCCTTTCACAAATAACAGGAATATCCACGTTGTTACAAAGGGCTAAAATTGGTAGTATGCACTGATTTTAGCCCAGGTCACCCACGGAGCTGACTGGTTCCCATCATATGTCATGCTGGCTGCATGAGTGAAGGAGGTAGAAGTCAGTGCATGCTGTTGGCAGGGCAGCACAAAAAAGCTCCTATGTTGCCATACAATCTATGAGGGGAATCCGCAGGCACCACGCATGCTCATGCTTCCCTCATGTGATCACCCTCACTTGGATCTGGGCAATGCTAGGCATGGGGCATGGGGAATGCAGCCTCATCAGGTGGCCTGGTGGTTCTCTGGTGTGTAGAGTTCCTTTCACCATGCGCACTCAGGCTTCCCCCATGTGATTGCCCTCACTTGGATCTGGGTGATGCAGGGCGTGAGGCACGGGTCTAATAGGCTATCTAATTAATTCAGGACAAAGCATTATTTTTCTTACTGCTTTACAGGAATGGGAAGACAAAATCTTTAGAGGGATTGCTTTCAAAATGCCATTGCCCAGACAAACTCACACACCATTGTCACACTGGAAAACAAGTTGAAATTGTGTGTTAAATGGTTTGTGACTAATACACTGCCCTTTTAAATAACTGAGCTTGAATCCATTTGAATGAGCAATATTACCTGTCAGATAGAACTAAAGCTTTCCATTTCATCCCACCTGGACTAAAACCCATTACTTTTTGTAAAATGCCATTTCATTCATCCTCCCAGCAGCCACACCTCCACTGCCATCAGCAAGCAAGCAAGCAACACAAAGAGTGCTGAAATTTCTGTTTAATTAACCTAGGCTACATATGCTTGCGACATCATCCAACTACAGCTATAGATACAAACTGTCTCAACCAAACTGGAAAGCCAATGAAATAAAAAACAACATGGTCTCATTTCCCATTTCTCCAGCCCACTTTTTCCCTTCTTTCCTATTGCTGCTGCTTGAAGAGAGTGCTGGGTCTTAGGTAGCTTTGGCTGATGTCCTACAGATTAGTTCAAGGGTGAGCAGACTTTATGCTTGCCAATTTCCATAAATACCAGGAGAAAAGAAACCCTCTGGTTAAATTAGAGGCAACAGCTAGCTCTGTGTACTTGTGTCTCAGTGCCTTTGTCTCCTAGGTTGTTGTTGTTTTTTTGGTTTGCAGCCATTAATAGCTTGGCCTCCATGAGGCGAGAGCAAAAGGGAGTGTGTCAGAGCAGCAGGCCAAAATCAAATTACAGCAACCTCGTGCTTTGCATTAAAGCCTCTGCTAAGTGATGGAAGCTGGTAATCGTCCCAATTTTCCTTAAAGACAATAGCCCTCCATGCAACCAACTACGTTTAGTTAATTCCACGCTGTCGGCTTTCTTTTATCGGCTGTGGGGAATGCAGTATTGATTCAGAACTGAGCAGCAGCACAAAGAACCACTAGTGCATGGTGAAAATGCAGCAATGAACGAACGTGTCTGGCAGCTGGAGGAAAACCGCCATTCCGCTGCACAAACAAGGTCAATTAAAGGACAGTGCAGCACAATATAAATAGCATTACTCTCCCTCTTCAGCCAGAATGATATCATGCTGGCAAGATGACAGTAAATAAAAGAGAACCTAATGCAGAATAATATGAAGGAATTTGATGTAATTTAATTTCAAGCCCTGCACCATTTTGAAAATGCTATCAATAGCAAAATACATTTCCCCCTTTTAAGTAACTGTTAGGGATCTCTGCCTAATCCCACTGTAATAAACCAGAGTATAAATTAGCCCACAAGTAATATGCACACGTCAAGTGGTAAATGCTCTCCTCAGAAAGCAATAGGCTGCAGCTATGAGACATCCTTGTGACTGTATGCTCTATTTCTTGTTCTATTCATTTTGAGTCTCTTCAGTGTCAAATGATTTTAATCATGAAACAAATATTAGTAATTTGAGCTAATAGAGTTGAACACCACAGAGAGCCGTGGTCTTCAAAATTATTATTTGCATGAATACATAAGATACAGGCTATTGCCAGTTGCCAATTAAAATTGAAAATATGTCATATGCTGCCATATTTTATTTTGTATAATGAATGCCCCCCTCCTCTGTCTGTACGTGTGTGTGTGTGGACAGAACAGCTCTTGGTGTTTTATTTTTTCAAATGCCCATTCATTCTGTGCTCTCCAATGCAATGAATGAATTTGTGGAGCCTTATGTTGAGAAAAGGTTAGCTAAACCTATATTTTTTGCAACTGCTCATTTCACATGGATGGTGCTCTAGATTGGAGCCAATCATATCTATTCATATAGCATGGAAAAAAGCATAGAAAACTCTTGTGATTCTGACGTAATCTCTTCAGGTACTCAGAGGATTATGGTGGAACCTATAATACAAAATGTTTAGATAAAATGTATACCACAGGTTGGAAAGTGTATAAACAAATCCAAAAGGATGTCAGTGCCATTAAAAAGCAGTTCCTTGAAATACCTTTAAAGAAATATAGGATATTTATGTTATATCATAAGACACAAATGTTTGTGTGCTGTGAGGGACTCAATTGTAAATCCAACTTTTAAAAGAATTGAGGTGTTTTGGTTCCAGAGATGCCTTTCAGAGTCATGGCCAATTATCAACAAGTCCACCCCACACCTTTAAACCTGTTCTTTGTGTATGAGATTGTTCAAAGATTTAAAATGCAAACGTGTGGATCATTTAGTGCAATCTCAAGAGGGGGCTGCAATGACAGATGAATGGCCTGATCTATGTTCCAGGTGAAAAATCTCAAGGTGCGATTTGACAAACAACCCAACCAGGACCAGTCCTGCCATCAAGCAAAATGGTGCATCAGATTTTGGGTGTCACGAAAGAGCAGCAAATTATCATTAATTATTCATCAAGTTAGTCTTGTATCTTTATTGCTAGTGAGAAGAGAGGCAATTGTAGAAATGTCTACCTTAATGTGGTCTTCAATTCGATGAGGGAAGGGGCTCTTTAGATGTCTTCCCATAGGCAGCCTAAGTCCAACAATTTCCAGAATGTCCCTTGTCAGACAGTTTCTCTCCTTAAATGGTACCCATCAGTGGTTAACTGGAGAAAGCTTTGGAAGCATGTATTACTTGATTAAGTCATGTTTTCAAAACCATCTTTCTCACAGTAGGAACTGTCTAATGGTTCTACATTGCTTTAGGTCATATTCTGTCTTCAGTCTGCTCGTTAAGCCTCTAATATTTTAAATTGATGTTTTATTGCTTGTTTTTAATACAAGTCCTCGGACCACATCGCACTAGAGCTTGGATCTACTTTAAATCCACTTTAGGGAGGAGTCTTTAAACAGCTCAGCCAGACAGATCCTGAGCCTCACCAAACTACAAACCTCAGAATTCTGCAGGAGGCAGAAACCGGATTCAAAGTGGATTCATGCTGTAGTGTGATGAAACAGCTACTTGAGATGAGTTCTTAAAACAAACAGAGGGAGATAAATAAAAGCTAGGTACTAAATGTCTACACGTTGCTGTATACTTCATAACCTGTTCCCTGAGGGCTGGTTATCATTAGAGGATGGAGCCCCAGCTCAGCAGCAGAACGTTCCATGCAGAATGCTTCAGATTTACTCTTTGGCAGCTGTAGATAGGCCTAGCATTTTTTTTTGTCTGAAACCCTGTCGTGATTCATTTTCAGCCTCCTGTAGAATTCTGGGGTTTGTAGTTTAGTGAGACCCAAAACCTCTCTTTCTGAGCAGTTTAACCCCCCCTCCCTAAACTATAAGCCCCAGAATTCTGCAAGAGGCGGAAACTGGATTTAAAGTGGATCAATTCTTTATTGTGATGAGGCCCTTGCACAGCTAGAAGTGTCACTGGATGCTGAGAGCTTCAATCTGCTTTTGTATAGAGCAGAAGGAGTGTGTGCAGAGTGAAATTGCTGTAAAAGAACTTATCTCTCCATCACTTCACCCTTAATGTTAGATTATGTGATGGGTTGCACTTAATTTGTACCTAAACTTGGGTGTGAGACTGCAGTCTTTTGTCAAGTTGTGTGTTACAGGATTAGCTAACTGTGACCAAAAAAAAAGTCTGAAAGAACTATAGGAAAAAAGGTCTGAAGGGCTACATGGTATTATTAAAATAAAGTGTTGAGTGGAACCACAGAAATCAATGAAAATTAAGTTATTTTTTCATTCATTTCAATGTCTGCTATGCTCTGAATCAAACCTAGTGCTATTTGAACTTTTAGGAAAAGCATAATATAGATACTTTGCCTTTTTCTCCTTCTACTTAAAAACTACCAGACCAAGGTTCATTCTGTTACCTATTGTATGAATGGTACTATTGATGGCATCTTAGAATTGACACAATCTGTTGATTAAAAGAAGTAAAAAAAAATTGGAATGCCTTATTGGCACTATCAATTGAATATCTTTTGATTCTCCTGTCATGGAATTTTATGTTATCTATGAATGCATCAATATACAAGCAGTCCACAACTCGAACAATATAGGTTCTGTAGGTTTGTTCTTAAGTTGAATTTGTTGTAAATCAGAACAGGTACATTTTGTAAGTGTAATTCCAGCCATAAATATAGATATAGATATAGACATAGACATATATATAGAGAGGGAGGGGGGGAAAGAGAGCATAGGGAGGGATTAACACCCCTGTGGAGTTTGTTTTGCTGTTTGTCCCCTGTTCAGAAGATTTCACATCCCTTTCTGTCCCTGTGATAATTGGATTTTGAAATATTTGGCTTGTTGTGGAAACAAGGATTGGTGATAAAGCTTCAATAGCGACACCTTTCCCCCCATGATAACCCTTCCAGGAGTGAATTTCCCTTCCTAGGGGTAGATTTCTCTTACTTCCTGTTGTCTTACCCCAAATTCTTAACTATGAGTCATTTGTAAGTCGGATGTTTGTAACCCGGGGACTGCCTGTATAACAAAGTTTCAGTGGACTTGCACTCTTTGAAAATTATTGAGAGCAAAGCTTTTTGTGGGACCTTATCACAGGATAGTTAGTGAAAATGTTACATAGATTATATCTTCCAGCATAAATTTGTCCAGTTCTAGAAATGTTGGATTTAATCCTAATGCTTCTAAATAAGAGCTGGTTACACAGTCCTTAGTGCATAGATGCTATTTTTGAAGTTACTTATGGCAAAGAAAATAGATCCTGCTATCAGTTCTGACATCAACATATATGTACTATGTTTTGATAGGAGATGGAAACCATTGTATTGGAGATGTTTTTAGATTTGGATAAGTATATAGTATTTGAAAGTTTGTTTGCAAAGTTATCCATTATAATGGATTTACCAAGACTGTATGAAAATGCAGGATTTGAGACTAGAATATGACTCACTGAATAGATTTAGACAGGTTGACTAGTTTCTCTCAAGGCATTCTTCTATTAATATCCAGTGATTCACTCTTTGAATACTGTCTGGAACTTACTGTATTTAAACAAGTATTTTACTTTAATTTGAAAATTATCACCATAATTCACCACACATCTAAAGTCAAATACACAGCTTCTTTTTGACTACAACTGCCAGCATGCCCTAGCCAAAAATGCGGACACATTCTTATAGTTGTAACCCAATGAGTAATTTTTCCCAAGCTCTGGAGTATTGTAATATCAGACACATATCTAACACTATGTTGTCTCTGATCCAGTGGTTTTATGTAACACAGCTAACCAACAATCAATGTGCCAGCCACATTGTCACTTGGCATCTTATCCAGAGAGAGAGAGAGAGAGAGAGAGAGAGAGAGAGAGAGAGAGAGAGAGAGAGAGAGAGAGAGAGATCACCTGTAGATGGCACCATTGTGTTCTTAGGTCTATTGAAAGCAGTGGTTCCTAATCTTTTATCCTCCAGTTGTTTTAGACTGCAACTCCCAGAATTCCCAGTCAGTTTACCAGCTGTTAGTAATTGTGGGAACTGAAGTCCAAATCACCTGGAGGACCAACGGCTGGGAAGCACTGACCTAGAGAGAAACCAAAAAACATTTATTGTTGATTGGATCTCATACAGATAGCAGCCTCCTCCAACTGAGTGTTATGTAAGTGTGTTGAACCATAAGCCATATAATGCCACAGTGAGCTGTGAGTTGTCACTAAGTTGGTGCAACAGGTTTGGAGGGTCCCAGTGGGAAATGAAGAATCTGTTATGAAAAAATTAAATATTACTACTGTGATTTAGGTTTAATTACTCTGAGAAGAGCTTTTCCCCCTTAGAAAATGAGAAACTATTTTCTTTTTAATGAAGTTGAATATTTAAGAAATAGTTACATATATAAAATCAAAACAACCAACATTGCAGCATATACAGAGGATCATACAAGTGTGGAGAGCACTGATGTATACATGGTAAGATATGTGCCTCCCCTATCCTTCTTCCCCATTTGGCAAGCCCGTTGCAATGGTCATCCATTTGGGATTGAGACCTCCTTTGATACCCAATGGCCAAACTCTATTTTATGACCAGTACAGCTTCGCCCCCCCCCCCTTTTTTTAAGGAAGGAAAAAAACTTTATAGGGATCGTATCTGAAGTTGTGGCAGCCACTGACTCCCATTTCAATGAGGTGAGGATACTCCTGTAGCTTTTTTTTATTGTGCTTAAAAGAGCTCTCCAGAGTGCTGAAATTCTTGATTCAAAGAGTAAATTTGTGGCATATTACTAAGTTGAGGTTTTTTCCAAGTAGCCATCCTTTATTCATTTTATGTGCCCCACCAGCTCCTCTCCTTTACCTCCTTGTCACAATATAGTTGCCCATTTGGTGTTCCAGGCAATGAAGTAAAATATTTATTTTCACTTTATCCTAATGAGAAATCATGCATGTCTGATAGTATTTTGTATCTAAAGTTATCTTGGATATGAACCACCTGTACTTAGCTAGCTAACATAATGTTATTAATGCATCTAGGGACTCAAATATCTAAAAATTTAGTTTCTTGTTTTTCCATCTCAGCCCCCATGACCTGTAAAAGAGTATAGCAGTCTGTATTCTAAAATCAAATAGTTATGATTTGTACCTGCTGAATAAATTAAAACAAAGTATCTGAAATCTGCATTGAACCTTAACAATTTGTGAAAGATGGTTAATGATGTTGCCAAAATTTAGGTCTACCAGATTCAGGATAGATATTAGTCCAGGTCAGTGCTTCCGAACCTTTGGTCCTTCAGGTATTTTGGACTTCAGCTCCCACAATTCCTAACAGCTGGTAAACTGGTTGGGATTTCTGGGAGTTGAAATCCAAAACACCTAGAGAACCAAAGGTTGGGAACTACTGGTCTAGGTCATAATGAGTGGAAGTAATATATACGAAACATTATTTCCATTATTTCCATGTTTTTCTCCAGTACAGAACAGAAAAATGGGATTCGGCACATGCAGCGCCTTTTAGTTTATGTTTATGAGCACCATTAGTGCTAACACCTAATCACAATCTTCCTAATAAGGGAAGGGGAATTTCCATGGCTCCAGAGATAAAACCAGTGAAAAAATGTCCCAATCTATGTTGGAATAGGTACTACACAAGGTTCCCACTTGTTTGACCTAATAGACTTCTTAGGTCTATATGTGCAGAATTTGATACCCTTAGTTTGGACTAAAATTAGATTAGATTGTGAGTCAATTTAATACATCACAAGTAATATTATCAGCCAGTTCACCAAAAAGGAAGCTTTGTTTTCTGGAATTTATCTGATATTACTTGGAATTAGTGACAGTATCAACCCATTTCTAAAATGGATGGAAGCAATTCACAGTAATATAGATGAAGTTACAGAACTGGGGTGAACAATATTTGAAATGCCACCATACTTTAAAATTGCTTCTAGAAGCAATTAATATACATTCAGATAAGACTCAAATGAAAAACTAGTTCAGTTTTATATTTACAAAGTGCCAATTCTGCATAATTAGAAAAAAATACTATTAATATGTGGATGCAAATGAGTAAAATTTTATTTGTTTATTAAACTTCTAAAAACAAAAGGACAACTAACAATCATTATTTCTTTGATGATTTCTGTGTTTGCAAAAAGGTGGTTAAGATAATGATAGCAGTAGCATCATTAACATATCAGCTGGATTCTTTGATGTTTGTTTTTATCATAAACAATGTTAACCTCAACAGATTAAAAAAGTCAATATAAGCATTAATTGCTTAGTAAGTGATTATTTATATAAGTCAAATATGTGATACATGCTTACTTGCTCCACCATGGAATGTAGTTATAGGCTTTAATGTATTTAGTAGAATGACAAGTCTAATTAATTGTGGATTTGTTTGTTCACCATAGTGAATTATAACCCCTGCACTATGTCATTTTGTTGGTGTTTTTTGTGTGATACAAAGACCTAGAAGCACATCATCCTGCTCTGCAGAGATTTCAGTGCCACTTAGAAAATTTTCAAGCATATTTTCCACTTTTGGATGTCCTTGCACTAGGTATCTCCTAGTGCAAGGTGCAAGGAAGTGAACTGCAGTGCAGCTGCACCCTATTCATGCCTTCTTTGTGTCATTCCAAGTCATTGCCACTGGTATGTGATCTTTGGACAACCTCAGCCTGAGTCAGTGTATTGTCTTAATGGAAGTGCCTAGAGAGATACACATCATTTATATATTGCTTTGCAGAATTCAAAATTACAACAGCCTATAAATTGGCTTCTGCCAACCTAGCAGTTCAAAAACATGTCAATGTGAGTAGATCAATAGGTATCGCTCCAGCAGGAAGGTAATGGCGCTCAATACAGTCATGCTGGCCACATGACCTTGGAGGTGTCTACGGACAACGCTGGCTCTTTGGCTTAGAAATGGAGATGAGCACCAACCCCGAGTCAGACATGACTGGACTTAACGTCAAAGGAAACATTTACCTTTACCTATAAATTGGTGTTATTATCTCTACCATGCAAAAGGAAATCAACAGTTTAATAGAGTGACTTGCTGTAGACCATTTAGTGAACATATGGAAGTGGCTTCCTGATTCTGAATTCATTTTCCTAACTACTACATCATAGTGATTGCAGGTTTATGTGTTTCATGAGTTTTATGATGGGTTGGGTTTTCCATATGGTTTTAATTTATAACCCCTTGAGTTTGAGGCAGGAGTTGAAATAGAATACCACAGGAACATCTCCTTACCTTTTGTGTATTTGATTTTTGTATGCTTGTGTCACTGATACATTGCCCCCTTATATCCAGCTTTTGTTTCTAGAGAGAATTATCTCCTGAAAATACTTCTGGATGCCTAATCTAGTGTAACACAACATCAAGCATCTGCTTTTTGTCCCTTGAGAAGACATGAATGGAGATGGTGGTTTGCATAGGAAGATACACACATTCACCTGGAATATTTGCATTTTGTATGATGACTACAAGTCAGTCTGTGCGTGTATATGTCTAGCTGAAGCAATGAAGGAAGTGTGCTTGGACTGTACATGTACTACTATGCACATGTGCAGACACAAATGCAGACACGAATGAAATGCCCTTCCATTCCTGCAATAGACATATTCTAAACCAGTTCCCAGCATAATCAGTGAGCCAGTCAAGATGCTTTTAGATTTGTTCATGGGGGACAGCTTACATTAATACTGAGCCAGAAAGTTCTTGTCTAGTGTACAACATCTTGACACTGTGGCAAAATCTGTTTACTTCATTCCTAAAGAACTGCATTTCAGAACTGCCAGAACAACAGCATGTAGAAGGGGAATTTAATTTAAATACATTTTGAATAATATGAAGGGGTCTCCTTCAGTTAGTGTCACCCTCTCTTAACTTGAAGTGGAAAAACTTTAGTATTCCCTTATTTAAATGAATATAAGGTAATAGGTTTGTATCCTGCAGTATTTGTCTCTTTATGTTTCAAATTTTCTCTTATCAAAATCCATTGTAAAATCATGTGAGTGGAGCCATTCATAGATGTCCCTGAATTGGATCTAAAATAATACATAAGCAATAAGTATGGCCTCCTCACTCTGGCCCCTTCCACACAGCTGAATAAAATCCCACATTATCTGCTTTGAATTGGAATATATGGCAATGTGGACTCAGATAACCCAGTTCAAAGCAGATGTTGTGGGATTTTCTGGCTTATATGACTATGTGGAAGGGCCCTCAGACACAGCAGCTAATGGTTTGAGGGAGATAATAGGATCTATCTGTCCATCTATGTATCCTACTGTGGAAAAAGAAAATATGGAAGAAGGAGAAGAGATTGAAATAAAACACTGCATGATTTCTAACATATCTAAATGCTTAACTGAGTTACGACCTTATCACATTACCTATGGGATCACCCCACGCCCTGCATCGCCTGGCTTTTCCTTTACTCCATCCCATGGGGGGAAGTGCTCACTGCTCAGCTTCCCCCCAATATTGGTTATGCAACACTGGAAGCCTCTCGTGTTACTATGCAATTGTCGTAAGAAGTTCCTACTCTACTAGCACCTCTGAGCATCGCTGGAAGTAGTTTGATGCTGTGGGATGGGGGCTGGAAGGCTCCATAGTGCAAGTAGAGTAGGACCATCATAGGATAGGTAATTTAGCCCATCTGATGAGGTCCTTAGTCAATGAAGATTCACCATAAGAATCTTTTTTATCAAGGATGTTTACTAGGGATGTGCGATCCATAAAAAATGGTTCAAAAATCATTACAAACTGTGGGGTGCTGCCATTTAATTTCTAAAGTGTTTCTAAAGTATAGTTAGTGAAAAAATTGTTACTATAACGAGAGTACCAAAATTTCATTACTCTTTCATTACAGTAATTGCGCTTAAATTATTATAATTGGGGAAACTTCAAGGACTCATTTCTCCTTCATTTTTAAAGCTATTGGGGTAAAATTTGCTACAATGGTAGAACACATTTACCACTGTCTCACCCACCAAATTTTAGAATGTTTCTCTTATCCACAGATTTTTGGGGAAATTTCAACTTTTTTATAAACTTTTTTAAAAAAAAAACGACAAGAGCTATCTCCTTGAATATTCTATACAATGACAGGAGATAACAGGGGAACATTTTCCCAACTTTCAGAAATATTCATACATCTACTGATTTTAGGGATTTTTTAAAAAAAGGCTTGACAAAAGAATTTTTAAAGCCACAACAGCTATCTCATTGAATGTTTCTTATATTAAGTAATAGAAACCAATATTAACCAATTCTACATTTTCATTGAATCCTAGAGTTGGAGGGGACCCCCCAAGAGCCATCTATTTATTTATTTATTTATTTACTTACTTACAGTATTTATATTCCGCCCTTCTCACCCCGAAGGGGACTCAGTTGCGGATCACATTACACATATAAGGCAAACATTCAATAGCATAACATAGAACAGAGACAGAGACAGACGCAGGCACTGGGCTGGCCTCAAACTCATGACCTCTTGGTCAGAGTGATTTGTTGCAGCTGGCTGCTAACCAGCCTGCGCCACAGCCTGGCCTACTCCAACCCCCTTCTTCTAGGCAGAAGGGCACCATCAAAACTTCACTGACAGATGGCCGTACAGCCTCTAAACTAACCAATATGCTTCCCCTATAGTACAGGGGCAATCCATTTAGAGATTTCTTCCCAGCCCAGCACAGAGATTTACTTACTAGAAGCATACGTCAATCTTTCTCTTTGCAAATTCAACCATTCATTGGAACTCTTGCTGGCTGCTGTTAGGGCGGGATAAATCTGTCTTTCCACTACCCTGATTTGTGGTTTCTGATGCTGATGCATTCTGGGAAATGTAGTTTAGGGAAGGGTCTTTAGGATTCTCTGACATAGAGCTCCTCCCTTCCAAACTACATTTCCCAGAGTTCTGTGCTGTTCCCAGCAAATATTGTTCTCTCTTTTCCCTGCTTCTAATGCTAGGACTCCATTAATTTAGAGAAAAGGCAGACTTTTTGTCTTGGCTTGGCTTCCTTGTGCTGAAAAAGAAACTGACTTTGGGAGCTGGCCGAGATTTACAAAACTAAAAAGAAAAGGTATGGGATAAGTTTTGATTCCTAAACTTTTTGGTGCAGGCCACACCCACATGTCAGATATTGTCTCGAAAGTATAAAATTTAATGAATTTGATGCAAATTACAAGGCAAAGAAAAATAAACACCTCTAATATTTACTGTATAAAACGTACCATGTATGAACAAAATAATATTTAAAGCTTCATCTAGCTTGCTGTATTCTGTCCTAAAAAATAAGAATCATCAATATCTACAAGCCACAGTGAATAGAAAACATTATTCTGTTCTTTGGCAGTAATTGGTCCCACACAGTACAATGTGTGTGTAATTGGGACTGTACAGTACATTTCAAGGGCTCCACATGGTTTCTACTTGAACCTTTTGTTTGTTTCTTTGTTTGCTGGTGTGTGTGTGTTTCCAACATTGCTTGACTCAGCAATGGTGGCTGTCTCTTCTTTTGCAGCTATAGAACTGTGGCCATTAAGAATAGGACATAGTGTGATTTTTGTTTTGTTTTGCAGCACTGCATGGAAAATCAGTTGCTGTTCATAACAGCTCTGTGGTTGGTTGATTTAAAGTGCGAGGGTGACTCCGATCTGACAAGCAGACAGTTCACAAGAGGAGATATTGTATTTTTAAAGCTCACTGACTGACTGTGTTTAACTGTGCTCTTCAGCAGGCAGTACTTAGGCTGTAGCATTTGCAGGGAAACCTAATGATTTCCCCACCCCATCCCAATTTGGATTTCCTTAAATAAAGCACAAAAAATGTGCTGGATTGGATTTTTTTTTTTTTTGCTTTTTCAAATGTATACAAAGGCAGTGTAGAAGCCAACACAAAGCTGAGCCCTAGAGGCTCTTAAAGTTATCTTCCCATGCAGATAATCTCTAGGGAGCCATGGCTGCTGGAGAATGAAAGCGATGAGAGCCATTAGGGGAGCACACGACTCTATAGCTGAAGGTCAGAGTGGTATTGGAATAAATAAGAGGCAGCTGATACAAAGTGACATGGTTGCCACATCTTCTGGCCCAGTTCACAATTTTGATTAGGGAGTGTAGTTCAAATGCATAGCAAATGTGATTAATAAATAAAAATGCATAATTATTATGATGGGAGCAAACCAGTGCCTTCCTGGGATGTTGGTTGGAGTGGGGGTTGGAGAAGGAGGAGGAATGGGGAAGGATAGTCGCCTGTCACAGATAAAAGGAAAGGCACACTGAAATGTGCACTCAGTGGTATGGCCCTAAGGAAACATCTGACGTGGATATTTTCGTGCAGTTGTATGAAAGCGTGGGTAGAATTGCCAATGGTGTCACAAAATGTGCTTGACTCTCTACATTTGGTCTTGGCTTGTATCTAAAGTGGGGCACTGTGGCACAGAACTGACAGCTTGCATAATTTAAGCATTCACACAAGAAACTTTCCTCCCATTCTTGTGAAAAAATTTAGGTTTGCCTCATCATTTTAGTATCTCACGGGCTAGATTGTGCTTGTTTCTTTGGATCTAAAACAAACTTTTATGTTCGTTAATGTTCTGCAATGCAATTCTATTCCATGGTCTATCAAAATATAGTTCTCTGTATTGTTGTGTTTTGTAAACAATCTCCAGGAAAGCTAATTTTTTTAATGTTTGTTAGCTACAGGCTAAGTGGCATATCACAGCTGTGCGTCTTTTAGAAAATAAAATATTTTATTTTATGCAGGTTAAATCCTTCTATAATTTTGTTTTAATTTTGTGAATTTTGATTTTAAATGGATTTATTTAAAAGATGGTGGAAATAGTGTGGAAAATGTCATATTCTCTGTTGTGACTGCGCCTTCGGGGATTATGGTTGATGGTGATGGAATTCGAAGAGGAAGAAAAAACCCTCGTGATGAGGGTTCACTGGAGGAGTTGCACAGGAAGCGACTTAGAGAGCTATATGGGGGATCTTCTGAGGAAGATTCAGATGGGGAGATGGATGCTGAGGAACAGGTGGTGGCTGGGGAAGCAGGCACTGAATGGGCACAGCCACCGGAGGTGTCTGGGGATTTGGGGCTTATGGATACTTCTGAACCTGAGGTTTCTGCAGGAGCTGATCCCAATTGGGATGCTTGGAGAAGGGAGGATGGTTCTTTAAGTGTTCATGGGGCTAAGTGTGGGCAGGATGATTGGGACTCCGACGAATTGCTAGGTACTCCAGATCCACGAGCTCTAGCTGTGTGGAGTTCAGACTCTGAGTAGATTTGGGACACCTGGTGTTTGGGTGTGAGTGTTTGGTCACCCAGGAGGAAGGGGAATAAAATGGGAATGTTTGGCCACTGCACTTTGCGTGTGGCAAGGTGTTGCTGAGGCGCCATTGGGATCTCTGTGTTTCCATGAAGACTGAACTTGGACTATGATTTGAATCTGCTGATATCATCTAGCTTGGTTCTCGCTGTGTCTTATCGTGGACCTGTTTTGGATGACTGCATCCTCTTCGGACTTTGGATTGAATTTGACCTGGCTTCTGTCTACACCCTCTGACTGACGGCTACTCCCGGCTTCTGACTATTGGTTTGTCTTTCGGTATTTCTGCTGCCTCCCGACCTGACCTTGGATTCTTCTGATGACGGCTATTCATCATCCCTTTGAGGCTCTCGGCTTATCTGCACCGTGGAAGCAGCTTTACTGCTTTTCTAGTTTGTTTATTTTCCAGCAATTAACTCTATTTGTTTCCCAAAGCTGAATTGAAGCGTTATTTAGTTTTTTATTGAATGCCAGCATGGGAAATTAGCGTGGCTCGTTTTTGAGTTATTATTGTTCAATCTACTCTCGAAACACTGAAAAGTGAAGTGTTTCAAGGATATTTCCTGTGTTTATGTTATTTTTTGGCTTATCTTCGGAATAAACTTTGTTTTGTATGTTAACTGGAGTCTGACTCTTGACATTCTCATCTTTTCTTTTCAGGATGGGCAGAAGGAAACTGGTGACCCCATAGCAGAGTTTCTTGCCCTCAAGGGTTCAAGCAATGTTTTGCAGGCAAAGCAATGTCGTGCAGTTTTGTGTCTGCAACATCATCAAAAGGATCCACATTGCTATATAAATTACACTATCACTTCTCATTTTGAATCAGGACATAGAAAGGGTGAATACTATTTTACAAACTATGTTGTGTGTCATCAGCATGAGAAAAACTCTCATTTCATGCCAGGTGTTTTTCTGACTGATATGGTGTGTTATCTCAAAATTCATGACATCATATTTTAATAATCCAGGAGTAAGGAATTAAACAAACAACCCATGTTTTTAGCATAACATTTTTCATAGCCTTATTTTCATAGCGGAGAATGCAGAAAAACTGCATATTATCCAGTGAGAAAAAAATGTTGCCAAATAGTTCCTTCTTTTCAGAAATGGTCATAAAACAAATTTTAAAGCCATGCAGGCAGCAGCTTGTTGTCTCTTTGGCCCTTCTTCTGCTAGAAGAAGGGGTTACCATTTCAAATTTTCATTAGAATTTATTTCTCTCAAATCTTTGCAACCAATTAAAGCCATAGAAGCCATGGATTTTAATACTTATGTCTACATTTACTCACAAGGAGCATGGGGTCTGGAAACATTACTTGCTTGACCCAAATATTTCAGAATTGCCAGTCATTGTGGCCACAGGGAGTTGTTGTCCAGGCAAGTAACTTTTCTAAGCTCAGAGGGAATCAATAGTGCTAAAACATTGTCTCTTTGAACTAGCCTATGCTTGTCCGCCTTTATGTAAGATACAACAACAGTACTTGAGCGAAACCTAGTATTTGCTCTCTACTATCATCGAGACATTTCTCATTAAATAGAAAACATCACTTTCTGATGTGGAAATTCTTGTAGGGATAAATAAAAATATTTTAAAATGCATTTTGTTGTTGTTTGAACTATCATATCCTTAGTATATGAGATTCCTGATGACTGTAGATGAAAATACGAGTTTGTATCATCCCATTTGCCTGGTCAAAACAGTATGGCAATATGTTTAAATAGGTGAGTATGAAATAAGAGATCATTTCCATTATTTTGTTGCATTCCAAACCGAAATAATTATATACTTTTGCCTACCTTTTACAGTAGTTTTCGGAGGCAGGTTGTATTTTGCTTGAGATCAAAAAGAATTATGTTCTTACGTTATTTTGGGGACTTGAATAAAGCAGATGTGCCCTAAGTCAACACCATTCTATTGATTCATTCAATCTACCCTAGTTGGAAATTGCAACTGGATTTGAACAATTTTCTCCAACTATCTGCACACAGCATCTCATTGAAAAATTAATGGGAATTCAAGGGAAGGTAGATCCAGAGATAACCTATTTTCTCCAAAGAGCATAGACATTTTGCTTTGAGAAATAAAATAAATAAATAAATAAATCAAAAAAAAATCTGGGAAGTATGGTTTCTCAAGTAACTTTTCCGATTTATGGCCTTAATATGCCCTAAATCCAAATAGTTAATTTAATTAATTTGGTTAGCTTGATGCTCAAAGCAAGTAAGGCTGCATTTTATATCAGGCCTTATTGAGATGTGTACTGAACTAAAATGTACCTGTCCCTTGGAAAAGAACACACAAATAATAATGTTAGCATAGGAACTTTGGAGACATGTTCAAAACCTTACATAATGAATCTAGGCTATGTTGGGGGAAAACTGGGCTTTCTGTCTCCTTAAATTATATTAGTATGCTTCTATATAAAGAAATGTTTTAATATGGTTAATGTTTCAAATATTTTTAAATATTTAATGATTTTAATTTTATCTTTTATATAAAGAATTGTTGTTGCACAAGATCCTAAAATAGGAAGGCTTGAATCATGCTTTGGCTTGAGATAGACTTTGATCGTAATGTTCTGTTAAACATTATTAATGAAAAAACCTGATGACCCAATTATTCAGAGAAAGTGGGAAATCAGAACCAGCATCTGGATTTAAATGTAAAATGCTGAGATGCATAATGCATTGGAGTTAGATAGCCATTCTATTTCCATTTCTCATCAAGAAGGTATAAAATTATCCAGAAATATCAAGGGAGCAAAAATCAGACCACAATAAAGCAAGAGTATTCAGCAGATGAATATAAATTACTATCTTTATAAAACAATCCTATACATGGCTACTCATAGGCCAGCTCCCCTGAATAGAATATAAACATACCCAAATTTATTCAAGTATAATGTGCCATTGATTGTAATGTCCACCTCAGCTTTGATGTAAGGGTGCTTCCCAACTGGCCTCCTTCACAAGGCCTTCAACCCCCCCCCCCCCCCCCCCCCGGTTTTGAAGGCTTCATGAATAAGGCCAGTTAAGAATTGTACAAAGCCAGCAAGTTCTCCAGACTTGGTTTACCAGAAGGGCATGGCTTTGGCCTGATGGAAAGATGCAGGCGGGTTTATGTGCATGACTCTAAATTGTCATTGAATGCAATGTGCACCTCAATTTTGGCTATGTAATTTAGCATAGCATCGGTCTCCAGATTTGTCCTTAAGATGGATATGACACCCTACTCCCATTGTTGGGGAAAATTCCAACTGAATTTGGATGGATTGCAGATTTTGTTTCAGTTTGTGTATTTTTTTTAAAAAAATTTAAATTTACATCTTTCTTCATATTTATGAAGGGGAGACCTTGAGATTTAGAAAACTGAAATGTGAGGGAAGTAGAATTGAATTTTCTGTCAGCTTTTGTGAGAGCTGGAAACTTTTTTGTTACCTTGGTGTATTATTCCCAAATGGGGCATAACTCTTCCTTGGACATTTTCATATCAGTCACTAAATGATTTTGTGAAATGAAAAGGCAGACATTTGAGGACACCACAGTGCTAGAAGCTAAACATATTCCTAATGAATACTTTAGAGAAGGAAGTTTTGTTCTGTCTTGACATTTTCGTCTGTCCTATAGATTTCAGTGGAAATCAGCCTCCTGCCAATCCACTTTACATAACCCTGCAATATGCAATTCATTTAATGATTCCATTCCTCTTTCTCCTTTTATAGATTGACAGAACTCTTTGATGCATATAGAAGTTTTAGTACACCTATGAAATGGTGGTGTCCTGTGTTATTGAGAAAAATATTAATCTGTATAATTTATTGGCATTATGAACTCTTCAAAATGTCTAAAAGCCTGGAGTGACCGGCATGATAGAAGACACATCTTCCAAAAACAATTAATAAAAGAAAAATAATTAGCAGAACTAATATAAGTATAAGTATATATAAGTATTTATATATAAGTATAAATAAGTAGAAAAGGGAAGAAAATATATATTTGCATTCTGGGGCTATATTTAGTAAAGTTACAAATGGCATCCCAACAGTAAACACTTTTCATATTGGAGTTGTGTATCTGTCATGGTGTGTCCCTAACATACCGCACAGGCTTTTGCATTTTTATTTCTTCCTAGTAAATATGTTTAGAGTTTATGATGATGATAAGCATAATAATAATGATGATGATGATCACCACCACCATCATCACCATAATAATTTATTTTTTTATTACCTGCCTCTCCTTGTGGCTCGAGGTGGGGCACAACATAGTCAAATACATCTATAAAATCACATTTTAAAACATAGATGCAACCACGAAAGCATATATTTAAACATACACATGTTAAAATACCTGAAACAAAAGTTAAAACACCATAAACATAGAATGCGATTTAAAAGTTATAGTTAACATTGACTGGGTAGACCTGTGGAAAAATATAGGTCTTCAGTTGTGTTTTAAATTCTGACAGCTCATTTAACTGTCGGAGTTCTTTTGGCAGGCCATTCCACAGTTTTGGGGTGGCCGATGAAAAGGACCTCTAGATGATGTTTGACAGTCAGATTCTGGCTGTTTGGAGTAAGTCTCCCCCAGAAGACCCCAGTGCCTGAAGGGACCATGAATTGTACAGGAAAAGGTGATCCTTTAGGTAACCTGGACCCAAACCATGTAGGACTTTAAAGGCCAAAACCAACACTTTGTACTTAACCAGAAACTAAGTAACAAGTAGTGGAGTGACTTTACTATAGGAGTATAGTTGTAGTTAGCAATCAGTGGAGTGACTTTAGAATTGGAGTATAGTTGTATTCAAATCCAGGACTCAGTTGGGCAGTAAAGTTGGATCAAACGCTACTGCCAGAATTGGTGACAACTTCTCTCCTGCAGATACCTGAACACTCTTGAAACCTGGTCCCCATCACACTAGACAAGTATAGTATTATAACCCATTTTTACTGTCTTGGCAACAATATACAAGCTCCCGGGGCTTTTCTTTTAGTGAGACACAAGAGATATCTGGCTGAGAATTCTAAATGCCCTTCAAAAGATTTCATAGGCATGAAGCATGGCAGTTAAAATGGAATCATAGCATTATAATTATATAATGTGAATGGACCCCTGGACAGAAAGTCCTCCAAGCATTGAGAGCAAATACCTAATTAGATTCTGGCCCAAATCAGCATAAAACTGTCTTCAGGTGAAAGGTTGTCAAGTAATATCTGATATTGGCCAAGATGGACTTGGATTAAAATGCAAAGACATTCAAGTTTCTGAAGAGTCCTGTTCACTATGGAGCTATGCTGTCTGCCAGTTAACAAGAAGAGAGTTGCCTTGGCTCTCACTTTGAAAAAAGAAGAGGAATATAAATTCAATAAAGAAATAAGTAAGAAGGATATAGTAATGTTTTCAATCCTATCTGTGTAGTCTGTGTATTTGTTGCCACCTGAAACTGTCTTCTGTCCCTAATAATGCTTGTTACAATTCTACCAGTCATCAGAACCTAAACATTATAATGCAGCCTGGGTCATTTTACTGGCAGGCTGCATAATGGGATGGAGTCAGAGAGAAATGTATCTAGAAAAACATAAAAAGAAAGTTAAATGCATACACTGCCTTCTGCCTTGCTATATATTGTGAAGAAATGTCTTTCTCTAGAAGATGTACCATAAATTAGTTTGTCTGAACTTTGCTACAATTTCACATAATTCCATAATCTGTCCTCATGTTTCTATATTTAATAGTTTGACAATGATTCCTCTTGTTGAGAGAGGATTAGGTACCACTGAGGAAGAGATTAGCAAGTGGCAGGAGATGGCAGATGAGGATTGAAAAGTTGGAATATAAAAAAACAGGATGCATTTTTAATAGTAATAGACCTAAATACATCAAGAATAAGGTATGCCAAAGTATCTGTGAGCACTGCAATAGATGAAAATATGAAGAATCTTAAAACCATGTTGATATTTCTCATATATATGATGAATGTCCAAAAAATCAGTCAAGGTTGACAATTCCTGGGATTTCTGGATGAAATGGATTATCTAGATCTATTTCAATCTGGTTTCAAGCCTGGCTATGTAACAGAGACAGCTTTGGTCACCTTGGTGAGAGAGCTAGACAGAGAGCTAGACAGGGGAAATGTGTTCTTGTTGGTTCTTCTGGACCTCCCAGTGGCTTTCAATATCATCAACCATGATATCCTTCTGGGTCGTCTGCTGGGATGGGACTGGGAGGCCCTGTTTTACAGTGGCTCTGGTCCTTCCTGGAGGGCTGTATCCAAGAAGGTGGTGCTGGGGGACTCCTGTTCGAACTCCTGGTCATTGACCTGTGGAGTTCCCTCAGGGTTCAGTTTTGTCCCCCATGCTGTTTAACATCTACATGAAACCATTGGGAAAAATCATCCAGAGTTTTAGAGCATGGTGCCACCTGTATGCAAATGACACCCAACTCTACTATTCCTTTTCACCTAAAGCCAAGGAAGTTGTCTTGATCCTAAACCAGTGTCTGTCATCAGTAATTGACTGAATGAGGGCAAACAAATTGAAAATTAATCCAAAGAAGACAGGGGTCAGTCAGAAGCAGATCAGGGAATAGGGATTCAGCCAGTGCTGGATGGGGTTACACTCCCCCTGAAGACACAGGTCCACAGTTTGAAGGTCCTCCTGGACTTGATGCTGAACCTGGAGACTCAAGTGTCGGAAGTGGCCAGGAGGGCCTTTGCATAATTAAAACTTGTGTATCAACTGCGCCCATTCCTTGGGAAGCCAAATCTGGTCACGATGGTACTTGCTTTAGTTACACATTGTCTGGATTACTGTCATGCGCTCTACATGGGGCTTCCTCCGAAGTGTACTTGGAAACAATAAAGTTGGAAGTCCAATAAAGTTGAAATAAAATTGATTATTATTATTATTATTATTATTATTATTATTATTATTATTATTATTTATCCAAAAGCTGCAGACAGGTTGCTAACTGGGGCTGGCTACAGGGATTTGACAACCGCCTTGTTGCAGCTGCTCCACTGGCTGCCAGTCTGTTTCTGGGCATAATTCAAAGTGCTGGTTATGATCTTTAAAGCTCTAGATGGTTCAGGTCCAGGCTATTTGGCTGACCGCACCCCCTTGTATGAACCTGCCCAGGTCCTAAGGTCTTCAGGAGAGGCCCTTCTCTCGGTCCCACCACCATCTCAAGCCCAGTTGGTGGGAACGAGGGAGAGGGCCTTCTCGGTGGCTGCTCCATGACTCTGGAACTCCCTGCCAAGGGAAACTAGACTGACCCCCCCTTCTTGCTGTCCCTTTGGTGGCAGGCTAAAATCTTTTTATTCAGACAGGCTTTTAAAGATAAAAGTGTTCAATATTTTGTCAGGGAATTATGTGGTTTTTAAATGTTTCAATGAATTTTAACTGTTAATTTTTTAGGGCTGTTTAAGTTTAATTTTATCTTTATGTTTGTATTTTGTATATTTTAAATTGTATCCTAATGCTTTTATGTCAAGCCTCTGTGAATCTCCTTTGGGGAGATAAAGCGGGGTATAAAATAAATAAATAAACTGAGGTAGGGAATAGGCAGGATTTTTTTTAAAAAAGCTGAGGATACAGCAACTGGCATGAGGTAGTCTTGAGCATTGGATTACGCCTGCAAAAGACCAGGGAGTCTTGATTATAGAGACCTGCTAGTGACCTTGGTGAACAGAACATCGCAAAAAACAAAAAAAACAAAAACAAAACAACCTCCTGATATGTTTTCCTTATGGTTGGTATAAGGAGAAATAATGACAACATCAGCAGCAGTATCAGCAATGATGACAAGTATAAAGGAAGTCAGAGTTCAAAGTAGGTAGCTTGAAGCCATCATTTTTTTTTGCCTTTCCTCATCACTGCTGTCCAGACATGGAAAATGTCTAATGCTAGAACAGTGGATGAAGTTTCACTCCCAGCTGGGAGGGGATGGCTGTGGTTGGTTTCTGGAGGCCTTATCAGCCATGAGGGATGCCCTTCTGGGAGGGGGCAACCCCTGGAAGTTCCTGTGGACATATTTGAAGGGCTTAGAGAGCTTCTGACTAGCATAATCGTTTAGCTTTGGGTGATAAAGGTGGAGTTACGATAGTTAAATGTCCAGGGTCCCTGAAACAAAGGGTGGCCATCTCTGTCATTAGGGTCCAGACTTGAATGTATATTGTGAGTCCTCGTCTTTATGGTTGGCAATCTTTTAGCTCCAAGAGGCTGATGATCTGTACAGAACACCAGTGTGAATATAAGGACCTAAGAAAATTCATAACCAAGCATATACCCAACACCAATATGGAAGTCCTGCTATCATTTCCAAGAAGGCATCTTCACCTGCCAAGTTGTTATTGTAATTGCAGTGTGGTGCACTGAACAGGAATAAGTCAGCAGTGAGTACTCCCATTGCTTTCAATTTCCCTTTTTGCAGCAATGATTGTGCTCCCTGTGTATGTCTTACTGTGAATATGCAACACTGATTTTAATTTTTAAGGACAAAGTAAACAATCACTCTGATTGTGTTCTGAAAAGTGTAGTATGGTATATCTTTTTTCTTGTAGAATTAAACTGGTGGAAATGATCCAGTTAATTTCCTTTTTGATATGCTTAAACTACGGATGTATGTCTTTATGTTTTTGATCATGTGGTGGCTTTGCCAAGGGAAGGATAATTATTTGGAGCCCCTTTGTTGGATATTCCTTTTTACTGCAACCTACCCTAATTTGGATGCTTCATGGGAGCTATTACACTTTTAACTCGGAAAAATAAATAAATAAATATATGTTAGTAAGTGGAGTTGGTAGGAATTAAATCACTAAGAAGTGTTCACTTGATTTCACTTGCTTGGTGACCAAGGATAATTTATTTTGCATGGATTTTGAGTGCTATCAATACATTCACTTATTGAATTCAACAATATCCTAGTATGACATAGGACAAATGTCCTATTCAAGTATTATTATTTCTGAGTACAATAAAGGTGGGGCTTGCTAGTCCCACCACTTGGCTTGCTATGTTTCTCAGTTATGCACAGGGGAATAGCAGCCTGAACCTGATAATCTCTTGTGTCCATCAAACTGTTTGGATCTATCTTTAACTGGGTTTTTAGGGTTTCTTAAATCCTAGAATTTCAGGATCTATGGGATAACAGAGTCTAGGTTGGTACAGGAGACAAGTACGACAATGGCTTGCCACAAGACTCATGCAGTCTGCTGGTCACATCATCTTCAGTCCTATTGTTCAACTTGGAAGAGGCTGCCTTTGAGAAGGGAATTTTAGCACTTTTTTCTGGGTTATATTACAGCATTTTTTCAACATACCTCCTTTCCTTATGATCATTCAGAAGGTTTAGTAAGATACTCATATATATGTATCATTATGGTGTTATCATCATCATCATCATCATCATCATCATCCAAACACCAAGGATTGGGCTGTATAATAATTCAGATCAGTCAAATTATTTTGTCTTGTAGATATATATGCCCATTTCAAGCTGCCCATTATTCCTGTTATATGAAGTACATAATGCAAAGTAATTTAGTACAATTTTACATAGCAGTGACATTCATGCAATTAATGAATTCTAAAAATCTTCAGTAATCATTTACTTTTTCATACCTATTTCCAGCCATTAATTTTAGTAATGCCATGGATTGCTTTCATAATTTCTGCACTATGATTTTTAAAATGAACTTATAGTTGCACAAAACCTCATAGGATTTCAAGAGTGTACAAATGAAGAAGTGAAACTGTACCTAACTGAAAATGTAAATTCAGAAGATCATTGCTAACCAGTTTAAAATACTAAAATGTCTGCATGTTCAATGAACTGTGCTTCATAGATGTATGGGGAGAAGGGTGGAGAGAGAGGCAAAGTAAAGGATTCTGTATATTTTTTGACAATGCACATGATAAAGTTATCCAAAATTAAGGAAAGAAAGGACTTCTGTATGTTAGCACTACAATATATATGTTTTCTCCCCATAACAAATATTTCAAAATATTAATGCTCAAAAGAGCTACCAAATCCTAAGCATATTTACTTGGAAATAAATCCCAATGATTTAAATACCATCTAAGTGAAATAATTTAATTGTGTAAATATTATCAGGAAGAGTGGCACAAATCTACTTTCAAATAAGTACAGTGACCCCTACATTCTTGTTGTTTTGAACAGTTTTTGATAGTGGTATGCAAAATTCAGTTGGTTGATTTGGATTTTGGAAAGTTTCAGAGATCCGGCAACTGAGCCTCCAGAAACGGACTGGGAAGGGCTCCTTTGGAGCCTTCCCAAAATGAAAAATGGACCACCTAATCTTTCCATTAAAAATTCGGAAAAGATTCATTGATTCAGACTTATTTTTCATCATTAGTATTCTGACCATTTGTTTGTTTGCAAGCACAAACAGCAATCTCTCCATGGTGGGGGGCAATGGGCTGAGTGGCGAGTGCAGCTACACTTCCTGCATCATGTTTCTCAGCCAGCCAGAGAGCTGGTTCTGCCCATTCTCCTCCTCTCTTGTGGTATGCATTGTTTTGGACTTGAAATCCTAGAAATCCATGTTGTAGTTTTAAAAAATGGTAAAATTTTAACATTTCCCAAAAATCGGTGGATTAGCAAAATGCTCTGAAACTTGGGGGCTTATGGTTATTAATGTGTCCTACAAGTATAGCAAGTTTCATCCTGACAGCCCTAAAATGACAGAAAAACAAGCCTCTAAAGTTTTCCCAGTGGCACCAATGGACCAAATTCTACCAAAACGAAAATGGACTCCCTCCTAAGCTCCCAGAAGATTCTTGAAAACAGAATTGAGGGGCACCTGACATTGAAACAAAACAGAATGGATTTCTGCTGTTTTGCACACTCCAAGTTCTTGCACACTCCTAATGGAATCAGGGAAAAGAAACACTATGTATTTTTAAAGAGTTTTTCTGTCTCCATTGTTAGTTGTTTCTGGGATTTTCATGTTTTGTCCATATCATCATCTTTTCAAGCCATTCTTTGTTTAGTGCCTATCTCAACGTATCTATGCATGCCGACTAATAGAACCCCTAAAACTCCAGCTAATGTTGTCTGAAAGAAACAGCAAGAAGTTTCAGGAAAGTGATGTGGGTTTCTTAGAGCCAATCATATCACTTCATTAATACAAAGTTTTTCCCCCTGTTAACAATATCTTTCAATTACCTGATCTTTTCCTAAGTCAGAAAGCCCCAAACACTCTGGGGGAGTTGCTCAGACCTTTTTATGATTATGGTTGTCCCCTTTTGCACCTAATTGTTCCACCATTGTTTATAAAGTGCATTGGCCACAACCATCCATAGTGATCTCACAATAGCTTTTTTAAAGGATAGTATGATGTCAACTGTGTTAGTGTGAATATCTTTCTAATGAAGCTGGTAAGAACTGAGGCATTTTTTTTCCCTTAGAAAAGGACAGCAACCTTCCACATGCTGAGGGGAAGCGGGGATTTCAGAACTATTTTGCTTTGTTGCTTTCTCCAAGTGAAACTCTCTCACAAACTGCAAATCAAGTACTACAGACATATCTGTGGCCCAAAGAGGTTTAGACTATTTTAATTTTGGTTCCTTACTATTGCCAAGTTGTGCAGACCTGTCGAAGAGTCACACTGAGAGGCCAGATGTTTTTTGAAAAGTGGGTGAAATTGCAGGGGGATATGAGGCTTGTATTCTACTTGGAGGATCCAACTGTTTCACTAGCCAATGAACTTACCATTCATTCCTGCTTTCTGCTTTCCCTTTTAAAACAGTTCTGACCCCATAAGAGGACTCTGCTTCTTACTGCAAAAATTTTTCAGTATGATTGAGAAGATTGGGGACCTATGGCTTAATGGAGTTCCTCTGCTTATAGCTCCAATTCCTAAGTGAACCATGAGTTAATATAGGCTAGAGCATGCGTGTTATTTATAGTGCTTAAATTATTGTGTCAAATTTGCAATTTAATTTGGCTATCTGTGAGATCTTCCGGGTGGCATCAAACTGTTCTTTCAATTTAGTGATTAGAGGCATTGAACAAGAAAAAAACACTAGATGCAGGTCAGCACAGAGTAAAGTGTGGTTAAGATAATGGATTCCAATGGCTTTGAGAATACCTTACTGTGAGATAAAATCATAAAAATCTGAGATGACAGAGTTTTAAACAAAATAATGATGAGAATAAGGAATAGAAACAATTGCCTGTGAACTTGGGGGCTGTTGGAGGGCATAAAAAGAAAAATGTACAAACATGTTTATTTCTGTCTGCTAAATGTCCTAGGGAAATGTTAAACAGGTCTACCCCAATATAAATCTAATGGTGTCTATTTAATATAAACATATGTGCATTCTAATTTATCTTGCATATTCACTTACTCATTAATGACATTTTGCAAATTATCTGATTAAATTACCTCTCTGCTTCACCTCAATAATATTAAAATGGTTAAATGGTAATAACTCAGGAAAAGTTACATACATACATATGAGATTGTTGTTACTGTAGATAACAGAAAATTATCTGGGGAATGAAGTTTTCAAATGATGTTATGTTTGTTTCTCACAAACATGCAATGGGAAGGCATAACTGACACAGGGTTCTTACCAATATGTACATGACAGTGTTATGTGATTTCACATAACTTCTGATTTAGGGCCCGGAGTACCAAGCTTCTAAAGGACCAGATGGGACACAGACAGGCTAAAGGCAAAATCAGAGGCTTTATTCTCAATGGCCAGAGAGGATGTCTGCGGAGATAGCTCCAAAGAACTGACATACTCACAATTCTGAATGTATGGGTTTATTTATAGTACATTTGACAGAAAGGCAGAGCAATACACAACAATTGGAAATTGCCAGGCCAGTTCCTCATTGGTCCTGGAGGGTGGTGGCTAGGATTCACAGCCCCATTGGAGGAGGTGAGAGTCCACTTTTGCCCCTGAGCCAATTAGAGGTGAGGAAGGAAATTTAATAAACTGTCATTCATGGATTTGAAGTTTTGTCTGTGAGTCCTTTCTAGAAACTGAGTGCATCTGGGTGGAATGCATTTGATGAGAGATTGATGGGTCCTAATGGTCCAATGGTAGCTAGACAAAGGAGGTGCCAATTGACAAAAGGTGTTTGAGGTACAGTTACATGGAGGATTCACAGAGTGGGTCTGAATAGATGCTATAGATGAGGTAACATGCCCAGGATGAAGTTTTAGAAAAAATCAGATAAAGGTGAGAAACCTTTGTGTTCCTTCATTAGGTGTCATGGAATTTTCTAAGGCATCGAGTCTTTTAGGGTAGATAGGGTGGGTTATAAATTTATTTATTTATTTATTTATTTATTTTATGGTGAGAGGATTACGATAATTATGAAGCCATTCCCCAAGGTCCTAAGGTGCAGTGGGAAACATTCTAAAACATTCCAAGGGAGATTTGTGAAAGATTATTAGCAGGCAAGGAAAAAATCTAATGCATGCTGGATATATATCTCAATAAAACCACAGACAGTAATTCATAATTTGGGGTCTGACAATGACAATGGAAATACAGATATAAACATGTAATATGCTTTTTCTGCTGCTGTGTGGCCACATATGACATAGGTATCATTTGTGCATTGGTCCTGAGGGATTTAGAGAGTTTCTTTAAAAAAATGCTTGTGACATATTGCAAATAGTTTAAATTCTAATTTAATCTTATCTTTGCCATTCAAAATCCTCCTAGAAAACTATGTTGATGTTAGAGCAGTAAAGCATTTATTTTCACTATTTTACAAGGTTGTTAAGGTATCTACCCTCCTTTTTAAACTGCAGCTTTATAGAGGCTGAAAGACTGACACACAAAAATGAAAGAGCAAGATTATGAAATCAATAAAGAGAGAAAGAGAGAAACGAGGGTGCATCTAAAGTGTGAAATTAATGCAATTTGACACCACTTTAGCAGCTATAGTCCAATGCTCTGGGTTTCTGGGAGTTGCAGTTTTTGTGCCACCAGCACACTTTGACAAAGAAGGCTAAATTCCTTGTGAAACTACAACTCTTATGATTCTATAGCATTGAGTCATAGACTTAAAGTAGTGTCAAACCACATTAAGTCTGTACCTAGAAAAAGAGAAACCAAGGGAAATTGTATTCTTAGAATGAAATTAAATTTACAGTGATTATTAATTCCCCACACAACAAAATATATAAATTTCCAGTATAGCATTCTAGTTTCACAGATTGGCACACAAATGGTTTGCCCTTACCTTTTAAAATTCCCTTTATGAATTAGGCTTAGCTTCCTAGTTTTTATTGGGGAACAAACTCTGCTAAGAGTACAAAGTGCAACAAATTTTTCACTTGCCTTGCAAATTATTTTATTGTCCAGAAATTGGAAGAAGCAACAAAGGGATCAGCTAGTCTGGATCTGACCCTAAAAAACACCGAGGACCTGGTAAATTGAATGGAAGTGGTGGGATCCTTAGGTGGGAGCGACCGTGTGTTTCTAGAGTTCGTGATACAGTGGAAAAGAGAAACTAAAAGAAGTCAAACATGCATTCTAGATTTTAGGAGAGCTGATTCCAGGAAACTCAGGGAAATACTGAGTGCGAACTCTTGTATAGGAATGCTTAAAGAGAAGGGAGTTAATGATGGATGGGAGTTTCTTAAAAGTGAGACACTGAATGCATAAATGCAAATAATGTCAAGAAGGAGAAATAATAAGATAAGTCTAAAGAAACCAGAATGGATGTCCAAAGAATTTTCAACAGAGCTAAGTTTTAAAAGGACATGGGAAAAAAGGGGGGAATCACCAAAGAGGAATTAAAATAACCAACACATATAGGGAAAAGGTCTGAAAGGCTCAAGATTGCCAGAGAGATTAAAACAACAAAAATGGGTTCTTTGATTATGTCATTAGAAAAAGGAAGAAAGAAGAAACAGTAGGGCCTCTGTGGGGAGAAGGAGGTGAAATGTTAACAGGATAGGGAAAATGCAGAATTACTCAACATCTTCTTTGCCTCAGTCTCCTCTGAAAAGGATATTGGTGTTTAACCTGAGCAATATGGAGTGGTTGAGGTAATAGTGGAAATACAATCCAAAAAAGGTAAAGAAGTTGTCCAGGAATACCTGGCTACTCTAAATGAATTAAAGTCTCCAGGGCCAAATGAACTACATCCAAGAGTATTGAAGGAACTAAGCAGAAGTCATTTCAAAACCACTGGCAATAATCTTAGAGAATTTTTGGAAAATAAGAGAAGTCCCAGCAGACTGGAGGAGAGCAAATGTTGTCCTTTCTTCAAGAAGACCCAAGCAGTTACCATTCAGCCAGCTTGACATAAATACCAGGAAATATTCTGGAGCAGATCATTAAGAAGGCAGCCTGTAATCACTTAGAAAATAATGCTATGATTATTAAAAGTCAACATGTATTTCTCAAAAACAAGTCATGCCAGACTAATCTTATTTCTTTTTTGATAGGGTTACAAGCTTGGTAGATGCAGGGAATGTTGTGGATGTAGCATATCTTGATTTCAGTAAGGCCTTTGACACCTCTTAGGACCTTTTTACACTCTCTTCAAAAATGCATTTTAAGTAGGCAACCCATTGTTTAAGAATGCCAGATGAGAACTGGGTAGCTACTCACCCCATCTCACATTTTTGTTCTCTTTCTGTATTGAATAAAAATGCACATCAGACTTCTCACATATCCTCCCACTACATGCCATGCTCCCCTATATCATGGTTTTCCTTAACATTTTTTGTTATTGTGGATCTTTTGCAACCACACACATTAATGACGTCTGTCCCAATGCAGAAATGTAAAAAGATATTTTTGTCCCTATGGAACTATGCAGTCCCGAACTTTACATTTTTTAAAGGAAATGGAAAAACAATTATGGCCTTTCTCTGATTTCCATCAAAAGTGTACTGCCAACAAAGGAGAATTGAGTGAGATGAAAAGTTTACCCTCAAATCACGACCCAAAAGACTTGTCATTGGCACAGAAGACAAGATGCAGGTGGGTCTACACATCACACATAAAAGATTGTGCTTCTGGTGCACATGGTGAAATTTAAGACCAATAAAAGTTATTATTTCCCATTTTTCAAAAAGTACTCACAGCAGATTCTTTGCCTACAATGGCCTTTGAGTGTCCAATGAAATCGATCTTATGCTATGTGATAAGATCCATAGGAATCAGTAGTCAAAGAGCATCAGAGATGGGGTATAAGTGTGTGTGATAAGATCCTTGGCCTCAGTGGAAGGCAATGGTGAACCTCTTCTGAAGAAATCTTGCCAAGAAAACTGTGTAAGTGAGAGCCGTCATAAGTGAGAGTTGTCTTGAAAGGAAAAGAACAGCAACAACAATACACTTTTAGCTTCATTATTGGGGGAGGGGTGATATATTGGGAAGAACTGGGTTATGATCAAAAGAAAAGTAGGGTACAAATAAATATATAAAATGAATGAATGAATTGAAATGTGGCATAATTTGGAGAAAATAAAATCAATTTGATTACAACCAAGTTAATTTTCAAAGCATATAATGATGAAGAATTACAGAAGAATTGATATGCGTAAAGCATAAACTCATCGTATTGTGATTGGATGTATTTGTATGAATTTTATATGTACACTGCTTTGAATCCCACCCAAATACATCTGATCACAATTGCTGTGTTAACACTTTCCACATTAATGCCAGCAAAACTGTGGCGTTCAAAAGAGCTTGTTGCTTTGCTCTATAAAAAATAGTGTAAAAAAGTCATTATAAAGAGATTCTGGAGAATTTTGTTTGGCTTTCATTTTCAATGAATTTGCACTTCTCAGACTAATGTGTGAATCAGAACATAATTATTTTTTCTGTATTTTCTACTTCTCCCAATGATGTGATACCATTCTCTGCTTTAAAAAAGACATATACATCAAGAAGAAAATATGTTCAAATAAGCATGTATTAGACAGTTGCATACAAGATTCATACACTGGCTAAAGCTGCATACATTAATGCATATTTTCATGCAATGCAAAATTATGTGAAAACTGTCTAAAATGAACATGTAAAGTGATATGATACATATATAGATTAATTTGTGCATTCTTAGACTATAAATAAATGATTAAAGAACTATACATAGGCATGCTATACAGTATTGATAGTTTCCAATTCATATGCATGGCATAATCATTGCAAAGATGGGCACAGACCACTAGGTTCAGTAAGCATTTTACAGATAGGTAGGTAGGTAGACTTATTAATCTAATGAGTCTTTGCCAAATTTCATTTTAAAATAAGCATGTTCATGGAAACATTTAAAGCCATCTTAACCTAAATAAACATGTTGTTCCCTTCTTTAAAAAGCTGGCAGCTTAAAAACAAGACTGCATTTCAATTTGTTGGATTAAAAATATCTTCTGAATTCTGGCTGTCTAAGGGTTAAAAATTGAGGTCTGTCTATAGCTCATTTCTATAGTAACCGCAAGATGGAGACTTTTTTTTAATGGGCACCTAATAATTAGAAAGTGCTAGAAGGTATAACAATATAATGAATCAAAACTGATAGACTTGTGGGTTTCCATAGAAACATGTATAATTATGATAATCGGTCCCTGGCGAACCCTCAAAATCGTATACATTCAGTTAAATGCAATAAACATTAGGCACTATTTAGTGAGCTGTGATGCAAATTAACAGTGTGAGATACAGGGAGGCTATGAATAAAATTGCTGTACAGTTTATCTCAAACTAATTTCACAGATTGCTTTAATAGGTATGCTCTGTGTGGATGGGAACAGCAGAAAACTGTGTTTTGTTAGTGCAGTACTTAAAATAATATTTCAAAAAAAGTGGGCTGAGTAATTGTTAATTGTGATACCGATCAAAAATTTACTGCAGCACATTATTACATCTGGAATTAAAGTACCCCCAAAGCAAATGACCTAATGGGGGTTACTTTTTTTAATGAATAAACTTCTGTTTTCTTTTTTCAAAAAATAAAAGGCAATTTGTGCCTAGTTTAGCTACACTGCATTGCATAAAAATAAGTAAACTTTTTGGTTTACATTTCATAAAAAATGTGGCTTAGTAGATGACTATGAACCATGTATTTTTGATTACAGAAAGGAAGAGACTGTCGTTCATTGGTGGGACATGTGCGTTGCATAAAGAAAGTCCCAAGTCAGTGTCATGGCCTCTCCATTTAAAGGATCAGGGAATAGATGAAGTACATGAGACTCTAAACTAGGCATGGGCAAACTTTGGCCCTACCAACTGTTAGGAATTGCGGGAGCTAAAGTCCAAAAAACCTGGAGGGCTGAAGTTTGCCTATGCCTGCTCTGAACAACAGTAGGCAATATTGGAGTGGATGGCTCAAGGTCACCTTCCATGTTCTTTTAACACTGACATATTCATTTCATTATTCTACAGTAGGTTTGCCAGGTTTTCAAAATAGCAATAAGGTACAGTATAGCCCCTCTATGCATGGGACCTGTAACCATAGTTTCACTTATACATGTCTGACAAAATATAACTACACATTTTCTAGGTCCTTCAACACAACTCTAGGAGCCTCTAGTGGCTCAACAGGACTTGCTGAATGAAAGGTCAGTGGTTCAAATCTGAGGAGCGGGGGAGCTCCCATCTGTCAGCTCTAGCTTCCAATACGGGGACATGAAAGAAGCCTCCCACAGGATGTTAAAACATCTGGGCATTCCCTGGGCAATGTCCTTTCAAACAGTCAATTCTCTCACATCAGAAGTGACTTGCAGTTTCTCAAGTCACTCCTGACACACACAAAAAAGCACAATTCTGATATTCTTGAGTTGGACATCCTACATTTCAATATGATGTGCTACTACCTATGGTGAGTGCTCATTCATCATTGACTTGGCTATCTATAAATGTCATATCAATTGTTTGGGGACTTGGTATGCGTTCACTTTTAGATGATAGGCATTCAAACTTGGTAGGCATCCAAATGTTTAGACTCATTTAGATCACAGGGAGTGTGATCTTCTTTCTAACTCTTATGATATGCCATTTAGAACAAAATGTGTATTTCTAGCCATCTAGGTATTGTATTCCAACCTAATAATAATAATAATATTGATTAATGTGATATTCACTTAATTTCGATGTAGTCGCTGTTTCAGACTAGGTTTGAAGACACCCAGAAAATTATGGGACACCAATTAATAAGATGCTACTTAGGTAAGTAAAGATTTTCCCCTGACATTAAGTCCAGTCGTGACCGACTCTGGGGGTTGGTGCTCATCTCAATTTCTAAGCCGAAGAGCCAGCGTTGCCCGTAGACACCTCCAAGGTCATGTGGCCGGCATGACTGCATGGAGCCTGAAATAATGGGTTTATGTAGACTATGTCAGATGGAATATACCTTTTATTTCTTCCAAGTGCTGCTGCTGCTTCCACTACCATCACTTAATCACAACAAGATTAAAATATAAATATCGTTAAAAACCATTTGTTTTGACAATTCTACTAATGTTAGAATATTCAGTTTATTAATTTATGAACAGGAATTTCCTGAATAGCTTAGTATGTCTCCTTTTAAAAGCTACACATAATTTCTTATGTTACCTTTCCTTTACCCTTTCCTAAACACCAATTAGCTTGTTTTGACATATGGTGCAATATCATGTACATCACAACAAAGGCCTCAATTTTTAATTAAAAACATAGACTCAGATTTATTCATTATATAACCTTAAATATATTCCTTAAGATATATATTTAAAATGACACTTAATTGTAAATCATATTAATGACACATTTTTTTAAAAATGAGATACAAATTAAAGCACACACATCAAAAGTTTGCTGTTACAGAGTCAACATTATGCAGAATAAAAGAAAAAAGGACTCCAGAGTTAAAATGTCATTGTAGGTTCAGATATTGTATATAAAAAGGAAGGTGAAGCATAATTATTGTTAATAAGGCAGTAAATAGATAAAAAAAATTCTAGCCATTATCCACTGTCATCACTATTCTCTTCCTATTATCAGAACCAATTTTACTGCCTTTGTAATAATTGCATAATCCTTACTCAAGCTTTTACTCCAATATCACTGAAGCTTAGTTGCACCATTATGAAATGTAGTTCTGTTATGGAGTAATAAAATCCTTTCTGTGAAAATGTAAGGGAGACTATCAATAAAAATGAAAGTAAAGAGTTGTTTACAATCATTATTTTTGATGTGATTACTGCTGTGGATTGCAGCAGGTTTGCACTTGAAACATTTGTCTGAAATCCTGGTGATTTCCTACTACTGGTAGTTGGTCTCTTTCAAAAAAATTCTCCCAGATTATAGAATCATAGAGTTGGAAGAGATCACAAGGAGGAGAGGTAGTGGCTTTGGGCTCATCTCTGCTGACCATTTAGGCCCCTTTGGATTTGGATCAGCCCACTGTGGCTGATTCTGCATGAGGCTGATTCGCTTAACCCTTGCTCCAGGTTAAGCTAACTTGGGGAGAAGCCCAATTCCTGATTTAGGATTCAGGCTATCTCTTGGGTTAAGACAGTGAAGACAGCTGGGTTGGCTCCTAAGAGCCAGCTGACTTGACTGCCATCCCACATTCCTCTGGCTCAGGCATCCCAGGGATGTGGGATGACGGTTCCCTGTTGCTCCCTCTCCCTGGTGGCATGGTTGCCCTCAGCTCCCACACTCTACCTACCTTCTCTTGGGTGCTCTGGGGGATGTAACCCAGAGTCCCTGTGTGCTGATGGCCAAGGGGTGAAGAGGAGAGGGGGAGGCTTTCCCCTCTTCCAGCTCCCTTAGCATGGAAGTGCTCTGCTGACATCACCCAGAGTATTTAGATCAAGATGGGTTATCACAGCTGGTGACATCTGTGACATGGGAAGTGAGGAGGCTGCCCAGTAGTGCCAAACTGTCATGAAGCTAAAACCCACCTTCCAAGCAGGACGTTAATCAAAATAGCAAGCCATTCAAAGCACCTTCTATTCTGCTATATAAAATCCAGATTATATGCGTTGAACTGGATTATATGGCAGTGTAGACTCATATAATCCTGTTCAAAGAAGATAATGTGGATTATCTTCTTTGATAATCTGGATTATATGGCAGTGTAGAAGGGGCCCAAATTCAAACTGAATAATCCAGCCAAAGAGACACAAATTGAAGGGAATAACACAAGCCAATATAGTACGTTCTGAGATCCAAGACTTGATTTCAACAGATAATAAGTCCAAGATCAATCCAAAGTCCAAAAGTAAGGCCCCCAAGAGATAGTCCGAAGTTCATGAATTCCAGGATCACCAACAGTAAGGCCACAGCTTCAAACAACTAAATCTTCACAAATCTAAAAGAGCTGGAACACTGCCCAGATGTACTGGGTTTTGCTTCGCAAGCTGAGAAGTGATAGCTTCTTCTAAAGGCTCTACTTTCAAGCTTGGCTAAGGAAGCTGCTGGGCACTGCTGGACTCCAGCTTGGATGCTCTCCCTTCCAGCAGGTTCTCCTCCTCACCCTCACTATCAGAGTTGGTTTTGACACAAACTGTGTTCAGAATGGCTGGGTAGTTGGGACTCCCTGCTCCCTTAGAGGCAGCTCAAGGAGTCCCTATCTGGCCACCATGTGGGTCTGATCCAACGTCCAGGATCCCAGATTATACCAGTATTACTGGTCAGCATAGAAGGACTCCTTAAGAAAAAGAGTATGATGTGGATCTGTACCTGATGACTCCAGTTTTGCAGGTATAAACTTCATGTGTAATGTGGCCTTTAAAAAGGAAAAAAAAAACAACCTTATTTCTTCACCTAACAAGTTTTTTTTTTGCATTTCTAAAGCAAGTGAGAATTTGCTCTCTTTCTCTACTGTTAAATATCTTCCTAGGAATTAATCCACAACAGACATTTTTAAAGCATGCTTCTAGGACTACCTTATCTTCCTGTAATGGATGTCTGATAAAATAAAACTTTTATGCAATTCTCACTATTTTATAACAGACACTTCCAGGGATTCTTCTCTTTATATGTTTTTAAAATTATGATTGAATGTTGAATTTGAACACTTAGCCTTAGCTCCCATTTTAAAATATCAATTTTAGTATTTTAAAGACTGCAATATACATCAAATGGTTTTTCATAGCACAGTTTTACACACAGAACCAAAGGACTATACCATGGTAATCTTCAACCTTGGCTTGCTGAATATTTCTACTGACCACCATTCCAGTCATGAGTGAAGCTGATTCAGCATTAATAGTTCTGCAATACATTACTGTATAACTACTGAGAACAAGAGAAATGAAGAGTCTTGTTTCATTGAACACATTATTGTGCTATAAGACTTCATAGACTAGGGGCTCATCTACATTGACCATTTAGTTTAGTGTGTATTTGGAACAGACCTGTGATGGCTAAATGCTGCATGTCTCTGATCTGGAATAACCCAGGACAAGACTTCCTTAATGTAGCCTTGATCTAGGTTAAGTTAACTCAGAAGAAAAGCCAAATCCTGGCCCTGGATTTGGGCTTCCTCCTGACTTGAGAGCTGTCAAGAATGCTGGGCCCGTCCCTAACTCTAACTGGTCACAGCTGCCTTGACTGATGTCCCACATTTCCTGGGCTCATGCAGCCTAGGAACATGGATGGCAGTCTCCTGTTGTCATCTATCTCTCCCCCCCCCCCCGTGACACCCCACCTATCCTCTTGGATGCTCTAGCTGATCTCAGTCAGAGTGCCAATTTTCAGGTATTTTTCTCTACCTCAGCAGAGTACTAGAAGCGACCCCAAGCCATGAACCAGCTAGGCTCCAGATTCCCCTGATACAGGAAACTTCACTGTGTAAATAAAGAGTCCATACACACATATTCTTTCACTGTAGTATGCAGGAAGTCTTTATCTCCAGTTGCTTCAGAAGAATATATATATATATATATATATATATATATATATATATATACACACACACACACACACACACACACACACACACACACACATACACACACACACACACACACACACACACATACATATATACACATACACATACATACACATACACACACACACACACACACAGAGCTATATAAATAAACACGTTCTCTATTTTCCTCCTCTGTCCACCATCCACAGCTCCAACAGCCTAACTCTGAACACAGAAATAGAACTGCCAGCATCTATAACAGGCATGGGAAAACTTTGGCCCTCCAGCTATTAGGAATTTGTGGGAATTGAAGTCCAAAACACCTGGAAGGTCAAAGTTTGCCCATGCTTGTTCTATACCCTTCTCTATGAGCTCAGTCACATGACTTTGCTAATCTACAGAGTGTCTGAGACCTAGATATGAGTGAATCTTCATTCTTCCATGCGACCAGGCCTAAAGACCTCAGCACCTCACCATTGTTATCTATGCCAGTGATTTTAAAACTCTGACAATGATGCACCAACAAAGGTGGAAGAGGGAGAGGAGGGCTTTCTCCCCAGCTCCCTTAGCATGACAGGTAAGTAAGGTATCACAAGACCAAGCCAAAGACCAAGGTAAGTAAGGTGTCACACCTGGAGGTCTGTGCCCCCCCCCCGCAGGGGTCCAAAAGAATAACTTTTACAAAGTCCAGGAAGCAGAATATTGGACCATATGGTAGCATTATTAAATACAGTAATTCATTTGGACCTGTAGAGCCTTCTGGTTAGGAAAACTCTGATTTTGTTCCAATTTCCAAGACTTTATGTATTATGTGTTATTATAAAAGGGTATCTGTTATATCCTTGCTTTGTGAAAGGTTCTGAATCATCTATGCCAATACTCTTCCCCTCTATCATACAAGGCAGATATAAGAAGTAGGCTCTTAGTGGCATGCCTTGTCAGGCAGGGTCCTTTTGTTGACTAGTTTCTAGTATTGGTTCCATTTTCTTACCTGAAGTGTTTGCTGAATACCTAATAATGTTGGCTATATATAATTTTATTTCAGCAGCTTTTGTCAGCTTCCTGATTTGGCCTTGGTTTTGGAATTAATTGTAGAACTTTTACCTCAGAACTTCTTTGAAATATTTGTAGAGTAAGTTTTATGCCAGACTTGGTTGTTAAACAATATGTAACAGCTCTTTCATGTTGTTGCCATTTTATCTATCTTTAGCTTCTAATTAGCTAAGTTGTCATATAAAAAATCATACTACTTAGAAAGAAGAATCTGTCTTTTCACCAATCATATTTTTGGAAAACACGTTACACTCTCATCATATGTTCATTTCCATTTTTTGTTATTTATTTACTTTTTTAAATGTTTTTGCTCTTCTTACCTGCTTTTATGTTATACCTTTTTCCATTCCAGGCCTTCAGTTTTTCTATTTGTTCCAAAACAAAAACATTCCCCAATTTGAGGAACTTTTACTTCCATCCAAGAATGTTCTTCTTGTGTTCTTACCACTTGCATATGCTCGATTTCTCATTGTACCTTATCTTCTTTGCACATTACTGGGATTTCATTCTTCTCCAGTTAATTACTTTTTATATTATTCCACTCTTTTACCTATTATAGGATGAATTAATTTCATACACATTTTTTTTCTTTTCTGAAGCACCATGGTTAGCAAGGTTGTATGTTCACAGCCTCTATGGTTGCACTTAATAATTTAGCGTATTTCTCTCATAATACAACTCAATATCTTGTTTGACTTTAATCACTGCAGCTGCATATTGAGTTCGGGGATGAAGGGATATTATTTTGCAATGACTCCCAAATCTCCATTCTGATCATATGCTGTAACACCTTTTGATTAAGTAGGCATTTGTACTTTATTATTATTTCACTTTAAAAAAAACTGTACAGCTTATGCTGTATTCGTGTTCATCACCAATGAGTTACCTTTGGCAATTATTAGTTAGAGCTCTTGAACAGAATTCATCCTATCAATTTAGACTGCAACAATTGTTCTCCCTCCACGACACTTGACATTTTTAATGTTTCTGTTAAGAGTTATTGTGTCATGCTCTTGTTCTTAAATATGTGAAATTCACAGTATTGGGTAGGACTGAAATATCCTTCCCAAGTGGGACAAGGAACTGGAATGAGCCCTGAAATTGAGCAGGAAGACAAACAGAAAACAAACAAAAACTTTGAGCAAAGGATCCATAAGGGACCTTGTCATACATGCTGCCGGAATTGCCTTGGATCACTGTGGATTGTGGCGATCCCACTGGCACTCACCCGTGGGCATGTCGCTCTGTGCAGTCCTGGCTTCCCCCCTATCTCATCACATGGGGGAAAGCATGAAGAAGGCAGATATCCCCGTCAACTACCATTGAAAGACAGGAAGCCTCCCATTGACCACCGCTGGCAATGGAGCCACCCCAGAAGCACTTTTCTGGGGTGTGATGGGAGCCATCAGGCTCCATGGCAGAACTAAAAAAAACTCATTGCCGCCAAATTTTGGGTTATATGAAGAGGTCACAGTGGTATGAGTCCAACCTACTCACAGTACTGGTTGATACAAAGTTTAATTTAAGCATCAGTATTTAATAGAATTTCAGTTACAGAGACCATGATAAAGTGTGCATGAGCATTGATTTTCCATATCTAATGCATATGTAATCCTTATTTCAGGATATATGACCAGTATAGCATGTATCAAGAATTTGCTAATAAGTATGCTTTCTGGGTCTGACACTGTATATCTTAAATTCTGGTTGTTGATGATGGCACACAATATTATAATTGTTTATAGCATAACACAAATAACAGAGCTCAGCAAACATTGCAGGTCATGGTGAGATATCGGCTTTAGTCAAACGAGTTATTAATGACACTGAACATACAAACTAGAAGAGGATATAGCAGTTTGATTTTCCTTGAGTCCACTGGGAAGCATTGGATGCCATCCCTCCTCTCCTCTCTGCTGAGTTAACTGAGCATAATGCTACAGATCTCTTTTTGGCAGTAATGTTCATTCTTGAAAATTTGCCACAATAATAACTAAGTGCTATTGCAGTCCATCACCAATTTTGGCTGGTGGGCCAAAGAACAACCATTCTTAGAGAATGCCAGCCAATTCGACAAAGAAGACTGGAGTGGTGTCATATTATTTCCCTTTGTGTTAAGGTCCTAAATTAATCTAGTTTCACTTTTTTGCAAAAGAAGGAAGAGAAAATATGGAAAAATCCCTACCAGTATCAGCTTACATCCGGGAAGGGTTAGGATAGATGGGCAACAAATGAAGAGATTCTGATCACTGAAAAACTGCTTAATACTATCTCCCTAAGACATTTTTAACTGAGGGCCATACTTAAAATAAATTTTGGTTTTTTGATTAAATACAGAAAAACTAGTACATTAAAAAGGCTTACTCTCTAAGCCTCCAGAGTCCTAATAATAAATTGTTTCCCAATTGTTATTAATTGGTCCCTGTTTAAGTTTCTTCTGTTTTAAATACTCCTGGATCAATAAGGAACTGGTTGTTGCTTTAAAGCAATTGCTGCTTTAAATCATCTTCCCCTGTATTGCTGCATTTTGTAACACTTCACTGCTGCTAATCATGTTACTGCTGCAGATCTCTAACTTTTGGCAGTAATGTTCGTTCTTGAAAATTTGTCACAATAGTAACTAAGTGCTATTGTAGTCCATCACCAATTTTGTGTGGTGGGCTTGTTTTGTAGGCTTGGGGTTCTTAGGATCCTCAAGTGATGTTGGTGGGCACATGTAGCTCATGTGCTGCACTTTTCCTAACCTTGCTATAGATAGCCACAGAAAGATAATTTAAATGGAGAATATGCTCGTATGAGGCTGGTGTAATCAAAACACTAGCTCATATTCTTCTGTATTGTAAGATTACTGGGATGTCAGGACCTATGAGATTTCCATTTTGCTTGTTCATAATAAGCAAATTTCAATGAGATGTGTATCCTTTCATTAATGGCAAATACTAAGAAAATCATTATTGTAAGTTTCTTGCAGCAGCTACTAGAACAGGGTCACAGATGCTCCGTTGTTTTGTGTTTATCACACATTTAGCTTTGTTTCATTAAAAACAATGTGTTGTATAAATTGATTGGCAATGTTTTGATGTTAGTTTGGATTGCATGCCTTATTTATCTGTTTGATATTTTGAGGACAAGAATAAATGGCGGGGAATGTGAGTTCTTCCACATCAAAGATTTTGGAGTGTTAGATAGTAAAGTACATGCAGTTGCACCAACCAAATTCTAATTCAGCACAACTGCAACAGATATATATATCTCTGAGGAGAAGGGAACTTCTAATGATATTTTGAGGGGGAAGGTTACCATTAAATAGGAGGTGCCTTTGAGCTTTTGTTCTATCATTTATTTTGAAAAAGAAGAAAAAAAGGGGGGGTGGGGACAGAAGAAGAGAAAGCCTTCCTGAGATGTTAAAAAGTAGCAGAATTCCTGAAGACATAATATTCCTGGAAGCAAAGATGTGTACTGCCTTTTATAAGGGCACTGTTGTTGTGAGATACTCCAATGGGAGGAGATGCTTCAGCTTATGTCAATAGACTGAAGACCAAGGATTATCAGTAAATAGCAATACTGTCCCCATTTCAGTTTCTGATGGTGCTGTTGAAATCTCTGTCAAACCTTTCTTCATCTTATCTTTTTGTAAAACAAATAAGCACAAAATAAGCATATGATCCAATTTCTGATCCCAAATGATCTACTTTTAATTGGATTATAGGAAGGTAATGGCGCTTCATGCAGTCATGCCAGGTGTCTACGGACAACGCCGGCTCTTCGGCTTAGAAATGGAGATGAGCACCAACCCCCAGAGTCAGACATGACTGGACTTAACGTCAGGGGAAACCTTTACCTTTACCTTTTATAGACTCATATAATCCAGTTCAAAGCAGATAACCTGAGATTAGCTATTGGATTATATGGCAGTGTAGATCCATCCTAAGACTCTGGATCAAGGGAAACACATGCAGTACTGTGTAAGAGAAAGGGAAGGGCAATACTTTGGATCCACTCTGTTAGAGTTTGAGTATTTCTTATCTGAACTGCTTGGGACCAAAAGTATTTTTCAGATTTTGCAAAATCTGCAATTATTTATACATACATAATGAGATATGTTGGAGATGAGAGACAAGTCTAAACACAAAATTAATTTATGTTTACTCTACCCCTTATACACACAATCTGAAGGAAGTTTTATACAATGCTTTTAATAACGGTGTGCATGAAACAAAGGTGTGTCTTAGTCACCCATGTGGACAATTTTGGAATGTAGAGTATATTGCATTTTTGAATAAGGAATGCCTAACCTGTATTTCCATTTGTAGAAAAACTATTCAGCATAAAGAATTTTTAGGTGACCATTGCAATGTTCCCAATAATGTTAGAAGAAATATCTTGGGATTCACAATACATTTAATTGGGGACCATTATATTGTGCATTTTATGTTTGTAAGTTGGAAGAGTTTTTATCATCTTATTTAAAGTTCCCTAAACAAAAGGGAAATGTTTATCTAGAAACCTGAAAAAGTCTTTGATTAATAACAATGGGAATTGCAGGTATTTAAATCATCCCCTCATATCCCGCATATTGTTCAATGAATCCATTATAAACGTATTTTGATATACAAAAGGAAAAATAATTAAAAAGTATAAGGACTACTGAGCTAAAATTCAGCTCCCCTGAGCTCAAACTAAGATGCTTGCAGTATAATTCACAGTATAATTTTCTTCTCTGCTAACAAGACGAATGCACAGAATAATGATTTGTATTTGTTGGTATGCCATGCCATCAATCACAATTCATATTGCTTCAAGGTTTACATTAGAGGATGTGTAACTGTATGGGAGCACAAAACATTCAGTAGCGGATAGAATAATAATGATTGTCTTGGCAAGAGAAGTTATCATAGCAAACTTTGAAACACTATACAACGCAAACCATTAAAAAGAGAAGGACTGTTGTGGTGGTGAAGATTCTCTGTGGTGGGTAATGGTTACAGTTACTAACATACCTGTTCAGGGTCATTACATTGCATTAAGAAGTCAGTACCAACCTTTAGCACAGTTTCTTTCTACACTAAAACCACAATCTCACTTTATGGTTTATAATTATTACCAAACATACATAGCAGCTGGGTGTGTGAGGCTGTTCACAATATTTTTTAAAAAAATATGGATGTGTTGTAAATTCCCCAGGAGGACTCACTCCTACTGACTGTCCTTCTGCTTTGTCAATATGAACAAGGAACTCAAAGGAACATGCACAATCTCTTTCTCTCGAATAGCAGGTATCAGTTTATCAGCAAGAACAAGTTCAAAGCCAGCAACTGTCTGTTCAAATTGTGGTTTATTTTGCCCCAACATTGTTTCTGCTTGCTCTAGTAAATTTCAGATAGCCTGGACATTAAGAAAATTGATACTAGAAGAAAAAAAAGATGTCATAAATATCTTCAAGCATGACCAACAATTTTGGTAATGAGAGACTTTGCACCTGGGCTGCCCTACATTCTAGGTACAGTAGAGTCTCACTTATCCAACATAAACGGGCCGGCAGAATGTTGGATAAGCAAATATGTTGGATAATAAGGAGGCATTAAGGAAAAGCCTATTAAACATCAAATTAGGTTATGATTTTACAAATGAAGCACCAAAACATCATGTTAGACAACAAATTTGGCAGAAAAAGTAGTTCAATACGCACTAATGCTATGTAGTAATTACTGTATTTACGAATTTAGCACCAAAATATCACGATATATTGAAAACATTGACTACAAAAATGCGTTGGATAATCCAGAATGTTGGATAAGTGAGTGTTGGATAAGTGAGACTCTACTGTACTTGTAAATTGAGTGTATTCGCTTCCACTCCCTTGTTTGAGCCCTTCTACACATGTTGTAGTGGTGATTCCCTTGGAATTGTTAAAGTAATTCTAGTTGCAAATAGCAAACAAGCCATACAGTATGACTCCTTTATCCACATGACTGGTTTCATTTACCTCCATCTGGATTGTCACCTTGACGTGGTGGATTGTTACGATCCCTTGATGGATTGTCACCTTGACGTGGTGAGGGGGCTTGCGTGTTCCAATGAACCTGCGGGCACAACCACAGGAGTCACACACTCCCAGGAGTGGCCACAGGGGAGGATCCAGACCAAGAACAATCCGAAGACCCAAAGACCTCAACAGCGGAGCAGGCGGAGGATAACATGGTACATGATACAACGGCTGTGAAGGCGGAAGAAGTCTGCAACAGGCTGAGAAGCCACTCTCGTTGTATTAATCACACCACTGCTGGGACCTCAATCTGTGAAGACTGTGTGTTGACCGGCCGTGCACTGATCTCCACACATTAAAAAAAAATCACTCACAGGCATCTTCCAAGAAATGGAGGACCATCATCCTCGAACTACGAGGGATTGCCTAAGAAGAAGACCTCCATCTGACAATATGTCCTCTCTAGGTCCTCCAGTTTGACATTGTGCCATGCTTTTGGTGGACATTGATTATAGAGGAACCCTGGAAGATGTACCAATGATTCCTAGAGAAATGTCAGTTGTGTTGACTATTTTTGCTAACAATGGTAAGCCTGATATGCATCCACAATGGATAAGTTGGCCAACCAAAGTTGGCTAACCAAAATGCACAAAAGATATAATGCAAGCTTTTGAAGTTTCTTCATTAGACAAAATTGTTAAATGTCATACATGAGAAGCAAAGTGATGACGTGAAAGTCACAGGCCTACATTTTGTCTCAGATGTTACTTCGATTGTTGGTGCTTCCAGATCTCTCAGTGGCATTTGATACTATCAGGCATGGTATCCTTCTAGAACATTTGGGACGTTTGCGAATGTGAGGCATTGTGTTGCAGTGGTTCTGACCATACTTCTCAGGCAGGTTCCAGATGGTGGTATTTGGAAATATCTACTCCTCAAAAAAGGAGCTGTTATATGACATCCCTCAAGGGACCATTCTATCCCCAATGCTTTTAAATATTTACATGAAACCAATGGGAGAGATTATCTGAATTCATGGGGGCGAGTGCTATCAGTATTCTGATGATACCCAAATATAATTCTCCATGCCTTCAAAAACAGCCACTGGAAAGGGTAGTGTGTCTCCTCTGAATGAATGCCCAGAGGAGATAACAGGTAAAGAGAAATATTTTTAACATGTTTAGATTTTTTAAAAATGCAACCAGAGATGACTTTTTTTTCCCAGCTTCCACTTTTCTTATGGTTTCTTTTGTATAATTTATACCTGTTACTCAACATTTGGGAACAGCCTGTGAGGTAGGTTTTTCTGATTTTCCTTTTTCTCTGTATTTTTGTTTCATGTTTGCTTTCACCGTAGTTAAGATGAATCATAGTTTAGGATTTGAATGATACACCCAACTGTAGTTAATTTAAAATGGAGGAAAATGCTTCTAATCTCCTTGTGATAAAACAGAAAGAGCAGAGGAAAGGAAGGAATTCAGAATTTCAGAAAAGAATACTAGATTTATTTTTGTAACAATTAACCATTATTTGCATGACGCTCAATGTCAGCACCATAAACAGACACTCTTTGCTTTTTGTTTTCAAACCACCTTTAACTATTTGTTTCTGTTTCTCTTGTCCAAATAACATCATAATAGGCATGCCTCTGTGCCAGTTTTAGGGATGTCTTGTTTGCTGCCTGGGGTGGAGGTATGGCATGCTAAGGGTGGCTATCATCTTTTTTTGTTGGTGTGATATTCGAGGGTGTCACTGCATCCAGCACATGCTGATATGTTCCCCTAGCTGACCAATCAGAAGCTGGATTAGCCATCTGGGAAGCAGAATTCTTCGTGCAGACAGATAGTGCATCTACATTGGCAAATTAATGCAGTTTGACACCATTTAAACTGCCATGGCCCATTTTAACTGCCAATGGCAGGTTATCATTTTACACGGTCTTTAACCTTCTCTGCCAAAGAGTACTAAAACCTAACCAAACTTCCATGATTTCATAGCACTGAGCCACTGCAGTTAAAATGGTGTCTAGATGTTTTGGACTTCAGCTGCCAGAAATCCCAGACAGCTTATGGGCTGTTAGGAATTGTGGGATTTGAAGTCCAAAACACTCAGAGGGCTGAAGTTTGCTCATGTCTAGTGTACCTTGGAAAGGGTCATCCCCTTTGGTTTGCCTGGGACGCACATAAACACACCTCATCTTGCACTGAGTAGTAAATCAGATCTGATTTCTCCCATCTGACTTCCTTTTGTTCAGGCTTGGCACATTTTTGTATGTTAGTGGATGGAATTTTATGGCTGTTTTATATCTTCTTTTATCGCAACTTCATGGTTGCCAGTTTTGGTTTTGCATGCTATCCATTAGGATGGGGAACACTGGTTGAGTTTTGATCTCTCCCACTTTGGGGATCCCCTTAACAGATTTTGGAGGTAGGCCGTCCTGTGTGGCTTATACCAAGGTGGAATGCTATTTTCTGCCATCCCATGATTTTCTCTGAAGATATATTGGGTTGAGGGATTTCCATAAATTAGCATGACATGATGTATTGCCCAAAACTATACCAATGCTCAAAAAGCTGTAACAAATAAACGTGTATCTATTTTAGCTCCACCAAAATGTCTGATGAGCTTTCTTGTGTGTTCTTTTCACACTTCCCCCCTTTCCTTTAAGTTTAAAATGTGTAGTCTTAAGTCATTATCTGCTGCACACAGTTAAATAAGTTTTCATCTTCTTACCTCTGGCTACAGCTTAGCAAAATGCAAAAAAAATATATGGGATTGTCCAGCTCTGGACAAGTGAAAGATGAGAAGTTTGCTTTATATCCCTTCTTAATGTGTTGCTTAAGTTTTATTTTGAACATCTGAGGATATGGTCCTATAATCTGCTTATGTCTCCATTTTAGCTGCCTCAGCGCAAACAGACACTTATGCCCTGCAGCTAAAGCAGAATCCCAGTGGGACAGAGCAATTGGGTTTGAATTCCAATTTCAAATACATATATTTCAAGGGTGCCCAGTTCTGATTATGGCTTGGTCACAACATTTTTCTCAGCATGAGCTGTACTTTTGAGATCCATTGCTAAGAAAGGACAGTAGTTAATCTCAGTATATTGCCTACATATTGGGAAGTAATGGAGGCAAAGTGTTTTTGTATTTTTTTATATGAATGTAACTTTTGACTGCACTTGATTTCAAAGAATTACTCCTATAGCATCAACACTTGTGTTAGGCCCAGTTGTGTGAACAGACAGAGTGATTGGAAAAACATGTTCTCACATCTGTAATCATACTGGTGCCTGAATTTTAATGAAGGTGAACTTCTGTTCATTAGGTTTTGATCATGTTTTGATGATGTTGTACAGTGCTGTAAGCCCTTTGCTGGTGATAGCAGGGCTTTATAAATAAGTTATTAATTATTATTTATTTAGCTTCTGGAAGGGAGTAGCTTCAGAGGCAGAAATAATCTTAACTCTCAGAACTGCTTTCATGGAAAAGTCGTTTTAGTGGAGTATTTAATGTATTTTTTAGCTGTTTTTAATGAGATTTAGCAGCTGGAAGCAAGGAGCAATGCTAGAAACACATGACCCACCAGCTCCCAACAGACCAGAAAGAAGTTTTAGGCTAATTGTTGATGGGCCATTGAATGGCAACTTTGGAATAAGTGTTCAGAGTGGTTAATATTAACAATATTGTTTAAACTGACCATTTTCCTTCTCTTTATTAAAACCAATTATTGCAATCACATCTTGATCTTATTTGTCTGAAGTGATGAAATGGTTAACCAAGTAGTCATAATTTCAAACTAGCAGGGCCCTAGAAATAATTTAGGCCCGCAATTCAGATATAATAGGAAGACATGGTAGAAATACATGTTTAGCAACCATCTGGACAAACCTTGGAACATGAACCTTGGACTCACACATACCACTTAGTCAATCATCCTCAGGTTTTTTTCTTAGAGTTCTCCAATGGACCTTGTTAAAACCAGGTCTAGGAGGCTTCCCAAAACCATTCTGCCATAATTTTTTTCTGCATACTTTGAAAATGAACACTGCAAAGGACAAATTAAACTAATAGTGAAGATAGCTGGTGGTATCCTCCATCTCAAGCGCATTGTCAGTTTTCATACGTCCCCAGATCAGTTGACAATACCTGGTTAAAAGGGGAGAAAGTTGGCCAGCCACAAGTAGAATAACAGATCTTGTCAGTAATGAGAGTGACATTTTCACCCTCACCATTTCCCATGACAGCTAATGTTAAGCCTACCAATCAGATATGCCTATGTCAAGGCTTACATTTGAAATTCTTGCTCATAGTGTGAAGGATGGATGCATTATTAGTGCTTGGATACTTTGAAAATATTGCAGAACCCAGACTGAACATTTTAAACACAGATACAGGCACACACACCACCCTTTTAATGAAAGACATTGGTTCAGCTGTAATTTCTTTAGCGCAAGCATGAGAATCGTATCGCCTGCAGGCCAAATGAGACCCTGTGCCATTTTGTAAGACTTCAGAATCCTCCCAGAGCCCCTTATGCCTATCCTCTTCCAGTATAAGCCAACAAAGGAGAATCACCTCTTTTCAAGCCTCCCTCCATATTGTATCTTTTAAAAGCAAGGTCATATAGGTGGGAATGTGCCTTTCCCTGTTGGCATCAAGACTGAAAAGTGATATTTTCATGATGCTCACCGAGCTTAGCTTTCCATAAAGCAATGGCCATCTGGCATGACTGCTTTCATAAGAAGGCATACTGGGAGAAAGGTGGGATATAAATTAATTTTTTTAAAAAATCCAGAAAATAAATACAAATGAAAGGTATATGTGAGCAACTAGCAAGAGCTGTGTGCTGGAAGTCTCATATCATGTGGAAGCTGGAATATTTTATTCAGTTTGAAAGCATTCTTAATTGGATAAAGTTTGAGAATATTCATTTTGGTCCGACTGATGTGAAGTTTATGAGCTTAAATAAAAAGCCCTCAGAGCACATTTCTTAAACTGTTCACAACTCTTGCAAAGCTTGGACACAACCAAGAATAACACTGCAGTCAAGCCTAGGGGGTTTGTGTGAACCCAGTGGAACATCTAATTTTCCTCCCTTTGGGCAGAAACCACTCTGTATCCTATACCACATGACAAAATGCTTTTGAAGTTTCTAATATGGCTTGCCATGCATCATGGTGCTTAACTCTAGGTTAGTTTATCTTTGCCTTCAGGATGGTCCTGTGAAATAGAGAAAACTATTTATAGTAAGATTATCTAAGTCGGCTTCAAGTATTTTTAATCTTCCAGACTGGACTTAGGCAAGTTGTGTAGGAAGGAATAATGAACTTATTAACATTACAGCATCATTAATGAGCTTGTGGTAGTCACTTCTGTGACTTTAGAACCTTGAACAGAAAGCAAGTTGTAGGAAAAGCAAAGAAATCTGTGGCAAAAAAAAATCAGGAAGCTAATTTATTGTGCATCTCTGTTAGCAACAGCAGCTGGTGGCTTCCATGTCAGCTGGATGGTAAATCTGCTCTTGATTTTAGTCTGAACTTTGAAGAAACTGTCTAAATGCTGAGCCATATTGCCAAAACATATTCAACTATGTTTAATGGTCATACTGACACTAAGAGTGCATTCACTGCTCCAATGACAAGGAAATGACTAGCTGCCACTGTCCAGCAGAGATTTAATTCCTCTTCCCCAAGAAAGAGCAGTTACACCTTTATCTTTTCTTCTCTCCTATCCATACACACCACAACATAAATTAATGTTTAAATAGAAAGTTGGGGCATCTGCAAAGCCAGTTTTGCCAGCACAAGGGGAGCAGATGGAGATACAAGAACTGCCTAGTCTAATGAAAAGTTTCCATTGCCTAAAGACAAAGAGAAAGATCATGTAGCCCACCAGGCAGGTCTAAAACTCTTAAATCCTCTCTTCCAATATGCAGTCATAATGAATTATCTGAACTCTACACCCTAATGTTACTAGATAACAACTATCATCAGTTCTCACTATTGTTTTGGCTAGGACTGAGGAGAAAACATCTGGAAGGACATAGATTTCATACTCCTACATTAAGGAGCTTTGTGGAGTGTAGCTATATCATAGGAAGGAGGCAGTTTTATAACAAGCACAAAGGAATGAGAAAGGATCCACCTGCAAACATCAAAAGGAGAGGTCATATATCAGGACCGTGAAAACTGCACTACGTTTATTAACATGATATACATTGTATTGAAGCCTACTACATATATTGACAAGCCATCTTCAGATCTGTTGAAAACATTATCAATCTACAGCCAGTTACATATTTATAGCTATATCTTTAAAATATCTTTTTTTTAAATCAACACATTCAAATCATCTCAAGAAATGTCTGTAATATACGTAATTTATGATCTCTGTGCAATTCTGACAACATGCTGAAAGCTACAGTTTATGTAACTATCATGTAGGTGTTCTTAACAGATATCATGGAGATTGTCATTAAGAGAACCATATCAATTTCCTAACTGGATGAAAAATGCAAAGGAATGTCTGAAGAAAGCAGTCTTGGAAGTTCATGGAAGGAGGAGAAAATGTAATGCTCTGAGACTTAATGAGAACAGGATGTTTTATTTTTAACATCTATTCCATCTCTTTCTTATACAGAATCTTGTCATTAGCAGTATCCCTTTTTTTCTGCTGGTGAAAGTTAATATTGTTAAGGGTTCCCATCCATGACTTGCTGACCATTGTATGCAGTTTCCTAATCGGAATATTATGAAAGGTGCTTTGCTTTTTTAAAATAGTATTATGGACACTTTAGGAGCCCTGGTGGCGAAGTGTGTTAAAGTGCTGAGTTGCTGAACTTGCAGACCGAAAGGTCCCAGGTTCAAATCCCGGGAGCGGCTTGAGCGCCCGCTGTTAGCTCCAGCTCCTGCCAACCTAGCAGTTCGAAAACATGCCAATGTGAGTAGATCAATAGGTACCGCTCCGGCGAGAAGGTAACGGCGCTCCATGCAGTCATGCCAGTCACATGACCTTGGAGGTGTCTATGGACAATGCCGGCTCTTCGGCTTAGAAATGGAGATGAGCACCAACCCCCAGAGTCAGACATGACTGGGCTTAACGTCAGGGGAAACCTTTACCTTTACCTATGGACACTTTAGTTATGATTGCAGCCATTACATAGCAAGGAATTTGATTCAACCCAGTCAGAGCATAGAATCAGAGAATAACAAAATAATAGAGTTGGAAGAGACCACTTGGGTCATCTTGTTCAACCCCTTGCCATGCAGGAAAAACACAATCAAAGTACCCCTGACAAATGGCCATCCAGCCTCTCTTTAAAAGCTTCCAAGAACGGAGCTCCCACCACACTCTGAAACAGCATTAATCTAGCAAAAATACTGATCCTAGAAGTAGATGACCTCATGACCTCCATATGTTTTAGACTATAAACATAACAATCTCTCATCAGTAGTCATTACCCTGACCATATTGTATCCTTTCAAACTACCCATTTATAGCACTATTGTTCAATTTTAACTGTCATTGTTTCATTTTTATGGAATCCTAGAATCTACAACTTTCAGAAAGGTATTCAAAATTATCAGCCAGAAGCTCTGACATCTCACCAAAGCGTTAACCCTAGGATTCTGTAATGTGAATTCACACTTCTATATTGGTTTAGGGTGAAGGGCCCCTAGAAAGTACTGCTTGACTCCCTTTGGAATGATTTAACTGCCAGTGGCTCTCCAGGTTTTCCAAATGTAGTCAGACCTCATCTGGAATACTGTGTCCAATTTCAGGCACCACAATTTAAGGCAGATAGTCAAATTACAGGAAAGACAATTCCAGCTAACTGTAAGGAACTTCCTAACTGTAAGAGCTGTTCAATGGTAGACATGTGATGGAGGCTCCTTCTTTGGAAGCTTTTAAAGTGAGGACATCTGTTTGAAGTGCTTTGTTTGTGCTTTTCTTGCATGTTGGATTGGATGGTCTATGTGATTTTATGGTTCTATGATTTCTCCATTTTGGAAATATTTTGCTATTATTAGATTTGTTTTTCCAAAATGAGCTGAAATTCACTGCTTTCCAAACATCATTCTTTAATAATTTTGTGTTATGCTACCCAAAAAGTACAATCCATTTATAATCCAGCACAGTGAGAGAGATTTTGAACATACCTATTGATTTCAACAAATTTGATATCATTGTGCTATAGGGGTCACAATGATATTCTATGTCACATGTAATCAAGATAGTTCAAGAAAATGTTAACAGTTCTTTGTGGTTCAAAAGGCTATAGAACAGGGGTCCCCAAACTAAGGCCCGGGGGGCGGATGCGGCCCTCCAAGGCCATTTACCTGCCCCCCACCCTCAGTTTTAGACTTAGGCTCACCCAAAGTCTGAAATGACTTGAAGGCACAACAACAATCCTACTTGATGATCTCATTGGCCAGAAGCAGGCTCACACTTCCCACTGAAATCCTGATAAGTTTACAGTATGTTGGTTAAAATTATTTTTATTTTTAAATATTGTATTGTTCTTTCATGTACTAATATTGTAAATGAAATATTGTAAATGAATGATATGGTAATAATATAATATATTGTGTATACATATAATATTGATAATAATAATATAATGTAATACAATACAATATTTATTTATTTATTACAGTATTTCTACCCTGGCCTTCTCACCCAATAGGGGACTCAGGGCGGCTAATAATAATAATACAATAATATAATATAATATAATAATATTAATTATATATTATATATTAAATGTAATGTTACTAATAATATTATGGTATAATGGTATAGTACAATATAGTAATATATAATGCTAATATTGTGCAATGCTAATAATATAATATATTGTATGTACATACAACTTGTAAGCCACTCTGAGTCCCCTTGGATGAGAGAGGGTGGGGTAAAAATATAGTAAATAAATAAATAAATGTTGGGTTTGTTTTTTTTTTGCACTATAAATAAGACATGTGCTGTGAGCATAAGAATTTGTTCATTTTCCCCCCAAATGATGAATTGAACCTCCACTTCAAAAGTTTGAGGACCCCTGCTATAGAACATAATTATATACACATTTTGTAATAAAAAGGGGAGACCTTTGGGTATATCTGTGGATACGTTGCCTTTCCTGCACTAGATCAGATCTTTTTGAGATGTGGAGCCTTTTACTGTGGAACAGCTATGCATGTGTTCTGACAAATGTGTTCTTCTATTTATCAGTCAGTTTCATATAAATCCTAAGCCTCTTTGCTCTGGAAAAATGTATAAATATTTCAAATAAATACATAAATAAATAATTCACCTATGCATGACCTGTAGCAGTGCTATTGTGCTATGAAGGTTGCTGGTAAAGAAATAACAAGTACATGTTTTGCTACACTATTAAGATTTATGCTTCTATTAAAAGAAAATATAGGATGTACTCAAATTATGGTAGTTTGAGTGACAATTCTTAATTAATAAACTGTAATCTCTAACTTTCTCTGTTGGTAAATCTGCCAATCATACATTTTCATCTGTCAGGTTTACATGCAAAGATGAAAAGCACAAAGTTTGGATAATTTACATTTCTTTTGGACTATCAGAATCCTGCAGCAAAAAGTAACTTTTCCAAACTCTTAAAAAAATAGCAATGATAGCTATGGGCTTCCAGGCCAGAGAGGTAGTAAATCTGTAGAGAGTTTTTGGTTGCACTTTAAAGGGTTCAGCACCATAGACAGCTCATTTGAAGTCTAAACTATAACCCAGAAACAGGACAAGAAAGCTATTAGCCTTTTCTCATATGTATTTTCTGGAGATAGGCAGTATTTACTGTACTTTAAAAGAACAGTTGACATCTGTGGTGTATGTTGGTGGCTGTTTAGATAGTACTTTGCTGGGAAAGGCAATTTGTTGATCCACAGCACAACAGTTTCCTCTTGGATTTCAAGTCATCACTGGAAGCTAAAACCTGAAGTTTCTATAAGTTCAGTCTGAATTGTGGAGGGTAAGCTTAAAGAGATAAGGTAAAGGAAACCAGGTGGTATTGTCCCCTGGAGCAGTTTTGGTTTCATATCCTTCCGAGAAGTGAACAGATACATAGCAGGAGAGAATCAGCAAATGTAGGCTTTCATTTTGCATGGTGCTGAGAAATTGAAGAACTGAGTAATGTTGCTCATGTTAGCAGAGTCTGCTTGGCAAAGGTTTCTATTTCACTGTGGTTAATGGCTGCATGTTGCCTTAAATAAGAGCAGGGAAAGATGAGTGACATTTTGGGAGGGGAGAACTGTTTGGCATTATTGACAGAACTATTATTGCACAGAGGTTATTGCTTCCCTAATGGACCAAGTAAATTTAGAACTTTGATTCTAATAAATCAAAATATAAGACTATCTACTTCAACAGTAAAAAAAAAAAACCCCACAGAAATGAGAAATGAATGGAAGAACTAAAAAGTTGTTGAACAGGCATCGACTGGGTATGGAGCTGGCAACAAGATGCAGTTTTAAAAATCTTGGAAATATAAATACAAATTATCAGCTCATGCACCGTGTATGAAATTTTAATCACAGATAAGAACTTAAGATCCCTTTGAGGTCAAACCAGCATCCTGTTTTCTCAAAGTGTCCAGTAAGCGATAAAGGCAATAGCATCCTCCCACCTGAATTCCCCAGCACCTTGTATATCAAGGTATGCTGACTTTGAACTGTTTCTGGAAGTGGATTATAGTCATTAAGACAAGTATCCACTGATACTACTCGCTACTATAACTGCAGTATGAAATAGCATGTGATTAAGATTAAGAAGTAAATAGACAGGGCAAGGGTAAAAAAAAGGATGTTCATTTAGTTTTATTGATTTCAAAAATTTACATCCTACTCTATGGCATAATATTTTGGGATGGCATAGAATAAAGCCAGCTGAAGCTATTTTAGTCACACATGTGTAAAGCAGCAATAAATCATTTAGGCAATATTGAAGTATATTTTTAAAATTATTAATTAAACCGAGGAAATTAAAATTAGTTTTAAACTATATGTAACTATGGTGTCCATTTAGATTTGGATAAAATCAATTAGGTCAGTCAATTAAGTCTTTAACAAAAAGCCCATAGACTTGAACTGTCCTAATCTGGCAGGGACAGTCTTGATTCATCCTCTGCTGTCCCACTTTCCCCATTGTTTTTAAAAAGTGTTGGTTTATTTCTCCCCCCCCCCCTCATTTGTCCTCAGTTTACTTCAGTGGCTGAAAACTAATGTGCTAAAGTAGTTTTCACTCAATCAATTCAAGCAGGAGATAGAGGAGAGGCAGAATTTGTGGCTTTGTTTAGATGCATGCCTCCCACAACCATCTGAATCAAACTATATGAGTGACGGAGTCTTTGAATATTTTAAACTATTCTGAGAAATATTTATTTTCCTCAAGTGAATGTACATTTAACATTTTCCTTGAATTCTTTCATTAAATGTCTTAATTGTCTCTTCATTAATCATTTACCATAATATATATAGAGTGTAATAAACTCTGTATATCATTTACAGATTGTTTTACTTTCCAAAAATAATAGCTACCTTTAAAAATAACAACTACAGATGAAAATAATGTATAAGACCTAAAAGGTATCAAATTTTTTATTTTATAATTACATTTTAGACTAGTTTAAATAGGTTTTGTTATTGTCTACCTTCAATTCATTTCCAACACTAAGGTGCCCCTATCATAATTTTTCTTGGCAAGGTTTGTTCAGAGAGGGTCTCCATTGGCCTTCCTCTGAGACTGTCTAAGGTCACTCAATGGGTTTCCATAGTTGGGCGGAGAGTCAAAGTCTGGTCTCTAGAGCTGTAGTCCAACCCCAAACTATGCCACACTTAAATGTAATTAAAAGAATCGTTATCCACAGACGGTTATGTTGTTAGTGGATGAGAAAGAAAGAGGGTTCAAAAATATTTGCTTAATGAGACATAATATCACCTCCTGCTTTGGGGAAGGGAATGAGTGCTAAGAACAAATATAAACTAATTTAGCTAGCATTAAAATATAAAGATCAGAGTGAAGCTTTTTATATCTGGAGCAAATGGGCTAGCATTTTACGCTTCTGAAGGCCCTTAACAAATAGAAATATAGCATGTTATTTAGTATTTGAAAACATGGGTTTTGTGTTTGCTATTTTGTGGAATCAGGGAAGCTTGAAAAATAATACTACTAAATTCTAAATAGGTAACTTAAGGACTTGTTTTACCACTCTGCCACTCTATACTCCAGGAGTGAAACCTACTCAGGAAACTAAGAAGTTATGCCAGATGATACCGAGAAGCAACTCCTGGAAGCAAATCAGAGAAAGAAAACTATTTTTTTTCTAGGACAGCCCTTAATCATATACATAAGGCCTTGTATCCTTCAGCTCCTGTTGATTGCGCAATGGTTGACAATTGATGAGGTTATGTATCACTTTGTGTTTATTTCATGAGACCATAGGTACATTTATTTTGTAGAATTATTGCAGTTTTACACTACTTTAACTGCCATGGATCAATGCTGTGGAATAATGGGATTTGTAGTTTAGTGAGGCACCAGCACTATTGAACAAAGAAGGCTATAAACCTTGTAAAGCTACAGTTCCTATAATTCCTATAATGAACCATGGCAGTTAAAGTGATGTCAAACTGCATTTATTCTACAATGTAAATGCACCCAATCATACACAACAGTACCCATTCCTTTGTTAGACCTGACAGTGTCCATCTTTCAGAGGTTGGCAATGAAAACTGACTGAAAGATAATATCTATCACAACTGAGAGAAATTCAAAAGAGTAAGAAAAGAGGAAGACAGGTAGAATGGCTCACTCAAGAAATCCATTGGCAAGATTGGAGTTTGGCAGTTAATGACCAGGGCTCTTGGAGGTTTGTCATTCATAAGGTCATTGACTTTAACACACATAACAATATTGCCTAAGTCTTATCTTATTTGGCGTGTAAGAGTTCATTTTATCAGCATAAATGCAATTATATCTTTCTCCCACTATCATTCTTATATTAAGCCTTTACTAATCATCTTTTTTCGTGTCAGGAGTGACTTGAGAAACTGCATGTTGCTTCTGGTGTGAGAGAATTGGCCATCTGCAAGGACGTTGCCCAGGGCATGACCAGATGTTTTACCATCCATGAAGCCTTGCAGGAAAGTTTGACTATAAAACAAAATAAAGAAATATTCTTCCATAGAGAAGATGCAGAACATGGTGACTATCATCTTAATATGTTTAAAATGCTCACTTAGGCAATTTATCCTTCACTTAAAATCAAAGTATGTAGTCTAAAAAGCCACCACTTTAAAATACTTAGGGTGATAGCAGAAAAATAACCAATAGATGAGAGTTCAATTTAAACCACCCCCAGTTTGTCATTATTAAAACAAAAGTATGGCTCCCTGGATCCGAATAAAGAAAGAAACAAAGGAAATGTGTCAAAACAATATAGTTTGACTAGATCCTTTTGCAAAGATATAAATTGCTAATCTGACACAGCTGCCTACTTGAGGTGCTTTGTTTAACATGAGTTTCATCCCAAGAATTCCTCCCTGAAGAATGAAGACAGATGTACTTATGAGCAGAAATTGTACTCATGCTAAACTTCAAATTATGCTAGCTGTGTGTCTTATGCAATCAAAAAGACTGGGGACCTCGGTTCTATTAAACCGATTTTTAATGTTTCAAAACATACCTCAAAAGAGTTTGAATGCAAGAAAAAGGCCATGTTAGCTGGATATCAATATATAAAGGGATCTTGTAGCACCTTTGAGGCTAAGACTGAATCCACACAACTATATCTCAATTTGAGTGTGCAGTATCTTTCCCTAATTTGACCCTGATAACATTGCAATAACATGTTTTAATCCAAACTCAAATGGGTATTGACAACCACCAGCAGAAGAAACCAGGAATCTTATCTGGCTTCTGCATGTGGCTTGTGACAATGGGGTCTTAACAGGACCATGAGTCAGTGTCACACTTTGAAGGCACTTAAAGTCTTCAATAGGAACTCCCTCTGTTCTTTGACTGGTTCCATATCCTATGAGTGAAGGCAAATAGGCTCAACTGGCAGGAACGTTGCCCACCGGTTCAATTTGCAGCACCAGGAATAATATGTTATCATCTTCACTATCAGCATAACTACAGAGATACATACTAAGCTAGGGAGGAGGCCAATCAATGATATTTTTCCTTGATTAATTACTCAGTGGGACTAATATGGTGTTATGAAGGGGTTCGCCTGGCTATATATATTAAGTTATGGAACTGTGTTTCCTTTCTTTTGAACAGGTATCATGTAACTTGCAAAAGGTAGCACATGGCTTTCTATGATATAAGCATAAGATCTCAGGACAGTTGCAGTAAAATTAAATTAAAACAATGATTTACAAAATGCTAGAAATCTTAAAAGACACTGAATAGCTTCTCAGTTAAAAACAGATACTTTAAAATCAGTTTAGCTGAAAGACTAAAAACAAGTCAAGGTTTAACATGGCATCGGAATGATTCCAACGTTGGTCCCAATTGGGTCTCTGGAAGGAGGAAATTCCACATCTGGGGTGTCACTGCAGAAAAGGCCCTCTTCCATGTCTTTTCACAAAGTATTGTTCCTGCTGATACCAAGGTAATCTGAATATGAGAAAAACATGGATTATCTAATATAGTGAATTCATTATTATGAATGTTGCTATTGTTGTTGCTACCATCTAGAGTTATACATTTGTGATTGGTTCATATTCAGTTTTACTACATAACGTAAGGAATGTGTAGGGACTCCAGAAGTCCCCCAATTGCCACTTACTAGGCAGCAACTGCTATAAGTGCCAGGGCTGATCAGGAGGATTGATCAACATTTTAATTGTTTATGTTTTCTCTAAAAAGATTATATTCATTCCTGAAACAACAGCATCTTTGATGTACCCCTTTTACATGCTTTTTCTATGATGAGCATTGCTATATTCCCTTAAAATATAAATAAAGAAAAGGTTTATCCTCACAATCTGTAATTACTGTAATTATATGATAATTATTATACTATAATGCCATCTGAAAACAGATTTAATTTTTTTGTTTTCTAAATATTATGATTTTTCTGTGTTTTTAGATTTGTAAACAATACAAATAAAATCTAGCTGAAGATCAGGCGAGCTGGCTGTCACACAAGAAGAGATGGCAAGGAGAAAATTTCACAGCTGTAAACTAACTTGTCCATCAGTTTTAAGGCAAGAAAGTGTATATGCACAGTTCTTACAGTTTTAAGTACGCTGACTAATTAAAAAATGCCACTTTAAATATCTAGAAACAGGATTCAAAGTGCTTTTCACTGAGGCCCCTTCTACACTGTCCTGTATCCTAGAATCTGATACCAGATTATCTGTTTTGAACTGGATTATATAAGTCTACACTGCCAGATAATCTGGGATAAACAGATAATCTGAGATCAAATACTGGGATATAGGGCAGATCCATGCTTAGGACCTCATCACATCTTTTTTCAGCATCCTAGGACGAATGAAAGACACTGGAAGTATGGAGCCTGCTGGAACCCATCGGACAACACGGGGCTATTTCCAGTGGGACTCCATGCTTCCAGCATCCTCCAAGCATCCTAGGGCTACTTCCGGCAACATAGGGCTACTTCCAGCAGGGCTTCATGCTTCCAGTGTCCTCCAAGCATCCTAGGGCTACTTCCGGAAACATAGGGCTACTTCCAGCAGGGCTTCATGCTTCCAGTGTCCTCCAAGCATCCTAGGATACTTCCTAGGACCCTTCCACACAACACTATATCCCAGAATATCAAGGCAGAAAATCCCACATTATCTGAGTGTAGACTCAGATAACCCAGTTCAAAGCAGATATTTTGAGATTTTCTGCTTTGATATTCTGGGATATAGGGCTATGTGGAAGGGTCCAGTGTTCTCATAGAAAGAACAGGACGAGCATGGGGGGAAGCCAGATGGTGATGTGGGAATGTGGGGTGTGGGGCAATGGGTTCCCCTGACTGGTGAGTATCCCTCCGAATCGCCCACTCTTTGGACCTCAATGTGATTTTGTGTGTGTGTCAGGAGCTACTTGAGAAACTGCAAGTCGCTTCTTGTCAGGACCCAGGCTGCAGAGCACCAATAACCTTACACAGAGGCCAGAATCTATCTAATATCTTTATTAAAGAAATATATAAAGTCAATAAAAACAAGTGAAGAATATAGTTCAGAAGCAGACCTTTCAGATGAGGTCAATTATAGTCCATAAATGTATTGTCCAATATAAGATATTAGAGTTCAAAGTTTTAATCCACTTGACCGAAACACACACTTTGCCAAGCAATAGTGTGGGGAAATGACAGAGTCTTTAAAGTCCAATGTAGCTTGACAACAAGGCTGGAAAATAAACTTGATTCTTGGCTAGATCAAAGACTTGGAACAAGGCAAACATGAAGCATGAAGCATGAAGCATGAAGCAAGGTCCGTGGCAAAACGCGAAACAAGGCAGGCTTGGAACTTGATCCAGGAAGCAAGGAACTGGGGTTACGAAGTCCACACACGATCTCTCTCCTCAAGCTGATCAATTGACTCCGCAAGGTTCCCCTTGCGGCAAAGCCCCTATATAGGGTCTCGTTTTCCCGCCAACAGATGTCACGACCCAGGCTACAGAGCACCAATAACCATACGCAGAGGCCAGATTCTATCTAATATCTTTATTAAGGAAATATATAAAGTTAGTAAAAGCAAATGTAAAAGATAGTCCAGAAGCAGACCTTTCAGGAAAGGTCAAAATTAGTCCAAGGAAATAATGTCCAATATGAAATATTAAGGTCCAAAGTTGTAATCCAATAACCGAAACACTCACTTTGCCAAGCAAAGTGAGGGGAGATGACAAGGTCCTTTAGTCCATAAACTTGAGCAAGGCTAGGAAATAACTTGATACTTGAAACAAGGCTTAAAACGTGGAACAAGGTAACTAGGAACAAGAACAAGGTCCGTGGAATAACTTGGTAAAATCCGTGGTACAAGGCAAGGATTGGTCCTGGGAAACAAGGCAAAGTCCGTAGGTAAACAAAGGCTGGGAAGCAAGGCGTAGGCTGGATAGCAAGGCAAGGCTTGAGCGAGAGCGAGGCTTGAATCGGAGCGCGCTGTCCAGACACAACCCGCTCCGTAGGCTGACGAATTGACTCCGCGAAGTTACTACGCGGGTAAAACACCTAAATAGAGTCTAACTTTCCCGCCGAAGCAGTTCTCTGGGAATCAGAACCGAAAGCTAAACTCTGAGACCAGATGTGAGACTCCCCAAAGATTCTCACGAGAAGCAGTCTTAATTGGCCACATTCTTAGCTGCAATCCTCGCACTCCTGCGCGAAGCTGATTCCAAACTTCTCTGTTGTTTACAAAACTCCCGGCGCAAGAACACGGGAGAAGTAGGCTCTGGGGTTGTTTGACATACTTCTGGGAGACAACTTTCTTGCAGGTGCAAGGTTCCCAGATCTGCCTGGGAAAGATCTGGCTGAGAGGAATCCAGTTCAGACTGGGAAGGTAAAAAACCCAAGTTTTCATCTTCATCAGGAATTACAATGTCCTGAGCAGGACTACAAGGCCCATGGGTCATCACACTATCCCCCTCCTCAAGGCCCCTCCCAAACTGGGGCCCTCTCCCCGAGGCGCGAGGTCGCGGTTTGGTGGGATAGGTCTGATGAAAGCGACGGGTTAGATCAGGAGCATGGACTGTGGAGGCGTCTTCCCAAGAGCGTTCCTCAGGGCCAAAACCCACCCAGTCAATGAGATATTGTAGGCGGCGGCGGTGAAAGCGAGAATCCAAAATGTCCTCAACCTCAAACTCCTCCTCCCCATTCATCAAAACAGGAGGGGGGGCCGGTTGGTCTGTATCAGGTCGCACACCATCCGCCGGAAGGAGCAGGGAACGGTGAAACACTGGGTGAATGCGCATTGAACGCGGAAGTTGGAGTTTGAAAGTCACGGGGTTTAATTGCGCCACCACTGGATAGGGGCCAATGAAACGGGCATCTAACTTCCGGCAAGGGCGGTGGGAGGGCAGAAAGCGAGTGGACAGGAAAACCCGATCTCCTACCTTGATTTCGAGGCCCGGCTGGCGATGTTTGTCAGCGTGGCGTTTATAGTCCTCCTTGGCTTGGTCCAGTTGCTGGAGCAAAAGTTGTTGCACCGCTGTGAGTTCCTGCAGCCAATCCTCTGCTGCGGGAACTTCTGAAGTTTCAATGACAGGGGGGAAGAAACGTGGATGGAAGCCGTAGTTTGCAAAGAACGGCGTTTCTTTTGTAGAAGCTTGAACTCCATTGTTGTAGGCAAACTCAGACAGTGGTAACAGAGAAGCCCAATTGTCCTGTTGGTAGTTTACATAACAGCGAAGATACTGCTCCAAAGTGGCATTGGTGCGCTCCGTTTGCCCATCTGTTTGGGGATGATGAGCTGAAGATAAGCGAGAGTCTATGCCCAATAGTTTTTGTAGTGCCTTCCAAAAACGAGAGGTGAATTGAGATCCACGGTCTGTGACTAAACTCTTGGGCAATCCATGTAGTCTGAAAACATGTTGAAGAAATAGATCCGCAGTTTCTTTGGCCGTGGGGAGGCCTTCGCAGGGAATGAAATGGGCTAACTTGGTGAAAAGGTCCACCACCACTAAGATCGTGGTGAATCCACAGGAAGGTGGTAGGTCAGTGATGAAATCCGCGGAAATTATTTCCCATGGGCGAGATGGGGTAGGAAGGGGGTGTAAAAGCCCTGAGGGCTTCTCCCTTCGTATCTTGGAGCGCTGGCATACTGGGCAGGTGTTGACATATTTTTCCACATCCTTGCGGATCTTGGGCCACCAAAAATCCCTTAGGATCAAATGCATAGTTTTAAATAGTCCGAAGTGTCCTGCTGGTTTGCAGTCATGACACAGACGAAGCGCTTTTTCCCTGCCCGGTCCGGGTGGGATATAAACATGATTTCTATAGCAGAGCAGCCCATCTTTAAGCGAAAAGGGAAAATGCAGACCTTGGCGAAGTTGGTCCTGCGCCCAGGCATCTGCTTGCTGACTAGCCCTGATTTCTTGAGCACAGATGGGTCCTGGAGTAGGGGAAGTTGAACCAATGGGAATGGATTTGGTGTTCCCCACCGTGAGCGTGGCAAAGTTCTCGGGTTGTAGCAGTTGGGATTCAAAGGTCTCCTTGCGTCCTGCAGCGTATTCCGGTTTACGTGACAGGGCGTCTGCTTGCTTGGTTTGGGCTGGGGTCACATAATGGATCTGGAAGTTGAAACGTTCAAAGAATAAAGCCCAACGTTGCTGCCTCTGATTTAGTTTGCGGGCAGTTCTTAGATGTTCTAGATTACGATGATCAGTGTGGACTTCAATGGGAAATTTGGCCCCTTCTAGCCAATGTCTCCAAGTTTCAAAGGCTGCCTTTATGGCCAGTAGTTCTTTTTCCCAAATGGTGTAATTCCTCTCTGGTGTGGTTAGTTGACGAGAGTAAAAGGCACAGGGATGGAGGTGATCTCCCACCGGTTGTAAGAGTACAGCCCCAATTGCCACATCAGAGGCGTCCGCTTGCACCACAAAAGGGGTTCCAGGATTTGGGTGCTGTAGAATTGGCTGGGAGGTGAATAGTTTCTTTAGTTGCTGGAACCCTTTCTCTGCTTGATCAGTCCAGCGGAAAGGCTGCTTTCCACGGATGCAGCTAGTGATGGGGTCGGACCAGCGGGCAAAATCTGGAATGAACTTGCGGTAATAGTTCGCGAACCCCAAGAAACGCTGCACCTCTTTCTTGTTAGTTGGCGCCCGCCATTCCAATACTGCTGAAACCTTGGCTGGATCCATGGAAAGCCCTAGAGGCGAGATGCGGTAACCAAGGAAATCTACCTCTTGTAGATCAAAGGCGCATTTTTCCAGCTTGGCATAAAGTCCATGATCCCGCAATCGTTGTAACACCATTTTGACGTGGTTCTCATGTTCTGATTGTGATCTAGAAAACACCAAAAAATCGTCCAGGTAGATTATCAAGAACCTGTCTAGATAGTCCTGAAAAATGTCATTGACAAAATGCTGGAACGTTGCGGGGGCTCCGCATAAACCGAAATTCATAACTCGGGACTCGAATAATCCGAATTTGGTCTGGAAGGCGGTCTTCCACTCGTCCCCTTCCCTGATGCGAACTAAGTTGTAAGCCCCCCGAAGATCCAGCTTGGTGTAAACCTTGGCTCCTCGAAGCCGATCCAGTAGATCCGAGATTAAGGGCAGGGGATAGCTGTTCCGCTTGGTGATATTGTTCAATGCTCTGTAGTCCACCACCAAGCGTAGTTCCCCTGACTTCTTCTTCACAAACATCACTGGGGAGGCGGCTGGGGATTGAGAGGGTCTGATGAATCCCTTGCGAAGGTTTGTCTCTAGGAATTCCCTGAGAGCTTCTTGCTCTGGTTCAGTCAGGGAGTAGAGATGCCCTCGCGGGATCGGGGCCCCCTCCACCAAGTCAATGGCACAGTCATAAGGTCTATGTGGGGGTAATTTTTCGGCTTCTTTCTCATTGAATACATCCCAATACTCGGAGTACTTCTTTGGCAAGGTGATGATGGGCTCGGTGTCTGTGGCATGGCATACCTTGGCTACGAGGCAATGGTTTTGGCAGTACGGTGAAGCAAACTGCAGTTCTCTGTTGGACCAGGAGATGTTAGGGTCGTGGAGAGTCAGCCATGGAATTCCCAAAATCACAGGGAAATGGGGGACCTCGGTAACAAAGAAGGAAATCTCTTCCATATGTTCCCTTATCCACATCCTGGTGGGTTCCGACCACTGACTTACGGGGCCCGTCTTGAGGGGGCGGCCGTCTATGGCTTGCACCACACGGGCATTCTTGAAATCATGATATTGTAATCCCAGAGAGTCGGCATACTCTCTATCGATGAAATTGTTGGTAGCTCCAGAGTCTATCATGGCGTGGATCATGACGGGTCCCCTTTTTGCTGACCATAATGTGACCACGAGAAGGAACAGGACCCCGGTTGGCGGCTCTTGGATGGATTTTTTGACCGGGTTGGCGAGCCTCTCTACACCCGGTCGTTGGCTTCCCCCGCCGGCTGTGTGCCAGTCGGCTCAGACGCCTTCGTCTCCGTGGAGGACGCCGCCGCAAGACGGGCGGCAGGCTTCCCTTTGGCTGGGCACTCTCTGGCGAAGTGGCCCCCGTTCCCGCAGTACCAGCAGAGGTTTAAGCGTTGACGACGGGCCTTCTCGGCGGCATCTAGTCTGGGACGCACATTGCCCAACTGCATCGGCACCTCCTCGCCTCCTCTGGGGTATGGGGTTGGCGGTGGGGGTCTCCACACCGGACGTGGCTGAACGCTGGCGGGAGCGGGGGGTTTTGCCCCGGCTCTACTGCCCTGGCCTCGAACCCACTGTTTCCTGTTGGCAATCATGACTTCAGCCCGTAAACATTGATCAATGAGTGCCTCGAGGGTCTGGGGAGGATCCACCTTGGAGATTTCTTCCAGCATTTCAATGTTGAGACCCTCCCGGAATTGTCCCCTGAGGGCTACATCGTTCCAGCCGGTGTTGTGGGCCAGCACTCGGAACTCGGCTATATACTGAGACATAGGTCTGTCTCCTTGGAAAAGGCGACGGAGTTTGTGACCGGCTGCCTCCAAATTGTCCTCGATTCCCCAAGTCTCCTTGAGGTGGTCCAAGAAGTGTTGCGCTGATCTTAGGTGTGGAGAGGCTTGGTCGAACAGTGCCGTCGCCCAGCTGGCCGCTGGCCCGTCTAGAAGACTGTAAACCCATGCCACTTTGATGTCTTCTTGGGGAAACTCGGCAGCACGGGCCTCTAGATAAGCTTGACATTGGCGACGGAAGACATGAACCTTAGAAGCTTCTCCAGTAAACTTGGTTGGCAACGCCATGGCCGGAAGACGAATTCCGCGTTCCTTCAAACCCCTTATTTCTCCATCCTGTGCATTGAGCTTATCACGGATTCGGTCCACCTCATCCTTGTCGATGGTGTAGGTAATCGGCTGGCCGCTCGGCCCAGGTACGACTCCGGTAGACATTCTGGCCGAGGTTAATTGGTGCTTAGGGTGGCGGAGTCAAACTGTCACGACCCAGGCTACAGAGCACCAATAACCATACGCAGAGGCCAGATTCTATCTAATATCTTTATTAAGGAAATATATAAAGTTAGTAAAAGCAAATGTAAAAGATAGTCCAGAAGCAGACCTTTCAGGAAAGGTCAAAATTAGTCCAAGGAAATAATGTCCAATATGAAATATTAAGGTCCAAAGTTGTAATCCAATAACCGAAACACTCACTTTGCCAAGCAAAGTGAGGGGAGATGACAAGGTCCTTTAGTCCATAAACTTGAGCAAGGCTAGGAAATAACTTGATACTTGAAACAAGGCTTAAAACGTGGAACAAGGTAACTAGGAACAAGAACAAGGTCCGTGGAATAACTTGGTAAAATCCGTGGTACAAGGCAAGGATTGGTCCTGGGAAACAAGGCAAAGTCCGTAGGTAAACAAAGGCTGGGAAGCAAGGCGTAGGCTGGATAGCAAGGCAAGGCTTGAGCGAGAGCGAGGCTTGAATCGGAGCGCGCTGTCCAGACACAACCCGCTCCGTAGGCTGACGAATTGACTCCGCGAAGTTACTACGCGGGTAAAACACCTAAATAGAGTCTAACTTTCCCGCCGAAGCAGTTCTCTGGGAATCAGAACCGAAAGCTAAACTCTGAGACCAGATGTGAGACTCCCCAAAGATTCTCACGAGAAGCAGTCTTAATTGGCCACATTCTTAGCTGCAATCCTCGCACTCCTGCGCGAAGCTGATTCCAAACTTCTCTGTTGTTTACAAAACTCCCGGCGCAAGAACACGGGAGAAGTAGGCTCTGGGGTTGTTTGACATACTTCTGGGAGACAACTTTCTTGCAGGTGCAAGGTTCCCAGATCTGCCTGGGAAAGATCTGGCTGAGAGGAATCCAGTTCAGACTGGGAAGGTAAAAAACCCAAGTTTTCATCTTCATCAGGAATTACAATGTCCTGAGCAGGACTACAAGGCCCATGGGTCATCACAACAGAACACTTTCCCTAGAGAACGAGAAGCGAAACCCAACTCTGTCCAGATGCATGACTCCTTAGAATTTCCCAAGGGAAGCAGACCTAATCAGCTAGTTGTTTGGCAGCGATTCTCAGGCTCCGGTGATTAGCCTCTCTGACTCCTCTATCTCTATTATAATTGTCCCTCCGGGGAAACGGGGGGGAATTCTGCCCAAGGCCTGTTTGGCTAACTTCTGGAGGGCAAACATCCTCCAGGTGGAGAGGCTCCGGCTCTGGTTGAAACGGCGGAAATCCCATGTTTTCCTCTTCGTCTGCCACCATAGTACTAGGAACAGGACTACAAGGCCCATGAGTCTTCTAGTGTGAGAGAATTGGCTGTCTGCAAGGACATTGCTCAGAAGATGCCCAGATGTTTTGATGTTTTTACCATCATTGTGGGAGGCTTCTCTCATGTCCCCACAAGGAGCTGGAGCTGATAGAAGGAGCTCATCCATGCTCTTCCCGGGTTGGATTCGAACTGGCAACCTTCAGGTTAGCAACTCAAGTCATCAGTCCTGCCAGCACAAGGGTTTAACCTACTGCAACACTGGAGGCTCCTGAATGTGATGAGGTCCTTATTCAGTCCTTGCAAAGTAAAATCTGACAATGTGAAATTCTTCATTTATCTGGGAAAAAATCAGATATAAATATATAGAATGGGTGCTGCCTGGCTTGGGAAAAGCACACATGAGAAGGAGCCAAGGATTATAAAATATTGCAAGGTAAATGTAAGGCCTCTACCACACTGCCCTTTATCCTAGAATCTGATCCCGGATTATCTGACAGTGTAGGCTCATATAATCCAGTTCAAAACAGATAATCTGGAATCAGATTCTGGGATATAGGGCAGATCTTATCCCGCTTAAGTCGTGAGTATGATAGAGCAGCTAGAAATGTCAATGCAATTCTATGTTGTATAAACAGCAGCACCCACAAGGAGCAATACTATCATTCTACTTCAGAAAGTTCAGTGAGGGTATAGACTAGAGCAGTGGTTCTCAACCTGTGGGTCCCCAGGGGTTTTGGCTTACAACACTCAGAAATTCCAGCCAGCTGTTAGGATTTCTGGGAGTTGAAGGCCAAAACATCTCCCCTCCCTCTCTTGCTTCCTCTCCCTCTCTTTCTTCATGAAGCCAAACATACCAGGAATAAAACCACATAAAATCAACTAATCCAAAGTTCCTCAAAGCAGACAAGAGCAAAGAGAACAGCAGTCTCTCAAAGTGGACAATAGCACGAGTCACGGAGGCATGAGGCACTGAGGCTGCTCCCTTGAAGCCCTTAAGCGCTGTACTCATGCTAGCATGCTCTCTAGTGGTACTAGCTCTTAACTCAAAATGCTGTTCTTATGTCAAAGCAAAACCCGTGCCTAGCAATGGCTCTTAACTGAAGACTCTCTTAAGATCGGATGCTGTTAAATAGAAGTTCCACTGTAGATCTATACAGAGAGGAGGAAGTCACATTGTGAAGCTCTGACTCATTGCATGAAATGCTACATTCTGTATCTAGGTGGTCTCTGACTCCAAAAATGCAGAGATAGTTCTCTTGCTGTGAAACACATTGTACAACTTTGAAGGAAGTATATGCTCATTTGTTAACTCTTGTGGTGCATCTGCTATTACCATTTCATCCTGACAACACTCAGAGATCAATAAATTACCAAAAATAAATCCCTAGCATTAACTGAAAACATGATGTTCTTAGTCTTCAAATAACTGCACCAAGGTTTCATTTTAAAGAAAATGTACACCTTCACAGTGGAACATGATTATAACTTCTGTCACTGCAAAACACTCCTGCATTTTCCATGTGCATAGGGACAAGCCATTTTGCTTATAATCATCATCTAAAACTTATTATATATGGGGAAAAAATCCCCAGACCTGGCAATGACATACAGGATGCATCTCTCATTTGGACTGAGAGTCTGGATAGTACTTGAATGGGAGACCACCAAGAATACCAGGTGTTGTAGGCTATATTTCAGATAAAGGAATTGGCCTAACTCCTTCTGAATTTTTCTTGTTTAAGAAAAACTATGGAATTACTACATCAGACAGCTTTTAAAAAGAAACATTAGAAACTTTAAAAATATCCTAAAAATCAGTCGATGACCCAAACGTTCTGAAACTTGGAGGTTTGCAATGGTAAATGTGTCCTTCAAGTGTGGCCATTTTAATCCTGATGGCCATAATAATGATGAAAAGAGTTGCCTTGCCATTTCCCCCATTGCTATCAATGGGCCGGATTTTCCTGAAGCAAAAACGGAGCTTCCAGCTGACGGATCAAGAAACAGTACCACCCCCCCCCCCACTTCTGTATAGTAACGTCCCAAAAAAAATGGAACAAGAATACAACAAAAAACAGGACCGAAAACAGGACGGGGTTTTGATTAATCGCATGTCCCAATATTAAAATCAATGATATCTTGCCTTGAAATATTTGGACATAATAGAAATATTTTAATAAATTACGGCTACTCAAATATCACTTCATCTTATCATCAATAATTATGGTTTTAGGAGGCATCTGATCTGGTAAAATTCTGTTTTAAAATGGCACTCATCCAGGAATAGCCAAGTGAGTGTAATAGTATTATGGTATCATATTTTTGTGATGCTGAAATGTAAGCTTCCTTCCACCCTGCCATCATTTTCTGAAGTAGCATCACCTAGTTTTTTAAAGTCTGATCTATTGGTTTAGATTCCAAAGTGATGATAGAGAACATCTTGTACCTGTAACCATTTTGCAAGTACAAGCAAAATCCTCAAACCCATGTGGTCTGCTTTCTACAACCAGTTATTCAGTGGAAAACTTATTGGAATCTGATATTTTTTACAAACTCCATATTAGTGCAGTGACGCTGTTAGTTTAGGCATGACCACCTCAATTTGAGAACCATCAAAATATTTTTCCTTAGCAATTACTTGTCTTAAAATCAATGGCACTGATATTCAGATGATGTGATGTTGGAGTAGGGGTATGGAGCAAGAAATGCTTAAAAATTGCCACTTTCATGTGGAGAACCAGTAATGGGTGAAAGGGAAGATGGGAACAGGAATTACATTTCAATTTCACAAGCCTATTGATCTATCCAGGAAAGATTTGTTCCATTAGCAAGGTCTGAGCTGGCTAGATTTGTAGCATTTGAGCACTGCATATAAATATGGTATGTATTAGAATAATTATTTCAGATGTCATCCCCATGGTGGCTTTGGATCCAATTCTGAGTATCTTCTTTTAGTGTTGCTAGGCTTTTTATGCACTAATGGGCACTTAATATAGTGCAAAAGCAATCAGCTCATAAATAATTCTATAGTTCAGTTATATTAGAGATCTTAGAAATATATAAAAATAGATTAGATAAAGTATATAAAATTTTATTTCAAAGCATGTTTGAAAAGTAAGTGGTAATTCTTGTGTAATGATTATATAAACACCAAGATATATGGTCATATAAAGTGGCTACACACAGAAAAGCAGGCTTAATACAGCCTGAAGCTTTTGGCTAGAGGAATGGCCCAGTATCATCTCAATGCAACATACGTGAACGGGAACGTCACAGTAAGCAGCTAGACCAATATCAGGCAAACAAGCAAGACATTCATAGGCTTCAATAAAATTCTTGCTGTCTTCCATCAGGTCATTTCCAATTAATGGCAACTCTACAGTGACCCTTTCCTGGATTTGCCTTGCAGGATTTCTTTGGGGAGAATTTGCTACTTGCTTTTGAGGCTGAGAGGATGTGATGTGCCCAATGTCACCAAGTGAGTTTCCATGGTTGAGTGAGGATTTCAACCCTGGTCTTTAGAGTCTTATTTCAAGACTAAGACCACTACATTTACCTTCACAAAAGAATTCTACAACACATTATGCAACTCATTTTTAAAATAACATTCCACAATTGGTACTCTTTAATGTGAATGTAATAGTTGAGTATTTGTAATGTACAGGCACTACGTTGTCTCTTATTTCTCACTATTATTTCCACGAGACAACTCAACCTGAAATCTCATAATTGTTTGATCCATGGCATCTAGACTATGTGCCAAGATTATGTTTTGATGAAATGTGGACCCAGTTCATGATCAATTCACCAACTGTGGCATGCATCCCCAGTGCAAGCACCATCAGGTCATGCTGGAGACATATCTAGTCTTCATCTTGTTGTCAAACTACAATGATAGTATGTATGTGCTTTTAAATCACCTGTCAACTTATGCAACCCTATCAATTCTATAGTTTTTCTTAAGTATGGAAAATTCAGAGGTAGTTATGCCAGTTCCTGTATCGGAAATATAGCCTACAATACCGGGCATTCTTGGTGATCTCCCATTCAAGTACTATCCGGAGTTGGCCCTGCCTAGCTTCCATGATAAGATGGCATCTGGTGCCTTTTGAGTATTCATACCAAAAATATTTGGTCATGTAATATTCATCCCATCCATACAGGTATCTTGTGATACACTTGGCATGGACTTGTCATACTTTATATGAAAAATCCTAGTAGTACACAGAAGCAGTATATTAAGATGCAAAGTTTTCAATAAAATTCTAAATTATTAATAACACTATTATTATGCTTTTAAAATAGTAATGGAAATATTATTTTTGTGCTTGTGTTTACTTGCAGCAATACTGATGCAATATTTATGTTCTTAAAACTTGCCACAAATAGTAATGATAATAACAGAATAGTTGTTATATGCATGGCTACTAGCTGTGGGCTTTTTCAGTCATGCTTTGACACAAAATCTTTAACAGAGTGACTGGTGACCTGTAAGATATGAAAGACAGAGAATCACTGAACTAAATTGTTCATTGATCAGGAGTAGAATTGTGTGTGACACAATGAATCCGCAGTTGCAAAACATCTACTTCAACGATGTGAATATTATTCAGGTAGCAGAAGCCCTGCCAAAGATGTCCTGTTCCAGTGCTTCCTGATCCTTTAATAAGTTCTGAGTTGCTTCATTTATTTCCCTTGCTTTAAATATCAAAAGCATGCTTTATTTTAAACATTTAGTACTTTCCATTTAAGTAAATCCCTAGATTTCAAAATCTCCAGATTTTCTGCATTGCAATATTATATTATCATACTTTTTTCGTGTCAGGAGCAACTTGAGAAACTGCAAGTTGCTTCTGGTGTGAGGGAATTGGCCATCTGCAAGGACGTTGCCCAGGGGATGCCTGAATATTTTATGTTTTACCATCCTGTGGGAGGCTTCTCTCATGTTCCCACATGGGGAACTAGAGCTGACAAATGGGAGCTCACCTTGCTCTCAGGTATTACCATACTTAAAGCACAGCAATATTAATAATTTCAAAGATAAGTATGCAAAAGGATCTTGTAGAACCCTTGAGACTAAGTGAGGGTGTATTGCCTTCTTTGCCAAAGAATGCTGGTGCCTCGCTAAACTATAAATCCCAGAATTCCATTGCATTGAGACGTGCCTTAATTATACAGTGTAGATACAACCTAAGATGCACCTGATGAAGTAGATTTAAGTCTATGAAAACTTATGCTACCCATTTCATTCTTAATTTCAAAGGTGTTAGAAGATCCCTTTGCAAGCTGATCCAGACTAATACGCTTATGTGTTTGAAGGAAAGTTTGGAACTACTTAGGACCCTTTCACAATACACTCTTACAGCACTATCATGGAATAATGTGATGGAGACCTAATCAGTTAATGGTCAGGGGAAAACTGGGCCAAGAAATATGTTTTAATTAACTTCAGAGTGATTGTCGATGCCTGACAGATTGCAGAGCTGAGATCATTCTAAATGTTGAGTGACACCACTGAGAAAACCTGTTGGCACCAAACGAAGGTCTATAGCGTATAGCATGAACCCCAGCCCCAAAAGACTACAAAGGTCAAATGTGTTTTCCTTGGAGAAGACAGTTTCTTACAACTATTATGAGAAATATACCAAAAGAACTCATATGTCGAAAAGAAAGGATGTTGTGTTAAAGGAGGATATCTATAGCATCACTTTGTTTCTATAAAGATAGGATCAGAAGAATGCATTGACTTATCTAACTTCAGTATAGTGAGAAGTCAGAAGATGGATGCTTACTTATTTGAAAACTGATTATAATGAGGCATCCTGTGAAAATGAAATGGAAGGAAATTAAAACAGAAAGGCTAGCCTTTGTCAGATTCAGTGAGGATCAAGCATTAACTTCATATGATCACTGTTTATTTGCATGTTGACAGCTAAATATTTGAAGTTATTCCACTAAAAAGCATTACTTTTTTGAAATGGTGAAACTGTAATGGTGTTATATTTGTGGCAGCCCATTCAGAGAGATAAGACATGCTTTATTCTGTGACCTTGCATGTAAGAACCAGTCTGCCGATAAGAGTAAATAGTATCTATTGAACATGAAAGCCAGCATGGCTTTGCAGTTAGAGCACTGGGCTTCAACTCTACAGACCACGGTTTGAATCTCCACCCAACCAGTAGATGAACATGGACAAATCACATTGGCTCAGTCTCAGAGGAAGTCAAAGGCAAATGCTCTCTGAATTTTTTTTTCTAGGAAAGCCACATGATAAAGTCACATCAGGGTTGACATATACTGGAAAACACAAAACAATCCATTGGCACAGAGAAGTGGGAACGTTTCCGCTGCCATTTAGCCACCAGTGAAAACAAAATGGCATTTGACACTTTCAGCTCTTTTCCCCAAATTTCTACTAATACATATTCCTTGCCTTTACCATTGATTCTCTGATAAAGATCAAATGTCAATCACAACAAGCATGAAATCCAGTCTCTTGTAATTTTCTGGGATATTAATCAGTGAAGCTGGAACTTTTCACCAACGTACTTTGAAACTCTAACTAACCCAATTATGGCTTTAGTATTATAAGTAAATGGGAGTATGCTGGGAGAATATATATGGTCTACACATAGGCTAGATGAAAAGTTCCTGTTGGTTTTAACAAGCATTTTTCAATCAATCAATCAATCAATCAATCAATCAATAAATAAATAAAGGATGGGTTGTTGTGACTTTTCCGGGCTGAATGGCCATGTTCTAGAAGCATTCTCTCCTGATGTTCTACCCACATCTATGGCAGGCATCCTCAGAGGTTGTGAGGTATATTGGAAACTAAGCTAGGGAGTTTTATATATCTGTGGAAGGTCCAGGGTGGGAGAAAGAACTCTTGTCTGTTGGAGGCCAGTGTGAATGTTGTAATTAATCACCTTGATTAGCATTAATGGTCTTGCCAGCTTCAAGGCCTGGCTTCTTCCTGAGTGTTGTTCTTTATTTACTATTCTGGTTTTAGAATTTTTTAATAATGGTAGCCAGATTTTGTTCATTTTCATGGTTTCCTCCTTTCTGTTGAAATGGTCCACATGCTTGTGGATTTCAATGGCTTCTCTGTGTAGTCTGACATGGTGGTTTTTACAGTGGTTCAGCATGTCTGTGTTCTCAAATAATATGCTGATTATTACAGATGTGGGCGAAACGTCAGGAGAGAATGCTTCTGGAACATGGCCATACAGCCCAGAAAACTCACAACAACCCAGTGATTCCAGCTATGAAAGCCTTTGACAACAGACGGATTTATGGTTTTTCCTCCTCCCGGCAACCTTGACTACAAATATGTGTAACTAAATATATCTCATACAACATTTGTATTCTGACATTTTTTCAATTTTTGATTGTCATTTCTTTTTGAGTAAATGACATTCTTCATTAAGATTATTTGTACAACCGAAGAATTGCACAGCAAGACCCATTCAATATCTTTTCTTTAACATCACAAATAATACAAATTATCAGGTTGCTTTCAAAGACTTCAAAAAGACATGGAGAAGATGTCTTGAACATACATTTTCTCCCTCTTTCTTGCAGTCAAACTACAAATGATGCAGTACGTTTGGGCAGAACTACAGTGACTGAGTCATTAGAGAATATTTTTCTTTCATACAATGCTACCAATGAGGGGTGGAAAGAGTGGTTGTTTTTCTAATCTATGGATCAAAGTGGGAACCCTACTGCTAACTGAAATTTAACCCTGCAATTCAATGAATACAAATATAGGCTTTGGAAGGATGAAGAAAAGACACCTGCTTTTATTCTAAATTAGGTGTTCCATGTATTAAAAAAAGATGAAAAAATCGTATCCTTCGTACATTGTTATTTTTCATTTAAAAATATCAAATGAAATTCTGAGATAATGTCCTTATTTTATTGAACAGGTAAATATTTACCTCAGTCTTATATCTCTATATTGTAGGATTTAGGGATTTGGCTTTTATTTAGACCGAACAAGCTTTCATTTCTTACATCTTTGGTTTTGATGTAAAACTTTCCCCTTTTCCCAAAAAGGCTTCTTTCACTGATGTTCTTGTCTTTCTCCTTAGCTAATGTCTCATCTTTTTCCTATCCTACACATTCATGTGCACATCTACACTGGAGAATTAATGCAGTTTAACATTGAATGATTCACACACTCTCAGGCGCCATCTAAACTGCCATTTAAATTTTGATTATCTGCTTTGAAGTGGATTATATTGCAGTGTGGACTCATATAATCTGGTTTAAAACAGATAAGATGAATTATCTGATTTGCTAATCTAGATTATATGGCAGTGTAGATCCAGCCTCACTCCCAGAAAATTCAGTGATAGATTCACATTGAATAGTATACACATGGCAGCAGCAACAAGAACACAATCAAATTTTCTTTTTCTCTAGTTCCAGTCGTCCTGAGACTTGCCTGGAAATGTGGACTTCAACCAGTGGTCCAAGATGTTGCAGCCCTAGGCAAAAAATATTTAAATAACGGGATAAAATGGAAGATCAGAATTTTCTCACTAAAATAGACAGTTTGCAATTGGTTCTCTTTTGTCAATCCTCTAAGGAGGTGCTGGTAGAAACAAAAGGAGAAATCTAGTCCCCAATATATAAATAAATGCATACTTCTGCCATCAGGCATTTATGGAATGATAAGAGGCAGGATGCTGGGGATGGTGTAAGTAAGATTTGGAGGAGCTGTGAATTTCTAAGTATAGTTTTAAACGTATTTTAATATTTTAATATCTCATAACACCAAAAATAATTTTATATTAATATTTTAATGCATTTGCATTGTTCTAATTGTATTGTGTCAAATTTGTTGTTGGCCACCTTGAATCCCAATACTGGGAGAAATGTGAGGTAAAAATAAAGTAAATGAAATATAAAACAAAAGAATACAAAAAAGAAATATAACAAGTGCTCTCAATGTTACTCCTAGTTTTGTCCTGTTCTTTCGCTCTCTCTCTCTCTCTCTCTCTCTCTCTCTCTCTCTCTCTCTCTCTCTCTCTCTCTCTCGTCTTTTCTTCCAGACATGCTTTTACTTTCTTGACCCCCTTCTCTCTCTCTCTTTGTCCCCTCCCCCCACAAACACACTCTTGCTGTGTCTTCAATTTCCATTCTCTCTCCCCCCCCCCCCATCTCTAATTACGTCCATGTCTTTCCCAATCCGGCCTCACTCCTCCAGGCCACTGTTCCCCATAGAAGGAATCTCCAAGTGACAGCCTGCTCATACATTTTACATTAGCTCCAGATGCCCTTAACATCTTCTGCCTTCAAGGAATTGCCAAACAAATACAAAAACAAAGCCCTGATCCAGTAGCATATCTGGATCATTCATAGAGAAAGAAGAGGAAATCATATTCAGCTGAAAAGAAATGCCACTTTAAAAGAATCTCTCTTCTCCACTCGTGTAATATTCACTGGAGAGAAGGCCAAAAATCAACCTAACTTTAAAATAATTGTAAGTGAAAATCTGACTCATAACATTGTCATTTGAATGATATTTCAGTCTCTACGTCTCCATTCTCAGACTTGGCTTGATATCTGCATAAAGCACTACTGTATTCATGATTTAAGACCTTTAGGTAATTCTAAGAGATCATATTTTCAGTGGGTACTGATGTTTATCCATATTTTATTCTTTTTGAAAGCCAGTACTATATGCCAACTCTATCTGCATCTACTCCTGATGAAACTACTCTCATCTCATTAGCTTCATGAAGTCAGTTCATACAGATTTCTCAGGCAAACCCAAAATTAGTTTGATGTTTTATAAGGAGAGTTCTCCAACTAATAATATCAGTTGAACTTAGGGTTTTAGCTGTTCTGTATTCCCCATTGGAAAAAAAATACACAGTAGTGGATTCTAAGGCTGGCATCCTGTTAGTGACATGAACACACAAGTGGGAGTTACATGCACACATGTCCCTTTTTGGACAGGGCGCAGGGATCCATTATCTTGTCCCAAACCCTCCTTCCCCACAAACAGCTGTCAAGCACCAAAAGGATCTGCTGCTGCTCATTGGTGGGATAGAAGGGAAGAGAAGGAGAGGCAATTGATACCATGAAGATACAGCTGCTCTGGGCTCTAGGGGAAGGAAAGGGAAAGTGCACTCAATCTCCCGTCTCCATCAAAAAGAAGCAGCAGCAGCAGCAGCTAAAGGAGCTCCTTCACAGACTAATGATATGAAACTGCATAGGTGGAGGAATGCTCTGATGTAGTATCTCAGCCAATGGGTAAGAAATATATACTGATCCATAGACACCTGTGATTTTGAATTGGGGCTGCCATATTTCCAGAAAAAAAAACCCATGGAAACTGATTTTCTGATTTTAAAAAAGGAGGTTTCCATTCGATTTTTACTTCTGTCTTCAGCTTCAGCAGCAGCATTTGCAAAATCTACTCTGTAAAAAAGGTAAAGGTTTTCCCCTGACATTAAGTCTAGCCGTGTCCGACTCTGGAGGTTGGTGCTCATCTCAATTTCTAAGATGAAGAGCCGGCGTTGTTCATAGACACCTCCAAGGTCATGTGGCTGGCATGACTACATGGAGCATCGTTACCTTCCTGCCGGAGCGGTACCTATTGATCTACTCACATTTGCATGTTTTCGAACTTCTAGGTTGGCAAGAGCTGGAGCTAATAGCGGATGCTCATTCCGCTCCCGGGATTTGAACCTGGAACCTTTTGGTCTGCAAGTTCAGCAGCTCAGTGCTTTAATGCACTGTGCCACCACAAATCATGATGTAAATCATTATCTTATTCTGATACTATTTGCTCTTGGTCGAGCTCTGGTTGGTAGAACATGATACACACCATCGTTTATTAAATGCCTTAAAATACTACCAGCAAGCTGTTTCTTTCTTCAGTTTTTACCTGCATGTTGATCTTCATAGCAGGCTTGCCATATAGCATCAGTAATAACCAAGGGCATGACATTTCTCCCAAACACTACAATATTGATCCCTGACTCAATTTTATTTTGAAACTGTACCAGCACACAACTCATTAAATATCTATAGAGTGAACAGTAGAAAATGGCACGCAAAAGCTTTTTACAACTTTCCCATCTGCTTTAAGGAGTTCAGCACCACTCAAATATTAACCAAGGGTATGCTGCTCTACCTGTGCTGTAAATAAATTATTAAGCTTTATTTAGAGACTGGTAGAAACTTTTTCACATGTACTGCAACACATGTCATCACATATAGGAAGAGCTTAAACAGATGGATGAAAATCATTGATGACTTCTTGCATGGAACCTATTCCAGCTAGAGACTGAAGTGATCAGATCCTATCAAAAATTCTACCTGGATGCCCCTGGCATTTTGTAATAATTGGTGGCCAGGATGCTCCATTGAGAGACATATTGTAAACTTCCACTATGGCAGAACTACAAAACCCCTTCTTTTTTTTCAGGAGTTTCCTTCCTCCTATGTCCATTCCCAATGCAATTTAGTGGCTGGTGGAAAAGCAGACAGCAGAGAGGTGTCTGGCTATCTGACCATGGGAATACATAGCAATGATGTCATCTTCTTGAAATTCCAGAGGATGCCTGGGAGGTCCAGGGAGATGCCTTCACCATTTTATATCTGACTATATAAAATGCTTCTTATACATCTACTATATGGCTATGGAAGCAGATGGGTAGAGGGTGCATTGTTAGGGAGCTTTCGTCGCTGTGCAACGGAAGAAGACAATTCCAGCTTCTGCAGTGATCAAAGTAGGATTTGTACAATAATAATAATAATAATAATAATAATAATAATAATAATAATAACAATCCCTTATTTATATACTGCTCCATCTCCTCAAGAGGACTCAGGGTGGTTTCCAGCCTGTACAAAAACAGTCACTTGTCAAAACAACATACAACGGCATGAACAAATAAACATAATAAAAATATCATAAAACAGCAGTAAAAACAGTTCTATCTAAAATGAACACATTTACAGTACCAATCAACAGAAGATACCTTATTAACAAGATACCTCCTCCTCCTCCTTTTTTTCCTTCTGATTGTGACATTGTTAATTATTGGTGAAGTTAAGAAGAATGGTAACTAAGTACAAGCAGTTCCTGTATTACAAATATCAACTAATAGTTAAGAACAGGGCTGATACAACAGGAAATGAGAGAAATCCTGTTTTCTCAGCCTTGTTCTTAACTATGAGTCATTTGTAAGTCAATTTTTTTCAAAATCCAGTTATCACAGGGACAGAAAGTAAAGTGAAATAAGGGACAAAGACAGCAAAACAAACACCACAGGGGTGTAACCCTTCCTTTTGCTATCCAAAGCTAAAAAATATATTTTTGGCTGAAGTTACATTTTAAAATGTCCCTGTTCTGACTTACATACACACTCAAATTAAGAACAAACCTACAGACCTATCGTAACTTGGGAACTGCCTGCATTAATTGCCAAGGCTTCATATTTAAGCAAAAGTTGTGGAGAACATGCTGTGTATCTAGAGCCCCTTCCACATAGCTGAATAAAATCCCACAATATCTGCTTTGAACTGGAATATATGACAGTGTGGATTCAACTAACCCTGTTCAAAACAGAAATTGTGGGATTTTTTGCCTTGATATTCTGGGTTATATGACTGTGTGGAAGGGTCCTAAGAGCCCCCAGGTTTAATCCTTCACATCTTCAGTAATAGATAAAGGAAAAATACTTAATTTGGGTAACTAAAAAGCATAAAGCATATCATGCAACTGTCAAAGCCACATTGTCTTCTTTATCAGGCAAAGATGTTAAAAATAATGCAGGAGAAGAAAAGTAACAATGTTGGAGTCACAGGCCTATGTTTTTTTTTCCACAGCTACTAGCATTACTCGACAGAGAAGCCTAAAGATGCAAAAAACTACAACTCTTATGAGTTCATGTCTGTTCAAATGATTATGTGAATTCTATAGCATAGATGCAACTTCTGACTTTAATATCACCACTTTTCTTCTTCGTGTTTTTTACCTGATGAACAAGCTAATGTAACTTAGTAAATCTGCAAAATTTATTTTGTGTTTTTTAGTCGACCCAAAACAAAGGTCTGCATAGTTAAAGCAATGGTATTCTCTTTAGTAATCTATGGATGTTAGACCTGGTCTATAAGGAAGATAGACGCTTTTGAACTGTGGGGTTGGAGCAAATTTCTGAGAGTGCCTTGGACCGCAAGAAGATCAAACTAGTCCATACTACAGGAAATAAAGCCCGACTGCTCACTGGAGGGAAAGATATTAGAAGCAAAGATGAAGTACTTTGGCCACATAATGAAAAGACAGGAAAGCTTGGAGAAGACATGATGCTGGGGAAAACTGAAGAAAAAAGGAACAGGGGCCAATCAAGGGCAAGATGGATGGATGATATCCTTGAAGTAACTGGCTTGACGTTGAAGGAGCTGGGGGTGGCCACGGTTGACAGGAAGCTCTGGCGTGAGCTGGTCGATGAGGTCACAAAGAGTCGGCAGTGACTGAGCAAATAAACTACAACAAAGTTGACCCAATAAATGTGTTTCTGTTTTATGGATTTTGGATTTTGCTGTATTTTGCTGCATGGCCTGAATATGTTTCCAGTGATGAGAAAGGAGAGCTGTCATTAAGGTAGGCAGTACTGGACTAAATTATCCGAACAGTCTGACTTATCATAAATTAGATTTTTGTTTTCATCCTTATTCCACTGTGGCATATTACAGAAGTCAGCTTCTCTTATAGTGTAGCTGCTAGAGTTTCTTTGTCAAGAGTGGCTTGAGTAGGATTCACAAAGGAATTACGAGACACATAGGGCTGCTGCCAAAATATCTGCCTATTTTATTATGTCTCGTTATCAGTGAATTGGAGTATTTGGGAAAGGGATTTTGTTTTTGTCATATAAAGCATATAAGAAGTTGAGGCAAGCTTAGATGACAACTAGCAATTTTCAGGAACAATGAAGACAAAAGAAGTAAGATCAAGATAACAAAGAAACATATTAAAGAATTCAAGTCTCCAAGGCTCAGTGGTATTCCTCCTGGAGAACAGACAAGAAAGTTTTTCAACTATAGGCTATTATATTTTAGGGATCCACAGAGGGCCATAGTATCTCCAGAAGAAAGGGAAGAGCAAGTACAAATTTCAGTTGTTATGAATACAATGTAATTCCCCATTTATGTGGGACTGGTATCTGTGGCTTGATTTATCCACATTGGACACAATTTGTCCTCTCTAAACCCTTAGCACAACTCTATGATAGTCTTAGGCAGAACTTCACTTCAATAGGTTTTTCTAGAGTTTGTGGCTTTGCGTATCACATCAAGTCTAGAAATGTATCTCTCATGGATACATGGGTTATATGTATTAGAAAGACCTATTTTGATGGAGCCATAATATGCTCACCTTTTAAAAAATACTAAGAACTTGATTTGAGGTAAAACACTTAATACAGCACCTGTTGAAGGAAAAAAGGATTGAAGTTGGCCAGGCCTTAAATGGGAGACAGCCTTCTGTTTGCCACCTTTAGTTTTCCATCTGTTTTCTTCATACCCAGTTATGTAGGGGGAGAAAAGTGAGGTATACACCAACTTAATAAATATTAATACAGAAATGCCAAAGCAGTCTATATCCTTCCAACACATGGAAAGACTACAAATCATAAAACTGTTAAGTTTAAGAGGGCAATTGGGATTAACAATATCATTGTCAGGACATAGATATTACTAAAGATAAACCCATTCAAGGTCAATGTTTATTTCTAAGAAGCTTAGCATCATGATAGGAAAAAGGCAATATTTATTATGAGTGTGGATTTAATGATGATGATGATAATAACAACAACAACAACAACAACAACAACTTTATTTTTGTACCCCGCCTCCATCTCCCCAAAGGGAGTCAGGGCAGCTAATATGGGCCAAGCCCAGATAATTCAAAAGAACAAAATAAAATACATACATAATACACTTCATCAGCACATAAAATGCATCAAGATAAAAACACAAGTAACATAGTAAAAATAAAATAGTGACAATAGCATAGCTAAACATAAATAAAACCAGAACAGGAGTTAACGAAAACAAACTGGGCCAAAGTGTGAGGTTTTCCACTGAACTCCACACAACATTTTGAGAGGGCTGAAAAAACATTATAAACAAGTAGCAAACATTGTAAGTAGTCCTTCTGAGGATGTTGACAGTTATGCTCATTGACCACATCATTGTAGTGTGCTTGACTATTTTGAACAAATCTTTTTTAAAAAAAACAACAAAAATTCAGACATAAGTTAGAAAGGATCACATTTTCAGAAACATGAAATCAAACGTCCTACTTTAATATTGCCTTTTAAAGAAATTATGTAGGAAGCATTTTTTTTTAAAGTGCACCAAATTGCTCTATTGCCATGTGTAAATTGCAGCAAAAGGCAGATCAAGGGAAGGTGTCCCCAGGTCTGCTGAGGTGGATTTTTAAAAACTTAACTTGATACCTCAGGGCCAGCAAACCTGGAAATGTGTTCATCATAAGCACCAATTCATTTTGCCTAACTGTGTCATGCTTGTGAATCCTGAGGTTAATTTGTTAGATTATTCTAATATTCATCAAAGACTTTTGGACGTTCCAAGTCTTCACAGTTTAATGTGTTCATTTATAGAGAACAGGTAGGAGAAGTGAAAACTCATTAAATGATTTATTAAAAGTCTTTAATTTTTCCCCTTTTTATCCCCCCGCCTCCTTCCATTGGATCAGCTCAGCAATACTGGAGGAAATGTGAATACTTCGAGTGAAGTTCCAGATGAGTGATAGTTGTTTGTTTGCCTTCTTTTACAAAAAATAATAGGTGACAAAGAATAAAATTCATATTTTAGAATAGGATTCACAAAGAGGTATGTTTGCAATGCATCTTTTTAAAATATTCCAGAACAGCTGCCTTTAGTCCTGGAGATTTATTTACTGTACTTGTACCCCATCTTTCTCACCCCCGAAGGTGGACTCAAGGTGGCTTACAAACCATGACAATAATTCAATGCCAGATTCAGACAATAATAATATCAGTAAAAGACAATATTATAAATCTGTAAAAAAAATATACATATCATTTAAAATAGTATTTCAAACGGTTACAACATATCAAACATATCAAACACAATCTGAGCTTTGTAAACATTGAACCAATTGCTTCACAAGCTGGGGTACATGTTGTAGTTAACTACTCATTTTTTCTCCTTTTTTCTGCCACCCATTCCCCCTTCTTCCTTTTTGGTTCCTTTGGTGGTCTGTTGGGTAAAAAGCTGTTTAGTATACTTCTTGTAAATATTATTGTCATGCCACGAGGAGGCAAAACATTACCTGCTGCCCTGTCCCTTTAAGAGTCTAAAGGGGCGGATCTTAGCCTTGGCTCCTGCCAATCTGAAATGGCAGTTATTTTTTGTCAGTTAGATTTTGTCCGTTGGTGAAGCACTGGAAGGAAGCATAGGAAGCTAAAAGGAGCATAGAAATTCACGTCATGTCGGAACTGTATTCAGATTAGATTAAAAGGCCATAGAATACAGCAATTGAGAAAGTCACAACAACATTGTATTAAAATCACCTCAAGCTACAAAGAATCCAGTCATGTCAAGACTTTATTCTGTGTGGCAATATCCAACCAGAACTGCATAGACTTAAAATATTTATTTCCTCTCAAGAGACTTTATAGTGGCAACAAGAGGAAAAGAGGTTCAATTTGTCTATTAATAAAATATTTTGATTTACCAAATACAGTCTCTGATCTGTCCTTCGTGCTATGGTGCCTTCCAGTTCATTTAGTTAAGCACGGAGGCAGAACAATTAGATACACATTTTCCTTGGTTGAGATCCTATACTGGGACTGCATAGCATTAATCTCTACATGTGGATTTAAACATTAATGTTACTACTGAAGTGTTGTGTTGAATGACAATTTTAAACAACTGCATGAAAACAGAAAATAAATGAATAAGCAAATGTGCCGTGTGCATCATGTCCAATGACAGCAAATGCACTGCTCCACTTCTGTATATGTACTTACAAAAAAATGTCCACTTGGTTTCTTTGGGAATCTAGGAAAGACACCAGTAGGATTTCAGACCTTCAATGAGGACACTTAAAGGGTAAAGAACCCACTGCATGATCTAATCAATTGCTAACCAACCCATGGAATAATGAGACCGCACACAATAGATGAACTGAAAATATGGGTGAATTTATATAACCTATCACCAATTTAGTTTTTCTTTGAGATGTGAAACAAATAGGGGAGAAGAGAGCAACCTAGTGCAGGAGCAGATGGTGCATTTGGTAACCCCAAGATATCCACCTCAGCTTCCTTGGACAAAAACACATGAGGTCTTGAAAGAAACATTTTTCAAGTTCTGGATTGAAAGATGGCCATCTTCTGGAAGGCCACCTTAAGGGTCCCTAACCTCAAGTCTCATGATTTTTTGTGATGGTGAAACTTTGAGGCCAGCCCAAAGGATAGTCTCTTTCCCCACTCATTTAATCAAGAGAGATCAGGGGGCTGTGCAGCCTTAAATAGTATCTGCCCCACCCACTCTCTCCTACATGCCAGCACATGGCACCAGGATACTGCTTTACAATGGCCTCCTCCCATTGAAGGCCAGAATATTATCTCCCTCCACCACACTGCTTCATATGTCTATGGCCAGTTATCAGGCACTGAAGAAATCCTGGAACTCTTCACTTTCACTTTATTTTCAAGTTTTTATAGTGAGGTTTCTCCAATGGAAATCAACAAATTAACATCCTGATTCAACAGTGTAGAATTCTACAGCTTACAGGCAAACTTACAGAATAGATATTTTTAATGCTCCATTTCTATATTAAATTATGGGCTTATCCTTTTCCACATCAGCAATTATTTATTTTTATCGGGGCTGCATTTTATTATTACAGTAGGTCCTCTACTTTCATGGATGTTATGAGTGCAAAACCCTAGCAAAAATGAAAAAAGCCATGAATAATTTTAAAAACTTTTTTTTTTACCAGAGAGATCATCTCTTTAAGAATCCTCCAGCATGAGTCTATGAAGAACTTCAAGTGGAAGCTGACCATGGATTCACCTGGGAAAATCTAGAAATGTTTAAGAGAGAACATGCATGCAGTTATTACATTAGTTAGTAGAAAGTGTATGTGGTATGCAGGCCCGTAGCCAGGATTTTGTTTCAGGAGGGGCTGGGATTTTGGTTCCGGGGGGGGGGGGGGCTGAGTCTGAGTGGGAGAGGGTCTACCCTAGCAAACCTTTTGTATCGTTATGCCAATATCCCCTTGCATATGGGATATATTGAGCATGGTGATCAGATCATGATATGAATCAACATGTTTAAATAATACATGTAAGGTCTTCTCGCGGACCACCCTGAGAATTTCAGGGGGGGGGGGCTGAAGCCCCTCAAGCCCCCCCCCCCCCCCGGCTACATGCCTGGTGGTATGGAGCAACTTTCCTTACAAAGACCTTGGTATGAAAGAAGCTGGAGAGAGGGGAATAGCATTTAGAGTTTTAGGAGGTAATGCCATTGGGGCATGTTAAAAGCAAAAGGCCTTAAGAGCAGGTAGCTGATGGAATGGGCTTGCATATTGGAGCATCAATCTAGGCCACATCTCTTGTGGCCATTGCAGCATATAATGCTCTTTCCCTCCCTCCTGCTCCTCCTTTTCAGAGACATTGTTCTACCTAGTCATAGAATGGACAATAGTTCATAGCAAAGACATTAATATGTTTTATATAGGTATTTTAGAGGGAAGGAGAGCAGCCCAGCAGAAGTTAATCCCTGTGCAATTTCTTCTCAAGAGACTGTTTTGGTCTATCTGTAGTGTTTGAGGCAGATCCATTTCTTGATGTAAAGTGATTTAGTTGGAAGGTATGTCTTATATATATTCCCTGTCTTTCTATCAAATGATGACACTTTAGGCAGCAGGTAATTTGATTTTTTAGGACGGAGTATAGCAAATGAAAGTTTTCATGATTCTCATGTTGCATTGCAACAACCCTGGGGCCACAAAAGCCCATATTTTGTTTTTAAAATTCTGGCATCCTTTACAAGAAAGCAGCCAATCATTGTCTTGGCCTGCCACATTCTTAAGAATTTCTGCTCCAGTTGTCTTCCTTTCACCTCACTTCTGAACAGCCCATTATCTTTATGGATTGTGGATGCTGGAGAGAACTGTATAGTCCCAAAGCAACCAAGCATATCAAGCTCTCTTTTATTTATTTATTTGGATTTGGATGTTTTTCAGCTACTGAGAAATGTAAGAGTGCACAACGTTCTGTCAGTCAGAGTTAATTACTGTAATGCTTCCTTGGCAGGTCCTTCTCAAAATATGTTGTTTCTCATCCAGAAAGATGTTGATTGTTACCTACATAGGACTTCATCAGCACTCTGCTTCCGTTTTATGCAAATTATGCACTTACAATTTTAAAGGGGCATAAAACAAACTAATTTAAGACATTCCAGCACACTAAAAGTCAGAATTTCTACATCTTTCTGACAGTGATCAAGATTATTTACTTTTCATAACATCATTTTGTTATGTGTTTAGATACTTGCATATTAAACCCTCAGCACCTCCTTCCTGGTTTACCAAAGTAAATTGGATCAGACTGTGGAGAATTTGATTTACTATCTTGTTTCCTCCATCCAACCCCTACTTTGAAATTCAATTATTTATACTCAAAGGTCCCCCCCCCCCTTCGATGCTTATCTCATAAAAATAATTAAACAATAATTAAACAAAATGCCATTCGTTGCAGGAAAACACTATGTCTCTTAGCAATTTAGCAAATGTGGAAATAGCATCACTGCTCAAATTCTAGTGGTATAGACTCCACTCCCACACCACAATTTGTAGTAGCACTAGCCATGACGTTGCTGTCTGTATTTGTCCAAATAATCTTTCAGTAGGGTGTAAAAGTACTGTTCAGTGGGGGTTCATTTTCAAAGCTATCTTTTAAAGGAGGCTGTGGGTAATACATCAAAACCAGGGGGTTCAGAGATGAACTATTTACATGGTGACTTCCATGTATGCCCCAGTGCTGATAGCATGATCATGCTGCATGTCCAGTGTTCTCATATAACTGCTCAATTGCATTTATTTTATCTTTCCTGTCCTATGCTTTTTTTTGTAGGAATGCAATACATGCGCAGGCAGTTCAGTGGATACTTACTATGAATGTCAGTGGTATGAACATGTCTTAAACCTCATCCAGTCCTATCCCTTGACTTGGCACAGATCTCATGCATATGCAAAGGCAGAAGAAAGAAACAACACTTTATGTCAAATCACTTAAGAACTGTGTATCAAAATGTACATTTTGCTACTTGTGTATAACAACTCTCATAGTATTAAACAGATGGAAGGAAAATGGTGGACGAACACATACCTGACTTGCCAACAGTGCCAAGTTCAACCCTTGATTGTTCAATTCTAGCATCACATTGCAGGAGATGGGAAAGACTGTCTATTAGAAACCACAGAAAACTGCACTTGGGCCAGATACTGGGCTAGATGGATAAAATCTGACTGACTGGTTGTGTTTTTCCTCACTTCAGTGTATTATAGCTCAGGATTGTGTGTAGCCTCAGCTTTTACTTGGCATATAAACAAGAAGAGAAATCATATCACAGTGTATGTATCTTTGAGGGAGAAAGAAATGGAGAACACAATACAACAATTCTACTGGGGGGGACAGTACTTTTAATATAATAGATATATATGCGTGCAGGAAGACAGTCCCCTAGGGAGAGCATTTGCAGCCTTAATCTTTGGTATCCACTTGTTTATTGGCTGAAGTAACACATCAGATTTCTAACAAGAGCTCCTTGAAGTTTCTTGACTTCCTCTTCTAATTGCCTTTACAGCCCATGGGGACAAAGATAAGTTCTTAATAGAAGAACTTTAGAACAGGAAAACTATATTTGGCATCAGTGTCAGATTCTGAACCTAATCACATTCACAAATCAATATTTCTTTCCTCTTTCTAACATTTCAGGAAACCCTCACATCTTGGCATCTAAACTAGAGGTCACCGTTTGTTTTGAATCAGAACTAGGAAACCAAATGCCATGTAATCCTCAAGTACAGATGAAAGCATGCATTTTTAAAATCCTTTACAAAATGACAATAACGCACCTTTTCATTTTTGTTTTCAGCCTGATCAAAATATTTTCCTCAATGGATTAAGAACGTTTACACAGTGAAAGTTTATTCTCATGATGCCAGCATCTTCCAGTGCATTGCAACCATATTTTATCTCACCAGTAACCAAGTTTGCAAAAAGAGTTTTCAAAAAATCATCCACCTTGCCATTGCTATTCCCCCTGTGTTATTTTATTTTCACTTCATTTGGGAGGGGAAATATCCAGCAGTTTGTCTTGAATAAAAAGTTTGTTCTTTTCTTTTTTTCCATTGGAGAAACTCATGATAATTATTCTTCTGCACCTGCCTAATGGGGCTGAAGTAATTCAATTGTCATATTGGTGTAGATTGTTGCTTTGTGTAATGTATCATCCCTGCTGTTTTTCTTTTTAAAAAAATTCTATACTCTTCCATTATTCAGCAAGGCCTAATGATTGCTCCAGCATTTGCACAGGCTGCACTATTTTGATTTTAATTGACTTCAGTCTTTTAATTAAATACACTTGGTTTTTAACGATGTTGTTGACATGCATGGTTTTGTCTTTATCAGTATGGTTGTTCCTTCCATTTGCTTTCAACTGTCTATGGACATTTTGTTAGGTTCATTTTAAAGAACAGAGAGAGATACACATTATATGAACTTTGCATTTATAAAGGATTTGTATAAGTTGTTGATTACATTGAATGTGCAGATTTTGAGGGTTTTGATTGAAGGACATCCCAACATATAGAATCTGTGATATATTCATTTGTATGTACAGTTTCAATTATTATTTATCATTTTGGCTGAGTGTTACTGTGCTCAGAAGTTGGAATATAGTGAGCACAGATATATAAGACCATATTGTAATCACAAACGTATGCAAATTCACCTTTCACCATCTTACAACAAATTCTTAAAAACTATGAAAAAGAAAAGATAAAATTGTTGTTTTTTAAATAGGATAGACACACATCATTTTATACTGTTACTTTAAAAAAAATTAAATATAACTATAAAAAGGATGATGCACTTTAGTCCTTGATGAGTTCACTATGATATAACTGAACTATTTTCAGTTCGTAATAGGCTTGTGCATTTCATCTGAACCTCAATCCTTTTCTGGTGGCTGAATTCCGGGAGACTCATAGATTCATTTTCATGCGCTTCCCAAAAATAGGCAGGTTGTCGAATAGCCATTTCCGGTCTACAGCCAAAATATCCAGGAAGATCCAGCCAATTGGTGGGAATGGGAACTTATGAGGCTCTCCTTTCTGTTTCTGATATCTTTTCTTTTCTTCCTTTCAAGGGAACCTTAGTTTGAGCAATGGGGTTAAGTAAGCACTGCTACTAGGACCCTTTCCTATCTTCCTTTCGAGGGAGCCTGGATTTAAAGAATGGAGTAAAGGAAGCATCCTTCCTGGGACCCTTTCCTGAGTCACAGCTTGCGTAAGACACATCATGGCATTCTTTTATTCTGATTGGCCCAAGAAGCAGGGGTAACAGGGAAACTCCATGCAAGCAGCACATGGCAGCCTCTCTTCGCCACATGGTGCTGAATAGAGGAGGAGAAGCCACAATCGGTTGACACATGGTCCTGTAAAGGACGAAAAAAGTGATGCCTGAGCTCTTAATGTTATGGCCATCTGGCCAAGCAGAACAAGCCGGATTGGTTGAAGGGAACTGACCACTCTGAATCCATGCACAAGCCTAGTTCCTAATACTAGTAATAGGGTTCATCACAGAAGTTATGCCATTTAAAGCTGCTAATTTGATTCCCCCCTTTTTTCTTCTCAAATACGACTTACAGAATGCTGCTTATGACTTCTAAAGTCATATTCACCTCAGCTCTTTGTTGTCTGAAGGATATTATTATCTCATTTGAACCTACCTGATCTTTGAGAGCTGGGTGAATGCCTTTCTCTTGGGGTGCATGTACACTGCAGATTGAATCCATTTTGACACCACTTGAACTACCATGGCTCAATTCTATGAAATCCCGGGAGTTTGGTGAGGAATCAGCAAAATGACAACCCCAAGGATTCCTTAGCATTGAGCCATGGCAGTTCAAGTGGTGTCAAACTGCATTAATTCTGCAGTGTAGATGCACCCTAGGTTCCTGTTATCCTTAGAAACATGTTGGTGGGTATGAGAAAAGACTTTCTTGGTAGCCATTTCCACATTCTGGAACATCCTTCTCATTCTTTCATCAACAAATACTATTTTATTGAGGCAACCTTTCTGCAGTAGATCAGTTGCTGATGAAGTCTTAACATATGGGTGCTCTCCCCTTCCTTATTGATATGTTTAAAATTGTCTTGTTGTTGCTAATTATATATTCTAATCTATGAGTACTTTAATGCTTGAGTTTGTGTTTTTTTAAAAAATGTTCAGCCTTGTATTGTGTTCCTTTTTTTAAGATGATTTGACAAATTTCAGGAAAGAAAGTTTTTCTAAAAAATAACTGAATGCAGGAGAAAATGAAACTGGTGTATTTCTGACTTCTGTTTGTGGAGAAAGTGGCAGTCAGCGGTTTCTGTCCTAATTGTGCATGTAGGATGCAGTCTCAGGAAGAGAAATATGTGTACTGCAGCAATATAGGAGTCAGCATGTTCTAGTGACACAAGCATTGGATTACAACTCTGGAGAACAGATTTCATATCCTGCTCGACCATGGAAACCTATTTGGTGATCTTTGGCAAGTCACACTATCTCAGCCTCAGAGGAAAGCACAGTCAAACTGCTTCTGAACAAGTCTTGCAAGGAAAGCATGTTATTCATTCACCTTAGGGCCACCATAGGTCAGAAATGACTTGAAGGCACACAACTACAACAGAAATGTGAAAAATAATTGCAAAATTTCATATTCTTGATGAGATAGATTGTCTGAATGTATCAAGAAACCGCCAGCTTTAGAAAGAGTTCACATCTACAACACTGAAACAAGAGAATTACTTTTTTACTTTAGTTTATTGATATATTTTATTTTAATGGTCAAGGTTTCTATAAGGTGTACAGAAATGTTCCTGATTAGAATTACTAGTTTTAGATTAAGAAACAAAGCAAAAACATACATTATATATATAACAAATGGCTGATGAAAAAGACTAACACCATTGCTATAAGATTTCAAGATTTTAAAAATACATGCACTAGTTTTCAGTAGCTATTGTAGTTTTGTGCAATTTTGCTATTGAATGACAAACATTGTTCTTCTATGTCCAAGCACTCTTAGTGAAAAAGGCAGAGATATTTCACAGCCAAGGGCAGAAATCATGTGGTTTCTCATTCTCATGCCTGATAATACAATAAGAGAGGTTTATGTAGGAATATGGACACAATGATCTCATGCTTTTCCATACTAGAAAACGAAGAATACTGCAGCTCCAGGATAATGCAAAAAGCCGTCTTTCAGCAGCTACTAAAGGAAAATCTAAACTTGGGCAGTCAGGTGAATCAAGGGCATCAATGAGCTCTGATCTGTGCACATTTTAAAAATGTTCATACTCTGTCAAGAGCAAGTGTTTGGATTTCAGCTACTAAAGGCTAGGTCCCCCAGGAAAGCCAATATACTAGCATGGCTATTCAGAGAACTGTGATATATATTTTTAATCTAAACAGAACTAAACTGTCATAAATGCTATTAATACATTTTGTGTAATTGGTTTATAGATGAGACTGCCTTTTCTGTTCTCCACAAGAGACTAAATTGGCATTCACCTCCATTTATCTCTTGAGGAGCTAACTATGAGACACTTAACTGTCTTTTGCAAGAAGTGTGGCTCCAATGCCTAGGAGACTCAGGACCATTGGGAAAAGAATGTTTGTGGCACATGGCCAGTGTGTTCAATAACTGTGAACAATCAAGCTAATTTCATCCACACAAAAGGAACGAATCCATAACAAGAAGGCCTGGGCAGGAACTGGCAGCTAGCCAGCCGAACGTGGAAACAGGATGAATCGTTCTGGACTCCAAGGGCTGGGATGTGGCAAGGAATTCAGGATTAAGAGAAAGAATGCTTGATGGACAAAATAAATATTTACCAGCCCTTAAGACATCTGACTCTGAAAGTTCCCAGTTAACATTCAAACCAAATAACCCATAGAGAAAAGCTACTTGTCATTTTATTCCTTCATGGAGAGTGCAAAAACCTTAGGGAAGCTGTTTGCCTGGATGAATGCACATTTTTTCTTTCTGTTCTATCAATTTATCCATTCATCTGTTCTGAGGCTACTTCTGTGATATTAGGATGCATAGACTATTCTTTCATTCTATAATAAGCAAACTCCTACATAGAGGGTACCAAAGTATCAGAGAATGTTATAAAGTCTAACTCAAGAAAGGTTCCGGGCAGATTGGGGTAATGATGAGCTGTGTATACCATGCTACCCATCTTGTCTCCAATAAACTAGTCAGTCTTGGGTACACTGAAGACTGCCATAGTTCACATAAAATCTCTACTAATCTGTCTTTTTTCCTTTCCCTTTTCTTTTTGGCCCACAAATAGAAGGAAATGCTACCTTCAACCTTGGGCCCCATCTACACTGCCATATCACACAGTTAAACTGCATTAGATGAGTCTACACTGACCATATTATGCAGTTTAAAACTGCATGATATGGCAGTGTAGATGGGGCCTTGGATAGCAAAATATCTTTCCTGATTTGGATCTGCCAGATTAGCTGATTTCAGATCACAGATCTCGCTCCATTCCTCCCTCCATATAAGTATGAGGCATTAACATGATACAGTTATATCCCTATGGTTCCAATTTAACTACTATGGTAACACCCTATGGAATTTGGGGGTTTGTCCGTTGGGGAGGAATTACAGCACTCTGGCTTCTGCCTAAATTGTAAATCTCGGGATTTCATAGAATGGAACCATAGCAATTAAAGTAGAATAATAGTGCTATAATTCTATAGTGTGAAAGGGCCCCTGTTGAGGAAAAATACCTTTAGGAGATTATTCAAAAGCAAACAAAGGAGGATTGTGCATGCTCAATGGCCACAGCATATTAACAGAAGTCATGGGCATAAAACGGAATGGAGAGAATGATGGGGAACTTACGACCTCATCACATTTACCTTTGGAAGCCTCCTATGATTCTTCCAGTCTAGCTGGAGGATGGATGGGCCTAGAATCATAAAATCATAGAATAGTAGAGTTGGAAGAGACCTCATGGGCCATCCAGTCCAACCCCCCGCTAAGAAGCAGGAAATCACATTCAAAGCACCCCCGACAGATGGCCATCCAGCCTCTGCTTAAAAGCCTCCAAAGAAGGAGCCTCCACCACAGTCCGGGGGAGAGAGTTCCACTGTCGAACAGCCCTCACAGTGAGGAAGTTCTTCCTGATGTTCAGGTGGAATCTCCTTTCCTGTAGTTTGAAGCCATTGTTCCGTGTCCTAGTCTGCAGGGCAGCAGAAAACAAGCTTGCTCCCTCCTCCCTATGACTTCCTCTCACATATTTGTACATGGCTATCATGTCTCCTCTCAGCCTTCTCTTCTGCAGGCTAAACATGCCCAGCTCTTTAAGCCGCTCCTCATAGGGCTTGTTCTCCAGACCCTTAATCATTTTAGTTGCCCTCCTCTGGACACCTTCCAGCTTGTCAACATCTCCCTTCAACTGCGGTGCCCAGAACTGGATACAGTATTCCAGGTGTGGTCTGACCAAGGCAGAATAGAGGGGGAGCATGACTTCCCTGGATCTAGACGCTATACCCCTATTTATGCAGGCCAGAATCCCATTGGCTTTTTTAGCTGCTGCATCACATTGTTGGCTCATGTTTAATTTGTTGTCCACGGTCTTTTTCGCACACACTGCTGTCAAGCCAGGTGTCCCCCATTCTGTATCTTTGCATTCCATTTTTTCTGCCGAAGTGAAGTATCTTGCATTTGACCCTGATGAACTTCATTTTGTTAGTTTCGGCCCAACTCTCTAGTCTGTCAAGATCGTTTTGAATTCTGCTCCTTTCTTCTGGAGTGTTAGCTATCCCTCCCAGTTTGGTGTCGTCTGCAAACTTGATGATCGTGCCTTCTAACCCTTCGTCTAAGTCGTTAATAAAGATGTTGAACAGAACCGGGCCCAGGACGGAGCCTGCCGTCCATCACATGACATAAAGGAACTTCCTGTGGAGGCCTCTCTGCCAACTGGAGGGAAAATGTTGTACAACACTTTCCTCTCAACATGACAGGATTCCCGTGTTGTGCTGGCTCCAATGGAGCCAGAATGGGGACTCGTTGGGAGGGTGACACTTCCCCCATAATAAGATAAAGTCCTAAGGATAAGGTCCTAAGATTTATCTACTCTTTACTTTGGTACTTGCTGTGGGTCCTTCTTGCTGTTGTGTACCTACAACTTGTTTCTTTCTTATGACAAATGTAAGGTGGCCCTATCATGGATTTGTTTCTGCAAGATTTTTTTGGAGGGAGTTAGCTTTTGCCTTCCTCTAACATTGAGAGAATGTGATCAATCTGAGATCGCCTAACCTGTACACACATTTTAAAAAGTGTCATTATTATCCCAGTTCTGCATTAATTTAATCTACCATATTTATAATTTGTTATCTTGAATAGTGTTGTTTTCATAAAGTTTAAAATTGCATGGGATAAAATGATAATTATGTTACAGTATTTTCCTTTGCTTTTGTTTAATTGTCTTCAATGTAATGAGGGAGGCACATGACAAACTGTTCAGTGTGATTAATGTTGATGTATTTTAAGAATGTAGCTTTTTGTTGACACTTGAGAAGTCTTTTATTATATTATCTGATTAGTGATTTAAGTTTTTTAAAATACAGTTTTTGACTAGTCCTCAGTTACAAATTCAAATGTTTTATCTATGTACAATATTTAGTGCAATATACCATATTTATGTTAATACAGATTGATCAACAGTTGATTTCGTATTAAAAATTCTGCTGGAAATTCAGGACATTCCCATTTTAAAAAGATAAAACAATATCAACAGAAAATGGCAGTTCACATATTCAAGCAATTCTTATCCTTCATACAAATGTTCAAAGGGAAGACAGAGGTAGAAGTTCAAATTGGCTGAGGAAAAATGCAAGCAGAAATAGAATGCAACTATCAGGGAGGAGTCTGAGAGATGCAGACCAAAAAAAGTGCCATTCTAAGTTAGTGGAATGGCAAATATGGGTTGATTATCCCTTACGTGAAATGGTTGGGACCAGAAGCATTTAGGAATTAAGATTTTTTAAATTTTGAAATAACCTTATTTGCACTTATGTACATAATGAGATATCTTGGGATTGGGACCCAAGCCTAAACATGAAATCATTGATATTTTACATACATCTTAATTACTTAGCCCAAAGGTAATTTTATACACTCTTTTTAGTAATGAAAAAAGTTTGTGTACACTGACGCATTGGAAAACAAAGGTGTCACTATCTCAGCTATCTATGGAGATCATTTTGGATTATTAAATATTTCAAAATTCCAGATAAGGGATGCTTAACCTGTACTATCTAGTGAAGCAGAACATCACATTAGATTTAAATTTTCTTATTTTCAGAAGGCATATTTCTTCAGCCTGGTGCTCTCCAGCAAAATTGTTTGTGAGATTACAGGAGTTACATCCTCCCAGTCCTGCAATACAATAGCAACTATTTTGAGGCTGTAGCCATATAGTTACTTTAAAAACTAACTCTCAAGTTATGGTCAGGATTGTCATTTTTTTAAAAAAAGAAATGATAGATAATTCCTTTAACGTCCCTATCATCTTTACCTGGTTAATCTGAGTTCTCCCTTAATTGAACTCTTTCCCCATCAGAACGAAAGGAGAATTTCCATATACAGTAAGTACAATGCACAAGAAAAACTCTACATCAGGATCAAGGAAATTTGGGCATTTGTGTTGCATTTGAACGTCTTAATATTGTTATTAAGATGTTCAGCTGACATCAGATTTTCAGTAGACATTTGCAAAATTTATAAGAATGTCTTAGGAATATTTGCAAATACTAGGCGGTTCTTCACTTTCCAGTCTGAATCCATATGAAGCATAGCTTGCTTTAGATAGACAACTAATGTTGCCTATTTGTTTCCTTTGCCCATCAGGTAATTTGTTTCTGAACAAAGCTTTTCACCCCATTGACAGACAACATGCCATAACTAGGAAAGATGGATCCAGTTGTAAGTAATTAAGTCTACAGAAGCAGCACTACTTATTTTTCATTGTAGCAGATAATCAGAATGCTGTTGACTCAAGTGTAAAATGTAGAAATTAATGATCCTATATATTACAGATTAGAGTTTTTGGTTTGATCACTAAAAGTAGGAAACCCAACACTGAAAAACTGAGCAGCTCAAATTCAGGAAGAAGATATTATTTGATAACAAAATGCGTTAACACAGTGCATAAGCATATAATAGTTCCTGAAAAAGAGTAGATTTAACAAAATTCCAAATAAACTTTTTTCAACCTTACAATTAGAAAAAAACATGCATGTCAGAGATATAATCCATCACTTAATTTGTTCTTAAAGGAAACAATCAATAATTTGAGAAATTTTCACCTCAATATGAGAAAGTCTCTAAAAATGTAAAGTTTTCAAAGACTATTTGCATTTGGAATTTATTCTGTGCAAAATGTGCATGTGGGCTGTTTACTTGGAAAAGCTTACATATTCAAAATGTATACAAGCTTTTCCCACCATTTGTCTTCAAACCATGCCTACAACTGTGAATTGAACGTCCATTTAGGGATTTCTTCCCAGCCCAGCACAGAGATTCACTTGCTAGAAGTATCTGATTCTTTGCAGATTCAACAATTATTGGAACTCTGGACTGGCTGCTGTTACAGGGAAACAAATCTCTCCCTTATCCTGATTTGAGCTTTCTGATGCTGAGCAAGATTCTGGGAAATGTAGTTTAGGGCAGGGCCTTTTGAATTATCTGGCATAGGGCTCTTCTCCTTCCTATGCTACATTTTGCAGAATTCTGTCCTTTCTCAGTCTCTTTCCTAGCGAACTCTGCTTTCTCCCTACTGCTTCTCTTTTCTAATGGTGGGAGGCCATTGATTTAAAGAGGAAAGCCTTTTTGGCTTTGCTTTGCTTTCTTGTGTTGAAAATGAAACTGTCTTTGGGAGGCTTCCAAGATTTACAAAATTAAAATGAAAAAGTATTGGGTAAGTTTTGATTCTTAAGCTTTTGACGTGGGCCATTCCCACACATCGGATATTGCATCATAAGTAAGAATTTAACAAATTTGATATGACTTAACGACTAATGAAAAAATTGCACACCCCCTAATGTTTTATATTGTTGCTTTTTTATATTGTTTTATGTTGTTGCTCTTTTACATATTGTACTTTTGTGTGTGAATGGAATTGACCTATGGTTTAGGTATTACTAAATGAACTAACAAAATGAACAAATAAAATCAGCATCCTATTTGTATTAAATCCTGTTTCCCATACAAAAAATATTGTGTGCTGCTCAAAAATACCACATGCAATGTGATATATCTTTTCACCTTGGCACAAAAAGAAGAAGAAAAGGGGGAGAAAAAACCAGTGACTGATTAACTTAAACAGCCACATTTCTGAGAACTTTAAAATTGCTGTTTCTAATATTATACACTACATTAGCTATTTTCACAAAAAAATGAAAAATGAGTATTACTATAGATAGTAGAAATCAGGTGTCTTTAATGCCTATCACCTATAAACATTATTTGTGTTTCAATTGCTAAGCAGCAGGGTCTTGTATTAAATGTACTGAATCTTGCAAGAAACCCATGATCTATGTATAAGAAAAGAGGAATTTAACAACTGGTACTACTGATTTACTCTTGCTACTAATAATAATGCTAATATGAGCAAGACTAGTCTTCAGAGGTTAACTAAGGAGATCTTTTGAAATGGTTTGCTTCCTCCCTTCTTATGACTCACCTGCCTGAATTGGAATTTATTCATAGAGTTGGAAGAGACCACAAAGGCCACCCAGTCCAACCTTCTGCTATTTACACAATATACACACTCCCAGTGTCTGTTCAAAGAAGGAGGCCCCCACCACAATCCAAGGCAGTGTATTCTATCATCATGAATCTCTTGCCATCAGGATGTTTGTCCTGATGTCGACATTGAATGGCTTTCCCTCTATTCCATTGCTCCATCTCCTAGTTTCTGGGACAGCAGAAACCAAGCTTGCTACTTCCTCAATATGACATCCTTTCAAATATTTAAACTTGCTGTAATGTCACTTAGACTACACATACCTTACCTAGCTCCCGAAGCCACTCCTTGTAAGGTATGGTTCCCAGACATTCCATCATTTTGGTTGCCCTCCTGTGTTCTGGCTTGTCAATATCCTTCGTGAATTGTGGAGCTCAAAATTGGACATAGTATTTGACAGGATATACCTCACAACCTCTGAGGATGCCTGCCATAGATGTGGGCAAAATGTCAAGAGAGAATGTTTCTGGAATATGGCCATACAGCCCGGAAAACACACAATAACCCTGTGATTCTGGTCATGGAAGCCTTCAACAACACATTTGACAGGATACATCTATCCTATGTATGTAAGATAAATGGAATTTCCATTGTGCTCATTTGTAAATTTCCAAAGTTACACCTAGGAAAATGTGCATAAAATTCCAACTTAAGACATTTTGATTTAACAACCACAACTTTGTGAATATCACATTTCGGGATGAAACTAGCAACAAAATTCTTGATTCCTCTCCTCTTTCTCAGTGAGCTAGATAAAGATCCAGTGGCCATTTTCCATGCTGCAAAGTGTCACTATAATTTAGGATGGCTGTTGAAGCAAGCAGGCCTTTTGTCCATTTCATTCTCACACTTAATTTACAGTTGGTTTTCCGGGTCTATTTCTTTTTTGGTTTGTTTCCTTTCTCTTTCATTTGCTTTCCTATGAATCTGTCACCTGTTCCCGTTCCAATCAATAGTACATGAGTATACTTGCTACAAGATTAATTTATCTGTTCTTTTGCACTAGGGTCGTGGTGTAAAGGCCACTAACTCAGTAGGCAGGATCCCACAATAAATTGCATCAAGATAGCAGGAATCATCCACAAAAGCCTGCTTCATGTTCAGGGCCAATAGCGATGGCATCCATTTAATTTAATGAACGGGGAGAAGGACTTGCATTACATCATTCCTTTGTTTTCCTGTCTAGAAAATCTACCAATTGTAGCTGAGCATAGGTGGATGATATATATCAGTCTGTACAAAAGAAAGGAAAAAAGAGGATTGAAAGAAGAGGATTGTACATTTTATCTTACATCTTTTTGTTTTCATTTGTTCCTCTATGAATTACCTGAAGGACACTTTGCCCAAAACAGAAATAATGGAAGTGGGGGTTAGGTGGAGGATTACAATTGATAAAATGTATTCTATTTGATATTTACAAAATGGGAAAGTTCTCCTAGTATTTAGGAAAAAATTTGGAAACCCAGATGCCTTTTAATCAATTAAGATAAATGTTTTGAGAGCATAATATATTGAATAAGGGTTATATTCAATGACCACTTTGTATGAGTAGAAAATCCTGCTGCCTACTTAAGGCAAAACTACAATTGCCATATTGCCCAGTGAACTGGGTTTTATCCAGATTCTAGGCATGCCACCAGGGGCTTATTGAATGCAGTGAAAAAAATCTATTTGGCACCTTATTTTCTCAGTTTGCATTGAGTATGTAGTGACCCTGTTATAATGAGATCTCCATAACTGATCAATCTCCATTTCCCCCTGTTGCTATTAGGGGATAATCCACATTCCCAATACTTTGTATTATTCTCAGTTATATACCCATGGACACTCATCTTCCCCTGCCCTAATCATGCACATGAAAAAATGTATTTTCTGTTAATATACTGGTGTGTTAGAGCGCTTCCACACAGGCCAGAAATGTGCACCAAAGTGGGTTTTTAAAAAATGTAGTCACTCTGCCTGGGGAGAGTGACTACTTGCCATCCTTATTACCCTGAAGCCCCCTAAAATACATCCATTAAAAGTAAAGAAAACTTACCTGGCCACCATTAAGGTCCTCCTTGTGTCCTCCTGGTGCAGGAAATGATGCTCCAGGAGGCAGGGGTCAAGGAGGAAAATAGTCTCCGGGCGCATCATTTCCTTGCAAAAGGAGGATGCAAGGAGGACCTTAATGGCAGTCAGGTAAGTTTTCTTTACTTTTAAGGGTTGTTTGGGGAGCTGTGGGGAGGGATTGGGAGCCATCCCAAACCTTTGGGCTCCAGGAGCCCAAAAGGTTCAGGATGGCAAATGGGGACTCACTTCTGGATAGTCTCGGGAGTGAGTCCCCACAGGCCCAATACCCTATTAGACCTGGGCCTTTCAGGAATGCCCGGCTCTAATGGGGTATTTAATTAATTTGGAATAATTGAAGTTATTCTGAATTAATTTGTATTTACTGGGGGTGTTATTTGGACACTCCCCAGAAAAACCCAGACAGGTCCCAGGATATGGGTCTGTCTGTCTGGGTCCTTAGTTTCCACATGCATAAACGTTCTTTAAAATATAAAAAGTTCATCCCAAGAAAAAACGTCTTCTTGGCTGGAATGCTCACCTTCCACCAAGCAGGTTACATCCACCACTGATTCCTTCTCCCAACAACACAGTGAAGAGATGCTGCCTTGAGTGCTAGCCACATGCCTAAAAATTACAAAAAAAAAAATCTTGGACATTGTGCATCATGACCAGAGTGCCTATGAAGTATGATTTTTTTTCTTCTTCTGTGTAGATAAGCTTCTGATAGCATTAGCTGGGCCAGATCTCAAATTTACTTTCAACTGTCAGTCTCTTGGGTTTTCTCTACAGAAAATGGTGCTGGGTCAGAGGACCATCTTGTTCTTCATTTAAAGCAAAATGTCCTGGGTTGGAATCAGTTGATGCTATGTTTAATGACTCTCCATTCACAGTTTAAGGTCAAATATCTGTTCTTTGTATGCTGTTATGTCTAAATTTAACATGCCACCAACTGCTTGCTGTAGAATATTTCAGATGACTGTGAAGAGAAATCTCTCAGAAGGAATTCAAACATTCACACTTTATGGTATGCTTTCCTGCTGCAATAACAACTATATCAAACCAAACCAAAATACTCATTTGCTTTACCTGGCAATACAACATACCGAGTAAAACTTGTTTAAAAGAAGCAGAGTGCATTTGTCTCAGATTGTTAGGTAATTTGACAAAGCTCACATGAATAATTCAAATGATCAAATGACAAAAATATTGTAACTTCAATTTTCATTTTTACCTGCATGCACACATAATCATCCTACATTGTAGAACATTTTTAAAAAGTTGTTTTCTTCTATAATGTCAAAACTGGTAATAGATGGTGTTATACATATAGCTTCTCTTCCACAGTGATCTGTTGAAGGTGAAATAAAGAGGATAATGTTTGGTTTTGTTTCATTATTGTTGTGAATTGTGTCAATTTAATGTATTTCTAACTAGGACTAGGGGGAGCATCTGTTTGAATAGCCTGATGGTGTAATGACTTTGTTGTGGGTACACACATAAAAGATCCCCCATTTTGGTATGACTAATATGTGCTTGTTCATTTATTTCAAAATATTAAACCTATTTCAAAGTATCAGGTGTATGTTTTGTGAATGCACACAGTTACAGAAATAGATCATACAGCTTTTAAACCCTTATGAAAAATGTATATTACATTGTAATATAATAAATAGTGTGCACTTACTTTATTATCAAGTTATATGGCATTTTCAAAATGCCGGGGCCCTTAATATTATAATACTACTCCTATATCTGTGAGGTATACATACATGTACTTTGTGTAGATATACATCAAACTGTAGATAATAGCAAATTGTATTATTTCAATTGGACAAACAATAAAAGTCCTGAGAAGGAAGTATAGCTTTCATAGGAGGTCCTAAGTGAATAAGTGAAACCATTGGTAAGTGAAACCATGTATGTTCTGTGGATACTGGGGTTTTATTGCATAATAGTCCTTATCCTTGGAACTGAATCACTGGCGCTGTCTCTCCCTTCATCCTCTTACATACTAGTAAGTAGCAGCAACAGTCCTTCCTGGGACTTGATAGTTGCACAAAGGATGAGTAGGTTGGATATTACAGAAAGGGATGGAAAATAGCACCTTGCATTCCACCCATAGAGACATATGCACACGTTAGCACTCTTACATGCATGAATGTCACTAAAAGGATTACAGACTAAGAAATCTCTTCCAGGGAGGGACTGAGGCAGCAGAGTTGGTTTGCCAAAGGGCCCATTCCACCACATTCTGCTGTATAAGCTGCAAACCCACATCTGTAAACTAACAAAATGTTTGTAGAGAACTTCCCTCTATATTAAAGTGAATAGGGATACTTTTATGTGCATGGAGCTTGGAGTTTTTGTCTCTGCAAAGGGCTGTTGTATGACAGTATGCTTATTTCTGTGATACACATACACAGGAAAAACAAGAAGAAAAAGTGATTCTCATTTTTGACTATGCATTTTGGAGTGGATAAAGAAAGACATAATTAAACATTTTTTATTTCATACATGGCTATTGAATATCATTGGAAATAGTAAAGTTTTTACAAATTTCAGATTTCACTCTGTCAATTAGATACAGTAGAGTCTCGCTTATCCAACCTGCATTTATCCAACGTTCTGTATTATCCAACACAGTCGGCCTTTTAGTAGTCAAGGTTTTTGTAGTCAATGTGTTCAATACACTGCGATATTTTGATGATAATTTGTAAATACAGTAATTACTATATTACGTTACCGTGTATTGAACTGCTTTTTCTCTCGATTTGTTGTAAAACATGATGTTTTGGTGCTTAATTTGTAAAATTATAATGTAATTTAATGTTCAATAGGCTTTTCCTGAATCCCTCCTTATTATCCAACATTTTCATTTATCCAATGTTCTGCCGTCCCATTTACGTTGGATAAGTGAGAGGCTACTGTATATTCAAAGATATGTGCAGAAGGGAGCAATGTAAAATCCTGTGGTAATCTTTTTCTTGTGTCTGAAATTATTTTAATATTCTATTTTTTTCTTCTTACATATTGCATGTACGCACCACAATTAAAGGCTGGCATGGAAAATATAGGACAGGGGAACTAGAAACAGCAATCCTACCTCATAAGAATCAGGTTACCTGTTCAAATTGCTAACATTATTCACAGACTGCAACCCATTCAGCTTTTGTGTTCTATTCATAAACTGGGCATTTTAGGATTAAATGAAGAAAGGGCTTTTCTGCATATCTTTCAGTCAAATCCAATAAATGCATAGTCAGAATTTATAAACTGTCAGGCGGATCCTCTGTGTCTGTACGCATGTGTGCATGCATGAGGGTCATTCATAGGATTTGTCCACAATTAAGGCCAAATAATTTCCACACATAATAATCTTTACAAGCTCATAAACCATGGTGCCACCCAAGATGTTAACAAGCTGGCATGGTCTGAGCATCAAAGACAGAGAGGAACTGTGTTTGCATGTTTGGCACACAAACTAATGAGGAAAGTCAATTGGCCCTTTGTCTTGAGGGTCTGAAGAGCTGCGCTCTAATGTTTGGTTTCTTGGTTGGCACTTGTTCAAGTAATCGCTCATGGCCTGACAAAGCAGCACTTGTGTTTTATTAGTGGCCATGCTGAACTCTCCTGCCTGGGCTGTGTTGTCTCTCAATAGAAGGTTGCACCAAAGGGCATCCTTATTTGAAAACCACTAAATCAGAGCATGATGATCTTTGCCCAGCAAATGTAACTAAGACAACAACAGAAGTGTTTACAGCAGCTCCTTTTTTTGCTGAAAAAGGAGGTGGGGAGCAACTGCTATGATGATCTGTGAATGAAAATTTGCAACACAGTGAGGGAAGGAGTGTCCAAACTTGGGAGAATGTTCATTGAGCAGTTCCTTAGAATACATTGCTGCACACAATGATACACAAAATGAGGTGGCAAAATAATATTGTTCATGTTAGCTAGTAATCAGTTTATTGATACAATGTTTTTCCTTTTAGAAGGCTAAGTACACTTTTCATGAGTTCCACATTCTCTTTCATCCAGGCACGAATCCTACCAATTTAGCTCATCCAAAGAAGGCTATAGCCCTTGGTACTCATTCCACTTAGAGTTAGAGTTAAAGCTTTAAAAACATTTTTCCCTAACTACAGAGTGCAAATATATACCGTGTTTCCCCGAAAATAAAACAGTGTCTTATATTAATTTTTGCTCCCAAAGATGCTCTAGGTCTTATTTTCAGGGGGTGTCTTATTTTTCCATGAAGAAGAATTCACATTTATTGTTGAACAAAAAAAATGAACATTTATTATATACTGTACAGTAGTTGTCATCACAAACCAGCATAACCAGACAAACTGTGAATCCTATCAAGAATTTCTTGTTACTACCAATATTTCCATGTACAACACTTTATGGTAAATACATTTACCAATCCTGCATGCTCTGGTGTTCTGTTCGGCGGGCATGCTTTCAAACAAAAACTTTGCTAGTTTTGGGGGAGGCCTTATATTTAGCAATTCAGCAAAACCTCTACTAGGTCTTATTTTCTGGGGATGTCTTATTTTAGGGGAAACAGGGTGCGTGTGTGTGTATATACATATATATATATATGTATGAAAATAATAGTTACCACAGCATGTCCCAGTACAGTGGCCATACTGGATGGGTAGTTCTGGGAATTTTAATATAAAACAACTTTTTCCAAAATGTTAACTTATTTTGAGTTATTTTAGACTGATCTGTCATCATTTAACTGTATATATTTATATATCAATAATATGCACAGTGGCAAAATTATTACTTTCATGCTGGAATTTCTGAAATGTTCTGAAATTTTTGTAAAAATTAATTTTTTGCAGACAATTCACACATTATCACTGACACACTGCTGCATTGCAGTGTTTTCTTATTTTGTCCTCCAATGTTTTTACAGAATTATTCTGTTGTGGGTTTTTTTCCTGGTTTTCCCCCCCTCCTATACTTTTCTCTCCACACACACAATTGTTCTTTTCTCTCCCCACACACATTTGGGAGACTGCTCAGCATGAACTGTCAGCACACTTTTAAAGGTAAGTATTTCTTTACATTTTCACTTTTTATTGGTTTCCTGCTCAGTATGGAAGAGAGACTGATGATTTGCTCTCAAGTATCTCTTTGTTTGCTGTTTGTGGTGGATGCATTAGCATGCTAGCTAATTCTATCTTCTTTTGTTTTTGTTTTTTTACATGTTTTCTATTGTTGTTGTTTTTTTAAAAAAAATAAAGGGAGACATGTTAAAATCATGTGACAATTTAACCTGGATATACTCAAGCAACAAAAATGACAGTGATCAATGAATCACTAATTGCTGGTCACAAGGAGGGGAAAAGCAGTCCATGGGAAGGACAATCAAAGGTAAATGTCTAATTAGCATCAACAAGTATCTTCACTGAATAGAATGTATGAAACAGAACTTAGAAAAGTTACTTTTAAGTACAGTTCCCTTGGCTGGAATTCTGTTGGTGTTTCATGCTTAGCAGAATATTTTGTTCCATTGATATAGTTGCAGGAGAGTATCACAGTATGGGAGAGGCTTGGAGGCTTTCACATGTACTGTTTGGCTTGGAAACAGTACATGTGAAAAAGATCTTAGAGTTTTCATGGACAACAAGTTGAACATGAGCCAACAGTGTGATGCAGCAGCTTAAAAAGCCAATGGGATTTTGGGCTAATCAAAAGGAGTATAATGTCTAGATCTATTCTGCTTTGGTTAGACCTCATCTGGAATATTGTGTCCAACTCTGGGCACCACAGTTCAAAAGAAATATTGACAAGTTGGAAGTTGTCCAGACGAGGGCAACTAAAATGATCCAAGAACTGCAGAAGAGAAGGTTGGGAGGAGACATGATAGCCATGAAAAACTATGCTATAAGGAAGAGGGAGCAGGCTTGTTTTCTTCTGCCTTGGAAACTAGGAGTAATGGGTTCAAATAATAATAATAATAATAATAATAATAATAATAATAATAATAATAATTATTATTATTATTATTATTATTATTATTATTATTATTATTATTATTATTATTATTCCTTGCTTTATCTTCCCAAAGATTCCAGGAAAAGTTATTCCACCTGAACATTAGGAAGACCTTCCTGACTGTAAGAGCTATTCAGCTGTGGAAGTCTCTGCCTCAGAGTGTGATGGAAGCTCCTTCCTTGGAAGCTTTTAAACAGAGGCTGGATGGCCATCTGTCAGGGGTACTTAAATTGTGCTTTTCCTGCATGGCAGGAGGTTGGATTAGATGACCCATGTGGTCTCTCTCAACTTTATTATTCTATGATTCTATGATTACATGGAGATAAATTTGCCCTCCCAGTTCATGAGCAATTCATTAGGTTTTGTTGCTGCTACCTACTCTAGGATAAGTAACACTTGTCAACAGGTCTAAAAAGTAACATTGCCAAGTTTTATTATGAACAGACATTATATCATTGGTCACAAGGAATGACATTACTGGATAATATTGTGCTACATTAAGTTCATGAGCAGAACTCTGTGTTATTCCTGATTGTGGAAAACCAATGCTTCAGCCGTGCTAGAGGGCACTGGTAGAGGAGTGACCCAGATGGGCCCCCTTCATTCAGAATTAAGTTATTATCACCTAGCTAACTACATCATATTGACAGCAGAGCAATTTCCCTGCATCTTAGGTGGAAACCTTGCACATGGCATGTGAGTGGGAGAGACTGGCAATTGATTATATTTGGCATCAATTCAGCATCTATATTCACTGGATACAAAACTGTAAAAATGCAAAAGAAGTAGACTTAATAACAGTGATTTTCTCCCTGTGATTTCTGTTCTTAATTATACATGACACAATTGCAGAAAAATAAAGTTTCTCAGCAATAAGAAGTAAAATGCAAAAAGACATGTGCACGGTGCTTAAGATTATTTTAAAAGCAAGAGGAAGAAATCAAATCTGAATTAGAAATCAAGGCCATGCAGTCATAATAACTGTGTATTTCTCAAAGGTGAATAGAGATGTGTGGGCACAGGTTACAGTTCCAGTGCAATCTGAGATTTGGACAATCTGTTGGGTATAGGCAATATGTTGAGTTATAGCTTAAAACACAAGAATCCAGTTGTATTGTCACACAACTTTTATGAAAAATATTCCCAGGGCAGCAAATATTAATACATTGGTTGAAATCCTGCTTCTTCACAAGTTGGTTTACATTTTCAGGAATTAGAATTAGAATTTGGTAGGGGTGTGTGAGATGCCAAAAAACATGCTGTTTTCAGTTCCCCCCTGTTAGCTTTACTGGGAAATTCCTGAAATCAGGAGGGGAAAACTACAGTTCTGTGATCCGGCAGATGGAAGTTCTGTTAACGTTTCAGGAAGATCCGGTCCATTAGCAACAATGGGGGAACTTGCCAGGCTCCTCTTTCCATCATTGTTATGGCTATTGGGATGAAAACAGCTACACTTTTAAAGACACATTTACTCTAAGTTTCAGAACATTTGGGTCATCTACTGAGAGGAAGGTTGCTGGACTGGTGCAGGAATGCATACAAGCCAGAAGGTAGGGATGGGGAGGGAATAGCAGAGAGTCAAAGAGGTTAATGAGAAGAAGGGGCTTTTTTGTAATTTTTAGATTTTTTGGGGGGTGGGGGGGGAGCTGCTGGTGCAGGACAGAGTAGGTAAAGGTAAAGGTTTCCCCTTACATTAAGTCCAGTCCTGTCTGACTCTGGGGTTGGTGCTCATCTCCATTTCTAAACCGAAGAGCCGGCATTGTCTGTAGACACCTCCAAGGTCATGTGGCCGGCATGACTGCATGGAGCACCATTACCTTCCCACCGGAGCAGTACCTATTGATCTACAGAAGCCAAAAGGTAGGGCTGGGGAGGGATTGGAATTGAAACAATATTCTCCCCATGTGGACTCAAGAGAGTCAGGCTACCCTTCCCTTCTCTAAACTTATCCCACACTCAGTCAAGTTAAAGGAAAAAAAGAGAAGATAATAAATATTTAAACAAACACACAAAAATGCCCCTTTAAAATTCATAGCCCACCGTCCCCTAACGCACATCCACCCATACCTCCCTAGCATACCAATAAAATAAAAGGACTATAAGGAAGATTTTAACCAAGAAGATTTAATGATATAATGCAGAAAAAAATTGGAATTCTCAAAAAGTTCCTAAGCAGTGACAGTACTAATACAGAACACGGAGCTAGCTAGCATAGGGTCATACACACATCCTCAACCCAAAGGCTTACTCAATGGATTAACATACATCACATTCTCCTTGATCATGGTAGCTGTGGTTTTAGGAGAATCCTGACCCAGCCATGCTGCTCAAGTGAAGAAAACAAGGGCTATATAAATTCCTGTATTGGCATGTATTCCAATAATGTAGGTTTGACAGAATCCACAACTATTCCTATAAAGTTGGTTTGGATTCTGGCAAAGCTTCCCATCCTCTCATTGAAGAGGTTTGCCTGATTTATGGCAATTCTCCCCTCTTCTAACAATTTTTGTGGGTTCACTTCATGGGAAGATTTTTCAAAAGTGTAAGTGATGAGGAAGGTTGCTACAGCACTCAGTATGCACTAGTCAGCATTTCATATGGATTTCAACCCAGTTGTGACATTAAGACCTAGAGGATAATTTATGCAAGACACCTAGCACCACAGATTTGGGCTACAGGATCTGAACTTTAATATAACCTGAGATTAATTCTCAGCTAAGCAACTATCAGGCGGAATAAGTTGCAAATGTATTTCTGCACAAAAAAAAGTAAGTCAAAATATGCCCCAAGCCATATGGCTGATTATGTTTTTCACCGGCCATATGGCTTCCTCGCTTTTTTTTTTTTATCAGCACAGATACTATTTTTCAATCGTTTAGTAAATTTTCAAGATTAATTCCATTACATTTTAGTGAGGTGAATAAATATTTCAGTGTTTAGACTAAACCAAAAATATAATACTATTTAATAGTGCATCAAATGTATGTTTAGAGCATATTGATAGAAATTGGTCAATTATGTTTAAACCTAATTCTTGTTGTGCATTAGAGCAAGCTTTTAACCGAGCCATGGTGGGGTCAATAATAACTTTATTGTATATATTACCAAAATTTATGTGCAACTTGACAAGAGTTTAAAAACATGTATATTTGTCTGTAAACCTGTTTTAGTGAACTACTGAAATACATTCATTTGCAGTCATAATGAATATGATAGCAAGGATTGTACAAGTGCAAGAAGAAATTGCCATTTACAATAGAGACAGACATGCAGCCTCACTTTATCTTACTCTGCTAAGCAGAATGGCATATTGAATCCCAGATTGTTTTTTAACTATGTAGGATTAATTTTTAGAAGTCAGATTTACTTAGCAAACAATGCAGAAACTTTGAATCTAGAAAATAGTATACTAACATGTTTTTCAATGTGAAAAATTAGTGTCATACTTGGCAAACATTCTGACTTACAAATTATGTCTGCCCTAGAAACAACTGAAGCCCATGACATATCCCATAGGAGTCCTCCCTTCCACTATAGCCAATGGCCACTGAATAGGCCCTTTACTAACACTTTTAACTGGAAAATAGAGGGAAGAAAAGGCTTAAGTTTCAAGAGCATGTCAATCTGAAATGTTTTTCATCTTCACCCTCAAAATTCATTCATTAACAATGCGAAAGAAAGGCATTGTTTCACTCCCTCTGTTGCTCTGGAATTTCCCCAAATTTGGGACAAGCTGTAATATCAGTTTTAGTACAGACTAAACATGTGTTAAGAGGCACCCCTTCCTTAATTATAAGTTCATGTCTGGATTCCAGCGGTACAGCTGTGTACCTTGTTAAAAACAAAATAGATTTCAATAATATGAATTCTGTTTAAAAGACACAAAATGAAACAAATGGCATAAAACCATCCAGTTCTGATTTTGGATAATGGATAGGCAGACAACCTGTCATTTAAGTAATGTGAGCTCTCTGATAGAAAGATGGGCTGAAATCAAGACACTAAAAGTAAAACAAATAGCATGATATTTGGTAAATGGAACCAAATGGAATTAACTATAAACATTAAATGCAATCATTCAAAATCTGCCTCCCAAAAGTTGGTAAGATCAAAATTGTATTCTGTCATATCAGGATTCTCCAAGAAATGTAGATGCGATTTTTTTTGGGTTTCATGCAAACACTAAAGGTGCATTAACGTGAACTGCAGTATGCACATATATACAGTATACTTCATTTTTTTCCTTCAATATGTGTAGAAAAATAATGCAATATTTTGTATCAAATTATTCACAAGGGAAGAGGGCAATTTAAAAATAAGCTGCATAAATGAGATTCAGGGGTTATATCCAGTGAAGTAATTCTCCTAATGTGAATCTGCCTAGTTTATATTCTTAAACACATATTATTTCCAGTACTTTGATTTTGTTCAAGTGAATGATTCCATATTCTGTGCCGTCATGTCATTTCACTATTTGTTTTCATGTCTTTAAGAAGCCATATTCCATAAACAACTGTCCTTGGAATAGCCATTTCATGACTTACTGCTCAGTCCTTTCACATGCCATTGTATTGGATCTTTCACAAAACCATTTTAGAAATGGTTTCACAAGTGATTTAACTATTAATTCTAACTAAAAATTACACCTAGTGTACATGGCCTAGTACTAATGTAACATTCAGTGCTGCGGAATGTAGTTTCTCCACTGACGTAACATCCAGTACAGCAGGGTGAAGGTGGGACTTGTCTCACTTAATACTGAAAGGGAGTGGGGAGACATAGTTTTCTCTTTGATAGTAGTAAGCTCTTTTGTAGTTCCAATCTAATTGAGCTTTAATACAGAAATGGGTCATAGTTTAATGCTAATCTTACATGTTCTTCTCTTTTGTCTGCATACTCTAAAATATACAAAACCAAACAGAGAAGATGATATCTTGTTAATGAATAAAGATGGTATAAATCAGACTTATGACATGATAAGTCTTTTAATGGTCATTTTAGTGGCTGGAATTCTGTACTGACCATATAATGACCAAAATTTCCCCTAAAACTCATCTTGTAAGAGGAGCAGACTCCCAACCTCCAAAACATGGTCTTTTTAATGTTGTCAGCGAGCACGGGGATGTATGGGGATACTTCAAAACCCCTCTTGCAGTTGGATGTGCTGCATAAATATAATCAATAGAGAACCCTGAGTGAATCTCTGCAGATGCCTGTTTTTATGTGTCCAACTACAAGAAAATGGCTTAACCCCTCATATTGGGCGAGAATGTGCTGGGCATACTGGGTGAACTTTTGAAGAGAAGCATCAGGAAATCTAGCTATGGAGACATGGTTACATGCTACAAGTCTCTAATGGCTAACAATATGTATGGGCTAAAAAAACAAAGCTTTCAAAAGGTAGAATTCATTTTTGTCAGAGTCAAAAGAACTAAGTTACTTCAGAAAAAGAAGAGCAAAATCCTGAATGGCAACTATGACAACGGCTTAGGCAAAATATCATTGTTTGCTCCACCAGTTTATGAAATGATGAAATTGATATTAAGCATTGTTTGTTCACCCTGTTTGCGCGAGGATTTAAGAAGAGTTTCATTCATTAGTGCCCACTGCAGGATATGTCTTTTAAAATAATTAGGCCCAAGGATGATAGATGAAATATCACTTCTCCAGTTAATTCGTAACATTTTCCAGTGTCCCACAGAGATGTAAGTAAGATAATGCAAATGTACTAGAATACCAAGCCTGGATGCAGCATTGAAAAAGAACGTCCTGTAAGTTCAAATAAGCCAACTAATTTCTAGTCAAACAAGGTAATTTCCAGCCAGATTCTTCTGATGTTTTTCTCTGTTTGTAATTTGCATAATTAAATAGCTCGGTGTTTCAAAGCAGACACAGTAGTAAGGTCAGAGGGTTATATGTTAAATAGCAACAACCTCTTTTTTATATAAAAGAAGCAGCAGCAGAGAGCAGCTGATCTCTTGTCACATAATTTTCTCCTTCTCTCCTTCTCTCTCTCTTTCTCTTTGGGGTGAGGGATCATAGACATTTTACTTTGGCAGGGGAGCAGTAGGCCTTTGTGCGTTCGCAAGCAATCCAGGATCACAGATGTCCTTGATTATTGAGAAATCTCTTTTCATGATTTCTTCTTCCCTCCCTCCCCAAACAGCAGGTCATCATTTTGACATGAACATCTCTTTTTAAGAGCTACAACATTGTGTCTTTAAAGGATGTAAAGTACAGAAGAAAATAAGGGGGGAAAACAGGTCACACATTGAATTTTTAAGGCTAAAATTTAAAAATTAAGGACGGATACTCCAGTGATCTTAAAAGTGATTTGAAACCAACTGGTTCATACAGATTTCAGATGTTGTTTGTGCTGCTTTTCTTCACACGAAGATCAGCTATAACAGATGACATAAAGGGCACTACAGGGCTGTCAGGTTGTTATCCATATTTTTTCTTTTTCTTTTTCTTTTGGCTACACAAAAGGAGGAAGCATTCTTTCGTAGGAACAGAACCACATTTACAGAAGGAGTCCTTCTAAAAATGGAAGGGGTCCTTCTGGTCTCTTGTTCCACTCTAGTTTCATTTATTTGTTCCATTTATTTAATTCAGCTGAGAGTGGCTTGTAGTTCTAGGAACATATGCTGAGGGCATTTTTAGTTTGTTTAGAGAATTCTCCATATTATGGCCAGTAACTATGCTGGTCACGACGTTCTTGAAATGATAGGCCAAAAGAGCAACACTTTCTAATTCTGGCTGCCAGAGCATTTCAGCCTGACCTCATTTGGCCTTCTATCAGATTTCAATAGCTTTCCATAAGTGACCAAACCGCTCTAAGAGTTACTGTCTTCCCCCATTCCATTAGTGACTGCTGACTTCCATGAAAGGTGATTACTCTGAAAGTAAGTTCAGCATTAAAGTCAAAGTTCAGAGTAGAACACAGAGTCAATTCACTGCCCCAATTACATAGAGCCACCATCTGCCATTACCATACCCCAGTAGCATCCTGGGAGGAAGAAGAGAAAAAGGAGATCAGCAGAGAAAGACAAAAGGCACCTCACAACCTCTGAGGATGCCTGCCATAGACGTAGGTGAAACGCCAGGCAAGAATGCTTTTGGAACATGGCCATACAGCCCGGGAAAACTCACAGCAACCCAAAGACAAAAGAAATAGCAAGAGAGACACAGCAAGATTTCTTTGGGCTCTAGTCCCATTGGCACTTGGCTGTAGCTCCACATACTTTAGTCAAATTCTGTCCCCAAGCAAAATGTGGACCATGACAGAAAAATATGTTGTCTGGTTAGAGGAATAGCAAATTCATCACACTGTTTTGGATCCAGATGCTGTGATATTTAGAAAACATCAATAGCAAAAGATGACGCCCTGTATTTATTTGCAGTGTTTTCACTCTTATTCATATGCATCATGCATAGGGCAATGTTCTGTATTTTAATTAATTTAATCAGTTTACTAATCTGTCTGCACTTTGTGCACCTTTTACTGCTGAGCTACTTGGATCTTTGGACTGTAGTAAATTTATGATTGGCTGAGTAGCAAAAGATATTCATGATGGACTCATAGGCAGTTATAAAACTATGTCTTCATCTACATAGGCCACTTAATCTAGGGCCAGTCTAGAGCGGTTCAAGCATGTTTTGGGCTGACCCTGGTGTGCATGCACATACTCTGTGCCTAATCTGTAGTGCCAGTGGTGCGGTGAGGTACAACCAGTCTGAAATGACTAAGGCCCAGCTAGACTGTCACATTACTATGCATGGCACCGTCACCCCTGCCCAGTGGCTACAAAACTCCAAGAGCTCCTGGCCATTGAGGGCACCCTATACTGATATCACCAGTCCCTCCTCCTTTTCCCAGGTCTCCCAAGTAGGCAACTCTGCTGATGTCAGCACAGGACACTGGCTCTGTAGCCAGCTGGAAGCAGTGACAATGGTGAAATGGGCTCAGTCCATTCTTGTTTCCCTGTGCTAATGAGCAAAGGGCATAGAGGTGACCCATGTGGAGAGCAGACCAATCTGCTTCACAGACAGTCCCACTGTCCATACTGGAACGAAGTCACAAGGTTGCTTCCCTGACTTTTCTTAACGCAGAACTAAACCAGGTTTACTGAGAAAAAAGCACTGGCTATGACAGAACATCATGAAGACAGCGAAGAATGAGCGTGGGCTATTAAATCATGTAGACAAATCATATGATTCATCTATATCATGGCAGCATCTTATGGAATCCTGGAGTCTTTGGTGAGGCTGATAACTCTTTCTAATCATCCCTAAACTTCAAAACCCATAGAAGGGAAGCATAGCTGCTAAAATAGAATCATACTACTTTAACTGTGCAGTGTTAAAAGGCCCTGGTTGTCTTCCCAGTTCCCAGAAGTAAACGAGGTCACTAGCAGATAAGCAGGAGCTTAAGCCTGTTTAGACTTCTGGCTGAGAGTGAGAAGTCTTTGAGCAGATGGCTAGTATGTGAGGGCACAAAATCAGCAATATAGTAACAGACTAGTGACTGAGGCAGCACCCTTGGAGGCAGAACTGAGGACATTAGTGAATTTGCCTCTCTTTTTCATGAAAACATAAGTTTGAAGTATGCCTTCTTGGATAATATAAGGGCCTGGTTAATTCTTATAATTTATTATTATTATTATTATTATTATTATTATTATTATTATTATTATTATTATTATTATGTTTATTATGTTTATTTATATCCTGCTTTTTCACTCCATAAGGAGGGTCAAAGCAGCTAACATTACAATACAATTTAAAATATACAGATATACAAATATTAAAACTGGGCTGTGGCGCAGGCTGTTGAGCAGCCAGCTGCCAGCTGCAACAAATCACTCTGACCAAGAGGTCATGAGTTCGAGGCCAGCTCGGAGCCTGCGTTTGTCTCTGTCTCTGTTCTATGTTAAGGCATTGAATGTTTGTCTTATATGTGTGCAATGTGATCCGCCCTGAGTCCCCTTCGGGGTGAGAAGGGCGGAATATAAATACTGTAAATAAATAAATAAATAAATAAATAAATAAAACTGTATTAAACATCATTAGAATTAAAAACAATTCTTCTTCTTCTTCTTCTTCTTCTTCTTCTTCTTCTTCTTGTTATGTTTATTCATATCCTGCTTTTTCTCTCCATAAGGAGGGTCAAAGCAGCTAACATTACAATACAATTTAAAATATACAGATATACAAATATTAAAAACAATTCATATTACCATAAATTTATTTTACATGTGCAGCTGCCTTCTCCTTTTTGTCAAAAGAGCGGGGGGTGGGGGGCTCAGTTCAGGATGGCTGTTCATAATTGTTGGGTTATAAAAGGCCTCACTATGGATACTATTATGTTAATTATTCTTAAGAATAACTTTAAAGCAACTACTTATGCTCTAGCCAATCACTATGGATTCCCAAGCCATCCCTTATTTATTTTATTTATACTTTGGTCTCCTGGTGTGCAAAGGTGTCATTCTTGCTGACTTATACATTTTAAACATTACAATCCCATAAAATACAAAAAGGTTTAAAAACCCTATTAATCATAGCTTAACTATGTGCTGTGTAAATAAGTATATCCTTATGTTTGTCCTAAATATCTCATATTTCAGTATTATGAGGAAGGGAGGGACAGTTCTCTTTGGATCCCTTCTCAACAAAGTTTATAATTGAATATACTGCTGTCATCCTCCCAGATTTCTTTATTTTTCTAAATAAACAGGTTATCATATTATGGTCATTGGGAGCATTAGTGATGTTTCCTTATCATTTTTCCACAGAGCGAATTATACCAGTATGTTTACAGTATGCCCAGGCTGTGGTGCAGGCTGGTGAGTAGCCAGCCAGCTGCAGCCAGCTGCAACAAATTACTCTGACCAAGAGGTCATGAGTTCGAGGCCAGCTCGGAGCCTATGTTTGTCTTGTCTTTGTTCTATGTTAAAGGCATTGAATGTTTGCCTTATATGTGTAATGTGAGTCCCCTTAGTTTAGGACTAAGTCACATTCCCAGTGGTAAGTTTCAGCAATGAATGAAACATGTTAATACACACCTTGCCAAAGTCCTGCTAAGAGTTTGGGAAAGTTACATTTTTAGGGGATTCTTGGAGTTGTGATCCCAAAATTGATGTTTTCAAGTTCTGGTCCTGATTGATATCACAAATGTGTGACTGCCTTTTGTGAAAGGATATTTATTTATTGATTACGGAGAGAGAAGTGGCAGATACTAATCATGTGGGTTTTGTCCGTGTTGTTTTATAGTAGCATGCTTTTCTGTGTATTGTGCATGACAGGAGGTTGGACTTGATAGCCTCTTATAGGCTCTTCCAGTTCTATGATTTTCTGTCTTAAATACTGAACTGTTTGATTCTTTCAGATTTGTTTTTGTTAAAGAGCCCAGAATCTCATTGTCACACTTTGCTAGTATCATATTTTGTTCTGATAGTGGTGTGTGTTTTTCGCATGGTTGTGCAGCAGCTGTGAAGCAAGGCAGGCGAAATGTTTCTCTCACAGTCAGGAGAAGAAAGCTGCTCCTAAAGAGCAGTCTATTCCTCTTGTACCTAGTTTCCAGTTGGGTTTTTGAAGATTGCCTTGGCAAATCACCAGTGACTTTTTTCTTTATTACCACCTCCTATACCAATGTACTTTAATGGCAAATAGCATCATGAGTATTGCAGCCTTAGAGTTTAAAAGTGTAAATAATACTTTCAGATTTCAGCCTCCCTTGACACATTAAGACATCCTGTCAAAAATGTCCACACTTGTTTTGTCTTACTTAATCAAGAGCAAATAAAAAAGTAGTTTCACCCATGTTTTCCATTTACAGTAGGGTTTTTAATCACAAAAATCATTGTGGGTTTTTAAAAAAATGTATTTTAAGTATTTGATGTGTATTTTATTCTTAGGATAATGTTATATGAATGAAAGCAATGGTTTTTGCATAAATGAAATTTTCAGAAAAAATCCTGAAATATACATATAAAAAGTCACAGCCTGATTTTTTTAACATGCACACAAATTCTTGTAGGGGAATGGAGACAAACGTTTTTCATGATCACATGTGATCATGAAAAACGGTGAATTGTTACATCTATACAAGTACAGGTAAGGTTGTTTTCCACACATGAAATAATTGGTGAGATAAATTTCATGTTTCTGGTCCTTTTACAAAAAGACCGAGTGGGTGTATGGTCATCACGTCAGGTAAAGGACATTAGACATTACCCTTCCTGTGGGAGGGTAAAAGTTGAAAAGGCATTTTGCTGAGACTGTGAATCATGACTTGGGAGAAAAGAGCAAGTACTCATTCCAAGGGGACCTACTGCTTCTTCGTGAGAGATCAAGATTTGCTTTTGTGGCCATCTAACACAAGAAGATGTGTCACAAGATGTGACAGCATCTAGACTTTATGTCCCTCATGGCCTGGCTCATATATTCCCCAATAGCAACATAGTCCTGGTTATATGAGCCAGGCCATGTGTTCTCTGAGTACTCCAAATGAAGCAGAGAATGTTTGAGTACCAGGACATCCGTAGGAATACTAAGGTGCTTGTTTATAAAGCTATTGTCCTCCTAACCCTGCTATACGCCTGCGAAATGTGGACGGTCTATAGACATCACACTCAACTCCTGGAAAGATTCCATCAGCATTGCCTCCAAAAAAATCCTGCAAATCTCTTGGGAAGACAGGTGGACAAATGTCATCGTGCTGGAAGAAGCGAAGACCACCAGCATTGAAGTGATGCTTCTATGCCATCAACTCCGCTGGACTGGCCACATTGTCCAAATGCCTGATCATCATCTCCCAAAACAGTTACTATACTCCTAACTCAAGAATGGGAAACATAATGCTGGTGAACAAGAAAAAAGATTTAAAGATGGGCTCAAAGCCAATCTTAAAAACTGTGGCATAGACATCGAGAACTGGAAAGCCCTGGCCCCTGAGCACTTTAACTGAAGGTCAGCTGTGACCAGCAGTGCTGTGGAATTCGAAGAGGCACAAATGGAGGGCTTAAGGGAGAAACATGCCAAGAGGAAGACACGTCAAGCCAACCTTGACCGGGATTGCCTTCCATCTGGAAACTGATGTCTTCACTGCGGAAGAACATGTAGGTCAAGAATATGTATCCACAGCCACCTACGCATCCACCGCCAAGACACTACACTTGGAGGGCCATTATCCTTGGGCTACGAGGGATTACCTAAGCAAGTAAGCCTCTGAGTACACTTGTTTTGACAGCGCCTATCATCCTAGACATTACAGAAATCAGTCCTGTATGTAACAATAAATAAAGTTTCTAGGAAAAACTTCTCAAAATCTAAACAAAAGCACACAAGTGTGTTTCAAAAGCACTATAGGTTTGCTGAGCCATTGGGGCCACCCATGTGCTCTTGTTTCTAATATTTGTAAATCAGTCTGAATAACATTCCAAGGGGGAAATTGGGCATCAATTAAATCAATCAATCAATCAATCAATCATCAGTATCGTATGTGTGTATAGACATAATCACACACATTACATCTTTTTTAGCTCTCTTACAAGGCAAGCATTTCTCTGGGCAGCGTATAGCAAAGAACACACAACAACAACATCAAGGTTTGAGAAACAAAATTTTGAATGCTAAATCCAGAACAAAAAGGTTTCTTCCTCTGCATCTTGATTCTTCTCTACTGTCCTTTCCTGTTCGTGATGCTATCATGCTTGTCAAGTAACTATTGTTAACCAGTTTTCAAAAATAGTATTTCTCTCAGCGTACAAATATCTTTTTACACATCAGCTATGTTTCTAACCACATCTCCTAATTAATTTCTATCCAACAGATACTTTCCAGATGTTTCTGTCATCTTTGGTCCACGGCTGACTTCATCTTTTTTTTTCTTAGCAGAGTTAGTCAAGGACATTTTGTCATCTGAGACTGAGCAGCAATGGTCCCCTCCTTATGACCAGGCAAGATGTATACCAAGGTATTCTGGAACATAGGGAAAAACATTCTTCAGGCTCCTCTACTTCGTACTAAAAAGTGCAATAAAAATATCAAAAAACTAACATTTTGGTTCTCTGTTGCCCTAGGCAGTTGCCTCACTCTGCCTAATAGAGCTGCCTGGTCCTGAATTTCACATGCAAAGGGAAAGAATCTCAGGGTGAGAGCACTGTCTTGAAAAGTGCATGGGCATGTGGGGTATGTGTTTTCTTCATTTGTTAAACATTGTGTTTTTTATTTGAATCACACACTTTTTGAAACTGGTTGATGCTGACTATTTTGTGTTTTATGATATCACCAGAGACCATGCTTCATAACATCAACCTCGTAACATCCTCAGGAGCTTCTAACATCACAAGATCTTGAGTGCCACTATACTCAGAGCCGGCCCTAGGTATTTTTCAAGTGTAGGCAAACAGAATTTTGGCACCCCCCCCCCCCAAACCAATCACTGAAAAATAAAAGCGTTGGATAAGCGAAAATGTTGAATAATAAGGAAGTATAAAGGAAAAGCCTATAAAACATCAAATTACATTATGATTTTAAAAATTAAGCACCAAAACATCATGTTTTACAACAAATCAATAGAAAAAGCAGTTCAATACAAGGTAATGTTATGTAGGAATTACTATATTTGCAAATTTAGCACTAAACATTGAACAGGGATATAGGGCAGTGTGGACTTAGATAACCCAGATAGCCCTCAGTATTAAAAAAAAACCCTCTAAAATCAGGACAATAAATAAAGAACAACGCTCTGAAAACAGAAGAAATCCAAACAGTAAACAATCAGGGACAGCTAACTCCTCCCAAAAAAAGATTCTCCCAGGCAAGAAGAAGCCAGGCCTTGAAGCCACAGGGCCATTAAATGCTAATCAAGGTAATTAATTACAACATTCACACTTGCTTCAAAGAAAAGTTCTTTCTCCCACCCTGGACCTTCCACAGATATATAAACCCCACATACCTAGCTTCCAAGTTCCTACAGACCTCACAATCTCTGAAGACCCCAAAGGTGGGCTTGCGTGGTGCAAAGTGGGTCTGCGCTGGCCGGAAGGCCCAGCGCGGCCGCTGGAAGGCCCGAAAGAGAAGGAGGTGGAGAGTGGTGCCCTCCTCCCAGGACGATGGTGCCCCTGGGACGATGGCGCCACAGGCAAATGCCTATTTCGCCTTATGGTTGGACCGCCTCTGACTATACTATAGAATTAATGCAGTTTGACACCACTTTCGACCTTATCACATTGTCTAACGCATTCACCACACATTATGATAAATCTATGGAGTTCCATCGGAGGACATGGGAAAACTGTCGCCCCATGCCCAGCATCGTCTGACTTACCTGGGACTCCATCCCTCATTGCTCCGAAGGCAACATGGGGAGCTTCCTGTGTGGCTGGCCATGGTGGCATGTGGCACTTCCCCATCCCTTTCATCACAGAGCCTGGCTGGAAGTACATGTGCGTTGTGTAATGAGCTCCGTGCTGAAAGGGGAGAACAAGCGGCATACAACAGGCAAAGTAGCCCATCTGATGGGATCATTAAACTGACATGGCTCAATGCTGTAGAATATTGGGATTTGTAGATTGGCAAGGCCTCAGCACTCTTTGGCAGAGCAGGTTAAAGACCTGCTAAAACTGCAATTCCAAGGATTCCATAGCATTGAGCCATGGCAGCTAAAGTGGTAAAAACAGCATGAATTCTATAGTCTAGATCAGTGTGGTCCAACCTGTGGCCCATGGACTGCATGCGGCCCACCCATTCATTTTTGTTGGCCCTTGCCCTTCTTACTGAAAAAATATTTTAATTTAACATTTGGAAAAAATTGTTTACCCTTCTTACTGCTTTGAGTTTTTAAGAAATAGCCATATAACGGAATGTCTGTGGCCCTCACATTCCTATCCTAAAGTTTGGACCACACTGGTCTAGATGAACCCTGCATCTCCAGTATTGCCCTTGAAATATGACAGTTTGGGATAGTCCTGACCTGGTGGCAACCCTACTGTTTTATAATGAGAGTAGCTCAGATTCTCAGTTGCAAATTATTTCACCAAATCCTAGCAATCCTATTTAGAAACTTTTGCCAATTTTCATGGCTGGCTTTCCAGCAAATGCTTGTGCTTTCTAGCTGAATTCTAAATTTCTAAATAATCATATGTTTAAATGCATCAGAAAGCCACATTCCAATCTGTAGTGCTGGAATCTCTTTAGTGAAGGCTGCTGAATATAAGAGAGGAGGGGGAGAAGTAGAGAGAGATCCATGAGGAGGAGGAGGGGAGGCAAAGATGATTTGATCATAGGAATGTCACTTTAGAAAGGTTGTCATGGTATTCTTGGAAAGCACAAAGATGTATGTATCTACATGAGCTAAAAGGCCTTAATGCAATGAATATTGTGACCTGCATCCATGAATAAAAGATAAATGCCAAATTCTGGGTGCAATTCTGCACACCAATGTTTATTTGAGGGAAATTATGGTTTTGGCTGCCCTGCAGTTTCCCTTAATCTGCTATATTATTTACTAGTTTGGGGAAAAGAGACAAAAATGTGGTACCATTGCATTGCTAGAGTGTTACAGTGTCATCGTCTGAAACAATGGAATAGAAAAGAAACTACCCTTCCATTCAATGTTGGGGAGGAAAGTGCAGGTGAGACAGCTGTTTCATAGACAACAAATGATATATATTTTCTCCTTGCCACAAAGGGCCCTCATGCAACTGAGAGAAGCTGCTCCGAAGGCTGAATGAACAAGGAAACATGGAATCAGATTATCTGTTACAGACACATTTTGAAGTAACCCCCACCCCAGTACTGTTAATGAAGAGCAAGGTGATCTGCCATGCTCAGAACTCAAGAAATTCTAAGGAAGGAAGGAAGGTTTTCCTTTTGTTGTTGAAATGCGCCAGAAGAATGTAGTTCAAGAAGGCAATTTTTTTGTAAAAAAAAAACCCCAAAAAAACAACCAATGACAGCACATTATGGTGTGTGCAAACATGACAGATTTAATTAATACTGCACTCTCTTTTTAGAAGTCATCTGAGATTTGAGATTGGATAATTACCTTTGAACAATGTACTGCCTCTAAATTTCCCAGGTAAATGGTACCCAGCACACATCACAAACAATTGCCATGTAGACTAGTACATTTGTAAATGTCAGGCCATAGAAAAATAGGGGGAGGAAAAACCCTATTGTGGGTGTGGGTGCCTTGCTTTTCCTTTGTATATACGTGTGTGCGTGTTTAAAAAATAAGAACACATTTTGAATTCTTGGGGATAAAGGCAAGGCCTGGGAGCCTCACACCTATGCAGTAATCAAACATGATTAAAGGCAGAACAAACAAGCAAAACCAGCATTAAATAGATCATGGATTTGCTTGTGGGTCTGTAACAGATGCTTTGTTTATCCAGTTGCAAGTCTGTCAAAAAGAATCACTCCTCCTGTGATGCTGCTTATCGTGCTTTTAATTCTGCTCAGGCAGAACGGTTTGCCTGGAAAAAGCAATTTTTGGCCCCATTCTATCTGGCTGCCCAGAATTTTCAAAGCAGCAGAATGCATGTGTGCGTATGTGTGTGTGTTTTAAAAAGCCCTTTTAATCAGATTACCCTTGGCGAATGTCCCAAACTCAGGCTGAAGTGCAGTGCTTGTGGTTTCTCAGCGGCTTACACTAAGCCTGCACCATGGAAATAATCTACTTTTAAAACCCAGGAAACAAATCAACTGCACTAAGGACATAAGTCACTGTCATTAAGGAATGATTAGGCTAAACATTTTTATACACTTGGTAGCCCAGTTTCATGTTGTGCACAGTATCTGCTTAGATTTGGGGGGGGGGGGGGGCAGAATACACCGGTCAAATGGTTTTTATTTTGTTTGCTCGAATTCATGATGTGAAAGGATAACTTTGATCTTTTTTCTCTGTTTGAGGGAAATACAATAATATACATACACACACAAAGAGTGAATCTCCATATCCATATATGAATTATTTTTGGCTACATATTTAGCTACCCTAGAAGCCATAACAATTTGCTTTTGTTTTTATTTGATGCCCACTTCCTTTTATATATAATTAAAGGAATCATATCTTGATTCTTTTTTTCTGGAATTAATTTCCATACTATGTCCCCCCCCCCCCCCCCCCCGGGTCAGCTACCACAACAATGACAGTGGTTATCCTGAACTGTTTTCCCAGTTATTTTTTTGATGTTTCTGGAGGCGAGAGCTACCAAAAAAAGATGCATCTGCACTGTGTATCCCATTTAATGATGAGGCTGGAGCAACCTTGGTGATTTTGTGTGCAGATATCCCAGGAATCTGGATGACAAATAATAATGAATGACAGGAGAGTTTATTTTCTTTCATCCACAAGACTGACAAAGACAAGATACTCAACTGGAGCAGAGTGCCGGCTTGACCCACTCCTGAGCTTGAGTTTGGACATTCTGCGGAAGGGGTCATTTCTAATTTATGAGAGATGTCATTAATCCCTAGTTTGTCAGAACCTGCTTGACAATAATACATCATGACAGTTGAAGAATTAATATTTATTAAATGTCCTGCTCTTTGGATGTTACAGAACCATTCCCCATCAGTGACAAATATCTTCTAAGTCATCTCTAGCCTAATGAACAAGAAAGAAACAATGAATCCTGTGCCTGAAATACTAAAAGAGCGGCAGCAATACAGTTACTTGGTGTAATCCATGCAAAAGACTTTGTACGAGATGCGTGTAAGATACTCTTCTTTCTAAGCATGTGTTTCTTGCACTCTTTCTATCCCTCCCATTTCCCCTTCCAAGCTCATAAATAATGCATAGGCTGATAAATATGCAATTTCAAAAAGTGCAGACACCGCAGCATGTGGAAGAAAAAAAAGGTTGATGCTTTTCACACAGAAGACCTGAACTGCACTTAACAGATGACACATTTTCTAGGATTCCAAAAGCTTTAATATCTATCTAAAAAGACACACATCTCTGCTGCAGCCTTCTGCGTATTACACATACATACATACATACATACATACATACATACACAAGTGTATTCCTAGCCAGCTTCTTGCTTGACATGTTGTGAATTGTATTTGCAAGATGTCTGTGTGGAGAGTCGGGTGGGTGCTACACACCTTTAAAATCAAAGAATGATCAAATCTCAACCTAATCAATGTTTTCAATTCATTACCAGAAAGAAACTGAAATGAACGTTTCTGTTATATAAGCAAGTCTATTATATAATGTAAACCATTTAGGACAAGGAAATACTATAAAGCTCTCTTTGTAGCACGCTCGCCGTAGTAATAGTCATTAATTCAATCCTTCTTGAAACTTATTCCAGAATCTGCTGTAACAGGAAATACAGCATATAGCTTTGCTTCCTGCTTTCAAAAAAGGGAAAAGCCACTCAAATGGCTGGGGCCTGGGGTGAGAAGGAGAGCAGCTAGCTTCCATTTTGTAAACTAATTGCTTGATTACAAAAGTGAATCAAAATGGTGGATCATCTCTTCCACCCTCAACCAGCTCAGTGCTTATATGACAGAAGAGAGGAGACGGCATTCAAAGAATATTAGCACTTAAATCAACATAAATATAAAATCCTTTGTGTGTTTATCTATGAACGCACATATAACTGTGCATGCAAGAGCACTGAACAATAAGAGATCCTACCCAGGTCTAGCGTGGATATTGCTATTATAGGTTTGTTAACAGTTAAACGTAAAAATGGTTCCATTCTGTGAAGGGTAACCTTTTGGACGAATACTTAAATTGGAAACACTGTGGGAAAGAAATAGACCACAGCATTTAATTTGGACTGGCTAGTTGGATGCCTATATATTCTCTACAATAATTTCAAATTTAATTAAACTACACTGCTGATGCCAGTCATCCCAGCACTGTTAAGATGATTAATTGCATGCTTAAATGAAATATAAAACTGCCTTTAAAAAGTGCAAAACATCAGTGCAAAGACCTGACAAAGGCAACCTCTGATATATTTGCAAACACAATGTTACCTGGTTTTCATGTCACTGTTTGGAAAAGGGGCTCACTTATGAAATACACGAAACATTTAAGAAAATCTTTGATGCAGGATCCTAAATGCAAGGCAGTTTTAAGCAGTTTCCATACTTCCAGGCATATGTTGCATCTGACTTCCTATTCTGCAGAAGGGTTTTTTCACAATTTGCATTGTCATCGTACAGAATGACCCTGAGACTGGTATACAAACAAGATCTGACACACTAAAATAGCGGGGCTCTCCTGTCACAGCAAAGCAGCTGGACTGTTATATATACCACTTTGTGTCTATTGTATTTCTACTCAGAGCAGCAGCGGGACAAAAGGCCTGACAGGCCAAAGCATGGATTGTCACCTTGATTTGTCCAGCCTAGCAGATATGCAGAAATGCATTATATTCTCCCACTTTTCAACACAGCCAAGAAGCAAATAAACTTACAATGTTTCCCAAATTATTCTAGCCAAGAAATATTGCATAGCTCCATTCAGAAGGACTTGATAGAGGAATTTATAAACAGGTCCAGAAACACACCTCTAAAACAATCTATATTGTAGATTTTTGTCAAACTTGGAGCCTGGTGAGGAACCATTTCTGAATTCGTTATAGAGTATTCTATGACAGCTTTCTAGCCTTTGTGTGAGTGTTTTGGTGCACTGAGTTTGGCTGTAAACCAGAGAACTGGAGACGTAGCCTTTTTTGAGGCCTTCCTCAAATGTGTTTCCCAGAGAACAGATGTGCAGGGCTTTGTGCACAAACTCTATATAACCAATACAGTGCATAGTGACCCAATTTCCAGGTAATGCTGTTTTTTCCCATATACTGCAAAATTACACAGGCAGATGTATTTATACCCATTTTAAGTCATCAACAGGCAAATCTATTTCCACATGGGTACTATCCTTTTTAGATTGGTATCTCAGCACTCTGCTTAGACAGGCTAAAACAAAGGTTGTTGAGCACACCTCAGTGGGCTGCAGTTATGCACATGTAATGGGCACTCTAGTTAAGAGTTGAGGGAACAGAAAACCTGGCCAGTAAGGTAATATGGGCTCAGCACTACTTCTATTTCACATGTGGCAGCCCCATTCAGAAGGCTCAACCTCCATTTGCTTTGCTGGGTGAACACAACAGTGTGAAAAGGTTCATAGCAGAGTCCGTCACAGAGTTGGTGTGGCTCAGTAGGGTCCTGAGTGCAGTGGGCATTGTCCACTTTGAATGAATGGATTGCTTTTTGGAGGTAAAGACAAAAAAAGATGATCGGGATGAATTTCTGTCTTCCATATTTTAGCCAAGCTACCAGAGCTGACAAGTTAAGCAATGCTTTAGTGATGCATGTACCAGAGGAACACTGTTTGTGCAGCTCTAAGGTATTCAGTGGAGGGTTGTTGTTGTTGATGCTGCTATTTTCAAATGCACTGCACTCTTTTGTCTGTGCAAAACTGAATGTCATACAGAAGAACAATACTTACACACAATATGTGTTTTCCCCCTTAAAGAAGAAATACACATGTAAAAATACTAACCTATTATCCTAAGCAATTTTGCAAAAAGAGGAATTGTATCTACATTGTGATATAAAATTATATGCATATCATAACATGTTTTAAAATTTTAACTGAAATATTATATTTAAAAGGATTTCACATATGACTTTTCCTGTATAACACTAAGGAATAATGCTAATAAAAATAAAATTAACAACAATCCTATTATATCCCATCACTCCCCAAAAGGAAACAAAAGTATTAAGCTATTATGCTACTATGTTTTTAATAGCAGGTATTTTCTGAGGAAGGATTTTCAAATTTGCATATTTTTGAAAACTTGTTTTCAATATACATTTTGAAATAGGCTGTATTTTAAAAGCTCTATTTGCACAGGTTTCATCTGTTCCTTTTGTAATAGCATCTTTTAAGAACTGTGCCTTTCATGCAGTTTAGTCACTTTTAAGAAAATATTTAGGGAATCATATCCCTACTATTCACACAAGTCAAATCACTGAAATAAATGGGATTACACCAGAACAAGCAATTATTGAACTGCCACTCCGAGTGTATAGAATCTGACTTCCACTAGTTATTAGTAAGGCAAATTCTTCAATAAATAGAAGATATATGGAAATACGGAAACTGGGGAGTGGGGAATGAAGGATTCATTCTTAATTATCAAGGTTATATTTCTCTAAAGTACACAAAACATTTACAACCAGCTGATAGTTAAATATTTGAATTTCACAATGAAAAACCCTTACTGAACTTTTTTTGTTCTAGAATGTAAAAAAATAATAATCCTAACATTTATTTCTAAAGAAATACCCTCTCAGAAACACCATATGTATGCATCTCTTTATTTATGAGCCAAGAATAATCAGAAGATGCACTGTTACACATTACAATAATGTGTCCATTTCCAAGCATGCAGTATTTCAAACAGGCATGGGATGCTAAGCATATGTAGCATTTGTCGAGTCTCAGCACTGAATTGTAAATTGAGTGATCTTGCAGATGTATATACATTCAGACCCTCCCTTCTATGTACCCCTCATTCTATTTGCAGCAGTTAACATACCCCCAAATCTTGCATGCTGCCCTGATGTATTTTGAAATCGTGCATGATGAGTTATAGCATGACAAATAAAAATAAAAGCTTACCCAGATATGGCATGGCTAACGTGTATGTCCATCAAAGAGCTATACATTCATGGTAAAGGCTTTCGCCCAAACAAAAGCCCTCCACTACCTTTGTTGGTGAACATGTTAAAAAGTGAAATGAAATAAGCAACGCTTATTATTTGTAGAGAAGAATTGTTTAGGAAAACCTAAAAGCACCGAAAGAGCCATTTATTGTCCAAGGAGAAAATTGTACAGATTTGTCTTTCCTCTGAATTCTAGGCAGCCAACCATAATAGCTCTTTGACAGTTCACCTGACTGCAGCAGAAATGGGGGTGTGTGATGGTGATGGTGGATGACAGAAAGGGGCCATTTGAAGTACTATTATGCCGTTTACATAAGAAGATTTCAGCAGACTTCAGCTTCATCTAGTTATACTATCTACAGTTTGGAGGATTTCTCTAATTTGTGTTGCTCACTAAAAGCAAATAGTGCGGGGTGACTGGAGAAAAAAATAAAAATCTAAAATTTTATATTATTATTATATTTAATGTTTAATGAAAGAATTTCCTAATTGACATTGGCAGCCTACTCCTAATAATAACTAAAGAAACAAGAACTGCCCACCACCCCTTATTTGAAAAAAAAGCAACCCACCTTATTTTATTCTTTCTGTTTGGTGTTGTGATTTTCTCCTGTTTTCCCTGTAATGCTGCCTATATTAATTCTTAATTTCAACATTGAATAACATTCATATTTCTGATTCTTCTGTAAATACATTTAAAATAATTTCATCCAAATCAGAAATCGTTTATTCTGGGTAGTTCTATTTATTTGACTGATTCAGGTGAAACCTGTGGGATTCCAGATAAAAGGACTAACTACTCAAATGATTTAGAGTTTTTGTGACCAGATTATTAACCTTCTAATAATTTGAATTGCTCAAAAGGTAATTTTGGGGACACTAGCCGCTTATAGCATTGCTAGAATAGGTGAATGTAGATATTTAAACTAGAAGAACAGATGAACACTATGAATATGCCTTTAGGATAAAAAAAATTGTTAAAATAACATTAAAACATGAGTGACTGGGATAGTAGAGAAGGAAAATATTTTTCACTCCAAATAATCTATGAAACACAATAGTTTTTTAAAGCCATTTTTAATACTAGGCTGCAATTTCATGATACAGAATGGCAAGATGTGTGAGTGATATGGAATTGCTTGACAATGACAACATGAAAATAGATACTTATTAATCCTGTGTTTTGAAAATAGCTAACCAATAGCTGTATAAGAAAGTACCAAATATATTTGAGTCAGTGTAGGTTTTTTCGTCTTCTGCCGCTGAATGCATTTCCATTTGAAGGACAGTTTTTCTATGATGTGATATGACTTTCAGTGGATCAAGGATTTAAAATACACAGCAAATCACTTATTTCAGTGGGAAAGCAATGTGAAAAAGAAGCAATACCACAGACTTTAAAGGAAGTTCTGTAGTTGTATTTCTCCCCAAAATAAATTAAACAAGGTATCTGTTTTCCATTTGATAGCATAACAGTCTCTTTCCCATAAACAAAGAAATCTATATCCAATATTTAAAATGCTATTTAAAGCATATCTTCTATCATTTTTATGATGCAGAACTATTTTTGAATAAATTGTTCTTTCACAATTCATAGTATATTTGAATTACATTTGGACTGTTGAATCATGCCAGTAATTGAACTGAGAAAACCTGACAAAGACCTCATATTTTTGAAGTCTGTGTTCACAAAGAAAACATATTAATGAAATGTACTTACTGTCCTCTGATCAATTTCTTCTTTTAAATTTTATTTATAAATACGTTCAAAATACTTTTAATTTTTTAAAAATCCATTCAGCAATGGATGATTTTATATCTAAAAAAAAGAAATTGATGCACTAATGCACTATCTGCAAGAAAAATGTATATATAAAAGAACTTCTAAGATTAATTATTTTGAATTAAAGGATTATATTTTCAAAAAGTCACCAAAACCTGCAAATACTGGAATTAATTTTAAACATTGTAATTTTCAGTGTGGGACTTAGCTGTTGCTGGGATTTTTTGCTGAAGTGCAAAGCTATTAAAAATTAAATTTAAAATTAATTGCTACCCCCCCCCCCCCAGAACTGCAGAATGCAATGTGACAAATGACTGTACTGAAGCCGATTACATTATTGATAGCTTCCAAGGAAAAGTAGGGAAAAAGAAAAAGAAATGGAGATAAATATATTGAATTGTGTTGTCAAAGGCTTTCATGGCTGGAATCACAGGGTTGTTGTGTGTTTTCATGCCGTATGGCCATGTTCCAGAAGTATTCTCTCCTGATGTTTCGCCCACATCTATGGCAGGCAGAGTCAGAGGTTGTGAGGTACAGTATTCCCTCACTTATCGTGGGGGTGATGTTCCAGGACTACCTGCGATAAGTGAAAATTCATGGATCATAGAATCATAGAGTTGGAAGAGACCTCTTGGGCCATCCAGTCCAACCCCCTGCCAAGCAGCAGGAAATCACATTCAAAGCATCCCCGACAGATGGCCATCCAGCCTCTGCTTAAAAGCCTCCAAAGAAGGAACCTCCACCACAGTCCGAAGGAGAGAGTTCCACGAAGTAGGCACACAAGGCTTCTCCTTAAGAAGGAAGTAAAAAGAGGGAGGGAGGGAGGGAGGGAGGGAAGAAAGAGGCAGTGAACATGGCGCCACCTCCTTATCCTCCTGCTGCCTTTTGGGCTCCTTCTTCTCCCCGCTGTCCTCACCCATCTGAGACCACCACCACTGTAAATCATAATTTTTTATGATTTAGAATATTATTTTAGTGTTTATTAAAAAACCGCGAAACAGCGAGTCCGCGAAAAGCGAACCACAAAGTAGTGAGGAAACACTGTATATCTCACAACCTCTGAGGGTGCCTGCCATAGATATGGGCGAAACGTCAAGAGAGAATACTTCTGGAACATGGCCATACAGCATGGAAAACACACAACCCTATATTGAATTGAATCACTGAGTTGGAAGGACTTGAACAAAATAAGTTTTGGTGTTTTTACTTCACTATGCCATAACCATAGGGCTCCAAGCAATTACTAAATCTCTGAGGGAGTTTCTCAGGAGGCCTAGAAACTACAGGGCAAGTGTGGGCAAAATGTACCCTTCCAGATGTTATCTCACTGCAACAAGCTCAAGTCTGACCAGCCAATGGTGAGGAATGCTTGGAGGTGATTTTAATAGCATTTGGAAGGCCTGTCCCTGCTTTAGGAAGGAGAAGGAATTGGGAGGCATGATCTTGTTCCCCAGTCCTTTCACCAGGATGTGCTGTGAATTGATTTCCCTTTATAGGATCCCTGAATCAAAGCCATTGAAGATAAGTGTTTTGGACTGGGGAAAGAGGAAGCTGTTAGATATGATTCACTAACATTTAGAATGAGAATGGGAATAGGTGATCATAACTTTAGCTCTGTATCCACATAAGCATCACTAGCTAGAGCAGGAAAGGCAATTGCAGTTGCTTCAGCCCAGGATGATGCATCTGCTGAAACAGGAGTCTAATGTCCCATGTCCCCTTGAGGCTGCTGCTGATGTAATAATTTGGAGTTGGCATTGTTGGTTGCTTTCTGTGATATGTGATTTAATAGAGTGTCCAATCCCAATACTATTCATGCTCCTGAGGAGTGTAGCTATCCGAGGTAGAATTGTCCGTTACATTAGAATTTTGGCCCATCTAAATGTTCCCAAATTACTATCATTTCAATAATTTAAAACTGAACTTGAAGATATATAAATACAGTTTAAGAATTCAGCAATGAAGCATTGCTTTTGCAGTGTGTTTCTCCACTATCTTCAAGTGAGCATGGGTAATGGAAGTATATATGCCTTCATTTGCCACTTCTGAAATCTGTTGCTGGTTGACTCCAAAAGAATATACAAGGTAAATAATAGCAACAAATATGAATCATTTAGCTCTCAAAGGTATAGTGCTCTACCAAGAGTACTAACCTACCTAAATATTGAACCAGCTGTGGTATTATCTTTTATTTGCATGCAAACAGCCTTGGGAAGTAGACCCTCCTCTGTGGACCAAAGCAGAAATACTGCCAGCATCTATTTGTAGAATGTCTTGTGATTCATCCTATAAAATACTTGCATTGGTATTGTAAACATATACCAAAAGAAGTCAGAAAAACAATAAAATAAGAAAAAAGCAGAAATGAGGAAAGCAAGAAATCTGATAGCCTAGAGGGAGAACATGGTGATCCCCTCTAGCTGCAAATTGCCCAGTATCAGGGGCAACTGGCAACTTCTATGTCAGTGATGTAATGATGAATCTACTTTGGAGTTTATTTCAGGCTGTAAAGGAACTGTCCAAGGTGCTGAACCTATTTGAGGCATAGCCCCAGCTTTTGGAGAGCTCTTTTAAAGTATAGATGCAACACACCTCAAAAACCATCAGCAACCACTGTCAGAATGTTGTAAGAAAACACTGCATCTTGGAGCTTTTCCAAATTCTGTTTTCTGTTATCTCCTTGCTTCCCATTCCAGGAAGCTTTAGAACTGTGGTGTGGTATAAAAGTCCCAGACTAAACTGTCTTTGGTCACTACAGTATCTGACTATGAAAATAGAAAAACTGCCCTTAACTCATCAGTATACAGACTGATTGGCAGTGGTTCTGTATGCTTTAGGAGAAGAGTCTTTCACAGGTATACCAAAGATGCCATGAACCTGGGACTGTGTATATCAGAAGCAGCTGCTTTATTATTGAACTGGGGTGAGGGCTTTTCTGAAGATACAATTTCAGGGAATTTGTAATCAGTGGGGATAAACAATCTGTTATTTATTCCAGAAGCCAGCAAAAAACAAGGGCATTCCAGGAAGCAAATTAATGTGTCTGTCTATGTCCAAATGTGCATGTGCACTGCAGGCACTATTCATTTTAAGTTCAGGGGTCTTTCTATAAAATTTTAAAAGGTTTTTCTTTCTGTAACAGACAGATGGAACAGTGCTAAATCACTTGAAAAAGTGATAAAATTTTTGTTAAAAGATTTTATTAATATATTTCCAACAGCTGGTTTTATTGGTAACCCCACCCCCACTTTCAGAAGAGTATCCCCTGATGCCCTTCACTTTTAGAGAGTGCAGATGGAGCTGAGAAAATGGGATCTGTTTGTTAGTCAGTTCTATCTATGGCCACTCTACCACTTGCAATAATATGGCTACAGGGAGCAAATCCCTGTTTTGAAAGAACAGAACCTGCATGCCCACATGCCCTGCCCAGAGGACCTGATCACTGTGCAGAAGTCAGGCCAAATCTAATAGCCATGTCACAGTTCCCATAATTATTTCCCATGAGTTATGAGGGGCACCTGTACTAGTTGCCTCTGTTTATTTCCTGGAGACTTTTAAAATAATGAAGCATCATTTCACAAAACATGTGGGAGGAGACAGAGAATGGTGAGCTAAAAACAAGTTAGAAAATATTTAACGTTTTAATTTTTTTTTAAAGCTAGTATGTTTGGGGAAATTGTAAGAAATTGTAAAGTGCAAAATAAGGTCAAGCTAGCTAGAGGTCTTAGGTCTAAAGCAAAAAAAGAGCAAGTAAATGGTAGGGGCACTGCATGTAAAAGATGGTGAAATACTAATAGGGCACATAAAGATGGAACTACTCAACACCTTCTCTGCCTCAGTCTTCTCCTAAAATGAAAGCAGTAGTACTAGTCAGCCTTGGGAAAATGGAGGAAATGATGAAGCAGGAGAAATGCAGCACAGAATAGGTAGAGATCTATAACATCTAGAATCTCTAACCATTGGCTCTGCTGACTAGAAGTTAAAATCCAACATGGACTAATAGTGCTGTAGAGCATTCACCACACTTTTAAGCTTTCAGTAGTGAGCTCTATTCAGTAGAGTTTTCTGGCAAGGTATTACAGACAGAAAAGTGCATTTAATGGAGTTTAAATTGTTTTAAAGGGATATCAATAGAAACTGCATGAGGTCTGTGAAGCTATTTCTTAGTTGTGATGTGATCTCTAGGCGATCACTTGAGCTAAATACCTCAGAAATTGTTGATAGCATTTTATAATGTTTTCACCTATAATATAGATAAAATGCTTGGCATTGAAATTAAAGTTGTTCTAGAAAAAATGATATTACATTTTTTTCAAAGTTTTGAAAAACAATGTTCCTTGGACTTCATTATAGACATCCAGTTTTATCTTTGTTGAAATAAATTTTAGGAAAATATCCTAATTATTTACATCAAACTTGAAAAAATTTTTTTTTCTTTGGAGTAAAACATATATACATATTTCAAAGAAATGGTTGATTACATTTCTTTAGCCATTTTTATTAAAATATTTTCCTTGGATAGTATTTTAAAAATACAAGAAATTTCAGATAATAAATATGCAACATGGAGAATCAATAAATAATTTTGAATAAATTCCAATTTCACTAAAATTGTAATTACATACGTATGTTTATTACAATGAAGATGATGAACCCATTGCAATAATTTGCTCAACATGGAATTTCTCTCTTTCTTGCTTTTCTTTCATAGTAACCAGGATGCTATTTTCACCACACTGTCAATACAGCTCCAAGATTTTTGTCTTAAGGCCTCATCACAAAGGCCAGATGAAACATCTTGTTTTGCCTGGCTTCAGGGAGAAAAGAGAGGGGAAGCGGGGCAAATCTTTCACCCCACGTGCAACTCCCTCTCGGTGATGCTGTCCCCATCACACGGGTGAAGCACTGCCCTTCTGCGGAGGCCTCCAGTGACACTTTCACCTCGGTTGGTGGCTGGGGCCTCTGTTGGAAGTCACACAATGTCCAGAAGACAGGGTGAAAGCGTCCAGGGACTCTTTTTTAGGTAAGTATGATGAGGTTGTAAGTCAACCAGCCCAGATTCCATCAGTGTATTTGTGAAGGTGGGATTTGTTTTTGTTTCAGAGTCTATTACTTTATACTTGCTTATACTTAACCTCATGTCCTTTTTTAATGCAAATTTTACCTTTTAAGTATTATAGCAAATGGTTACCACAGTAAATGACTATTCTACTGGAACTGTGAAAAATTCTGTGTCATCCTTCTTCAGTTTTTTATTGTCCCACTTGTGATCTTATTCCTTTCTATTTCATTGTTGAGTTTTGAGATTCATTGTGAATTACACTTTCTTTTTCCAAATGTCTGACTTGGCTGTCAGCATTAGTCTAATGCATACATTGTTTCACGCATTGATTAATATATGTTTGACTGCATTCCCCCCAAAATTAATGTATGGCATTTGTGTACTTTCCTAACATTTATGCATTTTCTCATGTTGTCACGACCCAGGCTACAGAGCACCAATAACCATACGCAGAGGCCAGATTCTATCTAATATCTTTATTAAGGAAATATATAAAGTTAGTAAAAGCAAATGTAAAAGTTAGTCCAGAAGTAGACCTTTCAGGGAAGGTCAAAATTAGTCCAAAGAAACAATGTCCAATATGAAATATTAAGGTCCAAAATTGTAATCCAATAACCGAAACACTCACTTTGCCAGGCAAAGTGAGGGGAGATGACAAGGTCCTTTAGTCCATGAACTTGAGCAAGGCTAGGAAATAACTTGATACTTGAAACAAGGCTTGAAACGTGGAACAAGGTAACGAGGAACAAGAACAAGGTCCGTGGAATAACTTGGTAAAATCCGTGAAACAAGGCAAGGTTTAGTCCTGGGAAACAAGGCAAGGTCCGTAGGTAAACAAAGGCTGGGAAGCAGGAGCGAAGGCAGGAAACAAGGACAAGGCTTGAGCAGGAACGAGGCTTGAATCGGAGCGCGCTGTCCAGACACAACTCGCTCCGGAGGCTGACGAATTGACTCCGCAAAGTTACCCCGCGGGTAAAACACCTATATAGAGTCTAACTTTCCCGCCGAGAGCAGTTCTCTGGGAACCAGAAACGAAAGCTAATCTCTGAGACCAGATGTTTGACTCCTTAAAGGTTCTCATGGAAAGCAGGCTTAATTGGCAAATTCTTAGCAATTATTCTCGCACTCCTGCGCGAGGCTGCTTCCAAACCTCTCTGTTGTTTACAAAACTCATGGCGAGAAAACACTGGAGATGTAGCCTCAGTATTTGTTTGACATACTTCTGGAACATAATCCTCTTGCAGGTGCAAGGTTCCCAGATCTGGCTGGGAAGAATCTGTCTGGGAAGAATCCAGTTCTGACTGGGAAGGTAAAAAACCCAAGTTTTCTTCTTCATCAGGCATCACAATGTCATGAGCAGGACTACAAGGCCCATGGGTCATCACACATGTACTCATTTTTGTATGCATTGTTGCTTTTGTGAAATAATGTTTATCTTTGCTCAAATTATTTGGAGTTTATCGGCTGCTATTATTTCTCGTTTTTCTTTCAAACACGCTCTCAGAGGCATGGACCATTTAGGCAAGGAGTGCTGCATTCTATTTGTAGTCTTGGCCAAGTACAAAAAGAACATTTCCATATAGAAATGAGAATCTAACATCTTCTCCCTCATCCCTTTCTTTAGCTTATTTGATACAAGGTATAATAATAATAATAATAATAATAATAATAATAATAATAATAATAATAATAATGCGGTTTTCTGGCATTGTGTATTTCTGCCGCTTCTGTGACTGTTCATTTGGGTTTTGATGATTCCATAGCCCACTTGTCAATGGATGTCCAGAATCAGCAGCATCCACCATAGTCCTTTTTATCCTGGGCGACAACCGAGCCAGTATAGACTTCGTTTGGGTTTGATTCTCCATAATGCTAATGGGTTAGGTGCTCTTAGTTCTGCTCCTCAGCTGAGGCCTCTCTGGCTTGGTTGGACCTGCCGGTAGTTACACTACCGCCAGCACAGCCCTCAGTCATCATTGGAGCAGTTAAGCCCCCCCACCACGTCAAGGTGGCACCTGCGGGGGGGGGGGGGGGAATTTTCCAGGGAGATTCATTGTCCCCTCTGCTTTTCATTATTGCCATGATCCCTCTGTTAACAATCTTACAAAAAACAAATCTCGGCTACCAAACATCTAAGAATTCTCACAAAATTTCACATTTGATGTACATGGATGACCTGAAGCTGTATGGGAAAACGGAAACTGAAATCCAATCTCTGACCAACACTGTCCGAATTTTTAGCACTGATATCAGCATGGAGTTTGGCTTGGACAAATGTTCAACAGTGGCATTGAAGAAGGGAAAAATCATTGAAAGTGAGGGCATCAATATGCCCAATGGCCAAACAATAAGGTGTCACCAGCCAGAGGCCTATAAATATCTGGGCATATTACAGCTGGACAACATCAAGCATGAACATGTGAGAACTGTGATCAGCAAAGAATACACACAAAGGGTCAGAAAAATTCTCAAAAGCAAGCTCAATGGAGGCAACACCATCAAGGCCATAAACACCTGGGCCATACCTGTCATAAGATATACTGCTGGCATTATAAATTGGACACAGGCGGAACTGGACAATTTGGACAGAAAAACAAGAAAACTCATGACCATTCATCATTCACTGCACCCTCGCAGTGATGTTGACCGGCTCTATCTGCCTAGAAGATCAGGGGGCAGAGGACTCCTACAAGTAAAACAAGCAGTCAAAGAAGAAGAACATGCCCTGGCAGAATATGTAAAGCAAAGTGAAGAACCTGCTTTGATTGAAGTCAAAAATCAGAAACTCCTCAAAGCACAGCAGACAAAAAACCAGTACAAGAAAACCACACTACAAACTAGAGCTGACAGCTGGCACAACAAAACACTGCATGGAAAGTTCCTTGACAAAATTGAAGGAAAAGCTGACAAGGAGAAGACCTGGCTCTGGCTCACGAATGGGACCCTGAAGAAGGAGACAGAAGGCCTGATCCTTGCAGCCCAGGAGCAAGCCATCAGAACAAATGCAATCAAGGCCAAGATCGAAAAATCAACTGATGACCCAAAATGCAGACTGTGCAAGGAAACCGATGAAACCATTGATCATATCCTCAGCTGCTGTAAGAAAATTGCACAGACAGAGTACAAACAGAGGCACAACTATGTGGCCCAAATGATTCATTGGAACTTATGCCTCAAGTACCACCTGCCAGCAGTAAAGAACTGGTGGGATCACAAACCTGCAAAGGTTGTGGAAAATGAACACGCAAAGATACTGTGGGACTTCCGAATCCAGACTGACAAAGTTCTGGAACACAACACACCAGACAGTTGTGGAAAAGAACAAGGTTTGGATAATTGATGTTGCCATCCCAGGTGACAGTCGCATTGATGAAAAACAACAGGAAAAAATCAGCCGCTATCAGGACCTCAAGATTGAACTTCAAAGACTCTGGCAGAAACCAGTGCAGGTGGTCCCGGTGGTGATGGGCACACTGGGTGCCGTGCCAAAAGATCTCAGCCGGCATTTGGAAACAATAGACATTGACAAAATTACGATCTGCCAACTGCAAAAGGCCACCTTACTGGGATCAGCACGCATCATCCGAAAATACATCACACAGTCCTAGACACTTGGGAAGTGTTCGACTTGTGATTTTGTGAAACGAAATCCAGCATACCTATCTTGTTTGCTGTGTCATACCACGTCGTTGTGTCAATAATAATAATAATAATAATAATAATTTTATTACCTGCCTTTATTTGCGGCTTGAATTTTTATTCTTGGCAGAATTTACACTGCCATATAATGCAGTTTCAGAATGCAAATTAATTGCATTGAACTGGATTATATGGCAATGTAGATGCATATAATCCAGTTCGATACAGTTACTCTGCATTCTGAAACAGCATTATATGGCAGTGTAGATTCAGCTGTTGATGTCATTGAAAGAATAACCCTATGCAGACATTCATTTCTCTACAAGATCAGAAGAAGTTGGGGGCAATTGTTTTAGTCCCATTGCCTCCAACCCCTATTGAGACAGGAGAAAGCTTTGTAACTTCACTCATTTGAATGTGGCTACACTTCATTTTTTGAGTTCCCTTACCAACATGATAATGTGAGAAACAGAGGGGGAATGACAGAAGCAAAACCCCCAGTTCCTTATAACAGAGTTTGAAACTTTAGGTTTGATAAAATGAAATAGTAGAATTTTGGAAATCAATTCATCATCATGAGCATTAATAACTGAATTTAATTAAGTTGTTATAATTAATTAAACCAGCATGTAGTTTATTAGTTTCTTTGGAGACCATGGGATTTTACATGGAGATTATCACTATTGATCCTAAGGGCACAATTTGTTATTGGCACTTTCAAAAATGTTCATTTTATCCTTTAAAAGTTGGCTTTTCCAATTTAGAAATCACTCTGCTCCATACGATATACTACAAAACCCAGAATACAGGGGCTGTAATACTTCAATATGCGTGAAAACTATTAGTTAGGGAAAGAGTATCCCAAAGTGCAGGATCTCATCTTATAATATGTGTGATTAGGTTTTTCTCATGGATTTATACCTTTTCTCTTTTTTATACCCAATCTTCCAACATACCGTGTTTCCCCGAAAATAAGACAGTGTCTTATATTAATTTTTGCTCCCAAAGATGCTCTAGGTCTTATTTTCAGGGGATGTCTTATTTTTCCATGAAGAAGAATTCACATTTATTGTTGAACAAAAAATGAACATTTATTATAAACTGGACAGTAGTTGTCATCACAAACCAGCATAACCAGACAAACTGTGAATCTTATCAAGAATTTCTTGTTATTACCATAATTTCCATGTACAACACTCTGTGGTACGTACATTTACTGATCTTCTCTGGTGTTCTGTTTGGCAGACATGCTTCCAAACAAAAACTTTGCTAGGTCTTACTTTCAGGGGAGGCCTTATATTTAGCGATTCAGCAAAATCTCTACTAGGTCTTATTTTCTGGGGCTGTCTTATTTTAGGGGAAACAGGGTATATATTTTTCACTTCCTCTTTAAATACTGTATTTAGTAAGTGTAAATAAGGTATGATGGGTTTATTTCAACTATTAATCTAATGCAATTCTAGCAATAAATGGCTCAACTTGCAGTGTGATCTACAAAGATCAGTCAGGGGATCAAGGATGGAGAATTCTTAATTCATAAATGTTTCCAATCAGGAAGGATGATCTGCAGAGATCAATGGTGGAGCACATGTTTGCTTCATTTAACTAAATGGAATTTACTGTTGCATTGATTTTTAAAAAAAAACCATGAAAAGCATTAGGAGGGATAGAGGAGCAAATTTAGCCATCTGTGATTTTAATTCCAAACCCCAACTTTTCAAAGCTCCTCAAAATGTATAATTTGCAGAAGAAATAGGTACGGTAAGTGAAAAGCAGAAGATGAAATGGAGGAGAGAGAGAGATATGTAAAGCAAAGAAAGAAGGAAATGGGACACTTAACCATGTGAGGCTCCTTCCACACAGCTGTATAAAATCCACATTGAACTGGATTATATGGCAGTGTGGACTCAGATAATCCAGTTCAAAGCAGATAGTGTGGATTATCTGGCTTGATATTCTGGGTTATATGGCTGTGTGGAAGGGTCCTATGTGCCTAGTTTGGTGTGGGTAATAATGAACACACTAAAGGGTTATATTGAAGATTAGCTCATATAGTAAGAGATTGGGTTGACAGTATAATATTATATACTATAGAATACGATATAGTAGAAACAAGAATAAAATCAATAGACAGCCATACAAATCCCAACTCCAAAATGGCAAAGGCAAAAAGATGAGTGGAAGACACCAGCCTTTTAGGCCAAAAGTGCCTGAAATTCTGGAAGCTGTTTCAGTGGTGAGAACAGGTGGTGTGGATCACAACAGAGGAGATGACATCAAAATGACAAAAAAAAATTTCTAAAAAAGTATCCCTGGTGCCATGTTCTGCTAGATGAACCTTCCTTCTTGTTCCTCTTTGACATGTAGGTTTTTGGGGACCTTCAAAGTCACACATACTCCCTATCTATCCTGTCCTACTCACAGGATTCAGAGAGTGAGAGGGAAGAGCAAGTGGAAGTGCCAATTCTTGGGCCTGAGAGTTGTTCCCAGAAACCACCAAATGTTGAGCTGTAAGTATATGCTGCACACCCTGAAAATAGCTACCCTCAACAGCCACAAAACCAAGTCATAGAGGTACCCATCTTGGTAGAACGTAACCAAGAAAGGGAGGACCTCAGAAGATCTCAACACCTTTTTCAGAAATGCATAGCAACTGGGAAACAGCTGTGGGATGTTACTGGGCTATAATTCTAAGAGATGTAGCTGTATGAATTTGTTGCTGACAACTGACCTTTGCAGAAGCAGCAACTAACTGGCTCTGAATATTTGTCTCATGTTTCCTGTGTGACCTGTCCTTGGCTTTGTTGTAGATTTCTCTCTTGGACTTCCATAGATGGACTCCTTTTATGGATCACTTTGTTGTGGACCTATGACTGCTTGACCTTGAGAATGTGCTTTCACTGCTCTGTTGGTAATTCTGAGTGTCTCGTAGAAGGTGAAGTATATGACTGTCTCTCACCACTTGACAACTTTTGCAAAGAGCCTTGCCTCCCATAATAGGACACTATCGCTTCCCTCATCCATGAGCTGCACTGTGCTTTAAAATTTTAATAACTGCCTTAGTTTTCTTTCATCCTGGCACCTTCCTTCATCCCATGCAATTTGTTCAGTTGGAATGACACCATGAGTTACTGCACTGGGTGACATCAACCCTAGTGACGCCATTGGGCTGCTTAAGAGCATAAGTAAATCAGTCAATACACCTTGTTCTTTTTCATTCTGTTGCAAATAGAGAGTTCTTTGTTCTTTCCTTCCTTTCTTCTTCAATTGTTCCCCAGTCCTAGCTTTTCAATTGTTTCTCAGCAATTCTGCTGCCTAGCAACAGAGCCACGTGATATCTTTTCTCCACTCACAATCCTTCTTCTCTCTAGGCCTTCCTGTCTTACTGAATCTGTCAGAGTTAGAGTCATCCACTGTAATGAATTCTAACATTCCAAATAAAATAGTTTATTAAAGCATAGGATTAACTTTAGTGTTAATGAGGAAGTCGAGTACGTTAAATGATATGCTGGAAAAATTTAACAAGTCAATCATTTGGTGAACCAATCAGCTATATGGTTATTTCCAAGCTTTGCCCTCTAGTTATAAAAAGAAATGAACACCTGAATAAACACTTTCTTTTTGTTTTAACCTAATATCCATGAAATGAATATCATATCAAAAGTTATACTGTCCCAATTTAGGAGAATGTCCCCTGGTTTTAATTTTAAACTTATGTAACCAAGCTTAATACTTTCAATATTTATATAATATGCAAAGTCTTCCAATCAAACATTTTTATTTGTAAAACTTTTACTTGTGTTGCTGAAATGAATATGGCCTCAAATACGCCCTTTCAATTTTCCTGCTGTTATATTATAATAGGAAAAAACCTAATCTTTCCTTGTAAAGCAGATTATGCATTTATTATGCTTTTTGAAAAAAAAAAAATAGGATCTGCATTTGCTCCAGATATGCAAAGGGGATACCAAAATAAAAAGAAAGATTTTATATCTAGGTTACTTATTGAAACACAATTTAATTAGCAGAAATAAAGAGACAAATTATCTAATGTTTCTATTGCAAATCAGCAGCAAGAGGACTAAAATAACCAATTGTTAATAGAATGGGAAAAGAACTGTATTGTTCTGCACATATCTGGCACTTCCGCCTTTATTTTAAGAATTTACAAGAAATGCTTTCAGATATTTTATACCTTTGATCAGGAACACTCAATGCCATGCATTTGTATTAATGTGAACGATACAATTTCTAGAACTAATCACTGCAAGGCAAATTGGCTGATATTGGCTTTTGGGGGCCAAATTCAGATTTTTAGTCCCAAATTGACAGAATGAACTTCATAACTCAACACTTATGTAAGTTGCGTTAAACCTCTGAAGCTATTGTAATAGGAATTAACAACTGAATAAAGGTCTTTATCATGGCAAAGTATGTCTAATCTGTTTCTAACAGTAGCAGTTCATATATTTGTGGTGCAAAGGAACTTAAGAAGATGCTTTACAAAGCTATTTGTCCATCCATCCTCATATTATCATCATGGGGCCAAATATGTCTGTATTTGAAACCCTTCAAATATGGACATATAGCTTGTAAAATAGGATAGAGGATCAACCTGCAAATTGTGTTGTCGAAGGCTTACCTCACAACCTCTGAGGATGCCTGCCATAGATGTGGGCGAAACGTCAGGAGAGAATGCTTCTGGAACATGGCCACACAGCCCGAAAGACATACAACAACCTGCAAATTCCCCAGAGTTGAATATTGCTATTGTTATTGCCATCTTATGTATTTATCTCCTTCTCCAAATCTGGACTCAATGTGTCTTCTGTTTGACTCAACACAGAAAAATGATGTCAACAGAATATCAGTCTAATAACAAGAATGAAAGTTATAATGAGTTATTTCTAGGGTGCTAAAATTAAATGTCTGGTACTTATGTCCCTAACAATACAGATTTGATCCTGAAACACATAGTTGAGTTTGGCTAAATAATGTTTCTTTGAAGTGTTTCCTCTCCCAGTGAATCAGGACACCTGCAAGCAGTATGAAGGAACATGATGGACTATTGGTTCATCTAGGTCAGTGGTTCTCAACCTGTAGGTCCCCAGATGTTTTGGCCTTCAATTCCCAGAAACCCTAACAGCTGGTAAACTGGCTGGGATTTCTGAGAGTTGTAGGCCAAAACACCTGAGGACCCATAGGTTGAGAACTATTGATTTAAGTCCATACCAGTGCTGATTGGCCATGACTCTCCAGAAGCCTTTTCTTGATACCAGGGATATTCTCCCTGGAAAGGACATAGCTTCTGCTAAGTGACTTATCTAGCCATTACATGGGAAGCCCAGCCTTAGAAATAGGACATTGTCCTGTCTGTACACATGGTCATTGTATGATATTGGCAGAAAGAAAAATCTGAGAAAAAGAGATAGACCTTCATTGAAGATATGACAACATTGAGCCCAATAGCATTATTTTGTTTCTTTTCTGAAAAGCTGTGAAGTGGGATTCTCATGCTACAAGAAAATAACAACATATGGATTTGTTCATTTTGACAAGTCCAAACCCACGATGACGCCCTACTGGCGATTCTTTAGTCTCAGTTGCTTAAAAGAACAGTGGGTAAGAGAAAATTATAAAACTGATTTATTTAACATTAGTAATTTTGAAAGCATTTCTAATTAATTGCTTTTACACTTCTTTCATGTCTTAAACAGAAATATGTTTCTTACCTTGTGCAATGAATTAATGCACAAAATAGAGAGCAAATATAATTCCTCTTTGAGTTGACAAAGGAGAAGAATGACACATTCTTTAATCAAGTCACTAAGTCAATCCAACATTCCGCAAACATCATCTTGATGGCAGGAATTTGTTTCAAAGGAAGGCACAGTTTCCAACTCAGGATGCAAAAGCACCCACTATATTCCTGCTATAGTCTTGACATCCACAAGCCCCTTGTTACTTTATGAGCTTTAATCCAGGCCTCAGGTGTTGACTATAAAATGTGAGGATGTGGGAAGGGGTCTGCTTTGATCACTAACTGGAATGTGTTGCTGATTGAAACAAAAGCTGCTCCCAGCCTTGACTTCAACAATACCATGGTTTGAAGATTCCTCCAACTACAAGCTCCCGTTTGGTAATGGAGCAAGGCTGTGTGGGGTGGGGGAGTGTTGATCATTGTGCCAAAGCTTCCCTTCCTGTGTGTGTCATAATTGAGACAACTAGCCGCTCCCCTTTTGCCACTTGTTCTCAGAAGTAAACGTGTATTGACAGGAGTGCAGAGTGTACTTGACTGTTGATTTAGCTCCATTAGTTGATCCATTATGGCTCAAACTGTTAGTCTTCTGAAGCTGGGACCCTCCTCTTACTCTTCTTCCTTCCCCCTCCCCCTTAAAAATATGGATGGTGAAAGGAAGCAGACTTCTCAGTGGGAGTGGGTTCACTTGGACAGCTGTGCTTAGCAAGTAATTTATTAGTTCAAAGTTGCAGATGCAGCCACTTCTCAACTGTATCCAAGTCAAATGTTCCTTCTTAGCACTCCTTCCCAGCCACAGTACACAGTCGTATGCTTCCTCCCACAATGAAGCTAATAATTATTTGGAAATTATGTCAAAGTCTGGCAAAATGCCAAAAGCCCTCAGCCTGCATTTTAAAAAAAAGATCTTGCTCACCATGATGGAACTGTGACACCACGCTGATGCCCTGTATGATCATTATTACATATTGAGTTAGCATGACTACAGCTGATACTGCAAATTATTATGCTTAAGATCCAGACTCAGGGTCACAGCTTTGGTGTTTCCCTGGACATAACTCCGTTACTAAATTCTCAGGTTTCAGCAGTGGCCAGGAGCATTTTTGCCCAGTTTAGAGTATTTGCCCTAGAACCATCTTCAGCAACCAGACTGCATCCCATTTAGACCACTGTAATTCATTTTGTGTGAAGCTGCCTTTGGAAACTGTTTGGAAAATTCAAGCAGTTTTAAAATGCTGCAGCCAGAATTTGGACTGAGGTCAGTTACAGGGACCATCCAATTCCCTTGTTAAAACAACTTCACTGGCTTCTTTCCAGGCACAGTTCAGCCTATAAAGCCTGATAGAGCTTGAATCCAAACTATCCCCATACAAGCCTACCACAGTTCTAAGATCTACTGATGAAACTTTCTCCCAGTCCCACCATTATCACAGGCTTGCTTAATGGGGATTTCAGAGAGAGCCTTCTCAGTGGCTGCTCCCATCCTCTGGAATATTGCTTTCCATTTGCTATCAGGCAAAGACTATTTTGTATAAGCAGGATTTTAATGTGTAAGCAATACACTTCTTACTGGAATGTTTTATTTATCTTTTTAAACTATTGTATTTTGAAAATACTATTTTATACTGTGTTGTCGAAGGCTTTCATGGCTGGAATAACTGGGTTGTTGTGAGTTTTCTGGGCTGTATAGTCATGTTCGAGAAGCATTCTCTCCTGACGTTTTGCCCACATCTATAGCAGGCATCTTCAGAGGTTGTGAGGTATATTGGAAACTAAACAAGGGAGGTTTATATATCTGTGGAAGGTCCAGGGTGGGAGAAAGAACTCTTGTCTGTTGTAATTAATCACCTTGATTAGCATGTAATGGCTTTGCAGGTTTCAAGGCCTGGCTGCTTCCTGTCTGGGGGAATCCTTTGTTGAGAGGTGTTAACTGGCCCTGATTATTTCATGACTGAAATTCCTGTTTTCAGGGTATTGTTCGTAATTTACTGTCCTAATTTTAGAGGTTTTTAAAAAAAAATACTGGTAGTCAGAATTTGTTCATTTTCATGGTTTCCTCCTTTCTGTTGAAATTGTCCACATGCTTGTGGACTTCAGTTGCTTCTCTGTGTAGTCTGACATAGTAGTTGTTGGAGTGGCCCAGCATTTCTGTGTTCTCTAATAATATACTGTATCCTGATTGGTTCAACAGTATTTTATTCTGTTTTATGTCTTGAGTTGTTTTAAAATCACACGATCAAACATTTTAATGTGCTGTGCCTGGGAGCCACTGTGGGTGAAAGGCTGCATATCTATGTAATAAACAAACATGCAAATAAAGAAATAAATAACTTTGAGTCAGCCCAGGTTCAGTATTATTGTTGGAAAACATCTTAACTTTGTGTGCTTTGTATCCAACAATACATTTCATAGCTCTACAGTGAACTGATTTTCTGTAGTAAGAAAAAAGATGAAAGTGGAGTGGAGTGAAGGATTCTGAGTGGAGGATGATGTTGAAAGAAACCATCAAAATTAATTAATGAAATAGGACAGTGGCATGATAACAGTTTTGGCTGAAACTATTTCACTGTGAGTTGTTCTATTCTTTTTTTAAAAGATATGTTTTAGAATTGTGATTATGCTTTACTGCATTGTTTAATCCAGTGTTTCTCAAACACTGGTCATCCAAGTGTTTGAGACATTGCCTTCAGAGGCCCACACATACTTAGGCAATGCCCAAGGATTCTGGGAGCTGACATCCAAAACATCTGGAGGACAAAAATTGGAAAACACTTATATAAATTATATATATAGTGGTTTAAAGTGTTTCAATGAAGGGCGATTTACAATGTTTTGCAATCTATATAGTTGCACTTTCATGAATGTGTGCATGATGCACACACACATAGTACAATTAAACTTGTTGCTATGTTGTGGAGAAAGACTACTTTCTACTCAATGGCCTTTCACTTTGTTGGGATATTTATAGCTTTTGCTTCTCAATCAATGTAATCAATTTGCCTCTCATATCTGTGGTCCTTTCTGCTCTTCATGGCTCATTAATCACATCAACATGTTTGTGTTTTAATTCACTAATTTCACCCTGGGTCTCTTACAAATGAACTGCTTGCTGAAAAGCTGAGGAGTGATACATCTTAGGTAATTTTGTTGACTTCTGGCATTTATCTCCTAAGTCTTAGGAATAGGAAATCATATTGTCTCGTTGCAGTGACATGAGAAGCAAAGTACTTCCTGCACTCTTTTTTTGCAGTGGAGAGAAAGGCTCTTTGTAGAGGTGTGTTTGTATCCATACACTTCTAGGATTCTGCTAATCCTACTGCCCTTTTATGTGGAAGGTGTTGTTTGAGTTATATAATTAATAGGGTTGAGCAAATTTTTCATTAGTCAGTTAAATACGTTTCAAATTCGGTTCGAAAGCACTTTTGAAGTGATTTTTGAAACATCTGCTCACTGCCTTCCAAATATTACGAATTTGAATCAAAAAGCACCTTTTTTTCTTCTGTCTCTGATGTCTTCGGATGTAGCTGTAGCCCCTCTGAGAGGAGAAGCCATGTTGGCATGCCTCTCAGCCAATCAGAGTGGAAGGAAGAGGGAGGGAGAGGCGTGGCCATCGTTCTGCTAGCGTTTTTAAAAAATGTTGTTTCAAAATTCCCCAAAAATCAGTGAATGGGTCAAACATTGTGAAACTTGATAGGCAAAGAGTGGTTAATTTTTGCTTCCATTCTGGCAAATTTCATCCTAATAGCTTTCAAAAAGCAGGAGAACGAAGCCTCTGAATTTTCACCATTTATAAAAGCATTGGGCTGAAGCAGACGTTTCTCCAATAGTACTATGCCCGCTTTCCTTTAGTTTGAAGCCATTGTTCCATTGTGTCCTAGTCTCCAGGGCAACAGAAAACAAGCTTGCTCCCTCCTCCCTATGACTACCCCTCACGTATTTATACATCATGTCTCCTCTCAGCCTTCTCTTCTTCAGGCTAAACATGTCCAGTTCTTTAAACTGCTCCTCATAGGGCTTGTTCTCCAGACCCTAGATCATTTTAGTTGCCCTCTTCTGACCATCTTGACCAAACTTTCATACTGTATGTGAATTCTTGGAAGGTATGAGAAGTTTAGAGAGAGAGGGGGAGAGGGAGGGAGAGAGAGGTTTGAGTCTTGGACTCCTATTGTGGCTTGATTCCCCACTCAGCCACCCACTTGGGCAAGCCACACACTCTCAGCCCCAGAAAAGCCAATGAAACAGGAAATAGCACTTTCAAACCAGGAACTGATGTCCTTATTCAGAGGCTGATGACCATCTGTCAGGAATGATTTGATGGTGTACTATGATTTCTGTTCCTGGGTGATATATGTCATTTCCTAATTGGTTCTGTCATAGAAACATGGCAAAATTTATGACACTGCCTGAACTTTTTCTTTGCGCAAGGGACATGGAGCACATTATGGTTTCCTGGGACACACTCCACCAATTTAACAAAGTTTCAGCCATAAAAACAAAGTTTCTGAAGTAGAACAATGACTTTAAAAGTAAAGACAACCCAATGAAACTGGAAATAAGACTTTCAAACCAGGAACAGATTTCTGCAATTATTAAAAAATGGTTTATTATAAAAATCGCCAAAAATCAGAGGATAAGGGAAACGTTCTGAATTTTGGTGAGCTAGCAGTGTTAAATAGGTTCTACCACTGTACCAAATTTGAAGAAGATAACTCAAAAAATGAGGGCGGGAAAGTCCTGTAAATTCCCCCTGGTGCTGTTTTTGGCCACTGCGCATGCGCATCTGCCATTAATGAATTAATTTTGAATATTCTGAATATTCCTAAATTTGAAACTTTTTTGGGCCAAATTTCGGAAGTAGTTTCAGAAATGAAGCACCTACTTTTGAAGCAAGTTTAGAAACATTTTTTTCATGGATCGCTCAAGCCTACTAATTAATTCTTTTGAGCTGGAACTGGCTATACAGGTTGAATATCCTTTACCCAAAATGCTTGAGACCAGAGATCAAGCTAGTTTGAAGCAGGAGTGAACAATTTCCAAGGCTTGAGGAACACCTTGGCCTTCCATGAGAACTTCCACAAGAAATCCTACAAAATAATTGTTCCCAATTGCCCATGGTGGAAAGGGAGCATTTTGGTCATGTTTTTGGATGTTTTGGGCCCAAGATGGGCCATGTTTTACAACATGACGTATCTCAGAAGCCAATTTCTGAGTCTAGGTCACCTTCTCTATTGGCCTAATATGATTAAGTCACTTCCAGGCAGGGCCTAAACCCACTTTGGAGTAAGTTAAAAAAAAACCCGCTCCAAAGTGGGTTTAAGTCCCCACACCCTGCTTAAAACAACCGGGCTTTCCTGGTTGGTGTCCCCATACCAGCGTGGCAATCTCCCCTCATGCCTCCTGGTGCATCATGTCTATGCACCAGGGAGCCTGCAGGAGAGACCTCATAGTTCTAGATAAGTTTCTTCTTATTTTAAGGGCTTTTTTCAGGGGGTTTGGGGAGGGGTTGGTGTCTTCTTCACTTCTCCAGGCTCATGGAGCTCAAAGAAGCAAATTAGGCTGTGAGGACAGGATCCTGGGACTGCAAAAACTCATACCACATTAAACCCAGGCCTTTCAGAAAGGTCCAGGTCTAATGGTGTATCTATTTAAATCAGGACAAAGCAGGGTTTACCTGCTTTGTCCCAAATTAATCCTCTTTTATCTGAGGCGTTGTTTGGATGCTTCAGGTAAAAGTCTGTCAGGGCCCACATTTTGGAAGAAAAACATGGTGAATTTGTCCCCCATACTCCCTCAAGTAAAAATTGGGGCCTAGGGCCCATAAAAATAGCAATGGGGACATGTGTATCCTATGGGTTGCCCCTTTACTACCCTGTTTTAAATGTATGTGATGTAGTAACCTCACTGAAGTGTCTATATGTTTAACTTTTTAATTTTTTTAAAAATTGTGCATGTTTTTGTCTATTGCTGTGTTTTATACTGCTACTGTTTTTATTCGGGCTTGGCCCCATGTAAGCTGCCCTGAGTCCCCTTTGGGGAGATAGAAGCGGGGTATAAAAATAAAGTTGTTGTTGTTATTATTATTATTATTATTATTATTATTATTATTATTATTATTATTATATGGGGAACCACTCAGAGACCCCATGTGCACTTGTGCTCTTGTGGAAGAAAGATGCTGTTGTAGAAGAAAGGTGGGGGGGGGGGAATATATAATCCTTCACTCAGTGCATAGTCAAGTGATGGCATTACCATTGCAAAGTACAATGATGTGGACACCTTTAAAAGGGCATCTGGCAGATTCATGGATGATTCACCAGTGGCTATTAATCAGATCGGCTTCCTTTAGAGCTGGTGTCCTTCTCTGTACCAAAGAACACAAACAGGCCTGTGTCAGTGCATCATCCTTTTGGCCTCTTTGGGTATAAAAGGCTGGATTAGGTAGGCTTTCAGTCTGACCCAGCTGGGCCTTTCTTAATATATACATCATCCAACTGGGGAAGAAGATATACATGTCAATCAGATGTTCAATCTTGAGCATGCCATGAATGGACTTTGCATAGATTTTTTTATGGTTCTCTCAGGTATTATTTAATATTCTTTAGATGAGAAAAAGCCCGTGCTGGAGAATAGATCTCTGGCAAATCTGTCTTTCTTGCTTGTTTCCCACTAGTATTTGGAGATGTAAAAGAGGACAGAGTGGCCATCTCTTTAATAATTGGGCAGGAGAAAGAATTTTAGAAGTTATGTCATGGAAGCTGCATTTGCACTTCTTGTACTCAAGAATACGTGTCTTTTGCATCTGACCATCCTGTTTTCTGCATATAAAATGATTTCTACTCTTACAAAATAGTACTCAACTATCACCACTAGTGTTTTTAAAATAGGTATGGAAACATGCGATAGTAATGGCAGTTTAAGTTGCACTTTATCAGAAAACAAACTGAGACACTATTCCATACATTTCCTGCACCTTTCAGGAAAAAAAACTCTTCGGGAACAGTGACATTGGTGACATCCCATTTGGATTACTCTAGGCACGCTCCATGCAACTGCCTTTGAAAAACTTTTGGCAGTACCAGCTAGTCCAAAGAGCGCCTAGCTGTAGAGCACACAGCCTCCTTGTTGCAACAGTTCCACTGACTGCCAGGTTATTTCTGTACTATTGTTGACCTATAAAATCCTATGCAGCTTTCATCCAGGCTATGTGAAACCCAGCATCTCTCTTTATGAACCCATTAGAGCACTAGGATCAGGAAATGCTTCTCTTGCTCAGATTTTTTTAGCTGCTCTTAGACTTTGGAACTTCATTCTTAGAAAGGCTAAAATGGTCTTGTCTTTGGTCACCATCATCCAGCAACACAAAACATTCTTATGCCAATAGATACTTAGAAACTGACTTGGATGGGATCTTTAATGGTGTGTTGGTCTGTTTTGCCATTTCCATGTAGTTTTTGAATGCATTTTAATGATTTAACTAAGTAGCCTCTCTCTCCCAATCTCTCTCTCTCTCTCTCTCTCTCTCTCTCTCTCTCTCTCTCTCTCTCTCTCTCTATATATATATATATATATATATACACACACACTCTTTTTAATGTTGTTTTCATCTATTTTTAATCTTTTTGTTGCAAACTGCCTTGTGTCCCATTATTTGGGGAAAGGTGGGATACAGATTAACAAAATAAAATCAGCTTGCAAGAACTTTAAATAAATACACAAAATAAATCCAACCACCACATTGGTCCTGTGCCTTAGAAAATCCCTTAAGTTAATTGCTTTTCACTTCTCCTCCTACTAATGGAAGCCTCTGTGGATCATACTAGCCTTTAGTCCTGGAAAGGCTATCAGTTGGAAGCCATGTATATTAACAAGAAAGAGGGCATTTTGTTCTGAAGGCAAAGAATGTTAGAGGAGAACATCAATGAAGTGGTAACAGCATTTCCTGATATACAGGCATTATTTTGATTACCTAAATTGTATGTACTTTTGTCTTTAACATCTATCGTGCTTTATGTATTTATCAATTTGTAAGAATCATTTTGTCAGGGCTCTCAGCCTCAAAACAGCAGTCACAAAAGAAACATTTCATTTGCATCTTAAAAAACAACCCCTCTAAACAAATATGGAAATCTGTGACTTATTCAAATAATAATAATAATAATTTCATATTCTATCTCCCTAAGTTTAATGTCTTCCTAATCTTGAATGATAGGGCTATACAAACTTCCTGTTGTCTTCTTCTTCCAATATCCAAACAAAGTCTCAAAGTAAACACTCAGAAAGAGGGGTGGGAGGAAATCTTTACTACAGATATTAAGAAGTAAAATGGAAGGATTAACCTCTAGTCATATGTGTCTTTATCTCTAGTCTGCCTTGTAACTGAAGGGAGACAGTTTAACCATTAAAAAAGATTAAAGGTATTAATTAAGCTATGAGAAAGAAACCTATCACCCCACTGTCAGAGCAGACCAGAAATAAACCTTCTACCAGATTAATATATATATAAATTTGGAGTTTGGTCTAAACAAAAGTCCAACAGATCAGCTTATTGTGCTCCTATTGCTGGTTAAAAGATTAAGCTGAAATTGAATAAACATTATGATGTATTTATGTACAAAAAGCAAAACTGACTTCCTTCCCTTCCTATCCAAGCACTTTAACCAACAAATATAATCACACTGGGATTTTGTAGGAGTGTGTAAACAAAACAAAGGGATAAGATTAACAGAAAGCTGTAGCCACAAAACCTTGAATTGTCTCTTTTCCTAAAATGATCCTTATAAACTACACTTTAAAATGTGATTTTATGAAGTAACAGATACTGTACTGACTACAGCAATAGACTGGAATATAAGAACAGATTAGATGTATTTTTCAGAAAATCACTAATGGAAATGACAAAATATTATTCAGAACAAAAGACAGTCTGCAGAGCAGCATGTTATTTTGTAATTTTAAAAGCCAGCTCATTTTGCATTTTCATGCCACAGAGGATTTTGAAAGGGTATTTCTTAAAGATTAAAAAAGGCCACCTGAATTTGTCTATTCCCTTTTTCAAATTAGACAACCTCATAAAAAGGATGGATTGTTAATAAAATATATTAATCTCATCCTGCGCTAAAGGTGACCTCCTTAGGAAAATAGATTATGATGAAGCTGGAGAATTACAATACACTATATTAAATAGCTCTGTCTGAAATATGTTAAAGGTTGCCTCTAAACAGCAAAATGAAAGAAAAAGATAGTAAAGGTCAAAATAAAATAAATACTTTGTGATCAGTTGAAAAACAGAAGTAGGTCAAGTGATAATTTTAAAATAAATCAAAAGGTCCAATTTATATCCTTATCCAGGTGCATTTGTGACAAATACATGAAATTACTCAAATACAAGAAACTAGAGATCAAATCCCATTGGGTTCTGAATTTTTATTTAAACAGGCAAGGCAAAGTGTTACTCTCCAGATGCTCTTATAGATGCTGGAAACTCCCAGCATTCATCACCACCAGTCTGCAGGCTAGGACTGATGGAAGTCCTGGACTTTGCCCAACCCTGATTTAATATTTGAATACTGGGAAATTACTAGATGAGTCTGTATATGAAACATTAAGTAAATACAAAGTGTAGTCCTTAGAGATCAAATGTCACAAGCAGAGGTTTAATATCAACTAAAACATTAACAGAGCCTGGGAGCATAGGGATTGGGAGTGATAATCCAGAAATGTTACTCTTCCAAAATGTGGTCATAAAGACTTAAGGCACATTTATTTATTTATTTAAAACATTTGTATTCTATCCTTCTCACCCCGAAGGGGACTCAGGGTGGAGCGCAACATATATACGGTAAACATTCAATGCCGGAACATAAAATAAACTATAAATATACATAAATACTAAAATCAGTTATCTTCACATTAAAACAATTATTTAAAACCATCACAAGTCACATGTGCTATATGTGCATAAATTAATCATTTTCTTGGAGCCTACAGAAAAGCCAATATCCAGAATAGAAGGGATATCCAACCCACAGACCATAATCCATAACCCTTGTTAGCACAAGAAATAGAATTGCCAATAAAAGAAATCCTAATAAAATAGATACAGTGAAGCCCAGCATGCTGAAATCCGCAGAGCCATCCTAACACCTGGTAGTTCTGAATATAGTGAGATTTAGCAGAGGAAAGATCTCCTAAGATTTGGAAATTATTATTTAAGTGTCATAAATCCTAATGAAAACCTGCTCCATATGAGCTGGAGTCATAAAAATATAGTTTACATGGGTTCATTTTTATTACTTATCATTTTTACAACTTTGATGGGCATGGAACAAAGACAGGGAGGAGATGCCCATCTATAATGAAGTCATTGTCAGTTTGTCTGGTTATGGAGCACCCAGTAATTCTTTGGTAAATGATGAGGATGCTGAATCTTGAAGAACTTTCAACTCAAATGAATTGACTACATTTCGCATTGTCTTCTGGAACATGAATATATGAACAACAGCAATTTTCTTTTTTACAATTTAGGCAACATGCTTCAAGAGCTCCTTTGATGGTGAGAATAGGATAGATTATATAAATCCAGTGTTCTGAGTTCTGTGCAGGTGTTAATGATACAACATTCTGTTTGGTCACCAGAGAAACTGCTGATTTTGATCTATAGATGAGATCCTCTGAGGAGCTGTTGATACAAGAGACAAATCAATCATGGGTCTCAGCTAATGGAATATGAACCCAGAACAGATGGTAAGGTGCACAGAGGTATTGCACAGATCTCCCTTTTCTGTTTCTTTATCTCTTTACTATTTCTTTCCTTTCATGAATAAATGTTCTTGAAGAAGCATAAGTAACTGTGTAAGATACTTCTTTCTCTTGTGATCCTTAATACCCACTGGAAATGGCCTGAGTATAAACAACAAGGGCATGCACAGAAACATTCTTGAAAGCTAGTGCTTCAAGACAGAACTTTTTCTCACTTTACTCAGTTCTGAACTAAAGAAACTTTTGTTCTAATATCAATCAATCATGTAGCAAACTATGAATCTGAGTATGCAAATTCATACCTGATTACAAGAAATCTATGTTGGTGTCTGTGTCTGGTTTACATCTCATGCTAGAGTCTGACATTGTCTTAGTCACCAACATTAGGAGCTGGGCACTGAATGTGTGTACCTGTTGATTTTGATGAGCCACAGCATAAAAAGTGGTATTTTTAGACAACTGTGGAGGGGGAACATCATTTTGTGCTGGTTCTAGTCTTACCTCGAAAACTGTACATGGTGGTGATAGTCCAGTGTTTCTCTCCATGACCATTCAGTCTGTTCAGATTATGGCAGGGGCTTTCTAGGAATTGTGAATATAGTGTTATGAATAACAGAAAACACCAGGTTTTCTCACATTATTTTTCCCTGGGAGGTAGTGAGTGTCCTGAAATGGTCTCTTGCTTTTGAAATTAGGGCTCACAAGTTGAAGATTAATCCAGGTAAGGCAGAAGTCTTTATAGTTATTAACTAAGTAAACTGGAAGTTACATGTTCATCCTCATTCTAGGTTTGAGAGTGCTCCCACGCTCAAGTTCAGGTGAGACCTATGAAGGGCTTTGCCACTTTTTTTTAGAGGACATCAGTATTAAGGTGTTGGTCCTGTGGGATCTTTCAACTTAAGACTAGTTTTTCTTATTAATTTTATTAAGTGTTACTCTTTGATTGTTTAATCCTAGTATCAGTGTTTCTGTGTTATTTTTTATGATTATTTGAATTTAATTGTGTTTTAATTCTTGGAAAACTATCATGGGATGTTATAATCTATTATGTAAACAATACACACACTTCCCTATGGTTTACCATGAAAAAGAGTGAAGAAATGAGCTAGCTAATAGCTATGATAATAAATGGCACTTCTTTGGTTCATGCAAAAGCTGTGACCCTCTTAGAAAAATGTAGTCTGAATAACCATTGCAAATTATTTTTATTATAGTATATATAAATCAGAGTATTGTGAAATGGTCTTTATGGAGTTGGTTTGGAAGACTGGCTGGAAAGTGCAGCTGTTCCAAATGAACAAGTAATATTTGTTCACAGCAGAGGTAGCTGGAGGTCTAGCTATCAGTTGAGTAGTACATCCACACAAGTGTTTTCATCTTAATTTTAAGGGGACTGTCACAGGTGCTAAAGCCTATTTGTCCCTAAATAGGTTCAGCACCTTGGAGAGCTCTTTAGTGTTCACTTTTAAAACTAGTACATTTACTGTCTCATTGACAGAGGGGAAAACAGCCACTCCCCAGGTCAAAAGCTGATTCTTAATATGGTTTAGGTCCTACTTTTTTATAACCATGAATTCTACTTCTTGGAGGACAACATTCCATATGAAGCATTGTCACAGGTCAGTATTCTATATAAAGATTACACCAGTCCTACTCTCAAAATAAAATACCAGAAAAACAAGAAAAAAGTTATATTCGACAATCAACAATAGCATTTGGGCAGCAAACTCACCATTTCACCCTACGGAACTCTCATCCACAAGAGGCTTGGCTGAACCCCCTCCCCCTTTCACCAGCAGGCAAATATATTTTTATTTAAGTATATTTATCTTGGGTCAACCCTCCTTCCTGAAAAAATACAAAAATGCCACGAGTAAACTATCTTAACCTTTGAAGGCTCTTGTGCACACTCTTATATCTAAGTTGGCTCATTCCACAAGACTCAAGCTTTCTCATTTGACCAGAAAATTATATATATTTCCCTCCAAAAATCAAATCTAACATTATTTTTTAAAAAATGCTGATATAATGTAACATTGTAGATTTAGATAATGTCACGTTCCACTCAGAGGAGTAATTCCCTCGTGAATTGAAATGTCTCCCCTCACACACCCTCAATTGTTCCTCTAAAGAATCTCATTCAAATTTTGAAAGTTTCAGTAATTATTCATGAAAAATTAAAGATAAATAAAATTCTGGTATTCAAATATTTCATGTAGAGTCATTTTACATAACCCTAGTACCAGCATTAGGATCTTTTCTGGTTCTTACCTAAGCATTTCAACAATGTAGTCCCATTTTTGTTTACCCAGGATCATGAAACTGATCACATTTAATAGGTTTCAGTATGTTGATAATGTATGATCACAAGAAATAAAACTTACAGCCAAATCCCTATGCTGCCTAAAAGCCATTTGGAGTTTCCCCTTACAGGTTTGGCTTGGTGGCATTTTATATAAACCAAGTGCTCATCCCAGGCCAATAGGGCATGTCATTTCCAATTATTACAAAACCAGCTTAAGCAGTCTGTAAGCTTTTTCAGGCCAGCAACTCCAACAAAAAGCCTCTCCAATCAAGGTAAATGGTTATTGTTGTCACCCTAAATTTCCAGTTTCCTGCACTTGAAGTCACATTTTGACAGATATAAATACATCTTAATGCAAAGCATTGTTTAGAACATGCATGTTTCTTTCCTTTAAAAAAAAACCTCATTAATACATTTGGATTTATAGCTTGACCCATTCTGTAGGCTTGTGCTAGGCTACAAAATCCCCCAGCAGACTGAAACCAATTTAATCAAACTCACTGAAATTTTACCACCACTGTAGATATTAGTAACTTACAGCAGCCCTCAAAGCCAGGTCAGAAAAAATGTGCTATTAGGAGGGCAACAGCTGTACCTCCTATGGTTTAAGGGGCAAATAAAGTCTATTTTGAATATTGGTCATGGTGAACTTTCCCTAGAAGACGAGATGACTAAACTTAAACTATAATTCTTTAGCCATTTAATGAGAATACATGACTCACTAGATAAAACAATAATGCATGATAAGGTAGAAGGCAATAGGAAAAGAGGAAGACCACATTACAGATGTACTGATTTCATCGAGAAAGTGACAGCACTGAGTCTACAAGGCTTGAATCAGCATAAGCTGAAGTTGGCTTGATAACCGTTAATTACCACAACTTGGTCCTATGGAATAATTTTGTCCCATATTTCTTCTCTGCCACCATCATATTAATTCCATGGAAAGGGAGACTGCAAGATAATATAGGCATTCATGGGTGCTGATGGCTCCAGTGCAAGTGGCCAGTGAAATTGCTCTGAGTTTTAGTCCAACATAGTTATGAATATATTTTGGGGATAGGATTCACCACCGAAAAGATATTTCTTGTAAAGGTTTGTACTAAATCCAAGAGAGAACATGGGTGCCACTAATTCCCATGGGTAAGTACTTGACACTGCAAGGCAGCTATCTCTCAAAATTGATATAGAAATTGGTCTGGGGAAAGGCAAAGTTTCCCACACCTTGGTAGCTTTATCCCAGTCTGTTTGCATCCACTAGTATGCTAAAAAGTCTGGAACTGTGACATATTTGCAAAAATGTGAGCCTTTGTGTGTTCAGCTGGAGGACGTTTCAGAACGGTGATGTATCCTTGCTTTTGTTTGCTGCCTTGTTGATTGGACTTGACTGCAGATGAAGAGGTGTCCTTTTCCTTGAGGATGTTCTCTTCACTGTATCTGCACTATGTTGTTACATCAGTTTGACATAGCCTTTACTCTCATGGTGGCCATCATAATTCTGAAATTTGTAGTCTGGTGAAGTACTTAGAAAACTTTACAAGGCAGAGCACATGTCTTCTAGGAGAAATGCATGATTACGTCACTAGACTACAGATTTCAAGAGTAATAGGAAGAGTCAAAGCTGCATAAAACATATCGATGTGTATAGATTCAGTGGAACAATTTCTCTGAAAATACATACTCTCAGTTACTTATTTTTAAAGTGCAGTATGATCCCCATATCCATGGGACTGGTATCCACAATTTCATTTTTCCATGTCCAGCAAAATACGGGGTGTTTGAAAAAGAACTCCCCATCACCATTTAAATTAAATGGTGAATAGGGAGTTCTTTTTCAAACAACCTGTATATCCTCCCTAGGCATTTTCTAGGTTCTCCAGCACAACTTTATGGTATTCCTGGGTCAGAAACCCATCCTTTCAATAGCGTTGTTCACTATTATTCATAATTTTTTTTGTATCTATGTGAAGTCTGAGAACATATTCCCTCATTGATATTGTGGTCAAACTAGGCAATTTAAAGCTCTCTGGGTTATTTAGTTATAGATGGTCCCACATGTTTTAGGACAGAATGTATAGTGGCCAATTTTGTATAATAGACTTTGCAAAAATTTCAAGATGTTGTCTTAAGATTAGCGAAAAGACAATTAACATGGATTAATATAGAGGCACCAGAATGGTCACTCCTTTATATTTACAATGAATCATTTTCAAAGTGATGATGTGTGTTTTTACAGTGTGGTTCTTTATATGCTGGAAAACTGACAAAGAGCATCAATTTATTATCCATTAAGAATTAGACCTTCCTTTATGCAGTTCATAACTCCAGATTTAAGTCCACGGCACTATTGCTGCCCTTTAACAATTATTGTCAGGATTATGCAAATTGATTCGCAAAGCTCAGTCATGTTTTTAATTTAATATGCACTCTTTAGCCTGTGATCAATTATCATTTCCAAACAGAAAAAGTGCACTTTTTAATTTGTAAGAATAAAGAAATGTATGCAGAATAATTAGGTATGCTCTTGTATTCTCCTGTTTTAATTGTGTTTTTCTACATTATATAAATGGCATTTTGTTGGCTATGTGTTGCTTAACTTCTGAATACTAAGAAACAAATGTCTTACTGGGGCTGGTAACGGATAACACACATAACTGCTTTATTAGAAGTTACACTGGTGGCTACCTCTTTCCAGGTGCAATTCAAAATGTCCTTTATGGAGTTTTATGGTTCATTGATCAGAAGTATTCTGTCCTCTACTTTGGCTCTGCCTGTGCTTTGAGGAGATCTTCAGAGGATGCCCTTATCTTAGTGAAGACATTATTATAGTAATCTTTACATGGCATCTTCAGAGGATGCCCTTATCTTAGTGAAGACATTATTATAGTAATCTTTACATGGTGTTAATATTGGAGAGAATCTTTTGGCGGATGTGCTTGGGCTGTGGAACTGTAATCCCAAGCATCCTCAAAATGTGGCCATCTATTTGTTTGGGCCTCCAACTCCCAGAATTCACAACCATTGAACAAGCTGGATAAGGCTTCTGGAAGCTGGAGGCCCAAACGGTTGGAGGGCCACAGTTTCAGAATGTCTGGATTAAGCCGACTTTGTCTTTGTAGGCCTTTTGTTGAAAGCTGGACTAAAATGTCTGGACTAAAATGCAGACGCAATCAGGTTTTAAAAAACACGATTTATTAAAGTCCTATCTGGAACCGCCCTTGGTGACCTAATACTTTGGTTTTTAAAGAAGCAGTTCTAAACAGGCAGCAACTGTAATACACATATTTTTGGGGCAAATTTCAAAGTGCACTTTTTGCAACTGAACATTATTTTCGCCAACAAAGCTTTGGGATTTTTTATTTCAGGATATTGAACATTGAGGTGTGCATTACATTCCCTGGCACAATAGATTCAAGTAAATATGGTAATTATTGTTGTAACTGGGTATAATATTTTTCTAGAACTTTAAGACTTTCCCAAGCACTCCAGATCTTCCCATCTTTCTATTTCCTCCCCATCCTATCCAACATCTGAGTTATCTTCAGAGATTCTTCTCTGGCTGGCCCCGGCAAGTGAGGTGTGGGGTGTGGGGTGTTAGGTGTGACTATTAGGGAAACAGCATGTCAGATGTTTGTCCACTTATTATGGGACACCAGAAAGTGTTACCTGGTGCTTATTTTGTACTCTTCCTGTCACCAATAGAAGACTTTTTTTACTTTCCTGGGTTCTTACACTTTTAGTCTATTACACTGTAGATCTGAAGTACAGTACGCTTTTAATGATGCTGTCTATTTTATGATGCTGTTCTATTTGCTATTATTCATTTTAAAACATTATTTTTTATCATTTTATGGGTATTGGATTATTGAATTTGACATTTTATTATTATAAGTCATCCAGAAAACCCCATTATTTGTCAGAAAATTAGCATGTAAAAATCAAATACATTGATTTCCTTAAACATCACATATAGCTACCCTTGTGGTGCAAAATAGGGGCTCAGACAGTTGAACATATGGGAATAGTATGGATCTGAGAATATTCTCAATTTACGAAATTGGGCTCAGCATCAGAACTGGGTTCACAGAACTCTCTCACACAAAATCTGCTCCAGATTTCTTTATTTTTTTCCCCCCCAGGAGCCCAATTTAGCAGAGGAAAGCCTTTTTTGCTGTTGTTATTGTTAGACAGCCACCCTGAGTCCCCACGGGGAGATGAGGTGGGATATAAATAAAGTTTTGTTGTTGTAGAATTCAGAACCCTTGGTTGATCTACTGCACATCACCCTGAGACCCCAATTTCTCCAGTGTGATGTACAACACAAATTGGAAGAAATTACTGCTGCCAGTATCAGTTCTTTCTTGGTTTCATGGTATCTTAACAAAGAAGGATCATACAACATTGCAGCCAAAGTGAAATAGTTGAGCAGTGGTGGTAATTGCATGGCTTTTGTGTAATATCTGTGTTTTCAAGGGACCTGGGATTTCCTAGCATTGAATGCGATCTTTGACTTCCAAGAACACATACATCCCTTCTCCATTTTCCCCCTTTTGGTGGTCGTCTGGGCAATATATATATGCCTTCATCAAATCCCCTTCCAGTAAATAACTCCCAAAAGAAATAATTGCTTGATTAACACAATAATAAAATATACCTGAGGACCATTCAAGTAATTTTTTTTCTGTTAATTTAACATCTAAGTGGTAGTTGTTGTTTAAGCAAAAGCTCCAGGTACAACACATATAGCTATTGTGGTATCCTTAATAGTACAGAATCTAACAGGGCAGGATTAACCATTATGCTGAGCATAAGTGGAACACAGGGCCCCCGATGCAGCCTAATTATCTGAAAGTGTTCACTAATTTTATGTTAGTGGAGCTGCAATCATGTTTCCAGTGGAAGTGAAATTTTAAAAACATCAATCGTCTGTTTATGCATGAGAAGCTAAGTGGTCATGCTCATTATTGCATCACAGCGTTGGATTAATAGGACAAAGGGAAGGTGGTAGAGTCCGTATATTCATATGACTGAATATAGAAAATAGTATCAGAAAGGTATTGGGGCTGAAAAGAAAACTAATCATGGGGTACTGGTTTGATTACCACATTTGCTTTTCATGTGGTTAAAGGCATCATGGAATGCTTTTTAAGTCAAACTAGTGAGAATTTATTATCAAAATGCTTCCACTGTAATACATATTACATATGAAATTGCTTAAAGTGAAACCCTTGATCTGTTTAGTTTTGTATTATTTGCATCAGGATGAGTGGAACTCCAGACCTTCAAATATTGCTCAATGGTACTTCCCATGAGCTCTCAATATTTTGTGAGCTGGCTGAGGCTATTGCAAGTTGTCATAGCCCAATGTCTGAACAACCATAACCAAGATCACACCACAAGGGTTCTGAATATGCAGAAATCTCCTGTGGCTCCTCTGTCACCAGCCCCAGAACTCACCATATCCCATCCATGGTCCTCTTTCAAAGGCCATTCTGTTGTTGCTGAAGAATGGAGTCCTCCAGAGTTCTCAGAAAATTATGTTATTGGGAGTTTAGCCAGACACTCCTCCAAATCCTACCATTCTCTACCAGAAATGGAATGTCTGTTGGGAGGCTGTGGGGAGCGGGCGACGGTATATCACAAAACACTGTTTATCTTGAGGAACTTTGGTGGAGGGAGGGAGGGACTACCAACCTCCACAATTATGAAAGGTATATGCACGGTCATAAGATGAAACTATGCTAACATCAGAAAGAGAATGCTTCTACACTGACCAGCACAGCAGTCTCTGAGATGTCCATTTCCAGACTTCATGGAGGTTTAATTTGTGACCTTTTTCATACCAAAAATGAAATACTCTGCCATTAGGCTTGGGGAAGAGACCACAAACCAACAATCCCACAGCTGTTCAAACATGGAGCACCTCAATAAAATATAAGATAGAGATCCCATTTTGTACTCCCCTAAGCCTTTAATTAAGATAAATGTGATGTGGAAGACAACAGAAGATAGCATGGCATCTTAAAATTACAAACATTGTGTCCATCCAGCTGTTTCCACACTATTTGCCAAGTCCTGCATGTCTGTAGGTTTTTATATTCCTTTCCATGAAAAAAGAAATACTAGGGTGGTTCCACACAGGGAAAAAAATCTGGTCCCATCTGGGTTTTAAAAACTCGGGTCAGGATGGACTTCTGCCCCTACACTGGCAAAAACCCCCACACACTTTCTTTGGGGGGGGGGCACCCAGACACCAACAACCCCCCCCCCAGAAAAGCCTCAAAATGTAAAAAATTGCTTACACAGCCATCATTACCCTGCTGCTGGCCCTCTCCTAGCATGTAGAAATGATGCACCAGGAGAAGGGGAGGCAAGGAGCGATTTTCCTCCTCCCCCCCCTCTCCTCCTGGAGTATCATTTCTATACACAAGGAGATGGCTGGCAGCAAGGCAATGGCAGCCAGGTAAGTAATTTTTACTTTAAAAGGTTTTTAAGGGGTTTGGGTGGCAGCCCAATCCACACAGGGCCCACAGCTGGAAAGACCTGGGTCTTTCCAGGTGTCAAATTAATTTGGCAGAAAACAGAGTTTTCCTGCTTTGTGCTGAATTAATTCACTTTTACCTGAGACATCATTTGGACACCTCAGGTAAAAACACAGGAGTTCACGTATTTTGTGAGCTGTCTGGATGGGCCCTCAGAGTGTGTTTATGGGCCTCATCACATTAATTACTGGATTCTCCAAGTAGCGTGGCAAATCCAGTGGGGCCAGGTGGGGGGCATGGGAAACCCATCACTCCACACCCCACATCACTTGCCTTGCCACTTACCCCACCCCATGGGGGGGAAACGTCCACTGGTCAGCTTCCCCCATTGTTCCTTATCTTGTCATCACTGTGGTCAACCCTGATTTCACCCTTCTTCAGGCACGGAGCCCCGTCAGAAGTAGATCTACATCATCAGATGGGAGCCATTGGAAAGATATGTGAAAGATGATAAACGACTACCCGTAGTGGATTATACTTATTCATACACTCAAACTACCAACCCTAATGAAAAGTACAAAAAAATATGGATTTATCAGAAACCAGAAGTCTGGACCAGAGTGACCTTCAGTTGTGATCTTTGGTCAGTGAGAGTGGCAAGCCAAATATCCTCCGATACTCTTCACAACCTCTTTCCCCACAATGTGCTCATGAAGAAGCATGAAAGAAAGCAGGTCTCATAAGTATGGAGCTTTGTATCATGAACATCATGTAAGGGCTTATAACTTTCTTCTACTTATCATGCTCCCTTTTTATCTTTATTCTTTGCTGGTGAGATGATATCCTTGCTGCATGCATTCATCAGTACAAGAATCTTTATTTTTAGTTCTGCTTCAACAGATTGAATTTCCAATGTTTATTAATATTATTCCATTGCTTGCTATTAATATGCAGACATTTCACAAGTGGACTTTATTTTCGTCTCTCTTTTTGCATATTCTGGGTTTTCCGTTATGGGAAAACATTGGGCTGCAGTTGTCAAATTTGCACAACATTTCAACTACATGCCAAAAATATGTCCCACAAAATGATTAGTTTTCAAAAGAAGGGGAAAAGAAATTGTGCTGCTTAAAATTCTCCCAGTAGACCTACTTTCATTTCTCAAACTCAAGTTTGGATGCTTACCCTAGAATCTAAATGAATGCATGAATTTGTAGAACTATGACTGAGTTTATCATGAATATCTTTCACAAAATATGTTCAATTGGGGAGGTTGCCATTGTCTTTCTCTGAGGCTGAAAGAAAGTGTCTTGCAAAGATCTCCTAGCAGGTTTTTTTTATGGATGAGTTGGGATCTGCTTCCTGGTCTTCAAAAGTTTCAATCCAATATTCAAATTGCTACATCACAATGACACTCTCAAACTCCATATGTTTGTAAATTGTATGCTTGTTATCCACAACAACATTTTCAAGAATTCCAGACAAATCATTTTTAAAAGCAGCTTTTGCTTGAACAGGGAACCTTTGAGTGTGTGAATCCCCAAACTGAACATCTCAGTCTTTCTCCAAGCATTTCAATGTTCTCAAGCAATAGAGATCACCCTCAACAGGAAAGGATATAAAAGACTCTCTGTTCTGATTAAGCAATGAGATCTTCCTGAACCCTGCTGTGGTCCTTTATGGTCTCATTGCTCTTAACTCCTGACTCCATTCTGTTTTTCTCCTAAACACTACACACTGTTCTTTGATCTTGACTACTGGCTTACCCTACAGCTCCTGATTTCTATCCTCCATCCATACTGCAGAAATACAGCAGTTTGAAATTATAGCCTCATCTTATGGAGATGTCGTTTGTTATGGCACCAGACAGAAATTGAGGTGAAATATTCTGAACAGGGGCACAGAAAGCAAAACAAACACTGCAGGGGTGTTAACCCTTCCCTATGTGATCCAAAGTGTGTGTGTGTGTGTGTGTGTGTGTGTGTGTGTGTGTGGCTGGAGTTAGACTTAAAAATGTCCCAACATATATACAAATTCAACTAAAGAAGAAACCTAGCAGAACCTATCTTGTTTGTAATTTGGGGACTGTCTTATTCCGTTTTTGAAGTTCATGGAAATGTGTTCATGTTCATGTTTCCAAAATGATAGTACTCACATATACGAGAAAAGTATCCAAGAAAACTATCCAAGAGAGGGATAATAGAAGAGAAAATTTTCCCAAATAGGCAAATTAGGAATAGGTATATGCAGTGGTTTGATTTAAATCCTTAATCGGCATGCAACTGGGATTTAAATCCTTAATCGGCATGGAAATTCACTGGATAATATTGGACAAGTCACACTCTCTCAGCCACAGAGGAAAGTAAAGGCCCTTGGAGTAAATCTTGCCAAGAAAACCCATTGCTAGGTTCATTTTAGTATCACCATAAGTCAAACATGACTTGAAGGCCCATAAAATGCAACATACTGAGTGTGTATGAAATGTGGGGGACACTTAGAAAACCAGGTAGGATCAGGAACAGAACATCAGGAATAGAAAACAGGTAGAAGAAAAGAGGAAGAGTGATATTTCCTTGTCTAAAAAAGGTTTATTACCTCATTTACCCAGACATGATAGCATTAACTACCTCAGGGACATTGCCAAAATACATCAATGAAGATCAATGTAGACCTCAAAGATTTTAATGCAGGTGGAATATCAGAATGTCTACCATTAAGCAACTCACAAAGCAAAGAGAATAGTTCTCGTCCTTTCTAACTTTTGATTTTGTGTAAAACATGGATGGATGCATGGAATAACTGTTCCATATTTCAATCCAATCATACCAGTTCCTTGTCATCTTCTTTCAGGTTGAAAGGACTGAAGTGGGGACAGGTGTGACTTATGCCATTCCTGCCATGTAGTTCACACAGAATGCTGCTGGCCAAGCAATTGCTGATTCATTGCTGTGAGCTACAGAACTAGTGTTCTTATCTCTGGAATTAAAATATATTCACATTCAAGCCACATTAGAGCTTCCCTTGAATGATTGTCTCAACTGGAAAACTTACTGTGGCTTGCGCTTCTTAAACTCACCAGTCCTACCCCATACCTCTCTGCCGCCTCTCTTTCTCATCCTACTTACTTTCACATATTAGAGCACCTGCATAATTGAAAGAATGCAAACAAAGAAACATTACTTTTCTGATGTAAAAAGGGGGAAGGATAATAATCCACTTGCCAGCCTTTGGTATTGTTGCTAAGGGGATACTGCCTATCTGGCATCAAAGCTGGGGTGGGGTGAGTAGGAAGAAAGGGTTAGTTGCTCTTCAAGTCATTGTCCCCAAATGACCCTGCAGATTTTCACATAGAAATCTGATCAACGGTTAATACAGCTTGAAACAGCTTTAGCTTCTGCTGGCTACTCCCTGCTGCTAACACTGCTCAATAGCAGGGGGCTCAATCAATGACAGCATGTTCCCGAGGGACAATGCTCAGTGCCAGGAGCTATAGATTAACAATAAGCAGGGGAGAGAACCTGTTTCGGGTTTTTTTTTAAGACAAGACAGGGAGGAGGGATCATTTCCACATGTCAACCTGCTTCTTCTTGCACCAACCTCTTTGCATCTGTGAAGTTTTCACCATGTAAGAGCAACAGTTTCAGAAATATACTGTTTTGAACAATTCCCAAAACCTCAGCCAGTATGACCACTGTGTTTCCTCCCTGGTCATTTATTTATGTCATTTACAGCACTTTTACCCCGCCTTTCTCACCCAAGGGGACTCAAGGTGGCTTACAATAAATAGGCAAAAATTCAATGCCTGCAAACAATACACTAAACAGTTCATATAAAAACAACGTAACATTACAGAATAAAAACACATTATACAAAATTTAAAACACATCCAAGATAAAATCTATTAAAAGTCATTCTGGCTGGGGGAATCTGAGAATGGTTGTCCTCAAAAGTAACTTTTTCAAGCTTTATTGCTGACATGCCCATATTTCAAGAAGCAGTTGCCCAGGTCCCATAATAGTATAATATTTTGTCATCCATCTCTGCAGACTTCCAGTCCCTTTTAACTGTAGCCTCTATGGATTTGCCTTTTCATGGCAGTGGCTGCTGAAGGAGCACCAGGAAATGAGAGAAATGGCCTTCTCCTCAAAGGCAATGGTTGTTACATTTTTAGGAGTGCAGTGATTCCTTGGTATCTGTTAGAGTTTGGCTCCAGCCTCCCATCCCTCCCCGGTGGATACTAAAACCCATTGTTGTTCAAATCCCATTATATATACAATGGCATTGTAATTTGGTGTTAAGTGTAAAAAATACTAAATCAAAGTTTGCTTTTGAGGGTTTTTTTAAACAATAATAATTTATACTCATGGATGTTTGAATTTGTGGATATAGAATTGGTGGATATGAAGGGCTGACTAGACAAATACCACATCACCACTTGAATAGGAAACCCAGAAACATCACCCTTAGAATAGAATCATAGAGCCATATAATCACAGAGTTGGAAGAAACCTCATGTGTCATCCAGTCCAACCCCTTGCCAAGAAACAGGAAATTGCATTCAAAGAACCCCCGACAGATGACCATCCAGCTTCTGCTTAAAAGCCTCCAAAGAAGGAACCTCCACCACCCTTCTCCCAGCTTTTTACAATTTAGGTGGATTTGCTTCTGCCCTGTATTTTTGCATCCCTGGCAAGAAATGGCCAAACTAAAGATCTCATCACACTTCGCTGCCAAACTGCAAATCCGGCAGTGCCTGGCGGGGAAAATAACCCCTAATGCCTGACTTACACCTAATTCCATTCCACAGGGGAAAGCGTCCACTGCCCGGCTTCCCCCCATTGTTGCTAAAGCAACACGGGAGGCCTCCTTTTGCACCATAGAGCCCTGCCAGAAGTAGCCCTGCATCATGGAGTGGGAGCCAGAGGGCTCAGTGGGGCAAATGCTGCCAATTTTGATCAATGTGATGAGGTCATAAGAAAAAACTGTGTCATAAGAGGCTGTGGTTGTGCCTCAGCAACTAAATTTAAATGGGAAATTTCCATATTCTGCTTCCTTTGAAACAACAGATGATCTTCAACCTAGTCGACTGGATTGGATTGTATGTTTGTATTGTGGATTGTAATTAACCCACAAACACATATTATGAATGTGAAAAAATTCACCATAGACATAATTTTCTTTTTTTGAAAAAAGTCACCAAAAGTGTTGAAATAAAAAGGCCTAATAAATATTCCTGAAATTGTGTCTCACTATTATAGGCCTATGGATGTTTATATTAGAGGTGGCAACCTTTGCTTGTCTGTGCTTACTAACTGCTTCTTTGCATGTTTGCAATTTTCCTCTTTGTTAGTTGAGCACATTGTCTTCCTACATCACACTATGCTACAGTCATTTTTCTTCTCTTCATTGCAACATGTATTAGATTATGGATGAGTATTGTAAGTAAAACTGTTTTATATGTTCTACAACGACCATGCTTGTTTCTCTGCTAGACCCTGGAGGGGCATGTGAATGGTGTTTGCGCAGCTTCTGTTTTGTTAGTTAGATTACTCTGTTGCAGAGATCCAGTATTGTCTCTCAGGGTGCATCTAATGAGGACTACAAATTTAATGCAGTTTGACACTACTTTAACTGTCATGGCTCAATACTATGGAATCCTAAAATTTGATTTTTTGTGAGGCACTAGCACTCTTTGGCCGAGAAGACTAAAGACCTCATAAAAATACAACTCTCATTCCATATCATTGAGCTTTGGCAGTTCAAGTGGTGCCAAACTGCATAAATTCTAGAGTGTAGATACACCCTCAGGTTATCCAACAGTTTATTCTGGAGTAAATAAAATTAATAGCTGGGCACTATCTGTAATACATATGGCCTAGGCTACGGGCTGACTATTTGCTGCTGACCCATAGTCAGTGGTGTGCTGTAGAAGAACAGAGCCATAAATATCTTGCAACCAACATATGCATCAAATCATATATTTGCCCACTCAACATTTGAAATTTGCAACAGAGGTGCTATTAGTTGTACCACGGCCAACAGAATGATGTCAGAGCCTTCTTAGTGATGGCACTGGACCAGTCCTCTGCAACACTATAACCTGCATGGTTTGAAAGACCATCAAACTGTAAACGTTTTTGTATTGGTCATTTATTTTAAAAAATAAAATATCTTTATATTATATTACATAGTTATTTCAATGTAAATCACTTAGAGATTTTATGAGATCAAGCATTATAAAATCGTACACCAATTTAAAAAACAAATATGTCAGTAGGTTGTTCAATAGACAGTAGAATCTCTTTCTTTCTCTTTCTCTTATTTTTTTCATTCCTTCCATAATCCTTTAAATGTAGCCGCTGAGTACTGAGAGTTCTTTAAATGCTATCCTGTTTGACCTCAGTTACTCTGTGACAAGCATCTGGCGTTTAATCATTGGTTTGTCCCAACCCTAACCTTTTGCTGATCTTTACGTCTTGACATTGAACAATACTTTTTGTAATTATAATATCTGCACCAGATATTTTATTTGTATGATCATATATGTTGGGCCATTTTTAACCAATTTGCCATGTTGTAACTCCTAGGAACTTAGCACTTCATATGGGACCTGATGGAATTGTCTGTAAAATTCACTAGATGGCCTTGTTTTCTCTGCAGGAATTACCAGACAACGTAAATGCTGGCTTATATAGATTACAGGAACAAGAGAGGAGAAAAATCTATAGTCTATAAACTCGCCTTTTTCATGAAGCCTTAAAATCTCTCCAATTCTAATCTGGAGAGGCAGTGTGGTTTAGAGATCACAGTGTTGAACTAGGACACTGAGAAACTGGTTCAAATCCTTACTTGGCCATGAAAATGCACTGGGTGACCTTGAGTAACTTGTACTCAATTTCAGAGGAGGGGAAAAGTAAGCCCATTCTGAACAAATTTGATGAATAAAACCCCAATCTAACCAAAGGGTAAATGCAAGAGCTGTAGTTCAAACAGCATTTTTTTTAGAACTTTTGGCTCACAATCATAGCTAATGAGTATGAACCATTCACAAGCATTCCATTTCCTGAGATTTCAGGCCCCAGACCTGACAACATGAAACAGGTTCATGTGATGTTGTTATGATGGCACAGGAACTAAAAAGCAAGGATTTGGATCTGATTTTGCAAATAGACATAAAGGTAATCTGGATATATTTGGCCAAAATTTGAGGTAAATTGGGGTGGCCAGGTCATATAGCAGCTCAAAACAACATTTGGGGGTGTACTTTCTCATACACATCTCATATCAAATCTATTTTCCCCCAATGACACTGCTCTTGAGATTTGTCTCTCTGCCTAATCAGCTGGTGGTAAACCACCATAGTGCAGTGATTTGAGCACTGAACTATGATTCTGGAGACCAGGATCTGAATAGCCAGTCAGCCATGGAATCCCATATTGGGCATGTCACACTTTCCCGGCATCATAGGATTGTCAGGTCATGACTATCTCCTCTTGAGGTTTTAGGGCCAAAGTCTGAGATTTAGGAGTGACCCTTTTATTCATCAATCACATTTATATAAAATGTGCAATTCAAAATAATAATAATAATAATAATAATAATAATAATAATAATAATAATAATAATAATACTGTGGGACTTCTGAATCCAGACTGACAAAGTTCTGGAACACAACATACCAGACATCACAGTTGTGGAAAGGAAAAAGGTTTGGATCATTGATGTTGCCATCCCAGGTGACAGTTGCATTGACAAAAAACAACAGGAAAAACTGAGTCGCTATCAGGACCTCAAGATTAAACTTCAAAGACTCTGGCAGAAACCAGTGCAGGTGATCCCAGTGGTGATGGGTACACTGGGTGCCGTGCCGAAAGATCTCAGCTGGATTTGGAAACAATAGACATTGACAAAATTACAATCTGCCAACTGCAAAAGGCCACCCTACTGGGATCTGTGCGCATCATCCGAAAATACATCACACAGTCCTAGACACTTGGGAAGTGTTCGACTTGTGATTTTGTGATACAAAATCCAGCATATCTATCTTGTTTGCTGTGTCATAAAACAATAATAATAATAATAATAATAATAATAATAATACCACAACCTGAAGTAATGAAAAACATACACACGCCCTTTTCAAAGGGATGTTTTTCCCCTAAGACTCCTCCCTCTCACCCCAAAGATCAGGAGAGGGGTCAAGTCCTGAGACTCATGGCCAACCAGAGGGATGTAACTAACAACACTAATTCATAATCACAATGGGGGGATGTGAGGGTTCTGCTCAAAGATCTGTATATTTACACCACTTTGTAGATTACAATCCAGTCTTTCATTTATTGCACAACATCAGCTCTGACTCTAAGTTGATCTGACTATACACATTTTACCACCTGAAGCGGAGTACCAAAAGGCATCTATAGGTCCCCAAACCTTACACAACAAGCAGATAGTCCCTCGAGCCCCTCTTTCTATCTCTATCTATACTAATATAATATCTGTAAATTAAAACTAAAAAATTGCTACTCTTTTGTGATACTACAAGACTGCCACCTGAAGTAGTTACCTCATTCTAAGAAATAAGGGAGACCCATTGTCTAACAGATGAATGGAATGCATTTAGGCCTTTGACCTGATCTTTAAGGCATTTCTTTTTTTCCTCTGAAGAATGGAGTTATAATCACTGCCATGATGATGATGTTCCTAATAACAAATTATTAATATTAACTACATTGTATATGGGTAAACACTACAGCACATTTCTCTTTTATGCCTGATCACTAATAACAGATTATTACAATGTACTGTGTTTAGACCTCTGCTTTTGGTGATTATAAAGCAGACACATTTATGTCTCCAGATTCCCAGTGGATTTTAAAAAAATAACCAATTGATCCAGCTTGAGGTACCACAATTGCTGCAAAATAAATTGAGCAATCATGGATGTCTTTGCAGGAAAATGCAGAATTGTACCTTTACATATTATGTTATTTCCACAATATGGCAATGATATGCTCTTTGCAATTAAGAATGCATTAACTATTCCAAAATATGACAAATTCCAAGAAAGTGGTGTGTATATGCGCACACAGAGACACATACTTTGGTCTACCAAGCATTGATATTCTCTTTAATTAGCTCAAATAATAAACTTTCCTCTGCTAGACATTCTGCTATCTTTCTCCTTGTGTGTGGAATTGTTGTCATTCAGGTCTGACGTGCTTAACACAGTTGGCAGGGCACTGATAGTGACCTTAATGCCTGACACAAATCATTACTAGCACATTTGTTATACACATTTGTAATTGCTGCAAATACTTTATCTGTGAACACTAATCATCAGTGTATGAAACCTCATCTTTGCTTGTAATGGTAGCCTACTTGAGGAAATTAAACATTTTAAGTGCAGAAGCTTACAGGCGTTATAATTAAAGGTTCCAGTAAGGGGCTGTATAGTTGCATGTGACTGAACAGGAGACAATGAAGTTCTCTCATTTCCTATGAGTCTAGGATACAAAGATCCACAGAAGAAATGCCACAGACAGTAAATTATTTAGAGCATAACAACAAATAAATGTGAAGAGCTTCAAAGGGTTTCCCTAAATTGGGAGAATGGGCTTTAAAGTGGTAAATGTAAGCATAAAGTTATTATAATGAAGGAAAAACCCCTAACCTCTTGTATACAGCATAATCCAGCATAAGGAGAACCTCAAGTTACTTCAAGAGCTTCCAGGGAAAAACCCTACTGTTGTATCCCTGACCTGAAAGAGCTCCAAGCAGCTCCCCAACAGAGTCTTGTAATTTCCAGCTGAGTTTGCTGGCGACATTGCTACTGGTGATCACATGACAAGGTGATCTGCTTGGGAGCTGCTTCTGGCTAGCAAAACAGCAGTGGTGGCCCCCAAGAGGACAGGGCCAATGTGCTGTTGGCCCAACCAGCTGTGTGGAGTTCAAAAGGGCTTTGAGATACTTCCACGCTGGTAGATGTGGACTCTCCCTAGACTATATCTGAGACAGGTGCAAAGAAATCTATTTCAATTTTTTCGGCTGGTGTAGGTACAGTGATAGTGTACAGTCATGATTGTCCATCCTATTTAAACACCTGTGTAGAGCTTGGAAACATTACTTTTTTTGGACAGTAGCACTCACTAGCCATGCTGATGGGGATTCTGGGAGATGTAGTCTAAAAACCCAACTTTCCCAAGCTGTGGGAAAGTTGGGTTTTTAGAGATTCCAAGTTCTATTGTCATTATCGCAAACATAGAGTGTAAATTAAAAAATGTAATTTTTTTATTTTGAGTCGCGTCTACTTGCTCCCCTTTTCTTAACAATTATGAACAAACTCTTCAGGGGATTTTCATATGTCAGTTCTATACTTCCTCATGTTAAATGAAGTGAAGCCACTGTGACCTCAGGCATCTAGCTGCATCACTAGGCAAGGATTGAGTTGGCAATTTAAAAAAACTAGTAAAAAATATTATGTAGTGATTTACAGCTCGTGTTTAGGAAAGAATTTGCTCTCTTGATTCCACAATGGGTTGTTGTCACAGAACAGAACACAAAATATCAGAAAAATCAATAGATTAAAAGTGGATAAATAGATTAATATACACGTTTCTTAACTATCCTTTTTTATGCCGGGTTGCAATGGAAGAGAATTTTGAATTAACAACAGACTAAAATAAGACAGTTCATTTTAGGTAACCATTAGCTTTCCAGAAGCCACAGGCATAGAGTTGATAATAACTACATAAGACACAATTATATTTATTTAAAGACCGAGATCATTTTACAAAGCACAGAAAATGTTTTTCCATCAAATCCTGGTTAAGAAAAAGTACAGATATGAATAAGAAAGCTCATCTAAAGTGCTTAGCCATTCTATCCTCTGTTTCATCTGGAGTTCTGGTAGGCTGCTATTCAAACATTGGACTAAACAGCTCTTGGGCAGAGTATTAAGGTGGAGAATCTCTCCAACTGTCCATTATCAAGCAAGTGGTTGAGCTAGACCTACTATTAAGTAGAATGAGACAACTCCCTTAGTAAACAGAAGTAACAGTGACTTCCGGTTGAGCTTTCATGGCGGCAGGACGGACTTGCTAAGGGCTCTTGGCAAGCCTCCGTTACCAATGCGATCGGGTAGAGTCTTGGACTCCCCTCTTCTCACGGATCGAAGTGAGAAGGGACGCAAGGCCCGGAGAGCACCGTAGATCCGACCCGCGGGTGTAGATTCGTGGGGAACGGGTCCGGTTGCCGAGGGAGCGCGGATCGCGGTATCGGCAGTGGATGCAAAGTCCACACTAACTGCCAGCCTTGCTCTTTTTAAAGGGAAAACGCTGCAAAAGAGGCAATTTAGAAACTGGAAAGGGAACTGTGAGTAGTACTTCTTACAATAGCACATGTTGCCTAGAGATTTAAAATGAAGAATATGCAACTTTAAAGAAACCAGAGAACTATATTATAATATTAAAGCTCCAAAGACGAACTGGACTATTTGATAAATTACAATAGTGTGCACCGTAGATCCGACCCTCAGGGGAACCGAGGGGAACGGCTCTGGTAGCAAAAGAAGAGTGAAAAATTCTTTCTTTTGGATGGGAAGAAGGAAGCAATAAGAAAGAAATGAGAACGGAAGATTAACCGAGATTACTTTAACGATCTCGCTGGGCTTTCTCTGTAAAACTTAAGCCAACCGAATATCACCTGCAGCACTAAGATTATATCAGACTGGGAAAGAGGAACGAAGCGGGAGACATAAATAAAGCTAAAAGCTAGATTGGAAAATTGAACGGACATCTGAGCCATTTTACTAACCTTGAGTGGTATCTTGTTATGTCTGGAGCGCCTTCGTGTAAACATCTTGTAGTCTGGAAAGCTACGGAGTGCGAGTAGGGCAGAAAGCTACACAGAGCGAAGGAGTTTGAAACGGAAGTTCTAAATGGTGCACCAGCTCTTAGAGTCCGTGGGCTAACTGTAACCGGCTGACCGAGATTGCGATCCTGGGAGGTAGCCTTGCGTGTCAATGTGGAGGACATAGCGAAGGACTGAAGATAGGTAAATAAAGTAAAAGAAAGAAGAGAACATTTTCTTCTATCAGGAGATCGCCGAGTATAATTGCTACCAGGCTTTTTGGCAATTGGCAAAGTTACTAAATAATTAATTCAAAAGAACGAAAGTCGATTGTGTCTACGGGAGAAAGACACAGGTCCAACTACAGAAGAAAACACATAAAGGAGGATTCTCACATTATAGAAGACAGTCACACGGATGTATGAATGGAAAGACTAGTGTACTCTCGAATAAGTGTAATTTAAAGAAATAAGAGTAATAGGGAATCGGAAAAAATTTGTAAAAAGCTTGTTGGATCATTCCTAAGGTGATTAAGTGGACCAATTAGAGAAGTAGCCAGTGCTTTGGCTATCAATTATTTTCAAATTAATCTTAATATTGAGGAGCTTCTGCTATTTTTGAGCTGTTCATGTAATTTATTTTTTTTTAACATCGTAAACCTCTTTTGGTTCTGTAAAGACCTTAATATTGAGGAAAAAGACTTCCCTAGGGGGGGGGGGGAAATATGGCGGGAGCAAAACAAAAATTTGATAAAGATATTAGAGACTACAAGGGTCTTGGTAGAAGAGCCTCCCAAACAGAGGAAGTAAATCTTAAAGATATCATGCGGGAGATTCAGAAACTAGCAGAACAACAAATAGAATTTCAGAAAGAATCTCAATTGAAGTTAGACAAGCAAGCTTTACAACAAAGAGAAATGTGTCAAGAGATGTTGGAAATGAAGAGAGAGATTAAGGAGGAGATTGGACTGCTGAAAATGGAAATGACAAAAAACTAATAAGGAATTAAATGTGTTGAAATCTGATAACCTAAAAATGTCTAAATTACACTCCAAACTCCAAAAAAGAGTAGAGGGGTTAGAGGACAAAAACACCAAAATTGAAAAATTACAGGAGAAATTAGAGTTAAATGAGAAGGATTTTCAATTGAGATTTCGTAATATACAGGAGGAAGCAGGAGAAAACATAAGGAAAATTGTAATAAAAATGCTAGCTGAATTACTCCAGAGAGAAGAGGACTATGTAGAAAACGAAGTTGATAGAGTATTTAGAATTCAAACAAACTTTTCAAGAAGAAATCGAGCAACACGTGACACTATCATAAATTTTGTAAAAAAAAGGGTCTGCGATGAGGTCCTGATGAACACTAATAGGAATCCTATAAGTTACAAAGGCAAGAAAATAATTGTACTAAAAGAATTCCCCCAGTCCACTTTGGACAAAAGGAAAAAGTATTTTTTTCTTACGGATGAACTCAAAAGACAGAAAGTAAGATTTAGGTGGGAAAGGAATGAGGGAGTGATGGTAACGTGGTATGGAGAGAAATTTTGGCTTACTAATGTAGAAAAGGCCAAAGACTTCTATCAGAAACTAATAAAAGAGAAAAAAAATAATCCTCCCGAATCCTCGCCGCCCTCGTCCACTAAAAGGAAAGAACCCAAAAGAGCTAGGCTCCTCTCGCCAAAACAGATAGAAGGGAATAAAGATGATACACATAGGGTGACACCAGAACAATCAGATAGAGAAGATGCAGAAGAGGAAGAGGAAGAGGCAGAAAGTGAGGTGGAAAGGGAACCGGTGACTGCATCGGAGAATGAAGAGATAATGGAAGAAGAAAGAGGTATACAGGAATTAGACGACGGAGAAGAAGCTTGCCATGGATAGAGGTAATATTTCTAGACAATTAACGTTTTACTCTAACAATGTGAATGGCTTAAATTCACCGAGTAAGAGGAAAGAAATAATGCTACAACTAAGAAAGGGAAAATTTGATGTTGTAGCATTACAAGAAACACACATTTCGCAAAAGCAATGCTCTCATTTGATAAATAGATCTCTTGGTAAAGAATTCTTCTCTTCAGATATTAAAAAAAAAGAGGGGTTGTATTATATATAAAGGACAATATCCCTGCGACTTTACAATTTAAAGATCAAGAAGGAAGAATGCTTGCAGTGCAAATCATTATTGAACAACAAAAGATACTTGTTTGTAACATTTATGCCCCTAATGGCCCACAAACTAAATTTGTGAAGGAACTTAGAGCAAAAATTACAGGGTCAGAATTTGACCATTTAATTATTCTAGGGGACTTCAATGGTATAATGGACATGAAAAAAGACACAAGTAAGGTTACTAAAAACAAAAAAGCGGAAAAGTCAAGACTAATCCCACAAAATTTTAGGAAGTTGAAAGAAGAGTTTGATCTAAAAGATGTTTGGCGGATGAATAATTTGGAAACAAAAGATTTCACTTTTTATTCCCATAGGCATAGAACATGGTCGAGAATAGATATGATCTGGCTTTCTAACTCTTTGTGTACAAAAGTAGAGGAAATCAATATTTTACCCCGTGACAGATCAGACCACAGTCCTTTACTTCTGAGAATTAATCAAAAAACAGGGAGGCATAGATGGAGACTAGATAACAATTTGCTTAAAAAAGAGGAAGACATCATTAGAAATAAAAAATTGACAAGGGAATATTTTGAGTTAAACACATTAGGGGAGACTACAGACCAAGTGGTTTGGGATGCCTATAAGGCGGTAATCAGAGGCCACCTTATCCAGCAAAAAATTGTGAAAAACAAAGTGAAAATGCAAAAATTAAGTAAGATTAATGAAGACCTAAATAACGCTGAGAGAAAATTAAAAGAAAATCCAACAAATACCAAACTAGCCAATCAAATCAGAGGCTTGCAAAACAATAAAAGAAGCTTGGAAATAGAACAAACAGCCAATCAACTGAAATTTATAAAACAATATAACTTCGAGAACGCTAACAAACCGGGAGTGTGGCTAGCACGGAAGATAAGGAAAAAAAAGCAACAACAATTAATTACAAAAATTAAGAAAGAAAAGACGATTTTGACGAAAGACAAGGACATCATGCAGGAATTTGAAGAATTTTATTCTAATTTGTATAAAGAAGAAGATATTAACCCTGAAAAAATTGTGGAATACTTAGGTAACCAAAAGCTCCCAAAAATCTCGGACTATCAGCGAGAGGGATTAAATAAGGAAATAACACAAGAAGAAATTAGGAAGGTGCTGAAAACAATGAAACCGAATAAAGCACCAGGGCCAGATGGCTTCCCTATATATTTCTATAGAATCATGGAAGATGAACTTTTACCTTGGCTAGTGAAGATAATGAATGATGCTCTGAAGGAGAGGAAAATCCCAGAGTCATGGACTAAGGCGGATATAATAACAATACCCAAAGATAAAGGAGATGAACTAGAAGTGCGTAACTACAGACCTATCTCGCTCTTGAACACAGATTATAAAATTTTTACAGCTATATTGGCAAATAGATTTAAAAAATTTTTGAATGAGTGGATTGGAATAGAACAAAATGGCTTTCTACCAGATAGAAATTTAAAGGATAACATGAGGTGCATAATCAATGCGATTGAATATTATGAGCTTCACCACTAAAAAGAAGTTGTGATGTTATCTTTAGATGCCGAAAAAGCCTTTGATAAATTAAATTGGAATTTCTTTAAGTTATTGGGTAGAGAATTGGATTTAGGTTATTACTTCATAAACGCGCTAGAGTCAATTTACAACGAACAATCGGCTAGAATACTAATAAATGGACATGAATCGAAGGAAATAAAAATTAGTAAAGGAACGAGACAAGGGTGTCCACTTTCACCCTTAATCTTTATTTTTGCAATTGAAATTCTAATCAGAAATGTCAGGCAAGATGATAGTTTGAAAGGATTGAAAATTAGGAATCAAAACTTTAAAATAAGGGCTTTTGCGGATGATATTATGTGTATAATTGAAGAACCCAGAAGTCAAATACTACAATGGTTACAAAAAATTGAGAATTTTGGTCAACTAGCGGGTTTTTATATAAACAAAGAAAAAACAAAGATGCTTAGCAAGAATATGAGCAAGATCAATCAGCTGAAACTACAAGAGATGACAGATATAAAAATTGTACCAAAATTGAAATACTTGGGTGTTTGGATAACAACAAAAAATGCTAAACTACTGGAGAACAATTATTTGACGAAATGGAATGAAATCAAAAAAGATTTGAACCAGTGGCAATTCTTAAACATTTCTCTATTAGGTCGCATCGCGATCATAAAAATGAATGTGCTACCCAAATTACTTTATCTATTTCAAAATCTACCAATAATTAGAAACATTAAGATTTTCAAGGATTGGAATAAAATGCTAGCTAAATTTATCTGGAAAAATAAAAAGCCAAGAATCAAGTATACCATTTTGACAGATCTGGTGAAAAGAGGAGGTTTCGGTCTACCAAATTTGCAATTGTACTTTGAAGCTAGTGCACTACAATGGATAAAAGATTGGGCAACTTTAGAAAATGTAAATATACTGACCTTAGAGGGTATGGATCTAAGACGTGGATGGCACGCATATATTGGATATGATAAAAGGAAAATTGAAAAAAATTTTGGCAACCACTTTATTAGATCGGCTTTAATAAAAATCTGGGAAAAATATAAATTACGGTTTTATAGTAATAAAATTCCATTATGGATTTCGCCTTTGGAAGCTGAACATAGAAATATATTAGGCTGGACAAAGTGGCCAAAATATAAGGATATACTGAATAAAAATAAAGAGGGTTATAAATTGAAATCCCAAGAAGAAATAAAGGAGAAATTTCCGGGTATATCATGGTTTCAATATGCCCAAATAAAGGAACAATTTAACAAGGATAATAAATTAGGTTTCAGTGTGGCAGACAGTGTATGGGACAAAATTATGACAAATAGGAAGAAAACAGTTTCTAGAATTTATAATATATTATTAGAGTGGGCAACAGAAACGGAAGAAATAAAAAACTGTATGATAAAATGGGCTATAAATATTGGACGACCAATCAAATTAATAGAATGGGAAGAGATTTGGAACAAAAAGTTAAGATATACATATGCTTCTGATTTAAAAGAAAATTGCCTGAAAGTATTTCATAGGTGGTACATGACACCAAAAAAATTAGGCCTAATGTATAAAAACTATGATAATAGGTGTTGGAAATGTAAAACCCAGGAAGGCTCGTATTATCATTTATGGTGGCTATGTGAAAAATCAAAAAAATATTGGAAAATGATCCATCAAATGACACAGTCAATATTACAAATGAAATTTCCATTAAAGCCAGAATATTATCTATTAGGGATTATAGATAATGAATTTAAATTAGATAAGAATTATGATATTTTATTTACATATTGTGCTACAGCTGCTAGGATGGCCTTTGCGAGAATGTGGAAAGCGGAAGAGACTCCAAAAAAAGATCTCTGGTTATCTAAACTAGAAGAAATTCAAAATATGGACAAACTTACGTATCTCTTGAAAGACTTGAATGGGAAGCTAACTAGAAGAACTAACTGGAGCAAACTGGAAGAATTTATTAAGAAATCGGATTTGTAATAGTTTAGTTAAGGATGTGAATTAAGAGTAAGCTAACTTTGAATACAGTGCTATATATTAAGGTAATTGTGGAAGCATGTAGTTCCCTGTAATTATACGTTGGAAATACCTTCGGTATTGTATTGTGTGTCCCCTTTTTCCTTGTCCCTTGTCCCCTTCTTTACACTCCGATTTATTTCCTTTTTTCCTTTTTTTTTTTTTTTCCTTCTCTTTTTCTTTCTTTTCTCTTCCCCCCTTCTTTTCTCCCTGTCCTTCATGTTTCCTGCACTTGTCCCCGTTTTTAATTGTGCACTGTATTTGAAAATCAAAAAAAAAAGAAAAAAAAAAGTAAACAGAAGTAACAGTTGAAGCCCCAAACCATCCCTCCTCAGTCCTCTGTTGAAGGGCATTCATGCCCGCAAGTATTCACTTTATTCCTTTTTTCGCAGAGCAAGGACTCAAGTAAATTAGAATAAAAAATAATATAGATAAAAATATACAGAAATATAACAGCAAAGCACATAGGCTGAAGCCTATGGGTGCAAGATGACTTGTGCTCCACTCTCTAAAATGGAACTTGCTACAATGGTAGAAGACATTTACCACTATTAGCCCATCAAGTTTCAGAACATTTCACTAATCCACAGAGTTTGGGGGAATTTATAAATTTTTATAAACAACTTTAAAAAAAACAAAAAAACAACAACTACACAAGCTATTTCCTTGAATTTTCTATACAATGACACTAAGATAAGAGGGGAATTATTCCCCCCAACTTTCAGAAACATTCATACATATACTTATTTTAGGGAATTTTTTAAAGTTTTGATAAAAACATTTTTAAAAGCCACAACAGCTATCTCATTGAATGTCTCTCATATTAACCAATAGAACTTCAGTTTAGGGATTTCTTCTCAGCTCAGCACAGAGATTTACTTACCAGAAGTATCAGTCAGTTCTCCTCTTTGTAGATTTGACAATTTATTGAAACTCTGAATGGTTGCTGCTGTGGAGGGAAAATAGCTCTCCCCTATCCTGATTGGGGCTTTCTGATGCTGGGCAGAATTCTGGGAAATGTAGTTTAGAGCAGTGCCTTTTGAATTCTGTGGCATAGGGCTCCCCGCCTTACTAAACTATATTTCGCAGAATTCTGTGCTTTCTCAGTCTCTTTCCCAGTGATCTCTGCTTTCTCCCTGCTTCTTCCCTCTCCTCATGGCAAGAGGCCATTAATTTAAAGAGGAAAGGCAGCCTTTTTGTCTTAGCTTTGTTTCCTTGCACTGAAAATGAAACTGACTTTAGTAGGCTTCCGGGGTTTACAAAATGCAAACAAAAAGTATTGGGTAAGTTTCAATTCTTAAGTTTTTGGCATGGGCCATGCCCATGCATCAGATATAACATTGTAAGTACAAATTTAATGCATTTGATACAACTTACGACGACAAACGGAAAAAAAATGCACACTCCTATGGCATACATCAGCAGAAAAGTGAGTTTTTGGACAACAACTCCAACAACCCAGGGCAAAGACAATGACAAGAGGCAAAGATCCCACATCAGTACCCCTCTCTTGCCCAAACCAAAGAATGGAAACACCCCTTTTTCATCTTTGGTGGGGGGGGGGCTGACTGTTGTTCGGCAGCAAACTGGGGGATCCTGAAGAATGAATCATGCCTGGGACATAATGGGGTGGCAGCTTCTTGCCTCTGTTTCTTATCACTTACTATCCCAAGTAAAAATCAACCCAGTTGATTTAAAGGATTTAAGAGTTCTTTAAGGAGGACATGACTCAACTGGCTTGTTTTTCTCTAATTGCGAAAGACAGATCACTAATGCTCACTCTTTCTTCTTTCCAGAGAAAGAAATCAGTGATGTGATAATAATAAAGGCTGGCCTCATTATGTAAGCAAGTCACAGACAAGATGCACTACATTTACCATAAACATCCAGAGGGCAAAGAAAGAAAGGGCACACTTACATTGGTATGATTTGGCCTCCCTTTGTGTGTGTGTCCATCCGTGTGTGTGTGTATCTTTGTGCACATGCATATGCATAATTTCAATATTTCATATCAAATTATATTCAAAAACAGAAAAGGTTAAAGTGGTAATAGACAATACTCATAGTTCAGTTTTTATATTTAGCACTCTGAAGAATTATTTTTTTCTGTAAATTTACCTAATTAATAATTGCTCACTATGATTATTAACTTATTTAAATGCCCTGGTTCACAGAGGAATCCCACACAAAATACTACACTATGAGAACTGCCCATTTATTTCTACTGTCTTCTTGATGTTCCTTCACCAGTTACTAAACAATAGAGGTTTTCTCCTGTTATCCCATGTCTCAGCGAGGTATGGTGAGGAATTTGCACTTGATCTGTTGCTTTTACCTGCTAGCCAGGTGCTGTACCTTAGGTAGCTGATAGCACTACCTTTGGGTAGTGTTCTGTTTCTAAAAGTATTGTCTCCTCCAAAAATTCACTGTCTGTAAGTGAGCTACTCTCACTTGCCAAACAGGAATATACAGGCATAGCTTTGTTAACACATGCAGTATTCCTCAGTTGACAAAGGGTGCATCTACACTGTTAAATTACTGCAGTTCAACACCACTGAAACTGCCATGGTTCAATACTATGGAATCATAGAAGTTGTAATTTGGTGAAGCACCAGCACTGTTTGACAGACAAAGCTAAAAACATGCAAGCTCAGGATAAATCTACTGTGTTCACCAAAGTATATCTGTTTGGAAAGATAGCTGTTTGCAAGGTTCAGAAAGTTAGGGGTTTTTTTTTACTACTATCCTGACCCAATAATTATAAGAGCTCTATTTCAAAAAGCAATATCTGAGGTCCTACTAGGACAAAATATTTGTAAAATAGACGTCTGCAAGTGGATGTTGTTTTGGTGGATGAATAAAGGCTCCCCAACAAAATTTTGCTCCCCCCCTCACCCTTCACCATGAAATTTTCCTCCATTTCCCAAATTTCTAGCATTTTAGAGAGGCCTTTGAAAATAATATATAGAATTCTGATATTTCTTGTGTTTGTATTCTTTTGTGGCTTTTCTGCTCCTTTTCTTTGAATGCTAAACTATATTTCTATATGCTCAAGTATTAAGCAATTTGGAAACTGAAAAATTCTTATTTGGGGACAATGAATTCCTTTTGTTCCTCATATAGCTATACCCCTGGAATCATGGAACTGTAGCTTTGCAAGATCTCGTCTTCTCTGCCAAAGAATGCTAATGTCTCAACAAACTACAGCTCCCAGGATTCAATTGAGCATTGGGCCATGGCAGTTAAAGTGGTGTCAGACCGGGATCACTGGGTTGCTGTAAGTTTTCCGGGATGTATGGGCCATGGCCTGCCTCCGCGGCCGCGGGTTATCTGAGTCCACACTGCCCTATATCCCAGTTCAATGTTTGGTGCTAAATTCACAAATATAGTAATTCCTACCTAACATTACCATGTATTGAACTGCTTTTTCTGTTGATTGATCTATATATATAAATGGTCTGTCCGTTTTTATCTTAATCTAAACAAAGAAACTACAACACTTAGAACCATGAAACATAACAACACAACACAATGCCCTTGTGGCTGAGTTTAGATGACTAAGCCACAATTCACATCAACATCCGTGGCTAACACAAACCCAAAAACCCACAAAAACCATGTGCGCTTGTGCAGGACAGGCCCAGTGTGCGAAACTCACCCACCCCACCCCCTCCTCCACACTCCCTCGCACCCTTGCTCGCTGGCTATCAATACCACTGCCATCTTGGCCACCAGCCCCTGCACACCGCTCCTCCTTCTGGGGAGGCTCTTCTCGCGCTCCCACCTCCATCTCAAATGCGGCTGGTGGGGACGAGGGAACGAGCCTTCTTGGCAGTGGCCCCCTCGGCTCTGGAATGCACTGCCAAAAGAGATCAGGCAATCCCCTACATTATCCAATTTCCGTAAGGAACTGAAGACCTGGTGGTGTCGGCAGCCGCTGGACTACCGCTGATTTCTGGGCCTGAATATATTGTGCAAGATTTCCCTAGCCTAAAATGATACATTTAATATATTGGTTTTATGGTTCCCGTCCCCTTGATCTGGTCATGTAAGTGTGATTTATTGTTATAATTGTATTATTTTACTTTGTTTAATAATGTGTATTATGTTGTTATGTAATGTTTGTGTTTGCTTTTATGACTGTAAACCGCCCTGAGTCCCATCCGGGAGATAGGGCAGTATATAAAAAAAGTTTTATTATATTATTATTATCCTAAGGTTAGGAGAGACCCCTAAGGATCATCCAGTTCAACTTCCTTCTACCAATCCAAACACTCCTAACAACATGGCCATCCAACCTCTACATAATAATGATAATAATCATAAAGATAATAAAAACCTTAATAATCATAATACAACCATACAATCCAAGGGTTTGGAGAGACCCCAAAGAGCCATCCTGTCCAAACCTTCTACCATGCAGGACACAATCCAAGCACTCTTGACAGGCACTAAGGCTCCTTCCACACAGCTGCATAAAATCCACATTGAACTGGGTTATATGGCAGTGTGAAGTCAGATAATCCAGTTCAAAGCAGATATTGTGGATTATCTGCCTTGATATTCTGAGTTCTATGGCTGTGTGAAAGGGCCCTAAGTTACGTCCCTGAGAGTTGCATTGTAACTGTGAGTGAATTAGACATATATTCATGGACTTCCAAATCCTAATAGAAGCAGCAGAATATATTTTGACACAATCTTATGGTTCTAGCCTTTCCAGCCAGGTGTTTCTACTTCCTGTATATGCAGAAGTAAAAGAGGACCCTTCCACACAGCCATATAATCCAGAATATCAAGGCAGAAAATCCCACAATATCTGCTTTGAACTGGGTTATCTGAGTCTACACTGCCATATAGTATATTCTAGTTCAAAGCAGATACTAGTCTAGTTCAAAGCTGCTACTTTCAGTCACATATAGTTTTAATATAATGGTACATATGTATTCTCTATTCTAGAGAAGAGTCTTAGGATAAGGCTAAGACAGTTGGAACAGCAGTTCAAAATTCCTTCAGATTGTTCTAATGCTTCTCTTCAGTGGTTCTAGTGAGATCTAGGTAATAGAAACATAAGACACATGACTCTCTATCAATGTCTCCAGTATGACCTAGAGATTGTCTTCATTTATTTTTTCTTGATAAAAAGGTGGAGATTCCAGTCAGAGCTATGCTCGTTTAGACTTCTGGACCCTAGAATAATGTATTCTTAATACTTGCCCCTGCTATGTGACAACCTTCTTATTGCTATTGCAAGGCACTGGAGTTCATCCAGGGAATATGTGCACCCCATTAACAGAACTAATTAAAAGATGTTATCTAAAGGGCTTTAAAAAAGAAACAACTTGAAAATCCTAACAGTGGCCCAATCCACACAGTACCTTAATCATGGGAGCTCCTGTTTCAAAATGGGGGGTGGCTAGATGACGTCAGCAAAAAACACGGGAGGAATCACTACAAAGGAGGGAAACCACAGGATAAAAAAGTCACCTTTCATCTCATTTCTGGCCAAAAGAAGCACATCTTCATATGTGTGTGTGACCTTGCATTCCAAAAAAAACGTGTTTTCCTTCCCTTCCCCTTGTGGAGACTGCTCCAGCCGATGTCCACATTTAAAAAGCTTGAAATAGCTGATCAACTAACAGGAAAAACGAACAGAGAACCATTAGAACTCTCTGCAACTCTTTATTTTTCACTGTATAACATTAAACAGAGCTTTAATAAATAATTAGGGAAGGGAAATTCGGCAGAAGTTTTTTTAATTCATTCTATTATGTGCACATATGGATCAGCTCATAACCATCTTTAAAAAAAAACAACTTCTGGCATGTAAAGAACACCCCCCCCCCCCCAAACACACACACATTCTGCTATTTAAGTGGCTATGTTTCCTCTTTCTCTCATGTGACCAGTTTAGGGGTGACTTTCCCCTCCTTACCATCTCCTTTCCCCTTAAGAGTCTGTGAGGGAATATTGCACCAGATAAAGAAAAAAGGCTTATTTCCCAACTTCATTCCAGTTCCCCCTTCTTTTTCTCCCACCTTTTTTTTTTTTTTTTTTTTTGCCCCTCTTCTAAAACTCCGGTTTTGGCACTGTCTGGAAGTGCCCTTTATCACATGCTTAATGTATGGCACAATTGGCAATGACATCCCTCCTGTACTGTGACTAAAATATGGGTTGCATTCTTCTTCTATTTCTTCCCTGTCCTACTTGGCTTCCTATCTGCACACATGTGCCAAATAAGACTAGAAGGATTGGGGAGCGAGAGTCTGAATTTTCTGCTGGATGGGCAGGTCAGTGATTGAGAGACTCAACTTCTTTACCCATTAATTGTTCTTTAATGGGCAACATTGAAAATGGCTGCATACGCGACTACTACAGGAAACTTTTATAATGCTATCAGCATTAGTGCTTTAACTGTCCTTAAAGGATACTACTAAACTGTTGAGAGATGGCTTCCCCCTTAGATTGCTAATGGATTTTTTACATCACAGAATTGAATGTAATAATGCTAGATGTTAAAGAGAGCTCAGCACATTGCAAAACCATCCTTCTGCATCCCATGAGAACAGAGAGTCATAACATAAGCTGAAGAGTCATTCAGCTGGAGTGGCAGGAGGAAATGAGACCCCACTGTCACTGTCACTCATCTCTGCAGAAATGGCCCTGATTATCAGGGCCAAAAATATTGCAACTAGGAGGGATGTCAACTAGAAACAGAAGCTAGGAGGGGAGGAATCCATAAGTCAGATGCTGACCCCTACAACTGCCTTTATGCAATTCAGACGTTCTGACATCCTCCTTATTTTAATAAAATATATTTATACAATATTTGTTCTTGCATAATCAGCAGGAAGGTGGGAATGAGAAAGAATATACCAAACTAAAGATTACTACATTCCTTTTGTCAGAAAGATACCTCAGTGAGGCTACTTTCTGTGCCATCGATAGGTTTAGAAAGAAAATAGCCACATATTCTGCTATACAGAGATACAATCCCAGTTTGAAAGGCTGTATCATGTGTATATTTGCTTCTGGAAAAAAACCTAACCATCTTGCTCTTTTTCTGCCAGCAATTGAAAAATTTGGTGAATGATAGCTAGTGTAGGCATTTTCTGGTTTGTTGTTAGCCATGCATTTGTCTGTTGCAGTTGAATTTTAGATTTTTTATTGTATTTTTAAAAATATTTTAAGCCACTTTGAATGATTGACTCTGAAAAGCAAGATATACTTTAATTACATGAATAAATGAAGCAACCGATCTGAAAATTCACGTATATCCATAATTCTACTTTGACTTTGACATCATCATTGGAGACTATATTCAAGGTGCTACACAAAACTTGGAAAAGTTATTTTTATTATAGCTCCCATAATTCCAGAAATGCCCTATGCTTGCCAGAAGATTCTATGAGATATAATTTAAATAAGTAATTTGTCCATGCTCTTTGCTGTTCTTGATGCTGTGTGCTTTCAAACTGATTTTGGCTTATGACAACCCTATCACAGGGTTTTCTTGGCAAAATTTGTTCTGAGGGGTTTGTTTTTGGCTTTCCCTGAGTCTCTAGCACCATACTATTGGAACTGAACAAGGTGACCATAAGAGACAGAGCCTAGGCATTTAGTAGTACCCTGAAAACTGAATGTCCTTCCCATAGGAGGTCTGAAAACCATTTTCGATCTTCTCGAATCATAAATGACTCAAGACCTTTGATCTACAGAATGTCTACAAGATAAAAGATTTGGTGTGTAGATTGTGTTTTTGTATTATTCAGTTGTTGCATCCATTTTTTTAGAAAATTCCCCCTGTTTACAATATTTTGGCTGTGCGATGTTTGGAAAATTGTAGGTGGGGCATAATATAAAGTGTGTGGAATTTTGAAAAGGGATTTCTCTTAACTACTTTTGGACAAATCAGTTGTTCATCTATTTTGATGCCTCCTATTTGGCCATTTTACTGGTGTTATCATAATTGTATATTATCATGGTTGTATATTACTCTAATTTTGCTTATTATACTTTAATTTATCTTATTGTAGCTGCATTGGGGGCCTGCTGAGAAGCATAAAGGCAGAATATAAATATTTTAAATAAATAACAGCATCACTGCACCATGTTCATGGAAAGCAATTATTCATGATACTTATTCATTTATAAACCTAACACACTAGTGACATATATCAGAGAAAAACATATTAAAAACAAACTACAGCACTCACAAGATAACAATATCACCTGTGTTCTTTGTGAAACCAGTCAAATCTACTAAAAATGTAAAAATAATATTCTTTTTAGATGGGGCTTAAGACAAAGTCTATTGTAAGAAGATTAACCGACAATTTAATAGATTGTACCAAAGATTGTTTTAATTTGCAAATAATCTGCTAAACGTAATGAAATCTCTAAAGCAACATGCAAACTATTCTGAGCCCACAAATAACGAGCTATTGATTCTTTTGTTATGAAATCATTCTGCTAGGTGGCATAATACCTTTAGGCCACAGTGTATTACATGAGCAAATTATAGTACCTGATGCTGACAGTGAAGAAATGACAGAAAGGTTTTTTTCATTAAAATCCATGCTGGGGGAAAAAAATTAAAACCTAAATTCACAGACTTCCTTTCTCACTCAACCCTTCTTCGTCTATATATGAACTTCTGCAGGTCTGAGGAGATCAGAATCTGAGCTGTCGGGGGTTTATTTTATCTTTGTTTTTTTTTCTTCCAAAAAGGTTTAATCCTTATCTAAATGCACAAAGTGATAGAAAGTGTTGCCAGTGCGCAAAAGGGTGTCTAGGCTTGAAGCTTAAGTCTGTGATCCAATTAAAAGTTACATTTAAGTCCTGTGAAATCAATGGGATAAGTTAATCATGACCCATTGGTAATATTCACCCTGCTCTGTTAGCCTGTAAGTGCAAATGCTTCAGAGAAGTAGTATAGTGCAGTGGTTTGAGCATTGGACTCTAGGAAACCACAGTGTGAACCCTACTCAGCCATAGAAACCCACTTATGACCTTGTAACCAGGATGATTTGGAATTAGAAACCCTATATATAGCACTGTGACTATAGTGCTCATACAGTTATAACTCCACAACGGGTTTGTGACCATTATTGTTACTTGTAACTTATTACTTCCAAGTGAAATGTGTTCTCTACTCCTACAATTTCTCTCTTTGTGTATAGGGTGACTTTGAGCACAGAAGAGTGTCTTCTTTCCATGGAGATTCTTCGTGGGATTTGGAGACTTGGAAAACTTCATAAAGTCTCTCTACAAAATACAGGGTAACAAAAGCAGTGAAGGAGCTGGTTGAGGGAAGTGCACTCCCAAGCTTTGTTGAAATCAGATTTAAAATGTGTGAATAGTCTTTTAGTCACCACTTTAATCATGTAGGTTTTAATCATACAGAAGCAGGGTCCATCATGTTGAATATGTACGTGCAGAAGGCCTAAAACCCAAGAAAAGCTTTGGTGACCATCTCCAACACATAACATTCTACCATATTCATCTGTGACCCTGAAAATAGAACTCTCTAACGACAGCCCCACAAGACCATAGTCCTATGGGACTTCAAATTTATGTACTGCTGAGATTGGTTCTATTTTTGAGATGATCAATGAAAATAAATATGTCTCATAATTTGTGCTATAAACTGGCATGCACTTTTTTCAATTAGTACCAGATTTGTTTCAGAAGCTATTAGCTTCCCTAACTATCATGGTTCTTAGGCTGGATCTACGTTGTCCTATATCCCAGGATCCCCCTTCCCACCCATGAACCACCACCTGTGTCTTCTGACACCACACCTTATGGAACAAGTATCTAACAAAACTCTATCCTTATCATTGCATTAATATTCCAAATTCTATTTTTATCTTCTTTTTTAAGTACCAAAAGGCAGGTCTCAATTTTTTAACAAACTCTTCATTGTTTCTTCCTCTTAAGCTATAGGAGAGCTTGAGCATTTGGATATACTCGACTAATTTTCTTCTGCAATCCTTAATGAGTAGTTCCCCCTCCCTTCCAAGACTTTGCTATTGTAATTCTCGCAGCCATGAGACTATACTGGCAAATTTTTCTAATACTTCTTGAACAAGCCCAGTAGACATCTTTCTTTCATTACCTTTTTCCAAAACTTTTTTACCTCCTTACACGTCCACCAAGTATGGAAAAGGGTGCCTTTCTGCACTTTACATCTCCAGCATTCCCCCCTTTGGGTTTTATCAATTTTGGCCATTAATTCAGACATTATGTTACTTCTATAGGATATTTTATATATGTTTCTCTAATGAGCCCGCTATTGAAAAATTGTTCTTTCATTGCTGTTGTTGTTTTGCACTACAAATAAGACATGTGTAGTGTGCACAGGAATTTGTTCATTTTTTTTCCAGTGATAATTTGGCCCCTCCACAGTCTGAAGGATTGTGGATCGGCCCTTTGCTTTAAAAGTTTGAGGAACCCTGGTCTGGATCCCAAAACAGTGTTTACAGAGGGAATTGTTCCACCTGTATTCTCAAGTCTTACGCTGCTACAGCATTTCAGTGTTTTCTCCAAGAGACACAGTACATCCCTGTTATCAATTATTTTTAAGTGCCACATGGTTCTTGATGGTAGTAATTCATTTCAGTTCTTGCTGTTAACTCTTTCATCAAGAATAAATCATCTTTGGTATTTCAAATCTAATGCATGAGAACAATATAGCCCAGTAACTAATTGTTATGGAGGAGTATTTCACACACATCATTCAAAATTATAGAGAGACACAATATAATTATGAGTTTTATTCCACAAAAGTAAAGATTCTACTAAGTACCCTAAAGCAGTGGTTTTCAACCTATGGGTTCCCCATATGTTTTGGTCTTTAACTCCCAGAAACCCTAACAGCTGGTAAATTGGCTGGGATTTCTGGAAGTTGTGGGCCAAAACACCTGGGAAGTCACAAGTGGAGAACCATTGCCCTAAAGGCACCAGATCGCATCTGATCTGGAAGTTAACCAGAACTTGGATAGGAGTTAACTAACAAATATGAAATGCTGTAGACTATTTTTCAGAGGAAGAAACTGGCAAAACCACCTCTAAGTATTCTTTGTCTAAGAAAACCCTTAGAAATTCATAGGGTCACCAGAAGTCAATAGGACACTTGAAAGCATGCACACACAGAGACACAACACATTCATCGCCCTGGCTTTCCAGATGATTACTATTTGATTCTTGTATTGTATATTCTTACCCATATAGTAAATATATATATATATATCTTGTTCCTTGTCTTATGTTCATAGTTTACACAGAAGATGATGTATGCACACACACTGTCCATTTACAGTGCCTGAAATTCACTAACTCTGTTCTGTGTGTTTGCATCCTATTTATTATAAGTCCATTCCTACTAAACATAAGGACCATCTCCAAGTTGGAGAACTTGACAGTTCCTCTGCCATGGCTGCTTATTGAGAAAGTTCTGATATAATCTACTTTAGCAAAGTGATCTTTAAAGAAGTTGGATAATGGTGCAATAATGTTCATACACAATATCCTGCTATTCACTTTGAGCTTTCTCATTGAAAACTACTTAAATGGCATTGAAACTACTTTGGAGACCAAGAAACTGGGAAAAAATGTGCATCAATATAGTTTTTCTTACATGTGGATAAACAGCGCAGATACCTTTGTGCCTCATTCTATGTAGAACAGCCATCTAAATGCTCCTTGTCTTAACAAAGAGATGCAGGTCATATTCTTTGAGCCTTTGTATTGAATATGCTAAATGTAGCCTTGTAAAGACATCCTCACAGTATGTTTAACATAATACACTTGTTATTTTATTCCTCTCTCTCCATGGTGCTTTCCATCATCTGAAGAGAGTCATGTGCAAAGTGCATTACTGTATGTTACCACAGCAACATGCTTCTGCATACCATGCTAAGCAGAGAGTCACTCACATGCAATGCTGCCCCAAGGCTGGAAATATTTATCCATCTTTTGACACAGAATGCTTTCTTGAACGAAAATACAAGGCTATTTTCTTCCAGGGCTAGAAGGATAAAATGATTGCCTTGATTTAGGTGATATGTGTATTGCTATCTAAATAAAATGGAAGGAAGTTATTGGTATTTTAGTCACTTTTGCATAATTTTCAGATGGGTTGGACAAGTCTCAGAAATTTTAGTTTCTTCCAGTTTCCCATTATTTTCAATGTCAAATTCAGTTCTTCCTGACATTTACCAGTTTTTCAGATCTTAAGCTTTGGTCATCTTGAACACTGAGACATTTTTATGTTTCTGTGAAACAGTATGTACATATTTGTCAATATTTCTGCTACTATAAGTATTTTATGCAGTTTTGCACAGAGCATAGTTCTAATAAATTCCTGGGTGAGGGGTTTTTTTTGGGGGGGGGGGGGGCGGGGTTGGTTGTAATTTCCATGTTTATGCTTTTTTTTTCATGAATTATTCCAGTATCCATATGCAGATGTTTTGTTTTGTTTTGTTTTGCCTGTGAAGAGTATAAGTTAATAACAGTATGAATTTCAGATGACCTATATTTTTATTTGCTAAATTTATTTGCTAAATGAAAATGAATTTCCCTTCCATCCCTATTTCTCTTCCATCCCTATTTTCCAAGTCCATTGAAAAACCCTGAAGAAACTTTGTATTCTACCAGGCATTGTTCTATTTGAATACAACACCAAAAATTTCCTTTTACAGATTTCCAAAGATGAAATTGAATCACAAAGAAATTATTTCAACAACAACAATATCATCTTCCATTTTCTTGCAAGTGATATTAAGAGACATTTGGAGTGTCCTCAGTGATCCCAGGGCATTTCCATATGGCCTGACAAGTTAAGGTGAAAAATTTGCAACAATAGTCCCACCATCTGTCATCGCCTGACACTGAGCCTGCTTTCAAATGGCCACTGGACCTCATGCATAACAAAGACCTTCCACTTCACCATTGCTTACATTTTGATTTGGCTGATAATCCTTTAAAAAGAAAAAAGAAAGAGAAATGCAGCAAAGAAGCATTTTATTACTGCTGCTTCAGGATGTTATCTAAGAAACTAGCTCTGAATTGGAAGCCAAGAGATAAATTGAAACATAAAGTATTATTAGTAGATCTTTGTAATGTTTTCGTAAAGGTAAACTAAAGTTGAGTTTGCTGATCTGAAGAATTTAGCATAAATCACTTGACTTGGTAGTAATTCACCATGTGTGTAATTTACCTCCGTGCAATTACAGAATTATCCCTTGAGAATGTATATGTCCTTTTTCAAGGAATAAATCCCACTGAATTAGTAGCACTTTCTTCTGAGTAGGCATGTCTAAGATCCCATTGCAAAACTAGGGATAATGAGAAGACATGCTTTGTTGCTAACACTTTTCACTAAGTATATTTGAATACATTTTAAAGGAAACATTTAATGTTGAAATACAGAAATAAAATACAATGACTGACTTTTCAGAAGATCCACCCCTTAGATTTGAAGCACACAATGCTAAATGCAATGGTTACCTCCATTGAATCAATGAAAACATGATACATCAAGATACATATAAATTTCATTAATTAAGCAGAACTACATTAGTGAAAACTCGTAATTGGATTTCCCCACAGAAAGATGTCAAAGGAATGCAGGGTTAAGGTAGATGATGTAGATAATGATGATGATGGTGATGATGACGACGATGATACAGTAGAGATTAGAGTTGGGCCCAGATACCTTTTCATCTGTTTCTTTCGTGTTTTTTTACCGTTCTGTCCATTTGGATGGCACGGAAGGTATAACTCCTTCCGGAATGGAAAGAACAGCAAAACAAACAAAGGGGGAAATGGCAGCCATTTGGTTAGCTAATTTTTGGTGCACCAGCTGTAGGCCCTAGCTGGGAGATTGGCGCTTGTAGGCCCAGTTTGCAGGGTCTACAGTCAAGCACTGAGTGCTTGATGCTTGTAGGCCCACAGGCAGAGCCCACAGCCAAGTGTTCGACACTCGTAGGCCTTGTCTGCCAGGCCTACGAGCATCGAGCACTTGGTGCTCAAATGTAGGCTCTGCCCACTGAGCACTTGATGCTCGTAGGCCCTGCCCGCTGAGCACTTGGGCAGTAAATCTCATTTGCATAGCCACCCATTTTCAGAAGCGGTGGATGGAAAGTGAAACAGGCCCATATGAATGGAACAAATAGAAATGTGTCACAATTCCATACAAATGTACGAGTCTAGCAGAGATACACTGCTACTACCACAGTCATCTTTCTTGACACTCATCAAGGTTCTCTCACCCTAAATTTAAGATGACATGGGTGTTCCTGTAACACTAAGACAAAATGATACTAAAACAATTTAAAAAAAAATTTAAAAAATCAACAGGTTATAAAAAATATCACAGGCATGGATATGTTACAGGACTAGTAATAGGTCACAAAATCAGGCCAAGAACCTTCAATTCTTTAGAATAGTCTACATGTCTAGAGGCAGACGTATATTACATAACCCCTTTATTGAAGACCAGAATAATGCAATTTATGTGGATCAATGGTTACTGCACATAGCTGACAACCTATTTTTAGTTGCAACATGGAAAGGAAATGTATAAAAGCAATGCATATATTACTTTGTCTGTTTCAATGTTCTGCCACACATGTAATGATCACAAATAAGCAACTCTGCATTTGCCAATGTCAGCTGAATATGATTGCTGTACAATGTAAAAAAAAAAGAAAAGAAGTCACTCTGCATGTTAGTACAACTTATGCTTATGCATGCCAGTGACACAATGCCAGTCACATGAAAAACTAAAATGAGCATATCAATAAAAGAGAAGCAGAATGTATTCTCCCACTGGCAAAATACCTGTGATTGGAGTACTAAAAAAAAAAAGTAACTTTCTAATGCAAATTTTAAAAATTGGGTCTGCGTAGCAACAAACCACTGTACATTGTTGCTTAATAAAATAATCCATTCAGTATTTTGTTCACTCCAATAATATCACTATGTTTCTGAGCTAAAGTTAAAGGTACTTTCCTCTTGAAGACTTTCTAATATGTTGAATCAATCCTGTGTTATTCATCTATTTAAAAGTACCGCAGTCAATGTTAATACAGTACTTAGGGAAAAAACTGGGGAGCCAATGACAAAAAGTCTAAACATGGAGGACATCTGCTTTTTGATATTTGGAAAATGAAGTACAAATAAAAGACATTTCCTTGTTTCTAAAACACTCAGTTATTAGCAGATGGTCATCAATTTTCCGAAACCTATTCACATCTAAGATATTTTTTTAGCCTAATCTGTCATTTTTCCTGCTAATAAACAAAGGTTTGAAATGACCTTAGGGTCAATTTTTCCTTCGGTACACACAAATATTCTTGATGAGAGGGGGAATTACATATATAGAGAATGGTGGATAAATCCCTTAGGATCGAGCTTTGCTTTCAGCTGTGTACCTCATTTCAAGAATAAGTCAATCATCTACGTGGCTCACTCTCGCCTCTCCTCTCATATGTTTAATTCCACTGAGATATTTGACTTAGCATAAATCTCAAGCTCTGCACCTCTTGATTTATATATACAACTGCACAATACCCCTGTTTCTTGTATACCAAGAAAATGCAAAACATCACCCAATTATGGGAATATTTTAGAAAACAAACAATACAGGTCTATTAATATTGGCATGGATGACATAAATTAGCTCCGTTTTAATATGTGGATAGATAAAATCTAATTCAATGTTAGGATCAGCAAATGCAGCTATATATTAGGAGTGGGAAAATGTCTCCTCCAGCTCTCCTGCTTTGAGCTTGGGGATGCTTATTTTTCTGGACCACAACCCCTAGAAGCCCATGCTAGTTAGGGGATTCCGAAGCTCTTCTTAACACAAGACATTATCATTTTTGACCAGTTAATACATGCTGTAAATTTATTTCTGATCTAATGAAAAGTTGGCACTAATCTCCCAAGAGACTCTGATAGGCTGCAACCCCCCTCCCCCAAAATGATCCATACTAGTAGCCATTAACCACTCAAACTAACACAGCTTCATCTATAGATTCCCGAGTTTTGTAGTTTGGCAGAGTACTTGGAATTCTCGGCCAGAGATGTTATAGTCTTCTTCTTTGCACTATAACACTAGACCACTTTAGAAGAGAATTTTAAGTACCTCACCAAACTTCATATCCCAAGATGCCAAGGGATGCACCCATAGCAACTAAAGTGACATCAAACTGCTGTGACTATGCAGTGAAGATACACACCCAACTGTCAGCTCACCACAGCCGCTCCTGAATGAACACACGAGACACTCTGTGATATCACCAGAAACTTTACTGCAGGAAACATAAACATCAGAAAAGCCAAGAATGGGAGACTCCGGCCAACCATCCTTTATATACCCTCCCCCTCATTTGAAAAGTCTCTTCCCGCTCAGTAAAACCCCGCGCAAATTCCCCGCCAAGTCCAGCAGCCGTTTCTTCTCCGAGTCCTGAGACGCAGGTGTCTTATCAATGTCAGTGACCCTGAAACTCAGAGCCACATACAGGCTCTAGTAGCAGGGTTCTGACATGGCGTCCTCCTCCCCTTCGTCCTGGAAGGAAAAGATTAAACACAACTATTGTTCTCCGCTGTCCAGAGTTCCTTTATACTTTTTTAACAGGCTGCAATGGAATACCGGGTGTACCTTTCCTAGGTCCTTGGGTAGCCTCAGCTCATAGGTCACTTCGTTTATCCTTTTCGCTACCCTGAACGGCCCTATATAGCGTGGAGCCAATTTCTTAGATGGGAACCCCAATTTCAGGTTTTTTGTGCTCAGCCAAACCAGATCTCCTTCGCCCAATTTGTCCCCCTCTCGGCGCCTACGATCTGCAAAGAGCTTGTACTTCTTTTGTGTTTCCCGCAATGCCTCTACCACGGTCTGCCACCCTTGCTTAATTTTGGCCGGCCATTCCTTGTCGGTCTGGCCCTCTCCTTCCTTCCACTCGGGTAGCCTGGGGAAAGGTGCCACCTCCTGTCCGTATACTATTTCGAATGGGGCACGACCTGTGGCCGAATGTACGGCCCCGTTAAAAGCCATCTCAGCAAACGGTAGAAGGTCCGCCCAATCGTCCTGTCTATAATTGGTGTATATCCTCAAGAATTGGCACAGTGTCTGTTGGGTACGTTCGACCCCCCCGTTGGTCGCGGGATGAAAAGCCGAGCTCAGATTCCTTTCGCTCCTAACAGCTGTAAGAATTTTCCCCAAAATTTTGCAGTGAATTGGACTCCCCGGTCGCTAATTATTTTGTCGGGGCATCCATGTAGGCGATATACATGCTTTACATACAAATCAGCGAGCTTTTCAGCCGAGGGGAGTTTTGGCAGGGCCACAAAGTGTGCCTGTTTTGAGAATAGGTCCAATATTGTCCAAATGTATCTGTGGCCTCTGCTGGGGGGTAGTTCGCCTACAAAATCCATTGCCACGCATTCCCATGGCCTCATGGGCTCCACCACCTTCTGCAATAGCCCCTGGGGCTTCCCAGGTGGTGTTTTGCCCTCTGCACATAATTCACACTGCGTGACGTACCCCCTGGCGTCTTTCCTCATTCCGGGCCACCAGCATTGTTTGGCCAACAGTTTAATAGTCCTGGTGGGGCCTAGATGACCTGCACCCTTGTTATCGTGGCATTTCCTTAACATTTCTTGTCTTAAACATTCAGGAATATACAATTTCTTATTAACAAACACCAAATCCCCACACAGTTCTCCCTGTTCTTTGTTCGTTTGTAACCATCTGTCCATTCCATATGCTCGCTTCAACTCTTCCTCCCATATTTCTCCTCCCCCCCGTGGAAATGGCAGTACGTTTGTTTTCTTTGGCCGCTTGTGCTCGAGTCAGTACTGCCAGGCCCCATTGCTTATCTAGGAAAAGGCTCCCCTCAGATTCCTGAATTCCTCCCCCGTGCTGAGGCATCCGAGAGAGAGCGTCAGCGAGTATGTTGTGTTTCCCCTGGAAGAACTTGAGTCTGAAATCAAAACGGCTGAAATATTGGGCCCATCTAATCTGCTTCGCTGATAGTTTACGAGGGGATCTCAGATACTGTAAATTTCTATGATCAGTCCACACCTCAAACGGTGTTCCACTTCCTTCCAGAAAGTGTCTCCAGCACTCTAGTGCCTTCAGAATCGCTAAGGCTTCTCTCTCCCAAATCGGCCAGTTTTTTTCTGTATCGCTAAACTTTTTCGACAGATAGCCACATGGCTTCAGGTTCCCCCCCTCGTCTTTCTGCAGCAGAACTGCCCCATATGCCCGGTCTGACGCATCGCAATGTAGTACAAAGGCCTTAGACATATCAGGGTGCTGTAGGACAGGCTCCTCAGTAAAACGCTTTTTAAGGGCTTCAAAAGCTTCCTGGCATTCTATTGTCCAGGTCAGTTTGGCCCCTGGGGCCTTCACTTTGGCTGTTTCTCCCCTGCCTTTAGTCTTTAACAAATCCGTTAATGGCAAAGTGAGGCGCGCAAAGTCCTTGATAAATGTTCTATAGAAGTTTGCAAACCCCAGGAAGGATTGCAGCTGCTTCCGTGTTCTGGGGGCTTCCCACCCCCTTACGTCTTCCACCTTCGCAGGGTCCATCGCCACTCCCTGGGAGGAAATCCTATACCCCAGAAAGTCTATCTGGTCTTTATTGAACTCGCACTTGGCAAGCTTCGCATACAGCTTCGCTTCCCTCAACTTTTGTAGGACTTCCCTGACTAGTTCTACGTGTTGCTCCTTGGTCTGAGACATTATCAATATGTCATCTAAAAAAATAAAGACTCCCTTGTACAATAATGGATGCAACACTTCGTTGATTAATTGCATGAACGCGGCCCCTCCCCCGCATAAACCGAATGGGAGCACACAATAATTGAATAACCCGAAGGCGCAGGAGAAGGCCGTCTTCCACCTGTCCTCTGGTTTGATCTGCAATTTATGGTAAGCCTCAATTAAATCCAATTTAGTGAATATCTGTCCCTCCGATAACTGGGCGATCAAGTCCTTCACTAAGGGTAGAGGGTATTTATTTACAGTACTGATTGCATTCAGGCCCCTGTAGTCAATGCAGAGCCTCAGCGTTTGGTCCTTTTTCCGCCTAAACAACACAGGTGCCCCTAAAGGGGAGTTCGAAGGTTCTATGAAACCCCTCGCTAGGTTTTTATCAATGTACTTTCTCAGTTCCTCCTTTTCCCTAGCCGACATCGGGTATATCTTTGCCTTGGGAAGCTCTGCTCCTGGGACTAGCTCTATTTTCACTTCAACTCTCCGCTTCGGTGGGAAATTGTCTGCTTCCTTCTCGTCAAACACGTCCACAAAATCCCGATATTCTGGGGGTAATTTATCTGCCAGTTCTGCTATTCTGATAGAGTCTTCCCCCTTTTCCCCGGCTCCCTCTCAACTTCCTGGCTCCCTTCTTCCAAACTCATCCCGAAAATCATGCTCTTATCCTCCCAGTTGATTTGCGGGTTGGCCTGCCCCAGCCACGGCATGCCTAGTATAACATTATAGCTGGCTATTTGTGATATCACAAATGACACCTTTCCTTCCCAACTCCCTATCTTACACTTTACATCTTCGGCACTGTACCTAGCTAACGATCCTGATGCTGTGGATCCGTCCAACTGCGAAAATGCTATTGGGGATTCTAGGTTCGCTCTTTCGCATCCCAATCCCTCGGCCAATTCAGGGGAAATGATGTTCCTGGAACATCCACAATCCACAAACGCTTTGCAGGTTGCTTGTTTGCTGCCATTTTCAAGCTGAATAGGGACCACTATCATGGCTTTGTCCTGACTTACCAACCCCCTCGAATGGTGCCTCATCGGTGTTTCTTCCTCGGCGCGTTTTCCTGCCACGGCTCTTGGTTTGGGCTGGCCTCCGCCTTCCCCTTTTCTCTGCCAGCACTCGGCAGCTCTGTGGCCCAACCGGCCGCACACAAAGCAGCCACTCCTGCTGGCGCTCACGTTCCCTGTCGGCTCCGCTCTCCTCCCGGCTGGGGCTGATCCCTCCTTCCGGCTCCCCTCTTTCATCTGCGGCCGTTGCTGTAGCGCTCCTCGGTGCCTCCTCGCCTGGGCCAGCGATGTCTCGACGCGCCCCGCCAGCTGAATCCATCCGCGCAGTGTGTCAGGCTCATCACGATGCACCGCCCAGGAAAGGATCTCCCTCCTGAGCCCCTCTTTGAAGAGTTCCATCTTTGTCACTGCAGACCATTCCGGCACCTTTTCGGCAAGGCATTGAAATTCCTCCGCATACTCAGATACCGACCTCTGCCCCTGGGAGACGGTCTTCAACTTCTCCCTCGCCCGGATCTGCTCCAATGGATCTCGGAAACGGGTCTCCAGGGCCCCCATAAAGCGTCGGACTGACCCCAGACATGGGTCGCGCCGCGCGTGCAGCTGAACATACCAGCTAGCCGCTCCCCTCTTCAACACTGCACCAATGGCCCGTATCCGGCTGGATTCCGTTCTAAAAGTGTGAGCATTGTCCTCCATATAGCCCCTCACCGTGGTAAGGAAAAAATCCAGTTCAGAGGACTCTCCCCCAAACTCGATCCTTAGTTCCTCTCGTCTCGGTAGGGGTCCCTGTGGTGGCAATCCCCAATTCTCCGCCCGTCGCAAGCCCCCTTGCGGACAAGTGGGCCCCGCTGCTGTTTCTCTTGGCCCTGTGCCACGCCCGGCATTCGCCAGGGGCACCAGGGTCTCAGCTGGGAGCGTAGCCGGGATTCTCGGAGGTTTTTCCCCTTCGTCGTCACTCTCCTCCACCCGCGTCAGGCTTGTTTGAGTCTTGGGCCGGGCGCCGGGCTCCTTTCGCATTTCCCTTCCCTTCGGTGCTGGGAGGTCTGCAAAGCCCTGGCTGCTTCCCACGCTCATGTCCCACATTGAGCCAGCCCGAAGTTCCCTTCCTCTCTCTGGCTCCGCCAAAAACGCCAGGCGCTCCATCGCCCTCGACATTACTGCCAGGGTGGTCTCCATCGCCGACATCCTCTCCTCCAGAAACACCATCCTTTGTGGGCCTGGGGAAGGTGAACCCTCCTCTCCTCCGGTGCTGTCTCCCCGCACCACTCCACGCCTCTGGGTTACCCCATTTGGCTGGGCATAAGCGGTGGATGACGCCAGCTGGTGGAACTCAGCGTCCGGCTTGGGAGTGGCCCTTCCCGACCTTCCTCCTCCTGCGCCCAAGAGCTCTTCATCCTCCACTTGCATGTTACACCTCACCGCTACAGCGGGATGGTGTCTATATTCTTGGCTTAGTGTCAGCTCACCACAGCCGCTCCTGAATGAACACACGAGACACTCTGTGATATCACCAGAAACTTTACTGCAGGAAACATAAACATCAGAAAAGCCAAGAATGGGAGACTCCGGCCAACCATCCTTTATATACCCTCCCCCTCATTTGAAAAGTCTCTTCCCGCTCAGTAAAACCCCGCGCAAATTCCCCGCCAAGTCCAGCAGCCGTTTCTTCTCCGAGTCCTGAGACGCAGGTGTCTTATCAATGTCAGTGACCCTGAAACTCAGAGCCACATACAGGCTCTAGTAGCAGGGTTCTGACACCCAACTATTCCATAATTAATTCAGTATATATCAAATTATTAATTAGTTCAGTGAGAGACTATGGTGAAAAGCCAGCAAATTGTACATTTCCAGTTTGTTCCAAGATATCTGGAAATTTTAGTTTTTTGCTAGCCCTGTTGGAAAATTATGGTCTTTAGGCTCGAGTATTCAGATTAATGATTTTTTTCTTTCAAATATAGATATCTTTGTTTACAATTTTGTTCATGATAAGAGTTTGATAGATAGATGATTCCAAGGCTGAGAGATTTAAAATCAACAAGTAATCATGGCAGATCAGAAGGGTCAAGATAGCTCTCTTATTTTGAATACTGGACTCTGCAGAGAGGCCTCATTTGTTCTATGAAACTCAAATTTGAATCCCTTGATTGTTAAATGTTTGCTGGTACAGTAGAGTCTCACTTATCAAACATAAACGGGCCAGCAGAACGTTGGATAAGCAAATACGTTGGATAACAAGGAGAGACTAAGGAGAAGCCTATTAAACATCAAATTAGGTTATGATTTTACAAATTAAGCACCATGTTATACAACAAATTTGACAGAAAAAGTAGTTCAATATGCAGTAATGCTACGTAGTAATTACTGTATTTACGAATTTAGCACCAAAATATCACGATGTATTGAAAACATTGACTACAAAAATGCATTGGATAATCCAGAACGTTGGATAAGCGAGTGTTGGATAAGTGAGACTCTACTGTATCTACATGAGAATCAGTAAGCTAAAGAAAACTGGAGGATAAGTACAGTAGATAAAATTGCAACAGCTGGAAAAAAGGGAAAGCAAGAAAAAGGGCTGTGTGAAGTGGATGAGAAATTGAGCTTTCTAAATCATCATACAGTTATTTCCTTCTCTCTTGAGTTCAAGATAGGGATAGATAGGGAAATGGAAAGCATTTTTCAACTCTATTCTGTAACTATTTGAGTACAGTTTTTTAAATTTAAACTTAAATTGTAGTTGAACTTGAACATAACACTTCTAACCCTTACCTACTAACTTCCCTATATCTAGACATTAGTTACATTTATATTCTACTTTACCTTGAAAGAGTTAAGGGTGCTGGTATATGGCATTCCTGCTCCTCTCCACATTATCACAATTTTCCTTTTTACCATTTTATGCTCAAATTGTGAAGTGGTGGGCAGGAGATTCTATATGAATACAGAGGAAAAAAATCATAGTTGCTGGTGGAAAAACAGAGTTATTACTGGCTGTTGTCACTGAAGGCTCCTTAAGGAACTCTCATGAGTGTAAATCAAGGGCCATGCATTGGCAGGGATCTGGGCAGCTAAAGAAAAATGTTGCTGTGGTTTCTGCAGTTTCTGTATTCAGCTCCACTTACTCCATAGTTTTAAGCATTGGGGGGGGGGGGGGCGGGAGGGAGTTCATTCTAGCTGCCTGAATCTGTCTTCAAAAAATTGGGCAACGTATAGATGCATAAGTTGCTGCTCAGTCGTTTAGTCGTCTCCGACTCTTGGACCAGTCCACGCCAAAGCTCCCTGTCAGCCATCACCGCCCCCAGTTCCTTCAAGGTCAGGCCAGTGACTTCAAGGATACCGTCCATCCATCTTGCCCTTGGTCGGCCTTTCATAGATGCATAAGTACACACATACTATAGATGCAGAAATATATATTTTTTAAATCCATGAAGAAACATCTTATAGCCAGGAAAAAGGACAGTAAGGAAGAGGAGACACTTTTCAGCATTTTTATTCAGAAACAAGCATTGCTGTTTTGATGCATTTTACTGTCAGGCTGTACAGAAACTGACAATCTCATCAAATGGGGCTGTTTTTGGCGGCATACACCAGTTCAGCTTTAGTTTAGCTCTCATGCCATCATGTACAGCTCCTTCTGGTGGGGCTCTGTGGCTAAACTAAAGTGAAACCACCATGCTACCACCATGGCAAAATGGGGATCTTCCAGTGTTGCATTTACAACAATGGGAAAGCCAGGTGGATGCTTCCCCCTGTGTGATGGGGTTTCTGGTAAATGGGGTGATGTGGGACATGGGGCGATGGGTTCCTCACACACCTCGATGGGCACCATCAGATTCACCACAATCCGTAGTGATTCCAGCAGCCAATATGATGAGGTCCTAAACTCAATAGTGCCAGTTCTACCATTAGGATGAGTGAGATGCCTACCTCAGAAAGAAGATTTTGTATGTTATAAGGAGAGGTGAAAATCTTATCATAAGAAAATATAAATAAAGTCTTGATGAAAAATTGTAAGTGAGCCTGCTTCCCCCTCCCCCAGTTATTTGCAAATATGAGGGTTTTGCTTTAGATCTCCGTCATATCTCTGAACACTACAAAGACCAAACATTAAATTTGGCATTAACACCTTCTCTGTGTTTGAAGAAAAGACTTCTGCTAGACAGATTTGGCATGTATGAAGCTTTGATTTCAAGTCAACATAGTTAGGTGAAGAAATCCTGTTACCTCTCTAATGTGTGAAAAATTAGGGGTTTGATGCCATTATGGAAGGCACAATATTCTGCTCTAATGCTAGAAAGATTCATGTTTTGCAGTGCATAATTTGAATCTTTACATGTAGCAAACACGAGCTGCAACTATTTTAATTTAAAATCAGAAATTTTATCTAATGTCACAGGGAAGTCTAATTGGGAAAATGACGAGTTCATTATTTCATTTAAAAATCTCAAATTGTGCATTTAAAAAGATGGCAGTTCTTGAAGAAGGAAAGAGAAAGTCCAAATGATTAATTGTGTAAATGCAAATCATGTTAACTCACATGTAAATGTCATATGTGATTACTGCATACATGCATACATTTAGTGTATATGCTTGAGATACTCTCTGACTTTGGTTGTTTTCAAAGGGATCTTTTTTGCTGCCAGTTCTGCTGTCAGAAAGTTGCCATAAATATTTCTTAGGCTAGCATTCAGAAGAAAATCTTCAGACAAAATGCTGCTCCTTATAAGAAAGAAATGATTAAGATGACAATTTCAGCAGATCCAAGAGTGCTGCTGGAGTAATGGGAGCATTTCTAAATTATACTTTCCATGCTGTGACCTATGTTGAGAGGCTTTGCACTCTTGCTTTGATCAAGGTGACCAGTGTTCAGAACATAACAAGCCCCATAGCTGAAAGTAGGTTAATTTTTTCACCTTTCATGTTATTGCTGTTTCCCTGGGCTCCATGCTAGTCTTTCCACATAGGTTTATAAGCATAACCCTAACTGGAAACATTATTTTCTGAAACACATTGATGTTTGTGCAACGCACCAAATCCTGCTGACTGCATATTGTCATTCATTGCAGGTCTAGTAGCAATGTTGGGAGGGGCTATGTCATAGCAGATATATACACCAAATTGTTGAAACAGAAAAAGTCTACAGTGATACCTTATTAGGAGGGGACCTGAGTGTGGCCCCTGTAGATTACAAGGTCCCCTCCTAATAAAAGGTATCACTGGCCCCATCTTCTCCAAAACTGGATTTGTTCCAATGCCAAACAACCTAAGTTCTGGCAAAAACAAAACTGCAGTAATCCTTGTACACAAAATCCAGCCTCAAAACTAACTCTTCAGTATTATACACTTAATTAAAGTGAGAGTTGGAAAGAGGCCGAACAAAGCCCAAATGCTAGCTTAGACTGTATCTACACCGGTATATAATGTAGTTCCAAACCGTATTATTTTGGCAGAATAGATCCAGCCTTAGTGCTCTGGGAATGCTTCCCACCCACAAACTGAGTGAAAATCTCATGATGATCGTGGAGGGTTCATCTCAGGCCAATCAGGTGTCCTTTCTACCTGACAGACTTGTGGTGGTGATGATGAGATGTGGAGGAGAAAAGGTGTGCACATGATCCCCTTGAGTGGAAAGGCAGGGCATAAATGTTTGCATGATTGCCAGTGGAAAAAGAATATAGCATGCTCACAACTCCCCCTTCATAAACATTACTGAATTCACACCAGGAGACCCTTTCACAGTGCATGGCTATAACACGGTTATTCCATTTGACTGCCATGGCAACATCCTATGCACATTGAGGTCTGTTATATAGGGGGAGGGGAAATATTTAGAATTCTCTGCTGGAGAAAATTAGTGCCTCACCAAACCATAAACTCCAGGATTCCATGGGATGCAGCCATAGGGGTTAGAGTAGAATCTTACCACTAATTTTAAGGCTTTTGTTTGCAAGATGAGGCTGATATTTACAAAGTTGTTAAGAATATTGTAAGTGGCAATAGAGGGGTAACTGTGCATACTACCTTGAGCTCATTGACAGAAAAGCAGGATAGAAACAAACAAAGACAAATGATTATGTAGCAACAAACCTCTATGTATCACACATGCATGTCACAAGGACGTAAGTGCTAAAATAACTGTGGAAAAAAAGAGATAATGCAGACATACTACCCTGGAAAATTTGCCACCATGATTTTTTTTTAATGAGAACATACTGCAAGTCGGTTCTGGTGTGAGAAAATTGGCCATCTACAGAGACGTTGCCCAAGGGATGCCAGGATGTGTTAGCTGGGAGGCTTCTCTCATGTCCCTGCAAACTAGAGCTGACAGTGGGAGCTCACTTCGTCTTGCATATTCAAACTGGTAACCTTCAAGTCAGCAGTTCAGCCAGCAGTTTAACCCATCGCGCCACTACCACCACCATGATATTATGCATCCATAACACACCAACATTCATCTCCCTGAGGGAGCACAAAGCAACATTTACAAATGACTCCAAACACCAGAAAGACATCAGCCTACCCAGACTAAAACCTCCTTGAAAGATATGCATAATGAAGGGGGGGGGGGGGAGAGAGACTGGTCTGGGGAGAGTCAACTGTGCCTCCTCTGTCAAAGACTTCTGAATCTGAATTTATAGCAAGCCATCAACTGTTGCCTATAGTTACCAAGTCCAGGCACCTTATATCTAGCCATCAGGAAAAAATACAAACCAGCAGTTCCAGCTGTAGTTACAGAAGTAGCAACCTCCAAGCAAAAGATTTTTTGCTATAGAGCAGTGGTTCCCAAACTTATTTGGCCTGCTGCCTCCTTTCCAGAAAATATATGACTCAGCATCCCCTTGAAAGGGGGGCGTGGCTTAGAGGGGTGGGTGTGGCTCCTGCTCAAGAGGGCAGGGCTGAGCCTCTCCCCTAGTCCAAGATGCAGGGCTGGGAGGGGGAGGTGGGCGGGGCCACAAATGGGCAACCAGGAATGGGATGGGTGGAGTTACGAGCTCTGAGGCAGGGCTGAGCTTCTATCCCTGTCCTGCAGTGCCTGCAGGGCTAGAGGAGGGGGCGGGACCTCTTCCTGAGTGCCTGACAGGGCTGAACCTCTCTACGCTGGCCCCGTGTTCTAACAAGCACCTCAGGGGAGGTATACAGAGGCTCAGCCCTGTCTCGTGCTCTTTGGAAGAGGCCCTGCCCCACCCCAGCCCCGCCCTTTAGTCCTAAAAGGCCTCTCAGGAGAGGTATAGAGGCTCAGCCCTGTCTCGGGCTCTTGGAAGGAGGTCCCGCCCCTTCCCTAGCTCCGCCCTCTGTGTCCCAACAAGTGCCTCAGAAGAGATATAGAAGATTCTCAGCCCTGTCTCCAGCACTTGGGAAGAGGCCCCGCCCCTCCTCTGGCTCCGCCCCGTGTCCTAATAGGTGTCATCACCGCCCTACCTGGATTGCTCCAGCACCCACCGGGGGGGCGGTAGCGCCCCTTTGGGAATCACTGCTATAGAGGAATACTAACCAGCTGGAGGATTCTAGGAGCTGTCACCCAGAAGAAACCTCTTCAAGTTCTAGAAATAAGCCGGGTGAATGATGACTATAACAATGATTTCATTCATTTATATCCCAATTCTCCCTCAAATAATTGAACTTGATGGCGTTTCGAAATTATAAAGACCAATACAGATTTAAACTATTCAGAAAATATCTGTGGCTGGATCTACACTGACAAATAATGCAGTTGAACTGTAATGATCCCATAAAGAAGTCCAAAGTGCATTATTTGGTAGTGTAGATCCAACCTCTGTGTGTGTATTAAAAACGCTCTATTTAAAATTCTTTAAAAGGCAAAACATTAAAATCAGCAAAACAGTACACTATTACAAAACCACTGCAATCAACTCCTAAAAGCCCTTTGGGCTATACGTTTTTTTCCCTTGGAGTTAAAAAAAAGAGTGGAGAGAGAGTTCCAAAGTAGGAGCAACCACTGAGGATGCTTTCTCCTTTGTGCCCATTAAACATGCCTGGGAGGGTAGTGGGACAGAGGAAATGGCCTCTTCCAAAGATATCAGAGCTCATATAGGAAAATACAGTCCTTCAAATAGTCTTCTGAGATCTCTTCTGAGTTTATCCATACACTCCCCACCACATCTAATGGTGTTTCAAAGAAGTAATGCTTATGCTGGTATTAGCCTCCAATAATGCAAAGAGGCTACAATGCAGGTGTCTCTTGACATGTTTTGGGGCTCTACTTGTTGTAATGTATTTAAGGACAATCTATCCCAGCTTATTACATGAAGCTCAGGAACAGAAATGGGGTTTGGGGAGGTGGTCAAATAAGTCTCCCCCGTGAGAGTTATAATGGGATGTTTATCCCTTATAAGCCTTTTTACTTCCTATCACTTTCCAGCATGGAATGGAAACATTTTAGTATGTTATAATGTAATGCAGATAGATCTTCTCAAGGTCATACCTGCAACCTGACAGAACAAGCAGCTATTAATATAAATCCAGGCACTCGTGTCACAGTCAACTGGTGTATAAATCTTCCTGGTTAAGCACAAACATTATCTGCTTTAAAGAACAAGCTTGCCAAACATTCTAAGGCAGTCCCATTTGCCAAAAATGCATCAAAGGATTTTTCTCTACAAGTAATCGCCTATAAAACTACATACCACTTTGATAGTGAACTGAAATGGTTCCTTTCCATCAAAAATGCTGAATGTATGAGTCAATAGAAATACATTGTAGTGTGTCCACTTCTCCATTTCCCTGAAACAGAACTTGCATCACCAAAAAGGAGGACAGTGGAGGATACAGATGTGCATATGTCATATTATTGTATTTATGAACATTTAGACCTAACATGGAGCCCCCAGTGATGGAGCCCCCGGTGGGTTAAACCACTAAGCTGCTGAACTTGTGAACTGAAAGGTTGGTGGTTCAAATCTGGTGAGCGGGGTGAGCCCCCGCTGTTAGCCCCAGTTTCTGCCAACCTAGCAGTTCGAAAACAGATCAATAGGTACCACTCCGGCAGGAAGGTAATGGCACTCCATGCAGTCATGCCAGCCACATGACCTTGGAGGTATCTACGGGCAATGCTGTCTCTTCGGCTTAGAAATGGAGATGAGCACCAACACCCAGAGTCATACACAACTAGACTTAATGTCAGAGGAAAACCTTTACCTAGACCTAATGTACAATCTTAAAAATCATACTTCTCCCATAAATAGGTGATCTCCTATCTTTGACAGTGTGTTGTTGAGATGCTCACTCTTGATGAGCATCTCGACAACACTTAATATCAAATGCCTTTCTTAATAAAACAATATGGAAATATTTTTCTAAACAGAATGGTCCTTATTTTCTATTTCTGCAAAAAGAAAGTAGGGATGGTGCCAATCTTATTTCTCTAGAAAAGGAGTTCCAGAGCCTTGGAGCAACCTCTGAGAAAGCCCTCTCCTGTATTATTGCTGTTACTACAGCAATTCAGCAGATACAAGATATAATCCTGATGGGGTGGGTTGAAATGGGCATGAAGAGGACTATCAAATTCCCAGAAAGTAGCTGCCCTATTTAAAGGTAATGTTTAAAACTGAAAGGGCAATGTTCAGAGGCTAAGAGACTCTGAAGGGCTGTATCCACAGGGGAAAAGAAATCTGAATGTTTGCTATAAAATTCTCTCCAATGCTTCAGCCATCCACCCCCTGGGCAATTTATGCCCAGGACAAGCCTCTTTTTATAACAGTAACTAGTGACTTATGGGCTCATCTTTAGGTAGCCTACTATGGTAGTTGTGATTTAATCTCTAAAACACTTTGGAGGAGGGGGGTAATACGGTAGTAAGGCTTTCCATTAACTTGACAATTTAAAGCTGGTGCTAGGCAATTCAGAGAAGTAAATAATCCACAAAACAGTGCACGTATGGCTAAAATTTGCACAATTTGGGAAAAATGCACTAAAATATGTAATGGTCAATGGGGGAAAATGCACTTATTATGGAACACTCAAACAAAAGCACACTTTAGGAAAATTTGTAAAATGAGTGCACAAATTTTCATGTTCAAATCACATATTAAGGTTAGCATCCTATTAGTGGTACTCACAATTGTAAGTAGTATTTTACATGCAAGGTATTTTATTGGTCATAATGCAATAGCCACATGCAGCTGTCAGAGATAGAATTGGAGATCTGCATGCTGAACATGTTCTGATACACACTGGACAGGATGGATGCAATCCACAACGGGCCTTTGTTTATTCTATATTGAGTCCTGAAGCCCCACTTTGGATTGCACAGAGACCAAAAGAACAACACATACTTATGTGAATTACACTATGCATTACAATTGCACTATAAGGTGTCTGCCATACACATTCAGCGGGGACCCACATATATTATAGAGCCAGCATGGTGTAGTAGTTTGAACATTGGGCAAAGCACACTCTCAACCTCAGAGAAAGGCAAGGCTAATCCCTTCTGAATAGGTCTTGCCAAGAAAGCCCACCGAGGTTCACCTGAGAGTTGACATAAGTTGGAAATTACTTGGAGGCATGCAGCATCAAAAACAATGACAACACATACACTGTTATACAGTAACATCCAGCATGAGAACTGCATGACATAAGTAGATTGTAACTCTATTTCAAAGTTCCCTTCCCAGATACAAGTAAACCTTGAAATTGGCAAAAGAAACTGAATTCTCACACCAATTTGTTAAGTTTTGTTGTTCTTCTCCATTCCTAAGAATAATACTAGCTTGGTAGGTAAACTCAAGACTTCTGTGAGCAACAAACATTTTGCAGTGATATCTGAAGAACGGGGATTGTGGCTGGAGCTACATTGCCAAATAATATGATTTGAATTGAATTATATGCTCAGTGTATATAATACAATTTGAATTGTGCTGAACTGCATTATATGTGTCTACACTGACCGTATAGTACAGTTCAAACTATTTGATTTGGCAGTGTAAACCCAACCAGAAGCAAGTATGAAAGCTTATGTGTTCAAGGTCAGAGCAGAAATGGTCTAAGAGTTTCTGTGGTCAAGAAAATGGGCAAAAGATATATTACAAAAGGCAACATCTAGTTTCATGAATATGCCAAATTTACCTGCCCCCCTTCATTTCATGATCAAGCTCAAATGATCCATCATCTATTCCTATCACCAAGTCCCGCAATCACCCTCACAGAGTTTCATAGGCACCTTCCCACAATAATTTATTAATGTTAAATTATAGCACACGGAGACAATATTCATGTGATAAATTGCACATATAAAGATTCTTTTAATACAATTGCATTAATCATGCCTTTCTTATGCTAATCCATCTCTGTCCAGGACCAGTTTTCATTCGAAGGCTCTAAAGAACCTAACTATAAAGCTACTCTGGAAACCTGATTTCTGAAACCTGTAGGTGAAGAGATCTATATGCTGACATATGGTGGCAGTGATTAGAAATATGGCACATAGTTGCACTGAAACTAAGGACCTCATCAGATGGAGGTCCAGAAGCCAGGGAACAGCAGGGAAATCCATGGGGCAGTGGGGTGAATCTGTGGGGTAGCAGGGGAAACTGTTGGGCAGAACCCCACATTGTCCCCTTACCATCCTACGGCATTTTCCATCTGCCCTTGGTGTCGTCCCATGCTGTTGCTGACTTAGTCAATAAGACACGGGAAGTCACCTGCGTTCTCAGGGTAACCTCCTAACATGCTGCTGAGAGGCAGCTGGGATGGAGCCAGGATGGAGCCCCACCAGAAGAAGCCCTGTGGGCTCCATCCTGGCTGTGTCTCTGCAGCATGCTAGGATGGGGAAAAGCCCCATCTGATGAGGTCTTTAATCCCCCAGTTTACAACAAAATGATCAGCGAGACCACTTTGGGGGTCTCCTTTTGTTTTTCATTAATTTTAAGGTAGTAATCCACAGTGCATGAGAAATTATACTTTCTTCCATACTTCCATACCATCTAATTTGCATTCCATTCTTGATAGATATTAGCAGTTACCTGCATTACGTCTTCTGGAGGTCAGATGGTGCTTCAGACTGGCAAACTCTGTAGGATTACATAACTCCTACATGAGTGCTCCTACTCAGATTAAAGTTGGAGTCCTCCTTCTACCTCCTTCAGCCCTAATTTATTTATTGTTCCATTTCTCCAGCACTTTATTCCCAGCCCTGGTCCTATTTTTCTGTGTTTTGCACAAACCTTGCCCTTCCTTCGCAAATCTGAATATGTCCACTTTTTCGTTTTGGGATGTTGACTGATGTATTTGATGATGCTTTTACTTTCTCAGTTTTAAATTGTTTTAATTATATTTTTGTTATGTGTTTTAATTTTGTACTTTGAATTCTCTGTTTATTCTGGGCCTGGTCTCCACGTAAGCCATCCTGAGTCCCTTTGGGGAGATGGAGACGGGTTATAAGGATAAAGTTATTATTACCAGCTATTTTAATTTGCTTTAAAAAAAACCCCGATGTCCAATAATTGTCTTTACCTAAAAGCATCAGACATCTAAGCCTAAACATTAGCATTTTTTATCCTGATGCTGTCCTACCTGCTGAATAAAATCCCAAAGTGAAACTCCATGTTTTTCTGAATTTAAAGTCAGGGGCATGCAGGGAATGTTGCTGATAGTGGGGAAAAGTTAAACCTCATATTTATTAAGCACACTAATGTGTAACTTGAATCTTACAGCTAGTCTCAACTAGAATAGTCCCAATGAATCAATGGAATTTATACAAGCAGTGACTTATTGAGTTACTATTGATTCAATGGATCTACTCTGGTTGGAACAAATAATAGTATTAAAGTCTGTTAGAGGGGTGAAAATCATGCCATTCTACAAATTTTGTTGGACATCTGTCAGTATTTTTGCCAGTTATTACATTGGATAGAGTGGCTTGATGTTATAGTTCAGCAATATCTGGAATGCTTCATGATAACAAAGAATGTATCTACACTCCACAGAAATATGTTTGAATATAGTGAAGAACTTCTGTTAAACAAAATTATGGATTTCTACCTACCTCTAAACCAATTCTAGATTCTATAATCCCTATAGTTGTCTGTAAAAATACGTGGGATTGTCATTGTATTTAATATCTGAAAGTTATCACAAAACGTATGGTGGCAACCATCTCAGGGGTCGCATTGTAATCACCCAGGGCCAGACCAGAAGGCCACATAATAAATATTACAGCGTTGAAGCCTTGCCTGGAGCCCCACTAGTCTCTTGATGGAATCAGTCACTTTCCCTGATACTCCCTTCAAATGTTGCTAAACAGACACACATACAGCATTCTGAACAAAAAAGGGGAGAAGTGGGTTGTGTAAGACTGATTTACTTTAGCATGAACTTGCATGGATTTCAATATACTTATTCAGCTGCGTAGATGGGATACAGATTACAAGCCACAACATTTTAAGCACAATTACATGGTTGTGTTGAGTATATTTGTATAGAAACATACAAACTGTGTTACTGGACATACATTTTACAGACTATGTAAGATGATATAGATGTGCCAATCAGTTGTATTGGTCATGAGATGTCCAAACAATATTCTGTTCACCTGATAGTAAGTTTCCCAGACATTGTCAAGGGAAATAATTTTGTTTCATATGTAAATTTAGTGATAACCTATACCTTAATATATGTAGTATTCCAGGAAACCATTATAACTATTCACATGTCTGAAACTTGTGAATGTATCTCAATTCTTCTGAAATCTTCCTTTGAATTTTTTTTTTTTGTTTCAGAACAGCCACCCAAAGATCAAGGGCTTTGTGTTCAGGAGACTGAAATGCTCTGCTGATGTATTGCAATTTCTAATGTCAGATTTATGTTCATTTATTCCCTTGCATAGAAACTGTCCTGTTTTCCCAATGCAACATTCTTGTCTCTGACTGCACAGAGGAAAAGTCTTAACTGCTACTTTCAGCACATTTATGTGATCATATTGAACTATTAAGAATATGGATATCCTCACAGGGACCAAAGGATTGCAGTTTAGTGCAGACTTAGGGAAAGTTTCGCCTACACACATGTGATTTCTAAAGCAACCTGTCAGCTCCCATTGTTATTTTTATTTTTAAAAAATCAACAAAAGATGCCTGCCATTTTTCCCAGGGAAAGATTTTTCCACATCTCAGCCTTTACTTCAGCCCATGAATTACATTAAATCCAGGAGAGGCTGTTATTTCATCTGGAAGTAAAGCAGAAGTTAACTAGAACTTTCTTTGTTTTGTATGTCTCTTTTCTCCTGTGTCACCCAAGACGCTTCACAGGTTGTTCTCCAAGGTTCTGCAGAATCTCAATGTGATTCTCATAACTATTTTCTAACTTCTGTCATAATAATATGGATGACAAAAAAAGTAAACGGGTCATTTGCCAGTAATACAGCTCCTTCACATTTTTGGCTCCTAATACTAGTACTATTATGTGACTGCAGTTGATGTTTTTACTTTCAGAAGGTATTGGCCAAAATCCCATGGTATGAACAAGAATAAATACACCAAATAAGTAGAAGTACTGATTCACCATGTTCCCATCGAGTCAGTGATTCTACTCTTGTTGGAATTAACTACTGCATTTGGAGATGGAAGAGAAGTTTCTGCAGCTGCTGTTGCTACACTTCCATTTAATGTTATTTAGTGGAATACAGAACTGGTATTGGCACCTATGCAGAGTGTGCACAACTTCTCAAGAGGACAACATAGTCAGATGGAAATGGCACACATTGATCAAAGGGTGAAGAATAACCAGGGAAAGTGACAATGAAATTAAATGAATTCTAAGGACCCCTGTGAGTGTTTCCATGCCATGAAATATTGTCTAAACACAGAGAGAAAAATCATGCAACAATTTCCACTCCTATAACCTCTTCTCATGAAATAAGCCATCTTTAATAATTAATATATAAAGCCCTACTGATATGGTGGCTTTTTTTCAGGGGAAAATGTGGTGAATTAATCATTGAGGTTTACAAAGAGTGCTTTGGTAGCTATCAAAGGGTATACAAGACGTTACCGCATGACAGTCCGTAAAAACATGGTTTGCACCCTACTGTTTTAATCTTAAACTTGCTTACAGCTGTGTGAGGCTCTCCTGGAGACACTGCTTATTGTGCAATATGGATAACTGACATCTGAAAATTGGTTCCAGGCAAAGAACATATTCACCACATGAAGCTAAATTCTGCATTGTGTGGGCTGCATATAGCACCTTACCCTTTCCCTCCTTTTGTAACTGCATAAAATATCAAATGTATGAGTGGCTCAGCTGCAACCAGGCATCTTAAGTGACAGCCCAGCAGGCAAACCTGCCTTTATTTGTCAATGAAAGTTAATGGCATAAATAGAGGCTCTTCTCACTCACCACCTTTTTCTGTAAAGAGAACTCCAAGATGCTACTTAATATGCAGTCCTATTAATTCTAGAGGCTCCGAGGGAGAGGGGAGCGAATGGGGGAAATTAATGACCTCCTGTCTAGGGGTTGCCCCTCACCTAAAAGGTGAACTCACAATGATCCTCTGATAGGCAACAGAATTATTCAATATTTTTATAGCCACCTCATACACCAAACAGTTGTCAAGACTAACAGCCTTGATCAAATTTAATTTTCAGTGATCTCATTTAATTTGACTTCAGTGCTGCCTGGCATTGGCCCAACTGTCTGTTGCATCTTTCCTTGCATTCATATTCTATGCTAACTAATTGGGTTGAGGCTGGAATCCCAGTGATTTTAAAAAAAATCCAAAACCTTCTAAAAGGCAGAGGGTATATACTGATATTTAGAAAACAAAACAGAACCCCAGTAACAATTCTTTTTCACCCATCCCAGAATAATTGGGATTATGATTATAATTGTGTATGATTATAATCATGCTATGCCAGGGGTGTCTTGGGGGTGAGACTGAGGTCAACAGAACTGACAGGTTCATGGATAAAAAGAGGTTTTCAAGCCCTGTTGATGGCATAAGCTCGTGTGAAGCCAAGTGTCTATAGCCTACCAAGGTTATTTCCAGTCTTGCCTTATTAGCAGTTCCCCAGAGTGAACTTGCTAAGTAGTGTTTAAACTCTTTTGGGTTTTTGTTTAAGAAAAAAACTAATTTGGTGAGACTGGTGCAACAGCTAAGCACAGAAACTCATTCTCTCCCCCTCTGTGTGTTGTTAGCAAGATTCCTTATCTGGAGTTCTCTCATAGGCTTAATTCAGCACAATGGATTTCTTTCTGTCTTTTCTGTTTGAACAGTTTTCATTTTAATATCAATGTTTTTTGCTGGCTGTGAGCTCAACCTCAGCAGGAGACAATGAACTTGCTTGTTATGCTCCCCCCACCCTAGTATGTGCTCTGTTTCTATAATAAAACAAGGCAATATTAGTAGTAGTAATAGTGGTAGTAATAGTAGTAGTATATTTTCTGTAGCGCAACGCTGCAATTTAAAGTTCATTGCATTAATACATTGCTGTTATATCCCAAATATTATTGACAGTACAGGCCACCAGATTTCTGGCCAGTTTAAAGATGAGCCACGTGGTCACTGATGTGACTTTATTTAATTTTACCTCTGTGCTATAGGATCTCTTATAATTATTGGTTTTTCTCCATCAAAAATCCAGTTTTTTTACTTTTCTTTTAAAACAAATATCTCCATGTTATTCTACTTAGCAGCTGTAGTCTGTCATAAAAGCCCATTTGGTATCAGAAAACTCATACATATTTGCCTAATAATGCCTTTTAAGTAATTGGCCCTTTGTTAATGGGGTTCTTTTAAAAGCCGCCATGCCATACACCAGGAATCAAAATTAGCATCTAAATGAGAATGTTTTAAACGCATGCCTAGGGGTTGCAGTTTTCACCTTTTTTTAGTTTGCCATGTTAAATTATGTAAAACCAAAATGGTATTTTAGTATTTAATGAGCTAATGTAGCCCTAACAAGGTTTATTCCTTTTTTATCTGTTTAATTTTATTTCTTTTTTGAAAAAAAATATAGAGCCTGTAAATTGTTTTTCTGGTACAGAAATTGGGTATGAAATGAAAATAAAAATAATGAAAAGACAAATGACACCAGACCCTTCAGCAGTCAGTTAAAGTTTGTGAAATATTACAAAAATTGTTGACTGACGTTTCAGGTGAAACAAACAAATAGTGACATTATTATTATTATTATTTTACTGACACAAAAACACAGTATGACACAGCAAACAAGATGTATATGCTGGATTTCGTTTCACAAAATTACAAGTAAAACACTTTCCAAGCATTTAGAACTGTGTGGTGTATTTTCAAATGATGTACTCAGATCCAAGTAAGGTGGCCTTTTGCAGTTGACAGATCATGATTTTGTCAATGTTTATTGTTTTCAAATACTGACTGAGATCTTTTGGCACGGCACCTACCCCCTGATGGGTGCCACCTTGTCATGGTGGGGGGCTAAACAACCCCAAGGATGCTGAGAGCTGTGCTGGCGGTAGTGTAACTACCAGCAGGTCCAACCAAGCCAGAGAGGTCTCAGCTGAAGAGTGGAACTAAGAGCACCTAACCCATTAGCATTATGGACAAACAAACCAAAACAAAGTCTATACTGGCTCAGTCCAACAATGTGATGCGGCAACTAAAAAAGCCAATGGGATTCTGGCTTGCATAAATAGGAGTATAGCATCTAGATCCAGGGAAGTCATGCTCCCCCTCTACTCTGCCTTGGTCAGACCACACCTGGAATACTGTGTCCAATTTTGGGCACCGCAGTTGAAGGGAGATGTTGACAAGCTGGAAAGCGTGCAGAGGAGGGCGACTAAAATGATTAACGGTCTGGAGAACAAGCCCTATGAGGAGTGGCTTAAAGAACTGGACATGTTTAGCCTGCAAAAGAGAACTTCCTCACTGTGAGGGCTGTTCGGCAGTGGAACTCTCTGCCCTGGAACGTGGTGGAGGCTCCTTCTTTGGAGGCTTTTAAGCAGAAGCTGGATGGCCATATGTCGGGGGTGTTTTGAATGCGATTTCCTGCTTCTTAGCGGGGGGTTAGACTAGATGGCACATGAGGTCTCTTCCAACGCTACTATTCTATGATTCTATGATTCTTCACCCAGGATAAAAAAGGACCGTGGTGGATGCAGCTGATTCTGGACATCCATCGAAAAGTGGGCTACAGAATCTAAATACAAATGAACAGTCACAGAAGTGGCAGAAATATACAATGCCAGAAAACTGCACAGCTATGAAATGCTATTACAAATCTGAACCTCAAAAGGTGGCTACCAAAAAAGGATGCATCAACTGTGGAAGCAAGAGTACCCTGACTCACAGATAACAGAACCCCAACTGGCTGACCAACAAAGATTCATAATCAGAAACAAAGTGTTCAGTGAAGTTGAACTTGAAGAAATTCAGAAAATCTTCAAAGCAAATTACCATCAGGTCACAGCACAGACAGCAGCAGTGGAACAGATTGAACCAGAAGAAAGTGTGGAGCTTTTGCAAGAATTTAAAGAACCAGCACTTGAAGCACTTGTTGAACCACCAGGAACCTTGACAGCAAGACAACAAGAGCTCAAGGATAAAAATCATGGCTCATACTGCAGCAAATGCAGTAAGAATTCAGCTCCCACCTCTAAAAACAGTGCCCAAGAGACACTTGACACTTCTCATGAAAGATGTGTATACAGTGCTGTCCAAATAACATCAATTGAACAAACAAACCAGTATGCCTACAGTACAGCAGTGATAGTAACAGAAGAGCTTGGGCTACTACAACCAAGGCAGCCCCAAAGAAAATCGACTGGAAAACCAAAGTGGAAGGTCAGGCTAGAGTTGAAAATAAAAAATCTTAGAACAGATGCAAATAACCTGAAAAATATGAAAGAGAAGAAACTGAAGAAAGACAAAATCAAGCAATACCTGATCAGAAAGTACTGGCTGAACACCAGAAAAATTGAAGAAGTTTTGGAAATAGTGAAAGAACTAATTACAGCAACAGCTAGAAAAATTGAAAGATATGAAGCCAGAATCATTCAGTACAGACAAAATCAACTGTTTCAATCAGACCAAAGACGGTTCTACCAGAATCTGAACGAAACAACAGACACAGTAACCATAAAGCCGGAGAAAACTGTAACAACGAAGTTCTGGAAAGAACTTTGGAAAAATGATAAGAACTACAACAAAAACGCTGGGTGGATAAAGGAGTTTGAAGGAAAATTCTCATAGAACAAAATGAAACAGATGGAAATAACAAATGAAATGATCAGCAAACGAGTGCAAAAAGTCAAGAACTGGATGTCGCCTGGTAGTGATCAACTTCATGGATTTTAGCTCAAATAGCTGATTAGTTTACAAGGAAAAATGGCCCAACAATTTAATGAGATGCTGCAGAAAGGAAGTATCAGTATCCCTTCTTCAATGCCACTGTTGAACATTTGTCCAAACCAAACTCCATGCTGATATCAGTGCTAAAAATTCGGACAGTGTTAGTCAGAGACTGGATTTCAGTTTCAGTTTTCCCATACAGCTTCAGGTCATCCATGTACATCAGATGCGAAATTTTGTGAGATTTCTTAGATGTTTGATAGCTGAGATTTGTTTTTTGTAAGATTGTTGACAGAGGGATCATGGCAATAATGAAAAGCAGAGGGGACAATAAATCTCCCTGGAAAATTCCAAATCCATAGCTTTCATCTCCAACAAACAGTTCAGTTTTCCAGTGCACCATCATGTTTTCAATAAAGGTGTCAATGTTTTTACTAATCCCAATGGTGTCCAGGCACTTGATGATCCAGCTGTGTGGGAGTGAAAACTCAGCCGCTATCAGGACCTGAAGATCGAACTTCAAAGACACTGGCAGAAACCAGTACAGGTGGTCCCGGTGGTGATCGGCACACTGGATGCTGTACCAAAAGATCTCAGCTGACATTTGGAAACAATAGACATTGACAAAATTACGATCTGCCAACTGCAAAAGGCCACCCTACTGGGATCTGTGCACATCATCCGAAAATACATCACACAGTCTTAAACGCTTGGGAAGTGTTCGACTTGTGATTTTGTGATACGAAATCCATCATATCTATCTTGCTTGCTGTGTCAGACTATGTCGTTGTGTCAATAATAATAATAACAATAATAATAATAATAATAATAATAATAATAATAATAATAATCAGGTATTTATAACACATTAAAATGGCCATTTAAAATATTTAATTTGAAAAATGAATGTGGGGTTATTTTACTGTTAACACTGGAAATCCTTCAATTTATGGAGAAAGGTTTAAAATAAGAAAATGTGTATACTGTGTATACACTTCTTGGTCTAAATGAAGAAATGAAAGGTTTACACAATTAAATTAAGCAGAAGATAAATTATTCCGGTGGCATTTAACAGCCATTGAGGCAGGTAGCACACATTTATATCTTAATCTTGTATACATTCCTTGGAGGTCACTGATAGAAACTGAATGCACTTCTTAGGTCAATTTTTAAAGAATACATTTAAATTTTGGGGGTGCTGAAGGAGTTTAAAATGATTATTTTATTTTCATTTAAGTTTCTTTATTAAATACACTAGGACACAGAACAATGGCTTCAAACTACAGGAAAGGAGATTCCACCTGAACATTAGGAAGAACGTCTTCACTGTGAGAGCTGTTCAGCAGTGGAATTCTCTGCCTAGGAATGTGGTGAAGGCTCCTTTTTTGGAGACCTTTAAGCAGAGGCTGGATGACCATCTGTTGGGGGTGCTACAAATGTGATTTTTCTGCTTCTTAGCTGTGGGTTGAACCAGATGGCCCATGAGGTCTCTTTCAACTCTATGATTCTGTGATTCTATTACTAGAACTGTGGAAACAAGGATTTAAAGTCACACTTAGCCATTGGATATACTATCTCAAACTATGAGAAAGGCAATGGCATATCTCCTCTGAATAAATCTTGCCAAAAAAACCTCCATAGGATAGAATTGGCTCAAATCAAAATTGGGCCCTGATCCCACTCTGTGTGTTGTCAGTAGATCTTTCATGCACACATAGACACTACTCAGCAGAGCCTAAATAAATTGCTTATCTATTTCACCTAAATGGGTTAGAGCCACAGCTTCCCTTTTGTGATGACCCCAATAATTCTCCATGTGTTCGATGTATCTACTATGTTGTAACTACAGGTTCAACAGCTCTTATCTGGAATTCTGGAATTCAAAATGGTCCACAATCCAAAGCCGTCCACATAGATACCTAAAATAATTACACTTCTTGGTTTTTTTGGTTTAATGCACAAAATTATTAAAATATTTTGTATAAAATAACCTTCAAACTATGTGTATATGGTGCCTATGAAACATGAGTTTCATGTTCAGATTTGGCTCCTGCCACCAAGATATCTCATTATTAAGTATTCTGACATTTTAAAAAATTCTGAAATCCAAAACACTTCTGATTCCAAACACTTTAGGTAAGGAATGCTCAACCTGTATTCAGGGCCGGCCCCACCATAGAGGCCAGTGACGCCGCCGCCTCGGGCGCAGGTCCCGGGGGGCGCCGTCAGGCTGGGAGGGAGGCGGGGCACCGCTCTGACGGTGCCCCGCCGCCCGACCAGTGCGCCCTGGCCTTGTGGCTCCCTCTTTCGCCGCCCGGGGAGGGGAGGAGGGATCGCCTCCTCCCCTCCCCGGGCGGCGAAGCCTGCTTCTTTCGCCGCCCGGGAAGGGGAGGAGGGATCGCCTCCTTCCCTCCCCGGGCGGCGAAGCCTGCTTCTTTCGCCGCCCGGGAAGGGGAGGAGGGATCGCCTCCACCCCTCCCCGGGCGGCGAAGCCTGCTTCTTTCGCCGCCCGGGGAGGGGAGGAGGCGATCCCTCCTCCCCTCCCCGGGCGGCGAAGCCTGCTTCTTTCGCCGCCCGGGGAGGGGAGGAGGCGATCCCTCCTCCCCTCCCCGGGCGGCGAAGCCTCCCTCTTTCCAACCCTGGCCGCGCCTCCCACGCTGCGTGGGAGGTGGGGCCAGGGCGAATAGCATGGGAGGCGGGGCCAACCCTGGCCCCGCCTTCCACCCAGCGTGCCCTGGCCCCGCCTCCCACGCAGCGCGGGAGGCGGGGCCAGGGCACGCTGGTTGGGAGGCGGGGCCAGGGCGCAGGAGGCGGGGCCGGCGGGGGCGCTTTTCAGCGCCCCCGCTTAATATTTAAATTTATCTCCGACCGGCCCTGCCTGTATTATAACCTTCACTCATTCCAATCAATAGAAATTATCATTTAGCCATGAGTACAGTTCCATGGGACTCTGCTCCAACCATCCTCTTGTGTATACTATGGCCATGAAAGTTGTCACTGCAGCATCTGAGCTTTTCTGAGCATCTAAAAATTCATACAACTCACACACTTCCTAAGATCTGGGGGATTCTGGGAGTATAATCCTACAGAAGTCACTTCTCCAGTTTCTATATACATTTAATTATTTCCATCACCAGTAGTAATTTAGTCCTCTTATGTATGTATACAGCACCGGCCAAGGTCAATTTCCAAGATGTCACCACCACTTCCCATTGTGAGACGCAACAACATCAGGGGAAGCTTAGACTGCTAAAGAAAAGGAGCTTTGATCTCCAATTCTCCTGCTACTGAGTTGGTGTACTTTGTTGTGTGCCTGGGGTTTTTGGGGGCTGATAGTGATAGCTGATAGACTCACCAAAGGTCACCTAGTGGGTTTCTGTAATTGAGCATGGAAATCAAATCCTGGTCCCCAGAGTCATAGTCCAATGCTCAAACTACCATACTACCCTGGCTATTACTTGTATAATTTACTACTTTCCACCTTACAGAAACTAGAGATCTTTTAAATTAAAATGGAAAATATTATCAATCAATATGGTGAGATATTTCATCTACGTTTGCTTTTTGAAAAATGGTTTCCTAGATTCTCCTTACAAAGACAAATATTTTTATAATCTATTTGTGTCCTCACTTCTTCATTATCTATTCGTATTTATATTGTTTCAGAAGGCCTTGAAAACATTCATAAGTTAGCCATGGACTCAGATGTAGGCTCCACATATTTTAATAGGTCTTCCTCTTAGGTATGTTGAGAGGATAAAAATTATTTACTTTGCATGATGAAGAAAGTAAATAGGGAATATAATCACATGTGCAGTTTCTAAATGATTGTCCTCTCTACCCATCTGACAATAAAAAGTGTAAAATTCTTGTTAGCTAACATGTGTGACAAAATAACAGACTGCTTTTCAAGCAAACATAATTGTATATTTTGAGGATAACTTTTTAAATCAGAAGCATTTTTCTCAGCAAATACTGGACATATTGAAAAGGACAATTTTATATTTGATTATGACACTACTTCAAAATACAGTTGGTCCCATATATCTATTGATGTTCAACATGGATTCAACCGTCCACTGTTGAAATATTTTTAAAGCAAACTTTGATTTTGCTATTTTATATAAGGAACATCATTTTATTATGTCTTCATATATAACGAGACTTGAGCATCCATGGATTTTGATATCCACAGCAGATACCAGTTTCTTGACACTAATAATTTTACATGGGATTGCAGGAGTTAATTTTAGCTCTTTGTATAAAATGTGTTTACCTCTTTTGAAAGGAAATTTTAAAATAACATCCTGTTATCCATTAGAAGGTTATTTATATTGTGAACATTCTTGGAGAATTTGTAGCAAACTTGTCTTCCTGTAGCATTTTTGCTTATCACAAAAATGACTGGGGGGAGGGGGGGGAGTAAATTATTTTTCCATTCAGATTAACTGGTTTGACTGTAAAGGGTAGAAAAAGCCCAGATAAAGTATTTTGTAGACTCAAGACACTCTTTCCCCTCCAGAATTGTTGGACTCTAGGTTCCATCATCTTTCACCAGCAGACTAATAGTCCAACACATTGGATGGCAAATTGGGTCAACACTGGTTTAAGGTTATTAGCTGCTCTGGCCTTCTAACATGGGAGGGGTCAAAAGCAGGGTCATGATGATGATGATGATGACGACGATGATGATTATATTTTCTCAGTGTCAGAGGAAGACAATGGCAAACCAACTCTGAACCAATCTTTCCAAGAAAAGCATATAATGTGTTCACCTTAAGGTCGCTATAACTCAGAAACAACTTGGTGTACAAAATAACAACAATGTATATGCATGGATGATAATTAAGAAATAATGATTTAAATGGTCAAATTTTAATATAAATAGTACAGTGCATCTCACTCTAGTAGAAAAATCACAACACAGGGTTACAGCATTCTGTAATGGCCTACCTCTTCACACAGCGCCTGGGGCTGTGCTGTTTCACCGGCAGGCTCCCCATGGTGCCCCATGCGCCCTCTCTCCTTCCCCATCACATGATGGGGCTTGTGCCTGTCCCCATAATTTAGATGAAAGGACAGCAATGCTCGTTGCCCTTTCCCCATCAGATGGAGGAAAGGGCAACAAAATGCGGGTAGCTTCATTGGAGCTACCAAAAATACACTTTCCTCTCTGTGGTGACAGAGGAAGCATCTTGGACACTTCACCTCCACTTCAGGAGGAATGGGGGTGGGACCAAGCCAGCCCCATCCAAAAGAATCAAAAGGGGCCATTTAAACCCTAATAGGATGAGGTCACAGAGAGTTTGGAAAAGATGCTTAGCTGGACTATGGCTCTCAGATTCTTCCAGCTAGCATGACCAGTGGCTATGTCAGCTGTGAGATTCAGGGACTCATAATCCTTCAAAGAGGTATCTCAAACTCCACTCTTGAGCTAATTTATACATTTGTCAATATGAGCTCTGGACTAGAAAGAAACTATGCCATACTAAATATTCATCTTCAGTACACCACTAGATTCTATTTTTATTTTATCCAAAAATCTTGAAGAATTTTATCACACATGGCTTTAAAATAAAATGCACTTAAGTGGCAGCATCACATTTTAACAACAAATGAGAAACACATAACCAAACAATATAATGAAAGAATAACAGCTGTGCTACACCCTATAAATATCATCTCAGTAGCAGAATCCATTTATTCCCTTGAATCTAAATCTCTGATCCTGCCCTAGATCATCCAAATCCTTTCATCCTCTTTAATTAAAATGACAAATTGGTAAGGTAAATACACACAGTGATTACTTGGTTAGGACAAGTGACATGCATTATGGGCTGTACTCATCAGGATCACTAGAAGATCTCAACCAGTCCTGAATTCACCTAATACTGTATGTTACTGAACCTCAGTCAGGCTGATTAACGGTTAGATGATGTGCAGTTCAAGGTGTGTGTGCCTAAGGCCATTGCTTGTTAGGAAAGTGAATGTAAAGCAGCTAATGACAATTTCAACAGGAGACAACCTCAGAAAAGTTACAGCTCACGTTGCACTTTCTTGTGACATTCATTAATTCCAAAAATTCCAATTCCAGAAAGTAACATGGCCAGGATTATGTTTCTAAGTATCTCATGGAAAGTTGATAGATTGCATTGGAAGGTGGTGGACTCTCCATATTTGGAGATATTTAAACAGAGGTTGAACAGCTTTCAGTTTTTTGGGGGAGGGAGTGGTGGTGTCAAGAGAAACTGCAAGTCCCTTCTGATGTGAGAGAATTGACTGTCTGCAAGGATATTGCCCAGAGGACGCCCAGATATTTGATGTTTTACCATCCTTGTAGGAGGCTTCTCTTCAGTTGTGTTTTAGTTGTATATTATTGCATGGCAGGGAACTGGACCAGATGGCTATGTGATCTCTTCCAGTTAAATAATTATATGATTCCATATGTATTTTGATACTTTGGTGCCACTCGCCATCCTAACACACTTATAGGGCAACACAAGAAGTTTAAGGGGAAATTAGTACCTACCTTATAGGTGCACACAACAGCTAGAAATAAGTTTATATTGCTAAATAGCTTCTCTTACCTAACATTTGCAAGAGGGGTTGGCAATCACTACTTCTTGAGAAGATATGTATTATCTGCAAAGACAATCATCAAAAGCAAGGGCCAACCCAAGATGTGACTGAGGAAAATACTTTCACATTGCAGATATAAAGGCTACTGAGCTGACATTTGAATCTTTCTTTGACACTCATGACATTGGAAGAAGGTAGCATCATCACCATCATCATCACCGTCATCACCACCACCATCATCATCATCAACAACAACACTGGGCACTTCTAGAAATAGGGAGAACCCATTCCTCCCCCCAAGACCTGGATTTTCCCAGTGGGGTGTCCCAATGCCATCGTGGTAATGACCGTGATGACATGGGGCCACTCCAATCCCCTCCAAAAGCCCTTAAAAGAAGTAAAAACTTACCTGGCCACCATGACGCTCCTCTGGCAGGCCTCCTGACACATAGAAATGATGTGCCAGGAGGGGGAAAGGAATGGAAGAAAAATGCTCCTCCCCGCACCTCCTGGCGCATCATGGTGGTCCAATAGGAAGCGTCATGGTGGTCTGGTAAATTTTTCCTTCTTTAAAGAGCTTTGGGAAGGGGGGTTGGGAAAGGGGAGTGCTCTAAGTTCTCCAGGCTCATGGAGCTCAAAGAACCAAAAGTGTTGTGGGAACAGACCCTCAGGAGTACCCAGGAGTCAATCCCCACAGGCCTAATACCCCATTAGACCTGGGTCTAATCAGGTATCTAATTAATTCAGGAAATTGAGAACACATAACAACAAGAGGGATACATCTACATACACCGTGGAATTAATAGTTTGATATCATTTTAACTGTCATGGCTCCATGCCATAGAATTCCCAAGGCACCATCACTCTTTAGCAGAGAAAGCTGTAAAACCTTGTAAAACGATAACTCCTATTATTCAATAGCACTGAAACATTGCAGTTAAAGCGATGTCAAACTGCATTAATTCTGCAGTGTAAATGCATTCCCAGTTGTTTAAGATTATGGAAGGAACTGTGCTGGTTTCCTCATGTCTTGCTTGTGGGTTTCCCACAGAGTTTTCAAGTTCTTTTGGTCTGATCCAACACAATTTTACGTTATTATTCCATAATCAGAAATTTAGAATAGCAATTAGTAGTTACTTTCTTTATTTACTTTCAAAGACCAGCATACCTTGCCACCCTTAGTTGAACAGGACAAACTTTTTATATGTTGGTCAGGAAACTATTACACCACTCACATTGTTCTCAGACATTCCAGCTTTAGTGCATGAGTTTTCCTTGTTTTCCAATCCCCTAGATTAGTGTGGTCCAACCTTTAGTTACCCGAGGACCACTCAAACTTTACTATAGGAATGTGAGGGCCAGAGACATTCCAGAAAGAAAACGAATTACATAATTAATATTGAATTACATAATTAAAATATTTTTCCAGTAAGAAGGGCAAAGACCAACAAAAATGAATTGGTGGGCCGCACTGCCGCACTGCCCTAAATGAAGTTCCTGAGCTATAGTTCTAAGGCTACAGAACTTGTGACTTAGTAGTAAACATTGAATTCCAGATCCTAGACATATTACAATCTCTTGGTTGCTTTTTAATAATTGACCGTAAACCCCGAAAATGCTTTGTTTACTATTCTCTAACCGATCTGAAAGGCATCTTTTAGTTTCTGAACTTTTTGTGATTGTGTAAGTGTACTAATCCCTCCTGGCCCTGGAAACAGGAGCTCTCAAAATATGGCTTCCATCTGAGGATTAGTAAATTAGCATTCACAAAAGTTTCCAGGGACTCCAAGTCTCCTAATCTTGATCAGATAGCCAAGATTGCCTCATTTGAAGATTATGGTGTTTAATGGTAAAGCCATCATTTCCCTTATCACAATGTTACACCTTTATCTCAAAACTAACATATTATTCACAGTAGATTTTAAATCCATTGTACTAATGTTATAATTGTTAATCAGTATTTAAAATAAAAAAACCAGACCAGATCTCTTATATATGCTGAGTTTATATTTCAACAAAGCACAATGAAACAATGTTTATAACAGACTTTATAACATTTGGGTCCTACAACATATTGATGCGTCATTATTGGGCCTTGTTGTTAGCTAGGCTGACCTGAGATGAGGGGAACTTGAATTCAACAATATTTGGAGGACCATAGGTTCTTAAGCCAGGTTTATAAAAAAATATTGTATTAATCACTGTGATGCAGTCATAACATTTTAGACTTTGGGCTTAGTGGAAGATGGACAGTGTTGTGGACTGGACTTAATGCTGGAGTTAATGTAGTCCTGGCTCCTACTTTTCTAATGTTGATAGATACTTTTCAGTTTGTGCAGATCAGGGATATTGGCATGATCATTTGAAAGGTACCATGTGGCTTATTATGAGAACTGAATGCATGAGTAAGGGCAGTGATTAATGCCTCTTTACAACAAGGTGGGATCTCAACACACCTGAGGGAGACTGTGGTAGGACCTCTTCTGAAAATACATTCCCTGGATCCCACTGTATTATATAACAATGGGACTATGTCCAACATTCCATTTTTGGCAAAAACACTACAGCATGTGAAAGCCAGCATGATGCTGTGGTTTGAGTGTGGACTCTGGAGGCCAGGGTTCAAATTCCCACTTGGCCATGGAAACTCACTGGATGACCGTGGCAGATCAAAACCTCTCAGACTTGGAGGAAGGCAAAGGCAAGTCCTCTCTGAACAAATCTTGCCAAGAAAATCCCAGGATAGGGTTGCCTTGTGAATGCCATTATGGAACCTTCTACACTGACTGCTAATGCATAAGCTATGTGGCATCCTAGACACCCGATGAGCCTCTGCATGGTGGCCAGAGAAGGATACTGCATGGTGGCCAGAGAGGCGACAGGAAGTCCTGACTGCCCAATGGCAACAAACATGATTTGGTGCCACTGAGCAGTCATTCTAGGGACCCGACCCCCCCGAATGTTGTCAGCCATGACATACTATCTAGCTATTTATCTACCATTTACCTATCCATATACCATCTACCTATCCATCTACCATCTATCTGGCATCAACCAGAGCATCCATCCACTGAGAGAGTTGAGAGGAAGAAGGAGAAAATCCCCTCTCTCTTGAATCCATCAGTATGCAGACATTCTGGCTGATGGCACATTGAAGAGCAAGGAAAATTGGGTGTTGCAGCTGGTGACAGCTGCAACATGGGGAGAAAGGCAACAAGAAACTGCCATCCTGTGTCCCCAGACTGCTTGAGTTCAGAAACATGGGATGGCCTTGTGCAGCATTTTGCCACTGCAAGGCTGATTCGAGTGTGTACTGACCTAAGTGGTCAGTATAGATCAACCCTAAACCAGAAATTACTTGAAGGCATCTAGACTTGTGCAATTTTTAAATGATGTTTTTATAATTGATGTTTTAATTATCTGTTTTTAATTGTATTGTTTATATAACTGTTTGTTTTTGGCATCTAATGACTGCCTGCTGTGAAGACGCCCTGAGCGCCCCTCCCCCCCCCCCCCCCCCCCCGGGTGAGAAGGACAGGATACAAATGTATGAAATAAATAAATAAATAAATAATACAACAGCTAAAGCATTTAGTGGTTTCTCAATGCCATGGGTTCCTGGATGAAGCAGATTATCTTGATTCATTTCAGCCTAGTTTCAGGCCTAGTTATGTGAAATGAACAGTTTTGGTCCCCTTGGTGGATGACCAATGCAGGGAAGTGGATGGGGATTGTGTCCCTACTCGTTCTGCTGGATCTCTCATAAGCTTTCAGTACTATTGATCATTTGCATCTTTTTGAATCACCTTTCTAGGATGGGGCTTAGAGTACTTTTACAGAGAGCAATTCTGTAGGGATTCTTGTTCAACTTGTTGACATGTTGAGCCCCTCAGAGTTCAGTCTCATCACTTATGTTATTATTTAGCATCTATATAAAACTGCTGAGAGACATTATCTAGAGTTTGTAATTCAGGTCTCATTAGTATGCTGATGATACCCAGCTCTATTATTTCTTTCCACCAAATTCCAATGAAGCTCTTCCCTGTACTAAACTGGTGCCTGGCAGCTATAATGCACTGGATGAATTTCAGGTCTTTCTGTGTACATGTTCTGACATCATGCTATATCTCAGTGGCATGTCCTCTGCCACTGAGATACGGCACCTGCTTTAATATTCATGATAAACACAGGGCAACATGGCATTTTTATTCCTTGAGATAATACAATATATACATATTATATATACATTCATTCAAAAAAATACATGTGCTATATTTAGCATCATTGTAACTGAGTTAAATGTGGCTGTTGAAAAAGCTCTGCCTTTTTCACAAGCACTTTGCAGAAAAAGCTTTTTTTTCTAATATGCAATAATATAAAATAATATACAAGCTGTTACAGACCATGTGTACAGTGCTTGCAATGGATTCACCAGCAGATCTGGCAGTTCTCTGAGGATGTTCAGATTAAATTCACAGTGTTACAGAAAGATTCAGTTCCAACAGATTCTAATCACAACTGGGTGCTGATTTGCAGCTCTAATTTCATTTCAATAAGCAATTAGTTCTGCAAAGACAGTAAGGGACACAGTGCCAGTCCTCAGGGCAGTCAGAGGTCGGACTGGCAAGATACCAAAGGGACTTGGCAGAAATCCCCATGTTTCTCCAGAGAATGTTCTGAACATCCAAACTTAATACCTTGAAATCAGAACAAGGTAAGCAATTTTTGAGTAACGTTGCCTCCTTTCTCATTATCTCCCCCTTTTCCACCAGCACCTTTAAAGTGAAATTCACTGCAGATTTCTCTGCTTTAGCAGAATTTGCTAAGACGTACAAAACAGTTTACTCCCCTAAAGGTAAAACAGGTCCATCAGTTTCTCCCCGAGTTACTGCTGTGACCATCTACTGGAAATCTGTTTGCTGGTTAATTTGTTGGCATTGTACTTTAACAAAAACCGTCTTTTTATTGGCAGGTGCAGACAAAGCTTGCAAAAGCTAGAAACACACACAAAAAGACTCCATAAAAAAGAAAGATAGCCTTGCTGAGATGGCTGTTCTCTGTGATTTTCTGTAATAGACTTCAGTTTGCCATGAAATTAAATTTATAGTATACCTGCTAGACATGAAGGGCCTGATTTATCCTCTGAATAATTCCATTGAAACTCACTGGACTTACACCAGAATTTGGAACAGAGGCTCCAGCTAAGCTTTGCTACTCTTTGATTTGACATTAAAGGCAGTGTTTTCATGGGAAGCCATTTCAAGGCAACAAAATGAACATGTGAATGATGTACAGAATGCCTTTTCATTTAGAAAAAAATCTGGGGAAAATCACTAATGGAAATGTACAGATGCAAAATAACAATTTTACTTTTCACTCAGGAATATAGAATATCAGATATGTTGCCTCACTGCATGCTACATGTTTCATTGTTCTGTAAATAACTTGCATTTTCAAAGTTTTGGAGGCATTTCTGAGAGATGCAATTTCACTTTCTTATGCTACATTAGGGCATTTTAAGTCTGGTTAGCAACAATGGCATTCAAGGTCGATGTTAATCATTCAATCATGGAAAAACAGTAATTCCGAAGCCAATGGTCCTGATGGCCTGATCAGGCTTTTGAAGTATTAATGAAATGGATGAAACAAAGGGGTTCAGAGTATTATGAGGATATGTTTATTTTTTATTGACCTCACCTTCACACACATGGAGGGACTTTTCAACAGAATATATTTGAAATACTTCTACACTTGGGAATCCTGAGAGTTTGGGGTTTCCCCTCATTATAAGGGATCTAAGCAGTTTCAGCAGAACATGCTTACGGGTTCTCTTCAGACCTATTTGTTCATTGCAAAAATGTCTGAGTAGAAGCCAGCATTTATGGGAAAGCTTGGATCAAGGAGAAAGCAAATTCTGCAAGCCTCCTGCATGCTTTATATCCTCCTTCCATGATCTTTGAATGTCTGAATAGGGTCAGAGTTTTGAGTGATGGAGTCTTGTTTAACAATCACTCCTTTCTGGAGAATCCTGAGCACTAATAAAGGATTTCTGACATAGTTTTTGACATCCTACTAAGCCACAATTGTTACTTTTCTTAAGCCACTGTAAATTTGATTATAAATCTACACTATACATGTACCAGTATTTACCTTCTGTTCTTCAAGAACAAAATATTGTGATGGGACACAACAAAGAATCCTATTTCACTTACGTTCTTGAGATAACCTGGTTTGCAGCTGTTTTGTTTTGTTTCCCAACTGTGGCATTGTCATGATTCTGTTTCTCTTTGAGAGACCATACATATCAAAGTGTGCATGCAATCAACCATATGTTTCCCCTGAAATTTAGAAACTATAGCTTGGGGGGATTATCTAGAGAAAACTATAAGGGTATAAAGGTCACAAATATACTATGAAGTCTTGTACATTGTGTGATTATCAATTTGTATATGCCGTGGTCCATGATACTCGCTCTTTTCACCTCTGAAGCCATCCCAAACAGAAAGAGGTGTCAGATCACTCTTTTATCTGTTGTTGGAGTGTTCCTTTACTACCATTAGATAATATGGAGTTTTCCATGACCTATCTCTAGTCAAATTTTTGCAAGGTATTTATCTATGCATGACTACGTGCCCCTGGTGGCGCAGTGGGTTAAACCGATGAGCTGCTGAACTTGTAGACTGAAAGGTTGGGGGTTCAAATCCAGGGAGCGGGGTGAGCTCCCACAGTTAGCCCCAACTTCTGCCAACCTAGCAGTTCGAAAACATGAAAATGTAAGTAGATCAATAGGTACCGCTCTGGCTGGAAGGTAACGGTGCTCCATGGAGTCATGCCCGCCAAATTATCTTGGAGGTGTCTACGGACAATGCTGGCTCTTTAGCTTAGAAATGGAAATGGGCACCAACCCCCAAAGTCAGACACAATTAGACTTAATGTCACAGGAAAAACTTTACCTTTACCTACTTGCATAACTAGTTACATAGGTTAGAAAACTGATGGAAATGTGCATTTCAACACACTGAACTGAAATCTGTTACATGAGTTCAGTGCCTTGGAAACCAATGCAGTGAAAATAGATGGCACTGACCACACCAGAACATATATTCCAATGTGCATTTGGATGTGCATAATATTATAGGATTATGCCTATGATTCCTGATCTATCAAGTTACAAACTGGGAAGCCTGTTTAAATTTCCTGATATCCTACACTGAACCAGCAGTTCCATTAATGTGCTATGGAAAGAACAACATCACTTGAAACTGAGACCAAATATATCTTACCATTATAATAAATGAAATGTAGAATTTTTTTCCTAAATCTAGAACAGCACATACTTTATGTGGTTCTTACAGAGGAAAATAGCTTGCACCCATACAATCCAATGCAGAAAATGATTTATATAATCTTGCCCTGGTAATAGATTTCTCTCCCCTCCCCCCCCTTGTGCTCAGTTCTCTGTATGAATAACAAGAATGGCAGCCATTTTCTCTCAGCTCAACATCAAAACCCCTTTCATCTGCTGTCTAAATGCAAACAAAGCAAACCTTCCACCAGGCCTTTCTTTCCAGATAAATTAAAACTCTCATGTCCTGGGGCCTAAATCAAGCCTACAGGCCTTCCCTAGATAAATCCTTTCTCAACCTGAAATCTTCTCACTACACGTGCTCCTTGTAAGATAATTTTACAGGAGCTAATCAATAATGCAACAGTAAATTGCATTTAAATAAACATTAGCAGTCCTCTTAATGAATAAAATCTCATCTGCAATTTGTCAAAGTCAGAAGTGCTGGACTCTTTTGATATTCATTAGAATATTGAAAATTAGAGCTTTGACAGGCTTTATGTACACTGCAGTTATGATTTTTTTCCCCTCCCAGAGATACATCGGTGTGCTTTATTTTCATAAGAAGTAATGAATAAAAACAGTGGTATACACACAGAGACTGTCAAACATGTTTTTGATACCCATGTTTTTAAAGTTATAATCAATGGATATACATGCCTGCATCTTATGCATTCTTGGGAATATTTTATGTTTATTTTTATTTGAACTGGGAAAGCTTTTAGTTGATTTGGTAAAATGGCTGAAAAGCCATCCCATTTTTAAAGTCTTCCCTATACTGGTCTGGAATCACATGAGTCTCTTACACTGCAATGGTTCAAATATATAATTTTATGTCTATCATTAATAAATGTATTTTATAAAAAAATCAAATCTTATTGGGGAGAATAGTATACCAAATGCATAATCACACTGATTTGTTTAGGCTATGGAGTGAATTTGAATGTAAAAATGAAACAATTGTGTTGTTATTGGCAATTCCATCTAGTAAGACTCATATCATCTCAGGGAAAAGAACAGAAACCCCTAGAAACAGAAATAGAATTCATCAAAGCCCCTCTTTACCCCAGAAGAATTAACTAGCCATAAATGTGCATCCATAATTCTGCAAGTGTGTACTATAAACAGATCTTACAAAACATAAAAATTTCTGTTTGCAAGCATAATTTCAGAATACAGTTTTCTTAGAGCAGAATTTGGGTGATTGCAAAAGCTTAATAATTCTGTTTTGATATTACACTGGTTAAAGCAAGAGTACAGTCACTCCCTGGGTTTAAATAGAGTGGTGTGAATGCTACTCTCTGCACAGTATCAGAAATTGTCCGTTCAGCATGTGGTAGTAAATTCTTAGGGCATGAGTAGGGAAAAAGATGCTCAATCTGTATACAAAAATAGTCAAATAGGGTTTCAGTTTTTTCAAAATCTAGCACAATGTATTCATTCATTCAATCAATCAATCAATCAAACAAACAAACAAACAATTTATATCCTATCTTTCCCTCCGCCCAGGATTGAAGGAAATGTGCATCATAATAAAGGTAGAATAATAGAATAATAGAGTTGGAAGTGACTACATAGGCCATTTAGTCCAACCCCCTGCCATGCAGAAAAAGCACAATCAAAGCACCCCCGACACTCCAAGGCAGAGAGTTCCAATGCTGAACTGTAAGTAAGTAAAGTAAGTAAAACTTTATTTCTATCATGCCCTATCTTCTCATGGGGATTCAGGGTGGTTCACAACATTAAAAGAAAACATTCAATGCCATAAAATACAACAGACTAAAACTATTCAAAATAAACATAACAGAGCATTCTACAATAAAGCAAATCACATGAAAACAATAATAACAAATTACACTATGTTAATAAAATAAAGTTAAAAGCCATGTCTAAATTCCATTCCTTATTTCATAGTGTCAGATCTTTAAACATTTATATCTCCATATGCCTATGTGCATAGGAACGCTTTTATTTGTTTCCTACACCAGTATAGCAGTGGGGTCATTCTGATAACCTTCAGGAGGGAGTTCCAGAGGTGGGGGCAACTACAGAGAAGGCCCTCTCTCTCATTCCCACCAGCTGGGTTTGAAACGGGACTGAGAGGAGGACCTCCCCTGATGTGTGCAGTGTGCAGACAGGCTCATATGAGGAAATGTGGTTAGCCAAGTAGTCTGGACCCAAAGCGTTTAAAACAGTATGGATCCAGAACCCGAGCCTCCCTGAGTCCCCTCGGGGAGAGAGGGCAGGTTAAAAATAAAACATTATATTATATTATATTATATTATATTATATTATATTATATTATATTATAGGCTTTAAAGGTGACAACCAGCACTTTAAATTCCGCCCGGTATCAAACTGGAAGCCAGTGGAGCTGCCACAGCATGAGGAGTTGTTCTTTCCCTGTAAGGTGCTCCCGTTAGTAGCCTGGCTACTGATCTCTAAACCAGCTGAAGCTTTCGAGCGTTCTTAAAGGCAGCCCCACATAGAGCGCATGAACAGCTCTTACAGTGAGGAAGTTCTTCCTAATGTTCAGGTGGAATCTCCTTTCCTGTAATTTGAACCTATTATTCCAAGTCCTAGTTTCCAGGGCAGCAGAAAACAAACCTGCTTCCTCTTCTTTATGACATCACATATTTATACATGGCTATCATGTCTCCTCTCAACTTTCTCTTCTGCAGGCTAAACATACCCAGCTCTTTAAGACACTTTTCATAGGGAATGGTCTCCAGACCTTTGATCATTTTAGTCACCCTCCTCTGCACACTTTCCAGCTTGTCAATATTTCTTTTTCACTGTGGTGCCCAGAATTGGACACAGTATTCCATGTGAGATCTATCCAAAGCAGAATAGAGAGGCACCATGAATTCCCTCTATAGCCCTTTTGATGCAGCCCAAAATCCCATTGGCTTTTTTAGCTACTGCATCACACTGTTGGCTCAAGTTCAACTTGTTGTCCACAAAGACTTCAAGAAAGTACAGGGTTGCTTTTTTTGACCCGTGGATTGTTGAGGGTTATTCCACAGGGAGGGGAAAGCACCAGTAGCACCTCAGGGGGATCAGCCCTCCCTAGCCATGGCTTCCATTGTCCTGCATAGGCTTTTTAAAAGTCTAGAGCCAGAGAGAGAAAGGAAAGTTGGTGCTTCTTTTAGATTCTCTTGGGATAGACTAAGGCCTCATTGTTATTGTTATATTAATGCAGTCTGAATGCATCATATGGTCAGTGTAGATTCATATAATGCAGTTCAAGGCAGTTAAACTGCATTATATGAGTCTACATTGACTATATAATGAAGTTTCAAACTTGTAGATGGGGCCTCAGAGAAGGAGAAATTTCCTTTTTTTATAAGGCAAGTGCTTACATTGTCCCATGAGCAAGTCAACCTGGGGTGTTTTTTTTTGCTGATTTTTCATTAAAATTCCTAGACTTATACATGAGTATATACAGTAAATAATTCTATTAAATTAATTATGGATGGCACGCTTCCAAGAAGATTAAATTTGGTATCTTCCTTGGTTTCTTTTTGGAGGCAGTAAAGACTTCATTTTTATACTGTTGTGCATTTGGAGCATGATAGAGATGTTTATTGTTGCTTTTATGCTGTTTTAAATTATTATGTTATTTTAACTGGATTTTCTTAATGCTTGTAATTTATTTTATTATTAAAATTTATGTGAAGCCTTTTTCTGAAAGAGCAGTCTAAGGCTGCACACAACACCTAATAGTAAGCCTAGGTCCACCAACAGAAAAGGATGCCAAAACTGAACAAACTTTTTCCATCACTTTTCCACATCCAGTCATAACTAACATTTTCGGGCAAATGTTTGGTATTTATTTTGCACAGAAGCCTCCTGCCTTCCCACCTCCATTGTACTCCCTCACATAAGCTTAAGGAAATATTAAATTTCTTCCATATTTTTTTCCAAATGTTCATCAGACATCAAAATGTTCAGGTCCAACAGACTTCTTATTTTTGAAGTGGGGGAAGGAGGGAAATGCTGTTATTGAAACCATGTATTAATTTTCACTGGAGAGGTATGTGCAATGATAGGCTCCTGATTAAAAAGTGGTATTTCCTGGAAAAAAGGACACCATACTCAAGTAATGCATACGGACAGATCAATCAATACCACTAATGCATCCTAAAGGTTGTTGCTTTTCCTGCACTCGTTGCAAAAGAATTAATGGACTACAATGGAGATTTCTATTCCTGTGAATACAGCAGTGATAGATTAGAGAGTCTATATTATGTTAAACATGATTTAGACATAGAGTTGTATCCAAATAAGAAAATTAGAAACAGAGTTCTGTAAGACTTTCTTTCATTCTTTAACAGCTTTGATGTGTACAAACTTCTACTTCCCTTCTATAATATGAATAATGCCTCATCAATTGTGCATATATTAAGATGTACTGATTTGCTACGCATCCTCACATTTCTTTGTTGTTCTTACCTCCCTGTTACCTCTATCAAAATCTAGCTGGAGTTTAAGCTTCTTGTGAAAGGCAGACCGTGGAAACATTGTTTTTGGACTACAACAACCCCAGATTGTGGACTAGTATTGCGAGAATCCTCATTGGTCATTGGGCTTGCTTGCTCATAGAAAGGAATGGCTGGCTGGGGGGAAAGAAATAGCTTTGGGATATGGAGACTTGTATATGCATCATATGCAATGCAAAACAAAGCAAACAAATCTGCACCCAGTAACAGTCCTGTAAAAATAATGTATTATTAATAGTCATGTGCAATCCTTCTTAATTAGAAGCTGCTTTGAAACTGAATTGAATTACTTCAAATTACAGCTGTAACCTGTGTTATATCATTTCTAAGAGTATATTCTAAATGTTTTTCATATTGCGAATAATGTGATTCTATTTTAATATTGATTTTTGCAATGTTTTTAACTATGTGCTTCTCTACACTGACTACAAAACTTGAAGTGGGCCAGGAACCACCCCTGGCTGTCTTCATGACATCCAGAGACCTCTAGTCCTTCATGTGGGATAAACCAAGTTGAACTGGTTTAACCCCATGCTAAGGAAAGCTGGGGAATGCTCAAATGTTTCAGTGAAACTCCAAAGTATCCCCACACTTTTGGCAGAGTGTTGGCAGCTGACCAACTTTGATTAATATTGGTCTGCTATCCACATGGGCCAGTACTACATATCCCTATTCCATTCACTTGTCAACATAAGGAAAATGGGAGGGATTGGGCCCATGTTGTTGTCACCATTGCTAATAGTGGCAGAGTTCCAGGAGAGCCCCTGGCTGATGTGGGTGCCATGTGCTGACATCAGGAGTGGCAACAGCAACAAGGAAGATAAGGTGATACCGGTAGCAGGCCCTGCTGGACCATGCAGAGTTCACCTTGCCATTGCTGCGAGCTGGTCCGTGTAGACAAGCTCTATATTGCAACAATTTCAATTTGAAAGCCACATAGATTGCCAATTATAGTGAAAAGATGGGTCTAAGTCATATTATAGTTATTGATGGTGGTGATTATGAAAACATGTGTGTGTATATGTATACATATTCCACTGGTTTTTAGAACCAGTACTGGTTTGTAAATTAAAACACATAATTGAAAGCATACAAACAGAAAAAAGACACGTCCCTAGTAGTCAATCTCTCTGATTACCAACTCTCACCACAGGAGGCCGCTGTCATTAACAAGGGACTAAGCTTTGTCCCCACTCCCAAATTTGATCATTTCAAAACTAGAATTGAACTATTTCATTTATTTCGTACCATCAGACTAAAACAGTTTTTTGGAAATAAAACAGAAACCGAACCTCACAACCCCTTTAGAGTCAAGAGTCATTTTTGCCCTAACATTGATAACTTTATGATTAAAGCCTTTGAGAAAGCAGTTACTAGGGACATTGACATTCTCTCTAAATCTAAAAACAGAATTCATCACAACATTTCCAACACAGAATTAGAGATCATTAAGAGATTAGCTAATATGCCTAAATATGCCCCAACACATTTTCTGATGGATCTATTAGACATTGTTCTAGAAAACAATTATTTTAAATTTGGCACACAATTTTATTTACAAGTATGTGGAGTCGCCATGGGGAGTTCTCTGGCTCCTGCTATTGCCAACCTATTTGTTGCCTACCTTGAGACAAAATTCATTTACAACAGCACATACAATCTAGATCTCCCCGACATGATCTATTATGGACGATACATTGATGACATCTTCTCAATTTTCCGGTCTGATACTGCAGCATCACATTTTAGAACATGGATTAATACCATACACGACCACATTAAATTTACAGATACATGTGACCGTAATAAGATCAATTTTTTAGATGTGTGTGTATTCAAGAAATCAAATAGACTTTACATCAAAAACTACACCAAACCTACTGATAGAAACTCCTTATTACACTTTAACAGTTTCCACCATCACTCTTTGAAATCTAACTTACCATACAATCAACTATTAAGATTAAAACGCAACACCAGCCTACAGGAAGACTTCGAATCTATCATAGACCCCTTCAAACAGGCACTGAAGATGAGGGGATACCCTGAAAGAATTGTAGACTCAGCAGTCAAAAGAGCTCAAAGGGTCAATAGAAGTATCCTACTACAAGAACAAACTAAGCCTAGTAAGGATCGTATCATCTGGCCACTTACACTCACACCACTATCATCCAAAATTAAGAATATCGTCAATAGACATTGGCATCTAATACACGAGATCCACGGCTGTGAAAAACCACCTATGGTAGCCCACAAAAGTTCTAGAAATTTCAGAAACTATCTAGTACATGCAGATCTCATTACTCCCACTACTACAGTAAGCCTAAACAAAAAAGGACATTATCCATGTGGCCATTGTAACTGTTGTAAGCAATCCCTAAGAATTCAAGATGATATATACCCCATACTCCATCTTCACATCACATTAAGACACTTTACTACATGTGCATCTGAAAATGTCATATATTTGATTATATGTCCATGTAAATTGTTATATGTAGGGATGACCTCTAGGGCATTGAGAACACGGATACAAGAACACAAATCCAGAATCAGGAATGGATGCACAGACTCTACTCTATACACACATTTTCAAGAAAAAGCTCATTCTGATGAGAGTTTTAAGTTCTTTGTGATAGAGAAGGTAAAACCCATTGGAGACAATAAAAGACTTCTTCTACAAAGGGAGTCTTTCTGGACCTTTAAATTAAACTCTGTATTCCCCAAAGGACTGAATGATAGGATTGATTTCACCTGTGATCTTTAGTGAATTGAGTATTTCAGTTCACCATGCAAGCCATAGGGCACTTGCAACTTGAGAAAAAACACAAGAGCCCTGCAAGAGTAACGACGTGTAAGTCAATTGTATTTTTGTAAACTCTTTTATGTACTAGATTAAGAATTGGAAAACATATGGGGTGTTTATACATATCTATTTTGGTATAACCATCATAGTTACTATTAGTATGTACCTATGTTTATGTTTAGAAATTGACTACATTGAAAAGCCTTGAACTGAAGCAGGACCAAGCAAGTAATTAAGATTAAAGAGACAGCAATAAATCCACTACATACCGCAGAAGATTCTGAGAATCTCAGTAAGAAGAAAAATACCATACATCAAAAGACTATTTAAGACCTTACATAAATAACAACAACCTGAAGAAGGACTTCCCGAAACGAGGCAGTGTACCCGGGATTACTTGTTGTTGCATAGTTTTGTTCTACATACACACAACAGCTGTGGACTGTTTTCCGTTGAGTTTGATGTATGCTTTACTTTATATGTTACTCAATAAGGTTGTATAATTGTATATATACCATAATTGTGGACTGTTTTCAGTTGGAGGTTTATGTGTGTTTTGCTTTATATGTTTCACAATAAGTTAGTACCCGGTTGGGACTGTAAAGAAAATACTCTATATACTAGCATACCACAATACACACGCTAAAACCTACACGAGAGTATATACATTTAAGTTGTTGTTTTTCTAATATATATATATATATATATATATACACCATTCTTATAGCAAGCTCTATATTGCAACAATTTCAATTTGAAAGCCACATAGATTGCCAATTATAGTGAAAAGATGGGTCTAAGTCATGTTATAGTTATTGATGGTGGTGATTATGAAAACATGTGTGTGTATATGTATACATATTCCACTGGTTTTTAGAACCAGTACTGGTTTGTAAATTAAAACACATAATTGAAAGCATACAAACTATCATCTTCAAAAAGGAGTTAATACAATAGCAGTAACTACCACTTAAAGCATACATTAAAAAGAATTAGAAGCAACTGAAAAGAGTTTAAGTAAAAGTAGTACACCACTCTATTTAAAGCTTTCTTTAAAAACAGATTACAGTAATTTATGTGGGAGCCTTGCGTCCTGGTGGAAAGAGTGCAGAGAGGTGGCCTGAGTAGTCTCTCTCTAATAAGACCCTAGGAGCCTCCACCAAGAAGACCTTTTGTCCCATCCCCATCAGTTGTGTCTGCCAGGATGGTGGGACAAGAGAAGGGTTTCTTTCAAATCTTTCTTTACCCAGGAAGGCTCAGATGAGAAAATATGGGCCATCAGATAACGTCATCAAAACTACACAGAACTTTGTAGGTCAAAATCAGCACTTTGAATTTGATGAGTTAAACTTTTTATATAAAAATATAACAACACCATTAGATGCAAATATAACTCAAACAGAAAGGACACCAGGATAAAATAGGAACAAAAGCATGATCCCAAAATATCTGCAGGGCTTCAGTTCTGGCTACAGCCGTGGATACAAAAAACCCCCCACAAATGATAACTCTCCCTATTATTACATGGTAGTGATGTGTATATGCACACTCCAGTGTGTCTCTATTCATGTCACCATCATTTATTAATATTGGGTATGATGATCTACAGTCAGTAGAAATTGTGAACCTGGATCCCATCGCTCTACAGGGCCTAGTGTAACACCAAAATTTTAAATGAGAATATAGAATCAATGTGACATAAAGTAATACCAGAGTTGAACGCAAGGGCTAGGATATGCTTCCCCACGCTATTTTCTTCTATGCCATTTACTTCCTCAACTGTTGTTTACAGTGTATAGATCCTATATAGAATGGAGGGAGACTCAGAGCAGCATCACACATTTCTTTCCATAGGACAGAGTATTCATGCATTTGCCTGCTAACCCCCAAAATAACGAGACCACACAACAGTTATGGGTTGAAAATATGGACAACTTTTATTAACTGTTACCTATTTAACTTTGTAACTTTATCAAATTCTATGGGTGTCATGAACTTGGTGTGGATAAAGCCGAGGTAGTGTCCCTGCCCGGCCTACCCTTTGGCCAATTAGGGTGAAACACCTGGGTCCCCTGTTAACCTAATCCGGGCAACCTTTAAGGGACGCGTGACAGAGAAGTCTCCCTCAAAGTTGTCAAAGCCAGAATCTACCCCTTCCTAGGCCATTTGGTTTCACCTCACTTCGTCTAAATGAACCACAGGTGAGTGCTTTAGTTTATGGCCTTCACACCAAAGAGGGGTCCTTAGGTGTACACTAGATTGTAGGTTCCCTTAGCTGTTTTCCATTGAGGACTATTTAAAACCACACCATCCCAAAGGGGGGGAAGGGAAGGAAAAGAAAGAACTAAAGGTATAACAAGTGATATTTACAAATTGCTAATAGATAAAGAGCAGGAGCAGGATCACCTTAAAGAAATGTGGGAGTTAGATTGCAATAAGGAAATACACCCTCAAATCTGGAAAGAAATGTGGAATATGCATATATTAAAAAAAACATGTCTATAAGAATAAAAGAGGATTATTATAAAGTGGTTTGGAGATGGTACCTCACACCAATTAGATTAAATCAAATTGATAAGAAATACTCTAAGCAGTGCTGGAGGGAGATTTTGGGAGAAAGTTTTTAAAGAAATAAAGGGAATCACCAAAACAGAAATAATAGGAACGCCTGAAATAGCACTGTTGTCATTTATGGATAATATTCAAATATCAAAAGAGTTAAAGGAACTAATCGCCAACTTGGTAACAGCAGCGAGATTGTTAATAGCCAAAAAATGGAAAGGAAGTGAGGAGTGCCAATTGGAAGAATGGTATAAGGAGACTTGGGATATTGCGATAAATGATAAATTGACATGTAATATTAAAATTAAAAGAGGGTTATTAAAAAAGGATGATTTTGGGAAGATATGGGGAAAATTTATAGAGTTTGTATACATAGAAGGAAAGGGGGAAAACCTGTAAAAGAAACAATGGAATTTTGGAAATAAATATTGTAATTGGCTGGTCTGGGGTGAAGGGATAGCACTAAGGGAAGGGTAACAAAAGGTAAATAATATGAGTATGTAATATAGCTAGAGAGTGAAAATACCATAGGAGCTATGATATACATAACTCTGTATTGCAAATTTGTTAAAGAATGTATAAGTTTTAAGTACTGAATATGTAAAATTCAAAAATTTTCAATAATTTAAATAAAAAACTGAAAAGAAAAAAAAATCAACCAAAAAAAAAAAACCACACCATCCCAATTTGGCCCTGAAAACAGTATAAGGTAGGCGAAAAACTTTCCTAGAACATAGGAAAAATTACTACCTGGCAACCAAGAAATTATACTGTTAATGGGCAGGCATAATGGGTTGATATCACAAGTAGAATGAGCAAAAGGGGGCTGGCTGCTTCCTCAGATCAGCTCCACCCCCATTAAAGTAGTTCCAGATGGAACTACATACAGACCTCTGTTCGGTAGAGGAGGCAAATCTCTTTCCTCATCATATGTTGTTTTGAGCCAAAATAACGGGTCCTTAAAGCTATTTTGGCTAAATTCATTATTTCTCCCCGTGATTACAGATCTGTCCAATTTCACAATTGCTCTGTAGTTCTGTGATAGGGCGGGGGGCAGGAGCAAGTAGTCTGATGGCAGCGTGACTCCCAGTAAATTTATGGTATCTGTCCGTAAAATGGGGGACACCTGTAAGTGTGACGAAATGGTGAATCCAAACACACACAATTTTCATTTAAATGCATGGTAACTAGAGGTAAAATTATAGAAGCAATCTCTGTACCAGTCTATGTATTTTCATAAAGAGATCAACCCAAAGCATTGAAACAATTATCCACAAATAGCTAGTTTCTTGTAATTAATTCTTCTTCTCAGTAACAACACATTGAACAAAGAAATACCTTGCTATATTACAATTATAAGGATGCCATCCCATTAGTGATTGAAGGACAGAGTGGTTTGTATCACAAAATGAAGGACTTGCAGTTTTTAGATCTTTTTGTTTAAAAATATTCAGGCAATTTTATAGAATCATAGAATCATAGAATAGTAGAGTTGGAAGAGACCTCATGGGCCATCTAGTCCAACCCCTCGCTAAGAAGCAGGAAATCGCATTCAAAGCACCCCCGACAGATGGCCATCCAGCCTTTGCTTAAAAGCCTCCAAAGAAGGAGCCTCCACCACAGCCCCGGGGAGAGAGTTCCACTGCCGAACAGCCCTCACTGTGAGGAAGTTCTTCCTGATGTTCAGGTGGAATCTCCTTTCCTGTAGTTTGAAGCCATTGTTCCACATCCTAGTCTGCAGGGCAGCAGAAAACAAGCTTGCTCCCTCCTCCCTATGACTTCCCTTCACGTATTTGTACATGGCTATCATGTCTCCTCTCAGCCTTCTCTTCTGCAGGCTAAACATGCCCAGCTCTTTAAGCCGCTCCTCATAGGGCTTGTTCTCCAGACCCTTAATCATTTTAGTCGCCCTCCTCTGGATGCTTTCCAGCTTGTCAACATCTCCTTTCAACTGTGGTGCCCAAAATTGGACACAGTATTCCAGGTGTGGTCTGACCAAGGCAGAATAGAGGGAGAGCATGACTTCCCTGGATCTAGATGCTATTCCCCTATTGATGCAGGCCAGAATCCCATTGGCTTTTTTAGCAGCCGCATCACATTGTTGGCTCATGTTTAACTTGTTGTCCACGAGGACTCCAAGGTCTTTTTCGCACACTGCTGTCAAGCCAGGCGTCCCCCATTCTGTATCTTTGATTTCCATTTTTTCTGCCGAAGTGAAGTATCTTGCATTTGTCCCTGTTGAACTTCATTTTGTTAGTTTCGGCCCATCTCTCTAGTCTGTCAAGATCGTTTTGAATTCTGCTCCTGTCTTCTGGAGTGTTAGCTATCCCTCCCAGTTTGGTGTCGTTTGCAAACTTAATGATCGTGCCTTCTAACCCTTCATCTAAGTAGTTAATAAAGATGTTGAACAGAACCGGGCCCAGGACGGAGCCCTGCGGCACTCCACTTGTCACTTCTTTCCATGATGAAGAAGACACATTGGTGAGCACCCTTTGGGTTCGTTCGCTTAGCCAATTACAGATCCACCTAACTGTAGTTTTGTCTAGCCCACATTTGACTAGTTTGTTTGCCAGAAGGTCGTGGGGGACTTTGTCGAAGGCCTTACTGAAATCCAGGTACGCTACATCCATGGCATTCCCTGTATCGACCCAACTCGTAACTCTATCGAAAAAAGAGATCAGATTAGTCTGGCATGACTTGTTTTTGGTAAATCCGTGTTGGCTATTAGTGTTGACTATTTTAGTTACTTTGAGAGCAAGGAAGTAAAGCGCTACGCCTTCAAACTGTAACTGTAGTAGTATTTGTGGACATTGGTAATTTACCTGTAATGAATTGCTTTTGAAGAGTACTTTTCCAAGCTCTGGACCAACCAAAGCTTCTTAAATAGCTTACATGTAAAACTGCTGATCTTCTAAAAAGCTCATTACATTTTTTCTGAAATCAGCTTCTATACCCAAGGGCTGGAAAGTGGTCAATGTATCAGAAGGATTTTTTTAAAAAGAGAGAGAGAGAGAGAGAGAGAGAGAGAGAGAGAGAGAGAGAGAGAGAGAGAGAGAGAGAGAGAGAGAGACTGTGCATATTTATGAAAGAAATTGCAGGCGGGATAGTTTAAAGTCTATTTCAGATAAAAGGATGAAAAACATTAATAAAGATAAAATTATGAAGTTCAAAGAATCAACGTGGCTTCTGCAAAGGTAAGTCCCGATGGGTAAAAAAATAATTTGACAAATCTTGAATGCTATCTTCTTCTCTGCTGTCTTCCCCAGTTCTCTAGACACTTTTTCTAAAGTTATGGCTTTGCCCTACATTTTCTGAAGTGAAGAAGGGCACAGAAAAAGTATCCAACTTATCTGCGTCATTATCCACTTTCATCACACATGTAACTCTGTTGCGATCAAATGGTTCAATCACTAACCAACCGAGTTTATGCAAGTGAGCAGAGTTATGATCATTTGATTATACACACACACACACACACACACACACACACACACACAGTAGAGTCTCACTTATCCAAGCTAAATGGGCCGGCAGAAGCTTGTATAAGCAAATATCTTGGATAATAAGGAGGGATTAAGGAAAAGCCTATTAAACACCAAATTAGGTTATGATTTTACAAATTAAGCACCAAAACATCATGTTATGCAACAAATTTGACAGAAAATGTAGTTCAATATGCAGTAATGTTATGTTGTAATTACTGTATTTACTAATTTAGCACCAAAATATCATGATATATTGCAAACATTGACTAAAAAATGGCTTGGATAATCCAGAGGCTTGGATAAGCAAGGCTTGGATAAGTGAGACTCTACTGTATGTGTGTGTGTGTGTGTGTGTGTGTGTGTATATATATCTTCATTGTTTATATATTATGTAGCTACAAAGGAGCCCCCAGTAATAAATAATAATAAAACTTTATTTGTATACCACTCTATCTCCCCAAAGGGACTCAGGGTGATTTCCAACCAGTGCAAAACAACATACAATATACAATAAAACTTAATACAGTAAAAGCGCATCATTAAAACAATACAAAACAATTTGGTTAAAATTAGCAATAAATAAAATAAACAGTCACACTCAGAACCTTCGCTCAAGGGGGCAGGAATCAGGGCAGATTAACATGGTCCATATTAGGGATAGAAAAACTTGTGCACATATCTTAGGGCTGAAAGGGGAAGCAGTGTACCAGAGTAGAGTCCAATTTGGCTAATGAGGCTAATCTGACTCAAAAACCTGTTGAAACCACCAGGTTTTTAATTCCTTTCAAAAAGTGGGCAATGTGGGGCCAATCTGATCTCTTTAGGAAGAGCATTCCAGAGCCGGGAGGCCACTACCAAGAAGGCCTGCTCTCTCATCCCCACCAGATGTGTTTGGGATAGTGGTGGGAGCAAAAGGAGGGCCCCCCTGGCTGATCTCAAGGCCCGCACCGGTTCATAGGGGAAGATGTGATCATGAAGATAGGCAGGGCCCGAGCCATGTAGGGCTTCATAGGTCAATACCTGCACCTTGAATTGGGCCCAGCAGCTTATCAGCAGCCAGCACAGTAGGTTAAACTGCTGAGCTGCTGAACTTGCTGACTGAAAGGTCGGGGGTTAGAATCTTGGAAGCTAGGTGAGCTCCCACTGTTAGCTCCAGCTTCTGCCAACTTAGCAGTTCTAAAACATGCAAATGTGAGTAGATCAATAGTTGTAGCTCCATTAGGAAGGTAATGGCGGTCTATGCAGTCATGCCGGCCACATGACCTTGGAGGCATCTACTGACAACACCAGCTCTTTGGCTTAGAAATGGAGATGAGCACCAACCCCCAGAGTTTTACACAACTAGACTTAATATTGGGGAAAAACCTTTACCTTTAGCTACAAATAGGCATGCTTAATAGTGTGATCTTATACATGTTTTTCATAAGCAAGTCTTCCTGAATGAATAAGATTTTCAGCTTTAAGATCCTAAATGTAGGATAAAAAATATTTGATCCTACACTTCATGGCGTATAATTGTGCCATGAAGTGCTCTATTCATTATTATAGTTAGTACATTATTTACTATAGAAAAGAAAGGGAATTTGATTTGTCTACACTGCATTTTTGTGTGCACTCTATCTTTTAAAAATTCATGAAGCTGTAATATTGACATTTGAGAAATAGTCTTTAGTCTTGGTAATGGTATCTGTTTTATATGAACTGTTGTATTGTAGATTGTTTTATATGAATTGTTGTTTTTACATTGTTTTTAGGCATTGAATTTTTGCCTATTTACTGTAAGCTGCTTTGAGTCTCCTAGGAGAGAAAGGCGGGGTAAAAGTAATGTAAATAAATAAATAAATAAATAACCTGGACACAGCATATTATTCGAGAACACAGAAATGCTGGACCACTCCAACAACTACCATGTCAGACTACACAGAGGAGCCACTGAAATCCACAAGCATGTGGACAATTTAAACAGAAAGGAGGAAACCATGAAAATGAACAACATCTGGTTACCAGTATTTAAAAACTCTAAAATCAGAACAGTAAATAAGGAACAACACTCTAGAACAGTTTTCAATATACCTCACAACCTCTGAGGATGCCTGCCATGGATGTGGGTGAAACGTCAGGAGATAATACTTTTGAAACATGACCATATAGCCCAGAAAACACACAGCATCCCAGTCTTTAGGTTGCAGTACAGTTATGGAAAATGGGATGAGAAACACTGATGCTTCTGTATAAGAAAACTAATTTTATTATGTTGCTGCACAAGCACTTTATCCAAAATATTACCATGCTAACCTATTGCGATTGTTACTTTTAATATATGATAAATGGCTACAGAAAATATTGTTTATCTACAAGACCAGAAATTTTAACCAGTCTTTTTGTGAATTCTTCCTAAGAAATATAAGTAATCAGTAATGGTACCATCTGAACTTACTCTTAGGAAAACACTGCCAATTTTACCCTCAGTTTTTTTTTAAATCCATGTGTTAACTGTCCATGCAAAACTATTTGTATTTAGCTCTGTTGATTAATATTTCTTTCTTACACTTAGATAATTGCTTGGAATGCAAGGTTAGTCTCCCATAAGAAGTTACCATGAATGAAAAGTACAGGTTATCCCATCCCTTAATAATAAAAGAAGTACTGGAAATAGTGTTTGGGTATTTAATTATTCTTTTGCATTTAACCTCTGACAGAAAAATCAACCTGGCTGAAATTGAGGCCATTTTTCATATTCTATTAATCCAGATTCCTATTTTGTAGGAGGACAGAATAAAGAAAAAGGATGTGATTTTGATTTGGGATTTTTATTGCATTTCTGGTGACTGATAAGGTTGGATTGCACTCTGATGACTGCCTCCAGTTTTTTCATCCATGAATACTGGCCTCTCTAAACGAATTCAAGTCCCCAGGGCCAGATCAGCTACATCCAAGAGTATTGAAGGAACTAGCTGAGGTTATTTCAGAACCACTGGCAATTATCTTCGAGAGTTCTTAAAGAACAGGAGAAGTCCCAGCAGATTGGAGGAGGGTGAATGTGGTCACTATCTTCAAGAAGGGAAAAAAGAACGACCCAAACAATTACCATCCCGTCAGCCTCACGTTGATACCAGGCAAGATTCTGGAAAAGATCATTAAGGAAGTGGTCTGTGAACATTTAGAAATAAATGCGGTCATTGCTAATAGCCAACATGGATTTACCAAAAACAAGTCATGCCAGACTAATCTGATCTCTTTTTACGATAGAGTTACGAGTTGGGTCGATACAGGGAACGCTGTGGATGTAGCATACCTGGATTTCAGTAAGGCCTTCGACAAAGTCCCCCACGACCTTCTGGCAAACAAACTAGTCAAATGTGGGCTAGACAAAACTACGGTTAGATGGATCTGTAATTGGCTAAGCGAACAAACCCAAAGGGTGCTCACCAATGCATCATCTTCATCATGGAAAGAAGTGACAAGTGGAGTGCCGCAAGGTTCCGTCCTGGGCCCGGTTCTGTTCAACATCTTTATTAACAACTTAGATGAAGGGTCAGAAGGCACGATCATCAAGTTTGCAGATGACACCAAACTGGGAGGGATACCTAACACTCCAGAAGACAGGAGCAGAATTCAAAACGATCTTGACAGACTAGAGAGATGGGCCGAAACTAACAAAATGAAGTTCAACAGGGACAAATGCAAGATACCTCACTTCGGCAGGAAAAATGGAATGCAAAGATACAGAATGGGGGACACCTGGCTCAACAGCAGTACGTGTGAAAAAGATCTTGGAGTCCTCGTGGACAACAAGTTAAACATGAGCCTACAATGTGATGCGGCTGCTAAAAAAGCCAACGGGATTCTGGCCTGCATAAATAGGAGTATAGCATCTAGATCCAGGGAAGTCATGCTCCCCCTCTATTCCGCCTTGGTCAGACCACACCTGGAATACTGTGTCCAATTCTGGGCACCGCAATTGAAGGGAGATGTTGACAAGCTGGAAAGCGTCCAGAGGAGGGCAACTAAAATGATCAAGGGTCTGGAGAACAAGCCCTATGAGGAGCGGCTTAAAGAACTGGGCATGTTTAGCCTGCAAAAGAGAAGGCTGAGAGGAGACATGATAGCCATGTACAAATACATGAAGGGAAGTCATAGGGAGAAGGGAGCAAGCTTGTTTTCTGCTGCCCTGCAGACTAGGACGTGGAACAATGGCTTCAAACTACAGGAAAGGAGATTCCACCTTAACATCAGGAAGAACTTCCTCACTGTGAGAGCTGTTCGGCAGTGGAACTCTCTGCCCCCGGAGTGTGGTGGAGGCTCCTTCTTTGGAGGCTTTTAAGCAGAGGCTGGATGGCCATCTGTCGGGGGTGCTTTGAATGTGATTTCCTGCTTCTTGGCAGGGAGTTGGACTGGATGGCCCATGAGGTCTCTTCCAACTCTACTATTCTATGATTCTATTATTCTACTCAACCTATTACTCTGTACTCATTTGTCAGACACAGCTTTTCATCATACTTTCATCTGACTTCCAGATCCCCTCCCAAAAATGTATCCCTTTTTACAAAAATCAGATTACATGGTCATATCACTTCTTACTGTTTCATTACACAGATAAAAGGAAGTGTCCTAGGACGCTTCCAGAATCCTTCCGCAAAGGAGCCCACCAGATGCCATCACAATATGTAAGAATACTTCCAGTGGGACTCTGTAGAGGAAGTATCCTGGCAGCATGCTAGAACACTTCCCAGAGAACACAGGAGGAGAACACACTGCCCACTGGATTTGCCAAACTGCGTGGTGAATCCGCCCGCTGCCACACGGCTTATTTATCTCAGTGTGATGAGATCCCAGTCTTGAAACAAATCCCAACCATAGTATATGCTTCCTCACCCCACCCCCACACACGCACCCCACAAAAATAAATAAATAGGGAAACACAGAGCCAAAATGTGTACTTTGTCTTGCATGGGATCTCATAGCCTTGAATTTACTCACTTGCACCTCAATGAAATGAAGATTTGTTTGCATAAGAAATTCCTAACTCCATTGAACTGAATAAGGAAGCTGCAAAATTGTTCCATATTTGTATGACTGCCTAAATAAAGATTTGAATTGGATTAGATTTATCTAGCAAAGAAATGTCTTCACTGCTCACCAGTGTGCAGATGCACACAAAGTACATATATTCTCTGTTGTAGACAGCAAAAGAGACAATGTTATTTGTATTAATTTGACCTTTGGACATAATCTAATAAGTCAAATTCTTTTGCTGCTTGAATCAACTGAAGTCAATAGAATTGTGCCCACAGTAAATGTTTTAAATTGTAAAAGTAAGTGGAGATTTGTTTCAATTTTCCTCCTTGGTTATCAGATCAACAGACTAATATGTTTCAAATAGAGATATAACAGGCACTTGTTCTGGAAGCACAGTTCTCTAACAGTTTCCTCAGGGCAAGCACTGTACACACTGAAAGATATAGGGAAATCGTGTTATGTAACTGTGGCAAAGACTGGCTACTACATCAGTACAAATTTCCAACATAGAGCGTAAACAATATGTGGGAATAATGTACAACTGCCAGTCTTTGGACAGATATATATATAAAAATCGAGCACTGATTTCATTGTGTTTCCATTTCTCATGGGACAGCTCCGTTTTCAACTCATTTGCATTTTTACTGCTTATTATTCCTTCTTTTTTACACATCCCCCCCCCTGCTGCCAGGGACCTTAATGCTTTATTTGCTGCTCCATCTTCCTGAATAGCAGATTCACCACTAATATGAGTTGTGCCGTTTTTCTGTGGTAAATATGACATTGTTGGAAACCATAAGGAATATCAACATCTGCGGCAATTTGAATAGTAAATGGGAATGTCTAACTGACATATCACACAAAGGTAGGTTTTTCCCATCAATAGCTAAGAATGGGAGAGGAACTGGGGGCGGGAGGCAACCCAATAGTGAGGTGGACATGGCATCATGTGATAAGGGGAGTCACTAAAGGTGATCATCCAGTTGCAATTCTGGTTTGTCTGCCTCATGTGGTAAAGGCCTAAGTGGGGAAAAGTAAAATCAATGAGAATATATTCCTGAAGTGAGGTCATGAATCCATTCCAGGTCTTAGTCTAAAAATTAAATGGGGTATCTAAGGTGCAGAACCTGTTTGAAAGGTAGGATTCAGCATCTTTGATATCTCCTTTAAGTTTCAGACTAAAATCAGGAGAATATTCACCCTCCCATTGACATGGTCCACCACTAGGGGAAGGTTATCATACTAGACTTAGTTGTAGCATGCAGAAAGACTTATTATTTATCCTCAGTTTGCATCAACAAAATCCAGGAAGTGCCCTGGAGCAGAAACTTTGCACACCACAGGATAGCAGTAAGTATACTTACAAGCAGATTCTTTTTCTTTCTTTTCATTCTAATGAGAAAAAGGAGTTATTTCAGTGCTTGAATTATGCCGCTTTCTCCTCAACAAATGAAATAGCTGGGGCAAAGATGGCTGAAACCTTGCAACAACAATGCAACAACTGCACATTTATTGTGCACTAGACCTATCATCTGGAAAGGCCCTAATCCTCAAGGGGAAAGAGACTTTAGTTGAACAATCAGGGAAACTGGCTTGCTTTGTGGTGTTTACACTGCTGCTTGCTAATGGATCACCATAAAGGAAGCAAAAGGGCTCTTACACAATTGAGTATGCTATCATGGGAGTCTTCTGAGTGTGCCTTTTTTATTTGCTGCAGTCAGGTTAATGAGCTCACCAGCCCACTTGATGTTGAGGACTTTGTAACAAAGCAATCTCTCATTAAAGGCTGCTTGGCACCACTCTCTTGAAGCAGAGGGACATTTGGATTATTGAATGCCTTTGTATTCTTCCTTCCTACCAGGCTACGGAGTCCAGCAGTGGCATCAGGCCCACACACTTCCTGGCAGGCATCCAGTCCTCCGCCTTCAAGCTGCATGGGCATTTGCCAATCTAAGCAGCACTGGTAGGCAAACAAGCATGGCACACGTCTGCTTTGGACGGGAGCCAAGTGTGTGCTGTTGAACAATCACCCTTGTTTCTACTGTACAGGGAGACACATTCTGTGCCTATTCTCTTCCACTCAGCCAATTTACATGTCAAAGTTTTGTTGTGATACAAAGAAATGTGCATTTATCTACATTTTCTTTTTTTCCCCTTCCCTTTTACACCTTTATTAGTCTCTGCAGGGCAGGTCATGAATTCATCAGTGGCCTTATTTAAATATCTACTGGCTGACAGTTTCTTCAATGAAATGACCCCAGAGTGTTATCAGTTAGCTAGCAGGTGGGTCTGCTTATTCAGAGTCTCACTGACAACAGCACATTATGGGTGATGAGCAATCTATGCATGATCCATCTCTTCCTAACATTACTCATGAGATTTCTAGTTGTTCACTGCAAACCTACAAAAAAACATTTTTACTCAGCAGTCCAATCTAAGGTATATTGACCACGCACACACACAATCCATCTGTCACATAGGTACATGTATGTGTTAATCAATTCCTTTCATCACAGTAGGGAAAGAAACATGAACTTTAAAATAAATTATCTGTTTTTGAAATTTTCAGACATTGAAAAATACTTTAAAATAAATGCTATCATATATATTCAAAATACATGCCCAATTTTATAAGATTTTTAAAGCATCAGTGTATTAACCATCCTGGGAAAGGATGTCATCAAAAGCAGGAGAAGCCTCCTGTTTGCTTGAATAGACAAGTTCAGTCCTTTGTTAATCAGACCACTGCCCTCTTAAGATTTTGGAGATGTTACTATCTATAACCTGGATTTTCTTTTAAAAGTCATTCTTTCTTGCTCCTTCATACTTCAGTGGCCTCAGCAGGTTTGAGGGAAACTTACCAACTTTCAAAAAACTATGGTTTATACTTTAGGGACCAAAGGCTTATAGCTCAGCGACAGAACCAGAACTTAGAAAAACTAGTTTTTTGAACCTTCAGATTTTCCCAGCCAGCATGGCTAGTCAAAAGATGGTAATTTTTCCAGTCTCTGTGTCAAGCACAAGTCATATGTTCAATCCTCCACATTTTTACCACAATAACAAAAATTATTTCTGTCTTTTGAAGCCGTTCAGAGAAGATAGCATTTAGATCAGTGGTTCCCAAAGTTATTTGGCCTACCGCCCCCTTTCCAGAAAAAATATTAGTCAGCACCCCCTGGAAAGGAGGGCGTGGCTTAGAGGGGTGGGCGTGGCTCCTGCTCAAGAGGGTGGGGCTGAGCCTCTCCCCTAGTCCAAGATGCAGGGCTGTGAGGGGAGGTGGGCGGGGCCACAAATGGCAGGCCAGGACTGGAATGGGCAGAGTTACGAGCTCTGAGGCAGGACTGAGCTTCTATCCCTGTCCTGTGGCACCTGCCAGGACACAGCGGGTGGGGCTATAGGAGGGGCGGGGCCTCTTCCCAAGTGCCTGATGGGGCTGAACCTCTATACCCCACCCCCATGTTCTAACAAGCGACTCAGGGGAGATATACAGAGGCTCAGCCCTGTCTTGCACTCTTGGGAAGAGGCCCCACCCCCATCCCTAGCCCCACCCTTTAGTCCTAAAAGGCCTCTCAGGAGAGGTATAGAGGCTCAGCCCTGTCTCAGGCTCTTGGAATGAGGCCCCATCCCCTTCCCTAGCTCCACCCTCTGTGTCCCAACAAGCACCTCAGGAGAGGTATAGATTCTCAGCCCTGTCTCAGGCTCTTGGGAAGAAGCCATGCCCACTCCTCTAGCTCTGCCCCCTTTGTCGTAACAGGCGCCTCAGAGGCTCAGCCCTGTCTCCGGCACTTGGGAAGAAGCCCCGCCCGTCCCCTGGCCCCACCCTGTCTTCTAATAGGTGCCATCACTGCCCCCCTGGATAGCTGCAGCCCCCACCAGGGGGCGGTAGCGCCCACTTTGGGAATCACTGATTTAGACAGAGAATAGGTCTGTCCCAGTTTCAGGCAGATTTTTACATTCATATGGCTTATATATAGTATTAAGAGCATGCAAACTCCTATGTTGAACCATTTTCTGAGAAGTCATATGTCTGATCTTCTCATTATATCCCTGCTGTGATATCCCAGGCCAGGAAAACCCAACCACAGTGTGGTTAAACTGAATTCAGTACAATTGACTTGACAAAATAAGGATCAAGGGGTAAACATTAGCATCACGTGATCTAGGATCCTGTGAATATTTAAAGAGTTCTTTTTGATATTCAGCATCCTGAATACATACTAATTCTATGCCTTATGTTTGATGAAATGAAAGAAGACACGTTTTCTCTATATCATTATTGCGAGACTGTTGGTAAAGCAGAGAGTAACTTGTATACTTGATATATTTTAATTTTTAACAAGTCCCAGCACTAGACTATCACCACTGCACCAAATAATAACAAGAGGAATGACAAAATAGATATAGACATAGATGGGATAAATCAGGTACAGTCTTTCTTCTTCCCATTTGTTTCATAAAGGTAAAGGTTTTCCCCTGACATTAAATCTAGTCATGTCCAACTATGAGAGTTGGTGCTCATCTCCATTTCTAAGCCAAAGAGCTGGTGTTGTCCGTAGACACCTCCAAGGTCATGTGGCCAGCATGACTGCATGGAGCACCGTTACCTTCCTGCCAAAGCAGTACCTATTGATCTACTTACATTTGCATGTTTTTGAACTGCTAGGTTGGCAGAAGCTGGGGCTAACAGTGGGAGCTCACCTCACTCCCCAGATTCAAATAGCTGATCTTTTGGTTAGCAAGTTCGTCAGCTCAGCAGTTTAACAAGTTGCACCACCAGGGGCTCCGCACATTGTTTCATACCCAATGAGAAATGCCTTGGTCTGTGCAAAAAGTACCAATTTTAATTATTATATACACACAAGGAGTCCTTTCGCACTACACAACTATAGCTATACAGTTCCACTTTAACTGCTATGGCTTCATCCAATAGAATCCTGCAAGTTGAGGTTTAGGGAAATATATTTAAAATTCTGAGTCAAAAAGGTTCCTCTCGTGCCTCTTCAAACTATCATTCTCAGAACTCCATAGGATACAGCTATGGAAGTTAAAAGAGGAACAGTTGTGCTATGATTGCATAATGTGAAAGGTAAAAGGCTAGTTTGAAAAGATTCTCAAAGTTTTCACTTTGTAAAGTCTTAGTGGGAAATGAAATGTATAATCATTTGTGCTTTCAAATGGGACAAAGAGCAAAGACGGTTTCTCAATACATTTTTAATCTTCCCTTCCCACATGAGTTGGACCTGGGAGGTATGGAAATTTGGAAAGTGACATATCTAGAAGTCACCAGAATGCGGAAGTCTAGCTAAAGCTATTGGAAAGAGTAAGCTATTCAGTCCCATATGTGGAAGCTTTCTTTGTCACATATCTTAAATACAGTTTTATCTATAATGAGGCCTAAGAGACTATGTTCTAAATCCAATTGTCATTCTAACTGGAGTAGACCATTGAATCAATGGAAACTAAGTAAGTCAATATTTATGTAAATTCCATTAATTAAATGACATACGCTTTCCTTTGGATTTGCAATTAGATTTAGGGTTTTATATATATCTTGAAACAAGTATCATGTTACCTATAAAATATTTTAATTTAATAGGTTATTAGACAGCTTTATTTTGACTATCATCTAATGCAACATATTATTTTGATTATAACAAACTTGCATCAGTATAAGCCTTTCTGTTTAATGTGAGTGTTTAAAAACAATTGTGAAACTATCCTTGACATCTTTACTCATAAGTAAATCCAGTTTAATACAACTTACTCTCATATAATTGGTGCATCCTTAAATTTATTAGGATAATAAGATGAGGTCACATTCAAAACAGATTGGATTCCCTTGTAGAGTTTAATGGAAGAAATGCAAGTGTTTCAGATCAAGTGAGATACAAGTCAAGAAACCAAGTATATATCAGTGTGATTCAGATCTAAATCATGCTTTTCATTCATCTCCTCCTTCCTTTGCCTTTACATATCAAAGAACCTGGTCCAAACTAAAAGAAAAGGATGCTGAATAAGCAGAACTGGAATGGAAACTAATGGCTTCTGGAATTTGTTTCCTGCTGAGCCTGACCCAAAATAAACCCCGAATGGCAATTTCGTACTCCAAGAATGAGCACTACAAAGATGGCTGGCTTCTCCCATCCATCACATTTTCCTCTCATCCACCTTTTGTATGCATCATGAGAATAGCAAGCAGTTAGTTATGTGCATGTGTCCCAAAGCCTAGCAGGCTATGCATTTTCAACATACAGTATTATATACAGGCAATATTTCTGTTAATGACATTCTTTTCACCTCTTCTATCCTCTATCCTAATATTCAGGGGGGCTTTTTATATTTCCACAGTATTCTTTCTTAGACCCTTTCAAGTAAGTGTAGTTTTCAGAGTCAAGTAACAAAAAGAATGCATTTTGCTTAGCATAATTATCTTGGTTGGCTATAAAATAGAGGTATGTGTCAAAGTAATGCTCAACCCAGTTTTACACCAGCTCTTGGCAAAGAAAAGAAGGGAAAAGGTGGAGAAAAGAATAATGTTGTAACACTGTTAGCATTCATGGGGGGGGGGGGGATTTTAATAGAAGCTTTCATTATTACTTCCTACTTCATTGACCTGATTTGGTTCAGGTAAAAGAACGACAATCGTCCTGAAGGTTTAAAGAATTAGCAACTTATTCAAACATTTGAACTTTGAAGACTCAAATATGGATATGAAAATTAGATAATGATGGTTGTGATGATGATGATGATGATGATGATGATGATGATGATGATGATGATGATGATGGAGGAGGAGGAGGAGGGAGAATAGGGCTGCCTTCCTCAGTCTTGTAGTTACAGCCAACCTGCTCTTTTCTGTCATCAAAACCTTAATGCATATCTCATTTTGAATCAGCAGTGTTTTGAAGATGATAATGTAACTATAGAATGGATTATATTCCACATATACCCCTATACTTCAATTTCAAGCACAATGGTGAGCACACAGGCGCAGATGTAAAGCCTGTCTTGTTTGTCTGGGATCGGAAGGCAGGTTTTTGTCAGGCTATTTATAGAAAACAGCTGAGCCAACTGAAGGTATGTCATATTTGCAGGAAGAATGGCAGGCGCCCTCAAAAGCGATCAGACCGTGTTCAAGCTATGGGTTGGAAAGCAGCCTTGAGCAAGGAAAAGGTGTGCGCATGGGCATTTTCAGCCCCATGAATCGATACTGCATTGATGACTCTCGCGCAACCTTTAACCTGACAAGAATACCAATAGTACAGTGCTGTGCTGCACAGTCTGCGAGGAATGCCTTGCGTAAGCTACCAATTTCATGATCGATCAGAAGTCATCTTTGTGAATAAAGCTTGAGCTCCCTCTCTCTCAAAAAGAGCAGGCAATTTTGGAAAGGTTGGAACCAGGGTGTTATTTGCTTGACCTCCATTTTCAACCTGGCACCGTAGCTCTTTATAACCATTAAAAATAGTAAGATTTTTTTTTGTTCTTGTCTTTCTCCCCCCTCAACATATTTTTAGTAAGCCTTTGGGCATTTTCACTGTCCCTAAAAGAATATGGTTGCATGGCAACCTTGCCAGTTGCTATGGAGACTCCATGTGTAAGCAGCTGCTGCAATCAGAATTAACTCCAGGCTTGCAGGTTTGTCATTCCAATGCATAGGGAAAGGGGAAACAAATAGGACATCGCGGTTGCTGCCACCACAAAGAGGAACTCACCTAGATAATGTCACTCACAAACATATGTTCAACCATCATTCTTTCCACTGTTTTATTGCCGCAATTAGAGCAGAGATAAGATTACAAAATTATATGGTTTTAATTTGGTTCCACTGACTGTGTTTCACGTTTGTTGGGATGAAAGCGTAGTAGCTCCATCATGAAGCAAAACATTAGAGGGCTACTCATTTTGTCAATTGTATTTATTTATTTTTCTGGCCACTCTTGTCATCTACAGGGTTAAAAAATGAAGCTACCAGGAAATGTGATGTGGCAAGGAAGCTGTCTGTGGCAAATCAGAAATGAACTTACTCGGCAAAACTACCACTGAAGCCTCAGTTTCGATTCCATATATATCTTTCTCTCCTTTCCCTCCTGCCCTGCAGTTAATTTTGTGACAATATTTCCTAATGCTGACTAGATCCCTAAAAAACCAAAGTGCTCTGTCTAAATGTGCTGAAATGCCATCTCCAGTTTACCACCATCAGGTACTACTAGGCTAAGGAGTATGTTGTGGCATTTGTGAGGATTGTTGGGCCCTCTAACAAATGTGGGCAAAGCTGACTTCAAAATAAGGCAAATGCATCCCTGAGATCCCAAATTCATTTGTATCCACAATTCTGAATCAAATCTTTTATGTTTGTTGGTATACATTAACACCAGGAATGCAACTTGTTCTGCACTGTGGGAGTTTTATTACAAGCCAAGGCACCATACACTAATTTGCATGTTGTGTCTGTATGTTATTAACATAATTTACATATCGTTTTCCTAAACAGTTGCTAGAAATGCTGAATTTTCTTCACCTTGTTTGGTTAAGAATGCCTTGCTTTTGAATGTGAAAAATCTGATTTACTGTCTTCGTGGGTGGAAATGTAAATAGTTCAAAGACAAGGAATTTGTCTCTGTCCCTTCCTTCACTCATTTTTTCCATGGGGGGGGGGGGGGGTGTGAATAGGAAATGTTTGTTGTTGTTGTTATCCTTTCTCCCTCTTTCTGAAAAATTTGTTTTCATATTTACAGCATACCTCTAATCATCCTGGCAATATTTATAGGCTATTAAAAATGAAAGTAGACATTTTTCAAGTCCACTAAAGGAACGTAATAAGGAAAATACATAAAAAACACACCATTCTGTATGCTACAAGCTTCTATTATATTTGTAATTACACGACATTTGTTCTAAACTCCTCTTTTCTTGGAATAGTAAGACGATATTGTATAAATTTCCATGCAAGCTATCCCTTTTACTGAAATGGTTCCATTATAGAAACATTTCAACTAAAGCCACATGTACTGTATTTCATGAACCTAGGATCAAGCCCCTCCTCTGCCTGAATCCCACTGTGTGGCTGCATACAAGTCACTATTTCTCAGCCTTTGTTTGGCATTAATAAAAGAATAGCTCTTGTTTCTCAGGATTGTTTGTGAAGCCCTCTAGAAATTAAGAAGCAATTTGCAAATCAACAGTTCTATCTAAATTAGGAGTAGCAGTAACATTAACCAATCCTATGCATGTACCCACAATAAACCTTATATGTTCTGTGGAGTTCATTGAAACCTAATGTTACTGCCTTAAACATCCTTAACTAGAAATGTAAGTCCCATTGAAAACAATGTTCTGACTTCTGAGTAAACAATGCATATGATTATGTTGTATATCTAATTTATTCTGGTATATTGTTAATTTGGAATTTTGCAGAGGAAAAAGAAGAAAACAAAAAACAGATTGAATAAACATAAATTCATTGGCTTTGATCTGATGCATTGCCTGTGCCCATATTTACATACCTTATAAAGCAGTCTATTATTTTTAAATATACAGAGCTCACTGACTCATGTGCAGAGATTACTGAGTCATATCAGCTTCTAATATAAAGGCAGTGTATTAATGCAGATTAGCATAATTAGAATGCACACACACAATAACTAATTTTCATAAATTCTATCTATCCAGGTTTGTATTAAAACTTACATTAAAAACCAGCCAGTTTAGATGTCTTTTTAATTAAAAGATACATATGCAGCATAATGGTCTTTAACGCAATGAAAACTTTATTATCTCTATACAAATACAACTGGAAATTGTGTTGACATGCTTCCCTCCTTGTCACAATGATTGAGATTCTTAGAAAAGGATAGGGGGGTTGGTGGAGAGCGGAAAAATATCTACTGTGTGCCTCCATTTAGAGATGATCTTATTTCTGTGGACATGTTACACTCTATAAACCTCTGAAGATAGGGGTTAATAATGAGAGTGCAGAGAGAACCTTTATCTATAGTAATGCAGGCAGGTGCGGCTATAATAAACAAATCCGCACGGTGTACAGTGACCTATTTTCTAACCAGGCCAAGGAAAATGACATCAAGGAATTGAATTTTTCACCCTTTTCCCTTTAATAGTATCTTTCCATGCAATCTCCAAATCGGCAAAGATGATCATAGTAAAACAAACATGCCTTGCTTGTATTCTTGGCAAGCGGATGACATAAACAGTTCCTTCAGTCCCACATGAGTGTGTTAAAAATTGTAGCTGTTTTCAGCTTTGGTTAAAGGGATGTGTGACAGCAGAATCCAGCAAAATCTTTCCAAGGATCTCATGCAGATACAGCACAAAGTACCGGCCTATTTAAAAATATTAATTTTAGTTACACATTACACTGGCTTCAGTCTTTTTCTGAACAGACAGGCCTCCCTATAACCCATTGCAGCATTAACCTTTGTGGAGATAACCACAGCACTGAAAAGCTAAACTGAAAATTGTATGTCTGATGAAAGGAGCTTGACTGCTGCTTTCTTCTTCTATTGACAATCAAGAAAAAAATTATGATAATTTAACCTGTCCTTAGTTTTTCTAGCAAGCTTTTACTGTTGCTGGTTTCAAGCTTAGGTTCAGGATCTCCAGAGATATACTACTTATTTCAATGGAGTTTAGTTATTTGTATCTGCCAAGGGTCTGGAGAACATAGAGCTTTGTACAATTAGGGGGGAAGTCTGCTGCTACAGTCTGATTAATTTTAAAGAGCTAAGATATTTTCAAAAGCAAACATTGTGTTATTCAATAGGAAATAGTGGGATTCTCTTCACACACTAGACTTCTCGAAGCAATAAAATCTATAGTCTATATTATTGTGCTTGTAACATACCCTACTGGGGTATAGGCATTTTCTTTCAGTATAAGCTAAAATGGCAGAAGTGTTTAAAACTTTAAATCTTCATCATAGGCAAAACACTGTGTGTGGATATTTAATAAAACAGACATAGTTTTAGAGCAAATATCCTAATGTATAAATCACCATTTTCTCTTAGTTTTTTAAGAACAATATTTTGATTAATTTAAATCTTAAACATCTATATTATGTTCTAACCCATATACCCTTAAATGTATATTTTTCCACCAGTGTGCAAATCATGGGGAAATTTCACATTGTATTCCACAAAGGTTTCTTGGGGAAGAAAGAAGTGAAAAAATAAAAGCATATTCATAAAGAAATAGTTTCTGAAAATTATGACAGAGATATATATTTGAGTTCCCTATTCTTCTCTCACTGTATTTTAATTACTGGGCTTCTACAATATGCTGAGATATCATTTAGAAAGACTGTGTTGCATAATTAAACTATGACATATCAGTTCAGAAAAAGTAGCTTATCTAGGATATTTTTTAGTTGACCAAATTTATTTTAGATTGAAATAAGCTCTTTATTTTTTAGCAAACATATAGAACAAACAAAAGAATATATATTTTAATATAACTATTTCAAAAGCTTATAACTTTGTCAGAAGAGAAGAAACAGCAATAATTGTTTTAAACAATAATCATGTATACATTTGCTCTGCTCACATTCTGTAAAATGTGCACATTTCATCCTTCTCAGTCTTCAGTTCAAAGAATAACTAACAGTCCTGTCAGCAGTTAGTATAAGGCAATTCACACACCAGTATTTTGAAAATATATTAATCTCACAAAAAGATCATTTCTTCCATCATTCTTTAATCCTCTGCCTATAAGAGAAGGAATTGGGGAAGGAGAAGGCATAGGCTGGGAAAGGGACTGCTTTCACCTTTGTCAGTAAGATCCCTAAAGTACTTGAGCCACATTTAGCATGAGTTTCAGGTTTGCAAACAGATTTTAAACTCTTTTTGTGTTCACATTTGACATTCCAACCAGGAAAAAAAACTGGATATATATGCAACACTATGAGGTTCTCTATAGGGCTGCAATTGCTTTCTGTAGTTAGAGAGAAGAAACGGAAATAAAACTATTGTCCATACTGTTCACTCTTTTCCACTTCTTATCAGCAGAAGAAACCAAGACTCAGAAAAACACTAGCCATTGGACTGTACAAATGTCTGCCTAGGGCACTCTCTCTCTCTTTTCTTCAGCCTTTATAAGTTTGAGATATGCACTTAAGATAATAACTTGGCCTTTTGAGCTCATTGGCAACAATTCCACTGGAGTTTTAGGACAATGGATCCCCGATGTAATTTTTAGCTTCTTTACTTTTCTTTGACATAAAAGAGCATGGCCAGAAATATGGTCTCTCATGGATAGAATACTTCAGTACAGAGTATAGATCCAGTGAACCATTTCGCTAGTTTAGTGTATGCTGGCTTAGCCTCAAAGAGCACACTCCCTCTCCTTCTGCAACCTCATCGTGATATAATTTAGGTTAACCGCTTGGCCGATGTTACTAAGGTAGATAATAGATGTTGCCTATGCGGGTTGTTATGCTGTCCAATTGGTACACAGACAATTTGACAGTGTTTACCCCAGAATCTTGCCACCAAAGTACTGAGATGCTCTTGCATCATTCCTCAATCTTATACATTTATGTGTAGAAAAACAAAGACAAAATATACTGAATTTAAAGACTGCCATCACTGAGTTAGAGCAAACTGGCTTCTTCTACATTCTACTTATCACAAATGCTTGATTTGGTTAATTTTAAGTATTATTTTAGTATAAAAGGCTGGTGTTCAGGTCACAGTCATATGATGCTGTGACTGTATATCTGATAATCCGAGAAAAACTCGTTTAAAAACATGGTTATAATGCAGTATCCTGGGACAAATGCAAAAAATTAGTTAATTAACTGAAGTATGCCTCCAAGTTGCTCATATTTCTAAGGCTAGACACTATAAATTATATTCTTGATTTTTTATCAGGCTGATCATAATCAAGTCAAGCATTCTAAATTTTCTTCTCTTCTGAAACTGACATTTCAGATGAAAATGACGACAACAGTAAAAACAACTATTTCATAAAAGTTACTAATGGATTGTTTCACTCTGGTAGAAAAATAGTTGTTAAAAGAATGAACAAAATTGATCTGAATAGACATTATTATTGTGTTATATTTTCTAAAGTTGAATATATTTAGCATGCATTGTGTTAAAAAGAAAAAGAAAGGAAGCTTACAGTTTCTTTCCAAATTTACTTCCAAATAATATGCATTAAGTTCAATTGGTCTTACTTCTTGCAAAACCATGATTAGGGTCAAGCTATACATCAAGTGTGAAAAAAGTGGGGAGAGTTAAATCTGTGTTAGAATACATTTTGTTCTTCTAAATGATCCCGATACCTTAAATTAGATTCATTCTAACAGCCAAATTATTGCAGATGTAGGGAATGAGATTGCTTGCTATAATTCTATATTGACTTCATAAACATATGGAGAAAAACCTCATCCATTGTCACATGACAGCATACTTACTGACATTTAACAATACAGAAAATAAAAGAAAGACAGGAAATAGTGGAGCAACTCAGCAACCTAGTCAGTCTGAAAACCTGTCAGCATTCAACAGAAGTTTTGTTTTCAAAAAACGAAGTATAGATTGGAATAGTACAAGTATGTGCCTTCTAAAGACTTCAACATGCCCCAGAAAACACATTGTGTGAACTGTCAACTTCTTTATAAGCAAGTAAGATTGTAATATTGGCTGCTCCTTTGCCAGAATATTAGCTCTGAATTAACAGATAATTGATAGAATTAGAAATACTTTTCTCTCTCTCTCAAGCTCCCACATAGATGGTTACTCCTTCAGAAATATATATCCTGTGATCTAGTTGTTCATTTTCATGTACAAAATTATTTCATAGCAATAAAGGTAAGGAGAACCACTACAAAAATGACATAGACAGGTTTTACTGATACTATATTATTTAACACACACACACAGAGACAGACAGAAGATTTTTTAGCCTGGGGTTTCAGGGACAGAAAAGAATTAACAATACAGGGCAATTTGCCACAAATAAAAGATATAATTCAGAATTTTGTATAGAAAAAAGGATGACTTTTGCTTTGAAAGATGTTTAAAATGGTTTTTACCTTAGGAAAAAAAAGATATAAACTACAAGATGTAATTCAGTAGTTACGCCTATAAGAATATCAATATGTACATTGTGATTTTGTTTGGAAAGAAGGAAAAATGTTTTTTCTTGACACCAATATTAATATTCTTCTTGAATAACATATAAACTGATTTGCAAAAGCAAAAAAAATCAGCACTTGGCAATACAGAAATCTACAAATCAGATATAACAACTAAACAAATTATATCTAACATAATTTCTAGAGGATAGATGTCCTTTAATATCAGAAGAAATATTTCAATAGTAGAAAAGGATTAAAAGAATTAATCATTTGCTTTTATCAACTAATGCAGAAGAAAATGTAATGCCCTTTTCCTCCAATTGTGCACAATATTTTGCTGGAGAGATTTGGACTAGCTCTGCAATCATGATTATTTTAATACATTGAAAGAGCTCATTTGAAAGAAATGGAACACTGCGATATCTGATCATTTCTCCTCACTCTAGCTTTTATCTGGTTTGCTTTCTTGACAGCTGTGTGTTTGTTTAAAAGGGCTTGGATTTCTGTTTTCCATTCTATTTTTGCAGGCTTGTTCAACTGGGTAGATTTACAGACAGAAAGAGGTTTCAGTGCAAGCATTGCCTTTTCTGCATGCGCAAATTGTTAATGCCATCTAAGAGCAGTGTTTCCTGGTTCCCCCCAGGTCATTGGGATGGTGAATCCATTTCAGGCCTAAGACCAAACATGAAAAAAGCTATCCAGGATGCTATACCTATTTGGTGACAGGGCTCAGTACCCTGGATAACTCCATTAAAATCTGTGTAAAAACCTGAAGGTAGATTCACTATGCTGATGACGTGGGAGCTCTTAACCAGGGTTGCCAAGCATCCGGGATTTTAAGGGACAGTCTCGTATTTGAATGAAATGTCCTATGTTCTGATACATTATTACCCAGGACTTCAATTGTCCCATATTTCCGCCAGCTTCTCCACATTCCCATTTCTCCCTCCCTTCCCAGAATGGAAGAGACTTGACCCAAATGGTGCAAAAGTTGGCAGCACCAACACCAGCACATTTGGTGGCTGCTTTAAGGGCCGGAGTCCCCATGCAGAAGAGGCCATGGTCCAGATCATGCATGGGCAAACTTCGTCCCCCCAGGTGTTTTGGACTTCAATTCCCACAATTATGGGAGTTGAAATCCAAAACACCTGGAGGGACAAAGTTTGCCCATGTCTGGTCTACACTCACAGCTTACCCTCAGAATGAGCCCCGCCCCGACAGACACCACCAGGTAGCTGCCCCTCTAAACCTCACCTTGCCTTGGATTTTGGATGCAGTTCCAACTTCCAGTTCATTATGCACCTGTTCCTTATTTTCACCTTTGGCACCTCGGCAACAGTGCTCCTACCCTGTTTCCCCGAAAATAAGACATCCCCAGAAAATAAGACCTAGTAGAGATTTTGCTGAATTGCTAAATATAAGGCCTCCCCCGAAAGTAAGACCTAGCAAAGTTTTTGTTTGGAATTATGCTCGCCAAACAGAACACCAGAGCATGCAGGATTCGTAAATATACATACATGAAAATAATGCTGTACATGAAAATAATGGAAGTAACAAGAAATTCTTGCTAGGATTCAGTTTGTTTGGTTATGTTGGTTTGCGATGACATCCACTGTACAGTATATAATAAATGTCCATTTTTTTGTTCAACAATAAAAGTGAATTCTTCTTCATGGAAAAATAAGACATCACCTGAAAATAAGACCTAGCACATCTTTGGGAGCAAAAATTAATATAAGACACTGTCTTATTTTCGGGGAAACACAGTAGCAGCACTGGTTGATAGGATTTATAGACTGTACCTACAGTCCCTGTCCACATGTTTGGGCACAGAAAAATATTAAATGCTGTTCTTTATTCAGAGGTAGTATGCCAAAGAATACCAGCTACTGGGAGCCATAGTGGGAAAGAATTACTGTGGGGTTTCCAGAAGCATTTGGTTGCACAGTGGAGAAAGCAAGGTGCTGGAGTAAATGGAGATTTGGTTTGATTGAATATAGCTCTTCTTATGTGTTTATATCCTCTGGAGTGTTTGTGTGTGTATGTTTTTAAATGTAGCATGCTGTACAAGGTTTTAATTGGGTTGATCATTTAATGCATTTAAACTTTATTCTCATACTGGTTTAGTTATTTTGTTTTATTTATATGTAAGCCACTTTGAGTCCCATTTCAGCAGAAAGGTAGGATATGAATTAAATAATGAATATGGCACTTTACTATATTTTCTTCAGCAGTCAAGGTAGTCTATATTTGAAAATGTCATTTCACAGAAATATTTAAGTGGGCTTCCATTGTATACGTTTGCCACCGCAGTAGGAAAATCAGGTTTGTGAAGTGCAAGAAAACCCATTTTGACCAAATATGAACACTCAAGATGAAAATTATTTCTGCATTAGACCTTGGCTTTACATACTTTCCAAATAATGTACTTCCTAATAACAAAACAATAAATACTCCTTCCCTGAAATAGTGGTAAAACCATAGGACGTACTAATTTCTATTCCTACTGATATATGAGACAACCAGTGGCAAAATAAAGGCAGATCTGGAACATCTGTAATGAGGGTTAATGGCTCTAGTACAGGCATGGGAAAACTTCAAACCTTCAGGTGTTTTGGACTTCAACTCCCACAATTCCTAACAGCCTATCAACTGCTCTAGAACATTCAATTTAGGTTCCCTTTCTCCGTCCATTCAAGGAGTGGCCCATTTCTGAAAGCTACCCCTGTTTATCAGTCTAATGCATATCCTGAATAGTAAGTATAGTCTCAGCAAATTGACCATGAAAACGTCAGCATGTAGTGTTGTCAGGTGATATAAGGCTCCTGACCCATTATCAGTTGTCTAGAAGGAGGAATGTCCCTTATTTTATCAGGCAACCCTATCAATGAGGCATGCTTGCCATTATCAGAAAAAGGAATTTTCAGAGAGAGCAGTCAAAACGTCATCCAGAAGTGCTGCCAACTGAGAAATGGTTTTACCATGTTAGCAGATTGCATGAGTTGGCTTTCTTCCTTGATTTTCCATCTTTAATAGGACCAATGTAGTGATCTACCTCATGAGCTCTTGCAAGCACAAACACAGTAAAAAGTAACCACTCTTGGACATTGAAAAATCTAATACAAGCAGGGCAAGGAACTATGAAAATATTTCACAGTTGTGAAGAGGAGGAGGCTGGTCTCAGAATCTGTATTGCTCTGAAGCTAATTTCTACACCCATTGCCTGCAACCTTTCAAAGGGCAAAAAGGCAATTCTTTGATACAGTTGAGAGGATCCAGCGAAAAGAATAGTTTGGAGTGTGTACTGAGGGCTGCAGTTGCCCTAATACCATTTCTTCCAGCATCACTCCCTTACAGTTTCAAAGATCTAGTTTATTTGTTATATTTTAATCCTTTTTTTCATGTATAGAAATCAGGACAGTACACATTAGAGAACTTAATGGGGTAATTTGCTTTTTTCAAGAATTTTTGTAATTTTTTTAATTTAAAAAAGCTAGTGGCCATCAAGAGAAAGTTGATCAATAGATGTTGTAGTGCACCGCATCTCAAGACCTGGACATTTAACATGTAACAGAACTAAAGACTTGTCTAATATGTTGGTTCTCTAGGCTTCTACAATATCATATTTTTATTCTCCCCATAGAATAAGCATAAGTCCAGAGGAAGGAGGCTTGCCAGGGTAACTTGAACTTGAAGGTGAGGATTGCTTCACTTGCCTGAATGGGGATGCCTTCATTCTTATATATTATCTGCATTAGTTATCTTCTGGTTAGGCATTGAAATCCTATAGAACAGTGGCTCCCAACCTTTTTTTGACCAGTTTTTTTGACCAGGGACCATCTGCCCAGGAACCACTTTGACCAGGAACCACTTTGACCAGGGGCCACTTTGACCAGGTGTCACTTTGACTATGGGCCACTTTGACCAGGAACCACTTGATCAGGGGACATTTTGACCAGGGACCACTTTGACCAGGAGCCACTTTGACCGGGAGCCACTTTGACCAGGGGCCACTTGACCAGGGGCCACTCTCCAACATTAGTACCAAAAGGGTTACGAATCAGTTTTGGGTCAACTTTAGATTTGGTTTGGTTATTTGCGATGCTGATTCAGATAATTGCATTGGATAGACCACATCAGCTCTAGTTTCTGAAACAGAACCTATGACATCCTGTAGTCACCATCTTCTTGCCCACAAAAAACCATATCTAGAGCTGATGTGGTCTATCAAATGCAATGGTGAGCTCTGCGGAAAGGTGCGGAAATAAAATTAATAAAATAAAATAATATAAATAAAGAGAAAGGAGTTTCACAGACCAGATTTTCGTTCTTGCGGCCCACCACTGGGCCGTGGCCCACAGGTTGAGAACTACTGCTATAGAACAAATGCAATTTGCTCAAAATGGAAACACCCCCACCCCACTGCCCCTGCTAAAGTCAAATCACTTCCCAACTACTATAGAAATTGTGCTTTCTCCAAAATCTTACAAGGATCGCTTTTTGAGACCTCAGAGCCAGACTCTTCTTCTCTAATCCTTAGGACAAGGGGGAGGAATCTGAGGGTAAGAATGTTGCCTTGAAATGTGCATGTATATTTATTTCTTTCATTTGTTAAAGTAGTTTGAATTTGTTTGAATGGTGTACTCTGTGAATCTGTAGAATGTCAAATGTGCTTGTTTCATTTTGACTTAACTCACAGTGTCAACAAGGCAATGGTTCTTAAGAGATGGTACTTTCTGTTGAGAAACATGTTGCAGAAGACTGAGAGCATTGCATATCTTTACATTTTTCATTTTATGTCTCTATTAAGGGATTTATAAACTTTCTTTCAAGGACAAATCTTCTGCAATATAAGCGACAGCAATCTGAAAGAAAGGCTTTATTAAATAAATGTGGGGGCAGCAACTATATGCAGTCAAATTAAACCATGCAATCTATGCCCTGCCTATGAACCAGTTCTTTATAGCACAGTTGAAAGCCGGAGCCTCCGATGGCACAGTGGGTTAAACCCTTGTGATGACAGGACTGCTGACTTAAAGGTTTGGTTGCTGACCTGAAGTTTGCTGGTTCGAATTCAACCCAAGGAGAGCGCGAATGAGCTCCCTCTATCAGCTCCATCTCTATGTGGGAACAAGGATGGTAAAAACATCAAAATATCCTGGCATCCCCTAGCAATGTCCTTGCAGACGGCCAATTTTCTCACACTAGAAGCAACTTGCAGTTTCTCAAGTCGCACCTGACACGGGGGGAAAAAAGTTGAAAGCCAATTCATGAACCTCTGCAAAAATGGATTCCACAATCAGGGAACCACCACTGAGGCCCTTTCTATACTGCCATATAAAATCCAGATTATCTGCTTTGAACTGGATTATATGGCAGTGTAGACTCAGATAATCCAGTTCAAAGCAGACAATCTTGATTATCTGCTTTGATATTCTGTATTTTATGGCAGTGTAGAAGGGCCCTGAGAAGGTCTAAACAACAAGTGGACTCATCAAGATGTACCTTCTACACTACCATATAATCTAGATTATCAAATCATAAAATCCACATTATCTGCTTTGAGCTGGATTATATGAGTCCAATTCATACAATCTGGATTTTATATGGCAGTGTAAAAGGGCCTTAGGGAAGAGAACCCCTCTTTATACAAAGCCTTTGACTAAGTTTTCAGGATGTGGGAGGAAAAGAGCCATGGTGCAGGCAGGAGAGCAAGCCAGCTGCAATTAACTGCAATGAATCACTCTGACCAGGAGGTCATGAGTTCGAGGCCCGCTCGGAGCCTATATTTGTCTTGTCTTTGTCCTGTGTTAAAAGGCATTGAATGTTTGCCTATATGTGTAATGTGATCCGCCCTGAGTCCCCTTCGGGGTGAGAAGGGCGGAATATAAATGCTGTAAATGAATAAATAAATAAATACTGCTTAATGTGCAGTTTTGTGCATTCTCTGGGTGTTTCTTCCACCTATAGGAAATCATTACAGTTCTCCTCTACTCCCACGTGCTGTTTTTAGCAAGTAGCCAAAATGTCTGCATGCAACAAGCCCTGTTTACTAATACAGGGAGAGATATCAGAGTAAATGGGGGGATATTACTGCCCAGCTATCAGGCATCGCCACAACTTGAAAGACTTGGCATCCAAAGCCAGCCAGACTCTGATGGTTCATTAGACAATAGTCAAGGGTGGTGGAGGGAAGAGAGCAGGCACATGTTGCTGTAGCCAATTATAAGGCTAAAGATATGCCAACCTCTCTGTAGCCCTTTTGAGTAAAACAGTTTCCCTTTCTTGTCATTGTTGCCCTTTCAAATACCACAAATGAAATCTTTTGTAGCCTTAATGACCACAATGCTCACTCGCTTATTCATGTAAATGGCCCTTCCTCTAAGGTCTAGTCAAATTAAGCCAGTAGGGGAGATGCTGGTGGGACAGTGATCTAAGCACATCAAAATACTGGAAGCCTCAATCAGACAGGGCTTTTAAAGGAGCCATCTTTGTGTGTGTGAGTGTGTGTGTGTGGGCACAGAAACAGCCACCAGGATGGGGAAAGGAAGGGAAAAGAAGGATGAAAACTCAGTCCATATGGGATGGCATGTCGTTTCCTCCTGTGTCTGCATTGAACCCTCAAAGTGAAAATGCTTCAAACCCATTTCCAAATCTGGTTCTTTTCAGTACTCTTTCTCTTTGCATTTTGCTTTCCAAAGATACAATATACAATACAATACATAACTGCAGTTAGGAAATCTTACCACTCATGGATTCAGCATGATGGACTGCAAAATGAGATTGAAAATTGTAAAAGGTCTAATTTATTTCACTTAAAACAATGAAAACATTATAAGAAGCTGATAATATTCCCTGCAATCTATTTCCTAGAAAACCATTAGTTTGTTGTTATGGGTAAGAAAGGGGCAATGATTTTTTTTTCTCACATCAGGAGTGACTTGAGAAAATCCAGTGGGAGGCTTCTCTCATGTCCCCACATGGGGAGCTAGAGCTGACAGAGGGAGCTCACCCTCTCTCCCCAAATTCAAACCACAGACCTGTCAGTCCACAGTCCTGCCAGCACAGGGGTTTAACCCATTGCACCACTGGGGGCAATGATCAAGAAACTGCAGAGATTGTTCCAATCGCATGAATATATGTCCACAATTGAGATAGTATTACAGAAGCAATCATGAAAAAAATATGTACTACTAAGGTGTTTCTTCAAATAGATGTGTTTTTCTCAAAAAAAAAAAAAAGTAACCGAAGGACAAAAAGAAAAGTGCTAAATTTGTGTTAATCATCTGATGGATTGAATTGTACACTAGCCATTTTGTACAATAGCTAACTCCCCAGAATGCTTTATCAGGGTAGGTGGTATAAACTTTGGGAAAATTGCTGGACAAATATAAAAACTTTAAAAATCTGAACACAACATTAGTCATTTGTAGGAAGAAAATTAAAAAAGAATTCACGAAAATAAGGTTATTGTTGACACCATCTAAAACACCCTGTTAGTATACTTTACTTTTAACTAGACATGTGTAGGGTTTCACTGTACATAAGATTGCAGAAGAAACAATTTCTTCATTTTTATATCTTGAATCTTACTTATTTTTTAGTTCATTTTAGGAAAATGAATGAGTGTAACTCTACTCAAAAACACACAAGAAAACTTATTAATCCCCTCACCCTTTTTATTCTTCTGAAGGACCTTATCAGTAGCTGGCAGTGGTATCAGAAAAACTTCTGTTATTAATCATAGTAGCATATAGTGTTCAAATATATATTTTGACCATATATCATTCTGATTAAGTTTTAAGTCTATGCCATAACTCTGGAAATCATATGGAAAAACAATGACATATTGAACAGAAAACGTTATTGTATCTATCTATCTATACATTTTCTACCTAAGGAAGCAGAGCTCTAGAAGAAGATTCAATTTTTAAAAAAATCTGGAAAAATAGTTTAAGACATATACATATATACACATACATACATACATACATACATACATAATAGAGCTTTGGTTTTTTTAGTAAGAAAGCAAAAACAAATGTGAAAATAGAATCTGTTTGGAAATTCTAGTTGTTTTTCTTTGGCCTGTATACTTTTGCATATACAACTATACTAGTAGAAACCACATTAGGTAGCTTTCTCTCCTGGTGTGCTAGAAAACCACACACACATTCTTCCTTGCAGCAGATCTGTACATCTGAAAAGAAGGAGGCTGTGTGAATGGAAAAGCTCTTTATAGAATAAAAAGGCGTGGGGTGTTATTAAGGAGGACTGTAAGCCCTATTCTGTTCAGAGTAATTATGGGATCAAATCAAGTTAACGTGAATACCTAGGTCAATAAACTACTGTAGGTTCCCTCTTTTAATCCTCTCCAATCCTGTCGTCTGGGGTTTTTAACTGTTCAGTTTAACCTGCTGGGGTGGGTTAGGCTGCAGGAAAGATGCCCAGAGAATTCTTAAGAAACTATGATGTTCATACATATGAACCAAAGAGTTCCGGACAAGAAGACTCTTCTGGTCTCCCCACCCAAAACAAATCAAAGCAAAATCAACCCAGCTTTTTTTATATATATCTTTGCCATCTGCTTTTTTGTACTTTGTTTGATAAACTATTCTTTTCCTTGAACATATTTGCTGAAAGATCAGATTTAAAAAGTCAGTTTAACAATATATTCTTCAAAAGCATTAGAAATAACATTACTAATAGATTGTTAAGTAGAAACGTAAATAAATGGCCTGTCTTTGGGAGGCTGTCACTATTTTAAAACCTACCTGGCTATCCCTCTGGTTATTGTGCTTCTAGTGGAGCTGTTGCTGCTGTTGTCAGAACGAGTCCATCTTACACATAGGTTGTTGCAATCATGCAACCATTTGTGTAGGCTGACTGCCTTTCAGGTTGACAAGCTTTTTCTTTATTTGATTTCCATGTGAGTGGGTGCACGGCCACAGTTCACTGTTATGATCTGGAGTACCACCACCTTTTATACATACACGTACATGAAGTCATGGGGGCAACAGTATGTAGAGCTGGGCCAGATTCATCAGTTGCAACAAAAGAAAATCAGTTGCACATTGGGGAGCTCATGTATTCACAGAATACTATATAATGGTATAACTATAGCCAATGATGGCATAATGCCATTTCCATCTCTGTCTATTCTCCCTCGATCTCTTTTATTTTGAGTAAGGGAAGACAAACTCAACCTGTGGGACACAAACAACACCATGTCTTGCATATGTAACTTTCATTTCCACAGCAATGAGGGAACAATGAGATGAAAATCAGCCCTTATTTGAAGTTGCCCATCCTGAAAGTTGCTGAAAGCAAGAGTTAGGCCCCTTCCACACAGCTGCATAAAATCCACATTGCACTCAGATAACCTAGTTCAAAGCAGGCATTGTGGATTATCTCCCTTGGTATTCTGGGTTATATGGCTGTTTGGAAGGGCCCTAAGAAAGCTCTTTCAGGCCAAGGGACAAATTGACTTTCAGAGACAGTCTTGGGGCATAAAATACTAGTACATGTTAGTGTAAACTTCTTTTAACCAATAACTGGACCTTATAAGAGACTTTTATCCTTTCAGGATAAACTTTTCACTTTTCCTGAGCTAAAGGATTCTTTTTCCAGAAACAGTTAGACTCAGGAAGTCCACATACAAAGAAAGAATTTTTTTAAATTACTGTTGGTTATCTGCAGCGTTTGATATACGAAGTGGTAACTTCTGTTTCACTTGGCTGACTGTGATAGAGAACTGTTTGTGAAATTGTTAAACCCCTTAGTAGATGAAATGTGAAAATTTTAATTGCCTTTCATTGGTAGTAGAGACAAATAAGATAAAAATTCAGATATGCTTGCTGAAATAATTCTTCCTTTTGCTGGAAATATAAAATATAGATTCTTTTAGGAAATAATACATATTTCTTTATTACGATTACAAGGGCAGTAATAAAACCATACTATAGAATCAGAATTACATATTTGCATTTGTAAAGTTATAGACTTATTTACTGGACAAATAGTTATATTCTCCATTAAGTCTGAAAATATTATCCACTCTTACATTTGCTATTTTCTGTATTACGTTCTTTGTTTTGCTGAAAGTTGCTGGATCCCTGTCCTCCTTGTCAACCTGGCCACCTACTGGCCGCAGCTCTCCTGGGTATCAGACTAAAGTATTTCCCCCACTTGCTTGCCTGATCCTTTTAACTAGTCGAACAGGAGCCTCCGATGGCCTAGGGGATAAAAGCCTTGTGACTTGAAGGTTGGGTTGCTGACCTGAAGGCTGCCAGGTTCGAATCCCACCCGGGGAAAGCGCGAATGAGCTCCCTCTATCAGCTCCAGCTCCATGTGGGGACATGAGAGAAGCCTCCTACAAGGATGGTAAAAACATCAAAACATCTGGGTGTCTCCTGGGCAACGTCCTTGCAGACGGCCAATTCTCTCACTCCAGAAGCAACTCCAGTTGCTCCTGACACAGAAAAAAAAACTAGTTGAATAAATAAACATGAGATGATCACCATGTAAAATAAATGCCATATCCCTGAGCTACCATTCCTTCTTTAAGGAAATGGTAAGATTTGGCCTCTAAAATCTGAAGACATTATTCTGAGTTTTACATAATTTCCTTTCTGAAAGTGGAATGGAACAGAATTCTACTCACAGAATGGGACACTACTCTTGCTCCTCCTTATTAGCTGCCAAAGCCCATTGGGAAACCCAAACAAGTATGGCATGTGGTTTGGATGCCTGCAATAAGGAAAAGACTTGCTGGCTATACCTTTGAATTCAACTCATTTTTACAGTCTCAGATGCTTAGCAAATTTGCACACAGCTTGATCATGATACCCTAATGTGCAATATTTCAATGTGAGGAGGCAGCTAACACTTTGGTGTTGTCCAAAGACCCATCCCTCAATGCTACTTGCTGCAGAAGGAAGCTGTCACTAATGGGTTTCATGTGAAGGGTCCAGTCCCTTACATAAGTATTGTGAGCATAATTTTGATTCAGACAGTTACTAATTTAAATACAACCATACATTTAATGTAATACATGGTTTGTCCTTATAAGCACCATGCTCATATACTGAGTCCATGCTCATGGACCGAGTGCCAGCAGGACTGATGACTTGAAGATTGGGTTGTTGATTTGAAGATTGCCAGGGAGATGGCAGATGAGCTTCCCTCTATCATCTCCAGCTCCATGTGGGGACATGAGAGAAGCCTCCCACAAGGATAGTAAAAGCATTGAAACATCCTGGTGTCCCCTGGGCAACATACTTGCACACAGCCAATTCTTCACACCAGAAGCGACTTGCAGTTTCTCAAGTCACTACTGACACAAAAAAATGGACTGAGTTGTCTAAACAATAGATGATAAAATATTAGACAATAGACATGCCCGCATATGCACAGAGGCCATTGCTTTATGCACATCTCTGAAGCTGAGTGGTTAACTGCAAGCCATAGGACCTCCTGTGGCATATCTGTGTGTACACCAGTTGTGTGCAACAACTGTCTTCTTCATCCTTCTCCTGCCTCTTTTAAAGCTACATGTGGTTTGGCACAATAGCTGCTTTGAAGAGAGGAAATCAAAGTTATGCATTATTTTACTTCAGCAGTCATTATTTATTTATTGGGATCATGGCCATCATGTTTTCAAATGAATCCTAAATGTGGATACATTTTGTTTTTCATCTGCAAATGAGTGGATGCTATGTACTATGGAAGTATGAGGATTTCCTTCCAACCACATTTTGTTATTTTTATAGGCTTTCCTCCCTCTTTTTCCCCTGAGATTTTAAATACAATCATGGTAAATTAAAATAGTCTTCCTTGACATTATTACATTATGAAAGCATTTCAAAGAATGTCCCTGGATGGAAAGAAAGGGAGGCAAGGGAGAAGGGTTGCCAGATAAACACCATCCCAGGCCCTGAAATTTCAGGACCAAAACCTGAGACCTAAGGAGGACTGCTTGTGACGTCTCAAATCACAAGCTCTGGTGGTATCTGTGCCTTATGTACCTTAAGTATTGACCAAAATTGCACAGAGTTTTGCATTCAATTATAAAACACCAAGTCTACAAATGAGGAATACACACACACACACACACATGTAATTTCCAAGAGAAACCTAGGAAAAGGTAACAACGACCTGCCAAGCAAGCCAAATATCAGGATCAGGGAGCCAAAGGCTCTGAGTTCCAGTATGACTATCTATGATTTTGAGGTGACACCACTATTTGATGAATTCCCAACTTTTGTATGACTCCCCTTGCCCTTATTCTGAAAGGTGGAAATGCTTCTTCTAAGTTAAAGGGCTGGTATTTTGGACATGCCCATTTGCTTCCAGGCTCACCCAACACTGGGAACTTCTCTGAAATTGGATTTGGCTCCCAGCCTGGAAAAGGTTTCCCTCTCTTGCCTGATATCATCAGTAAGATTGAAAAGAGGTACATTTCTTGAGCGACTTCACTGTGCATAATCAACACAAGTCTAAAGCTCTACAGCAGAAGGCTTGATGGCTATGTGCCACGTGCAACTTTGTCTCTTACATTTTGTCCATTGTCATGTTTCATTGCCTTCTGTCTTATTAAATCTCTATCATGACTCTAGTACAGAGATTGGTGGGAGACCCTTAGCTTGGGGGAGTATTTATTTCCTTAACAAACCTTAAGGGAGAGAAGAATTTAAGAAGGCACAGGCCATCCTTAGAAAGTGAAAAAGCATCCCAAACAGTCATGTTTGAATGATGTGAACTCTGGTAAATGCCAGCATGCAATATGGCAAAAATGAATCAATCAGTTCAGCTTAGTTCGGCTTTTGCAACTGGCCATCTGGCGCAAAAGCAACCAAATGGATCTCTGCATATTCATCTTCATTTTCACAAATACTCAAGAGATTGTCATTCTTGGGTAAAATAAAATTAAATCACCATATTTTTGAGACATTGTTTCCTTGCATTCTCTCTAAAGATGTGTGCACTTATGCAAAGGCAGGAGGTATCACCCCCCCCCCCAACACACACACACACATACATACACACACACTTCAATGTTGAAAAGAAATTTCTCTTTGGGAGATTTCTAACATTTCAAAACAAAGAGTTCATATCTTTCAACTGTCCTAATTTGACAGGACAGTCCCAATGAATTCATTGTTGTCCCATTTTAAAATACCCCAGTTTCTGGGCCTTTACAGACAGACCCTATATCCCAAGATTTGATCCCAGGTTTTCTGATCTGGCAGTGGAGACTCATATAATCCAGTTTAATGCAGAAAACCTGGGTTCAGATTCTGGGATATAGGTCCTGTCTGGAAGAGCCCTCTCTCTTCTCCTTCCTCTTTTTCCTCTTGTCCTCAGCTTACTTCAAAGTGCAAAAGTCCTTTGCAGCCTCTGCTAGACTGTATGGTCTTCCTCATTAATAATGTTGTCATAATCTGATGCTGCACAGCCTCGCGTGTCCCAATTTTCATCTGTGAAATGTTGGAGGATGTGAGAGTTGCTTTTATATATGAAAAGATGTTGGCTTTCTCTCACACACATCATCCCAAAATTAGTTTCAATGCAAGCATAGTTTACTTGCTACAGGGATTTTTAGTAATTTGAAAGACTCACTACAGTGAAAATGTATCTGTATAATAAGTCTCACTGACTTAACATGTCTTCTGTTGATCAAAGCTGATGTTGAAAGACATGGTGTCTTGAAAAACTTCCAGATATCAACTAAAACCACTAGAGGGTTGGATTGATTTGCTGCGACTCTGCAGTTTTGGCTATGCTATGGCAACTTTTCCCAATCTTGTACTTTTTAGATGTGCTATACTGCAGTTCCAATAATCTCCATCCAGCCTGGCCATTCTGAGTATAGATAAGAGGAACTGGGTAATCTAACACACCCAGAGGGCACAAATTTAGAGAAGACTCTGATAATGAAAATGACTGTAAGGTAACACACTATAGCAGAAGAATGAAGGGTACAGTGCATACATGGAATGAGAGGTGATGTTAGCATCTGCTCAGAAGTTTGTTTAGAAGTGAGAGCAGGATCAGAGACTAATGACTATTGAGTCAGTAGAATAGATTGAATCAGTAGAGTTGAAATGGCATGGGTTACAATTAGAAACTGGACCCCCTTCAGTAATAATAATAATCCAGTACCAGGCCATATTAAAAAACTGTAGATAAAATACTATAAAATTTTGGTTGGAAATCAGCAGCTATAAAAAAATTAGAAGCAACAAAGACAATAGTGCTTGTTTGTAGCACATGTAATCCGAAATGTTGTAGTTGGGTAATAATGGCATCTTTTAGCAAGCACATGTACATTAGAAGGTTCAAAAAATAAATTAGCACAGAATATTAGCTTTGTAGGTATATTGATGCAGTACATGTCAACTGGGTTTACAAAAAGTGTTTTTGTAATTACAGTTGGTCCTTCATATCCATGGAATCAACCATTCAAGGGTTCAACCATTTACAGCTTTAAAAAAATTACAAAACAATTAAAAAGGAAACTATGAGTTTGCCATATTATATAATATATGTCATTTGACTACTCCATTGTATATAATGGGACTTGAGTATTCCAACAGAATGAGAAACAGGTATCTTTCTCATGCTCCATAGAATGAGAAACAGGTAGCTTTCTCAAGCTCCACATTTTATGACTTGCCCACAGATTTAAACAAAAATTCCAACAGATTAGAAGAGAAATCTGTAATTCCCACTAGAATATTTTGGAAAATAATAAGAAAGTCTGGACCCTTTAGACCAGCAGAGTGACTTTCTTAGTTCCCTGTAGGGGCCAGTACTGTATAGGTGACCCATAAATATGTCACATCCAGCACACTAGGATCATTGATTCCTAGTATAGTCATTTCCATGAGAATAAAATCATATATATTTCATAAATGGCAGGAGTCTATATGATTTGCATCCTTCGTGGGAGTTGCCTCTATCTGTACCTTTTTCCCTGCCTATATTCTAGGTGGATGTAATATGTGGTGAATTGTTGAGAATTATGTAAGGAAAGACAAGTCATGCACAACATATGTCACAATGTTAGAAGACTGTAGCAAGTACAGTTATTTTGATTGCAAAGGCCATAAATTAACCAATAAGAAGAGATATTTGAGTAACATTCCAACTCTTTAACTGGGGAATTTAATTAGATGCACCTGTCATCACTTTTTGTTTTCTTCATTTTCTTACAGATGGGGATAAAATTAACAGATTTCTAATCTGTATAAGGAAAGAGTGAGCCTAAAGGATGTTAAAGACGTACAGTAGTGTACAACTCAGACTGTTTCTTGTTCCAAGGTAAGTACACACTGACCTTACAATCTCCAAACCCAGCTAGGGAAGGCATAAATCTCATGCCTGCAGACTTTTATTCCCCCCCCCCCACACACACACACACACACACCAAAACTCGATTAAAAGACACTGTTGGCACCAACTGATGAGGAAATTGTAAAGGGCGCAATGGATGACAGGATAAGCCTCCAGCTATAGTGGTTCTGAATTAGATTTGGTCCAAGTCTACTGAAGCAGAGACTTAGGGAAGGCCCAGCGCAGCCGCCGGGAAGCCCGAAGGAGAAGGAGGCAGGAGGTGGCGCCATCCTCCCGGGGGCCTTAACTGCGCCCCCGGGACAATGGCGCCACAGGCAAGTTCCTAATTCGCCTCATGGTTGGACTGCCCCTGGGAATGGCTCTTTCTTGAACTAAAACAGCTCAGCCAAGTCAAATCCCCATTCTGACATGTGGCCCATTGGACAGCTTAAGCATCACTATGTCTTAGCCTACCTTACCTTGTTTGATTGTTATGATGCAGTTGATATAGAACGGGCAGGTTATATATGTAATGAATTGCAAACATGCATGTAAGCAGTCAACAGTGAATTGCATGAACTGAATTGTTCTTTACAATTGCTAACCCATAGATTTATTATTATTATTATTATTGCATTATCTGAACATCATTGTCGTCGTCATCATCATCGTCATAGTCATCATCATCGAGGCTTGCCATAGCAATCTGACGTTTTCTAAATCTACAGTCTCTCCTTTTTGGTTGATAACAGTGGCATATAAAAAATGGCCTGACCTTTATGATGAACTACATTAATTTATAGGTATCGCTGTGATGGAGAATAATTAAACAGATATCTTTTTTCCAGACAGATGATTATTTTTCCCTCCTGTGCCTTAATCTGTACAAGGCAGACCAGGTTAGATTTTCCTCAGGATTTGTGGCTGGCATGGCATTTCAATGTTGTTAAGATGTGAGCAGATCAAGTGATAGCAACCAAAACAATTTGGCGGAAGATTGATTGTGTCTCTCAATGTATTTAGTGTCCAGGCATGCCTGCTTCAGAGTCACCTTGACAGAATAATGTCTATAGTTTATATCACTGGTACGCTCATGTCCTAGAACTGTCCCACTTCATTCAGTAAGGTATACAAATGCCCTGTCTCATTTGAATAAACATGCCAAGTAAATGTTAAACAAGACACATCAAAAAGGTAGCAAATAATATTACATCTTCACCAGCTACTCACCCTGTACAAAGACACATGTTTCCTTTCAAACATTGAACTTAAAGCCTGTTAATCCACCTCTATCTCTCCTCTGGTTCAAACAAGCCACCATCATTTTATGCATGCCTTCCTCTGTTTATCTACACTTATTTTTATTCACTTAAAATGCTTCCTCTTGATATGGTTTTTAAAAGGTTCATAATTTATTAAAGTGTGATTTCAGCGTTTATGATTCAGAAGTGACGTTTTAAGATTTTATCTGGCTCAGTGTCAATTTGTTTTATTGCTTATTTGGGGGGGGGAGGGTGACAATGTAACTCTGCTTGCCTACAGAGAGCTCTGAAAGCAGCGTTGAAACTCACAACAACCCTTTGAAGTAGGCGAAACAAAGAGTTACTCAAAGTTGCCTAGTGATCTCTGTAGTTGAACATGGTTTTGGACCTGGCTTTTCTGGCTGTAAGCCCAGCTTACATCACACTTGTTTCTACATAACTGCATATTTATTGAGACTTAGCACTCTGAATCTTTTACTATTTTTTTCAGGCACCATTACAATAAATAAAAATTGAGGCTCCCTTAGCTCTTTAAATTGTGCTTTTTTCATTCCTAATTACAAATTCTGATCACGATGACCCTGGCATTGACCTGTATTCTGTAAACTCAAGCTGAAAAGGAACGCTCCTTCGTGATCTAGAGCAGTGGTTCCCAACCTTTGGTCCTCAAACTCCCAGAAATCCTAGCAAGTTTACCAGCTGTTAGGAATTGTGGCTGCTGACATCCAAAACGCCGGAAGGACCAAAGGCTGAGAACCATTGATCTAGAGCAAGACTGAGCAACATGTATTGGATTCAAATTGCAGGTAAAGAGATTCCACCTAAACTTTAGGAAGATTCCCCCATAATAAGAGCTGTTTGACAATGGACTATATCTCCTTGGAATGTGCTAGGGTCTCTTTCTCTGGAGGTTTTTAAACATAGGCTGGGTGGCAATCTGTTGGGAGTACTTTGATTTTGTATTCCTGTGTGGTAGTAGGTTGGATGGGATGGATGACCCTTGTGATCTCTTCCAACTCTATACTTCATTGTGGCCTGAGATATACATGCAACCCTCCCTGGTTTTTATCATTTGCTTATTCTCTTGAATTTGCTACTGTGCTGCTGAAATTTGGCTACATGAGAGCAGCAGGCCTCCAATTTGCTCTTGCAATGTGTTTTCTTTCAATTTGCTTTGCCCATTTTCAGTGTCATGATGGCAAAAAGCCACATTTTAGTTCAAGACAAGACATATGGAAAATTGGTAGCTTATGTACTCTGCCATGCACCATGTTTTAAAGGAGAAAGGTAACTTTTTTCATCAAAATGCCATTGAATTTTGGTGGCATTATGGAGCAGCCCCATTTTGTTCAGGGTAGCAATGTGAACCCATCAATGTTGAAGTTATCCACCCCTGATGTAAGGGATCTTTTCCATGCATCCAAATAAAATTTAACATCAGAATTAGAACATGTAAATAGAATTGTGGTCAAAATACGCTACAAGTTGTTAGTTTAGGCCAGCTAATTAGGTGGATAGAAAGAAATATATTTCCATCAGCCACCAACCACTGCATCGGATAGGTACAAAATGCAAACGTATAACTATACAGATAGATATAAATCAGCCCTTTGGGGAGGAAAGAAAAAAAAATCACTTGTGTTCAAATAACCTGCTGAGTGATTCTGATGAAACCAAGCCCTTCAACTTCAGTAAAGGAGAATGCTTTGGTTTCCAAAATAATTTATATTAGTATAAAATATTTGTAGTTGTCATGATGTTCTTCCTAATAATTAGTAGACATGTTCTTTTTTTGTAAGTTGATTGTTGCATTGGCCAAAAACATAAATGTCATGTTAGGCTGTGTTAACAGGAGTACAGAATCCAGACTAAAGGATATATTAGTGCCAATGTATTCTACAGGTACTTTGAGTAGATGTTACATGGCACCCAGATCTATGGTTCAAGAAATATTGACAACTGGAATGCTCTGACAGAAGGGTAAGAAAGATGGTAAAAGTTCTTAGCCACTATGAGGAGTGGCTAAGGGAGCTGTAGACGTTTAACTTGGTGAAAAGAAGACTGAGGGCCCTTCCACACAGCCATATAACCCAGAATATCAAGGCAGAAAATCCCACAATATCTGCTTTGAACTGGGTTATCTGAGTCCACACTGCCATATAGTCCAATTCAAATCAGATATTGTGGGACTTTTTGCCTTGATATTCTGGGATATAGGGCTGTGTGGAAGGGCCTTGGGAGGTGATATCATACCCATATTTGAATCATTGAAGGGATGTCATGTAGAGGATGGAACAACTTTCTTTTCTGCTTTGTCAGCAGGCCTGTAGCCGGGGGGGGGGATTTTAGGGGTTCAACCCCCCCCCCCGAATTTTTTCAGGTTAAAAAAAAAACCTGGTTTACTCATGAATTTTAACTGGTTAACCAAATCCCCATGCTAAGTCTATGAGACGCAAAAAGCTAAGAGTCCCTCCAGAACTGTAAGTACTATCTCAAGCAAATATTGACAGGCCTGCAACCGGGGGGGGGGGGGGTGTTCAACCCTCCCCCCCCCCTGAATTTTTCTAGCTATGGCCCTGTTTCTCAGAGATTAGAATATGAACCAGTGAATCCAAATTTCAAGAAAAGAGATTCCATCTAAATACTGTAAGACTGTAAGGCAACAATCTCAGATGTTGGTTGGGGCTATCTTCAGAGGTATTTAAACATAGTTGAACTAAATAATAATAATAATAATAATAATAATAATAATAATAATAATAATAATAATAATAATTTTATTTTTGTACCCCACCACCATCTCCCCAGAGGGACTCAGGGCGGCTTACAGATATAAAACCAGCATACAGTAATATCAAATACAAAAACACACAAATAAATTTAAAAGGCATTAAAAATCACAATCAAATGGATCTTGAAGTCCTTTCCAAATGAATGATTATTCTGTAGTGTCCACACTACAACTTCTTTCTGATAGATAAACCCAGCTGATTATCTTTTTCCAGTTGGATGTAGAGACAAGGTCTGAGATACAAGGGTCAAATGTATACGTGACTGACAGGAGCTAATGAAAACACTTTGTCAACACCCTAGAGCAGTGGTTCTCAACCTGGAGTCCTCAAATGTTTTTGGCCTACAGCTCCCAGAAATCCCAGTGAGTTTACCAGCTGTTAGAATTTCTGGGAGTTGAAGCCAAAAGCATCTGGGGACCCCAGGTTTGAGAACCACTGCCCTAGAGTCCTATAAACTGAAAACCATTGATATAAGACCATACAGACTTGGACACTTCCACATATTGACATGTATCAGCTGTGAAGTCTGTTTAGGTAGATGCAAGCTATTTCATTCTCAAAATATATGACAAACATATAATAAAATATGTTTCCATGGGGTTCACCACATAACCCACCCGCTCAGAATTTTACAGGCTTCAGCCTACCTGAAAAAGCTCTGCTAGGTAACAGCAAGAGGAAGTAATTGCAGGGAAAGTGAGGGGAGGGTGCAGCGATCACATGGAAACCCTGAGATTGATTGTGAACCTGATAACTAACATGTGGATTTTTTAGGTGGGGAAAAGGGTACATGATCATTGAGTCATTCAAAATACAGCCTTATTTACTGCTTATAGCATATATATATATATATATATATATATATATATAGAACCTTATGAGAGAAATCATTATTATATATATATATATATAAGTTGACTAAACTAAAGGCAAATGGAATGGGGCTAATGTTCTAGATTCACTGTCCAAAACTAGAGCTGTGAATAAGAATCTTCAAAAAGAACTATTGTCCTATTCATTCATCTAGAGCCTTCTCTTCCTTATATTTTTTGGCTATTTTAACATTAGATCCTATTGTCTGAGGCCCTTTCCCCCTGGCCTTGATTCCCCATTGCCCTCTGGGCTTTTTGTTTGGGCTGTTTTCTCTCCCCCCCCCTCTCTCTCTTTCACCTCAGCAGTAGGGCTGTAAACTGTTTATAGCAACTCTCTGGTCAGAAGTAGAATCTGTACAGAACCCACTATTTTGCCAAAGTTCTAGTCTTAAATAAATGGAACTTAACTTAGAAGTAGAAAACTGTATGCCTTTAAATAGTTTGCAACATCTACACAACTTTAAAAAATGAAGCAGCTGGTTGCCATAGAGTTTTAATATGCAGTGCTTTCTTCACAGCTGATACTTTTTCATTTGCACATGAAAAAAAGAAAATCAACTAAGATGCTCTTATGACATCTTCAGCTTCAACCATATTTTCACCTGGATAGGCACCTTCCCTATTACAAGTACTTGAAGTAAAACTGAGACAGGCTCTCCTTGTGTAGAAATATGCCAGATACCAAAAGGGGAAATCTAAAGTTTGCTTACCATTCCTCATTTTGTTTTTCCATTCTTCCTCTTCAAGAACTTTTCCTGGTAGTGGTGGAGGGGTAAACTTTAAAATGAACCAGAAGTGAATTGCATCTACGGGGTAGGGGAAGCACAAAATGAGTGTACTCCTCCCATACAAATGCTGTCCCCCATGACATTTTATTTCAGTCCCCAAATTTCTAGCATTTCGGTGACTTGAAACTGAAATACAATTTAGAAATACAATTAGACAACCAACCAGAAAGACCAGGCTAATCAAGTGAGGGCGCATCCAAACAGCCCCTTTAACATGGGACTTCCCACAATTAAAAGTATTTGATATCATTATATCTTTACTCCTAGAGAGTAAGGCTAGTATTTGTTGCCTCGTGTACTGGAGTAATGTGGAGCAGTCACTAAGATGACTGGGAGAAGTCACTGAAAGGACCCTCTCCTGTCTCCTGTGCAGCGGAAACAACTCCTGACCATTCCTAAAGATAGTTTACAAACAAATCTGATTAGCCTCATGTCTGCAGACCCCTAGTTTTACCACTAAATTAAATTAAAATAATTCAGGAAAATTAAGAATTCAGTAAAATGTAATCAAATGGCATAACTTGTCTGCCCTATCATTAAGCAGAGTGGGATAATGGCCTTAGTCCGTAGATATATCAAAAAGAGTGCAGAACAGATCTGACAGTGCCCATGACTGACTTTTCATGTTGCTGCCAGGGCCGGTCCAACATGGGACGCCAATTATGCCTCGGAGTTGGGCGCACATCAACGGGGGGCGCTCTCGGGCAAAACATGTGCCTTGGCAGCTCTCTGTGCGCCCCGTACCCTCCGTGCCTTTTTCCAGCTGATTTTGACATTTTTGTCCCTGAGTGGGATTTGAACTCGCAGCCTCCTGGTTCTGAGTGTGGTGTACTCTCTCTGGGAGCCACCAACTCCCCTGTAACAATAGCAATTCGGAACTTATACTTATTCTCTCTCTCGCAATCAGTTCATCTTTTCCCTTTATCTTCTAAGAATAATAATAATAAAACTTTATTTATTTATTTATTTATTATGATATAATACTGATAATAATACAATTTAATAATTTTAATTATATATATATATTAAATGTAATATTACTAATAATATTACAATGTAATGATTTAGTACAATATAGTAATTTAATACTATTATTTTACTATGCTAATAATATAATGTATTGTATGTGAATGTAATTTGTAAGCTGCTCTGAGTCCCCTTTGGGGTGAGAAGGGCAGCATATAAATGTAGTAAATAAATAGAGCTGTCAAGCCTTGCCTTCTCTGGCAACATTTCCAACTGATTTTGACATTTTTGTCCCTCAGCGGGATTCGAACTCGCAGCCTCCTGGTTCTGAGTGTGGTGTGTTCTCTCTGGGAGCCACCGACTGCCCTGTAACAATAGCAATTCGGAACTTATACTTATTCTCTCTCTTGCAATCAGTTCATCTTTTCCCTCTATCGGGGCCATCCTGGCCCCGTGCCTTCCCAAACTTGGGGACATTCCTTCCTTCATCCCTCTCTTTAGAGTCCCCCGGGATTTATGTGCCAAGGAGTCTGGCTTGCTAGGGTACTTTGGGAAACTACATCTCTCATGTATATAAAATTGCCCTAAAAGCTCAGTGTTTCTGTCTATGTGTTCCTACTTGCCCATGTGTTATGTTGCCTCATTATGTTTCTGAGACCCCATCCCCTTCCCTTTGGCGGGAAATGGTGTTTCTGACCCCAAAGAAGTCCTGCATCCCACATAATCATATAGCCTGCGGGGACGAAATCAAGCTGGGAATTTCCTCATCATGTATAATTATGTGAGAGGCAGTCATAGGGAGGAGGGAGCAAGCTTGTTGTCTTCTGCCTTGGAGACTAGAACATGGAAGAATGGCTTCAAACAAATAACCCACATTGCCTGCTTTGAACTGGGATATATGGCAGTAAGGATTCAGACAATCCAGTTCAAAGCAGGTAATGTGGGTTATTCTGCCTTGATATCCTGGGTTATAGAGCTGTGTGGAAGGGCCCAAATTCTTTCTCCTTCTCTGCCAAATAATGCTGGAAAGTGTCCAGAGGAGGGCCACATCTATGAGAACCACTGGTCTAGATGATGTCTCTCACTGAACATTAAGTTATTGTCCTGTGACTGGATGCTTTTCTGCCACTTTTCCTCATGAGCTACTAAATTACCATGTTCAGGGGAGAGGCTGCAGCCTGAAAAGTGGGGTTTGTGGTGAACTAGGGAAGAATGGAGGATCTCAGCCTTGGTATTGTATTGTGTGGGGATTAAAAGAAGGGCCTGCAGCTAATCCAGCAACTCATACTTACATCTTCTGGTAGTACCAAGCAATCAGTCAAGAGGGAACCAGATCAGACACTGATGTTGAGCCTTCCAAGACAAAACCCAGGCATTTCCCCAAGGATGTTGCATGCTGGATCCTGCTCTGTATACTACTGAGGCACCACCTGTCAGTGTCCAACAGTCCCTTTTGCCTGTGCTCTTCTATTGTTTGCCTTACCAAAAGAGCTACAGTATCCATAGAATAGGTGGATCACTTAAAGTGAGTCTGCACTTTAAATTATGCCTTGTGAATGCTGTTATTCTGGTTGCCAAGTTATTGTTGTTATTCTGGCTACCAAATAATGTTTGATTTTATAAACAGATTGTTCTCTTTTTAACTTTTGTATATTCCAATGGTTGTTAAGACAATTAGTTATTTTTAAAAGATGTCTAATATGTTGTAACGCCTTCCTCTTTCTCTACCACTTTTTATAAAGTGTTATTTTTTAACCTAGAATCAACATGGTTCTTTAAACATTCAGTTTGCAGAAAGTTCTCACATATGGGTAGATTTTGTTTTATGCAGGGAGATAAACAAATCTGGGGAAATCTTTCAATGTACAGTTCAAGAAGTTGACTCCAGATGTTAAAGTAAATCCATTGATAGCTAAGCCTCGATAAAATCTAATTTTTAGATGGACTATATTAGGTAGGGATGCTAAAAGGAGTGTCACAATCTAATATATTTAAAATATCTTCAAAAATTCAAGCATCTCTGGGATATAGTCAACCATAGGACTGTTGAACTAAAGCAATATTAAAGGTTGTTTTGCTGATTAATCAAATCAGTTTAGATCAAAGGTTTCTGCTTTACTTGATCTTAGCATTTCTAGAAAATGACTTTGTAAAACCAAAAACCAGCACAGCTTCATTTAAATGTCTCAGACACCACCTCCCTCATTTCATGTCAGGACATCATATAGGCAGGTTTCTTGCTATCACCCTCTTTTTGTCATAACATTTTCCTGATGAAGAGATCTACAAATGTTGAAAGTCTGCACATATTTATGCCCTTTTGGTCAGCTAATAAAAATATTCCTTCTATGGATTTTTTAATTTCAACTTGAAAGAATGTCAGACTTCAGCTTGGAGATCCTGCCATAGACAATGCTTGACTAAATGGACCAATCTTAGCTTCTTTCATTAATTATTTAAAATTATCAAAAATGGTTTGTATTCCATAGTAGGTAAATACGGTAAAGTGTTCCCTGTCACCAATCTCTCCTATTCAGTGCAGTCAACTGTGCCTCCTTAAAACTTGCTCCTGAAAATAGAGGAAGCCTCAAGAAAAGAATAGACTGTGGCACAGAAGGTCTGCAAGACATAGGCATAAATAAGAAATACTGGGTGCTTTACTTTAAGCATGTGAATGCATCCTCCAATATTTCATTTTATACAGCTCATTGTTTTTACAAATTTATAACTACATCCCTTGAGAGCATCTTTTCAAGCCATCAGAATTTTTTTGCTCATTTAACCAATGCACTCATTGAACAACATATTCCTATTGTCCACCAGAAAGTTTATTTACCAAAATCCATGCCGTATTAAAAATAGTAACAACACAGAAAGCTATTTCAGAAAGCTCACATTTAAACTTAATGTTTTCAACATTTGGTCCAATTCTCCAACTTAAGACTCTGTGCATTTCTCTGTTTCAACACTATTTGATTAATGACATCTTCCATGAATAAGAAATGGGTAATTTATGTCACTAGAGAATTGTGAATGGATATTGTAATATATGAGGAGCCTTTCTCTCTTTTTACTACAAATATTCCCATACATCCCTATGGGACAAGTGCAGCCATTCCTTCCAAGACTGAGAGTCTGCACTTTGAAGCTGCTGAGGCCACTGATAGAAAACAGCACTCCATAGCATGAGAAAATGTGGTCAAATCTGACCTTATAAAATGGCATATTAATACAAGTAAAGGGGAATAATCTCACTAATTTAGGAGAACATATGAATGTTAATCAAATATAACACTTTGCAAAACCTAACCTTGACATTTTCCTTTTCTCTGTCAGCAAACCTGGGAAACGTTGCCCATTATCTAAGATAATATTAACTCTAAATGGTATGTCAAAGTGAATCTCATTCTGGTCTCATGCATTAAATTCACACCAGGATACATCCCATTTAAATATATTGCAATCTGTTCTTGTACTACAGCATTGAGAATGAATGGCAAATCATGTATACCATTATAGTAGAATTTACTGATAAGGTAACTTGCCTTTACCAAAAAAGAAGAAGAAGAAGAAGAAGAAGAAGAAGAAGAAGAAGAAGAAGAAGAAGAAAGAAAGAAAGAAAACGAGAGTATGAGAGAGAAGAATATCCCAGTTAAGTAAACACATATTCAGATCACTAACCCAAAGCCATATGCTGAAATAGAATTTGACATTTATCAACATTAAATGAGAAGGTTAAATGTTGCGATTAACTGTCACAGGCATTCTGTGGTACACATGAGAAGGAAGTCAGTGGGAGTTCGAGAAGACAAGGAATACAGGATCAAAGCTTCCAAGCACAGAAGATTAACACTCAAAATAGGAAGATGTACTGAATTAATGCACATTTGGTATACCAAACCCATAGAGTTTCATAAGAATGGGGCTAGAGGATTTTTTTAACAAGTACCCATGAAAGCAACTGATCTTCTAAAAGAATGACAGTACAGGTGCCACAACTCTATGTGTAATAGGTTTGGGATGTATTTTGAATAGTCTTATTAATTCCTTTGGAGAATGACTTGTAAAAGAATTATTCATCCACCCTGTGCATAAATTCTGAGAACAATTCACAGTATGTTTCAAAATTATTTTCAAAGTGTATACAGAGAGGAAAGAATACAAAACTTTTTCCTCCAGACTGCATTTGAAAGTGTGTCAACACTCAGCATTAAGGCCTTTAATCCCAGACTCTAAATAATTTAGATAACATTTGATTCCTCCTTTGCCGAAATGTCAACTTCTGCAAAATCTGAAGCACACAGTCCTGAGAGGACTAAAGAAGAGAGCCAGAGAATATTACTACTGTAAGAACTGAATGAAATATCTTATAATTGCTCCAGGTCTTTTTGTCTCCAGTGCAAATTATGGCAAGTCCTTAGGTGGTGCTTTAGAAGAGCCTCCTTCATCAGCAAACCCTTCCTTTGGACTCCTTTCCTTCAGAAACTCTAAGCATGCATACTAAAACAAATCATGTATCCACAAAATCATGGAAACACTTTCAAAGTTTTTTCTTAGTGCCTAGCTATCAGGCAATTCCACTGATACAAAACTTTTTCTAAATGGGGTTTGTTGTTTCCTTTAACAAAGTTAAAACAATCTCCATTTTTTTGTTGCTGACCTTTCAAATGAAATATTTTAAGAAAGCAATTTCTCTTTCCCTATTATTCACTATAGAAGAAACAGGTGATTTGGTATTTACTGTTTCTTCTCGCCTGTTAATAATAAATAGATACAAATTGCTTCTTTCATTAGCCACTTCTATGCCTCTAACGTTGTGCAACACCTACCAAGCCTGAACAATCTAGGTGTGGCTGAGATTTTTTTAAATCCTTTTTTAAAAAACAGAAAGGAACGTCTTAGCTCCTATCAAACTGAATGTGTAGAGGAATCTAGGCATATTTGCTTCAATATGAGTCCCAGTCAACTCCATAAGGCTTAGTTCCAAGGTTAACTAAGATGGGTGCATATGCACAAACATGCAAAATACTCCCAGATAAGTTTCTTTCAAGGTAAGCCAAAAATTGTTGAATGGACCTGTTTTCTTCTAAGAATGCAGAACTGCAGCCGTTACAGTAAATTCACTGGGACTTTTAAAGAATGGTCTTGAGAAAGGGGAAGCAAATAGTACAAGGAAACATTCATGGGTTTTCTGTTCTTAGCCACAAACATATTATTTTACTCATACATCACAAGCAAAAGAAAATATGGCAACAGAAACCTCTGCCTTGCTTTCTACTTTCTTTAGGAAACTTTACCATAAATAAGATCCAAAATTAAGAAACCTAAGAATAGGAGCAGTCACGTATTGATTTATTGCTCCAAATCCCAGGAGGCATTTTTGCCCTGGATTTGTTAACCATGAAGTTTTTCACCTTTTAAATGTACAAAACTATACTTTCCAAATATAATTTGCAGAACAGTACCAGGAAATATTCTTCCCCAGAAACTACACATTCTTCGACCTTTTGTCCCCATTTGAAAGGTAGCATTCCTCAGACAAGTCCAGAAATGACAACTCATCCATCAGCTCCAAAGCAACAGCATAAACATATCGCATATACACACACACAACTCTCTTTCTGTTTTAACTCCAACATCAAAGCAGAGCCTACTCAGAAACCAACTTTCGCTCCCAGTTCTATCAATTTCAGCTTGCAGCTAGGCCTAAGCAATGTGACCTAAAGCATCCTTACTTTGCAACAGTCTCCATCATCTTCAGAGTCCAGGAAGACAGAGAAGGCCAGAAATAGGAGGAACAAAGTCCAGTTCTCCTGTGGTCTGATTTGGGAAGCTTTGTTATGATAAAGGGAAGGGGTGGGTGGAAAACTTTGGCCCAAAGTGCCAATGGGAAATCTCCCTTTCAAGCAGGGCCCATTTGGGGTTTTCTCTCTCTCTCTCTCTCTCTCTCTCTCTCTCTCTCTCTCTCTCTCTCTTTCCCTCTTTCTACTTTTGTTTCCAAAGGGGGCCTCTGGTCAGTGCTGATTAATACGCTTTTTTGTTGTTGTTGTGAAGTGTTGAATAATAGGAGATGGCCGGTGACCCAGCAAAGCCTTAAACCTCAGGCTACTTTATTGTGGCAAGCTGAGAAAGGGGGCTTTAGGACAGAGACCCCAAGCACTGACCCGCACGCATCCTGCGGATTGCCTATTCATCCCCTCAGCCTTCCAGTCGCCCATTGTTTGCCAAACAACAACGGAGATTTCACAGAGAATGTAAAGCTCCTTTTCACATCCCAGTCAGAAAGGGAACTTTGCAGCAGTAGCAGCAAGCAGCAGCCTTTAAAGTTGCTCCCCCTTCCTTTTCCCCATTCCTTAATGCCTGTTAGCCTGGATTTTCAAGAAACAAATTCAGTTGGCGGAAAGATCCCCCTCCCCCTTTCTCTTTGCATTTCTTTGAATTAAACTGGAGCACATGGAGTTGGTGGTCTTTTCCAGGTCAAAATTGTGTCGGTTGTTGTTTCTGCTGCTGCTGGATCTGCTACAGTCACAACAGGGCCCTGGATGCTACATTGGCAGGAAAGCAAGGAGGCCTTTACAAGTCTTTAGGCCTTTCCTATAGGCAACTTTCCCTTGGTTGCTCTGGGAAAAAAGCCCTTGCTTGGCTATTGTTACAGCAGCAGCAGACAGAGATTTTGGACATAATTTAATTTTGTATTTTTCCCATGACCTTAGTGCAGTGCATCTTATAAAATGGTAATTGAGATCTGCATGTGCTTTTGTTTTTAGGTGCCATATGTAGGCATGCCATCCGATTGTTTTCCATCTTGTAAATTCTAGAGATTTTAATCTTTAATTATATTCTGACCCTGACTGGGCCAAATTTGGATTTTTCCTCTCCTATCCCGTCCACAGATAAGAGTTGCCATGCAAAATATAGGACAAGACTCCTGTACCTTTAGTGATTGTGAGGAAAAGACTTGAAATATCTCCATACCACATAATTATAGCACATGGATTCCAGTTTAATTGCATGGCACCATTCTAAGGACTATCCTGATTTATAGTTTCTTGCTGTATTTAAAATTCTCTCCATGCGAATTCAAATGCTGCTGGGGAAAATGCACTAAGTCCTTCAGAAAACTACAGCTCCTAGGATTTGAATCCTGGAAGTTGTGGTTTTACAAGCTTTGTAGCCTTCTCTACCCCAAAGTGCCTCACTACACTACAACTCCCACAATTCCATAGCACTGAGCCATGGCAGTTAAAGTGGTGACAAACTTCATTAATTCGACAGTATGGATGCATCACAAGAGGGAATTTCAGGAGGATTCTTCCTGGTTCCATGTAACCTGCAGTGAATCTGGGATTGTTTCAGGGGTGCTTAATCCCCTTATAAGCCTGAACCAGGTCTCTAGTTAGGACTTTCCCTTGATCTGCCATAAGGATAGATCAAGGAAAGAGTGATAGCAAAAAAGGTATGATAGGATCCAGAAGAAGGCTGCAAGTGTGAGGTTAGTCATGCCTTTTATCTACAGTTATTCTTGACTCAGGGAAACTAGACTGGAAATTGAAAGGAGAGGTTAGCTAGCTGGAGGATTTCCAGATGTTTTGGAATACATGTTGTGGTCTGAAAGATCTGGAGAGCTGCAGATTCCAATTTGGGGCTGAATAAGCTGGAAAGAATGGAAAAGTCCTGACTACCAATAGGATAGGTCCACATTCACCATAGAATGCAGATTCAAACTGCTTTATGGAGTAGATACAGTCAGAGGTGAACACTCATTTCTAAGTAATGCTGATTTGCAGGAAACTCAGAGATATTGGAGGGCTGGCTTTGTGTGTGTTTATAGAAAAATACCATTTGTTACTTATTGTATGCTTTTAGTTATACTGCTTAAGTTGTGAGCCGCTTTGGATCCCGATCTTGGGAAGGGGAGGGAGCGGAGGACAAATACAAATAATAATTTCTATTTATATCTCCATCAAGATTGGGACCCAACACATATTTTAACCGAACTTAGGAAATGTTCGCAATGGGCAGAACAGTGTGTGCAAACATCTCCTTTCCCCAGCCTTCGTTTTGAAACAACTACTCTCTTTAGGAGGTCGATTGCGAGTTAGTTGGATGGCGTGTGGACGCCAAGCAACCCTGGTGAGAGGGGAAAGGCGGGAAGCGAGCATGGGTCCCTTTACAACAGGCATGGGCAAAGTTGGGCCCTCCAGGGGTTTTGGACTTCAACTCCCACCATTCCTAACAGCCTCAGACCCTTTCCTTTCCCCCCTCAGCCGCATAAGCAGCTGCGGGAGGAGGGGGCACAACATACTATCCCTTTCCAAGAGTGCATTTACTGTACATTGTAATATTAATCTATTTGACACCACTAGTGGAGGTTATAATGCAGTGACGGCACAATGAAGAACACCTTCTTTCTCTTTCCCCTCCTTCCCATGAGCTGGGCTATATTAACATAAAGAGCACTCCCTTCCAGAGCCCAGCAGAAGGAGGTGGAAACTAGATGCAGACGTCTGGAAACGGGGAGGGACTAAATCGAAGCCGTGTCCATGGAATGACTTGACAGGTCAGCCTTCTCATCCGGGGCCTAAAAGTCTCCCATCTTTAGGGTTGGTGCGGGGATCTTACGCACCATAGTGACTGCTCGCCTTTATCATAAAGGTGAATGAGACCATTTTTAATAACATGGCCGACGACGGAATTATTGGAAATAACTGCACCCAGTCTCTGGGCACATATTCCTTTGGAAATAAATTGCAATCATAACCTATAGAATCATAGAATAGTAGAGTTGGACGAGACCTCATGGGCATCCAGTCCAACCCCCTGCCAAGAAGCAGGAAAAGGAAAAATGATGTCACATCCGCTTGGCAAATATGAATCTCCATGAACATATGGAGACCACTTTTTGAAAACCACTAATCAAGAAAAGCATGACTTTGTTAGAAGTCAGCCCTTTGAACAAGTGATATTCATAAGCATTCATGTAATGGCACACAGGTAACACAGCTGTTAAACTGATGAACCTTGTCTTTGAACTGCCAACTGCTATTTGGTTAGGAGATGATGGGGTTTTTTTGAAGTTGTAATTGCAGTTGCCCAAAAGATATAAACTCCCTCGCAACTTCTTGGTTTTAAATATGCACTCAGAGATTATTTTTTTTAAAAAAAAAAACAACAACAAAATCTTTGAAAAATAACTTATCTTGTTTACTCACAACATCTTGTATTAATTGTCCAAACTTGTTTAAGCTCAGTTATAGGTAGGATGTAGTTCTCTCTGTGTTGAGTACACAGGGTATCATTCCTAATCAATAGTCTATAGTCTTTTAGGTCAGTGGTTCTCACCCTGTGGACCCCCAGGTGTTTTGGCCTGCAACTCCCAGAAATTCCAGCCAGTTTATCAGCTGTTAGAATTTCTGGGAGTTGAAGGCCAAAACATCTGGGGACCCACTGGTTGAGAACCACTGCTTTAGGTATAGTTGTACTCACTGAAGTCCATGTCATACTTCTCTACTGAAGTCCAAACAGCAACATGCACCCACCTCCACTGAGATGTAAAACAGACACATCCACCTCCATTGAAGCAGACTCTAAATACAAAATGGAGTCCTGAATCTGAACATGCTCAGTACAATCACATGTCTATAACCCCTCACACACCAAAGAGGTATAGTGAAACTGGCAAATCAACATACACATAGAATACAGGTTAGCAAATATATACATTGACAGATAAATAGTAAAAAGGCTTGACAGGTTGCTATTTCAAACAGGAATAAAGGGTATATTTGTCAAATTTACAAATGACACTAAATTGGGAGGAATGACTAATACACAGAGGACAGGATCAGAATCCAAATTGACCTTATCAGATTAAAAATATGGGCCAAAACTAACAAAATAAATGTCAACAAGGAGAAATGTGTGGTGCTACACTTAAGTGATTAAAATGAAATATCGAGATATAGGATGGGTGACACCTGGCTTGAAAACAGTCCGTGTAAAAAGGATCTAGGAGTAGACTATGAGCTGAACATGACTTGACTGTGTGATCCATCATGTATAGTGTCTAGAGATCAAGGGAAGCCATAGTCCCACTCTATTCTGCTTTTGGTCAAACCTCACCTGGAATATTGTATCCAGTTCTGTGTCCAGCTCTGGGCATCACAATTCAAGAAGGATATTGACAAGCTGGAAGGTGTCTAGAGAAGGGTGAGCAAAATGGTCTGAAAGGGTATGAGGAGCAGTTTAGGAAGCTGGGCATGTTTGACTTGGAAAAAAGATGACTGGGGAAACATGATAGCTATATTTAAATATTTCAAAAGATGTTGCCCTGAGGAGGAGGGGACAAGCTTGTTTTCTGCTGCTCTAGAGACTATGACACAGAGCAACAGATTCAAATTTCAGGAAGATGGTGGAATAGCCTTCTCTAGGTTTTTTTAAACAGGAGCTGTGTGTCCTTGAATGCCAGGAGTGCTTTGAATGTGTGTTTCTGCATGGCAGTGGGTTGAACTGCATGGCCCCTGGGATCTCTTCCAACTCTGTGAGTCTATGAGTTCATGGAGGGAAACAGAAGCAATGTGCAGTATACGAATATAGAGAATTCATCCCTAACCCAGGACAGCCCTATGGCCTAGGATGAAGCACTCTCATCCAGGAAAGTGAGGCCTTCTAAATGTGAAATCCTTGTGATCTCTTGGTATAGGTGGCTACGCAGCGCCCCAGGGATGCCTTGACACAGCTACCCAGTTGCTGGATGCCTATTTCCACTCACCCCCATCCCCACACTGGTCTGAAATGTATCCCTTTGTGTGCATTCGGCCTCCCCAATCTCCTCAAATCTGAGGCTTCTATGCTGAGTGGATATGTATATGAACATTTCCCCCTTTGACTGAAAGAACAAAAGACCACAGACATATATAAGAATTCTGCCCCTGCAGTATTTTTATTCCACCAATGTCTATCTTGTGCTTCAATGGGGCATTAAGACATACAGTTTAGTCCAAGGAAAAGGGGTAGTGGATGTGATGATGTGATCAAGGGAATGTGAAAAGCTAAAGTTTTAACAGTGGAAGATGTTCACTATTCAATGTGTTGTGGAAGGCTTTCATGGCCAGAATCACTGGGTTGCTGTGAGTTGTCTGAGCTGTATGGCCACGTTCCAGAAGCATCTACGGCAGACATCCTCAGAGATTGTGAGGTCTGTTGGAAACTAGGCAAGTGGGGTTGGTATATCCGTGGAATGTTCAGAGTGGGAGAGAGAACTCTTGTCTGTTGGAGGCAAGTGTGAATGTTCTAATTGGCCAGCTTGATTAGTATTGAATGGCCTTTCAGCTTCAAAATCTGGCTGCTTCCTGCCTGGGGAAATCCTTTGTTAGCTGTCCCTAGTTGTTTCATGCCTGGAGTTCTGGGTGTTTTTTTTAGTGTGGTTCTTTATTTACTGTTTTGATTTTGAGTATTTTAATACATATTTTTTTCATTTTCATGATTCCCTCTTTTCTGTTGAAATTGTCCACAGGTTTGTGGATTTCAATGGTTTCTCTGTGTAGTCTGACATGGTGGTTGTTAGAGTAGTCCAGCATTTCTGTGTTCAGTAAAAATACACACACGCACACACACACGCCCAAAGGTAACGTGAGGGCGAAGAAGCGAAATGAGGGCTCAAGCTGAAAAAAGAGATGCGGTGGGAGGAAGAGGAGGAGAAAGAAGGCGGACGAGGGGAGCAAGCGGGCGGGTGAGCGGCGGGGGATTAGATGCCTTCATTTCGTTCGGGTAATCCTAAATGCAGCTATCTCTGGCTCTTTAATCTCCTCTCGAATCGGATTAGGACCCATTTGAGCCCGTGCAGTCGGAATCAGCGAGATGATGGCTAGGCGGGTGGTGGTGTAAAGGGGGGCGAGGTTTGCATGGAGCAAAGGAAGCGCAAAAGGACAACTTTATGTAACCAGGGCTTGCGAGGCATCTCTGAGAAGCCCCCCCTCCCAATAGGGAGCAAAACCTCCTTTCTAGTCCTGGGATAAACGCAGTGGAAGGGTTGCTTTCCTCCAGGTTTGGAAAATAGAGGGTGCCTGTCTACACTGTAGAATGAATGCAGTGTGAAACCACTTTCACTATGGCTTGATGCTGTGGAATCGTGGAAACTAGTTAGATAAAGTTCTAGAACTGTTTAGAACTACAACTCCCTGATTCCATACCATTGGGCTATGGCAGTGAAAGTGGTGTCAAACAGCATTCATTCTACAGTGTGGATGGATCCTTAGGGAGGTTGTGAAGTGTATTCGACAGTAGGCCAGTGAGGTTTATATATCTGTGGAAGGTCCAGGGTGGGGGAAAGAACTCTTCTCTGTTGGAGACAAGTGTGAATGTTGCAATTAATCACCTAGATTAGCATTGAAAACCCTTTTAGCTTCAAGGCCTGGCTGATTCCTGCCTGGGGAAATCCTTTGTTGGGAGGTGTTAGTTGGCCCTGATTGTTTCATGTCTGGAATTCAGGGGAAGACAGGGGTCTTCTGAGCGTTGTTCTTTATTGGCTGTCCTGAATTTAGATGACTAGCTACTTTAGCTGTGCTTCTATGGAGCTAACACCTCCCAACAAAGCATTCACCCAGGCAAGAATCAACCTCCAACAGACAATCGTTCTTTCTCCCACCCTGGTCCTTCCACAGATATATAAACCTCGCTGGCCTAGTTTCCAATATTACTCACAACCTCTGAGAATGTCTGCCTTAGATGTGGGCGAAACTTCAGGAGAGAATGCTTCTGGAACATGGCTTTTCCGATAGTCTATGTCTATCCCAATGTGGGGAGGTTCTCAATAGCCCTCCACTGCCTCCAACCAACTTGGGCCCCAGCTGCAGAGCACAAGGCAGTTTTAAACCAGTCTTGAAGAAAGTGGTTTCACTCTGCAGACGACTACATAGGAGGAAATCCTGGAGCAGCTTGAGGCCCAAATGGCGATTATGGACCCAGAGAGCACTGATGCATATTAAAGGCTTTCTTGCACCGGGTTTGTAAGAGTTTCTTGTCCGCCCCATAGTTAGAAGCTAGCTTCGAGATGCTTTCAATGGTCGGTGTCGATGGGACCTTGGAGCCTGTCCTGTCTTTTCAGGAGGAGGAGGAGAGAAAGCGAGTCTCTTTGCTCCCTTGACCGCCCCAAAAGGGATAGTACTGGTAACTCCCCGAAATCACAAGTCGCGTTTATTTATCTGCCTCTGGACAGCACCCTTCCAACTGCAGCATTTCTTGCAAGCGACTGCCTGCGCGTCTTGATACAACTTACGTTTGCGGCAAATAATATTTTATTACCTTGTGTTGTGGAAGGCTTTCATGGTCTGAATCACTGGGTTGTTGTTAGTTTTCCGGACTGTATGACCAGGAGAAGCATTCCCTCCTGGCGTCTCGCCCATAACAGGTATCCTCAGAGGTTGTGAGGTTTGTTAGAAGCTAGGCAAGGGAGGTTTATATATCTGTGGAAGGTCCAGGGTGGGAGAAAGAACTCTTGTCTTTTCGAGGCAGGTGTGAATGTTTCAATTGACCACCTTGATTAGCATTGAATACTCTTTTAGCTTCAAGGTCTGGCTGTTTACTGCCTGGGATAATGCTTTGTTGGAGGTGTTAACTGGCCCTGATTGATTTATGTTTGGACTTCCTATGCTTTCTGGGTGGTGTTATTTATTTGCTGAGTTTTTTAATACTGGTAATGAAAGGCACCGCTGATTAACTCAACCAGAGAAGTCAGCCATAGCAGAGCACCTGATGAGCCAACCTGCCACTTCATCACATTTACTAAATTCCACTGGACACCGCATGTTATCTGAGAACACAGAAATGCTGGATCGCTCTAACAACCACCATGTCAGACCACACAGAGAAGCCATTGAAATCCAGAAGCATGTGGACAATTCCAACAGAAAGGAGGAAACCATGAAAATGAACAAAATCTGGCTACCAGTATTTTAAAAAACTCAAAAATCAGGACAGTAAATAAAGAACAACACTCTGAAAACAGGGGAATTCCACACAAGAAACAATCGGGGTCAGTTAACACCTCCCAACAAAGGATTGCCCCGGGCAGAAATCAGCCAGGCCTTGAAGCTACAAGGCTTTTCAATGCTAATCAAGGTGATTAATTACAACATTCACATTTGCCTCCAACAGACAGGAGTTCTTTCTCCCACCCTGGACTTTTCACAGATATATAAACCTCCCTTGCCTTGTTTCCAACAAAGCTCACAACCTCTAAGGATGCCTGCCATAGATGTGGGCGAAACGTCAGGAGATAATGTTTCTGGAACATAGCTATCCAGCCCGGATTACTCACAGCAACCCAGTGATTCCGGCCATGAACGCCTTCGACAACACAGCGCCTCTCTTTTCGGCCTAATGAGACCTGTAAAAAGCAGTAAAGACCGAATTATTCGCCGTCCTATAAATCTGTTTGTGGAGATGGCGGCGAAAGGGGGAGGGGGGAGGGGATGTCCTAATACATAAATATTTTGTTCTAATCCCGAATATTTGATTGAGAATTTAAGATCGCACACACTACACACCCGTACCCGCAGACATGCATATTTCAGATTAAACCTCGATTTATTTTTTTAGTGTGTGTGCGCGGGGAAAATAAAGCTTGTAATCCTTTCGGGAGAGAGAGATTGCGTGGCTTTCCGGAGTTTATTGGAAAGTGGTGGTGGATTTGTGTGACCTCTGCGGGTTGTAGTGGCGCGGGAGGGGAGGGGAGGTGCGCGCGCACCCCCGGGTTTGTTTGCGTTCGGGCGCGCGCGCTCCCCGCCAGGCAGGGCCAGGGATCTTGTTTTCCCCAACCAACCCCTCCGGCTCGACGCGATATTTTCAAGGAGGTAACACCCAGGATTTCATTACGCTAAAAAGAGAGGGGGGAGGGGGAGAGAGAGGAGGAAAGAGAGGGAGACGAGAAAGAAGAGGGAGGGGGAGAGAAGATGAGGGGGAAAGAGAGCAAGAAGGAGAGAGGGAGAAAGGGAGAGAGAGAGAGAAGAAAGGAACAAGGGAAAGCAGCGCTCTTTTCTCCCATCCCTACCCCCTCCTTTCCTCCAACGAAGAACTGCTCTTTTGGACTGCTGAGAGTCCTCCGGGCTGTATGGCCATGTTCCAGAAGCATTCTCTCCTGACGTTTCGCCCACATCTATGGCAGGCATCCTCAGAGGTTGTGAGATATATTGGAAACCAGGACAAGGGATGTTTATATATCTGTGGAAGGTCCAGGGTGGGAGAAAGAACTCTTGTATGTTGGAGGCAGGTGTGACTGTTGCAGTTAATCACCTTGATTAGCATTGAATAGCTTTGCAGCTTCAAAGCTTGGCTGCTTCCTACTTGGGGGGATACTTTGTTGGGAGGTGTTAGCTGGCCCTGATTGTTTCATGTCTGGAATTCTATTGTTTTCAGAGTGTTGTTCTTTATTTTCTGTCCTGATTTTAGGGGTTTTTTTTTAATACTGGTGGCCAGATTTGGTTCAATTTCATGGTTTCCTCCTTTCTGTTGAAATAGTCCCCATACTTGTGGATTTCAGTAGCTTCTCTGTGCAGTCTGACATGGTGGTCGTTAGAGTGGTCCAGCATTTCTGTGTTCTCCAATAATATGCTGTGTCCAGGTTGCTCTGCCATGGCTGACTTCTCTGTAGTTGAATTAGTCTGCAGTACCTTTCATGTCCCTTGATTCGTGTTTGGGCAAGGCTGCGTTTGGTGGTCCCTGTGTAGACTCTTTTGTGCTCTTTTGTGCCGGGGAAGAGGAAGGAAGGAGGGAAGGAAAGAAGGAAGGAAAGAAGGAGGGAAGGACGGCGGCAGGCAGCTGATTAGGATGCAGGAAGCGACCTGCCCTCTATTGGAAAAAGGAGGAACGAGGGACGGCGAGGGGAGGAGGGAATGAGGTAAGGAGAGGAGGGGAGGGGAGGGGAGGGGAGGGGAGGGGAAAGGAGGCAGCGGGAAAGCAGCCGCAGCTGCAGCCCAGGCTGGATATCCAACAACGGCTTGCCTCAACCTCCCCTTGACGCTTTTTCCTCCCCAAGCTTCGGACAGAAGGAGCGCCTCATCTCTTCCTCTTTCTCCTCCTCTTCCTCTCCTCTCCAGCGGACACGGACCACGAGAGCTGCTCCCGCCTTCCCGGTAAGTACCGCGGCGGATCTGAGCGAGGAAAGAAGGAAGAGAAGGGGGAAAGAGAGAGAGAAGGAAGGAGGGAGATGCCTTCCTGGCTAGGGGGTCGCTGCGAGCCATTGCGCGCCTTGGAGAGGCTGCTTTGGGTGTCCATGGTGAGCCAAATCGGGTAGATTGGGATTGGAAACGAGGGGAAGCTGGCTGGGCCGCTCTTGCCTTGCTTCGATGGGGAGCTCTGCAGCCCCGCTCCGGTTGGGTGAGGGTCGCCTTGTGCGGCAGGATGGTCAAGGAAGCCTCGAATGGCTCATTCTTGAAGCCCAAGGCTTCACCCCTATCCCCACCTGCCTCCCTTTAGGCCCCTTTGCTCAGCGTGCCATCAAACCTATTCCCATCCATGGCCGCCCGGCTTGTATCCTCGCCAACCCTTTCCTTGCGTCCGTGTGCTTTGTTGGGTATGGAGAAAGGGGTTTTTTGCCGCCTGACTAGTGTCTTCCGACCATGGGGCCTTTCCTGTCTTTGTGCGGCGAGGGTGCAGCTGCCGGGGAGAAAATGGCGAGGGGCCATTGTGCCTCAGGAGGAAGAGGAGGAGGAAGAGGAGGCCGGCTTCTTCCGGAAGGGAGAAAGGCGCGTGGCGTCGGAGAGCGGGAAGAGGAGGAGAGAGGGGGCCAGCTCCCAAACCCCACCGACCCACCACCGCCTCTAGCTTTGCTCCTCTGGTTTTCGAGGAGGAGAAAGGGCTGCTAGCCCTCTTTCCGCCCTCTCTGCTTTTCTGTCAGCTTCCAAGGAGTGACTTTAGGGAAGGGGGGGGGGAGATATGCGTTGGAGATATCGACAAGCTAGATCGTATTCAGAGGAGGTTTGGAAAAAAAACCAAGTCCTGTAAGGAGCGGCTTAGGAAACTTGGAGAAGACAAGGCTGAGAGGGAACGTGATAAGTCATGTTTAAAATATATGAACGGATGTCATACTGAGGAGAGGACAAGCCTGCTTTTTGCTGTTCTAAAACGCGGAGCAGTGGATTCAAATGTCAGGAAAAGAGATGCCATCTTAACATTAGGAAAACTTCCTGATGGTAAGAGCTGTTGGACAGTGGACTATGCTGCCTAGGAGGATAGTTGAGTCTGGGGGCCCTTCCACACAGTCCTATATCCAAGAATGTCATGGCAGAAAATACCACAATGTCTGCTCTGAACTAGGTTATCTGGCTGTGTGATATCCCAGTTCAAATCAGATATTGTGGGATTTTCTGCCTTGATATTCTGGGATATAGGGCTGTGTGGGAGGGTCCTGGGTTGCTGAGTTTTCCGGGCTGTCTGGCCATGTCCCAGAAGCATACCTTCCTGACGTTTCGCCTGCGTCTATGACAAGCATCCTAGAGGTCGTGAAGTCTGTTGGAAACTAGGCAATTTGGGTTTATATATCTGTGGGATGTTCGGGGTGGGAGAAATAACTCTTGTCTGTTTGAAGCAGGTGTGAATGTTGCAACAGGTCACCTTGATTAGCACTGAAAAGCCTTTTAGCTTCAAAATCTGGCTGCTGGGGGAAGGTGTTTGCTGGCCCTGATTGGTTCATGTCTGGAATTCCTCCCTTTTCTGAGTCTCGTTCTTTATTTATTGTCCTGATTTTAGAGGGTTTATTAAAATACTGGTGACCAGATTTTGTTCATTTTCATGGTCTCCTCCTTTTTGTTGAAATTGTCTACATGCTTGTAGATTTCAATGGCTTTTCTGTGGTTGTTAGAGTAGTCCAGCATTTCTGTGTTCTTAAATAATATGCTGTGTGTCCAGATTGGTTCATCAAATGCTCTGCTATGGCTGACTTCTCTGGTTGATTGAATCTCCTTCTCTGGAGATTTTGAAGAGGGAAGGAGGAGGGAGATGTCAGCCTGGCTAGGATGTCTGTCTGTTGGGAGTGCTTTGATTATGTTTTTCTGCGTGGCAAGGGGTTGGGCTGGATGGATCTTGGGGTCTCTTCCAACTCGAGGATTCTATGGAAAGAGAAGCTCCGGGGAGAGAATGTGTCCAGTCGGGGAGCCTCTTTGGCCGGAGAGGGGCTCAACTCGTATTCACATTGAAGGGAATGGCTCAATGTTATGCCAACCTGACACCACTTTGACTACCCTGGCTCGGTGCTGTGGCACCATGGCTTAATACTGCAAAGCCTGGCGAGAAAGTGGGAAAGAGACCCGGGTTTCCTTTTCCTTCGTGGCGTGGCTTGGAGTGAGGGAATGCGCGGAGAGCCGGCCTCTTGGAAAGCGATTTGCGCTCCGCTTCAAAGGGAGGGGACTCTCCGCGCGGGACGCCGGGAAACAAAAAGGACGTCGCCCTCCTCCTTGTTTTCCTTGTTCCGTTGTTGCTGGTCACGGACTCGAAAAAGGTTGCATAATAAGAGGCGTTCAGCCGGGCGGAAATAATGACCATTCTGCAGACCGTCGTAGCTTTCTTGGCAAGGGAAAAGCATTTTTTTTAAACTTCCTTTCTCTAAATAGTATCGGGAAATACTTCAGGTTGCCTTAGGAACATTTTAAAAGGCTATTCTTTCATTACATTCATCCTCTGACTTATTGTATACATTTTCATAAATGTATCTCGAAATTGTGAGCATGGGATATGAACACTGGTCTACCTCTTCCTTCCAAAACGGGCGGCAGAAAAGTAATTTTTCGACTGAATTCTAATTTTCCAACTATTTTTCCTTAAAGGGTCCATTATATATTTCTTCCACGGTTTATATTTAATGACATAGAATAATTCCCTTGACTTGTGTTGTTGTCAATCAGAAAATAACAGCTGCCTCGAAGAAATGACGATTTTTATTGCGCTATTTGAGGAGGACAAAGAGTAAAAATTGTGCGAGGCCTCTTTCAAGGGAACAGCCCTTCTTTCGCCCGAGATGGAAATCAAGACCATGGACAGCGAACGGATATTAAACTAGGATTATCTGCCTCGAATAATATCGGGGTTGTGGCCCTGCCGCCTGTCATTCCAAGCAAGAAGGCGAATCGGCATCTTGGAGGGATCCTCGTTGTTGGCTGTCTGTGCCCCCGGCGGCCCCCCAAAAGACACAGGACGGTGTCACGTTGCCATATATGGCAACCAGGCCCTGCAGGGTTTCCGCCCAAAGGAGAAGCCCAAGTGCATTTCTGAACAGCGACAACACTGGGTTACTGTGAGTTTTCCGGGCTGTATGGCCATGTTCCAGAAGCATTCTCTCCTGACGTTTTGCCCACATCTATGGCAGGCATCCTCAGAGGATGTGAGGTTTGTTGGAAACTAGGCAAGTGAGGTTTTATATATCTGTAGAAGGTCCAGGGTGAGAGAAAGAACTCTTGTCTGTTGGAGGCAAGTGTGAATGTTGCAATTAATCAAATTGATTAGCATTGAATAGCCTTTCAGCTTTAAGGACTGGCTGGTTGCTGCCTGGGGGAATCCTTTGTTGGGAGGTGTTAGCTGGCCCTGATTGTTTCATGTCTGGAATTCCTCTGTTTTCAGAGTGTTGTTCTTTATTTACTGTCCTGATTTTAGAGTTTTTTAATACCGGTAGCCAGATTTTGTTCATTTTCATGGTTTCCTCCTTTTTGTTGAAAATGTCCACATGATTCCGGCCATGGAAGCCTTCGACAACATATAGCTACAACATTGCTGAAGCCTCTGTGTTTTGTGTACGGGTTTGTAGGTGTTCTGCTGACAAAATCGAAGACAAAAGAGAAGCTGCAGACGAGATATTTATCGGAGAGGCGCGGGTATAAATTCAATAGATGCTATCAGGAGGCCCACTGGAAGAAAAAGAATTACCGTAAATGCCACATGACAGGAAGAGATCAAGGCGAAATGACAGGCCTTCTTCGCTCTTCTGCGGAGAAAAGAGGCGGGGGGGGGGGGCGCTTCCCTCGGCAGCTGGAAGCCCGGACTGGGAACCAGGACTGGAAACCATTGTTCGATCCGGAGGGATGACGCATCGACTTTCGAGCGAAGGTTCAGGCCTTTTCGGGCCAAGCGCCCCTTTTCCTTTTTTTTTTTTTTTTTTTTGGTCACCGCGTCCTTCCTTTTCCGTTTCCTTTTCATGCGCCTTGCCCTCTCCTCCCAAGGACTGCGAACTTCGCCTTCCTGCGGCCTTCTCCCAAAGAGACGCCATGACTGAGACTGTAGCTCTCCCCCGCCCCTTCCTTCAGCTCTGGTCACCCGGGGAGGCCGAGAGGCCCTGCTGACGGTTCCGCTTTCGAGAAGACCACCCCGGCCTCCACAACCTGGATTTGAGCTTGGATTTGCGCTCCCCGGGATTCCTCGAAGCTCCCGCGTTTGCGAAGCTAGGCTCCCAGCGAGAACCCGAAACCAGAGGCTTCTGGGCTGCAGAATAAGGACGAATCTCCATATAGAATTCATGTAGTGTGACACCACTAATGTTATGGCATTAGGGCTCAATACTATGGCATCCTGGCATGACTTTAACTACCATGGCTCAATGCTATGGAACCGCCATACCACTTTAACTACCATGGCTCGGTGCTATGGCATGATGGCTCAGTGCTATGGCATCCTGACACCACTTTAACTACCATGGCTCAGTACTACGGCATCATGGCTTAATGCTATGGAACCACGACACCGTGGCTCAGTGCTATGGCATCATGGCGCAATGCTATGGCATCCTGACAAGACTTTACCATGGCGCAATGCTATGGCATCATGGCTCAATGCTATGGCATATCGACATCACTTTAACTACCATGGCTCAATGCTATGGCATCATGGTTCAGTGCTATGGCATCCTGACATGACTTTAACTACCATAGCTCAATACTATGGCATCATGGCTCAATGCTATGGCATATCGTCATCACTTTAACTACCATGGCTCAATGCTATGGCATCATGGCTCAATGCTATGGCATCCTGACATGACTTTAACTACCATAGCTCAATACTATGGCATCATGGCTCAATGCTATGGCATATCGACATCACTTTAACTACCATGGCATAATTTTATGGCATCATGGCTCAATGCTATGGCATCCTGACATCACTTTAACTACCATGGCTCAGTGCGATGGCAGCATGGCTCAATGCTATGTGGTCTTTAGTTTTCCTTCCCTTGTGCAAACTTTGGCCCTCCAGTTGTTTTGGACTGTAACCCCCACCAATTGTGGGCGTTGAAGTCCAAAATACCTGGAGAGCCAAAGTTTGCCCTTGCCTGGTGAAGATGCACCCCTTGAGAGTGTACTTGGGAGTGTGGGAGTCCATTTGGGTCGCAGCTTCAGGGAGGCTTGCTTCGCCCTGCCCTTTCTGAGTGGTCAGTACAGACACCCGCCATTATTGTGGTTGTTTTTCCTCCATGGAGCCAAGCAGGCTCCTATGGAGACTCTACCCTCCATCCCTTTAAAGGCGAGGACAGACTCTCCCCCTTTTTGGCCACTCTGGACCATTCTGGCCCAAGGGAGCCGTGCCTATTGAGCCAGTGGATGGGGAGACGCCTCCGAGGTCACATCTGGACTCTCTGGATCGTTTGGCCCAAAGATAAACATGGCTTAGCCATCCATGTGAGGTTTTAAAAGAAAATGCTCGCCCGTGCCTCCTTTTCCAACTTGTTCCATCGGTGGAAGAGTCTCTGTTGTTAATCCTGCCCTGTAATCTGGAGGATCTGGAGCAGTTACATTAATTACTGGGCAAAACACCCCCCTTTTCCCCCTCCTCCTCTTCCTCCTGCTCCTCGTTGCGATGAAGGAGGACCTGGGTTTTATATAATGCGGGCTTAGCGCCGATCAAGGTTGCCCCTCCCCCCGCCGCCCGCCTCTCTCTCTCTCTGCCCCCCCCCCTCCCGCGCCTGGAGTATTTAAAGCAAATCTGTTCTCATTTCATGGCAGGGATGGGGGCAGAAGAGGAGGCTGGAGCTGTCGGCAGCCTTCTGTTTCTGGTAAATGAGGACACTCCTGCAATGAAGGGGTTACGGTTGGGGGGATGGCGAGGGGTGGGTGCGGGGCGCCTTTTCTGGGGGCGAGGAGAGCGGGGGGAGGGTGGGCTCTCCCCTCTGGGTCGCCAAAGCGGGAAGGGAGGTCAGAGCGGGGTCTGAGGATCCGCGGAGAAGGGGGAGGGGTCCCAGGGAGCAGGAAGGGACCGAGGAGGCAGCTGAGGGGGAGGGAGCGGGAAGGGACCCAGGGGGCAGGTTGCCCCCTCTGCGAGTCGGACTTGAGGGAGTCCCCTTGGCCAGGGCGGGGAGAGGTGGGTTTGACCCCTGGGAGGGGGAGGGAGTGAGGGAGAGAAGGGGCTCTCCGCGGCCTCCCTCCCTCCCTCCCTCCCTCCTCCTCCGGCCGCTTTCAAGGGCTTTCAAGGCGAGCGGGACTTTGGGAGCCAACATCTGCCTGCCCGGTGACGTCAGCATCCCCGTGTAATCCTTTCGGAGGGGAGGCAGGAGGCAGCGCCGTATTTGTTTGCCCGGAGAGCCCTCTCCAGCCCTCACTCGCTCGCCAGGCGCACCGAGGCGGACCCTCGCTTCTTCCGGGAGGAAAAGGTGGCCAGAGAGCGCGGAAGGGAGGAGGGAGGGAGGGAGGAATTGGAGGCACTGCATCCACCGCAAGGCAAGGCCGGGTTTCTTCTTCGGGCCGCTTGATTCCTCCGTGGGGAGAGTGTACGCGACGAGGAGAGCTCTCTCCCCCTCCCCTCCCCCGTCGATGCATGACCTCTATGGAGTCGCGGGTCTTCGTGAGCAGGCGGGGTCTGTCTCGTCCGTTCCTGAGGTCCTGGGTGGAGGGAAAGGGGGTCGGAATCGCTTCCGAGGCCAGGGCGGGATCGGTTTTGTTCTCCTCACGCCTGAGAAGGAAACGCCAGGCTCCTTAAATAGGGCGCCTTTGGAAAACTGCTCAAGACTTTTCTCTGCTGCTGGTTGACATCCCCCAATAGACACCCCCTCCCTCCGGACCCCCTCCTGGCCCCCCTCCTTTGCTTCGCGGGGTCGGGCGGCGTTTGCGTGGAGAGGCGAGACGCCTTTAACCTCTTGCCTTTCTCTCTCCTCCTTAGGAAACCGGGGGAAGGGATCCGGAAGGCCGCCTCCTCCTCCTCCGATGGAGTCCTTTCGGAGACGTCGGACCTCTAAGCTTCTTTCCACGGACCAGAACGGAGCCCGTTTTCGCTGGACAAACCAAAAACTGACCAACAGAGAGCCCCCTCCTCCAGCGCCCGCCGCCCTGCCTCAGTTTCCATCTGGTTTCCTACAACTCTTCGGCTGGTAGAGGCGCCGCCACCGCTGCTTCCTCTGACGGAACCAATCCGGATTGGACATCAGGCGGGGATGCTATTCCAGATGCTATTCTCGTCCTTCCTTCTTCCCCTCTTCTTCTTCTCCCCATCCTCTTCCTCCTCCTCCTCTTCTTAGGATAGACTCAGATGAGTCTCCAAGGATGGCGCTCTTCATGTTTCCTGCTTTAGGAAACGAGTCAAAACTTCAATGTGTTGTTGAAGGCTTTCATGGCCGGAATCGCTGGGTTGCTGTGAGTTTTCCGGGCTAGATGGCCATCTTCCAGAAGAATTCTCTCCTGAGCTTTCGCCTACATCTATGGCAGGCATCCTCAGAGGTTGTGAGGTCTGTTGGAAACGAGGCAATTTGGATGTATATATCTTCCTAACACCTCCAAACAAAGAATTCCCCATGGCAGGAATCAGCCAGGCCTTGAAGCTGCAAGACTTTTCGATGCCAATCAAGGAGATTAATTGCGACATTCACACCTGCCTCAAACAGACAATGGTTCTTTCTCCCACCCTGAACCTTGCACAGATATATAAACCTCACCTGTCTAGTTTACAATATATACCTCACAACCTCTGAGGATGCCTGCCATAGATGTGGGCGAAACGTCAGGAGAGAATGCTTCTGGAACATGGCCACAGAGCCGGGAAAACTCAAAGCAACCTACCCAGTCAAGCCTTGCATTGAGCCGAGTTCCCTGTCCCCAGAAGAGTCGTGTGTGTGGCGTGTGTGTGTGTGTGTGTGTGGGCACGTAGGCGTGTGGAAAGAGGGGAGGGGAGGGAGGGAATGCTGAAATGACTTCTGCTGCTGCCCAGAAATGGCTGGCGGGAGGGGAGGGGGGAGGAAGGGAGCGACCAAATCCGGCCGTCTTCAAGAGCAATCAGGGCAAAGCCCTGTCATTCTGTGGTCTTAAGAAATGAAAGAGAGGGGAGGGAGGGAGGGAGGGGAGGGAGGGGGGAAAGCCCTGGCCACATTAGAGCAGCTTAAGGAGGTGGCTTTAAAAGCCCGGCACACACTGGAAACGGACTCCTGCCCGCTGAAGCTGGCAGATGGGCTCGGGAGCGGCCTCGCATTCAAAGCCGGGTTTGGGAGATGAATGGAGGGCGAAGGAGAGGGGCGGCAAGGGCGGGAGGGAGTTGTGGCTTTCCTCTCTCTTTTTTGTGAAAGGACGCCGGCTATTTCGTCTGCAGAGAGACAGAGAACAGGCGGGACCGGAGGCGCTGCCTCTCCGTGTTCACAGCGGACCTTGATTTAATGTCATACAATTAAGGCACGCGGTGAATGCCAAGAGCGGGGCTGGAAGGCGACGAGGAGCCACGTCCAGAAAGAAAGAAAAAAAGAAAGGGGGAAAAAGGGGGAAGGGGAAGATCTACAATCGGAATTCCTCGGAGGCAATGCATTTCCGTCAAGAAAGAAGGCATTAGGCGTTACAACCCTTCCGGAGGGAGAGCTTACCCCAAAAACAGGTAAGTGGGGTTTGGTTTTTCCCCGAGATTCCGATCCAAACAACTTTGTAAAGACGAGAGAAGGGAAATAAATACCTTTGCCATGATGACGAAACCGCTCTGTTTTGTTGATTCTACTGTACGCGCCTAAACGGATGGGCCTGGAAACGGGGCCTTGGCTTCTCAGGGCAGGAGAAAACCTAGAGATTACAGGGAGGGTCCTGTTAAGAGACTGGGCGCAAAAAACGGGGGCAAAATATCGTGAGAGGTGGCTTTATTAGTGTTTGGCCTAAGAGAAGGGGAACAAAAGGACTTCAGGCGTCCCTATAGGTGCGCCTGGACTGGAGACATGGAGCTGTCCACGGTCCTGAAATCCGAGGCTCTTGAACAGAGGTTTTCTACAGGCTGGATATTGAGTCCTGGCTGAGAACTTCGCTTTAGGTTTCCATGCAGCAAACCTTTCCAAGGTCTGGCCTCCGAAAGCTGCCGTTCGCGCCCATTGAAATGAATGGCAGCCTCGTTCATTGTCATGCTTCCCTACTATTTGGAAGCATTCACGAAATACGTGGAGTGTTTTAATGCAAAGGAAGTTGCAGAGGCAAGGCCAAGGAGCAGGGTAAGGAATATTTCACTGTAAAATTATTTTAGTGCTCATAATCAGAGAGCGATCCCATACACACACGCACACTGCATTATATTATATATTATATCATATATATTATATTATATCATATATATTATATGGTCGCTCTCTCATTGTGGATACTAGGTATGTATATTTGTGGGTATATGTGTGTGTAGGAAGGTGCAGAGGCAAGGCCAAGAAGATGGGTAAATAATATTTCACTGTAAAATTATTTTAATACTCATAATCAGAGAGAGATCCCATACACACACACTGTATTATATTATATCATATTATATTATATTTATGGTAGCTCTCTCATATGGACACTAGGTGCCACCCTCTATATGTATATTTGTGTGAATATGTGTGCATGTGTATAGATATTCATATATACCTGCACATAGAGGGTGGTATTAGTGGCAAACAAATACAGATACCGCATTATGACAGTTCTTCAGTCAACGTGGGAGACTAAATTTTACAGATAAATAATGCCTTTGCATGTAAACAAAATAAAAGGGGGTCGCTCTCTGGTTGTGAACACTGAAATCACTAGGTATCACCATCTGTATGTCTGTATATATTATATGTATATGTGTGTATAAGAACTCCTAGGATCCAGTGGGACTGAATCATGAACGGCCCTTATTTTTACGAGTACACTCACACACGTTTATATTTGCACATATCCATGCATACATTTTTATACAGAGGGGGTTCCTGGTGGCAGACAGGCGACTCTCAGTTATCGAGTCAATGTGGGAGAATGAATATTGCGGATCATTCCTTTGCATGCAGACACTGAGCAGCTAATTCCTTTGCATTGAACGACTGGCAAAGAATAAGGAAATTCTTCGCCTCGCTTGGATTTTGGACAGAGTCTAGTAAGCTTTTCACCGCCACTAAGCAAGAGGAAAAGACAGATGGCGGTTGCTTCACGTCCTCCTCAAAGGCCACAGCCCAGTTGGTGAGTGGACGCCTCCAACCGGCCCCTCTTTGGCTTTGGCCTCCTCCGGGGAGGCGCCCCGTGGCCTCGTGTGCAAACCCACCCTCCTCGGTGGGCAATCCTCCCCAGAGACAGGCCTGGAAGCCACCGGCGTCGGCCCAAGAACCAAGACACAACCGCCCGGCTATGGAAGACCAGGTGCCCCTAGGACACGCTGTGCTTTAATCGGGATTAAACTCCAGGAAAGCGGATTACCGCCTACCCGCCTGGCATCTGAACCGGAACACCACCAAATCCCGATTCGGCAAGGCCAGCTGCGGGCTGCTTTGGGGCAGGGAAAGAGGGGGGCCACCCCGGGTGAGGCCTATCTGGCGAACACAGCCCTCTTGCCCAGGCCTCTTGCCCAGCTCTCTCTCCCCTTCCCTTTCTAGACCGCCAGTCCCAGGCAGCGAACCCGCCACGCGTTTTGCTCGCCCAAACCACATCAAGTGGTATTTTGTGCTCCAGATGGTGGCCTGTTAAAGAATTATGAGGAGCTTCTGTTGTGAAATGCGGGGGGAAAGACCTCGGGGGGGGGGGGGGGGCTCAGGCCATCGCAAATAGGATTTAACCACTTTTCAGAGGATGGAGAAGCTTCCAAAAGCTTAGTTACTTCGCATTGGCGTTCAAAGAATATCGTAGAATAAGTTCAGTTCGACACCATTTGAATTGCCATGGTTGTATGTTATGGGATCCTAGGAACTGCTTTAATTCTATAGTGTTGATGCACCTGAAATCTCTAAAGCAGTTGTTCCCAACCTTTTTATGACCAGGGACCACTTGACCAGGGACCACTCTCCAACATTAGTACCAAAAGGGTTACATATCAGTTTTTGGTCAACTTTAGATTCGGTTTGGTTATTTGGGGTGCTGATTCAGAGAATTGCATTGGATAGACCACATCAGCTCTAGTTTCTAATACAGAACATATGCCATCCAGTAGTCGCCATCTGCTCGCCCACAGAAAACCATATTTAATAATCTAGAACAGACCTAAAAACGAAGACACCAAGAAAAAACAACAGCGAGGGCAGGCAGCCTTGTTAGCCTGTGGTCGCAGAAACAACAAAATTTCCAGTAATTTAAAGAATAATAAGATAGAAAGAAAAATAAGCTGTATTTGGCATGTGCTTTAGGTAGAAATCCTCGACATTTTTTGCTCTTTAAACTGTTGTTGTTTTTAAGATCAGTATGATTATGATTAACCCCATTTTGTATAGTGAAATAATAGGCACGGCTGCACACCAAGGAGAGAGAGCAGGTTCGTTCAGACTTTTTGTTTTTTAAAAATCCAGCTACGGTTCAAACGCCTCACAATCGGTCTGCGTTTTCCATCTCTCCATCCTTTTAAAGGGGAACCTCAATCGTCTACCAGGCCGGCGGACAAACTAGTTCAAATCTAAAAGCAGACACCGTCTTGTGTTGTGGAATGCTTTCGTGGCCCGAATCACTAGGTTGCTGTGAGTTTTCCGGGCTCTATAGCCATGTTTCAAAAGCATTCTCTCCTGACATTTCTATGACCATGTTTCAGAAGCATTCTCTCCTGATGTTTTGCCCACATCTATGGCAGGCATCCTCAGAGGTTGTGAGGCCTGTTGGAAACTAGGCTAGTGGGATTATACATCTGTGAAATGTGCAGGGTGGGAGAAAGAACTCTTGTCTGCCAGAGGCAAATGTGAATTTTGCAGTTGGCCAGCTTGATTAGTATTAAATAGCCTGCCAGCTTCAAAGCCTGGCTGTTTCCTGCCTGGGGGAATCCTTTGTTGAAAGGTGTTAATTGGCCCTGATTTTTTCTTGTCTGGAATTCTCCTGTTTTCTGAATGCTGTTTTTTTATTCACTGTCCTGATTTTAGAGGTTTTTTAAAATACTGGTAGTCAGATTTTGTTCATTTTCATAGTTTCTTCCTTTCTGTTGAAATTCTCCACATGCCCAAAGCAACCTGGACACAGCATATTATTTGGGAACACAGAAATGCTGGACCACTCTAACAACTACCAGGTGGGGTTTATATATCTGTCGACTACACAGAGAAGTGGGGTTTATATATCAGACTGCACAGAGAAGCCACTGAAATACACAAGTATGTGGACAATTTGAACAGAAAGGAGGAAACCATGAAAATGAACATAATCTGCCTAGCAGTATTTTAAAAACTCTAAAATCAGGAAATGAATAAAGAACACAACTCAAAAACACGGGAATTCCAGACAAGAAACAATCAAGGCCAGCTCACCACCTCCCAACAAAGGATTCCCAGAGGCAGGAAACAGCCAGGCTTTGAAGCTGAAAGGCCATTGAATGCTAATCAAGGTGGTCAATTGCAACATTCACACTTCCCTCGAACAGACAATAGTTCTTTCTCCCATCCTGGATATTCCACAGATCTATAAACCCCACTTGTCTAGTTTCCAACACCTCACAACCTCTGATGATGCATGTCATAGACGTGGGCAAAACGTCAGGAGAGAATGCTTCAGAAACATGGCCATACAGCCCGGAAAACTCACAGCAGCCCAGTGATGCCGACCATGAAAGCCTTCCACAACAACCCAGAGACACCATTTTCTTTTCCAGCGGTTTTTTCTCATTTCAGGCTCATTTGCCCTGGAAACAATGTGGTTCTCCCCCTTCTCTCCTTCCGCCCAACCTGATTCTGAATTCTAAACCGTGGTGACCAGCTTGTGCAAACAAAACAAGTGTAAAGAAACACGATTAAAATGGAACATGGAACAAATGAGGAACAACACAAAGTAAGTCATATTGGAGCATCGTATCCACAGGGTAAACACACTCGTATGGTGAAGAAAAGGGACAAAAATCCAGGGCTGTGTCTTCATTGAAGAAGGTTTGGAGTCTGATCCGCCCCTACTTGAATTGCCATGCCTCAATGCTATGGGTTCCTGGAAGTTGTAGTCTTCCAAGGCTTTTAGCCTCCTCTGCCAAAGAGTACTGGTGCGTCACCAAACGATCAACCCAAGGACCCCATGCCATTGATCCTTGGCAGTGATAGTTGTCTAGTTTTTTAGGCAAAGAAGACTTTTTAAAACTGCAGCTCCCTTTATTCCTTTGCATTGATTCATGGCAGTTAGTGGTAACAAACTGCATCAACTCCACAGCGTAGATCGGTGGGTCCCCAGGTATTTGGGCCTTCAACATCCAGATATCCCAGCCAGTTTACCAGCTGTTAGGATTTCTGGGAGTTGAAGGCTAAAACATCTGGGGACCCACAGGTTGAGAACCACTGGTGTAGATGCTCCCTGCGTGGTGTAGCGGTTTGAATCTCCAATCTCCAATGAATTTAAAAAGACTGACTGGGTGACCTTGGGCAGGTCACATCTGTTTTCTACACCTGGGAGGAAGGAAATGGCAAATCCTCTCTGAAGAGATATTTCCAAGAAGCCCCCATTGGTTCATTTTAGTGTTGCCATAAATCGAAATAATTTGAAGTTACACAACAACAAAAGCGACAACATTAAGACTTCCCCTGTTTTCAGAGTGTTGTTCTTTATTTATTGGGGAATTCCAGACATGAAGCAATCAGGGCCAACCAACATCTCCCAACAAAGGATTCTCCCAGGCAGGAATCAGCCAGGCTTTGAAGCTGCAAGGCTTTTCAATGGTAATCAACGCGATTAATTACAACATTCACACTTGCCTCTAACAGACAAGAGTTCTTTCTCCCACCATGGACCTTCCACACAGGGCTGTAGCCAAGGGGTGGGGGTGGGGGTTAAGGGTTCAGATTTTTCAGATTATTTTTTTTAAAAAACTGGTTTACTCATGAATTTTAACTGATTAACCAATTCCCCATGAGTGTCCACTGAAGTTTATCGTTGGAGCCTGCCCAGTTTCCAACAGACCTCAGAACCTTTGAGAATGCCTGCCATAGATGTGGGCAAAACGTCAGAAGAGAATGCTTCTGGAACATGGCCATACATCCCGGAAAACTCACAGCAACTCAGTGATTCCGGCCATGACAGCCTTCGAGAATACACAAAACTACAACTCCTAGGATTCCACAGCACTGAGCCCTGCCTTTAAAGTGGTTTCAATCTGCATTAATTCGACATTATAGATGTACCCTTGGTGAGAAGAAAGGGTGAGGTGCCTCCGGACAGGTCCACCAGCATTGGAAGCTCTCAGATCTTGCAATTTTTTTAATGGGGTCTCCTTTGAAAGAGGAAATTGGAATATAGCGTTGTTGTTGTTACTATAGAATCAGCATGAATCGCTGGACACAGGGCTGCCTCTTGGGCCGCTCAGTCTGAAGCAAGGCCGTGGTGGAAGGGAGGGCTGTCTCTTTTTGGTTTTCTCCTCCTCGTTCCGGGTCTGATAATGAATGTGGGGGTCGTCAGCTCGCAAAGCAGTGAACTGGGCGATGGCGCTCTCTGCTGCCTGGAAGGGGGCAAGGACACCCTGGAATCCATTGGATCGGAAGAGGAGGAGGATACCCTATCGCTTCACCCGCAGACCAACAACAGCAGCAGAATACTCGCCCCCTTTTTGTATCCGGAGTGCCAACCGACAGAGCTGCAGAGGCCCGCTTGCCCTCCTTGGAGTGTTGTTTACCTTGCGGCAGAGTGTATTTGTGACCTCACGCAATGTTGTCGCATTCTACGACGTTGGACTGGGTGGAGAGGGCTGGGCGCCATGGATTGACTTTAGCTACTAGGGAAGGCTTCGGTTTAAGTGAGGAGAAAACGTTTCTGTCGGGCGCGTATTTTCAATTTTTAAAACATTTTCATTTCGACAGCTCTCCTTTCCTTTGTTCCTGGGTAATCTTCATTAATTTTAAATGGCCTCGAGGAAGAGGAAACTAAAAATAAACAGCCAAAAGATTTCATTTTTTGAACTAGAACAGTAAAAGGAAAGGATGTCAGAACAGAAAGAGGAGAAAGCATGATCCCCATGAATTATTACAGTTGAAGAAATTCATAGAATTTGGTGGTATCTATTAGAGTAGAATCATTATATTAATGAGATTTAGCAAAGTGTTAACTCACTATTGAACGGTTGGACTAATCTGATTAAAGCCATATAAAACAGAGTCTGGGAAAGTGACTTTTGTTTTGGACTATGGTTTCCAGAAGCCCCCAACAACAGTCTGGGGATTTCGGGAGCTGTAGTCCAAACGATCAGCATTTCCAGTATTAGGAATATATTCATAACCTGTTAGGATTATGATATCAATATGGTTAGATATTGGTGCAGAGTTGCAAAAACGCAGAAGACTAGGGGTTTATGTGAGCAGAGGTGAGAAAAAGCAAAATAGCCAGCCTCCCAAGAGTTGTGTGCATAAAATAAGCATCAGAGACACCAAAAGTAAAATAGTAAAAAATATGTTTACTCACAATCTTGTATGATGATGGTCATATAGGTAAAAACATCTTAGTTCCAAAAGAATACAGTTCAGGATACTACATATCTCTTAACAAAGTAGTAACATCAGCATGGCATGGTCAAGAAACAGGAAGAGCATGAAAAACCAAAGAGAGCCAAAGAGGTAGAACAAAAGAAAGTCTGTCCTTTTATGTCCCAAATTCTAAAGGCATATGTCACTTCCTGTAAGTCTCCAGGAAGTATACTACCATTTCCCACATCACATGGAAAACCCCAAAATGGTGCCATCAACTCTGGGATGCAGCTTTGGCTTCAGGTTACTAAGCAACATGCAAAACTAACTACATAAATCACCTCACATTGAAAATGCATGCATGATTGCCAAATAACCCAACATCCAACTTCTGAAAATCAAGATCCACTAACAAATGTAGAAGTATTACATTTAGATGTAGTTTCATTTTTGTACATGGATGTGCTGCCACTTTGCAGATTTTGTTGGCCTGCAGCTGCCTTCATTCTCCCAGACAGGAATGATGAACACTCCAGTCCAACTAGCACAGTGGTTCCCAACCTGTGGGCCGCGGCCCAAATAAGGTCCACCAGACATGTGGAGAAAATCGGAAAATTGGTGGCAGGGCCTGTCCCTGGGGTTATTTGGGGGGCTGATTCAGAAAATTGCATTAGATAGACTACATGAGCTTAGATTATTTATTATGGTTTTTTGTGGGCAAGCAGATGGAAACTACTGGATGACATATATTCTATATCAGAAACTAGAGCCGGTGTGGTCTATCCAATGCAGTTTTCTGAATCAGCACCCCAGATAACCAAATTGAATCTAAAGTTGACCAAAACCTGATTCCTAACCCTTTTGGTACTAACGTTGGAGAGTGGTCCCTGGTCAAAATGTTTCCTGGTCAAAGTGGTCTCTGGTCAAGGGATCCTGATAGTACAGAGGAGCCTGGTCCAAATATAACATTGGCCTGCACCATTTTGGTGACTCAAATATTACCCCCTCTTTCTGAATATATTTGATCTGCTAATTTCAAAAATGATAATCAGTTGTTCCCTATCAGTTCTAGTTTTTGAACATATGTCATATACCAGTCTTCATCTACTCACCCACAGAAAACCATGATAACCATATCTAAGAAAGTAGATATGATGTGGCCTTTCCAATGTAATTTTCTGAATCACACCCCAAACAATCCCAGAAACAGGCCTAATACTATGACACCAAGATTTCTTTTTGTTGGCCTGCGCAACCCCAATAATGCAAATGGAAGAAGACGAAGAGAAGCTGTCAAAATACTGGAAGGTGGTTATAGAAAGGTATGGTTCTTGGTAGGTTTCAGTATTTCTCTAGTAGAGAAAGCATGTGCTTGTCTGACAACACTAAAAGAGAATAAGAGATAAGCTTGTTTTCCTTTTTGCAATATGGTCAATCATGCCAAGAACTATAACTCCCAGAGTTCTCTGTGCATCTGTGTGAGGGGGATCCCTAATGGGATGAACAAAGCAGAATACCCATCAGTTAGTGAGAGCAAGACTTGTTTTATCTTCTGGTAGGGCAGTGGTTCTCAACCTGTGGGTCCCCAGATGTTTTGACCCTCAACTCCCAGAAATCCTAACAGCTGGTAAACTGGCTGGGATTTCTGGGAGTTGTAGGCCAAAACACCTGGGGACCCACAGGTTGAGAACCAATGTGGCAAGGTCTTCAGGCTCTCCCAAGAAGTGCCTTACTGTGTTACATAGTCTCCAAAATCTCATAGATGAAAGCAGAGATACATGTGGCCAAGCAACATCAGAGTCTGGTCAAATTGGCAACATATATCAATGAGGAAAAACATACAAGTTAGGAGGTGCTGCAGCAGTTTACCTTTGTCTGAGTCTACCAGGAAGGCCAGGAAGGCCAGGATTCTGCCCCCTCCTGTCCTCTCCTTCATTTTGAGTTAATTAGATGGAAACTACTTTTGCTCAGTGAACTCAATTTGTAGTCATTTAAGTAAACTGCAGACAATGTGAGAAGGGGAAGAGAAACTAAGACAATTTAAAAACAGCTGAAAAGGTAGGAGCATAGAGGGTTAAATGGAACTGATTCTACCAAATCAGGTCAGTTGGAGGATATGCTAATCCAGACAAAACAAAAGCACCATGTTCAGTCTACAAGAGATTAGGGAATAAGCATTCAGTCTGTGCTACATGAGGTTATACTCTTCCTGAGTATATCCCAGAGACTGTACAGCCCAACTGACAGGTTTGCTTTTATAGCCATGATTTTATTTTAATAATGTGACTGTTGTCCAATGTCAACTGCATTTTGGAAGGCAGGTTCAAAACAACTAATATATTTTTATTTCTTACTCCATTCTTACAATATATGACGAGAACCTGGTAAACTGTGAAATGCTCTTTCTGGAGCGGGGAAGGAGAATAGACCTCAGAAAGGTACTTTTAATATAGAACGTGAGCTATCCCCATTTACATAATTAAAGGAGAAGTTTCAACAGGATAGCACTGATAAAAAATATAGGCATTTTCCAGTAGGGAAAGAATAATAAAGTTACATATCACCTTGTCTGCTAAGCATGAATTTACTCAAGGAATTGGCAAGGCAGGGAGGGTTCATTCATGATCTTACAATGAAAACACCAGCTAAAAATAAAATAATAAAAATTATATAAATGGTTGAAACATTTGCATAACCTTTGTTCCATTATAATAAAGGAAGCAAGACATTCACTGCATAATTTCTTTATGAATAAGCAGTTAACAAATCTCTAGGTTTGGTTGTATATTAAGCAGAAGTAGCAAAGATGGACATGTTTCAATTTATTGTTGCAACAGGTCACAATACAATAAGTAACTTACTGTTACTTATAAGTAATTTATTAGTAACACATCATAATGTATTGTAACAGTAAGTAATGATGCAATAAGTAACAATAATTTCAGAATTGAAATACTGTAGGTTATTTTCAATGCTCTTGATAGGATACATGATGAGGACTCTGTGTCAATGTTGGAAGAGGGTCATGTGCCCCCTCCTTCCTGTGATGTTTGGATCCAGAAAACATCATCTGGGGTGTATGGCTTTACATCCAATATAAAACAATATAAAGTAAGCCACATTTTTAAATAGAAAAAAAATACAACTTATTCCCAAGATACTGTTTAGTAACATAAGCATATGGGATATGTTTTCTTGGGTCAGATGCAAGGCTGATCGGCTTCAACATTCTGAACCCACAGTGGCCAATGGGAAACCAACATGGAGGACTAATATTCGCTCTACAATCTTTGGCTAGTACCCCAACTATAACAGATTAATTCAATTAGTTGTTAAATGGTGAGTCAACACATCAGTTCAGCAGGTTTACCATAGTCAAGACTATCTATAGGATTTAGGCTATTGTCCCTATCTACTGGGGATCTGAGAGGCATATTGTCTCTGATAGAATTATGTTTTAAAATCTATCAAATTTCCCCTTTAGGTCATCTGCCTTATGTTGTCATCACTACATCTTGTACCCACAGAAAAAATTCTGGTTGAATTAGTTATTTCAAGAGAGACCTTTAACAAGATTATAGACAATTCTACAGGAAAATATATATTTGGTTCTAAATATTGTCTTTTCACTATATTGATTAATAGTTCAATGAAGAAAGAATTTGAAAGGTCCAGGACTACCAGCATCATCATTATCTTTTATATGGATTGTTGCCATCATTATACTTTATATGGATTCTGTTTTAAAAATGTACATATAGTTTCTACAACTAAATACAACACAAATTTACAAGCAGAGATGTTTTCTAGGCCACTCTTAGGAATAACCTCTTCTCTGATACAAAAAAATCATCAAGTCTGTCATTAACATTTCCAAATATCTTACGTCACCTACATTGCTTATGTCTCCTGGACTAAAACCATTTCAAACCAGCCTTAATTACCAAAAGTCAATCAAGTGATGGAAGTCTTTTTGGTTGCCCTCAGAGTACAAGAAGAATGATGTTTCCAGCCCCCTCCCAGCAGGAAGTAAAACTGCAAAGAGCTTCTGTTGAAAGCCTGATTTTCTCAGTCTTGCTTGTTGGTAAGAGGGGCTAAAATGGCATCCTCCTCCACTCTGACTGGCATCTGAACAAATCTCTGTTGTTTCATGTGACTGTTGATATCTAGAGTAGGTTGGGGAGATTTTTTTCCAGCTGGGACAATACTGCTACAATCATGAATATGTGGAATTATTGAATATAAAGCCATTATAGATCTGTAACTTTAGGTTATGGGTCCTTAAATGCAATATAAGATACTATACAATGTGTCTCTACCTCACACTGTAAATCTCTCCTTCAGTCTATAACAGTATATGAAAGAGGGCCACCTACCACACTTTCAGAAATGTAGCATGAATTTGTTTTTGGTGCCTGCTTTAATGACACAGATGTTACATTACATGTTTTAGGCAGGAGGTATCAACCAGCTCAATTTCCTGAAAGTGTCTAGTTAAGATTTGCCAAGGAACGAACATCTTTTGTGAATTGAATTCCTCCATCTCTATCCTTGATGGAGATGTATTTAACAAACTGAAAGCTCCCAAGAGTGAAAGAGAGAGAGGAAGCAGTATGTGTCTATGTTCATTTCATTTTTCTGTTCTAAAGTGATGATTGTGTAATGAAAGAAAATGCAGCAAATCCATTTATTATTCACAGATTTGGAGCTAGTTTGTTAGCCATAGAAGTAAATGTTTGCTTTAGATTTTTTCAGTGAGAAACACAAAATGCACCCAAAGCCATGGGGAACCACAGAGTGCTGTTTAACATTGGAGACAGGACTGAGTAACAGATGAATTTTACATTTTGAAAAAATGTAGCATTATTTATTATTTCTTCTTTATCCCAACTGGTCTTGGTGCAACCTGAAATCTGTTTAGCACATAGCAGAAGCTAATCTCATTAATTCTGCACAACTTCTTCCACACTCCATCTTAAGACTGCTACAAACTACAGAATTTGGAACACAATGATCATGCTTTTATTAACTCTTCCAGGGTTATTTGATGGATTGCCTGTGTATATAACCAATGGTTTCTCCCTCTTCCCTTTTTGGTTTCCTCCCTCTGACTTTGAATGGCAGAACCCAGTCCATGTCATGCCACAAACTGCTTTCAAACATGTCCTAAGATAGAATAGATATTTGCTTTGCAATTAAAGAAAGCAACTTTCGGAAAAAAATGAAACAAAATTATCTGTCACAGCATTATAATCTATAAACTGGTTCTGCTTTGAGCCCCAATTTTGAGGGAAAGCAGATTACAAATACAGTAGAGTCTCACTTATCCAACACTCGCTTATCCAACGTTCTGGATTATCCAACGCATTTTTGTAGTCAATGTTTTCAATATATCATGATATTTTGGTGCTAAATTCATAAATACAGCAATTACTACAAAGTATTACTGCATATTGAACTACTTTTTCTGCCAAATTTGTTGTCTAACATGATGTTTTGGTGCTTCATTTGTAAAATCATAACCTATTTTGATGTTTAATAGGCTTTTCCTTAATGCCTCCTTATTATCCAACATATTTGCTTATCCAACATTCTGCCGGCCCGTTTATGTTGGATAAGTGAGACTCTACTGTATTACTACTAATACTTGCTACTACAACTTCAACTGTGATGTCATTTTCCAAGTCATAGATTGTGTACTATGTCTGGACTGGGTCAGCCAGTTTCAATACTGTTTTAGAATGATGATAACAAGAAATTTGTTATTGTGCTATCAAACATTCATTGGTCTGGATTTTGTACATATCTGTTTTCTAAAACAACCTGAAACATACCAATCACCAATTGACATTGAGAAAAATCAGTAGGTTTTCCTCACAGGTTAGTTGCATTCATAAGCCTTTCGTTATTTAATTTTTTTTAGGAAAATTGTCTACATTTTAAACAGTGCTTACTATCTGAGGTTATGAGCATCAGCAATGCTAACCAACATTGCCTATTGGTTAATTTCAATGTATACCCCATCATAAAGCATTTGTAGAGGTCACATAGCTGTGTCTCTTAAGGCTGAGAGGAAAGCTTACATGTAATGGAAGTAAAGCTGTATATCACTGTAAAAAGGATTTCTGAATTCAGCATTTCATTTTCCATCAAATTTGAGAATATAGGAGTAATATGTTAATGCATTAAAGTCTCAAATCCTTGAAAATGAGAAAAAAGACTCCCGAATAACGTAAAATGTATCTATATCTCTATCTGTCTTTCAGTCTGTCTGTCTATCTATTGTATATATTTTAAAATATTGATTTAGGTTGCAAACTTATGGACACAGTAGGATGTACTGCCAAGTCGAAAGGTATAGGGTGGCCATTCTATTCCAAAGCATTCCTATACACATTGACACTTAGAAGTGAGTTCAACTGAGTTCAGTAGCACTAATTCCTAAGCAAATATGTTAGGATTACAGCCTAAGATAAGCACTTAGATAAGCACAATTCACCTTGAAAGGCAAGCTGTCCACAAGAAGGACCATTTGCCATGGTCAGTGTTTGTGGGCTATATTAAACACCCCAAATTCTTGCACCATCTTTTGTCATAATCTCTATCATTTAAATTTAATTTAAACTGAGAACATCCCTCCTGAATCAAGGTTAGCTATTCAGTAAACCTAGGATTTCAATCATGGAGATGGTCACACTTGGATACTATTGTACAAGAATCATATGCTAGAATAGCAATTCTCAAAATGGTAAACATAATCTGTTACTGCAAACATATTTATGTAGCATCTCAAACATGAATCAATCTATTATGTCATAACCATGTGCAGATGTTTTGAACTCTACTTATGACTACGCCAGTTTTTCTCCCATTCTTTCTCACACTCCAGCATAACACATGCTTCACTTTACCATATTTCTACAATTGCATGTATTGAAATGTCAAGAGAGGAAAGATTGTTTAAACGAAATATGAACAGGATTGAAGTGAAACAAAATGTAATTTTTTCTACTTGAATTCAACTTGCCATGTTACTGTGGCATAAGGCATCATGAAGAATATTGGGAGAGAGAAAGGGAAGGAGCATTTAACTCTGACTAATCAATATATATATATATATATATATATATATATATATATATTCCATTGTAATTTGCTCCTTTGAACACTGGACATTGCAGGTCATGGAAAGAGACAAGATGGCATGGAACACACATTTCACACACTTTAACTGTATTTTTGGGTGTGTAAAGGCATATTACTAACATAATATAACATTGTTTTTGTTATGTAATGTCTGAAGGAGCTTGTCCAGACACAAGTATTTGATATCCTGACACCCATATGAAAAGGAAATCTGTATGCCTCTCAGATTATCTAAGGCAGATGTATGCAATTCTGATCACTTCTCCTATTAACCCTTACTAATAACTTGCTGACTAGGTCTTGATGGACTTGTAGTCCAATAAAATCTGGAGAGCCACAAGCTGCAGAAGAAGCTGCAAGCAACAACAAGATGTTGGAGCTTTATGTGTCATGCAGCCTTCTTGGGTCACACAAGTCAGCCTGATGTTCTCAAGTGGGGAACAAGATAACATCCAAAACAGCTGCCTGTTTGCTCAGCTTCTCTGCATGGAATGTTCATTGATGAGAATCTTGTCTTTTATTTCAAGCTGAAAATGTATTTTGAGCCTGCCCTTGTTCAGAGCTTAATGTGACATAGGCCCCTACCTACATACAAATAGTAATACTGAAGAAAGAAAGCCTCTGGATACAAAATCCTTTTGTTTCTGCTTAATTATTGATGAGAAATTGTCTGAACATCACATTTATTCCCTATTTTTCCTGCAGATTCTTCATATATTGCTGTCCCAATGTTTTTATCCTCACAAAAACCCTGTGGAATTGGTTGAGAGGAAAATATGATTAACCAAGTGAGTTTTATCACTGTTTGAGTACTTGAACATTCATTTCCCACCCCTCAATTTAGTATGTTCCTATAATGTGCATTGTTATATTATATATTATATAATGCTATGTTATATAATGTCTACTCTACCTCCCATCCAGGGAGTGGGGTGAGCGCCTGCTGTTAGCCCTAGCTTCTGCCAATCTAGCAGCTCAAAAACATGCAAATGTAAGTAGATCAATAGGTACCACTCTGGTGGGAAGATAATGGCACTCCATGCAGTCACGCTGGTCACATGATCTTGGAGGTGTCTATGGACAACGCTAGCCCTTTGGCTTAGAAATGGAGATGAGACCAACCTCCAGGGTTGGACACAACAAGACTTAATGTCAGGCTAAAACCTTTACTTCCCTTAGTGACCATATTGGCTGGGTCTAAAGAAATCTATATTACATGGATTCTTTGGAAATGATTGAGAAAGGCTTTCAAGTTACAGGGCATAATTATTTACATATGCATGCACACACATACATATAGATACAGACATTGTTGTTATGTGTCTTCAAGTCTTTTCAAATTAGTGGTGACCCTAAGGTGAAGCTATCATGAGGTTTTCTTAGGAAGACTGGTTCAGAGACAGCTTGTTATTGCTTCCTCTGAGGCTGAGAGAGTATGACTTGGCCAAGGTTGCCTTGTGGATTTCTGTGTCGTGTGGATAATTAAACCCTGGTCTACAAAGTCATAGTCCAAAGTTCAAACCACTATGACATGTTGGCTCTCTACATGAGTACATCTTGACTCTTGACCTTGAAATGAATATATTCCTGAAAAACTTGCCTATAACAATGTGATAAGACCAATGAAGAAAAAAGAGAAGAAGAAGAAAGAGACTACAATTTCTGGATACACTGACTCCAGCCAAATGCCCCAATGTGTCATATATTGTGTTTACAAGTATTTGGGAACTAAATTTGAGGGGGAGAGGGAGGAGGATTGCAAGACAGTATGGTGGGGCCTTGTAGCCCTCCAAAACCTTTTAGGGGCTATGCCGCCTGAAATTGTGCCATTAATTGCTTTAGAACTAGTTGTGTTAAGACTTATCCTCATTCCTCTTTTTGAAACTGTTGTATAAACATTCTGAACATCTGCTGAGTCCTATGTCACTGTCTTCAGGTTTTAAAAAGAAAGTACTTGATGCATTTTGGAGAGGGCTATTTTTGATCCATCTGTGCCATATTCCCAAAAGGTTCTTCTCATGAAAAAAAGATTTGCATGCTAAGAGGATGGGGAGTTTTTTCCTCCCTGTGATTCTGACTTCCCTTGGCAGCTCCTTATCCTTAAAATAATCTACCCTGGATAGTTAGGGCACCGCTTGACACAGCATGATATGGAGGAAGGAATCCATGAGAGAGCAAAACCAGCAGATATTTGGGGGTATCCATTAGGGAGATATACAATATAAATCAACTCTATGCTTGCAAATGTCTTTGGGAGCATTGCAGGAATTGCTTTATGCTTGCATTTGGCTTTTGGGGGCATTGCAGGAGTTGGAATTCCCTTTGACCCTACTCTGCAACCCATGCTCCCCTGGAGCTACTGCACACATTCACCCTAGAGCCATTCTATGACTGGTTGATCATGAAGAAGGGTGAACATGAAGAAGGATCACTGAAGTGTCTGGCTATGTCCTTGAAGCTTGACATAAAATGATTACATAATCTACGAAACCTCTGGAGAACCTTAATGGATTGTAATCTATGACGTAAATATATTGCATCTGGTTATGGGGATAAACTATACTGAACCAACAGAAATTACATCCCATTAATCTTAGAATGGGATTTGAGAATGCACCACCCTCCACATGTTGTTAGACTGCTACACTTCCAAATTCTACAAAACCCAGACAATGGATAAACATGATAGAAATCCAACATCTGGGAGGGACGTATTGTTCAGATTTCTGCTTTAGTGAGTGTCTTTACTGTGGGTTTTTGTCTTTTGTAAACCCCATTCATGAATGTTTTTAAATCCAATAGCAAGAAGACAAGTGAAGCAAAAGAAAGGTCAAGTGACCATACACCTGCTGTAATTGTAATTGTAATAGTAGTAAGGTTAGAAAGTCAAGAGCATCAATAATTTTGTTGAACACAAAGATGTTGAGGTCCCGTTTCTTGAGTTTCTGTTTCCAAAAAATGATATGAACCAAGGTGAACCCTTCAAGTGATGCAAAGATCACAAAGGAGAGGGTATGTGCAACCATAGGGCACTATTGACCGCTCCTTCCCAAACTATTTTGCAGTGCTGGCATGTGCACACACCACCACCACATTCTCACTATCTCAAGATTTATTTTGTATTAAACAGTGATTTTTCTGCTCATGAAACTCTTCAGAAGTGGCAACTTTGACAATTAACAGGACACCAGATCATTCAACACATCCCCAAACCAAAATAGATCTCTGAGCACTTCCCATTTTGGTTTAATTTCCCCTCCTGTTCTTAGGCCTAGTTCTGTGATCTATGGAAGATGCAGATGATGGAATTTAACTTCCAGACCTTCCAAAGTTGCCTTTATCCTTGACATTAACAGAACAGTGGGATGTAACCTGAGATAGGCATAGAGCTCACCACCAATGGGATGAAGCACAGCTATTCCACACAAGCAAACAAACCAGAACCAGTGAATGTGCTTTCTTTCACAGAACTCATGTTTAGTTGATCTCCTACAGCAAATATTTCCCTGTTTTGACTTGCTTAATTCAGAAGCATCAACATCCACCTACATACTTTCAGAGATTTTAAAATAAAGTTTTGATAATAAAAAGGAATGTTTTGAGGAATAGCATGGAGAACCACAAAATGTCAAGCTAAAGAAGTTATGTGTCACATTACATAAGTTCTATTCCTGTCTGACAACTTCCTGGTGATACCTGAATATAAATAAAGGTGGCCATGTGTATCTTTTAAAAAATGGATCGGATGTCAGCAACTAGTTACTCAGCTCCCATAAAAAGATACTATGTCACTCCAGATGAGTTTTAAGATTGAATATGTGGTATATGTTATGTTGGTCACATGTCAGTTCAGTTAAATCTGTGTGATGTGGTTTGTATTATTACCTTGAAGGATCTGGTTGATCATTATGTATCTTTAACAATGTATGCTTCTATCCCCACTATGGGTTTTGAGCTGTTATTACTTACAAGAGAGGTGGGTAACTTTGAGTTTTAGAAAGACAGGAAGCCACTTATGTCCAAGGCCTTCTCCAAACTTTGAAAAAATAATGTGCCTCTTCCTTAACAGTAAAAAAGTAATGTGCCTCTTCCTAGTTGTAGCTGGTAACTCAGTGCTTAGTGGGGGATCTGAATCCACTCTGGGTTTTAATCCACATTTTAAAAAGCTATCTTATCCACCAAATAATTTCAGTACCTTGGATAGTTTTTTTTCCTTTTAAGCAGTCTCAAATCTAGAACAAATTCAGCATCCTATCAATACTGAAGCCATTAGCCTGCACAACTGTCAATGTATTGGGTGGGAGAAAATGAAGACAAAACAGTGGAAGACAGGAGAGAAAGGCGAGAAAAGGGAGTGACATAAGAAATAAAGGGGCACTCTTCCTTTTGAGTGACAGTCTCCAGAATTACTGATTTCATGCCTGCCTAACTGACATATAAGACCAAGCCAGAACATGGGGAAAGTACTTCCTGGGCTACTGTTCCCAGAATCCCCCAGCAAGTGTGGCCACTGTGAAAGACTTGCCCATGCCTGGTTTATAGTAGGTTTATGGAATAAGTGAACAAGATATTTTTGTGAGTAAAATCTCAACCTATTGTTACTAAGTAGTATGTTATATTGATGCACTGAAATGCTGTTGGAATTTTCTGGTGTGTTAAATGCAAATGGAGCCCCAGGTGGCACAGTGGGTTAAACCGCTGAGGTGATGAACATGCTGACCGAAAGGTTGGCAATTCAAATCCGGGGAGCATGGTGAGCTCCCGCTATTAGCCCCAGCTTCTGCCAACCTAGCAGTTCGAAAACATACAAATGTGAATAGATCAATAGGTACCACTCTGACGGAAAGGTAATGGCACTCCATGCAGTCATGCTGGCCACATGGCCTTGGAGGTGTCTACGGACAATGCTACAATGCCAGCTCTTTGGTGTAAAAATGGAGATGAACACCAGCCTCCAGAGTCAGACATGACTAGACTTAATGTCAGGGGAAAACCTTTAAACTAACCTAAATGCAAATATGATAAATTGTAAAAAATTATTGTTAGAAATACTTTTACTGTGCTCATGCTAACTGGTCTTTTCTAGGCATGTGAAATGGTAACACAGGTTGCTTTTTATCTGTGTTTGTAGGGTATGTTGGGTTTCCTCTGGATGTGAAAAACGTGTATTTTTTAAAAAGAATATCAAAATAAAGAAGAATACATGGAGCCTACAATAATACTTTGCAGTGCTGACTACTTCTTTTTCATGTCCCTCCCAGCCTTGTCCTTCATCAAAATATTCCCATTGTCTCCCCACACCTATTCCTTTCACTTCCCCTTATCCATCAGTTACTAAGCATTTGATAGCTACTGCTCACACCCATTTCTTATTGGATTATGGAGGAAGTTCCACCCCTTTTAGATTTTTTACCCGTAAATATTCATGATGATATATTGTTGAAAATGTTGGGAATTCTCTCAAACCAACTGAAAACTCCCCTTCTACTAATGATGTTATTTTCACTACATAAGAATCCGTATATAGCAAATGGTTTTGATGCATTTCTGATGATTAAAAGCATTTTTACAAATGAACACATTTCTGCAGATGAAGTGTGCATTTCAAATGATTCACGTCATTAGAAAACACAGATCTCTTCATTCATAACCATTATCTGTATGGTGAGTTAGCAGAAAGCTGTTACATTTCAATTAGGCATGTGTGCTAAATTAGCCAGCCAATCAACACATCTGGCATACACTGAAAATTCAAAGTTTCTGAATAGGAATTGCTTGGGAAACTCTATGGTCTATATGTGGGAAAACAATATTTACTATTCCCACATTTTCATTATAACTCAAAATAAAACCAAAAATAAAAACAAGTAGTATGGATTATACAGTGACTTCCTTGCACTTAGGTAAAAATAAAAACACCTTTGCATGATATGAGATTCTAAGGCAAATTTCAGTATATTTCATGGTATAAAAACAGCTCCATTTCTAAAGGACTGTTTGTGTGCACAGAATCTGGATCCAAGTACCATGAGACTTTAAACTCAGACCAAAATTACCTAAAACATGCAGCTAATATCCTTTTTAGGCGTTTACATATAAACTGGCTTACAATCACATAAAGGTGAATTGTGATATTGTATTATCCTTGTATTCTCAGGAGGCAAGCAATGAAAATATCTTCTGGAATTATTGTATAAGCAGATCTAACTGCTCAACTGACATCAGAATGCTATGAGACAGACAGCACAGTATGCACCAGAATGCTTTGGGTCTTGTTGTACAATGAAGACTTCCTTTGATCAACAGGACACTCAGAAATGCACATTATCACAATTTGCTGGAAGGATCCCACAAATCTAATACATTTTTAAATTACCAGTCATGGCCTCTGATGCAGGATCCTGGCTATATATTTCTTGTATTGTGAGAGTAGGGTGGTGTAATAGTTTGTATGTTGAAGTACGACTTTTGAGTCCAGAGTTCAAATGCTTGCTCTACCATTAAACCAACACATTCAGCCCCAAATAATTTCGGCTTAGTCGCCAAAAGTGAGAAATGACAAAAAGACACACAACAGTAATAACAAACAAATGCCTTTGCAAATAAAAATGGAGCTAATTTTTTGGTATCCAAATGAAGATATTTGGGCTTCATTTACACCATATTTTACCTAAAATGGTATGATACTTTGTATAACAAATCCCAACACAAAAAGGATCCAGTGGTTAAAAAGAAATTAGTAGATTTGCTGAGGCCTTCTTTGTTCTACTTGTGGTGTTATTGAGATTTTGTGGGAGGCTCTTCGTACCAAGTATCTGGAATTTGGGGACACTGTTACAATTGTGAGGTGGCAGTGGCTGGCATCCTGTCCATGAGTTACATGGACATAATACCAACCAATAACATTATGACAGCATAAATATCTGAATGCAGAGATACACTATGCCAGCATTATGCAACCCTCATGCAAAATAGCAGCATTATGCAATACATGTTAATGATTGGGTGGTGCATAATGCAGAATGTACAACTGTGCACTGCTGGTGTATGTACAATTCTACTTCTACTAAACCGTCACTCTTTTATATCCATGAGTTCAATCAACCATGGCTAAAAAAAATCCAAAAAGCAAAGCTTGATTTTGCTGTGCATCAATCACTACACTCAGGTGTAGGCATATCCTGCTGTAGCCTCTAGCCATTTCACAGATCCTCAGAATCTCTCTGATACTTTTTTGAGTTGTTTGCCATTTTATATAAGGGATGCCATTTTAGGACACCATTGTATATAATGGGATATGAGCATCCATGGACTTTGATGTCCATGGAGATCCTGTAACTAAACCTCAAAGGGCTTAATGCGTGTATTTTGCACTGTGATGAATTTGTCCCACACGTATAGTAATGCAACTTCTTCTGATTAAAAATGTTACAAAAACACACACATGTTATTTTAAAATGCTTTATAAAATTAAAATCACTGAAAATAATTTAAAAAGATAATATGCAAGCTATAAAAACAGCATCACACAGCACATAGGGCTTTATAGGTCAACGTCAGTGCTTTGAATTGTATCCAGAAAAGAACCAGCAGCAAATGGAGTTGCAGCAACAAGGAAGTTCTGTGCTCCTTGTAGCCTGCCCTAGTTAACAACCTGGCTGTAATTCCACATGCATAATGTCACTAACAGGATCAAAGCCAATAAACATTAACCTCCTGAACCTCTGGAGGGTCTCTGGGAGATCCAGGATCTCCCAGATGTTTCTTTGACCATCCAGTTGGGCAGTGACTAACTGCACACTGCCCTCTTCTGGCCACTCAATGGCCATCAGAACTCATATCAGCAGTATAACACATCCCTACATATCTCACTAAAAGGATTCCAACCATTCTGTTACTTGTTAGTAATAGGTTGCTTCTAGTTGCTCTTTATTTCTTTTTTTTTAAAAAATTCAGTTACATTTTAAATGACCAAATGATTACCAAATTCTCCAAACTGATATTTCAAGGAACTCTGAGGAGTACTGGATGTGACTTAGTATATATTACACAAACATATTCACATAGTGATGCAACAAATCAAAACCATGGGCAATCATGCAAACAAAATACACTGTGCAACATGCAATTGAGTGCAGTGGCACCATCAGCTGAAGTTTACATTTTTATAAGCGTCAGCTGAATACAAATGTCATAAGTTAGCCAAATAAAAATCACACATTCCTGTGTAAGAGAACTTAGGCACTCATTTGGGATACCACCAACCAGATGCCAGCTATAGTAATGCTAATGCTGGCTATATTCTAACTCGCTACTCCAAGAATAATGTGTTAAGGGAAATTTCTAAAAGAAAAATTAATGTTCACATATTACTTTCCCAAAGCAACAATCCTGGTTATGTCCTGTCATACCAAAAGTAATGTGTGAAAAGAAATGTTGCTACTTGTAACATGCTGCTTCCAGGCTTTGCTTTTTACCACCTATACCTTCCCACCAAGCAGGGTCCAAGGGAAGTGATAGATCGCTCTTGCAATCACCATCAGTTGTAGATAGTTTTTGCTATTAAGTGGCAGGCCATAAGAGACCATATTGAATTCCAGAACTATAGAGTGGGAAAGATCTTTAAAAAGAATTTGGCCAAACTGTTGTGAAAAAAATGGAATAGATGGCAAAGAAGCTTGGGAAGATACTAGATATAGAGGAGCACAGTTTTAAGAGAGAGAAAACGGATATAAGAAAAAGCCTGCAGCGAGGTTTCCTTTATCAACTAACACAGACTTCAGATTAGCACTACAAGTCTTTGATTTGCAACTTGGTCACATTTCATGCATGTACTTTGTTTATTCCAAGAAGGTACAATAAGGCTAGAATGCTATTGGTTAGGCCTAGAGGACACTTATCTAAACAAATGCTGATGGCTGAGTAAATATACCAGTAAATCCTATTAATTCAGTGTAGCAGGGAGCTGTGTTTAGTACTTTAAGACATAGAAATATGAAACCATGTTGGATAAATGGAACAAAAGGTGATATAGTTGGAGAGATTCGGGTAGGCCAATGAACCAAAAAGCCTTCACAGGAATTGACTTTATCACTTACCCTTTTTTCCCCTTCAATTTGGGGACTATTTGGATAGGTATTCAGGCTTTTCATACTCAGAAACAAACCGTGTTTCACTAACATGCCAGGCTTTGACTACTAAAATGGCCGAATGCTGCCATCTTGTGATCAAAACATTTAAACTCAACACCACTAATTTAAACTAAGTCTTCTACTTACTGAAAACAAACTTTTGAAAACTTTGTGTTTATTTCATAGGAAAGGGTGAAAAAGGGTATTGTTAGAGAGGAGTTTCTCTATGAAAGTGACCATTTTCAATCTCCTAAAATTCTTTGTGAGACAAAATGATCCTTGCCACAAAAACATATTTATTTTAGAGATCTGCAGTGTATTATGAACAAAGAAAATAGTCATAGAAATGTGCACTCTTTTTGATAACAGAAGGTCTACAATGTTACCAAAAATATCAATAAGTGAGCTTTTATCCATAGGAGAAATGCATAGAAAATGTAAGCATTAAATTACAGATGACTTTGTAAGATGAAAAGCAAGATGGCATGAGAATTCATGAGAGATTTTGAGAAAAGAACATAGGCCAAGGCAGGCATAGTGGACTGTATTTGGTTTCTGTATCCCACCTTTGAGATATCAGAAGTCCTCCACAAGTTGCACAACTCCTGACAACTTCTGATAAATTCTTTTAAAAATTCAGTGTGATTTAAAAGCAATATTTGTCCCCAAATCATTCATGAAGCCATCCCAAAAGCATGAAATACTCCTACCTCATCCCAGAACCTAGTACTACCCAAAATGCTTCCATTTTTCTTTGCCTGTTTCTCTCAAAATGACTATAGAGTGATATTATGTCACTTTCTGTCACCATTTTGAGAGGAAAACAGAGATATGTGGACTTGCAGGAAATTGCAGCCCACAGGGAATAGGGGCGAGATTGGCTCCTTGCTCCATACAGTTGCCCACTGCTGCCATAAATCAAGGGAGTTATTTCTTGAGCATACAAGAATATAAGTAAAATTAAGGGCTCTTCCACATAGCCATATAACCCAGAATATCAAAGCAGAAAAAACCACAATGTCTGCTTTGAACTGGAATATCTGAGTCCACACTGCCATATATCCCAGTTCAAAGCAGATAATGTGGGATTTTATTCAGCTGTGTGGAAGTGGCCTAAAATTGATTATTCAATTCTTTCAATATTTTTGTAAATTATTGTGCATCTTATTCAGGCTAATAATTCTGTAGTAATATCTCATCAACCACAGATCAGCCAAAAAGAGGCAGCCATAGAGGAGAAGGTTAGAGCACCAGGACCCTTGCATGTTGGCAGCAGAAATAATTATCTTGGAAGGTGGTGGACTCTCCTTCTTTGGAGGCTTGAAAACAGTGAATGGAAAGCTCTCTGTCAAGAATGTTTTAGTCATGGATTCCTACACAACAGCAGTTTGGACTAGATGGCCTTGTGGCCCCTTCCATCTCTATGATACTATGATTCTATGATTGTTTAGAACTTAGCAAGTGGCAATGTTGTAATATAGCTGTGTGAACTCTGCAGCAAAACAGGACTGGGAGAGACAAAACATTACCATCTGCCTAAAACTCCCATTCCCATGAAAACCTCATTTAAAATACATCTATTGTCCTTTATCAGGGCAGGATAGACAATGAGTAAAGAATATCATAAGAAAATAACAACCTGTATGTTATCAAGTCACCTTAACCCCCCTCCCCCTTTAAATTAATCTGGACCTTTAAAGACTTCATGTGAAGTTACATTATTTTATTTTTATTTTTAAAATCCTTTCCCACTTCATTGAAGTTTCACTGTTCCAAAGCTGCTGAAAGCCTTGGGGGGACTTAGCAGCAACTGTACCTCAAACTATATAAAACTAAACCCTTTAACAAAAGTACTGAATGAATTTTTGGTGTATATTGTATTAATTGCATGTTGTATCAAATGTATTGTGAAAGCACCCTGCATAAGCCCTTGGGAATGGAGATTGTGGAGCCATCAAGAAACATCCCTCCAGCAATCTCCCAACCTGGAAATTATACTCCCTTTATATATGAGTGAAAGACAGTTAATCTTCTCCACAGGATTGTGTTTTACACTGTTTACCTGGCCAGATTTGTCCAGAGGCTTATGGCTCCCATAGAATGCAAGGCTAAACAAAGATGAATACATTAACTTTTTGAAAGGAAAGCTGAGCCTCTGGATATCTAGCATTATCACCTTTTGTTTTCTGTGCCCTGCACCTTTGTCTTTTTTTGGAACTGGACTTTTAGTCAATCAAGGAATCATCTGCATACCCATGTCATCATCCTCTTTAGTTTGGCACCCTCCACAGGGGTGTCCCAGCAACAGACTGGATCTTTAAACCACCTGATAATCAGCTGTTCTTTTTCCCACCATGGGAAAGACCTTCTTTCGCCTGTGACAGAGAGGAAATCCCCAGCCAATCACAGTGCAGATCCTAGCTGGCTTGTTTTTCAGCCAATCAGGGGGAGGCATGAGAAGTCTGAATAGCTGTCAAAATGTATAAAATGTCATGTATTTCTCTGTGAAGATATGCTGGTACATTTTTGAGCAGTGACTGGGCACTTGCATTCTTTTGATCAAACTGTAATAAACCTCTGTAGTTTGCCTTCAAATCCAGAGTGCTTTGTTGTTGTTGGCTGATCTGGTGTAGCAGATGCTCACTGGGCACAGACCTTCCATTCACAGTCCTAACTGAAATCACTACATCAATATCATAAAAGAAACTGTGAATAGAAATTTCAAAACCCAATACTATACATTCTAGTGAATCGGGAATGTTTTGTTTGGGTGTGTATGCCTTTATAAACTCTATGCTTCTCCTTCAGGAACATTCAAAGAGTAGTAAAATAACAAAGAGATGTGGTCTGCATGTAAGATGAATGAATGTAGTATGCCATGAGCTTTTATGGGTTGCAATCCCTTTCATCAGATGCATACTAGACATTCATGCACAACAAATACACAATGTATTTGAAAGTGGCTGTGGTGTCTAAGCAAACACTCTTCATTCAATGTTATTCTGACCTCACAGTCAATAACCCACATTCAGTGGTATACCAGAGCTTCTCCTTTCATTAAAGAGCACATTTCTGATAAGGTAGATGCTTGGAGATCAATAGAAGATCTTAAGGGATGGACTAGCACTGCGGGCTAAACTGGCAGCTATAGAAGAACCTGCTGACCAGAAGATTGGCATTTCAAGCCTGGGTCGGGGTGAGCTTCCAACCTCAGCCCATCTTCTGCTTAGCTAGCAGTTCAAAAACAACAATGTAAGTAGATAAATAGGTACTGCTTTGGCTGGGAGATAAAATGCGCCCTGAAAAACATGCCGGCAAAATCTGACCAGGAAAGGCGTCTATGGACCACAGGCTACACAGCGTGGAAAATGAAACAACAGCACCTCCCCATGGCCAAGTCGAGCACAGCCAGATGCTGGAGATGAAAAGAGGGAAGCCTTGCCTTGTACTGTAAGTCTTTGTCATTTGTATAACGGCATTGAATGTTTGCCATATATATACCTGTAATCTGCTCTGAGTCCCCTCAGGGAGAGAAAGCAGAATATAAATAAAGTATATTATATATTATTATTATTCAGAGCAGAGCACTGCTTTGGTTCCAATCACTTTAAATCACTTAAAAGAATCCCAGGATCTTGAAAGGTAAGTATACTAGCAGTTTGAAAGGTCCCCTGAGTTCATTATGGTCACCTCTTAAACTTCTGCTACTAAATCACATTCTTATTTTCTGTTGTGACTCCAGGATGAAGATAAATGGTATCAGGCACAATACAACTGTTCTCAAATCCCCACAAAATGTTCCAAAATGCCTCTCTGTAGCTTCCCCCTCCCACTTGCCTTCATTTTGACGGGAGGTGCAACCATCTGTTTTGCTTGTCTCAATTCCTATTTGTTTAAGACGGGTGCTGCCAGAAATGTGAAAAGACTGTGTACAATGACAAGTGATGGAGCAATTTTCACACTGGACTTATGGGAACCATGTGCTGCCCATCTGTGAAAGTCTCATTTTATGTAAATTTAGAAAATATATTTTTGCTCCATGTCCTGTGGTAGTTTTGAACTTAGAAAAGCAGGTGGAAAAACCCACTACCTTGTCTTTATCAGGCTGTGATTTGATTCTAAAACAGAGCCATGAAAAATATTTATTAAAGCAAAAATCACCATACAGTTGTATTTTGGCATTGACTTTCAGGATATCAAATAAGTGCATGACTTGGTAGAGTTACTAGATGGCAAAGCTGTTGCTTATGGGAAGGGGTTGCTGTAATCCAAGTGTTTATTTAACAGATTTACAGCCCAACCCAATGATTTATTTCCCTTTTAAAGTTTGCCTGAGTCCAATGGAAGCTACTTTTGAGGAAGTCTTGGGTTGCCGCCTTCACTTTTTCCTTCATCAAAGCAAAATCTGTTGGCATTGCAAATAACTCTGGAATACACTTCTCTCCAGCAGTTGTCAAAAGCCAAGGATCTCCTACTTCTGTTTCTATCTAGGAAAGATTCTATTGGAAAAGACACTCTGGAATTTTGATATTTAAGTCCTTCAGTGTTCTGATGATACCCAGCTCTGTTTCTTCGTTCTATCGAACTGTAAAAATGCAAGTCAAGTTCTTAATAAATAAGCATTTTGTGCTTATTAATACATTGGATGACAGTGAACATGCATAATCAAGACAAGAGGAGTTTCTAGCCAGTCAAAATGCAGAACAGAGAATCAGATCATCTTGGTTGGGATTGTTGTTTTGATATATTACTTAATACAGTTCTAAACTCTCTTTGAGAGTAATAATGAATGCAACTGCACAGCTAAGACTCATATATCAAGTGATCCTGTCCTTTGAGATGCAAGATATTTAATGACAGCAGATGCATTGGTTGCATCTTGTGTGGACTACAGGCACAGTGGTAGTACTCCCTTTAAAAAGTGTATGGAAACTTTAAATGGTGAAAAGTTTTGTAGGCAGATTATTGAGTAGGGCCCTTATAAGAAGCACATTACTTCCAGGATATTTTTGTTCTCAAACATACAGTGCTAGATATCATCGATAAAGCCTTACATGCCCATGAAACCAAACTGTTTGAAAGATCCAGTTTCCACATACAAGTCTGCCTTGGCTTTAAAACCAGGTTCTTCCCATTAATATGGCACCCCATAGGTATATTTAGAGACTGTGTTTTATAAGATTTTTTTTGGTAGCTACTCCCAGGTGCTGAAATTCCTTGATATTGGAGGACAACCAAACTCCTCCCTGGTTGCCCTTCCACTAGTAAACAAATATATGTTTATTCCTACAGATTCTAGGATATGCATTTGTATCCCAAAGTAGATTTTAATTGCATTTATTTATATTACTTCCTTTACCCAGTCCTGGGAGTCAAAACAGCTTACAAAGTTAAAACAAGTACATATTACATTCCACATCATTAAAAGATGCAAAAGTTAGAATAGAATTAAATTATAAACAAAATTTTAAACTATTTTAAATCAAGTCCACTAAAACCAGCCACATATGCTGTTATTTATTTTTAAAACAATTTGGTTTTATATTTAAATCATAATTTTTTTCTTTACATTATATTTTAGTTGTGATAGCAACCATGCTCTTTACTTGTAGTATATTCCAATATAAGTACTGGGACAGGCTCTTTGGAAATATTAGTGAAATGTTGCTATTCTGACCTTGTCTTAAATGGTGTGGTTGCAAAAAAGAAATGTTATACATCGCTGTTTTCTTTTTTCACTGAGCATATAAATTAAAACTTCACTGACATATTGGCCACCTGCAAATTCCTGTCATTTGAATAAACAACATATGGAGTGTGACCAAAATGAACATAGCTGTAACATTTGGAACACTTCCTTTATGGAATTAGATTTTTAAATGTTCTGGAACAAGATGTCTGCTGGATCTGAGAGAAAAACTGTGTTGAAGAAATTCACTTCACAGAAACACAAAGGGGACCTCAAAAGTTCAGACCCCAGTAGTAAGCCTAGCATTGTCAATAGCAACATGTATGATAAAGGAGGGAGCAGGATAATGGAGATTATTCTTCAATATTTATAGGCAAAGGGGCTTAAATGCCTAAAGGCACCAGATCCTGTCTGATCTTGGAAGCTAAGTAAGGTCAGACATGTTAGTACTTTGATGGAAGACTATCAAGAAAAGCCAGTTGCTATAGGAAGAAATTTCAGAGGAAGGAAATGGCAAACCACCTCCACCAAGTATTCTTTCCTCTATGAAATCCATTGGGTCACCATAAGTTGGCAGGAGATATGACAGCATATTCACAAATATGCCAAGGCAAATGGAGATTGTGGAATATCCAGGGCCTTCAACACTTATATATAAAGTCAGATATGAATATTGTGCAGTCTTCTACATATCGGTGAATTACAACTCCCAATTGTCCTAGCTGGCATAAGCCACAGTGAGGATATTGGGAGCTTCAGTTATTATTATTATTATTATTATTCCACCAGATGTTGAACAACATCTGGTGGGCTACATAATTCCTATCCCTAAATCATGAAACCCAGGAAGGTAAGTATAATCTTAGAGATATCACTGGAGCTTGTTGGCTTCAGACTTGTGACTGGAGCACGGGTAGTGGAAGTACTGTTATATGGAAAGAATGTGTATACCTGCAGATAGATCTATGAATCTGAGCAGGAAAGGCCTAAAAGGCTACAATAACAAAAGTGTAATAGTTGTTGTGATGTATTACAGATAGTCCAATCAAATGGAAGATGTGGATGATGCTTTCCTGAAACAGATGATATCATTTTCAAAGAGGTAAGCCAAGGTAGTAATGGCAGTATCATCTGTTGGAAGTCTCACATTGTCAGGAATGGTAATTTATGTTTGACTTATCTTTTTGATAACATCATAGTTGAGAAGGTAGATAAAGAGAATAGGAAAGGGCTTATCAATAAAATAGAAGTGCTGGGAATTTGGAAAGAAAAGTGACAATATCATCTTGCAATCTATAATAGTAACAGATGAGAAAATTGATTGTCGTTGGCTGTGTATCTCCAAACTTTAAAGAAATCACTTTCAAAGAGATCAGGGAAAAGTCGGATAGCTTCCCATAGCTAGAAATGTTGAGGTAAAAAGAGCTTAAGACAAGAAGGCGATGGGGGAAAGTGGAATATTAAAGGCAGAGTTGTTTACTAAATATTCATTTGAAGGAGACTGCTCATAAGAATTGTATGTGTGCAGGGCCTTTATGTTGCCTGTCAGTTTATGACAACCCTCTGAATTTCATGAGGTTTTCATAAGCAAGGTAGTGATGATTTAGCCTTCTCTTTCCCTGTGGTCCAAATTCAATTGTTAGACCCAAAAAGAGTATACTCACTGAAAGTTTGGTAAGTCCGCATCTGTATAACTTCAATTGTTTCAATTGTCTAGTCTTTGGGGATTCACTTTCTGTATTTCTGTATTTATTTACTTTTAACATTCACTTTCAAAAGCTTTCTAAAATGTCTAAACATTAGTGAAAATACAAAATAAACAAAAGATTTTAATGTAATCTGCATATTATTAATGAACCAAATTTCATTTCAGATTGGATTAGCTATACTTAAAGTTCTGTTAAATATTGTGTAGATCTAAAAACAATACTTATGTACTTGTACTTAAGAAAAATTAGACTTACTTCCAACTCATGTCAGAAGAGTATTCTGAGACTGCCACCTCATGGTCAAACTGTATGTTGCAAATATCAACTTCCCATTTCTTCCTACAACGTACTGTATTCCACTTTTTTTTAAAAAAAAAAAAACAGATTTCTGCTGTGTTTCTCATGTTATGTATAGGATTTTTTTAAAAAAAAATCGCTGCAAACAAATATTCAAGATACCGTTTCTGCTGTTATAAACAAATTTGTATTATAAATAGAATTGACTGAGTTAGTTAAAATCGTATCTGCAGGATCTTAACAGCTTATCTAAACAATGTTTATGTTACATGTGGTCATTCCAATACCATTTTACTCTACATTTAGTGATCAAATATCATAACTATTTTCACCCTGCACTCTACAAAAAAGCTGAAAACAAGTAGTGTATAAATCAACCTCAGTTATAAGTAGAGGACAGGTTTTGGAGACTCTTTAACCACATTGTGTATGATATATCAGTTGGTATAACTGATATGATTAGCAACCACATTTGAAAGAGTAGTAAAGTGCTGTATCAGCATCATTCAGCCACTGTGTAGATGAAAAACTGTGAAGGTGTCTCAAGTACTAAAAAGTGCATTATGAAAAGTTACTTAACACAACAACAGAAAGTACCCCTCTTCAAAGGCAGCAACCTTAGGGGCACTAAAGGTCCACAACTGGGAGGAGCCAGTGCATGCAGGGTTGAACCCTTTTGGCTTTTTGTTTAGCAGGGATTGTGATGTCACCTGCCACAGCACTCAGGTTTTCCTGTTCCTTTTAGAGCTTATCTCACCATTGGTGGAGGCAGGGAGGAAGGACGGATTTTCCCAGCAGCAACAAACTGTGATAAAAAAGTATTTGTTATCTGGTGGTGTAATTCTGCTTGGATACATGTCATGTTCCTCTGGCTTTGAGTTTCTGGAGCTGAAATCCAACTTGTTAACTCTTCCCGGTACCTGTTTCTTGATCAGTTTTCTATGACCCCCATTGTAATGATGTACACTGCTACACTCCCTGCCTCCTCTGTCCCCCTCATCCCTTTCTTTATTTGTAGTTTAAGTGTGCTCTGTATTTGTTTAAAGCCTAGATCCTAAGCAGAACTTTTGTCCAGTTCTGTGGTTTGCCAAAGGAAAAAAAATCATCCCTCTGAAATGACCAAAGTTCCTAACTGCATTCCATATTTTGGAAAGTCAGACATTTTGTCTTCCATAATATCTGCTTTCAAAGGGGGAAAGGCCCGCTTTCTAATCCTATGACAAGTTTTACCAGGAGAGGGCTCCAATCACTTTGCTTTGGGGAAAAGATTCTTAGATAAATCACTGTTGCTTCTGATTTCCTCTGTCCCATTACTGTGTATCAAGCATTTATTGCAAACTGAATTGGCTTGTGGAGCAAGATGGTTCTTTTTTATTGTTCAAAATTCTTTCAGATGTCCTTCTCAGATATTTTAATTTATTCTTTTTTGTTCATGATTCCGCTTTCATCTTTGCTGGTCTTTTATTTTCATGGTCTCTGTGATGTTTATGAATATGTTTGTGGTACATACATTAAGAAATGAAGCAACTTTCCATTACCCTGGTTAAGAAAATTATTTATTTAAATTCTGTTTCCATTTGCCTTCAGTTCTTATAGTGTGTGTGAATCTGTTTCATTAATAATCAAAACCCTATCTTTTATTATATGTAAATCTCTCTGAGTCCTTACCAGAGATAGAGCGGTATATAAATAAAGTTTTGTTGTTGTTAGTTGTACCCTTGTGGCCCGAGACTGATGGCTCTCCAAGTGCAGTGTCTTGGCGGTGGATGCATAGGTGGCTGTGAAGACATATTCTTGACCGGCATGTTTTTCCACAGTGAAGACATTGGTTTCCAGATGGAAGGCTGTCCCAGTCAGGGTTCGCTTGATGCACCTTTCTCTTGGCATATTTCTCCCTTAAGCCCTCCATTCATGCCTCTTTGAATTCTGCAGCACTGCTGGTCACAGCTGACCTCCAGTTAGAGAGCTCAAGGGCCAGGGCTTCCAAGTTCTCGGTGTTTATGCCACAGTTTTTAAGGTTGGCTTTAAGACCATCTTTAAATCTCTTTTCCTGTCCACCAACATTATGTTTCCCATTCTTGAGTTGGCAATATAGCAACTGCTTTTGAAGACGATGATTGGGCATTCAAACAATGTGGCCAGTCCAGCCGAGTTGGTGGAGTAGGAGCATCGCTTCAATGCTGGTGGTCTTTGTTTCTTCCAGCATGCTGACATTTGTCCACCCTTTTCCCCAAGAGATTTGCAGGATTTTTCTGAGACAATACTGATGGAATCTTTCCAAGAGTTGAGTGTGATGTCTGTAGACAGTCCGTGTTTCGCAGGCATATAGCAGGCTTGGGAGGACAATAGCTTAATAATCAATAATCCTAGCATTGCCACCCTAGCATCAAATGGCAGGCAAGGCAAAGACAATAAGCAACACATATCGTCATATATTTGGATTACAACCAATAAGGCTTGCCATAGGATAGGGGAAGAATCAAGGCATGGATCAACTTACCTGCCAACTGATGATTTCCAGAATGCAACTGATGGGCAATTTTGGCCACTTACCACACTGGTAGACTCTGAGAGCAGCAGCTAAAACAGTAACTTTTCCATGTTCTGAAGAAATTGTCCACTTTAACTGTATTTTGTATATATGTATGTGGGGGGTGCATTTGCCTGGGCGGAATGCAATGAAAGAAGCAATTATTTGCACAGATCCAGCCTAAGTTAACAGACCTTCATAGTACATTGTCCCTACATGGCCCAGGACTAATAAAACATCAGAGAAAAGTATGGCGCCTTGGTGTGGCTCAAGGCTAAAATGCCCCAGAGTTCACAGTGCATTGCCTTCCTATAGATACAAAGTTATCTATCATTCCTCCAATATGTCTAAGGCAAAGACAGCCTTTCTTATACAAAAGACAAAGAATACAACATTTCTCTATGTCTGTCTCCTGCACATACAAGCATAGGTCACTCAGCCTGTGTTCATGTCACAGAAGTGTTAGGGATCTTTTCATCATCTTTGTACTTCCTTGATTTCTTGTTGCCCTGCTTAGCATGAGAGTTTTATGTGCCAAGCCTGCAATCAATATGCAGAAGTTATCTTGGCTTAGGCTCCTACTTTATCTCTTAGCCACAACCACAGCTGTTCAGCAATTTGAAAAGACCCTAATAAACTAGAAAATTGAGTGGAAATTCAACAGAGACAAATACATAATTCTACATTTAGACCACAAAAGCCAAATGGATACCTATTGGATGTGCAATATTTCCTTAGCAGCAGTACAAGTGAAAATGACCTTGGGGATATTGTTGAACCTAAGATGAGCATGAGCCAGAGGTATGATGCTGCAGCAGAGAAGAGAAATAATTTTTTAGCCTGCATTAATATACTGTAACTGTAGTTTCCAAGACAAAAGAAGTAACTGTCCCACTATATTTTGTGCAGCTTGGACCTCAGTTCTGTGCATCTCATTTTAAGAAAAATATAGACAAGTCGGAGCTAGTTCAGAGAAGGGCAATAAGAAAGAGAAGAGGTATGGAGAATAAAACACATGAGGAAATGTGGAAGAATCTTCAGTGTGGTAAGAAAAGTTTGAGGGATGATACAATTTCACTCTTTAAATATCTCAAGGGCTGCCCCAGAGAGAAGGATGCAGGTTTGGTTTCTGCTGCCCCAGAGGATAAGAGTGCAGCTATACTGTAGAATTAATACAGTTTGAAACCACTTTAACTGACATGGTTCAATACTATAGAATTCTGATAGTTGAGGTTTAGTGAAGTACCAGCACTCTTGGGCAAAAAAGGCTAAAGACCTTGAAAAACTACAACTCCTATGATTCCATTACATTGAGCCCAAAGAGTTAAAGTAGTTTCAGACTGCATTAATTCTACAGTGTGGATGTGTGTCCTAGTAGTTACACAAGTGTAGATTTTGACTAAATATCACAAGGAACCTCTTGATGATAAGACTGGTTCAACACAGGAAACTATTACAAAAAATACGATGGAATCTCCTGCTGGGGATGATCTAGTTGGATCTCCTACATTGAGACCCCTTCCAACTTTATGATTCTATGATTTTATCATTAATTTCCTATTTTTATACATCACAATAAATTATAGCAATACGATAAAGGTACTCTTCTTTTTTTAAAAAAAGCAAAAGGAAATTTCCTTTGGCATATATAGTATTCCTGGTACCTGGGGATGATTATGTCAATTTCTGTCACTTTCACACATGTTCACTCATGAATCCATTCATGAGTAGTTTTGTATTCATCTATTAAAAAAATTAAAATATGTGCCATCTGTATTTGTACTCCATATGGCTAAATGTAATGTCTTCCATTATAGAAACTTCTAGTTAGGAAATCGTATCAGTCTGTTGCTGCAGAACCAAAATATATTTCTTGCTACCATATAGAGTAATGATCAAGAGTCTAGATAAAGGAGATGAAGTATAACCTTACATATAGGGTTTATGTGGGGTTTAGATAAAAAAAAATCTGAATAAATTGAGATTAAATGTACATTGCACATAGATGTCTATGTGTGTGCTGAATATCCAGGTGCAATGAACATTGAACCATAATGTGCATCAATGTGAAATACCACTACATATAGAACTCCCCTTCCACATGCAAAATATTACTGTGAAACAATGTATACGTTCACGTGATGTCTAGAATTTATTCCAGCTGCCTCAGATGGTATCCCTGCGCAAAAACAAGATGATTGGCCACAGCATTAAGTATTTTAGATTGATACAGCTCTAGTTCACATCTGCATGAACAGTATTAAAGATGCTACTCAAGAAAATACATAGAACTTCCTTGGACTGCAGCTGTACAAGTCGCTGCTCTTGCATATCCAGGAAAATGTAGCAGCTTTTGATCTTGTCCACAGTGTGATGTCTGCTACTTCTTTTCCAGTGCAGCCAAACACTGCGTAGGGACATTCCCCATAACCATTCAATGGACAAGGGGTGAAGTTGTCCCTGGACATCTTAGCTCCTATGTGCACCCAGTGGTAAAGAACTACATGTGCTTTCCAGGAATCAGCATACATACACAAAGATTTACATTATGCCATTTGGCCAACAAGATCTTAGTATATATGCCCTCCAACACACACACACACACACACACATACAGACCCCCAGACTGTCTTTCTACAGTTTCAATCAACATATTTCCCATCTATCCCTATAGTAAAGGATCCATTCACTTTTTTGTATTTGTCTAACTTTTAAAAACTTTACAAGAATTCTCAAATTCAAAATTCCCTGAGGTTAAACCTCAGTAATGACATATGTCTGTCTGAAAGACTCAATTATTGTTACTATTTTTAAAAAGAACTATGGGGAAGCAGGCCCATAGCTGGGGGGGGGGGGGGCTTGAGGGGTTTCAGCCCCCCCCCCCCAAATTCTCAGGGTGGTCTGCGAGAAGGCCTTTCATTTATTATTTAAATTGTTATGTTTATTCATGCTCAATATATCCCATATGCATAGGGGTATAGGGATAACAATACAAAAGGTTTGTTAGGGTAGATCCTCTCTCACTCATACTCAGCCCCCCCCCCCGTAAAATCCCAGCCCCCCCCCCCCCCCGAATCAAAATCCTGGCTACGGGCCTGTGGGGAAGTGAAATTGATGGTTTCTGTGGGCCAGCTGATGCCACAGGAGGCTTAAAGCCATTCTTGCCTTCTTTGGAAATGTGAATATAATTAGCCTTCCCCCTGCACAAATGCAAAAATGTCAGTTCAACATCAGCTGTCATGCATTCAGCTCAGCTGCCTCAGCACAGATACTTCTATTGACAGTCTCCTTGTGGCTGCTTATGTCAGAGTGTAGCAATATTTTCCCCAAAATCTGTGCAATTTACTATCAAAAGCCTATCATCTCTTTATACATTGGGCATATGCAGGCATGTAGCCGGGGGGGGGGGGGGGGCTTGAGGGACTTCAGCCCCCCCCCCAAATTCTCAGGGTGGTCCGCGAGAAGGCCTTACATTTATTGTTATGTCTATTCATATTATGATCTGATCACCATGCTCAATATATCCCATATGCATGGGGGTATTGGGATAATGATTCGAAAGGTTTGCTAGGGTAGATCCTGTCTCACCCAGACTCATCCCCCCCCCCCCCCAAAATCAAAATCCTGGCTACCCTACTGGGCATATGAATCCCTTTCCAATTTTAAAGTTATGCTTTTGATGGACTGGTTATGTTTAATGACTTTGGGGGGGAGGGCGTTATAATTGACATATTTGCTTAGTACCTTTATATTATTATTTTTTTGCAAATTTAATTGAGTGTAATGACACCCACACTATTCTTATTAGACAATATAGGATTTTCATCTAAATTCCTCTTGTTCTACAGTGCTAAAATGTAAACCCATTCCAGTCAATCAAATGCTTTATAGCACCTAGTGAAAGTACCACTGCTTCTTGCTCTTTTCATATTGTAGTTTGTAAAACATTAAGTACAGTGTTCCCTCACTTATTGCAGGTATCACTGTACTTATCACTGTGCTTAAAATATTAAGTACAGTGTTCCCTCACTTATTGTGGGGGTTACGTTCCAGGACCACCCACAATAAGTGAAAATCCGCAAAGTAGGGACACTATATTTTAATATTTATACATTATTTTAGTAGTTATACACTATTTTAAGTCTTTATCAACCAATCATGTGTTGATAAATCACCTCCTTCTCCTCCCGTTGTCGCTTGGGCTCCTTTTCTCTCCCTTCGGCTTCTCCTTCCTCCCTTCCTTAGGCTGTAAATTGTAATTTTTTTATTATCTATAATATTATTTATTTTCAGTATTTATACCTAGCCCTTCTCACCCGGAAGGGAACTCAGAGTGGCTTTACAGAGCACATATATGGCAAATAGTCAATACCGATTACACAACTTAACAAGAACAGACAACACAGAAGAGGTAAAAGCAGTTTTTCCCATCCTGTTTCTGGCATTTTTGGAGGTTGTGCTCTACTTCTGCCATGGGCGGGGGGGGGGGGGGGGAGTTGTCGTTCCATCTTCCATGCCATTCATCGAGCTTCCAGTTTCCTCTATCGATGTCCTTGAAGGCGTGTTTATAACGTCCCCGCTTAAAAGCAGTACCTATTTTATCTACTCACATTTCTGCTTTCGACCCTTCTAGATGGGCAGGTGAACTGGGGCTGACGGTGGGTGCTCATCCCCATCTCGAGTGCAAACTGTTGACCTGTCCATCAGTGGGCTCTTTCTGCATCACAGTGGGTTAGCATGCTGTGCTAGGCCTGGCTGCCGGGTTAAGAAAAATATCAGTGATTGATATGGTTTTTTTTCTATTTCACTCATGAGGATGAATTCGGGGGCAATATGAAAGACCTCTGTGGGTGGAGTACATGAGATCCATGGGCAGTACAATTCCTATCCTTGCCTTGGAGAAAGCATTGGCTACACAATTTCATGTACTTTTCAATAAGACCTAGAATTTTAGCTTTTCTTTATTTTTGATTCTATTGTATCATGAAAGGTGCTAAGCCAAATTCTGATCCAGTTTGGTCAATATATACTGTTCTCCTAAGATACTCTGAAATAGGCAATATGTGAGCTTTGGAAAGATATTATTTGTGGCTTTCTTTGTCTTATTCTCAGGGTGAGTCCAAGGCAACTTTCTGCCCAGGATGGAGCAACAGACATCCTCTGAGCCTGCACCTGAGTCAAGGTGCTGATGATACCCAAAGCTGGACAGGATTTTTTTAGGGACATGAGATAAACACACACAGACACAGTTCTTCTGCTCCCTGGCAGTTAAAAAACCAACACTACAAGATTAAATTGATGGGATACCTGAAGTGGGTGCCTCACTTTGCCTAATGATAGGGCCAGCCCTGCTTGTTATTATTCAACCAATTAGTTCTTTGGCAGATTTAAGTGATACTTCAGTCAGTTAATGTCCCTACAAAGATTTATGTCTAATAACATCCTTCATTGTAACCTGTACAAATTGAGTATCCCTTATAAGAAAAAGATTGAGACTAGATATCTTTTGGATATCTGTTTTTTTCCCATTTTGAAATATCTATATTTTAATAATAAAATATCTTGACAATGAGATCCCTGTCTAAAAACGAAGTTTATTTATGTTTCATAATTACCTTATTCACATAATAGCCCGAAGGTGATTTTATATACAATATTTTTGATAATTTTGTCCGTGAAACAAAAATTGTGTCCATTGAATCATGGAAGATTAAGATGATTTTAGAACTCCGTGCAATGGTAGTTCAACCTGTGCCTGCCAAACACAACCCAACATATTTATTTATTTTAAAAAATAAGTTATGTATGCCTAACTATTTAACCATGTGAGTTTTAACAGACTTAAATGTATCACATTATAACCATTTTTCTTTTAAAAATACAAGAAGTGCTCTATCTGTATTTTCATTGCTTCCCCAAAACAGGGTTCTGTAACATTATTCCTATTATTTTGTAAATATCACCAAAATATATTTTAGTATCGTCTTTAAGCATCTATATTCATACTTTTGCTCCTGCCTAGTTTAAAAGACAATTTTGTCTAACTGAGCTATACATCATTAAGCTGGGGGAAAAAGTTTGCCCATTACTGCTGTTTTAACATCTTGCCCCATCTTGTCTCATTAGCAGGAACTGATTGAGCATGAAGGTGTTCCCTGGCTGTCACTAGATAAAGTAGGTGCTCTTGGCTTTCATCTGTTCTGAGTTCTCCTTGTCTCATTATCTTTACAAGGTCAGTTTCTTTGACACAGGGATTGCTTGCTTAGCACTCTATTCTGGTAATTACTTGCCTGGCAATCCTTACCATAACTAGATTGCAAAGGTATCACAGAAAGTAAAGTCTGCCAGCATATAGGCCAAAATAAGCCCTACGATATACTTGCTAAGGTTCTGGTATACTTCAGAAATGACAGGTTATCAATTTTTTTCTACTGACTATTAACAATCACTGGTGAAGATCCAGCAATTTTTAATTTCTGCCATTTGCAACAAAACAAACCCTATATAAGTGTAGCTTTGATCTGGAGCCCTGATGAGACATCAAAAGCGCATTTTCCTCCTACACTTGAAGATTGTTATTTCCTATAATATACAGATGTTAATGATTTTTTTTCAAAAGATGGCAAGTTTACCATCCTATAAATAAGTTTTTTCAAAGTTAACAGTTTTTACTCTCAGGAAGTCCATTTTAATGTTTAAATCAGTGGTTCTCAACCTGTGAGTCCCCAGGTGTTTTGGCCTACAACTCCCAGAAATCCCAGCCAGTTTATCAGATGTTAGGATTTCTGGGAGTTGAAGGACAAAACATCTGGGGACCCAAAAGTTGAGAACCACTGGTTTAGATGAAACATTCCTTTCATTTGTTTATCTAAGTTCCCATTGAAACAAGACGGAGCAGAAGTTGGTTATGTACCATTGCACTTTGAAGTCCAACTGTCAATCAGAGCACGGGACACTTTATTTTTTATTAGAACTCCCTAAATCTTCTACTGGCCAAAACGGTTTGGGATTCTGTGTGATGTAATCTCAAAAAGTAACCATTCCAAGAGTGCTGGTGTCTTGGGGCCAGAACTAGATTGAAACAGCTGTTGATAAAAAAATGTTGCTTTCCCAATTATAAGTATAAAGTGTTAACCCCTCTTTTTAAAACCTTTTATTTTTTCACATTTTGAAATCAGTGAAGGAATATATGTTACTATCTAATAAGGAGGTAAGAAGTTTAGCCTATTAACTAAATGCTCCCTTCCTCCCATTTTTTTGGCTTATCCAAGTCTTCTGACCTTCAAATGGTGTTCAGCCAAAATGGGAACAAAATCATACAGGCCAAGGAGATGTCTATTTTTCCCATGTCCTATCATGACCAAGCATTCCCAAAGGAGGAAAAATGGTCTTAGCAGTGAGATATCCAAGACCATGCAGCAAGAAGCTTCTAGAAATCAATGGTCTTTATTAAAAAATATAAGCAGAAAACTGGTTCTATTATGGAATTCATAATCTTGACATCTAGGTTACCTTTTATAATTATTGGGGTAGAGGGACAATGAAACCATCAACTAGTTTTTCTGCAAAATTACCAGGCACTCAGCTTAACAAAAAAGTAATAATGCCTGAATCAAATGTCTAACAGAAATTTTGTCTCTATCTGATGCTCATCCTCCTGGAGTGATCAACATGTCCAGCACATACATGACGAATCTGGGGCCATTGTCCAGATGTGCTGGAACCTCATTGGCTCAACTAGACTGTCACCTCCTCTGTGTGCCACCACCATCTCCTCCATCAGTCACAGTACTCTATCTCAATGCTTGGCTGCTGCAGTTGCAGAGAAAGAATGATGGCAATGATATCTGTCTTGACAGAGGATCAGGTCAAACTGGACCATTTCCAGCTATCCAAACTCCCCTGAAGCCCTGGGATATTCCAAAGTTTTAAGCAAATTAGTTACAACAATTTAAATGAACCATCAATTAATGTGGGAGGTATATAAATTAAAAATATAAAGTATTGATAACAACAATGACAAAAAAACCAAAAGGATAAGAGCAGCAGCACACAATAAAACCAAAACTAAAACCAGCCACAGAGAGAAAACAATGCAGAACTCTAAAAAAGCAAAAGCATTTCCAAAAATGCCTAGGAAATTAGAAAAGTTCATGACTTGGTGACAAAAAATACAAATTTACACTGTGTAACATATATTAGTTCATGTGGATAATCAATAAATGTGACCCTGATTGGTTGGAGTTTAGGTACAGACCTGATCCTCTGTCAGGATGGATATCATTGCCATCATTCTTTCTTTAACGGCTTTAAACTACAGGAAAAGAGATTCCACCAGAACATCAGGAAGAACTTCCTGACTGTGAGAGCTGTTCAGCAGTGGAACTCTCTGCCCCAGAGTGTGGTGGAGGCTCCTTCTTTGGAGGCTTTTAAACAGAAGCTGGATGGTCATCTGTCAGGGGTGCTTTGAATATGATTTTCTTGCTTCTTGACAGGGGGTTGAACTGAATGGCCCATGAGGTCTCTTCCAACTCTGTGATGCTATGATTCTATGATTCTACAGGAGGTGCACTGTAGTTGGTTGACACATGGATATCATGCTATAGGAATGTAATGAGCACAACCTGGGTAGCTGTTTATGGCCAGTGCAGATTTCCCTTTCTTTACAGATTCATTGAGCATACAAGCATAATTCAACACAAACATAGGGAAGGGACTCTTGACCCTCCAGATGTTTTGGCCAAGAACTCCCATCTGATTGTCAAGCAAGGCTGGTAGTAAAGGATAGTGGGAGTTGTTGTTGAACTCCCAACCATCTGTGGGGTCATCCCCTAGTGTATATAACCACCCTTGCTGTAAACTATTTCAGTACAACATATTAAAAGGCAAGGCATTGTGCGTGTTCCTGCAAATTAACCTCTCAAACTGCTGTCGAGATATATATATATATATCCTATGGGGAAAGTGTCTACCTTTGCATTCTGTGAAGTAAACACTGCATAGCCCTTAAGGTCAAAGAAGTACAAAGTCTCCAGAATAAATGATTAATAAAGATATACAAGATGTCACAACTTGTTCCTGGGATTTGCTAAAATACAGATAAATTGGAATCTGACAAAAACAAATTGTGCTTAATAACCCTTAAAAACGTGATCCCTGAAGCATTCTGCAGCCCTCTGGTTTCTCCTTGTCCAACTACTTTCATCTTAATTTATAGCCGACAAAGAGTAGTAAAAATAATGTTGGGACTTTAAGTAATAAGATCAGTTATAAAATCATTCCCTTTATCACATAACTAATGCATTCTCTTCCCCCACCACCACTCATACACATACAGCACCTAAAACTTTCTGATTATATTATTTAGCAATCACAATTTATCACCAGCTGGAAAAGTATGGTACTAAAAGGAGAACAGTGCCAGACCTACTTAGAGGGAAATCGCAATGTAATCTAAAAAGATAGTGGGCAGGACAGCTGTGAAACGACCCAGAGAATCTCAGCCATGGATTCGTGATATCTGAAACATGGACCCCATCTACACTGCCATATAATGCAACTTGAAACTGCATTATATGGTCCATGTTGACTCATATAATGCAGCAGTTCAATGCAGTTAAACTGCATTATATGACAGTTTAAATGCATTGAATGCAGTTTCAAACTGCTTTATATGGCAATAAAGATGGGACCATGAATTCAAAACTCTTTGAAAGTTTCAGGGTCTGTTCACTTTCAAGTGGCAAGAAATCTACTCTGTGCAGATGCTTAATACTATGCTAATGCAGCACCTTAGAAGCATTCTCACCAGCAAAACTCATATTCAGCTAGAACATAGGTATGAAAAATGTGGTTCATGGACTGCATTAATTTCAGTAAAGTTTTTGTGGCTTCAAGAGCACCCAGAGGTCAATAAGTCCCCAAATACCCTGCAGGAAATGGGGTCATCACCACCACATTTTTTAGGCCCTGTTAGATATTGTGGGTGCAGGAGAGGTCTTTATAATAAAAGAAAGTACTTTCTGTTACTTTCTTGAACACAAAATATCCCATGGGGGCATAAATGGGGTCAGACTTCTGGTATATCTCCTAGAGAGCCTTTGGAGCAACAAAATATGAATTTTGTTAAAGCGAAGGCACAGCTCCCCCAAGGTAACCAGGGAGGGCCAATGCAACATGCTAGTCTATGACACCTGAATTAGATGATGTACATGCAGTAGAAGTGGTTGTAACATCAAGATTGGATTTGTTCTGCCTTCATCCCATGGAGACTGATCCACTGGCCACCCTGAATTTGAGTGGATTTAGGGTGCATCCACACTGTAAAATTAATGCAGTTTGACATCTTACCTGTCATAGCTCAGTGCCATGGAGGTTGTAGTTTGGTGAGAAGCCTTTGGCAAAGAAATCAAAAGACCTTGTAAAATTGCAATTCTCAAGATTCTCTAGCATTGAGTCATTGCAGTTAAAGTGGTGTCAAACTACAGTAATTCTACAGTGTGAACGGATCCTTAGAGATTCAACAGAAAAGTAGATATTGGGTATAGGAGAGTAACTGACTTTGGATTTGCTGTCATATCCCAGTGTAATCCTGTATGTCTTTATTCAGAAGTAAACTCCATTAAGTTCAGAGAGGTTTACTACTCCTAGACTAACAAAGAAAAGATCATAGAATTAAAGGATGCTTTTTTAAAAAGGGTTTTAAATCGTAATGTAATGTAATGTTATGTAAGAGAATGACAAATGTCAAAAGTTTACATGCAAATGAAAAGTTTTAAAGTTTTCCTCCTGGTAGATGAGATTACAATTTTCTATTATTTACCTTTTGTTTTGCATTTTAGCACTATTGATAGTTCTGGCCACAAGAAAGAAATTTGATTTACTTATGTGTTGACTCACCATTCAACAAATGAAAAACATTGGTCTATTCAAATTGGGACTAATCTATGGGATTTCAGCTATTATATTTTCATTAAAAATATTTGTGAAAACATTTTAATTTGACTTTCCACTAATACACACATGCACATGCTGTGCTGAGTCTTATGATGCTGTGCTGCGCCTTCTCCCTGTCTGCCCCAAACCGAAGAGGATGCAACATCTACCAGCACTCATATTCCAGCATCTCAGAACTCCTTCATTTGCTATATCTGCCTGGCTTTTAAGGTCAGTTTTAGTGGGAAAGATAGGAAGATGGAGCATAGCTATGACATCATAGTATAATGTCAGATGCTCTTTGTGCCATGATGTTAACATCACTGGTTTGTTTTCTCCTTGTCAATATGTCACCATGACCACTTCACAAGAGAAAAGCTTTTAGAACAACATATCTTCTATCAACAAACTTGCACAGAAATCAAAAAGAAGTCCAACTGCGATTACACATCAGGCCTTTGCATTTATTTTCATCAATATAAATAGAATTTAGCAATTGAAAGCCAAACAATATATTTACAAGTATTCACAGTTTTAGATATCAACTCCAAATCAAAATAAGCACCATTTGCAGTCAGAAACATTTGCATACCACATGTATGTATGTACAGCTGGTACAGAATTAAATTTGAACACTATTTGCACTGTATGCATGATGCATATAAAACAGTTTGTCAACTGTTCACTTCCCAAAAAGAAAGAAGAGGAAAAGATGCAAAAGCAAAAGATACAGAAATGGAAACTAGGGAGGAAGGAGGCATGGTGAAGAACTAATGGTGTGTGATAGAAAAATATAGCAGTAAGGACAAAGATGTGACCTCTCTTTTTACTTGGAGTTTTATAACGAACATATTCTATCGGTGATTAGAGGATTGAATTACCCTATGTAACACAATTTTTGTCCCTGTGTTATAAGTATCATTTCCTAATTGGTTCTTTCATGGAAACATGGAAAAAGTTTATTAAACTACAAAAACATTGTTTTTTCCTAGGATATCCTGAAGCACATTTTGCTATAGTTTTTCAGTGAATATTTGATAGAGTCTCAACCAATTCAAAATAGTTTGTGGCATCCACAAAAACTGAGTTTCTAGAGTATAACAACTACTTTCAAAGTAAGTACCTCACAATTAAACAGGAAACAGCACTTTCAAACCAAGGACAGATTTTTTTCACATTTTATTACATAGTGTTATCATTAAGCTACATTATTTTTTTTTCATGGTCAGGAGCGACTTGAGAAACTGCAAGTCACTTCTGATGTGAGAGAGTTGGCCATCTGCAAGGATGTTGCCCAAGGGATACCCGGTTGTTTGATGTTTTACCATCCTGTGGGAGGCTTATCTCATGTCCCCGCATGGAGAGCCCCCTGGACTCAAACTGGCAATCTTCAGGTCAGCACCAGGGACTCCTAGCTACATCATAATGCATGGCTATAAAGTTCTCTCTCCTTTCCCCCTCAAATACATCTTTATACATCTCTGTATAAAGATATCAGCTGCACTGAGTCTTTATATTAGAAGAAAGGCAGGAAAGAAATAAAGTAAAGAAATAAATGTGTTGGAGGCAAATAATGTTGCATCCTCGCAGTGATATTGACCGGCTATATCTGTCTAGAAGATCTAGTGGCAGAGGACTCTTACAAGTAAAACAAGCAGTTAAAGAAGAAGAACATGCCCTGGCAGAATATGTAAAGGAAAGTGAAGAACCTGCTTTGATTGAAGTCAAAAATCAGAAACACCTCAAAGCACAACAGACAAAGAATCTGTGCAAGAAAACTGCACTACAAACTAGAGCTGGCAGCTGGCACAACAAAGCATTGCATAGGCAGTTTCTTGACAAAATTGAAGGAAAGGTTGATAAGGAGAAGATCTGGCTATGGCTCATGAATGGAACACTGAAGAAGGAGACAGAAGGCCTGATTCTTGCAGCCCAGGAGCAAGCCATCAGAACAAATGCAATTAAGGCCAAGATGAAAAAAATCAGTCAATGACCCAAAATGCAGACTGTGCAAGGAAACTATTGATCATATCCTCTGCTGCTGTGACAGAACTATGTGGCCCAAATGATTCACTGGAATTTATGTCACAAGTACCACCTCCCAGCAGTAAAAAAATTGGTGGGATCACAAACCTGCAAAGGTAGTGGAAAATGAGCATGCAAAAATACTGTGGGACTTTCGAAACCAGATTTACAAAGTTTTGGAACACAACACACCAGACATCACAGTTGTGGAAAAGAAAAAAAAGTTTGGATTATTGATGTCGCCATACCAGATGACAGTCAAATTGACGAAAAACAACAGGAAAAACTCAGCCTTTATCAGGACCTCGAGATCAAGCTGCAAAAACCAGTACAGGTGGTCCCGGTGGTAATCAGCACACTGGGTGCTGTGCCAAACGATCTCAGCTGGCATTTGGAAATAATACACCTTGCTGGGATCTGCACGCATCATCTGAAAATACATCACACAGTCCTAAAAACTTGAGAAGTGTTAGACTTGTGATTTTTTGATATGAAATCCAGCATATACATCTTGTTTGTTATGTCATACTCTGTCTTTGTGATGATGATGATGATGATAATAATAATAATAATGCTTTATTTATATCCCTCCCCCTTACAACAAGGAAAAACAATAAAATAGTAGTAATCGTACAACAAATCCAGAAAATTAAATTAGTGCTTCAAATCACAAGAATATGATGCATAAAGAAAAGTAAATCACAATGAATGTGTTAAGTATAACTCAAAAACATGAAAGAAAACATCAGAAGCTCCACTTGTCATCCGAACTGTGATCAAGGCTGCTGTTGCTGAAGTCGCTGGTGTTGAGAGCAGTGAAACAGAGAGGAGATCACACCATAAGGCAACCCTGCCCATGAAAGCACAGCTTTTGTCCTTAGCATGTCATGACCCAGACTGTAAATGCATTCCTACTCAAGTCAAGAAGATGGCCGGTGCTTCTTTGGTCCACACCACCCATAAGGCACATTTGTGACATCCAATTGGCTGTTTTTCTTTAGCATAAGTGCTGGTGGTTTGCTACAAATATAATTCATAACTTTTTATTTGAGCTCTTCATGTATTCAGGGTTTATGGTCTTCTTCTGCAATGGGATCATGCTTATGCCCAATAGTAGGTGGCTGCAAGTGGATCACTCGAAGCCGCGTCTGAAATTTCTGCCCCATAACCAGTTGAACTTGTCTTTTTCCTCAGCAAGCATTAAGGAATACAAGTGGTTGAAGTGATATACTCTGTCCTATTTAATTTTGTATGTCATTACTTTAATGATTTTATAGTTCCTTCAGTGCTCTTTGTATCCTTTCAATACCTGAGGGAATGGAGAAAGAAAGAAACGAAGTGTGATGCTAAAAATGCAAACACCAGGTACCAGATACTGTATATCTAACATTCCAAATAGCGAGTGGCAATTTGTTGTTGTCTTTTGCATGTTTTGAAGGCCAGAATTTCTGCATACTTTACTTAGAAATGCTGGGTCCCACCAGAAATTCATTCTTACAGCAACACCAGAGGCACTCCAAGTGGCCAGCTACTGGTCAAAGGACATTTAGTATAGGACATTTAGGGGCCGGGCTGTGGCGCAGCTGGCTAGTAACCAGCTGCTATAAATCACTACTGACCGAGAGGTCATGAGTTCGAAGCCCTGGTCGGGTTAAGCCTCCGACCATTAATAGCCCGGCTTGCTGTTGACCTATGCAGCCCTGAAAGACAGTTGCATCTGTCAATTAGGGAAATTTAGGGACGCTTTATGCGGGAGGCTAATTTACAACACCATAAAACTGCCAGCAAAACACGAGGAAAGGAATGAGGAAGTACAGCCACTACTGGACGGTGAAGCAACAGCTCCTCCTGTGGCCGGAATCGTGAAGCTGGAAAAATGTTAAAAATGCCTCTGAGTCTGTCTAATGTATGTTGTTTGTCTGTTGGCATTGAATGTTTGCCATATATGTGTTCATTGTAATCCGCTCTGAGTCCCCTTCGGGGTGAGAAGGGCGGAATATAAATACTGTAAATAAATAAATAAATAAATATAATGCCAAACTTTGTGTTTTCAAATACACTACAACGTGTACCCTCAATTCACTTCTGACATGATAAATAAATACCAGAAATTCATGAGGCTATTACTATGAAACTTAAATGTCTCAGGAGAAAGAGGTAAGGAGAGAGAAAGGTACAGCTAGTCAGAAGTGATTGCCTTTTATTCCTCTGTAATTTGCTAAAATAGAATACATGGGAACTACAGTGCTATCATTATTTTTCTAGGGTGAGAACTGCAGGGGGGTGAGAGGCAGATCCCTTGTCTGGTCACTTTCCATTCCCCTTCCACCATAGAAGCAGTCTGCCTTTGCAGTGGGCAGAACATGGCAGTAGATGCCAGTGAAGAGCTACTAATGCCCATTCAAAACATCACGTATGCATGTATAAGGCATGTGCATGTCACTAAGGAAGAGAATGTGTGTGTATAAGAGGACGGGAGGGAGGGAGATTTTGTGTTGTGCTTGTGCCATACAGTTCAGAAATCAGGAAGAAAGGGGAGAAGAACAATGGTAGCAGATGAAGAAGGGGGCATGGGACTAGTCCATGACATTTTATTACTTACAATAAAGTCCAATTGATATCTATATACTAAGACAGTTGACACATTCTCTCACCATTCAGTGACCAGTTCATGACTTTTTCTTCTCACCTAAAGAACATTTTTTTCACTGTTGCATGATATCACTGGCCTTGAAGAAGCACTCTTCCAGTATGGCTGGTTAATCCTGTCCTGAAGGTGGAAGGGCAATCCTATTCCACAACAATCCTGATCCCTGCCTAAGCTACCTACTTACCTACCACTACAAGGTGAAACTACTGAGGCCATTTTCTTGTGAGGGTTTGGGAGGATAGGCTTAACAGAGGAGCAAGAGAAACAGACATCTCAACAACACATACACAGATTTACAGACATATCATTTTGTCTAGTTCATAAATCATCAGGTTTAAGCTGAGAGAAGATATATGTTTGCAGTTACACTAAGGGGCAAAATGAGAACATTGACCCATTGGAATTCTGCCATTTTCCTTCAGTTTCTAAATTTCTAGCATTACAACAACTTAAAACGTCAATTGAGCATTTAGAAATACAAATTAGTCATTTTTAAAAGTGTAGATAAAATTATCAAAGGAATGCTACCAACTTCATTTTCTTAGCCTCTAGGATGCCACAAGATCTCATTGCATGAGAAAATGTGAACTCAGCAAATGTAAACTTTCAAAGTATAAAATTTTTAAAAGTTCAAAATATTGCCTACTTACTGCTTCCACAGTTTCAGGAAAAGGCAATGTGTTAATCACTATTCTTCAAGATAAAGCATTGCTTGTTAATCTTAAATATCTTGACAACACATTACTAATATTTTCGTCTCCTTTTAAACAAAAATAAATGTTAAAAATGTCCAACCTCAGTTTAAAAGGCTCCAAAGAAAGTAAGTTAACCACTCTCTAAAATAATCTATTCTAATGTTGAACAGCTCTTAACCATTAAGAAGTTTTTCAAATTTCAATGGAATGTTTTTCTTGTCATTTGAATCCATTGATTTGTGTTGTAGTCTCCAGGGAAGCAGAAAACAAATTTGCTCCATACTGACTGGGATTACAATGTTTCCCTCCAAAGCTTTGGAGAAAGCCAAAATAGAGTTATACTGTTCACTTAACACATCCATGTCTTTTGGAGCAGTGGTTCTTAACCTATGGGTCCCCAGATGTTTTGGCCTTCAACTCCCAGAAATCCTAACAGCTGGCAAACTGGCTGGGATTTTTGGGAGTTGTAGGCCAAAACACTTTGGGACCCACAGGTTGAGAACCACTGTTTCAGGAGATTGTTTCCACGCCCTGTTTAACTCCTTTATTTCGTTTATCAATAAATTATCCAGTTTCACCATTGTGACACTGACTTTATAGTGGTATAATGAGATGCATATGCATTCAACCTACTGCCATGTCCTTGAGAAGGTGGTATCAAGCAAACTCTGCTACATCAAAACTGGAGTAACACAATGATCAAGCCAGAGCAATTGTAAACACTTTCTGTCTAAGAAGCTTTTTTGCCATATCTATTTCAGAATTGTGTCCAAGCAAGCAGAAGGACTCCCAGATGGATGAGATGACCTCAGAGGTCTTTTCTGTCTTTAATTTCTAAGATTCGAATACACCTTATGGTCCACTGCGTAAATAAGCATTAAGAACGGATGTGTGAAACATGTCCCTTTATTTCCATGCCGTTTTTCACTTTGCTTCCCTATGCTCTCAGATATCCATGGAATGTCCTGGGTTTCCTTGTTTTTCCAAACAACTTCTGTTTATGTGGGAGATGTGGGGCAGTGGGGAGGAGTCCTTTGAAGAAGAAAGTGTGCATTGTGATACACATTAAAGCTGCAGAGCAGGGCTGTTGAGGAACATAACTAGTTATGAATGGGAAGGCATATTGGAATATGCATTCCACTGAAATTTGCCATGTTAAAAGCACCTTCAGTTTTGTGTGGCTTCCAGAGCTCATTTAGCCTTGGTTTTTACTCTTATTTTTACATTTTTACAATACCTAGTTATTTAATCTGCTTTTGAGGGCCTTCAAGTCATTTCTGGCTTATGGTGTATATGTTTTGAGGGGTTCTTGCATCCATTAAAGTCCTCAGATGTTTTGTCCTTTGGCTCTCAACATTTCTGACTAACTTTAGAGCACTGAAGTCCTTCATGAACAAAGGTTACAAACATCTTCAAGACCAAAGGTTACAAACCACATCTCTGACAGAATTTCTCAAACTGTGCTTCTCCAAATGTTTTGGACTTCAGCTCCCACTATTCCTTACAGGTGGTAAGCTGGCTGGGATTTGTGGAAGCTAAAGTCCAAAACACCAGAGGAGCAGAGTTTGAGAAACACTGCCCTGAGACATTTTCTTTTCCAGGTATCTTGCTTCTGCTGAGATTTGTAAGGCCATCCCTCTGAACTTGGCATTTCTAAATTCTGTTCCATTTCCATGGAGAGTCTATGTGCAGTTCCAACCATATTCATGGCTTAACTGAAAGATAGACCAGGCTGAACATCTCTGTAGCCTTCAGAAAATATGATAATTACTTACCATAAAATGTCCCTAGTTGGGATTTTTAATTGTATATATTATTTTCATTATTTGACAACTTGAGCTGTTTTAAAAGAAATATGTTGATTGATAACACTGGCCAACATGCAACATGCAACATGGTGCTTTAGATGTTAGACTCGTTTCTGGTTATATTTGACCTAATGATTCCAAAAATGGCATCAGTTTTCCCCTATCAGCTCTAGTTTTTGAGATACATAATATATGACATATACCAGTCTCTATCTGATCACCCATTAAAAAATTATGATAACCATATCGAAGAAAGTAGAGCTGATGTGATCTATCCAATGCAATTTTCTGAATCAGCAAGTCAAATAGTCGAGCTATTTTGTTACACATATAAAAATTATTAATGTCTCCTTTCCAGCCAACCCCATCCCACTTTAAGAGTGAGCAGCTAAATTGGGTAAAGGATTCAGCTTCCAATCAGAACATAAAGAGAAAATGTTTTCACACCAAACTACTAAGAAGGACTACTAAGAAGGTCTACTAAGGACGTGTTACAAGGCTGTACTTCTGCCTGTCACAGCCTTGCACTCCAGTTAGAAGTTGGATGAGCTTCTCTCTGATCCAGCTGCTGCTTCTTAAAGTGGGTTCAGGTGGCATTTATGTAATCTTACACAGTCTAATGGAATACTGCAAAGTCTTATGGAATATAGACCAGGTATGAATGTGTCACTGTAGGAAATGAATCTGTAGCTCAAATATTAAATGCCATTATCTCTATAGAAGAAGTTAAAAGCTTAAAATGCAATTACAGTGGAAAATGAACTATGACATTTATGTTTAATTACTATTTACATCTAAATTAAAAAGTCTGAACTAAAAGGTTTTAAAATGAACAAATAAAACACCAGTTAGGAGAGATGGAAACAGCTGGATGCATTTTTCAAAACCCCATTGCTCATCCCTCACACCTAAAATCCTTCTCTTACTTTCCCTTTCTCTTTTGCTTATAATATCATTCTCTAACTTTCCCCTTTCTTCAGTTTTCTGATTTTCAGGTGGATCCCATCAGAAGTCTCATAGATAAGATCTTCACAATTCAGTTTCCTGGGGCACATGAAGAGTATGTGAAGACTGGTACAGAGTATAGGAAGGTGGCTTGGAAGCAAAGAAAACTAGCATCATCATAATCTGATTTTATTGCCTGGTCATTTAAAATCTGTTCACCTTGGAATTAACTAAACTATTATATACCAAACATGATAAAACAAAAAGATTCATACAGCTGTTTGAATTGTTAAAGAGCTAACTTTTTTGTGTGTGTCAGGAGCGACTTGAGAAACTGCAAGTCGCTTCTGGAGTGAGAGAATTGGCCATCTGCAAGGACGTTACCCAGGGGACGCCTGGATGTTTTGATGTTTTATACCATCCTTGTGGGAGGCTTCTCTCATGTCCCCACATGGAGCTGGAGCTGATAGAGGGAGCTCATCCGCGCTCTCCCTGGGTGGGATTTGAACCTGGCAGCTTGCAGATCAGCAGCCCAACCTTCTAACCCACTACTCCACCGGGGGCTCCTAAAGAACCAACTGAAAAGATGAAAGTGTTGCCTCTTTAGCATGGTTTCTCATTGAATTAGTTAATAACTTGATTAATAACTTAATTCTGGAATTAAGTTAGTGCTGCATGTCCAACTGCAGTCACTCAATGAAGTTAAATACGTGTCATTAACTTATCACTTTTCACTAGAAAATGTCCAACTTAATTGATCATGGAATGGGAAAGTCCAATTGGAATGCTGTTTGACACATGTGTATGCATACACACATCTCCAGGTGTGAGTGTGTATGGTATGTTTGTGTGTGAATGTATCGGAAGAAAGATTTTATCTTTCTATAGTTTATTCAACTTCAGAGAAGCTGTTGGTGGCTCTGTTCCAGTGGAGAGGCAGACCAAAGACAAAGCATTCTGACAAAACAAGGTCAACATATTTTAGTCTATAGGTCTTTTTTGCCTGTAGCTAAGCCTTCACAGAGGGAGTTAAGCCTTTTAACATTGGGAAGAATCTGTATAAAAGGAGCGAATCACAAAATGTCAGAATGAGAGTGTGTGTTAATATAAGAAATTCCCAGGGGACCATATTGGGACCCAAAGAGATATGAATTTGACCACTAAACTTAAGGTCTGCCTCCTACATCCACTATCTCATAAAAACAACAGCCCCACACACCATAATGATGAATGGTAGCATGAGATTTCTCTGTTTCTGTTCATCTACTCTTTTCTCAGGAAATGCAGCTCCATACCTTCAAAATGTGTAATATAAATGGCAAAATCCAATTCTGGAAGAAGAAGAAGAATAAGAGGAAGAGAAGCATTCAGCACTGCTGATTACCATAAGCAGGAGCACATACATTTAAATCAAAAGTCAGTTGAGATGGAAAAGGTTTAAGTTTTTCAATAAATTATTTTTATAATGACTATAAAAGTTATATAGGACCCAGAGTCTTGCTAGAGAGAAACACTTTACTGTGCCTGAATTGCCAGTAACACTTCTTGAAATATAAAGCTGACAATCAGGTATCTGAAAAAACAAGATGTACTAAAAGATTCTAATGTGTATTTAGCAAAATAATCAAAGAAAAAAATCCACATTTTATTTGTATAATTTAGTAAGAAACTAAGAGGTGATGCAAGGGAGAATATAACTAATTTAATTTATTTTAAAAAATTGATTCTCAAAAAAAGGTCTATTACTGTTATATATATATATGTCTGTGACTCTCAGATAACTATATTTCTTGCATCATATTTTAGATATAATGTTTACAGTAAATTATTAAACATATAAAATTATTTTATAGGGTTCATGAATGCTTCCAACTTGGGAGTCTGAAAATTTCTGTCTGCCTCTCACTCTTGTCTCTCCCATATTTCATAGGCAAGAATAGAGCCACTCTATCATTACTTCTATTTAGAAAGTTCATAGGTAAGTGAGAACCGTTACATAGTCAACAACATACCATCCACAAGTATGGAGAAAAATCTGTGGGAACTCCAAGCTTTACAAAACTACAGTATATGTATATCTGTATATCCATTATGTGTGTGTTATGTGGGTACATGAATGAATGTATGTATGTATATGTACATAGCAGATGAGAGAGAGAGAGAGAGAGAGAGAGAGAGAGAGAGAGAGAGAGAGAGAGAGAGAGAGAGAGAGAGAGCACTTTTTGAGCAATAACCCTGAAATAACTCATTGAGTATATACTTTGACTATTGTGATTCTGGAGGAGGGGAGAAACACCTGGATTGAAACTCATTTATTGAAACAGAGCACAGATTATTGACTACAACAATTAACAGCATCAATGCACAACACAACATTTTGTTGCAGAATGCATTTACGGTATGTTATTTGTGCTTACACAGAATATTGCTAATGGTGTCAAATGAAAATGACACTTTTGGGAACAGGTTAAAGATATGATCTGGAGAGAGTTGACCCTGCTTCAGTATTTTATTTACTGTTTGTTATAATTGATGTTCCCCATAGGTTTCAATAGGATGTGTCTGTGTATTGAAATCATCTGCCAACTTATGGTGACCCCCATGAATGTTTCATAGGCTTTACTTAGGAGGCCTTTCATCCCAGGATAGCTGACTATCCCCTTCAAATGGCAATCTCAACAAGCCAATCCCTCAGGAGGAAGAGGGTTCTCACGGGTGGGGCCCCATTGAGGTGGTGTGGGGGAGAAGGAAGAACGGTCACCAACGACCCAGGGAGAAGCGCAACAGAGTTATTGCGACCCTGGAGAGGAATAGGTGTGGTAGTCTTCAGGACAGACCCCCCAACCTTAAGGTCCTGCTTCTGAATACCAGATCCGTCAATGGTAAGACAGCTATCATCCAGGATTTGATCCTGGATGAGGGGGCGGATCTGGCATGTATTACCGAGACATGGTTGGATGAACTGGGTGGGGTGAATCTCACCCAGCTGTGTCCACCGGGTTTCGGGGTCCATCAGCAGGCCAGGGTTGAGGGGTGGGGAGGAGGAGTTGCGGTGATCTTCCGGCAGTCCATCGCCCTGATCAGATGCACAGTTCCACAATCTACGAGGTTTGAATGTGTCCTGCTGAAGGTGGGAGCCCGAGACAGCTTGGGGATTCTGTTGGTGTACCGTCCACCCCACGACCCAGCAGTCTCCCTGTCTGAGCTAGCAGAAGTGGTCTCTAATGCGGCCTTGGTCTCCCAACAACTCATAGTTTTGGGAGACTTTAACATCCATGCCGAGACCACATTAACAGGTGCAGCTCAGGATTTCATGGTTGCCATGACGACCATGGGGCTGACTCAAGTTATATCTAGGCCCACACATCAGGCGGGACACACGTTGGACCTTGTCTTCATTGTGGACGGTGGGACAGTCAGAGTGGAAGAACAAAACATCCTTCCATTGTCATGGTCTGACCATCATCTGATCTGTTTAAGTTTCGCCGTGTCTTCTAACCTCCGCAGGGGTGGTGGACCCATTAAGATGGTCCACCCCAGGAGGCTGATGGATCCAGATGGACTCCTGAGGTCTCTTGGGGATCTTCCTGTTCTGGAGACTGGCGATCCTGTTGATGTCCTGGCTGATCACTATAATAGTGAGCTAGCAAGGGCACTGGACATGATCGCTCCCGAACGTCCCCTCTCGCTGCGTAGAGTCACGTCAACTCCTTGGTTCACTGAGGAGCTGGCCGTGATGAAGCGTACGAGGAGGGGACTAGAGTGCATCTGGAGGAAATCTCAGGATGTGTCTGACCAAGCACGGGCTAAAGCCGCTATTAAGGCTTACTCCGTGGCTCTGCGACCAGCCAGGAAAGCTTTCACGACTGCCCGCATAGCGTCGGCAGCCAATAGGCCATCGGAGTTGTTCCGAGTTGTTGGGGAGCTCCTGCGGCCTCCTGAGGCCCAGGAGCTTCCCGATGACTTGGCGACTCGGTGTAGCGATTTCGCACACCATTTCGCAGGCAAAGTTGCTCAGATACGTCGTGAGTTGGACTCCAGCTTGACTGTGGTTTCAGCGGAGGTAACCGAGGCACCTGTCGGTTCGATCTTATGGGGTTCTTTCCGGCTTGTTCTTCCTGATGACGTGGAGGGGATTCTTGGGTCTGTGAGGGCGACCACTTGTGCTCTGGATCCTTGTCCCTCTTGGCTGGTTAAACTGGCCAAAGATGGGTTGTTGGAGCGGTTTGTGGCTATAATAAATGCCTCCTTGGGTCAAGGGTCATTTCCATCCTGTTTTAAGCAAGCGGTGGTAAAACCGTTACTAAAAAAGACCTCGCTAGACCCATCGGTTTGTGACAATTACAGACCAATCTCCAACCTCCCATTTTTGGGCAAGGTTCTGGAGCGGGTGGTTGCCACGCAGCTCCAGGAGTTCCTCGATGACACTGATTTTCTGGACCGCTCGCAGTCGGGCTTCAGGCCTGGGCACAGCACCGAGACGGCTTTGGTCACCTTGGTGGATGACCTCCGCAGGAAGCTGGACAGGGGGAGTGTGACCCTGCTGGTTCTCCTGGATATCTCAGCGGCTTTCGATACCATCGACCATGGTATCCTTCTGGGGAGGCTCTCCGGGATGGGGCTCGGGGGCACGGTTCTGCTGTGGCTCCAGTCCTTCCTGGAGGGTCGTTCCCAGATGGTGAAGCTGGGGGACACCTGCTCGGACCCCTGGCCATTGACCTGTGGGGTTCCGCAGGGGTCTATTTTATCCCCCATGCTATTTAACATCTACATGAAACCGCTGGGAGAGGTCATCCGGAGTTTTGGAGGGCGTTGCCATCTCTACGCAGATGACACGCAAATCCACTACTCCTTTCCATCTGACTCCAAGGAAGCCCCTCGGGTGCTGAACCAGTGCCTGGCCGCTGTGGCAGACTGGATGAGGAGGAACAAGCTGAGGATCAATCCTGACAAGACAGAGGCCCTCCTGGTCAATCGTGCGTTGGATCGGGGTATTGGGTGGCAACCTGTGCTGGACGGGGTTGCACTCCCCCTGAAATCACAGGTCCGCAGTTTGGGGGTCCTCCTGGATTCAGCGTTGACGCTTGAAGCACAGGTGTCGGCGGTGGCCGGAAGGGCCTTTGCACAACTCAAGCTTGTGCGCCAACTGCGACCATACCTCGTGAAGTCTGATTTGACCACGGTGGTCCATGCCTTAGTTACCTCTAGACTGGACTACTGTAATGCGCTCTACATGGGGCTTCCCTTGAAGACGGCCCGGAAATTACAATTGGTCCAACGCTCGGCTGCCAGATTAATAACGGGGGCAAGTTACAGGGAGAGATCCACTCCCCTGTTTAAGGAGCTCCACTGGCTGCCGTTCATTTTCCGGTCCCAATTCAAGGTGCAGACTATCATCTATAAAGCCCTAAACGGTTTGGGACCCACCTACCTCTGTGACCGTATTTCCTTCCATAAACCTGCCCGATCTTTACGATCATCCGGGGAGGCCCTTTTATCACCACTGTCTTTATCCCAGGCCCGCCTTGTGAGTACAAGGGAGAGGGCCTTTTCTGCTGTGGCCCCCCGATTGTGGAACTCACTACCTACTGAAATTAGGCAAGCCCCCACGCTGTTAGCTTTTAGGAAAGACTTGAAAACATGGCTCTTCCGCTGTGCCTTTGGTGAGTAATTTCTGTTATTTCTGTGTTACTCCCACCCCGAACATCTATCCTCTAGATTACCCCACTTCCATATGTCCCTGCCCGCAGTGGAGTACCCCTATGTCCCTCTCACTCCAGGTTTTATCTTTGTGTTCACGTGGCCTGCCCTTGTTTTACTGTTTTTTGATTTCTTGATGTAATGCTTATTATCATTTATTGTATTTTTAATGGTGCTATGTTATGTTGTTTTATATTTTGTTATATTGTATTGCTCTGGGCATGGCCCCATGTTAGCCGCCCCGAGTCCCCGTTGGGGAGATGGTGGCGGGGTATAAATAAAGTTTTTTTTTTTTATTATTATTATTATTATTATTATTATTATTATTATTATTATTATTTACTTAGATAAGGAATACTCAGAGGCGATTTTGCCTGTTCCTTCCTCTTAAACATAGTCCACCTGGCATTCACTGGTGGTTTCCCATCAAAGTACTAACCAGGACACATCCTGCATTGCTTCCAAAAACAGTCAGTATCTGATGTATTTAGGGTATTTTAGGCTACTTAGTGGGACACAAGGTCAGTTTGCCTTTCTCTGAATTGAAACTGTTTAAGAACCCAAATCATGTTTATTTCCTAGGCATCTTCTGTGAACTGACCCTGATTCATAGTATCTATTCAGTGGTGTCATTCAAAGTAATCCACAACAGGCTCTGTCTATTTGTTTATTTATTTTCCAAAAAGATGTAAACCAAAAAGGTTTCAATTGTCATATGAATCATTATTGGAGGAATGTGTGTGGATTCTTGTTTGCCTGCTACAGAAGGGCAGAGCATTCTCTGGAGGACTCTCCCTCTCTTTCTCCCTGCTGTTCTTCTTTCCTATCAGCCTTCTCTTCCCCAGTGGGACTGTCTGCAGGATGGCAAGTGAAACCCTTTCCCCCTGTTCCTTAGCTTTCGCTAGGGCTGCACACCACTAGGCAAAGTCAGGGGTGGCCATGAAAGCCTCTCGGTTTGCTGCTGCTGTTGCTGGAGAGGATGGCTGCAAATGAATTGAAATGTATGCCAGCTGAAGCATAACAGCACAGTGAAATGCTTAGTTCTCTGTCTCCACAAGTATTTTGGGGAATCCAAGAAATGTTAGTGACAGGTTTGGGAAAACCGGGGGCAAACCTGCTGAATGATATCAGCTTATAAACTGTGTACCAAATTACAGTTTGCCATGGCCCTGGATCATGGGGTCCTAGAATGGTCTGAAGAAGGCTCAAATGAAGTGATGGTTCCTGTTGTTGTTGCTGCTACTACTACTACTGTTGTGTGTAAGTGGGGGGGGGGGGGAGAGTACCATCATGGCACTTCACAGAATAAATTCGGACCATTTTTCAGTTTACTCATGCTTTATTCTATGATTCTCTTCTCATAATCATGGGCCTATCCCCATTCCTGAATTCAGAAAAGTTCCCAACCATCTATTCATTTCATCATACTCTCTTCATGTTGTTTGACCACATCTGTCACCTGCTTCTGCCAGCCTGGACAATGGAGTGGGACAGTGGGAGTAGTAACTCATTATCTTCTGGAACACTGCTCCAGCAACTGACATCGCTGTCCAAAGCAGGCTCATCCAGTAAGTTGCTGGAAGTGAAAAAGCCTCAATACTTGTATATAGAGCAATTACGGACACTGTGATGCTTGCCTGCTATCTTGTTTTCACCTCCAATTCTTAGATGTATGTAACTCAGGATGTTTTGCTTCCTGCTTGCATGTACAGTTCACTTTCCCCTTCTTCCCAGAAGTCTTTAGTATGCTTTATTATCCTTTGTTTGAGAAAGTACTCTTTTATCTGAGATGTATTACCTGCAACAACAAAAGTAAGTTTTGATCCTTTTAAACCTTACCAGAACATCATGCATATTTCCTCTTCAGCTTACTACCATAGGATCATAGATAGCACTGACATTGCACTCTGCTCTGCTATAGATACCAAATATTCCTACCCAATACCCCCTGAGAGTTCTCCAGGTTCCTGATTTCTAGCTTGAACTCCAAGCTCAAGGAAATGAGAACGGTGCTGAACTTTAGAACTCTTTTGAAACAACTAACAATGCTCTTGTCTACCATTTTATTACAGCCATCCTAATTACAGTCCCAACTAGAGTACACCCATTGAAACAATTGGTGAATAATGAGTCAACATGGAAGCAAATCCCATTGATTTAATGGATCCAATGTAATCTGGACTACTGACAGGATAGGATATTCCCTGGGAAATCAACCCTTTTGTAAATCCCATTGATTTGATAGATGCACTCTAGCTGGGATTACCAACATGATCTAAGACAGGCATGAACAAACTTCAGCACTCCAGGTGTTCTGGACTTCAACTCCCAGAAATCCCAGCCAGCCTACTAGTTGTGAGGAATTGTGGGAGTTGAAGTCCAAAATGCCTGGAGGGCCAAAGTTTGCCCATACCTGATCTAAGCCATAATATGATGCACATAGTATCAGTGAGTCTTATCTAGGACTGGATCTACAGTGCCCTATATCCTAGAGTATGATCCCAGATTATCTGCTTTGAACTGAATTATATGAGTCTACACTGCCAGATAATCTGGGATCAAATCCTGAGATATAGGGCAGTGCAGATCCAGCCTAAAAATGCTATTTGTTCAGCACAAGCCCTCTATAAGAACCAAGCATAGGATTCAATCCATTACAGGCAGTCTCCAAGTTACGTAGGTTCTGTAGGTTTGTTCTTAAATTTAGTTTGTTGTGGAAACAAGGACTGGTGATAAAGCTTCAGTGGAGATATCTTTTCCTCATGACAACTCTTTCAGGGGTGAATTTCCCTTCCGATGAGTAGATTTATCTCACTTCCTGTTCTCTCATCCTGGTTTGTAACTATGAGTCAATTGTAAGTCAGATGTTTGTAAGTCAGATGCTGGTGGTGCTTAATCTGAAAACATTTGTTAGAATCACCATAAGTTGCCAATGAGTTGAAGGAACACAAGAACAGCAAGAGCAAATCACATGACCTCTCCCTAGAAGTCAAGAGGAATAAACTGATATTGGAAATAACTGCATCTAGTCTCTGGGCACATATCCTTTTGACAAATGTGAATCTCTGTGAATATATGGAGATCACCTTTTGAAAACCACTAGTCAAGAAAAGCATGACTTTGTTAGAAGTCAACTCTTGGAACAAGTGATATTCACAAGCATTAATGTAATGACACATAGGTGTCAGCTGTGGCATAGCTGGTTAGTAGCCAGCTGCCATAAATCACTACTGACCTGAGAGATCATGAGATCAAAGCACGGGTCTGTTTAAGCCCCTGACTATTAATACCCTAGCTCACTGTTGACCTAAGCAGCCCAAAAGACAGTTGCATCTGTCAAACAGGAAATTTAGGTACCACTTTATGCGAGGAGGCTAATTTAACTAATTTACAACACCATACAATGACCAACAGCATGTGCAAAGGAATGAGGAAGTAATACCATCAAGGAATCAGTGTCACAAGTGGACGGTGAAGCGACAGCTCTCCCTGTGGCCGGAATCGAGCATATCCTCATGAAGCCAGAAGCTGGAAAATGTTAAATTGCCTCTGTGTGTGTCTATATGTCGTATGTCTAATGGCATTGAATGTTTGCCATGTATATATGCATTGTACTCTTCCCTGAGTCCCCTTCAGGGTGAGAAGGGTGGAATATAAATACTGTAAATTACTTGATTAATTAATTAGTTGAACTGAAGAACCATGTCTTTGAACTGTCAAGGACAAAGGACATGCCACTATAAAATATATTTGGCTGGCAGGTGATGGTTGTTTCTTTAAGGTTAAAAATTGCCCAAAAGATACACACTCCCTTGAAACCTCTTAATTTAAAATATGCACTCACAGATAAAAAAAAGTCTTCTCTGAAAAATAACATATCTTGTTTACTCATAATCATCTTGTATTAATTCACCATACAGGCACATTTCTTATTGAAAGTTCAGTTATAGATAGGCTGTACTTCTCTGTGTTTGTTGAGTACACAGGGTATCATTCCTAAGCAATAGTCCATAGTCTTTATAGTTGTACTCACTGAAGTCCATAAGCATACTTCTATACTGAAGTCCAAACAGCAACATACATGCACCCACATCCACTGAGGTCTGATGAAAAAAGTGAATACTAAATGAAGTCCTGAGTCTGAACATGCTCAGTACAATCACATGTTTATAGTATCTCCCACACCAAAGAGGCAAGTCAAACTGGCAAATCAACATACAGATAGAATACAGGTTAGTAAATATATACATTAACAAGTAAATAGTGAGAGGCTTGGGAGGTTGCTATTTCCAAAAATTGAGCATGGTTTTGAAGGTATCATGAAAAACTCACTAGAAAAGACAACAGTGCTTGACAAGGTAGGAGGCAGTATGGAAAGAGGAAGGCCCCATTACAAGTGGATGGATTCTATCAAGGAAACCATAGCCCTGACTCTGCAAGACTTAAGTGGGGCTATTGATGATGAGGTGACTTGGACACCTCTCATTCATAAGATTGCCGTAAGACAACTTGATCTGACAACATTTAACTACATTAATTGAAAATCCTAAGTCTGAGAGTTTTGGCTCCTTGCCAAACTACAACATCCAAGATTACAGATGATGCAGCCACAACAATTAAAGTGGAATCATAATGTTAAAATTGTATATTATGGGACTCCTAGCTGGCGCAGTGGCTTGCTGACCAAAAGGCCAGCAGTTCAGATCTGCGGAACAGCATGATCTCCCACTGTTAGCCCCAGCTTCTGCCAACCTAGCAGTTCAAAAGCATGCAAATGTGAGTAGATCAATAGGTACTGCTCCAGCGGGAAGGTAACGGTGCTTCATGCTGTCATGCCAGCCACATGACCTTGGAGGTGACTACAATGCCGGACATGACTACACCTAAAGTCAAGGAAAAACCTTCACCTTTACCTTAGGTTGTATCTACTATCTTACTTTAGAATGAATGCAGTGTGACACCACTTTAACTGCCATGGCTCAGTGCTATGGATTCCTGGGTATTGTAGTTTGATGAGGCACCAGGACTCTTGGGCAGAAACTTGCAGAACTACAGCTTCTACAGAATTGAGCCTTGGCCATTATAAACTGCATTAATTCTACAGTGTAGCACCCTTAGTCTCAAAGGGGTTTCAATCCATTTCAACGCAGCTATGTTTCCATTTTGCCAGCAGATGGAGCTGTGGATTTTAAAACTCTGGAGCGCCAAAGGACGAGGCTGTAAAGTCTCCTCGAAGTTTTTAAAGTGAGAAAGAAATGAAAGAGGAGAAAGGTGCTCCTACTTAAACCTTAGTATGTATCAAACCATCCCATTTTCATATGTAGCAAAAAATGTGGGTCTGCTCGGGGCAGTGAGGGAGAGGCTACGTTCCCATTGGAATCCTTCGCACTCCTGCAATAGGACTTTCCTTACCTGTGCGCTGTCATCGAAGGTGGTTTTCTTTTCCCGCGTCGTTTTTAAAGAACAGTTTGCGGGGAAGTGAATTGTTTGTGGCGAAAACCCAAGCCTGGTGAGCCTGCTTGTCTTCCGAAACTCTGGATGCATCTCCACTAGAGAATGACACCACTTTACTGCCACAGTTCAATGCTAGGAAGGTGTAGTTTTTACTGGCCTTTTTTCTTCTCTGCCGCTTCAAACTACACATCCAGGATTCCATAGCACCCAGTCCTGGCAATTAAAGTGGTGTCAAACTGCATTCGTTCTACAATGCAGATGCCTCCCCTCTCCTTGCTTTAATGCCCGACTTTCTTGCCATTTCTACTCAATTGCATTCATTACCTGAAAAGATTTTCTTAAAGTTGTTCTTAATCCCAGCTAATGAAACTGAGATTTGTTCCAAAATTTCTGCAAACTGAAGTTTAGTGGTAAGAAGAACTAAAGATGGTAAGAACTAGGAGAGCCAGATTCGAGATTGTCTTTGGTAAGTAAAGGTAAAAGTTTCCCCTGACGTTAAGACTAGTCGTGTTCGACTCTGGGGGTTGTTGCTCATCTCCATTTCTAAGCCGAAGAGCCGGCATTGTCCATAGACACCTCCAAGGTCATGTGGCCGGCATGACTGCATGAAGTGCCCTTACCTTCCCGCCGGAGCGGTACCTATTGTTATACTCACATTTGCATGTTTTCGAAGTGCTAGGCTGGCAGAAGCTGGAGCTAACAGCGGGTGCTCACTCCGCTCCCCGCATTCGCACCTGCGACCTTTCCGTCTGCAAGTTCAGCAGCTCAGCGCTTTAACACACTGTCTTTGGTAGCGACATGAAAAAAATCCACTTCAATATAACTGATGAGGGGATTATTTCATTGACCCACTCTGCATGATAGGGGGTTGAACTAGATGTCCCATGTGGTCTCTTCCAACTCTATGGTTCTATGAGAGTTTTGGAAAACATTTTGTAGCCTCCAGTTTTTCCCTTCTTACAGAGGCAACGTTTTTCCTCATTTTTCTTCTATTTGGGGATGTGTTTCGGGAACTGTTACAATCACCATGAAAATGTTTTAATTCGGGCAGCAGCTTCTGGGATCTCACTGATTTCACTTTGGCCTAATCTGAACTACACAATGCTATTAAAGTGATGTCAAACTGTATATTAACTGGACAGTGTGTAGGTGAGTCCTTAATTTGGAGGATTTAGAGGGAACAGCCGCACGCAAAATTCAGCTCCACGCTTGAGGTCTTTTTCTCAATCCGCCTTCTTTCCCTAAAAGACTTGAGAGATAGGCAAACTTCAACAGGCTGTTAGAAATGGTGGGAGTTGAAGTCCAAAACAACTGAAGGGCCGAAGTTGGCCCATGCCTGATCCATACTGTAGAATGAAAGCAGTTTGACACCACTTTACCGTCTTGATTCAGCGTTATGGAATTCTAGGAAGTCTACCCTTCTCTGATGCCTCACCAAACGACAACTTCCATTATTCCATAGCATTGAGCCGTGACAATTAAAGTGGTGTCAAAGTGCATTATTTCTACCGTGTAGATGCTCCTCTAACCAAAGAGAGGGAAAGAAAGGCAGCTTGGCTTAATCTCAGCCTGAAAGAAGGCGTCAATGTCCCCCAACTATAGCGTCGGCTAAGAAAGAAGTCAAAGAAGCGACTGCAATATTTTGTGTGTATGTGAAGCTTTGAGAGCTTTGGGGAAAGGTACCAAGCGCTGAGCTTTTGAAAACTCTGACTCCACTAAGCAGGCAATCCTAGGGTGTATGCACTGTTGAAATAATACAGTTGGACACCGCTTTTAGCTGTTCAATGCGATGGGAGTTTTATTTAGAGAGGCGCCAGCACTTTTGGACAGAGAAGGAGGAAGACCATGTCCAGCTACAACTCCCAGGATCCCAAAGCAGTGAGCCATGATAGGTCAGTCAGTCCCCTTCCAAGCTAATGGGAAACAACACGATAGTGGAGCGAATGAAGGTGTACTTCCTGGGTTGAAGTTTCTGTTTTGGCTTCCCAGGATAACTTCCTCTATATGAAGAAGAAAGCAATGAGCGGGGAAAGGAATTGCCCACAAGTTGTGCAGTAAGAGTTTGCCTTCCTCGATACTTCTCGATAGCCTTGCTATATTCGGGAATTGAAGTTTTGTCTCTTTGTGTTGTGGAAGGCTTTCCGGGCTGTATGGCCATGTTCCAGAAGCGTTAGTTTCTCCCACGTCTACGGTAGAGGTTGTAAGGTCTGTTGGAAACTAAGCAAATGAGGTTTATATATCTGTGGAATGCCCAGGGTGGGAGGCAGAACTTTTGTTTGTTGGAGGCCAGTGTGAATGTTGCAATTGGCCACTTTGATTGGCATTTAATAGCCTTTCAGCTTCAAGGTCTGGCTGCTTCCTGCCTGGGGGAATCCTTTGTTGGGAGGTGTTAGCTGGCCCTGATTTATTCATGTCTGGAATTCCTCTATTTTCTGACTGTTGTTCTTTATTTACTATCCTGATTTTAAAGTTTTTTTAATACTGGCAGCCATATTTTGTTCATTTTCATGGTTTCCTCCTTTCTTTTGACTCTTTTGTCGGAAGTCTAGACTTTTTTGTGCTTGCTTTGTGGCTCTTTGGAGTTTGCCCTCCCTGCCACCGACAGCACGGGAAGATTGGGGCAAAGGGGCGGAGGCGCCGGGCCTGTGACTGAGGGCCTGGTGACAATTAAACCCAGTAACGAGACACTGGGCAGATGTGTTTTCATGGCGCTGTAAGATAAACGCCGTGTTAAATGCCTGACAACTTCCCCGAAGCAATCAGCAACAGTTTACGAGTGCATAAACCAGGAAGACCGCTCCTCGGGTTGCTTTTTTATTATTATTATAAGGCCCGCATTTCAAGCTGCCTATAAATTCTCCCCAAACCCAAGGCAGTGGAGAGCTGTTGAGCAGCTCCCTTTCCCCTTGGGATTCAGGAGAGAAGAGCGGAGGGAAAGAGATTGAGATTGAGATTGAGATTGAGATTGAGATTGAGAGAGAGAGAGAGAGAGAGAGAGAGAGAGGAGAAGAGAGATCAGGAGCAAAAAGAGAAAGGAAGAGCGGCAATTGCGGAGCCGTCTAGCCTCTCTTGGAATTGGGCTGGGGGTGCATGGATCTACACTGTCCAATGAATGCAGTTCAACACCACTGGAACTGGGTTGCTGTGCGTTTTCCGGGCTGCATGACCATGTTCCAGAAGCATTCTCTCCTGACGTTTCGCCTGCATCTATCTATGGCAGGGATCCTCACTGGTTGTGAGGTCTGTTGGAAAACTAGGCAAAGGAGGGTCATATATCTGTGGGTGGAAGGTCCAGGATGGGAGAAAAAACTCTTGACTCTTGGAGGCAAGTATGAATGTTGCAATTAATCACTTTGATTAGTATTTCAAAAGCCTTGCAGCTTCGAGGCCTGGCTGAATCCTGCCTGGGGGAATCCTTTGTTGGGAGGTGTTAACTGGCCCTGATTGTTTCACATCTGGAATTCCTCTATTTCCCTGAAATTCCCACACTGTTAGAGTGGTCCAGCATTTCTGGACCACTCTAACAACCACTATGTCAGACTACACAGATAAATCATTGAAATCCACAAGCATGTGGACAATTTCAACAGAAAGGAGGAAACCATGAAAATGAACAAAATCTGACCACCAGTACTGTATTTTAAAAACTCTAAAATCAGTGCAGTAAATAAAGAACAACACTCTCAAAACAGGGGAATTCCAGACAATAAACAATCAGGGCCAGCTAACACAATCCCAACAAAGGATTCCCTCTGGCAGCAACCAGCCAGTCCTTGAAGCTGAAAGACTGTTCAATGCGAATCAAGGTGATTAATTGCAACATTCACACTGGCCTCCAATAGACAAGAGCTCTTTCTCCTACCCTGAACATTTCACAGATATATAAACCTCACTTGCTTAGTTTCCAACAGACCCACAACCTCTGAGGATGCCTGTCATAGATGTGGGGAAACGTCAGGAGAGAATGCTTCTGGAACATGGCCATACAGCCCGGAAAACTCACTGGGCAGTGATTCCGGCTATGAAACCTTTCAACATAAGTCTAAAGGTCTTGTAAAAATGCTGAGGATTCCCTAGCATTGAGCCATGGCGGTTGAAGTGGTGCCAAACCGCATTAACTCTACAGTGTAGATGGAAAGAGGCAGGTGTTAGGAGTCTTTTAGTAAGGTAAAACCAGAGGATTAGCACCTCCGACCAACGAGACCATTTTTCTCTTGGCCACCTTTTTCCAAATTAAAGCCGTGGACGATTATGTTCCGGAGTTTATATGGAATCCCCAAACTCCAGGTCAGAAGAGGGAGCAGCTTCTCCTTCCCCACCAACGCGTTAGGACCACAAAAGTCCTTCAAGTTGGAGGAGCCCTCACTCTGTGGCTGGAAAGCGGGTTCAGGGCCACTCTGGAACTGCTCAAGGAGAAAGAATAACCGGGACAGAAGCGAGGAAAGGGAAGGACCAAGAGCTCCGTGCTTGGAAAGGCGGAGAAAGTGGCATTCAGTCAGAGCTTGGCATAGATGCGAATCTTCAGCCACTTTCCGTAGACTTGGCTCTCTTTTCGAAGGGTGACTCTGACTGCCATACAATGGGGTTGAAGCCCAAAACAGCTGGAGGGCCGAAGTTTGTCAATGCTTGGTGTAAACTCATATAATGCGGTTTCAAACTTCATTATATGGCGGTGCAGATAGGGTCTCTGTCTCCACCTCGAGGCTTTGCTGGGCGGAAATCCCCCGCCAGTTTAGGTGAAGGAAAATAAAAGAAGAAGGTCACAGCTTGGCTTCTTATTATTCTTTCCCCGGTGGAAAAAACCCCCGCAAACGGAGCCTGGGTCCTTTCTTTGCTGGAACAAGATACCCAACTGTTCTGATACTTGCCTTTTAAAAAAACCCACACAGACACACAAGGGTTCCTCTGGCAAACCCCATTGGTGAATCTATTACAGAGATTAATAGATTATTTCTTCTTTTTCAGCTAATTCTCAGCGGGGAAATTTAACCATATGGTAAGGGGAGAATTAGAATTTCATCACATTAGAGCGAAATGTAATGAAAAGAGCCCAACACCTGGGGCCAACCGCGAAAGGCACAATTAAAAGGGTCTTCATGGAACCAGGAAGAAAAACCCACATTTCAGAATCGTCAGTGATTCTACCATAGAAGCACGACGGAGTGGAAGTTGGAGAGAATCTTCTTTAGGGATTAAAAAGTAAGCCCTGGAAGCTGGCATTGCACGTCCTGGGTGTTTGGAAGAGGGGCAGAATCAAAACAGGAAGGGATATTTGCAGAGAAAGGAAATTAAACGCACTTTCAAGGCGAAATCAGATTCCTAGATTTCAATGTTAAATTCTGTTTTTCAAAGAGCCGCAAAAAGGCATGGGGAAAAAAAGAGGACCAGCGCATATTTGAGATAAAGCAATTTTTTAATGTATTTATATACCTCTTTTTTCACCCCTGGGGCGACTCAAAGCGGTTTATAACATAATAGTGGCAACATTCAATGCCAAACACACATGTGAACCAAATCATATATCTGAACAATAACATATAACTAACTATGCATTAATACAATAAAACCATTAAAACATAAGATATAACAGCATTTGGACATTAAGACATAGAATTAAATATTCTAAAACTATTAAATACTACAAATATTAAAATCACATGATCCAAAATCGTAGACTCGGCCATTACAATTGTCAGTGGCACATATTCCCTATTTATTTTTTGCACTGCATTACTTTACTGGCCAAAAGCTTGGTCCCATAACCATGTCCGCACTTGTTGGGTTTCATGCCTGAACTGCACAGGTATCTTGTGTCATCAAGTTCCCAGTCCTCATTGTGTAGCTAGGCTAGAGACAGGGCTAAGCTGAATTAACCCAGCTCATCAAACAATAAGTTTCTGTTGGCTAAGGAGTTTACCCCTAGTACTCTGCTATATTTTGGTCGAATTGCCCCAATTGAGGGTTATTTTGAGCCTAACAGCTCAGATTCCTCAACAGCGCTGATCTAATCTCGCTGGGGAGAGAGTTCAGAGTCTAGGAGCCGCTACTGAAAAGTCCCTGTCTCGCCTTCCCACCAACCACACCTGCGAAGGAGTTGGAACCAAGAGCAGGGCCTCCCCAGAAAATCTTAAACTCAATGATAGATGGAGATATTGGGCCAGAACCGTTTAAGGGCAGCACTTTGAATTGTGCTCAGTAGCAGACTGGCAGCCAGTGGAGCCGAGGTAACAGGGGGGTTGTGTGCTCCGTGTATGCCACTCCAGTAAGAAATCTGGCTGCTGCTCCTTGGAACATTTGAAGCTTCCAAACATAGTCCATGAGTTTGACATTATAGGAGCTGTATGGAATGGATCCTGAAATTCGGGAAGTCATACTCATTCGAAAAGATCATGAAGGGAAAAGCAAATAAGAAGGAAAGAGGAAAGGACAGGGGAAGGAAAGTATCATTCTTCGGGTTTTTCATCGAGACGACATTGCAATCACTTTTGGGAGGGGCTAATCCCGAGTTGCAATTGTTAAGTTAAGATCTTCAATGGCTAAAAGTTCTGGAATAGGTTAAGGAGGGGAAGTCCTTTTAGCAACACCCACAAAACAGGGAATTGATTAAGAACAACACTGAAAACAGGAGGATTCCAGATATGAAACAATCAGGGCCAGCTGACACCTACCAACAAAGGATTCCCCAGGCAGAAAGCAGCCAGGCCTTGAAGCTGAAAGGCTATTCAATGCTAATTGAGGTGGCCAATTGCAACATTCACACTTGCCTCCAACAGACAAGAGTTCTTTCTCTCACCCTGGACCTTCCACAGATATATAAGCCTCCCTTGCCTAGTTTCCAATATACCTCACAACCTCTGAGGATGCCAGCCATAGATGTGGGGAGAGAAAAGTAAGGAGAGAATGCTTCTGGAACATGGTCATACAGCCCGGAAAACTCACAGCAACCCAGAGAATCTTTTACTGTTGACTTTCAACACGTAGGAGACGCTGATGCAGGAAAAAGGGGGCTAAGGGAGTGGGGAAAGCGGGGAAACCCTACCCCAAAACTTAAAAAACAAGGAGGGAGGGAAGGAGGGGGCGCCGTGTTGTGGTGGGGGCAAAGTTCGCGCAAAGTCCGCCGTTGGCTGTGGGAGGGGGAAGGAGGGGCACCTGGCGCGTGGATGGCGCCCAGCCCAGCCCGGCCCACCCCTTCTCCCTCTCCTCCCCCAAACCCCACCCGGGTGGCGCCCCTCTGTCCCTTCGCCGTCGCAGGCCGGGTCCAGCCCTGACCCGAGGAGGGGCTCGGGAAGGAAGCTCCGCACGTGTCACGCTTCCAAGGCGGCGGGGAGCGCGGGGGGTTGGGGCTCCTAATCGGACGCAACGCCTTGCAAACATATGCGCGAAGCTGTGCCCACAGATGGCCGCGAGAAGAATGGCGCGGGCGCCTTTTATGAAGCGCGGGCGGCTGCCTGTCGTCGCCTCCTCCTCCTCCTCCTCCTCCTTCTCTTTTCCGCGATCGGAGTGAGAGAGACAGAGAGAGAGAGAGAGAAAAGGAGGAACTCCTCCGAGTCCCGAGCCAAAGCCGCGCGCCTGGGCTCGTTTGTTACCGTTTTAATCCTATTAATTAAAACGTTAACCTGATTGGGTAGAGAGCGGGGTCCCAACAGGCGAGGCGGCTCCAGAATAACCTTCGCGGCGAGATAATGAGGTAAAAAGCTCCCCCCGGCTGCGGCGGCGGCGGAGGCAGAAGCGGCAGAAGCAGAGAGAGCCAGGGCTCTTCCTCTCTCTCTCTCTCTCATCCCCCCCTCCCCTCCTTCCCCTCGCCACCCCTCGGTGGGTCCCGGAAATCTCTTGAAGGTGAATCCAAGCAAGATAAACGGCGCGAGAGGCTGGCTGGCAGCTCACAATGCCTGAGCCCTTCAGAGGGTGAGAGAGCGAGAGAGAGGCGGAGAAGGAGAGTGTGAGAGAGGGAAAGGGGAAGACGCGCAAGGAAGGAAAGAGAGACACCGAGAGAAGCAGAGAGAGAGAGAGAGAGAGAGAGAGAGAGAGAGAGAGAGAGAGAGAGGAGGCGCGCCTCCGAGAAGAAGGAGCAGAAAGCGCCCTTCACAGGGTGGGAGAGGAGGAGAGAGAGAGAGAGAAAGGGGAAGAGGAGGACGCGCAGTGAAGGAGGGAGAGGGAGAGAGAGAGAGAGAGAGAGAGAGAGAAGGAGGGAGGGAGGGACACGTTGAGAGTTGAGATTGAAAGAGCGAGAGAGAAACAGAGAGGGGGGGGGGGGAGGCGCGCCCCCGAAGAGCGCGAGAGGGAGACTCCAAACGGAGAGGAGAAGAAGGAGCAGAAAGCGCGAAGGCACCGAGAGCGAAGCAGCAACGGCGCCGTCTCCGTCCCTCTGAGGGAGACCCCTCGACCTTTGGAGGGTTGGGGGGAGGAGGAGGAAGAGGAGGAGGAGGAGGAGAGGAAGAGGAAGAGGAAGAGGAGGAGGGGACAGGCAGGCGCCCATTTAGCGCCATGGAGCGGGCGCTGCACCTGCCGACAGACGAGGACTTGTTCCGCAAGAGTTACAGCGCCTCGGCCAAGAGGATGGAGTCGGCCTTCCGCTCCCCGCCGCCGATGGGTCTGGACCTGGGCCCGCACTCGCACTCGCACCCGCCGCCCGCTCCGCCCCGGGAGCCCCGCCACCCGCGCGCGCCTTCCCCGCTGGGCTGCTTCGAGGCCTCGGGCGAGGCGGAGAGCGGCCTCGGCGCCGGCGACCCTTCCTTGTGCCTCAAGTTCGGCCCGGGCTCGGCGGTGGCCGAGAGCAGCGGCGGCGAGCAGAGCCCCGACGACGACAGCGACGGGCGCTGCGAGCTCCTGCTCCGGGGTCCCGGCGGGAACGGAGGCAGCGGCGGGATGGCGGGGGGCGCCGCGGGCTCGCTGCTGAAGGGCCCCGAGGGCGGCGGGCTCCTCCTCGGCGGGGGCAGCGTGGTGGCGGCGGCCTCCGGGGGCAAGAAGTCCAAGGAGCAAAAGGCGCTGCGGCTGAACATCAACGCGCGGGAGCGGCGGCGCATGCACGACCTGAACGACGCGCTGGACGAGCTGCGGGCCGTCATCCCCTACGCGCACAGCCCCTCCGTGAGGAAGCTCTCCAAGATCGCCACGCTGCTCCTGGCCAAGAACTACATCCTCATGCAGGCCCAGGCCCTCGACGAGATGCGCCGCCTGGTCGCCTACCTCAACCAGGGACAGGCCCTCTCCGCCGCCTCCTCCTTGCCCTCCTCGGCCGCGGCGGCGGCGGCAGCGGCGGCGGCGGCGGCGGCGTCCTTGCACCCGGCGCTGGGCGCCTACGAGCAGGCGGCGGCCGCGGGCTACCCCTTCAGCGCCGGCCTGCCGCCTTCCGCCGCCTGCCCCGAGAAGTGCGCCCTCTTCAACAGCGTCTCCTCCAGCCTCTGCAAACAGTGCACGGACAAGCCTTAAGGAGGGAAGGAGCGGCGGAGAGGCGCGCACTCACACGCGCGGACTCCCGGGAACTCTCCTTCCCTCCTCCTCCTCCGGCCCTTCTTTCCCTCCACGGGACCCTGCCGGCAGCTTCGGCTGGTGCTGCAACTGCCTTTGGGGAGATGCTTTGGGGGACTGAAGTGCAACTACATTGAGCTGCTTGGGGGGGAACTCAGACGCCGCTAGGGCCCCAACTACACTGAGACGATCAGAAGGACTATAGTGCAACCAAGGCCCCGTCTACATTGAGGTGATTTGGGAGACTGAAGTGCAACTAGGGCCCCATCTGCACTGAGCTGGTTTGGGGAACTCAAACGCCACTAGGGTCCCATCTATACTGAGTCGATCTGAAGGACAACTACATTGAGGTGATTTGGGGGACTGAAGTGCAACTAGGGCCCCATCTACACTCATCATCTCACGCAGTTTCCAACCCTGTATTGAAGAAAGTGCTTTGGCTGTGCAAGAAACCTGTGTGAGGCCCTTATGGCCACTCTACCCAAAACAAACAGCATCGAGGCACATTCACCAGGGCTTTCTTTCTTTCGCTGCTTGGTGAGAGTTGGTTCTTCTGCGGTGTTTGAACTGCACGACATGAGCAGTGTAGTTGGGGCCTGGGCGGCATTGAGACACACACAAACACATACACACACAGCCGCGGCGATGGTGTGTATGTCTTCGGGTGTGTGTGAACCCAAAAAGGGAACTGCATTTGGGGGGAGACGGCCTCCTTCTGCTTCTTCTGCCCGCCTGAGTTCTAGAAAACTTCCGAGTTTGGGGTGAACTTTTGTGACAAAGCAACCAAGGACTGGGAAGGGAACCTGGGGAAGGTTTGTGCAAGTGGTGGATTGTAAACTCAGACAAATCAAGAAGGGCACTTCAAAAGGTATCCATCCATGCCCCCACCTACAATTATTATTTGATTTTATTGCTTCTGAGCCGAGCAAACTTGAAATGTAGACTTCACTTCTTGAGATAATGAGGTCTGCACAAAAATCTCTCTGAAAACCTGTGTATTATTTTGAATTATGATTATTTTCTCTGAACTGAATTCCCTGTGAAAGTACGCAGAGCTGGGGAGGAAAAGGTGGACTCTTAAGAGGCGAGGAGCTCCTCTCCCTGTGGCGGAAGCTCTGCGGGTTTATTTTTCAATTGGAAAAGACGTGCACCTTGTTTCTTTTCACATTGCAATGCTGTGTGCGGGAAGACATGCTATTTATTTCAGTGGCCCTGCCTCTCACGCCAAGAACCCTCTTCCTGTGTTGAGGTCATGGGTTTTATGTGATGATTTTATTATGATTATGATTATTATTTAAAAGAAAGATGCTTTTTTTCAAATGACCGATAACTTAAACTTTGTGCCAAGTGTTTCAAACGTTGATTTGCCAGGGAACTAGATCTCTTGATGTATTCCCAGCCTGATGAAGCTTCTGAAAGGTCGCTTGGATTTTTAGTTGCATCATCCCTGTATTTGTAATAAATTGAGCTTTAATAAATTGCTTCAGTCCAAAAAAAACATGAGAAGAAAGGTGTATTCTTAATGATTCCATGAACTGGACTGTTGGCGACGAGAAACTCTTTGCGGCATGAAAGGATTTTCTGTTTCTAGATATTTGCTGTGACAACAAGGCATCAGGCAGTGGCTCTTTGTCAAGAAATTGCAGAAAAACCCGCCTTTTCCAGATGGTAGTGTTCTGTTTCTCAGAGGGAGAGAATAAGGCCAGATTTGCATATGTGTGTCTGTGTGTGTGTGTTTGAAGAAAACCTGTTTATGAACGTTATATTCGCTGAAACTTATCGTTGTTGCTCAGGCTGGATCTACATTGCCAAATAATGCGGTTTGAACTGCTTTGACCTGCATTATATGCGTCTACACTGACCATATCATGCATTATCTGACAGTGTAGATCCAGTCTGAGTTCCTTTTTTTCTACCATATGCATTGTCCATAAATGATGATAGAAGGCAAAAGAGTAAAGGGATACTTGTTGCCCTCAAACAAAATGATTTTGTATGGATTTCTTTTCAAGCCCGTCCATAAGCCTTTAACCGAAGTACTGGGGTCTGATGTGGTTTAACAATTGCCAGACAAGGATCCAGAGAAAGTTACTTCTGGTCCTTTACACACTCATCCCAACTGTATTTGCTTGGTCCTGTCAATTCCTTGATCGAATTTACTTCCAGCAGAGTATGTTGTTGGCATTGTAAGATTAAATGGCTTTGACTGTTCGACCCCCCCCCCCCCACCTTTCCCAAATGGACTTTGGGTGCATCATTCTACACTGTATAATGAATGCAGTTTGACGCCGCTTTAACTGCCATTGCTCAATGCTGTGGATTATGTGAGTTGTAATTTCACTTGTTTGCCTCGCCTCACCAAACCACAAATCCCAGGATTCCATAGCACTGAACCATGGCAATTAAAGTAGTGTCAAAAACTGCATTCATTTTATAATCTGTATGCATCCCCTAGTCTCATTCCAGAGATTTAACATGCATCTACATCGTCAAATTAATGCAGTTCTACACCACTTTGGCTTCTATGGCTCAATGCTATGGAATTATGAGAGTTATAGTTTGGCAAGGTCTTTAGCCTTTCCTGCTAGGGTGTGCTGGTGCCTCACCAAATTACAAATCCCAGGGTTCTATAACCATGGGAATTAAAGTGGCCTCAAACCGAATTAATTTGATAGTGTCGATGCACCCGAAGAGCACACACAACCTGCTCTTAAGTTCTGTGGGCCTTCATCCCAAGTACTGTACAGAATCACAAACAGACTCAGTTTGTTATTGACGGCTTTCATGGCCGGAATCATTGGGTTGCTGTGAGTTTTCCGAGCTGTATGGCTATGTTCCAGAAGCATTCTTTCCTGAAATTTTGGCCACATCTAATGTTTAGGGTGGGAGAAAGACCCACCAATGCCAATGGTTAGCATTGAGCTATTCAATGCTAATCAAGCTGGCCAATTGCAACATTCAAACTTGCCTCAGGCAGACAAGAGTTCTTTCTCCCACCCTGGACCTTCCACAGATATATAAATAAACCCTTTTCTCCTAGTTTCCAACAGACCTCACAACCTCTGAGAATGCCTGCCATAGATGTGGGCGAAACATCAGGAAATAATGCTTCTGGAACATGGTCATACAGCCTGTAAAAATCACAGCAACCCTACTTCATTTCTTTGGAAGGAGGCTGGATCTGCACTGCCAAATAATGCAGTTTGAACTGCATGATAATGTTAAGTGTTGACCCCTATCATGCAGCTCAGTGCAGTTCAAGTTGCATTATGTGGCAGTACACTGAGCATACCATGCAGTTCGAACTGCATTATTTGGCAGCGTAGATACAGCCTTCTTTGTAGTGAGACGTGTTTGTTGTTTGGTTTTGTTTTCTCTTCTGAGCCTTAAATCACCAAGAGATAGGCCAGCGGTGCCTGAGCCACCTTAAACCGAAGTCCTTTGGCAGAACTGGATTGGCTCCATCCAAGTGGGTCCCGCAAATCTTTCTTTCCTTTCTTCCCTCTTTCCCCTCTGCTCTCTCTCTCCCCCCCCCCCTCCCTCCCTCCCCCCCCCCCCCTCTCTCTAAGGCTTGGTCTTTTTTCACTTGTTTGCTGCTAATCCAAATGCAGTCTGTCAGCTTTGGATGGCAAAAAGAGGGCCGCGATGGCTCTGTTGGCAGGTCATGGATGTGTAAAGCGTGTGCGCCTGAGAGAGAGAGAGAGAGAAAGAAAGAAAGAGAGAGAGATCTATATTAAATAGGTCAATCAGATGATGACAGCCCTGTACGGCGGTTTGTCTGTGTGTAATCTCGGAAAAAATCTTTATTATTAAACTATTTTGAACAAATCTTTCTCCCGATGTGCTTTGTGAAAAGGAGGGAGAAAAGAAAAGCCTTCCCGCCCGTTCCCTTTTTTGCTCCTCTCGGGCTGAATTGGGCAGAAGGAGGAGGGATGGGAAACGGAAAGAAGGAAGGAAGGAAGGAAGGAAGGAAGGAAGGAAGGAAGGAAGGAAGGAAGGAAGGAAGGAAGGAAGGAAGGAAGGAAGGAAGGAAGGAAGGAAGGAAGGAAGGAAGGAAGGAAGGAAAGCACGGAGGAGAGCCTGCTATTGCCGGCTTGCTTGGGCTGGCTCTCAGAAAGGGACGAAAGGCTCTGTGTCGTCGAGACCCCTCGACCCCCAAAAAGGCCCAACGTTTTCCTTGTTAGTCCTACGAGAAGTGGGCCAAATCCCACTCTTCTTTTTCTTGCTGTGTGTGTTCCTTCCCGGGCTTTTCGGGGCTGAGAGTATGTGACACTCTCAAGTTCACCCAGTGGGTTTCCATGCATGGCTTCTAGAATAGCAGTTGACACTCTCCATCCTTTTTTCCCCAGGATCTTCTTGTTGTGTTCCTTCAAGTTGTGTTGTCTGGCTAATGGTGGCTTTAAGAGGGGTCTCTCCTTCCACTGAGAGAATGGGACCAGTGGGTTTCCAGAACCTCAAGGTGCATCTACACTCTTTGTTGGGGAATCTGAGGTGCTAGGCTCAAAATAGCTCTCAGTTGGGGTGATTCCACCATAAATATAGCAGAGGACCAGAAGGAAACTTCATAACCAGCAGAAACTTACCTGTAATGAGATGGGATAAGCTTCTGTTCCTTAGGATGGCACAGGATTGCAGAGTCAGAACTTTAGATTCAAAAATATTTTGCTGAAGTAAAAGAGAAGATGGAAAAGGTATTGGACCTAACTAGCTTACTATATCTCATCTTCTAAAGAGGTAAAAGGTTAAATGTCCATGCAGCTACATTTTGCTTAGAGAGAGAGAAAAATATGCATCCTCATAGATAGAAAGAAAATCAGAAGACTGAAAAATGGCGAATGGCCACGTGGCCATCCCAGGGCAATAAAACTTTAAAAGGAAGTTCCCTTGCCGAATTTCATTGCTACATCATCAAAGAGGAGGAGGAGACAGCGGCTAGCAGGAAGACTAGACAAAGACCTTTTTGGGAAACATGTATAGGAAAGTTGGGGAAGGAATCACTCAGTTTAGCCCTGTCTCTAGTTTAACTACCCATTGAGGACTGGAGACTTGATGACACAGGAGACTTGTGCAGTTGAATGCAGTTTGACACCACTTGAACTGCCATAGCTCAATGCTGTGGAATCCTGGGAGTTGTAGTTTCAGCCAGATCTCTCTGCCAAAAAGCAACTTCAGTCCAACCCCTGTGGGGTCCCAGTCTACACTGACTATTTAATGTGTTGGGTTTCATCCCTGAACTGCACCAGTCTCTTGTATCCTCAAGTTTCCAGTCCTTAATGAGTAGCTAGAGACAGGGCCAAGCTGAGGGATTCCTTTCCCCACATTCCTATGCATGCTTTCCCAAAAGGGCTTTGTCTTTCCTCTTCCTGCTTGTCGCTGTCTTTCATCCCTTTGATGATGTAGCAATGGAATTCTGTAAGGAAACTTCCTTTTTAAGTTTTATTGCCCTTAGCCATTCCCCATTTTTCAGTCTTCTGCTGTTCTTTCTATCTACGAGGATGCATATTTTGCCTCTCTCTAGGCAAAATGTAACTCCATGGACGTTACCCTTTACCTCTTTAGAAGATGAGATGTAGTAAGCTGAGATAGCTCCAAGACTTTTTCTATCAACAATGTATTTATTTGAGTTTTATCAATATTTGTGAACCTGAATTTCTGATTCTGCAATCCTAAACCATCTTTTATTCCAGCCCATCCCATGTAAGTTTCTGCTGGTTATGAAGTTTACTTTTGTTACACTGCTATATTTATGGTGGAATCACCCCAATTGAGGGTTGTTTTTTAGTTTCCCCAACATAATGCGGTTTCAAACTGGTACTGAAGAAAGTGCTTTGGCTGTGCAGAAATAGGAAATCCTGGAACCAATTCGAGGCCGGGATGGTGATGGCAGAAACCACAGGCTATTGCTGCGAGTGAAGGGCTGTCTCTCGCAGGCTTCTGGGGGGTTTGTTCTCTGGCCGCCGCAATCGAACTGCATTAAATGGTGGGTGTAAATGGGTCCCAGTTTCCCCTGCGCCCTGCTTCTCAAAAGGCTGGGAGAGCGGAGGGGAGCTGGGGTATTTTCTTCTCCACTCCGTGTTTGGTTCGTGAGGAAAGGGGATGAGGGGTGGAGGTGAGGGGAAAGGAGAGGAGCACGAATGCCAACCGGTAACTTTGGAGGCGGGATGGGCGCCCAGGCCCGGCCGGTGGGCCTCCTTCAGCCCCGAGGCGCCCGGAGACAACCGTCGCTCGGTATTTATTTCCCAGACAAAGCCCCGGCGCGCCTAATGATGATTATTAAAACAATTTCCATGACGATGTCTAATATTATGTTAATTTGAAAACAACTGTGTATGAAAACTGTCGACTATAATACCTAAATTCATTTAATGAAACACATCGTTAAGGCAATTAGACCTCCTGGATGTGATTAAGGAACATAATTACGACACTGTTCGGCGCCGTAATTGGGTGTCTTTAATCAAGGGGTAAAGTGATCAGCAGCAACGCGGCCATTCGTTTGCATTGTTCTGTCTCTGCTGTCCATCACTCGGAGGAGGAATTCAGCCCAGGCAGAAAAGACCGGAGGGCTGCCCCCCCCCCCCCTTTCTCCTGCACCCAGGTCTTTTGCACATGAATAGCGGAGAGGATTTCCCCTTGCCAAAAAAAGGACCAGCCACCTTCCCTTCGAAGAGAGGAGGCTTGGCGGTCAAGAAAGGTGCCACTTTGCCCGGCAAAAAGCAAGCCCGCGGCTTTGACACCCTTCCTGGAGTCTTTGGCGGAAATCCTCGACCCTCTTCCTGACTAATAAATTCAAGGAGAGTTGCTTTCAAGGAAAGTCTTTGCCTTCCTGTCCAGAGAAGGGCGAGCAAAACAGGCCCAAGGCCTGGAAGCCAAGCCCCGTGAGGAAAGGCTTAAGGAACTGGGTATGCTTAGCTTGGAGAAGAAATAGGAAGTCCAGGTTGCTGTGAGTTTTCCGGGCTGTATAGCTATGTTCCAGAAGCATTCTTTCTTGACGTTTCGCCTGCATCTATGGCAGGCATCCTTAGAGGTTGTGAGGTCTATTGGAAACTAGGCAAGTTGGGTTTATATATCTGTGGGATGTCCAGGATGAGAGAAAAAAACTCTTGTCTGTTTGAGGAAGGTGTAAATGTTGCAATTGGCCACCTTGATTAGCATTGAATAGCCTTTCAGCTTCAAAGTCTGGCTGTGAGGAATCCTTTGTTGAGAGGTGTTATCTGGCCCTGATTGATTAATATCTGGAATTCTTCTGTTTTCTAAATGATGTTCTTTATTTGAGAACACAGAAATGATGGACTGCTCTAACAACCACCATGTCAGACTACACAGACAAGCATGAGGACAATTTCAACAGAAAGGAGGAAACAATGAAAATGAACAAAATCTGGCTACTAATATCTTAAAAAACTCTAAAACCAGGACAGCGAATAAAGAACACCACTCAAAACCAGGAGAATTCCAGACAAGAAACAATCAGGCCAGCTAACATCTCCCAACAAAGGATTCTCTCAGGCAGTAAACAGGCAGACCTTGAAACTGAAAGGCTAATCAGTGCTAATCAAGGTGGCCATTTGAAACATTCACGTCTGCCTCAAACTGAGAAGAGTTCTTTCTCTCACCCTGAACATTCCACAGATATATAAACCCCACTTGCTTAGTTTCCAACAGACCTCACAACCTCGGAGGATGCCTGCCACAGATGCAGGCGAAACGTCAGGAAAGAATGCTTCTGGAACATGCCCATACAGCCCGGAAAACTCACAGCAACCCAGTGATTGGGCCATGAAAGCCTTCGACAACTCAGGGTTGCTTCCAACGAAACCCTTTGCCTTCCTGTCCAGAGAAGGGCAAGCAAAACAGGTCCAAGGCCTGGAAGCCAAGCCCCGCGAGAAAAGGCTTAGGGAACTGGGTATGTTTGGCTTGGAGAAGAAGAAAATAGCCCATGTGGAAGGGATGGAGGAGTTTTAGTAGACCACAAGCTGAACATGAGTCAGAAGTGTGATGGGGCAGCTTCAAAAGTTCTAGTCTGCATCAATAGGAGTACAGTGTTTAGATCTGTTCTACATATTTCATTCCTCACCTGGAACAATACTGCGTCCAGTTCTGGGCCCCACAATCCAAGAAGGATATTGACAAGGTCGAAGGTGTCAAGAGAAGGAAGGGTGTCCAAAATGATCAAAAGTTTGGAAGCCAAGCCCTATAAGGAACTTCTGAGGGAACTGGGTGTGTCTAGCTTGGAGGAAAGAGGGCTCAGAAGGGTGACATTGTAGACATAATATTTGATAGAATGTCACATTGTGGAGGGGGCTTCTCTGGAGACTAGCACATAGAGCAATGGATTCAATTTGCAGGAAAAGAGATCCCACCTAACATTAGGGAGAACTTGCTGACAGTAAGAACTGTTCCGCACTGGAATATGCTGCTGGCGCCAACAGGATAAAGTCGCCTTCTTTGGAGGTTTTTAAACCGAGGCTGGATGGCCATCTGTTGGGAGTGCTTTGATTGCATGTCCCTGCATGGCAGGCCCTTGAGGTCTCTTCCAACTCTAGGACTCTATGTCTCTGGCTTTCACCAGACTCCATTTTCTTGAAGGAGAAGACGAAAAGTTTGGGACCCATGTGAGATTTTGTTTCTTGAATGGGCATTCACAGACCCCCTCCCCCTCTTTGTTACTATCAGCATGAGAGCTAACTCAGTGCTCTAGGAGTTGGCATTGTTGGAATTCAACCCCACACTGCCCATGTCTCAAGTCCTCAATGAGGAACAGTTCAGTTAGCTTAGTCAAGACTAAGGGTTTCCCTTCCTCCAGGTCTCCTGTATGACAGTTGGGAATGCATCTATTTCTTCTCTCTTCTCTGTTTCTGCTCCTATTCTGATTGGTTGTGTAGAATGGATACTTTTCGACTGCAAGCTTTTTAAAATCCGATTTCAGTTCGTCTTAGTATGGAGAGAATGCGCTCTGTGTGCTGTGAGAGATCTCCCTCTGCGTGTGTGACAGAGAGGTGTAGGGCTTGGTGTTTCCCCCTCTCTTTGAAACCTTAGAAGAGATGGGTGTTAGAGTAGCTCAGACCAAGTTTTTAATGATTAAGAAATGCAGTTTTTCTTTTTTTATTGTGAATAAACCTTTTGTGATTTTTAAGATCGGACTCTGCATCTTTGCCTGCCTAAGCTCTGAATTCTTTGAAGCCACAACCAAGGGCACCTCACGCTCTGCTGGCTTATGCGCAGAATGCTCCACTTTTTGTATCCTGTTGGATTTTTGGATGCTCTGATACATTTTAGGGTAGTTTTCCCTACCAGGCATCCCTTGAGCTACTGATAAACCCTTTGGATTTTGACAGTCTGGGAAGAAATAAATGGTCCACCCTCTTTTGAGAAACATTGTCCTCAAGGAGTAAACTGGGACTCCAGGAACTCAAGAGTCCCAAGAAGTTCTACTTCGGAGTGGGATGGCAGGGAGGGGGGGGGGCATCGGAAAGGGCAGGCGCCTCTCTGATCTGCAGCTGGAGAACTGAGTCTGCTTTCTCCTCGACAGGAGGGCCAACGCACTGGATGGTCTGGGATAGATTGTCCCAAAGCCAGCCCTGACATGTTTCCAGTCCACTCCATACACGCCCCTTTCCCCGCCGTTTTCTCCAGCAAGTTCTGTTGGTACAATTAGGTGTGGAAACCAGAGGCATAGAGAGAGAGACTTCGGCATTTTCGAAGGTTTCGCTCTGGTCGGCCAGGCAGCTCAAGCACCGACCAAAAAGGGCCGGAGAGTTGCCTGAATGATCTCCTCTCTCTCTCTCTCTCTCTCTCTCTCTCTCTCTCTCTCTCTCTCTCTCGACCCCCCCCCCCCCCCCGCCCTTTGGGTGGATCACTTCATCAGAAATAAATCTTCCCCTTAGAAATTTTTGTTTCATTTCAACCCACCCCTCCTCCAAAGTAGAGCCTGCTGACCGTGAGGCGGGGTGAGCTCCTGTCTGTCAACTCCAGCTCACGCGGAGGGACGTGAGAGAAGCCTCCCACAGGATGGTAAAGCATCCGGACGGACGTCCCCTGGGCAACGTTCTTGCAGACGCCAAAAGCGACTTGCAGTTTCTCAAGTCTCTCCTGACACGAAAAACACAAACCTTGGTTGCCAAGGCGAGGCAATCTCTCTCTTTCCCTTTCCCTTTCTATCTCCCTCCCTTTCTCTTTCTTTTCGCTCTTCCCTTCTTGCTCCCTTTTTTCCTTTCTCTGTCTTTTCCATCCCTCTTTTTATTTTCCCGTTCTCTCTCTTCCCTCTCCATCTCTTTTACTCCCCCACTTCCTTTTTCTCTTTCCCTTTCCTTTGCTTTCTCTCTCGCTCCCTCTCTTCTTTCTCTCACCTCCCTTTATTTCCTTCCCTTTCCTTCTCTCCTGTTTCCCTTTCTTTTTCTTTCTCTTTCTCTTTCTCTCCCTTCCCCCTCTTCCCCCGCCCTTTTCTTGTCTTTCTCCCTCTTTCTCTTTCCTTTCCTCTCTTTTGCTCCCTCTTTCTTTATGTTTCTGTTTTTCTCCCTCTCTCTCCTTTTTCTTCCCCTCTCTCTTTCCCCTTCTCTCGCTCCCTCTATCCCTTTTCTTGTCTTTCTCCCTCTTTCTCTTTCCTTTGCTCTCTTTTACTCCCTCTCTGTTTCTGTTTCTCTCCCTCCCTCCCCCTTTCCCTTTCTCTTTCCCTCTCTCGCTCCCTCTCCCTCCTCTTTCTTTCGCTTTCTCTCTCTCGCTTTCCCCTCTTTCTCCTCCCTCCCTCCCTCTTTCTTCCTCTTCCTCCCTCCCTTTTCTTGCCTTTCCCCCCTTTTCTCTTTCCTTTGCTCTCGTTTGCTCCCTCTCTCCTTCTCTTTCTTTTCCTTCCCTTTCCCTTTCCATTTCCTCTCTTTCTCCTCCCTCCCTCTCTCTTTCCCTTTCTCCTCCCTCCCTTTTCTTGTCTTTCCCCCTCTTTCCTTCCCCCTCTCTTGCTCCCTCTATCCCTCTCTTTCCCCTTCCCTCCCTCTCCCTCTCCTCAGCCCCCCTTCTAATCCCGCGATCGTCCCAGCGTGAGTGACATTGACTCTCCTAATGTAATGACTTATGAAAGATATAATCATGTGTTAAATTGAATCCTCCGTTTAACTGTTAATGGTGTGCTCTGGGCACATTGACGCAGGGGGTGCTATGGGAACTCATTACGGCGAGGAAAAGGGGATCCGGCACTTGGCCGACACATCGCCAGGCGCGCTCCCTTTCCCTTTCCCTCTTTGGCCTCGCTCGGCACCCGGAAGGAAGGAAGGGAGGGAGGAAGGAAGGAAGGAAGGAAGGAAGGAAGGAAGGAAGGAAGGAAGGAAGGAAGGAGGGAATCCGCGGATGGCCGGGTGAGTGAACTAGGGAAGGGAGGGGAGAGTGGATGGATGGATGGATGGATGGAGGCCGGGTGCGTTTTCTTATTAAAAACCCTTAATGAAAAGGTGATTTAAGGCGAGGGAGGGGAGAGGAGAAGGGGAGGGGCCGGGAGGAGCGGAAGGGGCGCCTCGGCATGCAATTAACAGGGCCAGAGAAACATCAGAGCAGAAATATCTTTGCTTGAATTTTTTTCCGTGTCAGGACAGACTTGAGAAACTGCAAGTCGCTTCTGGTGTGAGAGAATTGGCCGCCTGCAAGGGCGTTACCTAGGGGATGCCGGGATGTTTGATGTTTTACCATCCTTGTGGGAGGCATCTCTCATGTCCCTGCATGGAGAGCTGGAGCTGACAGAGGGAGCTCACCAGCTCTCCTCAGATTCGAATGGCTGACCTGTCGATCAGCAGTTCTGCCGGCACAAGGGTTTAATCCATTGCACCACCGGAGCTTCTTTCCAGATCTGCTAATTGACCTGGGATTCCTCTCCTCTTTTTCCTCCAATGAGGAGGCTGGGACACTCCCCTTTCCACGCCCCTTTCTCTCTCTCTCTCTCTCTCTCCCCCCCTACCCCCCCCCTCTCTCTGTTTCCCTTTCACACTCTTGCGCTCTTCCTCGGAGTCTCGGCGCGTGTTTGGACTCTTCGGCGAAAAAAGTTTGGGTGGGTTTCCAAACCTGATAGAAACACATCCCTGCCCACTGCGAGGCCTCGCCACCGAGACGAGGAGCGCGTCAGCGCGTCCACACTGCCGAATGAATGCAGTGTTTGACCCCACTTAAACTGCCAGGGCTGAATGCGATGGAATCCTGGGAGTTGTAGGCACACAAGGTCTTCAGGCTTCTGGTGCTTCGGCGAACTACAACTCATAGCAGGGAGCCAGGGCAGTTGAAGTGGTTTCAAACTGGCATTTCTTAGATATTGTAGATCAGTGGTTCTCTTCTGCAGGCTAAACATGCCCAGCTCTATATAAAGGAACTTTGTCTCATCCAGGCCCATAGCCAGGATTTTGGTTAAGGATGGGCTGGGATTTTTGGTTGGGGGGCTGAGTCTGAGTGAGAGAGGATCTACCCTAGCAAACCTTTTGTATCGTTATCCCAATACCCCCATGCATATGGGATATATTGAGCATGATATGAATAAACATAACAGTTTAAATAATAAATGTAAGGCCTTTTCGCGGACCACCTTGAGAATTTCGGGGGTGGTCCCCCCACATGCCTGCTCTCATCGGTAGGTCTTTATTGAGAGCTCCAGAGCTGCATTTCCTTCAATAGAAAAACCCCTTTCCAGAGTTTAGAAGAAGGGACTTTCTTTTCCCTTCGCTTTGCCTAACCCCCAGTCCCAGCTGAAGGATTCCTCTCCACCCTTTCTTTCTCTTTGCCACAAATCCCTCCAAGAGTAGTTTGTGGGGGGAAAGGGCAGGTGAATGGCTGCACGCAAGCCTCTTTGCTGAACGGCCCCACCGCCTGAGACCCGCTTCCTCCTTAAACCCGGCCTAATGGGCTTAAGCTGCCCTTAGAAAGGCCCAGGCACCGAAGGAGTGAACTCTTTCCCCAGGAGCCCCGTGGTTGCCCTTGCCCTTCCTTTCCAGGCGACGCAGAGGAGCTGCAATAAAAGAGCAAGCAAGGCGATTTACGAGGTGTTCCAAAGCCTCTTTTATGGCTGCGTTTTAAAATTCAAACACACTCAGAGACGCAGCAGGGCCTAAAATGTGCGGCTCATTTGACAGGGTTCAGGGCAGGAAGGAGAATTAGCTGGGCCCACAGGTAAGGGTGTCTCCTGCAAAAAAGCTAAAGGAATTTGAGTCACAATGAAACAATGTGAGGGTGTACATCTGTGCTCACTGCCCCAAGGGCCAGGCACATGAAGCTGTGTGGGACCAAGGATGCATCTACACCAGGCATGGGCAAACCTGGGCCCTCCTTCCAGGAGTTTTGGACTTCAACTCCCACCATTTCTAACAGCCTCAGGCCCCTTCATTAAGCGGCTGAGGGGGGAAAGGAAAGGACCTGAGGCTGTTAGGAATGGTGGGAGTTGAAGTCCAAAACACCTGGAAGGAGGGCCCAACTTTGCCCATGCCTGATCTACACTGTAGAATTCTGCAGTTTGATGCCACTTTCACTGCCACAGTTGAATGCCATGGAATCATAAGTGTCTTTAGCCTTCTCTGCCAAAGAGTTTTGGTGCCTCACCAAACTACAAATCCAAGGATTCCGTAGTATTGAGTTACACAGTTAAAGTGGTGTTAAACTGCATTAGTTCTACAGTGTAAGTGCGCCCTAAGTTGAGAAGAAAACAACACAAAATACGACTACATACTTGCTCTGAGCCTGTGCAGTCTGAGTCTGTATCTCTGCCCCTTGTAAGGATGGATTTGTTTCTTGAGTTGTGACAAAAATCAGCCAGATTTCCAAAGGGAGAGGGACATAGCGTATTATCTGATAACACAGAAATGCTGGACCACTCTTAACAACTACCATGTCCGACTACACAGAGAAGCCATCGAAATCCACAAGCATGTGGAAAATTTCATTAGACAGGAGGAAACCATGAAAATGAACCAAATCTGGCTACCAGTATTTTTAAAAAACCCTCTAAAATCAGGTCAGTAAATAAAGAACACCAATCAGAAAACAGACATGAATCAATCAGGGCCAGCTAAGACCTCCCAACAAATGAATTCCCCAGGCCAGTGGTTCTCAACCTGGGGTCCCCAGATGTTTTTGGCCTTCAACTCCCAGAAATCCTAACAACTGGTAAACTGGCTAGGATTTCTGGGAGTTGTAGACCAAAAACATCTGGGGACCCCAGGTTGAGAACCACTGCCCCAGACAGTAATCAGCCAGACCTTGAAACTGAAAGGCTATTCAATGCTAATCAAGGTGGCCAATTGAATCATTCACACCTGCCTCAAACAGACCAGTTCTTTCTTCCACCCTGAACATTCCACAGATATACAAATCCCATTTGCCTAGTTTCCAACATACCTCACAACCACTGAGGATGCCTGCCATAGATTCAGGTGAAACATCAGGAAAGAATGCTTCTGGAACTCACAGCAACCCAGAGAGATAGACTGTTCTTTATCTGCAACAATATCCTATTTTTATTGCCTTTTGTCTCATCAAGTTATATATTTATGATTAGGAACCCTGGTCCAATCTGTTTTAAAATTTTCCACAATAACGAATACAAACAATGTCTTTCGGAATGACTTGCTCACCATAATCTAAATACACAATTGTGACACAATGTCAGCAGCGCTGCAGAAGACTTTAGGATTGCTTCAAATCATTCCATGCACACACAGATAATTGTAGAATGGATAGTATACTATATTTTTACAACATAATTCATGTGTTATTTATTTACAGTCTAGAAGAAGATTATAACTAGAAAGTACACTGCCAGATTGTTTAATTACAGGTCCAGGTATTTTCTTTCCAAAGATCAGGCACCACACCTGAAATTCTAATTAGGGTTGACTGGTTTTCAGTTCACATTTTAAACATTACTGGATATAATTCATGGTGAGAAATTAAGTGGCAAAATGGATGGTGCTGAATAGGTATTAGAGTAGTTCACAAGGCAAGAAATAACAAAAGTATTGACTTTCTGCCTGCCCAAGATTAACACCAGGACTATTTAGAGAACCTATAAGGGCAAGTGCAGAATGATATATCATCGGTAGTACTGTAATACATTTACTGATCTGTATGAAGCACCTTGGATTTTCTTGCCTGTGTTGATGTTAACTGTTCAAGGGTTCTCTGTTAACTGTTCTCCACCATGTTTTAAAACAGAAAAGAGCCTGCATTCAATATTGACACATCACTTGGAAATCACGTTTCTTTAATCTATGTTCATCTCAAAGCAGAATAATTTTAACTAGTCATGTGAAGGCATGTACAGATCAGGGTTACGAAAAAGACCAGATTTAATGTCTGAAGAGGCTTCACAATAGGACAATAATCAAAAGTCAATAGCATTTTTTCAATATTATCTAACCATGTTCACACTGTATTCTGTATATTTTCACTTATTCCAAATATAGAATAAAGAGGCAATGCTTTGCTACATTGCAAACCTTTGAAATGTGTAAAGTGTCTTACTGCTTCATACAATATAGTTGATAAATGAATACACAAATACATCATTTTATGGGGTAATCCCATTAGCAAGGATAATTTGAGAACTTTTTTGAAGTATAATTGTAAGTTTGCAGACAAGATCTTAAATCTATATATATAAAATGATAAAGTTGTTTGCGCAGTGACTATAACAACAAAACTAAACATCCCAGAAATACGAAATTTGGCAACACAATGCAAAAGGCTTGCCTCCAGGTTACAACAACACAACCACACCACAAAACCACAATCCAGACCCACAAAACTCACAACAACGCATCATGCGATAACAACACAACTAAACGCCCCAGAAATACAAAACTTGGCAACACAATACAAAAGCCTTGCCTCCCAGTTGTAACAACACAACCACACCACAAAACCACACAGGACCCACAAAACTCACAACAACGCATCGTGACTATAACAACACAACTAAACGCCCCAGAAATACGAAACTTAGCAACACAACGCAAAAGCCTTCCCTCCAGGTTGTAACAACACAACCACACCACAAAACTACAATCCGGACCCATAAAACTCACAACAACACATCGTGACTATAACAACACAACTAAACGCCCCAGAAATACAAAACTTGGCATAACAACTAAACGCCCCAGAAATATAAAACTTAACAACACAATGCAAAAGCCTTGCCTCCCGGTTGTAACAACACAACCACACCACAAAACCACAATCCGGACACACAAAACTCACAACAATGCATCGTGACTATAACAACACAACTAAATGCCCCAGAAATACGAAACTTGGCACACAACTAAACGCCCCAGAAATATAAAACTTAACAACACAACACAAAAGCCTTTTCTCCCAGTTGTAACAACACAACTACACCACAAAACCACACAGGACCCACAAAACTCACAACAACGCATCATGACTATAACACAACTAAACACCCCAGAAATACAAAACTTGGCAAAACAATGCAAAAGCCTTGCCTCCCGGTTGTAACAACACAACCACACCACAAAACCACACAGGACCCACAAAACTCACAACAACGCATCATGACTATAACAACACAACTAAACGCCCCAGAAATACAAAACTTGGTAACACAACACAAAAGCATTCCCTCCCGATTGTAACAACACAACCACACCACAAAACCACAATCCGGACCCACAAAACTCACAACAATGCATCGTGACTATAACAACACAACTAAACGCCCCAGAAATACAAAACTTGGCACACAACTAAACGCCCCAGAAATACAAAACTTGCCAACACAACACAAAAACCTTGCCTCTCAGTTGTAACAACACAACCACACCACAAAACCACAGTCTGGACCCACAAAACTCACAACAACGCATTGTGACTATAAAAAATACAAAATTTGACAACACAACTCATCCACCTCCCCAATCCCTACATTCACCCTTGGCCTCCAAAAAAACAATTACAATAATAACAATGACAACAACAACAACAACAATAAGAATCAACACCATCACAGGCAAGAAACAGCCAGGCACTGAGGCTGAGAGGCCAGTCAGTGCTACACTGGGCCTCCAAAAAACAATACAGTAGCATCTAACTTATCCAACCTTCATGACCACTACAACAACAATAATAATAAACACCTACATAGGCAAAACAAAAAAAAGACTATTGTACCACAATAAAAATATAAACCGCACTCAGCAGAATCAGACATTACAACTAACAACAAACCAAAGACAACAGGGATCTCAAGCAATTATCAATCAACACAAAAATTGAACAAGGTAACAGACTTCAAATACTACTACTAATGTGAGTATAAAGAAGGTGGAGGTCACAGCATAAATACAACCTAATGTAGACTGACCAACACCACCAGACTAAGCCACAGCAACGTGTGGCTGGGCACAGCTAGTAAAGCCTATAAATAACTTTTTTCACTGCATTAAAAGTTCAGCTAAGTTGAAAATTTAACTTCTCCAGCATATAGTATAATTTACTACACACCATATAGCTAATGTCAAGTAAATATTAGCATCTAATGTCATGCAGGAGAACTATTATTGCATTAATTTTTACTTTGTGGTAAGGGCAATACTATAAAAATAAAAAGTATATTAAGAAACCAGCAGCATTCTATACCAATTAGATTTAATATAAAGACATGGTGAAAACTTAATCATTTAGCAATTTCAAATTTCAGCTAATGTATTAAATACTACAAATATTTGATGCCTTTTTGGACATGTTCAAGTGGTGTACACAACATATATGCTTTAAATGGGAGATGTCATCAAATTCTGTGTGATAATGGGACTGAATTAATTTTTACATTGGATAATATGACTGCTGGTAATAGCAGCATGTAAAAGTGTTTGTTTATGGCCCATGTGGCCAAAGTAACCCTATGCCATTGTTAGCAAACTATCTGCAAAGCATGGTTTTAGAAAGATGACATGTTCATTAAAGTGATCTTGGATAGCGTAGTAAAAAAACAAATTTATGCTCCCAAGAGGATCTCTTTCAACAGAAGGCAGGTAATCCAGCGCTTTGATTTTTTTTTGGTTACACAAAGTTCAGTCCTTGTCCTCATGAGAATAAATGGCAGCTATTTGATTTTTACATGGCTCTGTTATAATCTCAGGGTTATTATAAAAATGTGAAGCAATATGTTTATTGCATATGTATGTGTGTGTATATATATGATATGTATATATTTAGAGAGAGAGAGAGAGACCATAGGGCCAAATGATCAATAGTTTAGCTGATGCCACTGCACCAGGTCCTTCACAGGCAAAGACCCAGAACTGAAGATGAAAACCTGTGCCTCACATCCTTCTACCACAATCATTTTTTGAATCTCCTGATGCTTTTGTCAACTTCAGAATAACTGTGTGAAAAATGCATGGCATCAGGCTGTTAGTGCCATTGTTGTTGCAGGGTTGAATATGAACTTTTTTGGCTGCTGTCTATGTTACTTTGGGCTGCTATGTTACTTTGTATTTATGTATGTATTTTTATTTACCATTCATTAAATGCATTAAATTAATATCTTTGTCACCACCCCTAGAATAGGTCACACGTGTACAGGAAGGGAGTGCTATTTTTGGAACTGCTCCAGGGTCTCAATCACCTTAATCTAGTTTTACACTTACTAAGCTGAAAGCTAGAACATTCAAAAGCAGCAGAAAAATCCAGCTGGATTAAAACAGTGTTTTTAAAAGACAGGAAAATACAATAGTATTCCCTGAATAAGATGACAATAAGGCAAACCCTTATGGGCAGAACACTCATTCTAAGTACTTCCTCCAAATGAATTTGATCAAAAGGAAAAACAGTGAGTTGTTTTTGGATGACTTTTATAGGGATGTTGAATAACATGTGAGGCAAAAGAGCATCATGTCTCTACTAGGAATTTATTCCTTTATTTTATATCTTTTTTTCTCCAACAATGGGACCCAGAGTGTCTTAAAGACAAAACAGATTAAAATTTTAAAAATCATTATACAGTAGAGTCTCACTTATCCAACACTTGCTTATCCAACGTTCTGGATTATCCAATGCATTTTTGTAGTCAATATTTTCAATATATCGTAATATTTTGGTGCTAAATTCGTAAATACAGTAATTACTACATAGCATTACTGTGTATTGAACTACTTTTTCTGTCAAATTTGTGGTATAACATGATGTTTTGGTGCTTAATTTGTAAAATCATAACCTAATTTGATGTTTAATAAGCTTTTCCTTAATCTCTCCTTATTATCCAACATATTCGCTTATCCAACATTCTGCCAGCTCGTTTACATCGGATAAGCGAGACTCTACTGTATTATAAAAGTTGTTTTAAAAAGCATTGACCAATTTAAGATTATTTGAACACCCATTAAAAAGGCAAATACAACAGCCCAACACACCCCAAATTAACACTTTTATTTGTTTAGCTTTTTGAAGAAAGGACATGGAATTTAGCAATAGCGTCATGGCGATCTATTCTGGAATTTGCCTCTAGGTAGATTTGAAACCACTGTCTATATCACAATAATTTCTGTCTTTGCTAGTCTGCACAGAAGGATATAATATTTGCTAGCATCAAAAGCCAATGAAAGGTCTAGAATAATCACTTTGGGATTAGAGTGAAGGAATGTAATCAAGAATGCAGCTATAGCAGAGGGATGAACTTGCCTCTGATGGCTTCGAGATCTTGGCAATTAAGAACTATTATTTGCCATTGCCCAGTCATCCCCCTCTTGTGCAGGACAAGTCACTGTGGGATGAAGTCCACATATTTCTGAGCAGGCTTGCCTTGGATTATTTCCTGTACTCATTGGACAATGTATGCTATAAAAGGCAAACTGAGAAACTAGAAAAAGTTCTGATCCGTCTTAATATTGTATTATAAATATTGTTCTAAAGTATTAATAATAAAGAAAAATAAATTGTTTCATCATATTAAAACTAATAATTCAGTGCCTATGAAACATGACACCTACACATTGTTATAGACACATAAAATTGTAGTTTGTGATAAATATTCAAGTACATCTTTTATTATGACTATGAACCCTAAATCAAATGATGAAGACTACATCCAATGCTGTTGTTTTGAAATAGTCAATCATAAGCCAAACGTCTGCAAGCACGTGAAAGAGCAAAGATCTTTATTTGTACAAAAATGGAAAACCAAGTTAAAAATACATTTTTTAGACTGAAAGAACATTTGATATGTGTGTGAGACAACTTTTAAATGCTTAATAGGGCAGGGTTCAGCCAAAGCCAAGGCCTGCTAAGACCACCTGAAGTCCATAAAAAAGCAAGTAACTATATGCTAACTTCAGCATTATCTTAAAATTTCAGAGAGTTTAAAAATATCTCAGCATTCCTTAAGACATTATTCACAATCCTCTGCCATCTTGCTGGGGAATATGTGCCATTGAATTAAACAGGATGGAGTCATTCTGAGTACTGTTCAAGAGCATGCGAATTCATATCCATTTCTAATATTAAATGGGAGAAGGGGTTATATTTGGATCTCGGGGACCATGTAGTGGATTGTATGCTGCACATGTGTATACAAAGGCCTGCCTGCATGGACAATCACACACACAAAGACAAGTCTTTGCTTCACCATTTCAGAGTGTGGAAAGGAAGAGGTTTAGGTCCATCTGTTTTGTGAACTGAGAACTGGAGATGGGAATATGGATGGTTTGTTTAGTTAGGAAGTTAAAATTTCTCTCACCTCATGGTTTTGTTGTTGTGGCTTCAAGTCATTTCAAGTCATTGGGGTTTCTGGGGCTGGGAATGTGTGACTCATTCAAAGTCACCCAGGGAGTTTCCATGGTTAAGTGAGGGAATTGACCTTGGTCTCCAGACACAGCACTGCCTTTCCTCATAATAGAGATTGCCCTTTCTTCCTATCTCCAATTTGCAGTGGAGATACAACAATCCTGGTAGCATCACAATCTTGGTTTGAAATTCTTTCATCCACATAGTCATCATGTCCAAAACCACAAAAGCATTGGAACAGTAGTCTTCCCTCACTTTCTAGATGAATGTGTGAGTAAAAGGGGGGAAGGGCTGTATTACTGGCTGGGTCTGAAGTGGGCAATGTAGTTCACACTATTGCTACCACTACCACCATCCCATTACTACTACTACTACTACTACTACTACTACTACTACTACTACTACTACTTCATCCTCCATCTTCAAATGATGGTCAATTGATGTTTAAAAAGATGAGGTGAAGGGAAGCACAGTGGCTCTTTTAATCTCTCTTTGCATCAAGATTATATCTAATTCTTGAGGACAGGATTTTGCTATGACCTTTCTGGCCACAGAACTTTTCAGAAAATAGAACAAATGTCTGAATTCACAAGCAGGAAATATAATCATTAGAATTAGCTAAAATGCTGTGAGAACATACACATTTTTGGACCCTTCACATCTTAAATGATAGCAAGTTCTCCACATTCAATGGAGTTAGGGACATAGGACTTCCATGAAAATAGGAATATATATAGATGTAGATATAGATATATAATTTATATATCCCCCCACACACCTTTTTATTTGGGAATACACCTCTCTAGGGATATATCTGAAGTTGACCATAGATTTCTACTGGAGGACCTACAATCCTGTAGAAAAGTGATCTCTCTAGGAACTTCTTGGTCCTCCAGTGCAACTTCTGGTGGAAATGAACCACAGAGTTGTGCTGCAGGACATAAAGATACTCAGAGAGAGAAATTAATGAAATTCATGAAGAATTAAACCCACAAAAGACAAACCTGCAAATGTGGAGGGTCAACTGTACTTTTTTAAATTAAAAAGGTGGATACTGACTGTGTGTTTCATTCACCACCTTGGTACTGAGCAGAACTGCAGATGCCATGGTTTAAAACATCATACAGCTCAATCTTTGGCCTCATATATGTGTCTTTTCTCAACCCCTCTTTCCATTTTTGCCATTTATTTTGATGAGCAGTTCTATAGAAATCAGAAGCATGTACACTATTGTGGAATGTTAATTGCTCTATAAAGATATTACCCACTTGTAGATTTATTTTATTCAATGGAACAACATGCTCACTTACATTTCCTGTTTGAAATAAACTAAGAGTCACAGCATTTATGAGAACGATATTTCATAGTTCATGAACTGGTGAAACTGCACTAATTGTTGTTTTAAACATTATAAACTTTGCAGCAAATCCTATTGTAATTTGGGGCTCAGTCTAGCACTTCTCAATATGTTCCTCTCTGCAGAGAAAGAGAATTTGAATGGCAGCTGGGCACCTAGCAGCCAATTGTGCTCTTCGACAGATTTCACTTCCACATTCACAAATGTTCTGCTATTGGTTCCCACAGAGACACTTTGGCTACGGTTTTGTGATTAATCAGATGTATGCTTTGCTTTTATATTTGACAGAATGCCATTGCATCCTATCATCTTATACTCCAACACATGATATTTAAAATGCAAAAATCCCAAAAGCACAGTGTGAATCAAAATACAGGTCATGTTTAAAACAAATACCTGCTTCTCATTTTTTCACAGTTGCTACGCAAAGGGTGCCAAAGCATGATTTTCACAACCGTAGCAAGAGACATTTGACAGTGTACAATTATGCAAGAATGTCTATAATTCAATACTGTAATGATATCACAGTTTCCTGCTGATCCTGAAAACAGAATGTAAAGCTTTAGCTGTGTTGTGAGCTATGACTTACAGGCTGACATCTTCAAAGGCATAACCATGTTGGCCTGTATGCAATGGGATTTTGTAGCACTTTTGAGAGTAGTTGGGAGAAGATAGTTTGTAACGCAAACTTTTGTTGCATCTGTCAAAGAGCCTATGAAAGTGTGTGCTACAAACCACTGACTTTCAATCTTTAATATGTTACAAGCAGTGTCAGATTTAGGACAAATAAGGCCCTCTGATAAGTTGTGAGGCCCCTTACTTGGGCCCTAAATAGATATGTCCAGTAGGCCTACACTGCCTGCTTTGTGGCACACTCCCATAGACTATCAAATCTTATCATTATGTCTGGAATCGCACATAACAAAATCCATGAATTGTTCCTAGGAAATATCCAGGATTGGCGATTCACCTTTTAAATAGGTAATGGTGTGTGTATGGACTATTTAGTGTGCACTTTTGTCAATATCGGACGTGAACTTCCAGCCACTTTCAGTTTTAATTTTTACTGTCTATTTTGAAGTCCACACAGCCTCTCCAGAGTGCTGCCCTCACCCAGAAAATTCCCCATTTCCTTGATCCATTACCCCCATTCCTCAATTAGGGCTAAATGATCTGAGGCGTCTTGCCCATCTTCTGTCTATAACAGCACATTTCAAACATAATGCATAAATTGCTCACTGAGGGGTAGAGATTTGCAGCAATACAAGGGCACCCTGTTCTTCCCCCATGCAATAATTTCAGTCTCATATTTGGAGTAAATTGACATATCCTTATAGCCATGAATTCATTCTTTATAACCTCCCAGTGAGTGCATACCCAGAACATTCAAGTTTGCTTCCTTGAACATCATCACCAGTGCCAGTATGACCGAGAACCATTCAGTAGTACTGAATGTCACCATATGAAAATATATATGCAGGTCCTGGAAAAATGATCAGTTTATAGTGGAGATGCTAAGGGATTGTGTAGTCTCATGACATATCATGTATGAGCATGTTCCTATCAGTTTGGACCTGAAAATGCTTTGTGCAAAGCTATATTGAGGTAGAAGCAACATCACTGTGAAGCATAAAATGTCTTTATTGGGCTAGATATAGATTCCTGGGGTCCTAACAGATTCTCTTTTTTGGGACAGATGGTGACTCATCCAATTAAAACCTGGCCTTTTTTAGCAGAACCTCTTGGTTCCCTCCAAACCTAGTTTTAGCAAAGTTAGGCAAACAGGCAGTATGCAGACTTCACAGCTTAAAAACATTAGGCAACCCTTTATATCCATAAATTGAAAACATTTTTGCCATATAATATGGTTTGAACATATTTTTTTAATCCCAAAAGCAAACTTTGATGCTATATGTACACAATGTTGCTGCACACTTGAATATAATTGAACTTGAACATACACAGATTTTAGTACCCATGGACTGGTTGGTGTTTGTCCTCTGAAACCAAACCACAGTGGATACCAAGGACCTGCTATATAGTATATTTCAAGGTACATTCAACAATATATATATGCAGTGCCTAAGCCCAACCTAACTGTAAAAAAGTTTCAAGAAGAGGAACAATTCAGCAGAGTCTGCACATTGCATCTTAAGGAAGGGGGGGGGCAGAGGAAAAGTCTTTTGTGTGATTGCAAACACACCTGGAAGGTTCTTTGATTATATGGTGTGCTTCTTAAATGTGTATGTACACAGCTACAAGTTACCTTATGATGTTCCCATTAACTTTACAGAGTTTTCTTAGGCAAAGAATACTCAGATATGGTTTTGTTAGTTCTTCCCCTAATATATAGTCTGGAATTCACTGACAGCCTTCAGTCCAAGTGTTAACCAGGGCCAGCCTTGCTCAGCTTCAAGATCAGGCAAGATCTGGTGCCTTTAGGTTTGTTGCTTCGAGACATCCCCACCATAGATGAATTAGCAAATGGGGAAAACAGTATGTATAGGTTAAAAACTTTAAGGAAACCATTACTGTCTAAAGACCCATTGTCTATAAACAAACAAATGAATAGTGTTAAATACTTAGTTGGGGAGCATTTTCCAACAGCCTCCATACTACTTCATCATGTCAGAGACTGTAGTAATTTCCAAGTGTGGTCCATGCAGATGGCAAAAGGAAAAGAGCAGGATACACTGTGAATAACAGCTACTTGTGTGGGGGTAAGTGTGATGTTAGCAGAAATATGAGTTTCCTTGGCATGTGTATGCTGAATTAAACCCCTTCATACTCAATAATAAAAAAACTCTTTACAACTGAATTTGGCATTTTGACATTTATTTATTAAATGTACATCTCATCTTTCAACCAACAAATGGAATTCAAAGCAGCCCACAGGGCGAAAAATCAAAGCCAATTAAAACACCAAAGACTAATTAAAAACACAATTACAAACCTATCAGTAAAAACAAAACCACAACCCCAAATAAATTAAATCCTCTCTCAACAAAACCTTAGTTCAGATGTTCAATGGCCTGTTAGAAGAAAAAGGTTTGTACCAGCTTTAGTGTCTTGTTCCTTTCAACAGGCCAGAAATTCCACTAATGGCTCAAATGGAAAAAAAATGTCAATTTGATTTTTCTCTGTGGTTCATTTTTTAAACTAAAAAAGCATCCAGTTCTTTCAGTTCCAAATACACAGTTTGCAACATTTGCACTTTCCATGACAAATATGTGTTTTGCAAATTCAAATATGAATTGAAATGTAATTTTCCCATTTGTACCAGCCAAATTTATAATGCAGTTATTCCTAAAATGGAGACATCCATGTTGCACCTGTCTGCTGTTTCTGTTAAAAATGAGTGAGGTTTATCATGGAAAAAAAGAATCCTAGAGTTGGAAGAGGCCATAAGAGCCATCCAGTCCAACCCCCTGCCATGCAGGAAAACACAATCAAAGCATCCCTAATGGATGGCCACCCAGCCTCTGCTTACAATCCTCCAGAGAAGGAGACTCCACTGGACTCCAAAGCAGCATATTCCCGTCTTGAACAGCTTTTACCATCAGGAAGTTGTTCCTAAGGATTTTTTTTCCTGCAATTTGAATCCATTGCTCCATGTCTTAGTCTCCAGAGCAGTAGAAAACAAGCTTGCCCCCTCCTCCATGTGACATCCTTTCAAGTGTTTAAACATGGTTATCCTGTCCCCTCTCAGCTTTCTTTTCAAGCTAAACATACTAGCTTGTCATTATCCTTCTTGAAGAGAAAGATTTCAGTACTAATTTAGTACTAACATGACTGAATATGCAGGGTCTCAAACCCAAACTTCTAACAGTGCTAGGCCTGAATCAATGTAACTGCTTTGATTCTTTCGAAATTAATCCAGAACAACATTCATAAGAAACAAAGTCAAAAGAATAAAACCCACAGTTTCGATTAGCAATTTGAATCCCAAATCTCTTGTGTTGATACATACCAAACCTTCTTTATGATGTTTCACTAAGAATGTACTATTTGTCCTCAATGTCATTTTGAGCCCCAAAACAATATTGTAATCCTATTGAATTAACTGAACTTCCATTGATTCAATAGATAATTTCATTGATTCAACAGATAATTTATATAAATTCCAAGTCAATTACATTGAATCAATGAAACTTATATATGTGTTTGTTTGCCAAATTCTGTTGGTTCACTGGGTGTACTTTAGCTTGGACTAGCACTTTGATTCACACCAGTTGTGGTAATTGTAAGGCCCTCCAGATGTGACTGGGCTTCATGTCCCAGTAGCCTTATCCACCACTGCCAATGGTAATACTAGGGGCTGCAGTTCAACAGCATTTGGAAGTCCATATGATTCCCACTCCTGATTAAAACCCATGCTTCCTGCCTCATGCATAAATGGCCTTGGCTCTTTGCAAATATGACAGCGTTTTTGACAAAATCTGAAATATTTTGCATAAATCAAAATGCAGCAAATTTCATATTTAAAATACACTGGAAATATATGAAAGCCATACAGATTTTAATAGCAAGAGACAGAATGAATCAGAGTAGGATGTTCAATCAACAACTGAATTTCCATATTAAGATTTGAGCTTGTAACGGAACAGAACATCAGAATCAGGCAAGTAGATTCCAAGGCCGAATCTACTCTTGTCCATTCCAATTGGTTTCTGTTCCAATAATTCCATATCAAAATAAGACAACAATAACACCAAACACAGCTTAATCTCATTGATTGCAAAGAACCTGCCGGGGCACTTGCTGACCCCGGAGCCGAAAGGCATCAGAAAGTATTTCAGCTTCTTTCCTTGTTTGTAGAAAGCTGTCTTATTCTTTTTGTTTTCTATATAACGGTCAAACTTATATTGCTGAAAGAGAACAAAATGTAAAAAATAATGTAGTGTATTCAGAAATGGAAAAACAGATTTAAGAAATGATCAGGTAAGGATCTAAGACAAAGATGGGGTGGGGGGTGGGGTGGGATATGGCGCTCTAGAGGGAAAATTGCAGACCAAAACCATAGTTGGTCACTTCTGATCTAAGTTAACAAGCACTCCTGTAACTTCAGGAGGCAGGGCTCTTACTAAGTAGCTCTCCAGTTCTAATGGAACATATCCAGAGAAAAAGAGCCGTTGCCAAAGCACTTTCACTGTCAAAATGCTCCTTCTAATGTTAAATGAAAATCTACCCTCCTGTGAGTGATTGGCACCAACACCCTGACTGCTTCAATGCTCCCTCAAACCTTGTTATCCAGCAAGGTGTTTAAATAGGTTGATGCGGTGTGTATTTTCCTATTATTTGTTTTTTTTATTATGAGGATATATGGTTTTATATTATTTCTTTTATATGTGTATACTCCTTGGAATCCTGATATTAAAGAGGGTTTTTTAAAAGTTTAAAAACATTAAAAGCTGGTACAGCCAGTATGGTATAGTTGTTTCAATGTTGGACTTGGAGCCCCCGATGGCATAGTGGATTAAAGCCTTGTGACTTGAAGGTTGGGTTCAAATCCAGGTTCAAATCCCACCCAGGGAGAGCACGGATGAGCTCCCTCTATCAGCTCCAGCTCCATGCGGGGACATGAGAGAAGCCTCCCACAAGGATGATAAAAACATCAAAAACATCCGGGTGTCCCTTGGGCAATGTCCTTGCAGACGGCCAATTCTCTTACACCAGAAGTGACTTGCAGTTTCTCAAGTCGCTCCTGACATGAAAAACAAACAAACAAACATTGTACTAGGTCTCTGGAGAACAAGGTTCAAATCCCCATTCCGCCATGGAAATTCATGGGCTGACCTTGTACAATTCATAGTCTACCAACCTTAGAGGGAGACGAAGGCAAGTCTTGTATAGATCTTGCCCAGAAAACCTTGAGATGGGTTGAGCTTAGGGTCACAATGAGTTGGAAACTGCCTGAAGGAACACAACAACCACATAAAACATAAGGACTGTTTCTGGTCCATAAGATACAGAATTCCCGTAATCAAATTACATTTTCAATCCATAAAAGGAAGCAAAAGTGTGGATTATCTTTGATCTGCCTTCACGGTATCCTGTCCTGTCACCAGGCAAGTGGCAACAAACTCATGGTCTTCTTTGTGGTGCTATCCAAACATGAAATGTTTCATCTAGATATATTTCCATCCCTTCTTTTTTAGATACCACTAGCTGTGTCCTGCCATGCGTTGCTGTGGCAAAGTGTGGTGGTATGGGGAAAAAAGTATTGAGGGATTGGGGGTTGTGTATATGTTATTTCCTAAAGCTTGTGAATATACAATATTTCTGGTTGTTCCCTTTTTTGTGTTTTGGAAGCAAGTATGAATGCTGCAATTAGCCAGAATGATTAGCATGTAATGGCCTTTCAGCTTCAAAGGCTGGCTGCTTCCTCCCTGGGGGAATCTTTTGTTGGGAGGTGTTAGCCGATTGTTTCATGTCTGGAATTCCCTTGTTTTTAGAGTTTTTCAATGCTTGAGGCGGCTATTAGGACACAAAGTGAGCAAGGCCTAGAGGGGGCGGGGCCTACCTTTCTAACTGTTAGCCAAGGGGAGAACAGCTCTGTAATTTGGTCTTTATTTTTCTAGGTTTTTTTAATTAAAAGACATAGATTGGATGACTATGTCTTTTGTGGCCAAATTTGGTATGATTTGGTTCAGTGGTTTTGTTGTTTACTCCACAGGAAAAACACACATTACAATTTTTTATAGATAGACTAGCTGTGCCCGGCCACGCGTTGCTGTGGCGAAGTCTGGTGGTATGGGAAATAAAGTATTGAGGAATTGGTGGTAGTTAAGGTCAAGGGTAAAGGTTTTCCCCAGACATTAAGTCCAGTCGTGTCTTACTCTGGAGGTTGGTGCTCATCTCCATTTATAAGCCGAAGAGACGGCGTTGTCCGTAGACTCCTCTAAGGTCATGTGGGATGACTACATGGAGCGGCGTTACCTTCCCGCCGGAGCAGTACCTATTGATGCACTCACATTTGCATATTTTCGAACTTCTGGGTTGGTAGAAGCTGGAGCTAACAGTGGGGGCTCTCTCCGCTCCCCCAATTCAAACCTGTTGTTATGATTGAGCCTCATGGCTCTGTTACTGACAGACGTGGGCGTAAGACTCCTCGAGAGTCAGATACTCTCGAGGAGCGAGAGAGAAAAAGACTGCGAGACATATTTGCAGCACCATCTGACGAGGAGTCTTTCGAAGGATTTACGGAGAGAATGGAGGAGGGGCTGGTTAGCTCAGAGGAGGATGAGATGGATTGGACTCGGGTAAGGGAGGAAGTGGGTGCCACTGGCCATGATGGGACAGAAGATGAATGGGGACCTTCAGGATTAGACCCATGGTTTAGCTGGAGGGATGGGACGGGATCCACAGCTGGAGATGCTGTTGGGCGTAGTCAGAGGTGTTCCAGCTCTGACGAGGAAAGTGATGAGGAAACGCCCGGGTTAAGGAGGACAGCTGACAGTGATGAAGATTTGTAACTGGCATAAAATGGGGCTTGAGAGCAATTGCAAATTGCGTTGGGCAAGGTAATCTGGGCAAACGCTTGGGATCCGTGTGTGTGTGGGACGCTTCCCTGAAGACTTGTGTGCTTTCCTGTGCTGTGACCTTGACCTTCCGTCGTCTTCTTGACGGACGCCATCTCCTGCTTTGAGAACTCGGACTGAACTGACCACGGCTTGTCTTCCCCCCTTCTTGGACTTGGAAAAACTACAAACGTCTGCTTCTGGCTTTGATCTACGGAACGGAACTGGTCTACTCAACTGCTACAATCCTTGGCTGATTTACTCGTGTTGGAGATCCTGTCTGCTGTGTGTGTGGGGGAGCGACGCAAGTTACTCTAAGCACAGTGTTGGCAGCAGAGAGGAATCTGCTGCCAATTAGTTGCATTCTTTGTATCTTTTGTTCCTTGGCTTTCGTTTCGTTTATACCCAGGCTGAAGCAAGCAGTTTGTTTTTACCCGGATTAAACTCCGGTTTAATCCGGTTTATCTTTTGAACATTTGCTTTTGCCCCTTTTTGCTCCTAAAGGCAAAAACTGCCTGGCCCTTGTGTTTTACGGGCATTTTTGAGTTCTGTAATCTAATAAACTCTGTTACTTTGAATCTTGTGGCGTTCTGTCCTTGACACCTGTGGCCTTTCAGTCCAGAAGTTCAGCAGCTCAGCGCTTTAACACGCTGCGCCATCAGGGGATATTATTTCCTAAAGGTTGTGAATATACAATATTTCTGATTGGTTTTTTTTGTTTGTTGGAGGCAAGTATGAATGCTGCAATTAGGAAAAATGATTAGGATGTAATGGCCTTGCAGCTTTAAAGCCTGGCTGTTTCCTCCCTGAGTGAATTTTTTGTTGGGAGGTGTTTGCTGGCCCTGATTTCCTGTCTGGAATTCCCTTGTTTTCAGAGTGGTGTTGTTTGCGATATTTTATGTGCTTCTACTGTCTGTGGCCCTGAGAAAACAGGATTTTCCAGACTTTGATGATGGGAATACTTTGTTGGGAGGTGTTAGCTGGCCCTGATTCTTTCCAGTTTGGAATTCCCTTGTTTTCAGAGTGGTGTTGTTTGCGATATTTTATGTGCTTCTACTGTCTGTGGCCCTGAGAAAACAGGATTTGCCAGACTTTGATGATGGGAATACTTTGTTGGGAGGTGTTAGCTGGCCCTGATTGTTTCCTGTGTGGAATTCCCCTGTTTATTTACTGTCCTGGTTTTAGAGATTATATTGTTCTGCATTATTCTATCCTAGTAATTATTTCATATTAAAGAAGAATCTCACTTATCCAACATTCGCTTATACAATGTTCTGGATTATCCAACGCAGTCTGCCTTTTCATAATCAATGCTTTTGTAGTCAGTGTTTTAAATTCATTGTGATATTTTAGTGGTAAATTTGTAAATACAGTAGAGTAGAGTCTCACTTATCCAACATAAACGGGCCGGCAGAACATTGGATAAGCGAATATGTTGGATAATGAGGAATTAAGGATAACCCTATTAAACATCAAATTAAGTTATGATTTTACAAATTAAGCACCAAAACATCATGTTAGACAACAAATTTGTCAGAAAAAGTAGTTCAGTACACAGTAATGCTATATAGTAATTACTGTATTTATGAATTTAGCACCAAAATATCACGATATATTGAAAGCATTGACTACAAAAATGCGTTGGATAATCCAGAACGTTGGATAAGCGAGTGTTGGATAAGTGAGACTCTACTGTAAATACTACATAGCATTACTGCGCATGGAACTACTTTTTCTGTCAAATTTGTTGTATAATATGATGTTTTGGTGCTTAATTTGTATAACGATTACCTAATTTGATGTTTAATTGGCTTTTCCTGAATCCCTTCTTATTATCCAACATATTCACTTATCCTGCCGGCCTGTTTACGTTGGATAAGTGAGACTCTACTGTATATTTCTAATCTTATATTATCTGCTCAGAACTGGATTATCTGAGGCCCCTTCTTCACAGCTGTATAAAATGCACACTGAAGTGGATTATATGGCAGTGTGGAGTCAAGATAATCCAGTGCAAAGCAGATAATATAAGATTATAAATGGGTTATATAGCTGTGTGGAAGGGCCTTGGGTCTACACTGCCATATAATCCAGTGCAAATTAGATAATCTGTGGAAGAAGCCTCAGTGAGGCCTAAATCTGCCTGTCCCCTAACTGAAACCTGGCTGTCCCTTGGTTGCTAGGCAACCAAGTGGGCAGAGATTAGCCCTCTAAACTGGCAGCAATTGGATAAAAAAATTTATTGCTCTCCCTCTAATTAGGACTTTATTTTTCTTTTCTTTTTGTTGTATCAACCTTGAGGCGTGGATGATGGGTTGTGTTGTCAAATTTTGAGGTTGGGGGGCCTGTACTTTTGTTGTTTTGTGAATTGCCGTGATGCCATCACTCTTTTATATATATAGATAGATTGTTGATTGTAGATATGCAGTTGATCTTGTTCTCTCCAGTTTTCACTGACATTGAAGAACCTGTTTTATTTTGAGCTGTTATTTGTGTTTGCTGGCCTGCTTTCCATTTATGTGATTTGAGGAACAGTTTATTGTGCTAACTGATTTCTGTTAGCAGTCCTTGGAACTCAGTTTGAGAGACAATGTATACATACTATACATCACTCAATGAAATGTATATGCGGTAGCAATGGATTTAGCAGTGTGCAAGTCCAGAAATGGAAAGTGATGGTATGATAAGGACAGAACAAAAATTGCAGCAAATGTGAATCACTTCACTATTTAACATGACTACAGATGGTAGTTTAAATCCATTTGTTAGTTCCAACTAGTTAAATGAATCAACGGGAATTGATGCATATGTTGACTTTCTACATTTTCCACTGATTTAGTGGCACTTCCCTAATTGGGACTAACAACTAGTCTTATGTCAGTTACAGATACTATGTGTACCTAAAACCCTACAGCCCTTCAGATATTGATGAATTCCAGTTCCCATTAGTGCTAGCCTGTCATGGGACTTTATCAGCATCTGAAGAACTGAAGAGTCCTTTATTCTGATACAGTATATATGCTAAAGAAAAATATATAACCATCAAAGCACATTTTTAGTGAAAACCCAAAGCAGATTTGTAATATGTGCCAACTCTTTGCAATATGTATCCACTAATGGTAACGTATAACATCCCCAGTTAGGAATGAATGAATCAGTTAATTAATCTAAAAAAGGTTTGTGTGAAATCTGAGTAAAATCCTATTAGATCTTATTTCTCAATAATTTTGTATAGTAACAAAATTAAATCTAACAATTAAATCTAACAATTAACATTAGATTTCATACTCTAATGGCCTTAACACACATTTTGTATCAAATTACTCCCAATATATGCATTTTTGAATGTCATTATTGAGCTGAGAACTCTATTTCAAAATTTAGAAGAGAGAAATTTGGCTTGTAAATCCACATATTGGTCTGGGAAGTCCAAATTAGGATGGTTCACTTTTGAAGGCAGATTACACAAAACTATTTTCCCAGCTCCATTGCTAATATACATTAGAGAACATTTCATTCTATACAAACCTAAGCAAAATGTTAAGATTTTCAACTGACATCCTGGTCTTCTTGCCATCTTTATTGGTGGTGTTCACCAACTTTATCATCTTACAGCTGCCAACAAAGGCTTTTAAAACTTCAGTTGGCAATTTTAAGCATCTACCTGTGTTCCATTTGCTGCTTTTATGCTTGTATGCTTAATATTTATGTTGTTCTACTCTTAAAATGTGTAAACTGCCTAGAAACTTGCAGACATATGACAGGATAGAAATTTTCCTAAACATAGGAAAAAAGACTGTTTTACTTATAATTTTATAAAAATACAAATCCAACAAATCTCTTATTTCCGTTGGTTGTATCTGGAATCAGCGTGTGAAGTCCTGTATGCTTCCCCAATCTGTTATGGAGAGCTAGGTAATCTCTGGAGCAGTGGTTCTTAACGTGTGGTTCCCCAGATGTTTTGCCCTTCAACTCCCAGAAATCCTAACAGCTGGTAAACAGGCTGGGATTTCTGGGAGTTGTAGGCCAAAATACCTGGGGGCCCACAGGTTGAGAACCACAGCTCTAGAACAATGAAGTTATAGAAGTGTGATTAGAAATTGGAAATGGAGAGGAAATTGGCAAAAATTGCCTCTTTCCACTTCCATCAATGGAATATTACCCTCAATCCAACCCATTATATCCCCTTTCTTTTATGAAACAGAGTGCAATTCAAAAACACCAGAAACAAAGATGAGACTAATTCCATGTACTATCAGCAAAAATGTCCCTAATTCATGCATGGCACACAAAAAGCCATGACAGTGATTTTACACATAATTTTAGCGGCGGGGGCAGGGGTGGGGGTGGGGGTGGGGGGTGGTTGTGAGGTCAAAATAAGCCTAAACCTTTTTTCTTCTTGTAGTAAATCCTCAAGTCAATAGTAACACACAGCCTCAGTAATAATCTTAGGAATGTGACTATTCAATCTGCATGCAGGTGATGAACTTCTGAAGCTGTATTAAGGTTGTGCTAGACTGGATTAATTCCCTGTCTTTGATATTCATTAACTTTAGTTTCAGAAGGGGGGAGATATAAGGAGATGACACAATTATCCTCAAAGCTTCACTGCAAAGCAACAGCTTTACAATCTTGAGTTCAGGACGGCCATACTAATTGACCACGAAAGGGCCAATCCCTATAAAGAGAGGTGAAAAAGCATACGGCTACAGAAGACTCTGCTATTAAAGGGGCTTTAGAGAGTCAATGATGCTTTGGGGGCACTTAGCTAAATGGCCCACATTATTTGCTCTTTAAGTCACCTTCTATTATTCAGCCTTCTTTGGGCATCCAATGATCCACTTCCAAACAAAGCCCACATTTAGCCTCAAGTTTATGGTAGTCAAGGCACAATTGTCAGTTCTTCTCAAAGGAGACGCAGTCAGACTGATCACCATATTTCTCTCTTTAGAGCCATGAATACTGTGGCCTGCAGGCACCTTGAAAAGATCTAAAAGTAGGAAGATTTGTTCCACAAGAAGGAACAGCTATGCCTCCCCCCACTCCTGCCTTTAACAAAAGAAATCTATATATTACAAAATGTCTGGTTGCAGAAACGTGCCTGAAGTAGAACATGTACCAGCTGAATGCTTACCTCAGGATCTTGGTAGACCTCAGGGTCCATGTGTAGAGTTGGAGGATAAATAGCGATGTAATCTCCTTTTCTCAAACTGACTTCCAGATTCCCTTCAAGCTTCAGAATAAAACGTTCCTTTGTGAGGCGGAGGTTCATAGAAGACGAGCACAATCGTAAACTTTCATTTATGGCACTCTCTGAATTTAAATAAAGAAGAGAGGAGGAAAATAACCCCAAAGCATTAAAATATAGAAGGAGATTGGAAGTTGTAAGTTGCTACAGCTGCCAGGAATCTACAGGTTTACTAGAGCAGACTAGCAAAGGAAATGTGGGGAGGGGAAAAGTGTAAAAATGGGTAATAATAACACTTTCCCAGAGGGCTAGAGGGTACTTTGCAATCTGAACTTTTAAATATAACTCTTACTGATAGGTCCAAATGATTTTTGTTAGACCTGAGGCAGTGAAGTGGATTTTGAGTTGAAAACCATTATTTGGACATTATATTGAAAGCAGGTATGTTTTCATACATTTACTCACTTCAGGGAGCTTGCTAGCAAATACCAGCCACTACAAAAAAAATTGCTGCTTAGGCTCCTTTTTAGAAGCCCCACAGGACACTTCGACCACATATTATAATCAGAAAATGGGTACTAGATATTAAGGAAACCTTGAAAGTGCCATCATTACACCACAATTGTGATTGTTTGCTGAACAAATTCAAATAATGTAAGGTGTTTTCACAAGTCAAGGTGGTGGTGGGGAACTTGTATATTTTGTAGTATGTTGACAGAAATACCAAGAAAGCCAGCATAAACCTGGAAGGCTCAAGAAGGCAAATGTCCTTGGTTTCCCAGTGGCCTTCACCTCTCTTGCTCCTAGCACGACAGATTTTATGGCTAATTTCCGGCAATTTATCCTGGCAGTTTGAGGAGGAATTCCTTTGGGAATAATATGCATAATTTGCATAAATCATTCTGATGGCATGCATACCAGCATGTAGCTCCTGTCTGGGCCTGCATCTCTCACTTTGTAATCAAAACTGACTATTTTTCTACCAACGTGGCTGGGCGCTGTAATAGGCGGTATGATTCCTTCAAGTCATCAGTGTGAAAATTAGCCTATTTTGGGGGTGGGGAGGAAACTCTTTCACCCCCAACCAGAACTCTCTTCCCATAAAAGATCAACTAGATGGTTGATACTATGTTTCTTGGAATATATCTCAGAAACCCTAAGCCAGACTGGGTGACCCCCTCCCCAGCCCCAAGGCTACTTTACTCGAAAGAGGAACCCCAGCATGGAAACATCTGAAAAATATAATAAAAAATGTTCTTTCACTAAAAATTAAATCTGTTGTGGAGTGCACAGCAAATAAAGTGGCCTTGGATGCTTTCTCGCCAGAGTTGTTTTCTTTTTCCTTAAGCGTGCATTTGTCTAAAGAAATGAGGCTGCGGTCAGCTCTGTGTGGCCAGCGCCGTGATTCAATGTGACGTACAGTGAGGCTGTGCATATTCTTTTGGACTGCCTTCGTTACTATAATCAGGGAGAGTCAAATCGGCTTGTTGGTGACGAAGCCAGCAAAGAACCCCGGTTCCAGAACATGGCCTCTACTGCGGATAGCCACAAGGCACCTGACACGATAGATTTCAACTGGCAGTGTCGTGGCTATGAAAAAACTTTACGTGGTTACAAAAGCAGGTCCAGAGAGTCTACTCGTAGGCTGTCTCCAGCCTTGGCAAAATGAAGCTGATGACACCCATTTTATTCTGTTGTGTGGAAATGGTAGCTGACATATGTAACGCCAATGTACACCAGAGGAGCCAAACGGCTGTGTTTGTCGGGAAGGGGTGGGGGGGTGTGGGTGCAGGAAAAAAAAACCAGAACAACAACAACAGTGAGCAAAATAATCAGAGATGTGGGGATGCTGAGATAGCAGGTTTACATGGAGCAGCACAAGCTCGACAGTCACATCAGATTGGCTGATGGTTTCCCTGGGAAGCGTAGCAGTCTGTTGCCCACTCTGGTATTGCAAATGACAATCGGGCAAGCATATCTTATGCAGGAGTTAATCACAATAATGGAGCTCCAAAGTGTGGCTTAGTGGTCAGATCATAAATGACAAATCTGTTTTACCTTCCAGTACCAGTTATGTGGGGGAAGGCGAGCTTGGCTCTCGCTCTGAGCGATCAGGCTGATAATCCTTAGATGACAAAAGTAATGAGTCACATTATGATCAACAGAGGAGGAGGGAATTTGTGTGGGTCCGTGCGGCAGTCTACCATTAAAATAAACAAACAAAAAAGGGATGTTTTCTCTCCCCCGCCATCCATACACTGCAATACCCCAATAGTCCCTGTCTGGATGCTGGAATTCTAAGCGGAAGAGAATGACAACTGGATGATAAAGCTGCAGCCTGCACTTGCTGTTGTCATACTTCAGTAGGCAGAAGGCAGTGCTCCTGTCAGACCAGCTGGGAAGCTTGGGAGGCCTTCCATTCTGCACCATGAGGTACAGTAAATTATCCAGCACGGTAGAGCAACATCTGTTTCTGTGCTAGTGCCGAACAAACAAGGCAATTTAAAGCATACCAAGGGATAACCAAGCAGCAAATGAACATGACCCTCATCTTCCCCCACCCCACTTCCTGCACACAGGAGAGGTTGAAACTTCACCACCAGAAACAGAGGTTGTCAGAAAAGTTGACATAATTTCTATGTAGAGAAGGGGGGGAAAGGGGGGGACCCACCGACTTCCCATAGTCCTGTTATTTTTAGAATCCCCTTGCTCCTCTTCTCTCTTACACAGCCAGCATTCGATTCACCCAAGATCTTTTTTTAAAAGTCGACGCCGTTTCAATATACTTATAAATATTCAGTCTTTAAACCTAATTTGCTATACTTAGTTCACATGCCTTCAAGCATTTGTCTTCCAATTTCCACTGAATAAATGCGTACTAATGAGAAATAGAGCAAGCTGCTGAGGCAAAGCTGGGCGACTTGAGTCTGGCCTGCCACCAGCTTGTGATAGGCAGGCAAATTGAGTTAAAATGAAAAGTCTTGTCAGCTGAAATACAACACGGTAGCCAAACAGCAAGCTGTCAATCATCCAGCCAAAACAAGGGACTGCAGGTAATAAAAGGTCATTGTGAATCATTAGTGCATTTGGCTTCCATAAGCAAGTTAATTTTAATTAAACATGATCTTCATCTGTAACTCTTTAATAAAAAAACTTACTGTGTATAATGGATTGCTAATTTTATAATAAGTATTTATCAGGTAATAAGATCCTATAAGTACTTATGGAAAAAAATTGTTGATGGGCATGCAAATATTTTGGATAAGGTTTTGTCCCACCTGGAGTGTTCTACTGCATAAATAACATCTATGGTAGATTCACCTGTACCTTTGTTAGGAATTAAAGGAGCTCAAAGATATTATAAGGGTGCATCTATACTGTAAAATTAGTGCAGTTTGACATCACTTTAACTGTCATGGCTCAATGCTATGGACTCCTGGGAGTTGCAGTTTGGTGAGGTGACCAACCCTTTTTGGCAGAGAAGGCTAAAGATATTGTGAAACTACAACCCTCGGGTTTCCATAGCACGGAGCCATGGTAGTTAAAGGGGTGTCAAACCACATTAATTCTACAGTATAGATGCACATATGAAAGGTTCATGTCTACTGCAGCATGGATTAGTTTTCTCTTCTACATCTTGATAGTTTTTCCCCCTATGCAATGATTGTGTTTTATGTAAATGGTGAGCATTCAGTAATACCCTGAGGCAAGAGTAATTCACAATAGGAATGTATGTACCAAATTAAATGTATGCAAATAAAATATGACCAAAGCTAAATGAATGCTAAACATATCTCTGTTTTTCCCATTGAGTTTTGTGTACAAATAAAAACTAACAGACAATTGCTGTGGTTCAGTATCTGAAGTAAGGTTTCATGTCAACCTATAACATTCAATAAGATATTCAAGTGCTATGAAATGCACAAGTAATATTTCTCCTACGTTTCCCACAAATCACAAGATAACAGCCAAAAGTTGACCTCATTGTTATGGCAATTCCTTGAAAAAAGGGAAATCTGAAAAACGGGGTTTAGTTATGATATTGGTTTTCCCATATTCAGGTTTTTAAAAAATTAAATTTGTTAAAAACTGTACTCTTTCCTAAGTTATTATTTAAAAAGTACAAACTGAATAACAATCTTGATCATTTGCATTGGCTAATTTCAACAGACATGCTACTTCCAACAGAATACTCATTTACTCAACATGAAGTTGAGGAGTAACTCAGAAAAAAGAACTGTCAACAAACAGGACTGAATAAAGAAAGTTTCAAAACTTTTTAAGGGCTAAACATTCAATACCATGTATGGGAAACTTATTAATTTTACAATCCTCCGAGTTCAAGTTTTTAAAATCTTAAATTCTTTCTGTTAACTTTTTAAAAATCAGTTTTGAAAAATTCTGAACATACAAAAAAAAAGCTGAACAAAATTCCCGGATATCCCTAGACTTGGTGAATTCTGTATCCAGGCATTTAGAAAAGGGTTAATTGGAAAGGGAGCAGTCTAGGTTCACCCATCTGCTGTTGCCTTTTTCATGTGGAGACTGATATTCTGAAAAGAAGTGACTGTGCTATACATGGGAAATCTTGACAAAAATCCTGAAAATTCCCCCCAAAACAAGGGTTTCTGATTAACTAGGGCAGCTGTATCTTGTAGTTTGCTCCAAGGAATCCTAAAATGTGAAAAAATAGCAGGTTTCATCATTTTTTTATTACAAACTTCACCAATTTCACATATTTCAGCATGTAAATGCTAGAAAAAATGAGTTTAAAAACATATGGAAGTTGGGCAGTTTGACCAGCAATTCCACCAAGGCTTTGCCTGGTTAACTCTTATAAATCCAAGTTAAGACATTCTTGTAGTGCACATTAAGGTTGCCAGGACTGTTTGTTTTTTTAGCCCAAATGTGCATTTACACTGTAGAATTAATGCATATTGGCAGCATTTTAACTACAATGGAGTTGTAGTTTTACAAATCTTTAGCATCCTCTGGAAGGAATGCTGATCACTCACAGAGCTACAAATTCTAGGATTTCATGTCATTGAGCCTATAATTTTAATGGTGCCTGCTTAGCTATGTTCAATCTGTTTGGTCATAAACATGGATACTGCAGGGCATGATGGAGATGAAGAAACCGTTAACACAATTAATTTATAATCAACAATGAAGGCTACAAATGTTATGTGAATGCATACACAAAACAGGCAAATGGACACTTTCCTTAATGTAAGGAGAATGTGGAAGAAAGCAAGTTTAGCACTGTATGTTTGAATAAATATTTAGTTTTGTGAAAAGGAAACATGGATTTAGATAGCAATGCATAGCCACATGTAGCTGTATCTATATCAGATAGTTGTATTTTAGTTGAATAAGATCATTTGTCTAAATTTAGTTCATTCTCTTTTAATCCTCTCACATTTCCCCATCTTGAAGTAAAAAGGAAAGGAAATCCAATTGAAAAAGCAGCTCCTTTTTTAATGTCTAATGTGGGGAATCTGTTGATCTCAAGATTTTGCTAGATTTAGGTATCGCAAACAAGGTAGTCAGTGTGGTGTCATGGTTTGAGGACTGGACTAAGACTGGGAGACCCAGATTCAAATCCTTGTTCAGTCATGAAAATCACCTAGGTGACTTTTGACAAAGCATCCCCTCTCATTCTTAGAGGAAGATAACAACAGACCTCTTCTGAAAAATATTACCAAGAAGACCCAAGGATAGGAGTCAGAATCAACTTGAAGGGACGTAATAACGAAACTCAGCCAAAATATAATATAATGAGCCACTCAGTTAGCAAAAATGCCAACAACCTTGTTCCTTATAAGGAAATTTTGTGATTGCAACACCAGAAGCAAAATCTAATAAATATGTGTACCAATCGCAAAATTTAGTTTTAATCCCAATTTCATGCTTTGAAAGATATTCTGTTTCTATTGAGAGAGATCTGGAACCACTCCGTTTCATTTTGAGCCATGAACCCAAGTGAAGATTTACAAGCCCAAAGGTTTGTATTTACCATTGATTAAGATGAGAGCTCCAAATATAGTTATAATATTTTCTTCTCTCTTTATCCTCATTGGAAAATATTTGCAAGCTTAATAGCTCCTTAGGGGAACATTAAACCTGCCAAATTACAGAGAAATAGGTGGATTTTTTAAAATGTTAAACACCTTTAAAGTTTTTAAAAACATTTTTAAGGGAACTGCCAATAATTTTTGACTTCTTGGCAGAACTAGATGCGCCTACTAGGGAATTAATTAGCTCATTACACTACAAATGAACCTACACACAAGAATGAAAAAAATGAAGCAGGAACAAAGTTGTATAATATAAATAGCTGCAAACCAAGTTAAATTAACTATAGGGAAGATTTACTCAAAACAGCACATGTTGGAACAATGCGAGAGGTGAGGCTTGGATAAGCAGGTATGAAGCCAGCACTGGATGGACCGAAATGGGCTGGATTTCTAATTTTGAGAAACAAGGAATCTAATGAAGTCAAGGATTCTAAGGTCCCATCTACACTGCCATATAAAATCCAAACTGTCTGCTTTGGGTAGTAGTCTACACTGCCATATCATCCAGTTCAAAGCAGATAATCCGGATTTTATATGGCAGTCAGGGCTGGCCCAAGATAATTTTCAACTGTAAGCGAACAGAATTCCCCCCCCCCCAAAAAAAAACCAATCACTGAAAAGTAAAAGCGTTGGATAAGCGAAAATGTTGGATAATAAGGAGGGATTAAGGAAACGCCTATTAAACATCAAATTACATTATGATTTTAGAAATTAAGCACCAAAATATCATGTTTTACAACAAATTGACAGAAAAGGCAGTTCAATACATGGTAATGTTATGTAGGAATTACTATATTTGCGAATTTAGCACCAATCATTGAACTGGGATATAGGGCAGTGTGGACTCAGATAACCCAGTTCAAAGCAGACATTGTGGGTTATTCTGCTTTGATATTCTGGGTTATATGGCTGTGTGGAAGAGCCCTAAGGGTCCTTAGAAATCCATAGGAATTAAAAGGCCACCAAAAGGGAATCTAAAATCAGGACAATAAAGATCTAAAATCAGGACAATAAAGAAAGAACAACATTTTGAAAACAGGGGAAATCCAAACAGGAAACAACCAGGGCCGACTAACACCTACTTCGCCTAATGGTTGAACCGCCCCTGATGGCAGTGTACGGCAAAGGTAAAGGTTTCCCCTGACGTTAAGTCCAGTCATGTCTGACTCTGGGGGTTGGTGCTCATCTCCATTTCTAAGCCAAAGAGCCGGCGTTGTCCGTAGACACCTCCAAGGTCATGTGACCGGCATGACTGCATGGAGCGCCGTTACCTTCCCGCCGGAGCAGTACCTACTGATCCACTCACATTGGCAGGTTTTTGAACTTCTAGGTTGGCAGAAGCTGGAGCTAACAGCGGGCGCTCATTCCGCTCCTGGGATTTGAACCTGTGACCTTTTGGTCTGCAAGTTCAGCAGCTCAGCGCTTTAACACATTTTGCCACCACAGTGTAGATGAGGCCTAAAGCTTCTGGAAGAACGGGAGCAGATAAAGAGACATGGGGAGTTAAACCACTGGGGAGTTGGGTTACAAAGTCAGATTATCCAAGGCTAATTTCAGCACTGAAATCCAAGTCCTAAGGACAACCCATAGTAGAATTGTCAGAATACCTTTAATGGTTGTTTAGGAGAGGAAATTTCAGCAGTGCCTCTTGTTACCTGGTTGCACAACAAGGAACACTCATTGCAATCTCCTGTTCTACATACCCCAGACTGAAAAGAGGATCCATTTCCAGTTTTCAGTCTGGCAATTCAAGCTCCTAGTGCCAAATTTTTCAAAATCCAATTCTCACAGGGACAGAAAGTGAGGTGAAATCTTCTGAACAGCGACACAGACTTCAAAACAAACATCACAGGGGTGTTAACCCTTCCCTATGGTATCCAAAGCTTATAATGTGTGTGTGACTGGAATTAAATTTAACTGTCTTACATAAAAAATCAACTTAGGAAAAAATCTACAGAATCTATCTTATACAGTGTAAGGGGAACAAGGACATCTGATGTATATATACCTAAGATTAAGGTATATTTGGTTACGAGTCGGCCATCCCCACGTTTTATATATGTACTTGTATATTTATATTTTTACTCGGACTAGATGTATACTGTATTTTGTGTTTATATTATCTGTTTTGATAAGGCCAATTGGCTGATCAATAAAGATCGTTTTGTGTTTACAGAACCTATCTTGTTTGTAACTTGGGGACTGCCTTTATAATTCTTTTTCTCCTTCACCGTGACAAGTGACAATCCATCAAGGGGTTGTAAGTAAATAAGTATAATTCTTTTCAGACAACTTATTTTATTTGTATAGACATAGACACACAGCACTATTTTTCCAGTTCACATCATCTCACATGTATTGCAAAATGGTATAGTTTTATAGGGGTTCTGTATCACATATGATTCTAAGATGAAGTATTTAAAAACTTAGGAACCAAGTGGTTTTCTTGCTTTATTTACCCCACACCCTTTCTTCTTCTTCTTTTTTTTTTTTAATAAACAACTGTTTTGGTTCAGAAATATTTGCCTCTGTTTCAGCTTTGCAAATAAACTGTCATCCACAGGTAAATTAGAATATGCTCTTTATTTAAAAGAACTTGTTTTTTTAAAAAAAAAAAAAAAAGAGAGAGAGAGAGAGATTATATTTTGAAGGCACATTCTTTGTTCCAAATAACTTCCTTTCAATTTGGGCAAAGGTCTGCCTTCTCAATAGAGCACTGATGCTTTGGAAATGCATTGCCACTTCAGCAGATGTTTAGAACCCAACTTAATATGCATAAACTTTTTGTAAATAACTGCAAGGCTTTGATTCCGTCTTTTCCATACCGTGCCTAGTTAATTACCTGGGCCTTTTATGTTTACATGCAGCAAGTGTATCTCTAGCTATAAACTACATAATTTATAATTGATGTAAATGGTTCTTATTATGTCAATTAAGCAGCTGTGTTCTCCACCTTCTCACTAAACAGAATGAGTGATAAACCGAGTTTACAGGGAGATACTTACTTTTCATCAGGAGGGATAAAATAAATTACCTAGGTAGACCAGGTTGTCCAATTGTTCTCTGGTGACGTGGATGTCGAATCCTGGCCCCCTCTCTTGACCTGTTGACTGCAGCAAATGGTCAATTTCGTCACGCACCACTGAAAGAGCTTCTGGGTGCCGCAGAAGATAATACAAGGCCCAGAATGTAGCTGGAATCGTGTTTCCCACAGAGGCCCACAGGAAGGCAAAATGATGTGCTGGGAGAAAGTAAGTGAAAAGGAAGATTAATAGCGTTTATTACACTGATTAGATTTGCAGTGTGCTAATTAAAAGATGTTAGGACACAGACCCAGGCAAGGATCAGTGAATGCTAATGAGGACCAATAGGCTTCTGAAGTCTAATTTTCTGCTTAATGAGAATAGTTTGAAATGTAATTTCAGGGTGGGGGCGGGGGCGAAATAAAGAGAGGAAATGCAGCTCTGTTATAAGCTCTCTCATTATCGCCATTAAGTATCTTGTTTTACCACCTCTGCCAAAAAAAGAGTGAAAGAGAGAAAGAGAGAATCAATTATCATACAGGGTTGTTTCAGAATAAAACATTTTATCATTAGCCAATTAGAAAAAACATTAAAAATGTTCAAGGTCGCAATTTTGCCATTTTATTTCAAAGGTCTCTAGTAAATTATCGTATTCTAGACAAGCAATCATTCAAAAGTTTGCCACCTGATTTGTCGTAGTCTCCAAGTGCTTCATACATCTCGAACACATTCTTTCTGTCTTGGACTACTTCTGAACATCCCAACCACTTTGACATATTTGCAGGTTTAAAGAAATTGATTAGTTCTTTCCGGATTCCCTTGGTTTCTCCCAACAATTCAGCTGGTATGTTTGCAGCCAAATAGGCAAAACTGGCATCGAACTTGAGAAACTTGTCTCCAATGGCATCAGTTACACTGTAGCCATCTGCATCAGGATCTCTTCCATACAGCGTTCTAAAACTGGCTTCAAATATGATGGAGAAGCAGAACTTATTCACTGTCTCTTTTTCCCAATCTGCTGTGTGTGAGAACTTCGCCTTAAATAGACTTTGGAGGTTTTTCATCATGCTGTCAGAGAGTTCATCCAATGATTTCCCTATAAGGTACTGATAACCCCTGTGCACATTTTCACTTAGGTTTGAGTAAATCTCTTTTAAAACAGGTGGATGGTCAAATGCTCGGGATGATATCTCATCTGCTATTTCACTGAATTCCAAGTGTTTTCCATTCTTGATTACAGAAGGAAACTGCAGGGGGTCTAATATAAATGTAATATATTTGCCTGAAAAAGAAAAAAAAGGTTAAACTCAATATACCAATTTAACCCAAGTTTTTTTCAGTTTGCATCAACTCAGTTGTGAATCTGAGAATCAGTTGTGATCCTGAGTTTTTGAGAATCTCAAAAAAAGCCAAGATATGACAAATATCCAGTGCTCTAAAACTAGAATAAAGAACAGTTCAGGGAAAGTTTGAGATGTGGCAACATACATGGAGCACAGTGAATGAAATCAGTTTATGGCATGAAAATACTTGTTCTTTGAACAAAATCTACCTATCTGGTTGGTTAGAGGGAAGGTGAAGGAAGAAAGATAGAGATCTTCCTCACATAAAGAAATAGTTATGCCCACATATTTATTTGCACATTAACTTTTATCAAGAAATTTAAGTCACAGACTATTGTTGCATTGACATGTATTATTAATAATAGCTCATTTATTATTACCGTATGTGCCATCAAGTTGGCTTTGACTTATAGTTGGCCTTGACTTATGGCTGTTTAGGAATGAAAGACATCAATGAGATTTTACTATTAATAACATTGTGACATCAACAACCCTGGTCAAGTCTTACAAACTCAAGACTGTAATTTCCTTTACAGAGGCAATCCATCTGCAGTATGGTCTTTCTTTACTGCCTTTAGCTTTTTTCACCACCCTCAGCTTTCCCAATGAGCTTTCCCAATATGTCATGTCTTCTCATCATATATCCAAAATGCAAAAACCTAAATGTAGTCATTTTGGCATTGAGGAAGACTTCAGTCTTGATTTGCACTAGAAGCCATTGTAGTTCACTTACACATAATCAGTTTGTTACAATCTGACCTAAACTGTTCCTCCACTAATGACTTTTTACCTAATTTCCTATTCTTCTACAACAAACATTCTTACTCTTGTAAACAAGTCATAGGTAACTGTTCTAGTTTTCTCCTTTATACATTTTCTTAAGCTATTCAACAATATAATCAGCATGATGAATTCTCAAATATCTTATGTGGTTTCTTGACTAACACCCCAATACTACACCAACTCAAGTCAACTGTCTGCAATGGGGCTTAGTATCATTACTTGATAATATGTCCCATGGGTCCAAACCAGCTTACATGGGTGTAAGTGTACACACTATTACTATAACACATTAGGCTCAATATTCCGGGAAGTTTATGATCATTGTTGTAAATGGGTATTATTGATTCCATTCTGGGCTCACATTTGGAACAAATCTACACATTGAGATGGGAGAGAGAGCATAAATTGCATGTTTATTTTGCCATCTTCAGTTTAAAAAGTTGAAATCATACTCTTCGACACAATAGTCTCCCACATTCAAGATATGAAGAACAAGCTAAAACCTCTGAAACATAAGCAAACATTCAACCACATAAGTTCTTGACTACATTGTATTTTTAAAAGATGAAATCTTCAGAATACTATTTTGAGCACTTTTGTAAAATATATGGATGAGACATTTACCCCACCCCCAATGTAATCCACACTATTTGATGATCGGCAGGGTCTTCTCCATTGTGTCTCATTGTTCCAATTGACATAGCATCAGTTACCCCTTTTTATTTTTCATTGGTCTAATGGAAAATGGTTACCTCATGTCAGCTAGGTAGTTTGTATGGTTTAGAAGTTTGAAAGAACATCTGAATGTATTGTAGCATGCAAAAGCTTGCATGGTTCTCATGCTTGCTAAGATGTAGTTGAAATTGGTGATATAGTAAATGAACTTGACAAGCTTTCAGCTATATGTGTAGCTCTGGTTCCCTTGCTAATGCCCAATATAACATCAGTCCAGAATAAAATCTGAGAGGCAGGGTGCAGGAGGATCTTTTTCCAGACCACTGAAAATTGTGAGATTTATATTGATGAGATTGGCAACTACTATTTCCATTTAAAAAGAGTGATTCTTGAACAGATTTCTCTTTCCTCATTTTTCCAAGAGCACTCCATAAGAATATCGCTATTAATAACAATCTGTGGAGAAGGACAAAAGGGACAGTTGTCAGAGCTTTCCCCAACTGCTTCTGCCTCCAAAGTGATGAGCACTGAGGATTCTACTGCTCCTGTCAAAAGTTAGGGCAAGAGTGGCATCTTTACTCACTTAGGTGTAATATTTTTTTCACTGCCTGGGTCAGGAGCCATTCTATATACTGCAAGCCAAATAAACTGATAAAATTACTATGAAGTAGCAGCCATCACGTTTAATGTAAATTGTTATTGTTTAAGATAAGCTTAAGAACAATAGTTTATGCTGCAAAATACATTTCACTGGTAAAGGTTTTTTAAATAAAATCTGAAGGCCCCATAGAAAAAAATGAACAAAGACATGTCCTGGAAAAACAACAATACAGGGTATGCATCTCTTATCTGGAATTCTGAATGTGTAATCCTCCAAAATCTGAACTCACCACATGGGTTTCTAATTGTCCAGTGTACAGAAACTTTGCTTCACTTACACATTTATTGCAAATATTACATAAAATTATCTTTAGCCAATATGTTTAAGAAGTTGTGTTATTGCTGTCATGTCCCTTCATATCATTTCGAACATATGGAGACCCAGACAAACCCATCACAGGGTTTTCTTGGCAAGGTTTGTTGAGAGGGATGTTAAGATTGCCTTTGTTTGTGGCTAAGGGATTGTGACTTGCCCAAGGACACTGACTAGCTTTTCATGGCTGAAAGGGAATTTGAACCCTGATATCCAATTTTAGTACAACATCTAAACTACCAAACCACTCTGGCTCTCTGAAAAGGTGTATAAGAAACATAAATGACCATTTGTGTTTACCTTTCATGATATGTCATTATGCTTATGAAAATATTCCAAAAACTGAAATCCAAACAATTTCTGATCCTAAACATTTCAAATTAGTTTCCTTTCTGTAAATAGAAAAAACTCCATTTAACAGAAGGAATCTTCTTCCAATGAAAGGAGTGTTCTGTTTGTGAAAGGGAATTTTGGATCCAACACAGTGTTGTTAGAAAGGTAGATTAAATAAAGAAGGATGAATGACATGACTGGTTCAATTTGTCAAACATTCTCTTCTGTTAAAAAGAAGAGAGAAAAAAAAACCATTCCTTCATTTCTAAGGTGTGTTGCTGTCAAAATCCACCCATTAATAAAAATGTAATTTCGAAGTCAGAAACTAGTCTGATCTAGAAACTCAAGTTTCAAAATTTTCCCCAAAGTTTACTGTGAAGGGCAATAACCCTTCCCACATACTAACCATTGACTATCTTTTGGTAAAGATTTCCCTTGACATTAAGTCTAGTCGTGTCCAACTCTGTGAGTTGGTGCTCATCTCCATTTCTAAGCTGAAGGGCCAGCGTTGTCCGTAGACACCTCCCAGGTCATCTGGCCAGCATGTCTGCATGGAGTGCCTTTACCTTCCCGCAGAAGCAGTACCTATTGATGTACTCACATTTGCATGTTTTCTAACTGCTAGGTTGGCAGAAGTGGCTAATAGTGGGAGCTCACTCTGCTCCCTGGATTTGAACCGCCAATCTTTCAGTCAGCAAGTTCAACAGCTCAGTGGTTTAATTCACTGCACCACCAAGGGCTCCTATCTTTGTGGTTATTTCTAGTAAAATAAAATCACGGTGATCCTAAAATATAATATACAACAATGATTTTATGTAAAGATAACATTTCCATTTACAAATACAATCCTAATTTAAGATATTTCATTGTATTTATACAAAAATTATTAGAAGATGAAATATTGTATCCATTTAAATAAAAGTCCTACTACACTCATAAAGACTGACTTCGAAATATAACAGCTTACTATTTTCCTGTTATAAAAATTTTCTCGAAATGGTAGAAGCAATCTTTGAAGCATAAGCTCAGTATATATGCATTAAAATATAGACATCTGAACAGTGTGCAGACAGAGGTAATAAACAAGAGCTGTATGCAAGGTTTAGCCCCAAACTATTCAACAATTTGAGTATTCTTTTCCCCTGGCCACAGCCCAACCATTTAAAATAAAATCATCTTGAGAGTCACTTCTTATTCCAGGCATCAAAGTTGTGACCAAAAGACTGAAGACACTATACTCTGTTCTGGTATTTAACAAGCTGATTTTGAATGCTATTAACCTGAAGATGTCAGCTAGCTTCCCAACTTTGAGCATTCAGGGTAAACAATTTAAGATTTCTTTAAAAAATTAATTAATATTAATTTAAACCATCTGTCCGCCATCTGCTATTTTCAGATGAAAAATACGAGCTGCCTTCTTTGTGATCTCCACTCCAACATTTTGCAAAACAATTCCCAATTCTTATATATTTAAATATCAACATAATTTCAAGCAAATCATCTTTCCAGCACGGGCACAGAGTCGATTATCAGCCCTGTTGTGAGCACATTTGTCGAGAATAGGATCCTATATAATTCTTACATCAGCCCCAAAACGACGCTCCCCTAGGAATCATTTGGATTTGTTTCCAAGTCAATCTGTTTAGGTCTCAGCTCAATGTCTTTATGCACACTTATTCTATGTAAGTCCATTCAAGTGTAGGGCTTCATGCAATACATCCCTGACAAAGGAAGTGTCAGGACATCAACACCTCCATTCGTCTGATGATTTTTAGCTATTACATGCCAGAAAGTGAACCCTCTTTTTGCCAATTCAATATTCAAGTCCATGCAGAGATAAAAATGGAAGAATTAAAGACAAAACAAGAAAGGGCATGCAGAATTCTAATATGGAAAATATATTTTTGTAGTACGTCAAATTATGCTAAGCAACAAAATTAAAATAATCAAACAAATGTTTCTCTCTACATTGTGACTTAGCAAACAAGCCTTCTGGAAGCCTCATTTTAAATAGTGAAGTTTCATTCCTTTTAAAAAGCAAACCCCAAAAGAAGAAAGGAGTATGTAGCAAGGGAAAACCTGTCATCATTTCTCTGCAGCAGAAGCCAGATACACACTCTACACATTGTAGCTTGGGACTAAGCCCAATAAACATGGAGCAAGTTAATTCTGAGCAAATATACCTAGGGTTGGATTCCATGGTTTAAATCAGATTTACAATTCTATTCTGGCAAATTGTATTTATTTTCACTCTAGCAGGTGTCCCCATCAAAGAATCAAGCTACACCTTGTCTCACCCCTATACTTGAAAAAAGAAGACATGCTAGGGGTAAGTGCTGTAGGTCTGAATACACATAGGATTGGGCCATGAGTATCTTTAGAAGTGTGATTTTCCTATTACAGAATCTAGTACTCATCCTCACTGGCTTGAATCTTACTGTCAATCACAACAAGAGTCAACTCCATTTTATCAGTTTGATTTACCTTTATGTTTAGTTATCTCTCAGCCTTTGATTTAACAGATCTACTTTGGTTGGCACTAATAACAACATTCAGGTCAAAGGCTATCACCTAAAAAAAATCTAGCAAGAGACACTGGCAAACAATGAAAAATGTGCACACGTTATGTGTGTGTGTGTGTGTGTGTGTGTGTGTGTGTGTATGTGTGTGTGTGTGTGTGTGTGTGTGTATGTGTGTGTATATGTGTGTGTGTGTGTGTGCGTGTGTGTGTGCGTGTGCACGCGCGTGTGTTGCTATGTGAGAGCATGCATCCACAGACATGTACAGACATTGATACAAAAAGAGACTGAAACACAAATGTACACATCCCCTTTCCATAGGCCAGTGTAGCTCACATAAAAATCACACAGCATGATACATGCATGAACTTAAATGGCATGTACTTACTTTTTGTCAGCTGTGAAAATTCATTTTATTGCACTCCCCACTCTCCTGCTTACCTGCAGTCAAGACTGTGTCTTTCCTATACTTGTTCTTCACCTACTGAAAAGCAAACATTCTTTCCCAATGGATAGAAATGTCTGGTCAGTTGTAACAACCCGAGAAGGATTTTATTTCTTGTTTGAAAACCCTGGAAGCTGAACCACCACCACCACCTCACAAGCCGGAGCGTCTGTCTAATGAGTTGCAGGAGCTTATTCCCACATCTGCCAAGGAGTTCAAGGGATCAGACCACAAGTCTTCCTAAAAGCAGCCTGCTTTCAGTATTAGACCCATTTATACTAGGTCCACAGTGACAGTTTAATGAAGTCCTTTTTAAGGATCTGGCAATGTCTGCTGATACTCAAACCTTTCCTTTCTCTGAGTGGAATATGAAGAGACATCTCAGTATGAGAGCTATGGGAAAACTCCTTATTGCTTAATAAGCAGACTCAGTTCTTCTATCTAATTGCATAAGAAAAGATTTTTAAACCCTACAAACCTTGAAGATTAAAAGGTCTTTAATGTCTTTCTTTCTATTGATTATGCAGCTATTTACACATAAACTTCTGAAGTCAGCTACAACCCATGTGCTGGATCTTCATTCAGTTAATTTTGCAGCAAAACCCCAAAATTATCCATAAGAAAGGGAAAACCAGGACAACAACTTATTTTAATGATGAAACGGCATCTGTTAGCTGGTCTGAGTCCCTCTGTGAGGGAGAGAGGTCGGGATATAAAACAAAGTAAATAAATAAATAAAATTCACTTCTTATATGGAAGTAAATTTACTTGGAAGCAAATCTAAAATTACTAGGCTTTATTCAGGACACGGGGACTGAGCAGTTGAATTCTAAACTTGCCTCTTAACTATTTTATGAATTACAATTCAATGATTTGTTGTACCAACATACTTGTGCAGAATGCAACATCATGCTTGCAGCAGTGCTTTATCAGCCACAACTATGGCATAGTCATGGCTAAAAAGTACATGCTTTCAGGCACTGGAGTCTATTTGGTTAGATGCCTGCTTGGGCAATATGGCCTAAGCAGGTCTGTGAGTTTGTAGAGTGAGTGGCTTCTAAAAGATGAATTGTAAGTGGAACTGAGAACGGTAAGGCGAAAGGAAGTTGCAGAAACCTTCTACCAAAGGTGCCTATGTTCTCCCCTTGCCTTGCATTTCTTACCAGATTCCCCTCCCATTGATATAAACAGGAAAGGACATTACTTATACCAACCTAAGAGGCCTTGGTTTTAGCAAATGAAAAATTATATCTGTCCATCTTCAGAATATGACATTTGACACCATCAGTGCTAGTGTCTTTACATCTGTTGGGCATTTTGAAGAATCATTGGGTATACATCAGGTACACCTCCTCAAAAAGCACAAAAATGCATTTGTCTCCCCAGAAAGCTTTTACAGCTGTTAGTAATCTGTTGTTAGAACAGTAAGCAAATATACATGGGGCAATGAATAAACACGGGTCCACCTTCCTATAAAGTATACAATAACTCCATCACAAATACTGCACCTAGCCAAATTGACTCCAATGCGTGAAAGCGTATACTATGTGATGTTACTGATAAGTTTATTGGCTTTTAACATGTCAGAAGATCTTCACTTGTTTTGCTATAATTGATTAATGTTGGCTCCTTATAAATTTGTCACAGTGTTTCAGAACATCTCATGAGAAATCACAAAAAAAAGAGAGAGACTTTCAAGTATACAGTGCTAATGCATTGCCTAGCTAGACAACTGAGTTATATAGACTGGGCTTCTAAGAAAAAACTCTTTTGGGGGTTGGAGGAGAGGGGAAAGAAGATGATCACATTTATGTAAGAGTGGTCTTATTAGGAAGATTTTGCTGAACTGTTGACAATGATGTACAGTAGCGATTCGTTGGAATGACGTTTAGAGAAAACGATTCTGCTGCACCACCACACAAAACCAATTAGAGAACTATTTTCTGCGACAGGTCAGGAATTTACATTGTTTCTCATGGAAAGATGTGCTTTTTAATTTCTTTATTAAGATGACATCCATGTCCCTTAAGACTTTTCAGGATGACAATCATTTGCTCATCACTCGGGAAAGAACAATCAGTGAAATCACGTCACCAGTCTAGGGCAATGCCAGAAACTCCAAGCATCGTTCCGCATTTTCCAAATGAACTACTCTGAGAACTAATAATTAGAACAATATATATTGGCAGCGATTTTTGACAGGACCTTTAGCAGCACATCGAAGGGACTGAAGTAACAATTATATACACACACAAACACATACACCACACACACAGCAGAATAGCAATGTTGTGAATAGTTTGATAGTTCTGAGCACCTCAATTCTGTCATTTCAGAAAGACATAGTGAACTACTGTGTATATTGGGATCTCAAATAATAATGCACAGAAGTGGATTTATTGATCTTTCCATTTTATAGGCTTCCAGTATTCAATATTAACAGAAAGCGAGACGGTTAAAACAATAAGTGTCATGAAGTCATACAAACTCTGCCGTTTCAGAAAAAAGAACACCACCGATAACTCCTAAGTCTGTTCTCCTCACTGTTTTGTGGCAGTCATAATGTTATAGGTTAAAAGGTGAAATTTGAATCATAAATACATCCCATTTCTTCTAACTTGGCCGCACACAGAGATTACCCCAAGAGACAAAGATGAATTAATTAGCTGTCATATGTTTGAAGTGTGTAACACTAGTATATTTTTAAGAAAAAAAGGTAAAAGAAGAGGAACCCAGTAATACCTATACTGTGCAAGCACAGTATTTATCACTTTCATTTGCTGATGTTCAAAAAGATATATTATTCTTGCAGATTTGGAGAGGGATGGCTGGGATTCCTAAATTGGTTTTCTTGACTGCCATTTTATAGTGTATAAAAGCCAAATCAAAAACAGTTTACTAAGAATATATTCAGAAGGGCCAACATGTTATGGAAAGTTTAGGAGGGAGTGTGTCAATTTAGGTGCAGTTTAGTTTTAGTTTTACTTAACAGTGGGCTGAAAGCTTGAAATCAAGCCTTTGGCCTTATTTGGAGTGAATTTCTCTATCCTTTTGGCTTACAATATTATTTCTCTCCTTTTTTTTCTTCGCTGGTGTTGTTACCACTGCTGCAACTACCACAGCAGTTCTGCTCCTCACTCACATTGTTCACATTGACAAATAGCCTAAATGCCCACAGATACAACAGTGAAATAGGGGGAGGAGGTTTTCCCTGACATTAAGTCTAATCCTGTCCAACTCTGGGGGTTGGTGTTCATCTCCATTACTAAGCCAAAGAGCCGGTGTTGTCACACACGTAATGGAGTGCCATTACCTTCCTGCCGGAGCGGTACCGATTGATCTACTCACATTTGCATGTTTTCAAACTGCTAGGTTGGCAGAAGCTGGGGCTAACAGCAGGAGCTTCCCCTGCTACATGTATTTGAACTGCCAACCTTTCAGTCAGCAAGTTCAGCAGCTCAGCAGTTTAATCCGCTGCACCACCGGGGCTTATTTACTTGAAATATGTCTGTTCCACTTTCCATCCAATATTTGGGACATCTCTAATGGCAAACAGTTGAGCACTATAAGCACACATAGTAAGCATAACACTGTTTTTTTAAAAGCTACAACAGCGAGACAAATAACATAAAACAAAATAAAAGAATAAAAAAGGAGAGGCAGATTCATTTCAAAAGCAGATCAAAAGAAGTTATTTTCAATGGTTGTCTAAATAGCAGCAGAGAGGACCACATTCATTTTCCAGTGTGGAGAACGCCATAGGTCCAATCTGACATACACTCTCATACAAGTGCCACAGAAAACAGAAATTTCATCAAAGACACAAAAAAGTATCAGAACATAAGCATATAAGTATGCCACACAGCATACCAGATCAAATCAAAAGCTGAGCTAGATAGGCATTCTTTTTCCACAGTAGTCAGCAAAATCCCAATGAAAAGCCTATAAGCAAGACATAAAAACAAAAAAAAAACCACCCTTCCTTTACATGCACATGTACTATACATGTAGCAATTGATGCTGAATGCTAGAGTTTTGATATATTCTGTTACTGGAGAACATATAGGTCTTGTGATTAGCAGTCACTGGATAGCACAATCCTTCATCAGCTTGTCTAAACAACGTCTAGTTCATCCAAACACCTTGGTAACAATCACTGTACAATGTCATAGGGAAACCCATAATTTATTTTCTGTTATCTGACCTGAATTTTCAAATATGCTTCATTGGATGATTCCTGATCCAATGGCCACACATCAGGTCCAATGGCAAATGATGTCCTCATTTAATCATATTTTTTTCCAGATAAGGAATTTATTTCGGCACTTTCTTTTAATGAAAGGATAGTGAGATTTATCTTACCATTGCAGAAGCCATATGATTTTTCTTCAGTAGGAATGTTCCTTTGTAAGTCTGATTTTTTAAACCAATTTACTTATCTCTAACATGTCTGCAATATCATGGCTCTCTTTTTAAACCATGGTGTTACATGAGCCTCTTTCCAATCTCCCAGTACAGAACCTGTTATTAGGTTCTAATTTAATTGAAGTTGTCTTATACTCAAACTGCTTATCCATCTAGCTCAGTGGTTTCCAACCTGTGAGTCCCCAGATGTTTTGTCCTTCAACTCCCAGAAATCCTAACAGCTGGTAAACTTGCTGGGATTTCTGGGAGTTGTGAGCCAAAACACCTGGGGACCCACAGGTTGAGAACCACTGATCTAGCTAATATTGTCATCATCAACTCCAGGGTTTCAGAAATAAGTCTTTCTTAGCTCTACCCAGACTGAATCTAGAACCCTTTTCATACACATGCTCAGTCACTGAACCAGAGCCCATCCCTATAGAGATCAGCAATTTAATATTTGAGATCATTGAGAACTCAAGGGGAAATAGTTGAAACATTGCTTAGAAGTAACTCATTACAAAAAGCAAGCTGTAAGTAACTTCTTTTTCCAAAAATCAGGACATAAATAATTCTGTTACTTTTATTGTTATAGGTATATATGACCGTACTATTTTGGTGTTTACCTTGTTCCAAAACCCAAATATTTGTATTGTCCTAATACAGTACAGTTTTAGTTTTAACTAATCTTTACCTTCTTGTTATTCATTAATAACTCCTCTGCATGCATGAAAATGGGTGTTTCGGTACTTTCCTCCCTCCATAGCTTCAGTTTTATTAGCTATCCCCCACTTTCCACAGGTATAGGGCTTTAAGGAGAAAAAAACCCACTGATGCACTGCATTTGCCTCTGGGGACAAAGAGGGTTATCAGTAGAATTGCAACCATTGAGAGGAGTAGTAAACCTCACCTTCCAATAAACCACAACAATATCACTACTAGCTTTGATATAATGTATATTATACTATAAAGCCTCTGCATATACGGTGATGTGAGTTAAATGTGGGTTTTATAATCTATTCATCAATTTATTTTGGCTGGGATTTGAAAGGACCATCTAGAACAGGTCTACTGAATCAATGGGATTTGCCACTGTGTGACTTACCATCCAACAACTGATTCAGTGAACCAACTCTAATTGGGAATAAGCAATACAATTTAGGCCCTAATATTTTAAAATGTATATTCTCATACTATTTTGTACTACCACAAAATAGTTAATCCCCTATAGATCAATTTTGAGGTAGCCAGAAGTATCTATCAGGTGGCAGTTTCTAGATGCTACTACTAATGTTACACCATTATGTTTGTAAGAACATAAAAAGAAAAACAAAGAGCATAAACATTTTCACTTTGCTTACTAAGGAGTCTTTGAAAAAATGAATAACAATCCTCTCACCAGCCAAATATATTGTGAAAACATCTCCATGTTTTTTCTGCAAGGACAATAAAAAGCTGGTTGCATCCTTTCTAAAATTCAGAGCCTCTCCCAAGAATGGGATCCAACCAGCTTCTAAAGGAGGCTCGCCAGGTCTCCTGGAAAGAAAACAAAAGATAGGAAAAGAAAAATTATTAATCCAAATAAACATATAATTTTCATGCATTAGTTGAAAAATATCATGTCCAAAACATCTCTTTCATGGGGTAAGAACTTCCCCACCAATTGTTCTGTTCTGGGAGGCTTCAAGTATCTTAGACCTGTACATGGAGCATCATTAGACACTGCAGAGTTTCTTGTTTCACGTGTAGTAAAACTACTAAGAGTTTCAACCCATGACACTTTTGTTGTTGTTGCTGCTGTTGTTATGAGCTTTCTAATAGTCTCTGAATCGAAGGCATATATTCTGCATGGAATGTCCAAATCAGATAATCAGGTTCATATTTTAATAGGAAAAAAAGAGACTAAACAGGTTTTATGTCACTGTTGCATTGTTGTTTTTAAAAAGGACCACACATTATGTACAGAAACATATATAAGTTAATTAATTTTTTTTATTTTATATAGTACAACAGATTGAAACAAATCCAATAGATAGAAATACATAAACATATCCCACTTAGATTTTGTATTAAATAGAACTATCCGTACAATTCAAATAATACTGATGAAATAGTGAATGTACAAATGCAATCGGCATTTGTCTCCTTAAAATTCTGGCTTAGGTTCACAAAAATGATTTCATACAAAGGAAAAGAAGCCAGGTCTGTCAAAGAAAGGATTAAAACAAAGATAAATATTTTTAAAACATACTGATGCTGCAGCCCCATCTGGAAAGGTGACTTATTCTACATGCAGAACAACTCATTTTGATTAATCACAAGATATTTACTAGCCTGAATCTAATCAAAGATCAAGGGATCACAGGCTTTACTACAATCATACATGGCATAGAAATTTATGTGGCTGGATTAACCCTATCATAGCTGTGAAAGTTTAGAAGAGAGCCTTTTAAATGAAAAGAGAAATATTTTGCTCAAGATTATTTTAAAGGTAAAAACAACTAGTTGAAAGATGAGTGGAAAAAGAAACATTTTTCAGCTTTGATAAAGCAAAGAGTGTCCTGCAATGAAGGGAAAAAATGAATTGGTTAAAATGAAGTAGATTAAATCTCCATAAATGTGCATTAAAAAAAACAACTTTGAGCAAGCATGTATTTTGTATATGAAGTATGTTGCCTCTGGCACTAATTTCATTTTGTTCACACAGAAGAGAGGTTCAGCACTGGGAGAATCCCTTTACAACCTAGGGCACTAATGGAGAAAAACTAAGGACATATCTGATAGGCTCATTTTCCCAAAAGGGCAGCGAATCAGCTCCCTGATGAACAGAGCTGATTTAGGTTAACACAGGCCAGGGCCACTGAACATGGCATTGAACCTTTTTAACCAAAGTTGTGGGTTACTCCAAACTTCTCCCGATAATCACGAGCAAACCACGGCTTTGAGCTTGTGTAAGTGCTTGGGCCAGTTTATATAGCCATTACACGTTTCATGGGCTTGGGTATTCCAGGGACACCCAAGGCACTTACTTGTTGTCTCCAGGGACATAAGATAGTCCCTGGGGACAACCCAAGGGCAGCCAGCGAGCACAACATGACTAGTGTCTGTTGTTGATCACCTGGAGTGATACTAGTCAGAGCAACAAGGCAACTGGAGAAAGGAAGGGAGGAAGAAGAGGAAATTCCTCCATTCCACTCCCACATTGCTTTGGTACTCTGGTCAATGTCACTTCAAGCAATGAGCCATATCACATTGGCTGGCCTACAATGCAAATGGAAGGATGACGGTAAGGGCAACTGTCTGTTGGGCTGCTGGATGGTCAGGATTCTTTCTTGCTCCACATCAGTTGGGAGGCTAGTTATCAAGGCCATCTCAGGATTGATTTGCTATTCCAGATTGGTCCCAGGATAAAGAGTCTGTGTGGAGACACTCTAAAGTTGTTTTCCTGCAATCACAGATTCCACTGGCTACTCTTAGTGGCCACTCCACAGGCATTCACCAAGGGTGGAGAGCTGGAGTAATCTTTTCCTTTCTTGCCAATGGACGTTCAGGACTGTTCAGGACTGTACTTTTTGGAGAACTGTATCATATAATTTAGATGATGAACCCAGTTCCAGAGTACAAGCTAAACATATGGAGCAAATCCCAAGATTGCTATCCGTGTGGATAAAACGATGTGGTCTTTAAAACAGATTTAACAAATGCCCTGGCCTTTTTCTAGAAATGCATTAAGAATTTGATGTATGCAAACTTATTTGATCTATACCTCCAGAATAATATGCAGATTAAAATACAATTATTCTTTAGATAATCCTCCAGTGCTTTCCTTGGCTCAAGAAAATGCACAAAAATGTATTCAATGCATGTGCTGTAGAACAAAAGTCTTTCAGAAAAGTATAGGGATTAAACATATTGAGAAATGCGTACTTTTAAAGAAAGCATGTACAAAATAATATTTAAATATGTATTTGTATCTCATTTTTGAAATAATTTCTCACATTACTACAGAAATATGATTCCATAGATGAAAGAATTAACACATTAGAATGGACACACATTAGAAATTGGCCCATCCACTTCCATTTCTTATTCTATGCTTCTATATATTTTATACTGTTTAATTTTCTACAATTGATACACACAGTCAACTTTATTTATTTATTTACTCTATTTATACCCCATCTTTCTCTTTCAGAAATAATCACACCAGAATTCTTCTACTCACAAATTTTAAATCCATAATCCTGCTGAATTAGGTGTAATATAGAACCCAACGCAGTCCTGTGATTTATATCCCGGCATCAGATCCCAAGTACAAAATCAAAGATATTAAATAGCCTTAGCTAAAACTGATTTTTTAAATAAAAAACCCTTGTGCTGGCAGGACTGCTGACCAAAAGGTCAGCGGTTCAAATCCGGGGAGTGAGCACTCGTCTGTCAACTCTAGCTCCCCATGTGGGGACATGAGAGGAGCCTCCCACAGGATGGTAAAATATCAAACATCCATTGTCCCCTGGGCAACGTCCTTGCAAATGGCCAATTATCTCACACCAGAAGCGACTTGCAGTTTCTCAAGTCACTCCTGACAACAAAGAAAAAAAGCTAAAACTGATTATAGTACTAAGGAGCTAAGAAAGATAGTGAAAGCACAAGAGCAATTGCCTGTTCATTTGGTACAATACTGCAAGATTGACTTGTCACTCATTCCAATCGATTTTTAAAATAGATTATTTTAGATATGTCCTAATTGGTTGTATGGAAACATCTTCATTGGTCATTTCACACTGTTATACATTTCTGGAATGACAGTAATTTGGCTGATGTGATATGAGTAAGATCCCAGGCCTTTCCAAGTAAGCACCCTTAGGCACTGGGGAGGTGAATGATTGCTAGCCCATCCTATGTGTGATCATTGACCAGCCTGAGAGGCTGGTAAGAGAAATAGCCCTCTGGGGGCCCATAGGACCACTAAACAGAGCCTCTAACAGAAAATTTTGCAAGGTTGGGTGGGGGGTGGGTGTCCTCTCAAAATTGATTGTCTTTTCAATGTTTAATCTCCAGTCAACACTGAATAAAGTTCTTTCAGTGAATACAGTGGTATAACAAGAAATTCTAAAGTTTTAGTTTTTCTGTGTAGAAAAATATTGTTATAAACATGAAACAAGTAGATAGCTTTGGGTGTCAGAAATTCATGGGCCCCTTGTTGCCTCTCTGGGCCCCAGACTGATGTATCACCAAGTCCCTCTATTATAGCCCCTGCCACTGGATGGTGGCCAATGAAGAGTGTCACTTCCATGGTGGGCAGGGAATGAACTCCAGACTGATTCCCTGAGCTAGGATGAGATAGCCTTTACTTGTCCTAAACTTCTTCCCATTTCAAATTCTGGATGCTATTAAATTAAGGTGAAACTCTTTCATCCAAAGATTTACATCTGTTTTCATTCTACTGGACAATCAATATGTCCAATACACCAACAAGATAATTATTTTCAATATTAACCTTATTTGTCTTTTCAACTGTTATTATCTAGGTCACTCTCATTATCACATGACACATGTGATTCAGTTATCACAACTGCCTCAAAGATTAACAGTACATTCATGACAAAGCAGGAATGTGAACATTTCTCCTTTTTAGTGGCAGTGCTACAAAACTGAAACTAGGTGTTGTGATCTTTGATACATCATTTTTAAAAACAAGCTTATACAGAAGAAATCTCTTAGCAGCTAGTATCAACTGAAATGGCTCAAAAACCATTCTGGATACAAATTGTCCATGAAGTGACTAAAGGAATGAAGTGGATCTTAGATGGAAATATACCCTCAGCATCATAGCAGTGCTCAATTAGCTTCTCAAAGAGACTAACTTATATGGATGGCATACCTGCTCTTCTTGGAGCGGGAGACACATCTTCACTATAGGAACAGAACAATACATTGTTGAAGCAACACTGTGACAGATACATTTAAATAGGCAGTTTGTCATATTCTAATTGAATGCACCTAATTCCAACCTCTCTGCTCTGCCGTTCGATCAAAAGCTGTATCCTTCACAAGCTCTCCGCAGGGTAAAAAAGATCACAGCTCACAAGTCCAGGAGGAAATTAACTTAATGCTCCAAGTCTGCAGGATCACATCAGGCAGATATCTTGCCATCGCACAGACACAAGGGTCATCGTTTACTTCAGACATGTTTAGCTCAGCTATAAGAAGCTTGATGCTACAGTATAAACATGACCTGCATGTTTATACATGACGTTTTGTTGAGTGTGGAGTGCTCCTTTTCAGGAGCATCCAATAAATCAACTATCACCACTTCTAGGATACTCCCTTCCCTCCCTTCTCTTCTAGGTTTTCTGTCCCCTCTGCCTATAATAACACCTTTTTAAGGGGTGTGTATACCTCATTCAGCCTTCCATCAATTTTCTTTCCCTAACACATTGTCCTATGCTATGTGTTGTGTGTCATATAGAGACATTCAAGGGGATAGCTGTTGTGGCTTTTTGTCAAAACTTTAAAAATCCCCCAAAAAGCAGTGGATGAGTGAAACATTCTGAAACTTTGGGGGGGGGTAACAGTGGTAAATGTGTTCTACAATTGTAGCAAGTTTCATCCTAATTGCTCTAAAATGAGGGAGAAAGGAAATTTCCCTGAAATTTCCCCATTGGCACAATTACTTAATGAAAAAGTAACAAAAGTTAGTTATGGTTATCATACGGACCCCTTATGATATTTTAGAAACAGTTTCAAAACGGTTTTCACCCCCCCTCCCCCAAATTTAGTAATGAACACTGAAACGTTTTTTTTCATTTATCACACGGGCTGACTATATAGCCCATAGCAGACTGATAACAGACACCAATATCCACTTAAGAATGTGCTAGTAATTTCAATTATTTCTGATTTTCTGCTATACCTATAAAAATGGGAACCTACAGTAGCTTCCCAGAGAACTAGTGAATGAAATTTGTGCTGGCAGAAAATTTAAAAATAAAATATAAACAATAACCACAAGTTATTTTATACTTCCTCACAACTTCCTTAAATTCAGGGTCAGAAATAATTTCTCAACATGAGGACTGGTAAAAAAATGGAATGTAATAGTTCCAGGCCCCACCTCACATACACCTGAACCAATGAACTCATTATGACATAAAGCAAAGGAGTGCCTCACCCATGTCAGGATTTTAGTCCAGACTTGTAAGAAGCTATTTGATGTGCTGAATCCATTTGGAAGATAAGGTGTATCACCCTGGATAAATCCTTTGAAGCTCACGTTTGAATTAGATCCAATCTACATTGCTATATAAAATCCAGATTATCTGTGTTGAACTGGATTATATGCCAGTATAGACTCATATAATCCAGTTCAAAGCAGATAATGTGGATTATCTGCTTTAATAATCTGGATTATATGGCAGTGTAGAAGGGGCCTTACTCTAAAAAGGGCTCCGTTTGAATCTTATTCAGTAAGTGTCTGCATGAATGTCCTCATTAGAACTAGAGGCAGCTCTATTAGGACAAACTGAGTGCTGTTGTACAGTAAGTCAAATCTCAGCCTAGATACTAAGGCTACTGCTGCTAGTCTCCTTGTTTAAAACCAGTCCAGTTAGAAGAAGAGTCTCCATTCCCCCACAGCCCAAAGATATATACCCATGATAATTTTGTAGCCTACCAAATTAACATAAAATGTTTTTCTTCCATTCAGTGTAACCAGTGATGGCTAGGAGCTTCAGTGTCCACAAATGAATGTACTTCAGGTTTTAGTTCAGATTTCAAAGGAGATATCCCACATGTTGTATCTATTAAGGCAATTGGGTTCAATACCTTGGATAATTCCTGCAAAGTTCAAGCTAAGTACCAGAATAGATTCATTCTGCACTGACATCAGAAACACCAGTCTCCAATGGGTTAGATGTTAAATACAAAGGACATCTACTGCAGTATCATGACCAGGAAGAAGGAAACAGTATTAGCTTGCTCTACCTACTGGTAACTCCACATTCATATTGGAAATGCCAGCCTACTACTCCTGCTGGGCACCAGCCACCACTGCTAGGATCTCACACTGTTTTGATGTATGATCACGTTACACAAACTGCTCAGTGTCCAAGCTGGTGCGAGGAAACAGTTTTACCCAAGCTGCCTATAAACATTACTCAATTTACTTAGTTGTACAGGTGTACCCAAAAAGCTGTTAAAACAGCATCATTCAACATTATTTTCAAATTAAATTCAAGTTTACATGCATATTATTTTGTAAAATTGAGGACTGATCTTGCTGTGTATCAGAGCTACATGACATCTAATAGACAAAACATTTCAAATATCTGAATAGAGCAATATATACAAATTATTTCAATACAAATTTCAAAATACTAGTTTTCAATACATACACCAAAATCTGTACCATCAAAATACTATTTTTAGGGGAAGATGGATAAAAATTTGCTGAAATTAAACAACTTTCAGATAACACACTTAAGTTAAATGTAAAGTAAGATCCTGTGGTTTGGTTCTTTGTGTTCAAAAGCCTCGATGAGTCTCAGGGTGCTTCCAGACAGCACCCAAATCTGAGTACATCCCCCCCTCCAAAAAACCCAGGTTTTCCTGGGGTGTGTGTGTCTAGATGCTATCCTGGTGACTACCAGGATGGCACCCAGCCACCCCAAAATCCCAAAACAAGCTTTAAAATAAAAACGCTTACCAGGCCACCATTAAGCTGCTATATGAGTCCTTCTAGTGTGTAGAAATAACTCACCAGGAGACCGGGGGGGGGGGGGGTTGCTCCCCTCGATCTCCTGGTGCATCATTTCTACATCCCAGAAGGAATCACGGAGCAGTCTAATGGCGGCCTGGTAAGCGTTTTTTATTTTAAGGCTCATTTTGAGGGGCTTGGAGGGAGGGGGTGGGTGTCATCTCATACCTTTGGGCTGCAGGAGCCCAAAAAGTGTGAAATGGCTATGAGGACTGACCCTTAGGTAGTCCCAGGACTATGAGGTAGTCAGTCCCCACAGGCACAATACCCCATTAGACCCGGACCTTTCAGGAAGATCCTGGTCTAATGGGATATTTAATTAATTTAGAATAACTGTGGTTATTCTGAATTAATTTGCTTTTACCAGAGGCATTGTTTGGACACCTCTGGTAAGAGTACAACAGGCCCTGCACTTTTGGGCCTGTCTGGAAGGCACCTCAACCAGATGGCTGCACAACCTAGAGTGGAAAAGTTACTCTTTAGAACTACAAGTATGTAGTGTTATTCTAGCCACTGAATATTTAAAATCAAAGTTCTTAGATTCAGTTTCCTAGTGTAGGCATGTCTGGACGAAAAGGCAACTACTACCTCTATTTTCTTCAGAAAATGCAGTGTATGGAATAACTGTGTTAAAAATTATTTGAAAAAGGACACAATTCTAATCATGATTAGTGAAGAGCTATCAATTTTTTTCCCAGTTCTTGCTGCCTTTACAGTGGATGCCTCCTTGGATATTCTCTGTTTTTCCATTCACACCATGACAAAGGCTGTGATTATTAAACTATAGTTCAGCTACAGCACTGTTACCAATAGGGCTTTATTATTCTCTTAACACAAAGATGCAACTGCACTACTCTCCAAAACTGCAACTCTGAACAGCCCTAGCCAATGGTGAAGAGAGATTGGAATTGCAGTTCAACAATATTTGAGATGCTACACAACTCCAACTCTCTAGTACAGACATGGGCAAATATCAGTCCTGCAGGTGTTTTGGACTTCAACTCCCACAATTCCTAACAGACTGTAAGCTGGCTGGGATTTCTGGGAATTGAAGTTCAAAAGACCTGGAGGGCTGAAGTTTGCCCATGCCTGCTCTAGTACCACTGTCCAAAAACAATGTACATTAAAGTTTGGTCTGCTGTGATTTTTTTGTTTCATGAAGCAACAGCCGTATTATTTTCAATTCAACTACAAAGTAGTTCTTAGTGCAGGATGTGAACAGGTGAATTCTTCCAATATAATATAATAGATCATAAATGTGTAACACCTGTAGTTGCTTTCATGAACATAAACCTTCTGTCTAATAATGTCTGTTTACAACTAAGAACAGACATATAATAATCTCTCGTTTGGGATAAACATTAATCCAGATCTGTCTACAATACGTGCACACATGTGCATGCATGCGCACTTCCACACAAGTTTATTGCTTATGATAATCTGTACACTGGCCTGTTGTTAACCTTCATCCTCAACCCTCCTGTCCTACATCTAGCAAATCCACTGGTAGCATGTGATGACTGACATCTGCTCTTAACATAACTTTTGCAGGAGAAAGAATAATAGAAAAAGACTGCCATGAAGATGTCACCCTGCAGGGAACCAGCCGTTTCACTGAATATTTCTCAGGAGGGAAAAAACAAAAGCCAAAAGGATCCCAAAAAGAGTGAACAATGTTGCATTTCCATGGAAAATATTCTCCCCCCGTTTTACTGGGGTTCACTGGCAAATACACATTTAGAAGGAGCTGACTAAAAACACCATTCTGATTTGAGTTGGAATTTAGAAACAAGACAATATATTCACTCTCCTTATCAAAGGATGTATATTTTACAATCCAGCAACAAAAAATCATTTCCTCTCTCTTAAAACTGGTTAGAGTGGGATGGATGTTCTGGCATGTAGACACACAGCAAAAGCTAATGTGAATGTGTCAGAACAGTTTCCATACATTGACTCACTCTATCAAAAAATTTAAGCAGCTTTAACTTGACATGAAATAGGTTCCTGGAGGCTTCTAACATTATTGAAACTTGGACTGTAATATGTACAATGAACCCAGAGGCTTTGCGACCCAGAAAGTACTCTGCAGAAATGCAATGCAGGGATCTTCCTTGTTGTTATTTTCAAAGGAGTATGAAAGCTGTGTAATAAAAAATTAGTCCGTGTCTATCATTATCAGAAAATGAAGCCAGTTTTATTTTAGACATTTGCACCACGAGTAAATCTCTGATTATGCAGAATGCAGCAGCTACTACAGGAAGAAGCTGTTTGGGGTCAACAATGGTAGCTTTAATGTGCCAAGTTTCTCCTGAGGCCTTGAATCTCTCTTGAAGGACAGGGCAGCATAGAATATTGTCCATCCCATATCCCATAAACTAACTGTCAGCTCTCACATGCCCTAGAGCAGTGGTTCTCAACCTGTGGGCCCCCAGATGTTTTGGCCTTCACTCCCAGAAATCCTAACAGCTGGTAAACTGGCTGGGATTTCTGGGAGTTGTAGACCAAAACACCTGAGGACCCACAGGTTGAGAACCACTGCCCTAGAGCACTGCTTCTGAAACTGTGGTCCTAACCCCAAATGGGATCCTCTTAGCTCAATGTTGTGGTCATGAAAAAATTGGCATCAGTAAAAGGTTTCTGAACACCACCCATACACATAAATCTGTCAATAAGAACATGCAGTGTTTACAATAGACTTGGCAGAAAATGCTTCAGCTATTTCATAAAAAGGAAAATCAGTCTGTTCGCAAGTTTTGCAAATGCTGATTTTTATCAGCAAATGTTGGATTGTATACTTACATACCCGGGGTCATATCAAGATTTCTTGGGATGAAAGGGATCACAATTGGAAAAAGTTTTTAAAGCCCTGCTCTAGAGAACACTATCAACTTCCAGGTATTCCAGGAAGATTCAGCTTCCAGCTTTTGCACACAGAATGGAAGGGGTGACCTGCTGCCCTTTGTCTCCAGCAGCAAAATCTCTTGGGCCAGTACTCAAAGTCATTAAGCATTAAATCACTGGGAAGCAAACTTGAATCTGAAATTTGTCCTGAGTTCATAGTTGTCACAGAAAGTTCAGCATCAGAAGCAAGAATTCTTCAGAAGAAATATTTATGTAAATAAATATATGGAGAAAACAGTTTAGATCCTAACATAGATAATTTGGGGAAATCCCTTATGTCCAAATTGTTTCACTCAACTGCCTACAACCTTTCTGACCTCACTCCTAGCAATGGGGTAAAAGGACTACTGGCAAGGACATGGGCAACTTTTGTGAACGTCCTTATGACCCCAAACTGATTTTGTAGAATTCCACCTTTACTCAATAGACACTGCACTACTTCCCACAATTTTCAGAAGGGTTTCCCAACATCACTGGTTAAGCATATGTGCTGTCGGAGGAAGAGATGGGACCTCTGTTCCCATTCCATGAACCTACCATAGAATGGAAACATAACTGGCAAATTATAAAATGAAGATATGCCATGACCTCCATAATTACCTACTGCTCATGGTAGTACCCTACTAAATAACTGTACAAAACTAGGAGAGAACACATGAAAAATGAATCTATGCTATTTATCACTAAGAACTAAATATGCAAGCATTTAGAACACACATAATATGGTTTTATTTAATTGTTCCATAGTATATTGTAGCATGCAAGGTTAATCTTGAACTTGAGGCAGGTGATAGAATCATCTCATTTTTTTCTGATAAAAAGCATGTAGATCATGCAATAGCCACAATGTGTGTGACTATTGTATGGATAAATGCATAGGGTTTGCCCCAACTGATGCAATCCAATCATGTTCTTGATATACACAAATGTTAGATCTGTCTCCATTCACCATCAAACTGGTCAATGGTAATACGGCTCCAGAGAAGTAGCTGAAGTTTTTAGTTTAGCATGGTCACCAGGGAATGTTGAAATACTAATGATGTGCAGCCAGAGTTTCAGTATGAAATTTAAAAATGTTTGTGCCTGGATGAAACTAAATTTGAAAACAGGTGGCCTGGTTGTTCTAGCGCCTACTCAATTGCACACTTGTTTGTTAATACACACTACATTGAGTTTTATGAACTATAGAACAGAGTTTAATCGAGCTGCCCAACTTGCATCAGGATAAGGAAATGAGTGAGGCTGCAGTTTTGCACAGTATATTAAACAGGAGAAATATCAAGCATATTCCATCAAGTTCTTTCCTGAGCTGCTGGTGGGGTCTGTACCTCATTAGCAAAGCACCTGCTTTGTAGGCAGACTATTTCAGGTCCAACTCCTAGAATCTCTAGAAAAGCCTAAAATCCCAGAGAGCCACTGCCATCAGAGCTGACAAAACTGGGCAAGATGGACCAATGGTTTGACTCTATAAGAATACTTTATATTTTCCCAAATTCTAATACCAAACAATGGCGGAAAAAAAGATTCCCCAAAAGATACCAGGAGGTCTGATTTGCTTGAATAGTGTACAATTGTCAGTAGGCAAATGGAATTAAGACCTTTATCATACAAAGTCGATAAAGTGCAATTACAACAGGATAAAAGCCCCTTTGGTGGGGCTTATCACATGACATGATGCCTGTCTTGTAGCTGCATTGTGTTTGAATCAGGAATGGATTGTCTCTTTTAATTGACAGGGGGGAGGGGGGAACTGTCAATGAACCTGATATTGTTCTGACACTATTTTCGTGTTAATAGTTTGCTTCTGCTGTAGATCTGATATTGTGAAGAGAAGGATGGTCTCACCACAATGTTGAAACTACACAACTGCATAGTTGCAGAAAAATAAAAACAAGAACAATGTGCATGCACTGGGTAGGGTGAACATGGGGTGGGAAGTGAGGCTGTGTGGAAGAGTGATTGTGGGAATTTGCATAACCAAAGCACCAGGATAATGCAACTGTAGGGAGGTGAGAAAGTGATTGTTCTAGTAATTATATGTTTCTGTTTGCTTAAATGATGTGATTGTCATGAGACAACAGGCTGTGTGATAATACTAGTAATGGGCAACAATACTCTTCCCTACCTCTATAGTAGCAGATGTATTATGTGCCCCATACTAGCATATTCTACTCGCTCCCACTTCTGGGTTTTTTCGGTGGCATAATGGGGTAAAGCCTTGTAACCTGAAGGTTGGGTTGCTGACCTGAAGGCTGCCAGGTTCGAATCCCACCCGGGGAGAGTGCAGATGAGCTTCCTCTATCAGCTCCAGCTCCATGCAGGGACATGAGAGAAGCCTCCCACAAGGATGGTAAAATATCAAAACATCTGGGCGTCCCCTGGGCAACGTCCTTGCAGACGGCCAATACTCTCACACCAGAAGCAACTCAGGTTGCTGACACGGAAAAAAAAAAACTCGCTCCCACTTCTGGTAAATTCCCCAGAGGGAGAGAGGAGAGGACTGCAGCTGCATGTCAGAACCAAGTTATCTAGCTTTCATTTTTTAAAGGATAGCATACAAGGATAAAAAGAGATCTGGGAGTCTCATGAACCTACATGTTGTACCATGCAAAGCCACAAGTTGTTGAAATGGGTTCTACAAAACTCTGAGAAATACTGTGTGTGGACTGGGTCTGTGCTGATTGTGCTATTCAGTTTGCCAAGTGAAGTTATGCAGTCAACACAATCACTATGCAGGTGGCAAAGAACAAATTCTTCAGTCAACACATTTGAATTCTGATTTTAAAATTCCACATAATCAAGATCCATTCTAAGATTACTTCATCATACTGACTTACCACTTTATGAAACAGCTCAACAATATGTTTGACCCATTTTTCTAGTTATTCCTGGATTACTACATTTTCTCACCTTCCTCCTCCTAATTTAGACAGAGAATTAGGTTATAGTTGGAACAGTTGCCCAAGGACGAGACTGGCTAATTTTCAGACCCAAACATTCGTTTGATGCTTCCTAGCCATGATGTTTGGTAGATAGTCAAACAAGCTGGCCCCTGGTACTTTAGGGAAGGTAAATCCCTCATATCCTTTCTCACAACAAAGAGGGCTCCAAGAATCATGGCCAAGTAACATCTTGACCCCCTGACAGCCTTCCCTATGCTGGAGTAGGAAATGTGGGTAGAATTTAGTAATGTGTCATATCATGGTCAACATGCTGCCCAAATTCTCTCTCAACCTTGGAATCGGAGGAGTATAAATACTGCACTGTAATGCCTAGTATATCACTAGACTGATCACAACAACTAAGCTGTTAGGATGCTGGACTCAGCTTGTTCCCCTAATGACACTGATACCTTTTGCTCCGATGAGTGAAAATATGGAAGTATTTCTGAATGCTGATTTGTTCAAAGGAAGCAGGTATACCACAGATGATACAATATTCTTAACCACGAATTAAGCACTACATGTAATTTTTGGAAGGATAAATATGAACTTGAAATCTTAAGTTTTTAAGAGGGCAGAAAAGGAAGGAATCAAAGTGTCAAGCACCCCATAACATATTTCAAATCTAATTGACCTCCTCCTGAAAAGAGCTTTAAATATTTTACAAAGGTTAGTCTGTAATGTATTGTTTGGCTTTTGCTCCTCACATTTTTAACTTGGAGTCACAAGGGAACAGGGGAAACCCTTCTTCAGTTAGATAAAATTTGCATTCGGATGGTTCAAAACAATGCATCAGAATGTCTTGGCAAAAAGCCCATCCATGTTCTTGGTTAAAATAAAATTCCCTTCCAGATACATTAACATTACAATATTGACAATAGTTAAAATAATTTGCAGCACTAGACTGTGGTGGGAGATGCCACTGTAATATTTAGATATACGGCTATCAGAAATCGTGGCTGTTTTTAAAATGGTCGATGTGCCCAATATTTTTTCTTAGCACTTCAAGGGTGATAGAAGCTTCTTTTTGCTGTCAAAGTGATCAAAGAGACATTGAGAAGGGATCCATAAACAGATGCTGCCCAGTGACAAACCTTAAAGAACAAGATTGCAGGGCCAGATGTTTGAGTGACCTTCGGACTACAGAACATGTTGGCATGGTGTTGATTTAGATAACTGTTGGCAGGGCCTTTCGATTCAGCTGGTAAAAAAAAAAATCTAAATTATGGAAATTTTCCCCTTCTTTTCTCCCCTAACTATAAAACCTGAAACTACTGGTCAGCAAGGCTGATGGCTGTCAAAGAAGTTGAATTCACCACACTACTCTGCCAGTAGGTATCACATCAAAAGGAGTTAGCCGAATGAACACGAACATCTCGAGGCTCTGCCATTTTACATCCCCCCTCAACTTTCAACAGCTGTTTCTTGAGTGAATACAGATGCAAATTAATTATACAAAATGTTTTACATTTTCAGTATTGAACATGCATGTACAGCAATGACCACAATCTAAAGACCAAATACAACAATTAATCAAAAGAGGGGTTACTGGATGAGTTTCTAAATATCATTCTTTCCTTCTATAATAATTTGGATGCACTGAATTTTATGCAAAAGTGAAGCAGAACTTTGAGCAAGTATTGATGAAGTCTAGAAAAATAACACAAATTATGACTGTCAGTAAACTCATTGATTGTTTTCACCTATGTATTCAGCCATTATATTATTTCAAAAAGCTTTTTAATGTCCGCTGCATGAAAAAATTAAGTTTTCTATTAATAGAATACAGAAAGATGGATGTTTCTAATCCCAAATTCCAACATCCTCTCCAGAACAAATGACTATGAATTCTGAGAACAAATACAGAACAGAAAAAAGGGTTTTGCTTTATAACATTAAATGTGATTGAAGACTGTACAGTTCTTCTTACGCTTTTGGACGTTTTGTCACTTTACCTGGAGAAATATACACTGCTTATTCTGAATTGCTGCTGATGTCCAGCACTTGTCAAAACCACTCTCTGTCAAGCATTTCACAAAGTGTTGCAAAATGACAGATCAGGATGTCTGAATAGATGAAGCCCCAGGAAAAACGGAACAGATAGAAAATTCATGACTCTAAACTACATCAAAGCGACTTCTGTCAACATCATGTCAAAGGAAGAAGGGGGGAAAAATGAACTGTTCATTTCAGACAGTTTTAAAAAATATTATTGAAAACACTTTTTCGAGTATGAGCTAAGTGTAAGGAAAAATTAACTTCACATACAGCATGATATCCCATATGTGCCAAAATTACTTTTGAAAAATAGTCTAGAAATAATAAAGTTATACACGTATATACTGTCTGGCAATTAAAATCAGTGACATCCCAAGGAAATGTATGCGATATCTATCAGATTAAAATAGGACAAACCATCTGGCTATAAAGAAATTGAAATATTCTTGACTGCCATGTTTGCTAGAGTCCCAGAATCCCTTCTACTAGTTTACTCCAGTGAAAAAGATTCTCAATATTAACAGAATGCTCTATTTAAGGAAACCAAGTGAGCAATCTTTTAATGTAAACAAGAACCATTACAATCAGTTTTTATTAAAATTGTAGCTTTCCTGTTTTTTTTTAATTTTACTGTTATTTTTTACTAAGTTTCCTGGAAACCTCCCATCTAGATACTACTTTCTAGCTGGTGTCTTGATACACACTGGGATGTGTCCCAATACACATCAATGGTCATGGTACACCAGCCACTCCACCATTCTGCAGTGCCCATACATTGCATGGTAACTGCAAAACTACTCAAGTTCCAAGCAGAATGCCAGCCTAATTGAGAACAAAGGAGTCAGCCTCATGATGAATGAAAATGATACTTTGTACTAGAAGTTTCCAAAGGTAGATGATACCACCAAAAAGTCCTACAAAGCCTATGAAGGGAGAGAACCGTGTTCTCTCCATTTTCTGTCAGAATCCACTTAATTGTTGGTCAAATGGGAGAAATGTGTGGCTGTCCTGATAATATTAGGCAGCAGATCTCATCAGCTTAGATCAGCCATGGGCAAACTTTGGCTCTTCGGGTGTTTTGGACTTCATCTCCCACAATTCCTGACAGCCTACCGGCTGTTGTAGAAGTTGAAGCACCCAAAGAACCCAAGTTTGCCCGTGCCTGGCTTAGACACTTTAGCCAATGCTGAGACATGCCAGGAACTACTGCCCACACATACTCCCCACAACTGTAAATGGACAAGTCCATTGACTCAAATGCTGCAGGGCTGAACAGGGAATGCAAGGTCATTTCTTCTTCAAATTCTGCAACATTTACAGGAAGACCAGAATTTTCTGGCAATTACCACAAATGTGATCATCACTATCTTTCAGTGATCCCTTTAATTATGTCACTTGGCAGGTAGTGTGTGAGAAGGGATAAGAGTTTTGGTAAATACCTTGGCACTCTTGATGAAAGGAAGGGGTCTAGAGCTACATCTTTAGGTTTTGGGACCCAAGGGATGTGGAAGACTATCTTTGGTCTGGACTGGGGGCTTTGACTTCCCTTAAGTCCTATGATGTGTGGATATAGTTCCTTAGGTCCACCTTCAGATAGATACCCAAATGAGGAGCAACCCTGTTATTGGGTTGCTCTCAGGGCTTGGGTACTTAGGAAAGACTGAATAGGATGATAAGGATAACATCTGTCTCAGCTGATTCTGCACTAAATTGCTCCCCACTCTTGGCCCCTTTCCAGGTTCACCATTGTTTAAAAACAATAAATGTATCTTTTTTCATTTGATCTACTTTAAATAAGAATAAATGTGGAATAATTCATGAGTAAAAACAATTTAACACAGAAATTAAAATATGGAAGCATGGGAATTATTGCAGATAGGATTCAAAATGGATTACATTTCTCTCTCTCTCTCTTAATCATCAATCTTTTGTGTTATTTTCTCCTCCTTTTTACTGTCCTATTGCAATGTGGGCTCTGACCTGCATGCTAGCTAATAACTACATTTGATTAATGAAATATGTTTCAAATTCAGGTGCTCACCACAGTTTGATATCTGCTTCTTGCTATGGTTTCAAATTTTGGATTATAGGATCACTATGGGTAGTATTTAGCTTTATGCACACAGTGCTGACCAGAAAGGACAGGCTTCAACAAATCTAGTCGCCATGGATAGTATGGCATTGTCCTTTAGCAAACATGCCAAATGGTTAAACAAATGCTATACCTCACAACCTCTGAGGATGCCTGCCATAGATGTGGGCAAAACGTCAGGAGAGAATACTTCTGGAACATGGCCATACAGCCCGAACACACAGAGAACAACCTTATGATTCCGGCCATGAAAGCCTTCAACAACACAAATGCTTCTCTGCTTCTTACCAGACCTTTATCCTTCACAGAAAGCTGCATACAGCAGCTAGACAGAACTTGAGGTATCTCTGGGCACTGTCATTCCATTAAATGCCCCTTCCCGCTGGAAAAAGGTGGTGAGATAAGAAGTATGGGATGACACTAACCAGGGTGCTGGGAGGGGAGTTTGAAGCAGTTTGCTGTCTATAGCCATGCTCTCTGGCTTGCTTCTGCAACCTGCCATGCTCTTCCTTGGCCTTTTCTTCAAGAAAGTTTAGCTAGTGGCAGTGGCTTGTTCATAGATGAAGAGGATTGGAAGCTAGTTTTAGTTTGGTCACTAAGACTAACTTAAACATGTAGATTTATGTTAAAGGCCAGGATTTAAATAAGGCAGAAGAGACAAAAAGCTTGAATGTAGGGAAATGAAAAGGGACATATAAGCCTGAACTGTTCAGTGATTGTGTCAGGACCTGCTAGATTTGTGCACATATACTTATTTAGATGGAAGCTTCTTGGTAAAATATCTTCAAGTTCTGGACTAATTTTGACCACTAAAGTGTTTGAAGGGTTGCCTTTCCTACAGGTTTGTCTGGCACAAAGTTTCTTTAGCTAAACAAAGCCTTCTCCACACTTTGATACACGTAATTGTTCTTTAGACATGCTGTCTGGATTGCTCCTATCACCTGAATGGACCTTAGGTTACAAGACTAACTCCTTGCTCCCAAGAGGATACAATTCAAAGACCTAGCCCTGTTACTCATAATATTAGTATGCAAAGAGATCTTATAGCATCTTGGAGACTGAGAGAATGAAGTGGTAACATAAACTTTCCTAAACTAAGTGTAGTTCCTCAGATGCAAGGAACTAGAATTAGTTAACAAAAGCATATGCTACCAAGTACTAGCTTTGGCTTACCTAAGATTACTGCCTATGTCCAGATCACAAAAGACTATTAGGAAACATTACATCTGCACAAAGCCAATTGCATCCATATATAGAAATTGGTACCTGAAAAACACATCCATTAACAGTTGGACAGAAAAGTCTCATTGGATTCAAAACACTACAAGATATACGGTTAACATTTTTGTTTTTAAAAAACATGCTTTAGACCACCCCATTGAACATATTATGTGTAAAAACATTGCTATCAATCAATACTGAAGTATGGTTGGAAGGGTGGCTGTTTCACTGTTCACAGACCTAATATATCTTGCTTCCTACTTATGCAAAGATGTTTATTACCTGTAACTGTACAGAGGTGTGTGCTTCACAGCAGCCAAGATTGGTAATAAGCCTCCTTTTCTCATTTACATTGATAGCAAGCATTAGTGAAGATATATGCATTTCATTTCATGGTTCAGAAAGAACAAAGTATATGTATATGTGTGAGCGGTGGGTGGTTAATGAAATGGTCTGACAAACATAAGCTAATACATAATCATACCAGAATGTGGACAGGAACACCTGTTCCCACTTCCCAGACTTACGGCTCTTAAAAGAAAGTTACTACTCGCAAGAACTGGAACTGCGACTATTTAGACATCAATATGCTCCAAGGAAATTTTTGTCATTTCATTTTCCTATCCTCTCCTTTTCTTTTTTTTGAAAAACTCTAAAGGAATGGAGGGAGGGGGATTTTAATGATATCAAGTCTCTTTTGCTTGTGTCCTAAGAGTAATGAAAACTTCACACATGCATGAAGCGCCAGTAATTATTTTAAACTGCCTTCTGTTGTCCCCCTGAGGAACACGGTGGTATTTGTTTGATGCAGTTTAATTAGTGTCAGGGTAATTAATGCTACGCTATCTACATGAGATCAAAACCCTTCCTTTGTAATGTTCTAGTAACTAAGAACCAAGGCAAGGCACAGATTTCAAAACAGGGAAAGTAGGGTAGGAGAGATTCAGAAGCTGCGATCTGTGCTCCTCCATCAAATGTTCTCTAGCCACAGAGGGCACAAGCTGCTATGCACTGCTCTTGTTGAACAAGTGCAATTCATTTCTGTGCGGTCTGCATGGGACATCCAGTCAAGCTCCGCTGAAAGTCTACAGCCAAGACTAGAATTCAAAATTGCACCATAAAGTTATGAAGTCCTGCTGCTTCCAGCCCAAGTCAAATTCTTTTTCTATGGCTATAATCAGATTAACTGAAACTTTCATGGACACCGTGCACCTTGTCAATGGTTGAAATCCATTAATAATCAAATTATAGACTTTTTTTTCAAAGCCTGCTCCCCATAGCTTTTAGCAATAAATACACACTGCTTCAGAATGCAGCATGTGTCCTTATAAACAAAAGCAGCAGTTATTTGAAAGAGCCAGTCCAAATTCACCTGAATAAATAAATAAATGCTAGCACAGTAAAAGACGGAAGAAAACGTATGTGGGAGAGAATGTATATACACATGCATATATATACACACTCCACAAAAAACCCTGATCTTCATAAATTCTCTTAAGCTCTCCCTCTCCTCTTGGTCATCACCAGCCATGGTATAAATCTTGCAACATACAAACTCAGGCTGATTACAGGCTTAAGGAAATAGCTACAGCTATCTTGACTGGATAAATTATATCCTAAAGGTTGTTCCAGCTTTTCTAATAACGCTCCCGTTTGTGAAGGCAGGGTGGGCAGGGGGAGGGCAGTGAGAGAAAAGCAAAGGGAGAAATGGAAAATGCTTAAGAATTTCACTGTCTTTTGTAACCATGAAATTACAAGCTTGACATAATGCCTTTGTGATTGCTTTGACGTCAAAAGAAGAAGAAGCAGGAGGGGGGAATCCTTGACATGTTTAAAGGAGAAGAGCCACTGATCTGGCACAAAAATGATTATCCATGAGAAATAATATCCTGTCATTAATACAATAATAATGGCTTCCTACGATATTCATTTGAACCGTGTTAAGCTTCTAGATTTTTAAAGTCACATGAAAAGGTCAGTTTCTCTTATGGAAATGTACTGGGATATAAAAATGATCATCCTATCACAGTTTTGGAAACGTCTTGGTATAGGGTGCAAAATTACAATGCTCCAGTTGTCTGAAAGCGACATTGGTGTTCACCGTGGTGGTAGTAAGGATGAACTTGCTCTTTTCTTCTGAAACAAAGAACTCTGCTTAGTAACATATATGGTAGTTTACAAAGGAATGTCTATGCTGAACACCTCCATTTCCAGGCCATTCATTACCAGGTGCCTGCTGGGATCAGTTGACTTGCAAAATATGCTTTTTCACATCTTTAGTTCTGCTTCCTGAAGCCCAGTTGTTTATCAATTAAAGTGATAAATATAAGTGACTTTGATAACACAACCAACACATTATGGAGTAAAGTAACCCCTGGAAACCCTGCCATAAGAACTGTATGCAAAGTTCAACAACTGTGAAAGAACTATTAAAGAGGACACACAAACAAGTGACCTTGACTGACAAGCGCACTTCATTCCAGCAATAAACAGCAGCGGCGCTGATAAGTGTTCATTGGCGCAGAGAGTAATTACCTATCTGTCAGCATTGCTGGTGTATGCGAAATAGTATAAATGAAACATACATAATGTACAGCAATAATACCAGGCATGCAGAACCTAATGCATTATCATCATTCTCCGGGCCCAGGTTTATGTGGCTGCCACCACTGAGTAAATGCCTTCGAGCCATGATAATTTCATTCTAATCTCTGTTCCATATTATAATTTTCATAGCTAAAAGATACTGAGGAGCAATACGTTTCAATCAAGGGCTAAATAGAACACAACCTGTAACTGGATATTTTATATCCCCAGATATATAGAGATATAAACACATGTGTATATATTATTTTTTATTTTTATTTGTTTTTTTATTTTTGCTTTAAAAATAATGAACAGAAAAAACCCTGCAAATGTATAGATGCCAAATACTGTCTACGGCAATGTCGCCATGTCTGAAGATGGGCTCTACATATCAGTCAAGAAAAAGGGCAGCTTTCAAATGTCTACAATGCCATTCAGGTTTCTAGGAAATTTCAGTCCCCTTTCCTGAGGTTAAGCCTGTTTCACTTCAACCAAAAGAAGTGTAGTTTGATTTTTGATATTCTTTTTAAGGCACTGAAGAATGAGTTGTGTTCTAATGGATAAGAGCATCAAAATCGTTACGTAACAGTCACAGCCGGTCTGCTAATGATACCAACACCTTCCATCTATGTTTTTAGCCAAGACACATTAAAAGCAAAGTTCCCTTTTTAAAATTCCAGTTAGCTGAGGGATGAAAAACAGCTCAGTGGCAGAGCACATGCTTTGCATGCAGAAGGTGCCAGATCCATTGCAAGTGGAAAAGACTGGGAAGCAGGTAGCAGGAAAAATCTGTGCCTAGACTTGGAAGAACTGTTCCCGGTAAGAAGAGGCTTACTAACTAGAAGGAAAGAATATCTTGACCTTGGTTTTCTCTCCCTAACTTAGAGCGTGGAAAAGGCCACATGAGCTTGGGGGATTTTGGGAATTGTTGCCTAAAAAGCAATTGATCTTTAACTTTTTTCCAGAAGCATAGCAGTATTAATCAATTGCAGCAAAAGTGTCAAAAAAGGCATGCAGCAGTTTAAACACAAATACTTTTGTTTTTATAATCTTCCGTGGGGTGTTGCCAAATTCACGTGCTTGATGTGGTGAGTTACAGTCCACAAATATTTATGCTTTAATACATTTGTTAGTCTTTAAAATGTTATAGGGTGTATTTTCCATTTATTTTAACAATAGTTGTTTAGAAACTACTGTTTAGATAAGGACAATAACTGCTGGTTGTGTTTTTATATTTAAGAACACATAAACGATGCATTTCCAGGCTATTATTTTCAGACTTTGTTATTACCTATTGGGTCAAGACAGTATATTCAGCAGAGACATAGGTTTTTTGTGTGTGTCAGGAGCAACTTAAGAAATTGCAAGTGGCTTCTGGTGTGAGAGAATTGGCCGTCTGCAAGGACATTGCCCAGAGGACACCCAGATTTTTTTGATGTTTTTACCATGCTTGTCTGAGGCTTATCTCATGTCCCCGCATAGAGCTGGAGCTGACCAAGGGAGCTCATCCGTGCTCTCCCCAGGTTGGATTCGAACCAGCAAACTTCAGGTCAGCAACCCAACCTTCAAGTCATCAGACCTGCCAGCACAAGGGTTTAATCCACTGCGCCACCAGGGGCTAGATAGATATACCTTACAGAGATCCCACTTTGATCAAACATACCATACGTCTATAAATGCAAGTACTTCTACAGACACAATTTATCGAAAGATACAAATGTTACAAATATATGCTAGCAAGCTTCTTTCCATCAATGACAAATACCATGGGAATTGACAAATACTACTTACTTATGTATAACTGATTAGTGCAAGAATTAAAGAACATTCCATTCCAGTTGAATCTTGTAGTTGAGCAACAAGATTTTCCTAAATCTTGGTATGTTCCTTCATTCTTGGTTATTTTTCAATCCCAGCTGCAGTCCTTTCTCCTTCATCCATTCCCATGGTTCACTCTTAGGTCCCAATGGATAGGCCTCCCAACTCACTACAGTCTATGAACCCACTTCAGACATGTTTTTCCTGTGCCTGGTGTAGAGTTTCATTACAAGGCTTTCATTTCCCCAATTTATAACAAAGTGGCCATATTAACTTTATTTAAATGCTTCAGAACATCATGTTTGACAGAAAACAATAGACTGGAAAATTGCTTATACAAAATGCAAAAGGGAGTTCCAGTAATTCCTGGTAGCCAGCACTTTTTTTACTCCATTGATGTCCACATTATTCACTGCAAAGTGTCATAATTTCTGCTTGCACAAAACATTTTATTGCTGCAGTGATAAATCAATGGGGCCAATTCCAAAGCTCACTATTACTAAGTTACTCTTTTCAGTATAGATCCCATTGTGAAGGTTAGGCTGGCCAACAGTTGCAAAGATGCACACAACAATAAAAGTCAGTGCCTTGCACAGCACATAACATTAGCTTTGTCTTGGGCTCCCATAGCACATGCTCCAAGAATGTATTTTATTTTTACAGTGCATTTTGAGCTTATTAAAGTATTTATCTTGTACATAACATAAATGCTGATATTACAAATTGTCTTTAAATCCATGGACATCTTTCTCTTTTCCAGCATAGTTTGAGACTGGACTGGAGCAAATTGCATTGAAGCCAAGAATATGCTTGCACGGGATATAAACTTTGCATTTCAGGTCAAGGGCATGCTAAAGAGTAGCTGCAAGCTAGAATAACTGCATTTTGTCAAACATACAGAAAACACATGGGCACATAAATCATTTTGTCCTCTCCATCTTCTTCATCACAATACTTGGTGCTGGATGATACTATAAAATCATATGGTAGTCTTCCTAAAAGTTAGAAAATAATGCCATCACTGAATTTATACTATTGGCAACAAGTTGAAGTCTGCATCTTGTTGGTATTTATTTATATTTTTATCTCATTTCTCAGACTACATTTGCCAATGAGAATTTTAATTATTTTTAATATTGTAAAAATTCAATTTTATTGATTTTTTATTTAGATAGTTATAAAAACTATACAAATTGTTTATACAACCTCAACATGATCTTCAAGTCCATGGTTTCACTTATTCACATCCAACAAAATATGTCCTCTAGGCATTATCTAGGTCCTCCAGTCAAACTCCATGGCATTCTAGGGCCTGAAGTCCTTCATTTCAATGGGATTCACATTTATCCATGGTTTCACATATCCACACAAAGTTCCTCTGAGCAGAACTGAAGTCCAGAAATATATGACTCAGTACTGAGAGTCCCTACTGCTGGGAAATTCTGACCAAGATCCAATTCAGAACTAAGAGCAATTAAGTTTAGTGAAACTAAAGTGAAACAATTTGTAGTCTTGAATATATTTGGTTCCCAACAATGTTGTGGAAACCTGAAACCCATGGACAGATCCATGTTTCTCAAGTGCAAACCTATTTCAGAGACCAGTGGATTCCCAGTTCTCATAACACAATATCTCCTCCAGTCTTGTTGGTAGAACCCCCTTTTCCTTTCATTAGCAGACTCCTTGGTACCAGTATGATTCCAAACTCAAGTCAAAATGTTCAGCCTACACAGACAGAGATGCTTCCAGTTTGTGTCAGATTTTGCATACTGTAAATGCAAAGAGTCTATATCTTGGTATACTTCCTTACACCTGAGTTAAAATTAAGATACTACACAAAACCAGTAGAGAGGATAGAGGTTGAATTAATCTACTTGAAAAAGCAAGGAATTCAGATTCAAACACCTAAGACAATCCAATCTTTTTTTTATTATGGTCCATGACCAGCACAAAGTGGGGCATAAATGCCCTGGGAAGGGGAAACACAGTTTCCTAGCGAAGCAGTTATTAAAAAATAGATTAGAAAACAGTTTGAAATCACAGTTTTAAAACATAGGTTAATGTAGCAGGAATGGAACTGGGGGGAGAGGGGAGGAGACTGATAGGTAGTAAAGGTAAAGGTTTTCCCCTGACATTAAGCCCAGTCGTGTCCGACTCTGGGAGTTGGTGCTCATATCCATTTCTAAGCTGAAGAGCCGGTGTTGTCCGTAGACACCTCCAAGGTCATGTGGCTAGCATGACTGCATCGAGCGGCGTTACCTTCCCACCAAAGCGGTATCTATTGATCTACTCACATTTGCATGTTTTCTAACTGCTAGGTTGGCAGAAGCTGGGGCTAGCAGCAGACGCTCACTCTGTTCTTCAGATTCGAACCTGTGACTTTTCGGTTCGCAAGTTCAGCAGCTCAGCACCTTAACACACTGCACCACCAGGGGCTCCTAAGGAGACTGATAGGAGGGGTCAAAGCACTGGGGAGGGACACTAAAGGGGACAGGAGGGGCGCATTACAAGTCTAGCAGCATTTCAGCTGTAACAGGTTACGTTCCCAACCAAGTGCTGCCTTGTGGGGTCAATCATCATCCGTCTAATTTTAATTGCTGCAGCACAAAACTTAGCAACACTGTAAGTTATTGTAGTGCCAGAGTCCGAAAGCAGCAGGGTGGAGTAATATTTTTCAGTACGCCATGGATATTTTAGAAGCCATGGTGTAATGAGATCAGTTCTAAGGTCTCTGTAGAAAGTGAATTGAAGGAGCACATGCTCAGTTGTTCCTATGTGCACAGGACAATCCATTTCTTCTACAAAATGCCTGAACAAATCCAACTAAAACCTGAAAAAGGCAGGTGACACAAAAACAATTGAGAATTTGTGACCATGACAACATTGTCTACCAATGGACCTACCTATTAAAGCCTAAAAATTTCAGCAATGGCAAACCAAAATAAGTAAAGTAGGCATAAAAGTATGAAGTGTCTGTCTAATCCTTTCACTCCCATTCACTGTACTGAGAGACAGACTTTTTAAAGCAAACAAATTCTCAGAGGACTACAGATTTCAAGCTATTCTATAAAGCTTTCAAATGAGCTACTCAACCCTTTTCTGTTTGGCTAAAGTCTTCAGGGCCTTGTGTGTCTGCCAGATTGCAGTTTGCCTCTGGCTAGAAGGCCATTATTTGAAGATGGGGGAAGGAGGGAAAGGTTTAGCAACCAAGTGGATTTTTGATGCAGTTCATTTACAGTTCCTCATATGTTCATTCTTGTCCAATGCCAAAAGTATCTCAAGAGTTAGAAATTAGTCCTGTTAGGCACTATATATAATATATAATATATATTTAATATAACTCACTAAAAAAAATCAAACTTAGGGTGCATCTACACAGTATAATTAATACAGTTGGATACCATTTTCACTTTTCTGGTAGTTGGTTTGGTACGGCAGCGGCACTCTTAGCAGAAATGGCTTAAGATCTTGTAAAATTACAGCTTCCAGGATCCCATAGCATTGAGCCAGGACAGTTAAAGTGGTGCCAAGCTTTATTAATTCTACAATGTAGCAAAGATGTACTAAACAATGGACTTGATAAACGGCTTGATCAAGATGCACCTTAATATAACAATGGATCCTCATACTCTCTACAGTGACTTAATCTAGAGGGTTGTGTTTTGAGGCCACTAGATGAAGTATTTGGAGAGTTGTAGTCCAAAATGCAACTTTTCCAAATGTTGGTTTGAGGGGGGAAATGGGACTAATTTCAAACACAACAGATTTATGTACATAGGTCTAAGTAACTGAGAGTGGAAGAAAAATGTCAATGTTATGCTTTTATCATGGCCTACAAAAGAAAGAAAGAAAGAAAGAAAGAAAGAAAGAAAGAAAGAAAGAAAGAAAGAAAGAAAGAAAGAGAGAGAGAGAGAGAGAGAGAGAGAGAGAAAGAAAGAAAGAAAGAAAGAAAGAAAGATTAAATTATTCCCTAATCTTTTAAGCATTCTTTATAATGTCTGTTTCTACCCTAAATGGTTCTTTCACAGGGTGGTTTTGCCCACAAAAAGGGGAAGCAATGGAAGAGATCAAGAAGATGTCTAGAAAACGTATCTTTAATATTTTCCTCAGTTCCAAATATCATTTGAATGGAGACTCAAGCATTTCATCTCTCAAGGAGATGAAAAAGCCCCAGCTCTAACAGCGGACGCTCATTCCGCTCCCGAAATTTGAACCTGGCACCTTTCGTTCCGCAAGTTTAGCAGCTCAGCGCTTTAACACACTGTGCCACCAGGGGCCCAAATTTTGCTTTAAGTGTGCCCATTTTTGCAGTTCAAAAAGCCATGACACAGATTTCCTAATGTTCATTACAAGTCCTGTTCATCATTTGGGAACAAGATGATGTGTTTAAAACCATTTGCATATGTGTGTCAGTTGAGCAAATTTCTTTGTGAAAAGGAACATAACTTTTTCATATTAGGCAATGTTGCATCCTGTAAATAAAAAGAGAACCACAGAAGACAAATCAGGGTTTTTCATGATCAGAAATTGGTGCCAAGGGTGCCCTGGTTTTATGGGATCCAGATGACAAGATCCCACCATTCAAACTATGTGCTAACAAATGAGTCAGAAGTTTTTCAGCTGCCCTTATACCTAGAAACACGTGATATCTCTTGCCATGCTAAAAATCTATCTTCCAAATGAACTGAAACTTAGGCTGGATCTACACTGCCCTATATCCCAGGATAAGATCCCAGATTATCTGCTTTGAACTGGATTATATGAATCTACATTGCCAGATAATCTGGGATAAGCAAATAATTTGGGATCTGATCCTTGGATATAGGGCAGTGTACATCCAGCCTAAGTGAAGTGATGCCAAAAACAAAAAGGAGCTTGTCATCCTCACTCCAGTCATTACAACTGTGACTCCCTGAATTGAAACACAGAAAGAGGATATTAATGTTCTTGTTTATTCCAATGAGATGAATATGTTATTTCTTCTTGTGCTACCGCTTCTCATTTAGCTTGTACAATAAGCCTCACAAATGCGATGCAGATTTGCTATCTGAGTTGAGAGCAAAGACAAAAAGCAATATTTTGGAAATACAGATAGACTTAGTTTCAAGAGACAACTCAAAAACATTTTGACTTAATTTAAGGCCTGGGGCTGAGGAGCCTTGAGTATTCCTCAAGAGTGTCCAAATATACTCAAAAGACCCAAAACATTGAAAATGAAAAAAAAAAGCATAATGAACAAATGGGAAGTGTCAACAAATCTCCGAAGTTATGCAAAATCTGGAAAAGCTAGCTATTAATAAAAGCATGTTATATAAAAGTTTGCTACAAAACTTGATACAAAAAAGTTATACAAAGTCTGTTTGTCCCAAGAACTGTGATTTCTGTCAAATGAGATCTATTATCATTATTATCTTTCATTCAAGAAGCTCAAGGTGGTATATGTGTTCCTCTTTTGTATTTGTATACTCATAATAATGTGAAGTAAATAAGGCTGAGAAATAGTGACTGGCCTATGAACACCCAGAGAGCTTCACAGCCAAGGATTTGAACCAGGTATCTTCATTTGCAGTCCATCTGTGGGCTTTACTTATTTATCCCAGAGTTTGCTATCACTACTTTACACTCAGTATGGCAACCAGAACACCATACTGAGTATAAAGTAGTGATAGCAAACTTTGGGATTAATGCTGAAGTGAAAGATGTACTATGGCTAAACTGCTGATTGGGGGTGGTTACAAGGAACATATAGCTTCCTTTCTCAGACAGCTTCACTGACTGTTTCCAGACAGAATTCAAAGTGGTGATAAAGACCTACAGAGTTTAGCTCAGGAGTCAGGACTATCTGATATGGCCATCGTTAAGTCTTACAATCTTTGGCAGAAGGCTTTATTTTGGTCCCACTGCCATCACAAGAAGGGCTGATGAAACAGACATCCTTCTCAGTGGCCGAATCTAGGATTCTCACCTGAAGGAGAATTGGTTGCCTTCATGTTAATTCTATATTTACTGCTAGGTACTCCAACAGAACTGTATAATAACATATAGAGGATGTATGCCATAGAATTTCCTGGATGACCTAACAAATTCCAGGACAATTTTTCCCACCAAGTGCAAATTGTGGATATCAGTTCCACAGTCATGGGGTGTTATTACTGAATATTTTAAAACTTATATCGCAAGCTGTTTGGGGTTTCATATTGTCAGAAAGACTGGATAAAAATAAAATAAAGAAATATAGTTTAAAACTGTGATGGCATGCCTGAACCTCTGGAAAAACTAGGGTGTCTTGCTTTACTCAGGGGCTATCTGTATACCTTCTGTTAAGATCAAGACTCTTACCATACAGAGGCACATTAGGCAAGGTGAAAAGATAATCAAATGAGTTTACTGAAAGCAAGATGAATAAAGGATTAACTCCACCCGGTACTATTATAAAATAACTTAAAACTATACATTACAAAGGGAGATTTTGATGGTTGCAGTCATCTCTCTGGAGTCCTTAAAGTCCTCCCTCTGATGCAAAGCGATGGTTTACAAGCTGGTGTTTATAAGCTGTCTCAATCTTTTACTTTGTGAAACTTAGGCTGACCAAAAAGCTTCTGTTGTCTCTGGGACTGGTGGTATATGAATATTGCTGGATGCAGTGTTTGGTGCTAAGGATGCCTGTTTTGGATTGCCTGGGCCTAAGATTACCAGACAGTGCCCAAGACTCTAAACATTGTAGCTCTGTTGCAGAAAGGAGAGGAGTCTAGCAAGAGAGGTCTGTGCAGGCAAATGGACTAGACCAACTAAGGCTGGCCTCTAGGGGTTTTTTTATGCTCCACCCAAAACTAGTACAAATGGAGGTATCTATACTATTGGGAAAACCTATAAACAGGGCGGACTAAAGCAAAGGCAAGGAAAAGGCAGAGCCAAGACTTCACAAAAATGCTATCCTAGCTTAAGAACTATGGCTATTCCATTAGTGACCTGATTCAGATACAGCAAGGTCAGTAAACTTTTCCAGCTTCCAGCTGTTCAAACACATCCTCTACATACTTCTAATATGTAGAACAAGAAAAATGCTTTTGAAAAAACATATTTGAGATTTTAGGGATGTGAAAACCAATGAGTCTCAATTTCATTGAGTTTCTCTGAATTCCACTTGCATCTTCATTGCATCTTTTTTTACATCATTTTGCAAGATTCCAAACAGAATCCTGCTGGTGACATAGCATGACCACTAAATGACCATGAGGGCATGCTCTTCCACTGGGCATATGGCCTCCACAGAAGTCACTTTGGTAGAATACCAAAATCTCAGTTTTGTGCTTTCTTCCCATAATGAAATTTACACTTAAACTACATTTCTCCTAATTTGCATAATCTTTCCCTATTAACTAAAGCAGGTGTAGGAATTGTACAGCTCAAGATCTGTATTCAACCCCCTTGAAGTGTCCAATGTAGTCCATGGGATGTTCATTGACCCCCTAAAGCCCCCCCCCCCCCCCGCATCACACACATATCACAAATTTGGGAGGCCAATTAATTTTTCACCCAAATTCTATCACTTAAATTTAATTGACAGTGCCTAAACAATTCCTGTCCAATTTAACAAAATTTCTTCCCATCCCTAGGTATCACTGATATTTTATGGATAGCAATGCATCACAAAAAGCTCAACAGAACATGTTGTCAGTATTAATAGACAGCAGATTCAAGTATACCTACATTATCCCTGTGAAATGCTAAATGTGACTATAGACATCAGGTAGCCAAATAACAACATCATACCTGCTTTATGTCTAGCACATATGCTAGAAAAAGAGAGAACAAATTATGCCTGTCTGTCCTTATTTTACTGAAACAGACCCTAAATCAACTCCTTTTTAAATAGGAAACTAGCTAGTGCTACATAGTGAAAATAGAAAGGGGGAGGAACTTCTGCAGCTTTCTAGTCTCCAATCATATAAAAAACATAGTCAAATGGTTTGTGACAAATCCATGACTCAAGTATAAAAAGCATTCCTCATGGGCATAATAATGAATTCATATATAGAATTAATTCTGCAACAGTGAGTTTCTCCCCAAATAATTATTCAGCACCTCCTGTCATAGAGGTACAGTGACATAAAAAATGAAAGATAAGATGGTAAAGGCTAAGTGGCAAATGGGGGTAAATATAGACAATCAATCTTCAATTTTACCCCTTTAAGTCAACAAGAGAGGGTTGTGGCTGACATAAACAGCCTCTGCTTGCCCTTTGTCATGTATGTGTTTCACCTCAAAATCTGTCAGTGACTTGTCAGAATCAATCAGAAAATCTGATGCTGTTAGGCAGTGATGTACAAGGTTGGACAGCATGACACCAAATTTCTGGTGGTGTGTGTCAAGAACCATATGAAAACAGTTGTCCTCATTACTCCATTGCTTGGGTACAAAAGAAGGCCAATTGTACCTTTCTGATACATATTCAGCAATAATAAGAGCTAGACAGGAGAGAAAGTAAAGCCAATATATTTTTTTTAAAAAAAGGGGGGGGGAATGTTACATCGCTGAAGCTAAACATTAATAGAGTTTCTTCTTTTTTATAATTAACTATGTCAAACTCTACATCACCACATCAAATTATTCCCTAGACCAAATTATTATTGTATAGAGACTAAAAATAGAAATTGAATTTAGGAAATTTTATTTTTGTGTGTGTGCCTAGAAAAATAATAAATCAGATATTTTGTTTTGCTTGTATGCTTGCTCCTGAAGCCCATGAACCAAGACTATGCATTTATGCTTATGTTGGAAGGATAAAAAAATAACTTCACATCAAGATGATTTGAGAATAAGGTAGTTGAATGAACAGAACTACTTCTGGGTTGTTTTGTATTTTCCGGGCGGTATGGCCATGTTCCAGAAGCATTCTCTCCTGACATTTTGCCCACATCTATGGCAGGCATGCCCAGAGACCTCTGAGGATGCCTGCCAAAGGTGTGGATGAAACGGCAGGAGAAAATGCTTCTGGAACATGGCCGTACAGACCGAAAAATGCACAACAACCCAGTGATTCCAGCCATGAAAGCCTTCGACAACACATAGAACTACTTCTGCAATGCACATTTCAGCAGAAAAGCAGGGTACAAAATAAATTAATTAACAAGAAAGAAAGAAAGAAAGAAAGAAAGAAAGAAAGAAAGAAAGAAAGAAAGAAAGAAAGAAAGAAAGAAAGAAAGAAAGAAAGCGATATAGCACAAAAATGTGTTTTTAATGGAATAAAATCTGTCCATCAATAATTTCCTTGCTGTGCTAGTTTCTTACTTGCAGGAAGCTTAAATGTAAGAACATTGTACAAATGTGATCCTTCTATGAAAATGATGCAGTCAAAACTGCAAATGTGGGGAGCTTCATCACAAAGTAAGTATGAATGCCTTATCCAAAAAACAACAATAGCTTGAAATTACAGCGTGTTTCTAAAAGTACTCATCAGGTTGTATATTAAGAAAGAAATGCTTGAAACCACCAAGTTTTACAAATCATGTATGAAGTCTTCCCCAAGGCCCAGATGTGTCTACTAGTAGAAGGCAAGTGATTCACTGAATGGAAAAAAAGACCTAAAGCTATGTGGTTATTTAAATGCCGTCACCAAGGATTTCTTTCCACTTGCATTCTTTGTTATTTCCAATATGTAAGCAATGATGCTCACATTCGCAGCAAGGCTGCTAAACTTGTGGACACATAGTGCATATTTGCCAAACAGCATTTTATCATTCACAGCCAGTCTAAATAAAAAGTAATATGTATTAACAGATAGTCACCATAAAGCAGATAATGCAATGGGATGGCAGGGCCATGGTACTAGGACACGAGCACAATAGACCTCTTTGGTAGCATTTGGATGCCTCCCGATAATCATACCAGCAATGGCTCTTACAATGGCAGAAACCTTTGGCTCTTGCTAGACAAGGAACCTGGAAGACTACATTTTGGGGTAAAGAAGAAGAAGAAGAGGTTGCTGAAAGATCTGAGAATTTACCAGATAAGCAGGTTAAACCACTGAGCTAATCCAGAGAGCGGGTGAGCTCCCACTGTTAGCCTCAGCTTCCGCCAACCTAGGAGTTCGAAAACAAATGTGAGTAGATTAATAGGTACCACTCCGGCAAGAAGGTAACAGTGCTCCATGCAGTTATACCAGTCACATGACCTTGGAGGCATCTGTGGACAACGCTGGCTCCCAGAGTCGGACACAACTAGACCTAATATCATGGAAAAACCTTTATCTATAATAACATAAATCCTGGATCTCCTGTCGACAAAGAGCATGTCTGAATTTGTTTGTTTGTCTGGAAGTGCAACTGGGGTCGGGGGGGGGGGGGGTTAAAAGAAAAAGAGAAGAATCAATATGTTTTGCCTCCCTCTCAGCAACCCCCAAGGATTGCTACACTGCTAGTATCTATTCCATGATGGCAGTGGGGGCAGATTCCAGCCCATCCAGCCCTGTTGGACAGTCACTTTATTTTGGATATCCCTGTCACTACTGCCAAACTGCCATGGAGCACTGTATGTTGGCTAAGACTTTTCTGGACCTCCGTGACTATCTGTTATAGCAATGGGATGGTGACATAGGCCTGATCCATCTCCTTTTCTCTACACTGCAGATGGCACTGCTGGACTGTGTAGACAAGTTCAGATTAGAGGCAGTTTTATCCTGCATTATGGACCAGAATTCCCTGGATGCCATCTAGACACACAGAAGCAACTTTTGGTCCAATGTGGGGTTCAGGGCCAGTGTAGGGTCAGGAGAGAGTGGGATTGCTAAAGTCACTCAGTGGGTTCCCATGGCAGGGCAAGAATTGGAGTTGCACTCCAATAATCAAACCACAATACAATGCTGCTGCCATCACTAAAACATCTGAATATTGCCAAGGAATATTCAGGGTCATTTGAAGTTGGAGTTAACTTGAAGGCATGTAACAGCCACAGCAGACATATAAAACTACTTCAAAGAGTAGGGGACAATTATATGCTTAAAAAGCCAAAAGAACTGACTTATTGAACAATAAAATGAGTAAAAACTTATTGCATAGATGTGGCAGAATACTTCAATGGCATTTATATTTGCCCTCCTGTCCTCTAGAATCTATTCAGTCCAAGTGACAAGCAAAATTGACCAGCTCTAGTAATGCTGTCTCCACAGAATGAACCACATATGTCATTGAAAAAGTAGGTTAACCTTAGGATTTATTGCTTTAGCCACAACAAGGCTAGTTTCTTAATGGATCATTCACTCTATGTCTCTTTTCCTCTGCATGTGCTTTGTTCATTAGTATTATCATTCAGGACGTTCTATTACTTTTGCCCCAAATTCTATGGAGTGGGGCAACAGTTAGATTTTGATTTTCATGTTTACATCATTAAGTTCCTACCAAGGACAAAATAATTTTCTGCCAACAAACAAACAAAATGTTTCTGATAAAAAAATCAGCAGTCCCAACAGCCATGTATTATGAAGTTAATAGTCTGTCAAGACATTAACAATGTTGATTCCTGAAGAGAAGTCGAGAATTTTAAAAGACAAAACAGCATTTATCGGATGGGACAGATTGCTGCTTGTCTGACTGACTTAGTTTGTGTGACAGAGCTATGCGCTGCCTTTGGGTTCACAAGTCCTTCAAAACCAAAGATTCATGCTAATAGAAAGCCTTTCAGTGGAAAGCGCCCAACAATCTGAGCTAAAGTTTTATTTATCGGCTTTGACCATCTACTTCTGTTATCAACCATAAGGGCCCGCACACTTCATCAACTCTCAACAATAGCCGCAAGCTTGGACAATCTGTCTTGTGTCTTCATTGGGGTAAAACTTCAATGGAGCAGCTTCGTTTAAAGAGCAACCCACGCATAAAATGGAAACTCATTAAAACAGACTTTTTCAAAAGGGGGGAACCCTCATTTCAATTGAATTGAACTGTTTTTATTTCCTAGATGAAAGGTCCATTACTGGCCTATACATTCATGTGATCTTGACTTAAGTGCTCTTTATTTGACTTAAAACTTTGATTCCTTCCCATGTCTTTTTGAGGCTTTTGAAACATAATAGAAATTAAATCCTTGCTGCAGACAGCCGTGAACCTTATAACAACAATTTCATGGACCTTTTATGTTTATCACGGCAACATCTCTTTTATCTGGATGACTAGGGAAAGAAGAGGGCTGTTTTCACATGCATTTGTACAGATTTTTGTTTGTTTAAAAAATGCAAGCTAAATACATGTCCTCTACAGAGTAGAAGCTGAACAGAATACAGGTGTAGTCATTTACATTATAGATGGAAGACTGCATAAGCAGTAGACGTCAAGAGAGCTTTTCTGCTGTGTTTATATGCAAACTGACTTGCAGCTTACTGCCTGAAAACCTCACCTTGAACTTATTATGAGGGCAATAATAATATAAAAGCCACACTTCATAACCTGTGCAACACAGAAACTTTGGCTGAACACCCAGCATGCCTGTAACTGTGCAATCTACAAAGTGTGATTAAAGCTAAATAATAATATCCCAAAATGCCCTGAAAGTAGATGATAGCACACTCAATGAAATGAACTATATTCTCAGTTACATACATACACTGAATGTCAAGGGAAATTTGCTTAATACTGTGCAGCTTCAAAGAAATATTCACTGCTACCAAATAGCCTGACGGTGAAGAAAAATGAATCTAGAAACATTATAGGAAAATCTGTTGTATCATGCTCTTGTGCCTTCAAATTCATTTAATACATGCTCAAAGTCTATAATGCAAGAATGGCACTATTATTTTATTAATAATGCTTATGTAAGCCAAATACAATGCTTGATCCTTTGGGGTGGTGAAGTTCAGAGACAAGTAGAGGCCTGATCCTTTTCTCCATTGGGGCAGCTTGGACCAACCTCCTCATGGGTCTCAACTTGACTGATCAGAATCAGTCTAGTCTTGCAAAAGGGCTTCAGCAGTGGACCTGGAGAAAGGGATTTTTAATGAGTCTGACCCAGAGAATCTTTCCCTCAGAAGGGTAACCTTACTTGTTTTGGAAGAATCATAGAATCACAGAGTTGGAAGAAATCCATGTACCATCTATGCAGGAAAACACAATCAAAGCATCTCTGACAGATGGCTATGCAGCTTCTACTTAAAATCATCCAGAGAAGGAAACTCCAGCATGCTCTGAGACACCATACTCCACTGCTGAACAGCACTTACCATCAGAAGTTCTTCCTAATTTTTAAGTGAGATCTCTCCCCCGCACCCCGCAATTTGCTCCATGTCCAAGTCTTCAGAGCAGCAGAGAAGACAGCAGAGGCTGAAGTTGGGAGTAATGGACACCAGACAAATGAGCTGCAGATTCAAAATTGGTTCAAAAAATTCCTAAGATGTATCAGCCTGTTTCCTGGAGAGGTGTGTAGTGGTGAGTTACAAAAGGTAGCACTTTAGAGACTACTTCATCTATTCCCCAGATGAAATCATTTAAGTCAAATACTTATTGTCACACACCATCAAGATACACACTACTACAAATCTTCCACTTTCTCTAGTTTTCAGATAGGGATTTAAGAGCCAAGTCAAGGGGAACATGAAAACCAATAAAAGCAGCTGAAGTGGGCTCACAAGCATATCCTTCACCCTTTTTATTGGTGCAAGGATTTGTACTTATGTTGGGATGCTAGTCTATGGGCAAGAAAGGTCTCTAAGGTCAAAGAGAGTATGGTTTGTCATCACTTTGTGGACAAATTGCTGATCTGAAGCACAAGGAGAAGAACTGGGGCAGTTTTTGCAGGCATTAACAAACGCACAGCTATATTGCAGGTTTACAGTTAAGCTCCCTCCTTCCATGTCAAAGCAACCATAACACCTTCAGTGGGCTCACTCAGGCCTTTTCTCCTGCCAAGACATTCTGATGCAGCCAACCCATGGACTATCTAGGCTGAGCAAAATCTTAAGAGTATTTTAAGATTCTTTGACAGGGCATATACTTTCCCTGAAATAGAGGCAGGTCCTTTCTTATGCTAGTATTTATTTGCTCTGCATGTTGGTGCTTGTTTTCATCCTTTGTTGCTGTTTAAACCAATTCTGTTTAAAGTGGTGGTCCCTGGAACAACGTTGATCCTTGTGCCATTCACTGTCAAGTTTCCAGGAATGAAAAAACAGGTTGTGCCAAAACTGTTAGTCCTTCACTTCAGATAGACGAACAAGCACTGGTTTAAATTGACACAACAAATATGCCCTCTAGGAGGACAACATAGTATCAGTACTGCCAGCAATTGGTATTATCACCACATGCCGAGGGACAGAATAGCCAAGCAACAAAATCTTGAACTTCTAAGGAAATGCTGCTGAGTAAATCTCAACATGCTTTTGATAACTACTTTGGCTTACTCACAACTATTTTGTTGATTTCAACTTTAATCATAGTGATCCAGGGCCCTTTCTAGCAGCCACTATGGTTCAACTAGCATTAATTATCCCAAGGTTCATTTGCATTCCTTTTTCCTCTTGTTGATGCATCCATGACTAAAACTGCAGAAGTGTCTTCTTTCATTTTCAGTAAATCAACTTACCTATTATCACTGATATTACATTGTAGAATTAATTAGTTTTAATGCCACTTTAACTGCTATGGAATGACAGGAACTGTAGTTTTACAAGGTCTTTAGCTTTTCTTGCCAAAGTGTGTTGGTGCCACAAAAAACCAAAAATCCCCAGATTTCATAGCATTGAGCCATAGCACTTAAAGTGGTGACAAACTTAATCAATTCTACACTTTTGATTCTGAATTCTTGATTGAGTCACCATATCATATTGCAGTTCACTGATCCCTCTGGTGTCTTATGTCTAGATACACCTTTTAAAAAGTATAACAGATGAACATTATTTCTACTGTGCATGCTTTCTATGTCAAGAAATGTTTTCTAAATTTTGTTTCAGAAACCAGACTACCAAATTCAGCTTTAAGTTAATGAAATATGGGTTGGAAATCATAGGTGTATTCCAATTGCTGACTGTTAGACCACGTGAGCAACTTCCAACAAGCAGCTGAAGAGAATAAAACAAGCATTATTTTAGTATAAAAATGTTTTCTGTTGCAAATCAAAACTTCTTACTGTTAATTGTACCAAGTTATGTTCACTGGTTCCAGTGCCTAATGACAAAACATGTCTAGTAGATACTATGTACTATATAGCACCTGACTAACACTAGCTTGATCAAATTTAAGAACATCAGACAAAGTGTTGTTTTTAAAAAAAAGAAAATTGTCTCATTTAGTTTTGAAACATAAGGCCCCACTCACTTCATTTAAGGTTCACAATGAAAGGAAGCCTGATCAATCTGTCTTGTGTTTTCTTAGGGCGAGACTGCAATTGAGTGGAAGCAACAGAGGAACAAAGCCCACATTCAAATCTGTAACTCATTAAAATACATTAAAAACAGGGTTAAATCTCAATTGTAAGTGAACAGTGGTTGGCTCCTTTTAACTACATACATTCGATTAATAAGCCATACATTCATTAACTCTGAACCAGTGGATTGCAGAGTTAAATTAGAATGAATAAACTCTACTGTTTAGATCTTTAACTGACTTGATTTTTTTAGGGAGGAGAAAATGTGTGTTTGTGCATGTTGTGCAAGTATTATACATTCTATGTCATACAGAGGACAATGTAAAATACAGCCATCTCAAAACATTTCTAATGCCTATGGGATAGAATCATAGAATTATAGAATCATAAAGTTGGAAGAGACCTCATGGGCCATCCAGTCCAACCCCCTGCCAAAAAGCAGGAAAATCACATTTAAAGGATGATCTCTGTGGGTGCACAATATTGTGACCCAGTCTTTTGGGAGATTTTTGGCAGAAAGCTTTTGTCCTAAACTGCATTTAGTTTCAGCTACTCAAAAAGTTATCTCTTCCACACTTAGGGTTGATTTATACTATCAAATTAATGCAGTTTGATATCACTTTAACTGTCATGGCTCAATGCTATGGAATCCAGGTAGTTGTTGTTTTATAAGGTCTTTAGCTTTCTCGATTGCAGTGGTTCTCAACCTGTGGGTCCCCAGATGTTTTTGGCCTACAACTCCCAGAAATCCCAACCAGTTTTCCAGCTGTTAGGATTTCTGGGCGTTAAAGGCCAAAAACATATGGGGACCCCAGGTTGAGAACCACTGCTGTATCAAATAGTGCTGATACCTCACCAAGCTACAACATTCAGGATTCCATCACATTCAGTCATGACAATTAAAGTGGTGTCAAACTTCATTAATTTGAGGCATCCTAAAAGGAACAAAGAGAAGAAGGTGTTTTGAGGTCATAGAACAGATAAAATTGATGCCACACTAGGAAAGGATCAGATTAAAAAAACTGTTGCAGCCAGGGTCATAGCCAGAAAATAATTCAGCGGGGAGGGGGTTGAAACTTTCTTTTAGCTAATTATGAAGAGTAGGTCAATAACGCAAAATAATTTAGAAATCAGGTTCCATTAATAAACTTCAGTGGACACTCATGGGGATTTGATTAACCAGTTAACATTCATGAGTAATCCAGGTTTTTTAAAAAAACCTGAAAAATTTGGGGGAAGTTGAACTCCTACCCCACCACCCACCCCCACCCTCTTGGCTAAAGCCCTGGTTGCAGCCCCTCCTGGTATGCTCTTCCTCATTAATAATTTTTGCCATCTTGGCCACGCTGAGGTTACTTGCCTACAGGTGTCCAGGCTTTCATCCACGAAATACTGAATGTTTGTTCTGAGGGATGTACCAAGAATATATAGGATTGCAGTGTTATTTTTGTTAGTTATCAGAAATCTTCTGTTTGTTAACATAATATCAAGATGCAGAGATGAGGACAAGCCTCTAGTTTAACTCCCCTTTTTAATGTATCTTGACTTTCTATAATGTGTTATTTCAGAAGAGGTTAAACTAAGGCCCCTTCCACGTGGCTGTATAAAATCCACATTGAACTGGTTTATATGACAGTGTGGACTCAGATAATCCAGTTCAAAGCAGATATTGTGGATTATCTGTCTTGATATTCTGGGTAATATGGCTGTGTGGGAGAGCAATAAATCCCATTACAAGACAGGTGGTAATAACGAATACAGCTCTATTACTTTTTCATCAAGAGTGCTGTGAAAAACTCTTGGGCTCATATGTTGAACATATATCCAGGGAAGCCTAAATGCTCCAACGCAGTGGTTCTCAGCCTGTGGGTCCCCAGAAGTTTTGGCCCACAACTCTCAGAAATCCTAACGGCTGGGATTTCTGGGAGTTGTAGGACAAAACCTGGAGACCCACAGGCTGAGAACCACTACTCTAAAGGCATCAGATTCCATTTGAGAGCTAAGCTCTGGTTTGCACTTGAATGGGAGACTGTTAATAAATACCAGATGTTGTAGGCTTTATTTCTGAGGGAGTAACTAACAAAATCACCAGTAAGTATTCCTTACTTAAGAAACTCATGGTGTAAGCATAAGTCTACAGGCAACTTGAAGAAACACTTGAATGTGCTTCTTTGGTGTCTGATGGAATCTCCTTCTCTGGAGGATTTTAAGCAGTGGCTGCATGGCCATCTGTTGGGGGTGCTTGATTGTGTGTTCCTGCATGGCAGGAGATTGGATGGAATGGCCCTTGGGGTCTCTACCAGCTCTATGATTCTACAACACACACATATTCATAATACCCTGAGATTCCTTGTGTCTGATCAGAATGTTTACATATGAAATTGACCTTGAAGATGACTCAATCTTATAGAGTTACTCTAATGTCCTGGGTTGTAAAATAAGTTACCAACTGGTTCATGACCATATCCTTATTTTGATTTTTCTCTGTCTGCGAAAGACAATGAATAAATTACATCCATTCCAATGAGAAGTGCTGATATTTATGATACAGTTACCAACTCATTACTGCCATATGAATTTGAGTTTAGAATGTGAAATACTCAAAATTAAATAAAAACAAGATGTCCTCATGTATAGTAATTGGCTGATCATACAAATACTTATTAAATATAAACACATATGCTTTTGTAGATTTGTTAGAAAGATTTGTTAATTGCTTAATGAAAGATGTCTTTCAGATACTAATGTCTTCATTTAGTTCAACAGATTAAATTTTATATGAAGGGATATTAGTATGCATGCAATGAAGTGACAAGGCCAACTGCAAAAGCTTAAGTGTCAATGAATGAAATGCAGCTATATGTTAAACTAAAATCTATAATCTTCACTGCAGTCACAATACAGACTATATCATGGATTTTATTTATTACAAAAGTTATATTTAATAGAGCATCAAACACCACAATATGTTTTGATTCAGTTGCTCTGTTTCTACCATAAATAAATAATGAAATCTTGAAACTGTGCATGAAAATAGAGTGAATTATTCTTAATGAGCAATAAAAATGTCATCTTTCTTTGCTACGAAAAATCCTGCTTTGCTGACATTTAAAAGTCCAAGTAAATATATTTTGTAATTATTCTGCTTATGAACAATTCCAGTTTGCATTTAGCAAGACCAATCCCCTTTAATTGATTAATAAGTGGCAATGCAGTGGTAATGTCAACAATTTTTGCAAAAGCAAATTGCTGGCAATGCCAACAGACCTGTGTCTTCATTTTTTGCTTTAAGCTAGAGCTTAGTCTGGCATGATCTTTTCTTTTCCCCCAGTAGGGTGCATGAGCCCTCTGGCTTCCAAGTGCGTTTTCTACTGTGGTTACATCTTGGCCAGGATACAGCTGCTCGGAGCAAGTCTTTTGCATCGACAATGGGGTCATCCCACCACCTTCCTTTCAGATCAATATGATCGGTACAAACAATAGTTTGATTTTGATTGCTCTATAGCACGCTTGGGTAGACCCTCTGAATGCAAGAGAATTGCTCCAAAACAATGGTCTGGTTCATCATCCAAAGCGTCCCTTTTCAGACAGCTGCCTCTGCCACACTCACCCTGACAAACGTCCAGAAAAACAGATGGTTACAGCATTCATGGGCAGTTCAGTGAAAACCCCAGAGTCAACTATTCAAGACATCGTTATCATCAGGCTCATAAAAGGAGTGTTTTCTGACACTAAAAACTGAAAATAGATTTCCAAATTCTGTCCATACAGTGACACCACATAGTTGTTTTTTAAAAAAAGAAGCCAAAGCCCCCTTTGTGTATACCATATTTTACAACAATGTGACTAGCAGAAGGGGGATGCCAGTTCTGTGACATCACTATGTATGAACAGAATTTGAAATGTATTTTTAGCATTAGAGATGCTTCTTTTAAAAAATTGACATGACATCCTGAATAGCTTATTTGTTGTTGTGGGAACACCGCACACATACAGTGGCCCAACAAGGAATGCACAAACTTAATGACCAGCTTCTAAATAATAAAATTATTGACAATGGAGAATGGCTGTTAGCCTCCCACTTTCTGTTATCATTTTTCATTTTATTCATTTGTGAATTTTTTATTTTACCTCTTCCTAACAAAATCCAATACTTAAGGTCACTATATAACAGTGGTTCTCAACCTGTGGGTCCCCAGATGTTTTTGCCTTCAACTCCCAGAAATCCTAACAGCTGGTAAACTGGCTAGGATTTCTGGGAGTTGTAGGCCAAAACACCTGGGGACACAGGTTGAGCACCACTGCTATATAATATCACTGAAAACAAATTAAACACTATAACCACAATTGTCATCAGATTAACTAAGTATTCAAAAAATTCAAATGTCAACCCTTTCTAAGAACCACATAAGGAGATACCAACCACAGCTCAAGTACATTCTACAAACTGAGAGTGACTTTAAAAAGTTGACTTCTATGTGTCAGTCAAACCAGAGAGGCTATTCTCAAAGTAAAGTTATTCACAAGAAAGCCTTTGTTAAAGATCAGGTTCATAACAAGGTGAATCTAACAACCACACCAAACAGGCAAAATTGCACATCCTATGACACTTCAACTTCACTTGAGCCATAGAGTCCACTGGTTCTCATCAAACAACATCGATCTACTTATAATGTTTTAATTAATTGTTCTGTGTTTTAAGGTGGGAGAGAAAATCATCATCATCATCATCATCATTATAATATAATAAGAACGGGGGGTACTCACAGTAAAGGGTAATGGGGGTGCTCTCAAACCAAGGAAATAATATATAGGGGGGATGCCTAAAGACCCTTCCACAGTTCAATAAAATCCCCATTGAACTGGATTATACAGCAGTCTGGACTCAGATAACCCAGCTCAAAGCAGCAAGTGTGATTTACCTGCCTCGAGATTCTATGGTCCCTTCCACACAGCTGAATGCCATCGCCCATTTTCTGCTATGAACTGGATTCACTCTGAACAACACTCGACAACAGGGGAATTCCAGACATGAAACAATCAGGGCCAGCTAACACCTCACCAAAAGATTCCCCCAGGGAGGAAGCAGCCAGGCTTTGAAGATAAACGCCATTACATGCAAATCATTCTGACAAACTGCCACCTTCATACTTGCCTCCAACAGACAAAACAATTAACAACCAGAAAAATTGTATATTCACATGCTTTAGGAAATAACATATACTAACTACCACCAATTACTAAAAACTTTATTTCCAATACCACCACAATTTGCCACAGCAATGCATGGCCAGACACAGCTAGTAGAATAATAAGTAAAAGAGACCACACAGGCCATCCAGTCCAGTCTCTTGACATGCAGGAACATACAATCAAAAAACTCCCAACTGACAGTAATTCAACTTCTGCTTAAAAACCTCCAGAGTAGGAGACTCCACCACACTCTGAGGCAGATTTTGCAAGGCATGTTCCATGTATCCTTCCTTAATTTAAAATGCACTGGAATCCATGTGCAAAAGAGAGAGGAGGAATGTTTGAAGGATGAGAAGAGGATGTGTCCTCTTTAGGTGCTTGGGTAGGCATACCCTCCAACATTTCACAGAAAACAACCAGCTGTGACCACACTCTGATGTTGTTTGGTCACATTTCTTCTCATCTACGAAGCGTTGGAGGGTTTGCCTACACAAGATCTCTCATCTTTAAAGGAAGACAATGATGAACCTCTTCTAAATAGATCTTGCCAATGAAACCCTGTGATAGGGTCACCGTAGATCAGAAACATCTTGGAGACATACAACATCAGCAATATACTGCAAAGAAGAAGGAAATATCTGAGATTATATGGTGTGTTCTTCTTGCACTCACCGTAGATTCACTACAACTTCTACTGCCAATTAGTAATTAAGACAAATACACATTATCCATGTTCTTTCCATTTCACTTAAAATCATGTCTGAAAGAAAAATAGATTTATCTTTTGGAACATGAGTAAATGCTAGAAAGATTTGAGCCACAGATCTTTCCTATTTGACATTAAGCTCCCATAACTACAAGTCACGGTGTCCCATAGTTCACACAGACATTTTATATGTATTTGAAAAAAGTAAACAGGTTAAGCATAAAGAAAAGCTGAATCTATACTGAGGTGGAGAGAGGTCAGCAAGTAAGGAGGACAGGAGCAAAGGAAAAAGAGCACAGGGAAAGTGAAAGGCAACTAGGTTAGAGGAGAAGAGGGTGAAATTCCACTTGTAAACAAGGTCAGTGCATTCCATTTTTAAAGGAAAAGCAGCAATGGCAGAAGCAAATTAGCAGCAGCTGGGACTCACAGCTTGTGAGCTTCCCAGTCATGACCTATGTGCTTTACTAGGAGCCCTTTCACACTATACAATTATAGCATTATGATTCCACGATGAGGTTCCAACCTATGGGATCCTGGAATTTGCAGTCTAGAGAAAAGTATTTAGAATTCTCAGCAAGAGAGGTCTCAGAGTCCACAAGACCACAACATCCAGGATTCCATAAGAGCAGGCAAAGATTGAGAGAAGTGCTGGAACCACAGCTGGATCAGCTTATTGTGGAAACTGACATAAGAGAATCAGAGTATATGGATCTGGGTAACTACCTGAAAGCCTAGTCTCCTCTAATTTGTCTGTGTGCGTCTTACAATCTCCAGGGGATGGATTTTACTCAGCTCCACAGACTGATAGTGAACACACAGAAGAAGGCCTTCTCCATAGCTACTCCTAGAGTCCTAGACTATAAGGCTCCCTCCCAAGAGTGGCTTATTTGGCCTTCATTCTGCTATCTTTTCATCAAAAGGTAAGGACTTTATATTTAAGCAGGTACTCAGTTTGTCACTGGTTGGAGCAGAAGGAAATATGTTCAATACAATGTGTGGTACTTTACTATATTTGAAATGTGTTTTAACTTTTTGATTTAATGCTTTAATGTCATTGTTTAATGGATTCTTAATTTTTTGCATTATATATTGATTTAGCTGTATTTTGTTTTACATTGTAAAACATTTCAGGTCTCATAATGAGCAAAAGACAGGAGACAAATTAAATAAATAAATCTCAAATCACCAGAAGAGATGACAACTCAGAACCAGAGATTTGGTGGTGGTGGTGTCCATACGGAACAGTGAGCATATTGATCCCAGCAGTTGGAGCAGTTGCTGCAATTCCTGCTAGGATTTCCATATCATGTGTATTTCCGGAGGATTTTCTGGGCCCTATGTTGATGGCACTTGCACAAGCTTCACTATTAATTATTGGGGCGGTTTCCCTGCAGGCCCTACATAACTGCAAAGCTATATTCAATGCAAAAATAAAACTTGCTTCTCCAGTAATTTGTCTCCCCTTCTTAAAATCTAGGCCCCTTCTACACTACATATAAAATCCAGATTATCTGTTTTGAACTGGATTATCTGTGTAGACTCATATAATCCAGTTCAAAGAAGATAATCTGGATTATATCGCAATGTAGAAGAGGCCCTAGAGAATGATAGTAAGTTGCAACGCTCTAAAATTCAACTGGCACCCTTAGCACTAGCAAGAATAGTGCTTACAGTTGCACACTTCTATGACTGCCTTTTTCAGACTTTTTGATGAACATGTCAAGGACTAGAGTAGGGTGGGCAACGTGTGGGCCATGGGCCATATGTGACTCCTAGGGCTTTTTTGGAACCTCACTGAATTCAATTTCTTTTAGGAAAAAATAAATGTGGAAAAACATGGAAGTGGACAGGAAGCAACTTCTGCCACTTCCTGTTGAAATGAGCCTAAAATGGATCCAGAACTAGTGAAAATATGGTGAAAATTCTCTTGATTCCCTAGCAATAGTTTGGGGAATGTTTTTATGGAGAGACACAAACCTTCAAAGTCTCCTTCTAGCTTCTCACAGGACCCTTCTACAATGCCATACAAAATCCATATTACAGTAGAGTCTCACTTATCCAACGTTTGCTTATCCAACGTTCTGGATTATCCAACGCATTTTTGTAGTCAATGTTTTCAATATATTGCGATTTTTTGGTGCTAAATTCATAAATACATTAATTACTACGTAGCATTACTGCATATTGAACTACTTTTCTGTCAAATTTGTTGTATAACATGAAGTTTTGGTGCTTAATTTGTAAAATCATAACCTAATTTGATGTTTAATAGGCTTCTCCTTAATCTCTCTTTATTATCCAACATATTCGCTTATCCAACGTTCTGCCGGCCCGTTTATGTTGGATAAGTGAGACTCTACTGTATCTGCTTTGAGCTGGATTATATGACATTTCAAAGCAGATCAGTTCAAATCAGATAATGTAGATTTTTGGCTTTGATAACCCGGAGTATCTGGCACTATCGAAGGGGACACAGTCATCCACCCTGGTTTAGATATAAGGAATATGTAGTAAGATGCCAGGCAGGACATGAAGACCAGCCCCTGTCTTCATGTCCATCTCCCAGTGCTCACTTAGGCTCCTGCTACACTGCCATATAATCCAGACTATAATATCAGATAATCTGGATTTTATCTGGCAGTGGTCACTTCTGAAAGGGAAAAAATATCCACAATACATAGACATTAATGATGAATGCAACACTTGCCTTAAAGGGGTTTTGATCTTAGAATACCCTTTATATATGCATGTCATTGTGCTAGTTAAAGTCTTCTGAGGGCCCTTCCACAAAGCCATGTAAACCAGAATATCAGGGAAGTAAATCCCACCATATCTGCTTTGAACTGGGTTATCTGAGTCCACACTGCCATATATTCCAAAGCAGAAAATGTGGGATTTTATTTAGCTGTGTGGAAGGGGCCTGAGGCTTCTAAATTCTAGTCCCTCCAAAATCTGTTAAAATATAGGGTGTTTGAAAAAGAACCCCCTATTTACCATTTAATTTAAATGGAGAATAGGGAGTTTTTTTTTCAAACACCCTGTACATCACCTGACTAGGAAAAATGCAATAACTGTATCTTGTTCTTTTGAACAGGAATCCATTATAAACATTTGGGAGACCCTGTTCATGAGTGATTCATTTCACAGTGTGCATGTTTACTGGCTTTCCTGATCTTCCCAACTAAAGTCCAGTTCAAACAGACATGAAACATTCTGCTTAGAATTAAAAACAGAACTGTAGATCTGTTTGCATAAATACGTGTCCTCAAAAGAGCATGACCTTCTTTTGATTTCCTATGTATTTAGAGGAAAGAGATAGTGGGGAAATTAAGAAGAATGCTCCTTTAAATCTCCACAAATTTTCCCCCTGTTGAGTTAATCACATGTGACAATGATTTGAGCCTGTACTCAGAACCTGTTAAGAATTCTGTCCAGCTGAAATACAAACACTGTTTCAATTACTACAAGAGGCAGGTATGTATTAAAGCGACACTGACTTCCTTCAGTGTCAGAATAGACTTTTGGATTTATATGCACACATAGAAGTGTGTCTCTATAGGCAGGACGGTGATCTAGCAGTCATAAACAGTTTCTGCTACAGTGTCTAAGATTTAAACAAACAATCATTGCTTTTCAGAATACAACTCCAACCCATTAGTGATATAGGAGTGCACAGGAGAAAAAACGATTGCACGTTACAGAATTCAACAGAGAGATAATAATTCTCACACTACTCAGTAGCAGCAGTTCAGGATGGGCTTTCCCCCCTCCTGCCTTCATGCTGTGGGTTTTACAATCTAAACACAGAAATTAAATTCCTATAGTCATAACTCAGCATCCTCCAATTGCTCCAAAAATGGACATTAAGCTCCTCAAAGGGGTTGACAATGTCCTTTTAAATTATAGCTGCTGATTTAGATCACTATAATATGACAAAATAGACTTCAAGTTCTCAAGCCTGGAGACAGCACAATGATTCTAAGCAGATTCTGTGCGATCTGCCCTCTACCGTTCATCCAGGAAACAGCCGTTTTTGCAACTATTCCCCATGTACAGAGAGCCAAGAGTGTGCACAGTACTATATAGGGAAGAACAGAAGAGTTGTGCCAGGAAAAACCAAAGTCCTGTCTAGTTCTGATCTCACAGTAAAGTTGTTTTTATGAAGGCCCCCATGTAGGGCATGGACAAAATAAGATCATCCTACTCATGATTACTGGCAACAGACATTGACAGGTATTCTTCTTCTGATTCTGGAGGCTGTATATGGCTATCATCTTCTAAGCATGACACAGCCACTGCCTAGAGGGGTGATAAATGCTATTACTAACACCCACGCCCCTAATTATTTTCAATAATAATTATGAACCCAGCAAAGGTACTATCTTTCCATGGTGGTGGGATTGTGTGCTCCAGTGAGGCAACAGGCTATGCTGATGGGCAGCAGTGCTGCTGGCAGAGCCTCCAAATCAGCTTTTGTTGAGAAGCCAGACAAAATGTGCCAAACAGCTACTAGGCAGCAGTAGTAGCAGAGGATCACACTAGCAGAGGATCTCTCAGAGACAATGACAGTGGCATCATAGTTAAGGCTTGTTAGCACTTTACAGAGGAAGCCACAGTTAACCTTCTTTTGATGATTTTTACCGTGAAAATCCTAGAATCATACAGTCCAAATTTACATAAGAGATAGTGCCAAGAGATGAAACTCCCAGGTTAGATGGTACTTGATGAGCTACTGGGATATGACAGAAAGATCTAGACAGAAAGATCATATCAAAACCTTTTATTATGTAGATCACCAAATTAGGCCCTGAGCTGTAGATTCCAGTTTAGCATTTTGAGACCTACTGGCTATCATAGAGTCCCAGCTTTCAATGAAAAAAAGTCTAGTTTATAGAAGCTGACTTACAAGACAAAATGTTCTGGTACCATACTGCTCAGGTGTTTTTAGAAATTAAACTTTCGTTGTTTATAACCTATGAAATCTTCCCCATGAAAAACCATTTATGAGCAGTGCTGTATAAAGTGATAGATATGAAGTGAACATTTATCTGCCAAATGGATTCATTATGAAAACAGTTTTACACTTCTGGAATGGTGATTACATCCCACAGAAATATTATGAACATTAGATAGCATTGATGGGGGCCCTGCATTTCCATTCCTTAATGCCAGGAAACAGATACAACAAGAAGAGCTCATACCTTTCTTTGCTCATAGAGTACTTTTCACTTTTTGTAATAAATAATAACTCACTACTTTAAAAAGTTCCACTGTTCACACCCAGATAAAATGCTGAGGTGGCACTGCGTGTAAGCACAAGTTACATCAGGTCTGCAAAACATCAGATCTGCAAAAACAAGTTACATCAGGTCTGCAAAAACATATAGTAATGTCTATATGGATGGAAAGAGAATAGTGTGTGACACCCCTGGAGGAAAGCCAAATGTTTTATTCCAGTACATTGAAATTAAGGTATGTGAAGGGAAGGGCTATACAATAACTTGAAGCAGGCCTGGCCAACCTGTGACACTCCAGGGACCTCTTACAGGGCATTTTGTCCCATTGTTGCTGCTTTATTTCACAGCAAGGACAGGCAGGGCCTGCCATGCACCATCACATGAAGCACAGCAGGCCCTGACCACATTCCTCCCAAAGTGGAGGGGAAGTGCCAAAAAGGTGCTTTCTCCTCCACTGCGGGGAGAAAAGTGTAGTTTGGGTAGCTCCAATGGAGATGGCCATACTTTCCTCCCCCTTTTGCCATGTGATGGCAGAAAGGGCGGCAGGGCAACATGCGTTGCTGTGAATTGCCACCCTTTCTGCCATCTGATGAGGATAGGAACAGGGTACCAAACCACCCTCTCCCATCCCCACCATTAAGGACGGGAGGAGGGAGGGCGTGCAGGGTGACACAAGCCACCCCACAAGCCTTTCCTTTCACCAGTGATTGCTGGTGCAACGGCATGGCCTGAAAGGGCCATGTGAAGAGGTCACAGGTGTTTTGGATTCTGCTTCCATGATTCCCAACAGCTGGTAAACTGGCGGGCTGGGAATCCCAAATACCAAGGATGCCACAAACTGGCCAGGCCTGGCCCTGAAGGAATCTAGGAAATGGTGGAAGAAAAGTAGCCAGAAGGGCCATCTCAACAATAATCTGGAGCTAGTGGTTGATACACAGGGAATGCAAGTCATGGAATTGATGTTGTGACACATTATCTACAGTGGGGAGATGAAGATAGAAAGCTTTGAAAGCATGAATGAATCAGCTTCAACTTGAATAAACACTGCATTGCATCTAATTATGACATTTACACCGCATCTTCAATAGCCAGTCAGCACTTCCTGAATAGCCACTATGATGAGATAATGTCATAATGACAAAAAATCATTTAAGCCTATTTAGACACATCTCTGTTACTCCAAGTTGTCATCCAGGTAATGCAGCAAGTTTAGAGGATGTCTTAGTAAGAGATATTCCGTGAATTGATAGTTAAGATGTCCCGAAGCACCAGTGGAAAGCTTGTCCCACCTCAAGATGCCTTGTGACAGCAATTTGCATCCAACGGAGCCACCATAGCCAGCAATGAAGGATCAATGTGTTGTGGTTTGATCACATCTGAAGAACTACAAATTGACCACTTCTGCCCCACGCTTATCAAGATATAGTGGAAGCAACACACATAATAGAATGAAATGCAAAACTCCCTACTCCACAAGAAAGCAAAGTTTTTGGCCACTCTAGTTGGCTAAAACCTCACTCACCATTTCACCATTTGCTTCAACTGTGTGCCAAGCTACATGTTTTTAAAGCAAGCGTCATTGCATTAGTCTTCTGAGGAAAATGTTTAAAGAGGCCACACTGTTCCAAAAGTTCAAAGTCTGACTGTCTGCCCAGAATCTGTAATGTAAAGTATCCTTTTGTTTGCAGCGGCTGTTACATATCAAAAAGCAATTATGTTTTCAAGATACTCCCTGTGTGACTTTTTATCCTAAGGGAAATGAACTAAAATAGCTGTACTACAGATTTGTTTGTGGAATTCTTGCAAACATGTCCTAGAAAAGAAGATTGCCTTGAACAGTTCTCACACAGAAAGTATTTTGCAGGTTATATCAGTGTAAGAAGCCATCTTCAGCATAAAAAGAGAAACGAAGGAGAGATGCTAAATTTGACTCAGTTAACCTTACAACAGGAAAATATAAAAAGGACTTTGCTGTCCTTAGATTGCAGCATGGAACAGTATTATTTATTAATTATTTATTTGCCCCATATATACCCCGCCTTTCTCACCCCAAAGGGGAGTCAAGGCGGCTTTTTATATGTACAGTAGCAAAATACTTCTTTATATGTACATTAAAAACTATGTGCTTATATGATTCTATATCCTTAAAACTATAATAAAGAGTCTGGAACCTTTTCACATTGCTGAATAACAGCACTATGACTCCTCTGTAACTACCATGGTTCCATTCAATGGGAGCTTAGAATTTGCAGTTTAAGGAAGGTAAGACTACAGAGAGTGCTACTATCTTACCACTTAATACTACAAACACTACTATTCCATAGGATGTTGTCATGGTAGCTGAGTGAACTCATAGTGATATAACTGTATAGTATGAAAGTACCCCTAGTGGCACCTTAAAAACATTATATAAACTACAGCTCACTTTAATTTTGGAATATTCCCTGGAACGATAAGTGTTTTAAATTTTGGATTTTTTTCAGATTTTGGAAAACCTGTATTTGCACATTTATACATAATGAGATATCTTGGAGAAGGAACCCCACATCTAAACCTGAAATTAATTTAAGTTTCATATATACCTTATATATAGTCTGAAGATAAATTTGAACAATAATTTTGTGCATGAAATAAAGAATACAGTATGTACACTGAACCTTCAGAAAGCAAAAGTGTCATGATCCATATGGACAATTTGGAATTTTGGAGTACAGTGTTCCCTCAATGTTCCAGGACCACCCAGAATACGTGAAAATCCACAAAGTAGGGGCACTATATTTATTTTAATATTTACACATTATATTAGTAGTTAGGTGGTTTTTTTCGCCTTCGCAAGCCTTCTTCCTGCACTTCTTCATGGTGGCCTCCTCTCCGGTGTCTGTCATTTTACCTTTTGCACATGCGCATCCTTCTCTTCGGTATCCAGAGTGGCCCGGCTGGCCGCTGATGAGAGGGAGGGCACATGCGCAAAGGGGAAGCTGGCACCTCACCGCAAAGCAGTGAGGGAGCGAAAAGCGAACCACAAAGTAGGGAGGGAACACTGTAGTTTGGAATACTAGACAAAAGATCTTCAACCTGGACTACTAAATTCTTTGTTGCTTTTGGTGCAACAGACCACACATTGGAAAAATTTCTTATTTGAACTGCAACTCCCAGGATCCCTAAGACAACATGGCCTGTTACCATACATAGATCTCTTATGTAAAGTGCATACTGCCAATAAAGAGTACAGCCTAGTTCAGATGCAATATACCAAGTCCAAAAAAATAACCATAGGGCAAAAAGAGCACAAAGTAAGAAATGAGATCATCTCCTCCTCCTCCCTTCCCGTTCTTCCTCTGTTTAATTATCTGGAGGAAAGTTTGCAGTTGATTAAACTATAGTTTCCCATAAAGTTCAAACTGGGGGAAATTCAGTTTAATTGCTTGTTTCAAAACCAGTTTGAAAACCTGGGCACATGGGATTGCACATGGGAGTACACTTGAACAGGGTCCCATGTGTCTTTATGAATGCATATGCAGGAGCACAATAAAAGGCAGCACTGTTTTACTTGAGAGCATGGAGAAATGGAAACCACCCAAAACCAGGGAACAGATGCAGATTCAATTTCTTAAAGTCCCTAAATGAGCATAATTTGAACAGATTTAGCTGAGCATAGAGATTAGATATAAATTCATGTAATGAAGTGGACCGTATTCAATACCATAGTCTATAACTAGCATTATGCTGCAGAACTCTACACTGTCTGGCAAGCAGTGACAAGTGCAAAGCAGCATGCCTTTTTAATTGTCCCTATTTAGCAGAGAGAATCAAAAGTAAGCTTTTGCCATCCCACCTTTTCAGCCGTTTTTAACATATCCCATTTTTTTCTCTTCCTTCCACTTTTCCTCATTGTCTTCAAGCTTGTTTCCATTGCTAAAAACTGAGTTCCAAGTGAAAAAGTACTATGCCTTAATTAACACAGTTGGAAGAAGTAACATACAATTTTAAGATAAAATCCAAAACCTTAAGGCCACATGAAAAATGAAAGCCAACTTCCCACTCTAGCCCTTGATAATTGCTGCTTAGCAAGAACACAACAGGATTTTACAATGGATGTTTATGTCTTGGTTTGCCAAATTACAGAGGAGGCCTAGTACAAAAGTATCTTTGTGCAAAGTACTGGTATCTGTTCAAACTTGATGACTGCCAGCTGAACTTTGCCTTGGAAAACTGTAACCCAGAGCAGTTCAACTGGCCAGATACAGGTAGATTTGAGATACCCTCCAGCCCTTCTCTGTTCTCACTCTGACTTCTTCCCCAGTTGGATGGCTGAACACAATTCAGAACAGCTATTTGCCAGTTCCTGGAGAATATTGCAGTAGTCTGGAGCAGCAAATAAACATACTTTCCCCTCCACACCCAGCATAATGACAAGTAGTAAAGGTCAATGGGGAGCACCAGTAAAATCAGTATGTGTGGTAAAGTTTGCAATGGAGAAACAGAGAATAGAGAAGTAGACAGAACTTCAGAGTAAACTGTGCAGAGTGCCGTGGAAGATCGTTCAAGATAAAGTTCAGAATAGCTGAAACCCTTTGATAGGTCCCATTGATATATTTTCTATCAATACAGAATATGAAGATTTCTAAGGTACAACATACTGGCTATGGGAAATCGTGTTTTCTAAATCGTTTAAAATGCTTTTTTTTTTATCCTAAAGGGCTAAATAGCACTGTATCAGGGTTCTGAATTCCATGGTGGTGGACTTATAGTTATGTCAAAGAGCATATTAATAGAATCTCCAATTTCTGCGCCTCTGGTTTAGTTTGATAACATTGAGAATTGAAGATGGAAAACGATATTTCAAATAGGACTGTGACTGTCAGCTGAGAAGCATGCAAGTCTTGAGTTTTATTTATTTATTTATTATTTCACATACTTGTATCCTGCCCTTCTCACCCCAAAGGGGACTTAGGACGGCCTCACAACCAGCAACAATTTGATGCCCAACATACAATTCCAAAAGTAACCATTACAATTAAACCCAAACATTAAAACATAAATTAATTAAAACAACAATTAAAATCACGCAAGTCCAAATCGTAGTCCAGGATAGGTCCATCAGTCCATCACTTTAAAAGTTCTCAATTATTGCACTGCTATAGTTACTGCTCAAATGCTCTGGATCAAAAACTGAAATCTAGAGCAGCAACCACACTGGCCCATAGCTTGCCCTTCAAACAGAGAGAAACTAAGAGAGAAACCTTAGTGAAAGGGGTTCCCAGATCAAGGAGAAATAGGGGGATTTTATTTCTTCTCGCCTACTTAGGGAGGCAGCATAAGGAACATTTGTTTTAGCCTGGATTGAAAGCTTCTAGCAGGAGTTCTACACATTAAAGCAATGTGATAACTTACACAAGGGATAACCTTGTACAGTACTTGTAACAGTATTGAACAGGGAACTTGATGCTAGAAAACATGCCAAGAAATTCTCCTCCTGGTCGGCGAGTTTGTCCATATGTACTCATGGGATTAACTGAAAAGAATCACTTGTCAAATGTTAGGCAAATGTTATATTGAACCTGACTATTACTCTTAACCCATTCACTTCTCTTTTAACCTCAACAAGCTTTCAATTAATATTAATGTTCCTTTCAGAAGGAACTGGTGCTTGCAGCGAACATATCTTGCCCAGGAGAGTAAGGCAAATTTGTCTAAGCTCAAGTATTTCAGCAAGACAGGCTTCTTATTTTAAGCACTCACCAAGGAAGAAGTAAATTATACTTGGAGATGGGATTTTAAAAAGACAATCAAAAGAGGAGGAGTGTCAATAAATCTGCCCTCTGATGAGGATATTCTATTAGAAAATCATTTGTAAGTATATTAACCTGTAAAAACAAATTGCTGATGGGTTCATGGGTTGAATGAAAATATTATAGAGGTCATTAAATGTAAAAGGGAATGGCCAGAGCCCATGCTTTCTAGAAACCAGTCAAAACTAACATCCTCCACACATACACACACACAAAATACCACTACCACCTGGAGGGGGGGGGGGTAGAGATAAAAAAAAAAAACCTAACCCACTGAGTGATAAATACCTCCCGTTTAAGATGGAAAAAAAAAACCACTGCCAGCACCAGCATTTAAAGGAACTGTACTGGCAGTAATATATGTTATATGTTAATTAAAAACCTTCAAGGTACCATGGATGTTAGTAATTTTACTTATTTCTACTTCTAAAATAAAAATATAGATGAACTTAAAATTAATATTTCTTTTGATATTTACTTAATATTTTATTTTTTTCATGTCAGGAGCAACTTGAGAAACTGCAAGTCGCTTCTGGTGTTTTATGGTAATATCAGTAAAAATATTTCTTTACTCATGAAATGTGGAAACAATTACATTTAGTTCTTCCATTTTTGCATGACTGCTATGAGAAGGGTGTCTAAAGCACTATGTAAGTGTTTGATACTGTAGGAATCCTACTGAGAATTGGTCAGGATGAACCTTTTGTCTGTGTAAAAGCCTGGGACTATTGTGAGATCAGAGGCATTGGGACAGGTGGAAGAACAATACCTGAGCAATACCAGGCCAATTATTTCTCAGATATCAAGCTGCCTCTCCTCGCTTGCTATCTTGCATGGAAGTTGTCTTTTAACACAGGGGTAACTGGTCACCTGTGTAAAAGGAGCTACAGAGGTAAAAGGAGATGTTTGAAAGTAGTAAAGAGCCCTGGAAATATTCTATGGATGAGGTAAGGGTGTTTCCACAGGTTTTGAAGTGTCTGGATGAGTTTCTGTGCAGTTATAAAACAAAGACTGTTGCAAAATTGTACATAATTATTTTTGAAAAATTTTGGGGTTTGGGAGAGCTGGACTGGTAGGGGCTTCAAGGGCTGGAAAAGTTAGGTCCAAGAACAACATGTAACTCATAGACACACTCTGCCCAACCCCTGTTTTAAAACTGAAATGAAATGAGTTATGGTGTAGGGATGTTATGAATATGACTTATCTTTCAAGATACACGCTCCTCTTTGTTACATCATGCTGCTCAAAGAATCAAAAGAGTGGAAACGTTTTCACAGATCCAGAAATCTCAAGGAAAGGAAAGGGCCTAGCTCAGTGTCAAAACACATGTTAATGCTCCCAGGTGTGGGCCATGCCATCTTCAAAAAGGACTTAGTTCACCCATACCTTGCAGGAGCGATGGGATCATGGGAAGATTCAGAGGTTGTAAACATTATTTTTCCCAAACCAGAAGAAACTTTCTCTGGCTGGTAAAATTTTCAGTACTGAAGAGATCAGTTTGGACTTACGAAATTACATGTGTCCCAAAAGGACATACCTCTATCCTGAAGAGCTACTGGCTATTAATGCAAATGATACTGAACTAAATGGACAAATGGTCTGACCAGGACAGAGACTACAAGCTCTGAGGATCCTTCGCCCAGCATGGCTACTAGATATGGTGGCTGGGGGTTTCTGGGACTAGCAACGTCGGTTTTCCAAGCTTGGGCCTGACTCAGTATTAGGCCGTTTCCTAGTACTGTTTTGTATCAACAGCCACAAAAGAAATAGCAACCATGTGGCTTAGAAACTGACACAAATGAAGGGAATTATATTCCCATCACAGCATCCCCACATTATAAACATAAAATAGAACCATTCAAATGCAATCGCAGAGGTCCACATGATGCCCAAGAAGAGGTATCAAATACAACATTGAACAGAATGACTAATTGTGTCCAAGTGGGAGGATGACAAGGCAAGTACACTGTAGAAGTCAAAAGCAAGATTATCTTTCTTTGAAACTAATTTTTCACAATAAATTTCTGTAACTGTACTTTGCACTTCTAAACACACACACACACAAGCTATGTTTAAAGAAATGAGAGACAGAAGGTCTCTTGGACAAACTTTCCTAATTTCGAAATACACCCAGGGGGTAGGGGAGTGTAACAAAATACTTTGGTCAAGAAGCATCACCCTCCTTGAACCCACTGCTAGCTTCCTATGTTCTCAGAATATTTTTAACAACTGGCATACAGCTCTGCACCATATGGTATGACACACTCCCAAGGAAAGGACTAGATTTAAATATCCAGAAAAATAAAAATAAACGTTATAACCTATCCAAGCACAAATAAAGATACATACTCATAGGTTCTGTAGCTCTGCTCACAAAAAGAATTTTGAGGTTATTCCAAAATAAAACAGAAAGGAACGCAAATCAATAACACTTTACTAAGTGTTACCACTAAAAATAACCATCATTTTATCACTATTTAAAGCTTCTTTGCCTACCGTCATAGTTATGGACGGATGGTGTATGTTCCTCTACTGAACAAAGAGAAAACGAGAGAGCATTTGGTTTGGTGGTCTAAAAAGGTACGCCTGCCCCAGATTTAGTTTCTGTCACTCAACCTTCTGGTGACAGTGCTTGTAGTTTAGTTCTTAGAGAAGAAATGGAAATTGGGAATGCCAGATTTCATTATCCATTAAGCAGTGAAACTCACTGAGTGGCCTTGGGTTAATCATTTTTTCCTAACCCAACCCATCTTACACTGTTATTATAAAATGGATTGAAAGAGTTGCATGTGTAATGTTTTGAGTTCAAGAAGGAAAAACTGGAAATTAGTATCGTTACTAAATAAATAAAAATCACAATGTTACAAGATTGGGGATTGGCGTGATTATCGCATCTTTACCATAGGGGTTTTATTTCTCACAGCTTAGACATCTATGACATTAACAATCTTAGATATACAGATGATGCCACTTCTGAAAATGAGGAAGAGCTGAGAAGCCTTATAACCAAAGTAAAATAAGAAAGTGTAAATGCTGGGTTGCAGTTAAACATTTAAAAAACCCAAGATTGTGGCAACCAGACTGATCTATAACTGGCAAATAGAAGGAGAAAATGTGGAGGCAGTAACAGACTTTGTATTTCTAGGCACGAAGATTACTGTAGACGCAGACTGCAGCCAGGCAGCCCAAAGACATTTACTTCTTGGGAGGAAAGCAATGACCAATCTCGATAAAATAGAGACATCACATTGACAATGAAGATCCACATAGTTAAAGCAATGGCATTCCCTATAGTAATCTATGGCTGCAAGAGCTGGAGCATAAGGAGGGCTGATCGAAGGAAGATGAACGCTTTTGAACTGTGGTATTGGAGGAAAATTCTGAGAGTGCCTTGGACTGCAAATAGATCAAGCCAGTCCATACTCCAGGAAATAAAGCCTGACTGCTCACTGGAGGAAGGATATTAAAGGCAAAGATGAATTACTTTGGCCACATAATTAGAAGACAGGATACCTTGGAGAAGTTAATGATGATAGGGAAAATGGAAGATAAAAGGAAGAGGGAAGGAAGGTTGGATGGATGTTATCCCTGAAGTGACTGACTCAACCTTGAAGGATCTGGGGGTGGCGATGGCCGACAGGAAGCTCTGGCGTGGGCTGATCCGTGAGTTCACGAAGAGTCAGAAGCAACTAAATGAATAAACACACACACAAAAGGCATATTTCATAACATTGCAGTTTTAATAGGCCTCAGTTTTTACATATAATAATCTCCAGTCCATAAATGCATAATATCTGTACAGTAGTGGCCCACCCATAGATGGAATACCAACTATACTGCTGGAAGTTTATAAGACAGGCTTATCTGTCTGCCCATTTCTGCATTTCATGCATGTTCAGTAAGGAATTCTGGAGGGAACTGCTCTTTATGTTACCTGTTGTAGGCAGGCATGCACAGCTACAGTCGGATTGGCTAGAATAAAATCCTGCTTTTTACCATTTTAAGCTTGTTAGTGCATTGTTTATCTACTGTAACCTTATGCTAAAAACTGTATTTATTCAGCTTTCTTTCATCATGTTCCCATTGCCAATGCTGCTAGAACGCTTGCAACTACACTGAGGATAAGGGGGAAAGGAGGACTGGATGGGCATAAAGAGGCTATATAAAAAGGGAGATTTTCTAGACAGATGCATTGTTACCTGAGGTATGGCTGTATGTGATAGATATAATCAGAAATGCATATATCATTACAACAATATGGATCTTCTTTGCCTTGGTTTGTAAAAGACTATGGGCAGTGCATTGCAAAAGAATATAGAAATTAAACCTGGCATCACTTTCTAGATATAAATCAACTACTTTGTGGTTGTCAGTAGAGATTAAAGAAAGCTGAATTAGAAATATTTCTTAAATAAGTACCTTAATTAAATTATGCTAATGTAAGTGAAACCAGATATGAGAAATGAATCTTAAGGTATTCAACATCCTTCAGAGAAACTCCTACTGAAAACAGGTCTCAGGCCTGTTAGATTTGGTTATTTTACAATAATGCCTAATGTGTATCTAAAGAGACCTACCATAATTCCTATAGGTCATACATGTGGTGACATCTGAACAGACTATCATATGTGGCATAAACTTTCATGGACCAAAGCCCATTTTGTTAAATGCATGGTAAACTGTGAGGAGATCTTGACCGGCTAAAGTGCCTCTTTTAGCCATAGTGCACAAGTGTGACCTTACAATAGCTATGAGAACTATACAAGTCAGTTAGCAAAGGAGGGAAATTCTTCCCCCCAGTTTGTCTCTAGCTTTCATAGCTCTTCCCAGCTTCTTACTGCTGTGCTAATGAGGAGTGTCCAATAAAGTCATTATTACGGTTATCCCTTCATATCCATAGATTCTTTATCCACAGCTTGTACATTTAAAAAAAAATCAAAAAGCCATTTTCTATAAGGAATATCATTTGACTATGCAATTGTATATAACTGGACTTGAAGATCCACAGATGTTGGTATCCACGGGGCTCCACAATGAATACCAAGGCCCTATCATACAAGTTAATTATTTCACACTACTAAAAAAACTATTGTTTCATCATGATGCTTGCAGAACTCTAAAACCCATCTTCCTGGTAGCAGAGACTCAACTCACCTTTACAAATAAGAGTCTGCATACATCTTTGTGATGCCTCATGGGCCTTGTAGTCCTGTTCCAAGTACTATCGTGGCGGATGAAGATGAAAACATGGGGTTTTCGCCGGTTCAACAAGAGCCGGAGTCCCTTCACCTGCCGGATGTTGATGTTTGCCCTCAAGAATTCAGTAAAACAGGCCTTGGACAGTACTCCCCTCCGTTTCCCAGGAAGGAATCTTACTCTAGAGACAGAGGAGTTAGAGAAGCAAATCGGAGAAGTTTACGGATCGCTGCCAAACAACAGGCTGATTAGGACTGCTTCCCTTGGGAAATTCTAAGGAGTCATGCATCTGGACAGAGTTGGGTTTCGCTTCTCGTTCTCTAGGGAAAGAGATTGTTGGCGGGAAAACGAGACCCAATATAGGTGTTTGGCGCGGGAGATTCTTTGCGGAGTCAATTGATCAGCTTCAGGAGAGAGATCGTGTGTGGACTTCGTAACCCCAGTTCTTTGCTTCCCGGATCAAGCTTTCAAGCCTTTGCCTTGCCTTGCTGTTTAACCACGGACCCTGCTCCACGCTTCACGTTTTGCCTTGTTTCTAGTCACGGACCTAGCCAAGAACCAAGTTTATTTCCAGCCTTGTTGTCAAGCTTCATTGGACTCTAAGACTCTGTCATTTCGCCACACTATTGCTTGGCAAAAGTGTGTGTTTCGGTCAAGAGGATTAAAACTTTGAACTCTAATATCATTTATTGGACAATACATTTTTGGACTATATTTGACCTCATTTGAAAGGTCTGCTTCTGAACTATATTCTTCACTTGTTTTTATTGCTTTTATATATTTCCTTAATAAAGATATTAGATAGAGATTGGCCTCCGTGTACGGTTATTGGTGCCCAGCAGCCAGGGGTCTGACAATCTTACTGTTAATGACAACATTGTCAGCTTACACTTTTCTCTTTGTTTCACAAATGATTTAAGACTCTATAGGCATTTGCCTCCTTGTGCATAAGACTAAACCACAGGCAAGGATGTAGGAAGGCACATAAGCCTCACTCCAATTGTCAACATGCTCCTGACAGTTGTCTCACCAAATGTGAGGGTCTGAACATGGTTACAGTGCCTTCAAGATTATGAATCCAGCTTTATTAGCTTTCCTAGTCAACATATGAAGGTCTGGGAAGCTTCCCCACATGCAGAATGTTTTAGAGTAGAATTTGTTCCAGCTTTCCAGGATGATAGCTAATTTGGATATGACTCAACAGGTTGATTCTACTGTAGTCAATGACTACATGATGTAAGAAATAGTTAAAAATCAGCAACATGACAAATTGTGTTTATGGTGCCACGTTGTTATATACTTGTTGGTTAAATAAATAGGTTTATAAAAGAAGAGCCAGTTGAGTTAAATTACAGAGCAAAAATTTCAAACCCATCACAAAATAATTTGTGAGAATTAGAATACAGAAAAATGCTATATTTTAGTCACAATATTGCTGATGTCACAATGATAGTACATATGTAGTGAGCTGCAATTTTCCATAAGGTGTGTGAGTCACAAATTTCCCTAACAGATCTTCTCTTGGGTAGGATTTGATGACAGCAACAGAGTTACCAAATTAAGATCTCAACAGACATGGGTCAGAAAGCACAATATGTAGACCTGCAAACATATTTGGGCGCAAAGGAAGAAGATCTGCACATGGTCCAGTGGAGCTCTTTCTGCAATTCAGGAAGAACTCTTAAAACTTTCATCATCATTAGGACCAGGTTACCTGAGAAACGCTTGTTTTGTCCATGAACATGCCTGTGCATTAAGCTTTTGCGGATAGTCTTTTTCCAGCTCCCCCAATATCTCAGGTGCCTCTGGCAGTGAAACAAGCAAAGGCCTTTCCGGTGACTAAGCCTATGAAATCTCTTATCCAATAACTCTTCTCTGATATGCAAAGGCCTTTCTGTTCTGGCAGACATTTGGCTTTTTGATTATTCTCAGCTGTTATCTGGCAGCTGGTATTGCATTGTCTTTTTGGACTCTGGTGCATTATTTTATGGTGCATTATTGCAATGTTGCATGTTATTATTGTCAGCTACCTTGCTCATCTGTTATGAAAAAGTGCTGTATGAATAAGCAGAAAGACAACATAAATGACACTGCTTCCATCTGATGTCACACCTCTCCCTCCATTTGATTAAGAAACAATGGTGTGACAGTGCCAAACAGAGGTTGAAAAGTTAGTTTTAAGAAGAATGACTATCATGACATGCTGAGACCCCTCTGAATCCTATAAAGCCATCCTAGAAATGCTTCGTAATGTTTGGCTTCAGTGTATTATGACAGTCATTCTTCTTAAAATCAATTTTCCAAGTTCTGGATCCAAATATCCAAATGAAGGTACACACTGATGACATTGGGGAAGAGTCATAAAACTCTCCTAAAAACATGCAGATGGATTATAAAGCAGCACTGTTCGACTGTGCGCCCAGTTTTCCATATCTGTGGGTTGAACTTTTGTGGATTTACTTATTCATGGGTTTGTTTAATATGACCTCTCTAAGAATCTCTAGATCTTCAATGGCCTTGGAGGATAAAGAAATTCCTAGAGAGGTATTCTCTCAGAATAAAAAAATATGGGTTTTTATTTATGTTTCCCCCATTTTCACAGGGGTCCTGTGCCCTCAAGACTCATCAAAACAAATAAGTAAATGAGCTTTATTATTAATTACCAGGTATAAACTGAGTGCCCACTAGAGTAACTTTAATTCTAGTTGTGTGTCAGGGATTAAGACAAATTAATATTAAGATAAATAATCATAATCAAAATATCTGGTTTCACCCCCTTTTTGTTTTTGGCAATCTCATTTAATAGGAAAAAATGGTACTATTCAAATATCCAGGCGGAGCCCACTAGAGGGAGCTAGAGAGCGAAGGATAGTCCATTTTATGGGGAGGGCTTGAAGGAGTAAAACTATTTCCCTCTGTTTTCCTGCTTCCCCCCCCCCCCACCCATGTCCCCATTGAAGAAACAACATTTGTTTATGATATGGGAAGGGAGGGAGGGAATAACCAGCAAAAACGGGGAAAATAGTTTCCCTCCTTCAACTGCTCCCATAAAATGGACTATCCTTCTCTCTATAGCACCCCCTAGTGGCCTCCACCCAGATAATGGGGCAGCACCTAAAATTCAGATTGTATTCAGATGTTTCTATAGTTATTTCCTTATTAAATATGCTCACTGTAGCTAAACCACTAATCAGGGTTTTGAAACCATTTTGTGTGTGTGTGTGTGTGTGTGTATTGAAATGTATTCAAAGTACATTTAAATATTATATATACACATTTCTTAACATTTATTATACATTTTTAAAACAAAATTTGCATGTTACAATGACATGATATGTGTAATATTTGTTCCTGTCTTATGGCTCTCAATCTTTTGAAGTTTATCATATGTGACTCTTATACTAAGCAGGTTTGGCCACCTCTGCTGTAGGTAGACATTCCTACTACGAATCTGGTATTTTGACCAAAATCTAGCAGGAAACGCAGTAAGCTATTGAATGAGTGCCATCACAAAAAGGCACTAAGTAGTGCACATTACTATGGTATGGCAATAGAAATTGAGTGTTCTCCAAGCAACCCACTCTTTTTTTGCCGTTAACATTTTACAACCCAGTAAAACCTTCTTGCTATTTTCATTTCAATTAAAAACATCTAACATCCTTTCAGATATAAAATTAGTCATTTGCCATTTACGTTCTTCCTCTAAATGGACCATTTGCACCTTTGAAGATGTTAAAAGACACAATTTAAAGGTAAAAACAGCAGAAGCATTCTTGGCTCAAAAGTCATGCGAATAGCCCAGGCACTCTCCAAAGAGTGCAAAAATATATAAACAGGATATCCAAATGTGCACACTAAACGAGAATGAGGCAATGGTTTATCTAACTCACGCTAATATATCCTAAGAAGATTATATATTCATGGATTTGTTTTAAGAGTCCTTGGCATGTACAGAATGAAAAAGAAATACTGGAAATGTGGATATCTGCCACTGCAATAAGATAACCATCAACAGAACATCCACACAATTATTATGTCCTTACTGGAGAAATATCAGCAAAGGCCTTAATTTTTATAGCCTGGTTGTGTAGTTTTTGTCACAATTGAGTCAGAATTGCCTCCTACACAAGAGCAAGGAGCATCTACAAATTATTGTTCAAACCTTTTCTTCTGGTACCTGACATGTATGAAAGAATGCGCATGCAAGTGCTGGTAATATTAGTGGAAGGCAGTCCACAGAACTAGATTGCGTTACTGTCCATATGTTATCTAGTTTCTCTGGAAGCTCCCAAGGAATGAAGAAGCTGTGCTGCAGTTGGACTCCATGCCATGGGTGGTGTGAACATAGTAGTGGTGTTTACAGCTAAGAGTCAGGCTACACGAAACCATCCTGTGGCATTGCCTCCCTGTGAAAAGTCATTTCTGTGCTCTATTCCCTTTATTCATGCCAAGGCAAGCAAAATGTAGCAACTACTTCGTATCCAAAAGGTTCATAAGTTCTTAAGGGAAGAATGTGAGCTTGCTTGAAATGCCAAATCATTAAGATCAAACTTTTCAGAAGTTTATAAAGAATCTGCATTTCATCTTTTCTGCATGAGTTAAAATTTCAAAAACCCCAGATGAGAGGAAAGGCTTCCAAAAGTACCTTCAGACATGGATCAGTTTGTAAATCAGCTTTGCTCCCTATGAGAGGTCTTCATGCTTCTCATCCAAACAAGCATTTTATTTGTTTATTTGTTTAATATCCTACCTTTATCCCACCATGAGATCAAAGTAACATACAATGGCATTTTAAAAAATCTGGCTGAAAAATACTCCACTCTCATCCAAGCTCAATGGATGCCATAAATCTTGATCCCATGTTGCAAGATTGCAACACAGGCAGTCATGAGAAAGTTTATGTTACAGAACTTCAGTCTTTTTTCTCAAAGGAGAAGAGGAATGAATCAATCAGATTTAATGGTGTTGGCAAAATAACCACTGTCAGCTTTTTCAACTTATTTGAGTTCCCAATAGAAAAAGAAAACCACCCACTAGCTGCTAGGAAGAGCCATAAGATCTGGTCCAGGTTCTCCCCTCCCCACTTGTATGTGCCAAAGAAAGAAAACAACCAACCATAGTGCATGGAAATCATTAAGGATTTGAGGGGGGGGGGAGATTGAGAGAGAGAGAGAGATGACTGAATGCATCTATATGGCTAATGACTACATTGTGGCATAATGACAATTACATCTTATACTGGAAAATAATAATAATTATTATTAATAATAAATATCGCACCCTACTGGGATCTGCGCACATCATCCAAAAATACATCACACAGTCCTAGACACTTGGGAAGTGTTCGACTTGTGATTTTGTGATACAAAATCCAGCATATCTATCTTGTTTGCTGTGTCATACAATGTTGAATAATAATAATAATAATAATAATAATAATAACAACAACAACAACAACAACAACAACATCTTTATTTTGTAACCCGCCTCCATCTCCCCGAAGGAACTCGGGGTGGCTAACATGGGGCCAAGCCCAAATAACTACAATAAAACAAGATAAAATACATTCAAAACAAAACAAGCATCATCAACGAGAAAGTTTAAAAACAATGAAAACAGAATTTTCTTGAGCAGGGCTTCATAGTGGCATCTGGATTGTGGCATTTACTCTCTCAGTAGATATGTACATGAAAGCAATTCTACTGTATTTTAGGAACCAAAATCCACCCTAATCTCCTATGACCACACCTGCTACTGCCATCCACTTTATTGATGTTACTTTGGATTTTCACTGGCCAATTTCATTACTTTATTTGGTGCTTTTGTTGTCTTTTATTGTTTTAAATCATGTTAGTATAAGCCACGTTGGCACCATATGGAGATAAGGAATACCAATGTTATGGAGAAGTAGACCAAGTTATTCTGTCAAGTTGTCACACAATGAATATCTCTCAATCGTTAAAGGCTGGGTCTTGAAAGTTCCCACAAGTCGTTGAAACTCTTTCTATTGGTTACAGCTTTGCATTTGACAAGTTTTCAAAAATCTGAAATAAACTTCAGATCTGAAGTCCTGTGGCACTGGAAGCAAAGAACTGGATTCAGTACGCACATGCTAACATTTCCATATGTCACGTGTTTGAAATAAATTACTTCAACAGATCATCTGGAAAGTTGGGAGTAAGGATTTTAAGTTGACTATCACAAAATGAATCTTGCTAATCATATCCATAATAACTCATACCCAGTATCTGCTGGACTCAAGGGTTTCCATTGAAAGCTCAGTTCCAGAGACTGTATATATCGTTTTGTAAAATCTAAATATATACATTGTAAAATCTAAATATATACAAATAATAACAATACACATGTGGCTAGGAGGGCCTATAGGTCAAAGACTTCCGTCTTGCATTAATTTATGACCTTGGACGATTTGAACATGGCCCCGCAAGGCACAGAATACTGACTTCAGCAGATCAGTGTTCTGATTTTACTTTCTGTATTTTAATGGATTCAACACTGCTCAGGGAACTGGATCATCAGGAAGTCTAAAGGTGCAAAAATTAATTAAATATTTAAAAGACTGAATAGGTTCAGATCTGACCCAGTGCTTCCTTCTAGGTATCCACAACTTTACCCACCATGACAAAGTTCCTTCCACTTTGGACAAGAATGATAGGTTCAAATCTGTGCTAATCCCTTAAGCTAAATGCTTCCCCTATTATGATTGGTCCAACCCCAGAAGCCTCTCCTTCCTCTTTCTACTCCTCAAAGCTAAGAAAAATTTGGTGACCAAGATAAGTTTTGGGCCCTCATAAAGTGTGCAAGCAATATACCAAGAGTTTATGGATGTGGATGAAGGGCACATGTGATAAATTGCCATTTCTCACCCCAGATTCATAGTCTGCTAATTTTCTAGACATGTATGGTACTACATTTCAGAATCAAGTTGCACCAAAGTCCTGTGTGGGGATCCCAGAGCTGTAGGTTTCAGAGAAAGATATTTGCTCTGTGAATGCTTTAACAGCCAGGCTCTCTGTATTGCTTGCTGTATTTTGGCAGACATATAATTTTATAGTTTTTATGATGTTACATTAACCTCTCTTTCTTTCTGCATAACCATTTGCAGAACATGTGGGTGGGAAGACAGCAGTAGGTACCTACAGCTAAGTCAATAAAAGCTGGTCAGAACCAGTACACCCAAAGTGTAATTTAAGCTGTAGGTCAGGCACACAACCCATGGAGGAAGAGAACAGCCTTCTTGTAACATGCAGAATGGAGGAAACACTAAATTCAGTTGAATCTTCTAAAGTGCTACCATAGCTCCTGGAAATTTTGGCTCCCTTAGATGTGTGAGACCTCCCTGCTTGCCTGCACAGGACAATGCTTATAGAGATCACACTCTTTCTCCTGACCCAGTTCACAGGGCACCAGGAACACAAGACATGCTTCTCTCTTGTTCAGAAACCAAGGGATTCTATAAACGCATCATACTCATCTCACAGGTGCTCTGATCCTGATACATGATATCTGTGACAATTCATTTGCATTGTGTTTCTTTGGGCTTTAATTAGTTTCAGACCTTGCTTTTTGCAGAAAATCCAGATTTTTGGGCATGTGGCCTAATCTCCAGATGGTATTGCTTTGCTGTGTCACTGGTGGGGAGTAGTTAGTGGTGGGCAGAACTGGTTGTTGGGAAATGAGCATTCTCACCAAGAAGTATTTAATTATTGGGATTAATTTTAGGTTTTTTTAAAAAAGAAAGTTTGTGTGGATTCTGCCATATCAGTATAAGCACACCTCCGCTTAATAGAATATACATTTGTTTGCATGCATAATGGAAGGCAGGGTGGAGGAGAGCAGAGCATCCATGTCTGCACGACTGAAAATAATATACACAAGATATTTCATGTGTACATTATTTTTAACGTGGCACATTTCAGCAAATCAAATCAAACTGACAATTGTTGATTACATAACAATTCACACATATATCCTGAGATAGTACTTAGCTATAATCCTGCCAAAGGTGCTTCTACTATGACACCTCTTGAATAAATCTCTATCAGCACTGAAAATTGGATCTTGACATTTTGCCCTCCTTCTTGACAAAACCGCTCTAGCTCTGTCAAGTTAGCTGGAGACTAAAAGCGAACATCCACTTTCAAGTCTTGCCACAAATGCTCAACTGGGACATTGTAAGACATTCAGGTGTTTGCTTTCAAATGGCTCAGAACTCAGGCTCCTTATTGTCTTGCTGGAAAGTGAACCTCCATCCCAATCCCCTGTCACTTGCAATTGAAACTGTTTTTCCTCCAGAGTTGGCTCTATTCATCTTTATCTCAATGTTAAACAGCTTTCTAGTTCCTGCCGAGGAAAAACATCCCTACAGCATGATGCTGCCACCACTATACTATACATCATTGTGCTAGCAACTAACACCATTCCATTAGCATAGAATCAATCAACACAGATGTTTTGCATTGTTATGGATTTCTTACAGTTTGGCCCAAAGGAAAAAAAACCAGGCCTACTTTAATAGCCTACAGCAAATAATGTGCCCATTTCACAAAATTGCTCATATTCATGCTGACTTAGGGTGCATCTACACTGTAGAATTAATACAGTTTTATACCACTAACTGCTGGAGTCTCACCAAATGGGGTTCCATAGCATTGAGCCTCGGCAGTGAAAGTGTGGATGCATGCTTAGATACCAAAGTTCATATATTTCTAGTAAATGTAACTATGTGCTTGCTTGTTCATTGTTGATGGGCACTTTTAAACTTGTGCAGCCTGGATCCTTGGAGAGATGTGAGCTGGCACATATGTACTACACCCTTGTCCTTCCTGGCTCATTAAATGGGCCAGAGGGTAAGGAGAGTGATTAATGACTCTTTGCATCAAGGCAGGGTCCCAACATGGGATCCTGTCATAAGACCTCATTTAGATCCTACTGTACTAGATAACTATCAGGCACTCTGTAACCAACCCATTTCTGGACAAGATACTGGAACATGTGGTGGCTTCTCAATTCCAGGAGTTCCCTGGATGAAATAATTATCTTGATCCAATTCAGTCTTGTTTCAGGCCTGGTTATGAGACAGAGACAAATTTAATCACCTTGCTAAATGACCCATAGAGAGAACTGGTCAGGAGGAGTGTGGCCCTTTCAGTTCTGCTGGACCTCCTAGTGGCTTTAGCTATCCTCCCGAGTCAACTCTCTGAGATTGGAGGTACTGTTCTACAGAGGTTTTGTTCTTTCCTGGAAGGGCACTCTCAGAGAGTGGTATAGGATTTCTGCTTGACCTCCTGGCCATTGGCCAGTGGAGTTCCTCAAGGTTCATTCTTGTCCCCTATGTTTTAACATCTACATGAAACTTCTGGTAGAGGTTGTTCAGAGGTTTCTGGATATCAGGTGTCACCAGTATGCTGATGATACCCAATTCTCTTATTCCTTTTCACCTAATTCCAGTGAAGCTGTTCCTGTGCTACACTGGTGCCTATGAGATGTGATGGGCAGAATGAAGGCATACAAATTGAAACTTGCTCCAGACAAGGGAGAGGTACTCTTAATCAGTTGAAGGACAGATCTGTGAATATGGATTTAGGTTATGTTAGATGGGGTTAGACTCTTCCTGCAAATGCAGCTTCGCAGTTTGGGGAACTCTGAACCAGAAAGCCCAGGTTTCCTTGCATGAGATGTCATTACTCACTACTTACCACATCTCCATACTTCCAATGAACATGATGATAGTAAGGACTGAACTGAACAAGTCCAACAACCCCTATCACCTTTCCCAGAAAAAGACAAAGAATTTAAGCAAAGACAATGTTTTCCCCTCCTTGGCACTCGCAGTTCAAAATCCTAAACTGCATTTTTGGGACCCAAATGTATGGGATTCATGGACTTCCATCCTACCCTCTATAGCACCCAGAGTACATACACACTTTGGTTATAGCACTTTTATTATCACTTTAATTATCATGGTTCTATCCTACAGAACCCTGAGAGCTGTAGTTTGGTTAAGTACTAAGAATTTTCTAATAACATGTTTCTGAAAACTTCCCAGCCTTACATTTCCTAAAGCAGTCCAGAATTAAAACTGATTTTATCCTCAGACCCTCTTTCTAACTTTCTCACTAAAGAACAAATCCCAGGTTTTCTTAGGATGGAGCCATGGAAGTGTTACAAAACTGCTACAACAGTGTAGTGCATATACTTCTTCTGAGAGAGAAAAAGACTACAGATTCCAGCACCTAGGCACATTCATTCAGCTCTCTCTTAATGGTTTGCTTTTGGGGAGGGAACGACAAAAACTGCCAAAGTCCTGTTGCCAGCCTCCCTTGTCCATACAAACTAAACAAACAAAAAATGTTTGGCTCTTCTGCTACCCTATTTTATTAACCTAGAGTTCAACTTAAATTTTATGACCTACTTTGTTAATACGAGAGCTATCATGTTTCTTTTATACTGCACTTCTATTCTCTAACAAGAGACTAGTATTACAAACACAGGCCTAGCTATCTTGGCCATGAGACAAATTCTGAGGTCCATATCCTTTATTAGGCCAAGGGGAAAAATAAACAAATCAAAATGTTTTCTTTAAGAGATTGAAACAGATCTAGGTGGCTGTTAGATTGGATTATTCCATTAGTCTGGAATATCAGTATGCAAAGGAATCTGGAAGCACCTTAAAAATTAGAGAATGAATTTAGTAACATAGGCTTCCATATAGAGAGGGCACATCTACACTAACCATTTGAGTCAGTGGGAAACCAGCAGAGGAAGAAGCATTTCAATATAAATGACATGTGGAGCCCTAGAACCAGATTGAAACATGTACAGTGCTTACTCATATACATACTGCAGAGGTTGGCTTTGACTCAGGCTGGATCTGCACTGCCTTATAATGTGGTTTCGGAATGCAGATGGACTGTATTGACTGGATTATATGAGTTTACACTGCCATATAACCCAGTTCAATGCAATTAATCTGTATTCTTAAACTGCGTTATATGGAAATGTCAATCCAGTCCCAGTTCCAGGATTTACCTGTGAGTCCCCAGATGTTTTGGCCTTCAACTCCCAGAAATCCCAACAGCTGGTAAACTGGCTGGGATTTCTGGGCCAAAACACCTAGGGACCCACAGGTTGAGAACCACTGATCTACAGTATCTGTGGCTTCACAGCAATGGAGGAATTAGGTTTTTGTCACCTTCTCCACCACATGGATGATATCCTTGAAGTGACTGGCTTGACATTGAAAGAACGGAGGGTGGTGATGGCTGACAGAGCTCTGGCGTGGGCTGGTCCATGAGGTCACAAAGAATTGGAAATGACTGAACAAATAAACAACAATAAACCCCACCACAATTTGCATATGCAGATCACCCCATCCCTTAATTGATTTCACCATGTAATGTGATTTTAAACTTAAGTGTGCTGAAGCATGTTATGGGCTCTAATTCAGAGTATCGGCCAACTTTGCTTATCCTGGTTTAATTTTTTTAAAAATGTGTTGCCACATGTGTCATCTAATTATCATGCTGTCAAGCTGCCATCAAACTGTTCAGTGTAGATATGTCCTAAGTCTGTATTTGAGGAAGTAGACTTAGGCTAGCAAATCATATTGCCTGACCCTTACTTCGGAAGAGTGCCTTTTTCTCCTCACAGACCAGGGTGCTGTTATTGCTGGTGTCTGTCAAGTTGCTTCTGATTTATTGTGAACCTATCATTAAGTGCACGCAGCCTGTAGAATTAATACAGTTTGACATCACTTTAACTGCTACAATTCAGTGCTATGAAATTGCAGGAGTTGTCATTTTAAGAGGTATTTAGCTTTCTCTGCCAACGAGTGGTGGTGGTACTTCACCAAACTACAAATCCCAGGATACCATGACAGTGAAAGTAGTGTGAAACCATTTTTTATCCTACAGTTAGATGCACTCATTGTTTTCTTGGCAAGACTTGTTCAGAGAATATTTACACTTTCTGAAGCTAAGAGAGCATGATTTGCCTAAGGCCACACAATAGGTTTCCATGGCCAAGTGGGGATGCAAACTCTGGTGTCCTGAGTTGGGAGTCCAACGTGGTTATGTGGTCCCCTGGAGATGACACGGGGTGCATCTACACCAGAGCTTTCCAAACTGTGTATCACAACACATTAGTGTCATGCAAAGTAAAGGTAAAGGTTTCCCCTGATGTTAAGTCCAGTTGTGTCCGACTCTGGGGGTTAGTACTCATCTCCATTTCTAAGCCGAAGAGCCGGCGTTGTCCGTAGACACCTCCAAGGTCATGTGGCTGGCATGACTGCATGAAATGCTGTTACCTTCCCGCCAGAGCGGTACCTATTGATCTACTCACATTTGCATGTTTTCAAACTGCTAGGTTGGCAGAAGCTGGAGCTAACAGCGGGCGCTCACTCCGCTCCCCGGTCTGCAAGTTCAGCAGCTCAGCACTTTAACACACTGAGCTACCGGAAGCTCCATAGTACCATGAAAACATAACAAGAAATAACAAAAGCCATGGAAACGTATAAGTAGTTGGTTTAACCTCTGGTTTGCTAGTGAAGCTGAATTACTGTGTCATGAAATGATGCATGTCTAAAAAATATGTCACCCATATGAAAAGTATGGGAAGCTCTGATCTACAACCCTTCAGAATTAATACGCTGTGACAGCACCTCAACTGCCCAGGCTCAATGCTATGGAATCCTGGGTACCAAATCGTGCTGGAGCTTCACCAAGCTCCAGCTCCAGGATGCCATCACGTTGAACTATGGCAGTTCAAGTGGTATCAAACTGCATCAATGACACGCACGTCCATTCCACCTGGAGGCTGGCAGGGCTTCCCTCTCCCGTCTCTCCCCTCCGGCCCCAGGGAGCGCTGGATGGAAGGCACGGAGATGCTGGAAGGGGTCGCCTTCTCTCGCCCGCCTTCTCCATCCCTTACCTTCTCCTCCTGCAGAAATGCCACAACGCCCCGAGCGCCAGGAGAGTGGCCAAGGCCAGGCCCAAGGGGGGCAAGGGGAGCAGATCAACCAGGCCCATCCCGTCGCTTTTCCGCGCTCCTGTTGCTTCTCCGTCCTCCTTTCTTTCCTCCTCCTCCTCCTTGCGAGGAAAGTTACTCCAAGCGCGGGGAAACTCCCAGCCCTCCCCCTTGACCTTCCCCTTGCCCGCCTCCAGCAGCGCTCTTGGAAGTTTGCCTCCGAAGCCAGAGGGCTCTCTCATTGGAGGCTGGGAGGACTGGGCGGCTTCCAGCGGGACTCCCGAGAGGCCCGGCCCCGCCTCTGGGGAGCAAAGGACCCATTGAGAGAAGAAAAGAAGAAGGGAAGAGAAGGGGGGGGGGCTTTTCTCTTTCCTCCCGTTCCTTCCTCCCCTCTGCAAGCTGAAAGAACTCATTGTTCAGGATCGACTGTGCTAAGCAAAAAAAGCCAGCACGTCGCTTGGGGAAAATCCCAAGCAGCATTCCAATCCGAATCAGGGAGTTTCTTTGCCACCCGACTTTTCTTTTGGGGTTTAGGATAGCTCAATGTAGCTATTGAGCTGTCCTAGAAGTGAAGTGGAGGCAGGCTTTAAAAGGGCTGAGGCAGGGTTGTTGTTTTCAGACTCTCCAATATTATATAGATGAAACCTAGAGTGCAACCCTGAAGGGGGACTCAGTGCAGCTTACAAACTATGGCAATAATTCAGTGCCAGGTTCAGACAATAATACTAAAACACAATATTATAAAACTGTAAAAAAACATACATATTGATTATAAATAATCTTTCAAATGATTAAAACATATCAAAGGTCTAGCACCAGCTGTGCTTTATAAACATTAAACCAATTGCTTTCGCAATTGGTTCTTATACAGGATCTGTCATACTTATGGGTCATGTTAATCACCAAAGGCTTGCTTAAATAGCCAAGTTTTCAGATTTTTCCTAAAGCATAAGTGTGAGGGAGATGTTCTGATGTCACTGGGGAGGGAGTTCCACAGCTGTGAGACTACCCCACCAACTGTGCCTGCAATGGGGGTGGGACCGAGAGCAGGGCCTCCCCAGAAGATCTTAATAATCACAATGGATATTTTTTAATTGTGTCAGAAGTGACTTTAGAACATACTGCAAGTTGCTTCTCGTGTGAGAGAATTGGATGTCTATAGAGATGTTGCCTAGAGGATGTCTGGATGTGTTACCATCCTGCTGGAAGGCTTCTCCCGTGTCCTCTCAAGCTAGAGCTGACAGATGGGAGCTCACCCTGTCTTGTAGATTTGAAACAGCAACCTTCAGGTCATAGGGGGAGATACATTTGGACAGGTAAGTTGGACCGGAACCCTTTAGGGATTAATAGGCTAAGGCAAGCATTTTGAATTGTGCTCGGAAGCAAGTTGGCAGCCAGTGGAGCTGATGTTACGGGAGATTGTACATTCCCTGTACGCTGCTCCAGTTAACAATCTAGCTGCAACCTGTTGGACTACTTGAAGCTTTCGAACAGTCTTCAAAGGCAACCCCACATAGTAATCTATGCAAGATGTAACTAGAGCATGGACCACCATGGTCAAGTCTGGCTTCTCAAGGTACAGACACAACTGGCCCACAAGTTTTAATTGGGCGAAGGCTCCCCTGGCCACCGCTGAAAACTGGGGTTCCAGGCTCAACAATGAGTCCAGAACTTTCAAACTGCAAACCTGCACCTTCAGGGAGAGTGTAACCCCAGCCAGCATGGGCTGTAACCCTATACCCTGGTCAGCCTTGCAACTGACCAGGAGTACCTCTGTCTTGTCTGCCACTTTAACTGCCCTGTCTCAGTTATATGGAATCATGGGAGCTCTAGTGGGATAAGGCCCCAGCACAATAGACCTTTTAAAACTACAACTCACAGGATTCCCTAGCATTGAGCCCAGGCAGTGAAAGTGGTGTCAACCTGCATTCATTCTATAGTGTAAAAGCACTCATGCTGAGCAACTTCAGGAGGGTTGCCACAATGGCAAATATTAAGGATGAAGAAGACACCTGTTAGAAGATTCTGCAATGGGTTCCTTTTGCTTGAGGTTGCTGGGAAAGGCATAGTTCTGTTCCCCGCCCTCCCTCCCTCCTGCTGAATGAATTGAGTGCCAACTACTTTTGTACTTTGAACTCAGTTTGCAGCTGTTGAAGTAAGCTGGTAAATGGGAAGAGAAAAGAGAAAGTGGGATAGAATGGCAATAAATGGAGTGGCAGAAGTTTAATGGGGACTGTCCCTGACAAATCATGACAGTTGGTGTGTATGTTTTGTAAAAATTGGTTTATTCAACAAAAAAGGAGAAAGGGGAAAACAGGAAAGAGGGGGAAAAAGGAAAAAGTGGGAGGTGGAGTTAGTAGATTAAACCATGAAAAATATTAACTATGTCACAAAAGAAGAGGGGAAAGGGTTGAAGAAAATGAGGAAATTCATTTATTAATGTATAGAGTTTTCTTAATGTCCTTATTACATTGAAAAATACTTTTTTCTTTTTAATACATTTATTTTTTCATATCAGTTACAAGAATTATATGAAATATTTTTGCATCTTCCTTTTCAAATAATACACAAAATTTGTATATCTTTGTTGGTATGTATGTTTTGTAGAGCTTTCACACCATAGCATTATGATTCCAATTTAACTGCTATGGTCCCAGTCAGTGAAATCCTGGGATTTAGAATTCACAGCCAAAGTTTTATTGCCCCCCAAGCTACAAACCTCTTGAATTCATAAGATGCAGCCTTGCTAGTTAAAGCAAACAAATATTACTATAAAGGTGCACTGTGAAAGGCCCCCAAGGTGTGCAGGCAATTATATTGCAGAAGTATCCAATTGCTGACTACATATACTGCAGTGCTCACTCACTAAATCTAGCCTTAGCAAAGATATGCAGCATTTTATCTGTCAAAAACTGCCAAGGAACAATAACATCTGTGTACAATTTCTTCAGAGTAGCATCCATCAGACTGGAACTTGAAGAACAATATAAAAGACAGTTTCCCTGAATCAAGAGCAAACAACCTGTTGCCGCTTTGTGAAACCTGTTGGGTTGAGTGACATGATGCAGTTTTATGTTTTGTTGAACTGTAGTGTTGTGGTGAGAACACTTGAAGAACTACAAGAGAGTCCTTTAAATAACTGTGAGACTTCTTCCCAAACTGGACATCTTCTTTTAGCTATTCTGAATGCTGAATTTGTAGTAACCATACACATCCTAAGAAAGCTTCTGTCATCTGCAGTCAGCTTCAAGGAAGGTTTATAAGGCACAGGGAAGTAGTTCAGGAACTGCAAGTGTTCCTCCCTATTAATTGTGGCCATTTAAAATCCAACTTGAAGAAGTGCAAAGAACTTTACAGTTAAAGATACTGACACACTGATGGAAGAGTTTGACCTGTGGTGTAGAAAATGGAAAAAGATTACACCTGCAGAAAAACCATCAAATGCACTGGCAGCATATCTTGTCTCTGATAGACAGTTTTTTCTGAATGTTAAGAAGCTTTTTCAGATTTCTGCAGCATTGCCAGTATCAACAGCTACAAATGAAAGGTCATTTTCCGCTCTTAAACATTTGAAAACATACATAAGAAGCACAATGGCAAGAAAAACTGGCTGGACTTGCACTGAAGTTCCATGTTCCTTCTGAACTTATCTGCAGGCCAGGTTGAGTGCAGCAACACAAATTTCATGGGGGGTGGGAGATACAATAATGGGAGGGGAGGGGCAAAAAAGAAGCTTCTGTAATGCTACTTAAGGTGGTGATCTGTGGATAGTTACTAGCTATATGTTATTGGCTGCCAGTCCACAAATTTTCAGGAAAGAAAGAAACAGCTGTAGCTAAAGGGTATTGTGGCTTCATATAATGTTAGTGTTGGGATTTTGTAGGATTATACCACATCTTTTTCTTCAGCTGCCTAAACTATATTTTGAAATGCTCAGATGAGATTTCAAGTTACTGCAATGCTATGAATTGGAAGATGGAGGAAAATTACATGTAGGGGAAGTATTCTTATTTAAGAGGCAAGGACCTACCTCCCCCCCCCCAAAGTCACTACACCCCTTAGTCTTTTTAATGTGAAGTTGGGAGGAAATTGTTGTTTTTTGTCAACAAGTTGACTTATTTATGGCGTCTTATGAATAATTGATCTTGTAGAGCCCTGAATATCACCTGCCCTGCTTAGGTTGTGCAAAGTCAAGGCTGTGGCCTTCTTGATCGAATTAACCCACCTGCAGTGTAGTTTCCTTCTTTTCCTATTGCTTCCTATCTTTGCCATCTATTTCAATGAGAAATATTGTTTTCAGGTATGTCTAAAATACAGCCTCAGTTTAATCATCTTGGTTTTTAGGGATAATTCAGTTATAATTTCCTCTAGGGCCTTTTTATCAGTCCTTTGTATCTATAGAATTCTCTTCCATCGTCAGATTTCAAAGGGTTCTCTTCCATTTAACTTTCTTCACTATCCAGCTTTCACATCCTTATAAAGAAATTAAAAATATTGTGGCATACATTATTCTGATCTTGGCATTCATCTATATATGTATCTTAATACTCAAGGATCTTATTTACAGCAGTTCTTTCAGAGTTATCATTCTAGGTCTTAGGGCATATCTCTACTGACCATTTAATGCAGTTTGAAGTCAACTTGAAAGTGAGGTGGCTATACAATGCATGCAGCGAAAGCACACCGCAGCATACTTTAAAAGGCCTTTACATTGATATAAGCAAAATCAAGGGATACTCCAAAATGGAGCCCTCAATGCACATTAGCGCACTCTAGTATAAACCATATTTCACACTGGAAGCAACTCTGCCGAATGTGAATGTGAAGTGCTCCACTGCTCTGTATATGGATATTTGGGGTGGAATAGGCTAGAAGAGGAGTTGGAGAAAAAAGTGGCTGTCATTCTTCACAGCTGTCAAGATGCAGATATGTAGATCCTAGAACTTGTTCAAGGCCATCCTCAGTGGTGTGTGATCACCATTCAGAGCTCAAACTGGCTCTGGCATTACCAATCTAACCATCCGCACACCATTTTCTTCCTTGCTGGTTTGAAACTGACATAAGTGGTCGGTGTAGAAGTGCCCCTGAGTCTTCTGGTTTCTTGAATCTCCACTTTCATTAATTTTGATTAATGGCATTTTAATTGATTGTTCAGGTTTGAAGAGGTATTCATTTTGGCAGTACGTATTTAATTACAGTAGTAGGAATGACTCTTCCACCGGTGCAAGTGTCAGTGAGTTGAGATGTATATTAGTGGAAGAGCCATTGGCTTGTTCTGAACTAAGGCAGGTTCAAAACTGAACTGTTGGAGTACAGTAGACAAGAGTGACTGAGTATTATACAGAAATGACAGCATATAAATGAGGTGTTAAATGCTTTGTATTTGTTTGGCTCTTTTAAAAAGTGTGGGAAAAATGGTTCACTTAAAGTATTTACTCTTTTTAAACAGCCCTGCTGCAATCCTCTTCAAGACTGGTACAGAAACAGAAAAAATGTTTTGTTTTGTTTCCCCCCAGAAATGGCATGTTGCTGTGTGCATTGCTTTCAGGTTATTCCAAGTATTTGGGGATGGCTTGGTCTTTACTGGACACATTATTAAATACCTGCTTCTGGTGATGAAAATGGCTGAAACTGGAACATACAGCCTGGAAAACTCACAGCAACCCAACGATTCCAGCCATGAAAGCCTTCGACAATACATTGAAACTGGTTTGTTGCTATGAAGTAATACAGCTGCCCTGCATTTTTGGAGGGGGCCTAGCTACAAGGAATGCCTGCACATTACAGTTTGACCACATTAATATAAATAACAGCACCCTGGCCAAGCTCTTAAATCTCAACTCTGTGAACAGCAGGATGTTTTCTGATCTGTAGGAAAAACTGAGTGAAGCTGAGCTTCACAGGGAATCTGTCATCTCTGAAAACATTTTGAAACAACATGAGTTCTCTCATATTCAGTGGGGCTTGCTTTCAGATATACAATGGTCTTCTTGGCCAACTTTAGATCAAATACAGAACCAACTTATAGATGTCCTGCCTTAAAAAAAAGCTAAGGCTCTTGGCCATAGTATGCTTTTTAATATGTGTTAGTCTGCCTTTTATTCTGTGTTGTCATTCTAATGTTATTTCTGTAGTAGATTGGGGAGGGTATGGACTGTTTTTTCCTCAAAGCATTTAAAGCCTGGTTTTGTACCAAAATGTTATCAGAATTGTTTGCACAACAAACAAAATAAAACATTCCATTAAAAATGATGGGGGAAAGAGGGAGGGAGCAGGGAAGAGAAGGAAATGGAGATATCAGTTCTGTTTATACACAATTAAAAAGGAAAAAGGGGAAAGAGAAGAGTATATCAAGGCAAACTGAATTAAATTAGGCCCTGTAGTTCCTGAATAGTTCTGAAAACTCCAAGTACCCCCACTTTTTACAACAAAAATTGGAAATTCGAGAAAACAATTGGCTGAGATCCAATATTTATTTTCCAAATCAAGCCCAACATACAGGAATTTTACTGCTTTAGTTACATAAAGTGCTTCATTCACAGCCTACTACAGGGGTCCTCAAACTTTTAAAGCAGAAGGCCAGTCCACAATCCTTCAGACTGTGGAGGGGCCGAATTATCATATGGGAAAAAAAACCGGACAAATTCCTATGCACATTGCACATGTCTTATTTGTAGTGCAAAACAACAACAACAATGAAAGTACAATACAATATTTAAAAATGAAAACAATTGTAACCAACATAAGCCTATCAGGATTTCAATGGGAAGTGTGGGCCTGCTTCTGGCCAATGAAATAGTCAAGTGAATTAGGATTGTTGTCGTTGTGTGCCTTCAAGTCATTTCAGACTTTGGGCGAGCCTAAGTCTAAAATTATTTATTTATTCATTTACTACATTTATTTACTACATTTATATCCCACCCTTCTCACCCCGAAGGGAACTCAGAGCAGCCGTATGCACATACAATATATTATATTATTAGCATAGCACAATATTAGCATTATATATTACCATACTGAACTATACCACTATACTGTAATATTATATGTAATATATATCATATAATTAATATTATTATATGGTATTACTATTAGTATTATATTGTATAAAATGATAATATTATTATCAATATTATATGTATATACAATATATTATTAAAACTGATATAAAATATTATATTATAAAACTGAGGGCGGGGGCCAGGTAAATGACCTTGGAGGGCCGCATCCGGCCCCCGGGCCTTAGTTTGGGGACCCCTGGCCTAGTATATTGAACTATTGGATGCATTTATAAAAGTTAAATATATAAAACCTTAAGATATTCTATACTCCTGCAGTCTGTGATACATAACCACATCTGAGATGTACATGAAAAATAAAACACAAAATCAATGAGATTTTTGATAAAATAATATCAAACAGTGATTATGTTGGAGGAGGTCCAGGGCCGGTCGGAGAAAAATTTAAATATTAAGCGGGGGCGCTGAAAAGCGCCCCCCGCCGGCCCCGCCTCCTGCGCCCTGGCCCCGCCTCCCAACCAGCGTGCCCTGGCCCCGCCTCCCGCGCTGCGTGGGAGGCGGGGCCAGGGCACGCTGGGTGGAAGGCGGGGCCAGGGTTGGCCCCGCCTCCCATGCTATTCGCCCTGGCCCCGCCTCCCACGCAGCGTGGGAGGCGCGGCCAGGGTTGGAAAGAGGGAGGCTTCGCCGCCCGGGGAGGGGAGGAGGGATCGCCTCCTCCCCTCCCCGGGCGGCGAAAGAACCAGGCTTCGCCGCCCGGGGAGGGGAGGGGGGATCGCCTCCTCCCCTCCCCGGGCGGCGAAAGAACCAGGCTTCGCCGCCCGGGGAGGGGAGGGGGGATCGCCTCCTCCCCTCCCCGGGCGGCGAAAGAACCAGGCTTCGCCGCCCGGGGAGGGGAGGGGGGATCGCCTCCTCCCCTCCCCGGGCGGCGAAAGAACCAGGCTTCGCCGCCCGGGGAGGGGAGGGGGGATCGCCTCCTCCCCTCCCCGGGCGGCGAAAGAACCAGGCTTCGCCGCCCGGGGAGGGAAGGGGGGATCGCCTCCTCCCCTCCCCGGGCGGCGAAAGAACCAGGCTTCGCCGCCCGGGGAGGGAAGGGGGGATCGCCTCCTCCCCTCCCCGGGCGGCGAAAGAACCAGGCTTCGCCGCCCGGGGAGGGAAGGGGGGATCGCCTCCTCCCCTCCCCGGGCGGCGAAAGAACCAGGCTTCGCCGCCCGGGGAGGGGAGGGGGGATCGCCTCCTCCCCTCCCCGGGCGGCGAAAGAACCAGGCTTCGCCGCCCGGGGAGGGAAGGAGGCGATCCCTCCTCCCCTCCCCGGGCGGCGAAAGAGGGAGCCACAAGGCCAGGGCGCACTGGTCGGGCGGCGGGGCACCGTCAGAGCGGTGCCCCGCCTCCCTCCCAGCCTGACGGCGCCCCCCGGGACCTGCGCCCGAGGCGGCGGCGTCAATGGCCTTTATGGTGGGGCCGGCCCTGAGGAGGTCAGACAGAAACAGTGCCATATCATTGTGGTCTTTAGAACTGGGTTAGCAGCATGTTTTGAAGTAACATTTAACACTGAAAATACTGAACTCTTCAACAGCATATTATCATTATAAGCAATGAAGGCCCCCTGTATGCTCCTCTCATGAAGATGACAGCATACATTAAGTGCAAAAATGCATCTTGGATTTGAATGTTGTGTACATCTGCAGTATGGAGACAGTAATGAGCTTTCACTAATGCATAGGATGGATAAATCAACATGTTTTTCCTTTATGCCCCTTTCCCCAATTTTTCCAATGGCAAAGGAGAAGAGGGGCACAATAGAATTATATTTCTTTCTGTTTTACCTGGTTTTCTTAGACCTTCACATCTCCAATACTGTGAATGATAGTGTTCACTTATTGGTCTAATCCTTTGTTAATAACTTCAAACCCTTGTCATAATTATTTGCATGTCTACCACTACTCTTAAAACATGGATTACATTTTCAAAATGGATGTTATTTGTTTTGTTTAGGAGAAAAGATGTGGATAAACCAAATTCTTCAGATATCTCAGTATGAGATGGTTGAGAAGAAGTTAAATAGTGGGGAACAGTAACCAGCTTTTCTTTTCTGGACAATTGACAGCTGCAAGAGAAAATCTTCAAATAGTTGTATGAAAAATGCATCCCTTCATTAAATTGGAATAGTGGTTCTTTGCACACCAGGTCACACACATTTTTATTTCTGAAAAAAAATATTGAAAAGTTAAGTAGCCAAAATACCATATGCTTTCCATGCAAAAACAGAAAGTAGTGTTTTTCTTTCTTCTCTTTGGGGAGATGGAGGCAGGGTACCAAAATAAAGTTATTAAATTTATTATTATTAACCAGGTAACCATGCTTAGCTTCCAAGATCAAATGGGATCGGTGCCTAGGGTATTTAGGCCCTCTCTGTGATGTTACATTGCGGCAGAGATAGGCCTCAAATATTGGCCCTGAACTCTCAGAGGCTGTGATGCTCCCATCTTGGCCACCCAAGCTGAAACCCAGGTATTTCTCCTCAATGAACCTACCCAGGAACAGACCTCCTGTGCATCGAGATATACAACAAAATCTTAGCTGTTGCTTTGCTGCGGATTATAACTATCTTTTGAATAGTAAAATAAAAGCTCTTTAATTTTAAAAATGTGGTACGTAGTTCCCTGTGTGTTGAGCTTAAGAAAATTCAAAAATCCCAAAATATAGGGAATGCTTTCATTAAGCCAGCCAAAAAGGTTTTTGAAACTGAAGTTTCTTCCTCAAAGAAGGTTTTTAAAAAGCATATAGTGGGGAAAGTTGGTGTATGGTTCACATCAACGCATGATGATTCCTTATGTGTGGAAGAGTGTCACATGTTGCATTCTGATGGCATGGGGTCACCAGACTGTCAAATTAGGGGCATTAGGCCCTGGCCCTGAGCCATCAGGAAGAAGAAAGGCAGTTTTTAAAAAGAACAATAAAATGTGATTCTTCATTTGAGAAAATCCATAAAACCTTAAGCTCTCCATTGAGAACCTCCCAGGCTGCTTTGTTAAATGACTGCAGTGAATTCCTCAGTATCTTTATAGCACCGGGGCTAAAAAAAATTAGGTAACATACAAGGCTAAATATGTGGACAATATGAAGCCAATCTGAAGAGGTTTACCTAGGGTTGGAGGGAATAGTGGATAAGAAAAGAACAATGCTATCATCCCTATTGCTTTCATATTATTTTAGAAAATATCTATCTGATGAAGAAATACTGATTTCAAAAATGAAACAAAATTGCTTTAATATGTAAACTCTTTACCTGTTGAGTTTTTACAATGCCTGCTTTTTAAAAACGCATTGGCATGACCGCATCAGTGTGTGTGTGTGTGTGTGTGTGTGTGCGTGCGAGAGAGATGTTGACAAAGAATTAGGCACTGCAAACAATGTTTATTACAGAATTGCTGTATGCTGCATGTTCACATTCAAAACTACCCATTTGAAAAGCTGCTCTTTGCTTTTTCTTTCCTTACATGTCCTCTCAACCTTTCTGCTGGTCTGTGACACTTCTCAAATTTATGGTGCCCCTTTACTCAACTTTTTAAAGAAAAGCCACCCTCCAAGACATGCTCCTCTTTTTCCCTTTTCATGCACTTATCCAAAATTGGCAATGTTCTTTTCATGGATACTATAGAGCATTTTGACTTGAGTTGAAACAGCTCAAAGCATGAAAATCATAGATGGAAAACTCAACGAATGAACAGCAAATCCCTGCTAAGTTCTGAGCCTAAAGGGGTATCTTTTTTCAGCTGCAGCTCCAGCATGACCAGTGTCTGTGCTGAATGAGATTTCTGGAAATTGCAGTTCAAAAAAAAAATAAATTTTTATTCAAGCATTGCTTAAATGTACTGGGTTCTGAATGTAGACCTGAGTCATCACATCTTCTGAGACTCTGCCCAGTGATCCTTTATTGAGTCATGTGGGGGGGAAAGCTCAAAGTGCATGAGGTTGTTTGCAAAAGTATTTAGAAAAGAAGATGTTAGACCCCAGAAGAGCACACAAAGAGCAGCTTTTCTATGAGACCCAGTTCAAGGTTCTGCTGCCAACAATGTCTGAATGTCAGGGGTACTTTGATTGTGTGTTACTGAATGGCAGGGGGTTGAACTAGATATCCCTGGTGGTCTCATCCAGGCCTATGATTCTATAATACATCTAGGTGGTTCACAAACACTGACTCTCTAGGACAGTGATTCCCAAAGTGGGCGCTACTGCCCCCTGGTGGGCGCTGCAGCTATCCAGGGGGGCGGTGGTGGCACCTATTAGAACACAAGGTGGGGCCAGGGGAGGGGAGGGGCCTCTTCCCAAGTGCCAGAGACAAGATTGAGCACCGGAGACACCTGTTAGGATACACAGGGGGCGGAGCTAAAGGAGTGGGCATGGCTTCATCCCAAGAGCCTGAGACAAGGCTGAGAATCTATACCTCTCCTGAGGCTCTTGTTGGGACACAGAGGGCGGAGCTAGGAAAGGGGGCGGGGCCTCATTCCAAGAGCCCGAGACAGGGCTGAGCCTCTATACCTCTCCTGAGAGGCCTTTTAGGACTAACGGGCAGGGCTAGGGGTGGGGACGAGGGCGGGGCCTCTTCCCAAGAGCGCGCGACAGGGCTGAGCCTCTGTATACCTCCCCTGAGGCACTTGTTAGAACATGGGAGTGGGGTATAGAGGTTCAGCCCTGTCAGGCACTTGGGAAGAGGCCCCACCCCCTCCTCTAGTCTCACCCCCTGCGTCCTGGCAGGCGCCGCAGGACAGGGATAGAAGCTCAGCCTTGCCTCAGAGCTCGTAACTCTGCCCATCCCAGTCCTCGCCGCCCATTTGTGGCCCCGCCCACCTCCCCCTCCCCCTCCAGCCCTGCATCTTGGACTAGGGGAGAAGCTCAGCCCCGCCCTCTTGAGCAGGAGCCACGCTCACCCCTCTAAGCCACGCCCCCCTTTCCAGGGGGCGCCGAGTCATATTTTTTCTGGAAAGGGGGCGGTAGGCCAAATAAGTTTGGGAACAACTGCTCTAGGAGTTAGTGTTGTGAAACATGGTGGTCCCATACAAACATCCCAAAATGCCTGGTCCAGACTTATCTACTAGAGATTTGAACCTAGCCTACTCCCAAGTGTAGTCCAGACTGTCCAGATTCTTAGACTCTCTGGACATACTCCCAGCATCCCTGCTCATGTACTTCTGGTCTACATTTTTCCATATTGCACTTTACATGAAGTTACCAGTGTGCTTGGTTACAAGTTATTCCCCACTCATCATTGCTCTGTTTGCAACTTTGAATATTTTGTGATTCATCCATTGAGCAAGAAACCCCATGAGGTAATCTCTGGGTTTAAGTGACGTTGATATCACACAGTGTGGCAAATGATGAAAGGCAGATGAGTGTGGGACTGATATAATATTGCTATTGCGTAATGTCCTTAATGAATCATGAAACGTACTAGGTGACCTTGGGCCTGTTAGTCTCCCCCCCCCCCCAGCCCTTCCAACTTCCTCAAATGCTTGTTTTGAGGATAATGAGAGCACCTTGAGCCCACTGGAGGACAGGTCAGGCAGAAATGCAACTCCTTAAGAAATAACATGCAGAAAAAAAGCTCTGAAAAATATGTTGACCCAAGGCAAAATGGAACAGAAATACATATTGCTTCCTAGGGGTAACACGTATAATTATGTTTGACTTCACAAGGTTCTTAAAATTGGGAAACTTTGCAAAAATGGATCAACCTCCATACAGATGAATATCCATCTAGAAAATGTTGAAAACTCACCTCAGATATACAAAGTCCTAGCTGCCAACATTGGAATACAAGAATGAGAATATGAAGCAACCTTTCACAAACTGATCCTCTCTATGTGGAATTCTCTGTCCCGGGCTCTGCTGGAGGCTCCTTCTTTGGAGGCTTTTAAGTAGAAGCTGGATGGCTATCTATCGGGTTGTTTTGAATGTGATTTTCCTGCTTCTTGGCAGGGGGTTAAACTGGATAGCCCAGGAGGTCTCTAGCAACTCTATGATTCTATGTTTGTTGGACTACAACTCCCATCATCCTCAGCAAATGTGACTATTTTTCTCATCATATCTATTTTAACTCATGTAACCTGAAAAGAACAAAACTATTTTATTGCCTTCCAAACATGAGTCCTCCTATAGTGGACTGCAACTCCCATCATTCCTAGAGGGCACAGCCATGATAAAGGATTTGGGATCCATCCACACCAAGCTAGCTATTCCCTATGCCTGATCTAAATTGCTGCAAAATACTGAAAATAAGAAACAGAAGCAAGTGTTGTTGTTTTTAAAAATGAAATTATGAAACACTGTACCTGTTAACATGCCTTTAAGCAAATAATTTGTTCACTACAAAACTCTGTCTCCAAAATAGTAGAATAATTATGATTCCACATTTTATCAACAGAGTGTCGGTTTTCAGTACTCTTTCCGGTTCTACTACAGTGATATAAACAGAACTTGGATAAATTACTTTTCGACTACAGCTCCCAAACTGATTGGGGGATTGCAAAAATTGCAGTCCAAAATGTAACTTTCCTAGCTCTGGATAAAAATATATATATATTTCAAGCTTCTCCTTCGTTGCCTGCCTCTTCCCAAGGGTTGTAGGGAGAAGAATGGGAACTTTGCTGCACTAAATTTGAATTCTGCCCTCTTATTCTGTTTTCTTGCAGTCTCCAAACCCTTCAGCATTGCAGTATCCTCAAACCTGGACTGACCAATCACAAATGCTGTTTAGGCACCCAAAGGGGTAGATGAATGTACTAAAGCACTGAGAGCACTGAAAGCAATGAAAGGACCAAGGCATTTAAATCTCTGGCCCATCCTCTGTTCGGATATCAGCCAGCAAGCCAATGCCTTAAATCAAGTAATAGCTTCCTAAGATACCTGCAGGAACACCTCAATAAGCAAGAGTCCAAAAGTGGCAGGCAAAAACCTCAATCAGTGGCTGATACCAGATGAGATACTCCCTCCTGAGCACACGGAAGACTGGGCGACTTGGAAGGCGCTGAACAGACTGCGCTCTGGCATCACGGGATGCAGAGCCAGCCTTCTGAAATGGGGCCACAAAGTGGAGTCTACCTCATGCGAGTGCGGAGAAGAGCAAACCACAGACCACTTATTACAATGCAGTCTGTGCTTTGCCACACTATGGAGGACCTTCTCACAGTGACATCAGAGGCACTCCAAGTGGCTAGCTTCTGGTCAATGGACATTTTCTATAGTGCCAGGTTTAAGTTTGTTTGTGTTTTTAAATACATTATAGCTGTATCCTCAATTCACTTCTCACACGATAAATAAAATCACTTCACTACTCTGTGGCCCCCATGCAAAGGATCGTTCTCTTGTCGTGGTGCTGGGGCTTGCGAGCCTCGATGATGCCATGAGCTAAACAGTGCAGGGCCACCCAAGACAGGAAGGTCATGGCAGAGAGGTAAGACGAAATACGATCCCTGGGGAAGGCAATGGCAACCCACCCCAATATTCTTGCCATGAAAACTAAATGGGTCAGTACAACAATGTCGGTATACAATTGGAAGATAGGACTCCCAGGTCAGAAGATGGTCAAAATGCTACTGGGGAGGAACAGAGGACTAGTTCAACTAGCCCCAGATGTGATAACGCAGTTAGCTCAAAGCTGTAAGGAAGGCTAACGGCCAACGGTGCTGCAGGTGAACAACAAATCTGATGTTCTAAAGATCATCGGAACCTGGAATATAAGATCTATGAGCCAGGGCAAACTGGACGTGGTTATTGGTGAGATGTCAAGATTAAAGATAGACATCTGGGAGTCAGTGAACTGAAATGGACTGGAGTTTACGTATGAGAATTTTAGATGAATGGATTTTAACTTGGATATGTTTTTTTAACTTTTGTATTATTTATTTTACTATGTTATGTTATTTATTTATCTGAACTGTTGTTTGAATGTATTGTATCAGGCACTGAATTTTTGCCTATTATTGGAAGCCGCCTTGAGTCCCCTTGAGTGAGAAAGGCAGGGTAGAAATGATGTAAATAAATAAATAAATAAATAAATAATGGGCCACTTCACAACAGATGACCACCAGATCTACTACTGCAGACAAGAGGAACACCAAAGAAATGGAGTAGCCTTCATAATTAATAATAAAGTTGCTAAAGCAGTGATTGGATACAACCCAAAAAATGATAGAATGATCTTAATTCGAGTTCAAGGCAAGCCATTTAACATCACAGTGATCCAAATACAGTAGGGTCTCACTTATCCAAGCTAAATGAGCCTAAAGAAACTTGGATAAGCAAATATCTTGGATAATAAGGAGGGATTAAGGAAAAACCTATTAAATATCAAATTAGGTTATGATTATACAAATTAAGCACCAAAACATCATGTTATACAACAAATTTGACAGAAAAAGTAGTTCAATACGCAGTAATGTTATGTTGTAATTACTGTATTTACGAATTTAGCACCAAAATATCATGATATATTGAAAATATTGACTACAAAAATGGCTTGGATAATCCAGAGGCTTGGATAAGAGAGGCTTGGATAAGTGAGACTCTACTGTATACACCCCAACCACAGCTGCTGAAGAAGCAGAATTAGATCAGTGCTATGAGGATCTGCAGCACCTACTGGATAATACACCAAAAAGAGACATTATTTTCATTACAGGAGATTGGAATGCTAAGGTGGGCAGTCAAATGACAACTGGGATCACAGGACAGCATGGCTCGGGACAACAAAATGAAGCAGGACGTAGGCTGATAGAGTTTCACCAGGAAAACTCACTGTGCACAACAAACACTCTCTTCCAACAACCTAAAAGACTGCTTTACACATGGACTTCACCAGATGATCAACACCGAAATCAGATTGACTACATCTTTTGCAGCCAAAGGTGGCGGACATCCATCCAGTCAGTGAAAACAAGACCTGGAGCTGACTGTAGTTCAGATTACGAACTTCTTATTGCAAAATTTAGAATCAAACTAAAGAGAATGGGGAAAATACACAGACCAATTAGATATGATGTCACAAATATTCCTAGTGAATATGCAGTGGAGGTGAAGAATAGATTTCAGGGACTAGATTTAATAAATAGAATCCCAGAAGAATTATGGACAGAAGTCCACAACATTGTTCAGGAGGCGGCAACAAAGTATGACACCATATTAACAGCAGTCTCTGAGGATGTAACGAGTGCACCTGCTTGTCCAGTTTTGTTGGATTCATTTCAATTGGTTGAGCTCGAGGATGCGGACAAGATCCTTGGAAAGGCGAGACCGACCACATGCATCCTAGACCCCTGCCCATCCTGGCTGGTGAGAGAAGCCAGAGGGGGTTTGGCCGAGTGGGTGAAGGTGGTGGTGAATGCCTCCCTTCGGGAGGGCAAGTTTCCAGCGAGCCTAAAAATGGCTGTGATCAAGCCGCTGTTGAAAAAGCCATCATTGGATCCCACTCAATTCGGAAACTTTCGGCCTATTTCCAATCTTCCCTATTTGGGCAAGGTCTTGGAACATGTGGTTGCCTCGCAGCTCCAGGGATTCTTGGTGGACACTGATTTTCTGGATCCGGCACAGTCTGGCTTCAGGCCGGGGCATGGTACCGAGACAGCCTTGGTCGCCTTAGTCGATGATCTTCGCCGGGAACTGGACAGGGGGAGTGTGTCCCTGCTGGTTCTGCTGGACCTCTCAGCGGCCTTCGATACCGTCGATCACGGTATCCTTCTGGGACGCCTCGCAGGAATGGGACTTGGAGGTACTGTCCTGCAGTGGCTCCACTCATTCCTGGAGGGTCGGTCCCAGATGGTGTCATTGGGGGACGCCTGCTCGGCCCCACAACCGTTGACTTGTGAGGTCCCGCAGGGTTCTGTATTGTCTCCCATGTTGTTTAACATCTATATGAAGCCGCTGGGAGAGATCATCAGGAGTTTCGGGGTCCGGTGTCATCTGTACGCAGATGATGTCCAGCTCTGTCATTCCTTCCCACTTGTCACTAAGGAGGCTGTTCAGGTCCTGAACCGGTGCTTGGCCGCTGTGTTGGACTGGATGAGGGCCAACAAATTGAAATTGAATCCAGACAAGACAGAGGTCCTCCTGGTCAGTCGGAAGGCCGAACAGGGTATAGGGTTACAG